>NC_090924.1:57643861-63308861 GCF_040938575.1 Ambystoma mexicanum
CGGGCCATGTACCCAGCTGACCTCCAAAAAGGCCTGGGTCACCCCTATCCTAAAAAAAACCTAGCTTAGCAATTTGAAGTGCCGCTCAATTATAGGCCCATAACGAATTCACAGTTTCGAAGGGATTGTGTCCTCCGACGTATTCCTTATCTTAGATATCTCCTTCCAGCTCTGCTGGCCTCGGAACATTTTTCTCTAGAGGGCGCTGCGCGTCGACGTCCGCCGAGTCAATGTCCCTCGACAGCCGCTGTATCGACGTCAACGTCATCCTGCCTATAAAGGCCGCGCGCAGCGTCCGTTGCTCAGTTATGATTTTCCGCGCTTACTTAGTGCCTCGGAATACCGTTGCTCAGTTTTGTCAGGTTAATCCTATTTACCTCGAGATATTCGATCCGTACTCGATGGCTTCTTCGTCGGAACCGACAACTCTGCGGTCCGGCTTCAAAAAATGCCGAGATTGTGGGAAAAAGATGTCGCTGACTGACCCTCACAGAGTTTGTCTGTGGTGTTTGGGAGCTGAACACCATTGTTCGGAGTGCGAGGACTGTATGTCCATGACAGCTAAGGCCCTGAAGGAGCGTAGGGGGAAGCTGGAGAAAGGTAAGACTTTTAAAGCTTCTTCCTCGACGAAGTCGAGACATTCGTCGTCTCGTCACCATTCGCGCTCCAGGTCTCGGAGTGGGTCCCATCACTCCTCGAGATCGAAGCATTCGAAGAGGAGACGTCGAAGATCCCCTTCTCCGTCTTCCTCTTCCTCTGTTTCTCCAAAGAGAATCCCTTGCCCCACGAAACATAGTTCCCGGGCTGAATGGGAGGAATTCCGCAAAAATATGATGTGCGTCTTCGAGAAAGCGGCCTCGACCCCCTCGAAGGCTGCCGAGAGCGATGCTCTGGTCGAAAGACCCGAAGGTCAAAAACGCTGCGAGTCGCAGTACCCGGCGAAGGAAGCTTCTCGAGCGCGTCTCGAACCCTCGAGTAAGGCTATGACCTCAAAACCTTCTTCGAAGGTTCCGTCGACGCCATCGACGAAGGTTCCGTCGACGCCGAGGTCGGTGTCTTCGACGCCATTGTCGAAGGGACCTTCGACACACGGGTCTGTCGACTTGACGACATCTTCGACGCCAAGAAAAGTCACGGTTACGATGCACCCAGTGGCTATCCCCAGGTCCTCGATGACGATGGCGTCGAGGTTGTCGACTTCCTCGAGCAGAATCCCAATTCTGTCGAGGTCATCGAGGCCGCCGCCTTTGTTTTCAACGCCACACCCGAAGCCTTCGGCGTCGACGACATTGACGTTTTCGAGGCCGATTATGACAAGTTTGGCACCCTCTGCCTTGGAGATGGGGTTTACACCCTTTATGAGTTCAGAACAATTGAGAATTATGTCCTCAATTATGGAAGAGGGTGAATTGTCTGAACAGGAAGACACATTTGAGTTGCAGGGACCTGCAACCCCAGTTAGAGAGGAGTTATCCTCTCTAAGGAGTTATCCAGGTTAAAGGATCTTCATGATTCCTTACATGAGGCAAGTGGGTTAGACACTTCCCCTGAGGTGGAGTTTGCTAGGCCAGACCCGGGGGAGCATGCTGAAACCCCCTATAGAGCCTTAATGGCCAGGATCACAGATTTTATGGGGTGGGCTGCACCTTCACAGTCTTTCCAACAAGATGACCTCACAGATATTCTTGACAAAGGCCCACAGGAGGATCCTGTAGTGCCCTTTCATAAAGCTCTTCAGAGGAAGATTATGACGAACTGGGAAACCCCAGATGTCGTCCCGGCAGTAAATAAAAAACTGTCTACAAAATACAGGGTATCTTCTGCAGACCCGGAGTTTTTGTCAAAACACCCATCCCCAGAAAGTCTGGTGGTACAGGCAGCATCCTCTACTGATGTCAAGACTGCTTACCCTACCGTCCCACAGGACAGGGACGATAAGAAATATGATGCTATGGCAAAGAAAGTTTTTTTGGCATGTAGCATGGCGTTAAAATCTGTTAATGCTACTTGCACCCTTGCTAGATTCAGCCATACACTTTGGGAGTCTGCTCCTACAGCGGCTTACTGCATCCCGGAGGGAGAAGAAAGGGAGGCGTTCCTGAATATCATACAGGACGGTAAAGACGCTATGTGCGAATCCCTCCAGACGGGCATTGATTCGGCTGACAGTATCAGCAGAGCAATGGCGGCAAGTACAACAACCAGGAGATTCGCTTGGTTGAGAAAGTCTGGTTTTGCCCCAGATGTGCAAGCCAGGCTCTTGAACATGCCATTCGATGGCTCTTCTTTGTTCGGGAAAAAGGCGGATGACAGGTTAGAGAAACTGCAAACCTCAAAAGCAGCAGCAAAATCCCTAGGCGCTGCAATCCGTCAGACACCTTTTCGTCCCACAGGAACCTCTGCGAGGGGCATGTCCTTTTGCTTCTACTCTGCATTCGGAAGAGGTAGAGGACGACCAGCTCAAAGGGGGCAAAGGAGAACTACCCGAGGTGGACAGGGTAGATATTCAAAAGCCGCAGCAACAGCAGGTGCCTCTTTACCATCGGCATCTGCATCAGCTGCCCCAAAACCACTCTGAGGACTTCCCTCACAGAACACCTGTAGGAGGCAGGTTAACTCAACATCTGGCGGAATGGCAGGCTATCACGTCAGATGCTTGGGCATTGGAAACAGTTGCCCAAGGTTACTGCCTGCCTCTCCTACGCATACCTCAGTCATCCACCGGGGATCAGCTCTCAGAAAGCTCCAGATCCGCTCCTCTTGCAGGAAATTTTGGACCTGCTAGAGAAAGGTGCCATAGAACCGGTACCTGTAGCGGAGAGGAACAAGGGCTGGTACTCCCCTTACTTTCTCATTCCAAAGAAAGACGGAGGACTGAGACCCATCTTGGACTTGCTAGAATTGAACAAATTCCTCAGGAAAGACAAATTCAAGATGGTCACTCTCTCTCAGATTCTTCAGGCCCTTCAGTTCCAGGACTGGTTGGTATCTCTGGACCTTCAGGACGCTTATTTCCATGTGCCTATCCATCTCAAACACAGGAAATACCTGAGGTTCGCAATTGGCAACTCTCATTATCAATTTCGAGTGCTGCCATTTGGGCTGACCTCCGCCCCGAGGGTCTTCACCAAGTCAATGTCGGTAGTAGCGGCAAGTCTGAGGGAAGGGATTCACGTCTACCCCTACCTGGACGATTGGTTGATCAGGGCTGTATCTTCGGAACAAGCTCAGATCCAGCTAAATCACGTTTGCCACTCCCTTCACAGACTGGGCTTCTCCCTCAATTTAAAGAAGTCACAAATGATACCATCGCAGAGACTCCAGTTCATAGGAGCGATCCTGGACACTTCCCTGGGAAAAGCCTCGCCACCAGAGGTGAGGGCTCAAGATATTCTACAGATGGTTACTAAGTTCCAAGATGCCCAACGTCTCCCAGCCTTCGACTTTTTGAGGTTGCTAGGCCTCATGGCATCCTGCATTTTCCTAGTGCCAGAGGCTCGCCTGAGAATGAGATCCCTCCAGTGGGCACTGAGGACTCAGTGGTCACAATTCTCAGGAAGAATGACAGATCTTCTTCAGGTTCCCGACAGGGTGGCTCGAGACCTTCAGTGGTGGGCCTGTCAGGAGAACATTCTGAAAGGAGAACAGTTTTGGCAACCCTGGCCGGAGATAACAGTAGTCACGGATGCCTCACTCACGGGGTGGGGAGCCCACGCCAACGACTTGACTATCAGCGGTCGTTGGTCTCCATCGGAGTCCAGACTACATATTAACCTGTTAGAGCTGAGGGCCATCAGACCTGCGCTGAAGGCATTCCTGCCGGCTGTACAAGGGAAACATTTCCTGATAATGACGGACAACACGGCGGCCATGCATTACCTCAACAAAAGAGGAGGCTTAGGATCACTACCCCTGTGCAGAGAGGCGATGCAGCTCTGGTTTTGGGCAATCCAAGAAGGAATCTCTCTATCGGCAGTTCACCTAGCCGGAGAGAAGAACTTGACAGCAGACACTCTGAGCAGGCAGAGCACAGTCTCCCACGAGTGGGAACTAGCTCAGGAAGTCCTTCTAGAGATCTTTGCCCTTTGGGGAACCCCTCAGGTGGATCTGTTCGCCACCAGTGTCAACAAGAAGTGCGATCTGTTCTGCTCAAGGGAATTTCCCCCGAGATAAGCTCTGGGAGACGCGTTCATAATGGACTGGGAGTTTCCGCTTCTGTACGCGTTCCCACCGGTCCCTGTCATTCCTCAAATGATCAGGAGGTTGAGAAGATTCCGGAGAACCATGATCCTAATTGCCCCGGATTGGGCCAGGAGAACGTGGTACCCGGACCTTCTAGACTTGTCCATCTGCCCTCCAATTCGACTTCCACTCAGAGAGAACCTACTCTCACAGAAGGGAGGTCAGGTTCTCCATCCAGACATCAAAACCCTCAACCTTCACACTTGGCTTCTGAAAGGCTGAGGTACAACGATTGGGACCTCCCTGATGATGTTATGGAGGTGTTGCTTTCGGCAAGGAGGCCAGCAACAAAGTCTTTATACTGCTGCCGTTGGAACAGATTTTGCAGCTGGTGTAGAGAACAGAATATCGACCCCTTTTCATGTGGTACACCAATGGTTTTGTCCTTCCTACTCTATTTGGCGAATTCAGGCCTTCAAGTTGGCACCATTAAGGGCTATCTCGCAGCGCTATCCATCTTTAAGCGCACTGCGGAAGAACCATCCTATTTCAAGTTACCCTTGGTAATACAGTTTCTAAAGGGGTTAACCAACGTTTATCCCCCAAGACCATTCCAGGTTCCCCTATAGGATTTAAACTTAGTCCTAACTTTCCTGATGGGCACACCTTTCGAACCACTCCATTCTTGTTCGTTAAGATTCCTTACCCTTAAAACTGTTTTATTAATAGCACTTACATCTGCTAGAAGGGTGAGCGAATTACAAGCTCTTTCTTGTAAACCCCCTCATACAATCTTTCACAAAGACAAAGTTGTCCTGCAAGTGAAGCCTAATTTCCTCCCAAAGGTGGTTTCTGAATTCCATATCACTCAGATTACCCTACCATCTTTCTATCCTCCTCCTCATCCGGGGAAAGAGGAAGAGGGGTTACACAGGCTGGACCCTAGAAGGGCTTTAAGTTTTTACATCAGTAGACTAGCCAGGATAAGACAAGCAGACCAGCTGTTTGTAGGTTACACAGGTCACAAGCTGGGGTTACCAATAACTAAGCAGACCATTTCCAGATGGATCATTCTAGCCATTTTGTAATGTTATAAACTGGCAGGGAAAGAGCCCCCTCAAAACCTTAGGGCTCATTCGACCAGAGGTATTGCAGCTTCATCGGCCCTCAAAAGAGGTGTGCCGGTTAAAGACATTTGTGCGGCCGCCACATGGTCGTCTGTCCATACCTTTACACGATTTTACAACTTGGATTCCTCTTCCAGTCAAGAGACTAGGTTTGGAAGGGCTGTACTGCACTCTATTCATCAATAGAAGACAGCGTGAAGTCAGTACTCCCAACCTCCATTAATAGAATACTGCTATGGGAGCCTATCTAAGATAAGGAAAATGTCGGAGGACACAATCCCTTCGAAGAACAAGTTACTTCTTACCTTGTAACGTTCTTTCGATGGGATGTTCCTCCGACGTATTCCTTATCGACCCTCCCATCCATCCCCGCAGTTCTACTTCCCTTGTTGTTGCAGCTTACGCTCCTTCAGGGTGATTAGTCTAGTCCAGACAGAAATACCGTGGGCTACAAAACGGAACTGAGCAACGGACGCTGCGCGCGGCCTTTATAGGCAGGATGACGTTGATGTCGATACGGCGGCTGTCGAGGGACATCGACTCGGCGGACGTCGACGCGCAGCGCCCTCTAGAGCAAAATTTTCTGAGGCCAGCAGAGCTGGAAGGAGATATCTAAGGTAAGGAATACGTTGGAGGAACATCCCATCGAAAGAACGTTACAAGGTAAGAAGTAACTTGTTCTTCTGTTGAAAATCCTGGATCATATCGCTTATGGCCAGATCTCTCAACATCTCAATAATCATCCCATTCATAATTGCTGCCAATCGGGCTTTAGACAAGGTTTTGGAACTGAGACCACACTTCTGGATTTGAAATCAAGGCTCTTGGGACGTGTTGACAAGGGTTTATCCTCCATGCTAATGGTATTCGATCCGTCGGCCACGTTCGACTTGGTCGACCACTCAATCTTGGTCGATAGACTGGAAGAAGTAGCCAATTCTTCCCCAGTAGCAGTTCGCTGGATTAGCTAATTTCTGGACAACAGAGAGAGTAGTGTTTTATGAGGAGGCAGAGGCCAAGCCATTTACGGTTAACTTTGGTGTACCGCAGGACGTTTGTATATCTCGCTGCTTATATAACCTCTTTATCGCCCCCTTTTTCACCTTTTTGTAGCAGGAGGGATGGTGTTCACCAACTACGCAGACAACAGTGTGTCATCCCCATTGTAGGCACTCACTCCGAGGACAAAGAGGAACTGAATAGAGTCTATACCTCGGTTGAGAATTGAATGGTATCGAACAACTTAGCACTTAATAGGGATAAAACAGAGCTGCTGATTGTGGGCACTCAATCTATGCTGGCCAAGCTTGGTCCGGCCTACAATAGTTTTCAACTCAGAGTGGTAAAGATAACCCCGCAAAAGAAAGTCAAAACTTTGGGTGTGGTTTTTGACCAGCAGCTTTATATGAAAGTGCATGTTGGGAGCCTTGTATCGGCGGCGGCCTATTATATTAAGCTCTTGGCACATCTCAAACCTTTTTTTTTCACCAGCCAACGTTGAGACAATTGCTAGAGCTATTATCGGGTCAAAAATAGATTATTGCAGTAGCCTTGTGGTTGGGTTTAGCAAAACAAACTAACAGACTGCAGGTGGTTCAAAACGGTGCACTTAGGGTGATCTCTGCACTGACTCCCTGTGGAGGCATGTGCCCTTTTAAGTCTTCTCGTTATCACCTATAAATGTAGACCGGGCCTTATGCCTTTGTACCTGCAAGATCTCATTTTAATCAAGTGAACAGATCTCTTAGATCTAGCAACCAGAATTATCTGATGCTTCCCAGATGTAGGACCAAGAAGGTCCAAAGTGGAGCTTTTTTCATTGCTGCTCCAAAGGCTTGGAACGAGGAAGAGGCGCGCAGTACTAAGGTGTACCCTGTGGGCCCAAAGTGAGCAGTATAGTCAATATGGACTTGATGTGTATAAAAAGGGAGGAATGACTGACTCATGTTGAGCCCTCCCTGGAGGAACTCTGCGTTCAGGAAAGAAGGAAACCGAGAAGGCAGACTGGGAAGCCGATACAAGAGAACGCTACCGTAAGGCGGTTCCATTGTGGAGAGGCCGCTCCAGGAAGACTAAGGAAGAAACACCTGGTTTCACCTGTAGTGTGCAGGTGTGTAGAGAGAACACCACACCAGCCGAATAAGAGTCCCTCACGGAGCCGCCGCATACCGCAGGGAAACACTGGCCGGCGAGGAAGCAGTACGGCAGGCCAGAAGAGTCCCGAGAGAGAGCCCTAAGACCACCATTGGGTGTGGAGAAAGGTACTCTGATGTGAGGGGATGTGCATGGCCCCAAGACAGTATGGTAGAAGCTGGGAACAAGGAGGAGAGTGGGAGTCAATGGTCTGGGACCCCGACAAGGAAAACTTAATTGTAGAAGCAATACAGGGCTCAAGAGTCGTCATTGTCTCAGTACCGGGCAGGCTAGTAAACCAGGTGGACTGAACACAGAAGGAAGGAAGCGGGAGTCTGGGACCGACACCCACAAAAGCAATCAAGACCTCCAAAACAATCATCATAGTCACAGTACCTGGCAGAAGAGTAGGCAAGGTGGACTATATGGAGTGGATGGAGCGGATGGAGCGAGTAAAACAAATGGAACAGATCGAATAAATAAAAAGGATGGAACACACTAAACAGATGGGACGGATGAAATGGATCAACAAATTGGATGGAGTAGTTTATGTAGATGAAGGATCGAATGATGGAATGAATGGAAAGACTAGTAAACTAAATGATGAACCAGACGAAATGTATGAACAGACAAAGCTGAATGAACGGACAGAGTGAATAAAACGGATAGACTAGATGGTACAGATGAGCGCCCGATCTCAAACGCCTTACTGAAAACCACCATATCAGACCACCACGCTTACTCTGTCCTATACACCACCACTCAACTAGAACACAGCGATACTATGACACATTCAGTATAGCTGTTCTCATACTAACACCCCCCCACATACTCCTCCTCATTCTAATTAAACACAGCTAGCTGAGCACACACCGCTAGCCTAAGCGTCGCCTCAGGCCTAACACAGCCAGAAATCAGTCTGGGTATCAACCCACCAGAATGAACACATATTCCTGACCTCCCAACCACCACACCCACCGCTAAGAAGCGGCTATCATACAAGTGCCATACCAGCTGCACACATATCCGGTGCACCCACACACCTTATGACTCTCTCTCTACTGACTTGAACTGCGGTTACCGAGGGCCTTCAACCTACCAGCGCTTTGAGATCATACCATTGATACATAAGGCGCTATATAAATGCAAAGTAACATAACATATATGCAAGTCTGGCGCCCTGCACCCATCGAAGTGCCCTCATCGATCTTTGAAAGCAAGGGGAAGGAAGCATTGCCCTTGACACAGTCTTGTAAACATTGGAATAGCTATACCTGGCAAAGTGAAAAGCCAGGTTGGTGATGAAACAAAGTCTAGGAGAGACCAGGGGAAGGGAGTTGTACCCCCTGGTGTTGTGAACATTGTGAAAGGGAGCATTCTCTTTTCAGTAGGAGAAACTTGAAGGTTAGGGGGTTGTTGAGATAAGAGACTTTATTTTCTAGGTTCCTTGGTGGAGTCCGTCCAAGGATCCTTTGAGACTTTGATTTGATGTTTTGCCCTTGACAAAGGACATTTCATTTTCCCTACAAGTGAAGGTGGAGGTGTCCTCCAGAACAAGGGAGTCCTTCTGGGCCAGGAACATCGCCCCCTTTTTCCTTAGTTGATTTAGAGCGTAAGAGAAGGAAATCTGTTTTGACGCAACGGTGGACCATTTGCTTTTGACAAGACCTCCTGAAAGAATACTTAGTTTGTTTGAGGCAGGGAAACCCCTCTTAGAAATAGTAACCGGTAGGGTTTTCCTTTTCTTTTGGTTTGTCTGCAACCAAAAACATGCCTCCTTTTGTCAGTCTCCTACTCCTGCACCTTTACACAATCCAATGTCTAATTTGACAATATCTGAAATATTCCATCTCGGAAACACCAAACTCCTCCTTGCAGTCCTCAAATGTTAGAGGGACATCACCATGATACAGCTGGCTCAAGTGACATCACCATGATACAGCTGGCTCAAGTGACATCACCATGATACAGATGGCTCAAGTGTTGCAGGCCGCCCCTGGGCCACGCTGAAGGACCCCGCAGCGAGACCAGGAGAGAAGGGTTTCCAAAAACCGTTGATAGGAGGCCAGGGTCATGGGGGCCCTTCCATAATTTAAGCACTTTGTCCCTATATGCCCCAGAGACCAGGGTAGAGGGCCGTAAATTGTGCAGCCACACCTGTAAGCTCCATCAAGGTGCAGGAGCATCGAAATGGGATGCTTAGTGGTCAGATTACTCAACATGCATCCAGAATGCCCTGTCTGCCTGCCAATCCTTAACATGCAAGACGTGGGCTTCTATAATTTAGTCCTGAAGAATGTGTAGCCCCAGACCACCATTACATGTATTCGAATGTTGGGCCTGCCTACCAATGCGTGTTCTACGAATGGACCAAAAGAAATGCATAATTTTCTGATGCAAACCCCAGAAGTAGGGGATGAGTTGGAGACAGAGAGGGCTGCCGGTGTGTAATAGAGAAGCCTAGGGATGCACCAAAAAACTGTAAAAAGTAACTGCTGCCACCAGTTTGTCCATTTAGCATACCTAGAGTAACCAGAAATACTCTCATTGTTAGTCTAGGGCAAAACAAAAAGTGTACCCCATTGTACTGCATTGTACGATGCATTGTACAGTGATGATAGAAAGTTAACACAAGTGATAATAAGTTACTAAAAGTAGTAACAAAGTAACAAGTCTAAGGAAAACAATGTTTCCCAGTACTGACAGCCTGAAGGACATGTCAGTTTCACCATAACAGATGAGCAAAAGCCAGTGCAGTGAAGCTTAAGACTTCACTGCTCTGCAAAAAGAGCAGGTCAGAATCAAAAATAAAAGCAAAATGTTTGGGGGTCCATAGAAATGAAAGGACAGGTGCTGTAAAGAGAAACATTTCCTAACACTTGCCCCTCCCAGACTAGGGACAGGGGAAACTAATCCACCCCTGGATGGGTACTTTGTTCCAGTCGGTTATCCCAGTTGGACAGCCCATCATCATTGCTAAATTTGGGATCTGGCTTCAGCCCAATAGTGTGAAGTTCAAGGCATGTAGACTCATGAACCACCTGAGCCACTTTGGATTCTCTCCCTTAATATCCAATAGCCACTTCAAAGGCTTAGGGTGAGCATACACAGTGAAGTGAGTCCCATAGAGGTATCACCTTAACTCAAACCTGTGTGCCCAATGAGCCACATTGTCTCCAATGGCACAGAGCCCATCCTCGACGTTGACTCGCCCCAGGATCAGCGTGCCTCATATCGACTCCATGGTAGTTCAACTGCAAGGAAAGCGCAGGTAAGCCCAGTTGATGCTGTCGTACCACCCAAGACAAAGAGTAAGGTACTGTCAAGAGATCATGGCCCCCCCGGTCCACTTTCTGCGATAATAGGGACTTTTAAGCACCCATTTCAATCTTTTTTTTGAAAGACATACCCTTTCAACAGTGACATTGCTACAATTTCTTTACTGAACTATGTGGTGGGTGTTGGAAGAAGAAGTCGGACACCCTGTGGATATTTCTATATTCTTTTAATTAAATTATTTTTAAAAAGGCCTATCTGTCCCTCTCTCTATAGGGATTTCACTATCGAACTAAAGAATCTAAAGGTGCTTCTTGTCTGTTGTCAGGAAGTCCAAAGTCAATGTCGTCTTTCCAAACCTAACTCTAACTGACCCTACAATTAATATGAACAACTAATGAAGTCCAACTAATGTAGGACCTAAACGAGTCCTATTGATCAATATATGCGATCCTCCATTTGGTATGGGTACAGAGGATATATTCGATTTACATAGATACCACCATAACTTCATGGGCTAATGGTACTGAATTAGATTGTATACTGCTGGGAGGTGACCTAAATGCCCGGTGTGGGGAATCCTCAATTGGTGCAAAGTACCAGAGTATTGCACAAGAGAGCTCCCTGATGTTGAAAAAAGCGAATGCTAGGGGTCTAAAATGGCAGCCTTTTTTTACAGGAATGGGAGTTTGTTATAATCAATGGGAGATCTCAAATTGACTGTCCCAGTAAACCTACTTGGACCATGGGTATGAAGAGTGCCACTTTGGATTATATGTTTGGTAACGGCCCTTTACTTGAATAGGTAAGGGACTTCGGTGTACATTTCAATCCTTACAGTGATCACTCTTTACTCGCCCTTGATTTGTGTCTGCCAGTCCTGAACTCAGGAAAATAGGGCTCGGGGATTATTATTCTAAATTGTCTTAACTGGTCCTACGGTAATGCCTGTAAAGCTTGTCGCACATTACAATATTCTTTGGAACATGATATCGCTATTTTGATGTGGGGCAACTGCAGATGAATTAGAAGACTGGCTCCAGGTTAGCCTACCATGCTGGTATGAAAATGGTTAACCCATTGGTGACATCTGATGAGGGAATCGCGAGCCACATTCGTTTTTATTAAGCGCCCTTGCACAAGTACTAATCCTTTCCCTGCCATATAGCCCAGCCCTTGCTACCCCCACCCCATCCCTTGATTTGTCCTTTCCCCCGTCAGGCCTAAGTCCCACGAGGTGCTTCCTTCATTTCTGTAAGCAGCAGCAGCAAGGTAAGAGACAGCTTACTGGCCCATTGATCTTATTTCTGGCCTTTTGGGTGCATATTAGTTGTTTATTAAGCGCTCTTGCGCACGTACTACTCCTTTCCTTCCCCTGCCGTATAGCCCAGCCCTTGGCCCCGTCCCCTCCCCTGATTGGTCCTTTCCCCTTTTTGACACTACCTCCCAGGGCAGCGCTCTGCCCTTGCAACCCCTGTGGCTAAGGGCCCAAGGCAAAGGGCGGTAACTTTCACAGCTCGTCCAGATTCTGGAGTTCTAGGGTTGGCTGGTGTCATTGGATCTTAAGGGTGCTTACTTTCATGTGGCAATTCATCCCAAGCACAAGGGAGTACCTAAGATTAATCTTTGGTAGTAAGCGTTACCAATTCAAAGTATTGCCATTTGTGCTCACATCTGCCCTGACGGTCTTCACCAAACTGATGTCAATTGTGGCACCCAGACTGAGAAGGGATTCCTGTCTTCCTTTACTTGGACGACAGGCTCAAGTCATCTCTGCCACTTCCTGCACAAGCTGGGCTTCTCCCTCAATTTCAATAAGTCCCAGATGACTCCTTCACAAGCGCTTCAATTCATCAGAGTGGTCCTATACTTATCCACGTGTAAGGCTTTTCCTGCTGAGGACACAGCTACCGAACTCCTACAGATAGTATAGAAATTCCGGAACGCCCAAACACTACCGTCCATGGACTTTGAGGTTGCTGGGCCTCGTGGCATGCTTAATTTGTCTGGTGCCATAGGCCAGACTAAGAATGAGATGCATAAAGATAGATTTTCCGTATTGTATTGAGCCCATGTGTTTACATGAACCAGTTTTTTCCAAGATATACTGAGCTAACTGATTACTAGAAAATGCACCAAGGTGTATCGAAAAGTTCCAAGATGCTATGCCTGTCAAATGTGCAATGACAAGTCTTCCAAGCCTGTGAACTGGCTTGACTGCGCTCAACATCCTTAGAGCTATAACAGGATCCACAGTTCTCCTTTTGGCACTCTACGACCCCTCAAAATACCTGCTGCATTTTGAGCCATTTTGAGCCATCCGGACGCGGGTTTAACACATTGCCACTTGTGGGCTCCACGACGTGGTAGCAACTGTCTCAAGTGCCAACTAGATTGCAGGAACCGATTGAACTCGCCTGGGTCGAATGCAGCAGGTTGCTCTGAACCCTTGGAACCTATCATTTCAGATGCCGACTCAGCTCATTGGGAGTCTGCACCTTTGAACCAACTTTACGCCAACCACCAGTGGAATCACATTGAATGTCTCAACATTGGGTCAACTACAGCTAAAGAGCCAAGAAGCAAGCTTAATACCATCAAGTGCCAAATATGATAATAAAGGTATTGTGAAGTAGTTCTGTCTCCCTCGTTCACTTTCTGGGACCTTAGTGACTTTCCTTCTCTTCCTTTTTCTTCCAAGACATATCCTTGAACAGTAACATTGTTGCCAATCTATTGCCTAAACACCCCTGCTCATCTACGCAGATTGCGCTTTCACAACAGTCTGCATTCTGTGTTTTGTTTATTACACCGGGGTGGGTTTTCCTAGTGTTTTTCAATTAATTGTTTCCGTTTATTGTTGGATTAAAGTACCTATATTTTTATAGAACATTGATTAGACTATTTTATTTTGAAACTATAATAAAGTTGTTTGGTAGGCTGCTGTTATGAGCTCCGAACCCTCCTGAAGATATAGCCCGTGCTTTCACTCTGCTACCAATAGATGCGAGAGAGGTATACCTTTAAACTGGGATCACTGCTGGTTTGGTAGCAATGTGGGACTGAGTAGGTAGTTTCACCACTACTCATCCGATAACTCCTGCATTGGAGCCATTTTGTCACATGCACAGCCAGCTTAAATGCAGTGGTAGTTTCTTCTGAGCAGGAACCATCCACAGAACTGGCTGTTTGTCCATGTTCATACTCGTAGAAGAGCTTCCACTGTGCTCTTGGCTGTTGCACTCTCTAGCCACTCTCAGTGTGGCTAGAGAGGCGCCGCTATTATGGCATGCTCGGTCAATATATGTTGTGACAGGAAAGCAAAGTAGCAAGATAGTGTGTGTTATGTGGTTGGGTTCATCGGACATAATTGTAAGCGGCAAAATGAAAACTGGAGGAACAGCTATTAGTACCGTGAGCTTTTTTGTCTTTTGGTTTCTGGGGTTTGAACTCTGATTCACAAGTGCTCAAAATGGTCCTTTTTGCAACAGGAATACACGTTTCAGATTGGCCAGCTTGTGCGCATACTTATTTAACTGCGCAAATCCCCGCTTCCACATCTTAGTTGGTTGCCTAGGACCTATGAGCATTTTAGTTGCTTTCTTTTTGATCTGTTGTCTTTTGATCAAGGTTGTGATCCTTACGTGGGGATTTTTTTTAATGTGGGGCCTAAGCGATCCTTGAGCTCATTTTAGCTTGCTTTCTCTTGGCACTGGTTTAGGGAAGGTTTTTTTAATTTGGCCTTGATGTATGTCTGACATGCATCTTGTGAAAATAGAATGGATTTTAGTGTTCCTTTAAAAATGTTAGCATTGGGCCACACCACTGAAGACAGTCCAGTGCTCCCCCTCACCTCCCCACCGCCTCCCCCCAAGGTCTGGATCAAAATTGGGGACATTATTTTCTGTCTTTTTAGAGAATAAACTGTCACTCTGAAAGTTTACTTAGCAAGGATATATATCTGCAATAGAATGCCACATAAAACTTGGGTAGCTATAATCATAATCGCTCATGTTTTTAGCACCTACTGCGCTAGAGAAGTGTACGCTCACACCCATCATTTGGGCTGAATTGGTCACCTTATGACTAATGCTTATGGTCTCTTTTTTATTTATTTTGTTTTGTGCCTAGCTGTTCTGCAATGATGGAGAATACAATTCCATGGCCTCTGCCTTCTTCACCACACCTGAGCGAAGTGTACGCAGCCTCTTTCATGACCCAGCAGGTTTGTATCCCTTCCATGCCACAGATGTGTGTTGCTTGTGTCTGCTAGATGTCTTGTGACAGCTGATGGAAACAATTGTTCATGCAGTCATTCCTTTCAGGTTTCTTTTGCATAACAAAAAACATGGGTCTTACACTTAGGAAATACCCAGGTCTCATAATTCTGAACTCCCTGCCATTGCTACTCTGGCCATCAGCTGGCAATGCTGAGGGTAGACCACTTTTGCTTTTTAGTGCCCCTTGAAAGCTTAGTACTTGACTCCTCCTCTGTGCTGCAAGTCTATTTTTATCAACATGCCAAGCCCTAACAAGCATATGTCTCAGTGAAGAGTTAATGTATTTGTACAAGGCATAACAAGCAGTGTTGCATAGCAATTTGCTAGGCAATTATGCATGTTTGCTAATTAAATTGACACTTGTCGCAAAACTAGCTATTTAAGTTACCCTGTTCAATGAAAGCACAACTCACCCTACATTCCTCTCTTGCCCCGGTCTCTTTCCACCCTCGTATTTCTGTTCCCTGTGAGTTCAAAGGGGCTAATGGAGGGAGAGTGCAGCAGTAACCCTCTCCTCCAATCTTAAGCACCAAAGGCCTATGTGGGAGTGCTAGGTAAGATTATTTTATTTCTTTTTTTCCTTTTCAAATAATTAAACTTAATTGGGATGATAGTTTAAGCTAACTATATCCTGTCTGGCAAAGACCAGTATGTTAGCTTTCTCTTTTTTTTTAAAGGACAGTCATGTAATTTCATTCCTAAAAATGTAAGTTGTTAATTAATTGCAGACGCGCTTCAAAAGTATGTAGAGCAGAAAGCACAAGAAATAAATAGTGATAAATTGGAAATTCTTGTTATTAAAAAAGCCCAGACCAGATAAAAAAAAAAGCATTTCAATAGTCTTGGCAACAAAATATTTAGGATAGTGAAAATGACAGAATATCTGGGAATAAAAATCGGTGCTGACAGAGGAGAAAAACCTTGGACTGAACATCTGCAGCTCAAAATAAATCAATTAACCGCACAAGCCATGATCCGAAAAAGAAAATGATACATTTTACACGCAACCCATCATAGATTTTTACAACCAAAAAGTGATCCTTACCCTAGCTTAAGCAGGCGATACTGGCCTAGGAATATCGTGGGAGATATGGGACAAACTCGATGGTTCCTTTTGGAAGAAAATCTTAAGACTACCGAAAACAGTACCAATTGGAGCTCTACGACATGAACTAGGATTGTACTCGTTAATTAGTCAAATAATCTGGAAAGCCCTGACAAACTTCAGAAAAGTAGAATCACCTGCTTGCCCACCGCAATACATCATCCACTCAGCAACTGAAATATCTGATTTTTGTCCGTCAATTTCATGGAGAGAAAAATGCATGGAAATTCTAACTGACCTAAAAGTAAAACCTGAGACCTTATGGAACCAGCCAAAAACAAAGACACTACTTATGTCCATTGATTGGGCTGAAACAGAACGCATTTGAAAGTCCTCTAAAGTACACGCTATGTCAGAAAAACTAACAACAAGGATACTGCACTACACCCTAGCACCAAGTTGCGGATTGAATACTGACATATGGAGGGAAGTACTTTATGGTTTTTCTGATTTATTCCACCAGAGGAGTGCTGGGCATCGTTCTTGAAACAATGATGAACAAATTGGAACGTGCACCAGTAAACCACCAAAAACAAGGGAAAAGTGAACAAGAGCCAAGAATGAAAAGAGATAAAATATAAGGAGGCTTCACATATACCCAATCTCTCTTACAGCGCAAGGAATATCAAGACTGAAATTAATATGTGATAAACTTTTCTTGGCTCTTGTATGGGAGGGAAATTAACTCAAAGCAGAAGTTTGTAATTTTACTAAATGCTAACAAAAAATAAAAAAATACAGTATTGCTAGTGTAAAACACTTTTGTCTCTAAGCTTTACAGTAACATTTAGGTTAATGCATCTACATCTCATAGTTTAAACTATATTTCATTTAATTGGGGAAGATGCATCACATTGACGAGTGAACACTTTTTGAAATGTACATGATCACGCAACCAAATGCTTTGGTGGAAAACCTAGGTCTGTGTCATGTTTGTTGCATAAATCTCTGCAACTGGTGCTCAACCCAGGAGCTGGTACCATACTCATTGTCATTCGAACTGATCACCCTGTTTCCTGATAACAGCTACCCTGAAAGTGAGACTGCCATCTTGCATAATTAATAGACAAAGCTAACTAGATGTTTACACAAAGCAGTTAACAATAATTCCATCCACTCTGTACATCTACAGATCTGCTGCAATACCATAGACTTTAGTTAGCCTCCAGAGCTCGCTTTGCTCTATGATTATGATTGCATTATATATTTGCATCTGTGATGGTGCTGGCCAAACTGTTTTCAGAACCTTTTGATCACATCCATTTATTTATTTGTGTCCATTCATACAGCTAACGTTTTACATTTTACAGCCACTCATCCATGGCTTGCAAAGTCTGCTCGCCCACTTGAGTAGATTGTATGAATGGTGAATACCATTTGCTGGGGATGTTTGAATCTTTTATTTAACATTTAGTTTGTTTGCAATAAATGTCAAATACAAGTTTCACTGTGAATGGTTGGCTTCTGGTGGCAGCAGTGTGCCAAACATAAAGTGGGTTTGTGGTGACTTGCACCATTTTCAAAAAATAGATTTATATTTTTTGTCATCCTTTGCCATGGGCCAGGCGTATTTCTCTTAAATCGAATAGATAAACAAAGTTTTGCGACCTGCAGGTCTAGCAGAATTTTAAATAATTTGCCAGGCCTTACTCATCTCACTAATGTATTACTTCAGCGGTAGACAAAAATGCTATATGGATGCTCATTTTATGTTTTGTTTACAAATAATGTCTGTTGACATTAAAAATATGAGTAAAACATTACTAATCAAATGGGTTGGTTTGCTAATCAAGAAAATTGTAATTGGCAAATTCTGCTAATCAATTTTTGAAAACTAATGTATGCCTTGCTGTACCTCCAGTGAGGTTTGAGACTTGACAGGCCATCAGGTGTCAGTGAAAGCAGACCTTTGTGCACCGTCTCCAAAGACTCAATATGTCCTCGACCTGGCCAGTCTTGGATATTGGGCAGCACTGTATATATAACAGGTCTTTCTCCACCAGTGACTTTATGTATTGCTTGAGAGTAGCACTTGCTGCACTGGAAGAGCAGGTTTGGCCAGGAATTATCACTCTTACAACAGCTTTTTCTAGAAGGTGTTTCTTTATAATTAGCCCTTGGCCTTCCATGCTGGCTATCACATGTTTGTAGTATATTGGGAACATGTAAAACACTTTGAAGAACAGACCTCAATAGTCATTTATGTCTGCCTTGATTTTAGGTTCCTTTAATCCGCTCACCCTTGGCCTGTTCACCATCGTCTACTTTTTCCTGGCCTGCTGGACATATGGCCTGACTGTGTCAGCAGGAGTCTTCATTCCAGCTCTTCTAATTGGGGCCGCCTGGGGAAGACTGATTGGCATCCTGCTCTCCTCGATACGTGGTGGCGTTGTGAGTGTTTGAAAACCACATAAATGTAATCTTTCTTGTGGGAGCTAACTTTCCTGTCGCGTATGTGTTTAATATCCGGTCGTCCACTTGATATAAAATTTCAGAGTTTTTTCCAAAGTGTTTTAATGTTCTTTTACATTATCGAGACGCTGTTCCCATCACCTTGACAAAGTTGTCCTCTTATTATGATGACCATTATATTTCACAATTGAGTAATGGGTCACTGTGTTACTCATATTTTAATTGGTAGAGGTTTTTTATTGTTACTGCTCTGTGTCATTTCAATGTTGGCTGGGTTGTGTGCGTCCAGTTAGTCATAGGATCCAAGCTATGAATGTTCTTTGTGTTGTATGCCTGTTGTTCTGTTAGGCCCAAGTATTAAACGGTATATAAGCATAACAGCTATAGTTGCATATTGCTGAGATATGTTTAGACACATTGCTTTAATTTAACATGAAGTATCTATGCATTGGATTCCCCTTTCCTCTCACCATTTCCATTTCATTTATCCTCTTTGGCCCTTCCTCATTCAGCCTCTCCTATTTATCTTACCTGCGTTATTCCTTGCAGTTTGTTTTATGTTGAGAAACTCGTGGATTTATTTTGATAGACTCTTTTGTGTTCCCTTCCCTTTTCAGGCTTGGGCTGACCCTGGAAAGTATGCTCTCATGGGAGCGGCAGCCCAGCTGGGTAAGTGCTGCTTTATGTTGTCTATGGTTGGCTTGTGTGCATTATTGTAAACCTTGATTAAAAAAAAAGTTGACCAATACTCCTAGCACACACTGGTTAGCTGCTGTTGATCACCTATCCTATTGCAAAATGTAATTTGCGCTTCAGAATATTCCTCCTAATTGTGTACATGGTTTACGAAGTGTGTGTCAAAGGTCTGTGAATGGGAAATCTTAATGCTGTTAATCACTGTGCTTTCTCTTGGTTGGTTTGTGACCTGTTCCTTTCCCAGTTAAAATATGTTCTTACAAGGATGTGTTCAAAATGATTTTGTGTGATTTTAACCCACAGCCCATAATGCTCCACATATCAGAGCTGTAATGTCAAACTGATTTTTAGGTTTCCTTGACTGACTTTAGTAGTTATCTAGTTACGCTGTTTTATGCCCCTAGTCAACTTTTACTAGCAGATCTTCTTTTCCAAAGTTTCAGTGGAAGTTATAAATCATGTTGGATTTGCTGCCCCATACGCCATAAGGCTACCTTGCCATGGTTGTTCCCGAAGTGCTCCATTTTGTCCTTTTGGTGAGTGTTGGGTCTGTAAGGAACTCATGGTGGCAACAGTAAAGACACACAAGAGATCACAGTTCAAGGGTGTTTATTAAACTGTATAATCGGTGAGAAAAAAGCCTAATCTATACCTAAATCTAAGATGAGAGCAAGTTATGACCATCAAATAATAATAAGGCAGTCCTAGTGGCGTCTTGTCAAATACAATTGGCCTATACTAAAAAACCTATTGCCAATCCTTACAACTAAGTTACAAAATAGTGTGGGATAAGGTTCACAAGAAAAGAAAAAGTATTCACCAAATGATAAGTTAGGAAGGTATGGCTGGGGCCTCCCTTCCCCGTGTTTTTAGCACGGGACACTCCTGGGCCTCGCCAGCACAAGGTTACAGTTCCTTTTCAGCGATGCCAGGACCTTCTGGGGCCAAGTCTTTCCTAGAAAGTCTCTTGCCTTTGAAGGCCTGCTGGACCATAAACAATAAAGAAACAAAAGTTCCTTTGGTCATCTTTCATGTTGGGCGATTGCTCTTCGCCCCTTGGATCTCCCCCAGCCTGGCTCTGACCCTTCTTGCAACGTTGGCCTCCCTCAGTCGGGTTCACTACAGCCTTTCACTGAAAACGTAACATTTGAAAATACTCAATGTCTTCGCTGGGATCCCTCAGTCGGGTTCACGGTTGCCCATATCAAAGTTCACTCAGTTTTCGTCAATGTGTCAAAGACTTTCTAGTGTACGAAGGGTTTTGCTCAACACTCGTAGGACCACTTTGAGACTTCATGTTGGCCTCTACTAAGGCCTCTTGGTTCTCGTAGTTTCCACAAAAAGCTCCAATCACATTCCTTCGAATGAGCGCCCCCGCAGCATCAGACCACTCTGCTTCTGGACCTTTTTACTATGTTTTTTTTTTAAAAGTTCAATTTACACAAGTTCTTTGTTCAACAATGTTGCCGCCTGCAACCTTGAGCCCAGGATGGTTCGGTTTGCTATCAGTCTTCTCTGACTCACTGGCTCTGCTGAACTGTTGGAGCTTCTTGTCTCGGGAGTCAAGAACGGCACCACGGCGGCAAGCGCTTCTCCCCGCTTTGGCTATGAGCACGGGAGGGCCCTGTGTGTCGTTGACACTTGTCACACCACACGCCAGCTGGACTTCCCGGTCTTATGATTTCCCTTTCGGAGCTTTGCAGGTCTGAGTTGAAAAGGGCAAGGGCAATTCCCTCCACGTTGTCCCTCCAGGTCTCGCCGCCTTTCTGCTCCGTTTGAACTGCCAGTCCGGAATGGCTGTTTCCTCGTGCGTTCAGCCTTGCTCAAAGTGTGCTCTCGTGCTTCGCCTTTTATCCCTGTGGGAAAGGGACAGGGCCGTCGGGTGTGCGTAGTTATTGTCAATTGCCTGACTCAGCCTGACTCTTGTGTTGGGACATGTCAGGTAAACGGCTCTGGTGTTAGTCCATTGGCTTTCCCGGTGTACGAAAGTGTTTGTGTCGCAAAAGGTTAGGGGGTAGAGCTTCTAAATATCCTACCAGGTAGAATGGGGAAAAGGTGTTCTAAGGAAGGGTGTACCGCATCTCGCCCATCGGTGTCCCATTTCCACTCCCCGAAGACCCCCACCCCTCCCCCATCCAGGTGATCCTCCCCCCATGGTCCACCCCCTTGAACTGGATCCAATAGCGATGGCCATGCCCTGGCCGCCTGGATGGACAGATCTCCAGGGACCAGCTGGTGAGACACCTTCAAGTTTCTCACAGGTCCTGGGATGTGGCAGCTGTGTAGGTTTATTTTTTGCTGCAATACTGCATCCTTTTAACCATGCTGGCAGTTGCTTCCTCCCTGAACCTGAGCAAAATGACATTACTTGGTCCTGGACAAGGCTGTTTTCTTTGTTGCTTTTCTGTGTTTTTACAGCGTGAACAGACATTTTTTCTTTGTACAACTGTGTGGGAAGCTGGTTATGTATTTCTCTCCTCAAGAGGGGCAGGTGCAGATGGCTTCATGTTGAGCTGCTAGAGATCAGCATTATAAACCCAAAATATATTTGTGTGCCTGGACTGTGGAAGCAGGGGGAAACCTACATTGTGTGTGGGAGCTACAGTCTAATCCTGGATCGAGTGATCAGACGATTCCCATCACGAAAAATGTATCTGACTAATATATAGAGCTCTTATGCTTGGAGGGGTTTGATTAAAGTCCTCAACCATGGTTCCATATATGATTGAGTGGTGTGTAGTGAAGGATCCTGTAATGGATCCGATTATTTTGAAGATCACCTGCTACAGTCTTGCTAGCACTGATTGTAAGCCCTTACTTCTGCCTGTTTCTTTTATTATTTATTTTTTGCCCATGAGCTAGCACACAAATTTGGCAACTGTATAAGTTGCGGTCTGGTCAATAAGTGGACAATACAAAGGCAAGTGCTGAATACTTGTGGTGAACCCCACCACTTAACCGATTTCTTGGACATACAGCTTGTCAGTAGACTTCGAAGTATTAACCCAACATTTAGCACATAATGGTGAGAGAATGGCAGGTGATGGTAAGCGCCACTAGAAACTGAATAATTTCTCCAAGAAAGTCTTGCCCGGGGTCCGGGATTGTCTGCATTCTCTAACGAGCACCACAGTGTGGTGGTGGATAAGCTCAGATCCCGCTCAACAGTACTGGAACATGTGGGAAGTCCGTTTTAGGAAGTGGACAAGAGGTCATATTATTAAGTCTTTTTTTATCAAGGAAAATTAGGCCGATCTTTTCCCTTTCCCTGTAGAGGTTTTTGCCCATTCTGTAACAAAGAAAAAGGTGCTTGTCAGGATGTCTTGCAATGAAAATCAGTCCTCTATCATAAGCCCAATCTCCTCTAAATCTGTCCCTACCAATAACAAGTAAAGATTAACATAGTTTCTACCAGAACAAGCTCTGGAAGGTGATTTCTTCTCAATCCATGTAAAGTCTTGGCTAATTTCGGACACATGCCCAAATATTTTGAGTATCCTTCCAGCTACACAGTTCATAGTTCCGGATAAAAATGTCTCTTTTCTCCGGTTTCTCCCAAGCCATGTTCTTGGTTTTACTGTTCTAAATAAGATTTGTGCTTTTCTCCCCGTCTTTGGTTTTGCTTTATGGTGCTCCACCCTAGTCTATTGTGATTCTCACCCCCACTTGGGGAATAGTATTTCTCATTCCTTCCTGGATTGTAGTACTTCTCAATTCCTCATTGGGTCTACCCCTGCTTCGAGCTATTTCTTTCACCCGTGCTTGGGGATTCCTCTTTCCCTGGCTTGGGGCTTGACCGATTATATCCACCTGTAAGAGCTGAATACCTTGGTAGCTGCAGCAGTCTTTCTCCGGGGAAAATGTCTCTTGGCTGGACACGTTTTATGATGGATGTTTAGAATCTGGCCTGGAAAACATATTTTAGGAGGCACCCTAGTTATGATGACTCAGGAGCTGAGAGAGTTAAGCCAAAATCCAATCCAGGTATGTGGATGAGCAGTCAAGGCTTAGTCTCCGAGTGTGAGTGACACCAGGGGCCCTCAATGAGTCCACACAGAATAGCACACAATTCAATTTCAGACAGTCGGCTATAAAAATAGTTGTTTATTTTAGGCCTTCACTCTATAATCCAAATATATACAATCACCACTGTAAGAACACACTGGACAGGTTGTGGCTTTTAAACAAAAATTAGTCTTTTATTGACTAAAAAAGAGCAAAACAAACTGGATCAAAAACTCCCCTTCAAAGTAGTCCAAAGCAGCTTGTATCTGGGGCTTTTTAAAGGATAAGGTTGGACTCTGGCTCTAGTCCTCGTAAACCCAGCTAATTTCTGGAGCTCCTTCCTCGCCTTCAAGCCTGTTCTGAAACAGAAGGGAGAAGAACCTGTCAGTCCCTTCTTGGTGTCTTCTTTATATAGGGGCTGGAGTGCCATTGTCCAGTCAGGGATCACCATACTGTGAAGCCTTGATAAGCCCCCGCAAGCTCTGCCCCCTTCTTTCCAGAATGAAGGCCACCATAACATTTTCTGAACTGGACAACCACGGGGACTGCTGTTCGGATTCTCATGTTCCTGTGTGTTGGGTATGTCAATATAAACATAGTCTATTTGTAAATCAGAGTTTATTGGCCATAACTCATCTCGTTAAGGGAAAGGGTATTCCAAAGTTTTATTGTTCTATACTGCTTCTGTTGACTGTTTTCACTGTCTATATTTTTATGTAGACATGTGGCTTTTGCACTGGCGTTCTCGCTCACCTGCTTATGGCTTGTTTATCTGACGCTCCCGGCTGCAGCGGGGGATCTGGGAACGGCCCTGTTCTTCACTGCGTATAACGTAGCAGTCGTGTCGGCGAACTCTTCCCAACACGTGTTTGCGCAACCGGCATTACCTTCCTCACCGCTGTTGGTTACACTAGCAGCGTCTTTGCAATGGGAGGTTGTCCAGGGTGCACTGTTCCCTCACTATGTGTCTTCCATTCCATTCTCGGTTGTTGTCAGCTGGCCACACTCCCTGGGCGGTTATACTTGCCCTTATTCAGACACGAGCCCATCAGCAAGCTGTTCATGGCTATGGGCTTTACAACCACTTAATAGACATCAAGTAATGTAATTATGTAATGCAGGCAAGTGATGTAGATGAAGTAAATGATGGAAACCAATCACACGAACAGTATCCTTACTTTGGAAGTTGAAACGCAAAGATGAATGGGGGGGGGGAGGGGCACCTTGTGCCCAAAGGTCATAGGGTCCAACACAGTGTTTCTCACAGGCAAGTATTCGCTGTACAAAGGATGCAATGGGCTTGTGGTGAAGTTTTCTCTTTTCATCCAGACCCAAGGCTAACCGGCCAAGGTTTGACAACCAAAGGTGAGTGGTATGGGGACGGGAGACAAAGGGTCTTGTTCCCAAGTTCTCCTATGGAGGATGGATGGTGGACATGCACACTGATGCTTACTGTTAGGAAAGACTTCTTGTTTAGGCAATGTTTCCTCCATATTCTATTCTATGTACCCACAAACATTTTACTTTGTTTTTTTAACCTGTCCTGACTTTTTAACAGAGAAACCTTCAGCTTCACTTCTGTGGCCTTTTGTTCATTTGTCATGTGGAAACTGATCAGTTCTTCAGACTATTAGTACTGGGAAACTGTTTCCCTTTTGTCTTTTACTTTTTACCTGTTTGGGTAACTTTTTTAAACCATTCACACAGTGTCTTTCAATGCAGTGCAGTCAGGATACTTTAGTATCACCCTTGTATTTTACACTGCAGATTTTTGGTTACTTTCATATGTGCTTAAAGAGAAGCTGGTGGCAGCAGATGCAGTTTTACCATTTGTGCATTCTTTTTAGTGTGCTCATTCACATTTACTGCGTCTGGCTACTAAATGTGGCTAGTGTCCTAAAATGGCTGTGCCAGGAGATTGTTTGCTTGTTCTTTGGCCATATTGTTTCTTGGCCTTCTTCCTGCCTTCTCAGGAAGTTCCTTATATGGTCATTCTATTTATGTGTGGACCCAGGAAGTGGGTGGGGACTGCCTGGTCCCATTCCACAACCATGGTGCCACAGAGTTGAGTGTATGCATGAGTGAAACACACAGTGGTTGCTGATTCGACCACTGCTATCTGTTTGAATGGTGCACTTGGCTTCCAGCCAGTATTTAGGAAAGGAAGTAATCTTACTTACCTGTAATGGTGTTGAGAATTCTTCTGGAACATTTTTCACCACCACAATAACCTTTCCTACTTTGAGAAGAACCTTTTGTGCCTTTTGGACACAAGGGCACATTCAACATAGGGATTGGACTTTTACATTTAGGGTGTTATTCTTGTGAACTGCTTTTCCTTACTGTATTATTACTTACCTACTTTTAGTTGTTTAAGTGAATGGTATACTTTTCTGCAAACCTAAGGTGGCTGTATGTATATTTGATGATTGAGTGATGTGTGATAATACTACGTGCTCGTTTCATTTTTCTAGTGTGCTTTGGGCCTATAATAGAGTAGTATTAGGGAGAATTCTCTTATAAGGCTAATTTTCCAAACCTAGTGAGACCCCCAGCAGCTTTGCTGGATTTTTGGGGTTTGTTTTTTTCTCCTGCTAAGAGTGAGACTCTTTTTCCTCCCACTCTTAGGCATGATTTGAGGTATGTCTGACTCTTTGTGTGCTTATGGGCTATGGGGCCTTTTACTCCATAGGGTATCATCTATTGTTTGTGTGTTACACAGCACCCTCAGTGCAGTAACACAGAGGTGTCATAGTGACCCCCAAACATAGGCTCCATACCCTGGGACTGACTACTGTCTCCCAGGGCATGTAATGTCACCATTGACTTTACTAGTCCAAACCATCATACTGTGGAAGTACTGGAAGGGCGTAATTAGATTGCCCCTGGGTCTGTTTTTCAAAGGGGCACTGTGCAGTCCCCCCTTGTCGAGTTTCTGGCTGGTGGCAGTGGTTACCACGCATAATATTCCACTGGAATATTTCCTGTGGGATTTTCCCATTAATTTTAAACAAGACCACTTTTTTGGTGCAATGTTAAAGAAAACGCTGGATTATTTAATATTAAATCAATGTTTGGACCTTTTTGCCAGAACACTTTTCTAAAATGGCATTTGTGTCCGTCTCTGTAACTCTAACCAAGGTCGAGTCCTTTGTTCCACTATTTTGGCAGGCTTCTCCACAGAAGCCCTCCAAATGGTGCCACTCTGTCTGGGTTCCACATGATGTGTGGGGAGGGGAATTGGCACCCTGGTCTGCGTTGCCTTAGCAACCAAGTCGCACTCTATTCTGATTGGCCTGGTGGTGAGCAGCCCGGCTCACCACTTAGCATGTGTGAGTGACAGCTAGGCTGTTGAATGGGGGTTTTTCTGCATAAAAGCAGGGCCTTTTGGACTGGAACTTCAGAAGTCGCCACAGGACCTAAGAATCCGAAGAGGGAAGAAGCTGAGCCATCTGCAACGACGTCACCACTGGTGGAGCCCTGCTGCAACGAACTCACCACTTTCCCAACGACAAGAGAAGACCACCTGCTGGACGAGTCTTCTTCCTTTGAGCTGGTGGGATCAACCAGTTCGCCCCTTTCGCCTTCCAAAGACTTCTTAGTCGAATCACCCGTGCCAAGCACCCCAGCGGCCGCATAGCCAAACTTCACCACTTTGACCGCGAATAAAAGGAACGCACCTTTTAACCGACGAACTCCGCGGCTGGTTTCATCCCTGGGCAGTGCAACGACTCAAAGTTTCCTCCTCGACGAGATCCTCTCTTCCCCTGGTCGAAACAACGAACTGAAACCACTGCCAGGAACAACTGCCACCGCTGGAGCTTCCTCTCTCTTTAAGGTACTGTGTTCTGCCTGGCCCCCCCTTTCTTCGGTTTGCCCAAGGTGACCCTTAAATCCTAGGCTTTCCAACTGGGTTGGCCCCAGACCTTCTAACTTTACTTCTTGTATCACCCCAACCTCTTTTGAACATTCTGCAAAGACTTTTAGTGCATTTTAAACTGTGTGATCTTGGGTACATTTCGCTTTGCTCCATTTAAAGTGGGCCTGGCTTATGAACTTTGGCTCTACAGTGTATACTGCCTTTACTCCCTTGCTTTGAACTTCTAAAAGTGTTGGGAACTGTTTTATTTTTATGCCCTGCCTTTTTCTCTCCCTTTAACTTAACCATTGGAGTGCCATCTAGGTTACGCGCTCACATCTGTTTTAACAAATGGTGGTGTTTTAACTCTGACTTGTCTAATAGTTATCAAGGGAGGTGTTTATACTTTACTTGATTGTGTTTTAACTTGCTTTTGATTTAGAGTGCTAGTGTATTGCCTAAAATGTGTTTTAAATAAATAATGATATACTTTTGATGCAAAGCTCTGGTCAGTGTTTGTTTGCTCTACTGTGTTTTTAGCCCTATTGTGTATACTCTATATACTGTCCTACTCTTCTTGAGAGGTCTGACTGCTCAGCCACAGCTACCAGGTAAATCTGGGTGGTGCAGACTGCTACCAATTGGCTTTACTGCTTACTCCTGTAGTCTTAATCTTCTTGCAGTGTTCCCCAAGGGAACTGCACAGGATTCTGACTGTCTAAGTGAAATTTTGTGCTTCGCTGTGTGGATTCATTGTGGACCCCTAAGCCCACTCCCTCGCTCCTGAGACCAAGTCTTGACCACTCGCCATGCTTACCTTTGGTTAGGTTTGGCTAACTTCTGAGTTCCCCTGTTCACTATAACTAGGGTGGCCTCCTGAAATATGTCCATCAGGCCAGATTTTAGAAATCCATCTCAACTCACCGCCCTCCCACCCCCCAAATCTGATTTTCGAACATATCTTGTGGAGGTCGCTGGGGGCCCAATCTTCCACCCTTCCTTCTGGTGGGAGGTGCCCAGGATTTGCAGGTTTGAGGATTCTTCCGGTCGAATCCAACAATGCAGGCCTCCTTGGGACATGCACAAGATAGAGGGAGAGTTCCAGCAATGATCACATTTGACAGGTGATGACCGGCATCGTTCCAGTCACAGAAGCTGCTCCAGGACAGGTTCCCTTTAAGGTGGAATTCGGGGAGAAAGCAACTTACGACACAAGCTGACAACCACCAACGTTCCAGACTTGAACGTGGAACAGCACCGCTTCTGGCTAGGCACCTCACTGGAGAGCTCGTCAGTCCACCGGGCAGTCAAGGGACACTTCCGAAGGCTCTTAGGGGCTGGATCATCAAAGGCATTGGCACTATTTGGACCCACTAGTGAGGGCTGCAGCACCGCTCAGGGTCGTTGGAGATAAAGCAGAGGAGCAGGGCTTCACCACGATGGGCACTGAGGGGTTGCTGGACCACTTCAGGAGCCTTGAATGCAAACAGGATCCTCTACAAAAGGGGACCTATATTTGAGAAAAGATGTTCTACTTGACATCACGTGAGAGGACATAGATTGAGCAACAGCGCCACAGTATACAGGAGTGAAACAGATGAGAAGCTCTTTAAAGAGCCAGCTCCTGGAGTCCTGATGAAGACAGATGGCAAAATTGAGGTACACGTGTACCATACCCTAGAGGGCCGAACCACAGTGTGTCAACATCAGTTTCTTTTTATAACCTACTGTATGACATTTATTGCCATAGGGAATATGACCAATGCCTTCTTGTGTTTTGGAATACATAATTTGGGGCACACTAAATGAGTGGCTTGTAAAGGTGGAATGGCTGGACCGTTGGTGATATCAGACCCTCTGAAACAAATTATAGTTGTTGGCTAAAGTTGTTTCCCAGATGGTTCATCTTAAGATATTGAGTTATGGATCATGCACAGTGATGTCTTTGCACAATGTGATAGTAACACCGTTGCACTTTACAATGAATTCTCTAATGTTTTTGTGATTAAAGTATTAAGCATATTGCACTAGCTTATCATATGCGAGGAGTATTTATTAGGGAATGGTGTGTCCGTGTGGCCCTGTACCAGTTCCTGGGGACTCCTGAAAACACAGGTGTTTAGGTGGGGGTCCGTATTCTTTACTTTAGATTGTGGTTGTTACTCCCACCTACTGTGAGTAGGACCCACATTGAGAGGGTGAACCAACAATAGAGATTCAAACTACAATATGGCCAAATAACAAGGTGGTCTCATGGCATGGCCATTTTAGGGCACTAGCCAAGTTTAGGAGCCATATGCAGTAAACACAAATGTGTACACCAAAAAAGAATGTAAAGTCGGTAAAAATGTAAATGCTGCCACCAGCTTGTCTTTAGGCACCTATAAAAGTAATGAAAAATCCTGCATTGTAAGGAGCTGTGTGCAGTGTAACAATACAATAATTCTACAGGGAAACATTTTCCCAGTACTGATAGTGTGAAGGGCTGATTAGGTTCTCCATAAAAAGAAATGGGAAAATGGAGAAGGCTTCACTTCCCTTTTAAAAAGTCAGGACAGGTTTAAAAACAGAGCAAAACGAATCAGATTCCATAGGACCAATGGAGGGAAAGTTGCAAAGAGAACATCTTTCCGAACGACGCAGAACTGCGTCTCGCGTTCCTTCTTGGCCTTCCGCTTATTTTCTTCGGGTTCTGCTCGTTCAGTTGCTGCTTGACAGGTCGTCTGGTATGGTCCGATTCCCTCTTTAGGTATGGCCGAGCCCCCTTGACGGGGGACTGCATAGGGAAGAGCAGCATTACAGGGATCTCGGCGCTCCTCTGGTCTGCACGCTCTCTGTATGTGTCGATCTCTACTCAGCGGGACGTCTCTTCCTACTGCTCTGTCTGCAGCACTTGCTTCTCTTTGTTGCTCTCACTTTCTTTTAAACTCCAGGTTATGAGATTGGACATCTTTGTGAGTCGAGCACATTACCATAAAGGATTCAGACAACCTAGCAGCCATGCTGAAGGGAACTTGTAAATAGTTGTCTTTAATTCCTGCATAACAAACAAATAAATTGGACTTTTCAGATAAGGGAGGATGAATAATAGATAAAGGTGCGCAATAAAGATGCTCTGAATTAAAGGTTTTCCAGAATTCACTGAGTGCCCCATTATAACCTATGGCGCCAGTAAAAAAAGGTTTTGACAGCTCCTCCAGCGTCACATCCATTGTTCATTAAACCCTTGATACCTGAAAAGATTAAGGAAGGACTATTTTAATTACCTTACATCAATATACAAGGAGAATGAACCCTCAGATAACAAGGCACAATTTAGCCTCCAGTTTGGCACACCAAATGTACCAGAAAGTTTTATTTCTGAGGAATTCCAGGTTGAGAGACCTTTAGGACAACCTGCAAACAGCCAGTGGGGTGGACACCTAACCTGCACTACGAAGACCAGAGGCATGGGAGCATGCTGATGCATCATACATACAGCTCATGTCCAAGGCCGTGGACTACACTGGGTGGAGTAGGCCTCAGTTACCATTCGAACATGATGATCTGACAGACATCCTAGATGAGGGTCCTCAGATACTATATTACCTTTTCATATTGCTCTGCAGAAAAGGGTGGCAGCGAATTGGGACACACTAGAAACCAATCCAGCTGTAAATAAAAATTTGACCAAAAAGTAACACCCTTCCAGTAGTGACCCCAACTACCTGTCAAAACACTCTACTCCAGAGAGTATGGTGGTGCAGGCAGCTACAGCAACTTCTAAGCAAGCAGCTTAACCTACCATCCCTCCAGATGGGGCGTATGGTGCTTAAATCAGCCTACTCCACATGTGCCCTTGCAAAATTTACATTCACTCTATCGAACTGCATTTACATGGTAGCAGAGCACATTCCTGAGTGAGGTCAAAGAGACTGGTTCTTAGCCATAATTGGAGACAGCAAAGAAGTCATGTGCGAGTCTCTTCAGTCAGGTCTGGATTCTGCTGACGGCATCAGCAGAGCCATGGCTACGAGCACCGTTATACGCAGATTTGCGAATGTTCCCTCGTGGTGGACGAGGAAGAGGTGCGAAGCCAGCTCAAGCGGGGGCATCTTTACCATCTGCCACTGCATCAGCTGCCTCAAAACCTCTGAGGTCTTGAGTCACAGTTCACCAGTGGGGGGCAGACTGTCTCAGCATCTAGAAAAATGGCAAGTCATTACTTCAGATGCTTGGGCATTGGAAACCATAGATCATGGGTACTTCCTTCCTTTTATGCGGAGACCTCAGAGCAATCCACCGGGGACCCTCTCTTTGAGGATTACAGATCCGCTCCTTGTGCAGGAAATTTTAACCTTGCTAGAGAAAGGTGCTATAAAACCAGTGCCTGTAGCGGAGAGGAACAAGGGATGGTATTCCCCCTATTTTCTAATACCCGAGAAGAACGGAGGACTGGGACCCATCTTGGACTTGATACTTGAACAAGTTCCGCAGGAAGGACAAGTTCAAGATGGTCACACTTTCTCAGATCCTTCTGGCCCTCCAACTCCAGGACTGGATGGTGTCATTGGACCTTCAGGGGGCTTATTTTCATTTTCCTATACATCTCAAACACAGAAAACACCTGAAAAATACCAGAAAATTAAAATACAATTTCGAGTTCTGCCTTTCAGGCGAACCTCCGCCCCAAGGGTTTTTACCAAACTGATGGCGATGGTGGCAGCGAGTCTCAGGAGGTGGGGGGGATTCACGTCTACCCCTAACTGGAAGATTGGCTGATTGGGGCACGTTCTCCCAAACAAGTCCTGGATCATCTCAACGTCACCTACCACTCTTCACAGACTGGGCTTCTCCCTCAATTACAAGAAGTCCCATATGACACCTTCTCAAAAGTTCTAGTTCATCGGAGCTGTGCTAGATACATCCTTGGGAAAGAGCTTGCCACCTGAGGTGAGGGCTCAAGACATGCTGTAGATGGTCACTAAACTTCAGAGTGCCCAACATCTCCCGGCCTTGTATTTTTTGATGTTGCTCGGCCTCATTGCATACTACATTTTCCTGGTGCCAGAGGCCCGCCTGAGAATGGGATCCCTTCAATGGGCCCTCAGAACTCACCCAGTTCTCAGGAAAGATGTCAGACCTACTTCAGGTTCCATGTAGAGTAGCAGAGGATCTTTTGTGGTGTGCCTGCAAGGACAACATTCTGAAGGAAGAATCTTTTTGGCAACCATGGTTGGAGATAACAGTATATATACGGATGCCTCACTCAAGCGGTGGGGAGCCCACACCAACAATCTGACAGTCAGCGGTCGTTGGTCTCCATCGGAGTCCAAACTACATATCAATCTTTTGGAGCTGAGGGCAATCAGACGAGCCCTGAAAGCCTTCCTGCCCTCTGTGTGGGGGAAAGAATGTTCTGATAATGACGGACAATAGTGGCCATGTACTACCTCAACAAGAGAGGAGGTGTAGGGTTGTTAGGCAGAGTTTCTGCAGTACCCTTTGGGACCACTACACACAACTAAGACTACAGGTGTAAGCAAAACCAACCTTTAAGACTGTACTACACAGTTTTGTGGTAGCACTGCTGAGCAGTCAGGCTTATCTCGAGGGAATGTGAGCTGTAAGGATGTTACATGGAGCTCTATAATTACAAGTACTCAAATAGACACTTGTACTCAAGATTTCTTGGTAAAACACTTATTAATTTACTGCACAGTCAGTCAGAAAACATTCACTAGTAGGAGGTAATCTATATCACACAAAGATATACTTCAGTACTTCACAATATCGGGTTCTGAGGCATTGAAACTACTTTGAAGGAGGAGCAAAATGGCATTCAGTGCATTTGGGGTAGGAGCAAAAAAGGAATAAGTTAATAAAAATGATATTACAGTTACTCTTAAACAGTGCAAATAGTTTGAGTTCACCAGAGGAGCTGATTCAATGCAATTGGTTCGGCCAAAGTCAATGGGCTAAAGTCTCGTATAGGATAAAGCAGTTCTGGAAGTTAACCAGAAAAGTCTTTGCCAAAGTTCTCAGAAGTAGTTCATAAAAGATATATTCTTATGTCGCGTCACAAGCTGACTAGGTCTGCAAGTTGCCAAAGTTTCAAGCACTTTCGCAGTGAGAGGTAAATTCTTTCGGTCAGGTTTTCACAGTACCTTTAGAATGAAGAAAAAGATGCAGCTGAAGACGTCTGATCCTGGCAGACCTCGCTGTTCTTGAGCCTCAGTCGTGTGGACAAGCGGGAGGATGTCGGGGGACTCATGCACTGCACGGGGACTGGTAAAAAACTGGCGAAAGCAAATCTTCGATTCCGTTAGCTATCGTCAAGCTCAAAAACTGGTGTCCCTCTCCCTGGCTATTCGGTTTCCTGCAGCACTCTGAGGAAAATACAACCAGCTCTGAGAATGGTGTCCAGGTGGCTTACGAGTTGATTGGTCCCACCAACTCAAAGGGAGAAGTCGTCCTTGAAGGGCTTCTCTGCCGAGATGAACTTGGCGATTCAGACCTGCTGCAGGGCTTCACCGGGCAAACCAACGGTCCAGGAGTTGCAACAGCCATCGTCTCCGAGCTCGTCTTCGGTTCTTTCGTTCCAGTGGTCGACTCTGCCTTCGAAGCCAAGAGACTCTCCTCTTAAACAGTTTTCTCCCATTCATTCCAGCCTAGCTGCCACTCACCCAGCAGCGTGGCTGTCCTTGCCGGATGGTCGCCAGCCAATCACACGAGAGTGCATTTGGGTCTCCTAGGAGATAAATCACAGGGACTTTCGGGCACCTCCCTCACTTCCTGCTCACCCCAAACACTCGAGTAACAGAGGTGGTCTTCAGTCCTGAAGCCCGCCAAAGGTGTAGGAACAAAGGTACCAAACCTGGTTTGGGCCACAGAGACAAACTCTAGAAAAACCTTTCCAAAAAGAAATGGCAAAAAAAGATGACCGGACCCGTTTAAACAAAGCAGGCTCAGACGCCATCTTGGCGCCCGCGATTGAACGCTACCAGTGTTGGCGGTCGGGAAAAATCATGGTAGTTTGTAAAACCACTGCCACCAGCCATTTCGAGAGGAAAGGGTAGCATTTGACTGCTGCAGGAGTTTCTAGACCTAGGGGATACTAGGTAACCCCTCCAGCACTCTGTAAAATAGGGTGTGCTGGATCTAGGAATTTGAAAAGACCAGTGAAGTCAATTTCACTTTACTTTCTCTGGGAAACAGTAGTTTATCCCAGAGAAGGTATTTAAACCTTGGGACAGCCTAAAAAGCTTCCCTATGTCACTGCACTGAGGGTGCTGTGTGAGACACATGAAAAGATGATGCCTATGGAGTTGTCTAAAAACCCCATAAACACAGAAAACAAACAGAATTTAAAAGTACAGAGTCCCAAAGTTCAGCAAAAGAGCTAGGGGCCTCTAAGGTAGAGAGGAGTTAGCAAATTTTGAGAATTCTCCCTACAAGGTGTACCGATAAAGTATTTGTGGGGCAGTAACGTGGTCTATGAATCACACGTTCACAAAACATTACTGCCCGCAGTCTTCCCTCAGTCAGGATGGGAGCTGTAGAAAAGCAGACCTGCATTTGGTTCATGAAAACCTATAAGAAACTGATTCTTACTCCCTCCACCAAATCCAGCACTGCTTTGGGAGTCTACCAAAGATGAGGAATACGTGGGAGGACACAATACATTTGAAGAACAAGTTACTTACCCCTGGTAATGTTCTTTCGACTGGATGTTCCTCCCATGTATTCCTCATCGCCCTCCCAACTTACCCCACAGTAGAATTTCCCGGGCTATTGCAGCTTTTGTTCCTTCAAGGCGGAGTACGGTCATTCCCGTGATTATGCAGGCATTTCTACTGTAAGGAAAAACAGAACTGAATCCAATGGGTGCTGCACGTGCTATATATACCTTCGATGACATCATCCTCGAGACGCAGGCCCTCGAGGGACATTGAGTCGACGCACAGCGCCCTCTGCCAAAAAAAATAATTACGAAACAGCTAGAGCTGGATATCGAATATCAAAGATGAGGAATATGTGGTAGCAACATCCAGTCGAAAGAACGTTACAGTGGTAAGTAACTTGTTGTTCTGTATTCAGTGAAAAAACGTTAAAGGGACGTTATGGTTAAGTTGCACCAATAAAAACCTGAAATTCAGTTAAAAAAAAGAAGGGGCGTTATGGTTTTAAGAAAAGCCTAAAAACCTGAGAAATTCACCAGTTATGGTAAGCGAAGCATCCATAACTCGCGCCACCACGGTGCACAGCTAAGATGAACACCCAGGACATCAAAGTTGACATCACAAATAACATTGACGACATTTGTGGCGGTGCGAGTAATGGTTATAACTGGCGAATTTCTGGGGGGTTTTTTTCTGTGAATTTCATAGGTTTTTGAGTGATAATGTTTCATGTTACATCACTGTATATGTTAAGAATTCCTCTTTTAGCATATATGAAAGAACTGTAAAACCTCCTTTAACAAACATATTTTTTCAACCCATACTAATGTGTGCCGTGATCAGCAGCGCATGTTGGGGATTCAAGTCGTGGTTAAATTGCCTAGGGCATGAGACTCGACCATTACCCCAGACCCACCAAACCAGCACTGTTATCCACTGCACCTACCCTGCATCCTAGTTCAGTGTCCACAATACCGTCAATGTGACAAATGGTCCGTGCTCATGGCTTGCAGCCATGGCCAGTCTTCACAATCCATGGGGCATGGGCTTCGGCCGTGCCACATGCCTCAATAAGTATATCGGAGTAGGCAATCGTCCTTGCTGAGAGCCAGGCCCACTGTCCATGCACCAAAGTTACATCACAATATTTTGTACTTGCATTTTGACACTTTAGAAAAAAATAAAACACAGGACAGATTTGCAAAACCATGCTTTGAGGTCCTTGCTGATGCTCCTCGCAAATGTTTTCTGCAATCCTGTCCAGCACTTCCGGCTTTAGCTACAAGCAGAATTTCTTTTCCCATTTAAACCTATCCCGATTACGAAAAACTTGACCGCGTAGCTGGTCTCTGGTGGCCATGCCCACATTAACCCCTTAGTCTGTCCCTCATGGTTATGTCCAGTAGCCAGATCGTCCGGGTCATGACCTTTATGACCCGAAAGGCCATGACCCGAAAAATCTGGTCACTGCCATGGCCACAGGTTATCCCTCTGTCACCAAAAGTATATCACTATTTTTTGTACCTAGATGACACTTTTCAAAAAATAAAACGGACACATTTGCAAAAACATGCTTTTGGGTTTTTGCTAATGCTCCTTGCACGAGTTTGCTGCAAATCCGTCCATGTCTTATTTTTTTCAAAAGTGTCAAAATGTACGTACAAAAAACAGTCCTATAACTTGGCCCCCACTTGACAAAATCCATTCACACTTTGCACAAACATTCAAGGTTGGGTCTATAATCTTTCTGAAAACCTTGTGCAGATTCGTCAAACAGCAACAAAGTTATAAGCTATCTAAAAATGTAGAGATCCCCCTCTAATGTTGCCCCCTTTTGGTGAAACAGCACCTAACTTTTCAGAACCATTCAGGGTCAGGTCTAAAATGATATTGCACATTTTCATGCAGTTTGATTGAGTGGCGCCAACGTTTTAAGCCATTCAAACACAGTTTTTCACTGACCCTGTAATACAGAAATATGCATAGATGTTCGCTAACGGCACAGGAAGATCCACGAACATCTGGGATGTTCACAGACTTCGTAGAAGAAAAATCACCCGATTTATGGCTTTTTATGGCCCTATCCCATCCATCTTCATCACCCCTCACCTCCGCAGCGATTGTTTAGTTTGACAAGTTCAATGTTGTGTTTTAATGTTTTTACCGCGATGTCCGCTTAAAAGGGGCGCAGTTTGCAAATCCAACATGGCGTCTATTTCAAAAGTTTTGCTACACCACACATTTTTAACTGACCAATCAGAGGGCGCCTATGAAGTCAGCGAACGTCACGCTGCTCTCTGATTGGTCAAGAGGCGTCCGAGGACTTGGAATCAGGAAATAGACCGGACCCAGATATCACTAATTTGTTTTACCTACTTTTTTACTGAAAGGATTGAAATCAAATTTGCAAAAGCACGCTTTCAGGAGCAAGCCACCGTTCCTCACGCAAGTTTGGTGCAAATCTGTCAAGCGGTTTGTGCTGTAGGCGCGAGCAACATTTTTTTTCCATTGTCTGAGAATTTCAGAAATGTTGGGACACCCCCCCTATAACTTTGCCATCCCTGGACGAAACCGCACCAAACTTCACAAAACCATTCTGAGGTGGCCATATACTTGTTTTGTGAGGGTTCAACAAACGGCACCAAAGTTATAAGGCGCCTATAAAGTGCTCTTTCTATGAGTTGAGCAACTTAACCAGAACACAAGGCTGCTACTGCAGACCCTGCGACTTGTGGATCTGCTTAGATCACATGCTATGCATAGGCCGACATCTAGTGGCTGGCAGTCCTGGAGTATTACCTTATTTGTTCTTGAATCGGGGCATCGACCGGGCATGCCAGTAATACTATCCCTAGTGTGACATCCCCTGTACACATGGTCCTTCACGCGTCTAGGTCTCTCAGATTGTTTTTTTTCCACCATCAAAGTCTGACGCAAGTTGCAGAATTCCTTCTTCTGGCTAACGCTATTAATTATACCAAGTTTAAATTCGATGGCCATACACTGCAAGATTTTTGGCCACGGCTTTCAAGGACAGGTTCCTCGCCAACCACGACTGATTCAACAAATCTGTACTGTGGCCTAACTAGGCCCCGTCGGGCATCGGCCCTTCACAGTAGGGAGAATGGGGGAGTTCATAATTTCTTATATTAGAGAATGCCTATTTCCGTATTCTTCCAGTTCCATCGCCAGCTGCCATCTCTCTAGGTTATGAGGAATACATCATTTAAATTTTGCCCTTCCTGTAAGGACTCTCACAGGGTGTGTAACCTCTGCCTTCCTAGAGATCTTCCTTGAAACAGTGCAAGTTCTGCAAACTTTTTTGACCAAAAACATAATGGACCAGAAGACTAGGCACTGGGCCCATCACGCCATTCAGGCCAAGGCTGTCCAGATTTGGCAGCATCTGCGTCCTAAGTGGCGTTGAGAGTGATAGGGACCCGACGGTTTTCTGCGTGCAAGCCCCCAACTCCAACAGGCAGGCTGGCAGTTCTGCTACGGAGACAACGCCGGACGGCTCATGCACCCACACTTCACACCTCACTAAACGCCCCCCCATGGCCAACAGTCGACTGCGTCATCGATCGATAAGCCACATGTGGTGTCGAAGGGAAGGTCCGAAAAGTCCGTCCTCTAGGCCATCGCATTTGCTACATGACCGGTCCCCAAAACAGACACCGAAGTCCGTTTCCGGCACTGCTAACAAAACCGACAAATCCTCGGGTACCTTTCTAATAATACCAAAATGAGACACCTCCTTAAAAACGTCCCAGCCACTCTCCTTGAATCCCAAACGTCGAAACACTCGATCTTCGAAGCCCCTATCCTCAAATGCACCTGTTTCAAGGGATAAAGAAATATCTGCCCCTTGTGACAACCTCTCAGGGACAATGCACTACAAACAACCCTCTACATCAGAGGCTTTCCCTAACCCTGTTCCGACAATTTTCCCAAGCTCCGCACAATGGACCCTTGAACAATTTGATAGAGTAATGAGGAGCATGTCTAGCTTTAATTCTTTTGATCAACCCCCTGATAAACTGTCCAGGCTCCAAGGGCCCTCTCAAAGCGAAGCAGCTAAAAAGCAGGCCAATGCCAAAAGACCCTGCCTAGACACTGCCCAGCATAGTACCTCAGTAAACACCCCTGAGCACCTATACTACATCGACACTTCAGGCTCGCAGGACCCTAGTTCAATAGCAGACCTAGGAGACCTAGATGACACAGACCAAAATTATGATGATGGCGATGGACCATGCACCAGACCATCACAACCAACCCGTAGGTGATTCCCCTGTAGACAATCACCTGCAGTATAATGTGCTCCTCCTAAAAGCTGCAGAACATTTTAAAAAATTGATACCCAGGAGGCTCAAGTCGCCAAGGACTTTGTAGAGGACATCCTTGGGGATAAAAGTTCATACCACTCCTGCAGTCAATCCAAAAGCGCATTCAGCCTTCATTACTTGCCCCGAACCTTACAAGGGTATTGAGATGATGTTTAGACCAGCCCCATCAGACCCATTATACATCGGGGGCCAATTAAAGCCTGATTTTCTTGTCGTGACTACCGCAAGGAAAAGAGCGGGCACTCCCTTAGCCTATGCCAAAGCCCTTCCTGACGAGGAGAGCAAGAAAATATATACAGTGGGCAGGAAGGTTGCTTCCTCTGCTGCTTATCAAGAAAGAATAGCCAATAGTACAACACTCTTGGTAAGTTATAATTGCCACAAATGGGATGAGATCTCGCATCAAATCAACTGTCTCAGAACCCCTTAAATCACAGCTTTCAAAAACAATAGCTGAGGGTAAGCAGGCGGCAAGTTGCATCCTGAAAAATAATCTAGACGCAGCAGAATAATGCAGGCCGTATTCTAGCTGAGGGTACCCTCGTTAAGCGCAATCCGGTTTTAAACAGGAAACACAAGCCACCCTTCTAAATATGCCAATTGAACCAAACACCTTGCAACTCTGACCTCCTGGCAATAGGGACCCAACCTTTGGTATAAATCTGAACTACACAGGTTGGTAGTGTGGCTGAGCAGCCAGGCTTATATCAAGAGGGGTCAATGTGAGCAGTATGTTTGTAACAGTTTCACAGTGAGTTATTTAATTAAACGCTTACACACAAGGTTTCTTGATTGTTAAATTAATAAATAATTGTTTAGTCAGTTATATAGGCCTTCTTCATAAGGGAGCAAATCACATGTACTTTAACGTATACTTTCAAACGCACACTTGGTCACTCTAAATCAGATGATACCCATTGGGGTTGGCACACAGACCCTTCCTACATCCTAAGGTGACTTAAATAGCTAGGACACTGTGGACATTGATACATCACTGGTACATTTTAGAGTTGTACTGTTTGTGGTGCAAAGGTTAGATATAGGAATAAAAGCTAGGTTAACACAACACTTCATAAACAGGTAAGTACTTTTTAAAACCCCTTTCCTGTGGGAAAGGTGAAGCAGAGAGTCAGAGGTAGAAGAGTCTTTCAGGGAAGCAGGCAAGTCAATGTTAGTTTTTTTTAAAATACTTTCTTTATTGACATTTCACATAAACTACAACAACAAACCAAACCCAAATACCCCCGCACCCACCTTCCCTACATGACACGTAGATATTCCACATATCTGAAGTCGGGCCAAAGTGCATGGAAAATAAACCACATAATGCGACAATGCAAAGTACACACCACACCGCGGCAGATCCCGAAACCCACCCAGCATGAGGAGAGGAACACAAGGCTGAACGATCCCTCTTTCCCCTAATGTTCCAATAGTCCAGAGTCACAGAACTGTACTGCACGGCACACAACAGTCGGGCCTCTCAGTTTGGCGAAGTCGAAGGTTCCCGTGATGGTGTGGTGCCTGATTGCCCGCCGTTCCCATGAAGGAGGTATGACACATACGCATCCCACATCCTAGTGTCACCCCAGTTCTTCCCCTTCATCGCACCCCATCTCAATTCCATATCGTTACAGTACATAATATCCCGAGACCATTGGGCAATCATCGGGCGGCACTCTTTCCCCACCCCATTGCAATCCTGCGCTTGGCTAAGATCAACAGGAGAGTGACCAGTTTCCAAAACCCCTTCGGCACCTGGGCAGTATATCCCAACAAGCCCATCGGATCCGGAGCGTACCGCTGACCCACAATCTGCCCTATCACATCGAACACTCCTCCCCAAAATTGGCCAAGCGATGCACAATCCCATGCCACATGGAGAAAACCCACAGGCTCGTACCCACACCTGCTACAGGCCACAGACCTGTGAGGGAAATAGTGATGCAATCGATCCGGAGAGTAATAATATTGATGCAAAGATTTAAAATGAACAAGCTTGAAACTGATGTTAATGGCCCCTTTTCTCGTACCTTCACAACAGTACAACCATGCATCCTCTGGAATCTCCCTACCTAGCAGCCTTTCCCACTCCACCCGTGGAAATATTACAGACAGTGACTTGCACTCCGACCCCGCTGCGTAAAGCTGTGAGATCAACCCCCGATCCAGGTCTCCCTTCACCACGCTGTCTAACAGTTTTGCCACCAGAGGCTGATCGGGAAAGGTCGGAAAGAGCTGCCTCAGCGCCACCGGAGCCTGTAGTACAGAAATACATCTAGCGCCGATAGAGCCCCCTTGCTCTTCAGTTGATCGATAGTAAGAAATGTACCATTCAGAAACAAATCTGCAAATTTAGCGAGACCCAATCGTTTTGTCATGGCAACATAGCTTGCCTCACTAGTCACGGGCACCCCGGGGACAAATATAACCGTGAGTTCTGGCGAATAAAGTATGTCATTCACGGGTTCATGCTCTAATCGAGACCAAGCCCTGCACGTTAACTCCACCAAGTTTCGTACCACCCCAGAGCGAGCCTGAGCTGAGCTGTCAAAATAACCGACCTCAGCAATGCTGGGGACGCAATGGACCGCTCTACCTCAACGTGCCTATGTTCAGCCGCCAACCCATACCAATACCTTAAATAGCTAGCCTGAGCCACCCAGTAATATAATTCAAAATCGGGCAACGCCAGACCCCCCCCCCCCTGCAGACAGATGCAGTGAGCTTATCCCACGCTACTCGCGCCTGCTTTCCAGCCCAGAGAAATCGAGTCACTGCTGATTTGAGGTCTTGAAAGAATCTCTTAGGTACCCGAATGGGAACATTGAGAAACGCGTATAGAAATCCGGGTAAAATGGTCATCTTAACTACGGAGACCCTCCCAAACAGGTTGTGCAGAAGGGAAGCCCATCTTTGCATCGCTTCCTTAGCCTGCTGAAGCACTGCACCATAGTTACTGCGGAACACCTTCTGCAGACCTAGCCAAGGTAATTCCCAGGTACCGAGTACTAAGCATATCCCACTGAAACCCCCACCCATCTTGAAAACGATCCAGCCCGCCCGTCAGAGGAAATATCACCAATTTGCCAGGGTTCACCATTAGTCCGGAAAGTTCCCCAAATTGCTGAACATCTAACATAACTGGGTTCAAATTGACCTCTGGGCGGCGCAGGAACAAGACCATATCATCCGCGTACAGCGAAATCACCACTTTATGGCAATGCAATTGAATCCCCTGATGTATATGAAACTCCCTCACCCTCTCGGCCCAAGGCTCTATCGCCAAAGCGAACAAGAGATGGGACAAATGACACCGCTGGCGTGTTCCCGTTTCAAGCGGAATTCGTGCAGTCATCTGCCCATTGACCCTTACCCTTGCAACCGGTTTTTCATATAAAAGTGATACCAAAGCCAGGAAGAACCCCCCCCAGACCTAATCTATGCAGGACCGCAAATAAGAATGGCCATTCAATAGAATCAAAAGCCTTAGTGGCATCCAATAGAACTGCAACAGCTGGGTCCTTACATGGCAGGGCGGCCATCAGCCCAAACATTCGCCTCAAACCAAACGACGTCGACCGCCCAAGGATAAAGCCCGCTTGATCAGCCCTAACCAGTGTAGACATGAGTGGTGCTAAACGGGACGCCAAGATCTTAGCCAGGATTTTATTATGTAAATTTATCAAAGATATCAGGCGATATGAGGAACAATCCCCCTCAGGCTTCCCCGGCTTCAATAGCACAACCACCAAGGCCTCCCTGAGAGATTCCGGCAGTTGACCAAGAGTTACTGCCTCCTGGTATACCCGCAGCAGATAGGGAGCTAATTTGTCAGCAAAACATTTATAAAACTCAGAGGTAAACCCATCCAGGCCCAGGGACTTCCCATTAGGCAACGATTTTATGGCCTCCTTCACCTCCTCCAACGTCACCGGCCTATTCAACCACTCTCTTTGCTCCTCCGAGCATCAGAACAAACCCACCTGATCAAGATATGCGTCAATATCCCCTTGTGAGGCGCAGGACTGGGAAGCATATAGACGGGTATAAAATGCGTGGAACTCACTAAGTATCACCTAGTCTTCCAAATTATTTGCCCCCCTCTCATCCGTGATAACCGCCACTCTGCCTCCCGAGGCATGTAACCGCGTGGCCCTAGCCAACGACCGGCCCGGAGCTTGACCCTCACCATATTTCCGAGGGGCCGACCTGTCCCACAGATACTTAACCTCCTGCTGGGCCAACGTACGGAATTCCTGTAGGTTCCTCATTATCTCCCCCTGTTGAAGTTTGGAAGGGACAGGAGCAGCCTCCTGCAAGGCGTGCATCTCCTCCTCCTTCTCCAAATCCTTACGTATCTTTTTCAGTATACCAGCTTCCTTAGAGATGCACTCCCCCCCCGTATCACACATTTAAACCCTTCCCACATGATACCCACCGAGGACACGACCGCTCATTCACCTCAAAATAATTGTCGATAGCCTTCCCCAGTTCCTCCCGAAAAACCACATCCGTAAATTCGTCACTTTTGAACCTCCACGGCGGCCTCCCCTCAGCCCGTCCCCCCAGCCGGACAGCTAATGCAACCGAGGCGTGATCAGAGAGAGTGTGAGCCAGGATCCCCACCCCGGTCGCCTGTCCCAAAAGAGTCTCCGACACCAGGAAATAATCCAGTCTCGCAGCCGAATTGTGTGGTGCAGAGTAGTGAGTATATTGACACACCCCCGGATTCCGCACTCTCCAAACATCCGCCAATCGCCACACCTCCTGCATGCCCCGGAGTTTAACAGAGCACCTACCATATCAATGCGGATGCTGCCCCGTACGATCCCGAGTAGGGTCCAGCACCACATTAAAGTCCCCCACCCATAGAACCTCCCCTGCAGGCATACCCCCAATTGCCGCTCAACCCACTGCAGCGATCCAGCCGTATCCTGATTAGGGCCATAATAACAAATAAACGTATATAACCTCCCTTGAATGAGCCCGTGGACTATAAGCGCCCTCCCCTCCTGATCCCTCAGCACTCTAGTCAGCCGGAATCCCACCGATCTGTGCACCAGAATGCACACCCCCCTAGAAAAGGAAGAGTACGAAGAAAAATATCTGTGGTACCCCCAGCATTTACCAAACTTCGCTTCTGAGTCTACAGTCAGGTGGGTTTCCCAGAGAAAGGCCACCTTCACCTGATGACACCGCAGATATTGCAACACCTTTCGGCATTTCGGCAGATTAAGGCCCCTTACATTCCAGGTCAAGAGTTTAAGTGTCACCATTGTCGAGCAACCCAGAACCTACCGTGCATGCAGCAACCGACCACCAACAGCGTTGTTTCCCGTGTCATTGCCCCTCCTGTCAACAACCCCCCAACCTTCCCACCCCCACCGACAAACCCCCAACTTGTCGGTGTCTCCCCAACTCACTACCCACCAAACTCCCACCCAAACCCCCCTCCCTGCATACCAGACACCCTAACCCTCCGGGAATCCAATCACCCACAACATAATCAACCAGCTTTCGCGCTAAGGGGAGCTACCAGCCCAACCCCCCGGCACCCCACTGTGGATTCCCTGACTCTTCCCACAAAGACCAAGCCCAAAGATCATGTCCGCTTCAACGTACCAAGACCAAGCATATTCCAGACCAATTTATTGCCTCACTGACCAGGCTCTTCCGGCAACATATCCAAAAAAGATGCTGCCTCCCCAGGAGTCTGAAAAAAGAGCGACTTGCCCCTATGCTCCACCCGAAGCTTGACTGGGTACAGCATAGCATATTTCGTATTCCTATCCCTCAACCGTTTCTTCACATCCAAAAAAGTCTTCCGGACAGCCTGCACCTTATCCGAAAAGTCTGGGAAGAACCTGATGACATCCCCTTTGTAAGTCACAGTACCTTTCTCCCTCGCCTTCCGGAGCACAGTATCCCTATCTGGACAGTTCAGCAGTCGAGCTATCAACGGCCTTGGTGGGGCTCCCGGAACCAGCCTCCTGCCACTAGGGATCCTATGAGCCCTCTCCACCACACATCGGGGAGAATCCCTCCGAGCCCAGCGCTTCCCTCAGTATACCTTCTACCAGGCCTTACATAGCCCTCTGGGCCACCGATTCTGCCAGGCCCACAATCCTCGCGTTATGCCTCCTCGACCGCGACTTAAAATCCTCCTGCTTCTCCCCGAGCTCCTTCAGGGCCCTTTGCACCTCCGCCATTGCTCCTGACACTGAGTTTGCCACGTCCTCCACTCCGGATATCCGTCCCTCCGCCTCATCCAGCCTCTCCCCATGTTTATCCGATCGGACCTGCATGTGATCCACCTTGCAGGTCAACGTGTCCAGCTTCCCATCAAGAGACTGTATCCCGGATTGCAACTGCGTAAACATGACCTTAATGTCTTGAAATGCAGAGGAAGGATCCGTTCCCGGCACTGGGGCACACTGCTCCGATAAGTCCACCATTACTCCACTGAGTTTAGCTTGGCTAGGTGCTTCAAAGTGCAGTTTGGTTTGTTGTTTGCCACTCTTGCCCGACTTCGACATGGCGGATAAGGGCAAAAAGGGGGAGGGCCAAGGCACATGCATCCAAGAGTACGCCTGGCTCGAAGATCTCTCCTGCGTTGTCAGGTCCCTCTCGGCGCCGCCTATATTCCAGGTGGGCCTCCCCTCATCCAAGTCCGGACCCCCAGCAGCACAGCAAGGGGAGGCAGGCGCGAGGCAGCTACAGCACTGCGAGCGTGTGTTGTACAGCCTGTGGGCGATGGGATCATTCCAGGCACATAAAATCTCTGAAATACGGGAGAGCACACCGGCCCAGCTCCACCAACCCTAGCCTGCTAACCCCCGCAGCGCCCACAGACCAATCCACCCGTGCGCAGCGCCCCTGAGCACCGGGGAGCGCCAGGGCCCCACCTACTTCTGAGCCCGGGCCGTTTAAACGTTCCACAGAGCCCACCGGGGGCCCACACCAACAGCGCCCGCTCGTCCCGGCGCCCACACTACCTCACTCCAGGCAGTCGCTCCCAAGGGGACCGGGAGGGGAACGCGGTCCCGGCCAGCTGAGCACCGGCCCTCGCCTCCGCCAGAGCCCTTGTCCACTCCGAGTTGTCTCCTCCCGGGGCAACGCTCTGCCAGGTCCACACAAGGCCGAGACCCCCGTCGGCAGGTCCCGGCAGCAACGCCGCACCGCCGCTCCAGCAGACGGAGTCCTCCCCGCCAGGCTCGTCACGCGGCGCCTCCCCGGCTGACTCCCTCCAGGGCCGCACATGACCTCACTCCTGCTCTGTCCAGCAGCTGCAGCGTCCCAACCGGGCCGCTGCCTCCAAACACACGGCGGCCCCACCAGGCCCGCGGCAGCCGTCAGCAATCAGTGGGCAAGAACTTCTCCTCAGTATCGAGCAGGAAAGTCAATGTTAGTTGAGCAAAGTCTAGGAAAGCTGAAGATCTTCTGGTAGGTAAGTAAAAATCTTGCACAAAGTTTTCAAAAGAGTTTGTAGAAGTAAAGAACACTTGAAAGGCCACAAGCTGTTTGGCTTGTGTAAGGCAAAGATGCAAGCAACTCTGGAAGGAAGACGAGACAAGTCTCAACTGAGAACAAGCAAGGCTGCACAACAAGAGTTAAGTCCTCTTAGGTTTACAGTACCTTTTTAAAATGAAGAAAGCTAGATCCAGCTGTAATTCTGTTCCTGGAGGTCTGCAGTTCCTGTGTTCATGAGCCTCCGTCATGGGGACAAGAGGGAGGACATTGAGGGACTCCTGCAAGACGAAATGGATGGTCAGTAGCAGCACTGGGCAAACTTCGATTTCAGCAGCACTTCAGTGTTTCAGCTCTTCGCGTCTGACAGCAAACAGCAACACTGCGGTTCTCTGATACCACTTCAGACTTTCCTTGCTTCTGGGGTCCAGCACTCTGTTGAGGTGGCTCAGGCTTGGTCAGTCCTGCATCAGGGAAGTCCGGAGTATCTTCCTAGCGCTCGGGTCCGACTTAAGTGATGCACTCCGTTTGGTGTTCCACTCCCTGGCACTTTGGTTCCAGCAGCAGCAGTGGAAGTACAGCTAGCTCTGAGAGGATGTCCAAACAAGTTCACTTTTGAGTTGATTAGTCCCACCAACTCAAGGGGAGAAGTCGTCCTTGCAGGCCTTCTCTAGTTGAGGCGAATTTGGAGTTTCAGCACAGCAGCAGGGCTCCACTGGGTAATCCAACCATCCAGGAGTTGCAGCAGGCATATTCTTCAAGTTTTTCATCAGATTACTTCTTTCCAGTGGTCCACTCTGCCTTCCAAGCCAAAAGCCTCGCCTTTTATGCAGGTTTCTCCCATTCATTCCAGCCTAGCTGTCAGTCACCTAGCAGGGTGGCTGTCCTTGCCAGACAGCCACCCGGCCAATCACCTAACAGTGCATTCCTGTCTCATAGGAGACTAAGCACAGGGAGTTTCAGGTACTTCCCTCGCTTCCTGACCCTGCAAGACACTCTGGAGCCAGTGTGGGCTTCACTCGTGAATCCCACCAAAGACAAAATTAACTAAGAGACCAAACCTGGTTTGGCGCACAGAGTAAATCTAAAGAAGGACCTTTCCAACAAGAAATGGTGAAAAAAGAAGACTGGGGCCATTTTGACAAAATGGGCACCCATGGGTGCTTTATCAAGGCTGCAATTGCAGCCTGTGGTAAAAGCACACAATGGTAGTAAAAAGTAAACCGCTGCCACCAGCCATTAATTGTAGAAAGGGTAACATAAAAATGTTACATGAGAAACTAGACAAAGGGGATACTAAGTAACCCCTCCAGAATCCTGTGGTAAGATAGTGTGTGCTGGGTCTAGAAAGCTGCAATTTGTAAGTAAAGTCAATTTCACTTAACTGCTCTTGGAAACAGTAGTTTTACCAAGAGAAGTTATTTAAACCTTTGGGAAATCTGAGACTTCCCCGTGCCACTGCACTGAAGGTGCTGTGTGTCACAGTGAAATGATGATGCCTATGGAGTTTGTCAGACTACTAAGTCAAAAGAAACACACAGAATAAATTGCAGAAAAATACATGAGATAGTGGGAAAAAGGTCTCGCTCTCTGCAGGTAAGAAATTCAATTCCTAAAGTCCAGCAAAACAAGCTTAGCATATTTCTGATAAATCTCCTTAACACGCCTTATTTGGGAAGGCATTCAAGGACGCACTGAAAAGTGCTAAAGAGTAGTAAGACCCTGGGACAGCTAACAAATAAACCCTTTGTACAGAGAAGCATATTTAATTCACTACGTTTTCGAGGACAAAAATCTCAGCGCTCCTCCAACTTCAACTGGGACGGACAAGCTTCATCTTGGGGTTCCTCCCAAGGTCAATCCTCCCAGGAAAATTTTCAAAGAGGGCAAAAAAGGTTGAGAAGTAGAGTGAGATCCTCCTTCACCAGAGGCTCTGTTAGGCAGAAGTCTCATGAATGTGCTAATTCCCTTCACATTAGAGACCCCCAGCAACTTTGCTGGATTTTGAGGACTTGATTTATTTTACCTGGAAAGAGTGTGAGCCTTTTTTCCCACTCTTTCAGGTATTTTGATGTGTGATTTACATCTATTCATGCGTGTTACACAGCACCCCCAGTGCAGTAACACAGGGATGTCTTTTTAGACTTCCCAAAGGTTTAAATACCTTCTCTGGGATAAACTACTGTTTCCCAGAGACTGTAAAGTGAAATTGACTTTACTAGCCTTTCCAAATGTATAGACCCAGCACACACCATCTTACAATGGAGTGCTGGAGGGGTTACACAGTATCCCCTGTGTCTAACTACTCATGTAGCAGTCAAATGCTACCCTTTCCTATTGAAAAGACTGGTGGCAGTGGTTTTAGAACGAGCTACCATGATTTTTCCCCGACCGCGAACACCGGTAGCTAAAAATCAGATGACGCCTAAATCCTCTTTGTTTAAACAGGTCCCAGTCTTCTTTTTTCGCCATTTCTTTTTGAAAAGGTCCTTCTAGTGTTTGTCTCTGCGCGCCACTCCAGGTTTGGTCACTTTGTTCGTATGCCTTTGGGGCGCTTCAGGACTGAAGTTCTCCTCTGGCGCCTGAGTGTCTGGGGTGGGTAGGAAGTGAGGGAAGTGCCCGAAACTCCTAGGAGACCCAAATGCATTCTGGCGTGATTGGCTGTCTGTCCGGCAAGGACAGCCACCTTGCTGGGTGTGTGACCGCTAGGCTGGAATGAAAGGGAGAGAACTGCTTAAAAGGCGAGTCTCTTGGACTGGAAAGCAGAGTCGACCACTGGAACGAAGGAAACCAAGACTAGCTGGAAGAGGACGGCTGCTGCAACTCCTGGACCGTTGGTTTGCCCGGTGAAGCCATGCTGCAGGTCCAAATTGCCAAGTTCATCTCGACAGAGCAGCCCCTTCAAGGACGACGTCTTCCTTTGAGTTGGTGGGACCAATCAACTCGTAAGCCACCTGGATACCATTCTCGAAGCTTCTTAGAATTAACCAGGGGGAAGGACACCAGCTTGTGTGCTTGAAGAACAGCTACTCGAGCTGAGGTAACTCCATTTTGCTTGCGTTTTCCAACGATCCTGTGCAGTGCAGGAGTCTCCGGACGTCCTCCCTCTTGTCCCCACGACTGAGGCTCCGGAACAGTGAGATCTGCCGGAACTCCCAGGAACCAACAACTTCAGTTGCATTTGTTTCTTCATACTAAGGTACTGTGCCAACCCGATTGAGAGAACACCACTCTTGTGGTGAAAGTTTGTGAAACTTTCCCAACTTGCAGGACTAATCAGCTTGTGACCCAACAAATTATTCTTTTTAGCCTAAACTACTTCTGAGAACTTTCGCAAAGACTTTACCGTTTGATACCAGACTGCTCTTTCCTATCTTGAGCACCAGCCCTTTGACTTTGGCCTAGGCCTAGTGACTTGAATACAGGGTATCAGTAGTATGATTGCTAATATCATGTACAGTGAAGTATAGCTCAGGCATAGGATCTAGAGTTACATGGTTGCATAGTTACAAAGTAGCATTAATATAGTTGCTGATGTTGGTGAAGAGAAGTCTAGCGCAGGCAAGGGTCAAGATTTTACAGCCCCATGAGAGAGATAGTGAGCTAGCACTCGTGCAGCAGAGAGCGCCAGAGAGCTGCGGTATAAAGGACAGGAATAGACTGAGTGTTGATGATGTGCTCATTTGGGGGACTTAATTGAAGTAGTTCCTGTGTAAAGAGCCACGTTTTCAGATGTTTGTGGAAGGTCCATTAGGAGGTTTCTGATCTGACCGCAACTGGTAAGCTGTTCCATTGTTTAGCCTCTACTACCACGAAGCAACTGCCCCTGGAGTTCTGTAGTTTGAATCGTGGGATGTGTATGCAGTGTGTGTACACTGATCGTGTAGGCCTACTAGAGTGATACGTAGTGAATTTGTCTGCAAGGTATTTACGAGCTGACTTATGTAGGCATTTATGCATCATGGATAGTGTTTTGTAGTGGATTCGCTCCTGGATCCGTAGCCAGTGGGTGTTCAGTCCTATCGAGGAGATGTGGGTTTTTTTTGGGTATGTTTAGTGCTGCTCTCAAGGTGTTGTTTTGGATCACCTGTAGTTTTTTGATGTTCTGGTTTTTTGAGCCAACATAGAGGGCATTCCAATAAATGCTGTGATTGACTAGATCAGATGTTGCAGAGAGGTCTAGTAGGAGGGGGAGCATCAAGTTGCTATTGTCTTTCTGCTTGTCCGTTTGTATTTTCAAGTCAAGTAGCGCAGTTTCTGTCCCTTGTCTGGGTCGGAAGCTGGATTGCCAGAGACCAAGGAGGTTATTTGTTTCCAGGTGGTTTTGAATCTGGAGATACGCTACTCTGTCCAGGAATTTGGGGAGGAATGGTACTGTAGTTATAGGTCTGTAGTTAGTTGGTATATTGGGGTCAGGTGTTGGTTCTTTTAGTATATGGACAACTGGCTAATAACAGGGGATTCCCCCCAAATTTGCAAGCACAATACCAAAAGAAAAATCAACCTGCTGTTCCAACTAGGGTTCTGAATCAACAAGAAAAAATCAAGCCTTGTTCCAAGTCAAACCAAACAGTTCCTAGGAGCTATAATAAACACAGAAGAGGGGCTAGTATTCCACTCAAACAAAAGAATTCAGAACATACTGCTGCAAATACCTCATTATCTGGCCAGTCACCAAATAACCGTACACAGGCAATGCACATGCTAGGGATAGTGGCTTCATGCATTTATCTGGTTCAACACGCGCAACTGCGCGCAATGCAGGAATGGTTGGCGAAACAGTGGTCTCAAGCAAGTGGTCAGTGGCACGATTTAGTGGTTGTTACGCTAACACCAGTAGAAGCACTTCGCTGGTGGTCAAAGGGAGAATCTGTTAAAAGGAAAACCCTTTCACAATCCTCCGGTACAAGCAATAGTTACAAGAGGCGCCTCACTCTCCGGATGGGGAGCTCACTATCTACATCACACAGCGCATGGCCTGTGGACACATACCACAGCCCAAAACCACATCAACCTCCTAGAACTACTGACGGTGCTCAAAGCCCTGCAAGCTTTCCAAATGCATCTAACAGGCCAAACAGTGCAAGTTCTCACAGACAGCACCACTGTCATGTTCTACATAAACAAACAAGGAGGCACACACTCTCCAGTCTGTCCAGGCTATCCCAGAAAATCTGGAAGTGGGCACTCGAGTGGAAAACTTTCCTAGTGTCTCAGCATGTTCCAGGGGAATTCAATTCCCTAGCAGATTATCTAAGCAGAGATCCAATTCCCTAGCAGATTATCTAAGCAGAGATCCAATTCCCTAGCAGATTATCTAAGCAGAGATCCAATTCCCTAGCAGACTATCTAAGCAGAGATCCTCTACCCGAAGTACACAAGTGGCAACTCGACAGAGGAATTCTAAACAATGTCTTCTCCCGCTGGGGTTACCCTCCTTTAGACTTGTTTGCCATAAGTCTAAACGCACAATGCCCAGACTTCTCAATCAGGTTTCCCCAACCCACATCCAAGAGGGAACACCCTGTGGATGAGCTGGTCAAGGAAATTTGCTTATACTTTTCCACCGACTCCACTCCTGAGCAGGATAGTGCACAAGATGCAACAGAAACAAGCAACTCTAATCCTAGTTGCTCCTATGTGGGTGAGACAACCTTGGTTTCCACATCTGCTCAAACTGCCGATGTGCTAACCAATCAAATGCATGTGCCCCTACGACATGCTAGCCCAGCACGGGGGGCGGGGGGCAACGTTCCACCCACATCCTCTGTGTGAACTTGGCAGGTTGGCTCCTGAGGTCATAGAGTTAGGACATTTAAAATGACCTCAAAGGTGTATGGAAATCCTCAAGGAGGCACGCAAACCTAACACCAGGCACTGCTACTTCAACAAATAGAAAAGATGTGTAATATGGTGCTGATCAAAAGGTGTGAACCCTATTTAATGTACTCCTTCACACATTCTTCACTGCATGCTCCACTTACTAGACTCTGGCCTTGTATTTAACTCCATCAAGGTTCACCTAGCGGCTCTGTCCGTGCACACCACTTCACAAAACAAGATGTCCTGGTGGAAAGTTCCTGGTAAGGCTTTCACAGAAGGAGTAAAGAGACTTTACCCCATTCTGCCTCCACCCCCCATTTCCAACCCACCTCCAGGTTGGGATCTTAATGGTGTACTCTCAAAGCTCATAGGTCCTCTCTTCGATCCTATGCACAAATCCAGCTTCCAACACCTTCCATACAAAACAGCTTTTCTGGTAGCCATCACCTCAATAAGAAGGGCTGGTAAGCTACAAGCTTTGTCTGTGCAAGACTGTTTTTGTTATCCAGAAAGACAAAGTGGTTCTGAGAACACACCCTAGGTGTTCACCTAAATTCATATCCAAGTTCCATGTTAACCAATCCATTGAACTACCCGCTTTCTTTCAAAATCCAACAAACTCAGCTGAGAAAATCCTCCATACACTGGATGTAAGGAGGGCAGTTTTATACTATGTAAACATAAACACAAGACCACTAAGAAAACAGTCTCTGTTAGGGAGAATTCTCAGAAAAGTGCTAATTCCTTCCACCTTAGAGACCCCCAGCAGCTTTTCTGGATTTTGAGGACTTGATTCTTTTAACATGGAGAGAGTGAGACCCTTTTTTCCCACTCTCTCATGCATTTTAATGTGATTTTATACACTGTTTCTTTTGGTTATGGAGTCTGACAAACTCCATAGGCATCATCTTTTACATTGTCACACAGCACCCTCAGTGCAGTGGCACAGTGAATTCTTTCAGATTTCCCAAAGGTTTAAATACCTTCTCTCGGATAAACTACTGTTTTACTATCTTACAATGGGGTGCTGGAGTGGTTACCTAGCATCCCCTTTGTCTAGCTTCTCATGTAAAATTTTTATGTTACCCTTTTCTCACTCAATGGCTGGTGGCAGTGGTTTCGTTTTAACTACCATGGTGTTCATTTACCGCGGGCTGCATTCGCAGCTGCTGTAAAGCACCCAAGAGTGCCATTTTTGTCAAAATGGCCCCAGTCTTCTTTTTCCGCCATTTCTTTGTTGGAAGGTCCTTCTTGAGATTTACTCAGTGTGCCAAACCAGGTTTAATCCCATTGTTCGCTTTGCCTTTGGCGGGATTCACGAGTGAAGCCTGCCTCTGGATCCAGGGTGTCCGGGGTAGGCAGGGAGTGAGGGAGGTGCCCAAAACTCCCTGTGCTTAGTCTCCTAGAAGACCCAAATACACTCTGTTGTGATTGGCCGGCTGACTGTCTGGCAAGGACAGCCACCCTGCTGGGTGACTGACAGCTAGGCTGGAATGAATGGGAGAGAACTGAATAAAAGGTAAGGCTTTTGGCTTGGAAGGCAGAGTCGACCACTGGATGAAAGAACCGATGAAGAACTTGAAGAGGACGCCTGCTGCATCTCCTGGACCGTTGGTTTGCCCGGTGAAGCCCTCCTGCTGTGCTGAAACTCCAAATTCGTATCGACAGAGAAACCCCTGCAATCACGACTTCTCGCTTTTCAGTTGGTGGGACCAATCAACTCCAAAGTAAGCCACCTGGACATCCATCTCGGAGCTGGTTGAATTTCCACAGAGTTGCTGCTGGAAACCGTATAGCCAGGGAGAGGAACACCAGATTGTGTGCATTGCTTTTAAGTTGGCCTAGAGCTCCAGGAAGAGCCTCTGGACTCCCAGGAAGCAGGACTGACCGAGCGTGAGCCCCCTCAACAGAGTGTGGGACCCCAGAAGCAAGGAAAGCCCATCTCGACAGCCAGGAACCGCTGTGTTGCTATTTGCGGTAGACACAAGGAGCTGAAACACTGGACAGCCACTGAATTGAAGATTGCCGGTTGCGAGCGGTGACCGTCCCATTGCATTGCAGGAGTCCCCAAAAGTCCTCCCTCTTGTCCCCACGACTGAGGCCCGGGAACAAGGAGATCTGCAGAGCTGCACAGGAACAGAAGTCATCTGCTGCACTTTTCTTCATTCTAACGGTACTGTAAAGTCTGAGAGAACTTACCTCTTACTGTAGAGTTGCTTGCATCTTCTACTACTCACAAGTCTAATCAGCTTGTGGCCCTACATTTGATTCTTCTTTTCTTCAGACTTCTAAAACACTGTGCAAAGACTTGCTACTTACCTACTAAAAAGTGATTCGGTTCATATAGACTTTTGCCTATTGACTTTGGCTTAGCCTCTTCCACTGAATTACTCTTCTTGGGGAGCAGAAAGTAATTGCCTGCTTAAGAATATTTGTGGTCTCTTGTTTTTTCTAAATAACCTTTTCCTTTGACTTATTTCCTATATGATTCTAAATGCAACAGTGATATATTAATGTCCCCAGCACCCTAGCAATTGAAGTCACCTGAGGGTGTAGGTAGTTTCTGTGGGCCATCCCAAAAGGGTATCTACTGATTTAGAGATATTAAGAGTGTATTTCATGAAGTGTATTTGAGTGTTACTGTTATATTGATCCCTTCTGAAGAAGGCTTATTCTAACTGACTGATAAATTAATAATTGTTTATTCAAGAAACCTTGAGTGTAAGAGTTTATTTGAATAATTGTAAATGTAAATATCTGTGTAACTCCACTGCAGCTCACATTGACCCCTCTTGCGATAAGCCTGGCTGCTCAACACGCTACCAAAACTGTGTAGCACAAGCTTATACCAAAGGTTGATTTCCTATACCTGTAGTCAGAGTTGTTTGTAGTGTTCCCAGAGAGTACTGATTACAAACTTTGCCTAACAGTCTCCAAAGCACCTGAAAGGGAAGGTGATGACGTTTCAAAGAATGCCATCTCAGATGGATAGTGAAATGCATACAGCTATGCTATTCCCTATCAAAGAAAACTCTGCCTTTCACACCAAGAGCTCACTCTACGAGAAGTAGAGGAGCTACTTTGTCTTTTATTGCAAACGTCCCACTAGACTCCATTTGCAAAGCAGCTACATGGTTTTCCATGCACACTTTTACTCCACATTACTGCACTGACACACATTCTAAAGGAGATTCACAGGTGGGACAAGCGGTGCTAAAATCTCTAATTCCTGCCGTACCTTCTAACAACCTACCTCCTTCACCTGATACTGCTCGCTAGTCTATGCATAGCATGTGATCTAAGCAGATCCACAAGCCTCAGAACGGATACATTACTCACCGTAATTGTATTTCCGATGAGTGTATCTGCTTAGATTCACATGAGCAGACCCTTCCTCCCCTCTTGGAGTAGAAGATGCATGAATGGTTTTATGGCTTTAATGCTTCTTATCTGCTTTATTACATCTGCACTTGCGCTATACTTCATGCTACCTCATGACAGAAAAAAAACAATCTGAGGACCTCGACGCATGAAGGACCATTGGTACAGTTGATGTCACACTAGGGATGGTGTTACTGACATGCCCTGTTGACGTCCCTTTTAAAGTTTCGAAAACAAATAATGTAATACTCTGCATCTACCACTAGATGCCGGCCTATGCAAAGCATGTAAATCTAAGCAGATACAAGCATCAGAAATACAATTACGGTCAGTAATGTATTATATATATTTATACGCCAGTCGCCACCCTATAGTTAAGGTGAGTCGTAAGTTCCATAGGAAATCGAATACATTTATTGCTAATAACTTTTACTCGTATGAGGGATTTGGCTGAAATGTTGCAGACAACCGGCTTAATTCTGCACGTTCCTTTTCCAAAGCCCAAGAGTACATATATATTGTAAAAGAAGAGTTTCAGAGTGCCATACAAAATGGCATTATGAGGGCGATCAACGGCAACGCGCACAGTTAAGCCGGTCTTGAGCTTCCCAATGCACTGAATTTCAAGGGTTTCGTTGCATTAAGTTTAGTCACCTAAAGAGCACTTTAATGTTTTTTTCATTGAATATATAATATATTCAATCGTCACTGCTTCTGTAGTGGAGCCCCTTCTCATGAGGCCAGTGAGGGGCAGCCGCTACTTGACAGTCGTCCTGGAGGTGTTAGTCAACGGATCACATGGAGAGGGAACCCTCTTTAGGACCAGTGGCGACTATTTGTAGAGCGCAATATGCCAGCCATACCTTACCCCCTTGCTCGCCGATTTACCCTACTCGGACATCCACTTTCTCAGAAACCTCCATATGTCTATGTAGAGTAGACAGTGTCCCTTCCTATAAAAGTACTGAGACGCTGAAGAGTATGCTTTGCCAAGAGAGAATGCCCTCAAACTGGGACGAAGATGATCACGAACAACCCAGTAGGGAGCACAACCATAACTACTGAGACTAGGAAGAAGCGCAGAGCCAGAAGGATTTCACCACAGAACCAAGGCGAGCAGACTAGACATTTTAGACCAATCAACTCCATACCTACAATAGAAAGGGAAGAAGGACTTTGTTTAGAGGTTGATGCTTCCTCGCGTAACTTCAAAGGCGCAAGAAGCACGGAGACAGATGGGATGGTGAGAGAAGAGCAGAAGGAGCTGGAGCTGGTCAGGAGAGACATTGACCACGCAATCCGATGGATAAAAGCTCCTGATACTTCAGAAGCCAGCGCAGGCAGAGGAGGAGAATTCAGCAACCAATGAGGTTGCACCAAGACGACCACACTGCAGAAGTCCCCAGCAGTATCGTGGCAGCATCCAGATGTCTTAGGGAAGACCAGATTCATGCAGACCACGCAAAAAGGGTACGCAGGGGGCCAAGGAGGTTATGGGAAAGCAAGAGGGTCATGCCAACTGAGAGGGCAAGGAAGATTGCCTACACAGGGTCTGGGACCCACAAGTGAAAACCCAAAGTAAAGATGTTTGGGACCCCCAACGGAAGAAAGAAAAAATACAGAGTCTGGGACCCAAGATAGTTCCTGAGAGGGGAGTACTTCAGGTCTATCTAACGGACATTGTAAAAGCCAATAGAAGAGAGGCATTCTCTTTGCAGTTCAAGAAGCTAACAAAGCACCACGAGAAGGGAGCTATACCCCTTGGTGCACTTTCATACACTGTAAAAAGCCAAGAGGAAAAGAAGCATTTTCTTGGCGTTTCAAGAAGCCTGGAGAAACCCAGGAAAGTCACGAGAAGGGAGACAATCTCTTGGCAGCTTGAGGAGCCAGGAGAGAATCAGAGTAAGAGAGTTACCCGCCCTGGCAGAGTTGTGAACACTGTGGACACTAGAAGGAAGCCATTCTCTTAAAACCAGCACTTTGAGGTGGAAATTTGTTTACTTTCTGAGTGAGAGAACCTTTTTTTGTTATTTCAGAACTTTGCTTTGAAACCTTTGGAAAAGCGATTGCGAGCTGGGGAAGCGCACCATAACCTCAAGAATATTGCATGACTTGTTTTCAAAAGTAGAAAAGGGACGTCGACTAGGCGTGTCTGTAATGCTAACCCTAGTGTGACATCCGTAGTACCCATGGTCCTTCACGCGGCTAACTCCCTCAGATTGTTTTTTCCCATCATAGAGGACGGTCGCAAATTGCGAAGCTCATGGGTTCTAGCCTTTATTTCTTATTGTTACGACTAAAAAAATATCTTGTTCGACTAACGCAGTTCTTTTCCTGGACGGCGCTTTCGATGGTTGAAGATCATTGCCATGAGACTCCTCGTCGGCCTTCCTCAGGCATTAGCCTATATATTCAGTAGGGAGAGAGGGGCGTTGTCACATTTCACGTGTTCCTTAGCGAATGCCTTCCTTTTCCCTTCCCCACTTTTCTGCTTAAACCTTTACAAGTTTCCCTTATGGAAAACACTCCCTTTAAATTCTGCCCCTCCAGCCATAAAAAGTATCCCTGGAAGGACACCCATAATGTGTGCAATCAGTGCCTTCCCCGAGATCACCCCGAAAAATGCTGTGCCGCCTGCCAGCTTTTTGGAACCAAGGCTCTCAAAGACCGGCGTATTAAATGTTGGGCAGCCCATGCCATACAGGCTGAGGCTGCAATAGAGGTGCCATCAGGTGCCGATGAGTCAGAGGAGGAGGCGTTTAGCGCACAGAGTGCCAGTCCTACTCCTACAAACTACGGACAAAGTTTCTTCATTTGTAAACTTTATGGAAAATGTCCCCTAACTGAGAAACAAATACAAAAAATGCGAGGGGAGCCTTCAACTAAGTCCTCCAGATTACAAGTGGATGCCCTTTTACAGCCCCATATCACCACTTCACAAAACAAGGTTATTCATGTAGATCAGGACAATTTAGATTAGGCCACCACCGACTGTTATGATGACCAATTCTTAATCCCCTCCCCTCACCGCCACATACTGATCAACCAGTTGCTGATCCTCCAGTACATGATCGGGTCTTATACAATGATCCACCCATCGAGGACAGTCTTTTCCGACTTCATGCGGTTGATTTTCAGCACCGATCAGGCCGCGCAGTATGAAGAAGTCGATCCCATCTTTGTGTGCTCAGGCAGTGACGACTATTTCGAAGACAGAGATAATTTGATGGCACTTGATCAGGGCCTACAAGATGCCAGTGGTTTGGACACATCTCAGACTTTGAGATGCAACAAAAACAGCCCTACGCTCACTCTGTCAAGTGTAGGGCATTAGTGGAGAAGGTGGTTGACACCCTCGGGCAAAAGTAGTCTGCCACTCCCCTTCAAGGGTATGACCTTACGAATGTCCTGGATTATGGCCCGGCTGTTGAGCACAACATGCCCTTTAATCGGGCCATAGCTGACCATTTGGCTTCCATCTGGCGAAATCCATTCACTTCGTCACCCACGAATACCAATGTCGCAGGGAAGTACAGGCTGGCTAATAATAGAGGGGACCCTTCCTGACTCTTAACAAAGGGGACTTAAGGTGGTCCGGCTCAAGTCTGAGAGGGGTACGGAGACCATTCCAGAGGGAAACACCTGCAGAAAGAGAGAGAGAGATCTACCCCCACCCCAATCCCTCCCCACTCTCTGCTTGGAGAAGCATCTGGCCCTCAGGCTTGGAGGTAACTGAGCCAAGGTCTCCAGAAGAAAGGTATTTTGGAAGACTGAGTTGGATGTAGTGTTGTCCCTGGCCCCAGAAATACTTGTGGACGATGCACAGGGTCTTGAACTTGATCCTTGCAGCCACCGGGAACCGGTGGAAAGATTTCAGTGCTGGAGAGAATACGGTCCATGGGCTTGATGCCAAAGGTTAAATCAAGCATTTCTATTCTGGATAATTTGCAGGAGACGAAGCGAAAAGGTAGGCAGATAAAGAGACTGTTGCACTAGTCCAGAATGGAGAGAGCCCAGGACTCTGGAGACGGTGAGCTTCTCAGGGAAAATGAGGAAAGGTAGAAAGATGTGCAGCTGGAAGTGGGCCTTTTTGGCAAGGTCCGTAATGTGATGTGAGGATAGAAGGAGGATGGAGTCGAAGACGACACCAATGTTTTTTGCCTCATAGGAAGGTGAGGGTAGAGGGCTCAAGGAGGGCAGCCAGAGTCAGAAGGGGAAAGCGGGAGCAGGGGTCCAAATGAAAAGGATCGGTCTTACTGGCATTGAGGCCAGATCGTTGGAGGCGCACCAATCTTGACTCGCTGATAGTGTCAGGAATAAGCGAGGGAGGAGAGGAAGCTGAGGGAAGCCTGACAGGGAGCAGAGTGTCATCTGCAAAACACTGAGAAGGTGGAGATCAGGTAAGCCAAAGAGGCCTGATAGACATTGAAGAGCAAGGGTGAGAGGATGGAGCACTGGGTGACACCACATGTGGAGAGAAAGGGCCCAGGTTGGACCTGGGAGCAACGGTACAGGTGGAAGGAGGTCAACCACACCAGGGCCTGATCCGTGATGCCCAGGTTCACACAGTCTGTTAATCGGGGTGGCTTGATTGACAGTGTCGAAAGCAGAGTTGAGATCAAATGGATGAGGACAGAGGGAGAGCTTGAGTCGAGCTAGAGAGCAGATCTTCATGGGTGATCAAGAGAACAGTTTCCATGCCACTGGCTGCTCTGAAGCCAGACTGATGGTCAAGGAGGCAGCCAACAGATTTGATGTGGAAGGTAAGATTGGGAGATGGGCAGCTTTTCCAGGAGTTTGCCCAGGAAATGAGTGACAGAAATCGGGCCACAATTTACCAGGCATGTAGGAACGGCAGAAGGCTTTTTGAGGAGGCGGTGCACAAGGCAGTGCTTGAGGGGAAGGATCCAGTGGCAAAAGATTGATTGTATAAATCGGCCAAGGCTGGAGTGAGGGCGGCAGGTCTAATTGCCTTGGCATAGGGGGTGTGGGATGCAAGTGGCCTGGACACTTCTCCTGATGTAGAGACTCAACAAGCCCACCTAATGGCCATGCAAGTGCCAAATATTGCTCCACAGTTGACATGGTAGTGGATGCCCTAGGTTGAAGTGCCACAGCCAGACCTCTGTCAGGATATAATCTGACAGACATTCTCGATGAGGGGGCCTGTACAGAAAGGGCCATGCCTTTTTAATATAGCCATTGCTGATCCCATTGCAGCCTTGTGGCAGAGTACTTGTACCAACTGTTAGGCAAAGTTTGAGTGCAGTACCCTCTGGGAACACTACAAACCACTATGACTACAGGTATAGGCAACCCAACCTTTGGTATAAGCTTGTACTACACAGTTATTGATGGCGTGTTGAGCAGACTAGCTTATCTTAAGATGGGAAATGTGGGCAGTAGTGGAGTTAGACAAAGATTCACAGTTACAGGTGTTCAAATAAACTCTTACACTCTAAGTTTCTTGCATAAACAATTATTAATTTATTTATCCGTCAGTTATAAAGCCTTCTTCAGGAGGGAGCAATGGAATAGTAACACACAAATATGCTTCAATACTGTACACTTTGAGTTTCTGAATCAGACTAGACCCTTTTGGGATGGCCCACAGACACAACCTACACTCACAGGTGACTTCTGACTTGTGAGTTGTCGAAGTTACAAGCACTTCTACAGTAAGAGGTAAGTTCTCTTAGACTTTTTACAGTACCTTGCTAAAGAAGAAAAGATGCAGCTGATGACTTCTGTTCCTATGCAGCTCTGCAGATCTCACTGTTCCTGGGCCTCAGTCATAGGGATAAGGGGGAGGACGTAGGGGTACTCCTGCAATGCACTGGGACTGTCAAAACCTGAAACCGTCAAACTTCACTTTCAGTGGCTGTTTAGCGTTTCAGCTAATGCAAATAGCAACAACGCGGTTCCTGGCTGTCAAGGCGGACTGTCCTTGCTTCTGGGGTCCCGCACACAGAGGATCTTCCAAAAGCTTTAGGCCAGCTTAAAAGTAACGAACACAATCGGGTGTCCCTCTCCCTGGCTATCCGGTTTCCTGCAGCAACTCTGAGGAAATTCAACCAGCTCCGAGATGGGTGTCCAGGTGGCTTACTTTGGAGTTGATTGGTCCCACCAACTCAAAGGGAGAAGTCTTCCTTGCAGGGGCTTCTCTGTCGATACGAACTTGGAAAGTTGGCACTGCAGCAGGGCATCACCGGACAAACCAACGGTCCAGGAGTTGCAGCAGGCGTCATCTTCAAGCGCACTACAGGTGTAAGCAAAACCAACCTTTGGTGCAGATCTGTACTACAGTTTTGTGGTACATCATAAGTATTTAAATAAACTCTTCTACTCAAGGTTTCTTGGTAAGACACTTATTAATTTATTTCACAGTCAGTTATAGAACATTCACTAGAAGGAGGCAATCTATATCATACGAAAATATACTTTGGTACTCCACACTATGTTTCTGAGGCATTTAAACTACTTTGTGGTGGAGCAAAATGCCATTCAGAGCGTTTGAAGCAGGAGCAAAAACGCATAGGTTAATAAAAAGAATATTACAGTTCCTCTTAGACAGTGCAAATAGTTTGAGTTCGCCAGAGGAGTCAATTCAATGCAATAGGTTAGGCCAAAGTCAATGGGCTAATGTCTTGTATCGGATAGGCAGTTCTGGTAGTTAAACGGAAAAGTCTTTGAGACTGTTCTCAGAAGTAGTTAGTAAAAGAAAGATTCCTACGTTGTGTCACAAGCTGACTAGGCCTGTAAGTTGCCAAAGTTTCAAACACTTTCGCAGTGAGAGGGAAGTTTTCTTGGTCGGGTTTTCACAGTACCTTACAATGAAGAAAAATAAGATTCAGCTGAAGACGTCTGTTCCTGCAGATCTCGGTGTTCCTGAGCCTTAGTCGTGGGGACAAGAGGGAGGACATCAGGGGACTCCTGCACTGCACGGGGACTGGTCGCAAAGCTGGCAAAGACAAATGTTAAATTCCGGTAGCTGTAGACCAGCACACAAACTGGTGTCCCTCTCCCTGGTTGTTTGGTTTCCTGTATCACACTGAGGAAAATACAACCAGCTCTGAGAATGGTATCCAGGTGGCTTACGGGTTGAGTTGATTGGTCCCACCAGCTCAAATCGAGTAGTCGTCCTTGAAGGGCTTCTCTGCCGAGATAAACTTGGCGGTTCGGACCTGCAGCAGGGCTTCACCGGGCAAACCAACAGTCCAGGAGCTGCAGCAGCTGTCCTCTTCCAGCTCGTCTTTGGTTCTTTCGTTCCAGTGGTCGACTCTGCCTTCCAAGCCAAGAGACTCGCCTTTTACCCAGTTTCCTCCCATTTATTCCAGCCTAGCTGCCACTCACCCAGCAGGGTGGCTGTCCTTGCCAGACAGTCAGCCAGCCAATCATGCCAGAGTGCATTTGGGTCTCCTAGGAGACTAAGCACAGGGAGTTTTGGGCACCTCCCTCCCTTCCTGCCCACCCCAGCCACTCTGGTCCCAGAGGCGGTCTTCAGGCCTGAAGCCCACCAAAGGCGTAGGAACAAAGGGACCAAACCTGGTTTCGCGCGCAGAGACAAACTCTAGATGGACCTTTCCAAAGAGAAATGGTGAAAAAAGAAGACCGGGACCTGTTTAAACAAAGGGGGCTCAGACGCCATCTTAAAAAACATGGCTCCTGCGATTTAACGCTACCGGTGTTCGAGGTCGGGGAAAAATCATGGTAGTTGGTTGTAAAACTACTGCCACTAGCCATTTCGACAGGAAAGGGTAGCATCTGACTGCTACATGAGTTTCTAGACATAGGGGGATACTAAGTGACCCCTCCAGCACTCTGTTGTTAGATAGGGTGTGCTGGGTCAAGGAATTTGAAAAGACTAGTAGTCAATTTCACTTTACTTTCTCTGGGAAACAGTAGTTTATACCAGAGAAGGTATTTAAACCTTGGGACAGCCTAAAAGGGTTCCCCAGTGTCACTGCACTGAGGGTGCTGTGTGACACACATGAAAAGATGATGCCTATGGAGTTGTCTAAAACTCCATAATCAAAGAACACAAGAGAAAAACGCATTCAAAATGCATGAGGGGGGGGGGGGGGAGGCTCCCACTCTCTCCAGGTAAAAAAAATGAAGTTCTCAAAATCCAGCAAAGTTGTCAGGGGTCTCTAAGGTGAAGGGAATTAGCAAATTTATGAGAATTCTCCCTAACATGATCGACTCTGCCTTCCAAGCCAAAAGACTCACCTTTTATTCAGTTCTGTCCCATTCATTTCAGCCTAGCTGTCACTCGCCCAGCAGGGTGGCTGTCCTTGTCGGACAGTCAGCCAGCCAGTCACCAAAGAGTGCAATTGGGTCTCCTAGGAGACTAAGCACAGGGGACCTCCCTCACTTCCTGCCTACCCCAGACACTCTGGAGCCAGAGGCAGGTTTCAGTCCCGAAGCCCGGCAAAGGAGAAATAAAGAGATCAAACCTGGTTTGGTGCGCAGAGAAACTCTCTAGAAGGACCTTTCCACAAAGACATGGCGAAAAACAAAGAACTGCAACCATTTTGTCAAAGATGGCTCTGTGCCATTTTGAAAAAGATGGCTCCCGCGGTTAGCGTTACCGGAGCTACAAACAGCCGCGGTAAATGCACACCATGGTAGTTCGGAACAAAACCACTGCCACCAGCCATTCAGTGAGGAAAGGGTAACATAAAAATGTTACATGTGCAGTTAGACACAGGGAATACCAAGTAACTCCTCCAGCACTCTATTGTAAGATAGGATGTGCTGGGTCTAGCAAGTACACTGCTAAGTAAAGTCAATTTCACTTTACTGTTCTGGGAAACAGTAGTTTATCCCAGAGAAGGTATTTAAACCTTGGGAAATCTGGAATACTTCCCTGTGTCACTGCACTGAGGGTGCTTTGGGACAATTGTAAAAGATGATGCCAATGGAGTTTGTTAGACTCCATAACCAAAAGAAACACAGAGGTAAAATTCACATTCAAAATACATGAGAGTGGGGGGAAAAGGGTCTCACTCTCTCCAGTTTAAAAAAATCAAGTCCTCAAAATCCAGCAAAGTTGCTGGGGGTCTCTAAGGTGGAGGGAATAAGCTAATTTCTGAGAATTCTGCCTAACACCAACTCCCCTGTGACTTCTGAATTCACTAAAAAAAATATAGGTCGACAAGGGGAGAACCAATCTACCTCTCCACTCATCCTACGTCCGAGGGGCTGGTGGTTCAGGCGGACACGGTCAATACTAGGCCGCCCACATCAACTTCCATTTTCCCTTCTGACAGGTAAGGTAAGAAAATTGCTTCCCTGGCCAAAAAGGGATTTTCATTGGGCAGTATGGCCATAAAGGTGATCAATGCATCCTACACATTTGCGAAATATACCTTTGGGCTGTGGAAAGCAATTTGAGAAGCTTCTCCATACATTCCCAAAGGGGATATGCGAGAAGGCTTTTTAAAGATTGTGGATGATGCACAAGAGGTGGAGTCCTTGCAGACGGGCCTGGACTGCACTGACAGTGTATGACTATCAATGGGGTCAGGGACTGTTTTGAGGAGACTGGGGTAGCTGTACAGTTCAGGTTTCTTGAATAACATTCAGAATAAGTTGCTGAACGTCACCTTTGATGGCGAGAATCTGTTTGAGCCCAGTGCCAACCAGTCCTTAATCATTGGGCCTAGCTGTGCAGTAGCCAGCTAAACCTGCGTTTAGTGTTGCTTCTATAGGACAGGGGTACAGACGTTGCATTACCTTTGGCAGGAAAGCACAACTACCGCAGCCCATGCAAGGTCAGAGGCATTTCCTATGCTCAGAAGGGGCAGGGGAGCCTCAAAGGGGCAGCGAATGGGGTGGCACCGCACTCAAATCCACTTTGAGTTCTCCCTACATGCTTCACAGGTTGGAGGATGGATAGGCAGGAACTGGCCACAATGGTGGGAGATTACCTCCAATGCCTGGGCCCTTCAGCTCACCCAGTGGGAGGTACTGTCTGACTTTCCTAAAGATGCCTCCAGACAGACCACCTTCACCTCCTCGACAACTGGAACAGGAGCTCCAGGAAGAACTGCGAGCCCTGCGTTTTGAAGGGTGCCGTGGAAGTGGTACCTCCCGAGCATAGAGGATCAGGCTGGTATTCCTGTACCCAAGAAAGGAGGAGGACTTCGTCCCATCTTGGACCTCAGGGCCTTGAACTAGGTCCTGAGGAAAGATGAGTTCAAGATGAAGTTCATATAAATTCTCCATACTCTCGTACTTCAGAATTGGCTGGTGTCGTTGGATTTCCTGGATGCATAGTTCCACATGCCGATCCACCAAAAGCACAGTGAATTCCTGGGATTCCTCAAGCTCTACCATTTCAAAGTGCTGCGCTTTGGGTCGACCTCCGCTCCAAGGGTCTTCATCAAGCTAATGGCGGTAGTCACGGGCCACCTCAGGAGTTCCCGTGTCCATGTGTTCCCATACCTGGATGATTAGTTTATTGGAGGGAAGTCAGCTGCGCAGGTTTCGAGGATGCTTGCTTGCTACTCCACAAGCTGCGCTTCTCCCTGAACTTGCAGAAGTCCCACACAAAACCAACGCAAAGGCTCCAGTTCATCAGAGCGGTACTGGACACATGGGTGGCAAAAGCTTTTCCACCCCAAGGAGAGTCAAATGGTTCAACTGTTCCAGAGCCACACCACCTTGCCAGCGGTTTCATTCCTCCAACTCTTAGGCCACCTGCATTTTTCTGGTGCCAGAGGCCAGACTGCAAATGCAGTCCCTGCAGTTGCTGCTACAGGGTCAATGGTCCCAGTACTTAGGCACCTTTAAAGGACGTTCTAAAGGTGGCTGGGTCGGCGGCCAATGATCTCTTTTGGTGGGCCAGCAGCAAGAACATGATGGCGGGAGAACCTTTCTGGCCTCCGTAGCCCCAAGTCAGGGTCGTCACGGATGCGTCTCTGACGGGATGCGTCTCTGCAATGGTTTTCAGGTGAGTGGCATTTGGTCCACAATGGAAGCCCAGTGGCACATCACCATGCTGGAGCTGCAAGTGATCAGGTTGGCACTGAAAGCTTTTGCGCCCTCTCTAAAAGGGAAACCTTTCTTGATTATGACTGAGAATACGGTGGCCATGCACTACTTGAACAAGCAGGGAGGTTTTCAATTTAAACTCCTTACTATCCCTTACCGCTGCCTACACAACACCCCACCCCCCCTCATGAGCCACATTACCAAGAAACACAACACTCAAATCCTCCGATCCTCCTCTTCCTCAGCCTTAAAGGAATAGTGCGCTCAAAAATATTATTGTACCGAGGGTTCGGGCATGTGTTTTTAAGTATACGTTGATCGATGGCACAAACATTTCCAATGCACCTTACTGTAGTTTTCCTCTTTTGTACACATGCGAAATCAAGCAGCAGGGTGCGGCCATCTTGTGATAATCTGATCAGTTGCCGCATCCCCCAAGGTGGACTGCCCTGGCAGCACTAAATCATATGCCCCGCCCCTGAGGCTGACATCACCAAACCTAGTGATATTCTCCTCCTATCTCCATGACGTTACTGGGCAGCGTAGCCAAATGCGCCCATTCATCACCTACATGACTTGACGCAGAACCTGGAAATCAACACACATTAACCCACAACACAGCGCATCACAATATGGAATACAAAACTATACTTTAAAAGGAAATAGCAAAGCAGTACCATTGTTAAAGTACTTTTATTTAACCTTATACTGTGTGCAATGCGTGGGCTTGCTGAGCGCGCAAGCAAAAAATCAAAGCTGCTGACCTTCACTCAGGATGAAGATACATTCTTAGTTTGCAACATCTTGTCTCGGCGCATCCATGAGAAAGGGACTTGTGAGGCAAAGGCAGAGGAGGAAAAATGTGGGGGCTGTCAGTGCTCGCTGTTCTTTGCGCTGCTGAGGGGTAGGGGAAACTTCACAATGACAGAATGTGGCCTCGTCCAAAGTTTTAGTCTAGGGTACAGAAAATGGAGTCCAAGTGTGTCTAGCAATAGCCCCACCTCTGCTTATGTCAGGGCCTTCTTCCCCATGGCAGCAGAAGGGCAAAGGATGTGCCCCCCACGAGTGGAAGAGCAGGGTGTCACTTTCGCATATAATGTATGTGTGCGGGGGGCTCAACCGACCCACTCCTTCCTTACATTAGCAACGACCCCCAACACATGCCCTCATGAATATATTGGTCAGAGTGCAGCTATTTCTCACCAACAACCCACTTTGATCAGTGAATGTCCCACAGTACGTCGACAAAACTGGGAAGTGTGAAGGCACAGCGTTACATTGTATGGCATTTGTTGGGGGGCGTGGCCTGGCACGCATGGCGTGAAGCCTCAGAAATGCCGAGCTCCGGCCGAGATCCTAAATTAAGATCCTGAAGAAGCTGTGAGATAGCATAAAACGCTGCCAAAGTTGCACCGGAGGATAGCCTGAGCGATTCCCCATGTCTAGCTTGCTAAAGGAATGCTGAAAAAGGTTGGAGAACAGAGGAACAGCGCTTTGTTTTGGATACCCCCCAGCCCCCCTGCAACCAAGACGGCAGACGAGGCCGTGTGTAGTAACTGAACGGGGAGGGGGGAGGGCCACCCAGCGCTGAAGACACCCGGCTGACACAGGATCATCCGCGGGTGAAAACAACATAGTGAGACGGCGGATGACCGGGGACATGCAAGGTGAAATACAAGCTGCAGGAGCGGACCAAAGCTGGGCGGACGGAGCACAACGCTGGCGGTGCAAGGTAACTGTTGCAAGGTAACTGGTGCTAGGTGAGCTGGGACCCACTGCGGTAGTCTGCTCCATCGCCAAAGAGGATCATCGCCCCGCTGGTGCATCAGAAACAAACTAAGAGGAGCAGACCTGAGTCAAGCAGAGTGGTAAGGCAGGAGACAGAAGGCAGCCGTCCGGAGAGCTACGCCAGCAGCGGAGAGCACCAGACTAAGCAGGCTAGTCAAGAGATGGTCTGACACCGGGGAGCAACGGTTATACACGATAGAGGAGGATAAAGCGGGAAGCGATTCATTGGCACCCTGGATCTACTACACGTTGCTGGGGATATTGCGGACACTGGTGACACGGACACCTGGTACACCATAACAAGCGGTGGCCCGCAGCAGAAGCGAGCGACGAACGAAGCGTGAAAACAACGCTACGGGGGAATGCAAGCGAGTGACACCGGGCCACACGGACCGGTGGCTAGCATGGCCCTGGAATAATCGGGCAGAAGAGTAAAGACCCCAGAGACTGGTGAGTGCGAAAACTGATAACTTTGAATCGGGGGTCTGAGGCACTAAATGCTGAGGAGTGACTGAGAACGCGTACACCAAGGCAAAAGCTGCCCGCTGACGCAGACAGGCGAAAATAACACATAGCACCAAGAACTGCGGGCAATACGTATGGCGACGCAGCCGGGCTTGCCAATAGCCCCCTGCATTGTGGCAACTGGTGAGAGGAGAGAGTTGCGAACACCCTAAAGACTGATCCATCCACTAACTAGGCAGAAATATAAACTAAGTACAGTGGCATCTCCTAACAATTGAGGAAGACTGAGCAGTGGCCCTGCCTGGATCCCCTGAACTGACTCAGCAGGGAACGAAGAAAAACACACATTGGGAGGGTGAGGTGGACAGAGCAGTACTGCAACAAAGCGGAGACAAACTTGAACACAGACCCTTGGGCGCAAACGGAAGCGGGCGAGCAACGCGGGCGATTGTGAAACCAAGACATAGACTGGAGCACTATACACCAAACAAAACATTGTCACTTGTTAGTTCCAAACTTTAAAACTGGTCCAGTCAGGAGCACTCCACCACGATACACGCTGGGGCTTGAATAACTGCATATCTGTCACACTACAAAGCTCAAAATGCCCTCGAATAAGGATAAGGAGAAAGCGAAATTGAACATCATGGACTCATTTGCTGCTCCTAAAGCGCGCCCCTCACAACAAGATGGGAAAACCTCACTAGAACCCAACAAGTCTGCTGCGGAGGATAACGGAGATGGACAAGTACTAGAAGCGATTGCAGCCCTCAGAACCTTTATAGATACCCAAATAGACAAGGTCAAGGTAGACATGCAAATAATGACAGGATGCTGCTGAGGTGGGTCTGCAAGAGACAACGGAAACCACAGAGGACCTGAGGGTCAGGGTGGCTGAACTGGAAAGAAAAGTTGAGATACTGGAATCAAGAGCTGAGGAAGCCAAAGGGAGGTTGAGACGTAACAACATCAGGCTGCTCGGGATTCCGGAAGGTACAGGGGGCCTACACCCGACCAGATCTGTGGATGGAGAGACTGCTGCAACAAGAAATTGGTGTGGGCAAGCTATTGCAAGGGTTTTGCTGTGGAGAGAGCCCACAGATCCCTCCAGAGAAAACCACCACCAGGATCATACCCCGCCCTGTGATCGCGAAAATTCTCAATTTCCAAGACGGAGAACTTATTCTTAAGCACTCCAGAGAAGGCAGGCCCATAGAACGGGGTGACTACAAAATAACTATATACCCGGACTATGCGCCAGCTGCACAAAGAGCCAGGAACTCCTATGTCCCGATCAAGGTGCGGCTGCGACAGTTGAACATAAAATACATGTTGCTGTACCCCTCCAGACTGAAGATATTACATAAAGGGCGTGCTATATTCCTAGAGACACCAGCAGCGGCCAACATGTGGCTAGAACATAACTTAGCCGACGACAAAGAAAAAGCCACTCAAGGCATGGGTACATCGAAGTTAATGGGGACACTGGAAACTGTAAAAATGAGAGCACGCTGTAGATGCAACGAGATACCACAATGCAGAGATCACGGAAGCTTTTGATGCTTGAACAGCCGGACAACACAATCGGCCAACTAGCCTGCACACGCAGGCCTACCCCACGGAATGATGAGTGTGAACCAGTTGTTTGCACAAAAACACTTGTGGTGGATGCCTACGGAGAGGCAGAACAATGCGAGAGCGCCTGAGCCCAGCAGTCATAATGCAGTTGCTGGGCGAGTTTGGTTGGTTAATGTTTATTGTTGTTGTTTGGTGCAGTTTCTAAGTCTTCAAGATCAATGGTGGACGTGGGGGTAATGTTTGGCCTCACTGTGCACAAATAAACAGATGTATGACGGGATGGGACGCTGTCGGCGAGGGCCAGGCTGGATGGAAGCAAGTATGAGGGGAGACCTACGATATCCAGAAAATCCAAGGTTAGCCCATGGAAACACAACTTAAGACATGGAATGAGAGGGGGGTGGGCTCCTACTTACACAGAAACAGAATTAAAACTTATTTACACAGAAAACAGGTGGACATAGCGCTACGCCAGGAAACCCATCTCACAACAGAAAACATGGACAAACTAGGGGATTACTGGGAGGGGGGGCAGGCGCATGGGGCTACTTACTCAAAATATGTAAGGGGATTGTACACTTGGGTCAATCCAGGGGTGCCGTTCTAATTACTGGGGTCCAAGAGGGACAGAGGGAAGATATTTAATACTATGGGGAGCTATTGAGCAGACTGAGATATGCATAGTGAACACCTACCTCCGCAATAACGGAATACCAACGCACCTCAAAATGCTTCACACAAAAATACTCCAACACAGAACAGGCATATACATCTGGGGTTGGGGAATTTAACTGTGTACGGGACACGGATCTCGACAGATCAGAGCCCCCAAGGAATAGGACGGATGCAGCCACACTGGCACTGAACTCCATGATCGAACAACTAGACTAAGTTGTTGGAGGGAAGCCCACCCCACAATAAGAACATACTCGCACTACTCCTCGCCACATGGTCTTTATACGAGGATAGACTATTTCTTTGTAGACAGATCACAACTGCCACAGGTAGTCAATACAATACATGAGCAGATCCATATCGAACCACTCACCTTTACTTATGCATTGGGCAATGAAGTGTCCCAGACCTCCCATACCATTATGACGAATGCCCACAGATGCGCTCACTGACAGGTCCTTTAGGGAGGACCTAGGTGAAAAATTAATAGAATATATTGAAACAAATCGGGGCAGTGTAAAACACTGGAGCACTGTATGGGAAACTCAAAGTAGTAATGAGAGGAGAGATCATTGCAAGTCCCTGGGGCATCAGGAGGTTACTAAGCAAGACCTAGAAGAGCGGGAGGAGGGCATAAAACAATTAGAATCGGGCACCAGTGGGACCAGGAATGAGAAAGCGATACTAGTTGAAGCCAGATCCAGTTGCCAAGAGGCATGGATGAGACTGTTTGACTACGTAACGAAAACTGCCAGAACACACAGAGAGGGTGACAAACCTAGCAAGCTGTTGGCATGGCTATGTAGGCGGGAACACTGCCGGCACCCAACAACCACACTTAAGGGAGAAGATGGAGTGCTGTTTAACACACAACAGTCAATTAATGACACATTTGCAACATACTAGACTAAACTATATGCCCACACGCAAAGGTACCACTGACTGACATACAAGATACGCTAGAAGAAATCGAGCTCCCGACACTAGGAACACCACAACGGCTGGCCCTAGACGAGGCAATCACACTAGATGATGTCACAGAAGCGATTTGATCGCTATCTACTTGTAAGAACCAGAGCTGTGATTGACTGCCACCCAAATTTTATAAAGCATACAAACCCACATTAGCTCCAATCCTGCTTGAGGTCTATCCGGAGGCGTATGAATCAGGGACATTGCCGAAAAGTATGAGGAAAACATTAATAGTCCCAATACCTAAGCCAAATAAACCAATGGACGACTGTGGCTCATACTGTCCCTTGGTCATGTCAATTATGATATTAAGATTCTGACCACCATTTTAGCCAAACGCCTGTCCAAGGTAATAGGGGATCTGATACAAGAAGACCAAAACGGGTTTGTACCAGGGCGCAACATGACAGCTAACCTACATAGACTGCTACATATCATGGCACAAACACAACATGAACAGGAGCATTTGGCAGTGATGTCATTGGACGCCATCAAGGCATTCGACTCTATTTATTGGGAATGGCTGGTGGACGTACTAAGGGCTTTTGGGTTTGGGGAGGGCTTCGGGAGATGGATACGGGTACTGTACAAGGATCCGATGGCAAGGGTCAAGACAGGTAAGAGGGTGTCTGAGGCACTAGACAAGGATGCCCGTTATCACCCATGCTTTACATACTGGGGCTGGAGCCCATTGGGCGCTTACATCAGGAAGCAGTTTTTTGATGCAGGGATAAAGATAGGCGGCAAGTATTGCATAATCTCTCTGTATGCAGACAATGTTTTGTTTTACTTAAGAGACCCACAGCAAAACTCCACGACAATCCTAGCGGTATTAGACAACTTTGCACGATACACAGGGATACGCTTTAGCAAAAATAAATCTTGCTTGTTCCTCATTGCAGGACTACGGGGGGTAGAAACTGAGAAGCTACCGGATGTGGGGATACAGTGGTGCCTAGAAACATTCAGGTGCGAATATGGCACACACCAGAACTCGCACATGAACATAACATTATGGCAGTGATGCAGGGTCTTCGCAATTCGACAAAAATGTTGTTCTAAACTACCATTATCGGTGATGGGGAGGGCAGCAAGTGCTAAAGTGATCATTTTGCCAAGGTTTCTGTGTTACTTCGAGAACATTTGCTACTATATCAAACCGTCCTTTTTCTGAGCCCTGGAAGCAATGATGAGAGATTTTCTCTGGGGGAAGACGGACTGCAGGATAGCACTGACCACATTAACGCTACCATACAAAGAGGGGTGCATACAACTACCAGACTATGAAAAGTATTACCTGGCAGCACAGCTCAGTCACATAACCAGATGGGTATCAGATGAGGTGACTGCAGAAACGGGACTATTGAGAGATCTAATAGCACCAGTACATTTGAAGGGAATGATATGGTCCTCCCAAGGTACTAGCAAACATAGCCCCATGTTATTAACGCTAGGTAAACCTCTGTGGAACAGGGCAACATCAATAAAACACTTGGTGCACCCTTACTCACCTGAAAGGCCACTACTGGCGGCACTAGGAGCAACAAGTACTGACCTGTGTACCATAAGAAGCTTGGAAAGGTTGGGCTTGTACACCTGGGGAGACCTGTATGAAGAGGGGTCATTCAGGGAGCTTGAATCTCTTAATGAAAAAGGGCTCCCAATGGGACAATTTGTGTGGTACCAGAGGCTGAAACACATGGCTAAAACAAACTGGGAGGAATAGCCGGAAGAGCCAGAAGCAAATCCGCTACTAACAGAAATGTGATGGGTGGCGGCCAGTATCCAGACTGTATGCTCAGCTGAATGATAGACCAAACCCGCGCACGGCAATGCTAGAGTCACGGTGGGAGAAAGACCTTGGTGTAGTTATTACAGACAAAGAATGGGAAAGAGTACTGATGCACACCAAGGAAGTGTCCAGGAATGCTAGGTTCCAGCTGATACAGATGAATGTCCTATACAGGACATACATAACTCCCATGAGAGTAGCGAGTTTTAACAAACGCACCAGTCCGGCGTGCCCGTTGTGCGTCACGGAAACGGCTGACTTGAGACCCATGTTCTGGGGGTGTATAAAGGTACAGAGATTCTTGGCAAGAATCAAACCGCTGTGCACGAATGCTGGAGTCACCAGGTACGAATGGACTCCAAAAGAATGTCTATTGGGCACTTACCCTATAATAAGCAAAGTTAAACATGTGGTGAAAGCTATGGACATGGTATGTATACTGGCGAAAAGGGCAATAGCGATGGCGTGGAAAGGGCCTGCAATATGATGGGTGGAAGAAGGAATTGGAGAGGTGGGTAGCAGCAGAAACAGTGGCCTGGAGTGCGGGAATGGCTGGAAACAACGATGACGCTAGTGTAACATTCGAGGCATTGAAGGCCCTAACTAGAGATACGGTCCTCCTGTCAGATGACATGCCTCCCTGAAAGAGTAGACGCTGAAAAACTAATAATAATCTATGTGAAAGACGCAAATGGATTAACTTCCTCCCTATGGCGTCACCATCCGTGCTTACTGAGGACTGAACTAAATATCATTCCCACAAGGAAAGTCTGAAAAAAGTGATTGGCTATGTGAAATGAAGACAGTTATTGTTTTGTTGTCATGGTTTGTTCTTCCCTCCCCCTTTTTTATCTTTTTTCTCGCTCTTCTTTTCGATTGGCGAATAATATTACAACTGTGCTGAATGGGTGATCATAATCGAGCAGTAAAATGTACTGTACGATTATGAAAATGCCAATAAAGAAATTTATAAATAAAATACATTTTATGGCATTCGTAAAAATGGAACTTGTTGAAAAAAAAATTGACAGAGGATAGATTTCAAAAGACAAATTGGATGCTTTATTTGGACACTTCATAAAAACATTGTTGTTCAAAAAAATAAATGGTAATCATTTGAACCTGGATGTGAACTGTTCCACGAGCTCTGCTTTAGGTGGACAGTGCACTTTGGCAATGTTTTATGGCAATGTATGTGTACTCGGAACAAAATTGCGCGTGATTCTGTGAGTATGTATTTCCAAGACGGTCATAAGATCTTTCACAAAAATCGAATTCCATTTCCTCATATACTGGCTTGACCACCCATTTTTTGCTTCTTTTCGTAAAGGCCATTGCATGGCGTAGCATCCCAAAGTTTCCCATAGTCTTCGATTGTTCATGCCCTACATTCTCGTTATGCGCTAATACCGCTACTAATGTCCTATATTTCATACGTCTATGCCGAAATGCAATCTCTTTGGCCTGTACTTTAGGCACATATTGTGGAACACCTCCAAATCCCCCGTGTGACAGAATTCTGAGAGTCCCTTCAGATCTCTTGATATAGTTTTATCAAAAACAATCTTCTCAAGGGATTTGTGTGGAGGTGAAGATGGAATCAACTACTTCTGTTCCTGCTCCGGCGACAAAGGGCCATGTGCACATTGGTGGAAATTAACGTTTGAACAGTGGTGCATTTGTGACCGCCATTTTTTCTTGTAGAATTTCCACAGACACATCACAGGTTTTGGCGCTCCACCAAAGATGGTTGCTGAAAGACTGGGACCACTGTAAAATATTTTCAGAACCTTTTTTTCCCCCCTGCAACTGAGATTTTTTTATTGATGATTTGGCAACGTGCCATACATCAAATTGATGGTTAATATTTGGGAACTGCTTTCGCACTGTCTTGGCTATTGAAACGTGTCTGTCCATGGCTATGAGGTCGATTTGCATTCCCCTCATTAGGAGATCTTCCAGTGATTTTATTATTATTTTTTTTCCCAACTTTATTTAATAAAAATATACAATACAATTAAATAACCTCAAAAATATCAGAGTGAGAACAAGCAAAAGATCACACCATTTTCCAGGCATTTTATAAAACCAAGTTTCTCCATGGCCACTGAGGATTTACATTCAGACACCTGCATGACCACCAAACTCACAATTTTTTTACTTTCCATGTCCTGAAAGTGGTATGTGCAGTACTGTGCTGAAAATCTGGGGCTGTCACACTGTCCATCGCCAGATAGCCTGAGCCGTTTTTCGGAAAATTTACTTTGAGTCGGTGCAGTCTCTCGTGAGTCTCTGGCACTCTGTTCTACTGGTTCTACAGCTCCTGAACGTTTGTGGCATACAGTCCTCTTTCTATGCCCATTTTCTACACAGAGGAGATTGGAGCATGTAAACCCCTTGCAGTCCGTGGAGCGGCGTGGAGTCGGGTGTAGAGTCTTAGGAGCCTCCAGAGACTCACGGGGCTCGAACAGCACCAAATCCATCCCTATGGAACGCAACAAGTTACCAACGTGCAATCTGCAGCAGCCGCTCACATGTCTTCAACTACGGCGCGGTGGAGAAGGAGGCTTCTGCAATCCATCTGCTTCCTCAAAGCAGCCAGAAGCAAACAATGGAAGACACAAGTAAGAATCTGTTTCTACATCGGCCCTTTCCGCTTGCACATTAACAATGCTGAGGTAATGTAATCCTAACAGGAGTGCAAGTGTAAGTGACAAACATATTTCGTCTGCTAGTGCCCCACAAACTCAAAATGGTAATGTAATGGCAGGCAAAGTAATTGAGTCTAAAAGAGTACCCCATGAAAGCCTTACCGCGGCTGATGCACTTTTTCGAACTGCACTGGTCTCCGAGCTTGGAGAGGCGAGCCCCTCCCGCTCTGATGTGTCTCCGGTGCATGCCGGAGGTCTGGACGAACGTTCGCTGAGACGCCATCTCACCCAGTATAGATGAAATAATGGCGTAAAGGTCAGGGGCTCCATTCCCTCCCTGCGAGTCTTGGCTTGGAGTATACTGCAACGCATTAAACCGGCAACGAAGGCGCTGAATACGGACATTGACCGCAGGTCACAACGCCTTACGTCTGAAACGTAAGTCGTTGTACGTACGTCTGTACGTACGTACAGGCACTTGGCTTGAATGCGCAGTATGTCCGTTTAAAAGAGCGATGACTACTCGAGCTGCAAGCCTCAACAAGCTTAGAAATGTATTCCCTGCAGAATCCGGAAATTAAGAAGGGTGCTGCATCTTGCCAGAATGCAGAGCAAACTGTGGATATAAACACGACCTTGAATAATGACTGTGAGACTGAACAGTTTCAAAATAAACCTTCTCCAGAGGGAGCAGATGTGGCTATTGCCCTAATATATGAAAACAAGGAACAATTTGTACACCCTAAGAATTAAACATGGAGTGAATCAAACACAACTCCAACCAAAAGGTGTGATTCCTTGGCAGTAGTCCATAAACTTTTGCAAGATCTGACAGAATTAAATGGAACATTAAATTCTAAATCATCTAGTCTTGATCTTGGACTTGATAAGGAGGACATTTTTAAAGGGCCCATGCCAAATAGTGAAACACACCTGGTGCCTACATCTGAGATCATCCTTCCGCACCAATGGCCAATAGGTGCCAGGAAAAGACGAGTGGCATCCAGTTCACCACCTCCTATTCATTGCTCATAAAACAAATACCTCACTCAAAGAAGTGCTGAATCAATCATAAACGCTAAATATTCTGTGATAAGTACTCCAAATGAAGAGTACTTACAAGTAATGAGCAATGAAGAACAAAATGGAGCCTCCTCCTCGGATGAGACTTCACAGGATTCCTCATTCATGGAATGTGATTATCCTAAAATAAGACGGCGGCTTCATAAAACCAACATAAATGAAGGCTTGAGTGACATCCAAGTGCAGAAACTGTTTGCGAACGGTCTACGGTCATTTAGAGCCTCCTTAATGTCCTCCTTAAATATAGGTATGGCTCCAATGCTCAAAATGTATAAGCAAATTAATGAAAACATAAAAGATCTGTCAACTTTGTCTGCGCTTATGAATTCCAAGCTGGTAATCACCAAACATGAAATCCCTCAAAGTCTAAAACATGGGAAAATATAAGAAGAATCGACTACTCACTAAAGGAGTTAGTGGACCAAAAACGTAATAACAGTGAAGGCAAAACACTTCTGGCTGAAGTGGCCAGAGAAGCATTGGGTCTGCTGAAACATAATCAAAAGTCAGGGAGGGAAGATCATGTGAACACCTTAACAACTCTGCTCAATTCTCAATGCGACAAAGGGTTGGCATTTACGTGCGTGTTGTCCATTTTTACTTTTTGTAGTCACTGAGAGTCGTGATGTTCAGTTTGCGTGTTGTACCCAGTCTCCAATGGACACAACAATGACAATATGTCCACTTGAGCCCCCTGTACCGCAGAATCGAGATAACGCCACCAACTGCCAGTCTGAAAGACTTGAAGTCATTGATCTAGAAAAATCGGACCAGCAGCTCATAAACCACTTATTGCAGAGTCCGACAAATTCCACTGGCTCTAATGGAAGTGATAAGGTTTCAAGCAATAGCGACGAGTGGGAAATGATCAAACCTCTTCCTTCAACCTCGGCAAATGGGGAAGGCATTGTTGGCAAACCTGAGGTCAGAGAGCTTGTAGATGCAGCTATCAAAGACAAAACCTACTCGATATTCCCAAAAAATCAGAATATGGAGCCTGATTTACTCCAAGGAAAAAAAATCAAAAACCAAAAAAGGTAAAAGAAAACAGAATATCGGCTCAAGGAAATTCCTTAGAAATTTAAAATCGGTAAATGTCTTTATAAACACAGAGCAGCCAAATAACCATAAGCAGGTGGAACAGATAGAAAATCCTACTAAGACCTTCAATAAAGACTCAACTGCTCTCGATAAAAGCGTGGAAATTGTGCCTTGTGACTTAATGAACCTCTGAACATATGAAGATGGGACCTGCTCGGAAGAAAGTGAAGAAGACCATGACTCTGAAAACATAGTTGAACCTGATGGAAATCCACATGAGGAAAACAAAATACTGGCACCAACTAGTGGTCGTTCAGGATTTGGAAGAGTCTGCCAATTGGTGTTACCCCCTGGCAATGTCAATCCAATAAAACTGAGTGATCAGTCAGTCAACTTTGTGACCATGGACGATAAAAGAAAGCATCTGGCAGCCTTGAGCTGTCCCTCCAAAACGCCAAATGACAGATTCTCTAAGGACTGATGCTAATGGAGAGAATTTTGAGTGTATTCCACCAAAAGGCGATATAATTGTCTTTAGCCGCCAAGCAAATAGACAACTTAATAAGCGCGAGCAGACAGACAAAACAAAAATCTGCAGTGAAGATAGAAATCGAGGGAATTTGGCTCAAAAAAGCAACCTCTGACCTGAAAATGATGGAAAAGTGACAAAATATCATCTGATCCTTGAATGTATTTTGGACACAAAAGATGGACTGACCCTAAATAGAAATAATGTTTTGTGGTTATTACATCACGTGCCTGGTCTAAGATCTATAGAGTCGAAAGACATATAAACCGTGGAATTATTCAATGAACAACACAACGATAAAGTGCGGCTTCATATAGATTCAAGATTGATTTGTGACCTCTTACTAAATGCAGTACCCTTTATTGTGTCATTGGGGTTTGACATTCATGAGGAATTTGCGCTTCCACTGGCACATTTTCCAAGGATTGGACAAGTGTAGACGAAGGGGACTGCAGGAACAATGTTAAGGTCACCTTTCACCTCAGCAGCTTCTGATCTGAAATCTAGTGAGGTGGCATTAAATGATGCAAGCAGAGTTCAAACTGATGTGCCTAAAAATAACAATATTCAAGATAAACCTACACCAGGTGAAAATATCAAAATCCCGATTCAAGGGAATGCAAGCTACACAAGAAGTAAAAATGCTGCAGGTGATAGTACTACTGAGAAAGATAACCTGACAAACTGGAATTGGCTAGCAGGAGTTCTCGGAGGCCAATCCAGCTAATGCCAACATGAGCGTGAAAGCCCAAATTTTAACATCTTATCCTGGAATACAAGAGGATTCAGTCACCTGTTTAAGGAATCCCTAAAATGGCTGGAAGACCTCACCATCATATGTTTACAGGAAACGTGGTTGGCCTCCTGTCCAATCTCTGACGATTTTCAAGTAGCAATAAACCCTGCAATAACAAGACAAAAGGGATGGAAAATGATCAGCGCAACTAACCACACGCCATTTTTACAGTATACGATAGTGGAAACAAAGAGCTCATGAAGTGAGACTACAACGCAACTTGACCTCATTAATGTATACTGGCATCACAAAATGGCGGGTACGACCAAATTCATGAAGATAATTCATGACTTGATTGACGACATTAATAATGCACAGGACACAGCTAACATAATATGCTGTGGCGACCTTACTATAAGTTGCCTAAAAGGATTCAACAACGACCTGGGAGCCCAAAATGCCTCTCAAAAACTGGTGCAAAAATGGTGCGCAGCATTAGACGAGAGAAATATCATGATGGTAAATGGCAATACGGCAGAGGACATCCCAGCCCAAAAAACCTGGAGATCCAAGAATCAATCCTCTACTATAGACTACTTCTTTATATCGGAAAATCTAAGTTGTTGGGTGGTGTCCCTGCAAGTTACCAGCTTATATAGCGACCACAGTCAACTTAAGATGTCGGTCCACCTATTAGTCTAAAAAGCCCCTGATTTGGGACCATTACGTCGCAGTGGAATCAAATAGAACACGCTTAAAAATAAAACTAAATGAAGTTAAGACAATCAAAGAATCCTTCTGTAACAGTATAAACAGTTCAACAGCGATGCAAGTAGAATACACGCACCTGCTGCAGCAGTTTAAGATCCTAGACTATGGAGCCAAAAGATGCTTGTTTAAACCAAAGCATTAATATGATGAAGAAATTGCCAAAAGAAAACAACAACTAAGAAGAGAATTGCGTCCACATGCAAAGTTAAACAAGGACTGGCAAAAAAAATGCAAACAAATATAAAAACTGGATAATTTTCCATAGAGCCATAGTACGAGACGCTGAAGCAATAATGACTAGTCTTCATAACAAAAATGTCTCAGACTTTTGGAAATTATTAAACAACATCGAGTGCCAGCAACAACCAATTCAAGCGAATATGGTGAGTGAATCACAGTGGGTCAAGCACTTTCAAATAGTGTACGAGAAGAATGGTATAACATCTGATCTGATTCTACCACAGAAGGAGAATTGGGAATTGCAATTTGAGACAGAGGACATTTTACAGAGCATCCTATGGAGTTCCTCGTCATGAGCCCCTGGACCTGATGGTCTTAACAATTTATATCATTAAACAAAATCCTGAAGAGTGGCCTGCATTTCTGACGAAGCTGTTTGCAAACATAGCAAACGAAGGGACAATGCCGACAAGCTGGAAAAGTGCGATAGTGATTCTGATTTTTAAAAAAGGCAACAGAGCAGAGCCCAAAAACTATAGGCCTATCGTACTAGGCGTGGAATGCGGATTAAACCTGCTGATACTTAACATGCTTAAAATGGAAGCTATTAGAATGGACAAAAAGATCTACCTTGCTTTCGTGGATTTAACTCAAGCATTCAACAGCATCAGCAGAGAGCTCCTATGGCAGAAAATGCTTGCTTGGAACTGCCCAAATAGTCTATTAATGGCTATTAAAGCTCTGCACACAGATGCAGAGATAAGGGTAAGATTGGACCAAAAAGGCTCCCTATCCAAACCTATAAAAACTTGTCAGGGAGTAAAATAGGGCTGCCCTTTGACTGCAATAATATTCAACCTATTTATCTCTGATCTGGGCAAAGCATATGCAGGGGCCAACGTTTTCCCGCCAAAGATCAATGTAAGCGAAGTTAATTGGTTATTGTACGCGGATGACCTGGTCCTTTTGGACCTAACCCCCATAGGTCTCCAGCGCAAGTTAAATATCTTGGAACAATATATCCTACAAAATGGCCTGCGTGTAAATGCAAGAAAATCAGAAATATTGATTCTACAAAATCTGCAAAAGCATAGAGAAATCATTGGAAAATAAATTTCACTTGGAAAAAGGACAATGAAACCATTGGACTAGTAAAACAATCTATCTAGGCATGTGTATCAGCTACAGCCTCAACGATGCCTGGTGGGTACAAAAAACAAAAGATAAATGCAAGCAATTGACAGCTCAAGCTTGCATCTTGAACAGAAAATTCGGTAAATATTCACTGAAGCCAGTGTTGAACTTTTAAAAGCAGAAGGCTGTTCCGGCGCTAATACATAGAGCAGACAGCGGCCTTGGCTGTCGAGCAGAACTTTGGGCCTCACTTGAACACTCCTTTTGGTCGAAGGTCTTGCGGCTGCCGATGGGTGTACCAACTGCGTGTATAAGATACAAGCTTAGTCTCCTATCTATTAATGCAAGGATAATGTGGAACTCTGAGTAACGCAAAATGACTGGCGACCGAGTAGGCACTCAGTTTGTAATTTTGAAAGATCCTTCAACTGGCAACAGTGATAGTGTGATAACACAGTGGGCACAACGTTGTGAAAAAATATTGTCTGACATTGGTGCAATCAGAAGTCTGTTGCAAAATAATCCAAATAAAGTGAAATCCATGTTATGTACACAAGATTGGATAGATACTAGCGATGTACGCTCTAATCATAGTCATGAAGTCAGTACCTACGGAAGATAGGCTATACAACAGACTTCAGCCATATCTAGAGACTTCAGCCATATCTAGAAAAGTTTCCAGGAAGAGTTTGTAGGTTCTCTTAATGAAGTTTTGATTAAATCAATTTCATACAAGGGAAACTCTAAGAATTCGGACAACAGATAGCCCTGCTCTTGAACATGTAACATGTTGTTTGTGTGGGGAAAACAACAAGACTCTTAAACATCTAACCCTATCATGTTCAACCTTGAGACAAGAACGCACCAATCGCCTGGGTAGATTCATCCTAGCAAGACCATCATTGACACCTGAAGACTGGTGGAGTGAGTCGTTTCAAGATTTGGACCGACAATTAACCATTAAACTAACTTTCTTTTTAGAAAAAATGGAGGAAACACTCCTAAGACAGAAGTTGATCCTAAAATATAAAGCCATAAAATTCCAGGTATCATACATGATGTAAAGAAGGGAAATCATGATTTGAAGGCCAATCATACTGCTTATGGCCTCTTAGCATGTCTATTTTATTCCTATTAATGTGTATGTGAAAAAGACTGTTTTTTTGTTTCTTTTTTTAAAGGTATGTAACAAACCATTGAAAATAATTTAAAAAAAAACTTTGAATAGACATTTGTTCAATTTTCCAAGCTTCACTAATGGCATGGAATAGATATTGATGTTGAAATGTATAGTGCTGCGTTTTGTCAATGAAATGAAGTCCCACAAATTCACAGAAACTGGACAATTTACTGAAACTAGACCCACTGCAAAGTAAAGCAGCTGCACACAGTAGATTCCCAGCTAGCAGTTTCCCCAGCATTGGTTGAGCGGACCATGAACATTTTTCATGAAGTATTTCACAGGTGGCATATATTTTGAGGTTACTGCCTTGTGATACACGTGTCACATTCACCAATGGCTTCCCACATACTTCCCCTCTCACTGAATTCACACTTCAGCATCATTATAATCTCCATCAAGCAGCTGTTGAATGCAGTGTATTTGGGTTCCTTTATGAGACTATCATCCTGTTTTAATGTTGTTTCTGATTGAGCTGTGGTTGACATATCAGCCAAACCGGACATACTGTAGTTGAGATCTTGGTCTAGTTCCTCGGTCAATTGTATTGATGCTTCAGTCTGTCATTTCAGCATCTGTTACTTGAACATGAATCGTAGAAAACATCAATGTCAATTGGTTTTTGGGTGGCCCTTTTTTGGCAGATGTCGACTGCTTCAAGTGGTCTGTAACCAATTCAAAAGCATCTTCATTACATTCAGTTTCATCTTCATCTGGTGGAGCAGTCGCATTGTAGCAATGGTCCAACAACACTTTGTTGGCTTTGCCGGTTACATTAAATTCATTTTCTGGCCATTGGGCAAAAGCATCTCGAGTCTGCTTATTGATTTGAACACGCTGCGCCTCAAATTATAGTTGCTCCTTGGTGAAATCAGTTTGGCAAGCAGCATCTCTGATTTCTGTAGCGGTCTATGTCTGCATAGTTCGTACACCTTCGGGCAACTAGAAGGCAGTTTGGGAAAAGATGTTCAATGTAAATCCAACATACAGCATTGGACAATTTTCATTAAAAAAGCATGTTATGAAGGCACCAGCACGAAACACTATTTAAAAATACAATTGTTTGTAAATTACCTGATCTTTCTTGCTTTTCTGTGCAACATTCTTCTTTACTGTAACGACAACACCAGCAAGCTGGTCCACTGACTCAGATCCACGTGCCTCCTCTTCTATATCGCGATTTATTATACATCCCTAGAAAAGAGTATCCATTAAAAATGTCATTCATATTAGAAATCAAATTATTCCATTGCGCACCTGGCTTACACAGATACACTTGTACACTGTGTACGTCATTTAGTCAAAAAATACATTTCGAATTTCACCTGATTGATGGCTAGTTTACTCGATCAAAGATGACTGTGCGAAACACACTGATTGAAATGTTGCACTCAAGCAATTTGCAAAAACTGCTAGTTTATAATAATGTCACTGTCTAATAGTATCAGATCTAGGACCTGTCATACGCATACCTCTGGCTCTTCATCAACTACGAGGGATGATGTAATTGTAGTCGAAGCTTCAGCATCTCCCTGTAACACAGTACTTGTTTTAATATGGATGAAAACAATTGAGATTGAACACACACAATGTGAGGCAGACAATGGTACAGATCAATAAAAAACCATGAATCAAATATTGTGTAAATGAATGACACGATATGTAAATATGATCATATTATCTCAAATTCCATGCATAAAACATTTCCGGAACTGAATAGCTAAATAAGACTGCCTGATACTCGCTCAAAGTTGTTGTTAGCTCCAGGCAAGACATGGATGCAGAATCTTGCTCCTTCATATTCAGTACATAGTCATGGAGTTGTAAAGGGAAATTTTAATTTGATTTAGAAATGCTAATCTTTAAAATTGGCATGTAAAGAGACAGATTACGAAAATATGCTTATTTCAAAGTGCACTATAGCATAGTTATCTGTGCCCATAAAACGTTTTCTATGATGCTCCTAAAACCAAGGACAGATGTTTAGCAAAATGGGGTTTAGTTATAAAGCAATACAATCTTGTGAATCAGTATTATAAGGGACATTTACACCTATCCGTCCATTTAGTTACCATTTCACTACCCCAAGGGTTTCAGCTAAATCCGGAACCATAACTCACCTGAGGCGGCCTGTGAATGAATAGAGTCGGAATTGCATTTGGGAGCAATTTACGAGTCGTTCTGAATCGATTCTTCTTTGTGTACTTGGATTGGTAGTACATATTCGTGGTAAAGTGCAGGCTGCAGATGCGGCATCGATCATCCCTCGTGTCCTTCAAGATTTTATCGGCTCTACTTTCAAGCTAATCCGCATTATCTGACCCATTCTCTTATCCGATCTATAATACTCGGGAATACATGCATTGTGTAGTGCCTTTAGATTTGTTATGGGTCTTAGAAGGGCAACCGAAAACCGTAGATGCAGGCATTGTTGGAAATTCTGTAAAAAAATAAATGTAAAAAAAGTCAACAATGTTAAAAAATTACTTTACATAAAAGCGTGAGAAAGACGGAATTATACCATACATTTTTTTCTATGCAAGGTATGTTTTGGTCACCGAAGCAAAACCAGTTTAGCGTAGCCGGCTGTATTATAGGATAACTTTCATAAACAATTCATGTGACGAAAATCATAACATGCTACTCGTCCCTTGAATGTACTATCGAGCATCAAAAGGAAACATGATTATAGACACGGTCTGCGAAGGATGCAATTCGATCCCAATTGATGACAATTGATATATTTCGATAACATAACAAATTAAAATCAAGTCAATGGCAATGAGATGAATGAACATAACACTAATGTGTACGCCATTCTGAAATAGATACAAATTTAGAGATCAAGGAGATATGATTAGGTGACCTGCCCTTACCTTGACCAACAAACAATTAGATTCAGCAAGCAGGATACTTAGTGGCAGGCGAACAGGGAGATGTCCACAGGTAGCACGATGACGAGCTGACTCGCAGTGGTCACAGAGTTTCTCAGTTAGCACGTTCACGAGTTGACTTGCAATGCTCAAAGATGTTCTCATGTTAAATATCTAGTGGTTTATAAAGAATTAGAAAAGAGGGTGTGTATGTGATTGAATGACTTGTATATAGCGTGGTCTTATGTGGATAGCAGGGGCGCGGCATGCTTTAGGGGTTCCTGCCTGGAGACACATGGTCTGGCTAGGCCATGTGTACAATGGGCGTAAAACACCTTTGAAGTGTACACAGTGTTTGGCACCTTGGCCTTTCCCACCCCTGCCAGCACCCTTTAGCAGCGCACATCCACTGGTGCGAACTGCCTTTAATAATGGAGGGGGGGATGGATGGATGGGTTTGAGGCGTGCAGTCAGGGGCCGGAACACTGCTGAAGAGAGACACACTTATGTGGATTGCAGGGGCGCGGCCTCCTTCAGGCGATCCTGCCTGGAGACACAGGGTCTGAGGAGGGCATGTGAACATTGACCCCTGCGCGTAAGATACATTTGAAGTGTACATGGTGTTTGGCACCTTGGCCGTTCCCACCCCTGCCAGACTCCTTTGGCAGTGCACATCCACTGGTGTGAACTACCTTTGATAATGGAGGGGGAATGGATGGGCATGAGGCGTGCAGACAAGGCTTGGAACACTGCTGAATGGAGACACACTTGATTCACTGAAAAAGTGAAACAACCATTGATAAAAAATTCTGTTGTGTTTTATTTTGTTGCTCATTTTGATGGCACAAATGTACTACACATTAAAAACTTGTGGTTGCAACACAGTGTGGGAAAATCCCCTATAATGACTGTTGTCAATGGGGAAAGTTTCTCTAATGTCACCAACGACACAGGCGGGTATTACTCGTCGAACGCGGTGTCCAAGCCTCCCATGAAGCCACCATGTAAACGAACGATAGGACACCAGCCTGTACCACCTGTGAAAGAGATGGATGCAAACTGTTTTTAAATGAACAGGATGAGTGTATTACACCTTAGTTGCCAATGACAATTCTTGTATCCAATGGCATTGTTGCCAGTACAAATGTTACCTAGACAATGTACAAAATTGAACGACTATACATTCCATTACATTTGGGACGCAAATAAATATTGCTTCATGAATGTACATGAAATTAACATAAGGAGACTACTATGATTTCCCGAAATTGCGAGTGATGTATGGAATTGCAAGACTACATTTGTTTGGCATTGATAGATCAAAGTTACGACAGTATAGGAGAGACCACCATGAAATGGTAGTGGCCTATGTGACATCACAACTAGAGGACACTTACTCGTTACTTGGTTTGCGAGGACGAACTGTTGCTTGAAGTTCGTGCATAAGCACCATCATAATCCTTAACACGGTCCGTGTAAGGCAGGCTGCCCTGAAGTCTGGCAGCTTGGTAACGCATTGCGGCCGTGTCTCGCCTTCCAATATGTAGGACAAGCATCCAGAGTTTTCTCGGCAGCAACAGTTCTCCTCCTTGGTTGGCATTAGCACGCACCGATTGCAGGTACACCATGCGACTAGGCTCAGGCTCTTGATCTGTTTTTAATCGTCCTACCAAATGTCGACTGAAGCCCCATCGTTTGCGCATCTTTCTTTTTCGAGTAATTCCTCCTCTGAATATTCCGGCTCGTACTGGTAGGGCTGTATTGTTGCTATTAATAATAATAATAATAATAATAATAATATTATTATGTGCCAAAAAAATAATTGATAGTAATGATACTGGTATCTGTTCGCATGGGTTACAAGCAACGAAGGTAGCTGACCAGAGCACAGAAATAAGGCACAGAATACTAAAAAAAAAAGACAGTGAAAGGAATGGAAAAGCAAATCTGATGTCTGTTGAGAAGCGGTCCGTTTGTACTTATTGAGGAAAGAGGCGTCCTGCCATTTCCATGGAGACACGTCATTAGCTGAAGAGCAGAGAACTTTGACACGAGACGTGCATTGGTGTTGTGAAATGGGCGGTACGCGTCTAGTGATCTTAGCCTGAGGGGCGGGGGATATGATTTAGTGCCGCCAGAGCAGTCCACCTTGGGCGATGCAGCAACTGATCAGATTAGCACAAGATGGCCGCGCCCTGCTGCCTGATTTTGCATGTGTACAAAAGAGGAAAACTACGGTTTGGTGCATTGGAAATGTTTGTGCGATCGATCAACGTATACTTAAAAACACATGCCCAAACCCTTGGTACAATAATATTTTTTAGCGCACTATTCATTTCATCACACCCAGATTCGCCAGAAAGATAGCTGGGGCCTCCTGTTTTACCACCATCGCATATCCAAGATGAACATGCTTACTCTCTCTTCCGCAAGAAAGTGAAGACATCCCTGTTTAACAAATATGTGTAACCCTTACCAGATCCGTAGTTGCCTGTATAGCCTAAAGAATATAATTGTCTCGTATAACTTTGTGTAGCCCATGCTGTACCGTTCTCTTGCGCTGTGATACCTGCGGTCTGGGCGCTATACAAATAACAAATAAATAAAAAGGTGTGCATGTTCCCTCCCACTTTGCAGCTGTGTTTCTGGCATTTGGAGAATCAGATCTCAGTCTCAGCAGTACATCTGGCGGAACGTAGAACGGATTGGCTGATGCTCTGTGCAGGCAGATCACGGTCTTACACAAGTGGTAAGTGTGCCAAGAAGTCCTAGAGGAGTTCTTCGCTCAGTGGGTGGATTGGTTTGCCACAGAGTCCAACAGGAAGTGCAAACAGTTTTACTCGAGGGAATTCCCGGTGAGAGGTGCATTGGGGAATGCGTTCCTAGTGGAGTGTAACTTTGACCTCCACTATGCCTTCCCTCTGATTGCTGTCATTCTGTGGGTTCTCAGGCGGTTGAGGAGATTTCAAGTGAACCTGATCTTGATCACCCTGGACTGGGCAACGAGAACATTGTACTCTGACCTCCTGGACTTGGTCATCTGCCCACTTCTGCGGTTTCCTTGATGGCCAGATCGCCTATCTCAGTCGGAAGGTCGGGTACTACACCCGAACCCGGAGTCCCTCAATCGACATGCGTGGCTCTTGAGAGGATGAGATATAATGACTGGGGCCTGTCAGATGAGGTACTTGAGATGCTGCTGGCAGCACGCAGACCATCAACAAGATCACTATACACGTGAAGATGGAGAGAGGCGAGGCATGGTGCAGGCAACGTGTCTTTGACCCCATCTCTTGCCCCACCACTGCAGTGATGGAATTCCTTCTGTCACTGGCCTCGTCAGGCCTTCGAGTTGCAGCAGTGAAAGGATATTTGGTGGCTTGATCTGTTTTCAAAGCATCTCCGGATCAAGGATCTTTATTTATGATCCCGGTTATGGCCCAGATACTGAAATGCCTTGTGCATTAGTTTCCGCCTGTTCCTTTTCTTGTCCAAGACTGGGACCGTAACTTGGTTCTTGCTTACCTCATGGCATCTCCTTTTGCATTTTTGCTCCATTCATTTGCTTACTCTGAAGCCTGCTTTTTTGGTGGCTATCACATCAGCCAGACTGGCCAGTGAGCTGCAGGCCCCATCTTGCAAGCCACCACATCTCCACTTTTTCAGGGAGAAAGTTTCTCTTAAGGTACAACCAGGATTTTACCCTTGGTTGTTTCAGAGTTCTATCTGTCCCAGACTATCGACCTGCCGGTTTTCTACCCGCCCCCTCATCCCTCCAAGGAGGAAGAGTGGTTCCATAGGTTACACCCTAAGAGGGCTCTTAGCTTTTATGTTGAACACCAGAATTTATAAAAACTGACTAACCATCTCAATGTCACCTGGCCTAGTAAGATTGTTGTCTCTGTCTTCCCTCTGTTCCCCTTCCCTCGTCGCGCCCTGAAACACTTGTGTATAGGCGCGTTATAAATGCCATAACATATCATAACTATTCGTAGTCTTTTTGTTGGCAAGAAAGGTTTTGGCTGTCTCCAAACAATTCATCTCTAGGTGGATTACACTCTCCTTTTCAGAATGCTATCTCAGTTGCAGGGAAGGAATTACGTCCTGACATCAGAGCCCACAACGCTCTGGGTGTGGCAGCCTCTAAGGCTCTCGAAAGGGGGGTGCAAGAGTGAGGGACATTTTCCGAGCTGCAACTTGGTCCTCACTGCATTCCTTCACCAAACACTACTGCCTGGGTGTACTCTACAGAGCTCATGCTCGTTTTGGGAGAGCGGTTTAGCATAGTTTTCTGGTATGAGGACTTTCATCCCCCCATACTCCTTTGGGAGTCTATTTGATGAGGATTCTGCCAGAGAAAAAAATCCATTGAAGGAGAAATTACTTACCAGTAATGTTCTTTCTTTGAATTCTTCTCCCGCAGATTCCTCATCACCCTCCCATCCAACCCGGTGGGTAAGTGCCTTCAGTTTGATGAAAGACTTCTTTACTGGGAGAAGGAGGCAAGCTCACTTTTCAAATGGCTGGTGTAGGACTTTTAGTGTTTTCTGAAATTCTTACTGTACCTTTTTTTTTTAATTATTATTATTTTTTTTTTAAATACATGGTTAGGTTTCATTTTTTTTCTATGAGCTCTGGCTGTTTCAGCCAAATCGCTGGATTCTTCCTCTGCAGCGAAGGGTAGGGGAGAACTGAAGTACAGTGTCACGCTTACCAGGAGACCGGGGTTCACTGTTCGCGCTCCCCCTCCCTGGCGCCTCTACCCACGTTTCCGCGTTTGGGGAGGCGCCGGTGGAAGAGCTCCAGGGACAGGGGCGCCAGCTCCGCGGCGCTTGCGTCGGGAACCGCGATTACGGTTCCGCGCATGCGCCGTGGGGGCGGCAGCCGAGGCGTGGAGCAGCTTGCTGCTCAAGCCTCATTCTGGGGCCGCCGGCGCCTGGCAACCATCAGGCTTGCGCTCCAGGCCTCGCAGGCGCCGGCGGCCCATAAAGGGAGAGACGCGGTCGGGAGCAGATCGCGTCTCAACGCGTTCTGTTCCGGATCGTGTCCTCGCCTGCTCCCGCGCTACTAGTTAGTGCTTACCTTGTCCCTTGTTCCTCTAGACCTTACCTTCTCCGTTGCCGGTCTTCACTCCTGTTGCCTGGGTCCTTCCTGGCATTATTCTCTGGTCCTGCTTCATTCCTCCTGGTTCTCCTTCTTGTCTGCCTTGGTTCTCTGCCTGCATCCTTTCTCCCTCCTTTGGCCTGGCCAACTTCCTAAGTTTTCTCCTGAGCCATTTTGGATTCACAACCTCTCAGCTTCCATTGCCTGCGACGGGTGTGGCCTTCCACACCATTGGACTCTACTCCTCCACACCCACTGCCTGCTACGGGTGTGGCCTCCCACACCATTGGACTCTACTCCTCAGCACCCATTGCTTGCTACGGGTGCGGCCTCCCACACCGTTGATTCTACTTCTCAGCACCCATTGCCAGCTACGGGGGTGGCCTCCCACACCTTTGGACTCTCTACTTCTCAGCACCCATTGCCAGCTACGGGTGTGGCCTCCCACACCTTTGGACTCTCTACTTCTCAGCACCCATTGCCAGCTACGGGTGTGGCCTCCCACACCTTTGGACTCTCTACTCCTCAGCACCCATTGCCTGCTACAAGTGTGGCCTCCCACACCTTTGGACTCTCAACTCCTCGGCACCCATTGCCAGCTACGGGTGTGGCCTCCCACACCTTGGGACTCTTAACTCCTCTTCAAGGATTCCCTCCAACCACTTCTTCTGTCAACGCTGTGCAGAACTGCCATCTCTGGAACCTGGTTGTGGCATTGGGAATCGGTCCATCTTCCACCCAGTACCCATTCAGGGTGGAGGAAGGGCTGGTTGCTTGTGTTACCAAGTCTTCTCGTCAGTCTGGCTGCCCCGTCGAGACCATCCAGAAATACAGGTACGCAGCATTCCTGTGATTCTCATCTTAACAGATTGAGACGCCTTCCTTCCGATTTGGATATGGAGGACACGCAGGACCTGCGGAGTGAGTTGCAAGCCCTCAGGGCAGAGATGTCTGCCCTTCATCAAGAAAATCAAGTCCTACGACAGATGGTAACTCAGGGGACAGGAGGTGTTCCACAGGCCGAAAGTTCTTTGGCCCATACTGCCCCAATCAGGTTTGATGGAGACCCGCGTCGAGTGGCGGAATTTTGCAACCACTGTCGTATCCATTTCCTTTTCAGGTCAACCTATTTCAATAATGATAAGGCCAAGATCGGTTATATCTTGGGAAACTTAACTGGAAACGCCCTAGCTTGGGCGACACCTTTTGTGGCTACCAACAGTCCCATTCTTAACGATTTTGCTGCTTTCGAGAAGGCGTTTCTGGAGGTCTTTCAGACACCGAACCTGGCTGCCGCAGCGCAGAATCAGTTAATGGACATCAAACAGGGCAGCTCAGACATAATAACATATATCAGTCGCTTCCGCCTGTTGGCTACGGATTCACAATGGCCCGAAGTTACGCAAAAGACCCTGTTTCGCCGGGGGTTGAGGGAGGAATACAAGGACGAACTACTTCACATCCCTGAACCTGAAAGTCTCCAACTCTTAATAAACCAGGTGCTTCGCATAGACCAGAGACTAACCGAACGAAAGACCGAGAGACGTCGACTGGAGAGAGTCGCTCCCAGAACGGCCAGTCTTCCCGCCGGCGCCTTTGGTTCGACAGAATCTGGACCAGAACCCATGCAGTTGGGTGCCGTGAGAGGGCCATTATCAGAGGAAGAATGAAGGAGGAGAAGAACGTTACGATTATGTCTGTATTGTGGAGCCGCTGGACACTATTTGGGAATGTGTCCTTTACGGCCACAGAAGAAGAAGTCGGGAAACTAGAGGACCTGTCGTGTGGAGGAGAGGCAACGACAGGTCTCACCCCTTTTTCAGACCTTTCCGCCTTTTGCTCGATTCTTCTTCCCATGCAACCAGCTGTTCTATTAACCTTGAAGATTCAGATTCAACTGCCCGGCCGGACACTTGAAGTATTTGGGTTATTGGATAGTGGAGCATCGGGCAATTACATTGATGAGGAGTTTGCTAGCACTCATAAGATCCCTCTTCTGCCCAGACACTCAGCCCTTCCTGTGGAGGTTATTGATGGTACTCCCTTATCCTCTGGACCAGTTCGTCTGCACACTGTCGGACTAAGACTCAGGATCGCCAATCACGTGGAGAGGCTTGCTTTGGACGTCATCAGGTCACCTACCTACAAGTTGGTCTTGGGGTTACCTTGGCTCCAGCATCACAATCCAGTCATTAATTGGAGGGCTCATACCCTGACCTTCTCCTCCACCTCTTGTACTTCGGGATGCAGCTTGCCTGTCCAGACTCAGGCTTCTTCAACTAATCTGGAACTCCGAGACAAGGGGACTCACCTTTGTTCTGCATTGCTGATTCCTCCTGAGTATGCTGACTTCGAACAAGTGTTTGCCGAACCGAGTAATATACCCCTGCCACCTCATCGATCATTTGATTGTGCCATAGAACTGTCTCCAGGAGTTGAGATTCTGCATGGCAGGCTGTACGCATTGTCTCGGGAAGAGAGACGAGTATTACAGGAGTACTTATCGGACTGCTTGAGTAAGGGGTACATCGTACCATCCAAGTCTCCCGCTGGGTTCCCTCTGTTTTTTGTAAAGAAGAAGGAAGGTTCCTTAAGACCCTGTGTGGATTACCGGCTCTTAAATGATATCACCATCAAGGATCGGTACCCTCTACCGCTGATTCGAAGTATCCTAGAGACCTTACATCAGGCTCAGATTTTTACTAAGCTAGATCTTCGAGGGGCATATCATCTGGTTCGAATCAAGAGTGGAGACGAATGGAAGACGGCATTCAAGACTCCTTTTGGGCATTTCGAATATAGGGTTATGCCTTTTGGTCTGTGCAATGCCCCTGCGATTTTCCAACGGCTCATGGATCATATCTTTGGGGACATAATTGGAATCTCTGTCTGGATCTATCTGGATGACATCTTGATCTTTTCCCGATCTAAGGAGGAACACATAAGTCATGTACGAGAGGTCCTCGATCGGCTGCTCCATAATCACCTGTTTGTCAAGGTGGAGAAGTGTTCCTTCCATCAATCCAGGATCGAATTCCTAGGGTTTGTAATAAGTCAGTCCGGTATTGAGATGGATTCCAAGAAGGTAAAGGCAATTCAAGAATGGCAACAGCCACATGACGTAAGGTCTCTGCAACGCTTTCTGGGATTTGCCAATTTTTACAGGCAATTTATTCCACGCTTCTCTGAAATCTCAGCACCTCTTACGAGATTGACAAGCAGCAAGATAACTTTTCTGTGGGATTATTCCGCTTCGCAAGCCTTTAACGCCCTGAAGTCAGCCTTTATGGCTGCCCCGATCTTACGCCACCCACAGGATGACTTGCCCTTCATTGTGGAAGCAGACGCTTCGGACTTTGCTGTTGGAGCTGTATTGTTGCAAGAGGATCCTGCTACGTCAGTCGAACATCCCGTGGCTTACTTCTCTCGCAAGCTGAATCCTAGTGAGAGGAATTATGCAGTAATTGAGAAGGAGCTATTGGCCATCAAGATAGCCTTCGAGGAATGGAGACACCATCTGTTGGGAGCCCGTTTTTCGGTTGAGGTCCGTACAGATCACCGTAACCTACAGTATTTACGCTCTTTACAATACCGGACACCCAGACAGGCTCGGTGGGCCTTCTTCTTTTCTCCATTTGTGTTCCATATTACTTACATCTCCGGATCCTCGAATGTAAGAGCAGATGCCTTGTCTCGGTCTTTGGAGAGAGAGAAGAACGAAGACAGCCCCAGTCAGATTCAACCTCTGATTCCTTCTCATCGTTTTCTGTCGACTGTATCGCCACTCTTAAAGTCGATATCTGATGCCACCCGGTCAGATCCTTGGAGGTCGGTCTTGCTTCAACGACCCTCTATATCTGAAAGTCATGGCCTTTTATTCCTTCGGAAAAGACTAAACATCCCTAAAGGGGATATTCGCGATGGCATTCTGCATGGAGTTCATGATTTTCCCATTGGAGGGCATCGTGGGATTCGTGCAACACAAGAGTTACTATCACGACAGTTTTGGTGGCCTGGCTGGGCTGAGGAGGTTCGGAAGTATGTACAGGCCTGTCCCATCTGTGCCCAATCCAAGGTTCCCAGACAACATCCTTTAGGGCTACTTTCTCCTACCGAATTGCCGCCATACCCTTGGCACTCTATTGCTACCGACTTTATTGTCGATCTTCCCCCTTCTGCAGGACATACTTGTATTATGGTCGTAGTGGACTGTTTTACAAAGTATGCCCATTTCATTCCCTTTAAGAAGATACCCACTGCGGTCCAGATGGCCACTGCTTTTCTTCATGAAATCTACCGTTTACATGGTCTTCCTGAGAAGATCATTTCAGATCGAGGGTCTCAGTTTCTCTCTTCCTTTTGGGGTAAGGTTTGTGGTCATCTCGGCATTCATAGAGCTTTAAGCTCGGGTTATCATCCACAAACCAATGGTCTCACGGAGAGGACTAATCAGACCTTGGAAACCTATCTCCGTAGTTTTGCTAATGCCACACAAACCAATTGGAGTACCTATTTAGACCTAGCTGAGGTTTCCTACAATAATTCTTTTCATTCTTCCATTGGAACCAGCCCCTTTCATTGTTCTATGGGTCAACATCCCAAGCTGATCCCTTTCCACCCTGTACCAACCAGTACGGTTCCTTCCGCTGACGCCTTGGTCTCTACAATCCAACAGCAGCATGAATTGGCACGTACCTCTTTGGCGGCCGCTCGTGACCGCATGAAGGTTCAGGCTGACCGTGGGAGGCGGATGGAACCCGATCTCCAGGTTGGTGATAGGGTTTGGCTGTCTTCTAGGAATCTGCCTCTCCGCAACCTACCAGTTAAATTGGCTCCCCGATACTTTGGCCCATTTAGGATTGTCAAACGCCTATCCTCTGTAGCTTTTCGTCTCCAGCTGCCTCGTTCATGGCACATTCATCCTGTTTTTCATGTCTCCCTCCTGAAACCCTATGTGGCAGATCCTTATGGTCGTTCCAGTGTTTGTCCGGCCCCAGTCCTGGTACAGGGGGTTCCGGAATTCGAGGTTCAGGAGATCTGTGATGCCCGCTATCGCAGGGGGGTGCTCCATTTCCTGGTTGACTGGAAGGGGTACCCGGCCTGTGATCGCACTTGGGAACCCTCTCGGCATGTGCACGCTCCGCGCCTTGTGCGCGAGTTCTATCGGCGGTTTCCCTGGAAGCCTGGGGCTCCGGATCTTCCTGGGAGGGGGTATAGTGTCACGCTTACCAGGAGACCGGGGTTCACTGTTCGCGCTCCCCCTCCCTGGCGCCTCTACCCGCGTTTCCGCGTTTGGGGAGGCGCCGGGGGAAGAGCTCCAGGGACAGGGGCGCCAGCTCCGCGGCGCTCGCGTCGGGAACCGCGATTACGGTTCCGCGCATGCGCCGTGGGGGCGGCAGCCGAGGCGTGGAGCAGCTTGCTGCTCAAGCCTCATTCTGGGGCCGCCGGCGCCTGGTAACCATCAGGCTTGCGCTCCAGGCCTCGCAGGCGCCGGCGGCCCATAAAGGGAGAGACGCAGTCGGGAGCAGATCGCGTCTCAACGCGTTCTGTTCCGGATCGTGTCCTCGCCTGCTCCCGCGCTACTAGTTAGTGCTTACCTTGTCCCTTGTTCCTCTAGACCTTACCTTCTCTGTTGCCGGTCTTCCCTCCTGTTGCCTGGGTCCTTCCTGGCATTATTCTCTGGTCCTGCTTCATTCCTCCTGGTTCTCCTTCTTGTCTGCCTTGGTTCTCTGCCTGCATCCTTTCTCCCTCCTTTGGCCTGGCCAACTTCCTAAGTTTTCTCCTGAGCCATTTTGGATTCACAACCTCTCAGCTTCCATTGCCTGCGACGGGTGTGGCCTTCCACACCATTGGACTCTACTCCTCCACACCCACTGCCTGCTACGGGTGTGGCCTCCCACACCATTGGACTCTACTCCTCAGCACCCACTGCTTGCTACGGGTGCGGCCTCCCACACCGTTGATTCTACTTCTCAGCACCCATTGCCAGCTACGGGGGTGGCCTCCCACACCTTTGGACTCTCTACTTCTCAGCACCCATTGCCAGCTACGGGTGTGGCCTCCCACACCTTTGGACTCTCTACTTCTCAGCACCCATTGCCAGCTACGGGTGTGGCCTCCCACACCTTTGGACTCTCTACTCCTCAGCACCCATTGCCTGCTACAAGTGTGGCCTCCCACACCTTTGGACTCTCAACTCCTCGGCACCCATTGCCAGCTACGGGTGTGGCCTCCCACACCTTGGGACACTTAACTCCTCTTCAAGGATTCCCTCCAACCACTTCTTCTGTCAACGCTGTGCAGAACTGCCATCTCTGGAACCTGGTTGTGGCATTGGGAATCGGTCCATCTTCCACCCAGTACCCATTCAGGGTGGAGGAAGGGCTGGTTGCTTGTGTTACCAAGTCTTCTCGTCAGTCTGGCTGCCCCGTCGAGACCATCCAGAAATACAGGTACGCAGCATTCCCGTGATTCTCATCTTAACATACAGGGGCATAGTGATGCAGTCTATGTACGATATCAGATGTCACGTCCGGAGTCGACGAATGCTACATCGTGTCAAGAGGGATGGACGGCCGGATCGAGGTACACTGTGCCCCCTGTCAAGAAAAGCTTTCCAAGCAGCGGACTTTGGAAGGGATATATATCTGATGAGGAATCAGCAGGCGAACAATCCACTGAAAGATTATTACTGGTCATCAATTACTCCATTGAGGGCACTGCGTAACCACTAAATTGGTATTTGTTATTGCTTGTAGATTGAAACGATCATGAATTATCATCCTTTGGCAAAACTGAATAAATGTTTCCTGATGAAGGCCTTGCATAGTAGAGTGCTTCAAAGAATCGACCCTTGTGAGGCACAAACAGTGTCGACATGTTTATAGTTCTCGATTGGTATTGATTACCTCCATCACTCCCAGAACATTCTGTTTTGTAAAATACACTGTCAATTGGACAGTGGTTGATCAAAGATGAAATATTGTCCTTTTTGGTAATAATGATGTTAAACATTTGTATTTTTTAATACTCCTTTCCCATGTGTTTTTTTTTGTTAATATCAGATGGTATTAAAGCTTGTTTTTTAAAAGATGCACACATTCCCACAGTGACATGTTTTCTTTATACTTGAGATTTTTTTTTTGGCTCTAAATTATGAAGGCTATTTGCCGCCACAAAATAGCCCTTGACAATAGTTTTTTCAGTTTGACTGTAGTTCCCCGGCTGCCAGGGCTGAGAAACCAGGCCCCTCATTTGTAGTTATATGCTTTGTGAAAGAGCCATATCTGTTGCTTTCTTTTACATATTCTGTGCTGTGGGTTTTATACATATTTGCAAAAGTCTGACATTGGTGCATTTATTAGAAATGTGTTGGTTAGAGATCTGTGTGCCACTAGCTCACTCGGGGAAACAATTTATCTTTTTCAGTACCTAAACCATCCACCAGATCTGCTGCAAACTGTGTCCCACTCACCCTCTACCCCCCTCCCACTGTAGCCCTACTCTACTCCTCGCTTGTGGCTAGGCATCGAGAGGAATGGCGGTTGATTATCATGTCAAATAAAGTTGCAAGAAAATCTCTTCACCACCACGGGGAGCCGATGGATGTAAAGTGTATTTGCCATAGACAACATCGAGCTGTCGTTGAAGCCTAGTAGACCCCTACCCTCTTCAAACAATGGCTGTGTGCTGTAAGAGAGGCAGTGATGGTCAACAGTGCTCTTTCCATATGCACTTCATATAAGTAACAAGGAGCATTTTCGTGGCCAGGATCCTTCAACATTTTGCCAAAATGCATTTCTACTTGTTACCTAGAGCTGCCCTGGAACAAAGGGATTTCCTTTTACACAAGTCAGGATGTTTCCTCCAGTGGTCCGGCAGAACCACACAATGTTAAGATTTTGGCTGTTTTTATGCTTTGTGAAAAATGCTGCTTAATTCTGCATTCCTTGAGGGGGCAAAGAAGGTGCATTTAGCAGACCGCACCCCTCCGATGATGAGACACATATGAAACGTGCTCATACTTTTGATGATATAAATAAGAGGTAGCTAGTTGAGGGGAGTTGGTCAGACAGTTTGAGGTAACTGGATTCTTCTGTGAAACTTCACTGTTGTGTAGTGTTAACAGAGCAAGAAATAATTTGACTTTTGGATTGCAATTGAAATAATGGTTCTGATGCTTGTTAATATGCTTAGAATCACATGCTGTGCATATGGTCTGACATCCAGTGGCAACCGCGGAGTATTGCATCTTGTCTTTCGGGGACCGAAAGGGGATGTCGGCATAGGCGTGTCTGTAACACTATCCCTATCGTGACGTGTAGTGTAGCCAAAATCCCTCATGCGCCGAGGTTCCTCAGATTCTTTTTCCACCCAGATAACTGGTCGCCCTATAGCAGAGCTCTTACATAGAGACATTGTTTATCTTATACCGACTTGTCAGTTATTCCCTGTTAAGTCACTTCGGTCACAAGAACATCTTCGACGAAGACTGCGGGGGGTTCATCTACGGCAGTGGATTTCGGCGCCTAAGATCCAGCGGCCAGACTTTCCACTTGGTCGAGCCCTCTGGTCGACCTTTACAGTAGGGATAGTTGGGTTGGTGTGGCCATATTTTCGGTATGTCTTTCCTCTTCCCCCTCTTTACCCTTTCGGTCTGGTCATCTTCCCCTTTTGCTATGGAAAGGACTACTTTTAGGTTCTGCCCTAAGTGTAGGGTCAGATATCCTTGGAAGGATGAACACAGTACATGCAACGCCTGACTCCCCTTAGATCACAACGAAAAGCGGTGTGCGGCCTGCAAACTACTCCTTCGGCCTAAGACCCTTAAGGAGCGCTGTGTAAAGCGGTGGGCCATGTACGGTACGCGGGTGGAACCCTCTTCCCGAACCGCCACACTCGCTGGGAGTGACGGGGGCACTTCAGATGACCAAACATCCATTGCGGATGTAATAGACCTTGAAGTGGACACTTCTAGGTCCGCCACGCCCGTCCCTGACCCTTTAAGGCCTGACTCTCGTCTCGCTTCAGGGACAACACCTGGCGACGGGGGCGTACAAGCGCATCTCACTAAGCACACAACCCCTCTGCCTATTTCGACATCCACGTCGAAAAAGGTGAAAGCGGCAGCATGGACGTCGAAAATTTCGGCGGTTTCCTCGGATCATACAGATCCAAGCCTTCCCTGCATCCGCAGCAGCGTCTTGCGACTGGGCTATCAAAAACAAGTAAGGGCGTTACTCCAAAAACTTCACACGTCGAAGGGCGGAAATCCGACGCTATGGCGGTCCCGAAGGCAGCGGTAGGCCCAAAAATCACAACTAAGACTACAGTCCAAAAACCGACCGGTAGGCCCCCTAATGCCGCAGAAGGCAATACACCTACCGATAGACCATCGGAACCATTAGCTCACGCCTATTCAGTATTTATGGAGGACAGCTTCGAGAGAATTACTGCAGTGGTGGGACTTATCCCGGTTCCGCCGAAAATTATGGGGCAAGCCGTGGACAAATCTTTTGCTACGCCATGGGGCCTCGATTCTCACGATACTTATGAGGACAGTCAAGAGCCTCTTTCCAACACCCTAAGAGACACTTTTTTCGTTTCGTCGCCGTAGGGCGGAAGACAACGTTTTTCCACCCGTAGGCCCTCCTGGGTCTTCCAAATGGACAAGGGAGAAATTCGAAGGGTGTATGGATTTCTGGAGAGAATTATCAGTTGTTCTGATCATCCTTCCCCAAAAAGGTCTCGTGGAGAGCCTAACCTTCAATCTACTTCTCATTACCTGGAGATCAGCCTTCTGTCCCTGTCCAGCAGAGAGACATTGTACACATGTATAGGGACATGTACGATGAAGAGGAAGAAACATTCTTTCTACAGAATTATGAGGAGGATCAGGCGGGTGCCATAGACAATTGGGAAGAAACCCAGCAAGAGGGAACGGACCCATGGACACTTCCCCATCAAGATCAGGACACAGATGTATTGTGTCTGGATTCCATTCCATCCACTCCGGTTCGTCAGGCCTCGCCTGTAGATGACCAGATGGCCTTCAACTCTGTTGAAGAAGGCAGCTGAACATTTACAAATCTCTACTCAAGAGGCTGTGCCTGAGCAGGACTTTGTAGAGGATATTCTTAAGGAGAAGCCTCCATCTAGCCAAGCCATTCCCCTAATTAATTCCATCAAGAGAATGTTGGATCCCTCCTTTACATCACCAGCTCAAACCCGGGCAGTGAACTCAAGAGTGGAAAAATTGTTCCAGCCGTCTCCTTCCGACCCACAATACGTTAAAGGGCATGCCGTCCCTGATTCTCTGGTAGTGACTACCACCCAAAAAAGAGCAGGGATACCCCTTGCCACTGGGGAGGCTCCCCCAGACAGGGAATCCAAGAGGCTGTATGTCTTAGGCAAACGAGTTACCTCGGCTGCCGCATACACTACGCGTATAGCAAATAATACCACACTGTTGGCAAGTTATGCTCACGCTCAGTGGAACCTACTCCATGAAGGCCTCCAGGAGGTCCCAGAACCCACCAAGTCCAAACTTCTCTCTATTGTAGCCCAGGGAAAGCAGGTGAACCAGAATGTGATGAAGAACACTCTGGACACGGCTGAAACAGCAGGCAGGTCTCTGGCCCAAGGGACCCTACTCAGAAGACTTGCTTGGCTGCGTTCCTCAGGGTTTAAACCTAAAACACAGGCCTCACTCATCAATTAGCCTATTGAAGAAGCTAACCTCTTCAGGAAAGCGGTTGAAGAGGCCTTAGAAACAGCAAAGAAAGAGCATGATACTCTTACGTCTCTGCAACAGATCACACAAAACCCTTCCCCCAAGAGAGATAATGACTCCCGGCGGTCCTTTCGAGGGCAGTCCCGTGCAAATCAAAGTAACTATGGCACGTGGGTTTCAATACAGGACAAACTTCAGGAAGCCCCGCATACTACCCTTCAAGAGGGCAGCGACGCAGCAAGGGCAGAGGTAGAGGCCCCAATCCTAGAGGAGCCGCAGCCTCTGGTCAGAAATTACCATCAGATCCAGGTCCCCTCCCATGTTTCCCCAGTCGGGGGGCAATTAACATCTTTCCTCACGGCATGGCAGAGGATAACATCAGACCAGTGGGTCAGAAAGACGGTCGCCAACGGGTACTGTGTGGAATTCACCCAACTTCCACAATTCAGACCACCACGATCACAGCGCCTTTCACCGGACCATCTGGAAATCCTGAATCAAGAAGTGGAAGCGCTGCTGGGAAAGGACGCCATAGAAGCCGTCCCTATTCTTCAGGTAAACTAGAGTATTTATTCAGTGTACTTCCTTGTACCCAAAAAGGACCTCACCATGCGCCCTGTTCTAGACCTGCGCCCAGCGAACAAGTTCATAAAACCTCAGAAGTTTTGCATGGTAACACTACAGGGGGTGATCCCACTAGTGAAACAGGGGGACTACATGGCAAAATTGGACATGAAAGATGCATACTTTCATATTTCTATGTTGCCAGCGCACAGGAAATATCTAAGGTTCATGATAGAGGACAGGCATTATTACCAATTCAAGGTACGCCCCTTCGGCATCGCCTCAGCACCAAGGGTGTTTACGAAGGTCCTGGCAGTGGCGGAAGCACACCTGCGCAGACTATCCGTCCCAGTTTATCCTTACCTCGACGACTGGCTCATAACAGGGGACTCGTACAACACATGTTTTTCAAACACCCAAAAAACAGTAGATCTTCTCTTCAGTCTGGGTTTCTCGATCAACGAGAAGAAATCCAGCCTAGTCCCCCCAGTCAAACAAAACAATTTCTAGGAGCTCTAATTCGGACAGAAGATGGCCTCATCTTCCCCTCCAACGAGAGGGCTCAGAACATGCTTTTTCAGATCCCTCAATATGTAGCCAGTCGAGAGGTGACGGTGCGCAAAGCCATGCGTTTGCTAGGAATTATGGCGTTGTGCATATACTTGGTTCCCCACGCGCATACTCGGGGAAGCTAGAAAACCTAACACACGTTATTGCTATGCCAGCAAATGGAAACGTTTTGTCATCTGGTATAATTCCAAGGGCGTCAATCCCATCGATTGCTCACCCACACACATTGTGCTGTACCTTACCCACCTGTTAACTGGGTTGATCTTCAATTCCCTAGAGGTTAATTTGGCTGCCCTTTCAGCCTACACCACATCACAAAAAAAGGTGTTGTGGTGGAAGATACCGGTGATTAAGACCTTTATGGAAGGGGTTAAGAGGATTTTTCCTCCCATTTCTCACCCAGCTCCTGGGTGGGACCTAAATGTGGTTTTGACAAGGCTCGTGGGAGCTCCCTTTGAGCCAATGCATAAAGCAAGTCTAAAAGACCTGACGTTTAAAACGCCCTTCCTAGTGGCTGTCACTTCTATTAGAAGGGTTAACGAACTACAGGCACTTTCTGTTCTAGACCCCTATGTTAAAGTCCACAGGGATTAAGGTAGTTCTGCGCACTCACCCCAGATTTGCACCTAAATTAATCTCGAAGTTCAATGTGAACCAATCAATTGAACTACCTACCTTTTTCCAGAATCCCACTAGCATGGCCAAAAGAAGCCTACACACTAGATGTACGCAGGGCAGTCATGTTCTACCTGGAAAGAACTAAACCACTGAGGAAAACAAACCAGTTTTTTGTTTGTGGCAGCTGGTAGAGAAGGGGATCCTGTCTCTAAATCAGCTATCTCAAGGTGGATTGTGAAATGCATCACACTGTTTCTCTCTTGCTAAGAGAGAACTGCCCTTCAAGCTTAGAGCACATTCTACTCGGGGCACTGGGGCATCCATAGCCTTCATTGCAAATGTTCCCCTTGAGTCCATTTGCAAAGCGGAAACCTGGAGTTCTGTACACCCCTTTAAAAAACACTATTGCCTAGACACTCATTCTAGGTCTGATTCTCAGGTGGGACAAGCAGTACTAAGACATCTTTTCTCTACTGTGCCTTCTCTCAACCCACCTCCAACTCTGGGTACTGCTCGCTAGTCCATGCACAGCATGTGATTCTAAGCAGATTAACACGCATCAGAAGACATGCATTACTTACCATAATAGAATTTCTTATGATTGTATCTGCTTCGCTTCACATGCGCCCTCCCTACCTCCCCGCTCGGGGTAGAAGAAACATAGACGTCTTTCTACTTCTCTCTTCTTCATGTACTCACTCACAATAGCCTTGGGCTCCCTAATGCAGACAAAATACAATCGGAGGGACCTAGGCGTGTGAGGGATTTTAGGTACACTATACATCACGATAGGGATAGTGTTACAGACACGCCTATGACGACGTCCCCTTTCGGTCCCCGAAAGACGAGATGCTTTACTCCGCGGTTACCACTGGATGTCGGACCATATGCACAGCATGTGAATCTAAGCAGATAAAATCATAAGAAATGCTAGTACAGTAAGTAATGCATGTTTTTTTGTTTCGTAGAAAACTGTGCTTTCTGGGTGTACTGCTAAAGTTAGTTATCGTGCCCTCTTATTTACACAGGTGGCATCGTGAGAATGACACTGAGTCTGACTGTCATAATGGTTGAAGCCACCAGCAATGTCACCTACGGGTTTCCGATCATGCTGGTTCTCATGACAGCTAAAATTGTGGGAGACTATTTTATTGAGGTAAGAAGGGCCATTGCTGCAGGGCCACCAATAATGGTGGCCTATATCCTCAGTCCCTACAGGTTGGTTTTTTGTCTGGGATATGCCACTTCACTGGTAAGCACCATGGTCACAGTCAGCTACACAACAAACTAATTATTGGTCTGTATTACTGCTCTGATGAAAACTTCATGGTTTTAAAACCCTGAAAAAGGACTATTCTGCTGAACATGCAAGACATGTGAGATGATAACCTTCAAGGTTTCTTTGCAGTCTAATGGCCAAGGAAATGGCTCTATTTGCTACATGACCATGTTAGATCTCGGTTGCCTGACCCATAGCTAGACTGTGGGAGGATGAGGTCGGAAGCTGACTGCTATAACAAGCTGATCTTGTGACATTAGTGTAACACAAGTGTACCTGCCACCTAGAGCCCCGTTTTGTAAGATTTGTGTAATGTTTGCAGAGTCTGCAAGAATAACCACAGGTTATTTCTAGCCTTCCGATGGCAAAATGAAGATTAGTTACATCTACTGTACTTAGAGCTGTAATGTGCGATCGGTCGAGTGGTTTAGCTAAGAAGACCTTATTAGCACATACCACAAGTTGAAGCATTTTGAGCAGTACCAATAGAATGCATAGTAACACCTTAGCATGGTCTGTTTTGCCCAGTGATCACTCTCCACCACCAATGTCTCAGGCAACCATGTGTAAAACAGTTTGTTTCCCTGTCACTCTGGTGAGGGAGGTAGTAGTAACAAAGGGTTCTCAAAATCTTATGGCACATGGATTGATTCGTTCAGTTGAGCCATTTGGCATATACAGCACTTAGGAAATTGTGTGCCAAACTATAACCTTTTCTCATTCTTTTGCCTTTCTAGGGCCTGTATGACATTCACATCCAGCTTCAGAGTGTTCCATTTCTGCACTGGGAAGCCCCTGTGACCTCTCACTCACTCACCTCCAGGTAAATGCAAAGCAAACTGAGAAAACAATTCCACATCGGCCAAGCTTGCCATGCCATGGTATAGTGGCAGTGAAGTATCGGCTGTGGGATTTTCTGCTCTTACTAATAGAGATTGCAAATGTTACACTGACCCTCCATCCGCTGCAATCCAGAGCCAGATTTAAAGGTTTAGTCAGCACTGGAGTCATTGTCCCATTCCTGTGATTATACAATCCAACTAAGGGTTGAGTGACTTATATCCTGGCCAAGTGTGCTATCATTCCTTCGGTTCATTGACAAGCAGCCCAAGATGGATGTTATTTTAGGAAATAATTTTTTCTCAATGAGAAATTGAGATAATTCTGCCCCAAATCTTTGTGTTAAATTCTCTTGGCATGTAAACTCAAGACACCAACACATAGCTCATAAGCTTTGTTTTCCCGCTTTGTTTTTACTGTATTCCATGCCTTCAATGTATCATCCGACTTCATCAGGGATACTATTCTTTTTTATTCTCAACATTGGTGGTTGCATATGAATATGATTTTGTTGCCCACGTGACATTGCCCCCATTACCTGTTCCATCGCCTTGCCCTATCCAACCCCACATCTATTTGTCGATGGTAAAGCACTGTTAGATTCCATAAGGATAATAGTGCAAGGGAGCGTTTTCTCCCATTTCCATTTACTTTTTTATGTTTTTCTAAAGCTGCTAAGAAGGCCCAGACTAGCGGGGGTTAAAACCACCCTTACATGTAACCAATTCTGGTTGAACTTCGGCCCTATGTCCCTTTTAGTGCCCGGGAGCGTTTTGTGCAACATGGTGCTCTAAATGTCTGGCCATGAGTAATTTTCTTTTTAAACATATTTTTATTAATTTCAATAATTTGCACATTACAGAAAGAAAACCAAAAAAACCTCCCTTTCCGCCCCCCTTCCACGCCAAAAGGGAATCCTTTTCTACTTACTATCGTGAGCTCAATTACGTTCATAATATGAGTATCCTGATATTGTGTGGACACCATTGCAGCATATAGTCACTTTGCAAGTACAAACGTACCAATCCCCATTCTTGTTTAAAGACATCCTGATTCCTCTGGATCTTGTATGTTACCCATTCCAGTGAAACAAAACTCCACCCTTTCTGTAGCCAGTCCTGGTTCGTGGGTATACGTTGCTGTTTCCAGTGTTGTGCTATTACCAGCCATGCCGCTATTAAAAGGCTCAGAAAACGCCCTTTTCTGAGTCTGTGTAAGCTTTCGACACCTGGTCCCACATACCACACATCCAGACCCTCTTTCCCAAAAGCTTAGCCCACTGGAACATCTTTTGCATCTGCGATTTCACCCCCCAACCAAAATGGTTGCAAGAACGGGCAGTCCCCCAGATGTATGTCTAATCCCCCACCATCTTACATCCCCTCCAACATTGATCTGATGCCGAGGGATACATTGTATGCAGTCTTTCGGGCATGTGGTACCATTGTAATAGCACTCTAAGCCACATTTCCCTCACGTGAATAAAATGAGTTAGCTTTGGGATAGCTCCCCACAGATACTCCCAAGTTGTCCCTGGAATGGCCTCCCCAAGTGACCTGTCCCATTTTTTTATGTATCTCCATTGAACTAACTCTTCATGGTGATTGAGATGCCCATAATTATTTGACGCCAGTTTCCTTGAGCCTTTATGGGTCGTGATATACCCCTCAAGTGGGGTCATCTGTCTTGTATCTGCTGCTTTAATAATTGGGTAGGTTAGCCAATGTTTCAGCTGATTTTACTTAAACCTGTCCCTCTCTGTTAGCCCTATATCCTGAATACAATCCTCAAAGGTCCTAGTGGTCTGTCCCTGGTACATATCCCGGATCTTCTAGCATCTGCCTCTTTCCACGCTTTGAATGCCCCCTTTTCCATTTCCGGCAGGAATTCCAGATTCCCAAACATTGGGTGGAATGGAGAGGGGTTCACTGTTAGCGCCCTCCGCTCCACTGCTGAACCCCATACCTCTACCCCCACATCAACTGTTTAGCTAACCCTGGTATTGGGGTGTCTATGCTTTTTGTTTAGCCACATGAGCCCCGAGAGGGATGATCCCGCTTGCCCAATATCCTGTCGGGCCCATTTTTTCTGTTGTCATTCCGCTAACCATGCTCACATAACCCGTAGCTGGGCCGCCTCAAAATATATATGAAAGTCGGGAAAAGAGAAGCTTCCTCGTTTCCTTGGGGCCGTCAGTGTAGACATCGCCACCGTGGGGGGGTTTGTTCCTCCAAATGTATGAAGACAGGACTCTAGTGAGGGACCTAAAAAAGGTCCTTGGATCCTAATGGGCAGCGCTTGGAAATAATCTAAAAGTCTGGTAGTCCTACCATCTTTATCGATGTCATTCTCCCCCACCAAGAGATTGTAAGGGGGTTGGGGCTCCATTTCATGAGATCTGTTTTGACCCTGTCGAGTAGTTGTGGGTAATTTGCCCGAACATTCTTATGAGGGTTACTCATAAATATGCAATTCCTTTTTCCGCAATCTTTAAGTGCGTTTGGGATCTCAGCCTATCCAGCATGGTGGGGTTCACGGAATGGTTCAGGATTACCGATTTCTGTCTATTAACTTTTAGCTCTGACACTGCCCCGAACCCTTCCAATTCCTTCATCAGTGCCGGCACAGGGTTTACACCTCTCCCACCTTTACTATCCCTTTTATCAGATCCGCTTTCCGAATCCTGACCAATGGGGGTTCTAAATAGATAGCGTACAGCAGCGGTGACAAAGGGCAACCTTGTTTGGTGTCCCACCCAATTGTCACCTTATTTGACAAAGTCCCATTGACTGCAATTCGAATTGTTGAGCTATAGTTGGACCGAACCATTTGGATAAACCCTGTGCTGAACCCCATATGCTTTAGTGTGTGGAACAAAAGGGACCACTCCACCCTGTCAAAAGCCTTTTCTGCATATAATGACACCAGCATTGCAGGGTTCCCAGTCATGGCTGTCTTCTCTATTAAATGCCAGACTCTGCAGGTATTCTCAAACGTTTGCCTCGATGGTATGAACCCTGATTGATCCTGTCTGATTAATTTCGGTTGCAAGTGCATTAACCGGTCTGCCAGAATCTTCGTATATAATTTGGCATCAAGGTTTATCAACGCTATTGGACGATATGAGCCTGGGGATGCGGGATCCTTACCCACCTTAAGAAACACTACCATTTTGTCTTCAAATGTGTAATGGAGCCCCTCGTTTTCAATGTGTTAAAAGGTTTTGTGGGCCTTGGGTCAAAATATCCTGATATTATTTATAAAAGCTCTCCGGGTACCCATCCGGGCCCGGGCCTTATTCTTTGGCAGCGATCTAATGGCTTTTCTCACCTCTTCCTCCTGTAACTCATCCTCTAAAGACTCTTTCCTCCTCTGAAATGTACAGAAGCGAGATCTCAGCAAGGTACTCCTCCTGTTTTTCCCCCGAGAGCGGTATCCGGTAATAAAATCGTGGCAAAAATGACACCGGTAAAAATAAATTGCGGCAAGAATGCTGTGGCTTGACCCGGTAAAGGTGTCCCCCATATACCATTTGAGGGGAGTGGGGGTGTCCCCCGCTCCCCTTAAATGGTATAATGGGTACAGGGTTTGTGGGGGTGTCCCCCGCATCCTTTAAATGATTGTGGCGGCAAAACCACTGCATTTTTGCCGCAATATTTTGTATACACAGCCATTTTTGCTGCGATGTTAAGACATGGAACCCTGAGGGGTTGTCTGATGTATATAAGGTTTGATAGTATTCCCTAAAAATTCCCCCAATATCCTCATTTGTTGTCTTGCTAAACTATTCCAAATCTTCATAATCGCCTGAGTGCGCCCCTTTTCCTTCAATTGCCTAGCCAAAAGCCTGTCTGCTTTATTGACCTTCAAATAGTACCACTGCTTCATGTAGTAGTGCTTTCTCAGCACGCTTCGTGCAAAGCATCTCCAATTGACACTGAATGTCTCAATGCCCTCCTTAATTTGTTATTCAGGTTTTTAGACAGCTCCCCTTGTATGTCTTTCAACTTCCCCTCTAGCTCCTCCTCCCACTGTTGCTGCTGGTTATCCATCCCTGCCTTAATTGCTATCAGGTGCCCCCTCATACTGCCTTAAATGCATCCGAGACCATCTCTGGAGATGTATCTTATGTCTCATTTTCCTCAAAGTACTGCTCTATCTTGTCGCTGATTAACTCGGCATGGACCCGATTGTGTATAGGTTCTGTGGGAAACTTCCATTTCCAGAGCCCCCGGGTGTTCCCCTAATATGATGGTCATTGAAAGCGGGGCGTGATCTGACAGGGAAATTGACCCCACCTCTACGTCATTTACCTTCCCCACTAGTTCTGTGGAGGACCAGGTGTAGTCTATCCTCGATAGGGAGGAGTGTGTAACTGAGATTAATAAGTAAATGCCAGCTCTTGTCCTTTTACTGTTCGCCAGACATCATGGAGGGCCATCGTGGTAATTTTCCCTTTAAGTGCCTTGGATGGGGCCTGCGCTCCCCGTATAGCTCTTGTACTCCTGTCCAGTTGCAGCACCCATGCCATGTTGAGATCCCCGCCAGAATTATATCCTGTTTAGCAAAGTCTTGTAGCCTCAAAAGCAACCCCCCCCTCCCCCGGAACCCATCCTGTCCCGTATTCGGGGCATATACCGAGGCCAACGTAACCTCATACAAACCCAGGGTAGAATTCAGAAAAAGGAATCTTCCTTCCTGGTTAAACTGGGTTTCCGAAGCCTGTGCTCCCAACCTTGCGTGCAGTGCTATCAGCAGTCCTGCCTTCTTCTCCACTGCATTCGCCTGATACAGTTGAGTATACCCTCTAATTAGTAATTTCTGTGTGTCCCTTTTGCTTATGTGTTTCTTGGTACATATAAATATCCGGGATCTCCCCCTCGCAAAAATCTTTCCCATTTTTTCCTCTTGACAGGGTGGTAATTCCCCTTACATTATACATCGATACCTTAAGGGCCTTCATAATAGCAAACCCCTCTTTCCCCCACTACCCTTGGGCCTGGTAACCCACATCTCTCTCCTTCTGGTGTCCCGCCTCCCCTCACTCCACAACTGTCAACTATAACCCCCAGCTTAGTATTCCCTCCCCATCCCTTCCCCTGAGGAGGGCACAGGTTCCTAAAACCGCTCAGAGTTTTCCCGCCACGCCTGGCCCTCATAAAATCCCAGGGATGATTTGTGAGGAAAGCTAAACCCAACTTTTGGATTCCAAGTCCCTAACCCCGAAGCCCATGGGCCGCAGGTTACGTTAAAATGTGTGTGTAGCTTATGTCACGACCCTCGCCCAAAACCCCCTCTGGCAAACCCATTGGCCAGGTGGAGTCAGTACTCGGGCCTCTAGAGCCTGGCATCCTCTTCCAAAACCCTCTTGGGGCCACTCCTGGCGCCTATGGCGCCAGGCTCATACACCATGAAAAGCATGTGCTTGGGAACTACTTATTGTGTTGTCACCCAACATGGAGGCATCCACATAGCTTGGTTCCTGGGATGCGGTCTAGTGTTTTGGGTGTGGTAGCCTAGGGACTACTTTACCTGGACTATTTTGTTGGGGCTATTTAAACCACACCCGAGCAAGACAACACGCTTCGCGTTACTTTGCAGCTTGTAACAGGCCGCTCACCGTGTCCAACTATTCCCTCGAACCTCAGAGAAGCAGAACCTGCAAGGAGACAAAAGGAACAACATTAGCAGCAGCATCTTACCTGCAGTCTTCATCTTTAGCCACTCGCAGCTACTGAGAACAGCTTCCTCGAATCTGCACGCCTCCCGGACAGAACGACCTGAAAGAGGAAGATAGAGGCAACATTAAAGAAAGCAGTAGATACATTTGCAAATTACGAACTGCTCAAAAGGCTTACCTGGCTGGTCTCCTCTCGGCTGACACCACTCCGGACATTCCACTCGCGCTGAAGAATACCGTGACCTACAAGGAAAGAAAACACAGGTTAGCAAAAGCAAGACTTCACAGCGCTGCACTTAGCGCATACTTACCGCATCATAGCGCTCTCAATGCGCCATCATTTACCAGCGGGACTCAAACAAGCCAGTTCGCCGCGCTGAAGCTCTGCATAGCTAAAGGGAAAAAAAGACCTTTTAAACAAAGAAAGGCATGCAGGATAGCAACAAAACTAAAGAACAGCAATAAGACCTACCTGAACAATATCAAACGGGACGGCGTCAGTGAAGTAACTAGACCGCACACACCCATGAAAGACAATGCGCCCCTGCAAAGAAGGCAGGACGGAGAGCACGCCTAACTCTACCACAAGGCAGAACCTTCCCGCAGACCACATCTGGGCAAAGCTAAGAAGCATACCAGCGAGTAACCCGGCTGGGTGGCGTCCCTGTGGATACCAGCTGAGCGTAACAGCTTACCAATCTTCGGGGTTCCATGTTCATCCACTTCTACTCCGTCTCACCCCCTTTACAGGGATTGACCAACATACTTGTTCCGATTCATGTCTCGTCTCTCCCCCCCCGCCTTATCGTTCCTTGATATTGTCTGCCATTCCCACGGCTTCCTGTGCTCCCTTTCTCCTCTTGGTTGACCTTCTCGACCCTCCACATTCCCTGTTGACGTCCTTCCCATGACAATAGAAGGCCAAATGGGAATGTCGGTTTATACTGGACTTGTTTCTGTGCCAGGAACTTTACCACTCGGCCCATTGCCCTCCTTTTTTGTAATGGGGATTGGGCCAAGTCTTGGTACAGCTGCCCTTCTTCTCCATTGATTCTCGTTGGGCCCGAGGACCTTGCCATCCCTTGGTCACAAGCCGGGTTTCACTGTGCGCCTCAGGCCCACCCTGTGTATGGGATCAATCTGGACAACCTCTTCTGCACCACTTGTCAGGATGTCGGTAAACAGCTGCTGGGCGGTATCTTTCAAGTCCTTATCCGCAACTGTCTCCAAGAAATTCTTGATCCTACTTTTGGATCTCCATGAACGGTTTTCCAAATCCTCGCACTGAAGTTCCAAATTAAGCGAGAGGCGGAATAGGTGTTCCAGAGTTTCATCACTCTTCTGCATACCGTTCTCCATGTTCTGGACCACTCTTTCCAAAGGGGCAGTTCTTTCTTCCAGTTTCACAACATTCAATTTTATTTCCTGCACCGATTGCTTCATTTCTTCCTTTAGCATCTCAAATTTGGATTGGAAGGATGCCATGAACTAGTCTTGAAACAAACTCTGCATGTCCTCTTTGCGCATTGCCATAGTCCCCGCTTCCTGGGATCCTTGCTTCAACGGATCCTGACTGTCCTTCTCTTTTCTGGTTTGTGGGGAAGTATGAGACTGGGGGCGGGGGGTTTCTGGCCTGCTGACCCCAGTTTCACCCTGCTCTTGGACATATAGGTGGTGCAGGGTGGCCCTCCAACTGCACTGATGCGGATTCCAGGGTTGCCCCTTGTTCCGGCACACCTCTGCCTCTGTGTATGTGGTTGCTGGGTTCCCTCACCTTTCAATATGCTGTGGGGGTCCTCTGCCGTGTCTGTTCTAGGGTGGAGGGGCTGTCTCCTATCCTTCTCGAGTGCCCCGAGCTCTGCTCTCTCCCCCGCAGCATCCTTGTTCTCCTGGTGCCCCTTACTGCGGCGAATCCTTGTTCTCCGAATCGCTTCTCAGGTGCTGGTCTGGGGCGCTATACCGCCCTGCACATTCTCTCCACTCCTCCGAGTTGAGCCGGTCCTCTGGGAGTTCTCCCCCTCCCGTTGCTGCCTCCAACTGCTGATTCGCCTGTGACCGTGCCTTTCTCACTCCCGGCCCCAGCTAATCCCATTCAGTTGGGGGCCGACACTGCCCTCTGTCCTCCATTCACCGACTGCACTTCTTCTGCTTTTGTCCCTGATGCCGTAGCGGTCCGCTCAGTCTCCCCTCCTCCCTGCTGTCACTGGATCTCCCTCGGCCTTCGCTGCGAGTTGCCAGGAGCTTGTCGGCTTCAGTCACGCCAGGCTCCTCTCCGTCCTCTCATGGTGCCTTCCGGACTTTGCCCTTACGGGGGAGTCTTGCTATTTCTCCACACTCATAAATGAGAGTAGATCTGGAGCCATTCTGCAGTGGACGACTGGAGCCCAGTCACTAAAAAATGAACAGGCAGTTAAGGGGGCAGGAGCACTGCTGCTGAAACCTTCATCAGCTAATGCACTGCCTCGCAAACCTCTACTCTTCATTCGACAGTGGAGACCTTCCACATGCCTCCCTTCCTTGAACTGTTGAGCCTAACCATGTCGTAGTCCTGCATCGCTGAGGTTGTCCATCTGTAGCTATGAGTCTCATGCTGCCTGATGCAGTGAACTGCGTAGTGCATCCTCGTAGTGGGCCTAGGATCTCGCCTCTGTTGCTGCTCTCTCACAGAAAGAGGATTCCTGGTGTTACTAGAGTCCTGTGGACCTTCGTCTTCATGCATGCAGACCCCTGTGTGAGGTCACTGCAACTATACTCTCAATATCTGAGGAGTAACTTGGAGGTCCTCCAACTTGGGATGGCGGGGGGGTCGGTCATTGCAGAGTTCTTCCTGCAGCTTTAGCCAAGTAGTGATCTATTCCTGAAAGGTTTGCTGACCAAGACCTAAACCGTTGAATCACTGGACTATACTGCCAATGTTGTCACCCAAAGATCACTGCACCTACAGCCCAGGACCTTCAACAACTGAACCAACTGCGTGAGTAGGTGTCCACATAAGTCTGACTTAACTGGGGTTGTTTTGTTTATGGATTTGTGTTCGAGGGACATGGGTGTATACCTGCTTTGAAGTCCACATGTACCCCGTTCATTACAACAAATGCAAAGTCTGATCTTACAACTAACTAGGCCTGGCTTTAGGTGGTGGAACCTGAAGATCCTGGGCATCCTGTATGGGGTCCAGCTGAATGATTAGGATAGACCGCTGTACTCTTCCATCTTCGGAAATGCACTTTTGTTATGCTACAAAAATATTATACGGACTATAGTACTGCCACAGTATTGAGCCCATTGTGCATTATGCGAGAGCTGCGAGTAATTTTGATACTTGTATCCTGACAAGAGTACTAACCTTGAACATTGTTGCTCTTTCAATTTAGGATTGGGCTTAGTATTGAACTGTTGGTACTGCCTTAGGTCGTTAATAGGGATATGTTCATTTTCACCCCTCTACACATGAACGCTTTAGTTCATGGTTGCTGTTATTGCTTAATCTGTGCAAAATCTGTATTGTGGTGTGTTCCAACCTGCGCACCAATCTATAATTGTTTACATAGTATTTTACTTTCTTTGTAATATCTCATTTATGCATATTTGTTGCTAATAGAGTATTTGTGAATTTACCTGTATAGGCAGACTTGCTTGTCATGCTCTTTTGTCGTTTGTTAAAAAGGACAAAGGGGCTTCTTAGAAGCATTAGGACAGCAATCAAAAAGAAGGAACATCTGATAAACTTTCTTCAAAGCCGGACCATGAACAGAAAGGTGGGGAGAGGTTACATTGCCATCCAGATAAAGAATAGGGATCCATGTGCCAAACAAGTCTGGTCGTAGCAAGCTCCCATTCACAAACGTTTGGGATGTTTCTTTTGTTTGTGTGACTCGTGGCCATGTGAACAGAGACCTTGGTTTGGTAAGTGTAAGGCTTTGCTGGTCCCATCCATCAGCTTAGTGTTCTGTCAAGGTGATTGTAATATTATGACAGTGTATCCTTCTCTTCTACTGAAGAACCTATATGCCTTCAAGCTGAATTTATTTTAGTGTCCCTTGCGTCCTAGGAACAACACATAGTACAGAAATAGAAGTCTTTCCTTGACCACACGATGACTTTTTACAAGAATAGTCTTCATCAATGAAGTCAAGGAACACCTGGGATTAGAAACTGGCCAGCATGCCTGTAATGGAAAACTCTGGTCAACCCACATGAGTTGGTGAAGGCTCTTGTGAAAACTACTAAACTTGCTGATGGATTCCTCTATTTTCCCACTAATGCCAATCTTTCATTGACTGTAATTATGTAACCATGCCTGTTGGCTTTGGTGTTTTTCTGACACAACTAATTCTCCTAGGATGGCAAAGGCTGAAGCCAAGATAGGAAACCCAAAGCCATGGAGAATTAAGTCATTATCCTTTCAGCCTGACCCTACTCTCACTCCTGCTCTTGGTGAAGTTGAGGTGACTGTCTATTGAAGATCTTCGCCTTAAAGACCAACCTGATTTGCAGAGTTTACTTGTAGAAGGTGTAATCAATGGGGCACTCTTAGAGGGAGTGCTCCTCCCTAGAATGCCTGAGAAGAACAGCGTGTTCCCATTTGGATGAGGAGACTGCTGGGAAATTCAGAATGTTTTGGGAAGATGGGCTCATGTATAAGCGACCCTGTAGACTGCTGTGGGAGCCACTTAGATGCCTTTAGCACGTTATCTTCGGTAAAAAACTGTTTAGATAAAGTTGTCTCTTTATATCGACTTGCCCAAGATTGGGGTTCAAGTGCATGACCTTTGCAGGAGTTATACCATTTGCCAAATGACTGGCCAAAGGGGTGCGAACATCCAAGCACCTGTGGTGTGTCCATGTTGCGGGAGTTCCTTTGGAGAAGGAATGGATAGACTATTTGTCCGCTTGATTCTCCCACTGCATCGTGGAATAGGTTTGTCTTCGTGGTAGTTGACCTTGTCACTAGATACCCTGAAGCAATCCCTTTAAGGAATATGGACCTCATTACATGTTTGGTGGTATTTTGGTGGTAAATCCACCAAAATACCACCCAACTAATTTACTGTTACTGCCACTTGGTCCAGTAGAATTACCGCTAGATTACAAGTGGTGGTACGTGGTTAGTGCCCATTAATTGGAGTCCACAGGACTCCATGTGGTTTTCGGTGGAATTACCGCCAGCGGTAATTCCACTGTCTGGTCTGGTTAAGACCGAGGCATTCCCTTCAGCATTCTGCTGGAGATTTTTCCTCCACCTGAACTCCAAACCCATAATTCGGCAGTGTATTAATCCGTCGGTAACTATTACCACTGCATTACTATCGAGACCTTTTCAAAGGATCTTAAAGGTATTTTTCTAGAGTTGCCTTTCCAAATGTTTTGTTTGATAGCAGGGCCAACTCCATGTCCAATTATATAAAGGCCATCTGGAAGGAATGTGGGGTCATGTTTTCATTATTTTACCATCCACAAACCAATGGTTTAATTGAAAGATTCAACTGAGACAAAGTGCAGGATTGTGTTTTAGAACAACACTTGAGGGAAGTGGGAATCTTTTTTCTGCTACATCTTTTATTTGCTTACAGAGAAGTGCCTCAAGAGGGTGTTGGTTTCAACACTTTTGATCTTCCTGGCAGAACAGAGGCCCTTTGTCTGTGGTGATGGGATGTTGGGAATCCTCCCACCTTTTATTAGGTGGGTTATGTGTTAGGCCTTGGGAAAAGGATGGCGCTTATCTTTCTTCTGGTCAAGAAGTACTGGTTCTGGAGATTATAAAGCCTAGAGCTTTTCAGGACAAATAGACAGGACCTTGCAAATGTGTTTCAAACCATGGGGGGTACATTATTTAGTGGGAAATCTGAGTATCCAAGAGTCCACCACCCTTGTGTTGAAACTGGAGCCCTCTTTTCTGTCTCGGATAGAGAGGAAGTGGAAAGTGGAGAGCTATCCAATTTGCTCTAGAATAGCCCTACAGATGGCTGAAGAGGGTGAATAAATAAAGCGGTCAAAGTAAGGGGCCACATCCAGTCTGAAGTGAACACGATTTATGGACATCTGGATGTTGGAGCCCTCCGTAGTCCTGCTATCAAAAGCATGATACAAACATTGATGATTCTGTGAGGACTATGGGGCCTGCTCAATGATGCATGCCTTCGGAAGGGTCCCTGAGCCACCCGGTGGACTGACCAGCGCTCTCCTGGGCTACTTCACATCAGTCCTCTTCATTTCGAGTCCATCCTTGGAACTTGGAGGGTCTTCATATTGTGCTTTAAGACACCTTCTCCTGCATTTTCAGCCTTGCATTCCCAACAGAAGCCGTGCAGGGCCTGCTCCTTTGTTCACCATCAATGATCGCCTGTTGCCACCTGATCATGGTGTCTCCCATTTCAATCAATCTTCTTTGCTCCTTGGTGGTCACTCGAGTGTGCCCGCTCCTAGGAGTCTTCTTCCTTTCATCACAAGGGTGTTCAGCTGGACCCGTAATACAGGTACCGCGACTGACAAAAACTAAATCCTGCACTCAGACTCCCTCAGCGCCTCTGACCGTTGGGCCTTCCTTGACCAGACCAAGCACAGGATGTGTCCCCAACAGAATCTGGAACCTCAGAAGTAGTCTCTGGAGAAATAAAAGGGGGTATGTTGATGTACCCATTCCTCCACCCATCTTCGCATGGGTGTAATGTCGGGGGGGCTTGGCTTGAACGCCATGTAAGCAGAAGTGTCCCTGCGGCAGCTCCTGCTGATCCGAACATGATCCTGACAAAAAACGCAAAAAAACTGCAGCATTAAACCCTATGTTAAAGGATCGTGCAGCGGATGACTCCGAACAGGAGGGGGAATGTTGATGAGGAGCAACTCGAGGCAGAAACAGAGTCACAAGCGTGGACAGCCTAAGGGACCGGACCGTGGCTAATGAGAAGATGGCCACCGCTCAAAGAACAAAGAGGAGCGCCGGGCATGAATTACTCAATCAGCGGATGGTATTGTGGCAAGACGGAGCTTGGCACAGGCGCGCTTGTGGCAACTACAACACAGTGCCATACTCTTATTAATCATTGGGGCCGAGAACAGCCCGAACCGAACGATCAGTATGCCCCAATACTATTATTGAGAACGTGCTACAAGGTCCGCGGCGGGGACAGAGTGAATGGATGCGAGAGCCCAGAGATGAACGTAGCGTGTGATGGCCCTGAACTGGACCGTGGTCGGGAGGCGAGAAGTGCAGCAGCAGGAGCCTGGTAACTGACGCGAGCTACAGCGACGCGCATCTAAGTACCGAAAACTCCACATGCAGCCCGCAGTCATAGACACTTTGTTGCCCAGGCGCGGGGGACACGGGAGATAATAGGCTTGGATTAAAATAAAGCAAGGAGGGCCCGATTGTCGGAGACAAGCTGATGGAAGGTCGAAAAGCAGTGCAGCCCAGACACTGAAACAAGGTGGGCATACAGGGACAATTCATTAGCCATAACGCAGCCTTGTGCAGGGCTGCTGCCCAGGTAATAGAAGAGGGCACAAGACCACAGCAATCCCCTGGACAATAAAGGGCGCAGATACCCCCCAGCAGCTCAGGTATCCCATGCCAGAAACAGGACCAAACCCGACCTGAAGATGGAGGCATAGGGGTTCACCCCTACATAAACAATAAGACCTGTTAATCATAGCCCTAACTGCACTACAGGAAAGCGGAGAAGGCAAGTGGCCAGAAGTGGAGCAAGTTCTGGGGCCTGCTGGGGACACGGACCAAACCGCATAAGATTTGCATGGTCTCAGGGTAGACCGGAAACGGGCGCGTCTGCCACGGCACAGGCTGCAGCAAAGGAGGGCATGCCAACAGGCTGGCCACAATAACTCTGCACTACACGACATCACCGGGCAGGGCCAGAGCAAATCAAGAGGGAAAGCATGGCGGCAAAAAACGGCAAAGCCAAGAGCAAACAGTCCACAATGGAAGAGTTTGCCAAGACCCCGCCCCCCGGCCGGACGCAGTCAGAGCCAAGAAACAAGAAACACCACTGGAAGCGACCCCGGCGAGAGCTGATCACCGGATCCTGGAAGCCATAGCAGAGTTGAAGACATCCTGGGCAAGTAGGATGGACGCGTCCATAGCCGAACTGAGAACCTTGTTGGAACAAAAAATAGACGCTGTCTGTATAGACGTGAATCTCCTGCGGCAAGATGTAAGGAAGCTATCGGAACACACCAGAGAACTGGAGGAAGAAACGGCGGCCAACACAAATGCTAGTGCGGGCAATGCCAGAGCAGTGGCGACACTCCGACAACAAGTACACAACCTGGAGGCCAGGGTGGAGGAAGCAGGAGGACGGGCCCGCAGGAACAATATCCGTATTGTCGGTTTACCGGAGAGGGACTGAGGGCTCGGACCCGACAGACTACACAGAAACCATGCTTTTGCAGGAGATTGGTGCAGGCGCGCTCTCCCAGGGCTTTGCAGTGGAGAGGGCGCATAGGGCCCTGACCAGGAGGCCAAAACCAGGACACCCCCCCAGACATCTCATAGCCAAGATCCTATAAGGATCGTGAAAGAATATTGGAACACTTCTGGAAAGGAGGGACGATCAGCAGAGGGTCCGCAACCATCATGGCCTACCCGGACTACATGTTCCTGGTACAGAGGCAGCGGTTTAGCTACGTGTCCGTGAAGAGGCGACTGCAAGACGCCGGGTACAAATACATGCTACTGTACCCAGCGAAGCTGAAATTGATCCGGGAGGGCAAGACACATTTTTTGACACCCCTGAAGAGGCGACGGCGTGGATGGACCTGCAGAACTGCCTAGTGAACGCAGAGGAACAGACACTGGAAAAACAGAGGAGTAAAAATTAGTGGTTCTGAGACACTTACCACTGCACTGGGATACATAGGCCCTTCCTTGCCATGGCACTCTAAAGAAGACTAACGTAGTAAGGCTGCACGTAAGACACAATATAGACTGTATTATAAACCCCTCAGAGGAGGATATGGCGGGGATGGGAATTTATGCAGGACAACAGTAGGAGCGTATCGCTACCCCCATAGCTTAGATTATTAGATAGGACGTCAGTAGGATAGTCCAACCCCACTGGGCCCTGAACATCGGTATACACCGGAGGAAAGGGCCTGATGAGGGGGCGCCTGAGATCCAGGGATGGAGCTGGGCACTGGTTGGGAAATTGGGGGGTAGGGGGGAGGGAGTTGGGGAACGGAAAGGGAGCAGGGGAGTTTGTGTGTAGAAGGGTTAACAAGGGAGCGAGTTTGGGGACGGGAGGAGGGTGGGATGGGAGGTGGAAAGCTTGTAGTTGGTAGGAAACGAGTTTGTAATGGGGAGTTGAGAAGGGAGAGTGGGGAGAAGGTGAGAACAACAAAGATGAAGCAAGAGCACAGCACTGGACGTCCACAATCACAACTAAATCTATACAGGAAGTGAATGGGGAGAAGGGTGGGAGGAGTAGGATATAGTTGAAATGGGGGACGTTGGAATTCAGATCTGGAATGTACGCGGGTAAAACACTTATATTAAGCGCAACAAAATTATGATGTATCTACACCGGCAAAAGATGCATAGCAATGCTACAGGAAACCCACTTAACTAAAAATAGGCTAGATTTGATGCAGAGGAAATGGAAAGGGACCACAATAGGTACCACATACTCAGTATACGCTAGGGGAGTCCTTACATGGATTGCGCCCCACGTCCCGTTCAAATTGTTGCAACAGAAAGTAATAGGAGATGGAAGGATGGTGGGTAATAAAATGGTTAACCTGATTAATAGCTATGCCCTGAACAATGACACTGCATCTTATCTCAAGAATCTGTACGCTATTGTTAGCCAATACAAGGAAGGAGCGGTCATAGTCGGGGGGCCAGGGGCGTATTTTAACTGCACACTAGACCCCAAGATGGATAGATCAGATGACAAAAGAACCAAACCTGGCCCAGCGGCAAAGGCACTGACCACACTAATGCGAGAGTTCCAGCTCACTGAGATATGGAGGAAGTTGTACCCCACTTGTAGAGGGTACTCCCATTATGCAGCCCCGCATGACTTATACACCAGGTTAGACTACATACTAGTGTCTAGTTCCTTGGTGGAGCAGATTAAACATGCAGAATACAAGGCGGCAGTCCTATCAGACCACACGCCATTGACTGTGACATGGCAGATCTTGCCGCCTACGCCCAGGATACAGACATGGAGACTTCGAGCCGAAGCCCTCAAAGACACCATGTTTAGGGAAGGTTTTAGGAAGGCAATACAGGACTACTTTGAACTAAATAATGGAAGTGTTGAGTCTGCAGGCACACTTTGGGTAGCATTTAAGGTGGTGATAAGAGGAGTAGCAATATCGAAGTCAGCTGGGCTACTGGGTGGTATAATGGCAGACCTACAAACCACAGAAAGGGAGATTGGGGATAAAATGCAATAGAGACCGGACTCCCCAGAAAAGACAGAGACGATAAGACATATAACTGAAAAATGTAAATCCCACTGGGAGAGACTGTGTAACCTCAATTATAGGAAATGTATAGAGACACAACATGCGGAGGGGGATAAACCAGGCAGACTACTGGCCTGGTTGTGTAAGAGTGAAACCCCAAGACAAGTGTTCCGAGAGATGCGCCGCGAAGATGGCACACTCGAAGACACACAAGAAGGGGTGAATGAGTGCTTATCGTAAATTGTATACCAATAAAATAGTGGCAGAGGAAATTGATACAAATGAAGTGCTAGAAGATATCATCCTGCCCAGGCCCGAGACAGCTGATCGAGAAAGGCTAGAGGCGCCACTGGAATTGGAGGAACTGGAACATGTAATCCCTAACCTATCACTAATAAGGCTCCGGGGGCAGATGGCCTCCCAAGTGAATTTTAGAAGACATACATAGCAGACCTGCTTCCACCACTGTTTGCTATGTTAAATGAGGCATTTGAACAGGGCAGGCTGGTGGAGACTTTGAGGGAAGCGGTCATCATTCCGCTTCTTAAGCCGGGCAAAATAGACACTGACTCCGGATCTTACAGACCGTTGTCGATGCTAAATCAGGACAGTAAGATCCTTACTGCGGTGATGGCAAACAGATTGAAACCACTCATAAGCACCCTAATACACCATGACCAAACTGGATATGTCCCCCAGCGAAGTATTGCGGATAACCTTAGGAGATTACACCACGTTATAGACCAGGCACCCAGGAACTGGTGATAGTCTCACTAGACGCAGTCAAGGCTTTTTACTCTGTTAAATGGTCCTGGCTACTAGCAGTTCTTAAGAAGTTTGGGATAGGTCAGGTGTATCTGCAGTGGGCGAAACTATTGTACAGTGCACCGATCGCCAGAGTCAGGACAGGGGGGTCTATGGTCTCGGAAAGGTGGACGCTAGGCAGAGGAACTAGACAAGGTTGCCCCTGGTCCCCGATGCTGTTTGTTCTGGCGCTGGAGCCACTGGCTGCATACCTCAGATACCAATACGGGGAGGTGGGCATTACAACGAAAGGGGGACAACACCTGATATCATTATATGCAGATGATATGCTATTGTATTTGAGATATCCTGAAGAAAATGTACAATACATACTGGATCGATACGCACTATTATCAGGTATAACGGTAAACCCACAGAAGTCCAAGATATTTCCGCTAGGGAGATATACGGGAATGCCTCCAGATACACTGCCAGTGCTATAGATCGAATGGGCAGTAGACACCTTTTAGATACCTGGGGGTAAATGTGTATCATAAGGCTGAAGATGAACACACAAGAATACAGAGAAAGCAGTAGAGGGGATCCAACGCAGTATGACATTCTGGACAAGGTTGCCCCTGACCATGATGGGAAGGACGGCATTGCTTAAAATTATAGTGTTGGCCAGGCTGCTACACAATTTTGCAAATGTCCCATATTTAATACCTAAACGCTTTTTCAATAAACTACACATCATGTGCAGAGGGTTCATCTGGCATAACACTAGGAATCGGGTGGCCCTATGGAACTACAAAACTCACATGATCGGGCAAGTATTAAACTGCCCAATTTCGAAGTGTACTACTTAGAGGGCCAATTGCAATATGTAGCCAGATGGCTCTCTGATGACGCCACATCAGAGTCCAGACTACTGAGGGCGGAATGTACACCATATTTCTTGAATGAATGGATGTGGGTAACGGAGCCACTGAAAAGGGGGAGAGCGGCATTACTGACCCTGGGCAAGAAGATCTGGCATAGGACCTGCGTAATGTTGGGAAGCCGGACATCGTGCTCCCCGCAGGTCCCCCTGGTGACACTGCGGGGGGTAGATGGCCAACTGAGACGCGCCATAAGGGAACACTGGGAACCGGTGGGAGTGACAACAGTTGGGGATGTGTGACAAGGAGATGGCAGAATAGAATTTGATAACCTAAAAGAGGACACAGGCCTACACAGCGGGCAGTATATCACGTATGTTGGGCTGATGGCAATGTTAAAAAAGACGTGGTCGGAAGAACTGGCCCAGCAGCCAGATGAGGACATAGAAATGTTTCAAGCAGTGTCAGACGGGGGACACAAGGTCTCCAGAATTTACGAATTGTTGATGTCTAAAGTGGGAAAAGAGGTGGTTAAAACGAGGCGAGACTGGGAAGAAGACAGTGGGGAGACAATAGGTGATGGTTTATGGGAAAGAATGCAAGGGTACCATAAAGTGTTGCGGAATGCTCAATTACAACAGGTTAAACTGTGTATCACTCATAGAGCATATATGACCCCCCAGAGAATTGCTAAGTTCGCAGATGCGGCTACACAGCAGTGCCCGAAATGTGGGGTGGAAAATGCCGGGATGGTACACATGTTTTGGGCTTGTCCCGAAATAGCGAGATACTGGAGGGAAATAGCAGACCGACTGGCTACCAAAGGGATTGAACTGGGGGTAGACTCCTTGTGGGCATGTATGGTGGGGGGGCTTCCCTAGGCCACGCAAACTCAAGCACGTGTGCAAGCTCAAAGATCTGGCCTATATTCTGGCAAAACGAAGGATAGCCATGGGTTGAAAAGCTCAGGCGAGACCCAAGGTAGATACCTGGTGGAGGGACCTCCTGCAGTGGGCCGAGGCTGAAACAGTGGTCTGGAGGGAGGCAGCATGTAGAGGGGGCGAAGAGGAAGTAGGAACATTGATGGCATGGCAGCACTTGATAGCATCACTAACGGGCCTGGGACCCAACTAATTGGACATGGATAGCTCCCTGTATTATGGAGAAGAAGAGACATTGGTGGACTAGTGGACCGTGCTGGCCCCTTGTGGAGATTGTAATGGGGGTGGGGGGGAGAGTTAGGACGCTGAGGTTTGAGTAATGTATGCACCATGTTTGGGTGTGTTGTATGTTATGAAACCAATAAAATGTTTACACATGGGTGTAAAATTTATCCCCATCTTTCCTGACTTAGATCGCTGGTGGTCTAGTCGAGGATCCCCTACTCAGCCTATCCTAGTTTAGTGGGGATTGAGAGAGCTACTTACCTGAACTTTCCTTTTCTTTTTGGCACACTGAAACGCAACCACTGGCATCATCCAGTCACATATTAAGCCTACCTGAAAAGTATTTTTTTGACAAGGCACAAGGCTCAAAACCATCTCATGGCTGGACTTCTTAAGTAATCAGGTACTGTGCTAGTGTTTCTCTGAAGTGTTTCTACTGTGTTTTATGCATCTGATTACTTATCTTTGTTGTACTTGTTTTGCATCTCATGATCTTCTAACAAGAGTCACAGTATATGTATGTTTTATAGTAAGTGTGTGACAATATTTACCTCAAGTTTGCCGTTGCTTCGTGTGTATTTTAAAGGCCTATTAAATCATTGTATGTTTTTGTACGTATCTGTCTAACTGGAATTGTTGCTGTGTGTCGACTCTCTGCATCCCTCAATAACTCTCGCCACCATCTCCTAAATCTAAGCCTTGCCACTCTTACTACCTTGATTGGGTTTGGCTAGACTGTAGTTTCTTACCTGTTCACAATAAGAGGTTAGCCTCCCAAAATCCACCCCAGGATTGATTTTGGAAATCTATCCTAGGTCGCGTTTTTCACATATAAATTAACTGAAGAGGTAAAGTGTAGGATGCCCAAATTCCAAGAATAAAATCTTATATTCAACACTCTCAACTTAGGAACACAGGAAATCTAAGGAAAGATTTGTAAAATGTTACTGCAATTTAAGACAACATCCCTCGACGACTCAGAATGTTTAACAATACCCTTCATCCTTACAGGGGAAGTCTAAGCCAAAGACTTGGCAATAGATCAGGCCATATCCTTTTAGGGCACTTTAAACAAACAGTTCAACACTTCAATTATGTCTTCTGAAGAGCCATTTAAAACCTCCTCAGACACATTTCCTTTGAGGGACAAGGCTTTCCACAGCGTCCTCAGAGTTCCGCAGATTACCGTAACCCCAATCGTTCTCCGCATCCCCAGCAGACTTGACAACCCGTGATCACAGGCTTATTTTGATGTAAAAAAATACTAATATCTGACCAAGCATTGTGTCCTTGAACGACTCCACTTTCTTTATAGCGTTTTTACCTTTAATTCTTTCTTTAACATTTCAATCAAGAGTCTTGGAAATTAGTGTTGATCCATAGTGAATATTACATTTACATGTGGTGAGACTAAAATAACTGGGACATTACCTTGGTGAGTTTTTTTCTTTTTTGAGAGGCATTTGTGTTGCAGCTTTCAAGTTTTGGCAACTTCATTTAGAAGTTACTTTATTTTCTTTATTCCTCTGGCTTGACCATCACAGCACCCATACCAGCATTTAAAACCACCACATTGTTGGCAAAAGCGTCCTCTACACTGCATCCTCTAAGATATTACGAGTCATGGATTTCTTAAGTGGGTTAGCACTTAGGTGTAACATTTTCCCAATAAACCTCCACCTGAGGGGAGATATATCAGATGCATGCAAAGCTATTGATTTTAATTTCTCACACGTTTATACACTGTTGTTTTAAAACAACTTCTACATTCAAGTAGGTTGTTCAGAGTTCTTTTAATTCTTTATGGGAGGAGGTTTCTTTGGCTAGCACATAATGAAGCTTTGCCCTTGAAAGCAAAGCCCTGTGCAGGGCCCCCAAAGAAGATGGAGCAGAAGTAAAACATTTGGATTGCGAAATTAGGAGTATAGTGTGCTATAAGTTAGGCAACATTCCAATTGTTGTAGTGCAGGTGGGGCATGCTTGTGTCCTAAACATCAAAGGTGTGGTTATCCTGCTTTTGAAGTTCATAGGGAAGCCTTGGGCGAGGTCCTCAATACATTAGCTATCTCACTGAGATGCTTAATCACTCTCCAGGTAGGTATGAAGCAACAAGCGATCATCATTCATGTTTCTTGGAAAGGAGTAACTTTAGTTCCAACACTGAAAGGGAGGTAGTGATTTATAAACCAGTTTATCTTTGGTAGTGATAATTAACGAGGGCATGCTGTTTTGTCGTAGTATATAGTTGCCACTATCGGTACTTTTTATGCTGCGGTTGAGCCAGCTGGGGTCGTAATGAGTTCTGACTGACCTTGCCGAATATGGGTGTAAACCCTCAGACTCCTACTGTTACAGCCGATGAATTATTAAATTCACTTCACCCATAATTCAAGCGTAGCTCTTTTAAGCAATGTGGAGACAGCCCTGTTGCTCCTTCCAACCACACTGCCAAGAGTGTCTTTGACTCCGCACTTCACGTGTGACTTGAGTTAAATATATGCCCCTCCACACAGCACATTTGCCTCAATGTTTTCACGATGATGTATATGAGCTCAAAAGACTTGCGCACAGTGAACTGCCTAGAATGTCTTCCACTTTACTTCTTGTCATTTTGTTTCTGGCCACCCCTTTGTAGGGAACGGGAGGCAGGCTTAAAATGTCAGTTACGCAAATATTGGCTAACACTAAGCACAGCCCTGCACCCTCTAGAGTGTTTTCAACTAGTTCGGACTGCCTGCCTGGTATATGATTGGAGGTCTGGCTTAGGCCATCCCATGAGTAAATGTACATTTCTAGGTGAAAACTTACCCATACCTCAGAACAGGTAATACTTTTCGGAGTTGCTGCTGGAGGAGTTGCCACAAAACTGGGTTGCTGAAGTTTAGTACTTAGTTTGGCTATTTTGACTGATCACTGGGTTCTTTGCCTCATGTTCCAGTTTTGTATTTTTGCCTGCTAGATGTCCTTCCTGGGCCGTCCACTTCTTGGTCTTCCTTGCAAGTTATACTTGATGTCCCATCTTGGGACTGTTCTGGGCCATTGTTTTGATACCTCTGTGTTACCTCTCTGGTCCTAGCACCTCAAGGTAGGGAGCCTCTGCTGTCCAGAAGAGCGGTGGTTCACTACTACTACTCCTCCCTCATGGGCTGTCTTGGTTCATCTCAACTGCTGCTCTCTCTCTACGCAGTGCATACTTACCAAAAGCTTCCTTGCAAACTTACCTAACCACCAAGTCTCCAGTAGTGCTGAGCCCGGACTCGAGGCGCTAATACCAGATAATTTGTCCTGCAAGGGAAAGGGAGAGACATTACCAGGTGCGCTCGAATTGAAGGCGCTGCGCAATCCTACCAGCAGCTAGCTTCTACACGCAGCGCTACTCGCCCACAAAAATACCGGCAAACAAAGACAATACAGACAATTTTGGACACTCAACATTCTCTGCACAACGTTCACTTGTGGGAAGGACTTTCTAGCCAGTGAAGAAACTGGCGCCTTGAACTCTCAGCCTCACTGTGAAGGCATAAAACAGCGTTTGGCATCTGAACTCAGCCTACAGACATTGGCACCAATCACATGAGTGATTGTGCCCCTGCGAATGCAGGATGGAGTGCACACCCTACTAAAGATCAAGGTAACCCCATAGGGGGACATCACAGCACACAGTAAAGAGAAGGGAAGGGCCCAGGGGAATCGGGTGAATTCAGGTCTGAGTGTACACCTTGTATTTGACAGGTATTCCTCCGGGTGAAACAGGGGAAGTGAAGACTCTTGGTCAAGTGAGGCTCCTCCATCGCTCCCGCAGAGACACAGGTGAGTTACAGAGAGGTCACCTATAGGTGCCATAGGGCCGAAGGAGTCCAATTGGGTAGAAAGCAGGCACGTGGTGAGATGACATGGTATCCCGGGTCAATTGGTCATCTGGGCTCATCGGGTTGGCACGCCATGTAGACATTTGTATTCCTTGTATCGTTGGAGTCATGTAACATTTGCCCTTGTGGCCACACATTCCCATTCATTCGCTACCATGATCTGTTTGTCCGGTGACCTCAGAGGCCTATATCTTAATGCTTGCAAAACATGGTTCAAGGTACATTATTTATTACTGGTCATAGATCCGGCTTCGTCTGTTAAACGCTGTGCATGATTTGTTTAGACAATTCAGGATATACTGACTAAAGGGTAGAGTCCTTGGGGTCATTGCAGGGTTTAGGGAGTCTACCTTGTAACAACAAAGGAGATGCTGAATATATGACTAGAAGGGCTGGGTCTCAAAAAGGCACATATCATCATGGGTATACATTTCATTGTGGGATTCCATGATCAAGTGTCCAAACACCATTAACTCTTCCGCTGACACCCTGATGGCATGGGAGTGTCGAGGCTTTCTTGTGAGTTGGTTTTCTGCTGCAGTATGTAACGGGGCTATTTAAAACACAATTGTACATTCAGGCTTTTTAAATGTGGCTTGCTGAGTTGCACTTAAATCATACTAGGTTAAAGCATACTGTGTTACCCGTTTAGCTCAACTTACTTATCATTACAAAAGGAAACAACAAAGCTAAACAAATGCATACTTGGTTCGATGGTCATCTTTTACATATGCGAGAGAGCAGGACGATTTGCGACTTGTGGCCTATATGCGCACCTCTTACACATATTATGGCTTGCTAGAAAAAACTTGCCACTACATTTTTCTCGCACACTATGACACATATATATTTACACTTAAACTCATAGGTTACTGGACATGAGGTAGCTCCCTGCTGGTGTGTTTAAGGTCATATCAATTATGCATTGCAATGTTGTATGTTGTTTCCATGAGCATTCTTATGTCTTGTATTAGTATGTTATACACGTTATTAAGGTTTAACATGAACATTTCTGGTTATACATACATATTACTTTGGCTCATTTTAGACTTGAATAATTATGTTTGCAATAGGTGTGTTGGATATGTCTGTTACAATCGCAATGAATCAAAGCCGACCTCAGAAGGTCTTCTTGGCTGTTGACTCTATCCAGGGGCATCATGTTTTTATGGCCAGGGTCTATGGGGGTGTCAGGCGGGTTTATGGAGACAAATGATTTCTGCCCTGGCCCCTGCCCAGGGCTGTATCTGAATCAGTGAAGTAAGACGGAAGGCAGAAGATAGTGTGGATTTTGTTGCATTCTCGCAGACCTCCTTCTCATGGGAACTAAACCGCTGCAGAGATGGTGAACGGGGGAGGAGGTGGGGGAGCCACTTGCTCGCGGTGCGCGCCTGGCTGGGAGAGCTGCAGGCTTGCATTGGACTCACACAATTGTTTTAGCATTACAAAATGGAGTTGGTGTTTTGCGAAATGGAGTCATGTCCACCTCTAGTTCCTCATTACTAAGAGGGACATCAAAAAAGGGGCCGGGGGGCAGTTCCAGGGGCATTCCCGCGCGAGTGCTTCAGGGCTGAGGCCCTGGACCCAAAGGAGCTGCGACTGGGCCTACCAAGGAAGTGCAGGAATAGGGGAGGGGAGATCTAAAATATCCCCTCCTTCCACTCAGTAGCATGAAAAGAAACATGAGCACGGCAAATATTAAACCGAGTGTAGCAGCAAGAGTGAGCAATAGAGGAAATTGAAGGGAAAGAGCGAGGGAAGGATCAAAGATAATGCCCAGGTTACACACTGAAAGTGAAAAGGAAAGAGAGGGGTGGGGGTAGAGCTGAAGAGATAGTAGAAGAGGGAAGAATCGGAGCCTCAGTTCTGGAGGTATGGATATGTAGAAAATGAGAAGACATCCAGTTCTGTACAGCTAAGACAAACCGTGATATGCAAATTAGAATCCAAGGAAGAGAAAGAGAGAAAGAACTGGGTGTCATCAGCGTTAAGGTGAAAGGAAAAATTGAAGGAAGAGATCAGAGCGGAAAGAGGAGTGGTATATAGAGAAACATTGAGAGGGCCAAGTACTGAGCCTCGGGGAACACAAAGAAGAGGGAGCGAGCAAGAAGAGTGTCCAGCCCAAGTGACAGAAAAAGTCATTTGCAAAAGATGGGAGCGGAAAGATTTGAGCGCGGACCCCTTAATACCCAAAGTGGAAAGAGATGAGAAGAGTGGTCCACAGTATTGAACACTGAAGATGGATCGAGAGGAATAAGAATAGAAGAAAGCTTAGAGTATCGGGCTGTGAGTAGAGAATAAAAACGTGAAGTGCCGTTTCAGTAGAGTGAGATGAGCGGAAACCAGACTTTACCAGGGAGGGAGAAGAGAATGAAAATTCCGGTAATGGGTTACTTGGGTAAAGCCGGCCCGTTCAAGAATTTTAGAGAGAAAAGGGAAATAGGACGGAAATTAGCTGGGAAAGACAGATCAATAGAAGATTTTTTTTTTTTTTAATAGGAAGTAGAAAGAATAAGCCTGTACTTAAAAGCCGTAGGAAAGCAAGTATGTAGAAGGGATGAATTAATGAGAAGAAAGATGGGGATATACTTGGAGGATCAAAGGAAGAGGGTCAGAAGGAGCAGCCATAGGATGAGCACGAGTTAAGAGAGCAGAGGTATTGAGGTCCGTAAGGGGAGAGAAAGATGAAAAAGAGTAAGATGATGGAGAAGAAGAAAAAGAAGAGAGAGTAAAGGCTAGACTAAGTTTAGCTACTTTGGAAGTAAAGTAGTTTGCGAAGTAGGAAGAAGAAAGGGATGAAAAAGCAAAGCGATCATGGGCTTTTGGAGAAAGAATATTGTGTAGAAGCTGATAGACAAGGGTGGTGAGATGGAATAAGTGTACATTCAGAAAAGTAGGATTTCTGAACAATAAGTAAAGCAGAATCAAAAGAAGAATGCAACATTGAAAGTGAAGGAAGATGGGAAAGGGAGTGAGAATTTTTCCAAACCAGTTCAGCTTTATGCAAGCTACAACGAAGGGAAATCCGACGTGGAGTGAGCCTGGGCTGTGAGGCTGAGGTAGTGGGGGAGAAGGGATGCAGAGGGAACGTAGAATCAAGAACAGATTGTACAGAAGAGTGTAGAGTACTAGCAGCTAAGTCAAGAGAAAGAGAGAAGAGCAAAATTGGAGGAAGGGAAGAGCTCAGTGACAAGAGAAAAGAGGAATTAAGAGGAACGGTTACGGCACGTAAAGATAGTTGGAGGGGGGACAGAGGGGACAGAAGGAGAAAGGGAGTAAGAGGAGTAAATAATCAGAGGTATAAAAAGGAGAAGAGGAGACAGGGGAGAAAGAGAAGAACATATTAAGTCAAGACAAGAGCCAGACTGATGGGAAGAAGGAAGGAAGTGCAAGTGATAAGAATCTGCAAGAGAGCAACAGAGTGTTAGGGAGAATTCTCTGTAAAGGCTAATTCCCCAAACCTAGTGAGTCCCCCAGCAGCTTTGCTGGATTTATTGGGGTTTATTTTTTCTCCTGCTAAGAGTGAGACTCTTTTTCTCCCACTCTCAGACATGATTTGAGGTGTTCCTTTGACTTTGTATGTGTTCTATGGGCTATGGGGTCCTTTCCTCCATAGGGTTTCAGGTGTTTTTGTTATGTGGGTTACACAGCACCCTCCGTGCAGTAACCCAGGGGTGTCGTAGCGACCCCCAAACATAGACTCCACACCCTGGGACTGACTACTGTCACCATTGGCTTTGCTAGTCTTAAATTGTGAACAGAACCAGTACAAACCATCATATTGTGGACGTACTGGTCGGGGCTATTCGATTGCCCCGGGGTCTGTTGTTCGAGGGGGCACTGTCCAGTCCCCCCCGACCGAGTTTTGGCTGGTGGCAGTGGATACTACTTTTTATATTCGACCGCGAATATATTCCTATGGGATTTTCCCATTGTTCGAGATACCACTTTTTAAAATAGCCTCGAACATACCACCGGTTTATTAAATTAATATAAATTCACTGGTTGTGGTATTTTTTTGCCGAAACTTGGTTCCAAAATGGCGTTTGTGTTTGCTTCTGTGACTCCAACCCAAGTCGAGCCCTTTGTTCCACTTTTGGTGGGCTTCTCCACAGAAGCCTCCAAAAGTGGTGCCACTCTGTCTGGGTACCACAGGGGATGTGGGAGGGGGTTTAGGCACCCTGGACTGAGTTGCCTCAGCAACTCAAATCGCACTCTTGATTTTTCGGCCCAAGTGGTGAGCTGCCCGGCTTACCACTTAGCATGTTTGAGCGACAGCTAGGCTGAATGAATGGGGGTTTTCTGCATAAAAGCGGGGCTCTGGGGACTGGAACTTCAGAATTCGCCACAGCACCTAAAGAATCCAAGGAGGGAGAAGCCGAACCGACCTGCAATGACGACACCACCGGTGGAGCCCTGCTGAACCGTCTCACCACTTTTTCCGACGACGGAGATCTCCAGCCCGGAGAGTCTTCTTCCTTTGACTGGTGGGGATAACCAGTTTGCCCGTCTTTTCGCCTTCCTGGACCATCTTGTGGCCGCCTTGCCCGTGCCAAGCACTCCGGCAACCGGAATACCACGGTTTACCACTACCGTGAAGAAAAGGATAGTACCTTGTAACCAGAAAACTCTGCGGCTGGTTTCTTCCCTGGCAGTGCAACGACCTTCATCTTTCCTCCACGTCAAGGCCTCCTCTTCCTCTGGACAAAACACCGACTTGCACCCGCTGCCAGGAACTGCCACCCCCGCTGGAGCGTTCTTCCGATTTTCAGGTACTGTGTCCTGCCTGGCTTCCCTTGCGACAGATCGTTCGGGGTGACAGTGAATCCTCGACTTTCTAACCTGGGTTAGCCTGGGGCCTGTTAACTAACTTTTCCTGACTTGATCTCAATTTTTTGTGAACTATTTACAAAGACTCTTTGGGCATAACCCCACTGTGTGATCCTGGACACATTTCGCTTGCTCTCTCTGAGTGGGCCTGTCATTTGAACTTCCTTACTCTCCAGTAGACTTTGCCTAACCTGCCTCACTGTGGTTCTTTGAAAAGTATTGAAATTTGTGTGCTCTCATAACTTTGCCTTTTCCCTCCCTTTTTCTATAACTTATTAGAGTTCCATCTTATGTTAAGCGCTCACCTCTGTCTGAAAATAAGTGGTGTTTCTCACTAAGACTTGTCTAATAAGTAATTAGGGTTGTGTATATATATATATATATATATATATATATATATAGTAGTGACTGTGTGTTGAATTTACTTACCTCTTTTTGTGCTAGTGTAATTTACAAGTGTGTCTTTAAATAAATAATTATATACTTTTTACACCAAAGCTCTTGTCAGTGTTTGCTTGTGCTACTGTACCTTTGTACCTATTGTGTATCCTCTATATACTGCCTAACTCATCTTGAGAGAAGTCTGACTACTCAGTCACAGCTACCAGGTAAATCTGGGTGGTACAGACTGCTACCAATTGGGTTTACTGCCAACCACCTGTAGTCCTAAATCATTTGCAGTGGTCCTTAAGGGAACTGCACAGGTTTCTGCCTAACACAGAGGGAGCGAAGAATTGGCGGCAGGGAAATTAAAATCCCCAAGGAACAAAAAAGGGGAAGAAAATGGAAGGAGGTGAGAGAAAAGAAGATCAAGATGTTTGAGAAAATGAAGGGGTGGACCAGGGGGATGACGACAAACAAGGAGAGAAACAGGAAAAGGATTAGAAAAGGAAGAAAAATGATATTCAAAGGAGGAAAACTTGGGAGAATTAGAGTGGGGGGATAGAGTCCAAGAAGAGTTGAAGATATTTTGTGCCGCCCCTGTGCCTAAGTAGGTGGGGGGTATGGGAAAGAGATAGAAGCAGTATGAAGAAAAGCAGGAGTAACAGAGTTAACAGGGATGATCCAAGTTTCTGTTAAACAGAGAAAATTAAAATGAAAATTAGAATGGAGAAAAAGGTCAAGAATAGAATGTGATTTATTACAAATGGAGCAAGCATTTAAAAGACCAATGTGGAATTGCAGAAGAGCATCGGATGAAACGGGACGGCAGGACAAATTGGGTGCATTACATAGACGAGCAGAGGATAGCACCGGAGAAGTGCGATAAGTTAACCTAGATGGGATAGGGAAAGAGAAAGAAACAAAGAAAGAAAGCAAGACATATAAATAACTTGTCGGCACATCATTTGCCTCAGACAGAAATAATGAAAATCAAATCTTTTCAAAAAGGGTCACCCATAGAAGGTGCCCAAGGCTACAAATGTCCAAGGTGACTCCTTAAAATAGCAGTCAAGAGAAAGCACGTGACTGCGCCAGTCACCAAACACAGGAGGCAGGGTAAGATGTAAGGCCCACTGCAGTGGCGATGGAATGGCCACAAAGGAGTCCAATAGGTGTCCAATAGGAGGTCCAGGAATGATGACACAAAGTCAGCGGAAGATGGTAATAGGAAAACAGCGCAAATATCAATGCAAGGAAAGGCACAAAGTTGGAAAGTTAGAAAGGTGGTAACAAAGCAGCAATTGAAGATGGTGGCTCCAATGTCCTAGGCCACAGTCCAGGCGCAGACCGCAAAGGTAGCAAGCACACTTTCACTAAGTCTGTAAAAACGGCAGGCCACTGCCTGGTGTAGACTACCACAAGAGAGGCAGGTGAGAAGGCTAAAAAATGCCAACCCTGCAGTTGCCTACAAAGGAGGGGGCATGGGCGAGCCAGAAAACCCGGGTGCACCATGGGCTCAAAAGCAGTAGCTCGCAGTCACCCCTGGTGACCCTTCTCCCCAGAAAGGCCTCAACCAACACCCAGATTGTACCCATATCTTTTTAGGAGTGTACCAAGAAGGTACTGATGTATGTCTAAAGCTGGCTTCAGTATGGTGGCTTTTTAGGGCATTGTTTGGACAGCGTTCAACCCCATTTTTGAATCCTCAGATTACCTTTGAATATATGGTCTACACTTGTAGTAATTTTCCTACGTACTAGAGGTTGTGGGGGGTAGAGTGAATGTTTGTGTTGGACGTTTGTGCCCCGATTTGGACTGTTTAATAAATGTTTACTGTTGCCTAGGGTCCCCTTTTTCTCACCGCCTCGTATGAACTGAGTTAACCGGTCATGTAATGATGATGCCTTTCACTTAGGGGTGGGTATGGGCTTGTCTTTGGCCCTTAACTGTTTTTGAAAAATATTTATTTTTTATTTCCACTATTACGGTTATGTTTAACCCAAAGTACTTAGATGAACTGTTGCTTGTTAATCTGCTTAGAATCACATGCTGTGCATATGGTCTGACATCCAGTGGTAACCGCAGAGTATTGCAACTTGTCTTTCAGGGACCGAAAGGGGACGTCGGCATAGGCATGTCTGTAACACTATACCTATCGTGATGTGTAGTGTACCCAAAATCCCTCACGTGCCGAGATCCCTCAGATTAATAATAAAAAATAAATAATAATAATAATAGATTTTTTTTCCACCCAGATAACTGGTCGCCCTATTGCAGAGCTCTTACATAAGAGACATTGTTTATCTTTATACTGACTTTGTCGGTTATTCCCTTGCAAGTCGCTTCAACGGCGATTAAGAACTTCGACGAAGACTGCGGGAAGTTTCTACGGCGGTGGATTTCGGCACCTAAGATCCGGCGGCTGAGGCATCCACATGGCCAGGCCCTCTGGCCGGCCTACACAGTAGGGAGAGTGGGGTCGGGATGGCCATATCTTTAGTTATGTCTTTCCTCTTTCCCCCTCTTTACCCTGTAGGTCTGGTCATCCTTGTTTGTACCTTTCGCTATGGAAAGGACTCCATTTAGGTTCTGCCCTAAGTGTAGGGTCAGATACCCGTGGAAAGACCAGCACAGAACGTGTAATTCTTGTCTCCCCTTAGATCACGACGAAAAGAAGTGTGCGGCTTGTTAGCTCCTTCGGCCTAAGACCCTTAAGGAGCGCCGTGAAAAGTGGTGGGCCTCGAACGGTATGTCGCGGGCTGAACCCTATTCCCCCACCGCCACACCCGCTGATAGTGATGGGGGCACCTCCGATGACCAAACATCCGTATCGGATGTTATAGACCTTGAGGCGGACACTTCTAGGTCCACCACGCCCGTCCCCGACCCTTCAAGGCCTGACACAAGTCCCACTTCAGGGACAACACCCGGCGACAGGGTCGTGCAAAGACTGCAACACACTAAACACACAACCCCACCACCAATTTCAACAGTTCCATCGAAAAAGGTGAAGGCGCCAACAGGGCGGTCGAAAATGTCAGCGGATTCATCTGATCGGGTAGATTAGCGGCCTTCCCTGTATCCGCAGCAGTGTCTTGTGACTGGGCTCTTCAAAAACAAGGGTGCTACACCTAAATCGGGTTTACACATTGAAGCGCATTCATTTGATGCTCCGACGATTCCTAAAGGCCAGGTAGGCTTAAAACCTACTACTAGGCCTCCAGGTGAAAAATCTACCGCTAGGTATGCTGTAAATCTTCCGATAAGCCTTAAAACCTGTTAACTCACACCAATTCGGCGGAGATTGAAGACAGCTTTGCGAGAATTACTTTGAGGGTTGGGCTGGTACCTACACTGTCGAAACGCATGGGGCAGGCCGTGGACAAGTCTAAAGACATGCCATGGTGCCCCGATACTCGCAAAAACTACGAGGACATTCAGGAGGGCGACATTTTTCCACCTTTAGGCCCTTCTGGTTCTTCGAAGTGGACAAGGGAGAAATTTGAAGGGTGCATGGATCGTCTTGAAAAAATGGTCTTTTTTCTGAACAGCTTTCCCCTAAGAGATCTTGTGGGGAACCTGTTGTAAGATCGGCTTCACGTTTTCAAGAGAATCTTGACTCTCATTCCTCCGTTTCTGTGCATCAGGAAGAGGTGGTGCAGATGGACACCTATCAAGACATCTACAGCGAAGAAGACCCTTCCTTTCTACAGGACTACACTGAGGACCAGATGGATGCCATGGACAACTGGGAGGAAACCCAGCAAGTGGAACACCATCCACCCCGGCTTGCCAAGCCTCGCCTGTAGATGATCAAATGGCCTTCAATGCCATCTTAAGGAAGGCAACAGATCACTTCCAGATCACTACTCAAGAGACGGTGCCCGAACAAGACTAGATCACATTCTCAAGGAAAAACACCCCACAAGCCAAGCCATTCCCCTCCTAAATTCTGTTAAAAGAAGATTGGCCCCCTCCCTGGTGTCGCCAGCTCAGACCAGGGCAGTGAACCTAAGAGTGGAAAAGCTATTTCAGGCAGCCCCTTCGGACCCTCAATATATTAAGGGCCACACCACCCAACTCCGTGGTAGTGACTACCACCCGGACAAGGAATCCAAGAGGTTGTACGCCTTAGGTAAGCGTGTTACCTCGGCAGATGCTTACACCACATGCATAGCGAATAACACCACGCTGCTGGCGAGTTATACAGATGCTGAATGGAACCTGGTACAGGAAGGTCTCCAGAAGGTTCCTGAACCCGTTAGGTCCAAGCTTCTCACTATTGTGGTCGAAGGCAGGCAGGTTAACCAGAATATCATCAAGAACACTCTGGGCACTGCTGAGACAGCAGGCAGGTCTCTGGCCCAGGGCACTTAAATCTAGTGGCACGCTTGGCTTCGTAACTCAGGGGTCAAGCCTGAAACACAGGCCGCTCTTAACAAACCCATTGAAGGGACCAATCTCTTCAGGAAAGCGGTGGACGATGCCCTGGAGACGGCCAAAAAACGGCATGAGACTCTTAAATCCCTGCAACAGATAACTCAGCGGTCCTTTCGAGGGCAGTCCCGTGCAAATCAGAAATGCAGCACGGGAAACTATAACTCTGGACAAAGATTAGGAAGCCCTGCCTACTACCCACCAAGGGGTCAGCGACGCGGCAAAGGCAGAGGTAGAGGCCCCTATCCCAGAGGAGCCACAGCCTCTGGTCAGAAATGACCATCAGATCCAGGTCCCCTCCCATGTCACCCCGGTCGGGGGGCGTTTAACATCTTTCCTCATGGCATGAAAGGGTATAACTTCAGACCAGTGGGTTATAAAGACGGTCGCCCACGGGTACTGCGTGGAATTCGCCCAACCACCACAGTTCAGAACACCACGCTCACTGCGCCCCTCACCGGACCATCTGCAGATCCTGAATCAAGAGGTGGAAGCGCTGCTGGGCAAGGACTCCATAGAAGCCGTCCCTATTCTTCAGGTACACAAGGGTATTTATTCAGTATACTTCCTTGTACCCAAAAAGGACCTCACCATGCGCCCTGTTCTAGACCTGCGCCTAGCGAACATATTTATAAAACCTCAAAAGTTTTGCATGGTAACGCTTCAGGAGGTGATCCCACTGTTGAAACAGGGGGACCACATGGCAACATTGGACATGAAAGATGTATACTTTCAATGTTGCCAGCACAGGAACTATCTAAGGTTCATGATGGAGGACAGGAATTACCAATTCAAAGTGCTCCCCTTCAGCATCGCCTCGGCACCAAGGGTGTTTACAAAGGTCCTGGCGGTAGCAGCAGCACACCTGTGCAGACTGTCCGTCCCGGTTTACCCTTACCTCGACGACTGGCTCACAACAGGGGACTCTTAAGACACATGCTTTTTGAACACCCAAAGACCGTAGACCTTCTGTTCAGTCTGGGATTCTCCATCAATGAGAAAAAATAGTCTAGTCCCCAGCCTAGTAAAACAATTTCTGGGGGCTCTAATCCAGACGAAGGACGGCCTAGTCTTCCCCTCCAACGAGAGGGCTCAGAACATGCTTTTTCAGATCCCTCAATATGTAGCCAGTCGGGAGGTGATGGTACGCAAAGCCATGCTCTTGCTAGGTATGATGGCATCATGCATATACTTGGTTCACCACGCGCAGGCTGCCCATGCGTCCCATACAAGAGTGGCTCAACAGCCAGTGGTGTCAGGCCAGCTAACAATGCGAATATCTGATGGTTGTCTCACCAGCCCTTGTTCTCTCTCTGCAGTGGTGGTCGAGGGAAAACCTCTTGAAGGGGAAAACATTCACCACCCGTGCAGTGGAAGCCACTCTCACGACGGACGCATCTCACGGGGTGTGGGGCTCACCTGCTTCAGCAGAACACGCACTGAGTGTGGTCCCCACAAGTAGCATCCAACCATATAAATCTTCTGGAGCTATTAGCGGTGTTCAAGGCATTGAAAGCCTTTCAGACACAACTACAAGGGAAAACGGTGCTGGTTCTGACAGATCGCACCACAGCCATGTATTACCTGAACAAACAAGGGGGCACACACTCTCCAGGGCTATCCAATCTGTCACAGAACCTTTGGATGTGGGCTCTTGGACACAAGATGGTCCTACTGTCACAACACGTTCCAGGAGAACTCCAATCTTCTAGCGAATGTGCTAAGCGGAGATTTCCCACTGCCCGTAGAATATGAATAGCATCTGCACGAAGACATTGTGTCCAACGTCTTCGCAGAATGGGGCTTCCCAGAGATGGACCTGTTCGCAACGCCCAATGCCAAGACTACACCTCCAGGTACCCTCAGAACCGCTCCAAGGGGAATGGTCTCTGGATAACATGGTCACGGAAATGTGTTTACGCTTTTCCCCCCTGACTCCCCTACTCAAGAAGATCGTGCACAAGATGCACCAAGAACCAGTCACCATGATATTTGTAGTCCCCATGTGGGCCTACCAACCCTGGTTCGCTCATCTAATGGAAATGTCTCTCCCCCACCAGTAAAACTATCGTGCCTGTACAACATGTCTCAGGGCAGGAGGGAGACCCTACACCCATGGCCACAAACTCTGAACTTAGCAGCCTGGCTCCTGAGGTCATAGAGTTTGGACACCTTCAGCTCCCTCAGAGATGCATGGACATTCTCAGGGAGGCTAGAAAACCTAACACCCGCTATTGCTATTGCAGCAAATGGAAACGGTTTGTCATCTGGTGTAATACCAAGGGCATCAATCCCATCGATTGCTCACCCACACACATTGTGCTGTACCTAACCCATTTGTTAGACACCGGGTTGGTCTTCAATTCCCTAAAAGTTAATCTGGTTGCTCTTTCAGCATACACCACGTCGCAACAGAAGGTGTTTTGGTGGAAAATACCGGTGATTAAAGCTTTTATGGAAGAGGTTAAGAGGATTTATCCTCCCATTTCTCACCCAGCTCCTGGATGGGATCTAAATGTGCTTTTAACCAGACTATTGGGATCTCCCTTTGAGCCAAAGCATAAAGCAAGTCTAAAAGACCTTACATACAAGACAGCCTTCCTAGTGGCTATCACTTCTATTAGAAGGGTTGGTGAATTACAGGCCCTTTCTGTTCTAGACCCCTTTCTGACAGTACAAAGGGATAAGGTAGTTCTGCGCACTCACCTTAGATTTGTATCTAAATTCATCCTGAAGTTCCTTGTGAAACAATTGATCGAACTACCTACCTTTTTCCAGAATCCCAATAGCATGGCCGAAAGAAGCCTGCACACACTAGATGTGCGCAGGGCAGTCATGTTCTACCTGGAAAGAACTACACCACTGAGAAAAAAAAATTGTTTCAGTGGCAGCTGGTAGAGAAGGGGATCCTGTCTCTAAATCAGCTATCTCAAGGTGGATTGTCAAATGCATCACACTGTTACGCTCTTGCTAAGAGAGAACTGCCCTTCAAGCCTATAGTACCCTCTATTCAGGGCACTGGGGCTTCCATAGCATTCATTGCAAATGTTCCCCTGGAGTTCTGTACACACCTTTACAAAACACTATTGCCTTGACACTCATTCTAGGTCTGATTCTCAGGTGGGACAAGCAGTGCTAAGAAATCTTTTCTCTACTGTTCCTTCTCACAACCCACCTCCAACTCCGGGTACTGCTTGCTAGTCTATGCACAGCATGTGATTCTAAGCAGATTAACAAGCATCACAAGACATGCATTACTCACCGTCATAGCATTTCTGATGATTGAATCTGCTTAGATTCACATGCGCCCACCCTACCTCCCCGCTCTGGGTGGAAGGAACTTGGACGTCTTACTACTTTCTCTCACCTTGGGTTCTTTCATGGCAGAAAAAATGCAATCGGAGGGGCCTCGGCGTGTGAGGGATTTTGGGTACACTACACATCATGATGTGGATAGTGCTGCAGACACGCCTATGCCGACGTCCCCTTTCGGTCCCCGAAAGACCACATGCAATACTCTGCGGTTACCACTGGATATCGGACCATATGCACAGCATGTGAATCTAAGCAGACACAATCATCAGAAATGCTATTACAGTGAGTAATGCATGTCATGTATGTGTAGTCTGTTCTTTTGGGGTGTCTGTTTATGACTAATTAACTATTTACCAGTTATCCTACCTGTCTTGAGTGAAGCCTGACTGTTCTACCGTAGCCACTGATGGAGAGTTTACTTTACCTTTTGGTTGGAATCCAGTGCACCCTTAAGATAAATGGTTTCACAACCCTCACCAGTGGGCTGTGGTAAAACATCCTTAACAGGCATCCTGGCCTGCATCTGTGACTGTACAGAAACAGGCTTCCTTTGAATAATATATGGGATGATGGTTCTGGTCATCCCTCCTCTATGGGTTTTAAGGCCAAAAACCATGAGCACTCAGTTCCTGGAAAGTGAGTTACAAATTTCCCTTAATACATTTCAATAACCTAAATAGTTTGGTTTTGGGGAGTCACTTCCCTACTCCTGTGCCCCATCCCCTGTCCTCCACACTCCTTGCAGAGAACATACTTTTATTTTGCAAAGCAAAGTCCAGGCATGTTTGGAGTGCAGCCATGCCCAACCCCTACAACTCTGCCCCTGCCCTTTGGCTTAACCTGTCATTTCTGTTCCCCACTGGAGCAAGCCTGAGCACATTTATTGCACAGAGGCAAATGCTGTTGCTTCTTTTTAATGTGTTCTTATGGACATCTCACTGGCATTGGGCTTTGTTCGGCTGATGATCCGCTTGCTCTGGTTGTTGGTACCTCTTTATTGTGGCCCATCTGTTTTCATTAGAATTTTCTGCTTGCTCATAGATTACCTTTCTTCTTGCAGAGAGGTAATGAGTGCCCCAGTCACCTGTCTAAAGAGAATGGAGAAGGTGGGCGTTGTTGTTGACACTCTGAGCGATACATCTTCAAACCACAACGGCTTTCCTGTGGTCGAGAGCAACGCTGTGAGTATTTTACTTATATTTGTTCTTCCATTGCCAACTCTGATCAATCGTAATGCAATTTGCCAATGTGAGACATGTATACAGTTACCTTTGTTGGATTATTTCCTGCCTTTGTGCAGGGGAACTAAGCGCACTCTCGTTCTTTTCTATCCATGACATTATTATTCGCATGGGGTATTTAGTGAGCTGAATGTTGCCTCCTTTCAAGCGTGTACAGGATTTCCCCCATTGGACATGCAACTTAGCCACTCTACCCTTTTCTGTTCATGAATGGTATTGGAGCTTCACCTATCCATGTGGGTGGGGAGACATTAGATTTGCCATATTTTTAGGAGAAGCTTTTTCCAGCGTTCGTTCCTTTTCCCCAATCATTTGAGAACAAGTATTAAACGTTTTTTTCTATGTTGTTCACTTATCTGCTTTAAAGAAGCAGCTATCTTTGGCTTGACAATGTACCACATGTCGTGTCAGAGAGGACTTAATCACCTGTCACTTTATATGAATGTTTGTCGAAATATCTATCTTACTGGCTGGAACCAAACCATGCAGAGCCTACAGGATTACAATTTGTAGTGTAAATTGGGGTTCACAAAATGTTTTATGGCAGGAGAGAACTCCATTAAGAAGGAAAATTAATCTTGATGTTAAATTGGTAAATGCAGGGGCAGTGGGAGATGGAATGTCAATGATTGCCTCATAAACATATGTATTTAGAAAGGAGTAGTTTGTTGCAGTTTTTGGTACATTTTCCTATTGGGGAGATGAGGGGTGGGGTTTGAATTTTGGGCCATTGCCACTCCAGTTTAAAGTCCTGACATTCGGTCTGTCTTTGGCACCCCGGGTCTGCACCAACCTGCTGCCAGTGGTCTCTGGTTCCGTCGCAATGAAAGGCATTCATGCGTTTCCCTACCTGGACTCCCCAGACCAGCCATGGGCACACTTGTTGCATATTTGCAGCGCTTGGATTTTTCCCCGAACTTCAAGAAGGCTCAGGTTTCATTATTGCAGTCCCTCCGATTTATCAATGTGGTCTTGGACACTCACCTGGCTAATTTTTTTTTTTTTTTGCTGGAGGATCGAGTGGCAAACATCTTCAGGATGGTGCAGGCCCTCCACTCACAAGTACAAATTCCTGCCTCCGATATTCTGTGCTTGTTTGGTCGCCTGGCCTCTTGCATTATGGTGGTTCTGCAGGCCCAATTGCACATGAGGCAACTTTAGTGGCTCCTCCTTTGTCAGTGGTCTCAGTTTCAGGCAAACCTGTCAGAACGTTTGCAGGTCTCGAGCAGAGTTTCTTGAGACCTTCATGGTGCTCCCTGCTAGACATTCTGTTGAAGGGGGCGTTTCTTTGGCAACCCTGTCTCGTAATTGTGGTCATTGATGCGTCCTTGAAAGGTTGAGGTGCTCACCTGTCCGATTTGGTGGTGAGCGGATTGATGTCTTTTTTGGAGTCTTTGGTTCACCTCAACCTGCATGAATTGAAGGCAGTCTGGCTGTCCATGGTTGTGTGCCCCCCCCCTTTTGAAGGGCAAGTGTGTATTGGTCCTGAGGGACAACAAAGTAGCCATACACTAACTCAACAAGCAAGGTGGCGTGGGGTCCTTACCTCTTTGCAAAGAAGAAATGCAACTGTGGTTCTGGGGTTTTGTACAACAATATCTGATGGTGGCTTATCTTGCCGGAACAGAGAATGCCATAGTGGATGCTTTGAGCAGACAGACTTCAGCCTCCAGTGAGTGGGTGCTCTGCCAGGAAGTGGTGGCGAAGATCTTCTCCTGCTGGTGGGTAGATGAGACTCCTCGTGGATCTTTTCTCTTCCATTGTGAACATGAAAAGAGTTCTTCTGCTCCAGTGAATTTCTTTGCAAGAGAGCATTGGGGGACACTGTCGAATGAACGTTGGACCTCCATTATGCGTTCCTGCCAATCCCTGTCATCCTGCTTGTTCTCAGGAGAATTGCCCTTATTCTACATTGATTTTGAATACTCCATACTGGGCGTAGATAATGTGGTACCGGGAGCATGGGACATGTCCATCTGCCCTTCCTGGTGCCTTCAGAACAGATTGCATCTGCTTTCCTAGTCAGGGGGGTGGGTCCTTCATCTGGACCTCATATGCCTAAGCCTTCATGTTGGCTTCTGAGATACAAAGCGTAGGACTTGGATGACATTCTGGATGTGCTTCTCTCAGCTCAAAGCCCCCCACTAAGTTTTTCATCCGTCTCATATCCTACATTTTGGATTATTTGCTTTCTTTGGCCCAGAGAGGTCAGCAGATTGGCGCTGTAAAGGAGTACCCAGCTGCTATCTTGGTTTTCCAAATGACCCCTGAACAAGGCTCTTTCTTCACAATTACAACTGTTATGCAGTTTATGCAAGGATTGTATTATCTGTTACCACAATGCCAGTTTGTGGTTCCACTGTGGGACTTGAATTTAGTGTTGACATTCCTTAAGGGTGCTCTGTTTTGAGCCCTTGCGTTCATGTTCTCTTACATTACTCACCCTTAAGGTGATCTTCCTGGTTGCCATCACTTTTGTGAGATGGGTGAGTGTGCTTCAGGCTTTACCGGTTAAACTTCCCTATTTAGTTGTCTTCAAAGAGATGAGGACTTTGAGAGTGAGATTTCCTTCCTCCTGAAGGTAGTCCCAGAATTCCATCTCTCTCAAAAGATCCACTTTCAAGGGTTTTTTCTTCTGCCTCCCCCTTTCAAGACCGAGGAGGCAATCAGATAATGTCTCCTGGACGAGGGATGTCAGGAAAGATGGCAGATATTTGTGGCTTATGCTGGTGTCTGTGCTGGCTGAACTGTGACCATACTGAGGCTGTCGTTATGCTATGATCTGTTTTGGAAGAATGTGCCTGCAGTTCTCAGGGCTTGGACATTTGCCAAACGGCTAAGTGGGCTTGTTTGCTCAAGCTTGTCAAATATTACTGCTTGGATTCCCTTTCAGAGCAGGATGCACACTTCAGCAGAGAGCAGTCCTGCAGAGTTTTCTTGTTTAAGGGGTTTCCTCTTGCTCTCCTGCTTTCTCCTGAGCTACGTACTTTTGTGGGAGTCTATCATAGATAAGGAATCAGTGGGTTGAAAGAATCCATTTGAAGAGCACATTTCTGTATGGTTCTTTCTGATCGCTGTTCCTCCCACAAATCACTCAGTCCTCCAAACCTACCCCTCTTGGTGGATGGCTGGGGGAAAAGGCAGAACTGAGGTCATTGGGTACGGCACCTCGATATATACTGGCCCTGCAGCACGTGTAGAGGCTTTGGGTGAAGCCCACTCAGAGCCCCCTGGAGGTGGAAAAGTTTCTGAAGATCAGTTGCACTGGAGATAGAACATCATACATGTGGAATCCGTGGGAGGCGCATCTATCAGAACGTTACGGAGAGGTAAGTAATTTGTTCTTCTACACAATGTATTGCTTTTTTTGGAAGAATTTAACTTTAGATATTGTAATGCAAACAAGCCATCCCTCCCCTTCTTTTTAGATTGCCATACAAGATTACGTTACCCTGCTCTCGATTGTGAATGAGGCTAATAAAATGGCAAAGGACAACATACTGTGGAAGCTTGTTTTGCTTTTCCTTGGCCATGTGAGGAGAACCCTTATACTTGCATTTCACCGGCCCCTGGCAAAAAAAGTTATTGGACTCAGACAGGCAAGAAATCACACTTAAACTAATCATTACAGTAAAAATGAAAATGCTTTATAGGCCCTTTATTCACTCAGCATACATAAACATATAATCAGATATATATATAGAAAAATGGCATCACTGCTAGCAAGGAAGCATAATACGCCTTCATCTTGGCCATTACGACACTGCTTAGTCCCAGAGCAGGTAGGCAAAGAGATCATTTGTAGTAACGGCGTCTGAGGTGGAGCGTCCTCCCTCTCAGCGAGACTTCAAGCCAGGTTCGAACTGCTTGCCACAGAATGCCTTATTCTCTTTATGGGGGCATGTCCCCACCCTTCTCAGTTGTGACTACCCTCGGCCGAAGAGCAGATCACAAATGGAAGGGGCAGAGAGTGGGAAAACCCTCTCCTTGCATTCCTTCCCAGAACCCCTTATAATGCACCTGCAGAACGCTCCTACTCCATCCCCGTAATAGTCCTTCAGTGGACAATATAATAACTATTCTCCACAGTAAATCCACTCAGCAACAATATTTATGTAGTTATGTGACCTTGCTCTCCTTTTGCTACTGAAATGCTCGTTTATTTTACGGGTCCTGCGGGGACGCAGGCTTTTATTACGGTGATGGGAGATGAGTGTCCAAATTGGCTGTGCACCGGCGCTATGTTTTAGCTCACATTTCGCACAAGCATTACCCTCCACCTCTTGGACAATCAACTACCATAACCCGACGGGCGTGAAGGGGACACTCAAAATCGCCATATCATTCTCCATAAATTAGGAATAAATGAAGCACAGGCAACAAAAATTAATCATTACCACAGTAATACCAAAAATCCAAATTGATGCATAACGTAGTGCTTCAGGGATCCATGCAAATAAGTTCTCCCACCAACCCCTGTCTTGATCTTGTCTTACCTGGGCAACTAGATCCTTTATACCCTTCATGTTTTTCAATAGATCGGGAATGGTCTCCCAGGTTGAAACAACACATTCCTTCCATCGTTTCGCATCCTAAATTATGCTTTAAAAACAAATAATCTGTAGCTGCTCAATTTTGTAAAATAGCCTTCCTAAAATGTCTATTATCCAGCAACAGTTCAGTTAAAGCTTGTGAGGTCTCCTTAAGCCCCTTAACTACTAAACAGGCTAATTTAATCATAGTTTTATATCCCCCAGCTACTAAGCCCCAAATTCAAGTAATAGGTATGGATAATGCGAACACTTGAGTCTCAGAGCAAATGCACTTCAGAATTAGTCTGGCGGTAGGGCAGTATATGAAGCAGCAGTATAGAACGTCCAATTGCAGGTTTCAAAGGGTACATCATTAAACCAAGACGTGTTAAAGCACATGGGCCACCTGAAATATTAGCAGGAATGTATGAATATGTGAAGTTCCCACAGGAAAATAACCAACCAGGGGGAAGTTTTTCATGATTCAGGTGGCTAGCAGTGAAAATAGTGAAGTTGTATACCATATTATTTGACACATCAACACAAACATGCATAGATCTTTTACACAAGCGTCGCTCAAAATCAGTCCCTTTTCCATTCGTGTGAATTTTCAACTGTTGACACTTTCCAATGTAGGACGGATCACAAGTCATTCGATAGGACATCCGCAGGAGCGATGTCATGTGTCATGATACAGGTCATGTTTCTCCATTTGTGGATAGTGTCAGCACATAATTTACAGTATTCCTATACAGAAAAACAATTCTGGACCTCTGAATGCTCAACCAAGAAATCATTATGCAAGACTCTGAATAACTCTTTTAAAATTGGGTTAGGCGTTGTAATAGCCACAAAACATGTTGAGATCAGATCTGCGGAACTATGTACATCAGTCAAACAGAAATTCTAAATGTTTAAAACCGGCTGCGCTAAATAGACCCATACGTTCTCAGGCTGTCTGACAAGGGCTGAATAACCATGATGTGAAAACGATGTCGAAATTCCATAAGGAGGCAAAAATAAGGCATTATTTTGCTGCCCCCACCGTTTTCTCAATGTGCCGCGATAAGCTGCAATAGACTCATCCTCCGGCGTAACATTGGTAGCAGGCACATCAGTCTTCGTCCAGAACACCCGTTCCACTTGGAGAATATAGACATCTGCCACATCCCCCAACATGTTCCCGGACCCTCCTGAATACACTCCACCGTGCTGCACAGAGGCACTCTGCATACTCAGGATCTAAAATGTCAGAATTCAAAAACAAGATATCAGTGAGTACATCATTCATGCAAATAACATTTGTCAGCAGGGATATGAGTCCATTTTCTTTTCCCTGGCTCCCTCACCAGAACCACTTGATCTTCCCCAGCAGCAATTATATCTGCCGGAACGGGCGGACCAGTAGGTTTCTCGACCCATACCTTGGCACCTGGGACCATTGCATCAGATGAGCCAAAACCCTTGTCCCCGCGAACTGTTAACTGTGGCTGGCTCTCCTTTCTTAACCATGGATAGTTTTACAGGTACTAGTATCAATTGGGCCATTCGATATCCTTTATGTATCGGCAGCATATTCTCACCACTGTTGATGAGGATCACTTTAATCACCCCTTAGTAATCTGCATCCACAATCCCTCCCAACACTTGAATGCTGTTCAGAGCCAATCCAGATCTAGGGGCAATTAATGCCATATGTGCGGCTGGAATTTGTACTCCAATTCCTGAATCAATCACAGCAATACCTCTTGGTGCACGCCAAATTTCTTCCCTTGCATGCAAATCCACCCCATCAGACTCAGGAGTGGTACGATAAGGGCCCAACGCACCAGGAGATATGTCCCAATACAACAAAGCTTGCATAGCACAATTTGATTTGATTTGCAAGGCTGACGTTAACATGCGCATCAATGGAGTTTCACAGTTTGCAACGGGACAGTTATTCAAATTTTTAACAGCTTCTAATATATGTTCTCGCCAACCTTTCAAAATACCATCACCTGTTTTGCGCAATTGTTCCTTCAAGAATCCATTAATTCTTTCAATTAATCCAGAAGCTTCTGGGTGATAAGGGACATGAAAAATCCATTCAATTCCTTTTTCTTGACAATAATCCAGGACCACCTTCCCTTTAAGGTTATCACTTTGAATTTGTAAAGGGATACCATAGTATACAGCCACCTGGTCCAATAATTTAATCGTATTCAATTGGGTAGCTCTTTTACATGGTAACACCATTAGGCAACCAGAATATGTGTCAACAATCATGCACATATATTGACATCCTCTACTAATGAGCATAGGACCAATATAATTGATCTGCCAAATCTGTCCAGGCAATTTACCTCGCTTCAATGTACCATGAATTATGTGTGGAATAGATTGTTGTTTTTGGTGTTGACACGTAGGACATTGTAAAATTAACCCACCACCAGGGGGCGCAGAAGCCTGGTTGCCTGAACTGGCGCCTCTCTACCTCAGGCTGAATCAAACCCTGATTAATGCGTCAATTACAACAATTTTCAAGCAAAAACTCTTCATACCGGCACTGACTTACCTGGTGCACCTCCGGACCGGGTTTCTGTGTGCCTGATGCCTCCTTTCCTGCTCCAGGGCTCTGGTCGCCACTCCGATCTCTTCCCACCTTTCTTGGAGCGGGTCTGCCGGGCCTCCACTGCATCTGCCTGCCCGCATTGGTGCCTCTCTCCGTTGCCCCCCCTCTGGCTCAGGGGTAACATGGCCGTTCCTGTTCATCCTTCGCCCTGTGTGTGTCCAACGGAGAGTTGACGGGTTTGTCCTCGCGTCCTGCGTGGCTGCTGCTCTATCGCGCTGACGTCTGACCCCTGCTCTGCCTTCCTGGTGTTCTGGACCGCGGACCGCAGACACCCTTGTCCTGGCTTCTCCTCTGCATCTTCCAGCCTCCGTTTCGCCTGCTCCGGATCTGCTGCCTCTTCTGTGCTGGGCCTCTCCTCCGCTGTCTGGCTCATCACCTCTCCTCTGAAGCGGGTACAGCGGTGAGTCAACGTTTGAGCCTGCCGCCTCTGTCTCTTTTACCGCTGCAACCCTCCTGGATGTACCTGGCTCGCCTCCACTCCTCTGCTGCCTTGCAGCTCCTCTTCTGTGCCTCAACCGACCATTGCTCCACCTATAGGCACCTCTGTACCGGCGCCTCCCAGCCCCGGCCCCTCCTGGATCTCTGCCGGCTTCCTGGGCCTCAGCAGGCCGTTGCACCGCCCATAGGTACTTTCAATGCTGGCGCCTCCCAGCCTCGGCCCCTCCTGGATCTCTGCCGGCTTCCTGGGCCTCAACAGGCCATTGCACCGCCCACAGGTACTTTCAGTGCTGGCGCCTCCTAGCCCCGGCCCCTCATAGGCGTTATCCCGGACCGGCGTCCTGACATCAGCCGGCTTGCTCTGCCCTTCTCTGCTGTCGCCACCGCACCGTTTCTCCAGCCTCTGCCTTGGTGCTGCAGACTTCAAGGTTTGGGGCCATAGCTCTCCAGCTCCTGTTGCTTCTTTATGCTGGGGCCGCAGTCGCTCCTGCCCTGGCCTCTCCTCTGCTGCCTGGCTTACTGCCCTCTACCGCCACTGGTACTACGGTGAGTTGCCACCTCCGTTCCCTGGCCCCACTGCCATCTTTCCGCTGGTCCTCTGGCTCTCATCCTGGGCGGTTGAGCTGTTCCTCAACTGGCCAAAACCTGCATTTCTCAGTTTCTTCTCTTCTGCTCTAGCCCCTCCGAGGTTGCAGGGCTTCACTGCCTCTCTTGCTCTTGCCTCTTCCTGAAGGAACCTGCTGTTGCCCCTGCCTCCTTTGCTGCAGAGCGCCTGTCACTGCCTCTCCTATTCTCACCTCACCAGCCTGACGTGCTTACTGCTGTCCCTGCCTCTCCTTGGCTAGAGCAGTCACTGTCACTGCCTTGGTTACCACCACTGGACTTCCATTTTGTGCTCTGACTGCCTCACTCCTGCGGACACTGTGACACTATCTGCCACCTTCAGTACTGCTGCCTCCTACACCGGCTGCCTTCGTCACCACCACCTGACATCTATCTTGTGCTCTGCCTTCAATTGTCGCTGCTTCCTGCACTGGCCGCATAATCCAGCGGACACTATCCTATGGACTACCTACCTCCTTAGTGCCGCTGCCTCCCTCACTGGTTGCCTCTGTTACCACCACTGGGCACCTACCTAGTGCTCTGTCTACAATTGCTGTTGCCTCCTGCACTGGCTGTCTAATCCTGCGGACATAATCCTACGGACTACCTGCCACATTCATTGCCACTGCCTCCTTCACTGGTTGTCAGAATTCGGAACCTACCAGCACTGCCTGCCTAATCCTGCGGACATAATCCTATGGACTACCTGCAACTTTCAGGGCTGCTACCTCCTTCTCTGGTTGCCAGAATACGGTACCAACCTGTCTACCGACCTCCACCGCCTTTCGGACCCTTCATAATTACTGACCATTCCCCCCCCCCCTCACCTGACACCCTTGTCCCTGGAATGCCTGCCCCCTCCATAACCACTGGTTTTGCCACTAATAGGACCAATTCGACCTGCCTCTCTCCTGGACCCTCCTAACCCTCGCTCAAGCATCTCTGTCATGCACATCGCCAATCCTCACTCTCCTCGTCCCCCCACTCCTCTCCCTCTTCACCCTCTTTCCCTCCCTCTCCTCCCCATTCTTCTTTCCCTTCCCCTTATTATCATGTCCGCTCCCTCTCTCAACCCCCTTCCCCGCCCACCTCATCCACTTCCTTCCCTTCCCCTTCGTCCCAACCTTATCTACCCCCCTATTACCCAACCCTCCAGGTTTATCACCATTGCTCTCTGGAATGCTAGATCCATCTGCAATAAGACCGCTGCTGTGTTGGACATTTTTTTCCGACTTAATCTTCACTTCCTCTGCATAACTGAAACCTGGATCCCACTTCACAACTCTACTGTTCCTGCTTCTCTCACGTCCCTCGTTCCTCTGGTCGTGGTGGAGGCACTGGACTCCTCTTCCACCCTAAATACCTTTCTTCTACCTCCTCTGTACCTCTCCCAAACGTCCCTTCCTTTGAATACCTCTACAAATCCTTCTCGTACCCTCATCCAATTTTTTTAAAAATTAAATATAGACCTTCTGGCCCCCTTCCCTCCTTTTATGAAGACCTTGACCACCTCCTCTCTCATCTCCCCATCTCCTTCTCCTCTCACAGTTCTTGGTGATTTCGATCTTCATCTCCCCTCTCCTCCTCATCCTTCCCCTCTTCTCCATCCTTGACTCATACCTCCTATCTCCACTCCCTTCTCCTCCTACTCATTCTTCTGGCTCCACTCTTGATCTTATTTTCAACTCTACCTATTCCTCCTCCTCCGTCTCTACTCTACCCAACTATCTCTCTGACTATGCCCTACTCTCCTTCTCCCTTACTCCCCCTCAGCCTCAGCCCTCTCTGTTGCCCTCCTCCTCTTCCTTCTTTGGAAGAGATCTCTGCAACTTTAGCCCTTCTCTCTTTCATGACCCTTGCTCCTCCTATCTTCCCCCTCTCCCTGACTTCTCTTCCCTCTCGGCAGATTAAGCCCTATCCTCTCTGTCTTCTTCAATCTCTTCCAGTCTGGATGAGCTCTATCCTCTTCTTTCTGCCCTACTCGTAAACCTTCTCAACCATTGCTTTCCTCCCACCTCTTATCTACGCGTCGTCTCCTACGCCGCCTTGAGCATCGGTAGCTCAAATTCCCCTCTCTATCTAACCAGACTACCTACTTCTCTTACCACTCTTTTTATGAATACAGCCTCAACTCTGCTAAACGCTCTTGCTACTCTAACATTCTGCACACTCAAGCCTCTCATCCTCGTCGTATCTTTCAAACCCTCTCTCGCCTCCTCTCCCCACCTACTCAGGACCCCTCCACCTCATCTCCCCTAACCCCTTCTGACTTTTCTGACTACCTTCCCCTCTGCCTTCAAGCATGCTACCATCATCCCTATTCTGAAGAAACCTTCTGCTAATCCTCTTCCTGTGTCCAATGTCCGTCCAATCTCTCTTCTTCCATTCCTCTCTAAATTACTTGAACGCATCATCTACTCCCAGCTCTCTGTGTTCGTCAACAACTATTCTCTCCTCCCCCCCCCCTTTCAATCTGGCTTTCGCCCTAAACACTCCTCTGAGACTGCCCTTACCCAGGTCCTCAACTCCCTCCTCACAGCAATCCTCTGTCCTTACCCTCCTAGATCTCTCTGCAGCCTTTGACACAGTTGACCATCCCTTACTGCTCAACACTCTCTCCTCTTTAGGTTTCAAAAGCTCTGTCCTCAACTGGCTCCCTTCTTACCTCTCCCACCGCTCTTTTTCCGTATCTTGGGGTGGTCGTACCTCTTCTACGCTCCCACTGGACTATGGTGTACCCCAAGGCTCTGTCCTTGGCCCCTTTCTTTTCTCCCTTTACATCTCGCTTCTCGCCCCTATCATCTCCTCTCTCGGTATTTATCACTTCTACGCTGATGACACCCAGCTTTTCCTCTCATTCTCTTCCTTCACTCCTTACCTCCATCTTAAGCTCTCTTCTTGTCTTACTGCCATTAAAAATTGGATGTCATCCCACTTTCTCTCTCTCAATACAGACAAGACTGAAGTCTTATTCTTTCCCTCCAACACTATTCCTCCTCCTTCTCCCCCTCCTCCTATTCACTTTCCTCCCACTAATCTTCCTCTCTCTGCCCATGCTCCTAATCTTGGCATTCACTTTGACTCCTCCCTTTCCTTCACCCACGATATCTGTGTCACTTCCCGCGCATGTCGCTACCACCTTTTCAATATCTGCAAAGTATGTTTCTCTCTAACCTTCCACGCCACTAAACTTTTAATATCCTCCCTTCTCTTCTCTCGTCTTTTCTATTTTTCCTCTCCTATTCGGACTCCCTGTTTCTCATCTTGCCCCCCTAAAATTCCTCTACAACTCTGCCATTCGCACCCTCTGTCTACTCTCACCTCATGACTCCATCTCCTCCTCACTCTCACAGCTTGGCTGGCTTTCCTTTCATTCCCAACTCAAATTCCACTTCCTCTGTCTCGTCTTTAAATCTCTCCATGAACTTGCTCCCCCTTATCTCTCCTCTCTCATCTCATTCTGCATTCCCTCCCGTTCCCTCAGATCTGCAGATGACTTCCTTCTCCTTGTTTCCCCCATCCCCATGTGCCTCCTCTCGTTTCAGCTCCTTGCTTCCCTCCACTGGAACTCCCTTCCCCTCTCTATCCGCTCCAACCCCACCTATTCCTCCTTTCGTGTCTCCTTAAAATCTCTCCTTCTCCACTCCCCGATACTCTGATCCTCCCCTGCCCTTCCCTCCCCCCACCGTCTTTTCCCCTCCTCATCTTGTCTCTCTACCCCTACCTTGTCTCCTCTTATGTCCCCTCTGCCCCCTCTCTCGCCTTCACCTTATCTCACTTCCTGTTCCCCTCTCCATTCCCCTCTCCACCCCTTTTTCCCTTATTTATCTCTGCTGGCAAATTGTTCTAGTTGCTGTATTGATGGTTTGACTCATATCTTGTATTTGCTTCTACTGTTATTGTATTCTTGTTGTTATAATGTACAGTGCTTTGGCGTAAAGCGCTATATAAATAAAATAAACATAAACATAAAATTATTGTTTTCACAATTTCTAACGGAATCCTGATTCCCCTGTCTTTTGCCCACCTGATAATAGGCTTCTCTCTGAGATGTCCACTCTTCTGGTGGGCCCCTTTTGCAATTCCCCCCAAATCATCCTCCTCAGCCCTCGCGTCAATGAGTGCAAATTTTGCATGTTCCTCTGCAACAGAATCGAACCACCGTTCTTTTGAGTCTGTTGTACAATGTGCATCTACATGAGTTACAGTAGCATGTATTGGCATCTCGGCAATGTTTTGTCACAATTCTTTTGCCCACACTGCTTTTGCATGAAATTGCCATCCGTTCTTTTTCCCAGTCGGCAGCCATACTACCAATCCGTTTGCAACAGACCATGAATTTGTATAAATAACAACTTCCAGGATTTTCCTGCTTCAATGCCTGATACACGGCATATAACTCAACAAATTGGCTACTCTTCCCTTTCCCTGAGGTGGTTAGCACCATTTTTTAGTTTGGGATTGTACGCCACTGCTTTCCAATGTCGTTCAATTACCACATATTTGGCTGCGCCATCAGTAAACCATGCATGTTCGACTTGTTAATTCGATAAATCTCCATATGGGATCCGTTAACTGGAGACTCGTCAATAAGCACCTCTCCCTCTGGCTCAATGTCCATTAGTGGGACTCCCGCTACTTGCTCATGTTATTTTGCCACGCCACCTTTACCAGGCTTGGCACGATCTTGAATGTACCATTTCCGTTTAGTGATACTAGCCTCTTGCGCATGACCAATCCGGTGCATCTTGCATAATTGGTATTTCAGGTCGAATCAATACATCATGACTCACTGTCATTTGTTTCCGTATCTGAGTGCCGCCTTTCTTACTCTTTCTCCCTCCTGTACTCTTCTCCCTCCCCTCTCCTCCTCCCCCTTCCATTTAATGTTTGCCACTTCCCCAATTGCTGTCAGGTATAGTAATTGTGGGCGACTGTCTTTCGCAGCCTTCTACCCTCCCCTCTCCCTTTTTTGTCTTTGGGCCTCATTCTCAGTTGGGCGGTAAGGGTTAACAGTCACCGGTAATGGTGCCGTTAAACCCTTACCGCCCAATTCTGATGTCCCTTAGCGGGACCCGGGTGCTAATAATGGGCCTGCTATTTTCAGGCCCGTAATTTGCAGGCCCGTAATTAGTGCCTTCTCCATTCCTATTGAGCCCTATGGAGGCTCAAATGGGAATGGGGAATGGTTTACTGAATGGGGACTTACCGGGTCCTCCAAGGTCGGAATGACCCGGTAAGTCCCCATTCAGCCAGACCGAACCTGGTCCCGGTTTGGCTGCCTCCAAACTCGGAATGAGGCCCTTTGTTTATGTCTATTAGCACTTCCTCCTGCCATTCATCCTGTGACCTTTGATAGCAGCTTGTCTGTCTTCCCCCCCCCTTTTTCCCTCCTTGTCTTCTCCTCCCACTCCCCCCCCGCACTACTCAAATTAATTGTCATCTGACCTTTATGATAGTCGCTTGTTTTGTTCCTCTCCTTCTCCTCTCACTCCACTCGCCATTCCTCCCCCTCATTTTGTACACTCATGCACTACATCAATTGTCGTCAGGCATAGTAATGCTACTGCTGGTTTTTGTCTCATCTTTTACCTTCCCCTCTTCTCCTTAATTGTTCCCAGCACTTGCACTATCTGTAATGTCGCCAGGCTGATTATGATAGTTATTGTTAACATTCTGAATTGTTTCAAGGACTTGTAAGAATGTAATTTGTATCCTCCCATGTTCCATCCCTCCTTGAAGCGCTTTGAAACACATTGGCCCTCATTACGACCCTGGCGAAAATCGCGGTGCAAAATGCACCTTCGAGCACGGCGGAAAGCTGCCGATACCGCCATGGGGGTTGGTGGATTTTCCGCCCCATTCCGACCTTGGCGGGGCGGTAAATCCCCAATCCCCATTTTACCCTTCCCCATTCCCATTTTCGCCCCATAGGGTATGATGGGAGTGGGGAAGGCGTTAATTACGCCACCGTAAAGTACGGTGGCGTAATTAACAACAAGGTCCCGTAGCGCCATGGATTTCTCTGCCCGGAAAAACCAGGCGGAGAAAGGCTCCATGGCGCTACGGGAACTCGTAGTAGGGCGGACAGGTCCTCCAGGAATACCGCTGGCGTAAACCCACTCCGCCAGGGTCGTAATGAGGGCCATTGTGTTTAGGCGCTATACAAATACACAATTCAATTCAAAATTAATCTTCCCATCCCACCTTGCGCAATCCTTCCCTAATGAGATCCAAGTGTACTTGCACACTTTGCTCTTTCTTACCTTGAATCAATATGTCATCAATGCAATGCACAATTTGTACATCCAGTTTTCATGGAATTTGATCTAAATGTTCTGCCACCAGCCGGTGACAGATTGTTGGACTATGCATGTTTCCCATTGGCAAACGTTGAAACGTATACTGCCTCCCATTCCACGAAAATGCAAACTGCTCTTGACATTCATCCGCAGTCGGTACGGCGAAGAAGGCGTTGGCCAAATCAAGCACTGTATACCAGGAACCCTCGAATTTTTGCCGGTATAAGCGGAGGAGTGTATTTATTCAACTTGCAATAATATACTGAAGGTACCGTCTGTGTTTTTTTAATGGGCCAGATCGGATTGTTCTAAGCCGTGGTTACTGAACGCAACACACCTGCTTCAACATACTCTTTGATGGTTTCTGAAATTTCTTTTTTGATACACACCCCCCCTCACCGTATCCCCCCCCAACGGGAATTCGATATTGTTTCATGGACCCTAGTTTTACACTTTTTGTGGCTATCAGAACCTGCACCGGGGTCATTTTCAATTGTCCAACAATTACGGTTTGTACACGTAAATGCACTCACTCAAACTGGTACATTTTACCCCCTAATCCAAGGGTTAAACCTTTTAAAATATAAAATCCAATAATATATTCAGTAAGTGGGACAATTAATACCTGATGTGTCTCTTTTTAATTGACCAATTTTCATGTTGATTTCCCTTTGGACTGCCGAGGTTTCTTTGCCTCCCAATCCAGTAATCATAAAATGTCTCCCCTTAAATCTGGAAGGATTTCCATGTATCAATGAGGCCTCCGCCCCAGTATCATTTAAGGCTCGAACCTCTTGTTTATTTCCTAAATGCCAAAATAATTTCACTTTTACATGAGGCCGTCTGTCCAACTTAACATGGGCTGTTATTACCAGAGTTTGACCATCATGCTATTCGTATTTAGAGTGTGTCTAGATTCCCTTTCCACCATCGCACTCGCCATCTTTCTTAAATCTGCATTAGTTGGCTGGGAAGGCACAGATCTGTTGGAAGACTCATCTTCCCCCTCTGGAGACGGTCCAAAAGGATCCTCCTCCTTTTTCATGCTTATGTACATCCTGTCGTCTCACTTGTTTGTAACGCTCCTTCCCATCTAGGCCCCGTTTTTTATTTTTATACAAGTACATTTCCCGCGTCTCAATCCCATCAATATCTTCCCGAGACAGACCATCCTTCAATAAAGCCTGAAACATGTCCTTTCTAGACACTTGAGAATCTCAGCTGTCAAACCTCTCCCCAGGAGTGTCTTTCATTTTGCCCCTCCCTCTCTTTCTCTAGGTCTTTCCTCTGGTCTTTCCCATTCTCCCAGATCTGCCAATTGTCTAATGGCATCCACCACTTCATCCGTTATTTACCAGTGATTCCTACCAACAGTGTAATCATGATGTTTTTATAGGCAGGAGGGACAGTTCGCATAAGAGTGTTTCTTGCTGAAACAGATAGGTTTACCATCCCTATATGCTCTGGAGTTTCCACATGAATGGCCTCCTTCATAGCATGCTCCATAATTCTTTGAATAGCTTCTTTCAACGTGTACCATTTCTTATCTGTTGGTCAATCTGGCGTAATCTGGTACTTCTGATTACATCCCTGAGCTGCTAACTGTAAAAGACATGTGTCCCTCGTCACCATTAGCATCCCGAGGAGGGCCTGCATGCAGGATCTCCTGTAATCTGGACATCTTGCGTCAAGGGCAGGTACCTAGCGGAATCTGCATCAATTAATAAACCAGCCACCCCTCCATCGAACAATCCAGGCTAGCAAAGATTTGCCAGCCCTCTGTTTCAATTGGTTAATTATCTTCCAGACCTCCTGCTGTAAATAATCCTCAAGTGCGGTCATGTCCACCACACCTCCTCTCGGATTCAATGATTGACAACCCAACCTTCTGCGTACTACGGGCTTAAGTCACCTCTTTACTGGCCGATTCTGTCTTGGCTACAACTTCCGGTTTGGAACCACTATCTGTAGTAGTACTATCAAATACATCTCCATACCACTTATCGGGGTCCCAATCCCAATCAAAATCTGCAGAAGCAATCACAGTTGCCACCTTTTCGAGATTTAACCCTTCCTCGTCTTTTCCGATATTTATCGCAAGCAACCCTCACTGCAGCTCGTTCAGCTACTGCTTGGTATTCGTCTGCCTTATCGTGATACAATTTCATTTGGAGGTGCTGCATTAACACAATTTGTTTCTCAGCAGCTAGTTCCTTTTCCAGTTTTTCAACATTCACTTGTAATTCTATATTCTGTTAATGCATTTTTTTTCTCAAAAGCATGCAATAGAATCCAACCCCTTCTTCCTAGAGCCGAACATTCTTTACGTTTCTCTACTGACACTTGTTGCAAGCATTTTGCCACTCCCCTCGCCCATACTCATATCCCAGGTCTCACTTAATCCTGAACCACATGCCCAAGTTTGTGCGATTTTATCATATGGGCCCTTAGTCCACCCTGGGATAGTTACTTGAGGACAGTCTCCGCCCGTGGAGTTACATTTTTTACTAAATACTAATACCTCAACACATACACAACTATATATTTGTTGTTTTCCCTTCTTTCAACTCCAAAGTAAGCAAGAAAAAGGGAGGGGGTATATAATTATTTTTTAATTTTTTTTTTTTTTCATTTTGTTTCTCGCCGTTCAAAGTCCAAAATTTTAAATTCAATTTATTAGCAGGATCCTTTGGCATCGATATCAGCACAAAGACCCTGCACACATCGCCAAAATGTTTTGCTTTTGCTGGCCATGTGAGGAGAACCCTTATGCTTAGGTTTCCCTGGCCCCTGCCAAAACAAGAAGTTATTGGACTCAGACCGGCAAGAAATCACACTTAGACTAATCGTTATAGTAAAAATGAAAATGGCTCGTTATAGGCCTTTTATTCACTCACTATATATATGAACTCAGTATACATAAACATATAATCAGATATATAGAAACATCGAGAAATGGCATCACCGTTAGCAAGGAAGCAGAAGACACCTTCATCTTGGCCACTACGACACTGCTTAGGCCCAGAGCAGGTAGGCGAAGAGATCACTCGTACTAACTGGGTCTGAGGCGGAGCGTCCTCCCTCTCAGTGAAACCTCATCACCCGGGGGTCCAAGTTCTAACTGCTTGCCAGAGAATGCCCTCTTCTCTTTATGGGGGCATGTCCCTGCCCTTCTCAGTTGTGACTACCCTCGGCCGAAGAGCAGATCACAAGTGGAAGGGGCAGAGAGTGGAAAAATCCAGCCAGAAGTGGAAAAACATGGCGCCCCTCTACTTGCATTCATTCCCAGAACCCCTTATCATGCACCTTCAGAACGCTCCGACACCCTCCCCGTATTCATCCTTCAGTGGTCAATACAATAACTATTCTCCACAGTAAGTCGACTCAGCAACAATATTTATGTAGTTATGTGACCTTGCTCTGCTTTCGCTACTGAAATGCTTGATTATTTTTCGAGGCCCGCGGAGACGCAGGCTTTTATTACGGTGATGGGAGATGAGTGTCCAAAATGGCTGTGCACTGACGCCATGTTTTAGCTCGCATTTCGTGCAAGCATTACAAAGCTTTTAATGTTGTTCGGTCCTGTATAACATGACCTCCAATGAGAATCAAAGGGATCCTCATGTTTTCTAAGCAATTTATATTCTACATAATTATTTTTTATTTTAATTTTTTTACATTTTATTTTTTACATTTATAAAGCGCACCAAACAAAATAAACTGTACATCGGCGCAGATAACACAACTAAAGGTAGATAAAAAAAAAATAGAGAAAGATCCCAGATGAAACAGGACCTTCTACCTAAAAAGGAAAGTCTTCAGTGCCTGGCGAAATTGAAGAAGTGAACTCATAGTTCTTGGTGATAGCGGCTGAAAATTCCACAACACGGGACCAAAGTCGGAGAATCTTCTGTCACCTCTGGTTATAAAAATCGAGTGAGGGATAGTAAGGAGATGTCAGTCACAAGATCGCAGTTGTTTCATAGGTTGATATGGCTGTATTAGCTCTTGTAAATACAGCGGAGCAATACCATTAACACATTTATAGACAATGCAAGCTGTCTTGAATTTGATACGATCATCGACTGATAGCCAATGCAGCTTCCGGCGAAAATGGGAAACATGCTCAGTTTTCCTCAGCCTAAATATTAGTCTGATGGCTGCATTTTGTGCCCTCTGAAGCAGCTTGGTAGGAATACCCAAAAATTGACTATTGCAATAGTCTAAGTGGGCACTAGTTAAAGCTCCTACCACAGATGCATGATCTTTGGTTGGTATATAGGGGAGTGCTTGACGTAGCATTCGGAGGACAAAATGTCCTAGCTTGCTTTTCCCTGCGTAACATATGCTGTTCTAGCATATCTTAAAGGTCAATATTGGTCAGTAATTCATAGGGTCACTTCTGTCCTGCTTCTTAAATACCAGAATTACCACTGATCGCTTCCAGGAAGCGGGCGTAGGTCCCTGTTACTTATTAATGGTGATTGAAAAGGCTAAACTTATCAGATGAAATGATGAGTATGTGCGATATAAAAAAGTATCCAAGTTCCATCGATTACCCAAGCATCTATGATGTGTTTTTGTAGGTGAGTAATTTTCAACCTTGTTCCATTGAAGAGTCCCCGTAATGGCATAAGATTGCGTAGTAGTATAGTTACAGCACTTACTTTCAGTTTTTTCTCGTGAGGAGGCATTCATCCTACATCGTTTAGCTCTTTAGAGACTGAAATGTTGAGCCGGTAATTAACTGTTCATTGACACTGGATCCGCCATGCCCGGTGTGAAGAGAAGTGGGAGTGGAAAGAATGAACTTGAAATTATTCCGAATGTTTGTGATAGTGGAAGATGAAGGTGACTTTATAGAACAGTGCTCATTCTGTTTGTTGAAATGATAGCTGTTGTAGAAGTGGGTGCATTTTGCCATTTGAACAGCAGAGGGCAACCTTGCACTGATAAATTGCATAAGCAGAGTATGTAAACCTACCTAAGCGTTTTTTTTTATATATAAATAGATGATAGATAGATCTGTACAATGCTATCATCTCCGTGACGGCAGGGTATCGTTAAATAATGTCTTCAGTGAAAAAAAGGTAACATATTTGATGCTTATATTTACAGCTAAGTGGCCTTTTCTTTGACATTGTTAGTGGCTTTTTTTTATAACCGATTGCGTTTTATCCAGCAGTTTTGTTGAGGTCAAATAAGCGATTTTAAAATAAATAGTTCTTTCCTCTTTTTTCAGCCATCAAGACTCTGTGGGTTAATCCTACGATCACAGCTCATTGTGCTTTTGAAACACAAGGTAAGGTGACGCCCTGTTGCTGGTGAGAGCGAAACCTTGAAACACAGATGGCTGTTTAATATAGTTGTTACTGGTTATGAAGGTGTTTTTTCCTTGACATTTGACCCTCACCTCTGAGAAGTGCTTGACATGACAAGGTGTTAATATCATTATATTTGGCTTCATCACATCTTGCTGAAATAAAGTAAATAATCACCAGTGTTTGGTTATCATTAAATAAAGAAAAGAGCATCTGGCTATTAGATCAAGAGCTACAAGCTGAATAACTACACATTATATAAATCAGTGGCTTTAAGGGGGGGAAGTAACAGACCGCTATTCAGTTATATTTAAAGGTCTATAAAGCATTGCATTTTTATTAATGTAAACTAGAAAAGTAAATTCCATCAGACCGAATCTGAAGCCACCCGCAACATGTAGCATCTTCTCCAAATGTCTGCAGGGTGACAACATAGTTAAGGGGTCTTGTGTCAATGTGGGTGAGGGAGGTGTCCTCAAAGCTGGGTAAATGTTATACATCTCCAAAGTGTTATACACCTTTCTCAGCCCGGTTAGTTTTTAGTGGCCGAAATAAAGAAAATAGCGGATAGCCTGGTCTGTTGGCCATATATTCCCTGGATCAGAAAAAAGTGGGCCAAATGTTGTTTTAAATTTATATTTTTTCCTGCTGTGTTTTTCTCCAAAATGTCACATCCATAATTATCAGACGTCTATGTAGTTGGATGTTCCAAATAAGCATTGAGGTTCCCATTGGCTGCTCCCTGTGCAAACATGTGAAGTCTTCAAAACACAATACACATCCCATCTAAACCACACATGCATGGCAATTAAACACACCATTCTACAGACATCAGATATCAGGCCTCCACCTCCTTTACATCACACCCCCGTCCACTACATCTTAACACTAAGATACCTCAAGTGCTCCTGACACTAACCACCTTGGAAGGTACCAACACCCCTGTACTTCTGAACTTCACCCAATGCGACAGCAAGGCTAGCTCAACCTTTCCATCTTTCCACACTATCCAAACCCAGCCTACTTCTCTCTGATCCACCAGAATGCCAAGAAATATGCAGTAGAGTGCTGTATCCATTTAAATAAAATAAGATTATGTCTTTTACATGGTGCATTCTTCGAAGGTCTGCTCTTCCCAACCTTTTAAATGCTAGTCAATCGTTGCCATGAATAGTTAAGCGGTATTGAGCACAGTATTAGTAGAATTAAGGGGTGAATGAAGGACCGCTGGCATTCCTCCAGGGCAGAATAACATACATGTCAGCATGACCCCTTCTATTCGGTAGATACCAGTTTGAAGCCCTTTTTGTTTGTTTTCTGAAACTTATCGTCCTGGATTTATAATGAATAAATGGACAGCTGTAAGAGTGGTATGGTCCTAATTTACATTCGGAGGCAGATTAAGAAATTTAGCAAAAGGGTAGGAAGAGCAGAACAGAATGAGCGAAAGTGTTCGCATATCTCTAAGGAAAGTTGGCAAAAGAGAGGCCTATACCCTTATTGTAAAGTTGATGATGAAAGTAGTTGCCTCCCAGATCAAGCTGTCCTTACGATCATTAGCTCTCAGAGAAAAACATACCCATTGAGAGCACACCCGACACATTTCAGAAAATCTAGTACTTGGTGGCACCTCCAAAGTGGGTGGAAAAGGGCAGTATGATAGACGTCTCTATGGGCAAAGCTTAAAGTGCAGGCTAAAGGGCACATAATCATGAAATAAGACAACAACTGAAGGTAGAAAAATCGGCAAACATTTCGGGGAGAAGGAAATGGTAAGCAAAGATCTGGAGAACATTTTTAAAAAATCCCAACATTAAACAACTTTTTTATGAAGGCTAATATGCAACATGAATATAAACGTATAATAGCAAGTGTCAACATTAGGCAATGCAAAGCTATATTCCCAGTGTTTATAAAAACAGTGGGGCAGCAAACATTTATTTTTAAAGATGTTTGGGTAGAAGGGCTCAATGGACAGGCAGTATAGTGGCACAGTAGTTGTTGCACTACCCACTAAAGAGTCGGTGTATGATGGTTGAGTGCTACAGTTAATGCTTTCTCAACTACCCAGGTACCTAGCTTTATTTAAAACCCTTATCCGGAAAAATATACTACAAATGTTTCCCCTGTCCCTTAGCTGAATGGATACCCGGCAACATACAAATAGCTGAACAGACTCTCCTAAATGTATGTAAATTAAGGTGCCTGCCAGCTCCAGGCATAAAGCCATCAGGTGGACAGATTCACCAATGTTCAGTAATATGCAGGGTTCGAAAATGCTCTGAACCTTTTTGCTCCTGGTGGTATTCTAGACTAGGATGGTTACGTTGACACCAGTTGCCATAAGCGAGTTTTGACTCCTATGAAAAGCGATGCCATATGTTTGACAGCAATGTCAGTTTACTGTCTGTGTTTAGGTATTTTCATAAACTAGTATTAGGACACATTTAGCAGACCTTTAAGTCTTGCACAATGCTCGAAATGTTATAATTTGCAGGCCATGTGGAAGTTTGATTTACAGCATTCTAATGGATTCCTTCTTCCCACGGATTCCTTTTTGGGCAAAGAATTTCTTTTTGCAACTTTTTCTGCATAGTTCCAAATGGAACCCCATTCTTTTTTGCTCTGTTTTTTATCCTGTTCTGATTTTTTGAAGGGGAGTAAAGCCTTGCCTTTTGCTCATTTGTTATGGGGAAATGATCACTCCTCCAGACTATTAGTACTGGGAAACTGTTTCCCCTTTTAATTTTTGTATTTTAACAATTCCACACAGCACCTTGCAATGCAATGGGCATCCTTTTGCATCACCCTAGCCTTTTCACATGGGATTTTATTTTTGGTGTGCACGTTCACGTTTACTGCATACGGCTACTAAACCTGCCTAGTGCCCTAAAATAGCCGTGCAATGGGATTTTCTCATATTGTAGTTTGGCTTTCTTCCTGCCTTTTCCAGACAGGAAAGTCCTTATAAGCTCATGTACTTGCCCAGTAAAGCTTTTTCAGGCAGGTTAGTGACTGTATGTGTGGCCATGTGTGTGCGTGTGGCCCAGGAAGGGGGCTGGGACAGTCTGATCCAATCCACATCACTGGTACCAAAAAATCTACTACTAGGGTGGATGTGAAACCAGTAATTGTCCCAGGTTGTTCTTCCAGCATTTTAGACAACTACTTGCTGTTTGAAAGGTGCAGCTCCTTACCATTGGTGGGCTTGGACTTCCTCCCAGCTCAGATTTTGGATAAGAGGACTCTTCCTGCAGCCATTCCTCAGGTCTATGTTGGAGCCAAGTATCCTTTGAAGAAGAGCAGCCTGTTGATGATCCGAGGATGAATTCTGCAGTGGCCCAGCAACCACTCCAGTAACTGGCCCAATGAAGCCCTGCTCCTCTACCTGATCTCTGAAAACTCTTGTCAGTGCTACAGCCTTTGGACTAGTGGGACCAACTAGTCTCAACGGCTTCTCAAGGATCCAGCCTCTCAGATCCTTTGGAAGTGTCCCTAGCATGCCCAGTAGACCGACGAGTGTCCTCGTGGGCTTCCTCCCCAGAACTGTTACAGTTCTGTGTTAAAGCCTAAGACTTTGGTAATAGTGCTACAAGTCACCCTCTCCCCGAATTCCAGCTTCCTATCTTCAAGGCAAACTGTCCCGGAGCATCTTCTAACACCATGACTGGAAGGATATCTGCCGTCACCTGCAAGCAGTGATAGTCGCTAGAAGCTGCCTTACTCCATCCTGCAAAGTGTTCTGAAGAGGTCTGCATAATTGGAATCCGCATTACTTCAACAAGGATTACATCTAGTAGTTGCACCAGATGGGAACAATCCTCAAACCTGCAATCCCTGGGCACCTCACTGGAAAAAAGGACGGAAGGTGGCGCGCATGCCCCCACTCCCCTTCCCGCCCCACCCAACCCCTCTGTCTCCTCCACCAGTTGACCCATTATGATCCCTGAGAATATCTGAGTCTGTGGGGTAAGTAAGCGTAACTGTGCCTGGCCCCAACCTGTTCTTCATAGGGTAACATTAGGAATACGTCCCTTTGTCTCCAATCTCCCTCTTGCATTTGGTTGTCGGACCTGGGTCAATTATCCTGCCTCTGGGTTAGGCTTGAATCTGGAACAGAGGACAGTTTACCTGCCTTCTTGTAAATTGTGAGTTAACTGTTAAATAGTTTGAAATTACTCTGAAACACCACCACTAATCCATTGCATCCCTAGAGTGAACCTTTGACTTCTGGGCACTAAGCGCCATATGTCTTAGATTTTGGACGTCTGAAGTTTAGGGAATTGAACTTCTTACTGGTTCTCATCATTTGATCTGCATTACTTAAATATTTTACATGGAATGTTATTTGATGTATATTGAATTAACATAATTGTGATTGAAAATATTTTGTATTATAGAGTATTGTGCGATAATACTACCTGCTCATTTTCATTTTTCAGTGCGTTCTAAAGGCCTAAATAAATAATTATAGCTGACTGAATGTATTATCTTGTGCGGACTCATTGAGAACCCTTGCTCACGCTCACTGTCATGAGACTATACCTAGGCTGCTCTACATTGCTACCTTGATTGGGTTTTGGCTAATTATCAGAGCTTCCTGTTAACCATAACTAGGTTGGCCACCTGAAATCTGCCAACCAGGCACGTTTCTAGAAATCCATCTTAACTGAAGTCTAAAGCAATGGCAGGACTGTAGTCTTGAGGGATTGTATCTTAGTTCCTTTTTAAGTGCAGGTAACATCTTTTTCCAGGGACATCCACCCCACAGAAATCTGGCCTGGGAACAGGAATCAAAGGGGACACCCATTCACAAAGGGCGCTGCATATATCAAGGCATTTGATTCTATTAAGAAGGGAAGGGACAGGTTAACTGTTAACTAGGGGAGCTCTGTACAGCTGCAGGAAGATTCGACCATTGTGTTTCTCTCTGCCTCCATCTCCTCTTCCTTTAGCACAAAGCACTATGGGTATAATGTCAGATAGAGAAGTTAACTTATTTCAAGAACAGGGATTGCACCCCTAAAGCAGGCTAGCTTTAGATCAATCACAGCAGGGCTTTGGACTTCAACCCTTAAAGATTTTGTTGGACCCTGTTGGGAGTGCAGTCCTTTAAAGTCCTGTGCCTGTCTGGCCTAGGGACCCAAGGTACTCCTCACTGATGAGGCCCAATGAGGTCGAAACATGTCTGGGGATGCTTGTGGTCTCATACAGAAGGGATCAAGCAGTTTGGGTGGGACTGCCCCTTTAGGGGTGGAACCAAGCCTTATTTGCATACGTTTTTTACTCTTTTGTAATAGCTTGGCAGGCGAAGGACGATGGTCTGGAGGATTGCCCAGAGCAATGCCAGAGGTTATGGATTATTCAAAATCTTCCAGCCATCATCTCTCTTGTTTTGCTATTCCAAAGTCCTGCAGTTCTGAGGTGAAGACAGGTGGTTGAAGGCAAAGTTAAGCTCTGTCCCCCAACCATCCCCAGGGACCATTGGGGGTGAACCTGCTGCTGGAACACGATCTGCCTCTCTGCCAGCCACAGTGGTAGCCAGAACCTCGCTGTGCTGACAGATCCCTGTTGTTGTGTGCCAGCCTCTCCCGTGTTTGGTAGCCTGAGAATGAGGACCTATCTTGTTACTGGAGTGGGACTCCAAGCAACCTAACAAGTGACCTGCTGCTGGAGCAAGACCTGCCTTTCTGCCAGCCAACGCAGTACCCAGTCGCACACCATGTTAAAGGACCCTGCAGTTGTGTGCTAGTGTTTGGGAGCACAAGAAAAAGGCATGTTTTTTCCCTGAGCCCCCTTGTATTGGGGGACTCCCTACACCCTGAGCGCTAAGACGGCCAGGAACTATGTTTTTATTTGCTGTTGAACGGCATTGGAGCTGTTTTTCAAGAACCGTTGAACACATTTAAACACTCAGGACCCTCCGGTGCTGCCTTTTGCACTCTCCCAGTCTTCGAATTGATTGCACAGCGCCAAGAAGACTGGTTAGTCACTGCTGGGACAAATAAATGCAAAAAGGTACTATTTACCGCTAACTGCCCCATGGGCCATGTTTGGGCCCTAGCGACTGCTTTAGATCCCTTTTATGCCTTTTGCACCCAAAAACATATCCTTTTAAAGAACATTATGGTTATTACTTGCCTTCCACTCGCATCTTTCTATCTTTGCTTATTCTGTCTTCCTTCCTCCGGTGTGGCTTTTTGTAATATATTTCTACTTGGTTATTATTGTGGATTGTGTGTGTGTGTGTGTATATATATTTCGAGGGGATTGGGTCCTCCGACGTATTCCATATCTATGACACTAATCGCCACAGCTGTGCTGCTTCGGAAAATCTTCGGCGTCTTGCGTCGATGATGTCGATACGCTGCCCTCGAGGACCTCCTGTGACGGCCGACGTCATTGGATCTTATAAGTTGGACGCACGACGCCTGTAGCCTCAGTTCCATTTTTTCCGCGAACGTGTTCGCTTTTTGAATCTCGGTACGCCTCGACAATTTGGAGTTTCTGTTGTTCATCTCGCTTCTTTGAACCTGTTCGTTTGTGAAGTTCTTCTTCGTAAAGTTGTCTACCTCATCTTCAACTCCGCGTCCGGGCTTTAAGAAATGCGGGGACTGTGGGTCCAAGAAGTGGGTGACTGACTCGCACAACGCCTGCCTCTGGTGCCTCGGGCAGGCCCATGACACGGATGACTGTGTCGACTGCCAGTCGCTCACGTCCAAAGCCTTGCGGGAGCGCAAGAAGTTGTTGTCGGTGGGTAAGGTGTCCAAGCCCCAGAAGTCGAGGTCTGCGGGGCTTTTGACGGATGATTTGAGAGGTGACTCTCCGGGTCATCGTCGGAAGTCCAGTGGCTCTCGGTCCTGGAGTCGGTCTCGCCACTCCTCTGCTTCTTTGAGGCACTCCCGGAAGCGCCGTCATCGGTCGCCTTCCCCGTCCTCATCCGAGGACTCCGCCCGGCGGCGGATCATTTACCCCATCAAGCATGCGACACCGGAGGAATGGGCTTCCTTCGGGAAGAAAATGTGCGCGATTCTCGAATCGCAGGGCACTGGTCCGTCTGCGCCTCCGAGTGGTGTCAGCCGTGATCAGCCAAGAGACACCGCTCGCACGCCTTCGGGCTCGGGTGGTCATCACGATTTGCGGGAAAGGTCCCGCTCGGACAAGGGGAATCGTTCTCGCATGCCCGGTCCAGGTCCCGGACCTCGACGCGCTCGAGACCGAGTGAGCCTGTGAAGTCTTCGAGGAAGACATCGATGCCTGTGGCGCCAAGGTCGTCGACGGACTCTCTCGTGGCTCCGCCTCCGGGGAAGTCGTCGATGCCGTCGGCACCCAGTATGTCGAGGGACACGCTCGGGCCTCCGCCCTTGTGGCCTGTGTCGACGCCGTCGATGCCGCATCTGTCGTCGACGCCGATTCACTCAACGCCTTTCGGAGCTGTGTCGATGGGGGTACCCCGTGGTTCAGGGGAACCACCTAGAAAGGCTCTGGCCAAGGTCAAGAATGGCTTTGGTTCCAGTTCTGTGCCTTCTTACCGCCATCTGGAATTCATTTCAGAGGTGGATGAGGGCTCTGATGATGGCATGGTGCCTGACACAGTGCCTGACACGGTGCCTGACACGGTGCCTGACGAGATTCTCTCGGGCCATAGCCAGTTTGAGGACCTGAGGCATTCCCTACATGATGCTAGTGGGATGGACACCTCTCCGGAGGTGGAGTTTTGTAGGACTGAGCCTGGCACTCATGCCGATTCTTCGTACCGGCACCTTATGTCACGGGTCATCGAGTACTTAGGATGGTCTGCTCCCCCAGGAGAGTTTGTTCAGGATGACCTTACGGATATCCTCGACATTGGTCCAACAACTGACCCGGTACTGCCTTTCCATATGGCTCTGCAAAGAAGGGTGGCGGCGGCTTCGACTGCTCCGGAGAGTCTCCCGGCAGTGAGCAAGTCTTTGCCATGAAAATACCGCCCAGCCAGTAGTGACCCTTGCTACTTGTCCAAGCACCCTACTCCGGAGAGTTTGGTGGTGCAGGCGGCTATGGCCCCGGCAAAGCAGGCGTCGTACCCTACCATCCCTCCTGATAGGGACGACAAGCGTTTTGACGGCTGGGCGAAGAAAGTGTTTTCTGCAGGGGGTATGGCGCTTCAGGCGGCCAACTCAATTTGTGTCTTGTCTCGTTTCACGCACACTCTGTGGAACTGTCTCTCCTTGGCGGCTGAACATATTCCCGAAGGGGATGAACAGGATGGTTTCCTTGCCATGGTTCAGGATAGCAAGGATGCTATGTGTGAGGCCGTTCAGTCAGGTTTGGACATGGCAGATTGTGTCAGCCGGTCCATGGCGGCGAGCACCGTGATACGCAGGTTTGCGTGGTTGCGGAAGTCGGGGTTTGCTCCTGATGTGCAGGCCCGGCTCCTCAACATGCCCTTTGGCGGGGAACATCTTTTTGGCAGCAAGGCTGACGAGAGCCTTGAGAGGTTGCAGACCTCAAAAGCTGCAGCGAAGTCGTTGGGCGCTGCAGTTTGAAAACCTCTGCCTTTTCATCCTAGGGGACAGTAATGGAGGGGAGGTTCCTTTCGTTATTACTCATCCTTTGGTAAAGCGAGAGGAGCTGCCAGTCGAAGGGGCCACCGTAGGAGTGCCAGAGGTGGAAAACAAAGTACTCGAGGTACCAAGGCCGCTCGGGCCGTTGCCTCTTTGCCCTCAGGCAACGCCGCAGCCGCTTCAGCTCAGTCATGAGGCCATGTCCCATGGTTCGCCGGTTGGGGGAAGGCTGGCGCAGCATCTTGCAGAGTGGCGCGCCATTACTTCAGATGTGTGGGTTCTGGAGATCATAACCCACGGCTACTGTCTTCCTTTCCGGCAGAGGCCTCAAGACAATCCACTGGGGAATCTCTCTTTGAAGAGTCCGGATCCGCTCCTTGCGCAGGAAATTCAATCCCTGCTGGACAAAGGCGCCATAGAACTGGTGCTTGTAGCGGAGAGGAACAAGGGATGGTATTCCCCTTATTTTTTGATTTCCAAGAAAGACGGGGGATTGGGACCCATAATGGACTTGCACGGTTTGAACAAACTCCTCAGGAAGGACAAGTTCAAGATGGTTACTCTCTCTCAAGTCCTCCAGGCCCTTCAACTTCAGGACTGGTTGGTGTGTCTCGACCTTAAGGATGCTTATTTTCATGTGCCGATCCATCCAAAGCACAAGAAGTACCTGAGGTTTGCGGTTGGCGACTCGCACTTTCAGTTTCGGGTCCTGCCGATCGGATTGACCTCCGCCCCGAGGGTCTTCACCAAGGTCATGGTAGTGGTGGAAGCGCACCTCAGGAAAGGGGGGATTCATGTCTACCCCTACCTGGACGATTGGTTGATCAGGCCGCGCTCTCCCGAGCAAGTCCTGGATCATCTGTCAGTCACCTGCCACTCACTCCACAACCTGGGCTTCTCCCTCAACTTAAAGAAGTCCCATTTGACACCAACTCAGAGGCTCCTGTACATCAGAGCAGTGCTCGACACGTCCCTAGGGCAGTGTTTTCCTCCCCAGGTGAGGGCTCATCATATTCAGCAGATGGTGCACAAGTTTCAACTTGCCCAGACGCTCCCAGTGTTCGAGTTCTTGAGACTGCTCGGCCTCATGGCATCCTGCATTCTTCTGGTGCCAGAGGCCAGGTTGCGGATGAGATCTTTGCAATGGGCACTCAAGCTCCAGTGGTCTCAGTCCTCCGGCAGGATGTCAGACCCTGTTCAGGTGCCGTCTTCGGTCGCCCAGGACCTTCTGTTGTGGGCCGACGAAGGCAATCTGATGAGGGGGACTCCATTTTGGCTGCCCTGGCCGGAGGTGACTATCGTGACGGATACATCCCTGTGCGAGGAAAGACTGTCCTGATCCTGACGGACAACACGGTGGCCATGCACTACCTCAACAAAAAGGAGGGGTCATGGTCACTTCCTCTGTGCAGGGAGGCGATGCAGCTCTGGTTCTGGGCAATCCAGCAGGAAGTTTCGATCTCGGCAGTTCATCTGGCAGGAGACGAAAACGAGACGGCGGACGCTCTGAGCAGGCAGAGTGTGATCTCTCACAAGTGGGAGTTGGCTCAGGAGATTCTCCTGGAGATCTTTGCCCTTTGGGGGACCCCTCAAGTGGATCTCTTTGCCTCCAGTGTCAACCGGAAGTGGGAGAGGTTCTGCTTGCGGGAATTTCCTCAGAACGGAGCCTTAGGAGACGCGTTCGTGGTGGAGTGGTCATTCCCACTGCTGTACATGTTTCCTCCAGTCCCCATCACCCTGCAAGTACTGCAGAGGTTATGGAGGTTCGGTTCCCGGATGATCCTCATTGCTCCGGCGTGGGCCCGGAGGATGTGGTACCGGACCTTCTCGACTTGTCCATCTGCCCTCCACGTCCCCTTCCCTACCAAGACGATCTGCTCTCACGGGTGAGAGGTCCGGTTCTCCATCCAGGGGTCAGGTCAATATTTAAGCGCTCGTCTGAAGAGTGTTCCTATTTTAAAATTCTCAGTTTCTGAAAGGGCTCACTAATGTGTTCCCTCCGTCACCTTTCCAGGTGCCCGGTTGGGATTTGAACCTTGTTCTCAAGTTTCTGATAGGTGCTCCATTTGAGCCTTTGCATTCATGCTCTTTGAGACTGTTAACTCTGAAAACTGTATTTTTAGTTGCGGTCACTTCCGCTCGCAGAGTGAGTGAGTTACAGGCACTTTCAGTTAAGCCACCCTTCACTGTGTTTCATAAGGACAGGGTTGTCCTTAATGTTCGTCCTTCTTTTCTTCCGAAGGTGGTGTCAGAATTTCATTTAGGCCAGAAGGTTGTTCTTCCAGCATTTTATCCTCCTCCACATCCGGGTAAGGAAGAGGAGAGGCTCCACAGGCTTGATCCTAGGAGAGCATTAAGCTTTTATATTTCACGCATGTCCCAGGTCAGAGTGGATGAGCAGCTCTTTATTGGTTACGCTGGAAAGCGTTTGGGACAGGCTGTGACGAAACACTGTCTCACTGGATTATTTTGGATATCTGAGTGTTACCGCTTGGCGGCTAAGGACCCACCGGTCAAACTACGGACCCTTTCTACCAGGAGTATGGCTGCCTCTACTGCCCTGCAGAGGGGTGTTCTTATTCGCAACATCTGTGATGCAGCCACCTGGACTTCGGTACATACTTTTGTACATCACTATTCCCTCGATTCCATCCGGGGGCAGGATCTGGCTTTTGGCAAGGCGGTCCTTTACTCCGCAATTTGATTGGGCATGCTAAATTTCTGTTTTCTAAATTCTTTTCCCACCTCCTTGCATTGGTAGTGCTTTGGGAGTCTGTCATAGATATGGAATACGTCGGAGGACCCAATCCCCTTGAAGAACAAGTTACCATCCCATCGAAAGAACGTTACCAGGTAAGAGAGTAACTTGTTCTTCTGAGGTTTGTGGAATCTGCTTAAATCACATGCTGTGCATAGGCCGATATCTAGTGGAAGCTGCAGAGTATTAGTTTGTTTTTCGCAATTCGAAAAGGGGCGTCAAACCTGGGCGTGCCAGTAATGCTATCCGTAATGTGACGTCCCCAGTACCCATGATCCCTCACGTGTGTAGGACCCTCAGATTGTTTTCTCCGCAATACTAGTCAGACGGATGTTGCGTAGTTCCCTCGGCTTTAGTGGTTTATACTTATAATTACTGTTAAACTTCCCTGTTCAATTCCACCCTATGCCGTATATTGACGCCGGTGAAGATCGAGGAAGCCATCGGGCGAGGACTGCCATGACGGACTTTGGGCCTTGGAAGGCCTTTGGCCTCGGCCCTGTACAGTAGGGAGAGTGGAGGTGGTCATAACTGGCTTCTTTCCACCTTTTTACCTACATATACCCGCCCGCTGCCATTTTATAACATATGGAGAGTACTCCATTTAAGTTCTGCCCAAAGTGTAACAGGAAGTTTCCGTGGGTAGACAAGCACAATATGTGCAATCTGTGTCTCCCACAAGACCATCCCGAGGCTACCTGTCGAGCTTGCAAGCTCTTCAAGCCGAAAACCCTTAAAGACCGCTGAACTAAATGCTGGGCCCACTACGCCAGGCAGCTAGAGGCCATGGAAGTGGAGGGAACAATCAGCGATGGCAGCAACGCCGCTGAATCGGATGGCTAGGGCAGAGGTGTGACTTCGGAAACCCATGCACAGGCTCCCGACTCCAAAGGACTGGCCCGCGGCCACGTTGTGAGGACAACACCCGGCGGCAAAAGTGCTACACTTAATACCTCCACTAAACGCATCCACCCCGGCTGCGACTCGACACATGTGTCGAGCGATCGGCAACGGAAGACACCAAGGGAGCGGTCCAACGAATCTGTGTCCTCTGGGTGTTCGTGTTCACCTCATGACAAAGGCCAACCGTCTTCGGTTGACAAAGGTGTCGCACTATCAATAGTCCCCGAGGCACGATCGTCTGACGATTCTGCCCTCTATCCTACACAGCCAAGACGCATAGCGTCTACACCCGAGATTCGACGTCCTTCCTCGAATACCACATCAGAATCTCGACACGAGGCGTCTCATCCCTCGGAGGCCCCTAAAAAAACTGGGAAACACTCCTCTAGTCATGGGAAGGGGGATAAACAACATAAAAAGTCATCTTCAGAACACCATGTTCATAAGGAGAAGCAGAAAGACCCTAAATCTATAGGGAAGTCCAAGGTATCAGATCCTACCACTAAAGTTAAACTCATTCCTCCCACTGCTCATGATATGGGCACTGATGACGAACCAGAACATGTTGTTGTGATTCCTGGCTCTAAAGAATGGAACTCAGCTGACATTGATAGGGTAATGAAAAGGATGTCATTCATGGCTGACTTCTATGAAAAGGACCCTAATTATTTTCATAGTTACTCCAACACCCCTGCTACCTCTGCCCCTTCAGGGTCTAAGCCAATACCTAGTTCCTCTCAGTCCCCTGCTAAGAAACTCCGCTCTGACGCTCCAACTCAGGGCTTGGTCACAGACTCCTTTAGGGTTGAACCCTTCCACCCTGATTCATATTGTGATGAAACAGAGCCACAATTAGTGGATGACCTGACAGGGGTCTCATATTATGGGGATGACGAGGACCAGGAGGAGGAGGAAGAGGAGGCTGAAGCCTACAATCTTGACTCCCCGATTCCTAAAGACACCCCCCCGGTAGGTACATGACTCACCGATTGATAATCAACCTCTCCTCAATGAGGTACTGGCTAAGGCAGCTGCCCATTTTCATATCGACACAAGGGGTCCAAGAAGACATGGATTTCACTGAAGAAATCCTAGGAGACAAGAGAGTCATATCTCAGGCTATCCTGCTGTTAAAATTAATTCAGCGTAGCACTGATCCCTCGCTGGTAACCCCTAATCCCACTTGAGCGGTTAACCTGCGAGTCGAGAAATTGTTCCGGGCTGCACCCTCAGATCCCCTGTACATTAGGGGCCAATTAAAACCAGATTCCCTGGTAGTAACAACCACCAGAAAAAGGGCAGGTACACTGCTTGCTTCTTCGGAAGCACCTCCTTATAAGGAGTAAGAGACTGTACGCTTTGGGTAGAAAGGTTGCATCCACGTCTGTCTATCAAGCCCAGATTGCCAACCGTGCAAACCTTTTGGCAAGCTACAATTGCCATCAGTGGGAAGAGGTATCTGCTTTGGTATCCTCCGCACCCAAACCCTTAAAGAATCAGCTGGTCCAAATAGCAGCAGATGGAAGATCTGTATCAGGCTGCATGCTAAAGACAAACTTTGATGCAGCAGATAAGGCTGGAAGGTTAATTGCTGAAGGCAATGTGATTAAGGGTCATGCTTGGCTGAGGCAGTCAGGGTTCAAACTTGAAACCCAAGCAACCCTTATAGATATGCCTGTGGAGCCGAACATTCTATTCGGCAAGGCAGGGGAGGAAGCTTTAAAGACTGCAAAGGATGAGTATGAGACCCTAAAATCTCTTGGTCAACTCACCAATAAACCCTCTGGAACTTGGGGAAACAACAATTTTCGCCGCTTTCGGGGCAAAAGTTCCCAAAGGGGTTCCAACTGTTACCAGAATCAGGGAACCTCATGGGGTAACAGTCAGTCCCAATCCTCACTGTGCTTCTCCAGAGGGCAGCGCAGGGGCCGCACTAGGGGAGGGGCAGCCCTGCCAGAGGTGGTAAGCCACCCAACAAACAGTGACGTTACGCTTCAGGGTCCCCTCCCATGCATCCCCATTAGGGGGCGCATTTTCACCTTCACCCAAGCATGGGAGGGGATCACTTCGGACAGATGGGTGCTGTCCAGTGTCTGGAGGATACTGCATAGAATTGCTAGGGTGCCCCAAGACCATCCTCCGTGACACAAAATACACTCGCTGGAACATCAGAAGATCCTCCTCGAGGAGATTGCTGTTCTGCTAGCAAAGGACGCCATAGAAGTCGTCCCAACCAACGCAACCAACCAGGTAAACAGGGATATTTATTCAACTTACTTCCCTGTGCCAAAAAAAGATCTAACAATGTGCCGTATTAGATTTGCGACCTCTAAACAAGCATGTCAAGCCACAAAAAGTTTGCATGACTACTCTACAAGAAGTAATCCCTCTACTAAAAAGGGGGATTACATGGCAACATTGGATATGAAAGATGCCTATTTTCATATTTCAATGTTCCCAGGACACAGAAGATTCTTGCGTTTCAAGATAGACAACCAGCACTACCAATTCAAGGTGCTGCCCTTCGGAATAGATTTCGGCTTCAAGGATATTAACCAAAGTACTGGCGGTGGTGACGGCGCACTTACACAGGGGGGTTATCCCAGTGTACCATTACCTGGAAAGCTGGATCATTACCTGGAAAGCTGGATCATTACAGGGGAGTCTCCCCCCCCACCCCCTATTTTGCAGACTAAATAGTCAAAGAACAATGGACCGGCTCTTCCAATTGGGCTTCCCAATCAACAAGGCAAAAATCAAGCCCTGTGCCAAGCACCTCAAAACAGTTCCTAGGAGCTGTCCTAAATACCCAAAAGGGGTTGGCCTTTCCATCAGAGGAAAGAATTCGAAATCTGTTGCTTCAAATTCCTCAATATCAGGCTAGTCGCCAAATAAGGGTGCGCAAAGCTATGCGTTTGCTAGGCATGATGGCATCTTACATTTACCTGGTTCCCCACACGCGCCTGCGCATGCGACCCATGTAGGAATGTTGGTGAGTCGGATGATCTAGTGGTCGTTTCGCCAACACTAGTACAGAGTCTTCGCTGGTCGATAAGAGAGAATCTTACGAAGGGGAAACCCTTCTACGATCCAGGGATACAGGCCGTTGTCACAACAGATGCCTCCCTAGCATGGTGTGGAGCCCAATACCGTCACCATACAGCTCAGGGTCTCTGGTCTCACACAGTGGCTCAGAATCACATCAGTCTGCTAGAACTTCTGTCAGTCTTCAGAGCGCTTCGGGCATTTGAACCCCTCCTGTCCAACCAGTCTGTGCAGATCCTAACAGACAGCACAACTGCAATGTTTTACTTAAACAAACAAGGGTGCACTCGTTCCCCCAATCTGTCCAAGCTTGCCCAGAAAATTTGGAAATGGGCACTCAAATGGAGGATCTACTTGTCATGCCAACATGTTCCAGGGAAACTCAACTCGCTGGCAGATGCTCTGAGCAGAGATCCCCTCCCAGAGGAACACGAGTGGAGACTACACGAAGAGGTTGTAGGAGACCTCTTCTCTCAATTGGGTTTCCCCACTATAGACCTATTTGTCACAAGCGAAAACAGACAATGCCCAGACTTTGCATCCAGGTTCCCCCAGCCAGGCTCCAAGGGAAATGCCCTATGGATGAATTGGTCAGGGATTTTTGCCTATGCTTTTCCACCAACCCCTCTGATGAGGAAAGTGGTGAACAAGATCCACAGGGAACCGATGACGCTCATCCTGGTTGCTCCTATGTGGGCGAGACAACCATGGTATCCACACCTACGCAAACTGGCGGTCTGCGACCCCATCACACTCCTGTGCAGGGGCTAATAGTGCATTCTCAGCCCAACTCGATTAACTTGGCAGCATGGCTCCTGAAGTCCTAGCGTTCGGACATCTCAATTTACCCTGGAGATGTATGGATATCTTGAAGGAGTCAAGAAAACCTAACGCGAGGCACTGTTATTATGACAAATTGAAACGATTTGTTATTTGGTGCCAGAATAAGCAAATCAACCCAGTTGATTGTACTCCTTCTAATGTCATCTATATGCTCCACCTACTGGATGCAGGGTTAGTGTTTAACTCACTTAAAGTGCACCTGGCAGCTTTATCGGCCTACAGCACTTCCCACAACAGAGTGTAGTGGTGGAAGGTTCCAGTCAAAGCATTTATGGAAGGGGTAAAGAGACTCCACCCTCCAATTTCTAACCCACCACCAGGCTGGTACCTTAATGTGGTACTTGCTAAGCTCATGGGACCTCCCTTTGATCCCATGTACAAATCTAGTCTCAAACACATGACTTATAAAACTGCCTTCTTAGTAGTCATCCCCGCCATAAGAAGGGTCAGTGAAATTCAAGCTCTGTCAGTGCACGATCCTTTCTTTACTATTCATAGGGATAAACTGGTTTTACGTACTCACCCTAGGTTCTCACCTAAGTTCATTTCCAAATTCCCTGTTAACCAGTCTATTGAGCTACCGGCCTTCTTCCAAGAACCCAAAAGCTCTGCTTAGGTGAAACTCCACACACTAGATGTGAGGGGAGCGGTCCTCTACTATGTAGACAAGACCAGACCACTAAGAAAGACAGATCAGCTGTTCATCTCCATAGCTCCAGGCAGAGAAGGAGATTGTGTCTCTAAAAATGCCATCTCTAGGTGGATAGTCAGATGTATCCAACTGTGCTATTCCCTTTCAGACAAAACACTGCCTTTTACCCCAAGGGCCCACTCTACAAGAAGTACTGGAGCCACTCTGGCTTTCATCGCAAATGTATCCCTTGACAGCATTTGCAAAGCAGCTACATGGAGCTCTATTTACACCTTTACTCAGCACTACTGCATTGACACTCATTCCAAGACCGATACCTGCGTTTGCAAAGCAGCTACATGGAGCTCTATTTACACCTTTACTCAGCACTACTGCATTGACACTCATTCCAAGACAGATACTCAAGTGGGACAAGCGGTTCTAAGACATCTGTTCACTCATGAACCTTCTCACATTCCACCTCCTTCTAACAGTGCTCGCTAATCTATGCACAGCATGTGATCTAAGCAGATTCCACAAGCCTCAGAAGGGATATATTACTCACCGTAATCGTATTTCTGATGCTTGTATCTGCTTAGATTCACATGCGCCCGCCCTTCCTCTCCGCTGAGAGAAGGCGCATGGATGCTTGTAGTCTTATCCATCTTATCTGCTTGGATACTCTGTACTTGCGCTACTCCTCATGCTACCTCATGTCAGAAAAAATACAATCTGAGGGCTCCTACACGTGTGAGGGATCATGGGTACAGGTGATGTCACACAAGGGGTAGTATTACAGGCACGCCCTGGTTCTACGCCCCTTTTCGAGTTTCGAAAAACAAACTGCAGCTTCCACTAGATGTCGGCCCAATACACAGCATGTGAATCTAAGCAGATACAAGCATCAGAAATATTAGATATATATATTTCTGATGTTTGTTAATCTGCTTAGAATCACATGCTGTGCATAGGTCCGACATCCAGTGGTCACTGCGGAGTATTGCATTTTGTTTTTCGTAGTCGAAAAGGGACGTCGACAAGGCGTGTCTGAAATACTATCCCTATAGTGACGTGTGTTGTACCCACAATCCCTCACGCGGCGAGGTCCCTCAGATTGTTTTTTTCCACCCAGTTACTGGTCGCCTTTACGCGGAGCTCCTCGAGAGACATTGCAGATTCCATCTCCTCGACCTTTGGTCGTTTTTTCCTGTTTAATATTTAATATATCGATCCCTCCCTCGACGCAGTTGTGAAGCTGTCTCCGCCGAGCAAGATCTTCGACGGAGGGGACGAGCGGAGGAGATCCTTCGGCGTTGCCGAACACGTGGCCTGGCCTCGCAGGCCAAATACAGTAGGGAGAGTGGGGTCGTGGGACATCTGATTCTTTTTCTGAGAATGCCTTTCCTTTTCCCCTTCCTTTCCCTTGGGGTAGTTATCACGGTTTATTGCCTCGGCTATGGAGAGGACACCCTTTAGGTTTTGCCCACTTTGCAAGGGCAAGTTTACTTGGAAGGACAAGCATTCACGGTGTAACCGCTGCTTGCCCCTCGATCACAAAGAGGAGGGTTGCTCGGCTTGTCGGCTTCTAAAGCCAAAGACTCTAAAAGACCGTAGGGTCAAGAGGTGGGCGGCCTACGCTATGTCGAAGGCCGGTTCTTCACCCGCCGTTGCTACCACCGACAGTGACTAGGAACGTGATAACACGACCTCCGCTACGGAAGTCGTACACCCCTCTAAAGAGCGCTCGCGCTCTTCCTCGTCTGTCCCCGGCCCCGACGGGCTCGGCTCACGCCCTGCTTATGGGTATGAACACCCCGGCGACACTGACGCACACGATACAACACATAAGCACACAACCCATAGCTCTTCTTCGTCGAAGACGAAGAAAGCATCAGCACCCAAGGAGACGCAGGTTACACCGGCGGCCGACTCGGACCGTTCAGGTTCGAAGCCCCTCTTGCAACCGCTGCCGCGACCAGCGACTGGGCTTTCGGCAAATAGGGGCGCCGCCCCCAAACCATCGGCGGGCGCGCACCAGCAGAGAGCGCATGCCGCCGTAGAACGATCGACACCCATAACGTGGAAACCACAGCCCTCCGCTGACAAACGAGTCGTAGAGAGCTTGTCGAGGATCGTGGCAGCCGACGCCCAGAAGCGTACGCTGAAGGACACGTCGAGCGCTACGCAGAGGTCGAAAGACACGACGAAAAAGCACGAAGACAGACCGGGACTACCCCCTTCAGTCGGGGGGACCCCCAGCACTCCGGAAGGCTTTTCGGAAGGCGACGGGACACTTTCCTCGACGTTATGGGAGAGGTCGAACCGTTTTCAGCTAGACGACACTAATTTTCCCCCGCTAGGCCGCTCAGGGGTACCCCATGAAACCATGGAAAGGCTCCATCTCTGCATGGAGAGAATGGAGAGGTTTATGAACACCCAGAACCCTCCCACTCCCAAGAGAACAAGAGAAGGGCCTCAGGAGGACCCCAGGGCCAAATATCCGAGGCAGGACACAGCCTTAGACTTCCATAGTGTGTATGACCTCACTGGTGAGGAACAATACTTAGAAGAGGAGGATGAATTTGTGGACAATGAAGAGGGACAGAACCAAGAGGAAGGTCTGGAAGACAGCCCAGACATGGTAGGAGAAGGCTTCGGAGAAAATCCAGAAAAAGGACCTTCTCATCCCTGGCAATCCCCATCAGTCTATTCGGACACTGATGTCCTGAACCTAAATCCTCCTGACAATTCACCTGTTAGAAACACGTCTCCCATTGACGATCAGCCAACATTCAATGCCCTGTTGCGCAGAGCAGCAGCACATTTCGAACTGGACACTGGGGAGATCTCTCCGGAAATAGACTTTGTGGAAAGAGTAATTAAGGAGAAACCCCCAGTCAGCCAGACCATTCCCCTCCTTGCTTCAGTGAAGAGAAGAATCATCCCTTCGCTATCCACACCCGCACTAATCGGAGGAGTTAATCCAAGGATTGAAAAACTTTTCACTCCTTCACCCTCAGACCCGCTGTACATCAGGGGACATTCCATTCCGGATTCCCTTGTAGTCACTAATACAAGGAAGAGGGCAGGGGTGCCGCTGTCCACCAGCGAGGCACCACCTGACAAGGAGGGCAAGAGGTTATATGCCCTTGCTAAGAGAGTCACATCCTCGGCTGCCTTTTCGGCAAGAATTGCGAACAATTCTTTGCTAGCTAGCTACGCGGACGCGCAGTGGGCCAAACTGCACAAGGACGCCGAAGAAGCGCCGGAACCACTACGTACACGCCTGCTATCAACTATTGGCGAAGGAACCCAGGTCAACCAGAGTATTGTAAAGAACTCTCTGGATGCTGCTGAGACAGCGGGACGTTCCCTGGTTCAGGGAATACTCCTAAAAAGCCATGTATGGCTGCGCAACTCAGGGTTCAAACCGGAGACACAGGCGTCTTTAATAAATAAACCGGTTGAAGACTCAAACCTCTTCGGGAAAGCGGTGGATGAGGCTCTGGAAATGGCTAAAAAAGAGTTCGATACAATCAAAACTCTTGACCAGATCTCTAAGCCCACTACCAGACGCGTTTATGGCAACAAACGCTTTTTTCGTGGCCAACGCCAACAGCAGAATCAGCAGCAACAGTACCCTGCCACCAGTTACCAGACCAATAGTGGGCAGTACAGCTAAAGAGGCCAGCGCAGGGGCAAAGGGAGAGGTCGGGGGTCCACCCCCAGAGGCTCCCAAGCCCCCAACAACACCAAGTGACGCGAAGATTTGCGTCCCCTCCCATGCAACACCGGTCGGGGGCCGGATAACATCCTTTCTTCCAGCATGGGAGGGAATAACGTGAGATCGCTGGGTACTTTCCACCGTAGCCCACGGATACTGCATCGAATTCAACAGTTCCCCAACATACAGACCCCCGAGGGGACGACGCATGACACCGGAACACCTTGCTATCCTTCTCCAAGAAGTACAACAACTGCTGGAAAAAGGAGCCATAGAGGTCGTGCCTCTATCTCAGGTAACGGAAGGTATTTATTCAGTGTACTTCCTTGTACCCAAAAAGGATCTAACCATGTGCCCTGTATTAGATCTGCGCCCAGCGAACAAGTTTATCAAACCCCAGAAGTTTTGTATGGTGACCTTACAGGAAGTGATCCCACTGCTATCACAGGGAGATTACATGACAACATTGGACATGAAAGATGCATACTTTCATATTTTGTTGCCAGCGCACAGACGATACCTCAGGTTCATGATAGAGGGCAAACACTACCAGTTCAGAGTGCTACCCTTCGGCATAGCATCAGCACCAAGGGTATTCACGAAGGTACTGGCAGTGGCAGCGTCCCACCTGCGCAGGTTGTCCATCCCAGTTTACCCTTACCTCGACGACTGGCTCATAACAGGGGATTCTTACGAAACATGCTTCTCCAATACCCAAAAGACGGTAGACCTTTTATTCCAGTTGGGCTTCTCCATCAACGAAAAGAAGTCCATCTTAGACCCCAGCCAAGTCAAACAATTCCTAGGGGCTCTAATTCAAACAAAGGACGGCCTCGTCTTCCCCTCCAACGAGAGGGTCCAAAACATGCTGTTTCAGATCCCTCAATATGTGACCGGTCGAGAGGTGACGGTACGCAAAGCGATGCGCTTGCTAGGCATGATGGCGTCGTGTATTTATTTGGTACCTCACGCGCGCCTGCGCATGCGCCCTATGCAAGAGTGGCTCAACAGCCAGTGGTGTCAGACCAGCGGACTATGGGACGATCCAGTGGTGGTCTCGCAGGCCTTGGTTCTCTCGCTACGGTGGTGGACAAAGGAAAACCTGGAAAAAGGGAAACCCTTTGCCACACTCGCGGCGGAAGCCACTCTAACCACAGTCGCATCCCTAACAGGATGGGGGGCTCACCTATCCCATCAGACTGCTCACGGAGTGTGGACTCCGAACGTAGCATCCAAACACATAAATCTACTGGAGCTACTAGCTGTGTTCAAGGCGCTAAAAGCCTTCCAGGAACACCTACAAGGCAAGACTGTGTTGGTCCTCACAGACAGCACCACAGCCATGTACTACATCAACAAGCAGGGGGGCACCCACTCTCCAGGACTGTCCAAACTGGCCCAAAATATATGGAAGTGGGCTCTCAAACAAAACATGTTCCTACTGTCAGAACATGTACCAGGGGAACTCAATCTGCTGGCAGACAAACTCAGCAGAGATTTCCCCCTGCCCGAAGAGTACGAATGGCGACTGCACGAAGACATCGTATTCGACGTCTTCACACAATGGGGATTCCCAGACATAGACCTATTCGCAACCCTGGAGAACTCACAATGCCTAAGTTACGCCTCCAGGTACCCCCAGAACCAATCCAAGGGGAACGGTCTGTCGATGCAATGGTCAGGGAAATTTGTTTACACTTTTCCCCCCCGACTCCCCTTCTCAACAAAGTGGTGCACAAGATGCACCAGGAACAAGTAACCATGATACTGGTGGCCCCAATGTGGGCCAGACAGCCATGGTTCGCTCACTTGATGGAGATGTCTCTATCTCCCCCAGTGAAACTCCCCTGCCCGTACAACATGCTGTCACAAGACAAGGGCAGGACTCTGCATCCATGCCCCCAGAACATGAACTTAGCAGCTTGGCTCCTGAGATCATAGAATTCGGACATCTACTGCTCCCGCAGAGATGTATGGACATTCTCAGGGAAGCCAGAAAACCTAACACTCGCCACTGCTACTCTAGCAAGTGGAAGAGATTTGTCATCTGGTGCAGAGGGAAAAGCATCAACCCAATTGACTGCTCTCCCACACATATTGTTCTATACCTGACCCACTTATTGGATTCAGGTCTAGTGTTCAATTCCATTAAAGTCCACCTAGCGGCACTTTCTGCATACACCACTTCCCAACTCAAGGTGTTGTGGTGGAAGATCCCTGTTATAAAGGCCTTCATGGAGGGAATAAAGAGAATACACCCCCCGATAGCTGACCCAGCTCCCGGATGGGACCTTAACGTGGTACTTACCAGACTCATGGGCTCACCTTTCGAACCCATGCACAAAGCATCTCTTAAAGGCCTCACTCTTAAGACTGCTTTTTTAATAGCTATCACCTCCATCAGGAGGGTAAGTGAACTACAGGCTCTTTCTGTTCTAGACCCCTTTGTTACAGTTCACAGAGATAAGGTGGTTCTACGCACGCACCCAAGGTTTGCTCCGAAGTTCATATCGAAATTCCACGTAAACCAGTCTATAGAACTGCCAACGTTCTTTCAAAATCCTTCCAACTTGGGAGAAAAAACTCTGCACACACTAGATGTGCGCAGAGCGGTCATGTTCTACATGGAAAGAACCAGACCACTGAGGAAGACGAATCAGTTCTTCGTCTCGGTGGCAGCAGGAAGAGAAGGAGATGCAGTTTCAAAGTCCACTATTTCTAGATGGATTGTTCAATGCATCACTCTCTGCTATACTCTTGCTAACAGAGAACTGCCCTTTAGGCCAAGAGCACACTCTACTCGAGGCACGGGGGCGTCCAAAGCATTCATTGCAAATGTTCCCCTTGAGTCCATCTGCAAAGCGGCTACCTGGAGTTCTGTGCACACCTTTACAAAACACTACTGTCTAGATGCACACTCGAGATCTGACTCCCAGGTGGGTCAGGCAGTATTAAGACATCTTTTCTCTACTGTTCCTTCTCATAACCGACCGCCAACTCCGGGTACTGCTCGCTAGTCTATGCACAGCATGTGATTCTAAGCAGATTAACAAACATCAGAAGACAATGCATTACTTACCGTAAAAGCATTTCTGATGGTTGTATGGTTGTATCTGCTTAGATTCACATGCGCCCACCCTTCCTCCCCGCTTGGATGGAAGGAACATAGACTTCCTTTTATATCTCTCTCTTTTCTGTACTCACTCACGTCTAGAAGGCTCCCTCAGGGCAGAAAAATACAAACAGAGGGACCTCGACACGTGAGGGATTGTGGGTACAACGCACGTCACTATAAGGATAGTATTTCAGACACGCCTTGTCGACGTCCCTTTTCGACTACGAAAAACAAAATGCAATACTCCGCAGTGACCACTGGAAGTTGGACCTATGCACAGCATGTGAATCTAAGCAGATACAACCATCAGAAATGCTTTTACGGTAAGTAATGCATTGTCATATACATATACATATATATATCTATCTCCACATTTACACCCCTCTCGAGAGTAGCCTTCCCTTGTCCCATTTTACCACATAAGGCGAAGGTAGTATATCTCTTAACTGTGCCTATTTTACCTTTGATTGTGTTTAATGGTTAGTGGAAGTGTGAAGGATGCGTAGGTGCTTTAGCCTCTACTCCTTGTACTGCTGCAGAGCAGAAGTCAATTAGTCTCAATGGTATTTGTGGATCAGTGATCAACGACGTTCTAAGGCTGAAGTTGATAGATAAAAACATGGAAAAAATAATGCTCGACCTAAAAACTGATGGTGCTGTGGTAGATTACAACCCACTTTTAGAGCCATATCGATGTAAAGTAATTAATAAGCATAAATTCTTGAAGATCCATAAACATTCTTACAGCCAAGAATTAGTTAGGCAGTGAAAGCAGGGCCGAAAATAAGCCAGAGCGGCTAAGAAGTCTGGGAATGCAGAAGATCTTATGAATTTAAGAACAGAGAAGCAAACCTACAAAAGTGGCTGGTTGCAAATAGGGCTGCAGCTTACCAGGCAGATTCAGAAATCATGTTGAAAACTTTGGTGAGCAAGAAATCTAAAATGTTTTGGACCTTAATAAAATCAATGAAAGATCCATCAATTGATGATCAATCTAATCCAATTGCTGAAGCAAAGTGAATTGAGTATTTCAGAAATGTATATGTAATACCTACATATGCTACAGCTTGTACCCATCTTAGTAAAAGCACTAAGTTGTGGGTTTTAGGGGCAACTCCAGATGATATTAAACCGCGTATATCAAAATTGAATAATTTGCCGGCTCTGGGACCCGATGGCCTTACCAATTCAATGCTTAAGGAACATCTGGCCGAGTGCGCTCAAGTTATCCATATCTTGCTAACCCTGATATCTATCTCACACACCATTCCACCATCTTGTAATAGAGCGATTTTAGTCCCCATTTTCAAGAAAGGGGACAGAGGCGATCCAAAAAACTTTCGCCCAATCGCTCTTCTAGATGTGATTGGAAATATATACGGTGCCATCATCTCAGACCATTTTCATAAATGGTGTGTGATTGCACAAGTTAATGATCCATTTCAAACTGGTTTTGCAAGGGGCATTGGAACCGCAGCAAATATATTTATCATCATTATATTAAAGGCCTTAGTGAATAATGTATATCATCATCCAGGCATGGATGGCCACTCACGGCCTATGCCTGAATGATGATAAAACTGAACTCATCATCTTAGGCACCCGATCCAACCTAAAAAAAACTAGGACCCAAATACTCATCATTCATAATTGATGGTAACATCATAAAAGTAGAGCATGAGGTAAAAACACTCGGCTTCTACCTCGATTCTCAATTATCATTCACAAAACAGGTTAACTCCCTTGCATCGTCTACAGACTACACATGCAAATTGATACGCACTGGTAAACCATTCCTCTCAGATAATAGCTGCATCACTCTAGCCAGAGCTCTCATCCTCTCTTGTCTGGACTGTAATGCACTCTACCTAGGATCACCCAAAGCCATTATCAAACTTATCCAAATCCTTCAAAACAATGGCCTGAGAGCGGCCCTAGGCATGTCCCGGAAAGACCACATTTCCCAGGTTAGTCGACAGCATAACTGGCTCCCAACTCACGAGAAAGTACTCCTGAAAACTCTATCTCTGACTCATAAATCCCTCAACAATGCCGCTCTTATGTATCTAGTAGAGAGATTCCACAAGCAGACATCCTCCAGACCTACAATATCTGCCAATAAAGACTGTCTCGTCGTACCCACCTTTAAATGGGCCACAATCGGAGACAACAGTTTCCCGGTGAAAGTGTCCAAACTGTGGAACAATCTGTCTCATAGCTTAAGAATAAACCAAACCTACAACAAATTCAGAGCCAACACTATTACATGGCTAAAAACCGTACAACCACCTCTCCTAACCTAGTAGTGAGGCCTATCTATATGACCACGCCAGCCTGCCACCAGCCACTACTCTGTATCGCTTGCTTCGGCCCTCTGTATATTATGTATGTAAACATGTTTCCTTTTAATTAACACCCACATGCTTGCATTATGTATATTGACGTGTATATAAGTCCTGTATAACTTTTTGCATAATTCTGGTGTATTCCCTTTGGTATAATTCTTGTGTAACTAGGTCTCGCATATTCTTGTATCTGGTGCGCCCTGTTACCCCTGGGTATGACGCGCATTATAAATAATAAACAAAGGGGCGTGCCCACAATACCAAGACAAAAATATACATGGCTTTCATCGATTTGGTCCAAGCTTTTGATAGGATTGATCGATCGATCATTAAAAATTGTGGACCAAATTGGAATTGAAAAATTGTCCAGAAGAAATACTAGAACCAATTGGGGCAATGCATCACAAGACATCTCTGAGAATACGATTGCACAAAGCAGGCCTGTTGTCAGCGGAAATAGACACAGCTAGAGGTGTCCGATGGCATCTGCCCTTTTTAATTTCTTTTTAGCAGATGTAAAGAACTCTGATCTTAAAATGCGTACATTTCCACCAACAATGGGAGATGAGCAGTTGTAAAGATCAGTGTACGCTGACATTGTTTTAGTCGATCTGACACCGGTTGGTCTACAGCGTCAGATTGATTCTCTACAAAGTACCTCAGAACTAATGGCCTGGAGAACAACGCAGCAAAATCCAAAATCTTGACATTTGGGAACTCCAACAAAGGAAAAGATGCACTCACTTGGAAGCTCGAAAATCAGCCCATTGAACAAATGTTTGAATTCAAATACTTGGGCGTGTGGTTAAGTGATACTACAATGGAAGCCCCAATGATTAGCTGACTCAAATCTACAACTACGGCCTTATCAAGTTAAGCACAGGCAATAAACCAGAGGTATGGCCATTTTTCTATCGTGCAAAAGTCATACCTACGATCGCGTACGGAGCAGAGGCGGTCTGCAAATTCCTGAAAAGACTTGGACCTATCTAGAAGGCCTATTCTGGAAAAAAGTTTTGCGGCTGCCTAAATCTGTACCAATTCAATGAATACGACGAGAGATGGGCCTATCTTTATTAACATCAATGGCCACCTGGAAAAGTCTATTTCTTCAGAAAATGTTCAGTAGCAGAACGATCCGAGATCATGGAAATGCTACAAAAAGAAATAATGGCATCAAATCTCTTGCTACAAAAATGGCGAGAAAAAAATTTGCCTCGCCTTGAAGGAGACCGGATGTTCCATTAATACCCCCAATTAACAACCCAATGAAGATTAAGGTGAAGCTCCGAGAAGGCGATTGGATTAACACTCTCAGAGATGCAAATCAGTATAAGTCAGCAGCCCATATTTCCCACGAATAGCGTCAAATGGATACCATGTGTGAATACAAGAGACGGTTTCCAGATAAATTAAGAAATCAATTTCTTCGAATCAGACTCAACATCCAACGAATTAAGTGAAAGCCATGCACGGTTTGAGTGAGTGACAGTAACACCTGCCGCTTTTGCAAAACCCCCTAATGAGTTGGAAACAATGAAGCATTGGGTTATTGCTTGTCCAGTCTTAAAAGAAAGACATACTACAATGTTTCATCATCTCTTTTCAGATTTCCAAAGACAGGAAATGGAAGGCTGTTGGTCAACATTGATCTCAGGAAATAAACCAGTTTATGTAATTGTAACAATCACATTTTTGGAACCTTTGTTTCTAGTTCAATAATTGTGTTTTTAAAAGGATCAAATAATTAAGTTTAAATTGCCTGCATGTTTGGACCTTTCCAGGAGCTTTGCAGGACAGTGTAACAAATGACAGTCTAAATCATTTGGTTTCTTTTATGTTTGTCTTTGCTAAGAAATGTTTTTTCAATTATTTGCAAATAAAACATATTTACAAAAATTGTGGATCCAGGTACTGAAGCTGTGCAATCCTTTCACAGTCAGAAAGTAAACCTGTGTAGTCACTGCAATGCATTCTAACTGCTGTTGCTAGAGAGAATGGGCCTTCCTGCATGTAGCATGCATTGGCAGTCATGGGTGTGGCTTTCATATACGGAAAACTGTCTACTGTACATGAAGATATGCCTTGTGTGGTATTTTGTATGAATGTGTATGGGGAAATTAGCAATTCCCTACTTAATACAACTGTGACATGCATTATGAAGGACTGCACACCTGATTTTTCCAGCAAAACATTTCTTGCTTCACATAGTTAACCAGTATTTAGCTGTTTTCTAATCCCTTCAAACTTGGTGATTTGCCCAGATAATTTAATTTGGTTAAGTCACTAAAATGCAAGATAGGCATTTGATCAAGATTAGACTTTGTTGCCTGTTGATGAAACTGAAATTGTACCAAACACATCACATCAAGAAGTGTGGTGGGCAGTGAACCTTGGTATCCCAAACCCAAGGAAATGTGTTTCTTTGTGGTGGTGGTCAATTTATGATGGCTCTGACTGCCTGTTTTTACGGACTGCAATTTTGGCAGATTAGGGAACAGTGACATTGTGGAAATGATTTTTCCATATCTATCCCTCCGCATAGGCGGTGAACCAGACCTCTTTTCTCCCTTAAAACACTCAATTGCTCTCATCAAAAAAGGAGCTGATAAAATGCTTTAAGAAAAATATAAAATTAGGATACCACAGAAGCTCCAAGTAAATGCTCAAATGCTGGTACCTGTAGAGAAGTGCCGCAGGAAGAAGCTCTGTCATATACTGCCCAGTCTTCAGAGGATCATTAATTTTAAAATGCATGTTTTAATTTGCATGAATTGCTCTGCCATGGATATCCTCATTGGGGATTGGGAAAGGGAATGTTACAACCAACTTCTTTTGGGTAAAATGCTCCTACGTCAAAAATAATGTTGTATTCGTGTTTTATCAGTTTTACTACAATACAACAACATAATCTAATGTACTACAATATACATAATACTATAATACAAACATGTACACACACACACACAGGACGAGTGCATAAATTAAATTATTTCCAAGAACTTCCCCAAATTCCTTCAAACAGGTTCACTTTCTTTCAACTGCCAAGAATTACCCTCTCCATCAGAGACATTTTACATAAATCCTCAATCCAGGCAGACCTGCAAAGAACAGTGACACTTTTCCAGTCCCTCAGAATGATTTTTTTTTTTTTGCTGAGAGTGCTGCCCTAAAAAACAGCAACTTGGGTGGCTCAAATCCTCTAGGAGTGTCATCCCCCATGATTGCCGTTTGGAAAGTAAGATCTGTTATCAAAACTCTATTCATTGTTCTAGTCACTTCCAACCAAAACGACCTCACCGTTGAACATTCCCAGATCATGTGCTCAAATGATCCCTCCCTGTTGCCACAGCCCCACCAAACATCTGCATCATGCACACCTCTTGCAAACATCTTGACTGGAGTCAATATACATTATTCAGTATTTTGACCTGACACTCTCTCCCCAAGACTCAGGGAAGTCAATGCAACATTCCTACATATTTTTTCCCCATTTCCCTGTCGTCCTCTCCGTACCCAAGAAATCAAACCAAATCCTGAGGAGCAGCTCGTTTGGGTGCCTAAAACTCATCAAGAATTTGTTCATGCCAGATGCACAATGAACTTTTGTTTTCAGGGTCATTAGATGTCTTCTAAGAACTTCATCCTCCGACACTGTAAGTTTGCTGAAGGCCAGTCTTAATTTGCCATAATCATCATTAGTACAACCTGTGAGGTTTTTTGTGACAGCCAACGTCTGGAAGGAAATCCATTTATTGTCCTTGATTAGGTCTCTGATTCATAGTATTCCACCAGTCTGGCCAGAAAACCGCTTTTCCTTGCACTCGTACATTTGTTCATCCAAATAGTTGACTTCCCCAGTCAATTCCTCAATCTTCTGCCACGTTTTCCTGAGGGAATCTGTTCCCGCTGACGCTGTATAATCTTTAATGTTTATGGATTACAAGAGAGCCCCAGAAGACAGTGGCATGTTCAGACTAGACTCTTCCCTTGCCCAATTATCTGTGGATTCCTCCAGGAATGGTAACAAGTGCACTGCAGAGAACGAAAGATGGTACAATGCATAATCGGGAATCCTCAGAAAGCCTTTGCTGCATGGGAGTTGTAGTTTCCTCAGTTTAAGCTGTGGTTGTTTGTTCTCCCACATGAATTTTTGCAGCAAGCCATTCATTTCTTTAAATCTTTTTTTTCTTTACATATAGTGGTAGCATACTCATCACGTAATTGAGTCGTGGTGCATATGACATTTTGATGTCATTAACTTCCCCCAGAGTGATAGCTTCAATTCTGTTCATCTTGCCAGTTCAGACTTCAATTTTGATTTTGATATCACGCCCTTCATGTTAACTTCCACCATCCGACATACCACATTTGTTAACCAGGCTCCTAAATATTTAATTTTCTCAGGACACAACGAAATCTGAAACTCGTGACACACGCGCTGGTGCAGGCAGGCAAAGCCGGCATCGCCTCAGACTCTGCCCAATTGATCTTATACCCAGAGAAAGCTTGAACATTCTCAATTTGTCGCATCAGCGCCACCAATGAGGAATCCAGGGTCTATAGCACTAACAGCATGTCATCTGCTATAACCACACCATCTGCACCTCATCCCCATACTGTACTCTTTCGATCTCCTCATCACACCTGATCTTTACGGTGAGGAGCTCCATTACCAGCACGAACAGCAGAAGTGATAACGGGCATCCCTGCCTCGTTCCACGGCGAGTTCGAATTCTTCGGATGACCATCCATTAGTATTTACAGCAGCCTTTGGCTTCAAATAAAGCAACACAATCCATTCAATGATATCTGCACCAAATCCATAGTGTTTCAGTAGTGCAGACAGAAAGCTCCACTCAATTCTGTCCAATGCCTTCTCGGCATCCAATGAAAAAACAGCTGTGCTGTGGTCCAACTTATTGCATAGCTGTAGCGTCCGCATCAATTTTCGCATGTTAGATGAAGTGCTCCTTCCTCTCACAAAGCCGGACTTAACAATATTGTATCTGGAACCCCCTTCCTGTTTTGCTCTATGAAGCAAAGCTGAGAAGCCCAGAGAGAATTATTTGCCAAAAGAACACTTCATTTCCATGACCTGTGTCCTGTTTGTTAAACAAAGGTCCATGTGTCAGGCATATTAAGCTTTATCGCTGGTAATGGTATATATATTTTTCCTTTTATTATTGAATTAGCTGAACTAATCAACTTTTCAATACAAATTTAAGAGGTTTTAAAACGGGTCATCATAGTGTCATAATAACATAGCAAGATAAATCATAATACATGTACAACAAAAAAAGAAAAGGGGATAGCATTCATATTACAATCGTGATATCGATATTTGTTAGGCTTATCATTATGTTTGATATTCCATTGTTATCAGTATTACAATTGGTACATAATGGTTCAAAGACCCATTTTGTAATTTCATGATATAGACATTCAGCATTTTATCAAGATGTACTCATTGCTTTTACAATTACATTAATCTGGTTGTCTTTGTTCCCTGTCAACTGAAAATCTTAAATATCACCTTTACATCTCACTTGGTTTACAAAATGTAAAGGTTGTGATAGTGAGATGTTTAATACAATGGATTAACATTAATTAATGATCATCATAGTAAGGCATTCCATACAATGGCTTGACATTATTCTGTACTGAGTCTTTTAAATTGGTACTTTTTTTGTTTCACAATCTGAATTTCATAACTATAGATCATTCAATACAGTGAGTGCATACAGTTCCAGGAGAGATGTAATTTTTTTTAGATCTGTAGACAACCCAAACACAAGTCTTGTACGACCTCCATTAGTTGCAACTACTATCCTCATTTGATGGCTAATTGTCTTTGTCTTTACAATTAGTTAGTCAAATTCATTTACCAAAAAAACGGAAAAGTCAAAGCAGTTACATTTGATCACTTTTCAAATCAGTTACATTGTTCAAAGCTAAAGCTGTAAAAAGAAATTACAGTGGCAGTTCTAATGCTGATCGAAGGAGTGGATAAAATCAACATCTACGGTTAGGATACAGTTCACCAAGGCCAACAAAGAATTTCTCTTTCCGATACAAGAGCTGGACAGTGTATTATGAGATGTTGCAATGTTTCTTTGCAAGTAGAATCACTGCAGAAGCGACAGATATTTTCGTCTGCATTTATTATTTTTCGCTCTGCTAAAAGGTCTCGAGTCGGCCATAAATGTAATCTTAATCGTAGGATCGATGATCTAAAAGATGGTGAAGGGCTCCTACACAGTTCCATTACTGGTTCTTTTTGTTGCCAAATGGATTTCCAGCAAAATGTTTGTATTTTAGACAGAGTCTCCTTGTCTCTATCCAATCGGCTTGATATATTTTCCGTTAAGCTCTGTCTGGATCAGAGACAAAGACTTCAATAGTAACGTCAGCAAAGCCTAATATTTGATAAATGCCTCTTGTCCATGATTTGAAAAAAATATGATTAGAGAAGAACATGTAATTGGACAATGTCTTAAGTAATATGCGTGAGTCAGTTGATATGATGCATTTTCTAAATAAGGCACGTCACCAATCATACAATGCGTTTAGCGAAATGAAGACCAGTTCATACCACAACCATGCAACTGGGGTGCACTGTGGAAGATGCCGAATTTGCCTCCAGCATTTCCCCTCAAGTTTGTTAAAGAATGAGTCTACCATATTGCCCTGGTGTCCATGCTGTATAATAGTACCGGAGTAACTTTTTGAGTATAATACGTCAAGGCCGGACTTAGGGAAAATCTGCCAGATCTATTAAGAATAATATTGGTTTGTGATATGGCTGTTGTTAATTTGCTCTCCAAATCTAATAGGTGGGTTCTGTTCTGTGGATCTCTCTCAAAATTAATTCTCAAGTATGTGTATTGTGGCACTACTTCCAGCTGGATGTTCTTGATAGTCCATGTCATTTTACCGCGCGAAGATTGCTTGGGGATTTAAGGTAACATTTTCGTTTTTTGGAGATTGATTGTTAATTGATTTTCGTCAATGTATTGTGTTAGGGAGTTGAATAGTTTCTGAAGACCCATAGGCATTTTGGAAATGAGAACCAAGTCATCAGCATAGAGTAATGCTCTGATTGGTGTACCATTCAATTTAGGAGAGTCAGAAACAATGTCTTCAAAAGCATTTTTTACATCATGTATGAAGAAATTAAACAGGGTCGAAGCAAGGATAAATCCTTGCTTCAGCCATCCGAATGTACAAATGGATGTTGAGAGCAGTCCCTCCACGGTCAATCTGGTTTGGACAGAGGTGTTCGAATGCAGAGCATAAATGATGTCTCTCAAGATGGATGGATGGATAACCTGAACATAAGGAGTACTTGGGGAAACAGAGTCGAATGCAGAGTGTAAATCGACAAAAGAGAAATAAATTGGTTGTTTTGTAGATTGTGCCTGGGCTTTGATGGCATTAAGACATAATACATTGATTGCTGTCCCTATACCCACTCCAAAGCCTGTTTGATTTGTATATCTTGTCTGATGGAGCTGGGTCCAGTCATTAAAGTCTTGAAGGACTTTCCGGGCAAAAATCTTCCCGGTGCATCCAGTAATGCTATGGGCCTATAGTTATTTGGAGAAGACTGATCACCCTTCTTAAAGATCGGAACAATTAATGATGTGCACCATGAAATTGGTATAGTACGTTTTTATTATATCTTGGAAAATGTTGTTCAATATAATGGACCAATTTCATGGGTGAGCCTTAAACATGGAGTTGCTCAGGCCATCAGGACCCGCTGCTGTGTAACCACTAGATTTGTTAATAAGATCTTCTATTATTTCTTCAGATAAATGTAGAGCACATGGTTCCGAGGGTTGGTTTATATATACCGTATTGTCAAATTCAGGATCAGCATACAGAGTAGAGTAATGTTTCAACCACTGATGTTCTATGATTCCATTGATTTGGCTACTGCTCTGTCTCTTGTGTTCGATGTTATTCAATAGATTCCAGATCTGGGCTGTGTTTTTATTTTATAGGGAGATCAACAAGGCCTCGCTATCTTGTTGGGACATAATGGCTCTTCTTCTTCGTGTCCAATTTCTATATCTACATTTAGCTGTTTTTGAGGCTCTTTGCCTATCAATTATTGGCAATATGAGAATAGTTTTTTTTTTCTTCCGAAACTCTCTTCTTCTCTGCTTAATCTCTGGGTCAAACCAGTGTTTGAAAGCTGTGGGCCCAGAGACCAATCATGGAGACCTTGAAAAGGTTTAGGATTACTGTATATCGAACATCACAGCTTCTTAGTTGTTGTACAAGTTTAATGTTCAATAGATTACAGTTGTCTTCAGACCAACAAAAGCGGGAGATGTTGCATTGTTTATTAGGGACGGTCTGAACCATTGCATGTTTGACTTGGTTTTCCATGTTCCAAGACCAATACAATGCAAGCATATGATGGTCGCTATGGGTTTGCTTGTGGATTTCAAATCTATCAACTGCAGTAAACAATTGATAATCTAAATACACATAATCGATTATGCTCTTGGTTGCTCCTCTGCTCCATGTACTTTGTGGAGGGGAACATCACCTGGCAGAGAGCCATTGGCCATCCTAAGATTTCTTTCAGACATAAATGTGATCCATCTATTTACATCTGGGTGTCTGGCCTTAGGTTCAATGTTCAGGCATTTTAAGTTGATGTTCCCTGTGATCTCCGGAGACATGAGTATGTGTCTAATAGTGTTGCTAAGGCTTTATAAAAGCTATCATCCGATATACCAGCAGCATTTCTATATATATTCACTAACGCTAAATGTGGGTCATGACATATGATTTTGACCAGTTGCAGAAAATATTTGGTGCAGCCCATGATTGAATAGTGAGGCCTGTGCTTTTTTTTTTTTCTTTTTTACTGCTGCGAGAAGACCTGATGTTGGTCTGCCTCTTGTGGAGGATTTAGCTGGAAGTAAAATGATATCATGGTCATCCCATATCGGTTTATCAATCAACCGAGTCTCCTGGAGAGCCATAATGTCGAATCTGTCTATCTGATTCTCTATGGAACATTGTAGATGGCCGTGGCCATGTGTTCCAGCTGGCCAGGCTCATCTGTTTAAGATATTTTTTCACTGATGTTTATATAACATTCAACTTTTGAGATTCTGCGTATTTGCAGTTAGAACATTTTGGCATTGAGAGTTTGGTTTTATTAATTAAAGACATTATCTTTCCTCTCTAGATCTTGTGCTACGATAAAGCCCAATCTAAATCTATATTTGCCTTCAATATTGTGTTCAACACTACACCAGAGGGAATCCAGAGTCTAACAATGGACAATTCGACATCGTTCAAGAATTCCACCTGATCTATGTCAATCGATTTAATATCTTATAGAGCAGGCACTTCTGCCAGAATATTCATAATACTTGATCTGCATAGATCGTATTTATAGTAGGGTAATTCTCGACATTTCATTATCAAGGAATGTGGTCGAGGTAAGTGCTGCTCTTTGACGTTTGATGGCTTTCAGATGTTCTCGCACTGATCAGCCTTGCTGTCAGGATAATTTTTTGAAGCTGGTCTATTTATGCACAGCTTTTGGCCACACAAGCTAGATGGTAGTCGAGATTTATCACTAGGTTAAGACTTCAGTTGGTTATGACTATTTTGCTGTGAGCATCCATCTTTTTGAATTTCTTTCTGTATGTTGTCATTCGAGGTTGTTGGTCTTTTGGCGGGAAACCTTTTGTCGTTTTTTTTTTTTTATCGAGAATCAAGATGGTCATCCACCGCCTTTCTAAGCTCCCTACATCTTTCTTCTTGGACTGAGTCAATAATGGCTTGTGCGAAGTTACCGTCTATTGTTCTCTGATGTGCACTATTAGACTGGGTTATCTTGGAATTTGATTGCAATACCTCTGCATCCTGTTCTAGGACTTCAATAAGTTTGTTCAAAGGTGCATGCGTTAGAGAATGATCTTTATTTTGTTGGTCTGTCAATTTTGGTGCTTTTGTTAGATTTTTTTGTTATGGACTTGGTATTTGTGGAGTTTTGGTGTGCGATGTTAATGGCTCTAATAAATGGTTTAGTGCCCTTTGTGCTGGCCGGCCGAATGGCCCTCATGTTTTTGGTTTTCCTTTTTTGCTGTTCTTTTAGCTTTTTGGATATATTCCGTGTGCCTTCGTGCTCTTTCCTGTCAGTAAAAATGTCAAAACGTTTTGATGAGGTTCCTACTGGATATGGGGAAATATCATGATCTACACTATTCCAAGAGTCGTTAATCCTTTCAACTGATACATCAAGAGCAACATCTCCAACTGGTCGAATTACTTTTTCGAACAAGGGGGGGAACAAAAGGCATGGTGGAAATTTCAGGAAGAAGTGGAGTGTCGACAGATCACCACTTGGGTATTTTGGGTGAAATGTTTTTACAAGTCCAAGTTGCCATTTCTTGGTCAATCCAGTCTGATATCTGCTGTATTTGAGCCGACTGCTGTGTAATTTTTATGTCTAATGACTCAATTTAAACAGACTGGTTTTGGTCATATTGACAGCTGATAAGGTTATTTCTAACATGGAGCTCTGTTGTACATCATTATGCTGAGCCGCTGACAATGTGCGCCTCTTCCGTGTTGGTTCGCATATGATATTGAAAGAGCCGACGAATCCATTGAAAAATGACTATTGGGTGGGTGAATGAGAATCATTCATGGTTATAGTAGACCCTCACACACACACACACACACACGCACACACACACACACGCATGGATGGAAATATCAGAAATCAAGGGACTCCTGTTCACTTGTTCAGCTACTGCATCGGGTACAATTGTTTCAACGGATGCCGCTCGAGGGGGCGATTGGGTCGTCCTAGGAATTGTTTCATCAGATATAGCTTGTAAGGGTGTATTTGTTAAAGCTAGTAGCGCTGATGGTCTATTGTGGGTGTAATTGAAGAGTTAATTTCTCGAGTAAGGTCCACCGCAACCTGGCTGATTTTTTGCATGCTTGAATCGTATATCAAATTGTCTATCTGGTCGCGGGGAACAAAAGTCACGAATATCCATCTTTGCAGAAAGCGGTTTACTTGAGGTAACAGGGGTTTACACAATTACCTTGTTTGTTGTTAGTCTAGGTCTGCTGCATTCTGCTGCCGCCATGTTTAGAGGCGTGTTTAGATGGTTCGGCATGTTTGATTTCAGAGAATACAAGATCCCGACAAGCACTGCCAGCCGCACCAGCTGCGTTGTTGCAGCGACGGTAATTGTCGGTACTTGCCTCGGTGTGCGCGCGCTGGTGTGCGCGTGTTCCCAATTGGTATGAAGGACTCAAAGGGTGCGTGGGTACAGCAATATAAGTGTAAGAGTAAGTCTGCAAACAAACAAATCTGAGTATATAAATATTCAAATATACAAATACGAGTGTACTATAGTAATAGTACTAACAGTGAATGCTAGGAGAAGTCCTATTATAATATCACCTCTACAATTGTTGATCACAAAGCAAGTATAATCCTGCAGCGAGGTCTCTAGCGGCAAATCGCTACTTGTCGGTACTTGCCTCGGTGCGCTGGTTATGGTATGTTATGTTACCCATTTTTGCTTGCAGAGTTTAGCAGCAGGTGCCTTAAATGACTGTGCTATCTTAAGTATGTTAAGGCATTTATCATATACACTCAAGAGTGATGGATGGAAAGCTTTAGATTAATCGTGACCAGTGGACTTCCACGTGGCACCTTACAATTTCAGCATGCCATTGGAGAAGTGTGCCAAATAAATATTGAATTGTACATGGGTAACTTTTGAACTACGGAAGATTTTCCACCAAGGGGTTCATAGTCCCATCTCCTAGACAAGAAGAGCAAAGCTCGAGTTGTCTCTGATGTGACTGAACCTTATGGTGAATTATTTACACTTGGTTGATAGTTACCTGTGTACAATTGTATATTTTGTATAGGTACCATTCAATCCTTTTAACGTTGCAGCATCTGACAGAATTGGCTGGCTGTCTGTGAGCCAATAGAATGATTCCAGATCCTCCTCACCCTCACTGGTAACTATGACACTGACTCCCTGACCCTCAACAACCTCTACAACACCATCCAAGCCTGGATGGCTGACAATGGACTATGCCTCAACTCAGACAAGACTTAACTCCTCCTGGTAGGGTCACCCGACACACCTAAAAAATCTAGACTCCCAATTCAGTCACTTCACCATCGATGCCATCAAAATACCTATCTCAGAATCAGTCAAAACTCTTGGAGTCTATCTGGATTCCAGCCTATCCATGGATAGACAAGTCAACGCAATAGCCTCAGCAGCCGCTTATCATGCTAAATTAATCAACGCAGTCAGGCCCTTTCTCTCCAAAGAGAACTGCACAAACATAGCCGTAGCCATCACTGGCTCCAGGCTAGACTATTGCAATGTACTCTTTCTAGGAACCTCCAATAGAAACCTAGAGAGGCTACAAGTCATACAGAATAGCGCTCTCCGGGCAGCCCAAGGCATCGCCAAAAGAGAACACATCTCGGAAGCCAGAAAACTAGCCCACTTGCTCCCAATAAAGGAAAGGATCGTCTTCAAAGTTCTGACACTGACCCACAAGTGCATTCATCTCACTGCTCCTGCCTACCTCTCATAAAGGATCTATCCCGTCTCCTCTACAAGGCCAACCAGATCGCCGTATACCAACATGCTCTCTGTGCCACTAGTAAAAAGAGCCCGAGAGGGTGGATCCAGCTTCCCATATCTCGCACCCACTCACTGGAAGGCCCTACCTCCCACAATCCGAGGTGAGGCCTCCCTCATCGCCTTCCGCAAAGCTATGAAAACCATCCTCTTCACATAAGGTCATTCGTATCAGCATGAATACTTAACATATGACCCACTGCATAAACTGTAATGTAATGACCAAGTGCAATAACTGTAACAGTATTATGTTTTGTAGTATTCATAATGTGTCAACGACTGCTACCGTTCCTGTACCTTTGTAACTAAGCTCTTGCAAGTAACAGCGCCTCAATGCCCCTGGGCTGTTTGCGCGCTATATAAATAAATAAATAAAATAAGGTCCTTTCCTCCCAGAGAGCTCTTGCTCCCTGTTTACGGCGTGGCCTGCCTCTTTGATAGTGGTCCTGAGGCGAGTTCTGGCCTGGTGTGAATGGTCAGAGGGAAGGACGAGAATTTGGGAGAGGTCATCCTTATTTCTATGACCAGGCAGCTTTGTTAGGCGTGATTCAGCCAAGTGTTTGTTCCTCTAACAGCTGGGAGAATTTAGGTGCACACGGTAGGCGTGCTGGTGAGTGTGACCTCACCGCAGAGAATTATGACTTTCAAAGTACTACACGGTGGCATCACAGTAGGGAGTTCTGACATTGAGCGATGCATAGTCGCTAATTGGATTGAATGGCGCCTACATACAAGAAGGAAATTAGTCTTGGCCCCTGTCCCTAAAAGCAATGCAGCCAAATGTCCCTGCAGAGGAGGCCAATCACCCTAGGTCAGGGTCGAGTGAGCACACAACCTAGACATGGTTCAGCAGATGTGTAGTCTAATGTAGTCGCTTGTTCACCATCCCCACAAAATCAGACAGCAACGCATAGATGGGCCCCAACAAGACAAACCATATTAGAAGTTGATTGTGCTCATATGCAGGGAGGACATGGCCATTTCAGAAACCTGGCAGAGCATGTGGTTTCAGTCAGAGTAGGGATCAAGCTGAGGGGGACCTGAGGTCATGCTGGCTCTTTGGTTACCCAGTTCCCTTCTGCACTTCCAGGCATGGCCGGGCTTGCAGAATCTTTTCTTACCTTGTCACAAACCCGAAAGAAGTAAAAAAGTAATTTTTTGCTGCCTTTTGGTCCCCCTTTGTGGAAGCACTCTTTGCGCTTGAGGGTGCACACACTGCGTAATGTCCCCTGACCTATCAGGGCACCATGATGATACCTTCTGGACATGTAAAATGGAATCTGTTAGGCAAGGTTGTATGCAGTACCCTTTTGGTGCACTACAACAACCCTGACCTCCTGGCGATAGGAACCCAACCTTTAGTATTAGTCTGTACTACACAAGTTGGTAGCGTGTTGAGCAGCCAGGCTTATCTCAAGAGGGGTCAATGCGACCTGTAGAGGAGTTGCACAGAGATTCACAGTGACAAATATTCAAATAAACTTACACACCAGATTTCTTGATTAAACCACTATTTATTTGAGTAAGCCTTCTTCAGAAGTGGGCAATATAATAGTAACACACAAATACACTCCAAAATACACTCTGTTTCACTAAATCAGTAAGTGCCCATTTGGCATGGCATACAGACACTTCCTACACCCTCAGGTGACTTAAATAGCAAGGACACTGTGGACATTAATATATTACTGTTGCATTTAGGGCAATACTTGGGAGCATGCCAAAGAAAAAGATTATTAGAATAAAACAAGAGATCTCACAAATATTCTGAAGCAGGTAAGTAGTTTTGATAACCTCCAAAGCAAATTAAGTTAACCCCTTCCTGGAAGGAAGACAAACCATAATGTCAGAGGGAAGAAGAGTCATTCAGGGAGCCAGGCCAAAATCAATTGGGCAAAAGTCTAGGTGAGCTGAAGCAATTCTTGCAGGTAGGTAAAAGTCTTGCACAGTGTTTTATAAGTCTTTGGAGAAAAGAAGAAATCAAAGTAGGCCACAAGCTGCTTGGGCTTGTGAGGTAAAGAAGCTGTTTAGCAACTCTACAGGAGCAACCAAGACAAGTCCCCACTGAGAACAAGTGAGGTTACACAACAAGAGGTAAGTTCTCTTAGACTTTACAATACCTTTGGTTAGAAGAAAGACGGTTCCAGCTGGCTTCTGTTCCTATGCAGCTCTGCAGATCCTGTGTTCCTGGGCCTCAGTCATGGTGGGGACAAGAGGGAGGACGTCTAGAGGACTCCTGCACTGCAATGGGACGGTCGGCAACAGAAAAGGACCAACTTCTATTCAGTGCACTTTGCAGTTTCAGCTCCTTGAAGCTCAGCAAATAGCACTACCGCGGACTCTTGGCTGTTGAGATGAGCCTTCCTTGCATCTGGGGTCCAGCACTCTGTTGAGGTGGCTCCGGCTCGGTCAGTCCTGCTTCTTGGGAGTCCAGAGGATCTTCATTGAGCTTTTAGCCAACTTAAAAGCACCACACACAAACTGGTGTTCCTCTCCTCTTCAGCAGCTGCAGTGGAAATGCTTCCAGCTTCGAGAGGATGTCCAGGTGGCTTACCTTGGAGTTGATTGGTCCCACCATCTGTAGGGGAGAAGTCATCCTTGCAGGGCTTCTCTATTCGAGGCGAATTCTGAGCTTCAGCACAGCAGCAGGGCTTCACCGGGCAAAACAACGGTCCAAGAGTTGCAGCAGGCATCTCTTCCAAATTCCTGTTAGCATTCCTTCGTCCAGTGGTCGACTCTGCCTTCCAAGCCAAAAAGCCTCGCCTTTTAATGCAGGTTTCTCCAATTCATTCCAGCCTAACTGTCATTAACCCAGCAGGTGTGCATTGCTGTCTCCTAGGAGCCTAAGCATAGGGAGTTACTGGACACACTGGAGCCAGAGACGGACTTCAGTCATGAATCCCGCCAAAGACAAAATGAACAAAGGGACCAAACATGGTTTGGCGCGCAGAGTAAATCTCAAGAAGGACCTTTCCACAAAGAAACAGCGAAAAAAGAAGACCGGGGCCATTTTGACAAAAATGGCACCCTTGGGTGCTTTACTGCAACTACGAACACAGCCTGCGGTAAAAGCAGATTACAGTAGTTAAAAGTAAACCACTGCCACCAGCCATTATTGAGGAAAGGGTAACATAAAAATGTTGCATGTGAAACTAGTCAAAGGCGATACTAAGTAACCCCTTGAGCACCCTATTGTAAGATGGTGTGTGCTGGGTCTAGAAAGTTACAAATATAAGTAAAGTTAATTTCACTTCACAAGTAAAGTTCATTTCACTTCACTGCTCTTAGAAACAGTAGTTTATCCTAGAGAAGGTATTGGAACATTGGGGAAATCTGAAAGACTTCCCTGTGCCACTGTACTGGAGGTGCTGTGTGACAAAATGTAAAAGATGATGCGTATAGAGTTTGTCAGACTCCACAACCAAAAGAAACACAGAAAACGCATATTAAAAGTACAAAGTCCCAAAGTTCAGCAAAAGAGCTGGGGGTCTCTAAAGTGGGAGAAATGTAGCACTGAACTGAAAATTCTCCCTACCAGAATTTGTGCTTTGTCGTTCTGCTGATTGAGTCCAGAGTTCATGAGAAATGAGTATGCATTAGGTCTGCAAGAAAGCAAACTCTAACCAAGCCTTAAATGTGCTGCTTTGACTCCAAGTAATTCCTAGCAGGAATTGGATATTAAGCAGGATGCTGTGGTGCACAGACATGTTCATCCTCTTGAACAATCCTGGGGGAAAATGTTTTTGTTGATCAAATTAACTTCCTCTTGGTGGCCTTTCAGCTATATTTGCTACAGTGGTTTGTTTGGTCAGTGGGTCAAGTCATTTTTTTGGACCATACCGCCCAAAGATAAACAAAAGGTATGTCCTGAATAAACAATTGATAAATGTTTGACTCATAAGGGTAGAGCCACTGTGGCAGACAAACTAATGTTGACCGTCCAGTTGCAGCAGTTTGGGATTTTTAGGGTGGGGAGTTTGTTAGGAGAGACTGCCTTGGAAAATCACAGTCTGAGGCTTCTGAAGAACTCTGCAGCAACCCAAAAGATACACAGCAGCGCTACACATATATATATATTCATTGTTAAGGAGAATTCGCTTCACCTTGGAGACCCCCAGCAACTTTGCTGGATTTTGAGGACTTGATTTTTTTAACTATAATGTGTGACCCTTTTTTCCCCACTCTCTAATGTATTTTGATGTGTGTTTTACTCTTGTGTTCTTTGATTATGGAGTTTTAGACAACTCCATAGGCATCATCTTTTTATTTGTGTCACACAGCACCCTCAGTGCAGTGACAGAGGAAGCCTTTTAGGCTGTCCTAAGGTTTACATACCTTCTCTGGGATAAACTACTGTTCCCAGAGAAAGTAAAGTGAAATTGACTTTACTAGTCTTTCCAAATTCCTAGACCCAGCACACACTATCTTACAATAGAGTGCTGGGGGGGTTACCTAGTTTCCCCTATATCTAGAAACTCATGTAGCAGTCAAATGCTACCCTTTCCTCTCGAAATGGCTGGTGGCAGTGGTTTTACAATGAACTACCATGATTTTTCCCGACTGCGAACACCGGTATCGTTAAAAAATGGGAGCCATGTTTTTCAAGATGCCATCTAAAACTCCTTTGTTTAAACAGGTCCCGGTATTCTTTTTTCGCCATTTCTTTTTGGAAAGGTCCTTCTAGATTTTGTCTATGCATGCCAAACCAGGTTTGGTCCCTTTGTTCGTACGCCTTTGGCGGGCTTCAGGACTGATGACCGCCTCTGGCTCCTAAGTGTCTGGGGTGGGCAGGAAGTGAGGGAGGTGCCTGAAACTCCCTCTGCTTAGGCTCCTAGGAGACCCAAATGCACCCTGGCGTGATTGGCTGGGTGACTACTCGGCAAGGACACCCACCCTGCTGGGTGAGTGGCAGCTAGGCTGGAATGAATGGGGGAAAACTGTTAAAAGGCGAGTCTCTTGGCTTGGAAGGCAGAGTCGACCACTGGAATGAAAGAACCGAAGACGAGCTGGAAGAGGACGGCTGCTGCAACTCCTGGACCGTTGGTTTTGCCCGGTGAAGCCCTGCTGCAGGTCCGAATCGCCAAGTTCAGCTCGACAGAGAAGCCCTTCAAGGATGACTTCTCCCTTTGAGTTGGTGGGACCATTCAACTCATAAGCTACCTGGATACCATTCTCTGAGTGCTGCAGGAAACTGAATAGCCAGGGAGAAGGACACCAGTTTGTGTGCTTGACTACAGCTACCGGAATTGAAGATTTGCCTTTGCCAGTTTTTTTACCCGTCCCAGTGCAGTGTATGAGTCCCCCGACATCCTTCCTCTTGTCCCAATGACTGAGGCTCGGGAACAGCGAGATCTGCAGGAACTGCCAGGAACAGACGTCTTCAGCTGCATCTTTTTCTTCATTGTAAGGTACTGTGAAAACCCGACCGAGAGAACTTTGACAACTTGCAGGCCAAGTCAGCTTGTGACCCGACATATGAATCTTTCTTATACGAACTACTTCTGAGAACTTTGGCAAAGACTTTTCCGTTTAACTTCCAGAACTGCTTTATCCTATACAAGACTTTAGCCCATTGACTTTGGCCTAACCTATTGCATTGAATCAACTCCTCTGGTGAACTCAAACTATTTGCACTGTTTTAGAGTAACTGTAATATTTGGTTTATTAACTTATGCCTTTTTGCTCCTACTTCAAATGTTCTTAATGCCATTTTGCTCCTCCTTCAAAGTAGTTTAAATGCCTCAGAACCTGATCTTGTGAAGTACTGAAGTATATTTTTGTGTGATATAGATTGCCTCCTCCTAGTGAATGTTTTATAACTGACTGTGAAATAAATGAGTAAGTGTTTTACCAGGAAACCTTGAGTATAAGAGTCTATTTGAATACTTGTAATTATAGACCTCTGTGTAACACCCTTACAGCTCACATTCCCTCTTGAGATAAGCTTGACTGCTCAGCAGCGCTACCACAAAACTGTGTACTACGGACTTCTACCAAAGGTTGGTTTTGTTTACACCTGTAGTCCTAGTTGTGTGTGTAGTGGTCCCAAAGGGTACTGCACACAAACTTTGCCTAAAATTCACACGTACAATGGAAGCTATAATGTTGACTTGCAACCTATCTTTTTTTCTAACTGGCTAACAAAGATTTTTAACATGCAAATGTCTACTTGCCAGCCTTCAATTTGAGCGTTGATTATCATGAAAGCTGAAAAAAGAAAGATACAAAAATACAAAAAAACAAAAAAATAGTTTTCCTTTTTGTTTTCTTTCTAACATATTTCTCATATCGGTTCACATTGACATTTTAATTGAGTGTTCACCCTCTAAAAATGTGTACTATTATTCTCTGGCAAAGTCCAAGCTGCTCTAGACCGGGTTCAGAGCATAGATGTAGGCTTCTATCCAAAGAGTACTTTAGAAAACGTGTAGTACTGATTGGGGTATTTTTGTGACTCATTTCTTGTCTCTTTGCTCAGGTGTTTGTGGAAAGGGCAAATCTGAGCCAGGCTCATAAACGGCTGAAGCTGAAAGATTTTCGGGATGCCTATCCCCGGTTCCCGCCAATCCAATCTATTCATGTGTCCCAGGATGAGAGAGACTGCTTGATGGACCTCACCGAATTCATGAACCCGTCGCCCTACACAGTACCTCAGGTAATTCATTGGTGTGTATAGACCAGCGCACAAACACATCTTAACAACTATTCAGCTAAACATTTTTTAACACTCCCCTCAATGCAACCTCCTCTTAAATCCCTAGTAGCTATACAAGTATTTGGTTTGACAGAGGAATCCCTATGATGGTCACTGTTAGAACTCCACTTGGTGGCTTTCCAGCTACATTTGCCACAATTGTTTGGTTGTTAAACCCCTGACCACTATGGCAGTCCTGCTAAGCCTTAGACTTTCAGTTGTCAGCTGAAATGCTAAATACGGGTTTTAGGGTTTTGGTATAAGCTCTTCTTACAATATAGATTAACTGTATGTTTGTAATTTTACATTTTCCGTTTCAAACCTTCACATTTCTAAGGGGGTGCTCTAAGAAGGCTCTTGGGACAAGACATCCCCAGATGGACAATGCAGATGTGCTGAAACTAGTGCATTGTACAGACCATTTCATCACACTCTTGGTGACCTATCTCAGTGAAAACTAGGACTTGTTGTCTGGGTTTTTTCTTTTTTCAGTTATCCTTGCCCAGCAACTTATTTTATTGTGCGTCTTAAGAGAAGACTGAGAATAACCCCAACTCCGATATACACAATTAGATTAGACCTCTTAAATGAAGCGCCAACTCTATTTTACAGTTTCAGTTTTTTTATTTTTTACAAATCATTGTCCTCCACCATATTAGGTTGCCCTTCTGAAAACGCGTGTTTCGGCAAGGTGCCTTTTTCAAATCTGCGCATTATTACATATCTCTCTAGTGGTCACCATTGAACAAAAATAATAAAAAGGGCAGACATCAAGGGTTGGTGTCAGGGAGGAGTTCATGGGTAATGAAAGCAATAAATGAAAAATTAAATATACGGTTTTTAAAAAATGGAAAAAATATATACATTTATGATTAATACGTCTTTTGCACAACTAACATTCCATAATCAGTTACTTCTTTCAATTCCTTGTGTAATTGTTAATAAGGTATTTGGGTCAACTCTTCATTTTCAATTGGTTGCGTTCCCTATCTATTTCATAAAAGGTTGTTCCAGTATGTTGGAAAACATCAGTTTAAGCAATCATTTTGCAAGCAAGTTTCTCCTTGTTATACATTGGTTGGGTTTGTATTTATTATGTATATTATACATCAGTATCTCGTTGCCATGGAATCATGGCTGTTGTCACTAGCACAATAAATTTGGTTTCCTTTTTATCTTTACTTGTGTCCTCACAAACCCTCACCTGTTTCCTTATTATACATTTACTAATACTCCCATTATTTCTATGTGATAGCATGTCCCTGCTAAGACCTTGTATGTATTGTAGATTACGCAATCTAATCGCTTACTACTTTGTTGAATATAGTACTTTAACACGTCCAGTCGCGTCTGCTCTCTTCCTCTCTGAGGAGCCGGCGCCATCTGTTAATTACGGCCGTTGCTATGGGAGGCGGAAGACGCGGGCTGTTTTCACTTGCTACTATTTACTATGCCGCCATGTTTTGGGATCGTAGTCCAGTCCCTAAATGGGGTTTTAATGCAAGAGCCCAACTTGTTATTTACATGATGCCGAACCATACTCGGTTTTCATTCAATTACATGTTTTTTAGCCATTGAAATACTGGGTTAGTAATTATTACCGCAGACCATATTTTAGTGATGCGGTCCACCTACTTAATGTTTTCATGTTTGCCAGTCATTACAATATTAGAACGCTCATTGTTTCCGCAATAAAGGAAGTACCTGTTAAATGTAATTAATTGCAGTAACATCCTCATTGCACATCTTGTTTACAGATGGCAATTGCTTCCTAATCCCATAGCACATACTGCATGTGCTGAATGCATTCTCTGCTGCCCACATTATAGTTATAGTGTGCCCAAATGCGTTCCCTTTATAGATTATATATTTCATAGTTCCCAGGGACTGTAACTTAAACATTGTTACTTAACCATACAAAAATCCCTTATTATATATGGAAAGCTGGTTCAGACCAATAGTCTAAGTGTGCCTTTTTTATGAGTGCTCAATTTGGCCATTGTCATCCATGTTGTGTGCTTCAAGTAAGAGATAGGCAGAACTGTAGTAGTGTTCCTCAATATAAAAGATGTTTTATTTACCCATTACTGTCCAGAGTATAAGTGGGTCAAAAACCCATACCACTTCTCCCATGATCTTAACGTCAATTTGTTCCATTAGACTATCTCCCAGTGGTCTGAATTATTACCTTATTTGTGCTAATCTCCCAGAAATTAGGCAATTTCCTTATCCTTGTTTAAACCAACTTCTGTGGCTTTATATCTGCAAATCAATCTCGCCTCAGTTTGCCCGAGTAACCTCTTTCTATTCCCTGCTCTTTTTCCTAGGTTTCTTTTGTTAACCTATGTACCTAATGTCTGTCTTATTATCGAATTGTTGTTCCGTTTGCCAGTGTTGAGCTAAAGGAAATTTAGGGTCCTGACTCCCAATAGTCGACATGTGCTCTCTTATTCTTGTCCTTAGCTCTCTAATCGTGCTGCCTATGTTGATGTGTTTACAAGTAAAATGTATCATGTATACAACAAAGTTTGTTCTGCAGTTGATTCAATCCAGTATTTTGGTTTTAGTACCAAATTTGTCCACAAACATTTCAGTACTTTAATGCACATATCAAAACACTGTACATGTTGCACATTTTCCAAACCCTTTCTTAATGGGTTGTAGCCATGATATGGGTGATGCTTCTTTCTCCTCCGGCAGTAAGGTTGGGCTAAAGCAGTTGTTTAGTGTTCTTGCTTTTCTGTAAATAATTCGAGGTCTTTCTTCGATATGCAACTTTTCTTTAGGATTTTGTATTCCTCATAGTGTTTGCTGCAAAATTTGGTTACAAATGCAACTTTATAAAAGTCTTTCTTTATTTTCCTTGTTCACCTGTGTCAGTGTTTGTTCTTTTGATCATTTTCTTGCCTTATCCTGAGTTTTACTGATGTTATTGCTTTGGTATCCCCTATGCCCGAATCGCTTAATTAATTACTCGCATTCTTTATCGAATACTTGAGGGTCTTGACAATTTTGACGTGCTCTAATAAATTCTCCTACTAGTATTTCTTTTTGTAGGTTCGTAGTGACAACTTGTCGCAAACAGTGTAGGATTAGCCTCCATCTCTTTCCTATATGTACACGTTTCCAAGTGGTCGCCAGCTGCATATATTCTTAGATCCAAGAAATGTATTTCAGTCTCGCTGCTTTTCCCTGTTAATTCGATTCCAAAGTCATTTGCATTGATCCTGGCAATAAACTCATCCAGTTCCTGCGCTGTTACCTTCCATAGTGGGAGTACATTGTCGATATACCGTGACCATGAAACACTTTTTTCGGAAAAAAACATGTCTGTGTATGCCACTACATCCTCAAACCCATAAATAGGTTAGCCAAAGCTGGCGCGTACTTGGTACCCATTGCAATCCCTTTAACGGGGTGAAAGAAGGTGTCATTGAATATGAAAATATTATGATCCAGTGTCGCCTGTGGCCTCTCCTTTAGCATCTCCACTTGATAATAATGTGAGGCTGATTCATCTTTAAATACATATTCCATAGTCTTAATTGCTAGTTTGTCCCTGATTGAGATGTAAAGGGCTTGAATGTCCGAAGTTGCTAGTAGGAAACCAGGTTGCCATGTTATGGTTGTCAAATTCTTGATTACATTGTTTTGGTGTCTTTTAGATATGCCTTAAGCTTTGTGACTCTGTCATGTCCCGGTTTTCCAACTGGCTGCGTCTAGGGGGTACCTAGCAACAAATGGAGGCTGCCATGGCGTCTGTTTCAATGCTATTCGGCACACGGAGCTCCTTGGTACTACAAATCCCATCATTACCTCTACTGTAGTCACGTGACACGCACATACTACGTTGCTGTGTCCTTTCGGTGAATGTCGTATTTAAATGCTTTTGTTTCAAGCATCGGGTGCTCCTAAACTGTTAGTTACGAGCATCTGTTTTCTGACTTCTGTTCTTGTCTAAACCTGAAACCAGGCGCATGAATCAAGACCTTGCTATTGCCTTGCCACCTTTTGGTCTCCCGACTCCTGCCTCCCTCTGCTTCTTCCCCAGAACACTCAAACTCAGCTTCCTCACCTCGACTTCCATTTCCTGATCCCATCAGTTGCGACGCCCTGATTTCTCGAACTCTGTAATTCAAGTGAGCTTGCGTGAGGTTAACGCTCGCCTCCCCGGTCTTTGTTTTTTTTTTTTATTTATTTCCATCCTTTCATTCCCTTCCTTTACCCTTTCCTTCCGATCTCCTCCCTGAACTCCTAGGGGTTTTGATTGTTATTTTCTACCTTTTTGGGTAAAATTTTTTGGACGCTTTGCTGTAATATATATATATATATATATATATATATATATATATATATATATATATATATATATATATATATATATATATATATATATATATATATATATATATATACTCCTCCTTCATCACATTTGAATACTAGTAGGTTGCTGGTATACCTCTCCACGGAGCAGGTAAGAGTGGGTAGTCGTGGGTGATGTCTGCTGTTTTCAGGCACTTCATTGCTGCATATTCTGAACTATTGCTTTGTTCTTTGTTCCTCTAGCTCTGCTGTTTCTGCTCCGGCCTGACAGGTGTAATTGGTCTCTGCAGACTGAGCTCTTGGGGGGAAATATCTGAATATCTGCAACAGCTTGGATTATAAATCTTTGAGTTGTGACAGATTTAGGAGCCTATTAACGCCTATCGGTTATGGAGGCTGCAGCTGATCTTATGACTGCCCTTATGCAGGCCTTTTCTGCTTTACGTATCTATGGCATCTGCACATGCGACTTTACATCAACGCATGGATGTGTTACAGAGCTTTGTGCAGCCATTACCCCATGATGAGGAGTTTGGTGATGATGCTGCTGCACCTCCTCCTGTAATCCCAGTACCACTTCCGGCTCCAGCCCCAGTTGTCCTTCCTGGGCCTTTCCCTTTGGCTCCACCAGAACGCTTCTCGGGTGATCCCAAAGCGTACCGGACTTTCGTGAACCAGTGTCGCCTGCATTTCCTTTGTCGTCGCTTGGCATTTCCAGATGCTACTACAAAGGCGGCATTTGTTCTTTCCCACCTGGGTGGCACTGCCGCAGCGTGGGCTAATCCATTGCTGGAAGCAAATTACCCAGCTCTGTATGACTTTGATACTTTAATCGAAGCCATGAACAGTGTTTTCGATATGCGATACAAAGCTCAGACCTCGGATCTGGAGTTCCTGGTTTTAGTCAAGGCAAGACGGATCTTTTGACTTATCTCGCCCGTTTTAACCAATTAGCGGCTGAAACCACGTGGCCGGAACAGAAGAAAGCGGCTGTATTCTATAAAGGACTGTCAGACGACCTGAAAGACGCTCTATCCGTGGTGCCCGCTCTTCCATCTGGTTTTCCTGAATTGCTGGACTTAGTCTTGCAAGTCGATGCTCGACTTCGGCAAAGGTGTGGCGAACGTCGGTATCCCGATATTCGCACCTCGTCCCGACCAGATGGAGCTACTCCTTCTCTCCATGGAGAGGCTGAACCCATGCAAATAGGGGCAATCAGAGGCCCATTATCCAAAGCCGAACGAGAAAGCCGTATGGTGAATAACCTATGTTTTTATTGTGGCCAGTCAGGTCATTACATTCGTTTGTGTCCTAAAAGACCCGCCAAGGTGGCAGGAAATGCCAGGACTCATCCTTAAACCGGGCTTTTCGAACGAGTCAAATGATTCAGGGTTCGGGCGATTGTTTCCCGTCTTCGCACATTTACCTTGCTATGTGCTTCACTGCTCCTGGCATCAAAGCCTTTACCAACCCGGTTATGATTGATTCAGGAGCCAGTGGGACTTACATGGACATCAAATTGGCCGAATGTTACGGACAACCTGTATTTCCCAAAGCAAGACCCGAGGAAGTACATGCGGTAGATGGTTCCCGTCTGGTATCTGGACAGGTAACAGAGCAGACAGGTCCGCTACAGATGTCCACCATACAAGGTCATTTAGAATCCATCACTTTCGACCTTATTTCTGCCCCTCAATTTGGCATCATTCTTGGTCTCTCTTGGCTGTAAACACACAATCCTGTAATTGACTGGGTTGAACAAATAGTGCGGTTCTCTTCCTCTTTTTGCATACAAAGTTGTCTTGAGGCCCGTCATATAGCAGCGTTGTTTCCTTGTTTGGCAATGGTGGCTAGTCTCCCTTCCATTAGTGGCACATCGTCTAGTCCAGACCCTAAACTCCCAGTGGAATACCAGGAGTTTTCTGATGTGGTCGACAAAGGATTGTCAGAAAAACTGCCCCCACACAGGTGTTATGACTGCCCCATTGATTTAATACCCGGAGCAGTAATACCACATGGTCGTATTTATTCCCTCACTCAGAAGGAAGAGTAACATCTGCAAGACTATTTGAACAATGCCTTGCGTTTGGGACACATACGTCCATCTCGCTCCCCTGCGGCCTCCCCAATATTCTTTGTACCAAAGAAGGAAGGGGACCTAGGCCTCGTGTGTACTATCGTGCCCTTAACAAAGTCACGGTTAAAAACCAGTATCCGTTACCGCTTATCACAGAACTTCTCGATAAAATGACCTCCTCCAGTGTCTTCACCAAGTTGGACTTGCGGGGAGCATACAATTTGGTGAGGATGCGAAATGGAGATGAATGGAAAACCGCATTTAAGACGAAGTTCGGGCTCTATGAATATTGTGTAATGACTTTTGGGCTTTGCAATGCCCCGGCTACATTCCAGTACTTCGTAAATGACATCTTCAGAGATGTGCTGGATTGTTATGTCCTAATCTATTTGGACGACATCCTGATATTCTCGGAATCCATTTCTCAACACATACAACATGTGCGTTCTGTCCTACTCCGTCTGCGTGAACACTCCCTCTATGCAAAACTGGAGAAGTGTGTGTTCCATGCGTCCGTTGAGTTCCTGGGGTTTCAAATATCCAAGAAGGGAGTGCTCATGTGCACCTCCAAGGTTCGGGCAGTATTGGACTGGCCTGTCCCGAGCTCATTGAAACTCTTCAATCCTTCTTGGGCTTTTCAAATTTTTATAGGCGTTTCATCGCCCCCTTTTCTGAAATTGTAGCCCCATCAGGGGCGTTGCTGGGGGGGGGCTCAGGGGGCTGTAGCCCCTGATCTTTTGGTTGTAGCCCTGGATAGAATCTCAGGAGCTACAGCCAAAAGACTAGCTAGCCCCCAGTCCCAACAGTTCCGACATCAGCTTAGCCCCGGGTCTTTTCCAGACCTAGCAACTCCCCTGAGCCTCATTGACCCGGTTGACCAGTCCTAATGTTCCTTTCCTTTGGGATGACAAAGTGCAGTCTGCATTTCGGAATCTGAAAGAAGCTTTTACTACCGCTCCTGTATTACAGCACCCCAACCCATCTCTTCCGTTCATCGTGGAAGCAGATGCCTCCGCTATTGCGGTAGGAGCCATCCTATCACAGATATGCCCTGCTACTCAACGCCTACATCCAGTGGCCTTTCATTCTCGGAAATTTACATCAGCAGAACGCAACTAAAGAGGGGGGAGGTACCATCTCTTAGGTGCAAGGCATCCAATAACCGTGTATACAGACCATCGAAATCTCCAGGCCCTGTCTCATGTGAAGTGTACCAACGCCAGGCAGATACGTTGGCATTTATTCTTTACTATGTTTGATTTCATAGTGACGTATCGCCCTGGTCCATTACATGGAAAAGCGGATGCTTTATCCCGCATCGGTACCGACATGGACACAAAAAAGCAAACACCACCGGTATTACCCTCAGGTGCTGTTGTGCGTGTTTGTTCGGTCTCTCTGTCACTGATAGACGGTTTAAGGAGATGGGCCAAGAATCATGTTTCTGTTCTTAAAGGGGTTGGATGCCGAGCTTATCACCGGCCTTCCCTATGTACGTGGGCTATTGTACCTACCTGACAACCAAACCAGACGCAAAGCTTTAGAATGGTCCCACAATCTCCCGTTAGCAGCCCATCCCGGTCAAGCTAAAACCTATGATCTACTGCACCGGTGGTACTGTTGGCCTGGCATGAAGAAAGACACTGAATAATACGTCTCTAAGTGTGCTATATGTACACAATGCAAGAGACAGCCGGGCAAACCCGTGGGTCTTTTAATGAGTATGCCTTTACCACCGCATCCGTGACATACGGTTACCCTTGATTTTGTGGTTGAACTCCCCTTGATCAGAGGCATGTCCACAATCCTTGTGGTGGTTGATGTCTTCACCAAGATGGCTCGGTTTATACCATGCTCGGGCGTACCTACTGCTCCCATATTGGCTAGCTTGTTTTTTGACCAAGTGGTACGTTTGTTGGACTACCTACGGTCCCAATTTCCGACACGTTTTTGGCACGCTCTCACCTCCTCCTTGGGTATTGATGCACGCTTGTCCTCGGCCTACCATCCTCAAACGGATGGCCAGACTGAACGTACAAATGGCACCGAGGAACAGTTTCTCTGCTGCCTGTGTCTGCAACATCAATCGAACTGGTTGTCGGTACTAGGTACTGCTGAATTCGCCTACAATAATTCCAGGCACTCATCGGTTGGCTGTTCCCTGTTTTATGCCTTGTATGGACTACATCCGAGGACCCACCCGCCTGTTCTGCCTTCCTTGAAGCAGATCCCAGCAGCAAAAGACATGAGAGATTCCCTGCTTACAGTTCGCGAGTCAGTATTAACACATCTGCAAGCTGCGCAACATTGCACTAAGATGCAAGCCGACAAGCAGCGCTCACCAGCCCCATTTTATGTCCGTGGTGACCGCGTATGGCTTTCAATAAAGCATCTGGCTATTCGGGGTAAACAAAAACTTTTGCTGTGTTTTGTGGGAACTTATACAATTCTACATTGTCTCAACCCCGTTGCTGTTCGTCTGGACATTCCGCCTCATTGGCGGGTGCACCCTGTGTTTCATGTCTCATTGCTTCATCCTTTTGTACCTGGCACGCGGTTACCTGTTGTTCGAGCCCCGGTCAATGTCAGAGGCGAGGAGGAATATGAAGTCTGTGCCATTTTGGACACCCGTCTCTGCCGCGGGGTTAGATCTTACCTGATTGACTGGAAGGGGTACGGTCCGGAGGACAGGACCTGGGAACCGGCCTCTAATTTGAATGCACCTCAATTGTTGCATGCTTTTTGGTTGAAACACTTGAGCACGCGCAGAGGAAGCCGCCCTTTGCGGAGGGGTACTGTCATGTCCCGGTTTTCCAACTGGCGGCGTCTAGGGGTACTTAGCAACAATTGGAGGCTGCCATGGCTTCTGTCAACGCTATTCAGCACACGGAGCTCTTTCATACTGCAAATCCCATCATTCCCTCTACTGTAGTCACGTGACACACACTTACTACGGTGATGTGTCCTTTCCGTGAATGCTGTATTTAAATGCTTTTGTTTCAAGTATCGGGTGCTCCTAAACTGTTCGTTACGAGCATCTGTTTTCTGACTTCTGTTCTTGTCTAAACCTGAAACTCGGTGCACGAATCAAGACCTTGCTACTGCCTTGCCCCCTTTTGGTCTCCCAACGCCTGCCTCCCTCTGCTGCTTCCCCAGAACACTCGTCGGCTTCCTCACCTCGGCTTCCATTTCCTGATCCCATCGGTTGTGGCGCCCTGATTTCTCGAACTCTGTAATTCAAGGGAGCTTGCATGAGGTTAACGCTCGCCTCCCCGGTCTGTTTTTAAAAAAAAATGTATTTCCATCCTTTCATTCCCTTCCCATTACCCTTTCCTTCCGATCTCCTCCCTGAACTCCTAGGGGTTGATTGTTATTTTCTACCTTTTTGGGTAAACTTTTTGGGACGCTTTGCCGCTTCAACATTTGGATTGCTTTGGGCGCTTTTTGGGACGCTTTGCTGCTTCAACATTTGGATTGCTTTGGGCGCTTTTTGGGACGCTTTGCTGCTTCAATATTTGGATTTCTTTGGGCGCTTTTTGGGACGCTTTGCTGCTTCAACATTTGGATTGGTTTCCAGATAGATAGATAGATAGATAGATAGATAGATAGATACTCCTTCCTCACATCCCGTTCTCATCTCTTCATTTGAATACTAGTAGGTTGCTGGTATACTTTTCCACGGAGCAGGTAAGAATGGGTAGTCGTGGGTGATGTCTGCTGTTTTCCGGCACTTCATGGCTGCATATTCTGAACTATTACTTTGTTCTTTGTTCCTCTAGCTCTGCTGTTTCTGCTCCTGCTTTTTCACTCAAGCCCCCGGCCTGACAGGTGTAATTGGTCTCTGCAGGTTGAGCTCTTGGGGGGGGGGGGGGGGGGAGTCTTTTGCATATTACGTTGGAGACTTTCGCATTCAAAGAGTGAAGAAACGCCCAAAAGTGGGTGTGTTATCTGCAACAGATTGGATTATATATCTTTGATTTGTGACACTCTCGGACTTAGGATATTGTCTAGGTATTCAGATATTTTCTAAGTTGCCCATCCTATTCTGCTAAGAATTGTCCTTGCTTCTGGAATCCTATCAAATGGCTTGCGTATCTTGGGGAGGAAGTATATAGTTGGTATCACAGGTTCTTTGACAAGCATATAAGGTCTTTCATAATAAGAGCTACCAGACAGGATGGTAAGAGTTGACCCAAATACCTTACCAACAATTACACAAGGAATTGGAAGAAGTAACTGATTATGGAATGTTAGTTATACAAAAGATGTAGTAATCGGATCAATGTATATATATTTTTTCAGTTTTTTAAAAACAAAACATTTAATTTCTTTTCATTTATTGCTTTCTTTACCCATGAACTTCTGCCCGACACCAACCCTTGATTTGTCATTTTTATTATTTTTGTTCAATGGTGACCATTAGAGAGATATGTAATAATGCCCAGATTTGAAAAAGGCACCTTGCTGGAACACGTGTTATCAGAAGTGCAACTAAAGATGGTGGCGGAAACTGATGTGTAAAAAATAAAAACGGTGAAACTGTAAAATAGAGTTGGTGCTTTATTTAAGAGGTCTAACCCAACCTATGTCAGTGATGTTGCTTGTCTGCTCCTTCGGGCCCGCAAAAACATCTACCTTGCTCTTATTTTTGCACTTCTTCAGATGTATTATGTGGAATAATATTTCCCAGACCTGGTGCAAACGTTTATCCAGTGGACGGTGCATGAGCCTTAAATTGAATTCTCTACCTCCAGTCAGTGTGGTATGTGATAACATTTTAGATTGGGTTATCCTGTAATAGGTCAATGTATTTTTGGCATGTTTCATGTATGCAGCTGGCCTGCATTCAGTCGTACAGCCTTGGGAAATTGAAATATATCTACTCCCTGGGCATAGTATAATATCAAGTGCAACTCCTGGTATGACTCAGACCTAGTCACCCTTAAACGCTAGTGCAGGTTGACTGAGAGGAAATGCCGTGCTTCATTTTCATCCTCTGACAAACTGCCCTGCCGCCTGCTCCAAAGGCAATACCAGCTCTCTGTCTGCACTAAGAAGGGAGCCCACATCCAAGCCAGCGTCTCTGCGGCATCCAACAACTCGGCTGAACTCTTTAAAATCTGCAAGGAACTGGCCATTCCTGCCGCAGTCTCTACCTCTCCTGTCCCTTCCCAGGACCTCTGCACGGCACTGGCTTCTCATTTCATCTCTTAAAACTCAGGACATCCTGTCGTCTCTCCTCCTCTCTCCTCCTCTCCCCTCCCTTCTTCTACTCCCTGCTCTTCCTCTGGCTCTTCTTTGGCCTCCTCTCCTCCCCCCATCTCAGCCTTTTCCCTGTTCTCCCCAGACAAGGTTTCTAGACAAGTCCGATCTATGAAAGTCTCATCAAAACAAGTGCACCCCTCTTCCTCCAAAACTATCAAGGACCACATTGACTCCCTGGCCCTTGCCTTGGCCGACTTCTGCAACCACTCTTTCGCCACTGGATTCTTCCCTTCCCCTCTGAAGCACTCCTTTGTGCACCCCCTTCTTAAGAAACCCTGTGCCGACCCATCCTGTCCAGCTAACTATCGCCCAATCTCCATTACTCCTTTACTGGGCAAACTCTTGGAAAAGCTGGCCATCTCCCAGCTCAATCTTCACACTGAATCTGTTGGCTGTCTCCATGATTATCAGTCTGGCTTCAGAATGGCCAGATGCACAGAAACTGCTCTCCTGAACATCCGTGAAGACCTGCTCTCCAACCTTGATTCCAACACCACTTGTGTCCTCATCTTACTTGATCTCTCTTCTGCCTTCGAAACGGTCAACCATGCCATCCTGCTCAACTGTCTCCGTGATAACCTGGGGATCACCGTTCAGGCCCTGCCGTGGCAGACTTCTTTTCTCTCTGATCGACCCTCCCAGGTTCAGCTTGGGTCTTTCCTCTCCTCTATCTCTACCTGTGGTGTCCCCCAGGGGTCTAACCTCTCTCCCTGGCTTTTCAATCAATACCTGGCACCTCTTGCCTACCACATTGCCGTACTCTGCCCCAACTTCCAGTGCTATACGGATGACACTCCGCCCATTTTCAGACTATCCTCAGCCACCTCCTCTCCCTCTCTCACTTCTGACTGTCCGCCATCCAGGAGTGGTGTTCCGCCAATAATCTCGGCCTTAATGCCAATAAGACCGAGATTCTCCTCATCGGCACACCCACACCATCCTGTCCTGTCACTCTCTTGCCGGCCTCTCTGGGCCCTTTTCCCCCTCCCACCTGTGAGGCAAAAAACCTCAGGGTCATCTTCGACTCCAATCTCCTTCTCTCCTCACATCTCCGACATCTCTAAGAAGTCACACTACCAGCTGCACCTCCTCAGAGGTATTCTTCCTTTCCTCTCCTTCCCCCAGAAGCTCTTTGTCTGCAGAGCTCTGGTTCTCTCTTGGCTGGACTATTGCAACAGCCTTCTTCTAAATCTGCCTGCTTCCACCCTCCACCCTCTGCAACTCATCCAGAACAGGACTGCGAGACTTGTCCTTGGCCTCAAGCCCAGGGATCATATTTCTCCAGGACTGAAATCTCTGCACTGGTTCCCAGTGGCTGCAAGGATTAAGTTCAAAACCCTATGCATTGTCCACAAGGCCTTCTGTGGCCTCAATACCTTCAAGTCTCTCTTCCTAAATATCTTCCTTCTCGAGCTCTTCCACCTCCAACTCCCTCAGGGTCAGTTGTTTCTCCAAGCAACGAGTTGGTGGTAGATCTCTTTCTTTGGCTGGGGCCTCCATCTGGAACAGCCTTCCTGCCCCACTGAAACTTGAGGAGAACCATCTCTGGTTCCGGAAGCACCTCAAAACCTTTCTTTCCTTCCGAATTCCCTCCTCCTCTCCCCTGCTGATTTCCTGGCTGAAACTGACACTGCACTGGCTGATCTCTGGCCCAGGTCCCCTTCCCCGCCCGTTGCACACCTGCACTGCCTTTCTTGCAACCCCGCACCTGTGGACTGTTTTTCTGTATCCCTACAGTTCCTTTACCAGCACTTGACACTTGATGCCTGCACTTGCCCTTTACCCTTGCACTTGCCAGCTGCTGGCCGTACGCTAATTATTATTTATTCTATTATCCCTTGTACTGCACTTTCCCCTCGCACTTTCCCCCTTCCCTCTTCCTATGCACTTGGGCGATCTGAATGTCAACTGGCCTAGTAGGATCGTTGTCTGTCTTCCCTCTGTTCCCCTTCCTTTGCCTCGTCGTGCCTTGAAACACTTGTGTATAGGCGCGTTATAAATGCCATATCATATCATCCCCTTCATGTTGGTATTGTGTATGTGATCATTGTGGACAAGCCATCATGCCTTTGTGGAGTTTTTTATGATGCACAACTGACGGTCGACAACCTTATTGTGGAATTCGTAATGTGCTGCAAGGTTTTTCAGTATCTGTTATCTATTATGCCTAAAACAGGGAAACCAATAAGTTACAGTAGGACAGCTATATGAATTCGATGTGGTGTGATGGAAAAGAAGTGTTATTATTTTATTTTTTTTACTTTTATTTTTGTTGCCAGAGGCAAATAGCATAGACATACATCAGAGCAGCCAAGCCATTTGATACATCTATAAATGAATACAGTGGTACACAATAAATTATGATACAACAGCAGGTAGGGAATGAGGCATCACGGAACATCACAATGCTTCAACACTTAAATGAGAAGTCTGAGTGGAATTGTCCACAGAGGAGGGCTTGTTCAAGCTATTTAAGTAGCTGTTAAAGGCAGACCATATGTTTTTGGGGCGGGAGCAAGCTGGGATCATACCAAGGAACTCTTCTTCACAATTTCGGGACCAGGTGAGTAAGTTTAACCTTTTCTGGAATGAGGAGGGAGAAGAGCTCTTCCAGTTCTGTAGGATACATTTCTTAGCTACTATACAGCTCACATTAAGAAACTTGACCATACTCCTAGCCCCCTCAGTCTGCCACACCCCAAACAGAACTCCCATCGGGTCCGGGTCAACCACAGCATCACTGATTTCAGATAGTGTTTCTAGGATCTTGCCCTAGAATGCGGCCAGCCTCGGGCAGTCCCAAAACATGTGCAAATGGTCAGCGCCCTCCGCGCCAGAGCGAGGGCAGAGTTGAGGGTTGGAACGTGCAAACCCGGAGATCCTGCACGGGGTGTAATATAGCCTCTTTAGCAATTTGTACTGTATGGTTCGGTAGCAGAAGTTTAGAGAGACCCTGTCGGTGTGAGAGCACATCTTTTCGCATAGGTGGTCAGTGAGCTCCAACTCCAGCTCGTACGCCCAGTCATGCCGGGCCCTGGAGGGCTGTGGTGGGGCAGCAACCAGTAAAAGCTTGTACAATGAAGAGACCACCCCACAGGCGCCGCCCGAGTTGGTGATGTAGGCAATCCCAGGGGAGTCCGGGGGTTCATTGGGGAAGTCAGGCCAGGTATTTCGGATGGCGGCTCGGAGTCTGTAATATTGCAGAAGTTCCAGTGCTGAACCCGAGTGACCCGGCCTCCACGTCTGTGGTGTTATGGCCCATCTGGGTAGAAATCAGTTAGAACAAGGTACCCCAAGGTCTCCCAGTTTCATGCAGAGGGCTGTCTCATGTGTGGGTTCCAGCCGGGGAAGCGCCAGGCGGGGAGCCACTTGTAGTATGGGTGCTGTTCGGTACATGTCTCAGGTATTGGACCCCAGGCTTGTACAGTGGTTTGGACCGGGTCAATGGGCGAGTCCGGTTCGTACTGCTTGTGCAATATTAATGGCATTACGTTAGTGCCTGCTGCCGCCAGAGTTTCCAGTTTGACATGGGGGCGAGGAGGGGGCCCAGGATACCAGTAAGAAGCGAGCTGTTCCTGCGCTGCGATCCAATACCGCAGCATATCAGGGGCAGTGAAACCCCCCCCTATCATAGGGGGGTGTCATGTCGGACCATTTTTTATGCACAGCGCCAGAATGCCATAAGAACTGAGCGCACAGCTTGTGTAGATTTATAAAGTATTTCTTTCCGGGCCAAATGGGTACGTTACTGAATATGTACAGCAACTTGGGGAGCAATATCATCTTTACAAGTGAGAGCCTCCCGGCTAGTGATAATGGAAGGGAGCGCCAACGTGCCATTTTGGCTTCAGCTTGCTGTGCCACGGCCAGGTAGTTGCTTGCTAACAATGTACCTTTGGTCAGGGACACTTGGACTCCTAGGTACTTAATCCCGTCAGGAGACCAGCGGAGCGGGTACTCGGTGGCAGGTTGTAGAGTGGAGCTGGTAAGAGGGAAGAGCTTGGATTTGGTGTAATTTTATAGTGAATCCGGAGTGTGTGCGTATGCGGGTGATGTCACGTACAATTGGGTCGAGGTGAGCAGTGGGGTCTCTGATGATAGACCGAGATTATTTCAGGAGTATCCTGCAGCCGTATTCCTTGGCGTGAGTGGTGCGCCCTAACATGGTCCACCATTGGCTCTATTGCCAGGGCGAACAGGATCTGGGAGAACGGGCAGCCCTGTTGGGTGCCTCTAAAGAGGGGGATCAGGCCCGACGTCTGGGATTTGACATGAACTCTGGCCACTGGGGAGGTATATAATAACTTGATATATGCCATCATCTTAGTCCCTATGCCCATAGTTTCCAATACTAGCCACATGTACTTCCAGGACACCATGTCGAATGCCTTCTGGGCATCAAGTGCGACCACGACTGCACTCGCGCCCTGATCAATTCACGACATAACATTAAACAGCCTTCTAATGTTATGGGATGTGGATCTGACTGGTCGTCGTGGACCATATATGACATGACCGGAAGGAAGCGATTGGCAATTACTTTGGAAAAACTATTTGTGTCCAAATTCATTAACAAGAGGGGCCTGTATGATCCACACTCATCGCTGGGCTTACCGGGTTTGAGTAGGACCGTTATGACGGCCTCACGTAATGTTGAGGGAAGAGACCCTAGCCAGAGTGATTTGTTACATACTTCGAGTAGTTTGGAGGCCAGTATAGCTACATGTTACTGGTAGAATTCTGCTGTTAGCCCGTCGGGGCCCGGCGCCTTTCTATGGCCTCCACTATTTCGTCTAGTAGGATTGGAGTCTCTAGTTGGTCTCTAGTTGCGGGGGAGATAGATGTTGTGGGTATCTGCTCGAGGAGGTCTCGCATATGGGAATCACTGTGCTCAGGGGGCTGTGAGTCTAATTCAGAGTAGAAGTCTGTAAAGACCTCCAAGATCTGCTGGTCGTACCACTGTACTGCCCCCTGACCGTCTTTGATGCAAGTGATCTGAGTTTGTCCCCACTCACCCCTCGCCAGAGCGGCTAGTGTTTTGCCAGGTCTATCGCCCTCGCCATATTTCCGCGTCGCTTGTGAACGGCTAAAGTATTGGATTTCCCTAGTGGCTTGTTCATTGAAGAGTTGGAGTTCTTTGCTAATTTGGGAGAGGGTAGTAGGGTCAACTGACATCAGGTGAGCCCACTCTAGTTCGCGTAGTTCGGCTTCGGAGCGGCCAAGGGCTGCTCTTATAGCTTTAAGGACTCCCGCCTCCCTAGATATGGATATTCGCCTGATAAAGGCTTTGCAGGCATCCCAACGGACTCCCAAGGTAGTGGACTGGGGTGTATTATGCTCAAAGTAGGACTGGATGTCGGCAAGGATGTCTGCCTTGAATATGATATCCTGCAGGGTGAAAGATTTGAAACGCCACGTGTTAATGGTAGGGGCAGGTGTTCCCAGTTCTAGGGATATCAAGATTGGTGAATGATCCGATAAGGTGCGAGCAAGTATTTGTGTTTCCACCACTCTACCCAGCATTGCGCTTGATAGTAGGGACATGTCAATTCTGGAGGAGCTATCATGTACTGAGGAGTAGTGGGTGCACTCACGTGTTTGTGGATGCAGTGCCCTCCATGCATCACAAATGTTGAGCGTTGTGCAGTGTGCTAGGAGTCTATGTGCCGCACCGGACAGTAATATGGGAGCTGTGCCTGTTCTGTCCAGCATAGTGTCCAATTTGAAATTCATACCCCCCCCAGATGATTTGCACCCCCACATAGCCCAGCAGTATAGATACCACCAGGTCGACAAAGTCGGGGAGTCAACATTTGGGCCATAGGTATTCACCAACAGATATTCTCTGTTCGCTATTGCGCAGTGCAGTATGACATATCTTCCCTCCGGGTCGATATAGCACTTGTGGAGTACGAACCTAAGTGATTTGTGAACCATTGTCAACACCCCTCTGGCCCGGGTAGAGTATGAGGTGGAATATCTGTGGGGTCCTCATGATGGTGCCATACACTTAGAGGGCCCGTGGAGTGTGTTTCATGCAAAAGTAATATTTTGCAACCATATCTTTTGGCGTAGGTCATGATTTTACGAGCCTTGGTGTAGTTACTCAAGCCCCGGATGTTCCAGGACATCACTGTTGCAGGCTTTTTAAGGGTCTAGGGAACATCCCACCACTGTTGTCGTAGAGTACGTTTAAGGCGGGATCTGCTCTTATGCGGGGCCCCCCGATGTCCTGTGGTCTGCCAGTCTGCCTCTTCCAATAACATTTCCCAAACCAACCCCACCCCCCTCCCGCACCACCCCTTCTTGGCAGGCAGTGTATCCCCCCACCCCCCTCCCTTCAAAACCAAATTCCCCCACAAAAGATGGATCTGCGGGCGAGACACTTCAATCTAACCAAAGCAAACATTGCAAACACAGGGGGGGTGCGCCGTTGCTGTGTGTTGGACCTCTAAAGCAAATCCAACTGACACGGAACATTGTGTGGTACAATAAATAATGGGACGCATAGAAGACACACATTTCCCACACTACCAGCCCTAGACAGGGGGCAGAACGCCCACATCGTGAATGGGAAGTGCTTAAGGGTGTGGGAGCAGTTAAGTGAGCATAAGAGCAGGTATGAGCGAGTGTCAGTAGGTAGGCAGGACCCAGTGCGGGACCGTTAACGGGCTCTGTTGTGAAGCCTACAGTTGTGTTTGACTCAAGTGACAAATGCATATGCGTAGTCAGTCCAGGAAATGACGTTGCCATCAGCACATTGGAGGATAAGCAAGATTGACCAGACTATACAGATTCTAAGTGATTGTAGTTCAGTCGTCGACCATTGGCCCTCCATTAGGATTATGGGGTGGTATTTGAGACCCTATAAATTTCACAGCTTCCTCCGGAACGGTGAAAAAGTAGTTTTTCCTTGAAGGTAATCTTCAGCCGAGCCGGGAAAAGAATTGCGTAGGGGACGTTGCGCTCTCGCAACAACTTTTTAACTCCAAGGAACTGGCGCCTCTCTTGTTGTACCCCAACAGAGAAGTGGATTAGGGAATATACGAATAGTATGTGAGTCCAGGCACAGGTCCCCTTTCTCACGGGACAGTCGAAGGATAAGGTCCCTGTCTGTGTAGTTGAGAATCCTATGCGATGATGGGCCTGGGAAAGTCTCCTGGTTTGGGGCGCAGTGACAGTGCCCGATGAGCTCGCTCAACCATGAAGTATGGGGACAGGGCAGGATCACCCAGTAGTTCCTTAAGTAGGTTCTCGACAGTTCATTGCACCCCTTAAGCAGGGACCCCAATAATGCTGAGGTTGTTCTGCGCAACCGGGACTCAAGATCATCACACTTTACCTTAACCATTTTCATATCTCGGGTTAGAGTGGCCACAGTGTCCTGCAGAATGTGCAATCCGTCCTCATTTGCCCCAATTCGATTCTCGGCCTCAGTGATTCTGGTCCCCGTCTGATCAACCCTAGATTTGAGGGACGCGACATTGGCGTTTATATCGTCCAATTTCTCGTGAAAAGAGGCAAAGTTTTTGGCCATTGACTCCATCATCGCAGTGAGGTCAGGGGTCATTGAACTGGAGGCAGGCTCAGGGTCCTCCTGCACTGGTGTGGTAGCTCCCGAGTCCGCTTGCGGGGTGGCCTTTGCAAATTTGTCCTTGGCACCCATCTTACCGGTCCCTCTGGATCTGCTAGACATTGCAATGGGGTTGAGGGTGCCAAGCGTGGAGGCCCTGCCCGGTATTGAGAGCGGGGGTGTAGCACCAAGTTTTAGTGCACGGTGGAGGAGGTAGGGATGGCCAGTGGCACAGCAGCTGTATTCGGGGTTAGGCGGTGGTAGGGCTGCAATGTTGGGTCGATGGGGTCAGGTATGCATGCAGTCTCCCAGCATCAGGGATATCAGGGGGCCAGAGGGTCCTGCTCTCGATTTGCCAGAGCGTAGTTAGGGGCAATGTAGGGTGTAGGCTGACTGATGGATCAGCAGTGTTGAATTGAAACGATAATGTTTGAGTGAGCACCACAGCCAATTGCCCAGAGTGCAGACGAAACCACCTGCCCTTGTGTTGTTGCGGGGCTCTGGGGTTAAGCGCAGGAGGGCCGCCTGCCGGGGGAGTGGAGTGTCACCCTCCGGGGGATATGGGTGGCCGCCAAGCTGGAGCGCGGCTGTAGGCAGTCTTCAGGAAGAAAGGGCGATCTCAGTGGGGGCCGCAGCACACGGGTGCCCAGGAGACAGGTGCACCAGGGCCCCCCGCAGCACCCGGAAGGGGTCTGCGTGTCGATAGCAGCGTAGTAAAGATAAATGGGGGAGAGTCCGGTCCCCCCCTCCCCCAACTCCTCACCTGCTCTGCGGGTGCAGCCCACGGCCCGCGGGGTGCACTGTCAGGTCGCGTGTCCACTGGTGTCTACCCACGGGCCGTCAGGCGGGCACGATCGCGGAGTGCGTTGGGCCCCTCTCAGGGTTTGTCAGATGCCACACAGCTGACACGGCCAAGCCGGGCGGGAAGATCACGGAGCGGAGAGGGGCGGCCACGGGCCTCAGTAGGCACAGCCCTGATGCCCGGTGAAGGATGGCCCGCCGGCTGGTTCGCTGCAGCACTCGGGAGGGGGGGGGGCTGGAGGCTGGGGGGAGGAGGAGAGAAAATAGCCGCAGCAGTTTGCCCGTGGGGAACAGGCGTCAGGGAGAGACGGGCGTGGACCAGGCAGGCCCACGGCAAGGGGCGCAGCCTCCCGCAGACATAGTCCCCAGCCAGGCCTCCGTCTGTGACGGGGTCAGCCCACACCTCCAGGCCCCAATCTGCAATGTGGCGTGGCAGGTCTCGCAGGGGCCGATTTTCACCGAAATTCGATCTTTCAGGCAGCAAAATGTGGGGAATATTCTGAGCGAATTTCAGGCAGCAGGAGAAGCTCAGACGGCCGATGTGGCAAGATTCGGGTCCACTCTCCATGGAGCTCAGCAGCTAAGCAGCCATTTTCGGGCTGCTCAACAGCGCCCCCCAAAAAGAAGTGTTGTGTATAAGCTTTATGCTGCTTTTTTGCTTTGATGTTACTCCTCTTTGAGACCGTCTTAATCTCATAGCTGACCGTATGTTTGATGGACCACTGTGCTTGATTCGGCAGTAAGTGATGCATAAGGGCATTAAAGATATTTCAAATTTTACAGAGGTCTACGAGTATAGCCCTGTCAGGGTCCGAAATGACCTTTGCACAATTGACCATATATATATTGGGGAGTTGCGTGGGGGGTTTCCCCCCGGCATATATGTAACAATTGACCATCGCAGTTTGGTCAATTGTAATTGGAACAATTGTAGTTTGAACAATTCGTATACAACCGGTGTGACCACAAAAGACATGAACAAAGTATTTTTTTTTGTTTTTTTTTAAAAAGAGCTGCCTTTGTACATTGGCTTGCACCTCTACTCCAGGGCAGGGACTTGCTTATAATTGGCTGGCCTTTGATACCTACATTTGGGTCTGGTCTCAGGGGTTAGTCTATAAGAAGAGGGTGGTCATCTTTGGTTCTTTTGGCCTGTGAGATTAATTCCTGTGAGTGTTATGTCACATTTTCTGTCCCTCCCAGGACCGGGTGAGTCTTTAGGAATTTCTCTTAGGGATCCTGCTTCTCGCCTGGATGCTGTGAGGCCACAAACTCCCTCAGTGAGTTTGGTTATTGTGTTTGGGTGTTCCATGGACCTGCTTTCAGGTTTGCAACCCTTGTGAAACCCAAAACTTTCCGGATTCCAGCTTGTGGACTTTGCTGTGAGTTTTCAGCGTCTGTGGGATGCACAAAGGCCCGTGGGATGGTCTCTGGCAGATGTTTGTCTGTGTTCATTTTCCTTACTCTTCAAGGTGCCTGCTTTTTTTCTTTGAAGGTTAGGGGGAGTTTACCCCGATCCAGGGGACTTGTGGAATGGGTAGTTACTTTGTGACCATCCCCTGCAAAGCAAAAAAGCTGCAGTGCGAGGTACCAGGGGTTTCCGACATGGACCTCCTCAGGGCCCATGATCCTGCTTAAGGAGGAAGGGGGTACTCTGGCCGAAGACCTTTTGCACTGCCCACAGAAAATAAAAGCAGGGGACATCCCAGTACCTCAAAACTATTATTGGTACTTTGAACTCTAATCTACTCAACTTGGGCTCTTTTCTAAATATTGGATTATCTGATCAAATGTTGGGGCCCGTAAGTATTTATTATGAGCAACTTTGTAATGTTGGCTACCACTAAGTGTCATCCGACACACCAAAACATTAGGATTTCAAGGAAGTTCGTAACACCTGTTAGTCGGCCCTTTTTTTGGACTGCTCCACTGTCCCATTTGTGTCGGCACAAAAATGAAATTTGTGCCAAAAGTAGATTCCTTAGGCCTAAAATGTGCATGCCCTTTAGAACTCCAGGATCAGGATTCTGCTAGTTTCTGTTAATTGTTTTTGTTAAAAGTGTAGAAAGTGACTAGTCCCACTGGGTGCCTTTGGATGATCAAGGGACTGGGTATCGCCTCTTATCTGGAGTCCTTGTGACCTATTGCTCTGCTGTGATTATTGTAAGCCTACATGTATTGCTAGGAGAGTGTGGGGTTCCATATTGGTGTCACAATCTGGAAACTAATTCAGTGGGTTGAATTTTGTCTTTGTTTCAGCAATCAATTCTTGAGGATACTTGCCAGCAGGTGGTATGAGGTTACCATTGTATCCAGATTTAAAGATTGCCTCGAAATATTGGACAATCATTTGTGTTGCATTACAAGATTTAGTCACATGCAAGTCAGTGGAAATGTAGTGCTCTAAAAGTAGTGATTTAGTAAACATCAAATTAGAATTACTGAGTAGGAGCTCCTGTACCTTATCATAAATTGTTCATGGTCTAGAAGGGCAAACAGGCTATCATTTGTTAGCTGTGTCATGTCATAAAACCCCTGAAGGCTACATTTGTATTGTGTTTGGCTTGTTTAGCCCACATGATTTTCAAATCCTTTTCCCTTTTTTCCTCAAGCTAAGTAGCATGTTTTCATTTAGCTCCTAAAAACGAAATGCCGTTCGTGACACGGGTAGAACTTTTGAAGATGTTGATTATGTTTTGTTTTCTGTGCATCTGTTTTTTTTCTTTTGTTTCATTTGAATGCTCAACAGTGTGTTCTTAAAACCTTTGAGGGACTAGGTTAGATGAGATGGCTTCTCCTGAGCTGGCTTTTGCTACACTTTTTAGGTTCTCCAATTTATCATCTCTCTGCAGAACAATAGAGAGCATGGTGGCATGTTTTATTTCGGAGGTGTCGGAGTTAACTGGTACTATTAGGGCAGACCAAGGAACCTTCCATGGTGTGTGGCATGATTGTACTGCCATTCCTCCTCCAAGTGTTTGAAGGTCATCATTTAGCTACACTATGACAGTTTTATTTGGGTTCCATTGAACCCATCGAACAACTATACAAGATTGAAAAAGTCATAGCTCCCTACTATGATGTCACTGCAGTGCAAACTGAAATTCCTATTTCTCTGCTGTGACATCACCCCCCTGAAGACTTGGCTGCCGCCACTATCCCCAGTCCAAAAGCTCAACAGGTCCCTCTTCGCAGCACTCCTTAATTGCATTAGAGCAGCCCACACACAGCTTGTCTGGCTGTGAGCAGGCCTTGCTGAAACTGAAAGTCAGGGACCTCTTAACGAAAGGACCCCAACATTCCTCAAATTCCGGAATGGGCTGATGAATAAGAAGAGCGAAGCACAATTTTATGTTGTATATTGGTGTCTATCAGCTGTTACTCTGAACTAATTGGTGGAATATTTCCCCCATAGTTGATGAGACACCCATGTTCAATCCTATATGGTCTGAGCTTCATAATTTGCTAGTTTCCCACAGATGAAGCTTCCTTAAACTTGTTTTAAAAACATTACGGTTTAAACTGCTAAGCCTTTCGATAATATTTTTGAACTGAGCCGCATGTTTTCTGATTCCCTTGAAATATTTCACTTGGGTTTCAATGGTTGTTAATTGGAAATGTAACCTCTGTAAATGCTACGTAATTAGAAATGTCATTTGAGTTAAGCCTTCTTCCACTTCATTTAGGCTCTTGTTGGCTAGCTTAGTAGAATTTGGAAAACCCTCTGTTGCGGTAACTGTTTTCTTCAATAACCGAGTACCATTAGAAAAGGTCTTATTTACTCCTTCCTCTTTGCGGTGAACCAATTCACTCAAGTATTGTGCAAATCTTTCCTATAAAGAATGTTTTGCCTAGTTCCGTTTTTTTCTTTTTTTTTAGTCTGATTACATCTAATGACCCCTAACTTGATGAGAACAAGCAAGTAGTATTTTAATGTACAGTAAGGGAATGTAAACATTTTAAATTGTTCACAAGAGCAGATTGACTATTATTCGTTTTATCATCCATTTTCTTAATAAGAGAAAAGTCTGTTATTTTGTTCTTTAAGGGGGGGGTCTGTGATGGTCTTGTTGTTCAAGCCTTTTATCAATGGGTAAATGCTCCAAACCTTTAATGGTTAGTTGTGTACATTGTAGTGTATACCTGGATTGGATGCTGCAATTGGATGTTCTGGTTTTCCTTACAGTTTCATGGTCTGTAGACTCTTCCACCCTGCTTACCAGCAAGCTCTCATCCTTTTCCATCTTGCAAACATGAAGTGCTTCCTCACTTCTGCTCAGTGCCGTGCAGTCAATCGCGTGACAAGTGATGGGCTTTGCGTGCTTCATGTGTGCTGCTTCAGCGGGCCCCAAGAAAATGATAGTGCTGTTAAGCGGGATGAAAGCAATCAGTTATAGGGCAGCTTAGAGATATTGGAAGCCTTGAAGTCACTGCTCTGTCTTTCACTGTAGTTGTAACACTCCACCACTGTCAACCAGAAAGACTCAAGCACACAGTTTATTCTCCAAGTCTCCCTAATATCTGTTGCAAATGTTCCATATTTGTGGGTATTTGACCCCACTTCTGTTGCTCTGTGCCAGATTCTGGAGTAAAGAAATCTTGTTGAAATGCTGCAGAACACTGTTTAGACGCATGGTCCAGGTTTATTTGCAGTGATTGCAGGTGCCTAATAATATTCAGTGTGGCAGCTGCGAGAAGGCTGCAAGGAGAAAAAAGAACCAAAAGTTGTAGAATGGAAATAAAAAAACATGATCCGACCATAAATGCCAGTTCAGAGGACTGCTCACAACTTTCTGATAAAGCTCTGAGCCATGAAAATGTGTCTGATGTTTAATCCCAGAGGTTTTACTCATTTCCTGGATGTTCCCTTCAGTAGGCTGAAAAGTTCATTTGGGTTGTATGCCTATGGGAGGACCAGTACAGTACATTGTGGGAAATGTAGTTGTACGCTTAATTCTATCCAAAGTCACTGTCTCATACAAGTTCAGACAGCTTATTCTATGGTCCCAGTAGTGAAGCAGTGGCAAATGTAGTGCTGGAAAGTCCACGTAACTGTTCACAGTGAATATCAGGATAGTAGTGATGCAAATTAAATGTGTGTGTGCAGGCATTTCAAAAGAACAGTACAATACATTTGAAAGAGGAGTGGTTTTGTCATGAGCATGCCAAGTAACATAGATTAAATGATAAGCTTCTTGGGAGAAATTACCTTGGCTCTCGAGCCCTGAGCTACTAAACTACTTCACCCTCCCTTGGCACAGACACAATCCGAACACATGCCTGCTTATCTCGTAACTGCCTATCCCCATTCAGTAAACCTAGTCCCCATGATTGCATGTCCTCTCATGCACCTTGCTTAGTGGGATACATTGTGAACTGCTGGTTATACAGAGGCCTCTTATGCCATCTTTGTCCTTCCCATAGGCCTGTCCACTCACTTATTGGTTGAGAACTGTGGTCTGAGGGTGGCTGCAGAAAGGCGGACTCATTCAAAAATATGCAGGTGGGGATGGACAGCCATTGGAGGGGGGTATGGTTGGCTTTCACCTTTTGCCTTCTTATCTTGTCTCACACACTCTGTGGACCTTCTGCTGGCATCACACCACTGCTTTATAACGTGACTGAGCCCTTTCTTATATTTCATTTTCTTTCTCATACAATTGCTAAAGCTGATTTTAGCCAGACCTAAAAATAACTTAAATATTTTTCGGAGACTTGTGGATCTGCCTAGAATCACATGCTTTGCATAGGCCAACATCTAGTGGTTGGTGCGCAGTATTGCAAGACTTGTTTTCGAAATAAAAAAGGGACATTGACCTGGCATGTTTGTAATACTGTCCCTACTGTCACGTGCGCCATACTCATGGTCCTCAGATTGTTTTTTCTGCCATTAATGTCTGTCGCATTTTTCAGAGTTCCTCGCTATAGTGACTAATAGCCTTTAGCTAACTTGGCTTTTTTATAGCTTCCTATCACTAGTGCTTCTTCAATGCTCTCTACCGTGACTTCAGCTGTGCTCAACTAAGTACCCAGCTGCCCAGATTCAACGATACTTCTCTACGGCCTTCTTTCAGGCTTCGGCCTACATTGTAGGCAGTGAGGGGGGAATTACACATTGCGTTGTGCTTGGAAAATGTCTCCATCACCTTTCCCTTTCACCTTCCCGTCTTGCTGACTTTCACCGTATATCATGGAGAAAACTCTGTTTAAGTTTTGTCCTTCATGTAACCGGAAATGTCCCTGGAAGGAGACACACAACGCGTGTAACCATTGTCTCCCTCGCGACCACCAGGAAATCCGGTATAGCTTTTAAGCTTTTTGGCCAAAAACACTTAACAGTTGGATGAGGCGTTGGGTGGCCTACGCAATGCAATCAGAGGCATCGTCTGGTTACCCAACCGGCATGGACGAGTCTGACGCAGAGCAAGACTGAATCAACGCTAGTAGTTAGGCCGATGACCTAATACCGGGGTCTACAGACACCAGAGTGCTCGTCCCTAACTCTCAAAGGCAGGCGCACCACACTGTTTTTTTTAATTTTTTTAACCTCTTTATTTAAAGTCGTTTGCAACAGAGTAATTACAGAAACTTGTGACAAGACAGTGTTGAGGTTGTATGATGATTACCACTCCCCCGCCCATTCCCCTTAACGTCCCTTTAAACAGTCTGCGGTTCGGGACTCCCCTCCTCTTATGAATGAAGAGTCAGCTCTGCCAGGTTTGGGGAAAAGGTGAGTGCTGGGAGTACACAGTCGTATTCCAACACGGGGGACAAAGTCTGTGAAATGATGCAGAGTTCTTTCTTTCCCAGCTGTGACCTTTTCTGCTACTAAAATGTCCCAGACTTTTACCCACCACAACGCCAATAGAGGCCGCTCGTGCGACTTCCACTTCCGGGATATGGTGATTTTTGCCGCCAAAAGAAGCTGGGTTACCAGTCTTGCCGTTAGCTCTTTTCTTGGGTAGCAGTGTGCTAGAGGGGCTCCCAGCAAGATTACCTCTGGGTCCATTGGTAATCTGCGATGTGATTGCTTCAATGGTCTGGAGCACATCTTCCCAGAATGTTCCCGCTACTGGGCAGTCCCACCAGTAGATATGGAGATATGTACCCCACACTGTCTCCAGCACTCTGGGTTCCATGAACTCTTAAAGTGATGCAGGCGCTCCGGGGGGTAGTACCACCGGTAAGAGTAATTTAAGTGCGCATTCTTTGTTTGTTACGCATCTTGTGGCTTTATTGTTCCTTGTACAGATATCTATCCATTTGTGGTCTTCTATCGCGTGGCCCAGATCCTTTTCCCATTGGGCCATGTAACGTGGGTGTATGGCCAGCATGTCCTCCTGTAGCAGTTTATATAGCCCCGAGACAAGGCCTCTCCTAGAGCCCTCCTATAGTGCTAGTTCTATGGGGCTCAAAGTTCTAGTGGATTCCCGTTTAATGTGTGGCTGGGAGATCCAGTGGTAGATCTGTGTGTATCCAAACCTGTCCGTCTCTAGTTGGACAAATTTGGCCTTGCATTATTCAAATGTTAAAGGGGTGCCTCCCTCATACAATTGTGAAATCAGTTTCAGCCCTCCTTGCTTCCAATTCTTGAAGTTGGTCGCCGCTTTTGTTCGTTCTGGCGATTGAGCCGTTAGCCATTGCACTGAAGGAGGAACGTGGTTTGGATGGTGTTTGTTGCTGGGGCATTTCGCAGAAAACATGGCTTTATGCAGATGATCTTTTGTTGGTTCTTAGGAATTTGATGAGGATTTTACAGAATTTTTACGCATCTTCTGGTTACAAGGTGAACTGGTTGAAATCAGAGGTTTTACCTCTTTCCTCACGTTGTAATAAAACTTTGGTGACTGGATTGGGATTTAAATGGTGTGATTTGCACCTACGGTATTTAGGCATTTGGTTGACTCCCTCAATTCTGAATATTGTTGATGAGAATGTGTGAGATTGTACGGGAATGCAGACTAGTTCTTGATAGGCGGTCACTTCTTAATTTATCGTTGTGGGGGAAAGTCAACGCCCTTAAGATGAATTTGGCTCCCAAGATTAATTTTGTGACGAGTATGCTACCATCAACGATCAGTAATAGATATTGGAAGGATTTGGACCGTCTCATTCAGGAATTCTTGTGGGACAAGAACCCCCCGAGATTAAGCATTTGGAAACTGCAACTTCCAGTTCACGAGGGTGGGCTGGGGGTTCCGAATTTCAGGGCTTATCATTTGGCCTTTTTTTCCACATAATTTCATTCCCTTTCTAAGTGAAATTCCGGATCGTTGGGCTTTGGCGGAGTCAAATGCCTTTGGTCCGCTTGGCATGGAGGCCTTGTTGACCACTAATACTAAAGTCCATGGCTGCAGATCATTGGTGACGAAATCTTTAGCGCTGCTTTGTGTGGGTTGTTGGCGCTTCTGGGGGTGGATGCTTTCAGATGCTCACGGGCTTCTATTTGGCTGAATCCTAAGATTAGGGATGATACTAAAACCATTTTTTGGCCTGACTGGTTTCTTGCTGGCATTAGACAACTTGGTGATCTTGGTGTAGATGGTCGATGGATGACTGCGAACGAATTGAGGGAGAGATGGGAATTCAGGAGTTTGACGGACTCATATAGAAGTATGAAAAGGCTAATGGGTGATGTGGACTGGTCTGATACCTTAGATTTGAATGTTTTCCTGGCTTCATCTGAACCCAGGGGTGGTGGCTTAGCGAGTCGGGTGTACAAGTTGGTTGTGTCAAAGTTTCATAGTAATGATGCCCTGCGGAATATATGGAGTACGAGGATTGGTTCAATAATTACACCAGACTGTTGGCAAAACATTTGTAGGAACGTTTCGTTATGCTCTCTGAATTTAGGTGAAAGGACGCGACAACTCAAAATTCTTAATCGGGTTTGTTGGTGTCCGGAAAAACAAACTACGAGGGATGCTAGATTGTGATGACTGTTGGGGTTGTGTACATGCGGTTGGGTCCTTGGAACATATGTTGTGGAGTTGTGTGAGGGTTTCTGGTTTCTGGTCTGCAGTTTGTGATGCTTGTATTCAAATTTCCGATGGGATTCCCAACTTGGATTTCAAGGCTATGGTGTTGGGGGATGATTCTGAGCTTGGTGATCTTAGCTCTTCCAACAAAAAATGTCTTTTTAGAGGTGCCATTGTGGCCAAACGTTTGATACTTCGGGGTTGGAAAAGCAGGATTCCTCCTTCATTTGAGGATTGGGTGGAGGAAATGCAAAAGCTGTCAAGGGTTGAAAAATTAATTTATAAACTGAAATGCAAATTGTCTTTTTATGAGAAAATATGGTGGGAATTTAATGATCTGTACTGAAGGTTTTTTTTTTTTTTTCTCATGTATTTATATTGTTCTGGATTTGTAGTTTTCAGTTTTTGTTGTAAATACTTGTAAATGCCTGTAAATAAATTAATTTAAAAAAAAATAAAAAAAATAAAAAAGTTGAAGTTGGTCGCCACTAGGCCTGGAGTGAAGTCTGGGTTTTGTAGGACTGAAGAGTTCAGGCTCAGCCCTTTAGGGATCCCTTTCTTCCGTAGGGCTCATTCCAGACCCTCCAGGAGGTTCTCGTTGAGGAGAGGATGGTTTTCCAGTGCCTGCGAGCGGACCAGAGGTGTGCAGCAGGGAGCTTAGTGGAGGGGAGTGGGGGCACCTGGCTTGTTCTATGATTGCCCATTTCAGGGAGTGAATGGGGACTGACCACGCTACCGTGTTTGTGAGTTGTGCCGCCACGTAGTAATCGCGCAGGTTTGGTACTCCCATCCCGCCCCATTTAGCTGCCCCTGTCATTACTGCCCTTGGGATTCGAGCCTTTCCTTTCTTCCATATGAATCAGGAGATTAGCTTTTGTAGGCGTAGGAGTGGCTTCACAGGGACTTCCACTGGGAGGGCTGAGCATACATATAAGAATCTAGGCAAAAGGTTCATTTTGCAGGCCGTGATTCTTCCTAGCAGGGAGATTTCCTCGCTTGTCCATCTGTTGAAGTCTGCTTCGAAGTCGTTGAACGGGGGGTGAAGTTCGCTACATAGAGATCTTTGGGAGTTGATGTGATTTGTATTCTCAAGTATTTTATTGTTTTCGTGTTCCATGCCAGAGGCCATATTTGGCGCAGATCATTTAATGTTCTCTTGGGCATCCCTATCATGAAGGCCCCTGATTTGGGGTAGTGGACGGAAAAGCCTGCCACCTGTTCAAATCGGTCCAGTTCGGCAAAGGATTCCGATAGAGAAGAGATACTATCTGAGAGAGAGAGCGCGCATTACGTTGTCTGCGTACAGGGATACCTTGTATTGTTCTCCTTCAATGTCCACTCCTCTGATGGCCCGGGTTAGTGTGAATTCTTTGGGAAAAAGGTTCCATTATTAGAGTGAAGATGAGAGGGGAGAGGGGACATCCTTGTCTTGTCCTGCATGGGAGTGGGATTGGGGTAGAGCGCTTCTGGTTCACTTTCAAGGATGTTTTCAGGGATTTATAGTTGGCTAATATAATTTTCTGGAAAAGAGAGCCTAAAGCGGAATGCTTACAGGACCAGTTTCATGAATGACCAGTCTATTTTGTCAAAGGCCTTAGCGGCATCTAGGGATAGTAACACCATCTTGCTTTGCGCTGTTGACATCACTTCCACTAGATTGCTCGCCGGATGTTATCCCCAGTGCTTCTTCCCAGTATGAACCCTGTTTGGTCTGTGTCAATTGGGTCCAGGAGAATTTTTGCTAGTTTGTTTGCCAGAACTTTAGAGTATATATTCGCATATATGTTCAGAAGCGAAATAGGTCTGTAGGAAGCGCAGTCTCTCGGATCCTTCCCCGGTTTCATTAACAGTATGGGGTCGACTCTTGCATTGATGGAGTTATCGTTCCCCTTTCTCTGAATGAGTTGAACAGATTTGTTAGTGGTTTAAACACGGGGGCTTTAAAAAGTTTGTCGAATTTGGGCAAGAAGCCATCCGGGCCTGGGGCTCTGGGTTTCAGGGATTGTATTACCACGTCTACTTCCTCGGTTGAGATCGGCAGGTCTATGGCTTGCCTGTTTGCTTCTGAGAGATGGACAAGGGTGGGTACCACAGCATACTGCTTTTGCTGATCATTTGATCTCTTGGAGGCCGTCATGGTGCTCTTTAAGTGTGCCACTGCTATCTGTAATTTGGTGTCCTCTGCATATTGGGTTACCCCTTCAGTGTCCTTCAGACCTGTGATAGAGTCCCGGGTGTGGGCTTTTGCCAGTTTCCTGACTAGAAATTGTTGGCTTTGTTGCCGTTGGCATAGTAACATTGCTTGGTTCTGCAGAGGGTTTGAGCTGTGTCTTCTGAATAGTGCGCTTCGAGTTTGCTGCGGGCAAGACATAGACCAGCCTTTTTGGTGCTTTGCCTCTGCTGCTACTATGTCTTTTTCCAAGGCCTCTCATAGAGCGTCGCTTTCGGTAAGCTGTTGTGTGGGCTATTAGCTACCCCTTATGACCACCTTCATCGCATCCCACCTTGGGGTGGTTGTCGTATCCTCAACGCGGTTTTCTACAAAATAATTTGCGAATAGCTGTAGTCAGTGTGTCTCGCAGTGACAGATCGTTTAGTAACGGATTGTAGAGCCACCATTGAGGTCTTGTTGGAGAGTTCGGGTCATTCACCCGGGAAGTTAGGATTACCGGGGCATGTTCAGAGAGTACCTTCACCCTTCTTGTTGTCTCGTCTGTGAAAGAGAGCAGCTGGGGGCTACTAAGCAGTAGGTCGATGTGGGAGGAGTTGTGTTGCACCTCTGAGTAGAAGTCATTTGTATCTGGCTTTAGAAATCTCCAGGTGTCTACCCCTCCACAGCTTTGGAAGGGGTGAAGCAGGGCCAGTGCAATTTTGAAATCTTTTGGTGCCAGTTGAGGGGATTTATCCGTCAGTGGTTTTGGGACCCCGTTGAAGTATCCTCCCATCATTCTGTGGCCTTCAAGGAACAGATTAAGATCTCTTTCTAAATCTTTGTAGAAGGCTTCTTGCTTCTCGTTGGGGGCGTATATTGAGACTCGAGTATAGAGCTGTCCGAACAGCCTGCCCTTCACAGCGGTATAGCGCCCTTTGGGGCTTTTGAGACCCTCCAATTCTGTAAACGGGACTTCTCTGGCAAACAAGATTGCTGTGCCTCCTCTTTTGGATCCACTGGATGCCAGGTACTGTTTTGGGAAGGCTCTGCTACTTAGATGGTGGAAGTCTGCTGGGACCATGTGGGTCTCCTGAAGGAAGATCATCGAGCCCGACAATTCTCTGAGCCTACGCAGAACTGACTTCTGCTTGCTGGGGGCGTTTAGGCCTATGGTGTTAAGGGTTATGAAGTGATTTGATGGGGCGGGATGTCCCTCGGCAGGTCTGCCTCTTTGAATGGTGAAGAGGGCATTAGGGGTTGGGGGGGGAATTACATTGTTGTTCAAACCTGTAATTTTCCTGTCTGTCTGTTGCAATCAGGGTTTTAACTTTTTGTGAACTTGCAACATTTCAGAAAATATAACTTTGAGTGATCACTAACTTCCTTTTGGGCCTGGCAGGGTTTGAGCCACAGAGTATGTACACTCATAGGGCTGGGGTGAACCGCGCGGGCTCCGAGCGATTCTGTTTTAGCGTCAGGCTGCCTCTGTCGTGCTGGTGTTGGCGTTGTCCTTCTTGCCCCTCTCCGACTGCTTCTAGCGGAGTATCTTAGCAGGGTGAGGCTCTGATGCCCTCTCTGGTATTTTAGAGGTCTAGGGGCTACTCCACTGGTAATGCTGGGAGGAAGGAGGGTTTTGTGCTGTGTTGGTGTTAGAATTGCCTCTCCTCCCTCTTCCAGGCTCCTTCAGTGCATTGGGGGACCGCTTTAGGTGTTCCCTGGGGGCGGGGGGATGGGACCATCCGGTCCTCATGTGCCTGCTGTATTCTGGGGAGGTGTGTGGCAGACTTACTTCAGCTTGCCTCTCGCTGTTATCCCTCCTGGGGCCGCCTCCTCCTCCCTGCCGTGTCTTCTGTCCCTGAGTCACTGCTCGCCCAGCCGAGGATTCACTGTGGCTCGGTGCTGCAGGGGCCGGCTGCTTTGTGCTACTCCTCTGCCTTCTGTGGATGGGGCACGCCAACAACAGCCACACCCCTCCCCTGCAATTCTCAGACCTCCAGGGCTCGCTCCTCCTCTTGGGACTGGCACCAGTCTCCCGTGGTCTCCGACCCTCAGGGGGAACTTTTCTTGTGCATGGCTGTCCAACGTGCTGCTAGTGTCCCTTAGTGAGGGCGGGACGGACCGACTCTTGCTCTCGGCTCTGCAGGGTGACACCTCTGTCGTAGTCGGCTCCGCAGGTGATGCAGGCCTCCCAGCACGCAACATCAGGTGGCCGTCATGTTGTGGGCTGATCGTTGGGGAGCAAGCCTGATCTCCACTCACGGATTCCTTAGGTTGTGGGTGCCGGTTTCCCCTGCAGCTCCAGGGAATTGTTCTTCATGCCACCCGCATCTGTTTAGTGCTGCTTTTTGCTCGGTACCATGGGTTTAGGCCCATGTAGCTGCTTTTACGTCTCAGAACCCACGTGGAGCTCTCAAAGAAGCATCCGCATCGCCAGCGCTCCAAGCCACGCCCCCGTGCACCACACTGTTATGGAGATATATTCTGATGACAAGAGCACACACAACACAAACATGGGGTGGCGCACCACATAGCAAACACACTACAACTTTCAGCCACAGTTCGGCTATTCTGCCGAAAAGTGGAAGTCTGTGATGGAGCCTGTCCTTTCAGCAGGCGGGTCGGCACAAAAGAAAACATCTGTGCCTGTTACTCAGCCTTCGGCGCACATTTCAAAACTTAAACAGACATCGACCAGTAGCACTACTGCACCAGATGTCCCCCCCCCTTATCACATGCACTCCAGGGAAAGTCATATTCCCCGGAGGAGATTGTGTTTCCACTCAGACACATCTACTAGTGGGTCATGGTCTAAAGAGAGGTTTGAGAGCATAATTGATAAAGTTGCATCCTTTGTTGATTTCTTAGGGAAACATCCTATTAAACAAAAGTACACTTCTCAAGGGGAGGGGCGTCCCATTCCTATGAGTCATTAATAGATTTAGATGATGAGGATGATATCTTTATTGAGAACGACCGTGGGACAGACCCTGATGAATGTTATACAATCACCAGATATACCAGCTGAACCAATGGCAAACTCCCCTATTGTTGGCCAGCTTCTTTATAATGACCTCTTATAAAAAGCTGCAGAACATTTTAAGATCGACACACGCGTCAGAGGAAGACACTGACTTTGTTGATAACATTAAATGAAAAGGTCACATTTCTCTCTTCAGCCCCGCATGGGAGGGAATCTCTACAGTCAAGTGATTACTTTCGACAGTTGCAGATGGCTATTGAATTGAGCTCCTAAAAACACCAGGCAATCATCCACCAAAATCGAGGAACATGTCCTTAGAACATCAGTTAATCCTCCAAGCAGTGATACAATCGCTACTGGAAAAGGGAGCTGTATAGCTTATCCCCCATCACAGGTAAATGAGGGTATGTATTCTGTGTACATTCTTGATCCGAAGAAAGACAAAGCAAAGTGTCCAGTGTTGGATCTAAAACCTGCAAATAATTATGTCAAGCCTCAAAAATTCAGGATGACAACCTTACGAGAGGTCATTAGTGTACTGAAAAACAGACTACATTGCAACGTTGGACATGAAAGAGGCATCCTTGCATATTTCAATGTTGCCAGCTCACAGAAAATACCTAAGGTTCAAGGTAGGGTTGACACACCCTTTGGGATTGCTTCAGCCCCTCGGGTATTCACAAAAGTAGTGGCGGCTTACCTGTGCAGTCAATACCAGTGTACCCTTATTTGGCGACTGGCTCATAGCGGGAGACCTATCTCTGTTGTGCCAAAAGCACACTCAAGACACCAGAAACGTCTTGTTTCAAGTGCGGTTTTCCATCAACGAGAAAATAATCAAGTCTAGTTCCCAGCCAAGTCAAACATTTTCTGGAGGCAATGGTTCAGACAAGACACCCTAGAATTCCCCTCCAATCAGAGGGTCCAGAACATGCTACTGCAAGTCCCTTGTTTCGCAGCCGGTCGCCAGATAAATGTCCTGGAGGGTTATGCGCCTTCTAGGGATGATTGCTTGTTTCATGTTCCTTGTTCCACTCGCATGATAGTGCATGCCTCCGAAACAATAGTCTCAGATAGAGTGACAATGAGATGATCTAGAGGTGGTTTCGCAGACTGTGGTGGAAGCACTGCAGTGATGGACAAAGGACAATTTACTAAAGGAAAAACCCTTTGGCACCCCTCCAATACAAGAAACTCTAACGACAGATACTTCGCTTTCAAGTTGGGGAGCTCATTATCCCCACCAGACAGCCACCGCATGTGGACAGACGCTGTCAACCAAACATATCAACATCCTAGAATTGGTAGCAGTGTTCAAAGCTCTACAAACTTCCCAACATCAATTGACCCTGAAGACCGTATTAGTCCTAAAAGACAGCACAACCGCCATGTGTTATTCTAACAAATAGGGCGGGACACATTCAATAGATCGGTCCAGACTTGCACAACAGATTTGGAAATGGAGTCTTCAGAGGAACATTTACCTTGTGTCAAACGCGTTACAGGGAACACAACTCTCTGAAATTCATGCTGTAGTGGACACTGCTTTGGGAGTCTATCAAGATGAAGAATTTATAGGAGAATGCAATAGATTGCCAAAAAAGAAATTGTTAACAAGTAATGTTGTTTCTGTGGATTCTTCTCACATATTCCTCATTGCCCTCCCATCCTACCCCGCTTTGATGTTCAGTGGTTTCAATGGCATTCTCTTGTCAGGCTTTTGTGGGCAGATGACATGAGGAATAGATTGATACACTGGACCAACAAGAATTTGTTACAGGTTTACTGGTTTCTTCTAGTTTTGTAAAAAAAAAGAAAGCATGAAACAAGTTGTTTGCTATTGTTCATTGATTTTGGTTAAATTGCCCCTCCCCATTGGTGCATGCCCCCTCTCGCAGGCTGAACCCAGGGGTAAGGGAGGCGGCAGGGGAGTGGGGAATTGAGGTCAGCGGCTGTAGTACAGCAATCAATGTCCCGCCCTTATCAGAGTGGCGTGGCGAAAAATGAGATGGACTATGTCAAGAAGCACTACGTCCCCTGTCGAAATATTTTCCGAACAGCTCATGCTGGATGAATAGCTATTGATGAGGAATCTGTGGGAGAAGAATCCATAGAAAGAACATTACTGGTAACTAATTTCTCCTTTTCTTTCCTTTGCCTCACCCTTTTCAAGGATGAGAAGGGCTGGATAGGCTGGACCCCAAGAGGGCCTTAAGGTTTTGTGGCTAGGACAGCTGCCTATAGAAGGAATGATCAGCTATTTGTTGCATTCTCCCAGTCGGTAATAAGTCTATTTCTTAGATTGGTTGAGTTTCACCTAATCAGAAAGGGGCCAGTATCGTAATGCAGAGCCGAGTGATGGATTGCCTGCCATCTTCTCCTTTTGCTTCCACGATACGATATGTGGGGTTTTGCCCATCCTCGTTAGTGATCTCCTCTTGTTCAGCCAATGAGTCATTGTCAGTCTATTCATTTGAATGCAAAGGCATCAATACATCACTGTTAAGCAAACCGTGATCCTGTGATCTAGTTGGGACACCACCCAACTGCTTACTGATGGTACAGATGCCTACAACTGCCTGTAACCCTCAGTGTTAACCGTGTCCCACACAGTGGAGGAACAAATGTTTCCTTTTCACTTCAGACTTTTCTGGATTTCCACTGCCCCAAACTATACATACTGAATTGGTCAACCTTAAAGAGAAATTATGTATTTGAACTATTCCTCTGTGTGGACATTTCATTTGTTCAAATTGATTAGAGCACTACCCTGTCCATATTTTGCTTCATTCCTCTGCTCAGAGATAGACTATGGGTGCACGACTACCACTATGAGTATTTGAGCAGATGGAAGCTGATGAGCCCTTGATCATCATACATTGAATTTGCCAAACCCTTTTAACCACAGCATGGACTAACATTTGACAGTAGTGACCTCCCCTGTAGCAAACGGTAGCCTATCTATTCAGAAACACTATGAAGTGCTGCAATTGGTTTGAAGAACAAACATTTAAAAGTTGGAAAAACAGATCTTCCACACTGAAGACCTAAGAGCAGAGGAAACATTTTGTTGACTCTTCCTACACCTCAAACCCCTTACTCTACGAAGGCCTGCAGATTGAACTGATCCTACAAGGCACAATCACAGAAAATACTTCCTTCACCATAGCTTAAAGGTGCACACAAACATGCAGCTTAAATACAAAATGTGGGCAGTGCTAATGTCTCCAAGGAGCACAATTAAGTGGATTAAAACCCTTTCACAGTCCCCTGAAGCCTGGCATCACGCACATTAAGTACTTCATCAATCGGGCCACACACAGTCAGAGCTGGTGGATGCCCTTGCAGCTGCCAGCAGGATGTGGTCTCAAGTGCTAGCGCATCAAGATTAGAATAAATGTGAGTGTAGTGTATAGTTCTGAAAGGAGGAGTCTGACACACAGGTGGCATGATTGTTGCTAAAGACTTTTATTCATGAGAAAATAAAGGAAAAACCCTTTTGAATGGATTGTGTCCTCCCAAGTATTCCTCATCTTTGATATTTGATATCCAGCTTCAGCTGCTGTGGAATTTGTTTTCCGCACGCACATCGCCCATTGGCTTCAGTTCAGTTTTTCTGCGAATGCATATCACTTCGAGAAATAAGGCGCGCTTCATTACTTCATACATGAATATGTCTTCTTCGTCGACACCGACTACCACGAAGACTGGTTTCAAGAAGAGTCGCGATTGTGATTCGAAAATGTCATTGACCGATCCACACTGTATATGTCTATGGTGTATCGGGGTGGAACATAAGACCTCGGCCGGCTCCAAGTGCCATTCGAAGATCAGTGTTGGGGAGTATTCTCAGAAATGTGCTAATTCCTCTCTTCCTTAGAGACCCCGGGCAACTTTGCTGGATTTTAGGACTTTTCGTTTTTAACCTGGAGAGAGTGAGACCCTTTTTCCCACTCTCTCATGTGTTTTTAATGTGATTTGAACTCTGTGTTTTTTTGTTAGATAAGGAGTCTGACAAGCTCTTTACATTGTGGCACACTGGGAAGTCTTTCAGATTTCCCAAAGGTTTAAAAACCTTCTCTTGGATGAACTACTGTTTCCAAGAGCAGTGAGGTGAAATTGACTTTACTTACATTTGTAACTTTCTAGAACCAGCACACACTATCTTATGATAGTGTGCTGGAGAGGTTATTTAATATCCCCTTTGTCAAGTTTCTCATGCAACATTTTTATGTTACCCTTTCCTTGATGAATGGCTGGTAGCAGTGGTTTACTTTTAACTACCATGGTGTGCTTTTACTGTGGGCTGCATTCGCAGCTGCAGTAATGCACCCAGGGGTGCCATTTTTGTCAAAATTGCCCTGGTCTTCTTTTTTCACCGTTCCTTTGTGGAAAGGTCCTTCTTGAGATTTACTCTGCGGGCCAAACCAGGTTTGGTCCCTTTGTTTGTTTTGTCTTTGGTGGGACTCACGAGTGAAGCCCGCCTCTGACTGCATCCAGGGTGTCTGGCGGAGGTAGGAAGCGAGGGAAGTGCCCGAAACTCCCTGTGCTTAGTCTCCTAGGAGACAGGAATGCACTCCTAGGTGATTGGCTGGCTGGCTGGCTGTCCGGCAAGGACAGCCACCCTGCTGGGTGACTGACAGCTAGGCTCAAATGCATGGGAGAAACCTGCATAAAAGGCGCAGCGTTTTGGCTTGGAATGCAGTCTACCACTGGACGAAGGAATCTGAAGAAGAACTTGGAAGAGATGCCTGCTGCAACTGCTGGACCGGTGGTTTGCCCAGTGAAGCCCTGCTGCTGTGCTGAAGCTCCAAATTCGTCTCGACTAGAGAAGCCCTGCAAGGACGACTTCTCCCCTTGAGTTGGAGGGACCAATCAACTCTAAAGTAAGCCACCTGAACATTCTCTCAAAGCTTGTTGTATTTCCACTGCAGTTGCTGCTGGAACCGAAGAGCCACGGAGAGGAACACCAGATTGTGTGCGTTGCTGTTAAGTTGGCCAAGAGGTCCAGGAAGATCCTCCAGACTCCCAGGAAGCAGGACTGACTGAGCCTGAGCCACCTCAACAGAGTGCTTGACCCAAGATACAGGGAAAGACCATCTCAACAGCCAAGTGTCCGCAGTGGTGCTTTTTGCTAAGTCGCATGGAGCTGAAACCGCGAAGTGCCACTGAATAGAAGTTGGTCCTTTTTCTGTCACCGACCGTCCCGTTGCAGTGCAGGAGTCCTCTAGACTTTCTCCCTCTTGTCCCCACGACTGAGGCACAGGATCTGCAGAGCTGCACAGGAACAGAAGCCAGCTGGAATCGTTTTTCTTCTAACCAAAGGTACTGTAAAGTCTAAGCACTTCTTGTTGTGTAACCTCACTTGGTCTCAGTTGAGACTTGTCTTGGTTGCTTCTGTAGATTTGCTACCAGCTTCTTTAACTCACAGGCCTAATCAGCTTGTGGCCCTGCTTTGATTTCATCTTTTCTACAAAGACCTCTAAAACATTGTGCAAGACGTTTACCTACCTGCAAGAATTGCTTAAAGGATAGTTCCGGGACTTTTTTTTTATTGTCCCTACGGGTCGGCCATGTGTTTGTAAGCATAAATCGGTAGATCGTAGGAAACTTTCCTATGGACCTTACCCGACTTTTCGCCCATTATCGCACTCGAAATCAGCCTCCATTTTGTGATAATCCTATCATTCCGCCGCATCGACCTGGCTCACCTGCCTTTGCGGCACTAAATCAAATCCCCCGCCCCTGAGCCTGACATCAGCAGACGCGTACTGCCCATTTCAAGCACGTCTCGTGTCAACAATCGCTGCGCCTCAGCTATTGACGTGTTGCCATGGAAATGGCAGGACGCCTCTTTCCCCAATAAGTATAAACAGACCGTTTCACAACATACAGCAGCAGATTTTCGATTCCATTCCTCTCTCTGTGTTACTTTGAGTATTCTGTGACTCGTTTCAGTGCTCTGGTCAGCTACCTTCGCCGCTTGTAGCCCGTGTGAACACCTGTACCATCTCTGTAAATTATTTTACTATCTTTACCGCACAATGGCCACAATAATGCCGTATATGTACGAGCCCGAGTACACCGAGGAGGAACTACTGGAAAGGCAAGCACGCGAAAACGATGGGGATTCGGACGGCAGTTGGGAGGACCAGTCAACGGATGAAGAGCCTGGACCATGTCGCATGGACGGCGTCTCCACCTGGTGCACGTGCAATCGGTGCGAGCTAATGCCAACTGAGGAGGAGAACTGCTGCTGCCGTGAAAATTCCGGGTGCTTGGCCTACATTTCGGAAAGCGAGCAAAGTCTGCAGGAAGGCGAGCAAAGTCCGCAATGCATCACCGAGCTGCCAGAGTTCAGGGAAGCCTGCCTCTCACGGACAGTGTTGAGGATGATGATGGTGCTTATGCACGAACTTCGTGGCACTGTTCGTCCGCGTAATCCGAGTAAGGAGTAAGTATACTCTGTTTGTGATGTCAGTGATGCCACCACTATTTCATGGTCGTCTCCCACATATAAAATTACATTTACATATCATTCGAACGCATGTAAATTGGTTCCATATAGTGCATTTTCTAGATATAATTTTTTTCTAAGAAAAATGACATGTGTTACCTGAATCGACATTGATAAGAAAGTTTGGTCAGTTTAATACAGTTTGCATCTTTTTTTTTCACAGGTGGTACAGGCTGGTGGCCTATCGTTGCTTCACTTGGTGGCTTCACGGGAGGCTCGGACACCGCGTTCGGAGAGTAATACCTGCCTGTGCGGTACTTGCCATTAGACAACATTTCCCCAGTGACAGTGGACAATACCGCGGATTTTCCCTCGATGTGCTGCAACCTCAACTTTACAATGTGTAATGTTTATTATTTATGTTTAACTAAAATCTAAAATAAAGCCCAACATATATTTTAACAATGGTTGTTTTGATTTTTTAAATGAATCTAGTGTATATTCTCCTGGGAGGGTGAGGTATTTATAAACTCACCCCCCTGCCTTCCATGTAGTAGATCCTGCAGCCATCCTCTTACATTCAGTTAGATGGCCTCTCCTTGGTGAGGCCCTGCGGCAAACGGGTCTTGTCTGCACGACCACCGCCCCGATCCACCCCCCCCGCCCTATCAAAGGCAGTTCGCACCAGGGTACTTGCGCTGCTGGCAAGTGGAGCTGTCAGGGAGCGATAAAGGCCAAGAGGTGCCAAAGACCATGTACACTTCAAAGTGGTCTATAGAGCATGGGTTGTTGTTCCCATGTCTACCTCCAGACCCCGTGTCTCCTGCCAAGCATCCCCCCTCACGCTGGACGCCCCCCTGCAATCCACATAAGTGTGTCTCCATTCACGAGTCTTCCTGTGTCTTGTCTGCACGACCACCGCCCCGATCCACCCACCCCCGCCCTATCAAAGGCAGTTCGCACCAGGGTACTTGCGCTGCTGGCAAGTGGAGCTGTCAGGGAGCGATAAAGGCCAAGAGGTGCCAATGACCATGTACACTTCAAAGTGGTCTATAGAGCATGGGTTGTTGTTCCCATGTCTACCTCCAGACCCCGTGTCTCCTGCCAAGCATCCCCCCTCACGCTGGACGCCCCCCCTGCAATCCGCATAATGCCACGACATATACACGTCATTCATTCACAAACACACCCCTGTTTCGAATTCTTTATAACCCACTTCATATTTCTAATGAGAACTTCTTTGCGCTTTGCTAGTCAACCCGTGAAGGTGCTGGTTATCTGCTCTTCGTCTCTGTGAACTTCCGTGACCACTTTGAGCAAACTCGTCAGTTTGCAACCTGTGAACTGCTCCCTGTTCTACGACAAGAAACTACTCTGATCCCTGCATCTAACTGTTTGTTCGTCAAGGTAAGTCCATGTACCATAATCATTTTGCGTCCAATTTTTTAATTTATATCTATTTGCTAGTAGTCATCAAATTGCATCCATGTTTTCTTTTCGTTCACGACAGTACATGCAAGGAACTAGTCACATGTTCTGAGTTTAGTCAAATTACTTTTTCTATTTTTTGAAAGTTATTGAAATACTTATCCGCATGTGAATAACGTGTATAGTTCCAAGAACCAAAACGGACCTTGCATTGAACCTTTTATGTGTCATTTAATGTTTTAACACATTGGTATTCATAGAGAATTGTTGATCTTTACTTTTCAGAACTTTCCATAATGCCTGCCTGTTCCATTGGCGGTTGCCCTTCGAAGACTCATAACAAATCTGAAGGTACTATAATGCATGTTTTCCCTAAGACAATAGATCAGATAAGAGAATGGGTCCGATATTGCGGATATCCAGCCTCTGAGCTAGAAAGTAGAGTCCTAGAAGTCTTTGCGGACAAGAGGGGTGATCGATACCGCATCTGCAGCAGGCACTTTAGCCCAGACATGTACTCCACATCATTGCTAATAAAGAAGAAAACACCGCGAGCGAGGCGAAAATTGCTCTCAACCGCTATTCCCACTCTATTCGTCCACATCCCTCCACTGGTGAGTCAAGTTTACGTATTTGTCTCTCGGCCTTGCGGTAGTGTGTAGCATTAGCTAACAATAATTTCCCCATTTATGTATCCACTCAATATGAAGGCGGAAGATTCTCCATCCGTGTCGTTATTGCAGTCATCAGCCACTTCAAGCGCCTATCGGGTAATCTTACTTAGCTATTCTGACACTGACTTGTTTTAGGCATGTAAATCAATAGTTTTAATTGATCGTGTAATTATTTTACCTAATGGTACACCACAGTACTCGTCCTCTAGTCTTTGTTTTCAGTTATAATTATTGTTATCCAAAATAATGCAAGTACTGTCTTTCAGGGAGATGCTGAGGAGTCCAACGCATTGACGACAACCGTAGATGTCACTCAGATGCTCGAGGTACGTTTCCGGACAGTTCCATCGATGGAGATCATCAGATCTTGCATTCTTGTAGCGTGATTGTTACACACAATGTTTCTTTCGTTTTTAGCCATTGGTATGTCCTTCTGTCGTCGCCCTCCTATGTGTCTTCTTTTTTCAATATTGTGTTCATTACTAATGAAAGTCCTATGTTTCAGGGAGTCGATGGAGCATTAGTCCAAGAAGAAGGGGGAGCATGCAGTTACGGGTCGGCGCAACAGCTTGCAGAAGTGTGCACCGCAGTTACAGCGTCCCTTGATGTTCTTATGCATTTTGAGGTATGGATACTGACAGATCAATCATGCGAGATCAAATGACGTGATTACATCCGCTATACTTCCTTCTTTATTAACGCAAGTACTATGTTTCAGGGAGCTGACGGAGCTTCTTCAACAAGAACATCACCCCTAGTAGTTGATGCAGATCTCTGGGTGGTGACACTTCCAACGATGGAGCAAATCGAATCATATTTAGATATCCATTATTTATTTTAGACAACTGATCATTTGTGCAGGTCTATTTAGATGAGCCGTTGACGCCTGCAGAAAGTTTATGTTCTTTTAAACAAAATAGAAAACCATACTAATGCAATTACTGTGTTTCAGGGAGTTGCTGAAGCGTCATCTTCAATAATATCATCAATGGAAGTCTATGCGGAGCCCGAGGTATGGATCTTGACAGTTCAATCTAACTAGATCAACAATGCGTGAACTATTGTCGTTTGAATGTTCTACACAATGCGTTCATTCGTGTTTTGCTATTGAGATGTACGTATGGGTATTGGTCCCCAAGTACATTTTGTGTTTTCAATATTATTATACATACTAATGAAAGTTCTATGTTTCAGGGAGTCGATGGAGCCTCAGTGAGTGATGGATGTGCTTATCATGAAAATATAGTCGTTGCAGCGCGAGAGGAAGTGGAGACATGCACACACGAGTCGGAGCAACAGCGTCCAGATGTTGAAGTTCGAGGCAAGAAAGTTTCAAAGAAAAGAAAGCAAAAGAAGGTTAGTGTCCTGTTCACTATATTATGTTGTCTTTCACTGTCAACAGTTCAATACTGTAAGTTGTGTTTAAACTGAACATCCCTTTTCTAATCTGTCCTCTAGTTGCGAGTGGGTGTAAGAACTAGATCTACACAGACAGTGAAGCGAACGAGAGATGTTGCTTGTCAAACCTTTTGGCAGGGACTTGAGACTGGAGATGCATCGTGCCAATGGGAAGAATATGAAGTGATTGACAACGGAGCTATACCACCACCAGCCATTGATAGTGAATGTCCTCCTGGTAGTTTGGATGCAGTCGGAGATCAATTCACAGAATCCACACCCGCAAAAAATAAGAGCGCGCGAAAGTTGAAGACATTGTTTTTTTCTCCCATCTCCGGACAAGGAACAGATGTTGCAATGGAAGAGAATGAAGTGGACGACAATGAAACACCATCAATATCACTCAGCATAGCGGAAGACGATATCAGAGATTGTACCTTTCATGCGAGTGACATGTCCTCAACGTTACAGGCCGAACCAGCTGGGATGCAGAGTGACAGTATAAGGAAAGAGGCCAAATTCATTGTATTCGATAGCTGTTTGATGGATATTATTATGATGATGAAATGTGGGCATTGGGTTGGTGGGGAAGTATGTGGGGAGACATTGATTAATGTGACTCGTGCAATTCGAGGCACTAACCTTAAAATACATGCCACCTGTACACAATATCATCCGTTCGCATGGTCTGCACAACCCATGCTGGGGCAACTGCCAGCAGGCAATCTACTTTGTGCAGCGGCCGCACTTTTTAGTGGTTCAAGTTTTAAAAAGTTACAGTATTTCTTTCAGTTTGTGGGAATCCATTTCATTGCGAAAAGTCAGTTCTACAAATACCAAACCGATTATCTATTTCCAGCCATCAGCGAAGCTTGGAGAATGGAAAAAATGTCAATGGAAAGTACATTCGCGGGCAAACGCTTCAGGCTAGCCGGTGATGGACAGTGCGACAGCCCAGGATTTTCAGCCAAGTACTGCACCTACCACTTTCAGGACATGGAAAGTAAGAAAATTGTGAGTTCGGTGGTCGTGCAGGTGTCACAAAGTACATCCTCAGTGGCCATGGAGAAAGTTGGCTTTGTAGCATCATTGCAAGAACTACAATCGGGGGGAATGGTGATCGACCTGATAGCCACGGACAGACACGTTTCAATTGCCAAGACAATGAGAGAAGAGTACAAAAATATAAATCACCAATTTGACGTATGGCATCTTGCAAAAACAATCAATAAAAAATTGTCGGCTGCAGGAAAAAAAAAAGATATGCAAGGTATTTCACAGTGGTCCAAGTCAATCAGCAACCATCTTTGGTGGAGCTCAAAAACATGTGAAGGGTCGTTGGAAATCCTACTGGAAAAATGGCGGTCAGTAATGTTGCACTGTAGCAACGTACATCGATGGTCGACAAATGAGCATTTCCACAAATGTGAACATGGCCATTTGTCCACAGAGGAGGCACGGAAGAAGAAGTGGTTGATTCCTTCATCACCCACTCACAAGGCCATTGAAAAGATTGTATTTGATAAAACTATAACAAGAGATTTGAGGGGACTCACGGAATTCTGCCACACAGGAGATTTGGAGGTGTTCCACAATATGTGCCTAAAGTACAGGCCCAAAAGATTGCATTTTGGCATGGAAGGCATGATAAATCGGACTCTTCTAGCGGTCTTGGCACATAACCATAATGTTGGCCGTCAACAAAGTAGGACGACCGGAACTTTAGGGACGCTTCGCTACAATAAGGCCTTCACTAAAAGAAGTAAACAATGGGTGATCAAACCAGTGTTTGAGGATATGCAATATGAGTTTATTGAGAGACTTATTGTTGATGTCCTAGATAGGCACATACATGGAGTGGTGAACGAACCTATGCAGGGGACAACTGCATTGACACCCAACATTGCCTCTGTTCCATGTCCACCTAAAGCAGAGCTCATTGAGAAATACACATCACGGTTTAAATGATTGTAATTTGATTGTCTGTTCTCTCGAGTCTCCTCATGTTGCAGGCCCATTGCAATTAAACCAAACAGTAATATAAATCATTTTTACAAAAATTATAGAATGTTTCCGTATTACAAACACATGGCCGACCCATAGGGACAATAAAAAAAAAGGCACGCAGACAAGATGCCCTTACACTAACTGCAGCTAACTAGAAATGTGTGCTCGTTCAAAGTGAAGGTCAGCTGCTTTGATGTTTTGCTCGGGTGGCGGAACGGCCCACGACCCAGTATAAGGTTCTATTGTGATTTGACCTTGACAGGCCGGGACCATCCTGAAAGACTAAGAAAAGATAATGAATAAAATTTCAGAAACGAAACGATGAGCCACGTTCATTAGAAGAAGTAACGTCGGCAAAGAAGGAGTGGTGTTTCGGGTCTGCCCTACACAGAGACACAATGGAAAATGCAAATATAATGTAAGTAACTTTTGATGAGTTTATACCGCAATTTCATTACTATACAGTGGCTTTAAAGACGGGTTCAGTTGTACTTGTTCGTTCTATGTGGCATATTGTTTTCTACCGCGCACTATCTTGAGGAGAAACATCTGCTTTTACTGAAGCACCTCAAAACCTTCCTCTTTGCTTCTGCTTTCTCTCTCCCTCTCCCCTGCTACAACTGGTCCACTGTCTGCGACCTCGGTCCTGGGCCCTTCCACTCTCCACCTGCACTGCCTCCCTGTCAACCCCTGCACTGGGGGACTGTCTCAGTATCCTACAGCCCCCCCTTCCCAGCACTTGTTCTGCACTTACCTTGCACTTGCCACCAGCTGGCCCTATTTATTTATTATTTTATGCTACTTACCTTGTACTCCACTCCCCCCCCCCTCCCTGCCTCGCCACGCCTTTAAACACTTGTGTACACCCAGTAGCGCTGTCCTCGCTATGATTTTAATAAGGATCTGATGGTGAGACTAATTTCATTTTTTATGTTTTTAGGTACATCATTCACTACTGTCTGTGTCACGAGTACCGGACACCGGCGGACGGCTTCTACAGCCGCCAGTTGCTTCCCCGCGTGAACAACGTTACCACCCTGACCATTTTATGGGACGATCGCCAAGTACAAGTATGCCCTTACGCGGTACTAACGGTTAGATGCAACATACCTACCGTTGTGGTGGCCTAGTGCCTCGTTGTTGGAACAGCCATGCGATTATCAGTGCGACCGAAGAGCTTATTTTTATCGTAAACCAACACCCTGTGTACTGCACACGAACATCGCTTCCCTCAAGACGAACTAATTTGGATCGAGAGCAAAGAAAAATGCAAATCGCTGAATATTCTCTAAACATTTGATGTCCAATAAACGTACTTTGCCAAATGTACAATCTTGCCGTTTGCTTTTAAACCACGGTTTCACATTCCGAATTGTGGCGCTTTATTGTGAGATGCTCTAAGACCCTGTGTACAGCAAAGGACCATCGCGTTCCTCAATACGAACTTTTTGGAACATGAGCAAATAAAAATGCAAATCGCTGAATATTCTCTAAACATTTGATGTCAAATAAATGTACTTTACCACATTTACAATCTTGCGGTTTGATTTCAAAGTACAGTTTCATATTCCGAATTGTGGTGCGCTGTATTGTGAGCTGATCTGTGTTGATTTCCGGGGTCTGTGTGGAGTCGCGTAGAAGACGCCTGGGCGCGTTTGCCTACGCAGCACAGTCACGTCACGGAGAGAGGTGGGGAATATGAATGTTTTGATAATGTCTGTTTCAGGGGCGGGGGATTTGATTTAGTGCCGCAAAGGCAGGTGAGCCAGGTCGATGCGGCGGAATGATAGGATTATCACAAAATGGAGGCTGATTTCGAGTGCGATAATGGGCGAAAAGTCGGGTAAGGTCCATAGGAAAGTTTCCTACGATCTACCGATTTATGCTTACAAACACATGGCCGACCCGTAGGGACAATAAAAAAAAAGTCCCAGAACTATCCTTTAAGCTCACCTAGACTTTTGCCCAATTGACTTCGACCTGACCTGGCTCCCTGAATGATTCTTCTTCCCTTGGACCATGTGTTTTGTCTTCCTTCCAGGAAGGGGTTAACTTACTTTGCATTGGGTGTTACCAAAAGTACTTACCTGCTTCAGAATATCTGTGAGATCTCTTGTTCTGTTCTAATAACCTTTCTCTTTGACATACCCCTAAGTATTGCTCTAAATGCCACAGTAATATATTAATGTCCACAGTGTCCTAGCTATTTAAGTCACCTGAGGGTGTAGGAAGCGTCTGTGTGCCATCCCAAATGGGTACTTAGAGAAACTAAGAGTGTGTATTTTGGAGTGTATTTGTGTGTTAATATTCTATTGCCCCTTCTGAAGAAGGCTTACTCGAACTGACTAAACAATTAATTTATTTAACAATCTAGAAACCTTGTGTGTAAGAGTTTATTTGGATACTTGTCACTGTGAATCTCTGTGCAATTCCCCTACTGCTCACATTGACCCCTCTTGAGATAAGCCTGGCTGCTCAACACGCTACCAACCTGCATAGTACATACTTATACCAAAGGTTTGCTTCCTATTTTCAGGAGGTCAGGGTTGTTGTAGTGCACCCAAAGGGTACTGCATACAATCTTGCCTAACAATTGCAAAAGCCCTGTAGGAGCAAAAGGGGAAATTGGCGGTAGGTGGAAACCCCAAAACCTCTACCCCGACCAAAAAACCTTCGACCGGCGAGTCGAGACTCCTCGGAAGAAGAAAGTGAAAAGGTTGAGATCGAGGAGTGGCTTCCACCACTCGTCATCGTCATCTAGGAAGTCCAAAGATAGGTACTACAGGTTGACTTCATCATCGGACACCTCCCCTGAGAGTGTATCGTGCCCCACAAAAAAATCCACTCCTGCCAAATGGGAAGCTTTTAGAGCAGAGATGCTAAAAATATTTGAAAAGCAGAAACCCACAGCAAGCCATGCTCCTACCGCGCCTTCCAAAGAAGCTGGTAAGGAAAGGGCTCGACCTAAATCCTTGAGCTGGAGACGAAGGCCTGATCCTCATCGAGAGCCGTCGAGGCCTCAGTGCGATGACGTATCAAAGGATCCGTCGAGCCATAAACATAATCACAGGTGGAGATCGTCAACGTCATTGACGCCGGCTGCACCTTTGACGCCAGCTAAGCCCTTGACATTGACATGGCCTTCGACGCCAGCTGCGCCATCGACGTCGAGCGCTCCATCTAAACCTATGGTGCCATTGAAAAAAGTTTTGACGACTCATCCAGCGTCAAATCCACTATTTATCAAACCCTTGATGCCTGAAAAAAATATGTGCCTTTACCAAGCAAAGACTATTTTAAGTCCCTTACCTCAATATATGAGGAGAATGAATCCTCAGACAACAATGCAGCATTTGGCCTACAATTTGGCACGCCAAATGTGCCTGAAAGTTTCATTTCTGAGGTTGAAAGACCTTTGATAATCTGCAGACGGGCCAATGGGCTAGACACAACACCTGAGCTATATTTTGGAAGACCTGAGGCTGGGGAGCATGCTGATATGCCATATAGACAGCTTATGTCCAAGGTGGTGGAATATATAGGGTGGAGTAGGCCTCCGTTACCATTTGCGCAGGATGATCTAACAAACATCCTGGATAAGGGTTCACAGACAGATGCTATATTACCTTTCCATATTGCACTCCAAAAAAGGGTGGCGGCGACTTGGGAGATGCCAGAAACCAATCCGGCTGTAAATAAAATTTGACCAAGAAATACTGCGTTTCCGATAGTGACCCTGACTATCTGTCTAAACACCCCACTCCAGAGAGTCTGGTGGTACAGGCAGCTACCACAACTTCTAAGCAAACTGCTTACCCTACCATCCCTCCAGATAAGAACGACAAAAGAGTAGATGGATGGGCAAGGAAGGTATTTTCTGCAGGGAGTATGGCGCTCAAATTGGCCAACTCCACATGTGCCCTTGCAATATTTACATTCACTCTATGGGACTGCGTATCCATGGTGGCAGAGCAGATTCCCGAACGGGATGTAAGAGACTGGTTCTTGGTCATAATTGGAGACGGCAAAAAAGCCATGTGCGAGTCTCTTCAGTAAGGTCTAGATTCTGCCGACAGCATCAGCAGAACCATGGCTACTAGCACCATTATACGCAGATTTGCGTGGTTGAGGAAGTCCGGTTTTGCACCGGATGTGCAATAGACTCCTCAACATGCCCTTGGACGGGTCTCACCTTTTTGCAAACACGGCCAACGATAACCTTGAGAGGTTGCAGACCTCTAAGTTGGCAGCCAAATCTTAAGGTGCCGCTATTAGGCAGCCTCAGCCTTTTCAACCTAGTGGACAGAATGGGAGGGGTAGATCTTTTTGCTACTACTCAGTTGTAAGAGCGAAAGGAATGGCTGGTCAAAGAGGCCAAAGAAGTTTTCTTTGTGGTGGACGAGGGAGGGCTGCAAAGCCAGCTCAAGCAGGGTCATCTTTACCATCTGCCACTGCATCAGCTACCTCAAAACCTCTGAGCTCTTGGCTCACAGTTAATCAGTGGGGGCAGACTGTCTCCGCATCTAGAAGAAAGGAGAGACATTACTTCGGATGCTTGGAAACCATAGCCCACGGGTACTGCCTTCCTTTCATACAGAGACCTCAGAGCAATCCACCGGGGAGCCACTCTTTGAGGATTCCAGATCGCTCCTTGTGCAGGAAATGTTAACCCTGCTAAAGAAAGGCACTATAGAATCGGTACCTGTAGCGGAGAGGAACAAGGGATGGTATTCCCCGTATTTCCTTGTACCCAAAAAGGACAGAGGACTGAGACCCATTTTGGACTTGAGATACTTGAACAAGTTCCTCAGGAAGAACAAGTTCAAGATGGTCACACTTTCTCAGATCCTTTAGGCCCTCCAAATCCAGGATTAGATGGTGTCATTGGACCTTCAGGATGCTTATTTCCATGTGCCAATCCATCTGAAGCACAGAAAATGCCTGAGGTTCGCAGTTGGCGGTTCTCATGATCAATTTCGAGTTCTGCCATTCGGGTTAACTTCCGCCCCAAGATTTTTCACCCAACCGATGGCGGTGGTGGCAGCGAGTCTCGGGAGAGGGGGATTCACGTCTACACCTACCTGGACGATTGGCTGATCAGGGTTCGTTCTCCTGAACAAGTCCGGGATCATCTCGATGTCACCTGCCACTCGCTTCACAGACTGGGCTTCTCCATCAATTACAAGAACTTCCATATGACACCTTCTCAAAAGCTCCAGTTCATCGGAGCTGTACAGTATCCATCCTTGGGAAAGAGCTTGCCACACAAGGCGAGGGCTCAAGATATTCTACAGATGGTCGCCAAATTTCGAAGTGCCCAGCGTCTCCCAGCCTTCGATTCTCTTGAGGTTGCTCGGCCTCATGACATCCTGCATTTTTCTGGTGCCAGAGGCCAGCCTGAGAATGATATACCTTCTATAGGCTCTCATAACTCAATGGTCCCAGTTCTCAGGCAAGATGTCGGACCTACTTCAGGTTCCATGCAGGGTCACACATGATCTTCTGTGGTAGGCCTGCGAGGACAACATTCTGAAGGAAGAACCCTTTTGGCAACCATGCCGAAGATGACAGTAGTGACGGATGCCTCACTCACCGGATAGGGAGCCCACACCAACGATCTGACAGTCAGTGGTAGTTGGTCTCCATCGGAGTCCAAACTGCATGTCAATCATTTGGAGCTTATGGCAATCAGACTAGCGCTGAAGGCCCTCTTGCCCTCTGTGTGGGGGAAGAATGGCCTGATAATGACAGACAACACAGTGGCCATGTACTACCTCAACAAAAGAGGTGGTGCAGGGTCACTAGCACTGTACAGAGAGGCAATGCAGCAATTCAAGACGGAATCTCCCCATTGTCAGTTCACCTAGCTGAAGAGGAGAACACGGCGGTGGACGCTCTAAGCAGGCAGAGCAGTCTCCCACGAGTGGGAACTATCTCAGGAAGTCCTTCAAGAGATCTTCATGCTTTGGGGAACCCCTCAAGTGGATCAGTTTGTGACCTGTGTCAACTGGAAGTGCGAACTATACTGCTCCAGGGAATTTCCCCCTAGAGGAGATCTAGGAGACACATTCGTAGTGGACTGGGAATTTTCCACTCCTGTACGCTTTTCCTCCAGTCCCCGTCATTCCTCACATGATCAGGTGGTCAAGTAAATTCGGGGAACGTATGATCCTGATTGCCCCGGATTGGGCTAGGAGGACATGGTACCTGGACCTTCTGGACATGTCTGTCTGCCCTCTCGCGAGAGTAGGGTCAGGTTCTCCATCCAGGGGACAAAACACTCAGCCTTCAGGCATGGTTTCTGAGAGGCTGAGATACAAGGATTGGGACCTCCCGGATGACGTAATGGAGATTTTACTTTGTGCCGTTGGAACAAGTTCTGCAACTGGTGCAGAGACAAGAATGTAGACCCTTTTCTGTGCAAAACACCTGAGGTGTTATCCTTTCTACTATCCTAAGCCAATCCGGGGCTCCAGGTTGGAACTATTAAGGGCTATTTGGCAGCGCTATCCATCTTGAGGCGCTCGTCTGAAGAATGTTCATATTTCAAGATTCCACTGGTGACACAATTTCTAAAGGGGCTCAACAATGTGTGCCCCCTCCCATCCCCCATCTCCTTTCCAGGTTCCAATTTGGGACCTTCATCTTGTACTAATATGTCTAATGTGTGCACCCTTTGAACCTTTACACTCCTATCCATTAAGGTTGTTCACCTTTAAAACCATTCTCTTAGTAGCTCTAACTTCAGTCTGTAGGGTGAGTGAATTGCAGGCACTTTTATCCAAGCCACCCTTTACTATCTTCCATAAGGATAGGGTTGTTGATATTGATATTTATATTTTATTTCTATTCCGCTCGTACACAGGTGTTTCAGAGCACGACAAGGAAAGGGAGGGGAACAGGGGAGAACAAAACAATGATCTTACTAGGCCCAGTGACATTGAGAACGCACAAGTGCATAGGAGATGGGGGAGTGGAAAAGGGATAGAAGGGGTGAGAAATGGAAAGTGCGGAGCAAAGGAGAAACAGATAAATAATAATAAATAAATAATAAAGGCAACAAACTGTGGTTGGGCAGCCAGCTATTGGCAAGTGCTGGGTTTAAGGCAGCAGACAGGGTAGGTCTGATAAGCGCAGGAAGAAAAGGAGGGGGGCTGTATGGGTACTGATACAGACCCCAGTGCAAGGGGTGGCCCGGACGCAGTGCGGGTGGGTGGCAGGGCGAGCAGGTACCTGTGCCCGGAGGGCAAAGGGTGGCCAGGTGCACGGTGCCAAGAGAACAGATCAGCAGGGGTGAGGGGGAGCGAAGGCAGAAGCAAAGAGGAAGGTCTTTAGGTGCTTCTGGAGATGGTTCTCCTCAAGTTTGAGTGGCTAGGAGGCTGTTCCAGAGGGAGGCCCCAGCCGAAGACTGAGATCTACCTCCAGCCCGTTTCTTTGAAAAATGACTGACCCTGATGGAGTTAGAAGTAGAGGAGCGAAGACCTCAAGAGGGGAGGTATTTGCGAAGGGATAGCTGAAGGTATTTTGGACCCAGGCCCCAGAAAACTTTGTGGACAATTCAGAGGGTTTGGAATTTAATCCTTGCATCCACTGGGAGCCAATGGAGAGATTTCAGAGCTGGAGAGATACAATCCCAGGGCTTGAGGCCAAGGACAAGTCTTGCAGTCCTGTTCTGGATTAGTTGCAGAGGGCGGAGAGTAGAGGCAGGTAGATTTAGAAAGAGGCTGTTACAATAGTCCAGGCTAGAGAGAACCAGAGCTTGGGAGACCATGAGCTTCTGGGGGAAGGAGAGGAAAGGCAGAGTACCCCTGAGAAGGTCCAGTAGGAAGTTTGACTTTTTAGAGACATCATATATGTGGGCAGAGAAGGAAAGTGTGGAGTCAAAGATGACCCTGAGGTTCTTAGCCTCGCAGGTGGGGGTAGGAGGCGGGCCAAGGGAGGCCAGCCAGTGAGTGAGTGGAAAGGATGGTGAAGGTGTGCCGATGAGAATCTGTCTTGCTGGCATTCAGACAAAGATCATTGGCGGCACACCAATCTTGAATGGCAGTTAGGCAATCAGAGATGAGAGAGGGAGAAAAGGAGGTTGAGGGCAGCCTGAAAATGAGTTGTCAGCGTAGCACTGGAAATTTGAGCAGAAAATGGCAATGCAGTGGGACGGGTATCAGTTAAAAATCCATGGTGAGAGGTTGTTTTGAGGTTTAAGCCTTCATTCTTACCCAGAATCATCTCTGATTTACACGTAGGGCAGAACATTGTTTTATCTTATTTCTATACCCCACCTCATCCTTGTAAGGAAGAGGAGAGACTGCACAGGTTGGACCCTCGTAGAGCTCTGAGCTTTTATATATCTAGACTGTCAAAACTTTGCATTGATGATCAGCTTTTCATTGACTATACAGGCCACAAACTGGGTTAGGCTGTTATGAAACAGACCTTATCCAGGTGGATAATTCTGGTAATTTCAGAATATTACAGACTGGGAGGCAAGGATCCTCCTGAAGGATTAAGAGCCCATTCCACCAGGGGCAAGGCTGCCTCTACAGCCCTACAAAGGGGTGTACTGATAAAAAATATTTCTGAGGCAGCAACGTGGTCTACTATTAACATGTTCACAAAACATTACTGTCTGGCGTCTTCCCTCGGTCAGGATGGGAACTTTGGAAAAGCAGTCCTGCATTTGGTTCATGAAAACATTTAAAAAGACTAAATTCTTACTCCCTTCACCAAATCTAATACTTTGCGAGTCTAGCAAAGATGAGGAATATGTGGCAGGACACAATCCGTTAAAAGAACAAGTTACTTACCCCTGGTAAAGTTCTTTTGACTGGATGTTCCTTCCACATATTCCTCATCTCCCTCCCAGCCTACCCCAAAGTAGAATTTCCCATGCTGTTACAGCTTTCGCTCCTTCATAGTTGAGTACTGTCATTCCCATGGTTATACAGGTATTTCTACTGTACGAAAAAACAGAACTTTGATGGCATCATCCTCGAGACAGAGGCCCTTGAGGAACATCGAGTTGACTGCATCGACGCACAGCGCCCTCTGCCCGAAATAAAATTCCGAAGCAGCTGAAGCTGGATATCGAATATCAAAGATGAGGAATGCGTGGGAGGAGCATCCAGTCGATAGAACGTTACCAGGGGTAAGACACTTGTTAATCTAACCCTATTACTAAGAGGGGTTTCCCAGCCTCAACTCAATACTAAGGATGTGTCAGAATGTCTGTAACTAAAAGTCCACGGTCCTGTGCCAAAACGTTTTTCCTTCCCTTACACTTCTAACTAAAACTAAAAGGTTGATGAGGTTTCTTAATGCAGAACAACTAGTAGTCTGGACAGACTATTTCATGACGGAACAAACAACTCTTCCCCATGTCGCAGTTCCTTTCAAAAGTACCACATAAAGTTCCAGATTGAAAAGTCTTAGTTCACAAATGAAGCAATGTTCCAACTCCAAGGCCCTGATGCCAAGAGGATGACTGTCTTCCCTTGGCTTTACTCGCAATGTGTCACAATATTCATAAACACCAGGGGGAATGACTCCCTTCCCCTGGTCTTTCTCAGGCACTTTCTTGAACTTCTCCACCGGCTCAGTTAGGCAGACCTGGTACACTCCCCTGCCATGTACTGCCACAAAGAAGATGCGCTTGAGCATCTCCAGCGGCTCAGTTGGGCAGACCTGGTACACCCCTGCCAGATAGAGCCACAAAGAAGATGCACATCGATAGAATTCCTCTTCGGTTACTGATGGGTATTTATCAAACTGGGTTTCTTTCAGTATTGCTGGTACCCTTCTCTGTCAGGTATACTGGGCCCCCACTTGTAGGTTATCTACCCTGTCAAAAAAAATGTTTTTGTCTTTGGGTCCCTGACCCCTTTATATTGCTTTCTCACTCTTGGGTCCCAGACCCCTTCTTACAAGATTCTCTTGTGCCCTCGAGGTTCCCAGTCAGCCCCTGTACATTCTGTATGGGTTTCTGATTGATCACCTCGCTCTCTGGCTTCTGCGTGTCTTCCGATGGTTCTTCGGTATTGTTTCCTGTTTACCTGCTGCCATACGCGGCTCCCCAGCACCTCCTGGAAGCTGTGCTGCGCATACCTGCCAGACCGTCTCCTGCAGCACTCTTCCGTGCCGGGACCCTCTGCCCCTTCTGGTTTCGGCTCCCCAGTCCTTTCTGATGCCGGTGGGGACGGCGTAACTTCCCCAGGTACATCCCGGTCAGCAGCTGCAAAACCAGCTTCTGTCTGAGGTATGGTTCCTTTGCACGGTGTGCCTCCAGGGAGGAAATGACACTTGCTTTAGTCCTTCTTCCTTTTTTTGTTCAGATGACTTCTAGAATGTCGGTGTCTTGGTTCCGCAGTGTATTCCTTATTACTCTACGCCTCCTAATCTCGGTATTGCTGTTTTCATCCTCAACTGGGTAATTTTACTCCTTCGTCCCAGTTTCTGCATATGGCTCACATAAGTAGTCCCTACTCTTCCACGTCCCAGTACTTTTTACAGGGGTCAGATCATTACCCTACAGAGGTACATGGAAGTGTGTGGAATTATGTGACTCTGTATAGGGTAGGAAGAGGAGGGAGGTGGGGGGATATGTTCTGAACATACTGTGTTCTTCCAGGACAGTCGTCCCTAGTCCCATAGGAGATCCCTCCCCATGATATCCACCTGCTGAGTACCACCCCCAGGCCGACTATCGGGTAGCAGACTCACCTCCATGGCGACATGGGAAGGGGCTCTCCCTAGGTGAGAATGGATGACCTCCAAGGATTCGTCACAGTAGAAACATCAGCACACAGAACATTATTAGGCCTTATCTCAGTGTGAACACAATTAACACACCTAAACACCAACAGAAATAGACACCAGAAGATGTACCTTCACATTATTGGCACATGAGCATGCTAAACTAACAGTACTTGGTGTTTTTGTGCAAGGTCTTCCCAAGTCAAGGATTTAACTTGAGTAATTGCTACAATTCTAGTGTACCAAAACATTTGAATACGTATCTAGATGTTGCGCTCAGAATGTCTTTAATGATATTAACTGATTCCATTTCCTTTTGCATTGCAGGTAGCATCGCTGACCAGGGTTTTTAAATTATTCCGTGCGTTGGGTCTGCGGCATTTGGTAGTTGTAGATAATCAAAACAAGGTAAGGACTGCGGGATTAAAATGGATATTAATCTTTTTAAAAAAAGTAAAACTTGAGTTTCTTGTCTCATCCATCCTATCTCTTCCTCCATTCTCTTGCTACCATTAGGTGATAGCAAATGTATGTACTCTGTTGTTTAACTCTTCCCACCACAATGTCTTGCTTCAAGTCTTTAAACATCTGCCCATCTGTGCTAGTGTAACCTCCCCACAACTGCTGTCAATATATAATCTTCTAAACCCCCAACACCCCATACACCTATTACCAACCCCTGTGTTCTAATCAATACTTGTATTTCTCTCCCCTGTACGAAACCCCACGCAGCATCTCTGGTCGTCAAAGCTGTTCACCACTGCCCTTCTCTATCGAGCTAAATATCACTCCTTGCCATCCAGCTGCCATACCCTAAGCCACACACATTGGCCAACGACTCTGATTTAAATTCACCATGCATTGCTCCTAACCTGAACTCTTCACTGTATCAAACTCTTACTTAACCTAAACTTTATGCCATTTTTAATTTACATAAGGTCTGCTATTAATCACTTTTCTAAGCTACATTGAACACTGATCTGACCCTTTTGGCTATACATTGCTCACTGATGTCATCAAGTCGAAGCTTAGTGGTTGAGGGAGATTAAACAGTGTGCGTAAACTATGCACACTGCTATTTAATCTCCCTCAACCACTACCTCACAGGCTCAGAACAATGTGAAAAACTGTCTTCCACCCTTACAGAGTTTAACTAGGTAGTATGAGGAACCTCAGGGCATCCTCCCATCTACTGCCCTTGGGACTTCCTCTCAGGTGGCCAGGGAAGGGCCATTGCTCTTGGATCCCGTCCCTGGGGGTGGATATGCGAGGGAGGATCACCTGGGTGGGAGGGTCTTTGGTGAGTGGATGAAAGGTGCCTTTAGGCGAGGTATGGTAATCCCCCTGCCCTATGTCAGAATACACTCTACCCTCTCGAGAACTTTGTAGGTTATTACCAATCTTCCGCACTCTCTCTCTCTCACAGACGCACACACACCAACTGTCCCATATATATTCATATCCCTTTAAGACTGGGACGAGTAAGAGACCACTAAGAGTAATGCCCACTTCCCTATGTGCACACCACTTTGGTACTGGGACAAGGAAGAAGGCTGTGGAACACCACTCTAAGAGTCAGGCATGTCCCATTGACAGAAGTAATTATGGTCCGGCAAAGAACTTGCACTTGCAGCCAATTGAGCGGCTACAGGTGCATAAATGGAAGAGAGAGCTGTTTGGCGAGAGAGATCGTCCTGGGAAGGAAGCCGCTGCATCTCTATGTGGAGTATGCTGGAGAGGGCCGCCAAAAAGGAAGCCAACATCTGCAGGAGAGCAAGAAAGATGCAGAGGCCAGGACAGGCCTTGAGAGGGTCGGAAGTGCTGCAGAGCCCTGAGCCGCGTGTCCCCTGCTGGAACTGGGGGACACAGAAGTCACTAGCAATGTTCAGAGGAGGCGATCGCTTCTCGCTGGAGCTCCCAACAAGAGGGAGAGGCGTGAGCGAGAGCCGGAGAGGAAAGCGAAAGCACCCGGTGGTGCGGCCGTACACCGGTGATTGATAGAGACCACTCATGCTGCGGCACTCCAGGGGCTTAGTATGGGCAAAGGAAGATGCCAATCTAGTTAAAGCATATAAAGAATGGGTCTGGAGACCAAATGTACGATATTGAATACCGAACACCTGCAAAGTATTAAATACCGAACTAAGGAAAAGATATGAAAATGATATGAAAATACTGCACCAGTGAAAAGAAAGCGATGTCCATTTACGAACAAAGTGAATTTGAAAGAAGAGCATTTATGAACAAAGTCAAAGTACAAGGCCAGGTGAACACCAGTATTGAGAGCTTGTGAAGCAAGTTAAAAACAAATAAGCACTATTTGGTAGTGTGAATGCAAGGTGGTAACAAGGAGAAATACCACAAAGTGAAGCGTGTGAAAGTCATGTGTAGGCAGAGGCAAAAGACTGTCCAGATGAAACAGAAGTGCACATGGTCCAATAACACAAATGCAGAAAGGAAACATGTGTTGGCAAGGAAGTCTGTTGAGAAGTAATGAACATTATAAAGTGCATTGGTTCTCGGTTGTGTGACCTGTGAGAGGTTGACAGTGTGGTCCGACAACTGCGCCTAGACAGAGTAACCCCTACCTAGAGTCAACCAAGGAAAGTCGAGATGCCTAACAAGTGTCCAAGTGACTAACATAAAAGGCAAGTTAAATGAAGTTTTGAAATGCCTGAAAGTTACAAAGTTGATTTGAAAGCAGTATTGAGAATTAAGCAAGTTGAATTGAGTATGGATTGGATTTGAAGCCAGGAGAGCTGCCTTCTTGGGGAAAGGAACCCCGAGGCTTTTTTGGAACTCTATTGAACTTGGGGAAGGGAACCCCAGGGTCTTTTTATGGATCTGATTTGAACTTGGGGAAGGGGAAGCTGAGAGCAAGCCAGGAGCTGGAAGAAGCTCAGAACTTTATTTTGAAAACTGATTGTTTGGTTGGTTGCTGACATTGCTACACATTGTATGTCTTTAGTTTTGAGGTTTTGGACACAGATGGACTTTTTAGTTGAACTTTATGACAGACTATCGATAGTTTCTTTAGGTAAGGAAATCCCACCTTAACATAGGGCAACTTGGACCTTACTCTATCCTGACATTCAAGAAATAAACCATTGATTTTAGAAAAAGTGAATCTGTTTTTCTTACTTCATGATGCCTTCACAGATGTTCCTGAGAGGAACACTGGTAGCTTCATGGCATGCAGTGGACAAATCTTTTAAAAATAAATTTGAAACAAAAAAAGTAGCTTTAGAAAGACCACTCTGAGACTGCTCAGAGTGGGCTTTCTAAATCGACCAGTTACACCCCTCACTGCACACGAGAGTGCCCAGCGGCTGTGGCGGACGGACCAGGAGATGGAAGTCACAGGGGTCAAAGGGTAAGTTTGTTGAGGGGAATATCTGTGGCATGGAAGGGGCTGGGGGAATGGAGAAGTAAGGGGAGTGGAGCGTGTCAGTGTAATTATGTTTGTATTAATCTTTGAGGGGGACTGTTTTTGCAAGGAGGGGAGTGAATCCCTGCCAGCGTGTGAGTTGGGGCGGGCGCAGGATTGTCTAGCAGTGTGATGATTACTTATTTGAAAAATCTGTCTTTGTGTGCGGTCTTCAAAATGTGAAATTATTACATGGAACCAAATTCATTGTTCTGGGTGCTCATTATCAGTACTGGACCTCTGGGGCATAGTCTATTCATGCTCTGAGAAAGCAGAGTTATGTAGGCTACAATGCATTGATAATGCCACACTAAATCCTGGAGCGGACACCAAAATAGATGAGTTTTGTAGACCTGCGCCAGAGTTCATTCAGAGTTCGGTATTTGGACAGGATGAAATCTGAATACCACAGCGCCCTCTTGCATGGCACCTCCCTGAGGAATGCGGTGTTGGAATATCATATGTATTGGAAACAACAAACTGCTTACCAAACACACAAGCTCTGTTCTTTCTGTCACTCTACAAACAAAAATGGACCCTTGGATAGAGGATGACAACATATTCATTTATCTTTTTTACAAATATCGACAAATGATTAATTTTGTATCTTTTCAATCTTTTTAAATAAATTTCACCACTTTAGTGTAAAATATTTTAAACCATAAATATTTTATTCTCACTTCGGATCCATAAATATTCACCCCTACATTCCATTCATTCAGACTCTTCTTTCTCATACAATCAACCAGAACAATACAAAATAACCTAATATTTTAGGTCACAATACACATTTTTAAACATGAACAAAAATAGATTCTCTCAGTTCAGTATTCATTTCAAATGACTGCCTGTCCTTAATCACGCAGTAGGTCGAAACTTGTTTCGGTTGTATCTTTGGACTCAAATCAGTCCACTATGTACGTCAACCATCTTCAGGACATAAACGGGAGAACTGATTGTGTCCCGTTGCATATTGTAGGGTGGACCACACTTCCTCTGTCTTGCAATGGCAGTGTGGGAAACTAGAATAGTGGATTAATCTGTCTGCAGTTGTAAATGTTTCCCCAATCAATGAGAACAAAGTTGGGAAACAACAGATAAAGCATCCGTTGAAGTCTTCTGGGTTGTATCCTCCGTTAGGCCACCGTTTTATCCCCTTATTCAACCTCCGTCAATTCCAGAGACCATTCGTATGGTAAACTAGTTCCAATAAGACAGGTGGTGTCTGATGGCTTCCTTTTGGTGTTAGATAAGTATTTAGCCTGAAGGACCCAGGCTCTCATCAGGCAGTCCCCCTTTGTTTGTGAAACTTTCTGTCACTCTTCCAGCTGACAAACTGATGTCAATTTCAGTGCTACCAATCTCTAATCCTCCTACATTCTACAGAATTTAGCAGCTTGAACTATCTGATTTATTTTGATGTGTCAATTAAAAAACACAGTTCTATGGTTTAATAGGAAATAGTTATTTTATTGTGCAGCTTTAGGTACTATAAAACAATGCAGTGAATAAGGTGCGACGCCTGTTCCCCTTAAAAGAAATAGCCAAGACTTGTCCAGCCAGTCAAGTCCCTTCCACTACGGATTCATTTGGAAGTTCACAGCACCGGGAGTCTGAAACTCAAACGCTTTCCCTATGGGATTGCGTCATAAAAAGCTTTAGTAAATCAGGCCCTCTGACTTCAGATAGAACATCTGTGATTGCTTGGTCATCCTGCTCCTCCGCCTTCTGAACTTAAATTGGATAGGCCTGTGCTGGCAGGCAGGCCTGAAAATTATCCTAGTAAGAGATGTGCTGTCAATTTGAATCTTTTAGAATTGGCTCTGCGCTTAGACTCTACTTGGGCGCAGCAGCCAACCTCCTTTCCTGTCTTCTCTGCTTATTCTGGCCGTTCAGAAGACTGTTATTGTCTCCCCACCCTTTTTGGCAGCTGTGGTAACTTCTCTGCCTTTGTCACTCTTGGGAGGTGTTTTCTCTCAACCCTTTTGACCCAATAATATTCTGAAGAAAAATCAGTTATGAATACCATGTCTTTCCCAATTGCATGCCATGCTTTTTATTGGTTTCAAGAGATATAATGGTTGTGGGGGAGGCATAGCCTTTGATAAGCCTGTGTGATGGTCCTCAGGAGCCTACATCCAATGAGATCTTGTGCCTCTTTCTGTGGGTTGGCACCAAGGTCTTTGATGATAATTCTCTAGCTCAGAGACGATCAGGGACTAAATCGAGAGTAAGCTGTCCATTCATGAATGGTTGCAAACCATTAGACTTGGGTAACGAGGGGATTGGCAACGGGTGCAGTACTGAAGCTTGCTGCATCTTTCATTTAGTTGCATGATAATCGCCTATGCTTCAGGACCTTGGTCTACCTGACTTAGTGGGAGGTACCAAAAGTACAAATGCAAGTTTCAAAGGCAAGGCTTCTGGTACATGGATCAGAGTTTTTGCAGTACCCGACAACTTTTAAAAACCTGATTAGGTCACAAAGGCGCAGCAGAGTGAACCTTCATCTTACACTGCTATTCCGGTATGGGACCTCCAGGATCAAGCGTTTTTGGGTATGGAATGCTCAGAAACCGTGCCCTCCGCTCCCACAGAATTGGTACGGTTGGGTTTTAGTTGACTTCATATCAGGTCCTGGGAACTGAAACATTGCTACCAGTTTGGCCCAAGTGTTACTCTGTTTCTAAAAGGGGCAAACTTTTCAGGCTTGCTAAAGGAAGGCTTAAAACCCTTGGTACCTGTTGTGGAGATATTTGTACAACTCCCCAATGAGGGATGTGAAACAACCTAACCTGAAGGGGTGAGAGAAATCCAACCTAAAAGGTAAACCAAACTTCTATGTAGAAAGTAGCTGTGACAGAGCAGCAGGGGTGTTGCTAGGTCTGGAAAAGATCCATGGCTATGCTAATGTTGGGACTCTAGCATAGCTAGCTTTTGGTTGTAGCCCCTGAGCTTCTATCCAGGGCTATAACCAAAAGACCAGGGGCTATAACCCCCTTAGCCCTCCCGTTCCCCTAGCAGCGCCTCTGCAGAGCAGTCATGTTTAATTCAGGAGGGACAGGGGCCGGTAGGGATGTTCAGTGAATGCACACAGACAATCAAAGAAAAGGATAACGCCCACCGTGGTATAAACCTTTAGCAAATTGCGCATAGAAACTCTATTAGCTAAAACGAAGTACTATAGGTCAAACATAACACATGGTTATAAACACAGTGCATGTATAAAAACACTAATGGTCCTTTAAGACCAAATTCACTCCTAACACTAAAATGTAAGTCCACGATCTATTGATAGACATTGTGCATATAGTCTAAAAAGGATTGGAAGAAAGGGGAATCCTAGACAGTAACATACATCCGTGACCCTGATCAGTACCCAATTTGCAAAGACTGAAGCATGATCCCAGTAATCCAAAGCCTCTAGGACGTAGTAATACGGATAATACAAATATGCACCATACAGTAAATGTATGATCCAGAAAAAGGAAAAAGGAAAAGACAGCACAAATCCAGAGGCCACCAGAAATCAATACATTTAGACTCTGTACCTACTTATTACACTCCTAGGAAATAGATAAGCAATACTTTGCAGTTATACATTATAACAGTACATTTCTTGTAGGCAGGAGCATAATGCAAAACTTTCATACATATTAAATCTGCTAAAATTCCAGTCTTTGGGCTAGGACTCCAGGGACCCAAGAGGGGTGCAGGATATGTCCAGAGGCCAAGTACTGCTAAAATCACTGAGTGAGAGAGATCCAGGTAAGTTTGAAAGTTTCCCATAGGATTCAATAGGACAAAGTCGATAGGCACAGCTGCGGTTATCGGGAAAAGAAAGGTAAATACCAGCTCCATCCCACAAATGCAGTGAGACAGCAAACGACTTCAGGGAACACCAGAAAGACCGTATTGAACCAGGTTCAAGGCTCAGAAGCCCCAGGTTGGAGATGAGCAGGTTTCAGGCCAATCGAAATCTATGACAAAACGTGATTGAAGAGGACCTGTAGAAACCTATGCCTCAAGATGCCTGGGGTATGTTTCCTATATGACCTATCAGCCCAGGACAAAGAGGTAAGTACTCGCAGCCATGCTACATTATAAGATGTTCAGCAAAGCATAATAACCTGGTAAGTGCTGCTCATCTTTTCCTGATGTGTCTACAGGATCCATTCACCCAGGGACTTGAACCCCAGACCAGCAGTGAGCAGATGGACAAAAAGAAGAATCAATCTACCCAGAAAAAGGACCTACCATCCTGAAGTGAAAGTAACAACATAGATGGATCGTGGAAGACAGAGGAACCCAGTGAAGCAGATTCTGACGGTTCAGAGGACAAAGAGAAGCTATCCACCAAAATACAGTTCCACAATGAAGAGTACGGTGGTGGTGACCCAGGTAGCCCCAAAAGAACAGGCAATGCGGGATAATGGGTTTATAATGCCCTTCTGGGCGAGAGCAGCTTTCTACACCAAGGTGGTAAAAGGACCCAGGGACAATACCAGCACGGAAGGCCCAGCCCCTGTGGAGGACTATGGGAAGGAAGAGGACAGCCCAAGAAGGATGCCGAGCAACCAAAGATCAAAACTGGAGCCAAGGTAGAGACACAAGCCCAGCCAGTATGGCCAAACCTGGCCTCAAAGCAGTCCAGCACCAAAATATTCTAGCAGGGGTGGTAAACCTGTGGCCTTCAAAGTGAAGTCCAGCAGAACGAAGAGCAAGGTGAGGTCTCCCCTAGATACACCTTCGACACTAGTTGTCTGGCCTAGACTAGCCCTCCAATCACACACCAGGGCCTAACAAAGTATTTTGCAGCCAGCCAAGCAGGTTGGCCCCAAAAACCTGCCAAACATGGACAGCAAGTGTAAAAGTTTGTTTGTTTATTTAGTATGGCGCGCAAAACCCAGAGGTAACAGGGCGCAACAGAGAACAGGAAGATAAGATTACATAAAAGCTTAGTTGCATGATAAGGCACATATGGGTATAAAGCATAGCATTACATTACGTAGAATCTGGTGAAAGGACATATTTACATATATACATACAGTTAATTACATTTCGGCAGGTCAGTTAAGGAATGTGCATATATACAGTCAGGTTGGCTATAGTCTGTTAGTGTGAGGGCACAGATCTGTCATGGGGAACATTGGATCGTAACCAGGTGAGTGTTTCGCCTAAAGCTGTAGTAGGATTGGTCTGTTCTGATGTTGAGTGGAGGGTGTTCCAATGTTGGGCTGCCATGATAGGGAAGCTACTGCCGCCCGTTTTCTTTTGTCTGAATTTGGGTACCTGCAGGCAATAAGAGTTAATCATTCTGGTGGGGCGGGTGGAAGTTTTTTTTTTACTATTCTGGCTGCGAGATGGGGGAGGGGCTGCATTGTTTAAGCATTTGAAAGTGAGTGATGCCGTTTTGAGTGAGATGCGGTCACAGATTTTGAGCCATTTGTGTTCTCTTCTTTTGTTGGAGATGTGTTCCTTGGAGGGTAAGTTAAGGGCTGTTCTGAGTGCATTGTTTTGCAGTGTTTGAAGTTTGTCGGTTATATATTTGTTGGCTCCTAGGTACATGGCATTACAATAATCAAGTCTGGAGAGTATTAGGGCATTAGCGATGACGATGCAGCTAGCTTGGGAGAGGAATGCTCTACTTGCCCTGATTAGCTTGCACGTGTAGGCAGTCGAGGATGCTAGTGAGTTTACTAGTGACAAGGCTGAATCTAGATGAAAGCCTAAAGTTTTCACTGTTTAGGCAACTGTGATGGTGTTGCCATCAATGTTGGAAGCCTTGTAGTTGGGGTTGGCGTTGCGAGGAGCAGGATTCCGGTTTTCTCATTCAGGCATAAGCCGTGTGTGGCCATCCATGCCTGAATGATGAGATGTATTTTGTTTACCAAGACCGTATCTGAGTCGAAGTTGCCCGAAAGGGGTATGAGGATCTGGGTGTCATCTGCATAATTAGTGTGTGACACCCAGTCTGTCCAACTTGTCAAATAAGGGCTTGGCAAAGATGTTGTAGAAGGTTGGGGAGACGCAGGAGCCCTGGGATACACCGCAGGTTATTTTGATGGGGTCTGCTGAGGCTAGTGAGGAGAAAACTCTCATAGTTCGATTGTCCAAGAATGATTGGATCCAGGCTATGGCCTCTTTCGAGAAGTGGGCAGCCGAGGCCCGGTGTTCACACAGGACTGTGTGATCCACCAGGTTGAAGGCCGCCGACAGGTCGAGAAGGAGTAGCATGGCGGTGTTTCCTTTATCGTTAATCTCGTTGATCTGGGTTTTAAGATCGATTAGGGCTGTCTCAGTACCGTGCTGTGGTCTGAATCCAGATAGGCGGGCACCTAGTAATTTGTGAGTTTCTAGATATTGCTGGATACGTAGGTATGCTACTGTCTATTATCTTTGACAGGAACGGCACTGTGGTGATGGGCCTGTAGTTAGTGGGAATAGCGGTGTCTAGGGTTTACTTCTTGAGGAGAGGCAGAACAAAGGATTCTTTGAGATTAGTTGGTATGGTGGTGGAGGAGAAGGATGCGTTGATCAGTTTGGTTATAAAGGGAGCTGGGCCCCTGGCAGCATCCTTGATTATCTGGGGTGGGCAGTTGTCGTCTTTTCAGTTGGATGGCGTAAGTGGGGCTATAACCCTTTGTTTCTAGGATGGATATTTTAGTGAATCTGAAAAGATTCCGGCCTGATGGGTTGGTTATTTTGGCATGATTGCTAGGAGATGATACGTTAGGGAGTCTTTTTTTTAGTGCGATTTTAGTTTGGAGAGTTTTGATTTTGTTAGTTGTTAGTTGTTTTAGGGACAGGGGCTGATTTAAACCAATGACAACTAATACAGGTTACTGGGCTGGGGGGGTCTGAGTGAGCACAACAGGTATTGTATGCCTGCTTCATGGTTTACCTAAACAAAGAAAGGCCTCGAAAACAAAATGGGTGAGAGCAGGACTTAAAAAATATGTTGGCACCCTACTGGCTACTAAAAAGATAACTATGGGTTTCTAATGCAGTAAATCGGCTTGCACCTCTGGTGAAACTAAAACTAAATTACAGCTGCCACCAGTCTACTCCCTAAAACCATTGCAGGGTAAAATAGCTATCCCATGGCCTAAATGCGGCAGCTTCATAAGTAAGTCTTCCAGGAGTCATGGGGCCTAATGCCAGGAAAGGTTTGTAGTGGCAGGGGCCACGGGTGGGGGAGGTCTTCCTTGGAAGTCTCCCAGTCCACAAAAAAGGTCTGACTATAAAAAAAGGGTGAATAAAGCAAAAAATGTAATAAAGGGACAGCAGAGCTGTCAAAAATAGAATTTGTCTCAGGCTGTACCAGTGTGGTACCAGAGGCTTCTTTTGCCTCAGTTCCCTCTTCAAATCTTGGCTAGAAGGAAGAGTGAGGAGAGAAGTGCGAAAATAATTATCTTCTGGTACTGAGCAACCCTTTATCCTAGTTTGTAGTGGACTCTGCTACAAATGTTTGACACGTCAAAGTATTTTATTGTTCCTCCAGAAAAGGATTTTGTCTCCAATGAGAGATTCATGGGTTCCCTCCTCCCACAGGTTGCTAATCTTAGGTCAAACTTCTCCAGAACCACCTGTCTTCAAAACTGTTGGGCACACATCACCCTGGACGTGCCACGAGGCGCAGTACGCATGGAGCCAGCAGCACCCCATAACCTAAGCTCACTATTCCTGAGCAGTTAATCTGCTGCTTTGGAACAGAACTGTTTTTGTTTTGTGACACTTAACTGCATCATTCCTAACACCAAGAAGGTCTTTGCTTCAATCCCTGGCAAGAGGCAGATGTCCGTGTTGGACCCTCAAAAGTTAATTCTCTACTGCCTTTATGAAGGAACCTACCATGGAGGGCTCCGGCTTCTTAATTTTTCACACTCGGAGGCTTTCTTCCACCGTGCCACTAAGCTCTACACTTTACACCGTAAAGACTAGATGAGGAAGTCAAGAAGATGCAAGTTTGAGGAGCAGCTGTATTAAGACAGATATTCGGATGCTGGCTAAAGGGCCAAAAGGTGCTATTGCAAGTTGTCCCTCTGTGACCCCCTCAAAGCAACACTGTTCTTTGTCCTCCAACAGAAAGATGAGCGGTCACTCCTGCTCTAGAAATTAAACCGGAGGATTCACCACCTAAGGTACTGTTCTCCACTAGCTTCTCTATTCTAGAGGAATGAAGGGCATTCAGGCATCAGATGCTTGACGTCTTAACCAGGTTCGCAGTGGCTTTGCCGCTGGTGGTTGAGCCAGTGCCCACTTCACCACTTGAATCTGGAAGAAGCACCTATTTGGGCGGCAACCACCCGCCTGCCCGCTAGGTTCTGCCCCCACCTTTTGAAGACTGCTCCCCTCCAGCGCTGCTCGACTCCGCCTTCAACTGGCAGAGCTGTGGTGCTGACTTCTTTGACATCTCCAGATTGTGCTCTAGTTACCAGTAGTCATTTTATATCAACGATGGGTCAAATATGTAATATGGAGAGCGATCCTATCTCATATGGGTTGTTTCCTCTGATTTCCAGTCAAGTAATGGAATTCCTTGAGGAGTTATATGGCCAAGTTGAGGATCTGACTACATTAAACACTGATTTTGTGGGACACCACTGGGTGATACTTCGGCCTATGGATGAAACCCTTCATATGTCTTTTCAAAAGCACATTGCCAAGGCTAGGGAAACTCTTGGGTTGTCTACGCCCATAAATACTTTGATCCAGTTTGACTTCACCGATTTCCTCAAGCAGGTCTGTCAAGGGAGACTGTTCTCCCCCTTTAGCCCAGCAGTTGCTACCCTGGTTATCGTCTCTTGGCTAAAACATGCTCCCACTCCAGCTGTGGACCGGGACTTGCCAAGACGTATCATCAAGCTCCCTAATGTCTGGGGAGTTTGTCCACAGACCCTATGCCTTAGAGCTGTGTGGTGCAGGCCTCGATTGCAGGGTCAAAACTGCTACTTTTCCCTCTTTACTGGATCGGGAAAGCAAATAATTTGACCCTCTGGTATGCAAGATGTTTATGTCTGACAGCCTGGCATTGAAGGTTGTGAATGCCACCTGTGCCATGGCCAAGTACACCCATAGCCTTTGAGTTGTATTCTCCAAAGCTAAAGCAAAACTCTACAGGCGGGAGACGGATGGGCTTACCTTTCTGGTGGAAGATGGTAAGGAGGTGGCATGACAGATACTGCACTCTTGTCTGAACACTGCAGACTGCATGGCTCGTGCAAGCAAAGATACTGTCCTTCCTGAATGAGGATGTCTGGATTCACCCCAGATGTCCAGACTAAACTTTGGACATGGCATTAATTGATGACATTCTGTTTAGGGCTAAGTCCTCCAAGGTCAAAGCAAAGTCCTTTTGTCTAGCTATTCCAGTGGTTCTGTTTATTCACCAGCATGGGGTCTGGCATGGATTCACATGCTCATGAATATTCCCCGTCGTCAGGCTGGGAATACTCGGTAAAGAAAAAATCAGTATCAGTTTCGTTTCTGATCTGTCTTTCTTAGTAGTAACCAATCACTGGTCTCTGGGTCATACTGCCCCCAGCCAATGACTGCCCTCTCCCTAAGCCCTGCCTCTGGCAGCCATCTTCAGATTTTTACCGCACGTTTAAGTGTTGGGAGTCCTCGTGCTTTAGCTCTCGAGCTTTGCTGCGTTTTCGCGCTTTTTTCAAAGAGATTTCTCATGTTTCGGTTAAACAGAGCCTCAAGCTACACTGTTTCTCCATCCGATCAACGGGGACCCATTTTGGATTTTTCTATGCCCCTCAAGGGTGAGGTTTTCGTCGAGTTACGCTTCTTGGAGGAGTCCAGACGTTTCTGAGGCCTAACCGGACATGGCCCAGGAGAAAGGAAGCTCGACGGCCGGAAAGCTGTTCAGGGTTTGTCCTGGGTGCCAGCTACAGAATGTGTTCAAGGAGGACGAGCATTTGAAATGCATCTACTGCCTTCATGAGGACAAAACGCACGTGGAGAAGGACTGCGTTTTGCGGGAACATGTCAGAGCGGACCATGAAGGATCGACATCTTCGCCTCTCCAACTGGCTGGAAGGAAAGAGCCCGTCCGGTGAAGAGAAGAAGAAGAAGAAGAAGTCTGAGCGGTCTTCTAAGTCCTGTGAGGACGCCCCGGCGACGGGGGCCCAACAGAAGGCAAAGCACCACGAGTCCGCGGGCACCGGGAGCGCCGAACAGTCGGGCTCCTCGGCTGCCAGGCAGGGCGCATCCTCTCCGGCGCCATCAACCATGAGCCAACGCTCTGGCTCGGAGAAGAGGAAAGCCGAGAACCCGGCGAAGCTTCTGGAGAGGCCCCGGTCGGGCTCGAAGGATCCAGGCGAGGGGGAACCAGGCAGTGACCCTCCCCCCAAGGTGACGGCCACAGGCCCACAGAAGGTGGTGAAGGCCTTGACTCCACAAAAAACTAAAGTAACAGAGAATACCAGGCCAATCCTAGCCCTATGGTCTAACCTGGAGAGAACCGTTAAATGTATAAAGGCAAACAAAAGACCATAAAGCGGGGTACTCTGTGTGGTAAGCTCTAGACCAGTAAACACACTTACACAGAAAATATATCATATAAACAAACAAGACATACAGTGACTCAATCCAATTTGCTTCACTAAACTCATTTTTTTTTAAATTTTATTTTTTAATAATAAATAATCAGAGAAAGATATATCAATACAAAGTCATCACATATATCTAAAAATCATCCATCGTGTCACCATAATAGTACCTCTAAAAGGTTTCAGACACTCAGTCAGTCTCATACAACCCTCTTTTAACATCCTCACCCAGAAACCATACTGCAAACACACTTCACTCATACTCAACCATTCAAATTCAATTCACTATTATTCCTTTCAATTGTGATTGTTGTTTCTTTCAATTATAACAATTCACACACAAGTATAAAACAGTATACTAAAATACAAACTCCAATATCAACAATATATCAGAGAGTGTCACAGTGAAGTAACAAAATATTCTAAATAATACACAACAATGTGATATAGACTTGTCTTATTACAACATCAAATTCCCTGGCCCAACATGTTTCTTTCTAAATATATTTTCAGTTTCTTCCGAAATTCCTCAGGGGTAAGTGGGTCCAGTATTTTCAGGGGAGTTGAAATAGTGATACAGACGTGTGGACAGGACACAGAGCTTACCTGAAAAATAAAAACACAGAGAAACACTTAATCGGGCTCAAATGCGTAATTGTACCAATTAAGAACTGCAACACCCACTGAATTAATAAGCGGGGTGCACACCAAGGGGTTACTCAAAACCTAACTTCGTCCTTCCAATGAATAGATCACAAGTACCCACTAGGGGACTATGACTGGGGGAACCATCTCAATTGTGTCTCTCCCCAAAATAACCATCACACCAGTCACTATACCCCCTTCAATCCATCACAATCACCTAGGTTTAAACAAAAATGCAAACAAAATTAAAAACATTTTTAAAAAGTGTCGGACATTAACTTAATAATAGAAGACACTGAATCGTACCACCACCGGCGAACACCCTGAGTAAAAACCGAGTGCGCAAACACGTATGGAAGAAAGACTCACAATCCCAGGGTGCACCGATAATTCCAAGACAGCCACACCACTGGCTGTACGAATTCACAGTGTGACCCCTTCAATGGGTCTGCTGACAATGATGATGTTATTATATATATGCCACAATTATTTTGCCCACTTGGTCAGGCTGGAATTGATACACAGCCACACAGCAGTGCCGCGCACATATAAAGGAGAAAAAAGAAAAGAAAAGAAAAAAGACAAAATGGAACAAATGGAACCCGCTCCAGATCAAGCGTATCAGTTGATTACCAAACCGTTAACAAAGCCAACTGCCACTGTGCATTCTATCACTTTTAGCAAAGAAGAAACAACCGGTTATCCAACCAGGTTGTACTAACCTGATGTTCCAAAAACACCAACTTTAACGCATGACGCGGATGGAGCTGCCAATCATGCCGCAATGCTGCCAAAATGATTCAAATCCAATGGCGCGCACTGGATTGTAATATCCATATGAGATAATATATCTAAATAGCAAAAAGATCACTCGCCATATTAGAAGACCAACATAAATATAGTCAACTGTCCAACATACTGCGTGTCGCTGGATCTCTACAACGGCACTGCTATAGTGGCATTCCACAGTCTAACTACAAGAAACGTAATGACTTAGAATCTAACTCAAGTGTTAATCTCTTATCTTGGTTCTGACGAGTTCCCGGACATGAATCCAATATACGTGCTTACCTCCAAATGCGAACGCGATGTAACCCGTCCACGGCAACAAACAAACAAGCCGCCTTGATGAGCCACGTCTAACGCCTAAATACTCTGTCGAGTTGCACGTACAATCACGTGGCACTCGACACCGTACCGATGGCACTATTACTCATCTGGGCAAGTCCCGTAACGTCACCGGACCACAACGTGAATATACAAATTTCAAATGCTATCAACGCGTAATTTTCGGACACCATGTCTTGGCAACCAATAGAATTTAAGCAACCTGCTCGTATGCATACAACCGCAGTTAACAACACATTTGTTTGTAATATCAAACTCGATGTGCCAGGGAAACAGAAGATCAGAAACAAATGGTAAGGTATAAAATAGTGTATGTCATCACGTTGCCTACAAGCACACTTCCATTAATTTACACTATTATTTAACTTACACCGTTTCACTTGATAGCCTCTGAGTCAGGTTGGTCTCCAAACTTATATATTCCAATCGATCTGTTCATTTAAACCTACCAAGTGGCTGTGGCTCAAAAAAATGAGTCTCATCTCTTCCCTGGATAAAGTTTGTTTATCTGTAATCGTGTTGTTAGTAATAGGAATCTTTTTTAATACTGTCCACTTTAAATCATTGCAGCTATGGTCACGCATAATAAAGTGGCCACCCAATGGTGCTGTTAAATTTCTAGTTCTGATACAGCTTCTGTGTTCGTTTATTCGCACCTTAACTTTACGTTCTGTTTTACCAATGTATAACTTAGGGCATGTGCACCAAATTGCATATACCACATTGCTTGAATTGCAATTGGAAAACGATTTCTGTTCCCACAATCTTGGTAACCCAATATCAACCGCAGTAGTGCGGCTTGTAAACTGGCAGCATATGCACGCGCCACATGGTGCATGGCCTTTACGTTTGGGAAAACCCCATTGTTCAGTGATGGTGATCTGGGCGTCACCCTTAATACTGACATCATTTCTACTGACCAATTCCTTTACGTTACGGCCACGTTTAAAGGCACAACGTGGAGGGTCAATGGGTATTGTCGCCCGGGCCAGAATGTGCCAATGTTTTTTTAACAATCTTAATCACTTGATTGGATAAGTGATTAAAGGTGCTCACAAATACCAATGTATCACTCCCATCGGGGATCGGTTTCGGTCTATATTCCAGAAGGGCCTCTCGATTGTTATTAAATGCCCTCTTTAGAGATCTTTTTACAATCTTCCTAGGGTACCCTCGTGCAACTAAATTGTTACTCAAGATAGTAGCTTCTGATTGAAACACATCTCGACTACTACTGTTCCTCTTGAGCCTCAGAAATTGACTGAAAGGTAAATTATCCCTCAATGCTTTCGGATGGAAACTCTCATATCTAAGGAGAGAATTACGATCAGTAACCTTATGAAAAGGTCTGAGCTCAAGTGTTTTAGTAACTCGATTGGAAACAATCGTCAAATCTAGAAAATCAATCTGTTCCTTATTGTAGTTTAATGTAAACTTAAGGAACGGATTCAGCCCGTTTAGCCATTGGAAAAACGCTAACCAAGTGGTTTCATCTCCGTGCCACACCAGTAGCACATCATCGATGTATCTTTTCCACACAATAATGTGTTGTTTAAAGATGTTATTCTCATTATAAACACTCATGTGTTCAAAGAAATCAACATATAAGTTAGCTAACGTAGGGGCCACTGCCGAGCCCATGGCTGTTCCATGGATTTGCTGAAAAAACTGTCCATTAAACTGAAAATAATTCTCGGTAAGTGATAGCATAGTGCACCAAATAATAAAAGAATTGGGTGTCATACCCGAAGAGCGTTTGATTAACAATAACTCTTCTATAACCTCCAAGGTAGCTGATTGAGGAATCTTCGTATATAATGAAACTATGTCCATAGTAACCAAAATATCCTCACTGGGATCAAAATGAACATTTTCAATCAGATTAATGACTGCCATGGAGTCCTGGATGTATGATGACATCTTACTTACAACACATTTCAGGAAAGAATCCGCAAATTTGGCCAGTGGTTCCAGTATAGTATTGGTCCCTGACACTATAGGTCTGCCCGGCGGGTTCACAAGGGTTTTATGAACTTTGGGCAAGATATAAAACAAGGGAACACTAGGATCACGCTTGATCAGGTACTCTGCTTCCTTGCGTGTTATCCAGCCCCTGTCTCTGGCTTTCTCAACTTTATGAGATATCAACATTTTCAATTTTCCTGTTGGATATTGCTCAACAGGTGTATAAAACGTGGTATCAGACAAACTTCTAGAGCATTCATAAATATAATTGGAGCGATTCAAAATCACGATCGCCCCGCCCTTATCCGCACTACGGATGACTATAGACTTATTATTTCTAAGTGAGTCAAAAGCTTTTCTCTGTGCGGATGAACAATTCTGAAATGCATGACGCATATTAGTGCGTTCAAGGTATTCCAAATCTGCCAACACCCTTCTCTCAAATACTAGACTCCGGGCTATGGCTGGTAACAGGAGGACAAAAAGATGACCGATTCTGGAGACCACTGTTAGTCTCGTCAGTCTCAAACGGATTCTCTTTGAAGTACTGTTTCAGATGAATTTTTCTGAACAGCTCCTCAATTTCCAATTTGACTCACCCGGCGAAGGCCTCTATCGAGGAAGGCGCAGCGGCCCTGACGCAGCCTGTGGAGGCTACATTAGTGGAGGCGACCTCGGGGCCCAGAGTTTCCCTGCCACCGCGGAGGGAAGCCTCTTTCAGGCTCATCGACAAGACCCCCGTGAAGACCCCAGCGGGAAAAGGGGGGAGCCGATGGCCATCGTGGATACGGACACAGCCTCCGAGGAGGAGCTGGTTGAAGTATTGGAGGGCCTCGACGAGGGCATTGAGGAGGCCCGGTCCCACGGGAAGGATCCCGACGAAGAGGACGACGAGAGCGACGGCATCGCCAGTGGGGTTCCAAGTCAACCGTCGCTTCCGGAGCCGCAGGACAACTCAGCGGCCATTTTGTTGGCAATACAATCCTTATGTACGGAGATAAGGACGAGATTGCCCCTACCACCGACGGAGAAGCCGGAGCCAGGCCCGACGGAGGAGCCAGAACCAGGCCCATCGGGAAGTCCCCCAAGCAAGAGGAGACGGACCCATCCAGCCCCGCCTTTTCCGCCTTCTCGGCCTGCTCAACTTTTTCCCCCGTCCCTGGGGATGACGCGGGAATGGACATGGCCATGACGGGCATGGATGACGACAGCGGTGACGATGGGACGGATCACCCATCGCCTCCGACTCGGGCCTCCCCGCCCGACTAGATTGGGTCCTTCCACGCTATGATTGCCAGGACATCCAAGCTTTTCCAGCTCTGCCCCGAAGAGAAGGAGGGGTTCCTTTACCAACGGCGCAAGGCCAAGAGGAAGACGGTCCTCGCCGTGCCTCTGCTGGATGACATCTGGGACGAGGGACTTACCCTTCTCAAGAATCTGTCTACGACGCCTGCTAAGAGGGATCGGTACGAGAAGAAGTACCGGGTCCCCGACGCGGCCCCCCCTGTGCCTTAGGGTGCTACCGACCCCTGACTCTGTCATCTCAGTGACGGCCAAGAAGAAAGCGGGGGGGGGGGGGGCGCCATCGGCCTCAACGTCAACTTCCCCGCCTGACGGCGAAGGAAAGAAGCTGGATGCGATGGGATGACGAGTTATCTCGTCGGCGGCAACACCGATTAAGGCGGCCAACGCCCTTGCAATCGTGGCCCGCTACGACAGGGAATTGTGGTACAAGATCGCCCCCTGTTGGACTTCCTACCGGACGACAAGAGGGCAGAGGCCCTGGAGATGTTGCAGGAAGGTGAGGTGGCGTCGGACCACGTCATAACGGTGGTAACGGACATTGCCGACACCGGTTTCCGCCAGCTAGGCAACGGCGTTTGCCTTAGACGGCGAGGGTGGCTCAAGGCGATGGATTTCCGCCAGGACGTACAGACCAAGGAGTTGGACATGCCCTTTGGGAACAACCTGTTTGGGAAAACAGTGGATGAGTCCCTCCAAGCCATCAAGGCGGACACAGAGACGGCTCGGGCCTTAGGAGTTCTCCAGCAATGACGGCCGTCCTTTCGGAACTCCGGAGGCAAGCAAGGTGCCTCCAAGGGATTTGGCAGTGGCTCCTCTACATACCGCCAGGCGGCCCGCTCCTCGTCGCAAGAAGCCTATAGGGGACGAGGCAAGTCGGGTGGATCCCACCGTCGTCGCCAGGGAGGCCAAGGCGTCCTCCAAGCAAGACTGAACTGACCGCGGCGTTGGGCCCCCACCGAAGCACCCCGGTGGGAGGCCGGCTGGCGAAGTTCGTCAGCGTTTGGGAGTCCATCTCCACCGACCGTTGGGTGCTGGACGCCCTGGCCCAGGGGCACGCCCTTGAGTTTCTAAAAAAGTGTCCCCGCATTCCTCCCGTGGCCAGGAAGGAAAACCACGTCCCTCAACTACCACGGGAGGTAAGAGCGATGCTCAAGAAAGGTGCCATCGAGCTCGTCCCAAAGAGGCTCCGGGGCTCCGGAGTATACTCAAGGTACTTCCTCGTGAAACAGAAGACAGGAGGATGGCGGCCCATCCTGGACCTGCGACGACTGAACAAGTACATCAAGGCACAGAAGTTCCTGATGGTCACCCTCCAGCATGTCCTGGGACAGCTGGAGGAGGGCGATTTCCTGTCGTCGTTGGATTTGGAGGATGCATACTTTCACATCCCCATTCTAAAAGGACATCGAAAGTTCCTCAGGTTCGTGGTCCAAGGACGGCACTACCAGTTCAAGGCCATCCCGTTCGGATTGAAGTCAGCACCCAGGGTTTTCACCAAGTGCCTCGCACCAGTGGCGGCGCGGCTGCACCTGCAGGGGATCCACGTCTACCCCTACCTGGACGATTGGCTCATCCGTGCAGGGACAAGGGAGCTCGCCGTAGAACACACAGCGCAGACGGTCCAGCTGCTCACGGACCTGGGGTTCTCCAACTTCCTGAAATCCCACCTGTTCCCCTCGCAAGTCGCACTGTTTCTGGGAGCCAAGCTCGACACAATGGCGTGTCTGGCCTCGTCGTCGGAGGAAAGGACAAAAGCCATCCTGGGAAAGGTGCAGCGTCTGCTGGCCACAGACGTGGCCAGGGTGAGGTCCATAAAGTCCCTCCTCGGGACGATGTCCTCTTGCATATATCTCGTGCGCCTGTGCAGGCTTCGGATGCGCCCTCTACAGGAGTTCCTTGATGCCCGCTGGATCCAAGCGATGGGCAGCTTCGAGGACAGGATCGCTCTCAAATAGACCTTCCGATGAGCGATCCGGTGGTGGGGCACCCACGCTCATCTGGCGGCAGGGACAGACTTTCAGACCCCGGCCAACCAGTTAACGATGATGACGGCTGCCTCCCTGGAAGCAGATCCACTGCCCTATCCAAGGAAGCCCAGGCTCTGTGGCATTGGGCCGTTGCCCAAGGGATGTTTCTGGTGCCGTTTCATCTGGCAGGGATAAAAAACACCATCGCCTACTCACTCAGCAGAGAGCTGTGCTCGTGCCACGAGTGGGAACTACGCCAGGATCAGGTGTATCGACTCTTTCAGCGATGGGGCAAACCCCAGATCAACCTGTTCGCGACGGCGACGAACTCCAAATGCTAGAGGTTCGCCAGCAGGTTTCCCCAGCCAAGGAGCATGGGCGATGCCTTCTCGTTCCCCTAGGACGCCCTGTTCCTATATGCGTTCCCTCGGTTGCCGTTGCTGCTCCGACTCATCAACCAGCTCGGTGCAAGATGATCCTCGTTGCACCGGCGTGGCCGAGGCAGATCTGGTTCCAGGACCTTCTGGACTTGTCAGCGTCCCCACCGGTCAAGCTGCCGACGGAGGCAGATCTTGTTTCCAGAGAAGGAGGAGCCATCCTTCATCACGACCCGGAGTCTAGAGTTTGGAGGGTACGATATCCCGGCTGACTGCAGAGAGGTTCTTGCAAAGGCCAGGGCGTCCTCAACTCTCAACGTACGGACATAAGTGGAAGAGGTTCTCTGTCTGGTGCCGTGCACAGAAGATCAACCCTCTACGGATTACGGCACCTCAAGTGCTACCATACCTACTGTCGCTGGCCAAGGCTGGACTAGCTCACGCCTCCATCAAGATACATCTGGCAGCGATCTCCCGATACACCAGAACTACAGGACGGCCGTCCTTGTGGTCTCATTGGCTGGTGAAGGAATTTATGAAAGGACTGTTCCGATCATTCCCGCCGGTGAAGGCTCCAGCCCCGGCGTGGGAGCTCAACGTGGTGCTGACCAGACTCATGGGGCCGCCATTCGAGCCTTTGCATTCGTCTCCTTTGAAGTTCCTGTCGTGGAAGACAGCATTCCTGGTGGTCATCACCTCCGCACGACGTGTGGGAGAGATTCAGGCCCTATCCTGCAAGCCCCCATACTTGACTTTTCACGATATGAGGGTGGTGCTGAGGACGCACCCTCCTTCATGCCCAAGGTGCTGTTGGACTTCCATCTTAACGAGCCCTTGGTGTCACCACTTTTCTTCCCGTCGCCTTCGTCGCCGGCCGAGAGGACTTTGCCCTCGCTGGATGTCGCTAGAGCGCTTAAGTTCTACGTGGACCGAACAAAGAGTTTTCAGAAGACATCACAGCTGTTTGTGAACTTTGGAACTGTGAACCAGGGGAAGGCTCTCTCGAAGGCTTCCATTTCCAGATGCCTCTCCGGCTGCTTCATGCACTGTCACTGGTTGGCAAACCGACCATTGCCCGGCCGTCCGAGAGCCCATTCGACCAGAGCGATCGCTGCTACTATGGCGTTCTTGTCTGGTGTGCCCCTGCTGGACATCTCCAGGACTGCTACGTGGAGGTCGACGCACATCTTCACGAGATTCTACTGCGTCGACCGGGATTCCAGGGAGGAGTCCAGAGTCGGCCAAGCATTGCTGCGCAACCTGTTCGCCTGAAGGTGGGCCTGGTGGGGAGGTAAGGGTTGCTTAATGTTGAGTTTATGTAATGCTTAATGTTGAGCCTTTTGCCACCTCCCGTGGTTGTGCATGTGTGTACTGCTATGTATTCTTATATTCATGAGCATGTGAATCCATGCCAGACCCCAGGCTGGAGAAGGAACAAGTTACTTACCTGTAACTGTTGTTCTCCAGCATGGGTCTGGCATGGATTCACATGCAAACCCTTCCTCCTACCCTTCTGCGGCTCTAAACTTGGTCAGACTGCCACTTTACGTGCTACCAAATCTGAGGATGGCTGCCAGAGGCGGGGCTTAGGGAGTGGGCAGTATGACCCAGAGCCGGTGATTGGTTACTACTAAGAAAGACAGATCAGAAACGAAACTGATACTGATTTTTTTCTTTACCGAGGATTCCCAGCCTGACGACGGGGAATATTCGTGAGCATGTGAATTCATGCCAGACCCATGCTGGAGAACAACAGTTACAGGTAAGTAACTTGTTCCTTTTTCGACATTAATTTTTTCGACACGTTTTTGCAGATTTTTTTCTCTCAAAAACCCTTTGAAAATGCTTTTTTTCTCTTTGAGGGGGTCTTCCCCTATTAATTTAACTCTATTCCAGACCAACCCCAACTTATATTCCCTTCCCAGCACCCCCCCCCCCCTTGGTTTTTCGATGGGTTATTTCAAGGGGAAATAATGGGCAAAAAGCCCATACAAAGATTGATTTTCGATGTATGGATGTTGTACCATTTCAGCTGTTTGCTGGCTCCGCTACCAGGAACAGTCATTTTCGGTCCAACACCTCCTTTGCCTACCAAAGTTGAGGGTAGTCTCCAGAAAATAAATTCAGCAGCATTTGTCTTGCCAGGGTAGGGGCAGAGGGGCCAGTACAGGCGGGGCTGCTACTTTAACCATTCACTTGCCATCCCCTGGTCCAAAACCACTTTCATTTTGACTGTCCACTCTGCTCTGGTGGAATGAAGGCTGTCCCTCTGTCGGTGGCAGCATCCCACCTCCCACTCCTGGGCATCCTCAAGATGGTTTCACAGTGCTACTGCCTCCCTTTCATCCATCGCTCACCTGACCGCCCTCCTCCGCAATCTTCCCCACTTCTGAATTCCCATCATTTAATTGCAGGGCTTGCTTTTGTCACTCAACTTTCTAGGGCCCTATTTCAACATGGCGATCCTGTGCTTTGGACGGAAGTACCAGAGATTTGTGGTTGGAAACATGCTTTACTAGTGCAGCACCCAATTCTTCAGCCTTTCCTCAGCCCACAAGGTCTTTACTAACTGGTTTACCATGGAAGCCAATGTCTCAGGGCTCATTCCAACAGGATTCTTGTCCGCTACCTCTGCCATGCAGTGTAGTACCCCGGTTTTGGACATCTGTTAGGTGTAGTGGGGACTGGTGAACATTTGAATTGGAGGGGAGTAAATATGAATTGAAGGGGAGTAAATATGGGTAGATGTACTGCTTTGGGCCAATCAGTGTCATGAAGCTAGACCACTCGTTCTGCTTCTCATGGGTGATCATGGGACTCACCGCCATCTTCTTTGTCCCAGTACCAGTCTTAAAGTTATATGCATGATATTTGTCTTTCCTGTCTTGTCAGTGTTGTCATGTAAGTTAGGTGGATTCATTTGACAAAAAAAATCTGTTTTCTCAAGTAAGGGGGAAGAAGGATTAAATGCTGGAGAAGGGTTTGAAGGTAGTAAAGCAGGTTGATGCAGCATTCTTTGATGACTGTCCCCAATCCCATAGTGGGATTCCTTCCTCATGTGATCCTCCCTCTATACACCACTCCCAGGGGGACTATTGCACTGTTAGGGCACCACCCTGACCCCAGGGGAAAGGTCTCCTCTTAGGGAAGAAGGGACGATATCCTCAGATTCGTCACAATAGATACACAATAGATTCTTCAAGTTCTTACTTTCAGCCCCATTCTCAACTCTGCTCTTTGCCGCGTGCAGGCCTCCATTGGAACACAAAAGCCCACCAGCTGCTGAAAGAAAGGAGGTGTCTGATTTTCCTGATATTTAGGTGGTTGAGGCTAGCTGCTGTTTCAGTATTGGAGATCAAAGTAGTGAAGGGGTGAGAAGGGTCATTGATGCCGAGGTTTCATGCCGAAGAAGAGTAGGGGAGAGTGTCAGGTGGGAACTGGATAGGCAGAGGAAGAGATGAGAAAGAGCTTTTGGCAGGGAGGAAGAGTACTTCTGTTTTGTTTGAGTTTAACATCAGAGAGTGTGAAGCCATCCAATATTTAATGGCAGAGAGACAGTTGGACATTTTGATAGATATCAGAGGAGAGTTCAGAAAAAGAGAAGATGATTTGGGTGTCGTCTGCGAAGAGTTGGTACGGGAACCCAAAGGAGGAGATTAGTGCCCCAAGAGCAGAAGTGTAGTGTGTAAAGAGGAGCACACCCAAGACAGAGCCTTGTGTAGCACAAACAGTTAGAGGAGTAAGTTGAGAGGTGCTGTTGCTCCAAGACACAGGGAGTTGACGAGGAGCAAGGTAGGATTCAATTCAGACAAGGGCTTCATCTTGAATCCCAAGAAGAAAGAGTTTTAAGGAGATCAGAGTGATCAACCGTATCAAAGTCTGCAAACAGGTCAAGGCAAATTAGGATAGAGGATAGGCTTGAGTGCTTAGCAGAGGCGATGAAGTTGGACACATTCATGAGAGCAGTTTCCGTGGAGTGACAGGGAGGAAATCCTGTTTGTAGGGGATCTCTAAGGATGCGGATGTCTAAGAAATTGGTAAAACGGTTGAACACAACCCTTTCGAGCAATGTAGAGTAGTGCAGATTGAGAGACGGAGGGTGAAAGTTAGCCGGTAGATCCGGTTCAGCACCTTGATTTTTTAGGAGAGGGGTGATGGTGGCTGTTTTCAAAACCGATGGAAAACAAGCTGAGTTGAAGGACAGGTTTGAGTTCAGCGAGGTGATTGGCCACTATAGGGGCAATAGGCTTGACTAGCTGAGGGGCAATCGGGTCTGATGGGGCACAAGAGGGGTTACTCCATGGACGAGGGTGCTGGCATTTCGGCACCCATTATGGACGTGCTACGACTAGTTAGTTGGCTTCGAAATGTTTATTGCACATGTCTGCATGCCACTACTTTCTAGTTTCTTTATTTCTAGGTCAGCAGTGTTTGGGCGTAGGTGGAGGTTACTCACTTTATTTCTTCCTCCAATGAGTTAGGACTGTATCTAAAATTAGCAATCTGTGGAAGGAAGGAATCGGTCACATCACAAAAAACATTGAGAATGTGTTTTCGATCAGTCCTTCCTCCTTCAGATTCCTCTTACTGTCTAGCTTGTTCACATCATTTTCTGCAGTCCCATCGCAATTGAGTACTAGGAAAATTAGGTGGCACTAACAGTTTGGGGCATTGTTGCCACCTATAAACTCTATATACTGGCTTGAACATCACATCTGGCATCATGAGCAACCAACGACACCGAAGAAAACCGACGCATAGCAATGTTTTGCGCCCCATGTTGGCTGAAAAAGTTGCTGAAGTCAGTTTTGTATTTATTTTAATTTATATAGCGCTTTGTCAAAGCGCTTTACAAGAGGAACAAGCAAAATACAATAAGCATTACCTAACAATTGAATCAAAACCAGAAAACAGTACAAGGAACAATTAGCATTATTGATGATCTTAGGCACTATTGGAGAGGGAGCAAAGTGAGAGGGAGTAGGAGGAGTGCGTAGAGGTAGAATGAGAAGTAAGAGGAAGCAAGAAGTTGCCAGGGGGGAGAATGGAAGAGATAAGATTGTATAAAGTGTAGAATGAAGGGTAGGAGGTCGTAGAGTGGATGGGGAGGGGAAGGCGGTTCCAATGGAAAGGAGCGAGAAGTTGAAATGAGCTGAAGCGAGAGGGGGCACAGGGTGGAGGAGGAGAGAGAAGGAAAAGGATCAGCAGAACGCAGTGAACAAGGAGTATAGAAGGTGAGAAGGGAGGATAGGTAGGGAGGGGCAAGACCATAGAGGGATTTGAAGACTAGACCGAGGAAATTAAATTTGATCTGCGAGTGAAATGAGAGCCAGTCTAGTGAGTTAAGAGGAGAGGAGATGGAGTTGTGAGGTGAGAGAAGGCAGAGGGAGTGGATGGCAGAGTGGTAGACAGATTTGAGGGGGGGAGAGGAGAGTGGAAGGGAGTCCAAAGAAAAGAGTGGAGTAGGAGAAGAGCTCCAGTTGGAGCTACAGAAGGTCTAAAATGAAAAATCTATGGGAATAAGTGCTAATCAATCCGAAAGAACTTTAGCAGGAACTAAGTAACGTGTTCCCTCTGGATTCTTTCATCTGATATCCCTATCCCAGTGCAGCTGTTCTCTGGAAACCTTTCCCCCACCAGTGGTCTGTGGAACTCTAAATTAGATAATCATGTATCAACTAATGAACATTTCGAACCATCGATAATAGGCGTGCCGCTTTATGAGTGAGCTGATTTTCTTTCTAAATTAAAAATAACGACAGTTGATGATTTATAGAGTGATATAAAAATAATGTTTAATGGCGGCCCTAATAGTAATCATCTGAGGATATACCATTCTGTTCCTCATGAGGTTTGAATTGTTTCCTTTAACTAAAACATGATTCCACTCCAAAATGGCCCCCTTCTTGTTGTTACAACTTGGGTAGTTCGTTCTGGAGGTCTAAGATACAGGTCTTGACATAAGAGTCCTTTCTCAATGTCAATGTGTGCTTTTCGAATTGATAGGCAACACGTTACTGGAGCCGCGTTCCACAACGGTACCTTCTCAGCGCGAGCACCGGCGCTAGAGGTAAGCCTGACCTTACACAATGGTACACACGGCTACCTCACAAACTAACATAGGGTTGACCGTTCTCCCTCCTTGCTTTGCCCCCTTGCAGGACTCGACTCCCCTATATGGGTGATATGCGAATTGTCACCTAAATAACTTAACAAGGAGACAAACAACAAAAATAGCATTTGTGAGAGTCACCGCCAAGTAAGTGTTGGTCTTATTTAACTTTTACACGTAGAACAACTAGCAACAACTCGGAATTGATATATAGTCTATTTTCTACAGATTCCATGATGCATTGCGGGATCGTAGTGCACAAATAACTACATAACCTATGCCCACGGTTAATGCCCATTATGGGAATCTAATACTGGATTGAGGTACACACAACGGTAAATATTCATTACCTGTGAATTGAATCCTGATTGTTATAAAGATTCCTTTTTTAACATCACACCTATACTGATCAAAACTATGTCTTGATCTACAGTCTAAACTCCCTGGACGGAATTGTCTGCCGCCAGTCCAAGATGGACTAGTGAAATCATCATAAGGTCAGCAATCTGGCTACTTTTCTTGTACTACACTCACACCACTACAAGGTTTTTATTTGTATGGAGTAAATCTTATATTTAACTCATTTTTATTCTTTCTATAGGTTATCATACTGACGCATAAGCGCCATGTTGTCAGTGTAACCTGATTTTTAACCTACTGCATCCTGAAGATGGGTCCTGGGACACTACTGATGAGCCCTTGACTGCAACAGTGCTTTCCTTTGCCCCAGAAACACATCAGATTGTAGACGCCATTATACCATGTTTATGTATAATTGTAATGTGATCAAGTCACACCATTACTAACATCACGCAAAGCAACCAGTGTTTATAAACTGTGATTACATTGGTGCTAACAGCCATAAATGTGAAGTGGTATTCTCTTTCTTTTTCTCCACTGTTTGTTTCGTAATTGATGAACGCTGTATATGGTTTTTTATGCTTTTTTATTGTTATGTTTAGAGAAAATAATGATTAAAATATGTTAAACATTACCTTGACCGTGGTGGTAGATAGAACCTCATGAAACTTCCACTGTGCGGATAATTTCTGATAAGTAGCCTCCTTCTGTGTGTTAGAGGTGGGTAGCTAGTGGTTAATGCATGCCCTTTTTCCTTGTATTTTTCCTCAATACCACAGCCCCCTTTACAAAAAAACTGAGGAACCCTTTTGCTCACAACACTTGTTAACCCCACCAGGGGGTGCAGCACGGTTCTGCGTCTGCTCTGTCTGACGCCTCTACGGGCCATGCGCCGGATAGGATGCTGGGCCACTATATATAGTGGCACCACAGCCCATGACCTGCATTCCTTTTTCCGCGTACTTGTTTTGCTAATCCGGAACACGCTCGTCAAGCTTAAAGAATGTTTCTAACAACACCATGCCTAATTAGTGTAAGGATTTCGGGTTTTAAGCAGTGTGCGGATTATGGCCGACAAATGTCGGTCTCGGATCCACACGGATCTACCTATTCTGCTTGGGCGAGGACCACAACATCCAGGACTGTTGGTCGTGCTAGTCCATGCACCTGAAGGCCCTACAGGAAAGAGCAGCTAAGACTTTCACCTTCGTCCAGAAGGCAAAGGGTGAGGCTCTGCAATCTCGGTCTAGGTCACAAGGTGTGGATTGGAACCCCAGAGATGGGGCGAATCCAGGCATGGAAAAAGAGAAGAGGAGTATCGGGGGTGGGGGGGGTCACGCTCTCTCAGTGGGTCCTCACACCGGCATTCGTCGTCTTCGAAGAAGAGCCACCACTCCAGGGTTTCACCTGAGATGCCAAAAGAGGTACCTTTTCTAACCCAATCCTTCATTCGGGAGATGTGGGAGAACTTCTGCCTGAAGATGCTAGACTTCTTCGCCCAGGCCGATGCCTGTGGCACAGAGAACAGCATTGTTGGCTTTGGTAACAGCGCTGTAGGGGCCCTCTGCGACTGTTGCAACCAGCAGGGTTCCCTCCGTGCACCACTACTGCATGTCCTCGGCTCATCAAGCCTGGCCCAAAAAGAAGCCATAATAATTCAGTGCCCACAGGCCCTGCCTTCGGCATTGGCACCAACATCAACAACTGGTGCTGTGCAAACCGTGGTTCTGCAGCAATATGCCCCACTCCTTATGGATGCTTTTATGTCTAAAATGTACGGCATCTCTGACGATGAGGGTGACCAGATGGGTTGGAACCTCTTGGCTCTGGGGACGGTGAGAATGCGCTGGTAGTGTCAGAAGACCTGCAAGGAGCCAGTGGCCTAGATATCTACTCGTAAATTCTTTTCTTGCCAGCTCCCACTCCAGGGAAGCACCAAGTCTCCTTCTAGTGCTTGATTGCAAAGGAGTCTACTACTTTGGGATGGTCTGTTCAATCCATGTCCATGGTGCAATATGACCTCTGTGACATTCTGAACGAGGTGCCCAAAAAGGACACTCCTGCCCATCAATGTGGTGTTGGAAGTGCCTTTGTTGAAGTTGTGGGAGAAGCCTGCTTCTGTTCTGACTGTGGACACAGACCTGGTGAAGAAACGCTGTCCTGTCCCCCCATGGAGTATTAGGAACATATCAACTTGCTGGAGTTGAGGGCGATCAGGCGACCAGTTTCCTCTCGGCCAGTTTGTGGTTCCAGCGTGGGATTGGAGTTTAGTTTTAACTTTTGTGTGCTGCATTTGAGTTCCTTAATTCTTGTTCTGTTGGATTTTCCCACCTTAAAGGTGAACAATCCAAAGAGACTGGTGAGTGAGCTACAGGCTTTGTTTGTTTTATCCTCCCCATTTGGTCTTTTCCAAAGAGAAGGCGACATTAAGAGTGAAGCCCTCCTTTCTGCCAAAAGTGGTCTTGGATTTCTATCTCTCTCAGAAGATCCATCTTCCTGTGTTTTTTCCTCCGCCTAACCCTTCCAAGGCAGAGGAACGATTTCATCGGCTGGACCCGGTACAGGCCCTTAAGTTCATTCATCTCTCGTACTAGAGAGGCTGGAAAGATTACCAGATTTTTGTTGGTTATGCTGGTGCTTGTGCTGGTAGGGCTGTGACCAGTCAGACCCGGTCCAGGTGGATCCAATTCCCTCTATCTCTGAATACTACAATCTAGCTGGTATGGATATGCCTGAGGGTCTCTGCGCTCATTCTACCAAGGCAGTGGCTGCCACCTCAGCTCTGCAGAGGGGAATCCCCATCCTGCACATTTGCCAGGCGGCAATGTGGGCATCTTTGATCATGTTGGATAAGCATTACTGCTTGGATTTCATTGCGGGCCAAGAGGCCCATTTTGGTAGGGCAGTCTTACAGAGTTTTCTGGTTTAGGTGGTGTCCTTGCTTCCTCCCTCATCCAGATTTACGTACTGCATTTGGAGTCTGTCATAGATTAGGAATCTGTGGGAGGAGAGGATCCATTAGAAGAACACATTACTTATCTCTCTACAATGTTCTTTCTGATGGATGTTTCTCTCATGGATTCCTCATCACCTTCCCTACCTGACCCTCTTTGCGAGAAGCTAGTACACCACCGACTCTAAGGTCCCTCTGCTTCAGAGTGCTAGGGAAAAAGGGTGGAACTGAGGTCAAGGGGCAAGGCGCCACTAAATACTAAACCTGACGTAATGTCAGGGGTGCGTAGATGCATTGGGTTTAGCTGCACTGTGCCCCCTGCCCGTGAAAAGGTTTCCAGTGAACAGCTGTGCTGGGATAGGGATATCGTAGATGAGGAGTCCGTGGGAAGAACATCCATCAGAAAGAACATTACTGAGAGTTGTAAGTTATTTGTTCTTCGGGCTGAAAGTTTAGTTTGATATGAAGGATATCCTGGATGAAGGACCTTTAGAACACAACTTTACTGCCTTTTGACCTGGTAGTTGAGGCTCTGATACTGAAAGTCTGGGGGGAAAAGCCTGCCTCTGTTTCTGCGGTTGACAGAGTAGGCAAAGAAACACTGCCTGCCTACTGCACACCCTGCCTTTCTTTCCACCCACGACTTCCCTGAGAGCTTGATGGTTCAGGCTGAGAATGACAGTTTCCTTCGCTACCTCCCTACAGAAAAAGCAAGAGACTGGATGCTTTAAAGAAGAATGTTTTTGCCTCTGGCAATCTTGCCCTTGGAGCAATCAAAAGCCTTTTGCGCCCTGACCATTTTCTTTTGGCCTTTGGTCGTCATTGTCTAGGATGGGCAAACACCTACCAGGCAGGGAAGTTGGTGAGGGTTTTGAAGCCCTGGTTCCAGATGGCAGAGGGTCAGGGCTGGACCCAGATGAATGTGTGGGTGGGGCAAAGGCCAAAGGCACAGTGGTGAGGAGGCACTCCTGGATGAGGACCTTGGGGTGCACACAGGACATGCAGGCAAAGCTCATAGATAAGTCTTTTGATGGGCATAGCCTCTTTGGGGCGAAGGCCGATGACACCTTACAGAGATACCAGTCCTCGAAGACCATTGTAGAGTCCCTGGATCTGGTATTGCAATGGCCCACTGCTAGCATGGGTAAAGGATTTTGGCCCTCTGCCTGCCATGCCCACCTTAGAAGAGGGCAAACGGAAACCATACATTTAGCAGGTTCCCCCGAGGTAGGGGCAACAAAGCTCCCAGGGTTAGCATCTCTGCTACCATGGTGTCCTGTGGTGCCCAGGTGCAAAGCCCCTGTGAAGGCCACTTTCATCAGTCCCCAGTGGGAGGGAGAGTTTTCAGTTTCGGCTCGGAGTGGTGTCTCGCCACATTCAATGCTTGGGCCTTACAGGTTATTCACTCGGGATATGATCTCCCTTTCACTCAACGCCATCCAGATCATCCTCATTCCAGACGCTTTTGCTTTACCAATGGACCTTCTCCTTTTGAAGGAGGTTGTCAGCTTCTTAAGTTAAGGGTGCAATGAAATTGGTAACGCCCTCTGATCCAGTCAGGGGCTAGTGTTCAGTTTCCTTTCTGGTTCTGAAGGAGGACAGGGCCTTGCATCCTATCCTAGATCTGAGGCTACTGATTGTTTTATCTATACAAGGGCAAGCTCAGGATAGTATCTCTGGCCCTGATCCTCCAAGCCCCCTATCGACGGGACTGGCTGGTATCACTGGATCTTCAGGATGCCTACTTCCATGTTACCTATTCACATCAGGCACAGGAAGTACCTTAGATTTGTTGAAGGCTGTTGCCACTACCAGTTCGAAGTCCTGCCGTTCAGTCCATCTTCGACACTCAGGGTTTTCACCAAGCTGCTGGCAGTGGTCATGGCTTACCTCGGGAGGTAAGGCATTTTTGTCTTTCCCTAACTGGACTACTGACTCATCAGAACTTGCTCCCCAGACCAGACATCAGCTCATTTATTCAGTATGTGCAACCTTTTGCACAGCTTGTGCTTCGCCCTGAAGTTCAAGAGGTGTCAGATTTGTTTGTCTCAGTCCCTTCAGTTTATCAGGACGTCCCAGGACACTCTACCTGAGAAGAGCTTTTCAACCGGAGGACCACGCAGTTCACATCTTCCTGGTGGTGCAAGTCCCTTAATCCCAGCAACACATTCCTGTATCATCCTTCCTGTTCATGCTGGATTTCATAGCCTCCTGGTTGCTTCCGAGGCCCAACTCAGCCTGAGGTTGCTTTATTGGCTCCTCATTTGCCAGTGGTCTTAATTTCAAGAGAACATGATGGAACCTTTGTAGGTCTCGAGCATAGTTTCTCAAGAACTCTGGTGGTGCACCCTGCGAGACAATGTGTTGAAGGGGATTTTACTTCAGCAACCCTGGCCTCAGCTAACAGTAGTAACCAATTTGTCCTGGAAAGGTTGGGGCGCTCCCCTGTTGAATATGATGGTGAACGTACTGTGGTTTTCTTCTGAGTCTCTGCAGTACATCAATTTGCTGAAATTGAGCACAATCAAGCAAGTCCCAGTTGCTTTCCTCCCCTCTGTGTAGGGCAAGAGTCTATTGGTCTTGATGGAAAAGACAGTGGCCATGCTACTACTACTTCAACATGCAAGGTGGTGTGGGTTCCTTGCCTCTTTGCAGAGAATCAATGCCACTGTGGTTCTGGGCTCTGGGGAATATGTAGTTTCCAGAACAAAGAATGTCTTAGCAGATGCCTTTAGTGGAAAGGTTTTGGCCTCCTGCGAGTGGGAGCTCTGTCAGGATGTTCATTTGGAGATATGTTCCTGCTGGGGCACTCCTCAGGTGGAATGATCTGCTTCCAATGTGAACAATAAGTGCAAGTGTTCTGCTCCCTTGTATGTCCTCGGCAGGGAACTCTGGGGGATGCACTGTCAGCCAATTCATCCTCCCCTATGGGTTCCCACTGATCCTTGTCATTCCGCTGGTTCTCAGGATGTGGCACTTGTTCAGGTCCACATTGATTTTGATTGCTCTGGTCTGAGCTCCAAGAGCATGTTACCCAGAGCGTGTATCTGCTCTGCTCTCCGTCAGAATGGTGGGTCCTCCATCTGAACCATCATGCTTGGCTCCAAACATACAATGAGACTTGTCAGATGTCCTGGATGTGCTTCCCTCTTCTCAGAGGCCCACCACAAAGTATATTTTTGCCTGCAGATGGCGTACCTTCTCAATTTGGTGCTGTGAGTGGAATCTGAACCATTAAATACCTGTCAAATCCATAGTTTCAAGTCCAGAAAAAAAGTTAAATGACTTCCCAGAAACAAGCTTTTCTGTGCCCCAGGGTACCCAGTCGCTATCTTGGTTTTCAACAAAAAAAGCCTGAGCAAGTCTTTGACCACAATTTGCACTGTTTTGTAGTTTTTGCAGGAAGTGTGCAATCCGTTTCTGACATGTCAGTTTGTGGTTCGGGAGTGGGATATTAGTGCTGACATTCCATATGGGTGCTCAGTTGGTGCGCTTGCAATCATGTTCTTAGATTATTCACACTTAAATTGATTTTCCTTGTTGCCATTATATCCACAAGGCGACTGAGTTAGCTTCAGGTGTTATCTGTTAAACATGCCTATTTGGTTTTCTCCAAAGAGTAGGTGACATTGATGGCGAGACCTTCCTTCCTCCCGAAAGTGGACTTAAACTTCTGTTTCTCTCAAAAGTACCACCTTCCAGTATTTGTTTCTCTGCCTCATCCTTCGAAGGCAGAGGAGCCATTCCTTCAGCTGGACCTAGTGCAGGCCCTCAGCTACTACATCTCTTGAACAGGGACATCAGGAAAGATTACCAGCTTTTTGTGGTTTATGCTGGTGTCGAGGCTGGGACCAGAGGCTGTCATGGTAGATCATTCTCTTAATTTTGAAATGCTATGATCTGGCTGGGAAGAATGTGCCTGAAAGTCTTGCTGCTCATTCTACCAGAGGTGTGGCTGTCGCCTCGCAGTGAGTGGAGGGGGTGCACAGTCTGTATTTGACATTTGCCAAACCCTATGTGGGCTTTTCTGCACATGTTTGTCAAAGATTACTTCTTAAATTCCCTTTCAGGGAAGAACCCCCCGATTCGGCAGAATAGTCCTCCAGCGTTTTATGGTTTAGGTAGTGTCATCTCGCTCTCCTCCTTTCCTCCTGAGCCGCCTACTGCTGTGGGAGTCAATCCTAGATGAGGAATCCATGGGAGGAAAGAATCCACTAGAAGAAGAAATTGCTAACCTCTCGGTAATGTTCTTTCTGATGGGAAATCCTTGGGAGGAACATTCATCACCCTCCCAACCTGCCGCTGGAAACATTTCTGAAGATCTGCGCTACATATACAATATCATAGATGTGCAATCTGTGGGATAAACCTCCATCATAAAGAACATTGCAGAGAGGTAAGTGATGTGTTCTTTTCTAGATTACTCTCCTCCCAGGGAGACCGAGTTTAATGCATGTACCTGCTTTGCTGTGATGCCCGAGAACTGGAGACAGATTTGTAACACAGTTTAATCTGTTTAACGCTTTGAATTCCTTGCTCTTGTTTCTTGGAAGTCTTTTGGCTTTTTTCTGGACAAAAAGGCTTACGAAAAGCATGGTATCTTTATTCTCTGAGAGCCCTTGCAAGCATTTTGGGTTGCACCGGACTAAATGTTGGTAAGATTCAGTGTTCCTAGTTGGAGGAATTTCAGAGATTGAGGATATGATTAACATAAGAGATAAGAGTGGTAGAATGACTTAAAATGAATGTGCTTTCTTAGCTAGTATGCGATGTTCCATTTGTTATAGGCAGAGATATCCTACTGGGCACTTAGTCACTGATAATGCAATATCTGGACATGTCATTCTCTTTTATGATGTCTTTTTTTTTTTTTCCCTTCCCCTAGGTGGTTGGAATGGTAACCAGGAAAGACCTTGCTCGATATCGTATTGGAAAGGAAGGTTTGGAAGAGCTCTCTTTGGCACAGACTTGAGGATTTTTGCCACGTTTATTCCGCTGGTCCCCAAGCTGTAGACTGTGGGTGCTCTTCTGGAATTATGCTGCTATCAGTATTCAGCAGTCCGTTGCTAGCCCGATGGTGTCCTTTGGAACACTGGAACCTGAACTCCTTCTTTCCCGTAACTTTTGTAACTGAGCACATGAAGGCTGCAGAGGATTCAACACACTGCCCATCTTGGTTTCACAATGCGAGCCACGTGATGTCATTCCTATGGGGAAACTCCTCTCCCTGTGACAACCTAGACTCTAGTGTGTCAGAGATCTCTTCAACAAAACTCTGCTTCATCCTAGAGGCTGCCCTGTGGGGTTTAAATTCCTAGGACGCTAGGATGTTGGTACCTTTGCCACTGCAGTCAAATGTCGCTCAACAGTTTACACAGCCTCCCCACTAAAGTATATGGGTTATGCTGCTGATTGATTTTTGTGTTGCTAGATTGTTTGATGAATATTCGGTTTTTATTTGCCATTTACCCAGTTCCTTGGAAAGAACCCTGATGTATGTAATGCTTTCTTGCAAATTTACAACAAATGCGTATTGCACCTAGCCTTGATCAGTAGTAATTTAGGTAAGCTTGACATTCCAAGTTAAGTTAGTTGCGTTTTGAAGTGTCTCTTACATAAAGGATGCACGAGCATCTCATTCCTAATTCTTAATATTTTTTTTTAACCTGTTTTTAACGTATATCAAAAAATGTAATCTCCCAGATCTTTCTGTGTGCATTCTGTTGGCAGTAGGTGTGTAGGGAAAGTAAAAATATGGAATGGCCGGAGCATTTCAAATGCAGCACCAGGCACAGTGGGAGTACCTGAAACTATTTGTGATTGGATTGATATATGTCAGAATACTGTCGGAGCAGCAAGAAATGATCAGTCAATACAAGTGATGGCATAACAAATGTGGCAGAGTAATCATGCCAATGTCTTAGGACGTGAGATGTGTGGATACCTAAAGAAGCAGAAGTATTAAGGCCAAGTCATCGTGATGGCTGCCAGCAAGCCATTGCAGCACTTGAGTAAAGGCTCAGAAGCACTGGTGGGGTCGGGGAGAAGGGGAGGTAGTGCACCGATTTAGCAGTAGAGGCATCAGCCATATCACACTCCATATGGCTGGGAAGCTCTGAGGAGAATGCATTTGATGTAGTGAAGGGAGGTGCAGATGGGAGAATCTAAAAAGTATCAAAGGGGAAAATGGGCACGGATAAACTGTCTTTGGATGTAGCAGGCCAAGCTTCACTATGGACAAAGCACACACATTGACTTGGATATTTAGCTTGAGCTGTTCCCTTGCATAAGAAAACTAATATGGTCTTCATATATAAAGAGCAAAGGTTAGTTGTGTTCCGCTGTGTATACAGCATCAACCATGCTCTCCTAGGCTTGAGGTGCTCCTAATGCTTCCTTGAATGTTTCAAATAGTTTTCTAATGGTACAGTGTCTAACTCCAGGTCATGATCTAGATTAACTGTAGAAGGGTGCACGTTGATGTCATATCCCAAATATAGTGTTGGCAAGTTCCCATGTGTGGTAGATTCTAGCTCGTTTTCCCATACTAGGCTCCCTAGGTTTGATGGGAGTAGACTAAGACCACACAGCCTTTCTGTGGGTATTCCTGTTGTAGTAATCACCCACTTGTCTGTAAATTGTGTGTTATAAGTGCACCTGATCTTGTATGTTAACATACCACACTGCTGCTATTAAGAAACTCAGGCTGATCTACCCCTGACTCTACACCTACAGCATGGATTACACACATACTTGTATTTCTCTTGTGTTTTTGATAGTACCTGGTTTGATCAGGTTTACATGCTTTCTGTAACCTTATGTACCGTAATCTGAATATTATTTTTTGGTTTGATTGAGGCCCACAAACCTCTGCATACTTTGTTTATGCAGTCTCCATATTTTTAAATATCAGCAGGGACCAAAAAAGGCTAAAATAGGTGTGCTTTAATTTAGATGCACAATGAAGTACCCCTTCGTGCCAATGCCGTTGACGAAGTGGCAACTGTCTCACTATTGCAAGCTTTGTGTGCGTCCTTTTACCCTGATTCCCTTTCTGTGCCATAGCCAATTGGTATATATTTGATTGGCTAGCATCATCATTTTCGTTAGTTTTAGGATTCCTCATTTAGTCCCCTTTAGCTTTCAGACTAAAAGCACTCTAGGAAATTTGACATTGGTACACTATACACTAGTGATCTACCTTAAAACCCACTGCATGTGGTGTTTAGTCCCAATGCCTCTGACAGAAAGTGATCTGGACCCAGGAATTCGCTCTTGGTGCGAGAGCTTATTTTCCAGAAAGAAGAGTAAAATTGTGAGGCATAGCTGCAGTAGCTCTTCTAGCCTTGAAACTAAGCCATTGCTCTACAGATGTGGGTTATTGGTGTCAATGTAAACAGACGTTTGTGGTTTTTAAATATTTCTTAATGGGACTCCATACAACTTCATCTATTCTGGGTCTGCATGTTTATCTTTTCCCAGGAATACATCCTCCGCTCTACTTCCTGTAATCTTTGATACCTTCCTTTGGCACACCTACTTCTGCATGTCAGTTTTGTGAATTGATGGGATGCCCACTGCACCGCCTCTGTTATTTCCAACAACTTCCATTTGGAATCTCTTACACCACCATTGGTGTACCCGCTGTGTGTATTAACAACAATGAGGTGACGTAGGTTGATAAATTGTACACATCATTGTGGCACCTGTCTGAGATTCCTTTCCTAGGGACTTCACTTGATGGACTACAGAAGATGGTCCTCTCCATGCTTCCCTTCTAGCACAGAACATTATGGCCTGTTATATGCAAAGAAAGGGGTGTCCATTTACTTTACATTTGTACCACGCACCAGGTACCTGAAGGCCATTCAATGCATGATGGCCCTAGAGAATAACACAAAAACACCACTGCTTTAGTATCTTGACCCTTTTCTATCACTGGAAAATATACTCATACCTACACATCCTGCTCGAGCTATAGATGCAGTATAATTTCTTCTCATCCAATTCTGCAATCTTTGTTAGTCTAGATTTCTCTATGGACCCAAACAATAGCACCTTTGTCACTTTTCCCTTTGATGGGCATTCTGCCACCATGTTGGTGTGGTTGGATGGGTGTCCTCTAGTACAAATGTTTGATCTAAACCTCGAGTGCCATGCACATCTTGTCTCTTCAGTTTAAATTTATTGAGATTGGATTCCCTTGGCATGCTCAGAACAATACAGTGACTTGAAAAACACACATTTATCGTAGATTGTATATTGCGTAATATGTAGCTACATCTGTTACTCTGGTGGATGCCTCCTGACTTGACTCTGTGTAAGGGCTCTTCGCAGATGTGTTGGCTAAGGTTTTGTTCTTTGCTTGCTACAGTTAGGTTTGCTTTTTACTGAAGGAGTAGGTGTCCTGGAAAAATAATTCACTGGACCCACAGCCCTTTTTACAAGAACTGAACGGTCTATTGGTCAAACATGTGTATATATACATCATCCTGATTTCGTCATTACAACTAACACTTAACTGTGGGTGTAGCTGTTGGCAGGGTTAGTTCTTGCATCTCATGTACAACTGCCTGGCAAGTTTCTCTGAAACCTCAGTGAGGAGAAGTCTTAACTTATAGGCAAACCGTCCGTTTTCAGTCATGTGTGGAGAGGACATTGGAGCATTTGCTCCCAAGTGTTCTAAGTAAGGGATGAACGTTTCTACTGCTAGGGTTTCACTCATCTACACCAGCTCCTCATTCCCTTTTCTCCCAGTTCGCTACCGTCATGACACCTTAAGCTCCTGCAAGAAAACATGTATGTATTAATGCTACAAGATGTGACCGAGTACCAGAAATACAATTTCATATAGTCTTACACAATGCACTTCCAGGTCTCCAGGAAAGACAATAGACTGTGCTGTGTTTGAGATCTCAATTAGGCCAACAAATAATCATTGCAATCATCCAAAGTGATTACCTTCGATCTCATCCTCCAGACCCAGTGAGAGGCAGCCTAGATGAGTTCTCTCAATTTGCATGACTTGTACCTTCCTTGTACCCTTCAGTGGTCTGTACCATCGATGTGTTGTAGTCAATGGGGAAGGTGATATGTGCCAGTTGAAAGCTCTTCCTTCCACCTGATCTCTGCTGCACAGGTCCTCTTGAAGTCCTTAGCAGTGGTTATGGTACTAATTGGGGGTTTGAATATCCGCATCTTCCAAGATTTGGGTGTCTTGTTGATCAAATATAGCTTGATGATGTATACCCTCATCTGTGGCAGGTACACGTTTAGAAATAAAATGCAATACATCAAAGAGACTAATTCTAGCGCTAGTTTCCACTTCAGAGGTACTGGTCATCTGTTTTAGGACTGATAGCCTCTTTGATTTTTCGTGTTACAAGTTTAGCTTAGGAAGTGTTCCATTCACTTGTGTCTCTATAGAATTTTTAACATCCTTGAAGCGTCACCCATTCTCTATCAAGTCTTGTAGTGTAATCCCCTTAAACAGCCCATGCCTTGCCTATATGCTTCAAGTAAAGTTTTGTGCTGGCTTGACAAGTTGTGGAGGATCACCTAGGTGATCTGCCAGCCAATCATGGGTGATCTATCTGGCATGCTGTTGCGTTCCTTTGATGAAGAACATGAATGTGCTTTACCCGATTGACAAGATTACAGCAATTGTAAATCTAAACTTGGTTAAGGGCGATTTTCTAGGGGATGACAGTTGTGAAATTGTATCGGGTCTGTAAGTAGGACCTGTAAGGCATGTGCTAGAAGCATCTTTAGATTAACTTATCAATGGAAGCACTACCAATGTGATCCAGTGGAGCTTCACTCACTGAAGTGTTTGAGGTGGAGCCGTTTCAAGCAGCAGGTAATGGTACAATGCTGTATTATTTTTATTATGAAGAGTTTGAGGAGAGTGCCTGGCCAGCCTGGAGCATGCCCGGCCATCAATTCAAGTTTCAATCTTGTGTTTTTTTACCTTTCTCCTATTTCCTCTGACACCTGTTCCTTCCTCTGATATTCAATCCTCCTTCACCAGTGGTGTTTACTGTGTCCTGGGCAGGGCCTAGAGAATCTGCTACTCTTCACTTATTTTGTTGAGCTTGGCACCACCACTGTGTTAGTCTTGTCCCGTACCTGCCGGTGAACGGTTGTAGCCAGGTTGCACACCCCAAGCATTTTCTCTTTTTTATGAATGACCCCTGAATGTTTAGGATCCTTTTAGAGGAGTCCTTGATATTGTAGGAAAAGAGGTTCCCCCATTCACTACAACAGCCTACGGGGTTGTTGGATTACAATTTGCATCTGACAGGATTGATTGCTTGATACCATTCACCGGCCGAGTACAAGTGCACTGAATGCACTGCTGTAGCAAAGAAGCCATTTCATTTCACGATGGTAGCATGCAACTCTGCTGTCCTCCATCTTCCAGGGCATATGATGAAGGGTCTTATTTTGTTATACCTCTTTTTCAATTTATTTTAGCAGAAGCCTAATTTATCTTGGCTTGTGTACATCTATTGGTCCTTGATCTTTGTTTTGGCTCATTAGTGATTTATATTATCTTTTAGTTCACACATTTTACTGTTGCCTTGATATGCTGATTTGTAAAAAAAAAAAATTATCAAACCCTCATCTCTTCATGTGTTGTTGAGCGTATTTGTTCGCAGCAAACCCCTCTTAGATATTTCTTTCAAAGGTTACGATTATTTTTTCTACCTAGAGCAATCTTGATGTTTGCATTAATCAGTCAATACAGCTGCTACCGTGCATTCCACAGATCATACGGAACATGCAGAAGAAAGTCTCCTTCATGACTCAGAAAAGGAGCTTGGTTATCACATTTCAAGGACAGAAGTGGTCTGTGTGGCGCAAGGATGCATTGGGACACTATTAGGTCCCCAATTAAAGAGTTAGATGCCCTCTGCAGGTATTTTGCATTCGGTTCCACAGCAACCAATACCTGAAGTACATTCTGCTGTTTGTGTACTGTAGGGTTTCGCCAGAGGCTGGGAAAATAATTCTGGTTTAGTACAATGAGTTAGTGAAGGAGATCTGCAAGGCCCACAGTTTGCTTCTCTTCAGATCATTGCAGAACAATAATCTGGATTCTAATTCTTGAACTCCATCATACATGGGTATTGTGGTGCAAGGAGTTTAGTAAATCTTTCTCTGGTAAAGTTATATCAATGTATAGGGCCGCTCCTATGATATTTCACAGGTAGAAGTACGTGGAGGGTACATATATGAATTTGAAGTTGCGCAGCTGATGGTGCTAACGTTTCAAACGGTTAATAAAGCCTTCCTGCAGATTCTGTCTCCTTTTTGTGAGAAAACTAGTGTGACATGAAGGGTACACTATAGCACCAGTTATATCAATGTAGTATTACTGCTGGGGGTCGTGGATGGTGTGTCGCAAGTATCTTGCATGCCACATGTAAGTTATCAAGGTACTTGCAAGCCAGCGTTGTCTTCTGAGACTGTTTCAAAGGATTTGGAATGTAATGGTGAAAAAGGTTTTTTTTAAAACACGTTTTTAGTCTCATGTAAGTCACTTCTTTATCACTGTTTAAAAGGGGTGTAATAAGATGGGCGAGAGGGGGAATCCAAAATGTCTGATTGCAATTTTTGCAATGTATGCAATAAACGTTTTTCTTACCAATACCGTGTGACTATTCAGTTTTGCCATTCTGCATAGTGCCCTGAAAACAGATGACCTGTGCCACAGGAATGTATAAGCCCATCTTGGGATCAACTTTCATTACTTCTGCCAAGTTGTTAATATATTTCTTTCCTTGGATTTAGAGTTTTTTTCTTCACAGGGGAGTTTTCCATATTTGATCTTTCAACTAATGTAGCTGCCAGTAAAGCCAGCCAGTTTAATAATCACTATCAAACTTTTAGTAAAAAGTAGATTGTATGTTCACATTACACATAGAGCCCAGCTCTAATGTGTAATGTGATGTCCTTAGGAATATCCATCTGACTTTAGAAGCAGTCATTATTAAATATGTTGTCTATTCATTGAGCCACTTCAACCCAAAACTATACTTCAGACACTTAAGTTAAAATGGTGTGAAGCAGTGTGTGAAAATGATCAATTAACATTAAATATAATAAGGTGGTTATTGTTGATGCAATATTTTTTCTTTTATTGGTTTATACAAACCTTTGAAACAGCAAAAACAAAAGAACACTCTTCTCTCTCATCATGAAGAATAATAGTATTATCAAATCGGCACTAGACACTAGTTACGTCATGTAGTACTTAAGCTCATGGTCTGAAGGGTCATACCTTACTAAGCGATTTTTTTTTGTGTTGTTCTTTCAGCAAGGTTATAAGACCAAACATAAATTTCCGATCTGACCCCTCAAACATGAGTTTCCACCAATCATCAGCACAATATGTTTGGTGCTCACAAATGATAGGACCAAGTAGCCGAGTATGTAGGCTCCGTAGCTTTGGGCAGAATAGAGCCGCATGTTTAAGTGACTCTACACATTGGTCACAAAGACGACAAGTCAGATTTTCATTTGAATTTTTAGTCCAGGTTCTAGTGCGTTCTTTTGTGGGAAAGAGGTTGTCTGAATTGTATAAATGGCAATCTCGAGTTTTGGTCTTGAGATTGTAATAAGTATGGTTGCAATTCATCATAAGCTCTTGCTTCCAGTGGAGCGTCTGTCATTAGACGAGATCTTAGTCATTGTACACAAGTTTGTTGCCAATCTAATCTCCATAGCTTTTTTTTTTAGGCTGTTCAGGTTTGTCTAATAAGGTAGAGACGAGGATGTCATTCTCCTTAAGAACTTCGAGACATTGCTTGCCCCACATAGAAAAGACTGTGTATTCCATATCTTTGTCCGGATTGTGTAAAATGTTATTTTAAACTGTGGCACAGGGTTTGTTATTACGGTCTTCCTGAAAAGGTTTAGTAGATTCCAGCACACTCGGCATGAATAGATATGAGTCCCAGTTTGTACCTTATGTTCATTGTTGGGCATCCTTTGGGTAGATGTAAGGCTCTAGTCCAGAGAATGTTCTCCAAAGTGCTCCACAGGTCATGTGAACATCCGAACATATTTTTGGCTCCATAAATTAGAGCCGGAACAGCTTTTTGACTGTACAAGGCTACCATTGGCTTTAAGGAAAATTTCACAAGTTTTTTGTTAATAATTGCAGCTTGACAAGCTAGTTGTCGACATTTCCTTTTTGTTGATTCGACCCAAGGTACATCATTTATGTTGGAATTTATCTGCGTGCCTAGGTATTAAATGTTAGAAGTTGTTTTTAGACTTGTTTTTTCAAGATGCCAGACATATTTTTTATGTCCAGGTTTTTGGGTTTTTAAATTTTAAAGGGTCAGTATTGCACATTTGTTTGTTGATATACAGACTGTTTTGCCACATATGTTGATATACAGACTATTTTTTGCCACATATGATTCAAGAACGTCAAGCTTGCGTTGAAACCCAATGGGCGTGGTGTCTAGAAGAATTAAATCATCAGCATAGATAAGCCAACTAATGTGCGATCCATGAATCTTAGGAGGGAAAGCGGCAACGTCATCTAAGGTTTCTCCAGTGTCAGATATGAAAAGCTTGCAAATAATTGTTGCCAGCGGGCAACACTATTTCACGCCTTTAAAGGTGTTTATTGCAGTAGACAGTGTCCCGCTGCGATCCAATCTGATTTTGATGCTCATGTTGGAATGAAGTTCTCTGATAGTTTCAAGTAAACTTGGTGGACACTTCCAGACTTTGTTTTTTCCACAGGTTCCTGCGGTCTACCCTGTCAAAGGCATGAGAAAAGTCTATGGCAGCTACATAAATGTTAGTGTTAGTTCTGATGGTTTCCATTTTCATAAGATTCAACAGTAGTGTGTTAAGACCACAGCCGACACCTTTCACAAAACCTGCTCGTCTAGAGTCCACGTGATTACTTTCAGTTGACTGTTTAAGCAGCATGTGTTGTAGTTGACTCACGTAAATTTTACCCAGAACACAGAGAAGGGCAATGGGTCGATAATCTTTCGGATTAGCCCGATTGCCCTTTTTAAAGATGGGGACGATGATTGTGCTTTTCCATCGAGTGGGAGTAGCGCGTTTTGTTGTGATTCTGTCAAATAAAGTGGTTCAGAAGTCCGCCAATGCTTCCGGGTTTAGCTTGATGGTGTAGTTGGTGATCCCGTCGGGTCCCGGGGCTCATGATGCGCAAGTTTTATTTATAGAACTCAAGATGTCAGCTCGCTCGAATTTTAGGTACCAATGATCTAGTTCAGGATCTCTCTGGTTGTTGATACACTCGTTCTTACTGAACATTTCAGTGTAATGTTTCACCCAAGTTGCTTCAGAAATGATCGAAGATTGTAACGCATCCTGTGGTGCGGATAAGTTGTTAATGAGACTCCAAAACTCAGAGGAATTTTTGTTCTTCAGCTTTGCCAGCATATCCTCCGGGTCGTTCTGTAATAAAACTGAGTTGTGCGCCTTAGTCCAGTTTTTATATTTCTGCATGGCGTGTTTCTTTTGTGCGCGATAAAGTCCAGGGGTCCCCTCTTGTCATCTTTCTTATCGCGCATTGCATCAGGCGTTTCCGCTGTTGAACTTGAATATCCTGTTTGTTTGTGGGAGAACTTCGACTGTTTGATGCCCTATTTATGTTCTGAAAATTGGATTAGGAGATGTTGATATTCAATTGTGCATGTTTCGAGATTGAGACTAGGGACAATGGTGTTGACGTCAGTGTCTTTTTCTGGTTAAGTTTTATTCACCCAGAGCGAAAATAAATAGGATGCGTCCACATCATGTGAGTTGGGAGGCATAGGGAGGTGAATGTCAACTTCACCATATCATGGTCACTGTGGTCCATTCTTATGACCTCTAGGCGAGTTACCTTCAGTTGTACTGGTTCAGAGACGAAGATGTAATCAAGAGTTGAGTATTGCTCATGTCCTCCATGTCTGATTCGCTGGGATGTCGCCAATCAGGTTGCCGTTTAGAACTGCCATCTCCATTTCCGAGCACCAACAGTAGGCAACTTGATCTTTAGCGTTCCGTCTTTGTTTCTTTGCGGTTTGGCGGTTGTCATAACTCAAACAATCAATATTTAAGTCACCGCAAATTATTATTTTTGCAAGGCTGCAGTCCTCGAGTAAGGAGTCTACTATTGTGGTAACCTGGTCGATAAAGACCAGGGTTCCCGAGGCAACTTGATTCCAATATAAGTTGATGATGTTCAAGGTCTCAGCTTGACAGGGTCGTGGTGTAGCTTGGCAGTATGTATGTAAGGTGAAATGTTTTTGGTCTTCACTATTCTGAGACTAGAAGATTTCTTTACAACAATCAATAGCCCAGCCATTGGTCTTACTTTGTGATGTTTAAACGCTGGGTTTAGGGCTATTTCGAAATCTTGGAGGATCGGACATTCCATTAGCCAGGTTTCTTGTAAGCAAACCAGGTCGAGTTTGAACATTCATGGTGTGTGGAACAGATGTAAAAACCCTCTTGTGTTCCAGTATCCGAGAGTCAGGGTCGATGAATGAAATGAGTCCCGGCGTTACTTTTCTTGGCTCATGTTTAAGGCTGATGCTATCCAGTCCCAGTTATCATTATTTAATGATTTGTGAGCGGGTCCCATTTTGCGAGGTGCAGCTGACGCTCCACCAGTTCCCTCAATGGCTATTTTTATTTGTTCGCCATCTGTGGCTTTTACAAATGCTTCATTTTTTTGTGATGATACGCCCCGATGTTGGCGGCCGTTCAGGGACAGTTTGTGGGATTTGTTTTCTTCGTTTTGGGGGTAGTCCTCAGTGAACTTTTGTCTTTTGAGATGGCTCTATTTGTGGTGAGCCTATCACTTGAGTCCACATGTGTAATCATGTAGATGTCAAAACCCAGAGGCAACAGAACTGGACCAGCTTCCACCAAGATATCTCTGATTATTCTTGACTGTAAGTGCAGGATCACCTAATCGTTTCTGTTTTCATTGAATAATTCCACAATTTTCACGTCCTCTGAGACAATGGTCCTCAAACTGGGAACAAGGTGGAACAGCCTTGTCACGTACTGACAATTCAGGATTAGATTTTCAGAGGTTTCAACTCGTTCTAAGATCAGTTTATAGTATGAGGAAACTTTTTTTGGCAACATTTGTACAGGTGGTGCTTCGTTTTAGAGATCTGTCTTTACCCACTAAGTTGTGGGCCAGAGGACGGCTCCTAAATGGCGCACTTGGCCTCGGCTGATATTTTTGTGATTCATTGGCAATGTGTCGGGAGGTAGTCTGATCATTCAATGAGCTCCCGCAAGGGGTTCCAGAGGCCTTAAGGACCACCGTTTTAGCCCTTTTTTCTTCCATGGTCAACAATGGAGAACTATTTCTTCTTTAGCGGTTGCACCAGAGTGCAGATTCTTTGGCACTCGTTCAAGTCTGGTACGATAAAGACTCAACGGCTACCAACTTTACAGGATCACTGATACCCAGCTTTGAGGAATCATCAACAAGTAGGTCTACAGTCAGTTTCTCTTTGGTGGATGCTTCATGTGTTACATCTACGTCCTCCTCTTCATAGGTAGACAGATTTATCAAATCAGTTGAGTCTTCAGGGGGACCATGCAAATCGATTGGTTCAGCATTTTGGCTGACTTTGTCGACATCCAAGCTGGTCTTTGAAGTAGCTATCTCTTTTGTCACATTGTTATTGACAGTTAGATTTACAGTTTTTATGTTGCGTAGAAATGTTCTAGATCCGTTTCCATGCCGCATTTTTGTCGCTGGTTCATTTTTAGTTTTTCTTTTTGACAACATACCATTTCCGGAAGGAATGATTGACCTCATTTTGTCAGTGCTGGGCACTCCTTTGAAGATGTCAAAAACGTCTGGACACCTGCTTTCACTTATATCAACAGTAGGAGGAGATCTGTTATCACAGCTCCCGCTTGTAGTTAAGCTGGTGGCCTGTGAGGTCGAGGACAAGGCCATTTGTGGATTTAGGTGAGCAGGATTACTGGTCAGGAGACTGTTAACCAGTATTTCATTAAAGGAGGCTCAGTCCTGAGTCGGTTGCCCGGTGTCAGTCCTTAGAAAAGATACTGAGGCTGAGGTTATATGCGGAGCCTTTTCTGAAGTGCCAAGCTGGAAGCTCTTGCCTTGGCCATTGTCACTGTGCAAGTCTTTTTCGGTTGCAGTTGGTAAACTTTCGAATACTGATCCCACTACAGGTGTAGAGCTTGTGTCAGCAGAAGTCTTCTTCATCACACTTTCGAGAGACTCAGCAAACTGAGGGCACGTTTGTGGCATATCGGAGGATCCTTTCAGGCCTTCAGTGGCGTTGGGATGTGCCTCGTTCCCAGGGGTCACCAAGAAGAGATTCATGGGAGGCTCTAGTGTAGGTAGAGGTTGAGAAACATTAGAGTTCTTTGTCACCTGTTTAGGATCTGAGGCCATGACTTGGTTTTTGACTTTAGCAAGGTCAAGCGCCACATTGTTTGCTAAATAGCCAACATGATGTTGACAGGGCGCTTCAATGGCTGTGTCCACACTCTTGTTCTTGAAGAGGTTCAGGGCCTCTTTTGCCACTTCTACTAGAAGTTTTTTTTCCGCAATGTTGTTTTTGGTTTGTTCTGTTATGTTTAGCATGGACCCGATTTTGTTGCTTAGGGACCATAGGTCACCTTTACAATGAATGCTGTTCCTCTCAATATCAATGAATTTAGTGTTGTAAGATCCTTAATATTTTCATTGATATGCTTGTATAGTTTTGTGAATGGGAAGATTGTTATGTCCATGGATGCCATAATTGACACCTGCAAGTCCCTTACCCAATTAGGGGCACTAGAATTCGACGATTCTTGTGTAGTTACTTCATGTTTCTGCCTTTGATGGTGTTTGAATTTCCTACTTTTTGGGTAAGGGCGTTCCATCAGGGAGGAGTCGGTAGACAAGGCGTTAGATTGAGATGAGGATGAAGACTGACTTGCAGCAGGCCGCAGGTTTTTTGCTACTAACTCAGTGTCAGTGGGCACTTTGTCATTCTCAGGCGCACGCTGTAAGACTTGAGGTCCCCATTTGGGTTTTTTCCTCTGCAAGCATTTAGAGTAGGAGAGCTACTTGCAACGTGTCTCCTTTGTTTCGTGCAGCCAGCAGCTCTTACCTGGGGCTTCACAGTATGACTTTGATGTGCAGCGTAGGTATCTGTGTTTTTTGGTTAGTTCGGCCGTCAGTTCTGTGGACTTCAGTAGCCGCTCCTTATTGATCCGAGTTACGTCGGTTAGCAACTTGTTTACAACATTGAGTGAGTTGTCTGTTTTCCAAAATTTGCTGAGTCTGCAGTGCACAAGTGCTTATTGATTGACCATCCAGCTGAGAAGACATGGCAGCCATGGCGTGTGACGCGGCCTGGAAGTCTTGTTTTTCTGATGTCTCTGAAAAAACATTGTCACAAAGACAGTCAGATACACTGCCCATGGGGTTCGCAGAGGCACTGAAATACGTTGATCTTCTCAGCAAAGCATTATTCCATGAGTGCGCCCTGTAAGGCGCGGGCAAGTCGAGATTCAGGATTTCAGTCGGTGCACAAGTTAATCCCTCAGTTTTGAGGGGCAATAGTTTATAAACATTCCACACCAAGACCCGCAGCTGTGAAACTGTCGTACGGTGATTCGAAGAGCAAGAGTCGGCATCAATAGGAGTGGTGCAAGGGGGCCCACCAGAACCCGAGTGTCTCGCTCTTCCCACTTTCTCTGTGTTTGCCGACTGTAGTACAATAACAGTTTTTGTAGAATGTTCGGGGGCCAACTTGTCAAGTGTATTCTCATTAATTGCGCCACAAGAATATAGGGGTGCAGGGGCCAGCAGTGGAGATAACTGGCAGGGTGAACTTTTGTCAAGAGCCTCGCATGCATAGGCGCTCTGTAGACTTAGTTGCTTTAGCAGACGCTGAGGCGAAGCTGGGTCCGGTAGATCCTCTGCAGGTCTAAGCAGCTTCAATTGTGCTTGTGTCTGTTAAGCAGAAACCTGTGCAGTTCCCTCTGGGACCACTGCAAAAGATTTAAGATTACAGATGTTGGCAGTAAACCCACTTGGTAGCAGTCTGCACCACACAGATTCAATGTGGTAGCTGTGGCTGAGCAGTCAGACCTCCCTCAAGAAGAGTTAGGCAGTATATAGAGGATACAGGATAGGTACAGAGGCACAGTAGTACAAGCAAACACTGACCAGAGCTAGGTGTAAAAGTATATACTTATTTATTTTGAAGGCACACTCATAAATTACACCAGCACAGAAAAAGGTAAGTAAGTCAAAACACAGTCACTATTACTTATATGTACATCCCTAGTCATTTGTTGGACAAGTCTAAGTTAACACCACTTATTTCCAAACAGAGGTGAGCGCTTAACATCAGATGGCACTCCAACAAGTTGTTAGAAAAGGGAGGGAAAAAAGCAGAAGTAATGAAAGCAGCAAGGTAAAACACTCTTCACATAAGGTTAGAAAAGGCAGTCAATTGTGGAACAAGGAGAATTGGTTCGTGGCCCGCTTTAGAGGGAGCCAGGCGAAAATATGCCCAAGATCACACAATGTCGCAAGTCTTTGCAGGTGAGTAGAAAAGGTTTTATTGAATTTAGAAAAAATTTAGTTAGGGGGTCCCAGGCTTACCCAGGTTCGAGAGCCGAGGGCTAAATCTACCCCGTACAATCGGTGGCAAGGGACGCCGGGCGGAACACAGTACCTTTAAAAGTGGACAGGATCCTCCAGCGGTGGTAGTTGTTCCTGGTAGTGGGTGCAAGTCGCGGCGTCGTCCAGAGGAAGAGGTGATCTCGACGTGGAGGAAAGCTGACGGTCGTTGCACTACCAGGGATGAGACCAGCCGTGGAGTTTTCCGGTCACAAAGGATTTTACCCCTCTTTCGCGGTTGAGGTAAAAAGTGGTATCCCGGTTGCCGGGGTGCTGGGCACAGGCAAGGCGGCCACAAGATGCTTCGGGAGGGCGAAAAGAAGGCAGCAACTGGTTGTCCCCACTAGTTAACGGAAGGAGACTCTCCGGCGGGAGATCTCCTCTGTCGTCAGAAAAAGTGGTGAGACGGTTCCGCAGGGCTCCACCGGTGGTGTCGTCTTGGCAGGTTGGCTCGGCTTCTCCCTCTTCGGCTTTTGAGGTCCTGTGGCGACTTCTGAAGAACCAGTCCCAAAAACCCTGCTTTTATGCAGCAAACCCCCATTCATACAGCCTAGCTGTCACTCAAACATGCTAAGTGGTGAGCGGGGTGGCTCACCACTTGGGCCAATCACACCAGAGTGCGACATGAGTTGGCAAGGCAACTCAGTCCAGGGTGCCTAAACCCCCTCCCACACCCCCTGTGGTACCCAGACAGAATGGCACCACTGTGGAGGGCTTCTGTGCAGAAGCCCACCAAAAGTGGAACAAAGGCTCGACTCGGGTTCAGGGTTACTGAAGTGAACCTAGACACCATTTTGGCGGCGAGTTGTGGCAAAAAATCCCAACCGGTGACTTTATATTAAATAAATAAACCGGCGGTATCTTTAACATTGCACCAAAAAGTGGTGCATTAAAAACAATGGGAAATCCCATTGGGAAATATTCCAGAGGAATAATTCCGTGGTATCCACTGCCACCAGCCAGAACTCGGCGAGGGGGGACGGGACAGTACCCCCTCGACAACAGACCCAGGGGCAATCTAATTGCCCCTACCAGTACTTCCACAGTAAGATGGTTTGTACTGGTTAAGTTCCTAAGTTAAGACTAGTAAAGTTAATGGTGACTTTACAGACCCAGGGAGACAGTAGTCAGTCCCAGGGTGTGGAGTCTATGTTTGGGGGTCTCTATGACACCCCTGTGTTACTGCACTGAGGGTGCTGTGTAGCACACATTCAAAAACCAATGATAGCCTATGGGGAAAAAATACCCCCTAGCCCAAAAGCACATAGCAAGTCACAGAAACACTCTCAAGTCATGTCCAAGAGTGAGGGTAAAAGAGTCTCACTCTTTGCAGGAGAAAAAAATAAACCCCAAAAATCCAGCAAAGCTGCTGGGGGACTCACTAGGTTAGGGAATTCAGCCTAAACAGAGAATTCTCCCTAACAGTGTCTTAGAAAAAGTCTGTGGAAGAGTCGTTAAAGAACCATCATTTCTTAGAGGGCTGCTCATGACAGTGCACAGTCCAGCACAAAAGAAGATGAAGGCGAGGGGGTTGACTGCATGGCTGCTCAGCTGCCTCTGACTCCTCTGACTCTGCACTGACTCCGCGCCGAGAGAGAGTCTTTGTAGCAAAGCATGCCTACAGTAGAAAGAGTAAGCAGACCAAGAGTCAACACGCCAACTCCAGCAACTTCTCTGACTCTGCACTGACTACCCACCCGCTCCACGGGGAGAGAGAGTCTTTGTAGAAAAGCACGCCCACAGTAGAAAGAGTAAGCAGACCAAGAGAGTTACCACCCAACTCCAGCAACTCCTCTGCCTCTGCACTGACTCCGCCAATATTTAATAATGAAAAGAAATGACAAACAAATGAGTATTGTCTACGTTGAATAAGATTTCAAGCAAATGTTGTCAAGGGATCACATTGGAATTAAGTGACATCCAGTTTAAAATATACCATTAACCAGAGCATTTTTTGTGATGCTTAATGTTGAAATTAAATAATGGATAAAAAGAAACAAAAATCACATCTCAATTTATGTACATTGTCATGGGAATTTCTTGTCATCGCGTTTCACATAAGATGCATTCTAATTGGTTTTTTTTGTTTTTTTTATTTATAACATTTAGTTTATTTTAAACTTTTGTCACAAAAAAGCAAGCCTTTACATTGCATTAGAATTTCCTAGTTAAGCGAATTAAACAAGAGAAAAAAGGAAAGAATTTCATTATTAGTCCAAACTGACTTAAATCATAATTTAGTTCTGCGGACTACTTCATTTGGGTTTACTCCAAGATTTTATCAAGAAAGTTTATTACTGAGCAAGTTAGATGCCCAGAGCTCCCACTTAAGATCCGGAGTCACCACTCGTCCATATTGTCGCCCGACCTTTGATCTTTTAATACAGTACATTCAGTTATTAGATATTTGATTGTCGTTTTCATACAATATCTGCCAACATCATCTTTTGCGTTTTCTATATGTCGCACAACCAACATTTGCTTCGATTTAAGCGCATTCAATCGCAGTCTTAGAAAACCTTCACAATGGGATGAGATGGGAATTGTTGCAAGTACTGTGGCATGTTTTCCAGTTGGTTCATTGTGGGCCCAAGCTCTAGGGCAGTCGACAAATTATTATATTTTGACAAATTGTGGTTCCAAGACCACTGTTTTAGCTTTATTTTTGCAATTTGAGGGTTGCCTAACAGAGTGGCCATCTAGATATCAGCTGCTTGCATGATTTCCTTCAGCTTTTGGATCCATATCTCGAGTAAACCAGCATAGGGACAAATAACAGATGGTGCAAATATTTTATAAGCTGGTCCAGGCCTGGCTATTAAAACTTTTTGTAATAACGCCAGTGATTTCCAGACTACAATTCCATATAGCTCGTCCAGTGCTAGTTCGTGTCTAATGATAATCATAGATATGTAATTTGGTAGTCTTAGTACGTGCAGCCAAAAGATCCCTTCTAGCTGTGCCCAGATTTTGTAATCTATGTTCAATCCTGTTTCGGCTCCAAAGGTGATGGCAGGCATTACTTTCTGAGGATAGAACTGCTGAACTGGATTTAGGGTGAATTTTCCAAATAGTGTGGATTCTAGCACCTTGTAGGGAGAACGTTTTCATCTGCTGAAATAGGGCCTGCACCCAGCTCCATTCTCATATCTATTTGTTGACCAATACCCCCAGATATCGAATTTCATTGACTTCTTCGATCACTTCATTATCAATGTTCCACCTGAAGTTTTTGTTTTTTCTTCCTTTTTCTGGACTGAACTTCATAATTTTTGTCTTCTGAACATTTATTCTAAGTTTGTTTTCATCCATATAACTTTGCAGTCTTGAAAGCAATCGCTGTAACCCTATTTGGGTGGAGTCAATTAGGACAAGGTCGTCGGCATATGTTGCACAGCAAATTTGATGTCTGTTAATTTTGGGCAGAAAGCACTTTACATTTGCTAGAGCGTCTGGGATGTCAGCAATGGACAGCTTAAATAGAGTAGCAGCCAAGGGGCACCCTTGTTTAACCCCTTTGAGCGTGTCGATCGCCTCCGAGAAGTCTCCCTTTCCATTTATTCTGATACAAATTGATGTCTTTAAATGGAGTGCCTTTATTGGTTGCAATATATTTTCCGGACACTTCCAATTTGAGAGTTTCTTCCAGAGCAACTCGTGATTTATAGTATCGAAGGCCTGTTGCATATCAATAAAGGCGAAGAAAAGATTAGATCCCCTTTCTAGGGCTTCTAATTTCAGCAAATGTATCATTGTCAGGTTGATTTCAGTCCTGACTCCTTTTGTAAAACCGGACTGACGACAGTCTGAAATTCCATTATTGTTTGCCCAAGCTGTTAGTTTTTGTTGGAGGAAGGTGGCTAATATCTTTCCAATTGTGTCTAGAAGGGCAATCAGGCGATAGTTGACCGGATCAGCCCGATTGCCCTTCTTAAAAACAGGCACAATTATCGCCTCAGTCCATGAAGATGGTAATATTCTTTGTTCAGCAATTCTAGCAAACAACTTTGCTATGAACATGGACCATTCTGTTTGTGCCTTTAGCATCACATTAGAGATGCCATCAAGCCTGGCAGCTCTCAAATTTTTCAGCTTTCCAATGGCATTGCATGTATCCTCTTCGCTCTCTAGTACCTCCCAATATCTTGCCTCTACTGTAATTTCAATCGGTATTTTAGAGGACGTCTTTGCAAATACGTTTTTAAAGTGCTTTACCCAGTCGCCCTCAGCGACCCCATTTGCCAACATAGTTGCAAAACCTCTATTTAAGATGCGCCAGATCTCTCTTGCATTATTAGATTTAATTAGGGCTAACATCATCTTGCCTTGTTCTTGGTCACGCAAAAAAGAGAATGCTTTTAACCAATTTCAGTATTTTTGCTTTTGTTGTTTTATGGGACTGTAGGCATGAACTCCTGGGTTGCGCTTTAACACTCTTATATCTTTGTTGAGCTGTTTCTTCTCATTCTTTACACTCTTGCTCCACTCATGAATGTGTTTTTGTTTTTTGTGTATTCTGAAAGTCACACATGTTTTGATAGAGCAATAGCGGAACGTAATTTATCGAATCACGTGTTATAGGTAGTGATTGAAAGTCCTCTGTCAAGTGCATTATTTGTTCCTCTTTTAATCTGAGCCGATTTCGCCCATAATTTACTTCCAATACTTGATTGGAGTTCAGTGCTTCCAATTTTCGACATATCGGCCACGACATTTCCAACACGTTGTGATTGCTATATTCAGTCGGCACAATTCTTAATTTCAGAATCTTATTCCATGCATTTTTTTAGGTCCATATATAATCTAGGATCTTATTGTAGCAGAAATGATGCTATATGAAATTCGGTGGCATATCCCTATTTACTTGCCCATTGACCATCTCGCAGTCTTTTGCTTCCATTTCAGTGTTCCATCGAACTCTCCTGGAAGTAACTCTCTGTGCTTCTTTGATTGTATCTAAGATTGGTTCCTTTTTGTCATGAAACCATGTTATGTTCATGTCCCCACACACGATAATCGATAAATCTTTGTTACATTAGATTTATATCGATTATCAGCATTATTGATGATATAAACCTTTCAGACGTGATCATTAGTGGGTTCCAATAAACATTGATTAGGAGCAAGTGTTGCACTTTCAGAGAGTGTCCATTCGATTTTTGAATTAAAGTTGCTTGGACAAAACTGTTTGGATTTTCCTTTCACACACTTCCCAGTTTGTACTGTTTTTCAGCATTGTTATTAGACCTGAGAAGGGACGACCATGAGAATTTTTCTCTGCTGGAGTTAGCATTGTCAAGTAGCCGTCTTTTACTGGTGATATCCGCAGCCATGTTTCTTGCAAACATATTGCAAAATTGTCTGACAGGTCCACTGGGAAGTTATTAAGTAAGTGTTGAAATCCTCTCGTATTCTAGGACATCAATGTAGACGGACCTTCATGTTTTACTATATCTACCTAATGCTTCCTCGTTCTTGTTGTGCAGCTGCCAAGATGCAACTGAGAAATTGGCAATGTTTTCAGATGTTTCCTTAAGTCATTGCGTCGCTGTTCATTGGCTTCCTTTGTTATTGCTATCCCATCGGCACCTAAAGAACTTGAAAGTAAAGCCGGATCGTCTTCTGAAATCTCAAACGCCAAGAACAGTAGTTCATCTTTCGCAGCCATTAGGGTCTTACGTACTGCCTTGGATTTTATATGCAATAGGACCTGGTCAGCACGATCTTCTGAGATGTATTCTACTATACTGATGTCTTGTGTGGACACGGTTTAGCACCGGTACTGAATGCAAGAGGCGAATTACATCACCTCCTATTTAAATTGACATCATTGTCATCATTAAATATGTTTTCAAGCCGTATTTTCCATGCCATCTGTTTTACTTCAGGCAATTTTTGTTGATCTAAATTAAGCGTTTTTTTCTGAATTTGTGCTAATGTTTGCTTTGGATTTAATGTCACCTGAGATTTGTGCGTGGTATAAAGATCAAAGGCGCCTTGATTTTCAGGTAATTTTCCATGCTTGGCTATAGGCCCGATATGCCCTCGGGTCTCCTCTTCATTTGAGATTTTAGAAGTCAATGGAATGAGGCTTTGCCTTGCCACACTTGCTCTTGGTCCCGGCAGATTTGGCAGATTAATCACGTCTGCCTCTTGATGGTCAGAATCACTGCACTCTTTAAGGTCTTCAGAGTAAGTTGATAAATTGCAGAGATCCACTGATGACCTCGCTGTGTGGATCGAGCCTCATTCTTTTTTTTTTTTTGGGTTCATCACATTGGATTTCGTAGTTTCTCCAACTGCTTTTATTGGGGTTTTCACTTTATCTAATTTATTAAGGGAGGCCTGTTTCTCTCTTGGGAATAGATTTAATTTGCAAGGTGTAGGCAAATTACGTATACGTTTTCTTGAGCTGCTAATCTGTTTTTTCACTGTTCCTAAATTATTCTTTTTTTTTCAGTTTTTTTGGCCGGGCGCTGCCTAGCAGCATTGACTTTTGAGGTAGGTGCGGCACTTGAGAAAAGTTTTGCTGCGCCGCTGAATATGCCATATGATAATTTTTCTGTGGAGCAATGAGGCATTTCCGGGGACTTTTGAATGGTTTCCACATTTGCAATTACACGGTGTCTGTTTTCAATTAAAATATTGGGAGTTTCGTCTGTTGAATTTGCACTCACAATTTCAATGACCCCCTCTGGTGAGTACTGCTTATTGGTGATTCTGCATTCTTTTGATGCTGCATGCTGAGCCGCTCAGAAATCAGTCTCGATTGTAGTAGAGTGTCTGTCGCGCCAGAAGCGTTAGGCATGCTGGGAACATCAGCGCCACTACAATCCTGCGTTTCACCATTTGTTCTGCAGACCCCCGATGTTAAATTCACTATGGGCTGACTATTTATGTTTATGTTTAAAATCACTTGTTTTAGGCATCCTAGCACAGCCTCCAGTAGGGTATGTTTTTCAGTGTTGTCTTTCGTGGCTAGTTCACTTAGCCTATTGTGCTAGGATGCTGGGTTTCTAGCATCATTTTCTAAAGGTAAATGAAATTCCGTGTTTAGACATTCCATTTTAGATATTTTTATGTGTAGGTGGCCCAGTAATGCACTGTTGTTTTGAATTTCCACATTTAAAGATTCATAACGTTTTATAAACCGGATTAGAGCCAAAGACGTGGCAGCTAATATGTTGTTATGAATCTGTATTGTTGCTGCCAAGTTTGATTTTGTAATTGGCTCTTGTTCCACCTCGTTATGTGGGTGTCTTTGTTCACGGTAATATGTTCATTTTCACTACGAGTTAATACTCCTGTGGTGCCCTGCAACAACAAATCAGCGGCGCCGGACGAGTTCAGCGTCTTTGGTGTGGAACAGCTGGATATCTGCTTCACCGGGAATCTGTTTTCCGTAATAGGTTGTAAAGGTAATCCGGACTGATTATTTTTGTGTGATTGCCAATGTGTCTTGTGTTGGTTGTTGGGGTAGCGCTAAATCTGTGCCTGTTGCAAAGTCCTCTAATTGGCATTGTGCTAGCGGACTTGTTTGAAAATTTAGTAGTCCTTTTCTCACGCTGTGGTACTGATAAGGATCAATGCATAGGTTTATACTTGCACATCTGACCTTTGTTTTATTTGGATTCGAAAAGCTCTTGTCTTTCATTAACTCGAAGCCAGCTTTCAGGCACGCAGTTAATCTAGCCTCGCGACCTGCAAAATCAAACCCAGTATTTGGCGTCTTTACTTCGGTCGCTGCGTGCTCCTGGCTATATTCGCCATCTTGACGAGCACGCCTGCTGGATTCTCCTCTCACAGCTGTCATGCCTGAATGTCCTGTCTTCACATATATTTCTGTGCACATTTTTTTTGTTCCTCGTAAGTAAATGTTCACTGTTGAATCCATTCATAATTGCCGATTGACTTCCTGGGAAATAGCTTCTAGCATCAAAGTCTTTGACTCAGCCGGCGGAAAAGTACATTTAAATGAGTTAACATCTGTGAGCAATCGAGGAACCTCTTGTCCGAGGAGCTCGATGACTGGTACATCAAATGGTGAATCAAAAGCAGCCGCATTAATTTCAATCACTTTAACACATTCGCCATGATTTATGGTCTCATTGAGCTTTGGGAATGAAGTATTGTCAACACGTACCCTTCCATGTGCGGCAGCCTCCATCGTATCACCCCCAGCCCCCACGCACACCTCCTCTTCCCCCCCACCCCCCACGCCATCCTCGCCACCGGTCTTGGCAACAAGTGCCTCATTTTTATCCACAAGGCTGTTTTGAGCTCTACAATGTTCTAGACATTTCGTTTCCAATAGCGCCAAAGAGGGAAAGACAGAGTAAAATGCAGTCGTTGTTGACCCAATACATGGAACGGCAGACATCAAATCTTCATGCCGCTCTTGCGACCAGTCATACCCCCTTCCCCCAAAGTCACGCGTTTGGATGGATGCATCTCCATCTAAGCGCAGAGTATTGTCACTTAAGGGATTTGCCTGTGGCTGTAATAATTGTTTTAAATTTGAGCGAGTCAAGGGGCCTGTCTCAGCCATAGTTAGCCGCTTAACTGCCGGGGACTGCTGCAGACTGAGCTCAGCGCCTGAACTCTGCATGTGCTCCGCGCTTGCCTGGATTTTTTAAAGGAAGTAGGGCATGACTGGTTAAAGGCACAGCAGCAAAAAGAGAGAAAAAGCACAGACTCCAAGAAATGCTCTCCTCCCAACAGCACCAGACAGTAGCTGCAGCTCCTCTCACCAATTCCAACTGCTGCAGACTGAACTCAGCGACCGAACATTCTAATTGTTATGACATGGTATGCTCCGTTATAAAGCACAACACTTGGGTATAGGCGCGTTATAAATGCCATATCATATATGATATCATAACATTGACCTCGAAGAGGTATCTGGGCACTACAGAAGACTAGCTCATCCTTTTGGTGAAGGTACTTACTAGATTAACAGTCTGTTGGGCCACCTGTGGAATAGACCAGCCTTCCATGTATATCTGAATTGTAAGTGATCTGTAAATTAAGCTCCACGGGACTTGGAATTCCACAAGTTGGCAGCATGGGCAGTCTTTTTCGTCAGTCTGTACTTGGTAACCACAGTACAACACTGTACACGGAGATTTCATTCCTCCTCTATGCCCTACTCTGCCCAGCCCTCACCAGTCGCCTGACAGCTGAGAAACTAGCAGCAGTGCCACTCAAGGTGGGAGACATTTCCTTATTTATGGTGTCTTTGCAGGAAGTGGGGACCACTCATAGTACCCGTTATTGTTCCTTCTCGGAGTGAGGGAACTTTCTGCCACTCCCTGGCCTAATGGGGTTTCATCTGTTAAGATGTTGACTTTGGGTGTGGTTTGCTCTTCCAGGGTACCAACAGCCACAATGGCCTATTTGGGCTTCACCTTGCAGGCTGGATCACCCTTCCTATGTCTCAAATCTTCACAGTGATGACAACCGCTGGTTCTAGAGTTTTCGGGTGCCTCTGTGCTGGAGGTACCCACACTCGGCTTTCCAGTTTGAGCTGACTTACCACAGGTCTGGGATCTCCCTTTGGGTTTTTGGGGACTTTTCTTGGATGAAGGGTCAGAGCCTCTGTCTTTTTCCTCCCTGTATTTATCATAATGGGTTGCCTCTGATGTTGGTGCATATGCCGTATCCTTTTTGTGGACTTGAGTGGTGGTCTTGTACCTGCCTGCAGCCTTCTCAGGCTCTACAGGCTTGGTATCAGTCCTGTCCCCTAAACACTTCATGGATATTCTTGCAAGTATCTGAAATAGATATGCCCTGAGCTGAGTCAATTTTGTGACTTGTGGCCTGTCCACACCTTGACTCTAAGGGCTAATATGTAAAGGCCTCTAAAAGGTTTATTCCTGATCGGCCACAATGGGGCGCCGAGATGTACTAGCCTCTCTGCAAACCCTACGTCAACACCGGGAAAGCAAGGGACCTGAGCCCCACTATCAGCCCCCACTCTACTGAACTGGTGCCCCCACTGTGCCTCATAGCACCCAATGCAGCCCTGGGCAACATTCGAGCCCGCAACTCGCTCTAACACCGGGGATACGGTGTATGGGAAAGCAAGCCAGTGACGACGGCAAACACGCACCATCCCCCTGTACCAGATGGGAACACATGCTGGACCGTGGCGTGCTGGGAGAGCAGGGCCTGAAGGCCCAGAGAGGAGTCTACATAAAGCGGAATACCACTGGGAATCGGGTCCACAACCCGCTTGGGATAAGCCGTGGTGAGGGATGCATCCCAGGAATACTCCCACCTGGCCAGGTGGCATCCAGCAAATCCTTCCCTCCTCCCCGAACAGACTGAGGCAACACACCCTCAGCAGACGCAGCTACCCAGATCACCTGGTGCACCCGCGACCTGCAAGTGCTGTGCAGGTTGCAAAGGAAACCCTGGGAGACCAGCTTGGATGCCAGCAGCTCGTCGGCGTGGGAGTTATCAAGGCCTGGGGGCGAAACGCAGAGAAGCAACAACGTGCCAGGCAGACACTCACACCCACTTTCCACCCAGGACATCAGCAGAACCAGCGAAGGCAGAGCACCCACATCACCCGCCAGACGACGTGCAAGGTGAGCGGGGCCTTAGGGAGCATGCAGAGAGACCCCCCAGGGGTGGTGACCCCCCTGGAAATAGACCCCGCCTATTGCCCGTCGTAGTGGCGGGTGAGACGACGGACTGGTGACACCCTTCCCCACAATCGGCTAAACTCCCTCCTGATCACAAGGAGGTCACGGGCCCCCTGGCCAACACAGCCATCCAGACCCCTAATCCAACTGTGGCCCACAGACACGGAACGGGCGACACGTGAATCCCTGTCACTCCTGAACATATTAAACCACGCCAGCAGAGGGAGAACGCCCCCCCCCCCCCCAAGATTGGGGGAATAAGAGATTTAATGATTTGTCAAGGGGGTACATGTGGGGACTCAACCAAAGGAGCATCGGCAAGGATAGGCCCGGGGAGCTTGGGCACACTGGTGGTCCAGTCGGGAACCAGGAATGGTCGAACTGTGACTGGGTGCCAGAGGAGGGGGGGACTAGGGAGAGGTGGGGAAAGACACAAGGGAACAGGCTGTGAAATGGGGGAGAAGTTGGGGTTTTGCCCCCTTTGGGTGGGAGTGGGGAGGGGTTTACAGGGACTGGGGGGGTGTTGACGGTTATGGGATTAGTGGTTTCTAGCACACAGAACATCCCGCACATGGGGCATCAAGGAGTAATTGAGAGATCCAGAAATATATGGGCAAGATACAAACAATACTTGTCAGACAAAGCCGAAGACGAAAGTGTGGACTCTGAGAGAAATAACTGTGTATGATGTAAAACAATGTAGTAATGTGAAGTATGCATGTGCTCTTCCTGTGTGCAATAATAAATAAAATGTTTTTTAAAAAATTTAAAAAAATTTAAAAAAGGGACAAATCAGAATTTGACAGGGATTAATCCCTGATAGAGGACTTCCCGGCATCTCTCCCCATACCGGGCCTGGCCAGAGACATTGCGGCAGAGCTGGAGGCCCCGGTGGTGGAAGATGAGGTTGTCCAGGCAATCAAGTCAATGAAGGGGATGTGCAATGCCAGGGGAAGACAGGTTCTCAGTAAGTTCTTTAGGAAGTACTGATCCACTCTGGCCCCACACCTGGCGAGAGTCTTCAATGCGGTTCTGGAGGGAGAAATTCTCCCTGAGACAATGATGGGGGCCATCATCGTGGTGCTCCCAAAAGAGGGTAAGGACCCAAAAGTGCTCGACATATCTCCCAAAATCCCTTCTCAACACGGACGTGAAGATCCTGGCGAAAGTGTTAGGTGGGAGACTAGAAGGAATGATGCCATCCCTAGTCCACGGCGACCAGGTCGGCTTTATCAAGGGGTGTCAAGGATCTGATAACATCCGGAAGACAGTCAATCTAAGGCATTATGCCGAAGAGACAGAGCTCGACGCGTGACTACTCTCACTTGACTCAGAAAATGCCTTAGATAGGGTAAAGTGGAAGTATAAGACCATACTCTTACAAAAAATTGGAATTTGGGGAAAACATAAGGAAATGGGTGGGGGCACTATACAGGGCTTCAAGCACTAGGGTACAAGTTAATGGGGAACTGACTGTCCCCTTCCAGCTGACTAGAGGTACAAGACCTGTGTGCCCTTTGTCCCCCCCCCTACTCTACGCACTCACAATGGAACCCGTGGCAATAGCGATAAGAAACCACCAGAGACTAAAGGGCATTCAGAGAGGGGAAGTCAAGGTCAATCTCTCCCTATTTGTGGATGATATACTGGGATACCTGGTTGAGGCCCCCTCCTCACTCCCGGTTCTATTCTCGCTTATTGACACCTTTTGGGACCTTCTCAGGCCTACGAATTAACAAATCCAAATCGGTACTGATGTGACTCCATGCAATTGACCGAGGTTTAGATCAAAGGAGCCGGATACTGGGGGTAAGAGTTGAAACATACCTGGGGGGGGTTCAACTAACCAGAGACCTATTGTCACTGGCAGCAGCCAACTTTGAACCGCTCATGGTGACCATAAAAGCCAACTTGAGCCAGTGTGGCAACATGATATTATCCTGGTATGGACGCATGACAGCGATAGAAATGAATAGCCTCCCAAGACTTCTATATCTGTTCACGGCCCTCCCCATAAGAATACCAGAGATCATTTTTAAAGGGCTCCACCATAGCGTACAGAGGTTTATCTGGCAGAATAAAACCCTGAGGACTAAACAAACCACCCTCTCCCTGCCCAGAAAAGAGGGAGGCTTCGGCCTCCCGGACTGTGTACTCTACCACAAGGCACCTCAGCTTAGAGTGATCCTAGAACATACGCGAGACGACCTGCGGACATATTGGACATACCTCGAGGATATGGACACACACCCAGCCAAAGTGGGGGACCTACTCTGGGCTCCCTTCAAGAGGATACTGAACAGACTAAAGAATCACCCTACCCTGGGAGTACTATGGTCCCTTTGGAGTGGGTAAGACACACAGAACCTGTCCACATGGCCCTCCCCGATGTCAGTCTGGGGCCCGGATATAGGGTAGGGGGATAGTGGTTTCTGCAACTCCAAACTTGGCCTGAGAGGGAGCAGCTAGAAATGGTGGGGTAACTGTTCAGAGAGGGAGAATTCTTGGACTATGAAGCAGTGGCAGAGTTACTGGGAGGCGATAAGATTACCATATTTGTAAGACTGAAGGGAATTCTGACCCACCACAAATGGGGTGAAGAACTGAGCCGACTGCTCACACCATTTGAGAACACTGGACACCTTGCATACAAGGAGAGGGATTGTGCCCAAACTATACAAGGTTCTAAACACAGCAGCGATAGGACGAACAGGCAGGGATTTAAAAAATACTGGGACGAGCTAGCTGGTGAGGAAATCACGGAAGAGGTGTGGGGGAAGGTATATAAAATAGCATTTCATGGAAACCTCTTGACAGCAGATATGGAACGTAACTTTAAGGGATTACAAGGATGGCACAGAGGTACTCTTAAGATTTCCCGAATGTTTGCAGGGTCGTCCCCATTGTCCCCGAAGGGCTGTGGCATGTTAGGCTCTAGAGAACACCTGTGGTGGCACTGTTCACTGATCCAAATGTACTAGAGGGATCTACTGGGATGGATGTCTGAAGTCATAGGTGAGGTTCTCCCCCTCGGCTCTCTCCAGATGTTAATGGGGCTCCCACCAAGAGACTCCGACACCTATAGATATCCAAGAATGTGGGAAACGATGAGTGGCCCAGAAATGTGTAACAGTCCTGCACAAAAATTAATGGTTGAAGAAACTAAGAGATCTGTATTTAATGGACAAGCCGCCAGCAATTGTGAATTATGAAATTAATGTATTTATGGCGGAATGTGACTCAGCCATACAAAAATAGGGATGCAGCATACACTAGAGGGGGTATGACGCCCTGCCACTATACCAGATTGAGGGGACAGGAGGAGGGGAGGGGGAGAAAAAGGGGTAGAACACGTAATGGAGAGTGGAATAGTGTTATGGACAGTTAATGCCTAGCTAGATCATTGATAAGGGGGTATTCTCTCAAGGAGGATCAATATGGACTTGAGCCTGACGCACGTGGAAACCAGATTGTGACCACGGGTCCCAACCCGAGGAAAAGAGAGACTCTGCCAAGAGGAGGGAAGTGCAAGAAACCATTACATTTTGTTGGAGTGGGGATAGAGGGGGTTGGGGTGTGGGGGGTGGAGGGGATGTTAACTTTGAGAACCTGAACTGCATCGCCTTGATATGTTGAACTGGTTTTCTTTAATAAAAAATGTTTAAGTTTAAATAATAAAAAGGCTTATTCCCCACCTCAGATTGTTGGACAAAGTCCTTGTGGTTGTGGTGCCTAGGCTATCGTTGGATGCCACTACCTAGGATACTTCCTTCCCCATTGGAAGTTCTGTGAGTCTCCCATTCAAACAAAATCCCCTTCCTCCCCATCACCTAGTAATCTGTGGAGATTTCTTAGCAGTGCTGTCTTCCTAACCTTACTGCCATATGGGAGATCAAATCTCTCACAGAGTTGGTGCAGGCAACCTCTTCCTAGTTTGTGCACTATACCCATTGTGAGCCAGATTTTGGCAATAAAAAAATGCCTTGGCTGTGAATCTAAAGTGCACACACTCATTTTGGCTGACTAAACTGTAGGCGCAGTCTCTTCCAAATCCCAACCACTGCCCAACAGTGTGACAAATTGCCTTCTGGCCTCTAAGAGTACAAGGGTGAGTAGAGACTAAAATGCCCACTCGCTCATCTACAAACCAATATCCAACACAATCAAAAAGTTAAAACGGGCACAGTTAAGGGTTTACCTCCTTCACCTTTTGTGGTAACTTGGTCCGAGGGAAGGCTATCCTCTTGAGGGTGTGAATATGGTTCTGTAGCAACCCAATCAGCGAAGTATAACCGTCTAAAATAAAGCAATGTCTAATCAAGGTTCTATAACAAAAATATGTGTGTGTGTGTGCGCGCGCATGTGTGTATATGTATGTATGTATGTATGTATGTATAATATATATATATATATTAAACACATCATGTACAATGTTAACTAACTAGAAAAACAGTAATCAAAGGACTTGGGTATAATATGTCACTCTGCGCTTCAAGTTTATAGATGGTCAAATTGCCTGCTGCTCCTTATGGGTACCTTAAGGTATACCCAATCCTTAGAAGTGGTGATGTGCCCAAATGGTGCACCAGGCACTCCAAAAAAATATCTGAAAATGAAGTGTTTCATTGAATAAACCAAGATTTTAAACTTAAATGCAGGTGGACATTGTATTGTTCCTAAATGCCCATTGTCTAAATGCCCATATGCGACACGTGTTTCGGTGTTGCTTGGGCCTTTTTCAAACTTGTTCTCTTAGAAGTCATGGCTAATCTGGGAGTGCGATTACTCCACTGTGAATTAATGGGATAGTTCTTGTTAGGGAAGCAGAGTGCACTCGGAGGAGGATATCCCTCCCTAACCAGAAAGGAGTGGGCTAAGTTTGAAGACTGTGGAGGGGCAAACTTTTGTGGGGTCATCTAAATTCTTTACACATTATACTGAGACTATTCTAGTGCAGCTTCATTGATAAAAGCAGTTAACTCCTTCACATCTGAAACCACAAACTTAAGAACTGCTGTGAGAATGAGCTGTACAGCTCTGTAGGTCAGTCGGATCAAGTCAACATAACCCAAAATTTCAGAGGGGCATAAAGCCAGATCTGTCCAATGGCTGTTGAGCCACTGCAACAGGCATCAGAGTGCATTCTACCAGGGGTGTTGCGGCATCATCCACCTTGCAGAGAGGTCTGCCAACCCCCCCCGCCCCCTAAGTGGGACCCCATAGGAGAAAATATCACACTTTCTAAGCCCTTCCAGCGGCTAAGGTTTGTATACCTGAGACCCTTCCTGCTGGAGGTAGGGATCAAGTCATGGGGCAGTGCCATGGAATTTCTAGTTCAATCAATTACCCCAGTCAACTGAGGGTGCTGTGTCCTGTTTTTTGCATAGAGCATAGATCTTGAAGAGAAAAATTGTAGCACTTTTACAGGGCAAAAGGCTGCGAGTATTGCTCTCCTGCTGTCCAAGTAAGCCATTCGGGACAGTTAATTGCTATCTTGCTATGTTATTTGTGGCTATTTGGCGACCTGTTGTAACATAATTTTTTTTTTTTTTTTTAGCTGTCATGTATTAGTTTTTTTTTTCTTTCACCTGTTAATTACCTTGTGTATTTGTGACAATTGATTGTGTGATTTTAATATATTGTATATAATGTAACCTGATGACTTTATGTCGAATAAAGCTTTTAATAATATTATAAGTAACTTTACAAAATGAGCAGCGACGGGAACGAATGAAAGGAACCTAAAGTATTCTCACGCAAGGCATGGACTTACCAGTTCATCCATATTGCAAATCCAAGGTCTTCTAGTGACAGCCCTGACATGATGTGAGGACCTTTGGAAAAGGAGTCACAGGGAAACAGAAGAGTTAAGGACCTTACCTGAGAGCCCTCTACCAGACCATCTTTTGCTGCATGACTCTGACATCCATATGATGGAAATCATGATTGACAGGGTGCTCAGTTTGGGCCCGTCTAGCAGAGAAGGAGAATGGCTGACTCGCATCCTTGTAAAGTTACATTAATTCTCCGAAAAACAACTGCTTAAACTAGCGCACAATACATGGACAGAAGTGCTGTAGGGAAAACCCTTGCTTTGTCCCAGGACAGTCTTCAAGTCATATTACAGAAAGGAGTTACCATGTGAGCAACAAATTTTAAAAAATGTCCAAAGAATTGGTGAAATGCAAATATTCTTCCCTCTTTTCCATGTTGGAGGAAGCGGCAAGCGGAATTGGTCTACATCTGTGTACAAACAATAGGTCGCAGAGAAGGCGGACAAAGCTGGTCCTATATGACAGATTAGAGAAAGGGGGCTTGTGGCACCTGAAGAGAGATACATCACTGTCATACAGACTACATGTTCTTCTACCATGCCCACAAGTCGTACTATAGATTACACTATTTATTTTAAAAATATTTTTGGATTTGGTTTTACAACATAACATCCCATCCTCCCCTTTTACACCCTGCAACAGCAAAGGACGGCCTTCAACAGCCTCTCATCTAGAGAACATATTACCCCTGCACTCTCCCTATTGGTCGATGGTCTACCTTTAAAGCTATGTGCATCACTCAACGTGCCCTCCACAACTCCGAACCCAAATTCCTCCAGGATAAACTCATATGCTATCAACCCACCAGGAACCTTTGCTCTGGTGCTGCTGTTCTCCTTGGTATCCCCCATTGCAACTCCTATAGGTTGGGAGGATTATCTGTCTCCATCCAAGCTCCTATCATCTGGAAAGCTCTTCCTCTCCACATCAGCCGAATTGACAACCACTTTGCATTCAGAAAGGCCCTCAAAACCTGGCTGTCCCTACCACAACCTGAATCCTCCTCTCTCATTCCCATGACATTTCATCACACACAAGCACCAGCCCCAGACTCATTGAAAAATCAACAAGACGACTTGGAGTGAATGCTGGCTGTTTTCGGTCCACTCCTTGCACACTATCACACATCAGCCCCCAGGCCTCCTTTCACTCTGCTTGGTGTGCTCTGGTTACCAGTATACAACACATGACAATCTGATGTTAGCGTGTAAGTTACTACTGGAAAATATAGGGACATACTTTCAGGTTGTGAAATATCCAATGGGGTCACGTCCAAAAAACATGCCACGAGGTAACACCTAGGAGACCTGTACCGGTAGCTCCTGTCTTCTCAAATATCAAATGGGCTTGCCAAAAGCACTCTGAAAGCTCGAGTAGATGGATTACCAGAGGTAGCAAATGACGTGTGCTTACTTGGATTTTGGTGTTAGGAAATGTAATGCCCTTAGATGGATTTTTAGGGGTAGGAATGGTGATGCACTAAGATACATTTGGGGATATGAATCATGACGCACTTAAATTGTAGTTTGGAGAGATGCGAAACGTTTAATAGGTCTTAAGTGAGAACTGGACCTGTGCATTTAAAGCCCTGTAGGACAGACTGCTGGCTGCACTTAGGTGATGTGTTGGGAGTTCCTCTACTGTACTCAAAGACTTCAGTATGGCTTGCCACTGCTTTGTGGCCTTGGTTCTGGACCTGTCAATTTGTTCTTAGCCCGTCTACACTACCTGCAGGGACAAGCCATGGGGCTGGGCCTTGTTATGTGGGTGTCCTGGCACGGCAACTGTAGGAAAGCACATGCAGGTCAACACATGTGGTTTGGTTCACTTCCAGCATTACGCCTACAAGGTTCAGCTCGCCCATGACGCTCCAAGATATTTCTTAGTAACCGCCATCACACTTACAACTGCTTAAGGTTAGCCATTGGATACCACTGTAGTAACATGCTGCTATCCTTGATATCACTATTATGAGGCGTCTAACTTCTGTAGAACATGGAAAACATGTAGCAGCTATGACTATTTAATTTTGTGTATATTGTTTAGGACATCTAGACTAATTGCGCTTAGAGAATGCCAATAGCCTACTTTTCCATGGTAGCATGTTTGGCCCACCTAGAAAATGCTCTAGGCCAACTGATCTATCACCCACAGACTTGGGGGTAGCTTGCCCATATTGCCAGTAAATCATCTGACACAGTGACCAGAGAAATAAGCTCCATCCGTGTTTATGGTAGGTATAAATGCACCACTTCGGTGCACACCCGCCACTGGCACAGCTTTCCACACATGCATTCTTGAATGCAGCTAAGATTATGACAAATTTGGTCTAACTGGTCACACAACCTTTGGACTGAAACACCAGACTTGCCAAAACACCTCTGCCATATGAATACAGCAACAACCTACGACAAATTCAGTCTAGCTGAATACACATGGTCTACTGCACTTGCGCTCTGCTGTCACCACCTTCAGAACCCGCCCAGGTGCCTGACTTCTTGGGCTGCTTACTGGAGCCATGCCAGCCCGCCTAAGCCCTAATCTTGGCCAAATGCACACACACATCTTAAGTCTAATGTTAGTAATGTTCCCATACCTTGACTACGGTCCTAGAGGGCGTTCCCGCCACAAAGCACTTTGAGGCCATACAAATGGAAAAAGGTGCTATACAAATGACTACTACAATAGAATATTAACATAATCATCATTGCAAGCTCAAGAGTATTGCAATGCAACAATTCAATGGTCCGAATCCTTAAAATATAGATCTCAATCTTCCAGGCTTAAAGCAATTCAATTTCATGGACCTGAGGTGTTGGATTAGTGGATTCCATCTTGTCTTGAATTTCTCCTGACTACCCCTTATCTGAGCCGTGAGCTTTTCCATAGCAGCTATATCCCACACCTTATTCAGCCGTTGGCCCACTGATGGAGCCTCCTTACCCCCCATGGAGGTGATCAATAGGTTAGCCACCAAGATCATGATCCTTATAAGTTGTACTTGCATCTCTAATCCATCTCATTGCCCATCCTCTTTAAATCCTAGCAGAATAAAGGCTGGTCTAAATTTGCATCAAATGCCATCTACTTTATATCACTTCCTATATATCTTTCCATAAAGACCCTAATTTCGGACAGTTACCCATGATGTGAGTTGGTGTTCCCTCCTGTCCACACTCCCTCCAGCACAGATGTCCAGATTGTGGCCTGTATCTATCAAGCTTGTCTGGAGTGTAGTATAACCTGTGTAGTATTCTGACCTGGGTCCCTTTATGTTGTGTGAAAATTGAGCTTGTCCATGTGTTATGATTCACATTCCTCTTCAGAGATTTCCCTCCCTTGATACTTCTCTAATTTCTTCTTGAATGGCCAGTCTCCATCCCCCTGAGAGTCCATGATGCAGCCGTATACCTCCCATTATCAACCCATTTATCATTTATACCATTTGCTACTTGTAGGGTCTTTTCAAGAGCTGTGGGTGTTTTCGTAGCCCCCTTTCTAAAGGTGGGGTGGCTCAGCCAATGCTGAATCTGTTGGTACCTAAACCCATCACCCTCCTCTTGTATGTGAAAATCTGCTTTGTATTGGTCAAACGATTTAATACCTCTGCTCTGAGCCAAATCCTCATCCTATCTACAACCCATTCCCTCCCACCTTTTGAAGCCCTTATGCTGAAGAGCATATGTCACCATGTATTGGCATGAAAGGTGATGGAAATGTCCTAAGTATCTCTTTATTACTCATTGTATTCCATACCTCCATTGTGCCCTGTGAAATCGCATTTGTGTACATTCCCCTCGCCCTCTGCCGACTAGCTAGCCATGGTTGCTTCCATATATGCTGTCCTGCTATGGAATGTTCTATAAACAACCAGTGTTTATCGGATTCCACTTCCAACCCCTCTGCTATTGCTCTTATTTGTGATACCAGGTAGTAGTTCAGTATATCTGGACACGAGAGCCCCTCTTTCCAGCCACCGTTCTTCTCCTGCTTATTCGTGATTGATAGCCCCCCAAATTAAGTCTATTATTGACCTCTCTGGGCCAATAATCTTTTTTGCTTGGATTTACCCATACCCCTCATACCCACCCAGCCGTACTCCTCCTTTGAGAGCCTGGTTGCAAGCTGATAGTTTTTCTCTCCATCTCCTCCTTGACCATTGCCACTATCTACAGGCCACCTGGCTTTATTAACCTGTTCCTCTCAGAATGGGCCGACTTTTCCTCCTCTCTCCTCATCTACCTCTAAACTCCTTCTCCTGGGTGACTTCAACATCCACTTTGACTCCTCAATCATGGCATCCACTCTCTTTTGTGACCTCTGCACCTCGTTCTCCCTCTTCATTCTCCCCTCTGGTCCTACCCACTCGGCTGGACACACTCTCAATGTCTTGATCCACACTGATATTTTGCTCTCTACCCCACTCACCACCCCACTCACCTGGTCCGACCACTCCCTCCTCTCATCTAGGTCCTTTTGGTCCTCTGACCGCACCTCCCCCAACTCTGCCCACCTCGTTCACGGATATCCATCTGATGAAACGAGTGTCAGCTGCTGCCTTTGCATCCACCTTCATCTCCTCCTTTCCCTGCACCGCAGACGCTACCTCTAACTCCGCTCTCAGCAATCTCCATCTTGCCATCACTAGCACTCTCGACATTCTTGCCACAGTCATGAGGATACATCTGAAACATGCCACCAAGCCTAACACCTGGTACGATTCTGAGCTTGCAGCACTGAAACGCAAGTGCAGAGCTGCATTACGGAAGTGGCAGACCTCTGGCTCTCCCTCTGACCAACTGGCCTGTTGCCTTCTCCAAAGGCAATACCGACTCTCCATCCATACCAAGAAAAGGGCTCACATCCAGGCTTGCGTCTCTGGTGCATCCAACAACACGGCTGAACTCTTTAAAACCTGCAAGCAACTAGCCAGCCCTTCCACGGTCTCCACCTCACCTCTTCCCTCTCAGGCCCTCTGCAATACATTGGCCACTCACACCACTGCAAAAAATCAGAACGACCTGAGCACTCACTCTTCTTTATCCCCTCCTCTGCCCCCTGCCACCTATGACCTCCCATCCCCTTGCTGCCTCTCTCTCCTATCACATCTGATGAGGTCACTAGAGTTGTCCGCTCTATGAAGGTGGACTCCAAACAGGTCTCCCTGTTCTTCCAGAACTATAAAGGACAATTTCCGCTCTCTTTCCCCTGCACTTGCTGATTTGTGCAATCACTCTTTTGCCACTGGGTCTTTACCCTCTTCCCTCGAGCACTCTCTTGTGGGCCCCCTCCTGAAAAAAACTTCCACCTACCCCTCCTGTCTGGCGAACTACTGCCTCATCTCTATCACCCCCTTCCTTGGTAAACTCTTGGAGAAACTGGTCCCCCCAACTGCCCCAGCACACTGAGCTTGTCGGTTGCCTACACAACCATCAATCTAGATTCCAAGCATCCAGAGGCATGGAAAATGCTTTCCTGAAAACCTGTGAAGAACTGCTTGCATATCTTGATTCTAACTCGCCAGCTGTTCTCATTCTACTTGATCTCTCCTCTGCATTTCATACGGTCAACCACTCTATCCTCATATCTTGGAGCATGCACTGGACTGGCTGACCTCCTTCCTCACTGACCGTCCCTCCCAGGTTATGCTGGGCTCTTTCTCCTCTCCCACCTCTACCTCCACATGTTGAGTTTTCCAACCTTTCTCCCTGGCTCTTCAACATCTATCTTGCTCTGCTTGCACACCAATGTCCACTTTCTCCCCCTACTTCCAGTGTTATGCAGATGACACACAATTCTTCTTCAAACTTCCCTCTGATCCTCTCCTTACTTCCTCCATCATTTCTGACTGCCTATCTGCCATTCGGTCCTGGTGTGCCTCCAATGATCTCTGCCTCAACGGCAGCAAGAATGAGATCCTCCCAATTGGGACTCCTGCTACCTCTTTCGTCCCTTCACTCTGTCCACCCTCTATGGGCTCTCCCCTTCTCCCTCATCTGAAACCAGAAACCTTGGAGTCATCTTTGACTACTCTCTTTACTTCTTCCCTCACTTCCAGGACCTTGCCAAGAATGCCCACTTTCAACTCTACCTCCTCAAAGGAATCCTTCCTTTCCTCACTTTTCACCAGAAGCGCAATGTCTCTAAGGCTCTGGTACTCTCCAGGCTAGACTACTGCAACAGCCGCTTTCTTAATCTACCCTCTTCATCTCTACGTCCCCTCCATGTGTTCTAACGTTGACCGTAGTTCATGTGAACATCCAAATGTATTTTCTGCTCCATAAATGACCGCAGGAACCACTTTCTGTTGATAGAAATTGATTACCGGCCTTAAGGAAAATGTCCTGTATTTTTTATGTAGGACGAGTGCTTGGTAGGCAAGTTGTCTACATTTGTTTTTTGCAACTAAAACCCAGGGGCCGTCACTGATGCTCGTACTTATTAGCATTCCTAGGTATCTCGCACTAGCTGCAATTTTCAGGGTTTCTTTCTTCAGTGACCAAGACATTTTTTTGGCGTTACCTTTGCCTGCTGAATTAAGGTTGTGGAATAACAGGATTTCGCATTTTTTGTATTTATTTGTAGACCATTATTTGCCACATCCCCTTCTACTGCTTCCAATTTTCTTTGCAATCCGATTGGAGTAACGTCCAACAATATCAAATCGTCGGCATACAATAGCCAATTTATATGCGTCCCATTAAACTTTGATGGAAAGGAGTGGACACCATCTATAGATTCTCTAGTATTGGAAAGAAAAAGGCTAAATATTGCACAGGCCAATGGGCAACCTTGCTTCATGCCCCGAAAGGTGTTGATTTTTGTCGAGAGAGTTCCACTCTGGTCTAGCTGGATCCTGATGTTTGTGTCCGTATGTAACTCACGAATCGCTGCTAACAAACTTGGAGGGCAGCCCCAGTTCTTCAATCTGGCCCAGATTTTGTCACGATCAATGCTGTCAAATGCATATGAAAAGTCAATTAGCGCAAGATAAACTCTTGTCTTTGTTCTCAAGGCCTCCATTTTAAGCAGGTTTAGAATCAGGAGGTTCAATGAGCAACCAACATTATTTACAAAAACCAGCTAGTCTCAGGTCAACGTGGTTGGAATTTGGCAGCCCATTCGATGAGTTTTCGTAGCAAGAGGGCTGCATACACTTTGCCTAGTACGTCTTACAGGGCTATTGGTATATAGTCTTTGGGATTAGCCCTGTTGCCCTTTTTAAAAATTGGCACAATCACTGCGCTTTTCCAGAATTGTGGCGTGCAGCGTTGATTGGTAATCCTTTCGAACAAAGTGAAACAAATTTCAGCCCATTCTTCAGGGTTTTGCTTGATCGTGTAGTTCGTTAGTCCGTTGGGACCTGGGTTTCTTGAAACGCTTCCCTCGCTGATTACATTCAAGATGTCTTCCTTTGCAAAGGTAAGCTCCCAACGTGGAAGTACAATCTCTGGGGCGATTTGGTTTTTTTTGGTTCTACTCTATAGATCAGTGTAGTGCGAAATCCAATCGGCCTCTGTTACCAGGTTGCCTTTTAAGGCAGCCTGAGGTGCCTGCATGTTGTTACTCAATCTCCAAAATGAGGCTGAGTTTTTGTTCCTCAGCTTTCCCAGCATTAGCTCTGCGTCTTCTTGCATCATCAAATACTTATGGAATTTCAGCCAGTTTCTATATTTTTGAGTGGCTGTCTTTTTTAAGGAGGCGAACACTTGCATGTCCGTCCGTGGAGCATTTTGGATTTCACGTTGCATCCATCTCTTTTTCTTTAGGATTTCGAGGTCAAAATTATGTTTTGGTGTGAATGCAGGGTGTCTTAAACCAATTTTCCTTTCCACAAGTTGGCTTAGGAGATGCTTATATTCTAATGTCTCGCCCTCGAGACGGTATTGATGCAAAATTTGTGAAACAGCCTGTTTATTTAGTTTTAGTCTGACCCTGTTGGGTTCCGCTATAACTTTGATTCCAGACACAGGGATTCTTACCGTTGTCTACAGATACCACTGTTTGTAGCATATCGTGGTCACTATGAGTCATCTGTACCACTTTCATGCTTTTGACTCGCTTGTGAATACCTTCTGACACGAGAATATAGTCAATTGTAGATTTTTGGCTGGATCTTCTCCATGTCGAGGCTGCAGGTATGTCGCCTATCGTGTTTCCGTTCAACATAAAAAGATTTCTTTCGGCCATTTCTAGACACCACTGTTTTGTAAGGTGATTCACTATCTCGGATGTGTTATTAAGGCAGTTGATGTTTAAATCACCACACAATATCATATTAGGGCAGATTGTCTCCTCATAGATTTCATCGAAAAAAATTGCAGTCACTTGGTCTATGAAGGCTCTCTTGCCAGCTCACGCATGGTTCCAGTACAAATTCACAACCTTTAACAATTCGATGGTTTTGCCTTTGGCGCTTGACTTCTCTAAAGTGATGACTTGAATAAAGGGATTCCAATTCTTAGTCTCTTTTACCTGTAAGCCTTTTTTTTGTTAAAGTTATTAGACCAGCCATTGGGTGAGCCTATTGTTTTTTTTTTATAGCAGGATTGAATGATACTTCGTACCCTTCAACAGTTGGACAGTCACATAACCAAGTCTCCTGTAGGCATACTAGCCCCAGACCATCCAACCAATCTGTGTGAAACAGGTGGAGAAAACCCCTTGTATTCCAGGATCCTATGAGAAGTTCTTGGTCCACCTTGAGAGTTTGACGTTACTTTTGAGTTTTTGCATTTAACGACGCGGCTAGCCACTGCCACTCATTTAGAGGTTCTGACTGTTTCGGGTTGCAAGCACTGTCTGCTTGAGCTGCGGATTTTACTCCTTCTACAGTTATTTTTATTTGGTCTCTGGGTTGGCTCGTAGATTTAAGGAGTCTTTGCTAGGCTTTACTTGTCTAATTCGGTGATCCGTAATGTCAGATTCCTCTCGTTGAGTGTTTTGGTACTCAGTCAAGTCTTGAATTGGTTTGAGAACTGTCTTTGACTGGGTCCCTTTATTGATGTTATTTACAGACTGTCCCGTCAGCCTTATATGAGTTGGTTTGGTTGAACAGTGGATCCTTCCCTCTTGTCATTGTTAGGCAAGGAGAAGTGATGGAATTGGCATTTGTGTGTGAGGGCGGCATGGTGTGTGTCACGTGGAATGGTGGAGTGTTGGTGGGGATGTGTTCTATGGGTTCTGAGAGTGACAGTTGGCCCGTTAGGTGGCTGGGATGGATGCTCCAGTTTCTGTCCTATGTCTCTTGCATATCTATGAGAGTGCTCACAGTCATGGAATAAACTTACCACCAACTAACCTCCTGACTCCAGCATGGTGTGTGAGCTGAAGAACCCCACTCATTTCATTATGAATTCCTTGGAGGTCTTACCAATACTACCCCACTCATTTCACTGGGCTGTCCTGGGATTTTTATACACGTTTTGTTTTTGCTTTGGTTTCTACATGCAACCAAAGAAGAGACAAGACATGACGGGATGTGACGAGATGGAATAGATGAAATGACGGGACACAATATGACCTAACAAACCACGACAATACGCGGTTGGTCAACTCATGCCACACCACACTGTCAAGATATTGCAGGAGGACTGAGCATCGCACCACAAGACATGACAGATAGTTACTTGTTTGACAGTGTTAACATTCACGCACATGACGTGATGCACTACGAGCGTTTGGCTATTGTTTATATTCTGGTTAGCAAAATCAAACATGGATATTTGACGGGAGGAGCTGCCATTCAGCGTTTTCCATCAAAGCTTCCCGGTTTTAGATACCGTCCGCAGATTTAGCAGGCATCGACTCATTGTTGTCAATACTTTTGTCTGCCTACCAAATCTGCAGTTACTTTTGGATGTGTTTTCCTGCTTTTATGCGTAGCACAAATGGTGATCTACATAGCCAGCCTGTGATTTAGTTCCTGTTCAGTCAACGCAACCTCTGTTTATATAGTAAAATAATGCCCTTAAGTTACACTTGTGCTTTTAATGGTTAAACCACTTGGTTAATGCATCTGCTTTCGGATGATTAAAGTTTCTGTTCATGAGAACTTGGTGTGTATTCAGCCTCCAGTTACCACTGAACCGGCTTAACTTTGCATTCGTCACTTAAAGCTCAGATAAAACTGTGCTTATCAGGAACATCCATGGCACAGGTTTGCTTTGTGATACGGAATGGCAAATACTTTGCCATGTGTGCCTAGTTCACCCATTCCTGGTTTTCTCAGCATTTACACGTAACAGAACGCAAAGGAAAAAGCAAGGCTGTGCAGACTGTTCACATGCCCTAGGGAACATTGATAGATGCAAAGACACCCATTCAAAATCACTAAGGGGATATACATTGGCCAATCAAAACTCAAACCTTCTTGGGCGTCTTTAACCCCAGGCACATTTTCAAAATCTACTTCCGGTTACAAAAAGTAAGTGCTCTGCACTTTGTTGATACTTAGCACTTAGGTGTGTCCTGAGGGCAAATGAGACCAGTCGTATTCGATAGGGAAACCGAATGTAACCAGCCTGTGCAGAAGGAAGAGAAAAACAATTGTCAGGTTTTAAACTCTAAAGTGGGAGTATGTGCCCACATTTCCAGACAATGGACGTTGAACCATAAGCCGGGAAGATAGCTCAGCAGGTTGAGCGCTTGCTGCTGCGATCAAGGCCAACTCAGCCTTTCATCCTTCCGAGGTCGATAAATGAGTACCAATTTCGGTTGGGTGATATTGTATGTAAATATGTGCTCTTTAAAGTGCTTTGGATAAAGGCGCTATATAAATAACACATCATTAACATGGGTTCCGGCCTGATGTTTCTGCACGCACAAATGCTGTGATATTGAGCAACGGTTTCCTCAGCTGCAGCTCTGTGTAATAATAATCCAGATGTCTCTTCCTCAAAAGAAATAACCAAATAAGGGCAATACGGCCACTTGACAAGCTGCCCCGAGCCAGAGAGCTATTGCTGGCAAAAGGTATCAGTGGGCGGGTTCTGGCTGGTCACAGAATGATGTTGGTTCCATAACTCTGAAGGTAAACGCACCGCTGTAGCAGGTTTGAGCTCCCGCAGGAAACAGATTTATATTTACGCAATACAACATATTTCTCAGCCGGCCACATTTGTAATAGGTACATAGTGGATTGGGGTCAAGCGGTCACACCCACGATGCTCACTTCCCTAGTGGCTCACAGCACCACTCAGTTGCGCACATAAAACAATATTTGCACGCAACCATCCTGTTCCCGCAAACAGCCAAAATAAATTGGAGGAAACATTGCCCACCAATATAATTTTGGACCCTTAGACGTAACATCATAATTTCCACACACAACCTGTAACGTATCCGCCTCTGTATCTGTGACCATGTACCCTGTAATAGGTTTACCTCTTGGGCCGCATTCATGTAACCCTGAATCGACCCTTCTTACGCTCCGCATACAGCGCCTCGATGCCTTTGGGCTGCAGTGCGCTCAACAAATCCAAATAAATAAATATTCAAAGGGCTTGTATACTTTTTTTGCCAGGTTTTGTGCAGATCCATCAAACAGCATTTAAAAAATGCCTCTTCCTAAGGCAACACCGACTTACCTCTCTTTATGGTGGGTTTATAAAGCCTGAAAAACCCCTTCCGCCTGAAATGTAAAAGTAAAATATGCCATTTCAGGCAGACCCAGAGTGCATTGCTCCTGTGGCTCTGAACAGGAAGTGAACTTCCAACGATGGCTACCGGGTGGCGCTGTGGCATGTGATTTCAGTGAAATGGAACTGGCTTATTTTGCATTTATATTACTCCTATGTCCCCTCACCCTCATACTCATCAGTGTCCGTCCAAGGGGTCGAGACACGAACACCTTTTGCACAGCATAAAAATAATTATTCCCCCTTCAAACAAGCTTGTGTTGTGTGGTAAGGTGCTGCAGCAGGGGCATGGCTAGCCCCGCTGACCCTGCCCCTGGCAGCATCGCTTCGTCCTCTTTTTTTCTCCATTGACTGGACTGGATGCTCTCCAAATGACATGGTTTCTTTCTGCACCTTAACTTTTTTTTTACCCTCCCCTTCTCTCTCTCCTTGCTTCCCTGCAACATCTGTAGCATTGCACGTAGTCACGGCGATGCATGGACACGGGTCAGCTGACCCAATCTTATGTGAGCGCGCACAGCGCATAAATAAAGTAGCTACAGTTGAACCTCCATGGTGCGTAGTTGTGTGTCGGCGACTTGCGCAACGTTACCTGCGCGCCTGCTTCCCCGCAAACCTCACCTCACATTAGCGTCGAGGAAGCACTATGCTGGGTGAAATTGAGCAGCCCTGACCCCCACGAACATGGAGGGGCGAATGCAGGCCGGTTGTCCCAGCAGTCTCCAGAAAGGAAGGAGGAATCTGCTCCCAAGACCCACAACGCCTGTGAGCAGGTCGAAAAGGCAGAAAAAGCGGGTGAGTGCAAAAGGGGAAAACAAGCACTATAAGCACGACCCCACCACAAAGGAGGCACATGAAGAACATAAGGGCCCAGTAACACTTTCGAGAGAGCACAGGGCAACACAGGAACCCACAGCAGCCACTGTGAGGCCTGGGACACCGTAACACATGTGTCAACTGAAGTTAAACATGTAGCTCACCATAGCACCATGTCGAACCCAGTGCAATACCAGGAACAGGCCGCACCGGTTCCCGCCCAGGGTCAAAAAGGGAGGGATTTGTTCCCAGTACCCTCAATCATGCATTCGACATGATAGACACCACTAGCTTGGGCCCGAGGTGGACCAGGTGGATGAACAAGTTTGATGCGCACTTAGATGCAGTAGGATTGCAAGAAGACAAGCGCATCATTGGTCTACTCACAGTCACAGCTGGCCCAGAGGTACGGACATCATTTTCGAATTGCCAGAGGATGTGGAATATAAATATGAAGATCTCAAGAAAATTCTGAAAGAACATTTTGCAACACATCGAAATGTCGACTATGAAAGACACTTGTTTCACACCACAACACAGCTCCCAGAAAGCATGGATATGTTTGACACACCTTAGGTCCAGGGTAAAACACAGCAAATTCCAATTATAGAACAATGAAGAATCCATCAAATCCCAAGCAATTGCGGGATGTGAATCCTTAATACTGAAAACTGCTGCAGGTACCACAAACACTAGCAGAGATCCTCGTTTTGGCAAGAACGTCCTCAGCTCTAGACCTCCAGATATCATCATTGAGCAAGACTCATATCTCCACTCCGACCATCAAAGAGGAAGGATTAAATAAGATAATGATGCAGCCACTCATTCTGCACAACCCCCGCAGCATAAACTACAGTGTTTTCGATGAGGGTATGAGCTCCCTCATGATGGGTCATGCCCGGCCATAGGTCAAGCATGCTCAGCCTGCGGAGGGGAAGACCAATTTCGCGCCATGCATCGGAAACCCAAAAGCGATGAGAGCCAGCTCGTCAGAACAGGGCCCACATTGGCACAGAACCCTGCCCAGACACCATCGGGAAGAGTGGTTGAAAGGCCTCGAAAGATGACATTACAAGGAAAGACGACACGCGAGAGGAAAACAATCAGTCTCTGGACAACCACTGAAAGGGCCGGCGGAGGTCCTTTTATGATGGGTGTAATAGGGTTTGCAACGGGTTCCTCCTGAAGCAAGCATTATGTCGCAGTGGGTTGCCATAGGCTCTGTCTTGAGTGCTAGGCTCCGAACACAGGGGGTCAGGGCAGACTGCACATTGTGCCATTCCTTTTGACCTTTCACTTCAACAATGGTTAGGCCGTTGGCAAGAGGTTTTCCACTGATTTCATCTGACACACTGTCACCGACAAGCCACAGAAGTGGGAGTGACGCGAGTCTTGTCGCAATAAGCCATCACTCTACCAGGGTTCATCCACAGACCTCACAGGCTTCTACTTGTGCCTGCTCAAGGACACCTCTGGTTCTAGTACTATGTCTGTTAGTCCTAAAGGTGATGCCTTAGCATCAGAACCCTCATGGGCTCAGAGAACCCGAGGGTCTCTGACCTGCCGGAGGCTGCTCCCAGCGTTTTAGTCATTGAACAGCAGCATTTCCTCTGGCGGCCCATTGGGGTCTCAGGAACTGAGCCCCGCATGGAGCAAGACTCCCCACGTGTCACATAAGTATGAGATTCATCGCTCCGCCTCCTCACAGACGTTCAACTCAGTCCTCGGCTTCGACATCTTCATGGACTCCGTCGGCTTTGGCTGCAGAAGGCAGGTTCTTTGAGAAATTCCAGAAAATAATACATTCGGAGCCCATGATTGGTTACTTTAAAAACCTCATGAAGGAGGTTATACCTCAACAGTTCCTATCCGACCATACAGCCAGACCAGCATGGCGCTCCTGCTATACCTCCACCAGTTTTTGTGCGGCGTGTCGCATGGGAATGCCCTGCACCACCTAAATCTATAGGCGTCTGCTCCTATTTTGGCTCTGGTCCCAATCTCTGGACCTCCTTCCGCACCAGCCCTACCTGTGGTACCTGACCTTACTTAATGTTCAGCACTTGACCAGCCATTGGGTGAGCCTATTTTTTTTTTTTCTAGCAGGATTGAATGATACTTCGTACCCTTCAACAGTTGGACAGTCACATAACCAAGTCTCCTGTAGGCATACTAGCCCCAGACCATCCAATCAATCTGTGTGAAACAGGTGGAGAAAACCCCTTGTATTCCAGGATCCTATGACAGGTTCTTGGTCCACCTTCATTGTTTGACGTTACTTTTGAGTTTTTGCATTTAACGAAGCGGCTAGCCACTGCCACTCATTTAGAGGTTCTGACTGTTTCGGGTTGCAAGCACTGTCTGCTTGAGCTGCGGATTTTACTCCTTCTATAGTTATTTTTATTTGGTCTCTGGGTTGGCTTGTAGATTTAAGGAGTCTTTGCTAGGCTTTACTTGTCTAATTCGGTGATCCGTAATGTCAGATTCCTCTCGTTGAGTGTTTTGGTACTCAGTCAAGTCTTGAATTGGTTTGAGAACTGTCTTTGACTGGGTCCCTTTATTGATGTTATTTACAGACTGTCCCGTCAGCCTTACATGAGTTGGTTTGGTTGAACAGTGGATCCTTCCCTTTTGTTATTGTTAGGCAAGAAGAAGTGATGGAATTGGCATTTGTGTGTGAGGGCGGTTTGGTGTGTGTCACGTGGAATGGTGGAGTGTTGGTGGGGATGTGTTCTATGGGTTCTGAGAGTGACAGTTAGCCCTGGTCGGCTTTCAGTGGTAGAGGTTCCCTGTGCAAGATACGGTTGATGACGAAGCGTGGGAGGAAGATAAATCCCTGCTGTCTTCCAAAGCCTCCGATAGCTGCATGTGGGGCCTTCATGATTTCCCGAGACCACCAGTATCAGTGGAGATTTCATCGGAGCCTGGCGTACTTTTAGGCATACTTTTTTTTTAAAAACAATTTTATTAATTTCCAACAAACGACACAAACCAAACTTGCAGTACATGTTATATACTTTCGATTTTGCATCACACACAAACAATGTCTACTGCTTCCCCGATACCCTCCCTCCCACTCAAGCCTACTCTCCTACACATTCTGTTTCTTCGTCTTGCAACTGGAGTCCTTCTTCCATGTTCTCTGCTGGATCCCGATCCCTTGACCAGTCTTGCGTGGGGCCAAATAACGTGGCTTTTAAATGTTTCCAGGCTGTCAATGTTTCAGCCTCCTCATCCCCACCAGAATTGTTAGCTTCCTGCCATACTGCAGTTTCGGCTTCTGCCCATTTCTGAAGGTCTTTCCACCACACCTCTATTCTCGGTCTGTGGCATGCTTTCCATCCCATAGCAACTCTACGCTTCGTGAGTATGCATGCCAAATCTTTTAATTTGCTAAGATGCTTAAGCTTGCACGGTCTGGGGAACCCTCCTTTCAGACATGCCCATGCTGTTTCCACCACTATCTTAATCCCTTTTTCTTCCAACCTATGTGCTATTTCTCCTCAGAATCTCTCAATTACTGGGCACGCCCAAAACATGTGCACCATTCCAGCATTCTCCTTGTCACATTTGGGGCATGATTGTCTTCCTGCATTTTTTAATTCAGCTATACTCCGGGGTGTCATATAAGCTCTATGGGTTAGGTACAATTGTATATGTTGCAACCTTGCATTCCTTGACACTTTCTTGAGCCATCTCCCACATCCCGTCAGTCATGGGGTGCCCACTTCTTCCTCCCAGTCTTGCCTTAGTTGTAACAGTTCTTTCCCCACTTTAGACATCATCATCTCATATATTCTAGATATCTCATGCCCCCCTTCTGCTATAACATATATTACGTCTAAGGTGGTGTCCGGTTGATCTTCTAGTACTATATCGGACCATGTCTCTTTAATCTGCCGCACCACCCCATGATACGTGATATACTGTCCCGTGTGTAACCCTGTTTCCTCCACCAGCCTCTCAAATTCTAGTACCCTCCCCTCTTGCCAGATATCTCCCATGGTTGCCACCTTCACTGGTTCCCAATGCTTCCTGCTCATCATCCTTAGCTGTCTTTCTTTTCCCGCCAGCGCGACTAGTGGTACCTGCGGGGAACACAGGAATGTGTTCTCCGTTACCTGACAGGCCCTATGCCATATCACCCATCCCAATATCATCTTCGGACGCCCCTGCATATCCACTTTGGGCAGCCACATCATTTCCTGTAGAAAGAAAGGGGCACATTCCAGCCTAAACTGCCTAGATTATGTAGTTGGATCTTCTGATCGCCATTTGGCCACATATTGTAGTTGGCTTGCCAGATAGTAAATTTCATAATTTGGTAGTTTAATCCCCCCTTTATCATGTGAATTTTGTAGTTTCCAGAGAGCGATTCTTTTCCTCGTCCCACACCATAGGAAATCCCTACATATGCTATGTAATTGAGCAAAGAATCGCCTTGGTATCAGGTACGGTATGTTGCTAAAATAGTGCAGTAGCCTTGGCAGGACCACCATTTTTTAGCATTGCCCCTCTCCCCATCATCGCCAAGTGAAGCTTTATCCAGAACTTCATGCAATTTTCGATGCTCTTAATAGCTTCCTCAGTATTATGCAGGTGCTCTGCCTCCACTGTGTGATAGATACTTATCCCAAGATATCTAAACGTGTCAACCTCCCAAGGTATCTGTAAGATGGGTAACTGTTCTAGCGGGATCCCCTTGTATCTGCCCAGTGGGAATATACATGTCTTTTTGGGATTCACTGCTATGCCAGACAACAACGCAAATTGCTCCATCACCTCTAGCACATATTGGAGGTTTTCTTCAGGGTAAGTTAGATACAGCAGCATATCGTCGGCATACAGGGAGATTAAATGTGGTTCCCCTTTTATGGTGATCCCTATTATGTTGTACTTCTGCCTTAAGTATATAGCCAGGGGCTCTAGGGCCAAGATATACAGCATAGGAGACCATGGGCATCCCTGTCTAGTACCCCTGCTAAATTGCCATCTCTCTGATATTATTGCCCCCGTTTTGACCCTAGACAGTAACAATAACAATAGGACCCATTTGAGATACCCTGGCCCTATCCCGTAATGGGTAACGGCTGCAATCAGCCAGAGCCATTTGACCGAGTCAAAGGCCTTTATAGCATCTAATGATACAATTGCCATTTCGCCTGCCTCCCCATTTGCATGTTCAATAACTCAGTGGAGTCTTCTATGATTATTGGTTATGTTCCTATTTGGGACATACCCGGTCTGGTCAGGGTGTATTCATTTGGTAATGACTTTTCTCATCCTGTTTGCCAGGACCGCTGTAAGTATTTTGCTATCTTGATTTAGCAAGGACAGTGGTCGGAATGACCCATAGTCCCTGCCAGGCTTGTTGGGTTTCGGGAGTGGTATGATTATCGCCTCTCTTAGAGTCTCTGGCAGCCTTCCTAGTTCGTACGCCTCATTTAGCATCGCTAAAAGCAGGGGGAGCACCTAATTTCTGTACATTTTATAAAATTTGCTCGGGAGTCCGTCGGCCCCTGGGGTTTTGCTCGTGGGTAGTTGCACTATTGCCTCCTCTACTTTTTCTAGCGTAATCGGGGCATCTAGCTCCTCTTGCTCGCTCTTCTGCACTAATCTGCGGCAGGCCTATATCTTCCAGGGTTTCATTTATTTTCCTGCAATCACTTCCCTCCGTATCACCATACAGGATTTGGTAATACTCTACAAACTCACAATTGACTCCTTCTTGAATGTCCACTATGCACCCGTCTTCCTTCGTTATTGTTCTGATCGTGGATCTAGGAGTCTCGCTTTTATATAACCACGCCAAGGTTCTTCCTGGCTTATCACCGCCAGCATGCTGTCTCTCTATATACTTTCTATAGTTTAGATTACACAATCTCTCCCAGTAACCCACACATCTTTGTTGCAACCTAAGTACCTCTTCGTTATCTTCCTTGGTGGTGCCTCCCCTTCTTAACGCCGATTCTAGTTCTGTTTCTGCTTCATGTAGGTCAGTTAATATCCCTCCCTGTAGTCCCTTGGACTTGGCTATGGCGATCCCCCTTACCACTACTTTAAAGGCTTCCCATAGTGTGCCAGCTGTCTCAACACTACCAGTGTTGATCTCAAAGTAACTTATTATTTCGTCTCTCAGATCTTCCCTGAAAATTGTATCTTTCAACACCTCAGCTCTGAGGCGCCAAGTTGGTATCTTTGCCCTTGGGGGTCAGTATTGCCAATCCAAAACCAGCGGCGAGTGGTCCGTTAGGACCCTCGCTTTATATTCCGTTTGCGCTACCTCCACCATCAACTCCTGTGTGACAAACATATAATCCAGTCTAGTTTGCAGATTTTGTGGGGTCGAGTAATGTGAGTACTGTCTCACTTTTAGGCATACTTTCCTTACATTAATCAGATCAGTTGAGCTCTGGAAGAATCCCCACACAACTTTGCCAACCAGTACAACAAATTAATATTTATCGATACCTGGATGACGGGTATGACAGAGCAGAGACCTTTCACCAGGCGATGACATTCCTTAAGTTGTTGTTTAAGCTATCGTTCAGTCAGGATGGTCCATCCATCAATTAGAAAAAGTCCTGTTTATGCCCCATACAGGACATCAAGTTTATAGGTTTTGTATGGGACCCGAGCATTGTGTATCCCACAATGGAGAGAATTCAGGACGTCAAGTTGGCCACTTCCTGAGTCATCAAGAAACCTCATATTTGTGGTTCCAGCAGCTGCGGAGACTCCTAGCGACTTCCATTCGGTTTATTCCTTTTGACCATCTCAAGATGAGACATATGCAGCTTCATCCATCAGCTTCCAAGGATGAGGAAGTGGACAAGCAGTTTATGAAAATGTCAATCCCTCTGGATTTGTGGTCGGACTTGGAGTGGTGGAACTACAATTGCAGGTTGGAGTTCCCTTCCAGGGTCTTCCTCATCAGCATATGGTAACATCAGACCCGTCCCGCCCAGGGTGGGGTACGACTATAGACAAGTTGAGACTCACGCTGTTTGGTCTCCAGAAGAAAAGGAATTTCATATACATGTTCTGCCGCATTTAGTGCTATTGAAGGTGTGCAATCATTCCACTTGGTCTTTCTAAACTCCTCTGTACTGATATGGACCGAAACCATGACAGCCATGTTTTATGTAAGCAAGCAGGGGAGAACCAGATCTCCCATCTCTGCTGGTTGGCATTCTAATTGGCAAATGGGACATTCATAACAGAGTATCACTTCAAGCTATCTGTTTAGCCAGAGAGGTCAATAGACAGGCGGACACGCTCTGTAGTCCCACCAGGAGTGCAAGCTCAAGATCTCAATGTTCAGGAGATTTCCCGGATAAGGGAATATTCCTGAGTGGTCTTGTTTGCAATGGTTCAGAATTGTGAATGCAAACATTTTGCATCAATGCTGGGGCATGGTCCTGGCTCTCTGGGAGATGCTCGGCAAATCATGTGGAATCATTGAGGCATTATGTATTTCCACCTTTCCTGCTTATACTGAGGGTGCTGTCGAGGTTCTGCAGTTCATTTGAGCATTCTCTTATGCATTCTCTTATGACTGCCTCCGATTGGCTGACTCTCATTTGGTACTCTGATCTTCTGAGGGTGAAACTGTCGGGTCATCTCCTCATCCAAATGTCACAGCATCTTCTGAGCCAGCAGGTTGGCCAGGTGTTACACCACTCTCTGCTATCGTTCAGTTTAATGGCTGGGTACCAGCGAAATAAGGTTAAGGTGAACTAGTTTTATCCGAGGAGAATTTGTCAATTCAGGCAGCCAGGAAAGAATCTACAGGAGTCAGTATAGAAGTAGGTGGATGTGCTTTTGCTACTGGATGCTTGAAAGTGCTTTGGATCCGCGTACCATTTCATTGGATGATTTTCTTTCATTCTTGTCTCAGCTAGCTTCAACAGCGGTTAGATTCCAATCCTGCAGATCACATTTATCAGCTACTGGAGTCTATTTAGGCCATCAGCGGCTTTATAGATCTGCGACTAAGACCATTATTAGAGACATTTTAAAGGCCGCCTTCGGTTGTATCCACCGGTAAATAGGCCTCATCCATCTTGGGACCTTAATGTCATTTTAGAATCCCTAGCTCATAAGCTGTTCGAGCCAAAGTCTTCAGCGAACATCAAATTAGTTTCATGGAAGGCAGCTTTTTTGGTAACAGTAATGTCATGTAAAAGGGTTAGTAAAATTTAAGTGCTGTGGGCTTCAGAGCCTTGCATGGTGTTCCATAAGGATAAGATGGTCCTTCGGACTCGTCCTACTTTTTTGCCCAAAGTTGTCTCTTCTTTCCACATAAATCAGGTTGTCATTCTACCTACATCTTCGCTTCTACTCAGACTGAGGGTGAAAGGACTTTCACCCACTGGATGTAAGGCACGCTCTTAAATTGCACTTGGACCGATCTAGAGTTTAGATGATCGGACAGTTTGTACCATTCGAGGGGGAGGGGGCCGTAGCCAGGGTTGAAGCTTCTAAGGCGACGATCACTCGATGGATTTTCTCTTGAATTCTGAAACCTACAAGCTTAGAAAACAGTTCCCAAGGCCTTACATGCAGTTAGTTCAATCGCTGCAGCAGTCATTTTCCAGAGGAATGGGTACTACGGATCAGGACTCAAAGGCCCTATAGCTAGAGTAGGCAACCTATGGCTCTCTAGATGTTTTGGACTACAACTCCCATCAATCAAAGCCAGCATATTTAATAGTGAGGGATAATGGGAGAAGTGGTTCAAAATATCTGGAGAGCCACAGGCTCCAATGCCCTAAAGTTAAGGTGAAAACTTGATCCATTGATTTTCCAAATATTCTATGGCTATAACGTTTGACCTATTTGATGAAGCGGCACATTATTAGCCCAGCAGCAAAAATATTGGAAAGTTTAGTATACGTTTTGAAACATTTTACAGGAAAAACATGGAAATAGGTGTTAGTGGTTTGGCAGAAATCTGACTAGTAGTTTTATTTATGATTTAAAGTGTGGTGTTCTATTGGTACTTTGCCACAGCTGAGGCTCTTGCGCTTCCCCACACATGCAAACCGAGCGGGGCACTGCGTCATCAACGTTCCGGCTCCTGACCACATGAGCATGAACCAGGAAGCGCGCTGCTTCCTTGTTCCTGTTAATGCGGTGCGGGAGACGGGGGCTCTCTGGAGGCCGCGACAAAGCTGAATCTGGACCGAAGTTGCATGCAGGTAAGATATACATTTTTTAATAATGTATTCTAATGTGTGCGTGAATGAGTGAGTGTATGGAGTACGGATGCGTGAGTCAATGCGGTGTGTATGCGTGTATTTGTGTATGCACACGTGTGTGTGCTGGGCCGTGGTGAGGGTGGCAGTGGGAAACAACCCATTTTTTTACTGGGTATCTGTCATGGATGCCCAGTGAAAAATCATAATTTCTGTCATCCTGCAGCTGATAAAAGAAAGGGGGATGTGTTATTGTGTGGCTAGACTGCCAATTTGGGGGCAGCCAGTCTGGCCATGTATTACTGTGTTACAACTACAATGATTTGGGCTTGTTTTATCATAGCTATCTATTAAAATCAGTGGCAGCTGGTGCATTTTTTAGTTGTAGGGGTGTAAATACTACCCACAAATATGCCAGAGAAACTGAGCCCAAACCAACTGCCTCCTCACCCGAACCTCCACTTGTTGGTTCGGGCTGCCTCGTCGTGGGGAATGTTTATGCCCCACCAATTATAAAATTCACCAGCTGCCACTATTTTTCTATAAAATAATCATGAGGCTAAAGGTCAAACAGCAGGCTCTTTTTCAGAGCCGCATTGCTTGTTCTCCTGAGTAGCCCCTGTGATGAATCGACTTTTGGGGCACCAGTGGTCCAGGGATGAATATCTGTTTCTAAGCCATCAATCAGCCCCACACCTCTAGTACACCAGAAGGGATCTGAACAGATTGGAAACACAAGCAAATTATAAACCACTTTGTCCAATTTTTGGTAATGTGGATAGAACTGCAGGCTTATCTCCGAAAGGTTGTTGGTTAGTTGCAACACAGCGAAAATACAGTTATTACCCAATGATAAATGGAACTGTCCAGTCAAGGTTGTATAAAAAAATCTACTTTATTATTATCACAACAGAACGTCCAAGCAACACTACAAAATACAACCCACGCTGTAATAGAAAGCATAGGACAGCCAGTTTCAAGGAACGAAAAGAGATGCACTCTGGATACTGACAGGAGGGTAGTCAGTATGGTAAATAATTGCAACAGTTCAAAGTTACTTGCCTTCAGCACAAAGGAAGCAATGGGTCTTAAAATGTCTCCAGGGGACTTCGGAGAAGGACCAGGGGGACAGAACCACAATGTACCTTGTGCTGTAGGTGTTCCTGATGCTCGGCAGGCTCGAGTCGGCTTCAGGGCTCTTTGCATGGCTTCTGTGACAGAGTTCAAGATTGGAGACAGATGCAGGTATGAGGCAGCAAGACGATTCGACAAGCGAAGCTGGGCGAACGGGTGCAGGCTGGCCTACACGGCGGCTCGGAGTCAGGAATCGTCTCAGTGCTGGTTGGCGGTTCGGAAGCACTGGTCGAGATATCTTGGATGTCTTTAAGTGACTGTAGTGTAACAACAGTCAGTGTTGCAGCTCGAGGAACTAGATTGCCTCAAAAATGTCCTTTATGGTGGATTTCAGTAGATAGTCGTCAAGGCATTTCCTCTGACGGCCCATTGGGGTCTCAGGCACTGAGCCCCGCCCCCTCACGCACTGAGCCCCTAGCTTCATCACTGGGCTTGTGTCGTATTTTAAGGCAGACGCCCAACGCGGAGGAGTGTGTTGCAGGTGGCTGCATTGTCCTTGGTTTCGGGTTCAGAGACTCTCTGGCACTTCTCACCTAGGAAGCTTGCAGCAGAGCCCAGTAGGGCCCGCTGTGTGCTGGCTGGGTACCGGTTCTAGAACTGCTGGAGGGTCCTATGGATTCAGTATCTCCCTCTGTTCCCTGTGAGATATTTAGGGGAGCGATCTTGCTTCCCTATTTGGAGGTACTGGCCTTCCTTCTTTGGCAGAAGGTGTAAGGCAGACTCTACCTTCAGCCAGGGTCCAATGATGAGTTCTTCCTTCTGCTTCTGGTGAAACCTTCAGGTGATCTGCCAAAAGAGGGGCTCAGCTCACTTTTAAAGCCAAATAGGCCACATGGAATGGTGTAGGCTACGCATACCTTTATGAATCAATCCTGGGTCCCCACCAACAATCTCCTGCATGCGTGAGGTCATAACCAGAGTGCTTTGTAACAGAAAAGGTGGGGTGGAAAGATGTAATACTAAGTCCCACCCATCTCCCTGTCTGTTGTGGATCAAAGAGTCTCTGGTTAATGGAGCTCTCTGTGGTTCCAGGATTAAAGCGGAAGGTCTCCCACATTCTCAAACCTTATGAATGGGGTTCCCCTGCGGGGAGGACTACTGTAAACATGTAGTCACAGACATGACAGTTCACTGTCAATCGATAATGAGGGCGAGAGCTGGCTTCAGGTTGACACAGTTGCATATGAAAAGTTCTAGGGGTTTCCTGTCTCCTTAGTTGGCCTCTGCACCCAGGCCCCATGTAGACCTGTTTGAATTACCCTCTGAATGGTATGTGAATCACTGCCACCAGTTGCAGTGCCCAACAAAAGGACAGGACAGATCCCTGGAGCCTTAGTTAATCAGGCTGGCCATGGCAGGGGGAAGGTTTGGTCCTCCCCCTTCTGGAGATGCATTGTGTACTCCTTCTGTCATATCCCAACATAATATGGTAGGGGGGGGGCTGCACCTGCAGGCTGTGTCCACCCACAGTACACAGGTCTATGCAGTGAGCATAGGAAAATGTGTGCAGATTAACCCAACACATTTTCCAGAGGTTGATCTACTATCATTCAATTTCATTTAAAAAATGCCCAGGCGAGCGCACACCCACCATGCAGATGGTCGAATTCCTGACAGCCGCCCAATGTGGAAGCGGCAGGAGTGCAGGAAGAAAATGTTTCTGGCATTACACGGATACCTGTGATAGGTAAGGGAGAGCCACCTTTTGGTCTTCAGCAATGGGTCACCACCATTCGCCTTGGTGCAGCCAATGTTCACTGTCTCCCAGGATGCAGCTGAATCCTGCCAAAACCCCCTTGCGTTCAAGGTATAGTTCAGTCGATTTTGCCCAGGGATCAGGGAGAGAAGCCTGTGCAACTTCAACAGCAGCAGCTCACCTCTGGGGAAGGAAGAGAAGCATCGCTGGTCTAGTTTTTTTTTATCAATTGCCTGCTCCTGTGTTCAGGTAAATTGTGACCTAAATTAAATTAATTTGTGTGATTGTGTGTGAGATTGAGTGAGTGGTTGCACATGTGTGTCTACACGTGTGTGTGTGGCAGATGGTGAGGTGTGGGTGACTGTGAACATGTGTGAGAAATGCAGATGTCTGAGAGTGAGTCTGTGTATGTGCACAAGCATGTAGCTGTGTTTATGCATGTGCATACGCATTTGATGAATGGGTGACTGTGCTCGGGATTAGAGGGAAAAGTGGTCCAAAACCTTGGCATAAGACCAAAACATGCCTGGGGTTGCTTGTGGTCTCGTAGAGTAAGGATATGGCCAAGCAATTTGCAATGAACTGACCATGTTCGAGTGGGACAAGGCCTGATTTGCATATGGTATTTGCCCGTACACTGAGTGCTTCAAAGTAGTTATCCTCACAAGTTCATGGAACCTGTGACGATCACTGCTGTTCTGCGGAAACTTAATTAACATTCTGTGACTTTCTGAATGTAGAGAGAGAGAGACTAAGTCGGAAACGGCCTTAAAACAACCATGTTCTCCAGTGACCATATTGTAGATTGTTGCAACAAACTGCCATGTGCCCTGCTTGCATAATACGCCCGATGAAAACGTAAAGTTAAAAATGCGTACCCATTATCTTTTCAATCTTTAACACACAAGAAACAATGTTGCTCTCAGCCTTGGAGGGAATCATAGGAACAATTCTGAAAAAGATAACCAACCGGCCTGTTATGGTCATGATCTAATCCCCTGACCCTGAAGTAGTCCCAGGTACACTCAGAGGAACCAACCAATCCAGCACTCTGTCACCCCTCACAGGTGCAGATCGGGGAAAGACCCTCCCTGTGGGAAGAGGTAGAGCAGTGTAAATACAGCCAACCCCAGTTGGGTGGTTTGTTGGAGTAATACGAGCGAGCTTTTGACAATTTGGTGCATGCTACAAGGACTGTGGTGGAGTAGTGGGTATCTGAGGCAAGAAGGGGAGACGGGGCCAGAAGGAGTTGGTAAGAGATTGGAGGAGGTGGTAGCAGGAGGGAGGGTGGGGTGAAGAACTGAAGGAGGTGATTGTGCTAGGACGAGGTGGCGGGGCCCTGGAGGACGTGATAACATCAGGTTGAGTGGAGAGAGTGAAGACTTTGGGGCGGGGGAGCAGGAGAGGTGCAAACAGGTGAAGGAGGTGGTTGGAGTCTGAGCGAGAGATAATATCAGGAGAGGGTAATGAACTCCAAGGAGGAGTTTGCAGCATCATACAGCAAGCATAGAATGGTTCTGGTGGGCTAGGATGGCCCTAGGCAGGATAGGATGGTTCTGGTGGGCTAGGTTGGCCCTGGGCAGGATAGGATGGTTCCGGTGGGCTAGGATGGCCCTAGGCAGGATAGGATGGTTCTGGTGGGCAGGACGGCCCTAGGCGCAGGATAGGATGGTTCTGGTGGGCTAAGTTGGCCCTGGGCAGGATTGCATGGTTCTGGTGGGCTAGGATGGCCCTAGACAGGACAGGATAGGATGGTTCTGGTGGACTAGGTTGGCCCTAGGCAGGATAGGGTGGTTCTGGTGGGCTAGGTTGGCCATAGGCAGGATAGGATGGTTCTGGTGGGCTAGGTTGGCCCTGGGCAGGATTGGATGGTTCTGGTGGGCTAGGTTGGCCCTAGGCAGGATAGGATGGTTCTGGTGGGCTAGGTTGGCCCTGGGCAGGATAGGTTGGTTCTGGTGGGCTAGGATGGCCCTAGACAGGATAGGATGGTTCTGGTGGTCTAGGATGGCCCTGGGCAGGACAGGATGGTTCTGGTGGTTGAGGTTGGCCCTGGGCAGGATTGGATGGTTCTGGTGGGCTAGGTTGGCCCTCGGCAGGATAGGATGGTTCTGGTGGGCTAGGTTGGCCGTGGGCATGATTGGATGGTTCTGGTGGGCTAGGTTGGCCCTGGGCAGGATTGGATGGTTCTGGTGGGCTAGGATGGCCCTAGGCAGGATAGGATGGTTTTGGTGGGCTAGGATGGCACTAGACAGGATAGGATGGTTCTGGTGGGCTAGGTTGGCCCTGGGCAGGATTGGATGGTTCTGGTGGGCTAGGATGGCCCTAGGCAGGATAGGATGATTCTGATGGGCTAGGTTGGTCCTGGGCAGGATTGGATGGTTCTGGTGGGCTAGGTTGGCCCTGGGCAGGATTGGATGGTTCTGGTGGGCTAGGATGGCCCTAGGCAGGATAGGATGGTTCTGGTGGGCTAGGTTGGTCCTGGGCAGGATAGGATGGTTCTGGTGGGCTAGGTTGGTCCTGGCTAGGATTGGATGGGTCTGGTGGGCTAGGTTGGCCCTAGGCAGGATAGGATGGTTCCGGTGGGCTAGGTTGGCCCTGGGCAGGATTGGGTGGTTCTGGTGGGCTAGGATGGTTCTGGTGGGCTAGGATAGCCCTAGGCAGGATAGGATGGTTATGGTGGGCTAGGTTGGCCCTGGGCAAGATTGGATGGTTCTGGTGGGCTAGGTTGGCCCTAGGCAGGATAGGATGGTTCTGGTGGGCTAGGTTGGCCCTGGGCAGGATTGGGTGGTTCTGGTGGGCTCGGATGCCCTAGGCAGGATAGGATGGTTCTGGTGGGCTAGGATGGCACTAGGCAGGAGCAGACAGTGGAAGGAAGCAAAGAGACTGTGGCACGAAAGTTACTGTCCGATCAGAGAGGCAATGGGAAAGGAGACCAAGGGGGTTAACTGAAAGTGCAGTGGGGACTTGGACACTAGAAAGTGGCAGTGGAAGATCCTGACTCCAATCCCAAATGTATCTAAAGATGCTGCAGGCGCCACAGCAAGATGTAAAGGAGCAGTGCCCAACTGCAAACTTTGGAATGATTCCATGGACATTCTCGTTGCTAGATAGCCATGGGCACGGAACTGCAGAAAGTCTACATCAAGTTGCCTTAAATGTACTGGTTCCAGCTTAGTCTGCGATGGACAGGACAACCTAAAGGAGAGGCTTTTTGTTTTGGAGGCCTTCAGTTGATCTTGCGTTGAAACTCAGGCATTTCTACATTCCTGCAAGGCCACTATTACAGAGGTAATACTGTCATTGATTGGCACAGCCAGCATGGACTGGTCTTCTAACATTGTCATTGTTAGCATTATGGGCAAAGGCAATTATAATAAGAGCAAAACAGAGGGGGTAGTAGTAGACGTGCGAGGATAAAGTTCAAAACCCTCTGCATTGTCCACAAGGCCTTCTGGGGCCTGGGGCCTAAATACCTTCAACTCTCTCTTCCTAAATATCTTCCTTCCCGAGCCCTTCGCTCATCCGTCTCCAACTCCCTCTGGGTCAGCCGCTTCTCGAAGCAACGAGCTGGGGGTAGATCTCTCTCTGCGGCAGGGGCCTCCCTCTGGAACAGCCTTCCTGCCTCCCTGAAACTTGAGCAGAACCATCTACGGTTCCTGAAGCACCTCAAAACCTTCCTCTTTGCTTCTGCTTTCTCTCTCCTTCTCCCCTGCTAATTCTTCGCTGAATCTGCACCGAATCTGCAACTGGGCCACTCTCGCCGACCTCGGTCCTGGGCCCAGCCACTCTGCACTTGCACTGCCTCGCTGGCAACCCCTGCTCTGCGGGACTGTCTCTGTATCCCTACAGCCCCCGTTCCCAGCACTTGTCTGCACTTACCTTGCACTTGCCACCAGCTGGCCCTATTCATTTTATTATATATACTTACCTTGTACTGCACTTGCCCCTTCCCCTCCGCTTGCGCTTTGTCCCTTCCCCCTTCCCCGGCACTTGCGCGATCTGAATGACACGTGGCCTAGTAGGATCGTTGTCTGTCTTCCCCCGTTTCCCCCTCCCTGCCTCGTCGCGCCTTGAAACACTTGAAACGCTTGTGTATAGGCGCGTTACAAATGCCATATCATATCATATCAAGGGGTGGTTGTGTCCTGCACCTACGATTTGTTTAGTCTGGTAATTGTCTTTATTTGAGAGCGGGCATTTCAAACAAACGACTTGCAAGGTGGGCCATTACAGAGAGAGCTGGCAATCCTTGCATACGGCGTATTTACAAAGGGAAACATAGTCATTCATTGAGAGAGGTAGTCTGGAGGGGAAGGGGGCATGGATTTAGAGTGGACACCACGGACGGGACAAGACAAGACACCACACAAAGCTATCTGCAAGTAAAGCCAGAGGCCTGCATTTACACATTTGTATATTTACAATTGACAGTAGTAGTCCTAAGTGTGGGCAACAGGAAAGCGTAGCTGGGCCGCCAGTCTGGACAATGAGGTGGGCTGCGTGGGAGTGCTCCTTCTTTTGCCAATGCATGGATTTTTTACTTTGTTTTAAGCACTTTAAAGGAGGACATGGCTTAAATTGCCATGGAGCGACCCTTCCAGTGGAGTGGGGCATGAAGTGAAAATAAGAGGGGTGCGCAGAGAAAGTGAGGGGAAAGTAGTTGAGTAGGGGTGAAGAACAGAGAGAATAGTGAGCTGCTGTAGTCAAGGTAGTGGGGGTCATGCCATGCGTCTGGAATGTATTTAAAGCGGCTCGGCATGGAAACCCATCCAGCCTGGTGATGGCAGTAGAGTTGAGGCTGATCCTGATAGGTTGGAGATGTGGGCGACACAATTAAAGCCGTTAAAGGGAGCAAAAGGAGTAGAGGGCTAGACCAAGAAGTAGACTTGTGCAGTAGTCCAGTTTGTTATGTTGAAGGTTTTAGTGGAATTGTGCATGGGGTTAGGGGAGCCTTTTTGAAATGTTGAGGAGTCTTGCTTCAGTGGCCTTGATGAACAGGGTGAGACTGAGACTGCTGTTGAAGAGAACCCCTATATTGCAAGCCATGGAAAAGGGTGACTTGTCAGTCGGAATAGTGATGGGAAAAGAGGGGTCGGTGGAGAAAGCAGGGAGAAAGACGCCCTTCTTAGAGGAGTTGAACATGGGACCGCATAAAGCCATCCATTGTGGGATGGTGGTTAAGCAGTTGGTTAAGCGTTCAGGGATTTCTGGGATGATGGTGGAGCAGAAGAATAATTGGGTGATATGATAGAATATTTATAACGCGCTTAATACCCAGAGGTTTCTAAGCACGGATCGAACCTGTGTTGTGCCGTGTCATCTTGCTTCCAAAGCGAGCATGTTGCTGCTGAGCTATCCTCCCGTGTCATCAACAAAGAGCTGTAGTTGAAGCCAACGTAGGCAATATGTTTGCAGAAGGAGGAGTAACTAGTGGAGAGGATTGAGCCAAGGACGGAATCTCACAGAACACCTTTATGGAGCTGCCGCGCAGAGAGAAGGCGGTAGCCTTCCATGAGATGGGGCATGAAGACATCCAGCCAAATGCCGTGTTCAGAAAAGGAAGGAGATGATTGGAAGGAGGTGAGGTATGACTGAAAGCTAGCAAAGAGAACTAGAAGAACGAGGAGGGAAGAGAGGTTGGTGTTGTGGGTAGTGGTAAGAGAATTCACAATGTGGGTGAATGCAGTCTCTGTGAAGTGTTTGGAACAAAATCCAGACTGGAAAGTTTCAGTAAGAGGATGTGCCTCGAGGTATGTGTTGCAGAACACATTCGAGGATTTTGGAGTGATGGGGAAGGAGTGAGGCAGGTCAATAGGATAGGTTGGGTGTCAGCTGAACAAGTGTGTCTGACTGTGTGTGGGGAGTGGGACCGTGATGGGCTGAGCCTTGGTGTGTTTGTGTGTGCACGCACGAGCGAGAGAGTTTGAATGAGTGGGATGCAGGCGTATTGGGTTTTTTGCTTGTGTCTGAATTTGTTGTGAAAGGAGGCAAGAGTTTGAATTCACAGGTGTGGGAGTGCGAATGATTGGTGAGTGGAAACCATGTGCCTCCACCAGGAGTGGCAGACATCTCTCTACATGTATTCTAACGGTGGCACTGCTACCACAAAGGCAAATCGGCACGGATGGTTTGAAAGGCAATAATGGCATGCATTGATAAGCCAGTTTTAACATGTCTAGTGATAGTGGCATTATTTTCATCATGGGCAAAGCCAACATGAGCGTTTTTACGGTTATATGTGATTTAATTTCTGGGGAAAAACATCGAGGGGTACTAAACACCCTTCCCAACTTATTTTAGAACCGGTGCAATTATATGAAATAACCCCAGTCCTAGAATATTTGGGGAAAGTGTTGCATAGTTGGTTAAAAAGAATATTGAGTGCCCTTCAGTGTTTTTTCCAGCAATTAAATCACTGGGTACGTGCTTGCATAACAAAATGTGCATATAGTGATTGTCACAACTAGCAAGCATAGGTTTTGCTAGAGTGGCATAACTAGGATTATGTGGAAAGCCAAGTTGAATGATTTATGAGGCAATACTGGCATTTGTTGGCACAGGAGCATGGATGTATCTTTTAACAGTGGCATTACTGGCAATAGGGACAAACTCAATAATGATCGGAGGGATACAGAAGGGGAAGTAGGCGATGGGGGGGGGGCAGGGAGGAGGGGTCCTACACGTATGTTACGATTGATTCTCATTTCTTTCCATGTCACGACGAAAATGATGCCGACATGGGTGGCTGCAGATGCCTGGACACTCTTCCAGTTCCGCATGCAGGCAAGTGGTGCTGATTGACAAGAAAGTATCGTTAAGGTAATTCAGTGCCTAGATGGGTGCGCGGCGACTTTCTGGGTTTTGGGTGAAAATTGATAAAGCCCAGAAATAAACCACTGCGGGGTGGGTGGGGGTCTTCCTGGTTGTAACTGAAAAGCAGTGTTTCCCCTCCCAGTGGTGTATTAGGATGAGAAAGACTAGGAGGCTGTTTGGCCTGGGAGAAGAGTGTGTGGAAGAGGGTGATTGGCATACAAGAAAAGAAGTGCCCCTAAAAACTCCCATCTACCGCATGCTTGCTCCTGTTGCTTCGTCTTCCACCATAGACCTCAGCCGTAGGTTCTGCAAAACACTGTTTTGTTTGTTAAAGCAAGTGTTTGACAAAGCTCGGGGGTTATTCTCAGTGACTACAGATGCATGCGTTCCTAAAAATGAAACTGCTCAAAATGTGCCATAGTTCCTCAAAATATATCCCCTGAGCAATACCAAATATTTTGTAAAGAATGATGCAGCATTATTTATGCAGAATCTGAGTGTGTGCCCCTTGTTCGTGTTTGTGTGTTCCCACACTTGAGTAGTTTCTGGACATTGCAGACAAGGGGCCTCATTACAAGTCTGCCGATCCAGAATTAAGGTTGCCACTCATTGGCACCCATTCCGGACTGGCAGACTACAACTGTGCCTGCCGGGGCCTCTGCGCCCCCGGCAGGGTCTGACCTGCCGGGTCTCCCCACTCCCATAGAGTCCTTTCAGAGTCTATGGTAATGGGGACTTACGATTTCCGCCGCCTGAGATCGCGGGCTGCCTGGGCAGGCAGCGGAAACAGTGTTACAGGGTTACTGCCAACCTCGTAACGAAGCCCAAGATATTTTATTAAAATATTTTTTTTTGTAAAAAAAATAAAACTTATTTGCCAGTGAGCAGGGACAATTTTTATGACTTGGTGCTAGTTTTGGGCGACCAAGGATCCACCTGAATACAGAAATAAAAACTGCTCAAAATTGGCCATGATTCCTCAAAATAGCCCCTGACCACAGCCACATTTAATAAAAAAACGTAACACCGATTTTGCACTGTCTGCATTTGTGTCGCCAGGCTGCATGTTTGTGTCCACGTCCACAAGTTAAGGTAAGACCAACAGCAGGTGGGGTCAGGCGGGAGGGGTGAGTCTAAGAGATCAGCGACCCAAAATATATTCTTGCGCACTATTGTTACACTTTTAAGGCCGCCTTTCCCCCATCCCCTAGCGAGGCGCTGCCAACTCTGTTGAAGTATGCAGTTAGGTGTTGGGGGTAAACTAGGGCTGTAACCAGATGACCAGCTCATTATATGCCATTGTGTGTTGGGAGGATAGCTCAGGGGCAGCATTCTCGCCTTGGAAGCAAACTGACACGGAGCAACACAGGTTCGCTCCCCAGATACGCGCTTAGAAACCTCTAGATATTAAGCACGTTATAAATAACCTATCAAATCATGTCTTGAAAGCACATTTACACAATTCAGAAGTTCTTCTGTAACATAGCATTGTTTCTTCGTTCTCGTACATGCAGGCTTCTGCTCAAGGTGGGGAAACGAGAGCTACTATCATACGCTTTTGCTTAACTTATTTCTAAAACGATTTATATATTTGTCAGAGTGATGATTTATGATTTGTGTATCAAGTAGTCTTGAAATCCAAACAGCACATGTTTCTACCAGCGGGTACCTATAAGTTATGTGGTCAAGTGTCTTAAGTTTGCCTGATCTCAAATCCCTGCTTCACCACAAAACTGTGTCCATGTGCATGGCGATATTACCCCCCAAAAGGTGCTGGCGGCATTACCATGGGACAGTTGGCGCTGGGGTTACAAAGCTACTTTACCCTCATATTTTAGACATCACAGCTATAGATGCCTTGCAGTCCCTATGCCATGTGGGGTAGATAGCTCAGCGAGTTAAGCGCTCATTGCTGAAATCTGTGTCTGATCTGCTGGTCGCAGGTTCCGGCAAGGCAAACTCAGCCTCCCCCTAGACGCCCCCCCCATGCAAGGTTGCTAAATGGGTACCAATTTAGGTTGGGTACTATTAGCTTTATATAAAAATGTGGTCTGTTCAGCGCTTTAGTAAAAGCGCTATACAAAATACAAATTATTAGTATTAAAGAGCATAGCGACGCCGCCTTTCGGAATTCAGAGGGCGTACAGTCACTTAACCAGAGTTCTCTTCAAGTTAGAGATGTTCGTCTCATTTCTGAAAAAGTGAGCAGTCGGATCTTGCCGTTTACAGCAGAGCTACCCCTCAGTTGTCCACTTCGTCGCACAGACCTCTGGGATGTGGCGGGTCAGCACTCGGCACGGCCACGCCTCGCCTCGCCTCAGCCCCCCTACACGCACACACATTCCTATACAGGCCGCTTGTTTGAATCCAAAGTCCTCGGGGTGAAGAGATCAGGTTCGCGTGTGTGGCGTCGCAGGGCCCACCGTGTGCTGACCGGGCACACGACTTATCAGGGACCCCGCTGTAAAGAACGGCCCGTTTACCTTGTCACTCAAACCCCGAGCGGGCGGGTCTTCCGATAAGGCCGGGTGCTTCTTTAGGGGCGAGGCGGCGGCTGCAGACAAGATGGGGGCTGTGGTCACTGATAAGAGGCAGTATCAGATGCAGATTGGGCGAGTTAGCTGAAGAGAGAGATTTGCCCCTCACATCAAGTGCTTATCTTTCTCCGCCCTCTGGTAATCCTCTGAGGTCTGATTTGCTGTAATAAATCCATCACTTCTCTTCCCTCTGACACGCCTTTCCCGTCCTGCGGCTTTCCAGGTTACCAGCTCTCACCGGCTAAAGATGCGTGGGGGCACAGTTCAATACTGTTTGCCCTCCCCCACACCTTACCGCTGCATACAGCTAAGAAAATGCACTTACAACAGGTTAACAAAAAGGTAATTGGTAAATACGTTTTTTGGGGCACAGGCAGTTTCACTTGCAATTGGCCCGCTCCAGAACGCGTAGATTTTTGTATACTGCGCCACAACAAATCTTGCTTGTCCGAGTTCGGAGCATTCTGCTTCTTCCGGGGAACGCCTGCTCTGCTGGAGGCATTGCCCAGAGAATAGTGTGATCTAAGAGAGACCGTAGAGTGTGCTGTGGCTGGAATGGTGTTATTTAAATCGGGGAAAATATGTCTGTGAGCTCAGAATATAGAGTTCAGGTGTTGCGTGCGTATGTATGGAAAGTATGGGTGCGTGAGGGGCGCGAGATGGTCAGGGGGAATCCAAAGTATGTTGGGCAAGGTTTGAGAAAGACATTTTAGGTTTGCTGCTCCAAGACCATGTGATAACACAAAGAAAATATTTTAATAAACAGGAAGAATGAATTTAGGGCACCATAAGTAAACCCCTTTCGTTGGGTGTGGCCGCTGCAATATGGTTCCTAATGCAAATTGCCATGGATAATTTAGCTGGTTTTATCATGGAGGTTGTATGACATGTGACGCACCTTTCTCATTAGTCTCCAAGCTACGAAAGAGCTGAAAGCAGTTTAAAACGCAGTCAATTATTGAAAAACGTTTCGAGAGGACTACCTTCGGCCAACAAATAAAAAACTAAAGAGACACAGCCCTTAGTTTGTGATGGCACATGCTTCCTCGGGAAATTTTGCAGACCATTAGACTCGGCTTGTGCCGTTGGTCGATATTGGTTGTGGGGAATTTGTCAGTTGCACCAGCGCTTATTTTGTTTAGCGTGCGGTGTTCACTCCATTCCAAAACGCTCTACCCCTCCCCCAACACCCGCCCCCGAACATACCCATTGCTGGCACCATAGCCGTTATCCCTCTGCATCATATGCGCTCCGAGTGGCCCACGTTTAAGTCTCATTTTCATGTTTATTGGCGCTCTGGCATGTATGTGTGGGTCTCTCTACCCCACTCTCTCACTCCCTCCTACTTTCTCCCCCTCTTCGTCCTTCCCCCCTCTTTCCCTCGCCACACGATACTCTCCAGATGCTTTGGGGCAGTGTATTTCTCTCTCCTGTTCCTTCATTCCACAGCTAGTGCAGCAGTCTGTGGTGGAGTAAGCAACATAGCATTCATACATTATGAAGACTCTCCTTACTTTGGGCCCAGGGGAGAGCTTCACAGTGGAGACTAGGGAGCAATATCTGGATTTGGCTAAATTACATTCTTCTTAATAGGGTACTGTTCAATCCCCTTCGTCTCCTCATTGCGCCCACCCTACCTGATATTTCAGACAATGCTACAAAAGCTTTAAAAAAAGAAAAACAGGTGAAGTGTTTGCAGTGCCTTCTGGGCTGAGGAGCAATGTATCTGGGTCTGAGAAATCCCATGTGAAAGCACCTGAAAAAACCCAAAAAACAGGACAGTTCTTTGACCCAAGTCTTTGCAAGATGCAAACAAAGTGGTTTGCGTGCTAAAGGAGAAAAAAGTTTGTGTCGCAAAAGGGTCTTCCACTTTACCAGCAAAGCAGGGAAGTAGGATCCAGAAGAGAAAGTGATACGTGGCCTTAATCCCCTGGTTCGGGAGTGCTGCTGGTGGTGTATCAAATTCCTGCGACCTGGTCTTGGTTTCAGAGGGCAAAGTCTGGCGCGATTCGGACTATGCATAACTTTAGGATGACAAAGATGCTTCCCCAATGCAAGACCCATCTGACACCTTAAAAGGAGTTTTAGACACCCAAGGATAACCCAGTGTCTGATTCAGCATAAATGGCACACACCAGGTCCAAGGAGTGGACCCCTTTCCTGCATGTGGCATGGTACTTGAATGTGAGGGTGAGAGAGCCCATGCAAAGGGAGTAAAAAAGCAGGCAGAGTGCCCCAGATCTTCTATGTTTGACAAGTCCACCATTATCCCCGGGATGGGATCCCCAACTGCTTTACTGTATGTCCAAATCTGGTGAAGACTCCAAAAAAGGCCTGAATAGAGCCTTCATGTTACGTAAAAATAAGGTTGTAGATATTCCAGTGCTGTTAACAAAACATTTTGATTTGTCAGAAGAGGCCATGGTGAAAGGTGACGCTGTGGGTCCAGTTCCGCTTAGAGAAAGGGTCCAACGAGGGATTTGTTTCTTAGGAAATGTCAACAAATCCATTGCAGCTGAGCTTAGCCCAGAAAGATAGTCTTCTTATCCCATGTCTCAAAATTGGTAGATTTGGCAACTACACAGCCCAGTACTGAAGTAGGTTATCTTCTATTTGGTGAAAAATGTATTTAAGATATTGATGTCACTGAAAAACCCATTCACGTGTTCCAAATAAGGAATGCAGTAGAATTGTTAAATGTCTTCAATAGCAACAATACAGGTTTCCACAAACAAAAACAGCCCGAACATACCCCTCCCCAAATCTCTGCCATATAATAATTTGAATGTAGAAAATCATGTTGAGGATTGTGGTGTTTTTCAGATGGCAAAAAAAAGGCCCATGGTATCATGATATCCCAGTTAACTAACTTCTTTAGGACATGCTTCAGGGTTTTATTGAATTGTTCCACTAACCAGTCAGTGTGTGGGTGATAAATGGAAGTCCTGACTGTTTTTATTTGTAGGATTTCCTTCACCTCTGCCATTAGCTGAGTCATGAAGGCAGTCCCCTGCTCCATTAGGATTTCCTTTGGGAACCCATCTTGCCAAAAAAATGGGATAACGTGTTTGAGTATTTGCTGGGTCATTTTATTGGGTAATGGCAATGCTTAAGGATATTGAGTTGCATAATTAACAATATGTATCGATTCCCCATTTTTAATTGTTCACATCAATGATTGGTAAAGGTTGTAATGGAGCTGGAGGGGGCATCTGAAAACTGGTCTTTTGGCACAGGTGTTACGATTAATTAGGTGGTCCCTCTCAACTCAGGGAGTTCCTTCCATCCCCCCACCCCCCAAGCAAGGCGGCAGGCACCCAAAGCACTTATACAGATTTAACTTTAGTGAGGCCTCCAACCTATCTTGCACCACCCAAGCCAATACCCTCTCTACCACCAATGAGCTAGGCACCAGGCCGGTGTATATTAAGAATATATATTTATTTAAGGTTTGACAAAGAATAATAGCAACCAAACATCAGCCCCCAACGCCATAGCACAACACAATGTCACAATTTCAAATTACTTGCACCAATTGACTGACTTGTATTTCTAATGCACTTACAGATACAATACACAGGTAAAATTTAGAGACTGTACACCAAACACACACAGAGGATTTCTTGCACATTAACAATTATGAAATGTTAACAACTGCCAGTGATTGCTTGGGTTATCACAATGCTCCTCTCTCCCAGCAACCCGCACCCCCAGGCATCAGTTATATATGACCCCTTAATTTGAAGGCAAGGTACAGGGTGGGGGAATACAGTTGAAACATCGTTTTGGCTTTTTATTAAAAAGGCAGGGTCTGACAAATAGACAGAAGGAAAGAAAATCGTTTGGGGGTTTTAATTTTAAAGGTAAAGTCAAGAAAGGAGTTCAATGGGAAAATCGTTTTGGGCTTTTTATTGGCATGAAATGCAGGGCATTGGGAAAATCATTTTGGGTTGCAAGTAAATGAATGGGAAATTTCATTTTGCACACACTACATTCACCTGAATGCAGCGTTTTAGGGTTCCTTATTTTGGGATTCTGTACAGAAGACTGGGGTTTCAGAAAGGTAGAATCACCCAAGTACTTTGTCTGCACCGGCTCTAAAACACTGGGCATGAACTTTGTTAGTTTCGAACTCCAACAACACTCATCCCCTGATTTTCTATATGGGAATTAATTGATTTAACTTCAATTCAATGCGCTAAGGATCTACACGGCTTCCCCTCCCCACAATTTAATGGAAAGGATTAAAGCAGGCAGTTCCCAACACAATTCAATTAAAATGGATAGGGTGATTTTCTATAGTAGTATTAATGGAAACGTCGAAAAAGACTGTATCCATTTGTAAGAATGGTACAAAAGACTGAAAAAGGCCTGTACCATCGGTACGAGTGGATACAGTCTTCTTTGGCATTTCCATTGAAAATCTAAAAATACTGAACATGAGGAGCCGCGCTGTCCCTTCCCTCCCCATGTTTGGCAATTTTGGATTGGGGCACGTAATTGAAGGAAACCGGTGTCACAGGGAGTTGGCGGCACACAACGAGGTGTGCCACAAAAATCAAAAGGTAAGTAAGGGGGGGTTTGTGGGCAATGTTTGGGGAGGAATTCACTTTGGGTTGTTCGACCATGACGATCAAGTTAGCTACAGTCTTTTCCACCACAAACTTTTTCGTTGCGGACAAACAACCCAAATTAACTTGGGTCGGATTGAATACAATGTGCCATGGGTCTCCCCGGTTCCACCCCCGTAGCAGCTATGTGAGATGGAGATTAAGGCTGGTAGATTACCCCCACAGTTTTGTTGGCATTCAGATAAATTTACTTACATGGCAAGCCTTGGTTATGGGGCATCCAGGGAAACAGCAGGGCTCCTCTGAGGACAGCACATAATTGGTCACAGGCTTCAATCAACGTTTGTCCCCAGCACCAAGACTTCAAAAGGACAGGCCCATCTAGCTGCTAGATGTCTCAATCTCTGTCTCCCCTGCAATGTTTAAGGCCTTGTTAGCTCTTCCTGTCTCTCTGCGAGTCCTTTGGAAGGGCCCAGAAGCAGACTACCTCCAGCAATCAAGGGAAAAATCAAAAGTCCAAAGAAAGGTCCCAAGAGTCAAAAAGTCAAAGAAAGATCAGCAAGTCCCTCTAAGATTGAAACTGATCTCTTATAGGGGTGATGACACCCCACTATTATCATAATTCCCACACTATGGATTGGCCAGCTCTCTCCCTCTCCCTCCCCCAATATGCCCACTGCCTGCTAATAGGACAAGGAGTTAGGGGGTGTGAATGACGGAGGCTGACGGAGGAGAAAGATTCATCATCCCAACTCGACAAGTGGGTTTAACTTTTTCAGTGACCTTAAAATCTAACAACATGGCAGTTACCCTAATTTTTCAGATAACTGGAGGCCCATATATATTTCTAAGTTCTATATTTTATGACGAGTCAGAAAATACTAATCATACCTCGGCACGCTCTTCCTGGGAGGAGCTACCGTTTTTATCAATTTACTCCTGAGCCGAAATAGGCACATCTGCCCGTTCCTGATTCAAACTTTACTTCCATAACCTATCATCACACCAACTTTCTATTCCCTCGTAATTACACGAAGGCTGGAATCATAATTGTCTTCATGACGTAAATTGTATACATCACTCAGGATTCATATTCTCCATGGTACAGACAGGATTTGTATCCCCTTTAATCTGTGTCCGGGTGAGCTCACTGGGGCATACAATTCTCTTTTAATTAAATAAAAGGTGGCCCAATGTTAATCATGTAGCAATGCATCAAATGGGTCCCTCAGTTTCACATAGCCCCCACCTATTCCTTAGTTGCATTTCTCCACCGTCACCTGACCTGAACATCTGTTTATCAGCAATCTGTTTCATACATAATGTTTTATCATCCATTAGTGGCTCTGAAGTCATTTCTTGAGGTCGAGTTAGCCCTGAAAAGGTCATTTCTGCTGGCCACTAATGCACAGTTAATGGGGAGGCCTGACCTGAAAGGTCATTTCTGCTGGCTGTGTTATCTGCAAGTCCTACAATTTTGATCTCATTCTCTGTTAATTATTTGCATTTATAACTAAACCAGGCCTGTTTTTCCTGGTGGGCCTAGCCCACAGGTCTTGAGGTCAAAGTTCCATAGGCACAGACCTTTCAGTTCAGTGGGAAAAACACCAGCTGCACCCATACTTCAGAAAATACAGCTTTAAATCAACAAGATGTGCTTACATGTAACATTTTAGCATTATATCTGGGCATGTTGTTTGAAATACAATCTTTCCAGACAGTTTGGACAGATATAAATTCACTTTAGGTATTATTCACACATAGGCAACAGTTAAACAGAAAAATCCAACACATGGACCTTTCCATTTGAATGTCAGTTTATTTGTGAAAAGTAAGTGTCTTTCTCGTAAATATGTCACTTTACTCCATTTTTTAAATGTAAGGTATTTTTCACATTCATATCCTTTCCATGTATTTCCCATGTGTACTGCTGCAGTTTTGAATCTGTCAAAAGGTACCTTTTCCCAGTTCACATGAAATCAGCATCTGCAGCACCACATGTCATGTCACATTCATTTCGCATATCCATCAGTTTTATGCTCTCAGGTAGATTACCCTTCACTTGCGCGCCAGATTTTTTTAGTGGAGTTGGCTATGCCCATTTCTTTCTCTGGGCCTTATGTCAAAAATCACTGCTGTGTACTGGCTTTTATATTTCAATGGAACTCCACATTGGCCAGCTTCACTCTCACAACAGGACCTAGCATGGCCTCTCCATTTCTGTCACTGTGGGGCTGCCTTTTCACCCCATAAGTGGCACATTCCCGGCCAATGGAAATGTCTAATACTCATGCCTGTGTCTTGGCTGTTCCTAATTGACTACCTGTTAAATGGGAATGAGCAATTTCCAATACCATTCTTTTGTGGCTTGTCGGAACCATTATCTGGGATCGCCATCGGAACTAAGATCATTCTATAGAGTAGTCTGGTTTTTAGAAAAAAATGTCCCCCTTTCTCTCTGTCCTCCTCTTCAGGTAACACATGAAGGACATCTTCTGTAAGCAAGGGATCATTTGTTTTGGTGAACAGAAAGTCCAGAATAATCTCGGCTTCCTCCCCAAGGGCTTTAGGTCGTACTGCCTGGGGTCCAGTTGGAGAATCTACATCTGCCTCTCCAAAGTCTTTGCTTCCCCTCTTAGTTTCATCAGTGGTATTAAATTCCTCTGCTTCAGGAAACACAGCCCTCTCCAGGACCCCCTGCCTTTACTTGATTTGCTTAATTCCCACTGTTCTGAATCATGATTGTTATGCCATCTCTGTAGTTGGGGTCTATGGCACCTGCTAATATGTCGAGGCCCTATCGCCAAGCCAGGCACAACTTGGAGGCAAGTCTGATACAAGTGCCTGATAGTGTATTAAGACCGGATCAGTTGGTAAGAATACCCAGTCTCCAGGTTGCATTAACTCCCCCTTGCTACTACATAAATAAAATCCAGTGGAATGTTCTGTAGTTACTGATGGATCAGAAGGTCTGTTGCTAGGTTTCTGAAACCTGAGGGTCCTCCAGTTTGTGTCAGCTGAGCCGGAGCCCGATCCCACTACTAACACCATATATGAGGAGCCAGGAATCAGACGCTGAGCCAAGGGAGTCATGGTTTTGGTCAAAGACGTTTATTAAAATAAAAGGGGCTGGGGAAATGCCTCTCTGTCACTGCTCTTAGATGTATTTCCTTATCTAAAACCAAAACAAATGGTCTGTCATTGTCAGAATGTCCAAAGCAAAACCGTCCTGTGTCAAAAGTACTATTCTGGCCCTCACATTGTAACAAAATCAACTCTAAAGTGAAAAGGGTAATGTATTTGGCATTGAGTGGTTTATAAATGTTCAAAAAGGAAAATGTGTAACTCCAACACAAAAATTCCAAAAGGACCCAAAGTTCCTTGTTCCAGAGGGTGGGTCCTGTCCAATGGATTTCTCTTCACTTTGGCCATGGCTCAGACAATCTGGCCACTGCCCATGGTCACAGGCTATACCTCGGTCACCAAACATATATTACTATTTTTTGTACATACATTATGACACTTAAAAAAAAAAAACACTGACACATTTGCAAAACCATGCTTTCAGGTCCTTGCCAATGCTCCTTGCATGAGTTTGCTGCAAATCCGTCCACCACTTCGGGCTGCCGCTGCAAGCAGAATATTTTTCTCCAGTTTAAACATAGAGCTTCGGCCATGCTGCATGCCCCAATAAGTAAATCAGAGCAGGCATTCGTCTTTGGCGAGGGCAAGGCCCACTGTCCATGCCCTAAAGTTATATCACTATTTTTTGTACGTAAATTTCAACACTTTTGAAAAATAAAACACAAGACAGAATTGCAAAAGCATGCTCTTAGGTCCTTGCTTATGCTCCTCAAGGAGGTGTGTTGTAATCCAATCCAGCACTCCAGTCTGTAGCCGCAAGCAGAATATTTTTTTCCATTTAAACCGAGGACTTCGGGCATGCCGCATGCCCCAATAATCAAATCAGAATACACAATTATGAACTAATTGCAGGGTGGGAGAATGGGTAGATCACTGCGTTTGATCTAGTACTTTAATCATATTACCCTGCTGCTGGTGATGGGGTTCTTTTGTGAAGGTACTCTCCCTTCTTCAAGTGTTAGGTTCCGAATAGGAGAGTGAGTCCTGTTCACCTGAGCGCTGGGTTATTCAATAAGTAACTGTTGTCGTGATAAAGCAGTCTTGAAAACCATTGTTGGTGCTATATTTCTTCATAGAAGTCAGCCAACAAGTTTTTTGACCCTCTAGGGTCTTTCTCAAGGCGTGTGGATTGTGAGCCAGTCGTTGCTGCGAGGTTGTGGAAATGAGTCTGGGGTGCAATCCCAATATCTTGTCCCACTGTGGTCGGAAATAAGGGTGGTTGATATGATAGGATTGAAGTCGTTTATAACGTGCCTGCACACAAGTGTTTATAGGCGCAACAAGACAAGGGGGGGGACAGAGGGGAGGACAAGGCAAACTATATTACTAGGCCTTTTGTCATTCAGATCGTACTAGAATGAGAACTGCAAGGGAAATTGAGGGGGGAGGGGAAACCAGGGCAGCAATGCTCTGATTAAGTGCAGCCAGGGCAGAGTGGCTCTGAGTAGTGCAAGGAGAACAAGGGACTGTAGGGTTACAGTTATAGCCCCGAAGTGCGTGGTATGACCGGGGGAAATGCAAGGATGATATGGATGGGTGGCTCGTTGATCACGTGGGTGCCTGGTTCAATGTGCTCGGTAATTATCTGCTGATTAGCATTGTCTCGCAGCCCGTTGGAGCTTGCAGTGTATGCAGCGGTAGTCACAGCGATCTGTTGATGCAATCCTGTCCAGCACTTCAGGCTGTAGCCACGGGCAGAATTTTATTTCCCATTCAAACCTATTCCGATTTTGCTTTACCACATAGCCGGTCTCTTGGCCATGGCCACTTTAACCCCATTGCTGGTCCCTCGTGGTCATGGCCAACAGCCAGATTGGCCATGGCTCGGACAATCTCGCCACTGCCCATGGGCACAGGCTATACCTCAGTCACCAAAGGTATATCACTATTTGTTGTACCTACAATATGACACTTTTTCAAAAAATAAAACACCAGCTCCTTGCATGAGTTTGCTGCAAATCCGTTTGTTTTATTTATTTAAAAGTGCCAAAATGTACGAGCAGAAAATAGTCATATAACTTAGCACCCACTTGACAAAATCCATTCAGACTTTGTAAATACATTCAAGATTAGGTCTATAATCTTTCTGAAATCTTTTGTGCACATTCGGCAAACCGCAACAAAGTTATGAGCCATCTAAAAATGTTGAGACCACCCTCTAATTTTGCCCCCTCTTGATAAAATCCCACCAATCTTTGCAGACACATTCAAATCTGGGTCTAAAATTGTTTTGCAAACTTTTGTGCAGATTCGTCAAACGTCACCAAATGTATATACCCTTCAAATATTTTGGGACCCCCCCCTCTAATTTTGCTAAATCTTGGCAAAACAGCACCAAACTTTGCAGAACAATTCAGTCAGGTCCAACGTGATATTGCAGACTTTCGTGCATTTTCATTGAGTGGCACCAAAGTTATAAGCCATCCAAAAACAGTTTTTCACTGACCCTATAATGCAGAAGTGTGTATGGATGTCTGCGAACATCTGAAATGTTCGCGAACATCACAGGGCTGTCCCCGAACATCTGGACTGTTTGTGGACTTGGGAGATGAAAAAACACCTTTTTTGGCTTTTTATGGCAAAATCCCATCCCATCTTCATCACCCCTCAACTCCCCAGAGATTGTTTCATTAGTTTGAGAAGTGCAATGTTGTGTTTTTTCATGTTTTTACTGTGATGTCCGTGGTTTACGGCACTGTTTGCAAATCCATCATGGCATCAGTTTCAAATGTTTTGATGCACCTCACGTTTTTAATTGATCAATCAGCAAGCACGTATGTCTGCGAACATCACGCTCCTTTCTGATTGGCCCAGGAGGGTGCCCGTGAACCGAATACGGAAGCGAGTCCGCGAACCAGACACAGATAGCACACATCTTTTGGGACCTACTTTTTGGCTGTTTTTTTAATACTACTGGCTGGATTTACACTAAATTCACAAGAGCACGTTTTCGGGACCCAGCCACCGCTCCTGGTGCAAATTTGGTGAAAATCCATCCAGCGGTTTGGGCTATAGACGGGAGCTAAAAAAAAATCCATTGCGTCTATGAAGAAAACCACACATTTTGGGACCCCCTATAACTTTGCTCAGCCTGGACAAAACCTCACCAAACTTTCCAGAATCCATCTGAGAGGACCATATTTTTTTTGCGAGTTTGGTGAGGTTTCGTCCAGGGGGAGCAAAGTTATAAGTCTCCCAAAAAATGCTCTTCCTATGGGTTGAGCAACTTAACCATAAATACAGGTCCGCTACCGCAGGCCCTGTAATACACATGCTGGCCCAGAAATCATGTATGGCACAGGGTGCGTAGAGGTGTCAGGTGGAGCAGCACTTTCCCCATTGCAGCAGAAAAGTTTTCCGATGTGCAGCTGCACAAGTAGATGGATATCATAGAAGCGGAATTACTGGGAGGAATGTGTATCAGAAGGATATTTACCAAGAGTTCAGTAATTTATTCTTTTGTAGAATCAAATCAAATTACAATAGAATCCATGGCTCCTGCCAGCATAGAATCACACAGACCGGGAGGATAGATCAGGGGCAAAACATTTGTCTTAGAAGCAAGACAATGCAGAACAACACGGGTTTGAATCCCGGTCCCGCACTTGGACGGGTCTCTGGTATTAAGCGCATGATAAAAGATGAATGAACTAATTTATATATTAAGGCCATAGTTTCGTCATGAAACACTTTTGTTTGGCAAGGTATCATGCAAAACTGTTGCCAGTGGGAGCCTAGTCATAAATTAGATGCATTGAAAGCTGCACACAAATATTCACAGATGATTGCATACACATGTAAGAATTCCCGGCACCACATTTAATGTAGAGAAATTACTCTTTCTATGAACGATGGGGGGGTGTTGGGGAAAATGAAGACTATATTTTGATGCATTCAAAAGTAATGCCTCATGTTGTATGTTTTGGTGAGATTAAGCATTTTGAGGGACATTTATTGACAAGAAATAGAAGTGTAATTAGAAAACCTAGTATTGTTTAAAGCATCAATATATACCTAGATTTGATTATGGTAAGGAGTGCGTGTGAAGTCTGGGATGGCAAAGGTGTTTTTGCAATGTCCATGGAGCTATGTATAGACTTGGTTACCAATCTTTTGGGTTGAGGAGCTTTCTTGGAGTCCCTTTCCATGGGAGGGAGAATTTTACTTGAATTGTTTAGAATTGAAGTGGGTTTGTTTGCTTTAAGGAGTCCAGCCAAGGCTAGAGTTAACTGTTGTATTCTCTTGGAAAGGGCCATTCCAGCAGTTCAGTCTGTCAATAAGATATACCTGGTGCTAGCAAAGTAGCAAAGGATTTCTGGCACTTTTGTCTGGACATGACACATTGTAATCCATACGGAATATCTCTGAGCTACACAACACATCCATCAGTACTTTTAATACGTTGTTGGCTTTGGGGTCCCCTGGAGGTGAATCTTTTTTTGCATTCCAGCTCAATGCCTAGCTATCACAGTTTTTCAGTTAGTTTGAGGCTACATCCAGAGCCAGCTGCTCTGCATGCTTTCCAACAGAATTGGGCAGAGATCAGAGATTCTGATTTTCTCTCCTTAGTGAGAATTCCAAGACATTTGGCAAGGGTGAATGCAGAGGTCTTACGTGGTTTTGGGAACTCCTCTGTTGCCATCTCAGGTTTGGTATTCAGCTCTACTGGAGATATCCACATAAGTTCTTTAACCTATTGCCATGTTCCCTCTCATCCTGTCAGATCCAGACTGGGTGTGGTGGCACAATATCAGGGTTCGGAATAAAGATTGCCCACGCTATCAGCTCAGGAAGTCTTCATTCTATTAAAGACAAGGAGGCAAGCATTATGCTTTACTTTCTTTATTTGCTGCCACACCAGCACTTTAAAACTTAACTTTAATACTGTACATTTATGTTCTTACAAAACCACAGTTATGGAAAACGAAAATGGATCAGTTTAAACGTTTGTTTCACATCTGCACGTGATCACTGTAATCACCCGGGAACTACTAGTCCCATGATACTCATAGTCTCTGGTTGTCCAATCCTCCCAGCTCTGCATCTATCAGAGGGCAGCCTCCTGTATAAGAACCCTTGTGCCCAGGTCCTTTCCTCTTTCTTTGTGTCTGGCCCTTAAACTCAGTAGTCTCTTCGCCAACGGAGCGATCCTCTCGGGATGAACTGTTAAAAATCCTCGGAACTGAAGGCTTTAAGGTCAAACGCGACCAACTTGAAAGAAACTTTACTCAATTTTGCGAGTTTCTTCATCCTGTAGTTTTATGGTCATCTCATAAAAGGAATGGAGTCATTATGAGGGTGGGAATGAGCAATGGTGATACAAAGTTAACCACATGCCAATGCAACTGATATGTTACTATTCTGGGTGGGATATAATGCTCGCCTCCTTGTCTTTAATAGAATGAAGACTTCCTGAGCTGATAGTGTGGGCAATCTTTATTCTATGACAAGACAGGAGGCTCGCATTATGCTTGTTCAACGCTGTTCACCACCCTATTAGGTATTTCCGATACAGGCTTAAAATAGAATGTCTTGAAGGTCGACTCAGAGGACTAATCTGCTGATTTCATAATGTCTTGTAGCGACACCCCTGTAGTAAAAGCTTTTGAAGCCATCGCCCCCCTGGCTGAATGCGCGCCAAAAAGAGACAAGTCAATCCCTGCCCAATGCATTATTTCTCTCACCCATCTAGCAATGGTCGCTGATGCTACTGCATGATAGGGCTTCCTGCGCGCAATGAGTAGCTGGGTCACTCCCTGTGGCCTAATATGCGCTGTTGCTTTCTCATAATCTTTGATACATTGCGCTACGCAAAGCTTTCTATTACTAGTGAAGTACGGGTAGTCAATCACTCTCGAATCTGTCTTGTCCTTTTAGTAATGGTAAAAGATATTCCGTCCGGATAGAATATTTTCCTACCGATTTCCAGAGCTTTGACATCAGAAACTCTCCTACAGGCTGTAAGGCAAAGCAGCATGGCTAGCTTTCCCGATAACTGAGATCGGGACAAGCTCTCGTTATCGGGCCATGTAAGAAAGAGGCGAAAAACGTCTCTAACATCCCACAACACTTTGTACTTGGGCATAGGTGGTCTTTTGAACTTCATCCCCCTGAGTAGACGTACAACTGCTGGGTGCTCACCTACCGCGGTACTGTCAATCTCATCGTGGCCTGCTTAAATGGCTGACCTATACACTCCCACCATTCTGAAGGCGCCGCCTTCTTGAAATTTGAAAGCTAGGAAGTTGAGGACTTCTACTAAAGGGGCTGAAATGGGATCCAACTTGTACTCCGAACACCACCTGGACCACCCATTCCATGCCGCACTATAGCTCCGAAGGGTGCAAGGCGCCCAGGAGTCTCTGATACAATCTGCAGCGAGTTGTGAAACTCCTGGCAAGTCCCATCTTTTCTTGAAACCCTGCATGCTATCAAATGTAGTGAGCCCCCGGTCACTAGCGGGTGAGGATGGCCGGATGAGTCGAGAAGAAGGTCCGGCAGCTGAGGCACTATCCTCGGAAAATCAGTAGAAATTTCCATCGCTACTGGAAACCAAGGTTGTGCCTTCCATAGGGGGAGCACCATCACAATCTCTGCTTGGTCTCTGCGAACTTTCGCTAGAGCTCTCGTGATCATAATGAACGGCGGGAAGGCATAATGTACTGCCCCTGTCCAGGGTTGCAGGAAGGAATCTGTGCCCGCTGCATCCGGGTCTATCCTCCAGCTGAAGTACCTTGATGTCTGGGCGTTCAGTCTGGATGCGAACAGATCTATGTGTAGGGGCCCCCATAGATTCTGCAATCGCTGGAAGACTTGGGGGTGTAGTTTCCAATCACTGGAGTCCACAAGATAACGTGAATTCCAGTCTGCTACTTCGTTCTGCTTGCCTAATAAGTATTCCGCTGATACGGAGATTCTGTTTTGAAGACAGTAATGCCAGAAATTCTAAGCCAACTCGGCTAGCATTTTGGATTTTGTGCCTCCCAATTTGTTTATGTATCGCACTGCGGAGATGTTGTCCATCTTGAGCAGTACGCAACATTTCACCTTGTCTTTCGTAAAAGCGCGCACTTCGAAAGAGCCTGCTAGCAACTCGAGACAATTTATATGGAGTTGTAACTCTTCCTCAGACCACTTCCCTCCTGTCTGCACATGTTCGCATCAGGCTCCCCAGCCTGACCTGCTTGCATCTGATTCTATTACTAGTTCTGGGGCGTCGCCAAAAGTGGCGCGGCCGTTCCAGGCCTCCATATTCTCTAGCCACCAGTTGAGCTCTGTGAGGGCTTCGCGGTCCAAAGTCACTAATTAATGGTATCGCAGACCTCCTTGGAGATGTTTTATCTTGAGCCTTTGCAGTGCTCGATAATGAAGAGGACCCGGAAATATCACCTGAATGGAGGCTGCTAGAAGACCTACTACTCTGGCTAGTTTGCGGAGGGAAATGGTCCCTTTCGCTAGAACTGCCCTGAGTTCTTTCTTGATCGCTCTCACTTTGTGACCCGGGAGCTTGAGGGAGGCTTTCACTGAGTCTATTGTGAAGCCTAGAAAGTTTATCCTCTGGACAGGACGTAGTTGGGATTTGTCTAGGTTCACTAGGAATCCTAGCGAGGAGAGAGAATACCCATTGAACATTCTTTGCCAGAGTAGCTTTTTCTGATCCACAGACGAGAATGTCGTCTAGATAGATGATGATACGTATGCCTCTCTCTCTGATGGCTGCTGCTACCGGTTTCATGAGCTTGGTGAAGGCCCAAGGAGCAGAGGACAGACCGAACGGGAGACACGTGAATCGCCATACTTCACCCTTCCATCGGAAGCGCAAATATTTCTGATAAGGAATCGTTAGGTATGCGTCTTTGAGATCTAGACGAGCTAGCCAGTCTCCGGAGCGCAGAAGGTCTCGGAGAAGATGAATCCCCTCCATCTTGAAATGGGTGTATAACACCCATTCGTTTAAATCTTTCAGATTGATTACTGGTTTTATTTTGTCCCCTCTATGAACTAGGAACATGTTGCTGAGGAAACCGGGATCTCTCTGGAGTTCGCGCTCTATCGCATTTTTGCTTTCTAGTTTTCTAAGCTCGCTGTGCAGGAGCGCTGCTTCCTCTTGCGCCATAACTATGGGGCGGGGTTCTGTTCTCTGCACTGGCGTACCTATAAACTCTATCTGTAGGCCTGTTACTGCCTGTACCACCCATGCATCGCTTGATAATGCTTGCCATTTGCGCATGTAGTGGAGGGTTTTTCCTCCTACACACCGACATGCTGTACTCACCGGCTGCTGCCCCTGGTTGTCTGTGAAATCCTCTTCCCCTGCAGCCTCTAGGGAACCTCGATCTAGCCGGGAAGGAGGAGTCTTGTTGTCTGGAGTCCCAGTACTGGGCGCGCTGATTGTAGGGCCTTCGTTGAGAGTTATAGCGACCGGACGAGCGACCCCTAAGTCGTCCGGTCCCGGCAAAAATCCGCCCTGGAAAGATTTTTTTGATTGAAGTCTGGGCCTTCTGTAAAGCGGAATAAATTCCTACGAACTGCGCCATTTCTTTGGCGAACGCCTCGCCGAACAACAGACCTTTGGCGCCTTCACCCGCTTCATAGGTGGCCAGGTCGCTCAACTTGTTGTCAATCTTCAATAAGATTCCTCTTCTTCTTTCCGAAGATAAGGCACAATTGGTGTTGCCCAATATGCATACTGCTCTTTGCGCCCAGTTGCCCAGGACGGTTGCGTCTATTGCCGTACCTGTATCTTTTGACTTCTCAGCGAGGTCCATAATTTTTGCTAATGGACCCGAAATGTCCAGGAGCTTATCCTGACATCCTTTCCAGGCTCGGTCCACTCCTTTCCTGACGTCTCTAGCTGCTTTGGTCACAAACGTAACCATTTTAGGGTCTAAGTCCGGGGTTTCTGTTATTTTATTCGGCAGCTCTGGTCTAGGACACTCAGATCTCATTCTCGATCTTACCTCTCTAGAGGTTTTCTGATATGCTGAGCCATGTAAAGTGCCACTCTAGGGGAAGGTACCCATTCTGAGGACTTAGGGTGTCGGATGGCTTCGGGGTCGAACATGTCTGCCGTATCTTCTATGATTTGGGGGTCTTCCACACCTTTACTGATATCTTCTTCTTCCTCGCCCCCTTCATCATCGGGCGAATAGCCCTCGTCATCGTCCCCTAAATTGTACACCCCTGGGGTAGGAGGTCTATCCTGGCCATCTCTGTTCTTTGCCAAGAAGGCTTCTTTAAGCCTGGCGACAGGGTCGCCTGTCAATTGGGGAACAGTGTTAACCCTTTCAGTGTTGCCCACGGGGGGTCAAAGAGTGTTTGCACTTCCGGGCTACTTTACACCCCTTCTTCTCAACCCCTTTTTGGGGGTGTCCTGCTGACGTTCCTTCATCAGGGCTACCAGCCTGTCTTTTCCTGGCTGTGATCTGTTTCTGTTGTTCAGCCACTATCATTTCCAGAGTCTCCAATCTCTTTGTAATGGGCTGCACCCCTTGAGAGACCGCCTGCTGCAAGGAGTCTCCGAGTACCTTCTTAAAACTCTGTGTCAAGTCTGATTCTTGCTGGGAAGGATCCTCTTCTCACTCTTCGTGACTCCACTCCGGAGAAGTGGAAGGGGTGTTGGTGGGGGTGACAAACTGAGCCATAATCGAGGTGTTGGCAGGGCCAACTGCGTGGAAGTCAGCAGATGAAGGCTCTTCAGGCTCTACACACGTTTCTGAGGAGTAATGTAGTGTGTGCCTGTAAACCGCTTCTTGCGTTTTATAAAGTATTCAAAAGATATATATATTATTATTATTTTTTTTTAAAATAAATCTGGAGCTCTGGTTGACTACTTCCCTCGTACGCGACTGCAAGTGCAATGTGAGCGGAAGGTAAAATCCCTGGGGAAGCTGGGAAAAACCTGAGGGGGTTCCCGCTCTCACAGGTCCTAACGGCCGCCGGCGCCGATTATTACAGAGCGCGGGGCTCGGCAGCCTGAAGCGAGCGGAATTGCTCGCGGCTCCGGCCCTCGCTCGCTCTTCACAACACTCGAACTTTCGTGAAAGAAGTATAACGCGCGCTTACTGAATGTAACACGCTGCACAACGCTCGCGCTACACGTTCAGGTAAACTCTTTTGAGGAGAATGAAACTAATTCCATGCGCGCTACAGTGTAATGCCATACTGATATACACATATTACAGAAATTATAGAAATATATACATGACTAACAATCCTTCTATAAGCAAAGATAGAGAAAAATGTCACTTATCTTATGGCAGCAAAAGAAAGAGGAAAGGACCTGGGCACAAGGGTTCTTATACAGGAGGCTGCCCTCTGATAGGTGTAGAGCTGGGAGGATTGGACTACCAGAGACTATGAGTATCATGGGACTAGTAGTTCCCGGGTGATTACAGTGATCACATGCAGATGTGAAACAAACGTTTAAACTGATCCATTTTCGTTTTCCATAACTGTGGTTTTGTAAGAACTTAAATGTACAGTATTAAAGTTAAGTTTTAAAGTGCTGGTGTGGCAGCAAATAAAGAAAGTAAAGCATAATGCGAGCCTCCTGTCTTGTCATAAAATTAGGATTTGTTGACAAGGAGCAAAAAGCAGCTTGGGTATCGCATCACCTGTTAGACAGGAGCTACCACTGGGGAACCAGTATACAGTACACAGGAAATCCAACTTGTGCACAAGATGCAAACTCTAACCTTTTGTCAATTATATATTGTCCAGTACCCTTTAAATGTCCATTATGTGTGTTGTAAGGAAAACAGGATGGCAACAGTAAAGACAGACACTAATGATCACAGTTCAAGGGTGTTAAACTGTATACATGGGTTGGAAAAATGCCAAATCAAAACCTAAATCTAAAATGGGAGCAAGCTACAACCATCAAATAATAATAAGGCAGTCCTAGTGGCGTCTTGTCAAATAAAAGGGCCTATACTAAAAAACCTATTGCCAATCCTTACAGCAAATTTCAAAAAGAGTGTGGGATAATGTTCACAAGAAAAGAAAGAAGTGTTCACAAATGACAAGTCAGGATGTTATAGCTGGGGGTCTCCCTTCCCTACGTTTTTAGCATGGGATAAGGCTGGACCTTTGAGCAGAGCACACTCCTGGGCCTCACCAGCACAAGGTTACTGTTCCTTTCATGAATGCCAGGACCTTCTGGGGCCAAGTCTCTTTCCAACAAAGTCTCTTGCCTTAGAAGGCCTGCTGAACCATAAACAATAAACAAAACAGAAGTTTCTTTGGTAATCTTTCACACTGGGTGATTGCTCCTCACCCCTTCGATCCCCCTGAGCGGGCTCCGATTCTTCTTGCAGTTTTGGCCTCCCTCAATCAGGTTCACTATGGCCTTTCACTCAAAACGTAACACACAACAGTCTCACTGTCTTTTCCAACAACTATTCATTACGGGCATCCCTCAGCTTGGTTCACACCTGTCGCCACAATGTTCAACGAGTATATATATCACTGTAAACTCACAATTTGCAGGCATCCCTCCGTTAGGTTCACATTTGACTATTTCACAGTTCACTCAGTTTTATCACAATGCAGGATTTACTTCTCTTAGCTTTTCCCTTGGCATCCCTCTGTCGGGTTCACATAGCCATTCTAACACAGTTCAGTTTTCCTCTGTGCCAAAGACTTTCGAGTGTACGAGGAGTTTTGCTCGACCCTCATAGGACCACTTTGACACTTCCCACCAGTCTCTCCTAAGGCCTCCTGGTCTTTGTAGTTTCCACCAAAACAACACAACCCAAAAGGGCTTCAGTCAGAGTCCTTCGAATGAGCGACCCCCGACACCTGACCACTCTGCTTCTGAACTTTTTACTAGGGTTTCCTTAAAGTTCAATTACCCAAGTTCATTGTTCAACAAGGTTGCTGCCTGCAACCTTGGACCCAGCACAGTTCGGTTTTATTATCTGTCTTCTCCGACTCACCCGCTCTGCTGAACTGTTGTAGTTTTCTTGTCTCGAGAATCAATGACGCATCACAGTGGCAAGTGCTTCTCCCCACTTTGACTATCAGCACGGGAGGGCCCCATGTGCCGTCGACACCTGTCACACCACACGCCAGCTGGACTTCCCGATGTTGTGCTTTCCCTTTCAGAGGCTTTGCAGATCTGAGTTGCAAAGGGCAAAGGCAATTCCCTCTTCGTCATCCCTCCAGGTCTCTCTGCCTTTCTCCTCCACTTGAACTGCCTGTCTGGAATGGCTGCTTCTTCTTGCGTTCGGCCTTGCTCGAAGTGTGCTTTCGTGCTCTGCCTTTTATCCGTGTGGGGAAGGGAAAGGGCTGTCAGGTGTGCATAACTATTGTAAATTGCCTGACTCTGCCTGACCTTTGTGTTGGGACATGTCAGGTAAACGGCCCTGGTGTTGGTTGGTCAGTTGTCTGTCTCGGTGTAGGAACGTGTTTGGGCCTCATTACCACCCTGCCGGTCTGGAAAGAACGGTGGTGGTAAATCCACCACCACCGCTTTTTCCGGACCGGCTGATTAAGAGTCCTGCAGGCGGGAGGTGTCACTCCCGCCAGGTCTGACCTGATAGGTGTAACGCCACCCACCTACAGGCGAACATGGAAAAACAGGCTCTGTCATAGACGGAACCGGTGTCTGCATGGTCCCCATCCCCATGGAGTCCCATGAGACTCCATGGGAATGGGGAATTACCGATTTACGCCTCCGGAATTACCGGGTCACCGGGGTTGTAATGCCCCGGTGATTCCAGCAATCACGGAGGTGGAATGGTAATACGAGTCCGGCGGTAACCTGCTGGAATTTCCATCACGGTTACCGCCGAACTCATAATGAGGCCCTTTGTGTTGGAAAAATGGTTGTGGGGTAGAACATCTGAGCATCTTATGAGGTAAGATGGGGAAAAGGTGGGTACCGCCTTGTTAGGAAAGATTTCGTAATTGTAGGTAATTTTCCTTCCATGTGGCAACCTCTAAACTTTTTGCTGTTGTTTTTCACCTTGTTCTTGACTTTGCCAGAGAAGTGCAGCCTTCTGCCGCACTCCTCTGGGCTTTCGCTCCTTTCTTACGGGGAAACTGACATGCCCTTAAGACAGTCAGTACCGGGGAACGCTGTTTCCCGTAGTTTCTTTTATCATGTTGCGGCTTTCGTGCAACATGACACAAGAGGGCACTGTAAGCTAAGTTACAGCTCTCTTGGGTCTCTAGCCTTCTACAGGCCCTAGATACTCGTTTAGGATTGTATTTGATCGGTGCAAGTAATTCAGGGACGGGAATGGTGGCAGCGATCGTTTCTTTGTATTTTGAGCTCCTTTTGGCGTTCTAAGCACGTTTTCTGCGCTTAACCCAAAATGGTGGCCTGGCTCCCAAAATGGCCAGACCACGAGGCTCCTTTGTCCTGTCCGCTGAACGTCTTGCTCCCTTCACCTTCCCCAGGTCGAGCCGACCCTGGGCCTTCCTTATTTGGGCATGTACTTTCCCGCGAAACACGGATGCTTTCGCGGGCTTCTACATGTCTTTTGTGTGCCTCCAGGATGCGGGCTGGGATGTCTGGTCCCAATACACATCCTGGGTGCCAGAGAGTCTAGGGTGGTGTGAATGCCTGGGACCACCGTGGTCCGTGATTGGTCCACGAATGGTGTGAGTGTTGATGAGCGGATCTCCCATTGGGTCCCCTCCGTTTTGGCGCGAAGGGAAACGTGGATAAGAGGGGGCTGGAAACACCACTACCATGTCGATCTCCTGAGTTCTCACGAACGAAGGAATACAGGAGCCAAGTATCCTGCAACCAAGAGGCTGGACCGAGGAATCGCTGGTGACCCGCTGAAGGACTTCTGCTCTGCACTGCTGTCGCCTTGTGAAACCCTTTTCGCCTTTGATCGAACCAGAAGGCCTGTACTGGTACTTCGACCCTTTGGAATAGCAGGAACAGCTATTCTCGGCATCTTCACCATCTCCTGCCAGTAAGCTTTCGGAAGCGTCTCTGAGCCATCCAGTTGACTGACCAGCTTACACGGGAGTCTTGCTCTGTAACCGCCGCCAGGTTGTGTAGTATTTCGAGTCCTTGTCACTCTCACACGCTTAGTACACTTGGCGTTCCCAAGTCTGAAGTTTGGCTCAGATACACACGGCCGCTCCGTTGCCCTGCTGTGGTGACAAAACTGTGCAGGTTTCTTCGATTGGGACGTCTTTTTACTCAACACGACGACGAGGCGTTCCCTGCTCTTCTGAACCTGCCAGCTGCTGAAACTGACGCGGAGAAGCCTGGGTCTGCTTGCATCGGGGACCGGTGAGTAGTTTAGCTAGGATCTGGTCGCCCTCCTGCAGGAGCCCATTGCTTTTCCCCGCTGTGTAAAACAGCACCCTTTTGCCGTACTCGCGCTCTGCTTCTGCCCACTGTGGAGGCTGCGCTTGAGTCGCGGAACTTGTTCTCCTTCATTTGTGCACTGCACTGAACTGAACTGCCTGATTTCCTTAGAAGAGACTCTCCTTTTGCCCGTTGGCACCAGCGTGTGCAGGTACTTTTGAGCACAAGGCTCCACTCTTCGCAGGGCTCGGACTTCCATCAAGTTAGGTGTCTCTGAAAGCGAACTGAGTCTAAAGCATTGTATCGCACTGCCTGTTTTCCTTCCCTTGCAGGTGGACTACACATTTCGTGCATATAACGCTTGCGACTGTCGTATTTGTAAATATATTGTGTTGATATGGTATGTGTTGGTTTAATATTGTGATACTGTGATTTTCTCGCTACGGTCATTGTTTTAAAGGCCTTAAAATAAATGTGTATATATTTTTTATATAACACCTGTTTGGAGTAGTTTGTAAGTGATCTTGCTTTGTGTGCTCATTGCGGGCTTTCAGTCACCCTCACCCCTCTTGAGACCTAGTCTTGACCGCCGCGATCGCTACCATGATTGGTCTGGCTCGTCCAGAGGTTCCCCTGTTCCAAGTAATTAGGTTGGCCTTCTGAACTTCTGCGCCACCAGGACAGAGTTCAGAAATCCGTCTTAACACGCCTCTCACCCCTCTGTGTCCCACTTCCACTCCCCGAGGACCCCCCGTCCAGGTGATACTCCCGCACTGGTCCACACCCAGGAACTGGATCCAGTAGCGATGGCCATGTCCTGGCCACTTGGCTGACAGATCCCTGGGGACTAGCAAGTGAGACACCGTCAGGTTTATCACAGTGTCCTTCATTCTCTTTTATACACATTCCTAAACCTACACAGTTAAAATCACAAAGCTTTGTTTGAAACTCACTACTTGCCTGGGGAGTCAAAGGTAGCTCCTCGAAACTGTTGACTTCAAGCTAACCAGGCTCCCTTAGGCTAGAAGCAGGAGCTAAATACCTCCCAGCTCTGGGAAATTTCGAACCCTGCAATATAGTTCTTCGGGGCTCACTCCAGTTAGTGGCTTTGAGGATTGCAGTGGTTTCTGGGCTGTTAAAAGCATTTCAGCAATAGCTTTTATCGTCAGAGAGTCTTGGAATGTCAAATCACTGTTGTAAGAAAATGGGAACTTTAGTAAAAACAGATGCAAACAACTACTTGAAACAATGCAAGGCTTTGATGCGAAAGGGAAATTTGGGTTGATAAGCAGAGGGTGTTCAGGCAATAGGCTTGAAAACTATGTAAATTGTTTAAAGGAATGGTTCGCCCAAAATGTTTTATTTCAAAAATAGATAGGCAATATAAAAAAAAAACGATTGGCATTTTTTTTTTCGAAGTCCCTATGTAAAATTTTGAGCAATTCAAGCTCAAAAATGTGAAAAGTAAGCACATGGGCGCATCCATTTTGTGAAATGGATGCCCGCCTATGCTGGCTTTTGCTTTTGCAGCACTAATGAAGGAAAAGCCAGCCAGCTGTAGTAAACAAAAGCTACAACTGGGTGGCTTTTCCTTCATTGGTGCCGGGACTCGGAGGACGCAGACCGGAGACTACAGGCAGAAAAGCTGCAGCTGCATCTCGGTAAGTGCTATTTATTTATTTTTAAAAATAAGCACTAGCTGCAGTTTTTTTTCTAAGTTTTCCGGGCTGGAGGAGCCCGGAAAACTTAGAACTAAAACTGCAGCTTTAAAAACGTTGTATTTATATTTGCGGTAGCTTTTGAAGCGACCGCAAACATAAATACAAAGTTATTGTGTTTGAAAACGCTGCAGTTTTTCTTTCTAAGTTTCTCAGGCTCCTCCGAGCCTGAGAAACTTAGAAAGAAAAACCGCAGCGTTTTCAAACACAACCGCGTTGTGTTTCTGCCTAAATCTGCTTTCCCATTTGGGGCTTTAGGGCTCCCCACTGGGAGCCCTAGAGCCCCAAATGGGAAAGCAGATTTAGGCAGAAACACTGCAGCATTTAGCATTTCCCATTTGGGGCTCCCGGGCCCCCCATGGGGAGCCCGAGAGCCCCAAATGGGAAATCAGCTGTAGGCAGAAACACTGCGGCATGTAAACACAACCGTGTTGTGTTTCTGCCTGCCTTGGCTTTCACTTTGGGTCTCCGGTGCTCCCCCTGGGGGAGCACCGGAGACCCAAAGTGATAGCCACGGCAGGCAGAAACACAACGCGGTTGTGTTGGAAAACTCTGCGGTTTTTCTTTCTGAGTTTCTCAGGCTCCTCCGAGCCAGAGGAGCCTGAGAAACGTAGAAAGAAAAACCGCAGCGTTTTCAAACACAATAACGTTGTATTTATGTTTGCGGTCGCATCAACTGTCAAAACCAAAAGTGGTCCCAAGTCCATATACCCTAATCACTATCTGGCCCTACCACTTTAGAAAAAACAACATACAAATGAGCCAAATCCGTAGTCTCCCATCTCTTTCTTGATTTGGCCAATGTTAGTTGGGGCCCTCACAAAATACTGATTGTAGCACAAATGCTTGTTCTTAACAGTTCACAAAGGAAATGGTTTTTAAGTCTCTTTTTAAATTCCTCAGGAAAAAAGTCTTTACACAACCCAAATGTTTCAAATTCTTGAAGGGCAATGATTATACAGTTAGTCCGTTTCCACCAACTTGGACCTTCTCTTTTCCCTAACATTATGCCTTGTATAGATCGATTGAACCCTGCCGGTTCTCTTCCTGTAACAATGTCTCTTACCTCTTTAGGGCTCTCCAGGCCCCTCTGGTCCTATGGATTGCTTATTTCTCTCTTTGTTTTACTCAACTTGCCTCCCTCCACCCTGAGCAACCCTGGTACCCTCTCTGCCTTTGTGTGTGCTCCAACGGGGTGACGTCTGGCGCATTTGTCTTTTCTAATTCTCAGCAGGTTTGGTGATCCTTGCACTAAGAGCAAATGATTCCTGCCTCAGTTGCTCCCTGGTCTCAGTGTCTGTTCATGGTTGCAGCGCGGTCACACGACCAGGTAAGACGATTCTTCCCTGTCTCCATTTCCATCTTGGCAATGTTGCCCTTCTCGGTGCCGGCCTTCCGGCATCTCACTTTCCTCTCTTTGGTTTTCCACGCTACCGCTGACTCTGCAGTATAGCGTGATGTGGCCCCACCAGGACGTTCTGACGTCAGAGGCTTGCGTCAGCCTAGTATTTTTTCTCTTCCATTCAAGGTTCCTTGTCGCTTTATCCCCGCCTGCGTACTTCAGAGGGGCGTGCTGTTTTTTGTCAGCTGCTGAGTTCAAGGGGGATTCCAGCATTACCTTGAGCCAAAGATATGGCGGTAATGTCAATAGGATTTGAATCCAAAACAGAAACAGCATCAGTCTTCAACTTCCATATATTTCGTGCCTTGAAACACTTGTGTATAGGCGTGTTATAAATGCCATATGATATCATATCACATATGCAGAGAGAGTATTATTCGTAGGGAGTTCTTTATAGGAATGGGAGTACTTGTCCCCTAGAGGGGAGTCACTCCCATTGAGGTTCTGCTGGCTCCACCTAAGGGAGAAGCCAAGAATTCCTTGAATGTGTCGGTGTCCACTCCAGGAAGTTGGCTAGAACCTACAGGAGGTCTTGTATATCCAGTGCGCAGGATCCTAGTGCACTGCAACAACCAGCAGAGCCTCCATGGTCCACAGCAGTTCACCCCCACTGTACCATGGGGATGGGTAGGAGACAGTGTGCGCTTCTGCCTGGGATTCATTCTGTCTTCACCTCCCTGCAGAGGACTTTGGAATAGACATCCACCAGAGGTCCAGTGAATCCGTCTTGCCTTTAGAGTCCAAAGTGTTATGAACAAGGGTGTTCATCCTCCATATAAAGGCAAACTTTCACCTCGGATTGGACCAAAACAAGCCTGTTGCAAAGGGGCTAATCCAAGCTTTTGTAACAAATGCCATTTGCTTTCTGACATTGTACCCAGAGTGTCTTGTCTTGCAGTAATGGGGAAGGGGACGGGAGGGCAAGAAGATGTAAAGAGCCCTAGTGTAAACCAAGATGGTGGAACCGCTCTCCCAGCCTCCCTCTCTCCTCTGGCTGCTCTATTGCACCCAGTTCCCTTGTCTGCAGAGTTCAAACGGACTTCGGTGGGACTGGTAGGAGTATGGCATTATGTCAGTGCTCCCTTTGATGCACCAACTCCTAGGAGAGCTCTTGGATAAGGTTCCTGTGCTCCGGAGGAAGACGTTACTCTTCTTGCCGGAGGATTACAGAGGTAGCTTCTGGTCACTGTCCCCCATTACAGTTATGGAAATATCTAGGCCAGACTGCTAATACACATCATCCCTGTAAAGCCCTGCTCACAGAACTGAGACCTCCATGATATCAAATTCCTGTGGCTGTATAATTTTGTGACCCTGGTAGCCACACTGCTGCAACCAGGCGTGGCTTATAATTACAGATTAACATGACACCAGGCTGACTAAGGTACATTTATTTATTGCATTTATGTAACACCCAGAACTGGGGCTATCACAGCGTTTGTACAGAAATCGTGAAGGAGAACCTAAGCGTAGCGGTACAGATAGGCATTAGACAAATGTATTAAGTAGCCAGGGGTTCACATGTTTCCTGGAGGTCAGATACCTTACAGATATAGGTAAGCATTAGACATATTTGTTAAATAGCCAGGTTTCGCACAGGTTTCCTCAAAGACAGATACAAGCGTTCATTTCTAATGTTAGGAGCCAGAGTTCCAGAGAGTGGGCACTGTGACACGAAAGCTCACCCTTCCAGCTCTTTTGCTTTTAAATTTTGGCGTGATCAGAGTCAGGCTCGCCGATGATCGTCTAGGGTGCACGTGGAGTTTAAGGGCAATGCTGTTGTGTAGATAATGTGGGGCCTTTTTGTACGTGCAGCGGTATGCAAGGATCAGAGTTTTGAAGCCAATGCGGGCCTTGATGGGGAGCCAGTGTAGGGTCTTGTCTGATTGCTGAGATATGATCAGACTGGCGTTATCCTAAGGCTGCACGAAGAGCTTTGTTTTGAAGGAGCTGAATTTTGGCGAGGTTTTTTGCAGAGGTGCTCATGAGAAGTGCATTTAAAAAGTCCAGCTTACTGGTAAAGATGGCCCTCACAAGCGTCTAAAAGTTGTCTGGGGGTGAGGAATTGTCTGCCCAGAGAGATAAGCTTGGCTGTGGAGAATGCTATGACGTTAATATGTTTGGTTCTGGAGAGATCTGATTCTAGGTAAATACCTAGGGTCTTGACGTGTTTCAGAACAGGGATATTCGTGCCATCAATGGAAAAGGAGCCAAAGACAGGGTCTAGGTTTTTGATCCGGAAGGGTAAACCCATGAGTAGCTCCATTTTATTGTCATTGAGACACAGATTGTGGGAAGCCATCCAGTTTTGGATAATGCTATAGACCATATTGACATTGGTGCTCTCAGCCTGGTGGTTTCCAGTGATGGGGATCTGGGTGGTGTTCGGAAAGTTGGTATATGTAATACAGAGGGAGTCAAGAAGGTCAAATAGGGGCTTGGTTAAAGTGGTGTAGAGTGTCGAGGAGAGGCCGGAGCTTTGAAAACCCCAAGGGGAACAGTGATGGGGTCTCCTGCTGTGTCGCCAATGAAGAGTCTAGAGGTGTGAACTCAGGAAGGATTTAACCTAAGTGATTGTATTTGTGGAGAAATGGAAGTTAGAGCTGAGGTGGTGGCAGAGAGTATTGTGGTCCACCAGATCAAAGGCACCGGAAAGGTCGAGGAGGAGAAGAATGGCCAGGTTGCTTGTATCGCAGAACTTGTCTAACTGGATGTTGAGATCCAGTAGGGCTGTTTCGGTGCTGTGCTTGGGTCTAAAGCTTGATTGCTTTGCGACTACTAGGTGAGGAAGTTCGAGAAAGGGTTGGATTTGAGAGTAGGCCACGCAAGCCATTATTTTGAGGAGGAAAGGGATGATGGTGACGGGGTGATAGTTGGTAGGGAGGGTCGGGTCAAGAGATGGTTTCTTGAGTAGTTTGCTATACCAGGTGACGTTGAGGCTGGTGGGAACAGAGTAGGATTGGAAGGCGGCATTGAGGAAATCAGTGATGACAGGGGCAAGTGTGGGGGCAATATGGGGCCGGCAGGCATCAAATTTGCAGTTGGGTGGTTTGAGAGATCGAAAGGTTTTGAGTACATACAGTGGGTGAGGGGTGTTTAGGCATGGTTGGGGGCACAGAGGAATTCCAGGGTGTGCCTTTAACAGTGAGTTGGGCTTTTTTGGTGGAGAGCTTGTCACGATTGGAAGGGGTGGGATGTTTTTTCCATAAGTGTTCCTGTGCTCTTTTGCAGCTGCAGAGACTTACAAAATCTTCTACAAACCAGATGTTGGTTGTCTTATGTGGTTTGGAGATTTTGGGTTTTAGGGGGGCATGCATGTCAATGGTGAGGAGTAGGCTCCGAGTATACAAGGCGGCTAAGTCTTTAGGGTCATTTTTTATTTGGAGCTTAGGGGTGAGGAGGGGCTAGAGAGTGGGTGCAAGTGATTCCTCTGTGAGCTTGCTGGTGTTTCTCACCATGATGGAGTTGGGAGGTGGTGTGTGTTTGGTCAGGGGGAGGAATGGGTCTGGTTGAACTCTATCAGAGAGCAGTCAGACCAATGTACAGGACTGATGGCTGAGATGATGATGGGAACATTCATGCTAAAGGATCCAATCAAGAATACGACCTTTGGCGTGTGTGGGGATGGGACAAGTTGAATGAAGCTCATGTCAGCAAGAGAGTTCGCAAGGGCTGTGGCTTTAGTATCAGTGGGATCGCCGAAGCCCAGGTTGAAGCCTCCCAGTAGAATGGATTTGGTGGTGGGCTTGAGGAGTGGGTTTAGTTGCAGGGTATTGTCAGAGTCTTGGGAACTAGATGTGTTGGGTTGCCTGCAGTGGAGTAGTAGTTTGTAGGTGGATTGGTGGTTAATGTTGATCTTGGTGAGGAGAATTTCATAGCCTGGTACCAGGAGGTGGGGAATCTGCCTGATCTGATGAGATGATTTGGCAATAAGCGCAACACCACCTCCTGGCGCATTAGGGCATTGTGTTCGGAGGATGGAGTAGTTGGACGGATGGCTAGCGGAAGAGATGGGCCATAGGCATTGTGAAGCAAGGATTTGGTGATGGCTAGACTATTCAGGTGTTGGTCGATGATGAGATAATGGACTGTAATGGAGTCGGCACCCAAGGAGCATAATTATGTTTAGAATTAAAGGTGCTGAGATTGAAAAGGCCACCTCTGCCTGTTGTCGCTTTGTGTTCCAGAAGCTGTCAGGAATGTACATGTGACCTTTCAAACTGCATTTTGCAACTGCTGGGCTGCTTCTGATGGTGTCCATAGACTATGTCAACAAAGGCATGTGTTTGCAATATAATTTGGGCATTGTTCTTCTATGAAAGGGGGCCCGATTAGCAGAGCTCCCTTTCAGTAATATAAATCAAAAAAGCTTGGGCTATCTCACCCTCACCAGATGGCCATTCTGTCAGACCCTCCTTTACTGAAGGATTGTGATCTGATGGACTTTAGGTTATTCTGAGGGTGCAAGTTTACCGTCTCTCTAAATCTCATTTTGCAGGCCAAATGGGGGAGAATGCCAAATGCTCAGATATATTGCACTTTGGCTCACAGTTCCTCTCCTCCTCTTTGAGAGAAGTCTTCTTCATGGGGGGAAAGAGCAAAAGTCCGGTCTTTTAGCCACCTTTCTCCACTTCTCTGGATCCTCACACTTCCTTCAGCATCTCCATAAGAAGCTGCCAAACCCTGTACTCTGAAAGGTAATGCTCCCTATGGTCCCTCTGGTCAGGCTTTTTTTCCTGGGAGGAGGAGAGGAAAAGGGAAACTCTGATGTATTCTCCTATGCATGCTGTGTCTTGTAAGAGCACTTGTGGGAGCTCTTAGAGTGCATTGCTTCCAGGGCAAGCTGCAACAAAGCAACTGAAGACTGTTCCTCTGCAGACAGCATCTGTAACAAAGCACTTGTCAGAAGGAGGCAGACTCTTGGAAGCCCATGCCACTGGAGCTGCTCTTTAGCCCTTTTTGAATGAGCATTCTGAGCAGAGCCCAAGCCACCATGGGGGAGACCTCCAAGTGCGGAAACTGGGGCTCCCTCTAATAACAGCGCTCACAGCACTGCTCTTCCTGCTGAAAATAAGTTCTGTCATATGAGTTGGGTAGGAAGGGGATCATGCCCGAATACCCAGGTGCCTCTTCTATGCTCCAGCCTGGCAGGAGCCGGATGCAAAAACAGACAGGGGCACTAGACATGGCCTTAGGAGGGCTCTGGCTCACCCTATGTCACCAGATGTATTGTAAACCTGCCCAGGGAGAGCCATCAGAAGTTGTTTCAAGCCACCCCAGCAGCATCCCTCATGGTGGGAACTACTGAGTCTTTTACACAGTGCTTCACATGAACCCTCGTGCAACTGCCCCGCTTTCTGCACCCTGGCCCAGTAAGGGCAGGGGCATTCAGAAGAATGTAACCTTTTACCTCGGAGCCCAGACCCAAGTAATTGCCTACTGAACTTACAGCTGAAACAAGGCAAGGAGCGTCTATCCACTGGCCTTCACGAGCAGAAAACGAGGTGTATGGGTTGCAGCCCAGCCCTGTAAAATTGCAGGAGGTGAAGTGCACTGAGGTTTTTTTTTTACAGTAAATGTGATACGTTTACTTTATATTTATTAAGTGTGTGCCAGGCCACCTTAAAGGTGAGTACTGGGACGAGTAGGAGGGGCATAGAGGTAATGTTCCTTACGCCCACATTGAGCCGAATAGCACAGCCAATATCCCAAAGTTACAATACTATATCATGTCTCAGGAACAGGTAGTAAATTATCTACAGGGATGTCCAGTCTAGTTCTTGATGTCATAAACTGGAATTGGCAAAAGTAAATCTCACAATCGTTTTTCATGCAATTTGAATTAGAGAGCGAATGGTATTATATACTGGGAAGAAGGAGAACATGTGCGCCTCCCCTCTGGTGCCTTAAAATGGAGGTTCTATTGGTCATCTATTAAACACATTTTAATAGCATCGATAACCAAAGAAAGGACAGGATAAAATCAATTATACTTCAATATTTATTCTGTGTATAAAAGGCTTTAACTATAAAGGTGAGGTTTAGGACATCCTTTAATCAGATTTCGCTTGCAGTGATCTATATTAATTCGTCTAGGTTAGTGCATAGTTAGATTTGACTAGGTCCATTGTGTATTTTGTATTTTATTGGTGTTTGGTATAGTATAGTACATTATGGTAAGCCACCTCAGAGCACAGGGTTAGGGTAGGGCAGTGGGTGGACATAAGAGTCGGGGGGCTGTCATGACCAACGCACTAGGGGCCTTTATGGTTAAACTAGAACACATGTATGCATAGCCCAGCTCTTCCCATCTCACAGAGATAGGTGTAAAGGATGAGGGGCGGTGCGATGGGAGGTTAGGGGGCATGCCTCAGTGGAGCCCGGCCTTGCATGTTCACCTGGAAACAGGTTCTTGGTTGGCGTTTTGTTCACACCTGCTCATAAGCTTGGGTGAGCAATTGGGATTTAAGGTTTTTTCTGAATCTCCGGTTGTATGCATTGGTGTTCAGGGAGGCTTTTCCGAAGATTTGTGTGTATTACCAGGTTTTTAAACCCCCTGTGTGCGATTTGTTGAATTTGGAGGAACAGATAGGTGCCTTCTTCAGGAGCTAAGATTACTTGCGGGGTGTTAAGGTCTGACTAGCTTCTTTAGGTACTGTGGGGGTAGTGCCATATAGTGCTTACCGTATGAGGTACAGTATATAGAAGGTGATCCTTTATTTGTTTCTATGTCATTTCATCAATACCTGTTTTTGCTGAAAATTTTTTCAACATTTTCTTTAAATAATTTTGTTGGGGAGGGTCCACCCATCTCCCCTGCCCCCACCCCCAAAACCCTGGGCCCCCGGTCATCACTATTCTTTATTCCATACCCCCAACCCTTTATATGCCCTTTCCCACCCCCCAATAAAATGTCAAAATATTTTTTCTGCAAAAATTCAGCAGAAAATCACCTATCGTAAAAACAGGTGTCGATGAAAGGACATCGTACCCTTTATTTCTTTGAAAGCCAGCACAGAGAATCCCGTGTCTGAGGGTTATGGTCACACATTTTTCCTCGAAGATGAGTCTGGCATCTAGATTCTGAAGACTGTGGAGTCTCTTAAAGACATTCTTTGGGGCGCCTGCTAATACGCTCTTGCAGCAGTCTAGGAGTGGCAGTCTTTGTAAGAGGACCAGTGTTCTGAACAATCCTATTTCTGTTGAAATTCTAGATGGTGTGTGATTTTGTTGTTGTTGTGATAAGCCATGAAGCAGATGCTCGTTTTCAGAGTAATTTGGAATTTGATACAAGACCCCCATTTCTAGATTCTTTGCTTAAGACGGTAGATCTGCAACGGGTCTGTAGTTGATCGAGCCTGCCTGATATCTCTGAAGGTGGGAGTAATGAAGTTCTTCTTAAAGGCGGAAGGGACTAAACCCGAGTTTAGAGAAGCATTCCAAAGTGAGGTGATGACTGGGAGCTGTATAGTGGTCGTGTTGGGCACCTGAAGCTTTTGTGAGGTTTGTGATAGTGCAGATCTCCTCAGTTGTGGGCTGGGAGGAGTTGAACAATATGCTTTTGGTTAAGGACATTGATCTGAGCTGGAGTTCGGGAAGGTGGGAGGTTTTCTTCTGGCAAGGATTGTGTACTTTAAAAAGTCTGATGCCTCATCTGTGAACGGTTGTGAGGATTTTGGGGTTGGTTTTCAGACACTCATAGTTGGTTGGTGACCTCTTTGTAAATGTGAACATTTCTGCCCATCGACTAATCAGCTGACCCAATTTAATTTGGTAGATCTTTTTTTAGTTGCAAGTGTCTGTTTGGTACAGTAGGGCGCGTTTGTTGCCTGCCAGTAGATTGTCCACCTCTGAAAGTAATTTTCCCAATGCTGATTAAGAGTTCCTGCCCTTTCTCTTCATGTCTGGCACATCTCATTGGAAACATTTGTTGAGTTTATCAGTGTTTCGTTTTTTTTTAAAATATAAGGGCCAAAAAAGACAAGTGAACTAGTGATGGCAGAGTGGAGATCTGACAATATGGTATCAGGGGGCGGGAGGGGGGGCATCTTCTGATATGGCTAGGGAGATCATAAGAAGTGGTTAGTGAAGGATTCTCGAAGCGGTTCTGAGGGTTCTGAAGTCCATAACTGCTAAGGGGCATGACCTTTTGCCTCCCTTGTGTTTTTAGCATTGGTAAGGAGGCATGTGATGAGTGAGTGACGCATAAGATTGGATGGTGCTGAGAGATGCATTGGTTTTGGATGAAAATCGGATCTAGTGTCCAACCCCCACTGTGCAAAGCGTTGTGTACTCACTCATTGAGAGACATCCAAGTTATCTAATGTTGGGAATGAGATTTTGGGTGGGCCATTTGGTGAGGCGTCAGTCTAGGCATTCAAATCCTGCAATCTCACCAGTTCGGAGGAGGCTGGCAATATGACAGAGGTGAGGTACTACGTGGGCGATCCCCTCAGCCTATTTGATTAAAACGTTTCCTTCACAGGTTTCTGCTCTTTGGCTTCTTATGGGGAATGCTTCCCTTAGTCAAAGGGTTTCCCCATATTCACTATAAAGTGAAAGCGGGCATTCACCATGCTGAAACAGCCCAGTGACCCCGTATACCATGCCAACTATCACCTCAGCACTGCCTTATTTTTCTGTGCAGGGTGTGCATATCCAGCATATGGGCTGGCATCTTTTAACAGTAGTGCAGTACTGTGATTTACAGTCTGTACATTCATTGGGATTAGTCCTTGGTCAGGTGGTGCTGAAAGAGCCACACTTTTGAGATTTTTGAAAAATTGGTGAATTATGTGGGCATTCAAAGTCGATACTGGGATAGAGTTTCACAGGGTGGGCACAAGAGAAGTACTGTTTGCAGGTCCACTCTTTGTGGGCGAGTTGGGATTCAAGCTGGTTGGTCGATTTTCTGTGCAAGGAGCGTGTGCCAGCAGACATGTGGAGGTGAGCCACCAGGTATGCTTGTGTGCTACTCGTGACTGCTTTGTAGATCATCAACGCAGCCTTGAAAAGTATCCTGGCCTGGATAGGATACGAATGTAGTTTGCATAGGACGAGGCGATTTAGTCAAATTTCCATGCGCCTGTAATGTGACGTGCTGCAGCCTGGTGGACTGCTTTTAGGGAAGCCAAGTGACCAGCTGAGAGCCCTTCACTAGGGCATTTTCCCCTTCAATTTACAAGATGATGGGGGCCTGCATTACAGTCCACGAGTTCTTGGTTGGGATGAAGGGTATGATTTTGCAAAGGGTGAAGATTACCATCCTTGGGGAAATGCAGCCACCTACGCGACACAGGATCGATTCAATGTCAATAAATTGGGCAAATAAAACTTCTATCAATACAGCGCTAGAAATTGGAAAGAGGATGGCTTTAATAACTGCATAAGCATGTGGTATCATTCTGATGTAAGTACGCAAAATGGCTACAAAATATACAGATCTGTGTTGCAATATCTATATTATTGCAGCAGACATTTGAAATGAATCCGCTGGACTCTCTTAAGGGGCTCAGAGTTATGTCATAAGGGGTAGTTGTCACTCTGGAAGCACTGTGATGATGAAGAAATAACTTTAGATAAGCAAGAGTGATATGTCCAAATGACATGCCAGACAATAGGAAAGGGGTTGCACATATGCAGTGGCAACTGATGTATAGTGGCCGTTGGCACGCTGCCCCACCCTTTCTGCACACGGCTCCGTTTTAGGAACACCCTGCATCAAGCACTTGCTGCTTGCAGTTGCAGAGGCCCTGCAGGCCTTCATGAGGAGCGTTCTCCAAGTTGCAGGCCTACAAGAACCCTATCGTTGCAGGCTGTAGAAGGGCCAAGGAAGCACAGGAAGTGAAGAGGGCATCCGTATAGTTGCTCCCTTTATGTATTACTCTGGGCTAGTCAAGGGGGCGGGGCGGGGCCTCAGCAGGGCAGTGTCAATTAACTTCCCCACTTTCTAGCTGTTGCTGAGCGGGCCTTAGGAGGGGAGGAGGCAGCAGTGTGTTTTTGGATGGCAATACTGCCACACTGTGGCTGTAAGACTTCTTACAGGGAAATGCTGGCATATATTGACACAGCCAGCATGTAAATGTCTTCAGATAGTGCCAATATCAGCATTATTAGGCGAAGCCAACCTGAGTGTGTTCTTACAGTGGCCACACTGGCAAACATTGGCAAAGCAAGCATGACATTATTTTCTTACAAAGGCAATACTGGTATTCTTGGGCACAGTCAAAATGGGTGCATTTTTGCAATAGCAGTAGTGGCATATATTAACTCGCCCAGCATTTCTGAAAGCAGCCAACATATCTGTGCTCTTACAGTGGCAGTACTCAAAACTATTGGCCCATCACAAATGCAAATATCTTCTTACAACTTTATTAATGGTCACAGCCAACAGGGGTGTGATTTTAAAGTGGTAATAAGGGCATATATTGGCAGAGCCAGCATTAACATGTCTTCTTACAATGGTGCAGCCTTGGCTATGTTGTGGTCTTATGAAAGTGTTTTACAGTGACAGTGCTGGAATATTTTGTGAACTCAGGCATCCTGGTGATCTAGCCTCTATTGATTTGGTCATGTTTTGTTCTGCCAAATTAACTGTAAATTGTATAGCTTTTTATCCAAATTTTAACAAAATTGTGTACTGTAAAAGGAGCCATATTAATCCGGTAGTTTAAACATTTTCTCAGAGGCAAGAACTTACACTAAAACCCTTCATTTGTTGGGCACCCTCACTGCTTACTGGCAAATAGTAACAATTCTCCAGTAAATAAACTCGGCATCCATCACTGTGCATCTGCCAGTGGGTCTTCTATCTTAAAAAAACATCTCTGTAGCAAGATTTGATTTGCTTACGTGTTGTTTGTAATGCAATGATGCCAGCCCGAAAACCCCCAATCAGCACCGTTTTTCAGCTTGGCTTTAACACCTGGACTCAAGATAGAACCCAACCCCAAATACAAACACACACGAAAAGTAGATACCAAAAATAGAGATTTATTTACACAGCACCCCACAAGAAAAGGATAACGGGTAGTTGAAGAGTATTGCATAGTGAGAAAAAAACAAGCAAGACATAGTAAATGGTAAAATAGCTCTGGTTGAGGATTGCAATGGCTGTCTGAAGGGGTGAGGAATCGTGGGATTAGTTATTCTGGTGTGCAGGGTGGTGGGGATGCCGCGGTAAGAAGATTGTAGTTCTGCCAGATGTCCTTCCTGGAAGTGTATGCCTACTGTTCTGATCTTCTTGCCAGCCATAACGGGACTTTCAGGTTCGGATTATGCTGAGTCATAAATGGTCCCTCGGAAACCTCTCTTCCCCACCCCTTGGTCCCCCCCCCCCCGCATGGAACCTGTCGGAATGTTATTTGGGTTTTGCTGTTCTATGGCACTGTTGGATGGATGCCTCAGCTCTCCCCGAATGCCCCAAATGTAGGGCAGTGATGAGAAGGATCTGCTGTGTTGAGCACCTGTGAGACGGAATTTCTAGTCGCACAGTTCTGCGCTAGGATGGACACTGCGGTCCTGCTACTTTGAGCAGCTGTGAGGCGGATCCTCTAGCTGCAGTCAGGGGCGTTGCTAGGTTTGTAAAAGCTCCGGGGCTACGCTCATGTCGGAACTCGGGGCTAGCTAGCCTTTTGGTTGTAGTCCCTGAGCTTCTATCTGGGGCTACACCCTTAAGACCAAAGGCTATAGTCCCATCATCCCCCGCACCCACTCCAGCAACACCTCTGTGCACAATTATGAGCTGCTGTGGGATGGACTCAATGGCCCGGCGGTGTTGAGCAGCTGTGCGGCGGATCCTCTAGCTGCACAGTCAGGGGTGTTGCTAGGTTTGTAAAAGGGGCTATGCTCATGTCGGCACTCGGACCTAGCTAGCCTTTTGTTTGTAGTCCCTGGGCTTCTATCTGGGGCTACACACTTAAGACTCAGCCCCCAGATCACCTCCAGCAACGCCTCCGTGCACAATTATGAGCTGCTGTGGGATGGACTCAATGGCCCTGCGGTGTCAAACAGCTGTGAGAAGGATCCTCGCGTCAGCCAGTACTGAGCTGTGGGATGGGTTCTTTGGTCCCGCCATGCTGCGTGCTTGTTAGTCTGCATTAATCAAGTCTCTCCTGCACCCCTGTTATGGGCCTCTGTGAGATGACTCTTTCCCCGCTGTGGTGACGGGCTGTGAACAGGTTTCTGCGATCCTCTTATTCTGAGTGCCCATGAGATGGAAACTCTGCCCCCCCACCCCCCTCCTGAGCAGATGTGAAACGCAGAGGCGTTGCTGGGTGGTAGGTGGCTAAGGGGGCTATAAGCCCATGGTCTTTTGGTTGTAGCCCCGGGTAGAATCTCTGGAGCTTATAGCTAGCCCCCGGTCCCGACAGTTTCTGACATTAGCGTAGCCCCAGGTCTTTTCCAGACCTAGCAACACCCCTGGTGAAACGGATTATCTGCCCCTATTCTTAGAGCTTTATCAATTCAAATAATTATTTTGCTGAGGGGCTTATTTTCGAATCCCCTTTTAAATAACGGTATTAAAACCTGCTGTGTAAAGGTAGCACCAGGTTGAAATTGCATTGAATCTCGAGGGGATTGCTCATTTGTTAGGCTGATTTGGGGCACAGACCTGATGGCCTTTTCCCCTCTACATACCTGCTGCACCCCTCCTGCTTTGCACCAGCGGGACATTTCCATGCTGGTTTGAAAACAATGGATTCCTAGAATCTGATGGATTCCTCAATGCTTTCTGCAATTTATAAATTGCCAAAACAAGGTTGAAAAATACAAAAAGGGGTGTTAAGACTAGTTTGCCTGTTATACCACGTACCACGCCTTGCAAATGTGCACAATTGCATTGAGGGGGCAAGTGAACATCAGTGCCAATATTGGCGTATCCTACATGCAATTACAATTGTTTTTAGAAAATGACCCCCATGTAAATGTCTCTCCAGCATAAATAACAGGTGCCCTTTGCTGCATTTTCTGCAATGCGAAGTGCTACAAAAGGGTGTCAAGGGGATTGTGCCTGTTGTAACACTTTTTTCCCCCAATTCCTCCTGCAAATGTTGAAAGCTGCAGATAGAGGGCCCAAGTGCACGGCAGTGCAAACATTGATGTTCCCCACAAGCAATTGACACTGCTGCGGAACCCTCAATGTCACTTGCACGTGTTTACATTTAATGTTAACCGGCGCTCTCATAGGTATCCAGTGAAAATGTTGCCAGCGAAAATGTACCCAGTGAAATTGTTGTGGTGAAAATATCTCTGCAGTGAAAACGTTGCCACGCACAATGTAGACAAAAAATGCAGCTGAAAAGTAGCCAAAAATGTAGTGCTGCAAGGGAATTGTTGGGGTTAAAGATCGTTTTGTGGGCTTGTGATTGCCTGGTTTAGGGCAAGATTAGGGTAGGGGGTTAGGGTAAAGATTTGGCTTAGAATTAGGGTCATGGTGCTTGCTGCAGGGTTGGGGATGTTGGGGTTTCGTTAATAGGGTAGATTAAATATCTGGGTAAGTGTTAGGATAGGGGTTATGGTGAGGCTAGGGCTAATAGAGTAATGTTTGGGTAAGTGAGAGGGAATGGGAAGTTGGGGAGGGCTGGTAATGTTTGCATAGGATTGGGGTTAGGATAAACCTAGTGGTTAAAGCAAAGTGAGAATTAAAGGTAAGAGTTGCAGTTGGGGTATGGCCAATGCTAGAATTAGAGCAAGGGTTTGGGTTGGGGTAATGGCTGTCATTTATGGAGAGCTGGCGATTGGGTTGGAGTTCAGTTCACTGTTCATTTTACATTGATTTTGGATTGAGTAAATGCAAATAAAAAGCTTTTGTGCGCTGAAAGGTTAGTGTTCTTTAAGAGTTCAGGGTGGCAATTAGAGTTAGCAGAAGGTTTAGTAATGGAGTTTGGGGGAATGTGGTGGGGGTTTATTAAAGGTTTGGGTCATTGTTAGGTTTACAGTCTTGTACTTTTGTGCATTTCAAAATACCTCTTTTGGCGACTACTGGTAACATGTTTACACTTTGCATTGATTGCATTGAATGACTAGAATATTGAAAACGACTTTTTGCTGGCTACATTTTCCTGGGGACTTTTTCCCATGGATCCCTCTCATAGTGCTCTATGACAATATATCCCAATCTGTGAATGGGCCATCGCTGCGTGTCTCCACCATGCTCGGCGCCGCTCTTGGTCCCTTTCACGCCTCGGACAGAAATGTACTTCCCGGGGTACCGCCTGTCCCTACTTGCAACAATAAAACTCTTAACTGACTCCCACTAGCGTCAGGGGTGGGCTTATTGACGTACAAGCATTTAATCAGTAACAGTTAACATTGAGGGCTGCTCAGAGATCCAGCCCTCACCACACCAATCAAACTTTGGAGTCACCAGGGCGGGTGAAAAGAAGAGGATTTTCTTTTGGTGACGAGGGCCCATTTAAGTCTACGGCAGGTGAAGGGCTCAGCAGGAAGTGACCTAACTTCATGGTCCGTGTCACCCTGCCAAAAGCGTGTGAGTTCAAGAGTTATGCCTCTCAGATGGTGAATCCTTGCTTTGACCATCAGTGTCCCACGAGGCATGCCGCAACCATCCAAGCATGCACATGTTGCACCGGCACAAGCCTTAGCTGAAGTGACCCCCCTCAAGCGCGTGCCTGCTGAGCTCGCTGGCCATGTCCCGGCTGGCTTGCTGCAGCTCCGGGCTACTTTCTGAAGTCCAGTTTGCCAGCAGGTCGCTGAAGTCTGGAGCAATGGTGTTCAGGGGGCAGGGCAACACCGGGGCGGGCTCCTTCCAGAAGGAGAGTGGCAGCTGCCGCTTGTGCATGGGAACAAGGTGGGCGTATTTCTGGTCCATCCTTGGCCTCTTATTGTCCTGTCCTTCAGAGACCCTGTGCCGAATGTACCGCCTTAAGCCAACCTCAAAGAGCTCCGCCAGTGGCCCCAATGTCTCAGGGCCATCTTTGCTACAGATGGATTTCAGGACTTGGCGGTCAATCCCCACTGGAGGCGTGAGAGGGCTGTAGGGATCCTCATCTCGGTCTCCATTCTGTGCAATTCGCACTAGGTCAGCATAGTACATCTCTCGCCCAGACTTGGCTGGTGAGAGGTAGTCCTCATAGATGTTACAGGAGTCTGGGTCCTCGTCTTTGGACTTCCTCCCGAAATACCTCTGGATGTCGCGACTTATGAAATCAGAAAAGTGCAGTAGCCTTCTGGTCATATCTGCCTCGCTGAAATCCGGGCTAGGTCGGCCCATCGACATCTCGGTGCTTTCATCAGAGCTGGTCTCTTCCATCTCCTCGTCCTCGTCCTCATCTTCGGAGGTCTCTGGAAAGTCTAGCTGCATGGATCGGGTGGATGAGGAGAGGTATGGGTGTTGGAAGGTGCCTTGCAGGAGGTTGAACTCGGACAAGGTCTGAATCACTCCGGCCGCCATCGCTGATCCCTCGTAGTTACCAAGTTCACAGGCTGAATGGGAGACAACAACAGAATCATTAGCAGGCAATAAGGATTCCTGGTGTACAAGCTAGAGGTTTTGGGGGGAATCAGGGAGGTCAAAGCGCTAAGCATAGGAGGGGGTCAAGTTGGGATAATATGAAAGTCAATTATCAACAGAGGACAATGGGAACAGAAGGGGTTAATTAATGAAGAGAGAGGTCAATTAGAAAAAGCAAGTCCTCAACGCTTCTTAGTTTTCCTCCTTTACTAGGCAACTCTGCACTGGCCTAGACATTTGAGAAATATTGATATAGGAGCGTGCAGCCGTGTTCTTTTTCTGGTAATCAGCTGTGCCACAGGAGTGAGTGGGGTGGGCTCTGTGAATGCAACTGTTATTTTGGTGCTCAGAGTGTTGCAGCTACATTGATACATAAGGTTGCCAGGTGATTAAAGGTCATCAGGGACCCTATTCCAGCAATGGGAGTTGCTATTGCTTTAGTTGTACGCATGCCCAGTTTTGTTGAATTGATGTGGCCAAATACTGCAATGTTTAGACTGCACTTGGTGGAGACATAGGTGCCCAGGGCATGGTGACCGACATAACATGCAAGCACCTGAATACCCTGTTCAAAAACATGGAATTATGCTGAGTGGGAGCTGTGCTCACAGAAGGATGCAGGTGACCTTACTTAAATGTGGTACTGCAATCTGGGGGCTCTGCATCTTTTCAAGACTGTTTCTGATGATGACGTTTTGCCAGTTTGTGAACTCCAGCCTCCTCCGCATTGACTAACGAGAGACCCTGCTCTCTTTCCTTAACCCAGTGGGCAGAGCTGTGTCACCATACTATATCACCTTTGCTTCCCAAAGCCTTCCTGCACAAAGAGGCATTGCAACTGCGACCTGCCAGTGGCCAGCAGTTCCTACAGCCTGTGCTAACAAAAGGAATGCGCTGCACTGTACCGACGTGGGCGGTTTCAGACCTAGTGTTTTTTGCAGTAGTAGGTGCCATGTCTCCCCTATAAATACCACACTTGAATGCAGTTGCTGCACAGAACACCTGGCGAGTGTTTTGGGTTTAAATTAAATGCACATAGGTCACCTTACATGCAAATCCTAAATGCGCCGTTTGAGCTTCAGGGGTTGGCAGGGGCACACAAATATCACGTTGGTTATAAGTTAAATGCACAAATGCCATTTTGTAAGAAAGGCCCAAAACACCACGTTTACAGCGTGCTTGGCACACTGGCACTTGTGAGCATCCAGAAGCACTTGGAACCATAGCAATCCTGTATTCACTGTTGGCAGCAAGGACCAGAAGTCTACCAATGCCTGCAGACACTTAGAGAGACAAGGGGGGGGGGGGCACAGAACATCATTCAGAGCTTAAGAATCGCGATGGGAAGCAGATCGCCTATTGCATGCATCAGCTATAGAGGCATATTGCATTTATAAGTGTGCGTTTTCATTGTACAATGGTAAAGACCTGCTTTTCAGAGTGTATACATAATTGAATTTAGCGACGTTAATTTAAGAATATTGACGGATCTCGGCTCAGGAGGAGGCGAATGAAATAAGTAAACTGTCCAGCGCAGGGTAAGGCTTCCACGACAAGGCCATGGCTGAGCTGGAAAATGAGCATTCGCAGCTTATTAGATAACATTCAGGCTTCTGAAGGGCGGTGCGTGAGAATCACTGTATGCCATAGAAGGTCATGTCTCATTTTTTTGACTTGAGCATGATGCAACTTGCGTTATGTTTGTTTAAACGTGCTGGACATGTACCCGATTTCGCAGAATAGAAATCCTAAGTAACTGGACCAGCTAATACGCCATTGGTTAGCTAAGATTAGAGAAACGTGTACGAAGGATGAAGACGGTTCTGATAGGATGCACGGACGGAGACGACACAAGGAGATGCTTTGGTTTAGAAAGGGAAATGGATGCTGGAAGTTGAGCAATAAGCTGGCCCCCAGACAAGGGGGGGGGAGAGGGGGTGTAAATTGACTTCAAATCCACCCAAATATTGGGGGTGCCATGTTAAAGCACAGAAGTGCTCCAACGCGCATTAAGTAATATCCTTTTCCATTTGCAAAGAGACAACAGGGCATGCCCGTTTTCATAGATTTTCCAGGAAACTGAATTAGAGAAATTGGGAGCGGTTGATGTTTTGCTTGTGTCTGAGAGAGGACATGATCCATCAAATTAGGGTCATAAGAGGTTTCGTATGCGTAGACAGGGGACACATTCCAGCTTCAAAGGCTACACGAATGTTTGCATGCATTATGTTGAAACTGCTTGTCTTAAGTAGAGTTTTTCAATTAAATGATTTATGGCAGACGTCATCTAAAATAACGAGGAGTTAGCATCACTGGATGCATAGCACAGCACAAAGTATTCTGCACCCGTACTCTGATCATACAAATAGATGTTGAAATATACTTGATTCTAGGAGCAATTCTTTTTAGAGCAATTGACAAAGTGGGAACAGAACGTCCAATCAATTGATATCATGATTTTGTAGCTAGATGCAACAAGCCAAAATGTTTGAAATTAATTGAAAAAATGAGTTTCAATTGCAAAGAGTTGAGTTTCTTTATGATCTTTCGGGATGGCTATGCAGGGTTGTAGTGAGAATGGATTACAGATTAAGATTGCTGAAGATTTTTATTATGGTGATTAAATAACACACATGCACACAATGGATTAATCTCAAACGTTTTAATAACCGCCTTCACATTTACACCAATTTCTCATTCTTGAAGCTTTCGTGAGTCCAGGGGCTGGTCCAAGGCGTACAAATTAATATTTCCTTTTTGTTATCAAATATCATGCAATGCAAAGTGTATTTATAACAGAATGATTTAAAATACATAGTGAGAGCATGACATAAAATGCACGGTGTGCATAGTGAGAGCATGGCATAAGATGCATGGTGTGAGCAAGTAGTGAGAGCATGGCATAAAATGCATGGTGTGAGCAAGTAGTGAGAGCATGGGATAAGATTCATGTTGTGCAAATATGAGAGCATGGCATAGATGCATGGTGTGCATAGTGAGAGCGTGGCATAAGCTGCATGGTGTGCATAGTGAGAGCATGGCATAAGATGTATGGTGTGCATAAGATTCATGGTGTGCATAGTGAGAGCATGGCATAAGCTGCATGGTGTGCATAGTGAGAGCATGGCATAAGTTGCATGGTTTGCATAGTGACAGCATGGCATAAGCTGCATGGTGTGAGCAAGTAGTGAGAGCATGGCATAAGATGTATGGTATGAGCAAGTAGTGAGAGCATGCCATAGGATGGATGAGGTGCATAGTGAGACCGTGGCATAAGATGCATGGTGTGCATAGTGAGATCATGTCATGTCATACTGAGAGCATGACATACCATGCATGGTGTGCATAGTGAGAGCATGACATGCGGTGCATGGTGTGCATACTGAGAGCATAGCATAAGCTGCATGGTGTACATAGTGAGAGCATGGTATAAGATGCATGGTGTGCATAGTGAGAGCATAGCATACGCTGCATGGTGTAAGCAAGTAGTGAGAGCACGGCATAAGATGCATGGTGTGAGCAAGTAGTGAGAGCATTGCATAAGATGCATGGTGTGCATTGTGAGAGCATGGCATAAGGTGCATAGGTAGAGCATGGCATAAGATGCATGGTGTGAGCAAGTAGTGAGAGCATGGCATAAGATGCATGGTGTGAGCAAGTAGTGATAGCATGGCATAAGACGCATGGTGTGCATAGTGAGAGCATGGGATAAGATGCATGGTGTGCATAGTGAGAGCATGGTATAACGTGCATAGTGCGAGCATTGCATAAGATGCACGGTGTGAGCAAATAGTGAGAGCATGGCATAAAACACATGGTGTGCATAGTGAGAGCATTTAATCCCATACTCATTCTTTTCTATTTTCTTTCCGCAGATTGGAAACATTTTGCATTTAATCTTAAAGAGCATCGCTGAAAACGGAAGCATTCAGTGAGGTCACAGGGTGAATGTCAAAATGGAAAGCCCCTCCCCTCTCCACCTCCGTAAGCGTTTTTATTTGATAATCTTAGCCCTGAGGGGAGTAACCTTATTCATGGTAAGAGGTCAGAAGGTCGCTGGGATTTAAATACATGTCATGATGGTGCATTCGCCGGGACAGCTGTGTATACAGTGATGCTAAATTATCGCTGATTTAAATTACTGCCTTTCATTAAATAAAAATTAATGAAGACAAGCTGTTTTAACACAACACATGCAAACTTTCCTGTAGCTTTCAAAGCTGGAACTTGTCCTGTGTCTACATACACACAACTTTAAATGCATCTAATTTGATTTAACCTATCTTTTCATTGACAAAAACAAAATGTCTAATGCCCCAAATGACATGGCACCACCTGTCCATTCTTGGGCAAAAGCAAAACTTTAAATGCCCCCAATTCCTGTAATTCTAATGGCAAGAAAATCAATCAAAAATGCAAGGCCCATGTCTCTTTGCGAAAGCAAAGATATATTACTAAATAAATGCTACAGCAGGTCTATGCTTCGTCAGCTTCCCCGTGGCATGCTTCATATGGCGGCGGCTGGCTTTAAGTCCCCTCGGACCCCCATCTTCGGGTGTTGGCTAGCCTCTTAATCGGCTTCCATCTTCCCACCCAACTCGTCCCGTCTGGCCAAATGCCACACGATGGTGGCGTATTCCATCCGAATCCCCTTCATTTTGGATACACTTTGCTCTAATCTCATACAATTATTGGTGAATTTGCTGGTCGGGTTGCTAATGATCGGCTGCAATCGGTTCTATTTTTGAAAAATGTATGCAAGAAACTTGGGGTTGGTCACCCTGAGTTACGGGGGTGGGGGGACTCAGACGTGGACTCCCTGCTCACTGTGCTCAGAGAGGCACAGCTTCACCTCACTGATGAGGCCCAACAAGGCTGAAACACGTGTATGGGGTTGCTGGTGGTACTCTTGTTCAGAAGGGAATTGCCTAGTATTTCGGTGCTGGACTGCCCATGTGGGCGGGACACAGACTGATATGCAAATGTCCCAAAGGTACAGTGAGCAAAAAGCAATGGCTGCGACCTCTCAAAGTGGGAATTAGAACAGGTTATCATGCCATGTTCTTTCTGGAGAGGGGCGCCTGCTACCTTTTTGGAAAAATGCAATCAGATGTATGCCACGCATGTTTTTAAAATAGTGTTGTATGCTTGATTATAAAAATTAAAAAAACGATATGACCTATTTTAGCATTCAGTGATACTAAGGTGCTGAGCTGTAGATGCCTGCATGTTGCCTATCCATCTACATAATGCAAAACGTGCCGCTCCGCCATGGCCTTGTCGTGCAAGGCTCACCTCGCTCTGGACAGTTGGCGAGATTGTTTTGACTTCTTCCATTTTCGTTTCTTCTGACCCGAGACCCTTAAATATTCTTAAATAAACGCCCCTAAATTCAATTCTGAATGCACTTTGAAAAAAATGCCTTTATCATTGTGCAATGGTAATTGCACTATTATAGATCCAATGTGCATGTAAATCTAATACATTCAATATGCAATCTGCTTCTCGGCACTATTTAGAAGTCTGAATTAACACCTATGGCAACGCGTTGTCGTTCTACGTTTGTGGAGACATTGGTACACCTCCTGTCCTTCTCGCCACTTAGTGGATGTATTTTTTATAATCTGGTTCTAGGCACTCACAAGTGCTGATGTGCTAATCGTACTGTAAATGGTGGTGTTTTAGGTCTTGTATACGAGATGACAGTTATGCATTTCACTCATACCCAGAGAGCTACCCAGGCATTCTGTACAGCTCCTGTAGCTCAGTTGGGTATTTACAATGTGCATATAAAATGACTTATGCACTTTTCATTTAAGCCCAAGTGTCTCTGCATATGTTCTGTGCAGCTCCTATCATACAAATGTGGTATTTGGGTGGGTGCAAAAGGCTTGTACTACCACAAAACAACCGATATATATATATATATATATATATATATCAAAAAAGCCTAGCTGGCATTGGTCACTGTGCACTTGCCCTGGCATTGAAGGGGCGCACACATCCAAATGAGAGACATGCAGATACTGAAAGATGGAGAGACAGACACAGACCGACACACAGACACACACACACACACACACACACACAATTACTTGATCTTGAACAACTGTAACCAATTGGTAAATGTGTGAATGACACTTTCCTTATTACTCTTGTATTCTCTTTATAGTCACCTCACCTTTTTACCACACCACAACATATCGCTAAGGGGTACATTTGTATGATTTCTCTGTGTACCTTTCATTATACTACGCAATATTGTATTGCAGTGCACTTGTGTGAACCCACCTCAGATTTGACTTTGGCTGCACGGCCAGCGCTGTTGCCAGGCGCGCACGGGAACGCTTGAGGGAGACTGCGCTTGCCTGTGTAGGGAGAGGTTGATTCCAGGGTAAGGGAATTCATCCCAACACACACACACTCAATCAAACATGTAGTTCTTCAGAGAGATGCGTCTGTCCTGCTGTATTCAGAGAATGTTTTACTTGAATGGGCCCCTTACTAACTCTAGGAGATCTGACCATAGGCAGTGACATCCTCATCCACCAGGATACAGCCAGCACCCACCTCTATCTGCAGGCATCTCATGTGGAAGGCCTTAATGTGCAGTAGCGCCATCTTAGGAAATCCAAACTTGGACAGAATGAGATTATTTTAATACTTAACACCTTCAGAACCAGATTCCTCTTTTTTCCAAACCCTTATGTAAAACATATAGGAAGGGTTGTTGACCTGAGCAATCATGGTGCTGTCCCTCCCATTGCCAACATTGCTAGTTCTCTGGACTGTGGCTTCCAATGCCACATGACCATCAATACTCCTTTCCAGAAACTGCTAATGTCTGCGGCATGTAATTCACTCTGTCGGGTGATGCATGCTTCTTCTCTCTGATCTCTGCATGCTGTTCGGTCAAGGTTCCGGCCATCTCCCATATTGATTCAGGAAACATGGTCTTGGATGATCACCCCAGTTTTAAAGCAGCTCATCCCAGAACCAATATACAGACACTATGGGCCAATCCGTGTGCTGTAAAGAAGCAGTCACACATGGTGTCTGGGTAGACACCGCCAACAACAGACTCAAACTCGCCACCAGTTTAGACCTCGGTGGTGAAGCTCGCGGAGTAAATCACGTCACGAAATATCTGGAAAAGTTCCCATCGAGATATCATTGAGATGAGTTCCTGCGAATACGTTTAAACTTGCTTCCAACCGAGGAGATGCTATTTCTGAAACACGGTGTGAACACTCAAAACAATCACTGCCGGTTCTGTACCATCACAGTTGAGTTCTTAAAACATTTGGTTATCGAGGTGCCTTTTTGGGGAACTTTGCTTCCTTAAATGAAAACCTGGAAGAGTGGGGGTACGTACTCTGGACTGGCAAGAACTTTATGTTGATCTGTGCAGTAGTCGACTATCTTGATAAGCTATTGCTGAAATGACGAGTGGAAAATCCATCGTCAAAAACAATCCGTCGTCAAAAACTACTTTAAAACTATGTACCCAGCAGTTGTTGAACTCGCAAATGGGAAATGATGTCAATGTAAAATTAGTATCTTAACTTATTCAGCTGATAAAATGACGAGGATAAAATGGAATTGAAATAGATGGAATCAAGGAAATAAACGTAAAGAAATGTAAAATAAAGTTTGTAATAAACTGAAATTTACAATAAACAAAAAAAGAAAGTAGCTGCACTGACTTCGGTTTCCTCTTTACTCCCATTTTAAGATCACTTGCCTAATCCTTGTAGACATGCATATCAATACCCCAGGGTACGTACAAGGTTGTCTGTCACCTTGATGATTTCTGGAGTATCATGGGTTGCTTGGGAGATTTCATCACTTCTGCCTTGACACGGAACACCAAAACCTCTTCCGTTTTCGGTCCATGTGAGATTGTGAGTTCCTGGAGCCAATGCTACCAACTCCACACATGCCCATGTTGAGAATGTATCGGACATCCTTGATTTTCGAGCTTATCTTCTGCGTACGGTCCATTTTGCACAATCTGTCATTCACTTTTTCTCTGGGGCTCGGTTTACTCTACTAGGGCATTTTATACGCATTGTGGGCCCATAAGCCCTGTTAACGTCTGTATTCCACAACAGAAAAGAATCGCTAGAGCCCATAAGGCCAGTTCACAACTGGCCCAGGAGCCGCTCCTTTTGTTGCGATTCACTGCATTTGCAACAACTGGCGCCGCGCCGGATCGGCTCAGGGTCCAGGGCACTGCCAGGCCAGCACGCCTACTTTATGCATTCATCAAAGAAAGTTAACACTTGCATGTTACCTTTCTTTGATAAATGCATCTGCTGTGCGTCGTGCCGTGACGAGGTGCGAGCTGGCTGCTGAGAAGGCTGCCGCCTGAAGCCCGCAGGCAACCAAATATTGTAACCTGGCTGAGTGGTTAGGTCAACACCAGCCCACATATAGATCGGCCCCCAGGGCCTCACCCTCCAAAGTAGTGATCGGCCCGGCAACGGGCCGAATGACCAACGGGCCAGTCTGACCCTGGTCAGATGGTAATTACTGTGATTCATGACTTTTGCAGTCGTTATTTTCGCTTTATTTAGGTGTTGTTATTTTTAAAAAAATGTTTTATTAGAATGATGTGCATCATACATTATCAACAAGTGTCAAATTTAAAAATAACACTATACTTCTGTAGTCTACACATTTTGACGGGCTTTGTTTTAAGTGCACGTTATATTCAATGTTTTTTTTTACTGTAGTTTGTTTTTCATGTGTTATTCGAACTGTCTCCCTATTTAACAATCAAATATGTATGATCGGTTTAGTATCCTGTTGAAGGCCAGTGGCATTGCCCAGTGCTTCCACCAATATCCCTTGAAGGACTGAAATGCAGGTAGCAAAAAGTGGGTAATGAGTGCACTTTGTGTCGAAATGCATTCAACAATTTATTTTTAAATGGGGCTGCACCATACACCTCCCCACTACTTTCACCCTCTTCCCCCCACCCCCCATGCACAAAACTGCATGAACAAAGGGGCCACTTTCAAAAAGACTTGTATAAAAATCCATATTACGCCAGGGGGTATATGTGTAGTATGGGGGTGGGTCAAATAGTCAGTGTGAATAGCCATAGGGACTAGAATGGCCATGTCAATGAGCGGGTTAAAAATCTAAACATCTAAACACACATAGGCTGTGTGTTCCTCCTCACATCCCAACACCCTTCTCTTCCCATGGCAATAGCTTTGGATTAAAGGCAGTACTTGCACCATCCAATATACGTATTGACCTGCACTGAGCGCTTTTGCTGAAGCACTTGTACAACTTCACTCATAAAATGGCAGATAAACATACAAAGGTAGCTATAAAGGAGCCACAGGGTACAAGAAGGATTATCCAAAGGAAGCAGACAAAGAAAGAAAGGGGTGTTTGAGTAATGAGCAGAAGCGAGCACGGGAGGAAGCACAGCGAATATGTTTCGGGGCAAGCAATGAAAGCGAGATTGAGCACAGGGGGGTTCGAGGTACAGACAAGAGAAGTAAAGAGGCAGAGCGAAGAGAGCCGGAGGGGGGGTGCAAAAAGAAACTGAGGCGCACAGACAGGCGCCTTACACTATAAGCATTTATAGCTAATACATAAGAAATGAAAACAGTATGATAGTGGAAAGGGGGTGAAGGCAGGGCGAATCAGCTAAAAGATCGAGGGAGAAGATGAAAGGGACGACCGATCGAAGCATTAAACAAATGGAATGATGTGGGACTAGACTAGAGCATGGGCCGAAAGAGCGCCCAGAAGTGCCGAGCGAGAGTCAAGCTGGGAAAAGAAATGAGAATTTGAGTTCCCTGAAATACCCGAATTTGGGGGAATCTGGGTGTTTTAGCCGAATTAGCAATAGGGGCTGAAAGGAAGGAATCAAAGATGATCCCAATGTGTCTTGCAGTAGATGTGACTGGCGGAGGAGCACCAACTGGAGGATATGAGGGGGGATACAGGACCTTGGTTTCTGTCGGATTAAGGTGAAGTGAATATGACAACATCCAGGTTTGAAGAGTTGAAAGACAAGCAGCAAGAGTAGAATGAAGAGGCCCGGAAAAAGAAGAAGCGAAACGGGTGAGTGCGTTTGCATAAGTGACACGATCAGCTAAAGGAAGAGAGGATATTGGAAAGTGGGGAGGTATGAAGATAAACAAAAAGTCCAGGTCCTAATGCAGATCCGCATGGAATGCCAAAGCCCAGGGGCAGAGCATCTGATGGTTGCCACGCCCAAGGCAGGAAGCAGCTTCAATTTGAAAGTTAAGGAAAGAACCCCAAAGCATAAAAAGCAGAAACGGGTATAGACTGATCCAGTGTCAAATGCCGCACAGAGATCTAATAGGACCAGCACATAAGAAAGTTTAGAGTGGCGGGCGGGCCGAGAGTGGGGAATTAGTGACATGCAAAGGCGCTGTTTCTGTAGAGGGAAGTGGTGTAAATACCTGACTGCTGTGACGGAAGATCGTGTAAGTCAATAAATTGCCCTTTCTAGAATGTTCAAAGGGAACGGCAAAAGGAAAGCGGGTCGGAAGTTGAAAGAGGAGAGGAATTGAGGGATGGTCCCATTAGCAAGAGAAGGATGGAGACATGTTTAGATTAGGAAGGCAACATGGCGGATGATAACGATTACAAAGGGCCGTGGTGCATGTGATCAACAAAGGACAGACTTTGGGAATAATGGCGGATGGAAGAGGGATCCGACGGAGCTGCAGCGGGACCCGCTTGAGTCGGGAATTGCACGGCTTCTGTATCAGATATGGAAGAAAAAGAATGTAGCGGATGGGTTAGACTACAGGAGTAAGAAAGAGCCAATGAGGGAATGAAAGCTATTAGTAGTGGGTCCATTTCCAAGGTGAACTATAACGCAAGATCAGAAGCAACCAACCAGCACAGAGGGCAAAAGGAGGAAGTAGATCAGGACTGGGGAGGAAGAAAAAAGCGAGATTTCAGGATTGTTTTCAGGAATAGAGTGCGCTGGATGGGAGGGGGGAGGTGGGAGGGGCTGAAAAAGAAAGGGCAGGAATGGAGAGGCAGGAAGGGAAAAGGGAAATGTACTCGTGCATTCAGGATGTGGGGAACGGGGCAGTAGCATAATGAAAAGGCACAGAGAGAGGAGAGTGCATGAAAAGAGAAAATGTCAAAAGTTATCATACCAACATTATTGCGGTGCCACAGAGCCAAACGCAGTAACGTTTCTTTTTTTTTTTTAACCAACATATTCTTTCCCTGCACGGTTGTTATAGGCACACAGTAACACGTGACGTTCCAGAAGACTGCCGAGAGCTTCTAAGCTAGTATGTTGCCTTACATTGCATGTTTGTGATATTGCTCCAAAGGTTCGTGGTTATTTTATTTTTAGAGTTTTTTTTAACAGTGCGCCAGTTAGCTCCGCAGAGTGGCGTATTGTGCCCCTCCTTGTGGTATCCAGGCCTTGGCCTGAGGGGGACCAGATAAAGGGAGCAGAGGTGACGGCCAATGGTGCTATGTGGCGTGTTCCGCTGGTGAACTGTTCCTTTTTCGTTTGGGCTATTAGGCAGCGCTTGCAACACCTATGAGCTGAAACCTCTGCATTGGAGTTCAGCCAGGGAGAAATGGCATACGAGGAGGGACACACAGCTTGAAGGTGTTTGGTATTTTCCCACCCATTTGCTGTCCTTCCCTGCCTCATTGGAACTCTTCAAGCTGGCTTTAACAAGCCTTACTATCAAACTGTGCACCGGCAGTGCTTGCTGGTGTTTTTTCAAAGCATTCTTCTGAGAGTGAATCACTTAATTTGAGCTGTAAACCCGCTACAGGCGTAATACATATGTCTACATCAGGTCTGCATTCAGCCACTCTATTTATAAGCCCTATGCGTGCGTGTCCTTCACTGAAGTCCTGTTAAAAACGAGCATTGGCAAAGCCAACAGTTTAGGCTTGTGTATAGGCATTAGGCATTTGCCAGGCACTGCTATTAGAGCCCAGGTACTCGCACCATGCTTTCCCACACCTAGACAAAGGCCCAAACTGTTGGCATTGCCAATGCTTGTTTAATGTGGTTCCCATACTCTTAAGATACTGTGGGCTGTAGGAATAAAGCGTATGAAGCTGCACATGAGGCCTCAGTGCCAGCACCACCTGCTGCCCCCCCCCCACTACCCCCTCCCCCTCAAGGAGCAACAGCGCAAGTGGGGAGGAGGGACAGAGCAAGGTGGAGGGAAGGCACAAGTGGGAAAGGAGCAACATCGCAAAGGGGAAGGAGGGGCAGAGCCGGGGGAGGACGGACAGAGAAAGTGGGGGAGGAGATACAGAGCAAGGAGAGACACCACAAGGGGGAGGAGGTACAGACCAAGGTAAGAGGAGGGACAGAGAAAGAGGGGAAGGAGCGACAGCACTAGGGGGAGGAGGGTGCACACAGGGGGTGGAGAGGACTCAGAGGAGGGGACAGCACAAGAGAGAAGAGGAGCAGCACAAGGGGGTAGTGGGACAACACACGGGAGGTACTGGGACAGCACAAGGGGGGGGGTACTGGGACAGCACAAGGGGGCTAGATGGACAGCCCAAGGGGGGGTAGATGGACAGCTCAAGGCGGGTAGAGGGACAGAACAAGGGGGTGAAGGGACAGCACAAGGGGGTGAAGGGACAGCGCATGGGTGGAGGAGGGACATTGCAAGGGGAGGACAGTGCAAGGGGGAGGGGGAACAGCGCAAGAGGGGGAGGGGGAACAGCGCAAGAGGGGAAGGAGCGGAAGTACAAAGGTCGGAGGAGCGACAATGTAAAGGTGGGAGGATGGACAGCGCAAGGGGGAGGAGGGACGTGCAAGTGGGAAGGAACGACCACGCAGGGGGGGTGGAGGACCACGTAAGGGAGGCAGAGGGAGAGCGCAAGGGGAAGAGGAGGGAGAGCGCAAGGGGAAGAGGAGGGACAGCGCAAGGGGAGGAGGAGGGACAGCGCAAAGGGAGGAGGAGGGACAGCGCAAGGGGGGGAAGAGGTACAGCACAAAGGGGAGGGATGGCACAAGGGGGAAGAGGTACAATGCACTGGGAGGAGGGACAGCACAAGGGGCAGGAGTGACAGCATAAGGGGGGAGGAGGGATGGGCAGGAGGGACAGCGCAATGGGGGGAGGAGGGACAGCACAAGGGGGGAGGAGGGACAGCGCAAGGGGGGAGGAGGGACAGCGCAAGGGGGGAGGAGGGACGGGGAGGAGGGACAGCCCAAGGGGGGTTTGGCAACATCACGAGGGGGAGGATGGCCACCAGTGGAACAGGGTCAGAAGGGACAGCTCAAGGGAGGGAGGAGGGACAGTGCAAAGGGGATGAGGAGGGACAGTGCAAAGGGGATGTGGAGGGACAGCTCAAGGGGGTGAGGAGGGACAGCTCAAGGGGGTGAGGAGGGACAGCTCAAGGGGGTGAGGAGGGACAGCTCAAGGGGGTGAGGAGGGACAGCTCAAGGGGGTGAGGAGGGAGAGCGCAAGGGGTGAGGAGGGAGAGCGCAAGGGGGTGAGGAGGGCGAGCGCAAGGGGAGGAGGGACTGTGCAAGGAAGGGAGGAGGGACAGTGCAAAGGGGAAGAGGGACAGCACAAGGGGGGCACAAGGGGAAAGGAGCACAAGGGGAAAGGAGCAACAGCACAAAGGGGAGGAGGGTCCATGCAATCAGGGAGGAGTGACCAGGCAAGGGGGGGACAAGGGACCATACAGAGAGATGGAGGACCATACAACAGGGGGCGGATGGACATTGCAAGGGGAGAAGGAGTGACAAAGCAAGGGGAAGGAGGGACAGTGCAAGGGGGAGGGACGGCACAAGAGGGAAAGGAGCAACAGCACACGGGGGAAAGGACAGCACAAGGGAGGGAGGAGGGACATAGCAAGGGGGAGGGAAGGCACAAGATGGAAAGGAGCTACAGCGCAAAGGGTAAATGGGGACAGCGCAAGGGAGGGAGGTGGGACAGCACAAGGGGGAAGAGGTACAGCACAAACGGGACGGATGGCACAAGAGGGAAGAAGCAACAGCGCAAGGGGGAGGAGGCACAGCACAAGAGGGGTAGAGCAAGGTGCAATAGGAGAGAGGCACAGCACAATGGGTAGGAGGGACCGAGCAAGGGGGAAGACTGACAGCACAAGGGGGAAGAGGGCAGCGCAAGGGGTGGGAGGAAGGACAGCACAAGGGAGGGAGGACAGTGCATGGGTGGAGGGACAGCGTAAGGGGAGGAGGGACAGGGTAGGGGGAGGAGGGAAAGGGGAGGAGGGAAAGGGCAACAGGAGGAGGGACTGCAAGGTAAGGAGGGGGGACAGTGCAAGGGGGAAGAGGGACAGCACAAGGGGAGTGGTGGCACGAGGGGAAAGGAGCAACAGCGCAAGGAGGGAGGAGTGACCACGCAAACGGAAGAGGGACCATGCAGGGGGATGGAGGACCATGCAACAGGGGGCGGATGGACAGTGCAAGGGGAGGAGAAGTGACAACGCAATGGGGAGGAGGGACAGTGCAAGGGGGAGGGACGGCACAATGGAGGGACCACGCAAACAGGAGGAGTCACCACACAAGGCGCGGAGGAGGGACTATGCAACGGGATGGAAGACCATGCAGCAGGGGGCGGTGAAGTGACAATGCAAGGGGAGATTAGGGACAGTGCAAGGGGAGAAGTGACAACACACGGTGGGCGAGGGATGGCACAAGAGGGAAAGGAGCAGCAGTGCAGGGGGGAGGAGAGACAGCGCAATGGGGAGGAGGGACAGTGCAAAGGAGGTAGGCGGGATAGCACAAAGGGGAGGACGGATAGAGCAAAGGGGAGGAGGGACAGAGCAAAGGGGAGGAGGGACAGAGCAAAGGGGGAGGAGGGACAGAGCAAAGGGGGAGGAGGGCCAGAGCAAGGGGGGAGGAGGGCCAGAGCAAGGGGGAGGAGGGCCAGAGCAAGGGGGAGGAGGGACATTGCAAGGGGGAGGAAGGACGGCACAAGGGGGAAGGAAGGACGGCACAAAGGGGGAAGGACAGCACAAGGGGGGTAGAGGGACAGCACATCACAAGGGGGTAGAGGGACAGCACATCACAAGGGCGTAGAGGTACAGCACAACGGAGGGAGGAGGCACAGCGCAAGGGGGAGGAGGGACAGCACAAGGGAGGAAGGAGGGACCACACAGGTTGGTGGAGGGACAGCAGAGGGGGTGGAGAAACAGCACTAGGGGGTGGAGGGACAGCACAAGGGGGTGGAGTGGGGGTGAGGAGGGACAGCGAAAGGGGGTGAGGAGGGACAGCGCAAGGGGGTGAGGAGGGACAGCGCAAGGGGGTGAGGAGGGACAGCGCAAGGGGGTGAGGAGGGACAGCGCAAGGGGGTGAAGAGGGGCAATGGAAGGGGGTGAGATGAGGGTCAGCGCAAGCGGGAGAAAGGACAGCTCAAGGGGGTGAGGAGGAGCAGCTCAAGGGTGTGAGGATGGACAGCACGGGGTGAGGAGGGACAGCACAGGGGTGAGGAGGGACAGTGCAAGGGTGAGGAGGGACAGCGCAGGGGAGAAGGAGGGACAGCACAAGGGGGAAGGACGGACAGCACAAGGGGACAGCACAAGGGGATGAGGAGGGACAGCTCAAGGGGGTGAGGAGGGACAGCTCAAGGGGGAGGAGGGACAGCTCAAGGGGGAGGAGGGGCAGCTCAAGGGGGAGAGGGACAGCGCAGGGGGAGGAGGGACAGTGCAAGGGGGAAGGAGGGACAGCACAAGGGGGGAGGAGGGACAGCACAAGGGGGAAGGAGGGACAGCACAAGGGGGGAGGAGGGACCGCCCCTGGGGGGGGGGGGGGGTTGGCAACAGCACAAGGAGGAGGATGGCCACCCGTGGAAGGGACAGCTCAAACGAGAGAGGAGGGACAGCTCAAAGGGATGAGGAGGGATAACTCGACTCAAGGGGGTGAGGAGGGACAGCACAAAAGGGAGGAGGGGGGAGTGCAAGGGGAGGAGGGACAGCCAAAGGGATGAGGAGGGACAACTCAACTCAAGGGGGTGAGGAGGGACTGCACAAAAGGGAGGAGGGTGAGTGCAAGGGGAGGAGGGACAGCCAAAGGGGGGTTTGGCAACAGCACAAGGAGAAGGATGGCTGCCAGCGGAAGGGGTGAGGAGGGACAGCTCAAGGGAGGGAGGAGGGAGTGCAAAGGGGGAGGAGCGACAACTCAAGGGTGTGAGGAGGGACAACTCAAGGGTGTGAGAGGGACAGCTCAAGGGGGTGAGGAGGGACAGCTCAAGGGGGTGAGGAGGGACAGCTCAAGGGGGTGAGGAGGAACAGCTCAAGGGGGTGAGGAGGAACAGTGCAAGGGGGTGAGGGAGGACAGGGCAAGGGAGAGGAGGGACAGTGCAAGGGGGAGGAGGAACAGCACAAGGGGGGTTTGGCAACAGCACAAGCAGGAGGATGACCGCCAGCAGAAGGGGGTGAGGAGGGACAACTCAAGGGAGCGAGGAGGGACAGTGCATAGGGGGAGGAGGGAGAGGGTAAGGGAGGGAAGAGGGACGGACAAGGGGGGAAGATGCAACAGCTCAAGTGGGAAGTGACAGATGTTGGTTGTATGTATAATTGCATCCTTTGGTCGTAGTTATCCTATAGTTTAGTTTTTATTTCAATGTGATTTCTTACAAGGACACCTGTATGTTGTCAGTGGTACTGCATCTATCAAATCAACTACAACCTACAGATGTACTCACAAATTATTGAATTGGAGAGGTACAGAAACCCTGACATCATATAGATGACCTCATTAGAAATCACAGTGAGATTTCTTATGAGGACATCTGTATGTTGTCAGTGGTAGTACAGCTCTCAAAACGTAATAGCTTGCATGGTAGCAGTATCCAGAAAGGGAAAACGACATATAGCCCAACGGGCCAGGAAGTAGCCCAAATATAGCCCAACTACATCTGGCTCTGAAAATAAAGATCACTACGCAATCCCAGTTTTGAAAGTGACAGTCACATGACATAGTACAGAACTCCTGAATGGGAGAAAATAGCTAAACAAGCCACTATTGGATTACATTGGCATAAAGTAGCTCAGTGCCCAGATGCCTTAGGCTTAGGTGCGCTTTACAAATGGCAAATCAAATAAATAAATAATGGTACAAGAAATAACATTTAGTGTGCTAGTCAATTATGCCACAGCATTTCCAGTTGCAATACAAACCACAAAGTCAGCTTTCTGGCAGCCCTTGTCTATCTTTCTTCTCTGAAGCTAAAGCGTTGGCAATATTTTGGTGGCTGTACCCCCAAAATATGCCAAAATCAAAAAATAGTAACTACAACCTTTCTGCTGGCAAACTCTCTTCTGCATCTTTCCTGTGTCTACCTGTGCTTTGGCGTCAGTCTGTAACAGGGGTAGGGCAGCTCTCGTGTTTGCAAGTGAACGGTGCTTCCTAGAGCCTTGTGCCAGGGATACCTCTTCATCTTCGGCAGTAGGGTATGGTATTGTTTATTTGTAAAGCGCCTATACACAAAGCAAGTGTTTCAAAGCGCTCAAGGAGGGAGGGAACAAGGGTAAAAAACCAGTCATTCAGAGCCCTTGAATTTCTGAAGGATAAAAGTCTGCACGGGCAGAGTGGGTGCATGGAACAAGTGCATGTACTACAATTAACGGTGTAGATGACAGCAAAAAGGTCTGACGACGATTCTGCAGTTTTTCCAAGTGCATTGAGGAGCCGCCATGCAAGGAGGGGGGAGACAAGGGAACAACAGACAATCTTCAAGACATGAGATCGTGCAAGTGCGCAGGAAGGTGAAGGAGAGGGGATGGGGGCGGGGACAAGTGCAAGGGGTCGGTGGAAGGTGGGGGAAGTGTCCAAGAGTGCCCGGTCAGTCAGATAAATCTGAAGACCAGTCCATTAAGGGACTTAACACCCAGCAAGCAGGTGCTCCATGGGAAGGGAAAGAGAGGTCCTTTGGCCTGTTTCCTGTGTGAAAGTGTTTTTTTGTACATTGGACCTTCTGTGTCAATGCTACTCTTTGTCCTGCTTGGAGAAAGTTCCAGGAGGCCCTACTGGGCACAACAGCTGTAACAAGGCATTGGGCAGCCCTCAGCCTGCCACCGAGGTTTCTGATTGGGCCTGTGCTTTTTCATAACCCATGCTGTGCTGGAAATGGGGGAAAATGTACTGGGGGAACTGTCACTTCTTTGGAGGGGTGGGGCTGTGGGGAGGAGTGGGCGGTCTAAGGGGCCTGCTCCTCCCGCCCGCCACCCCAGGTTGCATAACACAGTATCTCTTTATAGAACGCAATCGTGGCGATTTGCATAAAAGCAGAGAGTATTATGGGAACATCATAATGTCCACAATTTAAATAGTGATTCAGTAAGAAATCCTTTTAAGCGAATAATGGACTCTTCTATTTTTATTGGTCCCAATATTCACCCTAATAAAGAGATGTGTGTAAATTGCAGGACATATATATCAGTTTGGACAGCTGCCACACGGAATGTCAGGCTTTGGCAGTTTCCAACACCGAGACTTCTGAAAGCTCGTTGAAGAGCTGGTTGTGCGTGCGCTTCGGATCGGCTTGGCAGATTTCTGTGCCAGCCCCTGGGAGCTGCCTTCAGTGGGAAGAGGTTGCCAGCTTTGTCCCTTGATATATCTTCGCATGTTGTTTTATTGCTATGTTAGGCTATATTATGTGACGTCAGATCACACTATGACAGGGTGCAAACTCTGGGCCCACAATTTATCAAGTGACCGGGTCCTTCCTTCCTGCCACCCACTGACTTTCCACAGGTTTAGGGGTGACGATACAATGCATGCGTTATTCTAATAGCCAAATGCGTACCAATTTGCTACATTTCTACGTTCTGGGGTACCAGTAAGTGATAGTCCACTATATCCTGCCGATTTTCCATGCTGCTCTGAATGTCAGTGGCATACCGCACTTTACCGATTGCATTTTCGCTTCATTTTTTACCACCACACATGGCGAGTTTGGGTAAGGTAGATAGAAGGAGGTCGGTTGCGCGGGTTTTCTCCCACGCTTTCTGTTGAGGAAAAAAAGGGTAAAAACTGAACAAAAAACAAATTGGTGACGTTGCCATTCGGCCGAAAGTAGTGTTTTTTTTTTTTTAAAAAAGCAAACCTTCATAGAACCCTGTTTAATGCAGGTTTGCAAAATATAAAGGTACCAAATGTTTGCCATTCTACTGCGTCATAATGAATGCCATTTATTTTGCACATTCGGATCAGAGGGACGGAAGGCGCCTATGGCAGCCAGCGCCGTGTGCCACTGCCTCGCCCAACGCCAATGCCATCTACAAACGAGCATTGCAGCCTGCCACCGCTCCACAGCATGGAACACTACACCTTCGCCCACAACCGCCAAACACGTGAAATGCCTTAAAGAGCCGAAATGCAGGCGGGCGGGTCTCACTGGAACACCTGGAGACTTTCCCACACGGAAGCTGTTTTTTTTGCTCTTTCGTCGTGCACCTTGCGCTCTTGCCTGTGTTGCTGCTGCCATCTCCCGACCCCACTGCAGTGCAACCACTCTCATGCAGGTTCGGGCGCAGCAAGAGGCGGGATTAAAGGCAGGATTTGCACCACAGAAACGTCCCCTCCTGCCTCCTCAAATCGGGTTTCAAGTAAGACTTGTGGGATTTACTTCCTCGTCCCGTCTTCCTGGTCCCGGTTGGCGCGATTAGTGATCGACGCAGGGCCCCTCCGCTTGTAATTTGGGCTGAAATGTCAATGGGGTTTCTTCTGAGGACCTAATTTCGAAGGGCAGTGGGGGTGTGGGGGGGAGTGAGGGTGGTGGAGGAGGAGGGCCATGTGCAGTGCAACGGCGCCTTTGCAGGCAACAGTTTCTCTTGTTCGAGAGTCGGATAAGAGGATATGGCGAGTTCTGCTGTGCACTGAAGGTTGCCTTCAATGAACCAGAGGGTTCTTTTTGCACGGCTATATTACGTTGTGCCGACTCTTAAACTGAGTGGGTTGCCTTCATTGAAATAAAGGGTGCTTTGGGAGTTCACTTATATTTCAGTCATTTGCTTGTTCCATCCTCATTTGTAACGGGCCGAGGCGGTCTTAGCACCAGCTCGCCGCATCTTAATGTTGAACCCGGAGGTTGGTATGTTCAGGATGTGTTGGCGGCTGACAGGGGTAATAACCCGTTCATCCGTCCATTTGGACCCGTTATGTAATAAGAGCTCATTCCTGTCTTCCCCCCAGAAATGTGTAGAATGAGTCTTGTTTTGTTTATTGGCATAAAAGGGCGCAGATTTATTTTCCACAACATCATAAAAAACCTCACTGCACACATTAGTGGAAATAACTCTGAAGATGCGACGACTGCTCTGTGTCCAACAACCTGCTTCCCCCTTTCCTTCCACAGGTCCAGTGTAGGCCCAACTCTCCCAACCCTTTGTGCCTGAGCCTCGCCTGCCCATGCAGGTGTTCCTGGGCTGGCAGAGTGCCATTTCCCTAAGGGAAGCTGAGCCCTTGTTGTTCCCCCCAGACGCCCCTGCCGCTTAGGCTCCCAAGGGGCGCTGGTCCGAGAAGAACGAAGACCTTTCCGGCTTTCTCCTGGCTCATCTGGAGTCTGTCGCTTGGTCGTCCAAACACCGCCACGCCACAGGTGGATTACCGCCCATCGTGGCTCCCCCCTCCTTATCTCACATTTCCAGGATTTTGGTGCAGAGATTCCAGTAGAAGAGATCCATCCCCAATGATGACAAGTGCACCCCATCCTTGAGTTAATACTCCAGGGGTTTCAAGTTAATGAGGCTGTGCCTGATCTGAGTGAATCCTCTGCAGAATTTTGCCATTGCACAATTCAACTTTCTCCTGGACTTTTCCACTGCAGCGTGATTCTCCACGCCTCTCCATTCCTGCCTCGGGATTATCTCTGACCAGATGATTTCCGTTTTTCCCAATTGCCCCGCCAATTCCTGTAATGAGAACATCATTTCCCTCATCAAAGCCCCCCTCCCCAAGCTTGTTAAATCATTGCCTCCCAGATGTATGACCGATATGTCTGGTTTCTGCTGTCTACCCAGCAGTTTGCGCACATACCCCTGTAATTGCGCCCATTTCATACCTGGCACCCCGTGCCACCCAATCCTGAACTCGCAGGCCGTCAACTCCTCCTGTTCCGCCGTGCAGCTTGCACCTGCCCTAGACACAAATGAGTGTCCTATCACCCAAACGGATTTCCTTCTCCTCCGGGCTGGTGCTAATGGGATGAGAAGCCAGCATGTTAACCTTACAATTTCTCTAGTCTGATGTATCTCTTAAAACACCCAGACCTCCATCTCCCAATGTGCTTGATCTCTTCTGCCCCTAGACCCATGGCTGCAGCTGTCATGGCTGCCCCTATCCTAAATGAATGTGTCCCAAACACCCCTTTTCTTCCCCAATTTTTCCCAACTTCATGTCCATAACCCTCCTAAACTGGAAGCGGCTCAGTGCAGACCCATCCCTGTGAATGAGTAGCAGACCCCTCCTCCCCCCCCCCCGACGGCAGCCTTTGCTCAAGAAAGGCCATCAGTGCCTTGACTGGGCAAGTTATGCTCCCTATGATAGGTTGGAGAGACACTGTGCACACTTTCCCCTCCTGATCGGTTTTTGATTTTCTTAATAACATGATTAGCCGACCTTCTGTTATGTGCACATCCCCCAATTTCAAGAAGCCTGTTCCTTTCGACCCCTTGTTCTCCGGGACCAGCTCGCTCACCATAAATGCCCCAAAGAAAGCTAATGTAAAGGCTGCCTTGAAAAGAGCCACCTCAAAGCCCTCCCGGCAAACCTCTCCAAGACATCCTATCAGTTTGCTTAGTTTAATGATGTCAATGGGCCGCCTTTCATCGGCTCTTTTCACGCCCTGCTTGGCCCATACCCTCATGGCCATTACAATGTAGTGTTTCTTCGTGGGGTCACCTTTCCCCTCCAACTTGGAATAATGGGCGATCGCGGCCAGGTGATAGGCCATCCATGCTCTGGTTCTCCCCTCATACCAGCACCAGCCCACAAAGGCCCTTACCGGCAGCTCCCTCTGCCCTTCCTCCATCACCTCTTTTTGGAACGCCAAGAACCGTTCCCAGTATGCCTTGTATCAACTTGCCGTGCCGGGTGCTAGTGCCGTGTGAATCAGGGGTCTCAGATCTCCCCAATCAGGTCCCAGCACTGTGTTTCGAACGGAGTCATCAATTTGTTTTCTCCTGGACAACTCCCTCAGAATGTTTCCCACTGCAAACGAGAGAGAGCATCAGCTGCTATGTTCTTGACCCCCTGTATATGACGTGCTCTCACCTCAATGTTTAGTGCTAGCATGCTTTTGTTGAGCTCTGTCAGTAAACGCAACACCCTTGTATTGTTGGCTGACCCTAGATTTATGATCTGGACCACTGCCAGGTTATCAGACCACAGCATCACTTTTTTGTCTTTCAACTGCTCCCCCCAAAGCTTAAACGCTATCACTATGGGGAAGAGCTCCAGCAAAGTGATGTCCCTGGTGATACCTTGCCGGTGCCACGCCACCTGTTGTCCAAGATTGACCCAAACCCCAAGGCTCCTGATGAATCTGTAAATAGCTTGAGCCTGTCGCTGCTACTCCAGTCCCCCCTCCAATGCAGTACCCCGTTGAATTTGTCCAAGAACTCCTCACACATCCCCAGGTCCTCCCGCACATCAGCTCCCAACCAGACATGTTGCCCAGCATGTTGTAACCCCACCTTATCCTGCAGGAGCCTGCATTCCCTTTGGCTGAGTCAATTTCTATCCCTAGGAATGTCAAGCAAGTCACTGGGCCCACTGTCTTTCCCTTGGCTAGCGGAACCCCCCCATCCTGTCCATGAACCCCTGGAATGTACCCATGAGGGACCCCGCACTCCCTGGTCCCCTGTTTCCCTATGAACAAAAAATCACCTAGGTAATTAACCACCACCCCTTCCTGACACTCCTGTTTGACTTCAAACTCCAAGAAGGTGCTACATGCCTCACAATATGCACAAGAAATGGTGCACCCCATAGGTAAACATTTGTCATAGAAATACTGATCCTGCCCCTTGAAACCGAACAAGTGTTGACTCTCTTTGTGAATAGGCAGCAACCGGAATGCCGACTCTGTCGGCCTTCCCCATCAGTGCCTCCTTTCCGGCTGCCCTCACCACCTCTAATGCATCATCAAAGGAAGAATAATGAACTCGGCACAACTCTTCGGCTATGCCATCATTTACTGAGTCACCCTCGGGAAAAGAGGTGATGAATTAAGCAATACTGTCCTTCCTCTTTCTTAGGAACCAGACCCAATGGTGAAACCACCAAATTCTCCATTGGTGGATGCGTGAATGGACCGGCCACTCTACCCAACTTGATCTCCTTGTTCACTTATAGTGCCACCACCTCTGGCCTTCCCAGTGCTGACCGCAAATTAAGTGCCTCCTTGCCCTTCTTAACCTCTGAGCATGGGATTTTAAAACCCCACCTTAACCCCTCCCACAGCAATTTAGCATCGCTACTGTTGTGATATGTATTTAACCTTGAGTCATCGCTTGGAGGCTAACCGGTGTAGGTAGACACTTTTAAATCATATTTTGATACATCTGCGGAACTGTGGCCTGTGACATGAATGCTTTATTCTCATTCCCTCTTGACCTTCTCTTTAGCTTTGGGGCTGCTGCTCCTCCTCTTTCCTTCACTGGCTGTGGAGTTGCAGTCCCCCTCACCTCTACTTCGGGGGTGCTTGAAGCGGCATGTTTTGTCAAAGGGGCACCCCCTTCAGTATTAACCCGCTAGCATTCTGCTTGTTCCCCCTGGTAGCTGGCTCGGTTGTTCCAAGAGGAGTGCCCGCGAAAAGACGCCCTCCCCTGGTGGGAATATCCTCCTCTGCCCCTCCAAACCTGAGGCTTTTCCCCTTGGGCCTTCTCTCCTCCCTCCCCCGCGGGCACCATTTTGTCTATGAATCCCCCAATGTCCATCTCATCCCAAGACAAAGCTGGCCACACTTGCATTTTCAAACAAAAACCCCGGTCATACCGTAACCAACCTTCCCCCCCCATGCTTCAAATACAGATCATGGATATACTGTTCATACGCTATCATTGACAATGCATCCTGGGGATATTTCTCTAGCATAATTGACATATACATTCTGAACGCCTTTAGCCAGTTGTGTATGGAAGGTTCCACCTTGGGTTTTTCCCTGTCCCTCTTCTCCTTCTCTTTTTCTGATAAGTCCTTTATCCCTTCTCCCAGAGGTTCCATGCCCACAAAGTCCAAGATCTCAATAAATTCCTTCCTCCACACCTTCTCCTTGATAGCCCCAGATATGTGCCATGCTAAGGAGCTCACCGACACCCGGACTGGGGTGAAGCCTGGCATTGGCCTCCCATATTGCTTCATATTAGGGCCCCCTGTTCCCTCTTGCACACCATTGGTATTGATAACAGGGGTTACCCCCGGACCTGGTGCCCCTTGACCCCACCAGGCTGGAACCTGCGCTGCCCCTGTTAGCGCTGCACCTTCCAGTGTCCCTGCATTACCCCCCCCTGTAGAGTTTGTGTTGGACAGTGCCGTGACCCGCTGCCCCTGAGGTAACTGCACCAGCCCCCCAGGATACCCAGTGCTGGGATGATTAACTGCCCACTGGCCAACACCCTCTGGCCACCCAGTGCTGAGCGTATTACCTGCCTGGTAGCCCCCTGAGCCCAGTCCCCCAGGCCCCTGAGTCACCCCCCTCTGTTGTACTACCGCAGCCTCGCTTGCAATTTGGTTGAAAGCATTCGCATTGCCACTGAAAAGCTGCCCATTGCCCCACGCCTTCATATATTGCATGATCATACCTGTCACTGCTTCCAAGGATGTGGGCCCCTCTTCAGTCACTACCACCGGTCTGGTTGCAGGTGTGCTGTGCGGACCACGATTCCCTGGAGCCTCCACAGATGTAGGCGCCGGTACGGCTACAACCTCCTGTGTCCTTCCTTTTCCTCTTGCCCCAATCACCCTGGACTTCTTGCCAGTCCTGGCTTGCTCCTTGCTTGCTCTGGCCTTCTGTGTCATAGTTCTTTTCCTTTTTGTGGTTGGCTCTTCCTCTTCCTCGCCATGTCCATCTTCTTCCTCATCCCTTCCTTGCAGTTCTCCTATTATCTCTTCATTGTCTGGGAAAATTAGGGGGGAGTCTGGCCTCTGGCTAGGCCCTGCTGGTTCCCCCCCTGTCTGTGGGATCAGGGCCTCCATCCAGTTGGGCCCGTGTTTGGCAGCCGCCAACCTGGCCATTGCCATGAAAGCTTCCAAGTCCATGTTCGTATTTGCCCAAGTGATGTCCAATGTTCAATATTAGCTTTTTAGGCCTGTGCTGCACCACTCCTGCGGCAAGATATCCCCCCCTTCAGGGACCCCTTGGTCCTGAGCCGCTGCTGTGGTAGTTTTGGTTGCCCCAGCTGTTTGCTAGGCAAGGTTATCTCTCCCCCAGGCTTGTACTCGTGCTGAGGCTGTGTTAGCAATTGCAATGTTTGAGGGGGGCAATCTCCATGCCCCTCCTTAGGCAGTGGATGGCTGCAGCAAATGCAATGTTCGGGGGGTGGGGGCGCGTGGAGCGATCTCTGTGCCCCTCCTCAGGCAGCGGATGGCAGCCCAGACAGTCTCTTCTGTCCCCCCAGGCAGTGGATCTGCACACTCGGCTACCGCTGCCAAGTTTTCACCTGTTCTGGCCCTTGTCTCGTGCAGCTCTTGTTGCAGGCAGGCGCCGCATAACCTTACCCCTGCGGCTGCCTTACCTGTTGCTGTGCCTCCTCCACCTGCATCGGCCGCGTGTCTTGCTGCTTCTCTTGGTTGCTGGTAACGCCTGCCTGAGCGGCCACTCCTCGCTCTCTGCTGCCTCCGCTTGTCTCGCGCTGCTTCTTGGGGCTCCGGCACCTCCGCTGGTCCCGCACCGCTTCTTCTTGCCTTCTTGGTGCGGCTGCTGATGCTCCACTGACGCTGCTGTCATGCGGCGGCCTCGCTGTTGGTCCCCGGCTCCACTTCCTTCTTCCAGCTGATCGGCTCTTCCAGCTGATTCTGCTCCCGCAGCGCCGGCGAGTCCTCCACTTCTGCTGTCCCTGGAGCCTCGGTGACCTCCTCCGCTTCTGCTGTCCCTGGAGCCTCGGTGACCTCCTCCTCGCAAGAACGCCTTCCAAAACGAATTTCTCCAAAATGAAATCCACTCCGTGCAGAACGGGCGGGTGTCCTTCTGCAGAAGCTGGATGCTGCCTGCAGTAAGGAGCCTGCCCGTTATAAAGGGGTAATCCCGCCCCCTTGCTTTGTTGCCCTTCGCTGGCTTTTTCGTTTTCTGCCGTGCTTTGCCGGCACCTGCCCCTCGACCAGGGGGGGAGGAAGGAGGAGGACAACGCCCGGGTTATCGGGGGGCCTCCTCCATTTTCTTTTTTCCCTCTCGTCATCACTGACATATAGTCCTGCCCTGGAAGGGGTGGGGCATAGTAGCCCATGGCACAGCCCTGCTAAGGCATAACAGGGCGGAGGAGGCGAGCACCCCCTGCCCCGCCTGCTGCCACAAAAGCTAAGCACAGGCAGGAAGTGGGGCCATAAATATGGTCCCTATACGTAGAACCCACGCAGGGGAGCTGCCTATTTGTACACCCGCTCCTACTGCAGCAAGTCAGCATTGTCCCACTGAAATCATGCACCCTAACATGTAATTTGTTTGCATGTTATCTAATAATTGTGTTTTTGTAGCAGGCGGTAACTCAGGCGATCAAGCAGTGCCTAAACGAACCTCCTCCCCGGTAACCTAACAGGGTGGGGGTCCTGCACGGTATAAAAAGGAGGAGCACCCCCGTGGTTGTCAGCTACTAGCTTGGGCTGGTGAAAAAGAGATGCATAACGGCACTCCCTGCAGCCCATCAGCGGCGCTGGCCAATGTGTAACGCCCAGACCGAGAGGCTCTGGGAGGCTCAGAGAGTGGTGGTCTAAGTATGCTGGAAAGGAATGGACAGGTAAAAGAGAGCTGGCTGGAACTAAATAAAGGAACAGATGAAGGTGTAAGGGGGGTGCAAAGTAATGTGTAAACAAAAAGGTGCTGCCCATTGTCTGTGATTGTAATAAAGTATTGAATATGTTATTGTCTGGTTTGCAGTGGCAGTGTGAAATGTGTGCTAATAAAACTGCCGCCTTGTTATGCCACAAATGGAGAAGTTGGTCTGGCCTCAGTTATTTAGACAAAGTGGGCTGCAACGGATGGTCAGTAGCTCGCCGGTTGCGGGTGCGGGGGGGGCGAGTGGGACCCAACTCCTCATGTTGTAGAAGCAGGCCAAAAAAGCAATGGGAGGAAGAGGAAGACTTTGACTTGGAGTAATGTTTTGTGCCGTCTGCCCTGACCCCTTATGATAGTCGCAGGCATTTCACATCACACTGGCACTAGCGTTGGGACTGCCCCAGGCCCCGGGCCGTACGAAGTATGGCATGATGAAGGGCCTGGGAGGTTAGGCGCAGGGTGGGGGGAAAAGGCGCGAAAGCCAAGGGGAGGGGTGACCAATTGGCCCCCTCAACCCAGCGTTGCTAGGAAATGGCACAGGAACAACAAGGAAAGGTGTGAGGGAAAACAGCAAGGGGGCCGGGGGAAGTCTGACCCCCCAAGGGAAGAACAAAGGGGCCTGGGGATATAAGTAGCCCAAGAAGAAGGCTACGAGTACAAACCAGGTAAGGAGCTCACCTCATTCGGGTAAGCTGCTAGGGCCTGGAAAAGGGGGAAGGAAAACGTTTACTCTTGCGGGTTGAATGCACTTTTTCCCTTTCTTGTTTACTTTTTGTGAATGGCAGAAACGAGGGATTGTTTCTTCCACCTACCTCCCAGGATCGCCAGAGCCACCGTGTGAAGAGGACCGAAGGGAGATGTGAGGGCCGTGGAGGAACGGGAGACCAACACGGGATCAGAAGCCAGAGGTCTGCGTGGAAGGACCAGCTGGCGTGCGCAGTGAGGAGACCAGAGAAATAAGCGGGGCGGGCTGCAGCGTCAGGGTTTCAGTGTTGTGACAGGAGCCTCCAGCCAGTGAAAGAACGGGCGGCCAACGCAGCCGGAGGTCTGAAGGAAGGATCAGCCGGCATGCAGAGATGAGCCGCATCGTGATAACGGCAGCCAGCCGGGCGGGGAACGCGCTTTTGGTATCCTGAGGAGCAGCAGAACCACTACAGGCCCCTGCAAGGAGGGAGGAGGGTGGCAAAACAGCATCGCCCGGCCGGGTGCAGGCACAGGAAGGAGCGGCGAAAAAAGGAGGCGGGGCCCGAGCATCTGAAAGGAGCAACAACACTCGAGACAGACCCGGTTGGGGAGACACAACAAAAGTTTAAAGGGACAGGCACGATTTAAATAAGTTTCGGTGGGACACCCAAGGAAGCATTGTGACTTGGGCATTAAAGATTGGGGGTTCGAGCCAATCCACCAACATAAAAATTTTGGAAGTGTGTGAGCAAGAGAGCGGCAGTTTTAGCAGCGGGCACAGACGAAGAAAGCAACAAATAAGAAAAGAACAGCAGCTAGCCGGACACGGTTACCTCGAAACTCTGAAAGGCGGCATCTAATTTGGGTTATTTCAGTGCCTGGAGGGACAGAAACACGGCACAATTTGAACACATAGTATCATCAGGAGAAGGAGCAGAAAGAAAGCATTCAAACAAGAAGAATGGCGGAGGAAAGAGCAAGAAGGGCACAGGAATTCAGCGAATGGGCCAGAAAGGCGGAAAAAGAGTATGGGGCACAATGGGTGCTGGAAGTCATGCAAAAGGAGGAGAGGGCAAAGGTAATGTCACCTTTGCTGATAGAGAAGTCCAGCAACAGTGAAGGAGAAAATGCAGTACCACAAGGTCAGAAGAGGGGGAGAGAAGAGCCAAGGAGATCGCAAGACCAGACAGAGGCACCCAGGAAGAGGAAGAGGAAGGAAAAGAATAAAGGTACTGTGAAAAATGATGATAAAGTGGGGAGGCAAATTGTTAAGATGTTGAAAACCTGCATCACGGGTACGGGTAAGATGCCCTAAACCAGTGGCAGGAAGGGCAGAGGGCATAGGGGACCCAGGGAGGAGCAAGGGGTTTCATCATCCGAAGCAGAGAGCTGTGATGATGAGGAGAGGGATCACCTGAAGGCATGGGTGAAATGGAAAGGTGTTGTAAGCAAGGAAAAGCAGAGGGGCGCTGGGCCATAGGGGAAAGGTAGAGCGGCAGGGGGGCAGGGTCGGACCCCATAGAGACCCCGGTCCCAACACCTCAGGGGGCACCAATGGTACCGAATCCAGAAGGGGTCCTGCAAGGTACCAATCCCCAGGGGACAACACCCGGCCAGCCATTAGCACCTGTAGGAGCAACTGCAGTATCAGTGGCAGGGAACCCACCACAGGGGGTGGTACCACCAGTGGTAGCGGCTGCAGTTAAGGAAGGGGGGCCAGCCATGACTGACGATGGCAGACCAACAATGGGAAACGATGCACAGGGCCGGTCCATGAAGGCAATGGCATGGTATATAAATGGCAAGGTAAAGGAAAAAATATGGAGAAAAGAGTTCATTGACATTTTTTCTCTGCTAGAATGTCAAAAAAGAGGGATGAATGTGTCAATAGAGGACATAAAAGAAGATGAGAAAGGCCTACTGAGGAGGGTAACAGTAGTAAAGACCTTTGACAACTGGATAGCAGCCTTTCAGATAATGTCCACCATTATATTGCAGAAATACCCAGAGGACGGGGTAGCATTAGTCGCATATCAACAGATGGTGTTAAAAGTGTACAAGGCATTCAGGGGGGATGCATGGCAGGAGTATGACCACGAGTTTAGAAAAGAAAATGGATTGCTTCCCAGAAATGGGGTGGAACGAAGAAAACTTTAATCTCTACATATTTAACGTATTGAAAGAAAAATGGGACTCCAGGGAACGGAACTCGGGAGGGCAGCAGAGAAGGCGGCACGTGTCCAGGAACGGATGCCTAAGGGTAACAAAGACTTGGTAAAGAGAAGCCTTGGTAAAGAGAAGCCTTGGGCATCTACAAAGCTGGACACAAAGTGCCCAAAAGCACATTATTGTGATATATGTTTTATTGTGTATTTTCTGTAAGAAAATAAAAAGCCTACGACCTATAACTTTTCCACAACAAAACTGGTCTGCTATTTTATTCCATAGGTAGGGATCAGGTAACAAGAGCAAAGGGAGCCCACACTACTCAGCCTAAGCCTCTGAATATTGACCCATTCGCCACCCACACTCTGCGCCCAGGGTCGCTAACATTAGTGCAGGAACCGTGTAACATTAACGGGATGGCTCCACGGACATGTAATCGTGCAACAAACAGTGCATACGGATGTGGATTGTTAATACAGCCCAGGTCAGAAACTAAACTCCCTCCTGCCACCCAAAGAATAGCTTGTACTTGTATAAAATTCTGCAGTGCTCACCTGAGCGGCATTTGAAGGGACAGAGCCTAAATTTGGGGTTGCAAACCTGCAGCATGTGCACTAACCCACTCAGGCAATTCTACCCCTTTGACAAATGATTTGGTGTTGACAACAAGAGAATATAGTGGCTCTTCCATCCCACCACCAACCTCGGGGGCCCTCCCAAAAAAGGCAGAGCGAGGCCCAGGCTCTTGTGTCAGGACTGCATGCAGCAGGAGTTACTTGCTCAGAAGACCAGATTTAAACACGTTGGCCTTTAAATCCAGGCGTTCCATATGTTAATATCCCCGCATTTACCCCATAAATTATCCCCACAAATAATGTTGCCTATGGCCTTTCCCGGCGACCGTATATATGGCGACATTAGTTGTGGGGATATTATTACCCGATACCAATCCAGGATGGTTTAAACTATGGCTAGGCTCAGCAGATTTTTCCCCCCAAAAAATGGGTCTGGCCACAAACGTGATAACTGAATTGCCCTCCGCCACCCCAAAAGAAAAAACACCCCAGTCCCTGGTGTGACCCCCCAGTACATTTGAACTGACAGCAGATTCGTTTCCCGCGCACTCTGTTGGGGCAAGCAATGAATGCATGTGGCTGTTACCTGTGGAAGGCAGAGGATAGCTGAGCTGGAGGGTGCGCGGAGGATGGGGGAATCCAGTGTCCATGCCGTGCGGTGCACAGCCAGGGTGCTGGGGGCGAGGGCATGGCAGACCTCAGCCGCCCAAATCCTTTCAAGAGCTGCCTAGCGCATCCCTCTCAGCTACATGGATTGCCATGCTTTGCTTTCTGTGGCAATTGCCATTTTCTAGTTCTTACCCTGTTTGAAAATCACATCTACGCGCAGGCGCGTATACGTGCGAGTGTGTTGGTGAAAATAAAATACACACACGTATAGGTTTGATTTTCAAAAAACGGTTTATAACTAGTAAATGGCATTAAGGCCACAGATAGCAAAACAGCGCTAGATAAAGATGGGTGTTTGCGGCAATGTGACTTTCAGGATTTCAGGTGTTGGGGCCGCCGGATTTAGAGCGCCTAGAGGCACTGACAGTCATGTAGAACTAGGCCACGCCAACTGCATGGAAATCTTGGCTCCGCTTGAACTCCCGCGCCTCACAGTGCCCCCCCCCCCCCACTCCCCACACACACACAGTGGGTTTTGGGGTGCGATAAGCAGCACCCCTAGTTAATTGCATTCTGACACTTGTAGTTCTCCGGGTCGAAACCCCCTCCCCCCAATGCCAACACTGGCTTCTCCAATCTGCGAAATCCCCAACTGGCATCCACCCAGTCATGTGCCCAGAAGCCCCTTACCTGGCTGCTGCCACGGATCCGGGGAAGGCCAGTCCTTGCGCCTGCAAACCTCTCTCCTCTCCCCTGCGAGGAGGCGGTATTTATACACGGTCCCTGTGCAGGCGGCTGACAAATATTTGACGGCCATATTGTCACAGGCGGCTTGGCAAACAGAGCCCCGGCTCGCTGTTTGCGCCCAGCAACGGGGGGAGACGGGAGAAGGCAGCGGCTGGGGGCGGAAGGCCGGCCTGGCATTAATGGCCCCTCACCAGGCGACTCTCGAGTGCTGTGCCTACACGTTCAGCTATTAATGCCCGAGCTGCAGATGCTGGGCGAGATGCGGGCCCTTGTGGCGAGGGCGCTTATCGCTCCCTTGGATTTCAGGCGCTATCAGGTCCTGGTCAAATAGGCGTAAAATTAAATTTCATGCTATTTTGACTCCTGGAGTAGGCATCTTGAAAAAGAACATACAGTAATGCTTATCAAACAGAGCTAGTACAAACAGCACACCTGATCGTAATGGGCAAAAGAGTCCCAGGCGGAATCGGCGCTTCCTGATAAAATAACAGGGTTTGGTTAAACACACAGACAATTACTGCCAGCGCCGGCGAGAAGGAGTCCAGTAACTAGACAATGTGCCAACGCTCTCCCTTTACACACCCCGCGACTACCAACAAACCACCTTCATCCCACCCATCTGCAAAACCAGCCATCTAAACACGGCACACATACACAGCATGTTTATACAAAGCACCCACCCCAAAACACCACCCATAGGAAATCAATCTGTAAGCAACCCACCTACGAAGCAAACACCTGTACACTTCGCACCTTCACACTATCTATACACACCGCCTATAAGTCACCCATCCATCCACAAAGCATCCACCTACACATCTGCAGAACCTCCATTAAACAACCACCATCCACCTAAAATCGACCGACTACAAGCCCAACATCTACAACCACCAACCCACACACAAACTATATGACATGCACACAGAGCCATCTATACACCACCGTTGAACCATCCTTGTACAACCAACCCATCTGCACACAATCCAGTTGTAAACGAAACCATCCATTTACAAACCACACACACACACTCGCCATCCTTAAATCACCCAGCTGCAAACCACCCATCTACAAACAAGCCAATCCTCAACCATCCATCTACAAACAAGCCAATACTCAACCATCCATCTACAAACAAGCCAATACTCAACCATCCATCTAAAAACGAACCAATCTCCAACCATCCTTCTACAAACAAGCCAATCTCCAACCACCCATCTACAAACAAGCCAATCTCCAAGCACCCATCTACAAACAAGCCAATCTCCAACCACCCATCTACAAACAAGCCAATCTCCAAGCACCCATTTACAAACAAGCCAATCTCCATCCATCTACAAACAAGCCAATCGCCAACCACCCATCTACAAACCACCCATCTACAAACAAGCAAACATGCCAATCTCCAACCATGTATTCATTGTTTGCCTGTTGGGTGCTTATACACCAGGTAAATACAGTTTCAAAGCGCCCACAGGGAGAGCGCAAGGAACAAGGGAATGAAATACATTACAAAACATTTAATAGGAGAAGTGGAGGGAAAAGGGAAGAAAGGACAAACCTACAATGCCTTGTGAGTATTCAGAATGTGCAAGTGCAGCAAGGAAGAGGGCAGAGGGGGTAAGTGGTGGGGAGTCCAGCTCATTGGGGAGCCACAGACGAAGTGCTTGGGTTGTTGAGTGCTACACAGCCAAAAGCCACGTTATGTGTAAGTGCAACCCTCCAGAGTGGAGGGTGTACCAAGGTAAGTGCTGACAGTAGACAGGAGCTGGGCCGATTGGGAGTGGGTGACAGGAGCCCCAAGGATGCATAAGGGCCCGGACACCAATCATAGCAACTGTGGGATTCACAGAGGAGAGAAGAAGGGAAGGAGGAAGTAAAGAGAAATTTAAGAATCTCCTGCTCAAGGCACAGAAGGAGGGGAGGCTGTTCCATAGAAGGGAGCCAGCTGAGGAAAGCGATCGACCACCTACCCTCTGTTTAGCAAAACATCCATCTGCAAACAAGCCAATCTCCAACCACCCATCTACAAACAAGCCAATCTCCAACCATCTATCTACAAACAAGCCAATCTCCAACCATCTATCTACAAACAAGCCAATCTCCAACCACCGTTCTACAAACAAGCCAATCTCCAACCATCCATCTACAAACAAGCCAATCTCCAACCATCCATCTACAAACAAGCCAATCTCCAACCACCCATCTACAAACAAGCCAATCTCCAATCACCCATCTACAAACAAGCCAATCTCCAACCATCCTTCTACAAACAAGCCAATCTCCAACCATCCATCTACAAACAAGCCAATCTCCAACCATCCATCCACAAATCACCCATCTAACAAACAAGCCAATCTCCAACCATCCATCTACAAACCACCCATCTACGTTCAATCTATAAACCTCCTATCAACACGCCACATATGCTTCACCCGTAAATCACCCACCTGCAAAGCATCCCTCTATAAGCAACCCTTCTATAAACCACCCACCTATAACCTATTTACCTACAAACTACCCTACAAGCTATTGATATGAAAAGCAACCAGCCAGAAAGCACCCCAAACAACATTGATACATGATCTATCTACAAGCCATTTACTAACTGCCCACCTACAAACTATCAGTCTACAAAAAAACATCTACACAAAAAGCCTCTACAAACCATGTATCTGCCATAAAGAGGCATTCATTTACAAATCAACCATCAGCACATCAGCCATCAACCAATTGTCCCCACCCATTTAAAAACATCTACTGGGAAACTATCACATCTACAAACCACATGCAATTCTTCTGTAAACCACCCATCGACAACGTATCCATCTACAAACAATTTATATATAAACCACCCATCTTTATAAAAGCAATCTACAATCCTTCCATCCACACACACCACCTATTTACACATGAGCCACCTGTAAACGGTCCTCTATATGCTCACATATATAAATCACTGTTATACAAACCATTTGCAAATAATCTCATCTCCATACCATCCATCTACAAGCCACCCATCTAAACACAGTCTATATGTAAACCAGGCCTCTACAGATCTTCACACACACACTCAATTAATTTCCTACCTACAAACCACGATCTACAAAAAAATCAATCTATAAACCACAACTCCATAGACCACCTACCTTTAAACCACATCCTACAAACCACCGATGTACACATCATGCATCAAGCAAGAACCACTCAAGAAACCATCTATCTACAAATGATTGCGCTAAAACCATCCCATTTACAAACTACCCCACAACCTACCCATCTAGAAACAACATGTATACATCTTTCTCTACACACAGCCCACCTATAAATCAATCATCTACAAATCACCCATCTAAACATGATGCACACACTATTTCGTCTTATCACTATCCATATGCAAACCACCCATTAATAAATGTATGTCTAAACAACAATCTACAAGCCACTGAACTATATACCACCTTGTTATACATGGTCCAGTGACAAACCATGCCTCAATAAGCCATCAAGAACCCCCCCATCCGTAAACCACCCATTATAAACTATTAATCTGCACATGTTTCATGTATGAACGATCCACCAACACAACATCCGTCGGCAAAATATTAATCTACAAAAAGTTTCACAGTTAGAAACCATATATTTACAGAAAACACCCACAAACTATCCTATTGGCAAACTAGTCACCTACAAACCACCTATAAACACAATAACCCTCTGGCAACTATCATTCTACAAACTACCTAAATTCACACATGCTCCATCTGTAAATCACCCACCCACCTACAAACCATCAGTCTTACAGATCACCTGTCTGTAAACGATTCCCCCACAGTCTCCCCTACATACATCCAACTACAAACCCATTTTCTACAAACCACCTACCTACAAAATATCCATCAATGAAATGCCCATTTTCAAACCAGGCATCTACATGAACCATCTCCAAATAGCCCATCAAGAAAGCGTCCATTTACAAACCACCCATCTACAAGCTGTCCATTGAGAAATACTAAATCTACGACCTATCCCATTTATGCAAAATGCACCTACAACGCACACATCAAAAAAAAAATCTACCAATAAATGAGGAGCTTATATACAAACCACACATGTGCCTGAAAACCAATAGGTTAACCACCAATCTAAAACAATCCACATACACACAATGCATCTACTACCTTCAATGTTCAAAAACAACCTGCAAACAATCCAGCTATAGACCACCCATGTATATTTGGTAAATTGGTAATCCATCATCAATGGACTTTGACTCTATAAACACCTTCCTACAAAAACACTCATCTACAAATCATCCATCCAGCTCTAGATGGTACAATGCCACTGTTAGTCCTTTGCCCGTTCATTAGGGTTTTGCTTATGCACCAAATTATCTTGGGGCCAAAAAGACTAGGACCGCTCCCTGCCAGGTTTCCCTGCGTTGTAGGAGTTAACCCCACCTCCCTTCTAGCATTGTTCGGCCAGTAGTCGAGACCATAGTCCATTCCCATCTTGAGTTGGCCAATGTATTCTTATCAGGAGTTTCAAAATGTGTTTGAAGACCTCTCACATTGGTCTTTCACACCGCTGCTCGCCTAGCGGTCAGACATTTCTCTGATTCTTACCTCTTCACACTGGCAGCCATTTGAATCTCTTGTTCATTTAAGCTACGCTGTATTATTCTTAAAACAATTAGATCACAACAACCTTCTAAACTTGCTGCACACCCACTCCACCGCTGGTGGGTCCTGTCAAAAATGGAGAGAAGCTTTTTGGCGCGAATGCATTCCTCTTGAGTGCAAGGCAAGCTACCTCTTCTGTCATTTACCATGTCTGGCTCACCCTGTCGGGTTACCTGTGTCTCGCACCCACGCTTTCTGTTCACATAATGATCTGATAACATTTCTTTATCCAAACATCCAATGGATGTTTTAGATATTTTTTTAATTAGCATATTGGATTGTAGATGTCTCCAATTTACAAAAAAATATAATTGTACATTATCTTTTTTGCACAGCGCTTAACATGCCTTTGGGTGCTTTAAATAAAATAAATGAAAATAGAAGAAACCAACCATCTACAATTTCATCTATGAACCAAACATCTACACACTACCCCATCTACAACTATTCCATCTATGAATTAAACATCTACACACCATCCATCTACAACTATTCCATCTATGAACCAAACATCTACACACCACCCATCGACAACTATTCCATCTATGAACCAAACATCAACACACCACCCATCTACAACTATTCCATCTACAAACCAAACATCTACACACTACCCCATCTACAACTATTCCATCTATGAACCAAACATCTACACACCACCCATCCACAACTATTCCATCTATGAACCAAACATCCACACATCACCCATCTACAACTATTCCATCTATGAACCAAACATCAACACACCACCCACCTACAATTATTCCATCTATAAACCAAACATCTACACACTACCACATCTACAACCATTCCATCTATGAATCAAACATCTACACACCATCCATCTACAACTATTCCATCTATGAATCAAACATAAACACACCACCCATCTACAACCATTCCATCTATGAACCAAACATCTACACACCACCCATCTACAACTATTCCATCTTTGAACCAAACCTCTATAAACCACCCATCGACAACTATTCCATCTATGTACCAAACATCTGCACACTACCGCATCTACAACTATTCCATCTATGAACCAAACGCCTACACACCACCCATCTACAACTATTACATCTATGAACCAAACATCTACACACCACCCATCTACAACTTTTCCATCTATGAACCAAGCATCTACACACCACCCATCTACAACTATTCCATCTATGAACCAAACATCTATGAACCAAACATCTATAAACCACCCATCGACAATAAGTTCCTCTGTAAACCACCTAGTACAAATAAAACATACACACACACCATCCATAAATCACCCACCTGCACACCACCAATTTTCAGAGCACCCATATGAAAATCACCAACCCACAAACCATAACCCTAAAAGTCACACAGATCCAAATGATTAATCAAGAAAGCATGCCTCAACAAAGTATCCATCTATGAAACACCCCTCTATGAATCACCCATCTACAAACCCTTTACCCACACACATTTCTGCTATTAAAAGCCACCTAGATACCACCCATGAACGAAGATTCCATCTATACACCAACTTTTGTTTTTCAAAATCAGAAAATACAAATATAAATGGCATGAAGAGAGACAGACACAAGAGAAAAGACAATGTATTCTACACAACTACACAGCAGTTATCCATGAATCAGTCTTCCACCTGTTGCCACTATTTCATTTGAGAATAATCTCCCATTGAGATAGGCCGCAAAGCATTAATACAGGCACATAATACAATCCTGTAACCACCTGCGCACGAATAGAGAATCAGTTAAACTGGCCAAATAGCCTAACACAAACCCCTACCATTTAGAACATTCTGACGTCCACCAGATCTTCCAGAATGAGGAACCTATTAAAGGAAGTTTAGAAAAGACTCTTAGACCAATCAAAATAATGTTCCCATCAACATGCAACACAGTCGTGCTACAATACAATAATCATAGAACTGACGAGAATGGATGAACAATCATGATCTCAAACATTCACAACTTGACATATCCCAGGAAGTGAATTCAATATCCTGGCCAATAGCAGCCAATCAATGACGTGGTACAAAAGAAGAAAATGGCGCACTCCATGGGCAATCAAGGAGCTTATGCATCAGTTCCGCAGCAGGCAGTTCACATTGTGGTTATCAATGATAATCTTTTGCTTAACTTTTTGATTAAACACACCCTTCAGTACTGTACCAACGTCTGAAGCACACTGGCCCCCCAGCTCCTCTTTGCCAGGCAGAAAAAACGCTAGCGGGTCTCCCTGTGGCCCGGTTACTTTTGAGTCCACTGTGCACTTTGCCCCCCCACCTCCCCCACCCTCCCTAATGGCTTGCTTCTCCAACCCTGCTCCGAGGTCTTCCCCCTCCTCCACGTAATCCCCCCCACACCTACCTGCATGCCCAAGTGTTCTTGGTCTTCTTTTTATGCCTCTGAGAGGGGAAGGAACGTTTTGCTCGCTTGTGCCCTTCCTCTAGCATTTTGCACGGGTGTTTGTCAGCCGCCGTGCAGACCTTACATAGACATGCTGAGGTAAAATAGCATTACAACCAACTTATGGTGTGCCAACCTGCAATGCTTGCCATGCCATTGACACTTATAATCTGGATCGGGCCGTAATGTGCTCTCTGACTCGATACAGTCAGCTATATATTGCTCCGGGCACGTTCACTTTCTTTTATATATTTATTTAATTATTGCTTTTTTTTTATTTATAACGCGCTTAATACCGACGAGTGGTTTCTGCCTCCCACACTCCTCTGTTAAAACCAGGAGGGAAAAAGGAACTCCCCGAATAGTGCCTGCCATTTTGGAATGCCAATTCCAGTTACTGTTTTGTCCAGCATACGCCAACGTATTTCCTATGTCCATGAATTATATCTCTGACTATATGTGCAATTATAACTAGTGCTATATTACAAGGGGGGGGGGGGTGGTGGGGGGTGTTCTGTATTCTTTGGTTGAAAACATAACTCCTAAGTGTAAGGATTGACTACTCCTATGGCCTCTCAGAGGCTGGCTAGAGCGGGATTCCTTGGTTCCCCTCAGAGTTGCTGCATTTCTTTAGTTTAGTCAGATTTATCATTCCCTAAAAAGAAAGATACATCGAGACTACAGTTCCCGGCATGCCTCACAATGGTCATCCTCTACCAGCAGAGAGGATGTTCATTGTACAGCAGGGGAGCCGACTTATGAAATTCCTAGGGGGTGCCCAAATATTGGAAATGACATCACCAGCGGTTATATGACCGCATTTGCACGTTGTCGCCAACTTGTTACGAAGGGGGTGGGGAGGATTGCTGAACAGGGGAAACATTGGTCAGCATGTACTGCATATACTAAAGTCAAGTAAGAAGGAGGTTTAAAACATCCAGTTGCATTCCAGTAGGCCAACGCTGCCCCTAATCCACCCTTCTATAATCATGCAGTTTGTAGTAGCCCTCAAAAGGCAAAGCAACACAACTAGGATGGGAGGACGAAATGCCGTCCTATCCTGTGAGTGTGTCAAACCTCAGAGCAAAGACTGTGCGTGTGCCTCATACCTTGGAGCACAATCTCACTAATTTGGTGCAAATCTCGCAAGTGGGTGCTTGGGAATCCCCTGCGTGTGTGTGGGCTGCAGACGCCGGATCACATGCTCACTTCTTCAGTGTGAAACTCTGGCCAAGGATCTTTGGGCAAGCATTCAGGATGGGTCTCACACCTTTAAACAGTGTGCTATATTGAGCGGGCACCTCACTCCTTGGAGAATAGTATACCTGCTGCTGGTATTTCTCACAACAACTGAACATACAGTTTCACTCTTGGTCATCTCAGTGACTCCATGTATATTAATGGAGTCAGTCTCCCATCTGGGAAGACAATTATATTTTTGTTAAAACACTCTGAATTCTCACTCCAGTTTTCTCGATCTATAGATCCATACCATATTCATTCATTGTGTGTGCAGGGGTGATAACTTGTGTCTGAGAGAGCTCATTCTTTCATTAAGGAGAGATAAAGGGGTAACAACCCCCTGTATGTGGCATCAGGCTCATTTTGATCCATGGCCCCTCACTCCAGAATAAGTGAACAGGTTTTAAGACCCTCCTGATTCTGCTATCCTACAGGCTCGAGCCTTCTATCCCTTGCCGTATCACAGCTTCCAACATTCTGAGCGGCAGCTTATGGACAGCACGCAGCTCGGGACATGCCTGTTGCCAATTGAATGTAGCCATATCTACTATTTAGCCACTGGGAGAGTGCCATGAACCCACATTGGTGGTGAAGAAGCACTCAACATACAGAACACAATGGTATAGTGTTGCAGTCCTGCTGAGAAATGACAATTTGGTCTGTTTAAATGTAAAGCAGAGTGGCTGAGAAGTACACGCACTGTGCCATTAAAAATAAAGCAGCTGTGGAGGGTGCAAGTGTTGTTTCGGTGGCATCAAGAGTATGCAATTCCCTGCGGGGTAGTGTTGGTCATTTCCTATTGAAATATAGTGCCATTAAAAGTGAAGCTTTCCAGTAAGCTGGATCAGTGCTGCCCCATAAAAGGTGTAGAAGCCTCTGTGAGAAGTGGCAGTACTGTCCCAACGGTGAGAAGTGTAGTATTTTCACATTAACTATGCTTAAGCACTTTGGGTTATTGAATAGTGCTGCTACATTCTGAGTAATTCCATCCCTTTAAATATATTAGCTCTTGTATAACCACGACAGTGTTGAGTTATTCTGATGATGATGAAGATGATATCAGACTTGCTCAATAGTTCTGGTTCTCTATCATTAAATGTACTTCAGATCTTCAGAGTTTCGGGAGGATAACTTGGGGGCAACATGCTCGCCTTGGAAACACAGATGTACAAATACACTCAACCCAAAGGGATTTTTAGAAATTGAGGGACAGACGTGCTTTTCATCTGTTCCTCCATTTCTAAAAATCGTGTACAAATACACCCAACCCAAAAAGATTTTTAGAAATTGAGGGACAGACTTGCATTGCATCTGTGCCTCCATTTCCAAAAACCGTTTTGGGTTGGGTGTACCTCTACATCTGTGCACCCCTCTTGCGAAGAGTGGTGCACAGATGTACAAATACACCCCAAAACGTTGTTTAGAAATTGAGGTACAGACTTGCTTTACATCTGTGCCTCCATTTCTAAAAATCGTTTTGGGTTGGGTGTACCTCTACATCTGTGCACCCCTCTTGCCAAGAGGGGTGCACAGCCCCGACTTCATTCCGCCGGGGGTGCCCGGGCCCGGAGCCCCGCGTACTCGGCGCCCCTGTTGTACAGTATAATACTGGCAGAACATTAAAAGGCCAAAGCGCAGGGATCAATTCTTACTAAGCTAAACCTAACCTCACCTTTTTAACAGACACCTACGCCGAAAGATGGGGAATCGCCAGAGTTCCCAGAACGCTGCACACAGACAGGAATTAATCCACGAGCATGTTAAGAAAACACTATGCCTTCAGAGCAAGGAGCCAACCACCTGCTGTTGGATGAAACGGCAAACCACACTTGCGATTGGAACACTGCACACAACAGAGCCAGGTCCACACACATGTGCAGATCCAAAATAGCACGCATTGCCCGGCCAGTGTTTAAATGCTTATGGGCCACCCGCTAACCAATCTCGACTTATATTAAGACCTGCCCAAAGCTAAAAGAGAGGTAATAAGTCCATGTTTCAAATGAAAAGTGACGAGGAAGCCAGTCACATGGCCAGTGCTATAAAATGGCTGGAAAACACCAGCAGGGGGCTAAAAGTGGAAGCAGAAGCGTGTAAGGAAGCAGAGATGCTTTCATCCCCTCCATGGAGTCACAGGGAGATCACTGCTTGGGAAAGAGGTAGACCACTTACAAAGTTATGCCAGATGTCCTATCAAAATCAACAACCAAGAGGAAATATGGTATGGCCCTACTCACCAAAGCTGATACTAGAAAGACAGAACTCCCCTCCCCCTGCCAAGAGGGTGAGAATATTGTATGCTTGTAACAGAACCTGAACGGGGGAGGGGTGATCAATTATTTTCAAGGGTGTTGTGCTGAGAACATCAAACATTGTGGAAAGATCTAGGATACGTTTTGCTTGGAGATATCTTGCTGCCAATTTGTCAGCCCTCCTCCGTTAGCCCCGGACTCCCTCGTATCTCTGCTCCCCTCATTGTGTACTTCCTCCTATGACTTGTAACATGCTCTGTTGCGTCACAAAGCTAGATCCATGCTCAATAAAGACCCTTGTTAAGACGGATTTCTGAACTCTGTCCTGGTGGCGCAGAAGTTCAGAAGGCCAACCTAATTACTTGGAACAGGGTAACCTCTGGACGAGCCAGACCAATCAAGGTAGCGATCGCGGCGGTCAAGACTAGGTCTCAAGAGGGGTGAGGGTGACTGAAAGCCCGCAATGAGCACACAAAGCAAGAGCGCTTACAAACTACTCCAAACAGTTGTTATATCAAAAATATATACACATTTATTTTAAGGCCTTTAAAATAATGACCGTAGCGAGAAAATCACAATAACACAATATTAAGCCAACACATACCATATCAACACAATATATATACAAATACGACAGTCGCAAGCGTTATATGCACGAAATGTGTAGTCCACCTGAAAGGGAAGGAAAACAGGCAGTGCGATAATGCTTTAGACTCAGTTCGCCTTCAGAGGCACCTAACTAGATGGAAGTCCGAGCCCTGCGAAGAGTGGAGCCTTGGGCTCAAAGTACCTGCACACGCTGGTGCCAACGGGCAAAAGGAGAAGCTCTTCGGAGGAAGTCAGGCAGTTCGGGTTAGTGCACAACAGAAGAAGAACAGGTTCCGTGACTCAAGCGCAGCCTCCACAGTGAGCAGAAGCAGAGCGCGAGTACGAACAAAAGGGTGCTGTTTTTACACAGCGGGGAAAAGCAATGGGCTACTGCAGGAGGGCGACCAGATCCTAGCTATACTACTCACCGGTCCCCGATGCAAGCAGACCCAGGCTTCTCCACGTTAGTTTCAGCAGCTGGCAGGTTCAGAAGAGCCGGGAATGCCTCGTCGTCGTGTAGAGAAAAAAGATGTCCCAATCGAAGAAACCTGCACAGTTTTGTCACCACAGCAGGGCAACGGAGCGGCCGTGTGTATCTGAGCCAAATGTACACTACTCACTTCAGACTTGGGAACGCCAAGTGTACTAAGCGTGTGAGAGTGACCAGGACTCGAAATACAACACAACCTGGCGGCGGTTACAGAGCAGGACTCCCTTGTAAGCTGGTCAGTCAACTGGATGGCCCAGAGACGCTTCGGAAGGCTTACTGGCAGGAGATGATGAAGTCGCCGAGAATAGCTGTTCCTGCTATTCCAAAGGTCGAAGCACCAGTACAGGCCTTCTGGTTCGATCAAAGGAGGAAAGGGTTTCACAGGACGACAGCAGTGCAAAGGAGGAGTCCTTCAGCGGGTCACCAGCGATTCCTCGGTCCAGCCTCTTGGTTGCAGGATACTTGGCTCCTGTATTCCTTCGTTCGTGAGAACTCAGGAGATCGACATGGTAGTGGTGTTTCCAGCCCCCTCTTATCCACGGTTCCCTTCGCGCCAAAACGGAGGGGAGCCAATGGGAGATCCGCTCATTAACACACACACCATTCGTGGACCAATCACGGACCACGGTGGTCCCAGGCATTCACACTACCCTAGACTCTCTGGCACCCAGGATGTGTATTGGGACCAGACATCCCAGCCCACACCCGGGAGGCACACAAAAGACATGTAGAAGCCTGCGAAAGCATCCGTGTTTCGCGGGAAAGTACATGCCCAAATAAGGAAGGCCCCGGGTCGCTCGACCTGGGGAAGGTGAAGGGAGCAAGACGGTCAGTGGACAGGACAAAGGAGCCTCGTGGTCTGGCCATTTTGGGAGCCAGGCCACCATTTTGGGTTCAGCGCGAAAAATGCGCTCAGAACGCCAAAAGGAGCTCAAAATACACAAAACGATCGCTGCCACCATTCCAGTCCCTGAATGACTTGCACCGATCAAATACCATCCTAAACGAGTATCTAGGGCCTGTAGAAGGCTAGAGACCCAAGAGAGCTGTAACTTAGCTTACAGTGCCCTCTTGTGTCATGTTGCACTAAAGCCGCAACATGATAAAAGAAACTACGGGAAACAGCGTTCCCCGGTACTGACTGTCTTAAGGGCATGTCAGTTTCCCCATAAGAAAAGGAGCGAAAGCCCAGAGGAGTGCGGCAGAAGGCTGCACTTCTCTGGCAAAGTCAAGAACAAGGTGAAAAACAACAGCAAAAAGTTTAGGGGTTGCCACATGGAAGGAAAATTACCTACAATTACGAAATCTTTCCTAACAACCCTCATAATAAGAGAATCAAAGATCCTAGAGAGACCGCTCCAAAATCCAAAGGTCTTGGAGAGATCTCAGAAACCTCCGAAAGAACCAGAGGTTATGGAGTGACCTCAGAAGATTTTAAAAGGCATCTACCCATGTGGGGCAAAGATGGACTTGTCGAATACATTGTCGACAATTACAGTTACCTGCATCCACCAGCCACTGACTGGCCAGCACCACGAACAATGGATGCCTGAAAGCACATTCTCTATCCAGTCTTCGTAGAGCTAGGAAGCGGAGCAGTGTGCAGCCATGACGAGGAGCAGGTAAGGAGATTGGGATGTTTAAGTGTTTTCAGGGTTGGGGGCAATGGGTGGCGTTAGTCCGGCTGGGTTGGAGTGCAGTCAGCGGGGTCTCCGGGCAGGGGATATAACTGCAGAGACACATTGAATGTACAGATGGGAGGGAGGATGGTGGAGCGTATGGGATTGAAACTCCCCATTAGCGAGGATGGTGGGTGCAGGGAGAACAGGGGATTCGACAATAGGAGATTCAACATACAGAGGAGTGGCAGAGGTGTTTGGTGGGCGGAAATGGGGGCTGCGTGACCTGACTGCTTTGGCTTGTTTGAATCCCACAGAACCGTCACAAGAACAAGAGGTTATGGAGCGGCCCAACAAATTTATGTTGACTAGCGATCCTGCAGATGTCAGTACAGTCAGTGAGTATACCCCGTAGGGGACCGCCCAGGAAAGGAGAATCATAGGCCATTGAAATACCTAAGCAAATAGTAAGAGAACCCGCGGTCATGAGAGACCTGAGAGAAATCAAAGTTCATGAATTGATCGAAGAGACTGGTGCTGAGAAAGATTTCTTGAGATTTGCGATAGTTGGGCTAAACTAAGGAACCGCAGCCGGGAACCTAACGCAGTGGGAGTGGATGTCATCTCAAACCCTAAGAGAAGTGTGTTCCAGGCCCAGATTGTGAAGAGAAGAGATCGCAGAGAAACGTATTAAAACTGAGGTCTGGCAGAGGTCTATATGAAGGATAGTGAGAATTGGAAAGGCTATAAGCAATCCGAAGACTTCTGAAGAGAACCTAACCTTGGGAGAGATTTATATTTTTATAGCATCATAGGTTTGTGTTCTAGAATAGGAAAGGACCTTGAAAGGACAGATTATGAATGCGTTTGTTTGCCAAACTTGGAGGAATCCTTGTTGTATCTTAGGCTTAGCCTGGAGGCAAAAGGACCTACAAAGAAGAGTCTTGGACTTTTTGTTGTCCATGACATTTGAATAGGTTCAAATCTGCCAGAATCCCCCCAAATGGAATTACCGTTATTTGCACTTGGTCCCGTGGGTTTACCACAGGATTAGAAGTGGTAGTTACTGAGTGTTACTCCATTGTGGATTTTTGACAGAATTACCACCGGCAGAATTACCGAGTGGTAATTCTGGTGCGGTAAAAGTGGCGGCAATGGAATTACTGCCACTTTCTTCCCACCCTGCATCGTAACGAGGCCCAAAATGTTTAGTGGGAACACATTTTCCTCTGTTTAAACAGTTGAAAATGAATCTGCCCGCCATTTCACTAAACAGAAGTCTATAAAAAGACAAATCTCCCCATTGCCTATTGTGGGCTTATCACATATGGATTCAAGCAGTTCTGTGACCTCAGAATTTCAGCCTCAGTCAGAAAATCGCTAATCTGCAAGTATATCTAAAATTTCGTTTATGCCAACCCAACATTCCACAAAAGTGATTTAAATGAATGAAGATTATCCCCCTCGTAAAGGAGCCTAATATGGCATAACCAAGTTGCCTTGCCCACCTTAACCAGTGGCTCAGATAAAATCCTATTTGAACGCTGGTTCCGCCAGAGACTAGTGTGCAGATGTAAGCGCAATATAGAAAATGAATGTCACATTTCTTCCATAACCTGCGGGCTCTTTAGCCTCTTCGTTTTGAAAACAGATTGGGTGACCACATTTAGTGTCCCCAACTCAGGCCTTAGAATCCTAGGAGAAGAGCAACTCTAACTGACACATTATGGCTGGCCATGCGCACAGTTGGAAGTTCAGGTATGACAATCTGCCATTCAACCACTCCACCTAGAGCTTCTGAAGACTGTGGCCAAATAAAGGATGCGAGTATGGCATTCAGTTTACACAGCTGGTCCGGGGGAAAACAGTTTTTCTAAGTTCTTGGAGCAATCTGGGCAAGATAGTAATTTTGATTAAATTCTGTCTAATAATAGTAAAGGTCGTTAGGACCATAGCTTGGTTATGCCTAGAGTCTATAGACTAACTCTCTCAACATTTTTATAATTTGGTAGTGGTCGGGCTTCTATACAGGTATTAAATGTGACACTTTGGGCGTGATTCAGAGTTTCATGTTATTACCTATGGTAATACTGCAAAACACATTTATCTTTGCTGTATGCAGTAATTACCAGGTATCTGGAAACGTCTTCATAATTCCACATTATGCAGCTCTTTCGATTGTTCCCCACTTCGGAGTGCCTTAGGGCGCCATGGGGTTTTGTAATTACAATATGCAGGAATGCTTTTCTGTGGGTGTAGCTACCTCCACGCAACAGCAGGCGCAAATAAGAGTTTCGAAAACAAGATTCAGAATTTGGCGATGGAGTATAACATCCAGTAGTGGTAATTACCAGATCTTTTACCACTACGTCAAACTTGCAGTCGGCCATTTGAGTTTAAACTGGATTTAAAATAGAAAAAGTCTTAAACTACAAAGTGCATTGGGCCAAATTTAGAATTACATTCAAGAGTTGCATTAGCGATTGTACGTACCTTTTTAACTTGTCGCTGGGTTTTTGAGTGGTAGGGCCTGTCGCTTCTGGAAGCCATTATGTCCCCAGAAGTTGTGCACTGGGTAAATAGTGAGCCACCAGAGCGACATCCAGGGAAAACCATCATAGGGCAAAATAAACCTAGGCGATGTTAAGGTTCTTGAAATAGGGTAAGCAGGACAGGCTATCTTTCAAGGTCGACAGGAGAATACTCATCAAGTAGACAGCAGCAAGGTAGGGAAACGAAGGAATGGGTGAAGTAGGGAACAACCAGGATCTCACATGAAGAAATTACAAGGAGAACCAAGGAGGAAAAGGCAGGGGGGAGTCCAGGAAAGGAATAATGAAGAGAATCCAGTGTACACAGGAGGAACAAGGGAAAGTCCACTAGCAAGGGTTGCGACGCGAGGAATCGGTAAACCTTACTGCAGGTATAGCCAGCATCTTTTGCTCGCGTCTCTGTGTTGGTGGGTGCCATATTGGTGTGTGCATGAACGTCGTACTCGGTCCGCCCCGATCGGCATGCTGGAATGGGCAAAACAGCCGGGCAACATGGTGAGAAGACAGGTGCCACCTGTTCTACAGGGATCAGCACTGTTGAGATGGATTTCTGAACTCTGTCCTGGAGGGGCAGAGGTTCAGAAGGCCAGCCTAGTTTCTTGGAACAGGGTAACCTCTGGACAAGCCAGACCAATCAGGGTAGTGATGGCGGCGGTCAAGACTAGGTCTCAAGAGGAGTGAGGGTGACTGAAAGCCTGCAATGAGCAAACAAAGTAAGGACGCTTACAAATTACTTCAGGCAGGTGTTATATTAAAAATATAGACACATTTATTACAAGGCCTTTGTAACATCGACCATAGTAAAGAATCACGATAAAATTAAAGTAAACCAACACATCACAATCAATACAATATATATACAAGACCGAGGGGTCTAAAGAGTTAGAAGCATGAAATATGTAGACCACCTAGATGGGGAGGAAAACAAGCAGTGCAAGTAATCGTTAGACCCAGTTCGACATCAGAGGCCACCTAACTAGAAGGAAGTCCGAGCCCTACGAAGAGTGGAGCCTTGTGCCCAAAAGTACCTGCACAAGCGGGTGCCAACGGGCCAAGGAGTGTCTCTTTGGGGAAATCAGGCAGTTCAGAGAGGTGAACAAATGATGGCGAACAGACCTCCGCGACTCAAGCGCAGCCACCACTTGTGGGCAGAAGCAGGGCGCGAGTACGGAGAAAGGGGTGCTGCTTTTCAACAGCGGGGGAAAGCCACAGGCTTCTGCAGGAGGGAGACCGGTTCAGGGTATTGACTACTCACCGTTCCCCGATGCAGGCAGACCCAGGCTTCTCTGAGTTAGTTTCTTCGCTGGCAGGTTCAGATGCGATCAGAGGGACGTCTCAGTGCCGTGTAGATTCCGCGGCAGCAGAAGTCAGGGTCGAGGGTGTCCCAAACGCAGCGAACATGCACAGATGGTTACCTCAGCAGGGCAACTCAGCAGCCGCTTGTATTCCAGGCCCAATGTACACTTCTCACTTCAGACCTGGGAATGCCAAGTGTACGAAGCGTGTGAGAGCGTCGAGGGCTCGGATTTCAGCAGCAGCCAGACAGCCGTAACAGAGCAAGGTTCCTGTGTAGGCTGGTCAGTCCGCTGGATGGCCCAGGGACGCTTCCAAAGACTTACATACAGAAGTTGGTGAAGATGCCGAGAATAGTTGTTCCCACTATTCTAAAGGGTCGAAGCGCCAGTACAGGCCTTATCGTTCGATCAGAGGCAGAGGGGTCTCACAGGACGACAGCAGTGCAGGGTGCCAAACCTTCAGCGGGTCACCAGCGATTCCTCGACTCAGCTTCTTAGTTGCAGGATACTTGGCTCCTTCATCCTTTGTTCGTGAGAACTCAGGAGATCGACATGGTAGTGGTGTTTCCAGCCTCCTCTTATCCAGGGTTCCCTTCGCGCCAAAACGGAGAGGACCCAATGGGAGATCTGCTCACAAAACACTCACACCATACGTGGGCCTATCACGGACCATGGTGGTCCCAGGCATTCAAGACACACTAGACTCTCTGGCAACCAGGATGTGTATTGGGACCAGACATCCCAGCCCACATCCTGGAGGCTCACAACAGGCCTGTAGAAGCCCACGAAAGCATCTGTGTTTCACGGGAAAGTACATGCCCAAATGAGGATGGCCCCGGGTCGGCTCGACCTGGGGAAGGTGAAGGGGCAAGACAGTCAGCGGACAGGACAAAGAACCTCGTGGTCTGGCCATTTTGGAAGCCAGGCCACCCATATTGGCCAAACTCGAGAAGCGCGGTTAACAGGGCAAAAGGGAGTTCAAAACACAAAGAAACGATCGCTGCCACCAGTCCCATCCGTGACATACTTGCACAGTTCGTTAGAAATTCATCGAGAGTTACCAGGGTCTGTAGAATGAGAATGTAGAAGAGAGCGCGGTAATGTAAGTTACGGTGCACTCTTGTGCCATGTTGCGCGACAGCTGCAACATGAGAAAAGAACTACGGAAAACAACGTTTCCCGGTACTGACTGTCTTAAGGGCATGTCAGTTTCCCCGTAAGAATGGAGCGAAAGCCCGCAGGAGTGCGGCGGAAGGCTGCGCTTCTCTGGCAAAGTCTAGATCAGGGTGTAAAACAACAGCAAAAAGTTTGGGGGTTGCCACATGGAAGGAAAATTACCTACAATATGAAACCTTTCCTAACAAGCACCCGAGGGAATGTTTCGGTTGCATGACAAGTTGAGATTGATATATGGCAATATCATCTGTCCGTAATGACGCTACCAGTTTGTCCGCCTGTAGGAAATCTAAAACCTTGTACTCCTGCATTCTGCCTTAGGAATTCAGCCAAAACCTCCACATATAGAGAAAAAAGCAGAGGGGACATAGGGCATCCATGAGAGATACCTCCCATCACCCAAAATTAATCTGCCTGTTCATGTTTTACAACGACCCTAGCTTTTAGATCAAGATGCAATTGACACATAAGAAAAATTAGCCAATTCAGAAAAAACAAGTGTTGCATAATTGCCTAGAGAGAGACACCCATCTCACCAAGATCACAGGGCTTTTTTCATCATCAATAGTCATACAAGGTAGAGGCGAGGTTGCCTGGGCAGCAAAAGTAAATTGACATGGTTGACTTGTGAGTGTCCCGTCTGGACAGGGAGGATCAACAGACAATCGAAGAACTCACATTCTGGTTCCTTTCCCCACACAGAGATAAGCTCAGGGCTTGGGATTGACTGGTAATGTACGAGAGTTGAAAACTTGTTTCCAGATATGCTTAAACTTTCATAAAAACATGGTGCTAACTTGAGAGACCGGTTGGTCCAGAAAGACGTGGTCAGCAACCAGAGAGTTACAAGAGGCACACGGTTAGGAACTTTTCCATATATGCATTGCATCAATTGCAACAATGTCATTAAAGGTAACATTGTGTTTCATCCCAGGTCTGGGGCAAAGATATTTTTGAGATATCTTGTATTGTATTGTATTTATTTATAATGTGCACCTAACCCAGGGGTAGCCAGGCGCAAAGGCAGCAAGAGGGTTGCAAAACTTAGTTACATACAGTGGGGTGAGGTCCAGCTGCGGTTACAATGCCGGACGTATTACGCCAAATAGGAAGGGTAGAACATATACACTATAGGCAGTACTATATACATATTTACATTCAATGAGGTAACGAGCCGCATGGTAGTGGCGCATCTGGGCATCGGAAGGTCGTTATGAGTCGAGAGATTTGAGCCAGTGGATAGTCCTGGCTCTGAACTGGTGGTAGGGTAGGTCCTCCCTGCAGGTAGGAGGAAGGGAGTTCCAGAATTGCGCTGCTTTTACTGGAAACCTATTGCCTCCAGACATTGTACGTTTGAACCTGGGCACCAGAAGAAGGTTGGAATTGGCCGTTCTCGAGGGGCAAGAGAGGGTGGGTCTAGTAAATCTGGCGATGAGGTATTGAGGGGCTGCTTGGTGGAGGCATTTATGAATCAGAGATACCGATTTAAGGAATATCTTGTACTTGGTGGATAGCCAGTTGACAGATCTTGCAACCTGTGACACTACTCATCCTATATATTCAACCGGATGTCTGTGTGAGATCCATTAAGTATGGCAATCGATAAGATCAGTAAAACTGAGGTGGAACCAACACAATCTAATATTCACATTACGTTTTGTTGAACTATGTCATCAAGTATCCCAGATACGATTTCAAATTCTGGAAGTTGTTACTATAGGATATCACTGAGATAAACGGAATACCTTGGATTTCCAAGAGGCCTTCTGGATTGATAGACTGGATGCAGTAGCACCGGGTCAAAGGAATGATGACTGCAAGTTGGCATTTTTTTTAATGATTACGTAAGGGGTTGATTAACACTGAAGGATTGAGATATCCTATGCAAATGTGTTTTTCCTGTAATGGTTTTCCTCTTTGCAATACCAGTTGTTTAACTCTTAATGAGCGTTTTTGACATCTTATACTAATGTGAGTTTCCTGCAATGTTAAACCTCATAACCAGCGTTGTAGCATTTATTTTCATTATAAGTGGGTGTGAACTATGTGTACACTAGGTTTCTCTTTTCCTTCTAATTATTTATTTCCCTTTTGTTGACACTTATGTAATAGATTCTTATGTTTGTCCCTTGTCTTTCTTCTAATCTTCCTTTTTTGCCCTATTCCTTGTCGCCAACTTTTTCTGTCTCTCTAATCTCTGTTGCCTATGCTCTTGCCCCTCCCAGGTGGATAAGAATAATTTGATCAAAACGCTCCTGCCCCTTACTGCCGGGACAGGAAAATGGATATAAGCATTTGAGAAGCAGACCGCAGCAATACCTTTGGCGGTGGGAGACATAAATGTTTACTTGTTACAATTGTGAGGGACAAGGCTGGATATGTGTGGATAAAGGCAAGGTATCCTTGAGTGAAGTTACATGATGACGTGCACATTGGGGTCCTATTTAACAATGTTAGAGCACAGGTGTGGGGTGCACTGCATTGGGCATACCCTGACACACCGGACTTGCATTCCATAATGCAGTACACCATGGGGGACGATGAAGATGCCGCTCAATACATTTTAAAAGTGCAGGAGATGTGGCGAACAGAGCCGTATGACCAGTGTGACCGATCAGTTCCTCTTTTCTACTTTGTTATCAAGAGGGGATTGCCCAAGGAAGTTCAGAAAGTGCTTGATAAGATAGTGGTCATAGAGGCAAAGGGGTAATCCAAGATTCAGACTATAATACACCATTGCAAAAGGAGTCAAGAACGAGAAAAAGACACAGATCAAAGGTTACAGGCAGGGGAAGAAAAACGATTGCAGAAGAAGTTAGCTAAAATAGCAGTGGACGGGGCAGTGATGGCAAACACAGAGAAGAATTTGGAGGAGTAGGCTGCAGCACACGCAGATGTAAGGATAACAGCGTTTTGGTCAGGCGGAGGACAGGGGCAGTGGGGTGGCGAACCACAGTGTCAGTATCCTGAGTGGTACCAAGGAGGTCAGCAGTGGGGGGTGGGGGTTCAAGGGAGCAGAGAGAGCTGAGGGGGGGTTGCTGGAATAGGACCCAGAAGTGGTATGGGATCATCTCAGTGTTGGAGCTGCAGGAAGTGGGGACATTTGGCAAGAGAGTGTAGAAGCAGGCAGGGGCGGGGTATAATGCACACTATCAACCTCCACCAGCACTACCACAGCCACCCAGGTTAACCTCTATACCTTATGAAATACACAAGGCCTGCATCCAGCAGCCACCAAGCCCCCCACACATGCAGGCCCAAGCACTGCCTAATGTGCAACCACAAGCTGCCCAGCAGAATACCTTGTACGGAGGCCAAATGCCCACACCCAATGCAGTGCCAAATGAGATAGTAGCACCTTACCAAGGGGTCAGTGTCATGGGAGGAAACCCCTTTACGTTCCCAGGTACTAATACGCTTCCTGATTAGGACAGCCCACAGAAACTCTTGTGTACCCAGTCCTGTCCATGACTACCCACCCTGATGAGGAACCCTTGGAGGGTGTGCAGATAGCTGATAAGCAATTCATCTTTATGAAAAGGAAGGTCTTGAGTTCCTTCCTGAATGATGTAAAGTCAATGTTGTTTCTTAAGTGGAAAGGCTAAGAGTTCCACAGCTTTGGCCCAGCCACAGAGAAAGCTCTTCCGTCCAGCCGTTCCCTTCTATATCTAGGCAAACACAAAAGTGCGGTGTTGGTGGATCTAAGAGTTTGGTTTGGGTTGTAACCACGAAGCCCCAAAGAAAAGTGAATGCCCCAAAGAAACTCTTTGAGATAATAAAAAAAAATGTAACTAAACCCGATTCTGATGTTAAGAGAGTGAGTTCACAAATAATGTGCAACAACCTTTCCGGCTTTTTTATTAATAAAATTGAAACCATCAGAAAGGAGATTATGGACGGTGTAGAAATGGATCAAGGCACAAGTAAGAACTTAGATAGTGAGGTTCTACTACCCCACACTGTAGATGACACGGTGGCTTGCTTTTCCATTTTTAGTCAAACAACCAAAGTAGAAGTAAGCAAGATAGTGGCACATCTTAACTCCGCCCCTCCACTTGATGCCATTGCTCTACACTTGTTAAAACTGGCACCTCAGAATTTCTTTGAGATTCTGGACAAGGTGATAAATTCGTATTTAATTTGGGGTCAAACCTCTAGGAAATTAAGAGGCGTTGGTTATTCCCCTATTAAAAAAAACATCTTTGGATATCTCGATTCTGACGAATGTGGGACTTTTTGGAAGAACAAATGATATTAGACAGCTGCCAGGTGGGATTTCGGCCTTTGATGGGTACAGAGTCGGTTCTCGTATCAGTGCTCGACGACTTTACCATTATCAGAGACAAGGGCGGCATGGCAGGTCTTATTTTATTGGACCTGTCGGCCGCCTCCAACACTATAAATCATGGGATCTAGATTGAAGGAAGCAGGGTTCTCTGAAGCGGTTTCGGATTGGTTTCAGGAGCTTCTGGCTTCCCGTTCTCAAATGGTCTCACTTCCTCTTTATCGTTCGCCCTCGGTGGCGGTAACCTGTGGGGTGCCTCAGGGGTCAGCACTGTCCCTGTTGCTTTTTAATCTTTATATTCGCCATCTATTGGCACTTATCTGCCTATTTGGTTTTAGGGTGTTTTCCTATACAGATGACACCCAAATTCTGTTCAGATTGTATTTGTATTTTGTATTTTATTTATATTTGATATAGCACCTTAAACCAAAGCGCTGTGCATTTTAAAAACAAAGTCCGGTACAAAAGAATGATAGGCAATAAATATAAATCCTGGTAGCAAACAATCAGGGATACTGAAGGAGTGTTTTCAAGGAAAGACGAAAGAGAGAGTAAACAGTAATGGAGCGAAGCGAGGGTGGGAGAGCATTCCAGTGCAGAGGAGCAAGAAGATGGAAAGATCGGAAACGAGACAGGGAACATGGAGGACGGGGAACGTGGAGTCTAAAGAGGGAAGAAGAACGAAGAGAGCGAGATGGAGTATAAGAGCAAGATGGTTGCAGCCAGACCAGCCAGAAATTGCTGAAAGCCTTAGAAATTGTCTTGAAGCTATTCGGTGCTAGATGGAGGCAAACTGGCTTAAACTAAATGGCGGGAAAACAGAGGTTTTAATCATCGGCCCATCAGAGAGATCTGGTGAATGGACTTCAGCATTTTGGCCAGACTCATTGGAATCACTCCCTGAGCCAGTAAAATGGTGCGAAATGTAGACAGCAAAATATCACAATCTCTGTCTTTGGAGGCTCAAGTGAATGCAGTATGTGGCCAGGGATTCTTCAAACTTAAGCAATTGAAGAAAGTTCTTCCTTTTGTGCCTGAAAAATGTCATGCTCAGATTGTGACAGCAGGTATCAGCGGCAGCGTTGATTACTGCAATGCAATCTATTTAGCGCAGCCATCTTATCTTATTCATCACTTGCAGGTGCAACAGTGTGCCTGGTGAAACATGTCCCTTTTGGAAATGGAGTAACCGGGGCACAGCAATCCCAACACTGGTTGCCTATCGAAGCTAGGGTCAAGTTTAAATCATTGTGTTTGATCCACTGCTCTCAAAATGGCAAAGGATGCCTGTCGCAACCCGTGACCCAAAACCCCACTGGCATGGTCACATGCCAGGTAGGGTTAAGACTCAGGGTTCATTTAGGGCCCTAAGGGCCTTGCACTATCCTCAGGGACTCTCTTGGAGTCAGTCCTGGTGCCTTTGGCGCCAGGCTCATGTTCAGATTGGGACACAGTCTTGAAGGGACTACTTTTCATTGGAGGCCTGCAGCCAACATGGAGGCACCCACACAGCCTAGTTCCTAGAAGCAGACTGTGCGGTGCAGTGTTTTGGGTGTGGTAGCCCGGACTACTTTACCTGGACTACTTTACTAGGGCGCTATATAAACCACACCCAAGTTACAAAACGTGCTTCGCGTTATTCTGCAGCCAGCAGTGTGATGCTCATCGTGTCCAGAGACCAGAATCCGGCGATCCTTGAACAGCGGACCTGCAGAGGAGACAAAAGAACATCATTACCAATCATTCAGTTTTATTTGCTGAAGATTGAACCTTGTATACTATACATCCTTGATTCGTGTATGTTCAATATGGAGGATTTTCTTGACATGATTCAAGGGCAAATGTGGAAAAAGGTTCTGGGTATTTCTAGATCAGTTCCTAATGCAATTATTTTCCATGAAATAGGATTGTTGCCATTGTCTGCTAAGTGGAATTGGAGACATTTGAACAACTACAGAAAGATGTTAGATCCACCTAGGAACTCACTCTATGGTGATCTTGGTCAAATAATAGAACATGGTTCCTTATTGGAATTAGATAACTTTACTAAGAAAATGGATGACATTCTAGAAATTACAAATATTCCTAAAGAAGATTTTCTACTGTGTCTACCTGTAAATAAACGTAAATTCCAACTCTTGGCTTGGTGTCGGCAATCTGACCAAATTGGTAATTTTAAGATGTATAAAGAGTATGCACCATTTAGAAGGAAAATGGGGGTCTTACCGAGGTATTTGTTCCAATTTCCTAATTTTTTAGAAAGGAATTTATATATGCGGTTCCGTTTGAACCAATTTCCTACTTTTGAGCAAATTCAGAGCTGTGTTTACAAAGGTGTGAAGTTTGATACACAAGGTGCAGATTGCAGATTTTGTCAAATATATGGTGTCATTGAATCACTGAAACATTTGGTAATCTATTGTAAACACTTTGATGAAGTAAGAAACCGACATCTAGGAAGCTATTTGTATTCTGATACCGAATTCTCCAAACTAACCCTATGGAATAGGTGTATGTGGGGGAACAGTTGTAAGTTACTTATCAATCTGACTAATTTTCTAAAGGTGATAATGAAAGCGATTTCTGCACAAAATGAATTAATGTAAATTGAAGTAATTTTATATTCTGTTGTCTTTTTAATATGTAATGAATTGAGAATTTATACTGCTATATGGTTTTTTTTCTTTTAAACAAACAAAAATGTGTTACAAAATTGTAAAGTTTCTATTTTGAATCAAACACAATAAAACAAAAAAAAAAGGATCATCATTAGCAGTCTCTGCTTCCCTGCAGCTTCCAATCCGTCGAGAATCCGTCTTCCTGCAGCTCGTCTTTCATCCAGTTGGCAGCATCACCGGGACATCACGCACGCACCAGAACGAAGCACCTGGAGGGAGAGGGAAAGAAGGATAACATTAAAACATGTTACTCACGGCATTTATGGCAGTAATCACAAGAACCTCACCTGGCTGGGCATTTCTTGGCCGGCTCCGCTCCGGAAATCTTCACACGCCCAGAAAGACCATCGCGACCTGAAAAGGAATAAAGAACACAGGTTAGCAAAAGAAGACATTACCGCACCGCACTTCGCGCTTAACCCACCATCCATCACACGCTCCTGCGTCCATCATCCGGGTAGGAGCCCGATCCAAGCTGCGCATCCACTGAACCTCCGTGCACCTAAGGGGGAATAAATAAGGAAAAGACATTAATAGCAAGAAAGGAAAGCAAGGACATTTTAAGATTGCTTTAACCAGACTTACCTCCTTAAAGACACTTGAATGGGTTAGCACCAGTGAAGTTAACTCGGTCGCTCAAACCCGCAGAAAACTACACGCCCCTACACAGAAGGCAGGACGGAGGGCACGCCAGACATCACAACAAGGTGAGGAGTGGGCCATCAGATTGAATCCAGGGAGCGGGGGTAAGAAAACAAAATCTGTTCCTAAGTCCAGTCCTCCTGTGTTTTCAGGCCCGACCTCCATAGAAGGCACCATCCGGAATCGGGAAGTGTCCAGGGTGAATCCGGCAACCAGGGCATAAGGGCGTCCCCGTGGATACCAAGTGAGCATAACAATGCCTTGCCATTCAAGAGAAACTTGGTAGTTACAATCCAAGCCAAACTCTTAGATCCACCAACACCACACTTTTGTGTGTGCCTTGATATAGAAGGGAACGGCTGGGCGGAAGAGCTTTCTCGGTGGCTGAGCCAAAGTGGTGGAACTCATTGCCTTTGCACCTAAGAGACAACATTGACTTTGCATCATTCAGGAAGGAACTCAAGACCTTCCTTTTCATATAGGTGACCATCTTTTTCTTTAGTCTCTCTGTTTCTCTTGCTTTTTCTGTGTCAGTGCCATCAGGCCTTTGGCAATAGTGCGCTCTAGAAGAACCGATTTGATTGATTGATTGTTCTTTATGGTCAACAGAGGTGCCACTAAATCATGCATCAGTGAGGGAGACTTTCTATTATCAGGTGAAAAACCTGACACGTAGGGATTCTCTGGGGCTGTCACAACGGTTCCCTACACAGAAAAGGTAGCTATCAAAATAGGAGTAAAAGTGGTGCGTGCACCCTTACTGTATTCTAAGTCCTCCCAGATAAATTTGTTGGGACAAGATTTTTTGAGCAAACTGAACATTATCATTTCCTTTACGGACCGTGGTGTGGTATGTGCCACCCCAGGCATGTGTGCCTTAAGGGCCATGGTCGTCATACAGGCCAGAAGAGGAGAGGTGGTGGTTAGCAGCATTCCTGTGGACCCAGACATGTTTGTTTATGGGATTACAGTATTACTTTATGCAGTGCCCCAGATTGGCAAGGCCTGTTAGCGGGTACCATAAGATTTCATCAGTGAAGTGGGACCCCTTGCTCACTGTGCTCAGAAAGGCACATCCCCACCTTACTGATGAGGCCTGACTAGGTCGAAACACATGTCTGGGGCTGCTGTTGGTACTCTTGTCCAAAGGAGGATTGCCATTGCATTTCGCTGCTGGACTGCTCAAGTGGGCTGGACAAATACTAATAGGCAAATGGATATTCCTCCTTTGTGAAAGGTACAGTGAGCTAAAATGTGGCTGCGGACTCTGAGTGGGTACATTCCCACAGAACAGGTTATCATGCTGTGTTCTTTCTTGCAGAGGGGCGTCCTGACCTCTTTTTTTCTGTATTAGGATCTCATCATCATCTGGACGTGTTACATATGGAAAGCTGCAGTAAGTGCATTAACCCATTGCACGGTCTATCCTCACCTCCTCAATCAGAGGCCAGAAGGCTGCATTTCTATTTAGCCTTCCTTTGTCCCATTACATCTAATTGTCACCCCAATTAAGAGGTTACTCTGTTTCACAAAGCAATGCTAATCATCAGCAGGTATGAGCCATCCGAAAGCTGAGCAGAGCAGTTAAGTGTTTGGCTCAGTCATGGTGGTATTTTGCTGTGGGCTGGGCAGGCTTCTGTCCTCGGTCATGGTGCATTTTGTGCTATTGCCGTTGATGATTGTTTAAACTTAAACACTATTGTGAAGAATCCAATTCTGGGGTACCAGTGGTGAAAATCGGTTTCTAAACCATCAATCAGCCCCACACCTTTACTACACCAGAATGGATCCGAACAGATTGGATTAAACAAGCATACAATTAAAATTATAAACCTCCATGTCCAATTTTGGTAATGTGGATGGAACGGCAGTCTTATCTCCTCTAAAGGTTGTGGATCGTTGGATATTTGCAACACACCGAAAATACAATTATTACCCAATGATCGAAGGAGTGTCCAATTAAGGTTGTATAAAAATATCTACTTTATTATTGTCACAAAAAGACAAACTAATAAGACTTTTAAATACAACCCGCCCTGTAAAGGAATGCAGAGAACAGTTTCTAAGCAGGAAAGGGGATGCCCTCTAGATACTGACAGGAGGGTACATGATATGGTTAATAACCACAATCGTTTTTTTTAAAGGATTCTTGGCTCTAGCAAAAAGGGACAAAGGGTTTTAAGAGGTATCTAGTGGCGTTCTTGGAAGGACCAGGGGGACAGAATCATGATGTACCTCTTGCTGTAGTTGTTCTTAGTGCTCGACAGCATCAACTCGGATTCAGGGCTTTTTTGATGCTTCTGCGACAGAGTTCGAAATGGGAGTCAGTGGCGGGTATCAGGCAGCAAGACGGTTCGGCGAGTGAAGCTTGGTGAAAGGCTGCAGGCTGGCCTTCACGGTGACTCAGGATCAGGAATCTTCTCAGTGCTGATCGGCAGTTCTGAAGCGCTGGCCGAGACATCCCTGGTTCATTCAGTGACTGCAGCTTGACAGCGGTAGCTCGAGGTTTGACGGCGGTCAGCATTGCAGGCAGTTGTGGATCGAGGAACTCGACTGGCTCGAGAATGTCCTTCAAGGAGGACAGAGGCAGATGCTTGGCGTTGCACTTCTCCCCACCTTTTCTATGGGCTTGCGTTGTCTTTTAAGGTAGATGGCCCACAGCTAGAGAGCGTGTTGCAGGCTGCCTTGTCCTTCGTTTCGGGTCAGAGACCATCTGGCATTCCTTGTCCAGGGATCTTGCAGTAGGGGCTAGCAGGGCATGCTGTGTGCTGGCTGGGTACCAGTTCTGAAGTGGCTATAGGGTCTTCTGGGTTATTTTTCCCTCTGTTCCCTGGGAGAAGTTAAGGGGCGGGATCTTGCTTCTCTCTGGATGTTCCTGGCCTTCCTTCACTGCCAGAAGCTGTAAGGCAGACTGTACCTTCAGCCAGGGTACAAAGATGAGTTCTTCTTCATGCTTCAAGCATAGCTCTCAACCATTTGTCTTGCAAAGGCGGGTGAAATCACCCGATTTTGTTTCTGGCTGGTGAGACGTCCATTGGAATGAATGGGCATGCAGGAGGCCTGGCGGGTGAGTCAGCCCTTTGCAAGGCGGGTGACACCCGCCAAAAGCGGGTGAGTTGAGAGCTATGCTTCAAGTGAAGTCTTCAGATTATCTGCCTGAAAGAGGGGTTCCAGCCCTCTCTTAAAGCCAAGTGGGCCACAGTGATTGGTGTAGGATAAATCTATATTAGTGAACCAATCCTGCAGTCTCTACCAACAATGTTCTTTATGTGTGAGGTCATCATAACCAGAGTACATTGCAACAGTTGCAACAGGAGACAGTAAGGGGGTCCTCCAGGAACAAGGGGTGCCCCAGAACCAATATGGCTGAACCCTTCTCTCAACAGAAAGAGTTCTGGGCTCACTCCCCTATAATACTAGATCCCATCCACCATCTTGTCTGCTGTGATCAAAGAGTCTCTCTGGTTAATGGTTCTCCCTGGGTGGTTTCCCTTTGAAGCAGCAGATCTCCCTTGAAGATGCCGAGAGACCAGACTCTCTGGCTTCTGCATACCGCATTCGTATCTCATGGAGGGGGTCCCTCTAGCAGGGGTTGTGTACAGCAAACAAACTCAGACATGTCAGTTCACTGTCATTGATACTGAGGGGCGGGAGCTGGCTTCAGGTTGGCACAGTTACATGTGAAAGGTTTGTTGGGTTTCCTGTCTTCTTTGTTATCCTCTGCAGCCAGGCCCCATGGGGGCCTGTTTGAAGTACCCTCTATCGGTATGTTAATCGCTGCCAACAGCTGTAGGGCTAACAAAGGGAGCGGGCGGTTCCATGGAGCCCCTTGTAAGTTAATAAGGCTGTCCATGGCAGGGGGAAGCTCCCCCTCTCCCCCTTGAGATGACATTGTGCTTTCCTCTCCTTTCATATTCCAACTAAATATGACAGGGGTGGACTGTACCTGTAGGCTGAGTCGATGTCAGAGTACATGGGTCTATGCATTTGTTGTGGTGTGAGCTTAGGAAAATGTGTGTCGATTAGCCCCACACATTTTTCGAGGCAGGTCTACCAGCATCCATTTAAACATTTCAAAAAAAAGCCCAGACGAGCCCACCATGAAGATGGTTGAATTCCTCACAACTCTGCTCTCACAGGTGAGAAATCGGTCAGGCCTTTGCTGTCGCACCCCTTTCCCAGGCTGAACATCATGGCAGAGTCTTGCCTTCAAATTTCTGCATTTGGGAGGGCTAAGCCCTGCCAAGCCAGTGGCTTGCTGAGCCACTGCAGCTGGGTGTTTTTCCAGTAGGTTGCTGTGACAGGTGAAAGGCATGTAGGTGTAACGCCTTACCTTAAGATTTCCAACAGAAATGCAGCGCGACCACCACCTCATCCACCAGGTCACTCGTGCCTTGAATAGTCCGGGCACAGAGGGACTAGGTGAAGGGAATGGGGACGGTGTGGCACGGTTTCCACTGGGCTCCTGCTGGCTGCCTGGTCCTATGGACCCCGTCTGAGTGACTTTTGTTGTGTTGTAGTATTCTGTAAAGAAGAAGCAACTGAGTTACTACAAATCTGCCTCACCCCACCGTACTGGTCTCTTGCCCCCACAAACCTCTCCTCTCTTACTTCCTTGGCCTCCCCTGTCCCCAGACACCTCCGCCCACACGCCAGTCTCCTCTGTCCTTTGACTGATGAAGCATATGTCAGCCGCTGCATTTGCCTTCTCCTTCATCCCTCCTCCAACCCCCTTCTTTGGAATTTTCTTCTTACTGTTCTAGCTAACCTTCATATCTCTATCTCTAACACCCTGGATAGCCTGGCCCCCGTCATGAGGATCCGCATGAAGCCTGCCTCCAAATGCAACTCTTGGTTTGACTCCGACTTGGCTGCTTTGAAACGCAAATGCAAAGCAGCAGAGAGGAAGTAGCAGGCATCTAGCTCATCTGCTGACAAACTGGCCTACTGCCTACTCCAAAGGCAATACCGTCCCTACATCTGCTCCAGGAAGAGGGCTCATGTCCAAGCCTGGATCTCTGGAGCCCCCAATAACATGGCTGCAGTCTTTCAAATCTGCAACGAACTTGCCAATCCCACTGCAGTCTCCCTCCCTCTCCTCCTCCCTCACGGGCCCTCTGCTCTGCACTGACTGCCCACTTTTCCTCCAAAACTCTTGATATCCTGTTCCCTGTCATCTGCTCCCCCCGATTCTCTCGCTTCCTTTGGCCCTCCTATCCCCCATACTCTCTTCTTTCTCTCCCATTGCACCGGAAGAGATCTCTAGAGTTTTCTGCTCTATGAAATTCTCCTCTAAACAGGTGCTCCCTTGATACTCCAGAACCATCAAGGACAACATTGCCTCTCTTGCTTCAGCCCTGGCTAACCTCTGCAACCACTCATTTGCCACTGGCTCCTTGCCTCAACCCCTTAAGCACTCTCTTGTCTACACTCTCCTAAAAAAGCCATCTGCTGACCCTTCTTGCTCGGCTAACTATTGCCCTATCTCTATCACTCCTTTTTTGGAGAAACTCGTGGAGAATCTGGTCATCCCCCCAACTGACCCGCAACCCCAAAATGGCTGGCTGCCCCCACAACCACCAGTCCGGTTTCAGGGCAGCCAGAGGCACGGAAACTGCTCTCCTGAACACCTGTGAAGACCTACTCCCTAACCTGCACTCAAACACTCCCTCTGATCTAATCCTCCTCGATCTTTCTTCTGCTTTTGACAGTCAACACTACATCCTCATAAACCGTCTCCATGATACCCTAAGCATCACAGACAGGGCACTGGCTTGGCTAACCTCCTTCCTTTCATACAGACTTTCCCAAGTGCAAATTGGTCTTTTTCTCTCCTCCACCCCACTCTCTACCTGTGGTGTCCATCAAGGCTATATCCTATCACCATGGCTCTTCAACATCTACCTGGCCCCTCTGGCTCACTTGATCTCCACGTTCTCCCCTCATTTCCAGTGTTACGCAAATGACACACAGCTCTCTTTCAAGCTGCCTTCGCCAAACTCCTCCTCCTTCCTCTTACCCAACTGCCTGACTGCTGTTCAGACATGGTGCTCTGCCAATGATCTCTGCATTAATGCCAGTAACACTGAGATCATTCTCATTGGGATTCCTGCTCCTTGTTGGGATAATCTTTCACTTCTCTCTCTCTTTCTCTCCACACATCATGGATCTTGCCAGGAAGTCCAATTTTCAGCTGCATCTCCTCAGGAGCATTCTACCTTTCCTCACCTGCCCCCAGAAGCTCAATGTCTCCAGACCCTGGTTCTCTCTAGGCTTGACTACTGCAACAGCCTCTTCCTCAACCTGCTTCTTTCCTCCCTTCACCCCCTTCAAGTAATCCAGAACAGGACTGCAAGACTTATCCTTGGCTGAAGCCCTGGAACACATCTCTCCAGCCCTAAAATCTCTACACTGGCTCACTGTGACTGCAAGGATCAAACTCAAGACCCTTTGCATCATCCACAAGGCTGTCGGCAGCCTGGGACCTCTTTGCATCCAGCTTTCCCTCTCAAAATACCTCCTGGCCAGAGTCCTTCTGGCTCCAACTCTCTGTAGGTCAAATGATTCTTCAAGCAGAGAGTGGGAGGTAGATCCCTTTCCTCGGCTGGCTTCTTCCTCTGAAACGGCCTCCCTCCACACTCAGACTTGAGTCGGATCTTCTCCGTTGTCAAGACTACTTTTCTCCTCCTCCTTCCCTCTCCCCCTGCCATGCTAACCCTCCATCTGCCGCCGCAACTGGGGTCTGGTCCCTTCAGAGTCATACAGGGGCAACCCCCTACCAGTCCCACCAGCATCCATTGCCAGCACTTTCCCTATGGCAACCTTTCTGGACCAGCCCAACTTGGTCCTCCCTATCCACCGCACTCATCCTCCCTCCTCGTCTTCGCCTGCCACTTGCCGCTGTGGCCCGCACAGCACTGCACACCCCCACCCTTGGGGGTACCCCACTCCTGCACTTCTCCCTCTCACCCCTCCCCTTTGCACTTATCAGCTTGTCATGCACGGTAGGATTGTCACAAGGCCAATATAACCGTTATTTGCTGCTCTACTGCAGCGATTACCATGTGTCCACCCCCCCAAATCTTGTCTTGTGGCACCTGGAAACACCTGTGTATAGGTGCCATACAAATTCCCAATAAGTAAACTGCTTTTCTCTCATCGCTGAGCTGCCCCCTTACCTGGACAAGAGGAAAGAGCAGAATCAAGCAATTCCAGGCCATTTCCTTCACAGGCCGAGGCCGACTAGACCAGCTAATTCAGGCTGAAATAGGAAAGTCCCACATTTTGCTCAGTTTACTTCACTGAGCATTGTTGCACTGTTTCGTATGTCTTCCCAGTCCCTTCACTGGATTGGTTAGAAGAACTTTCTTCCTTTTGTTTTTCTTGCAGGTTGCTGTCGCTTGGAGCTGTGCGCAATGTGCGGGGTAGTGTAGTGATGAGCTTGTAGGTATTTAACCCCTTTTATCCTTAGTAGGATTGCACCCCTTCAGGTGGTGGCATGGCATTCAGGAGGGCAGGCTGGAGTGTCCAGTTATGGTGCACGAATACGGAGGTGCAGAGTTTGGGTGTGCAGTGTGCGAATACAGTGGTTGAGAATTCGGATGTCTGGACTTCTATGCTAAGTGGTTGTTTGCAGTGCACGATTACAACGGTGTGGTGCGCGTACTGCAGATTTAGGTGTGATGTGTGACTACAGTGGTGCAGAATTCGTGTGCAAAGTGCAAGAATACAGCAGTGCGGAGAGAGAACTTTAGTAAGTAATACTAATACTATCATATCTTTGTTATTTCACCTTCTGTTACAGATGAGGTGCCAGACGGGGTACGGTCCACGGAAGAACACACAGCAGAGCAGAACATACCCACGTGGACTAGCCGGTAAATCATCTCGCACAGAAGGCAAGTGTGTGTTCGTAGCTGCCACCCTAAGTGTTGGGGCATATTCCTGTGTGGGATTTAAATAACATTCCAAGTGCAATGGCCACTGTGGTTTATCTTTTAATCTCGCGAGATTACGTGGCTTGCTGAGATGTGTAGTGCTGATCTCCCCTGAATCCATTTACTGACTAGCCAAGTCCATGAGGTCCCACCTAAGCCCCTTTCATAGCCCTTATTCTTGTTCTGTGAGTTCTCTCTAACTGGGATGGAGCTTTAGGTGACATAAGTGTACTGGCTACATCTAGTGTTCTGGGCCTGGCTAATAATGGCATTTGTGATGATTCATGGGGATTCCGTAACTTCTCCCCAGGGGTGAGCCCTTCCCTATGATGCTAGGGAGGTGAGGCCTCTACCTGGTATTCCCCCAGGGGTGGTAATAAGCAGGAGGACCTCATAGGGGGAGAATCCCCCTGGGGCATAAGGACTCCCTTTACTTTATGGAGCTCCCTCATAACCTCCTAAAGGACATCCCCACATCCTTTCACCCTTCTAAGGCATCCGTCCCTCAAGTCTCTATTTGTTCCTGTAATGCTGACCCATTCACATATACATCTTTTAATAGTACTGTGAAGAGGAAGAATGAAAACTCTACAAATAGTGCTTGTTGGTTGGCAGCCAACCATACTGAGATGAAGAAGAGGGAAAGAGGAGTGGAGATCAATCCACAAAGACAAACGAAAGACTCTGCGTTCCTGCTGGGAAGGGACCAGCAATAACGTAATGAAAAGAGAGAAAGGACTGACCTTCAAGCGAGAAGAAACCCAGGAGATTCGAAGCAGAGCAGCAGTGAAGCTGGGGGAACCATTGTCGAGACAGAGAGTGGTCCATCCCAACCATACGAGTAACGGGGAGGCAAGCCGCAAACCCGCACCGAAGTAGACCTCCAGGCAGTGGTGTGACTCACGGAGAGCGGACCGGCTGGTCCATAAATGACATTGATACTGCCCAGGCCTCAAAGGAAAAGGCATACCACCAGGAAGAAGAAGTGGACCGAGATGCGGAAGTCCCACGTTGAGAAGAAGCGGCTTTAACTCCACAGGAAGACCTAGTGATGCTTGCCCTCAAGAGATAAGGTAAAGGGGATAGCAGCAGATGCGGGAGGGTCCCAGAATATAACCACAGTGGTGACCCCTTTGAAAGTAAAGAGAAGTAGGGGAGTAATCTCTCTCATCATAGGCGTAAGACCAAGAGAAGGCAAAGAGAAGAAACACTCAGGAGTGATCCAGGGTCAGACTGGGGCATAAAAGTGTCTCGAGCACCAATGAAAAAGTGACCAACAGTTTCAAATTTCAATTAATTCCTTTTGTGACAGACCATTTGAGTAGTACCCAAGGGGGAGTTTTTGATTAAATGTGATGCAAATTGCACCTTTTAAAGAATATTAATTAATTAACACTGGTCAAAACTACTAGACGCATGATGAAGTAACTTATCAACCTGCCCCACAATGGCCAAAAACGTGGCCCACTTTGACCCCCACAAATTGACCATTCTTTGCATTTTTGTGGTGCGGGCATTGCCCTATTTCCCTATAGGACACTCCGAGGCCTGGAGTGATCTCTCTCTTCCCAGAAGCCAAAAACAAGAAACACTCTGGAGTGATCTCCCTCATAGTGGTGACACTAAGAGAAGCTAAAGAGAGAAAACACCTAGGAGTAACAGAAAGAGAAGGCACGGAAATGAAGAAGCACTCAGGAGTAGCCTCCCTTATTACAGCAGTAGTAAAGAGACTTTTGAGGACTATTGGGTGGGTCTCGAGAAGGGAGTCGTTCTCCTGCTCTGGAACCTTTTGTTGAATCAGAAACGGAATCAGAAGATTCAAATAAGGACTGAACCAGTTTGCCAGTAGAAGGGAGCCATTCCCCTGGCATTTTGTTTTCTATAAATGCTGAACTATTTTGTAACTTAGTGGTAGGGTTAGAGTAGGTTTTGGACAGAGGACTGAGACGTTTTTCTTTGACCCTCACCCTGACGACGAGCACCTGCATTATCTTAGAACAGGTAGGGGTAACCCTGTAGATATAGGGAAATTAGGGACAGTTAGCCTCTTTTTTTCTGATTACTTAATAAACTAAATATTAATAATGCCACCTCTTTGTCGACTCCTCACTCCACCTCGCCACACATGACAATCTGCGTGGCTTTGGAGTTCTTGAGTCTGGTCCACTCATGGAAGCTACACTAGGTCCAATGTGGCCTCTCTATGGAAATGAGTCCTTGTGACTATTCCTCAATTCTGCTGTTTGCGGGCAAGCCCTGGGTTTGCGTCTCAGCTCTTTCTGAGGCCTGTATAGGAGTAGGGTCGCTTGCATTTCAGATTTGCATGGGTTATCTGTGGTCATGGAAGTAATTTAAGGGGGCTGGCGTAGGCGTATGACCCCATTATGTAGTGATTAGCATTTTTAAAAGAAGCAGGATTTCATTTTGATGTTGTACATGGAGTCAGACTTCATTCCCTTAAACTGTTAAAGCTGATAACAGCACAGACTGCATGTGCCTCCATTCCTTCTGGAGTGGCCTGGTCAGATTGAACATGTTTAACCAGAAGAAAGGCAAGCAAAGAGAAGGGGGAGGGAAGAGAGAGTGTTGGAAGAGTTCAAACCATTTTTTGTCCCAATGTGTTTTGGTGGGGAGTGGCGTCCCCACCTAGCGTAATTGGTGCCATCAATTAATTGGGTAAAGGCTAAGGTATGTTTAATTAGCTCCAGTGCGAAGCTTCCAGAAAGCTGCAGGTGTGACAGACCACAAGAACTGAACGTATACTACGAACAAGGGCTGCAGGGTCGTTGAGGACTGCCGCAGATTCAGCTGAGTCAAGTCTGGTGTGAGAGAGACAAAGCAAAGAGGTGATGGCTGGACAGCCAAAACATGTTTGGGCATGCGTGTGGTCTCCTGCAGAAGGGAGATGACCAAGCAGTTTGGGATGGACTGGCTGGCCCTTTTGGGTTGGGACAAAGCATGATTTGCATATGCTCTTTCCCCTTTTGTAATGGCTCGGCAGGCGAAGAACGATGGTCTGGAGGGTTGCCAAGAGCAATGCCAGAGTTTAAGATTAATTCTAAACCTTCCACCCATCACTTCTTTTGTTTCGCTTAATCACCCCGAGTGGGAAGGGTATGCCCAGAAATGGGTCCTTTGCCTGCTCGGCATAGAGACCCAAGCTGCTCCTCACTGATGAGACCCAACGAAGCCAAAACATGTTTGGGGATGCTTGTGGTCTCCTGCAGAAGGGATGTGACTAAGCAGTTTGGGCTGGAATGCCCCTTTTCAGAATGGACCAAGTCTGATTTACATATGGTCTTTCCCCTTTTGTAATGGCTTGGCTGGCAAGAATTAAGGCCTGGAGGGTTGCCCAGAGCAATTCCAGCGGTTAAGATTAATTCTAACCCTTCCAGCCATCACCTCTTTTGTTTTGCTGAGAGAGACAAAACCACAATCGGGTCCATGGAACTCAGCTATCTATGAACTCCTTTTCTCATGCTAGTCAGGAATGCCCCCTCAGCATTGCCAGAGATATTGGCAACACAGGGTGCTCATTGTTAGTGAAGGCACCATGTACTTACTACATGGGTTGCTGGAAGGTGCTATTTCCATATTTTCTGTCCAATGAAGGCACGCCCCTGCACGCTCACTCCAGAAAAAATACAACCCGCTAGGGAAAAAAGGCCCAAGACACTGCTTGCAAGGATTAAAAGTATTTATTTCTACTAAGTGCATCAGCACAGAACTCTGCTGCCGTCGAACGTTCTAAGCTTCGTAGGCATGTGCGGCACATTATAAGCACAAACATCATCACCGATGATGTAATTACATATAGTATTCACAAAAAAAAAGTTTGTTAAGGGGACGTTATGGTTAAGTTGCACTACTGAAAACCTGTGAAATTCACTAAACAAACTTTACAAACGTGCCATAATACAGATGTGCCATTATGATTCCAAGTAAAACCGGAAAACCCCTGAAATTTCGAGTTATGGTAAGCTAAGCAACCATAACTCACGCCAGCACCGTGCACTGCTAAGACTAACACCAAGGACATCAAAGATGACATCTCAAATGTCATTGATGACATCACTGAAATAATACAGTGGAAGGTAAAAGAAAACGTAAACATTATAGGGTTTGCAAAGTAGGTTTATTTAACAACAAACTGGCAGAGTCTATCTGAGTATGCCCATTTTCAATAAGCTCATAACAATGCTTGTAAGGGCGGCATAGGACATGTTGAAGAAGAGGAACACGTTTTTTTACCATCCAAATTTTTTTAACTCTTCGTTGAAGCAGTCGCTTTCTTTGCACAGTTATTTCCGAGAAGTCGTCATGACCTGGAGCCTACAGCACCATAAATGAAGCGACGTTGCTCCGAATAGCGAAGTCAGCGTACGGACAAATCGGGCTTACAGTCTCATTCCACATAATTATTATGGGCAGGCAACCGCTCACCAGCAGTTGCATTTGCCTTCCGAAGAAGCCCTCACTCGGCATTTGAAAACCATGGCAGACACAGTATGGCATGATATACCTAGGCGGGAAAAGTTACAGGAAGTACATGTCAATAACCAACCTCTACCAAAAAATGTCAAAAAAGACACAGAAAATGTGCAAAGTACAACACAAATAATGTACGTGTGCAAACATGACATGTTAGTAAAATGTTACTAATTTCCATGAGAATCTATACTAGCAGGCTACAAATGGCGACATTTTGCATGCGCCATAAGTAGGGTCGCCAACTCTTTGATAGTTTGTCACAGGACACTTACCCACAAGGCGGTCATGACGTCACGTCATTCTCTTAGCCCGCCCTTTTTTAAATGTAATTTTTTTTCAATGGCTCTCAATTCCTGGCTTAAGTGAAATGCAAATGGTTTGTCCTTGGGAGGTGATGGTCACGTTTTTTAACTGCAAACATGCCCATTACAACTCCAGGAACAAAGCATTAGCATTTCAATGAAGCCAGGTGTCAGAGCGTTAGTCCCAACTGTAGGCTCAAAAGGAGCCAGGGCTGCGAGCGGGCGGAGAATAAAAGCAGCAGGCGGCAGCACCGTGCTGTGTACATGGCCCCTTCATTTTGCAGAGTGGCTGTGCTGGAGGCAGGTTGTTCCGACGCAAGTCGGGACAACCTGCGTCCCACACAGCCACTCTGCAAACCGCAGGACAGAGCACCTAATTGTGGAACAAGCCCTCAAAATCTGGGATAGTTGTCCACCCTAGCCGTAAAATTTAAAAAAATACCAACTACACAGGAAGAGAATACATCATTTATGAAATTAAATATAAAGGACAATTAAAAAAAAATTACGTCTCCTGATTTCAAAGAATACCAAAAAACGTACAAAGTTGAATCCAAAGCTATGTGGACAAAGTTACCGTTTCAAATAAAAAATATGAATGCTAAAAAAGGCTGAGTGCACTCATAAGCTACAAACCTACAACCTGGGCACTCTGCAACGTTACAGGAAAACTGTAACAGTGCATAAAGATAATACGGCAACTACATTAGCACAAGTAGATGTAATGCTACAATAAAGCGCGGTTCGCTGTAGAGTGGGCAAAAATAAACTTACATAATATTTACTGCCTCCATTCTGTTTGCGCAAGGCACACGCCAATGTATTCGCAGCAAAGAGTCTTTGTATACTGATATTGCAAGTCCCTTACAAACTTTTTAAAACATAACCTTATCAATTGCTATTTTTTTCGACCCTTTCATTCCCTGAATTGCTAGTAACTTTCCCTGTCGGTCATGGTCAAAAAACAATTTCCCCTTATACATTCACTCGGATGCACGGGAGTATTGAGCGGTCAGCCGAAAAAGCAACTCATGTGGCCTTCACTGAGAAACCAAATACATTCTTTCTTTGAAGCAACATATTGCAATCCAATTATTAGAACTGCTACTCCCATACACCTCCAGAAGCACTGTTTCCAGCAAACACTACAGATGGTGGCCTTAGTTTTGTAAACTTACGATGCCAGTCTGCCCGCAGTTTAATTTCAAAAACATTGTAAGTCACACACCGTAATTGGTCGTTGTGCAGTAAACAGAAACTTCCATTTAAACGTATCACTTTGGTGACAAGAAAATTCCACTTTTTCAGTTTGTGCTTCCACATCCCATTCTGGCCCCTCAAAGGTCACCTTCTGAAATACTATTACATGAGTGTGACAAGTCCAATGATGTCGTCTTTTGCATGAGTTTCTGGCGATATGTGCGTACACTAAAATATGAATAAAAGATAGGGGGGGCCACAGAAGAAAGCTGATGTATTTCACGCTATTCTACAACCAATCAGGGAAAGAGCCACATGTTTGCGGTCACAAACATTTTCCCGCATTTAAAGTAATGGGAAAAGAGACGTTTTGAGAACCCCTGCCCTTATAACTTTCGCCCCCCTGCACCAAACATCACTAAGAGTGTGAGATTTATTTTTTGTTGCAAACTTTGGTAATGAACCGTCCAAGGGTACCACAGGTATAAGACTGCCAAAAAGCATTCTTCCTACGGAAACAGCAACTGCACCATAACAACACAGCCACTAACGTGACTGTCTAATATGCTGCAGTGATTGTGGGCTGGACCTAGACATTTGGATGTGTGTGCACAAACATTTCAATGTATACGTGTACATTGCCTTATAACTGCACTGCTGATAAGGTCGTTTCTGGGTGCATGGCCTTCGGCCATGCATCCAACACTGTACACCCTCCCCAGAACCATCTAACATGCTAACCTATACTACGGGTTTATGCATTGCTGTAATATGATGTGGTGGTTCTAGACAGTTCTAGGGTTGTAGAAGTATTGTATATCGGGTACAGCCTGCAGCCATGCAGCCAAAACTCTACATCCTGCCCACAACCACCTCAGTGATGTGCAGTGGTAGGGGTGTATTGATAGGAGTGGTATTCTTCACTTGATCTCACCAGAGACTGCATGCCTAGTTGTATGTCCATAGATATTACAATGTGTTGGTGTGCACTGCTTATACCTCCAACCCTTATAACTTTGTTGTTGGGTGCTTGGCCGAAGGCCGCGCACCCAACACAGCACACACTCCCCACCACCATGTAATCCATAATCAATACTACAGGTGTATCTATGGTTGTGACATGCTGCAGTGGTTGTGGGCAGGGCCTACAGTTTTGGAAGTATGGCCTTCGGCCTACGGCCATGCATCCAAGACTCAAGGCCCTTCCCACAACCACCGCAGCATGTCACAACCATGGTGGCGTACTAATCAATAAGAGACCCATAGGAAAATGTAATGTAATAACGACATGTACTCAATTTCAATGGTCACTAACAGCACATGTGTCCTTCGATCATTTTCAAGGTGTCTGCACACAGCACGTACTGAAATACTACCCTTATTACACCCCTCATTTTCTGGACGTACAAATATCCTGAACAAGGCGGCAATGGAGAATACATCATTAACAGTTGCCGCCCAAACAAGCACATTATTTCGTCCATCTCTCTAAACCTCCCCAATCACTATAGGAGATCAAAATAATTTCCCAAACACCATTTTGCATGGCCAATACATCATTAACACCTACCGCCCAAACAAGTACAGTATTTAACCCATCTCTTACTCTGCAATCCTCCACACGCACTTTAGCAGAGCAAAACACTTTCCGAAACAGCATTTCGCCTCTCGTAGCGACCGCGCTGTCTTTGGATCCAAGATGTCGGGCGCATCCACACATTCTGACGCACATCACGGCCCGCTGTAGCCAATCAGCGAAGACGTCGCGTGTCCGCGGTCATGACACTACCCCCCCTGGCCAATCAGTATCTTGTCTGCGGAGCGAACAGGGAAGTGTAACCGCGGAGCGGACATAGATATCACAAATTTATTTAGACATATTCGTTGGTCGTTTTAAAAGGAAACTACTGGACGGATTGGCACCAAATTTACAAAAGCACGCTTTCGGCACCAAGCCCCTGCCCCTGCCGCAAATTTGGTAACAATCCTTCCAACGGTTTCACCTGTAGGCATGCGCAATGTTTTTCCCCCATTCAGTCTATGGGGAAAAAAAGACGTTTTTGGACCCCCCCTATAACTTTTCTTCCCCAGGGGAGAAAAGTTATAGGGGGACCAAACATCACCAAACATCACCAAACCTTGCAGAAAAATTCAGAGTGAGCCATATACGTGTTTAGCAGAGTTTGGTGTGGATTCGTCCAGGGGGAGCAAAGTTATAAGCTGCCCAAAAAGTGCTCTTCCTATGGAAACAGTAACTTAACCATAACTACACAGCCCCTACCGAGGCTGTGTAATAAGTCCACAATACAGATTGTAGGAGCCCTATACATATAGGGCCTGCTCCATATGGGATTCCAGGCCATTGGTACGTCTTCATCTGTCCATCTCCGTCCATGTGTGCACTGCTAACTCGTCATCTGCGTTGAAGCTGGCCTAACAATTAGTTAGCTACTTGCACTAACAATGTTATTTTATCGATGCAACAGTGCACCTGGCAGGCACAGGTATGAGCCCATGAGAGGGGGGGCGAGGTCTCACTAACTCACATGCTGCACTCGCTCCCAGACAGATCAGCAAATCCCTAGGTCCTCTACCTTAGTTTTAGGCTATAATTTGAAGCCATCTGCACCTTGCTGCACAAATCACATGACACATTTCTGAAGGCGTTATAGCGTTGCCTTCTGATCTTAGTGATCGATCGAGGGGTGTAAAAGTTTTAATGTTGGTGGTCAGAGTTTGAATGGTATTGTGGCATGCACGGTTTTAAGGATGAGAGCATTGCAAAGCTGTATTTCTTATGTGGGGATCGTTGGGGGCAGGAGGACCTTGCTATCCTTGCCATCTATTCCATGGGATGGTACTGCCAAGAGGCGCTCTGCTCCCTTCCCATGACCTTTCAAGGCACATTCATCCCAGGGCGCGAGGGCCTGTGTCTTCCCAGACAATGGAGGATTTTATGGATCTCTGAAACCTGGCCAGGGTGGGGGTGGTGCCAGCGCTCCTTCAAGAAATCTGATACTAACTCACATAATGCTGTTTGCTGCGCCTGGGCCTTATTTCTAAGATGGCTGCCATTCACCAAGGTGGCGTTCACACCCGCATCTACCATATGGCTTGTATTGCATGCACTTAGGTGATCGCGCACCCTCCTCTTTGTGCATCCCCCCCCTGCTCCCTGGATGTGCTCTCTTTGCATTTATCAATCATTCAGTATCGCCTAGCGGGGTGGGGGAGACCCTCTCTTCTTCACAACATTCCCCCTTGTTTTAATCCCAAATTAACAAACTCCCCTGCAGTGTCGTTGGCAGCTAAATTCCAATATATATTCTCCCCTCCCGCCCCCCTGAACCCTCTCTGGAAGCTATGGTAGTGACCCATCCTTTGGAACCCATGCTCTGCGAAAATCCTGCAAACTAGCTCCAGACTGGGCATAGTCCTCTGGGGTACATGTCCTGTTAATACAACCTCCATCTAAATCAACCCAGTGCTCTGTATAATTCTCAGGGTCTGGTGGGGTTGTGATGATTGTGCCAAGGTGGTGCAGAGAATGGTACATCTCTACAATATGGAGCTTGTTTGGATCATCTGTCTGGGTACCGCTTTCTGTGGTACCGCGAGGTGTTTTGGCTGTTACCCCAATTGAGACCCTCATCATTGCACTATTGGGCACTGCTCTGGCACAACATCAGAGTCCCATTTGGCAGGTGAAAAAGATGACCAATATGAAGACGATGATGGGTACCAGCATTTTCACAATCACCACCAGCCAGGATGGGGCCCAAGAGAAGGTCAGATCGAACCAATCTTCATTTTGTATCCCAACTTCCTTTTTCATGTGCACTCCCAGGTTCTATACAGCTTTGATTATGTGTGAGAGAGAGCCATTCTCAGCATCTTCGGGAGGAACAAATGTGCGTCAGGAATCCCAGATCTTTTTGCTCACGCCTCCTTCCATCACAGTAAGCATATCCAGGACTTAGCGATTCTGCATCGTCATAAGCCTCAAGGTGCGGAGTTCCACTTTTATGAAGTTGAACCGGTGCTCCAAGTTGTTAGCCAGCTGTATCAATTCCCAGCAGACAATTTGCAGCCATTTAGCGTTGGCTGCAGCTTGCACCCTGGGCAGTAACATTGAGGCAAAGAAAGTCTCTGCTTTGCTGAAAAGTCGGTATTCGTTCGGTATTTCATGGAGCATGTCTGATGATTCTTTGGACAGATAGATTGCTCTTTTCTTCCTTCGTAGGGTTTAACTTTTCTCTTTTCCAGAGAGGATGTGGAACTCTAGTGCTGGCACTGGGTTTCTTGTTTCTTCTTCTTCAGAACTTGAAAGGTAGTTGGGGCAAAAGTCGCTGTGACCCCCCCTTGTAGATGTACTTCTGGGATTACAAGCATGGCCGAGTGCAACATTGCTAGCGAACAATAGCACCTCCATGATGGTGGGAGGTGCAAGTACGCTTGTTACCCGCACACCCAATAGTAATCCACCACTGCTGCTGTGCCTTTCTTGAGATCAGGAATGAGCAAAGTTTTATTGCAATGTTCGTTGGCCCGACAAATATAATTCCAGCACTATAAAAGCAAAGTTCATATGTTTCTTCTCTGTGCACTTGCACTGGTTTCTCCATTGCTTCCACCCATGTTAGTTTTGTAATGTGTTCAGTCCAGAAAGATGCACATCCTGCTTCCACTCGGGCCAGAACCCCTTCTTCGTATCTCATTATACCTTCTGCCATGTAGCTAACTGTTGTTTCTTGCCATTTGTTGTTTAGTGTTTTTGAGACCTTGTATGAACAGATAGGGTCTTTTTAGACATTGGCTGCCTTTTGGATTTTTGTTGCATTGCAGGCGATCTGGATCAATAAGTTCAAGTCACACATTATGTGCCTGGAAAGTGTTCCTGAGAATACATAGCGCAAGATGCATTAGGCATTCAGCATCTAGAATTGGTACTTCTTGTGGCACTAGGACCTTCGGTGCCCCTGACGCATGCCATATCAATGAACACACATAGCAACTGCCATTCACTTTGTTCCTTCCCATTGAGCTCATGTCAGTGTGCCAACTATTGGACAGTTCTGGGTGATGCACAAGTTACAAAAACAGTTAATTAAATATCAGTCCGGGCTGGGGTGGGGTGGTGGTTAATTCACCGGGACAACCCCCCACCCCCATTCTCCCCACAAATTAATTATTTTCGGTCTTACTGTTACTCCCGCTTATCAGCCGTTCCGGTGTTTAGCGAGACAGTCTGATAGGTCCGTCCTGAACTCTTTGGGTCTGGGTAGACCTCCCTCGGTGGCAGCATTCTCCGGACTCAGATCCTCTGCCTTCTCCCGCCCCCGGTATGTGCAGTCGATCACACCCCGCTCCACTCTGTGTCCATCACAGATGACACACAAAAGTAAGAAATAAAAGGAAACTGAGTCGTCCCTCGGTGGCGGCGCTCCGCGTAAGCTTCTGCTCATCTGTCGGGGAACTCCAGCTGTGGTCGAACTTCCTGTCTGGTCATTCCAGGTCCGGTGCTGCCTCCCCGACTATGGCCTCAGTTCCTTTATTACGCCCAGGCGAACATCTCCTCAACAGCGTCTGTCTCCAGTTCCCTCTCGCCGTTCTCCTCCAGCTTCCTCGCCATCGTATCTCTCAACCACTCCTCCTGAACACAAAAGAAATCAGTCCTTTAATTAGGCTCCCGCCTCATGTCTGTCCCACCACCTGTTCCTCCTATCTCCCTTCTCCGGCTGCCAGCTCATCCCTCATTCCCCTTTATCAACTTCACCTGCTGTTTCATTGCTGCTGTGCTCTCTGATGCCCCTGGAAGTTCCCAGCAAGCACCTTTTGCTTCACAACATCACACACGCCCCGTGATATGATTTGGCATTTATAACGCGCCTATACACAAGTGTTTCAAGGCGCAAATCGGGGGAATACTTTGCAGACCAGAAATTTGACATCCGGATGTGCACAAAGACCCACCTCCACCCACTGTGAGTAGGGAGAGATGACATTGATCAAATACCGGGACCCGTTGCATCTCTCTCACATGTCTGCATAGTGGATATGCAACTCGTGGAATGGCCCAATGGGGCGGGGCAGAGTGCCTCTCAGTGTTCATAATGTCATGCCTGTACTGAAACTTCTACACGTGGTGCATCTAATAACCATACTTGTAAAGTGCTCCTGCATATTTGGGATGAACCAGTTGTCTTGGATATCAGCAGCAATGTGGTGTTTGAAGCTGTGGGAGGGGTGATGGAGCTGATCAAATGCTACCACCAGCAGTTGGTGTGGCATCACTGCTTTCCCTTTACATTCCTGTCTCTGCAACAAATCGGTAGGGGACTGTTTGCACCCTCTTTTAACCCACAATTATTTTTCCTCCTCTGGGTCCTTCCTTGTAATTCATGAATCTGCGCTAAGGGCAGTGCATTGTATGAGACAGGTTGCTGGTCAGTGGCAGGTGTTGTGACAATGTATTCTGCTACAGTAGGTACTGGGAGATATGCTGCGGTTTTGGCTGCAGTGTCTGCTGCAGCGTTTCCGAGTGACACCTTGTCAGCGTTGTTAGTGAGGGTGGCACATTTAACAATGACCACCACAGAAGGTTTTGAGAGTGTGAAAATTAGTTTGCCTAATTACACGGCCTGCTGTACTTGGGACCCATCCGCCCTCCTAAAGCCCCTCCTTTTCCATCACGAAAGATCGGTGTGCATTGTTGTAGTGACGTATGCCAACTCTAAATAAATGGTCACATGACATCCTTGTGATGATTGCAGTGCTTCAGTAAGCGCAATGAGCTCTGTTGCATGCGCTGAACAATTCATTGAGTTTTAGAATCAATGTTTAACATCCATCGTCCACTAGGTGCACCACCGCTGCGCCAGTATGTCTGAGGTTCATGCCCTGGTCAATTGTCGCTGGCTCCATCAACGAACCTCGAGTGGCCTGTCTTTTGTGTTGGGAATGTCATCCTCTTCCCCCCGTATGTCACACAGTCGTGTCTGGCCCAGTCCTCATAAGTGCACATTTCTGTTATGAACGTTGTGGGATTCACTGTCTTACACCGTACAATATGAGTATTTGGGCTGGAGAGAATGATCTCATATGCAGATGCTCTTTGGGTAGTTAGAGTAGATTTTGACCTTTCCAGAATGGCAACAATGGCATGTTATGTTATGTTACTTGGCATTTATATAGTGCTCGTTATATTATTTGTATGACCTCAAAGCGCTGGCAGGTTGAACGCCCTCGGGAACCGTAGTTCTGGTCAGTAGAGAGAGGTAGAGTCATAGGGTGCACCAGATATGTGCGCAGCTGATGTAAGTGCCGGTTGGTAGCTGCATCCTAGCGATAGGTGTGGTGCTGAAGATATCAGTTGGATATGTGCAATCTGGTGGGTGGACACCTAGACTGGGCTCTGGCTGTGTTAGGCCTGAAAGACGCATATGTGAGCAACTAGGCCGGAATGTGCTCGGCTAGCTGTGTTTTATTAGGGTATTGAGGTGTTCATGGGGTCGAATTCATATGTGAACAGCTAGGCCGAATTAATCAGGGGTATAGCTGTGTTCTAGTTGTATGATGGTGTATAGTAGAGATTAAGCATAGTGATGTGATATGATGGTTATCTTTGCTTATGTGCCTGGTCTCAGGCGCTTTAGAGTGGCAGGGAACACAGCGACATACGGACACAGAGAGAGGGGGCTGGGCTTACAGCGACAGGAGGGGGGATGGGATATATAGCAACAGCATGGGGAACAGCAAAGCAGGGTATACAGTGATACACGGGGGCATGTTAACATAAATCCGATCCATTTGTTCCATCTATTCGGTCCATCCGTCCCGTCCATCCGTCCCATCTATCCGTCCGTTCCATCCATCTGTCCTATCCGTCCGTCCCATCCATCCATCAATTCCGTCCCTCCGTCCCTCCGTTCCATCCATCCATCCATCCATCCATCCATCCATCCGTCCGTCCGATCCATCCATCTGTCCGTCCGTCCGATCCATCCATCTGTCCGTCCGATCCATCCGTCCCTCCCATCCGTCAGGGAAATAGTAAAAATACTTCTGCGCACCACGGTGAACCGTAGTCTTCTTAATATATATATATATATATATATATATATATATATATATATATATATATATATATATATATATATATATATATATATATATATTTCTGAGGCTTGTGGAACCTGCTTAGATCACATGCTGTGCATAGGCCGACATCTAGTGGAAGCTGCGGAGTATTACAGTTTGTTTTTCGAAACTCGAAAATGGGCGTCGACACAGGCGTGCCAGTAATACTATCCCTAGTGTGACGTCCACTGTACCCAAGATCCCTCACGCGTCTAGGATCCTCAGATTGTTTTTTTCCGCCATACTGGTCGGAAGCATCTTGCGGAGTCCCCTGGCCTTAGCCATACTTTTGCTAATAATTGAAAATTATAATTCTTTATTGACATCCTTCCCCACCCCAATGTCGACCCTCGACGACGGCTGGAGAAGACATCGACCGTCGGCTGCCGCACGACGGATCTGGGCCTCGGAAGGCCGCTGGCCTCGGCCCGGGGCTGGTAGGCCGCTGGCCTTGGACCTGCAAGTAGGGAGAGTGGGGGGTGGTACATACTCTTCACTCTTGGTATATAAGTACACCTTATCTTATATATTTCATACACTTACCAGCCCGCTGCCTTTAGGTGCGTATGGAGGGTACCCCTTTCCAATTCTGCCCCAAGTGCAACCGCAAATACCCTTGGGTCGATAGGCACGTCTCGTGCAATCTCTGCTTGCCGAGGGACCACCCCGAAGCGAACTGCAGAGCGTGTAGTAGGTTTAAACCTAAGACACTTAAGGACCGTTCGACTAAGCGTTGGGCCCACCACGCCAGGCAGGCGGCCATGGCAGCGGAGGGCGCCTTCAGCGATGGCAGCGACGCCGTACTTTCGGACGGCGAGGGCATTACGGCGTCGAAAGACAGCCGAGCGCAGGTCCCCGACCTCGGAAGGTCGTCCGGCAGGGCGGCTATGGGGAAGACCCCCGGCGACGCAAGCGCTACACACCCTACACACACTAAGCACACTAAGTCCAACCGAACCTCGACGACGTCGACTTCTCGGAAAGAGGCACAGATAGAACGGTCCGACTCGGTGTCCTCTGGGCGCTCTCATTAAAGATCGCCTCAGGACGCAAGGCAATCATCCACTCTTGCCAAGAGTGCCTCGCTCCCTAGACTAACGGAAGTTCGATCGTCGGAGGACAAAGACGACTTCCACCCCCAGGCCGCGCTCCAAGAGACGGAGCCCGTAGTTAACACCAGCGAGGCCCCACGCTCGAAAAACACAGATACCTCTCCCGATCCTCGACGCCAGGCGTCGAAAGTCTCCGGGGCCTCCAAGGGACAGGGAAAACATTTTTCCACGCACGAGGAGGGGGGGAAAGAGCGGAAAGCACATTCTTCCACTCCTGTACGACCATCCTCCCCCCCCTAAGCAAACAGATAGATCAACATCCAGCAAGGGTACCCTTGATAAGTCCCCTAAATTGCCTACTAAAGTCATACCCTGTTCCAAAGAATGGTCCAGTGAAGACATAGACAGGGTCATGTCAAGGATGTCTTCCTTGGCTGATTTCTACGACAAGAATCCAGAGCATTTCCTCTCGTATGACCCTCACGGGGCCACACCCTCAGGTTCCACTGATCCTATCCCCCTAAGTAAAAAGGCCCGGTTCGAAAGACCTCAACCCTTCGAGGTGCAGCCTTACTCTACTCCATTCCCTGAGGGGGACCAGGAGTTTGAAATTATGGAGGAACAAACCGGGACGGAATACTATGCGGATGATGAGGATCAGGAGGAGGGAGAAGATGAGCAGGAAATTTACAGAGTAGATTCCCCAGTAGAGAACGAAGCCCCAGTTACCGACTCGCCAGTCGATAACCAGCCCCTCCTTAATGAGGTTCTCGCTCGCGCGGCAGAACATTTTCACATCGACACCCACGGTGTACAGGAGGAAAGGGACTTCGCAGAAGAGTTGGGAGAGAGGAGGCCGGTCGCTCAGACCATCCCTATCCTTATATCCATCCAACGAAGAATAGATCCGTCCCTGGTGAACCCAAACCTCACCAGAGCAGTCAACCCCAGGGTCGAAAAGCTTTTCCGGGCAGCCCAGTCTGACCCTCTCTATATAAGAGGACATCTTAAACCAGACTCCCTAGTTGTTACCAACACTCGGAAGAGGGCTGGAACACCCTTATCTTCATCAGGAGCTCCTCCCGACAAGGAGAGCAAGAAACTTTACGGGTTTGGCAGGAAGGTAGCCTCAACGTCCGCCTACCAAGCAAGGATTGCTAACTCCACCACCCTGTTGGCCAGCTACAACTGCCATCAATGGGAAGAGGTCGCGGCGCTCATAGCCTCTGCTCCTGAACCGTTAAAGGGCCAATTGGCTCGGATCTCGGCAGAAGGGAGAGCCGGCTCTGGTTGCATATTAAAAGCAACTTTCGACGCCGCGGACAACGCAGGAAGATTGATAGCAGAAGGTACTGTTATCAAAAGACATGCGTGGTTACGGCAGTCGGGGTTCAAAACAGAAACTCAGGCTTCATTAATAGACAAGCCGGTGGAACCCGATCTATTGTTTGGGAAAGCGGTCGAAGACGCACTGAAAAACGCCAAGGACGAATACGAAACACTTAAATCCCTTGGCCAACTAACCAGCAAACCCCCTAACCAGAGGGGGAACAGTAATTTTCGTCGCCCACGCGGCCAAAATTCACAAAGAGGCAACTATGCCCAGGGACAGGGTACACAGTGGAACAACAGCCAGCAGTCTACCCAAAGTTACGGCAGGGGTAACAAGAGAGGGCGTGGAAGAGGCAGAGGCAGCCCCAACAAGGGAGGTGGCACGCCTCCACCAAAGCAGTGACGCTCAGTTCAGGGTCCCTTCAGTAGGGGGACGCATTTCCAACTTCACCCAGGCTTGGGAAGGGATCACCTCAGACAGATGGGTGCTGTCAACAGTGTCCACAGGATATTGTATAGAATTACTGCAGCGTCCCCGGAACCATCCTCCACGACAAAGAGTACACTCCTTAGAACATCAGAAGATCCTTCTCGAGGAGATTGCCATTCTGCTAGAAAAGGACGCGATAGAACTCGTCCCAGGACACCAGGTAAACAAGGGTATCTATTCAACTTACTTCCTTGTGCCAAAGAAAGATTTGACAATGCGCCCAGTACTGGACTTACGGCCTGCCAACAAGTATGTCAAGCCCCAAAAATTCCGTATGACCACGCTACAAGAGGTAATCCCCCTCCTAAAAAAGGGGGATTACATGGCAACCTTGGATATGAAAGATGCTTATTTTCATATTTCCATGCTCCCGGCGCACAGAAAGTACTTGCGCTTCAAGGTGGACAGTCGCCACTACCAATTCAAGGTACTGCCCTTCGGGATAGCTTCAGCACCCAGGGTATTCACCAAGGTACTGGCGGTGGCGGCTGCACACCTACGCAGGGAGGCAATCCCGGTGTACCCTTATCTGGACGACTGGCTCATAACGGGGGAAACCCCAGGAATTTGCAGGTCAAACATTCAGAGGACTATCGACCTCCTCCACGAATTAGGCTTCTCTATCAACGAGAAAAAGTCAAGTCTGGTGCCAAGCACCTCAAAACAGTTTCTAGGAGCTATCCTAGATACTCAGAAAGGATTGACCTTCCCTTCGGAAGAGAGAATTCGGAATATACTTCTGCAAATTCCTCATTATCAGTCAGGTCAACAGATAACAGTACGCAAAGCTATGCGGTTACTGGGCATGATGGCGTCATGCATTTACCTGGTCCCCCACGCGCGTCTGCGCATGCGTCCCATGCAGGAATGGTTGGCGAAACAGTGGTCTCAGGCAAGTGGTCATTGGGACGATCTAGTGGTCGTTTCGCCAACACTCGTACAGAGCCTACACTGGTGGACAAGAGAAAATCTCGCAAAGGGGAAACCCTTTTACGATCCCGAAGTACAAGCCGTGGTGACTACAGATGCATGCCTGACTGGGTGGGGAGCTCACCATCTCCACCACACAGCTCAGGGTCTCTGGTCTCACTCAGTAGCCAAGTACCACATCAATCTGCTAGAGCTTCTGGCAGTATTCCGAGCGCTAAAGGCGTTCGAGCCCCATCTACTGAACTTGTCGGTGCAGATCAGGACGGACAGCACGACAGCCATGTTCTATCTGAACAAGCAAGGGGGGACTCGTTCGCCAAATCTGTCCAAGCTTGCCCAGAAAATATGGATATGGGCACTCAGACGGAACATCTTCCTGTCATCACAACATGTTCCAGGGGAGCTCAATTCCCTAGCGGATGCTCTAAGCAGAGACTCCCTCCCAGAAGAACACGAATGGGTCCTTCACAGAAAAGTAGTAGAAGATCTCTTCTCTCAGTTGGGTTTCCCCACTATAGACCTATTCGCCACAAGCGAAAACAAACAATGCCCAGGATTTGCATCCAGGTTCCCCCAGCCGGACTCCCAAGGGAATGCCCTGTGGATGAACTGGTCAGGGATGTTTGCGTACGCTTTTCCACCAACTCCTCTCATCAGGAAGGTGGTGTACAAGATGAACAAGGAATCGATGACGCTCATTCTAGTTGCTCCCATGTGGGCGAGACAACCATGGTTTCCACACCTACGCAGGATGGCGGTGTGCGAGCCCATCAGACTCCCAGCCTGGTACAACCTACTGTCCCAGCAACAGGGTCGAACAGTGCATCAGGAACCCAACTCTATGAACCTAGCAGCATGGCTCCTGAAGTCATAGAGTTTGGACATCTCAAATTACCACAGAGGTGTATGGACATTCTAAAGGAGTCCAGGAAACCAAATACAAGGCACTGTTACTTTGATAAGTGGAAAAGATTCGTTATCTGGTGCCAGAATAAACAAATCAACCCGGTTGATTGCACTCCTTCCAACGTTGTGACATACATGCTCCACCTGCTGGATGCAGGGTTGGTTTTTAACTCGCTGAAAGTACACCTGGCAGCCCTCTCGGCTTACACCACATCCCATAACAAGGTCTCGTGGTGGAAAGTACCAGTGGTTAAAGCCTTCATGGAAGGAGTAAAGAGACTTCACCCTCCTATTTCGAACCCACCGCCAGGATGGGACCTCAACGTGGTGCTAGCTAAGCTCATGGGACCCCCATTCGAACCCATGCATAAAAGTAGTCTCAAACACCTGACTTATAAAACGGCCTTCTTAGTAGCCATTACCTCCATAAGAAGGGTCAGTGAAATTCAGGCTCTGTCAGTGCAGGATCCTTTCTTTACTATCCACAAGGACAAACTGGTTTTACGCACACACCCTAGGTTCTCACCTAAATTCATATCCAAGTTCCATGTAAACCAGTCCATCGAGCTTCCGGCTTTCTTCCAAAACCCGCAAAGCTCGGCTGAGGTGAAACTACACACCCTAGATGTGCGTAGGGCGGTCCTATACTATGTAAATAAAACCAGACCGCTAAGGAAAACAGATCAACTGTTTGTCTCCGTAGCTACAGGCAGAGAGGGGGATCGCGTCTCTAAGGGCGCTATCTCGAAGTGGATTATCAACTGTATACAGCTGTGTTACTCTCTTTCTGGAAAGACTCTGCCTTTTACGCCAAGGGCCCACTCTACTAGAGGCATTGGTGCCACTCTGGCTTTCATTGCAAATGTTCCCCTCGACACCATTTGCAAAGCAGCTACTTGGAGCTCTATTCACACTTTTACTCAGCATTACTGCATTGACACTCATTCCAAGACAGATACACAAGTGGGACAAGCGGTTCTAAGACACCTGTTTGCTCATGACCCTTCTCACATCCCACCTCCTTCTTCTGGTACTGCTCGCTAATCTATGCACAGCATGTGATCTAAGCAGATTCCACAAGCCTCAGAAGGGATACATTACTCACCGTAATCGTATTTCTGATGCTTGTATCTGCTTAGATTCACATGCGACCCACCCTTCCTCCCCTCCGAGAGAAGGCGCATGATTGCTTGTAGTCTTACCTTTCTGTCTATCTGCTTGGATTATCTGTACTCACGCTACTCCTCATGCTTCCTCATGTCAGGAAAAAAAAATACAATCTGAGGATCCTACACGCGTGAGGGATCTTGGGTACAGTGGACGTCACACTAGGGATAGTATTACTGGCACGCCTGTGTCGACGCCCATTTTCGACTTTCGAAAAACAAACTGTAATACTCCGCAGCTTCCACTAGATGTCGGCCTATGCACAGCATGTGAATCTAAGCAGATACAAGCATCAGAAATACGATTACGGTGAGTAATGTATCCTATATATATATATATATATATATATATATATATTACTAACGAAAAGCGGGCAAATGCTCATTGTAATTACTTGATATGCTGCCATATTTCGGTAATCTTGATGAATTTAAAGCTTGTTTCGGGATTGTGATGTCCCCAGATCAAAATGACATACAAATTTACCATACGTACCTAACTATGCCTCACATTTATAGCAATTACTTTTAAAAGCTTTAAAATGTGTGCAATTATTTGCACACGTTTTGTTGGGAACAGACAAAGTAAACAGATTTTCATCCTATGTGGTGGATAGAAGTATTTTTACTATCTCTGTACTAGGCTCTATAACCTCTTTTACAGCTCTTGCCAGGTATACACACTATAATCAGCCATTGTTATTGGCAGGGACTTCTAAAGTTTTGACTTAGTTGGTTAGATTGGTTTTCCTGCCCGATTTCCTCTAATTGACCCCCTCTGATTAGTTAATGGTTATATTGGTTTCAGCTTGCATTTCCGTTTAAAATTGTGTCGCACAGCGTTTCTGCCATCTTGGAATCCCTTAAACAGCCATACTTCTTTCTGCGGTGCTCTGCATCCAGCTTGGCCCAGGAGTGAGTGGTCGGAGAGCATTGCTTTATGTGAGGTTTGTTGTTTCTCAGATCTCTGCTTTTCCTCTTCGGCTAACTTTCAAAATAGTTTACGGACCCTATGGGTCCATGGGCAGATGTGTGACGTTGTTTTGCCTCTTCCCACTTGCTTTATGGGCTGGAGATGATTTTCTTCTGCTCAGAGGTTTGCATGGGGTTCATTTTATTAGCGGTCGCCCATTTGCGTTCTTGAACAGTGCTAAATCAGTCTGTGGTGACCAATACAGGGTCTATATGCTCAGCTTGTGACTTGTTCGTCTCAACAGGCCGTTTTAGTATACTGCCCGCCAAAGCCCATGTAATGAAGTCGTAGCCACGGGAACTTCGGTTGTTAGGGAGTTTTGATTAAAGTTTTTTTTGTTTCTGGTCCATAATCAGTGACTGTTGCAGGGTTTACCCCTCTCTGGTGATAGGTTGCTCGGTGTCTTTAACTGAATGGTCATCAAATCCTTAATGGGGTTGGAAAGCTTAGGGGATCCTACTCCTGGCACCCTCTGAGAGGTACATCATCTAGCAGTTGGGCCAACCCAGTACCTAGCTGCTCACCCTCCTCACATAAAAAGATGGGGAGTTCACCCATCTCCCAAAAGAATACCATGGTTTAAGCAAGGATAAATGTCATTGTGCATCAGTCTGCAAGGAGTCGTGATAACCACACTGGCTTGACAGGTTGAGATTTGGGCAGTAAATCACTTTTCCTCCAGTCCTGCCTATCCCATCTTTACTTTCATACCAGTGTAAATTGCTTTGTGGCTCGTCCTGTTTCAAGGCCAAACCAGTACTCGCCCTTCGAATGAAAGAATTTACAAAGCCCTAAATCACATTGCAATTAACCTTATTAGAAACATTATAAATAGGCTACAGAAAAACTGAGGTGGCCTCTTTAAAGTAAGCCAAGATTATCCCATTGAAGGATGTCTTGCCGTCGTCTCTGCGGCAGTAGTGTGAATGAGCTAGCATACGATTATCAAAGAGTTGTGAGGAACTCATGGTGACAACAAGTAAGAAAAACACGAGTGATCACAGTTGAAGGGTGTCTATTGAACAATAAATGCTGTGTGCAGGTTGGAAAAACACTGAATCTAAACCTAAATCTAAGATGGGAGCAAGAGTCGACCATCAAATGAAACATAAGGCAGTCCTAGTGGCGTTGTGTCAAAACAAAAGGGTCTATACTAAGAAACCTATGGCCAAACCTCACAACTAATACAAAAAATGGTGTGGGATTGTGCTCAAGAAAAGAAAGAAGTGTTCTCAAATAATATGTCAGGATGAGGCAGCCTTGGTCTCCCTTCCCCACATTTTGGAAACTGGGTAAGATGGAAGCTTGGAGCACAGTACAGTCTCGGGCTTTTCTAGCACGAGACGACAGTTCCAAAGGCAGTTCTCAGGACCGTCGATGGCCAAGTCTTGCTTCCTTAGAAAGCCTCTTGCCTTTGAGGCCTGGTGTGTTCAAATAACAAAAACCATGTTCGTTTACCATAATGAAAAGTTCAGTTCCAAATGTTCTCTGGGTGAAGAGCTCACTTCTTGGTTCCCCCTCTTCTGGGCGCTCACCCTTTACGTATTGTATTTCACAATGTATCACAGTTCCTTTATCAATCAACCTTCGGTGGGCTAAACCAATGAATCTCCCTCAGTCAGGCTCAGACCCCTCTTCCCTTTTGTGGGATTTCTCCTCCCTCAATTTCTCACTGTCTTTTGCTTGGGTGATGGCTTCACCCCTGGATCTCCCTCGTAGAGTTCCACACAAAGAGTGTGACGGAGCACCCCATCACAATGGTGGATCTTTTCTCAATTGCAAACATTGCTGACACAAGTGCCTGTTCGCAAGCAAACTGGCTCTGCATCACTGAGTATAGCATGCCACTGTAATAGGCCAATGGTTTGTGGCCTATTGCGCTTTTCTGTGTCAACACGCCAGTCATAAACTGGCAGTTTAGAGTGCGAGAATAAGTAGAATTCCTGTGTATAATGTGGGGCTGCTAGCACAGGGGTAGTTGAAATCACTTCTTTGAGTCCATTGAAACTAACATTTCTTCAGTCCATACTACTTTATTGTCAGTCTTTTGCACTTCTTTGAGGCCCTGTATGTATAGCCTTGTATATGCTGCGTAATCAAGCATCCATGCCCTGCAGTAATTGCACAACCCTAGGAACTTCTGCATTTCTGTCACTGTCGTGGGCTGTGGGGTGGCACGCATAGAGGCAGTGCGGTCCAGGTCTATTACCATTTGCTGATATTAACTGTCCTAAATACAAAACCTCTTGTAGACAGTACTGTAGTTTTGCCTTGTCAACCTTGTACCCCTTGCACGCTAAGCTGTAAATGTTTTACCGGGGGTAGTACTGCTCCTGGTTTCAGTGTTGTGTGCTGCAGTCACTCCCTGCAAGAGCCCTATGTCATGGTGGTTTGTGGTCCACAGTCTCTCGGGCACCTGCTCTAAATATGCCTCAATCGGCTGGGGCAGGTCCGCAAGAGCTTTCAGGGGCCATTGGACCTTTCTAGTACTGCACCATTATTTCACAGGGGATACAGATCGCTAGCACTATTTCTCCATCATCTGGCTTTTCCTCGAACAATTCTACTTCAGTCACCTCTCTGAGAAACTAGAAGGTGTCTCAACCACTAGTCCCCGGGGATCTGTCATGAAGGTGACCAGGACATGGACATCGCTTTTGGATCCAGTTCCTGGGCGTGGACCAATGCGGGAGGATCACCTGGGGGAGTGGGACACCGGATGGTGAGAAGCGGTATCCCCTTCCCAATAACACCTTTACCCTATCCTACCAAGTGTGATATTTAGGAACTCCCGCCCACCCTCCCACCCCCTTTACAACACAAACACTTTCTCATGGATAGCCCGCTATGGGAGAAAACGGACTAACGCCCGAGCCGTATACTTGACGTGTCCCAATACAATGGGCAGGCAAGGTCATGCAATTACTGAACATCGCACATACCAGACTTCCATTTAACTTCCCCACATGGATAAAAGGCAGAGCACAAGAGCACACTCTGAGCGGGGCAAAGCACACGAGGAAACAGCAGTTCCAAGATGGCAGTTTAACTAGAGGAGAAAGACGGTGAAACAGAAGGGGATTGCCAGGAGGGAAGTTCCCTTGACCTTTTGACAAGGAACCGTTGCTTTCATGAGTCCTCGAGATTGGAAAGCATAAGACCAGGAAAACAGGCTTAAGAACCCTGCATTGTGTGTCGGAGATAGCCAGAGCACTCTGCGTCAATAATCAAGGCGGTGAGAATTACCAGCCACTGTGAAACAGCCCTTGGCTCCAAGAAGAAAGCTGCGTCAGTGAAAACAACACAGCCTGTGAGTTGGGGAGACTGATACAAGACCGGTCTATGTTGAAGTCAAGGTTGCAAGCGGCAACATTTTATGGCGAGTGCTGGAACGAACTTTGTTTGAAATACGTGTGATAAAAGACGCACGTAAACTTGAACTGCTGTTGAGTAATTGAAATAGGAAACAAAGATACAATACCTTTGACAGAGTGGTCGGCATCAAGTGTGTGCTCAATCGAAGGTCGCTGTAAGGTATCCAGCTGAAAAGTTAAATAATTGTGAATCAAAGTGGTCCTGCGACGGGTCAAGCAAAATCCTGTGCACAATCGAAAGTCTTCGGTGTTGATATAGTAACAAAAGTTTGTGGCAAAGTTGATAAAGTTGGTCCGAGCCCGGCAGAGGGAGATCAATTAAAATCTTTGTATTAAAGTGGGTCTGAGCCCGGCAGATGGGAACCCAGGGTGAAGTGAAAATCACCTGAGAAAGTTTTGTGTTAAAGTGGGTCTGAGCCCGGCGGAGGGGGGTCCCGGGGTGAACAGAAAGTCACCAGAGAATTTGTACGTGTGAAATCCTAAAAAGAAAGGAACTTTGATCTTTGTCGTATTACATCATGCCCTCTGAAGAAGAGAATTAAAATGGCGAAGACTTTGGCACAGAAGGCAATGATGTTGAAGTTTTGAAATGCACCCGCGTGCTAAAAAAGCCAGAGACTGTGCTAAACTCGAGTGTGCCACCTTGACCTGTGCTGAAAATGTGGGGAAGGGAAGCCAATAGCTTGAATATCCTGACATATCATTTCTTGAACACTTTTGTTTTGCATTACATTGTTTCCCAAACTATTCGCATTTAGAGGTAAGGATTGTCAATAGGTTTATTAGTGCAGGCCCTTTTTTTTTGACAAGACACCACTAGGACTGCGCTATTATTATTTGATGGTCATAGCTTGCTCCCATCTTTAGATTTAGGTTTAGATGGGCGTTTTTCAAATCCGATCGAAGTTCAATAAACGCCCTTGAACTGTGAACACTTGTATCTGTCTTACTATTTGATACCATACCTTCCTTACACCTCCTTCAGAAGTGCTTTGGGGTCAATGCATAGTACTCTGCACCACTTGCAACCATCCTGGTCAGTCCCTACTACAACAATCCTTTTCACAGAAATCACCAACACTTGCAGATCTAGAGACAGTATTGTATCTGCCACCAACTCAGGGGACACTACAGGGTGAAATATTAAATCTGTGGGCACTCAACAGCCCCCTTTGCCAATCTGAGGCCCGCCTCCAAAAGCATGGTTATTCCATACACTAACATTTCCGGGTCTATGCGAATCCCACCAACCACCACTTCGCCTCCCATTACATGGATTATCAGCATTGCCCTTATGGCGCACATCCCTGGTGTGGCACAAACTATGCTACTGTCTTTGAAAGAGATTGTCATGTTGAGCTTGCTGAGCAGGTTCCTGCTCAACAAGTTCACTGGGGAACATTCGGAATATAGTAGGGGGGCCTGCACAACCCCCCCCCCCTATTTTGATGTTAACCTTTTCGGTATATGGAACCGTGGAGACAGCCCCAGAGAAGCCCTCTGTGTCAAGCGTTTGGCCCGATAGAAGGAAATCTCCCACACTGATGCATGATTTTGTGACACCCGTGTCAATCATAAAAATTAAGTGCTTTCTTCCCATCTCTGTGCCCACCAAGGGTTCCTCATCAGGGCGGACTGTCAGATAGAACTGGGCACGCACACGCTCTCTGTGGGCTGTCCTAGTCAAAGTATGTGTTTGTCCCGGGGAACGTGAAAGGTTTGTTTCCCATCATGCGCACACCTCGCTATCACCCTTCGCAATGGTGCCGTTCGGTACTTCGTTGGGTGTGCAAATTACCATTTCCGTGCTGGGGAATTGTTGGCTGTGTGGTGCGCTTCCACCCCTTTGGGCCGGGGTTGGAGCTGTGTGTATGCCTGGTGTATTTCATAGGGTATGGAGGGCATCCTCTGTGTTAGCATTTGTTGTGTGTTCTGGGGTTGTGGGTGATAGTTATTGTACCTGTTATATCAGAGCTCTGGCCTGCTCCTACACACCCCTGAAAAGTGTCCCCACTTGCCGCAATTCCAACACTGTGAGGAACCCATACCCTCCCAACTTGGTCCCATGCTTCCAAATACCCCTTTCCCACCTCTAAATCTGCCCCCCGTGCTGCTGACCTCCTTGCTGTCACTCCTGGGTGGGGTACTGTGGCCCCCCTCCCCACTGCCCATGTCCAACTTCTGGCCAAAATGCTACTAATCAGATATCCGTGGGCTCATGTGTGTTCCCTGTTGTCTCCGCCTGTGCAGTTGTGGGCACCGTCCCCTCTACAGCTATTTTGCCTCATATGCTTGCAACTACTGTGCCGTTTACATTTCACGTTCCTTTATTTGTTTGCAGTGGTGTGTTATAGTCTGAATTTCCGCCCACTGTGAGAAACCTGAAGGTGTCTCACCCGCTAGTCCCCAGGGATCTGTCATCTAGGTGGCAAGGACACGGCTATCGCTTTTGAATCCAGTTCCTGGGGGTGAACTAGTGTGGGAGGATCTCCTGGATGAGGGGTCCTCAGGGGAGTGGAAGTGGGACGGTATCCCATTCCCAGTAACACCTTTTCCTCATCATACCAGGTAGGATACCTAGGAATTCAATCCCCCCTTTTCTGATGCAAACTCTTGCTCACAGAGAGTTCACTGTGAGCGACAATGGACTAACATTAGAGCCGTATACCTGACATGTCCCAACACCATGGACAGGCAAGGCCAGGCAATTACAGATTATTACACACACCGGACTTCCATCACACTTCCCCACACGGATAAAAGGCTGAGCACAAAAGCACACTCTGAGCGAGGCAAAGCACATACGGAAACAACAGTTCCAAGATGGCAATTTAACAAAAGGAGAAAGACCAAAGACCAGAGAGAGTCGCAAGAAGCAAAGTACCCGTGACCTCTAAAGACCATTACTTTCATGAGCCTTAGAGAGTTAGAACCGAAGACCAGGAACTAAGGCTGATCAAACCTGCACAGTGTGTCGGAGGTACTCGGGGCTCTCCTAGGTCGATAACCAAGGCGTAAGGAGTGATTGCTGGTGTGCTACTGTCCTTGGCTCCTACAATGAAGCAGCATCAGAAAAAGCAGCACAGCCGATGAGTCCGAGGGCCTGATAGCAAACCAGCTTGTGTTTTGAACCAAGGTTGCAAGCGGCAGAACAGTGTGTGAGGCATTTGCAAGGAGCGACACAAGTATAATTGGAACCAAAGAAGTGATTGAAGTTTGTGATTGAACTTTGGGAGGCAACTCAAAATACCATACACAGAGTGGTCTGGCGTCACGTGGGCGCCCATTCGAAGGACTCTGTTATGTAGCCAATTGATGATGATTGTGAGAAAAAGGAATACTGAGAATTAAGTGGTCATGCAAAGGGTCTTGCTAAATCCTGTGCACAGTCTTCGATAGTTTAAAGTACATCGAAAGGGATCTGAGCCCAGCTGAGGGGGATCCGGGTGAACCATGAATCACCCAAGAAGAAATTATCCGAACCTAGTTGAAAGGGATCAGGGCCCGGAAGAGGGGGATCCAGGGCGAACACCCAAATTGAATACTGGTAAAAAGAATGTCTGCGTGGTGTTTCTGCATACACCAGGCTCTCTGAGTCAAGAGACTTGCAAGGAGCAAAGCGACTTGGACATAAAAGGTCCTGAACTGTGAAAATAGAACTGTATCCTTGTGCCACCAAAGCCAAAGTGTGCGCTTTGCTCGAGTGACCCACCTTGCCCCATGCTGAAAACGTGGGGAAGGGAGGCCAACAGCCCAATCCTCCTGACCTATCATTTTGGGAACACTTCTTTCTTTCTCATGGACTTTACCCCAGACTATTTGTAAATTAGCAGTAAGGTTTGGCAATAGGTTTTTTAGTATAGGCCCTTTTTTAATTTGACAAGACTCCACTAGAACTGCATTATTATTATTTGATGGTCGTAGCGTATTCCCATCTTAGATTTAGGTTTTGATAGGCGTTTATAATACCCTTGCAAAAGTGCAATAAACACCCTTGAACTGTGGTCACTTGTGTCTGTCTTACTATTGCCACCATGTGTTCCTTACACCACCTTTTCGCTTTAATGCCCACAAGTTCATCTAGTGCTGTCTGTACTTCCTTTGGTAAGCCCCTTTTGATAACGAAATGAAAAAGAACAACTGGTCAGTCCCATTGGTCCCTCGTCTCCAAACTCCACATCTCCTGAACCTTAATAATGTACTGCGCAGGGTCTTTGTCATAACCTATAGTGTATTGCATGATGGACTGTAGATCTGGCGTGTCGGGGTAGGTGTGCTGAAACGCGTCTCACACCTGCACTCTAAGTGTGCCATCATGTGCATCATCGTCTAACCCCACTCCTGGGTATCCTGCTTTAATCCACACATCTCTAGCCTGATCTCCCACTATTGTCACAAACAAACTTTTCATGTCACCCGCAGGAAGGGGCACACCTGCCGTGTGTTTTTCAAATGCATATATCCACTTCCCATTCCTAGCTGTTGAAGACGGGAGCGCTTTAATCAAATTGTTCTTGTCCATCCATCTGTGCCCAGGGCACATACTGCGCCCTTCCCAGGCCCTTGTTTATCAAAGGCATCTGTAAACCTATTCTCTTCCCTTCCTTTCTTCAGGCACTTCCCTTTATCCTTCCAACTGCCATCTGGCCAAACCTTCTTACCCCTTCACTCCACAAAATCTCCACCCGAGGTGTTATATCCAGTGCCTGTTGTGCTTCCTCTTCACCGTCTTTCTCAAGTCATCTGCGGTACTCCATCCATCTTCTCCCGATCCCTATCTAGACCCCTATTGGACCAAACTGTCCCGTACCCTGTGCTGCTTGCTCGCCTGCTCTCCTTTTCAATATGTACATCCTTTATTGCCGTACTATCCAGTACATCCTTTATTGCTGTACTATCCAGTCTGAACAAAATGTCCCCCGCCCTCCGCTCATCTATCCCACTCCTCTTCACCCCACTCTTTGCGACCTGCAGTCTCGCTAGCTCTGCTCGCACCAATTCTAGTTCTCCTTCTAATTCCCTCTGCCTTGCGCACTCCTAAGGCGGAGCGGTTACTGGAGTGGTTATATATAGGGGTGGAGGGGCCATGGCTGGTGTGGACACATAGGTTGGGTTAGTATACCCTGATGCTGGTTGGGCTGTATTTCGTCTAAAACACGCTGCAGTTTCACTGTTTTTTGCAAGGTGTATCCCCATTTGAAAACAACACAAGAGGACGTAAAGAGAAGCTGAAGGATTTCAGAAAGAGACGTACATTAAACCAATCAGGTAAGAGCATGTCCCATGTGACGCTGAAGTTAAAATCAGCCTTTTGGAGTTACGCGTCTTTGTTCGCTGAACAGCCGCAGAGTAGTCATGGGCATCAGCAGAGCCAGAAGCACATGCAAATCGGGTAAACTAATTAGGTTATCTGGGTAGAGTGCGGGGCTTGCTTAGTCGAGTGTAAACATATACAGTGTTTCACTTTCTTACATGTCCTATTGATGCTGGACGATAGCAGTCAGCGGGGTATTTGTAACGCGCTACAGTAGACACCCGGCAATAAGTCAACCTCTGAACACGCTTGGAGCGTTTTAATCCACGAAAGGTAATTCAAGTGGACGCCTACTTCGGCACCTGGGAAGGGCTTTCTATGTCATGTGGCGCTTTGGACGATGTAGGTAAATAGCGTGAGCCATATTACGGACTTAGCATGCAGATGGTGTTCCATTAGGAGCCATTGTAATCAAGTCACGTTATGTAATGTTTACGAATCAATACAGTGTGCCTTATCCCATCAGTATTTTATACAGGTTGGAACATAATATGGAGACCAACACACGTGGCATAAGTGATCTCTTCGCTTTTCTAAGATTTGCGAATTGAACAAGTCGGATTGCCGACACAGACTCCGATTGGGAGTGACGTATCCTCAATATTCATGAGGGTAAGCATACGTGTAAACATGCACACGTAGTATTTGCCAGACTAGACCAGGTTTAACAACTAGAGTTGCCATACCCGTTAAAGGCGTAGACAGATTATTAAAGTACTGGTCCTACATTGTCCCTCAGAGCGTTTCTTGATCAAGAGTGGCAAGCACTGTATGAGCGCACTGACGTATAGAAGTGCCTAAACTCCATAAACTACATCTCAGTTTGGAGATCCACGCAGCCAAGATTGCTAAGCCTAGACTGACAAGCTATGTTAGGTCTTGAGAATGGTTAGAATGATGTATGTTGACATTTTGTGCTGTATTAAGTGGGCTTTGAGAGTTTATACTCTTTGTTTGTTTTGTTTGTTTCTTTATTTATAGCGTGCGCCAGACCAGAAGGTATCAGGGCACGAAAACAAGAATACTTTAGGCTTACAAGTTACAGAATCACATAGTTACAAAGATACATTACAGGTAAGTACAAATACAGCACGTGTAACATATGCATTTACAAGTGTGGTGCACGTGTGTTACAAGGATTCACAGTGGTAGCGCCGGGTCAAGTTGGTCGCTAAGTCACTATCTGGTAATGCTAAGATTACTGATCGTTTCCTTTAAGCCAGTTCATGGTATTCGATCTAAAGAGTGAGTAGGATTGTGCATCAATTTTGTTTTAACTCTACTGTGGAGCATCTAGTATGCACAATGTCATTTGGTGGTCTCAGGATACTGTGGGTGACCCTTAGTCAATGTTGTAATTGAAACACACTGTCATAGTACATTTAAAGAGATGACAGTAATATCAATATTATGTTAATATATGACGTATGGTTAATTGACACCAATGTCTATTCTGTAACATGGGATGGTCCCCAACGCTGGCCAGGATGAGATGACAATCCTGTATAATGAAGCATCATTACAGCAAAATCTGTTCTCTATTAGCAAATTACTTCGAAGCCTGAAAATAGACTTGTTATCTGTTTTTTACGAATACAACAGTACAATTTGTTATTGTCAGGCAGCCCCTGATGAATTTCCTGCATTTATTAAGATACTAATACGTTGGAAAGAAACATGTTGAGTTTTTTGTATATTGAATGAATTGATATGATTGGTATGTGATAAGTATGAATGGAGTGCTTGATGTGTTTTATTGTATTACTCTTTTTGCACAGCACTAGACACTTTATTAAAAGAAGAGGAAGTTCTCAACTTGTATGCTTCCCTTGTAGAAACTGTCTGCTCTTTTGCACTGTGTAAACTACCAATAATTGAATTGTGGTCTAGCATTAATAACGAAATTGGTTCTGTTTTTACATTTGTGATTTGATATTAATAAAAATTGTAATACATTATTTGTTGCATTGATTGATGGTAGGAGGTCCTGTGGTTTTCTGGCCACTGTTTAGGTGGGTTTAACCTCCTCACAATTAACAGATCAGTTCGCTCCCAAGTGTTTTGTTATCTGCGTCTAAAGGTTGCTAAACCTATTTCATGGATCGCTTTGGGGGTAAGGTTTCCCTTACGCCTCTTATAATTGTTGTTAGCTGGGCTGCCAACAGATATTTCCCCTTGAACTCTGTCTGTGTTTTCAGAATCCCTCTCCTTCCTCGTGGTAGTGCTGAGACGACTAGTTTGACCCGTGGTGTAGGAGAAGAATTCAAGTATCAGTGGACTAACCTGCACCGTAAACACAGTAGAGGTGAAAATGGGTAGAGCAATGTAACAGAAGACAGGTATGCGAAAACACTGACAAGATATTCTGAAATGAGACACCCATAACAGTGAGAGGACTGAAGACCAAAACTAAACACAGTCCCATAGGAGAGAAGCTTACCACGCAGCAGTCCTGTTGATGTTTTCAGAATGGGGAGATGGTCACGAGGAGTAGAATATCCGTGAAAATCAGAAGTCCAGAATCCTGGAAGCAAACTACCCCGAAGGCACGAGGATGCCTACTTGATATAGTAAATTGGAGGCAGTCTCTAGTCCCTGTACTAGAAACGATGTGGAGTCCGCGAAGCACAAGAACAAAGTTCCATGAAGAAAGAAGCAGTCTGTAGGATGATCCAGGTCTGCCAGGTTGCGGGCAGAAAGAAGACAAAATCACAGAAGGCAGGGAGTTCGTGAACGTTCCGGGTCGGGTAGGAGTGAGCAGCAAAAGTACAAAACTAAGGACTAAAGAGTATCCGTGAAAACAAGCCGAGTCGGTTGCCAAGGTTCAATGTCAGAGGTCCAAATCAGCATGGGTCAGGCAAGAACCAGTCAGTGAGAAAAATCCAAGTCGGTACACAAGAATAAACAAGAGTCAGGATAATACGTGAGCCTAAGAAAAACAGATTCAGAAGCACCGAAGGGTAAACATGGAGGTGCTTAAGATTGCAAAGTCATGTGACTGCACTTAACGTTCCTCTGAGTCGGAGACAGAAATGTACGTGCGTGCAATGGCTGCCAGTTTTGCCAAGGCAACTTCCAAACACCTCGATACGGAGCTCTAAGTGTGTTCGGCCTGTACTTGCGGCTGCAGATGAGAGCCCCTCGGGCTGCCTGACGTTGTTTAGCGATTGGTCCCCTTCTCATGCACAATGTTGCACTAGTGCATGCACGGGGATCGTTAACTGGATTCCTGACAGTGTCCCACCCCCTTATGCCTGTTTGTCTCCTTTGTGAGTACTCTGTGCCCATCCTTCATCAGAGTCTTCCATGTCCTAAATCATCTTCCATATGTCTAAGATTGCTGTTCTGTTTTGTAGCTGTTTGCCCCTGTATTTCGCTACTAAAAATGTAGTCATATGCTCTAGAATTCCCTTATTATGGGTGCCCTGTTCTTGCCATGAGCGGGGCATCCCCCCTCGTGTTTCTGCCACCCACTGTGTATTTCTCAATGTATTCCTGGTACAAGGGCAAGGTCTTGTACATGTACTCTAAGGGGGCCTCCCCTCCCATTTCAGCGTTGTGTGCGTTCTAAAGCGTCCCTGTAGTTCTAATCATGTGCTGTACATGCTGCAGATGTCACAACCAAAGAATCTATTTGCCGTTCCCTCCTCCCGTCAGCCCATGTTACTTTCCCTCCCCTTACCTTCACACAGACCCAGTCTCACACTCCACACACTCAAAACAAGCTGCTATTTTAACACCGCTCCTCGGACCGCTCCTTGGACCATCACCTTACACAAGACAATAAATCACAAAACACTAAAACAATAAGCTAATATAAGAAGCTAAAATAACCACCACTACTGTATCCAAACCCACTAATTATGTGGGGCTCCTATGTATTTTCTTTTCCTCTGTTAGCAATATAAGTGGTACCACCTTCTCCCCTCACTCGGGTAGGCTCCCTACACTCCTGTTTTCCTTTCCGTAATGTCCTCCTTAAAAAATGTATAATAAAAGCAAAAAATCCCACCCACAAGATACAAACAACCTCATCCTCCACTCGCTCACAAACCACATTCTTTCCCATATACCACTCCTCTACTTGTTATCACTTGCAAGTGTATACTCACATATGCATGTTTACGTGAACTCCTTGGTCACGGGGTCCAACAATGGCCTGCACTCTCCCCGGAGCCACTTCACAGAGCAGACAGGACTTCTGTGAAAATGGTTCATGTACACCTCTGGGAATGACACGTCTCAGGACTGGTCGCTGCAGGTGGGCGCGGCCCCTTCGAAGAAGCAGCCTGGATGCCTCCGTCAGTGCGGGGATCACTAGGATTATGTTGGGGTTACCAGATGAATGCACACCCCTGCAGGCTCACTCCAGAAAAAATAAAACCCGCTGGGGAAAAAGGCCCAAGACACTGCAAGGATAACAAGTATTTATTTCCACAAAATAGAAATGCATCAGCAAAAAACTCTGCTACCACCGAACGTTCTGAGCTTCGTAGACATGTACGGCACATTTTAAGCATGAACATCACTGATGACGTAATTACATATAGTACAATTCCACAATACAGATTGGAGGAGCCCTATACATGTAGGGCCTGCTCCATACGGGATGCCAGGCCATTGGTCCGTCTTCATCTGTCCATCTCCGTCCACATGGGCACTGCTGGGCTCGTCATCCGCAGTGAAGCTGGCCTACCAATTAATTAGCTACTTGAAATAACAATGTTATTTTATCATTGCAACAATGCACCTGGCAGGCACAGGGATGAGCCTGGGGGGCGGGGGGGATCAGGGAGGGCCAAGGTCACCCTAACGTCTTGGACAATGGAGGATTTTATGATCTCTGAAATCTAGCCAGGGTGGGGGTGTTGTCTGCGCTCATGCAAGGGATCCAATACTAACACACATAATGCTGTGCGCCACGCCTGGGCCTAACTTCTAACATGGCTGCCGTTCGCCAAGATGGCATTCACACCTGCATCTACCATATGGCTTGTACTACATGCACTAAGGTGATCATGCACCCTCCTCTATGTGCGCCCCCTCCCTCCTGCACCCTGGATGTGCTCTCTTAGTGTTTATTTGTCATTCGGTATCATCTAGGGGCTTGGGAAGACCCTCTCTCCTTCCCAACAGTAACTTCACTATTCTTACAATTTGAGAGTCTAACAAAATTACATTCATGTTTTGCCTACGTGCTGAGACCATTTTAACAGTTTGTGAGGAAAATGTGGTTTATTTCTATCTGCTGTATGATTAATTGCTATATCGTGTGCTTGCTGCCTAAATGCTACTACCCACAGCATCCACCAGTGCAGGCCCCATATGCTGTCCATCAGTGACAGCTCTTTACGCCACATAAACATCCCAGGTATTGGACCTTACCCGTACGAATACAACAAACCAGTGCACCCAACCTACCACCTGCAAGGCAACACACAGAAAATGCAGTTTTCCATGGTTCTGGGCCTATCCTTTCATTCTTCCCTCATTAACAAACTCTGTCCTCTTTCTTGCAGAGCCATGTGAGCGCCTGGAGATTGCCCTTGGGTGGTATCGGTGCACATCATAAATCAATATAACATAACCCATCAGTCCAATTGTACACATAGCTCAACCACCTTTTCCTTCCAATGCCTTCCTGAGCACTGTATCTATCCCTTGCCTTCATCCAACTATCTACACTATTTTGATCCTCCCTACCACTACTGAATGTTCTATCATACTCCTCCTTTGCCTCTCTGGCAGGTAAAAGCATTTCAATGTTATGAACAATGGCAGTCGGCACCATACAAATGCAAGATGACATAACCTACCAGTGCACCAGTGCCAGCTCCTCACTCTGCAGGACAACCGGCAGCTCCTCACACTGTCTGAACAGTATATACGGGAGGGAGAGCCCAAACCAGACTCAGGACTGAGGGCTATTAACAAGTGTGTACAAAAAAGGGGGGTTGTCCTGACTGGAAAAGTCTAAGCTGGCTGCAGTTTATTTATTGCAGTGTAAGCTTAGAGACAGTATACTATCTTTGGGTGTCACACTTTATATAATTACCAAGGATAGCAGTACATGAAAAACACCGGTAATAATCCACATGTGCTAGATCATTAGTTTGTAATGGAACAGCTTTTATTAAGTGGCTGTCCTTATTTCTTTAAACATTTTGTAAAAGAATTGAAAGTATCATACAACAGGGTGCACATATTTCACCCAAATCACACAACAAAATACAAACAAGTATAGGTGCAAAGCATGAAACAGAGAATAAAGTCAGTTCATACAAGCATGTGCTGTGTGTTAACATTGATCCAAAACAAGACAGTAGTATAAAGGCATCATATTGCCACTACTACATTCTGTTTTTATGTTTTTCTAATTGTAGAACGGTTTTACCCAACAGGGTTAATAACAGGTTTACCCAATGTAACATGTAACTGGTGTACCCTTAATAATCCTCAAAAGGTATAAAGAACCTTGGATGGGTCTATCATAGCCAGGCTAAAGGGTGACCAAAAAGTAGTTGATCGACGTCACTGAAATAAATCTCAACTAAGATTTAAGGGGGATCCCGCCACACCACTAGGGTGAAGGAGTCCCAGGACGTTTCGGCTTTGGTGGGTCACAGCCTTCTTCATGGAGCCAAGGAGTGGAGTTCCCTGTGAAGGATTTAAGGGGAACTCGGGTTACTAAAGTGGATTATCAAAAATGTGGAAGACGCACAGTGGTTAAAAGGCATGTACATACACATGTCACTGTCACAAGGATGCAAGACCCTTTAATTAAAACTAAAGAGAACATGTCTAGTTAACTTGAAAAGGTGAACAGAGAGTGGCCTCACACCGGCCTGGGTTCTGGATTGATGCCAGAGGCTAGTAGAAATGGAATAAAATGCTCCTCTACGAGTGACATAGGCTTGTGCCACAATATACTAGATAGAGGATATGCAAAGCACAGAGGTGGCTTTGAAGTGACATAAAATACAACAAAATGAGTCCAACCCCCCCCCCCCTTTTCCATTGCCCAATGATATAACCATGGAGTGAGTAAGTAAAGGAAGTGTAAAGTACCTTTAGGTGGTGCTGCAAAACAACCCCATTGTGGTTTGATGCTGCTATGCAAGGTATGGACTAAAAATGGCGTGCTGGAAAGAGCCTAGCATGCTGGATCAAAAAGGAGCTGCAAGCTTCTGCCTGGACAGTAGGACAGAAAGAACAGAAAAATAAGAATATCGGCATTAATTGTGCCTGATTTTAGCTAGATGGAGACTAGGGAACCAGACAATGACTGGTTCGCTGAACAGAAGGGGAGCCAGGTCATGACTGGCTCCCCGGGCGATAATTTACCTTTTGTTCGGGTGTTGGAAAGAATACGGCTCTCCGTCTGACCTCTGAAGTCAAAAATGGAGCTGTGCGGTGTTGTGCTGCACTGGGCATGCGTCTAAATGGAGATGCTGCTTTTGCGCGCATGCGCAGTAGAATTAAATGGGGCCGGCGTAATAGATATCCGGCATCGGCCCCGTGTATTGGGAAGAGAGCTGCCGAAAGGGCCTGAGCGAGGCGAAGGGCTGCACTAGAGTGGTGCGCATGCTCGGAGGAGCACAGTGTAGCCAACGCGTACGCTCAGAAGGGCCAGCGTCGTTGTAGCCCGGCAACGGCCCTGTGGGACAGAAAAAGAACTGTCACAGGGCCGGGGAGCAGCATTTGGAATGTGGATTGGAATACAAGTAACGTGTGCATATAGAGGGTCAGAGCACTAGTACAAGACAAAATAACCCAATTTAATGAACTAGGTAGAAGAGGTCTGGTGCTAGGGGCATCAAAGTGATGTATTTATGTCCCGATAGGAGGTGACTCACGGCTGCCTGCCCAATTGTATAGAAGGTTGGTGGAGCCGTAATAGCCCCTATGTAGGTGGAAATATAGATGTCAAAGGTGGTTTAGGTAGATAAGGCTTGGAATAGGAGGTCATTGGAAATGGCTCTGGGGTTGTACTTCATTGAGGCCTTTTGTGATGGCCTGAAGTTTATACATCCACCAGGACTCTTTAAAATTCAAGGAGTTGCTGAGGTTGCTGGTGTTATGTACTTTATCTGCAACCCACCATAAAAAACTGTCCGGGTTGTGCTGATATTTGAGGAAATGTGGTACCAGTGGTGCCGTGATGGTTTTGCACCGAATGCGGGACCAGTGTTCCCCAATTCTCTTATCTACCGGTCTCGATGTTTGTCCCACGTAGCTCAGTCCACAGGGGCATTCAATTATGTAGATCACATTGCTGGATTTACAATTAGAAAAATGCCTTAATTTCCATTCCTTAGTGCCTATGTTGAAGGAGGTCATTTTTTTGGTCTGTTTACATGCAGTGCAATTTCCACACGGATGGTGCCCATTGATTTCCCTCGGGTTCCATAAGGAGGATCTGGTGCTGTTTTTGCTCATCCTCGCATGAGTAAGTATTTCCTTAAGGTTCTTTGATCTCCTTAAAGCCATTCTGGGTATCGGTTCTTCCGACAAGCTAAGCTGAATCAGTGGCCAACATTTTTTTATAAGGCCTTTAAGCTTGGTAGTATTAGGACCAAATGTGGTGACGCAGGCCATAATGTTGTCTTCCTGGTTGCTGTGAATTTTGGGTGCAAGTAAAACTTCTCGGGGCGTAAACCTGGCTCTCTTCATGGTATCTCTGAGCAGTTTTCTGGGGTATCCCCTGGCTTTCAACTTCTCTTCTAAGACAGAAGCATTAGTTTTGAATTCTGCAATGTCTGTACAGTTTCTACGCACCCGTAGAAACTGTCCATATGGGAGGTTGTTTCTTAAATTCCGTGGGTGATTGCTTTTATAATGAAGTACTGTATTTCGATCAGTTTCCTTTTTGAACATGGTACATTCCAATTGATTGTTTTTGGGTCTGATGGTTAAATCAAGGAAATTAATGCTGGAATTACTGCTGTTGATCGTAAATTTTATTTCTTCTGTACAGTTATTGATCCAGTTGAAAAAATTAGTCAGTGTCCTCCTCTCCTTTCCAAATAAAAATAATGTCATCAATGTACCTGTGCCAGAGCACTATGTTGTCAAGGAATGGACTGCGTATGTTCAGTACATTGTTGTATTCATATTCCGCCATAAAGATAATAGCCATGCTCGGGGCAAATGCTGCTCCCATGGCTGTCCCTCGGATTTGCAGATAGAAAGTATCCTCAAATTGAAAAAAGTTGTTAGTGAGTGCAAGTTCCAATAGTTCAGCTAGGAAGTTGGTAGGGACTCTTGTCTGCGACATATGGTGCGTGAGATGATGCCTAATGCATTCAATTGCTGAATCTTGCAGAATGCTGGTGTAGAGGCTGTTAATGTCCATGGTGACTAATATGTCTTCAGAGGGATTGAAAGGTTGATGCTCAAATTTGTTAATGGTTGACATGGTATCTCGTAAATAGGTTGGTGTTTTTTGACTGAGGGGCTTCAAGAAGAAGTCAATGAATTTTCCAATAGGTTCCAATATTGAGCCACAGCCTGACACTATGGGTCGGCCGGGTGGCGTCGTCTGGTTTTTATGAAGTTTGGGAAGGGCGTAAAATGCGGGGGTCCGCCCTTCCGAGTTGTTCAAAAAAATTTCTTCTTTCTCAGATATCCAGTTGTTGGACAAGGCAAATTCTGTAGTCTCTTTGATTTTGATTTTTATTTCTGTAGTAGGGTCTTTGCGAAGTTTTTTGTAGTTATCCTCTTCATTCAAGAGCACAACCCGGACAGTTTTTTATGGTGGGTTGCAGATAAAGTACATAACACCAGCAACCTCAGCAACTCCTTGAATTTTAAAGAATCCTGGTGGATGTATAAACTTCAGGCCATCACAAAAGGCCTCAATGAAGTACAACCCCAGAGCCATTTCCAATGACCTCCTATTCCGAGCCTTATCTACCTAAACCGCCTTTGACATCTATCTTTCCACCTACATAGGGGCTATTACGGCTCCACCACCCTTCTATACAATTGGGCAGGCAGCCGTGAGTCACCTCTTATCGGGACATACATACATCACTTTGATGCCCCTAGCACCAGACCTCTTCTACCCAGTTCATTAAATTGGGTTATTTTGTCTTGTACTAGTGATCTGACCCTCTATATGCACACGTTACTTGTATTCCAATCCACATTCCAAATGCTGCTCCCCGGCCCCGTGACAGTTCTTTTTCTGTCCCACAGGGCCGTTGCCGGGCTACGACGACGCTGGCCCTTCTGAGCGTACGCGTTGGCTACACTGTGCTCCTCCGAGCATGCGCACCACTCTAGTGCAGCCCTTCGCCTCGCTCAGACCCTTTCGGGAGCTCTCTTCCCAATACACGGGGCCGATGCCGGATATCTATTACGCCGGCCCGTGTAATTCTACTGCGCATGCGCGCAAAAGCAGCATCTCCATTTAGACGCATGCCCAGTGCAGCACAACGCCGCACAGCTCCATTTTTGACTCCAGAGGTCAGACAGAGCGCCATATTCTTTCCAACACCCGAACAAAAGGTAAATTATCGCCCGGGGAGCCAGTCATTACCTGGCTCCCCTTCTGTTCAGCGAACCAGTCATTGTCTGGTTCCCTAGTCTCCATCTAGCTAAAATCAGGCACAATTAATGCCGATTTTCTTATTTTTCTGTTCTTTCTGTCCTACTGTTCAGGCAGACGCTTGCAGCTCCTTTTTGATCCAGCATGCTAGGCTCTTTCCAGCACGCCATTTTTAGTCCATACCTTGCATAGCAGCATCAAACCACAATGGGGTTGTTTTGCAGCACCACCTAAAGGTACTTTACACTTCCTTTACTTACTCACTCCATGGTTATATCATTGGGCAATTGAAAAGGGGGGGGGGGGGTTTGGACTCATTTTGTTGTATTTTATGTCACTTCAAAGCCACTTCTGTGCTTTGCATATCCTCTATCTAGTATATTGTGGCACAAGCCTATGTCACTCATAGAGGAGCATTTTATTCCATTTCTACTAGCCTCTGGCATCTATCCAGAACCCAGGCAGGTGTGAGGCCACTCTCTGTTCACCTTTTCAAGTTAACTAGACATGTTCTCTTTAGTTTTAATTAAAGGGTCTTGTATCCTTGTGACAGTGACATGTGTATATACATGCCTTTTGCACCACTGTGCGTCTTCCACATTTTTGATAATCCACTTTAGTAACCTGAGTTCCCCTTAAATCCTTCACAGGGAACTCCACTCCTTGGCTCCATGAAGAAGGCTGTGACCCACCAAAGCCGAAACGTCCTGGGACTCCTTCACCCTAGTGGTGTGGCGGGATCCCCCTTAAATCTTAGTTGAGATTTATTTCAGTGACGTCAATCAACTACTTTTTGGTCACCCTTTAGCCTGGCTATGATAGACCCATCCAAGGTTCTTTATACCTTTTGAGGATTATTAAGGGTACACCAGTTACATGTTGCATTGGGTAAACCTGTTATTAACTCCGTTGGGTAAAACCGTTCTACAATTAGAAAAACATAAAAACAGAATGTATTAGTGGCAATATGATGCCTTTATACTACTGTCTTGTTTTGGATCAATGTTAACACACAGCACATGCTTGTATGAACTGACTTTATTCTCTGTTTCATGCTTTGCACCTATACTTGTTTGTATTTTGTTGTGTGATTTGGGTGAAATATGTGCCCCCTGTTGTATGATACTTTCAATTCTTTTACAAAATGTTTAAAGAAATAAGGACAGCCACTTAATAAAAGCTGTTCCATTACAAACTAATGATCTAGCACATGTGGATTATTACTGGTGTTTTTCATGTACTGCTATCCTTGGTAATTATATAAAGTGTGACACCCAAAGATAGTATACTGTCTCTAAACGTACACTGCAATAAATAAACTGCAGCCAGCTTAGACTTTTCCAGTCAGGACAACCCCCCTTTTTTGTACACACCTCACACTGTCTGAAGCTGGAGCCTATTACTGTACTGTTATATCACACACATGTCTCCATATGAGTTGCTCAACCCACTACTAAACAATCATATTATTCCAAAGTGTGCGCGCAGTGTGTTAGGTGTTCCACATTACCTACACAGCGTTCCTGAATCTGCTTCATGAGGAGTGCTACAGTCTTTTGTTCTTGTCTACTCTGGGGGCAGACTTAAACTATAAAGACCTCACACCGGCGTGGAGCACGCGCAGTGTGTGCGCAGTGTGTTAGGTGTTGGGCAGGTGGGCGTGGGCTCAGACGCTGGCTGCTTGCTGAAGACACCTTCTTGGATACCAGCTAGACAACATAAGGCTGCAGAGAAGACCCAGCTGTCGGTGAGTTTTAATATCTGCAAAAAATGTTAAAAAGATACAAGTTATGATGTATGCACTCTCCCTAAGCCTGTGGTAGCTTGCTTGAAAAAAAGGTTTGACGAGCAAAAAATAATGCCCAACCCCGATTACCTAATTCTTCCCGCTATCGGACAAGCTTGCTACGGCCTAGCGCTCAACAAAAAATCGGAGCGTCATTTTTGGACATTTACTAACTGCCATGTCCCAAGACACTGATAATCAAGTCGCACGAGGCGGCCACAATGTCATTCTTCGAGTCCGCAGATCCATCTGAAGTGGAAGGTACCGCACAGATCAACTCATGCTTTGATTGCTCTATGGCAGACACCCCGCCGGATATGCATTATTGTCCTGAATTTCAACAACACAATGGCCAAACCTCGGGTACAGATTTTCTTTCCTCATCCCCAACCCTTCTCCTACACCCCTGTCGCCTCAGCAACTTTCAGCAGAAATGAAAAAAATTGAGGCAGGCAAAGGGGATGATAAAGACGCCGTATTCACAGAAATTAACCAAGTTCTGTGTATACAGGTTTCCCTCTATGAGGGTATTCAGAGAGAGACTAAAATGATCACTGCACTTTTAGAATCATCCCTGTTCAAATTTGATAATATCAATATTCATGCTGCTGCCCATGAATTTGTATTTGCACACAAGCATGGTCCATCTGATCCCAATGCATTGGCCTCACGGGCAGTTCTGGCACCATCTGGTCTCTCCACCCTGATCGAGCAAGTGCCAAGTAAAGTGATGTCGGTCCCAGCTACACAAAACAATCCACAGCCTCCATCCAGGCAGCCCCCCGCAGACGGGCCAGTGCCTCGACTAGTATCAGACCTAGATCTGCTGGCTGTGGAATCTCTAGAGCGGAGAAGGTTGACTATTCCACCAGTAATGCATCCCGAAAAAGTGGAACTCGAAGTCCAGGAAGTCCCTGCAGAAGACTCGATAGAGGAGATCCTGGCTATGGCCCGGGCGGGGAACCCGGCTCATTCAGGGCCACTGTAACCCACTAAAAAAAACCTAGGGGGGGCTATGCTGAAGAAAATGAAAAATATGCCTACCAAAAATTTTAGAAAGCGAGGAGTAAAAAGCTTCATAAATACTCTTTTTGCCCAATCTGTGGTTAAGACTGCTGTGACAGTTGAATTCGGCCACCAACTCTTCAGGGACTCAATCCCAGGCTACTGGCACTCTGGACGCAGCCTCAGGACAATTACCCCAGGACAACACCCAGGCGGGGGCAGCTGCCGGAATTCCAACCCACAGTGGATTTTCGGCACTCATGAAACTATAGTATTCTCCACCAGTGTTCTTCCTATGACCCATGGCAACAGTACAGGACAAGGAGTGTCAACTTCTTCCAGGCCGCCTAAAGGGCCTCCGATGGGGCAATATCAGAGACTGCATTTACCCCACAGTCCACAAAAAAGGGACCTTACAACCTTTTCTCCATGCGACCGATACCCTCTTGACCCAACTGGCTCCTGAGTCATTCAGCAGGGGAACGCCCAAATAATACAGGAAGACCTGCTAATGGTTGTACTTGAAAGCTTGATTCCAGAAACCTGTTACTCAGTCTTGAACTGCTCCAATCTCTAATCTTCTGTCATTGTTGTTTTTCCTGACCGAGCAAGATTAGATCAAGTGCTGATTTATTTTAAATAAAAATTGGTTGTGGATACGGTTTTGAAGGAACGGGACAATCTGCGATGCCTGGGCGATGATGTGGTGCCACTTGATATTAATCCGAGGAAGGAGGCGGGTTTTCTTGGGGTGTCGCAATCCTTACAAATGGGAAACCCACAGTACCATTCAGAGACTCTGATTACAGTGGAGGACCAGGTCCCTTCTCTAAAAAGGACAATATGGCATTGGAAGAAAGTAGGGGCTGGTCCTGGCTCTTCGCCTCCAACCCACAATAGACTAATAATTTACTTATTAACGATCAAGGTGGTAATTAGGTTGTGACACTGTGATAATTGGACTACCTCTGTTGCTTCATTTAACACTAGAGGTCATGTACACCTCTTCAATGGTTCTTTATTATCCATCTAACTTAGGAAATTTGGGTGATCAATCTACAAGAAACTTGGCTTAAGGTACTGCCCGCCTTTGGTGGCTACACAGCCATACATCAAGCAGCACGACAGGGCGACAATGGCCGCCCTTTTGGGGGCCTTTTGACTTTGGTCAAGCTTTTTTCTTTGTTTGAGATAATGTCATCCTGAGACCTCCTTTTTGTAATATTAGTGACTCCTATTAGATTACTCATACATCCAATAGTGAATATTCTGGTTATAAACATTTATTGGCACCAGGAAATGGGGGCTTTGGAACAAGTTGTTGAAACCCTTACACAATTTGTGCTAGACTGGCTAGACGCAACACCACTAAGTCATGTCTCTGTGGTCGGAGATCTAAATTCTGACTGTCTTAGTGCACTCGCCCTGTATGATGTACGTCCAACTAACGAAGAGCTAAAGATTAAGAACGGGAGTGTCTGGTCAGATTGTTTCACAGGTCTGGGCCTGTCACCGCTCAATGGGTCTATTTTTGGGGACATCCCCCTGCGGCCACATTGACTATATCTTTGTGGATCCGTAGTTGATGGAGAATTGCTCCAATTTCGAGGTATTGAATTCAGACTTTAGCGACCACTCTCTTTTGGCAGGCTTCTTTGATGCTTTGATGACAACTCATGCAACCGAGGCCTCTGACGCAGGGTGCAGGGCAGTGTTACCCAATATTCAGGGTACTCAGTTGCACTGGACACCATTCATGCTGGCTAAAGCCAGCAAGAGAGCACTGGAGAGGACTACATCTATGTCAACACTTGCTAAAAGGTCGGACTTCTCAGTGGAAAACTTTGAAAGTTTCTTACTAAGTGTAATTGCCCCACATGACACTAGATCAGAAACTAAGAAACATTGTACCTCTGCCTATTTACATTCATATGATGGCAATCTAGCTGATAAAAGAAGAGAAGTGAGATACCTACTAAGACACATTACAGCATACTCCTGTCTCACTGTCCAGGCCAGATATGTAAGGACAAAGCAAATACAGCAGGCATGTAAGAACTGGCTTCGTTCATCTAGAGGTCACCTCTTCAACGGGACACAGAAACCATGCTGTCTGTTTTGGTCCAGAGGGATTCTAAATCCTTCTGGTACTTAATTAATTCCAGGGGTAACGCGCCTGCAGGTAGGCTAGTCAATGCGGTCGCTGAAGATGCCTGGGTTCAGTACTTTGAGATCCTTTATGCCCTACCCTCAAAACCGGACAACTTCAATTGGACGAAACATACCCCTGAGGGGACTTGTTTCGATTTAGCCCTTTCTCAGCTGAAATGTATTGAAATCATTGGCTGCTGTAGCAATTCAAATGCACCTGACAGATTATCTAACCGTCTCTTCAAATCTAATCCACCACTTTGGGCAGACATTTTATTTTTTTATTCACTGACATTGCTAAATCTGTGCAATTTCCGCCAATATGGGACAGAGCCCATATTATACTAATCTATAAAAGGGGGGAATGAGAGAACCCAGGCAACTACCGGCCGATAGCGACCCTTGACGCTGATTCAAAATCTTTTCCTGTCTCCTCCTCGAACATCTGGAAGCCTGGGCCTGTAGCCAGAGCTTAATCTCCAAATGGCAAACAGGGTTTAGGATGGGGATGGGCGCACATTTGAATGATATGCTACTCAACTGTATACAGTGCCAGGCTTGGTCAAAGGGGAACAGTCCGATCTATTTGGCATCAATCGATCTGGCTGCAGCATTTGACGGAGTGGACCGAGCATTGTTGTTGTGCAAACTGTTGAAATGTGGTATTCCTTTAGGCCTCTTGAGATTTCTGGTCGCTTTACATAATAAATCTTCCAAAACAAGAATGTCGGAATCGGCAAGGCATGCTGTCACGCCCGATAATAACTTACATAGGTATGAGACGGATGTTTTGGCCCTCTGCCTCTACAACCTGTATATGGTAGACATAGACCAACACTTGCGATCAGCAGCCCTGGCAACCCCGAAGAATCTCCTCCCTCAAGCCTTTATGGACTGGATATGCGGTTGATTACTTGGTATTTGATAATACACTAATAGGCCTTCAGCGCATTCTAAACGCCTTTTCTGCCTTTGTAAGTGCAAACTCACTACACGTGAACCTCGCAAAGACAAAGATTTTGCAATTTTCATCTAATTGTAAGCAGGTTCCTTTGAAGTGGCACATGCAATCTGAACCCGTGAAGAGGATTGACTCATTTGTTTATCTGGGCTTTATGATTAACTCTAAGCCATCCCTTGCTCCTTTGTGTGTAAGCCGCTAAACTCGCAACCCAACTCCAAAGGGTGGACTCGAAAATTTGGTGAATTCTCTCTTTTGCCCTGTCTACTTTACTATGGGGCAAGATAGTTCCAAAGTTGCTCTATGGGATAGAGATTTATAATCCGGCTCTCATAGATTACTTAACAAACCCGTAAGCCGTGATTTGGAGAAGTGTCCTTCATCTACCATCTTCTGTGCCGCACGTATTTATTCGATACAAATTGGGCATCACCTCCATGAAGGCCGGAGCCCTCTGTCAATATCTGTCCTTCTACAGGAAAATGCTCTTACAAACAGCCAACTCCCTGATGGAGGACTTTGCGGAGGCATGTGAGCGGAGGGTGGGGGAGGCATTCAAGTCTTACAAGGCTTACAAGATTTTAGGGGATTTGCCCTCTTGTCATTGGCCGAAACAGGCTGCTCAGAGAGTGACCTGAAAGGGAATCCAAACAAAGTTGAGAAGGCCATTTTCATGGCAGATTGGTCCAACATGGTGACAGAATTTCACTCATACTCCGTCCTAGATCATCTTAAGGCTGATCACAAAAAGCAGGGATGTCTGCCCACATATCTATCCATCTAATCTAGTAAGACTGTGCGATCTACTTTCTTCAGATTCCTCCTTAACCTGATAAGATCAAAGGACACTTTATTAACATATGGTTTAGTCACGGAGGCCGCAGCCTTTTGCAGATTTTGTAAAAACAAATCTGTGAGAGAAACACTGAAGCATGTTTTGCTGGACTGTGTTGCCCTGAAATAGCTGCCTGACAAAGTGTTCCATAAACTTAGAATCAAGGTCACCCTGGATATTGATGAAATGTGGAATTATTGTTGATCAGGAATCACAACATCCGCTGTAAATGCAGTTGTATTCTTCATTGACCCAGTAATGATTGATCGTGTATGCTGATTTTCTTTTTTTGAGAGGCTGCCGCTTTTTTGTGGAAGTAACCTTTTTTTGTTTGCCTTTGTGCTTTTTTTTGTTTTTATTCTTCTTGTGTGCACCGTACTTTCATTTTGGAGTATGTGAAGTGTTTAAATATATTATTGTTATGTTCAAGTGTAAATTGTTAGAGGTTGAATTCATTTTTAACCAATAAAACAAAAAAACACACAAACAAATTATTCCAAAGATTATTGTAGGTTTGGTACAGCTATTGGCACCAGAAAGACCTCAATGTAAAAATAAACTACTTTAAAAAGCTTTATTGCAAAATTTCTTTCACAGAATGCCCCCCTTGCCCTTCTTCACCTATCTCGTCCGTTTCCTTCAAAGATCATACCCCACCACCCCACAACTTGTTCGGGAAAATCACTCGCCTACCTGTGGTTGTTGTTCATTGTTGTAATTATGTCAGTGGGTGGCAATGGTCAAACATGTGTCATAGCATTATTTCACTTTCCATTGCAGACTGGCCTTTTCATGTGAGTTGTGGCTGTGACTGCTTAAGATCCCCTCTGCAGCTTTCTCGGAGGTAGACTACTTTCAGCAATGGCTAGAAAGACAGAGGTGTACCTGTGGCTTGATTTCACCTGACAGCCAATCATGGGCTAGTTTGATCTGTCTTTGGGTGGGGAACGCTGCAGAATTGCCAACTAAGACTGGTTTTCTTCTGGCATGTGCAGATATGGTTAGGCAGCTTCATTGCTGACTTTGGAGCCGATGGGGTGTATTTGTCTCTTTGTTGAACTCTTGTCCAGGATTTTTGCGTTTCCAGGCTACTGGCGTGTCTCCGTGCCTCACTGATGGATGTACAGAATTGACGGTGCAGATGTGGCGATTCCTGTGCTGTCTTGTTTTTGTACTGCTCCGGGTCAATATGGTAGTGTGGAGGGAAGTATTTTCTAGAGAGTCACGTAGTACTGTTATTTTTGTATTTTTACCTTTTAAGCACTCTGGTTGCTTACAGATGCTATGTGCTACGGGTTGCCAGGACTAGGGGCAATTACATTTGCCTATTGGTATGTGCATGGTTTGGGCGCTACAGGAAAGGGAAAGCTGGGCTTCACTACTGAGGACTATAGCATCGAGTGGTGCTTTAAAGAACAGCAGTCATCCACTATTGATGAATTAATTGAAGCAGACTTAATGTAATGCATTTTAAAGGGTTTGGGTCTATTTGACCTAAAACATTTGACCTAATCACATTTGATCGAATTTATTTGGCCTATTTTTCAGTCTAAAATGTGGGAGAAGACCCCTGCAATCCGTGCTTTGTTATAATGTAAAGGGTTTTCTCTGGTCTGTGCAGATGCTGACATTTTGCAGAATGGTGGCCTGGGTGATACTCTGCTTTAGATCCTTCGTTCACAGTTTTTCCCCAATGTCGACTAATGGTAGTTGGGAATATAGTGCAGGAGCAACGTGTTTGCCTTGAAAGCAAGACAACGCAGAGCAACACAGGTTGAATCCCAGTCCTGCGCTTAGAGACTGGTCTCCGGTATTAAGCCGGTTACAAAAAATTAATTAATGGTGAAGTTGCTTCTACAACATTTGAGATGTTGATTTCTTCAGATTGTCGGTTATATTTCAACATATATAGTATTGTTGCATGTGCCTTATTGGTGTCAAAGGTCATTGGTTGAAGTGTTGCCACAACTTTATACATCATAAGATTAGGGGTGTAGGGTGCTGATGTGGCTATTCCTCCATTACTCATTGGTAATCTTCATTAGAACGAGTCCAACTATTCCTCATCGGTGCCCCAAAGTACCATCTGAAACAATAAGGGACCATTGTAAAGGTTTGCTTATATGTGAATGATGTACATGGTTGCCCATTTCCTGCATATGAATCTCCCTGATAAATTAGGGAGTGTTATGTTATTAGGTATTTATACTGCGCCCATCACCACTATAGTGGTCTCGTGGCACCTGGCCCTGTCTGAGAAGTGGTGCATTGTGACCCTGACAGGGTGTCTTCAGACTTTGAGCTATACATATAAAAGAAGAAGGACATACAACTTAGTAGGGGAGGAAAACATGAGGTGATTAGAAGTGATCATGGTTGTGCTAGCTGGGATGTGTGTTTTTTAACTGTGAATAGTTATTGGTAAGCATGAGAGAAAGTTAAGGAACGTACAGCCCGTTTTATAAACCGAACTGTGATGGCGGTATCTAGACCAGATGCTACCTGGTGCTGAATGTGGTTGGTGTCTGGTTGCATGATGGACTTGAGAGGATCTCAAGTGGGCCCTAGTAAGGTGGAGGCTTTACCCAGCTTAGTTTCAGAGAAGGAACAACTTACTTACCTGTACCTCCTGCTCTCCAACATTGGCATCTTTAATGGATTCCCATGCTCACGAATATTCCCCATTGCCAGGCTGGGAATCCTCAGTAATATTAAAGAAGTTTTGCTTTAAAGCTTCAAAAACAACTTGGCACTTATATAGGCTAATGCTGTCACTTTGGGCCATTCTGCCTCAGCCAGTGACATCTGTCCTCCTTAGCTCCACCCCTGGAAGCACATGTAATGTGGCAGTAGAAACCAAAAAGAAAGCCATAGATGGGTAGGAGGGAGGGTTGCATGTGAATCCATGAAAGATACCAATGCTGGAGAACAGGAGCTACAGGCAAGTAACTTGTTCCTCCTCTAGCATTGGATCTTTTATGGATTCACATGCTCATGAATACAATTACACAGCAGTACATATACACAACCAATGGGAGGCGGTACAGCTCTACAGAAGCAATGGCAACTCACCTCTGGAACACTCACCTCAAACAAATAGGTTGCAAAGCAATGCCTGGCCGAAAAGGGACTCCTTCCTGGAATCCAGGTCAATGCAGTCAAATCTTGTGAAGCTGTGGGTAGACCTCCATTAAGCCCCCCCCTAAAGAACTCAAGCAGTCAAACACCAGATAGGAATGCTGTAGTAGAAGCAATGACTCTGTTGGAATGTGGCCCGGCTTACCTGGCAGAGGCCTGTTTGCAAGGCGATGACGATTCGAGATTCAGCCAGACAGCCACCTGGAAACAGAAGCTTTTGACAGGGCTTTTCCTCTCTAACAGGTCGAAATGTCACAAAAAGGCACTAGGTTAAAGATTAGCTTAGCCTTCCTGGGCAAAGGCAGAAAAGACAGTCCTGGAGGCATCTCCCTGTCCACACTCGCACCTCTAGGAAATGAAGCAAGTACTGGAACTTGCGGATTCAAAACAGTTGTGAAGTGGCTGGAGGGTCCTCCGAGTTCTTTTCTCCCTCTGTTCCCTGGAGAAGTTAAGGGGAAGGAGCTTGCTTCCCTCTTTGGATGTTCCTTGCCTTCATCGGAAGCTGTAAGGCAGACTGTACCTTCAGCCACAGTACAAGGATGAGTTCTTCTTTGTGCTTCAAGTGAAGTCTTCAGATCATCTGCCTAAGGAGGGACTCCAGCCCTCTTTTAAAGCCAAGTGGGCCCCAGTGATTGGTGATAACTGAGCCCACACTTAGGCACGATTGTATGCACTACCCTTTGGGAGCACTACAACAACCCTGACTTCCTGGCAATAGGAACCCAACCGTTGGTACACGTTTGTACAACACAGGCTGGTAGGGTATTGAGCAGCCAGGCGTATCTCAGTAGGGGTCAATGTGAGCTGTAGGAGAGTTACACAGAAATTCAGAGTGACAAGTATTCAAATAAACTCTTACACACAAGGTTTCTTGAGTAAGCAATTATTAATTTACCAGTCAGTTATAGTAAGCCTTCTTCAGAAGGGAGCAATATAAAACGACACACAAATATACTTCAAAAATATACATTCTTAGTTATCTAAATCAGCAAATACCCATTTGGGATGACACACGGGCACTACCTATACCCTCAGGTGACTTCAATAACTAGGGTGCTGTTGGTATTAATATATTACTGTTGCATTTAGAATATTCTTAGGAGTAGTGTTAAAGAGCAAAGAGTTCAGAATAAAACAAGTATTCATACAGTTTTTCTTAAGTAGGTAAGTGCTTTCAAACAACCCCCAATGCAAAGTTAGTTAACCCTTTCCGAGAAGGAAGGCAAAACACATAAGCAGAAGAGAGAAGAGTCATTCAGGGAGCCAGGCCAGCCAATGTTAAGTTGGCAAAACGTCAAGGTGAACTGAAGCTCTTCTTGCAGTTAAGTAGCAAGTCTTTTCCCATGTTTAAAAAGTCTTGGTAGAATAGAAGCAATCAAAGTAGGGCCACAAGCTGATTAGGCTTGTGAAGTAAAGAAGCAGCAAGCAACTCTACACATGCAACCAAGCAAGTCTCTAACGAGGACAAGTGGCTACACAAGAGGTAAGTTCTCTTAGACTTTACAGTACCTTTAGGTTGAAGAAAAAGTACAGCAGATGACTTCTGTTCCTGTGCAGCTCTGCAGATCTTGCTGTTCCTAGGTCTCAGTCGTGGAGACAAGAGTGATGACTTCTGGGGACTCCTGTACTGCAATGGGACGGTCACTGTTCACAACCAGAAAACTTCAAACAAGTGGCTGTTCAGTGTTTCAGCTCCTAGCGTCTACTGCAAATAGCAACACTGCGGTTCCTGGCTTTTGAGATGGGCTCTCCTTGCGTCTAGAGTCCCACACTCTGTTGAGGGGGCTCACGCTTGGTCAGTCCTACTTCCTGGGAGTCCGGAGGAGCTTCCTGGAGCTCTTTGCCAGCTTAAAAGCAACACACACAAACTGGTGTTCCTCTCCCTGGCTATCCGGTTCCAGCAGCGACTGCAGTGACTACTCAACCAGCTTTGAGAGGATGTCCAGGTGGCTTACTTTGGAGTTGATTGGTCCCACCAACTCAAGGGGAGAAGTTGAACTTGCAGGGGCTTCTCTGTCGATACGAATGTGGAGTTTCAGCACAGCAGCAGGGATTCACTGGGCAAACCAACGGTCCAGGAGTTGCAGCAGGTGTCCTCTTCAAGTTCTTCTTTGGATTCCTTCGTCCAGTGGTTGACTCTGCCTCCCAAGCCAAAAAGCCTTGCCTTTTATGCAGCCTGCTCCCATTCATTCCAGCCTAGCTGTCAGTCACCCAGCAGGGTGGCTGTCCTTGCCGGAAAGCCAGCCAGCCAGCCAACCACCTAAGCGTGTATTCCTTTCTCCTAGGAGACTAACTAAGCACAAGGAGTTTAGGGCACCTCCCTCACTTCCTGCCCTGCCAGACACCCTGGAGCCAGAGGCGGGGCTTCACTTGTGAATCCCGCCAAAGGCAAAATGAACAAAGGGACCAAACCTGGTTTGGCACGCAGAGTAATTCTCAAGAAGCACAATTCCATAAAGAAATGGTGAAAAAAGGGGACTGGGGCCATTTTGACAAAAATGGCACCCCTGGGTGCTTTACCGTGGTTGGGAACGCAGCCCGCGGTAAAATCCCATAATTATAGTCAAAAGTAAACCACTGCCACCAGCCATTCAGTGAGGAAAGGGTAACATAAAAATGTTACATGAGAAGCTAGACAAAGGGGATACTAAGTAACCCCTCCAGCACCCTATTGTAAGATAGTGTGTGCTGGGTCTAGTAAATTACAAATGTAAGTAAAGTCAATTTAACTTTACGGCTCTGGGAAACAGTAGTTTATCTCAGAGAAGGTATTTAAACCTTTGGGAAATCTGGAAGACTTCCCTGTGTCACTGCACTGAAGGTGCTGTGTGACACAATGTAAAAGATGATGCCTATGGAGTTTGTGTTTCTTTTGGGTTGTGGAGTCTGACAGAGTACAAAATCACATTAAAATACATGAGAGAGTGTGGAAGAGAGTTTCACTCTCTCCAGGTAAAAAAAATAAAGTCCTCAAAATCCAGCAAAGTTGCAGGGGGTCTCTAAGGTAGAGGGAATTAGCACATTTCTGAGAATTCTCCGTAACACCTACCTTAGTGAACCAATCCTGGGGTCCCTACTAATATGTTTCTGTATCTGCAAGGTCATAACCAGAGTACTTTGCAACAGGAAAAGGTAGGGGTGTCCTACAGAAGCAAGGTGTGTCCCAGAACCCATATGGCGGAACCCTTATCTCAACAGAAGGGTCCCACCCACCTTTTTGTCTGCTATGATCATAGAGTTTCTCTGGTTAATGGTTCTCCCTGTGCGGTTCCTTTTTAAAGCAGCAGATCTGCCTTGAAGATGCTTAGAAACCAGACTCTCTGGCTTCTGCAAACCACATTCTTGTATCTCATGAATGGGGTCCCCCTAGCGGGGCTTGCCTACTGCAACACTAGACTCAGACATGTCAGTTAATTGTCATTAATACTGAGGGGTGGGAGTTTCTTCAGGTTGACGTATGACAGGTTTGTTGGGTTTCCGGTCTCCTTTCTTATCCTCTGCAGCCAGGCCCCATGTGGGCCTCTTTGAAGAACCCTCTCTCCTGGTACGACAATCGCTTCCACTAGCTGCAGGGTTTAACAAAGAAGCAGGGCGCTTCCATGGATCCCTTGTCAGTTAATCAAGCTGTCCATGGCAGGGGGAAGCTTTTCCTCCTCCTTCTTGGGATGACACTGTGTTCTCCTCTGCCGTCATATTCCAACTAAATATGACAGTGGCGGACAGTACCTGTAGGCTGTGTCCAGGCCGCAGTACACAGGTATATGAGTTTGTTGTGGTGTGAGCATAGGAACATGTGTGTGGATTAGCTGCACACATTTTCCAGAGGCAGGTATACCATCATTATATTATTATAATTGTTCTTTTATAACGCTCTTAATACCAGAGTGGTTTCTAAGCGCGGGATCAGGATTCGAAACTGTTGCGCTTCCTTGTCTTGCTTCCAAGACAAAAATTCCAGGCGAGCCAACGACCATCATGCGGATGGTCGAATTCCTCACCGAAAACACATTTTTAAAGAATACATTGGGCCTCCCGTGAAATGCCCCAACTCTTCCAATATTCCTAGAGGTGGACTTGCGAAGAATAGATCTTATATGTAAATCAAAGCCGTTATTATATTGGATTAGGGCTTGGTCATTACCCAGACTAGTTAGATATAAGCTAGCCGTGGAGGACGTTCTGTCTCGGGCGTTCGTTGCCTTGGCTGGAACACAAAGGTGTTTTCATCCAAACTATTTTATAATGAATGTTGGAATAACCCACATCATATTGAATGGAGTTTTAAATCACTCATTAAGAATGCATTGTCCTCTTTTGATGAATGTAAGCTACGGGAAGGCGTTGAAAACGCTGAGGGCCTCAATAGATATTATTGGGAGGCAAGACAATCTTTAAGATATGAACACTATTTGGACATTGTATCCCCTAAATTAACAAGAAAGCTATACCTCAAATTACGCATAGGCATATTACCTCCTGCAGAACCTCTACAAAAATGGAGAAGGGAAGTCCCAAATAAATGTCACGCTTGTGAGGACAGGACTGAGAACGTGTTGCACTTTCTGTTTATATGCCCATGCCTTATTATAAATAGTAAAATGTCTGAAGCCTTTATTTAGGGCAAGCTATTGCTCAAAGGATGACCTGGCTGTACACCCTGTCGCCAATCACCTTACTCGGGCCTGGAGGAAGAGGCTACGGTTAACTCATTAATGTCTGATTTATGTGCATTCCACATTTCACTCATTTTGGTTTTTATGAATTTTAAATCCGTTTATATTTGAGTTTTATTCTAAGTTAACTCTGCCATTTGATGCATTATCGTGTTTATCCCTGATTACATGGATTTGCATTTAGCACATTGGAAATCAACTATAGAGGTTTTGCATAACGATTTTATACCCTACATTGTAGTAGGGGACTAATCATAATTCTGAATGGGAAAGGACTCTAGGCCCTCTGGCAGGTGTATTCAGTGATTACATAACATCTCACCCGGAAGTACGGTGAAGTACGCTGTTTGCTGCGTGGGACTTTCATCTCTGAAGTTGTGTCCAGAGTACTCGAGCATTCGGCTTTCAATCTGCTCATTCGACCGGAGGAAGTCTTTAGAGGTTGCACTGGACTAAACTGCTCACATCATTGGCCTGTTGGATAAGGGAACGCCTCTGACCTGCCCCCTCCTTTGTGTTTATATTCCGAGTGCGTAGCGCACCCGGAAGTACGGTGAAGTAGGCTGTTTGCTGCGTGGGACTTTCATCTCTGAAGTTGTGTCCAGAGTACTCGAGCATTCGGCTTTCAATCTGCTCATTCGACCGGAGGAAGTCTTTAGAGGTTGCACTGGACTGCCTGGACTAAACGTAGTTACTTTTTTCCGTTTTGCTTATAGTTTTTGTGCTAAGTAGTATATATTCAACACGGACTGACCGTGTTTCTGCCCTTCTTCTGTTTCCTATACTAGTGCTCACATCATTGGCCTGTTGGATAAGGGAACGCCTCTGACCTGCCCCCTCCTTTGTGTTTATATTCCGAGTGCGTAGCGCACCCGCGCGCGCACCCGGAAGTACGGTGAAGTACGCTGTTTGCTGTTTGTGGCTTGGAGCGGTGGGCGGTCTAGCTACACAGGTCAACTTTAAGCTAACGGTAAAATTATAATTGATTTAAATTGCTGATAGTGCCGTTGCTAGTGAGATACTGCGTGCTTGGGGAGTTTTTGTGGTGTGTAGCTTCTTTAGAGTGTTTTCCCTGTGCCTAGTTACTGGGAACGTGCAATTCCAGAAGTAGAATAAAAAGAAAGACGGTAGACACTATTCGTGACTGCGTTATGCCCATGAATTCTATAAAAACTAGGAGAATGAGTATTGCTCAAGCAGTTGCACTACCACTGCCTGATTCATCGGATTCTGACGATGACTTAGTGGTGTGTGCACAAAATACATCAAATAATCTTATTGAGGACGTCGGAGGGAATGAGCAATCAGACTCTTCGTTATCCTTATTTAATGAGGATATAAAACACCCTTACTAAATCCACAGGGCAACACGGGCTAACGCCAGAGCGACATTCTTGGACACACCGCCGATATTCCTATCAGGAGATTTAACCCTGCTGGGTTTATCGGAGCACTTTGACTCATCCACTCAGAATAATACTTCTTTGGGTATTAATAAGGCGAGGAGCGAAAAAGAGGAAGTACAAAAAAAAAAAATCGAGAAAGGTGGTTTGAGTGTCATAAAAGAAACAGATGCTGACAACCAACAGCTATATAACGAAGTAAAAGCTCAGACGTGGTATTTAAAAGAAATCTTAAAGGCGTTAGTGGCTTGGCCTGAGACCCTGGCTGATAAACTATCTGAAGTGCTGGTTCTGTGTAAGGCTCAAGATGGCATGGAAGGGAAGCTGGCCTCGATATCGAACCAAAAAATAAAACAAACTATGAGAAATGATAGGGTAAAAAACCCCATTACAAGTGAAAAACCCGTTGAGGTTGGAGACAGCTATAATGCCACTGGGATTGGGTGTATACCTGCAAACAAAAATGAGACAGTTGTTAATACGTCATCAGAACTTGATTTGCAGAATTTAGGGAGTTCTGAGCCTGTAATACAGACTTCTAACTTGGCTACTTCTACAATCAAGGTTGCAGAGATATTTAATGTAAAAATATCCACAAAAAAAATGAAAGAAATAAGGAAGAAGCAAGCTCAGGCACTGAAGGCCCTGAACGTTTCATCGAGAAAGTTTTTAAGGGAGCCTATTCTACGTACTATAGAAAGTGAGCCCATTGAGGTTGAAGATGTAACCTTAGTTAGGGAATCTCCGAAAAAAAAGCATTTAAACAATCAACTTGATCAGGCTCTCGTGAGCAATGATAAAGTGAGCACTGCCGATGCTGTTATGCCAGCGGAGTACAGTGACGCTGAGTCAAAGCTCTCTGAAGCCTTAAAGAACAAAAGAGTTGTGGACAGAATCGATGTCAATTTAAAAAATCTGGAAATGGGGATGTTAGATATATTTGACCTTTTTAAGAATCCGGATGCTCCCCTGCGTATAAAAATCCCTGCAAGGGTGGAGCCTGGATCATCCAGTGGTTCCCTGTCGAGAGAAAGGTCCTGTCCCTCCGATAGCTCACACACGTTGCTTATAGGCCCGAATCAAGTAAGGGAAGGTGTCTATCTGTAATAAAGGTGTAATAGCAATATGGTCAGTACGTTAAAAGTTTCTCAGGGGACTGATAAGACCAATAAAGTGATGCCCCTTGAAGATGAAAGGATCAAAGATGTTATAGTTACTGATTTGAATAGCACCGAAACAAAGTGGGATTCAAAAATCGTACAAGTTCCATCAGATAGCCTTGTAATAGAGGACTATGTACGAAGGATAATAAAAGATCTTCTCAATAATAAAATCACTGATAATGAATACGGTTCAAATAGAGCATCACCAGTCAGGTCAGTTCTGGTTAATAAAAGTGGGACAGAAATGCAGGACAAAGTCGAAGAGATGAGGTGGTACCCCCAATCAGGGAATTCAAATAGGAGTGTTAAAGAAAAGTTTATGCCAAGCCCTTTATATAATGAATCCTTGAGGGATTCCAACTGTATACTGTGCAAACCTCACCATTCAGAGAGTCCAAGTCTCATACTGCACTATGTATTTGAAGATAGATACTCCCCAACCCTAAATAGACCTTATATACTGAGTGTATTCGGTGATATTCCAGAATTGTCATTAATAGCCTCTGCTGATATACAGCTAGTGGATTATATTCATCCACAAAGGTTTGATTTTGTGCGACTGGTGATTCAGTCACCTTTGGTACGTGCTTTGATCTTGAAGGAAGCCGGTTCATTGCAAAAGAGGGGCTTTGACGTATACAACTATTTAGAGCATACATCTGCTGATTATCCGAAAAATAGTGAGACGACTTCACAAAATGTCGCTCCAGGTGCAGCTTCAGGATGCCATACTTATCTCTGAGATGAAAGAATGGCGCACGTTGGCGACTTCCCTCAAAGACTCCATAGAGCAACTTAAAAACTTGGGTAAGCCCTTTTAGTGCAGGGGGCTATTTCAGCTTGATTTCGTGGAATTCTAGGGGGCACACCCACTTGGCCCTGGATAAAAAACTATGTAGGGAACTTGAAAACTTTGACTTTGTTTTAGTGCAGGAATCTTGGGCCTGTGGACAGCTGTTTTGGGACGGGTATGTGGTGCTATGCCTTCTTGGGACTCGGGGATCTAGAGGACGTCCCAAGGGTGGCCTGGCTTTGGCTTTTCGTAATTCTAATGCAATTGAAAAACTAGCCGAAAAACATCTGTACACCTCATGCCAAATTGTTACCTTTTTTTTTGATTACACAAAAAGGTAGAGTGGGTTTAATGGTCATCAATGTTTATTGGAATAATGCGATGTATGATGACCAAAAACTGATTAATTTGTTAGATGAATTAGATGTTCTGATGGATGAATGGTTGGCCTTCTCTGCTGGCGGGCATATAATAATAGCTGGGGATCTGAACGCTGACTGTAACTTATCTAACTCAGAGATTGAATGGTGTTTACTGGACAGGGGTGTCAACGGCTCAAAAAAGGGAAATAAATCACATAGAGGTGCCCTCTGGCGTAATTTTATTTGCGCAAGGGGTATGGAGATGTTGTTTAATGATAAATATACATGGTCTGCTAGAGGTGGAGAGACAATAATAGACTATATATTTGCAAGCAATGGGCTGGTTAAAGATTCTGAAGTGATGTGTGTCCAACCTATTGTCGCAAGTGATCATGCTATGTTATCAATTGATTTGGCTCTAGAGAAGAAGGTCCACAATGACAATGTAAATTGGGGACCTATAAGTGTGAATACGAAGGGAACTAGGGTCAAATGGAATACTCTAAAGTCTATTAAATTGAACAACACGATTTGGCATGAATATGAAAAGAAATCATTAGAACAAAAAAAAGTATTATACTCGATAGCTGCCTTTGATGATTTGCTAGCTGACCGGTTGGTCCCTTTTCAGAATACCAGCAATATTGTAATGCAAAAAAAAAGGACACAAACATGTCTTCGATCTTGAAGTTAAAGAACATAGAGCTTGGTTGTACAAGCAGTTACGTGCCATAAAGAAACTTGATCTACCAACAGATGAGTATAAAAAAGCGGTGCAAATTTGTCACCAGGCCTATAAAAATTGGAGTATTCAGCATCGCGCAAATCTTGAACAGAAGGATGCAGAAGCCACGCTTGGAGCTATGAAGGAGACCAATTCTAGTAATTACTGGTCTCTTATCAATAGCACCGAAGCATCTCAAGAGCAGTTACTTACTAATCCAATTGGGGAATCTATATGGTGCAACTTCTTTGAGAACTTATATGCCTTGTCATCCAATGTCATGCCAGCAGTTGAATATAAATAATATAAATGGTGTCTTGACATCTCAGTGGTCAAAATAAGAGCAATGATCCAGAAGCTAAAACCCTCTGACACTCTGGGTCCCAATAACCTTACATGCGTCATACTGAAACAGAGTCCTGAGCTATGGGCCGGGATATTGCATCTAATCTTCAGCGATGTACTCTTGTCCCAAACAATGCCTGATCTTGTCCCAAACAATGCCTGATTCCTGGAAAGTTTCCTATGTGATACTTATATTTAAAAAAGGAAACCGTCTGTGTCCCAACAACTATAGACCTATATCAATAATTAATATAGAGGCTAACATTTTTGCCTCAATTATCTTGGAAAACTTGTTGCTATGGATGGAGGAGAATGAAATTCTTGATGTGAGGCAATTCGGGTTTCGAAAAGGCATAGGGACCGATGCGGGTGGTCTTTTTGTATCTACTTTGCAAAGTCAAGCTAAGAAATCTAACTATGGACCTCTATACGCGGCCTCTATGAACTTATCTGCAGCTTTTGATAAGGTTGATCGACCTACATTATGGCAAAGGCTTGATACATTGAAAATTGACAGAGGGTTGCTGGCGATGATTATTCATCTGTATTCGAATACAAAGTTAAAGGTAAGGCTTAACAACTCAGGGCTGATGTCCAGAGAAATCAAGGCGATGAATGGCCTGAAGCAAGGCTGCGCCTTGGCGGCCATCTTATTTAACCTTTATGTATCCGATGCAAATGGTAAAATTGCGTCCGCAGGTTTATTAAGTCCAAAAATTGGTGCTTTATCGGTTAATTGGGTTGCTTACGCCGATGATTTTTTACTGTTAGATTGCACAAAGATAGGCCTACAAAGACTAATCGTGGCTTTTGCAGATTTTATTAATGAATTGAAATTAAAAATTAATCCCTCAAAAACAGTTATCATTAATTTGGGTCAAAATAAAGCATACAGAAATCCTACCTGGGTGGTTAAGGGGTCTAAGATAGGGCTCCAGAAGGCTTTGAAATATCTAGGATATTCCTTTGCTAGTAATATGACATTACATTTTTCCAAAAAATGCTTGGAATCGAAAGCAAAAGTGGCGAGCAATCAGTTGAAGGTAATTGAAAGAAAATTTGGGAAATTCACCATGTCCGGTTGCAGAGACTTTTACCTGCTTAAGGTCATTCCAAGGTTAACTTATGGTTTAGAATTTAACCCAGTAAAAATTAATTTGTACCTGAAAAGGCTAGAAGCTACTATGTGGAAAAAAGTACTGTATTTCATACCGAAATGTATTCCTGTAGAAATGATAAGGTATGAATTCGGACTGGTTTCGCTTGAAAGTATAATGGAATGTAAAAGAGTCATGTTGTACAGAAAATGCATGCTGGCAGGCTCCAACTCATTATATAATATCTTAAGGGAAGGAGTTAATGAGATTTATGATTGATTTGCAATATGATGTCGAAAAAATCTTGGTAAAGATTGGAGCTTCAAAGCGCTGTCTATTTGAGAAACCATCTAAAATTAAAGTATTGATAAAGGCTTTTGACTGGGTCACAAACAATGCTGTGATTATGAATTCGAAACTATACAACCAAGTCGCTTCTGTGTGGAAATGGTTTCCTATACTTGAATCTTACCTGACAAAATATCCGTCGAGGAAACTTCGTAACAACATAATGCGATTCAGGTTTAATGTGCTTAACACGAATGAAATTTGCTATATAAGAAAATCAAACATTGTGAATAAGAATTTATGCAGGTTCTGTGTAGAGCATGAAGTGGTGGAAACACTGGTACATCTGTTATTGGTTTGTCCTATGCTAGTGAGCGAAAGGTGTGCTTACTTCTCGGAATTCGTATTTGATACTGCAAATGTTTCTAAGGAGCGCTTATGGTTCAAAATGATGCATGGTACCAACATTGCCCTGAAGTGTAAAGTGGTTGATTTTTTAATGATTGTTTGTAAAATACACTAAATTAGGCCTAATCTGACTATGTAAGTGCTGTTTTTCCTACAAATTTTATGTTAAGTATTGTTTTATTGGAACTGTGCAAGGTTAGAATTAGAAATGCTAATGTGTTGTTTTATTCTATTTTGTTTTTTTTAAGATTTTATTGATGTTCTGTTTTGTAAAGGTTTAAATAAACCAAATACAATAAATTAAAAAAAAAATAACATGTGTTATATATTATTTGTAATGCTATGGATGAGCGGAATGCTTTTAAAGTTCAATTTCATCGAGTGTTTTCTGTATGAATTTCATATGAAAATGTGTGAAGAACCAAGGAACCTGTTGGAAATGTGTCTTTGACTGTAATCTTTCTTTACCTATTATATAACAATTTGTTTGAATTTGCTCACTTAACTTGTCATTAGCTTAGTACTTAATTACTGCACTAAGATGATCTACTTTATGGATGTACAAGTGGTCTACATAACAGTTTGGCTTTTTTCGGCCATTGTGTGTGTGCAGGGGACGGGATTAGGGTTGGCCCATGGTGCACACCTAATTTACACAGAGTTATAAAGAGAAACTTCGGATGTCAATCTTAAATCTTTAGGTGCGGGGGAGGCAGAGATACCTAGCTTGTATAAGAAGATATGTTAAGTATAGTACTGGGACTATAATGTTGTGAACCGTTGTTTTCTTTTCTCTTAAAAGTCCGTTTTTGGCCATATGAAGAAGAGGAAAGTATCCTCGAAACGCGTCGCTGATTTATCGGACTCCATCTTCTCTTAACTCTTGATGTTTACTATTGATGCTACATTGTTTCTTCTTATGTAAACAATTATTTAAGTTTGAATCACATTTTCTATATAAAATACTTTTGTACTTAATACCTTTGTTTGCCTAACTTTGTTTTGCATAATACTTCACTACATTCTTTGATTAATTACAGTATTGGATTTTTTATCCAAACAATTGAAAGTGTGCAGGGGATGGGAGGATACCTAGGCTGAATCTTCTTCCTTTCATTGTTCTGGGGACGGATTCCCACATCTTGGGAACTTTATATTTGACAATGAATTGTATATGAACACATGTACTTTATTATGAATAATTCGTATTTATTGCTTTTATGGTCTGTCGACCTAAATACAGCTACATCGAATCGAATACCGGGAACAGACATTGGCATGTGTAAACTCATGTATGTATAGCCCGTACACAGCTACAGATTTCCACATGTGTGCACACATCACTGGTCCCGAGTAGATGAGCTCCTCTCCTTCTCTTCACCGGACATTGTCTCAGCAATGTCTACAAGAGGATATTTGACTCTTAGCCCCTACACCAATCTGTCGTCATGGGCCCATGTCTATTGATACACGTTCATTCTTGCAAACATGGGCACACCCCATACTGGCAGCACTGGCACATGGCCATCTACTCTAGCTATGGAGCACTGAAGGGCTGTAGCCACCAACTTTAGGAAATTGACACAGCCAGAAACCATGGGCAACAATGGTGCACACAACATCACTGTCATTTGCAATTTGACCGGTACATGCACAGTGCGGGTCGAGGGCGCCATGTGCAAACACGTAATCGCAGCTAGTCCTGCCATTCATTGCCCTACACATGCTTTCAGGGGAGGGGATCTGTTCCCTACATACCCTGGCTGCCAAACTTTCAGCACCCTATCCTTCATACAGCACGCATTGCTAACACACACAGAAGGTACAAGGGGTTTTCGGGAATGTTCACCGGGTTCCTGCATGGCTGTGTCTCTTCCCCCAATGCCAACTATCGCAGTCGTATTAGGCATCCCTGCCAAACCCATTTCTGTGGATGTCATGGTGGTTTGGGTGCCTGGTCCACACCAATGCTTCTTGCATGGGCTCTTTGGTTAGCCAGCTTGTCATTTGTGGGCTTTTTCATATGCTCCTCTTTGCCTATCTAGGTGAGCGATTGGCTACATCCAGGGCATTCATGATGATTGTTAGCTCCATCCAGAGAGCGTTCATTACGTCAATGCTTGGCATTGACCATGGAGATGAAAGAGGGTGTCCTGGTCTTCTTCCATTTATTCCATGATGAAGGCCACATCACCCTGTGAAATCTTTGTATCCTTGTGTCCCTTTTCCTCTTGCCACGCTGGATATCCTTAGAGGTGTGATGACTCCTGCGGAGTCATCACCAAACCCCAGCCTAAAGTCTCTTCCCATGTGGCCAGAGACAGGCAGCTGCTACCTGATCCTAATCGGTCGGTGGCATCAGAAGAGAGGATAACACGGGTGGAGACGGTTATCAGGGGGGAAGTGGTGACTCTGCTGGAAGAGACGCAGTATTCATCTTCTTCTGAGGATGAGAGCCATATCATCACCAAATGCCTAATGACGTGATGTCAATGTACAAGTCCCTTTCATGTAACTACTCAAAGAACTTGTCATGGAAAATCATCTTGACAGAATAAGGTTGGTGCCTCAGGGGTTCAAGAATTAAATGTGAGAAGTAGCTTTAATTGTCATAATTCTGCTTTAGGTAGATGTCTTCACTCTCATATTAAATGACAAAACCTCACAACCTCCCCTCAATCTGATAACTCTCTGTACTTAAAATAGTCAAAACTAACTGAGGATAAAAAGATCAATACCACTATGAACTTCGGTACCAATAATGCTTATGGTACTGAGACGAGGAAGGAGGCCTCAGAGGCAGTAAGGATTAAGAATGCCATTAAACAAAAAGTGCAGTCTAGTTGTTACAGACCAGGGCACCTGAGCGGGACATTTAAATCCCAAAAAGGAGGTACAGCTGGAAGAATGATGTAAAGGAGATGCAGAAGGCAGCGTGAAAGGCATTGCTGAAGCAAAAGCTGTCTGAGGTGCAGGGTCACAGTTAGAAGAACGCCAGTCAAAGCAGTTGTGAAGAATGAAGGTGAGCAGCATTACATAGAACATGCAGCGGGAAGTTGTGTGTGGAGAAGAAGCAAGGCTGATGAGGAGACATGCTCCAAACACATGCTGTGTCGGTAAATGAGAAGCTGCATAAGATTACCGCAGCTGTCAGAGCTCCAAGGGAGAGATGCGCACAGCCCAGCGAAGGTACGCGAAAGCTGGATAGAGAGCGGGCAGGACACAGGCGGCCCAACGCAGCATCAGACAGCAAAAAGGAGTTGCTGTAGAAAGCCGGTGAGTTGGCCAGATGCTAACGCTGACCCTTGGGCGCTCTGAATAAATCAATTGTTAAAATGACAATTTTGAATGCCGAACAATTAAAGAAGCAGATCAGAAGTTGCAAGAGCATAGGTCCCCATATATGGGACTACAAGTGAGGAAAGCATATAACCAACTTTGCCAACAGCCAGGAGGCTGGGAGAAAACCACACTAAAACAGCATGGGCATAAATCCCCTTATAGGAGATATCAATTGGGGAAAGCGTATAAGCTTCATTGTCAACCGTCAAGAGACTGTGAAACCATTCAGAGGTGACAAAGGCACAACTCTCCCTTTTTGGGATTTCAACTGGGGGAAACTTGCAACCCACAAACCACCAGTCAAGAGGCTACCAACAAGTAGTTCAGAGACAATCTGAGCACAATGCTTCTATATTGAATTTCCGGTTTGGGGAAAACTGAACACACATTACCAAGAGACTATTAGAAAAGGCAGTTATTGTTCAGCCCTGCTTCCAAGAGATATTATTGTGGATAATCCTGGAATCAATATTGCCATCAAGTTTGATTGTAATTGTAGAAGTTTTCTTCCTGGCAGGCGAGTATACCAGGAAAGAAAATGTTTTGAAGAGGTATGTTTGCGGTGGAAAGAACGTATTAACCTTATCATTTGTTTGACAAGCTGTGGCATCCCCAAAAGAAGTTGCTGTGCTATCCTGACAAAAGTATTTCATTTGAAGGTGGTGTGATATGCTGATAATTGTTTGATACTTAGAAAAGAACTATTGCTTTTCGGTTTTGCACTTGTATTTTGAAAGAAAGACATTTGCCTTTCCAGAAGGATATTGTAACGAACTACAGTGGTCTTGATTTGTGACCAAACATTTGTGGAAAAGACATTTGTTGTATCAAGGGGAAAGACACAGTGGATGGAAAATACTTTTGTGTTACTTTGAACAGAACTTTGTGGACTTAGAACTTTGCTCAAAGTGTTCCTGAATTAATCCATGGGAAGGGAGCCCAACCTCGACAACAAGGAGTGCTTTCAAAAACCTTTAAGTTTAAACTGATCAATTGTTTTGTTGAACTAAAATAGCCATGCATTCCTTGTTTCATTTTGTTGTGTATATAATTAGTGTGAGGGTCAGAGACTTTTCGGACACTAGGTCACTTTTCTTTAGTTTTAGTTTGCTAGTCGGAGACCTCCTTGTTAAGATAAGGAAAGATAGATGTTTAACCATGCGTTTTCATTTAATAAATGGCAAACCTTGAGAAAATCTTACCTTTGTGTCCGTCTCACATTCCTGACCCCTCACAGATGTCACTGTGCTGCTCCAATGCTCAACTTGTAGCTCCCCAGATGTTCTACAAGCAACAATGTATGTGGGGCGAAATCTGTGTATGCACAAACAGCTGACGGATGCACCAGAAATATGTTGGATGTGCTATTGCTTTGGTGCAGCAGCCCATTTTTTGCTTTATTTCTTTCTGAATACAGGAGATGCACCGAGATGCACGATTGTAATTCTGCATTTCATTCGGATGCACATGTTTTTGAGAATATGCTCCTGCTGTCTAGAGTTATTAGGGTTGACTGGGTGGCTGGTGGATTTGCAGCTCTGCTTGGGGTTAAGGTCTTTACAGTTGTGGCAGCAGCAGTGGAGGTTCCTGATGACACCAACTTCTCAGGAGTCGGTTAAGCCACCAACCAAGGTAGGATAAACACAGCAAACCTGAAATGAGAGCTCTGGTAAAACTAGCATGTGCAGAGTTGGCTAAGCTCATATTTAGCCACCTACTATGATTTGAAGCGCCAATCACGTGCCCACCGAGATATTAGTAATTAATACAGAGTCAATGGTAAGAGTGAGTTAGGAGGGGGGGCTTATTCACAGCAGTTAACGGGTGATAACCCAGAGTATTATTAAAAAAAAGGTATCTTTTTAAGGGGGCCAGGATCATGGTGGGAGGTCAAAGCAGGTCCTACCTTTTTCAACAAGAAGTTACACCCCTAACCATATATCTCTGAAATCAAATAACAGGCTATCCGACTTGTTTTTAAAACAAAGTCAAGTTGGGGGTGTGTGCGCGCGTGCATGTGTGTTTTGGTGCTGCTGGTTCAGGGGCAGCATGGACATGCCAACTCTGCAACAATATTTTTGCAAATTTGAAGTAGGATCCTTAAATATGATTGTTTTCTGAACATGTTTGTTATTATTATAGTTTAAAAACATTGGGAAAGGGTAGTCCACATGCCAGGTTCCCACACATGGTCTCCACGAGGTAGGTAGAAGGTGTATGTGTTATGGGGGTGCTGGTGGAGGGGCAGCGTGGACGTGCCGTCTTCCCGATTCTCTGCACAAACACCGATGGATGCATCAATTGGCTAGCCACCTAATAATAACAGACACCTATTTCTGTTTCACATTAAAATATGCCATTAGTGCCTCTACAACATTGGATGCATGCCAAATTCTGCACCATCTGAATGTCACGCAGGGTGACGTGCACAAACGCAGGTAACAGAGAGAGCAATTGCTGGCGCATAAGTAGTTTGTGCAGGTAGGAGGTGGAGCTGCATTAAAGGTGCAGGGTAACAAAGGTGGAATAGGGAGCAAGAGTTAAGGATTGCAAAGGCAGGTTTGCAGTGGGTTAGGTAGGGTGGCGGAAACGTGATGCAAGGAGACAGGTCATTGTTCCAGAGGGTCTTGCCTGGGGAGGTGTACAGTAGATGAGGAGGCACAGTATTTGCGGTTGGGGGGTTGACCACCCCGAAAAAATGAAAAGGTGGCATTGTCGAAGCAGCATTTGTTAGGGATGCCTACAGGAAATAATGTATACTGTGGCATTAAGGCGGCAGACAGAAATGCAGGTGGCTTCAAGCGGGTGGCAGAAAGACCTAGTTGATGAAACAGATGGTTCTAGGTCCTAGGACCATCTGTTTCATCACTTCTGCATTACTATCCATTGCTTTTAGCCTTTGTTTCTTGGGGGGGGGACGGGGGGAGGTCCACTGGAACCATTTTGTATTTTTGTTCCATTTGTAGTACAGAGATGCCAATTTAGACCAGAATTGACTTCCAATAACACATGCACAGATGGCGGAGACTTTCTCCAGAAGGGTGCCCATATAATAGCACAAATGTGAGGGCAAGTGGTGAGCAACTTTGTGAGCGTGTGAACAGTGTGCGTCAGAGACACAACAAAGCTGAACTGGCTGCCCCCTCTCTGCTCCTGCAGAAAAGTTTGGTGTCACGGATACACAATCGTACACAAGCAAGCCCTCACTCGGTGGTGGCCGTCCTGTCCCATCGTTATCCCTTTATCGCACACTGTGTCCCCTTTTTCACCACCAGTCATATTTCGTTCTTTTCTTAATTCCCTAACTTCACCTCTCTAGCTGACTGTTCCCTTTCTACGTTTCTAGCTATGCCTCTTTCCTCGACTCCACATCTAGGAGTCTGACTCCACCTTCCCAATCTCTCTCTCTCCGCCCTTCCTTCCACAGCCCTGTCCTATTCACCCATCGACCTGAAAAAGGCCAGGCTGCCGGCCCAGCTTCCTGCTGCTGCTCAGGGGCGTCGAGCAGGCGCCACCTCCCAAAGGACCAGCGCCTGGCTAGCTGGCAATCAATAGCTCCAATATGTCGGCACTTCAGGGGAGCTGTGATGAATTACACAGGTGGTTAGACACACAAGCACTGCTGCTGGCTCTGCCATTACATGATCATTAGACCGTCCCCGGAGCCGTTTATGTCTGTTGTTTTTAGATAAAAGATAAACCCGTGGCTACAGTCACAGATTGCAGCCATGGGGAGGGGGCATGGGCCTTCCTACCGGAGGTTGACTTTTTTCACGACTGATGATCTGAAGACTAAGTGCTCTCATTGGAGGTGGCGGGGGAAACCAGAATCTTCCCGAGAACTAGGGGGGGGGGGGGGAAGAGTGGCTCTGCTCTCACCCTACATAACAAGAGACGCCTATGCACAGCCCTGGCCGTGGAAGTGTCCGTCTGCCGTGCCTGATATTGTGAATGGTTGTTTGCAGCACACCGAGGAATCTGGACTGTCATTGACCCCCGCCCCCCAATACAATGCCACACCTGTCATCTCGCCTTCTCAGCACTGGCGCCCAATCGCCAACACTCCTGTAACCCAAAACAGGAGTCCCAATTTTGGCACATATGACAGTGAAAATTGTCGGATGATCACACACTTTATTTGAGAGGTGAAGTCAAGACTTCAGACATCTGGCCACACATCATCTAGGCTCTAGCGGATACAAGTATGTATCAACGTAGGACTTCCAGGTGCTAAACGAACACCGAGTTTGATAGCTATTCCTTGAAAAGTACACGCATGCAGTCCTTGTTGATGTAGCATGTGGAAGCTTGCTAAAACACTTGTGTACAGGCGTGTTATAAATGACTATCATTGCAGTGGAGGCCGGCCGCCAACTAATTTTTACCAATTCATGAAGCGCAGGTATGCTGCTAATCATATGTAATGCCTTTTTACATGCTTCCAAATGATTACAAATGTATTACATTGTACCATAGACTCCTCTCTCACGTCCACGAAGGCTGTTCAATTCGATGCGTGGTCAAGGCACAGAGGCGTTGCTGAGGGGGGGGGGGGCGGGGAGGGGGTGAAGGGGCTTTAGCCCCGGATAGAAGCTCAGGGGGTTACAACCAAAAAGGCAACCCAAGAATCCATGTCCTGGGATCTGTTTTGGAAAAGTTAAATGTAACCATGGCAAATAAGGCTCACCCCTTCAATGGAACACCTTAGCACCTCTTGAGCCCATCACTCACCCACTCGCCAACTACTAGCACTACCTAATGAACACTAGGAACCTACACTCACTTTAAACGTGCCTGTTTTCACAGACCCCATGCACCTGCCACCTAATCACTAGCCCTTCTCACATGACCCAGGTGCACCGAGTCTACACACACCCAAATGATCATCAAACGATCCATAACTCTTGCCTGGACTTCTTCCTCTACAGCCCTTCCCGTTTTCTTGATTTTCCTCGGCAGACCACAGCCTAGCTACTGTTGGTAGGGTCACAATTACACTACTCTCCAGACAAGCTTCTGTGCCGTGAGAAGAAAGTGGTGGCAACGTGGCACACTACAAAAGCCCTTTAACAAATCATAAACCAACCTGACAGATATAGACATCCTTATCGATCAAAAAGGGTATGATTGTAGCTTTGTTTTCCCACCTTCAACGAAAAACTAGAAGGATGCAAAGTAAAGTCACTCTTTAAAATCTCCTTTTAGTTTTGCACACAAAACTGAGTAAAAAGCTCACCTGCTTGTTGTCATTGTTTGATACAGACCATTAACTGTCATTATGCATCATATGAAGAAAAATGTCTAGTTCTCCAAAAAAGCAAACTCGTTGTGGGTGTATGAAATGAGAAGACATCATTGAAATAAACCAGACAGTTTAAAAGGGAGGTTGTCTCTTCACCTGTGCAATCACAAAAGCACAATGTACCCATTGGGTAGTTCAGGGAAGCTTTGTGTGGGAGTTTGCAGGTTGGGGGGTGATTTTCAAATACAAATGCGCCCACCCATTTGTCAAGTTAGTCCTAACTTGCGTGTTTCTGACAGTCCGTGATCTTACCCTCACAAACAACTGCATCTGCTGCCTTGAACAAAGTTGCACCTCTGATCAACAGCGAGCTACGATACAGATGCAGGAAAAGATATTTGGTATTGAGTTCCCCAGCAGCGAGGGTAGGGGGCCCAGGATTTCTGGCAGCATTTGGTATGTTCTCAAAGTCAAGCAGAGAGGGCTCGCCTCGAGTTTCTGTTGCTCACTGGCTCGAACCTCCTGTGGAGCCCCTTAGTCTGCGCCAGCCTAATTCAAGCTTGGGCTCGCCCTCCACTAATAGGGAGACCAGACGTCCCGGTATTTGGAGCTCATTCCCCCTTTCTCAAAATTATATTCCCATTGGAAACTGCAGTGGTCCCGTTTTCTTTGTATTAGGTGATATCTGGCAGGCAGGAATGCACAATCTCGCACCGAAGAAATGCTATATTTTACAACTTAAGATAGTGTTAGTTTGTGATAAATTAATTATTATATGGGTTTCTTTGAACAGTAACACTGAAACCCCCTTCTCTTCCAAACGCTACTGAAGTGTAGTGCCATGACAGCCACTTTCAAGAGTTAGTCCTACTTTTAGGTTAGTTGCCCCGTCCAGTTCTTTTACTTTTTAAATCTGGTCACCCTACCCACTAAGTAGTAAGAGAGGTGTAGCTACTGGCTCCGATACAGTCACCCCACCAATGTCTTGATTTTATTTCTGACTTATCCTTCACCGCCTGCTCTTCAGTGTGTGACACTGGCCCCAGTCTGGTTCTAGAGACCAGCAAGGGGGTAACTCAAGGGCCATGTGCACCCCCCCCCCCAAGCAGTGGATGCTGGGCACAGAGGTGGTATGAGTATCCCTGGTCCCCCTTCCTTGGCCCATGCCACAATTCAGGGGACAGTCACACACAGTCCTTCACAGAAGACCAATTCAAGCTATTGTGACCCTTCCCTTCCCCGATCCCTGAAGGGCAAAGAGAACAAGAACTAGGCAGCCCCACATCACAATCATGGCCGAGCTGCACAGAACCCTCAGGCAGTTGGGACACTCCCTGGCATGTCATTCTGCAGACCTAGGATATTCACACATTCCCAGCGCTGGTCATTCTATGACAAGACTGGAGGCGAGCATTATGCTTCATCTTCATTTATTCTACTCTTCAGCAGTTCAACAAAACACATATAAAAAACCATGAAAAGTGTTATAACAAACTTTTCTCCTTTCCAAAACTACAAAATCCATGAGTCTCTGTAATCCATGCCCTTTCCACCAGTCACAACCCACTTCCTGTGCTTGGACTCCTCCTCTTTTACTGCTCTTCAAGCAGATAAGTACCATTCCTTTCCTCTCCGTATGTCAGTGGCAAAGTGACTGTGTGGGAGTGGAACATTTTTTGTTATAAGAAGAGAACTAATCCTTAAAGGGTGAAAGCACATAGGTGTGAATGTGAGAGAATTTGCTTAAGCATTTGTAGTTGGATAAATTAGTTATTACAGACGCGCGTTCATGCACAGGATTAGGTGTCTTTATCTGAACCCGCCGCGAGGGATAGTCGCGGAATCCTGTAGAAAGTTTTCCTTGAAACAGAATCTCGGCCGTTAGGTTGATGGCCCCGTGTCGTATTACCGGCACTCCAGGGGTTTCAGTCAGCCTCGCAGGCGATACAGCAATGGTCGCGGCTGCACTCGCGGGGCCCGGCCCCCTCCCTTGGGAAGGAGAAGCCGGCGCCCGCGAAATACGCAGCGCACCGGGCTATCGGCACTCATACTCACGCCTGCAGCCCCCACCCGTGGGTGGGCAGAGCTAGCGCGAGCGACGCACAGAGCCCAACGCTCCAAGGACCTAGCCCCCACCCACGGGTGGGAGGAGCTTAGACGCGAAGAGTCACGCTGCAAAAGTCGTCGCAGAGAGTGCCAGCAATTAGCTTCACACTGCTACCGATCGCTCGTACGAGCATTACAGTAACAAAACCTGTTATAAAACAACTTTATGAAAAGATTTCAGCGGTCATATCGATCGTGCGTGCCGTGCTTAGTGAAAGCACACTCATACAGCTCAGCAGCCCTCGAGCTCAAGAGCATTAAGGAGCACGGGACTGTAGATCCCCTACACTGCCGAGGAGCAGTAGATTGGCACGGTGAGAGCGAGGACCCTCGCAGGAGCCTGAAGGCAGAATAAAGACAAAGGTGCAGCCACTGGAAAAAAAAATAAAAAAAACATCAAGAAGGAGCAGTGGGCGTGCTAAGACACCTGATCCAGATATTCTGGGCACACAGCACAGCAAAAGATGTCAGAATTTGAGTGGAGCGAGGAGGAGCAGTCCCAAGACCTTGCTGCCAGCTTTAAGCAAGTGCTGGGTAGCTCTCTTATTGATGCAGTGGCAGAGGGGGTGAGACCCCTCCAGGAGAGGCGGAGACGTTGGAAGCTATGCTTTCACAGCCGAATAGCTGCACCAAAGACTGTAAGAGCACGCCCACAGAACCCTTGAAAGAGGGACTGTTGAGACGGATTTCTGAACTCTGTCCTGGTGGCGCAGAAGTTCAGAAGGCCAACCTAATTACTTGGAACAGGGTAACCTCTGGACAAGCCAGACCAATCAAGGTAGCGATCGCGGCGGTCAAGACTAGGTCTCAAGAGGGGTGAGGGTGACTGAAAGCCCGCAATGAGCACACAAAGCAAGAGCGCTTACAAACTACTCCAAACAGTTGTTATATCAAAAATAGATACACATTTATTTTAAGGCCTTTAAAATAATGACCGTAGCGAGAAAATCACAATATCACAATATTAAACCAACACATACCATATCAACACAATATATATACAAATACACAGTCGCAAGCGTTTAAAGCACGAAATATGTAGTCCACCTGAAAGGAAAGGAAAACAGGCAGTGCGATAACGCTTTAGACTCAGTTCGCCTTCAGAGGCACCTAACTAGATGGAAGTCCGAGCCCTGCGAAGAGTGGAGCCTTGTGCTCAAAGTACCTGCCACGCCGGTGCCAACGGGCAAAAGGGGAAGCTCTTCGGAGGAAGTCAGGCAGTTCGGGTTAGTGCACAGCAGAAGGAGAACAGGTTCCGCAACTCAAGCGCAGCCTCCAGAGCGAGCAGAAGCAGAGCGCGAGTACGGCAAAAGGGTGCTGTTTTTACACAGCAGGGAAAAGCAATGGGATACTGCAGGAGGGCGACCAGATCCTAGCTAAACTACTCACCGGTCCCCGAAGCAAGCAGACTTAGGCTTCTCCACGTTAGTTTCAGCAGCTGGCAGGTTCAGAAGAGCAGGGAACGCCTCGTAGTCGTGTAGAGCAAAAAGACGTCCCAATCGACGAAACCAGCACAGTTTGTTGCCGCAGCAGGACAACGGAGCGGCCGTGTGTATTCAAGCCAAATGTACACTCCTCCCTTCAGACTTGGGAACGCCAAGCGTACGAAGCGTGGGAGAGTGACAAAGACTCGAAATACAACACAACCTGGCGGCGGTCACAGAGCAGGACTCCCTTGTAAGCTGGTCAGTCAACTGGATGGCCCAGAGACACTTCCGAAGGCTTACTTGGCAGGAGATGATGAAGTCTCCGGGAATAGCTGTTCCTGCTATTCCAAAGGTCGAAGCACCAGTACAGGCCTTCTGGTTCGATCCAAGGAGGAAAGGGTTTCACAGGACGACAGCAGTGCAAAGGAGGATTCCTTCAGCGGGTCACCAGCGATTCCTCGGTCCAGCCTCTTGGTTGCAGGATACTTAGCTCCTGTATTCCTTTGTTCGTGAGAACTCAGGAGATCGACATGGTAGTGGTGTTTCCAGCCCCCTCTTACCCACGGTTCCCTTCGCGCCAAAACGGAGGGGAGCCAATGGGAGATCCGCTCATCAACACACCTACCATACGTGGACCAATCACGGACCACGGTGGTCCCAGGCATTCACACCACCCTAGACTCTCTGGCACCCAGGATGTGTATTGGGACCAGACATCCCAGCCCACACCCTGGAGGCACACAAACGACATGTAGAAGCACGCGAAAGCAACCACGTTTCGCGGGAAAGTACATGCCCAAATAAGGAAGGCCCCGGGTCGCCCGACCTGGGGAAGGTGAAGGGAGCAAGACGGTCAGTGGACAGGACAAAGGAGCCTCGTGGTCTGGCCATTTTGGGAGCCAGGCCACCATTTTGGATTCAGTGCGAAAAACGTGCTCAGAACGCCAAAAGGAGCTCAAAATAAACAAAACGATCGCTGCCACCATTCCAGTCCCTGAATGACTTGCACCGATCAAAATACCATCCTAAAAGAGTATCTAGGGCCTGTAGAAGGCTAGAGACCCAAGAGAGCTGTAACTTAGCTTACAGTGCCCTCTTGTGTCATGTTGCACTAAAGCCGCAACATGATAAAAGAAACTACGGGAAACAGCGTTCCCCGGTACTGACTGTCTTAAGGGCATGTCAGTTTCCCCATAAGAAAAGAGCGAAAGCCCAGAGGAGTGCGGCAGAAGGCTGCACTTCTCTGGCAAAGTCAAGAACAAGGTGAAAACAACAGCAAAAAGTTTAGGGGTTGCCACATGGAAGGAAAATTACCTACAATTACGAAATCTTTCCTAACACTCGCCCCTCCCAGACTATGGACAGGGGGAACTAATCCACCCCTGGATGAGTCTCTTGTTCAGGTCGGTTAAACATTCTGGACAACCCATCAGCATTGCTATGTTGGACACCTGGCCTATGCTCAATAGTGAAGTCGAAGCCTTGTAGACTTATGGACCACCTAAGCAACTTTGGATTCTCCCCCTTCATGTTCATTAGCCACTTTAACGGCTTATGGTCAGTCTGCACAGTGAAGTGGGTCCCATAGAGGTAGGGCCTCAGCTTCCTTAGGGCCCACACAACAGAGAAACATTCTTTCTCTACCGTGGACCATCTGAGCTCTCTGTCCTTAAGCTGGCGACTAATAAAACCGATAGGGTGTTCCTTACCCTTCTCATCTACTTGTGATAGTACAGCTCCTATCCCAGTGTCAGAGGCATCCGTCTGAACGATGAAAGGTCTTTGATAATCAGGGGCCCTTAGGACAGGGGCCTGGCACAAGGAGTCTTTTAAGCCATTGAAGGCCTTCTCACACTCGTCGGTCCAAGTTACCGTCTTGGGTTTCTTCGGAGTTGTGAGGGCAGTCAGAGGAGCAGCTATGGTTCCATAGTCTGCCACAAAATTGCGATAATACCCCGTGAGTCCTAAGAAGGCTCTCACTTGGGTTTGCGTAGTGGGGGTAGGCCAGTCTTGTACTGCTTGTACTTTACTGGGTAGAGGCTGTATCCTCCCTCCACCTACTTCATGTCCAAGGTAAACCACTGAGCCTTGTCCAATCTGGCATTTACTAGCCTTTATGGTCAAGTGGGCTTTCTGAAGAGCCTGGAGCACAATCCTGAGGTGTTTCACATGGTCTTCCCAGGTGGCACTGAAAACTGCTATATCGTCTAGATATGCAAGACAGAATTCGTCCAACCCATTCAACACATGATTCACAAGCCTCTGGAAAGTGGCAGGTGCATTCTTCAACCCGAACGGCATTACCCGGAATTGGTAAAGGCCGTCTGGAGTAGAAAATGCTGTCTTCTCCTTGGCATGTTCTGTTAAAGCTATTTGCCAATAGCCAGCAGTGAGGTCAAACGTGCTGAGGTACTTGGAGGCACCCAAAGTATCCACCAGCTCATCTGTTCGAGGCAAGGGGTGTGCATCTGTCTTGGTGACAGCATTCAGAGCCCTGTAATCCACGCAGAACCTCAATTCAGAAGTGCCTGCTTTTGGAACCAAAACCACAGGACTGGACCAAGGACTACTAGAGGGTTCAATCACCCCAAGGTCTAACATCTTGTTGACCTCGGTCTTAATATAAGACCGTACTTTATCTGACATCCTGTATCCCCTACTTTTGGTAGGTACACTGTCTCCTGTGTCAATGTTATGTTTGCACCAAGGTGTCAAACCAGGGGACTGTGAAAACAGGGGGGAAAACTGCAGAAGCAAACTTTTCACCTCAGCCTGCTGATCAGAAGTCAGGTGAGGGGCCACTCGGACACCCTCAACGGAGCTATCTGAAGGACCGCTTTGGAACAGGTCGGGGAGAGGTTCTGACTCCTCTTCCTCAACATCTGAAGCCAGTAGCAGTGCTGCGATTTCGACTCTTGGGACGAAAGCTTTCAGCCTATTCACGTGAAACACTTTTGGAGCCTGTCCAGGCCTTCCAAGGTCCACTAAATAGTTCACCTCACCCAGGGGCTCCACCACTGTGTAAGGGCCTGACCATTTGTCCTGTAAAGCTCGAGGCCTTATTGGATTCATGATCAGGACTTGCTGACCAGGTGTAAAGTTGATGAGGGAAGCTTTCTGGTCGTACCAATGTTTCACCAGCGCTTGCCCTGCCTTCAATTTATCACTAGCCAAGCCCATCAGAAGTACCATCCGTTTTCTGAGCCCTAGCACATAATCAACTACATTGGTAGTAACAGGGGGAGTGGGCATCTCCCATCCCTCTTTGACGATGGCTAAGGGTCCCCGTACGGGATGACCGAACAGAAGTTCGAAGGGGCTGAAGCCAACACCCTCCTGTGGTACCTCTCGGTAGGCAAACAGCAAGCATGGTAAAAGAAGATCCCATTTTCTTCTCTGAGGCTCCTCCAGAGCCCCAATCATGCTCTTTAACGTTCTGTTGAAACGTTCCACCAGACCATTGGTCTGGGGGAGGTATGCAGAAGAGAACTTGTAGGTGACCCCACATTCTTTCCACATAGCCTGCATATACTTCGACATAAAGTTGCTGCCACGATCTGACACAACTTCTTTAGGGAAGCCAACCCTAGTAAATATGCAGAGTAAAGCTTTTGCAACTGACTTGGCAGTTACAGTTTTCAATGGGATGGCCTCAGGATACCTGGTTGCATGGTCGACCAGCACCAGGATAAACCTATTGCCCGAGGATGTTTGCGGGTCAAGGGGACCAACGATGTCGATCCCTACCCTTTCAAATGGTACCCCCACAACTGGGAGCGGTACCAACGGAGCTTGGATTGTCGCGCCAACCTTACCAGACAACTGGCAGGAGGCACAACTCCTGCAGTGACTTTCTACTTGCACCCCCATCTTGGGCCAGTAGAAGTGCATGGATAACCTTTGCTTGGTCCTCTTCATACCAAGGTGACCAGCAAGGGGAACTTCATGCGCCAACTGCAGGAGGAAGGGCCTAACAGCAAGGGGAACCACCAACCTCCTATGGTCTCCTTCTGTAGACTCTGTGGGCTCACTATACAGGAGTCCACCTTCCCAATAAATCCTATGCTTCCCAGGAGGTTCACCCTCAAGCTGGGAGCAGGCCTGTCTCCTTAGGCCTTCCAGAGATGGGCACTCACGTTGGCCTTTACTGAATTCGTCCCTATCAGGACCTCCTTCAACTAACAAGTCTTTTAGTTCAGGATGATCGTTGGGGTCGAATACTTCAGGCATCGCCACCTCCTCGTCAGGCCCGGGCGATTGACCAACTTCCTCCACCGCAGTGGTAGGCGAGCTCGGGGGAATATTCTCTTTCCCTCGTTTTGACTTGTAGACTCCTTTCGCCTTGGGTTTCCCCTTTGGCTGGGGCGGCGTATTGGACTTGGCCAATGCTGCCCGTGCTTGAGACCCTGTGTAGGGTCTTTCGGCAGTGTCTCCTACGAGCCTTAAAGCTCTGAGATCATTACCCAACAAGACCTTTCCCGGGACGTTTCTCTGAATGCTCACTGGAATCCTGACTGCTGTACCATTTAAAGTAAGATTTACAGGTATTACTGGAAACATACGGAGGGGGCCGTCAGCCAACTTAGTGGGCATCAGAGTAGCTCTGGCAACTTCCTCTGAGTCTACCAAGGTAGAATCCACTACAGTGCGACTGCACCCACTATCCCTAAGAGCTGGAGTATCCACTCCATTGATCAGCACACTGTCTTTAAAGTAGTGCTTGGTATTATCCGGAATCCTAGCATACGCCTCTGCGACTTTAGGCTCCCAGGAACCCAGGGACACTAAAACTACCTCAGCCTCTATCCCGCTGGGAAATGAGTCTGAGGAGAAGGAAGCTCCTGTAATCTCTTCTTCCTCGTAGGAGGAGAAGGCCAGATTAGCGGAGTGGACCCCCAAAGGTCTAACCTTACAACGGGGATCCCCCTTCACGTGGTCAGTTGCTCCACAAGAAAAACAAGCCCCAGTGGGTCTGTTTACGTAGGGAGGCTTATTGTAACCAGAGTTCTGTTTCGGAGGCGAACCTCCACTACCCTGTGAGTTCTCTTGTGTCTTACCCTTGTTTTTCTTTTTGTGGCCCTTATGGGAAGAAGATTTAGCAGATTCCCCACCCTCCATATCTTTGGACTTTTTCCCTTCCTCCTGCTTACCAGGATGAGTTTTGTCCTTATGGGACACTCGATGTGACACCCATAAGTCTGCTGCAATGGCCAGCTTCTTAGGATCTATCTCCTTCGAATCGGCCAAATGCTGCTTAAGCTCCGGGGAAGAAGAAGCAAAAATGTGTTCCAGCATGACAAGATTTATCATGCCTTCGAAGGTAGAAACCTTATAACCTTCGACCCAGCCAGTTAAGTTTTTCAAAGATTCAGCGACATAAGATACCCAAGTACCACCCTCCTTTTTCTTATACTCTCGAAAACGCTTTAAATATTGGGCCGGAGTCTTCCCAAACTTTAAAATGAGAGTTTGCTTCAACATTGCGAAATCAGCCCGCTCAGCCTTCGACATTTCCATAATGGCACTACAGCCAGAATGGGGCAGTCTACTGAGCAACCACGCAATCTTATCAGCATTGTCAACTTCTTGAACCTCGCATGCATACTCAAACGCATTCAGCCAGTCCATAATGTCATTCCTTTCTTCATACACACTGAGCAGATCTTTCGGAAACCGTGGATGAGAGGAAGCCCCAGACCCATGTCCAGGACCCTTGGACCCATTTGCAACCTGAAGTTTGGCCAGTTCCAACTGGTGATCCCTGTCTTTCTGCCTGTTCGATTTTTAGTTTGGCTATGCTGAATTCAAGCTCCTGCTGCCTAAACCGCAGCTCTTGCTTCTTGAATTCAAGCATAGCCTCCCCATCAACACTGGCAGAGGAAACATTAGACATTACATCCTCCCTGTCCTCGTGGTCGCGATGGATCAGTGCAGCGGCAGAACCGTCGGTTCTGCCAGTGAGAGCAGCCCCACCACCTTCTGCACTGTCCTCGGAAGTTATAGCGTCAAGCTGCGCTTCTTGCCACGCCACGATTCTCTGGATCATTTCCAATTTTGTGCCTTGAGAGGAAACACCTCTCTCCGCACACATCTTTTTCAGCGTTTCTGATTTGGAAGCATTTAAAGTTAACAATGTATTTGCTTCCATACTGTTTGATAGGACTATGGCCTTTTTAAAGTTATACTACGACAATTCACTACGTGTACTGGTTGGAATAACCTGAAATGCCTTAGTTCGAGCGCAACACTGGATACCTTCAGTCGTATCCCACCGCTGTACACCAATTTGTTAAGACGGATTTCTGAACTCTGTCCTGGTGGCGCAGAAGTTCAGAAGGCCAACCTAATTACTTCGAACAGGGTAACCTCTGGACAAGCCAGACCAATCAAGGTAGCGATCGCGGCGGTCAAGACTAGGTCTCAAGAGGGGTGAGGGTGACTGAAAGCCCGCAATGAGCACACAAAGCAAGAGCGCTTACAAACTACTCCAAACAGTTGTTATATCAAAAATAGATACACATTTATTTTAAGGCCTTTAAAATAATGACCGTAGCGAGAAAATCACAATATCACAATATTAAACCAACACATACCATATCAACACAATATATATATAAATACACAGTCGCAAGCGTTTAAAGCACGAAATATGTAGTCCACCTGAAAGGAAAGGAAAACAGGCAGTGCGATAACGCTTTAGACTCAGTTCGCCTTCAGAGGCACCTAACTAGATGGAAGTCCGAGCCCTGCGAAGAGTGGAGCCTTGTGCTCAAAGTACCTGCCACGCCGGTGCCAACGGGCAAAAGGGGAAGCTCTTCGGAGGAAGTCAGGCAGTTCGGGTTAGTGCACAGCAGAAGGAGAACAGGTTCCGCAACTCAAGCGCAGCCTCCACAGCGAGCAGAAGCAGAGCGCGAGTACGGCAAAAGGGTGCTGTTTTTACACAGCAGGGAAAAGCAATGGGATACTGCAGGAGGGCGACCAGATCCTAGCTAAACTACTCACCAGTCCCCGAAGCAAGCAGACCCAGGCTTCTCCACGTTAGTTTCAGCAGCTGGCAGGTTCAGAAGAGCAGGGAACGCCTCGTAGTCGTGTAGAGCAAAAAGACGTCCCAATCGACGAAACCAGCACAGTTTGTTGCCGCAGCAGGACAACGGAGCGGCCGTGTGTATTCAAGCCAAATGTACACTCCTCCCTTCAGACTTGGGAACGCCAAGCGTACGAAGCGTGGGAGAGTGACAAGGACTCAAAATACAACACAACCTGGCGGCGGTTACAGAGCAGGTCTCCCTTGTAAGCTGGTCAGTCAACTGGATGGCCCAGAGACACTTCCGAAGGCTTACTTGGCAGGAGATGATGAAGTCGCCAGGAATAGCTGTTCCTGCTATTCCAAAGGTCGAAGCACCAGTACAGGCCTTCTGGTTCGATCCAAGGAGGAAAGGGTTTCACAGGACGACAGCAGTGCAAAGGAGGATTCCTTCAGCGGGTCACCAGCGATTCCTCGGTCCAGCCTCTTGGTTGCAGGATACTTGGCTCCTGTATTCCTTTGTTCGTGAGAACTCAGGAGATCGACATGGTAGTGGTGTTTCCAGCCCCCTCTTACCCACGGTTCCCTTCGCGCCAAAACGGAGGGGAGCCAATGGGAGATCCGCTCATCAACACACCTACCATACGTGGACCAATCACGGACCACGGTGGTCCCAGGCATTCACATCACCCTAGACTCTCTGGCACCCAGGATGTGTATTGGGACCAGACATCCCAGCCCACACCCTGGAGGCACACAAACGACATGTAGAAGCCCGCGAAAGCAACCACGTTTCGCGGGAAAGTACATGCCCAAATAAGGAAGGCCCCGGGTCGCCCGACCTGGGGAAGGTGAAGGGAGCAAGACGGTCAGTGGACAGGACAAAGGAGCCTCGTGGTCTGGCCATTTTGGGAGCCAGGCCACCATTTTGGATTCAGTGCGAAAAACGTGCTCAGAACGCCAAAAGGAGCTCAAAATAAACAAAACGATCGCTGCCACCGTTCCAGTCCCTGAATGACTTGCACCGATCAAAATACCATCCTAAAAGAGTATCTAGGGCCTGTAGAAGGCTAGAGACCCAAGAGAGCTGTAACTTAGCTTACAGTGCCCTCTTGTGTCATGTTGCACTAAAGCCGCAACATGATAAAAGAAACTACGGGAAACAGCGTTCCCCGGTACTGACTGTCTTAAGGGCATGTCAGTTTCCCCATAAGAAAAGAGCGAAAGCCCAGAGGAGTGCGGCAGAAGGCTGCACTTCTCTGGCAAAGTCAAGAACAAGGTGAAAACAGCAGCAAAAAGTTTAGGGGTTGCCACATGGAAGGAAAATTACCTACAATTACGAAATCATTCCTAACAGGGACCTAAGGGGAGTAAGCTAGCCCTCAAGAGGAAAGCCTCTGACGACCCCTGGGGCTCATTGGAGGAGGCGGTAGAAAAGGCCTCAGAGGTGCCTGACGCTTTCGCGAAGCTTAAAGAAGCTTATCTACAAAGGCAGGCACAGCCAAACCTCATGACCCCCACTCTAGGGGATGACAACATCGAAGAGGACCCAGGCTCAGAAGAGGAGCTGTTAGAGGACCAGGCCTCACTAGAGGAAGAGGAGGCCGAGGAGGAGGACTGGGCTAGACCCAGTGGGGGTAAAAGAGCACGGAAGGAAAAGCACCCCCTGGAAGCACAGGACGATATGTTCGACCTGGACAGGATCTGCAATCCGAGGTCCACCAAGTGGCAACCACCCCCCCCCCCGGGTATGGCGGCAAGACTAAGCAAACCGCTTGACAAGGAGGTGAGGCAGCGTCTACGGGCAGAGTGTTCACGCCCAGACCTGCCAGGTAAAGTGGCGGAAGCCCCCGAGCTCGACCCAAAAATGCTGACCTTCGTGTCGAAAACGAGCAAGGACCCCCGCAAGGGTATTGATAGATCCTGGAAAAGCTGCCAGGAAAAGGTATTAGATTTGGCAGGATCTCTCGCCAAGATTATGGACTTTGCAGAGAGGGCAAAGGACACAGGAGAAGAGGTTGACCCCGGAAGCCCTCGCTGGGAGGGCTCAGAGAGCTGTCTGTCTTCTCGGGAACGCCAACTGTGCCATCGCGTTAGAAAGAAGAAAGGGTCTATTACTCAAGATAGATTCAAAGCTTAGCGATCATCGTATGAAGCGGGAGAAGGATCCCAAGGCCTTCTGTTCGGAGAGACCTTTGGGAAGGAGATGGGCCGGTTTGTCGGCACTTACGCTTCACTAGAAAAGGCACAAGCATCAATCCGCAAAATATTCCCCGTTAGAGTTTTTGGAGGGACCAGCCGCTTCAGGGGTCGTGCAGCCGGTCACAACCAGGGAGGCAGAAGACCCCAGAGCGCAATACTGGGAGAACAAAAGTAAAGACACATTCTTCCCGTCCAGAGGGAGGTTCCCGAGGGGCCGTAGGTTCAGAGGATCAGGACGAGGTCAAGGATTTACACCAGGTGAGAGTGCTCCACTATCCTCCAGTGGGGGCAAGACGCGCATATTTTTAGGGAATTGGCACGAGCTTTCAAGTGATTCCTGGGTATTGCAGACTGTCAGAGGTCTACAGCTAGATTTTATAGAGGCCCCGGTTCAACGGTGCAGGCCGCAGGGGCAGAAATTAGCGCAAGTGGAACAAGCATGCCTGGACAGCGAAAAAGCACAGCTAGTCGGCAAGCAGGCGATAGAGAGGTGCGAGTCATCCCCGAAGTTTGTGAGCAATATGTTCCTGGTGCACAGGAAGCAGAAGGTGCAACAGGTTATAAATCTCAAAGTGCTGAACAGCTGGATTATATATCAGCACTTCAAGATGGAGAGCGTTCATCAGCTCAGAGACTCCCTAAGAGAAGGAGACTGGCTGACGCGTCTAGATCTGAAAGACGCCTACTTTACAGTACCTGTTCTCGAGGAGCACAGACCATTCCTAGCTTTTCGCTGGCAGGGCAATTCAAGACAATGCCATTCGGACTTGCTTCTGCACCCTGGGCATTCATGAAGCTGATGAAGCCAGTAGCAGCAGCGATCAGGGAGAAGGGCGTCAGGCTGATTATTTACCCAGACAATCTCTTACTCCTGGCAGAGGATCGGGAGGTACTAGTGTACCAAACGAGATGGGTGCAGGACCTTCTGACCTCACTAGGGTTCCTAGTGAACACAGAGAAGTCAGATACCACACCAGCGCAAAGGTTAGACTTCCTGGGGTTTGTCCTAGACACCAGAAAGGCGACATTGGAACTTCCAGCTCGGAAGATGAGGGACATCAAGAGAGAGATCAGAGTATGCTTAGAAAAGCAGCAAGTATCTCTCAGAACATTAGCGAGAATAATGGGGCTACTAGCAGCTTCTTTCCAGGCCATATTTCCAGGCCCCTTGCACTACCGAGAGCTGCAGAGATTGAAGATAAAGCATCTACAGCAAGGTCTGAAGTACCATCAACAAGTACCTCTAGATCAAGATTCCATTACAGACCTAGAGTGGTGGTTAATGAATATGGATGCTTGGAATGGGCGAGCCATATTCGGGGACAAGCCAGATCTGATAATAGAATCAGATGCCAGCCGGAAAGGCTGGGGAGCCAGATGCGGGCATCTACAGACCGGGGGCAAGTGGAGCGAAGAGGAGCTTCGTCTGCACATAAATTGTCTGGAGCTTCTAGCAGGATCGTTCGTGATCAAAGCCTTCATAAAAGAAAAAGTAAAATCTTGTGTCCTGCTGAAGATGGACAACATATCAGCAGTGCAATACATCAACCACTTAGGCGGTACAAGGTCCAAGATACTGGCAGAACTAGCAAAAGACCTGTGGCATTTCTGCCTACGATCAGGGACATCAGTGACAGCAGAATACCTGCCAGGAGCACTGAACGTAGTAGCGGATTGGAACTCTCGGTACCTGACGGACTCCAGAGACTGGCTCCAGCAGTGTTTCAGAGGCTGAACAAGAGATGGGGACCATTGCAGATGGACCTTTTCGCTTGCCGGCTCAATGCGCAGAGGAGCCTCTACTACATCTCGAGACTGGATCCGGGAGTGCAAGGAACCGATGCGTTCCTACAAGAGTGGACAGGAGGTCCGCACTACGCTTTCCCCCCCTTTGTGATGTTGAGCAGAGTGCTAGCAAAATGTCGGAGGGAGAAAACGGAGTTGATATTAGTAGCGCCTTTATGGAAGTCACAAGTGTGGTTTCCCACTTTAATGGAGCTAGTAACGGACATTCCCAGAGTTCTCCCCAAAGAGGAGCGACTGCTCACGGACCCAGCTGGGTCGTGTCATCCTCAGAGTGAGAGGGACACTCCCTCTAGTCGCGTGCAGGATATCAGGAATCGTTGGGCGCTGCCAGGAATTTCGAAGCAGGCTGCACAGCTCATCGCTGAATCCTGGGCTCCATCCACTAGGAGGAGCTATGATGTAGCTTGGGCAAAATGGACGAGCTGGTGTAAGAACAGAAGTGTTCATACCGTTTCAGCACCTGTAGTGGAAATTCTGAATTTCCTAGCGACCTATTGCAGAACGGGAGAGCTTTCCGTACGATAGGAGTGTACAGATCAGCAATTTCAGCTAGTCACATGCCAATAGAAGGCGTTCCAGCGGGAGAACACCCTGCAGTAGTGAGGCTCATCAGAGGGGTGAGATTTAAGGTTCCCCCAGAGCCCAGGTATAGCACAACGTGGGACGTGGCTACAGTATTGCACTTATTATCAAGTTGGCCGGTGGATAAGTACCTTTCGCTCAAGCAATTATCAGGCAAGCTAGCTATGTTATTATGCTTAATTTCCTGCAAAAGGGTATCAGACGTAAGAGCACTAGAAATTAACAGGCGGTCCTTCGGACCGGAGGGAGTCACATTCTCCATAGTCAGAAGGGACCAAGACAGGGATCTCTACGGTGCATTATCCGTATTTCCCGAACAATTCGAATTTGGTGCGTAGCACGATGCATTAAGAAGTACGAGAATAGAACCGCTGAAAATAGAGCAGCAAATACTACTCAGTTATTAATAGCGCGCAGGAAGCCCTATCACGCAGTTGCATCAGCTACCATCGCAAGATGGGTCAAAGAGGTCATGCATGCAGCAGGTTTGAATGTGAACACGTATGGAGCCCATTCTGTGAGAGGGGCAATGGCCTTGTCAGCCGCGAGAGCGGGAGTGCATTTGAGTGAAATAATGCTAGCGGCAGACTGGTCAAGCAATCGAACTTTTAAAGAGTTTTACTTTAAGCCAGCAGAGAGTTTGGCTAATACGGTGTTGGGGTAGCTTTGAACAAGCATAATGCTCGCCTCCAGTCTTGTCATAGAATGAAGATTACCCCTGCTAGCTGCGCAGGGAGTATTAATTCTATTAAAGACTAAGAGGGCGAGCATTAAATTCCCACCCGAGTATTGTACTGTGTATAAAATGTCGATGCATTATATGACCAAGTACTCTACGTACACACCACCCTAATATCTCCTATTGTTGTTTTTCATAGGGGAAGATCAGAAGAACAGCTGAAGGCAGTACCGTAGCTGAGAGTGACAGAAGACTGGGAGTGCACCGGCAGTTGAGTTTACAGTTCAGGAGAGCCTTCGCACTGTTGGCGAGGATCATTTAAAGACATGAGAGACTGTCAGAGCGAGTAAAAGCAGAGGAGTAGTCTAAGCACAGGAAGTGGGTTGTGACTGGTGGAAAGGGCATGGACTACAGAGACTCATGGATTTTGTAGTTTTGGAAAGGAGAAAAGTTTGTTATAACACTTTTCATGGTTTTTTTATATGTGTTTTGTTGAACTGCTGAAGAGTAGAATAAATGAAGATGAAGCATAATGCTCGCCTCCTTAGTCTTTAATAAAATTAATACTCCCAGCGCAGCTAGCAGGGGTAATCTTCATTGGGCTGGCTCTAGGCGGATCCGAGATCTGGCACCAGATGTGGAGCCGGATTTCGGGATCCGGCCAGAGTCAGCCCCAAAACCCATGCCCTGCGCTGGGTTGCTCACACAGGGCAGATTAGATGTCTAAGCCCCCACCTTGATGGACTCTCCACTCGGGTGCTTTAATTTTTATCTTGCACCCATTTCCTTTGTCTCTCTGGCGTTTATTCTTAGTTGGTCATAACCAACTAAGAACAAACACCAGAGAGAGACACGGAACCAGCACACATTAAAATCTGACCTCTATAAAATGCAGCACATCAGATACGTTATATATTATGTAATGTGCTGCATTTTCTAGAGGCCAGATTTTAATGTGTGCTGACTCCGGTGACCCTGTCTTGTCTTGGTTCGCATGGAGTAAAAGTGTGGTTTTGTGAATGCTTTGGGCACATTTTATGTATCTGCATACTGGCTTCCAGGGTTGGACTGGGGCAAAAAATGGTCTCGGCTCCAATGAAAAAGTGCCCCACAGTTGCACGTGGCCATTCATTCCTTTTGTGTCAGAATGTTTGATATTGCCGTTTAAAATATTATTTTGGACATTTCCTTTGATCAGAGGTGAACTGCTAGCTCCGCCCCCTCTAAGCCCCACCTCCTCGGACACCGCCCCGGCGCCCCCCCAACTCCACCCTCACCCGGCCCTTGTGGGATCTCCCCACCAACTTTTTTCCATTTCCACCACTGCACATACCCTAACACTCCCTAGCCTCCCCTTAGGGCAGCACAAGGCACTCAGGGTAGCCTTGACACCCCTCTGACAACACTGCAGAGAACCTTAAAGACACAGTACGGGAATCTTGAATTACACGGAAGCACAAGCCGAGCAATTGGGCGGCTTAACCAGAGAAACATGGAGGCACGAACCCTGCCCGTGTGTTACGAAGTAATGTGCGCATGCGCGTACCGTGGAGACGAGCAGTAGAAGCAAACTGACTATACTGGCTTTGATGATGGAGGGTGGGGGAGGGGGAGACGAAGTGCTCCTCATGGGGGGGCGGGGGTGGCACCGCACAGGTCAGGCCAGAGAGGGGTCGTGTAAGATATGTGTTTCCATGCAGCGTATCTGCCATGGAAATGCCCAAACAAATCTGGTAATGGGGTTACCCAACACACATGTATGTTATATTTTGCACATACATTATTTGTATCATGTCTGGAGAGGCTATAAAGAGGAGGAGAGAGAGCGAGAGAGAGGAGGAAACGCGCGTGGAGACTGGAGAGATTAAAAGAGCAAGGATGGAGACACGGCTGGACAAACGAGAACAAAGAGGGGTGGCTAAAAGAGAGGGAGTAGAAAAGAGAACGAGGGAATGGATCCGAGAATGAGGCAAGGGGAGACAGAGGGAGGAGTGAGAAGGGCGAGAAAACGTGACAGGCTGGAACCGATAGGTCCAGGGATATTCAGGATGGTGGATGGCTCATGTGATGACACAGAGAGAGGCAGGTCAGAGACAGCAGAACAGAGCAGGTGTGCAAGTGCAATGATCAGGGGGACGGCTTGGCATAACCTTGTTGTACACAGACTGCCACTGCAGTCCCAATCATCATCAAACTGACAGGCAGGCCACTCATCAGTCGCAGACTCCTGGGCATGGCCTAATCTTGTACACAGGCTGCCACTGCAGTGCCACACATCAAACTGACAGGCAGGCCACTCTTCAGTAGCAGACTCCTGGGCATGGCCTAATCTTGTACACAGGCTGCCACTGCAGTGCCACACATCAAACTGACAGGCAGGCCACTTCGGTCGCAGACTCCTGGGCATGGCCTAATCTTGTACACAGGCTGCCATTGCAGTGCCACACATCATCAAACTGACAGGCAGGCCACTCTTCAGTCGCAGACTCCTGGGCATGGCACCGACGTCTAGTAGAGAGCCATAACCTTTTTCACAGACTGATAATGTCTCCCTTTCATGCAATTGTAGCGACCCACAGGTCACCACCCAACTGCATCATCAATTTACTGGTTTATAGTCATAATGTAGAAAAAAAAATGTCGACTTACAAAAATGTAGAAAAAAAATGTAGAAAACAATATTGTAGAAAACCTATACATATAATGAAAAGAGTCAATGTTTAGAAAAAAAAATGTTGAAAAAAAATGTCAATTAGCACTATCAATAAATACATAAACAAGAAGAGTATCATTTACTAGGGGGGTTCCCCCCAAACCCTCTCACCCAACACCCCCTGGCCACACCCCCAACCCTCTCACCCCTCATACTCAACACATTTTAATTATATATATATATATTTATTTATTTTTTCAAAAAATTTGAAAAAATGTAGAAAAAATTCGACATTATTGGTTTTCGACATTGTTTTCTAAATTCTTTTTTCGACATTTTGACTTTCGACATTATTGCATTCTACATTATGACTGACCACCCAATTTACTCAACCTCATACAATGAGTGCAGAAGAGTGAAGAAATGCCTGAGAATTACACGGCCAATAACGTACATGAGTCTGGGGGATTGTTGTACCTGGCCTGTACCGAGACCCATGGCAGGCCAATCCTCTCCACCACCTCCGGCTAAGGCCAATTCACTCCTCGCCATTACCGCCTCTGGGAACGTTCTTGCTGCACGGCTGGCCCCGAGTGGTCAGGAGGGGTGGCAGTGAATATTTGAAAGAGAGGAGAGGAAGACGTGTAAAAAGAGGCCATTGGGAGGAGGTAAGATTTCAGGAACGAGCGATAGGGATGCAGAATTAAGAGGGCTGACATGGAGGTCTCGAGTGAATCGGTCAATGCGTGAACTGAATGCCGCGGGGGTGGGTATTTGCAAACTTGTCCCAATCCCGGCCGCACAAGCACCCTCTCTACACCCTCACTTCCCGTGGCGGTGGCCTGCTGCTCCTCCACTCTCCCTCCTCTTCCCTCCCACAGAGAGGGAACGCAAGACACACAGAGGGACAGGGACGGAGCAGAGGCATCACAGGGCTCTCCTCACTCGTCTCCATTGTTATGCCGGGGTCACCCAGACTTACTGGTTGTCGCAGGGCCCTGGAAGGCTGTGGGGCACAGACTGGGTGCCGGAGCACTGTGGATGCCTGGAGCATCCTGGATGGTAGGTGCCTGGGCTGGACCCAGGGCACCAGGCTGGTCTTGGGGCGAAGACCAGGATGTCACTGATGACGGAAAACCAAAAAAATAAATGGAGGAGGCAGCATTTTAACCGCTGCAGGGTCATGGCCCCTGCAACTTGTTACCCTCCCCCGGAGAAAGGGGAGGGCAGGGGGCGGAACGGCGCCAAAACAACCCAAAAGCCAGCGAAGGGCTGAACAAAGGAAGTGGGTGGGACGAGCCGACTTATAAGCAGCAAGGGTCCGACTGCAGAACATCTCGCTCTGGCAGTGGGACCCTGCTGACTCGCCGTGAAGAAGGATTTCGTTTTGTTGTGGAAGATTTCGGTTGTTGTCACGGATACTTCGGCTGGCGGGACGAAGTACTGTCCGGGAGTACTCCCCACTTCCCATCCAGGGTGAAGCGTCTCGAGCGGCGACAAGCAAGGAAGGACAGGAACAGCGACTCGGAGCGGCCCAGCTGACGGAGGAGAAAGCCGCCGGAAGAAGGAAGGGGCCAGAGGCGGAGACCAGGAAGCCGTCGAAAGGAGCTCCGGCGGGCGCAGGAGCAGCAGGTACGGCCAGTAGCTGCGGTCCAGCGCAGAGGAACAGGACCAGCGCCTGCGAAAGCGGAGGGAAGCAGGCAGACGCTGACACCTGCGCACTTGGGTGAGCCGCTGAGGGACACAGACAATGATAAAGGGCTGCGGCAGGCGGATTTACCTTATTCCCCGAAGCTCGGACACGCGGTCGGGGACGCACACCCGCCGGAGGACACTGCCGGTCCAAGCGGGCAGCGGCGTGCGGGCTGTTTCTGTCCCCGGCGACGCCTGTGCACGCATCCGACACCGCGGCACGCCGAAGGGCAAGGTCGGCCTGGCGAGCGACAGCGGGCGGGCGGGTTGCCGGCGTTGCATCGTGGGGAGGCTACGGCCTGCCTAAAGCAGGCAACGCTGCAGAGGCCGGAGGGGGCAGGAACTCTCGCGCTGAGCCCCACACCACCTAGGACATCCGAGCACGCAGGAAGGGACGGAGGCAGGCGAACTGCCAACAAGGAGGGCGAGAGGATTAGAAGGAGGCACAAAAGCCCGCAGGGAGACAGGAGTAACGGGGAACAGCAACAAGCTTCCTAAAGGAGGAAAAGAAGAGGACAGTTGGCCCTGCAGTGGCTACAAAAGCAATGGATCTGGCAGCCTTTCTAGAGATGGCCAGGGTGGCAGCGGCTACCCACGGACCAGATTGGATGACAACAATGGTGGCCCAACCAGGAAAGGAGAGGACACAGCCAGATGGTAGAAGGCTCACCACTTTTGTTTCAGGACAGCACCAGTGAACCAACGGTGGTGGAAGTAGAAATCCACGGCATAGAAGAGGACGAAGAGGTGCAGCTGACAAAAAGAAAGAGGACATTGATGGCGAAGGCCAAAGCACTCATTACGTCCCCTGGCACTGCGCGCCCTTCATGATCAACATGGGCATCTGGTAAGCGAAAAAACACTGGAGTTAGTCTGAAAACGATTCTATTGGCCTCGATTGGGCGCGGAAGTAGACGAATATTGCCACAACTGCGCCAGATGCATCGCCCGGAAAAGGCCCACAACTGCGCCAGATGCATCACCCGGAAAAGGCTCAGCCGTCCAGCCGCAGCACTCCAGCACCTGCAGAGCTCTGGTCACATGGATTCAGTCTGTGTCAACTTCCTGAGCCTTGAACTAGACAATAGCGGAACTCAGAACGTGTTGGTGGTGACCGATCATTTTATCCGATATGCCTAAGCATTTCCAACTAAAGATCAGAAGGCTACCACAATAGCCACGGTACTTTGGGAAAATTCCTTTGTACATTATGGCTGGCCCGCACGCCTACATTCTGATCAAGGGCGAGACTTTGAATCCAAGCTCATCAAAGAACTTATGCAATTGATTGAGGTAACGAAAACCTGGACATCCCCCTATCAGCCACAAGGAGATGTGCAAGCTGAACGTTTCAATCGCACATTGTTGGGTATACTGAGCATGCTGAGTGCCAAAGAGAAGCTCAAATGGAGTCTGCATGTGTCAACGTTCGTTCATGCATACAATTGTATGAAGAATGACAGCACTGGGTTCACCCAGTATAAGCTTATGTTTGGAAGAGATGTCAGGCTGCCCACAGACTTGAGTTTTGGGGTCTCTTCTGATGGAACTGGTGTGGAGAATTACCGCAAATATGTGAAAGATCTTCAAGAACAATTGTCTCAAGCCTTCCAACTGGCACAAGCTTCTGAGGAACAGAATGCTCTGCAAAACAAGAAAAGATGTGATCATCAAGTTAAATTTCATAATCTACAGCCTGGTGACCGGGTGCTCATAAGGAGTTAAGGGAAAAGAGGACACAAGTTGGGAGACCGTTGGGATTATTGATCAACAGTTAACAGGGTTGCCTGTATTCAGACTATGAAAGGAAGGCACCACGACGGATGTGAAGACTCTCCACCGGAATCACCTTCTACCCATAGGGGATAATGTGGACATAGCTCCATTGTTACCGAAGTTCCTCTTTTGCCCAGTAAGAGGATCACCAGAAATCAACACCAGGAATCCTCCCACAGGGAAGTTTGCCACCCTGTTGAGCCACATACTATACCGTCTGTAGGACCGAGGTCAAAGGAAAAGGAGAATGAGGAGGATGGAGCCCCTCCAACTCAGAAGTGGCTAAGAGGCCCTCAGAAATCCAGGCCTGTTCAAGAAGAGGAAGGGGATGAAGATTCTGAGAGCATAAGCATAGCGTACTGCCATAAAAGTAAACACACACCTGTTCCCTCAGTAAAATCTGAGAACAGGAGAAAGATACCGGAATTCGGGAAAACTTTTCTTCCCACTACAAGAGGATCACATACAGAGTTCAGACCTGGTAACTATGGACAGGCCTCTGGCATCAGTGGACAACCAAGAATCAGTGTCTGAAGACCATTCGGAGTGTCACAATTCAGGAGACTGGGTACACAGAGTACTTACCAAGGATTAGTCTCCATCCAGAGGAATGGATCATCAGATACTCACCAAGGAGGTATGTTGAACAGGCACTCAAGTCGGTGTAACACTTGTGCTCAGGGAGAACAAAGAAGACCTTCCCTATGAAACACCCCACTGGCTAATAAATACAAAGGAGCCAGTGGAGCAAATCACCTGAAAAGGCGTGGGTCAGGTCTACCGGGAGTGCCTCGTCAGCACCTCTTCCGGAATGAGCTTGTAATGTACTCTGAGGAGACACGGTCAGAATTAGGTGGGATTCCAGTAGACTTAACCTGCCCTCACCTCCCCCCAGCCTTCCACTAACTGTGAATAACCTGAGTCGGCAGGGTATCTTACCTAACACTACTAGCAGTCCAAATTAAGGTCCAGGATGAGGAGAAGAGGAAAGACACGAGGAGGGAAGGTTAGTTAGGTGCTATACCCGTACAGAACGAGGGTCTCTCGAGAGTTGGGTTTGTCAGTTAATGGGCATCTAGTTGTGTGTGTAAAGTTTGTTCTGTATTAAGTAATTGGTCTGAGTGGTAGGCTGCAGCTATGAATAGAGTAGGGTGGGGTTAGTGAGAATTAAATCATTCCCCATTCACATGAAAACAAATTGAGGTTACCTAAATATGTATTTGATGTGTGAAGTTTACCCTTTCAATCACCCCTATGCCCAGGTTACTGAGGTAATGATAATTATTTATCAGATGTCAATCAACTCATGCTTCCTAGCAGTATATTTATTTGATGTATGAAGTGTATTTCAAACACCCCTCTGCCCAAGTTAATGAAGTGAGGCTATATAAGCATTTATTTATTCCTGTATGAAACATACTCATCTCCCCATACCTCCTGCTAAGGTACCAAACTGATGCTCTGGAAGTATGTATGAACTACGGTAACACAATGGTATTTAATTAATCATTTGGTTCCATGTATAAACCACAAGCGCACCACTCCCGGAGCACAGAAGTGTAAAGTCACCAATGTTGTAAAGATGACCTGTTCTACATTTTCACACTTATAAAGAAGCTGTCCTAGCATTGTCAACCATGTAAGGCTGTGTCTTTTATTTAACCAGGTTCTTTGATTCAACAGTCAGTCATCAGGGCTGAACGACCCTAGGTCAGGGCCGAATCCCCCTCAGCACACCCTGCAAATACTAGAGGTTTGCAAGAGGCGTGTACCAGATGAGTCACAACTTATTCCCCCTGGGTTTCATTTGCACATGTGTGCAGTAAGGTGTGAGTATCTAGACTCAGGTCTCATACAGGTTGCTGGTTATGTATTCTTTCATACCAAATCAAGGGGAGAAACACCTTACACTCTGATAGGATGGCTTCCTATATCTCTATATATACGGCTTAGTTGCCGAATCTAAACGTTTCCACACATACTTGTTGTTAAGGTGGGATAAAATCAAACGTTTTATATTCAAAGAATCCAAAATACTCAAATCATACCAAGGGGTTGTTAAGCCCAAAACGCTGGTGAGAGTGCAGCGTTCCGCGTGGCGTAAAGTAGCAATAAAGAAGGTTGTGGGTCACTCACTGTGTTGCTCGGTCCAGCCTATCCCAGCTTCCTCACACATCCTATGTGGTGATGAAACAATGAAGCGTATGAGTGTGTTGGGGTGCTATGGCATGCACTCATACTTCATTCCTTTTGTGGACTTTTATGTAAGTGCCACCATCGCTTTCTGATGCCAGGAATAATTTTTGGGAAGTTGAATGGAGGGTATTTAAAAACAGAAGCTGCTTTATTGAGTATACATATGCCACTGAAGCCACAACTAGTTTTTCAAATTCCTGTCTTCTAAAATATGTGCGACACTTCATAGCTCTTTAAATAAGTAGCTTGCTTATGATAGTGATTCTTTTGTGCGCTGCAGGAGTTTAACATGGGAGAACAAGACTATCTGCATGTTATTGATTTTAAACCATAAAACGCCTACACATTTAGGTGCTCAAATTATTTTCTGCAACCCATTACAACCTTATTTTTATATTTCCAAACAGATTCTTCATTTATTGTGTGTGTGTGTATGAATAACCATACAATGCCCTAAATTAGATTAAGCACGACCCAGGCATCAAAAGGAATGATACTGTGTTGACGTATCTGTTATGAGTAAAATACCCCTGACTATTCGTGAACAAAGAAAGTCACATCTGAGATTTGTGACGTCATAAGGGAGCTTGGCCTTGATACTCTATTTGGTTACATAACTCCTATGCTTTGCAATATCTTTATAACATACATTAGGGGGTATTTTGATCACATATCAGGCTCGGCCTGCCCTATAAGGCAATGCTACTCATCAACATGTTAACATGGGCCAACTTTTATAAACTGAGATGGGGCTTTTTTTGGGTGAAAGCAGACCCTTTTGGGTTAACAAACTGTTCATTTGGTAGGTTTGGCCATTGTTAATGACCAAATATGGATAAACATCATGCACCATATGCCACAAATGTTACCAACAACTCCTCTTTGGGTAGTACTCGGTCTGTTACGAAAAGTAATATACCGCCATTTGCGATTGTGGGCGTTTTTTTCATTTGTTCCCTGGATCATTGTGTGTCCTAGTCCAAAAAAAACACCACCCCACACAGCTGCTTTTCGTCGGGTACTATAAGGAGAACATGCAGGTCTATGTAGGTACAGGTGAATCTGCCCTCCGTGGGTGGCAACCAGAAGCCAGCCAGGCTAAACTGCAGCCTCTGTATCGCTGCACACCTAGAGCAGCGCACTCTGTATTCTTCGCTTCCCTCTATTCCCGCCGCCCGGCTTTGTAGCTGTGATGGGTTGGAGTTTGGCTGCAGCACGGATTGGCACAGCCATTATCCCCTGCGCATAGAAGCATCAGTTCACAGCATTGCCTGCCGCCGCCACTTCCATTGGCATTTTCTTTTGAATTCTGGCATGGGGCACTCCCGTGAAGACTTATGCCACCTTGTCAAGTTTACCTCCCTCCTTTTTCCAATTTGTGTTCACAAATTAGTGGGGGTCCTACCGGGTGTATAGAAATCCTATTAAGATGAAATGTGTCAATGCTGCTCTTCGTCTGCCAAATCCCACAGGACGGAGTGAGGACGGGGTGTACGGGATCTGCATTTGTGGAACTGCAATTCTTCACCTCCGTTTCTTTCTCGATAAAACTCTGGGAGTACACTGCATCTGCTTGGCAGTTCTTGTGATCTGTGGTTGTTAATAGTCTACATGGGTGTGTTTTTAAAATGCACACTGCAGGTGCTTTGGGATTTGTGTACGATATTAACCTACTGTTCACTAAAATCGAAAATGAACGGTTCTGGGCTGATCCGTGTGTGCTTGCTGCATTCTGACATAGATCCATGTAGCTGCCACTACTGTACCACAAAGGCAGCGGCCATCAGCCGTGCATTATGCAGCACGGACAAGGTGAAGTGCTTAAAAGGTTGCATTTCTATTTAAATGTGCTGGTGGAAGGCATGGGGGGAGGGGCAGTGCAGCTGCAGACATCTGCTTATTCTATTCAGGTACCGGAACATTGGGTGTTGTAATAACTTAACGATGGACTCCATTTCATGCTAAAGTAATCTCCTGCATGTTCGAAGCCGCCTTCTTTAGAGTGTCCCGAAAGGCTTGGCTGTCTGTTGCAGAGTATTAAGTGAGTGGCATCCACTGCTTGGCCCTGCTGCAAGTGGAGGGGGTGTGAGGGTGGAAGTAGGGCACTGGACATGGCTACACAGTGGAACGGTGTGCCGGTGTAATGTCATTTTTTTACGACTCATGCGCAGACAGCCGGACTTTTCACGAATATGTACGTGTATGTGAACTAAGCGCATTATTATCACATTAATAGTGCACTTAGTTCACATACACGTAAATAAATATTTGGGATGGATTCTTTCATATGTTTTGAACATTTAGTGCTTATTAGAATCCTAGGAGTTTATAAATACAGTGTCCGCTACGTTTCGTCCGCTGGGTTTGTGCTTTTTGCGTCTGTTTTTGAGTCGCTCGTAATGCGGCTTCACCTTGTTCTGTTACTTCAGTGAGCCTGGCTCACATCAAGTTACAGAAATTACACCCCGTGCACCCCAGAAAGACAGGCACACCACATTCCTGCTGTCAAAAAATCATATCACTTAAGTACGGCCTGAGCATGCGCACGCATGCTCAGTCAGCAAGACAGGATTTTCTGACAAATAGGAAAAAGTGACGTTACGCCGGCGCCCGGCACAGGAGACGAACAGGGAGATAAGATCAGGGTGTCACGGAGAGAGAAGAATTCAGCAGGGGACAGGTGATGCGCGAGCAAACTATGCAATCATAACATTACAAATTACATATTAGAAAATACGCCATGCACAGCTAGAACTTTGAAGCACAGATCATGCATCACACTGTTAAGCAGGCAGCACAGCAGAAGCATACGTCTTACTAGTCTAGTACTTAAGTTACTAGTTTCTTGAACTTCACTCTGACTGACGGTCCCGACTCGCTGCTCTCGAGTCCGAATTTCAATGACACTCGATTCTGAATTTCAGTGACACTGCAGCTGTTTGGCAGGCCGGGTGGGGCTGGCTGTGCTGGCCTGGGCACTGGCAGGTGGATGGAATAGTGCATGCCGCCTCCTGGACAGTCGACTGTCTCTCTGCTCCCAATTCCAAACAAAAGGCATGTGGCAGTTGTTTCTCGGCTGGGATTGGAAGAATTTGCTACATTTATAGCAAATGTGCCTGGTAACGGTTGCAGGTGTCTGTTCTGGCAGTGGCTGACGGCTCCAGTTAGTCTGGTTCTGGGCTGATCCGTGTGTGCTTGCTGCATTCTGACATAGATCCATGTAGCTGCCACTACTGTACCACAAAGGCAGCGGCCATCAGCCGTGCATTATGCAGCACGGACAAGGTGAAGTGCTTAAAAGGTTGCATTTCTATTTAAATGTGCTGGTGGAAGGCATGGGGGGAGGGGCAGTGCAGCTGCAGACATCTGCTTATTCTATTCAGGTACCGGAACATTGGGTGTTGTAATAACTTAACGATGGACTCCATTTCATGCTAAAGTAATCTCCTGCATGTTCGAAGCCGCCTTCTTTAGAGTGTCCCGAAAGGCTTGGCTGTCTGTTGCAGAGTATTAAGTGAGTGGCATCCACTGCTTGGCCCTGCTGCAAGTGGAGGGGGTGTGAGGGTGGAAGTAGGGCACTGGACATGGCTACACAGTGGAACGGTGTGCCGGTGTAATGTCATTTTTTTACGACTCATGCGCAGACAGCCGGACTTTTCACGAATATGTACGTGTATGTGAACTAAGCGCATTATTATCACATTAATAGTGCACTTAGTTCACATACACGTAAATAAATATTTGGGATGGATTCTTTCATATGTTTTGAACATTTAGTGCTTATTAGAATCCTAGGAGTTTATAAATACAGTGTCCGCTACGTTTCGTCCGCTGGGTTTGTGCTTTTTGCGTCTGTTTTTGAGTCGCTCGTAATGCGGCTTCACCTTGTTCTGTTACTTCAGTGAGCCTGGCTCACATCAAGTTACAGAAATTACACCCCGTGCACCCCAGAAAGACAGGCACACCACATTCCTGCTGTCAAAAAATCATATCACTTAAGTACGGCCTGAGCATGCGCACGCATGCTCAGTCAGCAAGACAGGATTTTCTGACAAATAGGAAAAAGTGACGTTACGCCGGCGCCCGGCACAGGAGACGAACGAGGAGATAAGATCAGGGTGTCACGGAGAGAGAAGAATTCAGCAGGGGACAGGTGATGCGCGAGCAAACTATGCAATCATAACATTACAAATTACATATTAGAAAATACGCCATGCACAGCTAGAACTTTGAAGCACAGATCATGCATCACACTGTTAAGCAGGCAGCACAGCAGAAGCATACGTCTTACTAGTCTAGTACTTAAGTTACTAGTTTCTTGAACTTCACTCTGACTGACGGTCCCGACTCGCTGCTCTCGAGTCCGAATTTCAATGACACTCGATTCTGAATTTCAGTGACACTGCAGCTGTTTGGCAGGCCGGGTGGGGCTGGCTGTGCTGGCCTGGGCACTGGCAGGTGGATGGAATAGTGCATGCCGCCTCCTGGACAGTCGACTGTCTCTCTGCTCCCAATTCCAAACAAAAGGCATGTGGCAGTTGTTTCTCGGCTGGGATTGGAAGAATTTGCTACATTTATAGCAAATGTGCCTGGTAACGGTTGCAGGTGTCTGTTCTGGCAGTGGCTGACGGCTCCAGTTAGTCTGGCCTGCAGACAGGCCTGGGGTTTGGATGGTTGCCGGTGTGATCCTCCGGCCCCATGAGCCCCCCCAGCATATGGAACACACGCAACATGGTGTTCTCTGTCCGGCAGTGGAGACCCGTGGCACGCCATGTTTATTACGTGCACACGTGGCAGAGTTGAGTCACTCCGCCGGTTGTGTGCCCTTAAAGGGGCAGGCACCACACTCCTCCTTTTTCATAACAAACAAATACAACAGGAGGCAAACACATATAACTTCAACATTTCATTGCAACTTAACAAATACACCTTTATTTACTTCCCTCCCAGGCCCACAAGTTCACGCTCAGCCTGTGGACCGGGGACACCAGTTCAGTGGTCCAACACATAGTTACTGAGATGTGCAGGCTTCCCCCTCTCTGCCCTCTGGGGATACCTCCTGCCCACCCTCCTGGATCATGCTCTCCTTACCTGCATCCCCTCGACCCAGGGGACTCGGTGGATGGGCCAGGCCACTGCCCTCATCCGGGACCTTGACCTGTCTCTTCGCAGGGTTGTCTCCGGCCTGGTCTCTCCCACCTTCTTAAAGAAACTGGCATTTTGGGTGACAGTAGCTGTTCCATCCGACGCAGTCACCATAGAGCCACGTACTGCTACCACGTCCATGGGACTAGGCTCATAAGTCAGTGACCGTTTTTCTTGTGGATGTCAGTTCTTTACTAGCACTTCAACACCTGGATCCACTAATGGAGTCGGAGTCCTGTTCTGACATTTTCTCCTTCTGTCCCCAGTCTCCTTTCTCGCTCCACCAGAGCATCGTCAATCACGGCTGGTTCTCGGTCCCTCACTTCAGGTATTAACCCCCTCGGATACTCTCAAAACATTGCTTTCGCTGGTGCCACTCCAGTCGATGCATGAGGGGTGGCCCTGTACTCCCTCAGAAACGGGTACAGCGCCCTATGTTGGCAATGGCCCTTGATGGTCCTCATGAACCTCTCGACCTCGCCGTTGGCACAGGGCCAGACTGGTGTAATCTTTCTGTGTTGTATACCATACTCTTTCCTCAACTGGGCGAAGCTGTCCCCTTGAAACAGAGGTCCCTTATCGCAGCACAGGGTCTGAGACAATCCATGAGTGGCAAAGATCTTTTCCAGGGCAACGGCCACCTTATCAAATGATACCGATTTGATGAATTCGATCTCGGGGTACCATAACCACTCGTCCACCAAGATGCGAGTGTCTGCCGGTGGAAATAAAGTCTCCATGCACATTCTCACAGGGCCATGATCCTCGGGGCATCGTTTCAATGAGGGGCTCTCTCTGTGCCTGGGCAGCTGCCTGACACCACACACAGGCCGACACAAACTCCACCCATTTCTCAAGGTCAGGGAACCACACTTTCTGGCGTAACCTTACATTCATTTTTGAGGACCCTGGTGCGCCAGTTCAATAACCTGTGGGATTTTACACATCGTCACCACTATGCAGTCTCCCTGGAGTAAGGGCCCAGGCTCGACAAATTTCAGCTCCTCCTTAACCCTCCCACAGCTGTTCCAACACCAACTGCGCATCTTGGGTCCTTTGTGCTAGGGTGTCCACCACCAACTTTCACGACATCTGCTGAAGGGCTGCCTTCAGTATCAAGAAAACACTCATCCTCTGTCGCTGCCTTTTTGAGCTCTTGGAGCGGCACCGAGTTCGGGGTTGCCAATTCCACAACTAGCTGTACATGCTCGTTGGCCTCCTCACTACTGATGTCTTCACGTTCTTCCACCCCGCCTCTTGGGTGTCTTGACAGATAATCCGCTGCGTTATGGCCCGACCGATACACCAGCGAGACCCCATACTCCAGGATCGCCAGCATCCACCTTTCAATCCGGGCTGGCGGCTTTGATGATGAGCCGGCCATGACTGGCAGCAGAGGCTTCTGGACAGTCACCACTTTAACCAGCCGTTCGAGCACGTATAGCCGAAAATGCCGAAACCCCCACAAGACCGCCAGGGCCTCCTGCTCAATCTGCGAGTAACGCTGCTCTGTTTCTGACAGTGCCTTGCTCCATAGGCGATCGGTCTGCTCTCTCCTTGTGCATCCGTTTGCGTAAGGACTGCACCCAGACCAAACAGACTGGTGTCCACCACCACCTCCGAAGACCATGACAGATCAGAAAACGCCATGGTGTCTCCTGCCGTTAGCACCCCTTTCACATCCTCAAAAGAAGCTCGCTCTAGCGGGCCCCACTGCCACGTTGCATCTTTCCTGGTGAGGATTCTAAGGGGCTCTGACCTGGAGGATCGGTTCCGGATGAAGTGACAGTAGGTGACCATCCCCAGGAAGCTTCAGACATTGGTTACATTCTCTGGGGGCCTTGCCTCCACAGTGTCCATGACCTTCCAGGCGTCGGGTAACACACCTCCTTCCTTGAACACGAATCCGAAAAACTAAAATCTTCTTTTCAGGAATGTGCACTTTTCTTTGTGCAAGTTCAGCCCCAGCGCCTGCAGCCGTTCCAGAGTCTTTACCAACTGTTCTATATGTTAAGCCTCCATTTTTGCAAACACCAGAATGTCATCGATGATGTTAAAAACACCCGCCAGATCCACCAGGGCCCCACAAATGATGTTCTGGAACACATCCGCTGCTGATGACACACCAATTCTTAGGCGTTTGCACCGGTACAGGGCCCGGTGTGTGGTAAAAATGGTGATGTATCTCGACTCCGGGTGTAACACCACCTGATGATAGCAAACACGCAGGTCAAGTTTTGAAAAGAACAGAGCCCCTAGCAGTTCCACAATGCCGTCAATCGTGGGCATGAGGTGTCTCTCTCTCGCTTGATGGCCTTGTTCGAGAGCCTCGTATCAACACAGATCCTCACCGAGTTGCGCTGCTTCGGCTTACGAGCAAGGACTATAGGCGACACCCACAGGGTAGGACCATCCCCTTTCTTGATGATGTCCAGCGCCACCAGATAATCCAGTTCTTTCTCCACCATGTCCGGCAGATGGAATGGGACTCTGCGGTGCTTGAGCGCAATTGGCTGGATGGACTCATCAATATACAGCCGCACAGGTTCACCAGCCATGCGGTCTATCCCCTCTAACAGCTGATTGTACTTTGTGAGAAGTCCCTGTATGTCCTCCATGTACACCGCATATGCGAAGCTTACGATGCCCAATGCTTCATCCTCTTCCTCCTCTTCGTGAATCAGGCCATCTTCTCCTTCATCCACTTGGGAGACATTGGGCGGGGAGCTCGTCTGAAAAACCCTGCCCTTACCAGACCCCTCTGCACCACCACAGGTAACAGTGCATCAGGGCATAGTGATCGAGTGTCCCACAGCGTCCACACGCCTTCCCCTGCGCAGGGCACTCTGCCGGGTGCAGGAGATCATAACCGCACATGAGGCATAACTCCAGAGATCTGCCGCCTCTGTCACACTGGCCACCACTCAGTCGCCGGGCACCTCTCCCTTCTTGACCTCGGCCCACACATCCTCAGTCTTCCCTGGCCGAATGGCTGCATCCATTTTCGACACCCTCACTTCCGACACCTCATGGGACCGGCCCAGCTCCAGTATGCGGGGCAGCATGAGTCCTGGTTTCCGCAGCACCTGCCTTCTCAGCTTACCAGATGAACAGCTCTGAATGAGCTGGTTCCTGACCATGGTCTGTGGGTTTTACCAGGCACACAACCTCGACATCCGCGCAGGCGGCCATAGAACGTGTCCAGACTCATCTTTCTAGCTGGCGCTACACATGACAAACCGCTCATAGTCCGTGTTGGCTAATGGTATGAAGTGTTTGCGCAACGCGCTCTTGGCTGCTGTATATGATGCATCCACTGGCTGCAATGATTGAAAGATTTTGTGCACTGCTGGTCCTGCCAAGTATAGAAGCAAGTATAGAAGCATGGCCACTTTGCTATCCTCATCGGTCTCACCTGTGGGCCTGAAGTACATGTCCACACAGTCTATCCAGAGCCTCCACCTTGATACAAGACCCGACAGGGCCCCAGAAATATCAAACTCAGGCATTGGTGTAAGTGCCTCTTGCTGTCTTGGCACACGCGCACCCACTGGCGCCGCTGGCCCTGCCGGCGTCTGGGCTCCTGCACCATCTTCCATCTATTCATCTCTGACTGCCTAACTGCCATTCATGATTGGTGTGCCGCCAACGATCTCTGCCTGAATGCCAGCAAGACGCAGATCCTGCTCATCGTCGCACCTTCACCCTCCTTTCCCTTCACTCTCGAGTCGGCCTTGCTTGGCCCTCCTCCTGCCCCCAACTGTGAGGCTAAGAACCTTGGGGTCATCTTTGATTCTATGCTTCCCTTCCCACATCTCTGATGTCTCAAAAAATTCAAACTTCCTACTGCACCTTCTCAGAGGTACTCTGCCTTTCCTCTCCTTCTCCCAGAAGCTCACTGTCTCCCGAGCCCTGGTTCTCTCTAGGTTGGACTATTGTAACAGCCTCGTTCTAAATCTACCTGCCTCTACTCTTGGCCCTTTGCAATTCATCCAGAACAGGACTGCAAGACTTGTCCTTGGCCCCAAGTCCTGGGATCGTATCTCCCACCCCTGAAATCTTCCCACTGGCTCCCAGTGGATGCAAGGATTAAATTCAAAACCCTTTGCATTGTCCACAAGGCTTTTTGGGGCCTGGGTCCAAAATACTTTCCGCTATCCCTCCGTAAATACCTCCCCTCTCAAGCTCTTCCCTCCTCTAACTCCCTCAGGGTCAGTAGCTTTTCAAAGAAACAAGCTGTGGGTAGATCTCAATCTTCGGCTGGGGCCTCCCTCTTGAACAGTCTCCCTACCACTCTGAAACTTGAGGAGAATCATCTCTGGTTCCGGAAGTACCTCAAGACCTTCCTCTTCGCTTCTGCCTTTGGCCCTCTTCTACCCTGCTGATCTTCTCACTCAGCACTGTGCACCTAGCCTACCCTCAGTCTTCCGGGCCCAGGTACCTGCGCGCCCTGCCACCCACCCGCACTGCCTACGGGCAATCCCTTGCACTTGGGTCTGTATCTGTAACCATATAGCCCCCCCTCTTTTTCCTGCACTTAACAACATACCCTGTCTGCTGCCTTAAACCCAGCACTTGTTTTGTTTGTTTTATTACTTGTGTTGTGCACCAGACCCAAGGGTATCAGGGCGCAGAGCATAAGAAGGTTTACAGCTTGGTTACATAACAAAGTTGTACAGTACATAAGATTGGTATAAGATGTAGAAACATAACATACAGTTGGAATAACAGAGTAACTAGTAATTACATACAATACATAAGTGCACAGAGTCGTAGATGTCAAATACAGTATACAGTAGTGGTCAAAATAGGTGACTGATAACAGCATAATTAGCATAGGTGCACGATGTCAGGAACAGGCCTAGTAGTCTGAGTCTTTGAGCCATTTTATTAAAGGGGAAGATTGGTCTGCTCTTAATGTAGGGGGTAAGGAGTTCCAGACTTGGGCAGCCTTAACCGGGAAGCTATTGCCCCCGACTCTTGAGCGCTTGAATCTTGGGACTAGGAGACAGTTGATATTGGATTGGCTGGTGGTTCTGGTCGAGAAATTCCTTGTAAGTCTTTGTGTCAAGTAACAAGGTGCCGCGTTATTCAGGCATTTGTAAGTAAGTGAGGCAACTTTTAGTTTAATTTTGTCTTGTGTCGAAAGCCAATTATTAGCTCTTCTTGTGTCAGATATATGATCTCTCCTTGCATTACACAATGCTGCTCTGAGGGCATTGTTCTGGAGGAGTTGGATTTTCTTGATTGATTGTTTGTTAGCCCCCATGTATAGCGCGCTGCAATAGTCTAATTTAGACAAGATGAGTGCCCTAGCCAGGTTAATACAACTGTTATTAGACAGAAAGGGTTTACCTGCTCTAATCCATTTACAGGTATATGCCGAGGCCATGGCATTGACCTGCTTGTTGAGGGAGAGGGTGGAGTCCAGGTAGAAACCCAGAGTTTCACCTCCTTTGCAACGGTGATAATATTGTTGTCGATGTTAAATGCAGAGTATTTGGGACTCTGTTTTTTGTGGGATGAGGTCATGCCCAGGATAATGATCTCTGCCACTTGGCTGGCTGCACTACTACTGCTGGTCTTTTTTTTATAATTTATTTTATTATTTATCTGTTATTCCTTTGCTCCACACTTTCCACTTCTCCCCTCTTCCAGGCACTTTTCCCCTTTCACTCACCCACACACCTGCGCATTCTCAATATCACTGGGCCTAGTAAGATCATTGTTTTTGTTCTCCCTTGTTCCTCTCCCTTGCCTTGTCGTGCTCTGAAACACTCGTGTACGAGCGAGATACAAATAAAATATCAATGTCACTCATGGTGGCGAGCACCCGAGCACCCCACATGGAAGTTGGGGCCGCAACTCACGATGGCCCTCCTCCAGGAAAAATATACCAAAAAAATGGAGTGTGAAAATAGTAGCCAACACTCCACCCTCGGGCTCGCTGTAGTGAGTGCCCCTCCACGAGTGTCCAATCAGTCAAGAATATCCTCACCAGCGCACAGGCCAAAATTCCCAAAAATTGAGCTAGATAGGACAAAGGGAAACAAAAAAAAAATGGTTCCCTGGGCCTTACCCTTGTCCTCACCACAAAACTGAAGAGAAAAGTGTCCCAAAACACCTGAAATCTGGTGTTTTCCGGCAACAGAATTTTACCCCCGGCATGAGAGGATCCAAATATTCATGTTGGAGGTGCACAAGCACTCACAAGGAGAGCCGCAATCCTCACCACCACGTGCAGACAAAATGGCGGCCATCATCTTAGAACTCTCCAACTCCGCAGCATGGAAATCAGGAGAACAATCCCCCCCCCCCCAAGAAATCTCACCGCCTCAGCCCTGCGGGTTCACGCGTCGGATCGACCACACAACCTCCTCGCCACTGTGGATGGTTGCCGGTGTGCACCTCCGGCCCCGTGACCTCCCCCCCAGCATATGGAACATACACAACACAGTGTTCTCTGTCCAGGCTCCACGGTCGCACTGGTGATCTGTGACACGCCCCGTTTATTACGTGCACACGTGCTGGAGTCGCATCACTCCACCACGTGTGTGCCCTTAAAGCGGCAGGCACCTCATGGGTCGGGCCAGCACCATGGACGGGGAAATGGAAACTGCTCAGTGTGGCAGTGTGTTATATCGCACCATAGCGCGATTATTATTCATGCATGAGGCCATGAAAAAACTCAGGCTGGCTGCAGACAATGCATCAGCACCTCCTGGACCCAGCCTCTCAGAGTCTGTCCCCTCAGGCTGGCGCCGCCGGGCCAACATCAAACTCAGTAACTCACTCCACTGTCTCTCTCGTATGCATGACGGACGCCCGGTCCAGGGATCATCATTCCCCTGCCCTGGCACAGGAAAGCAAAGGTTGGGGGTGGGAAGAGGCATGCATTGGATATAAAATTGTGGAAGGAAGAAAGGAACACTGTAGCATTCATTTACTAATAACTTGGAACTTCAATCGTGCTGCTGCCGGCCCACCCCCGCACATTGCCATTAACCATTTGCCAACAAGTGAACATGCAGGGCGAGTTGTCATGCGTGACTGCCTCGCCCAGGCCCACCGCCCGAGCACACATTCTCATGAATCTGCATTTGGGTGTTCATTATTAATGTTAAATAGGCAGCAAGCTAGCAGGCCGCCTGCTATCTATTCCATATTTGCATGCCGGCCAGCACAGCCGATGAGTGTGTCCTACTGTGCGCACACTGCATGCGCACCATTGGATCATTAAATTAAATGACATGCACAGGGCCACAGTAGCCACAGACGCAGCAGCCCAGACCCAGCAGGAGCCAAGGGGTGCGCACCACGGTAAAGCCAGGGGTAAGGTGGGGGCGAGGGGGACTGCCCTCCCTTCCCCCCTCCCCTGCTCCGGCACGGATACTCACATGACTTGACCAAGGCTTGCCAGTGAGCCACAGATATGCCCACAAAGTGTCCAAGCCTCAAGAAGTTTGCAAACTTTGTGGTTTGCAGACTTACTGCCCACATTGTGTACGGGTAGTCTGCGGCTCTCCTTATCTTAATGATTCAAACAGCTCAAGGAACGTTCCCAAAATTATGACCCAGACCTTTGTAGCTTTGGGCCCATCTTTGAAACAAGAAGGGATCCAATCTGACGGGATTACTCTAACAGACACCCTACCCACTTCGGTAGCATTCCTGCAGATCACAGAGAAAGTCCCAGCCAGGGAGAAGTTCCAAGAGTATACAATCCAAGTATTTAATTAAGGGAGCCGGGAGTGTGGGTTGCTGGAGTAGATTGTGGAATATGGTTGGACACATTCTGAGAGCTGAAAAGAGTTGCAGAAGGTGGTTGGTGGTTGTGCAGGTGAGACAGGAGAATGAGCCGGAGATTGTAGCCAAAAAAGGAGAGGAAGGTGGAAGCTTGGAGGATGTGGCGACTACTAGAGACATGTAGAGGATAGAGATAAGTGTGGGTGCAAGGGGACATTTGGAGGTGATGGTAACAAGTGAAGAGGAAGTGACTAGAGTTGGCAGTGGTGGTGGTAAAAGGTAACATCAGGAGGTGAATTGGTAGCCCTGACCTGGTCGAGAGGGTTACCAATTGATCTACTCATGGGGAAGAGTCAAAAGCGGTCTCAGCAAATAGGTTTCTGCCTGCAACTGCTGTGCATTAACAGTTCTGATCAATCACTGTGAGGAATTCAACCATACACACAGTGAGTGTGTGCTCGCCTGGGCTTTTTTGAAATGTTAAATGAAACTGAATGATGGTAGATCAACCTCTGGACAATGTGCGGGGCTAACTTGCACACATTTCCCTATGCTCACGGCATGTCATACGCATAGACCTGTGCACTCTGGGTGGACACAGCCTACATGTGCAGTCCCCCCACCATATTTAGTTGTGATATGACAGCAAAGAGTATACCATGTAATCTCAGTAATGCTGAGAGCCAATCTTCCCTTCTGCCATGGCCAGCCTAATTAACTAGCAAAGGCTCAATGGATCCACCCTGTCCTTTTGTTGAGCCTTTTGTTAGTGGCAGGACTTTGCATGCTATTGCTGCAGAGGCTAACAACGGAACAGGAAACTCCAACAACCTTTCATATGCAACTGTGTACATCTGATGCCAGCTCCCACCCTCAGTATCGATTGACAGTAAAATGTCCCCATTCAGAAGGTACGAGTATGTGGTTTGACGGAGCCAGAAAGTCAGGTCTCGCTGCAGCTTCAAGAGAGACCTGCTGCTTTAAGAAGGAACCACAGAGAGCTCCATTAACCAGAGGGACCCTTTGATCCACAACAGACCGGAAGAGGGGTGGGACTTATTATTACACGTTTTCATCCCTTTCCCTTTTCTGTCTCAAAGCACTCTGGTTATGACCTCACACATACAGGATTGTTGATGGGGACTCAAGATTTGTTAATTAAGGTAGACTTAGCCTACCCCAATCCCTGTGGTCCATTTGGCTTTAAAAGAGGGCCAAGCCCCTCTTTTGGCAGATCTGAAGCCTTCACCAGAAGCAGAAGGAAGAACTCATAATTGGACCCTGGCTGAAGGTACAGTCTGCCTTGCATATTCCACCACAAAGGACGGACAGGACCTCCAAAGAGGGAAACAAGAGCCCTTTGCTAAACATCTCACAGGGAACAGAGGGAGATACTGAATCTAGAGGAACCCCCAGCAGCCCCAGAACTCGTACCCAGCAAGCACACAGTGTGCCCTTCTAGGCTCTGCAGCAAGTTTCCTAGGTGGGAAGTGCCAGAGAGTCACTTGCAGGCTTACGAGGTGGGGAACACTATTTGACTGTTTTGAAGTGCTCGAGCTTGCTTTTCAGCTACAGGAGGAGTGCAAGGTACTGTGAGGTGCAGCCCTGATGAGTCGCTTACCAACACCAGGGACTGGTGCAATTCTTTTGTTAATTCTCGAGGAAAGGCCTGTTTATAAGAGCATGTAGGTGGCCCTCCTTAGGAAGTTCTGTAAAACCCCTGAACAGTATCTCAAGAGCTTCAAGAGCACAGAATGAAAAGTTGGCAGACATTTGAAGCGTTCACACACGTTGAAATTATGAGCGGGTGGGTGGCTGGTAACAAAGTTGACACATTTAAAGGGCTGTACAATTTGATTGCATGTGGGTGTGTATTGAAGACTTGTGAGGTTGACCTACACTAGCATCTTGTGGGCAAGACTATCACAGACCCAATAGAGCTTGCAAAGGCTGCCGACCGGTTTAGGAGTACTCGAGTCTAGAAAAAGGCTCAGGCGAGCATACCCAAACCGGAAGAGAAGTTTTCAGACAAAAACATTAACAAGGATGTGAAGGACAAAGGTCCAAACCAATCCTCTCCGAAGTCAGGTCCCCAAAAGAATGAAGGGAAATCCCAAAACATTACTTCAGCCGTACACACTGAAAAGAAGAGCGCAGGCACCCCTAACACTGGGGCACCTACGTTCTCACCACCCAAAAGTTGTTTTATGTGTAAGGAGCTGTGCCACAGCAAAGGGGATCCTTCTTGCAAGGGCTTACGCAAGCACGCCATAGTGAATGTTGAACTTGTGGAAGAGGCCATCATTAGTGTATGGGACTTCCCACTAGGACAAGGAGTGGCAGAATGTGGATTGGTTACACTGAATGGGAATGGTACCAGGTCTACAGAAGAGATCCCAGTTTGCAATAATACTCAACTCTATTTAGAACATGTGGGTTTAGGACGATTTGCCTGCATCAAAAGGTTTGCATGAACCTTTTGTTCTAAAAATGCTACCACCAAAGGTTCAAACACCAAAAGTTTGAACCTTTAGTGATAGCATTATAAAAAGAAACAGGGGCTGCGGGGGTGTCGCCCGCATCACACCGCTCACTATACTTCGTGGTATAGTGAGCGGGGGCTGCGGTGGACACCCCCGCAGCCTTCGGTTTCAAAAAAGAAAAAAAGAAAAGGACCCTGCAGTGCCAGTTCCCGATCACAGAAGTGAAAGGGAACTGGCACTGCAGGAACCCAGCGTGAAGACAAAGTAAGTGTGGTTTTTTATGTTGGGGGGGTGGTGTGCTCAGGGTGTGGGTGGGGGAGTGTTATGGTGTGTTGTGTGTGTGGCTGTGAGTTTGTATGTGTGTTCGCATTAGAAAGGAGCACACATTTGGTAGTTTGCACCTTTCTCATGCAAACGATTTGCCCACGGTAATTTCAGCCGCGTGCATATCACTCGGATTCGAACATGTGTATATCAATGGACATAAAACTTCTGCGGTTTGAGACACCACTGCTAGCCTCACCGCTGACACCCGGCAGTGGCTATAGCCAGTCCAGTATATTGATGGGCCCGATTGTAGCATCAGTGGGTTTGACAGATACAGTAAGTGCCCCTTGGCGATAGAGTTCGGTTGGCGAGGTGAAATGACCCAGCACTGTGTAGCACTGAAAGACTCCATCCCTGCCCCATGTCTGTTGGGTAATGATCTTCCTGATCGTCAGATAGTCGCAGTGACTTCCCCATCGAGGGCCACAGAGGTTGCCAGATGGAACACTCTCAGAGCCTTAGGGCCGCAAGTGCTTCTGGAGGGCTTGTTAGAGCGACCGGCATGTCCGCAGCCCCCGGTCCAGTTCCACAGACTGCTGAGTCAGCTACTCCTGTGGAAGAGGGGCCAGTAGCCACTGAGTACCCTACTTTGGCAGCAACAGACTTAGTGACTTCAGAGTTGCCTGGCGCAGCGCAGGAACCTGCGGTGCAGGGCGAGGTGAGCGCAAATATGAAGAGTCTGCCCAAGGTGGATGAGTTTGCATCAGTTGGGAGCCCGGATCAGACTGACATGTCTAAAGTCCTGAAAGAGTGTCCCACTCTGGCGGGCCTGCAGAAGACAGCAGAGGAGCAGGCTAAGGGCGAGGCCTTTGACTGTTCAACGTATACAGGGAGGATGGATTCCTGTACAGTGAGCCAAAAGACTAAGAGGGCGAGGGCACAAGAAGGTTGGTGATTCCCCAGTGCCACAGAAAGTTGCTTTTGGATTTGGCTCACCAAATTCCTTTAGCGGGTCACCTAGGAGTGACTAAGACATTGGACCGGTTGTCAGTCGCACTTTGTACTGGCCGCAAGTTCGGTTTAAAATTTAAGGAATTTATCCGGTCCTGGCCTACTTGTCAAGCTTCTGGCAAGTCAGGTGGTGCCTCAAAAGCCCCCTTAATTCCACTACAAATGGTTGTGCGGCTTTTCAAAAGAATAGTCCATAGTCTACTTGTTGTCTTATGTGTCTTTATGCGACGCCCTGATGCCGAGGGCGACCGGCGTGATACAAATAAAATAAAATTGTGGGTACTTTGGATCCTCAAACCAGCTCAAGGAACAGATACATCTTGGTGGTGGTAGATCACGTCACAAGGTACCCTGGCTGTCCCTCTGAGGAGCATCAAATCCCATGTGGTTGTGAAGGCTCAAATTAGGATATTCTACTGTGTTGGATTCCCAAAGGAAGTCATTTCTGACATGGGATCAAACTTCCTATCCGCGTATATGAGGCAATGTGGGAAAAGTGTGGAGCCCCCTACCGGTTCTCTGCAATCTTCCATCCACAAACAAATGGGCTTGTTGAGCAGTTCAACAAGACCCTGAAAGGCATGATAGGTAGCTTGGAAGAGCACCTGATGAGAAAATGGGATATTCTCCTGCCATGCCTTCTGTTCGCCTACAGGGAGGTGCCACAAAACAGAGTAGGGGTTTGTCCCTTTGAGCTTCTGTTTGGCCCCTCAGTCTGGTGAAAGAGGGATGGGAGGGGGCCCCTCATACCCTACGCGAGATGTGGTGGTCTATGTACTTGGCCTTTGGTCAAGAATGGCAAAGTACATGGAACAGTCAATGAAAAAATCTAAAGGCCATTCAGGAGCTGATGAAGCACTGGCACGACCAGAAGGCCACAGTGACAGTCTATTCTCCAGGCCAGTGGGTGTGGATTGCGGAGCCTGTCAAACCCAGTGCCCTTCAGGACAAGTGGACTGGGCCTTAATGTGTGCTTGAAAAAGTCAGTGAGGTGAATTATCTCATTGACGTGAAAGGACCTATACAGATGCGCAGGTTCTTTCACGTCAATTGGCTAAAACCCCATTATAGCCGGAATGACTTGGTCATGGCATTAGTGACTGACAGAGAATGAGGAGGAGAACAATCCCTTCCCAGACCGCCTGCACACTGAACCCACAGATGGATCTGTTGATGGTGTCAACCTTGCAACGGACCTATCAGAACACCAACTGACCGACTGTCACCATTTACTGGGACAGTTTTCCAGTCTGTTTTTGCTGACTCCAGGTTGCGCAGATTGGTGCACCCACGATGTGGACACTGGAGGCAGAAAGCCATTGAAGAGAAGGATTCACCAGATGTCCGATAAGGTCAGGGACACCATCAAGGAGGAAGTTTCCAAGATGTTGTCCGTAGGAGGGATAGAGCCATCGCACAGCCCCTGGGTTGTCCCAGTGGTAATGGTCCCTAAAAAGACCATTGGTGGGGAGACTGAAGTTCGCTTTTGTGAGGACTACAGTTGGCTCAATTCTGTCACAAAGACAGATGCTCGCCCCATTCCTCGGGCAGATGAGCTGATTAACAAGCTCAACGTTGCCAAGTACATGAGTACCTTTGACCTCATGGCAGGATACTGGCAAGTTGGCTCGACAGATGGAGCGAGAGAGAGAGGTCAGCATTCTCAACCCCAGAAGGACAATATGAGTTCACTGTGATGCCCTTCGATTGAAGAATGCCCCTGCCACTTTTCAGCCAATGGTTAACCAAGTCTGTCTAGGCTCGAAAACTTCAGTGTTGCCTATTTCGACGACATTGCTGTGCTCAGCCGCACCTGGGAGGATCACTTATCCCACCTGAAACAAGTGCTTCAGACGCTGCAGAATGCAGGTTTGACTATCAAGGCCATGAAGTGCCAGTTAGCGCAGGGCACAGTGACTTACCTAGGCCACCTGATCGCTGGAGGTAAGCAAGAACCTCTCGAAGCGAAGGTACAGGCTGTTAAGAATTGGGACATCCCCACCACACAGACGCAGGAGAGAGCCTTTCTAGGTCTCACTGGGTATTACTGGTCGTTCATCAAGGGGTATGGCCATGCCCCTGAATGATGTAACTTCCAAGAAAATGCCAAAGATGGTAACTTGGACCCCGGCCTGTCAAACATCCTTTGAGGATTTGAAGGATGGATTGTGCAGGGCCCCAGTGCTGTAAGTGCCAAACTATGATCAGGAGTTTATTATCTAGACGCACGCCTGTGATTTTGTGATTGGAGCTGTGTTGGCGCAGCTGAACTCTCAAGGGGTAGAGGTACCGGTCACCTACATTAGCAGGCGGTTGCCAAAAAGGGAAAGGAACTGGGCTGTTGTTGAAAAAGAGACTTATGCGGTCATATGGACAATAAAGAACCTGAAACGCTACATCTATGGGTCACACCTTACTATCCAAACAGACCACCGGCCTCTTTGATGGGAAATAGACATGCAAAGGGAGAACCCTAATGTGCCTGGTGCATATCAAGTGCTGGACAGGATTACCACAATAACTGATTTCAGGCCCAAATAACCGGACAGACTCAAAGAATATGGCAAAGTACTACTTTATTATCAGTTCAATAAAGTAGGGAAATCTGGCAAGCATAATAAATCGTAGCTCAAAGACTCTCAAACATTTCAGTTACACAAAGGCTTTATACCTCAATGTACGTCAGCTATGTCGTCATCCTACGTGGCAAATAGTAAAAACCTATCAGGCGGAGGGATAGGTTAAGGGAACATATATACCTGTAGCTTATTTAGATGTTAACATTATTGGTTGCCCCATATCAAGTAGGCATGCCTCAAGCTACCTCTAACTACGTATAATACAGATAATAGTAGAACAGCAGCAGTGGATTGCTTCTGCTCCAGTGTATGGTCCACCATTACATAGGCCATCCGGATTGGTTGGCACTCTCTTCCAACCTTGGACATTCAGCTTGTTAGCAGCACGTTACCGAAACAAAACCCAGGTGTGGAGAACGTTAGACAACTGCCCACTTGGCCAATTAGCCTACCATCTCTCATCAGTTAGGACCTGAGCCAAGGCCTCTTCTTTGTAGTTGACCTTGCGGACTGTTCCCTTCTCCGGAACTTTAATGTGAGTGAAGGTATATTGCTATCTTCGTCTGAAGTGTTATGAATAGGCCTTGTTTTCTGGTCTCGCACCACATGTTAGGAGACCATGATTTGTCAATTTTAACCTTTTATTGAATGCTATTTAATTCAATTATACTGGGTGCTATTACTATCCTCTGCCTCTGGAGACTTAGTTGCTCCGTCTTGCATATATTTTCTGCATCTTTGATTGTCAAATGCTTGGCACTCGTAAATGTTTATTAATTTGCTTAATCTAAAAGAAATATGTCCTACGTACATGGCTTATCCTCTTCAACTCCTTTTGTACTTTGCAATTGCTTCTTGCTGTGGCATTCTTGATCCTTAGCCAAACTAATATTCTTTGTTCTTAGATGAATTTGTATTTCAGCACCTGTCAGCTCTGCATCCTTGGTCTCTTTTCTTGTTTTTTTTAGCTTACTATTATACAAAACCTATGTCCACCTCAGCATGGCTGCTTTACGCGTGTTATATTTTCTACCGTAGTAAGCTTCTATATTTCTCATCTACCGTGCGTTTCTGCGTATATACATCCACTGCATCTCTTCTCAGTATATAGGATTTCTTTATATCCATATGTTAGTTAACTTTGCTACTTCAGTCACATCTGCATTCTTTGAGTATTCTTATATCGTTTCAGTGTGTCCTTGTCTCTTTTCTTCATGACGTCAATTTACACCTGTCAGACTTTACTTATACCGCTTCTATGCCCGGTGGTGTCTGCAGACTTTCTTCTACCACATCAGTTCAGGGTACATTTGGTACGGTTGTCTGAGCGCAGAACGTCTTTCATATCTTTGATGTAGTATTGGGATGATACCAGGTGTAATGCACAGTGCTTTCTTGCTGCTCTTCCAATATGACGGAAGTGAGGGGGTGGGCTCCATGAGTGACGTGTACATCTCCTTCTCTACATTAAGCTTTTGCATTAGGGCATATCCCTAAAGGGATTATATATGTACATCCAGCACAAGCCAGACTCCTGGCATGGAAATGCAGATGGCCTCAGCCGGTACTTTCACCTAGATGGCAAACCAGACCCTCAGCCTCAGTAGGGTGGAGGTTCACATGTTGAGGCTGGGGGGCATGTGAGGAATTAAACCATCTGAATGTTGGATGTGCGCTCGCCTGGGCATTTTTAAGCCAGTTGAGCCCCTCGAGCTGCAACCGACTGCACTGCTGATTGTTATTATGCCACAGTCGCTAAAGCCGTCCGAGACGCCTCGCCCAGTGCTTTACGACAACAATTCCTGACCCTAAGCCACTGTGTAGGCCAGCCTGCAGCCATCCGGCGAGCGAAGCTCGCCAAACTGCCTGCCATCTGATACCTGCAGGTGTCTCCCATCTAGAACTCTGTCGCAGAAGCTGTAAAGTGCCCTGAAACTGATTCGACCCTGTTGATCCCCCACAAACTCCTACATCACAAGGTACATTGTGGGCCTGTCCCTCTGGTCCTTCTCCGAAGGCCCCAAGTGACATTTTACGACCCATTTCTCCTTGAACTATTGTAATTAATTACTATACCGACTACCCCCCTGTCTGTATCCAGAGTGCATCCCTTTTCCTTCTTTGAAACTGTCTATCCTCTGCATTCCTATACAGGCTGGGTTGTATTTTGTAGTGTGCTAGAACGGTCTGCTGTGATGATAGTAAAATAAATATTTGTATACAGTCCCTTTTATCATTGGATAATAATTATAATCTGGCTGTGTTGCAACTAACCAGCGATCCACAACTTTTTGACATAAGCCTGCCGTTCCTTCCACGTTACCAAAATTGGACAATGAGGTTTATAATTTACTTGTGTTACCAATCTGTTCGGATCCCTTCTGGTGTACTGGAGGTGTGGGTCTGATTGATGGTTTAGAAACCGATATTCATCCCTGGACAACTGGTGCCCTGAAAGTTGATCTGTCACAATCACATATTCCATTCTTTCAGACTGATACTCTATCCACTCAGATTAGGAAACACTTCCCTCTCCAACCAGCCATCAAACTAGAACACTGGTGGGGCCCTAGTCTTAACCTCCAATGCTCTTTTGCCCCTCAACCACATCTGACCTGTCCGCTTTCTACTGCTGCCCTAGCAGGGTGTCCCCAATTCATTCACAATTTTAACACCAACAAAACAGAGGCCTACAACACGATTATTGTTAATACTATTATTGTGTCATGAGTACTACAGCTGGCACTGTAATAAATAAGGGGAGAAGCTGCCAAATAATTGTTTTTGTGGTGTGCAGACTGCCCAGGAAGACCATACAAACCATTGCTGATTAGCTATATCAAACAATCCAAAAAAATTATTTCCGTCTTGCTGGGAGTGTGAGAGTTTCCGAAATCTATTTTATGAAGCCATCCATAAAAATCTAATTTTTTCTTTTTAGAAATTGTCCAAATATAGGTTCACCCAGGTAGGGGCAAACATGGCCCCCTTGGGCATGCCACTTTTTTATTTTTTTTTTTATTTTTTATTTTTATTTGTATATGGTAAAAAACCTTTACAAATTTGGTACATAATTTATCATATAATAAAAACAATTTGAAAAGAATCACACATTAATCAGTAAGTTTCCTATAAATTACTGTTACACATATAAAACAATAATTTAGAACAATTAATATCCTTTAAAGCTTATATGCATTCTGTTCCCCTTCTCTTTTTACATATCACAATTTAGTTCATTTAATTTAATATCAATATTTGTTAAAATCTGTGTTAGTCTAATAAGTTTGGTACTATTGCCATTCATACATTTTTGCCATAGTACTTCACGAGATAGAATTATACCAGAATCCAAAAAATTAGCAAACCTGTCTTGACGTAGGTCTTCAAAAAATGTACAATATATTACTAGATGTTTTAGAGTCTCCAAAACCTTTGAATTATTGCAGAATCCAAAGTGGGCATGCCACTTATGTGCATGTGAAACTATCTTTGGACAGGAATATATTTTTCATCAAAGCAACCTCCAACTGCATAATGAAAGTCATTGAAATCTCTAAAAAGCTCATGAGTTGTCATATGACTTACACACAGAGAACAGACCTTCAAAAAGGCATATGCTTCTCCCCCATCAATGAAACTGAATACTTCAATGCACATATTAAACTAGCACAATTGGCAAGTAAGACAAATTTGAAACAATGCTTGGCAATTTGGCAGTTGAGGAACAACAAGACACTACCACTCAATCAATAAATCAATCAAACTTTGCTTTATTTCCACAGTGGCCATAAAAGCATACACATTCATAACACATTACTACACATATAATTAAAAAGCGTCTCATAACAAATGTTAAAGTGCATTGAATAGAATACAGTTCGAATCAATACTTCCCCTGGGCTAATTATATTTGTATTACTATATGTATCAACCTGAATCAACAATTAAAAAAGATATTCATAAAATGTAATTAATCAGTTACAAATTCAATAGAGAAAAATAAAAAAGGGAGAGTAATCAATATCACAGCCCTATTAACTAGAATGAAATTAGAATGTGTATATTATACTTCACTGGCCATTTAAATGTCACCTTAAATGCCTGAACACAGCTTTCGTCTGTGCAGCCATGCCTGGTGGATATAACATGCTACGTATATCTCAGAATTGGCTCAGAGAGCGCCTTTGCAAAATTCCAAAGCATTCACCATTAAACGGAAGCCCTCCATCTTCAAAATAGAGTTCAGATATCGTGTTGTTTCAGTTTTCAACGATTCACAAACAAATAAGAAGTGAACAATAGTTTCCCTACCTAGATTACATGAAGAACATAAACCATCCCCACCAGATTTTCAAGATCTAAGAATAAGCAGCAATCAGTAAATTCCCCAACCTGAAACAGACAAATAGGGCTCGCACATTGGGTGGGCTCAAATAATCTAGCTAGCCTTCTTGTCCGAAATCCGCCTTACATGCCAAATAATCAGCACCTATTTTTAACGCTTTGGCAGCTTCCACCAGGTGTATCCTGACTAGACTGATTGTCTTTTCTTTTGTTCTGTGCTTGGTACCCGCAGCATGTGGGCCTCCTCCCAGGGTACTTTTTGACTTAAGCAATACAATAATCTCTTCACATGAACTAACCAGGGTCTACTTTTAAACCCCCACGCCTCCCTCCACCCCACTGTGTCCAAAACATGTTTCATCGCATCATGATATTTCCAAGGCCTTCAGTGCTCCACAGTCTTATCCTGTACAATACTGGATTCAGGGCAACCTATGCTCAAAAAGGATGCACATCAAGCTCCAAGTGCATTAATGCATTTGTGGAGCCTCAGAATATGAAGCAATTCTTTCAGTTGCTTATTTTCAGCTCTTTAGAGACTTGCTGGGATCGCTTGCTTGCGATACATTTCTAAAGCTGGGATAATTACGCCCCGGCCATGATTGGCATTGAAGATTCCATGCGCTCCCGAAAATGTCCCCAAATTTGTACAGGCCTCATCTACGTGAGCGGCCCACAGGCCGTTCTAATGACATCTAATTCCAAGATAGTCAAAGAACGGTACTTGTTCTAAACTCTTCCCCTCCACAGCTTTTTACAATGCCTAGCAGTGCAGGATCTGAAAACCAGGATCTTCATTTTGTCTATATTCAATTTAAGATTGAGATCTTCCAATTTTCCTAAAAGAATGTCCAGGTTATATTTCAGACCCTGTGGGGTTGTGGCCAACAATACTGCATCACCTGCATACAGGAGTGCCGGATATTTATCTGCACCCATTTTGGGTCAGTCAAGGCACCACTGTAGCAAAGATTCAGTAAACGCCTCAATATATAAACAAAATAATAGGCAAGAATGCAACCTTGTCTTTAGCCCTTCATAACTTCGAAGGAATCAGTAACCTCCCCAATCAGGCCATATCTCACCACTGCTTCGTTATTTAAGAAATAAGGCCCTGGGGCATTACCAGAGTCGGTAATGCCACTGCCGCGAGCGGGATATAGCTATTAATATTCCGGTCCACAAGATCTGCGTGACCAGGGCACTAAAAGCATTTCTTTTGTCCCGAAACGCTGCAGCGTTTCAGGACAGAAAAAAAAGAAAGGACCAAGAAAATGGCCGCTGGGAAAGGGAAAACAGTCTCTTTTCCCTTTCCATGGTGGCCATCGGGAGCGAACGCGTTGGGAACAGAAGTGTTCCCAGCGCGTCTTCTCCCGAAAAAAAAAAGGGAAGTGGGGTTGGGAGGGTGAAAGGGAAAAAATAATAGAAACATTTTTAAAAAACGTACCTGGGTCCCCGGCGGGGGGACGATGGAAGCCTCCACCCGCATGGAGGCTCGGAGCGGGAATGGACTTGCTCCGAGTCTCCACACAGCTAGATGCTGCCATCGTCCCCCGCCGGAGAAAAAGCAGGCTAAAAGGTAAGTGATGGGTTGGGAGGGAAAGGGGGAGGGGAAGCAGGACGACAGAAAAAAAAAACATAACCGAGTCCCCAGCGGAGGGCGAAGACAGCTTCTCAGCCGTGGGGAGGCTCGGAGCAGGGATGGGCCGCTTCGAGCCTCCTCATTGGCTGAGGGGCTGACACGCCCCCCGCTGGGAACAATGGCCGTGGAATCCTGGCCGAGGAATCCCCGGCCGGGTAATGCCTCAGTGAGGGCCAATCAGAATGGTTCTTTCATTCTTATTGCGCCCTCACGCGGTACTAATACAATATGGCGCCTGAATTACAAAGATCAAATGGAAGGGTACCTTCCTTTTCCTCAAAACCTGCCATAAAGCTTCATGATACACCCCATCAAATGCGGTTTTGAAGTCCACAGAAATTACAAATAGCTTCATGCCTTTTGTTAGGGAGAATTTTCAGTTTACTGCTAAATTCCTCCCACCTTAGAGACCCCCAGCTCTTTTGCTGAACCTTTGGACTTTAAAATTCTGTGTGTTTTCTGTGTTTGTTTCTTTTGGTTGTGGAGTCTGACAAACTCCATAGGAACATCTTTTACATTGTGTTACACAGCACCTTCAGTGCAGTTACACATGGAAGTCTTTCAGATTTCCCAAAGGTTTAAATACCTTCTCTGGGATAAACTACCGTTTCCCAGAGCACTAAAGTGAAATTGACTTTACTTACAATTGTAACTTTCTAGATCCAGCAGACACTATCTTACAATAGGGTGCTGGAGGGGTTACCTAGTATCCCTTTTGTCCAGCTTCTCGTGTAAAATTTTAATGTTGCCCTCTCCTCATTGAATGGCTGGTGGCAGTGGTTTACGTTTTACTATCATTATGGGATTTTACCGCGGGCTGTGTTCGCAGCCATGGTAAAGCACCCATGGGTGCCATTTTTGTCAAAATGGCCCCGGTCTTCTTTTTTCGCCATTTCTTTGTGGAAAGGTCCTTCTTGAGATTTATTCTGTGTGCCAAACAAGGTTTGGTCCCTTTGTTCATTTTTACTTTGGCGGGCTTCACGAGTGAAACCTGCCTCTGGCTCCAGAGTGTCTGGCGGGGGCAGGAAGTGAGGGAGGTGCCCGAAAGTCCCTGTGCCTAGTCTCCTAGGAGACCCAAATGCACTCTGTAGTGATTGGCCGGCTGACTGCCCGGCAAGGACAGCCACCCTGCTGGGTGACTGACAGCTAGGCTGGAATGAAAGGGAGCAAGCTGCATAAAAGTGGAGGCTTTTGGCTTGGAAGGCAGAGTCGACCATTGGAACGAAGGAACCGAAGTTGCTTGCATCTTCTACCCCTCACATGTCTAACAGCTTGTGGCCCTACATTGAGTCTTCTTTTTCTTCAAAACTTCTAAAACACTGTGCAAAGACTTGTCTTACTTACCTGCCAAGAAGTGCTTCAGCCCATATAGACTTTTGCCCATTGACTTTGGCTTAGCCTGTTCCAGTGAATGCCTCTTATTGGGGGATCTGAAAGTATTTGCCTGCTAGAGAATATTTGTTATCTCTTGTGTGTTCTAATAACCTTTTCCTTTGACCTATTCCTAAGCTAGTCGAAATGCAACAGTGATATATTAATGTCCCCAGCACCCTAACTATTGAGGTCACCTGAGGGTGCAGGTTGTGTCTGTGGGTCATCCCAAAAGGGTACTTACTGATTTAGAAACGTAAGAGTGTGTATTTTTGAAGTGTATTTGTGTGTTGCTTATATTGGTCCCTTGTGAAGAAGGCCTACTCTGACTTATAAATTAAAACTGTTTATTCAAGAAACCTTGCGTGTAGGAGTTTATTTGAATACTTGTCACTGAGAATCTCTGTAACTCCCCTACAGCTCACATTGACCCCTCTTGAGATAAGCCTGGCTGCTCAATCACACTACCAACCTGTGTGGTACAGACTTATACCAAAGGTTGGGTTCCTATTGCCAGGTGGTCAGGGTTGTTGTAGTGCACCCAAAGGGTACTGCATACAATCTTGCCTAACACCTTTCAAAACCAAACACTTTTGCACCAACAAAAATAAATGGAAACATTGATCTACTGTACATTTATGTTTCTGAAAACCAGCCTGGAGGTCACTGATGTTATTTTCCTCCACCTAGGCTTGTAAATGCAATAAGACTGATTTTGCAAAAGGAGTGAGATGGGCCTATAATTCCCTAGGTGATCCCTACCTCCTTTCTTGTATATTGGAACTATCGAAGCAGATTTCAACGAGGGGACTATACTCAGGTTAATAACTACATTGAATAGTTGAAGGAATAGTTTGAATAGTTTGCATACAACAGGGCCCCATACACTCAATTCATCCTTGTGAAAGTCAATAGGAACCTTGTCAGGGCCAGACACCTTAGCACACTTCTGAGTAATAAGGGCATTACAAAGTACTTGCACCGTGAACTGAAAAGCATCCTCCCTTGGAAACCTTTCCGGGCAGGGACTGACTCCAGGGCCTGAATCCATTTACTGTCTTATGGGCCCTCCATATAGACCCTGTTCTTGACTTTTACTAACAATTAGTGACGTCAACCAAGTAAAACCACTTCCCTGCCTAGATAGCATTAATCTAGGGACACAGACAAACAAATACAAACGATGATTACAGCATAAAACATGGATACACGGACAAAAATATAACCTTTGGGTTATGAATATGTATGCTTATGTAGAGTGAAGTACCAGTGCCTATATGTATGTTTGTTCATAGCAAGAACATGACTCATGTTTCTTTTTCTACATTTGATTGTTTGTTTTATGTATCCCACAAGTGTGGACTACACCACTGTGTTTCCCTCTTTTTATCACTGTTTTGTAAATAATGAAGTATATGATGGTTGACAGGAGCAAAAGAATCTTTCGCGACCTTCACTAATATGTTCTTTTTGTCACCATGTATGGAAACATGTGGAAACAAGTAGCATGTCTTCGGGAACTTGAAAAAATGAAATAAAGACTATGGAAGAGATGAGCAAATAAATTCCCACTCCCATATCCAATTTTATAAAAAGATAAAATGATTACTCTTTTTTTTCTATGTTTGAATTGGGAATTGAGTAGACATTCACTGTGGACCCCTATCAAATAACTTGTGCACAGTGTATGCATATAGAATTGAAAGGTTAGGACACCTTTTTGTTAAAATGTATATACATTTTTCGGCAGCTTTTGATAGTGGGCTAAATTCACAAACTAGGGAATCTATCTTTTCCTGGGGGGCATTTTACCAAAAATGTGCATGAGGATACAAAAGTTCAAATTCGTCTCTGTGGACCATAAAAGGCCAATAACTGAAGAGATTCATACCTAATGCAGCGTAAAGAAACACTGTTTTGACACCAGCCCTTTTTAAATCTATATTTAGATGATTTTACTATTCATTTTAATTGGTTGAGCTTTCCTGCATAACAAGGCAATTGGTTGGTGTATACAGGAAACTTGATAACAATGGACACAACTGAAGTTGGCTTCCAGAGATTACTTAACTTCTTAGTCTTTGTGTTTTAAACAATTTGGAAATCAAAAGTGCTAAAAACAATAATCTTGAGATTTTCATAAAGTGAAGAAAAACAGGGATCAATGGTACTTTAGAGATTAAAACATGAAATTGTATCAGAATTGACCTCCTAGAGATTATCCTAACTAAACATTTAATTTGGACCATCCATCCAAATCAGGTTAAAACCTAAAGACCTTGCAATTATTAAATGCAATGTTAATATTGGATAAAAAATGAGGTTGGTTCTTGAGGAGACCACTACCACAAATTGTAAAAATGAAACTGGTATGTACAGTTTGGTATGGAGCAGGGATATATAGATTTATAGAAATCCAGATTAGGTTACGAAATTGAAGGGCAACGTTTAGAGGAAGTTACAGAGTCTTCTTCAAGCCACCTCATGAACACAGAAAAGGGCTTTGATGACTTAGAAGACCTCAGCTTGAAACAAATCGCACCAATTTGCAAGTATATTCTGCTTTGAAGATGATACAAATCTACTCTAATGACTCCTTCAGGTAGTAACGATTGAGGGGTCTCAATTTAACAGACATGCATGATATATGATATGATATGGCATTTATAACGCACCTATACACAAGTGTTTCAAGGCGCGACGAGGCGGGGGGGGGACGACAAGAGGACACAGACAACGATCCTACTAGGCCAGGTGTCCTTCAGATCGCGCAAGTGCAAGGGAGAGGGGAAGTGCAGTATAGGGTTAGTAGAATAACAAACAAACAAAAAAAAAATAATAAGGGCCAGCTGATGGCAAGTGCAAGGTAAGTGCAGACAAGTGCTGGGAAGGGGGGCTGTAGGGATACAGAGACAGTCCCACAGTGCAGGGGTTGCCAGGGAGGCAGTGCAGGGGAGAGTGGCTGGGCCAAGGACCGAGTTCGGTGAGTGGTCCAGTAGCCGATCCAGTACAGTTTCAGTAATTTTAGCAGGGGAGAGGGGGAGAGAAAGCGGAGGCAAAGAGGAAGGTTTTAAGGTGCTTCCGGATCCGGAGATGGTTCTCCTCAAGTTTCAGGGAGGCAGGAAGGCTGTTCCAGAGGGAGGCCCCTGCTGCGGAGAGAGATCTACCCCTAACTCGTTGCTTGGAGAAGCGGATGACCCTGAGGGAGTTGGAGGCGGATGAGCGGAGAGCTCGAGAAGGAAGATACTTTGGAAGAGAGAGTTGAAGGTATTTTGGCCCAAGGCCCCAGAAGGCCTTGTGGACAATGCAGAGGGTTTTGAACGTAATATTTGCAGCCACTGGGAGCCAGTGTAGCGATTTCAGTCCTGGAGAGATACGGTCCCTGGGCTTGAGGCCAAGGACAAGCCTTGCGTCCTGTTCTGGATGAGTTGTAGAGGGCGGAGAGTAGAGGCAGGCAGATTTAGATAGAGACTGTTACAGTAGTCCATGAGTTGAGAAACTCCCTTGGGATGTTAGGGGAGGACTTGATGGAAAATAATCCCTTAGGTAACATAGAACTAACATTGGGAATAAATTGGGCTATTGTAAAAGACATTTTGCAATCTAAAAATGTTTCTCTGAAAATGCTAAAATTCTGACATCAATCAGTTAGCCTTGTACTTGTGTATTTTAACATTGCAATCAAAGATTAGGCTATATACTAAATTTAGACTAAACCCTCGAAGTAGTTGGAATGTGGGAAGGAATACTGCATGTCGACAGAAAGTGTCCACAGTCAATGCCCAAATCTAATAACGAGGAAGTCTATTTTCAGTCCATTTGTTAAAACCTGAATCATTTTAGAACTGATCAATTTTAGAAAATGTTGATGGAGGGACAAGATCATTCTTTGATCCTTGCAATGTTACGGTTTGAGGATTTACTGGTCATATAAGTGGATTGTATAAGATATTAGGGTTAGGCAAATGATTCATATTTAACTTAAGTAAACAAATTGGGCCTCATGACAAGTTGGGCGGTGCGGTAAAAATGCAGCAGTAAAAAAATTACTGCACCGCCCAACTATAAGTTGATTGGAAAATTGGACTAAAATCTACAGACTTTCTACCCATTTGTGTTACAATTACCATGGCAGAACTACCGCTGCAGTAATTGCACCAAAAATGACCCATTGAGTCCAATGGACTCCAAAGAAATGGGGACGTACATCGCCACTTGTAATCCGGCAGTAATACCACTGGACCAAGTGGTGTAAAAATAATTGTGTTGGGTGGTATTCCGGCGTATTTACCACAGGGAGACCGCCCAGCTTGTGATGAGGCCCATATTATATTTTGTAACTTTTTTTTTAAAAACAATTTTTATTAATTTTATTTTAACAAACACAAACCAAACTTGCAGTGCATATAATCACATTTTGAATCTGTATCATGCCATCCGTGTCCACTGCTTCTCCCTTTCCCTCCCCCCGTTCGAGCCTACTCTCCTTCATATTCTATTTCTTCGTCTTGCTGTGGGGATTCCTCTCCTGTGGTCTCTGTTGGGTCCCGATCACTTGACCGGTCTTGCGTGGGCCCAAATAACGTAGCTATCAGATGTTTCCAGGCTACCAGGGTTTCAGCCTCCTCCTCCCCTCCAGAATTACTAGCCTCCTGCCATACTGTTGTTTCAAGTTGTAGCCATACTTCTATTCTTGGTCTATGGCATGCCTTCCAGCCCATGGCGATTCTACGCTTTGCAAGTATGTATGCCAAGTCTTTTAGTTTATTTACATGCTTGAGTTTACACGGCCTGGGAAACCCTCCTATCAGGCATGCCGACGCCGTTTCCACCACAATCTTAATCCCTTTTTCTTCCAGCCTACGTGCTACTTCTCCCCAGAATCTCTCAATCACTGGACATGTCCAGAACATGTGCACCATTCCAGCGTTCTCTTCGTCACATTTGGGGCATGCTTGTCCTATATTTTTGAATTTGGCTATCCTCTGGGGTGTCATTTAAGCCCTGTGGGTTATATATAGTTGTATCTGTTGTAACCTCACATTCCTTGACACTTTCTTATGGTACCCTTGGGCTCGCTCCCCCATCCCATCACTCATTGGGGCACCCACTTCTTCCCAATCCTGTCTCAGTTGTACCACTTCCTTCCCCACCTTGGACATCATCTCATATATTCTAGATATTTCATGTCCTCCTTCTGCTATATCATATATTGTATCTATAGTGGCATCCGGTTGATCTTCTAGTACCACTTCGGACCATGTCTCTTTGATTCGCCGCACCTCCCTATGGTATGTTATATAATGTCCCGTATGTAACCCCGTTTCCTCCTTCAACATCTCAGTCTTTTATCCTCCCCTCTTGCCATGTGTCTCCCATAGTTGCTTTCCCTACCAGTTCCCAATGCTTCCTGATTACCATCCTTAGTTGCTCTTCTTTTCCGGACAGCGCAACTAGTGGCACTTGCGGGGAACACGGGGATGGGTTCTCCATCACCTGACAGGCCCTACGCCATATCTCCCACCCCAGTATTGGGTGCCCTTCCATATCCGATCTGAGCAACCACATTTCTTTTAAGAATGGGGCACAATCCAGTCGGAACAGCCTGGACTCTGTGGTTGGTTCTTCTGAGAGCCATTTTGCTATGAATTGTAGCTGGCTAGCTATATAGTAGATCTCATAGTTTGGCAATTTTATACCCCCTCTCTCGTGTGAGTTTTGTAGTTTCCAAAGGGCAACTCTGTTCCTCGTCCCATGCCAAAGGAATCCACTGCATATGCGATTTAACCTAGCAAAAAAATTGCCTTGGTATCAGGTGTGGGATGTTCCCAAAATAAAGCAGTAGTCTAGGCAGGACCACCATTTTCAGCATTACCCCTCGTCCCATCATCGCCAAGGGGAGCTTTACCCAGAACGTCATGCTATTTTCAATACTCTTGATCGCTTCCTCAGTGTTATGTTGGTGCTCTGCCTCCACCGTATGATAGATGTCTATCCCAAGATATTGCAACGTGTTGACCTCCCATGGTATCTGTAAGACAGGTAATTTATCTAACGGGATCCCTTTCTATCTGCCCAGTGGAAATATTCAAGATGTTTTAGGATTCACTGCTATGCCAGATAGCCCTGCAAATCCCTCCATTACTTCCAGGACACATTGGAGGTTTTCTTCAGGGTAACGTAAATACAACAGCATATCATCTGCATACAAGGAGGTTAGGTGCGATTCCCCATTTATGGTGATGTCTACTGTGTCGTACTGCTGCCTCAGGTATATCACCAGGGGCTAAAATATACAGCATAGGGGACCACGGGTATTCCTGTCTAGTGCCTCTGCTGAGTTGCCATCTCTCTGATATTACTGCTCCTGTTTTAACCCTGGCCAGCGGCGCGGTATACAATAGTTTAACCCACCTGAGATACAGAGGTCATATTCCGTAATTGGTCAGTGCCGCAATCAGCCAGGGCCATTTGACTGAGTCGAAGGCCTTTATTGCATCCAATGATACAATTGCCATTTCGCCCGCGTCCCCATTCACATGTTCAATAACTCGGTGGAGTCGTCTGAGGTTGTTGGATATATTCCTATTTGGGACATAACCTGTCTGGTCGGGGTGTATTAATTTAGTAATGATCCTCCTCATTCTGTTTGCCAAGACCACTGTTAGCATCTTGCTATCCTGATTCAGCATTGACAGTGGTCTGAATGAGCCGCAATCATTGCCAGGCTTGTTGGGTTTAGGGAGCAGTATGATAATTGCCTCTCTTAGGGACTCTGGTAGCCTTCCCACTTCGTATGCCTCATTTAAAATTGCCAAGAGCGGGGGGAGCACCTCTTTTCTATACATTTTATAAAATTTGCTAGGGAGTCCATCAGCCCCCGGAGTCTTGCTGGAGGGTAGTTGTACCACTACCTCGTCTAGTTCCTCTAGTGTAATAAGAGCATCAAGCTCCTCTCGCTCTTCTGCGTTAATTTACCGCAACCCGATGTCTTCCAATGTTTCTCTTATTCTCCTGCAATCGCTTCCCTCTTCATCTCCGTAAAGGAGTCGGTAATAGTCTACAAATTCCGGATTAACGTCTTCTTAGGGTGTCCACTATGCACCCATCTGCCTTAGTTATCGTTCTGATTGTGGGTCTAGAGGTTTCGCTTTTATACAACCATGCCAGGGCCCTCCCTGGTTTATCCCCTCCTGCATGCTGTCTCTCTAGATACTTTTTGTAGTTTAGATTACACAATCTCTCCCAATGCCCAGCACATTCTTGTTGCAGCCCGAGTATTGCTTCATTTTATTCCTTGGTATTGCCTCCCTTTTTAACACTGTTTCTTATTCTTTTTCTGCGTCTAGCAGTTTGGCTAATATCCCTCCTTTTAGTCCTTTGGACTTTGCTATGGCTATCCCCCTCACTACCACTTTAAAGGCTTCCCAGAGCATACCCGCTGTCTCAACACTACCAGTATTGATCTCAAAATAGCTTATTATTTCCTCTCTCAAATCCTCCCTAAAAATTGTATCTTTCAACGCCTCTGCTCTGAGGCACCAAGTTGGTACTCTTGCTCTCGGGGGTCGGTATTGCCATACCAGTACCAATGGTGAGTGGTCCGATAGGACCCTCGCTTTATATTCTCTCTGCGCTATCTCTGCCATTAGCTCCTGTGTGGCAAACATGTAATCCAGTCTGGTGTGCACATTTTGTTGGGCCGAATAATGCAAATATTGTCTGTCCTGCAGATGACACACCCTCCATGCATCCTCAAACCCGAAATCCGTTAACAGTGACTGCAACGCCCTTGTAGTGGGTCTATTTTGCCATCTGATCTGTCAATATTCGGGTTTAGTGCGCAGTCACCACCCCCCCCAGCACATGCTAAGTTTGTTGTATAGGGTTCTAAAGTATGCCGCTGTGTCCTCGTTATATATGTGTTTATAATGCTTATTTCCTTGTTTTCCACCAGCCCTCTTATTATAACCATCCTCACGTCTGCTTCGACTGTAGATTGTAGCAGCTAGAATGGGACATGCGGTGCTACCCAGGTAATCACTCCTCTGGCATAGGCCGAATACGTTGCGCCTACAACGATCCCCCCTCCACTTCTTCCGGATCACCTCCAACTTTTCTTGTGCGAGGTGAGTCTCCTGTATCAGGGCTATGTCTATTTTCTGTCTATGCAGATACATCATAACCTTATTCCTCTTCAGATAGCTATTGAGCCCTCTAACATTCCGAGTAATTACTTTAAGTTCCCCAATGATGAATTAGGATCCCGCTCCCTCCTCCGCAAGCATAGTCCATATCTAAGTTTTCCCCCCCCCACGTGTAGGCTCGTTCTCCAACATAAACTTCCCTTAACTATAAACACTTCAACTTCCCCAATCTCCCTCCCTCCCTCCCAACCCCAACACACTTCCCAACTCCCAACACTCTCTGCTCCGCCCACTCCTCTTCTCCAACACCCCATCCTCCCCCTTCTCCCCCTGCCCAAACTCACCCTTCAACCCCCTCCTATCTCTACCCCCCTCAACTGTTGCCCAGCTCCATCATGGGATCTCAGGCACCCCCACATCTAGCCCTTTTCCAGCAATTGCCGTACTCACAGCTCAGCAGGGAGATCTCGCGCTAGCGGCGGTCCTACTACTCACTTTCCGGGGGTAGGCTGTCTCCATCCTGTAACTCCTATTTTGTTCATCAAGCTAAGCACGCTTAACGCTACCCATTTGGCTTTTTACAATTTATATTCCAGTCCAACATGTTCAAGTGTCACCTGTTATCATTTCCCACTACTATCTTTTCTAGCTGTGTCATGGTTATCAGTTCTGTGGTCTCTGCCCCTGGCACCCCCCCTCCCGCCTCTTATCATGCATGACTTTTTAATCACTTATCGTGTTCATCCCGGCCTTGTTCCTCATCTCGTTCCAGGCAGCCGCGTGCGTCCAACCATTTCGACACATCCTCGGGAGTGTCAAAAAAGTGTGCTTTACCCTTTGTGTATAATTTTGAGCTTTGCGGAATACAAGAGCATATATTTGAATCAAGCTGCACGCAGTCTCCTCTTGATCACAACATCGCTATAGCACTGTCTCTGCACCAGCATGGTGTAATCCGGGTATGCGGCGATCGTCGCGGACGCCCTTGTTATCGTCCCTCCTTTCCGAAAGAATTCCAAGATCTTCTCTCTGTCCCTGTAGTTCAGGATCTTCGCTATAATTGGTTGGGAGGGGGGGGTTCCAGGATGCGGTTTCCTCATCAGGGCCCTGTGCGCATGTTCAATTGCGAACCCTTGGGAAAGCTTGCTAGCTCCTATTTCATGTATAATCATTTCTCCACATAGTCAGTGGGGTCTTAGCCTTCCTCCCCCTCCGGCAGGCCGACCACGTGTATGTTATTGCGTCTCGCTCTTCCCTCAGCCTCCTCCGCTCGGTTCTACTGGTTGGCCACCTGTTTCAGTATGTGGACTTCCTTGGCATTGTTTGTGCTGGTATCAGTGTTGGTTTTTCACTGCGCTTTCTAGGCCACTCGTTCTTTCCGCAAGCGCTCTCACATCCTGACTCAGCAGATTGACCTCTATCCCCACTGCATCTATTTTGGTTTCCAGTGCGGTTTTCAGGTCTGCCATCGCTATTCCCCACAAAGTTTTCAATTCCATGATGGCTGTTAAGATCAAGTGATCCTCTCTTGGCGAAGCCGCGGCCTGCGGGTGCTGCAGTCATACCGTGTGTGTGCTGGGGTGGTAGGGGGCTGCTGCAACGTAGCAAAAATGTCCATTGTGGGCTGCTTGCCCTTGGTTTTACCTCCCGTTACAGACATTGTTCCACCCTGTTTTTACCCCCGGATCCTTTTCACCAGTAGTGTGCGGGTCTTTTACCCCCCCGCTGCTTCTTCTCCGTTGTTGCAGGCCTACTATAGCGCTGCCAGTCTTGCGCTTGCTTACGTACTGGTCCAGTCCGCCTCTTGGGGGGCTAGCTGCTCTCACTTCCTGCGCAATGTTGACAGGGCCTTTCCCAACACTCTATTATCTCTTCTGTTGCATTTCCACTGTCCACTCTTCATCAGTACTTGCTTCATTCTATGCCTCCCCTCCTTGGGTACAGGTGGCATCATGCCATCAACCACGGTGAGTTATGTGGCCTGCTTATTTGTCTTCTGGGCATGGCCCTCAGTGTCGCCCCTCCAGTAATCCGTCCTTATGTTCACTGGCGTGGGTTAGGCCTCAGTCTGTTTTTTTTTTAAACGTTTTTATTGATCTATAAACACAACCAAACAATACAAACCAAACAAGCAGTGCATATTTCAACATTTTCATTATACTTTCTTAACTGCTAGCCAATGCTTCCCTTATCCCACCCCCCTTTACAAGCCTATTACATTACTCATTCTGTTCCCACATCCTGTGGTACGGTCTCCCTATCTACAGGTTCTGCCGGGTCACCTATTGACCCAAACAGATCGGCTATCAATGATTTCCAGGCCATCAGGGACTCTGTCTCCTCCTCCCCCCCCTGTGCTGCTCGCTTCTTGCCATACCATGGTTTCCGCTTCCGCCCATTTTTGTAAGTCTCTCCACCACGCCTCCACATTTGGCATGTGGCAAGTCTTCCATCCCATGGCAATTCTCCTTTTTGCAAGCACATAAGCCAGATCCTTCAGTTTACTCACATGCTTGAGTTTCTGTGATCTTGGGAACCCCCCCAACAGACAAGCCCACACTGTGTCCACTACAATCTTGATCCCCTTTTTTTCCAGTTTCCCTTTCACTTCCCTCCAGAAGTGTTCTAGGACCAGAACATATGCACCATGCCCGTGTTCTCATCACACTTGGGGCATGCTTGCCTTCCTGCGTTCTCAAACCTTGATATCCTCCAAGGTGTCATATATGCCCTATGCGTTATATACAGTTGAATCTGTTTCAGTCTCGCATTTCTAGATACCTTCTTATGATACCCCTGTGCCCGCTCCCACATCCAATCCTCCATCGGGGGTCCAACTTCCGTTTCCCAATCTAGTCTCAACTGCGTGACCTCCTTCCCCACTTTAAACATCAGCATTTCATATATTCTGGAGATCTCATGGCCCCCTTCAGCTATGTCGCATATCATATCTATTGTGACATCCGAGTCCTGCTCTAGCAGAGTTTCTGGCCATATTCTTTTAATTCTCTGTACCATTCTATAATATTCTCCATCATCTGGCATGCGCTACACCACATCTTCCACCCTAATAGCATCATCTTAGGGCGCCCCATCATTTCCGACCCTGGGTACCCACATCATTTCTTTCAGATAAAATGGTGCACAATCGCGCCCTAACAGCCTAAATTCCGAGGTCTCCTCATCAGAGAGCCATTTGCCAACATATTGTAACTGGCTTGCCATTTAATACACCTCATAATTGGGCAATTTTACCCCTCCTTTGTCATGGAAGTTCTGTAGCTTCCATAACGCCACTCTGGTTCGCGTGCCATGCCACAAAAAATCCCTACACATGCTATTCAGTTTGGTGAAGAATTTCCTAGGAATCAGGTACGGTATATTCCCAAAGTAGTGTAGAAGCCTTGGCAGAACCACCATCTTTAGCATTGCTCCCCGCCCCATCATTGCCAAAAGGTAGCTTCGCCCAGACTTGCATGTACTTTTCAATTTTTTTAATGGCTACTTCTGTATTGCACCTATGCTCCTCTTCCACAGTGTGGTATATATTTATCCCCAGGTACCGAAATGTGCTTAACGCCCATGGTACTTGCAATACAGGCAATCGCTCCGATGGGATCCCTATGTATCCCCTTAATGGGTACATGCTGGATTTCTGGGGGTTCACCGCTATACCGGACAACGCAGCGTATCTTTCCATGACTTCTAGAATGTACTGGAGATTTTCTTCTGGGTATCGCAAGTACAGTAGCATGTCATCCGCGTATAGGGAGATCAGATGTCGCTCCCCTTTCACCTTGATGCCTATGATGTCATATTGCTGTCTCAAATATATTGCTAGAGGTTCCAGGGCCAATATGTAGAGCATTGGAGACCACAGATATCCTTGCCTGGTTCCCCTGCTAAGCTGCCACTTTCCCGATATCACAGATCCTGTCTTGACCCTAGCCAGTGGTTCGCTGTACACTATTTTTGCCTGCCTTACATATCCAGGCCCTAACCCATAGTGCTCCAGGGCCGCAAGCAGCCATGGCCATTTAACTGAGTCAAAGGCTTTAATTGCGTCCAAGGACACAATTGCCATTTCATCATCACTTTCACTGCCACACTCAATAATTCTCTGAAGTCGTCTATGGTTATTGGTAATATTTCTATTTGGGACCTAGCCCGTTTGATCCGGGTGTATTAGTTTGCCAATAACCTTCTTCAGTCTATTTGCTAAAACAGCAGTCAGTATCTTGCAGTCTTGATTTAGCATCGACAAGGGTCTTTAGGAACTGCAGCTGTGCCCAGGTTTGTTAGGTTTGGGGAGCGGTATTATGACGGCCTCTCTTATTGACTCTGGTAAACTTCCCATCTCAAATGCTTCGTTTAACATTCCTAACAGTGGGGGAAGGACCTCCACCATGTATACTTTATAAAACTCACTTGGGAGTCAGTCTGTCCACAGGGTTTTGCTAGTAGGCAACTGCCTCACCACCTTCCCTAATTCTTCTAAGGTAATCGGGGCATCTAGTTCCTCTCTCTCTCTCCTCACTTATCTTGGGCAGCCCTATGTCCTCCAGCATTTCTCCCATTTTAGCGCGACTACTCTCGCCATCGTCCCCATATAATACCTTATAATAGTCCACAAATGCTTGATTAACTTCCTCCTGGGTGTCTACTACGCTACCATCTTCTCTCTCTATAGTCCTGATTGTAACTGTGGGGGTCTTGCTCTTATATAACCACGCCAGAATTCTCCCCGCTTTATCACCTCCCACATGCTGTCTCTCCACATATTTTTTATAATTGAGGTTACAAAATCTGTCGCAATATTCTGCACATTTTTGCTGTAGCCCGAGTGTCAATTCTACCTTCTCTGCTGTATCATCTTCGCCCCTCGAGGCCTCTTCTAGTTTCTCCTCCATCTCCTGTAGTTCGGCTAAAATCCCACCTTGTAGACCTTTCGATTTTGCTATGGCTACTCCTCTCATCACAACTTTAAAGGCCTCCCATAGTGTTCCCGCCGAGTCTACAATCCCAGTATTTATTTCAAAATAATTTACAATCTCCTCCCCTCAAGTCCTCCCTAAAGAAATGGTCTCTCAATGCTTCCGCTCGTAGGCGCCATGTCGGGATCCTCGCTCTCAGGGGGCAGCATTGCCATTCAAGAATCAGGGGTGAGTGGTCCTGAAAGGACTCTAGCTTTGTACTCTATTCGTGTAATCTCTGCTATCATTTCAGGTGAAGTAAAGACATAATCCAACCTCGTGGATAACTGCTGTGGGGCAGAATAATGCGAGTATTGCCTTTCCTGGTGGTTTCTCACTCTCCATGCATCCTCCAAACCAAAGTCATTCAGCAATGTCTGTAGCGCCTTGGCAGCAGGGGCCGGTCTATCTTCCCATCCGATCCATCTACCCTCGGGTTCAGTACGCAGTTAAAGAACTCCCCAGATCACCGCGCTTCCAACAGTTCGGGGCGTACGTATTGACTATACTTATTTCCCTATTTTCCACCAGTCCCCTCAGTATAACCATCCCCCCGTCTGTCTCAGCTATCACCTGTAATCGCTGAAAGGGGACATGTGGCGCCACCCAAATAAGCACTCCCCTCGTATAAGCAGAGTATGATGAGCCCACCAGCACTCCCTTCCATTTCCCAGCAATTGTGTCCATTCTCTCCCGCGTGAGGTGGGTTTCCTGCAGCAATGCAATATCTATTTTTTGCCTGCGCAGGTACAACATAACTTTGTTCCTCTTCAAATAACTGTTAAGCCCCCGCACGTTCCATGTAACTATTTTAATGTCTCCCATGGCCTAGACGAGTTCCATTCCTCCTCCCACAGGTGCAGCCTAACTCGAAGTTCCAATCCAATCTGTATAGGCTTGTTTCCCACCCAACATCCCATTCCCCAATTTCAAACCACTGCAAACCCCCTTCACACTCCTCCTTCCACTCCCTTCTTTGTCCCCCACCCCAACAAGTGCCCAGCTCCAGCCCTGGATCTCAGGCCCCCCCGCATTTGGTTCTGCCCCAGAAAGCCCAGCCCAGAACCCAGCAGGGTGTCACCGGACTACCAGCGACCTAACTTACTATATATTATGGGAGGTATGAGGTCATGCTCCGTGTAGCTCCTATATTTATGAACGTTTTTAATGCCACTATAGCTAAAGCTCTTAACCCACTTTTCCGCCCGTTACATGCAGTGCTGTATTCAAGTCCCATTGTCATAAGCTGCAGCACCTAGAGCGCTACAGCCACATGTTACTTATCTCCTCCGTCTGTTCCCTGAACATCTGATTCCTGAGGGCAGCTCTGCGCGTCAAACCATCCCATGGCATCCTCCGGAGTGTCAAAAAACCAGGTTCTACCCTTGTGGAACACCTTCAATTTGGCAGGATAGAGCAGCATGTACCTATGACCCGCTTCCCGCAATCTTTTCACGGTCCCGAAGTTCATGCGGCTGCACTGTACTTGTAAGGTATAGTCCGGGTATGCCGTTATGTTCGCTGCCCCTCTCTGTATCGTGTCACCTTTCCGAAAGTGTTCAAGGATTTTTTCCTGGTCTCGGTAGTTTAATATCTTGGCTATTACCGGCCTAGGAGGGTTTCCCTGCGGCGGCTTCCTCGTCAGGGCCCTGTGCGCCCTCTCGACTGCAAACCCCTGAGACAGGTCTCCCCCAGTTATCTCCTGCAATAACATTGACTCGACATATTCCGCACGGTTGGTTCCCTCAACTCCTTCTGGCAATCCGATGATACGGATGTTTCTTCGGGCGCGTCCCTCCGCCCTACTCTCCAGGTTGCCCACACTTGTACCAAGGCATGAAGTTCGGATTTGTGGGCCGCGCAGGCCGCCGTGTTCGGGGCCACCTCTTTTTCCAGGTCCTCCGTGTGCTCTGCGAGCGTTCTCACGTCTTGCCGGAGAAGGTTGACGTCCTCCTGCACCGCCCCGAATTTTTCATGTAGTTTCATGCGGTTTATAAGCATACTCTTCTCCCGGATCAATTTCGGATGCAGGAGCACAGGTCGAATGCAGCCTACTCCATGGCTGCCAAGCCGCGCCGCCTATTTTGTAACGTTAATTAATTTATTTTAGATTTCTTTTTTGCACTTTCCCTTTTGTAATCATATAATGTTAAATGTTTCTTAAAAACCAATTAAAGATCATTGACTGTCAAAAATTTGATGAGATGATTACAAACACTTCAGTGATAACAAAATAGTGATCAATCTAATGGTAGAAAAACAGCCAAGGAAATTACAGCTTTGATTTGTCCAGTGCTGGAGGAAGCCTTCGCGGAAAGATGATTGCCAAATAAGAAGAGTATTCCTCCAGCCAAAATGTGCATGCATTCCTGCTTGTATGCACTAGCAGGGGGCATGTAAAGGGATTTACCTGGGAGACCATTTGGTTCTGGGATTGGGTCGATGGTGGATCCACTTTATCAGTTTACAAATTTTCTCAAAGGAGCATGTGATTAAAATGAGATCATACTTGGCACATTAGTAACCCCGCTTGTGAAAGCTCTATATAAGAGCATTCCACAGCAGAATAAATTACTTGCAACAAATTGTGTCCTAAGACAACACACCAGCATTCTACAGATTCTGATATCTTTCTTTATGCGTCTCACTGAGATTTGTGATGATCAAATAATTTTTCTAGTAAAAAGACACATTTTAGATGCAGATAAGTGGCATGGTCACAGGGGCCACTTTTGCTGCATCCTCAGCAGCTTAGATATGGACAATTGTGAAAAAGACTAAATGTATTTGGAATGTAATATATTTCTGAAACATTAGCTGCAATGAATGTGTTACATCAATGATGTGTTAAAGATCTGGGGAAGTTCTGAATCACAACAAGCATTTTATGAGCAGCTTGATAAAACAGATTTTTGAATCACACACACTGGCAGCAAGATATAAATCGATATTTGGATCTTTTGATATGGTTATCCACAGTGAGTTTTTTGAAAACTGACGGATCATAATCCCTTACTATTAAAAAGAAATTACCAGCCAAAGACTATTAGAAAAAAACTTGCCATTTGGACACTTATGATAAAGGTGAAATTGCTCCTCCATATAAGACTTTCATCACCAAGCACTGGCCTTGGGGCAATGTCTATGAATCGGCGAATTCAAGCAAGCTTGTCGGGAAGCATTGCAAGAGAGTAATATTGAACCTGAGAAATACATTAGAAACATGCACAGGTCAGTGAAGTGATATCAACTTGCATTTGTCCATACTTGACGGACTAATAAGCTTTAAAAAAAACATCTACATGAACTGGCCCTTCTAAATGGATGTGAGAAAACCTTCCCAGTGATAAGGTTTACCTTTAAGCGGGAACAAGACTTCTGGGATCAACTTATTAAGACTGCACCCTTGAAAAAGGATTGCTCTGCAAAGACAACATTATTGGTCTTGGCAGCACCAAGTGGCATGCGTCATATGGAAACCTTTTCCTGCTTAATCAGGAAAGGAACCAAAGAAATAGATATTCGGCCTCATTACAAGTTTGGGGGTATCCTTGCCTGTAAAACCGGCAGGCTGCCGCCAAAATTGCAAAATTTTCCAGGGCCCGCGAATGGGCAATTACCGGGTCATTACGGCTCTGCTGGACCCGGTAATTGCCCATTCGCGGGCGCCGGAATGAAATGCTCCCCATTCCAGTTTGAGCCCCATAGGGCTCAATGGGAATGGGGAGGTCGGATGCACCAGCACCATTCAAAATGGTGCCGGTGCATCCGACATGCTCTGCTCACAGGTGCCAGTACACCCGCCAGGTCAGACATGGCGGGCAGGAAGGCAGAACCCCAACCTTTGTGAACACCCTGGAAAAATGGAGCGAAACCAGCAGTAACGCCAGAACAACTGTCGTAGCTGTCTATATGAAAATGGACCAATCCCCTGACCATCGAACGGCGACACTGGACAAACCCAAGAGTATGTATTCAGCAGAAAGAAAGACACTTACAGGTGTTCTCCACTACGTACCAGTGCCCGGAACGTTATTGTTACAGGGGAGGGCCGGGCCAGAACAGGCACTTAGGAAGGCATCATGGTGAGTAATTCCTTCAGAGTAAAGGAGAGGGGGTGGGGTCACGTCTTTAAACCACGTCATACGAGGGCTTGCAAGAAGTGGGATTGGTCTAAATGGAATCGCAGTGGAATAAAATGCAACAGATCTGATACTCTGTCTTTTATGTTTGTCTCATCAAAGGAACAAGACTACGAAGGACCCTACACAGAGGATTACCAGTGGACTTCTTAAAGCCACTAGAAGCTTGATCCTGAGAAGCCATCCGTACAGAAGAGACTGACGCTCAGGAATGAACAAGTTACTTACCTGTAACTGTTGTTCTCCAGCATGGGTCTGGCATGGATTCACATGCTCATGAATATTCCCTGTCGTCAGGCTGGGAATCCTCGGTAAAGAAAAAATCAGTATCAGTTTCGTTTCTGATCTGTCTTTCTTAGTAGTAACCAATCACTGGTCTGTGGGTCATACTGCCCCCAGCCAATGACTGCCCTCTCCCCAAGCCCCTCTCCTGGCAGCCATCCTCAGATTTGCTAGCACGTAAAGTGGCAGTATGACCAAGTGAAAAGCCGTAGAGGGGAAGGAGGGAGGGTTTGCATGTGAATCCATGCCAGACCCATGCTGGAGAACAACAGTTACAGGTAAGTAACTTGTTCCTTCTCCAGCATGGGGTCTGGCATGGATTCACATGCTCATGAATATAAGAATACATAGCAGTACACACACGCACAACCACAGGAGGTGGCAAAAGGCTCAACATTAAGCATTACATAAACTCAACATTAACCAACTCACCTCCTCACCAGGCCCACCTTAGGCGAACAGGTTGCGCAGCACTGCTTGGCCGACTCCGGACTCCTACCTGGAATCCCGGTCGATGCAGTAGAATCTTGTGAATGTGTGCGTCGACTTCCACAAAGAAGCCCTGCAGATGTCCAGCAGGGGCACACCAGACAAGAACGCTGTAGTAGCAGCGAACGCTCTGGTCGAATGGGCTCCTGGACGGCCGGGCAACGGTCGGTTGGCCAACCGATGACGCAGCCGGAAAGCCATCTGGAAATGGAAGCGTTCGAGAAAGCCTTCCTTTGGTTCATAGGTCCAAAGTTCACAAACGGCTGTGATGTCTTCCGAAAACTCTTTGTTCGGTCCACGTAGAACTTAAGTGCTCTAGCTACATCCAGCGAGTGCAAAGTCCTCTCGGCCGGCGACAAAGGCGACGGAAAGAAAACTGGCAACACCAAGGGCTCGTTAAGATGGAAGTCCAACGGCACCTTGGGCATGAAAGCAGGGTGCGTCCTCAGCACCACCCTCGTATCGTAAAAAGTCAGGTATGGAGGCTTGCAGGATAGGGCCTGAATCTCTCCCATGTGTCACACGGAGGCGATGGCCATAAGGAACGCTGTCTTCCACGACAGGAACTTCAACGGAGCCGAATGCAAAGGCTCGAATGGTGGCCCCATGAGCCTGGTCAGCACCACGTTGAGCTCCCACGCCAGGGCTGGAGCCTTCACCGGCGGGAACGATCGGAACAGTCCCTTCATAAATTCCTTCACCAGTCGATGAGACCACAAGGACGGCCGTCCTGCAGTGCTGGTGTAACGGGAGATCGCTGCCAGATGTATCTTGATGGAAGCGTGAACTAGTCCAGCTTTGGCCAGCGACAGTAGGTATGGTAGCACTTGAGGTGCCGTAATCCGTAGAGGGTTGATCTTCTGTGCACGACAGAGAACCTCTTCCACTTATGTCCGTAGCACTTGAGAGTTGAGGATGCCCTGGCCTTTGCAAGAACTTCTCTGCAGTCAGCTGGGCTATCGTGCCCTCCAAACTCTAGTGCTGCAGGAGCAAGCCTGCAAGTTCAGCGACTCCGGGTCGTGATGAAGAATGGCGCCTCCCTCTCTGGAGAGAAGATCTGCGTCTGTCGACAGCTTGACTGGTGGGGACGCTGAAAGGTCCAGAAGGTCCGAGAACCAGATCTGTCTCGGCCACGCCGGTGCAATGAGGATCATCCTGCACTGGGACCTCTTGAGCTGGCTGATGAGTCGAAGCAGCAGTGGCAACGGAGGAAACGCATACAGGAACAGGCCGTACCAGGGGAACGAAAAGCATCGCCCATGCTCCTTGGCTGGGGAAACCTGCTGGCGAACCTCTGGCACTTGGAGTTCGTCGCTGTCGCGAACAGGTTGATCTGGGGTTTGCCCCATCGTTGGAAGAGCCGATCCACTTGATCCTGGCGTAGTTCCCACTCGTGGCACGAGCGCAGCTCCCTGCTGAGTGAGCCGGCGATGGTGTTTTTTATTCCTGTTAGATCGAAGGGAACCAGAAACATCCCCTGGGTGACGGCCCAATGCCACAGATCCTGGGCCTCCTTGGATAGGGCTGGGGATCTGGTGCCTCCCTGCTTCCGCATGTAGAACATCGTGGTGGTGTTGTCGGTGAAGATCCTCACGACCTTGCCCTTGAGCAACGTGAGGAACGACTTGGGCGCCCAGAACACGGCGCAGAGCTCCAAGATGTTGATGAGGAGAGACCTCTCCTGCGGGAGCCAAAGGCCTCTTGCGTGGAGACCTCCGGTGTGCGCACCCCATCCCTCCAAGGAGGCATCTGTCGTCACCGTCTCCTGATGTGCCGGGGTATGGAAGTCCGTGCCCGCCGTGAGGTGTGCACGGGTGCCCACCACTGAATCGCCCGACGGAAAATCTCGTTGAGCGGGATCTTGTCTTCGAAGCTGCCCGCCGCTAGCATCCAGCGGGCGTCGAGGAACTCCTGTAGAGGACGCATCCGTAGCCTGCAGAGGCACACTAGATAGATGCATGAGGACATCATTCCGAGGAGGGACTTGATGGATCTCACCCTGGCCACGTCCGTGGCTAGCAGGCGCTGCACCTTGCCTAAGATGGCCTTCGTCCTTTCCTCCAACGGAGACGTCAATCGTTCCACTGTATCGAGCTTCGCTCACAGAAACTGTGCCACCTGCGACAGAACCAAATGGGATTTCGGGTAGTTGATGGAGAAACCCAGCTCCGTGAGTAAGCAGACGGTCTTCACCGTGTGCTCGACGGCAAGTTATCCTGTCCTTGCACGGATGAGCCAGTTGTGCAGGTAGGGGTAGACGTGGATCCCCTGCAGGCACAGCCGCGCCGCCACTGGTGCTAGGCACTTAGTGAACACCCTGGGTGTTGACTTCAATCCGTAAGGCAGAGCTCTGAATTGGTAGTGGCGTTGGAACAAGTTACTTACCTGTAACTATTGTTCTCCAGCATGGGTCTGGCATGGATTCACATGCTCGAATATTCCCCGTCGTCAGGCTGGGAATCCTCGATGAAGAAAAAATCAGTATCAGTTTCGTTTCTGATCTGTCTTTCTTAGTAGTAACCAATCACTGATCTCTGGGTCATACTGCCCCCAGCCAATGACTGCCCTATCCCTAAGCCCCTCCCCTGGCAACCATATTCAGATTTGGTAGCACGTAAAGTGGCAGTATGACCAAGTGAAGAGCCGCAGAGGGGAAGGAGGGAGGGTTTGCATGTGAATCCATGCCAGACCATGCTGGAGAACAACAGTTACAGGTAAGTAACTTGTTCCTTCTCCAGCATGGGGTCTGACATGGATTCACATGCTCATGAATATAAGAATACATAGCAGTACACACATGCACAACCACGGGAGGTGGCAACAGGCTCAACATTAAGCAATACAACAACTCAACATTAAGCATCTCTTACCTCCTCACCAGGCTCACCTTAAGCGAACAGGTTGCGCAGCACTGCTTGGCCGACCCTGGACTCCTCCCTGGAGTCCCGATCGATGCAGTAGAATCTTGTGAAGGTGTGTGTCGACCTCCATGTAGCAGCCCTGCAGATGTCCAGCAGGGGCACACCAGACAGGAACGCCGTGGTAGCAGCGATCGCTCTGGTCGAATGGGCTCTCGGAAGGCCGGGCAGCGGTCGGTTTGCCAACCGGTGACAGTGCATGATGCAGCCGGAGAGCCATCTGGAAATGGAAGCCTTTGAGAGAGCCTTCCCTTGATTCACAGGTCCAAAGTTCACAAACAGCTGTGATGTCTTCCGAAAACTCTTTGTGCGGTCCACGTAGAACATCAGTGCTCTAGCTACGTCCAGCGAGTGCAGAGTCCTCTCGGCCGGCGACGAAGGCGACGGAAAGAAAACTGGCATCATCAAGGGATCATTGAGGTGGAAGTCTGACGGCACTTTGGGCATAAAGGAGGGGTGCGTCCTCAGCACCACCCTCGTGTCGTGAAAAGTCAAGTATGGCGGCTTGCAAGATAGGGCCTGGATCTCTCCCACTCGTCGTGCGGATGTGATGGCCACGAGAAATGCTGTCTTCCACGACAGGAACTTCAATGGCGCTGAATGCATAGGCTCGAATGGGGCCCCCATGAGCCTGGTCAGCACCACGTTGAGCTCCCACGCTGGGGCAGGGGCCTTCACCGGCGGGAACAATCGGAATAGTCCCTTCATAAATTCCTTCACCAGGCGATGAGACCACAAAGACGCCCGTCCTATAGTTCTGGTGTATCGGGAGATGGCAGCCATATGTATCTTGATGGAGGCATGAGCCAGTCCAGCTTTTGATAGCGACAGTAGGTACAGCAATACTTGAGGGGCCGTAACCTGCAGAGGGTTAATCTTCTGTGCACGGCACCAGACAGAGAACCTCTTCCACTTATGTCCATAGCACTTGAGAGTTGAGGACGCCCTGGCTTTTGCAAGAACCTCTCTGCAGTCAGCCGGGATATCGTATCCTCCAAACTCTAGTGCTGCAGGAGCCAAGCCTGCAAGTTCAGCGACTCCGGGTCGTGATGAAGAATGGCGCCTCCTTCTCTGGAGAGAAGATCCGCGTCTGTTGCCAGTTTGATAGGTGGGGATGCTGACAAGTCCAGAAGGTCCGGGAACCAGATCTGTCTCGGCCACGGCGGTGCAACGAGGATCATCCTGCACCTGGACCTCTTGAGCTGGTTGATGAGACGGAACAGCAACGGAGGGAACGCGTACAGGAACAGGCTGTCCTAAGGGAACGAGAAAGCATCGCCCATGCTCTTCGGATGCGTGAACCTGCTGGCGAACATCTGGCACTTGGAGTTCGTCGCCAACAGGTTGATCTGGGGTTTGCCCCATCGTTGAAAGAGCCGATCCACCTGGTCCTGGCATAGTTCCCACTCGTGGCACGAGCGCAGCTCCCTGCTGAGTGAGTCGGCGATGGTGTTTTTTATTCCTGCCAGGTGGAAGGGAACCAGAAACATCCCCTGGGCTATGGCCCAGTGCCACAGATCCTGGGCCTCCTTGTATAGGACTGGGGATCTGGTGCCTCTCTGCTTCCGGATGTAGAACATCGTGGTGGTGATGTCGGTGAAGATCCTCACCACTTTGTCCTTGAGGGGCGGAAGGAACGATTTGAGCGCCCAGAACACGGCTCGTAGCTCCAAGATGTTGATGTGGAGAGATCTCTCTTCCGGGAGCCAGAGGCCTCTTGTGTGGAGATATCCGGTGTGGGCCCCCCATCCCTCCAGGGAGGCGTTCGTCGTCACCTTCTCCCGATACGCCGGGCTCTGAAACTCTGTGCCTGCCGTGAGGTGCGCACGGGTACGCCACCATAGAATCGCCCGACGGAACTCCTCGTCGAGCGAGATCCTGTCTTCGAAGCTGCCCGCCGCTTGAATCCAGCGGGCGTCGAGGAACTCTTGTAGCGGACGCATCCGAAGTCTGCTAAGGAGCATAAGGTAGATGCATGAGGACATCATCCCGAGGAGGGACTTGATGGACCTCACCCTGGCCACATCCGTGGCTAACAGGCGCTGCACCTTGCCCAAAATGGCATTCGTCCGTTCTACCGACGGAGATGCCAATCGCTCCACTGTATTGAGCGTCGCTCCCAGAAACCGTGCCACCTGCGACGGAACCAGGTGGGATTTGGGGTAGTTGATGGCGAATCCCAGGTCCGTGAGCAGGCGGACGGTCCTCGCCGTGTGTTCGACTGAGTTCTCTTGACCTTGCACGGATTAGCCAGTCGTCCAGGTATGGGTAGAAGTGGATCCCCTGCAGGCGCAGCCATGCCGCCACTGGTGCGAGGCACTTGGTGAACACCCTGGGTGCCGACTTTAATCCGAACGGCAGGGCTCTGAATTGGTAGTGATGCCCCTGGACTACGAATCTGAGGAACTTTGTGTCCTTTTAGAATGGGGATGTGGAAGTAAGCATCCTCCAGGTCCAACAATGGTAGGAAGTCGCCCTCCTCCAGCTGTCCCAGCACGTGCTGGAGGGTGACCATCCTGAATTTCTGTGCCTTGATGTACTTGTTTAACTGACGCAGGTGCAGGATGGGGCGCCAACCGCCTGTCTTCTTTCTGACGAGGAAGTACCTTGAGCATGCCCCGGAGCCTCTTGGGGACGAGCTCGATGGCACCTTTCTTGAGCATCGCCCTTACCTCCAACAGCAGTTGAGGGACGTGATTCTCCTTCCTGGCCACGCGAGGAATGTGAGGACACTTCTTTTGAAATTCTAGCGAGTGTCCGCGGGCAAGGGTGTCCAGCACCCAACAGTCGGTGCAGATGGACTCCCACACGCTGACGAACTTCGTCAGCCGGCCTCCAACCAGGGTGCTTCAGTGGGGGCCCGACGCTACGGCCGGTTCAGTCCTGCTTGGAAGAGGCCTTGCCGCCTTGGCCTCCTTGGCGACGGCGGCGAGACCCTCCTTGCTTGCCGCGGCCTCTGTAGGCATCCTGGGACGAGGAGGGGGCTGCCTGGCGGTACGTAGAGGAGCCACCGATGGATCCCTTGGAGGCTCCCTGTCTGCCTCCGGAGCTCCGAAAGGGCTGCCGTTGCTGAAGGACTCCTAGGGCTTGGGCTGTCTGTGTCGGTCTTGATGGCCTGGAGGGACTCATCCACCGTCTTCCCAAACAGGTTGTTGCCGTCGAACGGCATATCCAACACTCTGGTCTGGACGTCCTGGCGAAAGTCCGTCGCCTTGAGCCATCCTCGTCGTCGAAGGCAAACCCTGTTGCCCAGCTGGCGAAATCCGGTATCGGCAATGTCCGCTGCCACCGTTATGGCATGATCCGACGCCACCTCACATTCCTGCAGAATCTGTAGGGCCTCCGCCCTCTTGTCGTCCTGTAGGAAGTCTAGCAGGGGATCTATCTTGAACCAAAGCTCCCTGTCGTAACGGGCCACAATCGCTAAGGCATTGGCCGCCTTAATCGTCGTCGCCGCCGACAAGATGACTCGTCGTCCCATGGAGTCCAACTTCTTGCCCTCGCTGTCCGGCGGGGAAGTGGAGGTTGAAGCCGCCACACCCGCCGCTTTCTTCTTGGACGCTGCTGAGACGACCAAGTCCGGTGTAGGCTGGGCCCTGAGGCACAAGGGGGCGGCATCGGGGACCCGGTACTTCTCGTACCTGTCCCTTTTGGCGGGTGTCGTGGAAGGGTCCTTCAGGATAGCCAGCCCCTCGTGCCAGATGTCGAAGAGCAACAGTACCGCAAGGACCGTCTTTCTCTTGGCCTCCCGTCGTTGGTAAAGAAAGCCTTCCTTTTTCTGTTCCTCGGGGCAGAGCTGGAAGAGCTCAGATGCCCTGGCTATCATGGCGTGGAAAGAGCCAATTTCGTCGGACGGAGAGGCCCGAGGGGGGTGGGGGGTGATGAAGGAACGTCCGTTGTATCATCGCCACATCGTCCATCCAGTCGCTGTATCCGTCGCCGTATCATCCCGAGGGTCCGGCGAGGGGGATGAGGGGTCCACAGGCCTCGTGGGCACGAAGGGCGGTGCGGGGTGGACTCTCCTCCGCTTGTTCGGAGGGCTTCCCGATGGTCCTGGTTCTGGATCCTCCATCAGGGTCGGTGGTAACCTCGTCCTTATCTCAGTACATAAGGATTGTATCACCAACAAAATGGCCACCGAGCTATCCTGGGGCTTGGGCAACGGCTGCGACGGGCGGGATGGCTGCTCCACTGGGCCCTCGTCGTCGCCATCTTCGATCACATCAGCAGGAACTTGCCCCTGGGATCGAACCTTCTCGAACCTCTCGTTGAGGCCTTTCACGGTTTCCACCAGATCCTCCTCCTCGGCTGAATCCGAGTCCGTATTGGCCACCGCCCCCCCCCCTCTTTTTCCACCGGGGTCTCAACGATGGGCTGGAAAGAGGATTCCCTCTGCGGTGGCAGGGCAACTCTGGGCCCCTAAGCTCGAGAGCTATAGCACGAGGACTCCCAACACTTGAACGTACGGTAAAAATCTGAGGATGGCTGCCAGGGGAGGGGCTTAGGGAGAGGGAAGTCATTGGCTGGGGGCATTATGACCCAGAGACCAGTGAATGGTTACTACTAAGAAAGACAGATCAGAACGAAACTGATATTGATTTTTTCTTTAACGAGGATTCCCAGCCTGACAGGGAATATTCATGAGCATGTGAATCCATGCCAGACCCCATGCTGGAGAAGAAGTGCTTCTGTGTTCCATTATATTTAGCTTAAACCCGAATAAAGGACCTTCTGTTACGTCACAGCAGCCTCCTGCCTCCTCAATCCCACACGGTGAAAAAAAAGATTGCAAATAATCAGTACAGCGGCTGAATCCTGACAAAAAAGTTGCCATATGATAGTGAGTCCCGCATATATTAACTACATGGATGGGTCTTCTTTGAAGTGTTTAGCAGTGGTGCTGTGTGCTCATTGTCAAGGTTGAAATTCAATCATGCACGTTCTGGCCATACACCAAAAGTGTGTGATGTATGGAAAAACTATCAATAATTCATGTAGACCAATAGGAAAAGTAATAAAATCCTTTAGTAGCTCATAGAAACCAAAATCATTGTTCCAATTAAAGCAGATTGATTCTAAAAACCAATGCATTTCGGATAATGAAGTCCTTCATTAGAGCAAATCTACAATACAAGAAAATGTGAATCCTTATACAAAACAAAAATATCTCCCACATCTACACAAAAACGCAAACAAAAAGCACCGAATAACCAGTACTTAGGAATAACTCAAGCATATCACAGAGAGATACCCTCAGATATCAACATAAGATGTGACCTGGGAGGGAGTCGGACCACCCGAGAGCAGGTGGGCCAAGAGGGCCATCAAACCCCAAAGCCTGTGAGCGCTGTGACCCAGGCAGAAGACGGTGGCATGCAGAGTTCAGCCCTCCCTAGGGACAGCCAGGATTAGTTTCAATGGCAGAAGTCCTGGGTCGCCGGCCTAGTGTGGCCCGGGTAAAAGACGGCAGCGCACCCGGGTGGTGCGGCAACCCAGGCACGTATGGAGTCTCATTCCAGTAACACAACGAAGCAGGCTTCAGTAGCGCCCAGGCGCAGTGTATAAAGCATGCAGGCCCCGACCCAGTTCCCCATAGGGAGCAACATAAAAGGGACACAGGTCCACAGAAGTGGTGGCGGCATCCCTGTGGAGCATGTGGTGCCGCAAAGACAATATGCATCTCCAACCAGCAGCGGTGATTGGTGGTGCACCCCCTCCCCGGGTACAGGGCACCCCCATGAAAATGATCTTCCTGGTCTACATCGGTAAGGATACCACCCAGGGCTATGGGACACCGTCAAGACAGCGCTACACCGGGCCATGGTGGTGATCAAAGGACAGGGTCGTGCTCGTGGTGATTAATAAACAGGTGCCTGAACTCACCAGAAGCATCAATGAAGAGGCAGGCCCGTCACTGGAAGAGAGTTTGCAGCCTGGTCCTGCCATGGTGTGACATGTGTCACCAGCAACGGAGCGTGATGTGCCTCAGCCCCGAGGGGTTGAGGAACATTTGACGGATAAGGTTCTGTGGTAGGGGTAGGTGGCTGCACAGTCCCCAAAGGAACAAAGTCTCTGTACGAGGTACTCGCATGGCTGACTGCAGAAGTCATTTATAAATAAATTCATTTATAATGGCATTTATTTGCAATGCTGTTTATGTGTAGGGCGCACAGAGGGGGAAGAAGGTAGAGTATCTTAGCCGTAGGGTTGAGGGGCAGAGATGGTGGCCTGCCAGAGGCCACCCATGTAGGAGGGTCCCCCAAGGAAATATCCCATAGCTCCACTTATATACCAGTGTCACAGAAATTAGGGTAGGGTAGGGGGCTGCTCTGTATGCGCACCAATGCTATCCACTTTAGTACTATCTTCACTCCAGGGTGGATCGGCGGAACAGGACCCCCAGAGAGAGGGGAGGCCAGAACCAGGGATTCTGGGTTGGAGATGTACCAATTGGCTGCACTCTTGTAAGAATGTCAAGCAAAGAATGGAGACAGATGCTCTGCATCCATTCGGTAAATGACAATCAAGGGTTTGGGGCCCTCTTGACTGAAGCAGAGTCCAGATAATTTACAGAGCAAACTAATGAGGTTTCCGACACATTGCTACAACATTTCATGACTTCATATGACCTAAAGGAACCCTTTGAAAAACAATCTGGCCGATTAAATCGTAGTGGTGCATCCTTACTCAATGGCTCTTTTTCGCCTGGATGTATTCAGGCAGTCATAGCAGAAAAAAAAGAAATCGCACCTGGCCCAGGGATGGGGAGATTTGTCTAATGTAGTCATGAAAGCCAACAGTGTACAATGGTCCCACGCTCTGCCTAGACATCACTCAGGTGAATCACTTTCCCTCTACCTGGACGATGTCCTAGAGAGTTCCTATTAATAGAAAAGGCAGCTACGGGACCCCCTCCAACTATAGGCCAAGCTTTATGTGACACCAGTAAAGGGTTCTTACTTGAGCAATTGTGTCAATGGGAGAGGTGTAAGGATATTCTTCTGCTAGATCAAACAGGCTTTACATAAGGACTGGATACTTGTGTAAATGGGCTAGTATGAAATATGCTAAAACAAAATGTTCGGTCAAAAAAAAAATAGCCTATACAAGCTGCCAAAAGATGCCATCGGGCGGCCTTCGACAATGTCCGTAGGAATAAGCTATGGTTAAAATGATCCCGGAGGATTTGCTAAAATAATTGATTAGGTTACCCACAGAATGTGTGTGTTAAGATTCTGACGGTTCCCTTGAATACCCTACTTTCTCAATGAAAACTGATTATGGGGAGGCGGAAGAGTATTTTTAAGTCATTATGAACAAGTATGTAATAACCTTTTGACGCTGTTTGGACTCTCTCCCACTTTACTGATTAAATCCTGTGTGGCTACGTTAAAAAAAACATACTTATGTGGAACTGGAAGAGGAGTCATGCTCAAGTGCAACCCTAACCATTATCGGCGTCCATGACATCTCGCCCAGTACCATTTAACAGGCGCGCGCATGTTCTTAAGATGCAAGCCAGTCTTTAGTATTTTAGACTGAACTTATTCCCTAAACAGGAGGTTCGGGGAGCTAGAAGCTGTGCTGGGGAGTACACTGTAAGGGCCCTTTCTCTACTGAAAATATTGTTTTAGAAACTCTTGATATCTAGGTACAGTATGTCTACAATTAGAACAAATCAGGATGCACCTTTTTAAGACAATTGGTGCACAATGAGGAATTTTGGCAAAGAGTATTTTTGGGCTAGTTTGGTGGTTGATGGCAGGCAAACACATTTCTGTAATCTTGGTCTCGCACTTGTATAGGGATAAAACGTTGAAGTACTCATTTGATGAATTCTTCTGTACCTATTTTAATCTTTGAATGTATTAACGAAATAAGTCATCTCTGCTAGAGTGTATCTAAAAGTTGTATGTAATGTTTAGCTTAATGTATTGGAGTATTTACCAATGCATGTGCAAGGTCATCCATAAACGTTCTCTTGGAGGTTCGAAAATAGTAATGTAAAGTTGGGGGTTAAAGAAAAAATGCAGGTTCCTGTAGGAAGCCACACAAGCCCACCAAGGTGTCCTGTGTTCCCTAAGAAGCAAGGGGGTAACAACCAGCATGTCTCCTTGTGGTGTGGGATAATGGAACTCGGGAGAGTGCCCGGTCTCCTGTGAGGCGACTAACGGTAAGATCACAGAGCTGGTCGACTAGCATGCTCCTTCTCTTGCAGCTGGACTGTAGGGTGACAGGGGCGTTTGGTAAGTAGTGGTCCCTTCCTGGTTTGGTAGCAGGTGTGCAAACTGCCACCAAGCCGAGGCAAAAACACCAGGGCAACACCTGGCTCTCAGTGCGGACAGGCAAAAAGTGACAGGAGGTACTGTAGCCCTTCAGGGGCAGACAGCTTCCCTCGCCTGAGCTCCCCTTAGTTTATTCAGCTGCCAGTATGGAAAGGAAGCACACCCCTGCCCTGGCTAGACACACAGCATGCAGGGTGGCTACAATAAGGAGCATCGGCCAGAGCCGGGCGAGGAGGAGTGAGGGGAAGAGTATCACAACAGGATTGCCTTTACACTTCTCTGGCAACCATATCCATTACTGATGCCAGCTATTGCAGTACTATAATACATCCAATAGGGTGGCCGTGCGTGGTTGGGGTCAATATAATGTAATAAAGAAATAAAATCCACGCTGCAAACAACTCAATTCGTTGTACGAATTACAATTATTTTATAAAGATCATATCGTGCAAGATGTCACAAAGAATATCTCAAATATTCAAAACTAAAGTTTACATGCAGTAAAAAATACGTGTCATTATTATTCAGACAAAATAAAGAAAAATAATATTTGCATATGAAAAAGGTGAACAAAATTCAAGTTAAAACAATGACAAATAATGACAAAGAAAAAAGATTAAAAATGTACACAATGCATTCATTCTGTGTAATGCACGTTATTGGGTACTACGGGTATTATTAATGATACCCTCGATTTTGCATGATAAATAGATATTCATGCACTTGATCTGCCTATATGTGTGTCCAAAAACTCAAATTTCACTATGCCCCTTCCTGTCTTTTGGGCATATGAACATGTTTCGGCGCGCCAATAGCTTGGCATCCATTAGCGCCTTCCTCAGGGCAGGGAGAGCGACCATAGGGGGAACAGACAAAAAACGAATTCAGAATAGTGTCCTGAGAAGTTCTGGAATGAGAGATACTCTGCAGTACATTTAGTGAACTACCCATTATATTACAAGCCCCAAAATAGCACTTACGCTGTGCCTCTGATAGGGGTGGGATGGAGATTCCAAAATTCCGTGGTCTTCACAGTACGGGGCACCCAGTCTTCTAAAGTCAGCCTGATGTCCCAATTAGAGGTTTCTATTGGCAAATTTATCAAGAATTTTTTTTTGTTTAACGTTGGTATCAGGGGCTGTGTAAGCAGCCTTTCAGTACAGTACGCAAAAACAAGAGTAACAACGGGCCATTGGATTCAACAGAGAAAGCGCTGTATCTAGCTAAACCAATGACAGTACAGCTTTATCCTAAAGACTATTTCTGTGCATTCTGGTTGCAGGGATTTTGAATTAGTGGTGCTTGTGTTGCCCTCCAAAGTAAGTACCTTTTGTACTTTATAGGTAGCCAGTCCTGTCTTTTCAGCGTACAGTATTTTATGTGATGGGACTAGAAGTCCCACACTTAAGTTTTAAAAGGGAAACCAATATTAGGAGGCAAATTCTATCTGGCTGAAAACTTAGGACTAGTTGAGTCAAGAAAATTCACTTGGGACAATCGAAGAATGGAAACACATGTATTGAATTATACTGCATCGAAACTAGGCATTGGGCTGCTTTTCAAATGGGTCATATGTCATAGTAAGTCATATCACAATAAGTATCACGACCCAACTAGGCATCAAAGAGGAAGTATAGCTACTGAGGCAGAACTGAGTAAAGAGAAGTAGATTTTCTTTAAATTTCACTGGATCACTAGCTACTAAATAAGAATCCAGTCAGTGTCATGCTGCAAAGTTTGGCCTGAACATGTCAGCCATTTTGAGAGTAAAGAGGGCACTAATGCCATGCATGCACTATGAGGTCTTCACCATTACCTCTTTAGAGGGTATCAGATAATAATGTCCCCATACATAATGTCACAGGAAAAAGCCATTGGCGACATTATATATGGTGACATTATGTATGGGGATGGGTTGCAGGGATGTTCCCTGCTCCCATTAAAAGAAAATGCGTTTGTGGGGTGTCCCCTGCATGTTCAATGTAATGTCTCAGCAAAAAACTGCAGCTTTTTTGTCAGTGGACATTTTTGCGGGGACATTATTACATGGAACCCTTTAGAGGTGGTGAATCATCTCGGTGGTGGTGCTGCGCATGACTGATTCTGCGCCTACAGCATCTGTGTACCTTCACTGTTCAGACGCTGTTCCACTCATGTGCTCACAGTCTCTTCAAACAATATTTCTCTGCGGTGTGCTAGAACAAATATTGAATAAGTAGTTGGTACCAGTCGACCAACAGCCTGGAAGTATGTCCGACAATACGAGGATGTCGGACAAGAACTAAACCTACCAGTCAGGAAATCCAAGAGGAGGATTGTGGACGTAGCAAGAGCCGTGGAACTTCTGGAGCAGCGAACCTTGTCAATCAATTTACGAAGAGGGTGTCCATAATTCAGCATTGGATGAATTCCCGGTTGATCCCTTTTCCTGTCTGTGCAGACACTGCATATGGCCTTCTCTCCATCTTCTATTAGCAACATGAAAAACATGCTATTTTAATTGCCACCAAAGCCAGTCTTCTGAGCTGTTTAATTACGGTAATCCGCCCTAGTCATGGACATGGTTCGAACCAAGCAGCAGCCCTTAATGTGACCTGGGGTCATTCGCCCAAATAAACCTGCAAAGCTGGTAAAACAGTTAGTGCATCATTCATTTTGGCCACTTTGCTGAATAGCAACGTATTGGCCCTTTAATGTCACCTGTTCCGTCAAAAGTACGAGTAGATTCCCAATAAAACAGATTTAGAGTTTGCGCTAACACGCATTTTGTAATTTTTAAATGTATTTCTGCTTTGCACCACTGCTATGTGCATCATTTCGAGGCCCTCTGGAAGATCCGAAAGGGGAGGGCAAACGTAGGTAGGAGAGGAGGAGAGGGGAGAAAGTTACCTGTAATGGCAGTTCTCGGTTACATGCAAGTAACTCATTCTTCTCCATGAGTGGATCTTCCAGAGACAAAGCACAGACACAGCTCGGGAGCAGCAGAGCTGTGCAGAGTGTGGGTAGCCAGCGTTTGAGCTGCCATCTTAACAGTAGCGCAGTACTGTGAGTTAAGGTCGGTGCATCAGCATGTGCATCAATTTTAATTCGTCCTTGGCCAGGTGTTGAAAAAGCCATGTTTTGACAGATTTGTAAACATTTAGAATTGTGGGGGCATTCAGAGCCGACAACAGGATCGCGTTCCAGAGTGTGGGTGCTTGGCAAGAGAAGGATTGTTTGCGGGTGCTTTTTTTGCAGATGAGTTGTGATTGAAGCCGGTTGGTCGATTTGCTGTGCACGGAGCGTGTGCCACCAGATATGTGGAGCGTAGCAGCCAGGTACTCTGGTGTGCTACTCGGCACTGCTTTGTAGATGATACATGCAGTCTTGAACAGTTTCCTGGCCTGGAGAGGTCGCCAATGTAGTTTGCGTAGAATCGGGGGTGATTCGGTCACATTTCTGTGCAACCATAATAAAACGTGCTGTAGTGTGGTGGGCTGCTTTTAGGGGAGTCAAGTGAGCAGCTTAAACAGAGCAACAAGCAGGAATAGCATGCATAAGGCCATAGCGTTATTCTAGTGAACTATGGATAGCAGCCTGAGCCAACAATATATCAAGGCATATGCATGCAAGAGAACCATAGGTAAAGGTGGGGGCGGGGCGGAGGCTCCACTTACCGTCAAATAAAGAGATGATGCAGTACCTCTTGGCCAACTTCCGATTCAGTGTTGGGAGGCTCATCAAGACACTAGTGCCTTGAAAAAGTGTGGAGAGTCTTCTTGCGGATCAGCAGATATCAAGCAGAGAGTCTCCAGCATGGAAGCAATTGTCGCTGCTCCGCTTCTGGCCAAGTGCGCCTTGACCGCGCATGCAATGATTCGGTCCATCGTGGTATGACAATGGGTAATGCAGGCAACAACTCTTTGTGCCAGTCCTTGTTTTGATAAGGTTTTGTCCTTAAGAGGACTACCAAAGGCAACAAATAAAATGACCATGCGCAGATTATGTCAAAAGAGTGCAAGTTGTGCTCCGCTGGAGTTAAGTGGTCCTTGTAGAAGGCCAGTAGAGAAGCGGACTTGCATTGCATACATTCCAAAATGACTTTTGGCAAGAATCTTAGGTGGGGTCGGAGGACTACTCTGTTTCCACGGAACACTGTGTATTGCTGATTGATGCTTAAAGCCTGCAGCTTCCAAATTCTTCTAGGGGTCGTGATGGCCAAGAGAAAGTCTGTTTTCCAAGAAAATAATGTTACATCACACTTGTGCACTGGCTTATGCAGTGTCTTCATTGACGCTGTGAAGAATGTGTGTAATTCCCTTGCAGATACATGGCGCAGGCAGGCAGGAGCAAGCATAAGGGCACCTTCACAAAGGTCTTAACCTAAAGATCTGAAAACAACGAGGGTGCCTTCCCACCTTTAGTGTAAAATGTCATCACTGAAAGGTGGACCTGTCCTTAAGAGACGTCTGGAACAAACGAGGTTTCGTCAGCTCCAGTAAATAAGGCAACAACTGTGACCCTGTGATCTCGCTGGGGTGCAGACCATCTCTGTCACACCCCAGAGTGAAAGGTTTCCATTTCTTTGTATAAGACCTGCACATGTTGGGTGACTTTGCAGCTTAAAAGAAAATATTTACACGGACAGATGTGCAACGTTCAGGAGCCATGCTCTGAGCCATAGAGACTCTGCATTGTGAGGTTCATGTGGGCCGATTATCTTGTGTGACAAAGTCAGTCACCTGGCCCTGTCAAAGGGGGATAAGAGGGTGGAACCCCTATTCACAGGAGGTTGAAGGGGTAATGAGGAATCCAAAGCCAGCTCTAACCCTGTGGGCTGGGTCAGCATAGAGGGCCCTAATTCCTGCGGTCCCCATCTCCCCCTCCCCCCCAGAGTCGGCATATACTACTGCAGACTAGGGTTATCTCCAGCCTGCCTCGTGTATCAGATACTCGCCATTGTCTCTTCATTTTCAGAGGCCACCAGCCCAGCGCAGTAAGCCAACGGCGAAGGGCGAGCAAGAAAACCGGCATCAGCGGCCTACCCCCAGCATGTAAGAAATGAGACCTGGAAAGGCAAAGGAGGAGAAAGGCTGCAAAGGGAAACACAGCCCTGCAACGATCCTACCACAGAATTGCACCGCTAGTGGAGCAAAAGAGCCACGCTGCAGCCGCACGCAGACAGCACAGAAATCCACGTTGCGAGGCTGACCGAGCCCACCGGTGAGCTCACGCAATCGGTAATAGGTCCCCTACACACACCACTTGGGAAACAAATGGGAGAAGGAACCCTCCCCCAACAAATATGAATTTGAATATGAAATTGAACATCAGACTTCCTAAGCCGCCATCTTTGGTATATGGCGAGCCCATGCAGATAAAGTGGGCAGAGCTTAGCCCCCTTCATAAGACTTGTCACTGTGCATACATGCCCTGGGTGGGGAAGTCAGAGTCAGATTGGCCAGAGAAACTTATCCAGACCTCGCAGAGGGAAGGAGATTTAATCGGGGACAGTAATCAGGAAGTGTGGGTTTTTTGGGTGAGGTCAGAGGTGAAGTTAAAGAACAAGCAAGAGACCAGCAGGAGGAAGGAGGCTTGTGGAGGAGATTAGTGGAGCAAATCATATATTGGCTTAGGAGTGAAAGTGATTTAACAGTGCAATAGTGCGCATGGAGTGATTGTGAAGTGGATGGTACCGGGTGAAAAAAGGCTGTTGGAGTGAGGAGTAGTAGTATGGAGGAGGGGAGCCATCATGTGGAGGTGAGGAGCAGTAGTATGAAGGTGGGTTGTGTAGTGGGGAGCAGTAGTGTGGAGGTGAAGTAGTGTGGAGGTGAAGTAGTGTGGAGGTGAGGTGAAGTAGTGTGAAGGTGGGGTGTGGAGGTAGGGAGCAGGAGGTGGGGTGAAGTAGTGTGGAGGTGGGTGTGTAGTGTGAAGGTGGGTGTGTAGTGTGACGGTGGGTAGCAGTAGTGTGAAGGTGGGTAGCAGTAGTGTGGAGGTAGGGAGCCATAGTATGGAGGAGCATAGTAGTGTGGAGGAGGGAGTAGTAATATCAAAGGGAGGCGGTGAGAACTATCTTGTGTGAGAGATTGCAGAGGCCGCAGAGATGGAAAGGGTGGGTGATGGGGAGGCAGCATATAGAGAAGGAAAAGAGGGAAGAAAGGGGGGGGGGGGAGTGTGGCAGAAAAGCCTGAATAAAAACAGTGTAATGGCAAGGCACCATCCCCATTCCACAGAGAAATAACCTTTGGATAGAGTAGGAACAGCTAGGACGTCGTCCCTGTCGGAGTTTAGATGGTCAACATTCAGGAATTCATCTCAAGCACAAGCTAGTACTACAGATGGCAGGGGCCATCAATCAGTAGCACTAAATCAAGTTTATGCACACCAAGGTTAGTGAGGAAGGTCAAAACCCACAAAGAAAATTAAATAAAAACCCTTCAACTGCCTCTGTGACTCAGGGTGATCATTAGCCCATCTGTGACACTTGCTAGAAGTGTCAGGTGAGGTCTGAGCAGAATGGATACTGCTGCTAACATTCTGCTCTCAAAGGGGAACCGAATCAGTCTTGGCTACACCAGTGCTATAATGATCTTGATGGGTTGTTCACTGACCTGCCTGGGCTCTCTGAGCATGAGAGGAACGAACAGAAAGGCATGCTGGAACTTCCCTCTCAATGGATTCACAAAGTTGGCCCCCAGAGATCCTGGCTCCCAGAACCTCTTTGCCAAGAGACGGTACTTGGACTTCTTCCTGATGGCAAAGAGGTTGAGGGTCTGACGGACCAAGCTCCGAACGTGTTCTGTACCTGCTTTATGTTCAGTTCTGCTAATGGGACACTGCGTCTTATAGTGATGCTGCGCTTCACGGCCCATTGCCACATGCTTTGGTCCTCCTTGGAGTGTAACAATGGCATTATGCCACCCGGCTTGTTTGTTTAGTGCATAAATATTGTGTGTCTGTTTGCATGGCCACTGAGCACCACTTGAGGACAGGTACAAGAGATCTTAGAGCCCAGTGGATTGCTCTCAGTTCCAGAACATTGATGTGCAGATTTGGACTCCGCTTCCGACCATGCACCCTTTGCGTGTAGGTGAATTAGGTATACATCCCACCCTGCCAGGGTCGGCATCAGTGTTCTTCCTAAATGTTAACATGAGCATTTCTATGGGCATTCTCATGGATAGATTGCACCTCTGTATCCACCATTCTATTGAACGCCAAAAGCACTGGCTCAATTGTCTCTGGTCATCCCAAGAACCAGTGGCTTGTTCCTACTGTGTGCATCTATTCCTGAATCGTGTGCATCTGCAACCTGCAGTGGGTACGAGAGATGTGCACGAGGACATCATGCCCAGAAGAGATTTCAATTCTAGCACAGTGCAGGTTTCCTTGAGTGCGAACTGACTTGCCTGAGCCGAAAGAGCCACATCCTTTTCTGTTCGACGGCCTGACTATTAGTACCAATGTCTTGAAGCCTGCTCTTAGGAAATGGACTGCTTGAGCTAGGGAAAGGGCTGCTTTTGTGAAGTTAATAGAGAATCCCAAAGTGGTGAGGGACTGGATTCCCTGCTGCATGCTTACTTTCTGGTTGTGAAGGTGCCTCCACCAATCAGTCATTGCGATATGGAAATACCTTTATTCCTGCTCTCTGCAGATCTGCCGCTACTGGTGCTCGGCATTTGGTAAACACTTTGGGTGTGAATCGGAGTACGAAGGGCCGGATGCAGAACTGATGATGCTACTTTTCCTTGAGGTAGCACTTGTTCGCCCAATGGATTGGGATTTGAAAGTAGGCATACTCCAAGTCTACTGTGACTAATTAGTCCCCCTTTCTATCCACATGATCATTGCACGCATATTATCCTTTTGAACTATAGACGTTTGATGAATTGGCATAAATCCAAGATGGACCACTGCTCCCAGTTTTTTTTCTTAACCATAAAATATTAGAAGAATATAGAAGAATCCTTTTTCCCTGCGGTCATTGTGCACTCCTTCAATTGTACAATTCTTTAGGACCTTCAGAACAATTTGCTGGCTTTGTGATCGCTACACACCACAGATGGAGATTGTGGCAGCCTTTTGGTAAATTCCAGTGTTTCTTCTGGACGCTGTCGCACACTCAGTTGTCTGAAGTAATGGCACAGCATTGACTTGCAGGCTGCCTGATCCAACCTCCCACAGGGCTGCTGCGTGGCAGGGGGGGGAGAGGGGGAGGGGTTGGAGGCCAGACAAGCCTGCTTGAAGATATTGAGTTGGGAGTGGCCCAATCGCCTTTGTGCAGCAAATATTTACTGGAGGTTAGTTGATATCTTGACGAGGGTGTGTGTGTCAAGACATTGAGCAGCTTGTGCTATAGGTCCTTGGAGTTGGAGGTCTGAACCAGTTTCCAATTAGAAAAAAAGGAAAAGGGTCATCTGTCCCAGACATGCAGGGAGCTTCGGGCCCTCGCAATATCGAGTATCTGACGTTAAGCCTTTCATGTGGTCATTGTTGTTCTTGCCAAACAGGTCATGCCCATCAAAAGGCGTGTCATGAATGTGGGGCTGCACTTCAGGACGGAAGTGGGTGGCCTTCATCCATGCTCGTCTTCGCAGAACAGCGCGTGTTCTTGTTGTCGGACACCCAAGTCTTCTGCAGCAACTGCTGAGTTGATAGCATTGTTACTTTGTCACCTTCCTTCACTACATTTCTAGCTTCTTCCTGCAGGTCCGCAGGTAGGTGCTCCAAGTATTTCTTCTGCTCATAACGAGCTGGGATTGCTAACACGTTACAGGTTCTAATTGTCATTGGGGCCACTGCTGATACCCTCTGGCTAATAGTTCCAATCTTTCTACACTCCTTGTCTCAGGAAGCCATCAATGGGGTGGCAACGAGCGTCGCAAAGACACAGTAAAAATAGAGTTTGACTTTGGGTGCCCTTGCAGGCATAACAGCATGGTCTCCAGCACCTTGTACTTCTTTTTGGTTCGTGACGTGATTAAGAGCAGTGAACGTGGGGCCATGAGGTTCGCCTCCCCGGTCACCCAAATCATCTGCAAAATGGGTATGGTAGTGGTAGTCTCCAGGGAATTCTCTCTGGCCATAGAGTAGCGATTTATTTTCTTCAGTGGACACTTGTAGGTCCAACAGTTTGGCGGCCTTTGGGATCATAGTGTGGAAGGAGCGTATCATCCAGAGGAGAGGTCCTACCTAAATAATCCTGCTTTCCGTGTTTACGGACGAAGCCCCCAATTATCCTCTTCCAGTGACTCCTGTAACTATTCACACTTTCTGGTTCATTTTCCACTAGGTGTGCCCCTCTTCACAAAATTTGGTTCTGTCCAGCCGTTGTTCTGAGAGATGTGACCTGACCGATCTAGGGTGGTGTCGCTTTCCTCGTTGGCACAGAAAGTTCCAATGGTGTGTTGGTTCTGACTCCTCTTATGAACTTTAGGCCCAAGTATGTTCCTTTCCACCCATTAGTGATTGCTAACCTCAGAAACAATGCTTTCCATGATTGTGGCAGGGAAGACTATAAAGGATTGTCCATATCCTGGTCTGGCAATATGTCCCCTGGAATAGTGTCCTGGGAGTGCCAGCATCCTCCGCCCCATGAGAGGATGACGGCTAGGGAAGGTTGTGCCTATCATCAGAATGCTCAGTCCTCCTGTGTAAAAAAAAAAAAGTTCAGGACGGTCCCACAGCTCCTTGTTGGAAGATGTGATGCAGGCCACGAGATATAACTGGAGGGGAAAATGTCACCAACCTCCGAGAGGCATGCTTATCCATTGACAGTATTACCATAGACGCAAGACGATTACTGCTCTCTCCCGGTCGGCGACATGGGCTTTTCCACCATCAGGGTTGCGGTGGACGATGACTCATCCAGCAATGACTCCTTCAACCTCGTCGAATTCCATGCAGACGTGCTCATAACAGAACTATGTTGTGGCTGCTCTGAAGACACCGTATAAGACTTTGCAGGGGCCTGCCTCAACGAGGGTTGTGCAGACAACACGATCGATGAGTGGCAGTCTAAGTAGGACTTGGGAACAGCTTTGTGTTTTTTTCAATAACACTGGGAGCCATTATGGGATCAGAGAATTGGTAGTCCTTTGATTTTGTGAGATATTGTACAAGTAGATGCACCGCTTTCCACAGCCTAAGCACTTCTTTTTTTTTAAACAGCATGGTTTTCTGGAGCGCTGGAGTACTGGAAGGAAGGGGCGGACTTAGTGGATTCCTTCCCTCAAGAGGCATCCCTGATGTCTGCCAAAAATATAACTTCTGTGCCTCTCCAGGAGTGTCTTCTGAGAAAACCCCTTCCAGATCTCACAGTTCTCTCTTTTATGGGGATGGAGGCAGCAGATGCATACTTTTGGTGTAAAAGGCTTCTGTCTACTATCTTCTTCTGACATGGCCCCAGGTATGGGTGTGAAAATGTTATTGCTGTAAGGAGAATGAAAATGCAGGAATAATCTGGAGGTGGCAGGAGCAAAAAGTCCAGATCAGGATAATAATGACTGCCTGAAAAAACACAAAGTGCTGTAAGAAATATTGGAAAATCTCAGAGCGCTTAGGAGGTTTCCTGTCACAAACCCTCTGGTGAAATATCTGAAGATGGCTGCCTGAGGTGGAGTTAAAGCATCGTCACCTCATTGGTCGAGACGAAGAGGACCAAAAGGAGGTGGGTAGGCTATAAGTTAAAGGCCTTTCTTTGCTGTGTATCCATGAAGTGCATTGTCTTTACATAAATGATGTACCTGGGATTTCCGGTTTGGCAAATGAATAGTTCAAGCAAGTGAATTTATTAAAGAGCCAATGCCAAAGATGGCTTTGTTGCTGTCGGTGTGTGCAGGCCGGAAGCAACTTGAGCTCTGCCTGAGGGACTGTATTCAGGCTTAGTACATTTGTATGACAGGTTTTGGAATGAACACTATAAAAACACCCTAGCCTCGACATGGTCTATGAAGATGACAGGCAGAGCGTCAACCCTTTTCTATTGATATCACGTTAAGTGAGCGCCAAAAAGAGGACCTGCATTACCTTTATCAGAGGAGTGCTTTCTTTCATTTAAAATTGGTCTACATTACACTTGTCGGAGACGTGCCCAATAATGAGGCAGTTTAAGCTTTTTCTAAACTAGGGGACATTGTACTTTTCTGCAGAATATGGTTGGAAAATATTGCAAGATCAGGGATCACCTCGTGGCGTATGGCTTGATGGAAACTAAAACTTAGGTGGGAAGGATAGACTTGTGCGAGGGTTAATCCACTGCGTTTCCGATTAAACCCTCCAACTACCAGGCCCTCACAGCAAGCCAAAGATGGGGGCCTGCCGTGTGCATTCCAGAAACACTTGGTGATCTCGAGAGGATTTGGGTCTGGTGGTCAAGCAGAGGGTAACAAGCCACAAGTTTAAATTCCGGATGGCCTATTGGTGCGGTTTCCCATTGCCCCTCTGAAAGTAGGGTTGTGAAGCCAGGTGCTGATCGTGGTGCAGATATAAGGCCTTCTGTTGTGATGCAGACAGGAGTTCTGAGTCGCCACGATAGATGCGGGTTGCGCCAGGCAGGAGAACAAGGCTTCCAAGGTCCGTGCACAAATGGTGAGAGCAGAAATGGGAGCAAGGAGCCTGGTGATGAGAAGAAACCCCTGTGGGCCTCTTCTTGGACTCTTCCCCTCGGTTTTCCCAACTCCCTCCCCTTACACTCTTATCATCCGATTTTCAAATAAATTCTAGTTCTATTCATCGTGTGTCACATTTGTTGTGAGGGAATAAGGGTAGTGCCCCTTTAAGGAGAAGAGGGCACAGGACAGTGGGAGGGAGAGGGAGGGGTAAAGGAAAAGGGAAGTCCGTTATGAGGAAGAGACTAAAGGGAAGATGTAGGAGAAGTGGCTCCTGAGTGGTAATTTGAAGTGCGTGATACGGCCTGAAAGAGGGCCAACAACTGGCGATGAGGCAGACGAATGCCACGTTGTACCCGTAAATGTATACCCATCGAGGATGATTGGTAGGCATAAGTAACCCAGCAGAGTGACTGGCAGAAGACGCCCAGCAGAGAGAAGGGTGCGGCGGACCAGACCCAACAGCAGAGAAGACCCGTGATGTACGTGCTGTGGAAAAGGTTAACCCAGCAGCCCGCAATGAGGAGGTGAAGGAACCAGCTAACGGAGCCCAGCAGTGTGCTCGGGCGAGCCCGGTAGTGGTGCAGAGCAGCAGATCGGAGGACGGACCATCCGACGTGGGAAAGGGTACCTCCACGGCAGGTGGCGTACACCCAGCAGAAGGATGGACTGGAAGTGCCCAGCAGCCTCGGTAGCAGAGGTGGAGCCACGCATGACGACGAACGGCAGGAGAGGGAGAAACAGCAGAGTTGAGAGTCGACAAGCACACCAACGAGAGGAAGGTGAGCCCAGCGGTGCGCGACCCCAAGCCAGTGAACAGGAGCGGCAGACTAGAAGCGCCGCATCACTGCAGCCAGCAGACCCACTACGCGGCTCACGGAAGACCGCCCAAAGTAGTGGACCCACTGCGAATGAGGAGAGAGGAGAAGCGCCCACCCGTCCAAACCCATGATACACAGAGCTCTGTGACGCTTGTTGCAACAAACGTACACGGAGCTGCACAGATGGCAGAAACCCCTTCCTACACTACACGTGGGCCATTGGAAACACAGAGGACACGTAAAACACACAGCACCACGTGTGTTTGGAACATCATGCAGGCAGCACCCATTGCACTACACTCCGACACGGAATTAACTGCTGCCACAGAACGGGCAAAGCAGTTGGAGACTCAGCAGCACTGGAAAGGCTGCACTACGAAAGGCACAGGGGAAAAGCAACCACCCAGAGTGGGGACAGCGAAACCCAGCGGCCACCAACACAGAAAGGCCACACCACAAGGTGCACGAGGGAAAGCATCAAACAGGAACAGGGAACGCCTAGGGAGAGGCACTGGGCAACCAAGCAGCCTGCACACCCCAGTGGAAGGTCCAAAGCACACACAAGGTACCTGGCCCGCCAACGCCAACCAGCACAAGAGGCCCCATGGACCGAAAGCCCACAAAGGGGGCAAGAGTGGTGGCACCTCTCAACACTGCCAGCTAAGCGCGAATACCCACGGTCCCCTGAAGCCATCCCAGGTGCAACCAACAGTCATACCCTCCCAAACTGCAGCCACCAGTTATTGAGGGCAGCAAGACCACTTAAGCTCACACAGCGACCTGCCAAGTAACCACCAACTCCACAAGATGCTGGGGAACAACCTCACGACCGCCATCACAGGTGACAGTACCACCTCTACTAGGACAACAGGATACCCCACAAGGAAGAAAGCTGCAGTACCCAGATGGCTGCGACCACTTCCTGCTAAGTCGATGCCACTCAACCTGCCACCATGGTTGACCAAGCACAAGTAGCTGCAGACGCTGGAGCACGTGCCCTGCCGGACATAGGACCCTCATCACACGCCACCCTCATGCATCGACCCAACCCATTTACCCTAAACCCATGCCACGACCAAGGATGAAGATGCGAAGAGTGGGTCGAGGAATTTGAGGACTTCTAAGGTGCAATTGGACGACAAGACTTGCCAACAAGATGAACATATTCAAACCTGGCAGGTAAAGAAATTAAAAGGAAAAATAAAAGCAATTGCACCACAAGAGAGAAGCACATACCAACGCCTTCTCGCTGCAGTCAACGACAAGCTAATAAGCCCCATTAAGGACTATGAACGCTACACTTTCAATTAGCACGTGCAGCTTCCACACAAGTCCATTTGTGAGTTTGTCATCCGCCACCAGCAGGACATAATGGGCTGTGACTTCGCCAATTTCAATGATGAGAAGGCAATACGGCTGAGGATCATAGAAGGGTGCACCTCGTCAGTACTCAGGAAACACCACCTCAAAAAGCCTGTCCCTAAATAAAATACTCAACCTAGTAAGGACGCCCAAGCGTGTATACACACGGGTAGCCGCCATCGACAAAAATAGACGTGACTCCATTGCGGCCCTCACGGTAAGATAGACGGGATACTCAAAGCCTACAGGACCCAGGAGGAGACGAGGACTCAGAAGCCCACGGCACCAAACCCTGAGCAACACACAGTGCCACAGGTGTGGATTTAGGGTCCCACACAGCCAACCGTGCCCAGCAATCGGACGGAGGTGCCGGCGATGTGGCCAGGAAACCACTTCCAGGTGATGTGCAGAGTGAGACCGCCTACAAACCCTGCATGCCGACCTGCACAACCACCAACCCTGACCATACGGCCTGAACCATCGATAACACTGGTGGCATGGGCAACCGTCATGAGGTCCATCGAGGACATGAACACTGCCCCAGTTCAGTCACTCAGAGCCTTACATGATGCCAAAACAGGGGGGGGGGGGGGGAGAACAGAGGCCACAATCAACGTCAGCAACAAGCAACGTTATCAAACCAGAGAGGAAGCATATCCCCCGGGCAACTCCCAAGCCCATGTATTTCAGTGGTGAACAGCACAGCCGGTACAACCAAAAGGACAGCCACACTGCAACCCAACCCAGGGAAACCGCAGAGTACCCACTGCCATCCACATGTTACCAAGTACCGCCATAGGCCACAGTCGTCTCAGCCATCGGACGGCAATACAGCGCCCCCTCATCAACACCCACTACAGATCATTCGAAGTCACCCAGGTGAAGGACTATACGCCAGATCAAGATACGGGAGAGATGAGGAAAGCCAAAGAAAGGACAGACCGCGCAGATCCCATCCTAGTGACAAGGGACAAAGAACCAGTGACGACCACGACAAAGGACCACAGCGAAATGATGCCAAAGGCCTCCCTCTTCCACGAGTTATACCTGGAAGAATATGAACCAACGAGAGAGGCAGCGATTGAGATGGAGGGAACAGAGAGCGAATGGACATAGGAAACACTGCAACGAGAAAATGCAGGCAAGACCCGTGAGCCACCTAACAGGTCTCACCGAAACATAAGGAGACCCCAACGGCTGATTGAGCAGATGTAGCCTGGGAAGTCTCATGTTAAGTGGGGGGAGGTGTTGCGAGGGAATAAGGGCAGTGCCCCTTTAAGGAGAAGAGGGCACAGGACAGTGGGAGGGAGCGGGAGAAAGGGGAGGGGGCAAAGGGAAGTCAGTTATGAGGAAGAGATTATAAAGGGAAGATGTAGGAGAACTGGCTCCCGAGTGGTTATTTCGAGTGCGTGATACGGCCTGAAAGAGGGCCAACAACATTCTGGCTCTAGGATGGCAACAGGTCTGCTGGAGGACCCAAAGACACTTACCCTGCAGAGTGATGCCCGATGGCATGCCACCACTGCCCTAAGTTCCTGGCAAGCCTTCTGTGCCCCGGATTCAATGAATCCCTTTACTTGGCACATCCCTGGCAGTGACTGGGGCGTGGTCTTGCTGCTGAAAGAGGGCCATGCCGTTAAATGCCCTGGGCATGGCAGGTCATTGGAAATGTGCAGGTCTTATGAAAGAAGCGCCCCACAGGGCAGCGGAGGGCGATGGTGCGTGTCCTGAAGTTGCAAGAAAGCAGGCGCACTGTATTGAGAAGAAAAAATATTGCATTACAGAACATGCATGTGTACATGACGGTGCAAGCCCCCAAACAGGTGGATGATTAGATAGTGAAATGGAGGGAATGCCCTTCATTGTGTGACTTCAGAGATGATGCCAGTGTCATGCCGAAAGATGCCATGCTGACTGTGCACCCCAATAGTCAAAGTAGAAGAGACATGTATTTAGGATCTGGCGTCGGACAAAGCGTTACAAATGGCAAGGTCCCTTGAAGAGCTAACCTGAAGCAATGGCAAAGCAGCGCCACTTCACTGCTGAGAAGCCAGGGTGTCGCTAGGTCAGGAAAAGATCGGGGCTACGCTGATGTCGAGACTCTGGGCTAGCTAGCCTTTTGGTTGTAGCCCCTGAGGTTCCATCTGGCGCTACAACCAAAAGACCCGGGGCTATAGCCCCCTAAGTGCCCCCCCAACCCCAGCAACGCTTTCACTGCAGAAGTACCCGCACCTACCCGTAAGACAGGCCCTGAATCAAGCCACATCGCATCAAGAAGGGTGTGAAGGACAACATTCTGGAAGGAAGACCAGGTCACTGGCGCGGCAGTGAAAACCGCCTGGATAACGAACGCTTGTGCCCTGCGAGGTACAAGGGGCGTGTAATGAGCGATTATTGCACAAAGGTTTGCTGCCAAAAGTTCAAGAAAGGGATTTCAACTATGACTAATGGAATGGGAAGTGCTCTGAGTGAAGAAGACTTGTATCTGTCCGTATACGCTGTAATAAAGATGAGGGCGAAGCCTCCTTACAACGGTAGAGTAGGTGGACCTCATGGCTGATGCAGACTTGTACCTCAAAGTAATAACAGGAGCAACATACAAGGAAATGGTAGGCAAAGAACATTTGTCAGAAAAGGGGGCGTTAAAATCCACAACCGACAGAGCATTGAATTTAAAAGGCACAACGGAACAACAAAGATATGCTTTGCAGAGTGCAGGTGTGGCATGACAAGGCCACGTTGAGCATAATAGAACATAAGAGCCTTTGCATGGGAAAGTTGGGATGTGTGAAGAAGTACATTCACAGACTCAAAGTGTCCATGAGCGGTCCCGGGGAGACCCAAGTTACGGCCACTGCCCTCAGCCCATCGACAAAGAGGGGAATTGCTGCAGAAATTCCAACAGGGTCATAGTGTAGAACTGCACGCCTTAGAATGGCTGCGCCCAGTGGTGCTAACGGAAAACCACTGTGCAACAAACTCCGCCGGTGTTTGGACTTGAGGGGTTTCAATCAGTAAAACAGCCTCTTAGGAAGGATTACTGGGGGATACTTCAAGATAGCAACGTGAAAGACATGCAGTCAAATAAGTCTTTACAAGGACTCCTAGGTTCCCATGTGTCATCACCCGATTCTGCACATACAGATAATCAAGTATGGAGCTCACACCACTATTGGCTGCATCAGCCTCCCAACAAATGATGGATTCCCTACTCATATACGTTGAAAATGTTGCATACTTCCAAGATGACATCCTGATCGATGGCCCAAAAGACTTCTGCCAGAAGGTAACCCTAAAATCAGTCTTGTAGAAACAGGTCACTCTTCCACGTGGAGACAATATACATTGCCTAAATCAAAGGCACTGCTTGTAAACCATGGGAGAAAGTTGCACTCAGTTTCATAGGGCCCTTGGAAGGCATGGAGCCAACTCACGTTTGGGGTCTTATTGGCAGATTATTTATCCCAATGGATAGAAGTACACTTCATTCCAAATATCACCATGTCCACAGTCAGAGACCTTGAAAGTCATTTTCAATGTAGAAGGGATAGCCAAATAACTCCTCATGGACAATGTAGTACAATTTGTCTCAGGAGAAATGAAACTTTTTTTTTTAAACACGTCAATATAGGCCAGCTCAAGGGAACACTACCACCCCAAGCAAATGCGCAGGTTAAGAGCAAACTTTTATCCAGGACAGCCTCCAGCTAGCCATGGTGTCCTTCCAAGACCCATTCACCATTGCCATGGAAGCAGTGGTGGCTCACAGGATCACACCCAGTTCCACGACAGGAGCAGTGCTGGTCATTGGCTCGGATTCTCCTGGATCTGGGATTCGGCAAAACAAATTCTTCATCCATTTGCACCATTAAAGGGTTTTATTTATTTAGATCTGCTTTTGTTGGGACTCGAACTCTAGTCCTCAGGACCAAATTCGAGAGACTTACCCACTGGAATGTCTGATCAGGTAGATTCTGAATAAGCTTCCATTTATACTTTGCATGGAACATTATGGGAAACGCTCATCCTTTCTTGGGATATTTTCAAGTCGTTCATTTATAAATGAATATCCTGAAATGTCAATGTTTATTGAAGGCGGGGCAGGGGGCGCGGAGAAAAATCTCCTGCAATCTCACAATGACTAATGTCCATTTGCAGCACTGGGCGGGAGTCTCTCCTTTACAGATCATGGGAGGCAGGGGAGCATACTCAACGCTTAGGTTTGTGGATGCTACGGGTAAGGATAGATGCCGAGTATCAGACTGAAGGTTTACTCTGAAGAGTGAAGAGAAAGCAAGACGGTCGCAAAGAACAGTACGATCGGCGCAAGGCAACAGCTGACTGGGCGTTAGTTCTGGTTTGGTGTTATATCTGCCCATAAAAGCTGTAAATAACACGCATCAGCGTTCTGTTCAAGATTAACAATCAAAACACAGCAAAACGGAGTCAGTAACCAAAATGAAAATTCCATAATCCGAAATGTAAACTTAAACCCAAGTTATAGGCAAAAGAACCACTCTTTACCACAGGGAAGACTCCAAACGGCGGGGTACTCGCGGAGTAGAAGTCTGCACCTACATATCTGCTTTAACTCTAACTTGGCCCAGGGAATCATATTGAGTTGCAGAAAGATCGCCATCATGTGGCAAAATTGCATATCTACATGTTAAATGAATTCACGTGTTCTTCCTTTCGATCAGAATTTGACGGTATTTTGTAAGAACCTTTTTTTTCAATTTTGAATGATAGGTGAGTTTATACAATATTTAAATAAGTAATCATTTTTCAAAAGGGAGTTCTGGAATAGCTTTTCATACAATGATTAAAAAAACAACTCGGAAACGAGGGGTACTTCGAGAAGCTTTATACCATTACAGAGGCTACCCTCATAGTTGGTGATAAAGTAACGTGGTATTGATAGCCGTAAGAGGAAAGGTGAGACAGGGTAATTAGGGTGATCGAACGTCCCGGTTTTCCGAGACTGTCCCAGTTGTTGGTGCTCTGTCCCCCTTTCTCAAGACTATTTTTCCATTGCAAAACGCAGTGGTCCCGTTTTTTGGAAGTAGGTCTCATAGTCGGCAATCAGCAATGCACAATCTCACACAGAATACATGCTGCATTTTGTGAATTAAGATAGTGGTAGTTTGTGATCAATTAAATAATATGTGTTTATTCCACCACCAACAGTTAAACCTTCTCCTCCAACCGCTCCTGAAGTGTAGTATCTTGACAGCCACTTACAGGAGTTAGTCCTACTTTTAGGTTAGTTGCCCTGTCCAGTTTTTTTACTTTTTGAAATCTGGTCAACCTACGGGGAGTGATTGGCTATCGTGCATGCTTTTCTTCTTGAAAGCTGTGCGCTCTTCCATCGCACCCGGCAGCACTAGACCAACAGGTCCCATTCCTGTCACTATGAAATGCAGCCCCCCCCCCCCCATAGCCTCCTCAGCGTGGATGCTGCGAGGCTATCATGCCAGTACAGAGGGCGCTGCCAATATGTGCAAGAGGGCTGCCCAGTGCGTAATCTGCACTGCTATCCAGCCATGGACGCCTCATTTAAGAATAACCAGTGGCATCAGCTCCTACCGCTGGCATTGCCACTTGTGACTCATGGCTTACAGGCCCTCACACTTAGATGTCTGAGAGGTATGTACTGGATTGTGAATGCACCCGATTGAAAGTCTGCTTGGCCCCATTCCCCTTTTCAAAATGGTGGCTACTGGCACTGTAGGAGCCACCACAAAATGAGATTACTCAACGAGTGGGCACTTTGCCCAATTTCAACGAAGCCTTTTCCACAACAGCACCTTCCCCGACATCTTCCAAATGATTACTGTTAAAGGAGCTGTATGTATTCTATGCATTTTGTGGGAGTCAGGCATCCCTGTGTGTAGTTTGACTAATTGTGATGTTGACACTTCATTGTAAACTGTGCAAAACACCCATTATATATAATTGTACATTGAATGTATATTTTTTGGATGGTAGGTTGTCACCTACCGTCAAGCACTAACCCAACTGAATAAGATTCTCAAGGATCTAAAACAATATTCGGCAGGGATGACAAGCTGAACGGCTAAGAGAAGCTCGCCTTATTGCATACAAACAACCGAGAAACCTAGCACAGTCTGGCCGGGAATACATTTCCACTAGATCAAGAACAAAGACGACCTGAAACGCCTTTGCAACATCAGGAAATGCAAAATGTGCAAATACATCTGCCATAACAACCTCACAGAACCGGACAATGCCGATACAAGTGACTTAACTGCAGACCCAATATTGTGTACATAATCCAATAAAAACAAATTGCATGCAAGTGAGGCATATAGGTGAGACCTACAAGGAGCTGCATGAAAGGATGGACGAACACAGATACACCATCTCCAACCACAAAACCCAAACAGTGGGTCAGCAGTTCACACAGAATGCTCATTGCAGGATCCATCAGTAATAGTTTAAAAAAGTTGCCTCTTGGGGGGGCGTGACCTGACAGCAGCGCGATGGCGGCTTGGCTCTCCAAGCTCTGAAGCAACGCAACCTTCTAAACAGCATTTTAGCGGCCCAAGAACCGCTTTCGGTTACAAAAGAACAGATATTGCCAAAGGCGGCAAGGGGCAATTGAAATATTCATAAACAGTGGCGTTCGTTGCTAATGCGTTAGCCAACCTGTGGTGAACATTGACATGAGCTCACTTTACCCAAAAGTACTCAAAGGAAGACAATTAAAAGACCCTTTGCATATCAGTCATTGGTTACTTGTGTAGTGGGGAAACGATTTGCAAAGGTTGCCCTTCTGGGGGAGAGGAGCATTATTGTGCGAAGAGTGTCAAACAGCGCTAATATTAATCTTGTTTTCACTAAAGAGTTGTTGATGTCTTAAAGCTACCATTTCTAGAACAATTTGAAGTTGTGGTGAAACATTCATCAAATAACATTTAACCCCAAAAGCACTTGTGGTTGTGAATTGCTGTCCGGGCAGGGAAGTGTACCTGAACTGCAAACTGCTGGAGGAGTGGACCTGGCATGGGAGTAAATCAAGAGGAAGTTAAACAAGTGTTTACAAGGTGGTATTGGTGAATGCAATTTATGTTGAAAGTGATACTATAGACATTTGTGGCAAAAATCACCCTGACCAAGTCAATTATTGTTGCGATTGATGAACAGAAGAATTGTTCAAGGGGAAAAAACGATTTTTCTGAGTTGGAACTTTCTGCTGACAAGTTGAAGCTTTACCAAGGGAAGTTGGAACTTTTTGTTGACGAAGTGGAACTACATCAAACTGAGCTGGAACTTTAAATTGACGAGTTGAAGCGGAAACAAACTGATTGAACATTACTGCAAATCCGGATTTCCTTGTTTTCATTTATTGAACCGTGAAACAGAATCACATTTAAACTTGGGGAAGGGGAATTTGCCCAAGTTACAAAGAGAGCCTGTGGCAATAGTACAAGTTCAGTCATTGTTTGTTGAGAACTGCAAAACATTTCCTTCTTTATTTGCTTTATGTGTAAGTGTGAGGGGCAGATACCCTTGGTTAGTGTGTTTCCTTTAGTTTACTCTAGGCAGGGAAATCCTCATCAGGGTAGGGATAGTGAGGCGTTCATCCAACCTTCTCTTACAATAAAATGTAATTAGTAGACAAATCTCCATAATGTTGTCTGCTTCACATTTCTGACCCCTCACAGATGAACATACCAAATCATACTACCAATTCCTTCCAAAAGACACTTTTATTCTAGGCACTTGTACACACAGATTGTCAATATTATTTCAATTGTCTACCTGTCCGTCAGCTTAATACTATTTGAATTTTCAACCACTACATAAAATAAAGCCAGTTACATTTTTTTCTCACTTCACTCAAATCATGTCACATTTTCTACCTCTCACACAAATACAATCTATTCCCTTAACTGCTGTAGAAACCTCCGGTCTCTGTCTAACAAGGCTGATTCGGAAATCAAACCATGCATACCCTATTTATACTATTTTAACACAAAAAACATTTCTGAACCGCTGCTAATGTCCAGAACAACTCAATTAATTAAAAATGCAGATGTGTTTGGTGTTCTGGTTACGTTTGGGTAGCTTCATGAAAGTTCACTAGTTGAAGTGCTCATATGGTCAAGAAATGAAAATTGCAGAGCAGGTTGTGTATATCTACACACAGAGTAGGAACACTCATTCTCCTTTACACTCCCCCCTGCCCTCCGCCCCCCCCCCAAGGGTCCTATCTGCCACAGTCCCTCCCTCTTGGGATTTTCCACTGCCTTTTCTTTTTCCTTCCTAGCTCCCCACCTTTGTTCATCAAAGAAAAGCTGAAAGCATTGGAATCCTTCTTGGGACCACATAGCATGTGTGTAACAAAAAATAATGCCTTTTCCATCGCCTCTACACTCTTCTGTGGTGTCCCTCGGGGATCTTGCTTGTCACCATTACTCTTTAATATCTATTCGCGTCTTCTCTGCGCATCTCTGGCAGCTATAGGCATATATTTTGCCGATTATGCCGACGATACGCAGATAGTTATTAAGTTAACTGATGTTTATTACCAAGATCATGAGCGTATCAACCATATCGTTATGGAAATCCAGAACTGGATGGCCACAAACTCATTGCCTCTCAATAATGCCAAAACCGAACTGCTCATCTTATGTACCCCCCAACGACTAAAGAGATTGGATGCAAAATATGAGAATTTCCCGATTGGTCAAAATACCATCCAAGTCTCAAAAAGTGTTAAGACACTCAGAGTCTTCTTTGATCCCCAAATGTCTTTCAATCTGCAGATCAGTTACTTGAAATCTTCTTGCCACTTCTATATTCAGCTTCTTTGGCAAATACGGCCCCATTTGTCGAAAGAAAATCTTGCCCTAATTGCAGCATCGATTGTGAACCTCAAGTTAGACTATTGTAATAGTCTCTTTATTGGCACATCACAGGCCAATCTTAGCCTGGTGGTTCAGAACAGTGCTGTGCGTGCAGTGTTTGGACTCAAGCGTAACATGCATATTTCTGAGGCCAGGCAGAGTCTGCACTGGCTACCTGTTAAACAACGGCTCCATCATAAGGTCCTCTCTATTGTATTCAAATGTCTGCGGGGCGATGCCCCATCCTATCTTACAGCTAGGATAAAAAAGAAGCCCATTGGTCGTACATTACGATCCAATTGTGGTGTTTCTCTGATCCAACCCCTGTCTTCATTGAAGAAAATTGGGGGTACAAGTTTCAATCTGTGGGCTCCTACCTTGTGGAATTCCATTCCTGGATATCTGGCTGAGAGTAACTCACTAGCTGTTTTAAAAAAAGTTAAAAACGTACCTCTTTGATGCAAATCAAGGCTAATCTCTCTAGACTGCCGCAACAATCTCTCTCACTTTGCCTTCTATAACATCCACTATATTTTGTGCAGGCTCTGCTGGCTGTTCTATATTGGTCTACTATGTCCATATATTTTTCTATTTTATTTTGTTGTTTAACTGTTCATTTGTTTTCTCTTTCTCTCTTTTGTGCGCGCCCTGAGGCCTTTGGGATAGTGGCGCAATAAAAGAACATAGATAGATCGATAGATAGCAACAGCAGTGGCACTGCCACCCACACAATTGCTCCTGGCCAGCCTGGGAAAGCAGGCAACCAAGTGACCAAGCAGCTGATGTTCCTGCACGCCAACCTGTCACTTCTAACTTGGGCAACAGGGGAGAGCAAAGAGGGATGGAAGAGGAGAGACCGAAGTGGAGTGAAGAAAAGAGGGACCATATCAAAGAGGCTTAATATGTAGGAGGACCGGCAGCACAGAGATAAGGAAATGTGACAGTGACCGGAGGAATAGAGACCAGGTGCACAGGAAGAGATTGGCTGAGGGATTTCTGGGAGTGTGAGAATGTATCTGCATGTGAACGAGTGCAGGGATGTATATGGGTGCAGGCGAAGTGTGTATGTGCAGTGTGTGGGATGCGAGGGTAGAGGAGTGCTGATGATTGCATCAGGGAAGGGAGGAAGAGATGGGAACAAAGCACTTTCAGTGAAACCTGGCAGCCAGCACATGGACACGTCTTCTTCCAGTGTGGCATTAGTGCATTATGGGTAAAAAACACATTTCCGATTATGCCCCAAGGTGGGATTACTAGTACTACTAGCGCCACGATGCCTCAGGGCTGATGCACGCTTTAAAAATCCTAATAAATAAATGTTGCTGCCGACATTCCAACACAGGTTTTGTTCATAGGGCTATCACTTCATTATGAGCAACACCAATAGGAGTGATCCTATGTGGGGATAAAGGCAAGATAAGGAGTAGCTAAGTGTTTTCTAACTTGTTATTCCAGTTCTCCAGCATTGGTATCTTTAATAGATTCACATGCTTTGAATACTCCCTATTGTCAGACTAGAATCCTCGTTTACACCCTGCCTAGTTTTACTCAAACGAAAAAAAAACAGGCGTGTTCTGTAGTCTATTCCCCTCTTTATGGGTGCTTTTGGTCCCACCAATGAGACGTCAAGTAGAAAAGCCCCTCCCCTGGAGGTCATGTTCAGATTCTAACCAGCCAGTGCTGGCCATTTGTAATACCTGAGAATAGTACAAAATACTGTAGGAGGAGTGAGGGGGGGCGAGTCTACCTCTCCAAGCAACCCCTCAATTAGGTTTCAAAACCTTTAATTGACAAACATCAATGCTCGAGAGTAAAAAAATGTTCAGGCGGATACCAGTCCCGAACAAGTAGAACACCGCTCTTAAGTGGCGGTGAAGTTTGGCTAGACTAGTGTTACACATGACTAATTAAGCTCTTAGGGTTTTTGTTTCGAAAATACATATTTTATTTTTATAAAAATGATTTAAAAAGTTTACTTTGTGCAATGTACACATTAGTGCAAAAAGACCGTTTTAAGCAGTTAACTACTTGTGTAACACAGAAAATAAAGTGGCAAGTGCTGTGTGAAAATGTTAAGTTTCTTTTACAAATAAACACACATCAAGCATCCTATTATTACTCATATTCACTATCACATACTTGTAGACTCATACACATACATCCGAACATGTTTCTTTCCTTAACATATACCTTAAATATTACGGGAAATTCTTCAGGGGTAAACTGTCTTGCTAGTGCAGGAAGCACAATTTACTCTAAAAAAGCGGCTGTTTTTTTAAAGAATTTTGAGGATAAGGATAACTATCGCACTTAATATTACTAGTGATACACTCCTATGTATTGATCCCGGGTTGCAGTCATCGCTTGGGTGGGAACTGTGTTCTCACCCGCATTTGGGGGGGTTTCAATGGCGTTGACTTCTACAGTCTGTTGGAGCTGCAGTCTGGGGCGAGAGGTTGCTGCGTCACCACTGTCCTTTATCAATATTTATCTGATTTCTGAAAAAGTCAGGTATCAGCGTGCTTTGTTGTGCCCAACGGGGTGGATTGTTGCTGCGTCTAGAACATCTTTTAACCAAGGTTTCCAGATGTCTAAAAAATTCAGGTACCAATGTGCTTAGTTGTGCCTATCGTTCATGCGTTGAACTGAAATGGGGTTATTGTTGCAACAGGGCTTGAATAGCCCGTAATTGGTTGCTTTGGCTGGTGACTCAGTCTAATTTTGAAAAACGCTACGCCCATTAACGTTGGGAATTATGGTTCTGCTTCGTGCAAAGTCTATGTGGCGGGGTGACTGGTGCCGGTGTTCTTCTAACCTCTTGCGTAGGTTTCTGCCTGAGAATAGACCTTTACCTTAGGGTTGGATGGACGGCGCATATGAATGTATGAAAGATACCAATGCTGGAGAACTGGAGTTTCAGATAAGAAACATACTCTTTCTCCAGTACTGAATCTTATATAGATATGTGGGCCGCTGTTGCGCGATTGCCAAGATGGCGGTTTTCGGGTGAGCTCCATATAGAGTGGAGAATCCCTGCAAGTTCAAGGCTTGAAGAACGAGATGTCCTTGAACGAAAAGTGGATGAAAAGCATAATGATGGGCGAGGGCATGCTCGGCACAAAACAATTGCAATGGAGCAGCTTCTGAAGCTGCGTTACAGAGCTGCGAAATGTGCAGGACCCGATGGCACTATCTGGCTGCGACAAGGTCTCTGAGGTCCTGGAGGCCCCACCTGCTTCTGCAATGGAGGAGCAGCTGACTATGTCGGCAGCCCAGAGAAGTGAACTGCAAACTGGAAGTGCACGGAGACTGCGCTGGGTAGGAGATCAGCTGGTCTGTCCCCGCAGGGCAGACCCTTTATAGCTGCTTGTTGCTACGGATTAGTCGTGAGATGGGGCCTCAGGACAGATGGTGCACTGCCTGGGCAAGGAAGAAATCCAGGTGAGGGGCCTTGGGGCAACTCTGCGACGGGCGAATCCGTGAGGCGGAACCCTTAATACGCTAACATACCCATAGTCCTTGGAAGCAGCAGGGGCTGCTCACAGTGTGAATAAACTGAAATGCACTCACGGATAAGAGCCAGCTGCATAGCCATCACCATGGATAGAAGCCCATGTGGCAGCGTCACAAATATTCCTAAAAGGAACTCCCCGCTGCAGGGCTTTGGAAGTAGCCAGGTCCCTAGTGGAATGAGCTCTCAGCCCTTCAGGAGGGCCCTTGCCCGCCAATCGTTAAAATTCAGTAATGGTGAGGATAATCCACCAGGACAAGGTCTGTTTGTTAACAGCCTGGCCCAATCGGTGTCCATCTTATCCCACAAAGAGATGATCGTCCACTCCGACCCTGGACATCCTAGAAATATAAAAGCTCTGAGCTCTCCTAGGGTCCAACCTATGGAGTCACCCCTCTTCCTTACCAGGATGAGGATAGAAAGCAGGAAGTACCACTTTCTGGCTTAAATTAAATTCAGACACTACCTTAGGTAGAAAGGAAGTACGTACCCTCAGTACAACCCAATACTTGTGGAACACAGTAAAGGGTGGCTTAGATGAAAGTGCCTGCAATTCACTCACTCTGCGAGCGGATGTAACCGCAACCAAGAACACCATCTTGAAAGACAACATTCTCAAAGGACAACAGTGCAAAGGTTCAAATGGAGCACCAATCAGGCATTTCAAAACCAAATTCAAATCCCAAACCGGCACCTGAAACAGGGACGGCTGGAACACATTAGTGAGCCCTGTAAGAAATAGGGAAATCAAAGGAATCTTAAAATAAAGAACATTCTTCAGACGAGCGCTTGAAGATAGACAGCGCCGCCAGCTAAACTTTAATGGTACCTACTTGCAGGCTCCTGTGGGCCAAAGAAAGAAAGAGAACCATGGGAATGGAACACTGGTGCAAAGGAAAAAAGGTTGATCCTTTTCAGTCGCAAAACTTACGCTAACGGTACAGGGATTTGGGTTGCCGGCCGCCTGGCCGAAAGCAACACCTTCATCACGTCATCCGGGAGGTCGCAATCCTTATACCTCAACCCTTCAGATACCAAGCGTGAAGACAGAGTCTTGACCTCTGGATGGAGAAGCCCAAACACCACCACATACACCCACCCACCTCCTCGCAAGAGAGAGAGCGCATGCGCGCAGATCCTCTCGGTAGGGAAGACGGCGTGGAGGGCAGATGGACATGTCTAAAAGGTCCAGGTACCACGCTTTCCTTGCCCAATCTGGAGCAATGAGGATCATGTGGGATCCGAACCTCTGCAACCTCCTTAACACTTGAGGAATGACGGGGACCGGAGGAAGCTCCTACAGAAGTGGGAATGACCAATCCACTACGAATTCGTCTCCTAAGGCTCCTCTCGGAGGAAATTCCCTTGAGCAGAATCTCTCGCACTTCCGGTTGGCACTGGTCAAGAAGAGATCCACTTGTGGGGTTCCCCAAAGGGTGAAGATATCCAGAAGGACTTCCTGAGCCAACTCCCACTCGTGAGAGACTATGCTCTGCCTGCTCAGAGCATCCACCGCCGCATTTTCCTCTCCAGCCAGATGAACTGCAGAGAGTGATATTCCTTGCTGGATTGCCCAGAACCAGAGTTGCATCGCTTCTCTGCACAACGGGAGCGACCCAAACCCTCCTCCCCCTTTTTTGTTGAGGTAATGCATGGCCACTGTGTTGTCCGTCATGATCAGGACACACTTCCCCTGCGCAGACGGCAGAAAAATCCTTCAGGGCTAGCATGATGGCCCTCAGCTCTAACAAGTTGATGTGGAGTTTGGACTCCGACGGAGACAAACAACTGCTGGCGGTCAAATCTTAGGCATGAGCTCCCCATCCTGTGAGGGAAGCGTCAGTCACTACTGTCACCTCCGGCCACGGTTGCCAAAACGGCTCCCCCCTCATCAGGTTCCCCTCGTTGGCCCACCAAAGAAGATCCTGTGAGACCGAGAGTGGAATCTGAACGGGATCCAACATCTTGTCTGAGAATTGTGACGACTGCATCTTGAGAACCCATTACAGGGATCTCATCCTCAGCCTGGCCTCTGGCACCAGAAAAATGCAGGATGACATGAGGCCGAGCAACCTTAAGAATTCCAAAGGCCGGGAGATGCTGGGCAGGTTGAAACTTTTCCACCATCTGCCCAATGTGATGAGCCCTCACCTTGGGAGGCGAGCTCTTCCCCAAGGACGTGCCCAACACAGCCCCGATGTACTGGAGCTGTTGGGAAGGTGTCAGATGCGACTTCTTGAAATTGAGGGAGAAGCCCAGCTTGTGGAGGGAGCGGCAGGTGAGACTGAGATGAGCCATCTCTTGCTCGGGAGAACATGCATGGATCAGCCAGTCCACGTAGGGGTAGACGCAGTGCCTTAAGTGGCACTACAAATCGAGCCGGGGCCCATCGAGGGGGCGTGGCCTAACATCGGGGTCTTGATGGGCCGTTAGGCCACGCCCCCTTGACGAGTCCCGGCTCAATGGGCTACTGGCACCCCTGCCAGGCAGCCTTTTGTAGAGATTAGCACCCTCTCCCCTATGGGGGAGAGGGTGCTGATCTCGGCATTTATTTTGTATAGGCTTGCCTGGCAGGGGACAGCGCCTCGCCTATTCAGCCTTAATGGTGTTGCTGCCCCTCGCCAGCTGTGGAGGGGCAGCGTCACCATTAAGGCTGACAGGGTGAGGCCACTGGAAGCAGAGGCCTTTTTCCTAAAGACTGAAACTCCCGCGAACGCAGGAGCTTCAGTATTTAGAAAGCAAGGCCTCTGCTTCCAGCGGCCTCACGTTTCTCCATAATGGTGGCGCCGGCCCACGTGCATCCCTTGATTAAAGGGATGCCTCGCAGGTGCGGCGCCACCATTATGGCTGAAAGGCATTTTTTTCTGAAGCCTGAAGCTCTCGCACACGAGCGAGAGCTTCAGGCTGTAGAAAAAAATGCCTTTTCGTGTAGTGGCCGGGGCTGCCCGGGGAGATTAGTGGGCCCCGGCAGGGCCCCGCCTCAAAACGAAATTTCGGAGCCTGCCGGGGCCCAGCCCCGGTAGGCCCCGGCCCACTTAAAGCCCTGGGTAGACGTGAATCCCCCCTCACCTGAGATATGCTGCCACCATCACTATATTAGCTTGGTGAAGACCCTCGGGGCAGAGGTCAATCCGAATGGCAGGACCCGAAACTGAAAGTGCGAGTCGCCAGCCGCAAACATCAGGTATTTTCTGTGCTTTGGATGAATTGGCACATGAAAATAAGCATCCTGTAGGTCCAGAGACACCAACCAATCCTGAAGTCGAAGGGCCTGGAGGACTTGAGAAAGCATGACCACCTTGAACTTGTAATTCCTGAGAAGTTTGTTCAACCAACGCAGGTCTAAGATGGGCCTCAATCCTCAGTCTTTCTTTGGAATCATAAAAATATGGGGTATACCATCCCTTGTTCCTCTCCGCTAAAGGCACCAGTTCTATAGCGCCTTTCTCCAGCAGGGTCAAGATTTCCTGCACAAGGATCGGATCTGGAAGCTTCAAAGAGATTCACCGGTGGATTGTCGTGAGGCCGCATTAGGAAGGGAAGACAGTAACCGTGGGCTACTGTATCCAGAACCCACGCATACGAAGTAATAGCTCGCCATTCTTCGAGATGCTGAGACAGTCTGCCCCCCTCGCGAACAATGGAACGTGGCCTCATGACTGTTTTGGAGCGGCTTGCAGCAGCGTTGGAAGGTAAAGAGGCAGCTGCCTAAGCGGCTTTGGCACCCCTATTTCCCTGACCCCTTTGACTGGCGGTTCCTCTCGTCCTACCAAAGGAGGAGTAGTAACGAAAAAAAAAAATCCCCTCCACTGCTGTCCCCTAGGACGAAAAGGCAGAGGTTGAGGCACAGCTGCGCTCAAAGATTTTGCCGCAGCTTTTCAGGTCTGCAACCTCTCAAGGCTTGATTGCACAAATGCACGCCATCAAAGGGCATGTTCAAAAGATGGGCTTGCACATCTGAAACAAAACCAGACTTCCGCAACCACGCAAATCTACATATAACGGTGCTCGCAGCCATGGACCGGCTAACACTGTCGGCCGTGTCCAAACCCGACTGAAGGGATTCACACATGGCATCCTTGCCATCCTGCACGAAAGCAAGGAACCCATCCCTTTCTTCCTCTTCTGGAATATGCTCAGTCGCTAGAGAAACACAAATCCACAGAGTCTGTGAAAATCTTGCCAAGGCACAAGTGGAGTTGGCAAACTTAAGCGCCATACTCCCCGCAGAAAACACCTTGCGTGCCCAACCGTCTAAGCGTTTGTCGTCCCTACCGGGAAGGATGGGATGGTAGGGTATCCCACTTGCCTCAAGGTGGCTGTAGTACGTCTCTTGCGATTATCCTGAACCTTGTCCGAACGGGACATCGAAGGTTTCCAATGAGAATCACGCCGAGGACCAGAGGCGAAGGCGCACAAGCCATGGATCGGGATCGTCCCTGGCCGGTTTCTTCCGAAGGCGCAGACGGAACTGTGCTCTGGGATTGGAAAATCGCCAGAATCTGCTCCCTGAAGGATGCCCATTCCTCCGGAGTCGAGGACTCAGTCGGATAAGCAACTTTCCTCGCTGGCGCCATCCTTTGAGGAAGACGGGGAAGGCGACCAGTGACTGCGCTTCCTGGAATCATGAGACGAGGACTAATGGCGGGAACCACTCCGGGACCGAGATTCCCCGGGACTCCTTCCGACACAGTTGCCCCTCGAATCGTGGGACATCCCCTTAGACGTTTTACGAGACTTACTGGGTTTAGAACCCCTACCTACCTGGAGCTTCCCCTTACAATCCTGCAAGGCCTTAGCAGTCAGCGACTGGCATTTGGAACAATCATGACTCTCGCCCAGGCACCACAAACAAATGCGATGCAGGTCCATAATCGATATCTTCGACTTGCAGTCCCAGCAAGTCTTAAAGCCAGACCCCGGAGTCGGAGGGGTTGAAGAAGATATTCACGAGGAATAAACGAGGCGCGCAGAGTCTCCGAAGCAAACAAGTTTGCGGAAAAAAACGGAACAGAGGCTACAGGCACTCTGTGTCCTATTTAAGTCAAGTGGCACAGCGAGTAGAGTCTGCTAACGCAGGTTCGAATTCTGGCAAGGCCAAACTCAGCCTTTCACCCTTCCGAGGTCGATAAATGAGCACCACACCCCGTGGGTAATAATAAGCAGAGCTCAGATACCCGAGGGTTCGTAGCGCTATATAAATGCCAAATTATTATTATTATTAGAACATCTGGTGACATCGCCCTTGACTGAGGCCTTCGAGGGACATCGACCCAACGAATCGATGCAGGACACCCCCTGCCGAAAAAGTTTACGAAGTACACAGCTGTGGACATTACATTTCAAAGATGTGGAATACGTTGGAGGACACAATCCATTCGAACAAAATACCTTTACCCAATAATATCTTTCCAATTCTCTTTCCACTTTCCCTACTACCCCCTACCCAGCCACAACCCTAACCCTTTTCCCCCACTATTGGTTGCCTCATGGCTGTCTTTTGTAAGAAACCTCTGCCAACCAAGGTGGCAGGGTTGTGTCATACGACGTTTGGGGTGAGGAGGGTCTGGTGATACCACACTGAGTCTCACTAATTTAGCAAGTATCCAATTCACCCCTTTCAAAAACGTATTCCTATGGAGTACACTATGTTGGAAGAATAAAGCTAGAGTCAAGTCTAAAATGGGCATTTCCCTCAAAGAGATGGGCCCAGTTTATGAAGAGATGTCCAAAGAGCTAGCATGCTGCATGTCTTCCCCCAAAATGGTGTCTGAGCTTATGCTTACCAGGGATTCCGACCCAAAATAAGGCTCTCAATCCTCTAATATGCAATCCTGGTGTTAAGAAGGGAAAGCTATGGCATACTTCCGCAGAAGCTACAAGATGCTCTGGGAAAACAACCAGTAGTGTCACTTGAGCAGCCTCTGTACAGGCCTGTGTCGCATCAGGGAAAACAGTGGTATCAAATGCAGCCAGATGCAAGTGTCAGGAACAATATCTAATAATGAAGCAGACAGGAAACCAAGACCTCAATGATTTGAGGTATAGACCCATCATTATGTTTTTTTTTCTTCACTTCTGAATGAGGTCCTGAGCCCCACTGTGGAGTGTCCAGAAACTATGTAATGCCAAGTGGCCTTCTATAACGCATGTCTGCCACATCAGTGGCCTTGTTTCACTTGACTGTGAAAAAAAAAGGGGGCATCAGCTTCATCAGTGGGAAAGACAGATTGAAAACCTGTGATGTTTAAGGATGCAGGTTGGAAGTACCTGGTTCTTGAGCGCAAAACTGCTTTCTATGGGTTTGGCGGAATAAACTTGGGAGTAGGTTATGCACAGGGAAGAGTCCAAGATCTGATCAAATACAGCGCTTTGGGTGTGGTTAGCTGCTGGTGTGGGAATGTGACACAGAGATAAAGAGGAGTGCTTACTCATGGCTTCTGAGCCATGAGTATACTCTCCTCTTGATGTGCAAACAGCTAGGCTTGGCCATCTGTGGGGGGTTTGTGTGCATTGCGTAAGGTTATATAACCTCTTAGTAAGGTGGGGGCTGGGGGGGTCAGTCAGAGAAAGCTAGCAGACCTACTAAAAAATAGGATCCAGGGGCAACAATATTTGCATTATGTGACTGCTGAAAACAAAGGGTGCCCATCACATGCCAGACTGAACAATGCATGAAGTCTTACAAATCAACACAGGAAAAGACTGGTAAAGAAAAGACGGAACATAAAGACTAACATATATTTAATTAAACTTATGTCATACAATTTACAGTGGGAATTATTTCCTGTGAGCATTGCCTATAAGGTGCTGCGATAGTAAGGTTGTTGTAGAGCGCCCCAAAAATTGAGCAACAGAGTGTGATGACAATCTATGAGAATGTAGCTCCTCTTGATCCACATGCTTCTTGCGCAAATCAGACAACGAACAGCATTTACGCAGTTCATTAAAACGTCCAAAGCTGTTGGCCATCTCTGAACCCAAATAAAACAGGGCCTCGAAAGTTGCTCCTCTTCTTAAAAGCTCATGGGATAAAAGGGAATATTTTGCCATTGATGTAGAACGAGGAGATGTCAAGTCTGTGGTCTCGGCCTTAGTTTTCAGCAGAGCGTTTACCTGAGGTTAAAGGGAAAACAATTTAAAGAAAAGATTTCTTCCCAGATTATGCAAATATTAAAATATTACCAGATATATAATATAACCATTATAAAACAGACCTGCACTATGAGAGCACTCCATTCTCTCACATGATTATAGAGCATGGTCAGACTAACAAAATGTTTAGCAATGCATCATTGACAAACTATTCTAGGCCACCCATACATGTGGTATGCAGAGCACAAAACCACCTAGAAACATTAAGGAAGTTATTTATGCTGGTCTCCAACCTCCCAAGGAGGGAGTTTAATCCCTCCACCACCCAAGCTAGGCAGTGCTGACTCTCACATTACACAAATCGTTACAATGACAGGACTAAAATATGCACCCTTTTTAGGCCACATGCAGAATTATACCTCAAAACGTGAAGCTGCAGGTATAATAAATATGTCAATGATGGCTTTTTCAACAGGACAGGAAACCCACGAAGAGTCAGCACTTTGCACAACATTCAGCACCATATTCAACATTAACTGTTTGAAGAGCAACACACCAGCTTACTGGGAACGATGCATCATGGAAACATGCACACAATCTAGGCTTCACACGAAGCACTGCTTGGGTATGCTGGAACTCGAGACACCCGTGTGCCGCACACAGCGCACAGCCATGTCTTTGACATCAAAGAGATGGAGACAGAAGAACAAGTTACTTTCTTACCTGGTAACATTCTTTCGATGGGATGGTCCGACGACGTATTCCATATCTATGACATGTAATCACCACAGCTGTGCTGCTTCGGAAACTTTTTTCGGCGTCTGCGTCCTGCGTCGATGCGCCGTCGTCGAGGACCTCCTCCGACATCCGACGTCATCCGATGTGATAAGTAGGACGCACGACGTCCGTAGCCTCAGTTGTAGTTTTTTCCCAGAATGTGTGGCACCAGTCTTCTGCCAGTCTGACACGCAAAGCCTTGCGGAAACGTAAGCTGCAATCGAATAAGAAATTCTGCAGCAGTGAAGGCACGGAGGGAGCGATATGGAATACGTCGTCGGACCATCCCATCGAAAGAAAGTTATCAGGTAAGAGAGTAACTTGCTCTTCAAGTGGATTGGGTCCTCTGACGTATTCCATATCTATGACAGACTCCCAAAGCAGTAACAATGCAAGGAGGTGGGAAAAGAATTTAGAAAACAGAAATTTAGAATGCCCAATCAAATTGCAGAGTAAAGGACCGCCTTGCCAAAGGCCAGATCCTGCACACGGGTGGAATCGAGGGAGTAGTGACGTACAAAAGTATGTACCGAAGCCCAGGTGGCTGCATCACAGATGTTACAAATAGGAACACCCCTCTGTAGGGCAGTAGAGGCAGCCATACCCCTGGTAGAATGGGCCCGCAAGCCGACCGGTGGGTCCTTACCCGCCAAGTGGTAACATTCAGAAATAGCCAAAACAATCCAGCGAGACAGTCTGTTTCGTCACAGCTTGTCCCGAACGCTTTCCAGCGTAACCAATGAAGAGTTGATCGTCCACTCTGACCCGGGACATGCGTGAAATATAAAAGCTTAACGCTCTCCTAGGATCAAGACTATGGAGCCTCTCCTCTTCCTTACCAGGATGTGGAGGAGGATAAAACGGCGGAAGAACAACCTTCTGGCCTAATTGAAATTCCGACACCACCTTCGGAAGAAATGAAGAACGAACGCTTAGGACAACCCTGTCCTTATGAAACACAGTGAAGGGTGGCTTAACTGAAAGTGCCTGTAACTCACTCTGGAAGCGGAAGTGACCGCAACCAAAAATACAGTTTTAAGAGTTAACAGTCTCAAAGGGCATGAATGCAAAGGCTCAAACGGAGCACCCATCAGAAACTTGAGAACAAGGTTCAAATCCCAACCGGGCACCTGGAAAGGTGACGGAGGGAACACGTTAGTGAGCCCTTTCAGAAACTGAGAAATTAAAGGAATTTTAAAATAGGAACACTCTTCAGACGAGCGCTTAAATATGGACAGCGCCGCCAGGTAACCTTTAACGGTACCCACTTGCAAGCCCCTGTGGGCCAAAGAAAGCAAAAGACAGAACCATGGGAATGTCACATGCAAAAGGATCCACATTCTTAACCCTGCACCAGTCGCAGAAATTAAGCCAACGGTACAGGGACTTTGTTGCGGGACGTCTGGCCGAGAGAACACCTCCATCACGTCTTCAGGGAGGTCCCAATCCTTATACCTCAACCTTTCAGAAACCAAGCGTGAAGGTTGAAGGATCTGACCTCTGGATGGAGAACCTGACCCCCCCTCCCCCGTGAGAGCAGATCGTCTCGGTAGGGAAGACGACATGGAGGGCAGATGGACAAGTCGAGAAGGTCCGGGTACCACGTCCTCCGGGCCCACCCCGGAGCAATGAGGATCATCCGGGAACCGAACCTCTGTAACCTCTGCAGTACTTGCGGGATGACGGGGACTGGAGGAAACGCGTACAGCAGTGGGAATGACCACTCCACCACGAACGTGTCTTCTAAGGCTCCTTTTGGAGGAAATTCCCGCAAGCAAAACCTCTCGCACTTCCGGTTGACACTGGAGGCGAAGAGATCCACTTGAGGGGTCCCCCAAAGGGCGAAGATCTCCAGGAGAATCTCCTGAGCCAACTCCCACTCGTGAGAGATCGTGCTCTGCCTGCTCAGAGTGTCTGCCGTCTCGTTTTCGTCTCCGGCCAGATGAACTGCCGAGATGGAAACTTCCTGCTGGATTGCCCAGAACCAGAGCTGCATCGCCTCCCTGCACAGAGGAAGTGACCCTGCTCCCCCTTTTTTTTTGAGGTAGTGCATGGCCACCGCGTTGTCCGTCAGGATCAGGACATTCTTCCCTCGCACAGTCGGCAGAATAACTAGCCTGACGGCCCTCAGCTCCAACAGATTGATATGGAGTCTGGATTCCGACAGACCAACGACCGCTGACTCAACTCGTTGGCATGAGCTCCTCATCCCGTGAGGGATGCGTCCGTCATGATAGTCACCTCCGGCAAGGGCAGCCAAAGTGGAGCCCCCTTCATCAGATTGTCTTCGTCGGCCCACCACAGAAGGTCCTGGGCGACCAAGGACGGCACCTGAACAGGGTCCAACAACCTGCCGGAGGACTGAGACTACTGGAGTTTGAGTGCCCATGGCAAAGATCTCATCCGCAACCTGGCCTCTGGCACCAGAAGAATGCAGGATGCCATGAGGCCGAGCAATCTCAAGAACTCGAACGCTGGGAGACTCTGGGCAAGCTGAAACTTGAGCACCATCTGCTGAATGCGATGAGCCCTCACCCAGCGAGGAAAACACTGCCCCAGGGACGTGTTGAGCACAGCTCCGATGTACTGGAGCCTCTGAGTTGGTGTCAAATGGGACTTCAAGTTGAGGGAGAAGCCCAGCTTGTGGAGGGAGTGGGAGGTAACTGACAGATGATCCAGGACTTGCTCAGGAGAGCGCGCCCTGATCAACCAATCGTCCAAGTAGGGGTAGACGTGAATCCCCCCCTTTCCTGAGGTGTGCTGCCATAACTATCCTGAGCTTGGTGAAGACCCTCAGGGCAGAGATCAATCCCATCGGCAGGACCCGAAACTGAAAGTGCGAGTCGCCATCCGCGAACCTCAGGTACTTCTTGTGCTTTGGATGGATCGGCACATGAGAATAAGCGTCCTTGAGGTCGAGAGACATCAACCAGTCCTGAAGTTGAAGGGCCTGGAGGACTTGAGAGTAACCATCTTGAACCTGTCCTTCCTGAGGAGTCTGTTCAAACCGCGCAAGTCCATGATGGGTCTCAAACCCCCGTCTTTCTTGGAAATCAAAAAATAAGGGGAATACCATCCCTTGTCCCTCTCTGCTACAGGCACCAGTTCTATGGTGCCTTTCTCCAGCAGGGATTGAATTTCCTGCGCAAGGAGCGGATCTGGACTCTTCAAAGAGATTCCCCCGGTGGATCGTCTTGAGGCCTCTGCCGGAAAGGAAGACAGTAGCCGTGGGTTATGATCTCCAGAACCCACACATCTGAAGTAATGGCGCGCCACTCTGCAAGATGCTGCACCAGCCTTCCCCCAACCGGCGCACCATGGGACATGGCCTCATGACTGAGCTGAAGTGACTGCGGCGTTGCCTGAGTGCAAAGAGGCAACAGCCCGAGCGGCCTTGGCACCTCGAGTACCTTGTTTTCCACCTCTGGCTCTCCTACGGTGGCCCCTTTGACTGGCAGCTCCCCTCGCTTTACCAAAGGATGAGTAATAACGAAAGGTACCTCCCCTCCATTGCTGGCCCCTAGGACGAAAAGGCGGAGGTTGGCAAACTGCAGCGCCTAACGACTTCGCTGCAGCTTTGGAGGTCTGCAACCTCTCAAGGCTCTCGTCAGCCTTGCTGCCAAAAAGATGTTCCCCGTCAAAGGGCATGTTGAGGAGCCGGGGGTGCACAGCAGGAGCAAACCCCGACTTCCGCAACCACGCGAACCTGCGTATCACGGTGCACGCTGCCATGGACCGGCTGACGCAATCTGCCATGTCCAAACCCGACTGAACGGCCTCACACATGGCATCCTTGCCATCCTGAACCATGGCAAGGAAACCATCCCGTTCGTCCCATTCAGGAATATGTTCAGCTGCTAAGGAAACAGTTCCACAGAGTGTGTGAAACGTGACAAGGCCCATAGGGAGTTGGCCGCCTGAAGCGCGATACCCCCTGAAGAAAACACTTTCTTCGCCCAGCCGTCAAAACGCTTGTCGTCCATATCAGGAGGGATGGTAGGATACGACGCCTGCTTTGCCGGAGCCGTAGCGCCTGCACCAACAAACTCTCTGGAGTGGGGTGCTTGGTCAAGTAGCAGGGGTCACTACTAGCTGGGCGCTATTTTCGCGGCAAAGACTTGCCCACTGCCGGGAGACTCTCCGGAGCAGTCCAAGCCGCCGCCGCCACCCTCCTCTGTAGAGCCATATGGAACAGCAGTACTGGGTCAGTTGGTGGACCTTGGTCGAGGATATCCGTAAGGTCACCCTGAAGAAAATCCCCTGTGGGAGCAGACCATCCCAAGTACTCGGTGACCCTAGACATAAGGCACCGGTACGAGGAGTCGGCATGAGTGCCAGGCTCAGGCCTACAAAACTCCACCTCCGGAGAGGTGTCCAGCCCACTGGCATCGTGCAGTGACTGCCGCAGGTCCTCAATCTGGCTATGGCCCGAGAGAATCTCGCCTGGCACTTTATCAGGAACCATGCCATCATCATAGTCCTCATCCACCTCTGAAATAAACTCAAGATGGCGGTAAGAAGGCACAGAATGTGGAACAAAACCATGCTTGACCTTGGCCAGAGCCATTCTAGGGGGTTCCACCAAGCCCCGGGGTACCCCCGTCGAAAACAGCCTCGAAAGGCGTCGAGGGCGTCTAGTGAATCCGTGTCGACACCGAACGCGGCGCCGACAGCATCAATGGCATCGACACAGGCCTCGAGGCCGGAGCCCCAAGAGTGTCCCTCGACGACCTTGGCGTCGACGTCAAACTCGAAGACACCACAGGTGCAAACGGTCTCGAGCGCGTCGAGGACCGGGACCGGGCATGACGAGAACGATTCCCCTTGTCAGAGTGGGACTTCTCCCATGAATCGTGCCGACCACAAAGGTTTGCGAGCAGTGTCTCTCGACTGATCACGACCGACCCCACTCGGAGGCTCAGACGGACCAGTGGCCTGTGATTAGAGAATCGCTAACATTTTCTTCCTGAAGGAAGCCCATTCCTCCGGCGTCGCATGCTTGGTGGGATAAGCAACCCGCCGACAGGCGGAGTCCTCGGATGAGGACAGGGAAGGCGACCAATGACGGCGCTTCCGAGAGTGCCTCGAAGAGGCAGAGGAGTGGCGGGACCGAGACCCACTGGACTTCCGACAATGATGCAGAGAGTCTCCCCTCGAATTGTCCGTTGAAAGCCCCGCAGACCTCGACTTCTGTGACTTCGACACCTTACCTACCGACAACAACTTCTTGCGCTCCCGCAAGGCTTTGGACGTGAGCGACTGGCAGTCGACAGTCATCGGTGTCATGGGCCTCCCCGAGGCCCCAGAGGCAGGCGTCGTGCGAGTCCGTCAACGACATCTTGGACCCACAGTCCCCGCACTTCTTAAAGCCCGGACGCGGGGTGGAAGACTAGGTAGACATCTTCACGAAGAATATACTTCACAATACGAACAGGTTCGAAGAACCGAGAAAGAACAAACTCCAAAGAGTCGAGGCGCGCAGAGATCTCCGAAGCAAACACGTTTGCGGAAAAAACAGAACTGAGGCTACGGGCGTCGTGCGTCCTACTTTTAACATCCAGTGATGTCGGCTGTCGGAGGAGGTCCTCGAGGGCGGCGTATCAACGCCATCGACGCAGGAGAGTTTCTGAAGCAGCACAGCTGTGGGGATTAATGTCAGATATGGAATACGTCGGAGGACCCAATCCCCTCGAATATTTAATACAACCATTCATTTAAGTATTTGGTAAACACTCCAGGCCATACAGAGAGCAGCAAAACATCCACTAATGCTTCATGAGTGTGTTTGCTCCCTGTTAGAACAGTTGAAGTGAATCAACACTAAATGGGAATGATAGGGATTTCCTCTGCTTCAGCATCATGTTTTAACCCCTTAAGTGGCAAGGGCGAGATCTCGTGCTTTGGATTACTGCCCTGTTGCAAGGGGTTAATGAAACAGAAAACATTAGAATGCATTGAATGGCGAAATACCAAAATCACCAAAAAAGGCCTTGGCACTGGGGGGAAAACCCCCAATGTGAACATATGTATGCAACATGGAACTAAAGTAAACATCACCCTAAAACTGTTAATCAAAATCAAGAGCATAATGTTGTACTTGGTGGTCCCATCACTGTGCAGGATGAGCTGGCAGTATGACTTGCTACTTCAAAGTTTCTAGAGAGGGAACTCTGCCTCGCAAAAGTAACTATTTAACGGTTTGTCACCACAGTCTGCTTAAAGAAGTGGTACCATGCATTTCATTATATGCCCAAAATTGACGTGGTCATGGTTGTCACCTTGAAGAGTAGCATTAGACCACATATAGCAAATGTACGAGACATGTTAGAATTAAACTTTGCCACTCTGCAGCATATTTTACAACGTAACGCAAATCATTGATGACTAGTAGCCTGACAATTTTCAACTGAGGATACTTCTTGTCTGAAGCAAATAAAAGCCCACGTTGCATCACTAAATCACATTAACCACAATAACACCCACCTGCTCCCACCTTCAAGTTGTTGATAAAAAAACTGCACTTTATATGGACTTTCGCTGCCCCAGGTACTGTAAGGTATACCGAACCTTAGTCTGAATTGCATGAATTGGGTTGGGTACCCGAGTATAGTGTACAAAAGTGCCTTTATTATAAGGTGTGACCTCCCAGTGTGTTCTAAACAGAACGCAGGGTGCCATTAGGTTTGGATCCTGCGGTAGTACGTGTATCAAAAACATTTCAGGATTCAGGGAACTTACCCCATATATTTATGTACACATTGAGCTCACACTCCTCCAGAGTAGTAGGATTTCACAAGAATAAGTGCCCTGTTTGGAAAAGGACCAGTGTTGGGACGAAACACGTGTCAACAAAAGGGCACACCTTATAATAAAGGCAGTTTTGAACACTTAACCTATGATTTATTGCATAATACTTGATAATTAGCTACGTATGGACTTCGAGGGACCAGTGCCACACTCCGGTACCCAACCCAATTCCTGCAAACTCTATAGGCCCACACATAAATTAAAAATGTTTTAGCTTAATGTCTACAGGATAGGTAGCCCTCACAACTGTGCTTTATGACAAGGTCAGTGGCGGAGGAAGACGAGGCTCACTACTGTATATGCATATCACAAAATTTCATCCCCGGTCTGCAGATTTTTGTTGCTTTGTTACTGTAAGCACTAAAGGTTAAGGGGTGTCCTTACTGTTGGCAAGCAGGACTGTGGTTGCTTTAAAAGGTTCACAGGGAGCCCCATTACATCCAAAGACCCTTTGCGACGGATGCGAATATAAGGTTGTTAGAGTAGAATTCTCTCCACTGGCGAGTCCCCCTGTACTTTTTGCTGGACGCTTTATCCAATTTTTCTGAATGAGTGGGAACCTTTTTGTGTGTATAGTGAATACCACCATATACAGCACTAGGTACACTGCTAGGCCTTGTAAAAAACATAGTACTCCATGCACATAGTCCTCATTGAGTGCTTTGAATAATCTGAACAAAGCCAACCAAAACACACGGGCAGCCTACATAAAGCACTACACAAGAAAGGCAATAACTAATGACATGCATCACAATAATAATCAAGTATTAACCCAAGGTTGCAAAACGACTAGAAGCCGTACCCAATGCATTTCCACAACTTCATAAGAAGTGGCAACAAAATCCAAAGTGAACAATCTTGAGTTCACATGGTACCCACTGATGGGTCTATGCCTTGGCTTTTAGCTTTATTTTGAAAGCCATTCAAGACAGAAATAAGCAACACAACAAAAAGGTGGGATTGTGCTGGCCTCCCTCAACGTTAAAAAACAAAACAAATCGGCCTGATCTTTATAAGTTGCCATCCTACACGAATGGTATGGCAATACAATTAGGAAAAGCCATTTAGAACCTTTTAAATAAAATAATGTAAACTTTCTTGAACTTGCCAAGTAAATAAGCAGTCACTATGCAAGATGAAGTCATTACAAGCCAGGCCCTTCTATAGGTCTGAGCTGCACAGTTGTGCTAAGAATGAGAGGATTTCCTACCTCAGCTTGAAATCTCAGGAACTAAACATTTTCTTAAGTTTGGTAAGGAATCCCTCGTTGTGCAGCTCAGGCACCTCCTCGGCAGATTGACTGCTGTCCTGGGTGCGGCTACCTGGGCAGAAACAGCAAGGAGCAGCTGTCAGACTGCACATTATGTGCCCAAAGAATGCACTGCCAATTCCCAAGCAAGGAATGACTGGTGATGTGCAGTGCAAGCATGCAAACGCACTGCAAAATGTACAGCATGGAGCCACGGTCAAGCTACATACTTTCATATATTCTGGAAAAACCCCAATAAACTTAACAAAAATCAGTGCAAATGGACATGTATAGCATATAAGCACTGCAAGCTCTTGCGTAACAATTCATAATAAACCTATAGTCATGCGCCCAAATGCACTTTAAGTTCCTCAGCACTCACAACGAGTGAAGTCATTTGTGAATCGGTGTGGTTTTTATGATGCTTCACGTGGGTGGCAAAGGATTTTCAGAAAAGCTAGTATGTGAGGCTTTCATCATAGAAAGATGAGTTTGTCTTTTTGCAGAGGCCAAATTAAGTCCATCCTGTAGATCTAGTCCTGTGATTGTCTATATTGGGCTCCCTCGTGTTCTGGGGATGTAGATCAGGTTTTGGTTGAATGAATAGAAGAGCTCAGCAGATGTGCGCTGCTGTACTTATTACAAAGGTATGCGAGTGCTTATTTGGGAACAGAGGTGGGGGATTTGATATCCAGCTGTTCATTGACAGGGAACCAGCCAAATGCCTTCAGTTTGTGGGAGACTGAGGGAGTTGCTTTATACTGTTACCACTTTGGCTTTTAGGCCAACTTGGACAGTTATGTTATGAGGTCGTAGGAGTCTGCGTTGTCAAAGAAGGAGCTCATGGAAGTTACTCTTATTACCACTGGTTGATTGTCTGGGGACTCAACGTGAATGCAGTAAAGGGACAGTGGTGGAATTGTCAAAGAGCTGATGGGATCTGGGTATTTAACATTTCTAAGGTGGTCTTATGTTTTTCTCATTGGTACTGGAAGACTGTCATGGGCTTGGATGAATGGGTCTGGATAACGGTCGGATTGTCAAAGCGATTCCAGTTAAATATCTGCATTGCTTTGAAGCGATTTTGAAGAAGTCTTCCGACCCATTTTGAATCATATATCTCATTTGATTTTCAAAATAGGTATGGAGATTTCTAGAGTCTACTATTGGTTCCAAGTCTGGGTTAAAAGCTCTACTATTGGGAGGCGTCTCCTGGTGTTCTGGGGACATGGAAATAGTCTGCACGTGTGCCCAGAGGTGTTTGACAGGGCCTCGGTTATTCCTTGAGAAGATATTGTAGTGAAGTACAGAGTTGAAAAATGTAGTCCGATGAGGCTCCTGCCCAAACACAAGGATGGTGGTGGCTGACAAGACCATGGTGGGGTGCTTCAACTGCATGTGAACATGCCTGATCTCAGGCTACCTGATTGAGGTGATGGCCAGGGGTGGACTGGGAACCAAAACAGGCCCTGGAAATAATTTTCAAAGTGGCCCCCATATTACACATTTTCAGCAAGCCCAACTTTTTCCTATGAGAAAATGTGGAAATAAAATAGATTAACATACAAAAGAGGACCAGTGTGCAGCGGCCTACTAGTAAATCTCCAGAGTTCCCTATAGGCCAGGCCACACCAGGTGATGGCGCAGATGTCGGCGGCGGCAGCAGCAGCAGATGGATAGCTGTGGTTAAACAGGCAGCAGCCGATTTCCCCAGAGAAAGACGTGGCAACACAAGAGAGCGTGGAGGATAGGAACTAAAATGGGGATACCGTAGTACCGGTTGAAATGTATTTTCGGAATCAGCTATGTGGACAGATTCTGGCAAACCACCCCACTCTGATGAACAGGGACAAGCAATAATGTCTAGCCAACCATAGAAGGGCAGTGTGACTGAACAGCCAGACTTAGGAGTGACTTAGGAGTGACTGAGAAGGGTGAAGGGTTCAGTTAACCACAAAGAGCGCTCTTAAGGCAAGTTAGGCAGAAGGAATACAATAACAAATGACTTAACACTGGTAATGTTCTTTCTGATGGATGTTCCTCCAACAGATTCCTTATGTTAGATATAGTTGTATCCTGCTTTGCAGTGTTTAATGTTTTAAATATCAGTGGGGGTGCTTTGCATTATAGTTGTTGATGTCCCTAAACTATTACGATTCCTGCATCCAGGCGCGATTATAGTATAAATAGCATGCACCACGCTTGCTGCCTCAGTTCCTAGTTTTCCCCCTCTTTCTGCTCAGTAAACAGGAATAGATAACCTGCATGGGCATTTTAAAAAACCTACCCCGAGTCAGAGGGTTAGGCTGGGAGGGAGATGTGGAATCCGGGGGATGAACATCCATCAGAAAGACCATTACCTGGGTTAAGTAATTTGTTCTTCTAATGGATTGTGTCCCTTCATGGATTCCTCATCTTAAAATAGACACCCATAGCAGTTTTGGAGGTGGGAGAAGAGTATTTCTGTACAATTCTGATTAGCACGTAATATTCTGCAGAACCGCTCATCCAAAGCCAACATCCTGTGTTTAAGCAGTAATGCTTTGAAAAAGTATAGTGAGGACCAAGTTACAGCATTGCAACTATCCTGCACTGGTACATCCCTCATTGGAGAGCCCAAGTGGTTGCCAATCCTCCGGTTGAATGGGCTCTTAGATTTTCAGGGACATATTTTCTAGCAATGGAGTAGCACACCGAAATCCATAGGATGATCCAACGTGATAGTATGTTTGGTCACAGCTTGACCTAACTTGTGCCAGTGTAACCAATAAATATTTGGTCATCCTGTGACATTTGCCTTTCTAGAAATGTAGACGCTATAAAGCCCTTTTTGTGTCAAGTTTTGGTAACATCTCTTCATCCTTAGAAAAGTGAAGAGGTGGATAAAAAGCTTGTATTGTTATCTTCAGTGCCAGATGAAATTCAGAGACCACCTTGGAGAATATAGTAAATAGTTGTTTGCAGGAAAATGATTGTAGCTCACTCACTATGTGAGCAGAAGTGATGGCTACTAAAAATATGTTCTTAAAGCTTACTAACCGGGGAGGGCAAATTTAGATTTTCAAATGGAGCTCCCATTAAAAGTTAGCACCAGGTTCAAATCCCATGACAGAACCAGAAAAAGAGACTATTTTCAGTTCTTTCAAGAATTATATGACAGTAGGCATCTTAAAGTAAAAGCCTTGTTCTGGCGTGCTTTTAAAAATGGATAACGCAGCCAAGTATCCCTTATCGGGAGCCACCTGCAGCCTTTGGTAGACTAGGCGCATTAAAAAAAGAAAACACTGCAGGTGTATTAAAAGAGAAGGGAACTATATATATAGCTCTACACCAGCTGCAAAACGTGTTCCACCGGCAGCAGTATAATGCTTTTGTTGCTAATCTTCTAGCTAAAGCAACACCTTCATAACGGTCTTCTTTGAGGTCCCAATTGGGGCCACTGAGAAACCAGACATGAAGGTTTAGTGTTTTGATTCCTTGATGAAGACTGCCTCCCACTTGCCAGAGTAGATCCACTCTCTGGCGGAAGACAGAATGGAGAGTGGATGGACATATCTAGAAGGTCCGGGTACCACATCCTCGTGATGCAATCCAGAGCCATCAAGATCATGATTTCCTTAACTTCAACCTCCTGATGACATGAGGAGTCACAGGAACTGGTAGGAATGCGTACAAGTGCAAACTCAGTCCACTACGAACGCACCCCCCAGATGTCCCATCTGAGGAAATTCCCTCGAGCAGAACAAACCACACTTCCTGTCGATACTGGATGCAAACCGTTCCACTTGAAGGGTTCCCCAAAGGGCAAAGATCTCTAGGACGACTTCTGGATCCAACTCCCACTAGTGGGGGATCATGGCTTGCCTGCTCAGAGCTTCCCCCTTTGTATTCTCTTCTTTAGCTAGGTCAACAGCCGGCAGATTCCGTTTTGTAGAGCCCAAAACTAGAGCTGCATTGCCTCCCTGCACACTGGTAGTGACCTCGCACCGCCAATTTTGTTGAGGTAATGCATGGCCACTGTATTGCCCATCGTTATCTGAACAGTTTCCCTTTTATTGACAGCAAAAAGGCCATCAGTGTCAGTCCGATCGTTCTCAGCTGCAACAGGTTTCTGTGTAGTCTCGATTCTGCTGGGGACTTGCTCGGGACCAGACAAAGGTCTGTCATCCTGCCTAAGAACACTGACCTCATCCACAGGTGGGCTTCTGGCAACAGGAAAATGCAGGATGCCATGAGGACCAGCAACTTTAGAAAATCGAATGTCGGTAGATAATGGGTGTTCTGAAATCTCATTACCATTTGCAAGATATGTTGAACCCTCAAACTCGGGAGGTGAAGCCTTCCCTGAGGAAGTGTCCTGGACTGCTCAAATGAATTGAAGCTTTTGAGAAGGTGTCACCTGGGACTTCTTGAAGTTGAGAGAGGAGCCCAGTTTGTGGAGAGAGTGGCAGTTGAGATTTTCTAGAGCCTGCTCGGGAGAGAGTTCTGATCAGCCAATCGTCTAGGCAGAGAAAGATGTGAATCCCTCCCCTCTTTAGATTTGCTCCCACTACTGCCATCAACTTGGCGAAGACCCTTGGGGCAGAGGTGAGCCCGAAAGGCAACACTGAAATGGATAGTGAGAACTGCCAATTGCGAGCATCAAGTATATTCTGTGATTGGGACGTAGAGGCACATGACAGCAAGCATCCTGAAGATCGAGTGACACCATACAGTCCTGGAACTGAAGGGACTGGAGGATCTGCGATTGCAAAAGAGTGACCATCTCTAATTTGTCAGTCATCAGTCATTCTTGGGAACCAGGGAATAGGTGGAGTACCAACCCTGGTATTGTTCTGCTACAGGTACCTTCTCCATGGCCCCTTTCTCCAACTGGGGATGAATCTCCTGTAGAAGCAGATCTGGTTCCCAAAGAGATTGTTCATTCTTGGGACAATCTGGGTGTCTTTGCAGCAATGGGAGACCATACCCTTGGGCTGTCTGTAGTGCCCATGCATCTGAAGAGGCCATTCTTGCAGATGCCGAGTCAACCTGCCTCCCAATGGGGTTCTGTGAACAAGGTGCTCAGAGAGGTTTTGGGGCCATGGCTGTGGCAGAGGGCAATGAGGAAGTTGGTGCCTGAGCAGTGTTTCCACCACAGCATCTAGGGGCATGTGTGAACCTCCTTTGTCCTCATCTTTGGGTAGCTTGACCTCTCTCATTAGCCAAAAGAGGAGTAATATGGAGGGAATGCCCTCTACAAGCTTGTAAAGGCATATGTGGCTGGCAAATGGCTGCCCCCCAAAGATTTCACTGCAGCCTTTGAACCTTGTAGCTATTCTAGACGGTCGTCTGCCTTTGGCCCAAATGGGTTGGATCCATCAAAGGGCATACTCAGGAGCCTTGACTGGACATCGGGGGCAAACCCGGGCTTAAACAGCCAAGCAAATCTCCCGATTACCGCTCTAGAGGCCATACATCGGCTGACACATTTAGGCCTCACTGAAAGGATTGTCAAGAGGCTTCTTTACCATCATTAAGGAGGTTATTGAACCATCTCACCTTCAGGAATGTTTTCTGCAGCTTGGGAAATTACATTCCGCAAAGTAGAACAAGTTACTTACCAACTGTAACGTTCTTTCGACTGGATGTTCCTCCCACGTATTCCTAAACTTATGATATTTGTATCCTGCCAGCTCCGCTGCTTCGGAAAAAAGTTCTCGCAATAGGGCACTGTGCACAAGGTCGTGGCGTCGATGTCTCTCGACGGGCTCTGTACCGTGTCGACGTCACCATCAGTATAAATAGCTTGTGCCGCGCCGGTTGGCTTCAGTTCTGTTTTTTCAAGGAAATATTTGAGGAACACCCAGGCGTGCCTCATGACTCAGACTCTTTGTGAGAGGAAAGTAAATAACGTAAACTGTACTGCGGGGTAGGATGGGAGGGGCGATGAGGAATACGTGGGAGGAACATCCAGTCGAAAGAACGTTACAGTTGGTATGTAACTTGTTCTTGGAATGGATTGTGTCCTCCCACGTATTCCTCATCTTATGATAGACTCCCATAGCAGTGGTAATTTTGGAGGTGGGAGTACTAGTTATTGTTCTCATGGACGGAATGAAGTACCGCCTTGGCAAATAAACCCTCTTTGGAAGAAGAGGCATCTAAGCAATAATGCTTGATGAAGGTATGCATTGATGCCCATGTTGCAGCTGAACAAATATCTGCTGCAGGACTCTTCTCAGAGCGGCATAAGTAGCCCTCCCGCTAGTAGAATGGGCTTGCAGCCCGTCCGGTGGGTCTTTTCCCGCCAATCTGTAGCACTCAATTATAGCCAGAATGATCCAGCGGGATATAGTCTGTTTTGTCACCGCTTATCCCAATTTATGACCTGTATAACCTTCAAAAAGTTTGTCATCTTGACGTAATTTTGACATTCTTGAAATGTAAAAACCTAGAGCCCTTTTGGGGTCCAGTCTATGCAGCCTCTCCTCTTATTTGCCCAAATGAGGAGGATAGAAAGTTGGTAATATTGTTTTTTGGGACAAATGGAATTCAAAAACTACTATTGTAAGAAAGAGGATTTAATCTTAAGAACCTGTAAAAAGTAGTATATGGAGGTTTACATGAGAGCCTGTAGTTCACTAACCCTGCGGGGTGATGTTAAGGCCACAAGAAGGACAGCCATTCATGTAAGAAGCCTCAAAGGACAGGAGTGCAGAGGCTCAAAAGGTATCCAAGTTAGAAACTTAAGTACTAGATTTAAATTCCAAGTTGGGACATGAAAAGGGACTGGAGGGATTAGTAAGCCCTTTCAGGAATTGAATTATCAATGGAATTTTGAAATAAGAAACCTCTTCCGAGGAGCGCTTGAAAATGGACAGCACAGCTAGATATTCTTCAATTGTTCCGATCTGGAGCCCCAGATGGGCTAGATGCAATAGGAAAGAGCACCATTGGGGTGCCACATTGAAAAGGGGCCACATCCTTATCTTTGCACCAGTTATGTTGCATCCCCTGTAGAGTCGAGGGGATAATGCCAGGCTGCTTCCACAGTGCCGTCACCTTTCATTGCAAATGAGTATTTGTTGCTCCTTTGTTGGACTGGTTACCAAGTGTGTATATAGAAGGGACGTCATCCGTACTTTAGTGCTGGGTTTGAAACATGGTTCTGTAATTTCCTGAGTGTTCTTGGTCAATGCTGCCCAGTTAAGAGCAAGTGACGGAGTCTCTGGGCAAGCCACCCTGGACTTCCCATCTGATCCAGAGGCGTTTCGTTCCCGCTGCTCGGAGATTGAGTCTGTGCGGTTTTGTAACAGTGAAACCTTTGTCGGATCCTCAACTAGTTCCAAGATGTTGCGAGAGGAACTAGTTTTAGCTCTGATCTCTACTATCGAATAGAAAGGGCACCCGCTAAGTGGGGCGCGGGTAGGTGAGTTTGTAGTTTGTGTGTCATCCTGGATGCACCCTATTTCAAGAACTGGACGTCTTCCTGTAAGACTACCATTGTCGAGCAGGCAGGGGGACCGTACCCTGACTCGGTCTTCAAATGTCGTGGATTTAAGGGACCACTCCCCACAGTTTACTGCTCATTAGTTGAAGCTTCCAATGGCTTCCTGTGGCTCTTTTCTTTCCGTGCCTTGCTATTCAAAGCACACAAGGCGTATGTCAGCGTTGGTGTTCCCCAGTCGCAACGGCCCTCTACTGACTATATAACAATGTTCTTAAGCCGTCCTAATCTCCGTAAAGTACCAGGGAAAAGCAGCTATTTTAGATGAAAATGAAAAAGTGACTAGAGATTTCACCACTCACCGGCGGTAGGTGGCTCCATTTCCAACCCGCTTTGCGGAGCGTGTGGGATTTTGTTTAACCAGCAGGGGGGGGGTGGAGCATGTCTCGCTCAAAAGTGCGTTCCCTTAAAGTTACAAGCACAATTAATTTCTGACACAGTGCCTTGCAATACAAACTGGAAGCAATTTAGTAAATCGCTCTCACTGCTGCCAATAGCCAAAATGATTCCAGGAATATTGTGGACTGCAGTAGACTGCTCCACTTCTAACCCACTTCGTCTGGGTCCTGGGTTTTAGAGATGAAATGAGAAGCCAGAGCCGTGCATAGGGCCTGGCAGGGGACAGGAGAGGTAGAGACTGCAGCACGTTTGGCCAGCTCCTTGCAGATTTTAAAGAGTTGGGCTGAGTTCTCGGTAATCTAAAAGTAACTATTGGTTTTGACTTCCCCAAGAACTCCTGTTAGATGTTTCCAAATAAGGTTATATGCTTTGGTCTGTGTACCTTCAAGCCTAGTGTTGTGTTTTTTTAATAAATGTGGTTATATATAACGTGATAGTACTTATTTCCCCCAAAGATTATCTGGGCAAACTCTTATTTAAATAGACCATTTATTTTTTACAATACATAGTGTTTTGTTGGACCGTTTGAATTACAATTTCATTTGTACTGATTCTACAGCACTCTCTCCTGCATAAGACAAGCCTAGCTGCTCTTGTCTATGCTAGCTAGAAGAAGGGTTGATTATTGATGCACAACTCGAAATTAATGGCAATAAAAAGTACATTCAATAAATGTTAGAAGTTAATTTTAGGTGCGGGGGAGGAACTGGGGCCATGGCACAAGATCCCAACAAATAAGAGACACAGGATGAGGATTCAACATGGGAACCCTCCCGTCCCTTGCACACTTTCAGGTGTTTGGACTAAGTCCACTACTGTAATTTAATATTAATACAAAGAACATATAAACCAGGAAATCCAGTTTTATGTTTTTATAGTAAGATTTATGTCTTGGGTATCAAATACATATTATCAAAAGAACAAACATTTACAAATTCAAGAAGCAAAAACAGTGCAAGAATAGGTCACAACAAATTTAAGGAGACAGTGGAATCCAATTCATGCGGCAACGCGTTTCGAGGATACTTTCCTCTTCTTCATATGGCCAAAATTGAATTCTTAATACAAAAGGGAAAAAGAAGGAAAAACATTTGTTCAAGTTTTTTACCTTAAGACAGTTCATGTTACTCATGCTATACATTTCAATGTCATTTGTTTGGCAGAACAAACATTATTGCTAGAGTAGATGTAATCCACCCTGTACCCCTAGGGCACATTCATTCCTGTTTCAATTCAGGGTGGGGGGGGGGGGGGGGAGTTTCAGAACGACGATTCTAGACCAGTGCGGGAAAGGTAGTCGCTCAAGGATTTCAAGAAGAATAAAGTTTGGAAGAAAACCATATAAGACACAATATAGAGAGGTAAATCTGGAGTAAAAATGAATTACCGGTGAGAAATGTATTCAGGAACACCGGGTACAGATTTTGATCATAGGTAGTGAATCAGACAATATGTAGACCCTCCACAGGTAAGTTAAGCCACTGTAGTCAGAGAACACAGACGAAAAATAAGAGCATGTAAGTCTAAAGGACTTAGGAGAAAATTCAACAATAGGCACTTGTTAAAATATTGTACCTGTGAAGTTTTCAGGAAAAAGGTAACAAATGCAGAAAACACCAAATATTCAAACGACGTGAAAGTCAAATAGACTCAGGGTCATTCACGTGTAGCACTATGTAACTTCTGTTCAACGATTGGCATAGGTCGGTAGAATACTCTAGAAAATATAATAACAGACATCGGAAAAATAATTGAAAGGCATGTGCTTATTCAGTACTGTCCGAAACTAGGATAAACGCTGGTAAGTGGAATACCTTTAAGTATTAGCTTTGAAGTTACAATGCGCAGGCTGCCAGGCACAACGGGCTGGTGATGCGGTTTCTAGGCCATGCGGCTCGAAAAAATGTCGATCTGAATGAGATGATGTTCGGGCTAAATGGCTCGATGTACTTGTAGACTGCAGGTCCAAGTATACGAGTGGAAATCTGTGGAAAGTGAGGCGGGGAGTTAGCCCGGCTCAAGGGTGAGTGAATAGTTCAGATAGATATCTCAGTTGGAAAGAGTATAGACAGCTGTACGCGCTTACCTGCACGGGGGAGACAGTTCAGAACGACTGCTGCCACCGGTCAACACGTCCTAGCAGCTATGGAAACCGCGCGAGTTCTAAAGGATCTAGTTTACGGATATGAAGATAAAAGAGGGACTGGTAAAGTCACCTCAAAGGTCGGCCATCTTAGAATGGACTATGTGACCATTGGGTGAACCAACAATGGTTGACTACAATGTGTAAAGTGCAATTGTGTAAAGGTAAATGGAGAACTGTAGTGTGGAAACAAACTAAAAGAAGACTAGAAGGGATATAAAAGAAAGATTCACAGAGATGTAACCTAAGTGGAATACTTAAAGGTATTCCACTTACCAGCATTTATCCTAGTTTCGGACAGTACTGAATAAGCAGATGCCTTTCAATTATTTTTCCGATGTCTTATTATATTTTCTAGAGTATTCTACCGACCTATGTCAATCGTTGAACAGAAGTTACATAGTGGTACACGTGAATGACCCTGAGTCTATTTGACTTTCACGTCGTTTGAATATTTGGCGTTTTCTGCATTTGTTACCTTTTTCCTGCACACTTCACAGGTACAATATTTTAACAAGTGCCTATTATTGAATTTTCTCCTAAATACAGTTTTCTTTAGACTTACATGCGCTTATTTTTCGTCTGTGTTCTCTTTGACTACAGTGGCTTAACTTACCTGTGGAGGGTCTACATATTGTCTGATTCACTACCTATGATCAAAATCTGTACCCGGTGTTCCTGAATACATTTCTCACCGGTAATTCATTTTTACTCAAGATTTACCTCTCTATATTGTGTTTTATATGGTTTTCTTCCAAACTTCATTCTTCTTAAACTCCTTGAGTGACTACCTTTCCCGCACTGGTCAAGAATCATCGTTCTGAACCTTCCCCCCTCCCCTCACCCTGAATTGAAACAGGAATGAATGTGCCCTAGGGGTACAGGGTGGATTACATCTACTGTAGCAATAATGTTTGTTCTGCCAAACAAATGACATTGAAATGTATAGCATGAGTAACATGAACTGTCTTAAGGTAAAAAACTTGAACAAATGTTTTTCCTTCTTTTTCCCTTTTGTATTAAGAATTCAATTTTGGCCATATGAAGAAGAGGAAAGTATCCTCGAAACGCGTTGCCACATGAATTGGATTCCACTGTCTCCTTAAATTTGTTGTGACCTATTCTTGCACTGTTTTTGCTTCTTGAATTTGTAAATGTTTGTTCTTTTGATAATATGTATTTGATACCCAAGACATAAATCTTACTATAAAAACATAAAACTGGATTTTCTGGTTTATATGTTCTTTGTATTAATATGAAATTACAGTAGTGGACTTAGTCCAAACTCCTGAAAGTGTGCAGAGGACGGGAGGGTTCCCATGTTGAATCCTCATCCTATTTTACGCTAACTAGAACTCAGGTGGCACAGCATTATACTAAGATTTGAGCATTGGACTGCCTCAGTTGAATGTTTTTACTAACCCCCTTATATGGACTTCAGAAAAAATCTCTTAACAGCCTCACCGTAGCAGACGCAATAAGTCGTTACAACAAGGTATATGTTTTATATATGTACAAGGTGGAGGTGTGTCCCGTCGACATAAGTGTGATGCAAGGGGTAAAACGCATGCCCTCGCAGACAGAAAATCTATCCCATGGCTCCAGTTGGCTACATGGATCAAGCCCTTGCATCACGTGACTGTTTCGGACCGGCACAACCGATACCTTTTAGACACGGATATCCGATAAAGGTATTCGATGTTGGCTGGGTTAGCCTGCGCTCCCCAGCTAGTCTCACCTTTTGAAAACTGATCTGCCGCCAAGGGCACATCCTACTCGAAAAGTGGAAACCAATTCTTCATCGCCTCAGGCCCCTTCCTGACAGGCAAACAATCTTCACAAGAAGAACCGCTTTTTGCTTCACCGGTGCGAAAGTGCACTTTCACTCAAGCGTGTTATGCAACCCTTTCATTTTATAGGTTGTGTGTGTTTTCTCCTCATTTTTTTTGCATTATGAAGCGTATTGTATACCTGCAATATAGTAGAGTATTGTGTGTGGTAACTGTTTTCGCATAACTAAAGTTTACTTTTAGTTATTGGTCCTGTCGACAAATGTATATATATCTTTCATATACACTTGTCCAAGAATAGTTTGTGGTTCGTTGCTGTGTGTGCTCATTGTGGGCTTCCGATCTATACCACCCCTCCTGAGACTTCGTCTTGACCACATGCCAGGCTACCTAGCTTTGACTGGCTTGTCCAGAAATTTCCCGTTTCACTAAACCGAGGGTGGACTCCTAAACTTCGGCACATCAGGTAAGAGTTTAGAAATGCATCTCAACACCGTCCTCCAGCACTTGTACACCCACAGGGACCTCCTGGCTTACCCTATGCACTAGCACGGCCGATTAGCACAAGGCCTAGTCAGAGCATGAATGTAACTTATTTGGTATGGGCATGCAATGTCACCGGTCTCACATTAAGGTAGAGGGCTGCCTCAGGAGCGCAAGGGAATATGAACTGACATGCATGAATTACAGTAAGAAGCGTGCAATGGAAGGCTGTCCCCGGTTACGCTCACAACAGAATGAATACAACCCTCTAGGGAAAGAAGCCAAGAGAAAGCTTGCAACAATAACAAGGTTTAATTGTACAGAATACTAAAAATATCAGCAAAGGTCCCTGCTGCTTGAGAACGTTTGGACTTAAGAATTAATGTTGTTGCCTTTTGAGAGGCCACAGCGTCAGTAATGACATCACAGATAAGTTCTGAAACCACACTTGTTGACTGGTAAGACAGTATACATGATCCTGCTCCATGGGGGATAGTAACCTACAATTGGTTTGTTTCTCATCCGTCTCTCGATTCCCACGTGGGTCAGCTGGGCTCATCTCTCCATGGAGTGAAGGTCAGGTCTTTCATAAGACACTGAAAAGTACGATAATATGCTAAGCCTACTACTACATCACTACGGAATGCACCAGGAAAGCTTGTGGGCTGGTGCCTGTGGGAAGGGAGGAATACATAAAGCGTCTTGTCCTTTTTATTTTTGTGGCATTCTTTCACAAAATCAAAACCAACCCGTCAATTGCTTCAATAACTGAAAACATGCTGCTATTGTTATTTGGCCTTAAGCGAAAATCAGCAACTGCTCGAAGGACAAGGTGTCTAACACCTGCAAAAAATTATAACATTTACTATATTGAAAGTGGACATACAAAAATGTAGTTCCCATTTCTGTGATCTGTTCGGAGCGGTTACTCAGCGTGACACAGAATGGAACTTCCTGACATGCAAGTTAAACTATACATAATATTTTTGCAATTAAAAAAAGGAATGTGCGCTCTACACATAGTGACTAATTCAGTGACGTGCGATTTGACCAAAATAATGGACACAATACATTAGGTTGAATTATATGAATACAGCGCACTATAAAAAAACGCGTGCGTAACTCACAGTTTATCTGTCTAGTAATGATTGTCATTTGTGTATAGTTTTAAGAGGAGTGAATAGAGGTTTGATTATTCACTATGTAGGCTAGTGATATCTAAACCGCTTTGTCCCGTGGAATATCCTGGTGTGCCATCAGCGTTGCAGCCTTGTGCATCATAAAGTAGGTGTTCGGGGGAGGGGCTGAACATTTTCTGTGGGCACTTGGTTAGCTTTTTTGGATACTAATCTTCCCAGTTCCGTTATGCCATCTGTCTATGGTTCAACATAAAACATTACCATCTTTGTCCTTATTTTCGGAATCTGGTTCTCCATCCCATTGGGAGCTATACCTACGTCACAGTGCTAACCTTTCATGCACGTCGCGGTCTCAAATACTCCATGTTGTCATGCACGTGTTCATTATGTGTGGTTTGTGTTTATGAAATTATACAGTAACTTGTTATATTCAATTACAGAACGGCTACTAAAATATATTTTTATTCTGTTATATACACAGATATATTGCACCGTTCGGCGTATGCCAGTTTCCAGCTACCGTCGGATGGATTCTTCAATCAACATTAGCAGATAAGCATAAACGGTGCTTATTGCATAACCGTTCTGTGGGACGACCGAAGGGGACCAATCTGCCCTTTGGCAGTACCAGCAATAAAGAGCAACCTGTCAGCGTTGATGATGCAACAATGTGCTGAGCGAAAGCTTTGCACTTGAAAGTGCAAAGAATCCATATCTTCTCACGAAAGGAACACCATGTGCGTCATTAGAAAGTTTTGCTGTGTAACATAAGGACACAAGAATTGGAGTACTGGGATTAATCGGTCGTTGATCGCAATCGGCGTATCATGAGAAAGTTATAAAGAACATTTGAGGCATGCAACGCTAGCTATAGCTTGCATGGCAAAAACATACATTTCGTGGACTTCTCTTGTGACCGTTCTTTGATAAATAAAAGCACTTGTTACATTGCAGACTATGTTTTCTTAAAAAATAATGTATTCCTATCCGATTTGGGACAAGAAAAAAGTTACATGATGTTAAAGGATGTGCGTTCATCTACCAGGTTATGCGTTAAGTGACGTTATGGCGTGGGTCATGACTGGGTACGTTTGGCTATGCTGGCAACTAACGTCATGAAAATAGGTGGAGCATATTGTTTGGACTAGTGATGTCAACTTCAGGGGCGGGAAATCCGTATTCTTCCCGCGAGTGCACTTTAACTTAGGGTGATGCCTCAACGGATCAGATTAGCACAAAATGGCTGCACCCAACCCGTTTTCACATATGTAAAAGTCAGGAAAACTAAGGTAAGATGCATAGGAAAACATTTTAAGATTGATTAGAGTATGCTTACAAATACATGCCCGAACAATCAGGACAATAAACATTTTGAGCAAACTTCCCCCTTAATGAGAATAAAAGGGGCAGTGTGGTATGATGGCCAGTGGGAGGGGGAATAATGTACTGTTATGCTGAAGGATTGGTAGGATATGAACAGAGCATGGTAGCTAAAGTGAATGACAGCTGTAAGGGAATTTTGGGAAAATATGTAAATGCATTGACCTGGTTACATGAGACATCAGTTGATATAAAGAGCTTTACACGTTTTCCTCTTTGTTTCAGATCGAGTAGGTCTATCCATCTGGGAACTAACACAGGCTGTGCCAAGGTGATGAGGAGTGCGGCGCTGACACAGGGGACTGCAGTCCTGATGGATGTGTGGTGGGCCTGTCGATCAAAGCTTCCACCTGATTGGAGTGGGCTCTGTGCAATCGACACTCTGCACAGCCCTGATGTGGTGGTGCCTCGAAAAACACTGCCATGGAACTTGCACTGCTGGGAAAAATGGCACAGCAAAGTGAGAAGCAAAGATCGCTGAGCAGAAGGAAAAGGGAGAATAATCTTTCAGAAAAGAGTGTTGAAGGTCTAGCCACTATACCCGACGAATTCAGGTTATTCTCCAAGGCTGCAACATTTGTTACGTCCAGTTTGCTTCCTGGCGTGCAGGCTGCAGCAAACTCAAAGTGGCTGCTGCTCACGCGCTGTGAGCTGCTGCAATTGGCCAATTCAACAGCACAAGGCCTGAATGCAATAAAGGAAGAGTTGAGGGCACTGTTTGGTGGCCCTCCAGAACCAGTACGTGTTAGACCTAACTGCTACAGAAGGCAGAATCTGTGGAAAATGTGAAGGTAGTTGCTGCACCGTCATAGCCGATGGAGAAGCTTTGAATGGAACTTTAAAAGCAGCCATCAGTGAAGCACAAACACTCCATGAAAAAAGTGACAAATGAAGCTAATGGAGTGTAGTCAAGGAACTGGTTGGGCAGCATTTTCACATACGTGCCCACCTGCTTTCTGGAGTATTTCGAGTGCCTGTCCTCACGTTGGTCCTCATCCTTGTTACCTTCTGCATTCACAAACCTCTTTTGAGACTTTATACGAACAGGGAAAGAGGAACATGTATGTTGCCCCTCAGTATTGAAAAGTATCATAAAAAAAAAGAGAAGGGTAATAATGAACTAATTGGGAAACGTGTGGAGGAAAAATAGATGGGTGGGTCAGAACACAGCCTGAGGATTTAGAAAAGTACAAGCTACTTTGGATCTCATGTCTTGAGGATAGACAGGGGTGTATCTGGGTGGGGGGGTCTCATTGGATGGTTGGGAAGGAACTGGGAGTGACATGAAAAGATTAGGAAAAAAAATATGGATTCACCAAAATAAAATATCAGAAAGGTAACATGGCCCATCTTGTTTTTTCGCCATTTTAGTGTTCCTGGCCTTTTCTTGTTACTTCTCTTGACATCCGGGGCAGGATTCCTTTGTGATTTGTTTTTCTTTGGCGGGAGTCCTGTGTACTCCCCGACCAGGCTCTAGAGTTTCTGAAGGCAGGAAGCGAGGGAGGAGTCAAAAACTCTGCAGCCATTTGTCCTCCAGCTTGATTCCAGTTCAAACTGGGAGGCTGGCTCTCCTGAAAGGATTGCCAACCTCTCCACCCCCCCAAGTTTGAATGTTGCAAGGCTGTTTGATTGGCTGGGTTCCTGCATAAAAGTCTGAACGTGGAAGCTGAAGTCACCCACGCCATGCTGCAACCCTGCGGGCTGCAAAACACCAATACCCTGGGACCTCGAGCCATTGAGCGGTACATGGTCTTCCGAAATCCGCTGAAACTTTGTGGGCATTCTGCTGGATCTCCAGACGCATGATTCCAGTCCAGAAAATCGCGTCACCCGAGTGCTGGACCTTGCAAGCGATGCGAGAATCTGACCAGCGATATTCTGTCTTCTTCGGTGCTCCTAAAAAGGCGCCAAATACACAGAGCAGCATCCAGCCACAAGGAACCTCTTGCCTGGAGCCTTCTTCTATGACCCTGGCTACAAAAGTACTTCCAAAGTCCTGTCTTCCATCTTCTTGACAAAGGAATCCATCAACCAGGTTTTTGGCTGCAGATCCTGACATCATCCTGCTGCAACTCTTCTTCTGTGCTGAGGTACTGTGTTGGCTTGAGTATTTTACCTACCTTAAGTCTTTGTGATTTCTGTATATAGCTTTGCGGTGTTTTCTGTGATTCGGAGCCCACTCATCCAGTTGACCCAGGCCCCTGCGGAATCCTCCTAGGGTGTCTTCTCTAAAGTCCGTGGACCCTCAACTAACTTTAAAGTGAAATACTTACTTGTTTGAACAGTCTTCCTCTGGAACTCTTAACTGCAACTGAAGCCTACCTCACCCTGCCTACAGCTTGCACCTAGACAACTAGGGTCGCTCTACTGCCTCAGAATGAACTCATGCTATCGAATATGGGAAGGACTGGATAGGAAAAGGGTTCTGCCTTGAAAAGTACAAGTGTGCAAAAGTGACTTTCTTGTAAAGAAAGTTGGTAAGTAACTGTAATCCTGAAAAGGCAGTTACAAAAGTTATTACTTACCTTGAATGTGTGTTGCACTATTCTGAAAAGTATATATATACGGGTAAGTTACTCAGCTGTGAACTGGTGGTGCCTCTACCCCAAAGCTAATGCTGTTGGCTTCACTTTATTATTCCCGTTAGGATAATTGTACGAGTGTCCCCAATTGATTTTTGCTTCCCCCGACTTGCTGTTAGTCTGTCCAGAATACGTCTGCCTAGGTCATGCATACTTTTACGTTGCTGGTAGCTCCTTACAAAAATATAAAGAGGTTACTTACCTTGAGTACAACTTATACTAAAATAAGTTGGAGGTATTGCTTCCCTTAGTCTGTGAACTGAAAAGCAACTGTAATTGAATATTACACGCCAAGGTCCAACTACCCTAGAATAACTTATCCCGAGTCAGAGTTATAGGTTTATACAGTTCCTAGAATCTGTGTTTCACAAGATCAGAAAAGCATATTGTCCAGTTGACATTATCATGCGATTTCCCTGCTGAGTGTCATGGTACAACTGCTAGGGTCTACTACCCTTGAATTTACTGTAAAGTTATCTGAAAATAACTTATGGTTTTACACACCCCCCACCCCCCAAAATTAGGTGTGCCCTATACTGGATGTGTATACATTGGTTTGACTTCCCTAGAACTCCAGTTAGGTGTTCCAAATAAGGTTATATGCTTTGGTCTGTGCACCTACAAGCATAGTGTGTTTTTATAAATGTGGTGATCTAGATTGTCATAGTACTTATTCCCCCCAAGATTTATCTGAGCCTACTTTTCTATTTAAATAAACCATTATCATTACAATACATAGCGTTTCAGTGTTTCTTTGGACCATATGTAGGTTCCATGTGAATATCGCAAAAATATCGCAATACAAAGATTTGGCCATATGTGTGCTGCGATATTGACCCATGGACCCTGCGGGGGACCCCCCCGGCATTATTTAAAAATGTGCAGGGGACACCCCCGCTCCCACAAAATATCCTCCCCAAAAATATCGCCTATGGCGAGACAAACTGCCATATGTAAGGCGATATTTTTGGTGGGGATATTTTGTATGGATACCCCATATGTATAATACAAATTCTTGCTACTGGTTCTACAGCCCTCTCCCCCCTAAGATAAGCCTGGCAGCTGTGTCTATGCTACCGTAAACTCCGGTCGTACAGCCTTATACTAAGAGTGGAGTCTTGTACTGTCTCAGTTGAATGGTGTTACTAAGCCCTTAGTTGGACTTCAGAAAAACTGTCCTAACAGTAGCACTTTGCAAATCCCATGATCCCTGAGTCACACAGTAGGAAGCAAACATTTATTACTTTCAAGATCATAAACCAGAGGTCACGGGTCTCACTGAAAAGAAATGAATGCATAACCATTTTATAATTCAACTTAATTAATTTACGAAGCCTGATCTACTGATGGTTTCAGAAAGTCCATGGCAGTTTCAAATTGCCCCGACTACATGTCTGCCTGGGAAGAAGGTTGAAGAGTTCGTAATGTGCTACATTTATACAGTAATTTGTTCATGGTTCAGGGCTCCGATAGTGTCATGATCGAACAAGTTACTTACCTGTAACTGTTGTACTCCAGCATGGGTCTGACATGGATTCTCATGCTCATGAATATTCCCAGTCATGCCAGGAATCCTCAGTAAAAAAAAAAAAAAAATACGTTTCACTTACGGTTCTATGTCATATCATCGACACCCTTTTTTTCCCGACGGGTGCTTTTCCGAACAATTTTTGTTGGTTATTTATGGGGGAGTTCCCCCGAAACCCCCTTCCTTCACCCATTGTATGGCCTTTCTGACCCCCCTTTACCCCCCCAAAAAATTTGTGTTTTTTTGGCAAAAATTGTTCAGAGTAATACCTGATGAAAAAACATGCGTCGATGATAGGACTACGTACCTCACAAACTATTTCTCCTATAAACCAATCACTGAGCTCTGGGTCACACTGCCCCCAGCCAATGAATGCCCTCTCCCTAAGCCCCTCCTCTGGCAGCCATCATCAGATTTGGTAGCACGTAAAGTGGCAGTATGACCAAGAAGAGTTGCAGAGGGGCAGGCGGGAGGGTTCGCATATAAGCTTTTGTAGGCACCAGTAGGGATGGCTGGATGAGTCTTTGTACAGACTGCAGGAGTGGAATAAACTGCGTGGTAGACCTTTTGTCACCCGGAATGTCATCCACAAAGTCTTTAACGATCTGTGCTTCCCGAGTGTCTATATTAGAGTGTTATGTAGCCTTTAGTAGAAGTTCATTGTACTGTAGTTGGTTGCCAAAAGGCGAATCGGCGACCGGCTGGTACTGGTGATCTGGCGACTGGATTACGCAAATGTCCTCGTTGTCGTCATAAAATTGGTCTTTACTATAAAAGTCCCTTTGAGAACCTGGGTCAATGGAACCTGAGGAGTCGTCATAGTACAAGTTCTGAGAGGGGTCTTGGTAGGTCGATGCCGGGGTGCCTGGAGCAGAATTGCTAGGCTGTGGCTCAAGACTAGACGTTTTGGCAGGGGGCTGCTGTGCCGAGGCCCCTGGTTGTGAGGCATCTTTAAGGGTTGACAGTTGGTCTCGGTGTCTGTCCATAAAGTCCACAAAACTGGACATCCTCAAGATTATATTGAACTGTTCAGGTGTATAGTCACATGAAGGTAGGAAGCCTGACATGATGGGGGTGGCCTGGCAATGAGTTTGATCTTTAAGGGGCACAGCCTCCAAGAGAGTCCCTACAGGGGGGGAAATGCTTCCTGTGTGCGTCGAGGCCTAGGGCGTTGAAATGTTTGACTTTTTCAGCGATCTCAATTTAAGCAGGGTCGCACAGAACTGTTAATTAACACCTGCATTTTTGGCTTTTTCTAAGGGGACGGCGAAACGCCTTTCGCCACCTGTTCTTTGGCGCGAGAGAGGAGGGCCTTTTTGTGTGCAGTGTCTGAACCGACCTTCGGTTACAGAGGCCTGTTATGAGGCAAAAAGCGTACGCGCTGGCCCAGTGGATATTAAATAAACTGAGGCGCTCTCCCCATGGACATCGACGCTAGCCGGTAGAGTCGAAAGTCGGCCGTGGGATCGGCCATTAGTGTCTTTCAGTACATACTACCTGGACAATCTCATTTGGCGTTAAAGGGCATGTGATCTGTTTAAATTAGTGCACACCCCACAAGTACTCCAAGTACTGTTTACTGGTGCGGCGGACTGAGCTCGAGTGGATATAGAGTTTTGCTGTATTGGAGCTGTAAACGTTTCATTGCCGTTCATTCATTGTCGTATAAGCGAACGTCCACTGGGAGGACGTCTTTTCAAGCAACACCGAATTTGCCAGGATGGTTGAAAGAAAATAAGGTGACTTTTGTGCACGTTGTGCCCAATCTGCAAACAGATTGTTTGAATTTGTTATTATTGTGGTTGTGTGCTGAAATATTTCCTTTCTAATTTACTTTAAGGTCTCGACATATGTTGACTCCACCCCCCCCGGCGCTTACGCCCTGCTCCGACTAGGATACATTCCCACAAAGCAGCGCACCCCACAAGTGCTCCAAGTACTGTTTACGGTACGCGGCGCAGGACACAGGGGCTGCAGAGTTAACGTTGTATGTCGCATGGCTGACAGCTGTTAGTTTGTATGTGCAGTAAGATTGAGTTTTTTTTTTTTTTTTTAACTTTGTTTATTTTCAATCAAGGCAGAATGATAATTACAAACAGTATCGGCAGTGATTCTTTAGGTATATAGATCCCCAGTCTCTTATCCCCCCCCCTGGGTTTCCTCCCTCTCCTCGTTCTTCGGCCTTTTTGCTCCTCAGTCTCTGGAGGTGGTATCTTCCCTCCTAGGTTGTCCGCTTCTTGCCTCAGCGTCTATGGTTCTGCCTCGGGGGTCCCTTGGTTTTCCAGGATCCAGCGGGCTCGGGTCGGTTTGTAAGTTAGGGCGGGGAAGCGCTGGTCGTATTCTAGCACTGGGGCCCAAATATTCCGGAACCTGTGGAGTATACCCGCTTGTGCCGCCGTCACTTTCTCCGCGATCAGAATGTCCCATAGTTTGGTCCACCATTGGGCTACGTGAGGGCCTTCCGGGGATTTCCAAGTTCGTGCCACCACTGTTTTCCCTGCCAGGAGGCAGTGGGTTAGTAGTTTCGCTCTGGGCCCGGAGCGCGGGTAGATCGTGGGGATCGGAGCTCCTAGCAGGACTGCTTCTGGTTCTAGGGGGATTGTCGTTCCGGTGATCTGCGAGATGGTCTCCAGGCATGTCCTCCAGAACCGTTGGATCTTTGGGCAGGTCCACCACATGTGGAAGAAGGAGCCTGGGTGGCCTCATCCTCTCCAGCAGGAGTGGTCCAATTGCAGATTCATGTGGTGAAGTCGGAGGGGCGGGTAATACCACCGGAGTGTGACCTTATATGCACATTCCCTGTTGGTGATGCAGGTCGATGAGGTGTGAGTTCTGGTCCATATGTCCACCCAGGTTTGGTCCTCGATTGGGTGTCCCAGGTCCGCCTCCCATTGAGCCATGCATCGAGTTTTTGTGGTCAGGAAGTCAGCTAAAAAGCGTCTATATAGGGTGGATACTCTACCGCGGGTGGGGAGGTCTCTCAGTGTGAGTTCCAGAGCGGTCGGGGGGCGTGTCGCTGCTTGGAGGGTCTGGGGGTGCGAGCACCAGTGGCGTATCTGGATGTAGGTAAATCTGTCTCTTTCCTGGAGTTGGAATTTCTCCTTGCATTGGTCGAATGTGAGTGGTCTCCCTCCTATGTATAGCTGGTCCACTGTCTCTAGTCCCCCGTTTATCCAATTTTGAAAGTTGCGGGGATTCGCTCCCGGTGAGAAAGTTGGGTTGTGGAAGATTGGGGATTGTGGGCTAAGCCCCCTTGGCACTCCCTTCCGTTTTAGTGCCCAGTCCCAGGAGCTGAGGGTGTGTTTAGTTGATAGGAGGAGGTCTCCCCAATGCGACCTGAGGGGGGGTGGGATGTGTGGCAAGAATCGTAGGGGCAGGGGTGTTCGTGATTGTTCCAGCTCAACCCATCTAGGGCGATTTGTTATGTTTTGCCATGCCTGCACCTGTGCTAGTTGTGCCGCTACTCTGTAGGCTTGCAAATCCGGGACCCCGAGCCCTCCTATTTGGAACCCCCCAGCATCGTCCTGAGAGGGATTCTCGCTCTCTTACCTTTCCAGATAAGGTTCAGCATTGTCCTTTGGAGACCTCGGAGCGTTGGTGTGGGAATCGCTACTGGTAGGGAGGCGCAGGAGTACAGGAATCTGGGGAGGAGGTTCATCTTGCATGCCGTGATGCGCCCTAGCAGTGAGATCTCTTGGGTCTCCCATCGTTTCAAGTCGCCTTCCAATTCTGTGAAGAGTCGAGGAAAGTTGACCTTATATGTGTCTCTCGGGTCTGCCGGGATGTGGACCCCCAGATAGGGGATGGCCTTTTTTCCCCATGTTATTGGGCATATCTTGGACAGTGCCTCCTGCTCCGCTAAATTGAGGCCGATGCCCAAAGCCGATGACTTATCGAAGTTTATTGAAAAGCCAGAGACTTCTCCATAGGTGGCGATTTCACGGGTCGCGTGTTTTAGGGATGAGTGGGCCTCTGAGATCGTGAGCAGAACGTCGTCCGCGTATAGGGCGATTTTGTGTTGCGTGGGGCCACACTGTATGCCCTTAATTTGGTTGTTTCGTCTGATTCTTTGGGCGAATGGCTCCATGGTAAGTGCAAAAAGCAGGGGCGACAGCGGGCAGCCTTGTCGGGTTCCGCATGACAGGGGGATTGGGTCCGAATTGTGGCCGTTGATTCTTAGGCTGGTTTTTGGGTTGTTGTAGTTGGCTAGAGCCATCGTTTGGAAGTTTGGTCCAAAGCCGAAGGCTTTAAGGGTGTGCTTCATGAATGTCCAATCCACCCTGTCAAATGCCTTAGCTGCGTCCAGCGCCACCAACACTAGTTTTTGAGAGTTCCGGGAGGCGAGGTCTATTAGGTTCAGTGTTCTTCGTATGTTGTCTCCTGCTGTCCGATGCAGAATGAAACCGGCCTGATCGGGATGAATGATTTTCGGTAGGATACGATTCAGGCGGGTTGCCAGGATTTTTGAGTATATGTTTGCGTCGATGTTTAAGAGGGCAATCGGCCTGTAGGAGGTCAGGTTTCTCGGATCTTTTCCCGGCTTAGGCAGGAGGATAGTGGTCGATTCCTGCATCGACGGGGTCACCGATCCAGTTTCTCTGAAGGAGTTGAATAGGGCAACCAGGTGCGGGGTCAGTTGGGCTCTAAACAGTTTGTAAAACCTAGTTGAGAAGCCGTCTGGCCCAGGGGCCCGTGATTTCAGTGATTTGATGGCTTGTTCCACCTCCTCCCCCGTTATGGGCTCCTCCAGTTCGTCTTTCATTGTCTCGGGGAGGTGAGGTACTGCTGCCTCTTGTAAGTATTCCATCTGTTGCGGTAAGCTCCGTGGGGTTGCCTTCATAATTTGGGCTAGGTAGTCTTTTGCGAGTCGTTGCTTATCAGGCTCCGAGTAGTGCATGACTCCGTTGGGATCGCGCAGGCTGGCGATCGTGTTACTACGTCGGCGTTTGGCTAGCTTGGCTACCAAGAACCTGTTGGCCTTGTTGCCCTTTGCGTAATACGATTGCTTTGCTTTCGCCAGCAGTTGAGCGGTCTGTTCCGCATAGTGGGCTTCCAGTCTTTTCCTTGCTGTGCGTATGAGCCGTTGCGTTTTAGGGGACCAGCCTTTTTCTTTTTGTATTGCCTCTGCCTCTTTTAGTTCATTTTCTAGGGTTATTCGGGCTTGGCGCCTGTTTCGGTGGTAAGCCGTCCCTTGGGCTATTAGGGAGCCTCTTATTACCGCCTTCATGGCGTCCCAGTTGTTCGCTAGCGAGGTGTCTGAGGCGGGATTTTCTTCAAAGAAATTTCTTATGCCTATTGCGATCTTGTCTCTGGTGGCCATGTCATTGAGGATTGGGTCGTACAGTGCCCATTTACGTGGGCCAAGAGGATTGGGGTTCTGTGCCCGGAGTTCCAGGAGCATTGGAGCGTGGTCGGATATGGCTCTGGTGCCAATGGAGACCTCCTGGAAAGAGGGGAAAGTTTGCGGGGAGAGCAGGAACAAGTCGATCCTTGAAAAGGTGCGATGGACAAATGAATAGAAAGAGTAGTCTATTTCGTTGGGGTGGAACACTCGCCATGAGTCTATTATGTCCAGGGACCTGAAGAGCCGAAGGAGGCTGAGAGCCTGAGCAAAGTCACCTGGAGATGGGGGGTGCGATCTATCTTTGGTGGGATCGGGTACCCCGTTGAAGTCCCCCCCTACGATTATTTGGCCTTCCACAAAGTCAGCAAGCGCTGTGCCCAGCGAGTCATAGAAGAGGGATTGTCCCGTGTTGGGGGCGTAGACTGAGACCAGGGTGTATAGGTCTCCCCTAAGAAGGCATTTGATCGCTATGTACCGGCCCTCCGGGCACGTTTTTGTTTCTAGAATTTGCGGGTGTAAGTCTTTTCGAAAGAGGATCGCAGTGCCTCCCTTTTTGCTTCCTCCAGAGGCGAAGAATTGAAGTGGGAACAGCCGGGAGCGGAGCCGCGTTACGTCCGCCGGCAACAGGTGGGTCTCTTGTAGCATGGCTATCATGGCATCTTCATCTTGGAGTTTTAGTAAAATTGCCCTCCGTTTGTTGGGGGAGTTTAGCCCATTCACATTTAGGGAGAGGATCCGCAGGGTCTGGTGGTCCGTTTGGGTCACTTGTTCCGATGTTTGGGTTGGGGGGGGGTCGTGAGTTATTGTTTCAGCTGCCATGTCTGTCGGGAGCTACTATGGTATCGTTCTGCACTTGAGGTTTTAAAGCGGTGCCCCAACGGGGGGCCGCAACTTTAACTTGTGGGGGGCCCGACCTTTCGGGTATGGGCCTCTCCCTGGCCAACGGGGCCAACTGTCACATCTCGTCTTGAGAACTACGGGTGTCCAGGGAGCCGCTGTTGGAAAGTCTCCCTGGAATGGGTACGAACCACGGGAATGGTCCGCCGCCGCTGCTCGATAGGCTTGTTCCTTCAACGAGAAGGAGGCGGATCTAGATTTTGGCAAGGTCGTAGGTGTCCGGGGTGGATGTTGTCGGGACCAGAGTCCGTGGGAAGTCCTGTTTCTGTGGTGTGCGTCATCCTTAGTTATCGTTTCTTGTGGTTTCGCTGGATCTTTGACCAGGATGATCGCCTGGGCCTTGGGGAGGGAGGAGGTTCAGAGTCTCCAGCTTTGTCTAGGTTTGGCGAGGAGGTCTCACTGGGTGAAGTTGGCTGCATGATTGAATTTGCGTCCTCCAAGTGGCTGATCCGTCGGAGAGTGCCTCTGTATGAGAATTGCAGTGCCGTGGGGAACAGCCATCTATACCGAACCTGTTGTTTTTGAAGAAAAAGCGCCAGGGGGCGGAGCGCCCTTCGTTTCTGTAAGGTAAGTAGCGAGAGATCCTGATAAATCTGGAGGGGGGAACCTTGGAATGAGAGACTGTCTCCCGTACGGCTGATTGCTGCTATGGCCTCTTTGGTTGTGAAGAAATGGACCCTGGTGATCACATCTGGGGGAGGGTCTGAGTCCATGCCCCGGCGCGGGCGCAGCCGGTGGGTCCGGTCCAGCAGGAGCTGGGATTTGTCTAGATCCGGTAATAGGGCCTGGAAGAAGTCGCCTATGTATTCCGTTAGCTTGTTGTCGGGGACCGAGGATGGGACCCCCCGAATCCGGAGATTATTGCGGCGTGCCCTGTTTTCCAGGTCCTCCTGCTTGAACTCCAGCAGCTCATATTTGTCCTGCATTGTATGGATAGTTTGTTGGATCTCCTTAAGGGTGGTAGTATGAGCTTGTGATCGATCTTCAACCTCCCCCAGCCTCTGTTCCGCCTCTGTTATTCTTTGATCCGTTTGTTCTATTTTAGAGGTGAGGTCGGCTAAGCAGGAGCGGAAATCAGCTTTAATGTCCGCCATAAAGGCTACTAGGTCCCCTCTGGTGGCTAGAGCATCCTTTTCTTCCAGCTGTTTTTGCGGGGTCAATTTGGTAGTGTCTAGTTTTTTGTTTTTGTCCGCGCCAGCAAACATTGTGGGGATGTCCGTTGTTTTGTTAGCTTTCGATTGCCTGGACATGATAGGTGAGTGGGGGGGTCGTTACGACGAGTGATGCGTGGGTTTGCTAAATAATGGAGTGGGCCGGGGCGCCCCAGGAAGAGTGTGGTGGACGCGTGTTAGTGGTTATGGGATTTTTAGCTGGAGAGGCTAGGTTGTGTCCGTGCCTCTATTGTCCTTCTTTTGCGTAGGTTCTGCTGTCGTGGGGGCGCCTCCTCTGCAGCCGTTGGTTGACGGGGACGGTGCGCAGGATTGCGTTAAGCGGCCACTGGGGAGGGGGCCCGTTCTTAGGTGCTTGAGTAGGGTGTTTGGCAGTGTGGCCGAGCCTCAGGCCTTCTTTGGTGACGCTTATGCGGCGGGCCGGGTTTGTCGTGGGGCCCCCCGGGTGTTTTGCGGTGGCCGACTCAGCCTCCTGAGGCTCCGAGAGTTAGGGTCTGTTGGTACGGGCTACTCTTGGCCCTCCTGGTGACTCGTGGTGCTTTCTGGTCCCCCGCCCCTCGTCGGGGGGGAACTGCTGGTCTCTCTTGCTGCCGTTAGGGTGCCCCCCGGCAAGGGCGCGGGGTGTTGCCGCTGATCTCCCGTATTGTGGGCTTTCACCCCTGGGCCCCAATATGGACCGGACCCCGGCGTCTTCAGCTAGGGGGCCCGGATTACTGCGGGAGTCGAGAGGGGGGAGGCGGGAGGCAGTCTACCACGGGGCTGTATGTCCCAGCCGGTGTTCCGAAAATCGGGAGGATCCTCGGTGGGGGCTCCTTTGCGGCCGCCGCTGCAGTCCCCACACCGCTCAGGCGGAGGTCGGAGCCGGAGCTAAGATTGAGTTTTGACAGAGGAAGTGCGTTAACTCTTTAATGACCTAAAATTTATCATAAGTAACAAACTTTAATTCTTTGCATTTATCCGAATTTACGCTTAATTTTTATACCTTATCGAGACTACTCTTATGTTCTTCCAAGAATCAATATAACCTTGAATCCGCAAAAAATGTTTTAAAAAAAAAAACAGTCCCCCTCTTTCTCTGAATGGTAAGCGCTCTTTTCTCTCCATGTCTGTGCACACTGAAAATAACATGCCTGATAAAGAGAAGATAGTTAACTCTGAAATACAAGACAATAACATAACTGTAAAAGAGTTATGCTCACTAAAAAAAGCAACCGAAGATATTAGCCTGGAAAAACAGGATAAACCACCTGTAAAAGAACTATGTTCATTAAAAAAGGCAAATTAAGATATTACTTGTGATCCGTTTGCGGCAGCTGACAATGCACATGGAGCCGAAAATTGTAGCCGAGATACATGAAAATAAATTCTCTCCTATGGCAGATATCTCCATGCTTGCACCTGTAATCATGGCAGATCTTGACAGGAGAGTACGATTGTCCCTTGGTCCTTCGACTCCTGTAGCCTCAAGTAGTAATTACAGAGAACATGTTCATTTTCAAACCTACCATGAAGGAGTCTTTGAGTCCCCAGTATTGTCGTGAGCAAAAGAGAATCCCAATTTGCACAAAAATCGCAATTTCCAACTACTAGTTCCCTTTCTTCGAAAGACGAGATAGAAACAAAATTTCAAAACTTCATTCCTGTGCAAAGGAATCTAAACTCATCTATGCCTGTTTGCAACTTTTCAAATCTTCCGGAAGTTCCTCTTATTCAAGAAAACATTGAAGAGGAACGGAGGGACCAAAACATCAAAGAATTTCCCATCCTGATGAGAATTCTGAATCTCTTAGATCGAGGAAATGAATACTCCCATCTGTTGATGCAGGAGCTAAAAAATTATATGATTGCCAATACTGAAAAACTAACGAAAATGGAAGGATACATTTTAGCACAGGAGGCATGTCATAAATACCACCTAAATTAAAGAATTATTGATCAGCACCCCTTATATGGAAAAAAAGCATAAGGGATCACAAACATTGGTAGATCCCCTTCTGCTAAACGGAGTGCCTATGACGCTCGCGCAAATAATACATCGTAAAGATGAACCACCATAGGAGATCACGAGTAAACCTTTGACTATCAATTGATTACATGGAGGTTGCTAAATTACAACATGAAAGGATACTACAGGTCGAACAAATCCTCGTGCAAATGAATCCAAAAGAAAAACTTGAGATGCTTGCATCTACAGATGTAACAATCTAAGTTGATCACGAATGTGGAAACTCCAGACAGTTCAACTGTACTCATTAACATCATTGAACAAGATAAAATCCTAAAAATGCAAGAAGAAGAAACTGTCCAAAAAGATACTTATTTTCTATCAAGAAGGGTCAAAAAGCACCATCAAAAAGCCATAAGAAGGAGACACAAAAATAAAGGAAGTTCTGTATGTGCAGAGAAAGTGGCAAGAGAGAAAAACCCCCAAACCACCATTTCCAAATGATTGACATAAGCAAAGGCTCCCAAAATGTTACTCCCTCGGATCAAAATTTGAACTTAAGTGAGTTGAATGAGGAAAGTAAAATAGTTTCAGATCAGCTCGATCAACAATCACAGGAAGAGCCCTGAATGGTTGGCAAATATAAGAGCAGGACCAAAACCGATTCTCTGGACCCAGAACAGTCTGTTAGAAAAATAAACCTCTTAATGCAAAAAGATTCAATTCTAAGTGCACCAATGTTGATACAACCTAATTTAACTTCGTTTTTTACTGATATCACAGTAAAAAAAACGGATATCTTCAGAAGAAACGAAAAAAACAAAGAGGGAACTATTGGAAAAAATGCATCACCGCAGATCGAAGAGAAAAATGTGAACCAGACGGTTTCGGTTGAAAAATCGAAAAAAATCCCCCCCATTTACTGAGACAAGCTCCAACAGTGTAAATGATGGGATGGACAGTCTCCTCAATAAAATCCACGTACCCGAACAGATTTCTGAACTTGTCGTGTCCACACAGAAAAAGTCTATTCCTCAAACCCCCTCTAAGGAGGTTTTGAGGCCCCAGGAGAATTCTAAATAAAAAAAAATAGATCAAGAAGTGAGTGAATCGTTCTGTCAATCTCACAAGACTGTTGAGTGCTTGAACAAACAGAGAAACGTTGATTTCAAAGCCGAAATGGAGTCAGGGGCTTACCCTGAGGTGGCCAATTCAGATGTGTTACACACCTTCTATTCAATTCCGAATGAGATGAAGAATACCATCGGATGGAAGAGTGCTGCTAATATTAATGGAGCTGTTCGTATTAATCGCTCTTTTTTAATGAATGCTCTCTTTAAGATCCCTTTCGCAGCTTAGTCGCAAATGATATTGAATGGATTCGTCTCCCAAATGAGAACAACCGAATGCTCTCTAAGATGTTATCTCCAATAATTGCAAAATTAATTTGGGAACATCAAAGTGATTTAAATATACTTGTTCTTAACATGCATGTATTCATTCTCGTCTATCAAAGCAGCAATGGATTTTTTAGAATTTCAACCACCACCTATTATAGCTGTTAACAGTGATCAATACCCATCTGGCCATAATGATCCATCTAAAAACATGATGGAACAATTATCAGTGCTTACAAATGCTTTGAATGGTCTAAAATGGCTCGAACCGCTAATTAAAACAGCGGCCAACATCACTCCGCCTCATGTACCTTCATAAATGTATGACCTCAAGGCTGCATCATGGAACTGCTGCGGTTTCGCAAATCTAGCTAAATGGAGAGCTAAAACAAATCAGAACTCCCTTGCCCCATATATTACTGGTTCAAGAAACAATGGAGGTACCAAATATCGAAATTGAGGGGGTTTTTTCCTGTGTACACCATGCGACTAGAGGTTTAGAAGGTAGACCAGCTGGTGGTTTGGCTATCTATCGACAATAAATTGAATTTCACTATCATGTATATGAAACAGACCTTTTTCTATTTTTGGATGCAAAAATAGACTCCTTACATAGTGCAAATGTATTTATAATCTCAATGTACTGGAATCCACTTTTGTATCCTATTGAAATAGCGTGTGAAATTCTAAATGATGCCCTTATCAATGCATACAACAATTCTCCTGATGCTGAAATTCTTATTGGAGGGGACTTTAATGCATCATTTTGGTCAATGAATAGTAATGTTTCGACAAGTTCAACCAGTTTTCAAAATTCACTACAAAAGGGAAATGTATGGAGAAACTTTCTAAAATGTTGGAATGTGTATTTAATACAACCAGAATGTAATTGTGCCACTTTCACGTGGAAAAGAGGGGTCTATCAATCATGGATTGATCATATGTTCTCTTCTAAAAATGTATCTGGCATGCTCACAAAAACCAACACGATAGAAATTCACCTGGGTGATCATCTAATGATTGTTACTTCTATTGTCGATCACTTGAAATTGAGTCAGCAAATAAATTATCTATCCTTAATACAAGTTGATAGACCCAGAGTGTCGATCAAATGGTCTCCTACTTGTAGAAAATTCACTGCCCTTGTAAATAGAAATCTGTGGAAGAGCAAAGGGAAACATTGCCTTGAAAGTGAAACTATTCTAACATGGAATATGCAAATGATTAAGTTTCATCTCACAAAATGTGCCTAGAACATGGTAGTTCAAAACCCACTTAAACAGGATGACGCCCATTTTTCTGAAGTAGCTGCTACACTAAAACAGAAGAAAAATGCCGGTCTTCGAAAAGTTAGGAGGTCCAAGTTGGTTAGCAAACAATTTTTCTGAGTATGTTATTACGAAAAAAAATCATTCAAATTTAAGCATGATTTAATCCAATTACGATCCATCAACAGTCTAAAGCGAAATCAAAAAATAGTCAATTTGTTATGCGAGAGGAAAACAAAAGATTTGGAAAATCATAAGATCCATAGACAAGGAAAAAAACTCTTGAATTTGACTCGGAAATTGGTAGCACAACTCGGACCTCATTTTTTCTGTCCATGAAAGATGCCGAACCTTTTTCCTATTACAAAATACAATTATGTTCGATTTCTTATAGTGTCTGTTTTGTTAGGTCCTGGGGCTCCCGCGGTGTGCTACTATGTTGCACGGTGCCTTAAAATGATTAGCATCTTAAATGTGCACACCATAAATTCACTCACCTGGACACACAAGCTAATTTTCCAATAATTCACACAATGCACCACCATAAATTGCAAGAATTTTCCAGCTGACCCCAGAAACAAACCCCCCCTAACCTCAACATTGGAAGCTCACTGGGAACACTGATTACCCTTTGTTAGTCAGGCACTACAATTACACAGACAGCCTGCAACATCTTCAAGTACAGGTAAGACAGTTGGATTGCAAATTCTCCAGAAACTGCAGCCATCACAAAGCAGCCAGCAACACATGCTTCTACAGCAGGAGCGGCAAAGGTTTCAACATCCCAGACAATCTATAGACCCCTAACAGTGTAACTAGTGCTGCACAAAAGACTGCATGGAGAGCTCATGCTGCAAAACCTTCATTTAAAAATATGTCCTAAACCACGAAGAGCAAACACTGGACTACAGTGTGCACATGAGCTACTCTAATGAGACAGGCAGAATTGCTTATGTAAACAAAATACATACATAAAAGTAAACACAAGAAACCACCCTAGAGAGTCTACTCTGACAGTGTGAGGAAGTGTGTTCTTCAGCCGTTTGATGGAAAGGGCTCATCTCCCATCCTAATTTTGGTAGTATAACTTGCACACCTTATTCATAGCACTGTTCCACATTTCATCCCTTTGGCAAAACAGACTTAAAATCTGACTAGAATGCCGGGTAGAAACAGTGCTAAAGTGAACGCTGGAAGAGTGTAGGGGCGAGTACCTTCAGTTGGAAGACTTTCAATCCGTTACTTTGCTCAGAAGTACTGCATTTAGTGTGATGGGATATTGGATTGAGGTTTACCTGGGCATTAAACATAACAAAAAAACATGAGAAAATGTAAAACCCACAGGAGAACGTCTTACCTGTAGCTGTATTCACAACTCCACTCACGGTTCCCTCTACATCAGTCTCGTCTTCAGCAAAGCTCATTATTAGAGCCCTCTGTCTGTCGGTCAGCCTCCTACAAGGGAAACAGATCATTGTAGTGGCTGCAGTCCCCCAACACAAAGACTAGTGATTCCAGAATGTTCACACACATTTCTTACACTGCCCTTCATCAAGGTTGACCAGGGAAACATTGAATGATATGCAATTCCATCTCTCATAGGCGTAGTGGTCAGAGTCCGAAAAACAAGATTTTAATGTCCAAAAGGTCCCAGAGAGTTGAAATTCCTGGGGACTGGATGTTCAATTAATGTAATATCAAAAGGTTTGTCTAAGGCTCAAGTAAAACCATGAAGGCAAACAAGCTAAAATTCACAGCTCACAAATATACATTTCAGTCTATTAAAGCATACAGTTTACTTTTTCAGATTTAAATATATGCATAAAACGATTTTTATTGCAGTTTCACTTGGTGGTCTTAGGCTCCTTTATTTCAAGGAGAGCTATCTTGCAACTGTTCGGCAGCTGTAAACTTCTCTTTCGAAGAAGTGAGGAACAGAGGAAGTCTGAAGTTATCCAATATACAAAACATCTGTAACACAGGAGCACAGGCAAAATATCAAGCAGACCCAAAGACACTTTCAAATAAAAGCACCAATTATGATGGTTGGGCCTTTCAATGCATTTCTGCTACCTACACAGTTACTCAAGTGCAACTGATAAAAACACATTGTGATGAATCCCTGGATGCCCTTACTTCTCCCCTAGGGGGAGCCCCTTCCTATGTGGCCAGAGAGGAGAGGCTGCAACCCGATAGTCCCCCTGGTGGGTGGTAGTACTCCGCAGGTAGATCTCATGGGGAGGCAAGTCCGCTATGGGATTAGTGATGACCTGGGGAGAACATGGTATCCCCATAGCCCACCTTCCCCCGAACCCACCAACCCTCTACAATACCATGCCTAGTGTTCCTATATGTTTTTTCCATACTACCAATACAGGAATTACTAGGACGAGGAAGAGTAGGGACTACCCACCTAAAGTCCCCTTACAAAATACTAAAATGAAGAGCTCTGTTGACTCCTGGGAAACTAGTCAATTTAGTACTGTGGCAAGGAGGAGGTGCAGAGAGGTGGAGAGCACCTCTGAGAACCACACTGAACAGTCTGGTGGTTGTAAACCTTCCATTGGCCAAAGCCAAGAAGGACTGGATAAGTAGTCTAGCCCTCCCTGGAGGAACCAGGAGAACAAGTTGAGCGTGGAATGGAGGAAGGAAGCAGACCAGGAAGCTGAGGCAGGAGCAATAACATACATAGTAGGTTTCGAGTGGAAGGACTGCTAGTCAAGCCAGGAAGAAGCCCCTGACGTTCCAGAGATCTGGGGAGCACGAGAAAGAGGAGCTGTGTCCCCAGGAAGAACATTAGAACTGTGGAGCCGCCGTAGACCAGGGAATGACCACAAGAGTCTGGGGGAATCCCCATGACAGACCGCAGGTGCCAACGAAGACCCAGTGCGGACCAGGAATCAAGGTACAGTGGTTGCCGGACAGACACTGGGGCCCAAAGAAGGTGGTGGCGAATACAGAGGGGAGAGGGAAGTCATGAATACAGGGTCTGTAACCCTGACATAGGAAAAGGAACTTTGTCATACTTTGAACAGAGTATCATTCTTGGGCAATAGAAAGAGTCAAGAACGGTCTGGGACCCACACCCAATAACCAACTGCCTCCCCAATTCTCTTCAGAGGAACAGTACTTGGCAGGATAGTGAACCAGGTCTGCAACATCAAGAAGAGCGAAACCCACAGGACCAGGACCCACAACCATTCATGAAAAGGAACTTGACAACCTCATAATCACAGTGCCTGGCAGGATAGTGGACCAGGACTAACATTGTGATAGAAGGCCAAGACAAGGGAGTCGTTTCTTACCTGTTACTCCATTTCTCCAGTGTTGGTATCTTTCATGGATTCACATGCTGTGAATATTCCCCATCAGGCTGGGAACCCCCGGTTACTTTGACTTAGTCATTTTCCTATGGAAAAACCTGACACCTTTAGTGTCCCATCAACAACGTTGTTGGTGCTTTTGGTACCCACCAATGGGACGTGGAGTGTTTAGCTCCGCCCCAGCAGCTTCCCCTCAGATGGAGGATATCCCCCTGAAGAGGAGGTTTGCCTGTAGGGGGTAGGCTGGAGGGCGCATGTGAATCCATGGAAGATAACGCTGGAGAAAGGAGTTACAGGTAACAAACTACGCTTTTCTCCAGCATTGGATCTTTCATGGATTCACAAGCTGTGAATAGATTTTGTAGCAGTCTACATGTTAGGAGGTAGTAAATCAGGCAAACACAGAGGAGATACTTTAAAATTGCCTGCGTTAATGCGAGAAGAATACATATGCAAGTAGAGAAAGGAAAACATCCCTGGAGCAGCCGTTGCAGGACTGCTAGTCCCATCTGTACGTCCTCAGCGTGTTGCTGATGTAAGCAGTAGTGCCTGGTAAATGTGTGGGGCACTGCCCATGTTGCAACTTGACAAATGCCTCTGATGGGTACTCCAGTCCAGAGAGCCGCTGAGGCAGCTGTGGCTCTAGTGGAGTGTGCTCTGGGGGCAGTTTGCAACGCCTTATTGGGCTTTAAGTGGCAGAAGGAGATTGTAGATGAAACCCATCTTGAAATGCCCTGTTTTGATATGTATTTTCCCTTATTGGACAGATCAAAGGTGACAAACAGCTGCTTAGTCGTCCTGAAAGATTTTGTGCGATCCAAATGATATTTCAATGTCCTTATGACATCTAGAGTGCAGGGCCGTCTCCACTGGTGTAGTAGCATTTTGAAAGAATGTGGGCAGAGTTATGGTTACAGTTTTATGAAACTCTGAAGGTACTTTAGGGATGAAATGAGGATTAGTGGAAAGTACCACCTTGTCTCATGAACAGTAGGTACGACGGGTGTACAACCAAAGCTTGCAGCTCCGAAACCCATATAGAGGACGTAATGGCCACTAAAAAAGAGATCTTCCACGTTAGAAATTTGATGTGTGTTGTTGAAAAAGGTTCCAATGCAGGGGTATGTACACCATTTCAGTGTGTTTGACAGAGTCCAAGAGACAGTTACTTTGTCTGACCAGGAACCCCAGATTTGGGACCACCTGATAGCGAGAAACTGCAGCCGGCAGTGGGGAATAAGCGGAACGTAAGAGGACATTGTCTCCAGGAGAGCCATGTATCGAAGAGGAAACTCCTCATCTGGAATCAGACCAAACTCCTGGCATGCCTTACCTATCATGGAGTGAAATTGTCCCGATGTCATCTGGAGGCGAAGGTTGAGCCGCGCTAACCTGCGCCTCTTGGTCATGATCTGTGTCCCACGTGTCGGCTCTCTATGGAAACGAGGCAGCGGTGAAACTTTTATCCCTCGGATCAGAGTCCTTGTCTTTGTCAATCAATACCCCATTGTAGAGGAGCAGCAGAATGCCTGCAGGAAGTCCCGCCCCTATTTTGCCTGTGTGTTGGAGATGGAGGCTGCGACATGTGCAACGCCAGTAATGGTACCTTTCCCACGAAAAGCCTTTGCGACAAGGTATCCACTGAGAAAACCCTATGTGATTTATCCCCAAAGAGAGGACGGTCTCTGGAGGGAGAACCCCGAAAAAGTGTGAAGATGTGAAAACGAGACACTGGGGACGTCACAAGAAATGAGTCTGATGCACTGAGAAGGATGACCAAAGATGAGAAGGCATAGACCTTATGGAATCAGGTGGTGAAGTAAAGAATCGAGAAGACTCCTGTGCAGAATGAAGATGGCATGTGCGAAGAAGCACTGCAGAAAATACAAGTCGTCTTATAAGTGTACAGATGCCGTAATGTAATTAGAATAAGTAGCCATAAAGGTTGGCTATATGTAGTGAGTAGACTGCAGGCGGTGCATATATATATTACATGGCCTGCGGTAGTCGCCATGTAGTTCTGGTTAAGTTGCTCATCTCATAGGAAGAGCACTTTTTGGGTGGCTTATAACTTCGCTCCCCATGGACGAATGCTCACCAAACTTTGCAAAAAAAATTATATGGCCCTCTCTGGATGCTGTGCAGTTGTCACTAGTGTGTCTGCAAGGAATCCCTGCGGAGGGTGTCTGCTTGCTTGTTCTGCATCCCCATCAAGTGGAAGATCTGAAGTAGGATGTGCCGGGTGGCCTAATGCCAGATGGTCTGTGCTTCCTGGTCAAGGTGTTTGATCACATTCTGCCTTGCTTCCAGAGATAAAACATTGTGGGTGTTTAGGATAGCTCCTAGGAACTGTTTTGAGGTGCTTGGCACCAGGCTTGATTTTTTCTCGTTGATCGAGAAGCCCTATTGGAAGAGGAGGTCGATAGTTCTTTGGATGTTTAGTCTGCAAATCAGGGGGGACTCCCCTGTAAATGAGCCAGTCGTCCAGGTAAGGATACACTGGGATTGCTTCCCTGCATAGGTGCACCGCCACGACCGACAGTACTTTGGTGAATACCCTTGGAGCCGAGGCTATTCCAAAGGGTAGCACCTTGAATTGTTAGTGCTGGCTGTCCATCTTGAAGAGCAAGAATCTTCTGTGTGCTGGGAACATTGAAATATGAAAATAGGCATCTTTCATATCCAATGTTGCCATGTAATCCCCTTTTTTAGTAGTGGGATTACCTTTTGCAATGTAGTCATGCAGAATTTTTGTGGCTTGAAATACTTGTTTGCAGGGCACAAGTCTAATACTGGGTGCATAGTCAGATTTTTTTTGGCACAAGGAAGAAGGTGGAATAAATACCTTTGTTTATCTGGCTGCCCGGGACGACTTCTATGGCGTCCTTTGCCAGCAATACGGTGATTTCCTCGTGAAGGTTTTTCTGGTGTTCCAACGAGTGTACCTTCTGTCGTGGGGGCACCCTAGTAGTTCTATACAGTACCCTGCGGACACTGGACAGCACCCATCTGTCCGAAGTGATCCCCTCCCATACGTGGGTAAAAGTGGAAATGCGACTTCCTACTGGGGATGCATGGGAGGGGACCCGAAGCGGAACGTCACTGTTTAGCAGGTGGCGCACCACCTCTGGCGGGGCTGCCTCTGCCTCTAGTGCGGCCCCTGCGTTGCCCTCTGGGGGAGCCTTGGGATGTCTGGAACTGATTGTTGCCCCCACGAGGTTCCTTGATTTTGATAGTAGTTAGAACCTCTTTGTGAATTTTGGCCACGAAAGCGACAAAAATTGTTTCCCCTTTGACCTGATGGTTTATTTGTGATTTTACCGAGAGACTTTAATGTCTCATACTCATCTTTAGCTGTCTTTAGGGCCTCCTCTACTTCTTTGCCGAATAGAAGGTTGGTCTCTACCGGCATGTCTATGAGAGTGGCTTGAGTTTCGGGTTTGAACCCCGACTGCCTTAGCCAAGCGTGGCGCTTTATTACTGTGCCTTCGGCTATTAATCTACCTGCATTATCTGCTGCATCAAAATTTGACTTAAGGATGCATCCAGATACAGACCTTCTGTCTGCTGCGATTTGGGCCAACTGGCCTTTTAGTGGTTCAGGTGCAGAGGCAACTAGAGCAGCTACTTGTTCCCACTGGTGGCAGTTATAGCTTGCTAAAAGAGTGGTACTGTTAGCAATAAGTGCCTGATAGGCTGACGTGGAGGTAACTTTCCTACCCAGAGCATATATTTTTTTGCTCTGCTTATCGGGAGATGCTTTTCAAGAAGCTAGTGGTGTACCTGCCCTCTTTCTGGTGGTGGTTACTACCAGGGAATCAGGTTTTAATTGGCCTCTTATGTACATGGGATCGGAGGGTGCAGGCCTTGAATAATTTTTCCACTCATGGGTTAACTGCACGAGTAAGATTTGGTGTGATCAGCGAGGGATCAATTCTACGCTGGATTGATTTTAAAATTGGAATGGCTTGGGTAATGGCTCTCTTGTCCCCTAGGATTTCTTCTGCGAAATCCCCATCTTCTTGGGAACCCTGTGTCTATCTGAAAATGTGCTGCTGCTTCAGCCAGTACCTTATTGAGGAGTGGCTGATTGTCAATCGGTGAGTCATGCACCGTGGGGGGGTCATTAGGAATAGGGAAGTTAAGATTGTAGGCCTCTGCCTAATCTTCCTCTTCCTGGTCATCATCCCCATAATAAGAATACCCTGTCTGGTCTTCCAGCATGTGTGTTTCTGTCTCCTCTCCATATGACTCTGGATGGTAAGGTTCAATTAGCAAAGGGTTTGAAACCAATCCCTGCGCCGGTCCTTCAGAACGAAGTCTTTTAGATGGGGGTTGAGAGTCCTTGGATACCGAAGGGGCAGAGGTAGCTGGTGTGTTGGCATAGCTATGGAAATAATTAGGGTATTTTTCATACAAATCTCTCCTGCTCTGGTTCCTCCTCCATGCCCATATCATGAGGACTGGGAGGGACAATTTTACTCTTCGGAGCAGTGTCCGGGACTTTGGCTTTTCCTACCACCTTAGGGGCCTTCTGTTTATCTTCATTGTGTTCTGAAGGTTTGTTGTGTTGTAATCCCCCTTCCCATGACGAGAGGAATGTTTTCCAGGAGTTTTGGAGGTTTTCGAAGGTTGACGTATTACGTCGAGGTTCGGAGGTGGTCATCAGCGCTTCGCGTCGAGATTCACAGGTGGTAGACGGAGGGTGCCGAATCTCGGTAGTAGATGCTACACGCTTAGACTTGGGAGCATAGAGGTCAGAGTCGTCTCCTGACGATCAAGCCTCTATAAGTATTGGGAATGCGGCAACTTTCTCAACCGTGGACGGTTGGTCTATGTCATGTGGTGAACGTGAACGCCCAGAGGACACAATCTTTGGACCGCTCTCTGGGTGCCTTCCTTTGCCGATCGCTCGACACGTGTCGAGTCACGGCTGGGTCTTGTGCGTTTGGAGGGACTGCTGTGGGTTGCGCCTCTGAAGCCGGGTGTTGTCCTCATAACTGGGCTGCTGGCCAGTCCTGCGAGGTCAGGGGCTTGCGCATGCGTGTCTGAAGTCCCCCCTCGCCGTCTGATAGGTCGGCGTTGCTGCCATGGCTAAAACCCCCTTCAACATCCATGGCCTCTCGTTGCCGGGCGTAGTGGGCCCATCGCTTAGTGGAGCAGTCCTTAAGCATCTTTGGCTTGAAGATCTTACAAGCTCGACAGGTAGCCTCGGGATGGTCTTGTGGAAGTCACAAATTGCACGTGTTGTGCTCATCTACCCAGGGGAACTTCCTGTTACACTTCGGGCAGAATTTAAAAGGAGTACTCTCCATATGTATCAATTTGGCAGTGGGCGGGTACATGTAGGAAATAATGTGTGGGAGCCTGTACGACCACCCCCCACTCTCCCTACTTGTACAGGGCAGAGGCCTTCCAAGCCCCGGGCCGAGGCCAGAGGCCTTCTGAGGTCCAAAGTCCGCTGTGGAGATTGGAAGGCTAGCTTCCTCGATCTTCCCTGGCGTCGATCTTCGGCGTAGGGTGTAAAGAACAGGGAATTTTTAACAATCATTTTTGTATAATTGGCTAAAGCCAAGGGAACGCCGCAATATGCGTCCAACCGGTATGGCGGAAAAAAACAATAGAGGGTCCTACACACGTGAGGGATCATGAGTACATGGGATGTCACTAGGGATAGTATTACTGGCACGCCCTAGTCCGACGCCCCTTTGAGTTTCGAAAAACAAACTAATATTCCACAGCTTCCACGGGATGTCGGCCTATGCACAGCATGTGATCCAAGCAGATTCCACAAGCCTCAGAAATATATATATAGAATCTGGACATTCAATGTCACAATTTTAGTAAGCTCAACCCGTGGAGAAAGGAGGACTGATAGCTGTGTGTGTGTCGCAGCAAAGAAATAAACAGAGGCTTGAAGATGGACCAAAGGAAGACTGCTTGGCCTGGTGTCAAAGGCTAAAGCAGACAAAACTGTTCATCGGTCCTTGACTAACAGTGAACGTGAGATGCTGAGGCATCCCTTGTTAAGTTGCAAAGAGAGAACACCATGAGTACCAAGTTCCTTTAGTAAAGACAATTAAATGCTATAAAATGGGTCGATTCACAGTCTCTGAACACGCGAGTCCAAGATTAAAATAACTGGGCATGCAAGCTTGAACATCCACAAGAACATGCTCACACTGTTTTATATTCCCAGGAGCAAGAAGCAACCACAAGGCCAAGTTCAAAGACAATCTGAATGGCAGACTGCATGAGAGATGGACTAATTGGGTGGGGAGGTATTGTCAAGTCCAACCACCAGCACCTGGGGTACCAGCTTATGTGCTGCTAGAGAATCGAGTGTTCCAGAAGGGTACAAGCGTGCCAACCAATTGTAGAGGGCCATATAACGAAGGGCCTTCTAGTTTGAGAGCCAATGATATGCTGTGTACTTAATTACTGTCAAAGATGACTTGCACGAAGGGAGGGCATGAGTTACCCAACTGACTATAGAGAGCCAATCATAATTCAATCCCTTATAGAAAGTGTACTTAGATACTCCTCTTAGTCCAATCACAATCCCATGTAGGTTTTTGTAGTTTGCCACGTAGTATGACATCACGTATGATTAGTTTTTGCTATAAAAGTGATTTTCTTTTAATGAAATGCATTGAGACCATGCTGTGCGACATCTGTTGATGTCCAGTGTACTCCCTGTTTTAGACAATCGAGAATGAAACAGGCACTTTGCCAACTTCCCGAGTCGGTCTTCTTATTTGGTGTGAGTTATTCTCCAGCCCATCCATCGTACGATGCGTTACCTTAATTAACAGGAAGATAAGGGTTCACTCTCTCCTTACTCTCTCCTATGTGAGCGCAGAGCTCTAGGAGGTGTTTGAATCCTAGGCAGTATGCCATCCCTGTAGGGAAAGGGATGGGTTGGATCCCCTTCGATGTTGAGAGGTAACTTGATGTTCTCCGTAAGGCTGAATTGTCGAAGCTTGAGGGTGCGGAAGCCTGGCATGAAGCTGTCCCAAGAGAGACTGCAGTGTTTTAAGAACCTGCAGGGAAAGCAGCGATTGTAGATTTATAAGGGGGTATTGTGTATGCATACCGCCTATTCCAGCAGGTGTTGATGGCAGAGTAGTTGTCTGAAACCATAGAGGTGCGTCTCCCTCTTTAGATGGTCCCCTGGATAGGCGGATCAGAGGTTCCTTCTTCAGGATCGGATTCAAAGACACCTGGACATTCCTCTGGTGGAGGCTCAAAATCTGAAGTAATCTCATGCTGCAAAATATCTTCTGGCATGATATCTGGGTACTGCGAGAAATTCCCAGACAAGCTTGGTCGTGCTTCATCGGGGACCCTGTTGGGGTTTTCAAAATACCCTTAGGTGACAATATATTGCCTTCTGTCAGTAAGTCCGAAATCTGTCGTGTTGGTCGATGGGTGCGTAGGGTTTTCTGCAGATTTCTTTTTTGTTGTTGACAAGGTGGTTGTCGACGAGAGACAAGCCGTAGACCCCGACAAAGATGCCGTCGTCGATAGTGCCGTCATCGGAGGAGACCTCAGCAACAATTTGTCCGTCGACAGGTGTCTCGATGACGACTCATGGCCGGAGGAGGATCTTTGAGATTCTGATGAGTCGTGGTTTTTGCCACTCGTCGAGGTAGACTTTCAAGACGCAGAGGATTTTGTAGCCGACTTGGCTCCTTGCTTGTCCATCGACAAAGAAGATCTCCTGGACGGGTCTGCGGATTTTGATGATGGGCGAAAGCCTTTCTGCATCGGCTTGTCCGACGGTGCTTTTGTCAACATGCTCTTGGAGGAGTGTTTGGACCCAGTATGGGACCCTTCGCCACTAGTTGGTGGTTTCTTTACAGGGAAAGAGTTTGGCCTTATCGTGCCCAGAGCACGATTTTGCCTCGCCCGTCTAGTTTCTTGGCCACCGGCTCCTCAGATCTGGACGGTGACCTCTTGGTCAGAGGGACTGGTTGCTCTCCCACTCAATGACGAGCCAACCTCAGATGCCGGATAGGCTCCTTCATTGAGCCAGCAGATTAGGCGTCGGTTCCTGCCCTTAAGGGTTTTTTGCGAGAAACCCAGGCAGATGTCACAGCCGCCAGCGGAATGGTTTGGGTAGAGGCAGTAAAGACATTCCGTGTGCCTGTCCCCCTCAGACATTTTGTAGGCTGCAGGTGTTGCACGGCCTAAACAAGGACTTCTTAGGTCGTGAAGCTTCCATGGTTGGAACTGGAACCGTGTGTATGTCGACGTTGGATGCACCGGATGGTGACATTTGAAGCATAATGTTCTCTCAGGAGAGAAACACAAGGAATCCCAACAGCTCGGAAGACGGTTGAAATCTGAGGGAAAGCTGCTGGGACGGAGCTATACACTGGACGTCCCATTGTTGGGTACCAAAAGCACCCACAATGACATTGATGGGACACTCAAGTTGTCAAATTTTTTCCATAGGAAAATTACTAAGTCAATGTAATAAGGGATTCCAAGCCCGGCGGGGAATAGTCACAGCATGTGAATCCATGAAAGATCCAATGCTGGAGAAGGAAGACATTCTCTTGGCATGGTGAGAAGCATGTGAGAAAGACCCAGGGAAGGAAGACATTCCCCCGAGAGGTGTGAACATTGTGAAAGAAGCCAGTCCTTCTCTTGGCAATGTCAATTGCACTTTAAAGGCCAAGAAAAGGAGGACACTTCTACTGGCATTAGGGAAACCATTGAGAAACCTGGTTAATGAGGGGACACATTGTCATGATGCCTACCCCCGGGGACCCAGACCAAGTCCAGCAACCCCGGAAGCAGGCATCAAGTTATTCCAAGCAAGCCCAACAACCCCTGCTAGGGGCTATTTGGGTGCAGTCCTGGCGTCTATGGCGCCAGGCTCAAATGGAGAGTCAGTCCTGGCGCCATAGGCGCCAAGCTCATAGATTAAAACTTACCTGATGCAGACCATGCTGCAAGAGCTCCAAGCCAAAAGAGGCTTGGAAGGGACTACTTTACCTAGGGACTTTTTTTTTTTTTACTCGGGTGGGGCTGGGGAGGAATACTTACCTGGGACTACTTTGGAGGCTATTTAAACCACGCCCGAAGAGCAGCACACGCTTCGCGTTATTCTGCATCCAGCAGCGTAACGCTCACCGTGCCTGCAAGTGTGCATCCAGTCTTCTGCCATGCCCGCCTCGAGTCTGGAGCTCCTAGAAAAAGGGAGAAAGAAGGAGAAAAGTTTAGAACAAGAGCAATACCTTTGATCCTTACCTGAATTCCCGATCCACGGCGCCTTCGAGCTGGAAGAAAGAAGTTATTTTATGCGCGTCGCCTCGCCTGCTGCAGCGCCACGCTGAACTCACCGGCCTTCGCAACATTTTCACATTCCACCGCATCCTTCTGCATGTTGCCGCCGCACTCCAGCACCTAAGGGGAACACAAGAACAGCAAGGTGAGCCAAGGGAATAAACAGCGGCAATATTAGTTACCCCCTATAGACTTACCTAATTTTACCACCGGGGGTACTATTCCTCTTCACGGGTCGGCGTAGCCTCCACTTCATCATCGCCGTACCCCGGCCCCTATGGGGAACAAAAGGACAGTAAGGTGAAACAAAGGGACAAACAATGGTAAATCTCCTCACCACAATAGACTTAGCCGATTTTACCACCGGAGGCATTATTCCCCGAGACTTCATACATTCTCTCAGCGCCTGAATAAGGGAGAAAGCAACAGGTTACATACTGACATTTTATCGAACTGTGTTGGATAATACAAATCCTTACCTGAATATTACCGGTTGCCACGAGGAACGCTTCGCTAGGGTCAAGCTGCAACCTGCAAGGAATTGGACAAGAGTGAAAGTCAGACATTTGAACTCTTACGAAGTACATACTTACGGCGTCTTGCCGGAAATCTCGGAGTCGATATTGTTTTGAAACTCACCAATTCCTTCTAGCCAGTGAAGCAACTGGTTATCTACGCGCCCCTGCGCTCAATGCAGGATGGAGAGCTCATCTTTCCAAACCATCAGGTGAGACTAAAAGAGGGGACATCAAAGGTGATCAGTGGTGAGAACAGAGGGGGTGGGAGGGTTAACGCTCAACTCCATGGGTGGTTAATTCCCTTTCTCCATTTGCAGAAGAATATTCCTACGGGCCAAGCAAATGCAGCTAGGTGGGCCAGTCCAGTCCGTCATCTCGGCACTACGCGTCACATTGGTGGATACCGCAGCTGTCCAGTTCAGATCGACGCCCCTGTTGGAGCCAGGTGAGCGTAACACTCAACCTCCACCCCCCCGAAACTGTGGTGATACCAGAATTATTTGTATGTGCTTTGGTGGAGCCCCAATCCAAGGAACCTTTTGGTTTGTACCCTTTGAGAAGAACATTTCATTTGCATCCTCCAGAAGAACAAGTTACTTCTTACCTTGTAAAGTTCTTTCGATGGGATGTTCCTCCGACATATTCCTTATCTTAGATATCTCCTTCAAGCTCTGCTGGCCTCAAAGTTTTTTTCTAGAGGGCGCTGCGCGTCGACGTCTGCCGAGTCGATGTCCCTCGACAGCCTCCGTATCGACGTCATCCTGCCTATAAAGGCCGCCCGCAGCGTCTGTTGCTCAGTTCCGTTTTGTAGCCCACAGTATTTCTGTTTGGACTAGACTAATCACCCTGAAGGAGCGTAAGCTGCAACAACAAGGGAAGTAGAACTGCGGGGATGGATGGGAGGGTCGATGAGGAATACGTCAGAGGAACATCCCATCGAAAGAACGTTACAAGGTAAGAAGTAACTTGTTCTTCGAAGGGATTGTGTCCTCCGACGTATTCCTTATCTTAGATAGGCTCCCATAGCAGTATTCTATTATTGGAGGTGGGAGTACTGACTTCATGCTGCCTTCTATTGATGAATAGAGTGCAATACAGCCCTTCCAAACCTAGTCTCTTGACTGGAGGAGGAATCCAAGTTGTAAAATTGTGTAAAGGTATTGACGGACGACCATGTGGCGGCCACAAAAATGTCTAACTGGCACTCCTCTTTTGAGGGCCGATGAAGCTGCAATACCTCTGGTCGCATGAGCCCTAAGGTTTTGAGGGGGCTCTTTTCCTGCCAGTTTATAACATTCCAAAATGGCTAGAATGATCCATCTGGAAATGGTCTGCTTAGTTATTGGTAACCCTAGCTTGTAACCTGTGTAGCCTACAAACAGCTGGTCTGCTTGTCTTATCCTGTCCAGTCTACTGATGTAAAAACTTAAAGCCCTTCTAGGGTCCAGCCTGTGTAACCTCTCTTCCTCTTTCCCCGGATGAGGAGGAGGATAGAAAGATGGTAGGGTAATCTTCTGAGTGATATGGAATTCAGAAACCACCTTTGGGAGGAAATTAGGCTTCACTTGCAGGACAACTTTGTCTTTGTGAAAGATTGTATGAGGGGGTTTACAAGAAAGAGCTTGTAACTCGCTCACCCTTCTAGCAGATGTAAGTGCTATTAATAAAACAGTTTTAAGGGTAAGGAATCTAACGAACAAGAATGGAGTGGTTCGAAAGGTGTGCCCATCAGGAAAGTTAGGACTAAGTTTAAATCCCATAGGGGAACCTGGAATGGGGATAAACATTGGTTAACCCCTTTAGAAACTGTATAACCAAGAGTAACTTGAAATAGGATGGTTCTTCCGCAGTGCGCTTAAAGATGGATAGCGCTGCGAGATAGCCCTTAATGGTGCCAACTTGAAGGCCTGAATTCGCCAAATAGAGTAGGAAGGACAAAATCATTGGTGTACCGCATGAAAAGGGATCGATATCCTTTGCTCTACACCAGCTGCAAAATCTGTTCCAACGGCAGCGGTATAAAGACTTTGTTGCTGGCCTCCTTGCCGAAAGCAACACCTCCATAACATCATCAGGGAGGTCCCAATCCTTGTACCTCAGCCTTTCAGAAGCCAAGCGTGAAGGTTGATGGTTTTGATGTCTGGATGGAGAACCTGACCTCCCTTCTGTGAGAGTAGGTTCTCTCTGAGTGGAAGTCGAATTGGAGGGCAGATGGACAAGTCTAGAAGGTCCGGGTACCACGTTCTCCTGGCCCAATCCGGGGCAATTAGGATCATGGTCTTCCGGAATCTTCTCAACCTCCTGATCATTTGAGGAATGACAGGGACCAGTGGGAACGCGTACAGAAGCGGAAACTCCCAGTCCACTATGAACGCGTCTCCCAGAGCTCCTCTCGGGGAAATTCCCTTGAGCAGAACAGATCGCACTTCCTGTTGACACTGGTGGCGAACAGATCCACCTGAGGGATTCCCCAAAGGGCGAAGATCTCTTGAAGGACTTCCTGAGCTAGTTCCTACTTGTGGGAGACTGTGCTCTGCCTGCTCAGAGCGTCCGCTGTCAAGTTCTTCTCTCTGGCTAGGTGAACTCCCATAGAGAGATTCCTTCTTGGATTGCCCAAAACCAGAGCTGCATCGCATCTCTGCACATGGGTAGTGATCCTACGCCTCCTCTTTTGTTGAGGTAATGCATGGCCACTGTGTTGTCCATCATTATCAGGACATTCTTCCCTTGTACAGCTGGCAGGAACGCCTTCAGCGCAAGTCTGATGGCCCTCAGCTCTAACAGGTTGATATGTAGTCTGGACTCCGATGGAGACCAATGACCGCTGATGGTCAAGTCGTTGGCGTGGGCTCCCCACCCCATGAGTGAGGCATCCGTGACTACTGTTATCTCCGGCCAGGGTTGCCAAAACTGTTCTTTCAGAATGTTCTCCTGACAGGCCCACCACTGAAGGTCTCGAGCCACCCTGTCGGGAACCTGAAGATCTGTCATGCTGCCTGAGAATTGTGACCACTTGAGTCCTCAGTGCCCACTGGAGGGATCTCATTCTCAGGCGAGCCTCTGGCACTAGGAAAATGCAGGATGCCATGAGGCCTAGCAACCTCAAAAAGTCGAAGGCTGGGAGACGTTGGGCATTTTGGAACTTGGTAACCATCTGTAGAATATCTTGAGCCCTCACCTCTGGTGGCGAGGCTTTTCCCAGGGAAGTGTCCAGGATTGCTCCGATGAACTGGAGTCTCTGCCATGGTATCATTTGTGACTTCTTTAAATTGAGGGAGAAGCCCAGTCTGTGAAGGGAGTGGCAAACGTGATTTAGCTGGATCTGAGCTTGTTCCGAAGATACAGCCCTGATCAACCAATCGTCCAGGTAGGGGTAGACGTGAATCCCTTCCCTCCTTAGACGTGCCGCCACTACCAACATTAACTTGGTGAAGACCCTCGGGCGGAGGTCAGCCCAAATGGCAGCACTCGAAATTGATAATGAGAGTTGCCAATTGCGAACCTCAGGTATTTCCTGTGTTTGAGATGGATAGGCACATGGAAATAAGCGTCCTGAAGGTCCAGAGATACCAACCAGTCCTGGAACTGAAGGGCCTGAAGGATCTGAGAAAGAGTTACCATCTTGAATTTGTCTTTTCTGAGGAATTTGTTCAATTCTCGCAGGTCCAAGATGGGTCTCAGTCCTTTGTCTTTCTTTGGAATGAGAAAGTAAGGGGAGTACCAGCCCTTCTTCCTCTCCGCTACAGGTACCGGTTCTATGGCACCTTTCTCTAGCAGGTCCAAAATTTCCTGCAAGAGGAGCGGATCTGGAGCTTTGAGAGCTGATCCCGGGTGGATGACTGAGGTAAGCGTAGGAGAGGCAGGCAGTAACCTTGGGCAACTGTTTCCAATGCCCAAGCATCTGACATGTAGGGGTGTCACGGTATTAGTTTTATGACGGTAAAATAACCTTCTTGCCAAATGACGGTATATCATGATTATCGCGGTATAGCAGGTGGTGTTAACTAATCTTAAATATTTTCTAAAAGGTCATAAATTGTCAGATTTATCATCACAAACAAAACCAGGCACCCAAGACCAGAATTGGGCTTTTTAACATACTTTCTACTGAAATGCCACCCCTTGCTTCCACCAAACACAAACACACGTGTGGAGAGGAGGGGGGGGGGCTGCTGCGACTAGCAAAGCAAACTGAATAGCTTATAGCTTTTCTTAAGTGGTCATGTAGGCTTTTAGCTCCCCCACTGGCTAATGGTGAAGATTAACATGTTGCCATCTTGATAACCTGCATGCCACAGATCAATGGAGGCGGATGGTAGTATAAGCTTGTGCGCATATACACACACGCACTCCCTCCCTCCCCTCCCTCTTTACGTTACAGCCTTTAGTTTACTTCCGGGCCAAAAGGTGTTCAGTAATCACGGACATGTTACCCTTTGGTATGGCAGCAGGGAATACCCACAGAGATGAGTACATTTCGCAGTGTGACTTATTATATGTAAATTCAATGATAGAAACAGGGAAATCCCCCATTGTCATATGTTTAGAAAACATTATCCATTATAATATATAAATCCCAAAGCCGCCAACTCAAAGTCCCGGGAGGATAGCTCAGCGGCAACGTGCGCGCCTGGGAAGCAAGACGACACGAAGCAACACTGGTTCGATCCCCGGGTCTGCTCTTAGAAACCTCTGGGTGTTTAAGCGCGTTATAAATACGCAACTAAGACAAAAACAATTACGCAACTAAATAAACAATTTCTTTAACACTGCCTCAATGCCCGCGGGCTGTGTGAGCGCTTTAAAAAAAATAAAAGTAAACCCTTTTCCTTCTTGGCACTGTATTTATTCTTCCTATCGATAACATATTGATTTTGTGTCAGGCACGTGTAGTTTATGGAATGGAATTAAAAACTGCTCAAACTGAAACTACTTTGCAGACGGCACATCCAACAGTGTAAGACCAAGACTGCGCAGCACTTGCTTACTGCAGCCTTTCCAAATCAGATTGAAAAACACGGTATGAACGGTATACCGGTATAAACAATGTGACGGTTATTATTGTTCAATTAGGTGGTTCACGGTATCTTTAAAGGTATACCGTAATACCGTTGCATCCCTACTGACATGATAGCCTGCCATTCCGCCAGAGTTAACCTGCCTCCTACAGGTGTCCTGTGAGTGAAGTCCTCAGAGTGGTTTTGGGGCGGCTGATGCAGATGCCGATGGTAAAGAGGCACCTGGCTGTTGCTGCGGCTTTTGAATATTTACCCCGTCCACCTCAGGTAGTTCTTCTTTGTCCCCTTTGAGCCGGTCGTCCTCTACCTCTTCTGAAAGCGGATTAGAAGCGAAAGGACTTGCCCCTCACAAAGGTTCCTGTGGGACGAAAAGGTGTCTGACGGATTGCAGCGCCTAGGGATTTTGCTGCTGCTTTTGATGTCTGCAGTTTTTCCAAACTGTCATCCGCCTTTTTCCCAAACAAAGAAGAGCCATCGAATGGCATGTTCAAGAGCCTGGCTTGCACATCTGGGGCAAAACCATACTTTCTCAACCAAGCGAATCTCCTGGTTGTTGTACTTGCCGCCATTGCTCTGCTGATACTGTCAGCCGAATCAATGCCCGTCTGGAGGGATTCGCACATAGCGTCTTTACCGTCCTGTATGATATTTAGGAACGCCTGCCTTTCTTCTCCCTCCGGGATGCAGTCAGCCGCTGTAGAAGCACACTCCCAAAGTGTATGGCTGAATCTAGCAAGGGTGCAAGTAGCATTAACAGATTTTAACGCCATGCTACATGCCGAAAAAACTTTCTTTGCCATAGCATCATATTTCTTATCGTCCCTGTCCTGTGGGACGGTATAGTAAGCAGTCTTGACGTCAGTAAAAGATGCTGCCTGTACCACCAGACTTTCTGGGGATGGGCGTTTTGACAAAAACTCCGGGTCTGCAGAAGATACCCTGTATTTTTTAGACAGTTTTTTATTTACTGCCGGGACGACATCTGGGGTTTCCCAGTTCGTCATAATCTTCCTCTGAAGAGCTTTATGAAAGGGCACTACAGGATCCTCCTGTGGACCTTTGTCAAGAATATCCGTGAGGTCATCTTGTTGGAAAGCTTGTGAAGGTGTTGACCACTCCATAAATTCTGTGACCCTGGCCATTAAGGCTCTATAGGGGGTTTCAGCATGCTCCCCCGGGTCTGGCCTAGCAAACTCCACCTCAGGGGAAGTGTCTAACCCACTTGCCTCATGTAAGGAATCATGAAGATCCTTTAACCAGCGTTCTTCTGAGGATAACTCCTCTCTAACTGGGGTTGCAGGTCCCTGCAACTCAAATGTGTCTTCCTGTTCAGATAGCTCACCCTCTTCCATAATTGAGGACATAGTTCTCAATTGTTCTGAACTCACAAAGGGTGTAAAACCCATCTCCAAGGAAGAGGGTGCCAAACTTGTCATAATCTGCCTCGAAAACGTCGATGTCGTTGACGCCGAAGGCTTCGGGCGTGGCGTCGAAAACAAAGGCGGAGGCCTCGAGGACCTAGATAGAATTGGGATTCTGCTCGAGGAAGTCGACAATCTCGACGCCATCGTCATCGAGGACCTGGGGATAACCACTGGGTGCGTCGTAACCGTGACTTTCCTTGGCGTCGACGCCGGTGTCGAAGATGGCGTCGAGTCGACAGACCCGTGTGTCGAAGGTCCCTTCGACAACGGCGTCTAAGACACCGACTTCGGCGTCGACGGAACCTTCGTCGATGGCGTCGATGGAACCTTCGAAGAAGGTTTCGAGGTCATAGCTTTACTCGAGTGTTCGTGACGCGCTCGAGAAGCTTCCTTCGCCGGGTACTGCGACTCGCAGCGTTTTTGACCTTCGGGTCTTTCGACCAGAGCATCGCTAACAGCAGTCTTCGAGGGGGTCGAGGCCGCTTTCTCGAAGACGCTCATATCTTTGCGGAATTCCTCCCATTCAGCCCGGGAACTATGTTTCGTGGGGCAAGGGATTCTCTTTGGAGAAACAGAGGAAGAGGACGACGGAGAAGGGGATCTTCGACGTCTCCTCTTCGAGTGCTTCGATCTCGAGGAGTGATGGGGCCCACTCTGAGACCTGGAGCGCGAATGTTGACGAGGAGACGAATGTCTCGACTTCGTCGAGGAAGAAGAAGCTTTTAAAGTCTTACCTTTCTCCAGCTTCCCCCTACACTCCTTCAGGGCCTTAGCTGTCATGGACATACAGTCCTCGCACTCCGAACAATGGTGTTCAGCTCCCAAACACCACAGACAAACTCTGTGAGGGTCAGTCAGCGACATCTTTTTCCCACAATCTCAGCATTTTTTGAAGCCGGACCGAGGGGTCGTCGGTTCCGACGAGGAAGCCATCGAGTACGGATCGAATATCTCGAGGTAAATAGGATAAATTGTGTACAAAACTGAGCAACGGTATTCCGAGGCACTGAGTAAGCGCGGAAAAATGGAACTGAGCAATGGACCCTGCGCGCGGCCTTTATAGGCAGGATGACGTCGATACGGAGGCTGTCGAGGGACATCGACTCGGCGGACGTCGACGTGCAGCGCCCTCTAGAGAAAACATTTTCCGAGGCTAGCAGAACTGGAAGGAGATATCTAAGATAAGGAATACGTCGGAGGACACAATCCCTTCGAAGCGACCTTTTGCCCATCGTCCACATGAAGGGAGCCATTCTTCTGGACTAAGAAGACCAAAGCTTTTCTTTAGTTCAGTCAATAGTGTAAGGGTTGGAAATCGGTTTGGACACAGGATGGTGGACTCTTGGCTTTAGAGAGACGCCTTGACAGACTCCTTCGTATTTAGTTGAGGCAGGGAAACCCCTCTTAGAACTTCAGGTCAGAGAGGGCTTTTGCTTTCATTTTCTCACTAATCAAAGTCTATAGCCAAAAGCATGCCACCCGTGTGTCAGTCTCCTACTTCTACACACTTACAGGATTTTTTAAAAAGCGCAGAAGTAATCTCCCAGTTGGAGTTTAATGGGTAGTCTATCTAGCACCTTTATATATAAAGCTGAATATATGTATGTGTGTATGTTTGACCGGCTATACAAGTCCACATCGTTGAACCCACTGCTACCAAATTTTGCATGGATTCCTCATTTGTCTGAGGCAAGATTGTAGTCTATGTTTGGATGCAAGAAATTCACTCCGTAGACACCCTAATTTACTGATCCTCAACCTGATTCACTACAGTAGGTACTAGAAGGAGGCAACATTTGGGAAAGTGTCTGAAGCAGAATGTTCGATGTGTTAGTTATTCCTTTGAAATGTATTACTAATGTATAGTGTTTATTAAAGCATTTTTAAAGGTAATGAAAAAATACATATTTAAAAAATGTTTTCATCACGCCACTCCAAATATGGGAAATGGCAAGGTTACAGTTGAAGTTCATTCCCGAGAAGAGCGCACAATCAATCTGGACATTTCTCAAATGTGCTGAAGCCCTTGAGTGACAAACATGACGCACAAAAAATGAACACCACTAGCAAAGCTTGATCTGATGCAAAGTGAAAATCAATATCAAAAACCTCTGAAACACAACAAACAGCAGCATGACTTGCCGACCAGAGGACAAGAGCAACTTTCTCCAGGGCAAATGAGATGCCAGAGCAAACTCAAGCAAGGCTTGCCGACAAGAGCACCATCCTCCAGGGCATACGAGACACCACTCGATCAGGACACTGGCAACGCCGGGTACCCCAGCAAGTGTAATAATTAAAAATAAATGATTTCATGATGGATTAATTTCTTAATCATTTACAAGGAAACTACCTTCAACCAAGATATAACCAGAAAACCTTTTAACATTACCATCATCAATCAGCTTTATTTCGGCAAGAATGCCATAAAAGAACAAAAACATAATCGAAAAGTACCCATTAATTACATCATGTGTAAAAATACAACATAAGATATGATATTTTATTCATATCGCGCTCATACACAAGTGTTTCAGAGCGCGACCAGGCAAAAGGGAGGGGAACAGGGTAGAAACAAAAACAACGATCTTACTAGGTCCAGTGCCATGAAGAGCGTGCAAGTGCATGGAAGAGGGAAAAGTGCATGGAAGGGGGGAGAAGCGGAAAGTGCCGAACAGAGGAGAGAACCAGAATAAATATTAATAAGTTTAAAAAATCAATAATAAAGGCTATAAAGAGTGGTAGTACAGCCAGCAAGTGGCAAGTGCTAGGATAGTCAGATAGGGTATATCTGATAAGTGCAGATAAATGGGTGGGGGACTGTATGGATACAGATACAGACTGCAGTGCAAGTGGTGGCCCTGAGGCAGTGTAGGAGGGTGGCAGGGTGAGCAGGTACCTGGGCCCTAAGGTCTGAGGGTGGCCATGTGTACAGTGCCGAGAGAGAACATAGCAGCAGGAGGGAAGAGGGGAAAAGGCAGAGCCGAAGAGGAAGGTCTTGAGGTGCTTCCGGAACCGGAGATGGTTCTCAAGTTTCAAGGTGGCAGGGAGGCAGTTCCAAAGGGAGTCCCCAGTCAAAGACGGATCTAACACCGGCACGTTCCTTTGAAAAACAAAGGCCCCTGAGTGAGTTGGAGGTAGAGAAGCTAAGAGCCCGAGAGGGGAGGTATTTACAGAGGGACAGTTGAAGGTATTTTGGACCCAGGCACCAGAAAGCCTTGTGGACAATGCAGAGGGTTTTACATTTAATCCTTGCATCCACTGGGAACCAATGGAGGGATTTCAGAGGTGGAGAGATACGATCCCAGGGCTTGAGGTCAAGGACAAGTCTCGCAGTCCTGTTCTGGATTAGTTGTAAAGGGCGGAGAGTGGAGGCAGGTAGAGTTAGGAAGAGGCTGTTACAGTAGTCCAATCTGAAGAGAACCAAAGATTGGAAGACAGTGAGCTTTTGAGGGAGGGAGAGGAAAGGCAGAGTACCTCTAAGGAGGTGCAGTAGGAAGTTTTTTTTTTTCTTTTTTTTTTTCCAGACGTCAGATGTGTGAGGAGAAGGAAAGTGTAGAGTCAAAGATGACCCTGAGGTTCTTCGCCTCGCGGGTGGGGGGTAGGGTAAAGGCCAAGGGAGACCAGCCAGAGAGCGGAAAGGATGGTGAAGGGGTACCAATGAGGAGGATCTCAGTCTTGTTGGCATTTAGACCAAGATCGTTGGCGGCACACCAATTTTGAATGGCGATTAGGCAAATCAGAGATGAGGGAAGGAGAGGAGGTGAAGGAAGCCTGAAAACGAGTTGGGTGTCATCAGCATAGCACTGGAAGTTTGGGCAGAAAATTGAGATGCAGTAGGCGAGAGTTGCTAGGTATTGGTTGAACAGCCAGGGCGAAAGGTTAGACCCCTGGGGAACACCACAGGTAGATAGGGAGATGGAAGATAGGAAGGACGCAAGTTGTACCTGGGAGGGTCGATCAGAAAGGAAAGAGGTCAGCCAGGCCAGAGCCTGATCAGTGATACCCAGGTTGTCACAGAGACGATTGAGCAGGATGGTATGATTGACCGTGTCAAAAGCAGAGGAGAGATCAAGTAGGATAAGGACAAAGGTAATGTTAGAGTCCAGGTTGGAGAGCAGGTCTTCACAGATGTTCAGGAGAGCAGTTTCCATGCTTCTGGCAGCTCTGAAACCAGATTGGTGGTCATGGAGAGAGCTAACAGAGTCAGAGTGAAGGTTAAGCTGAGAGATGGCCAGCTTTTAAAGGAGTTTACCCAGAAAGGGAGTAATGGAAATTGGGGAATAGTTAGCCGGACAAGAGGATCAGCTGTGGGTTTCTTGAGGAGAGGATGTACAAGGGACTGCTTCAGAGGGGAGGGGAAAGATCCAGAGGCAAAGGCAAGGTTGCAGAAATCGGCAAGGGCCGGACCAAGGGTATCAATGTGGTCCTTAATGGTTTTAGAGGAACAGGGAACGACCTGTTTTGATGAGGCTTTCATAGATCGGACTTGTCTAGCAACCTCATCAGGGGAGAAAAGAGAAAAGTTGGAGAATGAGGAAAGTTGGAGAATGAGGAAAGTTGGAGAATGAGGAAAGTTGGAGAATGAGGAAAGTTGGAGAATGAGGAAAGTTGGAGAATGAGGAAAGTTGGAGAAAGAGGGAGGGGTTAGCTGAGGGAGGGTCGACATGCCGAGAAGGAGAGGGGAGATGAGGAGGAGCAGATGAGAGGGTGGACAAGATGTCCTGGGTTTTACACAAAGTGAGGAGCAAGGGCATTGCAAAGAGCCTGGGAGGCGAGGGGAGGGGTGGAGACTGCAGCAGGGTTGGCCAGCTCCTTGCAGATTTTAAAGAGTTTGGCCGAGTTGTTTGATGCCGCTGAGGCGCGGTTTGAAGTTGGACTCTCTTCTTGGTGCGGACAGCGAGTCGGTATTGTCTTTGGAGCAGGCAGCAGGCCAGTTTGTCAGAGGAGCAAGAAGCCCTCCATTTCCTCTTGTCAGTCCAGAAAAAGTAGGTACACCTCAATAATAGAGGCAATGTATTTTGTTGGCCGAAGACCAACCGCCTCATGTGTTTGGTATTAGAAATAGACATCTATAAGCTTGACTAAAGTGCGGCTATTTTGATGTGATTGAAATCGCCATTTTGTTTTTAACTTTCGCCTCTTGTCTTCTGTTGAAGCTGCTTTGCTGAAAGCTTATTCTGCTCCACTATTACATTATTGTTCATGCATAGAGCAAGGCCACGAGATACTTGTTGAAACATAACTCTGGCGACCCAGACAGAAATGCCCGGTCTCCTCCCTCACAAATCATTGGAAGTAAGCAACAAGGCATTTAAATCATTACACAGGTGCCAGCTAGTCTTGCCCATGCGGTAGAAACAAACAATTAATGGCTTGAATTATGTTCTTCTTTGCGGCCCCCCTTCCCTGAGCCCTGGAGAGCGAGTTGACCCCTAGCAGACGAATAGAAGCTAGGAGATAGCGAGGCCTGGAATGTGCCTCTCCCCTGCACGCACCTTGCTTGCAAAAACAGAAGCAATGTGTTCTCTAAAACAAAGAATTGTGTCTGCAGGCTCACGAAATTGCAAACTGTTGCTAAAATGAATGTCTAAAGGTGTCATACTCGTCACAATTGTCAATCATCGAACCCAATTCAAAGGAAATACATTATGGGCGGTATTGAATATGTCATTGCTGATTGTGAGGTGCCCATTTTGTATATATGTAACTGTTGTACAATGATTCGCTCTCTCGCATCCCTCGGGGTCTGGAGACACGTCGCGGGGCGTGAGAGCAAGTTGGCCAACTGAGACTATTTGCTTTGCAATAAACCCTAGCTTTTGGGAATACAACCTCGTGTCTGGCATATCAGTTCGTGTGTGGTGATTGTGCCTTGTTTCCATACGCGAGGGTCCCCTAGGGGCCACATCAAAATGGCGCCCGAATAGGGACCCTTCCCCACTTGTTCTATCGTGTACGTTGTAAAATAAGGAAGGCAGAGAAAACGGTGGCCGAGACGGTCGAGCCGGGATCAAGAGGTGTTCGGGGCGCCCCTGTGAAAGTGATGACTCCTTTGCAGATCTGTACACAACTGATCCCTGATCGACGTGTCCGGCCAGAGAACAAGGAGGCGGGGGTCCCGAAACGAGGCAGAGTGAGCCAAGATACACAGACACAACAATTATTGGTTGCATCAGTATACGGACGAATTGCGTCTTGAAAGACGACTTGATTGATCAGGTGAGTCGTGCCCCGATTCGAAGTAACCATGATATTGGTTGAGAGTTGATTTTGCAAAATCAAACGCCCCGCGTAAGGTTGATTAGCCAAGGGTAAGGTTAAAACATGCCTGGGGTATTTGTCCACCTTAGTGGGATTTTTCCACTGTGGTATACAATCTTTGGAAACTGGCCAGGTCGCGCCACCCATGGGGTCGCCGGCATATGAGATGTATGTGAAGTATGGTGTAAGGACGATGTTTTGTGAGATTTGGCATAGGCAAACCAGAAAGGAGGAAGATTTACAATGACCGAATCACGGGAGTTTTGAGATGAGGATAGATTATTTAGAAAAAATGCTGTTGAAAAAGAAAACACGTCCTGCAGCATTTGATGTCCTTAGAGACTGGAGTAAGGAAGCTATGCTTCGTTGGAAAAGCAGAGAGAAGAATGCGCGCAGGCATAAGTCGAAAGCAGAAAGAGTGAAAGAAAAGCAGGAGGAGGAGGGGGATGAGAGTTTGAGAAAATCAGACAGACATGGTCAGTTGAGTATAGACAAGATATAGCCAAAACAAGAGCTGCATTCATCAGATGAGTCAATAAGCAAAATAATAACTGAAAGAAGGCGAGAGCGCCCAACAAGAGAGACTACGACCACCGCACCAGTGACTATTGCTCAGCCCCCTTCAGTTGCTCAGCCCCTCCCTATTGTTCAGATCCCAGCACAACCACAGATCATAAAACCAGCGCTTCCCATTAGCCAGCCAGCAGCAGCAGCAGCAGCAGTTACTTCCCGTTGTCCCATCTGCACCTCCCTCTCAAGAGATTGCTTCTGTCCCATCCGCACCTCCACCTATTGAACTTGAACTCACTGAAAGAAGAGAGGGGACAGGACAAAGTGAATGCACTAGAGTGACCCGTAGTGCGATTAGCAAGGAGAGAAAACGGGAGTTGTAAGAACAGGCAGAGATGTATATAGACGGGAATGATGAAACGTTGACGCTGGCTTCGATGTAGGATTTCAGGAAGAGATATGAAAGACAGGTATTGTTGGAATGCATGGGGGAATATTTAACGGGTAGATGGAAGCAGTTAATTGGGAGGGCACCGCCGCAGAAGTTGTTGGATTTGAATGCATTGGCACGGTGTAGAGAGAGAGATGAAGAAATAAAGGAACATGTAGACAGGCTTTTTGAATTTAAGAATGAACTTGATGATGCATATGCTGAAATGTTTGCCATGCCGGGGTATAGGAATAAAGATGTTAATAGAGACAGGAAGGAGGCGGCGATACCATATGTACAGCAGCGATTTCTTCCGCCGTCAAGAAAGGCGAGTGACAAATTCAAAATATGTATACGAGAGGCGTTAAAATGGATTACAGATCCTAGTATTCCCACAGTGGAAATACATGAAATATTTGATGAATACCCCTTGCCAATGAAAAGAACTGCAGACAATGGTTGAATATTTACAGGACAAAGATATAGATAAGAAAGTACCAAATTAGAAGTTCCTGGTGTTAATGGAGCTCCAGCGCAGGTAACGGAAGCACATTAAACAGCACAATATGTGCACGTCCCCTTCTCCAGACAGGAAGTGAATAATATAAAACAGACTGTTCCCGATTTAAGGAAGAATCCGGCGGGATTCTATAAGGAAATAGAGTCCCATTTAAGATCGTCCATGTTCACGATGAATGATATAGATTTCATATTCACAGTAGTTGTGCCAGCAGATATATGGAAGCAAATAAGAAAAGTGGATGATGATGTGGCCTATGGTGCCACTTGGGCAGATCTAGTAGCAGAGGATAAGAATGGACAAGTGGGCGAAAAACCATCACCAAATATGGCAGCGTTACCAGCACAGATAATACAGAAATTGAAGGAAATTGTTCCAGAAAAAAGAATTGTATGGGACAAATTAACTGCATGTGTTCAGGGCAAGGATGAGTAATCCACAGATTATTTCAATAGATTTGAGAAAGTATTTACGGATTTTATTGGGACAGGATGTAAGCACAGAAGCATGTAAGACTATTTGTTGATAAGTACGTGAGAGGGTTAATACCTCCAATTCAAAACTTAATGACATCAGAAAGTGCATGGCAAGCAAAAACGTTGAGCGAAGTATTGCATATGGCCCAATATTATGAGAACAGAGTGAATACAGAGAAAGAAAAGAGGTGAAGGATAGGAAACGTGCAAGGGAGAAGTAATTTGAATATGCATGGAGGGCCTCTGGGACTAAATCAGAGTGCGTACTGCAGAGAGTAAGGTCACTGGCGAGCGCAATGTCCACATTTACAAAAAAGAAATGGGTATGGTCAGAGAAGACAACATAGGGGACACCCAGGAACAAATGGACAGAATAGAAACAATATACAGCAGCACCAAAATAATCAAGGAAAAGTTACCCAGAATCAGAACCAAGCTCTAAATCAGACTGCTTTCAGCCAAAACCAGAGCCAGCAGAACCCACAGTATGGAAATCGGAGTGAGCGGAATAGAGGAAATGGCGTAAACATTTTTGATGCACAAATACGTATTATAGTAGTGATTACACATCGGATGATGTGTTGTTCCCTCAATAGGACAGCCCAAGACAGGGGTCAGAACCAGTGTCTATTCCCGTGAATCAGAGAGGACTCTACGTAGAAATGAAAGTCGGGAATAGAGAGCATGGCTTTCTCATAGATACAGGGGCGCAAAAATGCTCGATAGACCATCACTTGGTTCCGGAAATACCACTGTCAGGGCAAAGGAATATTTCAGTAGGGTTTGCAGGTACCCCAGTAAACAATCCAGTGTCCCAATCAGTACCAGTAACATTGGGTCCATTCACTGAATATTGTCCATTTCTCTTAACGGAAAATTGTGGGGAAAATCTTTTGGGATTAAATGTATTGAAAAAACTAAGTGCAGTTATCCATTGCACTTCTGATGGAGTGTTCTTGACAATTTCGCACCAAAATGTAGCAGTGTCTGAATTTTTGTCCAAACCTTTGCCAGGAGAACTGAGTAAAGTGCCAACTTGCATATGGGCGATGAATGACAATGATGTGGGATGCTTGAAAATAGAGCCAGTAAAAATTGTTCTAAAAAGGAGGGAGTAACGCTACCGCGTATTCCACAATATCACATTTCAGCAGAGGGAGGAAAAGGATTGAAAAGTATTGTTTCAGATTTGGTAAAACTGGGGGCGATTGAAGAGATTACAGCAGTACATGTAACAGCCCCATTCTCCCAGTGTATAAGAAAAGAGGTAATGAAGTACCATATCGTTTCATAATTGATCTGCGTGCATTAAACAAAGAGGTAGATCCTCAATTCCCATTGGTCCCAGACGTCACCACGATTCTGACAATGATTTCCGCCTCGGCAGAGTACTTTAGTGTTATAGACTTGAAGAATGCCTTCTTCAGCTTTCCAGTACATAAGGAAAGCAGACACTTGTTTGCTTTTACATTAGGACGACGATCATTCGCATTCACGCGCATTCCACAGGGCTACACAGAGTCCGAGTATTTACAGCAGGGCATTGAAAGAACAGCTATATATGCTAGAATTACCAGCAGGTTGTGTATTGTTACAATATATAGATGATCTATTGATCGCTGCTGATACAGTGGAGATTTGTAAAAAAAAGTACTGTTTTATTGTTGTCACACTTAGCAGCACATGGCCATAAAGCAAGCTTAAAGAAATTACAATATTGTCGAAAGGAGGTGGCTTATTTGGGCTACCTACTTTCGAGAGAGGGGAGAAGACTGACGCCAGAAAGAAGAGATTATTTCTATTATGCCTATTCCAAAAACACAGAAAGGAGTCAGAGCTACAATAGGCATGGCTTCCTATTGCAGGCAGTGGATTGTGAACTTTGCGTTGATTGTGAAGCCAATGGTGGCATTGACAAAAAAGGATGCTGTGATGATTTTGCAATGGAATGAAGAATGTCAGAGCATTTGATCTACTCAAAACTGCATTGTGTTCCGCTCCAGTTTTGGGCACACCAAACTATGAAAATATTTTCAGATTGTTTGTACATGAGTGTGAAGGCTGCGCATTGGCTGTTTTGACACAGGAACAAGGTGGAAGAAATAGACCATGCGGCTATTTTTCTTCCGCGCTGGACCCTGTAGCGCGCGCACTACCATGTTGTTTGCAAGCTGTTGAAGCGGCTGCTGTGTCAGTGGAACAAACAGAAGAACAAGTTACTTTCTTACCTGGTAACGTTCTTTCGATGGGCTGGTCCAACGACGTATTCCATATCTATGACAGGTAATGTCCACAGCTGTGCTGCTTCGGAAAATCTTTGGCGTCTGCGTCGATGTCGATGCGCCGTCCCAGAGGACCTCCTCCGACGGCAGGTGTCACCCGATGTGATAAGTAGGACGCACGACACCCATAGCCTCAGTTATAGTTTTTTCCCCAGAACGTGTGCCACCAGATTTCTGCCAGTCAGACACACAAGGCCTTGCGGAACGCAAGCTGTAATCACAAAAGAAATTCTGCAGCAGGGAAGGCAGGGAGGGAGCGATATGGAATACGTCGTCGGACCATCCCATCGAAAGAACGTTACCAGGTAAGAAAGTAACTTGTTCTTCGAGGGGATTGGGTCCTCCGACGTATTCCAAATCTATGACAGACTCCCAAAGCAGTACCAAGCAAGGAGGTGGGAAAGAATTTAGAATACAAATTTAGCATGCCCAATCAAATTGTGGAATAGAGAACTGCCTTGCCAAAGGCCAGATCTTGCCCTCTGATGGAATCGAGGGAATAGTGACGTGCAAAAGTATGTACTGAAGCCCAGGTGGCTGCATCACAGATGTGAGGAGTAGGAACTCCCCTATGCAGGGCAGTAGACGCAGCCACTCCTCTGGTAGAATGGGCCCGCAAGCCAGCCGGAGGGTCCTTACCCGCCAAGCGGTAACACTCGAAGATAGTTAAAATAATCTGAGACAAAGTCTGTTTCGTCACAGCTTGTCCCAAACGCTTTCCAGTGTAACCAATGAAAAGTTGATCGTCCACTCTGACCCAGGACATGCGCTAAATATAAAAGCTCAACGCTCTCCGAGGATCAAGCCTATGGAGCCTCTCCTCTTCCTTACCAGGATGTGGAGGAGGATAGAACGCCGGAAGAACAACCTTCCGGCTCAAATGAAATTCCGAAACCACCTTCGGAAGAAAAGAAGGACGACCTCCAAGGACAACCCTGTCCTTGTGAAACACAGTGAAGGGTGGCTTAACTGAAAGTGCCTGTAAGTCACTCACTCTGCGAGCGGAAGTAACCGCAACCAAAAACACAGTTTTCAGAGTTAACAGCCTCAAAGGGCAAGAATGTAAAGGCTCAAACGGAGCACCCATAAGAAACCAACCTGGCATCAGAAAAGGTGACGGAGGGAACACATTAGTGAGCCCTTTCAAAAACTGCGAAATTAAAGGAATTTTAAAATAGGAACACTCTTCAGGCAAGCGCTTAAATATGGACAGCGCCGCCAGGTAACCTTTGATGGTCCCCACTTGCAAGCCCCTTGGGGCCAAAGAAGGCAAAAAAGACAGAACCATGGGAATGTCACATTCAAGAGGATCCACATTCTGAACTCTGCACCAGTCGCAGAACTTTCTCCAACGGCACAGAGACTTAGTTTCCGGCCGCCTGGCCGAGAGCAACACCTCCATTACGTCTTCAGGGAGGTCCCAATCCTTATACCTCAACTTTTCAGATTCCAAGCGTGCAGATTGAGGGATCTGACCTCTGGATGGAGAACCTGAACCCCCTCCCGTGAGAGCAGATCGTCTCGGTAGGGAAGACGACATGGAGGGCAAATGGACAAGTCTAGAAGGTCCGGGTACCACGTCTTCCGGGCCCACGCCGGAGCAATGAAGATGATCCGGGAACCGAACCTCCGTAGCACTTGCGGGATGACGGGGACTGGAGGAAACGCGTACAGCAGTGGGAATGACCACTCCACCACAAACGCGTCTCCTAAGGCTCCTTTTGGAGGAAATTCCCGCAAGCAGAACCTCTCGCACTTCCGGTTGACACTGGAGGCGAAGAGATCCACTTGAGGGGTCCCCCAAAGGGCGAAGATCTCCAGGAGAATCTCCTGAGCCAGCTCCCACTCGTGAGAGATCGAACTCTGCCTGCTCAGAGCGTCCACCGTCTCGTTGTCGTCTCCGGCCAGATGAACAGCCGAGATCGAAACTTCCTGCAGGAGAATTCGAGCTGCATTGCCTCCACGCACAGTGGAAGTGACCCCACCCCCCACCCCCCCTTTTGTTGAGGTAGTGCATGGCCATCGTGTTGTCTGTTAGAATCAGGACACTCTTTCCGCGCACAGTTGGCAGAAAAGCCTTCAGGGCTAGCCTGACGGCCCTCAGCTCCAACAGATTGATATGGAGTCTGGACTCCGACGGAGACCAACGACCGCTGACTGTCAACTCGTTGGCATGAGCTCCCCATCCCGTGAGGGATGCGTCCGTCACGATCGTCACCTCCGGCCAGGGCAGCCAAAATGGGACCCCCTTCATCAGATTGCCCTCGACGGCCCACCACAGAAGGTCCCGGGCCACCGAGGGCGGCACCTGAACAGGGTCTGACAGCCTGCCAGAGGACTGAGGCCACTGGAGCTTGAGTGCCCACTGCAAAGATCTCATCCGCAGACGAGCCTCTGGCACCAGAAGAATGCAGGATGCCATGAGGCCGAGCAGTCTCAAGAACTCAGACGCTGGGAGATTCTGGGCAAACTGAAACTTGTGCACCATCTGCTGAATGTGAAGAGCCCTCACCTGAGGAGGAAAACACTGCCCCAGGGACGTGTCGAGCACTGCTCCGATGTACTGGAGCCGCTGCGTTGGTGTCAAATGGGACTTCTTTAAATTGAGGGAGAAGCCCAGCCTGTGAAGGGAGTGGCAGGTGACGGATAGATGATCCAGGACTTGCTCGGGAGAGCTCCCCCTGATCAATCAATCGTCCAGGTAGGGGTAGACAAGAATCCCCCTTTCCTGAGATGCGCTGCCACCACCACCATGAGCTTGGTGAAAACCCTCGGGTGGAGGTCAATCCGAACGGCAGGACCCGAAACTGAAAGTGTGAGTCCCCAACCGCGAACCTCAGGTACTTCTTGTGCTTGGGATGGATCGGCACATGGAAGTAAGCATCCTTGAGGTCGAGAGACACCAACCAGTCCTGAAGTCGAAGGGCCTGGATGACTTGAACTTGTCCTTCCTGAGGAGTTTGTTCAAACCGCGCAAGTCCATTATGGGTCTCAATACCCCGTCTTTCTTCGATATCAACAAATAAGGGGAATACCATCCCTTGTTCCTCTCAGCTACAGGCACCAGTTCTATGGCGTCTTTCTCCAGCAGGGCTTGAATTTCCTGCGCAAGGAGCGGATCCGGACTCTTCAAAGAGAGGCTCCCTGGTGGATTGTCGGGAGGCCTCTGCCGAAAAGGAAGACAGTAGCCGTGGGTTATGATCTCCAGAACCCACACATCCGAAGTAATGGCTTGCCACTCTACAAAATGCTGCGCCAGCCTTCCCCCAACCAGCGAACTATGGGACCTGGCCTCATGACTGAGTGGTAGCGGCTGCGGTGTTGCCTGCGGGCAAAGAGGCAACTGCCCGAGCGGCCTTGGCACCTCGAGTACCTTTGTTTCCACCTCTGGCACTCTTACGATGGCCTCTTTGACTGCTAGCTCCCCTCGCTTTACTGAAAGACGAGTAATAGCAAAAGGAACCTCCCCTCCATTGCTGTCCCCTAAGACGAAAAGGCGGAGGTTGGCGAATTGCAGCGCCCAATGACTTCGTTGCAGCTTTGGAGGTCTGCAACCTCTCAAGGTTCTCGTCAGCCTTGCTGCCAAAAAGGTGTTCACCGTCAAAAGGCATGTTGAGGAGCCGGGACTGCACATCAGGAGCGAACCCAGACTTCCGCAACCACGCAAACCTGCGCATTACGGTGCTCGCCGCCATGGACCTGCCGACACAATCCGCCAAGTCCACACCCGACTGAACGGCCTCACACATAGCATCCTTGCCATTCTGAACCATAGCAAGGAAACCATCCCGTTCGTCCCCTTCGGGAATATGATCAGCCGCTAATGCAACACAGTTCCACAGAGTGTGTGTGTAACGAGACAAGGCACATATGGAGTTGGCCGCCTGAAGCACCATACCCCCCCGAAGAAAAGACTTTCTTCGACCAGCCGTCAAAACGTTTGTCGTCCCTATCCGGAGGGATGGTAGGATACGACGCCTGCTTTGCCGGAGCCATAGCCGCCTGCACCACCAAACTCTCCGGGGTGGGGTGCCTAGACAAGTAGCAGGAGTCGCTACTGGCTGGATGGTATTTTCGAGACAAAGACTTGCCCACTGCCGGGAGACTCTCCGGAGCAGTCCAAGCCGCCGCCGCCGCCACCCTTCTCTGAAGAGCCATATGAAAAGGCAAAACCGGGTCAGTGGGTGGACCGAGATCAAGGATGTCCGTGAGATCATCCTGAACGAACTCCCCTGGGGGAGCTGACCAACCCAAGTACTCGGTAACCCGAGACATAAGGCGCCGATATGAAGAATCGGCATGAGTGCGTCGACACAGTCCTCGAAGCCGGAGCTCCGAGCGTGTCTCTCGACAACCGAGGCGCTGACGGCGTCGACGACCCCCTCGGAGGCAGAGCCTCGAGAGAAATCGTCGACGACCTCGGCGCCACAGGCGGCGTCTTCTTCGAAGACGGCACAGGATCACACGGTCTGGAGCACGTCGAGGACCGGGACCTGGCATGGGCATGGTGAGAACGGCTACCCTTGTCCGAGCGGGACCTCTCCCGCGAGCCGTGCCGACCACCCGAGCCCGAAGGCATACGAGCGGTGTGTCTCGACCGGTGCCGACCGACCCCAATCAGAGGCGCGGACGGACCGGTGCCCTGCGATTCAAGAATCGCTAGCATCCGCTTCCTGAAGGAAGCCCATTCCTCCGGTGACGCTTGCATGGAGGGATAAGCGACCCGCCGACAGGCAGAGTCCTCGGAAGCCGACCTATGCCGGTGCTTCCGGGAATGCCTCAAAGAGGCGGAGGTGTGGCGAGACCGACTCCTGGAAGGAGACCCACTGGACTTCCGACGATGACGCGGAGAGTCGCCCCTCGAGTCATCCGTCGAAAGCCCCGCAGACCTCGAATTCCGGGGCTTAGATACCCGGCCTACCGACAGCTTCTTCTTGGGTTCCTGCAAGGCCTTTGCCGTGAGCGACTGGCAGTCGACACAGTCGTCCGTATCGTGGGCCTCCCCGAGGCACCAGAGGCAGGTGTTGTGCGAGTCCGTGACCGACATCTTGGACCCACAGTCCCCGCAGTTCTTGAAGCCCGGACGCGGGGTTGAAGATGAGAAGGACATTGCCACGAGCAGGTCTTCACAACAAACCGAACAGGTTCAACGAACCGAGAATAGAACACAGCAAACTCCAACGAGTTGAGGCGTACCGAGATTCACGAAGCGAACACGTTCGCGGAAAAAAACGGAACTGAGGCTATGGGCATCGTGCGTCCTACTCATCACATCGGGTGACGTCGGCCGTCGGAGGAGGTCCTCGGGAACGGCGCATCGATGTCATCGACGCAGACGCCAAAGATTTTCCGAAGCAGCACAGCTGTGGACATTACCTGTCAGATATGGAATACGTCGGAGGACCCAATCCCCTCGAGGGAATGGTGTTGGGGCACACCTTAATTTTGATGGTGCCACATGCCATAGACGTTCTATTAAATAGAACGCAGCCGCAACACCTCACATCTGCTAGATTGACTAGATATGAAATTGTACCGTTTGCGCTACACATCCAAATTAGGGCGTATAGCGCTTTGAATCCTGCAGAATTAATGCCACTGCCCACGGAAGAATTAGGGGAGAATGAATCACCTCCCCATGATTATTTAATGGTCTCTGAGGAAGAAACGAAATGAGGAATTGATGTAACAGATACCCCACAAAAAGAGCCAGATGGAGAACTGTTTTGTGACGGCTCCTGTTTTAAATTACCTGATGGCACATCAACTGCTGCCTATGCTATTACTACACTGAAAAGAATTGTAGAAAGCAAAAGAATCCCCTACAACTCTGCACAAGCAGTAGAGATAATAGCTTTGACCAGAGCCTGTGAGATTTCTGAAAATCTAAGTGTAAACATATATATTGACAGCCAATACGCCTTTGGCGTGGTTCAGAACTTTGGCCGACTCTGGGCTGAGAGGGTTTTCTTGACATTACATGGAGCCAGAATTGAATATGGCCCTTTGATTGTACGATTGCTGTCTGCACTTACATGTCCAAAGCACCTAGCAATAGTGAAATGCGAGGCGCATAAAGTAACATGTAAAGTGGGAGAGGGAAACGCATTTGCAGACAGGATTGCGAAGCAAACTGCCACTGATTTGAATACCAAATGTTGACAGTACAGTCTGAGGAAGTGCCCTGCATAATAGAGAATGGAATTGCTACTGTTCAAGAGATGCAGGCAGAAGCCATTGCTGACGAGATACAAGAGTGGGCTGAGGGCTCTGCAGAATTAGATCTAGAAGGTTGCTGGGTAGACAAGAAGAGTAGAAACTGGATGCTGCCCAACTCCTATGTAACTGCAATGGTCACAATGGCCCACAGTCCTACACACATTTGTGCTAAAAAGATAGTTTAGCATTTAGCCACAGTATGGCAGAATACACACAAAGAAAAATGCCAAAAGGCTGTACAAAATTGTATTACATGCTTGCAACACAATGTGGGGACGGGAATGGTGACTCCAACAGGCAGTTTTGGCCCTCCCTCTATGCCATTTGAGGTAATCCATTGTGATTTCATAGAGATGGAGAGGTGCCAAAACGTGAAGTACGTTTTAGTGGTTGTATGTGTGTTCAGTAAGTGGGTGGAAGCATATCCATTAAAAGACTGCACCGCCATGAGCACTGCAAAAGTAATGTTGAAGGAATATTTTTCACGGTTCGGTCTACCCCGGGTCATATGTCAGATAATGGCCTGCATTTTGTGGGCGCAGTGATATTACAGTTTTGCGCATGTCTCCAGATTGACAAGAGATTCCACTGCTCCAGACACCCCACGAGTGCCAGTCTTATTGAATGTCACAACGGCATATTAAAGGCCAAAATATGTAAAATTTGTGCAGGAAACAAGTTGTGATGGGTAGATGCATTACCGCTAGCGTTACTGTGCATGCACACCTGTGCAGGCAAGAACTGGGCTCTCCCCGTACGAGATTGTGATGGGGAGGCCGGCGAATGTTTGGTGTGCACCACAGCCAAAGCGGCTAAAAGAAGTAGAATATCCTGTGCTCAGTACTTATTGTAACCTTTTAATGCAGAAATTGCGTTTGATTCATCAGCAGGTACAAGGAGGCTCTACCCGTCAGGTACACTGGTCCGGGGCATTCACTGGAACCTGGAGAGTGGGTTCTAGTGAAGCATTTTGAAAAGAAAGTCATTGCTTGCGCCCAGATGGCGTGGACCCTATCAGATACTTTTGGCAACACAGACTGCAATCCGTATGAACGGGAGGAAGGAATGGAAACGTGCAACGCATGCTAAGAAGATCCCATCGCCGCTGAAAAAAATTGCCTGATCAAGACGACCAAAAAGAGACAGCGGCCCCAGAAACGAAAGAAATTGTTGACAGTTCTTTGCCACGAAATCTGTCTGATCCTGAAGTAAAGCCTGAAACAAAGCTTGAAAAAATTGCTATAAAAAGGAGAAAGTGCAAAGAGTGCCCCAACGTTGTCTAGCAGAACCTGCATCACTGCTGGCTGACACAAAGCCTGAATCATCACTCTGGTGCCCATCATCCGACATTGCGCCGCAGGCTGACTCCGAGTCGGAGTCTGGAAGTGCACCCGCACTATTCATTGATCACACAATATCAGAAGCAAGGCGGTATCATTTACGGCCTCGGAAGAAGGAGTGATCAAATCTGCATTTCCTTTTGATCTTTGTTGCCTCTGTTTCCCATCACGGATGAAGTGGGAAACGGAGGCTCAGGGGAGAGCGGCTTGAGGGTTGTGCAAATCGGACAGCTCAAGAACGCAGCTCCCTGGTGCTAAAAAAATCCATGTGCAGATCACCCCTCACGGACAAGAGGGGCTCATATGGTACGAAGTCAACTGATAACTGCTCTGGAGTTCTTTGAGCAATGTGCAGATACACAGAAATCTTGCCCAATGTATAGCAATTCAGGTTATTGAGAACTGGCAGAACAAACTGTTGACATTTCCGAACTTCTTGACATTCGAGCGAGTTGTTATGCTTGAACTAAAATGGGGCTGGTGCGCAGTGCATTCTGGGAGCGCTCGGAGCCATGATGGATATTTACTTCATGCCGCAGTGAAAAGCTGCACACATTTTGCTGAGTGTTAGATTTACAGTGCTGAGGAAAACATGCTTTCCAAACCTGGTATGCGGTCAAGGACATTTCTGCTGGGAAAGCTAACTTTGTTATGGTTTGTTACTGTTCTCCGTGGAGCGTGCTTTTAGAGGAGGGAGGCACTCTGCTCCTTGAGGGTGGCTGTCGATTGACCCAGCTGGCAACCGACGGCTGATCAACTGCGCAAGTGCCATTTCCAGAAGGTTCGAGAACTGCCACCCCTTTTCCAAGTGTGTATATGTGCGGAAACCCAGAGGTGGTCAGGTGAGACTTCAGCCGGAGGACGACGCTTACGTCCGGCATTCCAGTGGGCTGTAGTGCTCTCGGCCTGGCTGTTCCCGGGGTCTTCCAGCTGCTTCTGGGCGAGATAAGGAATCCAGTTACGCTCACGGTGATGTATTTCCTCTTGACTTCTTTGCTTCTTCTGTGATTTATGTCTTTATTACTTCTGTGAGTTATTTCCACATTATTACCGATTGCTTCTAAACTTTGAATAAATAGCCGTATAAGTGCTGATTATCTTCTAAGAGTGTGTGGTTGCGAGTTATTGCGTCTTTCTGCGTTCAAAGTATTTGCTCTGTAATTGCATTGGTGATTTATGTTTTTCCCGTGCACTCTGGGGAGAGAAATACATTTTTGGCGTCACGAGCAGGATACTTGTGATGAGTTGTTCCGAGTATTCAAGAATCTGTTTAAACGTAGATAGGATTTGGTTATCTTGCAAGTGAAAGTAAGTGGGTAGTGAAGTTTGTGAGTCGTGAAGTTTTTTCTTTTTCTGGTGTGTGCGTGCCTGTGGGAGTGACTGCAGTGTGAAGAGAAAAAAATATATAGATATAAAGAGGTTTTGTTTGTGATAATGAGCAGTTTGTTCATGAAGCGGAGCGTTACCGCTGGCCGTGACTGTTCTGATGTTATTCCAGGCTGGCCTAAGAGTCCATATGATAAGTTGGCCCAGGCGTGGGCATGTAGTGCAGGTCTAAGTGAAATATGGGATCAAGGATTGGGAGATGCCTATCCGTCTGATGTAATGGCATGCTTGCAACAAGTTCCAGTGGAACGTGGCAGAGTGTGCGGCATTAGGTAGGCGAGGTTGGGTTCTGAAAATGCATTAAATGAAGGTGGAAATGAAAAATGAGGTTTTGCGAATAGAGAGAGAGCTGGCTGCAGAACGGCAGACTGCGTTAATGCAGCAGATTCAAATGAAACTGTTTAAAGATAAGGCTGACACATATCAGGCTGTGGCTGAGAGGGCAGCAGTCAGAGTAGCCCGGTATAAGTATAGGAAAAGACGGGGAGGAGGTCAACAAAAGAAAGGTGGCAGCTGTAATCACTACCGCTGGTGTGGACTGGGATCCGGATAAGTGGGATGGTGATATTTTTGACTCAACCAGTCTAGAAAGTAGTTCCGCAAATGAGTCTGACCTCAAAATGGAAGTGAAACAGAAAACAGTGGTGGCTAAGCCCATTAGAAGACGGCGAGCCGGACCCCACCCGCAGAATCCTGTTGGCGGAATGGTGGATTTAACCACGCTGGAGGATTACACACAGCAGGAGGTTGGGGAAATTATTACCCATTTGAGGCAAAAATCAGGAGACGCTTTATTGACATGGATGGTGAGATTGCTAGATGGGGGTGCTGCAGGGTTGTTAGTAGATTCTACGGATTCACCGCGTTTTTTTTACCCCTGTCAATTGACACCAATGTACAGGAGGTCTTAAGAGCAGGACCGCCCCTGACGCAAATGGTCAAGATACACAGGTGTCTTTGTTGCACCTGGTAGCCCAAGCATGTAACCGTAAATACCACATTACCACAGATTGGCCTAGCGAAGAAACGAAGTGGTATACGTTGAGAGAGGCAATTCAAAAAGTCAGAGCATGCTATGAAAAAGGCTATTCACATAGAAGCCCCTGATCACATGGGAGCCGTGCCGCTCTCAGTTTCAATTCGAAACATGGTGATTAGAACCGCGCCACCCGCATACAAAAGTGTCATTATGACTTTGCTCGTAGATATGACGGGCAAAGCTACTGAGGTAGCGGATTCCATTAGGCAACTTGCAGATTTAGGGGAGTGGGATAAGAGCGATAAGCCACGGGAGAGAGAGGGGCGGAGTGAGAGAAGAAACTAAGGAAGGCGGCAAAATAGCCGAGACTCCCGAGTGTCCCGAAAAAACATGTTTTTGGCTTTGTTGAAAGATGGTGTGCCACACGAAGAAATTGATGGCATTGAAACCAGAGTAATGTATGAATTATACAAAAAGCGAGGACTTGCAGCCAAAGAGCGCTATAAACAGGTTAAGAAACAGGTAATCACCACGCCACAGTGGGACACCTCACCTTCGGCTCCCCGTGCGGAAGAACAAGACGAAGGGTCTATGGGGACACCTTCCCCGTACCAACCGACATACGCTGATTTGAGAAAGGTGGTGAGTGCGATGTTAGAGGCGGAGTCGAGTCAACCTCATTCGAAGTTTGACTAGGGCTTCGGCCAAGCTCTGGCAGCGCCTGCCCGCATAAAAATTGATAGGCGGCCTCATGTTGATGTTAAGATTTTTTGGGGGCCAGGAAATACACAAGGGGTGCGAGCACTGATAGACACCGGGGCGGAGGCCTCTTTGATTCATGGCAATACAACACGATTTAAATGCAAACAGTTTACTATTACAGGTCTAGGGGGAAAGGAGACCCTCCGCAGTACAAACTAAAGTGGAGATGAAAATAGGCAATTTGAATAGGCAGAAATACCAAGTGTTGATTGTCCCAATACCTGAATATATAATTGGCTTTGACATTTTGGAAGGGTTAACCTTGGGACTTGGCGGTAAAACGTACCAGTTTGGGGTGAGTGCATTGATCTGTACACCCATTACCGTAGGCAAATTGAAGATGCCCCCTGTGCAAGTGCCGGTGGCAACCAAGTGGGTAGCAATGAAACAATACCGCATTCCTGGGGGGCACAAGGAAATTTCAGACACCATCAAAGAGTACATGGAGGCGGGTGTATTACGCCCTATTACCACCGCATGGAACAATCATCTCTGGCCTATTAAAAAGGGAGATGGGTCGTGGAGGATGACGGTGGATTACCGGGAGTTGAATAAACACACTCCTCCCTTAGTGCCCGCAGTCCCAGATGCCATTACCTTGATTGAGAATGTCCAAATGTTTGAGAGGACTTGGTATGCAGTGATCGATTTAGCCAATGCATTTTTCCCTCTGCCAATTGCTGAAGAGTTTCAAGAGCAGTTTGCATTTTCGTGTAGTGGACGTCAGTACACTTTCACGAGGCTACCAATGGGGTACATACATAGCCCGACTATCTGTCACCGGCTGGTGACAGAGCACTTAGACAAGATACCATGTAAACCTGACATACAAATTTCTCATTACATGGATGATATTTTGATTCAGGGCAAGGATGAGCACAGTGTGCAAAGTCAGTTAAATGTCATTATGGAAGGATTGAAGAAGGAAGGGTGGGAGATTAACCCGAGTAAAATTCAAGTTCCACTTGAAACAGTGATATTCCTCAGTGGCATCATGGGCATCGAGAAATGGTGCCAAAAGCCTGACAGAAAATACTTGAATTCACCACTCCAATGAACAAAAAGCAAGCTCAGCAGTTTATAGGGCTGTTTGGGTTTTGGAGACAGCACATTCCCCATTTAGGGCAGATATTGCCCCCCCTTTACAAAGTGACACGAAAGAAATATGATTTTCAGTGGGGAGAGGAGCAGCAGAAACCCTTTGAGCTGGAGAAAGACACTGTGCAGCAGGTGCTTGATTTATGGCCATTGAAGGAAAGCGAAGTGGAATTAAATGTGTCTGTACAAGACAATGATGCTAACTGGAGTGTGTGGCAGAAACAAGACAGGAAACGTGTGCCATTGGGGTTTTGGAGTCGTAAGTTGCCCGATGCTGGTAACTCATACACTCCGTTTGAGAAGCAATTGCTGGCGTGTTATTGGGCCCTTGTTGATACCGAGCAAATGACGGTGGGCCATGATGTATTGATGAGACCAGAAATACCAATCATGCAATGGGTACTGAGCTCTCCTAAAACGCATAGAATAGGACATGCTCAAGAAGACAGCATAATTAAATGGAAATGGTATATTCAAGAGAGCCAAATCAGGGAAGGGTGGAGTTGCAAAATTACATGAGCAAGTAGCCAACATACTGCCCTCAGATTGCATACGGCCGGACGTGCCTGAAAAACGCGAGTCTCCCGTGAAATGGGGAGTACCTTACAGCGATTTGACCGTGGAACAAACAGAGCATGCTTGGTTCACGGATGGTTCAGCTCGATATGTGGGAACTGAGCGGTACTGGAAAGCAGTGTCGTATAATCCAAAGACAAAAAAGATGTTGACAACGTCAGGGAAAGGGAAGAGCAGTCAATTTGCAGAGCTTTACGCAGTTTACCAAGCATTGAAACAAGAGACCCCTGGTCAATGTTATTTGCACAGAGATTCATGGTCAGTGGCAAATGGATTGGCAGTGTGGTTGCCAACCTGGCAAAAGAATGGGTGGAAGATTCATTCAAAAGAGTTGTGGGGAAAAGAACTGTGGCAAGATATTGCAGGAATGTTATCACAAAGTGAAGTCACTGTATATCATGTGGACGCGCATTGTGCCACAGATTCATTAGAACGTTGGTTTAATTCTGTTGCAGACGAACACACCAAGATTTCATCTGTGGATGCAGAGGCTCAGGAAGACGATTTGGAGGGTTTGGCCAAATGGGCTCATCAGAAATGTGGGCACCTTGGAGAAAAGGCTACTATCAGGTGGGCACAAGCTTGAGGAATCGGTCTTCCTTTAGAAGTAATGAAAACGATCATTTTGCAAAGGTAGTGTGCCAAAACCAACTGCATAGACCTATCCCTCAGATTGTTCGAGGTACATTGTGAAGAGGAAAATTAACAGGTCAAATTTGGCAGATTGATTTTATCGGTCCCATGCCAATCAGTAGAGGTTGTCAGTATGCATGCACTATTGTGGCTACATGCTCAGGATATTTGATGGTTTTGCCGTGCAAACGTGCAACACAATTGAACACCATCAGGTTGTTGGATCAGATCATACTACATATGGAGTGCCTTTGCAGATTCAAAGTGACAATGGGCCACATTTCAAAGGCCAATTAATTAAGGAGTATTGTCAGGAAAAGCGCATTGAGTGGTTGTATCACGTACCTTATTACCCAGCTGCTTCAGGGTTAATTGAACGAATGAATGGGTTATTGAAAGAACAGTTGCGCAAATCTGGAGATGGCAATCTGGAAGGCTGGCGTGATTGTGTGTTTGATGCGGTGCAAGTATTAAACAATAGACCTGTGAATGAGCATGAAACTCTGATGCGACTAATGACTCCTACTTTACAGGTTCAACCCAATTCAGTCAGGGCAACACTATTGTACTGGGAAATTACTCCGGGTTCTTGAGCTCCCTATCGAGCAACTCCAGAGTCAGCAGGGGTAGACTTGCATTCCTATGAAGAAATCAGATTAGACCCAAGAGGGATAGTTGTAATTGAAACAGGGATTGGAGTACAAATTCCCCCAGAGCATATGGGTTGGATTGCCCCTTGATCTGGCCTAGCATTGAAGGGAGTTCAAGTGTTGGGAGGGGTAATTGATGCGGATTACCAAGGCGAGATTAAAGTCATCCTAATGACTAGTGGGGACCAACTGTTATCGATCCACAAGGGTGATCGAGTGGCCCGATTGATCATTATTCCTTTTAAGTTATCCATGATTAAGAAGGGGGAGCATCCTACAGTGTTAACTACCCGTGGGGATCGTGGTTTTGGCTCTTCAGACAGTATGGTACCGGGTGCAAAGGTGTGGGTGGAAAAGCCAAGTGGCCCACCAGTGCCCACAGATGTCATTGCATCAGGCAAAGATCAAGTAGTTTTAGTCATGGAGCCTGGTAGAAAGAAATGGCAATATGTGCCCGCAGACAAATGTTACCTGAGAGAGTGATGTGCAACACCGATATCTTTTCTGGGTTTGCTTTGTAGCTCCTGTGTCTGGCTGGTGTGATTGTGGTACTAAATGGACTCCTTTTGGGAGAGTTAAACAGCCTGCTGCTACCAACGAAAAATGTCACATCTGTGCCAGTGATCAAGGGGATACTGATAGTGATGAATAATGTTGTCCCAAAGCAGCCTCATGCCGTTGCAGAAAAGCCAGCCAGACCGAAGACATGGATTTGTGAAATGCGGCAAACACGTCGGGAGCAAGTGAAAACAACTTTGATGCCAATCATGCAAGATATTTTTAGGACGGCGAAAACATTCTTCTATGATCACACAGACGGAGAATATGTGGATATATCTGGCACAGCAGGTGCTCAACATATCACACTTGTGTCTTACCGATGTGCCCAATGCTGAAGCTTTACTGACTACGTGTTCAGTAGCAGTGCCGACGCCTGTTCCGGTTTTAAAACATATCTTCGGCGTCACACACAATGATTCTTTGGTTCAAGATTCGGATATTAGGCAATCTTTTTCCGTTTATGAGTACTGTAGGTTTTGCCAAGAAACCGATCGCAAATGGGAGAAATTTGACATGTGTTATTACTTATAATATAACCCAAGGTGATGTGTTATTTCATGACATGCAATGCACAAGAAATTGGCAAATGCCAACAGATCCATTTAACCAAACAGCACAATCATACAAGGTTTGAGCAGCGTCTGTTTGCCAGTGCCACGCACATGCACCAGTGTAAATAATACTATGTCTTGTAATCATACAGTGATAGCTGCCAGTCATTTGAATCATGTGAAACTTCCAACAGGATGGCTCTTTTCATGTGGGAACATCACATACACTTATATGCCAGCTAACATTTCCTGAGGTCCATGTGCTTTAACTCGATTAGGACGAATGATGTTTCCTTTACACCCAGCGATAACTCGAGGTAAAAGGTCAACTTTCGAATCTGTGGGTCTATCTCCTGATTGTGATTCACATGTACACTTGTTATCAGAAGATGAGGTTCTAGCATTAACCCTTTCATTAGTGGGAGTTTGGGGTTTAGCTGCTGGAGGTTATAAATCTTTGATGAAATTAGCATGTTTAGTAGTCAAAAGCCTTAATCATACTTCTCAGGCATTAGAATTACTCCTTGATAGTCAAGTTATTAGAAAAGAAACTTTGCAGAACAGAGCTGCTGTTGATTATCTATTGCTAAAGCATAATTTAGGATGTAATGCATTTGAAGGTATGTGTTTTAATCTAAGTGACCATTCACGATCCATTGAAAGTCATATTCGAGGTTTGAGGGCTCTCATTTCTCAAGGGTCTCAAGATCGTACTGGGAATTGATGGGATTGGTTATTTTCATGGATACCTGATATTGGGGGTACACTACATTACGCTTTTGCTTGCATTTTCATATATTAGCTATCATAATAGCTTGTTGTTGTTGTATTCAATGTATTCCCAATTTAGTTTTAATGTTTCGTAGGTTTCAGAGACCGGCTCCTTTGCCACCGGGCTATGGAAAGTAAATATCCAAGGGTGGAATTATTATGCTTGAACTAAAATGGCGCTGGTGCGCAGTGCATCCTGGGAGCGCTCGGAGCCATGATGGATATTTACTTCATGCCGCAGTGAAAAGCTGCACACATTTTGCTGAGTGTTAGATTCACGGTGCTGAGGAAAACATGCTTTCCAAACCTGGTATGCGGTCAAGGACATTTCTGCTGGGAAAGCTAACTTTGTTATGGTTTGTTACTGTTCTCCGTGGAGCATGTTTTTAGAGGAGGGAGGCACTCTGCTCCTTGAGGGTGGCTGTCGATTGACCCAGCTGGCAACCGACGGCTGCTCATCAACTGCACAAGTGCCATTTCCAGAAGGTTCGAGAACTGCCACCCCTTTTCGGGGTGTGTATATATGCGGAAACCCAGAGGTGGTCAGGTGAGACTTCAGCCGGAGGACGACGCTTACGTCCGGCATTCCTGTGGGCTGTAGTGCTCTCGGCCTGGCTGTTCCCGGGGTCTTCCAGCCGCTTCTGGGCGAGATGAGGAATCGAGTTACGCTCACGGTGATGTATTTCCTTTTGACTTCTTTGCTTCTTCTGTGATTTATGTCTATATTACTTCTGTGAGTTATTTCCATGTTATTACTGATTGCTTCTAAACTTTGAATAAATAGCCGTATAAGTGCTGAATATCTTATAAGAGTGTGTGGTTGCAAGTTATTGCGTCTTTCTGCGTTCAAAGTATTTGCTCTGTAATTGCATTGGTGATTTGTGTTTTTCCGTGCACTCTGGGGAGAGCAAACCACGAGTGCAACGATAAGAGATATTCATGACGAACATTGTTGGAGAAGGACCATGAGAGAAAAATGCCGGAACCAGCTTTTGCTCCCTCCTGCACCACCGCTGATAATGAGTTAACTATAGAGACCGGAAGGTTACAAAAAAGAAATTGCCGAAAAAATTGTATGCTGATCTTAACGATAGTCATGTGTGTGATGAGTATATTAGCCCCAATAATGACAGTACTGGTATATGGTACTTAGAAGAAATACAACCATTGGAAGTGCTCTTGTCTATTAGAAACATCTCCACTACTGAAACCCCGGCCCATGTAATTACTTACACTTTGTCCCCAATGGAAGACAGACACAGGAAAGGTTATGGAAATAACACATTACTGTTAATAATGAATATGACTCACTCAATACTGAGAAAAAATAATTGTTGGGTGTGTGCCCACTTGCCACAGCATGGTGGTAAGGGAATAGGTTGGTATGTGCAGCCACTGCCATTGAGTTCTGCATGCTACGCGTCCTTGAGTGCATTATATTATGGGAAATGGAACAAAAGTGAAACTGGTCAATTAGACAGAAAAAATATGAATGAATTTGAGGAATTATGAAACCTTTTGGTTGTTCTATATTTCATAAAGCACGATAAATCACACCAGTAATGATGCCACAAGATAGATTATTTGTGCCCTATAAATCATCTGTAATCACGTTTCATATGAACCCAGAAGGAAATAAAGATACAGTGCCCCCCCTCCTATACAGGAAACTACAGTCCATGCTCTGTCCCCTCTTGCCTAAGGAAAAAGGGCTCCTATTCAGTGGGGATATTCACTAAAAGTATGAATATAGCATTCCTTGATAACGAGGTAGAACCAGTTTATGTAGGTGAACCTGTTTATTTCATGTGTGGAGAAAAAGCACATCCCTGGTTACCTAGAAACTGGGGAGGTACTTGTTACGTCGGAGTTCTGTTCCCAGGGGTATTCCTTTCAAGAACAGATGATCTAGCCAAATTTTCCAGGTCAAGATCACGGCGAGATGGGGGAGGTTTAATTGCGGAAGACATAGCAAAATCATTCATACCATTTTGGGGCCAAGCAATAAACTCTTACAATATAAGACAACTGTCCAGAATATTAGAGAAAACAATAAATTGAACAACAGAAATATTATACAATATGACTGAGGAAAAAGGAATTACATTAATGACACTCCAAAATAGGATGGCTCTTGATGTAACTGGTTGATCGTGGGGGAGTTTGTACAATCGTGGGATCAGCGTGTTGCGTATTCGTAAGCGACTCCTCCCCTACGATTTTCGAAGCAATAAGAAAGGTGCACGGTTTGAGCTCTGACCTCCACCCCTCAGAAGGAAGTTGGGAATTGAACATAAGCTCCTGGTTCTGGGAAGTATTACGCTCATGGGGATGGAAATTAGTTGCGATCCTAGTAGCAGTGCTAGGAATATTCATTACATGTTGTTGTATACACTGCTTACCTATAATTTGCACTGAAATAAGTGAGGTGTGTGTACGGATAGTAACAAAAAAGAGCACTACTAAATCAGATAGTCAAATGATGAAATGAAGACAGTAAAATAATTCCTGTCAATTAATATTGATGACAACGAGGAGGAAATTAGTAGTATGCAAAATTTAGAATACTTGGTCAGAAGAGGCTGCAATGTACGGATGAGGCGTTTGGCATACGGCCAAAAGGAGGGTTTGTCAGTCCAGAAAAAGTAGATACCCCTCAATAATGGAGGCAATGTATTTTGTTGGCCGAAGACCAACCGCCTCATGTGTTTGGTATTAGAAGAACAAGTTACTTCTTACCTTGTAACGTTCTTTCGACGGGATGTTCCTCCGACGTATTCCTTATCTTTGAGAGATCATCTCCCAGCTTGCTGGCCTCGGAATTTCTTTTTTCAGTAAAGGGCGCTGGACGTCGATGTCCCTCGACGGTCTACGTATCGGCGCCGACGTCACCACGCGTATAAATACTCGCGCAGCATCCGTTGCTCAGTTCAGTTTTGACGTTAACAGTTGTTTTACATTAATTGGTTATTGACCTTGAAGGAGCGTAAGCTGCAACCACAAGGGAAGAATTATTGCGGGGATGGATGGGAGGGGCGATAAGGAATACGTCAGAGGAACATCCCGTCGAAAGAACGTTACAAGGTAAGAAGTAACTTGTTCTTCGAAGGGACTGTGTCCTCCGACGTATTCCTTATATTTGATAGACTCCCATAGCAGTGGTGTGCAATTGGAGGTGGGAGTAAAACGCCATGTTTCCTTTAGGAATGAACCGAATGTAATACGGCTTTGCCAAACCTAGTCTCTTGACTAGCGGAGGAACCCAGGTTGTAAAATCTTGCGATGGTATGTGCGGACGACCATGTGGCAGCCGCACATATGTCTCGAACCGGAACCCCTCTTTGGAGGGGCGAGGAGGCTGCGATACCCCTGGCTGAATGAGCCCTAAGATTTTGAGGAGGCTCTTTCCCTGCCAGTTTGTAACATTCCAGGGTGGCCAAAATAATCCATCTGGAAATGGTTTGTTTTGTTATCGCTAGTCCCAACTTGTGCCCTGAGTAACCCACGAACAGTTGGTCTGCTTGCCTAATCCTAGCAAGTCTGCTGATGTAAAAGCTTAAAGCCCGCCTTGGGTCCAGCCTATGTAGCCTTTCTTCCACTTTCCCCGGATGGGGAGGCGGATAGAACGAAGGCAAAGTAATTTTCTGAGTGATGTGGAATTCAGAAACCACCTTTGGGAGGAAATTAGGCTTCACCTGTAGGACAACCTTGTCTTTATGAAAAATGTTATGAGGGGGTTTACAAGATAGAGCTTGTAATTCGCTCACCCTTCTAGCAGATGTTAAAGCCACTAATAAGATAGTTTTAAGGGTGAGAAATCTTAGCGAACAAGAGTAGAGTGGTTCGAAAGGAGTAGCCATCAGGAAATTTAAGACTAAATTTAAGTCCCATAAAGGAACCTGGAAAGGTTTTGGAGGGTAGACATTAGTTAATCCCTTTAGAAATTGTATTATTAAGTGTAATTTGAAATACGAAGGTTCCTCCGCAGTGCGCTTGAAGATCGATAGCGCTGCGAGATAGCCCTTGATCGTGCCAACTTGAAGGCCTGAATTTGCCAAGTAGAGTAGAAAGGATAACACCGTTGGTGTACCCCATGAAAAGGGGTCGATATTCTCTTCTCTACACCAGCTGCAAAACTTGTTCCAACGGCAGCGGTATAAAGACTTCGTTGCTGACCTTCTGGCCGAAAGCAACACTTCCATGACGTCATCAGGGAGGTCCCAATCCTTGTATCTCAACCTTTCAGAAGCCAGGCATGAAGGTTGAGGGTTCTGATGTCTGGATGGAGAACCTGACCTCTCTTCTGTGAGAGAAGATTCTCCTCGAGTGGAAGACGAATTGGAGGGCAGATGGACATGTCCAGAAGGTCCGGGTACCACGTTCTCCTGGCCCAGTCTGGGGCAATTAGGATCATGGTTCTCCGGAATCTTCTCAACCTCCTGATCATTTGAGGAATGACAGGGACTGGTGGCAATGCGTACAGGAGTGGAAACTCCCAGTCCACTACGAACGCGTCCCCTAGAGCTCCTCTCGGGGGCAATTCCCTTGAACAAAACAGATCGCAGTCTGTTGGTACTGGTGGCAAAAAGATCCACTAGAGGGGTTCCCCAAAGGGCGAAGATCTCCTGAAGGACTTCCTGAGCTAGTTTGCACTCGTGGGAGACTGTGCCCTGCCTGCTCAGAGCATCCGTCAAGTTCTTCTCTCCGGTTAGATGGACTGCCGATAGAGAGATTCCTTCTTGAATTGCCCAAAACCAGAGCTGCATTGCCTCTCTGCACAGTGGTAGTGATCCTACGCCCCCTCTTTTGTTGAGGTAGTGCATGGCCACTGTGTTGTCCGTCATTATCAGGACATTTTTCCCCTGTACAGATGGCAGAAAAGCTTTCAGCGCTAGTCTGATTGCTCTCAGCTCTAACAGGTTGATATGTAGTCTGGACTCCGATGGAGACCAACGACCGCTGATGGTCAAGTCGTTGGTATGGGCTCCCCACCCCGTGAGTGAGGCATCTGTGACTACTGTTATCTCCGGCCATGGTTGCCAAAACAGTTCCCCCTTCAAGATGTTTTTCTGGCAGGCCCAGAAGGTCTCGAGCCACCTTGTCCGGAATCTGAAGGAGGTCTGTCATTCTCCCTGAGAATTGTGACCACTGAGTCCTCAGTGCCCACTGAAGAGATCTCATTCTCAGGTGAGCCTCTGGCACAAGGAAGATGCAGGATGCCATGAGGCCTAAACAACCTCAAAAAGTCGAAGGCTGGGAGACGTTGGGCATTTTGAAACTTGGTGACCATCTGCAGAAGATCTTGAGCCCTCACCTCTGGTGGCGAGGATTTTCCCAGGAAGTGTCCAGTACCGCTCCAATGAACTGGAGTCTCTGTGATGGTATCATCTGTGACTTCTTTCCATTGAGGGAGAAGCCCAGTTTGTGAAGGAAGTGGCAGACATAATCTAGCTGGATCTGAGCTTGTTCCGAAGATACAGCTCTGATCAGCCAATCGTCCAGGTAGGGGTAGACGTGGATCCCTTCCCTCCTTAGACTTGCAGCCACTACTGACATTAGCTTGGCGAAGACCCTCGGGCAGAGGTCAGCCCAAATGGCAGAACTCGAAATTGATAATGAGAGCCGCCAATTGCGAACCTCAGGTATTTCCTTTGTTTGAGATGGATTGGCAAATGGAAATAAGCATCCTGTAGGTCCAGAGATACCAGCCAGTCCTGAAGCTGGAGGGCCTGAAGGATCTGAGAGAGAGTTACCATCTTGAACTTGTCCTTCCTGAGGAACTTGTTCAATTATCGCAAGTCCAAGATAGGTCTCAGTCTTCCGTCTTTCTTCTGTATGAGAAAGTAGGGGGTGGGGGGTACTAACCATTGTTCCTCTCCGCTACAGGTACCAGTTCTATGGCACCTTTCTCTAGCAGGTCTACAATTTCCTGCAAGAGGAGCGGATCTGGAACTTTTAGAGAGCTGTGCCCCGGTGGATGACTGAGGAATGGGTAGAAAAGGCAGGCAGTAACCTTGGGCAACTGTCTCCAATGCCCAAGCATCTGACGAAATAGCCTGCCATTCCGTCAGATGTTGAGTTAACCTGCCCCCTACTGGTGTTTTGTGAAGAGAGTCCTCAGAGCGGTTTGGAGGCGGCTGATGCAGATGCCGAGGGTAAAGAGGCACCTGCTGCTGCTACGGCCGTTGTGTTTTTACCCCGTCCACCTCGGGTGAATTTCTTCTGACCCCTTTGAACCGGCTGTCCTCTGCCCTTTCCGAATGGGGAATAGAAGCGAAAGGACTTACCTCTCCAAGAGGTTCCTGAGGGGCGATATGGTGTCTGACGGATTGCAGCTCCTAGGAATTTTGCTGCCGCCTTTGACGTTTGTAGTTTTTCTAAACTGTCATCCGCCTTCTTACCAAACAAAGAGAGCCGTCAAAGGGCATATTCAAGAGTCTGCTTTGCACATTTGGAGCAAAACCAGACTTTCGCAACCAAGCAAATCTCCTGGTTGTTGTACTTGCCGCCATGGCCCTGCTGATACTGTCCGCAGAATCGATGCAGGTCTGAAGGGAGTCGCACATTGCGTCCTTACCATCCTTAATAACATGGAGAAACGCTTCCCTTTCTTCTCTCTCTGGGAGGCAGTCAGCCGCTGATGAAGCACATTCCCAAAGTGTGTGGCTGAACCTTGCGAGCGTACAATTAGCATTGATGGATTTCAACACCATGCTACATGCGGAAAATACTTTTTTGGCCATAGAGTCATATCTCTTATCATCCCTGTCCTGTGGAACAGTAGGGTAAGCCGATTTACTACCTGCTGAAGTAGCTGCCTTAACAACCAGACTCTCTGGAGTTGGGTGTTTGGATAAATATTCAGGGTCAGCAGAAGACACCCGATATTTAGCTGATAGTTTTTTGTTAACTGCTGGGATTACCTCAGGTGTTTCCCAGTTTGCCAATATTCTCCTTTGTAAAGCCGCATGAAATGGCACCACAGGATCCTCCTGTGTACCTTTGACCAAGATGTCTGTGAGGTCGTCTTGCTGAAAAGCAGGTGAGGGAGTGGACCATCCCATAATCTCTATTATCCTTGCCATCAAGGTTCTATAAGGGGTTTCAGCATGTTCCCCTTGGTCTGGTGTGGCAAATTCCACTTCTGGGGAAGTGTCCAACCCACTTGCTTCCTGTAGGGTTTCATGGAGGTCTTTCAACCTACCTTCCTGAGAGGTAAATTCCTCTGGTGCAGGAGTTGCAGATCCCTGCAACTCAAAAGGTCTTTCCTGATCTGAATCCTCTCCTTCTTAAATAGAAGATAAGACCCTGGAGTGGTCAGGACTTGAAAATGGTATAAATCCCATTTCCAGAGCAGAAGGAGCCAAATTTGTCATGATTGACTGAGAAAACGTTGACGTCGTCGACGCAGACGTTAAAGGCTTCGAAGCCATCGAGAAAGGTGGTAGAGGCATCGATGAACTCAAGAGTATCGGGATTCTACTTGAGGTTGTCGATGACATTCTCGTGCTCGAGGCTCTGGGTATGGCCACTTGCTGTGACGTGGCCGTGGGTTTATCCTTTCTCGGCGCAGACGTCGAAGAGGGCGTCGACTCGACTGACCTGTGCATCGAAGAACCCTTCGATAACGGCGTCAACGACGCCGATCTATGTGTCGAAGGGATCTTCGACGACGGCGTTGAAGTCGCAACTTTGCCTTTACTCGAAGGTTCGTGACACTCGAGTGGCTTCTTTCGCCGGGTACTGCGACTCGCGGCTTTTTGATTTTTCGGGTCTTTCACCCAGGGTATCACCCTCAGCAGTCTTCGAGGGGGGGGGGGGGGGCTCAAGGCCGCTTTCTCGAAGACGCTTAACATCTTTTTTCCTGAATTCCTCCCACTCAGTCTGAGAGCTATGATTTGTGGGGCAGGAGACCCTTTTTGGGGAAACGGAAGACGAAGAAGGGGATCTTCGACGTCTCTTTTTTGAATGCTTAGATCTCGAAGAGTAATGAGAACTGCTTCAAGACCTAGAACGAGAATTTCTTTTATGATGGCGAGGAGACGAATGTCTCAACGCCGCCGAGGAAACTTTCGAAGAAGTTTTAACTGCCTTACCTCTCTCGAGCTTCCCCTTACACTCCTTCAAGGCTTTCACCGTCATGGACATGCAGTACTCGCACTCCGAAGAATGGTGCTCGATTCCCAGGCACCAAACAGATCCTGTGAGGATCCGTCAATGACATTTTCTTTTCACAGTCTCGACATTTTTTTAAGCCAGACTGTGGAGTCGTCGGTTCGGGTGAGGAAGCCATCTAGTACGAGTCAGTATTCACGAGGAATATATCGATATATTTGACTGAAGAACTGAGCAACGATATTCTGAGGCCCCACGAAGCGCGGAAAAACGGAACTGAACGGACGCTGCGCAAGTATTTATACGTGTGGTGACGTTGGCGCCGATACAGAGGCCGTCGAGGGACTTCGGCTCGAGGGACGTCAACGCGCAGTGCCCGCTACTGAAAAAAATATTCCGAAGCCAGCAAGCTGGGAGATGATCTATCAAAGATAAGGAATACGTCGGAGGACACAATCCCTTCGAAATACACATCTATAAGCTTGACTAAAGTGCGCCCATTTTGCTGTGATTGAAATTACCATTTTGTTTTTAACTTTCGCCTCTTGCCTTCTGTTGAAACTGCTTTGCTGAAAGCTTATTCTGCTCCACCATTACATTGTTCATGCATAGAGCAAGGCCACAAGATACTTGTTGAAACCAGGGGCGTTGCTATGGGGGGCGAAGGGGGCTATAGCCCCGGATCTTTTGGTTGTAGCCCCGGATAGAATCTCAGGAGCTACAGCCAAAAGACTAGCTAGCCCCCAGTCCCAACAGTTCCGACATCACCTTAGCCCCGGGTCTTTTCCAGACCTAGCAACTCCCCTGATTGAAACAGAATGCTGGCGACCCAGACAGAAATGCCCGGTCTCCTCCCTCACAAATCCTTGGAAGTAAGCAACAAGGCATTTAATCATTACACAGGTGCCAGCTAGTCTCGCCCATGCAGTAGAAACGAACAATTAATGGCTTGAATTATGTTCTTTGCGGCCCCCCTTCCCTGAGCCCTGTAGAGCCCTGGAAAGCGAGTTGACCCCCTAGCAGACGAATAGAAATTAGGAGATAGCGAGGCCTGGAATGTGTCTCTCCCCTGCATGCACCTTGCTTGCAAAAACAGAAGCAATGTGTTCTCTAAAACAAAGAATTGTGTCTGCAGGCTCACGAAATTGAAAACTGTTGCTAAAATGAATGTCTGAAGGTGTCATACTCGTCACAATTGCCAATCATCAAACCCAATTCAAAGGAAATACATTATGGGTGGTATTGAATATGTCATTGCTGATTGTGAGATGCCCATTTTGTATATATGTAACTGTTGTACAATGATTCGCTCTCTCGCGTCCCTCGGGGTCTGGAGAGACATGTTGCGGGGCGTGAGTGGCCAACTGAGACTACCTACTTTGCAATAAACCCTAGCTTTTGGGAATACAACATTGTGTCTGGCGTATCAGTTCATGTGTGGTGATTGTGCCTCATTTCCATACGCGAGGGTCCCCTAGGGGCCACATCACTCTCAGTCGCCCTACACTTACGTTTAAGCGCAGCTAGGTAAGAGTCATACCAAGAATTGCACTTGGTTTCAGACTTCAAACAGATCCTGATGACTGGGGTAAAAGCATCAAGAGTAGCAGAAATAGAGGAGTAGAGCAAGGACAGGGCTGTGTCACAGTGTGAGTCAGCCTGGGGTGGAGAAGGGTGTGCGGGGGAGGTGGAAGCGAAAGCCTTCGACTGACCGGATGTCCGAGAAGGTGGGTAGCAATCTTGGGGTAGGCTTGGTTTAAGGGGAGGAGATGGAAAGATGAGGGGAAAGGACGCAGTGATCACTCCAAGAGAGGAGTGGTGAGGCGAGTATAGTAGAGTGAGTCAGGCCAGAGGAGAGGATAGAGAGGGATAATGAATTGCAGAGGTTGGGAAAGAGCGCAGATGGGCAACAGGGAAAATCAAGATGATGTTGAGATCACCAAGGAGGAGAAGGAGATGAGTGGTTGAGGCCAGGAGGGAGGATAGGTCTGCCCACTCGGAGAGAAAAGAGGTGATTTGACCAAGGGACCGGTAGAGAGTAGCAACAGTAAGAGTGCCTAGGCGAGAGAGAGAGAGAGCCCGCAGACCGGGCATTCGAAAGAGGAATAAGTGAGTGGGGATGATAGAGGGCTACAACCCCTCCAGGCCGGTTGGATCTGGGGGTGCAGAGGATCTTGTAGCCATCAGGGAGGAGTGTGTCAAAACTTGTGACAGAGCTAGCTGTGAACTACGTCTCGGTAAGACCGAGGACATCAAGGTCAAGTTCTTCTAGGAGGTGGCAGATGTCAAGCGAGAGTCGAGTGGCAAGATAAAGAAGGCTGCCAGCCTTAAAGACCTTCGGGGGGGTCGAGGGGGAAGTGTGCGGGTGGTACAAATCAGAGGTACGCCCTGCATAGGTGTGGAGGGAGCTTGAGCTGGGGCAGAGGAGGAAGGAAAGGAGGGCAAGGTAGCCAAGGGAGGAGAGTAGGGGAAAGGTGGAGAAGAGAGGAAGTTGAGGAGAGGGAACGGTCCATCAAAGAAGGAGATTAGCCTGAGGACCTTGCATCAGGACAGTGTCGTTTAGGTAGACATTAATGATGACTGGAGGAGTCAAGGGAATCCATGAGGACTTCCCAGCGGGTGCCAACATTAATGGGAGAGGAGGAGACAGGACAGAGCACAGAGATCATGTGAGGGGTCCAGAGATCTGGCGAAGGAACGAAAAAGAGGATGTCAGTAAGGGTTTGTCTGGCAGAGGCGCTGGAATAGGTATCCACAATGGGGAGGCTTGGGTTGGAAGCCAAGATCTCCTTTTTACATTTCTTTTTTCCAGACTTCGTGAGAAGGGAAGGATAGTTGATAGAGACGCAGTTGGAGTAGAAAAAAGAAACAGGTAATGCCATGAGCAGGTAGAGAGAAGGCAGTAGGAGAAATATGCAAGAAGAGCGGTATGGAAGAGTCATTGGGCTAGCAGGTTACAATTGAGGGTCAACGTAAAGTGAAAAACACAACCAAATTTGACATTCAAAGGCAAATGCTAAGGCACCATAGGTAGGAGAAATAAGGTATGGGTTAAAGGTGAGTGCTGAAACAAGAGCATTAGAGAGCATACAGGCAGACCAGTTGGAACAGGCAGGGGGGAAAATCCAGAATGGAAAAAGAGAGGGTAGGCAGAAGAAGGGAACTAACCCCTGGAGAGGGATGCAAGAGACTTGGTGATTCAATTTCATAGCTAAGGGAGCTGGCAGCCCCAGGGAGGGTCACGTTGCGGTAGTAGCTTCATGTAGCATCCCGGTAGCAGACAGGGGCCTTGGAACAGGCCGGCTCCATGCCTCCCGGCCACACCAATTGGAAAATGACAGAGGCAGTCAATCAACAGGTTCCAAAGGGAGCACAAGTTGCAGTATGAATCATGCAGCCATTTTGGAATGGGTTGCAAGATACTGCTAATGGAGGGCAAAAGGTTCTCAGCTGAGCAAATTAGGCGCACACAACAGCAATAAGAAGAACGAAAAACACGTGCTACTGCACATGTGCTTCTCCAAACATGGGGCTGCAATTAAAATATGCACAACAGACATGCACTTTCACTTCATCATTCTTGACTTTCTTATTTTAAATCTATGGCCCTTTTTTTTTTCAAGGAGGTAGAAATATTTCATATGATTCATACAATCAACAAAGAACAAGGCACGTTAAAATTATTGACTTGATAATTTGGCAAGCCTACCCCTCCAGCTATTCCCAATTTTGCATGGTACATGATTTACAAATCAAGGCAAGCATAAAATACAATTCCATAAAATTCATAGTTCATCATGAAAAATATACAGGCTTGGCCCTTATTTTTCCTATTCTTTTCTCCACATTTTCTTTAGAAAACCACATTAATTCAATACCCAAGTTACATCCCGGCTCCATGGCGGCATTCACATTAGTCTTCCTTCATAGTTTTGCCCCTTACTCTCCAAGCCAGTGCAAAGTAGCTTGCAACACACGTCTTCAATATTACTGAATAATTGCAGCGCCAAGCCTGTACCTCGAATACCATTGATTTTACATTTTGTTTTGAGATATTTACCTCGACCAATCCCATTACCTTGGCAAAAGAACAAAAAGTGGGGGACCATCTTCCTGAGCAAACCACAAACTTGGGAAAGACCATTATCAGTAGGGTACCATTTTGATATATGGTAGGCCAAGTTCAGTTGTGACACTGGTAATCTTCGAGCCCAGGTGTTAATTTGGAGTGCAAGTAGAGCCCACCAGAAGTTAACTAAGCATTTGCTTGCCAGGTCCATCTCTAGCAACCTTCGATGGGCCACTTTGGCCTTGCGGACATCGCTCAGAGTTATTCTCTGTGGGCATAGCCATAGGTCAACCAGGCGAGAAGTTTTTTAAGTTGCTGAAACCACAATCTAAGCCTGAAAAACTCTGGCTGATGCAGAACCTATTTTTTAATTGGGCTAAATCCCAAATCAAGGAAATTGGGGACAGAGGGACAACTTTGGGGGAGGCCCAATAGCTTCTTTAGACACTCTCTCTCAGCAAGGTCCACATTGTTACATTTTGAATAGCCCCATAATTCTGCCCCGCAAGTGGCTGCTGGTTTTGCCTGGGCTGAGAACATCTTAATGGCTGGGGAGATAGCAACCCAACCATGCGAATTAAAACCTTATGATACCTCCCCCATATTTTCCCTGGGTCAAACTGGATTTTAGGAGCTGGGGGGTCCAATCACCAGTATCATTAAGTCTAATACCCAGATAACCATTATTATGTACCTGTTCAAGAGATGTACCATTTATTGCCAGCCGTGCTGGGATCGACTGAGTGTAGGTCGAAAGACCAAGGTTTTAGCCTTGGCCATATTAATCTCAAGAATTTGTCCTCTACAATTTGTCTCAAAAGCCTCAAATGTGGTTTTGAGGCCCATCACAGAAGTTGATAACAATACAGCATCACCCACAAAAAGGATGATTGGGCAGGTCTCCCGCCCCAACTTCGGGGTATTGAGGCAATTCAATTTTACATTGCGGACTACCTCATCAACTTATATCAAGAAAAGCATAGGGGCAAGGATGCAGCCCTGCCAGACCCCTTTGGCTATTGGAATACGGCCTCTGAGGTCACCCTCCTCCCCCACCCCCTACCCAGTCCAACATACTTTAGCAGTCTCGGGAGGATAGCTTAGGGGCAAAGTGCTCGCCTTGGAAGCAAGGCGACACAGAGCAACACAGGTTAGATCCCTGGGTCCGCGCTTAGAAACCTCTGGGTATTAAGCGCGTTATAAATAACCTATCATATCGTTAAAAGAATTGAGTAAAGCTCAACCAATATCTGAAGGAGACCAGGCAGAATCCCCCTCTTAACAAGAATTGCCCACAGGGTCTCTCTTGAAACTCTGTCAAACGCGGTCCTGAGGTCGATGAAGACTGCATATACCCTCATCCCACTCAGGACCGTTTATGTATTTCTGCGCAATCAGATAAAGCCGAAAGACTTGATCCAATGTGCTAAACCCGTAGAGAACCCTGCCTGCAAGTGGTCAACTTGTCCCGTCCACTCCAAAAAGTTCCCCACTCCGTCCAGGAGGGAGATTGGCCGATAGTTAGCTGGGTCATCGGGCCCTCCCTTCTAGAAAATTGGTACAATAGTAGCTTTGTGCCAAGAGGGAGGGACCCTATTCTGTTTGACCTTATCTGTGAACAAGTCAACAGGCACCAGATCAGGGCCCGGGGCCTTCAATCCCTTCGGTGAGATTATAGCATTACAAACCTCCCCCAATACCAAATGTATTGGTTTGTACCCATTCACGCTCTAGTGGTAGTCATGAGGCATCCAGGTCCTGTATTGTTGGGCCCACGATATAAAGTTCCTGGAAATGATGAGTCCAGGCATGGACAAGTATCTCTGTTACCAGTTCCCACGCTTGAACATTGGTATTCCCACACACTAACTAGGCTCCTCACCCCGGATAACGCGGCCATCATTTCTTTAATGGGAGCCAAGTCCTTCATTACAACCTGGAGCCACTCCCTGATAGTATCTCCCATTTTCTCAAGTGCAAGTTCCATTGTACGCAACCCCCCTACCGTTAGAACCTCTTTCAGAGCAAGATCCAGTCCCCCCCAATGGGCATTGGTGAGGCTAAGTCAGCCCCGCCAGTTTGGGGTCAAAAGTAAGTTACTACAAGGGGGAAAGACAGTTTGTGTTCCCATTTCGATTGCAACACCGGTCTCTGGGGAGTTTGGGGCACTTCCACTCGAGTGGTAGAGGATACAAACATTTTGCAAATCTTTAGGGGGGCGTAATACAATCACCTGGGCCTCCACCACTTCTCCCCCCCCATAGCCATCAAAAGGGCCAATCTCAAATGGCCCCAAGTAATCCTTTGGCTTCTCCCATTTTCTAAACAGTTATTAGGCCTGTGCTTGTAAAATGGGTTTTACAATGGGGCAGCACTTTCAGAAAGGATTTCATTGCCCTCCATTATTGCCACACAATTAAGCGCTGCCCCCTTCCTTAAAATAGGCTCCATTGAAGGCAATGTCATCCAATAAGCTTGATTTCAGTAATTAGGATATTATCATTGAGGGGTTCGAGCAATTTATGTGCCCTTTTATTTTTCCCTTTCCAGGTGAAGTGGAGCGGGCCACCTTACGCTTTGTCATAATAGCAGGGGTGAAGTTAATAGTATGCACAATATTGCGCACTTTACCGTGAAGTGTCCTAGTTCAATACAGTGAATGAAAAGATACAATTCAATAAAACAGCCTCCACTTAAGACACCACTTGTTAAAAGCCACTTAAAAACACTGCTTGTATATCCGGTACATAGCCAGGAAAAATAACAAGAATTAAAACACAGGGGCAATACAAAACCGCAAGTCCACGCCCTGCAAACCAATACTCCAAACTCCAAGTAGTTTGAGATACGGGGTTAGGAAGATCACCCAATTTCCAATCCTCACTTTGCAGCTCCCAGTTCCCGCAAAGTCAAGCCAAATTGTCCTGTGGGCAGGCAAGGATCAATATAAATACTGGATAGATCTCCAATACGTTCATCAATAATATTTCCAGTAAAATAAGTTTTGAGTGGAGAGGAATGCCCGACTGGCTTAAGGGGCATCCATAGTCCGACTTCCCCCAGACCCCCCTCTTTTGGACCATTAAGATCAAGTTAGTGGCGAGTTTATAAGGAGCCCTCGCTCTGTAGATCAGTCTGTCCGGGAATACCAATGATACAATGCAGCGAGATGCAAGGAGAAGACAGGGTATCAATGGGCCGATCGCAGCTAGTAATTCACTCACTTGCTCACAGCCCTGCTCCATGGCCGTTGCCAGTAAGCCAATGGTGTAGTGCAAAAGAAGATAGCAGTAAGTACTGCATAGACCGGGATAGCAGGACAGAGTCAACTTGGAGTCTTCGCAGACTGTAGCTTACCCTCAATCAGTTAGCCTCAATCAGTTAGCCTCAATCAGTTAGCCTCAATCAGTTAGCCTCAATCAGTTAGCCTCAATCAGTTAGCCTCAATCAGTTAGCCTCAATCAGTTAGCCTCAAATCAGTTAGCCTCAAATCAGTTAGCCTCAAATCAGTTAGCCTCAAATCAGTGGGCCATACGATCAGGTAATCCAAGGACCACCTACGCAGCGAACACCAGCGGGGAGCAAACACTGCCATTACCGCAGGCTTCACCCCGTGGGCCGCTGGCTCTGCTTATGAAGTTTAGGGGTTGTGGCTTGGCAACCGGCAAGGGATCCTCTGCGTTCACACGTTCCTTCCCCTTTCCAGCACGGCAAATAACACACCCTTACCGCGGTGTTCACCCTGCGGGCCGCTGGCTCTGCTTATGAAGTTTAGGTGGCGTGGCTTAGCAACCGGCACGGGATCCTCAGCATTCTCACTTTCCTTCCCCTTTCCAGCACAACAAACACTGCACCCTTACCGCTGGCTTTAACATTACCGTCATGTTTTTATACGGAGTAGGACATTTAGGCACAAGCAGATAAGATTTTTAAGTGGGAGTATTTTACTCCCTATTTTTAAAGGTTGGGAGAAAAATGATTTTTTAGGGATTAAACATGTAACTGCAACTCTCAATAGGAGTATTTTATAAGCAAGTAAAAATGTGTTTTAACTGTAAAACGCAAATTATTTTGTAAACGAATATTCCTTTGCACCCAACTTTTCATATACATTAAAAGATGCATGTTAATTTCTTCCGATCAGGCCACAATAATAATAGTTTCTTCCTGAGGTACAACATGCACTAGTGGTCCAAACATATGCATGGAGCTGTGTTGGTTTCCTTGTTTTAGTTGGGAGTATTTTTACTACCCATTTTTAGTTTTTGTGAGTATTTGCCTATTTTTAGGGGGTAAAAGTGGCTGATACACCCCTTATCTGTAGTCCTGGCCATTCAGCGCTAGTCGTTTTGGCACAGCTGCTTTGCAGCAGCTACGTTATTGGCCCGCCCTGTTGGCTGCAGCCAGCAGGGCGGAGGGACCTTTAATCACCAGCATGTTTCGGCCCACCACTACTAACCCACACTTCCACTAAAGAATTAAAAGGCCCAACATTGCCATCTAGTTGAAACAGAATCTTAACCACACAGAGTAATTCAGAATTGTGGATCCTTACACTGTATCATGTGCCAAGCCTTGGTACCATTGGTAAGTACCCTTCTCATGACTGCCAGATTGGCTCAGGCTTCCTGATTGACTGTCTCCCCCACGGCACCAATTGAGCAGCTATAGCATGGTAGAGTGTCTCATCTACACTCACTGGCTTACCATAAAAGGGCCTGTGGAAACTGCGAGGTTGCAAGCAATAAACAGTAGTCCAGGATAGGCTATATTACCTATTGAAATCATGTAACAGCAGCTTAGTGCTCAGGGTGGGTGGCATGCCATAACACCTCAGAACCTCAGCAGGTCCTGTGGAAACAGTGAAGCAGTGAAATTGAGGCGCACTATAACTGCATGGAGGTTCCTAGTAAACTGAGTAGCCCAGGGTGAGATACACTGCCCATTGAACTCAAAGAAACTTAGAAGAGCACCATGTTGCCCAGGGTGGATGGCATGCCATAACGTCTTGGCGGGTCCTGTGTGAACTGTGGTGCTGCAGGGCATTTGGGGTGCTCCGTTACCTCATGGATTTTCTGGTAAACAGAGTAGCCCAAAGTGGCAAAATACATTGCCCATTGTACTCAAGAGGTCCGGAGGACAGAGTAGGTGGCAGGTTGCATCGCCTCCTGTGAAATGGAGATAATCCAAACTGGGTGAGAAACAGATGGGCACCACTTGAAGCTTGGTGCCCTCTGAAAAAAACCTGTGTTCAGCATTCAGAACCCAGTTTAGGATTCCAGCAAGACCAGCTCAGGCTCTTCACCGTTATGAGGTAGGTAACATCGAGTCCCAATATTATTTCTCAACATGTATTGTCCTAGCATCTAGAAGCAGAAGAAATCCTACATGAAGTGCAGCACACAAATGTAATGGAATGACTTGCAGGCAAACGAGGAAGGGGCAGGTGGTAACGGGGGGAGGGGGGGACTTGATGGGGCAAGCTTGTTACCTGGCGAGTTCTCATTAAAACACATTAGCTTATAATTTGCATGAGATACCACCTGACCTTGGAAGATTCTGGGGAGAAGAAATCTTGGGTGTAGTGAGAGGTGTCCTATTGCCTCAGAGGTGCTTGGCTGCCAGAGGGATTCTGGGTGGGGCGAGACAACGTGTCCTTGAGCATCCCATAAAGAGAGCAGGTGATGGTATTGATACATGCTTGGCTCCCGGGAAAGCAGAACAAGTTACTTACCCCTGGTAACGTTCTTTCGACTGGATGTTCCTCCAACGTATTCCTCATCTTTAGATTTCTCTCCTTCCAGCATCAGCTGCTTCAGAATTTTCTTTTTTTCAGTAGAGGGCGCCATGTGTCATCGTAGACTTTGCCCCTCGGGGGCCTCTGTCGCCCTTAAGGTTGACGTCATTGATGGTATAAATAGCTAACACTGAGCCCATTACTTGAGTTCCGTTTTATCGCCTTTCTCCCACAGGATAATCGGCAATAGTTCAGTCAAACGAGACCAGACACTCAAGGAACTTAAGGTGTAATTAACAGAAGATCTACTGCGGGGAAGGCAGGGCGAGACTATGAGGAATGCGTGCGAGGAACATCCAGTCAAAAGAAAGTTACCCGGGGTAAGTAACTTGATCTTCGAATGGATAGTGCCCTCCTCTTCCTCATCTTTACATAGTCTCCCAAAGCAGTATGAAATTGGAGGAGGGAGTAACAAGTTGCAGAAAATAATACATATCAGTGTTTGTCATGAATGGTGTGGAGGACAGCCTTTACAAATCCTACCTCCTGGCCTGAAGCAGAGTCTAGGCAATAGTACTTTGTGAAGGTATAAACAGGCGACCAAGTGGCTGCCGCACAGATGTCCTGAATCGGCACCCCTGTTTGTAAGGCAGATGAAGTAGCCACGCCCCATGTGGAGTGAGCTTGCAAACCTACCGGAGGTTCTTCACCCACCAGCCTACAGCATTATTTAATGCATACAATTATCCACCGGGATAAAGTCTGCTTAGTAACTGCCAGGCCCAATTTATGCCCGGTATAACTGACAAAAAGTTGGTCATCCCGTCTTAGTTTAGTGAGACGTGAAATGCAGAACCTCAAAGCTCTTTTAGAGTCTAGTCTGTGCAGTCTCTTCCTCCTTACTAGGGTGTGCAGCAGGGTAAAAAGATTGCAACACAATTTTTGGTCAAATAAGAAAATCTGAAACCACTTTCGTTAGAAAGGTAGGTCTAACTCAACACAACCATGTCCTTGTAAAAGACTGAATAGTGGCTTACATGATGAAGCTGGTAATTCGCTCCCCCTGCCGGCAGATGCTAATGCCGTTAACAGGATTGCTTTCAGTGTAAGTAGCCTCAACAGGCAAGAGTGAAGAAGCTCAAAAGGAGCAAACATCACGAACTTTATTAGATTTAGATCCCAAACAGGGACCACAATGGCACTGGAGGGAACACATTCTTGAGCACCTTTAAAAATGGAATAACCAATGGCATCTTAAAAGAAGCTGTTTGTTCAGAGGTGCGCTTAAAAAAAATAAAAAATAAAAATCGAAAGCGCTGCCATGTAACCATCGAGCATGCCAATCTTGATCCCCAGATTAGCCAGATGCAGTAGGAAGGATACCAACGTAGGTGTGTCGCATTGAAAAGCATCCACATTCTTCTCCCTGAACCAGTTGCAGAACCCGTTCCAACAACAGCAGTACAGAGACTTTGTTACTGGCCTTCTGGTTGAAAGTGTTGGGAAGGCGAGAGGTCTTCCCACCCCCCTTGCGATACAGAATGAGAAATAAACACTAAAAGAGCACATCCAGGGAGCAGGGAGGTGCACATAGAGGAGGGTGTGCAATGACCTTCGTGCATGCATTACAATCTATATGGTAGATGTGGGTGCGAACACCATTGTGGCGAATGGCAGCCATCTTAGCATTCAGGCCCAAGCGCGGCGGACAGCATTGTGGGCTAGTATTAGATCCCTTGCATGTGCGCATACACAACCCCCACCCTGGCCAGGTTTCAGAGATCCATAAAAGCCTCCATTGTTCAATAGCTTACAGACCCTTGCGCCCTGGGAAGAATGCACCTTGCAAGGTCATGAGAAGGAAGCAGAGCGCCTTTGGCAGTCCCATCCCAGGTAACAGATAGCAAGGCCCTCCTATTCCCCAATGATCCCCCACATAAGAAATACAGCTTTACCATATTTTCATCCTTTGGCCCCCGCATGACAGCACCATCCAAAGCCAGACCACCGACCATAAAACTTGTACTCACCTCAATCACCAAGATCAGAAGGCAAGGCTATCATGCCTTCAGAAATGGATCACGTGATTTGTGCAGCAAGGTGCAGGATGGCATCAAATTATAGTCTAAAACTAAGGTGGAGGACCTTGGGAGTTGCTGATCTGTCTGGGAGTGAGTGAAGCATGCGAGTTAGTGTGACCTCGGCTCCCCTCACCCCGCACCATCCCCCAGGCTCATCCCTGTATCTACCCGGTGCATTGTTGCAATGATAAAATAACATTGTTATTGCAAAATAGCTAATGGGTAGGCCAGCTTCACCACGGATGAGCTCAGCAGTGCCCACGTGGACGAGTTAGGCAGATGAAGATGGACCAGCGGCCTGGCATCCCATATGCAGGCCCTGCATTTATAGGGCTCCTCCAATCTGTATTGTAGAATTGTACTATATGGAATTATGTCAGTGACTTTGTTTGTGCTTATAATGTGCTGCACATGCACTCCTATATTGTAGAAATAAATGCTCGTTATCCTTGCAAGTGTGTCTTGGGCCTTTTCCCCTAGCGGCCTGTAATTTTTCTGGTGTGAGCGCGTAGGGGCATGCCTTCAAAAGCAAAATCTCCATCACATCTTCCCGGAGGTCCCAATCCTTGTGCAACTACCGCTCAGAAACCAAGGTTGAGGCTTTTGACATTTGCATGGAGAATCTGACCCTCTTCTTGCAAGAGAAGGTCCTCTCTTTGGGGGAAGACTAATTGGAGGGCAGATGGACCTGAGGCCTGGGTACCACGTCCTCCTGGCCCAATCCAGAGCGAGAAGGTTCATGGATTTCCCTGAACTAGCTCAACCTCCTGATCCCGTGAGGAATGATGGGGACTGGAGGAATCGCGTACAGGAGTGGAAACTCCCAGTCCAATACAAACAAGTCCCCTAAAGCTCCTTTGGGGGGAAATTACCTGTAGCAGAACAGTTTGCACTTCGGGTTGACACTGGACACAAACAGATCTACTTGAGGGGTTCCCCAAAGGTTAAGATCTCTAGAAGGACTTTGAGCTAGTTAACAGGTTGTATACTAATTGACCTTTTCACAATTGACCTCGGGACAATTGATCTCGGGAGAATTGACCTAATTTAGAAGGGCAATTAGTACATATATGCAGGGGAAACCCCCTGCAAACCTCCACCCAATCCCCTTATACTATTTATAATCCAAAACTAACCCAATACATATATAAAATAACTGAAATAATATAAAGGTGAATTGTGCAGAAGGTCAATTGTAAAAGGTCAATTTGGGTAATACCAGTTAAACACTCATGGGAGACTGCTCTGCCTGCTCAAAGCATCTGCCGCTGTGTTCTCCTCTCCAGCTAAATGCACTGCTGCTAGGGAGATTCCTTCTTGAATTGCCCAGAACCAGAGCTGCATTGCCTCCCTTTACAGTGGTAGTGACCCTACACCTCTCTTGTTGAGGATGTAAATGGCCACTGTTTTCCATCATTAACAGGTCATTCTTTCCTCATACAAAGGGCAGAAAGGCCTTCAGTGCTAGTCTGAACGCCCTCAGCACCAAAAGGTTTATCTGTAGTTTGGACTCTGATGGAGACCGGCGGTTGCTGCCAGTCAGATCGTTGGCATAGGCTCCCCACCCCATGAGGCGTCCGTAGCTACCGTTATCTCCAGCCATAGTTGCCAAAAGGGTTTCCCATTCAGAATGTTGTCCTTGCAGACCCACCACAGGACATCCTGTTTGACCCTGCTCGGAACCTGAAGCAGGTCTGATAATTTGCCTGAAAACAGAACATTGGGACCAGAGAGGGCCCACTGGCGGGATCTCATTCTCAGACGAGCTTCTGGCACCGAAATGCAGGATGCCATGAGGCCGAGCAACCTTAGGAAATCGAAGGCTGGAAGACGCTGGCCATTTTGGAATTTGGTGACCATCTGCTGAACGTGTAAAGCCCTCACCTTGGGTGGCGAGCTTTTCCCCAGGGAAGCATCTAGGACTGCCCCGATGAACTGGAGCTTTTGGGATGGTATCATGTGGGACTTCTTGAAATTGAGGGAGAAGCCCAATCCGTGGAGAGTGTGGCAGGTAACACCAAGCTATTCCTGGACCCGTCCGAGAGAATGAGCCCTGATCAGCCAATAGCCTGGGTCGGGATAGACATGAATCCCCCTCTCTCCTGAGATTCGCTGCCATCAACTTTGTGAAACCCCTTGTGCGGAGTTCAGCCCGAATGGCAGAACTCAAAACTGATAGAGAACTACCAACGGCGAACCTCAGGTACTTCCTGTGCCTGTGATGGATAGGCACATAAAGTAAGCATCCTGGGGGCACTACTGCGCACTACCAATATGGCTGCCTGAGAGGAGAGCTCAGGCTCCAACATTAATCCTGAACCGAATACATTCTTTCAGAACCGTCCTGCAAGACAGACGAGAATTCCGGAGGTGGAAGACCTTCAGAACAAGCACAGAAAAAAACATGCCTGTACGCCCGAGGGGACCCGCAATATTTGCCTGGAGGCACTTGGCGGGCTGGAGGTGCCGTCGCGGCCGCCCGGCAGCTCCACAGCTCATCTACTGCAAGCCGGAGGTCTGCCGGGAGGAGCGGGCCGCAGTGGGGGAGGGGCAAAGCGGTGATCTCGTACCGCGTTGCCTGCAGATGAAGCTGGATACAGCAGATGCCGACAGGAGCACAGGGGGCGCCAATGAGGAACACCAATACCCGCAGCTGCTGCCGCCGGGGACGACCAACACTTGCTGCTGCTGACTCCGGGAACAAAGTACCGGGGCCGGCTGAGCGGCTATGGGGGCATCACATGGCTCTCGCAGCTACCACACGCTCGGTGCCGCTGGCGGGCTGGCCCCCTTCTCTCCCGTGTCAGCGGATCGAGAGGGAGGGCGCAGGGGAGCAGCGCAGAGGCACGCGGGAGGTCGTGTCGCACCCCCATGTCAAGTAAGTGAAGTGGGGCGGACAGGCCCCCCCCCCCCACAACGAGAACTGCCCGTGCCACGCCATAACCCTCAGGGAGAGGCAGGGGGAGGCTTGATGCCACAGATCCGCAACTGAGGCCAGTGCTGCATCTAATTGAACATAGCGCCCAGTACATACCAAATGAGATACGGCAGGAAACGCCAAGATTGCGTTCATTGAGTGGCTGGGGACTGGGGCTGCTGCTGCAGAGGGGACACAGAAAGCAGAGTCCCCCCCCCCCAGCACTTAGCGGGGTTCGCCCAATAAGATACCATTTAAACATATGAGGTGTGGTGACAGGTGCACTACTAACACCCGGCAGTATGCAGACAGAGCTTGGCGGCTCCTGCTGAACAGTAACCCATTAATCCTGGAGTTGAGTGGGAGGCGCACCCCGCTGTGAGCTGTGTGGGGGCAGTATATGTGACTAAACATTCGGGACCAGCCGAGTGATGACCCTGGCCCTGTGGAGGGCACACAGACAGCTCAACACCCTAGGAGGAAGGCAGGCGCTTGGCAGGCCAACGCTCCCACAATGCCCACCCTTTTGCTCGTTTAAGAACATTTACGCGGAAGTCTATACTACGTGGGACGCACCGAGAGGAAGGGAACGGGGGGAGAAAGACTGGTCCGATAGATTCCTTCACCAGTTCCCAGCCACACAGGGCGGCCGAGGAGGCGCCACAGGAACACTACAAACAAGGGGAAGATCCCTTGGACCGCCTGGCGACAGTGGTCCAGAATGGCTACATGGCAGCCAATGTCAAACTGGACGATATAGTCACAACAATTGGGTCCCTTGAAGCCTGAGTGGAAAAAGAGTGTGCGCATCACGAAAGCGGAGAGCAGGATAAGCACCAACGAAGACAATATCACAACATGGCCGCGACATAGCCCGCCTCCAGACAGAGCTACGAAAAACTCAAAATAAGTGCGAAGATTTAGAGTCAAGATCTCGGAGGAATAGTATCCGGATTGTTGAAATTGCAGAAACTTTTGGCAAAGGCGACATGGGAGAGGCAAGTGGAAAACCTGCTGAGAAACATCCTGGGAACAGATTCCTTCTCCGAACATTTCCTTGTGGAAAGGGCTCACCGCACGTTGGCACCACAGCCGAAGCCGGGGGCGCCTCCCCGCACCATAATAGCACGTCTCCTTAATTACAGAGATAGGGATGTGATAGTCAGACTGTCCAGAGAGAATGGTACTCTACATTTTGAACATAACAGAATGCACATATATCCGGACTTCTCCGCTGGTATACAGGCACAGAGGCGGTCCTGCGAACTAGTTAAGAAACAGTTACGAATACATAATGTACCACATGCCCTCATCTTCCCAGCGAAATTGAGAATCCAACATGGTGGGAGAGCCCATTTCTTTGAAAACCCCACAGAAGCTATGGCATACATTGAGGCCTCCATTCCTCTACCTCCCAGAGACCGGGTGGTCGACCAGAACGCCAGACCACAACTGGGGGACGAGATACCAGATACGGCTGACTAACCGGAGTACATCCTCAGGCCCCGACTGGGGGGGCGGGGGGGACTCCCTATTAGAGCGGGTGCCGACTCCCTGCCGCTCAGAGAAAGGAAAACTTTGAAACGTAGACAGACTGAACGAAAAAACAAAGTGAACTGAGCCGAGAGCCTCCATCGGGACAAGCCAGGTGCATGCAACATGAGACCCTCAGGAAAGCTCCACAAGTTTAAGGGGGTGTACGTTACAGGACAGCATCGTCAAGTTGGGGAAGATGATGTGGGGGGGCCAAAATATCATGGGATGTTCAGCTCAGTTGGGCAGGGTGGAAGGGGAAAGGGGGTAGGGGGCGTTTAGGGGTCGGGACTCGGTTGGAGGAGTCCTTCAAGTTACAAAATGTGGTGACATTGCGACACATGGTACTCTCCTAAGCAACAGCAAGCCAAGAGGCGCAAAATGGGTATACAGACATGGCTAACCCTGTTAGAACGGCCCGAGGGCTTAGACTGAAACTTCTTACATAGAACATACGTGAGCTGAAAAACTGAGCCAAGTTGAATAAGGTGGGAGCCTATGTCACTCATCCTCAGATTGTCATGTTACAGGAGACTCATGCGCTCCAGAAGGTTAATACCGAATTCTTGAAAGGATGGGGTAAACAGATACTGTGCAGAATACTCCTCACAGGCACGAGGAGTACTTGTCCTGATTCGCCCATCCGTGGGGTTCCAATTGGGGAGAAGTAAAATAGACCCACTAGGTCGATACGTTATAGTGTGGGGAAGCATTGCAGGGGAAGAACTGATTAGTAAACACGTATGGTCCAAATGTGGACGACCCTGATTTCTACACAAATGTAATGCAAGCGATTGGTTTATGTGGCAGCGAGCAAATACTGTTGGGGTGTTGGGGAGGGTGTGGGGGGGAGATTTCAATACCATATTAGACACTACCCTAGATCGCTGCACCTCCACACGCAGGAATCCCACGAAAACAGCTAACACTGTACAACAAATCATGTCACAATTGTTACTGGTTGATGCCTGGAGAACACTACACCCCCAAAAAAGACAGTATTCCTTTTACTCCTTGGTGCATGACACCGAATCCCGCATTGATTACTGGCTGGTGTCTGCGTCTCTTATGAACCAAATCAACAATAGTGAAATGTTTCCCCGCACCCTGTCGGATCACTCCCCCATCTTGTTAGCCATGACACTAGGTGACCATAGACCCCCGGTCAGGAGATGGAGGATGCCTCCCGACATCTTTAGGGATCCTGCGGTGGCAGAGGAATTACACACAGAGGTCGAATTTTTTCTTGAAACCAATAAGGACTCCGTAAATAGCTCCGTGATTTTGTGGGAGACGTTTAAGGCATGGGTGAGGGGTATCCTGATCTCCAAATCCACAGGGCTGTTGAGGGCGGTCAGGGGGGAACTGGCGGAGGAGGAGAAACGGTTGGGGGAGTTAGAGGAACAATATACATCTCTGCATGAAGACAGCACCCTTGCCGACACCAATAGCAACTTACAAGAATTCAGTAAACTAGCTACCAGGGAATTGCTGTATATGGCTACCCCAGCCAGGGCACGCCGGTATGGCGAGGGGAACAAGGCGGGGCGCACCCTAGCTAACCTACTAAAAGTTGAAAGATGCCATACTCCGATTTCCAGCATAACGGCGAGGGACGGCACAGTAACAACAAGCAAGGAGGGTATAAAGAGAGAATTTTCCTATTTTTATACAGAACTATATGCCAACCATGACCTGAAAACAATGACATCAGTGAATACTTAGATAGTATTACGCTCCAGAAGCTGTTAGCAGAAAACAAACTACTGTTAGACCAGCCACTTACGGTTTAAGAAATAAAAGAAGCGATTAAATCTCTAGCCAACGGAAAGGCTCCCGGCTCAGACGGTCTGGGGATTGAGTTATATAAGGAGCTCAGTGAGGAGCTTGCCCCGATATTACTGTCCATGTGGGAGGAGGCCATAGAGGTAGGGACGCTTCCGACGTCCATGAGAGGCCATAATCACAGTACTCCCTAAGCCCAGGCGACCCCCCAATGAGATGTCCTCGTACCGGCCCATCCCTTATAAACTGTGATGCTAAGGTATCTGCAAAGATTCTGGCCACTAGACTCGTGCCTCACATGCCAGTATTGGTACACCCGGACCAATGCAGATTTATCCCCCCTAGATCGACGGCACTCAATCTGCGTAGGTTATTTGGGGTCATGGCCCAGATCAAGCCGGAAGCCCAGGCGGTGGCTGTGTCTCTAGATGCCGAAAAGCCGTTTGACTCTGTCATGGACGTATCTGTTCATGGTGCTTGAGAAATTTGGGCTAGGTCCATACTTCCTGAAATGTGTCAAGGTACTATACACTAACCCGGGAGCTAGGGTATTGACCAACTGCACCATGTCAGAATGGTTTGAGCTGGGGAGGGGTACGAGACAGGGTTGCCCGTTCTCCCCCATACTGTTCGCCCTGACAATGGAACCAGCTGCAGCAGCAATTAGAGATCAGGGACAGAGGGGTATATGGATGGCAGGCCTGACCCAGTCAATATCCCTTTATGCAGATGACGCCCTATTATACATCTGGGAACCGGACATACATTTGGGTCCAGAGATGGAGGCAATGCATAAATTCACAGAATATTCGGGAAATACAAAACTAATCATTCTAAATCTGAAAATGTTCCCCTGTCCCCAGCTACTAGATGTCCGAACACCACGCACGGCATGAAATGGTCACCGGGCAAGATAAGATACCTGGGGGTTATTGTGTCGGGAGACAGAACATCCCTACTTTTGAATAACCACAAATCTCTATTGAATACGATTGCTACTAAACTCCACTTCTGGGCTAAACTTCCTATCTCACTTATCGGTCAGGTAGCTATAATAAAAATGGTCATTCTTCCTAAACTATTTTACATATTTACTAATATTCCGATTTGGCCTGGTAGGCGGTTCTTTGACACTCTTAGATCCATGGCAGTGGAATTTGTCTGGTGCGGGGGGGCGGCCAGGATGAAGTGGGAAAAAATGGTGGAACCATATAACAAAAGTGGCATAGCAGCTCCAGTTTTTGAATTATATTATCTAGTTGCACAGGCACAGTTCGTTAAGCACTGGTATGATTAGGACACCTCACCCCACATTTGCCTAGAAAAGCACACCGCACGCCCAACTGACATAAGGTCGGTCATCTTTGAAAGGAAACACAGATGAATACCCATTCAATCCAGTTAGTACAACAGCACAGGCATGGTCCAAACTCTACCGTAGGCTCGGGGTGGAGACACCTTACTATGCTGAGGCCCCATTCTGGAACTTCCCCGGTATAGCACCCACATACGATCCAGGTATACAAAACAAAATGGGACCCGGAGGAGGTATTTAAAATCAGAGACATATTCCCTAAGGGCAAATTTATAACTGAGGAATTTAAAACAGGGATGGGAATTGACCAATTGATGATATTGCAATATCATAGAATGAGAATGGCTTTTAAGGCTAGGTGACCAATGTTCCCAGATGAACCCCCTCCACACCCGTGCCTGATGACCCTGTCAACCCGGTCGGGAACGAGTGTCTCTGGGCTATATGCGGCCGTGCAGGCGAACACTCCCAACGGTACATTTAATAAAGGCCTCCTGGGAAGCAGTTCTGGGTGAAAATATAAATGACAGAACCTGGGAGAGGTACTGTGAATTGACCAAGAGGGTATCCATGAACGCGGGCCTCAGGCTGATACAATTTAAGATGTTGAACAAGTTGCACTATGCCCCCAAAAAAGTTGCGAAGTTTACAAATAACAGTCCCGGTAGGTGTCAGAAATGTGGTGCGGATCAGGCTGATTCGATACACATGTACTGGAGCTGCCCTCATGTGCATGTATTCTGGGGCGAGGTAGCAAACATTTTGGAGGAAGTAACTCAGATACTGGCAGACCTCACACCACAAAAATATCTGTTTGGGGATATTGGAAAACAGTCAGAGGTAACAAGAAGGCTCTTTAACATTGCATGCGCAGTGGCAAAAAAGTGCATTCTGCAAAAATGGAAGAGTGCACAGGCACCACAAGTGAGCCACTTCCTTAAGGAATTGATGTATGTCAATGAATGTGAAGAACACCATGTAATGTCACTCCCGAGTTCATGTAAACCGAAGGACATTTGGGCCCCATTTAGAATATATCTATGCGAAGCAGACTCAGCCAGTAACAGCCCGGCAGGGCCCAGTGATGCGTCAAATCAGTAATACTGTTTATTCTGTTATATAACTGAACTGAATGTTGCTGTTCCGGAGATATACGTTATGTGATGTTGTTGCAATGTTGTTGCAATGTTATGTACCACAAGCATTAAATAAAGTTTTTAAAAAAAGTAAGCATCCTAAAGGTCCAATGACACCACCCAGTCTTGAAGCTGGAGAATTTGAAGTATCTGAGAAATGGTGACTATTTTGAGCTTGTCCTTCCTGAGGAACTTGTTTAAGTATCTCCAGTCCAAGTGGGTCTCAATCCTCCGTCCTTCTTGGGGATCAACAAATAAGGGGAGTACCACCCCTTGTTCCTCCCCGTCACAGGTACTGGTTTTATAGCATCTTTCTCTAGCAGGCTCGCAATTTCATGCAAGAGGAACAGATCCAGAGTTTTGCAGGAGTGGCTCCCCGGTGGATGATCAAAAGGCCTTCTTAAAAAGGGGAGGCAGTAAACCTGGCCAACTGTTTGCAATGCCCAAGCATTGGAAGTAATGCCCGACCATTCTTCCAGATGTTGAGTGGGCCTGCCTCCCAGTGGGGTCCTGTGGATTAAGGCTTCAGAGTGGTTTTGAGGCAGCTGAAGCAGCGGCTGAGGGTAAAGAAACTTACTTGTGCAGACTTGGCACCTCTTCCTCGTCCACCGGACTGGCCAGGCCCCTCTCTTCCAAATGAGTAGTAGCTAACAGGCCTACCCCTCCAAGCATGTGCAGTGGAGTGCGAAGATTGTGGTTGCCTGATGGCAGCACTGAGTGACTTGGCCACCGCTTTTGAGGATGGCTCTGCAAATACTATTGGCAGAGTCCAAACCTGACTGGAGAGACTTGCACATCTTTCCCATCCTTCACGTTGTTTAGAAATCCCACTCCCTCCTCTCCTTCAGGGATATGTTCGACTGACATTGAGAGGCAATCCCACAAGGTGTGGGTACATTTTGCAAGGGCAAAGTGACATTGACTGAGGAAATTACTTTTTTTTGCCATAGCATCAAAACACTAATCTCTCTCCTGTAGGTAATGTAGGATTATGCTGCCTGCTTCAAGGTGGAAGTTGCAGCTTGTGCCACAAGGCTTTCTGGAGTAGGGCGCTTCGAAAGGTATTCCGGATCACTACTAGAAGGCCTATACTTTTTGTGGAGTTTTTATTTACAGCTGGGCTTGTCTCTGGCTATTCCCAGTGAGTTTTCACCCTTTTTTGAAGGGCTACATGAAAGGGAAAAACAGTGTCTTTTTGGGGACCTTTGTTTAAGATGTCTATAAGGTCATCTTGTTCAAAAGGTGGAGCTGGTCAGCCCCATCCCAAGTATCCCATTACTTTGCTCAGGAACTATATACTTTGCAGATTGTTTTGTTTGTTTTATTTATTTGTATGGCGTGCCGAACCCAGGGGGATCTGGGCGTAAAGGGTTACAAGTATGCTTTAAGCTTAGGTTACAGACATTACAACATAGGATATACACACGATACAATTTGCTTGTAAATAGGATTGCACAGGCAAGATAGAAAGGGACACTACATTACATACACCAGTGGCGAGTACAGGAAGCAGGAATAGTGGTGAAAAGCAGGCATAAGAGCTAAATGCTAAATTACACTCTACAGTAGTATGTACAAGAAGCAAGCAGGCAGGCGATGGCAAGGATTCAATTGTCATTTGTTCTTAGCTAATTTAAAGTATTGCGCCTAACATTGTGGAAGGATTGGTCCACTCAGTGAATATGGGAGTGTGTTCCAAGTCTGTCCTGTCATAACAGGGAAGCTACTTCCTCCAGATTTTTTAAATTTGAATTTGGGGATAACCAGCCAGAAGGAGAGGACTGTTCTAGTGGGGCGAGATGTAGATTTTTTGACCATTCTTTCTGCCAAGTACGGTGTTGCCGCATTGTTGAGGCATTTTAAGTTGAGGCCATATAAATCCCACATCCTCGATTGCTCGGATACGAGGGCATCAGGACCATTAGGAGTACCATATTCTAAACCCAAAGGTGGTGTTATCCTGACCTGAGGGCTCATGTTCTTCCAAAAATCGAAGAAGGGTACTTGAAAAAGTCTCTTTGCAAGTGTTTTAAAAGATTTTTCAATTTTTTTCAAAGGCGCCTAAGGTTTCGACGCCTTTGACGCCGATTGAATTGGCTTCGAAGGGCTCAATCCGAGACTCAGTCTTCGAAGGACAAGTTCTGTGCCTGTCCTCGGCTCGAGGGCTCTCTATAGGTTGGCGGATTTTCACCTAGGCTCGAGGGCCTGCAAGTTTAAGCCTTACTTTTATCCTCATCAGCCTTGGAAAGCGCAAAAGGGTCATGGCTCTTCACCTTTTCTTTCGAGAGGCTTGGGGGCGCCCTCTCGAATATTTTTAACATCTTCAGCCTAAAGGCCTCCACATTCAGCGTTACTTGCTGACTTATCTGGGCAGGATACCCTGCGTTCAGGCAAGCAATCTGAAGACAGATCTGTGGCGTTGTTTCTGCGACGATAAGGAATGGTGAGAACCATGCCAGGAATGTTTTGTTGAAATGGTTCCTCGGCGGAGTCTCATCTCTCGACTTATCCGCAGAACACCTTTTAGATTGAGTCGTTGAAGGGGATTTTGATAAGAATTCTCAGTTTCTGTGCAAATTCCCTTAAACCTGAGAGACCATCACTTTTACTGGACACTGGACTTTTTTGTATTTTTTATCTCCAAAGCGAGTCGAACTTTTTACCACTCACTCATTCTTTTTCTGACTTTTTTTTATTTTTACTGCTGTTGTGGACTATGCTCATCTCCAAATGTTAATACCGGCATCTGTTTTTGACTCGGACTCCCAGCACCCTCTGTGCAGTGTCACTGAGGAGTCCCTTGGACTTCTCTTTATGTTTTAATACATTCTCTTGTGTGAAATACAGTTCATGAGTAGTAAGATAACTCTGATCTTACTTACCCTTTCCTTTGTGGGTTCAGCGCGCGCACACACACACACCCACCCCCCCTAACCTTTGTGGGTTGCTCTAGGGTTACATTGTAACTCCTTTTCCCACTGCTCACCTATCTCTTTGTTACACTGACTAACAAACTTCAATGGCTGGTGGCAGTGGATACTTTTTCTACCTTTTGTGCATGTTACCAGCAGGCTGATTTCTCAGCTGCAGTAGAACGCCCATAAGTGATTATTCTCTCAAAATGGCCCCTTTCTTTTTTCGCCAGTTTCCGTTTGTCAGTTCCTTCTGGGCTCTCTTATTTCATGTAGGATTGGGTCCTTTGTGAGTCTCGCCTTGGAAGGGTTTCACCCCTGAAGCCAGCCTAGGCTCCAGTGTGTGTGGCAAGGCAGGAAGTGAATAGGGTCCCGAAACTTCACTGTCCTTTATTTGTAGGTGTGCCTGGCTGAAACCAGTTCAAACTGGGCAGCTGGCTGTCCTAGAGGACATCCAACCCCCAAGTGATTGACAGTTCCATTGGCATGAATGAATGGGTGCCAGCATATAAGGCAAGGATTTTTGGACTACAGGCAGAGTTGGCCACTAGATGAAGTCATCCGAAGCAGAAGACTAGCAGAGATGCCAGTAGCACCTTCAACAACCACTGAAGTACCGGTGAAGCCCTACAGCTGTGCGCACCCCCTGTTTCATCTCGACAGGGACGATCTGCCAAGGTCGACTTACTCCCTTAGGCTGGTGGCACCAACTAGCGTCCAGACCACCTTCAATTTCAGCGGTCCCCTGACGTACTGCGACTTTGCTGGGCTGTAGAACACCAATACCCGAAGTACCTGGACCATTTGAGAGTGCATCGTCTTGCAGACATCGAATCTCGCTGAAACTTCACAGGCATCCGTGTGGACCTCCAGAAACAGGAATTCATCACCAAAAGCCCCCCCGAGGAGTTCAGGATCGAGTAATCGAAGAGAATCCAACATGCGATAATCGTTTCTTCTTGGAGCCAATGAAAGGCGCCTAAACCACAAAGAGCCACTGAGTGAGCTGAATTCTTTGCTGCTGTTCTCGTCTCTCGATTGCTGCTGCAGAAGACCACCGAAGGTCCCCCCCTTTCATCACCATGACCAAGGATCAGGATTCAGGGTTGTGATAGTTGCATCACAAAGGCAACCTTCAACTTCACTCTTAAAGTACTGTCAGGCTTAGGTTACACTTAACTTAGGCCATTTTCTCCTTTGCTTAGGGAGTGCGGCATTCTTCAATGGGGAGTTGACCTTAACTCCACTGTGCAGGTCTTGAAACCTGTATGCTAACAGGAGGGCTGCTCTTGAGCTCCTGTGTTTTCTACACCAACTGACTGGTAACTTCTCTGAAGATTTTCATCAGAACTGGTGCTGTCCATTTGACTGTGCCTTTGCTGGCCTTGCAAAGGTCCATCTTCTTGTTCCTACTGGCTTTGGCAATGCTGGTCCCTCCCTAATCAAATTGTGAACATTTTCTTAGTTAGGAAACAGACTGCCTGAATCCCTTTTGGAGAGTATGACATGCATTACTCACCATAATAGCATTTCTGATTATTGTATCTGCTTAGATTCACATGCTGTGCATATAGTCCGACATCCAGTGGTAACCGTGGAGTATTTCATCTAGTCTTTCGAGGATCGAAAGGGGACGTCGGCATAGGTGCGTCAGTAACACTATCCCTAACGTCACGTGTAGTGAACCCAAAATCCCTCACGTGCCGAGGTCCCTCCGATTTTATTTTTCTGCCATGAGGGAGCCCAAGAACCATCGTGAGTAAATAAAAGAGAAAGTAGTAAGACATCTATGTTCCTTCCACCCGAGCGGGGAGGAAGAGTGGGCGCATGTGAATCTCAGCAGATAAAATCAGAAAGGCTATTACGTTAATCTGCTTAGCATCACATGCTGTGCATAGACTAGCAAGCAGTACCAAGAGTTGGAGGTGTGTTGTAAGAAGGAACAGTAGTGAAAAGATGTCTTAGTATGGCTTGTCCCACCTGAGAATCAGACCTAGAATGAGTGTCTAGGTAGTAGTGTTTTGTAAAGGTGTGTACAGAACTCCAGGTTGCGCTTCGCAAATGGACTCTAGGGGAATATTTTCAATGAATGCTATGGAAGCCCCAGTCCCTCAAGTAGAATGTGCTCTAGGCTTGAAGGGCAGTTCTCGCTTAGCAAGAGTGTAACTAAGTGTGAGGCATTTGACTATCCACCTTGAGATTGCCGATTTAGAGACAGGATCCCCTTCTCAGCCAGCCGCCACTGAACCGAAAAATTGGTTTGTCTTTCTCAGTGGTTTAGTTCTTTCCAGGTAAAACATGACTGCCCCGCGCACATCTAATGTGTGTAGGCTTCTTTTGGCCATGTTAGTGGGGTCCTGGAAGAAAGTGGGCAGTTTTATTGACTGGTTCACGTGGAACTTGGAAATAAATTTAGCCGCAAATCGAGGGTGAGTGCGCAGAACCATCTCATCTCTGACCAGTAACGAAAGGATCCAGTACTGAAAGGGCCTATAGTTCACCAACCCTTCTTATAGAAGTGATAGCCACTAGGAAGGCTGTCTTATAGGTAAGGTCTTTAAGAGTTGCCTTATGTATAGGCTCAAAGGGGGACTCCAGGAGTCTAGTCAAAACCACATTTAAGTCCCATCCGGGAGCTGGGTTTGAAATGGGGTGGGATGAATCCTCTTAAACCCTTGCATGAAAACCTTAAAACTGGTATTTTCCACCACAACACCTTTTGTTGTGACATAGTGTAGGCTGAGAGCAGCAGCTAAGTGCACTTTCAGGTAATTAAAAACCAGGCCTGAAACTAGTAAGTGAGTCAGGTACAATACAATGTGAGAAGGAGAGCAGTGAATGGGATTGAAGCCTTTGGCATTACACCAGATAATGAAGCGTTTCCAGTTACTGGAAAAGCAACATCAGGTGTTGGTTTCCTCGCTTCCCTAAGTATGTCCATCCATACAGCTGAGGGAGTTGAAGGTGTCCGAACTCTAGGACCTCAGGAGCCAGGCCGCTAAATTCATAGTCTGCCAGCATGGGTGCAGTGTTTCTCCCCTGTCCTGAGACATGTTCTACGGGCAGGGCAGCTTCATAGGAGGGGAGAGGGACATCTCCATCAGATGAGAAACAGGGTTGGCGTGCCCACAGGGGGGCCACCAATATCATGGTGACTGGTTCCTGGGCATCTTGTGCATGATCTTGTTGAGTAAGGGAGTCGGGGGAGCGTAAACAAATCTCCCGGACCATGCTATCCAGAGCCCTTTCCCCTTTGGAGTGGTTCTGTGGGTACCTGGAGGCGTAATCTTGGCAGTAAGCGTTCTCCAGAGTTGCAAGAAATTCAATTTCTGGGAAGCACCATTCTGCGAAAACGTTGGAGACGCTGTCTTCGTGTAGTCGCCATTCGTACTCTACGGCAGTGGGAAATCTCTGCTGAGCACGTCTGCCAGAAGTTTGAGTTCCCTTGGAATGTGCTGGGACAACAGGAACATCCTGTGTTCGAGATCCCATATCCAAATGTTTTGGGACAGCTTGGATAGCCCTGGAGAGTGCGCCTCCTTGTTTCTTCAGGTAGTACAAGGCAGTGGTGCTGTCTGTCAAGATTGGGACTATCTTCCTCTGTAACTGTGTTTGAAAGGCTTTCAGTGCTTTGAATACCGCTAATAGCTCCAACAGATTTATGTGGTTGGACACTACTTGTGGGGACCACACGCCGTGCGCCACCTGCTGAAGCAGGTGAGCCCACCCAACCCCGTGAGAGATGCGTCGGTTGTGAGAGTGGCTTCTACTGTGGGGGTGGTGAAGGTCTTCCCTTTCAAGAGGTTTTCCCTCGACCACCACTGCAGAGAGAGAATGAGGGCTGGCGAGACAACTACCAGATCTTCCCATTGTCCGCTGGCCTGACACCACTGGCTGTTGAGACACTCTTGCATGGGACGAATGCAGACGCGCGTGAGGCACTAAATAAATGCAGGACGCCATCATTCCTAACAGTCGTAATGCTTTGCGTACCGTCACTTCTCGACTGGCTACATACTGAGTGATCTGAAACAGGTTTTGAACCCTCTTGTTGGAGGGCAAGACAAAGCGGTTTTTTGTCCGAATTAGAGCCCCTAGAAACTGTTTGACTTGACTAGGATCTAGGCTGGATTTCTCATCTTTGATGGAGAATCCCAGACTGAATAAGAGGTCTACTGTCTTCAGCGTGTTCAACAGGCATGTTTCATAGGACTCCCGGGTTATGAGCCAGTCTTCGAGGTGAGGGTAAACCGGGACTGATAGTCTGCACAAGGAACAAGTTACTTACCTGTAACTGTTCTCCAGCATGGGTCAGGCATGGATTCACATGCTCATGAATATTCCCCGTCGTCAGGCTGGGAATCATCGGTAAAGAAAAAAATCAGTATCAATTTAGTTTCTGATCTGTCTTTCTTAGTAGTAACCAATCACTGGTCTCTGGGTCAAACTGCCCACAGCCAATGACTGTCCTCTCCCTAAGCCCCGCCCCTGGCAGCCATCCTCAGATTTGGTAGCACGTAAAGTGGCAGTATGACCAAGTGAAGAGACGCAGAGGGTTCGCATGTGAATCCATGCCAGACCCATGCTGGAGAACAGTTACAGGTAAGTAACTTGTTCCTTCTCCAGCATGGGGTCTGGCATGGATTCACATGCTCATGAATATAGAATACATAGCAGTATACACATGTACAACCACGGGAGGTGGCAAGGCTCAACATTAAGCATCTCTTACCTCCCCACCAGGCCCACCTTCAGGCGAACAGGTTGCGCAGCACTGCTTGGCCGACTCTGGACTCCTCCCTGGAATCCCGGTCGACGCAGTAGAACTTCGTGAAGGTGTGCGTGGACCTCCATGTAGCAGCCCTGCAGATGTCCAGCAGGGGCACACCAGACAAGAACGCCGTAGTAGCAGCGATCGCTATTGTCGAATGGGCTCTTGGACGGCCGGGCAACGGTTTGCCAACCAGTGACAGTGCATGATGCAGCCGGAGAGCCATCTGGAAATGGAAGCCTTCCAGAGTGCCTTCCCTTGATTCACAGGTCCAAAGTTCACAAAAAGCTGTGATGTCTTGCGAAAACTCTTCATGCGGTCCACGTAGAACTTCAGCGCTCTAGCTACATCCAGCGAGTGCAAAGTCCTCTCAGCCGGTGACGAAGGCGACAGGAAGAAAACTGGCAACACCAAGGGCTCGTTGAGGAGGAAGTCCGACGGCACCTTGGGCATGAAGGAGGGGTGCGTCCTCAGCACCACCCTCGTCTTGTGGAAAGTCAAGTATGGAGGCTTGCAGGATAGGGCCTGGATCTCTCCCACTCGTCGTGCAGAGGTGATGGCCACAAGGAACGCTGTTTTGCACAACATAAATTTCAACGGTGCCGAATGCAGAGGCTCGAATGGCGGTCCCATGAGCCTGGTCACCACCACGTTGAGCTCCCACGCCGGGGCCGGAGCCTTCACCGGCGGGAACGATTGGAGCAGTCCCTTCATAAATTCCTTCACCAGGCGATGAGACCACAGGGATGAACGCCCTGTAGTTCTGGTTTAACGGGAAATGGCTGCAAGATGGATCTTGACTGAAGCGTGAGCTAGCCCCGCCTTGGCCAGCGACAGCAAGTACGGCAGCACTTGAGGGGCCGTAATACGCAGAGGGCTTATCTTCTGTGCACGGCACCAGAGAGAGAACCTCATCCACTTGTGTCTGTACCACTTTAGAGTTAAGGACGCCCTGGCCTTTGCAAGCACCTCCTTGCAGTCCACCGGGATATCGTACCCTCCAAACTCTAGTGCTGGAGGAGCCAGGCCTGCAAGTTCAGCGACTCCGAGTCGTGATGGAGGATGGCGCCTCCTTCTCTGGAGAGAAGATCTGCGTCTGTCGACAGTATGACTGGGGGGGACGCTGACAAGTCCAGAAGGTCCGGGAACCAGAGCTGTCTCAGCCACACTTGTGCGACGAGGATCATCCTGCACCAGGACCTCTTGAGTTGGTTGACGAGTCGGAGCAGCAACGGGGGGAATGCATACAGGAACAGGCCGTCCCAGGGGAATGAGAAAGCATCGCCCATGCTCCTCGGCTGGGGAAACCTGCTGGCGAACCTCTGGCACTTGGTCGCCATCACAAACGGGTCCATCTGGTGTTTGCCCCATCGTTGGAAAAGTCGATCCACTTGATCCTGACGCAGCTCCCACTCGTGGCACGAGCGCAGCTCCCTGTTGAGCGAGTCGGCGATGACGTTCTTTATTCCTGCTAGATGGAAGGGCACCAGAAACCTCCCCTGGACGATGGCCCGGTGCCACAGATCCTGGGCCTCCTTGGACAGGGCTGGGGGATCTGGTGCCTCCCTGCTATCGGATATAGAACATCGTGGTGGTGTTGTTGGAGAAGACCCTCACCACCTTGCCCTTGAGGGACGGGAGGAATGACCTGAGGGCCCAGAACACGGCTCGGAGCTCCAGGATGTTGATGTGGAGTGACCTCTCCTCCGGGAGCCAAAGGCCTCTCGCGTGCAGATCTCAGATGTGCGCTCCCCATTCCTCCAGGGAGCCGTCCGTCATCACCGTCTCCTGATTTACCGGGGTCTGAAAGTCCTTGCCCGCCTCGAGATGCACGCAGGTGCCCCACCATCGGATCGCTTGGCGGAAAGCCTCGTTGAGCGGAATCCTGTCTTCGAAGCTGCCCGTCGCTTGTATCCAATGGGCGTCGAGGAACTCTTGCAGAGGACGCATCCGTAGCCTGCACAGGCGCACCAGGTAGATGCATGAGGACATCATTCCGAGCGGGGACTTGATGGATCTCACCCTGGCCACATCCGCGGCCAGCAGGCGCTGCACCTTGCCCAAGATGACCTTCGTCCTTTCCTCCGACGGCACCGCCAATCGCGCCACTGTATCGAGCTTGGCTCCCAGAAACAGTGTGACCTGCGACAGGACCAGGTGGGATTTCGAGTAATTGGAGAATCCCAGGTCCATGAGAAGCTGGACGGTCTCTGCTGTGTGTTCGACGGCGAGTTCTCTTGTCCTTGCACGGATGAGCCAATTGTCCAGGTAGGGGTAGATGTGGATCCCCTGCAGGCGCAGCCGCGCCGCCACTGGTGCGAGGCACTTGGTAAACACCCTGGGTGCCGACTTCAGCCCGAATGGCAGGGCCTTGAATTGGTAGTGCCGCCCCAGGACTACGAATCTGAGGAACTTTGGGTGCCCTTTTAGTATGGGGATGTGGAAGTAAGCATCCTCTAAGTCCAGCAACGACAGGAAGACGCCCTCCTCCAGCTGTCCCAGCACGTGCTGGAGGGTGACCATCCTGAACTTTTGAGCCTTGATGTATTTGTTTAACCGCCGCAGGTCCAGGATGGGGAGCCAGCCGCCTGTCTTCTTTCTGATGAGAAAGTACCTTGAGTATACTCCAAAGCCCCGAAGCCTCTTTGGGACGAGCTCGATGGCACCTTTCTTGAGCATCGCCCTTACTTCTAACAGTAGTAGAGGGACGTGATTTTCCTTCCTGGCCACAGGAGGAATGCGGGGGCACTTTAGAAATTCGAGAGTGTGCCCGTGGGCCAGGGCATCCAGCACCCAACTGTCGGTGGAGATGGACTGCCACACGCTGATGAACTTCGCCAGCCGGCCTCCCACCGGCGTGCTCAGGTGGGGCCCGACGCTACGGCCGGTTCAGTCCTGCTTGGAGGCAGCCTTGCCACCTTGGCCACGAGATCCTCCTGCGACGAAGAGCGGGCTGCCTGGCGGTACTTCGAGGAGCTGCCGCCGGATCCCTTGGAGGCACCCTATCGGCCTCTGGCATTTTGAAAGGATGGCTGTCGTTGCTGCAACACTCCCAAGGCTCAAGCAGTCTGTGTGTCGGTCTTGATGGCCTGAAGTGACTCATCCACTGTTTTTCCAAACAGGTTGTTCCCGTTGAAGGGCATGTCCAAAACTTGCCTTGAGCCATCCCCGCCGTTGAAGGCAAACATTGTTGCCCAAATGGCGGAATCCGGTGTCAGCGATATCCGTGGCCACCATTATGGCGTGGTCCAACGCCACCTCACCTTCCTGTAGGTCCTCTTGTCGTCCGGTAGGAAGTCCAGCAGGGGAGCGATCTTGTACCACAGCTCCCTGTCGTAGCGGGCCACAATCGCAAGGGCGTTGGCCGCCTTAATTGTCGCCGCAGACGAGATGACTCATCGTCCCATGGCGTCTAGCTTCTTTTCCTCGCCGTCCGGTGGGGAGGTCGAAGTTGAAGATGACGCCCCAGCCGCCGCCTTCTTGGCTGCCGCCGAGATGACCGAATGCGGGGTCGGCTGTGCCCCAAGGGACAACGGGGCGGAATCGGGAACCCGGTACTTCTTCTCGTACCGGTCCCTCTTGGCAGGCGTCGTGGATGGGTTCTTCAGAAGAGCAAGTCCCTCCTCCCAGAAGCCGTCAATCAATGGTACCGCGAGGACAGTCTTCCCTCTTTGCCTCGTGCTGCTGATATAGGAAACCTTCCTTCTTCTGTTCCTCCGGGCAGAGCCGAAAAAGTTTGGATGCCCTGGTAATCATGGCGTGTAAGGAGCCAATTTCGTCGGGCGGGGAGGCCCGAGGGAGTGGTGATGGAAGGCCCATCCCGTCGACACCACCGTCATCCGTCCCAGTCGTGGCCGTATCTGTTCCCGTGTCATCACTAGGCTCAGGGGAAGGAGGGGAAGGCTGAGCGGGCCGCGAGGGTTGGAACGGCTGGGGAGTGGGGGGTGTGAACTCTCCTCCGCTTGATCGGAGGGCTTCCCGACGGGGCCTGGTTCTGCCGGGTCGTCCGTAGGGGTGAGGGGCAATCTCATCCTCATCTCCGTGCATAAGGTTTGGATTGCCATCAACATGGCCACCGAGTTGTCCTGAGGCTCGGGCACTGGCTGCGACGGGTGTGGCAGTCGCTCCTCCTCCATGGGAGTCTCGTCGGCGCCACAGTCACTCTCTTTGCCTCCTCGGGGTTCCCCTCGTGGGACCGGACCTCCTCGAACCTCTTGTTGAGGCCCTTCACCACTTCAACCAGCTCCTCCTAAGAGGCTGTATCCGTGTCAGTCACCGCCCCCTCCCTCTTTTTCCACTGGGGTCTTCACGGGGGTCTTATCGATGGGCTGAAAAGAGGATTCCCTCCGTGGTGGCAGGGAAACTCTGGGCCCCGAGGTCGCCTCCACTGGGTTGGCCTCCACAGGCTTCGCCAGGGCTGTCGTGACTGCCTCAATAGAGGCTTTCACTGGGTGGATCAAGGCCTTCACTACCTTGGGCACGCTTGAGGCCTTCACCTTGGGGGAGGGGTCACCGCCTCGCTCCCCTTTGGCTGATCCCTTCGAGATCGACAAGGGCCTCTCCAGAAGCTTAGCCGGGTTCTCGGATTTTCCCTTCCCCGAGCCAGAGCGTTGGCTTGTGGTTGATGGTGTCGGTGAGTGTGCCCTGCCTGGCAGCCAAGGAGCCCGACCCTTCGGCGCTCCCGGTGCCCGCGGACTCACAGTGCTTTGCCTTCTGTTGGGCCCGTCGCCGGGGCGCCCTCACAGGACTTAGAAGACCGCTCGGACTTCTTCTCACCTGCTGAGCCCTTCTCCAGCCAGCTGGCAAGGGGGGTTCGACGATCTCTCGTAGTCCGTTCCGACAGGTTCTTGAAAAATGAACAGTCCTTTTCCACATGCGTCTTGTTTTCGTGAAGGCAGTAGAGACATCTCGAATGCTCATCCTCCTTGAAAATATTCTGTAATCCGCATTCAGGGCAGTTCCTGAACAGCTTGGATCCGGGTGTCGAGCTTCCCTTGTCCTGGGCCATGTCCACGAGGTAGGCTTCAGATCTTCTGGAATACTCCAAGAAGCGTAACTAGACGAAAATTCGCCCTTGAGGGGCGTAGAAAATGCCAAAACGGGTCCCCGTTGATCGGAAGTAGAAACGGTGGAGCTTGAGGCTCGATTGACTGAAAAAATGAGATAAAACACTTTAAAAATATGTAAAATGCTGAAAAAGCTTGAGAGCTATAGCACGAGGACTCCCAACACTTGAACGTGTGGTAAAAATCTGAGGATGGCTGCCAGGGGCGGGGCTTAGGGCGAGGGCAGTTATTGGCTGGGGGCAGTATGACCCAGAGGCCAGGGATTGGTTACTTCTAAGAAAGACAGATCAGAAACAAAACTGATACTGATTTTTTCTTTACAGAGGATTCCCAGCCTGACGGGGAATGTGAATCCATGCCAGACCCCATGCTGGAGAAGTGTGCTGCCGTAACTGCCAGTACCTTTGTAAACACCCTGGGTGCCGAGGCAATGCCGAAGGGGAGTACTTTGAAATGACAGTGCTTGTCCTCCATCATAAATCTTAGGTATTTTCTGTGCGCTAGCAACATTGAAATTTGAAAGTATGCATCTTTCATGTCCAGTGTTACCATGTAATCCCCCTGTTTCAACAGCAGGATTACTTCCTGTAAAATGACCATACAAAACTTTTGAGGTTTGACAAACTTCTTAGCTGGGTGCAAGTCTAGCACAGGGCGCATGGTGGGATCCTTTTTGGGTACAAGGAAGTACACTGAATAAATACCTTTGTTTACCTGTAGAATAGGGATGACTTCCATGGTGTCCTTTTCTAGAAGGGTCTCCACCTCTTTCAGCAGGATCTATAATAATAATAATAATAATTTGGCATTTATATAGCGCTACGAACCCTCAGGTATCTGAGCGCTGCTTATTATTACCCACGGTGTGTGGTGCTCATTTATCGACCTCGGAAGGATGAAACACTGAAGGATGAAACGCTGAGTTTGGCGCTGCCGGGATTCGAACCTGCGTTCGCAGGCTCTGCACTGATGTCAAAGCGAGCGCTCTACTCGCTGTGCCACTTGATCTACAGGTGGTCCAAAGTCAGGCGTCTTGATTTTGGCGGTCTGAATTGGGGTGGTTGGGCAAATTCTATGTAGTACCCATGGGCGACCATCTTGAGTACCCACTGGTCTGTTATCCCCTCCCATGCAGTAAGGAAAGATGTTATACGCCCCCCCCCCAACCGGTGTGGCACGGGAGGGGACCTGGATCCAAAGGTCATTTCTGAGGCCGGGGTGCCTCTGGGGTTGGAACCTCGTCCTCTACCTTTCCCACGATGCTGTCCTCTGGGTGGATAAGTGGTGGAGGTTTTAGACCCTTGTCTCGAATTCCAGTTGTTTCCTGTATTATACTGGTTCTGGGGAAAACAAGATTGCCCACGAAAGGACCAGCGGGAGCCGCTTCCTCTCTGAAGAAAGGGTTTCTGGGTAATCTGTTGAAGGAACTCTAGTGTTTCATAATTTTTCTTGGCCGTTTCCAGTGCATCATCCACTACCCAGCCAAACAGGTTGGTCTCAACAGGTTTGTTTATGAGGGCTGCTTGGGTCTCCGGCTTGAAACCGGAGTTCCTCAGCCATGCATGTCGCTTGAGCAATAACCTTGTGCCAGGGTTCTTTACGCTGCCTCTGCAACTTCCAGTGTTCTTGAGCACATTCTGGTTGACTTGCTTGCCTTCCAAAACTATGGCGAGCAACTTGGTCGGTGTAGGTTCTGGCACTTCCTGAAGGCCTTGCAGAAGGTTCCACTAGACGTCTTCATAGCTGGCCAATAGCGTGGTGTTATTGGCTATTCGTGTGGAAAACGCAGTTGTAACCCTCTTTCCCAGTGCATATAGTCTCTTGAATTCCTTATCGGGTGGTGCCTCTCCTGTAGATGGGGGGAAAACCAGCCAGTTTTCTAGTAGTGGTAACCACTAAAGAATCTTGAGTGGCATGTCCCTTGATGTAGGCAGGGTCATCGGAGAAGGACAAGACAACTTTTCCACTCTAGGGTTCACCACCCTGGTTTGGGCTGGCGTCACCAAGGAAGGTGCCCATCTCCTCTTAATAGAATTCAACAAAGGGATGGCCTGGCTGGCCGGAGGTTTTTCTTGGAGTATATCCTCCGCAAAAATCAGAATCTCGTAAAGCTTCTTGAGTGGTGATCTGAAAATGGTCAGCAGCTTTTTTCAAGATGGCGTTAAACGCCATTTGATCGTCAACAGGGGAGGCTTGGTGGGCCGGAGCGGAAGGGGGGGGGGGGGGTCTATGCACAGGGCATCAGGATCCTGGGTGGGAGAAGGGGACGTCCAAGGTTGATCATCAACCCGATGACTGTCTTCTCAATTGTCTATCTGGTCATCCACATTGTAATTTTCCAGAAAGGTAGCAGCCTCATCCTGATCATATTTGTCCATAACATCATCATCTGTCAGGACACAAATATACTCCTCATGTGGATCTTCCAAGGTCCTTTGAAACTTGGATACAGGTGTAAAGGGAAGGTCTTCGAGGTCTCTTGGGAGCAGGCTTCTCAGAATATGACAGTTTTCTTATCTGTCAATACATCCCTCAAATTTCTCCGTGGTCCATGAGGATGAACCAGAGGAGTCCAGGGGAGGAAAGGGTTCATCCTCTTCCCTGTGACGTCAAGATTTGTCCCCTAATGTACTTGACAAAAGGCACAGGACTCATCGTAGTCCTTGCGGGGCACACAGTGCTGTTGCGTGACTTTCGGCACGTCTAAGCCGTTTTGTGCTTCGCCGCCTCCTTCGACCGTTCCTTCAGTCTAACTGCCGAGGCAATCCTTGCGATGCTCTCACAGATGCTCAGGGAATCTGGTTGATCTACCGGCTGAACCGGAGGCTGAGCGGTGGATTTCGGCACCACTGGGGCCTTAAGCAGCGTCTGCAAATCCTCCTGGAGAGCTTCGACGGCGTGTATTTTTTAGTGTTAACGCCCTTTAGTTTGGATTGCCCAGTCGCAGGCTGCGGCGAAGGCTGACGATCGGAGGATCCTGTCGAAGTTTTGACGGTTCCGTTGGCGCTTTGGTACGCTTCAACAGTGCCGCCGGAGCAGAACCTTGGGTTGTGTTTTTGGTGTTATGATCGTGTGCGTCCCTGTCGCCGGGTGTTTTCCCCATAGCGTGACTCGCGTCAGGCCTGGTGTGGTAGGGGACGGGCATCGCGGAACGAGAGCAGTCTGCCGTTAGGTCAATGGCTTCTGACAGAGGCCTGGTCATCGCTAGTCCCCGCTCCATCACTTTCGGCGGTTGTGGCGGCGGAACAACATTCGGCCTGCGACACGCCGTAGGCCGCCCACCACTTCAAGCGGCGCTCCTTAAGCGTCTTATGTCGCAGGAGTCTACAGGCCGCGCAACCCTCTTCTTTGTGGTCGAGGGGAAGACTGTTGTTGCACTGAGAGTGCTAGTCTTTGCACGGATATATGGCCCTACACGAGGGACAAAATCTAAATGGCATCTTTTCCATAGCGAGAGACAGGTACATCGATGAACAAACCCAGGGAGCAGACAGGGTGAAGGAAGAAAGGCATACTTGTAAAGGATATGTCCAGCCTGACCCCACTCTCCCTACTGTTTAGGCCGGCCTGAAGCCCCGGCCACGTGGACGGCAGCGCGCTAGGATCAGCAGGCGTCGAAGGTCTGCAGCAGTCTTCGGCGTTGTTTCACAGGATTCAACTGTCGAAGTGACTTTACGGGAATAACGACAAAGTCAATAAATATGACAATAACGCTATCTCTATGTAAGAGCTCAGCATAAGGGCGGCCAGTAATCTGGGTGGAAAAAAACAATCTGAGGGACCTCGAAGCGTGAGGGATTTTGGGCACACTACAGTTCACATTAGGGATAGTGTTACATACACGCCTATGCAGACGTCCCCTTTCGATCCTCAAAAGACAATATGCAATACTCTGCGGTTGCCACTGGATGTCGGACCATATGCACAGCATGCGATTCTAAGCAGTTTAACAAGCATCAGAAGAACAAGTTACTTCTTACCTTGTAACGTTCTTTCGATGGGATGTTCCTCCGACGTATTCCTTATCTTTGATAATTCGTCTCCAGCTTGCTGGCCTCAGACATTTTTTCAGTAGAGGGCGCTGCGTGTCGACGTCCGCCGAGTCGATGTCCCTCGACGGCCACTGTATCGGTGCCGACGTCACCATGCCCATAAATAGCCACACGCGGCATCCGTTGCTCAGTTACGTTTTGTAGTATAAGAAAAGTCATGCCCGAATTGGTTATTGACCTTGAAGGAGCGTAAGCTACAACCGCAAGGGAAGTATTACTGCGGGGATGGATGGGAGGGGCGATAAGGAATACGTCGGAGCAACAACCCATCGAAAGAAAGTTACAAGGAAAGAAGTAACTTGTTCTTCGAAGGGATTGTGTCCTCCGACGTATTCCTTATCTTTGATAGACTCCCATAGCAGTGGCATGTAATTGGAGGTGGGAGTAAGAATGTCATGTATCCCTTTAGGGATGAACCGAATGTAATACGGCTTTGCCAAATCTAGTCTCTTGACTAGTGGAGGAAACCAGGTTGTAAAATTTTGTGAATGTATGTCCGGACGACCAGGTGGCAGCCGCATATATGTCTGACCGGTGAGGGCCGAAGAGGCTGCGATACCCCTGGTTGAATGAGCCCTAAGATTTTGGGGTGGCTCTTTCCCTGCCAGTTTCTAACATTCCAGAAAAGCCAAGATAAACCACCTGGAAATGGTTTGTTTTGTTATGGGTAATTCCAACTTGTGACCTGGGTATCCTAAAAACAGTTGGTCTGCTTGCCTGATCCAAGCCATTCTGCTGATGTAAAAGCTTAGAGCTCTCCTTGGGTCCAGCCTATGTAGTCTTTCTTCCTCTTTCCCCAGATGGGGAGGAGGGTAGAACAAAGGTAAGGTAATTTTCTGAGTAATATGAAATTCAGAAACCACCTTTGGGAGGAAATTAGGCTTCACCTGTAGGACAAGTTTGTCCTTGTGGAAAATTGTATGTGGGGGGTTTACAGGAGAGAGCTTGTAGCTCGCTCACCCTCCTAGCAGATGTTAGTGCTACTAATAGGACAGTTTTAAGTGTGAGAAAACTCAGCGAACAAGAGTGAAGTGGTTCGAATGGAGTGCCCATTAGGAAGTTTAAGACTAGGTTTAAGTCCCATAAGGGAACTTGGAATGGTTTTGGAGGATAAACATTAGTCAATCCCTTGAGAAATGGTATCACTAGAGGTAGTTTGAAATACGATGGTTCCTCCGCAGTGCGCTTGAAGATTGAAAGCGCTGCGAGATAGCCTTTTACAGTGCCAACTTGAAGGCCTGAGTTTGCCAAGTAGAGTAGAAACGATAACACCGTTGGTGTACTACATGAAAAAGGGTCGATATTCCCTTCTCTACACCAGCTGCAAAATTGGTTCCAACGGCAGCGGTATAAAGACTTTGTTGCTGGCCTTCTGGCCGAAAGCAACACCTCCATGAAGTCATCAGGGAGGCCCCAATCCTTGTACCTCACCCTTTCAGAAGCCAAGCGTGAAGGTTGAGGGTTCGGATGTCTGGATGGAGAACCTGACCTCCCTTCTGCGAGAGAAGATTCTCTTTGAGTGAAGACGGGTTGGAGGGCGATGGACATATCTAGAAGGTCCGGGTACCACGTTCTCCTGGCCCAGTCCGGGGCAATTAGGATCATGGTTTTCCGGAATCTTCTCAACCTCCTGATCATTTGAGGAATAACAGGGACTGGTGGAAACGCGTAAAGGAGTGGAAACTCCCAGTCCACTACGAACGCGTCGCCTAGAGCTCCTCTCAGGGGAAATTCCCTTGAACAGAACAGATCGCACTTCCTGTTGGTGCTTGTGGCGAACAGATCCACCTGAGGGGGTCCCCAAAGGGCGAAGATCTCTTGAAGGACTTTCTGAGCTAGCTCCCACTGGTGGGAGATTGTGCTCTGTCTGCTCAGAGCGTCCGCTGTCAAGTTCTTCTCTCCGGCTAGGTGGAGTGCCGATAGATTCCTTCCTGAATTGCCCAAAACCAGAGCTGCATTGCCTCTCTGCACAGTGGCAGTGATCCTACGCCTCGTCTTTTGTTGAGGTAGTGCATGGCCACCATGTTGTCCGTCATTATCAGGACATTTTTCCCTTGTACTGATGGCAGGAAAGCTTTCAGCGCTATCGCTCTCAGCTCCAATAGGTTGATGTGTAGTCTGGACTCCGATGGAGACCAAAGACCGCTGATGGTCAAGTCGTTGGCATGGGCTCCCCACCCCGTGAGTGAGGCGTCCGACTACTGTTATCTCCGGCCATGGTTGCCAAAACAGTTCTCCTTTCAAGATGTTCTCTGGATAGGCCCACCATTGAAGGTCACGGGCTACCTTGTCCGGAATCCGGAGGAGATCCGTCATTCTCCCTGAGAATTGTGACCACTGAGTTCTCAGTGCCCACTGAAGAGATCTCATTCTCAGGCGAGCCTCTGGCACATGGAAGATGCAGGATGCCATGAGGCCTAGCAACCTCTAAAAGTCGAAGGCTGGGAGACCTTGGGCATTTTGAAACTTGTTGAGAATCTGCAGAATATCTTGAGCCCTCACCTCTGGTGGCGAGGCTTTTCCCAGGGAAGTGTCCAGGACCGCTCCAATGAACTGGAGTCTCTGTGATGGTATCATCTGTGACTTCTTTAAATTGAGGGAGAAGCCCAGTTTGTGAAGGAAGTGGCATACAATCTAGCTGGATCTGAGCTTGTTCCGAAGATACAGCCCTGATCAGCCAATCGTCCAGGTAGGGGTAGACGTGGATCCCCTCCCTCCTTAGACTTGCAGCCACTACCGACATTAGCTTGGTGAAGACCCTCGAGGGAGAGGTCAGCCCAAATGGCAGAACTCGAAATTGATAATGAGTCGCCAATTGCGAACCTCAGGTATTTCCTGTGTTTGAGATGGATTGGCACATGGAAATAAGCATCCTGAAGGTCCAGAGATACCAGCCAGTCCTGGAGCTGGAGGGCCTGAAGGATCTGAGAGAGAGTTACCATCTTGAACTTCTCCTTCCTGAGGAACTTGTTCAATTCTCATAAGTCCAGGATGGGTCTCAGTCCTCCATCGTCCTTTGGTATGAGAAAGTGGGGGGAGGGGGGGGGGGGGGGGGGGGGGGGGGGAAGAGTACCAGCCCTTGTTCCTGTCCACTACAGGTAGCGGTTCTATGGCACCTTTCTCTAGCAGGTCTACAATTTCCTGCAAGAGGAGCGGATCTGGAACTTTTAGAGAGCTGTGCCCCGGTGGATGACTGAGGGATGTGTAGAAAGGGTAGGCAGTAACCCTGGGCGACTGTCTCCAATGCCCAAGCATCTGACGTTATAGCCTGCCATTCCGTCAGATGGTGAGTTAACCTGCCCCCTACAGGTGTTGTGTGGAAAGACCTCAGAGTGGTTTGGGGGCGGCTGATGTAGATGCCGAGGGTAAAGAAGCACCTGCTGCTGCTGCGGCTTTAGTACTTTTGACCTGTCCACCTCAGGTGGATATCCTTTGGCCTCTTTGAGCCAGCTGTCGTCTGCCTTTCCCGAATGCGGAATAATAGCGAAAGGACTTTCCTCTTCAAGAGGTTCCTGAGGGGCGAAAAGGAGTTTGGCGGATTGCAGCTCCTACAATTTTGCTGCTGCTTTAGATGTCTGCAGCTTTTCCAGACTGTCATCAGCTTTTTTTACGAATAATGAAGAGCATATTCAAAAGTCTGGCCTGTACATCTGGAGCAAAGCCAGACTTTCGCAACCACGCATGCCTGCGGATTGTTGTACTTCCCGCCATGGCCCTGCTGATACTGTCAGCGGAATCGATGCCAGTTTGAAGTGACTCGCACATGGCATCCTCGCCATTTTTAATAATGTTAAGGAAGGCTTCCTTTTCCTCTCCTTCGGGTATGCAGTCAGCCGCTGATGAAGCACACTCCCACAGTGTGTGACTGAACCTGGCGAGCGTACAGGTGGCGTTGATGGACTTCAACGCCATACTACAAGCAGAGAAGACTTTCTTTGCCATAGAATCATACTCTTGTCATCTCTATCCTGTGGGACAGTAGGGTAAGTTGTCCTGCTGCTTGATGAAGTTGCCGCTTGCACCACCAGGCTCTCTGGAGTCAGGTGTTTTGATAAGTATTCAGGGTCAGCTGCAGCTACCCTATACTTGGTTGACAATCTTTTATTGACAGCAGGGATAACAGGAGTTTCCCAATTAGATGAAATCTTTCTTTGTAAGGCTGCATGGAAGGGGACCACAGGATCCTCCTGTGGACCTTTGTCTAATATGTCTGTCAGGTCATCCTGTTGAAAAAGAGGCGAAGGCGCAGACCAACCCATACATTCAATAATCCTTGCCATCAGGGTTCTATAGGGTGTTGCAGCATGTTCCCCTGGGTCTGGCTTAACAGATTCCACTTCTGGGGAAGTGTCAAGCCCACTTGCCTCATGTAATGACTCCTGTAGGTCTTTCAACCTTCTTTCCTCAGAGGTGAAATCCTCTCAAACAGGTAGTGTGGTCCTCTGCAACCCAAAGGTTTCCTGGTCAGAATCTTCCCCCTCTTCATAAATTGAAGATAATCCAGGGTACTCTGACCTTTGAAATGGTGTAAAACCCATCTCTAAGGCAGAAGGAGCCAAACTTGTCATTATTGGGCGAGAAAACGTTGAAGTCGTCGACGCCGATGTGACAAGCTTCGAAGGCGCCGAGAACGGCGTCGAGAAAACTGGAAGAGGCCTCGAAGAACTCGATCGGGATCCTACTCGAGGATGTCGACAACTGTCTCGGCGTCGTGCCGGAGGCTCTTGGAATCACAGTTGGCTGTGGAGTAGCTGTGGTCTTCTCTTTCATCAGAACCCTTCGACGACGGCGTTGAAGACTGTGCCTTCTTGCCCGATGGCTCGTGGCGCTCTCGGGTGGAATGTTTCGCCGGGTGCAGCGACTCGCGGCTTTTTGATTTTTTGGGTTTTTCACCCGGGGTATCACCCTCAGCTGTCTTCGAGGGGGTCGAGGCCGCTTTCTCGAAGACGCTTAACATTTTCTTTCTGAATTCCTCCCACTCAGCCTGAGAGCTGTGTTTTGTGGGACAGGAGACCCTTTCTGGGGAAACAGAAGACGAGAAGGAAGGAGATCTTCGACGTCTCTTCTTTGAGTGTCTTGATCTCGACGAATGGTGGGAGCTACTTCGAGATCTAGAATGGGAATGTTTTCGATGGCGAGGAGCCGAAGAAACTTTCGAGGAGGTTCTGACTGACTTAACTCTCTCGAGCTTCCCCTTGCGCTCCTTCAAGGCTTTCGCCGTCATGGACATGCAGTCCTCACACTCCGAACAATGGTGCTCGGCTCCCAAGCACCACAAGCAGATCCTGTGTGGATCCGTTATCGACTTTTTTTAGCACAGTCTCGACATTTTTTGAAGCCGGATCGCAGCATCATCGGTTCCGATGAAGATGCCATCGAGAACGAGTTGGTATATTCAAGTAGATATAGAATGTTTATTCTGACTGAACTGAGCAACGATGTTCCAAGGCCCCACGAAGCGCAGAAAAACGGAACTGAGCAACGGACGCCGCGCGTGGCTATTTATGGGCATGGTGACGTCGGCGCCGATACGGCGGCCGTCGAGGGACATCGACGAGCAGCGCCCTCTACTGAAAAACTTTCCGAGGCCAGCAAGCTGGAGACGAATTATCTGGAGAAGGAATATCTTTTACAGTAAGTAATGCATGTCTTCTGATGCTTGTTAATCTGCATAGAATCACATACTGTGCATAGACTAGTGAGCAGTACCCGGAGTTGGAGTGTGTTGTGAGAAGGAACAGTAGAGAAAAGATGTCTTAGAACTGCTTGTCCCACCTGAGAATCAGACCTAGAATGAGTGTCTAGGCAATAGTGTTTTGTAAAGGGGTGTACAGAACTCCAGGTTGCCACTTTGCAAATGGACTCCAGGGGAACATTTGCAATGAATGCTATGGATGTCCCAGTGCTTCGAGTAGAGTGTGCTCTAGGCTTGAAGGGCAGTTCTCTCATTGCAAGAGTGTAACATAGTGTGATGCATTTGACAATCCACCTTGAGATTGCTGATTAAGAGACAGGATCCCCTTTTCTACCAGCTGCCACTGAAACAAAGAATTGTTTAGTCTCAGTGATTTAGTTCTTTCCATGTAAAACATGAAAGCCCTGCGTGCGTCTAGTGTGTGAAGGCTTCTTTCGGCCATGTTAGTAGGTTTCTGGAAGAATGTGGGTAGTTCGATTGACTGGTTCACATGGAACTTTGAAATAAATCTCGGCGCAAACCTGGGATGTGTGCGCAGAACTACCTTATCCTTGTGGACTGTAACAAAGGGGTCTAAAACAGAAAGAGCCTGTAGTTCGCTAACCCTTATGATAGAAGTGATAGCCACTAGGAAGGCTGTTTTATAAGTCAGATCTTCAGACTTGCTTTATGCATAAGCTGAAAGGGAGCTCCCATGAGCCTGGTCAAGACCACATTCAGATCCCACGCAGGGGCTGGATGAGAGATGGGAGGATAAATCCTCTTAACCCCTTCCATAAAGGCTTTAATTACTGGTATCTTCCACCACAGTACTTTTTGTTGTGATGTGGTGTAGGCTGACAGCGCAGCCAGATGAACCTTTAGGGAATTGAAGACTAACCCAGAGTCCAACAGGTGGGTTGGATACAACACAATGTGTGAGGGTGAGCAATCGATGGGATTGACTCCCTTGGAATTGCACCAGACAAACCGTTTCCATTTGCTGGCATATCAATAACGTGTAATAGGCTTTCTCGCTTTCCTGAGAATGTCCATGCATATGACCTCAGGAGCCAGGCTGCTAAGTTCAGAGTTTGTGGGCATGGGTGGAGGGTCTCTCCTCTGTCCTGAGACAACACGTTGTACAGGCAGGGCAGTTTGACTGGTGGTGAGAGGGACATCTCCATCAGGTGAGCGAACCAGGGTTGGCGGGCCCACATGGGGGCCACCAGTATCATGGTAACTGGCTGCTGGTGCATCGGGGGGGGGGGGGGGGGCTTTAAACCGTAGACAAATTTCCCCGACTAAGTTCCCCTTAAATCGGTTCTGGGGGTACCTGGAGGCGTAGTCTTGGCATTGGGCGTTCTCCTGTGTAGCGCACAGGTCGATCTCTGTGCAAACAGCCCACGGTAAAGGTGCACCAAATTAATGCAATGGTTCACTGACACCAGCCATTAAAGTTACGTTTGTCCTTGTAACATAAATGTTACATTTAAAATGAGAAAGGGGATACTCAGCATCTCCCCAGCACTCTACATAAGGGGTGATGCTGGTCTCACCTAATAAAATGTAAAAGGGTTCCAAAGATCCTTTCTACCCTTGTGAACTGTAGTTCTCACAAGGTAAGCCAGATAAACTTAAAAGGGGAGCCCCTAGGGCAACCCAGCAACAATAGGCACTTATTGCCAAAAAAGTTGTCAAAGAAGTTAACTTTTAAAACACTATGGAGTGTTTTAAAAATGACACCCATAAACAGAGTTAACTATTCTGTGAGCGTGGAACAAAATTCCCACTCCATGAGGTATACAGAACAAATAATTACCAGCCCAGCAAAATGTTCTGGGATCGATAAAGGTTAGGAAGATGCATCATTGATATGAAATTCTTACTCAACCTACTTGCCCAGGAAAGCTGCTGCTTTCATGGACGAGTGCGCCGTTGTGCGCATGTGGCCAAGGAAGGGGGGCTCAGACCACCTAGTGCCAGTCAACATCACTGCTGCCAGAAAGCCTGCTACAGGGGTGGGTGTGAATCCAGAGGGTGTCCCAGATTGGAAATCTACTGGACGTTTTTTGTGGTTCAGATCCTGAACATTGGTGAGCTTGGACTTGCTTCCGTCTCAGATTTCGGTTTGGACAACTTCTGCAGCTATTATTCAGATCATAGTTGGAGCCAAGAATCCCTCGAAGAAGAGCAGCCTGCTGAAGATACGAAGACAACTCCTGAAGTGACCTAGCATCCCTTACATTAGGCAGCCCGGTGAAGACCTACGCCCCTGCCTGATCTCTGAAGACTCTGAGTGGTGCTTCAGCCCTTTGACTAGTGCGACTAACTAGTGTGGACGCCTTTGAGGATCCTGCCTTTCTGAGCCTTCGATGTGTCCCTGGACTGTACGGTGCACTGACCAGCTCTCTCCTGGACTACCTCGCAAGAAGTATCGCTAGTCTACATTAGAGTCTGGAACTTCAGTGGTCGCCTGCTTGTGCCACCAGTAGCGTTCGCCCCTGCTTGTGCTAGTAGCGTTTGCCCCGAATTCCAGCTTTCCAACTTCAAGGAACCTGACCTGGAGCAGCTTATGTGACCGTGACTGGAAGGATGATTTTCATTGCCTGTGTGCCTATACGGTCTCTGGAAATCGCCTTCCTCCAACCTGTGAAGTGTCCTGAAGAGGTCTGCATTGGTGGATTCTGTATTTGTTGAAAACTGTTGCATCTTCCTTTTCCATTCAGCCGGAAGAATCCTCGAAAACTGCAACTCCTGGGTAACTCTCACTGGAACAAACCTCAGAAGATCGAACCCCCGACAATCCCCATAAGATCCATGAAGTCATCTGGGAAACTGCATCAGGGGTATAAGTAAACGCATTGTACCTCACCTCACCCCCCCCCCCCCCCCCCCACATCCCCCATCCCCTGCCGTGTCAGCCATAGGACAATATTGGGAACAAGTCTGTCGTCTCATTCATTCCATTCCACACAGCTTGAGTCGCCAAACCTGGGTCAGGTACCCTGCCCCTTGGTTACCCATCAGCACATGCCTATTGAACCCTACTTGCAGACACATTCTAGTGAAAACATTGTGGCTCTGGTGACTTATGGGGTACAAAGCCCATTCAATACTACCCGTTAGATTCATTCTTCTGAGTGTTAAGAAGGCCTACAATAACCATTTTTATATTTGACTGTCTAAATTGAATTGTGTGCCTTGATTGGATTATGGCCAACTTCTCAGAGTTCCCTGTTCACTATAACTAGGGTGGTTTTATAAAATCTGTCCACCAGGCTAGATTCTAGAAATCCATCTCAACAGGGAAAGCGCAGCGAAAGATTTGCCAAAGTGGACAACTGACAACACGGACCAATGGGAGGGAAAGAGAGAAAGAAAGAACACGAGAGAAAGAAAGAACACGAGAGAAAGAAAGAACACGAGAGAAAGAAAGAACACGAGAGAAAGAGAGCACGAGAGAAAGAGAGCACGAGAGAAAGAGAGCACGAGAGAGCACGAGAGAGCACAGCTCTTTTGCTGGACTTTAAGACTTTTTGATTTTTATCCTGGAGCAAGGGAGACCTTTTTCTCACTCTCTCATGGATTCTCTGATTTGAACCCTGTGCTTTTTTTGGTTTTGGAGTCTGAAACTCCATAGGCATCATCTTTTTGTATTGTGACACACAGCACCTTCAGAGCTGTATCACAGAGAAGTCCTTTGATTTCTCAAAGGTTTAAATACCTTCTCTTGGATAAACTGTTTCCAAGAGTAGTAAAGTGAAATTGACTTTACTTACCTTTTTCTCTTTGTAGATCCAGCACACACCATCTTATGTGGAGTGCTAGGGGGTTACTTACTATCCCCTTTGTCTACCTTCTCATGTAACATTTTTCATGTTAGCATTACTACATTTGATGGCTGGTGGCAGCAGTTTAATTTTCCTACCATTGTGCATGTTTACAGCAGGCTGAATCTTCAACTACACTATTGCACCCATGGGTGCCCATTTAATCAAAATGGCCTTGGTCGTCTTTCTTCGCCATTTCTTGTTTGTAAGGTCCTTTCTTGAAATTTACTCTGCGCGCCAAACCAGGTTTGGTCCCTGTGTTTCGTCTCACTGGTGGCTCCAGCATTTCTGGCAGGGCAGGAAGCGAGGGAGGTTTCCGAAACTCCCTGTGCGTAGTCTCCATGGTTACAGGAATGCACTCAAAGGTGATTGGTTGGCTGGCTGTCCTTGGAGGACAGGCACTCTGCTGTGTGAGCGACAGCTGGGCTGCGAATGAAAGGGAGAAACTTGCATAAAAGGCGAGTTCTTTTGCAAGGAAGGCAGAGTCAGCCACTGGACGAAAGAACCGAAGAAGAAACTGTAAAAGAAGCTTCCTGCACCCTCCTGAACCGTTGGTTTGCCTGGTGAAGCAGTGCTGAAGCTCTATATTTAGAATTGTCTAGAGAAGCCCGGAACGGACGACTTCTCCCCTTGGGTTGGTGGGAACAACTGATCCCAAGACAAACTTGACTGGAACCCCTCTACCTGCTGGCTGTACTTCTTCACTGGTGCTGGAACCAAGTGCCAGGGGACAGGAACACCAGAATCCAGTGCATCGTTTTTAAGCTGGACCCGAGCTCCAGGAAGATCCTACGGACTCCCTCGAAGCAGGACTGCCCAAGCCTGAGCCACCCCAACAAAGTGCTGGACCCCAGAAGCAAGGGGAGCCCATAAGGTGTCGAAGAACCACAGTGGTGTGATTTGCGAGTAGCTGAAACCGCAAAGTGCCACCGATCTGAATTGTGCCCGTTGCTGCCGCTGACCTTCAAACAGTAGTGCAGGAGTCCCCAGACGTCCTCCCTCTTGTACCCACGACTGAGGCCCAGGAACAATAGGATCTGCAGGACTACAACAGGAAATGAAGCCAGCTGGATCCCTTTCTTCAGACTCCAAGTACTGTGTATCTAGGAGTACTTACCTTCAATTGTGTGTAGCTTGCTTGTTCTCACTGGAGACTTGCATTTGCTGCCTTTTGCAGAGTTGCTTACATATATGCTTCTCACAAGCCTTCCAGCTTCTGGCCCAACAGTGATTCCTTTTGCTACAAAACTCTCTTTAACATTGTGCAAGACCTTTGTGCTATCTTCAAAAGTGTCTCAACTTTCCTAGACTTCTTTCAACTGACATTGGCTGTCCTGGCTCCCTGTAGATTCTTCTTACCCTCTGGCTTTGTGTTGATCTGTCGATCTATTGATTCTTGGGTAAGTATATACCTACCTTACTTGTATAGCTGGGAAAAGGTTAACCTATATTTCATTGGGGGATTGTAAAGTACTTACCTGTTTGGAGAAACTTGTTAACCATTGTTTCCTTCCCTAACCTTTCACTTTTTCCACAAACTCCAGTATTGCATTTAAGTGTAAAGTGATATACCAATGCCCACAGTGTTCTAGCTATTGAAATCACCTCAGGGTGTAGGAAGTGTGTGTGACATCCCAAAAGGGTACCTACTTAACTGAAAGAGTATATTTTTGAAGTGTATTTGATTGTTGTCAATTGCCCCCTTCTAAAGAAGGCTTATTTTAAAACTGACTAAAATTAATAATTTAATCAAGAAACCTTGAGTACAAGTGTTATTTGAATACATGTCACTATGAAGCTCTATGTTGCAACCCTACAGCTCACATTGACCCCTCTTTAGATAAGCCTGCCTGATCAGTCACTATACCAACTTGTGAAGTACAGGCCTATACCAAAGGTTGGGTTACCTATTGCCAAGAGGACACGATTGGTGTAGTCTCCCACAGGGTTACTCCATACAATCTTGCATGACAGAGAGAAAGACTGCTGAAACACCATCCTAACACCATTGAAATCCACATTGGGGAACCTGTAGAAGTACCAGAGGGAGGAAGGTAGATAAGGCGATGGCCTTAAGGTCCTCGTCAAAAGACTCGGTTAGAACCATACAACATGGATTACATGTCTCTAGTCTTCCAGCCCATCCTGTTGGGGAGTAGGAACTTCTGAGGTAGGGTAGAAGGAGGCCATGAGAAGGACGAGGGTGAGACTAGGGAACCCAGTAGTCTGGCCTACCTACCATTATTCACCAGTAAAGCCTTTGACAGATAAATAAAAATACCTCATTATCTGGGTCATATTGAAGCCATCTGTGAGATTCCACGCAGATACTTACTTGGGGACACGAATCTTAATATGAATGTAGTGGTCTCCATATCCATAACTGTTTACCCTTGGAATGCCTTTCCCAGCCATGCGAATCCTCTGGTCTGCCTGAATACCAGGTGGGATCTAGGGTCAAAGGACAAGTTGAAACATGTTATTATGGAATCTCTAAAAATATGAGCAAATTTACCTTTCAATGTTACATTTAAACTGCATAATAAAAGGAGAAACAAGTTAGTTACCTGTGACTCCTGTTCTCCAGCATGGGTCTGGCATGGATTCACATCCTTGTGAATATTCCGTTATCAGAATGAGAATCCTCAGTAAAAGAAAATAAAACGTTTTCACTTTAGCTTGAAAACTCTTACTCCTCTAAACCAATCACGGTGCTCTGCATCATACTTCCCCATCCAATGACAGACCTTTCCTTAAGCTTCACCGCTGGCAGCCATCTTCAGATTTGGTAGTACGTAAAGTGCCAGTATGAACCAAGAAGAGCCACAGAGGGAAGGCAGGAGGGTTTGCACGTGAACCCCTGCCAGACACATGCTGGAGAACAGGAGTTACAGGTAACTAACTTGTTCCTTCTCCAGCATGGGGTCTGGCATGTAGTCACATGCTCATAAATAAAGATTACACAGTAGTACACATACAAAACCATGGTGGTTGGCAAGGCTCAACAGAAGTAAAAACACTCACCCCTGGAACAGACTGACCTCAAGTGTACAGGTTGCGTGGCACTGCTTGGCCGACCAGGACTCTTCCCTAGAATCCCTGCCAATGCAGCGGAACCTCGTAAAGGTGTGCATGGAGCTCCACATAGCAGCACTGCAGATGTCGAGCAGGGGCACACCAGGGAGAGTTGCTGCTGCAGTGGCTCTGGTGGAATTGGCTATCGGCCGGTTTGGACGGGATCTGTTAGCTAAGGGATAACAGTGCATGATGCAGCCAGAGAGCCATCTGAAGATGGACGCCTTTGACAAGGCCTTCCCATGATTCATAGGTCCACAATTGACGAACAATTGAGAAGTCTCCCAAAACAGATTTGTACGTGCGACATAAAACTTCAAGGCACGGGCAAAGTCGAGCGAATGCAAGGCCCTGCCCGCTGGTGACGACGGATTCGGGAAGAAGACAGGCAACCCCAATGGCGTGTTGAGGTACAACTCTGATGGCATCGGCATAAAGGTGGGGTGTGTGCGCAGTTATTACCACCCAGGTGGGGTGTGTACGCAGTACCACCCTTGAAGCGTGGAAGGACAAATACGGCTGCTTACAGGACAGGGCCTTGACCGCCCGACCCGCCTGGCTGAGGTGATCGCCACAAGGAAAGCAGTCTTCCACGAGAGAAACTTGAGCAGGGTTTGCTGCATCGGCTTAAAGGGGGCCTCCATGAGTTTAGTCAAGACCACATTAAGTTACCAAGCTTGGGCAGGGGCCTTCACTGGCGGAAAAGTCCTTAAGAGGCCCTTGAGGAGCTCCTTGACAAGTCTGTGCAACCACAGGAAAGGCCGTCCTGTTGTAATGGGATATGGTGGTGCGGTGTACGTTGATAAGAGGCGTGAATCAGTCCAGCCTTGGCCAAGGAAAGTAGGTATGGTAGGAGCTGCTGGGCTGTGACATGCATAGGAGGAATCTTCCGTGCCCTGAACCACAAAGAGAAATGTTTCCACTTATGGCCATAGCACATCAACTTTGAAGAGGCTCTGGCCTTGGCCAGGATGTCCATACATTCCGCAGGTACAGAAAATCCAAATTCTAGGGCTGCAGGAGGCAGGCCAGAGGTTCAGCAACACGGTTGTGGTGTAGAATCCCCCCTCACTCTCTGGCAAGAAGATCAGGAAGTAGAGGCGGCCTGATGGATGGAGCCGCTGACAGACATAGCAGGTCTGGATACCAGATTTGTTGCGGCCACGCTGGAGCGACGAGCATCATCCTGCAGTGATAATTAGTGCGTTAATCACTCGTAGCTTAAGTGGGAATGGAGGAAAAGCGTATAAGAAAAGTCCCTCCCACAAGAACGCATCCCCATGCTCCTCGGCTGCGGGAACCTGCTGGTGAACTTCTGACACTCTGAATACATCGCCATCTCGAAGAGGTCGATCTGGGGTTGACTGCATTTGTGGAATAGAAGATCCACTTGGTCCTGGCGAGGCTACCACTCGTGGCATGAATGCAGCTCCCTGCTGAGCCAGTCTTTGATGGTGTTTTTGGTGCTCGCCGGGTGGAAAGGGACGAGAAACAGGTCCTGACGTATGGTCCAGTGCCACAGATCCTGGGTTTCCTTGGAGACGGAGAGCACTTCCCGCCCTGCAACTGGATGTAGAAAATGGCGGTGGTGGTGTTCGTGAAGATACTTGCCACCTTGCCCCTCAGCGATGGTAGGAAGGACTTGAGGGCCCAGAAGACGGCCCAAAGCTCCAGGACGATGTGAAGGTTCTTTCTTCTGGCAGCCAGAGGCCTCTGGCATAGAATTGACCGCTGTGTGCTCCCCAACCTTCCAGAGAAGCATCTGTGGTGACCGTCTCCTGTTAAGGAGGGACTTGGAATGGAGCACCTTGTATGAAATGAGGGTGCATTCCCCACCACTATCGCCTGTCGGAGCTCCTTGTTGCGGGCGATCTTGTCCGTCCAGGATCCCGGAACTTCGCATCCAGAAACTCATGGGGAGGCCTCATCTGTAGTCTGCAAAGGTAGACAAGGTTGATGCAGGATGACATTATGCCCAGCAGCAACTTGACAATTCGCACAGTAGCCGACCGTGCCGACAACATGCGCTGCACCTACACTAGGATAGCTATCAACCTTTCTTCCGAGGAAGACAACAGAAAAGTTAATGTGTTGAGTCGTGCTCCCAGAAACAGAACATTTTTTAATGGCTCCAGGTAGGACTTCGAATAATTTATTGAGAATCCAAGATGTGTCAGCAAACGCACAGTCCTTGCCATGTGCTGGCTCACCAGTGCGTAGGAGCGGGATCAGACGCGCCAATCGCCCACATAAGGGTAGACGTGGATGCCCTCGAGACAAAGATGTGCCGCCACCGGAGCCAAGCATTTCTTAAAGACCCTTGGGGTAGATTTCAGGCCGAAGGGGAGCGCCTTGAACTGATAGGGTCTCCCCTGGACCACAAACCGCAGAACGTGTGGTGCTTCTGGTGAATGCTGACAATGAAGTAGGCATCTTCCAGATCCAGCGATGCCAGGAAGTCGCCTTTCTCCAGTTGTCAGAGCACATGCTGCAACGTGACCATCCTGAATTGCTGGGACTTCAAGTACTTGTGGAGGCCGTCTCGGGTCCAGAATCGGCCTCCACCTCCCTGATCTTTCAGACCAGACAGTATCTGGAGTACACTCCGGCACCCCGTTCCTTAACAGGACGTGGACCTTCTGCAACAGCTGCGCCACGTGTTGTCGAACCACCAGGGGACTACGAGGACACCTGCACTGGAACTCCAAGGAGTGCCTCTTTTCTAGAGCGTCCAGCACCTTTCTGCCTGTGGTGATGGTCTTCCACACATCGACTAACCTCGCCTGCCAGCCTCACAATGGGTTGCACAAGTGTGCCACCCCCCGCTCCCCCCAAGCCCACGGTGGGTTCAGGCCTGTTTCAGGGTTGGGGGCTCTGCCCTGTCCTCCGCTGCCTTATGCCTGCGAGTGACCTCTTTAGGTCTATTGAGTCGAGGAGCAGGAAGACTGTCGGATAAGGGGTGGTATATCCCTTGGAGGACCAACCGGACTTTCCGCTCGAGGAACAAAAGGATGACCGATGTTGCTGTAGGGTACCCAGCGAACGTGCTGTCCCCCATGTCCGTCTTGATAATTTGCTGAGACTCGTCGACAGACTTGCCAAAGAGGTTCTTTCCATCAAATGGCATGTCCAACACTTTGGACTGAACGTCCAGTCTGAAGTTGGTGGCTTCCGAAGAGACACGCCATTGCCAATTTGATATAACCCGCTGTGCGCAATGTCCACAGCCACTAATGGCATGGTCCAAGGCCACTATCCCCTTCCTGGAACAGGGACATTGCTTCTACCTTCTTGTCCACGGGCAAGAAGTCTAAAATAGGGCCCAATTTATACCATAGCTCCAGATCATGCGGGACACAATGGCCAAGGCATTAGCAGCCATAGTGATGCTGGCAGCAGTACAGATCCTTTTCCCCATCGCGTCCAGCTTCTTACCCTCCTGGTCCAGGGGCACCATGGACAAGGAAGACTGGTTCGCCAAGTGTTTCCTGGCTGCGGCTGAGACCACAGTCTCGGAAGGAGGCTGGGACCTCAGGCACTTGGGCGCCGAGTCCAGAACTCTATTTCTTCTCGAGCCTATCCTGCTTTGGTGGAGCGGTGCTCGGGGTCTTCATTTGGGCTAAGCCCTCCTCCCAGATATTGTCTAGCAAGGGAACGGGAATGATGGTCTTCCGTCTGGACTCATAATTGGTAAACAAATCCTTCCTTTTTAGTCTCCTCAGGTACTAGTTGAAAAAGGTCAGAGCATGAAAAGACAGAGCCTCATCTGGTAAAGAGGCCCTGTGTGGTTCATCCGCACCCACTGGGCTCCCCTTTAGTTGTTACAAAGTCAGTTTTGTCAGTGTCCGTCGCCGAAGTAGTCGGATCCGTGCGTACTGCCGGATCCCCAGGTGGAGGCGGTGGTGTCGGTTGATTCCTTGGACAGGCTTTTGCGCCAGGGAGCACTCCCGGGAAGCGGCCTTGGGGGACTCCTAGACAGAGTAGGGTCCAGTGTGGAAGGCTGTCTCTCTGGAATTTCCGAAACAAGCATGTGCAGCGTGGTCAGAATGTTCAAACACCCTTAGCTGAGGCGTGAAAGGAATGAGCAGTGGAGGTTTCAGACTGATGCGCCTACTCAGCAAGGTGGGGCTCCGGGCTCACTTTGTGGGGACCCACCAATCGACACAGGTCCCTGACCACCTACGTGGTTTGAATAATAGTCTTCAGGCAGATTATCGTGACCCTCATCAGAGCTCATAACAACCTGCACCCCGTGCCCTTCTTAGAGTCGTGTCTCCTCCCCCCCCCCCCCACCGCCCGAACCCACCCTTATTGGGCGGAGTGGTCAGTGGAGCGGTCCCCATTCCAGGCATTTTAGCCAGAACCGCAGCAGCTGCTTCATGCCGTGGTGGTAGGGACACCCGAAGGGCGGCCGCAGCCGTGACCATGGACACTTTCTTTGTGGCCAGTCCACCCCCTGACGAAGTAGTGGTAGTCGACATGGTGGTAGCAGGGGCCCTTGTCAACATGGTTGTGATAGTCAATGACAAAGTTGTTCTGGCCGGTTGGGCTACTGATGCAGATGGTGTCGCCCCGGGTGGGGGGGGGGGCGTGGGTGGGGTTGTGGGGGGAGGGGGGGTGGCGGGGGTGGGGTGTCTGGGGATTAGCAAAGGGCTGCCTTTAGATTTCTCCTTCAGCATCTTGTCCGCCGACGGTAAGCAGATTTTGAAGGCGTCAGGGACTTTCTCTTAGAGGGAGAAACCCTCACTGGAGGCTCACCGTAGAAGTAGATGGTGACAGCAATCTTGTCCTTCCCGAGCTAGCACCCACAGCTGCAACAAACCCAGTGGGATCAACGTCATGCAGCCTGGCCTCCTTCTGGACCCCCGAGGGCAGGGTGTTCTCAAAGTATCTCAACCTCTTTTCTGAGGGGGTTCGCTTGTGGGACTAGCCGGTCCTGGGGGAAGCATGACCAAGCTCGGAAGCAGAGTCAGAGACCTTGCCAGATTTGAGCCACGCTGCCAGCCTGCTGTAGCGAGCCTTCATCGTCTTTCGAAAATCCACAGCAGACCTTTCATTCCTCCTCATCATGGTCTGGATGCAGGCAATATAGACATTTATGCCGTCGATCTTCGACATACACATTACTCAATCCACAATTTGCGCAGAGTTTGAAGAGGCTTCTTTTCTCCTCGGTCATGGTGGAAAGATGCGAAGTAGGACCAAGCAGGGCCTTTTTGAAACTCGAAGGAAGATCCGCAATGTAATATGATCTTTGTCGACGGCTGAGATGAGGCCCACTATGCCCCCCCAACCCCTTCACTGAGATTTTCGACCATCTGCACCAGGAAAGTCTATCTGATGAGGAATCCGCTGGAGAAAGGCAATCCATTGAAACACTTACCTTTTTTCATTATTTTTAGCGTGCTCATTTACTGCATCTGGCTACTAAATGTGCCTAGTGCCCCAACATCGCTGTGCCATGAGATTTGCGCTTGTTCTTTGGCCATATTGTTGTTTGGCCTTCTTCCTGCCTTCTCAGGTCAGGAAACTACTTTTGTGGGCTACTGCTGGCCTGGTGTGTGTGTGGAACCAGGATTCGGGAGGGAACTGTCTGGTCGCACTCCTCATCTGGTGCACCAAAGTGTCTAGGTGTGGGGCATGAGTGAAACCCACAGTGATTCCAGATTGGACCACTGCTGGCTGTTTGAAATGTGCAGATCCTTACCATTAGTGGGCTTGGACTGGCTTCCAGCCAGGATTTCACATAAGATCCCTGCAGCCATTTCTTCAGATAAGCATTGTAGCCAAGTATCCTGTGTATAAGAGCAGCCGGCTGAGGTTCTGTATATAACTCCAGTAGACGCCTGGCATCCCTTCCTGCGTTTGGCCCGGTGAAGCCCTGCTGGAAGAACTGATCTGCCAAGGCCCCGAGAGGTGTTTCACACCTTGGACTGGTTAGGCCAACCAGTCTCGACGCATTCAGGAGGATCCAGCCGTAGTGAGCCTGCACCAAGCAATGGACTGACCAGCTCACTATGGGGCCACCTTGCTGCAGTTGTCACCGTTCTGAGTAGAGCCTTGGAACTTTTCAGATCTTCAGCCATCTCATTCCAAGGGAAGCTGTGCTGGGCCTGCTCCTGGGTTTGCCGCCTGAAGATCTACCATTGCCGCCTGACCGTAGGGACTCCCGTTGCAACACTCCTGCCATCCTGTGAGGTGTCGTGAGTGGGGGGTGGGGAGGGTTTACATTGCAGAAGTCCTCATCTTTACTTGTTGGAGTCTTCTACTGGGAGCTATCTGGAATTGATTCCTTAGCACAGCGGCCGATTGAAGCTAAATTCAGACGGCGAAAGTGACCTGTACAACCAGAACAGGGAGGCCTCCCAAAAATCTACCACCAGGGCTGATTTTAGAAATTTCTCTTAATAGTCTTCATGTCTCTCAGCTCCAGTGGACAACTTGGCCCCCAGCTCTCCAACTTATTTATTTTTAAAAAAATGTATTGCCATATATATGGTTACAGCTGTGAATTTCAATTTACTTTTTGCATGGCTACATTTAGATTAATAACAAATAACTTAACTTCCCCACACATGCAATGTGTCGTTTTGTGACATCGGTTGGGGGCAAAGTCTTCAGTGTCTGGGAGCTAGCTCATTTTGTGTTCCATGTGGCTGCCGGTTGGATACTTGCATTATTTAAACTTTGAGTTGGCTGTCCAATAGGGGACAGCCAGTCTCCAAGAATCTACCTAGCAACATCCAAGCCCCTGGAGGATTGGGGGCAGATGGCCCCTACCACAGTTCCTGCCAGCTCTCACAGAAAGGAGAGACTTCATGGTCTTCTTGTAAGAAGTCGCCAATGTGTACGAAGAAAGGGGGCCCTACCCCACCTGGCAAGGTAGAGGGGATGGCAAAGGACAGGCCATCTTAAACAGGGCTTAACGTACAGATAGTCAATTGAGGATATGAGCTAAAGTGCATTGTGTCTAAAAAGGCAGCACACGATAATACACCCACCAAATGTGATGACAGCCAACCAGCCTGTTCAAAGGGTGCTTGAAAAACAACAAAAATAAATGCTAATTTGGATTAAGAAAACGGGATACAACATGTCACCAAAGCACACCATGATGGATGGCTTGTGCTGCAAAGGCAAAAACACAAAAAATGAGAAGACTACTCCTGCACTGGTAAACCTATGCGCTACCCAGCACACAAAAACGACTATGGAAAAGGGGCCATGGACCCCCAGGAAGCACGTCACGTAAGGTTGTGGGTACTACCTTAGAGCGCCATGAAACCATGTAGGTGGTAACGGTGCACGGTATAAGAACCTTTAATATAACATACCTTAGGAAAAATATGGAACCTTAAAAAGAGGGACCAGTATCTCCAAAGGTGAATGCAGGTGGAGAGTGGGATACAATTGTCACTAGCCTTCAATGCCAATGGAAAAAATTCCAGTAGATCTAGCTGAAGTGCTGGGAGGCTCAGGACAGAGACAATAAGACAATGCTTGCTTGAAATCCTGTGGGTGCAGCAATTAGCCAGGGGCACACATAGCATCCCGGTCATATGCTAGTAAAGTATCTAATGCACAGTTCGTGCCATCCTAGTTCAGGTAAAGTCTCACCTTCCCTTGTACTGCCTTAGCAAGTAGTAAAGTCTCAACTAATACCAATGCTGGAGAACAGGCGTTACAGATAAGTAACGTATCCCTTCTGCAGCATTGAATCTTTCCATAGATTCACACGCTGTTTGAATAGATTACAAAGCCTTTTACTGAGCACGAACATGAGCCAAACACCCTGTTCTATGGCATTTCTTCCAATCACGCAGGTATACAACCACGTTTTAGCTCACTGCACCCGTCTCAGAGAAAAGATATCCATGTACCCTCAGCAACCCTAGACACCTGTTTCGGCCTTGCGTGGCCTCCTCAGTGAGGTGAAGCCGAGCCTCTCTAAAGCACAGTGAGCAAGCGGTCCACATCTGGATTACCCTGGGTTACTCAAGGTAAAACCCCAAGTTTTGCAAATTAAACAAAAAAAAGAGGGCCTCTACCGAGAATTTACAAAAACTAATAAGGGCAGAGGTAAGGCTTACCTGGAGAAAATACTTAACTCACCCAAACAGATTGCACAGTACCACTTACTCGACCATTGTGGTCTTTGTGGAATCCTGTTGACACAATAGAACCTCTTAAATGTAATGTATGCACAGATCACCATGTGGCAGCCCTGCAGATATCCACCAGGGGAACACTGGAGAGAAACTGTAGCAATAGCCGTTGTAGAGTGAGCTCTAGGCCTGTCGGCAAGAGGCGCATCAGCCTGCCCACTCCCACCCACTCTCCTGATCAGATAATTCTCTCCTTCTCTCACCTGTTCCCCCTCTGCCGTCTGACTGCACCTCCCCGAGCCCTGCCAACCTCGTTCACAAACATCCATCCGATGAAACGAATGTCAGCAACTGCCTTTGCATCTACCTTCACCCCCCTTCTCCACCCCACTGCAGACTACCTCAGAGTCCGCTCTCAGCAACCTCCATCTTACCATCACCGACACTCTTGCTTCAGTCATTAGGATCCACCCGAAACATGCCTCCAAGCTTAACACCAGGCACGACTCTGAACTTGCAGCCCCAAAACGCAAGTGCAGAGCTGCAGAACGAAAGCGGTAGACCTCAGGCTCACACTCTGACAAACTGGCCTGTCGCCTGATCCAAAGTTAACACTGACTCAATTCACTCCAAGAAAAGGGCCCACATCCAGGCTCACATCTCAGGTGCATCCAACAACACGGATGAACTCTAAAATCTGCAAAGAATAAGCCAACCCTTCCACAGTCTCCACCTCACCTCTTCCTTCCCAGATCCTCTGCAATGCACTGGCCGCACACTTCACTGCTAAAACTCAGGACATCCTAAGCCCCCTCACTTCTCTGTCCCCCTCCCGTACTCCAACACTCCTGCCACCTATGGCGTCCCATCCCCCCTCTGCCTTTCTCTCCTCCTCCTCTCCCATCGCATCACATCACATCTGACAAGGTCACTACAGTCGTCCATTCTATGAAGGTCTCCTCTCAACAGGTCTCACTGTTCTTCCAGAACTATTAAGGACAATGTTGGCTCTCTTTCCCCTGCACTTGCTGATTTTTGCAATCACTCCTTTTTTATTGGGTCTTTCCCATCTTCCCTCAAAGACTCGTGTGCCCCCTCCTGAAAAAAGCTTCTGCAGAACTGTCTTGTCCAGCTAACTACCACCCCATCTCTATCACCATCTTCATTGGGAAACTTGGAGAAGCTGGTCTTCCTTTAACTGACCCAGCATACTGAGCTTGCTGGTTACCTACACGACCATCAATCTGGATTCCAAGCATCCAGAGGCACGTTAACTGCTCTTCTGAACAGCTTTGAAGAACTCTTGATTCAGACTCTCCTGCCATTCTCATTCTACTTGGTCTCTCCTCTGCATTTGACATGGTCAACCACTACATCCTCCTAAAACGGCTTGTTAGGCAAGATTGCATGCAGTACCCTGTGGGAGACTACACCAGCCTTGTCCTCTTGGCAATAGTTAACCAAACCTTTGGTATAGGCATATACTACACAAGTTGGAAGAGTGACTGAGCAGCCAGCCTTATCTCAAGAGGGGTCAATATGCTCTGTAGGGTTGTTTCACAGTGGCAAGTATCCCAATAACGCTTATGCTCAAGGTTTGATTAAACAATTGTCAGTTTGAATAAGCCTTCTTCAGAAGGGAGAAAATATACTTTAAAAAAATACACACTTCAGGTTCAATTCATCAGTAGATACCCATTTGGGATGGCACACAGACACTTCCAACACCCAGAGGCTACTTAAATAACTAAGATACTGTGGACATTCATATATCACTGGTACATTTAGAGCAATACCGAGTTTGGTGTCAAAAGGAAAAGGTTAGAGGGAGAAACAATGGTTAACAAGTCCCTCAAACAGGAAAGCACTTTTGAACCGCCCAATGCAATGGAGGTTGACCCTTTCCCAGCTACACAAGTAAAGAATGTGCGACTTTCTGGAGGGACAGATCAAAACGCACAGTCAGGGGTTAGAAGAGTCTATCAGGGAGCCAGGACAGCCAAAGTCAATCGAGCAAAGTCTAGGGGAGTTGAAGTTCTTTAAGTAAAACGTATTGCACAATGTTAGAGTTTTTGTTGAAAAAGAAATCGCTGTTGGGCCACAAGCTGGGAGGCTTGTAATGGGCAAAGCTGCAAGCAACTCTGCAAGAGGTAACAAAGGCAAGTCTCAACTGAGCGCTATCAAGTTACACAGCACATTAGGTCTGAAGAAATTGGTTCCAGCAGGCTTCTGTTCCTGTTGTAGTATGGCAGATCCTGTTCCTGGGCCTTGGTTATGGGGACAAGAGGGAGGACGTCTGGGGACTACTGCACTACGGTTTGAAGGTCAGCAGCAGCAGCAATGGTCAAACTTCAGATCAGTGGCACTTTGCGGTTTCAGCTTTTCACGAGCACCACCGCGGTTCTCCAATACCGTTTGGGCTTGCTTTCCTTGCTTCTGGTGTCCAGCACTCTGTTGAGGTGGCTCGGGCTTGGTCAGTCCAGCTTCGAGGGAGTCCGGAGGATCTTCCTGGAGCTCGGGTCCAACTTAAAAATTATGCATTTATTTCTGGTGTTACTCTCCCTGGCACTCTGTTCCTGCAGCAGCAATGGAAGAACAGCCAGGGACGAGATGATTTCCATATGAGTTCATCTTGGGGTTGATTGGTCCCACCAACCCAAGGGGAAAAGTCGTCCTTTGTAGGGCTTCTCTAGTCGAGGAGAATTCTGGGCTTCAGCACTGCAGCAAGCGTCTCTTCCAAGTTCTTCTTCGGATTCCTTCGTCCAGTGGTCGACTGTCTAAAAGACCTCGCCTTTTATGCAGGTTTCTCCCATTCATTCGCAGCCTAGCTGTTGCTGATGGAATTAGTCCAAAGAACCGTATCTGGAACCAGGGTCTACAGATGGCGGTAGCGTCAAAAATGGTGCCAGCAATTGGTTACCGTTCAGAAGTGCTCGTCTTCCTATGACGATACCCATGGACCAACTGAGGTCCTGGGCTGCATTCACTCTTGTGTTGTAAACCCTTGTTAACTGTGTATCCAAGAGATCTTGCCCCATCAGAAGGCTTGCACACTCCACACTCTTGAGGGTGGTACCTAGTAGTACACCTACATATCAAATGTACAACTGTCCGTCTGTCATTATGCTAACAATTGACATATTCGATGTATCATCACCAAAATTCAGAGATTAAACTAAAATTATACTGAATCTCAAAAGTGTTGATCTCCCATCCTGGTTTTTTTGTTTGAATATATGACCATAAGAAGGCATTTGAGGGGAACATGTAAATCTTGATCTGGCTGCAAGATGTACCTTAAGGAATGCGCCAATCAACTCCGAGCCAAAGATAAAAGGCATGGCAAAACGTCTAGCACTTTTAAGAAGAAGGTGTCAATATTCTGCAGCACCCCAAACCTTGAAGCAATTCCAGTTGCTTTTATAACGGGAAACCGTGGAAGATTGACCTTGGCAAGAATGTACCGACAGTTGGAAAGCATAGGAATCTTTCGAAAATTCTAGGAATGGAGCCGACAAGCCGTCAGATTTAGGGAAGCTGGGTTGTGGTGTATCACTGCTCCGTTGTCTCTGGACAGGAGGTTGAAGAGTGGTTGTAGATTGACTGGAGGTGCTGACAAGAGACTGAGGATTTTTGAGAACCAGAATAGTCCAGGGCAGGTAGGGGCCACCATGATCAGTCTGCACGGATGTCTGAAATTGTGGAAGACTCATGGGATGAGAGGAATCTGGGGCTGGCAGTGGAGCATAAACAAATGGACCATCCTACGGGAGTAGGAACACATCGCCCAGGCTTCCTGTGTGAGGGAACTGACTGGCGAAAGACCTGCATTTCCATTTGGCCTCGGTGGCAAAGAGGTCTATGTAGAGAACATCCCACAGGTGTAAGATGCGATGAACTTGGCTTTGGAGAAGCTCCCACAAGTGGCAGGGTCCCTGCTGAGGGAGTCTGCCACCGTGTTGTGTATCCCTGGCAGATGGATGAGGAACATATTGTTGGCTAGAACCCATTGTCACAGGACCTGGGATTCTGAGGACAGAATTGGGGAATGGGTGCCACCTTGTTTGCAGATGTAAAATATGGTGGTAGTCTGTGAACTCCTGAACTACCTGACCTTCAAGCTGTAGGCGAAAAGACTTCGGCACTCAGAACACTGATCACAACTCTAGCAAATTGATGTGTAGCATCTCCACATCCTGTAACCAGAGGCCCTTGGCATGGTAAGTGCCAGTGTGGGGACCCAATCCTTCTAGGGACATGTCAGTCCTGACGCAGTTGAAGGTCTGGGAGCTAGAAAGGCGCCCCTTAGTCGATACTGGAGCGTACTACCCACTAACACAGACCATTGCGGAAGGGTCATGTAAGAAGAAACTTGTCAATCCATCCGCGTGATATTTGTGTCCAGGTTGCATACCGACGCAGATTCTTTCTACAAAAGTAGATGGGCTTTCGCCAGGATGTATTTCACTCTGTCTGATGAAGTGGCGATGCAGGACAGCGTGTTTAGATGGTATCCCAAGAACAGATCGTGTTGAGAAAGAGCCAAGGAGGACAATCATTGCTGGGATTCTCTGCCAATTATGCAAAGGATCGTAGCTTCTGTGTATTGATAGTGCCAGAGGGAGAGAGGAAACCCTGCCCAGCCAGTTGTCGAGGTATGGGTAGAAGTGGATTTCCGAACGACAGAGGTAAGCCGCTGCCGGCTCAAGGCATTTTGTGAACACCCACAGCGCACTGCCAAAGTAAACCTCAGGAACAGTCTGTGGCGCAGATGAATTGAAACATGAAAATGTGTCTTTCCTCGTGCATGGAGAACAGAAAATCAGCTTCCTATAGTTGGCTCAGAATGTGCTGTAGACTTACCATGCTGAAGGTTTAAGACTGAAAGAACTTGCTGAAAGAACTTGTTCAGCAGACTTAAGCTGCCTCCAGCCGCCTCACCTTACGAGAAAGTATCTGTAGTAGACACTATGGCCTCAATGGTTGATCGGGACACGCTCAACAGCACCTTTGGGAAGGAGGGACTGGACCTTGCATTAAAGCAACGTCAGAAGCTTCTCCACTTTTGTGGAGAGAGTAATGGTGGGAATTCAAATTAAATCCAACATGTGTCTGTGCCGAATTAAAAATAACACCCACTTGTCCATGGTGATGTTGAGCCACTGATTGGAGAGGCCCCATACCACTGAAGTGTGAAATTGGAGGTGTGGACATTTTGGCTGGTAGGGCATGCAGGGAGGATTAGCCCCCGAGAGAAAGCGTGGCATTGCTGGCCTGAGACTTTCCCATGTAAACGTCAGATGTTGTGTACTTGTTTGAACAGTACGACAAAGACCCTTAGTAAGGCCTGCAGTCTTGTGACATCCAGGAAAAACCTGCCTTTTAGGTGCGAAAGGAGTGACGTTGCTGCTGCACCCAGCAAGCAAACCATATCTATCAGCTTTGATGGTTTGGAGGGTGTTGTCTACCTTCTTCCCAAACAGTTCCTTGTCGAAGGTCATATCAATGACACTGGATTGCACCACTGGTCGAAAATTAGCTGCCTTTAGCCATACCCGACGGCATACCAACTAATTTCCATCTGCCAGAAACCAGTGTCCACATTATCACTGGCCATGATATAGCATGATCCCATGTGGCTTCACCTTGACGGAGGAGTGAAAAATCTTAATTCTGGTCATCAGGCAAAAATTCCAGGATGGGGCCCTCCTCGTACCAGAGCTCCTTGTCATAGCGGGACAGGATCGCCATGAAATTGGTCACCTGGATAGTGGTAGCAGCTGTGGAAAATACTTACTTTCCAAAAGCATCAAGCCATTTTCCTTCCTTATCAGGAGGGACAGTGCATGGAGAGGATGGGCTAGCGGAGCACTTAGGAGCCGCAGCAAAAACCACGGAATCCGGGTTGGGCGGCATACGCTGACACTTGGGAGCGTTACCAGGTGCTTTATTTTCTTTAATGAAACCAGTCATCCTTGGGAGGAGCCATGAATAGGTTCTTCATGTTCAAGAGACCATCCTTCCAGACGTCATCAACAAGGAAATGGCATGGAGACCACAGACTTTCCAGTGTGCTCTCCCCACTGACACAAGAAGCCCCCTTTTTCCGTTTGTCCAGCAGCAAATCTTTGCTAGCCCTGGTCAGGAGGGCGTGGAAGAAACCAATTTCATCAGGTGTGTGTCTGATAGGAGGTCAATATAAAGGCTAGCTGTGTACACCTTGAAGGAAAACCAGAATGGTCCCATGGATGAACGGGTACCACTGGAACCAAGAGGGAAATTAACCCCTTGCATGGTGGAGGCCCCTTTAGGAGTAGAGGTTGTGGCTGAGGTGGTTGTAGCCATGACCGTAGCTGAAGGTCTTTGTACCGTCGATGACGAAGTCGGAGCCATAGATGTCAACAGAGCGGTGAATGAAGCAGTCGACGGAGTGGAGGACTTCAAATGTTTATAAGCAGTCGACAAAAGTGGCTTTGACGGGCCAGATGAGACAACAAATGCTTCTTGGTAGCTGAAGAGAAAAACACATGCTTAGTTGACAAGGAAGACTTTGCCCGCCGTGTTGACGATATCAACCTGAGTGTAGACACAGTGGCAGCTGTAGTATGGGTAACATTTCCCTTTTTCAACCTTTAACCACAGGAAGACTCCTTGTGGGACCTTGATCTCTGTAAGAGGCAATACACTGAAAGGGTCTGCTGTGATGGAGGGAGGCAAGTCTCTGGACAGGGGCCGAATCAGAAGCCACAGAACGTTCATCCAACCAAGCCACCAACCTTCTGTGATGGTCCTTGAGCATCTTGTTAGAGAAGGAACTAGTTACTTACCTGTACCTCCCGTTTTCCAGCATTGGTATCTTTCATAGATACAGAATTGCAGACAGGTAAAATGTATTTCCCTCTATGATGAGACTGGAAGGGTTCCTTTACCTCTCACTTTTTTCCACTTCATGTGCTTCCTCTCGCAATTGTGTCCAGTCTTTAGCACTACACAACAGTGTAATATGCCTGTTGGTTGTGTTTTTTTAGACATACTGTTTCCAGTTACAACAGCAAACGAGCTACAACGTGGCAGAAGTGCCATTTTACACATGGACGCCAGTTTAAAGACATTTATTTGCTTCTAGTTAGTGGAACTGTGATGCCTGTCCTCTCTGGACATGTGCACGATGTCAGTATGATTGCTCTTCACACATGTTCATATGTGCTCCTTATGTAGTTTATAAACTAGGGGCATTATCCGTTCCAGCCATAGACGTCTGACTGGTGACATTTTGTGAGCAAACTATACAAGGTCCACATCACAGCACCGAGACTCCACTCTACAGGATTTCTAACAGTTCTCCCACTGGTGAGTTATGTTTTGATGCATTATCCCCGGACGTAAGCTTAACAAGAGGTTTGAGACCTGTGCAGGTCAATGCACCGCTATTGGGAGGCGTTATGTGATCAGGTCTCTATGACCCTGTATATTAGATACTGTACAGCACGTATCCGTGGTTAGGTACCCTTGCCAGACACTTGGTTGATCAAACTTAGAGTCCCATTAGATATGGGCGTGACGAGTGACCCTTTATCTGTGTGCTAACAGGTACAGTCCCTAAGTTACCTTTGTGGGCGTAGTGAACTAATCACTCTTATAAGTATGTTGATAGTGTATAATCAACATGCAAATGATGGCTAATTCAGTAGCCCTGCAGGACATGAGGTTTAACTTTCCATTCCTGTACTCTTTCTGTTACAGGTGGGAATACGCTATTTCCACATTTGATTCGACAAGGAGAGTCATCGCAGTAGGAAGCAGTGGCTTATTGCGGTGGATGAACAGCTAATTGACTCATTCAGAAGAGTCTCTAAGACCTGTGCAGAGTTTGTGTTTTTGGGTGCTACTTGAAGCATAACCAATTATTTACAGCAGGCGAATCAGCACCCCTGAAGAAGTTCCCTTTAATTTATGGTAGGAGAAGCGTGTGAGGAATTAAACATGTTGGGTTGAATGGGAATGGTGTGGTATGACAATGAATGGATATTTGAGATTTCTTTTTACACTTTTGGACAATTGGGATCCTTGGTTGATCATTTAGCTTGATTCACTATTTGTTTTAAGCAAGAAAACCCTCTTGATTTGGGTTTCTTTTCGCGGTTTTCTTTTTTGCCTGTTGATGTGTTAAACAAACAGAAGTTGCATTATATACTAAGTTACTTTCTGTTTCTGATCATTGTTATGCATGTGATGTTTATTAATAAAATAGTATATTTTTCTATCATCTGTGTGGACTAACGAGTGGTTGAATTTTCCTGTTAGCAACTTGGTCTACACAGCACTCAGCTGGTTTGTGGGACATCTGTTTTCCTTTGTGAATTGGAGAATAGGTGTGTTCCCCCCCCCCGTAACTCAGTAACTGCACACCAGTATTTGTTTAGTTCCTATAGGTTGTACCTATTAGGGGAGCGTTATTGGTGTAGCAGTATAATATTATCCCCTAACCTCCTTTAGTGGTTTAATCTTTCATAGATTGACCATCTGTGAATTTTCCCCGCGTCAGAATGGGAAACCTCAGTAACAGCAGTTTTAATTTTAACTGAAAACTTCAGTCACTTTAGTGCTCTATTAGTCATTTTGGGTGATACTGCCTGCCCACAGCCAATAAGAAAGGCTCCCTTAGCTCCACCCCTGGAGGCCAGCTTCAGATTTTGGACTAGCGCACGTAAAGACACGAGAGACGAGTGGTGAAAGTGGTCTTATGGTCTGATATTCTACTGGACAGCGTACAGTCTTTTTTCAGTTAATGTTCTTCTGGGGGGAGCTCCTACTACTGACAGCTTTGCTGAGCAGTTATAATCGCCAGTATAGCACGGAGCAGCGCGCAGAGAGACTATTGGTGAAAGTGGTCTTGTGGTGCAGAGGAGCAGAAAGCGGAAGATCTTGATATCATCGACATCTTTTCCCTCTGTTGCTGGTAAGCTCCAAGTTGACCGAGCAGGCGTGGCTTGTTGTCAATTGATCCACATTATACAATTTTTGCAATGTCTGCATCAAAACTACGCAGCGGGAGAATGTTGATTACCGAAAAGCAGTTGGTGGCCCTGAAAGAACTTGATGAAAGGGAAATGACTGGGCTCTTGGAGCCTATAGGATTAACTAAATTTCAATCCACACAGCTGGCTCGAGACCCCTACTCAGAAACAAGACAAATCCACTAAACAACAACGCTGCAAATCTTACTACGGCTCACACCATGAGTATGGGAAGTAAACATCGCTCAAATTTGTTGGTGGAGCTAGAGAGCTCAAGTCTACACTCCTGTGTGCTTTAAGAGCCCTGACAAACGAGAGGTCTTCCATTCAAGAACTGGGCGCTATTGTGAAGAGAACAGAAGCGACTTGTTCGCAGTTGGTTCCAACGACAACCTTGGATGATTCCATGGTGTTGGATCATTCCTTTCAATACCTCTGCAATAACATGGTGGGCATTACTAACTGAGGCTTCAGAACTAATCACAGAGGGTTGGGTCTTTCATATGAACCAAAGGGCTTGTCTTCAAAAACCTTGTTAGACAACTCAATGAACGCATCCCTGGCTAAGTTGAGGTCTATTCTGAAACAACCACTGAATGAAGATTTTGTTACTCACTGCAACACAGTGATGAGATGCAATTCCGCTGTCCTGCCGCAGATGGATACATTGAGGCCAGCTTCTACATCAGCACTGCACCTCATTTTGGAATCGTTGCTCAGACTTTATGACATCAAAGATGTTGTGCAGGACAATGCCAAGAAGCTGGGTTCCCTCAATACCAATGTTGCCCAATTACTGGCAGAAGCAAGGAGTTCACACTGTGACTTTAAATTCTTTGAACCTAAGAGCTCTATCCTTGACAATATCCTTCTGGACCGCCTGCATCAGTTGCCACTCTGTCGAACCAAAGTGCAACACCTGATAACTAAACTGTTTTAATGGATGTTCAGTTTGTGGAAGACGACAAGGTCCCTGTGGATGCTAATGTACCACAAGAGGACGTCACTGAACCTTTGGCCGTCACAGAAACCTCCTTCTCAAACAACAATGAGCATTTCGATCAAGAAAATTCCAGGAGACAATGGAAAAAAGGAAGGGCCAAGTGTTACGCTCACCTGGTTCCACGGGGACGCCACCCAGCAGTTGGGACTCGGGTATCCTTCTCTTCGGTTTCCAGGTGTGAACAGCGGGAGGGTTCTGCCTGGAATACAAGTGGGCAATGTTCAAGACTGGGCAACTGGGGTAAACAGTCCCCCACCACCCCGTATACCCGCGGCCCCACTGGACCTCTCCTCACCTTGTTTTTAATGCAGGTGTCTTCTCCCTCCTGCCTTCTTGGCAGGGGTGCGTGGTGCGCGTTTGCGATCGAGTTACTTCACTGATGCCGACCCGTCTTTCAGGTAGGTCTTATTGCTGTGCTATATTATTGTCCTTGCATGCCTTTTCGGTTTAACTAATGTCTTCTCTTCCTTAGGTGCGCGGAAGTCCAATATGTGGCATAGACTGAATTGGGTCTCGCCGGTAAGTAATGGCGTTTTTAGAGCACCTTGATGCGGTGAGTAGGCGCTAAGCGCAGCACTATGAAACCTTGCCTCTTGTTAACCTGTTGTCTTGTCTTCCCACAGGTCGCGGTGATCACCAGGTGCATGGAATTCCTGAGGCGATGCTGGTCGAGGAGCGGCTTGCGATGTAAGCTTTCGGCACCGTTCATTAAATTGTAAAAGTGTCTAATGCCTCGGTTTCTTCCTTTTTTGCAGATCCGTCGGTTCGGGAGGAGCGCTGGTTCCAGGATGCTGATCTCAAAATCCGTGGACAGCCAACGATGAAATTACAGGTTAGCTGCTGCTGCTAACTATGTCCTTTCTCTCCTTTACAGATGCTGTTCTTCCGAGGTTCGCGGGTACAGCTGAACACGGTGAGCATCACGTTGCAGAATTTCAAAATAACGCGAAGCGTGTTATCCCAGTCGGGTGTGGTTTAAATAGCTTCAAGAAAGTAGTCCAGGTAAAATAGTTCCTATGGTACCACACCCAAAAATACTATACTGCATAGCTTGGTTCCAAGGAGCCAAGCTATGTGGATGCCTCCATGTTGAATGACACTGAAATAAAATAGTTCCCAATACAAGTCCTTTATCAAGTATGAGCCTGGCGCCAAAGGCGCTAGGACTGGCCCCAAGAAGGCCTAGGCCAAGGATGCCTGGTTTTAGTGGAGACCCTTCCTGGCCCATGGGCTTGCCAGGGGGTCTTCTGGATGGGGGTCGTGACACCAAGACAAAAAGAAAAGCAAGAACCTGCCTGCACCTAATCTTAGCAAGCGGAAAAGTATGCAGAACTTTATAGCCACATTATCTGACACTGGATCAGTTAAGGATATAGCATCGAACCACCAATAGTAATGTGCTACTTGTGCGTCTACAGTCTGCGATGGCAACACATCCCAGACTGAGACCCAAGAAAAACGTAACGAGTAAATAAAGTAAGATCACCACGTTCTTGTGAAATTCTGTTCCGGTTTCAACAATTGATTCTACTAGTTCTACGGAACATGTGGAAAATGCTGTTTTGATACGGCCCCAGCTCGCAGAGTTCATCTGGCTTGGCTTCGACCGTCGTTCAACATCCTGCGACAGAGCTGTCCACGTGTCTCTTGCAACAGGTGCCCAGATTTACAAATACTTGTGATCAAAGCAGGCAGGACAAATTCCAGGGCACTGCTATGGGTTGGGAGTTAGTAACATAGGAAAATTGACAACTGTTTATAAACAGAAGCCTGATAATGAAAGGATTTCAGGTAATTCCAACGCTACGCGCACTGCGTTCTGATCTAGTTCGGTTTGTCTTTCCCAAACAAGGGGCCAAGAGATCCGTATGGCATTTTACATCTAATTTAATTGCACAAATTGTTTGCCAAGAAAGATAATTGGTGAGAACTTTAGGTTACAAATTATTCGATTTGCACTTACCAACAGCAATTGGCTCCTAAAACACCAGTTTGTACCACAGACGCCTCATCCTTTAAAATTAATACGCTGGCGGGAGTAGCCAATTCATCTTTGGAGGACTGGTCTTGGTTGGAAGTAGCAGTCAAAATGTTCACCAAAGATAGATCTTCTAAGAACGTCCTTTAGGGTGAGGTGCTAAATATTGGGACATGGAATGTGTTTGGCTATACGCATCTAAATAAGCATGCTGTGGGAGATGCCAGTATATTTCTAATTTACGAATCCATGGCCATGAGCCCATTTGTGTTATAGGGGTGTCACATTTATTGCAAAAGCACTACCGGAGGCAAAAGGGGTAGCCCTCTGGGGGTTTGGCCATTGCAATCGATTTGAAATTGGCTTGTTGTCATCACGAGGTTAAGACACAATGTAATGAACATTTGGCAGAGGAGTTCTTGTTTGTGAATGTATATTGGAACCCCACCAAACACACTCAAGTCTGCCTTCCACAAGGTTATGGACAGTTATTGCGGGGTGGCTGGAAGCGAGCAAAAACACACTTATTATAGGTTAGATTTTAATGCCAGTTGTGCAGATGGCTGTAAATATAGGGACCATGATATAAGGTCCTTTAATTCTCCCCTTGTGGATGCCAAGCCCTGCATGCGTGGGATGGTTATTTGAAGAACTTGGATCTGGAAATGTGCCTACCCAGGGAAGTGGATCTTGATCAAGAATTCTTTACCTGGTCTAGGGGAATTAAGCGATTGTGGATCCATGATTTTAAAATCTCGTCCACCTTTAGAACCAGGTGTGAGCTGCTTGTTCGTGGTCCCTTCTTGGGTAGTGATCACTGGTCATTGGTACATTGTGTTGGCATTTGCCAATCTGCACGACTAATCCAGTTGTCACCTTTATCATGCCTGTGAGGGGTGGACGGACAGTTAACTAGCATTCAGGTGTGTGTACAAACTTTGTAGACATACTGGATCAAGTGGTTAGGTGGGAACCTTGCTCGAAAGCTTCTCGGTGAGGCTTTTTACTCAACTCAGAATAATTGCCTTATGCTACTGGCAAAAGGGCAAGTATACTGGCACCAAGAATCATCAGCATTTGTAGGACAATAAAATAGTGCTGGCTAGGAGAAAGAAAACGCAAGATCTAAGAAATGTGAGGCTCCGTCCATTGCCAGCGCTAGATTACAGTCCAGACAAAAACAAAATACAAGCTTACTATAAGGGATATGTTAAAACAATAAAAACTGAAGCACATATTGAAGAAAATCAGGTAATACTCAAACCTTGTTGGAAAACCACGCCAATTGTTGGACCTTGGCCAAGGGAAAAACGTAATGCCTAAGTGCTTTAATGGGATGTTCCATATCAAAACATACTTGGATCTCTTAGAAAGGGAGAAATCTGCACTGCCTAGGGGAGAAGTTAAATAGCCAATACTCTCAACCTGCAGGAGCGATTTGGGTTCCTGCCCGTCGGAGGAAGAGGACCTTCTTTGAGTCATAGGGTGTGCAAAGGCTTCCAGAGCCCTAGGCCGGATGGCATCCCTCTGATGCTTATAAAGAAAGATATGATGGTCGGGCTGGGCCCTTTAATGTCCTTATTCAAAAGTGTATCAAAAGTATAGGGTGTCTAGGACGCGGCAGCAATCGATTATAATCCAGATATACAAAAAAGGGAGCAATGCAGACCTGAAAAACTTCAGGCCGTTTGCTCTACTGAAAGCAACAAGCAAAATGTTTCCCTCCCTATTACTCTAATCTTACCAGTCAGATGATGTCACTAAATTTGCCCCCGCACTACCAGGCGGAATTTCAAATTGGCATGGGGGCTACCTTAAACGCCACAGTAATTTCCAGTTTATATGGCATCCATCGACATGTCAAACGCTTTCGACACATTGAGCTGGACCACTCTTTGGAGGAAACTCAGGCTGGAACATTCCATTGACACCGGTCCAACTTTTAGCCTTGTTGCACAGTGACTCATTGCTGAGGGTTTGGTTGACCAGGGAGGGGGCCGTTTCAGGAACTGTCCCCACTTTTGTGGGGCTCAGGCAGGGCTGTGTCTTGGGGACCCGCACACCCTGTTCAATCGCTACAACTCAGACTTTAACATTGTATGGGAGTCAGGGGTCACCCATCCAGTAAAAATGGGCTCAATGATCCTTAATTGGCTCTTTTGCCGATGACATTATCTTATTCGATAAGACCCCGATTAGCCTCCATAGGAAGCTAACCCTCTTCCACCAATACACTGTCCATAAGAACTTGAAGGGGCAAAAATCAAAGGTTATCTTCTCTGCTAAACAGGGTCCTAAAACATTTGACTGGAAGGAGGACTTGCAGCTTCTAAGGAGGTTTGGAAAACCTTGCTGAAGGAAGGATTTACTCCTCTCATTACCCAAATGAAGAGTTTACTCCCAGTTGTGTGACTTTTCCCTCCTCCCTTTGATCAGGTTTTATCTGCAGAAGGTTGAGCCGACAATGCTTTATGCATTGGACATTGTGCACTTCAACATGGGGTTATATATCAACATTCTACAGCGTCAGCTTTGGAAAAAGTCTTGGGTTTGACTAACTCTATGACACATGTGGGGATAAGACAGGTGTTGGGTTTAGTTTATTTAGCAGGAAGGGCTCTGTGGAAGAAACTGGCTGTTTATGCTAAATTGCTCAATCCCCCCCGAGCAACTCCCTTTATACAAACTTAGGTGACATATCTACTTTACAGTCGGCAGACACAAACAACTTTAAAGGAAAAATGTACAATATTTAGCATTTGATAGGTTAATCAACGGAAGAACTAAAGGTCATTCCTAACGTGGTTAAAAAAAAGAAGTTGTTTGTGGTCGATAGGGTTGAAACCGGTGACTTGTTGGCCACGTTTTCCCTTTACAAAGAATACACACATTTTAGAAGAAAGAGGAGTCACCTTGCAATATATTTCTTTATTCCATTGCTCGGAAATTTGCAGGGTGCACTTGGGCCTCCGCCTGAATCCATTTCCAACTCTTGAGCGGAGGAACAAATAGGATAAGACCTTAACACACCCATTGAAGGTTGTGTATGGAGAACTTGGTTGAGGAAACGTTAAAACATTGTCCTGCATTGTGTAGCCCTTGGGAATTTGAGATTGCGATACCTGGGCTCGTTAACACTCAGAGTTTTTGGGTCAGACTGATGTGGGGCAATGGGGTGAAAAGGATTTTGGCTTTACATGCTTTTTTGCGTGTTTTTGAAAAATGTGATGATTTTTAGACAATTTGATTTTATTGAGGTTTTATGTGATATCAAGCTAACAGGATGTGGATTGATTTCTTTTATTTGCAATGTTTTATTTTCAACTTAATAACAATTGAATTTTATATTGTCTCAATTGAAAAAAAAATCTTTTCATTTACTATGTATGGAAGAAGCTACTTAGGGTCTGGCATGGATTCACATGCTCATGTATATGAAGCATGTCGTCTGGCTGGGAATCCTCACTAAAGAAAAAAAATCAGTTTCATTTCTGAACTGTTTCTCCTAACAACTAATCACTGAGCTTTGGGTCACACAGCCCCCAGCCAATGGCTGCCTTCTACCTAAACCCCTCCTCTGGCAGGCATCTTCAGATTTGTTAGCACGTAAAGTGGCAGTAGGACCAAGAGAAGAGCTGCAGAGGGGTAGGCGGGAGGGTTTGCATGTGAATCCATGCCAGACCCATGCTGGAGAACAACAGTTACAGGTAAGTAACTTGTTTCTTCTCCCGCATGGGGTCTGGCAAGGATTCATATGCTCATGAAAAATACATAGCAGTACACACATGCACAACCACGTGAGGTGGCAAGGCTCGAGAAGCAATTATCCTTACCTGCATAACAGGCTCCCCTTCAAGTGAACAGGTTGCGTAGCACTGCTTGGCCGACCCTGGACCCCTCTCTGGAATCACTGTTGACAATACAATCTCGTGAAGGTGTGCGTGGACCTCCACATTGCAGCCCTGCAGATGTCCAGCAAGGGCACACCAAACAGGAACGCAGTGATCGCTCTGGTGGAATGGGCTCTCTGATGGCCGGGCAGCTGTCGGTTTGCCAACCGGAGACAATGTGTGATAGAAGCTGGAGAGTCACTGAAGATGAAAGCCTTGGACAAGGTCTTCCCATGGTTCACAGTACCAAAGTTGACGAAAAGATGAGACTTCTTACGGAAACCTTGTGCGTGCCACATAGAACTTCAGAGCACGAGCCACATCCAGCGAGTGCAAAGTCCTTTCAGCCGGTGACAAAGGTTTTGGAAAGAACACAGGCAAAACCAAAGGCTCGTTGAGGAATTCCAAAGGAACCTTCGGCATGAAGGAGGGGTGCGTCCGCAGCACCACGCGCCTGTCATGAAAAGTCAGCTATGGCCGTTTGCAGGAAAGGGCCTGAATCTCACCTACCTTCCTGGCAGAGGTGATGGCCATGAGGAAAGCAGTTTTCCACAATAGGAACTGGATAGGGACATGACGCAGAGGCACGAAAGCACCCCCCCTACCCATGAGCCTCATCAGTACCACGTTGAGTTCCCACGCTAGGGCAGGCACCTCCACCAGCGGGAACGATTTTAATAGTCCTTTGAAGAACTCCTTGATGAGACGGTGGGACCAAAGAAGACCATCCTGGAAACCCAGTGTAGCGGGAGATAGCCGCCAGATGCACCTTGATGGAGGCGTGCGCCAGCCCCGCCTTGGCCAAGGACAACAAGGATGGAAGAATCTGCGTGCCCGAGGATCATCCTGCATCAGCACCGTTTCAGTTGATTGATGACTCAGCAGGAGGCAACGCGTATAGGAACAGACCTTCCCACAGGAAGGAAAATGCATCCCCCATGCCCCCATGGAACCTGCCATTTGGAATTCATCGCTGTCACACACAGATCGATCTGGGGTCTGCCCCATCTGAGGAAGAGGCTGTCCACTTGATCCTGTCGAAGTTCCTGTTACGGAGAATTCTCATTTTTGGCTAATTTCCCTTACCTAGCGAGTCCCTCAGCAGCTTTGCTGGATTTCTGGGGTTTATTTGTTTCCACCTGGTAAAGAGTGTGAACCGTTTTCCCACTCTTACATGTGTTTTGCCATGTGTATTTCAACTGTTTGTGTGATCTTGGGCTCTGGAGCCACACCACTCCATGAGCCGCACTTTGTGTGCATTACCCAGCACCTTTGGTGCAGTGACTCATGGTTGTCTCTAAGACTTCCCCCTGACTCCATTTTTCTGGGGCCGACTACTGTCCCCCCGGAAACAGGTAAAGTTGCCATTTACTTTATGTAGTCATTTAAACTGCAGACCCAGTACACCCCATCTTACATGGATTACTGGAAGGTGTTAATTCTTACTCCTTTTTGTCTGCACCTCTTGGAGCTGTGTTTCACTCCCTTAACACTAAGACTTGGCTGGTGGCAGTGGTACCTACCCTATATTTTCTACCGCGATTATATTCTAGAAACGTGGTGCTGTTTTCGGCCTTTGTATTAGGCTCAAACTTAAACCCGCTTGACCAAATACTTTTTAATTTGCCTTTTAATTTGCCTACGGTCGGATTTTATCGCCATTTCTTTTTGTTAAAATCCTTCTTGTGTTTTACTTTGCGTGGCAAACCAGGTTTGCCTCCTCTGTTCCCTGACCTTTGGCGGGCTTCTGTCCAGAAGCCCTCCTTTGGCGTCTGGGTGTCTAGGTGGGCTGAATGTGAGGGAAGGGTGCAGTCACCCCCTGCACAGGGTCTCCATGGAGACGCAAGTCGCACTTTGTATTGATTGGCTGAGGTGGTTGTCCGGGCCGGACAACCCTCCCTGCTGAGTGATTGACAGCCAGGCTGTGTGAATGGGGGATTTGGGCATAAAAGGCAGGATTCTTGGGCTGAAAGTCAAGTCGCCACTGGAACTACAAGGAACTGAAGAGAAGCAGAGAAGAAGACGGCTGCTGCAACTCCCGAGTTTCAGTGAAGACCTGCTGCAGTCCTGAGCTATCTACCCTTCAACAACAAGAGAAGATACAGTCCGGAGTCTTCTTCCCTTGAGCTTGGTGGGATCAACCAGCTCACCACCTTCAGCCAGAGGATCCTCTTGGTCGAAATCGATGCAAAGCTGTAGTGGTCCGGATACCCATTTGAAGAGCCTCTCCTGTTTTAATGGAGCACACCTTTTATTCACTGTTGCTTTACTGCTGCTGGCCTCATCCCTGGGTAGTGCAGACCGCTCCAGACGTCGTCCTTGTCCCCACGACTGAAGCTCCAGGAACTGAGAGTCTGCAGGAACTACCAGGAACAACTGCTGTGGCACCAGCTTTTCTTCGAACGAAGAAGGTACTGTGTCCGACTTCGAGGAACTAGGGTGAACCCGTTTCTCCTCACCAAAGGCTTGTCCTCATCTTCCTTCCCTCTTATAACTTTTGCCTCCCTTTTGACAATATCCAAGTACTCCTGGCAATCTCGAATCGTGAACTGCTCTAACGTTGTGATCCTCGACAACAGGACCCCTGTCCCATGGACACTGGCGCAGGCCTATTGACTTATCTACGTTTTAGAAGAGCAAGTTACTCTCTTACCCGGTAACGTTCTTTCGATGGGATGGTTCGACATATTCCATATCTATGACAGTAATCACCACAGCTGTGCTGCTTCGGAAAATCTTTCAGCGTCCTGCGTCGAGGACGTCGATACGCCGTCCTCTAGGGCCTCCATCGAGCAGACGTCACCGGATGTTATAAGTAGGACGCACGATGCCCGTAGCCTCAGTTGTAGTTTTTTCCCCAGAACGTGTGGCACCAATCTACTGCTAGTATGACCACAGAAAGCCTTGCGAAAACGTAAGCTGCAATCGCATAAGAAATTCTGGAGCGGGGTAGGCAGGAAGGGAGTGATATGGAATAAGTCGTTGGACCATCCCATCGAAAGAACGTTACCAGGTAAGAGAGTAACTTGTTCTTTGAGGGGATTGGGTCCTCCGATGTATTCCATATCTATGACAGACTCCCAAAGCAGTACCAACATAAGGAGGTGGGAAAATAATTTAGAATACACAAATTTAGAATGCCCAATCAAATTGCAGAGTAAAGGACCGCCTTGCCAAAGGCCAGATCCTGCCCATGGATAGAATCTAGGGAGTAGTGACGTACAAAAGTATGGACCGAAGCCCAAGTGGCTGCATCACAGATGTTACGAATAGGAACACCCCTCTGCAGGGCAGTAGAGGCAGCCATACCCCTAGTTGAATGGGCCCGTAAGCCTACTGGAGGGTCCTTATCCACCAGGCGGTAACATTCAGAAATTGACAAGTTAATCCATCTGAACAAAGTCTGCTTAGTCACAGCTTGTCCCAAACGCCTTCCAGCGTAACCAATAGAGAGCTGATCGTCCACTCTGACCCGTGACATGCGAGAAATGTAGAAGCTTAAAGCTCTCCTAGGATTCAACCTATGGAGCCCCTCCTCCTTACCAGGATGTGGAGGAGGATAAAATGCCGGAAGAATAACCTTCTGACATAAATGAAATTCCGACACCACCTTCAGAAGAAAGGAAGGACAAACTCTTAGGACAACCCTGTCCTTATGAAACACAGTGAAGGGTGGCTTAATTGAAAGTGCCCGTAACTCACTCACTCTGCGAGTGGAAGTGACTGCAACTAAAAATACAGTTTTAAGAGTTAACAGTCTCAAAGGGCAAGAATGTAAAGGCTCAAATGGAGCAGCCATTAGAAACTTGAGAATAAGGTTCAAATCCCAACCGGGCACCTGGAAAGGTGACGGAGGGAACACATTAGTGAGCCCTTTTAGAAACTGAGAAATTAAAGGAATTTGTCACGCTCACCTGATTCCCACGGAGGCGCAGGTCTGGCTTCGAGTGCTGATGCTTCTTCAATGGTGAAGCACAGGACTCTGAAGATGGACAGGTAGGGCCCCTCTACTCTGGCTTCTCTGGCTCGTAGGAATATTCCCCTGTGCGTGAAAAGGGAGTATTACCTACTGACGGAATAATGCTCAAGCCTCCCACTTCCTTCCAACCCTCCACGATACCCTTCCACGACTCCCCGTGAAGTCTCACCTTAGGGTCTGGAAGGATGAGTTCTCCATCCTGCTTCTGATGCAGGGGCGCGTTGAAACCCAGTTACTTCACTGGATTGAGGTTTGATGGAAGTTCAAATAAGCTTGACTATTCAGGTAAGGCGCTGTAAGAGTTCTGTTGCAAGTTCAAAAGTTCAAGCTTAATAATAATGTTCATTGTCTTATTGCAGCAAGCGCTAACGCTTATGTCTTTTTCCCCTTAGGGGCCGGGGTTCGGAATGCCGGAGATATGGCGCCGACCCGAAGTGAAACGTGCAGTTCCAATAAATGACAGTTAAGTTCTGGATGAGCGTGCGGGTAATGTCTTTGCATTCGCTCATTCAATGTCTGTCTTTTTTCCCCATAGGGGCAGGGGTCCGGAATGCCAGGAAGCGGCAGGACCCGAATTGAAATGGGAATGACCCAACTGGTAAGTCTTAGAAGGAAACTGAGCTTTTCCTATTCCCTTCCTTCTCTCACCTTGTGTTCTTGTCTTTTTCTCTCTAGGCACTGGGAAGTGGCTGCGGATCCGGATGATCGCTGCTGAAGATGGAGGTGCCCAGGAAAGGTGAGTGAAATGCAGCGCTGCAGCGATCGAAGTGAAATGCTTTTAAAAATGATGTCTTCCCTTTCAGGATCGTCGGTGTGATGTCTCCGTGGTACAGCTTTAGCAGGTAAGGTCTTCTTTCTCTCCAATTCTCTCTTATCTCCCTATGCAGGTGACCCAGGATGCTGACAGGCGTGGCTGAAGTCCAGATGCAGTAGCTGACACGGTGAGCGTCCAGCTGCGAGGAGCAGAACAACGCGAAGCAAGAGTTGCTGATCGGGCGTGGTTTAAATAGCTTTGGAAGAAGTTCCAGGTATGTATCCTTCCACCGATCAGGTATGTATCCTTCACCGACCACACCCAGGTGGAAAGTAGTCCCACAGGTAAAGTAGTTCCATTCAGGCCTCAAGAGGGCCTGGATGTAGCAGCATGGTCTGCATCAGTGCACATTGAAACGCTTGAACACACGTCTAGCTTTATGAGCCTGGCGCCCAACATCGCCAGGACTGTGTCCAAAGGGCCCCAGCTTGGGCCCGCTGGCACTTCCCTGGGGGGAATGATGCCTGCCTCTGGGGTTGCTGGGTCAGACTCGGCTCCTTGGAGGTAGGCATCATGACAGAATTTTAAAATAGGAACACTCCTCAGACGAGCGCTTCAATATGGACAGCACTGCCAGGTAACCTTTAATGGTACCCACTTGCAAGCCCCTGTGGGCTAAAGAAAGCAAAAAAGACAACCACAGGAATGTCACATGAAAAAGGATCCACATTCTTAACCCTGCACCAGTCGCAGGACTTTCTCCAACGGCAACGGTACAGGGACTTTGTTGCCGGCTGTCTGGCCGAAAGCAACACCTCCATCACGTCTTCAGGGAGGTCCCAATCCTTATACCTCAACCTTTCAGAAGCCAAGCATGAAGGTTGAGGGATCGGACCTCTGGATGGAGAACCTGACCGGCCTACCGTGAGAGCAGATCGTCTCGGTAGGGAAGACGACGTGGAGGGTAGATGGACAAGTCGAGAAGGTCCGGGTACCATGTCCTCCTGGCCCATGCTGGAACAATGAGGATCATCCGGGAACTGTACCTCCGTAACCTCCGCAGCACTTGCGGGATGACGGGGACTGGCGGAAACGCATAGAGCAGTGGGAATTACCACTCCACCACGAACGCGTCTCCCAAGGCTCCTCTTGGAGGAAATTCCCACGAGCAGAATCTCTTGCACTTCCGCTGACACTGGAGGCGAAGAGATCCATTGAGGCGTCCCCCAAAGGGCGAAGATCTCCAGGAGAATCTCCTGTGCCAACTCCCACTCGTGAGAAATCGCGCTCTGCCTGCTCAGAGCGTCCGCCGTCTCATTTTCGTCTCCGGCCAGATGAACTGCCGAGATCGAAATTTCCTGCTGGATTGTCCAGAACCAGAGCTGCATCGCCTCCCTTCCCACCCGCCCCCCACCCTTGTTGAGGTAGTGCATGGCCACTGTGTTGTCCGTCAGAATCAGGACATTCTTTCCTCGCACAGTTGGTAGAAAAGCCTTCTGGGCAAGCCTGACGGCCCACAGCTCCAACAGATTGATATGGAGTCTGGACTCCGACGGAGAACGACCGCTGTCAGCTCGTTGGCATGAGCTCCCCATCCCATGAGGGACGCGTCCGTCATGATAGTCACCTCTGGCCAGGGCAACCAAAACGGAGCCCCCTTCATCAGGTTGCTTTCAACGGCCCACAACAGAAGGTCCTGGGCGACCGAGGACGGCACCTGTACAGGGTCCGACATCCTGCCGGAGGACTGAGACCACTGGAGCTTGAGTGCCCATTGCAAAGATCTCATCCGCAACCTAGCCTCAGGCACCAGAAGAATGCTGTATGCCATGTGGCCGAGAAATCTCAAGAAGTCGAACGCAGGGAGACTCTGGGCATGTTGAAACTTGTGCACCATCTGCTGAATGTGATGATCAATCACCTGGGGAAGAAAACACTGCCCCAGGGACGTGTCAAGCACTGCTCCGATGTACTGGAGCCTCTGAGTTGGCGTCAAGTGGGACTTCAAGTTGAGGGAGAAGCCCAGCTTGTGAAGGGAGTGGCAGGTGACTGACAGATGATCCAGGACTTGCTCGGGAGAGCGCGCCCTGATCAGCCAATCGTCCAGGTAGGGGTAGACGTGAATCCCCCTTTCCTGAGATACGCTGCCACCACCACCATGAGCTTGGTGAAGACCCTCGGGCGGAGGTCAAGCCGAACAGTAGGACCCGAAACTAAAAGTGCGAGTCGCCAACCGCGAACCTCAGGTACTTCTTGTGCTTGGGATGGATCGGCACATGAAAATAAGTGTCCTTGAGGTCTAGAGACACCAACCAGTCTGAAGTTGAAGGGCCTGGAGGACTTGAGAAAGAGTAACCATCTTGACCTTGTCCTTCCGAATGAGCTTGTTCAAACCGCGCAAGTCCATGATGGGTCTCAATCCCCAGTCTTTCTACGAAATAAAAAAATAAGGGGGATACCATCCCTTGTTCCTTTCCGCTGCAGGCACCAGTTCTATGGTGCATTTCTCCAGCAGGGATTGAATATCCTGCGCAAGGAGCGGATCCAGACTCTTCAAAGAGAGATTCCCTGGTGGATTGTCGTGAGGCCTCTCCCGGAAAGGAAGACAGTAGCCATGGGCAATGATCGCCAGAACCCACACATCTGAAGTAATGGCACGCCATTCTACAAGATGCTGCGCCATCCTCCCCCCCCCCCCCCCACCCGGAGAAGCATGGGCCTCATGACTGAGCTGAAGCGGCTGCGGCAGTGCCTGAGGGCAAAGAGGCAACTGCTTGCGCGGCCTTGGCACCTCGAGTACCTTGTTTACCACCTGTGGCACTCCTACGGTTGCCCCTTTGACTCGCAGCTCCGCTCGCTCTACTAAAGGATGAACAAAAGGAACCTCCCCTCCATTGCTGTCCCCTAGGACGAAAAGGCAGAGGTTGGCGGATGGCAGCGCCCAACAACTTTGCTGCAGCTTTCGAGGTCTGCAACCTCTCAAGACTCGACAGCCTTGCTGCCAAAAAGATGTTCACCATCAAAGGGCATGTTGAGGAGCCGGGCCTGCACATCCGGAGCAAAACCTGACTTCCGTAACCACACAAACCTGCGCATTACGGTGCTCGCCGCCATGGACCGGCTGACGCAATTAACCATGTCCAGACCCGACTGAACGAATTCACACATGGCGTCCTTGCCATCCTGCACGATAGCAAGGAAACCATCCCGTTCCTCCGCTTCGGGGATATAATCAGCCGCTAAGGAAATGCAGTTCCACAGAGTGTGTGAAACGAGACAAGGCACAAACGGAGTTGGCAGCCTGAAGCGCCATACCCCAGAAGAAAACACGTTCGCCCAGCCGTCAAAACGTTTGTCGTCCCCATCAGGAGGGATGGTAGGGTACGATGCCTGCTTTGTGGGGGCCGTAGCCGCCTGCACCACCAAACTCTCCGGAGTAGGGTGCGTTGTCAAGTAGCAGGGGTCACCACTGGCTGGGCGATTTTCTTCGGAAAGGACTTGCTCACTGCCAGGAGACTCTCCGGAGAAGTCCAAGCCGCAGCCACCCTTCTCTGCAAGGCCATATGGAATGGCAGCCACCAGGTCAGTTGGCGGACCTTGGTCCAAGATATTAGTCAGGTCACCCTGCTGAAAATCCCCAGGGGGGGGCAGACCAAACCAGGCATTCAGTGACCCTCGACATGAGGCGCCAATATGAAGATTCGGCATGCGTGCCAGGCTCCGGCCTACCAAACTCCACCTCCACTGGCATCGTGCAGCGACTAACGCAGGTCCTCAATTTGACTGTGACCAGAAACAATGTCATCAGGAACCAATGCAGGAACCTCACCTTCCTCAGACCCCTCCTCCACCTCAGAAATATAATCCAGAGGCTGGAAAGAGGGTACAGAAAAAGGCACAAAGACATGTTTAGCCTTAGCCGTCGCCTTTCTGGGGGGTGCCACCGTGCCACAGGGTACCTCCGACAAGGCTGCCTCGAAAGGCGCAGATGGAATGGGCGTTGGTCGAGCGCGGGGCCGACAGCTTTGACACAGGCCTCGAGGGCGGAGCCCCGAGCGTGTCTCTCGACAGCCTGGGCGCCGATGACATCGACAACTTCCTCAGAGGCGAGGCCTCAGAGTCCTTCGAAGACTTCACAGAGTCTCGCAGTCTCAATGGCGTAGAGGACCAGGACCTGGAACGGGCATGCCTAGAGCGACCATCCTTGTCCGACTGGGACCTCGAAGGCGCCCGGTGGTTGCGACGACTGCTCTAGCCCGAAGGTGGACGAGCAGCGTCTCTAGCGCAGCTTCGACCGGTGTCCTCAAACGGCGTGGCCGGACCAGAGCCCTGCGATTGAAAAATCGCCAACATCTCCTTTCGGAACGAATCCCATTCCTCAGGAGTGGAATGCTTGTTGGGACAAACTACCCGCCGACGGGCAGAGTCCTCGGAAGAGGACGGGGAAGGCGACCTGTGACGGCGCTTCCTGGAGTGCCTCGAAGAGGCAGAGGAATGGCGGGACCGACTCCCAGACCGAGAACCCCCGGACTCACGACGACGATGCAGAGAGTCGCCCCTCGAATCGTCCGTCAAAAGACCAGTGGAACACGACTTCCGGGGCTTGGCGACCTTACCGACCGACCGACCGAAGCTTCTTACGCTCCCGCAAGGCCTTCGAAGTGAGCGATTGGCAGTCGACACAGTCGTCCGTATCGTGGTCCTCCCGGAGGCACCAGAGGCAAGCGTTGTGCATATCCGTCAGGGACATCTTGGACCCGCATACCTGACACTTCTTAAACCCGGACCGCGGGGTGGAAGAAGCCGAAGACATTTGATAGCAATGAAGCAACAGGTTCGAAGAACCGAAAGAACAGAATTCAGTAGAATCTAGGCGTGTCGAGATCTCCGAAGGGAAGACGTTCGCGGAATAAAACGCAACTGAGGTTATGGCATCGTGCGTCTTACTTATAACATCCGGTGATGTCGGCTTGACAGAGGCCATCGAGGGCGGCGTATCGACGTCATCGACGCAGAAAGATTTTCCGAAACAGCACAGCTGTGGTGATTACTCTCATAGATATGGAATACATGGGAGGACGCAATTCCCTCGCAAGTATCCACTAATTCTATCTCCCTTGACAAAAGTATTGCCTATGATTTTTATCCCCTATTTGTGTTAATTCACGTGCTAAGTGTGTTTGACCTCGGTAAAATTTCTTCTCGCGGGTACGCCTTACTTTAGTAAGGCCGAACTGTCATTACTGTCAAAAAGTGATCGCGTATTAACCCACGGTAACGTCTTTGTTTCACAACACCGGTCCGTCAAATCCAATGCACTTACCTTGAATTGAACTGCACAAGGGGAATTGGTGGTGGGTAGTATATTTGAAATGTGGTTTTAATTTAATAGAAGTGAAGTGTTTTATGAACAGATGGTTTAAAAAAAAATGTACTTCTATTTGTTAACCAGAAACCTTGCGTCAGTGTTTGCTTGAGTCACAGTAATTGTAGTCCTTTGTGTAATCTCTACTACTGCTCATTTGCTCTTGAGACAAGTCTGGCTGCTCCGCTACTGCTACCACTCTAACTGTAGTACAGGCTTGTACCAAAGGTGAAATTGTACTACCACCTGTAGTCTTAATCTTGTGTAGTGGTCCCTAAGGGCACTTCCCAGGATTCTGCCTAACAGTTCCCACTTGTGGCGAGAGCGCAGCTCCCTGCTGAGGGAGTCAGAGATGATATTCTTGAATTCCGCTAGGTGGAAATGAATGAGGAACATCTCTTTGGCAACAGCCCAGTGCCACAAGTCCTGCACCTCTGGAGTGCGCCCGGGATCTGGTACCCTCCGTCTCCCCCGGTGCTTCCAGGTGTAGAACATCATGGTGGTATTGTCTGTGAAGAACCTCACCACCTTGCCCTTGAGGGACGGAACGAACGACTTGAGGGCCCAGATACTGCCCGCAGCTACAGGACAGAAATGTGGAGACCCCTCTCCTCTGGTAGCCATAGGCCTCTGGCGTGGAGACGTCCAGTGTGGGCTCCCAGCCCTCCAGAGAAGAGTCTGTTGTGACTCTGCTGGTACAGGGGGCTCTGGGAGTCTGAGCCCCCCGGCGATGTTGGAGCGTGCACACCCCACCACCTTATCGCTCGAGGGAACTCTTCGTCGAGAACAATCTTGTCTGCAAAACTTCCGGACACCTGGATCAACCAAGCGTCCAGGAATTCCTGAAGGGGGTTGCATCCGCAACTTTCAGTTATATCAGGTAAAAGCATGACGACATCATGCCGAGCAGCGGCTTGATTGTCCGCACCGTGGCAGTCTTCAGTGGCAACAGCCGTTGCACCTTGCCCAGTATGGCTGCTTTCCTCTGTTCCGAGGGGGCCGCCAGGCAGGAGATTGTGTTGAGCCTGGCACCCAGGAACAGCATGTTCTGCAACGGAATCAAGCAGGACTTTGGATAGTTCACAGGGAATCCCAGATCCGTCAGCAGCCGGACGGTCCTCACAGTGTGCTCAACGGCTACGTCCCTGGACTTGGGCAGGATGAGCCAGTCATTGAGGTACGGGTACACGTGTATCCCTTGTAGGTGCAGATGGGTCGCCACTGGCGCCAGGCACTTTGTGAACACCCTTGGCACCAACTTCAGTTCGAAGGGAAGGGCCTTGTATTGGTAGTGCCTTCCTTGAACTACTGAGCGCAGGTACTTCTGATGCTTCTTGTGAATGGGGACGTGGAAGTACGCGCCCTCCAGATCCAGTGACATCAAGAAAACTCCTTCCTCCACTTGGCGGAGCACGTGTTGCAACGTGACCATTCTTGATTTTTGGTGTTTGTTGAGACGCCGCAGGTCTAGAATGGGCCTCCAGAGTTGCTTTGGAACCTGCTCTATCGCCCCTTTTATTCGCTAGGCCTGTACCTCCTGCAGGAGTCGAGGGATGTGCTGCTCCTGCCGGGCCACCGGTGGTATCCGCGGACACTTCTGCTGGAACTCTAGAGTGTGTCAGTGGGCGAGAGTCCAGCACCCATCAGTCAGTGGAGATCTTTTCCCACTCGCTGACGAGGTCTGCTAGCCAACCTCCTACCGGGGGGCCCGACGTCCTGGCCAGTTCAATCTTGCTTCGAGGCCCGCGTGCCGCCTTGGGAGAAACTGTCGGTCACCTCGACCGAAAGCCTTGGAGCGGCCCTTGTAGGCCTCTTTGGTCGTAGATCGGGTGGGTTGATGGTACGAAGAGGATCCTCTGCCGAAACCCTTCGACGATCTGCCTGATTTTCCACCAGAGGCATGAAAGGATGGACAATGCTGCTGAAGAGGGCACGGGCTGTCTGTCCGTCTTAATAGCCTGCAACGATTTGTCGACTGCTTTCCCAAAGAGGTTGTCGCCGAAGGGCATGTCCAGCACCCTTGCCTGGACCTCCTGACGAAGTTGGTGGCCTTCAACCAGCCACGACGACGGAGGCAGACACCGTTCCCCATCTGCCAGAACACCATGTATGTGATATCCAGGGCCACAGTGATGGCATGGTCCGATGACACCTCGGCCCTCCTGGAGGATCTCAAGTGCCTCGACCCGCTTGTCGGGCAGAAATTCCAGCAAAGGGGCCATCTTATAGCACAGCGCCCTGTCGTATGTGGCCAGATTTCGCAAGTGCATTCGATGCCTTTACTGTCGTCGCCCCCACCTAGGCCTTCAGTGGCGGGTTGAATACCTTTCCCTGTGCTTTGGTCTTCACCAGCTTCTCCTGCAGCTTTTTTTGGGTAAGCCGATTTAGTCTTCGAGGAGGAGCTGGAGCGATAACTGGCGATTGAGGCAGGTGGTGAAGATGAGCGCGCCCTGCTCATTGCAGGACCTGCTTGTGCAGCAACCCCAACGGAAACGGACTCGCAGTGCTTGGCCCCGTCTTGGGCCCCCATAGATGGAGCGTCCTCAAAGGACTTAAAACCCGCTCCTCGGACCGGCCGGTCGTGGGTGAGGCATGCCGCTGCTTGCCACACAGGGTAGAGGCCTTGGCGTTGAACCACGCCGCCAACCTACTGTGATGGTTCGATTGAAGTATCCAAGGCAGACTTCACAATCTGCTTCCCTGTGGGCGGGATGGAGGCCGTAGAGACACTGGGAGTGTTTGTCCTCCACAAACCCGTTCCTCAATCCACAGCGGGAGCAGAGCTTGAAGAGGGAACCTCCCTCCTTCTCCGACATGGTACGGCGTGCTGTGCAGGCCCGACGGGCCTTCTGGAATCTTCAATGAAACTCTTGACGATTGCTGCCCTTAAGGGGCATTGAAAGACACTGACAAACAGATCACTGCTTGCCGTTCAAAGGAGTGAAAGAGCACATAGGCCCTATTTGCCAAAAATAGAAAGTTATTGAAAAAGCGTGAAAACGTAGAAAAAGGAACAAGTTACTTACCTGTAACTGTTGTTCTCCAGCATGGGTCTGGCATGGATTCACATGCTCATGAATATTCCCCGTCGTCAGGCTGGGAATCCTCGGTAAAGAAAAAAATCAGTATCAGTTTCGTTTCTGATCTGTCTTTCGTAGTAGTAACCAATCACTGATCTCTGCGTCATACTGACCACAGCCAATGACTGCCCTCTACCTAAGCCCCGCCTCTAGCAGCCATCTTCAGATTTGGTAGCACGTGAAGTGGCAGTATGACCAAGTGAAGAGCCGCAGAGGGGTAGGCGGGAGGGTTCGCATGTGAATCCATGCCAGACCCATGCTGGAGAACAACAGTTACAGGTAAGTAACTTGTTCCTTCTCCAGCATGGGGTCTGGCATGGATTCACATGCTCATGAATAAAGAATACATAGCAGTACATACATGCACAACCACGGGAGATGGCAAAGGCTCAACATTAAGCATTACATCAAACTCAACATTAAGCAATTCTTACCTCCTCACCAGGCTCACCTTGGGCGAACAGATTGCGCAGCACTGCTTGGCCGACCCTGGACTCCTCCCTGGAATCCCGATCGACACAGTAGAATTTCGTGAAGGTGTGCGTCGACCTCCACGTAGCAGCCCTGCAGATGTCCAGCAAGGGCACACCAGATAGGAACGCCGTGGTAGCTGCGATCGCTCTGATGGAATGGGCTCTCGGACGGCCAGGCAGCGGTCGGTTTGCCAACCGATGACAGTACATGATACAGCCGGAGAGCCATCTGGAAATGGAGGCCTTTGAGAGAGCCTTCCCCTGATTGACAGGTCCAAAGTTCACAAAAAGTTGTGACGTCTTCCGAAAACACTTCGTGCGGTCCACGTAAAACTTCAGCGCTCTAGCTACATCCAGCGAGTGCAAAGTCCTTTCGGCCGGCGACGAAGGCGACGGGAAGAAAACAGGCAACACCAAGGGTTCGTTGAGGTGGAAGTCCGACGGTACCTTGGGCATGAAGGAGGGGTGCGTCCTGAGCACTACCCTTGTGTCGTGAAAAGTCAAGTACGGGGGCTTGCAGGAAAGGGCCTGGATCTCTCCCACTCTTCGTGCGGAGGTGATGGCCACAAGAAACGTTGTTTTCCACGACAAGAACTTCAACGGAGCCGAGTGCAGAGGATCGAACGCAGTCCCATTAGCTTGGTCAGCACCACGTTGAGCTCCCACGCCGGGACCGGAGCCTTCACCGGCGGGAACGATCTGAACAGTCCCTTCATGAATTCTTTCACCAGACGATGAGACCACAAAGACGTCCATCCCTTGGTTCTGGTGTATCGGGAGATCGCAGCAAGATGAATCTTGATGGACGCGTGCGCCAGTCCAGCCTTGGCCAGCGTCAGAAGTTACGGCAGTACCTGGGGAGCTGTAATCCGTAGAGGGTTAATCTTCTGTGCGTGGCACCAGACAGAGAAACTCTTCCATTTGTGTCCATAGCATTTAAGAGTTGAGGACGCCCTGGCCTTTGCAAGAACCTCTCTGCAGTCGGCCGGTATGTCGTATCCTCCAAACACTAGCTCTGCAGGAGCCAGGCCTGCAAGTTCAGCGACTTCGGGTCGTGATGGAGGATGGCGCCTCCTTCCCTGGAGAGAAGATCCGCGTCCACTGGCAGCTTGATTGACGGGGACGCTGACAAGTCCAGAAGGTCCGGGAACCATATCTGCCTCGGCCACGCAGGTGCGACGAGGATCATCCTGCACCGTGACCTCTTGAGCTGGTTGATTAGCCGGATCAGCAATGGCAATGGAGGGAACGCGTATAGAAAACAGGCCCTCCCAGGGGAACGAGAAAGCATCGCCCATGCTCCTCGGCTGGGGAAACCTGCTGGCGAACCTCCGGCACTTGGAGTTCGTCGCCGTCGCGAACAGATCGATCTGGGGTGTGCCCCAGCGTCAGAAGAGGCGGTCCACTAGATCCTGTCGTAGTTCCCACTCGTGGCACTAGCGCAGCTCTCTGCTGAGCGAGTCGGCAATGGTGTTTTTTATCCCTGCCAGATGAAACGGCACCAGAAACATCCCTTGGGCGACGGCCCAATGCCACAGATCCTGCGCCTTCTTGGACAGGGCTGGGGTCCTGGTTCCGCCCTGCTTCCTGATGTAGAACATGGTGGTGGTGTTGTCGGTGAAGATCCTCACCACCTTGCCCTTGAGGGACGGAAGAAAGGACCTGAGGGCCCAAAACACTGCACGGAGCTCCAGGACGTTGATATGGAGGGACTTCTCCGTCGGAAGCCAAAGGCCTCTCGCGTGCAGATTTTCGGTGTGCGCTCCCCACCCTTCCAGGGAGGCATCCAGGGTGACTGTGTCCTGGTGGCCGGGGGTCTGGAAGTCCATGCCCACCGTCAAATGCGCGCGGGTGCCCCACCACCGGATCGCTCGTCGGAAACTCTCGTAGAGTGTGATACTCTCCTCGAAGCTGCCCGTCGTCTGGATCCAGTGCGCGTCCAGGAACTCCTGCAACGGGCGCATCCGGAGCCTGCACAGGCGGATGAGATAAATGCAAGAAGACATCATTCCGAGGAGGGACTTGATGGACCTCACCGTGGCCGCGTCCGCAACCAGCATCCGCTGCACCTTGCCCAAGATGGCCCTCGTCCTTTCCTCCGACAGAGAGGCCAGAAGCGACACTGTCGAGCTTCGCTCCCAGAAACAGTGCGTCTTGCGCGGGCACCAGGTGGGACTTGCCGTAGTTTATGGAGAATCCCAGGTCCATGAGTAGTTGGACGGTCCTTGAAGTGTGCTCCATGGCAAGCTCCTTCGTCTTTGCTCGGGTGAGCCAGTCGTCCAGGTATGGGTAGACGTGGATCCCCTCTCGGCGCAGCTGCGCCGCCACCGGTGCGAGGCACTTGGTGAACACCCTGGGTGCCGACCTCAATCCGAAGGGAAGGGCTCTGAACTGGTAGTGACGCCCTTGGACCACGAACCTGAGAAACTTTCGGTGTCCCTTTAGGATGGGAATATGGAAGTAGGCATCCTCCAAATCCAACGACAGGAAATCGCTCTCCTCCAGTTGACCCAGGACGTGTTGGAGGGTGACCATCCGGAACTTCTGTGCCTTGATGAATTTTTTCAGTCGTCGTAGGTCCAGGATGGGACGCCATCCTCCCATCGTCTTCTTCACGAGGAAGTATCTTGAGTAAACTCCAGAGCCCCGAAGCCTCTTTGGGACGAGCTCGATGGCGCCCTTCTTGAGCATCGCCTTTACCTCCAAGAGAAGTTGAGGGACGTGATGTTCTTTCCTGGCCACAGGGGGGACACGCGGGCACCTTTTTAGAAACTCGAGCGTGTGACCCTGAGCTAGGGCGTCCAGCACCCAACGGTCGGTGGAGATGGACTCCCACACGCTGACAAAGCCCGCCAGCCGGCCTCCCACCGGGGTGCTTCGGTGGGGGCCCGACCCCACGGCCGGTTCAGTCCTGCTTCGACGAGGCTTTGCCGCCTTGTCCTCCTTGGCGACGACGGCGGGGTCCGCCTGACTTGCCTCGTCCCCTGTAAGCTTCCTGTGACGACGAACGGGCCGCTTGACGGTAGGTGGAAAATCCGCCGCTGGAACCTTTGGAGGCACCCTGTTTGCCTCCGCCGCTCCGAAAGGGCGGCCGCCGTTGCTGGAGAACCCCAAGAGCCCGGGCCGTCTCCATGTCCGCCTTGATGGCTTGAAGGGAATCGTCCACTGTTTTCCCAAACAGGTTGTTTCCGTCGAACGGCATGTCCAAGACTCTGGTCTGCACGTCCTGACGGAAGTCAGTAGCCTTGAGCCATCCACGCCGCCTAAGGCACACGCCGTTGCCCGACTGGCGAAATCCAGGGTCAGCGATGTCCGTCGCAATCGTAATGGCGTGGTCCGACGCCACCTCTCCTTCCTGCAAGATCTCTAGGGCTTCCGCCCTCTTGTCTGGTAGGCATCCGGTACTTCTTCTCGTACCGATCCCTTCTAGCCGGCGTCGTGGATGGGTTCTTGAGGAGGGCGAGGCCCTCATCCCAAATATCGTCCAGTAGAGGTACAGCGAGGACAGTCTTCCTCTTGGCCTTGCGCCGTTGATAAAGGAAACCTTCGTTCTTCTCTTGCGGGCAGAGCTGGAAAAGCTCGGATGCCCTGGCGATCATGGAGTGAAACGATCCAATCTCGTCGGGCGGGGAAGCCCGGGTGGGAGGCGACGACGGGAGATCCTCGTCGTAAACCTCGTCATCTGTACCCGTCGCGGCCGTGTCAGTCCCCGTATCATCCCCACGTGTCGTGGACGGGGAGGAGGGCTGAACAGGGCGCGATGGCTGAAAAGGAGGTGGAGGATGAATCATCCTTCTCTTAGGGGGAGGGCTCCCAGACGGGCCTGGCTCCGGGTCCCCCGTCGGGAGCGGTTCCTCCGTTGGTGGTAACGGCAGTCTCGTCCTTATCTCCGAGCATAAGGACTGTATAGCCAACAAAATGGCCGCCGAGTTGTCTTGCGGCACTGGTTGAGGGGAGTCCGACGGGCAGTCAGGAGCCCCGTCGGCACCCTCGACGTTCTCGTCATCTCCTACGTCAGGGTCCCTCCCGACGGGCTGGTCTTCTTCCACGCCGACGCCGTGGCTTAAGACTTCGATCTGCTCTTCCTCAGAGGTTGAGGCCGAATCCACGACGACCTCTTGCCCCCCCTTTTTCTTCTCCGTCGGAGGTTTCACAGGGGTCCTGTCGATGGGCATGAAAGAGGACTCCCTCCGCGGTGGCAGGGTGACTCTGGGCCCCGAGGTCGCCACCACTGGTGTAGCCTCCAAAGGCTGAGCCAGGACTGCCGCGACTGTCTCGATAGAGGCCTTGGCCGGATGGATTAAGGCTTTCACCACCTTAGGTGCACTCACCGCCTTCTCCTTGGGGGGAGGGTCACCGCCTCACTCCCCCTCCGATGGGGCCTTCGAGCTCGACCGGGGTCTCTCCAGGAGCTTCGCCGGGTGCTCGGCCTTCCTCTTACCCGAGCCAGAGCGTTGGCTCGTGGTTGATGGCGCCGGGGAGGATGCGCCCTGCCTGGCGCCCGTAGAGCCCGACCGTTCGGCGCTCCCGGTGCCAGCGGACTCGCGGTGCTTGGCCTTCTGTTGGACCCCCGGCGCCGGGGCGCCCTCAAAGGTCTTAGAAGACCGCTCGGACTTCTTCTTCTTCTTCTTCTTCTCGCCTGACGGGCTCTTCCCTTCCAGCCAGTTGGCGAGACGTTGATGGCGGTCCTTCATGGTCCCCTCCGACATATTGCCGCAAAACGCACAGTCCTTCTCCACGTTCGTCTTGTCCTCATGTAGGCAGTAAAGACAAAGGGAGTGTTCGTCCTCCTTAAAGACATTCTGAAGCTGGCATCCAGGGCAGACCCTGAACAGCTTTCCGGGCGTTGAGCTTCCCTTCTCCTGAGCCATGTCCGAGATGGGCCTGAGAAACTTCTGGAGTCCTCCAAAAGCGTGGCTCAACGAAATCTTCACCCTTGAGGGGCGTAGACAAATCCGACACGGGTCCCCGTTGATCGGATGAAGAAACGGTGGAGCTTGAGGCTCTTTTGACCGAAAAAAGAGAAATTTTTTGAAAAAAAACGTGGAAAATAGCACCAACGCTCAAAAGCAATAGCACGAGGATCCCAACACTTGAACGTGCGGTAAAAACCTGAAGATGGCTGCCAGAGGCGGGGCTTAGGTAGGGGGCAGTCATTGGCTGTGGTCAGTATGACGCAGAGATCAGTGATTGGTTACTACTACGAAAGGCAGATCAGAAACTAAACTGATACTGATTTTTTCTTTACCGAGGATTCCCAGCCTGACGACGGGGAATATTCATGAGCATGTGAATCCATGCCAGACCCCATGCTGGAGAACTGAGCGAAACACAAGGACTCCCAACACTAGAATGTGCGGTAAAAATCTGAAGATGGCTGCCAGAGGAGGGGCTTAGGGAGAGGGCAGTCACTGGCTGGGGTCAGTATGACCAAGAGTTCAGTGATTGGTTTAGAGGAGAAAGACAGTTTGCAAGTGGAAGGGAAACTTGTTTCTTTTACTGAGGATTCCTAGCCTGACGACTGGGAATATTCACAAGCATGTGAATCCATGAAAGATGCAATGCTGGAGAACTGGGGAATGCGTGGATTCTTCTAGTTAAAAAAAAATGGTATTCCTGTGAGGAGATCCACCGCCGTTCTAACACTACAGTGGCAGTATCCACCCTCAATGTTGCATTTTTCTTGGTTGGAACACTTGACAGGGGAGGGTATTGGCCTGGTTCATTCAAGAGCTCCACAGCCATGGTGCGATATGGCATTAGCACAATTCCGACTGCCATGTTCACAGGTTTCATAACTAGGTCAAGGTGGGAACAAGAACAGAAGAAAAAAGCCTAGAACCAAGTCTGGAACCTACACACATGTAACATCCTGAACTAGGCGGGGGCTTGAAGGGGGGGGGGGGGTAAGTGTGCATACCTATTGCTTTCTCCCACTGTCTCCTATAGGGTATTTTGGGCATAAGATCCGGACTACCTCCCTCTGACCGGACATTTGATGGTGGAACCTGGGCTAAGGATTCATCCCTAGGTCTATCCCAGTGTGCTGGATTGAGTACAGTTACTTACGCAAACTTAACTGAATTTTTATCTAAGATTTATAGAAGCTGTTACTGTGTTGATTATGAAGAGTTCTGCCCATCTTTCCTTCCATCAGACTACTCACCGGTATTGCACTGGTAAACGATTCATATGCAATTCTATTCCCCTAGTGGTGAATGTTTTGTATGAACATAATTACAGGGGATTTTTATATGCGTCGTATGCAACTAAAGGCCTAACAACTATTTTGTTGTAATGTCTAATTTTAATTATTGGTGTTGCTCTGAGTGGGCTCATTGCATCCCTAGACCAATTGCACTTTTCCTGATATGAAGCCTTGACCGCTAAGCTACCTTACCTTGATTGGGTTTTGACTAACCTCAGTGTCTTCCCCGTTTACCATAAAAAGGGTGGCCTCCCAAAATCTTCCCACCAGGGTTGATCTTGGAAATCCATCCTAACATTCTTGACCCAAGCCATTTTTCCAGCTAAGAGTGCACAGCTTTAAAGAGCGAGCTGGCTGCTTGCTCATCTCTAGAGGTGCACAGTCATATCTGAGGGGGCAAGTGGGATGCCATGCATTTTAGTTGCCTTTATAGGATATGACAAACTCTCTGCTAGATTAACTTGGCCTCATGATGTTTAGCAATGAAGTGCATTCAACATTTTGTTCTGGCACAAAGCCTGCACACAGAGATAACGAGCACGGCTGACAAGCAGAACTGTCAATTGGAATACAACATGTATAGAAAACTGTTTCAACACAATATATCCTCTCTTTGTGGTCAGCATCTTTGGTTTCAGAGACGGCTTTCAGATAGCACGCAAGGTATGCATAGTTAAACACACATGACCATATAAGACGGAGTAAGATTGCATGGCAGGTAGAGTTAAAGGCAAAATGTGCACAGCAACCTAAGACTCTCACTCATACCGTGACATTGATGGTTTCATATAGGCCCTGCGCTCTGGCTGTACCTCCAAGAATGGCCTGCGCAATGGAGAGGAAAAGATCTGAGTGGATATCCGCCCCTTCCCGCCTGAAGATTGGGCTTTTCTGTACCTATAAAAAATAGTGTAAAAAATATGTTACTCTAAACGATCACAATGTTCATTTTGTGCGGTGCATCATTACCAAACGGTACACAAGTATTAACATCTACACACAAACTTCAAACATCCATAAAGAGGAGCATGTTTTACACAATAGCTAGAATACACCAAGACTCCTTAAGCAATGTGCGCATGTAAACTCATTTAAGATAAATTCGAGACTTCTGGTAGATGCACAGTGTGGAGTGCTCTTAGTCGGACTGGACATCTTTCAGGTTTTAGAATATGTGCACACCTAGCGGTCTACAAATGGCATAATCTATAACTAAACTAAATAAGTTGGATGTGGGTGGGCACTATAAGTTTAAGTAAACATTAATTGCTAAATCTACACACTAAGAATTCTTAGGGTGCAAGTCCCTTATGAAGTGCCCTGCAAAAGACACTCTGAATACATACAAAGTAGACCAGGGCCTTCTGCCCGTGGTAGGGACTGAATAATAACTAACGGCAATACTACCAAACACGAACATAAAATAGTTTATTATGGGACAAATTAGTTCAATTATACAGTCCGTCTTGGGGTAAAATTCTAATTTATTAAATTATGCAGGCAGATGACTAATTGGCCAATGCATTTCAGACCCCTACGGTCCTTCTTCAGGGTAACATCTAATCATAAAGGCACAAAACGGGTCTGGGAGCCTCTACCTGTTCTATGGGGAGGTGCCCACTAGGGAGTATCTACAACTATGTTTTAGCTCTCTGTACTTTTCATAAAAGAGAAATAACCATTTGCGTATCAATCTTTGTCCCACCCACAAGTGCAGTTGAGCACAGAAATGCAAGGCAATTCTCCTCTGAGTAAGAGTACCATTGCAACCCGAGACACGTGTTTCGGCCTCATCAGTGAGGTGATGCTGTGCCTCTCTAAGCACAGTGAGCAAGGGGTCCACCTCTATGGTACTTTTATTCAGAGGAGAATTGCCATCGCGTTTTGGTGCTGAACTGCCCATGTGGGCGGAACAAAGTAATATGCAAATGGATATTTCTCCCCTACGAAAATTACAGTGCTCTAAAATGTGGCTGCAGACTCTCGAGTGGGTACCATCTCAAAGAACAGGTCCATTGGCCGTGTTCGTTCTTGCAGAGGGGCGCCCATACTATATTTTTTCCATCGAAATATAAAGCACACTGGAGGAGATAAAACAGATAAATCAAAAGGACGTATTCACAGGGAATATATGTCTCAATTTTTTTTCAGGTCTGAAGCTTCCATCTTTGATGCAAGGTCATCTTGGATATTCCAAAGGTATACAGCGATCTGAACGAATTGACAACAAATAACTTAATACGAAAAACAAATGATGAAAAAATATCAAATTTGTTGTTGAAAGTATATATGGATGGGGTAAGGGATTAAAACGGGTGGGGAGGGTGTTGGCGTGGGATAATAAAGCTAGGGAAACAGGAAGCTTGGGGGGACCCCCTAATTGAGATAAAAAGTGACATTTTTGGTTATTTTATATTAGTTTTCGTTATTAGTGGATTATCGGGTGGAACCTATTTTTACAATAAACAATTGTGACTTTCAGAAAACAGTTCCTCACATATGATCATGATACTAATCGCTTTGGTCAGATTGTCCTCTCTCCTAACCCTGAATATATTTTTTAAAAGTATTTACAAAAGTTTCCCTGACCTTCTGGTGAAAACAAATGAACAAAAATGTGAATTTATAGTTAAAATTTAAAAAGTGCTTTTTTTAAAGTTATATTTATTGGGATACATCACAATATGAAAAGGCATACCATCCACTGCCTTGCATTTGGTGCAATTCTCTTTGAAGCTCAGAGCTGGCCATTTATGACTTCTGAGAATGTGGTTACATGGGCCTCCTTGTTAGGTTCTTTGAGATTAGGCTGTTCTGGGCCATTTGTTGACCCCCACTGACTCCACCATCTGCCTGTCCCATGTGTCAGATTCCAGGTCTACAAAGGTGTGAATGTTTTCCTTCTGGAAGGACCTGTCTGATGGGAAGATCAGACCAGTTGGGTGGGTGGAGGGGGGGGGGGCATCAGATCACTGCTCAGTATCTATTACTTGTATTTATAGGGCATTTTTTTTCTTTTCCTTTGCAAGATCTGTTTCAAGAACAAATTGCATTTGAGCTGTGGTTGTAACCAGGAAGTGTCAAATGGTGTTATAGTCTAGCTTCAAATGCCTTAAGTTTCATTTATCTTGGTAAATCGACCCCCGGGCCATTAGTTGTAGGGGGAGAAATTGCAATTTTTTATTCCTAGGCCAAAGTTGCTGTTTTATTCACAACTAGCTGTCCCCGGCCACGCATTGCTGTGGCTCAGTCTGGTTAAATGGAAAAGAAAGAAAAGAGAAAGCGCACATTTCTAATATGTTTAATTTCACAATGCCTGTGGGTAAACAATATTTTTTGTTGTTCCATTGTCTGTGCAGATATAGAGTTTGTCTGGTTTGCTGAATGTAGAACACGCAACATATAATTGTCCATGTGAGAAGCAATCCGTGTCTAGATCTAAACCGTACAATTGTAAAGATTGGCCTTGAGCTTTGTTGATGGTGATTGCAAACGCAAGTTGGCATGAATTGAGCCGTTACGATTCCTGCGCCGAACAACATCATTTGGAAGCATGAGTTGCATTTCCTGATGTTCGATAGGAAATGCTTTAATTCGGCGGTATATCCGGCAAGCAAAGTTTTTAATGGCTCTGCCGGTTCTCCAAGTTGGGGCCGTTTAATTTTCCCAGCAGCGCAACACATCCCTTTCGTTTCTCCATTAAATTTCAGAGCCTTGAAATTAGGGCTGTACCGAACTTCGGCTTCGAGTAGGTATTCGGCCGCATTTCAGCTGAAAATCAGCTATTCGGCTTCAGCCCAAGGTTCCTGGAATACTTACTTGAAGCCAAAGTTAAAAAATAAAAAAATAACTTTTTTTAAAGCCCTCTTTCTATGATTACCAATCGTTCCTCTGTGTGAGAGACGATAGCCAATCCTAGAAAGTAGAACAGTGGGAAAGCAGCAGTAGCCAGTAAGCCAATAGCTTACTGGCTGCTGCAAGAGCACAATGAAAAATACCCTGCATGGAGGCCGAGACTGGAAGACGACAACCAGAAGATACTGCTTGTGGAAAGACGGACATCGAGGCGGCATCAGGTAAGTCTTGTTCTGTCTCACTTAATGTACCTTTGAAGCGGCTGCCACGCGGTAGGTACGTATATTTATGTAAATGCATAAGTGTGTTGCAACAATGTTATCTGATGGTATTGGGCTGTGTGCCGAGCGCTGCTTCCATGTGCTTGGTCTTCCGTTTCCCTAATCGATGTTGGTAGTAATGGCGTGTGAACGTGTGCCAAGCCACAATCTGCCAAGGCACCCAAAGGCTCAAGCAAGGAACCGTTACTGTGTGCATAGCTTCACTGACTTAGGATCTGGTCAGTAACGCTAGTTATTGACCCTTACCATCCCCTAGGCACCCCCTTACACAGATCAAGTCTATAAATCAGATGAGATATTGACCTTTTAAGCCTGGAATAATGCCATGTAGTGTCAAAAGCATCCGGGCAATGATCAATAAATGGACATGGCTGCACGCACTGACACACTGCTTCTGCTAAACAGTATCAACCCACACAAAAAATCACTATGTGAGGCAGAAGGGGAGTTGACTCATTCTAAAAACTGTGCATTGTAGAGTTGTGTTATAATGGGACAGACCATCTGAAAAACCCATCAAATTCCCACAGCAAAAGTACTCCAAGAATACATGCCATTTCTAGTGATATTGCATTGTGTCAGGGTGGTGTGGCAAGCACGCAGAGACTGCGAATGTTACCCCGGGAGGCCATAACAATGTGTTCAACGTAGAAACATGACACATGCAGCCCCAAAATATGACAAAAACGCTCTGCAGCAAACTCCCTCCATTTCCACTCAAACTCGTTAAAAAGTGCAGTGGGCAGGTATCTCCCCCGTGCCACAAAGTCCTAAGGTGCTGGCATTATGGGGCGCATTACACCAAGGCACCCTTCTGCATCAACGGGCAATGGCAAAGTCAATAGTCCTGGCTTTGATGAATGCCACCTGCTTGTTTTCCTTGTTACCCTTGCTTTCTTTCCTTGACGCCCTGGCTAGCTTTCTTCACCGCCCTTGCTAGCTTTCCTCACCACCCTTGCTTGCTGGCATTCCTTGCTTGCTGCTATACCTGCTTGCATTTCACAGTGACAACCCCTTAGCTGCACTTCTAGCCCCGTTTGAGAGATGGGATACAAATGCCAGTGTCACCAGGGGCGGACTGGCCTGTAGGGAACTCTGGAGATTTCCCGGTAGGTCTTGGCACACTGGGCCTCCTTTCTGTGGTATTTTCCCATAGGAAAAGGGTTAGGCTTGCTGAAAATGTGTAATATGGGGCCAATTTTAAAATTATTTCCAGGACCTCTTTTGGTTGTGCAAATGCTCAAATGGGGTTGAAAAGGGCAGCTGAATGTGTGCATTCATGATGCGTGCATTCACATGCTCTTTACGGTCTTGCGAAGCAGTATTTCTCATGTGCTGGAAAATATATTTTAAAAACTCACTATTCGGCTTCGGCCGAATAGTTTTGCTAACTATTCGGTAGAATAGTAATTTCACTATTCGGTACACCCCTACTTGCAATAAGGACATACTTCAGTCATAGTGCCGATGAGAACATGCCGGCTCAAACTATAATCATCAGCTGGGTTGTACCAGAATGCAATTCGATTGTAATCACGTGATTGCTGAGCACAGAGTCGTGTTTGATGCTGATCCACGGTCCGATTGGCCCCTCGGCCTTTCGGCCCGTGGCCGGCCCAAAAGGGCCAGTTTGGAGAAAAAAAAATCTGAAATAAAAGAATATTTTTTTCCTCAATTTCTTTCAAAAAGCCCTTCATCCTTCTTAGGTCGAAAAAATGAGTACCAACACAGGTTGGGTGATATTGTATGGATATTAGTTCTAGAAAAAATGGCTTAAGCGTAAGTGCTATACAATATATCATCATTTAGCCTTGGACGTCTGCTTGGATTCACAGTAATTTAGTGTACTTAGGGACAATGCTATTTGATGCCACTTCCTGTTTTGTCAAGGGGTGAAAGGTCATGTTTCATTGCTTCACGGGATGTCACTTTGGGGTGGAGGGTCAAATGACATTGCTTCCTGTGATATGAGAGGTCAAGGGTCGTGAGGGGTGGGCCACTTTTTTGAGGGGATGGGCACTTTTTATTGGGTGACCGGGCCCATTTCTTGTCCCAGTCCGACCCTGCGCTGATCTGTTTCTCGTTGATGTCTTTTAGCCACTCTCAAATTGCAGAACGCTATCGCCGTACTCGCAACCGTGCATCCTGAAGTCTTGCTGCACGTCACTCAGTTGCTTCCTCGGCACGTATTTGAGCCATTATAAATCAAACATTGAAATGGAATCTTAAAATATTTAGTGTAGCATGTGTTGCTTTTACGTCCAACAAATGGTGTTTTTCGGAAATGGCATGTTTTTACCGGTCACAAGTGCGACATCTATGTATGGTAGGTACATGAGAACACACGCGTATTCTAATGCAACCTGTCACAATTTCAAAGCAATCGGTGCAGAACTTTCGGAGATTTAAGATTTTAAACATTTACATTTATATAGATGCATCATGTCTTCATTTTCCCCATTTACCCACTGTGTCCCTTTAAACAGTGCAAAATGATGACATTTCTTTGATAGACTCCTGTGAAAATGTTTACAATTCACATCTACATAGGTTTCTTTATACAAAGCGGATTCTCAGTCCTTTACAAGGAAAAACATACACAATGCAGGCACCCATTAAAAAAAAGAATTTCTATAAAATGTTGTGCTTTTCATCCTAGATTGGACTGTTATCCCTTTATTAAAGGTTGTCTGATACTTTCACGTAACTGAAAAGATTTCCTTTTTTGCTACACAATTTATTATGAACAGGTATCCTTGTAGATAGGCTGCTGACTTTACAATACTTCCTCAGCCATGTCTTTTTCAAATGCTTTGCGCAAGATGCAGCGCACATGGTTATTTTTAAATATGCCATTTTTCTTTGCATCCTTTTTCTTCTGTAAGGATTGGCCTACACTGGTGAGGAAGTAATAGGAGATTCTACTATATCTTGTGACGGTATGTTATAGTTGTATTAGTCAATATCACCTATTAAAACCTCCTGCTCAGAATAATCTTCCTTATAAATTATTTAATCTTCCTCCATTATGGGCTGTTCAATCTGTTCTGGCTACAACTTTCTCTTTTTAGCCGAAGTATCCTCCACTAATGTCCACCCTTTTTTTTAGGGAGTCCGTCACAATAATTCATAAAAGATTGAATTTTGCCTACAAAAAGATGCAACACGCTTTTTGTTATGTATATTTAGAAAATAATCCCATTCATCTACTTTGGATTCTGAAGATATTACTTTTCCTCCGCATGACAGCCGAAAGAGTACCTTTTCCTTCTACAGACGTCAAAGGTGTTTTGGATGTCAAAATATCCCCGGAACCCGATTTGACTGCTCTGCTACGAGCAATGTTCTTGTGTTTTTGACGCAAGCATTGATTGGTCGACTGTAGCATAGGATTATGATAAAACAGCCTGTTCGGCCGTAGATTTAAACCTCAGCGCTTGTATGGACTGTTCGACAGGTTTAGGCCTTGGAGTTGAAACCAATTGTTTGGGTATAAGTTTCTGTAGAGGAGTCAAATTTAGGTTTGGGCTTGTGTTTCTCATGGGAAGCCTTGTGGTTAAAAGCAAGATGTAAAAACCTCTCACCAACTACTAGATGGTGGTCTATGCCAAGTATGTGAATCTAAGCAGTTTTACAGGCCAACGAGCGCCTTGTTGCAGTTTTACTACTTGCTTCCAATGGTACAGTAAAATTCAAGCAAATTCTGCTCCTGTATTACATGTAGAATATTTTGGTATCAACGTCTGGCTGTACACATCTGACGATCCATCTTGCAATTGCAGCTTTAATGACTGGATCCCTTTCTCTTCCTGGTTTCATTGACACAAAGAACTGGTCTGTTCTGGATTCTTTTGTTTTTACAAAGGTAGTACATAACAGCCCTGCACACATCAAGTGTATGATGTTTTTTATTGAAATGCTTTTGGAAGAACAATGTCGACCTCTTACAATTTTAAAATTGATACAAAACATACAAACAAATCATAAACCCAAAATTAAAACCAATACATTAACAAAACTTTTGTAAAAACACTTCAAATCTAAAATTACCTTCCCAGGCTTCCTCAACCCCTTATCCGATCTTATGTATTATGAAAATGTGGATTCCCTCCAAGGGGCACAAACCGATTAATTCTATTCTCTGTTATTGCATTAAGCTTTTTCAGTGCCCGTTACCAGATACGCTAGGCGGTAGCTACAGTCAACAATGATTTCGCACTAAAGATCATATTGCAGAATTGATCTGTTTAAAATATAGCCTAAAGTTTGCATATCCTGTTTCGTATTCCCTTGCAAAAACCTCACAGTTCGTGAGAATGTGCCTCTGACTCCACTTGTTTAGCACACAACCAGCATCGCCTTTGGACCCATGGAGTCCCCACCCAGGCCCTGATGTTTTTCAACACATGGAATATGTTTAAAAGCAATGAAGAAAAAAATAAAAATAAAAACCGATCTATTCAAGGCGGGAGTACTGAATTTAGTAAAATAAGTCTTTCGGGAGGCCATATCAAAACCCTGATGAGAAAAGGTTACATCTCTTTGCAGAGTGGCCAGATGATTCACCCCTTGTAAAATGTCCTGCTATTTGGTCTTCGGCTCCAATTTAAAAAGATGGAACTCCAACCATGTTACCAGGAGAAATTGTATTCCAAGTTCCCCACAGTGCTGTACCACCAGGTTCCTCAGTGCCCGAAACTGTTGAGATGGATTTAACTCCGACCTGGTGGGCAAAGGTTCAGAAGGCCAGCCTAGTTTCTTGGAACAGGATAACCTTCTGGACAAGCCAAACCAATCAAGGTAGCATTGGCGGCAGTCAAGACTAGGTCTCAGGAAGGGTGAGGGAGATCGAAAGCCCACAATGAGCACACGTAGTGAAGGACACTACAAATTACTCGGGTGTAAATAAAAAATGGATATACATTTATTAAAGGCCTTTTAAATCAAACAAGCCAAGATCAGCAGTAATACTTAAACCAAAAACCCTACTATAAAACCATATATACAGATACCAATGGCCTATAGGAATGGCACACAGTAAGGGTCCACAACCTGTAAGGAAAGGGAGCAAACCGTGCAAATATACTTTACGCAGTCCTTCACTTTATCAACCCTAACTGTAAGGCAGTCCCTAAGAGTGGAGCCTTATGCTCAAAAAGTACTTTCATTTGCAGATTCACGCAATCGTGCAGTTGGTCAAAAATGGGGTCTCTTGCAGGGGCTGTAGCAGCCCCGGAAGGCAGCTGAGGCAGTGAAGAATAAATTCCCACTATTTGATGAGGGTTTCCCCAAGAGGGCAGAACAGATGCCAAGAGTTAGGAATAGCTCGGTAGCAGAGGCTACCTTGATAAAGGTGAGGGGCCCTCAGGGGACACTTGTGTGTAAAAATGGATGGATGTGCCAAGGGCCACCGGTAAGGGTTGCAAGTACTCACCGACCGAAGGCGCACTCCAGACCAAAATTCGGCAGTCGAGTCCACTTCGGATGTGGTTTCAAATGCTGCAATTGTACTGCTCTGCGGCCGAGTTCCAGGGATGATTCTGTGGCGGGACAGTGACGATTTCTCCTCTCCTGATAAAGGGATTGACGCAATTTCACTGCAGCTCATGTCAGGGCAAAGGGGAGCTGGGGGTTGGGGGGCACAGCACCTTCAAAGTTAGTCACCACGGCTGGGCGACACAGTGACCGCATGGATCAGGTGTACTCTAATTCCAGATCTAGGGCGCCTAGATGTACGAAACTCGGCTAGAGAGTGCCTTGCACCCAGTGCTTGCGATCTCCAAAGTGTCAAGTGTTAACTCGATATTATGGCAGTTGCAGAGCAAAGGACCTGCGCAAGCTGGTCAGTTCACTGGTTGGCCCAGGAACATTTCTGAGAAGGATCGCTTGTAGATTAAAAAATGGAGGTGACGTGAATAGTTGGTCCCACTATTCAAATGGGTCGAAGCGCCTTTGCAGACCATCTAAGTTCGATCAGAGGCAGAGGGGTCCTGCAGGACAAAAGCAGGCTCAGAGTGCCAAACCTTCCAGTGGGTCACTGGCAGTTCCTCTACTCTGCTTCTTATTTTCAGGATGCTTGGATCCTATCCTAGGCTCAGTGAGGACTCAATCGACCTGGTTTGGGTGTTTGGGCCCTTCTCTTATCCAGAATCTCCTTCGTGCCAAAACGAAGAGGACCAATGAGAGAGCTGCTCACATACAGACATGCCAGACGTGGACCAATCACGGACCACAGTGGCCCCAGTAATTCCCAGCACACAAGACTCTCTGGCACCCAGGATGTGTATTGGAACTAGACAGTCCAGCCCACATCCCAAATAAGGACTGACCCGGGTCTGCTCGACCTGGGCAAGGCAAAGGTGGCCAAAGGACAGAACAAAGGACCTAGTGGAATGGCCATATTGTGGCCAAGCTGCTGTCCAGGGCCAAACACGGTAAACGCGTTATGGACTGAAATAAAGCTTTAAAGATATGTGAAAAATAACAGCTGCCACCAGCTTTGTCCAAGGCACAGTTGTACTTCTCCCGAAAAATCATTTGAAGGTGTCTATGGCCTTAAAAATTAAAGCAAGACCCCAGCGCACTGTACTTGAAGATACTTTGTGCACTGGTAAAATGTTGCAAAGAACTTGCAACAAAGTGAAAGGCTAAGGGAAACAAAGTCTCCCAGTACTGACGGTATTTAAGGGCATGCCAGTTTCCCCATAAAGTGAGCGAAAACCCAGCAGAGTGCAGCAGAAGGCTGTGCTCCACTGGCCCAAAGTCGGGCTAGAATGGTCAGACAACAGCAACAAGTTGAGGGGTTCACAACTGGAGGGAAAACTACACAAATGGAAATCTTTCCTAACAGGTGCCAATTGATTGTAGAAAATCGGTTAGAGTGGAGGGTAGTGAGACTCAGCAGGGTCACGTCCCACTGGTCACTGTACTGAATCTGTGCCCATAATTTGCTGGCTGCTATTTTCCAGAGGGAAAGAAGATGGGAAATCGCAAGTTCTAGGTATAACACTTCAGTGGGACGCTTGCCGGTAAGCCACGCAATATGTTTACCTCTAATCTAGGTAACCAATCAATTAACCATAGCGGACAGACATCCAAAGCATATAATGTGTAAGGAACTCATGGTGGCAGACAAGTGATCACAGGTCAAGGGTGGTTATTAAACTGTATGCAGGTTGGAAAACGCCCAATCTAAATCTAAAATGGGAGCAAGTGTGGACCATCAAATGAAAATAAGGCATTCCTAGTGGTATTGTGTCAAATACTAAAGGACCTATACTAAGAAACCTATTGTCAGACCTTATAACTAATACAAAAACGGTGTGGGATGTTTTCAAGAAAAGAAGGAAGTGTTCACAAATAATGTGTCAGGATGCGGTAGCTTGGGTCTCCCTTCCCCACGCTTTGAGCAAGGGGTAAAGTGGGATCTTGGAGTATTGCACACACTTGAGCTTTCCCAGCATGAGTCGACAGTTTCACTTGCAGCTATCAGGGCCATCGATGGGCACGTCTCGTTTATCTTAAAAATCTCTTGCCTTTGAGGGCAAGACATTAAATAACAAAACAAAAGTTCCTTCAACAAAATTAAAGTTTGTTTCCTGGTTTTATTTTGGGTGAGGATTCTTCACCCCTGGATCTCCCTCTTCCGGGCACTAACCCCTCTTTACTTTCAGACTCCCTCCTCCGGGTTCACTATGACTTGTCCTTTCACTTTTCTTAATGTCTTTTTAAACAGTTGTAGTGGACATCCCTCTGCCGGGTTCACGTTTGTCAACACACTGTCACTTGGGACTTTACACTTTACCTCTTCCTTGTCAGCATCCCTCTTCCGGGTTAACTCTTGCAAACATCACATTTGCTTTCAAGGTTTACATTCCCTTGCTTTCTCTACAGTTCTTAGATCAAAGGCTTTCAACTGTACTCTGATTTTGCTTGACCTCTTGTATGACCACTTTGACCTAACTTGACAGCTCTCCTACGTCCTTCTGGTATCTGTGGAACTTGGTTCAAGTTGCCACTTTGCGAAAGTCATTCAGTACAATCCAGCTCTTATCGGTTCGGTCCTCGACTCACCAGCTGTGATGAACCGCTTGGCTTTCCTCCTAACTGGAGTCAAGGCCGGTACTACGGAAGCAGGAGTCTCCCTCGCTCCCGCATATCAGCGTCAAGACGCTCCGTGTACCTTGACATCTGTTGCAGCACACTTGGGCTATTGTCGTCAGTCTTACAATTCCTACTGCAGAGGTGTTGCGGGTCTGCAAAGAAAAGGGCAAGGTTGTGTCGCTCCTCTTCAGACTCTCGATATTCACTGTCTTTCTCCACCTCTTGAACTGCCGGGTCTGGAGAGCTGTCTCGTTGTGCAGTCTGCGTTGTTCGTACTGTGCTCTCTTGCTCCACCTTTTATCCCTGTGGGGAAAGGAAAAGGGCAGTCAGCTGTGTGTGTGAGATTCTGATCAATTGCCCGACTCTTGTATTGGGAAATTTCAGGTAAACGGCTCTGGTATTAGTCCGTTCTCTTGTGTCGTGCGAAGGTGTGTGTCGGAACGGGGTGGCGACGGGGGGCAAGGGTTTTGAATGCCCTAAGTGGTAGGATGGGGGAAAAGGGTGTTAAAAGAGGGGGATACCAGGTCTCACCCATTAGTGTCCCACTCCCCGAGGACCGCCCATCCAGGTGATCCTCCCTCACTGGTCCACCCCCAAGAACAAGATCCAAAAGCGATGGCCGTGTCCTGGCCACCTGGATGACAGATCCCCAGGGACTAGCTAAGAAGACACCTTCAGGTTTCTCACATATGCTAGGTATGATTGACTGCCTATAGGCTCTGATCTTTGCCTCCGAGAGTCCACCATGTATATCAAGAATCCTTTGCAATACAAACCATGTATTCCATGCCTCCCTGGAAACCCCCTCCCCAAGGCGAGTCAGGGACATTTTTGCACTAATCCCCATTCAGAGGTATTTATATTCCTCAATTTGTTCCAAAATGACCCAATCTAAATTCCATTTAAAGGGAGGGGGCCACATATGCCCCTCTCCTCCCCCCCACCACCCCATCATAACATTTGTTTTCGAAGAATTAGGACTCGGCTCATGCTCGAGTGCAAATGCATGCAATGCCTCCATTGAACATTGTAGGCCTATGACCGTCTGGTCCAAAATGACTGTTCGCGTATGTGAAGCAATTCAGGGCTTCTCATCCAAAACAAGGTGGATGGTTATGTGCCTTTCTTTCTTTATAAAAAAAGTTACTCACTGTACTGACTACCTTACTCCTAGTCCATAGCCACCTTTTCTCCATACATTTGGGAGATTACCAAGCACTCCTCACAGGAAACCGGGTGGATGGAATTCCCTTACTGAAAGAGGTTCTTAAGAACAGCCTGGCCGAACTGAGCTTCGGCTCTGGAGCTCAGGTCTAAGCAGTAATGCTTACAAAAAGCTGATGGGAAAGCCCACACAGCTGCTCTGACAATGCTTTGCCAGGGAATATATTTCTGGAAGGCAACGCCAGCTGCCTTGACCCGCACAAGATGGGCATTAATTCCTTTTGGAGGCTGAAGGCCTTGAACGGTATATGCCTCTGAAATACAGGAAGCAATCCATCGGGAGATAGTTGCTTTCGAAACCGGCTTTCCTTTCGGATCTTCGAAGGTCACAAAAAGCTGAGAAGAGCGCCTAAGTTTAGATGTTCTGTCCAAATAAAACTTAAGCGCTTGTCTGACATCCAAATTATGCAATACCCTCTCGGCATCTGAGGCCGGGTCTGGAAAGAAGACGGGTAAGGAAATAGACTGGTACAGATGAAAATCGGATACCACCTTTGGAAGGAAAGAAAGATTAGTCGGAGGACAACCTTATCCTTATGACAGGTGAGGAATGGATGTTCTACAGACAAGGCCTGAAGCTCGCTTACATGTCTTGCTGAAGTCACCGCAATCAGAAAAGCCATTTTACACGAAAGGAACTTCAAGTCCACCGTAGCCATGGGCTCAAAAGGTTTATGGCATAAGGCAGTGAGGACCACATTCAATTCCCACTTTGGATGTGGGTTGCGCACAGATGGATAAAGATGCAATAGACTTGCAAAGTGTCTTTTAATGACAGGGTTTGTCAATGAAAAAGAGCAAGAGTCCGTGGACAGGTAAGCAGCGATAGCCGACAAATAAGTCCTACAAGATATGTATGCCTGAAGTCGCCAGATGAGAAACGAATGATAAGACCGTGTCGATGGTAGCTTCTCTGGGGTCCAGCTGCTTAGCTAAACACCAGTGACAGAACCAGAGCCTGTTGCTCCTATATGGAGACCTTGTCGAAGGTTTTCTAGCCGCCTGGTTAATACGCATATTATCTGCAGAAAAGTTGAAACTTTAAGGATTTGAACTCAGGCACCAGGCCGCCAAGCTGAATGATTGTGGGGAGGGGTGCCACACCTGATCGCTCTGATGAGGCAGGTCGGGAATCAGTGGAAGCCTGATCGGTGAACGGACTGACAGATGCTGAAGCTCCGAAAACCAGAATCTTGCTGGCCACCAAGGGGCTATGAACAAGAGAGTGCAATTCGTCGTGTTCCTGAGCTTGCATAGCGCCCGGTGAATCAGAGGAAGAGGCGGAAAGGCATAGGCCCTCATGTTGTGCCACAGAATCTCGAGAGCATCCCCCAGGGAAGAAGCTCCAAACCCGTTCCTGGAAGCATAAAGAGGAAGTTTCCCCGTTTGATGACGTCGCTAAGAGGTCCACTTCTGGAGTGCCCCAATGGCGAAAAAGGTTGGAGAGGATTGCAGTGTTCCGTTCCCACTCATAGCTGACCACCGCTCGTCGGCTGAGAGTCTGCAGTCACATTCAGTAGTGGGCCCGGAATGTGCACTGCCACCAGCCAAACACTGTGCTGAATGGCCCATTCCCAAATCTGAATGGCTAGGTCTACAAGGGGATGGTACCCCCCCCTGCTTGTTAATGTAAAACATGGATACCGCATTGTCTGTGTGGATGCGAACCACTTTGTTCACAATCACTGGATTGAAAGCTTTGAGCACCAAGAAAATCGCCAGAAGCTCCAGATAATTTCCGTCGTAATGGTCATTTGAGGGGAGGGCTTCTGAAAAGGAGCACCCACCGACAGATTGCTGGAAGATGACCACCATAGGCGACCTGTCATCATACAAGGTGGAACTGGAATAATTTTGGTGTCTGGGTCCACTGCCTGAAGCCAGGAGCTCCGAAGAGTATCTGCGTGAGTCACATCTTGAGACGAGCAAGGGGAAGAGCAAGCACTCACGAGGCCTAGAAGCCTCTGGAACCACCAGGCAGACATGCTCTCTGAGTGAATGGAAACCTGACACATGGTCAACAGATCCGCCATCCTGTCCACAGTCAGGTACACTCTGCAGTCTATCGTGGTCCAACGGAAACCCAGAAATATCAGGAACTGAGATATTGTCATGGAGGATTTCCACCAGTTCACCGAGAGCCCAAAGGCAGAACAAGAGCTGGAGGAGAGACTGAATACCCTCTAGCCGAAGAAAAGCCGCGATGACCGACATCTTCGTGAAGACACGCAGCGCTGAGCTGAGACCAAAAGAGAGCACTCTGAATTGGAAGTGCTCCTCTCCCAGGGAGAACCGCAGATATTTCTGATGCGGGCTCCAGATCAGGATATGCATATATGCGCCCTGAAGGTCTACAACGCTGAGCCAGTCGCCCTTCTGAAGAGAGGACTTTATTTGGCAGGGCGTAATCATCTTTAATTTCTCTTGGGGAAGAGAAAGGTTGAACTGGGAAAGGTCTAGGATGGTGCACCGTGAACAGACTAGAGTAAAAACCCTCCCCTTGTTTCACTTGGGGAATGGGTTCCACCGCCTTGAGATCTAGAAGCTTCTGGACCTCGGCTCTGACGGAGGGCGTCCCAGACTGCTGAAAGGGAGGATTGAAGGGTGAGGGGAGGTGCAAGCGGAAGCATGCCTGAGCGATAGACAAAACCCACCGGTCTTCAGTGATGGTTTGCCACGCCTCCAGATGACACGAGATTTGTCCTCCCACCGGAATCTCGTGCGAGTGCCAAAGAAATATCATCTTGCAGACTTTTCGGCGGAGAGACTACCTGTCCTTGAAGAGGAGGCTGAAGACCGAGAGAAACATCGACCCTGTTGCGGTCTCGGATGGAAGCTACCTTTCGGAGGATCAGCTCTGCGTGGTCTGCAGTCCTGGAACCCTCTAAGCCTGAGGAGAGCCTAGACTGGGATCCAGATCTCTGAGCTTTGACTGGGGGCTTCACAAGCACCGACAGACTTGGTAGTTTGCGTGCTCGCCTTAGAATTTGTAAGCTCGTCATCTATTGAAGAATGAAACAACTCTCTGCCATCAAAAGGCAGGTCCGGAACTTCATCTTGGACCTCCTTTGAAAACTTTGTTGCATGATGCCAAGCTTGACGAGAGGTGTCCACCCTCAACATGAGGCCTCGAGCTGAGATGTCGACATGGTGCGCAGCAGCCTTAAACATATCTTGTGCCAATACCCTGCCGTCTGACAAACCGCCTTTAAAGTCTGCCAGCCTGACCCCAGGAATGAACTAAGTCCGCCAAATCCCTCCACAGTTTCATATTAGCCGCCGCCAAAATGAGCTCTGCGTTAGCCTGCCGCAATTGCAGCGCCGAGTTGGCAAAAACCTTCTTGGCAAAGGAATCTAGCAACTTGTCTTCCTTGGCCAGATCTTGAGCTGCGGCAGCAGAGGTCGCAGAGGCCGGCTTGGTTTGCAGAGTGGGGGCTGCAACCACCGTTGAGGAAGGGAGTGGACATGACACCAAGGCTACTTCCTCTGAGGTGTGCATCCTGTAACAGGCGTCAATTCTCTTATTTATATGTAGCTCAGTGTGGGTTTTATCCCAGACTTTGCAGGCATCAGCCAGAACGTCCTTCTGAAGGAACAGGCCGGTGCGCTCCTGCAGAGACAAGGTGAGTGCCCACAAAAGCCCCCCTTCCTACGGAGCAGGTGCCTCAGGTACTGGTATGTCAAGGAGTGACGTGTCCAGAACCTGGTCATAGAATGCTCTGTGAGAGTAGGGCTGGTCCTCACTATCCTGGTCTGCCTGAGGGTCGTCCAGAATGTCAGTATCCGCGGTTGCGATGCGACCGGTGTCAAATTGACGTCTCGCTCTGCTGGAGTCTTGTCAACCGGAGACGACAGAGGCAGAGGCGGAAGAGGTGGAGGCAGGACAGGAGGTACAGGAGATACTGCCGCTGGGGCGACAGGTGCTGTAACTGGAACTGCCGGGGCAGGATGCGGCACCAGAGGGCAGATCTCCCTAAAAAGACCTTTTAAAGTAATCCCTCATGGGATCAGTGTTCATAAGACTCTGAAACGTCCCAAAAAAAGGCATCCTCTGCCAAAACTTTAGGTTCTGGAATGGGCAGAGGCCACTCATGAGGGACATACCCCCACAAACGTAGTGAGGTAGGCTGCCAAGAGGGCGCGCCACCAATGGGGTCTACATAGACCAGTGGGAGGAAGCAAGACTATGAGTTAGGGGCATCCAAGCGAGCCAGTCATAGGAGGGGTGGAACGGATTCACACTGTCCCATGGACAAGGTTGTCCACCAAAAAGAAGGTTCCCAGCACCCACTGTCAATGGCATGGGTGTGAGGGAAGAATCCAAAATGGCCACCATACACCACGCAAGAAGGCCTGCCACTTTGTGAGCATCTGAGGAGAACTGCGTCACATGTGTCGATGAGGCAGGCAACTCCACAGACTGGTCAGGGGACTTGATCGAAACTTTAGCCTTGACACAAGGAACCTCGGCAGAGCCGGTACTATGGGGCCTGGGATGTTTACTGGACATCCTGTCGTGACCCTTTGAATTGGCCTCCAAGAGAGGAACCTCGGACAAGCCGGTAGAGGAGAAACGGTCAGTGACCTCTCCCTGTGCCCCCTCAATAGAACCGGTATCACCGCGAACGCGGGAATGCTGAGGAATCCACCTCACAGACAAGACCTTAACGGTCCTCTCAGTTCTCTCATTTCTGTCGGTACACACCATCGCCTCGATGAGAGGAACCTCTGAAAGGAGTCCGGTCTGTATAGCTCCCCCAAGAGGGGCCTTGAATCGTGGTTTGGTATAGAAAACCTCAATGGAGGCCTCGGGGTGCTCCCTGTTACCTGTATGGGAAGCTCCAGACAAGGAGATCTCGGAGTGAACTCCGGTACCCAAAGCCTCAGCACGACTGGGCTCGCTATTAGCACCTGGTTGGTGCACCTCGGATCGTGATCAGGTGTAGGCAGGCCCCTCACAGAAACCCTCGGAGAAAACCGTGGTACGCCTATAAGGCCTGCGAGGCACCTCAGGGGAAACCCTGGTAGCAGAGCTCTTGAAGGAATACCCCGGCCGGTGTGCCCTAAAAAGCAAAGAATTTACCGGGCGTCTCTTTTCGTCGAAGAGTTGAAAATGCAGTTGAGGAACTCGCTGGAAGATCTCCCACCGACGAAGACGACGCTGAAGTGCCCGGACCGAAAGGGATTCACAGTAGAAACACGAGTCCCCAACGGTGATCCGGTCCCAGACACTCCAAGCAGAAAGAATGGGGATCCGCCCTAGCGAAACGACATTCGCAAGAGGAACAAGAAACAAATCCCAAACGATCCGGCATAGACTGAGGACTACGCGACCGCAGATCCAGAGCAGGAGAGAAGGACAACGGGAAAGAAGAAAAATGTCTTCCCGGTGATGCAAGTGCGTCCAGCCCAGACCACACGGATTAAAGGACAGAAGAGTGATGCGTGGGGCAGAGGTAAGGAGGGCGGGGTTACGGCCGTGTGCGGTACACCGCGCAAAGAGAGGAAGGACACATTTTTAAATTTTATGCTTTTTTACAAAAGTGCTCTGGTCCTGTCCCACTGGACGGAATGTCCCAAAAGTATGGAGGAAAGGGGAGGTGACGTAGGAGTATAACTGTTACACAGCCCATCCGGACCTATAGCCATCGATGCTTTCGTCTTGCATATCATTCCCTCTATGTTATCTCCTCCAATATATTCCGACACCAGGGTTCCTCACTGAAAGACCTCCCCCCTTGTTCATTAAGTTCAATGTCCAACCTATAAGTATTTTCAACAAATGCTCCCCATTGATCCTCCGCCACATTACAAATCTCCATCGCTGCACTGCCCACCCCATTACTAATCATTAAATGCCAGAACTTTGGCGTGTTTGTCCTGATCAGCTGGTTAATACATTTCCATGGAAGCAGAGTTCTCCCCGCACCTGTAATTCCGAAGCCACTTTTTGTATTTAGCCCTCACCAGTACCAGGATTTCCCACTTATTTACCCAGGATGTGGTCCTGGTTCTTTTGGTTTTCCAAATCAGGGAATTTAACTCCTTTGCCTTATATATTCCTGCATCATACCTAGGTCTTACCCCACCCAGCCTAATCGGCAACAACTGTATATCTTGGGGAGGGGGTAAGAGGAGGGCTAGAGAAGTGACCAACCTCTCTAGCTCCCAATCACAACACTGCAAGATATCCACTTCATTCCAATGCTGTGCCTTGACTGCAGAACCATAGCACTGGATTCCCTACCGCCGTCCTATACAGCCTATTGCCTTTTTGGTTAACTGTCGGGTTACCAATCCAGCAATAGTAGGACTCACCAACTTTCCAGTACACTTCATGCTATATGTTTTTCATGATCACTACACAGTATCAGGGTTATTCCAAACTCACAAATATAAAATCAATACTACTGTTATCCATGTGGTTTGCACATCTCTCCCTCCTTTACAAGCAGGAGGGAGAGGTCAAACTCGTCCAGAGTCTCTCTCCAGTCTCCCGCCCGGCGGTTCAACCCTTCTTTTCTCCCCTTTCGGGCATTCCCCTGGAAACCATGAACACAATCCACATTAAAATATCTTGCCAATATGATGCCCCCCTTGGAGAATTTATTGCTCCAATTTCTAAAGGTATCCATCAGAGCTCCCTTCAGACCCGGCGTTCACCTGCCGGCTGGTCATATATAGTAGCCACCAATGTGGCTCCTGCTCCCTGGAGTAGGTTGGTAGAAGAGCCACATAATAGACTACGATGTATCCGAGCTGTCGAAAATTCTACTAGGTTCCTAGATGACTTTGACCCAATACACAATCCACCCTTAGGGCGGCCTTTCTACGGGGGGCTAGATGGCCTAAATAAAATAGCATAGCCATCCAATTCAAAGTGTGTGGTCAGCCAAGTTTACCGTAAACAAAATATCTCAAACCTTATAATCAAGTCACGCGCAGGCTGGTAATTAAGGCAGGATCAGTGGCCCCTGGTATTCCATGAAAGTAACTGCCAGTGCCCTGTTTGCTCCTGCCTGCCCCCCCCCCCCCACCCCACCCCACCCAACACCCTGGCCCGGCAACCCAAGGGTGGTAAATATGATTATTTAATTGGAGACCAATGCCCCTTCTGCCTGCAACTTCCATGCCTGTCCCCCTGCGCTACCCACAGTGTCTTTATCGGATTGTGTAGGGAAGATGCAATGGGAGGAACCTTTTGTTCCGGTGGATGAAAAACCATATTCTCGAAGCCCAACTCCCTCAAAGCTGGAGCATTTTTACAGACATTTTCAACCAAAAAGGATGAGTCAAAACTAACCAATGCCCAGTTTGTTATACTATCATATGCAGGAAGCTCCAACTTTCCTATATCTCTCGACGTTAAAGATTTCAATTCTGGACAAGGTGCAATAGTTCTAGTAACCAGACGCGATTAAGAAATTGGCTTATTGAAGTAGGATTTAACTCTACAAATTTAACATGATGCAACTCTGTAATAATCAACATTGCCCCAGTTTCCCACCCTGGCCTGTGTATGAGGGCAAAGTTCTTCCACTCCTTTTCAACCATTGGCCTCTTAAACCCTGATGGGTGGGTTCCGCTGCTGTAGTGTGACCTTTTGGCAGTTTATCCACCAAATTTGCAGAGACGTGGGCCTCGAAATCCTGCTCAAAGTCCCCCCCCCTCCAGTTCATTGCTGTGGTTTGCCCCTTGGGACCTCTCCCCCTTTGCAGCCGTAATTTCTTAAGAGGATTAGCAGCTGAATAGCCCGCTTTTATAACAGAGGGCCTGTGCTCAAGGGATGACTGGGAGACTTGGGTAGGGAATGTAGATTTACCACTCCTCTTAGCGGAAGTCATACAATTGTCCAGCAGGCCCTGTAAAGGTACCCTCCCAACTGAGCCATCCCCATGGGCCTACTAATAATCCTTTTACCCACAACCTTTTCTTGTGCATATATCAACCTCATCTTTTTCAGTGGCTTTCATGCCTGATTTACGTGAAATGTTGTGCTGTTTCTTCCTTCGGGGGTGGGTAAGGGCATTTATTTAGATCACGCAGTGGGGGGCAGCATGCTTTCAAGGAGAGAAATTTCGGCGCAGAGGGTCTCCAATGCGTTGCTCTGAGAGGCCGCCACTATATAGCCCTCTCCCAGCGGCGGTGAAGCTGAGGATGGATGGATGTTTTCCTCCCCAAGGTCAATCACCTCCCTCCATTTCAATGGCACTTTACCGTTCTTACACCCAGGCAGAGGGTTATTGGCCAATGGGGTAGTGCTGTTATGCTGTATTGTTGTAGCTTACCTCTGACTTGATGTGCCAGGCAAGACCTGGTCCTGGCTAGCCAAGAGGATATCTACCACTCTTGCCACAATTTCCTTTAGACCTTGTTGTTCCTCAGTGTCATGGATTCTGTCATTAACACGATGCGGTACTCACCCGCCCACCAGCAAGCAGCACGACTGGCATGTCGTCGCCCTGCACCATCCAGCACAGCTCAATCACTGCGGTGGCGCTGGCCGCGACATCATTGGCAGTTGCCATGACTGCATACACGCCTTTTGCAGAGAAACCACTCACGTGATAACCACGCTACGCTGGGATCCCGCTCACGCTGTCAGAAAAATAAAGGGACAGGCCACGCTGCTCTGGGCTTCTCGGCTGTTTTCTGCGGCATGTGTTCATGCATCAACCTGTTTTGGATTCCTGGACTTTGACCTCGTTTTTCTGCCTATGGACCTTCCTCTTGTTTTCCCTCCAAGTACGGCGACTTTCGTTGGATTGATTTGTCTGAACTGCTCTGACCTCGGTAATTGTTTCACGGACTGCCTCTCCATCCTGCTTTTTGGCTTTGACGAAACTCACGTTTTTGGTTGTTTGGATTCTGGACTTTTGCTCAGCCTCTGCATTGCTCCGTCTTCTCCACGGGTCCTTACCAGGAGGTAGGGACAACACTATACTTACCTGGACAAAGTTGGCAACTCTGCAAGCATCTTCCAAGGACTGCTTCTTCTGACCCTCTACATCAGCGGTTTCACGGCATTCCTTTAGAGCGAACAGACAGGGGTATCCCAACCTGCCCCTCCTTCGTTCTCCAGTCTTCCCAGTTGGTAGGTTATCCATGCTTTTTCATATCCTTTACATTATTGGAGTTAAGCCACAGTGCTTTGTGTTAATACACTTGTTTTCCTCTACAGCTACCTGGGACCAGGTGTTTTCTGTTCCTGCCACCTGTGGCCCCAATAACCGGTTAGCAAGTATCTACTGTTATCTCTCTGACTGGTGCTTGGGGACAGAGGTATTCTAATCTACGTGGACCTCGAGTCTTGACACTCAGCCATTTTGGCACACAAGATGAGAACTGCTTACATTTTTGCTTCTAAAGATCCCAGGGTCACCCCTGAAGGGGAGAAAATTTACTGTGAGGTCTGGTAAAGCGTAGAAACCTCAGACAGCGATTCTACATCTGAGTCACTTTCACTGGAGAATGAGTCATAGGTAGTGAGTAATTTCTCCAAGTCAGGGGTCCAAGACAGGTTTGTTTTTGTGAATGCAGACAACATTCTGACCCAGATAATGCCTATAATTCACTTTGTGATGGCAATAGAAAATGTTATCTTGTATGCTAGGTATTTTAAAGAAGCCGTATGGATAGGTTCAAAAGGTGGGCCGGTAAGTTTATCCAACACAATGTTTAGTAGTATGTTTATTCTGATATAACAATGCAACCTTATAACAATTCCAATCAGGCTTATTAATTTGCATGCAAAACATCTTAACACCAACAGTCTTCTTTAAATAGATAACTAAAAACAGTAAAATCTACAAAAAAGGCGTAATTTACCACAAAATAAATCCCAACCACTTGGTTACTTTTACATTTTCTCCCTCCTTCCGGAAAGTAAATTAGTACAAATTGCTCATGCATGGACTACATAGCCTATAACTGCAAGTTGGGTATGGCGTGATGAGGGATACTAGATCTCTTATAACACTACCTTGATTGTGACATTCCATTGCTTGAAAATTGGTAACAGGATCTTACAAATGTTGAATCAAAAAAGCGGCCAAAAAAAACCAAAGTGCATCATGATAAGTTGTCACAATTACAAACATGACTACGATCTCCCACCGTATCCCATTTACACGTCAAAGCAGCTAACCGCAGGCAACCAATGTGTAAAGATAAATACAATGATTTGCCACCCAAGGACATCCCTACGCCTAAATAATCCTCTTTCTGAAATAAAGTCTTGCTGTCCAAATTAGCTTTTACCATTGCCGATTTTTCAACTTTTTCAATACCTAGCACGATCATAAATCTTTTAAACTTCTCTTTCACCACCTTTGTATCTCGTTGCCCCAGGTCTCATGGTGATGCCACATCTGCGGTAATCCCCAATTTTAACAACCATGCTTTCTAATGCGTAAAACAAGATAAATGATGCACCCTCTTATACCCCTAAGGTCATTATCCTGTTCGCAATATACCTCAGCAAGGGGATTAATCCACAAGCAGCAAGAGAAGAAGTGGTTTCAAGATTATCACATTGCTAATAGAAGGTACATCGCTTTCCATCCTTACTGCAAGTCATCAGGGCATCTGGCCCTAGCTGTAACAACTGCTTGAGAAATATGTACTCCGCTATTTTTTGAGGCAGGCCAAACCACAAAAGCTCAGCCCCTTAAATAGAGGCGGGCACTGCCGTGGAACTATATAGTTCTGAAGGGGCTTCTAATGACAGTCAAAAAGGTGGAAATTAAATAATGGGATTCCTCCTTCCTCTTTCCCAAAATAATGACTTTTGTAATTGGTTGTGCCACAGTGCAGGTGCTGAAAACCTAACGCCTAAATCAAAAGAGCTCAGTTTCCACTCTTATACCCTCAATACTAAACTCTTTAATCTATTTTACATTATTTCCCCAAGCAAAGGCTTTTGTTTTACAAACATTGATCATCAATCTCTTGTCATTACAATATGCCACATATGCAGCAAGACCAGTCAACCACTATTTCTGTTTTAGCTAGGAAACCAACATCACCTGCAAATATAACCATAGGAATGGGGATAGTGTCCATCTGGCGACAACCTGCTCCTACTCTAGTACAAGGAGTATTTAGATAGTTTATAAATAACAAGAAAAGAGTGGGTGCCAACATGCATCTTTGCGGTACCCCTCTAAACTCAAATTCTTCTGTGTGTTCATCTGCTGTCCCCAAACGCGTGGTCGGAAAATTGCTTTGATGTATTAGGAAGAACGCTTTAACCAAGTCAAGGGGGACCCCGCACCTTTATTAAGGATGACCAGAGTAATCCGATATAATGAATCAAATGAAGGCTTCAAATCGATGAAGACTGCCTACAAATTGCCGCCATTCATATCAACATATTTCTTCTTGAATGAGGACCATCCTAAAAAAATGTCAATTGTGTAGATCACTTCACGAACACAAGCCTGCCTAGGTGGAAGATAAAATACTATTCTCTGTAATCCATTCTCGCAGAATATTCAAAACCAATCTACAATGTGGGGGTGTAGGGGGGAGGAGGGGCCTATGTGCGCCCGAGTAAGGTGTCCGCCAGGTGATCGAGCTCCAAAGCCAACTAGCCTTGGTGCCCAGATTTGTCCCGGTCTGCACTCATCGAATTGCTGATGGCCCCTTCCTGCAGCTGAGGCACCGTGGGGGGACCGAGTAAATTGTGGTGCTCCCGAGAACCGAGGCACACGACCCGCACAGGCTCAGCACAGAGCAACAAGCCTGAAAGCAGGTACAGGGCAGATCAGTTCTGAAGCTCCAGACGATCTGCTACATGGAAAGGCACCTGGAGCGGACTGCATTGCCTGACGGTCAGGCATGCCTGAGCCTGATGCACTGCGACATCGGCACAGTAGTGAGATGTAGCTGGGGTTGGGCGCAAAAGACAGCTCATTGATGGTTCATTGGACTCCAACACTTGGGAGGGGTTGAGGAGGGAGGCGCCTCCAGCATACAGTGCAACCTTGGCCCATAAACATGTGGCCTGTAGCCCCTTTCAGAGCAACCTCAGATTTTTAAGCGCCATCCAACAAATGGAAAGAGGTGGGAAGCATGGTGCAAGGTTTGCATACTTGAATCAAGAAGGCAGCACCACCACACAGTGAACACTCGTAGGCGCCCCGCTTCCTCACATATAGCAATAGCTGCCTCAAGATAGAGGTATGAATACAGGAATATACTGCAAGAGCTGTAAACGGCCTGCAAGCACTGCGTCCCATGGCATAAGAGGCAAGTCCTCCAACCTAGACTGGTACGTTGGCCTCAGGCACACCCCTAGTGGAGCCCCTGGGTCCCATGCCAAGCCCCAGCCTCACTTGGTGAACGACACTACGGAGTACCCCTGGGCACGCTGCCTACAAACACCTCGACTGGGGCAACTAGCCCCGAAATCTGTCAAGCCACACGAGTCCAAGGCGCAGAGGCATGCAACAGGCGCCACTGGCCCCTGACACCACCAGAATGCCGATCAGCCAGCCAAAGATGGACATCCAGACACAGCTGCAAGCTATCTTGAGCAGAATGAAACTCATTGACCAGCGGGTGCAAGAAACTAAAACCACCTTTCAGGACATATAGTACAAGATGTGAATGTCTGCTTAAATGCCCAGGCTAAACGGATCACAGACAACGAGCAACAAATGAGCACCCTGGAGGACAATTACGACACTATCGCCAGGGACCTTGATGGGGTCATCAAGGAGGTGCAGCACCTGGGGGCCAAGCTAGGACACCATGAAAGCAGGTCCAATCACAACAATCGATGTCTTGTGGGTCTCCCAGAGAACGCAGAGGGGCAGATTATGGAGGGTTTAATCTACAGCTTCTTACAAGACAAGCTACACCTGGACAGCCTTCTCCTAACATCACTGAAAGAGTGCACAGAGCCTCCAAGCTGCCTCCGAAGACCGCTTGTGCATCATTACAATGCGGCTGCTGAACTTTCAGCCCAAATTACAAATCCTGAAAGAATGCCGGGCGGCTGGGTTGTGGGAAAATGCCACCATACAGATCTTTAATGACTACACAAAGTCTCCAGGCGCAGACAGGCCTTCAACCCACTATTCAAGGCGCTGAAGGGCACGGAATACATACACTACCTTAAATTACCAGCAGTTTGGGGCATACAACTCCACAGGCAATGGCATGAATTTGAAGACACAGAAGAGGCATGGCGATTCTTACAACAGCGGGAAGTCGCCTCGACTGTGTCCCAGTGGAGGACAGATGTACAAACGGACTGGCCGCCTCCAACGCAATACAAATCCAGAGGCCAAGATGGATAGAAAAAAAGAGTGGGAAAGGGCCCCAGGTGCCAGTGTTCAGACAAGAAGGGCCCCTTAAGCGAAGGCTGCACAACGCTTCATTTTAGGCATGCTCCATGTTGCAACTAACATGGACCGTAAAGGCGCTCCTAGCCCGGGCAGTCTTTTCCGCTAGTAATATAGCAACGGCATTGGGCCTCCAGCCAATGCCTATGATCAGCAAGCCTTGCTGTTGTGGTCATCTTAACAGCCGAATGCACAGACATATGTTTACAGGGATAAGGCGCCATACAGAGCTCGTCACCTGGGGTATATCATCATTCCCCCCACCCCCCACCAAACCCATATTTTCCATGCTCTACTCTGGCAACATAGCTGGAGCTCCCCCCATGAGGGCACTGGTATGAAAGGAACAGGGCTCTGGCATGGAGGCCTCGCTGGTTCACACCCTCGCATGGGCACCTTCTAATGTAAAAGGTTGTATTGGAGCCATGGTTTCAAGCTCCAATGTTTTAGTTACGCTGCTGTTGGGAATGTTCGGTTTGAATATGGGGAACATTTGTCAACTATTTGTAAACTGCTTCTAGACTCTTGGACTGGGTACTAAGTGGAAAGTATACCTCCCTACCAGTGAGGGGTTCCCACATGAATTCCACTAATTGTGCTTAGAGATGGCTTCATTTAACTTTATTTCTCTTAATATCCAGGGGCTTGGCCACCCCATCAAACGGCGCCACCTGACGAATCTGTTGCTGGATATCAGGGGGGCGGTCAGTGTATTATTCTCCTGCAAGAAACGCCTCCATGTAAGTCGGCTGAACTATTTGGCCAATCGCTTTACTAATCACACCTCTATTCGCCGATTGAGATCTGCCCAAGCTCACTGGCTCACAATACCCAGATAAAAATTGCAGAAAGCAGGTGGGGCGAGTTTCCCAGTCCTTGCTACTAAACTTTGGAACTCACTGCCTATCTCTCTCAGGACCAAACCGTCTGCCTTCTCATTTAAACGTTAAGTCAAGCTGTGGCTGGTCACCCAAGAAGCCTAAATCTCCTTCAGAAACATTGATCACATGCCTACCTGTTTAGGTCTAAACCTTCTAGGTTCCTTTATCTGGTAAATGAACAAGTTACTCTCTTACCTGGTAACGTTATTTCGATGGGATGGTCCGACGACGTATTCCATGTCTATGACAGTAATCACCACTGCTGTGCTGCTTCGGAAAATCTTTCGGCGCCTGCGTCGATTCGCCGCCCTCAAGGACCTCCTCGGCACTGGATGTTTTAAGTAGGACGCACGACGCCCGTAGCCTCAGTTGTAGTTTTTTCCCAGAACGTGTGCCACCAGTCTTCTGCCAGTCTGACACACAAAGCCATGCGGAAATGTAAGCTGCAATCGCATAAGAAATTCTGTAGCGGGGAAGGTAGGGAGGGAGCCATATGGAATACGTCGTCAGACCATCCCATCGAAAGAACATTACCAGGTAAGAGTAACTTGTTCTTCGAGGGGATTGGGTCCTCCGACGTATTCCATATCTATGACAGGCTCCCAAAGCAGTACCAATGCAAGGAGGTGGGAAAAGCATTTTAGAAAACAGAAATTTAGCATGCCCAATCAAATTGCGGTGTAAAGGACCGCCTTGCCAAAGGCCAGATCCTGCCCCCAGATGGAATCGAGGGAGTAGTGACGTACAAAAGTATGTACCGAAGCCCAGGTGGCTGCAGATGTTACGAATAGGAAAACCCCTCTGCAGGGCAGTAGAGGCAGCCATACCCCTGGTAGAATGGGCCCGTAAGCTGACCGGTGGGTCCTTACCCGCCAAGCGGTAACACTCAGAGATGGCCAAACTAATCCAGCGAGACAAAGTATGTTTCGTCACAACCTGTCTCAAACGCTTTCCAGCATAACCAATGATGATCTGATCGTCCAACCCCGACCCGGGACATGCGAGAAATATAAAACCTCAACGCTCTCCTAGGATCAAGCCTATGGAGCCTCTCCTCTTCGTTACCAGGATGTGGAAGAGGATAAAATGCCGGAAGAACCACCTTCTGGCATAAATGAAATTCCGACACCACCTTTGGAAGAAAAGAAGGACGAACTCCAAGGACAACCCTGTCCTTATGAAACACAGTGAAGGGTGGCTTAACTGAAAGTGCCTGTAACTCACTCACTCTGTGAGCGGAAGTGACTGCAACTAAAAATACAGTCTTAAGAGTTAACAGTCTCAAAGGGCATGAATGCAAAGGCTCAAACGGAGCACCCATCAGAAACTTGAGAACAAGGTTCAAATCCCAACCGGGCACCTGGAAAGGTGACGGAGGGAACACATTAGTGAGCCCTTTCAGAAACTGAGACATTAAAGGAATTTTAAAATAGGAATATTCTTCAGACGAGCGCTTAAATATGGACAGCGCCGCCAGGTAACCTTTAAATGATACCCACTTGAAGGCTTCTGTGGGCCAAAGAAAGCAAAAAAGACAGAACCATGGGAATGTCACATGCAAAAGTATCCACATTCTTAACCCTGCACCAGTCGCAGAACTTTCTCCAACGGCAACGGTACAGGGACTTTGTTGCGGGCCTTCTGGCCGAAAGCAACACCTCCATCACTTCTTCAGGGAGGTCCCAATCCTTATACCTCAACCTTTCAGAAAACAAGCATGAAGGTTGACAGATGTGACCTCTGGATGGAGAACCTGATCCCCCCTCCCATGAGAGCAGATCGTCTCGGTAGGGAAGACTACGTGGAGGGCAGATGGACAAGTCGAGAAGGTCCGGGTACCACGTCCTCCAGGCCCACGCCGGAGCAATGAGGACCATCCGGGAACTGAACCTCCGTAACCTCTGCAGTACTTGCGGGATGACGGGGACTGGAGGAAACGCGTACAGCAGTGGGAATTACCACTCCATCACGAACGCATCTCCTAAGGCTCCGTTTGGAGGAAATTCCCGCAAGCAGAACCTCTCACACTTCCGGTTGACACTGGAGGCGAAAAGATCCACTTGAGGGGTCCCCCAAAGGGCGAAGATCTCCAGGAGAATCTCCTGAGCCAACTCCCACTCGTGAGAGATCGCGCTCTGCCTGCTCAGAGTGTCCGTCTCAGATTAACTGCCGAGATCGAAACTTCCTGCTGGATTCCCTAGAACCAGAGCTGCATCGCCTCCCTGCAAAGAGGAAGTAGCCCTGCCCCCCCCCCCCTTTTTGTTGAGGTAGTGCATGGCCACCGTGTTGTCCGTCGGGATCAGGACATTCTTTCCTCGCACAGTCGGCAGAAAAGCCGTCAGGGCTAGCCTGACGGCCCTCAGCTCCAACAGATTGATATGGAGTCTGGACTCCGGAGACCAACGACAGCTGACTGTCAACTCGTTGGCATGAGCTCCCCATCCCGTGAGGGATGCGTCCGTCACGATCGTCACCTCCAGCCACGGCAGCCAAAATGGAGCCCCCCCCTCATCAGATTGCCTTTGTCGGCCCACCACAGAAGGTCCTGGGTGACCGAAGACAGCACCTGAACAGGGTCCGACATCCTGCCGGAGGACCGAGACCACTGGAGCCTGAGTGCCCATTGCAAAGATCTCATCCAGAACCTGGCCTATGGCACCAGAAGAATGCAGGATGCCATGAGGCCGAGCAGTCTCAAGAACTCGAACGCTGCGAGAGTCTGGGCAAGTTGAAACTTGTGCACCATCTGCTGAATGTGATGCGCCCTCACCTGGGGAGGAAAACACTGCCCCAGGGACATGTCGAGCACTGCTCCGATGTACTGGAGCCTCTGAGTTGGTGTCAAATGGTACTTCTTTAAGTTGAGGGAGAAGCCCAGCTTGTGGAGGGAGTGGCAGGTGACTGACAGATGATCCAGGACTTGCTCGGGAGAGCGCGCCCTGATCAACCAATCATCCAGGTAGGGGTAGACGTGAATTCCCCCTTTCCTGAGGTGCGCTACCACCACTACCATGAGCTTGGTGAAGACCCTCGGGGCGGAAGTCAATCCGAACGGCAGGACCCGAAACTGAAAGTGCGAGTCGCCAACCGCAAACCTCGGGTACTTCTTGTGCTGAGGTCGAGAGACACCAACCAGTCCTGAAGTTGAAGGGCCTGGAGGACTTGAGCGAGAGTAACCATTTTGAACTTTTCCTTCCTGAGGAGTTTGTTCAAACCGCGCAAGTCCATGATGGGTCTCAATCCCCAGTCTTTTTTGGAAATCAAAAAATAAGGGGAATACCATCCCATGTTCCTCTCCGCTGCAGGCACCAGTTCTATTGCGCCTTTCGCCAGCAGGGATTGAATTTCCTATGCAAGGAGCGGATCCGGACTCTTCAAAGAGAGATTCCCCGGTAGATTGTCTTGAGGCCTCTGCCGGAAAGGAAGACAGTAGCTGTGGGTTATGACCTCCAGAACCCACACATCTGAAGTAATGGCGCGCCACTCTGCAAGATGCTGCGCCAGCCTTCCCCCAACCGCCGAACCATGGGACATGGCCTCATGACTGAGCTGAAGCTGATGCAGCGTTGCCTGAGGGCAAAGAGGCAACAACCCGAGCGGCCTTGGCACCTCGAGTACCTTGTTTTCCACCTCTGGCTCTCCTACGGTGGCCCCTTTGACTGGCAGCTCCTCTCGCTTTACCAAAGGATGACAAATAACTAAAGGAACCTCCCCCTTCATTGCTGTCCCCTAGGACGAAAAGGCGGAGGTTTTCTGCAGCGCCCAACGACTTTGCTGCAGCTTTTGAGGTCTGTAACCTCTCAAGGCGCTCGTCAGCCTTGCTGCCAAAAAGAAGTTCCACGTCAAAGGGCATGTCGAGGAGCCGGGTCTGCACATCAGGAGCAAACCGACTTCCGCAACCACGCAAACCTGCATATCAGGGTGCTCGACGCCATGGACCGGCTGACGCAATCTGCCATGTCCAAACCCGACTGAACGGCCTCACACATGGCATCCTTGCCATCCTGAACCATGGCAAGGAAACCATCCCGTTCGTCCCCTTCGGGAATATGTTCAGCCGCCAAGGAAACAGTTCCACAGAGTGTGCGTGAAACGAGACAAGGCACATATAGAGTTGGCCTCCTGAAGCGCCATATCACCTGCAGAAAACACTTTCTTTGCCCAGCCGTCAAAACGCTTGTCGTCCCTATCAGGAGGGATGGTAGGGTACGACGCCTGCTTTGCCGGGGCCATAGCCGCCTGCACCACCAAACTCTCTGGAGTAGGGTGCTTGGACAAGTAGCAGGGGTCACTTCTGGCTGGGCGGTATTTTCGCGGCAAATACTTGCCCACTGCCGGGAGTCTCTCCGGAGCAGTCCAAGCCGCCGCCACCCTCCTCTGTAGAGCCATATCAAACGGCAGTACCGGGTCAGTTGGTGGACCAATGTCGAGGATATCCGTAAGGTCATCCTGAAGAAACTCCCCCGGGGGAGCAGACCATCCTAAGTACTCGGTGACCCTTGACATAAGGCGCCGGTATGAAGAATCGGCATGAGCGCCAGGCTCAGTCCTACAAAACTCCACCTCTGGAGAGGCGTCCAGCCCACTAGCATGTAGGGACTGCCTCAGGTCCTCAAACTGGCTATGGCCCGAGAGAATCTCGTCTGGCACTGTATCAGGCATCATGCCATCATCAGAGCCCTCATCCACCTCTGAAATAATCTCCAGATGGCGGTAAGAAGGCACAGAACTTTAACCAAAGCCATGCTTGACCTTGGCCAGAGCCTTTCTAGGGGGTTCCACCGAGCCTCGGGGTACCCCTGTCAACACAGCCTCAAAAAGGTGTTGAGGGCGTCGAGTGAATCGGCGCCGGCGTCTAGAGAATCGGCGTCGACAGACGCAGCACCGACAGCATCGACACAGGCCTCGAAGGCGGAGCCCCGAGCGTGTCCTTCAACATCCTGGGCGCCGACGACTTCCTCGGAGGTGGAGCCTCGAGAGAGTCTGTCGAGGACCTCGGCACACAGGTGTCGATGTCGTCTTCGAAGACATCACAGGTTCACGCAGTCTCGAGCGCGTCGAGGACTGGGACCTTGAACGGGCATGCCGAGAACGATTCCCCTTGTCCGAGCGGGACCTCTCCCGCGTATCGTGCCGACCACCCGAGCCTGAAGGCGTACGAACGGTGTCTCTCGACCGATCCCACTTGGAAGCGCGGACGGACCAGTGCCCTGCGATTCGAGAATCTCTAACATTTTCTTCCCGAATGAAGCCCATTCCTCCGGTGTCGCATGCTTGGTGGGATAAGCAACCCGCCGACAAGCGGAGTCCTCGGATGTGGACGGGGAAGGCGACCGATGCCTGCGCTTCCGGGAATGCCTCGAAGAGGCAGAGGAGTGGCGGGACTGACTCCTGGAGCGAGACCCACTGGACTTCCGACATGGAGTCTCGCCCCTCGAATAGTCTGTCGAAAGACCCGCAGACCTCGACTTCCAGGGCTTGGACACCTTGCCTACCGACAACTTCTTGCGCTCCCGCAAGGCTTTGGAGGTGAGCGACTGGCAGTCGACAACAGTCATCCATGTCATGGGTCTCCCTGAGGCACCAGAGGCAGGCGTCGTACAAGTCCGTCACCGACATCTTGGACCCGCAGTCCCCGCACTTCTTAAAGTCCGGACGCGGTGTGGAAGACGAGATAGACATCTTCACGAAGAAATACTTCACAAACATGAAACAGGTTCGAAGAACCGAGAAACAGAGACTCCAAAGAGTCGAGGCGCGCTGAGATTCCCGAAGCAAACACGTTCGCGGAAAAAACATAACTGAGGCTACAGGCATCGTACGTCCTACTTATAACATCCAGGGATGTCGGAGGAGGTCCTCGAGGGCAGCGTATCGACGTCATCGACGCAGAAAGGTCTTCTGAAACAGCACAGCTGTGGTGATTACTGTCAGATATGGAATACGTCGGAGGACCCAATCCCCCTGAAACACTGTTTATCTACTCTAACTATTTCCAATTTCTTTAGCCTCATTTCCTCCTGTATGTATTCCAACTTCTACTCTTCTCCCTAGCTGTATGTATAATTTGAGACACTTACCATTTGCTCCTATGTAAATTTGTTTGTATATACTTTAATATTGTAACCTATAATTTGTGATTTCTACCAGTACATTTCTGATGTATGTATACCATTACTGTAACCTAAGATATACGCCCAGATGCCCTTGGGCCAGGCGCACTTTACAAATAAAACAAATCCAAACTATGCAGGGGATGGGTGGGAAGGTTTGTCAACTCCCCCTCTCATGGGAAACTGGGATGTCTATTTCAGTTCACCAATAGGTTCCCTAACAATCGTGAGCACTGAAACCGATAAAGAGGCACATTTTGTTCTCCTACATGGGCTTCTTTTCCAAGAACGCATTACCCTTATAATATATACGCCCCCACAAATGATACCCCGGATTCTCTACACACTTATTTGCAACATGCGCACCATACATGGGACGCTTTACATTTATGGGGGGTGATCTGAATGTTGCACTCATGCACAAGGAAGGCAGGTTTAACCCGGTACAGATGCAGAGTGGCCCACCCACCCCAAAGAGTCAAACGCTCTGCACTCTAATATCATACCTTCGACAGGCTGATGTATGTAGGCACTACACAAGATTAAGAGCAACTATACGTTCTACTCCATTCACCATTGTTGGGGAGATTTATTATGTTTACGCTTCATTCTCTCTCCTAGTGAGTCAGCCATAGCATTTTGCTGGACTTCTGGAAGTTTTTCTTTAAATCCTGAATGAGTGGAGCTTTTTTACATTCATTCTTAAGGGTTCTGTCTTTTGGAACTCAGTTTTTTGTATTCCATCCGTACTATGGAGGCTGTCTGACCCATAGCTCTTAAAGGCATCTGTATTTTCCGATTGCAGCACACAGCTCCTTATGGGCAGTGTTGCTGGGGACCCTTAGGGCCCTCCTTTAAGATTATTTTCTTATATCCTCAAGTAACTACTGTTCGTAAGGATAGAGGGATACTTAGTATCCCTCCCAACACTTTATAGTCGGATAGATTGGCACACACCACTTTATGTGGAGTGCCAAAGGAATACCCAGTATCCCCCCTTCTCTCTGCTACTGTGACTTTTTTGTCACAGAGACAATCTCCTAGTTATGGCTAGTGGCAGTGGGCATGTTCTACCAACTATTTTGTAGTAGTTGTACCGCAAGCTATGTCCATAGCCTCAGTGGTGCACAAAAGGGCCCCCGCACCCCCCCAGGTACCAACTTGGGGACTCGCTTTTGTCGCAATTACTAGCGTGGTTGTTCTTTGTCAGACCTTCTACCATTCTGGGAGGGGGGAGGTCCGTATGTGTTTTGCCTTTGGTGGGAACCCTTGGGTTTCCCCCGCCTAGGCTCCAGTGTTTTTGGGCAGGCAGAAAGTGTGTGGAGGGGGGTGCATTTTCCACCCCACCCCCCGTCCTTTTTCTGCCAGAGTGCCTGAATAGGACAAGCTCCTACAGGGGGTCTGGGTGTCCTGATTGGACAGCCAAATGCCCTGTTCTGTAAAATGCTGAGAGATTGCAGAGGAGTGTGTGTTGGAACTGTATAAAAGTTGAGGCTTCTGGGTGAAAAGCAAGTCGGCCACTGGAAGCACAAGTAACCGAAGAAGACTACCAGAGATGGCTGCAGACCCTTCTCCTGCTGTCCTGATCCCGTTTTCTGTGAATCAGAGGAGCTCCGAGGAGGATGACTCCTTCCTTTTGGCTGGTGAGAACAACAAGTCCCAAGACAAACTTTGAATTGAGCCATCTCCCGAGGTCCTAGGAGTTTCCAGAGCCACAGAACCCCAATACCAGGAGACCTGCTGCCCATTTCAAATGCATTGTCGTGGAAAGGCTAAATCCGTCCAACTCTTGGCGGAGCCCTCAAGGACACTCCAGAGATCTGATCCAACTCGTCCAGACCCCCTCAGAGCGCAGGACTGCAGGAAGTGAAGATCGACCAGGTGAATCGCGTCCTTTGTTGGTGATGCAAAAAAGGTGCCAAAACCACAGTGAACCGAGAAGTTGCTGAACGTCGTGCCCCGGGTCCTCCCTTGAGATTGCTACTGAGAGACCCAGTACATTGTCCTGCCTTCAGTCATCAGACTAAGGTATCCGGAGGTCGGGTCCAGAGCTGCAACATTAGAGCATCCAGCACACACATTGTCTTCTAACCTAAAGTTCTGTTGGGGGGGGAAGGTATTGCTTACCAGATTTCAGAAAGTCACTCCAGAAAGTTGGAGTGCACGTACAGGTGTCCAGGGCAAAGGCTGCTTACCTCTGACACAAGCCGCTGCTTGTGTCCCTTCCACATGAACTTTTTGTATTCTGCTGTTGGTCACGACTGAGCCCTCTCCAAACTGCCTTTAGCTAGGGGTTGTGTTTTGAGACCCAAGACTTGCTGTGCAAACAAACCCTCTCTAGAACCTTGAACTAGGCTAGTGTTGCTCTAACCCTTTTCCTTCATTTAAGTTACTTTCTATGTGTTTGCAGAGTAAATGTCTTACCCTAAATCTGCTAAGAACCACATGTGCGCGTAATTACAGATGATACAATAGCATTGTATTTTCCCTTTCTAACGTTGCAACAAATGTAACCACGAACAAACACAAAAGTGAAAGTGTCCTTTGAAGTATATCCTAAAGTATTCTGAAGTGTTCTACTGTAAATGTATGAGGTATTTAAAGTGATTCTGGTGTAAATATAAATATGACAATGCATTACTTACCGTAAAAGCATTTCTGATGGTTGCATCTGCTTAGATTCACATGCTGTGCATAGTCCGACATCCAGTGGTCACTGCGGAGTATTGCATTTTGTTTTTCGTAGTCAAAAAGGGGACGCTGACGAGGCGTGTCTGTAACACTATCCCTATAGTGACGTGCAGTGTACCCACAATCCCTCACGCCTTGAGGTCCCTTGGTTTGTATTTTTTCTGCCCTGAGGGAGCCTATTAGACGTGAGTGAGTACAGAAAAGAGAGATATAGAAGAAAGTCTATGTTCCTTCCATCCGAGCGGGGAGGAAGGGTGGCCGCATGTGAATCTAAGCAGATACAACCATCAGAAATGCTTTTACGGTAAGTAATGCATTGTCTTCTGATGTTTGTTAATCTGCTTAGAATCACATGCTGTGCATAGACTAGCGAGCAGTACCCGGAGTTGGCGGTGGGTTGTGAGAAGGAACAGTAGAGAAAAGATGTCTTAATACTGCTTGTCCCACCTGGGAATCAGATCTAGAGTAGGCATCTAGACCGTAGTGTTTTGTAAAGGTGTGAACAGAACTCCAGGTTGCCGCTTTGCAAATGGACTCAAGAGGAACATTTGCAATGAAAGCTATGGAAGCCCCGGTGCCTCTAGTGGAGTGTGCTCTTGGCTTGAAGGGTAGTTCTCTTAGCAAGAGAGAAACAGTGATGCATTGTACAATCAATCTAGAAATAGTGGATTTCGAAACTGCATCTCCTTCTCTTCCTGCTGCCACCGAGACAAAGCACTGATTAGTCTTTCACAATGGTCTAGTTCTTTCCATATAAAAGATCACTGCTCTGCGAACATCCAGTGTATGCAGGCTCTTCTCACCTAAGTTTGAAGGATTTTGAAAGAACGTTGGTAGTTCTATTGATTGGTTGACATGTAATTTAGAGATAAATTTTGGTGCAAACCTAGGATGTGTGCGTAGAACCACCTTATCCTTGTGAACTGTTACAAAGGGGTCTAGTACAGAGAGCACTTGTAGTTCACTTACTCTCCTAATGGAGGGGATAGCTATTAGAAAAGCCGTCTTAAGAGTGAGGTCTTCAAGTGTTGCTTTGCGCATCGGTTCAAAGGATGACCCCATGAGCCTGGTTAGTACCACATTTAGGTCCCATCCGGGAGCGGGGTTAGCTATAGGAGGGTGGATCCTCTTCACTCCTTCCATGAAGGCTTTAATAACTGGGACTTTCACCATGACACTTTAAGTTGGGAAGTGGTTTATTCGGAAAGTGCAGCTAAATGGACTTTAATAGAGTTAAACACCAAGCCTGAGTCTAGTGAGTGAGTCAGGTACAGAACAATTTGTGTGGGAGAGCCGTCAACTGGGTTGATGCTCCTTCCCCTACACCAGATGACAAATCTTTTCCATTTGCTAGAATAACAGTGACGAGTGTTAGGCTTTCTAGCCTCCCTGAGAATGTCCGTGCATCTCTGCGGGAGTTGTAAATGTCCAAATTCTAGGATCTCAGGAGCCAGGCTGCTAAGTTCATGGTCTGAGGGCATTGATGTAGTGTCCTGCCCTTGTCCTGTGACAGCATGTTGTACGGGCAGGGAAGTTTCACTGGAGGAGATAGGGACATCTCCATCAAGTGAGCGAACCAAGGCTGTCTGGCCCACATAGGGGCCACAAGTATCATGGTAACTTGTTCCTGGTGCATCTTGTGCACTATCTTGTTGAGAAGGGGAGTCGGGGGGGTGGGGGGGGGGTTTTGAGCATAAACAAATTTCCCTGACCGTGGTATCGATAGACCGATCCCCTTGGATTGGTTCTGAGGGTACCTGGAGGCGTAATCTTGGCATTGTGAGTTCTCCAGAGTTGCGAACAGATCTATTTCTGGGAATCCCCATTGTGTGAAGACGTCGAAGACTATGTCTTCGTGTAACCACCATTCGTACTCTTCGGGCAGCGGGAAGTATCTGCTCAGTTCGTCTACTAGCAGATTGAGTTCCCCTGGTACATGTTGTGACAGTAGGAACATGTGTTTGAGAGCCCACTTCCAGATGTTCTGGGACAGCTTGGACAGTCCTGGAGAGTGAGTGCCCCACTGTCTGTTGAGGTAGTACATAGCTGTGGTGCTGTCCGTGAGGACCATCACTGTCTTCCCTTGCAGGTGTGCCTGGAAGGCTTTCAGTGCCTTGAACACAGTTAGTAGCTCCAGTAAGTTTATGTGCTTGGATGCTACAATCGGAGTCCAGACTCAGTGAGCAGTCTGATGGGATAGGTGAGCCCCCCCCCATCCTGTGAGGGATGCATCTGTGGTTAGAGTGGCTTCCACTGCGGGGGTGGCAAATGGTTTCCCTATTACCAGGTTTTCCTTCGACCACCACCGTAGCGAGAGAACCAAGGCCTGTGAGACCACCACTAGCTCGTCCGATTGTCCGCTGGCCTGACACCACTGGCTGTTGAGCCACTCCTGCATTGGGCGCAGGCGCGCGTGAGGTACCAAATAAATACATGACGCCATCATTCCTAGTAAGCACATTGCTTTGCGTACCGTCACCTCTCGACCCGCCACATATTGAGGGATTTGAAACAGCATGTTTTGGACCCTCTCGTTGGAGGGGAAAACAAGGCCGTCCTTTGTTCGAATTAGAGCCCCTAGGAATTGTTTGATCTGGCTGGGGTCTAAGCGGACTTCTTCTCGTTGATGGAGAGGCCCAGTTGAAACAAAAGGTCTACAGTCTTTTGTGTATTTGAGAAGCATGTTTCGTAAGAATCCCCGTTATGAGCCAATCGTCGAGGTAAGGGTATACACTGGGATGGACAACCTGCGCAGGTGGGCCGCTGCCACTGCCAGAACCTTCGTGAATACTCTCGGCGCTGATGCTATGCCGAAGGGAAGCACTCCGAACTGGTAGTGTTTGCCCTCTACCATGAACCTGAGGTATTTCCTGTGCGCTGGCAACATTAAAATATGAAAGTATGCATCTTTCATGTCCAGTGTTGTCATGTAGTCTCCCTGTGAAAGCAGGGGGATTACCTCCTGTAGAGTCACCACACGAAACTAGTACAGGGCGCAAGGTTAAGTCCTTTTTGGGTACAAGGAAGTACACTGAATAAATACCTTCCGTTACCTAGGATAGAGGCACAACCTCTATAGCTCCTTTTTCTAATAGTTGATCCACTTCTTGAAGGATGGCGAGGTGTTCTGGCGACATGCGTCGTCCCCTTGGGGCTCTGTACTTAGTGGAACTGTTGAATTCTATACACTAGCCGCGGGCTATGGTTGATAGTACCCAGCGGTCTGATGTTATACCCTCCCATGCTGGAAGAAAGGATGTTAACCCGCCCCCGACCGGCGAAGCATGGGAGGGAACCCGAATCTTTGAGTCATTTGGTGTTGGTGGCTTGGGAACCTCTAGGGGTGGGACCCCAACCTCTTCCCTTGCCACAACGTTGTCCTCTTTGGTTATATTGTCCACTGTGGTGCCTTGGTTAGAGGACCAGTTACCTGCAGAGTATTGCTGCTGCTGCTGTTGGCGTTGGCCTCGAAAAAAACGTTGTTTGCCATAACCACGTTTGTTGGGAGGCCTTGAAATTTGGTCTGGTGTCTTGATTGTGTCAAATTCCTTCTTTGTGGTCTCTAGTGCCCCATCCACCGCCTTATCAAAGAGGTTTGCATCTTCTATAGGTTTGTTAATAAGAGATGCTTGTGTTTCAGGTTTAAAGCCTGAATTACGTAGCCATAGATGGCGTTTGAGTAGGATTCCTTGGACTAGGGAACAACCAGCTGTCTCTGCAGCATCCACAGTATTTTAAATGATGCTTTGGTTGACTAAGGTCCCTTCAGTTACCGTGGCTAGAAGGCAAGTACGTAAGGGTTCCGGTACCTCCTCAATGTCCTTCCGTAGTTTGCTCCATTGTGCATCTGCGTAACTTGCCAGCAAAGAGTTGTTGGCAATTCTTGCGGAAAAGGCAGCTGAGGCTGCAATCCTCTTTTCTAGGGCATACAATTTTTTACCCTCTTTATCTGGTGGTGCCTCGCTAGTTGACAGCGGGACCCCTGCTCTCTTCCTGGTATTTGTCACGACTAAGGAGTCTGGTACAGAGTGGCCCCTGATGTATAACGGGTCCGATGGAGAAGGACTAAATAATTTTTCTATCTTCGGGTTGACCCCTCTGATCAACGCGGGAGTGGATAGTGAAGGAATAATGTCTCTTTATTCAGGCGAGGAAGGGAATGGTTTGCTGACAGGGGGTTTCTCCTTAATGATCTTTTCTACAAAGTCGATGTCAGGAGAAGTTTCCCCGGTCTCGATCTCGAAATGCGCTGCTGCCTTGCGTAGGAGTGCATTAAAGGTAGGTTGATAGTCTACAGGTGATGTATTCCTAATAGGCGAGTCTTTGGGTAGGGACAGGTTTCTGGCTTCAGGGTCGGAAAACGCTGATGGGACTGCCAGGGCTGTGAAGCGCCTTCTTCTGGGTCTTCTCCGAAGCCCCCATCACCCATATCCGGGTTGTCTTCAAAACCTTCCTCCTCTAGGTTTTGTTCCCCTTCATTGCCTAAGAATTTGTCATCCTCCTGAAAGTGGGGGTCCTCTCCAGTGAGGTCATAAATCTACATCCTCTTGAGGGGGATCAAAAAGCCTGGGATCCTTGGCACTCTTGGGTGTTGGAAGTTTCTGAGTCTCCATAAACCTCTCCATTTTGTCCATATAGAAATGGAGTCTCTCGGGTTTCTTGAGGTTCCCCGGAGCGGTCAGGGGGAGAGAAGGGAGGGCCTTCCATTAGAAAACACTTCGACCTATCCCATAACATCGAAGAGAGGTTCCCCTCGCCTTCTGGTAGGCTGGGAGTCCCTCTCGACGGAGAGGGCGGTTCCTGCCTTCCTTCTGGCCTTTTCGGCATCTCCCGGGCCTTATGAGCGGTAACTGACGTCTCTTTCGCCGTCCGTCTCTGGCTATCGGTGGAAATAATCTGCGCCAGGCTCTCGACAACTAAACCGTCTGTCGAGGGTACCTCAAGGCGTCGACGTTACAGGCGTCGCTTGCTCTACGTCGACGGGCACTCTCTTCCGGTGAGCGTCATCTGGCAGTTAAGTGATAGTGCCCTTATCTGGGGGTAGCCCAGTCGCGTTAGCGGTTGCGAGGGGGGACTTCAGACTCTTACGGTCTGAGGAGGCCGCCGGTAGGACCTGCATCTCCGTTGGCGCTAATGCTCTCTTCGTCGAGGAAGTGCCTTGGGTTGTGTGTTTATGGGAGTGTTTTTGTGTGCGACCTTGTCGCCGGGGTGTTCATCCCCATAAGCAGGGCGTGAGCCGAGCTTGTCGGGGACAGACGAGGCGCGTAAACGCTCCTTAGAGAGGTCTATGACTTCCGAAACAGACGTCGGGTTGTCACATTCCTCGTCACTTTCAGCGGCCACCTCTTGACCCCTACAGTCTTTTAAAGTCTTCGTCTTAAGGAGCCGACAGGCCGCACAGCTGTCTTCTTTGTGGTCGAGAGGCAAGCAACGGTTACACCGTTTATGCTCGTCTTTCAAGGTAAATTTGCCTTTGCAACGCGGGCAAAACCTAAAGGGTGTCCTCTCCATAGCTGAGGAACAGATTGCATGTGACAAGAACCACGAAGCAAAGGGAGGGGAAAGGGAAAGGCATTCTCAAAGAGAAACAATAAATGTCCCACGACCCCACTCTCCCTACTGTATTTGGCCGTCGAGGCTAGGCCACGTGTTCGGCAAATGCCGAACAACCTCCTCCGTCGAAGGCACCGCCGGAGATCTTGATCGGCGGTGAACAGCTTTGCAGCTACGACGCCGAAGGAGGGATGTAAGTAATAATATAAGTTAAGGCCGACCAAAGGTCGAATAAAGTTTTTTGCAATGTCTCTCGAGGAGCTCCGCGTATAGGCGACCAATATCTGGGCAGAAAAAAACAATCTGAGGGACCTCGACGCGTGAGGGATTGTGGGTACACTGCACGTTACTATAGGGATAGTGTTACAGACACGCCTTGTCGACGTCCCCTTTTCGACTACGAAAAACAAAATGCAATACTCCGCAGTGACCACTGGATGTCGGACTATGCACAGCATGCGATTCTAAGCAGATTAACAAACATCAGAAATAATTTTATATAAAATATAAGTGCGTCTTTGATGTGTATGTCTAACTGGGTTCAGTGTACTTACCTACAGCTTACATCTTCCTCTTAAGATGAGCCTGACTCCTCTGCCACTCTACCAAGGTCCTGAGTTAGTACAGACTGATTCGAAGAGTTGGGGGGGGATCTACAAACCACTGGGATAGTTTACTAAAAACTTACCGACAGGTGGGACTCTAGGAAAACTCCCTTAACCACCATCAATGCTACTCACGGCTAGGTTACTGGCTACTCCCATGCACCATGATTCACATGGTAACAAAATGCTCGATTCTCCCTTTGACGATCACGGACCATGCCCCGGTGCTCAAGCAAATTGCTCTCCCCAATACACCTCACATGGCCCCTCCTTGGCAACTGAATTAGATGTCACTGCAGCACCAAGACCTGGTGGAGCTCCGTGTTCATGATTCTGACAAGTTCTGTCAGGATAATCTAGTGGAGGGATATAACATTTAGATGCTGGGATACCTTAAAGGTATTCATTAGAGGATAATGTATATCAAGATGGGCAAACAAAAAAACAAAAAGGATGTGTCCAAAAAGGAGTCCCAGCAGACTTCGGAACAGTAAACAGCCGAACTCACTCATTAGGCCAATAGATACACCCAGGTACATTCTCGCATGCTTAACCCACGGGCTGATATCGCACACATTACCACGCTTAGAGCTCAAAAGGCCTTCTATAGATGGGCACATGATCTCTACACTGCTGGGGACAGACCCCTCTGCATGATGGCTCTTGGCCTTAAGGGCAGCCAGCGGGGACAAGTTATTGCATCAAAAATGGAAATGGTAAAATGATATCTGGGGACCAAGCCATTAATCAGCGATTTGCAGAATACCACCAAGGTCCTTATGCAGCTCTACCGAAGAGGGACACGAGTCAGGTTATATACTTCCTCAATGTGATACCTCCTCCCTACACTCGATGAGGAAGACCTGGCCCTCCTCAAAGATCCCCTTACTGACGAAGAGGTCCTCAGAGCCATAGATGGATTGGCCTTGGGGAAGGCAGCAGGCCAGACGGTCGCTCTATCGATGTCTATAAACTAATGGTGGACACAGTAACCCTGCGTCTTGGGCAGATATTCTGAGAAACCTTGGAATCCCACCATCTCCCACTCATGCTGCTGAAAGTCAATATCATTTTCCACAAGAAAGGGCGGGACCACACACTATGCGGATCCTACCGTTCAATCTCACTCAAATGCTGACGCGAAGGTGCTGGCGAAATGTCTGGCAAGCAGACTGGACCGTTTGCTCCTGGGGCTTATCTACCAAGACCAGACAGGCATCATTTTGAACCAAAATTCCTCTGATAACCTTTGCCGCCTTCTGAACATCTTGGAAGGCGACTCTCACCCTTATGATGTGGTCTCAGCACTTGATGCAGAGAAGGCTTTCGATAAAGTGTGCTCAGGCTACAGATTTGTTGTGCTTCACAAATTGGTCTTCTTGGGATACTTTTTAAACATGATACAGCTTCTATATAGTTCACCTTGTGCCTCAGTGGTCACCAACAGCCTCACGTCAGACCCCTTTCCTCTGCACACTGGAACTCGCCAGGGCTGCTGACCGTCACCCCTCTTATATGCTCTAGCAATTGAACCCCTAGCTGCCAAACTGAGGTAAGATGAAGGGTGGTCCTGCATCACCAAGGGAACATATGAACACACAATTTTGCTATATGCAGATGACATAAGTCAGCGAGCTAGATCCCTGCCCCGTATCTCTGCTATCTTAGGCGAATATGGCCACTATAGTCATGCCACTGCGCCTTGACATCCCCTGGTACCGAGGAAGGGTGGCCCCGTTCAAACGTATTCGTAACACCTCAAATACCTGGGCATTTGGATCAGTCCTGATCGCCAAACCCCGACCAAATTGAACTACACCCATGTTAACAAATATCAAGCAAGATATGATTAAGTGGGATGAATTGCCCCTCGCTCACAGGACAAATCAATGCGCTGAAGATGCTCAAAATAATATACCTTGCCTTTATGTTACCAATTCCCCACTCTGGGGCAATGTATATGGACTTTGATAGGCTGGTAATGAAGTTCATATGGAAGGGCAAGAAAACATGGCTGAGTAGGGCTGTCTTTCACGCCACCAAATCCAATGGATGGCTTGAACTACCACTGTTGGGGGGAAAACTATGTTGGCCCAAATAGTGTGGGCCAAACGATGGCTAAACACAGAGGACACCTTGTGTTGGCCCGCAGTAGAACTACAGACACTCCTCCCTCTTACCTCCCCCCTCCCGAGGTTCTTGCTATCCCCCCCCCCACAAAGACTCCTGAAAAAGCTATCAAAACACCATATTCTCTGCCCTAAACTCACACAATGCAGATTAACAAGGGGGGTCCTGGGAGTCCCTCTGCCAGACATTAGTCCTGGTTGCGAGAGACTTACCCAGAGTCTTTAGCTCACTATCTTTCACAGAGAAGAAATATCCTAAACATATCAGTCTTTGTCCTGCCCTGGGGCAGTCCAGCACCGAAATGCTAGGCAACTCTCCTCTGAACAAGAGTACCAACAGCATCCCCAGACACGTGTTTCGGTCTGGTTGAACCTCATCAGTAGGGAGGAGCTGTGTCTCTCTAAGAATAGTGAGCAAGGGGTCCACGTCTGGATTCCCCTAGTAACTTAGGGTGAGACCCAAAGTTACTTGCATATGCAGATTAACAAGGGGGGTCCTGGGAGTCCCTCTGCCAGACATTAGTCCTGGTTGCGAGAGACTTACCCAGAGTCTTTAGCTCACTATCTTTCACAGAGAAGAAATATCCTAAGCTATGTCACCCCGAGTGGGACGGGTATGCCCAGACGTGGGTCCCGTGCCTGCTGGGCCTAGAGACCCAAGCTACTCCTCACTGATGAGCCCCAACAAGGGTGAAACATGTTTGGGGATGCTTGTGGTCTCGTGCAGAAGGGATGTGGCCTAGCAGTTCGGGCTGGACTGCCCCTTTTGGGGTGGGGCCAAGCCTGATTTGCATATGGTCTTTCCCTTCTGTAATGGCTTGGCAGGCGAAGAACGGTGGTCTGGAGGGTTGCCCAGAGCATTGCCAGTGGTTAAGATTAATTCTAAACCTTCCAGCCATCACCTCTTTGTTTTTGCTATGTCACCCCGAGTGGGACGGGTATGCCCAGACGTGGGTCCCGTGCCTGCTGGGCCTAGAGACCCAAGCTACTCCTCACTGATGAGCCCCAACAAGGGTGAAACATGTTTGGGGATGCTTGTGGTCTCGTGCAGAAGGGATGTGGCCTAGCAGTTCGGGCTGGACTGCCCCTTTTGGGGTGGGGCCAAGCCTGATTTGCATATGGTCTTTCCCTTCTGTAATGGCTTGGCAGGCGAAGAACGGTGGTCTGGAGGGTTGCCCAGAGCATTGCCAGTGGTTAAGATTAATTCTAAACCTTCCAGCCATCACCTCTTTGTTTTTGCTATGTCACCCCGAGTGGGACGGGTATGCCCAGACGTGGGTCCCGTGCCTGCTGGGCCTAGAGACCCAAGCTACTCCTCACTGATGAGCCCCAACAAGGGTGAAACATGTTTGGGGATGCTTGTGGTCTCGTGCAGAAGGGATGTGGCCTAGCAGTTCGGGCTGGACTGCCCCTTTTGGGGTGGGGCCAAGCCTGATTTGCATATGGTCTTTCCCTTCTGTAATGGCTTGGCAGGCGAAGAACGGTGGTCTGGAGGGTTGCCCAGAGCATTGCCAGTGGTTAAGATTAATTCTAAACCTTCCAGCCATCACCTCTTTGTTTTTGCTAAACTCACACAATGGCACAAGATGTGCATGATATCTGGGACTGATGTTCGCGCCTTGGTGTCATGGCACACGGGAGCTGATCCACACACAACAGGTGCAGTATGTCAGAGTAATGGACCTCTGAAGACGAGAAAACCTATCCCCTTTTTCAGAAACTAAAACCATGCTGGGGTTTGCCAACACAGACTGGTTGAGATAATAGACCAAACGCTTAATCATCAACACATACACACAAACCACGAGGGAACCTTTGATATGTTAATTTGGAATTTGTGAGGGATCCCCACCGCTTTTGCTAGGAGCAAGACATTCTATGCCCTTAGCATGCATAATAGTTATAAAAGGAACGTGACACTGGCAGCGATGCAGAGTGGGTGAGGCGTGGTTGTAGGGGAGGCTGGGGGTTGGGGGGGGGAGGGGAGAGACCTGGGTATCTAGTTCAATGTGGGCAATATTTATGATTTCTTCTCCATGATTAATCAATCACACCTCATGCAACCTGAAACATAGGGAAACACAATTTAAAAGTATTCATAGGGCCTACTTTACCCAATCCAGGCTATACAATATGGGCATTGGCACCGCAGCTGTATATTGGAGAGGCTGTGGAAAATTTGGGACCATGGGCAAACCCTGTTGTCCAGGCTGTGTGCTGCCATATGTTTTCGCAGAACTGCAGACCCCATGCAAGTGGGGGGGGTGACAAATTCTGGGCACTGGCTGACATTTATTTTGACTGAACGCCCTTGATTATGGGAGAGACAGATATGGCTGGCTCAGACAACACATTTAGACGTGACAAATGTTTTGTTGGGGGAAGGAGGGAGGTGTTCTGGATTTGGTGGAGGTACTAAGGATATTTTATTTGGTTGTCATAAACAAGTGAAGTGCATATTGTTTGTAATATATACAAATGCACCTGCGGGCGTGCTCACCCACGCTTTGTTATGACCTATTCAACAATATAATAAAAAGGCCAGATATAGGTTTGTCGCTGTATGTTTGTGTCATGCAGTAGATTCGTCTGTTGTCACCGCTAGAGGGAGCTGTTACCATCTACTATAAACTTTTCTGCAATATCCATTAGGGAAATTACCCTATAATTCTCTGAACTGGTAGGGTCTTTACTATTGGGACCAGCTCTGCTGCTTTCCTTTTTGGCGGGACAGAGTGGGGTGGGGTGGGGCCTGGGGGGTTGGTAGGAGGATTGGGACGAGGGAGTATATTATTGAAAATAGAGGGCATAATCATTTAATCATTAATATTGGGTCCAAATAGGTATAATTCTCTGGGAGAGCTGTCTAAACCAGGAGCCTAGCCTCGCTTTAGTGTCCATCGAGTGTCCTGTACCTTTTGCAACTTAAAGGGGCCCAGTTAATCTAACAATCAAACATAAAAGCGCTGAAGAGATTTTCTACTTGGTCGACCCCTATATCTTCATTTGCATATAATGTGCTAAAATGTGTTTTGCAATACCCCTAATACCACTGGCATATGCCAGCTAGTTACCCACACTACCAAATTGCAAAAGAGCTTGTAGTCCTTAATAGAAATTGCCTTTTCTGGTTCCACCGATAAACCTTCTCTGGCATCCTCCTTACTCTTTATCAATATGTCAAACTTCTCTTACTTTGTCTGCTCTCCTCTGAGCCCATTTTTTGAAGCAAGGAGAAGCTAGCGTTCAGCCCCACCACATTCTTCATCGAACCAGACAAAACAGTTCTGTAGCTTTACTTTTCATACTCTTACCTACTGCAAGAAATAAGAGCCTAGTACACAGTTTAATTCTCCATAAGCTATGAGTACTTCTTTCGCTGGAATTTGAGTAAAGAATATGTTCCATAAACATCAACCCATCACCCTACAAAATTGGCAGTTCCATCAATTTTAACTCTCCCCGCTTCACCCTCGCCCTCCTCTCATTTACACTAACTTTCCTCTTGGTACATCACAGATTTAAAAAAAAACGATGTTCTGCCCTGGAAAAAGGGCACAAGTGGATTATGGTCATTTTCTCCCTTAGATCCACGACCAACATTCTGTCCCATGATATCCTGTCCATCAAATCAAAAGGCAATAATACTGTTTCCATGTGAAGATCAATTTTGAGGTTTATCAGATGAGCTCTCCTATTTAGACCTGCATCAATTAAAAGTTCTTAACCATCTCCCTGGTTTGGAGAATCTAGTAGCAGCTGGTATTGGCCAGGAAGGCCATCAAGCACGCACATTCTTTAAAATGTTACTAGTCCTGCATGACTAGCTACTTAGTTCACCTACTCAATCCCCCCAAAAATGTACTTACCCCATTAAAGACCCAAAACGTTAAAGAAAAAGAACATTTATTTAGAAAAGAAATACTAAAAATAAAAAGGTTTGCTGTAACAATGCCCAGAAAGAAATGCAATGCCAGAGGCATACAATGTGTGACTGGCTGCAGCAATGCAGCTGTCTAGCCACTTAGCACTTAGGTTTGCAAGTATAATTAGATGGCTAGACTGGACTGCATTGCTCCAGCCAGTCTCTGGTTATGCTTGGGCATCATGGTTAAAGCAAACAGGTTATTGTGTTTGCATTGCTACTGATTCCAATAAAAAAGGCACCCCTTCCTCCAATTCCCCATCACGATGAGCAGGGGGGCGGGGGGGTGCTCCCAAATCAGAAGCCTGCTCACCAACACAGAGAGCTGCTACTGCTAGTGAACGGAACTCTGATTTCGATACCCAAAGGACAACAGGGGAATTTTGCACCCATAACAGACTCATTCTGACACGCAGTCACACACACATTTTGTTTTCTTCTCACCTGCAGCCCCGATCCAGAAACCGGCACCACTGAATGTGCAGGGAGGAGGAGCAGGAGCACTCCCAGTACACACATTCAGAGCTGCAGTACCCAAGCATGCATCCCCAATGGGCCATGCAAGGCTGGGGAAGCAACATTTCTCCGGCCTTGCATGGCCTATTGAGGATGCACACCGGGGTACGAACTGTCAAAGGAAAGGTTTCCCCTTCACAGTTCAAGCAATCCCAGGAGCGCTCCTTCAGCGGCTTGTTGCAGCTGAGGGAGCGTGCAGTGTGTACACTGGACTAGCATTGGGGTATTTACTGACAAAAGTTATTTTCGGTACATAGCTAACACCAAATTACTCTCCATGAAGGGAGAGGGCAATGCATAGTCTTCGCTGCTCTTCAAATCTCGACAAGTGGGTTAGGAGATTGTGAGCCATGGCCACACCTCAACACTTTTATAACAAAGTCCTCTATCCCATCATCCATTTCTCCCAAGGAAGCATTACAGTCACCAACTAATAACAAACACTACTTTTTTGGTCTCGTAACCCAATATACAAGGTCTCTTGAAGAAAGGACAAGGTCTCTGAATCCCCCTTTAAATGAATAACCATTTTATAATTGTCACCTCTTGCCCAGCGTATCGCTACTTTCTGCTCCAATTTTCAATGTTATGTGCATGACACTCGGCTCTCTTTCAGGCTCCCGTCAGCCACCTTTGCTTCTTCTCTCATACGAGAATGTGGCTGCAATTCAGGAATGGAGGGCCACCAAAGATCTCTGCCTTAATGCCAGTAAGACTGAGATCCTCCTCATTGGGACACCCGCTCCCTTTTTTCCTCTCTGGTCGCCCACTCTGGGCCCTCTTCCTGCACCTTCCTGGGAGGATTAGAACCTTGGTGTCATCTTCAATTCCACCATCTCCTTCTCTCTCCACATCTCCGACGTCTCCAAGAAGTCAAACTATCAGCTGCACCTTGTAAGAAAACTGAAGGATTCTCCCTAGCTAGTCCCTGAGGATCTGTCATCCAGGTGGCCAGGACACGGCCATTGCTATTGGATCCAGTTCCTGGGGGTGGACCAGTGAGGGAGGATCAACTGGATGGGGGGGTTCTGAGGGAGTGGGACACTGACAGGTGAGATGCGGTATTCCCCTTCTTTTGACACTTTTTCCCCATCCTCTCGCGTAGGATATTCAAAACCACTGCCCTCCTCCCTTTCCGACATGAAAACTTCGCACCACATAAAGGACAACGGACTAACACCAGAGCAGTTTACCTGAAATGTCCCAATACAAGGGTCAGGTAAAGTCAGGCAATTGATCAGAATCACACACAGCTGACGGCCCTTCCTTTTCCCCACAGGGATAAAATGTGGACTAAGAGCGGAGTACGAACAAGGCGAGCACGGCAGACAGCACAACAAGCCGGCTAAGCAGGCGAGGCAGTTCAAGGTAAGGAGAAAGGCGGCATGAGTCGAGAGGGTGGCAAGGAGAGCAGTGACCTTGCCATGTTAGTCCCAGACCTGCGGACCCTTTGTGAAAGAGAGCCTAAGACCACAAACAATAGCACCAGTGTCTTGCAGCAAATATCAATGATACACAGGGCAAGATTACGCCGATAAGCAGGAGCGAGGGAAGCTCCTGCCCCCCTGGTACCGGCCTTGAGTCCAGAGAAGCCAAATAGTTCATCACAACCGTTGAGTCGAGGGGATAAGCGATAAGAACCAGGCCGCAAAATAAATGAGAGGCGCAAAGTGGCAGGTTTGAACCAAGTGTAATGAACTGCAAAACGAGCTAAGGGGAGACACACTGCAGAGGGGCAACCGGCACCACGTAGGTGCCAATTCAAGAGATTCTGGTCGATCCCCAAAAGGGTGAAACTATGGGTACCAGAAGGCTGAAGGAGAGTCACAGAGAAAGGTCAAAGTGGTCATACAGGAGGTCTAGTAAAATCCCTGTACAATCGATAGACTTTGATCAACAGAGTGTGAAAGCAAGGGAAATGAACTCCACTATATGAGAAAGTAAGGGCAGTGAATCCCGCAAAGGTGAAGTTGGCAAGAGGGAGCCTGGCCGAGGGATGCGGACGAGAAGGGGGCAAGTCTAAAGTCCCAGGAAAAAGTGTGTTGACAAGAGTGAACCTGCCGGAGGGATGTCCACTAGAACTGTCTGAAAAGACATCAAGATTTGTGATCAAAGGAGAAGCCCTATTGAAGGGAGGTTGAAAGTAAAGAAGGGCCAGCACCCAGAAGAGGCGGACCCAGAGATGAGCCCATCACCCAGTGAACATTGGAAACTGAACTTCATTTGTTTGTTAAAAAACTCTTTTGTTTGAACTGTATTTTGGACCCCGAGAGGCCCTCGAAAGCAAGAGAACATAGCTATCTGGGGTCTTGATATCATTAAAGAACTTTCTGGGGGATTTGCGGCCAGAAGAGGAGAATCCCGAGGTGAAACTGGTCATCAAAAGCCCATGGAAGAGAGACTATTACGTCAGGTCCTCAAAGACTATAGACTATCAAGAAAACGAGACTTGGCCATCAATGACCCTGAGAGCTGCCATTAGAACTGTTGTCTCATGAGCCAGAGACTGTACTGTGCTCCAAGCTCCCATCTTACCCAGTGTCCAAAACGTGGGGAAGGGAGACCCAGGCTACCGCATCCTGACATATTTGAGAACACTTCTTTTCTTGAGAATTATCCCACAACCTTTTTGTATTAGTTGTAAGGTTTGGCAATATGTTTCTTAGTATAGGCCCTTTTTATTTGACAATGCCACTAGAACTGCCTTATTTTGTTGACGCTTGCTCCCATCTTAGATTTAGGTTTGGATTACGCATTTTGGCAACCTGCACACAGCGTTCATTTTTCAATAAACACCCTTGAACTGTGATATATGATATGAGATGGCATTTATAACGCGCCTATACACAAGTGTTTCACTTGTGTCTGTCTTTATTGTCACCATGAGTTTTACAACCTCCTCAGAGATATTCTTCCTTTTATCACTTTCCCCTAGAAGTCTACTGTCTCCAGAGCTCTAGTCCTCTCTAGGCTGGACTATTCTAATAGCCTTTTAAATCTTCCTGCTTCTACTCTTCGACCTTTACAACTTATCCAGAACAGGACTGCGTGACTTGTCCTTGGCTTCAAACCCAGGGATTGTCTCTCCAGCTCTGAAATCTCTTCACTGGCTTCCTGTGGCTGCAAGGATCAATTTTAAGACCCTCCCCATCGTCCACAAGGCTTTCTGGGGCCTGGGACTGCTCTACCTCCAACTTTCTCGTCCACAACACGCTCTTTTTCTGGCTCTCTGCTCATCCAACTCTGCGAGGGTCAGATGCTTCTCCAAGTAGAGAGTTGGGGGCAGATCTCTCTCATCGGCTGGGGCCTCCCTCTGGAACTGCCTCCCTGCCTCTCTCAAACTTCAGCAGAACCACCTCCAGTTCTAAAAGCTTCAAGACCCTCCTTTCTACTTTCTCTCTTGCTGTCCCCAGCTGATGTACCCAACTGGTCCGCGCACTGGTCACTCTCTGAACTCGGGGCCCAGGTTCCTGCATGGCCAGTTGCCCTAGACACTGCCTCTGGGCTCCCCAAGACTTAAGGGTCTGTAGCTGCAACCCTACAGTCCTCTCTGCACTTCTGAGCCATCCGCTGGCTGCACTTGTGCGTTAACAGAACTTCCCCCTTCCCACGTCTCCCCTTCCCTCTTTCCCGCACTTGTGCAATCTGAATGACAAGGCCTTGTAAGACCATTATGTTGTTCTCCCTTCGTTTACCCCCTCCTGGTCTTGTCGCGGCTAGACACACTTGTGTACAGGCGCTTTATAAATGCCACATCATATCATAAACATGAATTAATTTCAGGGGTTAATCACATTTCCTCAAGCAAGTGTTTTATACTTAAACTGCAACAGGGCTTTCCATCACTTCAATTTGCCATTCTAACTTGGCGAACACCCATATCAGGCGTCCAGCTTGTGGTTGATGTGCCACCAGTGACTACATTTGTTTAACCCCCTCCATAAAGGCTTTGATAACCAGAACTCTCCACCACCAAGAAACCTTGTGTTGTGATGTGTATCCAGACAATGCTGCTAAATGCACAAGACTGAAGTCTAGTAGAAGGTATGTACGTATATTAGTTGGGGAGCAGTCAATGGGACGGTTATCCTTTGTACACCAAATGAGCAATCTCATTTATTGAATTCTCTGGTGTTCGGCTTTCTTGCATCCTTTAGTAATTCCATACAATCCGTAGGTAAATTTAGATGACCAAACCTCAGGAGTCAGGTTGCAAAGGTGGTTGAATGAGGTTTTGGATGGATCATCTGTTGATTCCGTTGAGTTACCAGATTCTGACAGACTGGAAGTTTGAATGATGGCATAGTACATTTTTTTAGCAGATTAGTACCATGACTGCCTTGTACACAATGGCGTAATGAGCATCAATTACATGGTTTCTGATGCCACCTGTATACTAATTTGTGTAGTAATGGGATTTGGGGGGGCGAGGGGGAGAGCGCATGCAAAATATCCCAGACCATAGTGCATTGCCTATAGATCCCTGTTGCGGATACTTGGATGGGGAGCAGAAGTACTGCTCTTTGGGCTGCAGATATATGTTGTGATCTGGGAATGTTCAGTGCAGCTCATGGGGCATTATTTTGGATGGTCTGGAGTTTTTGTATGTTGGGAGTGGATGTGCCAGCGAAGAGTTTATTACAGTAGTCCAGCCTTGCGCAGACTACTGCACAAGCGATCGCTAGACAGCTGTCCATAGAGAGGTAAGGTCTGGCAGCATTGCAGAGTTTAGTAGAGTAGGCCACTGAATGTGCTATTGCATTAACTTGGTGGGTTAGGGAGAGGGTAGAGTCTAGGTATACTCCTAGAGCTTTCACCGCTGGTGAGACAGATGTTAGTGCCATCAATGTTAACGGATGAGTATTCTGGGCCGAGTCTTTTTTAGCACAGAGGGGGGCCCCACAATGAGGAGCTAAATCTTCTCACCGTTAAGGCAGAGGCCTTGGGTCGCCATCCAGGTTTGGATGGTAGAGTACGTGGAACTTAAAATGGCAGCGTCGTTGATTTAAGTAGCAGAGAGAGGGAGGAGAATGTGGGTGTTATCAGTGTAATTGGTGTATAATATGCCTTGTGAGTCTAGGCGGTTGAAAAGAGGCTTAGTGAATATACTGTATAGTGTTGGCGAGACACATGACCGCTGGGGCACTCCACAGCTGATGGGGGGAGGATGCAGCACAGGCATTTTCGGAAAATACTTTAATAACTCTGCCTTCTAAGGAGGTGATCCATTATGTTGCTTCCAGGGAGAACAATGCTGCAGAGGTGAGGTGATGGCATAGTAAGCTATGGTGAACAAGGTCAAAGGCTGCGGACAAGTCTAGTAACAGCAATGGGGCAGGTTTTCCCCAATTTCATATATTTTGTTCTTACAGTCTAGGAGCGCTGACTCCGTGCCATGGCCTGTGCGCAAACCAGACTAGAGAACTACGATGTGGTTCGATTTAAGATGGTGTTGGATTTGGACAAAGGCAGCCCCGTTGAGTGTTTTTAGTGGGAAGGGAACTGTGGTGATGGGCCTATAGTTGTTGGGTAGTGTAGGGTCGAGTGAAGGATTTTTGAAGAGGGGTGAACCATTGCTTCTTTCAGACAGAACGGTACAATGCCTGTTGAGTTGATGAAGGCTGTGATAAAAAGGAGCCAAGGCTTCTGCACAGTCTTTGATGAGGGGAGCGGGGCAGATATCCCCTTTACATCAAAGGTTTTAGGCTTTTTAGGATATGTAAGGTGTCTTGAGTGTTGATTTTATTAAAAACTAAATAGTGGAGCTCCTGGAATGGTATTCTGCTATGAGTGTGGAAGGCCATTTTGTTTGGCGATTATTTTTGTCTGCAGCATGCAAATTTGAGAGAGCAGAGCATTCTGTGTGTTGGTGCACCAAGCTGGGTATTTGATCAAGACTTTGAGGGACTGAGGCCACCAGTTCTCTAAGGATGGCAAATAATTCCTTGTTGTCCGAGTTTGCCTTGGCTATTCTTGTGTTGAAGGATAACCACTGGCTTGTATTGATTGGACAGGCTGGTGAATTTCTGTTTAAGGGCAGCAGTAGCTGTATTTTTCCAACTGGATTCAGCCAACTGTTTTTTAGTTCTGAGGTGGTAGAGATCCTGTGTATACCAGGAATTGGCGTGCACTGCAGGTTTGGCTTTTTTAGGAGCTAGAGAGGCAATAGTGTCAACAACGTTAGTGTAGTGGTGTAGAGATCATCTACGATCTTAGGATCCGAGACGTCCAGAGACTCCGGATTGAGGGTAACAAGGAAAGGTAGAAGAGACTTTAGTTTGTTTCCTGGAGCTGCAGGCCAATGACCGCAGTACCGCTTGGCAGGAGGTTTGGTTTGCACGTCCAGAGGGATTGTGAAGTGGATGATATGGTGACCACACCAGGGACACAGGGTGTCAGACTTGACTGAGATGTGGCATTTGAGGTCAACTAGTCAGTACAAGGACAGTCCTTTAATATGCGTCGGGTTACCAATTTGCGACTAAAGCCTAAGGTGGTTAGAGAATTTAAGGCTGAGATTAAGATCCCCCAGGAGAATCATTTATGAGGAGGGCTTGGTGTTGTGTCCTAGAGTCTGTAGTGGGTCATTTTCAAATGTAACGGTGGGGGATAAACAACGTGGCTGTGTTGGTGGGGGAGATGGTGAGTTTTAGTGAGAGGATGTCACTGGTTTCATTGAGCGAGGTGTTGAGTGGTCTTTGGCTAAGATTGCGACTTCGTCACCTCTGGAGTTTAACGTATCACTCCTGAAGATGGTGTAGCCTGGGGGGGATGGCAAGGGACAAGGTGGGGCCTGAGGCTGTGTGTAGCCACGTTACTGTGATGGAGAGGGCAACAAAATTATCTACCGTTAGGAGATTGTGGATGTGTAGGGCATGCACAGGGAGTGATCGGGCACTGACTAAGGCTAGATTGAGAACTGGTTTGGTGAGGTCACCAGTACCTGATTTTGTGTTGAGAGGTAATGTTGATGGGAACAATGGTGTAAGGGTATAGACTGGTGGCTACATTGAGGTTATTCAAAGGATATGCCCTGGACTGGGGTGGGGGGGGATTAGGGTTGGAATATGGGTGGTAGTATAATTGTAAGTTGGGGCAGCCTCAGCACACATGGTAGTTCTATTGGCATTGTTCAGTACAGTAACAGAGCGAGTAGAAGCAATATCAGCGCATACAGCATTTAACTTAGCTTTGTTCAAAGCAGTATTAGGGCGAGTGGTTACATCAGCACACGCAGTATTTAGTTTAGCATTGTTGAAACTAGCATCGGCGCAAGTAGTTGTAGTATCCGTGCACATCGTGGTTCGCTTGGCCTTGTTCAGTACATGTGCACCGTTCTCGGTGAGGGTGTGTGCCTTTGTAGTGGTGGGGGCAACAGTGCCAGCAAGGTTGTCGATGCAGACAGAGTTAAGCCCCTGAGGATAAGGTCCAGATCAGCATTGGTAGTGTGCATAGGTATCCTAGTATTGCTTTGAAGCGCCAACGTGTTAAGTGGACTTGTGTTGTTGGTTGTGTGCAACTTCTGGGGGGTGGAGGGGTGATAGAATAGCAACGGTTCGAACAACGGTGGGGAGGTGGTACAGACAGATCCTTCCACTGAGAGGGTCTGTTGAAACACGGGCTAGTGGGATTTAGCAGCTGTGTGATTAAGCTTTGAGGTGTGTATCATGGAAGGGGGGATTTTGATATGCAGTGCTTGCAGGTGCTTCGACGTAGATTTACATTTTTGATGGGAGTCGAGGGGATGCAAGTGTTAAGTTGGGTCGTCCAACAGGCAGAGATAGGTCTTAAGTGGTTGGTTGATCGCAATGTCTTTGTGAGTCACGGAATTCAGCAGACTGCTAGGTGAGCAGGTGGTGGGTCTGGTGCCAGTCAACTTCTTTCTGATGAACTTTGATAGTTCTCTCGGGTGAGTGGCGGACTTGTTATAGTGGGTTCTGTGTGGAATCGAAGGGAGGGAGGAAGGGAGAGGGGCTGGTAGGGGGATGTTGCACGCAGCAACAAGGTGGATTACGGTAGTCAGCTGCTGAGGCGTTGTGGGTGCAGGCTTATCCGTAAGGGCCTTATGAGCCATAGAGAAGAGAAGAGCCTTACCTTTTGTTTGACGATTCCATTGGCTTGCAGGAGACCGGGATCGGCGATACAGATCGAGGCAGACTGAGGTAGAGAGCAGCATTAAGTGCCGGCCGCCTCTGCCTCCCAGCTTGGGGCTTCCAGGACACTTGTTTCAGGGACCAGCAAATGGGTTGGGACGCAGTGCAGTGGAGCTTGCTGGAACATCAGGTTCCTATCTGAAATGGCAGTGGCCATCGACTCCCTGAGAACTTACTTGTGCTGCAGGGGCAGTCTATGTTGCGGGGGGCCCAGGTCTCCAACGAGGTAGAGAGAAGCCTTAAGTGCCGACCTTCGGTGTCGGCACTTAAGTATCACACCCTCTGCGCCATTTAAAATGGCACTGGCCTCTTGATGTGGCCGAGTGTTGAGAACTTTGCCTGGAATAATATGTGCCGGGACCAGGCAGGTATATGGCTTGGGTAGCTGAGTGACTAGCCTGCTGTAGACTTGAGTGATGTCAGAATCCACCTGCAGGGTCGATTCTGACCAGTCAATCTATGATGGTAACAGAAAAAACACTGAAGTGTAGCCAAAGCCAGTCAAGATAGAGTAGCATAGCAGTAAGGCTTAAAGTCAGGTGGGTGTAGGTGGTCTGGGTCTACAATGAGACACAAAGAAAGCAACATACATAACTTTTCATTAGACCTTTAAGATCCAATAAGCAATGAAACCTCAGATAAGTATCACACAACTAACAAATACATATATACCATCGACATATTGGTGGTGTATTCTGTCAACCGAACACAAACACTTTGCTTTTGAAACAGTTATGCATTAGTTAGCAAAGGTCAAGAGCAAAAGTGTGTGTGTCATATTTTGCGTTTAGCCTAATTGTTTAAGGTAGCCTTGCTGTTACCCCTTTTGTTTAAGGTAGCCATATCCCGCATTTAGCCTAACTGTGTAAGGCATTATGCATTCAGCCAGCACAAGATCGCCTTGAAACATAGCAATGTTCCATCTACATCGATGGACCCCAGGAAGTAGACATTTGTACAGCCAACCCTTTTCTCCTCACACAGTGCACCTTCGCAACTTGGCGAAAGGCACAGGATTAATTCCACACACCCTGCACTCGCATAACACAAACACTATTGCACATCACCTCTGCCATAAGAATGGAACTACTTTTAATGACAAAAATTCGAACTGTAAGTTCCCACATAACTATCTCCTTATACACAATTCCACCCTTCAGTCTATAGTATACCTCGGCTGCACCCATTCACAATCAATTGAGACATGGGTGACTATCAGGGTCTTGGCCACCCTCACATAACTTTAATGGCTGAAATGCACGCACATCGCACCTCCCAAATTCTGGTCCCTCTGAGGGCGTTCAACCAAAAGCGTTGGCAACATAATTATGGTCAAAGGTGCTATAACAAATGACAAAATGAATGATAGTCTGTGAGAAAATAGAACAGTAATTTAGAACCAGTTTAGATATGTAAGTAAATTAGAGGAGACACTCACAGAAACATCTAAGACAAGGCCCTAGTCCTCAAGTGCAGCCCTGATAGGAATTGAGGCGCAGTGCCCAAAAAAGTCACAAGTTCTACAATATATACTTTGCAGGCGGGTTTAACATTGGATTGCAAACAGGAGCTGGCAAAGCAAACAGCCCGTAGCAAATGCTCCAGAAGAGGACTATAAAGGCTATAAAGGCATATAAAGTTGTTACACGTTTCTCTCCCAATCAGATCGGTGTAGGGGAACCAGACCACAAGTGCTTAGTTGGGCAAGCGAGAGCTAGGGTTAGGACTTACTGCCAATACAACCCTATCGAGGCAGGGTAGGAATAGCTATGCAAATTCCACCCCATCTCAGATTTCTATAGCAACCACATTAGGGATTGCCTGAATCCACTCTGTCTAGTCGAGGGAGGTCCAGGGGCGGTGGGTGTAGAAGTCACTTTCAGCATCAGGATTAGGTCCAGCTAGTCTGCGCTTCCAGGATCCAGTGATATGGTTCTGAAGATTAGACAGCTGGATACCCTGGGCACGATAAGAAAAGAATTTCCACATCACATTCTATCGCAGGAGCCCTTGAGGACACTAAGCAGTCTATAGTGGGATTCGCCACTGTCGGGCAGCGACAGGTGATCTTCATGGTGTGGACCAATGAGCAGACCCTGAACAGCTTATCTTCAGTTAGCAAAGCAAAAACTGCACAAGCAATCATTCTGTTACGCAGGCTGAGGATGCACCAAGTTCCAAGGGTGCACTCTAACAGCAACAGCTGCCGTGAGGTAGCACAGGAGAGAGCTGGCAAGTCCACTGGTTGGTCCAGGGACACTTACAAAGTCTCAGCAAGCACGGATCCCCTAGCATGGATAGAGTTTGGATAAGCATTAAAATTAATTTTAATTGAATAATGCCTTTGTGGGAGGGATTCCCTTAAGCAGCAACTTTTGTCGCCACTTAACTAAAATCAGTGTACTTTTGTCTCGCCATTCCGCCTATCCACCCTTTCCAGCATTATTGCTGAATGCACACCTGCCTTCAAACAGCAGTATTATTTGTGTCCTTTTGGTTATATATGTACAACAATACATTTGACCAAAGTCTCATGCTACAGCACCACTTAGTAACCAATGCTGGAAGTTCACCTCCTGTTCAGAACCATATCCGCAACGCATTGTGGTCGATTTGATTTATATCATGCAAACTCCTACAGGGTGCCCAGCGGAATTCAATACATCTGGACGCAGATATTTTTTTTTTTTTTAAAAGGCATAGCTGGCCAGAGGACAGGTAAAGGTGGGTAGCTGAGATATTTAGGGCAAAAGGAAGGTTTTCAGGTTTCGCAGAAAGGCTAACAGCAAGGTTAGGGCACAGAGGGGAAGTAGAAGTTTATTCCAGCAGCGGGGACCTATCACTGACAATCAGCTTTCTCCTCTAGTAGTAAAGCGGGTCAGAGGAACAACCAGAAGGTGCTTTTCTGCTGATCTGATGGAGCGCAAAGGCTGATGATTTTTTTGCCCTATGATATAGTGGCCTAAAAGCATGGATACACCTAAATACCAGGCAGAGTATCTCAAAGATTATCCGTTGGTGAATGGGTAACCAGTGCAATGAACGTCTGACGTCAGAAAATGAGGAAAATTGGGGAGGCGACAAATTAAGCAGATGGCAACTTATTGAACTAATTGAAGTCGGTGCAAGAGATAGCTGGGACGACCAGTATAAAAAGCGCTCGAGTAATCTATGCTAGAATTAACTTATGTGCCAACCACTTTAGCGTGTTACGGATGTCAAAGGTAGGGCAGTGTACGTCACAACAAACGAAGACTGAAAATTGATTTGACTACCTAATTGATTTGAATGGACAATCTTATTTCCAGTTGCCAGATAATGCTGATATTAATGTTGTTGGAAAAGGAATTAAGGGAAGCCAAACAACGTATGAGGCAGTTGAAGGGGGAGTTTAATGTGCTCTGCCTTTGAGGCGTTTAATTGGAGGTTGTTGGTTAACCAAATACCCCGTCAAACAGACCTTGAGCTGTTCGAAAGTCTCCTGAGCGCCAGACACCTTTATGAATATTTTGGTATAGAAGGCATACGAGTGAAATTGAATAGTATAGTTTCAAATGAGGGACACTGGAGGCACAACATGCAAATTGTAAAGAAGAGGGGACAGGGATGAACCCTGTGGAACCCCGCAGGCACCAAGGAAGAGGTTGAAGAGGATTGGCTAATCTTTACCATTTAGGTTCTCCCAGAAAGGAACTACTCCAGGGCAGGGCCATTAAATTAGAGTAGATCTGTAAGCCAGGATAGAAAAAAAATAGTATGGTCCAATGTTTATAATGCAGCAGACAGTTAAAGCATAACCAGTAGTGACAAGTGGCACAGGTCGGAGTGGAGAAGGCGATCGCCCCTAACAGAAAGGGAGGCGGTTTCAGTCCCATGTTTTAAATGAACAGCAGACTGAAACTGGTCCCTGGATCGAATTATACTCCATAATCTCGGTCAGTGGTCAGTTACAAGAGAGACACTTTTTGGAGAAAGTTCATTCATAGACGCCTAGATTACCTGATAATTGGACTATTCAGTGGAGACGAGAATGTATTTTTCCCCCTTTTTTCTTTTTTTAACAGGTCATGATAATGGTGGATTTTAGGTTCTGCAAATTAATCCCTTGAGTAAGGGCTAAATTGACAAATTAAGTAATTTGTCGGTCAGAGCTGTGGGTGTGGGTAGAGATGTAACCAAGTCCTGGGACAGATTGGTAAACATGAATGACAGAGTAGAGGCAGATAGAGATTCCAAAGGGTCATAGGTGGATTTAATAGATTTAAGGCTTGAGCAAATCTTGGGGATCGTGTCATTAAAAAAGTGGTTACACTGATTGACTAGATCCAGGTATGGTATCAAAGATTGATGAGAACAAGGGGATTAATGAAAGTGCTACTAATCGAAAATAGCTTAGCTTGATAGCTGAATATTATCTAACAAGTGGGCTGATTTAGCCTTAGTGATGGTTTTCTTGTAGACTGAGGGCTTAGCAAAGTTCCTAAAGATGGTAAGTGTCCCTCATTTGCCTCCACAGTTTTTCAGTTAGGCAATAGTATAGTTTAAGTTTTTTTTAATATTCAGGTATACCAAGGATTAAACATTTTTATTATCTGGGAGGGGAGCAAGGGGGCAAAAGTGTCAGTGAGAATGCGATTGACACTAGTTAAAAAAAAAAAAAACAAGTTGGCAGCTAAATCATTGTCACAGTTCAGTAAATTGGAAAGCAAGGCATTTAAGCTAATCTGTGAAAGTGCTTTTGTGGACAGAGTTTAGCAGTAGTAGATCGTATGCAATTCGTTCAGCTTACGGTTTTGATCACAGTCTAGCTAAATTATCACTTCAAGGAATAGGATGGGTGGAGACAAGAGTTAGATCTAGATTTCTAGAAAAGATCACATCAAGGAAGTGGCGATCTATGTGAGAAGTGGGTGAAGCGAGAGACAAGAAGGCTCGGTGGGCTACTATCATGTCTACTAGGATCTCTGGAGTCTGGCCAGCCCAGGCAGAAGTCGATATCTCTTTAGCTAAGCAGTTTTTAGTTCAAAGGGGAGATGACCGAGACATTCTTCAATGCCGGAGGAATAAACGTACTGGCAAGCACCCAGGGGCTTTTAGATTAGCAAAGCCTTTAATGTGTCTGAAGGTGATCTAATAATAAAGGAACACATTTGTGATAATTGTTTGGGAAAATTTGACTTACTGCTGTTTTACCTCTAACTGTGGACTCCCCACAACCTTTTTTTTTTAAAAAACTCTTTATTTAGATTTCCCATAACATTAATACATCAACTAAGCATTACATATGCAACATGTTCAGCATATAATTGAAATACCATCATAAAAGACGATAAGCAATCTATTAACAATCGAACATAAAATAACAGATCATATAATCAACCAGGAACCAATTGATGGTATAATCGAGTAATACAGCAATCTAACAGACACAAGACACAACACATGACCAACACTTATTCCCAAAACAAACCCCCAGCCCACCATAAAATAATTAGTAATATCCTATACACTCTAGTTAATTATTACACAAACCTTTGCTTTTGTTTCAGCCTCCTGTCCTGACTTTTTGCAGTGGAGCACAGCCTTCAGCTGCACTCCACTGGGCTTTCGCTCATCCTTCTAGGGAAGCTGACAGTCAATACTGGGAAACATTGTTTCCCTTAGTCTTATGACTTTGTTGCCACTTTTGACAACTGTATTTCAGTGCGCAAAGTACATTACAGTACCACGCACTGGGGTCCTTGCATTTCCAGGCCCTAGACATCCCTTAAGGATTTTTTGATAACTGGACAATGTGCCTAGGAATAGACTGGTGGCAGCAGAAGGTTTTTCATGTATTTATGTTAACATTTACTGAGCCATACCGCGTGCGGCTCAGGAAGGGGCTAGTGGCCGTGTCACGAGGTCTTGTCTTCTCCTTTGGCCATTTTGCCTGTAGGCCTTCCCCCTTGCTCTTTGTGACCCTGGCAGCCCTTATTTGGGCATGAGAACCGGAGTGGTTGTTGATTGGACCACTGATAGCGTGCATGAGTGGGGCAGATCATCTCGTTGGCCAGCTGCGTGTGAGCACTCACTGGACTTTAGGATATGCGTAGGGGCTCCGAGGGCAGACCTGCAGATCACCCTTAGGTCCGAATCGGCCTATACATGAAGCAAAGTATCCAAAGAAGCGAAGCAGACCCAAGGACTGTTCGGAGCGTGCAGAGAAGGTTTGGTACCCCAAGCGTGTTGTTGTCCTGGTAGAGCCCTGCTTTGCGCTCGATCTCTGAAGACCTGCAAAGGAGATTCAACCATTTTGAGCGGTGGGACCAATCACTCAAAGCCTCCTTGGTGCCCTGCAAAAGAGTTTGCTCGGAAGTGTTCCCGGGCCCTCCAGTGGACTGACCGGCTTGTACCTTGGCACCCATGCTGGAGCGTTGCTAAGTCGAATTATGGCTCGAGCTTTAGGAGAACCCTAGTTCGCACTGCAAAGCACCAGCCTACCAAATCTCGTCGTCCCTACTACTTTGGTCCGCGAGAGAGAAGCGTGCGTCAGTCTGCGAGACTTTGGTGCTCCTGCGTCACTCTGCGATAATGGCGGTCGTTGCTGGCAACTTTACTGTGTTTCTTCAAGTGTGCCGAGAACAGCTGCATCAGTGCTTTCTTTGTCGTGCATTCCTCTGAAGCTAAGGTTGTGTTAGATCTCAAGAGACAAGCTTAGGCTGAGAGAAAAGAGTTTAACGTGGCTAAGCAGGAGATGAAAAAATTGTAAATACAAAAAGATAGGGATCATCAGTTGGAGCTTGCCAAGCTTCAAGCTGTCAACAGCTGAAGGGGATATGAAAATGGTTCTGGCTTTTCCTAACATCCTAGATTTCCTAAAGATCTGCTCAGTGTGCACGATGAGAAAAATGACATCAAGGACCGGCTGGCTGCTTTTGACTGGTACCCAGTCAATTGTTTGCAAACATTACAGAGTGGTACATAACAGAGCAGACTAACACTGAAAAACACTGAAAAGAATAAATATATAAAGGGTAGTGCGGTAAGGGGTTAAAATGGGTCGGGATCTGGATGGGGTGGTGTTATAAGGGTGGAAAATCAGGGGGCTTGGGGGACCCCCCAAATTAAATAAAAATTATAATCAGTGTTTTGACCGCAATGAAGTGTACCACTCTGTAATGTTCGTCAATCACATAGAACCCTTTTGAGTATGCTTGTGAAGTGCAAGAAGTAGAGGCTGATAAGATTGCATGGTTTCTCAGTAGACTACCCCACTCTGGCTGCAGTGCCATTGTGGAAATGTTTAAGACTGAGAAAGGACTTAGCAAAACCCTGATCTTAAAGTTTGGTACGACTCCTGCTCAATACTTGAAAATATTCAGGGAGTACAAGAAAAGAGAAGGTAGTACTTGGGTCACATATGTAAGTGAACCTTAAAACAACTTAACTATTTGGGTGGAACGTTATAAAGTTACCACTTTTGAAGGCATGATCCATTTGGTCATGTTGGAACATATTTTTGCTTCATGTTCCCAGGAGCTAAAGCAGCATCTGTCTGGCTCTGAGGAGATATAACCTAAAACGTAAGACACAGAACAAGTTACTTACCGTTAACTATTGTATTCCAGCATGGGTCTGGCATGGATTCACAAGCTCATGAATATTCCCAGTCAGGCCGGGAATCCTCGGTTAAAGAAGACATGCATTACTCACCATAATAGCATTTCTGATGATTGTATCTGCTTAGATTCACATGCTGTGCACACAGTCCAACATCCAGTGGTAACCGCAGAGGATTGCATCAGGTCTTTCAAGGATCGAAAGGGGACAACAACATGGGTGTGCCTGTAACACTATCCCTAACGTGATGTGTAGTGTACTTAAAATCCCTCACGCGTCGAGGTCCCTCTGATTGTATTTTTTATGCCATGAGGGAGCCTAATGACTATTGTGAGTAATAAAAGAGAAAGCACTAAGACATCTATGTTCCTTCGGGGAGGAAGGGTGGGTGCATGTGACTAAGCAGATTCAATCATCAGTAATGCACGTCTTCTGATGCTTGTCAATCTGCTTAGAATCACATGCTTTGCATAGACTAGCGAACAGTACCCGGAGTTGGAGGTGGGTTGTGAGAAGGAACAGTAGTGAAAAGATGTCTTAGTACCGCTTGTCCCCCCTGACAATCAGACCTAGAAAGAGCATCTATGCAATAGTGTTTTGTAAAGGTATGTACAGAACTCCAGGTTGCCACTTTGCAAATGGATTCTAGGGGAACATTTGCAATGAATGCTATGGAAACCCCAGTGCCTCGAGTACAATGTGCTCTAGGAATGAAGGGCAGTTCTCTCTTAGCAAGAGAGAAACAGAGTGTGATGCAATTGACAATCCACCTTGAGATGGCTTCTTTAGAGACAGGATCCCCTTCTTTACTAGCTGTCACTAAGACGAAACATTTGATTTCCTCAGTGGTCTAGTTCTTTCCAGGTAAAACATGACTGTGCTGCGCACATCTAATGTGTGTATGCTTCTTTCAGCCATGTTAGTGGGGTTCTGGAAGAAAGTAGGCAGTTCTATTGATTGGTTCACATGGAGCTTGGAAATGAATGTAGGCGCAAATCGAGGATAAGTTCGCAGAACCACCTTATCTCTATGGCCTGTACAAAAGGATCTAGGACTGAAAAGCCTGTAGTTCAACTTCTTATAGAAGTAATGGCAACCAGGAAGGCTGTCTTATATGTAGGATCCTTGAGACTTGCTTTATGCATAGTTTAGTTTATTATTTGTATAGGCTCAAGGGGAGACCCCACAAGTCTAGTCAATGCCACATTTAGGTCCCATCCGGGTGCTGGGTTAGAAATGGGGGGGGATGAATTTTTTTAACCCCTTCCATGAAAACCTTAATAACTGGTACTTTCCACCACAACACCTTCTGTTGTGATGTAGGCTGAGAGGGCAGCAAGATTAACTTTCAGGGAATTAAAAACCAGACCAGAGCCCAGTGAGTGAGTCAGGTACAACACAATGTGTGTAGGAGAGCAGTCAATGGGATTGATGTCTTTAGAGTTGCACCATATAAAGCATTTCCATTTACTGGAGTAGCAATTTTGGGTGTTAGGTTTCCTTGCCTCCCTAACTATGTCCATGCATCTTTGAGGGAGTTGTAGGTGCCCGAACTCTGACCTCAGGAGCCAGGGCGCTAAGTTCAGGGTTTGCAGGCATGGGTGGAGTGTTTCTCCCTTGTCCTGAGATAACCTGTTGTACGGACAAGGCAGTTTCATTGGAGGAGATAGGGGCATCTCCATCATATGAGAGAACCATGGTTGGCGGGCCTACATGGGGAACACCAGTATCATGGTGACTGGTTTGTGGTGCATCTTGTGCATAATCTTGTTGAGTAGGGGAGTCATAGGAAAAGCGTAAACAAACTTTCCTCACCATGCAATCCAGAGACCGTTGCCCCTTGGATCAGTTCTGGGGGTACCTGGAGGCGTAATCTTGGCATTGAGCATTCTCCAGAGTTAACAAACAAGTCGATCTCTGGGAAGCCCCATAGCGCAAAAACGTTGGAGACAATGTCTTTGTGTAATCGCCAATCGTACTCTATGGGCAGTGGGAGGCCTCTGCTGAGCACGTCCGCCAGAAGATTGAGTTCCCCTGGAACATGTTGGGACAACAGGAACATTCTGTTTTAGAGCCCATTTCCAAATGTTTTGGGACAGCTTGGATAGCCCTGGAGAGTGTGTACCCCTTGCTTGTTCAGGTAGTACATGGCAGTGGTGCTGTGTCAGGACCAGGACCGTCTTCCCCCGTAACTGTTTGAAAGGCTTTCAGTGCTTTGAATACAGCTAATAGTTGCAACAGATTTATGTGGTTGGATGCTACTTCTGGGGATCATACGCTGTGCACCGTCTGCTGAAGCAGATGAGGGCCCCCCCCGCCCCACGATGTGAGAAATGAGTGTCGTGAGAGTGGCTTCTACTGCAGGGGTGGTGAAGGCTTTCCCCTTCAAGAGGTTTTTCCCTCGACCACCACTGTAGAGAGAACGAGGGCGGGCGAGACAACTACCAGATCTTTCCATTGTCCGCTGGCCTGACACCACTGGCTGTTGAGCCACTCTTGCATGGGACGCATGCGCAGACACGCGTGAGGAACTAAGTAAATGCAGGACGCCATCTTTCATAGCAGTCACATGGCCTTGCGTACCGTCACCTCTCGACTGGCTATAACGGAGGGATCTGAAACATGTTCTGAACCCTCTTGTTGGAGGGGAAGACAAGGCAGTATTTTGTCCGAATTAGAGCCCCTAGAAACTGTTTGACTTGACTGGGGTCTAAGCTGGATTTCTTCTCGATGGAGAATCCCAGGCTGAATAGGTGGTCTATTGGCCTTTGAGCGTTCAACAGGCATGTTCCGTAGGACTCCCCTGTTATGAGCCAGTCATCGAGGTAAGGGTAAACCGGACGGATTCTCTGTGAGGTGCACTGCTGCCACTGCCAGTACCTTCGTAAACACCCTTGGTGCAGAAACAATGCCGAAGGGGAGTACTTTGAACTGAGTGCTTGTCCTCTATCATGAACCTTAGGTATTTTCTGTGCGGCGGCAACATTAAAATATGAAAGTATGCATCTTTCATATACACTGTTGCCATGTAATCCCCCCTGTTTCAGCAGCGGGATTACTTCCTGTAATGTGACCATACAAAACGAGGTTTGACAAATGTGTTCAATGGGCGCAAGTCTAGCACAGGGCGCATGGTGAGATCCTTTTTGGGTACAAGGAAGTACACTGAATAAATATCCTTGTTTACCTGGAGAATAGGGACGACTTCTATGGCGCCCTTTTCCTGCAGGATCTCGACCTCTTGGAGTAGGATACATATGTGAACCGGCGTTAGGTGTCTTGATTTTGGCGGTCTATATTGAGGTGGTCGGCAAAATTCTATGCAGTACCCGTGAGTGACAGTCTCGAGTACCCACTGGTCCGTTATCCCCTCCCATGCTCGAAGGAATGAGGTTAGGAGTCTCTCGACCGGGGTGGCATGGGAAGGGACAAGCATCCAAGGGTCATTTCTGACCGGAGGCCGGGAAGCCTCTGGGGGTGGAACTCTGGCCTCTACCCTTTCCAGGCCACTGTCCTGTAGGTGGATACGTGGTGGTGGCGTTAGACCCTTGTCCTGAATTCCAGTTGTTTCCCGAACCATACTGGTTTTGAGGGGGAGCGAGATTGCCTGCGAAAGGAACGAGAGCCACCCTCTCTCTGTTGTGAAGGCTTTTGGGTAATCTGTTGCAGGGACTCGAGTCTCATGTTCTTTTTTGGCTGTCTCAAGTGCTTCGTCCACTGCATTGCCGGACAAGTTTCTTTCTTTAACGGGTTTGTTTATTAAGGCTGCCTGGGTCTCCGGTTTAAACCCGTAGTTCCTCAGCCAGGCGTGTCTTTTAAGCAAGGTACCCTGTTCCAAGGTTCTACCTGCTTTTTAGCAGCATCTAAAGTAGTGTTAAGCACATTCTGATTCACTTGCTTGCCTTCCGATACAATTGCGAGCAATTTAGCCCGCATTGATGCAGGTACTTCTTGAAGGCCTTCTTGGAGCAGGTTCCACTGGACGTCTGCATAGCTAGCCAACAGAGTGGTGTTTTGGCTATTCGGGTGGAGAACGCAGCAGCAGTCGTGACCATCTTCCCCAGTGCCTACACCTCTTGGATTCTTTATCAGGCGGCGCTTCACCTGTAGACAGGGGTACACCTGCCCTTTTTCTGGTGGGGCAACTACCAGTTAATCCGGAGAAGCATGGCCCTTGATATAAACAGGGTCGGTAGGTGAAGGGCAAAACAACTTCTCTACCCTGGGGTTAACCGCTCTAGTCTGAGCTGGTGTCAACAATGAAGGCACCAGTCTCCTCTTGATCGATTTCAAAGAAGTAATGGCCTGGCTTGCCAGGGGCTTTTCTTTCAGTAGGTCCTCTACAAAATTTGAATCCGGCAAAGCCTCCTGTGTGGCAATTTGAAAATGCTCAGCCGCCTTTTTCAAGATGGCGCTAAACGCCATATGATCATCTACAGGTGAGACTTGGCGGACTGGAGTGGAGGGGATCCATACCCAAGGCGTACGGGTAGGAGGAGGGGCTGCCCAAGGTTGACAATCACCCTGATGGCTGTCTTCCCAATTCTCCATCCCCCGCAGGATCATCAATATTGTTCCAAAAGGGGGCATCATCTTGTACATGTGTGTCCCAGGGACCTTGTCATCAGTGAGGTCATAAGTATATTCCTCATGAGGATCGTCGAAGGTCCTCTGAAACTTGGCCATAGGTGTAAAAGGAAGGTCCTCACAAGGTCTTTTGGGAGCAAACCTCTCAGAAGAACAAGTTACTTACCAACTGTAACGTTCTTTCGATTGGATGTTCCTCCCATGTATTCCTTATCTGATAAATCCACTTCCAGCTTGCAGGCCTCTGAAAACGTTTTCCCAGTAGAGGGCGCTGCTCGTCGACATCCCTCGAGTCTGTGTCCCTTGAAGGCCTCTGTATCAGTACCAACGTCACCATAGGTATAAATACTCTCACGCAGCGTCCGTTGCTCAGCTCCGTTTTGAGGTGCTTGGTTTGTCCAGTATGAGATGGTTAGTACCCTTGAAGGAGCGTAGGCTGCAACTACAAGGGAGGTTTTACTACGGAGAAGGATGGGAGGGGCGATAAGGAATACTTGGGAGGAACATCCAGTCGAAAGAACGTTACAGTTGGTAAGTAACTTGTTCTTTGAATGGATTGTGTCCTCCAACGTATTCCTTATCTTTGATAGACTCCCAAAGCAGTAAAGCGTACAGGAGGCGGGAGTACAATTTACAAAGGTTTTAAGATTGCACAGAGTGCAATACAGCTTTCCCAAATCTAGTCTCCTGGTTAGTGGAGGAATCTAGACTGTAGAATTTGGTGAAAGTATGTGCAGACAACCATGTGGCAGCCGCACATATGTCTTTTATTGGAACTCCTCTTTGGAGAGCGGATGAGGCTGTGATACCCCTGGGTGAATGACCCCTGAGGTGTTGAGGAGGGTCCTTTCCTGCCAATTTATGGCACTCTATGATAGTTAGCATTATCCATCTTGAAATGGTCTGTTTCGTGATGGATAAACCTAGTTTATGTCCTGCATACCCCACAAACAGCTGGTCTGCTTGTCTAATCCTTGCAAGTCTGTTGATGTAAAAACTCAAGGCACACGTTGGATGCAGCCTGTGCAATCCCCCCTCTTTCCCTGGGTGAGGAGGAGGGTAAAATGAAGGCAAGGCTCTTTTTTGTGTGATATGGAATTCTGAGTCAACCTTTGGGAGGAAATTCGGCTTCATTTGAAGAACTACTTTATCTTTGTGAAAAATAGTATGTGGAGGTTTGCAAGTTAAAGCTTGTAATTCGCTCACTCTTCTGACAGAAGTTAAAGCCACTAGGAAAACTGTTTTTAGAGTGAGAAATCTTAATGGACAGGAATGAAGAGGTTCAAAAGGAGTGCCCATTAGAAATTTTAAGACTAAATTTAAATCCCACAAGGGAACTTGAGGAGTTGAGGGGGGGGGGGCATTAGTCAACCCTTTTAGAAAATGAATGACTAGAGGCAATTTGAAATATGAGGGTTCCTCAGCCGTGCGTTTAAAGATTGATAGCGCAATGAGGTAACCCTTGATAGTGCCAAGTATAGCAGGAAAGATAACACCATGGATGTACTGCATGAGAAAGGGTCAATATCCTTATCTCTACACCAGCTGCAGAATTTGTTCCAACAGCAGCGCTATAAAGATTTAGTTGCTGGTCTTCTGGCCGACAGCAACACCTCCATTACATCATCCAAGAGGTCCCAATTTTGTATCTCAATGTTTCAGAAATCAAGCGTGAAGGTTGAGAGTCCTGATATCCGTAAGGAGAACCTGACCTTCCTCTTGTGAGAGAAGATCCTCTCTTTGTGGAAGACGAATCGGAGGACAGATGGCCAGGTCTAGAAGATCCAGGTACCACGTTCTCCTGGTCCAATCCGGGGCAATTAGAATCATGGGTTTCCAGAATCTTCTGAGCCTCCTTACTACATGAGCAATGACGGGGACTGGAGAAAATGCGTATAGAAGTGGAAACTCCCCGTCCACCAAAAAAGCATCTCCTAGAGCTCCTCTCGGAGGAAATTCCCTTGAGCAGTATCGTTCGTATTTCAGCGGAACTCGAAGATGGTGAAGATGGCTACTCCGGAGAGTTCCGGGTCCCGCGGCCGCGGGGAGCAGGCGGAGGTGGGTTTGGAGGGAGAAAGGGAGAGTCCACCCATGGGGGCGGCCCCCTCTCCCCCCGCGGCCCTTGTGTGTCAGCCCCGCCCCAGTCGTCGGGTTTCTCCGGAGGGAGGACTGAGGAGCGGGAGCAGAGAGTGCCGAATCCGGGCTGCCTAAGGGCCGAAGAGACGCTACAGGATCGCCCGGCAGGAGAAGCTGGATCCGTGGGGGCTCCCCCTCCAGGCGAATGGGGAGCGAGGCAGGGCTTGGGAAATGAGGCCAGGCCCCCAGCCCTCCCCCGTTCTGCTTCACTGAAAGACGTGGACTCAACAAAATGATGGTCCCAACGAGGAACACTATGGAGGAAACACCTATAATCACGACTCACTTCAAAGCCCTGGGTTTGTGTAATCCTGGCAACCGGTTACAAATCTCTGCCCAGGTCCATTTTGATCAGACTGCAAAAAGATTAGCACCAGGTGGGATCACCCCTTTGCCGCAAACTGATCCAAATTTGCTACAAGCGTCTAATCTATATCCAGAAGAAATAGAATGGCACCCAGATGAAGTGGCTCCCATCGGGCGCATAGTGGAAGCCGCGCGCGCCCAAAACCATCCTACCAAAAAGCGCCATTGGAGCCAGACAGCCTCACCTAAAAAAGGCTCAAAACGTCAATCTAAGCTGAAAGGGAAGCCTAAACCAAGTAGGCAGAAAATAATTGAATACCATCGTTATAATTGCAACTTCCAAAAAACAAAGGGTGAAACCAATGAAAAAAATATGGAAGCCAGACTCCAAAAAAACATCGGCGGTGAGTCTGGTAACGGATTTCTTTAATGCATTTGCACCTCAAACAGCGCAGGACAAGCTTACCAACGCCGAAATCCTGGAGGAAGTTATGTCCTGCCAACCAGGAAGTTATGTCCTGCCAACCCCCCCAAAAATAGAGGAAAATGACTCGCACCTGAGCGCCTTTCCATAAATCCTAATGCCGGCAAGACACACCAAGCCCCCCAATTGGGCGATACACAGCGACATGAGCCAGTGAAACCAGTCAGTAGCTACATGTCACCGCCTCCAATTGGCGAGACCATCTCGTCCCCGGCCACACGGCTCTCGTCAATCCTAAAGACTCCAATTAAACATCTTTCATCCCAAGGGGAGACATCAGCAGGAATCAAGGCCACCTCGGCTTGGACAGCAAATCGAGAAGAACCTGCCAATTCAGGTGCACAAACCTCAGAACCCACGGGAGGTGTGGGTAAATGACTTTCAACCATCCTCCCAAACTTCACCTATTTTACAAGAAATGGCTTCAGTAAAGGACATGACATTCGTCCAGAAGCCTTTGGAAAATTCTGAAGGCGATATGCCTAAACACACTGAAAAACAACCTCTAAGAAGTTATCCTCAAGCAGAGGAAATTATCAAACACTCCAATAGAAATAAAAGTATGGACAAGGATCGACGGTGCTCCTTAGACTTGTCAAACAGTCTCTCTACTCGCAGGCTTCTTAGCGAAAGCCACCTAAAAACCCCAGTGGCAAAAAAAGATCTACAGCAAATCGAAAATCTGTCAGATTCGCCTTCGAAGAAAAAGTCAGACATTATCGATTATGTCAGCAGTAACGATTGCCCTGGCACCATTCACAAAGCTCTATGAATCAATAAGTGAAAACCTAAAGGACCACACGAGCATACAAGCAATAATGCATACAAAACTAATATTCTTAGAAGGTTACATCACTGCATTAGATGATCGCCTGAAGAAGCCCAATACTACAACCACTCCCACCTCTAAAATACACATCAATGGGTTAAAGTCCCAGGAACTGCTGGTCCAGATTCCATTATACGACCATCATTGCTAAATAGCATGTCTCCCCCAACCAACGTAGAAGAAACTAAGTCCATGCCGGAAACTTCCGAGTCGGACCCAGGGGACGTCATTCCCATCACCGATGACAACCCTTCCAGACCATCCTAACAAAACCCATCTACAGATGGCAAAGACCCTGCCTATCAGATTTTCGTGGTTCAAAAACAAACCCTGATGACCAGGGTCCACCTACAAAAACCCCAGAGGCGGGAGGCCCTTGAAAATCCATCACAAAAAAAAGAAAAGTCAATACGACGTCTCAATCAAGCTCGAGCCTTGTATTACAGCTCACTAAACCCCCACTGTACCCAAAATTTGCCAAAAACGGAAGTTTTCCTAGCGGACGAAAATTTGATGATCAGCCAGCACATAGACATTGATCCTCTAAGTTCAGCAACAAGGCCTAATCGGGACGTCCCCGCAGCGCACAAGAAAACTTCGACCATGGAACCCCGGCGGCAGAAGCTTCCCCATAAGAGCCCAGCTGAACCCTCATCGCCATTCTATACACTTGAGGACAAAAGAAACATCTCCCAGCAGATGCCTAAAAGAAAGGAGACATTTGACCATAGGGTACGGAAAGTATCCTTTTCATCCCGGCAAAGCTCGCCATCGCGGTTATGTCGCTCACCCGATCTATCCCCACAACGAACACTCTCAAAAAGGGAAAGTCTTCGAGAGAGTAAACTCTAAAAGACAAGAAACATCCAACCCCTAAAAGAAAGTTACCACAAGTCTACAAGAGACACGAAAAAACCAGCCTGGGTCTTAAAATTGGAGCAATGCGCTGAAAATAGAGACGACATAATCCTAAATCGCAGAGGAATTCTTGCCCCATTTGAATTTATACCAGCGCTTCGCCGGATAAAGTCTGAAGAACTGGTGATCGTGGATCCATACCACTCACACCGTAAAGCAAAAACCCACCTATATATTACATCAGAAAGGCTGAAACACAAAATCGACGAGTCCGAAGTACTTCTAGTACTAGGCTATATATTGATGGACCAATCTCTCAACCTTGTCACCGAGCCAGTAGACCACCGATAGAAGAAAGACCAGGGAAATAGGTCTGAAACACACTCCAGTGGGACCTCAGACACCCAACCAGCGAAATGCCACACATTCTGCAAACAAAAGCAACCTTATCCACAAACAAAGTGCGGAAAGCAAAAACATTAAACACCGCTCAAGGAACTTCAACTCTAAAACTAATTTTGTAGTACCTCCAAGAAGGAGGAACAGATATAATACTCCAGATGACGATGCCTCAGAGAAAAATCTTCCTCGAAACATAAAAGAGAAATTGAAAAAAAATTACAAAGATCACCTGAACTGCATCAAGGAAAAGACAAATTGCAGGCACTTGGTCATGGCTGCATAAGGCCTTAACCCAATCAAAAAAAATAGCAACCCGCAGGCCGGCAGCTCACTGACTCCGACGACCCGCCGGCCGACCAAAACCTGAACCTTCTACAACTTTTTTCCTGGAACATGAGAGTCCACCTCCACTTGACAGCACCGGGAGACGCAGACCTGGCCGCCTATGACCTATCTGTCTCCAAGAAACATGGCTAATGACTCCCCCAGTTCTGGACGGATATGATATAATCTTGGCACCGGCACATAAAGGTTCTTTTGGACGTCCCATCTCCAGCCTCTTGATAGCCTGCCGTAAGGGAAAATGCTTGAAGATTTAAACAACGTTGCCGTCGAACCTATCAATCTTGGCAGTGCTCTTCGATTGGGATGATTCATCGAAAAAAAAAAACTTAAAATTGTAATCATCAACACATATTGGAACCCGGCGGCCATAGAGCAAAACACCTTTTTATCCATGATGGAAAAATCGATCGATGACGTTCAGTCCATACACCAGGTGTCCCTCATTGTAATATGCAGGGACTTTAACGTTTCATGCTACTTTAAGAATGACCAAAATGGAAGATTCAAGAAAACCTCAGCGGCCGCAAAAAGAGGCCAGCAATGGTCACAATTAATGACCTCAAGAAAAATGCTAAACCTTGATACCATCTTCACAAAAAAAGATTGTCCACCAACATGGGAGCAGGGTACATCGCAAGCAACAATAGACTACATTTTCGCATGCCGCCCGTTCTTGGAAAAAATCGTGGCATTTGATTTTCGCAAAACAAAAGAAAGTGACCACAATCAACCGATAACTTCATGGCAAAATGGTCCCACTGAACAGTACTTCAACATTCTCAGAGTTGAACCTAACAACCAGGGAAACCGCCTGAAACTTACGGCTGACTCGATCAAAAGTCTGACTGAAAGGTATTCCCAAGGGGGGACGCAACAATCTAAGAAAAACCCAGAGTAAGTCCTCACACATGCACATATACGATGCACAACTAGTAGAAAAACGACGTGAACTGCGCAGAACTAAAAGAACGTTGGGGAAAACACTATCAAATCAAGAAAAATTGTTGACCGCAACAAAAATCTACCGGAACTGGGTGAAGCACCACCGATTCCAACTCTACCAACGTGTCTCAGAAAACATGCTAAAAGCAATTTGCGGCAATAAAGCAAGAGAATTCTGGTCACTATTGAAAACTCCAACACCCTCTAGGAATAACTCGATTTTAAAGAACATGGGCGAAAAAAAATTGATTGCCCACTTTACCATCCTCTTCAAACCACCTTTGCATCAAGAAACCGATCAAAGTGTCGCCAACGGCAAAGACTGGCTTGTTCTCAATGATCTGGGAAAAATTCACTGGCCTGCTGAAAAAGCTTAAAAACTCCCGGGAGGCCGGCCCAGATGAGATCACCAACATAGACCTCAAAAGCAACCCCATAGAATGGGCAATCCTCCTAAGGAAAATCTTTGAGAGATGTGCAATCCACAAATCCATCCCTGCTTCGGGGACAAAAGCTACAATCATTCCGATCTACAAAAAAGGAGATGTCAGCGAGCCCTCAAATTTTCGACCCACCGCTCTCCTGGATTGTATCGGGAAAGTTTTTGGGTGTCTACTATTGAAAAGATTCCAGGACTGGGTAAAATTGGCCCTGTGTAATGACATCTACCAATCGGGGTTAAAAAAAAAAAATGCCGGCACCACCGCTAAAAACTTAAACAGCATATTGAAAAGCAAGGTCCTGGAAGGCAAGCCTAGAATTTTTTTCGCCTTCATAGACTTATCTCAAGCTTTCGACCTTGTGGATAGAGCCCGTCTGTGGAAGAAACTAGAGAAGTGGAGCTGCCCGAATGAGATCCTCCAACCGATAAAAGCCTTACACACCAATACATCACTCAGGGTGCGGCTATCACAGCAAGGAAACCTTTCTGCAGAAATACCGACTGGACGAGGGGTGAAACAAGGATGCCCGCTAGCCCCCGCCTTGTTCCTTGCATACATAAGTGATTTTGGCGAATCTGAAGTCCTCACCAAAACTTTTCCACCTAATCTGGCAAATCAAAAAAATAAGTAGACTCTGGTACGCGGATGATCTCATTCTATTCGACCAGACTCAAATCGGACTATAGAGAAAACTAAACAACTTGTCGATTTACACCCGAGAAAACAACTTGAAAATCAACACAGAAAAAACAAAAATAAGGATATGGGAGAACGCATCAAAAAGATCTGAAAAATACAAATGTCTCTTAGAAGAAGTCGTGATCCAAAAAATAAAAGAGTTCAAGTACCTTGGAGTATCTATCGACGGCTCGAAACATGAACTCTATGCAAGATTCCTTAAAACGCAAAACAAAAAAGCTAGTGGTGCAAGGAAAGGCAATAGATATGAAATTCGGAAAATTTTCATCTATTCCAGTTCTGGAATTCTACAAGAAGAAAGTGGTGCCTACAATCACATATGGCACAGAGGCGATGCCTTTGATACCTGAATCAGTCTGGCCAAAGCTGGAAGGTCTCTTTTGGAAGACAGCACTATCTCTGCCAAAATCTACATCAATGCCAGCAATAAGGCGCAAACTGAGTCTCCTATCCCTTCTGGGTACAATCAACATCAAATCCCTTCTTCTATATCGAAAATGCATAATCCAAGACAGCCAAGAAATCTACAATCTGATAAGCAAAGAAATACATTCTGAAAAGGTAAAAATGCTAGCATCATGGAAAAAGGAAAATGAGGCCATTCTGCTTACAGTCGCCTGATCTGAAGAAGACCTTATTTTAAACCCAGAGTGACCACGTAATTTAAACACCTAGATTGATCGCTAACACAGGAAACCACAGCCGCAAACAAATTGCTTTTCCATCTACCTCAAACTACTTGCTAACTAAATGAACCAATAAGGTATTTGAAAAAAAATTCCCAGCAGATCGGCACAAAATCTCCTGCTCAAGGCACGACTAAATCTTCAAGAAACAAATGAAATAGGGAAGATTAGAGGAACATCAACGACGAGCAAGTGCCGCCTATGCGGGGCAGAAAACGAATCGATTCGCCACTTGATTTTGTCATGCCCAAAAAACCACCAAATAAGATCTGCTCACCTCGAAGAGTTTCTGGTTGAAGATAGATGGTGGGATGAGGACAAATGGTGGGCGAGACCGATTGCCGGAGACAGGACCACATGGCAACTAGCCCTTGTTAAAATCTTACAACAGACACTGAAAAAGATAACGTGACTCAGGTCACTCTTAAGAAGCACCGATTAACACAAAAGAAATCCTTTGTAAAGTTCCAATTCGGAATATACACAAATAAAATAAATTAAACAAATCTGGCTGGTAGACCGGGCATTTTGAAATCTGGTCACCATCTGTAGAATATCTTGAGCACTCAACCTCTAATGGCAAAGCTTTTCCCAGGGATGGGTCCAGAACTGCTCCAATGAACTGGAGTCTCTGAGATGGTATCATATGTGACTTCTTTAAGTTGAGGGAGAAGACCAGTTTATGGAGGAAGTGGCAAACATAATCTAGATTGATCTGAGCTTGTTCCGGGGACACTGCTCTGATCAACCAGTCCAGATAGGGGTACACATGAATCCCTCCCCTCAGACTTGCTGCCACGACTGCCATTAATTTGGTGAAGACAATCAGGGCGCAAGTCAGCCCAAATGGCAGAACCCGAAATTGATAGTGAGAGCTGCCAATGGTGAAGTCTTAGTTACTTACCTGTAACTGTATTTCTCCAGCATTGGTATCTTTCATAGATTCAGATGCTTGAATATTCCCCGTCGTCAGACTGGGAATCCTCGGTGATAAATTAAATTATATATATATATACACATACACTGCCACCTAGCAGTGCATGTACATAGCCCATTATAGCCTATGAGCCACTTCATTATGTAGTCCCTCCACTTCACTTTGGTCCTTTATGGCCCGAGCCAATGAGGTGGCAGGGCTTAAGCTCCGCCCCCGGCAGCCATCTTCAGATTTTGAACCGTAGAGATTACAGTATGATGGATGCAGAGCATAGGAGCAGCCTCTCAGGGGAGGCGGGCGGGCCCATGTGAATCTATGAAAGATACCAATGCTGGAGAAATACAGTTACAGGTAAGTAACTAAGACTTCTCCAGCATTGGATCTTTCATAGATTCAGATGCTTGAATAGAATACCAAGCAGTTAAAACATGCCACCATTATAAACAGATATGCATAATTACAGAAAAACATATTTCTGATCAAACCTTTACCATGCAGCAACACAACGGTTACATACTTCGGGAAAGGTGGGAAAGGAGGCTGGTCCTACCTTATACAAAGAGATGGCGGAGCACTGCCTGTCCAACTGCAGTTTCTTTGTTGGTATCTTCAGTCAGGCAGTAGTGTTTCGCGAAAGTATGCAGAGTGCTCCACGTGGCAGCTCTGCATATGTCTTTCAAGGCCACCCCTGCGTGGAATGCTGTTGACGCCGCCCTTCCTCTGGTGGAGTGCGCAGACGGCGGTCTAGTTAAAGGGTCGCCTTTCAACTGATGACAGTGGGTGATGCAGGACGATACCCAGCGTGCCAGGCTTTGTTTGGATATATGTTGGCCCTTGGTACGGCCAGAGAAAGAAATGAATAGCCGGTTTGAGGAGCGGAACTCCTTGGTTCTTTGCAAGTAACACTTCAACACCCTAGAAACGTCTACAGAGTGTAATGTCCTTTCCGCTTCCGAAGCGTGATTCTGGAAGAAGGTTGGTAAAACAATGCGCTCAGTGAACGACATCTCCAAAAGTACCTTGGGGAGGAACTTCGGGTGAGGCCTTAAGATGACGCGGTCCTTCTGGAACAAGGTAAACGGAGGTTCCGAAGGCAAAGCTTGCAACTCACTGATCCTTCTGGCCGATGTGATGGCTACCAGGAAGGATGTCTTCGAGGACAAGAATTTCATATCGCATCTATGTATGGGCTCGAAGGGAGGTTGCAAGAGGGCTGTTAAGACGGTGTTGAGGCTCCAGTCCGGAACTGGTGTAGGTGTAGGCGGATAAGTACGCATCAGTCCTTTCAGGAAGATCTTGATCGCTGGTAAGGAGAGTAAGGCTTGCGTCTCCGCGGTTACTGTGTAGGCCGCTATGGCTGACAGATGGACCTTGATAGAGGACAATGAGAGCCCTGATTTAGCCAGGTGCAACAAGTAAGGCAGAATTTGATCAACCGAGGCCTTGAGGGGATCGATCGCAGAGGTCTCGCACCATTTGGAAAACCTGGTCCATTTTCTGGTGTAGGTGAGTTGCGTGGACGGGGCTCTAGCGGCCCTGATGATATCCCAGCATTCTGATGGTAACTTTAGGTGCATCAGTTTACGCTGCTCAGGAACCATGCTTTGAGGGACAGGCTCCTCGGGTCGTGGTGGAGGAGCTTGCGGTTCTGTTGTGTCAGTAGATATTGATGTGATTTGAGACGAATCGGGGTTTTGCAGGATAGATGTCTCAGCGTCGGGTACCAGACTTGCCGTGCCCAATCGGGTGCAATAAGAATCAAGGAACAATCCTGTTCTTTCACCCAGCGAAGTACCCTCGACATGAGGGGAATGGGTGGGAAGGCGTAGAGGAGCTTCCCCGACCAATCCACTGAGAACGCGTCTCCCAGCGATTGGTGCTCGGGGTATCTCGACGCAAATATCTTGCATTTTTTGTTGTTCCTGGTGGCAAAAAGGTCGATCTGCGGATGGCCCCATAAGGCAAATATCCGTCGGGTTTCTCTGTCGTCCAACTCCCACTCGAGTGACGCTGTGTATTCTCTGCTTAATCTGTCCGCTAGGACATTGTCCACTCCTGGAAGGTGCTCTGCCCTGATCTGTATCCCGTAGCGCAAGGCCCATGCCCATAGCTGTTGGGCTTCTTGCAACAGAATCTGAGACCTCGTGCCTCCCTGCTTGTTTGTATAGTGCATGGAGGTCGTGTTGTCTGTCTGGACTGTAAGAACTTGACCAGCTATAACCGGTAGGAAGGCTTTCAGCGCCAACCTTACGGCCCTGAGCTCCAACACGTTGATGTGGAGCTGGGACTCTTGTGCCGACCAAGATCCCTTGGTTTGGAGGTCCGCAAGATGAGCGCCCCAGCCTGATAAGGAAGCGTCAGTCTGCAGCAGGAGGGTCGATGTCGGTGCTTGAAACGGCATTTCCTGTAGACGATTCCTCGGAGCGTTCCACCATCGAAGGGCCTTGTGCAACGTCGATGGAATCTGGACAATGTCTTCCCAGCATCCGAAAGCTTGTTTCCATTGGTGGTCCAGAGCTTCCTGAGCCGGCCTCATGCGAAGCCTGCAGTTCGGTATGAGGAATATGCAGGATGACATCATGCCCAATAGGGATTTGTAAGAGCGTACAGATGTTGTCTCTTTCTGTAGGAAGTTCGAAGTTAAGCGTAGAATCGCTGCTATTCTCTCTGTGGATGGTCTCACTCTGGGAATGCTGGAGTCGAGCTCGGCTCCCAGGAAGAGAGCTACCTTGCTGGGAACGAGGCAGGACTTCGTCTGGTTGATGGAGAAACCTAACTCTTTTAGGAGGTTGACCGTCCTCGACACTGCCGAACGAGCCTTTGCAGCTGAACTTGCCTTTATCAGCCAATTGTCCAGGTATGGAAAAACGTCCGTTCCTGCTCTCCTGAGACTTGCCGCTACCGGTGCCAGGCATTTCGTGAAAACTCTTGGCGCCGATTTTAGACCGAACGGAAGCACTTGAAACTGAAAGTGGAGCCCTCCCACTGTGAACCTCCATTGACCGTTTTTCTTTCTGACGAGGAAGAATCGGGAGTAGAAACCTTTTCCCCTCTGAGAATAGGGTACTGGTTCTACTGCTGCCTTCTGGAGCAGTTTTTTCACTTCGGACATGACCTGTCTTAGCATATGCACTCTGCGGGGAGTTGGAGGCAGGGAAGGAGGTTGGTCCAGAAATTCCAAGGTGTGACCCTTTCGGATCACCTGTAACACCCATTTGTCCGATGTAATTGACCGCCAGCGCTGGAAAAACTGGCTCACCCTTCCCCCCACCGGGGCGTGGCGAAGGGGGGGGGGGATTGGTCGTCAGTTCTGCTTGCATTGCGACTTCCCTTGGGCGGAGCCACGTCTGCCTCTATGGGCGTATCTGTTGAATGACTGATATTTATTGTCTTGGTACGTGCCGCCTTGTGCTTTTTGACCATAGGAGGAACGACTGTATCCCCTGAACTTGGAAGATGAACCTCTAAAGGGACGAAAACACCGATGGTCCTTACTTTTGTCCTTTAAAGAACTGATGGCTCTGGCTGTGTCAGTGTCTGTCTTGATTGCCTTCAAATGGTCGTCTATCTTTTTCCCAAAGAGATCTTGGCCGTCAAATGGCATGTTTAGTATCTGAGCCTGAACTTCAGGTCTAAAGTTAGTAGCCTTCATCCAGGCCTGCCTTCTGAGCACTGTGCCGTGCGCCATCTGCCTGAAGCCTGATTCGGCCACATCAACTGCTGCGTCGATCATGTGATCCGATGTTGCTTCACCATCCGCGATTATGGATTTTGCCTCCTCCTGGAGCTCCGGTGGTAATTGTTTCGCCAAGTTAGACATGCGGAGCCAAAGCTCGCGATCGAATCTTGCGGTCATGGCCAGTGCATTACCCGCTCTGATTGTAAGTGATGCAGCAGATGATACTTTCCTGCCCATGGCTTCCAATTTACGTCCGTCCTTATCCGGTGGTGCCGACAACGGTGAGGAGGGGTTGGCGAGTTTCTTTCTGGCCGCCACTGTAATAACTGAGTCCGGTTTCGTATGACCCCTTAAACAAAGCGGTGCCGAATCCGGAGCTTTATATTTCTTTTCTGGCCTGGACACCAACGCCGGAGTCGATAAGGGCGTAGATAGGATCTTGGATCCGGAATCCCAGATGGTATTGAGGAGGGGAATTGTGGTCACTGTCCTCCTTCGTTTGTCCCTGTGCTCATAGAGCACTGATTGCCTTTCCTCCGAAGAAACCTGAATTTTAAACAGTTCTGCGGCTTTACCTATTATGGTGTGGAAAGAGACGAGATCATCCGGTGGTGAGGCCTTGCCCGGCGAGTCTCTCCTCCTGGGCTTCTCGACGACGTAGTCATCCCAATCACTGGGTGCGTCTGGCTCCTGAGTTATTTCTCCTTCTTCTGGTTCCGAAAATTCACCAAAAGGATCCTCCTGCCAGTCTGATACCGAGATGGTGGACGGTACCATGGTGGGATCTACGTCCGGAGATCGCGGTCTGTGCGATGACTGTGGTGACGGGACTCTTGTAGGTGAAGCACTGTGGGTGCTGCTCCTCTGTCTTCGAGCAGGTGATCTCATCCGTTTTTGCGGTCTACTCCTGTAAGGAGAGCAACCCGATGTGCCTGGAATCGGGGATGACTCTCTAGGAATGGGATTAATCGGAATTTGCTTCTCCCTTTGCCGTTTGTAAAATTCTTCTACAATCCTCTGCACGGATTACATGAGCACCGGGTCATGAGGATATTCGGATTCTCCCGTGGACGGGTGCCAAGGAGGGCTGTATTGTTTCGGTAAGGGACCGATGGACTCTTCCACCACTTCCGCATCAGAGAATTCTTCCTGAAGAATTATATCCGGAAGTTCTGCCATGTGCCCCAAAGGTGAAAATTGCTGCACCAGAGGTTCAGTTAGAGTATTCTGCTCAATGATATTGCTTGTAATGACAGGAGCTTCAAGAGTGAGAGGCAGTAATTCCTCTGTAACTGCCGAAATTTGCAGTGCTTCTGAAGGCGTTATGGATGTTATCCTCGTCGCCGACTGAGATTTTCCCGTCGACGAGGGTTTCGCCGCCGACTGAGATTTTCCCATCGACGAAGGCTTCGCTGTCGACTGAGATTTTCCCGTCGACGAGGGCTTCGTTGACGAATGTGGAGTGTGTTCCGTGGACGACTGCGTCATGGATGAATGCTTCGTGGACGAGTGGTGTTTCTTGCTCGTCGACGATTGCTTCGCGGTCGACATGTCCGATGACGATGATCTAACTGTCGACGATGTCTTAAGCGTCGTCATCGTCGATGCTGGTTTCGTCGACGGTATGGCCGATGACGGGCCTTTACCTTTCCCTTCATTCATGGGCAGTTTACCCGCCGACGACTGCCCCCCCCCCCCCGTTTTTTGCAAACTCCTCCTTACCTCTGGAGGCAGATTTTGCTGACTTTTTCTGGCTTGATAGGTCAACTGGAGGCAGAAAGGGTATCAATTCCAGCTTCCTCTTTTTGGATTTGGGAGAGGAACTCCTTTCCATTGAAGAGGCCCTTCTCTTTGAAGTTTGCCTCTCAGATGGAGTGCTGGATTGGACAGGAGCTGTTCTGACAGACTCTTCGTCCGAAGATTGATCCCTGGTTTCCAGGTATGAAAGGAGTCTTCTATGCCTGTCATGAAGGGTCTTGGTGGAAAAAGTTTTACAAATCTCGCATTTTTTAATGTCATGTGGGTACAGACAATAAATGCAATGCTCGTGGGGGTCCTTGTAGTAAACCAATTTCTTCTTGCACCTCGTGCAGTCCCTGAACAGGGAAGGCTTCCTGACAGCCTGAGGTGCCTCCATTTCTGAAGAGAAGTTCAGTCGACGATTTTGAGAGGAAAACAACAAGTTTTGCCACCAAGGTTAATTGGAAAGTAAGCCCCTAAGAAGGGGAACAAGATGGAATATATTTTACAAATATATTCCACACAAAAGTAGAAAGAATTTGAAAAAGCTCAGAGAGCTTGAGGATTCCCTGTGTCCGATAGACTGCGGTGAAAAATCTGAAGATGGCTGCCGGGGGCGGAGCTTAAGCCCTGCCACCTCATTGGCTGGGGCCATAAAGGACCAAAGTGAGGTGGAGGGACTACATAATGAAGTGGCTCATAGGCTATAATGGGCTATGTACTTGCACTGCTAGGTGGCAGTGTGTATATGTATATATATTTAAAAAAAAAAAAATGTATTATTATTATTTAATTTATCACCGAGGATTCCCAGTCTGACGACGGGGAATATTCAAGCATCTGAATCTATGAAAGATCCAATGCTGGAGAACCTCAGGTACTCTGTGCTTGAAATGGATAGGCACATGAAAGTAAGCATCCTGATGGTCCAGAGTTACCAACCAATCCTGAAACTGGAGGGCCTGAAGGATCTGAGAAGGGGTTACCATCTTGAACTTGTCCTTCCTGAAGAATTTGTTCAATTCTCGTAAAGTTCAAGATGGGTCTCAATCCTCTGTCCTTTTTTGGTATTAGGAAGTAAGGGGAGTACCAACCATTGTTCCTCTGCGCTCCAGGTATCGGTTCTATGGCACCTCTCTCTAGCAGGTCTACAATCTCCTGCATAAGGAGCGTTTCTGGAAACTTCAAAGAGTTGAACCCCGGTGGATGACTGAGAAGTGTGTAGGAAAGGCAGGCAGTAACCCTGACGTAATATCCTGCCATTCTGTCAGATGTTGAGTTAACCTGCCTCCTACTGATGTTGTGTGGAGAGACCTCAGAGGGGTTTTGGAGCAGCTGACGCAGATACTGAGGGTAAGGAAGCACCTGCTGATGCAGACTTGGTACCTTTGACCCGTCCACCACAGGTAAATCTTCTGTGGCTCCTTCGAGCTGGCGGTCCTCTGCCTTTTCGGAATGCAGAATAAAAACAAAAGGGCTTTCCTCTCCAGGACGTACCTGTGAGGCGGTTTGGAGTTTGACGAATTGCAGCCCCAAGGGATTTGGCTACCGATTTGGAGGTTTGCAATTTCTCCAAACTGTCATCAGCTTTCTTGCCAAATAGAGAGGTGCGTCAAAGGGCATATTTAGAAGTCTGGCTTGTACATCAGGAGCAAAACCAGATTTCCGCAACCACGCAAATCTGCGGATTGTGGTACTGCCGCCATGGCTCTGCTGATGCTGCCAGCAGTCTCGAGACCCGTTCGGAGGGACACATATCGCATCCTTCCCGTCCTTGATGAGATTCAAGAATGCATCTCGTTCCTCCCCTTCTGGGAGATGGTCAGCCGCCAATGAAGTGCACTCCCAAAGGGTGTGGCTGAATCTCGCTAGCATGCAAAGGGCACTAACTGACTTAAGTGCCATGCTGCATGCCGAGAAGACCTTTTTGACCATGGCGTCAAATTTCTTGTCGTCCCCATCTTGTGGTATTGTGGGATATGCGGACTGCCTGCCTGATGAAGTCGTAGCCTGTACTACCAAGCTCTCTCGGGTATTTGTATCGTTTTATATAGCGCCTTAATCTAAGGCGCTTTACAGTTAACAAGTAACACATAAAACATGGAACAGTAGAAGCAAAACAGCAGATATGAATCAAACCATAAAATCAGTATTTAGAACAATTTGCAAGTAAGAAGGGAGAGGAGGGGGTAGAGAAGGATCGAGAGGGAGAGAGTAATGAGTGAAGTGAGCAACAAAAGAGGAGATCATAGGAGAGACTGGGACAGAAAGATAAGGAGAACAGAGAGGACAATAGAAGGAGGGAGGGAATAGAGAAAGGGGGAAGGTATCAGGGAGGGGAGTGAAGTTCCTTCAGTGAAGAGCAGAAAGAGGATTAGATGGGGGAGGAGTTCCAGTGTAAGGGGGCAAGAAGCTTAAAGGAGCGGAAACGAGAAGAGGCATATGGTGGTGGGGGAACAGAACGTAAGAAGAGATCGGCAGAACGAAGGGAGCAAGAGGGGGTATAGAATGAGAGGAGAGGTAAGGAGGAGCAAGGTCATGAAGAGATTTAAACCCAAAGATTTAAGGGGTTGGATGCTTAGTTAAGTACAGGGGATCTGAGGCCGACGTTCAGTATTTTGCAGAGAGCCTTTTGTTAACTACAGGGGTAACCTCCGGTGTTTCCAAATTTGCAGTTCTTCTCTGTAATGCTGCATGAAAAGGAACTATAGGGTCTTCTTGAGGTCCATTATGTAAGATGTCTGTTAAGTCACCTTGGTGAAAAGAGGGTGCAGGTGTTGACCACCCCATAAACTCCATAATTCTAGCCATGAGAGATCTACAAGACATCTCTGCATGCTCCCCAGGTTCTGGTCTGCCGAAGTGTGCCTCTGGCATCCTGTAAAAACTCCTGAAGATCTTTAAATCTGACTTCCTCTGATATTAGCTCCTCTGTAATAGGAATTCTTGTAGATTGAAAGCCAAAAGGTCTTTCATTATCAGAGTATTCCCCTTCCAAATCAATAGAGGACAAATCTCTGAAGTAGTCAGAGCTTGGGGAAGGAGTAAAACCCATTTCAAGCGATGAGGGAGCCAAATTGGTCAACACTGCTTGAGATAGGGTTGTAGTCGTCGATGTAGACGTCAGGTCTCGACAAACTCACAAACGGCGTCGACATACTAGAGTATGACCTCGATGTCGTCGAGAGAATCAGAATTCTGCTCAATGTCGAAGTCCTTTTGGACGCCTTCGAAGGATCCCTTGAAGCCTCAAGTGCGAATTGCGCAGTCGGGGCATGAGGTTTCGATTACTTCCCTTTAGTTGGGGCCAACGACGGCGTCAATGGCATAATTTTGTGCATCTAAAGCGCCGTCAATGACGCAGTCTTGTGCAAAGGGCTCTTGTCTCGTCTTGAGGGTTCGTAACTCTCGAGGATTTTTATTTGCCGAGGTAGACGACTCACAGTGTTTCCCTTTGGGGTCTTTCACCTGGGTTATCACCTCTAGGCATCTCAAAGAGGGACAAGGGCGCGTTCTCGAAGACCCTTAGCATTTTTTTGCTAAATTCGTCCCACTTAGCTGGAGAGCTGTGTTTTGTGGGGCAGGTGACCCTTTCTAGTGAATTGGAAGACAAAGAGGAAGGTGATCTATAGCGCCTCTTCTTGGTATGTCTCGATCTGGAGGAGTGGTGAGAACCACTTCGAGATCTTGAGCGTGAATGTTTACTCCGATGACGAGGAGACAAATGTCTCGACTCTGTCGAGGAGAATTTCAAAGGGGTAGAAGGTTTAACGGTCTTGCCTTTTTCCAGCTTCCCCCTACGCTCCCTCAAGGCTTTCGCCATCATGGACATACATTCATCAAACTCTGCGCCCGGGTGCTCTGGGCCCAGGCACTACAAGCAGACTCTGAGGATCGGTCAACAACATCTTTTTTTCCACAAACCCGGCATTTTTTAAACCAAAGGTTTGGAAAGATTAACTGAGGCACCGAGCGTTGCATCTCTAAGGCTTACGAAGCTCGGAAAAAACTGAAGTGAGTAACAGATGCTGCGCGAGACTATTTATACCTATGGTGATGTCAGCGCCGATATGGAGGCCTTCGAGGGACGACGACGCTCAGCGCCCTCTCTACTGGGTATTTTTTCCCCCGAGGTCAGCAAGCTGGAAGTGGATTTATCAAAGATAAGGAATATGTGGGAGGACAAAATCCATTCGAAAAAGACATTTCTCTAGTCTGTGCATACATCCCTCAAACTTCTCCCTGGTCCATGAAGATGAACCAGAGCAGTCCAGGGGAGGAAAGGGGTCATTATGACCCAGTTCTTCAGCAGAGCATTTGTCTCCAAAAGCACTGGACAAAGGCAAAGGGCTCTCAGAATAGTCCTTGCAAGGTTCCAGACATTGTGACGTGTCTCTCGGCACGTCTCTAGGCCTTTCCTTTTGTTTCGCCGTCTCTTTCGACCGTTCCTTATGTTGAACCGCTGAGGCGATCCTTGCGATACCATCGCTGATGCTCGTGGTAGTAGGGAGATGAGCCAGTTGAACTGGTGGCTGCACGGTGGATTTCAGCGTCACTGGGGCCGTAAGCGGTGCCAGTGCTTTCTTCTGTAGCGTCTCGACGGCTGCGTGTGATTTGGTGCTAACGCCCTTTACTTTAGATTGCCTAGATCCATGCCGCTGATGCGGTTGTGGGGAAGGCTGCCCATCATGAAGATCAGCGGATCCCGTCGAAGTATCCGACGACCCCATTGGCGCTTTGCAACGCTTCGACTGTACCGCCGAAGCAGAACCTTGGGTTGTGTGTTTAGTGTGGGATCCTTGTGCGTCCCTGTCGCCGGGTGTTTTCCCCATTGCATGACTCGCGTTGTGCCGGTCAGGGACGGACGCTGCAGAACGGGAACTGTCCGCAGTCAGGTCAATGGCCTCAGAAACGGAGCCTTGGCATCGCTAGTCCCTTCATCACACTCGGCGGCGGGGTAATTACTTTCGGCCTGCGACATATGTAGGCCGCCCACCACTACAAACGGCGCTGCTTAAGCGTCTTTGGATGCAGGAGTTTACATGCTGCACAGGCCACCTCGTTGTGGTTGAGGGAGAGACAATTATAGCCCCGACGACAAAACCCAGGGAACAAAGAGGGGAAAAGGAAAGACATTCTTGAAAGAAAATGACAACCCGACCCCACTCTCCCAACGGCACAGACCGGCCAGAAGGCTCCGCCACACTGTCAGCAGTGCCGGCCGGATCAACAGGTGTCGAAATTCCCAGCGGTCTTCAGAGGTACACAGGATTCAACCGTCAAAGTGACTTAACGGGAATAAACGACCAAAGGTCGATAATATAACAAATTACGCAATCTCTTATTCAGAGCTCTGCATTAGGGCAAACATAACTGGGCGGGGAAAAATAAATGTTTTTTAAAAAAAAATCGGAGGGACCTAGACGCGTGAGGGATCTTGGGTACACTACACGTCACGTTAGGGATAGTGTTACAGGCACACCCATGTCGACGTCCCCTTTCGATCCTCAAAAGACAAGATGCAATACTCTGCAGTTACCACTGGATGTCGGTCTATATGAACAGCATGTCATTCTAAACAGATTAACAAGCATCAAACTTTCATTTTCAAACAGTATTTCTCCTCTAAACCAATCGCTGTACTCTGTGTCAGACTGCCCCCATCCAATGACTGGCCTCTCCCTAAGCCCCTCCTCTGGCAAGCATCTTCAGATTTGGTAAGCACGTAACGTGGCAGTAGACCAAGAAGAGCTGCAGAGTGGTAGGAGGGAGGGTATGCAGGACATGCTGGAGAACAATAGTTACAGGTAAATAAATGGTTCCTACTCCAGCATGGAGTCTGGCATGGATTCACATGCTCATGAATAAAGAATACATAGCAGTACCACATTACAATTCCATGGGAGGTGGCAAGGCTTAACAGAAGCAAAACTCTTACCTCTGGAACAGACTTACCTCAAGCGAACAGGATGCGTAGCACTGCTTGGCCGATATATTTTATTTGTATCGCGCTCATACACAAGTGTTTCAGAGCGCGACAAGCCAAGGGAGGGGAACAGGGCAGAACACAACAACGATCTTACTAGGCCCAGTGACATTGAGAACGCGCAAGTGCATGGGCAAGGGAAAGGGGGAGGGGAAAAGTTCATGGGAGAGTGGAAAATGCGGGGCAGAGGAGAAACAAATAAATAAAAAATAGATAAGAGGCAATAAACAGTGGTTGTGCAGCCAGCAAGTGGCAAGTGCTGCGTTTACGGCAGCAGACTGGGTAAATCTGATAAGTACTGAAAAAGAAGAAAATGGGAGGGGTGTGGGGGGACTGTGTGGGTAAAGATACATACAGTCCCCAGTGCAAAGGGTGGCCTGGGGGGTGGCAGGGTGAGCAGGTACCTGGGCCCAGGGGACAGAGGGTGGCCCGGTGTACAGTGCCAAGAGAGCAGATCCGCAGGGGAGAGAGGGGGCGAAGGCAGAAGCAAAGAGGAAGGTCTTGAGGTGCTTCTGGAACCAGAGATGGTTCTTCTGAAGTTTTAGAGTGGCAGTTAGGCTATTCCAGAGGAAGGCCGACCCTGGTCGCCTCTATGGATTGCCTGTCGACATAGTAGAACCTTGTGAAGCTGTGCGTAGACCTCCATTTAGCAGTCCTGAAGATGTCCAGCAGGGGCTCACCAGACAAATGCCACTGATCACCGGGCCGCAGTCGGTTGGCTTACCGATGTCCACGTGTGTTACCGCCAGAGAGCCATCTGGAAATGGAAGCCTTGGACAAGGCCTTCCCATGGTTCACAGGGCCAAAGTTCACGAACATTTGAGACGTCTTCCGAAAACTGCTTGTGTGCGCCACGTAGAACTTCAGAGCACAAGCAATGTCCAGCGAGTGCAAGGCCCTTTCAGCCGGTGACTAAGGCTTTAGAAAAAACACGGGTAACACCAAAGGCTAATTGAGGTGGAATTCCAACAGAACCCTTGGCACGAAGGAGGGGTGCGTCCGTAGCACAACCCTCGATTCGTGGAAAGTCAGATAGGGTTGTTTGCAGGATAGTGCCTGGATCTCACCCACCATCCTGGCAGAGGTGATGGACTCAAGGAAAGCCGTTTTCCACAAAAGGAACGAGAGGGGCCTGATGCATAGGTTCACCAGCACCACGTTGAGTTCCCATGCCAGGGCGGGGCGGGAGCCTTCACCGCGGGAAAGATCAAACAGTCCTTTCAGGAACTCCTGGATGAGACGTTGGGACGAAATAGAAGATCTTTCAGGAGACCTGGTGTAGCAGGTGATCGCGCCAGATGCACCTTGATAGAGCGTCCGCCAGCCCCGCCTTGGCCAAGGACAACAAGTATGGAAGTATCTGCTGGGCCACAATCTTCTGCAACAAGCACCATGTAGCAAACAGCTTCCACTTGTGACTGTAGCACTTAAGAGTTGACGACACCCTGGCCTTGGCAAGCACATCCCTGCAGTGCGGCGGCAACTATTACCCTCCTCAGTAACTATAGGGCTGCAGGAGCCAAGCCCTCAGGTTCAACGATCCTGGGTTGTGATGCAGGATAGCGCCGCCTCCTCTGGTGAGCAGATTCAAGACCACTGGCTGCTTGACCGGAGGCGACGCCGACAGACTGAGATGGTCTGGGTACTAATTCTGCCTCGGCCACGCCAGGGCGAGTACTATCAGCCTGCATCGGCACTGTGAGTTGACCATGGACTTGCAGCAGGAGAGGCAATGGGTGAACCGCATACAGAAACAGGCCTTCCCACAGGAAGGAGAACGCGTCCCCCATGCTCTTCGGCTGGTGGAACCTGCTGGCAAATTTCTGGGATTTGGAGTTTGCAGTTGGTGTAAACAGATAGATCTGGGGCCTGCCCCAGTTGAAGATGCGGTCCACCAGATCCGGCCAAAGTTCCCATTCGGGGCAGGAGATGGCTTCGACACAGGCCTCGAGGGCGGTGCCCCGAGCGTGTACTTCGACGGCTTTGGCGCCGATGGAGTCGACGACTTCCTCGGAGGCAGAGCCTCGAGAGAGTCCCTCGACGGACATGGCGCCAATGGTGTCGATGTCTTCTTAGAAGACCTCACAGGCTCCAATGGTCTCGAGGGCGTCGAGGACCTGGAGCGGGCATGGCTAGAGCGATCCACCTTGTCCGATCGGGACCTCGAAGGCTACCGATGATCGCGCCGACCACCCGAGCCTGAAGGCGTGCAAGCGGTGGCCCTAGAGCGTTCCCTGTCGGCTTCTCTCGAAGGCGCGGACGGAACGGAACCCTGCGATTCGAAAATCGCCATCATCTCCTTACGAAATGCAACCCATTCCACAGGAGCGGAATTCTTGTTGGGACAAGCAACCCATCTGGCGGAGTCCTTGGACACGAGGACGGGGAAGGCGACCGGTGCCAGCGTTTCCACGAGTGCCTCGAAGAGGCAGAGTAATGGCGGGAGACACTCTGAGACCGAGACCCCCTGGACTTACGCCGATGCGGAAAGTCGCCCCTCGAATCATCGGTTGAAAGTCCAGCGGATTTGGAAACCCTACCTACAGATAGCTTCTTCCGCTCCTGCAAGGCCTTCGACGTCAAAGACTGGCAATCGTCACAGTCATCGGTGGCGTGGTCCTCACTGAGGCACCAGAGGCAGATGTCATGCGGGTCCGCAGTCCCGACACTTCTTGAATCCCGGCCGCGGGGTAGAAGAAGACAAAGACATGATATCTTCACAAACAACCAAGTACGAAGAACCGATAGAAATCAGAAGAACCGAGGTGCACCGAGATCTCCAAAGCAAACACGTTCGCGGAAAAAACAGAACTGAGGCTACAGGCGTCGTGCGTCCTGGTTATAGCATCCAGTGACGTCGGCTCGACGGAGGCCCTCGAGGACACCGTATCGACGCAGGAAATTTTCCCAAGCAGCACAGCTGCGGTGATTACCTATCAGATGTGGAATACGTCGGAGGAACCAATCCCCTCGAAGCCAACATTACATAGAGCGTTACAACTCCAATCTATAGCCAAAGAAATCAACCTCTTAACCGCGATGCTATTGTTAGTCTGTTTCACTCGATCGCACCCCTTCCAGTAATGCAATTGCAAGATATTTGCATAGTTGATCAAGTGGACCATAGCCTTAACATCTCTAATGTATGTTTCACTTCGGAATCTCTACTCGACTATGTGTTGACTTTGCCAAGATGCATATTTAAACTGGGGTATCTGTGTTCCATCTCTCAGATACCGTCAATTAAATTGAGAACATGTGTAATTTCTAGTATTGTCCCAAACCATACACTTCGCTCTGCAACCACTAGAAAAAGTGTTCTTACTAATCAGGTTAAAACGGTTGCGCATCCCTTCCCTCATGCTGCCATGTTTGCAATGAGGATAGGAATGCAGACTCCGGTCCCTTGCCAAGTTCTAATCCAAGCAGCACTAATTTGTTAAATCTATTATCTTAAACACCAGTGACTTTAGCTCCAATGCAACTCAAATGTAGCAACTGCTTCAGATGCAGGGTACTGGTAATGGCCACTTTGTAACAATGTTGCGTTGACAACATAATGTGTTCTTGGAATACCCAGGGCTTTGCCCATTTATTTAGTGATGACGGACTCATATCTTATGTGTCTAACTTCTCCATCATCGCTTTACAAGAAACATGAGTGACTGAACATTTTGAATTTGGTGGTACGGAATGGAATGGAATGTACGGGCTGTGAGTCTATTCAACTAAAATTGACGTATACACCCAATAACTGTTTGATTATTATCGTGGTTTATAGGCCCCCAGCGCTAACCTCAGACTTTCAAAATGAGGTAGTCAGTCAAATCAAACTAACCTCGGCAAACTCCGCCACCATACTAGTAGGTGATATGAACAGGTGGAGGTGGGACCCGGCAGACAGAGGCATTGGCATTAGAAAAATCCCTGAATAATACAGGTTTCTATGTTATTAACAATGACCCTACTACACCCCAAGGGAACCAGCTGGACTGGGTGTGCACCAACAATGTACAATCAGAACATGTCTCCACTGAGCCATGCATCTGGTCCGATCACAGTCTGGTTACCTTGGAAATAACACTGGAACCACCCCCAAAAGACAAGAAAACCCACATATAGGAATTCAGAGTCGTAATTTCAAGAATCTAGGGCCAGAAGTTCTGACACCTTGCCTACAGCAAGTCCTGAAATCATTTGCAGAAAATGATAGCTGTGAGACCATGCTAGAGAAGAACAAGTTACTTCTTACCTTGTAACGTTCTTTCGACAGGATGTTCCTCCGACGTATTCCTCATCTTAGATATATATCCTTCCAGCTCTGCTGGCCTCGGAAATTTTTTTCTAGAGGGCGCTGCGCGTCGACGTCCCTCGAGTCGATGTCCTTCGACAGCCGCCGTATCGACGCTCGACGTCATCCTGCCTATAAAGGCCGCACGCAGCGTCCGTTGCTCAGTTCCGTTTTGTAGCCCACAGTACAACTGTCTGGACTAGACTAATCACCCTGAAGGAGCGTAAGCTGCAACAACAAGGGAAGTAGAACTGCGGGGATGGATGGGAGGGTCGATGAGGAATACGTCGGAGGAACATCCCGTCGAAAGAACGTTACAAGGTAAGCAGTAACTTGTTCTTCGAAGGGATTGTGTCCTCCGACGTATTCCTCATCTTAGATAGGCTCCCATAGCAGTATTCTATATTCGGAGGAGGGAGTACTGACTTCACGCTGTCTTCTATTGATGAATAGAATGCAGTACAGCCCTTCCAAACCTAGTCTCTTGACTAGAGGAGGAATCCAGATTGTAAAAAACGTGTAAAGGTATGGACAGACGACCATGTAGCTACCGCACATATGTCTTCAATCGGCACGCCTCTTTTGAGGGCCGATGAAGCTGCAATACCTCTGGTCGAATGAGCCCTAAGGTTTTGAGGGAGCTCTTTCCCTGCCAGTTTATAACATTCCAGAATGGCTAGAATGATCCATCTGGAAATGGTCTGCTTAGTTATTGGTAACCCCAGCTTGTGACCTGCGTAACCTACAAACAGCTGGTCTGCCTGTCTTATCCTGGCTAGTCTACTAATTTAAAAACTTAAAACCCTCCTAGGGTCTAGTCTGTGTAACCTCTCTTCCTCTTTCCCCGGGTGAGGAGGAGGATAGAAAGATGGTAGGGTAATCTTCTGAGAGATATGGAATTCAGAAACTACCTTTGGGAGGAAATTAGGCTTCACTTGCAGGACAACTTTGTCTTTGTGAAAGATTGTATGAGGGGGTTTACAAGAAAGAGCTTGTAATTCGCTCACCCTTCTAGCAGATGTAAGTGCTATTAATAAGACAGTCTTAAGGGTAAGGAATCTTAACGAACAAGAATGGAGAGGTTCGAAAGGTGTACCCATCAGGAAAGTTAGTACTAAGTTTAAATCCCATAGGGGAACTTGGAATGGTCTTGGGGGATAAACATTGGTTAACCCCTTTAGAAACTGTATTACCAAGGGTAATTTGAAATAGGATGGTTCCTCCGCAGTACGCTTAAAGATAGATAGCGCTGCGAGATAGCCCTTAATGGTGCCAACTTGAAGGCCTGAATTTGCCAAATATAGTAGGAAGGACAAAAACCATTGGTGTACCACATGAAAATGGGTCGATATTCTGTTCTCTACACCAGCTGCAAAATCTGTTCCAACGGCAGCGGTATAAAGACTTTGTTGCTGGCCTCCTTGCCGAAAGCAACACCTCCATAATATCATCAGGGAGGTCCCAATCCTTGTACCTCAGCCGTTCAGAAGCCAAGCGTGAAGGTTGAGGGTTTTGATGTCTGGATGGAGAACCTGACCTCCCTTCTGTGAGAGTAGGTTCTCTCTGAGAGGAAGTCGAATTGGAGGGCAGATGGACAAGTCTAGAAGGTCCGGGTACCACGTTCTCCTGGCCCAATCCGGGGCAATTAGGATCATGGTTCGCCGGAATCTTCTCAACCTCCTGATCATTTGAGGAATGACAGGGACCGGTTGGAACGCGTACAGAAGCGGAAACTCCCAGTCCACTATGAACGCGTCTCCCAGAGCTCCTCTCGGAGGAAATTCCCTTGAGCAGAACAGGTCGCATTTCCTGTTTAGGCTGGTGGCGAACAGATCTACCTGAGGGGTTCCCCAAAGGGCGAAGATCTCTTGAAGGACTTCCTGAGCTAGCTCCCACTCGTGGGAGACTGTGTTCTGCCTGCTCAGAGCGTCCGCTGTCAAGTTCTTCTCTCCGGCTAGGTGAAGTGCCGATAGAGAGATTCCTTCTTGGATTGCCCAAAACCAGAGCTGCATCGCCTCTCTGCACAGGGGTAGTGATCCTACGCCTCCTCTTTTGTTAAGGTAATGCATGGCCACCGTGTTGTCCGTCATTATCAGGACGTTCTTCCCTTGTACAGCTGGCAGAAAAGCCTTCAACGCAAGTCTGATGGCTCTCAGCTCTAACAGGTTGTTGTGTAGTCTGGACTCCGATGGAGACCAACGACCGCTGATGGTCAAGTAGTTGGCGTGGGCTCCCCACCCCGTGAGTGAGGCATCCGTGACTACTGTTATCTCCGGCCAGGGTTGCCAAAACTGTTCTCCTTTCAGAATGTTCTCCTGACAGGCCCACCACTGAAGGTCTCGAGCCACCCTGCCGGGAACCTGAAGAAGATCTGTCATTCTCCCTGAGAATTGTGACCACCAAGTCCTCAGTGCCCACTGGAGGGATCTCATTCTCAGGCGAGCCTCTGGCACAAGGAAAATGCAGGATGCCATGAGGCCTAGCAACCTCAAAAAGTCGAAGGCTGGGAGACGTTGGGCATGTTGGAACTTGGTAACCATCTGTAGAATATCTTGAGCCCTCACATCTGGTGGCGAGGCTTTTCCCAGGGAAGTATCCAGGATCGCTCCTATGAACTGGAGTCTCTGCGATGGTATCATTTGAGACTTCTTTAAATTGAGGGAGAAGCCCAGTTTGTGAAGGGAGTAGCACACGTGATTTAGCTGGATCTGAGCTTGCTCCGGAGAAACAGCCCTGATCAGCCAATCGTCCAGGTAGGGGTAGACGTGAATCCCTTCCCTCCTTAGACTTGCAGCCACTACCGACATTAACTTGGTGAAGACCCTCGGGGCGGAGGTCAGCCCAAATGGCAGTACTCGAAATTGATAGTGAGAGTTGCCAATTGCGAACCTCAGGTATTTCCTGTGTTTGAGATGATAGGCACATGGAAATAAGCGTCCTGAAGGTCCAGAGATACCAACCAGTCCTGAAACTGAAGGGCCTGGAGGATCTGAGAAAGAGTGACCATCTTGAATTTGTCTTTCCTGAGGAATTTGTTCAATTCTCGCAAGTCCAAGATGGGTCCCAGTCCTCCGTCTTTGTTCGAAATGAGAAAGTAAGGGGAGTACTAGCCCTTGTTCCGCTCCGCTACAGGTACCGGTTCTATGGCACCTTTCTCTAGCAGGTCCAAAATTTCCTGCAAGAGGAGCGGATCTGGAGCTTTCTGAGGGCTGATCCCCGGTGGATGACTCTGAGGTATACGTAGGAAAGGCAGGCAGTAACCTTGGGCGACTGTTTCCAATGCCCAAGCATCTGACGTGATAGCCTGCCATACCGTCAGATGTTGAGTCAACCTGCCTCCTACAGGTGTCCTGTGAGGGGAGTCCTCAGAGTGGTTTTGGGGCGGCTGATGCAGATGCCGATGGTAAAGAGGCACCTGCTGTTGCTGCGGCTTTAGAATATCTACCCCGTCCACCTCGGGTAGTTCTTCTTTGACCCCTTTGAGCCGGTCGTCCTCTACCTCTTCCGAATGCGGAGTAGAAGCGAAAGGACTTGCCCCTCGCAGAGGTTCCTGTGGGACGAAAAGGAGTCTGACGGATTGCAGCTCCTAGGGATTTTGCTGCTGCTTTTGAAGTTTGCAGTTTCTCTAAACTGTCATCCGCCTTTTTCCCGAACAAAGAAGAGCCATCAAATGGCATGTTCAAGAGCCTGGCTTGCACATCTGGGGCAAAACCCGACTTTCTCAACCAAGCGAACCTCCTGGTTGATGTACTTGCCGCCATTGCTCTGCTGATACTGTCAGCCGAATCAATGCCCGTCTGGAGGGATTCGCACATAGCGTCTTTACCGTCCTGTATAATATTCAGGAACGCATCCCTTTCTTCTCCCTCCGGGATGCAGTCAGCCGCTGTAGAAGCACACTCCCAAAGTGTATGGCTGAACCTAGCAAGGGTGCAAGTAGCATTAACAGACTTTAACGCCATGCTACATGCTGAAAAGACTTTCTTTGCCATAGCATCATATTTTTTATCGTCCCTGTCCTGTGGGACTGTAGGATAAGCCGTCTTGACATCGGTAGAGGATGCTGCTTGTACCACCAGACTTTCTGGGGATGGATGTTTAGACAAGAACTCTGGGTCTGTGGAAGATACCCTGTACTTTGCAGACAGTTTTTTATTTACTGCTGGTATTACATCTGGGGTTTCCCAGTTTGTCATGATCTTTCTCTGACGAGCTTTATGAAAGGGCACCACTGGATCCTCTTGTGGGCCTTTGTCAAGAATATCCGTGAGGTCATCTTGCTGGAAAGATTGTGAAGGTGTAGACCACCCCATGAACTATGTAATCCTGGCCATTAAGGCTCTGTAGGGGGTTTCAGCATGCTCCCCCGGGTCTGGCTTAGCAAAATCCACCTCAGGGGAAGTGTCTAACCCACTTGCCTCATGTAAAGAATCATGAAGATCCTTTAATCTGCGCTCTTCAGAGGAAAATTCCTCTCTAACTGGGGTTACAGGTCCCTGTAACTCAAATGTGTCTTGTTCAGACAAATCACCCTCTTCTAAAATTGAGGATATAGTTCTCAATTGTTCTGAACTCATAAAGGGAGTAAATCCCATTTCCAAGGCAGAGGGTGCCGAACTCTGGTTTCGAGGCCGGCGTCGAGTCGACAGACCCGTGTGTCGAAGGTCCCTTCGACAACGGCGTCGAAGACATCGACCTCGACGTCGACGGAACCTTCGTCGACGGAACCTTCGAGGAAGGTTTGGAGGTCATAGTCCTACTCGAGGGTTCGAGACGCGCTCGAGAGGTTTCTTTCGCCGGGTACTGCGACTCGCGGCGTTTTTGACCTTCGGGTCTTTCGACCAGAGCATCGCTCTCGGCAGTCTTCGAGGGGGTCGAGGCCGCTTTCTCGAAGACGCTCATCATATTTTTTCTGAATTCCTCCCATTCAGCCCGGGAACTATGTTTCGTGGGGCAAGGGATTCTTTTTGGCGAAACAGAGGAAGAGGAAGACGGAGAAGGGGGATCTTCGACGTCTCCTCTTCGAGTGCTTCAATCTCGATGAGTGAAGAGACCCACTCCGAGACCTGGAGCGCGAATGGTGACGAGGAGACGAATGTCTCGACTTCGTCGACGAAGAAGAAGCTTTAAAAGTCTTACCTTTCTCCAGCTTCCCCCTACGCTCCTTCAGGGCCTTAGCTGTCATGGACATACAGTCCTCGCACTCCGAACAATGGTGTTCGGCTCCCAAGCACCACAGACAATTTCTGTGAGGATCGGTCAACGACATCTTTTTCCCACAATCTCGACATTTTTTGAAGCCGGATGGAGGAGTTGTCCGTTCCGACGAGGAAGCCATCGAGTACGGATCGAATAACTCGAGGTAAATAGGATTATCTGACTAAGAACTGAGCAACGGTATTCCGAGGCACCGAGTAGCGCGGAAAAACGGAACTGAGCAACGGACGCTGCGCGCGGCCTTTATAGGCAGGATGACGTCGAGCGTCGATACGGCGGCTGTCGAAGGACATCGACGCGCAGCGCCCTCTAGAAAAAAATTTCCGAGGCCAGCAGAGCTGGAAGGATATATATCTAAGATGAGGAATACGTCGGAGGACACAATCCCTTCGAAATACACCTCTGGTATGCAAAAATTAGTGGACAAGCATGCCCCACTAAAAAATAAGTTAGTTAGGAAAAATAACAATCATTGCAAATGGTACAATGACGAAATAAACGCACTGAAACAAGAGAAACGTGCCAAAGAAAGAACATGGTTTCGGAACCAATCACTAGAGAATAGAAATGACTGGAAACGCAAGGACCTAGAGTACAGAAAGGCAGTCAAAGAAGCCAAACGTAACTACTACAATAGAGAAATAGAGTCAGCTGCTAACTCAACGAGCAAACTTTTCACTAACTACGCCGATGATACTCAGCTGGTTTTTGAAATGACGGGAGACTATACTCTAGATAGTGCAAAAGTAGTAGTATATAAAATCATTGACATCTGGATGCAGAAGCATTGGATGTGCCGCAACAAAAGCAAGACTGAGCTCATGATCTTTGGAGCTCAGCATGCAAGATCCAAACTAGGAGATCAATATAGGGATTTCAGAATATAAGAAGTCAAAATCCCAGTCTTACCCCAAGTCAAAACACTTGGGATGTTGGTAGAAGCCTCAGTGGGGGCCAAAGCACAAGTAAACTATCTACACAAAAACACCACATTACTTGCGCTTGTTGAGAGCCATTAGACCTTACATAAGTGAAGCAAACGCTGCAAACATCGCAAGAGCGATCATACTATCCCGTCTCGACTATTGCAACGCGCTATTGGTGGGGGCCACCAAGAAAGAGCTGCATCGCTGCCAGGTCATGCAAAATGAGGCAGTTCGCATTGTTAAGAAAATTTAATTTGGAAATCATATTGGCTGCAAGGAAAGATCTTCACTGGCTTAGAATTGAAGAAAGAGTCTACTTTAAGGCCATGACGATCGTCCACAGATGCCTATATGGCACGGCGCCAAGATATTTCAAAGAGAAATGTGCACTCTACATACCTAGGAGAAACCTGAGATCAGCCGACACAGGCCTCTTGGTTATCCCCAGGGTGAAACGAGCAGCAGGGGGGTGGGGGGGGTGGGGTGGGGGCAGAGCCTTTCCATTTAAAGCAGCCAACTTTTGGAACAACCTCCCAGGGAATCTAAGATTAGAAGCAAACTATGGCAATTTCAGGAAATTACTGAAAACCCACCTTTTTCAATAGCCTCCGGACTTTCAGGGGCTCCCACTAGTGTACATATGATCACCCGTCCTTCCTGAACTGTTTTCAGTTCTTACTGTTTTTCAACATGCCTCTTTCTTCTTAGGTGTTCTCCGCGCCCTGATGCCTGCGGGCTGTCGGCGCGTTATAAACACAGACAGACATGGTCGAGCAACCTTAAAGAGGCCACCCACCAAAGGGCCCATTGGTTGTCCTAAATGTGGATTGCCGATTTCTGTGACATCCAGCTGGCTAATAGCTGAAGTAGAAGGGTCAATTCTGATGGTACAAGCTGTTAAAATCAAACATCTACTCAAGACTCATCTTAATATATATGACACGCCTAACGGAATAGCTACCACCCTAAATGTAGCAGCAGTCACAGATTCTGAATAGGTATTAGGGAGAATTTGCAGAAATGTGCCAATTTCTCTCTACCTTAGAGACCCCAAGCAACTTTGCTGAATTTTAGGATTTTTAACCTGGAGCGAGTGAGACCCTTTTCCCCCCCACTATCTCATGTATTTTTAATGTGATTTGAACTGTTTCTTTGTTAAGTATGGAGTCTGACAAACTCCATAGGCATCTTTACATTGTGTGCCACAGCACCCTCAGTGCAGTGACAGAGGGAAGTCTTTCAGATTTCCCAAAGGTTTAAATTCCTTCGCTTGGCTAAACTACTGTTTCCAAGAGCAATGAAGTGAAATTGCCCTAACTTAAATTTTAACTTTCCAGACCCAGCGCACACTATTTTACAAAACGGTGCTGATGGGGTTGCTTAGTATCTGCTTTGTCTAGTGTCTCATGTAACAATTTTTTGTTACCCTTTCCTCGATGAATGGTGGGTGGCAGTGGTTTACTTTTAACTACAGTGGTCTGCTTTTACTGCGGGCTGCGTTGGCAACTGCAGTAAAGCACCCAAGGGTGCCATTTTTGGCAGAATTAAGTCTTCTTTTCGCCATTTCTTGTTGGAAAGGTCCTTCTTGAGATTTACTCTGCGCACCAAACCAGGTTTGGTCCCTTTGTTCGTTTGGTCTTTGCGGGATTCACAAGTGAAGCCCACCTCTGGCTCCAGGGTGTCTGGCGGGGGGGCAGGAAGCGAGGGAGGTGCTCAAAACTCCCTGTGCTTAGTCTCATAGGAGACAGAAATGCACTCTTAGGTGATTGGCCGGCTGGCTGTCCGGCAAGGACAGCCACCCTGCTGGGTGACTGATGGCTGGGCTGGAAGTAATGGGAGAAATCTGCATAAAAGGCAAGGTTTATTGGCTTAGAAGGCAGAGTCAACCACTGGATGAAGGAATCCGAAGAAGAACTTGGAAGAGACGCCTGCTGCAACTCCTCGCCCGTTGGTTTGCCCGTTGAAGCCCTGCTGCTGTGCTGAAGCTCCAAATTCGTTTTGACTAGAGAAGCCCTGTAAGGTCGACTTCTCCCCTGGAGTTGGTGGGACCTATGAACTCCAAAGCCAGCCACCTGGACATCCTCTCGAAACTGGTTGTATTTCCACTGCAGTTGCTGCTGGAACCGAAGAGCCAGGGAGAGGAACACCAGATTGTGTGCGTTGCTTTTAAGTTGGCCAAGAGCTCCAGGAAGATCCTCCGGACTCCCATGAAACAGGACTGACCGAGCCTGAGCCACCTCAACAGAGTGAAGGGCCCCAGATGCAAGAAAACGTCATGATGCCTACCCCTGGGCATCCGGACCAAGCCCATCAGCCCCGGGAGCAGGCATCCAGATATTCATTAAAACCCCAGCAGCCCCGGCTAGGGGCTGTCTGGGTTCAGTCCTGGGGTAATAGGCGCCAGGCTCAGACATTACTCACCTCATGCAGACCATGCTGCAACTGAATCCAAGCCAACTTGAAGCTTGGATGAGACTATTTTGTTACAGGGACTATTTTTTACTCGGGTGTGGTTATGGGGAAGTTCTTACCTGGAACTACTTTGGAGGATATTTAAACCACGCCCGATCAGCAACACACGCTTCGCGTTATTCTGCATCCTGCAGCGTAACGCTCACCATGCCTGCAAGTGAGCATCCAGCCTTCTGCCATGCCCATCTTGAGTCCGGAGCTCCTAGAAAAAGAGGGAAGAAGCAAAGGTTAGAATAAAAACATTACTTAAATTTCTCACCTGATTCCGGATCCATCGCGCCTTCGAACTTGGAAAAGGACATTTTCACACGCGTCGCCAGCTGCAGCGCCGCGCTGTACTCGCCAGCCTTCACAGCATCTCTACGATCCGGCGCAGTCTCCATCATTTCTTCGCCGAATCCCGGCACCTAGGGGACAAAGACATTACTAGGTGAGCCAAGAGAGCCAACAAAGACAATCCCTTTTACCACCATAGCCTTACCTGATTTTACCGCCGGAGGCATTATTCTTCTACGTGCCACATCTTACGTCGCACCTGCAAGAAGAGAGAAAGCAACAGGTTAAGCACTGGCATCTTTTACCGGACAGTTTTGGGTAATACAGACTCTTACCTGAACGCCATCAGCTGCCAGAAGACAATCTTCTTTTGTATCAAGCTGCAAGATAGGAGGGACATATTGAACTCTTTTGAACTTTATACTTACGGCTCCTCGTCGGAACCTCAGAGTGAATATTCATCTGGAACTCTCATCATTCCTTCAGACCAGTGAAGTAACTGGTATCTACGCGCCCCTGCATTCCACGCAGCATGGAGAGCTCATCATTCAAAACCATAAGGTGAGACTAATGAAAGGGGACATCGGAGGTGATTAGTGGGGAGAACAGTGAGGTGTCATCACTTAAATCCAAAGGAGGCTAATTCCCTTTCTCCATTTCAGGAGAATACTTCTACGGGTCAAGCAGACGAAATTAGGCGGGCCAGTCCAGTCTGTCATCTCTGCACTACGCGTCACGCTGGTGGAGACCGCAGCTATCCAGTTCCGATCGACGCCCCTGTGGGAGCCAGGTGAGCGTAACAGAAAAGCCCATCTCAACAGTCAAGAGCCCACTGTGGTGCCATTTGCTGAGATGCGAGAAGCTGAAACCGCAAAGCGCCACTGAATAGAAGTTGGTCTTTTTCTGTCACCGACCGTCCCGTTGCAGTGCATGAGTCCTCCAGACGTCCTCCCTCTTGTCCCCATGACTGAGGCCCAGGAACACAGGATCTGCAGAGCTGCACAGGAATATAAGCCAGCTGGAACCATTTTTCTCATATCCAAATGTACTGTAAAGTCTAAGAGAACTTATCTCTTGTTGAGTAACCTTGCTTTTTCTCAGTGGAGACTGGTCTTGGTTGCTTCTGTAGAGTTGCTGTCAGCTTCTTTACCTCACAAGCCTAATCAGCTGTGGTCCTACTTTGATTTCTTCTTTTCTATAACGATTTCTAAAACATTCTGCAAGACTTACCTGCAAGAATTGCTTCAGCTCACCTTGACTTTTGTCCAATTGACTTTGGCCTGGCTCCCTGAACAACTCGTCTTCCCTCTGACTCCGTTTGTCCCTCCTTCCAGGAAGGGGTTAACCTACTTTGCATTGGGGGTTACCAAACTTACTTACCTGCTTCAGAATATTTGTGAGATCTCTTGTAATAATCTTTTCTTTGACATACTCTTTTGCCCTAAATGCAACATTGATATATTAATGTCCACAGTGTCCTAGCTATTGAAGTCACCTGAGGGTGTAGGAAGTGTCTGTGTGCCATCCCAAATGGGTATTTGCTGATTTAGGGAAACTAAGTGTGTATTTTGGAGTGTATTTGTGTGTTGCTATTATAGTGCCCCTTCTGAAGGCGGCTTGCTCTGATAAATTAATAATAGTTTATTCAAGAAACCTTGTGTTTAAGAATTTATTTGAATACTTGTCACTGTGAATCTCTGTGCAACTCCCCTACAGCTCACATTGACCCCTCTTGAGATAAGCCTGGCTGCTCAACACACTACCAACCTGTATAGTACAGACTTATACCAAAGGTTGGGTTCCTATTGCTAGGAGGTCAGGGTTTTTTTAGTGCACCCAAAGGGTACTACATACAATCTTGACTAATGGGTATCAAATATTATCCCATATGGATAGTAGAATACTTTAATTCTCTTATAGTACTGTCCTACCCTGTTCACTTCACAATCCATGAGTCTACACCCATCTCCTCTTCTGTCCCAAACAAACGCTCGGCTAGAGCGTGGGTGATTCTCCTTTAAGAATTTGGTTTTCTATGCCTTAATGGTGTCTGTCCCGGGGATTCACAGATGGCTTTCACAAGCATCTGTGGTAAATCTGCGTCTACTCTTGATTATATATTTGTTAAATCAGAGAGGGTTGTCCTTCGTTAAAGATATAGCCATAGTTCCCAGAGCCAAAAGCAATCATCTTCCATCGTGCCTCCTTCTTAAGCATCTAGACGGTCCTAGGATAGATCATTCATACAACGCTAATGTGGATATCTATATATCAGTATGGCAACCGAGTGTGGTGGAATATGTCAAAGTTAACAAAAGCAGAAAAAATCTCAGATAATACTTCCAAGTTTCATATCACATTTTGATTTTCCGATCTTGGTCTTAACCTCTAGACTAGTGAAAGCTTTCACTGATCTGTCAGATTAAAGAATCCGTTGCCACTGTGAGGCAATACAAAAGTGCTGCAGAACGTACAAACAAACCCATCGCACGTAGGATGCATTTTGACCCCATGATTGCATTAGCTAAGAATCAACTACGCAAATAAATTGGTCACTGTTTTATACACTAGTATATGTCCCTACACCCCCCAGGAGACCACTTGGCATATTAGAGTAGTCAAACAAAATCACTGTAAATGGTTAAAAGAATATAAAACATAAGTGGAACGAAATTGCCCATCTAGCCATCCAAAAAGACAATAAGCGAATATGGATTGTTCTTAGGGGTAATAAAAAGCGTGCTCTATTCATTAATGGTGTAACTGAACCGGAATGGGTCCACTATATCTCCCGTACCCAGGTGCGACCCAAATTCCTCCTCCGACCCCTCCATGGTCATGTCAGGTCACCATGTTAGACTTAATCCTTATAATTGAACAGTTAAACTGTTCTCATGTTGCAGGACCAGATGGTATTTGTAACGCTCTGTTAAATCAACCCCAGGTATGTGGGATCACGCATTACACTTTTTTCTCACATAGGCACGACTGCCAACATTCCCGAAACCTGTTGTGAAAGCCACATCTTGCCAGTGCCCAAAAAGGGGTCGTGGAATGCCCAGAGTAAGTATAGGATGCTAAACGTCCCGGCCAAGTTATTTGCTAAGGTGCTTCTATTAGAGTTAAATCAATGCATTACAGAAAACAAGCGTCCGCCTAATCAAATGGGCTTTATTAAGAAACCCTCCACATCTCAATTTATTGATTCTGGTAACAGTTGAATATTCTTGGACACGCAAAGAAACTCCGGTATATTGTGCATTTATTGATTTCTCTGCAGCCTTTGCCTCGCAGATGCACAACAAACTGTCAAAAATGGACTCAATGGAATATCCCTCTAGGTCTGTTCACGATGTTGATGCTACTTTATACAAATACAACTGTATTTATTTAGCATTTGTAGCACGCGCCTAACCCGTGGGTATCTGGGCGCTGGACGGGCATTTACACACATTAGTTACATAGGATAAGTTGGCATGTTATGCTATTTACAGTGTACAGATGTTACAGATGTTTACAGTATACATAGAATCATATATTTTGGATCGAGGGTGCTGCCGTTTGAAAGGGAGGAGCCAGTTATAGAGTTTTCTGCGGAATGATGTGTGTGAGGGGGTCGGATCTGATGGCTAACGGGAGTGTGTTCCATTCTTTGGCAGCTATTACTGGGAAGCTTCGTCCTCCGGACTTGGTTCTTTTGAATTTGGGGACCGTTGGGAGAAAGGTAGTAGAGGCGCAAGTATGTTTCGTTGTTTCTGTTACCAGCAGGTTAGGGAGGTATCTGACCCCATGATTAGAATCAGATTAGACGCAGAGGGCAAATTGTCTCACCCTATGCCTAATACATCGCGGGGTGAAGCAGGGGTGCAGTGTTGCTGCTACACTCTTCTATCCCTACTTGGCTGACCTCTGGATGGCATTCAATAACCTCTATATTTGCCCTGTTCAATTGGGGCGCCACAAGACCAGTTGGTTGGCCTATGCGGATGTTCTGCTCTTATTAGATCACACTGCTAAAGGGCTACAAAACATGATCTCAGCATTAGGGGAGTATGTGGATACAAATCCACTCAGTAAATATATAGAAAAGCAAGATCATGAAATTCTCCCCAACCACTTGCCAACCTAAGAACATTGTGTGCAAGTTAAAAGACCTTCGACTATAATGCGTTTCCTCATACAAATATTTAGGGTTGTACATTCAAAATACCCTGAAGCGGGCAATGCAGTGTACTGAAACAAAGGCTAAATGCAATACAGCTGTCCGTGCTATTTGCCAGTTTATAGGTCGTCAAGGAGGAATCTCCATAGAAAACATTCTGCTTTTATACTCTGCAAAATTGCACCCTATACTTTTGGAATTGAAATTTGGGGTCACCAGTGCGCCGTAGCATTAAAACGCTTTGAGAGCTCTATATTGTGTAGTCGGCTTTGCTTACCACAAGCAGTATCCATTGAACTAGAAATCGAACTTAATGGCATTATGTATGACCTGATTGTGAAAACAAATGGTTTACGAACAGCTGAGAAAGCTACAGAACACTGGTGAGCTTTTTATGTGCATTTCTTGAGCTAGACAACTGTAGATCATTGGGTACATTAGGCTCATTGCTTTCTGTATACTCAAAGTGCATGTTGGATGTGTTCATTTTTCATGTGACTGAGAAATGTATGTTAAATCTCGCCTGAAATCGAGACTCCCACGATTAGTAAGGAGCAAAACTTAACCACTCTACACTAAACACAATAGGGCTTCGTTTTGGGCTTACATCTCTACTCGTCCAATTAAACAATCCTTTATTGTGGCCTATCCAAGTAGTTCTATTGCTAGACAATACTTGTTGCTAAAGTTCAACATAAGTGAAGCTTTGATTACCAAAGGTGCTCATCTTGGCACAGAACAAGAAGTACAATACAGTCGACTATATGGCACTTTAGCTGTTGAAACTATCAAACATTTGCTGATTGAATGTGAGAGTCTGCAACAACTAAGGGTTCGTGTTCTCAAATCCTACAATAGTAGTTTTAACTGTGCCTATTTATCTTCTTTATAGTCACTGTTTATGGAAGGATGTGATCACAACCTGATATATTACATGTTCAAATTTTATTGGAAATGCGCAGACATTCTTAAATTACTTTCTTCAGGTGTTTTAACCTTAAAATGGGTTCCATGTTCCATTATTAAGAAATCTTGATGTTAATCTAATTTGTTGTTTGAAGAGAGGGTAATTAGGTTTCCTACCTCTTTATTTTTAACTATGTGTTTCAGCAGATCTTTCTCAAATTGTATCTTTGATGTGGTCATTGTTGTGTGTATTGTATCGTTGCTTCGTAATTGTTTTATGTTGTACATACAAAGCCATTTGGCTGTAAGTATAGCAATAAATAAACCAGAAAATCTTGACCCTCAACGAACAGGCTACAATATTAGAGCACAGTACCAGCGTCGTCGCAAAACACGACAAATTATTGGAAGACATTTTGAATGTGGTAAATCCAATAGAAAAAGTATCCTGACAAAGTTCATATGGGAGGTTCAAAACGGTGCATCTCAACTGATTAAGGGCCATATACCTCTAATTTGTGTCATCTGACATTCGTCAAATGATGGCACGGATTGCACAAAAAAGTGGAAATGATCCAAGAAAATATTGCATTTGAAACGGGAAGTGCAATTCCATTGTACATTGATGTAGAAAGAAGGGCAATAGGTTTTCTGCGGTGTATCCCGTTAGTTACTCCAGAGTTCATTTATCAAACTAAATTAATGCCTAATGTAGGTTTCTGGCAGGGAGATAAATATGTCAAAACTGTGACTCCTGAATTGGTGGCTTTTCAAGCCTGGGAACCAGACTTCTATCTGATCCCGAAATTAGATACCTGTGTAAAATTCAAATAACAAAATTATATGTGTCTTGGGAAGCCATTTGTTACTGATGCAGTGGGTGATATTTCTGGGTTCAGGGCGGAACATGGTGTCTCAGAAGAATGTGAAGCGTCTAGAAGTAACCCAGCACATGAAGTATTGGCCTATGCTAAATTAATAAAGCACAGGGGGGTTGGCCAGTACTTCGGTAACCAATTACACACCTCAAGTCATGGTTCATTCCTTGTCAAGCCATTACAGCATAAAATATTTTACATGTCTTTCCGTAAAGATGCAGTGATGCCGATTGGTGCACTGACGCTAATTTGGATGATGATCTGTTGGAGGGAAAGGTCGAGAATATCAATTTTTTTCAGAAAAATAGGTTTCCCATTGACCCAGATATGGAGTACTTGAAGCATAAAAGGATACACGATCAAAATGAATTTAAACAAGAACAACATTTCTATGAGTGACCTAGACCTGAGAGAGTATGTATTCACTTGTGGAACTTGGGCAGAAAGTTGTGGTGCTTGTGGCAATTTCAATAGTAGCAGTTTTAATCTGGTTGATAGTGCTTATGGTAAAAATTCATATGGTGATGTTCGTGTTATTGGTGGTAGAGAAAGAACTCAATTGATTTGGGCACATGCATTTTAAATATCGGCATGGGTCTTGTTTCTGTAGGAGCCCGTAGGTAGGCCATGTCTATCAACAGAAACAAGGGGAGGTGGCTGGTGGTGGTGGGGGATTTCGGGGTTGAGAGGGTCGGGGGAGAATGTAGGGAAAATGAAGCACTGAATTTGAGCTGGGGCAGAATTTCTATCAAAACTCAGACAGCAAGAAGTGTGACTCTGGTGCGAGAACGATGTGTATCTGGTGCGAGTCAGTACAGTGAATTCATGAGACAAAAAATGTGAACCTAGCTTTGCAAGGTAGTCATTCCATAACATAGTGCCACACCATGGTATAGCATGGACTGAGTTGCAATGAAGCATAAGACTAACAATGAATGACAATCAATACACTAGCCTACTAATCTTTAATTCCTTAATATTCAAGGCAGCTCAGTCCATAGCTCATTGGTGCAAATCATTGGTACACATTGGCCCACTTAATAAGATTGCAGGCCCAGACTGAAAGGCTGCTTAGAGAGCAAACCACAGAATTAAAGCAGACTTTGCGGTGAAGACATGGTAAGTTAAGGGACATGGAGGGGGGCGTGGTTGAGGAGCCATGGGATAGGACGTGTACCATGGTGTCTCCTGCTGATCCTGAAACACTCGTGCATAAACTGAAGCAGACAAAATACTATTGACATTTTTGGCTGTGGGAACATGTGAGGAACAGCAGGGTTTCACTTTGGAGATGTTTTATGGAGAAACTGAATAGTTCCGGCGAGGAGAGCGTTGCGTGATTCCTGAAGGGGGGAAAAATAACCAAAATGGCCTCCGCATGAGAACAAAGGAAGAAGCCCGGCTCTGTAATCACAACGTAAGAAAACAGAGACATGACCGTGGCGAGGAAGCGTAATCGGTGGTAAACACTGCTGCATTACCACTAGCGAAATGAAAGCGCGGGCTGGCGTGGACCAGACGCTAGAGTGGATCAATATAAAGGAAGCGTGGTGCAAGATATATTCCTCAACGCCGGAGCACCTCTGGCCAGGAAGGGTGATGTGCCTCTAGGATATGCAGTAGCAGATCGAAGACCTCTGGGCAACTGGCTAGTTTGCTCATGCTGCGGACGAAGGCGTGACCAAGAAAGTGTACACAAGACTCTTGGATAGAGTCACTGCGCACCACGAAGCAGGGCGAAACAACCCACGGATCACTGGAGTGGCGCTGCAGCGCAGTGCCACCCGCACAAGCAACTGTAACGCAGGGGAAGAGCAGGCTACGTGACGCCAACTGTGAATAACCTTCTGGGCGGATGGACCGCCGAAGAGGAGTACGGCTGTTCTTCGCACGGACAGGAGGATACATTGTATCTGCCGATTGTCTGGAGCCTGAGGCCTTAGTGTTCCTGGAGAACAAATGCACTGCAATAAAACAGAAGGGAATGCACCCAGCCGGCACATAGGTCACGTAGCTGATGCCTTTGCCATTCAACAGCATACAGCTGCCGGTAGGTAGCTTAAAAGGCACACAGTTGATACTTTGACTGGAGCCAGAAGAGGCTCGTTCGGTAGGAAACCCAACAGCTGATCTAGGGCAGCATATTTAACAGATGCACAGCACAGGGTAATATTTCCTTGTGCAAGCCCCTAAACACAGGGGACGCCAGCAAAGCCGTCTCTAGGCCCGTCCTGGGGACACAACGGAGCACAGAAATAGTGAGCAAACTGCACATGGGGTGCACTGGCAGACTGTGGGGCCCAAAGGAGGAAATCGCAAGACTATGGGGAGGCAGCAGCATCCCCGGACGACCCATTGAGTCATATCCAACATAACCAGACACTGGGGCTGGAAATCTGAGCTATGTAAGAAGTGAACACTGGTGCTGTAAACTGGGATCAACGTGGGGGCTCTAACTGAGGCGCTGCACACAACGAACATTGCACAACAAGCAGCCACACATGTGGGTAATCGTCCAAGGGGTGATATTACCAGCCCACGCAGAAGTATAAGGGTGAATGGTGGCCCTAGAAGGTAAACCAACGAGGAGCATAGCAGCGGCTCACACCCGGTCTGTATAACATACAGAGCTACAGGACCCTAGACTTGTGCCCAGAGGACCCCATCTTTGAGCGTACACAGGAGTATCCCAGCAGGGCAGTAAAGACGAGCATACCAAGGCGAAGCAACCCACGATGGATATCTTCATTAAGCCATCACAAACAGTGGAAGGGTCCACACAGGCAGTGGGGGATACGCGGGGACCGACCACTCCAGTGCGCAGTGATCAACAGATCGTGGAAGCAATAGCGGAACTGAAATCCTTGTGGGAGAGCAAGATTGACGCAACCATGGCCGAACTGAAAAGCTCATTGGAATTCAAAAATTACGCGGTCAGTGTGGACGTCAGCCTTTTGAGGCAGGACGTGAGGGTGCTGGCGGAGCGCACAAGCGGTATTGAAAATAAAGTGAAAGCCAACACAGACACCAGTGCAGCCAACACCAAGGAGGTTCATATGCTGCGACAACAGGTGCACAATCTGGAAAGCCGAGCATAGGAGGTGGAAGGATGAGTACGACGTAACATACGGGTGGTGGGGCTTCCGGAAGGAGAAGGCACGGACCCAATGAACTATGTAGAAAACATGCTGTTGCAAGAGCTAGGGGCGCTCACCCAGGGGTTCACAGTGGAGAGAGCGCACAGAGCCCAGGCTAGAAGACCTCCACCGGCTGCCCCTCCCCGGCCGATCATCGCCAAGATATAAAACTATGGACAGGGCAAAGGTTTTGGAACACTTCCGCAAAGGAGGGATGATAAGCAGAGTGTCAGCAACAGTTACAGCATACCCGGACTACACCCTGTTGGTACAAAGACGACTACACTACGTGGTGGTCAAGAGACGGCTGCGAGAATCGGGATTTAAATACATGTTGCGGTTTCCAGTGAAAATGAAGGTTCTACATAAAAGCAAGGCGTTGTTCTTTCGAGAAGCCCGAGGACGTAACGGGCTGGCTGGACACGCTGGGCTGCCCGCAAGGGGCGGTGGGCCAGACACAAAGTGAACAGGATAAGTGAACCTGCATTGCTTCTCTAATGTACTGTTGACCAGCATATACGATGTTAGTTAGCGATAGCAACACTGACACTAACAAGGAGTAGTAAAAGACCCAGAGAGAAGTACATCACATGCAAAAGAGAATGTAGATATTGAGCTATTGTGCAGAACACTGATTGCTACGTGCGGGGGCGCAGGTGCTACCCCGTTTTACAAGTTGTCCGTCAGGAGAGTATGACCAGACGGAGAGCAGAACGGATTTGTGAACCAGTACCTTCTCTGTGAGGTAATGTTGGATGAGGAGATATAAAGCAGTGATAATTACAACATAGGGATAGACTTTGGGACTAGATTATAAAGTAGAACACAGTGAGATTGAGTGAAAGGATCCGCACGTGAACGCACGTATAAGCACACTGCAATATGTTAGCTTAAAGCAGGAGACACAGGTGCTACTTTGGAGTAGTGGCACAGGAGACGCGCTATCACCTCCGGTAGGTAGTTTAGTCGGGATACTAGTAGTGCAGTATCCCCCCTGCTGAGCTCGGAGTATCGTAAGCACCGATAAAGGGACTAGATGCGGGGTAGCCTGAGATCCAGGGTTGGAAGTGGGCAACAGTTGGGGAAATTTGAGAGGTGGGCAGATAGTGCGAGTGGAAGGGGAGGGTGGAAGGGGGTTAGGGGTATTTGAGGAGTGGGCAGGGGAGGGAGTTTGGGGTGACAAGGGGGGGTGAGCCTACAGTCACAAGCCACAAGCTAAGAAAAGAAGGGTGGGAGCAGGGACGGGTGGAGTAGGTATTGGATAGGATGGGAGACATGAGGATAGTGACTTGGAATGTGAGGGGGCTAAATAATTACATTAAACGGAATAGGGTTATGATGTACTTGAAGACAGAAAATAGATATTGCTCAGTTACAGGAAACTCACCTGACGAAAGAAAAGCAAGAGGTGGTATCTAAGTAATGGAAAGGGAATATCCTGGGGCCAACGTACTAGCGTATGCCACAGGGGTTATAACATGGCTAGCAGCACATGTTCTCTTTAAGCTGTTACAGTCCACCAAAGCTACAGATGGGAGGATGGTGTTAATAAGAGATGGTGGAAAATAAGAAAGTCAACATCAACGTTTAAGCTCCGAATCAGGATACCACTCCTTATTTTAGGAACCTATATACTATGCTCAGCCCATACGTGAATGGGACAGTCATATGGGGGGGGGGGGGGGGGTGGGGGGAGGGGACTTCAATTGCAGCCTGGACCCAAAACTGGACAGATCAATCGAAAAGGTTGGGAAGCCTGCCCCAGTGGCGAAGGCTCCGAGCACCCTACTGAATGATTTTAGATTAGCAGATGTATGGCGAACGCACCACCCACAGGATAGAGAATACTCGCAGTATTCTGCCCCACAAAACCTGTACACCAGATTAGATTACATATTTGTTGGATCAGAATTGATGGAACAAATGACGCAGGCAGAATATAAGGCCATGGTCCTTTCGGCCCCGTTGATAGGGACATGGCAGAACTCGCCTCGCAGGGCGAGGATCCCGACATGGAGATCGAGGGCTGGAGCGCTAAGGGATACAGCATTCAGAGAAGACCTGTGAATTGAGATAAAGGAATATTTTGAACACAATACCGGTAGTGTGAAATTGGCTGGGACACTGTAGGAAGCGTTTAAGGTGGTAGTGAGGGGGGCGGCAATATCAAAATCAAAGGGATTGTAGGGTGGCATTACACTGGAATTGCAGGCCACAGAGAGGAAGTTAGAATCCAAAATGCAGGCAGGCTCGGGATCCTCAGAGGAGGCAGAGAGCATTCACCAATTGCAGCAAGAATGTAGGGTCCACTGGGAGAGACTATGCAATCTAAACTAAAAAAAAAATATATGAAGGCGCAGTATGTGGAAGTTGACAAGCCGGGCAGATTACTGGCCCGGTTGTGTAAATGTGAGACCTCCAGACAATAGATAAGAGCAAGGCAAGGGTTGGATGGCCAGACACGGGATACCCAGGAAGGAGTACATGAATGTTTCCTTGAATATTATCAGAAACTATATGCAGAGGTTAAGGAGGAGGAGGAAATAGATGTGTTTGAAGCATTAACAGATCACACTACCCAAACTCAAGGAGGCAGATCGAGAACCTAGAGGCTCCAATTACGATAGAAGAGTTAGAACAAGTGATTAAGCTACTACCCACCAATAAAGACCCAGGTGCAGATGGACTCCCGAGTGAGTTTAACAAAGCATACAGGTCAGAATTACTCCCCCCACTGCTGGAAATGCTGAATGAAGCGTTAAGACATGTGCACATGCCCGAAACCCCCAAGGAAGCGGTTATTATACCGCTCCTTAAGCCCAATAAACCTAGCATGGACTGTGGGTCCTACAAACTGCTCTCGATGATAAATCAAGACAGCAAAATACTTACAGCACTGCTGGCGAATAGGCTAAAACCAGTTAAATAAACCAATACACCCGGACCAAATGGGTTAAGTCCCACACCGGAGTACATCCGACAACCTTAGAAGACTCCACCATGTCAGAGCAGAGGGGAGCTCTCAAGAGATGGCAATAGTCTCACTGGATGCGGTGAAAGCCTTTGACTCGGTCAAGTGGCCCTGGCTACGGTATGTGTTAAAAGAATATGGTAATGGGCCAGTATACCTGAAGGGGGTTCAATTACTATACAGCAAACCATTAGCCTGAGTCAGAACGGAAGCAACCATATCAGAACACTGGCAACTGGGCAGGGGTACTGGACAAAGATGCCCGCGGTCCTCGATGCTTTTTATTTTAGCTTTGGAGCCCTTAGCAGCGTACTTGAGGCAGTAATACCGAGAAGTAGGAATCAACACTAAAGGTGAGCCACATTTTATATTGATGCGCGCAAATGATATGCCGTTATATCAAATACCCAGAGGAGAACCTTCAGTACATTTTGGCGGTTATGGAGCGGTATGCAATGCTGTCTGGCATAACAGTTAACCCAAAAAAGTTGAGCGTATTCCCCCTTAGGCAGATATGTTGGAATGCCACAACAAGAACTGCCAGTATTACGGATAAAATGGGAAAACAAGACGTTCAGATATCTGGGAGCTGACATATCACAGTGTCAAAGCTGAACACAAGCACAATACTGAGAAGGCAGTGTCTAAAACAGAAAGTGACATTCTGGTCTAAGCTACCTCTTGACCATGAATGGGAGAGTGGCGCTGCTAAAGATGGTTGTGCTACCCAGGCTGTTACACTGCTTTGTGACCATACCATATATGATACCCAAACAATTCTTTGCCAAAGTCATAGCAAACACAGAGGGTTCATATGGCATAACTCCAGGAATAGAGAAGCGTTATGGAAGCTTCAGAACCCGTATGAACAAGGGGGCATTAGATTGCCCAATTTTGAAGTATACTGCGTGGCTAGTCAGCTCCAATATGTGACAAACTGGTTATCCGAAGATCCTACATCTGAATCTAAATTACTGAGGGATGAATGTACCCCTTATTTTTTGAATGAAAGAATGCGGTTGTCGGATTTGCAACGGTGAGTAGGGACAAGATTGCTAGACTTAATCGGGAAGATGTGGCGCAGATCCTGCCAGATGACGGGGAACCCATTCCCGTGCTCCCCAGAGATACCGCTGGTGGCACGGAAAGGAGTGGATGGGCAAATGAGGAGCATTAGGAAGCATTGGGACCCGGAAGGATTAGCAACATTGGGGGATGTGTGGCAAGATGGGAAAGCGATGGAGTTTGAAACATTGGTAGAAAATACAGGATTGCATCAGGGACAATATATCACATTTGCCAGGCTGGTGAAGATGACAAAAGGCATGTGGCCCGAGGCAGTGCTGACCCAACAGAAAATACAACTTGGAACTGTACATGAAAATTGACATGTACACTCGCTGCTGAACTGTATGGTTAATAGGGATGTAACGGTATACCATGAAAGATACCGTGAACAACTTAATTGAACAATAACCGTCATATTGTTTATACCGTTAAGAGTGCTTTTCAATCTGATTTGGAAAGGCTGCAGTAAGCAAGTGCTGGGCAGTCTTGGTGTTGCACTGTTGGATGTGCCGTCTGCCAACGGGGCCTTGTTTGGCAGACAAGAGCATAGGTAGAGTGAGGTCACATTAGTAAATGCAGCTTTGGTGCTGTGACCGCTCTTTCTCTGTGATCAGTAGAGTCAGGTAAAAAAATCAGCCGACTTTGCGCAAAATTGTGTTGAAAGCTGCCCAGTGCATGAACCTTTGTGTTGCCCATGCAAAGCTGGTAAAGATGAGATGACTGGCTCTAGAAGTATAGCGGAGACTCCAGTTCATATACTCCACCAGACCTGGATGTCATGGGCAAACTAGAACAAAGATATTTAGTTTCAGGCATTATTTATTTGAAAGGCAGCATACAGATTTTAAACCTTTTCACACAGTCATGCTGCTCCAGGCTACAGGTCAGATCTTCTATGGTGATTGTTCCGATTTTCAATTTGCAAGACCACAGGGATATCACGAGGGTGAGCTGATGGCCTGAACTAAAAGTGAGCATTTTATATTTCCTTTTGTTTGTATGTAAACAAATATAATACAAGGTTCAGTGACTTGCAAAACAGCGGAGCCAGGAGCACTTTGTATCGATTCAGCCTGGCCATTTGCCATTACTAACAAAAAACAGGCAAAAAGACTTGCACACCAAAGTAAGTAGGATTCAAATAGGAAATTGGATATAACTTAGTTGAAATAATGTCTAAGTTATAGGTGCAGGGGAGAAAGACTCAGCCTTGGTGCCTAGGTTGGAAATATACGAGAAACGGATCTAATTATGGAAAATTGCATCCCCCTGCACACTTTCTAAAAGGCCAAAGCCTAAAGGATGTTCATGTACGATTTCAGAAATAACTATATTCAAGAATTCAATTAAGATAATGAATGACTCAAAATAACCAAACCGAGTAATTCAGTGATAAACATATACAAATTCAATGACTCCTTTTTGTTAAAAGAAACAATGTTTTCTTATTATTTGTTTGTGGTTGGCCCAACGCGTTTTGCATTTGATACACTTCATCAAACTCAAAACGCGAAACGTAAATTCTTGAATAGTTATTTCTGAAATCATATATGATTCTTTAGGCTTTGTCCTTTTAGAAAGTGTGCAGGGGACGCAGTTTTCCATAATTTGGATCTCTTTGTTTATCATTTGCATTAATTCAGTAAGTTAAGGTCCTACTGCACTGAGCAAACACACATTGGAACTCTTGCTCTGGCTGTGCAAATTGTAAAAAAAAAATTTTTTTAAAAAGGGTGGCCAGTGAAGTCATGCATGTCAAATTACTCTCCCCAAGGTTTAGATTCAAGGAACTTAAGTTTCTCATGGTCATGGATCGGCTAGCCATCCAGTTCTGTTTTAGCTTAGAAGAACAAGTTACTTCTTACCTTGTAATGTTCTTTCGATGGGATGTTCCTCCGACGTATTCCTTATCTTTGATAGATCCTCTCCCAGATTGCTGGCCTCAAATTTTTTTCAGTAGAGGGCGCTGCGCGTTGACGTCCCTCGAGCCGATGTCCCTCGACGGCCTCTGTATCGGCGCCAACTTCATCACGCGTATAAATAGACTTGTGCAGCGTCCGTTGCTCAGCTCCGTTTTGATGTTAACAGTTGTTTTACATGAATTGGTTATTGACCTTGAAGGAGCGTAAGCTGCAACCACAAGGGAAGTATTACTGCGGGGATGGATGGGAGGGGCGATAAGGATTACGTCGGAGGAACATCCCATCGAAAGAACGTTACAAGGTAAGAAGTAACTTGTTCTTCGAAGGGATTGTCCTCCGACATATTCCGCATCTTTGATAAGACTCCCATAGCAGTGGTGTGTAATTGGAGGTGGGAGTAAAACGGCAGGTTTCCTTTTAGGAATGAACCGAATGTAATACGGCTTTGCCAAACCTAGTCTCTTGACTAGAGGAGGAATCCAGGTTGTAAAATCTTGTGAAGGTATGTGTGGACGACCATGTGGCAGCCGCACCTATGTCTCGAACCGGAACCCCCTCTTTGGAGGGTCGAGGAGGCTGCGATACCCCTGGTTGAATGAGCCCTAAGATTTTGAGGAGGCTCTTTCCCTGCTAGTTTGTAACATTCCAGGATAATCCATCTGGAAATGGTTTGTTTTGTTATCGGTAGTCCTAATTTGTGCCCTGAGTAACCTACGAACAGTTGGTCTGCTTGCCTAATCCTAGCAAGTCTGCTGATGTAAAAGCTTAAAGCCCGCCTTGGGTCCAGCCTATGTAGCCTTTCTTCCTCTTTCCCCGGATGGGGAGGCGGATAGAATGAAGGTAAGGTAATTTTCTGAGTGATGTGGAATTCAGAAACCACCTTTGGGAGGAAATTAGGCTTCACCTGTAGGACAACTGTCTTTATGAAAAATTGTATGAGGGGTTTACAAGATAGAGCTTGTAATTCGCTCACCCTTCTAGCAGATGTTAAAGCCACTAATAAGACAGTTTTAAGGGTGAGAAATCTTAGCAAACAAGAGTGGAGTGGTTCGAAAGGAGTACCCATCAGGAAATTTAGGACTAAATTTAAGTCCCATAAAGGAACCTGGAAAGGTCTTGGAGGGATCCCTTTAGAAATTGTATTACTAAGAGAAATTTGAAATACGAAGGCTCCTCTGCAGTGCGCTTGAAGATCGATAGCGCTGCGAGATAGCCCTCGATAGTGCCAACTTGAAGGCCTGAATTTGCCAAGTAGAGTAGAAAGGATAACACTGTTGGTGTACCACATGAAAAGGAGTCGATATTCTCTTCTCTACACCAGCTGCAAAATTTGTTCCAATGGCAGCGGTATAAAGACTTTGTTGCTGGCCTTCTGGCCGAAAGAAACACTTCCATGACGTCATCAGGGAGGTCCCAATCCTTGTATCTCAACCTTTCAGAAGCCAGGCGTGAAGGTTGAGGGTTCTGATGTCTGGATGGAGAACCTGACCTCCCTTCTGTGAGAGAAGATTCTCCTTGAGTGGAAGACGAATTGGAGCGCAGATGGACATGTCCAGAAGGTCCGGGTACCACGTTCTCCTGGGCCAGTCTGGGGCAATTAGGATCATAGTCCTCCGGAATCTTCTCAAGCTTCTGATCATTTGAGGAATGACAGTGACTGGTGGAAACGCGTACAGGAGTGGAAACTCCCAGTCCACTACGAACGCATCCCCTAGCGCTCCTCTCGGGGGAAATTCCCTTGAACAAAACAGATTGCACTTTCTGTTGGTACTGGTGGCAAACAGATCCACTTGAGGGGTTCCCCAAAGGGCGAAGATCTCCTGAAGGACTTCCTCAGATAGTTCCCACTCGTGGGAGACTGTGCCCTGCCTGCTCAGAGCATCCGCCGCCAAGTTCTTCTCTCCGGGTAGGTGAACTGCCGATAGAGAGATTCCTTCTTGAATTGCCCAAAACCAGAGCTGCATCGCTTCTCTGCACAGTGGCAGTGATCCTACGCCTCCTCTTTTGCTGAGGTAGTGCATGGCCACTGTATTGTCCGTCATTATCAGGACATTTTACCCCTGTACAGATGGCAGAAAAGCTTTCAGCGCTAGTCTGATTGCTCTCAGCTCTAACAGGTTGATATGTAGTCTGGACTTCGATGGAGACCAACGACCTCTGATGGTCAAGTCGTTGGTATGGGCTCCCCACCCCGTGAGTGAGGCATCTGTGACTACTGTTATCTCCGGCCATGGTTGCCACAACAGTTCCCCCTTCAAGATGTTTTTCTGGCAGGCCCACCACTGAAGGTCTCGAGCCACCTTGTCCGGAACCTGAAGGTCGTCTGTCATTCTCCCTGAGAATTGTGACCACTGAGTTCTCAGTGCCCACTGAAGAGATCTCATTCTAAGCCCGAGCCTCTGGCACAAGGAAGATGCAGGATGCCATGAGGCCTAGCAACCTCAAAAAGTCGAAGGCTGGGAGACGTTGGGCATTTTGAAACTTGGTGACCATCTGCAGAATATCTTGAGCCCTCACCTTTGGTGGCGAGCCTTTCCCAGGGAAGTGTCCAGGACCGCTCCAATGAACTGGAGCCTTTGTGATGGTATCATCTGTGACTTCTTATTGAGGGAGAAGCCCAGTTTGTGAAGGAAGTGGCAGACATAATCTAGCTGGATCTGAGCTTGTTCCGAAGATACAGCTCTGTTCAGCCAATCGTCCAGGTAGGGGTAGACGTGGATCCCTTCCCTCCTTAGACTTGCGGCCACTGCCGTCATTAGCTTGGTGAAGACCCTCGGGGCAGAGGTCAGCCCAAATGGCAGAACTTGAAATTGATAATGAGAGCCACCAATTGCGAACCTCAGGTATTTCCTGTGTTTGAGATGGATTGGCACATGGAAATAAGCATCGTGGAGGTCCAGAGATACCAGCCAGTCCTGGAGCTGGTGGGCCTGAAGGATCTGAGAGAGAGTTACCATCTTTAACTTGTTCTTCCTGAGGAACTTGTTCAATTCTCGTAAGTCCAAGATAGGTCTCAGTCCTATGTCTTTCTTCGGTATGAGAAAGTAGGGGGAAGTACCAGCCCTTGTTCCTCTCCGCTACAGGTACCGGTTCTATGGCACCTTTCTCTGACAGGTCTACAATTTCCTGCAAGAAGGGCGGATCTGGAACTTTCAGAGAGCTGTTCCTCGGTGGATGACTGAGGGATGCGTAGAGAAGGCAGACAGTAACCTTGGGCAACTGTCTCCATTGCCCAAGCATCTGATGTAATAGCCTGCAATTCCGTCAGATGTTGAGTTAACCTGCTCCCTACTGGTGTTTTGTGAAGAGAGTCCTCAGAGCGGTTTGGAGGCGGCTGATGCAGATGCCGAGGGTAAAGAGGCACCTGCTGCGGCTTTTGTATTTTTACCCCGTCCACCTCGGGTGAATTTTTTCAGACCCCTTTGAACCGGCTGTCCTCTACCTTTTCCGAATGTGGAATAGAAGCGAAAGAACTTACCTCTCCAAGAGGTTCCTGAGGGGCGATATGGTGTCTGACGGATTGCAGCTCCTAGGGATTTTGCTGCTGCCTTTGACGTTTGTAGTTGTTCTAAACTGTCATCCGCCTTCTTACCAAAGAAAAAAGAGCCGTCAAAGGGCATATTCAAGAGTCTGCTTTGCACATCTGGAGAAAAACCAGACTTTCGCAACCAAGCAAATCTCCGGGTTGTTGTACTTGCCGCCATGGCCCTGCTGATGCCGTCATCAGAATCAATGCCATTTTGAAGGGATTCGCACATAGCGTCTTTACCATCCTTGATGATGTTTAGGAACGCTTCCCTTTCTTCTCCCTCCGGGAGGCAGTCAGCCGCTGATGAAGCACACTCCCAAAGTGTGTGGCTGAACCTTGCGAGCGTACAAGTAGCATTGATGGATTTCAACACCATGCTACATGCGGAAAAGACTTTTTTGGCCATAGAGTCATATCTCTTATCATCCCTGTCCTGTGGAACAGTAGGGTAAGCCGATTTACTACCTGCTGAAGTAGCTGCCTGAACAACCAGACTCTCCGGAGTTGAGTGTTTGGATAAATACTCAGGGTCAGCAGAAGACACCCTATTATTTAGCTGATAATATTTTGTTAACCGCCGGGATTACCTCAGGTGTTTCCCAGTTTGCCAATATTCTCCTTTGTAATGCTGCATGAAATGGCACCACAGGATCCTCCTGTGGACCTTTGACCAAGATGTCTGTGAGGTTGTCTTGCTGAAAAGCAGGTGAGAGTGTGGACCATCCCATAAACTCTATTATCCTTGCCATCAAGGTTCTATAAGGGGTTTCAGCATGTTCCCCTGGCTCTGGTGTGGCAGATTCCACTTCTGGGGAAGTGTCCAACCCACTTGCTACCTGTAGGGATTCATGGAGGTCTTACAACCTACCTTCCTCAGAGGTAAATTCCTCTGGTGCAGGAGTTGCAGATCCCTGCAAAACAAAAGGTCTTTCCTGATCCGAATCCTCCCCTTCTTCATAAATGGAAGATAAGACTCTGGAGTTATCAGGTCTTGAAAATGGTATAAATCCCATTTCCAGAGCAGAAGGAGCCAAATTCGTTATGATTGGCTGAGAAAACGTTGACGCGGACATTAAAGGCTTCGAATCCATTGAAAAAGGCGTTGAGAAAGGTGGAAGAGGCCTCGAACTCGAGAGTATCGGGATTCTACTCGAGGTTGTCGACGACATTCTCATGCTCGAGGCTCTGGGTATGGCCACTGGCTGTCAGGTGGCCATGGGTTTATCCTTTCCCGGCGTCGAAGACGGTGTCGAATCAACTGACCTGTGCGTCGAAGAAACCTTCGATAACGGCGTCGACAACGCTGATCTATGTGTCGAAGGAATCCTCGACGACGGCGCCTAAGACGCAACTTTGCCTTTACTCGAGGGTTCGTGACGCTCTCGAGTGGCTTCTTTCGCCGGGTGCAGCGCTTTTTGATTTTTTGGGTCTTTCACCCAGGGTATCACCCTCAGCAGTCTTCGAGGGGGTCGAGGCCGCTTTCTCGAAGACCCTTAGCATCTTTCTCCTGAATTCCTCCCACTCAGCCTGGGAGCTATGTTTTGTGGGGCAGGAGACCCTTTTTGGGGAAACGGAAGACGAAGACGAGGAAGGGGATCTTCGACGTCTCTTTTGAATGCTTAGATCTCGAAGAGTGATGGGAGCTGCTTCGAGACCTAGAACGAGAATGTCTTTTGTGATGGCAAGGAGACGAATGTCTCGACTCCGCCGAGGAAACTTTAGAAGTTTTAACTGCCTTACCTCTCTCGGGCTTCCCCTTACGCTCCTTCAAGGCTTTCACCGTCATGGACATGCAGTCCTCGCACTCCGAACAATGGTGCTCGATTCCCTGGCACCATAAACAGATCCTGTGAGGATCAGTCAACGACATTTTCTTTCCACAGTCTCAACATTTTTTGAAGCCGGACCGTGGAGGAGTCGGTTGGGATGAGGAAGCCATCGAGTATGAGTCGGTATTCACAAGGAATAATGATATATTTGACTGAAGAACTGAGCAACGATATTCTGAGGCTCCACGAGGCGCGGAAAAACGGAACTGAGCAAGACGGACGCTGCACGAGTCTATTTATACGCGTGATGACGTCGGCGCCGATACAGAGGCCATCGAGGGACGTCGACGCGCAGCGCCCTCTACTGACTTTTTTCCGAGGCCAGCAAGCTGGGAGATCTATCAAAGATAAGGAATATGTCGGAGGACACAATCCCTTTGAATTCTGGGATCTGTAGTTTCCCCACCAATTTGAAAGATGGGGAACTAAACATCCCAAAAGGGGTAAATGAACTGGGTGCCTTTCTGATGCATGTCCACAAACAATTTTAGCTCTGTAGACAAGGCATGGACTGGCCCTTAGGGCAATAGGCCCATGGCCGAACCAAAAACGCGAAATGCTTGTGTGGGCCATTTTTTGGGTCAAAGTGGGGAATTTTTTTGCCAAAGTGGGCCAGTTGGTGAGTGACTTCACTATGCGGCTAATAGTTTTGACCACTGTTGCTGAATACATATTCTTTTAAATGTACAATTTGCATCACATTTTATCAAAATTCTCCCCTTGGGTACTATTCAAACAGTGTTCCAAAAGGAATGAATACCCATTTGCAACTGTGGGCCACTTTTATGTTGGTGCCCGAGATAATTTTATGCCCCAGTCCGACCCTGCTGTAGACTGTGAACACTAGGCCCATCGGTGCTTTCTTCTAGTAAATAAACTGCGCCCCCCACTGTCCTCTCTGTATATTTGCACATTGGCACTAGAGTTGTTGCTTCCCTTCATCCTTCACCTACCTGCCTTCTGCATATGGCACTGGACTCAAGCAAGCAGGACAGATTCTACATTCAATTTGAAGTATCCAGATCAATGGGGGTGAAATATTTCTTAGGTCTATTCTCAATTTGTGACACCACCCAAGAAAGCATTCCTCCCTCTGAACTCGCATCACAAGGGTCCTAATGCACTCAGACAAGGAAAAACCGGTAATTATAGGGCTGTGGTGAGGTAGTGGTCTAGGCCATATTTGTACCAATATGTATTTTAACTTTGTCATTTTCAAAGTTATTTTTTTTTGCCACTATCTTTAAGAAGGTAAATGAACATGTATTGCAAGAATCAAGAAAGAAATCAACAGCGCCCACTGAACGCTGTCCCTTTAGGATTACACGGTCAGTGGGGACACTGACATCAGATCACTATGCAACCTTTCGGTGTGTCTGTGTTGACATTCTGACAAAAGAAATGCAATGACATGGGCTTTCAGACAGCACATGAGTGGCTTTTCTCCCATTAATGGTATAAAGAGTTGTCAAAACAAACTTTGTCGCAGCGAGGGGTCATGATGCCCATGCCATGTGGTTCCAATAAAATGCAAGTCAATGCCAATTTTCAAAGCGATGACCTGTGACTGAGCAGCAAGCTCATTGCTCAAAATGTGCATTATAACACTTCCACTAGTCACTCTTTCATTCAAGGCGATGAACAAGTGAGCGCCATGAAAAACCAATTCTGCAGCGCCTTAGATTCCTGGAGGACCAGCTAAATATGTGCAGAGACAAGTTTCAAAACGCTACCTTGCTACAGCTGGAAAATCCTGCCTACGTATTAAGTTAACTAAAAAGCATTGACTTAATGGTAAGTTAGAGAACTTCAAATGCAAAAAGGCAATGTAAAAAAAAAAAAACACACTTTTTTGGTACAAGTAGTTTCAGTTGGAGCAGTTTTTAATTCCATTCCGCAAACCACACGTGCCTGACACAAAATCAATATGTTAGCAATAGGAAGAATAAATACAGTGCCAAGGAGGAAAAGGGTTTACTTTGGGTTGGCGGCTTTGGGGTTTATATATTTATAATGGATAATGTTTTCTAAACATATGACAATGGGGGGATTTCCCTGGTTTTATCATTGAATTTACATATAATTAGTCACACTGCGAAATTCACTCATCTATGCGTTTATTTCATGCTGCTATACAAAGGGTAACATATCCGTGATTACTGAACACATTTTGGCCCGCAAGTAAACTAAAGGCTGTAACGTAAAGAGAGAGTGCGTGGGCCTGTGTGTGTGTATGAGCACAAGCGCATACTACCATCAGCTTCCATTGATCTGTGGCATGCAGATTATCAAGATGGCAACTGTTCATCTTCACCAGTAGCCAGTGGGGGAGCTAAAAGCCTAAATGAGCACCTAAGAAAAGCTATTTAGTTTGCTTTGCCAGTCGCAGCATGGCTCCCTCCGCCCCCTCCTCTCCACAAGTGAGTTTGTGTTGTTTGCTGGAAGCAAGGGGTGGCATTTCAGTGGAAAGTATGTTGAAAAGCCCAGTTCTGGCCATGGGTGCCTGGTTTTGTTTGTGATGATAAATCTGACAATCTATGACCTTTTAAGGAAATATTTGTTAAGATTAGTTAACTCTACCTGCTATACCGCGATAACCATGTATACTGTCATTTGGCAAAAAGGTTATTATACCGCCATAAAACTAATACCGTGATACCCCTAATGGTTAACAAGCTGAAATTAATAAAACTTGTTTTAAAATAATTTAAAGGGACATGGAATGTGCTGAAAACTAAAGTATATTGTTTGAAGCTTCTAGCACAGGAAGGGGAAAATGTAACTCACTGGCATCAGTTTGCCGCCCTGAATCTCTGTGCAAAGGTGGCAGGCAAAACACTTGTTCTCTGGAAGATTCTAGAGGTTTGGTCAGAGGCGGTATTGTCTGATTGGCATGTGACTTCACAGTCAGGGGTAAGTTGAGGAGAGTGCAGAGAGAAAGGGGGGGGGGCTGTCTGAGGATCTAGCTATTTTTGCCGACTGTGGCCGTTTGCTGTTTTTTTCCTGCCGAACGGGAGAGAAGCAGATAAGAAGGGCCTTGCATGTGCGAGCCAGTGGTGAAAGACTAAGCAGTGGAGGAAGGAGGGGTGATCCTAGCACAGCAGACCGAGGGCACACAGAACCGATCCTTCTCTGAATTTACTGGCGAGAGCATTTCAAGCGTTCTTTAGGTGCGGACAAAAGTGCGCGTTTGCATATTGTGGCCAGCTGAGCTGCATACTGGCAAACCTTTATTCTTACAAATGTAGATGGCTATTTTCATATGTTTTCTGCTCTGTCCAAGAGCCTATTTCACATATATAAACTGAAAGCACAAAGCTCTGCTAAACTGAACGATGCATGTCAAGGCCATTAGATAACAGTGCTTTGAACTGCAACACTAGAAGTGTAATTGGAATCTATTGTGGGAGAAAGGGCTTTACCGCGGGTCAGGCAGTTACTGTGAAGTGTGCCCACAGCTGTTTTGGCCTGAAGTGTGGAGTCCGCTATCACTGCAAAAGGGAAAATATGAAATATCAATGTGCGCTTTCATTTCTGTATTGCAGAAAATGTCATACTGAACTCATTGCCTTGCATATGCTGTTTTGGGTCACTCATGAATCTCAGTGGTTTATAAAGAATGTGAACAAAACATCTCAGTTTGGTCTATTTATTTGTGATAACTCAAGAGGTACACAGCTAAGGAGGAATTTTCTATTACCGCACGCAGTAAAAAGTGTGGTGTACCAAAATACTGTGAGCTGGGTTTAATCATAAGGAGCCGATTCCCCATATAGCAGTTTCCAGTGACCATGTAAGTCTATTCTGAGCCTCTAACACCAATGAAATAGCACCAATAAAATACAGCTTAACTAGGGAAATGGTACCCTAATGCGCACCAGGTGTGGTTTTTGGCTTGCTTATGATCCCAATGTAGCAACATCAGGTAGTCCTGGGTCTTTGGGGCTCACAAAATACCCCAACAAAGCCCCCCAATGGTTAGGAAATGCACCATTGAAACAGCCAGTAATTGTCCAATCCGAGACAGCTACTAGTTTCACTCATGCCCCACACCTAGACACTAGCACCACAGATGTGGAATGGGACTAGTGAAGGAACGCCCACAAGCGCTCACGGCAGGAAAAAAATACAACCCGCTTGGGGGAAAAAAAGGCTAAGAAATTCTTGCAAGGATAACAAGTTTTAATTGCACAAAAAATAGGTATGCCAGCGAACCATTCTGCTGCTCAGGAATGTTCTGCCGAAAAGTGGCATACACAGAATGTTATAAGGCAACACATCGTCATCAGTGACAAAAACATATACAGTAAAAACCTGCATAGCTGCTTGATGAGACCCTATACAAGGTCAGCCTGATCAATAGGAGATGCCAGGACATTGGCCCCCACCCCGCCCCTCCAGTCTTCCATCACGTGGGGTCTGCTGGGTTCGTCTCCAGTTCGCAATTAGTTACCATGTAAGAAAATGCTACTCTCATTATGGCGTGCACCTGGGAGGATCAGGGACTGGCCCAGGTGGAGGTTTAAGATCATGCTGACCCACACATTAAGTATCGCACTATCCGCACCAAAGGCTTCCACCCTCGCTTTGGCCTATAATTTATTCCACCCTGTACCTCGTATTACAAATCCTTTTATATATGAAATAAGGTGGTATGGTTGTGTTCATTTAGATCTTTTACGGCCAGTGGGTTTATGGTTGGTGGTCTGGGGTCGCCTAGTATCGTGGAATTCAGGGGTCTTGCACTGGGACAGTTGTGGGTGTCATAACTCGTGGTGGGCTGGGTGGGCGTTGGAGGCCTGTTTTGGCCTTGCTGCGATAACTGTTCATACTGAGGCGCCGGTACAGTCTTGCGGCCTTGCAGGGCACATTCCTTCATGGTTTAACACGTATTTAGCAACAGTTGTTGAACAAAGGAAAGTTTCTATGGAGGCTAACAGCATGGGTCTCCATCACCAGTGCTTGGCCCTATTCAGGTTTCTCCGTTAGGTTTGTGAACTGCCTACCGCGCAGCCATGCAGGCCCGAATAATTCTACGTAACTACAAAATGGCGCCTGTTTATATGCTGCACTAAGTTTAAGCATCAACATTTCGCATAGTATTGTGTCCGGGCAGGGTCTCTCAATACACCTCCCCCAAACACCCCTGGCGCATCACAAGTGTATACATGGGATTTGCCTTACTCTAAAGCGCCTACGGGGTAGGATAGGTTCATCTCCTTCCAAACACTAGACAGTCCCACCCCCCCCTTCTTGGGCGCCACACACGTAGTAGCAGCCCGCAAAAGCAGCAGCTTTCCTGGCCAAGTGCATGACCTTATAAAGGGATTTCCCGGCAAGAAGGCGGCCAAACTAGACTATGGCCAAAGAACAGGCGAAAATCTAGTTGCATGGCTGCAGTTACCACGTATGACGGGAGATCTTGACACTGCGACGTGGACTTCAGGCTACAGCTGGCCTTCTCCAGGCTCCGGCCAGTTACAATAGGGAGAGTGTGGGGCGGTAATTAACTCAAATTTTCAATCATACCTTAGATCTTCATGGCAATGTGTGTTTAACATGAACATGCTTGTGTTCATTTCTAAAATAGCTGGTTTTGAAAAAAGAAAAAAAAAAAAGGTTTTCCGATACACAAAGTGCGCACTGCACCATGCTGTTAAGAATCTTTCATGTTTTTCATTGGCTTGAACACCAAGAATGCACCCTGCGGCTAAAGCATGTTTCAGCACATTTTGTTACAACTATGTTGCAACTTGCGCACAAAATAACAGTACATTGATGAATATGGAATGCAAAGCCCGATATTCTTATAACATGTTTTTAGTTTTGAATGATGTATGAGCAGGCAGACAACACTAAGTTGCAGCGCCAATATTTCAAACAAATCTCATCACCCAGGTTAAACCGTGCACATTACTCCCTTTTTCCTCTAGCTAGACTATGTGCTTATTAGCACAAAGTATCTCAATATAAACTATAAAGATGGTACCTTACATCTGAGCAAGGAACTGTGGAATCAAAGACAGTGTAGTTGCTCTTGTTGGCCACGTTTCTGCTGGTGTAAGGTGGGAATGCAAACAAGCCACATTGGTGGAATGGACCTAGCAATACTCAGACAAGTAGTTGGAAGTGAACGACTGAGCAGCGAACATAACTGATCAGTGCTGCTATGGTGGCTTATTCAGCAAATCTATCAGAGTAGAGAATTGGTGTCCCACAAAAATTCAGACACTAAACCTGTGTTTTCATATGTGCAGGGAGTGGTGCTAGTCTAGGTTTGTCAAATGTACAAGAGAACTGGGTTCGATTAACCAAGTGTTTGCATAGTGGGTATATTACAAAAACATTTTATATGAAACAAAAGATGAACTGCAATGGTATTTCTCTCCCCCCAACCCCCATCCTCCAATAAGACATGGGTTGCTACCAAAACTGCTACAAGATTCACGCCTGTCATTAACTGATCTAGGTCAGCTAAGTTCAATATAAGACAAGCAAATAGAGGCAATATTAAGGTTGAAGGGCTGATCAACTAGTTGCATCTAGAAGGGGAAAGTAATGGAAATGTTATGGGTGAGAGCAGGAAACATAGGCATAGTAAAATAGTATGTGCTGAGAGATGCAAGATTCAAAATCCTTTTTTATTTACCTACCCTAAACGTGATGAAGATTTCCTTCTTCCCAACAGGCATTCGCACAGTTTGGCCATCCTCGACCCCTGGAATTAGAAAGAGAATTGATAAACTGATCCTGAGAATGTAAAGTGGTCCTATCACTCAAGAATCCACTGTAGAGCAGCATGCCACACACATTACCCTGGATAGTGGATGCTATGCTCCCACTGTCTTGCCAATCACATGTACAGATCAAGAAACCTGCCAACATTCTGCTCTCGCTCTTAAGAGTCCTGTACATCCAATACATGCTCAGAAATGCAGTAAACACATCTAATAACACAATAATTACCAGTAATAAATGACATTACCCTTACCCCTTCTTGTTGATTGTGCATATTAGGAGCTGTCCTATTTTATACTCATTTAAAATGCTACACGATTCCCACTTCAGTGACCAGTCAGGATTCCCCTGAAATTGCACTGCATCCCCTTACCCAATTCAGCAAGTCCTCTCAAACTGAATCTTCCTTTCAAATCCCACTTAGTGGGTTGTCAAAGTCTGTTTCAGAATGGAGCCAGCCAGTGATTGCGCACAAGGTGCTCCTTTTGCTGCGCAATTCATGACAACATACAAAAATCTACAATGCATTTTAGTATGCACTTTGTGACCAGACAAAATCTGCACCAACCTTCGTATTTGTATTGTACAACTCAGTTTAGCATCGGTTTCAGTGTGTACATCGAACAGTTCAAACCACCACTAGCCCCCTTTCAGTGTAAATCCAGTTACAGAATACACACTGAAAAGGTTACTTACTTCTAACCGGTGTCTAATGGTTGACATCTTTACAGTTACACATTCCTGCTGCTTTGTTCTAGTAATTGCACCAGCCTTCCCTTTGTGGTCTACCTTTTTCCAGCCTCTTCAACGGCTGTACCACTGAACCAAAAACTGCTTCTCGCCCTTGGCACTGAAAGAGTAGGGGGCATTAGCTTGGCACAGGCTGAAATATGGTGATGCTCCCTTGTGAGGGCATACAATTGATGAATGTTGGACTTGTGTGGTCTCAGCAGCAACCGGCATGGACTATGCAAAGGGCTTCCATTAACAGCGCACAACATCCTGTGCATACTCCTACTTCAGATTGGAGGGGGATCCACTGCAATGAGGTCACCTGAGGTAGCAAACATTCCTACTGAAAAAAGCTGTCACCAGGCAAACCTGTGTTTGGGCAATTGAAGACCAACCCCCCTACCCGAAACCCACTTGTGTGGTCGCTTTAGGCCAGGAAGAGCGTGATGCTCTGCTTCCATACATACTTTGCCCTGCTGGACCTGGCTTCTTAAGAGTTACTTCCAGCAATAGCTGGGGGTGGATACAGAAAGTAAAGTTGGATAAGACGCTTTACCTGACCTATCAGTACTGGGACGCGTGCACCGGACCGTGCGTCAGCGGACATGGATCTTATAGATGGTAGAGTTCCAGAGTCCCCAGGAGAGCTGGTGGTGCTGGAAAATGACTGGCACAAACCCAAGATCTGAATGATATAATAGGGCTAACATTTTCCCTGCATCACAAGTGGCTAAGGGTCATAATTCACAACTGTGGGATATATTGACCCACTCAACAGCATTTCCCCACATCACCAAGCTGCATTTGAGCAAGAAACAGCAAGTTGCTGTGCTGGCTCCTGTGCGCACCAAGACCTCAAAACTGTGTTTTTGCAGCAAGAAAAAGATGGCTGCACCGTCCTGCCAAGCACACTTCAGGCAGGATGGAACAAGTGGACACACTGAAGAAGCATGCCAGTGTGTTCTGAAACATAAATGGAATAAAGTGAAAAGGCAGCACTGCTTTGCTGAAAAGCCAAAATTCCCCTTCAAGATGAAACGTTTTCACCCTTTAAAAATGCTGCTTTGACGCCAATTCCACTGTTCATTTTGAAACCACTAATTAAAAAGGCCCTGCCATGCCCAGGATATTATATTGTGCCTCAGCAAAACCAGGCATAATTCCTGAATGACAGGCCTTGTCAAACCAACTCAGAGAAATCAACAAGCAACTTCACACATGTATTTCTTTACAAAAAGTATCCCAAAGCTCAGCAGTTCAAAGAGACTCTACCTCTCTGGGCCAGGTCAGTTTCAATGCATCTGTGCTTCAAATAAACTATTGCCTAGAAGAAAATAACTATGGCTGCAAGGCAATATTGGGAAGTCCGATGCCAAACCGAATTTAAAGAAGGCAATGCTAGCAGTTTAACGCGTGTAAAAATGGGCTTTTGTAAAACTAAAGGAGAAAAATGGCCATTTAAAAAGTAAACTGTTGAATGAAAGTTTGCCTTATTTAGCAATGTGAAGGGGTTTGTGGCTGGTGAAAATACAGCGGCTATTTTTATTCAGGACCCAAAATAAGAAAAAGATTTTAAAACACATGGGCTGAATTTGCAAGCTCTCCAAAAACTAGTTATTCCAGAAGGCAGAGCCCTAAAAGCTTACCCCTAGGAAGGGAGACTCACCATAAACTTCCAGGACACGAAAGTGATAATTGCCAGCTTGAAAAAGTTTGAATGTGCCAGGACAAAGAAAGTTCACACGCTCGTCAGACATTCGTCTGTGCTCCTGGCTGGGACAATAGAAGTCCTGGGACACTAACCTGTAAAGTGTAGGGGTCCATAAAACATTCAATCAAACTGGGAACCCCGACCCCACACAGGGCTGAAGTGACAGTTGGTTACAGCTGGAAAAAAAAGAATGGTCCAGTGCAGGATAAAGGACTGCCATTTGCTTCCAAAGACTATTTTATAAATAAACTTTTAAGACTTTATCTTTGCAGAAAGACTTTGTAAAAATCTAAAATGTTAGCAGTGTAAAAGTGATTTTTTGGGCTTTCTTTTAAGACTTGGTAGAATTCATCGACACCTTGGGGACAGAAATCACAAAGTCCAGCAGATTACGAGAAAAGCATCCATGTTGTAAATGCAAATTTGTGTACATACATCCCTTAAGATAATCCACACCCATGTATAAAGTTCTAGAATTTTGAGTAATATAAATCCCATTGAAAAGCGTGAAAAACTGGTAGAAGGGCGCAACAAGGTCTCACGGACTAGAGAATTGGGCTGCAATGTGCTGCACAAAATATGTAACCTGTGTATATAATCTGCTAAGAGACTGCAATGGTATAAATGTATGTTTGTGGCAAAATTGGATTTTAGTTAAAGTAACTGTGGGAGGTTTTTGGACATTGTAAAACTCACACCATAAATATGACATCATTTTCCTGAAATCCAACCAGCTGAGAGCGAGGCGGAGACTATCACCCTTATCCAATCGCGTTGTTAGAGGCGTGTTTAGTTAAGCCGTCATATACTTTGATGATGTCACTAGTCATTATAAATAAGAGTCCCGGACGAGGCTCTACAGACACTCTTCCTGACATTCCTGCGCTGCATTCCATCCAGATTCTTGATCCCAATTGAAAGGCCAAAACATTGCTGACCCTACTCCAAGGCCCAGTGCAAAACCCAAGCATTGCTGATCCTGCTCCAGCAAGGCCCCAATTCTGAAATCCAACTAAAATTCCCAAATAACCAAAGGGGAAGGCTGTGGTGTTTTTTGGGAAGCATCCTTATACCACTAACTGCATGCTTGCTGCAAACCTGCCATCCAGCTGATCTTTAGTATCCAGTGACCAGGCTTGCCAGTCCAGAAGTGCCATCCGGTAACCCGGTAACCAGAACTGCCCAGCTATTTGCCAGGTGCCCTGCCGTGTAGTGACCAGAACCCTTGACGGTCAAAAATCCCAAACTAAAAGTGGACTGTAAGTATCATCCCTAGCCCCATCTGAAACCATAGTATATCTTGTCCTGCCTGGGTCCTTATCCCAGTCTCCAAGTTATCCCATCCTTACCCGGCTAACTTGTAAAACTGTCAGAATTATCCGTGTAACCTTGCCCTTGATTTCTAGTGTTAGCGCCAAGTTTCTCTTCATTTCTGCCTTGCATAGATCCTCAGTCATCAGCGATATTGTGATTAAATAAATTCATTTTCCTTTACGAAAAGGGATACAGTGCGTGTAGGGTTGCAACTGCAGCGTAACTCGACATTCACGGGTGGCATTGCTCTTTTCTTAGCCATTAAATCTAGCTTAATTTGCCTTTCAATTTTAAAGCAGCTTCCTCTTTTCACTGCTCTATTTTCCTAAAAATGAACCTCAATCTACCTTCCATATCTCTCTCAATTTACCAGCTAGAGACTTCTTTTCACCTCCACGTTGTTCCTGAGATAGACCTCTACACCCCAGCCAAAAAACCGCACTCCAAATCAGTGTATTTCACCCGTTGTCATTACCATTTGGGTAATTTCAGGCGGGAATTGCAAAGTTTCCGACGTGTCATTTTGCTGCAACATGTTTTAAACTTGCCACTCATTTTCGAATTGTATGCTTTCGGTAATTCACTCTTTGTGCTGGTTAGCATCTTCGCATTGTTGCTTTAGTGAGGAATTATATTTGCTTCAAGGTTTTCAACACACATTCGTTATTTATTTGTCCATTTCCGAGTGTCATTTCTTAACATTGCAAGTGGTTTGCAATCCATTTTTCGCTTATTTGGGGAGGGAAGGTCAGATTTGGATTCAGACTCTTGTCTATTATTCCTGATTACTTGCTGCTTCCGTTTATCCACTCAGAATTATTTGTGGGTTGAGGGAACATTGCAGGGGGAAATTCTAACCTGGGTGCTATCTTTCCTAAAACAAAACGTGCTCCTATTCCACTGTGCTGTGTATATGTTTCACTAGAGGTGAAAAGCCAGTGCATTGCTCACATTCTCATTGTAATTATCACCCTATTGGTGATTGATGCCACATTAAAAGTGTATGATTTCTTTTCAATTTTAAAATCAATAAATCTTCAATTTTACTAACCAGCCTGGTTCATGGTGCATTGTGACCCGGGGTATTAGAAAATGGGGTGCGATATGAGTGGTGTACCATCTCAATATTGAATCAATATTAAAAAAAAAGCATTTCAGTCATGCGCTGCATACTAGGCCGAGACCAAGGTGGTTGTCGCTTGATTGAAATCCTTAACACACCTGAGGGCGCACCATCTACTTAGACCCTCTCCCACACCTTGAGGCATAGGCAGAGAATGTCTCCACTGATTGGACCCAGGTTCTTCCGAAGTGTGAAGCCTCGAACCATGAAAACTGGATGAAAAATCTCTTCTACTGGAGCTACGGACCAAAATAATTAACACTCACTGCTAAAATCCAGGCATCGCAACATTAGTGAATAGCTCTGTGGAAGGTTTGGGGATGCAGAATGAAGTACAGGAGAGGCAGAGCAATAATTCCACATACACAAATCTGCAACAGAAGGTTCCATGGAACTCTTCCACACAAAAAAAATCCCTAAAATGTTGGGTGTTGGGAAAGGTTTTCTTTTTGCCGCTTTCCAGCCATAGACATCTATGGAACCCCCAACATTTTCCTGTTTTGTACCTGCTACGACATTTGAAGGCAAGTGAGACCCTTTTACATCACTTGCTTTGCTAAGCTACTCTGTTTTGGGGGTTAAGGAGGATTTAAAAAATCTGCTGTGGTGGGAGGATTTTAGGAGGCCACCCTATTATGGTAAACAGGGAAGACACTGAAGTCTAGCCAAACTTCATCAAGATAGGGTAGCAGAGCGGTAAGACTTAGACTCAGGAAAGGTGTAAAACTGGTCTAGGGATAAAATGTGAGACACAGAGCACTCAAAGTCCAGTTACACTGAGAAGGAACAAGTTACCTACCTGTAACTATTGTTCTCCAGCATGGGTCGGGCATGGATTCACATGCTCATGAATATTCCCAGTCAGGCTAGGAATCCTCAGTAAAAGAAAAATGTCACTTAAAAACTGTATTTCTCCTCTAAACCAATCACTGTCCCCTGGGTCATACTGCACCCATCCAATGCCAGTCCTCTCCCTAAGCTCCTCCTGTCAGCCATCTTCAGATTTTTACCCTACGCTACAGTGTTAGGAGCCCTCGGGTTTGCTCTCTGAGCCAATTGTAAGTTTTTCTTCATGGTTTGACGGAATAAAAGTTCTATTTTTGTCTCTAAGGAGTGCGTGTGCTCTACTCTCCATCTGCTGACAGCTGGGATCCGTTGTCAGTGAATTTCAGCGCCCGACAAGGGCGAAAATCGAAGACTCTAGAAGGCCATCTGGCCTACTTCGTGCCCTCCAACCATGACCAAGGAGAAGGCGGGAAGGTCCCTCTTCAAGCCCTGCACCAAATGCGGGTTACAGAACGTGTTTGTGGAGGACAAGCACCTGCAATGCCTCTACTGGCTTCACCCAGACCACAAGGATGTGGAGTGCAAAATTTGCCTCGGGTTCTCGAAGACTAGGGACAGGCACAGTAGACTGGTGGCGTGGCTCAACACCAAGGCCGTTGGCCCGTGCGACAAACAGGGTCATGCCTCACCCAGTACCGGCCGGACCAAGGAGAGGTCTTCCAAGTCCTGTGAGGGTGCCTCATCCATGGGGGCTCGAGATGAGGCCAAGAACTGCAAGTCCGAGTCCACCGGCTTCGCACCGTGGCGGTCTTCAGTGACAGTCGCTGCACTTTCCCCAGAATGGCTGCTACCCTCTCCTCTGAGGGCAACGCTAGGCAGTAGACTATTGAGTCTGGCTCCTAGGAACAGCAAGTTCTGCAATGGTGTCAAGCAGTACTTCGGCTAATTGATGGAGAACCCCAGATCTGCCAGCAGCTGGATGGTCGTCTGTGTGTCCGACAGTCAACTTTCGCGAACTTGCCCAGATGAGCCAGTCGTCAAGGTACAGGTACAAGTGTATCCCCAGTAGACGCAGATGGGCCGGCACTGGTGCCAGGCACTTGGTGAACACCTTGGTGGCCAATTTCAGGCTGAAGGGGAGGGCCTTGAACTGGTAGTGCCGTCCCTGCACTACGAACCAAGGAATTTTTGGTGCTTCCTTTGGATGGGGACATGGAAATAGGTGTCCTCCAGGTCCAGCGACGTCAAGAAGTCTCCTTCCAGTTAGCCAAGCACGTGCTGCAACATGACCATCCTGAATGTTTGTGACTTGAGGTACATGTTGAGACGTTGCAGTTCTAGAATAGGCTGCTAGCCCCAGTGTGAAAACTGCAACAAATCTACCTCGGGGGCTGGGGGGTGGAGGGGATGGGTGTGGATCACTATGCCCCCCCTGCTCTTGTATCTCAGGGCCTTTGTGCACTGTTTTACTCCTAGATTACTCCTAAATTACTCCTATGGACACACTTACATAAGACACAAACAAAAAAACACATGACTCGAACAATAGAAACACTTATTCATACATAGCAATGCATGATGCAAACACTATAATGCAAATCTCGAATTTTCACCATTTATGCTTTTGGTGCAAATCTACCATGCAATATAACTAAGCCTTACAGGCTTCTAATGCAAGCAATCTAATAGCAACTTATTTCACACCATTCCTCTCCAATCCACACCACACTCTCTCTCTAAGACAATCCCCGTCTGATTTCCCCATCTATCATGTCAGCGAAAGCTCTGTGTGAGTGCCTGTTCTAATTCCCCATGCACGTGTCTTATTCAGATCGATACTACCCTCTTGCCATGTGCAAGCTTCCCACTCTGCAACCAGCCAGTCAGTCAGGGACAGGCCTCTCAGTGGTCTGGTCTTCCTGTCAACTGTCTCCCTGCCAGATCGATCTGCATCAGCTCTCATCAGAATGCTTCCCCAATGCTCCCTCAATCTCAGTCATCCAAACGTCTCTCAATCTCTCAGAGAGCAGCTCCATCCAAAACTCCATCTAGAACCAGCAACTCCCCTCTCCTCTGGTTATACTGTTCAATGACATACATATCCATGGTAACACTCGTTCTCTCCAAGCTAAAATGCCTCTCTGTCTGTCAGCATTTCTAAATGTTAGAATGCCTAAATGTCTGATGCATGTACTTGTACATTTCAATCACTGCGCGTTCTGGTCATCATGACATTTTCTACACATCTATACCATGGCCTTCTTCTGTCTGCAGTCACCAAAACACCATCTCCTCATATTTCTCCATTCAAATCCTTCTCTCCTCTCCTTGTCTCTGCCTACAAAGCTCTCCCTCCATGGCGCTGCCTACCCCCACATTCTCTGTCTGCGAAGCACCAGCCCAGGGCTGATAAAGCCTCCTTCTCCATGTCTCTACTAAGGCAAAGGCGACCTCTTATCAACCAAACTGTTTACGCATTCCAATCTTTCACAGTGTACCATAACAACTTTGCACAGAACCAAGTGGCGCTTCTGTCTCATTCGGGATGGCTTAGGAGCCAGCTAAATGCATTCTCTATAGTGCTTAGCACATTCACTCACTCAAACCAAGCGCCATCAATATGCAGACTTGATGCATATACTAAGTGCACACTCATTTGCATCTCTCTACAATGCATACATAATACATAACATATCTCTACATGTGTCTACAAATATAACATGTGTCTCTACAGGGCACTTCAAATATAACAGGCCTCATTCTATTGAAAATGCAAATGCATACAAAGTGGCAGAATAATGTGGATAGTCTAATGTCACTACTTCATGTCACTACTAATCAGTATTAATCAGAATGTATGATGGATAACTGGATCCTTAAATAGGTAAAGATTCTCCAACAATGGGTAATGATTGCATAATGATAACAAACCAGGCTTCTCCATACTATCAGGTTTCACACCAGTCTTCTTTTTGACCAAAAAGTATCTTGAGTAGACTCTGACCCATCTGCCGGTGGAAATCTTCTCCCACTCGCTGATGAATCCCGCCAGCTGGCTGCCCACCGGGGTGCCTGGGTGGGGGCGACGTCTTGGCTGGTTCAGTCCTGCTTCTGCACTGGCGTTCCACCTTGAGGGAGACTACTGCGCTGACCACCTCCAACGTAGACCTTGGAACAGCCCCTGCAGGCCTCCTTGGCCGTGGACCAGGAGGGCTGGCGGTACGACTAGGAGAATCCGTTCATCAATCTGTCCGACTATTCAATGGAGGCACGAAAGGAAGAGCAGTGCTGTTGTAGATTGCACAGGGTATGAGCAGTCTCTGTATCCGCCTTGATGGCCCAAAGAGGGGATCCCAGTCGAAGGGCATGTGCAGCACCCTCGTCTACATCTCCTGGTGGAAATTGGTAGCCAAATTTGGCAACTGAGCAAGACGGCATTCCCCATCTGCCATAAACCTGTATGTCCAGCGCCACTGTGATGGCATGGTCAGAAACCACCCCTCCCTCCTGAAAGATGACGATTGCCTGCGTCCTCTTGTCTGGCAGGAACGCTAGAATCGGGCCCAGTTTGTAGCACAGCTCACTGTCGTACCTGCACAGTATCGCCAGTGCGTTGGCAGCCTTGATGGTTGACGCTGCGTTGTAAATCGCGTTGCTCCACATGGCATCCAATTTCGTTCCCTCGCTCTCAGGAGGGCCTGAGGATGCTGTCCGGAGGGTCTGAGGACGAGGAAGGGTTTGACCATCTCTTCCTCGCGATTGCTGAAACCACAGAGTCTGGTGATGGTTGCGACCGCAGACACCTCGGAGCGGACTCTGGCACCCGGTATTTTTTCTCCAACCTATCCAGTTTGGCCGGGATTGTGCAAGGATTATTCAAGGGGTCCAGGCCTTCCTCCCACACGTCGTCCAGGAGGGGGACCACCATGATCTTCCTCTTTGCCTTGCTTTGGTGACCATGGAATGAAACGACCCCACCTCATGGATGGGACACACTGGGTGGCGGAGATTCGCCCACCATGGCAATCTAGTCATCCGTCGTTGCCGTGCCCCTATCCGTCCCAATGTCCACCTGGGAAGTTGAGGGGGTTTTTGGGGGGGAGGGGTCAGGTGTGTGGGGGGTTGAGACCTGGCGCCAGCGTGCGGTCTGATACAAAGGTGTCAGATAACGCCTCCTCATTTTAGCCGGAGGCTGATCCGAGGCCACCAAGACCTGCAGCATCCTTTTCTGGATTTCTGACACCGTGTGTAGGGTCAAAAGGATGTCCAGGGATACATCACTCGGCTGATCTGGGGTGGTCAGAACACTAGGCCCCGTGCCGTTGTCGGCATTGCTGCCGTCGTCCTCGTGGACCATGTGCAGGGACACCTGATCCTCATCGTCCAAGGACGAACCTTCCATGGCCTGGGGTACAGCCAGTGGTTGGCCCCGGGACCTCATTGTCCCCCCCCACCCCTGTGCTTTTCTGCACCCTGAAGGGTCAGGCCGGGCTCAGAGACTGCATCATTTTCTCCAGCGTGCCAGCAGGCTTAGCCACCGCCCCAGCTGAGGCCTCCCGTCTTGGGGCATGGACACCCTGGACACAGTAGGGGCTACCTTTACGGGGTCAGAGAGCAGCCACCACAAGCTCAATCGACGAAGATTTCTCCTGCGCTGCTTGGTCCTTCCTGGGCAAGTCAGACGCCTTTTGCTCCATCTGGGCTTCTCAGGCTTCTCCCGCAGCTTATCCGGGTTGGAAGATGTCCTCTATGAGGAGGAGTTCGATTGCTGGCTGGTAATGCAGGCGGATGGTGACATTGATCAAGCCCTGCCCATCGCAGGCCCGCTTGCACGGCGACGCCAATGGAACCGGACTTGCGTTGCTTTGCCTCGTCTTGGGCCCCCACATATGGGGCACCCACAAAGGACTTAGAAGCCCGCTCCACGGACTGGCCGGTCCTGGGGGAGGCATGACCATGCTTGGGGCAGAGGCCTTGGCATTTAGCCATGCTACCTGTCTACTGTGTTAATCCTTCAACGTTTTCTTGGAGAAACGGAGGCAGATCTCACACTCTACTTTGTGGTCTGGATGCAGACAGTAGAGGCATTGAAGGTGTTCGCCATCCACAAACACATTCAGTAGTCCACATCTGGTGCAGAGCTTGAAAAGGGATCTTCCTTCCTTCCTGCTCAGTCATGGCCAGAGGTGGGCAGTACGTCCAAAGGCCTTCTGGAAACTAACGATCCTTGCCCATAAGGAGTGCCTATTTCACCAACAAATGGTTTCCTGCTGTCGGCAGATGGAGAGAAGAGCACACAGACTTTTGACTGAGCAAAACTGAAAACTCAACACTTGAATGTGCAGTAAAAAACTGAAGATGGCTGCCAGAGAACTGTCATTGGCTGGGGGCAGCATTACCCAGAGAACAGTGATTGGTTTAGAGGAGAAAGTGAAACTTTTCTTTTACCAAGGATTCCAGACCCAACGGGGAATATTCATGAGCATGTGAATCCATGCCAGACCCCATGCTGGAGAAGATTGTGTTCCCCTGGAAAATGTTGGGACAGAAGGAACATGCGTCTCAGCGCCCAGTTCCATATGTTGTGGGCTAGTTTGGAAAGACCTGGCGAGCGTGTCCCGCCCTGTTTGTTTATATAAAACATGGCTGTAGTGCTGTCTGTTAAGACTAGAACTGTCTTTCCTTGTAACCTGTCGAGAAAGGCTTTCAGAGCTTTGAACACTGTTAGAAGCTCCAACAGGTTGATGTGCTTGTTTGCTAGTGTCTGGGTCCACACGCCGTTCGCTGTATGATGGAGATAATGTGCTCCCAACCCTGAGAGGTAAGCGTCTGTAGTAAGAGTAGCATCTATTGCTAGTGTGGTGAATGATTTCCCCTTGAGAAGGCTTCCCCTAGACCACCACTTTAGAGACAGAACTAGAGACTGCAAGAACCACTGCTTGCCTGAGACCATTGTCTTGCAAGCCACTCTTGCATTGGACACATGCGCAGGTGGCCATGAGGTACTAGGTAAATGTAGGAAGCCATCATTCTGAGCAGGCGCATTGCCTTGCGTATGGTTATTCGACAACCAGCTATATATTGTGGAATTTGGAATAGGATGTTTTGGACCGTCTAATTGGGAGAGGGGAAGGGGGAAGAGGGACAAGACTTCTGTCCGAATCAACACTCCAAGAAATGGCTACTTTATTGGGCACGAGAATTTATTTTTTTCTCACCGATTGAGAACCCTAACTGGAAAAGCAGGTTGATGGTGTCTTGGGTATTTTTTAGACATGCTTGAGGTGCATCTCCTGTTCTGCAAAGGTGGGCCACCACCACTGCTGGAACCTTGGTGAACACTCTTGGTGCTGAGGCTATGCCAAATGGAAGCATTTCAACTGAGTGTCCCCCACTTTGAAACTTAGGAACTTCCTATGGGCTGGCAACACTGAAATATGAAAGTAGTCTGAAATATGAAAGTAGTCATCTTTCATGTCTAGTGTAACCATGTAACCTGTTTGAGAAGAGGGCTTAGCCCCTGCTGCGCAGTCATCCTGAATTTCTGTGGCTTGACCTACCTGTTTGCAGGAGGCAGATCTAATACAGGGCGCATGGTTAAGTCCTCTTTGTACAACGAAGTACACTTTATAAATACCTGTTTGCCTCTAGATAGGGGACTCGTTCTATGGCTCCTTTCTGCAGTAATGTCTCAACCTCTGCTTGCAGGATGAATTGATGCTCTGGTGAGACCCTTTGTTCTTTGATGGATGGTAACAGGGTTTTCGTAGAAATTTGATTGAGTATCTGTCTGCAACGGTAATTAGCACCAACTGGTCTGAGGTTATTTCCACCCATGCGTAGGTGAATGATGATATTCAACCTCCTACTTGGGATGCTGGGGAGGGAACCTTTATGTGAAAGTCACATGTAGGCAGGAAGGTCTCTAGAGAGGCTGCACTCCTACTTATACCCTTACCTCGACTAAAACGTTGTTGTGAAGTTTGGTAGGTAGACTGTAGGAACCCTGAATGAGTGGGTCTGGAGAAGGCTTGGTTACGAAAGGAACAACTGGATGTTGAAAACTCCTCGTTGGACAAACTGCTTATTAGAAATGTGACTAAGTCTTAAAGGAATGGTTCGGTCAGAAATGTTTATTGGCCCTACGGGTCGGCAATGTGTTTTTAAGCCTAAATCGCTCGATATTATAAAAATTTCCTAAGGACCTTACCTGAGTTTTCGTCCATCAAACGCACGCGAAAAGAAGCAACAGGGCGCAGCCATTTTGTGATAATCCTATAACTTGCCCCCTCGCCCTGGGTGACCTGCTTTTGCGGCACTAAATCATATCCCCCGTCCCAGAGCCTGACATCAGCAGACTCGTATCGCCCATTTCACAACGCCAAAGCACGCCTCGTGTCAACATTCGCTGCGCTTCAGCTAATGACGTGTCGCCATGGAAATGGCAGGACGCCTCTTTACTCAATAAGTATAAACAGACCGTTTGACAACACAGCAGCAGATTTTCGATTCCATTCCTCTGTGTTACTTTGAGTATTTTGTGACTCGTTTCTGGGCTCTGGTCAGCTACCTTCGCAGCCTGTAGCCCGTGTGAACACCTGTACCATCGCTATAAATTACTTTAGTTTGTTTAATGGCTATAATAATGCCCTACATGTACGAGCCAGAGTATACAGAGGAGGAACTACTGGAAAGGGAAACATGCGAAAACGATGGGGCTTCAGACGGCAGTTGGCAGGGCGAATGAACGGATGAAGACACTGAACCTAGTCGCATGGACAGTGTTTCCACCTGGTGCACATGCAATCGGTGCGAGCTAATGCCAACCGAGGACGAGAACTGCTGCTGCTGCGAAAACTCAGGATGAGTGGCCTACATTTCGGAAGGCGAGCCACGGCCGCAATGCATCACCGAGCTGCCAGACTTCAGGGCAGCCTGCCTTACAGGGTCCATGTTGAGAATAATGATGGTGCTTATGCACGAACTTGGTGCAACTATTCGTCCTCTTAATCCGCGTAACGAGTAAGTATACTCTGGTTGTGATGCCGCTACTATTTCATGGTCGTCTCCTATATTCAAAATTACATATACATTTCACTGTAACGCATGAAAGTCGTTCAATAGTGTGCAGTGTCTATACAGCATTTGTCCGAGCAGAATGCCATTAGTTACAAGAATTGTCATTGACAACAAAGGTTTAATAAACTTTTCTTGGTCATTTAAAAACAGTTTGTATCATTCTTTTTCACAGGTGGTACCGGCTGGTGGCCTATCGTTCCTTTACATGGTGGCTTCACGGGAGGCTTGGACACTGCGTTCGAAGAGTAATACCCGCCTGTGCTGTTGCTGCCATAAGACAAACTTTCCCTAGTGACAGCGGTCAGTACAGGGGATTTTCCCTCGCTGTGCTGCAACCTGACCTGTACAATGTGTAAAGTTTTGTATTTTTGTGCCATCAAAATAAGAAACAATAAAACACCACATTTTAACAACGGTTGTTTCGATTTTTTAAATGAATCAAGTGTGTCTCCATTCAGCAGTCTTCCTGTGCCTTATCTGCACGCCCCAGGCCCATCCATCCCACCCCCCTCTATCAAAGGCGGTTCGCGCCAGTGGATGTGCACTGCCATGGGGGGCTGTCAGGGGCGCAAACGGCCAAGGTGCCAAACAGCATGTACACTTCAAAAGGTATCCCACGCCCAGGGGCCATCTCTCACATGGCCTCCTCAGACCCTGTGTCTCCGGCCAGGATTCCCCCCCCCTCACGCTGACCGACCCCCGGCAAACCACATGATACCACGATATGTACACGTCATTCGTTCACAAACACACCCCTGTTTCTAATACGTTATAAACCACTTGATATGTCTCATGAGAACATCTTTGTGCTTTGCAAGTCAACTCCTGAACGTGCAACCTGAAAACCACTGAGATCGATGCTAATCTGCTCGTCGTCGTGCTATCTGTGAACTTCTGAGAGCGCTTCGAGCAAACTCGTCAGTGTGCTAGCTGTGGCCATCTACCTGTTCTCCTGCCACAAACTACTGGGCTTGCTGAATCTAACTGTCCGTTGGTCAAGGTAAGGCCATGTATCACAGTCATATTTCGGTCATTTTTAATTTTCTATTTGCCAGTAGAGTACTCATTAGTGCTATGTTCATTGGTCTCATTGCTATTGACTTGAGTTTCAATTGTTATGCTATCAATAGATCTATTTATTTTCATCGGAGTAAATTGTCATCGAATTGCATCCTTCGCGGGTCGTGTCTATAATGTAAGCATGTTTCCTTCTCGTGCAAGACAGTACATCCAAGGGACGAGTCACATGTTCAGAGTTTAGTTCCATCATTTTTTAATTTGTGAAAGTAATGCAAATACTAAGCTGCACTTGATGAACTGGTATAGTTCCGGCGACCAAAACAAACCTTGCATTGAACATGGTATGGTTCATTTACTTTGACATTCATCAAGGTTTTATAATAATCTTGATATTTACTTTTCAGAATTTTCAATGCCTGCCTGTTCGATTAGCGGTTGCCCTTCGAAGACCCATGTTAAATCTGAAGGCACTACAATGCATGTATTCCCTAAAACTGTTGATCAAATAAGAGAATGGGTCAGACATTGCGGATATCCACCGGAAGAGCTTGAAAGTAGAGTCCAACAAGTCTTTGAGGACAAAGAAGAGGGGTGATCGATAGCGCATCTGCAGCCGGCACTTTTCCTCGAACATGTACGCCACATCTTGGGTAACAAAGAAGAATAAACGGCAAACGACACGAAAATTGCTCGCAAACGCTATTCCAACTCTATTCGTCCACATTCCGCCACTGGTGAGTCAAGTGTCCGGATTTAGCTTTAGGCCTTGCAGTAGTGTGTAGGTAGCCGAATGGATTAATTGATATTTTAGGTGTTGTGTCCCTGTAATACTTTCGATATTGATGAGTGTATAGCTTTTTGAATAATGACTTTTATCAAACTATTTTTTGATTTTACAATCCCCAAAGGAAATCTATTTATGGGCACAGGGAACTGTGCTATATTGCGCATTTTCAATAGCATTATTCTCAAGTATTCTGTCGGCTTAAATGGCAATTTTTAATATTGGCATTTCATTACCAAACAATAATTTACCTTTACAACTGCTTGACTACCCACTGAATCTGAAGCAAGAACATTCTACGGGTAAAGCCCGGTGCGAGTTGAGGGCAGTTTGCATTTAGAGGACACTGTTTTGCTGTTTGCTGCTTTGCCGTGCGCCGTGACCAGGATATATATCCACGACTCGCCTTATTTGCACGGAGCCAGCAGAGGGACGCTACTGTGTGCTGCACCAACAGCTGCCAGAAAGGGTGGCGAGCAGCACCTAAGTCTGCACGGGCTGCATGGCACTTCAGAGGAAAGGAACATCCGCGATTTAAAGTTAAGGCAAACATTTTACTATTAAAACTTTTTCCACTGACTTTTACATCAATTCCATAGACAATGTCAAGGGTTGTGCTATCGTCCTCAATTGAAATTACAAAAGCAACTTCATCTCACGAAAATCAACTCCAACCATATGGGGTCACCACGGACCGACAAGCCACATCAACCCAGTTGCAAAACAAACGAAATGCCTGATTCAATTTCTGATACCCCGTCTAAGTCCTCGTCCGTGGAAAATACAGCCGGGGAAGGGGAGGCTAAGGGGGATGACTTTTCACATGGGGAAATGGGTGAGGAGGTACTTAATCCAACTGCTAGTCCACTACAAGCCCCGTATATTCCCCAAAATGACAGTCAATCACCGGACCAAGGAGGCTTGTCTCTGGTTAATGCACCCCAAGTGGTCGGCCAGAGTGGCAGCTTAGATGCTGTCTTGTTACCACGGGACTTATTTACCTTTGGAGCAGACATCCAACACAAACAGAAAACATCATGTTGTAATGGAACTGCTAAAAGTTGGCATCCACCTGGCCTCACTTCCAATTTAGGTCCCTACCCAGACATTTTTAGTATTGGACAAAGTTTTACAATGGCACAAGGCAATGTTGGGCCACACTCAATCCAGGATTCACTACCGCCGATTCAACAACAAAAAAAGAGTCGGAGCGGGTCTAAAGGCTCACCCGAATGTTGTAGAAAAGCCATTACATCAAAGGCCTGTGCTGCATTGGCCAGGGGGGTCCTCAAGTAGGCCTTGCCACGCTGAAGCACGCCAGCAGGCACCATTCTCAAGTAAAAAACAACGCTGTCAAGCCCTTCTGTCGGACGAAGATCTTTTGTTGGACTTGGCAGCGGCACAGGTCGAGGAGCAGTCCCAAGGAACTGCGCAAATTGACGCAAAAATGATTTCAGCCTTTGCCATTACAATGTCTCCATTTATGAAACTAATTGAGACTCAAACGGAGCAACTCCGTGATCAAACGACTGTACTCGCCATGTTGCATTCTAAGATGATCTTTGTGGAACGGTTCATTTTAGCACTCCAGTCTAATTTGGACAAAAACACCGACCAAATTACGCAAATTCTCAAGAGCATACTGGACCCAATTATTCTTCAGAAAGAAAAACAGAGAGTTGACCGGTTGAGTTGTAACTCACCGTCTCTAAGCGCTCAAACAGACCCCGCATGCGCAGAGTCTCCAGCTGTCTCAATTCTAACAGACTCACCGCCCACAACTGCGCCAATAAGAGGATTCCACAGCTGTTCCGACAAGAGACGTATCAACTAATCCAGACAAGTCCACGGCTATTCCATCAAATCTGGTGCCTACTTCCCTAGCCAGCAACAAGGACAAGGCTTGTAGCCTGACTTTGCCTGTAAAGAACAAGTCTGTCAAACTGAGGGAAATGGCGACAGACCCTATAAGGCCTCAAATTAATACCTATGGCATGTTCAAGGTCCAATCAAAAGGAACGAGGGAATCGTCGAGCCCCGAGATGGTGCTCAATGAAAAGGGATCAAACACCTACTTGAAAAAACAACCATCTCTTTCTGACACACATGGTGGAGAAACAAAAACTTCAGAAATTAAACCACCTTTAGTTGTGTCTAAAAAGAGGGCCTGCAGTCAGATTAGGTCCAATAAACTCACTCTTCCAAGAAATTTTCAAACTTCAGGACCTGGGGCAGTCCGTACAAGGATTTTGCTGAATACAAAAAGGTCCACGAACCTATATGGGGTCAGACCAATATTCAATTAGTGAAGAGGACTCTGAACACGAATCATCAAATAGTGGCACAGAAAGTGATTTAATGAACCTGTCAACTTGCTCGGATGACACCAGTTCAAGGGTACTCGAGACAAACGACAGTCAGCAGCAGGCTACTAGTCGACCTGAACCACGGGACTCTGGCCATCCAAGTGCTACCACAAAAACAAACATTGCGCAAAATCAAAATGTGGGCAAGGAAGACTTCAAGAGTCGTGAACCAAGGTCCCTAGTCCTGCTAGAAAAAAAGGACAAGAAAACTCCTAAATGGAGGTCGAAGCGAACCAATAAGGTGGAATCGTGAGACAATTCAATGGATGTGGGCGAAGATACCACACCTTCAGATTGTGAAATACCCTTCTTGACAATGGAAGAAAGAAGATCTATGTTATTACAGGGGGCACCAGTAGAGGCGAATGAGAAATATCTTAGTAATTACCACGGGTTCATTCCCGTGGGGGACCCAAAACGATCTGTCAAATGGGCAGAAACCAGCAAGCCGGCGAGAGCCGCCACAAAAACTAAACAAGCTATGGAGCAGGACTTAAACAACACTGCACAAACTAAGGCGTTCAAATTATCCTTGACAAGAACCCTAGAATTTCCAGATAATCTCGTCATGAATAGAAATAACATTATGAGGTTACTGCGATGTGTACCAACTTTAGACCAAGTAAACTCAAAGGACATTGATTTAATTGAGTTTCCTAGTGAATCCTCTTTTGACAATGTGATCCTTCACATAGCACGATGTAACATCAAAAATGTACTTGTCAAAGAAGGGACAAAACTGAATGCTCATGGGTTTACATTAAAGGAATTAGAAAATCATACAACAAGTTCAAGTGAAATCTCACTCCAGGATTCGGGTGAAGGCCAAACAACATTCCCGCAGGCAAAGATTGTTGCCCCAAAAAACATAGGCAACCAATCTAAAGAAGGAACAGACAAACTAAAAATTGGCATCTGTAAGGGTAGTAGGTGCGTTACTTTGAAGAAAACGGTGGGGCAGAAGGTTCACAGCGAAGAAGACAAGTTGGTTAGCTGGAACACTGGCAAGTTCATTATAACGCCAGTCCAAGAGCGTCATTAACCTCTCCAGGACTAAGAAAATAGCTAGCTGGAATACTAGGGGTTTTGTACATCTATTTGAAAAAAGTGAAATAAACTTAAGATACAACCTTATTTGCCTCCAGGAGACCTGGTTGAGGGAGATACCTGTGCTGAAGGGCTACGAGGTGCACTTAAACCCGGGCACGAAGGGGGTGAAAGGACGTCCAATGGCAGGCCTAACAGCAATAAAAATAACAAGTGGCTTAATTGTAACCACCTCAATCAACATTAACCCTGAAATTCAGTTCACCTTCGTACAAACAACTTCACCCTATTGGGAAACCAAGAACCAGTCGCTGCTAATCTGTAACATCTATTGGAGAAGCAGTTCAGCAAACGAGCAAAGTACCAAAAGCATCTTGCTAAGGGAAATCGACGAGGCCAGGACTACTAGTATAAACCTGGCGGTACTCTGTGGTGATCTCAATATGGAGTGCTTCGACAAGATGGGCAGCAAAATAGAAGTGTTACCAACTGGGGTGGCAGAGAATATAAGAAGGGGACTGGACTTTGAAAAGGAGTTGATTGAGAGAAACATCTACATGGCTAACGGTAACCTGCCGGGTGACAAACCAGCGGCTGCAACATGGAAGAAGGGGGTTCATTCAAGTACTATTGACTACATCTTTGCCACAGAAAATTTACTAACAAAATTGACCTCCCTAAAAGTGATACCTACTGAGCTAAGTGATCACAACCTTTTGGAACTAAAATGCACAGATTGGGCCTCCGGAAATCCACCAAGGAGATATCAAGAAGATCAGAATCTCCAGGTTGCTTCGGGAGGCAATCGTTTACGGATTACCAAAAGAAACTTGCCGTTCGTAACATCATCCTTGCTGGGCCTGAACTCAGACTCACTTTGCCAAGGTGACAGTACACTGCAATATCCAGATTTCCTACAGGCCTTTAGAGAAAAGAAGGACATTTCCATGAAGCCAACCTTTGTGCCGAAGTAAGTCTTCAACATTCAGATTGCAGAAAGAAAGAGTCATTAATAGACTGGGAAGAGGAATGAAAAAATACAAAACGATTCAAAACTTAACTTTGTTTAAAAAAGCCAAAAATACCTTTAAGTACTGGATATTTCACCACAAACAACAAATGATTCAACAAGATGGTGAAAGAATGCTGCAGCTTGCCACCCGGAAGAACACAGCAGGTGTGTGGAAGCTAATAAATGACTTGAACACCCCTGAGGAGTCAAACATAACAAATTCAGTATCTGCACAAGTGTGGGAGGCGGACTTTAAACGCTTATACGCATCCAAAGGGCCGGAACACATCAAGTCACTTGCAAAGTCAGAAGCCGCCTGGGACTTTAAATTTGACATCCAAGAAATAATCAATCTCAGAGAAGTCAAATGTGTTCGAGGGCAGCAGGCCCTGATGGTTTGACCAATGAGATTCTGAAGAAAGATCCAGTTGGCTGGGCATCATTTATGTTGAAACTATTCACCACCGTGGTCAGAGAAAAGTCTGCCACTATCCTGGACCCGTTCTATAGTGGTCCCCATCTTCAAGAAGGGGGACAGGTCTGATCCCTGCAATTATAGGCCGATCACCCTTCTCGACGTGGTTGGCAAAATATTTGCGGCAATTATCCTGAGGCACCTCAATGAATGGAGCTTGACGTTCCACCACCAGGATCAGTGGCAGTCCGGGTTCCGAAAGGGGATCGGCACTAGTTTAAACATATTCATCATCAGTATACTCAAGTGCCTGGTCAACCAGAAAAAGATATGGTCGATTTACATTGCTTCGATCGACTTGGAACAGGCTTTTGATTCTGTGGACCACAGAATCCTGTGCAACAAACTTAGGAAATGTGGTTGTCCCCAAGCCTTGAGAGAACCCATGGAAGCCCTTCACTGCGATACCACTTTAAGAATCAGGTTGACAGGAGGGGGCTACTGTCAAACAAAATTCTTTCAGAGAACGGGTTAAAGCAGGGTTGTCGCTTGGCCCCAGCGGTCTTTTGTCTATTTATATCAGACATGGCTGAGGCCTTCACAAAAACGAGATGCTTTCCACCTAAAATCGCTGGCCATCCAGTGGGACGACTATTTGCTGATGACCTGTTACTGCTTGACCAGACGGAAATTGGGCTGCAGAGACAATTGACTGACTGGTCTGTCTACATTCACAAAAACGGCCTCAGAATAAACGCTAAAAAAATCTAAAATCCTGATACTGGGCGCCAGTGGCAGGTCCAGGAAGAGGAACACATGTTGGTCTCTGAACGGAGAACAAACACCAGTGGTGGCTTCGATGTTGTAAGTGGGGATAACCATAAACAACAGTTGGGGGCGATGTTCCTGGCATCGCCCATTTGAGAAGTAAAGTAATCAACCTGGCATCCCAAGCGCTGCTTATTAAAGGGCGCTATTGTAAATTTTCCATGGTTCCAATTCTGGACTTCTATAACTTGAAAGTCGCACCTATACTCACTTACGCAGCAGAGGCCAACCTCTTTATGGACCCCAAAAATTGGAACCACTTGGAAGGCCTGTTTTGGAAGAGGGTTTTGGCACTGTCAAACTCAATACCTATAGAACGGGTTCAAAGGGAACTCGGCTTATCCTCCCTATACTCTCTGATGCAATGGAAGTCTTTATCCTTCCTGAGGAAATGTATTCACCCACCAGGAGTCAGTGGGTTCTCTATAATCAAGGAGGCCATGGAAGGGAATCAGGTAGAAGTTCTAAAAACTTGGCTTGAGTCCTGCTCTTCTATATTGTTGTCTCTAGCCCTCTCGGGCAAAACATTAACGGAAAACCCAATGAGGGTGAAGCACAAATTACTGTATCTAGCCTGGATTCGGACAGAGCAAAAAGTGAAAGGCTACAAACTGTACGTGGATGAACCAGCGGAACACTACAGTAGGGGTTCGGTCATATCTTACCTGGACAGATTTCCTTCACCATCTGAGCGGCAAAACTTTCTAAGATTTCGTCTAGACTTCTATCCAACACGGGTGGTCACAGAAGGGAGAACAAAGGCCCAGGAAGAGAGTACTAAACTGTCGGATCTGCAACACAAGTTTTGAGACCCTGAAACATCTTGTGCTAGTGTGTGAGCCCTTAAATTCCATAAAAGCCAAATACTTGGGGAGAATCCTTGAAAAACGCAGGGCGAATGGCGGACTTGCGTCAGATGGGGGGCTCGGCTCTCCCTGTCGTTAGCTGTACTTCAGTTTGTGAGGCTAACCTTCACCACTATGGAGGCTATCGAAAACAAAAATTGGATGAAAATAACTTCATAGACTGGGCCTTTGAGGAGGAAAAGTGTTTGTCTTTTTTTTTTCTTTTCTTTTTCTTCTCCTTTCTTCGCAATCAGTTCTTTGTAAAAATGTTTGTAAACAATCTTATGTATGTATTGGTCAACGGTTGAATCTAAGGTTTAATAAAAACCAGGTGATGTATAAATATAAATAAAAAAGAAAACATTCTACATCCGTGACGTGCCTGCAGTTATCAACCACTTCTAGAGCGTATCAGGTAATCTTACTTCGCTATTCTGCTACAGACTTGTTTTATGCATGTCAAGTAATAGCTTTTATGTATAGTGTAATTATTTTACCAAATGTTTGGTTAGTTCTTTCCAATTGATATACACCTTAGTTGTTGTCCCCTGGTGTTTGTTTTCAGTTATAATCAGTGTTATCCATACTATTGCAAGCACTGTCTTTCAGGGAGATGCTGAAGCGTCCACCACATTGACAACATCCATAGATATTCTTCAGCAGAACGAGGTATGGATACTGACAGCTCCACTAGATCAGAGCTGGAATACTTGTCGTTTGTTTGTTCTACACAATGTTTAATTCGTGTTTCGCTATTGAGATGTACCTGTGTGGTCGTCCTCACGTGTGCTATGTTTTCAATATTGTGATACATAGTAATGAAAGTACTATGTTTCAGGGAGTCGATGGAGCGTCATTACGTGCCATCTATGCGGATCCAGAAAATATAGTCGTTGCAGCGCAAGAGGAAGGGAAGACATGCAGAAACGAATCGGAGCAACAGCGTGCAGATGTTGAAGTTCGAGTCAAGACAGTTGCAAAGAAAAGAAACAAAAATAAGATTAGTTACAAACAGGTCATATTTTTAGAAATCTTTTTGTGCTGGGACTATGTTTTTTTTCTGTCAATTGTACGATACTTTATCTTGTGTTTAAACTGAACATCCCTTTTCCAATCAGTCTTCTAGTTACCGGTGGGTGTACAAACTATACATACACAGACAGTGAAGCAAATGAGAGATGTTGCTTGCCAGACCATTTACACTATGGAGGAACTCCTTCCACCCCCTTGCGCCTCCTCCTCACCTTAATATTGTAAAAGGTGGATTCTCCGGCCTGCTCCTCATGGCAGGGGCGCGTAGATGTGGGGGGCGAACAGCGACCAAGTTACTTCACTGGTGCAAGCCCCCCTGTGGGAATCCAGGCCTGCTGTGACTCCGTAGGTTTGCTGCTTTAAAGTCTTTATATGCAGTTCTTATGTTCCTCTTAGTTTGGATAATATGGTCTTGCTTATTTCCCTTTAGGTATGGAAAGGTATTTTGGTGTTGTCATGCAGTTTGAAGATGAGCATGGGCCCATAGGCTAAAGCGCTGTGTGCACGATGCTGTCCGGTGAGTAATGCGCGATGTGCAGCGCTGTTTTGCCTTTTATATTGCTAACCTGTGTCTTTTCTCTCCTTGCAGGTTGAGATGTCCCTCGCCGAGCGCCGTATTGTTCCAGCGATGATACTGACCAGGAGATGACTACCCCAGGTAAGAATTGTGTGGCTTTCTTCGATCAGGAGGAAACGTGAGTAAATGCTTACTAATGCGGTCTTTCTTTCTCCTCTTTCCAGGTTATAGTATTCCAGGATGCATGCGGTGCCGGATGATGGGAGTTCATACCTTCAGGTGAATGGAACTGAAGTCGGCGATGGATTGAAGACAGGATACTGTTCCAGGTAAGTTTCGTAGTTTTCTTTCTCTCTCTCTGCAGGTCTGTGGTTTTAGGTAAGCTGACATCAAAGAACTGGACACGGTGAGCGTTATGCTGTCCACAGCAGAATAACGCAAAGCATGTTCTGCTTTTTGGGTGCAGTTTAAATAGTCTCCGGTAAAGTATTCCAGGTAAAATAGTCCCAGACCTGCCACACCCAAAGTAGTCCAGGTAGTCCCAGGCCTGCCACACCCAAAAGACTAGACCGCATAGCTCAGTTCCTTGGAACTGAGCTATGTGTGTGTCTCCATGTTGGCTGAACCACCCCCCTCACCCCCCAGTTAAATAGTCCCATTCTAATGATGGTCTTCATGATGGTTATGAGCCTGGCGCCAAAGGACTGCCTCCAAGAGAGTCTTGGATGAGGTTTTAAGGCCTTTGACCTGGCCCTAACTGGAAGGCTGACTTGACAATGAGGGCGAGGTTTTAAGGCCTTTGACCTGGCCCTAATGGAAGGCTGACTTGACAGCGAGGGCCAGGGTTAAGGGTCATGACACAAAGTCAAAGCCCGGTGAAGGCTGCAGCCAGCCGTCGGGAAGAAGCCATTCGAAGCTTCAGACAATCGCCAGACAGAAAGATCGATCGTCGAGACTGTTGAAATATAATATTAATATTCATTATTTTTCAAACTTAAATCTCAGTAGCAAGGCTCCAAGCTCCGCATTTGTGACCGACCAGGAATGGTGGAAAAAAACCAAGTCTAAGGGGCGTGGACAGGATCATAGGTACAATGCACATCTCGTACGGATAGTACATTACTGTGAGAAACCTGAAGGTGTCTCACCCGCTAGTCCCCGGGATGTGTCATCCAGGTGGCCAGGACACGGCCATTGCTTTTGGATCCAGTTCCTGGGCGTGGATACTTAGGGATTAAACGCCCTCCCCTTTTTTCCCCACACAAACACTTTCTCGTGGACAACTCACTGAGGGAAAACGGACTAACATCTGAGCCATATACATGGCATGTGCCAAAACGATGGTCAGGCAGGGTCAGGCAATTAGTGATCATTACACACACCCAACTTCAATCACACTTCCCCACACGGATAAAAGGCAGCGCACGAGAGCACACTCTTGAGCGAGGCAAAGCACACAAGGAAGCAGCAGTTCCAAGATGGCAGTTTAATACAAGGCGAAAAATGGCGAGAACGAAAAGGAATACAAAGGAAGAGCCCTTGACCTTTTCACTGAAAGACTAACTTTTACGAGCCTTCGAGAATAGACAACCTAAGACCTGGAATAAAAGCGGACGACTCCTGCATTGTGTGTTGGAGGTACCCGGGGCAGTCCCACGTTAATAGTCATGGCAGGGAGACGCGGCTGCTGCGTAGTACTGTCCTTGGCTCCTAACCAAAGAAAGGCCAGTGGAGGCAGCACAGCCGGTGAGATGAGGAAACTGATACCAACCCGGGCTGTCTGGAACACAAGGTTGCAAGCAGCAACACTGTATAAAGGAATTTGAAGAGGACAGTGCATGAAGCCCATGTGGCAAGTGATGCGAACATAATTAATGCACTAAATGAGTGACTGAACTTTGAAGCGAAGATAGATACTGTAAACAGAGTGGTCTGGCACCATGTGCATGCTCATTCGAAAGTCTGTTAGGTATCCAAACCCAAAAGGGGAAAAATGTAAAGAGGAATTGTACATGTGAAGTGGTCCCGCAACGGGTGAAGCTAAACTCTGTTCACATTTGAAAGTCTACTATAGTTGACTAAAATCGGTCCGAGCCCAGCTGAGGGAGACTAAAAGGGGATCTGAGCCCAGCTAAGTGGGAACCGGGGTGAATCAGGAGTCACCCGAAAGAAAATCCTGGGAGCATTGAACTAAAGAAATCTGAGACCCTAGGGGGATGCGGGTGAATAGGGAATCACCTAAAGTGAACATTTGTAGAAATCCAAAGAGGAAAAGAACTTCTCGTTTTTGTTTGGTTACATCAGGCCCTCTGAACGAAGAGACTGAGTACAGAGACTTGCATACAGAGGGTCCTGAGGCTATGACTGAACTGTATCCTTGTGCTAAAGAAGCCAGAGACACTGCTACACTCGAGTGAAACGCTTTGTCCAGTGCTAAAAAAGTGGGGAGGTGAGGCCAACAGCCCGAACATCCTGATTTTGAACACCTTTCTTTTTGTAACATTATTCCCACGCCGTTTGTATCTAGCAGTAAGGATTGGCAATAGGTTTTTTAGTATAGGACCTTTTATTTTGACAAGTCACCACTAGGACTGCATTACTATTTGATGGTAGTAGCTTGCTCCCATCTGTAGATTTAGGATTAGATAGGCGTTTTTCATACCCTAGTTGAAGCTCAATAAACACCCTTGAAATGTGGTCACTTGCGTCTTACTATTGATACCATGTCTTCCTTACATGTGGTGTCAGTAGTGGGATGTAACCCAAATGAAACAAATTGAGCAACCTAACATTTCAGAAGCTTAGCCATAGAGCCTTAGACCCTTCTGTGGCCAAAATAATCATTAGGTTTTGATGTGTAGCAGCAGAGAAGCTACTATCCCTCCAGGAAAAAGAATAATGATCTCCACAGACAGATTTGATACTCCGCTACACCCTCCTGGGTGTTTTATTGGATTGGCCCCAAAATCTGGCCTGGCAATTCGGTCTAGACATTCTAGCAACAGTCATAGCCAGACTTCTTGGGAGACAAAGGTTCTCTTACAGAACCATGGTGAAATCCTATTTGAAGTACATTGTGGAGACAAAATTGCACAGGGAATTCCTGAAAAGCTCAATTTCCTCGTTTTAACGAGAGTGAATCGGAAGATACAGAGATGTACTTTAGGCTTGGGGAAGCTGATGAAGCTTCTACAAATAAGACAAAAAGGGAAGAAGAGTTCACTATTTTTCCCGACCTATCCTTTGCTCAACTAAATGATCCAGCCCTCGCTGAGGCTTCCTTGCAAGCAATTCCCAAAGGGGAGGGTGGTAGAACAGGGAAGTCCTTTTTCCCTCCTAAAACAAAGATTACTATATAGAAAGGAAACGTCCACAGAAGGCCCAAGCAAAACTCAATCCCCAAAACCCCGAAGGACCGTACTAGAGATTGCCCATTCACACCTGACAGGGGGTACACTTGGTGAAATCCAAGACCGAGGCACATATCAGTGGGAAGTTTTACTGGCCAAGTATCCATGCTGATATAAAAAAAAACTTTATTCAGACATGTGAGATATGTTACAGAACCAGTACTCATATTCCCTTGCCTGCCCGTCTGAAACTTCTCAATAATAGAAATCCCTTTGTGTAGGATTGGGATCGACATGCTTGAACCTTTGGAAACCTCTAGACTGGGTAACAAATATGTACTTGTGATGGTCGATTATGCTACCCGATACCCTGAGGCATTCACTATGCGGAACGCGACCCAGCAGATTTTAAAAACCTATTACTATACTTTTCTAGAGTTTGTTTTCCTAAGGCATCCACTGGATTCTCTCCCTTTGAACTACTCTATGGTAGAGAACCTCGAGATGTCCTAAATATGCTCTGGGAAACCTGTGAATAAAGAGAAGAGGCACCCATTCCCCTTTCACAACTGCTACTCGATTGCGAGAGCATATGAGACTTGTTCGAGATCTAGTGTATACTCATGGAAAAACCCCAAGCACAACACAACAAAAGTCCACTTACCACAAAAAAGTGGAAGGTTGTTTTCTGTAGGACAAAAAAACGCATTGGTCCTCTTACCTACTTAGGAAAACAAACGTGTCTCCAAGTGGCACGGGCCATGTGAAATATTGGAAGGCACGGGAAGAACAAGTTACTTTCTTACCTGGTAACGTTCTTTCGATGGGATGGTCCGACAACGTATTCCATATCTATGACAGGTAATGTCCACAGCTTGCTGCTTCGGAAAATCTTCAGCGTCTGCGTCGATGACGTCAATGCGCTGTCCCCGAGGACCTCCTCCGACGGCCGACGTCACCCGATCTGATGACGCACGATGCCCATAGCCTCAGTTGTAGTTTTTTCCCCCCAGAACGTGTGCCACCAGTTTTCTGCCAGTCAGACACACAAGGCCTTGCGGAACGCAAGCTGCAATGGCAAAAGAAATTCTGCAACGGGGAAGGTAGGGAGGGAGCGATATGGAATACGTCATCGGACCATCCCATCAAAAGAACGTTACCAGGTAAGAAAGTAACTTGTTCTTCGAGGGGATTGGGTCCTCCGACGTATTCCATATCTATGACAGACTCCCATAGCAGTACCAAGCAAGGAGGGGGAAAAAAAAACGTGAACACAAATTTAGCATGTCCAATCAAATTGCGGAATAAAGGACTGCCTTGCCAAAGGCCAGATCCTGCCCTCGGATGGAATCGAGGGAGTAGTGCCGTACAAAAGTATTTACTGAAGCCCAGGTGGCTGCATCACAGATGTGACAAATAGGAACACCCCTCTGCAGGGAAGTAGACGCAGCCACTCCCCTGGTAGAAAGGGTCCACAAGCCAGCCGGAGGGTACTTACCCGCCAAGCGGTAACACTCGCAAACAGCTAAAATAATCCAACGAGACAAAGTCTGTTTCGTCACAGCTTGTCCCAAACGCTTTCCAGCGTAACCAATGAAAAGTTGATCGTCCACTCTGACCCGGGACATGCGCGAAATATAAAAGCTCAACGCTCTCCTAGGATCAAGCCTATGGAGCCTCTCCTCTTCCTTACCAGGATGTGGAGGAGGATAGAACGCTGGAAGAACAACCTTCTGGCTCAAATGAAATTCCGAAACCACCTTTGGAAGAAAAGGAGGACGAACTCTAAGGACAACCCTGTCCTTCTGAAACACAGTGAAGGGTGGCTTAACTGAAAGTGCCTGTAACTAACTCATTCTGCGAGCGGAGGTAACCGCAACCAAAATCACAGTTTTCCGAGTTAACAGTCTCAAAGGGCAAGAATGTAAAGGCTCAAACGGAGCACCCATAAGAAATTTAAGAACAAGGTTCAAATCCCAACCGTGCACCAGAAAAGGGGACGGAGGGAACACATTAGTGAGCCCTTTCAAAAACTGAGAAATCAAAGGAATCTTAAAATAGGAACATTCTTCAGGCGAGCGCTTAAATATGGACAGCGCCGCCAGGTAACCTTTAATGGTCCCCACTTGCAATCCCCTGTGGGCCAAGGAAAGCAAAAAAGACAGAACCATGGGAATGTCACATTCCAAAGGATCCACATTCCTAACTCTGCACCAGTCGCAGAACTTTCTCCAACGGCAACGGTACAGACTTTGTTGCCGGCCGCCTTGCCGAGAGCAACACCTCCATCACGTCTGAGGATCATCCGGGAACCGAACCTCCGTAACCTCCGCAGTACTTGCGGGATGACTGGGACTGGAGGAAACACGTACAGCAGTGGGAATGACCACTCCACCACGAACGCGTCTCCTAAGGCTCCTTTTGGAGGAAATTCCCACAAGCAGAACCTTTTGCACTTCCGGTTGACACTGGAGGCGAAGAGATCTACTTGAGGGGTTTCCCCAAAGGGGCGAAGATCTCCAGGAGAATCTCCTGAGACAGCTCCCACTCGTGAGAGATCGTGCTCTGCCTGCTCAGAGCGTCCGTCTCGTTGTCGTCTCCGGCCAGATGAACAGCCGAGATCAAAAACTTCCTGCTGGATGGCCTAGAACTCTAGCTGCATCGTCTCCCTGCACAGAGGAAGTGACCCTGCCCCTCCCTTTTTGTTGACAGTCGGCAGAAAAGCCTTCAGGGCAAGCCTGACATCCCTCCGCTCCAACAGATTGATATGGAGTCTGGACTCCGACGGAGATCAACGACCGCTGACTGTCAACTCGTTGGCATGAGCTCCCCATCCCGTGAGGGATGTGTCCGTCACAATAGTCACCTCCGGCCAGGGCAGCCAAAATGGGGCCCCCTTCATCAGATTGCCTTCGACGGCCCTCCACAGAAGGTCCTGGGCGACCGAGGGTGGCACCTGAACAGGGTCCGACAGCCTGCCGGAGGACTGAGACCACTGGAGCTTGAGTGCCCACTGCAAAGATCTCATCCGCAGACGAGCCTCTGGCACCAGAAGAATGCAGGATGCAATGAGGCCGAGCAGTCTCAAGAACTCGGACGCTGGGAGATTCTGAGCAAGTTGAAACTTGTGCACCATCTGCTGAATGTGAAGAGCCCTCACCTGGGGAGGAAAACACTGCCCCAGGGATTTGTCGAGCACTGCTCCGATGTACTGGAGCCGCTGCGTTAGTGTCAAATGGGACTTCTTTAAATCGAGGGAGAAGCCCAGCTTGTGAAGGGAGTGGCAGGTGACAGACAGATGATCCAGGACTTGCTCGAGAGAGCTCCCCCTGATCAACCAATCGTCCAGGTAGGGGTAGACTTGAATCCCCCCCTTTCCTGAGATGCGCTGCCACCACCACCATGAGCTTGGTGAAAACCCTCGGGGCGGAGGTCAATCCGAACGGCAGGACCCGAAACTGAAAGTGTGAGTCGCCAACCGCGTACCTCAGGTGGTACTTGTGCTTCGGATGGATCGGCACATGGAAGTAAGCGTCCCGAGGTCGAGAGACACCAACCAGTCCTGAAGTTGAAGGGCCTGGAGGACTTGAGAGAGAGTAACCATCTTGAACTTGCCCTTCCTGAGGAGTTTGTTAAAACCATGCAAGTCCATGATGGGTCTCAATCCTCCGTCTTTCTTTGAAATCAAAAAATAAGGGGGATACCATCCCTTGTTCCTCTCCGCTGCAGGCACCAGTTCTATGGCGCCTTTCTCCAGCAGGGCTTGAATTTCCTGCGCTAAGAGCGAATCCGGACTCTTCAAAGAAAGGTTCCCAGGTGGACTGTCGTGAGGCCTCTGCCGAAAGGGAAGACAGTAGCCGTGGGTTATGCTCTCCAGAACCCACACATCTGAAGTAATGGCTTGCCACTCTACAAGATGCTGTGCCAGCCTTCCCCCAACCGGCGAACCATGGGACCTGGCCTCATGACTGAGTGGTAGCGGCGTTGCCTGAGGGCAAAGAGGCAACTGCCCGAGCGGCCTTGGCACCTCGAGTACCCTTGTTTCCACCTCTGGCACTCTTACGGTGGCCTCTGACTGCTAGCTCCTCTCGCTTTACTGAAGGACTTGTAATAGCGAAAGGAACCTCTGCTCCATTGCTGTCCCCTAGGACGAAAAGGCAGAGGTTGTCTAACTGCAGCGCCCAACGACTTCCCTGCAGCTTTGGAGGTCTGCAACCTCTCAAGGCTCTCGTCAGCCTTGCTGCCAAAAAGATGTTCACCGTCAAAGGGCATGTTGAGGAGCTGGGACTGCACATCAGGAGCGAACCCAGACTTCCGCAACCACGCAAACCTGCGTATTACGGTGCTCGCCGCCATGGACCGGCTGACACAATCTGCCATGTCCAAACCCGACTGAACGGCCTCACACATGGCATCCTTGCCATCCTGAACCATAGCAAGGAAACCATCCCGTTCGTCCCCTTCGGGAATACGTTCAGCCGCTAATGCAACACAGTTCCACAGAGTGTGTGTGAAACGAGACAAGGCACATATGGAGTTGGCCGTCTGAAGCGCCATAACCCCTGAAGAAAACACTTTCTTCGCCCAGCCGTCAAAACGTTTGTCGTCCCTATCCGGAGGGATGGTAGGATACGATTCCTGCTTTGCCGGGGCCGTAGCCGCCTGCACCACCAAACTCTCCTGGACAAGTAGCAGGGGTCACTACTGGCTGGACGGTATTTTCGCGACAAAGACTTCCCCACTGCCAGGAGACTCTCTGGAGCAGTCCAAGCCGCCGCCACCCTTCTCTGTAGAGCCATATGAAACGGCAATACCGGGTCAATAGGGGGGACCAAGATCAAGGATGTCCGTGAGATCATTCCTGAACGAACTCCCCTGGGGGAGCCGACCAACCCAAGTACTCGGTGACCCGAGACATAAGGCGCCGATATGAAGAATCGGCATGAGTGCCATGCTCCGGCCTACAAAACTCCACCTCCGGAGAGGTGTCCAGTCCACTGGCATCATGCAGTGACTGCCTCAGGTCATCAAACTGGCTATGGCCCGAGATAAGATCATCTGGTACCGTAACCGGAACCAAGCCGTCATCGGAGCCTTCATCACCCGCTGAAACGTACTCCAGGCCGTGAGAGGAAGACATCTGGGGACCAAAGCTGTGCCTGACCTTAGCCAGAGCCTTTCTAGGGGCTAACCCCGTGCCACGGGGCCCTTCCGACACCACCGCCTCGAAAGGCGTCGAGGGCGCCGAACGAGTCGGCGCCGACAGAAACGGCGTGGAGCGAATCAGCGTCGACGTCAGCTGCAGCGCCGCCAGCATCGAAGACGTCGACACAGGCCTCTAAGCCCGAGCGTGTCTCTCGACGACCTAGGCGCCGACAGCATAGACGTCCCCCTCGGAGGCAGAGCCTTGAGAGAAATCGTCGACGACCTCGGCACCACAGGCGTCGACGTCTTCTTCAAAGACGGCACAGGATCACGCGGTCTCGAACGCGTCGAGGACCGGGACCTGGAACGGGCATGGCGAGAACGGCTACGTTGTCCGAGCGGGACCTCTTGCGCGAGCCGTGCCGACCACCCGAGCCCGAAGGCGTACGAGCGGTGTCTCTCGACCGGTGCCGACCGACCCCACTCGGAGGCGCGGACGGACCGGTGCCCTGCGATTCAAGAATCGCTAGAATCTGCTTCCCGAAGGAAGCCCATTCCTCCGGTGTCGCTTGCATGGAGGGGATAAGCGACCCGCCGACGGGCGGGGTCCGCGGAAGAGGACGGGGAAGGCGACTGATGCCTGCGCTTCAGGGAATGCCTCGTAGAGGCGGAGGAGTGGCGAGACCGACTCCTGGAAGGAGACCCACTGGACTTCCGACAATGATGCGGAGAGTCGCCTCTCGAGTCATCTGTCGAAAGCCCCGCAGACCTCGACTTCTGGGGCTTAGACACCCAACCTACCAACAGCTTCTTCTTGCGTTCCCGCAAGGCCTTTGCTGTGAGCGACTGGCAGTCGACAGTCCGTATCGTGGGCCTCCCCGAGGCACCAGAGGCAGGAGTCGTGCGAGTCCGTGACCGACATCTTGGACCCACTGTCCCCGCATTTCTTGAAGCCCAGACGCAGATTTGAAGACGAAGTAGACATCGCCACAAACAGGTCTTCACAAAAAACCAAACAGGTTCAACGAACCGAGAAGAAAACAGCAAACTCCAAAGAGTCGAGGCGTACCCAGATTCACAAAGCGAACACGTTCGCGGAAAGAACTGAACTGAGGCTATGGGCGTCGTGTGTCCTACTTATCATATCGGGTGAGGTCGGCCGTCGGAGGGGGACGGCGCATCGACATCATCGACGCAGGACGCAGACGATTTTCTGAAGCAGCACAGCTGTAGACATTACCGGTCATAGATATGGAATATGTCGGAGGACCCAATCCCCTCGAAACTGTACTTCTAAGCTAGCCCCAAACTGACAGGTAACAAAAGACCAATCTATACCATTTAAACCTCTTAAAAGACTGGAAGTAACATCTTTTAGCTGCCAATGCCACGATATTATCTTGCATGGTCCCAGAGGAAATGGATAACTTTGAATTAATTCCCCAAGAGCCATCTAATCGGCAACAAGATTTAAAGGATCTAGTTATAGCATTTCCGATGTATTCTCAGAGAAACCAGGAAGACTGAAAGGCACCTATCACTATATTAGAAGACCTAAAGGAAAAGTGGTCCATCAGAAACCATATAGACTCCCGGATGCCCATAAACAGAGTGGTTGAGGAAGTAAACAAAATGTTAAGAGCAAATATTTTCGTACCCTCTTCAAGCCCTTGGTCCTCCCCTATAATATTAGGCACAAAACCAGACAATTCCTGGAGGTTTTGCATAGATTTCCACCAAGTTAATGCCATCTCTGATTTCGATGCTCATCTCATGCCACGCATCGACAACTTCATGAATAAACTCGGGAATGCCACCTTTCTATCCACTCTAGACCTAACCAAGTGGTACTGGCAGGTCCCAGTAAATGGACCTGATAAGGAGAAGACAGCCTTTTCAAGGCGCCTGGGACGGTTTCAGTTCAAATTCCTCCCTTTTGGCTTGCATGTCCCCCCGCCACTTTCCAACGGCGCATGGATAAAATATTACAGCCCTACTCTGATTTCTGTGGAGCTTATATTGATGCTATAGTCATTTATAGTAAAACCTGGGGAGACCCCCTTTTCCATCTTTGTACCATTATGAGAGCCCTCAGGGAAGCCGGCCTAACTGCCAATCCATCCAAATGCAGACTGGCCCAATCAGCCGTGAAATACCTCTGCTTCTTTGTAGGGAATGGTAGTGTCCAACCTCAACAACAGAAATTAAAGACCGTCCTAGATACCCCTACACCTAAAACTAAGATACCTTAGAGCATTCTTAGGGCTAATTGGTTAGTACCGTAGGTTTATCCCCAATTTCTCAGACAGAACAGCTAAACTGACTGTTTTAACAAAAAACAAACCCGGTGCCAGAACCCTATCCTAAAAAGTAGCAGATTTCTCAAAAGAGTTTGTATTACTAACAGATGCCCCTCTTACAGGGCTAGGAGCACTCTTGTCAGAAATTTGTGATGGATTGGAACACCCCATCTTGTTTACTAGTCGCAAACTCTTCATACATGAAAATAATTACTCTGTTAGAACTAAAGGCCATCAAGTAGGCCATTACCCATCTTAGATATTACCTCCTAGGGAGAAAGTTCACACTTACCACTGATCATGTTCCATTAGTTTAGACAAGGGAAAGATTCTAACCCTCGAGTCATGCAATGGTTATTAGCCCTGCAAGCCTACTGTTTCACGGTGGAGCACCAAAAAGGCAAAGATCAAGGAGCATAGTTTCTTTCTTTCTTGGGTCCCCTGTGAAACAGATGCAGCTAAATCGCATAGTTGAAGGGTATGTGAGAAACCTCATAGTGTCCCACCTGCTAGTCTCCGGGGATCTGTCATCCAGGTGGCCAGGATACTTCCATCGCTTTTGGATCCAGTTCCTGGGAGTAAACCAGTGCGGGAGGATCACCTGGATGGGGGGTCTGCGGGGAGTGGAAGTGGGACACTGGATGGCAAGACGCGGTATCCCCTTCCCTTTAACACCTTTACCCCATCCTACCAGGTAGGATACTTACGGATTCAACCCCTGCAACCCCTTTTCCGACACAAACCCCTTCTCACAGACAACTCAGTGTGAGGGAAAACTAACCTGAGCCACACACCCAACATGTCTCAACACGATGTTCAGGCAGAGTCAGGTAATTACTGATTACACACACCCAACTTCCATCAGACTTCCGACACGGATAAAAGGCGGAGCACACTGAGTGAGGCAAAGTACACAAGGAAGTAGCAGTTCCAAGATGGCAAAAGCGAAGAGGATCGCAAGGAGCGAAGTGCCCTTGACCTTCTCAACAAAGACTGTTACTTTCATGAACCTTCGAGAATAGGAAACATGAGACCAGGAATCAAGGCTGAAGAATCCTGCATCATGTGTCGAGGAAGCCGGGGATATACCGAGTCAAGGTCATGGCGGGGAGAATGGCTTGCCGCCGTGTTACTGTCCTTGGCTCCTACAACAAAGCAGCGCCAGAAAAGTCAGCACAGCCGGTGAGACTAATACCAAACCGGTCTGTGTTGAAGCCAAGGTTGCAAGCGGCAATATTGTATAAGTGAAAGCTGAAGCTGATAGTGTATGTGGTAATCGGCGCAAGCAAAACTGAACAGGTGAGTTATTGAACTTTGAAGCCAAGATACAATGACAGAGTGGTCCGGCAACATGTGTGCGCTCATTTGAAAGTCTCGAAGATATCCAACTGAAAGGTGGCAAACGAGTGGAAAAGGAATTGAGAAATCAAAGTGGTCCTGCAATGGGTCAAGCAAAACCTGATGCACATTTGAAAGTCTATGTTAATAACGTAAAGAAAGTTGATGACAAAATAGATGAAGTTGGTCTGAGCCTGGCAGAGGGAGACTAATTGAACATAGTGTTGAAAAGGATCGAGTCCGGCTGAGGGGGATCCGGGGTGAACTGTGAATCACCAGAGAAATTTGATGTAGTACTATCCTGTGAACATTGTGTTAGGAGGATCCGAGCCCAGCTCAGGGGGATCCGAGACAAATAGTGAATCTCCTGAGAAATTGAGTACTTGTGAAATCCTAAGATGAAAAGGACTTTGTCACATTAGGCCCACTGAAAGAAGACACTTTGAAAGGCAAAGACATTTGGGCACGGAAGGCCCTGAAGCTAATGATTGAACTGTGTCCTTGTGCTAGAGAAGCCAGACACTGTGCTAAGCTTGAGTGCAACGCCTTGTCCCATGCTGAAAACGTGGGGAAGGGAGGCCAATGGCCTGAACATTCTGACATTTTTCTTTTTCGTAACACTGTTTCCCACCTGATTTGTATTTAGAGGTAAGGATTGGCAATATGTTTATTAGTATAGGCCCTTTTGTTGTGACAAGACACCACTAGGACTGCGTTAGTTCATGGTCGTACCTTGCTCCCATCTATAGATTTAGGATTAGATCATAATTTTTCAAACCCTTTTTGAAGTTCAATAAACACCCTTGAACTGTGGTGACTTGTGTCTGTCTTACTGTTGATACCATGCCTTCCTTACAATGCCTGTTTAGATCATCTGTCATGCGGAGATTGCGATGGTCCAGAAGACAGATGATTTAGAGTGGGAAGACTCCTTGGACACCACATGGCTGTGAACAGCCGACAATGTGGTCTACTATCGGCCAGAGAGGGGGCAAGGTAGGTATTTAGTGCATAGTGGTATTGATTGATTTGTTATTTATTGCGCGCCTATACACAAGTGTCTCAAGAAGCAACCAGGCAAGGGATGGGGAACAAAGGGAGGCCAAGAAAAATTATTGTACTAGGCCTACTGTTATTTAGATCATGCACGTGCACAACAAGAAGTGCAGGGGAGAGATTACATTACGAAGTGCACCCAGAGCAGCAGGGCCTTGAGTTATGTGCAAAGGAAGGCTGGGACTACAGGGGGCAATCCCAGCTCGGTAGTGCAAGGTTATCCGGGTGCCAGTGCAAGGTGGGTCAGGCAGTAGGTGCATGGGGACTGGTTGGGGGGGCCTGGTGTTTTAAGACGCAAGAGGACACTGAGCAGCCAGTCAGCAGATGGAGCAGGAGCAAGGGAAGGTTAGCAGGGCAGAGAGAGCAAGAAAAAAAAGAGAAAAGGAAGGTCTTGAAGAGCTTCCAAAATGTGAGGAAATCCACCTCAATGCAGAGAGAGAGGAAGGGAGGCCATTCCAGAGGGATGCACCAGCAGAGGAGAGAGAGATCTATGCCCCATTCTCTGCTTGGAGAAGCGACTCACCCGCAGAATATTAGAAGTAGATTAGCAGAGGGCTCTAGGAGAAAGGTACTCAGAAAGAGTTGAAGATTGTGCGGGCCAAGGCCTCAGAAGGCCTTGTGGACGATGCAGAGGGTCTTAAACCTAATCCTTGCAGCCAACGGGAGCCAGTGGAGGAATTTCAGGGCCAGAGAGATGCTGTCCCTGAGCTTGAAGCCAAGGATAAGTCTTGCGGACCTGTTCTGGATGAGGTGAAGAGTAGAGTTAAGCAGAGAGGCTGTTGCAGTAGTCCATCCTAGATAACCAGGGCTCTGAAGACAGTGAGCCTCTGGGTGAAGGTGAGAGAAGGGAGAATACCTCTGAGGAGGTATAGCTGGAAATGAGCCTTCTTGGCAATGTCTGATGTGTGGAGGGTAGGAGAGAGTGGAGTCGAAGATGATTGCAAGGTTTTTCTCCCCTGAGGGCAGAGGGTCGAGGGCCCAAGGAAGACTGCCAGAGTGAAAGAAGAAAAGCAGGAGCAGGAATCCCAATGAGAATGATCTCATTCTTACTGGCATTGAGGCAGAGATCGTTAGAGGTGAACCATGCCTGAATAAATAGCAGATAGTCAGGGATGAGTGAGGAGGAGGATGAGGAGGCCGAGGGTAGCCTGAAAGAGCTGTGCGATATCTGCATAACACTGGAAGGTAGAGGAAAAGGGTAGAGATCAAGAGGGCCAAACGGGCCAAATAGACATTGAAGAGCCAGGTGGAGAGGATAGAGCCCTGGGGAATAAGACATGTAGAGAGAGAGGTGGCGGAGAGAAAAGGCACAAGCTAAACCTGGGAAGGTCAGTCCAGGAGGAAAGAGGTCAACCACGCCAGAGCCAGATTCATGATGCCCAGGGTCTTGGAGACGGGTAATCAGGATGTTGTGGTTGACCGTGTCAAATGCAGAGGAATGGTCGAGGAGAATGAGGACAGAGGGAGAGCTAGAGTCCAGATTAGAGAGCAGATCTTCATAGGTGTTCAGGAGTAGAGTTTCGGTGCCTCTGACTGCTCTGAAGCCAGACTGATTGTCATGGAGACAACCATCAGATTCATTGTGGAGGGCTAGCTGGGAGATAGCCAACTTGTACAAGAGTTTGCCCAGGAAAGGAGTGATGGAGATCAGGCGATACTTTACTGGAATGGAGGGGTCGGCAGAAGGCTGTTTTAGTAGGGGATGAACAAGGGTTTGCTTGAGAACAGAGGGGAAAGATCCAGGTTCAAAGGAGTGATTACAGAAATCGGCCAAGGCTGGCGCAGGGGGAACCAATGTTGTCTTTAAGGGTTCTGGAGGTGCAGGGGATCACCAGTTTGGATGAGACTTTCATAGACCAGACTGGTCTGGAAACATCAGGTGTTACAGGAGAGAGGGGGGGGGAGAGGAGGGGGGCGGCCAAAGAGGGCCTGAGAGGTATATAGAGAGAGAAGAGATGAGGAGGAGAATGCGGACAGGATGTCCTGGGTTTTAGTGGTGAAATGAGAAGCCAGAGTCGTGTCGAGGGCCTGGGTAGTAGGTAAATACTGCAGTAGGATTAGCCAGCGCCTTGCAGATTTTGAAAAGTCTGGCCATGTTAAAGGTCGCAAAAGATGCAGTCTTTAATATGGAACCTCTTCTTAGAGAAGATGGAGCTTGTATTGCCTTTGGAGCAGCCGGCAGGCCAGTTTGTCAGAGGGTGCACCCGAAGCTCCCCACTTACGTTCAGCTACTCTGCACTTGTGTTGCCAGATCCAAGTCATACCAAGAGTGGCACTTTGTGGCAGGTTTCAGGTGGATTTTCATGATAGGGGCAAGGATTGCCAGAATGTTAGAGATGGAAAGGTGAAAGGTGGAAAGGGCTGTGTCAGGATGGGAATCAGCCGCAGGAGTATGTGCGGGAGAGAAGGTGGAGGCAAAGGCAGCCATTGACATTCGCTTAATAGGTCGACTAACCGCAAAGAAAAGTGGCAGTGCTTGGTGGGCCTTTGCCAAGGCGATAGAAAGGTTCAAGTGAGAAGAAAGAAGTCAGTCCAGAAGGGAGGTAGTGAGCGGATTAGAGAGTGGGATGTCTGAAGAGATGATAGCATCCAAGGTGTGTCTGACAGTGTGAGTCGGACCAGAGAGTAGAATGGAGATGGGAGTCGCATAGGTTGCGGAAAAGCCAACGGGAGTCAAAGTGGATGTTAGGATCCCCAAGCAGACGAATCTGGGAGGTAGAGGAAAAGAGAGAGGAATTGAGGTCAGCCCAAGAGGGTGACCTGGCCAGGTGTCCAGTAGATGGTGGCCAAAGTCAGAGAGGCCAGGAGAAATAAGGGCCTGCAGACATGCATTCAAAAGAGGATTAGGTATGAGCAGGATGATGGAAGCAGGGATCCAGTGAAGAAAGATCAGGGCCACTCTGACTCCAGGAATACTGGGCCTGGGCTCGGAGAGGATCTTGTAGCCCTCATGGATGAGTGTGTCAAAACTAGTGACAGAGCTGGCATTGAACCATTTCCAAGCAAGAGCGAGAACATCCAGGTCCAGGAGTTCAAGTAGGTGGCAGATGTCAGAAGAATGTTTGGCAGCAGAGCAAGAGTAGACACGTGGAGCAGTTTGCCAATTTTGAAAGACCTCAGATGAGGGGGCAGGGGAGAGGAGTACCCATCGGAAGTGGCCGAGGAACCAGAGAGGTGGAAGGAGGTGGCAGCAGAGGAACCAGAGAGGTGGATGGCAAGGGAGTCAGAGGAGGTGGACGAGGAACAAGAGATAGTAGATGGCATGGGAGCCAAAGCAGTAGAAGGAGGTGGCAGAGGAGCCAGAGAAGTGGTAGCAGGAATCATAGAAGGAAGTTGATGAGGCGAGGAAGGTGCATTTCAAATAGTAGGAGACTGGGCTGAGGGCTGACCGTGCCATTTAGAGAGACAATGATGACTCGAGGACTGGGAGGCCAAGTGGACCTCCCACCGGGTGCCACCATTAATAGAAGAGCAGGAAGGAGAGAGAGAAGTGCGCCCATATGAAGGGTCCATAGGTCAGGAGAAGGAACGACAAAGTGGATGTGAGAGAGTGTCTGCAGGAAGCACAGACTCGGGTGTGAGCAATGGAAAAGACTGGATTTGAGAACAGGGTTTCTGTCTTGAGCCTCTTGCTTCCAGTCTTAGTGAGAAGAGTAGGATGAGAGAAAGAAAAGCAGTTTGAGCAGATGGGGGACATTGAGAGCACCATAGTGGCTGTGATAGAGGAAAGAGAAAGGGCAGGCGAGAGGAGGCGAAGAGAAGGAAACACTGCACAGAGCTACACCACACAGGGTGGACAGGGAGGGGATATGGGAAAAGGTGCAGGGGGACGAGGGAACAACAGGCAACAGAGCGCAGGCAGAAACAAGTAACAAGGCCAGCAACAGGCAGTGAGTGGAGACAATGGTGGGAGCCGTCCAGGCTCAGCTCAACCTAGAGAGGAAAAGGCCTGGAAGGCAACAGTAATGATCACAGAGTAAGAGGAAACCTAGAGAAGAGAAAAGCCTAGTTGACACACCAAGACATGTGCAAGCACACCCAGGAATACTCGCCCGTTAGAGAAATGCAGAGAATACAGGAGAAATGAAAACAGTGATCTACGCCTATATACATTCACCCATCAGGAAAACATGCAGAAAAATGCAGGGGAATGCAGAGACAGTGATGGAGGCCAAAAACATTCACCTGCAGGGAAAAAGCTGATTATGCACGAGAAATGCAGAGAAACGGTTGCAGAGACACAGAAAACCAGGTACAGCTACCCGGGACAGGGGAAGCCGAATAGATGCCTAGAGAAAGTGCAGGATTAGATTTGCATTGAAATTGAAGTAAGCGTGAGGTACAGCACTTTAGTAGGGTGCAAAAATAGCTCTGCCCCGGGAACGCACCAGTCTTACCTTGCGGTGGCTGCTGGATGACGGCTGCGATGCATGCTGGCACTCTGCGTTCCGACCCCTCCATCGCCAAACACCTGTGTCCTACAACACTGCGGCCTTGTCCTGTGAGGGCTTTGCTACAGAGTGTCTGATCATCCGCTCTTAAAGCTTTGGAAGCGAGGACGTAGTGTAACATGCTACGTATTGACAGTCAGCATCTCCAACGGTCCTGTGTCGCACAACAATGCAGCCTTGTCCTGCGAGGGCTGTGTGTGCTCTGGCCGCCAGGTGTCTTCTCCATAATCGGACAACTGGCCTGCTCATTGGAGTCGGGGGCTCACACGTCGGGTTCTAATGAACATCGATCGCCTTCGACATCGCAGAGAACGTTGGGGCTGCCGTCGCTGGATTCAGTCACCATATATCTGTTTTAATTGCTTGGAGCGTCTCATCCGCCTTGCCAAACCAATTTTCCCCCCCATCAAAGGGCATGTCCACCACCTTGGACTGTGAGTCCGCCCTGAAGTTTGTAGCCTTCCCTGGTACCAGACGGCCACTCTTATCTGGCGGAATCCAGTGTCTGCTATGTCCAGCGCCACTGTGATGGCATGGTCAGGGGCCACCTCACCCTCCTGGAACAGGGCCAGGGCTTGGGCCTTCTTGTCGTCCGGCAGGCAATCCAATATTGGCCTGAGCTTATAGCAGAGAAGGTTGGGATCTCAGGCACCTGGGAGGAGTCCGGGACCCTATACTTCTTATCCAACCAGTCTCTCAGGGGGGCGGAGGGGGTGGTACTTGGAATCTTCATCAGATGGAACCTTCCTCCCAGACATCGTCCAACAATGAACCGACATGACATTCATCCTCGAGGACTCAGGTCGCTTGAAGAGAAACCCCTCTTTCTCCTCCAGCAATCCCGTCTGGCGGCAAAGCCCTGGCGGGCTGGTTGGTGCCCAGAGGTTCCCCATCAGCAGGTACATAATCCTCATACTCTTAGCTGTTGTGTCAGTACCAGTGTCGGTACATGGCGGCTCCTCCACTGGCGTCAAAGACCTATGGGGCAGTGCTTGCTGACGCTTTGGCTAGGAAGGGGGCTTCGGCCTGGTAGTGCTAAGCAGATGGGCGGAACCCTGGCTTGGGCCCCATGAGGGCAGTGGAACAGGCCTGGCACCGGGGAAGCAGGCAGTCAATGTGTGAAGGGTGGTAAGGATGTCCAGCGACATGTCTCTGGGGGCAGGCTGAGGAGCAAATGAAAAAAGATCAGGACTGCACTTCCTGGGAGGGGCAACCAGCTGATCTGGCTCCTAGCGTGGATCCCCTTCATGGTCCAAGTAGTAACCCTCAGGCAGATGCTCGACCTACTATAAATCCGAGACCTCCTCAGGGACCCCACAAGCTCTGAGGGAGACACCCTCACAGGTCTCGGAAGGAAGTCTGTCAGAGGCAGCATGTCCCTTAGCCTACCTGAATTCTTCGGGAACAAGGCGACGATGGGAACCTGCAAAGTTGGGGTGGTCACTGCTGAAGTCGTGACCGGAGCAGCAGCAGAAAAAAGGCCTCTGTGGCAAAGCCCCCTTTGTTGTCGTAGTTGTGACCATAAAAACTAAGGTTGTTGCAGGGGCTCTCGCCGACAAAGTGATGGTGGTTGTCGTCAACTGAGTCGTTGAGGTGTCATGACAGTCAACTAGGTGGGAGTCTTGGTAGTCGAAACAGTAGTCAACGAGGCAGTGGTCCTGGTAGACTATGCTGTTGTCAACTGGGTCTTTGCTGCAGCCGACTAAGTCGACAGGTCTCCAGCAGGCCTTGAACTGCCGATCCTCAACCAATTTTCTTCAGGCCACCTTTCTTGCAGGACCTAAACAGCCTTCTCTTTCCTATGTCGGACATCCTCGAGGTGAGATGTAGGCCCAAGCCTGAGCCTACCAAAAACATATGGAAGATCAGACAATGGAACTCTATCTTTGCAGACAATGGATCGCCGCTGCCGGTAGTCAACTGCAACTGTTGACAATGAAAGGACCAAAGAAAAAACTATCAAAAGGTTATCAAAAAACTAAACCAAAAAAAAAAATTCTCAAAGAGCAATACCAGCGTACTCGCCGTGTGGTAAAATGCTGAAGATGGCCATCAGGGGTGGAGTTTACGGAGGAGACTCATTGGCTGGGGACAGTATGACCCAAAGGACAGTGGTTGCCTATAGAGGAGATGAGCAGTTTTCAAGCTAAAGTGACACTTTTTTGACTGAGGGTTGCCAGCCTGCCAACAGGGAATGAGCATGTGAATCCATGCCAGACAGCATGCTAGAGAAATGGAATTGTTTGTTTTATTATTTAAATCGCGCGCCAGACCCGAGGGTATCAGGGCGCAAAAAGCTAAGAATATTTTCAGCTTGGTTACAGTACTGTACAAAAATAAACTAAGGATAAAGGTCGGTGGGTGCAGACATATTTACAGTTTAGTTAGAGCTGTGCAGGCATATACAGTGAGGATAGGAATCAGCACGTATAGAGCAGTCAGGCGGTCAAAAACATAGGAATTATAAACAGCAACATTTTAGAAGTTATATACAGGCAGTTATGAGAGAGGTGGAGGAGCGACATTATATACAGTGTAGGATAGTGGGTGAAGACAAAGGGATCCACCCTGTGTTTGAGGTCATTTTCTTTAATCCAGTTAATGATGTTGTGTCTACAATGACGGTATGTTTGGTCTTCCCTTAAGGCTGGGGGTAGGGAGTTCACAGTTGGGCAGCTTTAACTGGAAAGTTCTGGGGAGTTTAAACCTAGGTACCGTCAGGAGATTGGAGTTGGCTGACCTGGTTGGACGATTGTCTCTTAAATCTTCCTATAAGATAGCAAGGGTGGCGTTGTTTAGGCACTTGTGTGTGAGTGAGGCTGTTTTTGAACACAATTTTATTGTTCGTGGTGAGCCAATTGTTCGATCTTCTCTCTGAGATGTGCTCTTTTTTCCAATACCTAGTGCCCCTTTAACGGCGTTGTTTTGTAGAATCTGTATTTTGTTGATGATCTACTTGTTAGCCCCCAGATAAAGGGCATTACAGTAATCCAGTTTTGCTAGGATTAGTGCCCTGGCCAAAGTGGTAAAGCTTTCAGTGGAGAGGAAGGGCTTGGCAGCTCTAATTAGCTTACAAGTGTAAGCAGTGGCAGGGGCCATAGAGTTGACCTGTTTGGTGAAGGAGAGGGTGGCGTCTAGGTAGACACCTAATGTTTTAACTTCTTTGGTAACTTTGATGGTGTTGCTGTCGATGTTGAAGCTAGTGTATTTGTGGCCATGTTTATTGAAATTGGGGGTGGTGCCAAGGATGATGAGCTCAGTTTTGTCATCATTCGGGCATAGACCATGTGTAGCCATCCATGCCTGGATGAGGTAAATGCCATTCACTAAGGCCAAATCCTTGTTGTAATCTCCAGTCAACGGTATGAGGATCTGGGTATCATCTGCGTAGTTAGTGTAGGTGATACCGAAACCATCTAGATAATCGAAAAGGGGCTTAGTGAATATGTTATACATGGTAGGTGAGATACATGATCCCTGTGGCACCCCGCAGGTGACGGGAATGGGGTCGGCAGATGCAGATAAAACATGCATGGTCCTGCTATTCACGAAGGATTGGATCCAGCCTATTGCTTCTTGCGAAAAGTGTGCAGCCGAGTCCAGATGGTTACAGAGTACTTTATTGTCTACCAACCAAGTCAAACGCCGCTGATAGGTCCAATAAGAGCAACAGGGCGGTTTTTTCCACTGTCCCTAAGGGTGTCGATTTGGGCCTTGAGGTCCATCAGCACGGTTTTAGTCCCGTGCTGGGGCCCGATTGACTGGCTCCTAGGAGGTGATTTTGTTCTAGATACATCTGAATTTGGTGGTATGCTACTTGTCTAAGATTTTAAGGAGGAAGGGAACTGTGGGGATGGGTCTGTAGTTAGTGGGTATGGTGGGGTCTAGTGATTTTTTGAGGATTGGGAGTATCCAAGACTCCTTGAGCTTGCTGGGGATAGTGCCAGTAGAGAAAGAGGCGTTGATGAGCTTCGAGATGAAGGGTGATAGGTCTTTGGCAGCATCTTTGATGATTTGGGCTGGGCATGGGTCACCTTGGCAGTTAGAGGGTTTAAGGGTAAAGAGGACTTTTTCCACCTCTATGATAGACACTTTGGTGAAGTTGAAGCGGTTTGTGTGAGGGCTTTGGTGGGATAGGTTGAGGGATTGAGTTGTGTCATTTTTTTGGAGATCTTATCCTGGAGGGTTGGTACTTTGTTAGAGCTTTTTTGGATACTAGTGCACCAGTTTTTGTCTTTCACGCAGATGTCTGGCACAGGGATAGGAGTTTCAAGTTCTTTAATAATTATGAATATTTCTTTTATACTTGAGTTGGCTTGCAGGATTCTTTATTATAAGTGTCTTGTTTGGCTAGGAGTATTTCCTTCTTGTAATGGGAAGAAATGCTGCTAAGGTTAGACCTGTTGTCGTCTGATGGAAGTTGTTTGCATATAGCTTCACATTTTCTTTTTTCCAGTCTAATTGATTTGAGGTAGGGAGAGAACCAGGTATTCAGGTGCATTTTAGGTTTAATCTTTCAGAGTTTCAGTGGAGCAATGGAGTCAAGGGCTTCGTAACATTTTATTGTATTCGTTGACTAGGATGGAAGGCTCAGTGGACTCGGCTAGGGATAAGGGGTACAAGTTTCTCAGCTGTGATATTTTTTGTATTCCTGGTAGGAATAGAAGGGGGCAGTGAGTTGATTATGGTGGGCCGTGTGATGGCTTCTAATGAGAATGCGAGAAGATGGTTGTCTGTCCATGGTTGTGGGGTGATGGACGGGATGGTGGCGCTGCAGTTCTGGTCTTCCACCCAATCGAGGGTTCTTCCATTTATCGTGGGTGGGAAGAGTAGCTCTTTGACTAAAGCCTATTGAGTGAGGGCACCAGCATCAAGTGCAGCTTGCTGATCTTTGTGGTCTTTAAACCCCAGGTTGAAATCACCCAACAGAAGGACGTGAAGTGTTTTTGAAGTTGTTGGATAGGATTGTTGTTCGTCCTCCTCAAATGACCCAATGGGGTCCGAGGGTCTTTATAGTAGGTTGATGGTGAGTGTTTTGGATCCAGAGATCGGTAGTTTGGCGATCAAGGATTCGCAAGAGGTGACATCAGGTAAGGGGGCTAATCTCATGGCTAGGTTAGTTTTGGCCATTATAGCTAAACCTCCACCGCAGGCCTCTGACCGGTCTGCTCAGAGTATTGTGTAGTCCTCAGGGACCGCAAGGGCATGGCCGGCTGCAGTGTGAGGCCAAGATTCGGTGATGGCTAGGAAATCAAATGTTTCCGCTTGTAGAAGGTCTGCTATCTCTGTGGTGTGTGCCATTATGGAGCAGGCATTTATTAAGGCTGCTTTGAGGTGTGGGGCATTGTTGCCTGCTGGTAATTTTAGTGGTATCTAGTTATTGGTTTCGTTTTTGAAAGGTATATTAAGTGAGTTGTTTGAATGGCAATTTTCAATCTTGGGTGGAAGAGTGGGGATAGTATTGATAAGTTTGGTTGGTGGGTGTATTTTCTTAGTGTTTGTGTTGATCGTTGACCTTGCGGGAGGTTCGAATAATTTAGGTAGTCTGGAGTGGAGTCTGTAGTTTCTGGTAGTGGAGCTACATGGTCTATTAGTTTTAGGTAGGTTCTGGATGTAAGCGTTAGGGGTTAGTGGTCATGCAGGACTAAGTCGTGCAAGGCTAGGGTAACTAGGTAACGATGGTGTTAACGGATCGTCCATGAGTGTTGCTAGATGGTCTGTCAGGGTTCTGTGGTAAGCAGGTGGGAGGTATAAACTAGTGATGCTGGTCATCGAGAACACGTCTAGGATGGCCCTTAGTAGGACTGCATATATGCCCGACATATACATAGTGAGGCACCGCGATTTGAGATAGCTGGTTAATGCGTGATGCTACCGGTGGGGTGAGATAATATAGAAGGGTTAGCGGTCTTAAGAGGCCTGCTAGCAATAGGGTAGAAAGACGCAGTTAGACAAAGTAGACTAAATGTGATAGGCTAACAATTGGGTATCACAGCACAGTAGGCAGAGAAGGCAAAAATGTGATAGGCTAACAATTGGGTATCACAGCACAGTAGGCAGAGTAGGCAAAAATGTGATAGGCTAACAATTGGGTATCACAGCAGTTAGGCAGAGTAGGCTAAATGCGATAGGCTAACAATTGGGTATCACAGCACAGTTAGGCAGAGTAGGCTAAATACAGTTTTCTAGTAGATGGGAAGAGAAGCACGATTTGGCAAAGTGGGTTAATATCGTTTTACTGCTAGTAAGCAGGATATGGTCATGTGACAGTGCTTTACTTATTTTCTAATCAGCGTTAAAGTATTGCAAGAGTAGGATGGCATGAGCACGTTTCGCTGTTTTGAGTGAAACATGGTAGAGCAAAGGTTGATTTGGCTATCAGGGGCATAGTGAGCTTCGTGTCGCCCTGTGCTGAGGGGAGGAGGCAGATCTGTTCTCTCACGGTTGCACGGTGTGAGTCGCAGTGGTTGGAGAGACACAAGTACAGAACTTGGATTAATAGTGTGACGGGCAATCGATCGAGACTCATGAGAAGCAGGCAAGCTTACAAAGGCGTACTCACAGTATGTCCGTGGAGTGTGGTGGCAGCAGGTCAGGCCGACGGTCGGCAGAGCGCAGTGGACAGCTGCAGACAGACCCTTTTAGGTCGCAGCCCTTTCAGGAAAGCGGCCGGCTTCAGTCTCTGGTCGGGAGACCGAAGTAAATATTGAAGTTGAGCCAAGCAGCTGCGCAAAGGAAGAGGAAGTGATAGCCTCCAGATGATACATGCGGATGTGGCGGCCATTTTGGAGTGGTCGTGATGACTTTACAGCGTTGAGCAAAAAAGTGTTTTAATTGCAGAATTGCAAGTTTCTGCCGTAGATCAGCAGATGTGGGGAAGGTAAGCCTCTGAAGATGGACACAATGCTTAATTGTAATCTGTGAGACAATTGGCAGGGCGATCATTCGTTCTGCGTTGCGCTGGACGAAATTCCACAGCGGGATGCGGGTCCAGCCGAGGCGGAAGGGGGCGGGAGGGCTCCTGCCCATCCTGCAGGGGTTAAAGTAGTGAAGGGGGCCAGCTGCAGACAAACCCTTTTAGGTCGCGGCCCTTTCAGGAGAGCGGCCGACTTCCACCTCCGGTCGGGAGACCGTAAGTAAATATTGCAGTTGAGCCAATCAGCTGCGCAAAGAAAGAGGAAGCGCTAGCCTCCAGACGATGCATGCGGATGTGGCGGCCATTTTGGAGTGGTCGTGATGACTTCTTACAGCGTTGAGCAAAGGTGTTGTAATTGCAGAATTGCAGGTTTCTGCCGTAGATAAGCAGATGTGGGGGAGGTAAGCCTCTGAAGATAGACACAATGCTTACTTGTAATCTGAGAGAATTGTCAGGACGATCATTCGTTGTGCTGGACGAAATTCCACAGCAGGATGCGGGTCCATGGTCATTCTGTGGCAACTGTCCATGGTCATTCCTTACAGGCAGACAGCAATAATTGTAACTGAGTGCCAGGGGTACGTGCAAGCAATATCTGGAATGAAGAGTTCAAGTAAGCCATACGTTTGTTCGGAATGATATGATGTGGACATTGGCACACATTGTGATGAATATCAGACACTCAACACGTTCTGTGGTTTGTGTGTCTATTTCGTAGGTACCAGTAAGTAATGCTCATGCCTTTAAAACGTCACTAAAAGGTAAGAGCCGGCTTCGACAAGAATTACTGCTACTTAAGTAATGCACCGGGTGGAATCTACACAGTAGCAATGTAACTTGTGTGTAAGCTGTGGATGGTAGTACAAGGAACGCTACAGAAATAAACTATAGTTTCTAGTGCTTTCTGTGTAGCAGGCACAACACTTAGCATAGTAACCAGAGGAAGACTGTCCTGAAGAAGGTGACCCCCAGTGTGCTAGTGTTGTTGAAACCAGTCGACACAGTGGGAGGTATACTTTAAATTGCCAAAAGCACCCCAAGCTTTTTTGATTGTCAGAATAGTTGGGTACAATCAAACATCTACAAAGTTGAAGTGGAGGTTTTTATATACCCTTACAGTGAACCAGGATCAGGCTAAATTACGGAACAAGTTACTTACCTGTTACTCCTGTTCTCCAGCATTGGCATCTATCATGGATTTATTTATCATTTGTAGAGCACTCGGAGCCCATAGGCATCTGGGTGTTGGTTAGACAGTAGATAGGACCACAAATACAGTAATGTAGGTAGCGCTATGGTCGGGTTGCTAGTTACAAAAGGTGCAAGACCATGACTGTGTGCTATCATTAGTAAACAGGGGAAGCTGGGGGACGCTGTTGCGCACAAGAGAAAATGGTCGCTCCCGTGTGTTGGGAAGAATTCTCTTATAAGGCTAATTTCCCAAACCTAGTGAGTCCCCCCAGCAGCTTTGCTGGATTTTTGGGGTTTGCTTTTTTTCTCCTGCTAAGAGTGAGACTCTTTTCCTCCCACTCTTAGGCATGATCTGAGGTATGTCTTTGACTTGTTATGTGCTTATGGGCTATTTTTTTTTATTTTTTTTACTCCATAGGGTATCATCTATTTTTTGTGTATGTGTTACACAGCACCCTTAGTGCAGAAACACAGGGGTGTCATAGTGACCCCCAAACAGACTCCATACCCTGGGACTGACTACTGTCTCCCAGGGCATGTAAAGTCACCATTGACTTTACTAGTCCTAAATTGTGAACAGAACCAGTACAAACTATCATATTTTGGAAGTATTGTCGAGTTTATGGCTGGTGGCAGGGGTTACCACGCGAAATATTCCACCACTTTTTGGTGCAATGTTAAAGATACCGCTGGTTTATTTATTTTATATTAAATCAACGGTTGGGTCTTTTTGCCAGAACTCTTTTCTAAAATGGTGTTCGTGTCCGTCTCTGTAACTGACCATGGTCAAGCCCTTTGTTCCACTTTTTGGCGGGCTTCCCACAGAAGCCCTCCAAATGGTGCCACACTGTCTGGGTTCCACAGGTTGTATGGGGAGGGGAATTGGCACCCTGGACTGCGTTGCCTTAGCAACTCAAGTCGCACTCTATTTTGATTGGCCCAGTGGTGAGCCGGCCGGCTCACCACTTAGCATGTGTGAGTGACAGCTAGGCTGTTGAATGGGGGGGTTTTCTGCATAAAAGCAGGGCCTTTGGGACTGGAACTTCAGAAGTCGCCACAGGACCTAAGAATCCAAAGAGGGAAGAAGCTGAGCCATCTTCAACGACGACACCACCGGTGAAGCCCTGCTGCAACGAACTCACCACTTTCCCAACGACGAGACGAGTCTTCTTCCACTGAGCTGGTGGGACCACCCAGTTCGCCCCTTTCGCCTTCCAAAGACGTCGCTTGGTCGAATCGCCCGTGCAAACACCCCAGCGGCCGGATAGCCAAGCTTCACCACTTTGACCGCGAATAAAAGGAACGCACCTTTTACCGACGAACTCCACGGCTGGTTTCATCCCTGTGCAGTGCATCGACTACACGTTTCCTCCTCGACAAGATCCTCTCTTCCCCTGGTCGGAACAACGAACTGCAACCACTGCCGGGAACAACTGCCACCGCTGGAACTTCCTCTCTCTTTAAGGTACTGTGTCCTGCCTGGCCTCCCTTTCTTCGGTTTGCCCAAGGTGACCCTTAAATCCTTGGCTTTCCAACTGGGTTGGCCCCAGACCTCCTAACTTTACCTCCTAGAATCGCCCCAACCTCTTTTGAACATTCTGCAAAGACTTAGTGCATTTTAAACCGTGTGATCCTGAGCACATTTCGCTTTGTTCCATTTAAAGTGGGCCTGGCCTATGAACTTTGGCTCTACAGTGTATACTGCCTTTATTCTCTTGCTGAGAACTCAAGTGTTGGGACCTGTTTTATTTCTATGCCCTGCCTTTTTCTCTCCCTTTAACTTAACTTTTAGAGTGCCATCTAGGTTACGCGCTCAAATCTGTTTTAACAAATCGTGGTGTTTTATCTCAGACTTGTCTAATAGTTATCAAGAGAGGTGTGTATACTTTACCTGACTGTGTTTTAACTTGCTTTTGATTTAGAGTGCTAGTATATTGCCTAAAGTGCGTTTTAAATAAATAACTATATACTTTTTATACAAAGCTCTGGTCAGTGTTTGTTTGCTCTACTGTGTTTTTAGCCCTATTGTGTATACTCTATATACTGCCCTACTCTTCTTGAGAGAGGTCCGACTGCTCAGACACAGCTACCAGGTAAATCTGGGTGGTGCAGAATGCTACCAATTAGGTTTACTGCTTACTCCTGTGGTCTTAATCTTTTAGCAGTGTTCCCTATGGAAACTGCACAGGATTCTGCCTAACACCGTGTGGGCGCCGGCGTGGAACAAGGCTGTAATGCCGACATAAGCGTTACTAGAAACAGCGAAATGTGGAGCCCCCAGTGTTAAAGACATATTTGCCCTCTGTGATTGCGGGGAACGAGTCCCCCCTCGCCCCCGGGGAATCGAACACTTCCTGCCAGCCATCCTTCCCTCTACCATCCCTGGGGAAGACTATGCACCGCGGCTGGGACACGGACAAGCTACTCCGAGCCGTCCACACGGTGCTGGGACTCAACTGAAGAGGCACATACAGTTACGGGGAAGCGTGCCAGAGAACATTTGCGCCTTGTACTACAACAAATGAGTAGTCCTTGGAAGACCTGCACTAACACCCATTAATATAAAGCAAACACGCAGGGTTGCCTCGACGTGGCAAAAGGTGACAAAGGCCCCGCATAGGATATCACTGCAGGGCACGACCATCTAAACCCAGTCAACTCGTGGACAAAGGTGGTTGTTTGACTCCTAGAGGAGCGCGATTGAGATGTAACACTTGGTAAAGACTTTGAATTTGTGCCATACTCTGCCTTATCATTGGGGGCCAGCGCAGAAAATGAGCATTGGCGATACAATCCGATAGCACCCCCGTGATAAGTGCTGCTCAGTTCAAGGCCAGCGCAGGGTCCCTCATTGACAACAGCATTCCAGGTCTTACACCATAGCAGCAGTAGCAGCTCGTAAGCACGGAACTCGGCAGTGGGACACAAGCTAGACCTGCTGACCCAGGGTCTTGGACCCCTTAACATTCATTGGAGGGTAGATTAGATCCCTCGCCCAGCGCGCTCCACAAGAGGACAGTGGTAAATCAGCATTGTACAATGCTGATGTGAAGTGCATGAAGGGGCGTATTGCAACTCAGCTCATAGGATAGTTCACCTCGAGGAAACAATGCCAAAGGGCTCCAGCCCCAAGAGGAGTAAAGGAGCCATTGATAAGTTCACGACAACACTACAGAAGTGGTCCGAAACCATGATGGAGGAGGGTACACTCTCACATGAACAACAGACTCACCTGGCGACAATGATGGAGCCTCAGGCGGTCTTTCTCGCCATGCAACAGGGCTTCTTGGCCCTTAATGACAAACTAGATGGGATCACGGCGAGCGTGGCGTCCGTCAAAACGCAGCTAGACAAAAACAACTTCACGCATGACCGAAGCTGAAACGAGAATATCGAGCACTGAAGACTCCCTCGAGACCCTGAAAACCACAGTCGCAAATATGGCGATAGATTTGGGGACTGAAGTCAAAATGCGAGGACTTAGAAGCGAGGTCACGACGCAATAATATTCGCATAGTTGGTGTTCCGGAGGAAGCAATAAAGGGTTCAATGGAAAGGGCAGTGGAAGATCTCTTGCAAACCCTCCTGGGTTATCCGGGATGGTCACCGATGTGCATTGTCGAGCAGGCTCACAGGTCCCTAGCCCCGAAGCCAGGAGCTTACCCTAGGCCAATAGTAGCCCGAGTGATGAACTACAGGGACAGGGATTTAATTTTGAAAGCCGCAAGAGAAAATCAAGAGTTACGATGGGAAGCTAATATCATATGCATTTTTCCAGACTTTACTTTGGCAGTACGACAGGAGAGGAAACTCTTTACAGGGGTAAAAAAACTGCTACGGGAACGACAGATTCAGTATGCTACGCTTTACCCGGCGAGACACAAAATTCATTTCCAGAACAAAATTCATTTCTTTACGTTCCCAGAGGAAGCGGAAACTTTGTGGAAACGCATATTCCTGCTCCAGCTGGTCTCCCCAGGATAGAGGAGACCTAGGGATTTTTGTGGTTATGTAAAAGCTAACAAGTTTCTGCTATATAACGAAAATTTCCCGAAGTGATGACCCCCCCCCCCCCGCCCCCGCACAGGGGTAGCCCTTATAGGGGGTGTATAAGATTAAGCTACAGGTTATGGTAATGTGTGACACCCCCACAGGTTTCAATATGTGTGAGAGCAACAAAGTTGAACCGGTCTACCTTTCACTAGCTCCAAGATGGCATGGGCACTGGAACACGCAGCAGGCCCCCCTGTAGCAGGTGCACATCCAGTGATGAGAGGGGAGGGTTGGTACCTTATGTGCACAGTTGAAGTTGGGGGAACTGTGAGGGTAGGGGGAGAGGACAAGTTGGGATCGTTGGGGTGGGGTTATGTTAAGGATGGTAGTAAAACAAAACGCACACAGGTAATGAACACAATGACCATCACGTTTATAACAGATATTTTATTGCACATGTTAAAAAGGTGCTTCATAGGCAATGGCTGAAAACCGCATCAACAACATTAAAATATTAAGTTGGAATGTCCGAGGCTTAGGATCTAGAGTTAAGAAAAGGAAAATCTTAGCATACATTAACAGACAGGGCCCTAGGATAATCTTTTTGCAGGAAACACATGTGGCAATCCAACAGGGGGGACAATTGGTCCCAAATTGGGGAACACATCAGTATTTTACAACATACTGAAAGGGCAAGGGAGACGGCAATTCTAGTACATAAAACCTTGCAGTTCAAATGTATGGATGTGGAATGTGATTCCGAGGGGAGGTTCGTGATACACCATGGCATACTCTGCAACAAAGAGATAGTGCTAAATGTATATGGTCCAAATGTAGACGATCCGGAATTCTTCTCCAAATTATTCCGGAAATTGGCTGCCTTTGTAACGCTCACCTGATTCCCACGGAGGCGCAGGTCTGGCTTCGAGTGCTGATGCTTCTTCAATGGTGAAGCGCAGGACTCTGAAGATGGACAGGAAGGGCCCTCAACTCTGGCTTCTCCGGCTCGCAGGAATATTCCCCTGTGCGTGAAAAGGGAGTATTACCTACTGACTGAGTTATGATCAAGCCTCCCACTCTCTTCCAACCCTCCACGATACCCTTCCACGATTCCCCGTGAAGTCTCACCTTAGGGTCAGGAAGGATGAGCTCTCCATCCTGCTTCTGATGCAGGGGCGCGTTGAAACCCAGTTACTTCACTGGATTGAGGATTGATGGGAGTTCAGGTAAGCTTGACTATTCAGGTAAGGCTCTGTAAAAGTTCTGTTGCAAGTTCAAAAGTCCAAGCTTAATAATAATGTTCATTGTCTTTTTGCAGCAAGCGCTAATGTTTATGTCCTTTTTTCCCCTTAGGGGACGGGGTTCGGAATGCCGGAGATATGGCACCAACCCGAAGTGAAATGTGCAGTTCCAGTAAATGGCAGGTTAGTTCTGGATGAGCGCTCGGGAACTGACTTTGCATACGCTCATTCAATGTCTTTGTCTTTTTTCCCCATAGGGGCCGGGGTCCGGAAAATGCCTGGAAGCGGCAAGACCCGGAATGAAATGAGGTAAGTCTTATTCCCTTCCTTCTCTCACCTCTTATTCTTGTCTTTTTCTCTAGGCTCTGGGAAGTGGCTGTGTATCCGGATGATCGCTGCTGAAGATGGAGGAACCCAGGAAAGGTGAGTGAAATGCAGCGCTGCAGCGATCGTAACGAAATGCTTTTAAAAATAATGTCTTCCCTTTCAGGATCGTCGGTGATGTCTCTGTGGTGCAGATTTAGCTGGTAAGGTCTCTCGTCTCGCTTTGCAGGTGACCCAGGATGCTGACAGGCGTGGCTGAAGCCCAGAAGCAGGAGCTGTGAGCGTCCAGCTGCGAGGAGCAGAACGCGAAGCGTGAGTTGCTGATCGGGTGTGGTTTAAATAGCTTTGGAAGAAGTCCCAAGTGTGTATCCTTCCTCCGATCAGGTATGTATCCTTCCCCGACCACACCCGGGTGGAAAGTAGTCCCACAGGTAAAGTAGTTCCATTCAGGCCTCAAGAGGGCCTGGATGTGGCAGCATGGTCTGCATCAGTTAAGTGCACATGAAAACACTTGCACACATGTATAGCTTTATGAGCCTGGCGCCTAAGGCGCCAGGACAGAGGTCCAACATGAGCCTGGCGCCCAAGGCGCCCAGCTTGGGCCCGCTGGCACTCCCCTGGGGGAAATGATGCCTGCCTCTGGGGTCGCTGGGTCGGACCTGGCTCCTTGGAGGTAGGCATCATGACAGCCTTTCCCACGGCGCATTTGATATGCAGAGGAGACTTTAACACCATCCTAGATGTCCACACCGACCGCACATCGACACACGCCAGGGCATTGACGAAGGCGGCGCAGACTATAATCACACATATGGCAGACTTAGGTCTAAAAGACGCCTGGAAAACTAAACCCCGCTAAGAGAGAATACACTTACTACTCCACGGTGCATGACATGCATTCCAGAATAGATTTGTGGCTGGTAGACAATGTAGTCCTGTCCTGGGTCACTGCCGCTCAGCACTATCCCAGAACATACTCTGATCATTCCCCGATCCAGTTAACATTACAAATCCCTGGCAGCGTAGCAACTCGACCAACGTGGAGATTTAAAGCTGCAGCTCTGCGAGATCTGGTCTACAGAAACACAATGGACCAACAAATACAAGAATATTTCGATATCAATGAAAACTCTGTCTAATCAAGCAATAGGGTGGCAAGCATTTAAGGTATATATAAGGGGAAGCTCTATATCGACAGAAAGTGGAATCCTCAAAGACATCAGGGGCAGACTGAATAGACTGGAGTCACAAATAGCATTGCTGCAATCTAACTATGCACAAACCCCATCAGCTCACCTCAGTTCCGACAAAGACAAAACTAGATGAATATAATGAGGCAGCAGATCAAGAAATCCGATATTTTGATAAACCGGCAGCAGCGCGCCGATATGGTGAGGGTGAACGCCCAGGGAGGTTGTTGGCCAGGACAGTGAGGGGAGAGGGGACCAATGACCATACCGTGCATACAAATGCCAGATGGTTCAGTTACTACCGACCAAGGCAAGATAGAAGAAACGTTCCACACATTCTATAAAAAAACTACTCTCCGCAATCCGACGCCACGGATGCGGAAGTTGAACAATATCTGTCACAAATACCAACGACACTGCTGGCTGACGACACTAGGGAACTGTTAGAGATGCCGATAACTGAGGCTGAAATGTTTGAGACGATAAAGGCATTGTCTAACGGGAAAGCCCCAGGCACAGATGGCCTCAGGGCTGAATTTTATAAGGAGTTTAGTTGTCAATCTGGAAAAATGAATACCCTTCATTTGGATGATAGACGTATCTTGATGGCCGAAGGCCAACCGACTTATGCACAGAATTATAGAAATACAGACTGCTATACTTGACCAACAAACGGCCATTTTAAACGTAGCAAGAATCGCCATTTTGCTTGTTAACCATTGCTCATTGATTTCTGTCTAAACTGCTTTGCAGCTTGCAATTCTTGCGAATTCGGTTTACTCTGCTCAACTGTTAACATTGTTGTCTGAATATGAAAGGGCAAGGCCGCGGGACTGAGGAGTTTGTTGAAACTCCTCATGAGCAGCCCAGAAAGGAATGCCCACGCTCCCTCTGTAGCCTTGAGGGAGAGCTGCAGGGCATTTAATCATTTCACAGCTGCCAGCCAGTCTCGTACTGTGGTAGAATATGTTAGAATAAAGCAGCTAAAGGCTTGACTTATGCTCTTCTTACGGCCCCCCTTCACAAAACCCTTTAGAGCGTGTCGGCTCCCAGGACAGGAATAGCACCTCATAGATAGCAAAGCTTGGAATGTGACTTCCCTCGTGTGCAGCTTGCTTCCAAGAACAGAAGCACAGTGTTCTGTTCAACTAGAAGATGCCTCCGCGCTTTCTAAATTGCACATTGTTACTAGAATAGACATCGAAAGTGTCATAATTGTCATACTCGTCGGAAATGTCCATCATCATACCGAGTTCAAAGAAACTCAATAAAAGGGGGGTGTTAAACATGACATAGCTGATTTTATGATATGCATTTTGTATATATGTAACTGATGTACGTAATTCGCTCTTCTTGCGTCCCTCGAGGTCTAGAGAATACACGTCGCGGGGCGTGAGACCACAGTTGGCCAGTTGGGACTATTTTGCTTGCAATAAACCCTAGCATTGGGAATTTGAACCTCGTGTCTGGCGCATCCTTTCGTGTATGGTTATTGCCTTGTTTCCATATCGCGAGGGACCCCTAAAGGCCCCTTTCATAGTCTCCTGCTGGTGCCCAGATTAATGGCGGTGTGGAGTGAGGCCCTAAATAAGGGAGAACCCCCTGAAACCACCAGGGAAGCAGTAATTACGCTATTACTTAAGTCAGGGACACCCCCAGAAGAGTGCGGGTCATATAGACCATTATCAATAAATACGGACGCGAAGATTCTAGCCAAAATAATGGCAACTGGACTAACACCATTGATGCCTTATATGGTCCACGAGGACCAGGCAGGGTTTATATGGGGAAGGTCCACCGCAACTAATGTCAGAAGATGCCACAAAATTTTAGCCACAACACCCCCTGAGGTCCAGGTGATAGCCGTTTCCCTGGATATGCAAAAAGCTTTCGCCACGGTTTCCTGGCCCTCTCTCTTTGGGGTGCTACGTAATTTTGGGTGCGGCCCCAATTGTCTGAAGTGGATACAAATTCTATACAGATGTCCCCATGCAAAAATAAGAATCAATGGAATCCTAACAGATAAACTAGAGCTAAGGGGGGGGAACCCGACAAGGATGCCCATTATCGCCATTACTGTTCGCCTTGGTAATTGAACCCTTGGCAGATATTCTTAGGGCACAGTACAGCGCAGCAGGACTAAGGCTGGATGGTAAACTACACAACTTTATACGCGGATGATATTTTGATATATTTAAGGAATCCAGATCGATCTTTGGGCAAGGTCATGGCGGAGGTTAAACCATTTGGGGAATACTCGGGCCTACGTCTTAATTCCAATAAATCTGAGATATTCCCAATCACAGAAAATACGCCACAACCCCAGGACCTATATGGCCTCGTCTGGAGCCAGACTCATATTCTTTACCTGGGTGCACACATTGCCAGAACAGCACAGCTCTCTCGTGCCTTTAACTACAGTGTATTAGCCGACACTATGCACAAAAATGAAACAGAGTGCCCTCCCCATATCACTGATGGGCAGGGTAGCACTAATTAAAATGATCATATTACCAAAACTTTATCATCTACTCAGCCCAATTCCTGTCTGGCCGGGCAGCCCTCTGTTCGCCACGCTGTCTAGTGCATGCACCTCGTTTGTATGGGGAGGACATCTTAGGGTGAGCTGGAAAATGTTGACAGATACATACTCTAGGGGAGGTATAATGGCACCTGACCTGGAATTATACTATATAGCAGCGCAGGCACACTACGCCTCCCAATGGGCCACACAATTCCTCAATCCTGAGACCCCAATACCCGGTCAAACAGAGCGTGAGGCTGTAGTGGCACTCCACAAAATGAGCGGACCAACCCCCAAGCACTATAACACCATAGAACCAGCAAAGTTGACTACCACTGCATGGGCCAAAATAGCCGACATGTTTAGCACCAATAGGCTATACCATCCGAGTATGCCACTCTGGGGCGACCCCCAAACACCTTTCAACACAGAGGGGGAGATAGCGATGCATTGGACCTCTAAAGGTATTACCCAGTGGGGACAACTATTTCCGGAACAGTGCTTTGTTCAGTGGGAAGACATAAAAGCGGTTGTGGGAAACACAACTAGACAAACAGTACACCAGAGTACGAGCGGCTATACAAAATGCATGCCCCACCTTCCCCAACGAATCAGAGATAAATGTCAGGTCCAGTCTTGTATCTTCCTTCAGGAGTGATGCTGGCCCACCAGACCCCCCCCCGCCCCCCCCCCCCCCCAAGTCTGCCTGCCAAACAGTCCTAAAAGATAAAACTACCTAGCTGGCAAACCCAAGGGGAAAGGGGAATGGAGGATAAAACAACAAAAGACAGATCTTCACTGGCTGGCACTGGAGTTGGTAGACGCTTCAGGTCTCAGTGTCTGTGAAATCTAAGAGACAAATATATATATTAATTAAAAATCCACATTACTAATATTATTATCATAATACCACCCTTCTCTTTAAATACCTGTAGCCTATGCTCTGATGCCTATAGGCTTATTCAGTTTGTAGTATTGAAATATTGAATACGGTAATCAAAGCCTCTGCTTTCTTTTACTGTGGAAGGATTTCTTAGGAAATGTCTTGACTTGTATTTAACTGACTGATGAATCCAATCTTATTTATACAAAAATATTATACATAAAATAACTTCTCCATAAATACTAATCCTAGTATTTATTGATTCTGAAAAGAGCTTATTGCATAAGTTGAGTTAGTAACACTCAAAACGTCCATCTGATGAAAAATGTAGACTCCTTAACAGATCGACTCAAGTGAAACGATTACCGTGAACAGTTCGTTTCCAGAAGGATTCAGACACGACACTTCACGTACGCAGTAGTCCTGAAGGATCGATCGCTTTCTGAAGAAACGTCACGACGCTTCACATACGCAGTTGTCTTGAAGGAACGATCGCTTCCTGAAGAAACGTCACGACGCTTCGCATACGCAATGCAATTGTCCTGTGATAACGATCACTTCCTGGAAAAGCGTCACGACGTAATTAGCGCAAGAGACGTATGCAGGGTTCCTTACTCTAACTTCTAAACCATGCACTGCGTATTTCTAACAAAAAATAAACGCTCGCGGTAGAACTGAAAACGAGCGAATATCAGAATAAACAAACTAACAAGTGAAGCGCTAAAGAAGAATTACGCGCGCATTGTTAGTATTACACGCGCGCAAGTAAATTTCAATTAAAAAAATATGCGCAACAATGGAAATTCAAAAATAAACTCAGAACAACTTTCTTAAACCAAAAATCAATAAAGGTTAACGTAGATATCACACAGTCTTTTTCTTTTATAGTAATAACTTCGAATATAAATTTCTCGATGTAAAACTTTGTAGATTAAATGACTTGGCTTGCTTCATCTGTTCAGTAATTCACAGATTTCCGGATAGCTTCATAAAAATTGTCCATTAAATTCTAAAATTTTCTTAAAGGATTACTAAGGATCAAATATACTTAAAAAGTCACTGGAGCTAAGGAAACTGCAACCTGCCACTATGGCTACTAAAATGAAAGGCAGTTTAGAACTCTGATCAACATTCCAAACTACCTCATCAATTACTCCAATCACTGCTGCAGGACCAACCCTCCATCTTGCTTTGGGGAAGGAAGTGATTCCTGAAATCTCATTAAGGAATTTTTTGTACAATTTTCTTATAATAATAAAAACATAACCCAAACATCACACTTCTAAATAGAATTACCTCCAAAAGGTCTTATTGCTAAATTATGATTTTTAATTAAAATGTGTAATTAATTGATGTCTATGAGAATTATCTGGGAATTGTAACAGTGTGTCTTTTAAAGTTGTGGACCCTTGAAACTCTAGAAATATACCATGGAATCCTGACAATAAATATGGGCTTAGGTTATATGTTCACAGGGGGGGGGATCACAAAAGTTATCGGCGGCAGCATTGTATAAACTCTTACTCTAGACACGCCCTGTAGAGAATTGCACAGCTAAGAGTAAATGGGAACAGGATTTGGGTCAACAGATTGATGATCAAGAATGGGCACAGATCTGCTCACTCACCAAGCAAATATCGAGCAATTCCAGATACAAGTTAATTCACTAAAAGATAGTACATAGGACACATTATACCCCTGTAAAACTCCTATCTCAGCATGCCGGGGACCTGCCCTAGATGTCGGACAGAAAATGCAAACATTTATCATATGTTATGGGCATGTATCAAGTTAAGAGGCTATTGGGAGGAAGTCTGTGCTGCTCTAGATGAGATTACAGATCAGCAGTGGAATGGTCACCACGGATATGCTTGTTGGGGGCAGTTGAGAAAATGAATCCGACCTGGCGTGAACTATTGAACTTGAGCCTACTAATAGCCAAGAGCGACTTTGATGAAATGGAAGAGTGCATACCCCCCAACTAAGGCTGATTGGGACAGAGACATGGTATGGACTAATGATACAGATGAACTTTACACAGACTCAGTGTTACCCCAACCCAGACCAAGGAATATATGGGACAGGTACAAAAAATACCTGATTGAGAAGGCTGAGCGCGACCACTCAGGATCGGAAAGTAATTGAATCTGTATAATGTAATGAAGCAATGTGCAATATATGTATGTATCCATGTTACCTGTGTGCAAGAAAAATAAAGTTAAAAAAAACAAAAACACAGAGGAAGCCGATTAGCATGCATGGCCAGGCAGGGTGAGGCCTGTAAGTCAATGTTCTTGCGTGAATAGCCATATTTTGAGTCTCCAACCGAAGGACCAGAGGGAAGGGTCAGATCTTAAGGAGAGCTGGAGTGTTTTCCAGTGTTTGGCTGCTACCACCAGGAAGCTGCGGCCCTCCTGCTTTTTTTGCTTGAATCTAGGGACAGAGGAGGTGTGTGTAGGTAGCTTGTGTAGGACTAATAGATTGTGGCTCAGTGAATTTGCTCGATAGGTAAGGAGGGGCGGTGTTAGCCCGGCATTTATGCGTTATTGAAAGATTTGAACTGGATGTGCTCACGAACTGGCAGCCAGTGGGCATTTCTTCTAGCAGCCGAGAAGTGCTCTTTTTTGGAATGTGCGCCATCTTCAGATTTGGAAGCACATGTAATGTGGCAGTAGGAACCAAGAAGAGCCATAGAGGGGTACGAGGGAGGGTTGCATGTGAATCCATGGAAGATACCAATGCTGAAGAACAGGAATTAAAGGTAACTAACTAGATCCTTCTCCAGCACTGAATCTTTCATGGATTCACATACTCATAAATAAGATGATACAGCAGTACATGATACACAGCCAATGGGAAATGTTACAGCTCTGCAAAAGCAGCTGAACTCACCTCTGGAACACTCACCTCCTGCAAATAGGTTGCGGAGCAGCGCATGGCCGACACAAGACTCCTCCCTGGAAATCCTGTCAATGCAGTAGATGGAGTGGACAGACTTCCACATAGAAGCCCTGCAGATGTCGAGCAGGGGAACAAACACCAGACAGGAACGGTGTGGTAGAAGCTACGACTGGTGGAATTTGCCTTTGGTCTTCCTGATAGGAGCCTTCTTGCAAGTTAGTGGCAATGCGATATACATACAGAGAGCAACCTGGAAATGGAAGACTTAGCCAGCGTATTGCCTTTTGCCAAAGGTCCAAACAAAACAAACGGTTGGGATGTCTTTCGGAACCCCTTTGTGCGTGCAATATAAAACTTCAAAGCACATGCAACATACAGCGAGTGTAAGGCCCTCTCCACTGGAGAAGTGGGAGCACCAAACAAAACTGGCAGAAGCAACATTTGTTCAGGTGCAACACATAGGGAACTTTCGGCATGAAGGAAGGATTAGGGCAGAGCACTACCTTGGATTGGTGAACGCAAGGTATGGCGGTTTACAGGAGAGGGCTTGCAGTTCTCCTACCCGCCTGGCAGGCGTAATGGCCACCAAGAAGGCAGTCTACCATGATAAAAGCTTCAACAGAGCCCGTGAAGAGGTTCAAACGGAGGTCAAAACTTTAGAAATATTGAGTTCCCACGCTGGTGCTTAAACAGGAGGAAAAGCCAGGAAGAGCCCCTTAAGGAATTCCTTAACCAGTCTGTAGGACCTTAGAGAAGGCTGAACAGTAGTGCAAGTCTAGCGAGAAATGGCCACTAAATGTAACTGCGTTTTCAGGGACAGGAGATATGGCAAGGCTTGAGCACTTCCAAGGCATATATTCGTTTTCCAAAGTTGACTAGCAGAATTTGTCAATATTGTCTTGATTAGCAAATGGATAGTATAAATGAGCACAAGAGTCCTCTTTTTTGTTACTGGGGCTTTGTGGGTGAGGACAATACTGCAATTCAACAACCAATATCCAGAGTTAGCTACCCATGTTCTACACAACTGGGTCGCTGGAAAAGCCCAAGTCTACAACCTGTATATCTCAATTAATTCAGTTGGTCAGTACAAAACATTTTCAATTTTATTATTCATATTATGCACAACACATGGTAAAACATATTCCATATCACAATCATTCTCAGATCAAAACATGTCCAGATATTTTTTAGACATACTTCTCAAATCATGGGTTATATTTTTTCTTTTAGCCAAACATGAGTGAGGTAGTACATGAGTGAGGTAGTGCATGGGTGGCTACTGCCACTACAAAATATGGGCATGTGCCCCAGTTCATGTTTCAGGTATCGGAGAGTCCCAGTATGACGCAATCTAGTTCCTGGGCTCCTCCGAAACAGTCTTCAGGACACAGATTATTTACATCATTTTTCCATTATATGCATTTTCTGTTTCTAATCTTGTTTAATTCAAGCATGTGCATATTGTTTGGCAATTTCCATATTGGTGGGTGGCTTCTGTGCACGTCTCCGCCCACCAATCTGGAAATTGCCAAACAAAATGCACACAGGTAATAATGGAAGTTTCATCATTGAACCATGCTGATATATAAAATATGCAAAGATTTTTAAATAACTGCACGTGCTTGAATTAAACAAGATTAAAAACAGAAAATGCATATAATAGAGAGATGATGTAAATAATCTGACATAAGCGGAGATGTACAAGCAGAATAGGAAAGCTAATTATTAGCTTATAATTTAATTGAGTGTCACCACGTTTGAGACTCTCAGCGTGGTGTCTCACACCAAAAAGGAATCGAGGGTCAGTCAGTTGAAATGGCTGCTATTATGTCAATATAATACAACTTAAATTGTTAGAGTGGTCAGTTTTTAATAGATGACTTGTGTAATTTTTTTTAGATCTTCTCAAATGAGCATGCGCACTTGGAAGAAATATGACAGAAGTGCACGTTTAAAATTGGTTAAGTGTCCTTAAGACTGTTTCGGAGGAGCCTAGGAACTATATTGGGTCATACGGGACTCTTTGATAACCAAAACACGAACTGGTGTAGACATGAAAATTGTGGGGGCACATGCCCATATTTTGTTGTGGCAGTAGCCACCCATTCACGATACTAACCACTCATGTTTGTCTAAAAGAAAAAATATAACATGATTTGAGAAGTATATGTCTAAAAATATCTGGACATTTATTGCTCAGAGAATGGTTGTGATATGGAATATGTTTTACTATGTGTTTTATAGTTTTTATCATGTGTTGTGCATGATATGAGAATAAAATTGAAAATGTTTTGTACTGACCAACTGTATTATCATTAATTGAGACATACAGGTTGTAGACTAGGGCTTTCCCAGCAACCCAGTTGTGTAGAACCTGGGCAGCTATATGTGGATATTGGTTGTTGAATTGATCAGCAAATGAACATATTTGATTAGCAATTTTGAAATATTTGAAATGTCACGAGAGGTTATTTGTACCCACAACACAAAGTTAGCAACAATACAGCCTTTTTTTGTGTACAGCTGAAGACAGACATTCGTGAGAAGAGTGTCTGTAAAAAATATTTTGGGTGAATGAATTGACAAATTAATATATGATAAGGCTCTGAAAACATTTTTAAGTGCAAGGCTATGTGAAGCTGGGTGCAGTCAGTGTTGCACAGTGCCCTTCATATTTTATGTTTGACCCATCATTTGTTGTGTAAGGGGAAGTTCAGATGTTTTACAAAACCAAAAAGTTCAATGTTAAAATAAAGTCATAGCCTCTAAATTGGGCGGGAGGATAGCTCAGGAGCAATGCGTTTGTCTGGGAAGCAAAACAACGCAGATCAACAGGTGTGAATCCTGGTTCTGCGCTTATTGACTCGTCTCGTGTTGAGGTTTGACACTCCAGTCGAGTCGTGGCCTGGGGCACCGCCGAGAGACAGGGTGAAGGCTGGGCACAGGCGCAGCAGATGGTGATGAAATGCAGACAGCTACTTGTAAAATCTGCTTGTGTACCCAGTATCTACTTCGCTTGGTTGAAAACTTTTTGCTATCAAAATAAAAAGTAAAATGTTAACTGTATTTTCTATGATAAATTCTCATCATAAGTCTTTATTAAAAATGATATACGAGAGTTGAGCATGGGTGGTCTGCCCTAAAAATAGGATAGCCGCGAGTGTCAATTACCGATTGCATGCAAACCTCAAAGTGTGTTCACCTTTTGCTCCTTAAAAACCAACTGTTTTGGCATTCTTTTTCATTGACATGTGGTGCTTCGTAAGCTGTATGAAGGGGATCTGTGTGATAACTGCGACCACACAATTGCAACGGACGAAAATGCCGAATTTTATTTTTATTAAACCTCCTTTACACCACAGCTATGCGGGGGGAGACCGCCAGCCGACCCCCCCCATATTACTATAATATCCCATACCCCCCACATATATACCTGGTGTAAAGGGGTTGTTTAAAAAAATAAGTCTGGCATTTCGGGCCGTCACAATTGTGAGGGTGACATTTTGGGCCATTTCCTATGAAGTGTACATCCCACTTTGCAATACACAGAACTAGGTTTGCCATCAAAAGCATGCGGTCGCGTGATCATGAACATTTTCAAAAGTGTTCACTTGTCAATATGATGCCCTTCCCTACAAAATGAAATAGATGAAATTGTGAGGTTTAGATACACTAACCTAAACTTTACTGAAAAACAGACAATGCAGTGCAGCAATACTGTAATTATGCATTATGTAACAAATTAAATGTTTAGGAATGGACTTGTAGCACAGTCTTAAAAAAATAAAGTAAAACCTACTGATATTTGTCAGACAGCATATAGTTAGCTTAATAAAAGTACCATCCCAATTACTTCTGGTTTAGTATTATGTGATAAAGGGAGCATGTTTGCCTGGCACTCCCGCACAGCCCCGTAGCAATTTTAATAGTGTAGCAGTAAACGTCCCCGCCACTATCTCCCCTTAGCCCCTTTGAACTTCCAGTGAAAATAGGGTAGAGGCAGCCCTGAGAGTAAGAGGAATGTAGGACCAGCTGTGCTTTCATTAAACAAGGACATTTAAATAGCTACCTGTGTCAAGTGTCAATTTAATTAGCAAACCTACAGAATTGCACAGCAAATTGCTATGAGTCACTGCTTATGTTATGGCAGGCAGCTTTGATCCGAAAAGGGTTAAGCTTTTGCGATGTACACCATATTGTTAAACGTTTCCATTTGTGCTAGTAGCACTACAATGTAGAGGGTGCCCCAGCTTTTGCAAGAATGTCTCTGCATTCTAGAGGCAAAGTGTCTGAATTCTTGGGCTGCAGGAGCCAAGCCCTCAACGTTGGGAATGCTGGATCATGATGCAGTACTGATCCTCCGTCTCTGGAGAGTAGTTCTGACATAGGGGGTAACTTGATGCAAGGAGCGACAGACAAAGTAGGTTGGAGTACCAAATTTGGCATGGCTATACCGGGGCGATTAATATCTTGCAGCTTCTCCGTTTGAGTGTGTATAGCACCCAAAGTGGAAGTGGAGGGAACGCATAAAGGAGTTAACCTTGCCATGGAATGGAGAAGGAGTCTTCCAGACTCCATTCTTGAGGATAGCGGCTGTCAAACTGGGGGCGCTTGAAGTTCTGTGCAGTGGTGAACAAGTCAACTTTCGAGGTGACATCACCAGGAGAAGATGCAAAGAACTTGGCTCTGATGGAGCTCCCAAACGTGGCATGATCGTAGATCCCTGCTGAGGGATGGTGTGAGATGAAAAGGAAGGAGATACTTGTTCTGTGATAGCCCCCAGTACCAGATCGCCTGAGCTTCCTTGGACAGTAACAGTGAGCGGGCGATGCCTCGTTTCCGGATACAAAACACTGTGGTCGTGTTGTTGGTGAAGAGGTGGGCCACCTTGTTCTGGAGGTGCGATTGGAATGATTTCAAGGCCCAAAACGCTGCTCTTAGCACCAAGACATTTATCTGTAGAGCTTCTTCAGGATGCCATAGGCCTCTGGTGTGGTGTTGGCTCATGTGGGCTCCCCATCCCTCCTGGGAAGCATTGAGGGGGACTGGCTTGATTAACTGGGAGGTGAAATGGAGCAACTTGTGTGAGGTGCTTGCAATGATCTCACCACGAAGAGTTTGGCGGAAGGATGACCTGAGGGCAATTTTGTCATTCCAAGAACCTGATACTTGCTGTGATCGAGTATCCAGGTACTCCTGGAAAGGCCCAATGTGAAGCCTGCAATGTGGAACCAATGGGACGCACAAGGACAAGTCAAACAGACTTGATAGAGCAGACTGTTGTAACTCGCAATGTGGACAGTTGTTGAATCATGTGAACTATGGCTTGGAGCACTCTCCTCTGAGAGCGTAGCAAAAGACATTCTAGGGTCTTCAGTCGTGAACCCAGGAACAGAGCGTTCAGAGATGGTGATAGGCATGACTTTGGAAAATTGGAGAACCCTAGAAAAGTCAGGCACCAGATGGTTTCCTCGGTGTGTTGCAAAGCTAGCGGCTGAGAGGGGGCGCATATTCGCCAGTCTAGGTATGGGAAGACTTAAATGCCTGCACGGGAGAGGTGGGCAGCCACTGCTGCTAAAAACAGAAACATAGGGATTGCGACCACAAACTTCCGGGAGGCTAAACATCTTTGAAACTGGAAAAACTTTTACCGTTGTTCCTCTGGAACCAGATCGAAAAGCTTAACACATGTTAAAAGTGCATGGAAAGAGCCCATTTATTCTGGAGGTGAGTCTTGGAAAGGCAGGCGTCTCCCCGTCCACACTAGCACCTCTGGGAAACGTGGCAATTGCTGGAGATTGCGACTGACACCAACTGTGCAGACGACTGCCTAGGTGGCAAAGAAACGGGCAAATTTGGTTGAGCGAGTAGTCATGGTAGTATACATTGAATGGGCAGCTGTCGAAAAGGAGGTGGATGATTTTGCTAGCCTACAGTCCATCAACAGGCCTGTCGGCAAGGCTCTCGATGACAATTTATGCCGGTGGCTAGTGGACTGAGTGGATGTAGATGTCAACAAAAGTCACCTGTGACAAGTGCGTCAATGACTTGGGTGTCGTCAAGACCGTGGATTTGGTTGTCAAAGACAAAGCAGTTATAGACTGGGCCGGAGTGAATGGTGTGATCAGTGTCGATGAGCAGTCGATGGGGGAACAGTCAAAGTCTGCGACTTGTGCCCCATTTTAAGTCTCTTCCCAAGGGAAGGTCCTTTGTGCAATGTCGCACCCCCTTAGAAAAGGGAATACATTCTGTGGGCCGGTCCTGCAAGATGCTTGACTGCAGACCGAGGTTGAGTCACCAATCTGCGGTGTCGGTCCTTACGAGTTTCATGAGGGCTGGCAGATGGAACAATGGTCCATGTCATGGTCTTGGGTGCAGACAATATGAAGCACTTGGTGTGGTGGTCATCAATAAAGACCTTTGAAGCAACACTTCCACAGCCTTCAAAAGGCTCTTCGCATCGGTCATCGCCGCGAATGAGCAAGGCCTCAAACTTGAAGAGGATTTCACACAGTCAAGAAGATCAGTCGACGTTCAGGATTTTCACTGCCAACGGGTTCCCGTAGCCAACAATGACAGAAGTGACTGATGTTGAACGATTGAAAAACATCTAAAAAATAAGACCACGTCAATATTTCGAGGAGCAAAACCATGAGGACTCCCAACACGTAAATGTGTGGTAAAAATCTGAAGATGGCCACCAGGGGTGGATCCAAGGAGAACTAATGTCATTGGCTGGGCCAGTATGACCCGAACTGACAGCAATAGGCTATATAAGTGACCAGCAGCTTTAAAGCAAAACTGCTTTAATATTACCAAGGATTTCCAGCATGACGGGGGATCTCCACGAGCATGTGAATCCATGAAATCGTCAATGCTGGAGAAAGCATTAGTTCCTTAGAGAGTGTTCTCCGTTTATTAGTTTGTGTTTAGTACACTTGTCGTCAACAGATGGTGTTTGTATTTTTATTTTGTAGTATGTTTACACATCCACCTTGCCAAAAGACGTTTGGGAATAAAACGTTACAGAACTTAAGGTGATCAGGAGAGATCGAAGCTGAAGTACCTTCTTTTTCTATCCCCTATCTTAGATAGGTGGCACAACCCTGAATGTTAAAGTATGTAGGCGGGGTTGAAGGGGCAGTTAGTTTTCTCCATCTCCTTTGACAAGTCCAAGTGTTCTGGTTTAACTGCTGAAATGTCTGTAGAAGTCTGCAATGCAGGTTTCCTGTCATTTTTGTGTGATAAAATGAAGACCCAACCAACTCCTAAAGTATGTCTGTTGTCCACTACCAGGTCATAGGCACAATACAAGGCTAAGAGATGGGAAGAAAATGGAAACAAAGGCACAAAAGAAAGATACATTCACAGTCGTATTCAGGACTCAAGATGACAACAAAAATAGTCACAATAATTCTTAGATCTCTAGAACAAAGTGCCATAAATGTTACAAAAGCACACTGTATAGTGGACACTTTTTTGCCATTGTCTGCTTCGTGACCTGGCTTTTTGGAGTTACATAAAGCCCTCAGCTTTACTTTCCTTGCTTTTTGCTCATCTTATGGGGAAATGCATTAGTCCCTACGACAGACATTACTGGGAGATGTCTTCCTTAATGTATTTCTTGTGTTTTTAAAGCTGCACACATTACCTTGTTAAGGGCAGTTAGGATACTTTGTATCCTTATAATGTTCTCCTTTTGTAACTTTGGGGTTACTATTACAATGGGTCCAGGGATGGGCTGGTGGTAGATATTTTTTTACCGTGGTTTTTTCAAACTTTAGGATTTTACAGAAAGAAATCAGTAAGTAACAGCACAATTAACATACTAACCAATGTGCAAGTCAACCATTTTAGGTCTCATATTGCGAACGTACAGTCATAATTTATCGAGCAGTGTTTCCATTGTACACTGGGGATGTGCTGGATGTGTGAAAATACTTAACTGGATTCAGCAGATTTCTCCCCAGTTTATTAGCGTCGTCATACACACATTTTTACTCTTGCGCTGTGCATCATTAAGAGTATCCTGACTCCCATTATCGTCTACTCACGGTACCCTGGCCAAGTATGCTCTTAAAAAGGCCCATAAGGGTGGAGTGTGTTTCTAGCTGCATTTGACAGTAAATCTGTTCCCTGAACCACGTCTTGACCTTGCAAGCAAAATTCCCTCCCCATTGTATAGTAAAGTTCAGGAATTTGGTTTCCTCAATGGGTTTTTCACTGAATAGCTCGAATTTTCTTGCACATTTTATTTTAAATAAATGCGGGGGAGTCACAGCCCCCACCTTAATTTCCCCCTGAACCCCACCATTTATTTATTTGTATAAAATGTGGGAAAGTTAATTGAAGCCAATTAGTTAGCTGGCAGTAATGGTGTGCAAGGTTTTCGACCTACACCAGCTCATGTTCCAAATTTCAGACAACCTGTTCCTAATATTGTTCCAAGAATTTGTCCACTTTGTTAGACTTCCACAATATATGATAGACGTCAACAACTGCCTGCGCATTCATCACACTCATCCCACCTCTCTGGATAAAACAAGGTGTCTGGTATAGCGGGCGTACATATTTAAAGTGTACTAACCTATAACCACAGTATTTAAGATTCTGTGGGTCTGTGCACATGTCCAGCACCATACCGCCGCCTTAATGGGCAGGGCCAGATCATTCTCCCATCATTGTTTAGCTTTTTCCAACGTTGTGTTGGAGTGCACTATATAATTGTGTATCTTTGAAAGCAAGTGAATTCCGTCTGAACCCATTATCAATTGCTGAGCTATATCATATCTTCTGCTCTTTGAGGAAGCCAGAAATACAATCATTTAGTGCACACTTCAGTCTATGGGAGGAAAGCAGCAAAAAGAAAATCTTCCTTAATCGTATGCATTACGGTTAGGGAGATTCTTCAATAGCCATCGGATGATGGATATGAAACCATCTAACCGAAGACGAAAAAGGGTTCCAACCACAAGTAAAGACTAGACTTCTATGGTGGTAACTGTGGAAGGGCATTCAGGCTCAACTCAAGGGGGAGGAGGGTGGCTTGAAGCAAGGTACATTAATCCCTACAGTTACCTCCAAAGAACACTACATAGATATATTGAAACATACACTTCATATTTACCCCTATCCCCCACACTCTCCCCATCAGACAATTTCTGTGGCTCGGTAATTAAATAAACTGCCCAGAAACTGACCTACGAAATGAGAGGGGTAGTCATGCGACTCAGTCAGCACTGCACTCTTTAAATGAAAGAGGAGGCTGTGCGGACAGTCCAGGGCTCTCATCGTGGAGTTCCCTCATCACAGGTAGTACCGTGCTGGCGGGGTACTCTGCGCTGTGCTCCCTCTCACCATGGGGGCGAGCTCAAAGTTCACGCTGGGCTACACCTCAGACGCATCACAGGACCATTGAATACTCTGTCCTCAACCCATCCCCCCTTAACTTAAGGTGGGTGGCGACGGCACAACCCCTTTCCAAATCTTTGCCGGGCTGTATCTGACGCGGCACGGCTTCTCCACCACAGTTATTCACTTTGCCGGGCAGCCCGTCTTCAGTCTTAGCCCTGTTCCTCCCACCTCATCAGCTCTATGTGGTTGCTGGGAACTAGCCAGTTCCAGCATCCACTGCAGGCTTATTTTCTTATTTTAATCTTCACCCTCCCTTTTACCCTAAAGGGTGATTGCTTTATAGATCACTCCCTCTAGCCATACCAGGAGCTATGGGCCCTGAAGACCATGTTAAAAGCCCTCACTGCTCTCTGGCATTTAACTGTCTACAGGGCCATTTTTTTTAGCCCATCTCCACCATTGAAAAAAGAGGTCCAGCCATATGCGAATCAGTCAGGTACTGCCATCAACGGTAGCAGCCCAGCCCGAACTGCTGGGCCAGGCCTGGAGAGTTGCCCAGAGCAATGCCAGAGGTTCAGATTAATTCTAAACCTTCAGGCCATCACCTCTGGTTTTACTTCAGCGCCAATAACTCCAGTTACGCCCCTCTGACTAGGACAATAAAGCCGAATTATAAAATCATACATGGAATCTCCACCAGGTTAAATGAGTACTTTGGGTTAAACATAACACATGTTAACAGTGTATGTATAAAAACAGTAATGGTCAACTAAGACCCAACCCACTCCCAAGTAGGTGTGCTATCCAGTACCTGGTCATAGGCACAATACAATACTAAGGGTTGGAAAGAGAATGGAACCCTATAACACAGTAAAACAATACATTCAGGACTCAAGGTAACGGACAATAGTCACAAATATTCTTAGACCTCTAGGACATAGTACCAATAATGTTACAAAAGCACAATATATATTCATTCATCACCTATGAGTGAGAAAAAGGAGTTTAATGGGCACATCGCCCAAGCAGCCACCAAAGTTTAGGTTTAGATAAGCCTAACAATACTAGACACCCAACATCTTACTATAATCCTAGAAAAGATATACATTAATAGCCAGCACTTATACATTATAGCATAACATCTTCAGGACAGGAGGTACTACCAAGAATTAGAAATGTATTAAAAATCAGAAGTAAATGCTAAAATTACAAACATTTGGCCTAAAACTCGCAGGGTTCAAAATCCCTTTAAAAGGGTTTTAGGTTGGTGTAACATTTCCCCATAGAAATATAGAAAGACAAAGTGTGTAGGCAGAGCCAAAGTTGTGGGGGAAAAGTCAGGCAACTCAGTTGTGCCTACAGGTGCTGATAAGGTTGCAACCTGCCTCAGGGGATGCAACTGGAGACTCTCACAAAGAATTCCAGTCCCAGTTTTGAGACTCAGAAACCCCAGGAAGAAAGTAAGCACAGCAGGATAAAGGACAATGTTGAGGTCGATGAGGGCCAGCAGAAACCCTCCGCCATGGACCACAGAGGGTAATTGTCTTTTATAACCTACCTACCGAGGGCCCAGAGTCAGACAGTCCCTGAAAAAACGGTTCAGGAACACCAAAACCTGGTGAGCAGCACTCAGCCTTTCCAGGTTGAGCTCGAGGACCGTCCTACAAGGACTTCGAACTCAGACCAACAACACATGCCATCCAAAAGAAGATCAAACGGCTTTCACAGGAGTGGGGCCCATCAACCAGGAGTGGAGATTGCTAGAGAAATCCGAACATGCCAATTCAGATGGCTCAATAAAAGCAAAGAGGGGCAGCAAACTGGCGGAAAAAGGCCCCACAGGGGATACAAGGATGAAGGCAACCCAGAAGGGCTCAGACAAGCAGTGATATGGTGGTTGTGTCCCACACACCTTTTGGCCGATAGCAGCATCCCATCACAAGGCACACAACTACTGCCATAAAATGGCCCAGAAAAGGACCCAGCCCATGCAGTCTAGAGGATGCAGTATGGGGCCTAGTACAGGCCAAGAAGGATGAGCAGCAGCCAAAATCGAACCCAGAGCCAAATGTAAAGACACAGGACCCAGCTAGTATGGCCTCAGCTGGGCCAAAAATTGCAGCAGCTTCTTGGCTACAATCCTCCAGCAGGCAATTCTGCAAGTTTACGGCAGGGTTAGGGTCTTCCCTTGATATACCCAAATACCCATTGGCTGGCCAAAGAAACCCCCCCCCCACACCCCTCCAAGCATAGACAAGACCACTCGCACAAAGACGTTGGCGTCCAAACAATCAAGCGGTCACTTAAAATTGCGATCCACATAGGTCCAGTTGCACAGTATGTGTTGAACTGGCTAGGTCCTGCTCCAAAGTAGTCCAAATCACTACAGAGGGTGCGGTTCTCAGCTCAGGGCGAGCCCATGTTTGCACAACAGCTGCTTAGGCCAATTTCATGGCATGCCAAAGGAAAGGCTTAAAAAAACAAAATGGCAGAGAGCAGGACTTCAAAACAATATATAAGTACTCAAATGGCTACTAACAAGCTACATTAGCACCCTAGCGGGGCAGCCAGCCCATCAGGTGGCTAGGAACGCAAGCTTGAACTGCTGGTGTAAACCCACGTTCCAAGTCGCCCGACGGCCGTCTCCCCCCGCTGCAATCTTCCCCCCACCCTCTGTCCCAGATTTGTTTTATTTACCACCCGCCCCCCCTGCTCCCGACGCATCTTCCTCTCAGCTTCCCACAGCCGCCACGGAGCCCCGTCTTCCCTTTCCACAGCAGCCATGTTGGTAAAGGATTTTCCTTCCTACAACAGGACACGTGGCATCACCTTGTAGGAACGAAAACATTTTTTTCAAGCACCCCGGGTTGCTGCGTTGGCAACCCGGGGTGCTAATGGCCTTATGTACCCGTTCCACGGCCAACACCGGGTGGGGGGGGGGGGTGATGACAGCCTCAGGCCCACATTAATGGCCCTCACTTCGCTCGGCCACTTACTGGGGTCGTGGCCCGTTACACACACCCCTCCACCCCCCGGTGTTGCCCGTGGAACAAATACAAAACACCACATTGGGTTACCATAGTGGTAAGCCACTTGCACCACTGGTGAATCAAAAACTAAATTACAACTGCCACCTGCCTACTTTCAAACCAATGTAGGGTGATCAAATCACCATAGCGGAAAAATTGAGGGCTTAAAAGCACCTCTTGTCCTAGGACGTATCCCTCTGACTAAAACAGACAAATACAGGGGAGCTTAAAAAGCAAAAGGGGAAGAAAAAAAAATAAATAAAAGATTGGGGGGGGTTCCATAAACTGGGACAACTGAACATTCAAAAGAACAAATTACTTACCACTGGTAATGTTCTTTCTGATGTATGTTTATCCCACAGATTCCTCATTTTAGGATTATCCATATCCTGGCTTTGCAGTCGGAGAATTTTTTTACACCAGAGGGCGCTGTGCGGCATCGAGTTTATGTCCCTCGACTGTTACCAGTCCTGCGTCCAGACACTTCAATGATAGTAAAATAGCACACACTGCGTCCATTGCTTCAGTTTCTAGTTTTCCCCTCTTACTGCAAAGCCAACTGGAGGATTGAATAACCCACCTCAGCGTTCAAAGAGGGAAGAACATAACCTGGGTTAAGTAATTCGTTCTTCTAATGAATTGTTTCCTCCCACAGATTTTGCAGTTTTGTAGATGGTGGGAGAAGTGGATTTTGTACACTTTTCTAATTGATTGATATTACGCAGAACCGCTCTTCCAAATCGAGCATCCTGGCCTGACAGCGTCCAAGCAGTGAGTACCATGTTGTGGCATTGTAAATGTCCTGCACTGGTACAACTCTTTATAGAGTCAAAGTAGCTGCCACACCTCTAGTGGAATGGGCTCTTCGATTTTTAGGGACATCTTTTCCATCAATGGAGCAGCACTCCGAAATGCATAGGATAATCCAACGCAACACATTTTTTGGGTCAAGGTTTGGCCTAGACTGGACGGTATAACCAATAAATAGTTCGTCATCTTGTCTAACATTTGAAATCCTAGAAATGTAGAAACAAAGGCCTTTTAGGGTAAAGCCTGTGTAACCTCTGCATCCTTGAAGGCTGAGGAGGCGGATAAAAAGGTGCTCAAGTTATTTTCTGTGTTGGATCCTATTCAGATACTACCTTGGGAAGGAAGGAGGGACAAACCCTAAAAACGACATTCTCCTTGGAGAATATAGCAAATGGTGGTTTGCATAACAAAGCTTGTAGCTCACTCACTCTGCGGGCAGAAGTGATGGATGCTAAAAAGATCGTTTTCAAGGTTAATAACCTGAGAGGACAAGAGTGGAGAGGTTCAAATTGAGCTCCTCTTAAAAAGAAGAAAAATAAAAGTCAGTACCAGGTTTAAATCCCAGGACAGAACCAGAAAAGGAACCAGTGTACAAATATGTCAGTCCTTTCAGGAATTGTATGACAATCGGCATCTCAAAGTAAGAGCTTTGTTCTGGCGTGCTTTTAAAAATGGATAACGCATGCACAGCCATTAGAGAGACCGCACACAAGATCTGTTTTAGGTGGTACCTGACGCCCCCCCCCCCCCCCCCAATAGGTTGCGCAAAATGAACCCCAATTACCCACCTACGTGCTGGAGAAATTGCGGAGGCAAAAGAGATCTATACCCCATGTGGTGGTCCTGCCCTAAGGCGGCCATGTACTGGAAAGAAGTCCTGGGCCACATAAAGGAAGTCACAGGGAAGCAACTGCCAGCAGCACGTAATGTTATACTACTGGGGACAACGGTCGAAGACATATATGCGGCAACTGGTAACAATGCAACACTCATCACCCATCTGTTAATGGCAGCAAAGAGGACCCTGGCACAAGCGTGGAAAAATCCAGAAGGCCCAATAACAGCATGTTGGTGGATGAAAACTTGGAACGTAATGGCCATGGAGAAGGTAGGGGCCCTGAAGGACGGCAAGTACCTGGAATTCCGGGCAACCTGGGACCCCTTCTTCGACTATGTCAGAGACAGACGAGCATACTTTTTCAGGCCAAACCTGTTGAGAGCGATTCAAAACTGAGCACTGACAAACTAAGTACAGGAGCCTTGATTCTACGCAGAAGTCAACTAACCAGAACACAACAATCCCATCGGAAAGCAGAAGGACTGGTCCATGCCACTGTGGAACCGGGAGGGGGGATGGGGACAGGGGAAGGGTTGATGAACGGTTGAAGTTAAAGTTAAGTGAATGCTCAAAGCTACACCTAATAATTGTAATACCAAAGGTTAATATGTGGCCTTAACAAATGATAAGTTACAATTATTTAAATCTTTGGCCAATACAGTATCTGAATATGATGGTATTTGAATAAATAAAGTTGGTTAAAAAAAAATGGATAACGCTGTCAGGTATCCCTTGCCGTTAGCCACCTGCAGCCCCTGATGGGCTAGATGCAGGGTTAGAGAAGATTAGCTTTTTGAGTGAAATTCTCTCCACATACGAGTCCCCCAGCCATTTCTGCGGGTCACTAGGTTTTTTAATGAAATTCTCCTAAGTAGGAACCTTTTTCCACACATATTCATTATTTTACTCTGTACCTGGGAACCTCTGATACTTTATAATGCAGTTATGCTTTCCTCCATCTTTAATGGCATCTGTTTTTTCCTATTGCAGCACCCAGCATTTTCTGTGCAGCGTTTGCTGGAGGCTCCTTCAGACTTCTTTTATTTAACCTGGGTTAACTAGTTACCATGAGCAGGGGACGCCCCCACCCCTTTGGCCTTCCTGTATTTTATTTGGCGAGATCAGCACACCATATGTGGAGTGCTGAGGGGAAACATGGGCTCCCTTTTCTCACTGTCCCAGTAACTTTTAGTTACTGTTACAAGTTAATCTAACAGGCTGGTGGCAGTGTACCTTTTTGCATTACTTTTTGTGGACTTTTACCACTGGCTGTCTTCGTAGCTCTAGTAGGGACACTGGGTCACCATTTGCCTGAAATGGTGCCTGTACTTTAAGCCCTGTAAATGAAGACTTACTACCTGAGCCGCCTTCTACCTGCCTAGGTGGCGTGCGTAGGTCTTAATGGGTCTCATCTTTGGCAGGCTTATCATGGAAAGCTCACCTAGGTTCTGTGTACCTGGAAGGACAGAAGTGGGGGTGGGGGGCTACCCAAAACTCCACTGCCTTTGTCCTGCAGTGTGACTTCCTGGAACCAGTTTGAACTGGGAGACTTGCTGTCCCCTATGGCCAGCCAATCCCCAGATTTGCACGAAAGGCTTGAATAGTGATTGGTGGGCTCAGCCAGTTCTCCTGCATAAAAGGAGAAGGTCCTGGAGCTGAACACAAGAGTCGACCACTGGGCTGAATATCCAAAGAGAAATTTGTAAAACTATGTGCCAGCCACTTCCAAGTGACTGACAGAGCTGTTGAGTGACCGCTGAAGACCAGACATCGAATTCCGAGCAACAGGATAGATCTCTTGAAGACTACTCCTTCCCTGGATTGGTGGCCCTAACCAGTCTCAATGCCACCTGCATTTTGCGCTATCCATTACGAGCTGCATCCTCCCCGCGCTGCAAATTCAATATCATGGGACTGTGCCATTTTGTGGTGCTATGTCATGTGAAGCACTGATCCAGCTGAAACCTCATGGGCATCCTCCTGGAGTGACACTTTTCCACTCCTTGAAGTCCCCACAGCTGAGTATAGAACCTAGAAACTAAGTAAAGTCTCCCTGACGACAACCTTTGCTGAACCGAAGCCTGTCAAGGGATCAAACATACCAGGGCCACAAAGATCCACTACTGGGCATCCCACTGATCAAGTGCATCCGTCTGATCCCTCATAAGTTCCTTGTTGAGCCATCCAGGCCAAGAAACCCGAACCAGGGACAACCGTCGCCTCACCTTGGGGACCAACCTGCTGCATAAAGTTCTTAATCACAAAGGTACTGTCCAAAGCCTAGGTACTTATCTTGGTCTTGCTGTGTTGCTCTGGTGTTCTTGGAGGGCTGCAGTTAAGCAGTTACTTGCACTCCCCCGCCAAGGAACCCCATTGGGGAGAAGAACCCATTAGGCTCTAAATTACCAACACCAACTGTTACTTACCTGCAAACCTGAAGACATCCGACTAGACTTTACTATGTTTGCTGCTTACCTGCCTCTTTCCTCCTCAGCCCTTGGTCACTGGAACCCCCCTCCCTCCCTCCCAACCCACCAATTGCCACCCTTGACTCAGACTAATTTAGTATAGGGTTGGACATTTGAAGAGTGGTCAAGTAGGGGGTTAACTATAGTTGCAACCGTGGATCTAAGTTTGCTTCTTAGTAATAGTTTTCTCTCACTTTGTGTTACTTTACACTTTTGATTTAAAGTGTGCTACCTTTGAATCTACTATGAGAATAGTAATTACAGGACTTATTGTTAGGAAGGTTTACTAAAGTCCACCTGTGGTAGGACTACAGAAGACTCACTCTTAGGAGTACAAGGCTCCAACTCTTAGGTTTGGCATGAACTACCCAAAAGGTTTGGTAGCAATGGACGAGCAGCCAGGCTTAGTCTAGGAGAGAGAAGTGCTGTAATGGAGTACAAAGACCTTTGCGCACATCTATGATAAAGGAAACACTTACACACTAATATAAAAATAGGCGTATTATATATACTAAGGCAATGTTAAAAGCAAGACATTTCGGCTAAGTAAAAATAGTTCACAAAAATATATGTACAATAGATATTTGCTGTTGCAGTACCCAGTTTCAGTAGTAGACCTCAGATGAATTGCAGGCAAGTATAAGAGAAGCATTAGCAAATCATTCATCAACCAATACTAGTAATTTAACAACTTTAGGCAAGCCTTTTCTTTAGAAGCTTAACCCCTATCTGGGGGATGAAAGTCTCAAAATGTCAGATACGGACATTGAGGGACCCGTTACCCGTGAGCGACAGAACAAAAGGAAGGCAGACGCTGTCAGAGAAGAAAAAGCATTTTCGTAACAAGTAATGGAATTTGATTCAAAGGGTTCAGGGGCAATGGGTAGGCTACCTGAAGGATTTCAGCCTTTAGGACAGATGCCCTTAGGCCTGGGAGAACATGGTTGGGTGGTCCACCCCAACATGACTCAAGAAGCTCAGGAGGAGCAAAGAGCAACACAAAAACTGCCTAGGTAAGTACCCAGGAGTTAGACAGTACCTTCTATGAAGAAAGATGTCACCGGTGGGTCCCAAGTTAAGATGACAGCAGCTCTGGTTCAGGTGTCTGGCCTTGGCTGCTGGATGAAGAACTTAACGGGAGCAGATGGTCAGACTTGGTCACAGGGATGCCCAGCAGATCTTCACAACACTTGGTTGTGGAAGCTCTACACAGGCTTTGTAGCAGCGATGGTTGTCACCCAGCAGACTTTCTTCCTTCTCAGTCCTCGACTCTTCAGAGTGGACTTTTACAGTCGGGATGGATTCTCTGCGGGCCCAGACAGAAGCCCACAAGTTTGCAGTCGGAACCACGCTTGAGACTATGCACCGCAGCAGTGCCAGAGTGTTAGGCAAGAATTGATGTACTAACCCTGTTGGAGACTACACAACCCTTGTGTCCTTGGTATTAGGTAAGCAACCTATTGGTAAAGGCCTGCACTACACAAGTTGGTAGAGAGACTGAGCAGCCAGGCTTAGAGGGGTAAATGTGAGCTGGAGCAATGAAATCCATCAATACAAGTATCCAAACACTTACACTCAAGGTTTCTAGTCAAAATATTTATTTAACGGTCTGTTTTAAATAAGCATTCTTTAAAAAGGGCAATATATGTAGCAGGCAAATGCACTTTAAAATACTGGTTCAGAATTAACACAAAGCAAGTAGATACTCTTTAGAGATGCTTTATACACACTTCCTACACCCTAAGGTGACTTCACTAACTAGGACATTAATGGCTTTTATATATCACTTGTGCACTTTGTAAATTCTGAATTCGCATAAAGGAAGGAAAACATTTAAACAGGTTCTCAGATCATGTGAGTACTTTAAATCTTCCAATTATGTCTAGATAAAAACCTTTCCCAGCAATATTAGTTAAAACCAATTATCAACTATGGGGGACAGCAAGCATCACAGTCAAGTGGAATAGACTAGTCTCTAGGGAGCCAGGACAGCCAAAGTCAACTGGAGCAAAGTCTATGGAACTGAGGCACTTCTTAGATAGTTTACGTCTTGCACAAAGTTAGAGAGTTTGTTGAAGAAAAATCACTGTAGGGTCACAAGCTGTTACTCTTGTGAAAGTTAGAGCAGAGATCAACTCTGGAAAAAGCAGCTACTGCAAGTCTCAAATGAGGAGAGCAAGCTACAGACACTGAGGTCAGTACCCCAAGTCAGAACATTACCTTTGGTTAGAAGAAGAGGGTCCAGCTGGCTCCTGTCTGGTTGCAGACCTTGTGTTCCTGGGGCTCAGTCATGGCGACAAGAGCGAGGACTTCTGGGGACTCCTGCATCAGCAACTCGATGGTCGGCGGCAGCTATAGACTCTTTTCAGAAGAGCAGCACTTTGCGGTTTCAGCGCTCAGTAAACAGCACCACCGTGGATCTTGGACGCCGGTTGGGCTTGCTTCACTCCTGGAGTACTGCACTCTGGTAAAGTTACTCGAGTTCTGGTTGTCCTGCTTCTGGAGGGTCCTGGGGAAAACTCGTGGAGCTTTTGGCCGGCTTGCAGACATTGCACTCAACTACGGATTTCTTGCCCCTGGCACTCGTTTCCTGTAACAGCAAAGAAATACAGCCAGTTTGGGAAGGTCTTCCTGCAAAGTTAATTTCGGGGTTAGTTGGGCCACTAACCCAAGGGAAGAAGTCGTCCCTTCAAGAGCTTCTCTTGTCAATTAGAAAAAAGTTTCAGCACAGCCGCAGGGCTTCACCAAGCAGTTCAATGGTCCAGGAGGATGCAGCAAGATTGGTTCAAGGTTTCTTTGTCGGGATGTCCTTCCCAGTGGTCAACTGTCTTCAGTCCCAAAACCCTCGCCTTTTAAGCAGGTTTCTGCCATTCATGCACAGCCTGTCACTCACAGTAGTCAGTCTGTCCTGCAATGTCAGCCAGGCAATCAGGACTGGGTGCATTCAGGTTTCTCTGGAGACAAAGGAGAGCAGAGTTTCAGGCACCTCCCTCACTTGCTGCCCTTGCAGACACAATGGAGCCAGAGGCGGGTTTCAGTCCTGAAGCCCGCCAAAGGCAAAATGAACAAAGTTTTCAAATACTGGTTTGGCGCGCAGAGTGAAACCCAAGAAAGACCTCTCAAACAGAAAATGGCGAAAAAAGAAGACCGGGGTCGTTTTGACAAAATGATCATCTATGGGCACTATACTGCAGGTGAGGATTCCGCCTGCGATGGAAAAGCACAATGGTAGGAACATTAAACCACTGCCACCAGCCATTTAAACTAGTGAGGATAACTTTTTAAATTATTTTTTATGTTTGTACTCATAGTGACTTAGTTTGTTCCAAAACATTTTACACATTAAAACAAGTGAGGGTAATATAAAAACTGTTACATGAGTAAGTAGGAAAAGGGGCTACTAAGTAACCCCCCCCCCCATCACTCCACATAAGATGGTGTGTGCTGGATCTACAAAGAGAAAAGGTTAGTAAAGTCAATTTTACTTCAATATTCTTGGAAAAAGTAGTTCTCGCAAGAAAAGGTATTTAAACCGTAAAATAAATCTGAAGGATTTCTCTGTGACACTGCACTGAAGGTGTGTGTCACCATACAAAAAGTAGATGCCTATGGAATTTGTCAGACTCCAAAAACAAAGTAAATATAAAAATCCAAAATCAGATCAAAACGCGTGAGAAAAAGGGCTCACTCGCAACAGGGTGAAAATTAAAAAGTCCTCAAGTACAGCAAAAGAGCTGGGGGGTCTCTAGAGTTGAAGGGAATTAGCACAGAAAGGAGATTTTTTCCCTAACACAGAGGTCCGAGGGTATTCAGGTATTGCAGGCCTGTAAGGACATAACACGTTATGGGATGGCTCAAACTGTAGCTGGTCTCAAGACTGGTTAGGCCCACCAGTCCAAGGGAGGAAGACGTCTAGTCTGGATCTTCCAGTCCTCCCTTGTGTTTGACAGGGAGCAACCGCGGTCACTCAGTTGGCTTGGTGGTCACTGGAGCTAGCTGCAGGCGTACGTTTCTTTGGAATGGATCTTCCAGTGGTAAACCCTGGCTTCAGCATCAAGACCGTTGCCTTTAATGCAGGAACCGAGCCAATCAGCATTCATGCTACATTCCAACTTTGCGGGTTCGGGGGGGGGGGGAGAAGGCTGTCCCAGGGGGACAGCCAGGCACCCAGTTAGAACTGGCTCCCAGGAGACACACTGGAGGACAAAGACCTGAGGAGTTTTGGTGTCTACCCCAGCTTCCTGTCCTCCCAGACACACTGGCGCCTCAGGGCGGGCTTCTCAACTGTAGCCTGAAGACAAAAGAGAGCAGGACCTGCCCCACCAAGGTTAGCAAAGGAAATCTCGAGAAAGAGCCAGCCATCGCGAGTTGCCGAAAAAAAGACTGGCACCATTTTAGGTCAATGGTGACCAATGTGTTCTTTACTACAGCTGTGACAGTATCCTCATGTGTGTAAAAATCTAAAAATAAGTTGGTAGAAAATATCCACTGCCACCAGCCACTCAGACTTGCCACTTTAACTAGAAAGTTACAGGAGTGAGAAAGGAATACCATGTATCCCCTCAGCCCTACACATAAGGTGGGGTGGACTGATCTCACAAACGAAAAGCATAGGCACGATAAAAGGTATCCCCCCCCACTAATCCTGGTTACATCAAGTTAACAGAGTAAAATCAGACAACCAAAGAGGGAAGCTCAAGGAGCTTCCAGCAACACTGCACAGAAGGTGCTGTGTGCTGCAACAGTAAAGATGCCTCAAAAAGATGGAGGAAAGCATACTCCCTCAAAGCAAACCTAAAAGGGTTTGTAGAGTTATAGCAAAATAATGGAGTGAGGAAAAAAAGGTTTCCGCTCACTCGCATATACAGATCCAATAGTCCATGAGAAAGTGCTGGGGTACTCAGCAAGTGGGGAGAATTACACACAAAATGGAAATTCTACCCAACACTCATTTCTAAAGACTTGGTGTACATAAAATGAATAACTTTATATAACTGCTAGTGTGTCAGTGTTTCCTTAAACTAACTGTATGCTCCGAGTACTGCGTGCCACCCTACATTCCTCAACCCTCCTAGACTAAGCCTGGCTGCTCAGCCATTGCTGCCAAACCTTTTGGTAGTTCAGGCTAAACATAAGGGGTTAAAACTCTGTCACTTAAGGTGGGCTTTCCAAGTTCTATCACAGACAGCAACTTGTGTAAAACTACATAACATGCAGTAAAAAAGAAAGCACAGGTGTATTGCAAGTGAAAGCATCTATATATTTAGCTCTGACCCAGCTGCAAAACATAATCCAACAGCAGCGCTATAGTGCTTTTGCTGCTGGTCTTCTAGCTGAGTGCAACACTGCCATTACATCTTGTGGGACGTCCCGTTCGTTATATGTTAACCTCTCGGAAACCAGGCGTGTAGGTTGAGAGTTACGGGTTAAGAAAATAGCCTCCCTCTTGTGGGAGTGGGTCCACTCTGTAAGGAAGTCTGAATGGAGGGTAGATGGACATGTCTAGAAGGTCTGGGTACCACGTCCTCCTGGCCCAATCCAGAACTATCAGATCATGGATTTCCCCGAAGAGCCTCAACCCCCTAATGACAACAGGAATGACAGATTGGTGGCAATTGCTTACTGAAGTGAGAATTCCCAGTTCACTACGAATTAATCCCACAGAGCTCATTTTAGGAAATGCCCTGGGGCAGAACAGGTCACACTTCCTGCAGGTTCTGGATGCAAACAGATCTACCAGAGGGGTTCCCCAAAGAGCAATGATCAATAAAGGACTTCCTGAGCCATTACCACTCATGGAAGATCCTGCTCTGCCTGCAAAGAGCATCAGCCGTCATCTTCTCTTCTCCAGCTAGGTGAATATCCGACAGATCCCATTTTGTAGAGACCGAAACCAGCGCTGCGTTGCCTTTTTGCACAGTGGCAGTGACCCTTCCCCTCTTGGGGAGGTAATTCATGGCCACTGTGTTCTCATTATCAGGACGTTCTTCCCCTGTGTGGACAGCAAAAAGGCCATCAGCGCCAGTCTGATCGCCCTCAGCTCTAAAAGGTCTATGCTTAGTCTTGATATTTTTTTTTGTTTATTTAAAATGATAGTTTCATTACAAAATGTTTCATTTATTCTTTATCAACATGGTTTACAATCCCTAGAAAAAAAGGGAAAAAAAGCATTTCCTTTAAACTTTGTCCCACCTTATTTTACATAAACAAATAAGAGAATTCACATTTCAGATTATTACTCAAATTAGTGTTGAGGGACTAAAACAGCAAAAATGTTCTCTCTTTCAACGAAAGCTAAGACCATTGGTTTCCGGTTATATTGTTCCAAAAATGAATGGCGATTATGAAGTTTTTATTGGAACCTGCCAATATCTGGGCCCAACAATCGTGTGGTTTTCTGGGGGGTGCAGGGTTTGTGATTCTTTCTCTGAATAGATTTCTTTTTTCCGTTAGTTTGGGGCACTCCATTATGAAGTGGAATAATGTTTCAACTGTGTCCTCTTGTTCGCAAAAGCGACAAAATGCCATTGATTTCGGCAGTGGTCTAGAATTGGTCAGTGCTTCGCGTGTAGGTAAAAGATTAAGGCGAAGTCTGAGAAATCTGTCTCTGATATTTCGATCTGGGAAAATAGCTAGGTATGCAGGGAGCTGGTTGATGGGTGATAAGATAGTTTATTTATATAGCACCTATACTCAAGATGTTTCAAAGCGCTTCAAGACAAGGGAGGGAACGAGGGAACAAGGGAAAATACAATAACATTCTTACAGGCCATGAAAAGTAAGGATGTGAAATTAACTATCGTACTCGGCCTGACGACATTTCAGATAGTGCAAGATCTAAGACATAGATAAGGAACGGAGGAGGAGAGTGGGAAGGAAATGGAAACAGACAGGCGACTACCGTACTAGGCCTGACGACATTTCTGGTAGAGCTGGAGAAAAACAAGAGGTGAGGGAGAGGGGTGCAGAAAGGTAGGGGAGGAACAAAACAAGCGACTATCATACTAAGCCTGGTGACATTTCAGATAGTGCTGGGGGTGGGGACAATTAAGGGGAGGGGGGAGGAGACACGAGGTTGCTATCATACTAGGTCCAGGGACAATTCTGATAAGAGTAAGTGCATAGAAGAAAGTAGGGGGAGGAGATAGGAAAAGGGAGAAGGGAAAGGAGGAGAGAACAGAGTTAGCAGTCAAAAGAGTGGAGAAGCAAAAGGGGAGAGTGAATACAATTGCAGAAGTCAGTAGTAACACAATGTTGCAAGCCAGGATATAAGATGAAGATGGGAACAGCATGATTCAGGGCCACCAAGAGTACAAGATGCAAAGGAAGTGCAGCATGAGGGCAGAGAAAGGGTGGCACACCGTGAATGAATGAAGTTCATAAAAGTCAAATCCAGCATTGGCCACAAGACGGTGATGGTGATTCTGAAACCAGAATTCATCAGGACAGACTCCTGCAGAAGTAGGCTTGAGGTGGGTCAGGGGGGAGCAGGGTAGAAGAATCAAGCAAAACAGGCAACATCTCTGTGTGAGAATGGTGGGGGCACAAGGGAACATCAAGGGGGGACAGGAGGTGGTGGGGATGGCCTGTGGGGACAGAGGGAATAACATGTTGGTGCATGCTTACCTGCTGTCTGAGCAGGGGGTTGGGCCCTGGGTCCTCCTGGTCCAAACAGGTCCAAACAGGAATTGCCCTTTTCTTTGTCTGCCCTTCGCTTAGGCCGCCCAGGCGAAAGATGCCCTTGATCTAATAGTTAAGAGCAGGAAGGAAGAGGAAGGGCTAAGAAGGTGGGTGGTGCTTAGGCCAGGTGACCTAGATCCACTTGCACCTGCTCCCCATCAGCAAAGGAAGAGAGACTGGAGGGATCCTTAAGTATGGAAAAAGAGAGGCAAGCAGGATGTCTATGTTTATATCACAGTTAAAGTTCATTTTGTACTTGTTCTTAGAGGAAATTGTCTTTATCCAATCATTCTGTAGCAGTCGTTTATTTGCTAATTGTTAACGATTAGAGACTCCAAGGTTATGTCGTTGTCCCTCATTATCTGCTCTATGGTGGATTTCCATACCTTAAGCACTGTCTCGGCTCTCTAATTCTCTCGGGTGCTGAGGATGTCAAGAGTCGGGATGTTGTCGGTATTAGCGATTTTCCTGTAGACGTCGAGTTTATTCCAGGTGACGATGGAACTGAGAGATTGGGTGGCTTTCTAATGCCGAATTATTACAGCAGGGAACGAGTTGGGCAGTTTTAGGATTAGTCTCGATTATGATGGGGACCCAAGTCTGCTGATCGTCAGATCGCTCATGTAAGCCCCTCATCCGGGTGAGGGAATTATCCGTGACTATAGGCATCTCTGGCCAGGGTTGCCAAAAAGGTTCCCCAATCATTCTCCTAGCAGGCCCACACAGGGGATCCTGTGCGACCTTGCTCGGGATCTGAAGAAGGTCAGTCATCCTGCCTGAGAACTGTGACCATTGGGATCTGAGAGCCCACTGGAGGGACCTCCTCAGACTGGTTGCAGGTTTAAGGTAAATGATGGATGCCATGAGGCCCAGCAACCTCACAAAATGGAATGCCGATAGCTTTTGGGTGTTCCGAAATCTCATTCCAATCTGAGAGATACTTTGAGCCATCAACTCGGGAGGCAAAGCCTTCCCGAAAAAGAATGCAAGACCGCTAGAATTAATTGCAGCTTTTGAGAAGGTGTCAGCAGGGGCAGTTTCTGGAGAGTGTGTCAGGTGCTTTTGAGATGTCCCCAAGCCTGTTTGGGAAAACCGGCTCTGATCAGCCAATCGTCGAGGTAGGCAAAGATGTGAATCCCTCCGCTCCTTAAATTTGCTGCCACCGCCGCCATCAACTTGAAGACCCTCTGGGCAATATTCAAAATTGATATTGATAACTGGCAATGGCAAACATCAGGTACTGTCTGTGCTTGGGATGTTTAGGCACATGAAAGTAAGCATCCTGAAGAACAAGAAACTCCATCCAAACGTGGAGCTGAAGGGACTGGAAGATCGAAGAAAGTGACAATCTTGAATATGTCCTTCCTGAGGAACTTGTTCAAGTGTCTCAGGGCGAAGATGGGTTGCAGTCCTACATCCTCAGTCTCCCGGGAACCGGAAAACCGTTACCAACCTTGGTATTGTTCCAAACAGGTACCCTTCCAACAGCACCTTTCTCCAACAGGGAAAGAATCTCCTGCAGAGGAAGCAGATCTGGTTCCCGAAGAGATTGCTAGCTCAGGGTACAATCTGGAGGCCTTTGTAGAAATGGGAGACAATAACCTCGGGCCACTGTCTGTAGTGCCTATGCATATGAAGTAATTAAATGCCATTCTTGCAGGTGCTGCGTCATCCTGCCTCGAACCGGGGCCTGTGAACAAAGTGAGGTTTTGGGGCTGTGGCAGATGGCCGTGAGGATGTGGCTGAGAGCAGTTTTTCCTCCACCAGCACTGGGGGCATGCGAGAACCTCCTTTGTCCTCTCAGGGAAGCCTGACCACTTCCCTTTTGATCAAAAAAGAAGGAGTAGTAGCGAAAGAAACTGCCTCTCAAAGCCTGCGCAGACAGGTGTTGTGGCTGATGAACAGCTGCCCCCGAGGGTTTTGACACAGCCTTTGAAGCCTATAGCGTTTCTAGCCCGTAATCCTACTGTGGTCCAGAAATGATAAGTTATCGCAATGACTAACGTACTTCTAGTCCATAGGACCCTTTCCTCCATAATGTATGGGCGTCCCTTGCTAGGGATGGGAGACTACCTGTTTCAAGAGAAAAAATCATCTTTAAATTTAGAGGCAGGGGTGCGGCCCTGGGAGGATGCACCTCCTGACTACGCCCACCCGGCGCCAATCCTCAGTCCCCATTGACGCGTCTACAATATTACCATGGTCTAATGACACCAGTTTTTATTAGGGGGACGACGTATGGAAGAAAGGGGACTTCGGACTAGGAGTATGTTCGTAGAATTGTGAATGATAGCATGTGCCACACCTAGATGGAATCATGAACATTAGCCTGAACCGCATCTAGATAAAATTGGGAACATCAGCATGTGCCACTCTTAAAATGGAATCGTAACCATTAGCCTGCGTCGCATCTAGAAAGGATTGTGAATATTAGCATGCAACACACTTAGATGGAAATTGTTAATGATAACATGTGCCATACGTAGATGAAATCATGAACATTAGCTAGAGTCGCATCTAGATAGAATTGGGAATGTTAGCAAGTGCCACACTCAGATGGAATAGTGAATTAGCAAGTGCCACACTCAGATGGAATAGTGAATTAGCAAGTGCCACACTCAGATGGAATAGTGAATTAGCAAGTGCCACACTCAGATGGAAGTAGGAAGGCTAGCAACCACCACATTTAGATATAATTGTGAATATTAGCCTCTGCGGGACCCAGACAAAAGAACAATTACTTACGAACTCATGTAATGTCCAAAGCTGCGTACTTCAGAAACTTTTTCGGCGGATGGTGTCCTGCATCGGGTCGATTTCCCTCAAAGGCCTCTGTCGAGGGCAATGTCACCGAATGTTATAACAAGGACGCACAGCGCCCGTAGCCTCAGTTTATGTTTTTTCCTCCATAACGTGTGACATGCACATACCCAATGCTTGCTTCACTGCACATAGCCTTGCGGGAACGTAAGCTGCAATAGCATAGGAAATTCTCCAGAGGGGGAGGCTGGGAGGGCGATGTAGAATATGTTGGAGGAACATCCAGTCGAAACAATGTTACCAGTTAAGTAACTTGTTCTTCGAATGGATTGTGTCCTCGAACCTATTCCACATCTTTGACAGACTCCCAAAGCAGTACCAGAAAATGGAGGAGGGAAAAGAATTTAGAGTACCCAATCAGATGGCAGAATAAAGAACCACCTTACCAAAGGCCATATCTTGACCATGGAATGTATCCAGGGAGAAATGTTTAACAAAGGTGTGGATAGAAGCCCAAGTGACTGCATCACCAATATTCCTAATAGGAACTCCCCGCTGCAGGGCTGTGGAAGTAGCCACGCCCCTAGTGGAATGAGCATGCAACCCTTCAGGAGGTTCCTTGCCCGCCAATTGCTAACATTCAGTAATGGTAAGGATAATCCACCTGGACAAGGTCTGTTTTCTAACAGGCTGGCCCAATCGGTGTCCAGCATACCCCACAAAGGGTTGATCGTCCACTCTGACCCTGGACATCCTAGATATATAAAAACTACAGCTCTCCTAGGGTCCAACCTATGGAGTCGCTCCTCTTCTTTACCAGGATGAGGAGGAGGATAGAAAGAAGGAAGACCCACTTTCTGGATTAAATGAAATTCAGACACTACTTTAGGTAGAAAGGAAGAACGTACCCTCAGTGCAACCCTATCCTTGTGGAACACAGTAAAGGGCAGCTTAGATGCAAGTGCCTGCAATAAACTCACTCTGCGAGTGGAAGTAACCACAACCAAGAACACCATCTTGAAAGACAACAGTCTCAAAGGACAAGAGAGCAAAGGTTCAAATGGAGCACCCATCAGGAATTTCAAGACCAAATTCAGATCCCAAACCGGCACCTGGAATGGGGACGGCGGGAACACATTAGTTAGCGTGTTTAAGAAATTGGGATATCAAAGGAATCTTAAGGCAAGAACATGTTTTCAGATGAGCGCTTGAAGATACACAGCGCCACCAGGTAACCCTTAATGGTACCTACTTTAAGGCCCCTGTGGCCAAAGAAAGCAAGAAAGAGAACCATGGGAATGGAACACTGAAAAGCATCAACATCTTGTCCTCTGCACCAGTCGCAAACCTTAAGGCACCGGTACAGGGATCTGGTTGCCCGCCGCCTGGCCGAAAGCAACACCTCCATCACGTTATCCGAGAGGTCCCAATCCTTATACCTCAACCTTTCAGATACCAAGCGTGAAGGTTGAGAGTTTTGACCTCTGGATGGAGAACTCGACCGCCCCCTCACACAAGAACAGATCCTCTCGGTAGGGAAGATGGCGTGGAGGGCAAATGGACATTTCCAGAAGGTCCGGGTACCACACTCTCCAGGCCGAATCCGGAGCAATGAGGATCATGTGGGATCCGAACCTCGGTAACCTCCTTAACACTTGAGGAATGACGGGGACCGGAGGAAACACGTACAGAAGTGGGAATGACCAATCCACTACGAATGGGTCTCCTAAGGCTCCTCTCGGAGGAAATTCCCTTAAGCACAATCTCTCGCACTTCCGGTTGGCACTGGTGGCGGAGAGATCCACTTATGGGGTTCCCCAAAAGGCGAAGATCTCCAGAAGGACTTCCTGAGCCAACTCCCACTCGTGAGAGATCATGCTCTGCCTGCTCAGAGCATCCGCCGCCGCTTTGTCCTCTCCAGCCAGATGAACTGCACAGAGTGAAATTCCCTGCTGCATTGACCGGGACCAGAGCTGCATTGCCTCTCTGCACAACGGGAGTGACCCTACCCCCCCCCTTTTGTTGAGGTAATGCATGGCCACTGTGTTAGTCATGATCAGGACACACTTTCGCCGCACAGACGTTAGAAAAGCCTTCAGGGCCAGCCTGACGGCCCTCAGCGCCCAAAGGTTGATGTGAAGTTTGGACTCCGACGGAGACCAACGACCGCTGGCAGTCAAATCGTCGGCATGAGCTCCCCAGCCTGTGAGGGAAGCGTCCGTCACTGCAGTCACCTCTGGCCACGGTTGCCAAAACGGCTCCCCCTCATCAGGGTCCCCTCGTTGACCCACCACAGAAGATCCTGGGAGACCGAGAGCGGAAACTGAACAGGATCCGACATCTTGCCCGAGAATTGTGACCACTGCATCTTGAGGACCCATTGCAGGGATCTCATCTTCAGCATGGCCTCTGGCACCAGAAAAATGCAGGCTGCCATGAGGGCGAGCAACCTTGAGAATTGGAAAGCCGGGAGACGCTGGGCATGTCCACCCTCTGCACAATGTGATGAGCCCTCAGCTTGGGAGGCGAGCACCCCCAAGGACGTGTCCAACACAGCCCTGATGTACTGGGGCTGTTGGGAAGGTGTCAGATGCAAATTCTTGAAATTGAGGGAGTAGCCCAGCTTGCGGAGGGAGGGGCAGGTGAGACCGAGATGATCCAGAGCTCACTTGGGAGAACGTGCTAAGATCAGCCAGTCATCTAGGTTGGGGTAGACGTGAATTCCCCCCCCCCCCCCCCCCCCTTGGCATGAGATACGCTGCCACCGCCACCACCATGAGCTTGGTGAAGACCCTCGGGGCAGAGGTCAATCCGAATGGCAGGACCCGAAACAAAGTGCAAGCTGCAAGCCGCGAACCTCAGGTGCTCTGTGCTTGGGATGAATCGGCACATGAAAGTAAGCATCCTGTAGGTCCAGAGGCACCAACCAATCCTGGAGACAAAGGGTCTGGAGGCCTTGAGAAAGAATGAGCATCTTGAACTTGTCCTTCCTGAGAAGTTTGTTCAACCAACACAAGGCCAAGATGGGTCTCAACCCCCAGTCTTTCTTTAGAATCAAAAAATATGGTGAGTACCATCCCTTGTTCCTCTCTGCTACAGGCACCAGTTCTATAGCGCCTTTCTCCAGCACGATCAGGATTTCCAGCTCAAGAAGCGGGTCTGGAAACTTCTAAGAGATTACCCGGTGGATTGTCATGAGGCCGCTTTAAGAAGGGCAGGCAGTAGCCATGGGCTATGGCATCCAGAACACACGCATTCAAGTAATAGCTCGCCATTTTTCTAGATGCTGAGACAGTCTGCCCGCAACCGGCGAACCACGAAACATGACCCCATGACTGCTTCAGCCGCTTCAAAACAAAGAGGCAGCTGCCTGAGTGGCTTTGGCACCACCATTTCCCAGACCACGACTTTTTGTTGGCCGCTTTGACTGGTGGCTCCTCTCGTCCTACCAAAAGAGGAGTAGTAACGAAAGGAACCTCCCCTCCACTGTTGTCCCCTAGAACGAAAAGGTGGAGGTTGACGCACAGCTGCGGTCTAAGATTTAGCCGCGGCTTTGGAGGTCTGCAACCTCTCAAGGCTCTCGTCAGCCTTGCTGCCAAACAAATGCGTGCCTATCAAAGGGCATGTTCAAAAGAGGGGCTTGCATATCCGGAGCAAAACCAGACTTCTGCAACCACGCAAACCAGGGTATAACGGTGCTCGCAGCCATGAACCGGCTAACACTGCCGATCGTGTCCAAACCCGACTGAAGGGATTCACACATGGCATCCTTGCCATCCTGCACGAGAGCAAGGAACCCATCACTTTCTTCCCCTTCGGCAATATGCTCAGCAGCTAGAGAAACAATTCCACAGAGTGTGTGAAAATCTTGCCACGGGACAAGTGGAATGGCTGATTTCAGTGCCATACTCCCCGCAGAAAACACCTTGCATGCCCAACCATCGAAGCGTTTGTCGTTCCCATCAGGAGGGATGGTATGATACGCTGCCTGCATCGAGGTGGCTGTAGCTGTCTGAACCACCAAACTCGAGAGTGGGGTGAGATGAAAGTTAGCTGGGGTCTCTACCGGAAGTGCAGTATTTTTTAGTTAACGATTTGTTAACTGTCAGAAGAGATTCTGGTGTCTGCCATGCAGCCGCCACCCTTTCCTGCAATGTTAAATGAAAAGGTAACACTGGGGCAGAGGACGGACCTTGATCCAAAATATCTGTTAAGTCATCCTGAATAAAAGCTTCAGGAGGACTGGACCAACCAAGATACTGAATGACCCTAGCCATCAGTCTCCTGTAGGACGACTCCGCATGAGCCCCAGGCTAGGCCTGCCAAACTCCACCTCAGGAGAAGTGTCCAGGCCAATGGCATCATAAAGAGATTGCCTTAATTCTTCCAACTGACTGTCCCCGGAAAAGACAGGAGGTCTGGCTGGTCACCATTAAGACAGCTCTATTGGTGGGTCTTGCGTCTCAACAGGGTCAAAATCTATATCTGACCCATCCTCATCCTCATAGATGTCCTCGAGAGGGAGGTAAAAAACCTGCTTCGGGACAGAAGAGGGTCTGGATTCCTTAACAGGCCTCACAGACTTGGAAGTAGCCTTCCTTAGAGGATCCACAGTACCAGGGATCTCCATCGGCAAATTCTGGCCAAAAGGCCCTAAAGGCGCTGACAGCTTCGGCGCCTTCGACAACAGCAAAGCTTCGACGTCCGTATCAGACGGACACGGCGCCGGAGTAGACGCCGACCTCGGGCCCTTACCAGGGTTCTGCGGTCGCACTGGGGACGAGGACTGAGACCTGGAAGCAAGCCTCTTGCGACCATCCTCAGCCTTGTCCGAACAGTAGCTTGAAGGTTGCAGATGAGAATCGCGCCGAGGACCCAAGCCCGAAGGTGCAAGAGCCACGGATCGAGATCGTTCCTTGCCGGCTTCTTCCAAAAGGCGCAGACGGAACTGTACCCTGGGATTGGAAAATGGCCAGCATCTGCTCCCTGAAGGCAGCCCATTCCTCCGGTGTCCAGGATTTAGTTGGGCAAGCCACTTGCCTCGCAGCTCCATCCTCCGAGGACAGGGAAGGCGACCGGTGACGGCGCTTCCTGGAATGCCGAGACGAGGAGGATGAATGGGGGTAACCACTCCGGGTCCGAGTTCCCGGGACTCCTTCCGACGCCCCTCGAATCGTCGATGGACATTACCTTAGAATGCAAGGCCTTAGCAGTCAGCGACTGGCATTTAGAACAGTCGTGTGTGTCATGACTCTCGTCCAGGCACCACGAACAAATGCATGTATGACACTTGGACAGAATCGAGAATTGTTAGCCCGTGCCACACTTAGGTAAGATGGTGAACAATAGCCTGCGTCAAAACTAGCTAGGATTGTAAATAAAAGCCAGTCCCACATCTAGATAGAATATCGATTGTTAGCCAGTGCCACGTCTAGACTGCATCGGCAATACTATCGAGGCCAGACTTAGTTAGAAATGTGAATATTACCTTGCTTCACACATGGACAGGATTTTCGAAAGTGGGCCAGTGCCATATTTGGATATAGTTGCGAATATTTGTAGGCGTCATATAGAAAGCATTATGAATATCAGCCAGTACCGGATCTACATAGAAATGCAGATATTCACGGGCCGCCTCTAGAAAGAACGTGGAAATGTATGCACATCACTTCTAAACAGCAATGCCAATAACCAATCCACTAACAATTTCACCCCTCTGCATTCACCTCTCAAACTCTAACCAAACACAACCACAACCCTATAGCACAACAAACCGCAGAAACTTCACTACACTGCAAAAACAAAACAAACCACACAGACTCGCACAACAGCACATGACTGCTACAGACCAGAAAGCACCCCAAACCCAGCGAATGTCGTTAACCGGGCTGAGGCTACCAACGGCACATAACTGCTCTCTTGCACTTTTCCCGCTCGTTCCCACTAACTCACTCCCCCCTTCCCTTTTCAAAGCCGCCAGGGGACCACTCCAATGGTGATGGTGCGCGGTACAAATATCCTTTAACATTAATAACTTCTAATTATTCCTACGTCCCGTCCCCTTTCCTCCATACTGTAATGGCGATTATAACTGAATGTATCCCCAAGGTGGAGAGGTGACCCTCCTTAAGTTCCTTAATACTGCCTGCCCAAATGCTGTGTCCGACCTCGAGTCGGCATCCAAACAGAATTCCTTTCAGAAGGCCGAAGGAGTGGCCAACGTGGCCGCCCTGCGGATTACTTGCCACGGAACGTGCCTCTGGAACGCGACTGCTATGGCTCTAATTGTGTGGGCAGAAGCGGTTTGTGCTGCCCTTCTTAGGCCTCCTTGATGGCCGAAACCATCCACCTTGCTATAGAGGCCTTGGACACCTGTATCCTGGCCTTGACCCTGAAGGTGTTAAGTCTCCGATTTGCGAAAGCTCTTCGTCCTGTCCAGATAGAATTTCAGAGCGGGCCTGACATCTAGACAGTGCAAGACCCTCTGAGCATCGTCCTTGGGGTTCGTTAAGAAAGTCGGCAACACTATCTCCTCATTTAGGTGAAATGAAGAGACTACCTTAGGCACGACCGTGGGATGCGTTCTAAGGACCACCTTGTCTCTATGAAAGGGAGTGTAAGGTTCTGAAGCCACCAGTGCTTGGATTTCGCTGACCCTGCATGCAGACGCAAGACCCACCAATAGAGCTGTCTTAATGGTGACCAGCCTGATGTCCGCGGACGCCATTGGCTCAAAAGGTTTATGCGCACAACACTATGCTGAGGTCCCACACTGGGTGTGGCTTCTTGATAGGGGGTAGAGCCTGGTGATGCCCGCCAACCACCGGGTTGGACGATGAGAAGACCTCCTCCTCTGAGTTCTGGTAGGCTCCACTGGCCGCCAGATAGGTGCGGCATGGGTCTATCTGCACCTCTGAATGTGCCAGATGCGTAGAGGAGAGCACATCGTCCTACGTGCAAGTAAGAGATCAACTTCCTTTGATTCTGCCCAGTGGCAAAACCTAGTCCATTTGCTCTTGTACTGGGCTCCTAGTAGCATTGCTTCTAGTGACCTGTATGATGTCTGGGTTAGCCTGCGGCAGATGCTTGTGTGACCTGCTCAGGAACCATGCTGCGAGGGCTAACTTCTGCGGGCGGGGTGGATGACGATATCGCAGCCTCCCTGCTGCGATAGTAGATGAGCTGGGCCCAATGGAAGGTGAATCGGAGGCTGGTCCGAGAGGCTGAGCAGTTCCCAGAACCATGGTCTCGCAGGCCACCACAGAGTTATCAGAATGATGCTGAGGTGATGCAACTACCTTATCTTGCAGATCACCCCGTGGACCAAGGGAGTGGGAGGAAATGCATATGCGTGCATGCTGTTCCACTGTAACCAACGCATCGTCCAGAGGGCACAGACACCCTGTCCCAGCCAGGACGGCAACAGATCCACCTGGGGCTGCCCCCATTTGCTGAAGATCCCCTGCAGGACCTGAACCTTCAATTGCCATTCGTAATTGTCCGCCCTCAACCTGCTGAGCCTCGCCTCCAGGATGGACTCCCCGGGAGGTGATGCGCCGGCAAGTGTATGTTGTTGACCAGAGTCCATTCCCACATGCTGACTGACAGGGTGCACAGAGGAGGAGACCTGGTGCCACCCTGCTTATTGATGTAATGCATGCTTGTGGAGTTGTCCGTTTGAATGAGGATAGCCTTGCCGCTGATGAGCAGCAGGAAGGCTTTGAGAGCCAGTCAGATGGCCTTCAGCTCCAGCCAATTGATATGGGCCTCCTGTTCCTGAAGAGCCAAACTCTGGACACTGGTTGTCCAGGGTAGCTCCCCAGCATTTCAATGAAGAGTCTGTGGTGATAGTAACCTTCGGTGCTGGTTGACGGAAGGGTCTGCCTATCCTTAAGTTGCAGTCCGCACTCCACCAGAGAAGGTCCTGGTGGAGAAAGGGAGGAATGCCAACAGGTTCCGCCTGGGAACCCCGCACTTGACTCCATGAGGCTGCGAAGTGCAGCTGTAATCTTCTAATTTTGAGCCTTGTGTAAGGCACTGCCAGTATACGTGCTGCCATGATATCCAAGAGGTGCTGGTACCACCATGCTGGGGGTCAAGGCTCTGCTGAGAAAATGACTCGTGGCCCTCTTGATGGCTGTGATCTTGTCCTCTGAGGGAACAACTCTCGGAGCTCGTGTCCTAGATGAGGCCCAGGAACGCCAGATTGTCGGCTGCAGCTGTCATTTCTTGAAATTGATGGAAAAATCCAATTCGTATAACTTATTCATGAGTGTGGAGGAGGTGTGATGGACCACCTCCGGTGAGCTCGCCTTGATGAGCCAGTCGTCTAGGTATTGGACGACATGGTGGCCCTGAGGAGGGCTGCCACTGCATTCATCAGCCTGGTAAAGACCCTGGGGGCTGAATGGTATAACCTTGTATTGGAAATTGAAGTCCATGATCCTGAACCTCTGGAAGGACCAATGAATATGCCAAATCGGGATGTGTAGGTACAGGCCCTTCAGATCCAGGGAGCACATCCAGTCTCCCCTGCACAGTGTCTCCGCAATAAGTTCTTGAATTGTGAAGAGTACGGGAAAGGTTCAGGGTGGACAGGTCCAACTCCTCTCAGACCAGCCTCGTTGTTCTTGTTTATGGCGAAAATCGTGGATTAGAAGCCTATGCCCCGCTTGGAGGCTGGGACTTCTTCCACTGCCTGGCTCTTTAAGAGTGATCGAATTTCCGCCAACAGCATGGTTGTCCCAATCTGTGGGAGTGGAGGAGAGGGAGAAACCGGTAGGCGGTAACTCATGGAAACTACGGATAGGATCCAGGGGTCCGCAAACCTCGTATGCCAATGATGTGCGTGAAGGGCAAGCCTGCCCCCCACTGGAGACACGTGGACCCGGAGGGAAATGTCATGCCTTCTTTCCCTCTGAGGCTGAAGAGGGCCGCTGAAAGAATACCTTAGTCCCCGCCTTGTTTTTGCAGCGGTGCCGACTGAGAACTGTCCAGCTGCCTGGACCTTCGTTCCTGGAAGACCCGGAACCCGCTGAATGTCCACCCCTTGTCGTAACGCTAATGCGCCTGGCTGTACATCTTGGGCGTGGACTTTGTTCGGATAGATAAGGACTTTGAAGTTTGGGAACTGTTTTTCTTCTCATCAAGCTCCTCATCAGTGGTGGAATGAAAAAGGTTGCCACCCTTGAATGGAAGGTCCAAGATGCCTTCCTGGATGTCCAGGTTGAACTTGGTCACCTGTAGCCAGGCTGTACTTCTCATGTCCGTGGTAATGCAGAGGGCACAGCCTGAGGTGTCTATATGCGCAACGGTGGACTCCATGATGTCCGGCGCCACCATTTTAGCTTCTGCCAGCCCCGCCTTCAAACGTGCCCGACTGTGCACCGGAAGTTCTGTCAGGAAGCCAGATTTTTCCTGCCAAAGCCTCCGATTAACAGCTGCGAGCATGGCGTCTGCATTAGACTAACGTGCAGCAATGCGTTGGCATAAACCTTTCCGTACGCCTCCAAGACTAGGTAGCCAAGGACGACTGAGGCTTGGAGTAGAGTGAGGCTGCGGCAATCACCGACGAGTGCAGCTGAGGGTGTGCCGACAGCAAGAGTGGATCCCCTTCCAACTGCCTGTACTTGGCGTCAAGGTGCCGATTGGTAGGGTGTGCTGAATGGGGTTTAAGGCGTCCCTTTTTGGCCAAGGCGACTACGTCCTTTTGCATCGGGATCCCCGTTTTGGCCACAGAGTGTAGAGTGAGGACCTCGGCCATTTTTCCTGCCTCAGGTTGTTACACCTCGAGTTGTGAAGCCCCAAGGATTCGGCCAAACCTGCAAGTCGTTCATGGAAGGCCTTGGCTGAAGGCTTGTCAGGGTCCTCCTCGTCTGTGTCCACCAGGGGGTTCAGCTAGTCTGGCGCCAGAGGGGTGCTGGGCGCCGAAGGCTGAGGTGTGGAGACCGGAGCCGGGGGGCTGCTGTGGAGGCTGGAGTGGAACTGCCTGAACTGTAGGAGGCAGGGAAGCTGGAATTTAAGGACCCGGAGTGAGCAGCTGGGGCTGCGGAATGGCCTGAGGCGCTGGAGCCAAAGGAGGAATGACTATAGGCGCCAGCGGGGGGACTGGAGGTAGCATGTCCCTGATCACATCCCGAAGGATGGTGCCCATCTGAGGGGACCTCATAAGTGTGAGGAATTTCTCAAAAATACCTGTCCTCACAGGCTGGTGGGGTGGCAGGTGGTATTGATGGAGTAGCAGGCGGCTGCTGGAGCCTGTGCGTACTCTGCCTTGCTGGTTTCTGGGTGAATCTGCCCTGCGAAGCTGAAGGATAAGCTGTAGGCCCACGTACCTGGTGAAGACCAGTCCCACCTGGACACCATCTCCTACCGGCTCCCCGAATGGGGGTGGTGTCAGATGAGCGGCCATTTTGTCTTGCCCTTGGCAAAGGTTGTGTCCAATGTAGGTTCAATGCTTTCCTAAGGCCAATGATGCCCTATGGTAAAGGTTCCAGCAACCTATGTCCGATTTTAGTTTCCTATCGACCCCAGATCTCATACACCAACGGAAGTCAATGGGCCAATACAAGGCAATTACCCAATGCTGTCCTGTAGGCCGACTGATCTGGAATAGGTCTGGAATAGGCACAATCAGCCAGCTACCTTTGTCGGAGTTTGGTCCGTTATTCTCTGGTATCCAGACTACAAAGAATCTAAGTGATTTGCCTGCGGCTGAAAGTATTGCGAGCAAGTCGTTTGCATGAGAAAGGTGCAAACTACTAAAGTAGTGTGCACCTTTCTCATGAGAACACACATACATTCTCTCACACACACCACACAACGCACCCACAACACCCCCCCACCCACAACCTCAGCACATCCCAACCCAAACCCCCCCCAACATAAACAAACCCCACTTACCTTCATCTTCACGCTGGGCCCCCTCAGCGCCAGTTCCCTTTCACTTCCGTGATCGGGAATCGGCGCTGCAGGGTCCTTTGTTTTTTTGTAACGCAAGGCTGCGGGGGGTGTCCCCCGAAGCCCCTGCTCACTATACAATAAAGTATAGTGAGCAGGGCGATGCGGGACACTCCCGCAGCCCCCGTTTTTTTTTCAATGCTACCACCAAAGGTTCGAACTTTTGGTGTTTGAACATTTGGTTGGAGCATTTGTAGAACTTTTTTCAATGCAACCCTTTATTTTCGGTAATTTCGTCCTAAACCACTATAAATGCTGGCCGGTTGCTGAAACCACTCTGGGAGGTCCCACAAGATCATCCTATGGGATCAACTGTTCTTAGTCAGCGCTGGGGAGGGGAGATCCGGGGGGTCGGATTGTTGCGTTAGTGCCTTGACATTCCAGTTGCTCGCAGCTTGTTCCCCACCTAACAATGCACAATTGTAAAGCATGGTTCCTCTTTGTTCACATTTAGCCTTTGCACTTACTACCAAACATAGGCTGGTGATAATTGGCCATGTCGAGTAAGAAATGGTGTTCTGTGCGTATGTTTGGAATTGAAGTGGCAAGTGACTTTATGGCTGGGTAGCAGCTTACAACCTAGAAGTTTTAACCCTGGTTATAGTGCACAAACCCCACTTCCCTACGCAGTACAATGATTGAAGACACAAACCCAATCACTCACTGTCTGCAGACATCAATTTTCAGGGCAGGAGGGTGTTGCTGGCAGCCATGTGCGGCATATGTATAAAACAGGACAAACAAACGGGCCCCCTGTTTTTAGAACAACCCTACTCCACGGTCAGGGGTAGACCTAAACACATTAAATACACAAAGGAGGAAGGTACAGAATAGTTAGAACACCATCATTTCATTGGCCTAATAATAGAGGTAAATTCATAAAGCACAGAACTGAAAAATGAATGTCCTGCACAACCTCAATATACTATTAAATTTCAATTCATTAAAAAAAATTATTGCTCTTTTCTTAAAGAAATATTCTTCGTTTATCATAACAAAAAAAAACCTGCCTCATAACCAGCATAGAGCACCCTGTTTTAGCATGAGCAAGGCAACAGGCTGATAAAGTCAGAACAAGTTATGTAATGAAAACAATGATGTGGAATGGTAAGGGAACTGGCAGCAAGATGAAAAAGAGAATACAAAATAGCCTTGAATTTATCGGATGTTAAAACAATCCACATCTCGTACATTGGAAATGAAAGACATGTCAAGAATCACAAAAGTGCTGCCATGGTAGTACAATGCTGTCCAAATTTAGCTTGTTACATGTTATAGAACAGACCTCGCCCATCATACATAAATCATGAATACCAATAGTGCTTCTTACTTTGTTATGATCAGTTACTGACCTAGACATGTATTTGAAGAACTTGATGTTAAAAGCAGTAGGCAACTAATATAAAGAAAACAGTTGCAGGAGACTCAAAGGTATATAGTCTCTGGAATTTGTCGATTCGGTGTATGCTATAACCGTTTTGTTAGCTTGCCCATCTGAATTTGTGAGATAGAGGCTAGCTTTCCTATCTCGGAGTATTTATCCCATGGCCACTAACATAGGTTTTCTATTTTTGTTTTTAGGAAACCCCCATTTTGGAAGGAATATTTTCTTGATCCTTGAACTATTGGTGTTGATGGAATCCACTTCTCTAACAAAAATTCCCCCAATGAATGCTCCGTCATGAAACATGTTGGGATTTTATTTTCTGAGACACATGTTGAAAAATGTATTCTTTATGTACAGTCTTGGTTGTATGTTGTAAATTCTGTTATGTGATGTATTTATGATTTACACAGGTGATTTCCTTTAATTGAAGATTGTTCAAGGGATAAAAATGGGTGGCTGTATGTTTTTATAAAATGTATGAATTCTTTTTACAATGAAGAAATATATTTTCAAGAAAAGAATAATTTTTTTGAATAAATTGAATTGAAATTTAATAGTATATTGAGGTTGTGCAGGACATTCATTTTTTCAGTTTGTTCTGTGCTATATGAATTTACCTCTATTAGGCCAATGAGATGATCGTGTTCTAACTAAGCCATGTGAGGCGGACATGCTCACTTGGGTCTCCTGCCGATCCGAAATTGAGCATAAAGCAACTGAAACACAGTATGAAGCAACAGTAAGCACCAAGGAAGCAGTGAGCTGGGTGAGCCACCCTGAAACACCTCTTGCAGAGAGTTACTCAGTGCAGTAGTAACGCAGCGGTGACCGAGAGCAAAGTAAGATGGCATCGGAGGATTGAGGGCCGTCGCGAAACAGGAGAGCCGTAGAATGCTGCCAGAGGCGTGAAGCTGAGACACCAGCACCGTGGGAGCAGCGGCCGTCCAGAAATTCCGACCAACGCAAAACAGGTGCCATAGCAGATAAGGGTGTTCGGAAGCAGCTGCGATTGGAAAGCGGTTGAATCGGAGGAACAGTGCACGGGGCTGGGAACAAAGGAAACCAGCGACCTACAGCGAGCAGCAGCCAGGCCGTGACAGTAGCTCCAAGAGGACACTGAGATACGGCACAACAGACGTAGGAGTATACCAGAGGAAGCCCTGCAGGAAGGAACAAAGCCAGCCGGAGGCTGGTAGCAAGCGTACCGCTACCAGCTGATGAAAACGGGAAGACTGGGAAGCTGTGGCAAAAGCAAACCCCCCCCCCCCCTCCACCCTCCCCCCTGTAAAAGGCAGCGGAACAACAGACAGAACGAGGGCACTGCAGAGATCAGAGAAAAGGCAAACAAACACCAGAGCAGGCAGTAAGGAGACAGGGGGTGGGGGGCTGAGCTCAAGAGTTGCATTATCAGATGGGAAGAGGGCACCCCCCCACTGCCCCTGAAACACCAACGCTGCGCTGCAGCTACAATGTTGGACGGCCATCAGCCTTAACACTGTTGCCTGCAGGCGCAGAGGAGATTCCCCCACTGGGAGCACTGGGGCAGAAGAGACAGGACTGCAAGCCCCGGGCACGATTCACAAAGTGCCATGAACACAGGGGCCTGTTTTAAAGCCAGGAAAGGCTGCAAAAACAGGCCCACATGCACATGATCAGACCCCGGATGAGGGGGGCTGCCACGAGTGAGGCGTGAAAGTCAGCACACGGAAAGGCTTTAAGATCAAATAAGCTTGTGCCACACTGCAAGGAAGTGAACTGAGAGCAGGACTCCCTCTGGAACGACAGGCATTGCACAAAGAACAGCGGAAAGCGCAACCACATTAAGTGCTGAGGGCACTAGAACCCCCACAAACGACCAGTGGGGAGTAAAGGACTAAGGGCAGCTGATAGGGCTGAAGTGGCAAGCGAATTGGCCGGGCAAGCCTTGAGCTCCCCCCCCCCCCCCCCCCCCGGTCCCAGTTTAAGGCACCAGTAAGGGCATACATAAAAGGCCAAACGTTGGAAGACGTTATCAGCAAGAGTCAACATAGCGCCAGACAGCCAAAAGACCCGGTGGCTTGCAAGATGCTGGGCTGAGAGGCAAGGGCAGTGACTACAGAACAAGTTACTTACCAACTGTAACGTTCTTTCCATTCGATGTTCCTCCCACGTATTCCTCATCTTATGATCATGGTCATCCCAGCTTCAGCTGCTTCGGAAAAAAGTTTCACCAGGGGGAGCTGTGTTCAAAACCGCTGAGTCGATGTCCCTCAAGGGCTGCTGTCGACGTCATCCGCTGTATAAAGGGATCGAGCAGCGTCCGTTACTTCAGTTCTGTTTTTACGGTGTTCATGGTCGCATCAGTTGATCAGATTTTAAGTCTTTAGGCTCTTAAGGAAGTTAGAGTGCAACTGGCGTAAACTGTACGGAGGGGTAGGATGGAAGGGTCGATGAATACGTAGGAGAAACATCCACTCAAAAGAACGTTACAGTTGGTAAGTAACTTGTTCTTCGAATGGATTGTGTCCTCCCACGTATTCCTCATTTTATGATAGACTCCCATAGCAGGGGTAATTTTGGAGGTGGAGTACTAGAATTTTTAATTATGGACAGAATGAAGGACAGCTTTTGCAAATAGTCCTCGTTGGTAAAGAGTAGAGTCCAAGCAGTAGTGCTTTACAAAGGTGTGTATTGATGACCAAGTGGCCGCAGCACAAATATCCTGCACAGGGACACCCCTCTGAAGGGACGTGGAAGATACCATGCCTCTGGTTGAATGAGCCCTTAATCCATCCAGAGGCTCTTTTCCAGCCAATTTATAGCACTCCGAGATGGCTAACATTATCCATCTGGGTAGAGTTTGTTTAGTTACTGCAAGGCCCAATTTGTGCCCAGTTTCTCCCAACGAATAGTTGGTCACATTGTCGGATTTGTGAATCTGGAAATATAGAAACAGAGCCCTTTTTGGGTCCAGTCTGTGTAACCTTACCTCTTCCTTACTAGCGTGAGGTGGAGGATAAAAGGAAGGTAGAACAATGTTTTTTTTGGCGCATCATTTACAAGAATATGCAAAGCTTGGTTACAAATATAGAATATACAAGTAGAGAATGGAAGTACATACAGAGCATAGTAAAGAGAACAAGCAATATATACAATATAAACGCGAGTACGGGTGGGCGCACAAGGTTACACAGTGTGCGGGTAGCAGGAAGTGACAATCTGTTTCATCTGTCACAATCTTCTGTGACAAATGAAAATCAGACACTATTATAGGCAAGAATGATCGCTTGACTTTTAAAATGACCTTGGAAAATAGTGTGAGGAGGCTTACAAGACAGTGCCTGCAACTCACTTACCCTGCGGGCTGATGTTATAGCCACTAACAATTGTTTTGAGAGTGAGCAGTCTTAATGGACAAGAATGTAAAGGCTCGAAAGGAGCACACATGAGAAATTTTAAGACTAGATTTAAATCCCATTGGATACCTGAAAAGGAGTTGGGAGGGTATACATTTGTCAAACCTTTCCAAGAATTGAATGACTAAAGGCATTTTAAAATAGGACACGTCTTCGGAGGAGAGCTTTAATATTAGAAAGCGCCGTCAAGTAACCTTTTATCGTTCCAACTTGGAGCCCCAAATTGACTAAGTGTAAGAGAAAAGAAAGTACTGTTGGAGTATTACAAAGAAATGGATCCACATTCTTATCCCTGCACCAGTTACTAAACTTGTTCGAACACTGGTACAGGGATTTTGTTGCTGGCCTTCTGGCCGAAAGAGAAATCTCCATTACGTCACCCGGGAGGTCCCAATCCTTATATCTTAGCGTCTCAGAAACCATGCGTGAAGGGCGAGTGTCTTGACCTCTGGATAGAGAACCCAACCTTCCTCTTGCGAGAGAAGATCCTCTCTTTGTGGAAGACATATTGGAGGGCAGATTGATATGTCCAGAAGGTCCGGGTACCACGTCCTCCTGGCCCAGTCTGGGGCTATTAGGATCATGGTTTTCCTGAACTTTCTCAACCTCCCGATTACATGAGGAATCACAGGTATTGGAGGAAATGTGTACAGGAGTGGAAATACCCACTCCACTACGAAAGCGTCCCCTAGAGCTCCTTTCGGGGGAAATTCCCTTGAGCAATACCGTTTGCACTTCCAGTTTGTCCCGGTCGCGAACAGATCTACTTGAGGGGTTCCCCAAAGGGTGACGATCTCTTGAAGGACTTCCTGACCTGGCTCCCATTCGTGGGAGACTGTGCTCTGCCTGCTCAAAGCGTCTGCCGCTGTGTTTAGCTCTCCGGTTAGGTGAACTGCAATGGAGAGATTCCTTCTTGCATTGCCCAGAACCAGAGCTGCATTGCCTCTCTGCACAGAGGAAGCGATCCTATGCCTCCTCTTTTGTTGAGGTAGTACATGGCCACTGTGTTGTCAGTCATTATCAGGACATTCCTTCCGTGTACAGAGGGCAGAAAAGCCTTCAGCGCTAGTCTGAATGCTCTCAGCTCCAAAAGGTTGATGTGTAGTTTGGACTCTGATGGAGACCATCGACCGCTGAATGTCAAATCGTTGGTGTGGGCTCCCCACCCCGTAAGTGAGGTGTCTGTCACTATCGTTATCTCTGGCCATGGTTGCCAAAACGGTTCCCCCTTGAGGATATTCTCCTTGCAAGCCCACCATAGAAGATCTTGAGTCACTTTGGTTGGGACTTGTAGAAGATCGGACATCTCCCCCAAAAACTGCTGACCACCGAGTCCTGAGGGCCCACTGAAGGGATCTCATCCTCAGTCGAGCCTCTGGCACCAGAAAAATGCAGGATGCCATGAGGCCTAGCAACCTTAGGAACCTGAACGCCGGTAGATGTTGGGCGTTCTGAAATGTTGGTACCATCTGCAGAATGTGGTGAGCTCTTTCCTCGGGAGACGAGGCTTTCCCCGAGGTGGTGTCCAGTACTGCTCCGATGAAGTGGAGTCGGACTCAGTCATTTGTGACTTCTTATAATTGTGGGCAAAGCCCAATTTGTGTAGGAAGTGACAGGTCATGGCCAGATGTCTCTGGGCCAGTTCGGGTGAACTTGCCCTGATTAGCCAATCGTCCAGATAAGGGTAGATGTGAACCCCCTCCTGAGACTCGCTGCCACTACCGCCATTAGTTTGGTGAAGACCCTCGGGGCGGAAGTCAGCCCAAATGGTAGAACTCGAAACTGATAATGAGAACCACCAATTGCGAACCTCAGGTACCTTCTGTGCTTGAGATGGATTGGCACATGAAAATAAGCATCCTGAAGGTCCAATGAAACCAGCCAGTCCTGAAGTTGAAGAGCCTGAAGGATCTGAGAAAGGGTCACCATCTTGAACTTTTCCTTCCTGGGGAACTTGTTCAAGCTTCTCAAGTCCAAGATGTGTCTCAATCCTCTGTCTTTTTTGGGAATGAGAAAATAGGTGGAGTACCAATCCTTGTTCCTCTCCGCTACAGGTACATGTTCTATTGCACCCTTCTCTAGCAGGGTTAAAATCTCCTGCACAAGGAGCGGGTCTGGAATTTTTACAGAGTTGTATTTATTTATTTATTTTTGCATTTTTAAAGCGCTCACACAGCCCATGGGCATCGAGACGCTGTTTGAGGAATTGTTCGTTTTTTTGTCTTACTTGCTTATTTATAACGGGCTTAAACACCCAGAGATTTCTAAGTGCGGACCCGGGGATCGAACCTGTGTTGCTTCGTGTCGTCTTGCTTCCAAGGCACGCACGTTGCTGCTAAGCCACCCTCCCGGGACAGGATCTTGAGGTCTCGTATGAAAAGGAAGACAGTAACCATGGGTCACTATCTCTAGTACCCAAGCATCTGACGCAACGCCCCGCCATTCATCCAGATACTGAGTGATTCTGCCTCCCACCGGGGTTTTGTGGGTTAAGACCTCAAAGTGGCTTTGCAGCAGCTGAAGCAGTGGCTGAGGAGGTAGTAGCTGCTGCTGTGGCTGATCTGGCACCTCTCCCTTTTCCACCACAAAACGGTTTTCTCTGTTGGCCTCTGTGACTGGCCTGCCCTCTCCCCTTTCCAAGAGGAATAGAAGCGAAAAGGTCGACTGTTACGCTCACCTGAACCCCACAGGGGTGTCGATCGGACCCGGACAGCTGCAGTCTCCGTCAACGTGATGCGTAGTGCAGAGATGACTGTCTGAACTGGCCCGCCTAGTCTTGTCTGCTGGACCCGAAGTAGTATTTTCCTGCAAGTGGAGACAGGGATTAGCCACCTGTGGGTTTTAGTGATGGCCTCCCAACTGTTCTCGCTCTCACCCACTAATCACCTCCGATATCCCCTTAGTAACCTCACCTTATGTTTGTAAAAGATGAGCTCTCCATCCTGCGTGACTTGCAGGGGGCGCGTAGGTACCAGTTACTTCACTAGTTTGAAGGCGTTGGGAGAGTTCCGGTAAGCATTGACTCTGAAGTCCCAGGTGGGATTGGTAAGTATCAAGTTCAAAGAGTTCAATGTGCCCGATGTTCGCTCTTGTCCCCCTCTTTCCTTAAGTTGCAACTGAGTTCATGAGAAGAAGGTCTCGTAGCTGCTGCTGGCGTTCAGGTAGGAGTCTGTGTTACCCACGCTGTCCGGTAACTATTGCATGCGTTAACGTGTTTTTCTCCCTCTTTACAGATGCGGCATATAAAGATATGGAGAATACCACCGCCGGTGGTAAATCAGGTAAGTCTATGGTGATAAGAGGTATTTGTTGATTCCCTTGGCTCACCTTGTTATTCTTGTGCCCCTAGGTGCCGGAGTACGGCGAAGAAATGATGGACAGTGCCGGATCGAAAGATGCTGTGAGAACTGGAGAGTATGGCGCCGTGCTGGAGCTGGCGAAGCGACCCGTGCAGGACTGATGTACTTTCCAGGTCGGGAGATGAAATGGATCCGGAATCAGGTGAGGAATTTGAAATAAGTTTGTTTTCTAACCTTGTCCTTTTTTTCCCTTTCCTCTTTTTTCTAGGAGCTCCGGATTCGAGGCAGGCGTGGCAGAAGACTGGATGCTGGCTGCAGGCACGGTGAGAGTTACGCTGCTGGATGCAGAACAACACGAACCATGTGCTGCTGTTCGGGCGTGGTTTAAATAGCCTCCAAAGTAGTCCCAGGAAAGAAGTTCCCCAGGACCACACCAGAGTAAAAAAATAGTCCCTGTAGTAAAATAGTCCCATCTAGGCCTCACGTTGGCTTGGATTTATTTGCAGCATGATCTGCATGAGGTAAGTAATGTCTATGAGCCTGGCGCCATAGAGCCTGGTGCCTACGGCGCCTGGACTGAACCCAGACAGCCCCTAGCTGGGGCTGCTGGGGTTTTTGTAAATGTCTGGATGCCTGCTCCCGGGGCTGATGGGCTTGATCCGGAGGCATCATGACAGACTCTTCAATTGATTTTGCTGCCGCTTTCGAGGTCTGCAGCTTCTCCAAGCTCTCGTCCGCCTTGCTGCCAAACAACTTCAAGCCATCAAAGGGCATATTAAGTAATCTAGACTGCACATCAGGCGCAAATCCAGATTTGATCAGCCATGCAAATCTGCACAAGACTGCGCTAGAAGCCATGGACCACTATACGCAGTGTCCTGACTGAAGGCATTCCTCCAAAGGCTCTTTACCATCATTCACTATAGCCAGGAAACCATCCCGTTCCTCACCTTCCAGGATGCGTTCAGCCGATGATGACACAGTCCCACAAGGTAAAGGTAAATCATGCCAATGTGCAAGTTACATTAGTTGATTTCAGGGCCATGCTGCCCAAAGTAAAGGCTTTCCGGGCCCAAGCATCAACTTTGTCGTCCCTATCTGGTGTTATTGATGGGTAAGCTGGCTACCTAGTGGAAGTTGCAGGTTGAACTACAAGGCTTTCAGGAGAGGGATGCTTGGACAAATACTCTGGGTCTGATAAAGCTGGTCTATATTTTGGTACCAGTTTTTTTTTTATTTACTGCTGGAATCGAATCTGGGTTATTCCAATTTGCCATTGCCCTTTTTTGTAAAGCCTCATGGAATAGTAAAACAGGATCTTTAAAGGGACCCTCACTCAGGATATCAGTCACGTCATCCTGGTCAAAATCTGGGGCAGCTGCTTTCCATCCCATAAAATCTAGGACTCTTCCCATAAGATTTCTATAGCTAGGATCAGAATCTGTAGCATCAGGCCTCTCAAAATCCACTTCAGGAGAAGTGTCCAAGCCACTTGCATTTTGTAGACAATCATACAAGTCTGTTAGGCTTGACTGTGGGTCCACTAGTTCTTCAGGGGCCTCTCTGTCCCCAAATCTAACTCCAGCTGGAGTGACATCCTCTTCAGAGGAATGCTCCTCATATATAGAAGATATGGAACAACAAGTTACTCTTTTACCTGGTAACGTTCTTTCGATGGGATGGTCTGACAACATATTCCATATCTATAACAGGTAATGGACATTACCTGTCATAGATATGGAATACGTCGGAGGACCCAATCCCCTCGAAGTAACGAATTCCTGTCTAGCTTGAGGGTGAAAAGCCTTTTCAGGCAAGGAAGGTGGTACTTGTCTAGGCATAGAAAATGGTGTCGACCTGGGCCTTGGAATTTGCAAAGGCCTCGATAAAGGCGCCGAAGGCGTTGATAAATTAGACGCTGGCTTCGACTGAGTCGAAGGAGGCTTCGATGCTGTCGAAGGAGGCTTCGATGCTATCTAAGCTACAGGCATCTATGCCATCTTTGAAATAGATTTCGACGCTATGGTCGTCGATAATGTCGAGTCAGATTTAGTCTTTCGACGCTGATTCTTTTTGCCCCAATTTGTGCACCGTAGGCTTAGATTTAGAGTGAGATGTCGGGGAACTTTCCCTTGATGATACTTATCTCTTTTTCAACCCTTGCGTGTTTGGATCTTGATTTTCCTCTGTCACCTTTAGAGTGACTAGAGGCATTATCACCATGCAGCAACTTAGAGGGGGCCTTGGCCGCTTTCTCGAATATTTTCATCATCGAAGCCCTGAGGGCCTCCCATTATTCTGGGGAATCGTGTTTTGAAGGGTACGTCACTCTCCTCTCTGAAGAGGACGAAGAAGATTTATGTCACTTTCTTGACTTTTTTGTCAAAGACAAGAAAGATTTCCCCGAGCGACTTTCCGATCTTGATCTTCTCGACTCATGGCGAGATTTTCTAACGGATTAGTCCGAATCCTTTTGTCTTTTCGAAGACATACTTTTCCTCCCCCACCGCCAGCTTACCTCTGCGTTCCTTAAGAGCCTTATTTGACATGGCCTGACAGGACCCGCACTCAACAACCCGATGGTCTGAGCTGAGGTACCAGAGGCAATTCCGATGGAGGTCGGTAATAGACATCTTCCTGCCACACTTCAGCCATTTTTTGAATCCTGTCTTGAGTGTGGAGGGAGTTGAAGACAAAGACTTCGTCAAAGTTTTAGATGCGCCGTTCATGGCACGAAGCAGTTGCGTTGGAAAAACGGAACTGAGGTAACGGGCGCTGCTCGTGCCCTTTATACAGCGGATGACATCGACCCCCGACAGCTGCCCTCGAGAGACATCGACTCCAGGGTCTCGAACACAGCGCCCCCTGGTGAAAAAAATTTCAGGAAGCAGCTGAATCTGGGATAACGATTATCATAAAATAAGGAATATGTGGGAGGACACAATCCATTCGAAAGGGTGGGTCTCAGTACCTGGACATATCAGACAAGTCAACGAACATAGTGGTGAACACCTGAGGCGAGGAAGGTTATAAGGATGTAGGATAAGACACAGCATGGTCTGTGACTACAAGGGAGCGTTCCGCTCTGTAAGGATAACACCCTGATCTGGAAGCACAAAAGCAGACAGGGCACTAAAAGCAGCAGGAAGGTGGGTATCCTCCAAGAAACAAGTGAAACCAAAGGGCACCACAAGGACTGAAATACAATGGTGACTAAGAGCAACAAGGCCAGGCAAAAGCAGACCACACTGGAAACCTTTCCGAAAGGCCAAGCTAATCACCAATACGGTGATAGAGGACAAAGAAGTTACAGGCATTGCCCCAGGGTTACATGGCAGACACAGGGAACCAACAGATCTTGGAGGCCATCTTGGTGATTCAAACAACGCTAGAGGTCAAGATTGACGCAGTGGGCATCGACGTAGGGCTGTTACATCACGATGTTGGGGTCATTGCGGAACGCACCGGGAGACTAGAGAGTAGGTCAAGGAGAACACAGGAGTACAGAAAAGATATTGATATCCTCCTGCAGAAGGTGAAATTACTGGAAGAGAGCAGAAGAAGCGGAAGGCCGAGCACGCAGAAACATCAGAATTGTGGGGCTGTCTGAAGGGGCGGAATGGTCCGATTCCACAAATTATACTGAAAACATGTTGCTCCAGGAAATAGGTGCGGGAGAACTCACACAAGGTTTTATGATAGAAAGAGCACATCGTTCCCTTGTCAGACAGCCACCAGTATATCCCGATTACACCTTTCTAGTCCAGATGAAGAGAGCCCAATACATCGCGGGCCTGAAGTACATGCTAATATATCCAGCAAAGCGAAAGGTGATATACAACAGAAAAGTCCTTTTCTTGGAGATGCCGATGGAAGCACAGGAGTGGATGGACAGTGCTCAGATACTGGATGCAGTGGAACAGAGCCAACAGACGTAGATGAGAAAGGGACCCTGGCAAACTGCTATAACAGAACAGACAATGAACAGATGTGTATAAGATAGCGAAAATAGGCTTAGGCTAAATAGCAATAGAAAGAACAAGCAGTATGGAAGCGATAAGATACGTTACAGGAGCAATATGGCGAGCCACAGAAACCCGCTAGAGGGACCGCTTACAGCAGACCCACTACTCCCCTGAGAATTAGTTTCAGGGCTACTGTAACGCTCACCTGAAACTCTGCGGGAACCTTCTGGAACTCCAACTGACTTCTACCTTCCTGGGAACTAGACACTGAATTTCTGTGAAGAAAATAACAATTTTCCCTTCCTTAGTTTTCTCTTGTAAAACAGAAGGTCAAAACTGGTAATATGGGAGCCAGCAAATATCTCACCTTGGTATTTAATTAGTTGAGCTCTCCATCCTGTTCTATACAGGGGCGCAAGTTCTGAAGATGGGACACTGGATAACAGTTTCTTTTGAAAGGGACTAAATGGCACTAAAACAATGACATAAACCCTATGCTATTTGAACCTACAAGGGGCCAATAAGCTGAGGTGCAATGAAAATGTAGAATTACAGAAAAACTACCTCACTACACTACGGGACGGAAATAGGAAAACACCTTATCACTGAGCGTAATATGAATCTTAGCGTGACCAAAAATATCTGACTAGAAAATCAGCTTCAAGACAAAACTCCACAGGAAAGGGCGCGCACCCGCTAAAAACAACGTAATATCCTGACAATGCGTGAGGAATTCAAATAACATTCATACACAACTTCAATGTATCTGATAAGGCAACAAAAACGGAGCAAATGCATTTGCATATATTAGGTGTACTTGCGTGAGAGAAAACTGCTACGAACTGAGAGATGAGGAGACCGCTATGACAGGACTTCAACTATGGACTGTGACTGAGCCGGGAACGGCAGCAACTGGAAAACACAGGAAGGGAGCTGATAACTAATTAAAGTTACTCAAGGAATGAATGGAATTATCTGTGGACAAGGTATATTGAGCGGTGACAGGGAACGGAGGTACGCGGCGAGCGTTCAGTCTGAACTCAGACAAACGACGCGAAGCGTGAGCCTCCTGAGGGGCGGGGCTTAAATAGCTGGCACATGAAAACAATTAGACCCGCTAACTAACTGACCAGAGGCGCCACCTAGCGGCCATTAAAGAAACTCAACCAACCATTAATATGGGGAGTTAGAATCAATAACTAGCTAGGGCAAATAAATTCCCTATGAACCTGCAACTCTTAGGACAAGTATGGGGAAATAAACTAACCTGTGGTCATGACAGCTACTATACACGGCCTGCCCCTACGGCACCAGGACACTAGTCTAGCAACCAGGTTGAATGGAGCGGGAAGTCCTAGCATGCTTATCATAGCTAGACAAGTTAAGTTTGAGTTTGGTGTGGGGTTGGTGGGTGTTGAGAGGGTTGGCGGAGGGGAGCCTGGCATATATGATCAAACGCTGCCTCAAACTCTTACTGAGGCTGGCAATAGGCTGGCGGTCTCACTGATACTCTAGACATGATACTATAACGGCTGATCTTGTTAAAATGATGACATGGAATGTCAGAGAACTTAGGGAAAGCATTGTTGCAAGAAACACACTTAGATGCACAAAAACATAAGAACCTGGCGGGTGGGCGGGGAGGGGGGAGTTATGGTTGGCTCCACCTACCCGACATATGCAAGAGGGGTCCTCATTTGGGTGAACCCCACTATACTGTTCAAGTATTTGACCACAGACAGATAACGAAGGTAGAATGGCAATGTTACATGGTGTATTGGAAAACTGGGAAATCTGTATTGTGAACACTTCTGAAAAACACTGACGTGATTCGGAGCAGATCATTGTATGCGAGATTGGGACCCTACAGAAATTGAATACTGATTTGGGGAGGGTATTTTAATTGTACACTGGACCCATCCATAGGTAGATGGGGAAACAAACGGCCGTCCCCTCCAGCTAAGATATTAAACTGGCTACTGAAGCACTTTCAGGTGCGGGACCTATGGAGGGTAAAACACAGAGAAGGAAGAAAATGCTCATTATTCGGCCCCACATAAGGTATATACAAGAAGTGATTATGTGTTCGGTAGTGCAGAACACAAAACTGAATTCTTGGAAACTGAATACTTGGACAGGATACTGGTCGGATCACTCCCCACTTGTGGTGCAATGGCACGTGTCCGCTCCAAGGCCACCCATACCAACATGGAAGCTGAGGAGCGAAGCACTGTTCGATAAGGCTTTCGCCGAGCACATCTGGAAGAGCACAGTTGAATTCATTGCAGTAAATGAGGGGAGTGTGCAGAAGTTGGGCACGGTCTGGGAAGCATACAAGATGGCTATCAGTGGGGTAATTATAGCGCAATCGGGGGGCGTACAAAAAGTCATGGTCAATGAGCTAAAGAGCATGGAAGAGAGATTGATGGTATTAGAGAAGGAGGCGAAGGTCAACAAGGAACATGTAAAAGTAATTGAACTGAAGCAGGCATATCTAGTAGTGGGACAGATTGGGGAAGTTCAATTCTGCAAAATACGTGGAAAGGAGCCATGCACAGGGGGATAAGCCGTGGAGAAGGTTAGCCTGGCTGTATAAAACGCAACAACGCCAAATCCCCTATTTGCTGTAGCCAAAATGAAGACTGAGATGAGGTAAACATACAGGCAGGCATAAATAATGTTCTCTCTCAGCATTACAAAGCTCTTTATGCGGAAACCCTGGAAGGTGAGGAAAGAGACCTACAGGACACCCTTGACCTTATTTATTTACCCCGGTAATATGCACCTCAGGCGGAGTTACTAGATGCACCCACAACCCCTGAAGAGGTTGTGGCCACCATCAGAACACTGCCCACGGGGAAGGCTCCAGGCACGGATGGGCTCCCTAGTGAATTTTATAAAGCTTATGCTGACACGCTGGCGTCATGGATGACTAAGGTGTACAATGAGGCATATGCAGAACGTATCCTTCCTGAGAGCTTGAGAGGCCCCGATAGTCCTGTTACTGAAACCAAATCAAATAAGTACAGACTGTGGATCCTACAGACCATTGTCACTGTTCAATCAAGATAGCAAGTTCCTTACAGCAATCTTGGCAAACAGACTCGTAAGGTAATACATGTACTGATCCATCCGGATCAGACTGGGTATGTACCAGGGAGAAATATTAGAGAACCTAAGGAGATTGAACCAAGTGATTTACAGTAGACCACACTGCAGAATGTGTGTTTGTTTCATTAGATGTGCCTAAGGCATTGGACTCAGTACACTGAAACTGGTTGTATGCCACAATGACAAAAATGGGGATAGGGCCGCAATGCGCAAAATGGGTACAGTTGATAGAAAACAAACCGAGGGCCAGGGTAAGGACAGTGAGCACATACTCTGATAAATGGCAACTACATAGGAGTACGAGACAGGGGTGCCCGCTGTCCCCAATGTTATACATCTTAACAGCTAAACCTATGGCGGCATACTTGTGGCAGGAATACAGGGAGAGGGTATTGATTGGGGGGGGGGGGGGGTTAAGGATATGGTTTGTCCATGTATGTAGATGACGTGTTGCTGTACCTATGCAACCCAGAAATACATTTGCCATACATCCAGGAGGCACTGGATAACTCTAGTGCATTAATGGGAATCAGAATAAACAAGAGTAAATCATGTCTGTTCCCACTGGCTATGACAGCGACTGCAGAGGACTTACCAGTCCTTCCCACTGCCCTGGAGCAATCTGATGGGCAGAGCAGCGCTGCTAAAAAATGGTGGCCCTGCCCAGACTCATGCATTGTTTTGGGACTGTCCTGTATAATATTCCAAAACAGTTCTTCCGGGATTTAGAAAAAATATGCAGGGGGGTTCCTGTGACGTGAGGGGAGGAACGGGTGGCTCTGAGCACACTGCAAAGACAGTATGAACATGGGGGGCTAAAAATTACACATTTTGAGCTCTTCTTTCTGGCGTGCCGGCTGCAATATGTGGTGCAATGGATGGCCGATGATCCCACGACAGAAACAGGGTTGCTGCAACCGGTTGTGAATAGGTACCTTAGAGAACTGCTTTGGACACCCACCGGAGAACAAACTGGGTATCCTCACCTGGTAGACTCGGACCTCAGAGTGTGGAAACGGGCCTGTAGGGTCATGGGGCTAGTGGATCCGGTTTCACCACAGACCACGATAGCGGCAAACCTGTAGGGTAGACCAGGCAGTAGGGCAATGGTGCGGTCGAGATGGGAAGCATGTGGGGTGGCCACAGTGGGAGACCTGCAGCATGAAAGCGGGCTGATGACATTCAAGGAATTGCACGAGACCACAGGCATACACTAAGGCCAGTTTCTGTTGCATAGCACAGTGATGAAGGTACTACGAAATAGATGGCCGAATTGCAATGATGAGACCATAGGGAGCGAAGAAATTGAGACACTGATTTCTGTAGCAGAAGCCGGACATGCAATCTCTAGGATCTACGAGATACTGATAGAACGAAACTCGACAAAAGAACTGAAATGTAAAGAGAGGCGGGAGAAGGATTTGGGGAAGATGTTTGAAGATAGAGAATGGAAAGAGGTACATCGTATCATAAGGTCTCTAGAAATGCCAGGTTACAACTAATACAATTGTAAATCACACAAAGAGCATACCTCACACCCGCCGTCATCGCAACATTTAGAGGCGCAACCAGACAGTAATGCCCCAGATGCAGGGAAGAAGATGCTGGACTAGTTGTGTTCGATTAAGTTGTGGTATAAATAGGTTTATGATGTGCTGTATAGTACTGTGTGGATTGTTATGTATGGGTATAGAAAATGCAATAAAAATATTGTTTTTAATCAATTTTCTCTGCCTCTCCGTGGCAGTGCAAGGAATCCCTATGAAAATGTCTGTTCTGAGACAGTGGACATACACTGAGTATCAATACAGTGTTTGTGTTAAGATGGATTTCAGAATTCGGACCTGGTGGGCAGAGGTTCAGAAGGCCAGCCTAGTTTCTTGGAACAGGGTAATTTTCTGGACAAGCCAGACCAATCAAGGTAGCATTGGCGACGGTCAAGACTAAGTCTCAAGAGGGGTGAGGGTGACTGAAAGACCTCAATGAGAACAAAGAGTAAAGGACCTTTATAAATCACTCCCAGTCAGGGGGGAGTGTATGTATGTATGATAGATATATATATATATATATTTCAAGGCCTTTGAGGTTCAACACAATAGTTATTAACAGTAACTTCTAAACCAACACAATCCTACTAAAATACATATATACAAAACCAAGTGGCCTAAAGGGTCAATGCACGAAATGGCTCCACAACCTAGAAAAGGGAAGGAAGCATGTAGTGCAAAGAGTCTTTAGGCAGTTCTGCAGTAATCACAATCCTAACTGAAAGGCAGTCCAGTCCCTAAGAGGGGAGCCTATTGCTCAAATGTACTTGCAATGCTGGCGCACGTGGTAGTGCAGATGGGCAAAAACGGGGTTTCTTGTAAGGTCTGTAGCAGCTCAGGAAGGTGGGTGAGGATGCAGAATAGGTTCCCACTATTCGTGGAGGGTCTCCCCGTGAGGGCAGAACAGGTACCAGGAGTTGGGAATAGTTCGATAGCTCAGGCTATCTGTGGAAACGAGAGGGGGGGGGGGGCCTCATGGGCCACTCGTGTGTAAAAATGGATGGATGCGCTAGGGGCCACCAGTAAGGTAGTCAATTACTTAGCGACCCATGGCGCACTCCGGACCAAACTTCGAAGTGGACTCGACTGCCAGTTGCAGGTTCAAATGCAGCAATTCAGCAACGAGATTACAGCGTTGATTCCCAAACCAGACAGTGGCGATTTCTCCGCTCATGGTAGATGGATCAGTACAGTTTCACTGTAGAAGGCTTTAGGGCACAGAGGGACACAGCTGCAAGGCACATGCAAAGTTTGTCACCACGGCTGGGCGACAAGGTAAACGCGTGTACTCCAGCTAGGGTGCTCTCTTTCCTGCAGAACTGGGAACGCCAAGTGTACGAAATTCGGTGTGAGTGCTGTGAACACAGAGCTTGCAATGTACCAAGTTTCAAGGGCCTCCTTGAACAGCGGCGGTATCAGAGCAAAGGTCCTGCACAAGCTGGTCAGCCCACTGGTTGGCGCAGGGACACTTCCGAGAAGGCTTACTTGCAGGGTTTCATGAAGGTGCCGAGAACAGACAGTCCCACTATTCCAATAGGTTGAAGCGCCTTCGCAGACCTAGTTCGATCAGATGCAGAGGGTTCCAGCGGGACGACAGCAGGCTCAGGGTGCCAAACCTTCCAGCGGGTCACCAGTGGTTCCTCGACTCAGCTTCTTAGTTTCAGGATACTTGGATCCTATCCTTCGTTCAGTGAGAACTCAAAGAGATCGACACGGTATGGGTGTTTGGAGCTTTCTCTTATCCAGAATCTCCTTCGCCCCAAAACAAAGGACCCAATGGGAGATCTGCTCACATACAGGCACACCATACATGGGCCAATCTTGGACCACTGTGGTCCCAGGCATTCACAGCACACCAGGCATTCCAACCCACATCCTGGAATCACAAACACAAGGCATGCAGAAGCCAGCGAAATACATGCCCAAATAAGGAATGACCCGGGTTGGTTCGACCTGGGGAAGTTGAAGGGGCAAGATGGCCTAAGGACAGGACAAAACCTTGTGGCATGGCCATTTTGGAGCCAGGCCACCTATTTGTTCCAAACGCAGTAAACACGGTTTACCTCGTAGGAAAGGGTTAAACATACATGAAAAGATAAGCTGCCACCAGCCCTTTCCAAGGCACATCTGCACTTCTAAAACATCCTTCAGGAGTATCTAGTGCCTTTAGAAATGACAGGAAGACCCAAGTGCACGGTTGTGCACTTGCAACATGTTGCAGAAAAGTTGCAACATTGACAAGGACTAAAGGAAACAAAATCTCCCAGTACTGACTGTCTTTAAGGTCATGTCAGTTTCCCCATAGTAAAGTGAGCAAAAAGCCCAGGTGAGTGCAGCTGAAGGCTGTGCTCCTCTGGCGAAGTCAGACTATGGTGTTAAACAGCAGCAAACAGTTGGAGGTACATAACTGGAGGCAAAATTACACATGAAAAGGAAAGCTTTCATAACAGTTCGCAATAGCAATTGATCTTCCATTTTGTGCGCCCAAAAATAGACTGAGTGGCAGTGTATGTGAATCACCTTGCAGAACATGGAATCTCTCTTAAGGAACACTGGATGGCATTTAAACTATACTGATCTGTTTGAGTGTAGATTGAGCCCAAACAAACCTTCCCTTCTCTGTGCACAATTTGACAGTAAAACACAATGACAGAACATACCTGCAGGTACAGGCACCATGACTGTTTTCTTCTGCTTGGTTTGACCTGTCCCTCGGCATGAAATACAAGGTGTTGTCATGACAGATCCACGGCCACCGCATCTTCGGCATGTAGAGCGCATCACAAATGGCCCAGTATTTATGGTCTCCTATAGCGCATAACGTTAGAAAACAAAATTAAACAGTTTGGCATGAACTTTGTAAAGGTTAACATTAGATTGCACTGCCAGCATTCAACATGCAAACAACAGTGCTTTACAACAGTTTAAACTAGGTCTTTGCAAAAACTAGTGCAACAAAGAGTTGCTGTACACAACTACAGCATGCAGGACACGCAGTCAATATTTCAGCTTTGCTGGAAGTATATAGTTAAAGTTATAGTTAAAGCTATATAAAGTTATATAGAAAACCATAAAGGAACACATGCATTTTTGTTTCAATATTGCACCTTAATAAACATTTTACCGTAATCACAACAGTACAGGCTTTGGATGAAATTTAAATATGAACTCCTGCTAACAGCATATCTGTGCTGTATGCAAGGCTGAATATTTCACCTTCCCTCTAGTTTAGCATCTCCTTAAATGAGCACCTGTCCTCCTGCATGCTGCACCACTTCATTCTCACCACCGGACCAGTTGCTGAAGAACCAGAGACCAGTGCTGCTGCTCATTAATTAACTCTTCGAACAATCTATTTGGCAGCTTGAATAGGTCCACCAAGAACATAGTCTACGCAACAGAGCGACGTTTCTAACACTGCGACTACATTTAAACTTTGGTGGGTAGCAGTACTGCAGCCTCGGGACAGTATCCTGGCTTCAGACTGGTTGCATAGACCATCTCGCCCATTCATTAGACATGGCACTGTATACCAACTTCCTCCCCACACATTCCTCCTGCCAAGCGTTTACCCTGGACTGCACAGCCATGATTAGCAATAGGTGAGACAGGGGAAAACTTCCAATTGTACACTATATTGGGGAAATTCATCCACATCCCTTAAACACAGGGAAGAGAGAGTCAGGAGAATCTTGACAAGATACAGTACAAGAGCTTCCACAAGATCCTTTCGGGCTCAGCAAATGTATAGCCTGACAAGAGTGTCCTCTTCAACTTCTATTTTATAACTTCAATAAGGTAAAGATGCATGATAGTAGATGTTAAGATGGATTTTCAGAATCAGCCCTGTGGACAGATTACGAGAGGGCACTCTAAATTCTGGTAAACGGGGGGAAGACACTAATGACTAGCCACACTATCTAGGGTAGTTTGAGCAGCAAGGCGGGACTTGGGGGGAGCATGAAATTGGTGAAGGGTTCAGTTAAGCGCATAAGACATTTCCCTTTTCACCTTCGTTTGGTTTATAGTATCCCTCCCCCAGAGGATCTACCCCCAGTACAGGTCAGCAACTCTTCTGAGCTACAGAGGACGAGAACAAGAGAGCAGGACTTGAAACTAGTTGGGCCCAATAGTCTGAGGGAAGGAGGTAATAGGAACATGTCTATTGTCACCAGAAAGTGGAGGCTTGACTCGGCGATGGGTGGCTTGGCCAATGTGGACTCCAGCAAAAGTCTTCAGCCATCCTTCTGTGGTCTCCTCTTTGGATTCTTGGCTACAGTGGTCGACTCCTGGATGGCTCCAGATCCCCTCATATGTGAATTCCTGGGCAGGAGGTGGCCGCAGCACACCAATAGAAAGACCTACACCATTCAAAGATGGGGTGGCTTAACAGCCAGCTCCTACAGCAACAGTGACATCAGTCTAGCTTAAATGTATATTGGAGATAACTGCATCCCTTTTACTAGTTCCAGCCAACTCACTCACACAAGAAACTTCAGGGATTCATCCAAGAAGCCTAGGAAAGTCCATAAACATATGACCACTTACGATCCTAGACAGAGTGAAGGCAGCCACAATGACAAAAACAAAACAAGGCAGGGCATAAAACTCCTGGTTTAGAAATGTCAGACAACCATATTGGTAAAACTGCAACCTCATGATTTAAAGAAATAAAAGGAGTGCAAGTGAGTGCACCCATACATGGTTAATTCTGTACCACTGCCACCAGATGGGCAATATTCTGCTGGAAGGGGAGGGGGTTATCTGCAGTACTCTACAAGAAGGTTAGTACTGCTACTCAGAAAAGTTGAAAAAAGGGTGAAAGAAATCCATCTGTACCGAGAACCCTAATGACGGAAGAGTGCCCCCAAACTTAATGAGTTAAACCAGAAAGTAAGGATGAAAAGACCAAATGCAAAAAAAACAAGAAAAAAAACAAACACAATAGGTGCAGGAGGATACAAACCATCTGCAGATAGACATGCTGTGGTTCCCACTCGAGTATTCTCTTTTTACAGCCTTCCCAAGACTTACCATTCCAGTGCCATTACAGTAGTGGCAATGCTGCAGTTTGGTGCCAGGTTCATTCCCCTTGCCGTCACATCGCTGGCAGGAATCATTAATGCTGATCGAGATCTCCTTGTTCACACCTTTGGCAGCCTGGTTAAAACTCAGTTCCATGACATACTGTAAACAGGAAAGCCAAAAATGTAATTATAAAATGACTAAGATAAATGCAAACAGCTTAAGAGCACTTTCCAAAAATAGTAACTTCATAAACCAATTAGTATAAAGTAGATTAGCACGAGAAACCAGCAGACAAGGACTCCGCACAAACTACTATTCCATTTTACTATAAAATATATATGGTCAAATCGCTGACATGAGGTAACTAAACACTACAGTCGGCATTCAGACTTTCTAGCATGCAGCTAGTCTAGGCAAGATTGGAAAACCCAAAAGTGAAAATTCTTGACTACTTAGATGAAGGGCATTTAGCAGCACCAATATGCTTAAAACATGGAGGCAGGTCAGTTGGGAGAGTGCCCCACAATCTTAAGCACTATTCCTTGCAGCAATGGCAACACAACCGCTTTTCAGGAAACACCTAAAAAAACAACCTTTTTGAAAGAAGCTTTTAATATCCAGTAAAAGGATTTGCCACACTGTAAACAGACTCATGGGGCGCCTGCCACCCTCCTTTCACCCTTACCTCCCCCATGCCTGTTGACACCTTTGTTTATTTTGTGTTGCAACGCTCTGAAGTGGCCAGAAGGAACAATGTAGTATGGACAAAATGCACAAATCTCGGCAAAGCAGCAACCAAGCTGAACCGCCCACCCCCCCCCACCCAGACAAACAGATCCAGCACATATGTTACATTTTTTGGCTTGATGAATATGAATGGTACCTCATGAGCAATATTGGATCAGTAAAGTGGTGTTCGCACTTAACTGTGAAGTTGACATGAGCCAAGCCCCCTGATCTTTATGCATTTCCTCAACGATTCACCAAAATGATCCTATAGCGAGCCTCATTAAAGGCCCATCTGCGGGTACCCCCCCGAGCCCCCATCCCCCCCCACCCCCCCCTCCGACACCTCTACAAGAGATCTTAAGCCTCTTGGATGGGGTGCCCAAAATGCATTACGTGTTTGAATGATCTAGTTAGCTGTTTTTTGCCACTCAAGGAAGATGGTTGCAGCAAAGAACCATGCCAAATTGCCCAAAACACTTGCCAGCCTCTTCAGATTAGAAAGAATTTGCTCTTAGGCAGAGAGCCTGTAGATGGGATTTGTGCAATAGTCTATAGAGAAGTTACACAGCTTATCTAAACTACCATTTTGTGTGAAAGGAATGAAGAGTCACGCATGGTGTTAGCCATATGGAGCCTAGAAACTGAGGTTAGGGCAGCAAAGACAAGATCTTGAGAGTATTTGAAAAGGAAGTCTAGGACTCAAGAGTGAAATCAAATCCTATGTGTTTTCCCGGGATCGAGTCTGGGAAAGTTTCAATGTGGTGATTGGGTGATCTTCAAATGTTTTAAATGATGCATGTTAGCAACTAGATGTGTTCAATATTCCTATAAGATAATGGACACTGCAGCTAAACTGTCAATCGTTTAGACGCTCCAAGGATAGAGATGCAATTTAAGCTAAAAAACAACCTTTGGAAGCTCTGATGAGCAACCCTTTCAAAGATAATAGGAAGTTGAAGCGCTGCTGGGATCTGCACCATCCAGCATTTTCATTTAATAACTGTCAATCATGCTGCACAGAGAAAATGAGAGCAATAGAAGCAACTCATACATGCCTGTAAAAAAAGTGTGTGGTTAGAATGATGGGGGTGAGGCTTACCAGGGGAGATGGTGCTTCCTCCGAGTACTCCATGAATCTATGGAGCCCTGTTCTCCAATGGCTGGCCCCCTCTATGAGGGGCCTGTAAAGCCCCCGGGAGACTCCTCATCCTCAAATGGAAAGCCCCAGTCAGCCCCATATAGGCTGATACAAATGTTTGATCACAGCACCGAGTTGAGATCCAAGATGGTGGCCACAGCTTGGATTTACATAAGTGACACCTTGGATATACCTATTCATGAGCCAGTCAGGGCAGTGAGGTGTTCAGCCATGCACAGGTGATTCATTGCCACAAGCAGAGTTAACTTCGGAAGGCGACCCCGGGAGTGGGGAGAAGGAGGAGCGCAGTATCGCAGGTCTGACCGGAGAGAACTGTGGGGGTCTCTGGCCGGTGGATGCCTCCCACAAAGTGCATGAGATCTGGGAGCAAAGGCAGCCGACGGGGGCCTGCCCGAGCTCAACCGATGCACCAGAGGGGGTTTATGGTTTCCCTTGCCTTGGGCTCAGACCCAGCATGGTGATGCTCGGAAGGAGTTAAGATGCTGGGTCTCATGCCCGTATTGGCCTAGAACGATAGTCCCTTCAACCACCTGAGTGCATGAGAGGACACAATACATTATTTGTACAGCGCTCTATCAACAAAGGCATCATGGCGCTCAGGAGCTTAATAGCGACACATACAACTTAATTCTCTCACAGTAGCTGGATGCGAGAGTGGGGCGAAGCACTCTGACCATCACATGAAGATGCATGCAGAGAACGGGACGTCCCTCTGCCACTTTTTTTTTTAGGCGTATCTACCCCAACATCCCCATGTGAAGCTGCACTTAACATTTTTCAAGTGTATACCCTGCGGGCAGGGGTCTTCTCTATGGATTCACTGCTGGGTCACACGTACACCCACATACAGAACAAGGAAGCCAGATCCAAAGTGGGGAGAGACTCCGGTTGGGATCCCCTCTGCCCCACAGTTGGGAAAGTAAACCGAAGCTGAAACATGAACTTTTAGAATACAATGGTGTGCTATGCATCCAGCATCTTGCAACTGCCTTTGATGAGTCCCTGCCTGACCAACGTTGATCAGACCCATGGCGGCCAGCGGCACGCGGTGCCCGCAGGACTTAGTGCACAGCTAGGTGATGTTCGTTGTGCCTACAGTGGTGGGTGGGGGAGGGGCGGTGGGTGTACCAGTGGGGCGGGGGGGTGATTGGACATCGGATCTGCGATTCTGCTTCGTACAACTGCTTTGAGGAACTGACTATACTCCACACAACCTTCGGGGAGCGGGTATCTCCAGCAGTGGCACAGGATGGCTAAAATGACTAGAGGGGGAGCCCAGTTGGGAGACATCAAGAGTATCATGCAAGCTCAAGAAACTTCCAAAAAAACAGCAGCCTACTGTGGCACAGATTAACTCCATGCAATCCCAGCCACTTCTGGAGGATTCTCTGGCCACAAAATTGGACTTCCAGTTCATGCTGGCAGAGATCAAGAGGGAGAAAAATAATGCCTCGACCTTGGCTAAACCCATGGCAGATCGATAAACTCGTGAGAGCAAAAGAAAGCAGACTAGAAGAGGTGGGCGTTAACCTCTGCGAGAAAGCACATGAGGTGGAAAGAGTGAGGGGCCTGGAGCAACAGATGGAATTTGTCCTGGCCAAGCAAGAAGATTGAGAAAACCGAATGAGACGCAATAACCGCATATGTGGGGTACCAAAAAGATTCTCTGACAAAGATTTGGACAAATTCTGGAAGAGACTAAGATGATAGAGATAAGAACTGGTGACAGGGGTCTGGAAGAGGTCAGAATAGCGGAGAGCTCATAGGTCCAGGGGAGACAGGGGACCATGACAATATTCAAGTGACTTCATGCTTCAACAGTGTTGGCTTTTGGTTACATTTGAGGCATGTTTCTTGCATGAACTGCGTGATGTGATAGTGGTAAACATTTTGGGGATCTCTGCACAGCCTACTGGGGGGTATCTGGATTGGTTTGGGCTATGCACTATTAGGTAACGGGTTGGTCTTCTGTGTGGGGAGCGGGGCTCAGATGGGCCTGGGATTCAGGATTTGTCCTAGGTAAATGGGGAGGATCTATTTATGTTTGAGGGATTTGGATACATTTTGATGCTTGTTAGGTTTGGGGGTTTACTAGTTTTTCTCTTCACGGTTGTCAGTTGACAGTGGTGAATGAAGAATGCAATTAATGCAGTGGCAGTGTTATGAGGTGGGGAGATGGGCTGTCCCAAGAGCCCTAATGGATGGCATGAGTTTCATGACCCTGAATGTTCAGGGTTTTAACTACCTCCAATAACACTGATTATGTGCAGGCTTACCGGAATGCGTACCTCTATCGCGTTTCTGCAGGAAACACTTGCTGGAACAAGATGAAGGTAGATTGAAACATAGGGAATTCCCAAAATAATACTTTGTCTCCAACAGGGGAAAACGGAAAGGGGTAGCGATTCAGGTGGGAAAAGGGCTAGATTCCACAAGGAAATATATCCATAGGGAGCCAAAGGAGAGGTGCCAGATTCTCCAGGGTTTATTAAAGAGACAACCCTATGCATTAGTAGCCATCTATGTCCCGAATTAACACCAGGACCAAGACCTAGCCACCTGTATGGAAACTAGGAATGATTTGGAGGGTCAAGAAGTGAACGTGGGGGATTGTGGGGGGGGGGCTTCAACTGCATAATGGATCCTACTCTTGATACAATTCCCCCCCCCTCCCTCCCACCCCTTCCAAAACCCCCCCACAGGAGCAGATTTCAGAAATAGAGTGGCCTTGGCTAAGCTATTTAGAGATCAGAGTCTTATTGAAACCTGGCGGTTTTCGGCAGGAGGAAAGGGAATACTGGTTCTATTCATCGGTCCACAGGGGGTACTTCGAATGGTAACATCCTTTGGTTTAGGTAGTTTTGTTGAGGTCAACCACTTAGACCAGTGCCCTTTTTAAAAAATAAATTCTTATAGCAAACGTGTTGCATCCGTGTGAAGACTTTTTCGGAAGAACCACTACCCCTCCTCCGAGGTTTCAAATAAATGACTATGGTTTCACACTTTGACTGCGCCACATAGTAATCGTGGATCAGATTTGTGCAAAAATTATCAACAGAAGTCAGTTCTGTATTTTGAGAAAACTCCCGTAGGAGGCCCTTTATATTTGTTAACACGTGTTTCGGTTCATACCGAGCCTCTCTCAAAACAAGGCATATTACTTTACTTTTTAAATGAAAAGAAACAATGTCATATTACAAATGTTAAATGGTAAAACAGATCGGGGAGGGGCAAAGGGTAGGAGTGTTAGGTAAGTAGAGAAATAGGAGAGAAAAACAGTGTCAAAATATAAACAAGAGAAACCTAAAATTACTTGCCTTGTTATCAGATTTCCACTGTATAACCATTTAGTTGCTTGTTAGCGAGTTCCTTATTGCTCTCCTTATATTACAGTGGGTCATCTCAAATTACATACTATTAGGTGGCTGCTTATTGTCGAACTCATTTTGTGTTGCGCTTATTAGATCAGAACAGTTCATAGGTAAAACCATGTGTGATTTTAGTTTTAGAAAACACAGGCATGCTTCACTTTTTCAATAATGGCAGATGAGAAAGGTTGTCTTACCATCATATTGATTACTTCAGATGTTCAGCATAAAGATTTGTGGTACAGTTTGTAAACAAGTCCCTGGGTTAGAATCCCACCTACAAGGGTGCAATAAGAATAGGCATACACTGATTTCCAAGTCATTTCACAGATTCATCGTGAATCGCTATTTCCTCAGTGTCGTCTCTCTAGACTGTCATTTGGAGCAGTAGTTACTTTCAAATATTTAATGGGGCTTAAGTATCCAAGTATCTCTTGAAATATTTTTAAATGCAGCCCGGGAAAACTGATTAATATATCTATTAGGATTGTGTTGACTATACGCGATCTTGGCCTCCCGGCCATGCAGCCTTAGAAGCGCACACAAATTGTTTGAATTTCATGAATTCATACTCCAGTTATGTGTTCTCATAGTTTCACGTGTCAGTAAGGGCAGAGTAATGGCCACCCAATCATGCCTATATTCTTATTTTTTTTAAAAAATATATGTACTGTGCACGGTGTAGTAGCCTCCGGAGCATGCATGCTTTTAACGAGCATCCAGAAATGATTTGCCTTGTAAGATCGTACTCGCGTATAAGCATTCTCCTAGTCTTACATAGTTTCAGATTAATTCAAAGGTCCATAATCGCAGCAGAGGCGCCCGAAAGTAGTACTTGCAGATCGCCTAGGCGCTTACCTGCAATAAGCAGCGACCCCCTTTATTCCGCGTTGGCCGAACAGGTCAGTAAACACTGAGTCCAGGGCAAGTGGTGTATATGTGTAACCATGGAGTCGGTAAGAGTCCCTCGTTAGTTTTTACATCCATTCGTCACTTATTCGCCGCCATGTTTTGGGAATAGAGGCGGAAAGAAATGCTACTCTGGTGGAGTGGATCCCAATCCGTCATGAGTGTAAAAATCGGCCATAGGACATATTTAACTGAAGTAATTGTCAAAAATTGGGCTACCATTGATCTATTGACCAAGTGTCTTGTGTCAAGGCACAGTTTAATAATTGCAGGCACAATAAACACAATTACAAAATTACATTAAATTCTACCTAATGTTACATTTTGTTAGGCAGAAACCTGTGCAGTTCCCTTGGGGACCACTGCAAAAAGTTTAAGACTACAGGTGTTGGCAGTAAACCCAATTGCTAGCAGTCCGTACCACCCAGATTTACCTGGTAGCTGTGGCTGAGCAGTCAGACCTCTCTCAAGTTGAGTTAGGCAGTATATAGAGTTTACACGTTAGGTACAAAAATACAGTAGCACAAGCAAACACTGACCAGAACTTGGGTATAAAAGTATATAATTATTTATTTAAAAACACTTGTAAAAATACACTGGCACTAATGTCAAGAAAGTTCAAACAGTCACTAGAAATATATACACCTCCCTGATTAATTATTCGACAAGTCTTAGGAAAAGAACACCACTTATCAATACAGGGGTGAGCGCTTAACCAAGATGGCACTCCAATAATTATTTAAAAAGGGAGGGAAAAGGCGGAATTAGGAAAGCACACAATACCAACACTTTTAAAAGAACCACAGCAAGTTAAAAAAGGCAGTCTCTACTGTAGAGCAAAAAAGTTCATAGGCCAGGCCCACTCTTGGAGAGCAAGGCGGAATGTGACCAAGATCACACAGTTGAAGTACACTTTAAAAGTCTTTGCAGATAGTTCAAAAGGAGTTGGGTCAGTTCAGAAAAGTTAGTTAACAGGTCCCCCCAGGATAGAGAGTCAAGGATTTACAGGACACCTTGAACAGTTTGTTGCAAGAGAGTCCAGGCGGGACAGAGTACCTGAAATGGTGAGAAAGCTCCAGCGGGGGCAGTTGTTCCTGGCAGTGGGTGCAAGTCGGTGCTTCGTCCAGGGGAAGAGAAGATCTCGACGTGGAGGAAAGCTGGAGGTCGTTGCACTGCCAAGGAAGAAACCAGCCGCGGAGTTTCCCGGTTAAAAGGTACTACCCTTTTATTCGCGGTAGTGGTGAAGCGTGGGGTGAAGCGAGGCTATCCGGCCGCCGGAGTGCTTGGCACTGCGATTCAACCACGAGACGATCCAGGAAGGCGAAAAGAGGGCGAACTGGTTAACCCCACCAGTTCAAAGGAAGAAGACTCTCCAGGATGAAGATCTTGTCTGTCGTCGGGAAGTGGTGAGGCGGTTCAGCAGGGCTCCACCGGTGGTGTCGTCGTTGCAGGTCGGCTCAGCTTCTCCCTCTACGGATTCTTTAGGTCCTGTGGCGACTTCTGAAGTTCCAGTCCCCAAAGCCCTGCTTTTATGCAGAACCCCCCCCCCCATTCACCAGTCCTAGCTGTCACTCAAACATGCTAAGTGGTGAGCTGGGCAGCTCACCACTGGGCCAATCACACAAGAGTGCTACTTGAGCTGCCGAGGCAACTCAGTCCAGGGTGCCTATTCCCCCTCCCACACATCACGTAGACCCAGACAGAGTTGCACCACTTTTGGAGGCTTCTGTGCAGAAGCCCGCCAAAAGTGGAACAAAAGGCTCGACTTGCGTTGGAGTTACAGAGGCGAACACAAACGCCATTTTAAAACAGAGTCCTGGCAAAAAGACCCAACCGGGGAATAAATATTAAATAAATAATCCGGCGGTATCTTTAACATTGCACCAAAAAAGTGGTGCGTTTAAAATGAATGGGAAAATCCCATAGGAAATATTCCAGTGGAATATTCCGCGTGGTAACCACTGCCACCAGCCAAAACACTTCCTGTTGATACTGGTGGCGAACAGATCCACTTGAGGGGTCCCTCAAAGGGCAAAGATCTCTTGGACTTCCTGAGCTATCTCCCATTCGTGGGAGACTGTGTTCTGCCTGCTCAGAGTGTCCGCTGTCAAGTTCTTCTCTCCGGCTAGGTGAATTGCCGATAGAGATTCCTTCCTGAATTGCCCAAAACCAGAGCTGCATCGTCTCTCTGCACAGTGGCAGTGACCCTGCGCCTCCTCTTTTGTTGAGGTAGTGCATGGCCACTGTATTGTCCGTCATTATCGGGACGTTTCTCCCCCGTACAGACGGCAGAAAAGCCTTCAGTGGCAGTCTGATGGCTCTCAGCTCCAACAGGTTGATGTGTAGTCTGGACTCCGATGGAGACCAACGACCGCTGATGGTCAAGTCGTTGGCATGGGCTCCCCACCCCGTGAGTGAGGCGTCTGACTACTGTGATCTCCGGCCATGGTTGCCAAAACAGTTTTCCTTTCAAGATGTTCTCTGGAGAGGCCCACCATTGAAGGTCGTGGGCTACCTTGTCCGGAATCCGGAGGAGATCTGTCATCCTCCCTGAGAATTGTGACCACTGAGTCCTCATTGCCCACTGAAGGGATCTCATTCTCAGGCAAGCCTCTGGCACAAGGAATATGCAGGATACCATGAGGCCTAGCAACCTCAAAAAGTCGTAGGCTGGGAGACGTTGGGCATTTTGAAACCTGGTGACCATCTGCAGAATATCTTGAGCCCTCACCTCTGGTGGCGTGGCTTTTCCCAGGGACGTGTCCAGGACTGCTCCAATGAACTGGAGTCTCTGTGATGGTATCATCTGTGACTTCTTTAAATTGAGGGAGAAGCCTAGCCTGTGAAGGGAGTGGCAGGCATAATCTAGTTGGATCCGAGCTTGTTCCGAAGAAACTGCTCTGATCAACCAATCGTCCAGGTAGGGGTAGACGTGAATCCCTTCCCTCCTTAGACTTGCAGCCACAACCGACATTAGCTTGGTGAAGACCCTCGGGGCGGAGGTCAGCCCAAATGGCAGAACTCGAAATTGATAGAGTGTTGCCAATTGCAAACCTCAGGTACTTCCTGTGCTTGGGATGGATAGGCACATGGAAATAAGCATCCTGAAGGTCCAGAGATACCAACCAGTCCTGAAGCTGGAGGGCCTGAAGGATCTGAGAGAGAGTTACCATCTTGAACTTGTCCTTCCTGAGGAACTTGTTCAATTCTCGTAAGTCCAGGATGGGTCTCAGTCCTCCGTCTTTCTTTGGTATGAAAAAGTAGGGGGGAGTACCAGCCCTTGTTCCTGTCCGCTACAGGTACCGGTTCTATGGCACCTTTCTCTAGCAGGTCTACAACTTCCTGCAAGAGGAGCGGATCCGGCACTTTCAGAGAGCTGTTCCCCGGTGGATGTCTGAGGGATGCGTAGAAAAGGCAGGCAGTAACCTCGGGCAACTGTCTCCAATGCCCAAGCATCTGAGGCAATAGCCTGCCATTCCGTCAGATGGTGAGTTAACCTGCCCCCTACAGGTGTCTTGTGATGGGAGACACCAGAGTGGTTTGGGAGCGGCTGATGCAGTTGCCGAAGGTAAAGCGGCTCCTGCGGCTTTCTTTCCTTTACCCCGTCCACCACGGGTACATTTTCCTTGGCCTCTTTGAGTCGGCCGTCCTCTGCCTCTTCCATAGGAGGAATATTAGCGGAAGGACTTTCCTCTCCAAGAGGATCCTGAGGGACGAAAATTAGTTTGTCGGATTGCAGCTCCTAGTGACTTAGCTGCTGCTTTAGATGTTTGTAGTTTTTCCAAACTGTCATCCGCCTTTTTACCAAATAGGGAAGAACCGTCAAAGGGCATATTTAAAAGTCTGGCCTGTATGTCAGACGCAAAGCCGGACTTTCTCAACCACGCATGCCTGTGGATTGTGGTACTTGCCGCCATGGCCCTGCTGATACTGTCAGCAGAATCAATGCCAGTTTGAAGGGACTCACACATTGCATCTTTACCATCTCTGATGATATTTAAAAATGCGTCCCTTTCTTCTCCTTCCGGAATGCAGTCAGCCGCCGATGAAGCACACTCCCAAAGGGTGTGGCTGAACCTAGCGAGCGTACAAGTTGCATTGATAGATTTTAAAGCCATGCTACAGACTGAGAAGACTTTCTTAGCCATGGCATCATATTTTTATCATCCCTATCCTGAGGAGCAGTGGGGTAAGCAGAAGTACTGCCTGATGAAGTTGCAGCCTGGACCACAAGACTCTCTGGAGTAGGGTGCTTACTTATATAGGTATTCAGGGTCAGCAGCAGATACCCTATATTACGCTGACAACTTCTTGTTAACCGCAGGGACAACTTCAGGAGTTTCCCAGTTAGTTAAAATCTTTCTTTGTAAAGCAGAGTGAAAGGGAACCACAGGATCCTCCTGTGGACCTTTCTCCAAAATATCTGTGAGGTCATCCTGTTGAAAAACAGATGAAGGCGCAGACCAACCCATGAACTCCATAATTCTTGACATTAGGGTTCTATAAGGGGTATCAGCATGTTCCCCTGGGTCTGGTTTGACAAATTCCACTTCTGGGGAAGTGTCTAGGCCACTTGCTTCCTGTAATGCATCCTGAAGGTCTTTCAACCTTCTTTCCTCAGAGGCAAAAATCTCTGGTTCAGGTAATGTGGTCCTCTGCAGCCCAAAAGGCCTTTCTTGATCAGAATCTTCCCTTTCTTCAAAAATTGAAGTTAAGGGGGGATTGCTCTGGTCTGAAATGGTATAAAACCCATCTCTAAGGCAGAGGGAGCCATCATCAGTGGCCTTGAAAAGGTCGATGTCGTCGACGGCGATGTAAAAATCCTCAAGGGCGCCGACAAAGGCGTCGAGAAAACTGGAAGAGGCCTCGAAGAACGAGAGGATTGGAATCCTGCTCGAGGATGTCGACGTTCTCGACGTCGTGTCGGAGGCTCTCGGAGTAACCGTTGGCTGTGAGTAGCCGTGGGTCGGTCTTTTATCGGCGTCGATGTCGGCGTCGACTCGATCGACGGATGCGTCGAAGAACCCATCGATAACGGCGTCGATGGCGCCGATCTATGCTTCGAAGGGGCTTTCGATGATGGCGTCGAAGATGCTTTACTTCCCGATGGCTCATGGCGCTTTCGGGTCGACTCTTTCGCCGGGTGCTTCGACTCGTGCAAGCAGAAACTACATTTTGTAGCCCAGTACCCCCGTTATGGGTGGTTTTGGTCCCCACCAATGGGACCTAGAGTAGTCCTAGACTAGAGCCTCTTCCCTCTTCCCCTCAGATTCTGACCCTGTGTTGATGGATTCCCATAGGGTGTACATGGTTACCTGATGGGGTGTAAGGAGTGTGCATGTGAATCTATGAGAGATACCAACGCTGGAGTTACAGGTAACAAACTTTCTCCTTATACAGCATTGGATCTTTCATAGATTCATATGCTGTGAATAGATTGTAGTAGTACACAGAAAATGGCGGTGCATACAGTTAAAAAAAAGAAAAAAGAAAATGGACTTACAATAAATACCCAAGATATTGGAACAGGCGGTTTAGGACTGCTCTCCTGCTTGCACATCTTCGGCGTGCTGCTTCTCCAGGCAGTAGTGCCTTGTTAAAGTATGCAGTACTAACCAGGTAGCTACCTGGCAGATGTTTGACCGGGCCTCTCGACCACCATGCCACCGAGGTCGCTGTTGCTCAAGTTGAGTTTGCATTCAGAAGCGCCTGAAGGGCATCCCAGCTGATTTGTGACAGGAAGTGATGGTAGACTAGATCCACCTCGCTATGCTTTGCAAGTGCATTGCCTTTATTAATTGGACCACGTGCTATAAAAAGCTGTGTCTGCTTCCAAAAGGACTGCTTCTTGTCAATGTAGTACTTTGACGTCGAGCAAATGCAACACTACCTCCGCTGGGGATGATGGCGTGCTAAATAAAACTGTTAAGGCGATCATTGCGTTCTTGTGCAAGTCCATGGGGACTTTGGGAATGAACCATGGGTTCATCATGAGGAGCACCTTGTCTTTTTGTAAACGCAGGTAGGGCTGGTTAACTGAGGACTTGCAGCTCTGATACACCCCTGGCCGATATAATTGCCACGAGGAACGCTACCTTCCATGACCGGTATTAAACTGATGTAAAGGCCATGGGTTCAAATGGTTCCTTCATGAGTCTCGAGACTATGGTATTAAGACTCCATTCCGACAATATCAGTTTCACTGGTGGGAAACTCCTAAAACGGCCTCTGATGAAATGCTTGATGAGCCTATGGCTGTAGAGGGGAGTACATTTCTCTTGTCTAGTAAAATGGATTTCTAAACTCTGACCTGGCGGGCAGAAGTTTAGGAGGCCACCATTGGTTAGTGAAACTATCTAGGTAGCTTGGCAGGCAGTCGAGACTAAGTCTCAGGTGGGGTGAGAGGGATCAAAAGCCCACAAAGAGCACACAAAGCAACAAACCACAAATAAATCTTAGACAAGTGTATGTTAAAAAATATCTATACACCGTCGGCCAGACCAAATAGACACAAGTAACTTTAACAATGAAAAAACAGTTCTCACACACATCCTTAAACTATACGATATATATACACACACATCAAATTTCCTAATGCAATTCAGTTACAAGATATAACCACAACCTGTGAAGAGATGGTTAAGTTGGTACACAAATTGGATTAGGTAATTCTTCAGAGTTTGCTCCCTAACTTTCGAGCTCAGCCCTAAGAAGTGGGGAGCCTTATGCTCAACAGTACAGCTGTGCGTAAAAACGCACGATGCGCACAGATGAACAAAAAGCAGGTCTTCTTGTAAGGGCTGTAGTAAGTCAGGAAGGGGCTTAAGGCGATGAAGAATTGGTTCCCACTATTCGAGGCGGCCCTGCTCTTGGCAGCAAAGCAGTGTTCAAAAGGGGAGAATAGCAAGGGAGTGCAGGCTAACCCAGTCAAGTTCGAATACCTTTCAGGGAATACTCGTGCGTAAAAGTGATCGGTTGTGCCAGGGTCCCACCTGTAAGTGATCAAAGTACTCACCGAACCTCGGCAAGTCCGGACCAAACTTTGCCAGTTTAGTCGAGGTCGCTAGTAGGTTCAAATGCTGCAGCTTCACGGCGCTAAGGCACTCGGCAGCTGCAGTGGAAAACTAAGCCCATGGCGGTACAGTTGCCTTTTCTCAGCTTCCGAACGAGGTATGAAGAAAATAGCGGTGCAGCCGGCTTCAGGGCAGAGGAGAGCAGAACAGCAGGGGGATCTATAGCGACTGTCACCACCAGATAGTGACACAGGAATCGTTGATGCGTCAGCGTTACGCACTCTCCTTATTTGGGACCCAGAGGAGCTAGGCCTGCGAAATTTGCATTTGTATTTATTTCTTTTATATTAGCGCTTTACAACAAAGCGCTTTACATTATAACAATAATACATAGAATATAATACAAAAATAAAAAATTGAAGCAAATTACAAACATGAAACAAGGCAACAAAGCAGTATGTAGGGCAATTTACTTTGGTCAATACACTAGGGAGGAAAGGGGGAGCAAAGGAGGAGACAGGACAGGGGAATAAAAATGTAGTTATTAGGGGATGGGAGGAAGCGTAAGAGGAAATGGAGCGGGTAGGGAGAGGTAAGTAGGGAAAAAATGAGGGAGGTGAGAGAAGTAAAGGGAAGTAAAGCGGGCTGTCAGGGTGGGGAATGGAGAAGAAGAGATTTCAAGGAGGCGCGGAAGGAGGAGGAGTAGGTTGTTGTCATGGTCATGAAGTCAGGGGCACAGGCATGCAGGGGTCGCATGCACAGGAGACCTGGGTTGACACTGTCCTGGCGCCTTTGGCGCCAGGCTCATGAACAAAAGTAAACAAGAACATCCATTTAACACCAAAAAGCTTTTATTATGGACATAGCAATTCAGATGCATTAACCTTGAACATTCCATCCATTAAGCAGGCTGCATTAACCTTGAACATTCCATCCATTAAGCAGCCCCAATTGTATTCTTGGATGTGGCTGCTAGTGGAATGCCTTTGCACGTGCTCACTCTCTAGGAGTGGCAGGGTGTGGCTGGTAAGCTGGCCCTAATGGGCGTGCCCACGATCTCAGCTAAATAAGCTGCCCCGATCCTCAAGACAGATGCTTTGCGTTATTCTGTACTTGCAGCGTAACGCTCACCGTCGCCCGAGGTCAGACTTACCTTTGAAGATCCTGCTTCCTGGACATCCTGCTTCCTCCCAGCATACTTACCAACTGGGGGAAGCTCTTCGTACCTGTACATCTCTCCGGCGAACCAACTATTAAACGCCAAAATCTTCATCTTGGCACTGCAGCATGACACGCTCCATCGTTGACAGCAGTTTCTGCAAGGAAAAACAGAAGACCAGGTTAGACATCGAAAAAACAGTCAGTTTAAGGTTGCGCTTCGCCATACTTTGCGCTTTTCCTTCAACCATCACTTACCTGCTGTCGAACATTGCGGTAGCATCCATATTAATCCAGTCGAATCTCGTGTCTCACAGCTGCACTGAGGCCGCATTTCCATCTAAGGGAAGAAAATAGAAGACATTATTGCGGGCATAAATAGGAGCAACATATAAAGACATTAAACAGAACAAACAGCATCACAAGAGCTCAAGAAAGACTTACCAATCATAAGGAGAAGCATAGTCACAGCTGGACTGGACTAATCCTCATCAGGGATCAGTGAAGGAACTAGATCCCATTCGACGCGCCCCTGCCAAAAGTAGCAGGACGGAGAGCTTATCTCCCATAATTCACAGGCGAGTTTTATGGACCGGCGTATGGTCACCGAAACCGTACTTTGGGGGTGAAGGGTTTGAGAGGTACATCACAGCACTCACACTTATCTCCATGCAGGAGCAGTATCGCCACATACCACTGCTCACAGCTTTTCTACTGAGGGAGAGGTCTGAAGGGGGTGATTCAAATGCAGGGAGGGCTGCAACCGTGCCCCAACGCCTCCGCAGAGACCAGGTGAGTAACAGTGGGGATGGAACGGGTAGAGAGTTTCAATGTAGGGGGCGGGGAGCTGAAAGGAACGGAATCGAGAAGAGGCACATGCGGACAGGGGTACTGCAAGTAGGAAGAGATCAGCCGATCAGAGGAAGCGGGATGGAGTGTAGAATGAGAGGAGAGGGGAAAGGTAGGGTGGAGCGAGATCGTGAAGAGTTTTGAAAACAAGACAGAGGAAGTGAAATTTAAGTTGGGAGTGAAAGGGAAACCAGCCAAGGTGAGAAAGCGAGCAGGAAATAGCGAGTCATGAGGAGCGAGAAGACAGAGGGTACGGATGGCAGAGTGGTAGAGGGATTTGAGGGGTGCAAGATGGGAATCCGGGAGTCCAAAGAGGAGAGAAGAGCAATAGAAAAGACGACAGAAGATAAGGGAAGAGGTTAAGAGTTTAGTGGCATGGAAGGTGAGGAACGGATTTTACGAATATTAGAGGTGGTAGCGACAGGCAAGAGAAATATGGTAGGTGAAGGAGAGGGAAGAATCAAATGGAGGCCTAGATTGCGGGTATGGGCAGAAATGGGGAGATTAGAAGGGAGAAAGTTAATAAAAGGAGGGGGGAGATGGAGGGGGAGCGTGTTGGAGGGAAACAAGACTTCCGTCTTATCAGTGTTAAGGGAGAGAAAGTGGGATGACATCGTTTTTAATGCCAGTGAGAAAGGAAGAAAGATTAACTTGGAGGTCAGGAGTGAAGGAAGAGAAGGATAGGAAAAGCTGGGTGTCATCAGTGGTGAAAAATACAGACGGAAGAGATGATAGAGGCAAGAAGGGAGGTGTAAAGGGAGAAAAGGAAGGGGCTGAGAACAGAGCCTTGGGGAACACCATAGTCCAGGGGGAGAGTGGAGGAGGTACGACCGCCACAGGAGACAGCAAAACAACAGTTGGAGGTAAGAGGAGAGTCAGTTGAGAACAGAGCCTTTGAAACCAAAGGAAGAAAGAGTATTGAGAAGTAGGGAGTGATCGACGCCATCAAAGGCTGCAGAGAGGTCAAGCAGGATGAGGACTGAGGATTGCTTAGAGTGCGAGCGGTGAGAAGGGAGTTGAGAACGTATGTGAGCAGTTTCTGTGGAGTGTTTTGGGCGGAATCAAGGTTGGAGAGAAGAGTTGAGAGTAGACTAAGCGTTCAAGTAGTTTAGAGAGGAATGGAAGAAGCAAGATTGGATGAAAGTTGGATGCAAGAAGGGGATTAGCAGACGGTTTCTTCAGGATAGGGATGATAGTAGCCTGCTTGATGACAGAAGGAAAGGTAGCAGAGGAGAGCCAGATATTGAAGAAAGTAGTTAGGTAGGGAAAGAGAAGAGGGTAAATCTTAGGAATAAGGGGGTTGGGGTGGAGATCAGAGGGGGCAGCAGTAGGATGAGTTTTGGACAGGAGGGGGGGAACATCAGAAGGAGTAACAGGAGAGAAGTCAGTCATGCAAGCTGAAGGGGAGTAGAGAGGAGGGGCGGAGGGGAATAGGAAGGGGATTGAAGAATGTTTTGGCGTAAAGAGAATACTTTGGAAGAGAAGAAGTCGGCAAAGTCAGAAGGAGAGAGGGAAGAAGTAGCCGAGTGGTCGGGAGTGGGAGGGGAGAGAAGACGAGAAGGGTCTGAAAGATACAGCGAGGTTGAGAGGCTTGGGAGTGGAGAAGGTTGGAGTAGTAAGAGCGTTTAGCCGAGCTAAGGCAAGAGTCAGAGAGTGGTATGAGAAATAGGAGGTTTGATTAGCCAGAGAGCGGGATTTGAGCCAGCGTCGCTCAAGGCGACGGAGAGGACGCATGGACAGAAGGTGAGGGGAAAGCCAGGGTTGACAAGGTTTGCAAGTAGGGCAGGAATAGGAGAGGGGGTAAAGTTGATCAAGACTGGAAGAGATAGAGGAGGACAGAGAGGATAAGGCATCGTTAACCGAGAGAGAAGAGAAGTCAGAGAGAGAGAGGGGAGGGAGGAAGAGCAGGTAGCGATAAAGAGAGAAGGGTTAAAGTTACGGAGATCCCGTTGAGAGAAGGAAATGGGGGAGTAGATGGAGAGGGAGGAAGAGTAAGGGAGAAGGATAGTAAAGCATGGTCAGAGAGATAGTTGGGTAGGTTAGAGACAGGGGAGGGGGATTAGGTTGAGATGAAGTTAAAGTCAAGAGTGGAGCCAGAGGAGTGAGTAGGAGAAGTAGGGAGGGTAGAGAGGAGGTAGGAGTCCAGGATGGGAAAAAGAGGGGAGGGTTGGGGGGGGGGGGCGGAAGTGAAGGTTGAAGTTGCCGAGTACAGTAAGGGGAGAGGGGGAGATGAGCAAGAGGAGATGGTCAAGGTCATCATAAAAGGAGCATAGGGGGCCAGGAGGTCTGTAGATAATTAGAAAGGAAATAGGGTATGGGGAAGTAAAGGATTTGTACAGGTATTCAAAGGAAGGGAAGGTAGGAAGAGGCATTGTAGAGGTGGAGGAAAGACATTTAGGGTGGAAGAGGAGACCAATACCACCACCACGACCAGAGGGACGATAGATATGAGAGAAGGGGGAGGAGGTGGTGGTGGTGGTGAGAGAGGCAAGTACAGAAGAGTTGTGAAGGGGGATCCAAGTTTCAGTGATGCAAAGGAATTGAAGGTTAAGTTGGAAGAACATGTCCAAGACAACTGCGGCCTTGTTGCTAAGGGATCTAGCATTCCAGAGGGCAATATTGATAAAACTGGAGGGTTTAACAATGGGGGTGCAGGGGGGTAGATGAGGTTAGGGCGAGGGTTGGAGGGGGATGGGTTGAACAGGGGAAAGGGTAGAGTGTGGGGATGGTCACGAGTATAAGGGGGAGGGAGAGGAAAAGGAGGAGGAAGCAGAGGTGAGTAGGTGGGGAAATGAACAAGGAGTAAGGCGGACAAGGAGAGTGGAGTCTGGCAATGTGCATGACAAAAGGGGGAGCAGAGAGTGCTGTGAAGAAGAGAGTACGAAGGGGAAAAAGAGGAAGTCAGTGGACAGTGGGATAGTGCTAGGCCCAAGCACTAAGTTGGTAAGTCTTACGAAGATGAAGAGGCCGGCTGCAGGAGGTGGGCAGACAATGGCCCACGATGACGAAGAGTTGGGCTGCAGGAGAGAAGGGACTAAAGAGGGAGAGGGACAGCGTAGAACCAGTTGCAGCAGAGAAAAATGGCAGGCAGTCAGCAACGATAGACAGGAGCGAGGAAGCAGCACTGCAGTTTGGGCAGGCAAAGGTGCACTGGGATAGATCCCACGTTGAGAGATGTGGGCCACAGGAGATTAGCAGATCCAGGGAGAGGGCAAGTAGAGATCAGCCCCTCGGGTTCAGTCTGTGGGCGGTTAGGGGGGGAGGGGGAGGAGTCAGACTGCGTGGATAGGGTCTGCAGAAGTCCAGGTCACCAGGGAAGCAGGTGGGCAGAACAGATGTGGTAGAGAACGAGTGGAGAGGGTCTGCAGGAGTCCAATTCTGCAGGGAAGCTGGTGAGCAGTAAGGAAGTGGTAGGGGTCAGGAGAGTGAGAACGATGCAAGGGGTCAGTGGAGCAGGAGCGGGAGGAACAATGTAGTCTAGTAGGTATCCACAAAAGGCATCCAATTGTCCCTTGCAGGAGAGAGCAGGCCTTGGGGTTGGGGGGCCCAAAGGAGATGTCCTGAGGAGGACCGGGTCCCAGGAGCGGCAATGGGGGAATAGAGCAGTTCAAAGAAGGCAGACCAGGGTGGGGAGGGTCTGCGGAGGCGCGATCGCTGCAGATAGGTGGGTGCGCGGCAACAGAGGAGGCAGTGGCTGAGGGTAGAGGAGCAGCCCGGGTGAGCACAGCCCGTTGCAGCTAGTCCAGTGAAGCCCTAGAGTCAGCCTTGAAGAGGACCAGAATAAGAAAGGACTCGGAGGGAAAGGGAGCCAGTCATAGGTGCCCGCGACAATGAGAGAAGCTGAGGGACTGGTACTGCCCAAGGGCTGGGCAGCAACTCACCAGGAGGAGTGGAGCAGAGACGAAAGGTGGCCCACAGTCAGAGCGGAGCGGGCAGCACAGCAGCCAATCGTCCAGGAGGCCGAGACAGAGGACCGGTTCAGGCAGTAAAGGGCCACGGCGGTGGCAGGTGGCCCGCGGCTGGGAAGGGTCCAGGTGGTGGCAGGTGGCCCGAGATCAGGAAGGGGAAGGCAGCACAGCAGTCAAAGCCAGGGACTGGTACTGGCAGTGGAGGGCCAAGGTGGTGGCAGGTGGCCCACAGCCAGGAAGGGGCTGGCAGCCCCAGCAGCCACACATCCGTGAGGCAGATGAAAAGAAAACGGGTGCAGGCCAGTGGAAGGCCCAGGCGGTGACAAGGGGCCCACGGAGGGGACAGCGCAGGCAGCAACAGCAGCCAACGTCCACGACGACGAGAGGAGAGGACCGGTGAAGACAGGCGCCCAGCGGACAGCAGCTGCACATCCAGGAGGCTGATGGCTAGAGGGCCGGAGAATGGCGGGAGAATGCACGGTACCACAAGCAAGCAATGTCCTAGTCTCGGGTCTGCCCTCGAGACAGCGGCAGAGCTGCGGGTTACCCTCAGGCAGAGCAGGACATTTCACTGAAGGCCCAGGAACACTTCCGAAGGGGCTTGTTCGGTGGGTAAACTGGGGGTCGCTGAGAGTTGTTCCCACTACTCCAAAGGGGCGAAGTGCCTTGGCAGGCGTTCTTGATCGAAGAAGAAAGCAGAGGTCCGCAGGGCCAGCAGAGGGCCAAGGGTCCCAAAACCTTCCAAAGCATCTCTGGTGGTTTCACAAGTGTTTCTTCATGTATGACACTTGGCTCCTTCTGTAGTTCGGTGATCGAGCTGGAATGGCTGCAGTGCCCTTTTGTCTCTTATCAAAGATTTGCTCTGCGCCAAAATCGAGAAGATCTGTCTGCTTGCAGGCACCCCAGACGTCGACCAATCACGGCCCACAGTGGTTTCAGTCATTCAGGCACCCCAGACATCCTGGCACCAGTAGTGTGGATTGGATCAGACAGTCCCAGCCCTCTTCCTGGGCACACATACGTGACAGGCAGAAGCCCGCGAAAGAGATTGGTTTTCGCGGGAGGCTCCATGCCCAAATAAGGAAAACCCAGGTTACTCGACCTGGGTGAAGGCAATGGACAAAATGGCCATGGAACAGAACAAAAGACTGTGGCTCAGCCATTTTCAGACCTGGACACAGCCTTGATCCAAAAGCGGTAAACGCGGTTTAACTCAGTAAAAAGAAGTAAAACATTATGAAAAGTAACTGCTGCCACCAGTTCGTCCCAGGCACACTCGTACAATCACCAAAAAATATAAGAAAGGACCCCACCGCCCAGTACTGGAAGTTACAATGTGCACTGTTAAGTTTCCAAGAAATGGAAACAGTCAAAGACTAAAGGAAACCTAGTTTCCAAGCACCGACAGTCTGACGGATGTGTCCATTTCCCAATAAAAAGTTAGCAAAAGCCATGGGGGGCTCCACTGGAAAAGTTAGGTTAGGATAGCCAAGCAAAAGGATGGTGGGGGAAGAAGAGGTCCATAAATGGAGGTAAATTGCACATACATGAAATGGTTACCTAGCTCAAGTAGGTATGGTATTGTCCTCTGGCGGCACACAATGTCCTATGGCGGCACATGGAATGGGATAAGCCTCTCCCGTGTTCACCGTGCTGGGTTTCTCAACACTTGCAAACCGCCTTCACTTTAGGCCATATGACTTGGAGGAGGGGGCTTTTGCACCGCAAGAATGTCCCTGCACTCCTGCGATCTAGTAAGGTCTCTGAACTCCACGAAGTCAAGAGCCACGCCATGCAGGTCGTGGTGTAGGATCTTCCCCTCGGCCCTGGGTGATCAGGTCTGGGCGATCGCCGAGTCGGATGGGTTTGGCCCTGGAGAGATGGACCATGTCGGAGTACCAGGTCTGTTGGGCCAAGTTTGGCGCAATGCGGACAACCTTGCAGGCATGCAACATCTGTATTCTGTGCTGGACTGCGAACGGCAGGATCGCGTATGCAAAGAGGCCGTCCCATGGAAAAGCAAAAGCATTTTCCATTGAACCCTTTTGGGGTGTTCTGCTGGTGCACCTGGCACATTTTTTTGTTGTTGATTGTGATAAATGTGTCTAGTGGTGGCTGTGCCCGTGCTGGAACAGACTACAGCATCAAGGAGTTGAGCTCCCATTCATGGCTTTGTGACACTCGCCTGCACCACAAGGAGATGGAATGCTTGAATGCCGATTCCGTGAGCAATGGACCAACAGCAGGTCAGCTGAGCTTTTTTGGGCAAGGTCTTGGATCCAGTAATCCCCCCACACCCTTTACTTTCGCAGATAATATATTGTCGTGGTTTTGTCTGGAGGAGTTCGACGGTCTGGCCCTTCAGCATTGGGAGGAATGACTTCTATGGCCCTTTTTGCAGCCTGATCTGCACTTCTTGTAGAAGCATGGTCTTGTGTGCCTGTGGTCGGTGGTCTAAAAGGAATGGGAGGGGGTGTTTGCTTGAATTCCAATAGGTGCCTGTACAGTAACACATGCAGCACTCATTTGTGTGATTTTTCTCCAGTTTCGGCAAACCTGGAGACCGTCCCTCCCAGGGCACTGTGGGATGCATAGTTACTGTTGGGCTTTTTCCTGCCATCCCATTTGGGATCCGCAGGGTGGCTTGCAGCGCTGGCTCTGCCTCTATTCTTTGGTACGCTCTCTTGTACCCATGGGAGTAATATGCTGAGCCCCTGGAGTATTGTCATCCCCTGTTCGACGGAGATGTGGATGTTCTGCCCGCGGCTCCTCTTAATAAAGTTACTCTCCGTAGTGACTACCTTACTCCTAGTCCATAGTCCCCTTTCCGCCATACTTATGGGACATTCCTCCGTCCTGTGGGACGGGACCGGACCGGATTGAAAAAGCATCACACTTTTCCAAAAATGTGTCCTTCCTCTTTTTACGCAGGGTACCGCATGCGGCTGTAACCCTGCCCTCCTTAGCTCCGCCCAGGGCATCGCCCATCAGTCCTTTTCTATCACCTTTAAGCAATAGCAGAGGAACCTTATTAGAGGGGACGGCAAACGGGCGTATGGAGGAAAGGGGACTATGGACTAGGAGTAAGGTAGTCACTACGGTGAGTAACTTTATTATACTCCTACGTCCCGTCCCCTTTCCTCCATACTTATGGGAGATTCCCAAGCACTCATAAGAATTACGGGTGGATGTAAACTCCTTACTGAAAAAGGTTTTTGAGCACAGCCTGGCCAAACTGAGCATCAGCTCTGGAGCTCAGATCCAAACATTGTTCACAAAAAGCCGATGGAGAGGCCCATGTAGCCGCTTTCGCTATTGTCTCCCAGGGGACACACTTTTGAAAAGCAATCGCAGCTGCTTTACCCCGTACCAGGCGTGCATGAATCCCTTTAGCAGGTTGGAGGCCCGGAACAGTATAAGACTCCATAATACAGGCAGCAACCCATCTGGAGATAGTTGCTTTGGAGGCCTGTTTACCCTGCGGATTACCAAAGGTCACCAATAGTTGAGAACTCCTAAATTCAGATGTTCTGTCCAGATAGAACTTAAGAGCTCTTCTAACATACAGACAATGCAAAACCCTTTCTGCTTCCGAAGCCGGGTTTGGGAAGAAGACAGGCAAGGAGATTGACTGATTTAGATGAAAATCCGAGACCACTTTCGGTAGGATAGAAGGATTCATCCTCAGACATCCTTATCCTTGTGGAAAACCAAGAACGGATGCTCCACAGACAAAGCCTGGAGCTCACTCACACATCTTGCCAAAGTCACGGCGACCAAGAATGACATTTTCCACGAAAGGTACTTAATATCTACCGTAGCCAGTGGCTCAAAAAGCTTATGGCACAAGGCCGTAAGGACCACGTTCAGATCCCACGTCGGGTGCGGTTTGCAAACGGGAGGAGCAAATTGCCTTTTAATCACTGGATTTGAAATTGAGACAGCGCACTGGTCCGTAGATAAGTAGGCGGCAACAGCCGAAAGGTAAGTCCTGCATGAAAGGACATGGATGCCCGACTCTGCTTGATGAGAGACGAAGGACAGCACCATGCTGATCGTAGCCATCTTGGGGTCCAGTTGTTTGGCTAAGCACCAGTGGCAGAACCAAAGCCATTTGCTCCTGTATTGAGATCTCACCGAGGGCTTCTTGGCTGCCTGAATAATGCGCTGGAGCAGATCGGGTGTGGTTGACGGAAATCCTCTTCTTGTAACACTAGTTCCGCTGAGACTTTGGAGATACACCGCTGATCCCTCCCTTTGAAGACTTGTACTCCACGGTCCCTTTGGACGGACAAGAGCGTGAGAAGTCTTCTGGACTTCTTCCAGGGACATACTTACTTCATGGATACTACATCCTCCAAATAATTCACCTACCTCCTACTTATATTGAACGCACAAAACTTCTTTGATTATTGCATGAACTATTACAGCCCCTGATGAAGAGAACATTATCTCAAAACACGTTGGGCATATGCTTATGAAAAATAAGTCTTCGTTGGAAAACTAATCTACTTTTGAATTGTACCCAAATCATCTTTTAATCACTTTTTCCCTGAAAACCTATGTTTCTGAATACTATGTACTTACATAGATTGTAATTCTTTGACAAAATCCACACTGATTTCCCGACTTGGGTATATACTTACCTTGAGCTTGTTTAAGCCATCATTAGAGTGCAGGGGACGGGAGTTCCCTAAGTGGGTACTTTTTCTTGTCCTTTTGCATGAAAAATGTGCAAGTTATCAGCAGACAGATTGAGATGTTCTAGAGCTCTGAATACAGGCACCATGCCGCCAAGCTAACGATTGTGGGGAGGGGTGCCACAGCTGCCGATCTCTGGTGAAGCAGGTCGGGAACCAGGGGAAGCCTGATCAGCGCACACACCGACAGATGCTGAAGCTCTGAAAACCAGAACCTGGCCATCCACCACGGAGCTATGAGCAGAAAAGAACAGTTCACTGTGTTTCTCAGTTTGCAAATCGTCAGATGAATGAGAGGCAGGGGTGGAAAAGCATAGGCCCTGATAGTGCCAGGGAATCTCGAGAGCATCCCCCATAGAGGCGGCTCCCAGTCCATTTCTGGAGGCATACTGAGGAAGTTTCCTGTTAGGCGACGTTGCGAAGAGGTCCACCTCTGGAGTGCCCCAACAATGGAAGATTTGTAAGAGAACCTCCACTTTCAACTCCCACTCGTAGCTGACCATTGTTCGCCAGCTGAGGGCATCCGCAGTAACATTCAGCTGACCGGAAAGGTGTACAGCCACCAGCCAGATGCCATGCTGCACCGGCCATTCCCAAATCTGAATGGCAAGATCCACAAGAGGAGGGGACCTGGTACCACCCTGCTTGTTGATGTAAAACATGAATACCACATTGTCCATGTGGACACGGACAACCTGGTTGACAATGAACGGCTTGAACGCCTTGAGCAAAAAGCTCAAGGTGATCAATATGAAGGAGCTTGTCTTGGGGCGACCAGAGATTGGAAACTTGAAGATCCAACATCGCATCCACGCCAGAAGGGAACAGTCCGTTGCGACTCATCAGCGGAACGGGGTCCTGAAAAGCTGTGCCCACTGACAAGTTGCTGAGAGACAATCACCACAAAAGGTCCACTCTCATGAAAGCTGGAATCGAAATCATTTTGTAGTCCGGATCCACAGCTTGACGCCAGGAACTCCTAAGAGCCATCTGCGTTCACCTCATCTTGAGAAGAGGAAGAGCCAAAACACAGGCCCAGAAAACTCTAGAACCACCAGGCCGACATGCTCCCCGACTGCACAAAGACCTGACACATGGCCACCAGATCAGTCATTCTGTCCCCGGTCAGGTATACCCCGCAGTCGATCGTATTCCAACGAAAACCCAGGAAAATCAGGTCCTGAGAGACCGTCATGGAGGATTTCTGCCAGTTCACCAAACACACAAGGTGGAACAGGAGCTGGAGGAGAGACTGAAGGTTGCTCGAGGCCTTCAAAGGACAAGGACTGCTCAGCAGCCAATCGTCCAAATACGGATACACGTGGATACCCTGAAGCAGAAGATAAACTGCGATAACCATCATCTTTGTAAAGACACACGGTGCCAAGCTGAGGCCAAAAGGGAGCACTCGGAACTGGAAGTGCTCCTCCCCCACAGAAAACCGTAGGTATCTCCAATGCGGATTCCAGATCAGTATATACATATACGCATCCTGGAGGACCACCACACTGAGCCAATCGCCCTTCTGCAAAGAGGACTTTAGCTGACGGGGTGTGATCATTTTGAATTTCTCTTGGGGTTGAGAGAGATTGAACTGTGAAAGGTCTAGGATGGTGTGCAGGCCAACCTGGTTGGGTTTGGGCACTGTAAACAGCCGGGAATAGAAGCGCTCCCCTAGGGGGGGGGACGGGTTTCCCCCGCCCTGAGATCCAGCAACTTCTGAATCTCGGCTCTGAGGGAGGGCGACCCAGACTGCTGGAAGGGAGTATTGAAGGGTGGGCCAGGGGGAAGGGCAAGGGGAAACCCTGCCCGAGCGACTGACAAGACCTACCGGTCCTCAGTGACTGTCTACCACGCCTCCCAATGAGACGCAATGTGTCCTCTCACCGGGGTCTCGTGCGAGCACAGAGAAACTTCATTTAGCAGGTTTTTCGGTGGCGGCACCACCTGAACCTGAAGAGGCTGACGAACGGGAGAAAAACCTGCTCTGTTGCGGCCTTCGGCAGGAATTTCCCGATGGGGTATGAACCCTTTCGGTCCAGAAACCCCCTGAAACCAGACGAAGGCTGAGGCTGCAAAGACGTTCTCTGTGCCCTGAAAGGCAGTTTCACCAGTACCAACAAAGACTTGGAAGTCTGCGTGCTATCCTTAGTTTTGGTCTGTTCCACGTCCGTTGTGGAATGAAAAAGCTCCTTGCCATTAAAGGGCAGGTCCAAAACCTTATCCTGCATTTCCTTAGAGAACTTGCTGGCATGCAGCTAAGCCTGACGAGGTGTCCACGCCGAGCATGAGGCGGCGGGCCGAGGTGTCGACATGATGCGCCGCGGCCTCCAGCATGACCTGCGCCAGGACCCTAGCATCTGACAAACCCCCTCTTAAAATCCTCTAGCTTTTCGGCAGGGATGTATTCCTCAAATTCCGACAGACCTTTCCACATTTTCATATTCGGCCCGCTAACACCAGTTCTGCGTTTGCTTGACGTAACTGCAGAGCTAAATTAGCAAAAATCCTCTGTCCCAAAGAGTCAAAATGCTTGTTCTCTTTAGCCAGAACCTGAGTAGCCGTTGCGGAAGACGATGCAGCAGGTCTAGACTTAAAAGTGGCCGCAGCCACTACCGTGGAGGAGGGGGGCGGACACGACGCTAAAGTCACCTCTTCCGAAGAATGGAGCCTATAACACGGGTCAATCTTGTTGATAAACAGTCCAGAGTGTGGTTTTTCCCAAACTTTACGGACCTCGGCCAAAACGTCCTTCAAGAACAAGCCGGTAGGCTCCGAAGGAGACAAGGTGAACGCCCCCCGAAAGCACCCCCTCCTGCGGAGCGGGTGCCTCAGGTACTGGAACATCTAGTAAACATGTCCAGCACCCGGTCATGCCAGCAGATCCGGTTCAGGCTGAGTTGCATCAGGCACCACTGCAGACTTGTCCAATGGGACAACAGAGACAAGGGAGGAAGAGTCGGGGAGGTCCAGCCGGTAAAGGTGGCGCCGGCAGAATCACAGGTGCCGCAGCTGGGACCATCGGAGCAGGCAGGCATATCTCCCTAAACAAGCCTCGAAAATACTCCTTCATGGGGTTGGAATGCATTAGCCTTTGAAACTTGCCGAAAAAGAGGTCCTCCACCGATGATTCAGGCGCGACTGGTGGAGGCCTCTCATGAGCGGAGTAATTACAGGAATGCAAGGGAGAGGGTTGCCAAGAGGGCCCTTCCCCACTGGTGTCCACGCAAATCAGGGACGCCGATGCCGGAGGAAGCGAGACATTGTGCGGTAGGGGAATCCAAGCATTCCAGTCATAAACTGGACGAAAAGGATGCGCAAAAGGAAAACTAGGTTCACCTGACAAACCTCTCCCCACACCTAGGGCCGATGGCGTAGTTGTAAGGGAGGTATCCAAAATGATCACCATAGTCTTGGTGGGAGCGGCCACCAATTTGTCCACACCTGAGGGCAACTGCGACACGTGTTGACAGGGGTCTTCATTTTAGCCTTGATACAAGGAACCTCGGCCAAACCGGTGCTTTGAGGCCTAGTGCTAACAGCCAAAGAAGCCTTCAACGGAAGGACCTCGGTATTGCCGGTAACTGAGGAATTATGGTCCAAGACTTCACTGAGTGCCCCCTGAACAGGTCTGGTGTCACTGCTTGAACGGGACCGATGAGGAACACACCTCACCGACAAAACCTTAACAGGCCTCTCAGAACTGTCGGTCACCCTAGCCACCAAACGAGGGGCCAAGGACCCGAGCCCGGCATCTAAAGCCCTACAACGGGTCTCAAACATTTGTTCGGTACTAACAGCCCCAACAGAGGCCTCAGGGAATACCCAGTGTTTTTACGGGAAGCTCCAACCCAGGAGACCTCAAAGCAAGCTCCGATACCTGCCGCCACAGCCAAGCTGGGCCCACAAATAGCCCCCACAGGAGGGGCCTCGGAAAGTAATCCAGTGTCAAAAGGCCCCTTACGGAGACCCTCTGAGAAAACTCCAATACACTTTTTAGGCCCAGAAGGCACCTCAGGGCAAACCTCAGTAATAGAGCTCTTGACGCTCCTCCCAGACCGCGAAGTCCACGGGAAGGAGTCTCCCGGTCAGGGTGCTCTAAAAAAGTAAAGAACTCACTGGGCGTTTCTTCTTTTCTTTGATGAACGAAGAAAATACAATGGGGGAGCGTGCTGGAACACCACCTCCCACCACTCCAAACGATGTTGAAGCACTTGGACCGAAAGGGAGTTGCAGTAAAAGCACAAGTCCCACCGGTGGTTCGGACCTAAACACTCTAAACAAAGAGGATGGGGGTCTGCCCTAGCAAAGCGTCGCTGACAAGAAGAACAAGTAGGAAAATCGAACCGAAACGGCATAGACAGACTCACGACCGCTAGCCAGAGCAGGACAGGAAGACCTGGAAGTAAAAAATCTTACGAAGATGCAAGTGCTTCCAGTCCCGAACGAGCGGAGAAAAGGACTGATGGGCGATGCGCTGGGCGGAGCTAAGGAGGGTGGAGTTACGGCCACGTGCGGTACCCAGCGTAAAAAAAGAGGAAGGACACATTTTTGGAAACATGTGATGCTTTTTCAAAGTGCTCCGGTCCCGTCCCACAGGACGGAGGAATGTCCTATAAGTATGGAGGAAAGGGGACGGGACGTAGGAGTAAAACTGACAAAAAGGCAGACAGTTCTGTAAGGATGTTACAAGGCCCCTCTTGATAAAGGCCCACACCTGTCTGGCCCTGTCCGGACCGAAACGGCCAATGAACACTCTACAGATGTATTTCCATACCGAGCTACTTCTTAGCTCATTGCGACATGAGTGCTCCGAACGGTCTTTATTTAACCCATGACGTTGCTAGTGTTTCACATTGTTACATGTTCAGCCTCAGCGATTTCAATGCTTAGCATGCTCCACCTAAACCCATTGCACGATAATGTACAATACTTAGAATTGAGTCGCCTATAGTGTTTAGTACGTACGCCACTTTTAGCCTACTTCTACACCAGCATGCCGAATTGTTCCTCAGTTAACCTGTGATGTTGATGGTGTTTTGCATAGTGCCTGCTAAACCCGCTGCACATTTAATGCTCAAAGTGTGCCACTCTCAGCCCACTACCACGTTAGTATGCAGAATTGTTCCTCAGTTAACCTATGTTGTTGCTAGTGTTCTGCATTGTGCCTGCTAAGCTCACTGCAAATGAAGCATTAAACTGCTATAGATATAGCCTAGGGTGAAATTAAATGTTCTGCACCTGCCCTACAAGTAGCCTAATGCAAACCTAACGATTTGTATTAATTCACACTTACTTCACAGCGTGGTCAGTGACCTTTCCATAGACGGTAGGCTGTAACTTCAGCAGTCCGCATACCATGCATGCCACCAACTACCCCACAGTCAGTCTGTGGATCATGTCAATAGCCAGCTTCCTCTTTGCCATAGTGGTTGCCTATTCTCTTTTTGAGCCTGCACACAATAAATATGACTTCAGCCATGATAATGGAAATCAAACCTACCAAACTCCTGACACCGCTGAAGCATAGCGTACCTTACGCTAGTATTAGACCGACCACATTTTTCCCAGAACTAAAATTAAGTTTGATGCCATAACACGAACCCAGACATACATGCTGATTCATCAGATATTCCTTCCCCTGGCCAATGGATCAATTTATAGGATAGGAAACCCACACCTCACCAGCATTGTCCCAATGGACTCAGAAACCAAAGATTAGGCTCTAGATTCACCAGTCACTTTACAGCATATACTAAACCATGCGAGAAATCTAACCATTCCTCAAGGCCAAACCAATCAACATCCAATAACGTTGCTCCCAAAAACAGTAAGAAGGAACCTAAGGAGGGATAGCATTCTCCAGTCCACTAGCCATTACATTAAAAGGTGCTCTTATAAACGCAAGATCCATGGTCGCTCATGCGACAGACCTAGCAGACATTATCAATATTGGAGAACTAGATTTCCTAGTTATATTGGAGACATGGCTCCAATGCCGCTGCAGGGTCTTCTCAGTCAATGGCTATTCCCAACTCTAATACCATTATAAGAGCGGATATAACTACGACAAAAGGAGGTGGCATCGCCTTCATCACTAACTAGCGCTTAGAATAACCACCTCCCCACTGTCAAGTCTTGTGAACTACACAGATAAATTATCTACATCCAAGTCAAGTACATTAACCATCCACCTGCACTACAGACCTCCGGAACCCATTGGGTCCTTCGAGGAAGACATCACCACCCTACTCTCAGCCAACACCAAACCTACCCCACAAATATTAAGGCGATTTCAACCTGGGCTACTCAGACCCTAACGACCAATCGTCTAAGGCACTTGCCGATTCCCTAACCGAATTAAGTATCGCGCAAAGAGTTGACCAACCTACCTATGAAAAAGGCAAAATACTAGACTGGGTAGCGGACTTCAATTGTGAGACTTCAACCACATCAATTGAACCACAGACATGGACCGCTCACTATCTAGTATCCTTTACTACTCTTGCCAAACGAGTAGTCAGTAAACCTAACTTGATTGCTCTGCCGATCCTCACCAGGAACAAACGGAATATCACTGACAAGTTTCTGCCGCTTTTGCTCCCCATACTGAACGCCTCGTTCTAGTCACCAGACCCAGCAGATCTAGTAGACTTATATAAAACACTACTATCACCAAAGCTATGGACTATTGCCACCCCATAAATTGCGGAAAAAAAAAGTAAATGTTAGGGAGATTTCTCTCTTTAGGCTGAATTTCCTAACCTAATGCGTCCCCCGGCAGCTTTGCTGGATTTCTGGAGTTTGTTTTTTCCTCCTACAAAGAGTGAGACTCTCTCTCCACTCTTGGACATGATTTATGGTATTCCTTTGACTGGTAATGTGTTTTATGGGCTATGGGGTCCTTTACTCCATAGGGTCTCATGTGTTTTTCCCATGTGTGTTACACAGCACCCTCCGTACAGTAACACAGGGGTGTCATAGTGACACCCCACCATAGACTCCATACCCTGGGACTGACTACTGTCTCCCAGGGCATGTAAAGTCACCATTGGCTTTACTAGTCCCAAATTATTAACAGAAACCAGTACAAACCATCATATTGTGGACGTACTGGTCGGGGCAATTCGATTGCCCCGGAGCCTTTAGTCGAGGGGGCACGTCTCCGTCCCCCCTGATCGAGTTTTGGCTGGTGGCAGTGGAAACTACTTTTTATATTCGACCGCGAATATTTCCCTAAGGGAATTTCCCATTGTTCGAGGCTACCAATTTTAATTATTTAATTCTCATAGCCTCGGACATACCGCTGGTTTATTTAATTAATATTAATTCTCCGGTTGGTATTTTTTGCCAAGACTCGATTCTAAAATGGCGTTTGTGTTCTCTTCTGTGACTCCAAACCCAAGTCGAGCCCTTTGTTCCACTTTTTGGCGGGCTTCTCCACAGAAGCATCCAAAAGTGGTGCCACTCTGAAGGGGTTTAGGCACCCTGGACTGAGTTACCTTGGTAACTCAAGTCACACTCTTGTGGGATTGGCCCAAGTGGTGAGCCACCACTTAGCATGTTTGAGTGACAGCTAGGCTGAGTGAATGGGGGTTTTCTGCATAAAAGCAGGGCTTTGGGGACTGGAACTTCAGAAGTCGCCACAGGACCTGAGAATCCGACGAGGGAGAAGCTGAGCCGACCTACCACGACGACACCACCGGTGGAGCCCTGCAGAACCGACTCACCACTTCCCGACGACAGAGAAGATCTCCCGGCTGGAGAGGCTTCTTCCCCTGACTGGTGGGCACAACCAGTTTACCTTTCTTTCTTCGCACCCCAGCCCGGTTTGTGGTCGAACTGCCCGTGCCAAGCATCCCGGCAGCCGGATAGCCACTCACCATTGAATCGCGAATCACCGGACCCCTCCTTGTACCTGAGAAACTCTGCGGCTGGTTTCTTCCCTGGCAGTGCAACAGACTCCTGTCTTCCTCAACGACGAGATCCTCTCTTCCCCCGGACGAAGCACCGACTTGCATCCGCTGCCAGGAACAACTGCCCCCGCTGGAGCGTTCTCACCACTTTAAGGTAACGTGTCCGCCAGGCCTCCCTTTCTAAAGATTGCAACAAGGTAATAATAACTCCTTAACCTTCTGGACTGGGCTGGCCACCTTGACCCTCTAACTGGTCCCTTTCTCTGATCCAACTCCTTTTTGAACCATTACAAGACTTTTGTGCACTGCAACCGTGTTACCTTGGACACATTTCGTTTCGATCCTCTTAAAGCGGATCTGGCCTACTGACTCTGAATTCACGGTTTTACTTTGCCTTCCCCTCCTGCTCTGTTCTTGTAAAAGTGTTGGGATCTGTTTCAAGTTGTTCTCTGTTTTTCTCTCCCTTTTTAAAAACGAATTATTAGAGTTCCATCTACGTCAAGCGCTCACCGCCGTCTGAAAATAAGTGGGGCTTTACTTAAAGACTTGTCTAATATTCTTTTAAGGGAGTGTATATCTTTTAGTGACCATGTTTTTGAATTGCTTACTATTAGTGCCCGTGTGTTTTTCTAGATGTGGTTTTAAATAAATAATTATATCTCTTTTACACCAAGCCCTGGTCAGTGTTTACTTGTTCTATTGTGTGCTCTTGACCTATTGTGAATACTCTGTATACTGCCTAACTCTTCTTGAGGGAAGTCTGACTGCTCAGCCACAGCTACCACGTGAATCTGTGTGGTACAGACTGCTACCAAGTGGGTTTACTGCCAAACACCTGTAGTCGTAAATCTTTTGCTGTGGTCCCAGAGGGAACTGCACAGGTTTCTGCTTAACAGTAAGCCTAAAGCGCACTTTGACACATGGTTTAGCCCCCAGCTAAAAGCTCTCCGGTCAGAAAAATGAAAACTGGAAACCCTGTGGAAAAACTCAACTTCCAAAGAAAACAAAGAATGCAAATGAGGGGTCGAGTAAAAACAAAGCGGAAATAATACAAACTAAACGTGTAACTTATAATGATATAATTTTTAAAGAGCGTTCTAGCACGAAGGAACTATTTGTAATCCTGAGGGTAATGGAATCACACATACTCCCCGACTCCTGCCCAAAAGAAAGTATGGTGCACGAACATTCAAAATGCCCTAACAAAAATTGCCACTCTCCAAAACAAAATAGCAGCAAAAAGACTTCACTTCTCCAAATCAGAAACCTACTAGCGACCTCAAAAACACCCCACCTGTCTGCCCAAGGAATTTAAATGTTCGCAAGTTACCACCTCAAAGGTGGAAAAGATTATAGCATTGCTTAAACCATCTAGATGCCAAGGCGATATATGCCCGGGCCAAATAATCAAAGAAGCTACCAGAGACCTGGCCCCATTAATTACCAAACTAATAAATGCCTCATTTCGCACTTGTAATGTTCCCTCGAACCTAAAGGATGTGTGGGTTCTACCGCTGCTAAACAAATCCACTCTGGACCCATCTATCCCAACCTACTACAGGCCCATCACGACAGTCCCGTTCTTATTGAATTAGATAAAGCTGCATATCTCCAGAGTCAGCGATATCTAGAGACTAAAACAATCTGGTTTCAGACCACGGCACAGAAAGGACCTTGATAGATTTGAAAATTCAAACTGACCGACTTAAAGACAATAGGCAATGCGCCTTATTCCTCCTGCTAGACCTCACAGCTGCTTTTGATTTGGTGGACCATAAAACCCTTTGTGAGCACACGTCATCTGCGGCTAACTTCCCCCAAGAAGCTTCAGACTGGATCCAATCCTTTCTCAGCAACAGATCAATGAGAGTCTTCTCCATTGGCTGCGGCTGACCCCTGACCCCATTACATATGGAGTACTGCAAAGCTCCAGGGTCTCACCGACTATATATAATGTATTTACCAAGCCTTTATTTGATGGCTTGGATCATCTGGGTACCATCTAAACGAACTATGCTGATGACACCCAGATACTCATAACCCTGTGGTAACTATGACAGACCTTGCCTTAGTCAACAAAATCTATCTAATCATTCAGGCATGGATGGCAACCCATAGCCTTTAGATAATCTACCTGGAAGACCTATAGTGTCTGGAGTAAATTCTGTACTCAAACCTTTGTCTAAATTTGCTGATGCATTTCTCCAACCTTTAGTTCGAAAGATGGCCTCGTATGTGCAGGATACAATGGCCTCATATGTGCAGGATACAATGGACATCATAAAAGAAGTTGAAGGTGCACGATTTGACCCGAGTACAGAGATACTCTTGGGTTTGGATGTGGTTGCACTCTACACGAGTATCCCCCCCAGAGGGCATCACTAGAAATGTTAGAAGGAAAATTACCACAAGACCATATAGTAGGTACCACTCCAATCTCCTTTATACTTTGGTGTGCGGAGATGAGTCTGGTGGAGAACTATTTTCATTTCAATGGGGAGTTTTTTCGACAGACACATGGAACAGCCATGGGTTCCACCATGGCTCCAAGTGTAGCCAATCTCTACATGGAGGCATTAGAACGGAATAAAATTATGAATACCAACAATCCATTCATGAACATCCAAACTTGGCGACGCTATATTGACGACATCTTTGTGATCTGGCATGGCTCCCAAACCGAATTGCACGATTTCCTGGTATGGATTGATACTCAAGATAGGTTTCTGAAATGTACATCCACTTACAGTAGAGAGACCCTTAATTTTTTAGACATTATTATTGCAGTTGAGAGTCCAGCACAACCTATGTCAAACCTTATAGTAAGCAGACAAGAACTCGATACTCCATTACGAAAGCTTCAACGCGAAACACGTAAAGGACAATTTACCGTTAGGACAGTTTTTGAAACTGAATAGTACAAAAACATCTGACTATTTCAGAAGCCAATAAAATGGAAGAACTACACCACCGAAGGGGCTATCCATCCAGCATTACCAAAACAGCTCTCAGAAGAGCCAAAAATAACCATCGAGAGGCCCTATTGGAATTTAAAGATCGGTCAGCAGATGAGGAAAAGCCACAAAAATGGGTGTTTGTCAATACGTACAGCCATACCTCTAACGCAATCAAGAGAATTATCCAAAAGAACTAACATTCTGGAGAAAGGCGACACCCTAATACCAAGGCCGGTAGTAGCGTTTCGACTGAGAAAGAACATCAAAGCACAATTAACACGCAACGATGTTAGCCTTAAACCAGCTAAACAGACAACCCTGAACAATGGGGACTTCGTGAATTACTGGCCACTTTCCTTGCAGTAAGGTTATGTACTGTAACTTCACATCGAAAACACAGGACAGAAAAGTAAAATTACGAATTGGTGAGCATAAAAGCTGCTTAAATAACCGGCAAGCAATGCCCCAATGGTAGACCATTGTGTAGAGGAAATGCATGCCCCAGAAGACTTCAAATGTTCAGTATTGTATGAATTAAATCCCAGCATGGATGCCAACAGGGATAAGGTTACATTACTCTACAAAGAACAACAAATCATTTTTCTAACCAAAAGTGTGGTTACAGGCCTCAATGACAAAATTGATTGGAATAGACATTGAATAGACACATACGCATAGCGTTTTTATCAGAGGCAAATGTAGTAAACTTATATTTTGCCATTTGGACTACTCATCTGCCATCAGTAATGCATCCGTCTGACAAATAACGTAAGTGACTAGAAAGTTAGCTTCTTCCTCGTTTTTGGTTTATCCATTGTGAGGCAACAGCAATTAGTGGGTTTGTACCCCTCGGTCATGATTCCTGCCCCTCATGTCCCCAGCCCTCCAAGATGTCAGACTGGAGCCAGGCCACGATCACCTACATGGCCCTCAAGGGCCTCTCCATCCCTCCAAAGAGCCACTTGGAGTCAGACTGGGCGCTTGTGGCACCAGACTCACTCACTCCCATAGGATAACATTGGGGATTGGACTTGTAGTGCATTGATGGGGACAAGATGGATGCCCCCACATATTTTGGTTCCCTGAACTGCATGTGTAGTCTAGTCTTTTGGGTAAGGTTCAGCCCAGAGACACCTGGGATACCCAGAGACTATTTAAGCCACGCCCAGGCTGAGAAACATGCTTTGTGTTTTCTGCAGCGTGACGCTCGCCGGGTTTCGGATCGATCTCCAGTAGGCCTGCATCTTTCTTCTGAGCTTAGCTCCTGCAAGAACAAGAACACCGTTAGGAACAGCCTTACCTTGCGGCGCTTCTGCCCATCATTCATCGCTCCTTCTGTTCTGCGGGCATCTTCGGCGGTGTCATTCCCATCCCGGCACAGCGCTTCCTAAGGAAAAGGGAAAAGAAAAGAAAAAATGCATTAGTAAGCATTCAGCAAATCTTCGCTTATTTTTAAAGACTATAGCATCAAACGCTAACCTGAATCCCAGCCGCTCTGGGGGAACTTTGTCTCTGGAACTTCTCATCCATATGCAAGAGGGAAAAGACACTCCAGGTTAGCGTGGAAACATCTAGAGGCGCCGCATACCACGCTTATTCGCCGCATTTCTTCGTCATAACCGGCATCCACGCTGAAAACGTCACGGCACCTAAAAGACAAAGAAAAAGAACTTAGTTCAATACAAATACAAAAGGGTTGCATCGCGCCTTCACTCACCTTCAGCGCTACCCATCTCAGCAGCACGTCGCCATCCCCGGACGCCGGCCATCATCTGAGGAAGGAAAGGAACGAAGTTAGAGAACTGTTCAAAAGACTCATTATACTTACCTGTCGCACTCTTGCCAGTGAAATAACTAGGCAGCAACGAGCCCGCATCAATCAACGCGCCCCAGCGCTGAAAGCAGGACGGAGAGCACACTTTCCAATAAAACAAGGTGAGCTGTATATTAAAAGGGAGGGTTGGACCCTGGGGAAGAAGGGGTTCAAGCACACAGACAATAGGGAGTTAAACTCTATCAATCCTGTGTTTCAGGCCCAGTCTCCAGTCGAGTAGACTCCAGGGAAGGGTTCGAGGTCATAAGAGGTCAGAACAGGCTGAGTGACGTCCCCGTGGATACCAGGTGAGCGTTACACCCTCTCCTTTTTCCTCGAATTACGTACCCTTTGATTAGCAAATAGAAGGCCATTATATCTTTGACATCCGGGTACATACTAGTGCTCCCAATGAGGACCCATGACGTTGAACCAATCACAATGCACGTTAAATGCAACATTGTATTCGTAAACAGACGTACGGTCGCATGACAACTCTCAAAGCACGAAAGACTGCTGCTTTTAGACAACTCGTGGAAGTTTGAATGACCGGTAAGCTTTTGTTGTGTTTGTATTGCAATCCGAACCCTGCAACTAGACTTGCTTATACCTCGATGCACATGAAAGGAACACTGTTGTATAACGCTGCATTCTGCACGTCCTTTACAGCATCACTTGCATGGCAACAATAGCCAGAGAAGCAGCACGGACGAGCACAGTATGCAAATAATGGAAACTGACGTTTTCCGTACTTCGGTGGTAAACTTTGGTTTTGTCCCGCATAGACACCGCGTGGCACCCTATTACAGTCGTAGAGGAGGACAGTACAAATCGGGTATTTATGACTGACGTATAATCGCCACATCCTGCTCTATTTCTGTTTTTCTAATACGGGGGTCCAGAAAATGGTAACTACAACGGGAAGTAGCATGCTTTTAACAACCTCTTTCTTATGTGCTTGCCCTTTGATGCTAGGTTGAACAGTGGATGAGGCTAACGTACCACCGGAAACTGCGCTAACTGTCAATAAAAGCGGGCCCAACTCCCCCAGGGACTCTACATCCGAAACCACCATCTTGAAGATAAGGAAGCCTACACTGGGATTTACAAACCGGTATGATGATTTTTGCTCTACCCGATATAGTTCGTACTGAGTACTGTGGCCGCACATCCACCCTAGTTCAGATCATGTAGACAACTCGGCACCTTATACTAGGATTGAAGCAATGCATTGACCTGTTTTGTTTTCATCAAATCACGATTATAACTCATGAAGCTTATGGCATACCTCTGCTTTACAGAACGGCAACAGGTTTGGAAACAAACATGACAACTGCTGCTGTGAAACCGAAAACTTTGACAGATTCCAATCTCCAATACATTTGTGCATATTAGTTTCGCACACAAAATTGAACATTCGAGTCACCAACCACGTCTAGCTTGGCAAGTGTATGGTGAACTATTTCTTTTTAGAATGGCTGTAATGAACCACTATGCGCTAGTCTGTGCACATTTGAAGATCCAGCAGAAGAATATTGGACTAATAGATGTACACCTTTGCTCTAGGCTACGTCTTTGGGCCAAAAGGATTAAGTCTTTGAAATTATACCACCGTGAACCACACACATTTCTAACCCATCACTGTGGTGCCTGCCACCATCACTGCCGTGAACCAGCATGTTAGAGATTATGTATCTGCGTGAATCCGCCACGAATTACATATAAGTGTGCGAAATGTAATGTAGTTCAAACATTCATATTAGACATAGGACACAATCTTTGTGTTAATTGTGTTACGATAGAGTTCAATGCTGTAACATTTGTTTTGCTTTGTGTATTTGTTTTTATGAATCACAGTTCATTTGTATAATTGCAGACAGTTCCCTGATGAATTTCCCATTAACTCTTTATACACTTTCGGAAAGAAACAGGTTGGAATGAAAGCATGATGAATGAATGAGCTTTAGTGAGTCTAGAGTGTTGATGAGACTGAATGGTGAAAATGTATGACACATGCCACTTTATATACGCTAATTCTTGTGAGGGCTGTACGATGATAGCCGCTGAAATTGTATTTTCCGTTTGCTATGTATACAGAAAAATGTATTTGCACTGTGCATCCTCTTTTTAGCCAAGGAATTAAGAGATGTGAATCACCTCAGAGATTGAGATTTAATTCGATTTCATGCGTGTGCAATTTTAAATTTGTTGCTTACTTTGTGATACTAATTGATATATTTTTTGTATAAATTTGGCTTCATATGGTTGATTGAAGCAGTTGAGTCTCTGGTTTTGGTCTAGTGTGGTACACTGCTGCAGTGGAACCTACGGCCTCCCAACATGGTTTTCTTCTCAAGGTTATTGAACCTTAATAAGTGATTGTCGGGTTGAGGCCTGAACCTCCCTTTACCTCTTTGCTTTTTTGTGGAACCCATAGCCTATGCCTGAATGAGAAGACAGATTCTGATCTTAGGAGCCCCGACCAACCTCTAACTTGACAATCAATACTCATCATTCAAGATCAAAGGTATTGTCATCAAAGTTGCGAAGGAGACCAAAACGCTAGGATTCTATCCTGAACATGGGCAAACAAGTCAACGCTATAGCCTCTGCAACAGCGTACACTTGTAAGCCGGTTCATGCTTGCAAACCATACTTATCTACAAAAAGTTGCATTTCACTTTGAGAGCCTTAATCCTTTCCAAACTCGATTATTGCAACGCCTGTAATGCAGGAGCCAGCAAACATATCACAAACTCCAAATATTACAAAATAATGCTCTCAAAACTGCTCTCAGTATCCCGAGGAGACAACATATTTCATAGGCTAGAAGAAAGCACAAATGGCTCTCCATTAAGAACAGGATCCAATTCAAAATAGTCTCCATTACTCACAAATGCCTTAACAATGCTGCTCCTCAGTACTTAAGATTAAAAATAAACATCAAAAAACGGCATTATGTCCCACAAGGACTGCCAACTCTTTCTGCATCATAGATCCCAGATTCAACCTGAAAAGGGCTGGCGGTAATCTCTTTCCGGATCAGGCTGCCCACTTCTGGAATGCCCTCCATCGACGAATTGATCAGACCTTCTAAAGCTTCAGAAAAAACAAAAAATTGGCTAGTTACCAATGACATTTAACTTTAATGTATCTCATTCCACTTATTTCATACCTGCCATACCGGACGTCTCCATGCAATGCACGTGTCTTCGATCCTGCAGAATACGTTATTTCACCTGACCCTATAATGTTTATTTGTAGGACGCCCAAACCCTTACATAGCTGGACACACATGACAAGGTTACTTATAGCTTAGTTACATTTAGCATAGATGAAGGTATGTACAGGTGCATATATAATTACAATTTAGTATAGATACAGGTATAGTGCAGGGATAGTTGCAGTTAATACATAGTTAATGACTAGGAGGAGAGAAGAGAGCGATCAAGTGTGTCTGTGTGTTAGAGGTCGTTATGGCGTAGCCAGATGCGGGTGTTGCGCCTGAAGCTGTCATAAGATTGCTCCCTTCTTAGCACGACTGGTAAAGCATTTTATTGCTGCGCTGCTTTTACAGGGAAGCTGTTTCCACCTGTTTTTTTGTAGGCGGAATCTGGGTATTTGGAGACAGTAGGAGTTGGCTGTTCTAGTTGGCCGTGAGGATGGTTTTCTAGTTACTCTCCTTTAGGTAGGGGGGTGCTGCATTATTTAAGCAACTGTCCCTGCTTTGCAGAATATGTCACTGTAGAATATGTCGCTATTAATGAAGCCCGTAGGCTTGAAGAGCTACATAAAGCGAATGGCTCGCAACGCTCCTTTAGAGACTTTCGGGTGGCTAATAGGGCGCTGGAGGCACACCACATGGGAAAAGCGGCTTACTCCATGATGCTCACCAAGCAACTTTTACACAAAGGGGAACAAAGCTAATAAACTACTAGCGGCTAAATTAAAGAAACAGAACAGACAAAACAGGATAGATGCCTTGCGAGACGAGGTGAACAGGTGAATCCCTACAGAAGAGGGCAAACTCCAGATCACAGACATTTTTCACAGAACAAGCCTCCCCCCATTTGGCGAACTCACAAGACTCCAAAGACTTTATGGTAAGAGCAAACCTCCCAAAACTTCCACAGGCCCTGTGAGAGCCTTTGGAAGATCCGATAACCGCACAGGAAGTCGAAATGGCTATCAAAGCCCTCCCCTTGGGTAAGGCCCCAGGCCAGACGGCTTTACAAATACATTTTATAAAACCTTTTCTTCTGAGCTTACGCCCCACCTTACAGAACTATTTAATCACTATGGGAAACAGGTTCTGTCACACAATCAATGGCTGCGTCCTCTACGACCCCAATCCTAAAGCCTGGGAAGGACCCAACGGAGTGTACTTTGTACTGCCCTATAGCTTTGCTCAACGCCGACACAAAATTATTTAGCAGAATTATAGCCCGGCGCCTAGGGGAGATCTTGCCATCCATCATAGATAGAGATCAGACTGGGTTCATCATGGGTTGTTCAGCACAAGATAATATCCGCAGGGTAATAAACTTGATCTCCCTCCCCCCTGCAACCCCTGGCCCTTTGTCGCTCCTGTCCTTAGATGCCCATAGGGCATTTGATAGCATGTCCTGGGACTACTTGAAATAAGTGTTGAATGGCTTTGGATTTGGCCGGAAATTCTCTAAACTAATCCCATCAAACTTCCAGATCCCCTCAACCCAAATACGAATGAACTCGAAATGGACGGCCCAAATTCCCTTGGGTAAAGGAACCAGACAAGGTTGTCCCCCATCCCCATTAGTATTCGCGTTAGCTATGGAACCTCTAGCCCAGCACATCTGCCTCCACCCGACGATTAAGGGATTTGAGGTAGGAAAACCATGTCATAAAGTTGCGTTATACGCAGATGACGTCCTCTTCTTCCTGAGAGAGCGGCTTAGACCTCAATCCCTCCCATTATGGACCTTCTTGCCCAATTCGCAATGATCTCGGGATTCTCGATAAACATGGCCAAATCAACGGGACTAAACCTATCAGAAACCTCTGACACACTGAATTCCCTACAGGATATTTATTCCCTTAATTGGAAGAGCACAACTATCGCATATCTTGGAATACACTTAACCCCGACCCTTGCAGGTCTGCTGAAGGCCAACGTCCCCACCCTATTGAAAGATGCTAAAGAATCCTTACGGAGGTGGTCATTACAAAAAATATCTTGGTTGGGACGTATCAGCGCTATTAAAATGGTCCTACTCCCTAGGCTTTTATATGCATTCCAGGCGCTTCCCATATTAATCCAAGACCTTTTAGACCTTCAAAAAGAAATAGGCCACTTTGTCTGGCAGCACAAAACTCATCCAACGCAAGCTCCTAACCCGTGGGACACTGACTGGTGGATTGGGACTTCCCTCGGTCGCTAGATAGTATTGTGCTGCCCAGCTAGTGGTCATTCTGAGCTGGTCCCATCCAACAGAACCCCCTAAATGGCAGGACATCGAGCAGCATTCCACTGAGATACCCCTGGGCCATCTGCCCTTTATCCCATGGGATGTGCGTACCTATAGAGGATCGATCCCTCCTTCCCGCCATAAAAACTGCACTGCGCTCTTGGGATTGATCCTGTATGCAGAAAGGGTTTTCGCCGGGCCTGGGTCCACTGTGTCCCGTAACGCAGAACCCAGCCTTTACTCCTGGGCTTCAACCCAACTCATACCTCCTATGGTCAAGGGAGAATCCCATGAGGCTGGGTGAACTCTAAATGGACAACTCCCCCCTGACTTTTGCCCAATGCAAAGAGAAATTCAATCTCTCAGAAACCGAGAGGTTTAGATATATTCAGCTTCGCCACTGGATAACTAACCCAAGTGTTAAAAGGGTAGCCACTAGATTTCCTACGGGGTTGGAGCCAACGGTGGTGGAAGACCAACATACCCGCAGGGTAGCCACGTGCTACCGCCTCTTAGAAGAGGAGTGGGTGGATAAGAAACTGCCCTACATGCTAGCATGGGAGAGAGATCTGGGGATAGACGTTGCCAAGGAGTCCTAGCAAAGGATTTGGGGTAGAGCTCATAAATATTTTTATTTTTATTATGGTTTTTTCAAACCTTTAATAAAAAAAAAAGCAAGCAACGACCAAGAAACGTGATACACACAGTAAGAGAATACATTTTTTTTTGCATCCAGATCCATAGATGAATCGCATCTTTCGTCGGCAGGGTGCACTTCTAAACATCCCCCTCAATTAGAGGGCAGGCTTTGTGTCCAAACTATCTTTTATGACGCGAAGAAAGGAGACCAAGGCATATAACAGATCTGTTTGACCCGTCAAACATGGCTCTCCACCAATCTTCCCGAGAAACAAACTGAAATCTCTGTTACTGGGCCAAAGATGATGTTTCTTTCTTGTTCTAGCCCAGAACACATCATTGTCAGATGCTTGAGATTTTCATTTGTGGTTTTGCAGAGTAGACACACTAGATCGGAATCGTTTGACTGGGACCAAAAGCATAGTCGCTCCTTGGTAGGCAGTACATTGAGCCTAAACTAAGTATATGGTTCTAGACCACTGGTCCGGAAAACAGGCCAGGTATTCTGGGAGACGGCCGTAAGCTCTCGCTTCTTCAGGAGCGTCTCATTGTTCGTGATTCCGATCTTAGTTTACAAGTGTTGATCCAATCTGTTCTCCACAGCTTCAATTTCGCAGAGTCAGGATTTTCTAGCAGTGTTTCTGTCGTGATGTTGTATGTGTCGAGAACCTCACGACACAACTCATTCCATTGATACAAGATTGTTTGGGCTTTTTTCGGAATCTGGATTGTGAAGTTTGTGAAGGCGGATTCATTTGTATAGTTTTCCTGAAAAGACAAAAGATTCCAGGCAACTCTTGCTTGAATTGAGATGTACCCAAGTTCGTATCTTACACATGCTGTCGAAGGCCCCTTAGGGAGATGTAGAACTTTGGACCAAAAGATGTTTTCAAGCGAGTTCCATACCTCGTGCCCACAGCCAAATGCATTTTCTCGGCCATATATCAGGGATGGAACCACTTTTTGTTGGAAAAAGGTTACCGTAGGTTTTAGGGAAAATTGACCAAATTGTTTGTTGATCAGCGACGACTGGCATGCCAACTGCCGGCATTTGCTCTTCGCTGTCTCTACCCAGCTCATAAATCGTCTAGGTGTATGACAGTAAGAGAATGTGTGCTTAAAATAGGTTTTCGCTGGTACTTTTCCCTGCAGAAACTACATGCTATTAATCCTGATTACCCCGACACTTGCTGGCATGGATGCAGAGGGAGGGGGGACCTGGGCAATCTGTGGTGGCACTGCCCGACCATCCAGTCTTTCTGGCTTGAAGTTAGATCAAGGATTAAGGACATCTGAGGAGTTCTTCTCCCCATGGATCCGCTTATAATGCTGCTGGGAGATTCTCCAGAGGATGGGTCATACCCGCAGTCAGGTCCTAGAGCGAATCTGATAACTCACTTGCTCATGGCAGCCCGTCTCACCCGAGCCAGGTTCTGGAAAGACACAGAGGGCCCCCCACATAGCCTACTGGTGGGTAAAGATCTGGGAGCTACTTGGTATGGAGAATCTGGGTAAACTCACCAATATGTACAACAAATCCTGCAGTATCTAAACCTGGCAGTCCTCAAAATCAGATAGAGCTCTTTATCTGTGTTTGACTTTCACTCAGTCACCGGAAAATATATTTATCAACTTATTACCACTCTTAAACCCACAATTGACTCCCTTTCTCCTTTACCAGCCTATGTAGCCAAGAAATTGGCGCATGAACTGACCCCATTTATCACTACTTTTGTTAACAAGTCTCTGTTAACAGGGACTGTTCCGGAGAGCTTAAAGCTATCTATAGTTTCACCTCTATTGAAGAAACCATCACTGGACGCAGAGGTTCTGCAAAACTATCGTCCTATTGCAGGACTGTCATGGCCAGCTAAAATTCTGGAGAAGGTGGTTACTAATCGGCTCCAGGAGTTTGTTGAACATGAACTATTGTTAGACAAATTCCAATCAGGATTCCGACCAAAATGTGGAACCGAGACGGCCCTCCTAGTAGTAGAGGATGAATTACTGAAGGCCGCGGACCAGGGGAAGCTCACACTTTTGGTGATGCTGGACCTGTCTGAGGCCTTTGATACAGTGAATCATGAAATCCTCCTAGAACGACTACAGGAGATAGGAAGAGTCTCGGACTCAGCATTGAAATCGTTTAAGTCTTTTTTGACTAACCGACAGCAGCGTGAGAGACTGGGAGAGTTTTTATCGAACCTCATTTGTTTAAGTTGTGGAGTCCCACAGGGATCATCTTTGTCACCACTACTGTTTAATCTATATATTCAACCTCTCCTTGAAATCCTAAAACGGTATGGGTTGGATTTCCATTCACAAGCCGATGATACCCAGATATTCCTACGAATTACTAACTTCCAAGAAGCATTTAGCAAACTGGAGCAATGTTTGACAGAGGTAAGCAGCTGGATGTCAAAGAAATATTTACAGCTTAATGCTGCTAAGACCGAACTTGTATTATTCGGTCCTAAACATCTGCTGACAACTGACAAAAAATTGCCTGTTCCAACATTGCTGGGTAAAAATGTACAATTTGTTTCACAAATTCAAAATCTGGGATGCATGTGGCAAAAAGATCTGGGTAGTGAAACACAGGTGGGAGCAAAGACTAAAGCTGTCTATTTTGTTCTGAGAAGGTTACGTCAAGCACTTCCTTACATTCCCAAAGAGGCCCATGCCGCTGTGCTAGGGGCGCTAACTAGTGCCCACCTCGACTACTGCAATAGCCAATTGATGGGCATCCCTTCCAAGCGACTTCAGAGAGCCCCGAATGTGGCCATAAGACTGATATTTAAACTGTGTAAATTTACCCATGTATCATCATATTGGCGAGAGCCACCTTGGCTCTCAATTGCTGACCGCATCAAATTTAAGACAGCCTGCATTATCTTCAAATGTATAAACGGCATTGCCCCTCTAACAGAAAGCTAATTCAGCCATATCATCGAGTAAGACAACTACGCTCTAGTGACAGTCATCTTCTAATCATTCCCCATTGAACCTATACCCCTCGAGGTGACAGAAGATGTCCTAGACTGTGGAACTCTCTACCTTTGCAACTTAGGACCATGAGCACTCTTTTGTAATTTAATTTCGCCGAGCATTGAAAACCTCTCTTTAGGTAGATGGCCCTGCTTTTTTGGGGAACCTGTCTTGATTTAATCACTCTACCTTTGATGTTGTCATCTGCGCCAAAATACGATTAAGTTTGTCATGTGCGTGTTATAAATACAAAAAATCCAAAATCTAAAGTTAACGGCCACAATAGAAGTCAAGACATCCAGGTTCTCTAGAATCTGGGGACCATTTCTGGAACACGTAGCTGAAAAGGAGCACATGTTTTTTCAACCAAAACTACTTAAATACCTTCTGAAACCATGACAAATTTTAGGTATGGACATGGAAAAACGTACATGCGGAAGTCTGACCTTATTTGGCATTTATAGAGGTTAAAGCTGTTAATTGAACTTATGGGTACTTTGGACCCTTTTTTCTTCTTTTTTTCTTCTTTCTCCTGGTAGTTTTCAAGTCATGTTCAGTCAACCATGTGCGTGTTATAAATACAAAAAATCCAAAATCTAAAGTTAACGGCCACAATAGAAGTCAAGACATCCAGGTTCTCTAGAATCTGGGGACCATTTCTGGAACACGTAGCTGAAAAGGAGCACATGTTTTTTCAACCAAAACTACTTAAATACCTTCTGAAACCATGACAAATTTTAGGTATGGACATGGAAAAACGTACATGCGGAAGTCTGACCTTATTTGGCATTTATAGAGGTTAAAGCTGTTAATTGAACTTATGGGTACTTTGGACCCTTTTTTTCTTCTTTTTTTCTTCTTTCTCCTGGTAGTTTTCAAGTCATGTTCAGTCAACCCGTCCCTTATGAGCGTTATAATGATGAAGTTAAATAGAACGGATGAATTGTAACAATGAAAATGAAACGGCGAAGCGTTGATTATCTGTTAATGGCTACTATTTTACTTCTATGATAGTTTACTCGATGAATTTCATGTTCATACGATATTTCAATAAAAATTGACTAAAAAAAGAATGTCACTATTGCATTGTATTTCTTATCATTTGCTATGTATGCATAGCATACATTTATATGTATGTATATATATAGCATATAATATAAATTTATAAAATATAAATATTATATTTTATATAAATTTTATATAAATATAAAACAAATATATATAGCATATATTTATATTTATATACATTTAGCATACATTTGCATTTATGTATGTAACTGCTTCCATCAAAGGTACTTGCAATGCGCCCAGATACCCTAGGATGCGGTGCGCTTTATAAATAAACAAGGATTTGACTGTGTGTCTAGATTGTTTTCAGAGCTTTGTCGATCTTTGGGACGAAAACCGTATCGCCCTCAAAGGGCATGTCCACAACTTTATGGTGGACATCAGCTCGGAAGTCTGCACATCGGAGCCACGCAGGTCTCCTAAAGACTGCCCTGTTGACCACCTCCTTAAAACAGTTTGCCAGGTCCGCTACCATGTTGATCTCCAGGTTGGAGGCCTCCTGCCATCCTTTTAGGATCGCCTTTGCCTCCTTAAGTTTTTACTCCAGGAGAGGTTTGATAATTGGAGCCAATTTACGCCACATTTCGCCATCATATCTGGCGACGATGGCAGGTAGTTGGCTACTTTTACTGTTGTGGCCCCAAATGCTAGGACCTTTTCCCCCCAAAAAGCATCCTGCTTACGCACCTCATTGTCCGGTGGTACTGTGCACTTCAGCTTCTCGGATTTCACCTTCCGGCTTGCTGCCGCTGAGACTACTGACTCGGGTAATGGCTGAGAAGTGAGGCATTTAGGTATATTTTCTGGCAGGTTGTACTTTATAAATCGGGGCAACCTTTGACCACTTGAGTTGTGAACGGGTGTTTCATTGTCTTAAATCACTCTGGTCAGACATGCTCAAGGATAGGAATGGAGACGACCGCATTCCTCCTCTTTCCCATATGGTCAAATAAAAAGCACTTGTCTTCTGAGGCAAGGAGGCCAAATTCTTTCCATGTCTTCATGATGGTGGAATGGAACCCTGTGATGTTATATGGGGAGTGGGATGACGAAGTCTGTGTTTTGCAGGGCTCGTCCGCATCTGTTAGTTGCCCTTGTTCCGGTATGACTGCAGTAGTGGTGAGATGGAGAGACTTCTTTTCAGTGAGGGCAAGGTTAGCGCAGGAGATCTACTTCTGCCCCTGCGGAACCGGTCGAGCCCAGGGGATGCCGGGGGAGATCGGGAGACCGACCTGGATTGCGAGTGTACTCTGGGGGACCTTGCTGATCTTCCTCGTGATGTAGCGGGTCTTTGAGGAGCTGGTTGTGGCACCGCTGGTTGCAGAGCTTATAAGGAAGGCATCGCTAACCTCATTAGCTCTGTGTCAAGCTGGGTGATCACCCTCTGTGATGGGTCTCTCTGGTGTTGGTGACCTGGTTAGTGTCTCCTCTTGTATCATAACTGACTGTTCTGACCCTTCAGCTTGTTGATGTGTCTTGAAGTCCATCGATTTTGTACTGTAATATCTCCAGCGAAATTCCATCGTACTACTGAATAGGGGAGACCTGAGCCATGGGTTTGACCAGTTGTTAGTCAGTTTCCAGAGGTATCGACTTGTTTGGCTGAGGAAGCTGCACCGCCTGCTCCTGCAGAAGTTTTTGTTTCTCCATCGACAAAGGTGTCAACTTCTGCAACGAGCCATCCTTTCGTGGTTTCTTGAGTTCTGGGGATTTCTCTGTCCCACTTGCAGTTATTGTAGGCAGTGACGAATTGTCCATGCGGTCTTCTTCCATGGACTCATTTGGCAACCGTACGGTTTTATGGAGTGTTGCTGACATGCCGGCTTTCTGGAGTGTCGTGGATGAGCTGCCCTATGTTTGGTCGGCGAACTGCCCATGTGTTTGTACTTAGTCGACAACGGGTGTACCTTTTGTGCCTTTTACCGCTCTGTCAACGAGGTGTAAGTGTGCTTGTGTGTCTTGGTGCACTGACTGACTTAGTTGATTGTTTAAGCCCTTTCGGTGCAGTCGACAAGGGGCGTGCGTCTACGGCCATAGCGGTCTTAGCTAGCCCCGGGGGTTTTGGTGTTCCCTGTGCCCCCACTCCCTCTGGAACCAGTGGTGACTGAAGGTTTTGTCTTCTGGGAAACCCACGTCCCCAGCACTCTGTCAAATGGCCTAAGCCTTCTGGTATTTGCAAGCCAATAGTCTATCTTCTTGCTATAAGAAAGATGGGGGTGGCTGGTATTATAAGTGTTATGTAAATGGCCTTTGTATAGTTTAGTAAGACATAGTATTCAAATCACCACATAATATTCAATTTAAACAATTAGGGGTACATTTTACAATCATTTATTTTTCAAGTAGCCCAACCCTTTGAGTTAATGCCACTCTTCATCAGGGGCAAAATACTGTTTTCAACCAATTCCACAAAGTAAAAAATATTAAAAAGGTATATTTAGTAAATGCATCACATAGTGTATGTAATTCATTTATGTCTATCATAAACATGTCAGTAGCCCTTATACGGGTCCTCATTATTAATGAAGTTGAGCTTATTCATAGAGACTAAACAGGTCAAGACAAAGACATTTTTTATCTAAGTACAACGATCACTATTTGCCTAAGGATCAACTTCATGACATTTGCTTACAAACATGGATGTAGGAGTCATTTGTGAGTGCTACAACTCCTCTGTAGAGAACAAAAAGGTACATTAAACATGCAAAGCGGTTAGTCTCCCATCCTCGATATCCATTTCATAGAATGCCTCGTTTTTGAGGTCAGTGGGCGAGCTCATTGAAAGTAAAATGTGATCATAAAGTCTGGAAAAGAAGTGACTAGATGGATGAGTGGTTCTGTCTGGGTGTAACTCGGGAGGAATGGTACATATTGTTACACAATTCCAATTAAATAGAATTTTTTTTCGCTTAAATGAGGTAGTAATTCCTGTCTTACCTAATGGTTATCGGGGGCTGTATTGTGTAGAAACCATACAAGTTGAGTGTCCTATAGTGCAAGACTACATTCCAGTCTGGTAAGCAAGTGCCGTCTTACAAATATCCAGATGAGCTCAGAATCTATGGTAGAAGGGACTGCATATTAGACTAGGGAATGTGTGGCCATATAGAAAGAACCTCTATGAGGAAAGACTGAGGACTAGTATCTTACCTATTGCATAGCATTCAGTTTGCAGTTGGATGTGGTATAAATGGTGAATGTGGCTATCAGCAGCATCGTAAACTTGCAATGGTCCCTAAAAGAGATAGTGAAATAATGTGTCACGTGTGGTGAAGCCACAAATCCAACACTTACAAAACAGAAAAATAAGGGGGTCTAACCATAGTTAGAGCTGCCACATGCTGACAGAGATGGGTCCACTTGGCGATATGGTGATCGGGCAAAGGCTTTAGGAGAAGCTCCGTCAACAAGATAAAGTCCCGGGAAGGGGTCAAGCAGTTCACCTCCTGGACTTGCAGGTAAATCTATAGTAAAATATAACAGAAGTGTACTGAGCACCAAAGCCTTGTTTCTGAAATGCAGGAGTGCTGTAGGGCTACTGGAAACTTACTTGTGTGTGCTCCAAGGAATGCCAAGTGCTAGAAACAGTGGAGCTCCTGCTGGTCGTAGTAACGAGGATGCTGCGGCTGCCTTTGTGTGGAGCTAGTTAGTGTATACATGGTCGGCAGTGTATGACGTCACTATGCACAAGCACGAGTGACGGCATGGTTTCTTTGAACGGACCACTAAAAGAATTGCATGTCTACCTTATAAGTGCTAATTAGGCAGACTCAAAGGAGTATAGGTGTTAAGTATGTAAGGAGTCATATACCTTGATCATAAGTATGGAGATATGAATAGTAAGTGTATAGTCGGCGGTATGAGGTCACTATGCGCATGCGTGAGTGACATAATTTGCATAGGCGTGCCGTATTGTGTTATTGAATAAGTGTCTCTATACATTAATGGTAATCTGTATTAGCTGAGAGAAGTGTTAAGAGTCATCCCTGGGAGATGGCGGGAAGTGAAAAATACAAATTAAAAAGAACAGAGATAGAAGGGTCAATGACCAGATGTTAATGTTAAAGGATATTTGTACAGCACACTATCACCACCGGAGTGGTTACCTGGCGCTCTGTCGGAAGGTGCCGGGGAGGGGGGGTTTGATTAGTGGATAAAAAGTGCAAGCGAGCAGTGATGTGCTGTTGGCAGCCTCAACCCAGTTAACACCGTTGGCTGGGCTTGCGGTGTTTCCTGGTCGGCAACCGTCATGTGCTGTTGTGTGAGTCTATGTGTGGTTTGTTTTGTTGTTGCTGTGTAGTGATGTTTGTGCGGATTGTTGTGCTTATAGGCTTTGGTTGTGTTTGTTTAGCGTTTGAGGGGCGTATGCAGAGGGTGAAAATTGTTAGTGGGTTGGTAGATTGGCATGGCTGTTTGGGAGCGAAGCGCTATGCTTGTATATTTTCTCATGGTGGGGTGCTCTAGCATCTCTACGTCTCCATCCAGATCTGTGACCGACCGACACCCCAACAGACCTTCCCCCGGGACGCCCCCCCCCCCATAGTACTAGACCGCATTTAAGTTGGGTCCCGTCCATCTGTCATACCGGTCTGTGTGCGTGGTAAGCATGATTTTGTGATTCCATCCCAGTCTAGTTGGTGCAATTGTCAAGGGGTTCCAGTTCTGACCTCGCGGGGGGTCGTTTGTGTCCTATTCAATCTTGCGTGGTCTCATTGTACCTGTGTCATCCTAATTTCTGTCATCCTGTTCTTTGTCTTTCCTGTTTGATTGTTTTGAGTCTGCGGTGTTGAAGAGCCAGTTTTTTTGTAGTTTTATGAACTGTAGGTGGTCTTTGGTGTTTCTCATTTCTTTAAGGATGATGCTCCAGGTTTTTGCAGCCAGGTGGGAGAAGGAGGATCCCCTTGTTTTTTTTGTTGACGTATGGCTTTTGTTCAAGGCGGATTTTGTTGCTTGATCCTAGAGGTCTTGTTGGCTTGTAGATTGTTAATTTCTTTTGCAGGAATTCAGCTCCCTGTCCGCTGATTGCCATGTGCATTATGCACATAGTTTTGAAGGTGATGCGATCTTTGATTGGGAGCCAGTGTAGTATTTTTAGTACTGGAGTGATGGTCTCTTCTGGATAGCTTGAGGAGGAGTCTGGATGCTGTATTTTGGATGCGTTGTAGTTTCTTCATGAGGTATTCTGGCATCCCGAGGTAGAGGCTGTTTGCAAAGTCTATATTTGACATGATTAGGGCGATTATTGTGAGTGTTTTAAGGGTGGAGAGGAAAGGTAGGATTTTTCTTGTGTGAAGTAGGAAGAAGCATTTCTTGACTATTGCATTTATTTGTGGTTCTAAGGTTAAGGTGTTGTCCATCAGGACTCCCAGGTTTTTTTGCTACCTTGGATGGCGTTGGCGCAGTTCCTAATTCTGTCGGCCGTGGAATGTATGTGGTGTTCTCTTGGTTATTGGATATGATCATGATTTCTCTCTTTCCTGGGTTGATTTTCAGGTTGTTGGCGCTCATCCAGTTGAAGACTTCTTTCAGACATTCGATTATGTTTGAGTGGTCAGTTTGATGGTCTTTGATTTTGTAGATTTGGGTGTCTGCGTAGTTTTAGCATGTGATTGTGTTTTTTGGAAGATTCTGATTACTAGAGTCTGGTATATGTTGAAGTATAGCGGTGATAGTGAGGATCCTTGTGGTACTCCACAGTCAACGTGGAGTAGATTTGAAGGTTTTAAGCCATATAGTTTCTGTTCTGTCCGTTAGGAATGATTTAATCCAGAGTAGTGCCGTTCCCGTTAACCCTATGTCTTCCAGTCTTTTGGTTAGGGTGTCATGGCTGACTGTCGAAGTCTGCGGAGAGGTCAAGCAGGATCAGGGCTGAGGTTGTGTTTGAATCTGCGTTTGCTTTGAGGTCGTCCCAGATCGATAGTAGTGCGGATTCTGTTCCTCTTTTGAAACAGACTTGTGCTTGGTCCAGAAGGTGGTGTTTTCTACATATTCTTGGGTTACTTTGTATACGTAGGTTTCTAGCAGTTTTGCCGGGTAGGGAATGTTTGAAATTGGTCTGTAGTTTGAGGTCTTCCACGTCGCCACTTGTGTTTTTTAGAGGTGGTTTGATGTATGCTGATTTGAAGGATTTTGGTACTGTCTGTGTTGCGAGTGAAAGTTAGGAGGTTTTGGAAATATTCTGACGGTTTTCCTTGTGTGAGGATTGCTTTGTAGATGTCAGGGGGCAGTGATCCTGCTTTCTTGCAATGTTTTACCAGCTTGGCGAAAGCCTCAGCTGATATTTCAGGGAAGTTTTTGAGTTTGTGTTGTCGTTCTTCTTTGGGTCCGGTTGCTTGAGTGTTATGATTGGTTGGCCTGTTTTGTATGATTTGTTGGATGTCGTTTTTGTTCTTGAAATGGTCAGGTCGTTGCAGAGTTTCTTTAAGGGGATTGGAGTGTTGTCGCAGGCAGGTGGGTTTCTCATTTCTTTTACGTTGAACATCTTTCTGTGTGTTGCTGGCATTGTTGATTCGGTCATCATAATGCCTTCTCCTCACCTTTAGTATTTCCTTCTTGTAGGCTCGGTTTTGTTTCTGGAACAATAATTTCTTGTCTTGGTTGCATTCATTTCTCCATTCCAATTCTATCTTCTTGTTCTTTTTCATCGTTCTTAATGGTGGGGTGACCATTTTGCCATTGCCCTTTTTCTTGAAGGGGTAAATGTTTTTCTGGGGCGATGTTTTCAATTATATCAACAATCCATTTGTGTAGTAGCTCTGCTTTCCTGTCTAGGTCAGCCAGGTCTAGCTCTATAGGTGAGGGTTTGATAATCTCCAGTTGTTCCATTATATTGCTTGTTTTGACGATTTTCCAGTTCCTTTCTGTGATGGATGCGAGCTTGGGTGGCTGGGTGCGGACTTGTGTCGGTAGTGTTATCACGAATGGGATGATGAGGTGGTCGCTGCGTAGTATTTTTATCGGTAGTGCTGTGGTGATAAGTTTTTTCTTGGCAAAGATTGCATCGAGGGTGTGTCCTGCCGAGTGTGTTGTTCCTTTGACCAGCTGTTGTAGTTTAATGGTTGTTAGCTGTCCAATTAGTGAGTTTTGGGAGTTGGCGTGTTTTTCTTCAAACCAGATGTTGAAGACCGCCAGGATTATTAGACGTTTGTGCTTGAGGGCTAGGTTGGTGATTGCTTCTATGAAGTTGTCGACGAAGGTTGCATCGTAGGTCGGTGGTCTGTACACCAGAATTAATGTGATGTTAGTTTTAGGATTCACTGATGGGTGTACGACCATGGTCTCGCAGTTGGGGTTGTTGAGGGGTTTGTCTGTTTTTATTTTCAGGCGTCTTTTGAATGCTATTGCAAGGCCTCCTCCTTTATTTTTCCTGTTTAACTGGAGGCATTTGAAGTTGTTTGGGAGACAACTTTTGAGTGTGATTTTGTATTTCTCGTCCAGCCACGTTTCTGTGATGAATAGGATGTCGATGCCATTGTCGCAGAAAAGGTCAAAGATCTCAGTTGAATGTTTTGACATGGATCTTGCGTTGATTAGGTTGCAGTGGAGTTTGAAGGTGTAGTTTGGTTTGAGCTTAATTGTCGGTTTTGTCCTCTGACTGGTGTTGAGGTTTTGTTCCAGATCGGTATCTGGTTGAGGTGTTGGTACAGGTGTCTCTGTGTCGAAGAGTTCTTCTAGGTTCAGTCTTGGGTTTAGGTCCTCATCCGGTGGTTCTTCTCAATTTGGTTGATGTTGGGTGGAGATTCCTCTAGTTTTTGTGATGTAAGGTGTGATTGTGTTCTTGTTGGTTCTAGTTTTGCCTGTTCCTCTTCTGCGTGGTTGTTTGCTGTAGTTGATTAGTGGGTTGTGTTTGCTCATTCAGGCGATTGGTTGTTTGCGAGGTATGGAGTTAGGTAGAGTGATTTCTCTTCTCTGCGTTGGTTTGGTTGTTGCGTCTGTCAGAGTGTGTTGTGCAGCTGTGGATCTTCGTGGTGTTCGGTTGCATGCGTGTGACAGATGATCATAGCAACAGTTATACACAAGCGTGGGTGTACAATAATCGGCGCTCCTAATGAACGTGATAGAGTACACCTTCAAGATACTCATATGCATGTAGTCAGTGTCAAGGGGAGTATATAGCATTATGAATATTAGCTGAGAATGTCAGCAGACTGAAGTCCTCAGTATAGCAAAGTGGCGAGTGTTAGTGTATAGGATCTAGCTGCCAAAAAAATAGGGCAGACAGCGTGGTCTTGAGTTTGGAAAGCTGCGTTGATACCTCATCAATTTCCTGTTTGATATTGGATAATGATTTCGCTAGTTCTTCAATTGTGAAAAGGATAAGATCTAGAGAGCATTTATTTAAGATTTGTTCCCACCGTTTTACAAATTCACGATTCTCTTTGCAAAGTGTCGGTCTTGGCTAAATCCTAAGACCTCTAGGAATTCTTTTGGATCTGAAATATTGCGCTAGTGTAGTTGCATGCAACTTCTCTGCGAAATCTCTCTTCTTATTAATCTTTCAAGTTTCTGGATAAGTCGATCAGGGTTGTCGCCAGAGGTAGTTTACCTGCTTGTATCTTTAATAAGGCCTAATATTCTGGTTGCTTCCTCATCTGTAAAGGCCAAGGTGGTGGCGGAATTATCAGTGAGCTAATTGTCGAGAATGACATATGGTCCGGGTGCTAGTGTGGGAGTTGATATCAACCCCTGGCGGGAAAACAGAAATAGGAAGGAAAGCGCAAGATATTCAGCACACCTATTATATTTTGTGTTTTAGAGGGCGCCAGAGAGGCGAACAAGATGGCGGCTCCCCTGCGAGCTCCCGGGAGGCTCTGAAAAAATCCTGAATAATCACCGCTTCTCCGATGAACAAATGGCACAGTCTCTCGTCGGGAAACGGCACGACACGGTGACGCCTACAGCAAGCCCAAAAATCGAGAGGATTGCCACTTCCTAGACCCGGGAGCACATAGCCGCAAACTGAGATGCCCTCATCCAAAGCGCTGTAAGCGGCCCAGAATCCTGCAGCAAACCCACGTGGACACCGCTACTAACAGTCAGCAGTGCATACGGTCAATAACCTGTGGGCACCTCAAACGAAAAACGCTGCAATCCACATTTCCATCAGCACTAACAGCAAGCAATAAACTAAAAGGACCCATCTCCGACCTCTCCACGTTGACCGCCCTAGCCAAATGCTCACACCCAAAAACTTATCAGCAAAGGGCACCACCACTACGCACTAAAAAAAAAAAAAAAAAAAACAAGCCCCTTGACGTCCTACAGACAAGTTTCCCACGCACACCAGGGAAGAGTCAATAGGATAGGTACCAGACGGGAACCGACCACCCTGCCCTTCCGCCTCGATATAGCCGCAAACTGCCAAGACCAATCTCCATAGCACCACACAGAAAAAACCTGATTCCCAGCACTCCAGCACAATATCAAAAAGCAGTGGTGCAGTCCACATTGGGAACAACCCGACCACCTGCCGCCAGTGCACCGAACCCTTGAAGAACAGGTACCTAATTGAATGTTCACAGAACTCTATCACAGCCACTCAGCATAGCTGCTCTGCCAGAATATCCACCTGCATCCAGCACAAGCCCTCCTCAGCTGACCAGCTGCTTTGCCACACCCCAGGGGTGCAGAAATAAGGTGCCCGTCTGGATCCAGTCAAGCCCACATTGTACTGGACGCTGCTGCGTCCCCAGAGCTGTACAGAGCCTGAGTCTGGATCCACCCGATCTCCCCATGGGAAAAACAGACAAATCCCAGCGCAAGCTAAATCTCGAACCCGGGACCTCAGTCAGGTCATCTAAGCGCAGCAGCAGGCCAGAGTCACCCACACAAGACGCAGCCCAAGAGGACGAAACTCCTCAAACCCATGACATCAGAGAGATCCTCCTAGATCTCAAGACCAGGATCGTAAATCTTGACAGCAAGATGGACACACTCTCCTCCAAAGTGAACCAACTACAACATTGCCTCGATAAACATGCAGACAGGCTGTATACGGTGAAACAAAGTGTCAGATCTAGATGACAACACAGCAACAATGATGGCTAGGGTGTCGACCTTAGAGTGTCAAATGAAAGCAGCAAATCCAAAGAACAAAGACTTGGAGGGACGCTCCCGAAGAAATTATATAAGGTTGGTTGGGGTCAGGGAGAAGCAGATACAACTGAAAATGGAAGATCATGTAGAAAAGATCTGTATGGAACTCTTCGGAGCGGAGGCACTATCACGGCTGTTCGTTGTAGAGAGCGCCCATAGGATCCTGACCACAAGACCAATTCTAGGGGCATCCCCACACCCCATTATTGGCAAATTACTTAACTACAAAGACCGGGACACAATCCTGAGACTAGCCAGAGAGAAAGGGGGAACTCCAGTTCGATGGAGACAATATCCAATTCTACCCTGACTTTTCCCGGGCCGTCTAGGCACAGAGAAGATCCTTCACGGGAGTCAAACATGCCTGCAAGAAAACCAGCTACCTTACTCTATCTTTCCCGCGAAGCTACAAGTCCAGCAAGATGGCAAGGCCCAGTTTTTCCAACTCACCTGAGGAGGCAAACTCTTTCCTCGACAGGGTTGGCTGCAGACCCCAAATTAACAATCCAAGACTACCACAGAAAGACAGGGCGAGGGGAAACCCACCGTGAAATGTCTTGGTGCAGGATTAAGTTCAACCAGGGCCATCGCTGGCACCAGAGAACCATAACTCCTCAAAGCAAATGGAGTCTCCGGCCTTGGGAGGCCACTAGCGCCCCTTGCGCAGCACTGTTAATGTTCCTACACATTGGGAGGGATATTGCTTCGGGCCAGTTGGGGGTTGCCCGCGAAGGGGAGGGAACACAAGGACTGTTATGGGAATGCGCTGAAGGGAACCTCACCCCCCCCCCCCCCCACTAGAAGAATGAAACGCTTTTGGCGCTCCTTCAGGACGACAACACCGACTTTCGCAGCGGATGCCTCTAGTCACCATCCCCAATCTGTTGCCCATGGAGCGAATTCAAGGTAGCCACATGGAATATTAGGGGAGGGAACCTCCTGGCGAAAACTCCAAGAATCCTGCAGTATCTCAAGCGTCAGAGTTGACGTAGCCATGATACAGGAAACACCTCCCAGGGTCCGAACATAGATGGGCCCGTGACTGGGGCTGCCATAGGTACTTTTCGTCTTATTTATCGTATGCCAGAGTTGTGGCTATCCTGATAGATAAAAAAGCTAACTTCAGCCTGCTAAAATCTGAGAAGGAGACTGAAGGCAGAGCACAGCTGGTGAGGAGAATCCTTGAGGGGAAGAAGTGATTTTCGTTAACTCCTATGCTCCCAACGTCGATAGGTCAAATAAATACAAATGGGTATTATCACAGCTTGAGGGGTCCGGCTCTGCAAGAATTATCTGGTGGGGAAGACATGATTACACTGATAGATCCCCCTAAAAGACAAGTCACAAACCACAAGCATCCACGCGTGCAAAGCAAGTCTCCAGATCCAGGAAATTTGCCATGCATTTGACTTAGACCTTTGGAGACACAATAACTGGGAAACCAGGGAATACACCTTTCACTCTACCATGCACAACACAAGTTCACGTATCGACTATCACATGGTATCCTATCACAGGCCGTTCCAATGGGGGGGGTTGTGCCAAATCCTTCCCAGGACCTACTCCGATCACTCGGTGGTGATATTGGAATGCTGCCTTCCCAATGAAAAACCGAGATCACTCCACTGGATATTTAAGCCAGGCTCACTGACGGATGCAGCGATTGCACCAGAGCTACGTGACCACATTTCTAGAAGTTAACCAAGACTGTCATCTCAGCGGGCACATTGTGGGAGACCCTAAAATGCTACGTCAGAGGGGTATGCCTGGCAAAGGAGAATGGAATCCTGAAATTGATCAGAACCCTAGCGGAACGGGAGTTAACATTTTTAAGCCAACGTCATCAAATCCACCAATATGGCGAAGGCCAGAAACCAGGAGCCCTGCTAGCTCGCCTAATAGCCGCAGACAGGAAACCCACCAGAGTGGAAAGAGTGTGCACCACACAGGGCACACTAGTACACACAGAAGAGGAAATTGTTAATACTTTCTGATCCTTTTACCAAGGGCTTTACAGCTCCAAACAGCATAGACCCTGAAACCTTACAAGGCTACCTAAACAAGATTGAACTATATTGGGTGGAGAGGGACCTGCGCAAGGCACTAAATTTGTCTATGTCAACAGAAGAAATCATACAAGCCATAAAATCCCTACCCAACACAAGGCCCCAAGCCCCGACGGCCTGTCTGGCGAATTCTATAAAGCCTTTGCAGCCACAATGGCCCCACTCCTCCAACGTGTCTACAAAGGGGCACTCGAATGTGGGAGCCTACCACCAACCCTGCGTGAGGCCAATGTGATCGTCTTCCACATAGTAGGCAAACCCCCCGAAGATTGTGCCTCATACAGACCAATCACGCCGATTAATCTTGGTAACAAGATCCTGGCTAAAATCCTTACTGCCAGACTACTTCCTCTCATGGCGGGACTGGTGCTATGCTAGGCGACCAAGCCGGATGTTCCAGGACCGACCGCAACATTCAGCATCCGAAGAATGTTCGGAGTAATAGAGGCACTTGATCCCACGCGATCGCACTACTAATTGAAGCAGAGAAGGCCTTCGACTGTCAAATGGCCTCATCTCTTTGCGGTACTCAAACAGATGGGCCTAGGAAATTATTTTATCAAATGGGTCTCCCTTCTATATAACGGCCCTCAATCCTCCATCATCCTAGGCAACTGTTACCCTCACCTGGCTCCCACAGAGGCGTCCATCTGAACTGGACAGCTGCGGTCTCCACCAATGTGACGCGTAGGGCCTAGATGACTGACTGGACTGGCCCACCTAGCTTCGTTTGCTTGGCCCGTAGGAATATTCTTCTGATGGTTTGAAAAGATGAGCGCTCTATCCTGCATTGAGTGCAGGGGCGCGTTGATAACCAGTTGCTTCACTGGCTCGAAGGAATTGGGGAGTTCCAGAACAATATGACTCCTAAAAGTATGTAGTTCGTAAGAGTTTACGTGTCTGACTTTCGCTCTTGTCCGATTCCTTGCAGTTTGCAGCTTGACCCCAGCAAAGAGTTCCTCGTGGTAGCTGACGAAGTTCAGGTAAGGATTTGGCTTATCCTACATAGTTCGATAAAATAAGGCCAGAATGTAACCTGTTGCTTGCTCCCTTATTCAAGTGTGGAGAGAAAACATGAAGTTCGGGGAATAATGCCTCCGGCTGTAAAATTAGGTAAGTCTATTGCGGTGAGAAGAGTTCCCCTTGTTTGTCCCTTTGTCTCACCTTGTTGTTCTTTTGTTCCCCTTAGGGGCCGGGGTACAGCGAGGATGCAATGGAGACTGCGCCAACCCGTGAAGAGGAATAGTACCCCCAGCGGTAATCAGGTAAGTCTATGGGGGTAGTTACTATTGCCTCTGTTTATTCCCTTGGCTCACCTTTGCTGTTCTTATGTTCCCCTTAGGTGCCAGAGTGCAGCGGGAATGTGCACAAGGATGCGGTGGATCGTGAGGATGCTGCAAAGGCCAGTGAGTTCAGCGCGGCGCTGCAGCAGGCGAGGCGGCGCGCATAAATGCTTCTTTCTTCCAGCTCGAAGGCGCGGTGGATCCGGAATTCTGGTAAGGTTTGAAGGTTTTGCTCTTATTCTAACCTTTCTCCTTCTGTTCCTCCCTTTTTCTAGGAGCGGCAGACTCGAGGCAGGCGTGGCAGAAGACTGGATGCAGGCTTGCAGACACGGTGAGCGTTACGCTGCTGGATACAGATTAACGTGAAGCGTGTGCTGCTCTTCGGGCGTGGTTTAAATAGCCTCCAAAGTAGTCCCAGGTAATTATTCCTCCCCAGCCCCACCAGAGTAAAAAAAATAGTCCCTAGGTAAAATAGTCCCTTCCAAGCTTCATTTGGCTTGGAGCTCTGCAGCATGGTCTGCATCAGGTAAGTTCTACTCTATGAGCCTGGCGCGACTGACTCCATATGAGCCTGGCGCCATAGGCGCCAGGACCGCACCAAAACAGCCCCTAGCAGGGGTTTTTGGGCTTGCTCAAAATAGCTTGATGACTACTTCCGGGGTTGCGGGACCTGGTCTGGTTCCCCGTGGGTAGGCATCATGACAGCAACACAAAATCTACGAGTATAGACCTGCAACGAGGGACCAGACAGGGTTGCACGCTCTCGGTGCCGATATTCTCCTTAATAATGGAGCCTCTAGCATCGGGGCTACGGTCCCGGCAATTACTGAGAGGCCTTGCCGTGGGACTCCACAAATTAGTGATTTCCCTCTATGCCAACAACGTGGTTCTCTTTGTCCACGACCCAAGTGAGATCTTGAATCCCATTATGCGTGAAGTCATCAAATAAGACCCATTTCTGGGTTAAAGATTAATCATACTAAATCAGTAGTTCCCCCCCTAACACCACCCCCCGCCCGGTACCTAGGGATTTCACTGTCCATAAGCCACCATGACGTATTCAAAGACAACTACGAGAAATCGCTGGGGTCACTCCAAGAGCAAGTACATAGATGGTGCGCGCTCCCACCAACACTGTGGGGTAGTCCCTCGCTGGTTTAGATAGCGAGTCTCCCTAAACTCTTCAATCTGTTCACCAATATACCCTTACTACTGCCACAATCCTTCTTGAAAAGGATCAGAAGCCTGATCCTCGAACTGCTGTGGGGAGGCAAACCAGCAAGAGTAGCCTATGCCACGCTCATACTGCCAACATCCCAGGGAGTCCTGGCACTCCACGACCTTAAGCGGTACTATTGGGCAGCAAAGGCACAGTTTCTCAGTTACTGGTACGCCACACATTTCATCACACCACACGTCCAAATAGAAAGGGCCCTGGCGTCTCCCAATCTATTAAGAACCGTATCATTGGTCATCTCTCAGGGCCTCAAGCAACGATGAATATAGTCCCATCTACATACATGATCTGGAAAAAGATGGCACAGAAATGTAACATTCAAACCAGATTCTCCCCCCTTCTTCCAGTCAAGTTTATACCAGGAGTCCCCCTAACCACGGAGACAGTGTTTCACCAATGGGTGGACAAACTACGACTACAGACCCTAGGAGACCTGTTCACCGAGGGCATATTTATAACGCCATAGCAAGCTAGAGAAAGGGAGCATCACACCCCTTGACACATTTGTGTATTTCAGACTGTACTTCGCTCTACAAACGCTTTTCTCGTCATTCCTGCACCAGTCACCAACATAGCATCTACTACACAGTACGATTCAGGCACTGGGCGAGGGCAGACTAGTCTCAACGATATACAGGTCCCTCTTAGAGAACAACCGCACGAAAGAAAGGTGGGAAACATCTATACAAACCACTATACCCGATGAAGACTGGACGTACATCCTGCGACAAACCCAAAAAGTGGCACTAAACCTACGTTTTAAACAAATACACTTTAAATACCTTCATCAAATGTACTTCACCCTGGCCAAAAAATGCACACAACGTCCAAAGTCAGCAGCTTCATGCAAGAGGTGTGGCGTGCCAGCAGAAAACTTCTTCCATCGAACTTGGGACTGCCCAGATGTGCCACGGTTCTGGACTCGGGTACTCCAGACAACAGCTGCAATATTCAGAGAGGACCCATCACCCATCCCAACTGTAGCTCTGCTCGGGATGACGAGGCACCAGCCACCCACGACGAGGAAACTCACAGCTCTCCTCCTGGTGCTAGCACGCAGAAGAGTAGCCATGACATGGGGTCGTGGACCAGCTCCCACCCTGGAAGACTGGTAAAAAGATGGTCTGTACTGTCAAGACGGAGTTCATCAGGACACTTCCCTTACACGCGTGTCCCCCCCCGAATCCCCCTGACATCTGGGGACCATACGTCACATATTTACTCTCCGCTTCACCATCTCAAACCCAACAAGTACCTTAGGGTGGCTGGCCAGTCGACCCACTTGCGGAGGAACTCGTACCAAAGGGTTGTCACGAGGAGACATTACCACTGGTTAGTAAAATAAGGTGGGGGGAGGGGACGGGTGGGACCCCGGGCGCAACTGTTGATACACCCCTTGGGTGCTGTTGTAACTGTAGTTTTTGGAAAACCCCCAAAAAAAAGTTGCCTTTCTTAAATTCCATAAAGCTGGTTAAGGGATATCATGGTATGGTTATAGAGGGAATTCAAGGTGCAGGGGAGAAAATCTCAGCCTTGGCATCTAGGCTGGAAAAAGTACAACAGAAAAAGGTTCCCGATTGGGAAACCTGCATCCCTTGCACACTGTCAAATGGCCCAAGCCTTCTGGTATTTTCAAGCCAATAGTCTATCTTCTTGCTATAAGAAAGACAGGGGTGGCTGGTATAAGTGTTATGTAAAAGGCACTTGTATAGTTTAGTAAGGCATACTATTCAAATCACAGTAGAGACTCTTAAGGGTCTCACATGGTAATTTGCCTGAACAGCTCTAGACAAAGACTTGCTCAATAGGCAATCAGCCCTAGACCACACTTATGATGCCACTGTAGCTAGTTCAGTGGTTTTTGACACGACAGTACACCTACGGGTCATGCCGTCTGCCCTATTTTTGGCAGCTAGATCCTATGCAATAACACTCACCACTTTGCTATACTTAGGACTTCACAGTCCGCTGACATTCTCAGCTAATATTCATAATGCTATATACTCACCTTGACACTGACTACATACATATGAGTATCTTGAAGGTATACTCCATCACATTCATAAGGAGATCTGATTATTGTACACCCACACTCGTGAATGACAGTTGCTAAGATCATATCGGTCACAAGCATGCGCTGTGATCTGGTCATTGACCCTCCTATCACCATTCTTTTTAATTAATATTTTCTACTCCTCGCCATCTCCCATGGATGACTCTTCACTTTTCTCAGCTAATACAGATTAGCATTAATGTATAGACATGCTTATTCAATAAAAATACAGCCCGCATATGCAAATTATGATGTCACTCGCGCATGCATGTAGTGACATCATACCGCCGACTATACACTTACTATTCATATCTCCATACTTATGATCAAGGTATATGACGCCTTACATACTTATCACCTATACTCCTTTGAGTTTGCTCAATTAGCACTTATAAGGTGACACGCAATTCTTTTAGCGGTCCGCTCAGGGAAACCATGACATCACTCGCACATACGCATAGTGACATCATACACTGCCGACCATATATACACTAACTAGCTCCACACAAAGTTAACCGCAACATTGTCGTTGCTGCGACCGGCAGGAGCTCCACTATTGTTAGCACTTAGCATTCCTTGAAGCACACACAAGTAAGTTTCCAGTAGTTCTCCAGCGCTCCTGCATTTCGTAAACCAGGCTTTGGTCCTGAGTACACTTCTGCTATATTTTACTATAGATTTACCTGCAAGTCCAGGAGGTGAACTGCTTGAAGCCTTCCCGGGACTTTATCTTGTTGACAGGCTTCTCCTAAAACCAATGCCCGATTACTATATTGCCAAGTGGACCTTTCTCTATGTCAGCATTTGGCGGCTCTAACTCTGGGTGAGACCCCTTATTTTTCTATTTTCTAAGTGTTCTATATGTGGCTTCACCACACATGACATTATTTCACTATCACTTTTAGGGACCATTGCAAGCTTGCGATGCTGATAATAGCCACATTCAACGTTTATACCACATCCAACAGTAAACGGAATGCCATGCCTCTGAGTCTTTCCTCATAGGTTCTTTCTGATACGTGGCCACACATTCCCTAGTCTAATATGCAGTCCCTTCTACCATAGATTCTGAGCTCATCCGGCTATTTGTAAGACGGCACTTGCTTACCAGACTGGAAACTTGTCTTGCACTATAGTAGACTCAACTTGTACGGTTTCTACACAATACAGCCCCCAATAACCATTAGATAAAACAGGAATTACTACCTCATTTAAGCAACATTTTTTCTATTTAATTGGAATTATGTGTAACAATATGTACCATTCCTCCCGAGTTACTCCCGGACGGAACCACTCATCCATCCAGTCCCTTTTTTCCAAACTTTATGATCACATTTTACTCTCAATGGAGCTCGCCCACAGACATCAAAAACAAGAGGCATACTATGAAGTAGATCGAGGATGAAGGACTGACCGCTTTGCATGTTTAATTTACCTTTTATTCTCTTCAGGAGTTGTAGCACTCACAAATTACTCATACATCCACATTTGTAACCAAATGTCATGAAGTTGATCCTTAGGCAAATAGGATATTCGATAAAAATTTGCTTTGTCTTGACCTGTTTAGTCTCTATGAATAAGCTCAACTTATTTAAAAATGAGGACCCGTATAAGGGCGAATGACATGTTTATGAGGTTAGAAATATATGAATTACATACACTACTTGATGCATTTACTAAATATACCTTCATGTTTTTTAATTTGTAGAATTGGTTGAAAACTATTTTGCCCCCGATGGAGAGTGGAATTAACTCGAAACGCGTTGGGCTACTTGAAAAATAAATTGTTAAATGTACCCCTTATTGTCTAAAATGAATATTTTGTGGTGATTTGAATAGTAGGTCTTACTAAACTATACAAAGGTAATTTACACTTATAAATACCAGCCACCCCGGTCTTTCTTATAGCAAGAAGATAGACTATTGGCTTGCAGGTACCAGAAGGCTTACGCCATTTGGCAGTGTGCAGGGGACGGGGGTTTCCCAATCAGGAACCTTTCTCTGTTGTACTTTTTTCCAGCCTAGATGCCACAGCTGAGATGTTCACCCCTACACCTTGAATTCCCTCTATAACCATACCATAATATGCCTTAACCATCTTTACGGAATTTAAGAAACACAAAATATAATGGGTGTGCTGAGTGTCTTGCTCTTTCCTTAAGGTTTTGTCTTCTCCCACTGACCTTGACTTATGCCTGTGTTTGTGCTTCTCAATCGACTTGCCGCCTTCCGTCCCAGTGAGGACAGACCTTCTCCGGTTGAAGACTGCCTCTCCGGCCCATTTGATGGCCTCTTCTCACCAACCATCGACAGCTTGTAATGACGTGGGTAACTCTGTGCTAGGTCTTTTCCGCCAGCCTCTCTTCTGACCCGACCCTTTACCTCTGGGAGCTGCCATGCTTTTGGTCGATTCGACGTCGGCGGTGTACTCTCGGTAGTTCCCATCATTGAGCCAGCAGACCAGCCTTCGGTTTCTACACTTGAGTGAACGAAGACCTCCACAGTGCAGTTGTCAATCATGTACTGGGGCATAAGCAGTATTTGCAGTTGAGTTTCTCCCTGATACATTTTTCAAGCCACAAATGGCACAGGCCTTAAAAAGGGGCCTCCTGTTGCCCTCCATGCCGACTTATCTGTCACATGCTGATATTGTAGACTTGATCAAATTTGTTGAGAAGTTATTTAATGAATTTTGAGCTCGATTCTATTTGTCGGATTCTCAGCTCAACATGTGGTTCGAATCTGAGGGGAAGAGGAGTGTCTAGTGTAGGTGGGGACCAAAACACCCATAACAAGGGTGTTAGACTACAAAATATAGGTTCTTCTTGCCTATAGCAAGGGGAATTTAAAGGTAACAGAGGATTCCCAGCCTGACAGGGAATATTCACAGCATGTGAATCTATGAAAGAGCCAATGCTGGAGAATCAAAGCATCTTAGGGGTTACATGTAGAGGATCCCAGCATAAGATAGCTTCATACGCTGATGATGTACCTGAGGTACACAGATGTTCTCTCCACCATTTTTGGCCAATGGGGCGCCCCAGAAGTGGACCTCTCTGCGCATTTTACAAACAGGAAATTTCCTCTGTATGCATTCAGAGACTGTCTCGGGGTGTCCTCCCTGGGAGACACTCGAGATTTCATGGCACAACATGAAGGCTTATGCCTTTCCTCCACTGCCTCTGATCCATCGGTCACTCTGCAAGCTCAGGAATGCATCAAATTGCACTCTCCACCTCACAGCTCCTTGGTGGCCAGCCAGATTCTGGTTTTCGGAACTTCAGCATCTGTTGATTCTTCCTCCGATCAGATTGCTGTCGATTCCCAACCTGCTTCACCAGTGCAATCACCAGATGTGGTACCCCTCCCCACAATGGTTCAGCTTGGCGGCCTGGTGCCTGAATGAAGGTCTTAAGCACAGTTTAATCTGAGGTCAATATGCGCATTATCCAAGCAGCCAGAAAACCTTTTATGAGAGATTAATATAGGAGCAAATGGCTCAGTTTTTGCCACTAGTGCTTAGCTTAACAGCTTGACTTCAGGCGGCTACGGTGGACACGGTTCCTTCATGTCTCACCTCGCAGCTTCGGGCATTCATGTCTTCTCTGGCAGGACCTACTTATCTGCCATTGCGGCGACCTGTCCACTGACAGCTGTTCCTTTTCTTCGACTAATCCGGTCGTTAAGTCATTTTGCGGGTCTTCTGCATCTTTTCCCGCTGGTACGTACTCCTCACCCCAAGTGGGATTTGAATGTGGTACTCACCGCGGTGATGTGAAACATTTGAACCTATGGCCACTACCGATCTCAAATACCTTTCGTGGAAAGTCTGCTTTCTGGTCGCAGTCACATCGTCAAGGCGAGTATGCGAGCTCCAGTCTCTCTGTGGAACATCCGTTCCTCAACTTCCATAAGGATAAGGTTGTGCTCCACACAAATTCTTTCCTACCTATGGTGGTTACAGATTTTCATTTGAACCAATCGATCTCCTTACCTGTCTTTTTTCCTAACCCGGCATCAGATGCCGAGAGAGTCTTACATAAACTGGACATCAGACGAGCCTTAAAGTTTTATCTCGACAGAACGAGTGAACTCAAGGCCTCCTCATAACTGTCACATTTGGGGACTCGAAAGGGAAATCGGCTTCCAAGGCAACTATCTCCCGATGGATTGCCTCCTGCATTTCAGAAGCATATACCATCCAAGGCCTTTAACCTCCGAAAGGCATTCATGCTCATCTTGTACATGGCAAAGCGGCTGCTGTTGCCTTCCAAAAGTATGTTCCTTGGGAAACCATAGCCAAGGCGGCTACGGGTGCTTCCCCACCAGCTTTTTGTAAGCATTATTGCTTGGACCTGAGCTCCAGGGACGATGCCCAGTTTGGCCAGGCTGTTCTTAAGAACTTGTTCCAGTAAGGTTTTTTTTCCATCCACCTGAACTAGCTGTGGTACGTGCTTGGGAATCTCCCACAAGTGCAGAGGAAAGGGGACAGGACTTCTTAGTATAACAAAGTTACTCACCATAGTGACTACCTTACTCCTAGTCCATAGTCCCCTTTCCTCCATACACCCGCCCACCGTGCCCTCTAAAAAGTATCCTCTATTGCTCAACTGGTCTCGGACCTGCAGATAGAGTGGGAATGGGGAGTGATGCGTGGGGCAGGATTGCGACCGCGTGCAGTTCCCTGCGTAGAGGTAAAGGGACAGGATTTGGAAAAGGTGGATGCTTTTTGCGGGGGTGCTCCAGTCCCGTCCCGGGGTACAGGGTGTCTCGCGGGTGTGGAGGAAAGGAGACCATGGACTACGAGTAAGGTAGTCGCTACGGTGAGTTACTTTGTTATTGTTTGTCACAGTGTAGGAAAGTGTTTGTGTTGGAAAAAGGGCAGGTGGAACTTCTGAATATCCTATGGGGTAGGATGGGGAAAAGGTGCGATGGGGAAAGGGTGTACCGCGTCTCACCCGCCGGTGTCCCACGTCCACTCCCGAGGACTACTCAGCCAGGTGATCCTCCCCCACTGGTCCATCCTCAGGAACTGGATCCAATAGCGATGGCTTTGTCCTGGCCGCCTGAATGACAGATCCCCGTGGACTAGTAAGTGAGACACCTTCAGATTTCTCACTGTGCATAAACACTGCTCTATGGCGGAGGCGGAAATGCTGGAACAGCCGTTGAAAAGCTAAAATCACATTCTCACTTAGGAAAAGAAATCATAAGGAGCACTCTGCTCACCATAAACAAGCCTCTAGACCACTGAAGAATATGTAGAAAAATCCTCGCCTCTTTATTCTTCCCTCAACAAGAGGTGCCCTTGGGAGAGTCCCAAGGACATATCCAGTTCCCCTTGTCATAAAGAAGCTCCTCCTGTGCCAGAGGTCACCACTGTGGCACCATCCTCCATTCTGTCTTCCACACCCTGGACTCAGTCACAGTTTGAGCACAGTATCGGGAAGATCTCCTTCATGGACTTTGAGCAAGCTGCCCAGTCTGACAAAGCCTATAGAGCAGCCTCCTGCTCCTCCTACAGTGCCAGTAGCACCTCCACTTCCTGCCCCAGCCAGCTGGTGAGCCTTCAGAAAGTTCTTTATAGGGACACTCAGTCCACACAAGCAGACTAGGACATCTGGATAGATGATCAAGACCACCCCGGCCAGGATGGTGACGATACCTACTTGCAGGACCAGGCCAATCCAGACCTCTTTGTTGACCTTTTGGGAGTGGAGGGCGGTCACTCTTCGCCCACTGCGGACCAGCCCCTCTACAACGAGCTACGAAAGAAAGCTGCTCACCACTTTGGCATAACCTGGCTTTTTCCATAAACCATGATTAGGAGCATCTAAGGCCGCCAAAACTCACCAGAATTCTAGAATCAGGAGTTCAATTAAATTTAATTGGAAAGTAATTCCAGCTGGCCAGCAAATATACCTAGGGATACTGAGGGAAGGGACCACAGAAACCGACCAATAAGACATCAAGGCGGAATTAGGAACTGTGAGGCCACAGTTGGCAGCCTTAGTGTCGTGCAGGCTCTAGAATATGCATCTGCTGACTCTCCAATACCCCGATACTACTACACAGACCTAGAAGCCTCTCGTGCCATCAAGTTGATCATACCCATTCACTCCCTACCTTGCCTGAATACATACCTAAGATACGAACACAACCAGGCTCTACAAAACCTCTGTCCAGCCTATCCTTTAGCACCACTGCCTCAGTAGAACTACGAAATATATCCCGACCTATAACCAGTATGCTGCCAAGACCTACCCTGTAACCTGGAAAATGGGCTCCCTGACAGTGTTGAGCCTAACCAGAATGACCCTCTGACTGTGAAAATCATACCTTCCTCTGGTCCAACCTGTGAATCTACATCAAAGTACTGCTACCGTGAAACATGAGGACAACCACTGCCAGCTCATCCAGATCCAGAAAGTAAACGAGAACAGTGGGCACCTAAGAGTAAATCCTCCACTCCAGACACTCGCCACTCCTACCACTTTGCTCACCCTCCACTTTACGCCAACAATAGAGTGCATCTATATCCCTCGATCAGTTTCGGCCTAGTTATACACATAAATGTCCTAAACAGGCCTAATGCCGCCCAGAATGCAGTCTCGGAGACCAACAACCTGACTGCACACATTAGACCGATCTCTCACTACCACCGCACCTAGTGTTAGGATGCAGCCACCATTGCGCAAATCACACTGGCTGCACACCCATCGAGTGTACCCAAGCACTGTATTCTACCCTACTTTGACTGACCTGGACTATGGTCCCTAAGGGCGTTCAACCCACAAGCACCTTGAGATCATACCAATGCTATATAGGGCACTATAAAAAATGCCAAATAACATAATATGTGCTGCTGTTCTGAGAGACTCCAAATACTCTCCCCCTGGCAATGGGAATTCTGAGTGAATTCGGGAGCTCTAATGATTTCAGTTAAATTATTCAAAGTACAAAAGGACTCAACATGAATGAGCCCTGATGTAGTGGAGCCACTATATAGAATATACGCCCCCCCAAGAATGGAAACAGTACTGAATATCAGGGGGTTAATTTACCTGTATTCTATAAAAGGGCTTTTTTGTGCTAACATTCCGAAGTCGTTAAGGGCCTTACAAAATAGGGCTTACAAGAAATTACTTGGCTGGCAAGAGTGGATCTATGAGATCTGATTGAAAATAATCCATCGAATCAGATTTATGTTGGTAGATTTCGCCGCAAATATATGCAGGGAGATTGCCTGCACCGCACCAACCCTGCAGACACCAAGCAAATGGCGTCCAAGCCGGAATGGTCATTGGAAAATTGTGTTACTGGATGTAAAGATGTGGAATTGAGGGACGTCCATCCACTTACACACACTCCCTTTAAGGGGGCGGAGAAAAATGTGGGAGGGCAACTCAGCATGCTCCTTAACAGACTGGTACAGAGTCTTGCCTGCTCGCAGCATTCGCCTGCCCCCCTCCCACCCTTGGTGTGGGCCCTGTCTCATCCCTCACCCAAAATCCTGATTTCACTTCAGGGTTGAATGTAGCTTAGTTTCCCAACTGGGAACGAAACAGGATTACCTGGCTTGCTGACCTACACATTAAGGGTAGACCGATTAAATTTGAAGAATGCAAGAGGAAGTATAACATTGGAGAACAGGCAAGATTTTGCTATACCAAAATACGCCATTGGTCACAAACAAAGGGATAGGTCAAGCAGGTATTAGGGCTCCAAAATGGTTGGACATCTCAAAAGGCAGAGGGCATACACCAGGGACAGATGAAAAATTTAGTTACCAAATGGTAACTTTCTGGATGTTCCTCCAACGTATTCCACATCTTTGACATGCAATGTGCACAGTTGTGGACATTACGCGTCAGAGATGTGGAATACGTTGGAGGACACAATCCATTCGAAATCCAAGTTATACAAGATTCTTGAGAACTCTACCCGGGGGATAAATTACCCTACATGACACGCTAGGAAGCGGAGTTGGAGAAGGATATCTCACAATATGATTGAGAAAACATTTGGCAGATGTTAGGAAGAATTCTCTGATTAGGCTGAATTTCCTAACCTAGTGAGTCCCCCAGCAACTTTGCTGGATTTTGTGGGGTTTACTTTTTTTTCTCCTGCCAAGAGGGAGACTCTTTTATCCTCACTCTTGGACATGACTTGAGAGTGTTCTCTGTGACTTGCTATGTGCTTATGGGCTAGGCGGTAATTTTCCCCATAGGCCATCATTGGTTTTTGAATGTGTGTTACACAGCACCCTCAGTGCAGTAGAGACCCCCAAACATAGACTCCACACCCTGGGACTGACTACTGTCTCCCTGGGTCTGTAAAGTTACCATTGACTTTACTAGTCTTAACTTAGGAACTTAACCAGTACAAACCATATTACTGTGGAAGTACTGGTAGGGGCAATTAGATTGCCCCTGGGTCTGTTGTCGAGGGGGTACTGTCTCGTCCCCCCTCGCCGAGTTCTGGCTGGTGGCAGTGGATACCACGGAAATATTCCACCGGGATATTTCCCAATGGGATTTCCCATTGTTTTTGATGCACCACTTTTTGGTGCAATGTTAAAGATACCGCTGGTTTATTTAATTAATATAAATTCACCGGTTGGGATCTTTTGCCGGAACTCGCCGCCAAAATGGCGTCTAGGTTCACTTCAGTAACCCTGAACCCGAGTCGAGCCTTTGTTCCACTTTTTGGCGGGCTTCTGCACAGAAGCCCTCCAAAGTGGTGCCATTCTGTCTGGGTACCACAGGGGGTGTGGGAGGGGGTTTAGGCACCCTGGACCGAGTTGCCTTGCCAACTCAGGTCGCACTCTAGTGTGATTGGCCCAAGTGGTGAGCCACCCCGCATGTTTGAGTGACAGCTAGGCTGTATGAATGGGGGTTTGCTGCATAAAAGCAGGGTTTTTGGGACTGGTTCTTCAGAAGTCGCCACAGGACCTAAGAAGCCGAAGAGTGAGAAGCCGAGCCGACCTGCCAAGACGACACCACCGGTGAAGCCCTGCAGAATCGTCTCACCACTTTTCCCGACGACAGAGGAGATCTCCCGCCGGAGAGTCTTCTTCCCTTAACACCTGTAGTCTTAAAACTTTTGCAGTGGTCCCAGAGGGAACTGCACAGGTTTCTGTCTAAGAGCAGACAACACATAGGGTAACAAAGTAGTACAATAAAAGAAACTTTATACGAGATAGGCTTCCGCTGGTACCTTGCCCCGCATAGAATTAGCAAAACGATGCCTCTCTATACCCTTCTGTGTTGGCGCAATTGTGGACAGCTGGGAACCCTGGGACACACATGGTGGACTTGTGATGAATCCCAGATCTTTTGGAAAGAAATCCTGGGACATAAAACCAGCATATTAAACATGGACCGGACTGTAGTGGTCTTGGGGAATGTGGTGGAGAGGGCATACGGTATGAGGGCGGTATATAATGTCCTTAATTACACTTCTGTTGAATGCAGAAAGATTAACACTAGCACAATTCTGGAAGATGATTAGGGCACCCATTATTGGACAATGGTGGGTTAAGATATGGGGGTATTAGCAATGAAGAAAATAACTACCATGGCCTTTGGACGGTTCCCAAAATTCGTCAGAGTATGGTACCAATTCCAGTAATTTATGCATGAGAGAGAACTATAATAGACCAGGTCTTTTGAAGAACATTTCAATATGGTGAAAGTAGTTTTCTGATCACATGGAAAGAAATTGATTTCAGCCTATTTGGGTTAAGATACGCCTGATACCTGCCAGTTCCAATGTTGACTGCTCAGGTTCCTGCTGGTAAAATTAACTCTATTGTATGTTTAACTGCAATATTGGTCTTTGGCTGTAAGTGATCGGGGCTTAGGCTCTGATTAATGATTTCTGAGATTAAATTGCCTTCCATGTACTGGCTAAACTTGTATCTCATACCACTAGCTCTGTTTTGGATTATTAGCTGCTGGACTTGCTTCCGAGTTGTCCTTTTTCTCTCCCTAGTTCTCCTCTGCATTTTACCACCTTGGCTGTACATCTTGGTATAAGAAGCTGCCATCACCCAGAAAGGTATAAAGTTGGTTGCCGTCTTCTTTGCACCTGTAGCGCAGAAATGGAACTTACCTTTCTTTGCCCCCATAACCGCAGCTGTGCTTACTGACTTTGCCCCGTTGATTCCTATGGGGGACTTTTGAACTTGCCTAAAACTACCCTAAAGAGACTTTGGAGGAACTTTAACTGCCCCAGGATATTGTTCATGGGTCAAATGGAGAATTGTAGCAAGTACCACAGATTTTTAATGTATTATATTCCACTCTGGTCTATAAAAAATGCACAGTTCGAATGTTTAACTGTAAAGTATAACGATTGTGAAGGCATCATGAAGCAAGACACAGACAGACTTAAAGTTCAAAATAAAAATACTTTACATTAAATCAAATGTCAGGATGGTAGTAGGTCTAACTTGCCCTATGCTAAGGTGGCATTTTTCTACCTGAAAGAAACTAAGGAAAGTCTGCATCAAAGAGTTCAACTTAAGCCTATGTACAAAGTCTATACTTGCCCTCAGAACTAAAGCTAAACAATGTGTAGGGATGTCAATAATAAAATCTCCAAGCTCATAGCTCTTTCAGCTCCCCATACCCAAGTGCAAGATAGTTCCACAAGTGTCACAAGATTACCTCTCAAGTTCAAGGCAATACAGTTCAAAACAATCCTCTGGGTTCCTTTCCCGAAGTTCCAAGCAACACAGCTCAAAAACAAAAAGGTCTTGAGGCTTTGTTATCAAGACAAGTGTAGTTCCTCAAGTCTCAGGGCTCCCTTCCCCAAGACTAACTTTACAACGTCATTGGTTTTCAGCTTTCAGGGTTCACTCGTCTAGGAGCAGTTGTACGACCGAACAGACCACTCATCACAGGTCACGCAACCAGGATGCCTGGGCTCTTCAGCCCACACAGGTTCTTTGGTACGGGCTCCTGTGCACCAAGTCACCTTCACCCCGTTCCCCTTGATGGACCTCCAGGCTTTATGTGCTTGTTTACACTCCTCTGGATTCTCTTTGACAGTCTCATGGCTCTGCCATCATGTGTCACAGATCTCTTGCCAGTCTTTGGCCTTGCCGTACTGCATTCACTTATAAAAGTTAAGCTTGAGGGTATGAGGTTTGTAGCCCACCTTCTTCACACTTGCACCCTTTGCCATAATTTGTTTTCACATGGGCACCTTCCTTGGCCGTTTCATTTTCTTGGCCCATAAAATTTTATTTCATTCTGTATTTAAAATGCTCAACTCTTGGGCTTCCAGAACACTTGGGCACCCTTCATGTACTATGCAGAGAAGTACTCAGGACTGACCTGTCGCCCTCCCATGACCTGTTGGCTCACAGTCCCTCAAACTATAAAGAGCAAATGTTCCTCTTGGCACTCCTCCCATTAGCAAAAAGAAGTCATCAGGAAGGTGAAAGCCCCCCAGAAACACTATTACCGACCCCCTGTGATGTGGATCCCTTGGGATAATATACCTGTTTATGGTGGTCATACTATTCTAATAACCTGCTTACTTGCTACAATATACTCCAGGGTTTCATTAAATTCAGCCTTCAATATGCATTCATGCCGTTTAATTTTTAAGTTTCCATACAGTTTGGTATTCAATATACATTTGTTATGCTTAGTTTTAAGGCTCTATTCAGCTCATTATTCAATATGCATATATTTTGCTTAAGTTTAAGTTTCCAACAACCGGAGACTTACGAAAAAGTACTGCGATTCGCAATCACTCGGATACAAAGAATTGCTTCTCAAAGTACAATGGGAAAGTTCCTGCTCATGCACTCGAGTACCAATTTATACTGGGTTTCTCATCTGTCAGAAACTCACTGGCCCCATAGATGACTTTCATAGCAACACAAACTTCTGCTTCTGATGTTAAGGTTCCAACTTCTGCCCCACAGACACCTATCTATCTGCTCATCAACACAGGAGAACGAGCAAAGGGAAAGGGACTGCCTCTTTACCCAGCTCCCTTCTACGCCTTCGTGAGACCACCTCTCTTCTGCAGTCCCCAGCATGATATGATGGTTTATTTATATAGCGCCTATACACAATGTGTTTCAAAGCGCATCTCTGCGGTCTGCAAACAGCAGACCGACTCATAGTAGTTCCCACTAACGGCTCGCCTCCTCTCAAACAAGGTCCCCTGCTGGACTCCCCCCACACAGGCCTCCCTGTGGTGTTCTCTGCCTCTCATTTTACACACCTGCAACCCTTTAACAGTTTCCAGGTGGGCTAATCTATTGAGCTTTCATGACCATGATCAAGGGGACATGCCAGACCTTCACAACCCTTTGCAGGCACCTTCCATGTCCCAGTACTAAAGTAGTGGAATGGCATAGTATTCATCATTCTTAGTTGCATCTTCCTCATCTCAGTACTGTTAAGTGTCACATGAGGGGGGGAAATGAGGGGAGCTGGCTAACAAAAGCCCATAAAGGATGGGTTGGTTGTCAATAGGGAAAGGGGACACCACGTCTCACTGAGGGCACCCACTCCCAATCCCCAAGGTCCATCCACCCAGGTGATCCTCCCTCACTTCTCCACACCCAGGGTCAGGATCCATGAGCGATGGCCTTTCCATGGCCACCTGAGAATAGGATCCAGGGCGTTTAGGAGTGAGAATACCCTCAGGTTTATCACACTATTTGTCTAGGAGTGTAATGAGCTGCAGCTATATGTCTGATTATGTTTTGACTTTCGGTGACCTCCATCTTTGTGTTTTACATTTAACCCCTATTCTTTTGCCAACTGCAAGTAATATATTTAGCGCATGGTGTGCATTTGTACTACTAAAAATTCTCTTACAGGTTCAGGAACCACTGACCAATCTGCTTTGGCATATGGGGTCCCGATCATGGCTGATTGTTAATTGTATAGTAGTTCCCCTTTTCTTCCCCATCCTGTAGTCCTGTGAGGTTCTTAACATTAAGCAGTGGTCAGCAGTTACTTTAGAAGTGGATTGATTCTTAACTTAACACTACTGTTCTTATACATGTATTGGTATTTTTACTATGTGTTTAACCTGTATTACTTATTTTACCTGATATAGTTTCAACTTATAATTTTACAAATGTAAAATTGCAATATGTACATTGTTTTTTTAGTTAATTATGAGAAAAAAAACATACTTACTACAAGCCTCCCTCAAGTTAAGACATACTGCTCTGTCACAGCTACTCCATTAGCGAGACTGGTCTTTTTTGGTGCAAAACAGGCCCGCATTTAGGTTACTCGGCCTTCAGAGGTTGCCCAAGAAGCTCCTTAATAAGTATAGGTATTACGCTACTGTGGTAAAAAGGGCTCCAACGGTGGTGTGCCAAAACAGCTGCCACCAGCCTACTCCCCAATGCAATTTCAGAATGAGGGCATCGCCCTAGGGCGAACAGGAGGTGCTTAAAAAGCATTCACACCGGGGGAAGGGGGGAAGGGCAATTGGCCAATCAGATAGCTGGAACAGCGGGCAAGAATATACATTCTCCGGCCGTTGATCTGGCCACCCTAGGCCTCTGCCCGGGTGGCCCCATTTTTATTTATTTTATGTGGCGAGGCAACAGGGAGCCTCTACCTGTTGCCGCCCCACAGGCCTCCAAAACCAACTAACCCCATTCCCCACTCTACCTGCAGAACCGAAGCTTTGAGGTCCGGTATCCCGCGCTCCTACCAACCCCAGCCGCCACAGAAATGAAAAGGGGACTATCTCTTTTTCCTATGGCCACTGCGGCCATTTCTTTTTTTCTTTCTTCCCTGGGAGATAGGCTGTGCAAGCAGTGAATATCTCGAGGGTGAAAAGAAAAATAAATTGCACTGGGATGCGGACATGGCCGGTGGCTCGGGCTGGCAGGCAGTTACTCGCCTTGTCCAGCCCCACCTTGAAAGCCATATTGTTGCCTTGGTAGCCCTACAAACCACTACAGGGAAATATACAGAGTCACAGTGGAAGTCTGCCTGAGCACAAAACGAAAGTCATAAACCTGAAAAAGACAGAAAACGAGAAGATTGGCCAAGTTAGGCAATCAAAAAAATAAATGGTAAATAAAGGCCATTATACAATGTAAATACCCTGTAATCCTGTATTTGCTTTTTTGCACAGCAAATGAAAGATCTATTTGAGAAATATGGTGTGTGAACATTCCATTATATGTTGCAATGTGTACACTACCACTTTATACAGCTGCTCCCACTCCGGAGTTTAATCTTGGCTTCTCCGGTACGTTTACAGTTATGTGACTCAGGTGGGCTGGAGGTTAACCCTACTGCTCATTTCAGGGTTGATTCTCCTTGTTTCTTAAACACAGCGACAGAGGAATTGTCCTAACCAGTGGCTAATCGAATGTTCACTGGAGAAACCATCGCAAAGTATAAGGTGCAAAAGGAAACACTGACCAGCAGGATTGTGTAATATCGCCTCAAAGTAAATCTCTGAAATGCAACCTGGCTCTGATGAGAAGAATGTTGATCATTCTTACCTCCTGCTGCTGTTCAAAGACACTGTTAAAGTCCCCATATGAGGAACCAGAAAACTCTCCAAATATTTTTCTGAAAAGTTCCTCTGGGTCAATGCTGGGACCTCTTCCACTCCAATACTGTTGCCCTGTGCCTGAAGATCCTGGGTCAAAGCCTGCCGTTCCATAGGTGTCATACTGTTTCCGTTTCACTTCGTCACTTAGTACCTGCAGAAAAGAAAAAGTAGGTATCAAGGCTGAAGTCCAATTTTGACAAGTCATTAAGAAGACAAAATAGATTTCCAGAACTGATACTTGGCCTGGAAGGCAGCACTGAGCTGAGCTCCTCTGCTAGCTTATCCTTGCCTTCTTCCTACTGTTAAGCAAGTAATCTTGCTATAACCCACAGCAATACCCAGCAACAAGCAACATAAAACAAAATCAACAGGCACGTGCAATTGGAAAAACAAACACAAATTGGGCAACCCAAAGGCTGCAGGTGTCATTAGTAATCAGGGGAGAGTAATACAATGGAAATGGTCACCCCGCTCACGGGTTATGGTGGCAACTTAAAAAAGACTCAATGGCTAGATTAGGAAAGGCCCAGCTGAGGTCAATGCTAAACATGCTACTTTAATTTGTACTGTGCAACCAAGAGGCCCAGAAGCATTCGGACGCTAGAAGAAACAAACCTTAGATTCAAACAGTCATACAACATATAACAAACAAACCTAAACAGAGAACTGCGTCTTACCTGGATCTAGCGGGGTCTCAAGGATTACTTGAAAAGAAAGGTTTGCAAGTTTCTTCTCACATATGCTTAGTGATTTGATAATTCTGAGATCTGGTGAAATGGAGTTCCAAAGTCTTGGTGCTGCTATGAAACACACTTATTGACTTTGGATAACTTCTCTCTTGGAACCACAAGCATGTTGGTATTATCCAATCTGAGCTGTTTAACTATGGGTTTCCAAATTAATCTTTCTTCCAGGTAATGCTGATTGGAGCCCTCCAAGCATTTGTGTATTACTGTTAAACAAAAATGTATTCTGGCTTCTATGGGTAGCCAGTGTAGGCCCTTCCGTGCTTCAGAGACACGTTTTTTAGCCCTACTTTGACTCTTAAAGCATGTTCTGAATGACTTGGGAGTCTGGCAATTTCTCCTTTTCGGACACCAGTCCGAAGGATACTACAATAATCTATCTTCAAGCCTATGATGGGCCTGACCACCGTCTCAAATCTTTTCTGAGAGATATTGACAGATAAGGGAGTAGTCTAATATAGTAGGAGGATGTTGACACTAGACTGTTAGCTTGAGCTTTCATATTCAGGCTTTGATCTAGAAATACCCCCAGGGTTTTGATCTTTTGTTTCATAGCAATTTTACACTCTGCTATCTGAAGCGCAAGATATTCACAACACAATTCTTGTATTCTGGGGCTTGTACCTATAAACAATTCAGTTCTATCGCAGTTTAGTGCTAGCCCACCTTTCCGACCTCCAATCCGGAATGAGACCATACATTTCATTGATGATGCGCTTATCTTCCCGATAGTGTATCATCCCTTTAGCGGGGAACTGAGTATCGTCCTTGTAGTTAGAAAAACGTATGTCCTTACTTTCTAATATCTACATTGGAACGGAGGCAATTTAAGGGTGAGAAACAGTGTTACATGCAAAGGTCAAAAGCTTACAAGACCTGGCCAAAACAAATTGAAGGCTCTCTCTCCTCATAGGATTATCCAATTCTGAAACAACCTGTGTATTTTGGGATTCCCAAAGGATTGGGAGAGTAGGAGGCCCATGGAAATCCTGAAATGCCTGTTGCCTGTTCTACTAAACATGCCTCTGGGAACAAAACCTACATTGTAGATTGCATGGCCCCAAAGCCCTCCCCTATTGACAAAGAACTAGAACCTTTGTGCTAAGATCCCTGCACTTTGAAGAGAAGGAAATATTTAGGAAGGACGCAAGGGAAATGAAAAGTTGCTTGGTAGGGGTCCATAAGATCAGGATCTGTAAGTGAAAGCTATTCTTACCATCAAAAAGGCTGCAAGTGAAAAACACCAAAAGTACTTGGTTTCTTAACCTGCCGCTTTAAAAATAAAATAAGGGAGGCGCTGTTGGACGCCGATCAAGATGGCTGCTTGAACGTGAAGCTGCGCTGCCTGGCAAAATCCTGCGGATCGGGAGAGAATAAACTGAACAAAAGTCCGAAACCAGATTGCGGAACCTTCAGGGAGTGTGCGGAGCTGTTTAAAACCTGCTGCATTGAGTGGGTCCCGAGAAACACTTGAGTGGCTGACGCGAAAATAGGATATGCCCCCCCCACTCCTCCTCCCATGCAGTGGAGCTGGTCCCCGGCTGCTAGAGATCCCCCGTGTGAGCTACTAAAGCTCCAAGCCCGAGGCCGGACAGCGAAGAGAAGTTGAGAGCCCCATCGGAGTGAGCCTGCGCTGTGGTTGTGGAGGAGTGAGGGGCCGCGGGGCAGTGCACGGCAGAGGAGCCCCAAACTGTGGGGAACGTGCACCCATCACACAAACCCAATCCGTGCCTCACAGCAGACTCCCTCCACTGCGACCACTGTGAGCGAGCTGCTGGTGCGCCTGGGTCGAGGGAGCCCCCCCCCCGTTGGTAAACATCCAAAACTAAAGGTACGTTGACCTGATCGGTGCCCACGCCGCCGCAGTGCTGTCCCCGCCACCCCCACCAGACATGACATCCCGGCCCCGAATATACTGAGGCGCAGAACGCCATCAGACCCGGTGGGGCCAAGTGCGTGTGGCAGCGCTATACCCCATTGTAAACAGGCAGTCTCTAATGGGTACACCAGGGAAAACACATGCGGCGAGACTAACGTGGAACGTTAGAGGCCTTGCTCACTCGATCAAGGCAAGGAAATTACCAAGTTACGCAAATAGGCACAAAATTTACATCCTCCTACTACAGGAAACCCACGCAACAAGTAAAGTGACTGATTCATTTGCCTGAACTTGGGGCCCCACGTAAGCTGCCACTAACTATTCTACACAAGCCAGGGGAGTGCTCACAGTGGTGCACAAGCAAATTAACTTTCATCTCACCAGGTCTAAAACAGATGAGGAGGGCCATTATGCAATCATATGGGGTACACTGTACAACGAAGACATAATGAACACTTATGGCCCTAATATTGACTCCCTCAGTTTCTACCTAAAGATCCTTACGTTGATATCCCCGATAGGCCAAGTGCTCTGGGGCGAGGATTTCAATATTATCCTGGACCGAACTTCTGGAGGTAGCAGGAACCATTCCAAATCCTCCCTGACCATACTCCAAGCCATGTCTACACTCCCCCTCACAGATGCGTGTAGGGAACTACACCCACAGGAGAGGGAATACACCTTCTACTCCTCGGTACATGGCTCCAGTTCACGTATAGACTATTAGCTATGCACACCGGACCTCATATCAGAAGTAACCGCATGTATGATTCACCCTCGCACAATGTAGGATTATTCCCCGGTCCTTCTTGACGGAACACCATCTACAGCAAAAAATATGCCCGGAACTGGAGAATGCCCCCCGCACTGATAGAACCCCTCAGAATGGAAATAGACTTGCATGAACGCAATGCAAACTGTCAAATCCAAGGCAACGATCTGGGAAACCTTCAAGGTCTGGCTGCTTGGGAAATTAATGGCGCAGAGTTACAGAGCGCTGAAGGAAATAAGAAGGGAACTAGACCACACCGAGCGAGCACTGAGAGACCTGGAAAATGCGCACGCTACCAGTAACAGAGAACCCCTTCTGCAAAACATCTCAGACATCTGACAAAATTCAGGTCACTGGCCGAACGTGAACTCTTCTACGTGACTCAATCTACAAGAGCCAGGAGATACAGGAGATACGGCAAAGGGTACAGAGCTAGCCGAACACTTGCTAACCTCATCAAAGCAGAGCAAGGAATGAGACCCATTACCAGCATTACAGATGCGGATGGGTATGTGCAGACTAAAGCTACTGATAAGGTATTCCAGAAGTTTTACAATGAACTCTAGTCTAATAGAGACCAGGTCTCCCAAAGAGAATTACAAGATTACATAGACTTGTTCACCTGGCCCAACGGAACGAAGCTGAAAAAACAACCCTGGACCTTCCAACTAACCATCGAAGAGTTAGAACAAGCCATAGCAGACTTGCGGGCCGGCAAGGGCCCCAGATCCGATGGAATTCCAGTTGATCTGTACAAAACATTTCAAGCGGAATTAGCCCCTATATTACTGGAGGTCTGGGAGGAGGCCCTAGGAAAAGGGACACTACCAAACACCATGAAAGAAGCATTCATAACAGTACTCCTTAAGCCTCACAAACCACCACAAGATCCCACGTCCTACCAACCTCTACCCTTAATCAATTCAAATGCAAAAATATATGCCAAAGAAATCGCAAACCGCCTCAAAAAATATGAATCAACTCGTACACCCTGGTCAATCGAGATTCGTTCCCACCAGATCCACTGCGTTGAACCTCAGGAGATTCTTCGCCATCACCTCTCAGCTGGACCCGAAAGAAAAGACAATAGCGCTCACACTAGACGCTGAAAAAGCATTTGATTCTGTATCCTGGAACTATATGCACGCTATACTAGACGAGATGGAATTTGGCCCGGTATTGATTATGTCCTATACTCTGACCCCAGGACAATGGTCAGAACGAACAAATCCTTATCCCCAAGCTTTGCACTTGTAAGAGGAACTAGACAAGCCTGCCCACTATCCCCCCTCATATTTGCTCTCACTATAGAGGGCATGGCTGCCAAACTTAGATATGAACACTCATGGAGAGGTATTCGCGTCAGGGGACCCCCCCCCCCCAATTTATCTCACTCTACGCAGACGATACAATGCTGTATATCAGAGACCCCAAAACCAATCTACCACCGGTAATGCACGAAATTGAGACGTTTGCTAAATACTCTGGGTACTGAGTCAATCAGGCTAAATCAGAAATCATCCGGCTCACACCCTCCACAGTGCAATCTCCATCCACTGCACAATTCAAATGGGCACCCACCACTGCACGATATCTGCGAATCATAATGGCCATAGACAAACAGACCCTTTATAATAACTACGAACCATACTTAATACTCCTGGAACACAAATTAAAGGTATGGGACAAACTTCCAATATCGCTAAATGGGCGACTATCGCTACTCAAAATGGTAATGGTGCCAAAATTATTATACCTGTTCTGTAACATCCCTATTTGGCCAGGCAGACCTTTTTTCCAAAAACTACAGAGAACACCATCAAGTTTTGTATGGGGAGGGGGAACTGTGAGACTCCAATGGCCGAAAATGTGCGAGAAGTACGAAACCGGGGGCTTAGCAGCCCCGGATTTTCAACTATATTTTCAGGCGCCCCAGGCTCACTTTGCAAAATACTGGTGAGACTCGACCAAAGCATATGCACACATACAAGCTGAAAAGTTAGCTGTGGCCCCTTTCAACTTGCGGGCAATGCTCTTTTCCAAGGAGCTAAGAGATCGGGGGAGGTTGACCCGGTAGGTTCCAAAGTGAGAGCATGGTCCAGTCTACTGGATAGAGTGGGGTGCGACAACCTATACTGGCCACATACCCCGCTATGGCACCACCCAAAGCTCGAGCCCACCCTGGACACGACCCTTCATAAAAGATGGGACCCAGGGAAGGAAATACATATGTGTGACCTATATCCTGACAGGAAGTTTGCATCCCTGAAGACCGTCCAAGCGAAAGTCAGGACCGGGCTGGTCATGTCACTACAATACCATAGATTAAAGTCAGCGTGTAAGAAGCAATGGCCATCCTTCCCGGAAGCCCCACCCACTCACCAATTCTTAACCGATACCATGAAACCCGAGGGCTTCATATGAGGAATTTCTACCCTCTATAATGCGGTCCCAACAACACCCCCCTCCCCCCAAGAACACAATGAAGGCCAAATGGGAGAGGGACCTAAGGATTACCATTGAAGACACTCAATGGGCGAAATATTGGCAATTAACCAAATCTATATGCACCAATTTTAGATTGATCCAATTCAAGATACTGAACCATTTACATATAAATCCCAATAAAATCGCCAAATTAGACCCCACGACTAAATCATAATGCCCTAAATGCCAGACCTAAGGGGCAAACTCTTTTCACATGTATTGGACTGTCCCCAGATTAAAAAGTTCTTGTGCAAGGTGGCCGAGACAGTGAGTGACATTATCGGTCTCCAAATTCAAGCAACCCTATTAAGATAACTACTCTGCGACATCAGGAAGGTCTCGATTAAAACACGTCGACTTGTTGCAATTGCAGAGGTGGTCGCTAAAAGGGGTGTCCTTGGGGCCTGAAAGGCAAGAACCCCCCCACCCATCCCACCAATCGGCAAGCCTGGATGAGACACTTAATACTTTTACAGGAAACTGAAGAAATATATGTTCAAAATGTGGTGCCTACCTGTAGACCAAAAGATATTTGGGCCCACTGAGGAGATATTTGGGGACATCCCTCGACACGTCAGGAGATGAGTCACCCTGCTCTGCCAATGACCCCAGCCAACAGGTCTACGTGAATATCTCAGAGACCATGCTGAGAGCACGCAAATAGTTACCCACACATACAATACAAAGCGGACCTTAACTCGATATTGCATATTCTGTTGTATGTTAGATTTGTATATTTTCAACACATCAGCTATCTGTGATGCACTTGTCAAATCTCAAAATAAAGGTTTTTTAAAAAAAGAAACAAAATATGAGACAGTGCACCATTCTACAGATCCCAACCATTCATCTAGTGACTATACTATGTCCAGATGTATTTTCAAGACTTTGTTATTGTTCTGTTTGTTAGATGTATGTCTTTACTGCCTCTAAATTCACTTTGCCATCCATTCACTGTTATATTTACCTCTCCCTACCTTTACATCTTCTGTCTGGTACTTCCAATATTAACTTTATCATTACAGGGGCAGACCCCCTGTAATTCCCTTTTCTCACCCATATTCTGCATTTAGCCCCCTTCAGCCCGAACCCTAACCTTATAGCTAACCTAAGCCAGTAACCCATATCAACGCTTGGTTCATGCCAACCTCGCAGCCCTTCGAACCAAAAAACGACAAGCAAAAAGCTGAGTGGAAAAAGGCACCAGCGAATACACCCAAAACCGTTCTGATCATCATTGCTAGAGAGTACAAGTTAGCCATCATTGCAGGCAAAGCGACAGCATAGATTGCTAGAACCGCGAAGGGCAGCTCTAGCGCGCAAGACATTTTCCGTATTCTTAGAGAATTAGAAATGCCAGCTGCCGACCCCCCCCACCCTCATCTACCATCTTAAAAGATGAGATGAGGTGTACTAGCATTCACACTGCCATGAGAGCTAACCTACACTCCCTGCAGGAGAAAATCCTGCTAAAACGAGATCTCATTAAAGGAAAGGCACCTGTACACAAACCCACAATCGCCCCCCACCCCCGTCTACCAGCCCGCTTACCACTACCTTTCTATTCAGAGAAATCTCAGAAGAAGTGACTGCAAATATTATAAGAAAACATAAACCGTCCAAATGCAAAGGGGATATCTGCCCAGCATTCATAATCAAGGATTGCGCAGACTTCCTAGCCCCTTTCATTACCAGTTTTATTAATGCATCATTCTCTTCAAACCAGGTACCTACTAAGCTAAAAAAATCATGGGTCCTCCCCTTATGTAAAAACCTAGCTTAGACCCCTCTGCCCCCAACAACTACCACCCGATTACCACTGTTCCTTTCCTACTAAATATTTTGGACAGGGCAGCCTACAACCTAATTCAACCATTCCTTGAATCCAACCACATCCTGGGAAAGCGCCAATCAGGTTTCAGAGCTGGACACGGAACAGTTAGCACTGTTACACTTAAAAAAAAATATTCAGATTGACAGTTTCAGAGACGAAGGAAAGACAGCTCTCCTTTTCCTTGACCTAATCAGCCACCTTCGTCCTGGTAGACCATAAAACCTTGTGTCACAACCTCACTGTGGCCATCAACTTCTCCCAAGAAGGTATGTCCAAGGTTGCTTCTTTCCTTGAAGGAAGAGCCATGAGAGTCTTCTCTGACTCGGCTATGCCACCCCACACCCATACCAATCTTTTGTGGCGTCCTGCAAGGGACCGGTGTCTCCTCAACCCTCTATAATAATATCTTTACCAAACCCATCTTTGACCTCCTGGATGGTCTCTGCCAACTATGCAGACACCCAAAATCCTCGTCCGACTGTCACGATACTAAAATGACTCTGACCATCAACAAAACATGCTCAACCATTCAAACCTTGATGGCTGAGAACCCTCTTTGCCTAAACAATAAGACAGATCCTAGTGGTGGGATCACCAGCGATGCTAAAGAAATTCCCCCAATACTGTTATGTTATTTTGCATTTATATAGCGCCTTATATACCACTGGTATGGTCTGAAGGTGCTGGTAGGTTGAACGCCCTTGGGAACCGAAGTTCGGGTCAGTAGAGAGATTAGAGAGTCCAAGGTGCGTGTGTGCACCGGGTATGTGTGCAGCTGGTGCGGAGTTCATGTGGTAGCTGCTTCTTAGCGGTAGGTGTGGTGGTTGAGAGATCAGGAGTATGTGTTCGCTCTGGCCGGAATTATCCAGATCGAGAGTGGCTGCGTTAGGTCTGAGGAGAATGCCTGGCTGGGGGTGTGAGACCAGCGATGTTTACTTATGGGAAGAGAGCGGCAGATGTTGATATGAGAACAGATATACCGAATGGTGTCATAGTATCTCTGTGTTCTAGTTGAGTGGTGGTGTAAGGAGAGAGTAAGCGTGGGGTGTGGTATGAAGTATGCTCTTTCAAAGGTTCCATGCATTCCAAGGCATACTGTGTACGTCACACATTTGAGCGGTCAGGTCCGTTCTATGCGTTTTTTGGTCATTTCAGGCGTTCAAGATCGCACTACACATTTACACACTCAGCCGCCGTCCACTCAGCCGCCGTCCACACTTGTTGGCTCTCCACACTTATCCGTTAACTGCTTTTGTCCTGGACGCTTTCTACTCATCCATTCTCTTCACACTCATCCATTCACTCCACACTCATCCGTTCACCCTACACGCGTACGGTCTCCTCACCCATCCACTCTCCATACTCATCCACTCTCCAACGCTCCAACGCTCATCCGCGCTCCCCGCTTCCCACCCGTCCGCTCTCCATATTCCGTTCTCTCCACACTCATCAGCTTTCCACACTCGTACGCTTTCCAGACTCGTACGCTCTTCACACCCATCCCTTCTCTATACTCATCCGCTTTCCACGCTCATCCGTGCTCGACGCTCTACACCCATGCATTCTCCATACTCATTCGCTCTCCACGCTTGTCTGCTCGCCTCACTCCTCCGCTCGCCACACTCCTCCACCAGCCAGCGCTCTCCACGCTCAGCCGCTCTCCACGCTCAGCCGCTCTCATACGTTTCCCAGACTCATCCGCTCTCCTTGCCCATCCTCTTTCATACTCATCCGCTCTCCACGCGCATCGATTTTCCATGCTCTACACCCATCCGCTCTCCATACTGCAATACTCATGGTCGAGTACAGTCGCAGCGTCTGTGAAAACCTTGGGAGTCCACTTCAATGCCACTCTCTCCCTCACAAAACAAGTGAATGCAATCACCTCCTCCGCAGCATACACTCCCAAACTACTTAACGCAGCCAAACAATGCTTGACACAGTCCAATTGCCTCACCATAGCTTTTTCAATAACGGGAGCAAGACCAGACTATTGCAATGCCCTCTTTGCAGGTACATCAAAGAGAAATATCTGCAAATTGCAGGTAATTGAAACTGATATTTTATTTCTATTGCACTCGTACACAAGTGTTTCAGAGCGCGACAAGGCAAGGGAGTGGAACAGGGGAGAACAAAACAGCGATCTTACTAGGCCCAGTGACATTGAGAATGTGCAAGTGCATGGCAGAGGGGGAGGGGAAAGGTGCATGGAAGGGGGGAGATGTGGAAAGTGCGAACCAGATGAGCAACAGATAAATAACAAACAGAGACAGCAAACAAATAAATGCAAACAATGTGCTTCGCGCAGCACTAATCAGCACCAAAAGAGACATCTCTGCAGCTAGAAAGGAGGCACACTGGCTGCCAATCCAGTGAAGGATCAACTTCAAAATCCTCACAAATGTCCCCTGAACACAGCACCCGAATATCTGGCCCAGAAAATTGCCAGATCTAACCAGACAAGACCAGTAAGGTCTACCCACTTACACTGCACCGCTGAAGTTCAAGCGCATCAGAGGAGGTGCCAGTTTCCCAGTCGTAGCAGCAGCTCACTGGCACTCCCGCCTGCACACGCTAAGAGCAGAACTCATTGGGCATTCTGAAAAGCCCTCAAAACTTGGCTCTTCGCCTAATCTTTGCCTGGTTGAACTCAGACATTGGGAGCTAAGAGAACTACCTGCTCCTCAGTTCTTGTTTTTTGTTTGCTGTCTGTCATTCCCCCCCAAAATATGTACTGTGTAACTGGTTCGCAACAGCACCTCGATGCCTATGGGCTTGGGCGCTTTACAAATGCAAATCCATTTAAACATTTTAATAAATGACAAGGCACTTCCTGGTGTTTTCAATGCCTCCCCATTACTGTACCTCTTTCTCCATCTCCCCCCCTTTTGTTTGTTGGAAAGTGTAAAAGGAGTGAGAAAAGAGTAAGGAATGTAAGGGCAACAGATTTCATCTCACTTCCAGTTCATTCTCTCGCCTTTTCCTTCGTATGCTCTACCCCCACTCCCTCTCCCCCACTACTCTTGCTCACTTGCTTTCTGTGTACCTTTCTCTCCCACTTTCACTCTGATTATTCCTGGTTCTCGCTGAGAGACGTGTACAACACCACACTTGGTGTAATGGCCTCAACAAGTCCACAGACTATGTTTGACCTTCAATTTCTCTTTTGGTCACCAGCCACGTTTACTATCGACTTTCCAATACTCTCGCCTTCTCCGTTTTTTCTTGCCCTCTTTTTCCTTTTTATTTTCTCCTCTTACATTGGCTACCGCTCCTCCTCTGTTTGCTGATCCATGGATTGTCTGACAACCTACCCTTTTTCCAGGGTGCCCCCGCACACCTACCTTGCACACATTTTGCATGCATTCTTTTGTGCTGGAACAAAAAATGCCCAGTGCAAAGATTAGCGAATAGGTGTCAATTGTGTCTCCCTTTAAATTCAGTCACCAGTCTAGGTGTATTTTGTGTTTTTTGATTAAATACATTTTCAGTTAGTCAGCCGAGGAAGAGGACATGTAAGCCCATAGTATCATATGAATGCACTCGACCACCTCATAGGGAGGCCACATTTTATTGGGAAGGTGGTTTATGGTATCAATACAGTGTATGCCCGATTAATGCTTGGTATTTTTTATTTTATGTTTGTATTTGGTTTACCAACCTTTTACAATAGAATTTAGAAATAGTAGCACAGTAATAATAATATAAGAAAATAACAGAGGAAAGCACCACAGTATACATAGTCCACATTTAGAGTGATTCCAAGAACTGAAACAAATGGGAAAACTTATATTAATGCTTGGTGTGGTGTCACAAACATCACACTTGGTATTGCGATTCAGATTGAAATGATTAAATTAAGCCTCTCACTACAAACCAGACTATACCGCAAATGCCAATGTAGTTTAGACAAGCCTTTGTTACCTTTGTCAACAGTAGCTTGCTGAAGTAGAGGCTACCCTGTCATTTAAAACATGCAATATTTTGCACAAAGTTCTACCATTCATTGTTGTAGGCCCAAATGCTGACAGTGGTCTTGTTACTCGTTTTAATGGGGTTGTTTAAAGGTGTTGTACATGTGCCCAAATGTCTGCAAAAGCAATTCTTTGAGCATTCCACAAAACACCAATTAGACAGACCGTAATATTTAGCAGTTGAGGCTGCAAGCACTATTGACATTAGTGTGAACCTTCTGCAGATTTGCTCTTTGCATTAGTTTTGTCACAGGTTTTCCCATTATGGTGAAGATGAGCATTCTGCCGTTGTGCTCGTTCCTCCTACAGTGCATCATACTTGTCTTGAACATTTCTGTAAAGATTACTTATATTTTGTCTAGTGTCTTTACCATACGTTTTGTTAATAAGTTTTAGTTATTGAATACTAGATTTGGCCTTGAACGACAGTTATGTGGGGGAGCAAGATACATTTGCGTGAAAAGATGGGATGCATTTAATCTCTGGACCCATTCATTTCAACTTAATAGCCATAGATAGTTCAAAGACTACACCAATTACTTATGGACATGTTGCACTTTGTCCTCAGATTAAAGGAATAGTGTGCAGAAAAATATTATTGTCCCGAGCGTTCGGGCATGTGTTTCAGCATACGTTGATTGATCGTACAAACATTTCCTATGTTTTGCTAATCTTATCCGTTGCCGCATCGCCCTAAGGTGAACTGCCCTCTTGGCACTAAATCATATCCCCCGCCCCTGAAGCTGACATCGATAGACGCGTACGGCCCATTTCACAACGCCAATGCACGTAGTCTTGCAATTCTATACATCACTCGCGATTTATGGAAAACATATTGGTCCTCTTGTGTCTTTCACGTACAACCAAGAAACAATATTTCTCTGTGTCCCAAATGTAATGGAATGCATAGTTTTTCACTTTTGTAATAAGTCTACACTTTAAAGCCCAAGTTGATTGATCCGTGAAGTAACATTTGTACTGGCACCGATGCCATAGGATTCAAGATTGCATTTTCAACTAAGGATTGATACACTCACCGTGTTCATTTAAATATAGTTTGTATCTTTCTCTTCCACAGGTGGTACAGGCTGGTGGCCTATTGTGCGTTTACATGGTGGCTTCATGGGAGGCTTGGACACCCCGTTCGACAAGTAATACCCGCCTGTGTCGTTGGTGCCATTAGAGACGCATTCCCCAGTGACTTCGGTCAGTACAGGGGATTTTCCGACACTGTGCTGCAACGCGAAGTATACAATGTGTAGTACATTTGTGCTTTCAACATCAGCAACAAAATAAAATACTGAACTTTTATGAATGGTTGTTTCAATTTTTCAGTGAATCAAGGACACGCTCACTTGTCCTGGCAAGGCTGACTGGGTGGGAACGGCCAAGGTGCCAAACACCATGTACACTTCAAAAGGTATCTTCCGTGCAGGGGCCATTGTTCACATGGCCTCCCCAGAACCACTGTCCCACTGTCTCCAGGCAGGCTCCCCTGAAGCAGGCAGCGCCCCTGCTATCCGCATAAGGCCACGCCATATACAGGTCACCCATTCACATACACACCCACTTTTCTAATTCTATATAAACCCCTTGATATTTATCGTGAGAACATCTTTGAGCACTGCAAGTCAAATCGTGATTGTGCTACTTGAGAACATCTGTGATATGATGATATGATATGGCATTTGTAACGCGCCTATACACAAGTGTTTCAAGGCGCGACGAGGCAGGGAGGGGGGAACAAAGGGAGACAGACAACGATCCTACTAGGCCAGGTGTCATTCAGATCGCGCAAGTGCAAGGTTAAGGGGACGGGAAAAGTGCAAGGGGGAAAGGGAGAGGGGAAAGTGCAGTACACGGTTAGTAACAAACAAGATAAATAATAAGGGCCAGCTGGTGGAAAGTGCAAGATAATTGCTGGGAAGAGGGGCTGTTGGGATACAGAGACAGTCCCGCAGTGCAGGGGTTGCCGGGAAGGCAGTGCAGGGGAGAGTGGCTGGCCCAAGGACCGAGATTGGTGAGTGGCCCAGTTGCTGATTTAGTACAATTTCAGTGATTTAGCAGGGGAGAGGGGGAGAGAAAGCAGAAGCAAAGAGGAGGGTTTTGAGGCGCTTCCGGAACCGGAGATGGTTCTCCTCAAGTTTTAGGGAGGCAGGAAGGCTGTTCCAGAGGGATGCCCCTGCAGCAGAGAGAGATCTCCCACCAACTCGTTGCTTAGAGAAGCGGCTGACCCTGAGGGAGTTGGAGGCGGATGAGCAAAGTGCTCGAGAAGGAAGATATTTAGGAAGGGAGAGTTGAGGGTATTTTGGCCCCAGGCCCCAGAAGGCCTTGTGGACAATGCAGAGGGTTTTGAACTTTATCCTCGCAGCCACAGGGAGCCAGTGTAGCGGTTTCAGTCCTGGAGAGATACGGTCCCAGGGCTTGAGGCCAAGGACAAGTCTCGCAGTCCTGTTCTGGATGAGTTGCAGAGGGCGGAGAGTAGCGGCAGGCAGATTTAGGTAGAGGCTGTTACAGTAGTCCAGCTTCGAGAGAACCAGGGCTCTGGAGACAGTGAGCTTCTGGGGGAAGGAGAGGAAAGGAAGGATACCTCTGAGGAGGTGCAGCTGGTAGTGTGACTTCTTAGAAACGTCAGAAATGTGAGGCGAGAAGGAGTGTGGAGTCGAAGATGACCCCAAGGTTTTTAGCATTGTAGGTAGGAGCAGGAAGAAGGCCAAGAGAGGCCGGCCAGAGAGCTGCAGGGAAGGAGGGAGTGGGTGGGTGTGCCGATGAGTAGAATCTCGGTCTTACTGGCATTAAGGCAGAGGTCGTTGGCGGCACACCATTCCTGGATAGCAGAAAGACAGTCAGATGAGGGAAGGAGAGGAGGAGGCCGAGGGTAGCCTGAAAATGAGCTGGGTATCATCAGCATAGCACTGAAAGTAGGGGCAGAGAGCAGCAATGCGTTGGGCGAGAAGTGCCAGGTACTGGTTGAACAGCCAGGGAGAGAGGTTTGAATCCTGGGGGACACCACAGGTAGAGAAAAAGATGTCAGACAGGAAAGACCCCAGTTGGACCTGGGAGGGTCGATTTGAGAGGAAAGAGGTCAGCCAAGCCAGAGCCTGACCAGTGATACCCAGGTTATCACGGAGACGGTTGAGCAGGATGGTATGGTTGACAGTATCAAAGGCAGAAGAGAGATCAAGCAAAATGAGAACACAAGGAGTGTTTGAGTCAAGGTTCGAGAGCAGGTCCTCACGGATGTTCAGGAGAGCAGTTTCCGTGCTTCTGGCAGCTCTGAAGCCAGACTGATGGTCATGAAGGCTACCAACAGATTCAGCATGGAGATTAAGCTGGGAGATGGCAAGTTTCTCCAGGAGCTTGCCCAGGAAAGGAGTGACAACTGAAAGTCAGCTCGTCTTCATGCTACCTGTGAACATCTCCGAGCACTGGAAGTCAACTTGTGATCGGTCTACCTGTTCACCTGCTACTATCTACCCTGCTTGCTGAATCTGTTCGTTGGTCAAGGTAAGTGCAGGTGACCTAATCATCTCTTCTTGATCTCTAAATTTCTATCTATTTCGATCGAATGTACCCAGTGGTGTAATGTTCATTCATCTCATTGCCGTTACCATTGACTTCTGTTTGATTTGTTCTCGATATATAGCAATTGTCATCAATGTCAATTGGGATAGTATTGCATCCTTCGCAGACCGCGTCTATAAGCAGGTTTCCTTTTGATGCATGATAGTACATTCAAGGGACGAGTAACACGTTATGATTTACGTCACATCAATCAATTGTGTATGAAAGTTATCCTAGAATACAGTCGGCTACGCTACACAGGTTTTGCTTCTGTGACCAAAACAAACATTGCATAGAAAAATGTTACGCTCACCCGTTATCCACGGGGACGCCACCCAGCCCTGGTTGGATAATTTCCACTCTCAAACCCTCTCCCGGTCCCCTGGTAAGGCCTCTGGTTAAAGATGAGTCACAGGTATAACAGTTTGAAGATGAGCATGGGCCGGTAGGCGAAAGCGCAGTGTGCGCGATGCTGTCCGGTGAGAAATGTGCGGCGCTGTTTCGTCTTTATATTGCCAACCTGTGTCTTTTCTCTCCTTGCAGGTTGCGATGTTCCTCGCCGAGCGACGTAATGTTCCAGCAATGATATTGACCAGGAGATGACTACCCTGGTAAGAATTGTGTGGCTTTCTTCATTCGGGAGGAAACTTGAGTAAACGCTTACTAATGCAGTCTTTCTTTCTCTTCTTTCCAGGATGCATGCGGTGCCGGATGATGGAGTTCGTACCTTCAGGTGCATGGAACTGAAGTCAGCGGTGGATTGAAGACAGGATACTGTTCCAGGTAGGTTTTGTAGTGCTCTTTCGCTCTCTGATGGTCCTTGATTTCAGGTAAACTGGCATCAAAGAACTGGACACGGTGACCGTTAAGCTGCCCACAGCAGAATAACGCAAAGCATGTTCTGCTGTTTGGGTGTGGTTTAAATAGTCTCAGGTAAAGTAGTCCAGGTAAAATAGTCCCAGGCCTGGCACATCCAAAAGACTAGACCGCATAGCTCAGTTCCTTGTAACTGAGCTATGTGTGTGCCTCCATGTTGGCTGAACCACCCCCCCCTACCCCCAAGTTAAATATTCCCAAGTCAATAGTCCCATTCTAATGTTGGCCTTCAGGATGGTTATGAGCCTTGCGCCAAAGGCGCCAGGACTGACTCCAAGAGTGTCTTGGATGAGGTTTTAAGGCCTTTGACCTGGCCCTAACTGGAAGGCTGACTTGCCAGTGAGGGCCAGGGGCAGGGGGCATGACAAAAATGTTTGATATCCTATCTTTCTCACGCATTCATGCAAAATATTTTTTTACACGATGTGGATTTTTTTTTTTTTACAGATTTTTCAACAATGCCTGCGTGTATGGTTTACGGTTGCCGTTCTAAGCGCCATACCAAACCTAACGGCACAATAATGCATATATTCCCGAGGAATATAGATTTAATAAGAGAATGGGTCAGATTTTGCGGATTTGTGCCGGAAGAGCTTGAAAGTAGAATCCAGGATGTCTTGGGGGACTTGAGGGGTGATCGATTCCGCATCTGCAGCCTGCACTGTAGAACGAATATGTACGACCATTCGCAGTACACAAAGGAGCATCGACTCAGAACGTCTCGTAAATTGCTTCCAAATGCAATTCCAACTCTATTCATGAAAACACTGCCTCAGGTGAGTCACGGTTCATGATTTAGCTATAGGCCTTGGGTACTGAACAGGTAACTACATGGATGGATTGGTGCTTTTGGTGTAAATGTTATTTTTACTAAACTTTGCATATTTACCAGATTGTATTGCTTTACAACTATACCCCATTTGGCTAGACATCTGTCACTGGTTTTAGGAGCATCATAGAAAATTATTTATGAAAACAGAAAACTATGCTATAGTGTCCTTAGAAATTAGCACAATCTTTTCGTAATCGGTTGCTTCATATGTCAATTTTTATGTAGGTGAGCATATTCACTGAAGCACATACTATCGGTAGTGATATCACAGACACGTCCAGTATAAGAATGGTTAGCCATACAGACTTGTTGAAGTTCATATTCTTGAGAGTTGGATCTTCCCACAGATATAATGCAAATCTAATTTTCCCTTTACCACTTCGTAACAAAGCACTGAAAATGAAGGAGCAAGATTCTGCATCAATTTCTTTCCTGGAGTCAACAACTACTTGGAGTGCTTATCAGGTAGTTTTATTTCGCTATTCGATTACGGAAATGTAATATGCATGGAATTTTAGATAATATGAAATAGTTTACGTATCCTGTCGTTTGTTTACATAATGTTTAATTTATGGGTTTTTATTGATATGTACCATTGACTACATCCTATTGTGTCTGTTCAATTTCACTGTTTTCATCCATACTAAAACAAGTACTTTGTTACAGGGGGATACAGGGATTTTAGACTACAATTACATCATCCTTTGGAGCTGGTCCAGAGCATGAGGGATGCGTACTGACAGTTCCGTTTAAAGAAAGTATATTTTACATCTAATACTATCAGACAGTGACATTATAAACAAGCTTCTCTTCAAACTTCTAATGTTACAATTTCTACCCTAATGCTGAATACAAGTCAAAATGCTTGAGTGCAACATTACAAACAGTGGGTTTCGCTAGGTGATCTCTGATTGAGTACACTAGCCATCAATTAGGTGAAATTCGAAATGTATAATTTGACTAAATGACCTACACAGTTTACAAGGGTATGTATGCGAGGAAAGAATTTGATTAAAAAAACGATTGACTTTTTTAATGAACATTTAAGGGATGTATAGAAGGCCGGGATTTAGAAGAGGAGGCACATGTATCAGAGTTGACAGACCAGCTTGCTGGTGCGGTCGTACTGTGAAGAACACGGTTTCACAGAAAATCAAGGAGACAAGCGTAACACTTTTGTTTAAAAAAAATGGTTTGGGCTGGTGTCTTCATAACATGGCTTAAAAATAAATCTAAAGTGCTATATACTGTATGTTGGATTTACATTGAACATGTTTTTACAACCCATCTCCTAGAGGCCCAGAAGAAAATTAAGTATGAAGACAGACATCAAATGAAACCAAAGATGCTGCTTGCCAAACAGATTTCACCATGGAGCAACTACTATTTGAGGCGCAGCGTAGTCCAGTCAATAAGCAGACTCGAGATGCTTATGCCCAATAGCCAGAAAATGAATTGAATGTGACCCGCGAAGCAAGCCAAGTGTTTTTGGACCACTACTACACTGCGAGAACTCGACAAGATGAAGAAACTGAATATAAGGAAGATGCTTTTGAATTACTCAGTGACCACTTCACACAATCTACACCCGCAAAAAAAAAAAGGGCCACCCAATAAACAATCGACATTGATAGTTTCTCCAATTCATGTTCAAATAACACAAGCTGAAATAACAGACGCTGAAGCCTCAACGCAACTGACCGAGGAACTAGCCAAAGATCTCGACTTCAGTGTTTCCTGTTCGGCCGATATGTACACCACAGTTGAGTCACAAACCACATTCATGCAGGACAATAGTATAATAAAGGAGCACAAATACATAGTATTCGACAGCTACCTGGTACAGTTGTACTGATGCTGAAGTGTGTCCATCCAGTTGGGGGGACGGGGGGGCGGGTTTATGCGGGTAGCCATTGGTGAATTTGACTTGTGTATCACAAGGCACAAATCTGAAAATCCAAGCCACCTGTGGCCTGCTCCATGCTACATTTTCATGGTCCGCTCAACCGATGCTGGGCAAAGTGCCAGCTGGTTATCTACTGTGTGCAGCAGCTTTACTTTTCAGTGGCAATTTTATTAAGTTGTCCAGTTTCTGTCAATTTGTGGGACTCCAGTTCCTTTCTAAAACGCAGTACTACAAATCTCAACTAGAATATTTATTCCCTGCTATTAGTGAAGCTTGGAAAATTGAACAAATGTCAATTGAAAGGACAGTCTCGAACGGTTCAGGCTAGCTGGCGATGGACAGTGCGACAGCCCCGGATTTTCAGCAAAGTACTGCACATACCACTTTCAGGACAAGGAAACTAAACAAATTGCGAGTTCCGTGGTCATGCAGGTGTCCAAATGTAAATCCTCAGTGGCCATCGAGAAATATGGTTTTATAAAATCCCTGGCAGATCTCCAATCAAGGGGAATGCAAATAGACCTCATAGCCACCGACAGACATGTTTCAATAGCCAAGGCCATGCGAGAGCAGTTTCCAAAAAAATTGCCATCAATTTTATGTATGGCACATTGCCAAATCAATCAAAAAAGTCACAGCTGCTGGTAAAAAAAAAAATAAAGTTCTGAAAATATTTTACAGTGGTCCCAGTCTTTGAGCAAAAACAAGACCTTTGCCGTGAAGCCAGCGGTGTGGGCTGCACTCCCAAATACCACTTCAATGTGGAGTATGTTTTCTTGATCAGTTTTTGAAATATAGTTTAACACAGGTAGTTGTATTTCAAAAAACAGAAGTATTTATTCTTTATACTGGTATATTGTAATTCGAGTTCACTAATTGCAGATGCCTCAAAAAGATAGTGGCCTATGCATTTCGGATTTAACATCCTTCATCAGGGCAAGGTTATTATCAGCCTACATTAAAGATTACCCCATATTTCAGAGTTGCCATTTCAATCACATCAAAAACCACAAAAACGTCAAACCATAACAAAAGCAAATACACAATAGTTTCAAAATTGACAGAGTAGAAGGACATTCCAGAATGTCCCTCACATTACATGTGTTGGATAAAAGCACATGCATCATATATTCAGGGGTCACAGTTTTTGTCATGTCATTCAATGAGTCCCAAAAAGAGTGAAAGAACATGTGTCACATCCCCAGTATTGTATTATACATTGGCATTCAGATAGTGCAAGTTATCAAATTCAACGATGCCTAGGTATACACAGCATTTATACATAAGTGTTATGGCGAGAAAAATCCAGCAACAATACACAAGAAAAAAGAAGTGCAGAGATCAGATCGGCTCACAAAGATGTGTCATGTAATCACAACTAAATTTAGCTTGTGCTGTCACTAACCTGAGGCTGGTCGTAAAAGTGACTGTTCTGTAAAGTGGCAAATATGTTGTAAAATAGAGATTAGGAGTAGAGAACATATTCGCTTGTTGAGCTACCAATAAGGACCGCACTATCAATGTGCTTCTTACCAGTAAAAATGCGGTGTAGACTCTAGCGTTTATCAGATTTCGCAATTCACGTGAATAAGAGCGCGAATGATGTGCTGAAAAAGTAATTAAATCTGCATCAGTCTACTCATAATCATGGACCAGAGGGACCATACATCTATTGCCTACAAGCATACCTTGTTTGAACTGAAGGGCTGCAGAGTCGAACGCGGCGTAAGCGTGTGCACAATCTCAGTGCTACTAATGTTAGGAGAGTTGCCGACGAAACCAATGTTTACATTGCTATTTGGTGGCGGCCATCTTAGAATGGTCAACTTCGTCAACTTCCTATTCTTGTCTATCAACGTTGCAATTGACAGGATGGATGTTTACGGATAATTGTAAATATGTAAAATGTTGTGGCTTACATTGTAATGGGTTGTTTGTGGCATACTGCAACAACACGCAAAAACAACCTGTGTGCACTTGTCTTTGTCCCGGGCAAATGGGTAGTCCAGCACCGAAATGCACGTAGTCCACATCTGTGTCCCCCCAGGTTCCACCAACGCCAAATTCTACACTAATATTCTGTTAAAATGCCATCCATGTGGTGTTCTTATTCTTCTGTCAACTTCCGCATCCCACTGCGAGCTAAATATACTCCACAGCACTAACCTCTCAAGGCACATCATAGACTTCAACTTATGAAATGAAGTGAAGGGCTGAGCAGTGGAAAAACTGGGAATTTTTGGCCGTCGGGCAAGTACAGTTTAGTTGCCTGTATGTCATTAGCGCCAGACAATGCAAAGTCTCAACCCACCATTCAAATTGAATATCCGGCGCTGCAGGTGAGTTAAGACATGAGAAAATACCCTCCTGGGCTTCTAAACGCACGATTTTGGTGCGTGGTTGGGGCCCCCTACCCTGGCCTGCAGCCCCATTTACTGGCTTCCCCCTCCCACCCTCAGCCGCCTCCCAGCCCAACCCCTGCCCACACGCTTCCTGGTTTCCCTCTGCCCGCCTCCCTACACGCCCACCCCATCCGGACTGGCCCACATACCCCACATCAAGGACACCCTATGGCAGCCCTCTGCCCGGCAGCCCTGCGGCGAAGGACCCCGAGGCAAAGGACTGCCCCAAGATGTGTCTGCAGGTGTCCGCAGGGGACGCCAAGGAAGCCAGCAGCTAACAGACACCAACAGAAACTGAGTGTGGCATGGGTGGGGAGTAGAGCAATCACTACTCCAGAAAACCCCTGCCACTCTATCTTACCTCCCAATAACAAAGTGCCATAATATTAGCATGTGCACACTTAGATAGAATTGTGAATATTAGCATATCCACACTTAGATAGAATTGTGAGTATTAGCCTGCATCGCATCTAGATGGAATTGTGAATATTAGCATGTCCACCCTTGGATAGAATTGTGAACATTAGCCTGCGTCGCATATAGATAAGATTTGGACTGAAGAATAGCATGCCTGCGCCTAGATGAAACTTGAATGTTAGCATGTGCCACACTTAGAGCTGTGAACACCAGCCTGCACCGCATCTAGATAGGGCTGTGAATGTTGACATGCCCACACCTAGATAGAATTCTGAACATTGGCCAGCGCTGCATCTAGATAGGATTGTGAAGGCAAACAAGTACCACAATACTGTGAATGTTAGCATGCTAAAGATCAGGTAACCCACTAACCAATACAACCTCAAACTCTGCATACTTATCTCACTCAATAACTCACACAACCATCTCTCGTACCACAAGCCGCATGCACTTCACAACACTGCAACACAAGCCGGAGCAACAGCACATGCGGACTGACACCGATCCAATACCCGCACCAAAGCTCAACATCTGGTGTATACCGAGTTGAAGCTGCCAACAGAACACCGCTGCTCTCACTATCCTACTCCCTCTTCACCTTACTAACCCATCCCCCCCTTATCGTTTACAGATCCGCCAGAGCGCCAGGGGACCAATTCCGTTGGTGACGGTGCGCGGTACAAATACCTTTAACATTTAAATTATCCACTATTTCACAATGTTCATCTGTCGGTATGGCAATGGAACCAACTTATCACGGGAAAGCTGGAGCTTTCCGATAAAAAGGGCTTACCATAGATGGAAAATTCAGCCCTGGCAGGGAAGGGCAAAGGCTAAAGTACAAGATATCCAAAAAACAGGACAAAATCTCGTGGCATGGACATTTTTGAATTTTTGAATATATGTTAAATGGCATTATGCAGTAAAATGCAGAAAAGCACAAGACCATAAAAAAGAAAACTGTAAAACGTTAAGGTCTTGGACACATGCCAGTGACCAAAAAGATAGAAATAAAGCTAGAGGAGCAGAGTGTCGCGACTACACTTAAAATGTGATGTGTGCAGGGAAAACCAAACATGAGAGCTCCTGCACGGATAGCCATAAGGACTGATCCGTGCCCACGAAACAGGAGCTTAGCACGTCTAGTGAAGTTAAAAAGACTTCAAAACAATCAAACAAGGTTGGGTGTCCAATGAGGTCTATGGTGGGACAGTAGTAAAAAGAAAATCTTCCCCAACACCCACCTATATGTGATAGATTCGGACTACTGTGTCTAGGGCCTTCCACACATACCAGGGTTGGGATATAGGACACAGTACTGAATGGTGCATGTCCAAAGGGGACTTGCCTGCTTGTTAGGTTTGATGGTTCCCTGGTTCTCCAGCATCCCTGTTATTGTAGGTTGATTGCTTGTCTGTTAGTGAGTCCACATATGGGTTAGGTGACACATTGTATAAAATTAACTTTTTATAATATACTGGTATATTTTTAATACTGTGTATGAATAGCCAAAGTACTCATTCAAACTGATAGTTTCATGTGTTATCTTAATGAAGGAGATCTTTTTCAGTTAATCAAATTGCGTTTTCTGGAGTGGTGCGTTTACTCATTGTACCTCTGCGTCGACTGACAACACCTATCTGGAAGTTAAAGCTTGTCGCGCTGTCCATGTTACATACTCACTTGGAGAGGTTTGGTTTCCCTTTCTTGTCAGGTGTGTAAGCCTTCCCCGTAGGGTTAGTGGTTATTGCATCTTCAACAGTGGGTGATACAAAAACTTCCTTAACACACTGGCAGAGGATGGGGAGGAAAATGTGTGGGAGGTGGAAAGGTTATTCAATGAGACAGTATCACCACCACTGCCCACCACACCCCCTTAGATGCTGGTAGAAGGTGTACACCTCAAGAACAGGGGAGGGAGTAACAGTAACTATGCTGGTGGGCTCCTTACACAGTTGAGATTCATGCCCAGGCAATCCCCTCACCCAAGAAACTGTAGTACATTTTGTTCCCCACACCTAAATTGCTTCACTGATTTTCTCCTGAAGGTCCCCAATATTGCTTGCTCCCAGATCTCTTCAGCAATTGTTTTGGTGCTAGGTGCTGCCTGCAGCGATATGGCCATCCACTGTAGGTCTCTCCCCACATTGACACTTGCTCTGAGGTGCACCATACAAGGCATACAATAAGCAGTGTTGTATAGCAATTTGTCATTTATTTCTGTAGATTTCCTAATTAACCAGACACTTGTGTAGCACAGCTACATATTTAAATTAACCTTTTCAATGAAATATCAGCTCAACCTGCATTCCGCTCACGCTCAGGGCTTCTTTTCTCAGTTCACTAAAAGTTCAAAGTGACTAGTGCAGCAGTAATCACCCTCCCATCCCCACTCAAAAAGTGGCCAAGGCTTGTGTGGGAGTACTGGCTCAAACATTTATTGTTCTTCAAATAATTGCAAACCAAAAGTAATCCGGAGGATACTTTTATTAAGCCAACTATATTATGTCTGTAGTAGTAATAAACTTTATTTTGGCACATAGCCATAAAAGCAACAATGAAACAATAACAGTAAAACATTACATAATTAAAACAAAACACAAATCACCTATCTAAATATCTTCTGTTAGGAAAAGACCAGTATGTGATAACTTTAAAACAAAACACAATAAAAGATAGTCCTGCAATTTTAAAAACATAGGTGGTTACATTATGCATAATTATAGTATTGCCGCTGTAAAACACTATTGTCTGCATGTTTTTCAGTATTATTTAGGTTTGAGTGAATCTCAACCAGATTTCATTTTATAGGGGTAGGTGCAAATTGACGAGGAAACACTTTGAAATTGTATATGATCACATGGCCAAATGCTTTTTATGGAAAACCTAGTTCTGTGATCTACTGGTTGTATACATCGGTGCAACTGGTATGCGATCATCAATCTGGCTTCAGAGTAGCCAGAGGCACGGAAACTGCTCTACTGAACACTCATGAAGACTTGCTCTCAAATCTTAATTCCAACTCTCCATCCATTCTTATCCTTCTGGATCTTTTCTCTGCCTTCGATACGGTCAATCATCCCACCCTGACAAATCAGCTCTGTGACACTTGGCATCACAGCAATGGCACTGGACTGGTTGACCTCATTCCTCTCAGACGGGCCTTCCCAGGTTCAACTGGGACCTTTTCTCTACCCTACGACACTCTTCACCTGCCGCGTCCCTCAAAGCTCTATGCTCTCACCATGGCTCTTCAACATCTACCTTGCCCCTCTGGCCCACCTGATCATCTCCTCTCCTCACTGTGTTCTGCAGACACACAGCTCTCCTTCAATCTTCTCTTTACTGCCTATTCCTACTCTCTCATCCCTGTCCGACTGCTATTCAAGCATGGTGTGCTGCCATGATCTCTGCCTTAATGCCAGTTAGACTAAGATCCTCATTGGGATCCCAGCTGCCTCCTTCCCGCCTACCATCTGGCTGCCCTCTATGGGTCCCCTCCCCCTCTTATAAGGCAAAAAACCTTGGTGTCATCTTTGACTCCTCTCCGTCCTTCTCTCCTCACATCACGGACATTGCCAAGAAGGCACAACAAGCAGTTGCACCTCAGAGGCATTATTCCTTTCCCCACCTTCCCCCAGAAACTCAATGTCTCCAGAGCACTGATCCTCTCTGGGCTGGACTACTGCAACGGCCTCTTCCTCAATCTTCCTCTAGCCTCCCTTCACCCCCTTCAACTAATCCAGAATAGAACTGTAAGATTTCTCCTAGGCCTCAAACACAGGAACTGCATCTCTCCAGACCTAAAATCTTTCCACTAGCTCCCGGTTGCTGCTAGGATCAAGTTCAAGACCTGTTGCATCATCCACAAGGTTCTCTGGGGCCTGGAATCCTGCTGCATCCAAAACTCTCCCTACATACCCCTTTGCTATACCCCTTCGGTCTCCTAGCTCCAACTCTCTAGATCAGACGCTTCTCTAAGCAGAGGGGTGTGGGGGGGGGGGTAGATCTCTCCTCTGCAGGTGCCTCCCTCTGGAATGGTTTCCCTACCAGTCTCAGGCTTGAGCAAGGTCTCCTTAAGTTCTAGAAGCTAAAGACCCCCCTCCTTTTCTCTTCTTCCTTCCTCTCCCACTCCACTGCTAACACCCCGTCTGCCGCAGCGACTGTCTGCCTAGTTCCCTCTGTGTTTTACAGGTCACCAGGCCCCCGGCCACCCCCCACAATTCCCTGGCACGTGCTTGCTCAGCACCGGTGGCCCTCGACCCCCCCAGCACCCTTTCAACTGCACTCTCTCTGCTTTACCCTTTACTTCCCCTTACCACAATATCACTTCACATTTCATGCATTCCGTCACTCCACCCACCCCCCCTTGCACTTCTTGTTACTGCACTTGCACAATCTGAATGTCAAGGCCTAGTAGGACTGTTATCTTTCTCCCTTGTCCCCCACCCCCCCTACCTTTTTGTTGGTCTTGTGGTACCTTTAAACACCTTTTGTTGTATAGGCACCTTACACATGTCCAATAAATAAAATAAATATCCCCTCAAGCTGATCCCGAACTCCTTGACATTCCATCTTATCACTATGTTGTTTTGTACCAGTTACCCTGAAAGTGAGATGTCCGCAAACTATAGCATTGCACCTAGTTTGCCCAGTTCTGTACCCACTACCCCATCCACTCTGATTAGTCTCTTAATTTCCTTCCGCTTGCATAATGAATACATAAAGCCAACTAGATGTTTACGCAAAGTAGTGGTGATCAAAAGTTCCATCCACTTTAAATCTAGAGACCTACTCAAATACCAAAGTAGTTAGCCTCACAAGCTCACTTTACCTTACGATTATGATTGCATTTTATATTACCCTCTGAGCAACAGATCTGGCCAATTCAGAATCCACAAGTAGCTGCCCACATTTCATGCCAGTCAGCGGCACCTCTGCCCAGCCTTCACCCCATCTTTGGAGGTGGTGCCCCAGGCAGAGACTCCAGTGGAGTGCCACACCTGGACCCAAATCCTGCTATGCCAACTCACGTACGCACCTCCAGATCTTGAAAATAACTTTGTGCTTGTGCACATTGGTAATTTCTTTTTGAGGGAAGCATGAATTGCGTAAAGCCTGGTTCCATTCAAAACAGTTCACAAAAGTATTGATAACCCAGATGGTGGCTCTGGGTGCTAATAGTGATAAATACTGCTTTTGTGGGCCTATAGGACTGCAATGCTGCACTTCGGACTACCTGCCCGTTTCCAACCTTGCCCCTCCCCCAAAAGAGGTATTTAATGATGTATTGAAAAGAGTTGATATCAATGAGAGGCAAGGGCCATCTTTTCCACCTGAAGTTGACTTTTTTTTTTATTATTAGTCAAAGACTTTCCACAATTTTCTTCAATTTTTACAAAAATACGTTAAAGTATTTATATTTTCATTAAATACCTTTCATTGTTTTGAAAAAAGGAAAGGAGAGAAAATGAAAGAAGATATATGTGAAGATTAAAATAAATGTTTGCAATTTGACAATTGCTCATACATTTCAGGTTGTCTTTCTTTTTACAAGGACATTTCGATAAGTAATTTGTTCAATCATTTTAACAATTCTATGGATAAGGAGATCTCTTTGACCGCTAATTCTCTTTGCCAGAATTCATGAGTTTCTAACGAGACATTATCATGGACACATTTGGAAAAGTATTTCTCACAAGCTGATTGCGTGGCTGGACAAGTTATCAGGAAATGCCCGATATCCTGGATGGAACCTTCACCACAGAGATCGCATTCTCCTTCCTTTGGTTCTAGATTGTGCCAAATTCTTAATGTTTCCTTTAGTTTTTACCAAATTTAGGAGGAAACGCAGGAATTCAGCATGCCAGTTGGGGTCAGGCAATCTCCCGAGGTATGGCTAAACATATTTACTGGATTTTTAACAAACCGCAACATTTCTAATGGTTTTGAGATCACAGAATGAGGCCCTGGTTGCATCCAATATGTTTTCATTAGAGCCTCTTTGGCTTTTTTTTTTGGCGAGCTCTTAATGACATTGGGAGGGGCAAGTTTTTTTTTTTCCCCCCGCAGACGCCCTTCAAAAATGGACCGGTTAAGTTGCCAAGAAATACTGTACAAAATTGCCAGAATTACCTTTCTTTTATAAAATTATAGCAGAGTACAATTGAAAATCTACAAAAGGAGTTTGGTAGTTTTTTTTGCTGACTCACAAATTGTGTGCTCTTACTTTCTAATTCCATAATAAGATCTTTTAAGGATTTAGTCGTTCTTAAGCTAAATCCAAGATACTACCTTATTCAATAGAAGTAAGGTACAGTTCATGCACCATTTGGGTACTTTTTTCCAATTCAGTTTTAACCTAGGATCATTGTCTGATTTGCTCCGATTAATCTTTAGTTAATTTTTATATCAGCATATTGTTCTGTTGCTTTTAATAGATGTTGGAGCCCGATCGGAGTGTGCTCAATCAGGGCAATGTAATCAGCCTAGGCTAGGAAATGTCATTTACGCTGCATGCCGCAGCATCACACAAATGACTTATTCTGCAGCTATGACTTAACATTGTGAACGTTATTTATGAAACTTCTGAACTTCTCCATAGTCAGCACATGATGGGGCAAACAGACAGTATACAGGACACTGCCCTGTGCACCACAGACTGCACACAGCCTTGCACTGAAAACTGTTTTCAAAGCCTTTTTATCATATTGATTGGTGTCCATCCATTCAGCTAACCATTACATTTTACAGACCCTCATCTCACTTCAGAGGTACACGGACATGGTGCAAATGTTGTAGGTCTTGGGTACAAATAATTTCTGGTGACATTAAATACTAGTACAAAATTGCTAATCAAAGAAGTTTGTTTGCTAATCAAGAACCTTTTAATTGGCACACTCTGCTAATCAACATTTTGAAAACTAAAGTATGCCTTGCACTAAAAAGGAGAGTAAGTTGCCTATTTGGGCCTTGCTGCCTTCTCCCCTCAATAGCATACTCAGTCTACTTTTCCACCTCAATTTGCATACTGAGCAAAGTCACACAATGCAATTAAATACACTCCCAACACACCAAAAATGCCACTATGGCACCTCTCCCATCACCTTGTGTTGAAAAATTTCGAAACAGACCCATGCACTGTGGTAAGCAAGGGTCCCCTTTGGATACAGATATCAAGTGCTTTTGACAAAAAACTCCTAGAAACCCCTGAATGCGAAAGCCGGTTACTGCCGGCCTGAAGGCACAAACAGTGAAGCTATATTGCACTTTCCCCTTGATCAACACTAACCAAACCAAGCCCCCCCCCCCCTTCTTTTTCAACTCTAATCGTGACAAGGGATCATGCAAATGGAAAGTGTTGTATAACAGGGTGCAAAATTCAAGTTGCAAGCTACTATCCAGCCGTAGAAAAGAAACTTGCATCTTCAATTCTATACATACGCACAAAACACCATTTCTTACTTGCTAAGAGTCAAATATAACTAGCCAACAGCTAGTGGCGAGTAAATTTTGCACCCTGCTGTATAAAACAAACATTTATTTCACTTTCCTATTAGGATAGAAACATGGCTGGGTGATGGCGCAATGACCAATTGTCAATCTAAGGTGCAATTCCGCGTATGGCATACAAGTCTTTATTACTGCTCCAATGGATTTCCAGCATCTGGCTTGGTGGACAGATTTTATGAGGCCACCCTAGTTATAGTGAACAGGGCAACTCTGAGAGGTTAGACCAAACCCAATCAAAGTAGCAACGGAGCAGTCAAAGTTATTCACAGGAGACTGAGTGGTGTCAGGGGTCCACAACAAGTCCACACAGTGAAGCACACAATTGCATTTAGGTAGGAATGTATTAAAGAAAAATACAGTATTTATTGTAGGCCTCCAACACTAAAAAAAGAAACCTGCAGTTGAAAGTATCACACATCACTCAAACATATATACGGTTACCATAGGTTTTTAAAAGGCACTCAAGGACTTAAAACAAGATAGAGGCAAGTAAAGTGATGCAGTAAAATGGAACAAAGTCACAAGAAAAATATGCTAGCTTCAGAAGCGTTAAGCTTCAATACATGGAAATTTGCTCATTTATCATGGGGAAACGGACATGCCATTGAGGCCATCAGTACTGGGCTACATGGTTTCCCTTAGTCTAGTTACATTATTACTGACTTTGGTAGCAGAGGGGGCGGAAAAGGAAGTTAACCAACCGACTTGTGTGATTGGGAAAGAATCTGAAGAGATGACTGTGCTGGCTAGAGACAGCGGCAACCCAAAGACTCTTCGTCATAAAACTGTATGTAAACGTTTTTTTGTTTATTTTTTTTAAATCAAAGACCAAACATACGATCAGGGAGACACATGGATAAGGGGTTCTTTCACCACCTGGTAGGAACGAAGGTGGGGAGTAGGAGTATCAGGACTACTTATTCCAGAATTCCCTTTGGCTTCACTAATGCCACGGTGGGAAAAATGAAAAACAGAAAATACAAGAACCATAAAAGCCTGCACTTACCTTGCGCCCGGGGAAACTATACATTTGGACACGAAGGGGAAAGAAGAGGATCCGGGGAATGAGGGGAGGAGCAGGGTGCAGGGAGGGAGGAACGAAGACAGGAGGGAGAGGGAATGCCCCGGGCAATTGGGAGAGGGGAAACACCTGAGAAGGGGAGGAAGCGACGGACAAAAACGTGGACTAACGAGGAACTGGGCATTCTTCCCGATTTCTGATTCCATAGCGCAAATGGATCGAGGATGCAGCGGGCTCCAAGTGGGCATGCTGAGGCGGTGAGAACCCAATGGAGTGTGCCCGTATTTGAGACCTGCTAAATTATCCAAAGGAAGTTACCGAGACAGAGCCCGAATGTGGATGAACTTTATTTTATGCAATTTTGGAATAGGAGCCTGGCATCAGAGGTGCCATCCTGACAGACAAAGGCTCGCCTCACCACAAGAACCAGTGATTCTTGGTTTCGCCTTCATAGACTTATTTGCATTTCTTTGAAAACGGAGGGGGAGCAGACCACAAACTGCCTGCTCGTTTCAAACAACCTCACACAAAAGAGAACGTGTGTGTGTGTTTCAACTGTACCAATGAAAGTGCTTGAACCCATAATCCAAGAACCCTTCCAACGAATAGGGATGGACATTGTGGGACCATTAGAGCCTAGCAGTCAGCGGTACAAGTATAAATTGGTTGTAATAGACTACGCTACAAGGTATCCAGAGGCATTTCCATTAAGAGGGACCGCGGCCAAGCAAGTCTGATGTTCTGCTACCATATTTTGCCAGAGTGGGTCTGCCCCAGGAAATCATTACAGCACAGAAAAGCAATTTCATGTCAGTGGTAATGAGAGAAGTGTGCAAAACATTGGGAATCACTCAACTGAAAACCTCTATCACCCACAAACAGATGGGCTTGTGGAGAGATATAACCAGACAAAGTAAATGATACGCCAGACTACCAACCCCGGTGGGGTGGGATAAGCCCTGACATGGGTCTTGGTGTTACAGGACACTCCACAATCCTCAAGTGGGTTTTCTCTGTTTGAACTGTTATTTGGGAGGCAACCAAGACCCATATTGGGGCTGTTAAAACAAAAATGGGAGAACCAAGAGGGGCCAACCTAACCGATTATGTGAATGACCTCCAGGAACATCTTGGAAAACTTCAGGAGTACGCACAAGAGAATCTGTGGCATGCCCAAATCATACAAGGAAAGTATTATGGCAAATGGGCCAGGATTAGAACCTTTAAGGTAGGGGATAAGGTGTTGATTGTATTACCTACCTCCACAAATAAGATGTTAGCCCAATCGAAGGGGCCATATCAGACAACAAAAGTGTTGGGACCGATTAATTATGAAGTGGAACAACCGGACAGACGAAACACCAGAATTACCACATAAATATGCTCAAATTGTGGAAAATGGACAATCCTGTCTTGTGGACAACATCAGATTTGAATGTAAACGAGCAAACCCTGCCCAATAGTCCTAGCAGTTTACAGGATGTAATGCTAGGTGAGAATTTACACACCAAACAAGTGGCAGAGCTGTTCTCCAAATTGGAGCCGGAAGCTGGGTTTTTTTCTGTACTACCTGGCAGAACCAATCTAGCACCCCACGCTATAAAAACACAACCAGGCAAAATAGTGAGGCTCAGACCCTACAGAACCCCAGAAGCTAAAAGAAGACATAGCCCGGGAAATCAAGGAAATGCTAAAACTGGGCACAATAGTACCTTCTAAGAGCACTTAGTGTTCCCCGGTGGTACTAGTACCAAAACCTGATGGTACCACCAGGTTCTGGATGGATTTCAGACAACTCAATGCAATCTCCCAATATGAAGCATACCATATGCCAAGGATAGATGAGTTTATTGAAAATTAGGGGCTGCAGCATACTTAAGTACATTGGACTTAACCAAGGGGTACTGGCAGATCCCTCTCAACAAGGAGGATCAAGAGAAAACAGCATTCGCCACCCCACAGGATTTGTTTCGGGTTACACGGGGCTTCAGCGACATTTCAATCCTTGATGGACCATATCCTAAAACAAACATGACAACTCTGCAGCTGCATGCCTTGATGACAGTCGTATTTAGCAACACTTGGGAGGAACATCTGGTTAATTTATTGGAGGTGATCAAGTCTTTACAGAAAGCTGGGCTAAAGATCAACCCCCAAAAAAAAGAAAACACTGGCAGCGGAAACTACAAAATATCTGGGTTATTCAGTGGGAAAAGGGTTGATAACCCCACTATTGGACAAAGTGCAAGCCTTAAAGAAACTACAAGTTTGCACTACCCAAAAAGGGATAAGGGCCTTCTTGGGATTTGTGGGATATTACAGAAGAATTCTTCCTCATTTTTCCACAATAGCAGCCCCTCTAACAAATGCCCTGAAAACCAACCGGCCCTTAGTAGTCACGGAAGAGGCCAAGCAGGCATTTAATTCTTTGATAAATGATTTCCACCCAACCGGTACTTCATTGTCCTGACTTCTCTCACAAATTCTTCTTGCAAGCTGATGTAACAGGATGTGGGCTGGGGGCTGTTCTGTCCCAAGGATCGGAGACAGGCATACGGTCAATAGCCTTTATCAGCAGAAAACTATTGCCTCATGAACTTCCATATTCAACTTTGGAGAAGGAATGTTTGGCAATTAAATGGGCAGCAGAAACCCTACTGTACTACCTACTGGGGGTGAAACTTTACGATATTCACTGATCATGCACCGTTACGTTGGTTGGCTGTGCAGAAGGACTCAAACCACAGGGTGCTTAGGTGGTTTCTTAACCTACAGCCTTACACCTTTGTGACTGTTCACATACCGGGAAAATATCAGTTGGTGGCTGACTCTGTCCCGTGCCGTGGACCAGCCCGAACGGCTTGGTCCCTCGAGGGGAGTTTGTGAGGATGGACTTTGGGGCAAGGAGGGGGCGGAAAAGAAAGGCAACCATCCGCCTCATGTGATAAGGATAGAATCTGAAGAGATGACCGTGCTGGCTACAGACAGCGGCAACCCAAAGACTCTTGGTCATATAATAGTATATAAAAGTCAAAATAAGCAAAGATCAAACATACGATCAGGGAGAGACCTGGATAAGGGGTTCTTTCACCACCTGGTAGGAACGAAAGTGAGGAGTGGGAATTCCAGGACTACTGATCCCTGCATGCCCTTAGGCTTCATTAATGCTGCAATGGGAGGAGCAGGGTGCAGGAAGGAAGGAAGACGGGAGGGAAGACCCCGAGCAATTGGCAGAGGGGAAACACCCGTGAAGGGGCGGGAGGAGGAGACTGACAAAAACGTGGACCAACGAGGAACTGGGCGTTCTTTTTCCCCAATTTCCGATTGCAGAGCGGCGAATGGAACAAGGACGTGGCGGGCTTCGAGTGGGCATACTGAGGAGGTGAGAACCCGAAAGAGTGTGCCCGTAGTAGAGACCTGCTAAATTATCCAAAGGAAGTTAGAGGAATAAACCCTGAATGTGGAGTAACTTTATTTTATGCAATTTTGGAATAGGTGGTGAGCCCGGCATCAGAGGCACCGTCCTGACAAAGGCTCGCCTCAGCACAAGAACCGGCGATTCTTGGTTTCGCCTTCATGGACTTATTTGCATTTCTTTGAAAACGGAGGGGGAGCAGACCGCAAACCTGCCCGCTCGTTTTAAACAACCTAACACAAAGGAGAACGTTGAACGTGTGTATGTGTGTTTCAACTGTACCAATAAAAGTGATTGAACTTGCATTCCTGACTGAGTCAGTAACTTACTGTACAACTCTTACCTGCCACTTTAGAGACATCCTGAAAAAAACTGAAGGAACCAAGTATCCTGTTCAGCTGCAAGACCTGCGAGGAGAACGGAGACCCGTTGGAATTGGGCCTGTCGACCAACTTCTGCTGCAGTCATGGTAGAGCCCAGTCTTGCTTGAGATCTCCAGCAGTCCAGCAAAGGAGCTGTGACCCTTGGAGTGCAGAGGACATCCATTCTCCACATCAGCTCGGAGTCCTACGAAGAAGAATCTTCTGAAGCGCCCCTGGACTGCCAAGTGACTGACCAGCTTTGGGCTACCATGCTGCAGATGTTGCTGTTCCGAGTTGAGGCCTAGAACTTTGGGCATCCTCAGCTTGTACTCTAAGACTTAACTCTGCGAAATTCCATGGTCCTAGCATCAAGGGCACCAGAGATAGGATTTGAAGTCTGAGCGCAGCAAGTGAATACTCTTGCATCGCCGTGCATCAGTGGCCATCGTCTGAAACTGCTTACCTGGGCCAGTCCAGTACTTAGAGGGGCCCTACATAGAGTTTTGCTACATTCGGCAACTTGAAGACCTTGCATCATCATCATTTGTCGCCGACCGAAGTGTAGAAACCAGCAACACCTGGGCATAAAAGGCTGAAGTCAGCGGTAGGAAAAGATACAGACCCTCTTCAACAGACTTGTCAAGTCCTACGAAGAATCAGAGTACGGGGGGTTAGTTGTAACCCCCAACTCCCTCTTAAGTTTCATTAACTTTTAGAATTTATTTTTAATAGTTTGGCTTTGCCATCGCTTTTTCACGCAAGCACTCCGAAACATTGGGGACACTTTCATTAGTTGGAACAGTTCACTAGACCCCAGAGACCATACCTTCATTTTTTCCAGCCTCACAAAACTGTATGGATCTTTGGTGAACCTTTGGGCACAAGGCCCCATACATCTTACGTATGGACTTCTGAAGCTAGTATTGTACTTCTGTGGACTTGTAGTGCTTATACTACTACACAGCTTTTATATGCATTTTGCTCTACTCCATTGATTGCATGGCATACATTACTCACTGTAATTTTATTTATGATGCTTGTATCTGCATATATTCACATGCTATGCGCAAGCTGACATCTAGTGGTAGCCATGGAGTATTACATAATTTGTTTTAGAAACTAAAAAAACAAAAAAAAGGAGGTCGAATGGGCATGTTCGTAATACTATCCCTAGTGTGACGTCTACTGTACCCATGGTCCTTCATGCGCCGAGGTCCTTCAGATAGTTTTGTTTCCGATATGAGGTTTCATGAAATGTAGCATGAGTACATATGTAATAAAGCAGAAAATAGCGATAGAGCAAGAAACATCCATGCACCTTCAACTCCAGGAAGGAAGGGCTGCCGCATGTGAATCTAAGCAGATGCAAGCATCAGAAATACGATTACAGTGAGTAATGTATGCCTTCTGAGGCTTGTGGATCTGCTTAGAGTGCATGCTATGCACAGACTAGCGAGCAGTACCTGGAGAAAGAGGTGGGTTGTGAGAAGGTACAGCAGCTAAAAGATATTTTAGCACCGCGTGTCAGACCGGTGAATCTGCTTTAGAATGTGCGTCAATGCAGTAATGCTGAGTAAAGGTATGTATGAACTTCAAGTAGCTGGTTTGCAAATCGCATCTATGGTGACGTTTGCAATTAATGTTAAAGTCGCTCCTGTACCTCTGGTAGAGTAAACTCTTGTTGTGAAAGGTAGGGTCTTGATAGTGAATAGCACCACTGTATGCATTTGAATATCCATCTAGAGATGGCATTGTTTTCGAAAGGAGATCACCTTCCCTACAAGGTGCTATGTAAACAAAGCTGGTCGGTTTTCATTAGAGGTTGTGTTCACAAAGTACAAGACCGCCCTCCTTACATCTAATGTGTGGAGGATTCTTTCAACTGTTAAATGGATTTTGGAAAAAAAGTAGCTAGTTCAATGGACTGGCTGACATAGATCTTGCATATGAATTTTGGTGAAAATCTAGGATGCGTTCTAGGGTGCCTCGAAAAATGCCATTCGTGGTATAGGCAACTAACAAATAAAGTAAAACTAAATAAGGTCCTTGTAGATTACAATAAAAGGGTCTTGTACAGATAATGACTGTAGCTCACGTACTCGTCTTCTTGTATGTTAAGTGTTTTACGCTGGCCTTGTGCATAGGCTCAATCGGCAGACCCATGAGCTTCGAGAGTACCACATTAGGATCCCAACCTGGTGGAGGGATAGAAAAGGGAGGGGATAGTCTCTTTACTCCCTCAAAGAAAGCTTTGATAAAAGGCACTTTCCACTGTTTCGCAAAGTAGTGTATGCGGACAGGGTCGCTAGGTGTACCTTGGGAGTTAAATACTAGGCTAGTAAAGCATGCAGTGTACAATGTTGGATGGTTAACATTCAATTAGATTTAAGGATTGTGATCTGCACCATCCCACAATCCTTTTCCACTTGTTGAACAGTGGCTGGTGTTGGGTTTCCGTGTCTCCTTTAAAATATCCATACACCTTTGAGGAATGTATAAGTGTCCAAAACTCTGACTTCAGCAGCCAGGCTGCCAAGACCATAGACTGAGGATGTGGCTGGAGTGAGGTCCCCTCGCACTGGGATAGCATGCTGGAGGGTTACTGAAATTTGATTGAGTTGCACAGCACCAGTTTGAGCAGGTGTGGAAACCATGGTTGTCTTGCCCACATTGGATCTATCAGAATTACCGTGGCTTGTTCCTGGTGCATCTTCAATGCATGATCCCAGGCAGGAGCATTGCCTTGCATACGTTTTTCTGGCGACTGGCTAGATAGTGAGGGACTTGAAACAGCATGTTTTGTACTCTCTCGTTTCAGGCTGGGTATGAGGCTCGATTACTTCTCATTGATTGAGAATTCCAATTGGAACAGAAGATGGATTGTTCTTTGTATGTTGTATTTGCACATTTGAGGAGACTCCCCGATTGGCCAGTCGACTATATAAGGGTGCACTGGGATTGACTGTGTAGGTGTGCCGCTACCACCGCTAGTACCTTGGTGAATACCCTTAGAGCTGAGGCTATGCCGAAGGGGAGCATTTTTAACTGGTAGTGTTCTCCCGCTATTTGGAAGCGCAGATATTTTCTGTACGCTGGGAACATCGAAATATGAAAGTATGCATCTTTCATATCCAATGTTGCCAATAATGCCCCCGTTTTAAGAGGAATTGCGTTCTGTAGTGTTGTCATGCAAAATTTCTGTGGCTTGATAAAATCTTGATATGTTCGCTGGGTGCAGGTCTAGTACTGGGCACAGATCTAGTACTGGGCACATTGTTAAGTCTTTCTTTGTCAAAAGGAAGTACGTTTAAGAAATACCCTTGTTTACCGGGATGATTTCTATGAAGTCCGTTTACAGCCGGGTTTTGACCTCTTCCAGCAAAATGCACCTTTCTTCTGGTGTCATTATCCTGTGTCTTGGTGGGTGGTTGGATGGTTTCTGTAGAAGCTCTATACAATATCCACCCATCGCAGTGGATAACACCAACTTGTCCGAAGTGGTAATCTCTCTTGCATGGGTGAATTGCCAGATGCGACCTCCTACCGGAGTAGCAAGGAGGGGACCTGGAGCAGGGAGTCCTTGCTTGGGCTGGGGGGGTGTGGGGTTGAGTCTCTGGAGGAGGCTCTACCTCTGCTCCTGGACCTTTTCTAGCGTCTATGGAAATTGGACGAGGACTGTCTGTAGGGAAAGATAATGCATTGGTTTCACAGGGACAGAAAACTGATTTTAATGGAGGCAGTGGAATGAATGCAAAGATGGCAACTATTGCATGTGTAAAAATGTTCCATGATAGTGAATTCGCCAGCTGTCTGTCATTTTGCGCTGAATAGACTAACCCCTAATATAATTAATGAACAATTTACCATTAAATAACCTTCCCCCAGTAATTAATGAATGTACCCTTTAACATTGCAGTGCAAAATGGTTCAGATGGCAAATTCTGTTTTTCTTTCAGTAGAAGTAAATGTGCATGCAAAATGCATGGGCTGTCTTGTACATTCAGAAGGGCATTGTGTGCTGCAGGAAGCAAAGTTGATACGAGTAGGCTCAGGATTCTAGAAGGGAGATGGGGTGACAGGAGACATCAGGAAAGAGGCAGGATAAGTAAAGATAGACAGGCCTATGCTATAAAACTAGCTAGAAGACGTGGTGGAGAGTCAGTAATTTCACAGAGAGAAGAGATGAAGTGCAGACGACAGCTGCACATGTAGGGCATAGCCAAGCTGTAACGAGAGAGCAAGACAGCCGCGACATTTGCAACATTCCACTTGCAGATAAGACGATCCAGAGGGGCTCCTTCAGCACAGAAATTCTACACATTAGGAGTAAGTATAGTGAAACTTTGAGGAGCGTGCAGAGGAGAGTCTTTACCTTTGCCGTCAGTTAGGCAGTCAGGTTAAATGGTTATTTTTAACAAAGTTGCTGTCTTTCTTTCGCATGTGTAATGGGGAATCTCTGAAATGTGATGAAGGGAAAAGTTTACATGTTTGAGCTGTATGCATTATATCTTTTCTCTTAGACAAGTACACTCTGTAACCCAATCGATTTTCAAGGTCTTGGTAAGAAAAAACAAATCTCATTGTGAACGGAGAAGACGAACAAGTTACTTACCATATCTGGTAACTTTCTTTTGATGGGATGTTCCTCCAATGTATTCCACATCTATGACAGGTAATGTCCACAGCTGTGCTGCTTTGGAAAATTTTCGGCAGAGGACGTCCTGCGTCGATCCGTTGTCCTTCAAGGACCTCCGTCGAGGGTCGACGTCACTGGATGTTATATATAGGACGCACGGCGCCCGTAGCCACAGTTATCGTTTTTCCCCAGAACATGTGGCACAAATCTCCTGCCAGTATGACTGCAGAAAACCTTGCGGAAACGTAAGCTGCAATCGCACAGGAAATTCAGTAGAGGGGCAGGCTGGGAGGGCGATGTGGAATACATCGGAGGAACATCCCATCGAAAGAACGTTACCAGATATGGTAAATAACTTGTTCTTCGAGGGGATTGTGTCCTCCGACGTATTCCACATCTATGACAGACTCCCAAAGCAGTACCAACTTATGGAGGTTGGAAAGAATTTACAATTTTTGAATTTTAGAATGCCCAATCAAATGGCTGAATAGAGGACTGCCTTACCAAAGGTCAAATCCTGCCCATGGATGGAGTCCATGGAATAGTGTCTCACAAAAGTATGGACAGAGGCCCATGTGGCTGCTTCGCAAATATTGCAAATAGAAACGCCCCTATGTAAAGCAGTGGAGGCAGCCACACCCCAAGTAGAGTGAGCCCGTAAGCCTACTGGAGGGTCCTTTCCCGCCAAACGGTAATACTCAGATTGACAAAATGATCCATCTGGACAAGGTCTGTTTGGAAACAGCCTGCCCCAATCGCCTTCCAGCATAACCAACAAAGAGCTGATCATCCACTCTGACCCGGGCCATCCGTGAGAGATAGAAACTCAAGCTCTTCTAGGATCCAACCTATGGAGCCTCTCCTCTTCCTTACCAGGATGTGGAGGAGGATAAAACGCCGGAAGAATCACTTTCTGGCTCAAATGGAATTCCGACACAACCTTCGGAAGAAAATAAGGCCACACCCGCAGGACAACCCTGTCCTTATGGAAAACAATAAAAAAAACAGTTGCTTGGCGGAAAGTACCTGCAACTCACTCGCTCAGCGTGCGGAATTGACTGCAACTAAAAACACAGTTTTAAAGGACAACAGTCGCAACGGACAAGAATGGAAGGGCTCAAACCGAGATCCCATTAGGAACTTTAAAACCAAATTCAAATCCCATCGAAAGACAACGGTGGAAACACATTAGTTAGCCCTTTTAGAAACTGAGAAATCAAAGGGATCTTAAAATAAGAACATTCCTCAGACGAGCGCTGAAATATGGACAGCGCCACCAGGTAACCCTTAAATGGTACCCACTTGCAGACCCTTGTGGGCTAAAGAAAGCAGAGAAGACAAAACCAAAGGAATGGAACATTGGAAAGGATCCACATTCTGTACCCTGCACCAGTCACAGAACTTTCTCCAACAGCAATGGTACAGGGATTTCGTTGCAGGCCTTCTGGCCGAAAGCAACACCTCCATCACGTCTTCGGGGAGGTCCCAATCCTTATACCTCAACCTTTCAGATACCAAGCATGAAGGCTGAGAGACTCGACCTCTGGATGGAGAACCCGAATCCCCTCCCGTGAGAGCAGATCGTCTCGGTAGGGAAGACGGCGTGGAGGGCAGATGGACATGTCTAGAAGGTCCGGGTACCATGCTCTCAAGGCGCATGCCGGAGCAATGAGGACCATACGGGGACCAAACCTCCGTAACCTCTGCAACACTTGCGGAATGACGGGGACTGGAGGAAATGCGTACAGCAGTGGGAAGGACCACTCCACTACAAACGCGTCCCCTAAGGCTCCTCTTGGGGAAATTCCCGCGAGCAGAATCTCTCGCACTTCCGGTTGACACTGGTGGCAAAGAGATCCACTTGTGGGGTTCCCCAAAGGGCGAAGATCTCCAAATGAACTACCTGAGCCAGCTCCCACTCGTGAGAGACCGTGCTCTGCCACTCAGAGCGTCCGCTGCCGCGTTTTAGTCTCCGGCCAGATGAACTGCCAAGATCGAAATTTCCTGCTGGATGGCCCAGAACCAGAGCTGCATTGCCTCGCTGCACAGCGGGAGTGCCCCTGCCCCCCATTTTTTTGGGGGAGGTAGTGCATGGCCACTGTATTGTCATAATCGGGACATTCTTCCCCCGCACAGAGAGCAGGAAAGCCTTCAGGGCTAGCCCGATGTTAGGGAGAATTCTCTGCAAAGGCTAATTTCCCAAACCTAGTGAGTCCCCCAGCGGCTTTGCTGGATTTTTGGGGTTTATTTTTTTCTCCTGCTAAGAGTGAGACTCTTAGACATGATTTGAAGTGTTCCTTTGACTTTGTATGCGTTTTATGGGTTATGGGGTCCTTTACCCCATAGGGCTTCATTTGTTTTTGGTATGTGGGTTACACAGCACCCTCCGTGCAGTAACCCAGGGGTGTCGTAGCGACCCCCAAACAGACTCCATACCCTGGGACTGACTACTGTCTCCCAGGGCATGTAAAGTCACCATTGGCTTTACTAGTCTCAAATTGTGAACAGAGCCAGTTCAAACCATCATATTGTGGACGTACTGGTCGGGGCAATTCGATTGCCCCGGGGTCTGTTGTTCGAGGGGGCACTGTCCTGTCCCCCCCGACCGAGTTTTAGCTGGTGGCAGTGGATACTATTTATATTCGACCGCGAATATATTCCTATGGAATTTTCCCATTGTTCGAGGCTACCAATTTTTAATGTAGCCTCGAACATACCGCCGGTTTATTAAATTAATATAAATTCACCGGTTGGTATTTTTTGCCGAAACTCTGTTCCAAAATGGCGTTTGTGTTCGTTTCTGTGACTACAACCAAAGTCGAGCCCTTTGTTCCACTTTTTGGCGGGCTTCTCCACAGAAGCCTCCAAAAGTGGTGCCACTCTGTCTGGGTACCACAGGGGGTGCAGGAGGGGGTTTAGGCACCCTGGACTGAGTTGCCAAGGCAACTCAAGTCGCACTCTGGTGTGATTGGCCCAGTTGTGAGCCGCCCGGCTCACCACTTAGCATGTTTGAGTGACAGCTAGGACTGATGAATGGGGGTTTTCTGCATAAAAGCAGGGCTTTGGGGACTGGAACTTCAGAAGTCGCCACAGGACCTAAATAATCCGAGGAGGGAGAAGCCGAGCCGACCTGCAACGACGACACCACCGGTGGAGCCCTGCTGAACCGTCTCACCACTTTTCCCCGACGACAGAGGAGATCTCCTGCCGGAGAGTCTTCTTCCTTTGACTGGTGGTGGGGATAACCAGTTTCACCTTCTTTTCGCCTTCCTGGATCATCTCGTGGCCGCCTTGCCTGTGCCAAGCACCCCGGCAACCGGGATACCACGGTTTACCATTACTGCAAATAAAAGTGTAGTACCTTTTAACCGGAGAACTCCGCGGCTGGTTTCTTCCCTGGCAGTGCAACAACCTTCATCTTTCCTCCACGTCGATACCTCCTCTTCCTCTGGCCGAAACACCGACTTGCACGCGCTGCCAGGAACAACTGCCCCCGCTGGAGCGTTCTTCCCATTTCAGGTACTGTTTCCCGCCTGGCTTCCCTTGCAACAGATCGTTCGAGGTGACAGTAAATCCTCGACTTTCTAACCTGGGTTAGCCTGGGGCCTGTTAACTAACACTTCCTGACTTGATCTTACCTTTTTTTGAACTATCTACAAAGACTCTTTGGGCATAACCCCACTGTGATCCTGGACACATTTCGCTTGCTCTCTCCAAGAGTGGGTCTGGCATTTGAACGTCCTTGCTCTCCAGTAGACTGTGCCTAACCTGCCTCACTGTGGTTCTTTTAAAAGTATTGTAATTCTGTGCTTTCATAACTCTGCCTTTTCCCTCCCTTTTTTTTATAACTTATTAGAGTGCCATCTTAGGTTAAGCGCTCACCTCTGTCTGAAAATAAGTGGTGGTTCTCACTAAGACTTGTCTAATAAGTAATCAGGGTTGTATATCTATAATAGGGACTGTGTGTGGAATTTACTTACCTCTTTTTGTGCTAGTGTAATTTACAAGTGTGTCTTTAAATAAATAATTATATACTTTTACACCAAAGCTCTGGTCAGTGTTTGCTTGTGCTACTGTATCTCTGTACCTATTGTGTATACTCTATATACTGCCTAACTCACCTTGAGAGAAGTCTGGCTACTCAGCCAAAGCTACCAGGTAAATCTGGGTGGTACAGACTGCTACCAATTGGGTTTACTGCCAACACCTGTAGTCTTGATGTAGAGTCTAGGCTCCGACGGAGACCAATGGCGGCTGTCTGTCAACTCGTTGTCATTAGCACCCCAACCTGTGAGGGAAGCGTCCGTCACAATCGTCACCTCCGGCCATGGTTGCCAAAATGGTGCTCCCTTCATCAGATTGCCTTCATCAGCCCATCATAGAAGATCCTGGGCGACCGATATCGGAATCTGAATGGGATCCGAAATCCTGCTGGAGAACTGCGACCACTGCATCTTGAGAGCCCACTGCAGGGATCTCATCCACAGCCTGGCCTCTGGCACCAGGAAAATGCAGGATGCCATGAGGCCGAGCAACCTCAAGAATATGAACTCCGGGAGTCTCTGGGCACGTTGAAACTTGTCCGCCATCTGCAGAATGTGATGAGCCCTCACCTGGGGAGGCGAACACTGCTCCAGGGATGTGTCTGGCACTGCTGCGGTGTATTGGAGCCGCTGGGTAGGTATTAAATGTGACTTCTTTAAATTGAGGGAGAAGCCCAGCTTGTGAAGGGAGTGGCAGGTGACGGACAGATGATCCAGGACTTGCTCGGGAGAGCGCACCCTGATCAACCAATCGACCAGGTAGGGGTAGACATAAATCCCCCCCCCCTTTCCTGAGATACGCTGCCACCACCACCATCAGCTTAGTGCAGACCCTTGGGGCGGAAGTCAATCCAAACGGCAGGACCCGAAACTGAAAATGCAAGTCGCCAACCGCTAACCTCAGGTACTTCCTGTGCTTGGGATGAATCAGCATATGAAAGTAAGCTTCCTTGAGGTCCAGAGACACCAACCAATCCTGAATTTGAAGCGCCTGGAGGACTTGAGAAAGATTTACCATCTTGAACTTGTCCTTCCTGAGGAGCTTGTTCAACCAATCCAAGTCCATGATGGGTCTAAATCCCCAGTCTTTTTCCGGGATTAAAAAATAAGGGGAATACCATCCCTTGTTCCTTTCCGCTAGAGGCACCTGTTCTATGGTGCCTTTCTCCAGCAGGTATAGTATTTCCTGCCCAAGGAGCGGATCCAGACGCTTCAAAGAGCTTCCACCACGATGGATTGTCGTGAGGCCTCTGCCAGAAGGGAAGACCGCAGCCGTGGGCTATGATCTCCAGAACCCACACATCTGAAGTAATGGCCTGCCCTTCTCCAAGATGCTGCGCAAGTCTGCCCCCAACTGGCGAACCATGGGACATGGCCTCATGACTGATCGGACGCGCACCCGGGTACTCCCACGGTGGCCCCTTTTGACTGGCAACTCCTCTTGATCTACCAAAGGAAGAGTAGTACCGAAAGGAACCGCCCCTCCATTGCTGTCCACTAGGACGAAAAGATGGAGGTTGGCGTACTGCAGCGCTCAAAGACTTTGCTGCAGCTTTGGAAGTCTGCAACTGCTAAAGGCTCTCTTCAGCCTTGCTGCCAATCAGATGAAACCATCAAAGGGCATGTTCAGAAGACCGGATTGCACATCAGGTGCAAACCCAGGCTTCTGCAACCACGCAAACCTGGTTATCACAGTGCTCACAGCCATGGACCGTCTGACACAGTCTGCCGTGTCCAACCCCGACTGAACGGATTCGCACATGGCATCCTTGCCGTCTTGCACGAGGGCTAGAAAACCATTCCTTCATCCCCTTCGGGAATATGCTCAGCCACAGTTCTGCAGGGTGTGTGTAAATCTCGCTAAGGCACAAGTGGGGTTGGCCGACTTCAACGCCATACCCCGAGCTGAAAATACCTTCTTCGCCCAACCATCAAAGCGCTTATCGTCTCCATCGGGAGGGATGCTAGGGTACGCAGCCTGCTTCGAGGCGGCCGTAGCCGCCTGCACCACCAAACTCTCTGGAGTAGGGTGCGTCTTTAAGTAGCAGGGGTCACTACTGGATGGGCGGTATTTCTTCGGAAGCGACTTATTAACTGCCGGTAGACTCTCCGGAACAGTCCAAGCCGCCGCCACCACCACCCTCCTTTGCAAAGCCATGTGAAACGGCAACAACGGGTCAGTGGGCAGACCTTGATCCAGGATGTCCGTGAAATCATCCGGAGCAAAATCAACAGGTGGAGCAGACCACCCCAAGTATTCGGTCACCCTTGACATGAGACGCCGATAGGAGGAATCCACGTGCGCAACAGGCTCAGGTGCAGCGAGAAGGACCCTGTGCGAGTGGTGGTCCAGAAAAAACATAGCGTGCCACGCGTATTCATGGATTTTAAGACGCATTACTAGCTATCGTGCAAGTAACAAGCTGCACAAGGAACGCCCACAACACACCCCACGCACACCAAAAAGCAAGCTAAAGGACTAACACTGCGCAAGCGCCCGTACCACCCCAGGGCCAGCATCCAGTACCCCTCTAAGAAGGTGTGCCTCACCTTACAAGCCCAGGCTGCACCCCAGAGAAAATGTGTGCCCTCCCTCGAAAGTCCAGGCTGTACCCCAGCGCAATCGCGCATCTCCCCTCACAAGGCCAGGCCGACCCCAGCAAAATTGCGCACCTCACCTCACAAGCCCCAGCCGCACCCCAGAAAAAACACGTGCCCTCCCTCGAAAGTCCAGGTTGCACCCCAAGCAAAATCTCATGCCTCACCCCGCAAGCACAGGCCTCACCCCAGGGAAAACTTGTGCCCTCCCTCGCAAGCCCAGGCAACACCCCAGCAAATGTGCATGCCCTCTCTTGCAAAGCCAGGCTGCACCCCAGCGATAATTTAGACCCCCCTCATAAGTGGCGGCTACACCCCTTACCAAAACTTGAGTCTCCCCCTACACCCTCGGCACCCATCCTGTCCGCATACCCCCTACTTCACAACCACTGTAGGCCAGCCCCCTCCCCCCCGATCCCCCCTTCACCTGTGAAACCCCCACAGGCAGCCCCCTCCAGACTGGACACCACCCCCAGCCTACCTGCAGACTGGACACCACCCCCCAGCTACCCACACCTGTGACCACCCCCCCCCCCACAGGCAGCCCCCTCCAGAATGGAGGCCACCCCAGCCCCCCTCACCTGTGATGCCCCCCTTAGGCAGCCCCCTCCAGAGGCAGCTCCCTCCAGACTGGACACCACACCCACCCCCCTCACCTGTGACACCCCCCCACAGGCAGCCCCCTTCCAGACTGGACACCACCCCCCATGGACACCACCCCCCCAGACCCCCTCATCTGTGACACCCCCCACAGGCAGCCCCCTTCAGTCTGGACACCACCCAAAGGCAGCACCCTCCAGACTGGACACTACCCCCATCCCCCTTACCTGGGACACCCCCCACAGGCAGCCCCGACCAGACTGGACACCACTCCCGGACCTCCTCACCTGTGACACCCCCAAGGCAGCCCCCTGACAGTCTCACACAATACCAGTGCAATGCATGTCTGCAGCTCACCTGAACTTTCGTGCCCTGACGGCACCACGAAGTGCAACACCAACATGTAGTCCGTATATGCGACCAACTGAGATCACTGGATGTCCATCCATGAGTGGAGCATCTGCTCACACACCCTTCCAGGCCTTAATCAGCCCCCACCATACACGTGTGACAAATGAATGCAAATACATGTGCATGTTGCCCATGGCACCTCCAGAGAGGTGTCAAGGCCACTGGCATCATGTAATGACTGACAGAGTTCCTCCATCTGACTATGTCCAGACAAAAGGTCATATGGGACATCAGACGGCACAGGCAAGGCCATCTCCTCATCAGACAGTTCCTCAACCTCTGAAATATCCTGTAAAGGTTAGAAAGACTCCAATCTAGGAGATGGAACAGAATAGGGCTAAAAAACAGGCCTCAGAGACTTACTGAGAGCCTTCCTCAAAGGCTCCACAGCCCTCAGGGGCACCTCCGGCAAATCCTCCACAAACAGCGTCGAGGGAATCCGCGACGTCGACCGAGGCGCGGACAACTTTGAGGGCAGAGCCCTGAGTGTGTCCCTCGATGGGCACAGCGATGATGGTGTTGACGCCTTCTTTGAAGGCTTCACAGGTTGACGTTCTCGATGGCTTCGAGGACCGGGGCCTGAACCTGCCACGGCTATGCCGATCGCCCTTGTCTGATCGGGACCTCTCATGATGATCACACAGACCTCACGAGCTTGAAGGCGTGCGAGTGGTGGACCACCCGTTCCTTGCCGGCTTCTTTCGAAGGTGTGGACGGCACTGCGCCTTGCGACTAAAAAAAAATCGCTATCATCTGCATGTCGGAATGAATCCCATTCGGCCGCGACAAAGACTTGGTGGGACAAGTCAACAGTCTGTCGGAGTCCTCCTCCGACAAGGACGGGGAAGGCGACCGGTGATGGCGCTTCCTAGAATGCCTCAAACGAGGCAGAGGAATGGCGGGAACCACTCCTAGACCGAGACCCCCTGGATTTTCGCCAACTCAGAGTCGCCCCTCGAGTCATCGGTCGAAAGTCCAGCGGACTTAGATTTAAAGGGCTTAGACACCCTACCAACTTCAATTTCCCCTTACGTTCCCGCAAGGCCTTAGACGTCAGGGACTGGAAATCCTTGCAGTCAGTGGCGTGGCTTTCGCCAAAGCACCAGAGGCAGTTGTCGTGTAGGTCTGTGATGGACATCTTTGAACCGCAGTCCCAAAATTTTTTTAATACCCGACTTCAGGGTAGTAAAAGAAGATGAAGACATCGTACAAGAAGAAAGAATCAAGCGCGCCAAGATTCCGAAGCAAAAACAGAACTGAGGTTATGGGCGCCATGTGTCCTATATATAACATCCGGTGACGTCGACCCTCGACTGAGGCCCTCAAGGGACAACGGATCGACGCCCTCTGGCGAAACTGTTACGAAGCAGCAGAGCAGTGGACATTACCTGTCAGATGTGGAATATGTCGGAGGACACAATCCCCTCGAAATGTATCTATTGTAACTGGTTTTAACATGCGCATTGCAAAATCTATTTTTACATTATAACACGTACATAAAAAAAGCAAAAAACAGAATTAGTGGGCCTGCATTCTTGTGTCTATGTGAATTATTTTAAAAGATGTGATAGTGCACCCAAAAGTGGTAAAATATTTGCCTCATGTGAAAAAGTGGGAGGTAAAGGTTGGAGAACCAGCTAGCAAGCTAGAAAATCTGTAGTGTGTGCGTGGTGCATGTAGTAGCTGAGCAGACCCCGCCAAGACGGTAGTCCAGCGGTAGTCCAGTTTCATAATTAAGTCACCGGAAAAACATTTGGTGCTGTTCTGTCCCTATATGTGCGAAGTCCACTAGTCTGCACTTACAGTCAACCCTAAACAGAATACAAATAAAAGAGAAGGGGAGGTTTGTTTCATCATATAGGGCATTACCATAAATATTTTTACCACTTTCCTAAAATATCACTATTTTGCCACGATACTAAAATACCACCCAAATTATGTAATAGCCCTTAGACAAAACCCCTAACATATTTTGGTGCAGTGGTGGTATAGTGGTGAGCATAGCTGCCTTCCAAGCAGTTGACCCGTGTTCATTTCCCAGTGAACGCATTTTTTATTCCTGTGGCTCCTGGGCCAGCCAGCTTCCCAGTTTGATCACATTTCGAACAGTGACCGTTTCAGGCACTTAATTACCCAACTATCTTAAGAGATCTTACCAATCATCTAAAATCAGCAAGGTGTTCATGATACCGGATTTAAGATTTGCCATAAAATCCATCATAGGTAACAGCAAATCCTTGTTTAGCACCTCTAGCCCAATGCCTTCAGACAATTTGTGGGGACCATTAGGCAAAGTGGGATGAATTACAGGGCACACAAATGGTGCCCCCACCAATTTATCAGAGCTGGCCGGACTGGTATGATCTGCTACAGAAGGCATTGTTCAGGAGTCACCTGCTATATTCAGGCCTTCATTTGCCGGGCTAGCTAGCCCCAGCAAACTGCGTTGAAACGGTTGATATTCTTGTATGTATGTATGTATGTATTTGAAAACGTGTATAGCGCACATCCGTAAAGGAACCAGGCAAAAAAAATTTGCATCTGGGCGCAGGTGATAAAACAACGAGGAACTAACCGGCATCCGCTACTATGTTTTAAAAAAAAAAGGTGAGTTTTCAATTTTTTTTCAGAACTCCAGTGATTTAGATTTGCAGAGTTCGTATGGTAGAGCATTCCAGGCTCTAGGCCCTGCATGAGAAAAGCGTCCATTACCCCATGTGGTAGAGTTTGAATGGGGGACGCATGAGCATCCATGTTGCTAGGCGGACATTTTTGCCACCAAATATCTCGGGGCTGTCCCTTGGATGCACCTGAAAATCAGACAACGGGTTTTTAAACACCTTTTGTTGTACAGGCAACCAATGCAGATCTCTCTGAGGTTGCAAAATATTTGAGTGTCTACGGCAAGGAGAAAATCAGTCTTGCGGCCAAATTCTGTGCGACCTGTAAACGCTGAAATTGTTTCTTTGGGATACCCATGAGCAATCCATTACAGTAGTCGAGCCTTGAATTTACCAAGGCACCAACCACCATGGGACGATCTTTAGGCAGGAACAATGGTAGTGGCTTTAGCAATTTGATTTGATAATACAGATTAAAATATCATTAATCTGTTGATTACAACTGAGATCTGCCTGCCAAGTACACCCAAGGTTTTTAACTTTTGTGGCAAATAATGTTGCAGCCTCAAAATGCTCATGACTGAACACCTGTGAAAAAGTTGCAGCAAGTTTTGTTTTTTTGAACCAAACTGAATGATCTTGGTTTTGTTTGGATTAAGCTGGAGCTTGTTAGCAATCATCCAGTTCTTAATTTTACTGGCACAGGCCAACACACTCTGTATGCCTTCGATAGGTTCAGTTAGCTGTACATAGACTTGCATGTTGTCAGCGTAGGAATGGTAAAATAATCCAAATTCAGCAAAAAATGTCCAACAAAGGGCGGATGTAAATATTGAAAAGCAGTGGTGACAATGAGGATTCCCTGAGGGACTCCATATTTAACTGCCAAGAAATGTGAAATAAAAGTCCCCAACTTAACCTGTTGAATACAATAATTTAAAAAGTAGGTAAAACATTGAAGGGAGGCATATGAGACCTGGGCTGTGGCAGAGAGTCTTGAGATGAGTATATCAAAATCAACGGTACCATTACTTCTTTATGGTTGAAGTAATGGCCCGTTCCACAGCCTTAATCTGCTTGTCCAAGTACCCCGCCATTTTTTTGTAACAGTCCAGTGCCCCCCCCTACCAAACACCACCACCCTCCGGAACAACCCTGGAAAGCTTGTTCTGCCCAGGAGCTCCCTCCCCCACCATAGCTGTCTTCTGCAGAGAGGGAGACTTACCCTTTTCCTTAGGTTTTCCTATGTTTTGCTACGTTTATTCAGGCCCTGGGTAGCCACAAGACTAGATGTAGCTTTAAGTTTCACCATGGCCTCCGGACGCGTAAACAGTACCTCACACTCTGGTAGGCGCCTCCAAACCTTGGGGGCAACTAGAGGCCAAGGAGAGGGATCAGTAATACAGAAAGAAAAAGTATAAGATTAAGGGAGGGAGAGGATCTCAGAGTACTTTCATAAAAGACTAATAGAATTCTATAAAAACCCTAGAAAATCAAATGTCTACAAAAGTTTATAAAATGATGAGCATACACTAAAAAAGTTTGTCAAATATTGGAGAAAGAAAATTAATGTTCGAAGTGATTATACCTCGGAGGAACACCCGATTGGCTCACGGGCTGCTAGTCCGACTTAGTCCTCTGGCAATTTAGTACACTTTAATGATGTCCCCCACTTTGAGGAAGTGTCTAGCCCTCCGGAGATGTTAGACTGGAAGCGTGGCCATACCACCATTTGCCTCTGTGGCACAATCGACAAAAGCCCACAGGAGAGCACTGCTTGCAGTCTGGGATTTTACCAATCAGCCAGATCCTCCCAGGAGACAAAACACCACATGGTGGGATAGACTGGGTTTCCTCATTCACCAACAATCAGGGTTCTAGGAATAACATAACAGGCAAATCTTCGGGAGAGGCGCACTCGCAGCCCGGGTATTGGTAATTACGTGAGATTCCTGCCACAGAATAGAGGCCTCTACAAAGCCCAGACGAGAGCGGGAGAGATCAGGGAGTGGCGGGAGCAGTAGTGACAGCACTCATGGCAATTGCTGTGACGTAGTCTACAGGAATTAATAAGCTTAGAGGTATAAGCTACAGCCGAGGCATTCACTTGTTTAGTGAGCGTAAATGCTGAGTCGAAGTAGGCCCCTAGGTTTTTCACTTCTTTAGATACTTTGATCGTGATATTGTCTGTGGCGAAGAATTTGAACTGGTCAACTAGTTTATTCAAACGGTTTTGCGTACCTATGAGGAGTAGCTCTGTTTTTTTGTCATTAAGGTAGACTGTACATGGCCATCCAAGCCTGGATAGTTGGTAGATTTTGTTAGGAGTATTGTGTCAGTGTCATGGTTCCCTGAGATGGGTATGAGGATTTGGGTTTTAGCGTAGTTAGTATAGGTGACGCCCATCTGGTCCAGGTGGTCAAACAGTGGTTTTGTAACTTGTTAGAGAGTGGGGGAAAACGCAGGATCCTTGAGGGACTCCGCAGGGGCAGGCTTTGCTGCTGCAGTAGAGAAGACATTCTATTGGCTTTGGTAGAGAAATGAGCCGCTGAAGCAAGGCGTTTGCATAGTCTTTTGTGGTCGACTAGGTCGAAGGCCGCAGCAAGGTCGAATAGCAGGATCGCTAGGTTGCCGTTATGATAACCCAGAAAAGAAATCTATGTGGGAGGAAGGGGGGAGCATGTGAATCTAAGCAGATACAAGCACCAGAAATACAATTACAGTGAATAATGTATCCCTTCTGGAGCTTGTGGATCTGCTTCGATCACATGCTGTGCATAGATTATCGAGCAGTATCTGGCAAAGAAGGTGGGAAGTGAGAAGGTACAGCGGCAAAGATGTTTTAGAACCGCTTGTCCCACATATGAATCTGCTTTAGAGTGAGTGTCAATGCAATAATGCTGTGTGAACGTATGGATGGAACTTCATGTAGCAGCTTTGCAAATGGCGTCTAGAGGGAAGTTTGCAATGAAGGCTAAGGTAGCTACTATACCTTTGGCAAAGAGCCCTGGGGGTGAAATGCAAGACTCTCTTGGATGGGGAATAGCAGAGCTGTATCCACTGGACTATCCATAGGGAGATGGCATTTGATATGTGATCACCTCTCTCTCAGGTGCTATGGAAACCAAGAGTTGGTCTGTTTTCCTTAGACATTTAGTTTTGTTCACATAGTACAAGACCGCCCTCCGTACAAGTGTATGGAGGCTTCTCTCAGCTGAGTTAAATGAATTTTGAAATAAGGTAGGAAATTCTATGGATTGATTAACATGGAACTTTGAAATAAACTTAGGTGAAAACCTAGGATGTGTTCAGAGGACAACCTTGCCCTTGTGTATTATGAAGAAAGGGTTTTGTATGGACAAAGTCTGTAGCTCATTGACTTGTCTTAAAAAGATGATTGCTACTAGGAATGCAGTTTTTTAAGTCAGGTGTTTTAGGCTGGCCTTGTGCATAGGCTCAAAGGGTGGACCCATTCGCTTGGAGAGCACAACATTAAGATCCCATCCCGTAGGCGAATTAGAAATTGGAGGGTATAGCCTCCTTACCCATTCCATGAATGCTTTAATGGTGGGAACTTTCCAAAAGGACACCTTGTTTTGCTGAGGGGGCTGCCAGATGTACCTTGATGGAGTTGAATACTAGGCTGCAGTCTAGTAGGTAAAGCATTTAATGTAGAATTTTAGCTGGGGAACATTCTGTTCGGTTTAATATTTGTGACATGCACCATATCACACATCTTTTCCACTTATTGAAATAGAAGTGTCTGGTATTGGGTTGTCGTGCCTCCTTTAGGATATCCATACACCTTTGTGGAAGATGCAAGTGGCTGAATTCAATGACTTCAGGAGCCAGGCTGCCAAGTTCATAAATTGAGGGCGCAAATGTAGAGATGTTCCCTTGTGCAGTATTAGCATGTTGTATGGGCACAGGAGCTTGATTGGATCGCACATCACCAGTTTGAGCAGATGTGGAAACCAAGGTTGTCTTGCCCACATAGGAGCAACCAGGATTAGAGTCACTTGTTTCTGGTGCATCGTGTGCACTATTGTGCTCAGGATTGGTGTCTGTGAAAACACGTAAGCAAACTTCCATGACCAGCTCATCCACAGGGCCTTGAGGAAACCTGGATGCAAAGTCTGGGCATTGTGTGTTTAGGTTTGTGGCGAACAAGTCTAAATGAGGATAACCCCACAGGGAGAAGCCTTTGGCTAGTATTTCTCTGTGGAGTTGCCACTCGTGCTCCTCGGGTAGAGGACTTCTGCTTGGAGTGTCTGCTAGAGCATGGAGTTCCCCTGAACTTGGAGAGACTAGGAACATGTTCCACTTGAGTGCCCACTTAGACATATTTTGGAATAGCATGGACAGAACTGTATAGTGTGCCGCCCTGCTTCTTTATGTAAAACATGGCAATGGTGCTGTCTGTGAGGACTTTCACCGACTGACCTGCTAGATGCTGCTAAAAGGCCCGTGGAGCCTTAAGACGTGCTGGTAGCTCCAAATGGCTGATGTGGTTTTGGACTGATCTGTATCCACAGGCCATGTGCTGTGTGGTGAAGGTAATGGGCTCCCCATCCAGAGAGGAGTCTGTTGCGAGAATCACTTGAATTGGTGGGTTGCGAAAGGGTTTTCCCTTCAACAGATTTTCCTTGGGCCACCGGCGTAGCTTTTGTACTAGGGTTAGCAAAACAAATGCACTAGATCGTCCCACTGAGCGCTTGACTGAGACCATTGTTTCGCTAACCACTCCTGCATTGGGCGCATATGCAGCCACGCGTGTGTAACTAGATAAATGCATGAAGCATCATCCCAAGCAGGGTCATTGCCTTGTATACAGTTATTTGGTCGACTGGCAAGCGGAGTTATCTGAAGCGGCATGTTTTCAACTCTTGTTTGAGGGGAACACTAGCTCCGAGGAACTGCTTGGTTTCGAACAGGGCTTGATTTCTTCTTTTTCATTGAAAGCCCCGGTTGGAACAGAAGGTCGATTGTTCTCAGAGTATTTTGTTGCAAATTTGAGGTGATTCCCCGTTATCAGGCAGTCGTCCAGATAAGGGTACACTGGGATAGATTGCGCAAGTGTGCCGCCACTGCCTTGGTGAATATCCTTGGAGCTAAGGCTATGGCAATAGGAGAGCACCTTGAACTGGTAGTGTTGATCTGCTATTGAAGCGCAGGAATTTTGTGTGTGCTGGGAACATCGAAATATGAAAGTATGCATCTTTCATATTTAATGTTGCCATGTAGTCCACGTATTTTAGCAGGGGGATTACTTCGTGTAGCGTTGTCATGCGGAACCTTTGTGGCTTGACGTATGTTTGCAGGACGCAGATCTACGACAGGGCCTATTGTAAGGTCTTTCTTTGGCACAATTGAGTATGTTCAATAGATAACGTGTTTACCTGGTTGCCGAGATGATTTCTATAGCGTCCTTTTCCAGCAGTGCTTTGACCGCTTCAAGTAGAATGCATTCTTCCTGTGTGGTTTGCCTCATTCTTGGCTGGTGATTGGATGTCTCTGTAGTTCTTGCCATGGTGGATAGTGCCCACTTGTCTGAGGTGATCCCACTCCCATGTGTGGGTAAATTGAGAAATGCGACCTACTGGAGAGAGCGGTTAGTCATTGTTGGGGGGGGGGGGGGGGGAGGGTGAAAGGAGGGGGATCCTCTGGTTGAGGAGGCTCTGCCTCTACTCCTAGACCTTCTGTGGCCAGTTTGAATAATCTGAGGGGGAAGACTGCCCCTGCAAGGATCCCCAAGATAACGTTTGTCCACATTGACTATAGTTAGAGGAGTGTTGAGAATGTTGTCCTCAAAATAGACGTGTCAAAGGCGCCTCTTTGAACAAAGGACTGGTTGGTTAGTTGTCCAAGGGACTTAAGGGCATCATACTCTTCTTTAGCACTTTTCAGTGCGTCCTCGACAGCTTTTCCAAATAAGGCATTTGGTTCAATTGGCATATAGGGTGGCTTGAGTTTCCAGTTTAAAGCCGGACTGTCGTAACCAGGCATGGCATTTAATAAGAATGACATCTCCGATTATACAGCCTGCATTATCTGCAGCGTCCAAGTTATTTTTCAGGGTGCAGTTGGCCACCTGCTTACCCTGAGCCACTGCGTTCAAGAGCTAGGATTTAAATGGATCTGGGACAGTTTCAATTTGTTGCAGCATTTCGTCCCACTTATGGCAGTTGTAACCAGCGAAGAGAGTGGTGTTATTTGCAATTCTTACTTGGTATTCAGCCGAGGAAGCTACTTCCCTGCTAAGTGTATATACCTTGTTGCTCTCCTTATCAGGAGGGGCCTCAGCAGAGGCTAAGGGCGTGCCCACCCTCTTTCTTCTGGTGGCTACAACGAGGGAGTCTGGCTTTAATTGACCCCTGAGGTATAAGGGGTAGGAGGGAGCTGCCCTGTACATTTTCTAGATATAGGGGTTAACTGCCCTCGTAAGGTTGAGTAGGGAAGGCTGAATGCGCCTCTGAATGGACTGCAGGAGTGGTATAAACTGTTGCAGACTTTTTATCCCCAAGGATGTCTTATGCAAAGTCTTTACCCAGTTGTGCCTCTTGTGTAGGAATTTTGATATGTTCTGCAGCTTTTAGGAGGTACTCATTGTACTGTAGCCGATTATCCACAGGAGAGTCAGACACGGGTTGGTCATGATGGTCCAGAGATTATATGATGTTGACGTAATTATCAGAATACTGGTCAGGATCATATTGGTACCCTGGTGAACCAGGATCCTGAGAGCCTGAAGTGTCACTATAATAGAGATCCTGGAAGTGTCCTGCGAGGGGCTGGACGGTGTCTAATCATGGCGTTCCGGCAGCAGGTTGGTCCTCAGCTGCCTCCCCTTGTGAGGGCCCTTGAGGGTTGGAAAGTTGATCAGGGTGGCGGTCAAAAGAAGTCTACAAAGCCTGAGATTCTTCGCATTATTTTGTCAAACTGTTCAGGGGTCCAGTGGGTGGAGCTAGGAAAACCAGAGGGAACCGGGGTAGAGATACTCTGATGTAGAGGGTTGTTTATGTTGCATGGCCCCTGAAAGGCTCTGTCTGGAGAGAGAGCGAAAGAGAAAGAAAGAGAAGGGAAGAGAGCGAGAGCGAAAGAGAAAGAGAAAGAAAGAGAAGGGAAGAGAGCGAGAGCGAAAGAGAAAGAGAAAGAAAGAGAAGGGGAGAGAGCGAGAGCGAAAGAGAAAGAAAGAGAAGGAGAGAAAGGGAGAGAAAGAGAAAGGGAGAGAAAGAGAAAGGGAGAGAAAGAGAAAGGGAGAGAAAGAGAAAGGGAGAGAAAGAGAAAGGGAGAGAAAGAGAAAGGGAGAGAAAGAGAAGGGGAGAGGGAGAGAAGGAGAAAGGGAGAGAAGGAGAAAGGGAGAGAAGGAGAAAGGGAGAGAAGGAGAAAGGGAGAGAAGGAGAAAGGGAGAGAAGGAGAAAGGGAGAGAAGGAGAAAGGGAGAGAAGGAGAAAGGGAGAGAAGGAGAAAGGGAGAGAAGGAGAAAGGGAGAGAAGGAGAAAGGGAGAGAAAGAGAAAGGGAGAGAAAGAGAAAGGGAGAGAAGGAGAAAGGGAGAGAAGGAGAAAGGGAGAGAAAGAGAAAGGGAGAGAAAGAGAAAGGGAGAGAAAGAGCGGGGGGAAAGAAAGGGAGAGAAAGAGAAAGGGAGAGAAAGAGAAAGGGAGAGAAAGAGAAGGGGGGAGAAAGAGCGGGGGGAGAAAGAGCGGGGGGAGAAAGAGCGGGGGGAGAAAGAGCGGGGGGAGAAAGAGCGGGGGGAGAAAGAGCGGGGGGAGAAAGAGCGGGGGCGAGAAAGAGCGGGGGCGAGAAAGAGGCTAGTGGCTTCGAAGATTTAGAATTTTTTTATGCCTTGGACTTTTATAGAGTGTCTGGGACATGTTTTTTAATAGCAGCTCTTGTTTTGGAGCTACTGGAAAGGCCAGTAAAAGCTTCTTTCGACGCATGTTCTCCGGTATCCTAAAGTTTGTCAGGTTTATTTGCAGTGTCGGGAACAGACTTCGCCATCTGTTTTTGGAGCCGGTCATGCGGAGAGTGTGATGGCTCAGAGGATATGGACGCTTTTGAGGACCTTACCTTCGAGACTGCATGTACCTTAAGGGTTGACAAAGCGGTCGACTTTAGGCCGTGGGGGGTGTGCTTTGTGTGGTGTGCAATGTGGGTGCTTGAGCCGCCGGGTGTTGTCTCCGTAGGAGGACAGCCGGTCTGCCTGATGCAGTCGGGGGCTTGCAAGCATGAAGTCTGGTCCTGATCGCTCTAGGCGTCACTTAGCACACCGACATCGCTGGACGCTCCCTACACATCCATAGCGGCCTCAGCCTGCATTGTATGATGGGCCCAGCACTTTGTCTTAAGGTCCTCTAATGTCTTGGGCCGAAATAGTTTGGAAAACTTGCAATATTTTTCGGGGTGGTCCCTGGGGAGACCGAGATTACACACCTTAAGTCCCTTCATGGAAACCTGTTACAGGAAGGGCACAATTGCAAAATTTAAAGGGTGGGTTTTCCTAATATGGAAATAGGTCAGCCCGGCAATGCAAAACGAAGAATAGGGAACTGGCATCTTCCAACGAAAAGAAAGTTATGACCACTCCCCACTCTCCCTACTGTGAAGGGCAAAGGTACGCCTAGACTTAAGTAAGCCGCTGTCAAAGTTCGTCAAGTCGGTACATGTAGTCGATGAATTAGTCCTTGAAAGCCGTCACCGAAGATCCTGCGGTGGTACGGCCGTCGAAAAGAAGTCCCTTCCTGGGTAAGCTCCTGGAGAAACTTGCCATCTCCCAGCTTAATCTCCACACTGAATCTGTTGGCTGTCTTCATGACCATCAGTCTGGCTTCAGAGCTGCCAGAAGCACGGAAACTGCTCTCCTGAACATCTGTGAAGACCTGTTCTGCAACCTTGTTTCCAACACCCCTTGCGTTCTCATCTTGCTTGATCCCTCTTCTGCCTTTGACACTGTCAACCATGCCATCCTGCTCAACAGTCTCTGTGATAACCTGGGTATCACTGGTCAGGCTCTTGCGTGGCTGACCTCTTTCCCCTCCGACCGACCCTCCCAGGTCCAACTAGAGTCCTTCCTTTCAGATATCTTTTTCTCTACCTGTGGTGTCCCCCAGGGATCTAACCTCTCTCCCTGGCTGTTAAACTAATACCTGGCACTCCTTGCCCACCGCATCGCCTCTCTCTACCCCAACTTTCAGTGCTATGCGGATGATACCCAGCTCAGTTTCAGGCTACCCTCGGCCTCCTTCTCTCCTTCCCTCATCTCCGACTGCCATTCAGGAGTCGTGTGCCGCCAATGACCTCTGCCTTAATGCCGGTAAGACAAATTCTACTCATCGGCACACCTACTCCCTCCTTCCCTGCAGCTCTCTGGCCGGCCTCTCTTGGCCCTCTTCCTGCTCCCACCCTCAAGGCCAAAAACCTTGCGGTCATCTTCGACTCCACACTCTCCTTCTCTCCCCACATCTGACGTCTCTAAGAAGTCATACTACCAGCTGCACCTCCTCAGAGGTATTCTTCCTTTCCTCTCCTTCCCCCAGAAGCTCACTGTCTCCAGAGCGCTGGTTCTCTCTAGGCTACACTATTGTAACAGCCACTATCTAAATCTGCCTGCCTCTACTCTCCGTCCTCTGCAACTTATCCAGAACAGGACTGCGAGACTTGTCCTTGGCCTCAAGCCCAGGGATTGTATCTCTCCAGGGCTGAAATCTCTGCACTGGCTCCCAGTGGCTGCGAGGATTAAGTTCAAAACCCTCTGCATTGTCCACAAGGCCTTCTGGGGCCTGGGGCCGCAATACCTTCAACTCCCTTCCTAAATATCTTCCCTCTCTAGCTCTTCGCTCATCCGCCTCCAACTCCCTCAGGGTCAGTCGCTTCTCAAAACAACGAGTTGGTGGTAGATCTCTCTTCGGCAGGGGCCTCCCTCTGGAACAGCCTTCCTGCCTCCCTGAAACTTGAGAACCATCCCCGGTTCCGGAAGCACCTCAAAACCTTCCTCTTTGCTTCTGCTTTCTCTCCCCCGATCCCCTGCTGAATTCTTCACAGAAACTGCACTGGTTACCTAGCCACCCTTCTGATCCCAGGCCCAGGCCCCGCCAGTTGCCTACCTGCACTGCCTCCCTGGCAACACCTGCACTTGTGGACCGTTTCCTGTATCCCTGCAGTCCCCCTACCAGCACCTATGTATGCACTTACCTTGCACTTGCCACCTACTGGCCGTTTTATTATTTATTCTACGATCCCATGTACTGCACTTTCCCCTCTCCCTTCCCATGCACTTGCGCGATCTAAATGACACCTGGCCTAGTAGGATCGTGGTCGGTTTCCCTTGTCCCCCTCCCCCCCGCCTTGCCTTGAAACACTTGTGTATAGGCGCGTTATAAATGCCATATCATAATCAAAGGCGTTAACCAGAAAAAAGGAACTCTGCAACTTGAGTCCGACTATGATGGCGGAAAAAAACAATCTGAGGGACCTAGATCAATGAAGGACCATGGGTACAGTGGACGTCACTAGGGATAGTATTACTGACATGCCCAATCTACATCCCTATTTTAGATTCGAAAACAAATAATGTAATAATCAGCGACTACCACTAGATGTCTGACTATGCAGAGTATGTGATCGAAGCAGATCCACAATTCTCAGAAATTAACAAGTTACTTACCCATTGTAACGTTCTTTAGACTGGATGTCCCTCCCACATATTCACCTTATTATATTTCTATATCCAGCTTCAGAAATGTATTTCCCAGCAGAGGGCGCTGGGCGTCAATGCCTGTCGAATGCCCCTCGGAGGCCTACATCTCGATGTCGACGTCATCGATGGTATAAACCACGCACAGCGACCATTGGCTTCAGTTCTGTTTTTAACATTCATAGGATATCCTCCACCCGAAAGTTACTACTCCTGAAAGAGCGAAGACCGCAAACACATGGAAAATTCTACTGCGGGGCAGGCTGGGAGGGGCGATGAGAAATACATGGGAGGAACATTCAGTCGAAAGAACATTACCATGGGTAAGTAACTTGTTCTTCGAATGGATTGTGTCCGCCCACGTATTACTCATCTTATGATCAACTCCCAAAGCATGTATTCCTGGAGGAGGGAGTCAGAATTTTCAGACTCATGATAATTTAGGAGTTCCTTTATAGGTCTGTGTGCACAGACTGTAGCACTGCTTTTACAAATAAATCTTCCCGGCTTGAGGGAGAGTCCAGATTATAGTTTTTGGTGTGTACAGATGACCACGTGGCTGCCACACAAATATCTTTAATTGGAACACCCCTCTGTAAGGCAGAGGAGGTAGCCGTGCCCCTGGTTGAATTAGCTCTTAGACCCTTCGGAGGATCCTTGCCCACTAATCTGTAGCATTCAAATATTCCTCAAATGATCCATCTTGATAAAGTTGGTTTCAAAATTGCCATACCCAACTTGTCGCTCGTGTAGCCTACAAAATGTTGGTCATCCTGTCTTAGTTTAGACATCCTGGAGATTTAGAAACTAAGTGCACACCTTGGATCAAGCCTCGAACGTCTCCTCTTCTTTTCCAGTATGAGGAGGATAAAATGAAGGCAACATTATTTTCTGAGTTAAATGGAACTCAGGCACAATCTTGGGTAAGAAGATTGTATAAGGAGGCCTGCAGGACAAGTCCTGAAGTTCACTCACTCTTCAGGCTGATGTGATGGCCACTAAAAGGATGGCCTTTAAAGTTAATAACCTAAGGACAGGAATGGATAGCATCAAAAGGAGCACACATTAGAAATTTCAACACCACGTTGAGGTCCCAAATTGGGACCGGAGAAAATGTATTTGTCAGTCCTTTCAAGAATGTTATCACTAGTGGGATCTTGAAAAAAAAAGATACCTCTTCAGAGGGGCACTTAATAGAGAGTGCTGCCAGATACCCCTTAATTGTACCAACCTGGAGCCCCAGATTGGCCAGATGTAATAAGAATGATAACACCATAGGTGTACTGCATGTAAAAGGATCCACATTCTTATACCTGCACCAGCTGCAGAACGTGTTCCAATAGCAGCGATACAAGGGTTTTGTTGCTGACCTTCTACCTGAAAGCAAAATCTCCATTACTTTTTCCAGGAGGTCCCAATCCTTGTATCTCAACCTCTCAGAAACCATGCGTGAAGGTTGAGTGTCTTGACTTCTAGATGGAGAACCAGACCCTCCTCTCTCTCGAGAAGGTCCTCCCTTTGTGGAAGACTTGTTGGAGGGGAGATGGCACATTCCGACCATGCAAGTGCGCAGACAGGTGCAGGAGAGGGGATGAGGGGCAGTGCAGGTGGGTGTAGGGGGAGAAGGACCAAGTGCACCCAGTCAGTCAGAAGCTGGGGTAAGTGCTGAAAGATGCTAGGTTAGTGCAGTAACGATGAGGCAAGTGCAAGGCCCGGAGATAAGTGCGAGTGGACTGGCGAGGGTGCCAGGGACCTATGAGAATCTGAGGTACACCAGGCGGGCAGTCGGCAGGCTGTGCGGAAAAGGAGGGAGAGAGGGTAGCAGGGTAGAGGGAGAGAGAAGGAAGAGGAATGTCTTGAGGAGTTTCTGGAACTTAAGGAGATCCGGCTCAAGACGTATGGCGGCAGGGAGGCTAATCCAGGGGGAGGCTCCTGCAGAGGATAGAGATCTCCCTCTAAATCTCTGCTTGGAGAACCGGCACACTCGCAGAAGGTTGGAGGTAGATGAGAGGAGGGCTCGGGGAGGACAGTGTTTGGGTAGGCATTATTAGAGATAAGTAAATCCCAGGGCCCAGAAAGCCTTGTGGACAATGGCACTTGGTCTGGTATGCTCTCCTGCCAGTCAAGACACCACTACATGTCACTGTACGGGTATACCCTCCTGCCCGAACAGAACCAATTGGCACATAGTTCCAAGACTCCCTTGTCAGCCCAAACTACCACCTCTAAGTACTTCTGTGGAAAGGGTAAACTCCAAAGGTTTTACCAATGTCTTCTGCTTCACAACATTAGATTTAGGATTTTATTCAGGAGACACAAGAATCACACTGGTACTATTTATTACAACTAAGTGTTTGCCACAAGCAAGACAGGCAATGTTTCCTTCCTCCTGAACCTCTTGTACAAGAAAGACAGCCATCCTGCCAATCTTGTTCCACCTTTGTATTAACCAAATGCTGATTTAAGACATTCTCTACATCTGAGCAATCTATCGCATGCATTTTGTTATGTTAAGTTTTCTTCTCTTGACGTAGGCAACCCTGGGTGTTTGTCAATTGCCTTAGTGTGTATGAATCCTGAGCAATTAGGATCATGGATTTTTCTGAACCTCCTGATGACTTGAGGAATGACGGGGACAGGAGGAAACTTACAGGAGTGGAAACTCCCAGTCCACTATGAAGGCGTCCACTAGAACGCCTCTTAGGGGAAATTACCAGGTGCAGTACCAGTTGACACCAGTCATGAACTGATCCACTTGTGTGGTTCCCCAAAGGGTGAAGATCTCTTGAAGGACTTCCTGAGCTAGTTCCCACTCGTGAGAGACACTGCTCCGCCAGCTCAGAGCATTCGCCGCCGTATTCTCCACTTGGGCTAGGTGAACTGCTGATAAGGAGATTCCTTCTTGAATTGCCCAGAAACAGAGCTGCATTGCCTCTCTGCACAGTTGTAGTGACCCTACGCCTCCAACAATGCCTCGTGTTGGGGTAGTACATGGCCACTGTGTTCTCTGTCATTATCAGGACATTCATTCCCCCGCAAAGAGGGCAGCAAGGCCTTCAGCGCCAATCTGATCGCCCTCAGCCCCAAAAGTTTGATATGTAGTTTGGACTCCGATGGAGACCAACGACCGCTGATTGTCAGATCGTTGGTATGTGCTCTCCACCCTGTGAGTGAGGCGTCCGTTACTACCTTTATCTCCAGCCACGTGTGCCAAAAAGGTTTTATTTCAGATTGTTGTCCTCACAGGCCCACCACAGGAGATCCTCTCCAACCCTTCTTGGAACCTGAAGGTGATCCGACATCCTGCCTGAGAATTGAGACTGTTGAGTGCCGAGAGCCCACTGGAGAGATCTCATTCTCGGGTGCGCCTCTGGCACCAAAAAAACTAAAAGGATGCCATGAGGCCGAGCAACTTTAGAAAGTCTGAGGCTGGAAGACAGCAGGGCACTTTGGAATTTGGGGGCCATCTGTAGAATGCCTTGAGCCCTCCCTTCTGGTCGTACCGCTTTTCCCAGAGATGCATCAAGGATTGCTCCAATGAATTGGAGCCTTTGATATGGTATCATGTGGGACTTCTTGAAGTTGAGGGAGAAGCCCAGTCTGTGAAGGGAGTGACAGGTGGAGCTGAGATGTTCCAAGGCCTGTTTGGGGGAACTGGCCCTGATCAGCCAATCGACCAGGTAGTGGTAGACGTTAGTCCCCCCCACCCTCTCCTGAGACTCGCTGCCACCACCACCAGCAACATGGCAAAAATCCTTGGGGCGGAGGTCAGCCCAAATGGCAGAACTCGAAACTGACAATGATTGATTGGCACATGAAAGTAAGCATCCTAAAGGTCCAATGATACCATCCAGTCCTAACTGGAGGGCCTGAAGATCTGAGAAAGGGTACCCATTGTGAACTTGTCCTTCCTGAGGAATTTGTTGAAAGACCAAAATGGGTCTCAATCCTCCATCCTTTTTGGGAATTAAGAAGTATGGGGAGTACCAACCCTTGTTCCCCTCTGTTAAAGGTACTGGTTCTATAGCACACTTCTCTGGCAGGGTGACGATTTCCTGCATAAGGAGCAGATCTGGAACTTTGAAGAGCTGTTGCCCGGTGGATGAATGAAGCTTTTTTTAGAAAGCAAAGGCAGTATCCCTGGGCAACTGTTCCAATGCCCATGCATCTGAAGTAATACCTCACCATTTTTTCAGATGCAGGGAGAGTCTTCCTCCCACGGGGTCTTGTGAACTAAGGCCTTAGAGGATTTGAGGCAGCTGGAGCAGTGGCTGATGGTAAAGTAGCCGCTACCTGGACGGTATTAGTACCTCTCCCCGTCCACCACGGGTGAATCTTTTGGGACCTCTTTGAACAGTCCTCTTACCCTTCCAACTGAGGAGAGTAAGGGAGGAAGGGTTGTTTTGGCCCCTCTACATTCCTGGTGAGGTGTACGTTATGTTCATACAATGGTTGGAGACGTCCCTTGTGTGAGCCTCGGTGACGGGTGCGAGGAAGCCATTGAACGACACCTATCCAATGCACCTTGCACGACCCCAGAGACTCCATTTTGTATTCACCACAACTCCATCTTTAGACTAGGACTTGCATGAAACTCAGAGGCAAGCCTGCACCTCTCCACTGTCCAGCGCTGCACACAGCCAGCCTGACAGCCCCCGCCTCCTTCCCACTCTGCGCTGCTGCTGCCCTGTTCTCATGGAAGCTTGGGTGTGAATTGTTGGGGGGGGGGGGGGGGGAGGGGGGGGGGATAAGAGAGAGAGAGAGAACCTTAAACCCACTCATTGCTTTGATGAAGCACGGGTGGGACCCCCGCCCATGGGCCACCCTCGATTCCCCCCCTATAACTAACCTGAGCAAACATATTTTCCATGTGCTAACAAATCCCTACACTCGTTTGATCCTCGTGGCACCTGATAAATGTGCCCCAAAAGTACATGCTAAGATAAGGCCCCTGGACCACCGCACCTCTGCCCCACTTTGGTCCAGGTCAAGAATGTATAACTATTGCTACCATTTATAGATGACAATGTGTTGCGATGAGTCGTGTGTCATATTAAATCTTGCATGCCCATAATTACTGTGAATCTCAGCTTAGTTAGAATTATAACTGTGTGGACACAGCTTGACCCTTCGCCCTTCCCTGATGAGCCCAACTGCCCCACACACCTCAAGAAGCAAAGGGTTCAATCTCAGCCAAAACAGCACCAGCACAACTATACAAAGTAAGATGTCTTGTTCAACTAAACTAATGAAATGCCTTCCTGTAACCCTTATAGCACACATCATAGATGACGCGTTTCGGACTTATGTGATTTTTCTGTATTGTTGGCAGAGCACTCTCAGAGTAGCAGAGTCCTCTGCATGCCTCATCTTATTTTTATATAACGATATCCTTGACTCACTCGCAATCTCTTCTGGTCTCATTCCCCACTGGGGTGTGTCCTTCAGCGTCTATTTCTCTGAGATATTTTAATTGTACATTTGGGGAATTACCACTTTCAGAAGTAAAAGCCAAAGAACCTACCCCTCCAAGGTGTCCCGTTGAGGCGGTTTTCTGGCTGTCTAATAGCAGCACCAAGGGATTTGGCTGCTGCTTTGGAGGTCTGCAGCTTCTCCAGGCTTTCGTCAGCCTTGCACCCAAATAAATGTGTGCCGTCAAAAGGCATGTTAACAAGTCTGGATTGGACATCTTAACCAGGCAAATCTGTATACTACTGTACTAGCCGCCGCTGACCTGCTGATACGGTCAGCAGTGTCGAGACCTGTCAGGAGGGATTCGCACATCGCGTCCCTCCCATCATGGAATAGATTTAAAAATCCATCTCTTTCGTCCCCTTCAGGGATATGCTCAGCTGGCATTGCTATACATTCCCAAACTGTGTAAGTGAACCTGGCCAAAGTGCACGTAGCATTCACAGACTTTAGAGCCATACTCCCTGCAGAGAAAACGTACTTGGCCAAAGCGTTGTAACGCTTGTCATCTCTGTCTGGGGGAGTAGTTGGGTATGCATTTTGTTTTGGAGGTGGATGTGGCAGCCTGCACTACCAAACTTTCAGGAGTCTGATGTTTCGTCAGATAACTTGGGTCACTACTGGAAGCCCTGTATTTGGAGCTTCGCTTTTTATTTACTGCCGGCATTAACTCTGGCGTCTCCCAGTTTGTATTTACTTGCCTTTGCAGAGCCACATGAAAGGGAACAATAGGACCCTACTGGAGTCCTTTATCTGGGATATCTGTAAGATCATACTGCTCATATTGGTGTGGGCGTTTCCACCCCATGTATTCCACCACCCTGGGCATTAAATATATGTAAGACCCATCTGCATGGTCAGTAGGATAAGGTCTCCCAAATTGTAATTCTAGGGACGTATCTAGACCACTTGCATTTTGCAGGGACTATTTTTTTTTATCCTGGATTCCTCTGAGATCAAGGGTTCAGGGGCCCCAGGTGTTTCGATATTGTAGGACAAAGGGACCTGAATCATAAGAGGAATGTTGCACCTCCTCAAATAGAAGAGTGATCAAAATAAAACCTTACTAGGTAGTAGTGTATATGTCTTTTCAGTAACCCTCGATGGCGTCAATGGTTGTGTTGAAATTTGACACTGATGTCTTCGACGCTTGCAGCGTCAAGGACTTTTTAGGGACCCAGCAGGAGTTTTTCAGCGCCGATGACTTCTTCCTCGAAGGAGATTTGTCTCGACTCAAGGGATCCTCTGACCGCTCTCAAGGAGATGTTTCCTTGCCTCCTGGGCACGAGGGTGCACAAGGTATGCCCATATTTTTTTTGTTTACTAGTTTTTAGACCAGGGCATAGCTTTCATGAGTCTTTGGGGTGGGGGGCATGAATGCTGCGAAGATAAGTGGTGAGAACCATTGCGTGATCTTGATCTTTTTGTCTTCTTACGACAAGGGAAAAATATTTCTCGACTCATTGGAAGACTCTTTTCGACTGAGTTGTCGATGGGGATTTACACCTACCTGACGCTAGTTTTCCTCTTCGCTCTTTCAGGGCTATCGCTGTCATCAATAGGCAGACCTTACAGTCAAAGGTAGCGTGAGAGGAACCCAGGCATCACAAAGACACCTGATCTTGATAGAGATCCGTAAGGGACCTCTTCGCACTACAGTCCTGGAAATTCTTAAACCCCGATCCCGAAGTTGAAGACGACGATGCCATTCTAATGATTTATCGAAGATTCTAATAGGGAACCGAAGCGCACTGTAAACTGAACTGAAGCCAACGGTCGCTGTGCGTGCTTTATACCATTGATGATGTCAACGTTGAGACAGACATCTGAGGGTCATCAAGTCAGCAGGCATCTACGCACAGAGCCCTCTGCTGGGGGAAACATTTCCGAAGCAGCTGAAGCTGGATATGTAAATATCAGATGAGGATTAAGTGGGAGGAGACAATCCATTTGAGAATACACACACACACACACACACACACACACACACACACACACACACACCTTACCATATCTGCTTAGATTCACATGCTGTGCATATGGTCCGACATCCAGTGATAACCGCAGAGTATTGCATCTCGTCTTTCGGGGACCGAAATGGGACGTCGGCATACGCATGTCTAACACTATCCCGCTCGTGATGTGCGTTGTTCCCAAAAACCCTCACGTGTCGAGGTCCCTCCGATTGTATTTTTTCTGCCATGAGGGAGTCCAAGGCTATAGTAAGTGAGTACATAAAGAGAGAAAGTAGTAAGACGTCTATGTTCCTTCCACCCAGAGCGGGGCGGTAGGGAGGGCGCATGTGTATCTAAGCAGATACAATCATCAGAAATGCTATTACGCTAAGTAATGCATGTCTTCTGATGCTTGTTAATCTGCTTAGAATCACATGCTGTGCATAGACTAGCGAGCAGCACTCGGAGTTGGAGGTGGGTTGTGAGAAGGAACAGTAGAGAAAAGATGTCTTAGTACTGCTTGTCCCACCTGAGAATCAGACCTAGAATGAGTGTCTAGGCAATAGTGTTTTGTACAGGCATGTACAGGCATGTACAGGACTCCAGGTTGCCGCTTTGCAAATGGACTCAAGGGGAACATTCGCAATGAATGCTATGGATGCCCCAGTGCCTCGAGTAGAATGTGCTCTAGGCTTGAAGGGCAGTTCTCTCTTAGCAAGAGAGAAACAGTGTGATGCATTTGGCAATCCACCTTGAGATAGAGATCCTAGAGACAGGATCCCCTTCTCTACCAGCTGCCACTGAAACGAGGAATTGTTTAGTCTTCCTTAGTGGTTTAGTTTTCTCCAGGTAAAACATGACTGCCCTGCGCACATCTAGTGTGTGAAGGCTTCTTTCGGCCATGTTAGTAGGGTTCTGGAAGAAAGTGTGTAGTTCGATTGACTGGTTCACATGAAACTTCCAAATAAATTTAGGTGCAAACCTGGGATGTGTGCGCAGAACTACCTTATCTTTGTGGACTGTAACAAAGGGGTCTAAAACAGAAAGAGCCTGTAGTTTGATAACCCTTCTGATAAAAGTGATAGCCACTAGGAAGGCTGTTTTATAAGTCAGGTCTTTCAGACTTGCTTTATGCATAGGCTCGAAGGGAGCTCCCATGAGCCTGGTTAAAACCACATTCAGATCCCATCCAGGAGCTGGGTGAGAGAAAGGAGGATAAATCCTCTTAACTCCTTCCATAAATGCTTTAATCACCGGTATCTTCCACCACAATACCTTTCGCTGTGATGTGGTGTAGGCTGACAAAGCCGCCAGGTGAACCTTTAGGGAATTAAAGACTAACCCAGAGTCCAACAGGTGGGTTAGATCCAACACAATTTGTGAGGGTGAGCAATCGATAAGACTGACACTCTTGGAATTGCACCAGATGACGAAACGTTTCCACTTGCTACCGTAGCAATAACGTGTATTAGGTTTCCTCGCTTCCCTGAGTATGTCCATGCACCTCTGAGGGAGTTGCAAGTGTCCAAACTCTATGATCTCAGGAGCCGGGCTGCTAAATTCAGGGTTTGGGGGCACGGGTGAAGGGTTTCCCCCCTGTCCTGAGACATGTTGTAGGGGCAGGCCAGCTTGACTGGTGGTGAGAGGGACATTTCCATCAGGTGAGCGAACCAGGGTTGGCGGGCCCACATGGGGGCCACTAGTATCATGGTAACTGTTTCCAGGTACATCTTGTGCACTATCTTGTTGAGAAGGGGAGTCGGGGGGTGGGGGGTGGGGCGGGGGAGGAGCGTAGACAAATTTCCCCGACAAAGTTATCCAGAGACCGTTCCCCTTGGACCGGTTCTGGGGGTACCTGGAGGCGTAGTCTTGGCATTGGGCATTCTCCTGAGTAGCGAACAGGTCGATCTCTGGGAACCCCCATTCTGTGAAGATGCTGGATACAATGTCTTCGTGTAGCCGCCATTCGTATTCTTCTGGCAGAAGAAAATCTCTGCCGAGTACGTCTGCTAGAAGATTGAGTTCCCCTGGAATATGTTGGGACAACAAAAACATTGTGTTTGAGAGCACATATCCAAATGTTTTGGGACAGCTTGGATAGCACTGGAGAGTGAGTGCCCCCCTGTTTGTTCAGGTAATACATTGCTGTAGTGCTGTCGGTTAAGATCAGCACCATCTTCCCTTGCAGTTTGCTTTGAACACTGCTAATAGCTCCAGTAAGTTTATATGATTGGGCGCTACTTGAGGGGACCACACTCCATGTGCTGTCTGCTGAAGCAGGTGAGGGCCCCCCACCCCGTGAGAGAGGCGTCTGTCGGGAGAGTGACTTCCACTGCAGGGGTGGTGAAGGTTTTCCCCTTCAGGAGGTTTTCCCTCGACCACCAGCGCAGAGAGAGAACGAGGGCTGGCGAGACAACTACCAGATCTTCCCATTGTCCGCTGGCCTGACACCACTGGCTGTTGAGCCACTCTTGCATGGGACGCATGCGCAGCCGCGAGTGGGGAACCAAGTATATACACATGACGCCATCATCCCTAGCAACCGCATGGTTTTGCGTACCGTCACCTCTCGACTGGCTACATATTGAGGAATCTGAGAGAGCATGTTCTGAGCCCACTCGCTGGAGGGGAAGACAAGACAGTCTTCCGTCCAAATTAGTGCCCCCAGAAATTGTTTTACTTGGCTGGGGACTAGGCTGGACTTCTTTTCGTTGATTGAAAAGCCCAGGCTGAAGGAGATATACTGTTTTTTGGGTGTTCGAAAAACAAGCATCTAACGAGTCCCCCGTAATGAGCCAGTCGTCGAGGTAAGGGTAAACTGGGACTGATAGTCTGCGAAGGTGTGCTGCTGCCACTGCCAGGACATTGGTAAACACCCTTGGCGCCGAGGCGATGCCGAAGGGGAGTACTTTGGACTGGTAGTGTTTGTCCTGGATCATGAATCTTAGGTATTTTCTGTGCGCTGGCAACATTGAAATATGAAAGTATGCATCTTTCATATCCAATGTTGCCATGAAGTCCCCCCATTTCAGCAACGGGATCACTTCTTGTAGTGTTGGCATGCAAAACTTCTGGGATTTTATGAACTTGTTAGCTGGGCGCAGATCTAGAACAGGACGCATGCCGAGATCCTATTTGGGTACAAGGAAGTACACTGAATAAATACCCTTGTTTTCCTGAAGAATAGGGACAGCTTCTATGGCGTCCTTTTCCAGCAGTGCCGCCACCTCTTGAATCAGGATGTTTAGATGGTCCGGTGAAAGGCGCAGTGAGCGCAGCGGTCTGAACTGTGGAGGTCGGGAGAATTCCACGCAATAACCGTGGGCGACCGCCTTTAAGACGCACTGGTCGGAAGTTAACCCCTCCCATGCCTTGAGGAAAGATGTTAATCGCCCCCCCCCGACCGGGAAGGCATGGGAGGGGACCTGGACTTGGTCGTCATTACTGACCAGAGGCCGTGGCTCCTCTGGGATTGGGGCCTCTGCCTTTACCCTTGCCGCGTTTCTAACCCCCTTGAGGGATAGTAAGCAGGGCTTCCAGATGTTTGGTTATTGTTGAAGCTGCCTGGGGCGTGGCTTGGAGCCGATGGCGAGCGGTAGCTGATCTGCCGAGCTCCGGCCGAGACGCCGTTTCCTGATCCTTTTTCTCCGGCTCACGCGTGGCCCCAGCCCTTACAGAGGGATGTGCGGTTGGGGGAAGCGATTCTGCACCTGAATAACTATTCGGCTCGCCGAGTTGGACCCCCGGACGTGGCTGCGGCCCCAAAACGGCTCTTCCCCCTCCCGCCCTACTCGGATCCAAGATGGCGCCTCGCACTGCATAGCGGAGCCTACGAGGGGTACCCCTCCTCCAGCGGACTTCCAGGCCTGACGGGGTGAAGTGGAAGCACGAGAAAGTGAAACGACTCCCTCTGGTGCCGCCCGTCTGATAGAGGACTGGCCCGGCTCGGGTCACTCTACCGATTCAGCTTCACAAGAAAAGGCACGCGGCTTCCCGCCCACCCTTACACCTCTGAAACTCGCCTCTGTGGCCGCACGACCAGACACGGGGGCGGAACACAGCTCACGGCCCGGGGTTCGGCTGGGCAGGGGGCCCCACTAGCAACTCCGCAAGTGATCTATTCTTCGAAGCCTAGGACATCCGCAACCATCACCTCAAGATGGCCGCCAAGAGCAAGTCCAGAGCCGCCACCATGGACTCCTTTGTTTCCGCTAAGGTGAAGACCCCCGCTCTGGCCGGGGCCGGCTCCTCTGAAGCCGCCCGGACGAGTGAGGGGGTGGCCACCGATAACCACTCGCAGATACTTGATGCCATAGCCTCATTAAAAACGCATATTGACTCTAAGATCGATGAATTCAAGGTTGAAATTCAACTGATCCGCCAAGACGCTCGCAACTTGGCGGAGAGGGTTGCGACCGTCGAAAAGTCGACGGAGGAAACATCCTCAACCACCACAGCCTTGAGTTCAGAAGTTGCCCTCCTGAAGAGGAAAGTTGCCTTCCTGGAGGAAAAGGCGGAGGAGGCCGAAGGTCGGGCCAGACGGAGCAACATCAGGATCCTGGGTGTCCCGGAGGGGAACGAGGGGGCAAATACCACATCCTTCGTCGAAACCCTTCTGCTGCAAGAAATAGGGGCCGGCAAACTGACCCAGGGATTCTCAGTCGAGAGGGCCCATAGATCCCTCCAGAGGCGCCCTCCCCCTGGATCGCACCCCAGACCTATAATCGCCAAGATACTGAACTTTCAGGATAGAGAAACTATCTTACGGCGGTCCAGGGAGGGGGGCCCCATCGAGAGAGGGGACTCCAAAATCTCTATTTATCCGGACTACACGCAGAAGGTTCAGAGAGAGCGGAATTCATTTGTCCCGATAAAAGCTAGGCTCCGACAACTGAACCTAAAATACAGATTGCTATATCCATCACGCCTCAGGGTCGTCTACAAAGAGCGGCTGGTATTCCTTGATAACCCAGAGGCAGCCTACATGTGGCTAGAGGACAATAATCTGGCGGATGGCAAGGACAATTCACGGAATGAGGCCTAACCCCCCCCTGCTCTCACAAGCGATCCCCAATAACAGTGAGAATCATTGTACATGACGCTGGAACTCAGAAGGTAATCCAACTTCAGTCTTTCACTTGGAAACGGCCTCGCTCGGCTCCGCCGCCAGGCCCTCGCCCCACCCCCAGCGTAGAATTCACCCGGTCTAGGCACCCGCCTGACCCAGCTCGCGCCCGACTCCCGGATGGGCTCCGACGGCTCGAGAGCGCCTGACCACCATGACAATGTTGTAGTCGCTGGGCGCACCAGTTTGAGTTTTGTTGTTAGTTTTATTAGTTGTACAGTCTTCATGCTTCTTTTGCCAACAAAGACCGAGATGGGTCCGGGACGTGACCCCGACGACTGGAACTTAGTGTCGTTTCCCCCGCAGCCCACCTACGGAGGACTAAAGCTGGGCCGGACTCCGGTGACCGAGTCCCGCATTAAATCCAAAACTCGGACCAGATTGCGGCACACTTCACTGTGATGACATGGAACGTGAGGGGTATGGGCTCCTACCTCAGACGCAATCGTATACAATCCTATCTTAAGAGGAAGAAAGTATCGTTTGCACTCCTTCAAGAGACTCACCTCACGACGGAGGCCATGTCCAAGATTGCAGACCGATGGGCTGGGACTGTGAGAGGGTCCCCCTATTCCAAATATGCCAGAGGGGTGCTAATATGGATAAGCCTGGATGTGCCCTTCCAGATGGAGGGGAGTGAACAAGATAAAGAAGGGAGATACGTAATGATCTGGGGCACAATGGAACAGACCCCAGTCTGCTTGGTCAACTCCTATTTCCCACACCACGGAATACCGGCGTACCTCACCACAATGATTACAAAGCTGATTCGACACCGGGACCGCACCTTCATATGGGGAGGGGACTTCAATTGTGTTGCTGACGCAACCGCCGACAGATCGCTGCCCCCCCCCACACCCGACCAACCTTGCTTCCCGTGCCTTAAGGGAAACTCTGGAGCAGCTCAATCTAGTGGACATCTGGAGGGAACATCATCCGGCTGATAGGATTTACTCCCACTACTCAGCCCCTCACGGAGTCCATACAAGGATTTACTCCCACTACTCAGCCCCTCACGGAGTCCATACAAGAATTGACTATCTGTTCATCAACAAGGAGCTCGCCCCACATGCTGCAGCTACAGAGTACTTGGGGCGAACAATCTCCGACCACTCCCCACTGACTATGCTATGGCAGTTGAGGGGCCCCAGACCCCCCATCCCCATGTGGAGGATGCCGACTGCAGCACTTGAAGATCTTGAGTTCAGGGAAGACCTTGCCGAAAAATTGAAAGATTACCTGGAAATCAATATGGGGTCGGTATCCTCCTGGGGCACATTATGGGAAGCTATGAAGGTGGTGACCAGAGGTGAAATTATATCGAGAGCCGGTGGTACTCGCAGACAATTGCAGAGAACGCTTGACGCACGAGAAGCTGAGATCTCCCGGCTAGAGTCTGCTCACGACAACTCCACAGAGGCCGAGAACAAATTGAAGGAAGGCCGCGCGGAATGTCGACAAGCATGGGAAAGACTAGAGAAATTTGATTTCGCCACACACACCACCCGATCCCACAAAGAATCGGATAAACCAGGGAGACTACTGGCCTGGCTCTGCAAACGGGAACACCCCAAACATCTCCCAGTGGAGATACGGGATGCCGATGGGACATCCCACACGACCCAGCTGGGGATCAATGAAGCCTTTGCCAAATTTTACACCGAATTGTATGCTCACAAGACGCAAATTCCTACTGAAGACATTATGGACACACTCGAGGAGATAGAATTTCCACGCATCTCGCTTGAGCAGAGAGAGGAACTGGAGATCACTCTTGAGGACGTACAAGGGGCGATCAGGTCCCTCTCTAACAACAAGGCCCCTGGCAGCGACGGCCTCCCACCTGAGTTTTACAAGGCGTATGAGTCCATCCTCACCCCAGTTCTCCACGAAGCATACATGAATGGGATTCTCCCCAACACCATGAAAGAAACCATAATCGTCCCTATGCTTAAGCCGCACAAATCGCCCACCGATTGTGAGTCTTACCGCCCTCTGGCCATGCTAAACTACGATGCCAAGATCCTCACATCCATATTGGCTCGCAAGCTGGCCAGAGTGGTGGGATCCATTGTCCATGAAGACCAGAACGGATTCGTGCGTGGGCGTAACACCACTGCTAACCTCAGGAGGCTACAGCATGTAATGGCTGAAACATACGAGAGGGACGAGGATCTGGCGGTGTTGTCGCTCGACGCTATTAAGGCCTTCGATTCCATATACTGGGAATGGATCATGGAGGTCCTGAGAAGATTTGGCTTCGGAGGGGGCTTCATCAGGTGGATCGAGGTCCTCAATAATTCCCCAATGGCGAGAGTGAAAACGGGAAGAACGGTATCAGCAGCCTGGGAAATACAAAGGGGAACGAGACAGGGGTGTCCGCTATCGCCCATGCTGTACATACTGGGCCTGGAACCGATTGCATTGTATTTCAGGCAGCAGCTTTTCGACGCTGGTATCAAGGTGGGCACTAAACACCACATAATATCTCTATACGCAGACGACGTCCTCCTTTACCTAAACACTCCCGAGTTTAACGCACCGATAGCACTGGAGGTTTTAGATAATTACGCGAAGTACTCGGGGATCCGATTCAGCAGAAGAAAATCCTCTGCCTTTCCCCTGGCGGGCCTACGCAACATTCCAGAAAGCAAACTTCCAGTGATAGGAATAGGTTGGCAACTGGTCAAGTTCCGTTACCTGGGGATCAATGTAAGCCATAACTCGCTACTCACGCACGAACACAACACTGAGGCCGCCATCATGAGTCTTCGACGCTCCATAAAATTCTGGTCCAAGCTCCCATTGGCCATGGTGGGCAGGGCAGCGATAGTCAAGATGATCGTACTCCCCCGATTCCTATATTTCTTTGTGAACATTTGTCATTACGTTCGACCGCCCTTCTTCAAGAAGTTGGAGGCTATCATCAGGGACTTCCTTTGGGGCCCCCACAGGCACAAACTGTCACTATCTGTTCTCTCCCTACCACACAAAGAGGGTGGAATAAAGCTGCCGGATCTCCAGTTATACTACCTGGCCGCCCAGCTGAGTCACATAACGAAATGGCTCTCGGACGAATCTTCGGCTGAGACGGAACTACTGAGGCAATCCTCGAACAATGTGATCCCCAAGGAGACCCTGTGGCATCCTACACGGCAATCGCCGGTCACCTCACAACTGATTGACCTGGGAAGGAAGATATGGGCCAGGTCCTGTTACATCAGGAGAGTACAACACCCATATTCCCCGGATAACCCCATCTTAGCAGATGCCTGCCGAACGGATGCAGACCTCTCTACGGCAAGGAGGTGGGAAGAAGCCGGCATATACACATGGGGCGACATGTACGAGGAAGGGGAATTCAGGGACTTTGAATCTCTTGAGGCCGCTGAAGGAATACCCCCGGGCCAGTTCCTCTGGTACCACCGCCTTAAACAGACTGCCAAGAAACAGTGGACAGGCTGGCCGGAGGAACCCTCTCCAGACCCCCTACTTCAGGAAATGCACAACCTCTCGGATGGCTGGAGACCAGTCTCCAGACTCTACAGCAGACTATGCGACAAACATAACCCTAAAGGCAAAGAACTGAGAGCGAAATGGGAGGCGGATCTCGGGACCTCGATCACGGATAAAGAATGGGAGAGAGCGCTAATATTTCCCAAAAAAGTGTCCAGGAATACCAGATTCGGACAGATCCAACTGAACGTCCTGTACAGGACATACATGACCCCTCACAGGGTCGCCTCCTTCAATAAGACATCCTCCCCTGCATGCCCATGGTGTGGGAATGATAAAGCGGACATGATCCACATGTTCTGGACTTGCACTAAGGCGATGACTCTATGGTCCAAAGCCAAACAGACTTGCATGGACGCCGGAATGACGAGGTACAAATGGACCCCCGGCGAGTGCCTCCTGGGGATTTACCCCAGACCTAGCAAGTCCAAGCATGCTATCAGACTAATGGACATCTCATGCATCCTGGCCAAGAGAACAATTGCAATGGCCTGGAAGACGCCGTCGGGTCCCAGGCATGAACGATGGCTCAAAGAACTCGAGAGATGGACAGTTGCAGAAACCAGGGCCTGGCAAGAGGGAATCAGGTTAAGCGGCGAAGCCGAATGCGGCACCCTGGAATCATGGAAGGCCCTCCTCAGAGACATACGCTTCAGCGCCGACTACAAACCCCCCTGAAATCTCGCAGTATCACACTGACACTATCCCCTGAAGCCAGCACTGGAGGGACAGCCTTCATATGCGACCCCCCCTGCATCCTGAAATTCCGGGTCGCAGGCCCTAACCCATCCATCCACTGTGAGTTCGCTGTAATATGAAGACCGTAGTTGATTTGTTTGTTCCCTCCCCTTCCCCTGCCCCCCTTGCACCGTCCCCTCCTTTGTTTGAACCACTGTTTGATTTCTTGTTGTATTGCACGTTTTTTCTTTTTCCACTAAAATCAATAAAATAAGTTTTAAAAAAAAAATTGTTGAAGCTGCCTGTGCCGTAGTTTTGACCGGCACAAGCTTGTCTTCGAAAGGACCGGCGAGAGTTATTACCCCTCTGGGAAGAGGGTTTTTGTGTAATTTGTTGCAGAGACTTTAAGGTCTCATGCTGCTTCTTGGCTGTCTCCAACGCCCCATCAACTGCCTTCCCAAAGAGGTTAGACTCTTCGATGGGCATATTAATGAGGGAGGCCGGAGTTTCAGGTCTAAACCCCGAAGTACGCAGCCATGCGTGTCTCTTCAGAAGAGTCCCTCGTGCAAGGGACCTGCCAGATGTTTCTGCAGTATCCAGGCTGTTTTTGACCACATTCTGGTTAACCAGTTTTCCTTCCGCAACAATGGCGAGAAGGTTGGTCCTGGCCGGTTCCGGGATCTCCTGAAGGCCCTCTTGAAGCAGATTCCATTGAGCATCGGCATAGCTTGCTAATAGTGTAGCATTAGCAAACCAAATGGTATATGCCGCTGATGACGTGACACGTTTGCCTAGGGCATGCTATCTTTTAGACTCCTTGTCCGGAGGTGATTCTCCAGTGGCAAGGGGTACCCCTGCCCTCTTACGAGTAGTGGTCACCACCAGTGAGTCTGGGATGGCATGCCCCTTGATATATAGAGGGTCAGAAGGAGAAGGCCGAAATGTTTTGACTCTCGGGTTCACGCCCCTTGTCTGGGCAGGTGTGACTAAAGCTGGAGCTATCCGCCTCTTAACAGAGTTAAGGAGGGGAATGGATTGACTTGCGGGAGGTTTTTCCTTAATAATGTCTTCCACAAAATCCTGCTCAGGCAAAGCCTCTTGAGTGGCAATTTTGAAGAATTCTGCTGCTTTTTTCAACATGGTGTTGAAAGCTACTTGGTCATCCACAGGGGAGACCTGGCGAGCCGAAGTGGAAGGAGGAGAATCGACGCACAAAATATCAGAGTCCTGATCTTGATGTGACCAAGGATCCTGTCCTCCTTGCTGGGTTTCCTCCCAGTTCTCCGTAGTCTCTTGTTGATCGTCTCCATAATTATCCAGAAAAGAGGATTCCTTTTCTTCAGTATAAATGTCCCTGTATGTGTCCATGTGGGCCACGTCTTCCTGTTGGAAAACCTGAGGCTGCACATTTTGAATTTGAAGGTTAGGGTCTACCCGAGCCTTTTTCGGCAGAGGCTGGTCAGAGGAACTGATAATCTGCTCCAGCCGATCCATGCATCCATCTAACTTTTGAGTAGTCCATTTCGAGGACATAAAAAGGGCGTAGGTGGGGAGAAACAACGTTCTCCACCCTTTGGCGTCGAAAGGAACTTCTCAGGGTGTCAGAGGCTCTTGACTATCCACGTAAGAGTCATCGGAATCGCGGCCCAAGTCGTCGAAAATCTTACTGCGGCCTGGCCCATAACTTTCTGCGGGACCGGGGTAAGGCCCATCGCCACTGCGATCCTACCGATGCTCTTCCTGATAGTAACCGAATCGTCGTCGGACAAAGCCTCCGACGATGTAGCGGTAGCCGAAACGCTGTGCGCGGCACCAGAAGGCCCATCGGTCGGAGTGCCGGGTAGAGGCCTAGCCGTAACTTTCGGGCCTATAGAGGCCTTGTAAATCGTCGAAGTTTTGGACTCCAAAACTTCGGCAAGTGTACATTGGGGAGTAGCGCCCTTATTAATTTTCATTTGCCCAGTCGGCATTCGCTGTTGCGGATGCGGGGAAGGCTTTGGATCTACACAATCCGAGGGAACCGTCGAAGTTTGACGGACCCGTTGGCGCTTTCGCCTTTGTGTAGGGGGTTGTGTCTTTAGTGCAATGTTTATGTACGCCTTTGTCGCCGGGTGTAGTCCCTGTAGCAAGACCAGAGTCGAGCCTGGAAGGGTCGGGGACGGTCGTGGCGGACCTAGAAGGGTCCACCTCAAGGTCTATAACCTCCGCATTGGACGTTTGGTCATCCGAAGTACCCCTGTCACTTTCGGCTGGTGTCGCGGTAGGGGAGGGAGGCTCCATGCGTGACAAGCCGTACACAGCCCACCGCTTTACACAGCGATTAAGGGTTTTAGGTTTAAAGAGCTTGCACGCCGAACACCACTTTTCATCGTGCTCCAAGAGGAGACAGGCGTTACACGTCCTGTGCTCGTCCTTCCAAGGAGATCTGACCCTACAGTTAGGGCAGAATCTAAAAGGAGTTCTTTCCATAGCAAAAGGGAAGGCTGACCAGACCGAAAGGGAAAGAAGGAAAGACATAACAATATGGCCACCCCGAACCCACTCTCCCTACTGTATAGGTCGGCCAGAGGGCCCGACCACGTGGAAATCCGGCCGCCGGATCTTAGTTGTTTTACGTAGTCTTCGTCGAAGATATTAGGCGAAGTGACTTAACGGGGCATTAAACCGAAATTCGGTAAAGATAAACAATGTCTCTAGAAAGAGCTCTGCTGTAGGGCGACCAGTTATCTGGGTGGAAAAAAACAATCTGAGGGACCTCAGCGCGTGAGGGTTTTGGGTACTACACACGTCACGATAGGGAGTGTTACAGACACGCCTATGCCGACGTCCCCTTTCGGTCCCCAAAAGACAAGATGCAATACTCCGCGGTTACCACTGGATGTCGGACCATATGCACAGCATGTGATTCTAAGCAGATTAACAAGCATCAGAATATATATATATATATATATATATATATATATATATATATAGTGTAATATTACCTGTTAGTCATTTTTCTCAGTGTAATATGCCCATAAAAAAGTAATTTTATAACTGAGTGTCTAAGTGTAATCCCTGACTTTGCACTGTGTTTAATCATTGAGGACCCCTTAAACACTCACCACCTCTTGAGACTTCGCCTAGACCACTCACCTTGCTACCTTGAACTGGTTTAGATACAGCTCAGAGTGTTGTATCTGTCAATACTAGGTTAGCTTTCTATACATCTGTCCACCAGGCCAGAGTATAGAAAATCAGTTTTAACATCCACCGAAGAGGGTGTGATTATCCCGTGGCCAAATGCCATAAATGCACCTTTAAAGTTTCTACGGAACTGCAGTCACATCGCTATTGCATAGACAATTTACTGATAGTAAAGACTATATGCATGGTCATATCACCTAAAGCAAATTTTCTAAATGAAGATACTAGGAAGTAGACCTCAATTTCAGAGCAACTGATCAATGCACTGTGGATATGCAATCTCAAACACCAAAGTCAGGACACTCAATCTTTCTGTATTGATTCTCATTGCACATATTCATGAATGAAACAGTTTGCAGTTGAGAGTTTTCAAACAGAGGGGAAAACAAAAGGCTCGAATGGGGCGCAGCGTGGGCTCAGTTTAAAGTCCATAACATACAAACTGATGAACATTGAATTTGCAAGGTCATTGAATTTGCAAGGTCAGAACACTTTCAATTTTTGGTTACAAATGAAAGTGGCTGCATTAACAGAAAGTTTGAGGAAACCTAGTCTATGCACCATGCTCTTCGCAGTGCCATTCTAAAGAATTTCTAAAAGCTTTTCATAGGCACCATTGTGAATGGTCGTGTTAAGAACAAAAATCAAAAAGACGATGCCAAATCGACAATGTAACAGCAAGCAAGATACATGGAGATCTGCAAGTTAATAATTTAAATGACTGCATGACCAACTGAGGTCAAAACACAGAATACCATTATGGTATGTATTAGGAATACCAGTTGCAAGGCTACAGAACCATAGCTGCAATCCCTACATAAAAAAAGTATAACAAATCCAGTTAGGACTCGGACACGTTACCTCATATGCTTCTGCCAACTGGGAAAACTTTTCCTTGGACCCAGGATCATCTTTGTTTGTATCGGGATGGTACTTCTTTGCAAGCTAGGAAACAAAATTGAAGCATATTTATACAAACCAGTAAAGCATTGATAAGAGTATGAACAGAGGACGATTTAGAACACCAGATGCTTCCTGTTTATTTGTTTTTTTTAGAATGCGCCTAATACTGTACCAGAGTTCGGTTTCTAAGTGCGAATCCGGGATTCAACCCTCTTTTGCGCTGCAAGGCTCTTGCTTCCAAGACCAGTGCTTTGCCCCTGTGCTTTCCCACTGCTCACTGTGCTATCCTCTGTTGCACTGGTCTGGGATCCTAATATTGCATACAATGTTCTACACATGCAATCTGACCCGAAGTGGCGGGCCGGCCCAGTCGGTAACAAGGACAATGCCATTACAGACTGCTTGGCCCGCCGCCTCGGCATATCGTGATTGCACTAGATTGACATTCTATTTATTGTATATTTCAAATGTATCAATTGATATTGTATTGATTAGCCCACGTCCAACACGGGTGCTAATGTTTTTTTTTTTTTTTTTTAAACGTACCTTTGCGGCCCGGCCTGGTGCAGTGTTATCTCATGAATTCCGTTTTCAATGTGGATGACATCAACAATGAAATCAGACTTCGGGACAGCATGTGCACTGCTGGGCTGTGCAGCGGAGGTACTTTTAAAACAAAAAAAAAAAAAAAACACACCATTAGCACCCGTGTAGTGAACTACACAGGTGGTGAGAGGGAATGGGAAGCGGGGGAAGGTAAGGGGCGCCGACTACCCAGGCTGCTCGGAACATGGGCTTGTACCATACAATCCAGCCTGCGTTCCAAGTTTCGAGTGGCTACCGTCCCCCATCAGGGCGCACATTTTTTGTATATTTTTATTTATATACATTTATAAAAACACTTTCGCCAAAGTGCTGAACATCATGATAAAAAGGTTACAATAAAGTAGTGATGACAAATTAATCAAACTGTGGGAAAAAGCTAAAGAGGAAAAAGAATGTGAGCTGGCAGAGAGAAAAGAAGTGCTTTGAGTTGGGTCTGAAAACGTGAAAATATGTTGCTTAATAGGGGAAGAGGATTTCAGTGTTTTGGAGCAAGGATGGAAAAAAAGAGAAAGCTTAATGATTCAAGGGGTCTGGGAACAGACTAGAAATTGGTTTTGGGTGCAAAGAGAATGGCAATGGGTATAAAAAGAGATAAGAAGAGAGATAAAGTCGGGTGAGACCACGGATGCATTTGTAGACAATGGAAAGTAAGTGAAAGGATATGAGCAATGGATAGAAGTGAAATGGAAAGGAGAGGGGGTAATGGAGGTGGCAGAGTTACAGAGAGAACGAAGAGTAAGACCGAGAAAGAGAGCAGAACAGTAATCAATTTGAGAAAAAATAAGTGCGACGATGAGCAGCTTGGTAGCATGGAATGATAAGGGGCATGCACGATGAATGTTGTACAGATAGAAACAGGAACTGGCAGTGATCGAGATATGTAGATTAAAGGGAAGAATCCAAGCTCATTCCTAAACTGCAAGTATGGGTAGAGGAGAGAGGGAAGGAGGGGGAAAAGCGAAGGGGGCATAATGGGTTTAGGTACGGTGTTGGTAGGGAAGAAAAGTATTTCAGCTATAGAGGGGTTAAGGTGTTTAAAGTGAGAGGACATCCAGTTTTGTACAGCGGAAAGGCAGGCAGTTGGAGACAGTTTAACTGAGTCAATACATGAGAAGACAATGTATGCTCCATCGGCGTAGAAATAGTCACGATATGTTTTTTTTAAGAAGATATAAAAGCAGAGAGGAATGCAGGAGTGTGGAATTCCAATAGCCCTACCCCCAGGACAAATGTTGCTAGGGACAAGAAGATTATATATACCTGTCCCATGGGCATGTAGGCAAAGACTGTATGGGTTTTTCAGACTTCAAAATCCTATATTTGAACTTATGTGCATCTGGGATCGTCATTGCTACTAAGTGTGTGATTGATGTTGACCTGGCTGAATTACTCCAACTCCGTTGGTTACAATGTGGTTGAAGGGATTGCTGGCTCGAGTAGGTGTGGCGAAGGAACCACATTATCTTTTACCAAATCGAGCAGAGTCTAGTGTTCCCAAGTCCACAACAGCAGCTGTTGGCAGAAGAAGCATATCCCCCGTAGATGGATCATTCCCCTTTCGGCTAAACAAACTTGAAGAAAATTGCATCTCACAATTCCCCTTGTGAACAAAACCTGGACATGGAAATTCTGGACTCAGGAGTTGATGGAAGAAGGCTGAAAAATAAATCCCAGGCCCACACCATGTTAATAAACCAGCAAGAATGGAAGTGCATCTCCCATAATCCATCTTTCCCCAACAGAGAAAAGCGCATGCTCAAATAGCAAAACGTGCTTACAGATTCGGCTTCAGTAAGGTAATGCAGAAGACCAGGGTAGCCCACGGTAGTGTTTTTCATTCTTGGGGGCCACACCCCTCGTCCATTTCCTATCCAAAATGGCAGCAGGAAGCCCAGTGCCTAGTTAATGGATAACAGGCAGAGCCTACTTCCTTTAACATTACCAGGAACACTGGCGAGGAGAGAAATCGTGTCTCCCTCACAACTTCCAACACAAGAGAGACCGAATCACCTGCAGCGGTAGCCTACTTAATAAGCAGGCAAATGGATACCAGCACTGCACCAAACAAATGTGAACAGTTTTTCCAAACTCCCACCCCACTGAAATAATGCTCAATGCATACCCTGAGCTTTGAGACAGGTGGTCGCCAAATGAGAAGTGAAGCTCACCAACCTGAGACAGTGGAACAAACCAGCAGCTCCTTCACAACCAACAGGCAGACTGAAGTGGGATCCATGATGGCAGCTTGCCCATTTAACAATTTCCACATGAACTCAGGACTACAAAGCATCCAAGCCATGGAGCATGCCCAGAGTGGGCATGTGACCCCCTCTGAGTAGTCAGCGGGAAACTAGTCAGTCCAAGCACAATATAGAGCCAGCTCACATAACCAGAGTGGAAGGGAGTTTTGCGATGTAAAGGAGGCAAGTTATGGTGTTAAAGAAGAACATTGCGTGAGAGGAAGGTTGATGGGCTGGCTGCAAGACTGAGTGGAACAACAGATTGCAAGACCAAGAGACGGGAATATTCCAGGGTGGATTCGAAGACCTGGTGTGGAATGGTGAATTTTAAAGAACAGAGGCTGATTGACCCGAGTAGACAAAGTTGGAGAACAGAAATACAGAAAAAGATTGAAGTGGAGAGTAAACGGCACCTGAAGAGACAGCCCAAGTCAAGAAAAGTACAGAGGAAGCCTTTGTGGGATAGACAGAAGGTGAAGATGCAGGTTCTGACCAAGTGGTAGGCAGAGTAGGAAAGCACAGAGGCACTGACAAGAGAAAGGGTTGAGGTCTGAACAGAGTGGAAGAAGAAGTGTCCAAAGGATGGAGAACCTGGCACAGGATACAGAAAAATTGATGCAAGGGAGAAGGTGAAGTACAATGTCCCCTGGGGACTAACCCAGGAAAGGAGTACATAGTAGCCTTTGCGAATGGTTAAGGAACACTCCAAACCCCAATCCACCAGGCGCCATAAATCAAAAGCATTAACTAGAATATCCACATTGCAACATTTGTTATAACTTGTGAAAGAATGCAATTTTGAACGAAGGAGAACTTTGGCAATCAATCTTCTTTAATGTTAAAATGCTGGTCCAACTGCAGTTGCCATTAATGTGCATTAGAATGAAATTAGATCGACAGCCACCGCGTGAACAGTGAAAACAGACCTATTTTTGAACTAAGAACGAATGTAAATTTCTGGTCAAGGCAAATGACTTTCAGTGGAGTCTTTTTTTAAAAAATGTTTACCACCAGGAGAAGTGGCTTTAGACCAGCAAGCAAATGAGGCAGGATGACCGTAAGTTTGGTTATAAGTGACAAAAAAAGAAGGGGGCCTGGATTTGTCACAGCCTGTTGGCGGTGAGTTATTGAGCAGTTGATAATTTTGCAATTATATTTTTGTGCAGGTAAATGTGCTGATATTTGTTTAGAGAGTTCATGCACCACCTCAGCTTTTCAATTAATTGCACATGATCTTAAGCAGTGCTAAAATGCTGCAGTATTAATGTACAGCTTCTTTCATTATAACAACTTGATTTTAAAGCATCTCTTCCTCAATCCGCCCACAAGAATGAAACCGCCTAATATCGTCAAACTGCAGACTATTGCATGGATGCGCTAGAAAGTGTGGCCTGGAAACGTGTTTTGCTTTGGTAAAAAAATGCTTTTTCCGCCCCAGTTTTTAATCAGCATATTTTAAGTAATTGTGCTGTCCAAATCAGATGCAATTAAAGCCATACAGTTCGATAGACCAGGTTTTAGTTACAGCTAAACATGGTGTTTTCTTAACGTCATGCATCCGTCTGGTATAGTGACAGTTCTCTAATATAAAACAGCATTTTGCGTCTCTGCGCCATTATTTAATACATTTAGGTCAGATGGCAAGTAGATTTGTGTACAGTACAAGTAGATTTATTCTCAAATCCACACCCCTGGGAATAATTTAGAAGGGGGCCCAGTAAAGAGGCTTAAGGTACGCCATAAAGTAGCATGCATGGAGGCGAGGTTTGTCTGTATTAAGGAACTGTTCGAGAGATAGCAGCAGAATCATTAAGGACAGTCTCCGAGAAATACACTATGGTGATAGGGGTGATTCTCCCCCCAACCCCCCATGTCAAAGGCCAGTGAAATAAGCATCAAAGAAAGTTTGGCATGGCAGGTTGATAGGATAGCATTCAGACATGACAGGGCTGTGTTGGAGTAAAAAGAAGAGATGACACTTGGGTACAGACAGCATGCTTGAGTAGCTTGGGGAGAAATAGAAATTTAAACTAGCTGAAAGAGTGGGTTTCTTCAGTCCAGGTATAATCGCAGAACGTTTAAAGGCAGGAAAGGGAAACAAGAGCGGAAAAGATGTATTGAAAAGACGGGTAAGGTAGGGGATGAGACAAGGCCATGGCTAGCGTCGATGGTGTGAGTATGCACTAGCAGAGCTCCGGACTGATGCTCCTAAATACAAATCCTACAAAAAATGCAGCATCCTAATAAGGAGATCATGAGACAAGCAGCCACTGGCTACGTGGCAGCTGAAATTAACTGGAGAATACTTTTTCTCCTCGCTTCAATTTCAAGTTATGTGACATATCCAAGATGGCACTGAAAGAAGCATGATAGATCGAGACCTGCCGAAGCCACCAGGGAGGCAGTGACTAGACTGCACTGCCTCTGCACCAACATCTTCAATTAGGGAAGCCACTCTGGAGGAAGTCGAGTCCGTTTCCCCCAAACGCCCCAGTCAAACCTATACCAGATATGGCAAGGGGACCGAGATCTCAGCAATGTTAAGCGACGAGAAGATCCAGAGGAACGCACCCCTAGCAGGGAACAGGTAGGGGCACAGGCTTGAAGGTGGAAAAGCCAACAAACATTTATCTGAACCCATAGATCCGGGCCAACAGAGGTTGGAAACACTGCTGGGAAGCAAAGAAAAATAAAAAGTTCCTTCTACTATAAGAGCGTGAAGATTCAATTCAGGAAGACGCACGTAATATGAAGGTGACAGGTGGATAAGGGGGAGGGTTGTGGCAAGTGTGCCAAATACAAGCAAAAGCCTGTGAAGGGCGACAAAGGAAGGGGGTCTGCCTAGCGGCATACAAGCCGGCAGGCATCCTGCTGCAGGAGTATCCAGCCCCAAGCAGAAGGACGCCCGCCGCACCGGAGGACTTATTTTCATTTTCCACCCACCCTGCATAAGGAACAGCGGTACGGCAAGGCCTGGCCGTTGACGTCGCGGGACGGTGAGGCGGTGTTTTGGCAACCAGTGGCAAGATACAGACTCCGAATGAGCCCTGGGAAAGCCGGATAGGGATTTGCTCTTCTCTGGACCACCACCTCTTGGGGGCCTAAGCGGTAGGGGCGTCTGGTGGTAGCAATGAGGGCTCAGCTTCCCCGAATAAACAGCACTCACCCAGCCCAGGAACACCTGCCGGGGCAGGCGCGGCTCAGACACAAAGGTTTGGGGGAGTTGGGCCTACTGTGGACTTTGTTCCGAAAAGGGGGAAGCAGGTTTTTGAACACGGAGCAGTCGACGCACCTTCGGAATATTTTCACAAAGTTGTTTGCAGTGTTTTGAATTTATTATGTTGTGAAAATAAATCTGCTGCCTTTTTATGCCAAAAGACATGTCTCATTCTGTACCTTACTGGGTGGGAAATGAAATGGGCAAAGAGAATGAGTAATTGTGATGGTACAAAGATAAACAAATGCCCAGGTTATGTGGGGCATGAAAACAGTCTGTGGGCGTGAACAAGGATGCAGCAACAGCATGGGGCTGAACCATAAAATAAAGTATAAAGCTTCATGCTTAAGTGAACAGAGTGCTGGAAGGACACACAAACGAAACCAAGAAAAGTATTGCTCCAGAAATTTCAGTCTGAACCCACGCTACTGTTGCAAACAGGCCAAAATGACACTTGCCCACAAAATGCAACCAAGGGCAGGAGAGAGTGTCCATTATAGCCACAATAGCAGCGCTTATATCCTCACTAGAAACCATGATCGGAGAGATAAAGGTAGAATTCTCACTGCTGCAGCAGGACCTGCGAGCACCATCAGCGAGAATGGGCACGCCAGAAGTGAAGATAGCAGAAACATCAACGCAAACAGACACTGAAATAACAAGTGGAGAATTTACTCGAGGATGACAAAGACGCTGAAAGAAAGAGTGGAGGATTCGTCATGGAGAGCTATGAGGAATGTCAGGGGTGCTCGTCTGGACAGAGGGAGAGGACCTAAAAGGCCTAATTACTTTGAATACCTGCTACTTCACGATACAGGGCCTGGAAAATTGTCCCAGGGGTTCACAGTGGAAAAAGCACACAGTGCTCTTTCTAGAACAACTGCCTCGTGAGTACAGCCAAGACCAAAAATTGTCAGAGTCCTCAACTACAAAGATAAAATTGTATATTGAGATATTAAAAGACAAGGAGGTAAATTAAGGCGAGGTAACTCAGAATGGGCGATCTTTCCAGATTATACGAAGTTGCATAAGAAATGAAAGCAATACAATTCAGTTAAGGACAGACTGAACACCAAATAAAAAAGATGCGGATGTACCCTACGAAAACTAAGAATAGTATATAAAGGCAAATCTTTGTTCTTTGAAACCCCAGAGGATGTACATCAATTGTTGGATCAGCAGAATTTTCATAACTTACCAAAGAAAGACCGCAGAAAGAGGCGAAGCATATCTCTTGAGGAGTGAACTGGGCCAACAGGCAAAGGGAACTTTAAATGATTAGTTAAGGCCTAGTGTTATCTGTGCTTACTTGTCCCACCTCATTTACCCAGACCAAATATCCAATTGGGTGCCTTAAATGTACCCACGCATGGGTAAACTGGTGCCTAGCTAAGGTGCCTCTGCTCATGTGTGAAGGCCAGGTGCGGCACTCAACGTCATCATGAACAGCTGGTAGTATGGAGAAACAGTTATAGTTTGCAGCATTAAACTTAAATAGCGAAGGGTTGTAGATGTCCGATTTCTTAGATGGGGAGGGAGAGCTAGTCTAGGTGTGGCATGCAGACGTGTTGCAAAACTAGAAGTAACGTACTAAAGGAAGAGGTGAATCTATGGCAAGAGAGTGAAAGTGATACATGCTTAACTGCAAATTATGGGATTATTATGGGATTAGGTATTATGGTAATAACATATGTTAGAGATCTGAATGGATGCATCCAAATTAATAGAGTACAACAAGAGGAGCGCTGTGGAATTGCTACAAGAGACGCATCTGAATAAATTGACAGAAGGCCCTGTTGAAGATGGGCCAAGGAAGGAAAAAGTTGCTTACCTGCAACTGTTCTCCAGCCTGTGTCTGGCATAGATTCAGATGCTCCTGAACATTCCCAGTGGTCAGGCCACAAATCCTCAGTAAAAGAAAAAACAGTTTCACTTTCGTTTACAAACTGTCTCCTATAAACCAATCACTGAGCTCTAGGTCATACTGCCCCCAGCCTATGACTGCCATCTCCCCAAGCCCCTCCTCTAGCAGCCATCTTCAGATTTGATAGCATGTAAAGTGGCAGTATGACCAAGAAGAGCCGCAGAGGTGCAGGAGGGAGGGTTTGCATGTGAATCCATGCCAGACCCATGCTGGAGAACAGTTACAGGTAACTAACTTGTTCCTTCAACATGGCGTCTGGCATGGATTCACATGCTCATGAATAAGGAATACATATTAGTACATATATAGACAACCACGGGAGGTGGCAAGGCTCAACAGAAGCAATTACTGTTACCTCCTCACCAGGCTCACCTTCAAGCGAACAGGTTGCGTAGCACTGCATGGCCGACTCTGGACTCCTCTCTGCAATCTGTGGACACGGTATCATTTCGTAAAGGTGTGCCTAGACCTCCACGTAGCAGCCCTGCAGAGGTCTAGCAGGGGCACAAAAGACAGGAATGCTGTCGCCGCAGCGATCGCTCTGGTAGAATGGGCTCTCGGACGGCCAGGAAGCGGCCGATTTTGCAACCGGTGACAATGAGTGATGCAGCTGGAGAGCCACCTGTAGATGGAAGCCTTAGAAGTCTTCCGGAAACTTTGTGCCAGCCACATAAAACTTCAGCGCTCGAGTCACATCCAGCAAGAGCCAAGTCCCTTCAGCCAGTGACGAAGGTGGCGGAAAAAACACAGGTAACACCAGGGGTCAGTTGAGATGAAATTCCGACAGAACCTTGGGCATGAAGGAGGAGTGCATCCGCAGCACCAACCTTGTCTTGTGGAAAGTCAAATAAGGCCACTTGCAGGACAGGGCCTGGATCTTACCTACTCTCCTGGCAGAGGTGCTGGCCACTAGAAAAGCCGTCTTCCAAGACAAGAACTTAAGCAGAGCCTGATGCATCGGCTCAAAGGGGACTGCCATGAGACTGGTCAGCACCACGTTGAGTTCCCATGCCAGGGCAGGCGCCTTTACCGGCAGGAACGAACAGAACAGTCCTTTGATGAACTCCTTGACTAGGCGGTGCGGCCAAAGAGACGACCGTCCCGGAGACATGGTGTAGCGGGAGATACCTGCTACATGCACCTTGAGGGAGGCGTGCGCCAGCCCCGACGTAGCCAATGACAACAAGTACGGCAGGACTTGAGGGACCGTGACCCTCAGAGGGTTAATCTTCTGCGACCGGCACAGAGTTGCGAAACGCTTCCATTTGTGTCCGTAAGACTTCAGAGTCAACGATGCCCTGGCCTTGGCAAGGACCTCCCTGCAGTCCACAGGCAGCTCGTAACGACCAAACTAATGCTGCAGGAGCCAAGATTTCAGGCACAGATCCTGGGTCGTTGTGCAGGATTGCACATCCTTCCGTGGCGAGAAAATCCACGACCACTAATAGCTTGACTGGAGGGGACACTAACATGCTGGGACAGTCCGGGTACCTGACTTGCCGCGGCCACGCTGGAGCGCCAAGGATCATCCTGCACCGGCACCGTCTGAGTTGACTGATGACTCATAGTAGTGGCAACGGAGGGAACGCGTACAGGAACATTGTGTCTTCTCCGGTAGCCACAGGCCTCTGGCGTAGATACGTTCGGTGTGGGCTTCCTAGACTTCCAGGGAAGCGTCCGTCTTGACCGTCTCCTGGTTCGGTGGGGCTCTGGAAATCTGTGCCCCCAGAGATGTTGAGCGCACACCCCACCACCTTATCGCTCGACGGAAGTCCTCGTCAAGCACGATCCTGTCCTTGAAGCTTTCCGGACACCTGGATTCAACAGGTGTATAGGAATTCCTGGAGCGGTCGCATCCGCAACCTCAGAGCAGGATCAGGTAAATACATGGCATCATGCCAAGCAGCGACTTGATGGTACTCACCGTGGCGATCTTCAGTGTTAACAGCAATTGCACCTTGCCCAAAATGGCAGCTATCCTCTCCTCCAAGGGAGCTGCCGGGCAGGACATCGTGTTGAGCCTGGATCCCAGGCACAGCGCATCCTGCGATGGCATCAAGCAGAACTTTGCATAGTTCACCGAGAACCCCAGATCCGTCAGCAGCCGCACGGTCCTCTGTGCGATCGATGGCGATGTCTCTCCGGATGAGCCAGTCATCGAGGTATGGGTACATGTGAATTCCCTGTAGTTGCAGATGGGCCGCCATCTGAGCCAGGCACTTTTTAAAGGACCCTTGGCGCCGACTTCAGTCCGAAGGGCAGAGCCTTGAACTGGTGGTGCTTCCCTTGCACGACGAAGCAGAGGAACTTGCAATGTTTTTCGTGAATGGGGACGTGGAAGTAAGAGTCCTCTAGATCCAACGACGACAAAGTCTCCCTCCTCCAGCTGGCCTAACACGTGCTGCAGCTTGACCATCCTGAATTTCTGGGACTTGATGTAGTTGAATCGTCGTAGATCGAGACTGGGCCTCCAGCCTCCGGTCTTCTTTCTTACTAGATACAGTATCTTCAGTAAACTCCAGAGCTCCCGAGTCGCTTCGGAACCAGCTCCATCGGCCCTTTTTAAAAAAATGTTTATTAACATGGGCTGAACCTCCAGCAGCAACTGAGGGATGCGTTGTTCTTGCCAGGCCACTGGTGGTATTCGCGGACACTTTCGCTGAAACTCCGAAGTGTGTCCGTGGGCGAGAGCGTCCAGCACCCATCGATCGGTGGAGATGTTTTCCCACACGCTGACCAAGTTAGACAGCCGGCCTCCAACCGGGGTGCAGGACCGATGTCTTGGCCGGTTCAGTCTTGGACGGCGTGCCACCCTGGGAGCCTTGACGACGGCGGCCAACTCCGAAGGCCTTGGAACAACCCCTGTAGGCTTCCTGGGTCGTGGAACATGAGTGTTGGCAGTAAGAGTACGTTCCTCCGCCTAAATTCTGCAAAGAACTTCCCACCAAGGAACGAAAGAACAGATGGTGTTGGCAGTACGGCTGTCTCCATGTCTGTCTTGATGGCCTGAAGAGATTCAATTGACGGCCTTTCCGAAGAGATTGTCTCAGTCGAAGACCCTCGCCTGGACATCCTGCCTAAAGTTGGTGGCCTTCAGCCAGCCGCGACGATGGAGGCAAACCCTGCAGCCCATCTGGTGGAACCCCATGTCCGCAATGTCCCTGGCCACAGTAATGGCATGGTCCTACACCACCTCACCGTCCTAAAGGATCTCCATCGCCTCCACCTGCTTGTCCTCGTGGAGGAAATCCAGGATCAAAGCCATCTTGTACCAAAGCTCCCAGTCGTACCTGGCCAGGATAGCCAAAGCGTTGGTCGCCTTGACCGTCATCGCCAAGTAGATAACCTTCCTACCCATGGCACCTAACTTCTTCCCCTTGCCGTCCTGGGGAACAGAGGCTGAAGATGACAGGTTGGACAACATCTTCCTCGCAGCAGCCAAGACCACAGAGTCTGGTGACTGCTGTGACCGCAAACACTTGGGTGCAGACTCCGGGACCCGGTATTTCTTTAAGCCAGTCCCTTTTTGCCGGAGCTGAGGCAGGTTTCTTCACCAGTGCCAGCCTATCGTCCAGGAGGGGCACCGCTAAGATGGTCTTCCTCTTCGCCGCCCGGCGTTGATTCAGGAAGCCCTCAGTTTTCTCTGGTGTGAGATGAAAAAGCTCTGACGTGGGGGCGATCATTGAGTGGAAGGAGCCCACTTTGTCCGGGGGAGAGTACCTGGGGGTGTGTGGGGTTTGATATCGCCCGCTGGAGCGGAGTATGCCTCCTCCTCTTCGGCAGTGGCGGCCCCAGCGTCAACTGGGTCGTTGCTAGTCGAACGGGCGGTGCCGGCATCCTCTTCTCAAACTCCGACACCAGCGTGTGGAGAGTTAAGAATAAATATCTGTGCCCTGGAGTACCCGCCCCCTTCTTTGGGTCATGAGGGATCGGCTTTGGGGCTCAGAAGGCATCCTCTTTTCCGGGGTCTTATCCACTGGCTTGGCCGGAGCCTCCCGCCTGGGAGGAAGACCCACCCTGGCCGCCACACGGGTATCCTGGACCGTGTCAGCCCCTTTCGCCTACGAAAGGGCGGCCGCCACCTGCTCGATCGATGCGGACGACTTAGCCTGTATCACCTGAGCCTTCACAGGCAGGTCAGCAACATTTTCCTGTTGCGTGGCATTCTCCGGTTTCTCCCGTAGCTTTCCAAGGGTAGCTGACTTTCTCTTCGATGAAGAGCTGGAGCGATGGCTGGAGATTGAGGCTGCTGGAGATGATCAACGTGCCCTGGCCGACGCGGAACCTGCTTGCGCGGTGAACCCAGACGGAACCAGACTCGCATTGCTTGGGCTGGTCTTGGACCCCCACAGATGGGGCACCCTCAATGGACTTTAAATGATGCTTTAGCTGGCTGGATCCATGCGGTAAAAATCTGAAGATGGCTGCAAGAGGAGGGTCCTAGGCAGAGGGCAGTCATTGGCTGGGGGCAGTATGACCCAGAGCTCAGTGATTGGTTTAAAGGAGAGACAGTTTGTAAAGTGTGAGATAGCTAGGCTGTATGAATGGGGATCTTTTTGCATAAAAGCAGGGTCCCGAGGGCTGGAAGAGCAAGACGTCGCCACTGGAATCAGGAAGTCGAAGGGGAGAGAAGCCAAAGACATCTGCAACGACTGAACCACCGGTGAAGCCCTGTTGCAGCATCTCACCACTTTTCTCCACACGTCGAAAGAAGATCTTCATCTGCTAGACCCGTCTTCCCTTGAGCTGGTGGGGCCAACCAGTTTGCCAATCCCCTTCCCGGACCTGCCTTGGTCGAATCACCAGTACTCAGAGGCCGGATAGCCAGGCACCAGTCCACCCGGACCGCAATTTAAAGGAGCGTACCTTTTATTCGTCTGGCAGCACCGCGGCTGGTTTTATCCCTGGGTAGTGCAGTAACTCGAACCTTCCTCCACGACAAGAGCCTCTCTTCCTCTGCTGGATCACCCGAACTGCAGGAACTACCAGGAACAACCGCCACCGCAGGAGCCACTTCTTCATTTAAAGGTACATTGTCCTGCCAGGCCTTCTTCGCGGTAGCACTAAAGGTGTTTTAAATCCTTTACCTACCTGTTGGGTTGGCCGCCCCTCTCTCTTAACATTGTCTTTTCAACTTCTGCATCCACCTTTTCAACTTCGTTAACCAAAGACTTGACTGCAGCTACAAGAACATTTTGCTCCTGGGCTGGTGCCCTGTACCACTGACTCTGGCACAGGCCCACTGACTCTGGCTACATTTGTTAGATCTGCCTTCTTTAGATTGATTCTCATTTAGAACTGTGTGGTGTACCTATTTCTTACAACTGCCCTTTCCTTCCCTTTCTTAAACCTTGTGAAATGCCATTTTGCTCAGTTTTCATTTAAGTATTGCCTATACTGATGCACTGTCTTGCTTAAACTGGTTCACAAACCTATGGGAAGTATTGCTAGGGTGTGTAAGAAGTTATTTCTGAATAACTTGTGTTTTTCCTCCCTTGTGAGAAATTGCTAGAGCATCCCTTGTGTGTGGTTTTCACTGCCATTTTGCTCAGTATTCACTCTGGTTCACTTGGTCTACAATTTAACTTGGGAGTGTGTATATTTTTCCTTTGACTTAATTTAACTTGCTTGAGGACTGCGATACATGTGTTTTATTAGAAGTGTATAAAATAAATATATAACTACTTTTACAAAGCTTTGGTCAGTGTTTCCTTGTACCATAGTACTGTAGGCCTAATGTGTAAACCCTGAATACTGCTCACCGCCCTCTTGAGATAAGTCTGACTGCTCAGCCACAGCTACCAACTAAATCTTTGTGGTACAGACCGATACCAAAGGGGATTTATTGCTCTCACCTGTAGTATTAATCTTCTGTAGTGCTCCCTAGGGGAACTGCACAGGATTCTGCCTAACAGCAATATAAAAAACTCTTGCAAGCTCCTCAAAGGCGACCAACTAGGTTGGTGGAAAATCAATCTGAGGAACCTTGACACGTGAGGGATTTTGAGTACGCTACACATCACGTTAGGGATAGTGGTACAGTCAGGCCCATGTCGACGTCCTTTCAATCTTCGAAAGAAAAATACAATACTCTGCGTTTTCCACTAGATGTCAGAACTATATGCAAAGCATGCAATTCTAAGCAGATTCACAAGCAGACATTTGAAGAGGAGCACAGGTTGGGATTGTTGCCCAGCAGCCTGAGGGAATCTGTTATAGTGCCCATTCTCAAACCCAGGAAACCACCACAGTGTTGTGGCTCTTACAGGCCACTATGGTTAACCAGTACTGCAAGATCCTAACAGCGGTATTGGCAAACAGACTTAGACGGGTGATGGGGACCTTGGTACACACTGACCAGACTGGGTATGGCAGGGGCAGAGCACTTTGTGGAATTTGCAGAGGCTGCACCCTATGATTAAGTACTAACCACATGAGGGTGGATTGTGCTGTGTCCTCTTTGAATGGGGTCAAGGCCTTCGACTGGGTCCGATGGGACTGGGGGCCCTTGAGCACTATGGCATTGGAACCGCTTTCCTATGATGGATCAAATTACACTGCGCCCAGGGCAAGAGTGAGAACCGGTGGCCGGGTCTCTGATGCTGTTCATCCTGGCACTGGAACCATTGGCTGTCTTTCTCAGATTGGAATATGCAGAGGCAAGTATTGTGATAGATGGGGTGGGGCACTTTGTCTCTGTATGCAGATAATATGCAGTTATATCTAATATATGCATTAAACTGTTCTCAGGTTGATTTAACATATCATTGATCGGTTTTCCCAGCCATCAGGTATTGGGGTCAATCGAGAGAAATCCTGCTGGTTCGCACTGGCGAAGCACCAGGGGGATCATTGCGAATCAGTTACCTGACCTGGGATTGCAGTTGACGACTGATACCTTTCGATATTTAGGCGTCAACGTGCCTCATGACCCTGTTGATTCACAAACATAACACCCAGAGGGCTTTGGATGGCATGGTTAACTCCATGAAGTTCTGGAGGAGGCTGCTGCTAGGGTTGCTGGGTAGGGCCGCATAGCTGAAAATGGTAGTGCTCCTGCAGCTCTTATACCACTTCATCAACATCCCTTATACCGGGAAAGTTCATCCAGCAGCTTGAATCACTAGCCCAGGAATTTGTATATGGGGGTGGGCGAGGGAGGAATAAAGTCGCAGTCCGCAAGGGGATTTTAATAGTGGCGGAATGAGGGTGCCCCACTTTGAGATGCATTACTTGGCAGGGCAATTGCAGTTTGTAGTAAACTGGCTGGAGGACGAGGCTTCACAGGACACTGCACTGCTGCAACCAATGTTGGGACAGTATCTTTTTGAAAGAACTGTTCTGAGTAACGGGTGTGGTGCTCCCACAGCCTTCATGGCTCCTGGTGCTCGGCAAGGAATTGTGGCGGAGGGTGTAGAAACTTCTTGGGACCCCTGATCCTTATTCCCTGTGAGTCATCCTAGGTAGGAGGACTTGGTGAACAGAAGGCTACTATAGGAAGATTTAGAAGATATTGGGAAAGCAAGGAGTTGGCTCCGGTTGGGGATCTATTGCGGGATGGCAGGATGGTGCATTTCTCGTCCATCATAAAGGGACTTTGATATACACTGGAGCCAGTTCCTATTGCACCACAGTATGGTTAGGAGGATAGAAGGAAGGTGACCGGGTTTCCGGGAGGGCATAAAGACTAATCCAGTGTTAGGCACCATGTACGAAGGTTTGTAAGGGCGTCACATGGTCTCCAGGTTGTATGGCCTGTTCCTGGGCAGCCTTCACGAAAAGACGCTGATAATGCCAGAGATGGGAGGTGGACTTGGGCAGAATTTTCACGGACATGGAATGGAAGAGTGCTGCTGTACACCAAGAAAATTCCAGAAACTCCATGTTTAGGCTCACTCAATTATGTGTTACGCACAGGGCGTACCTGACCCTGGACCAGCTGTCGCGATTTGGTAAAAGTGGCCTGCCATGCCCGAGGTGTGCCCATGAAGAGGCGGATATAATGCACATGTTCTGGACTTGCCCATTGATTGGAAGATTTTGGCAATGGGGGTGGCAGAGAAAGCCGCCAGGGGAGAGATACAGATGCACTTGTGGCCTCCCTGAGTTCTACCTGCTGGGTCTGTTCCCGAGGGGAGGGAAACAAACTGCACATATCTCCAGGATGAGAGACTTCATTTGCGAATTGGCAAAGCATTGAATTGCGAAGGCCTGGAAGTCGGTAAAGGGTCCCAGGATTGAGGCTTGGTGGGCCGATTTAGAGCACTGGTCGCTGGCTGAGATCACTACGTGGCACAGGGCACTGCAGTGAGGGATTCGGGAGGGGAGTACCGAGGTAGCAGCGTTGAATGCGTTGACGCAGACAATGTATGCCACTCATTCATGTGAATATGCCGATTTGGAAGGTGGTGGCATCGGGCGCAAACCTGGGTTCACCACAAAGGGCTAACCTAAAGGTACTGGCAAGCAAGGATGCGATTGCAGGAGGGAATGCTTTTCATGGTTGCAGCAAGTGTGGGCAGGAGAGTACAGTGATGGATTATGAAATTCATATGAAATATGTATACTCAAAGCATCGCTACGGCACAGTCGAAACGTGCCAATAAAAAATTGTTACAAAAATAAGAATGGAGCGAGAAAACTCATGAAGCACCGAGAGTAGACAATTACATTGTATTAAAAGTGCAAATTCAGCACCAGACAGAGGAACGCACCTACCAACTGCGAGAGTAAAGGGGTATGGTGGGGGCAGCAACATGGGAAAGGACACTGGTATTCTAAGCCACAGAGGCCCCGTACAAAGGGGTTCACCGGGAACGGTAGGGGTTAGTGAAGTATTGGGCATACTGTCCTATGATTAGCTGAAGGGGGGGATAAAAATGGCACCATCATAAAGACACGTAGTGTGAAATCCCTTGGGGAAGGCTGGACCTTGGAACCCTATGTGAAACATGTGACCAATACAACCGGGATCTGCAAAGGGGGGTGGGGCTTAAGCCACTCATGAGAAAAACCTAACTAGAACAAGGTGATGTAATTACAGGGCGGTCAGCCAAACTAGCCACCTTACACGGCAGCGGGGAGCGGGGCTCTGTGCCAGTGCATCGGTCACATGACCGCCGATGCCCATCGGCAGGCAGCTGTGGAAGAGTAACACTGGATGGCGTAGCGTTCCTGGGAGAATCAGAGAGGAGGTTCTTGAGCTCTAGGGAGGTTGCCATCCTCCAAAGTATCTGCCACAGAGTTTGCGAAGATCATCTGACATATTGTCCGATTGTCCCCTTTCACACCAGCTGCAGGGTGTCTCGTGTTCCATTCTCAATGGCGCTGACCAATGGCAGTGTATTAAAGTTCAGGTGGTCAGCACACATTTTACTTCAGGGTGGGGTGTGATTAAATGTGGTACCACAGGGGGAGGCATTGTAACGGAAAACTGTTTAAACTGTTTGCTTTAATTATGCTTCACTAATCAAAGTAAACTTCGATGAGGTAATGTCCACCAACCAATTAAATCTATGGGAAACATAGAAAAAGGGAATTCCCCAACTTGCAAGTGTTTCGTTGGATTTCCGACCATTGCATTTCTTGGTATAAAGCTACTGCTTGTAGTCCATTCAGATGTCAGCCTTTCCATCAAAGCCTATCCAGTGTTCGGTTTGATTTGTGCTCACCCAGCAGTAATCAAAAGCGTTGCTTTTTGCCCGATGGGTGCTCTACTTTTTCAGTATGTGGTTTTTATTATGTTCCAATTGGTTGACCCCAGACTACATTTATGGAGGTCCCAGCGAGTTCTATCAGTCGTCCCCGGACCGCTGAGGATATCCAGGCCGCCCTACCTTGGGTGCGGGTCTGGCGACCACAGACCTGGTCACTAGACATCACTGAAGAGGCCCTGCAGACTCAGAGTTCGTAAAGGTCTGCCAGGTCCAAAGCGCCGCCCTGTGTGGAGTGGAAGGGTGAGCCTGTGGTGGAGGCTCAGTACCGAGGGGACATGAGAGCATCCAGGACGTAAGTATAACCGTGCAAGATGATGCTGCACAACAGTGCATGCCTACGGAGGGGAGTGGATTATTATTATGGTGTATAGGAAGCATCCTTGGAGAAGGGAGGACCATCGGCCGGCGTAGTGTAGATATTAATCGTACCAACCGATAGGGAGTGGATGCTGGTGTGGGCACACCTGCGGTAGAGCAGGAGGGGTGCGTAGTGCAGGCGATTGCATAGTGGCCGCATTGGTTGCAGTTGTGTTGGGTATTTTTTGTAGAGAGGGACACGCGTGTGGTAGTTGGAGCCATTCAGTGGTGAGGGTTCGCAGTGGACGAGTCAGCACCAAGAGGTATCTCGTGTAAAATAGCAGGCTTTTGCAGTTCAACAACAGGAGTGCGCCAGTGATGCATGGTTAGACACTGGACACTCTTGCGACAACATACGGAACGGTGAGCCCGTGGAGAGGGCTGTTAAGTACCAACACCGAGTGAGTGGTCGGGCCTGTGGAGAGGGCCAGAGTGAACATTGAGAGGAGTGACTGGACATTTTTAAAAAAGGGGAAGAGTTGGGAGAACGGGGCGGAGGGCCACGGGGTAGTAGAATAGAAATAAAGGAAATAATGGCTTAGCGCCCTAGACCACATGTGCCGCAAATTGCCCCAGTATTGCGATAAACTATTAAAACGTAATTTTCAGTTGGCCCGGGGAGATTGCAGGGCAGTGTTTCTATGCATGGCCAGGGGAAGGGACATTTGACAGTATGTTCTTGTACCCATTAACAAAATATAAAGGCTCCAAGTTCAAAAGCAGGGCAAACATTAAGTCTCTGGAAATTATACGAGGAGACTAAAGGGGAAAAATTGAAGAAAGAGGAAGAGACAGTGGGAGCGGGTGCACCGAGCTAACTGCCCCCGCCCTATGGGTTATAGCCCACATTGCAAACAGCCACATGGCATACCAACCCTTGGCGGGAAACCTCAACGGGAGATCAAGGGAAACCAATGGGGAAAAGTAGAAAGAAGCAAATAGGAGGTGCACTTGCGGTGCGAAAGAACAGATCTAGCAGACAGTGAAAGGAATATGCGCCAACAGGTGGATGCGTTTAGTGAGGCGGAACGAGTGATGGAGGAGGAAGTGAGGGGGAAGAGCAAAGGGGGGATAAGGGAGAATGGCTATCAGGAATACAAATCAAATTAGATGGGGAAGAGGAAGAAACGAGAGCGATGAAGGGGATGAGGAAGACAAAGCCTCAAACAAAGGGTTATTAGGAGACAAATGAAGTGACAGGACAGTGACGAATGGACACCTGACGAACTTAAGAGAAGGGGAAGAAATGACAGGACAGTGACGGTTATGTCAGGGACTGGTCCAGCTCCTTGCGTAGGACAGGGAAGGTAAAAATGGGATTAACACGAGCTGTCCTAGAGGGAGGGACAGGAACCAAGACACAGGTAATGCGGTTACTACAGAAGGGACGAGCCCATTATGTGTCCTGGCAAGCAATGGACCGGAGCCAGTAAACTGATACAGGTACTTGAGAAAAAGACAGCAGGGCGATGCTGGCCGTAGGGGATATGAAAAATGTGTTTGCCGCAATTATGGGAGAACAGGCAGAACATTTGGAATAAGGCAGGCTATAAAGGAGTGAAATTGAGCACCAATGCTCATGACTGAGCTCCATTTAACAATAGCCTAGTTCATGTCTGGGAGGTTTTAAGGAGCATGTATCCAGACAGCTACGACCTGGGAACAGTGATGACTTACAAAATTAAAGGTGACGATGACCCAGCTGAATATATAAAGCGAGTTCAGGATTTATGGACCCGAGGGTTGCGAAGGTTCTGGGACGAATGCATACCATTGTTCTATCACGTACTAGTAAAAGGACTGCTAACAGAAGTACAGGCTACCTTGGATAAGATAGTGGGTATAAAAACTAAAGGCTGGCCTGAAATACAAGCAACAATAGTACATTACTGTAAGAGGATGCAGGAGAGCGAGAGGCAGGCAGACAAGAATTCCACAAAGGCAGAAAACCGATTAGTACAAAAATAACTGGCCAAATACACCATGGAAGGAGCACTGGTGGTGTCAAATGCCCCTGCCAGCACCACCGGGAGGGTTTCCTGCAGGACAAACACCACAACAAGGAGGGTACATGCAGCTGCAGTATGAACCACAATGCTGAACACCTCCACAAGGGAATTACATGCATTGGGGGATGCTTCCTTATAAGAGGGTTTTCACAACGGGGGAAGGGGAGGCTAATCGACTAACAGGATTCAGGGTTTTCGGACCATGCTACATATGTCAGAGCATGGGATATGTGGCACGCACCTGCCCATTTATGCAACAGAGACAGGCTATTCAGGTAGCGCACCAGCAGGGGGCTCCAGTGGCAGCAGATGTAGTATCCTCCAGGGCAGATACAACCAGCGCAGGTGCCAACACAGCAGGGAGGTGTGCAGCCCCAAGGAAGGACAACGGGGCAACGGTCCCAGCGATGGTTGAGCTACCGGCAGTAGCAGGTGGAACCACAGTGGTGCTAGGGGAAAACATGGTGCCCCATTACATGGGTGTCAGCAAGGTGGGGGAATGGGGAGACCCTTTCCCCTTCCCGCTGAATAACAGCAATAGGCGGCCCACAGAAAGCCCAAGTAGTAACTGACAGCCCCGAAGAGGAACCTGAGGTGGCAGTGAAAACATGACCAAGAGAGTTCTCATTTCTCAGATACAGGAGCAACCATGTCCTGCATCAGGGTGGGGGAATTCCCGTTATTTAACAAAGTGATCGATACGCAGGGATTTTATGGGGCGGTGGTCACTGGTCCAGTAACAAAAGATTTACCATAGGGACAACACCTCGTAGCTCCCTTCTGTACACTCCAAAGAGACACCCCTCAATATCTTGGGGCGAGACACGCTCAGCAAACTGAAAGAAACCAGATCATCCAAAGAGAAAGGGTGGTGTGCTCCATGCCCTGCATTTACTATGCCCGGGTAGCAGCTCTTTTGCAATCACAGCCACTATACCACAGCATTTTCCTGTATGGTATTGTAGCTCTGCTAGGATGAGTCCCGAGAATACAAGGGAAGGTGCTCAGACTGGCTTCGGAATTCTTATTCAGACCAGAGTGCCTGAATGATGATGATTGAAGGGGTAAACAATGGTGTTACAGGTGGAAGAAGCAGTAATGCGCAAAAAGCATGGCGATTCTGTGTGGAAGAGATGGAGTGGCGAACAGTGCTGTGCATTGATCCCACCTTGACAATTACAGGAGTATCGGACGAACAGTTGTAGGCCGATGAGAAGGAAGGGGAGATGGTGTCCCACATACAGATACCTTGCTCAGTTCAGATATTGGAAAAACATGGTGCCCATTTTGACATAATTAGTGAAGAAAAATAAACACAGAGGGAGATCCCAAAAGGGTGTGGGTTGAGTTGTAGACCAAGGGACCTCTTGATGTCGGGGTACTGAAAGGGATTTGGGCAGTAAAAATAAAACTGTAGCCCCGGGCAACACAATTCCCACTGACCGAAGCAGATTAAGGGATATACTCCACTTTGCATGCATTATGGCAGCAATGGATAATTCATACAACAACCTGTAACAGCCATCTCTCTGATAAAGAAATCAAAGGGCAGGCCATGGTGTTTCATCCAGGATTTGCGCCCCCTAAATGAAGATCCAAATGGATCTATGCAATGTGCAAACATCAAGCACTGATATTCAATATGTTGACGATCTGCTAATATGCATTGAAAGAGAAGAAGAGTGTAGAACAGACTCGGTACACGTTTTGTCACTACTTGCAGAGAAAGGGTACCAGGTGGATAAAGCAAAATTACAATATTGCCTAGAAGAGGTGTACCTGGGGCAAATAATATCCATTGAAGGGCATAGAATTACACCTGAAAGGACACAAGCCATTCATTCCACCACCCGCCCACGAACGGTGAAAGAGATGGAGGTTTCTACATCGATGCAATTATTGCTGAGCATGGGTATTTGATTATGCCACATTTACTAAACCCCTACTGCCGGGCCTTAAGCAAGCACAAAAAAGAGGGACATAAAATGGACATCTGAAATGAATGGCAGTTTCACAGAACTAAAAGACGCGCTGGCACATCCACCAGTGTTAGCTACCCCAAATTACAGCAAAAAATTCTATTTGTTGTTACATTCAGATGGCTCAGTGGTGGCTGTCCTCACACAAAAGAAGCTGCAGGGACATCCACCACTAGCTTACTACAGTGGAAGCCTAGACCCAGTAATGCAAGGACACTTCCCTTGCGAGTAATCGCTTGCGGCTGCGGCGTTTGCAATTGAGAAGGCACCAATTACCATGGGGTGTCCCATAGTATTGTGCGTGGAACACTCATTTGCCATTCTTGAGAAATAAATAAGTATACCAACTACTCAAAGAGCATCGGGATAGGAGGTCATATTAATCAAACCAGCCAGAGAGGTGGTAAGGTGCCGAAGTGTAAACCCAGCAATCTACCTTGCAGAACCAATACAGGAAGGGGATTACATACATGATTGTGCAGCACACATGGAAAGGATGGAAGGGAACGTACAGGTAAAAAGAGGAAGAAATAGCACGAGTAGACATGGTCTATAGTGACAGGTCATCAAGGAGACCTACTGGTGCAGCAGTAGAGTGCTGCATAAACGGGAAATATGTAATAAGAATCTCAGCAGCGACTACCTTTGCATTATGCAGCACAGGCAGCAGAATTGGTGGCGATATCAGCACTAAAAATGATGGAAGGGCATGCAGCAAACAACCTTTCGGCTCTGCCCATGTCACGTCAATATTCATTCAGGACTTGCACAATGGGAAAGGAGGGGATTCAAAAGTGATGGGTCCCCCGTACACCATGTGGAACTACTAAAAGAATTGAGGCCCTAAAAGCTCCAGTAGAGGTGGCGATAATAAAATGCGCCGCCTACAAAGGAAAACAAAACAGAATATCAATGGGGACAAAATGGCTGACAGAGCATCATAAGCACCAACATATTTACCAGAGGGAGAGGGAGCTCCGATACCCCGGAGAAGGGGAAAAGGTGCCACTCGTCGCAGCAGAAAGCTAGAAGAGTGGGGAGGAAGAAAAGGAAGAACATTTTAACACAAGCCCCATAGTACACATATTAGAATTACAGGGAGGATCTAAAAGATTAAAAAGAACTGTAGATAAAAAGTGGCTGTTCACAGTCACCAACGGACCTGATTTGGAAGCAGAAAATCACAGGGAAGCCTGCAATGCCCAGAAAATTGTTAAACGTAGCTTTTGAACAGCTACATTCCCCACCCATGCATCCAAAGAAAGCATAGCCGAGTGAGGGATGGAACGTTCAAAACGTGCATGAGCGAGTTAATGAGTTCATAGGAAATCTTATGGTTTGCAAACAGTTTGTCTAGCCATACTTTAAAAACTTTGCGAGGAACAATACAACGCCCAGAAGGGCCCTTCCGGCACTTGCATATCGATTATGTTGACATGCAAGAAAGATATGCCTCTTACATGTACCCAATCGTAGTGGTCTGTCCATTTTCGCGTTGGCTTGAGGCGGGGCCCTGTGCAAGGAATGATGCAAAATCAGCTGTGAAGTTCCTAGTGAGGAAAGTACTCCCAAGATAGGGAATAAAATCCTTGAAATTCAGCAGATGTGGAAGTCATGACCAGCTTTACTCGGCGCTTTCCAGTTGCAAAGCCCATGAGCATATAACATTATAAGAGAAGGGATTCGCAATGACATTCAAAATGGCAATATTGAGGACATCAATGGGAGCGCACAGAGTTAAGCTGGTCATGACTTCGCACATCTGCAGAATTTCAAGGGTTTTGGTGCGTTAAATCTGCACAATTTAGCTGTGCCATATCAAAGGTTGTGTCATATGTTTTTCCCTTAGTGAAGAAACCTTTGTTGAGAGAGAGTTAAGGTGATCAGATTTAATGCAACAAAACCCTTGAAATTCAGCACTAGCATTTGAAGCAAGTCCACCATAACTTGGCGCAGCATAAGACCACAATAACATCAATTACATCAAACATGAAATCACAAATATAAATTGTTTGATTCATTACATTTTGACATACTAGTACTCTTAGTGCGAGAAACCCGAGTGCATCCTTCCATCTACTCCACCTGGATCTTCCTCTCTGGTGGCCAGGGAAAGGCCATTGCTTTTGGATTCTGAGAGTGCGTTCAGCCTGAACAGCTGCTGCGAGCTACCTTGATGCTGTTTTGTGAGAGGTCACTGCACTGATATTGTGCTATTTGTTTGCTGCATGTGGAGCTTGGGACATTGCGGCTGCCCATGTCATGAATGAATTCCTTGGAAAGATACCAGACTTCCACTTTTGCGCTCCAAATATAAATGTTGTTTGATTGATTACACAGTTGATTCAATACATTGTTTCTCAGTTGTGAGGGTTATAACGTTCACCCTCTACACGTGTTTCACCTTGCTTGTGTTGGCAAGGGTCTTCAGGAGGGATTTTTAACGTATAGTTATGCTGGTTGGAGCTAAAGAGAAAAAAGGAACAAAGAAAAAAAGCAGCAAATCAATGCTTTATAGAGCAGATCATCATCAGGTTCGCCCTACTCAAGTTTATTTATATACGGTACCTACTTACATATATTGGGATTCCCTTGTTAGTGCTAGCTTCTGATATTACATCAATTTCCTTCATCGTCTGATTTTTTAACACAAATTTGTTGTCTATATCCAAAGTTTTCTGAACAATCTACAAAAAAAATATAATTTTTAAATGTGTAGTTGATCTTAGCGTGGCTGTTTGCCTATTACAGTTGAAAAGTAACTTCTTTAACTAAAATAAGTTCTGCCATTTAAAATATGCTAGGTTGCTGTTATTGGGCTTACCTGGAAGTGTTCTTTGGTCTTAGATTATCTTAGCGGTCGCTTTCGAGGGTATGCATCGGATACGATTGTCCGCTGCACCCCTCGAGAACCGCTGCTTTATATGGTGAGTCCATGGCGTCATGACATGATCACGTCACCTCGCCGTGGACGCAAACTGACGTCACTATGCACCGTGTGTCGCGTAGTTGTTCCAACTGCCATTTTGGATCGGGAGAAAACGTTGTATTAGTTCCGGAGGAGAAAACTTAGTCTCTGCCGGTTTACATTGAATCGAACATAGGGAACTGTCTATACCTTCTGGAGAAATCGGTTTGTAAGTTATCACTAGGAATTATAAATTGACATATTTTGCATTTTTTTACATTTTTTGCAATTTGTTTAGACATATTTTACATATTTTACAAAAAGTGTCCCATTTCCGTATCGGTGTTCAGACCTTTGTTGCAACAGTCCATTAAACAAATCCATTTTGCTTCATGTTGCCGAAGTTTCTTTTCTTTATTGCCACCTCTCTGTCCCATCTGGACTTGTTCAATGCCAAAGTATCTTATCGCATCCATACTCTCTTCATAGTGTTCCATTACAAAGTGTTTTCCCAGTGGGTATCTATTGTCTTTGTTCCTGATTGTGCGTAAATGTTCAGCAATCCTTATTTTAAGCGGTCTTGTTGTGCTGCCTATGTATTGTTTATTGCATATACAGATGATGGTATATACTATGTTGCTCGTGTTGCAGTTCATGAGGTCCATTATATTATGCGTTTTTCCATTGGGTAAAGTTATAGATTTTTTGCCATTTTCTGCAAATTTGCAATAGTTACATTGTCCACACTAAAATCCTACTGATTTCTCTGTTGACCATAATTGTGTTTGTCCTTGTTTTGATAAATCTTGTGTAAAATGCGATGGGCATAGAGTTTGTTTGAGATTTCTTGCTTTTGGATTCTGACCCTAGGGGGTGGATATGCGAGGGAGGTTCACCTGGGAGGAGGGACCTCAGGAAGTGGGGAGAGGATGTCTTCCGGTGAGAGATGCTATCCCCCTTTCCCGTATGACAATTCATCCTACCCTCCCCCTGCCTTCGTAGGGTATTGAAAGTCTATATCCCTTCCACACACACCCACTGCCCCACAATCGTATGCCTTTATGACTGGGGTGAGGAAGAGACAACTATGAGTGATGCACACTTTCAATTTCACCACTGTGGTACTGAGAAGAAGAAGATGGCTATGGACAGTCAGGCAGGTCCCGTTAATTGGTACAATTGTGGTAAGGCAAAGTACTCGCACTCGCAACCCATTGAAAGGCCACAGGTGCTTAAAAGGAGGGCCCAGCAGCGTGGAAGGGAGAACCTGCCTGGTGAGAAGGTTGCAGCTGCAAGGCAAAGAGCAGGGTGGAGAGGGGCCAGTGGAGAGCACGCTGTGCATTGCAGACGGGTGAGAGGCACTATGACCCGAACAGGCTGCGAGAAGCTTGGGAACAAAGAAGACTCCAAAGTGCCATGGGCCTCTGCTGTAAAGTTCACAGGTGGCGAGCATCGCTCGCTCGAGCTCCTGGCGCGTACCCATGAGTGAAGTGGAAGCCGGAGAACCGAAGGAAGATGCCCAGAGGAGCAGCCAAGCCCCGGGGAGTGCGAGACAAGGAACACTCGTACTGGGTGCTCTAGGGACAAGAACTGGACATTTGTTGTTAGCGATAAAAACAAACTTCTAGGAATGGGGGTTGGAAATCAAATGAGACAAAACTGAATCCTGAGCAAGTTGGCAAGTATTTGGTGAAATACAACATATTGAATACCAAACTAAAGAGAAGATATGGAAACAATGTGAAATTACAGAGCAAGTGGAAAGCGAAGGATGTGATATTGTGAAAGTAGTGCAAACCGCTAAGAAGCATTGATGAACAAAGTTCAAGCCTGTAAATGAATACTTATGAACTAAGCGAAAAGCCAGTGTGAAAGACGAGTTGCTTAACCTGAATGGACAATGTGAAAGCAAGGTGGTGCATGAGGATATACAGCACAGAATAAAGTGAATAAACGTTGTGGCAAAGCAAAAAGACTGCCAAGGAGAAAACCAAGGCACATGTTAAGTACTGATACATGCACAAGGTGGGAAACTTGTGTTGGTCAAGGAAAAAACCAAAAGCGTCACAAAGTTACAAAGGTTATCGGTTGTGTGACCTGTAAATGGGTGGACCAAGACGGAGTAGCCTGACTTGGTAAAGAGTCAAGAGAAGCCAAGAGACAAAGGCTATGTGCTATAAGTGCTGAAGTGAAAGAAAGCATCTGTTCAAACTGTTAAGAGTCTAAATGATTATAAAGTGAAACTGGAAATAGTGTTGAAAGTCAAGAGACTTGAACTGTGTTGAACTTGGGGAAGGGATCCCTGCAATATCCTGGAATTGTGTTGCACTTGGGGAAGGGAACCCTCCCCACCCCCCGACCCAAGCCTTTTTGAACTTGGTGAAGGGGGAAGTTGAAACGAGCAAGAGCTGGAAGAAGCTCAGAACGTTGTTTCTTTTGGTGCAGACAACCCTACACGTTGTAGATCTTAGTTGTGGGAGCAAGTATAGGTTTTGGGCACAGACTTAAGTTGAACCTACTCACAGACTGTCCTTTGTTTCTTTAGGTAGGGAAAACCCACCTTTCCATAGGGCAAGTTAGGCATTACTCCACCCATACATTTAAAATGAAGTATTTTTGTTAAGAAAGGTGAATCTGTAGTCTGTCTTGCTTGGACCATGATGCCTTCACATTAGTTACATATCATAAATGTACATATTTCATACTTCGTACATTGTAGGCTGCTCTGGTTTCTTTAAATGTAAAACTACAGTATACTATTGCAAGTACATACAGGTATTATTACAATGAAGAATAGTAAATATGCATTTAAGTACTTTGGAAAGCATTTTGTTCTATTTGAATAAAAATGTATAATTTATTTTCAAAAGGAATGACTAAGAATATTAGCAATACAATTGCTATGTCTAGAATTGAATATTTACTTTCCAGTCTTCATTTCTTTTCTATAAATACAATTCTGCAGAAGTAACTGATTTTATTTGTACATTAAACCAACTTCAAATGCACAGATTCTATATCATTACAATGTACACAGGCACAAACTTTCTTATATTTTTTTTAAACTTGTCATCTAGAAAGAAAATGTGATCATGTAATGTTATTACAGTAAGAAGAATGATAAGAGTATGAAGAATGATAAAAGTATGAACAATGACTATTTTTATAACACTATTAAACATTTCTACTTGTATTAAACATTTCTTCGTTTATGTCATCTGTGATGGCAATAATTGTGGCCCTATGCTCACAACAGGGGGTGCAAAGTTAAGGTGGGCTTGCTTCAAATGAGAGTGCTGAATTTAAAGGGTTTGTTGCATTTAATCTGTTCACTGAATTTCAAGGGTTCCGTTATACTGTAGTTTCTTTGGGGACCACTAGCCATGGGCACTGTTGCACCAATAGACTTTTTTGGGGACCGCCAGGCACCGCCTTCAGACGTAGCCACTGTACTTGTTGTACCAATATGTTTCTTTGTGCCACTGGTCATGGGCAAGGGCCAATGCTAGTGGTCCCCAAAGACCCATTGCCCCCTGCCTAGTAGATGTGATCACTGTAGGTGTAAAATGTCCTTCCCCACTCTTAAAATTCCCACAGGTTCCCCCGTTATTGGCAACAAACTACAGATTTAATCATAATTTTTCTTTTATAAACACGCTTAATACCAGCAAATGGTTTCCAAGTGCGAGATCGGGATTCGAACCTGTGTTGTACTGCGTTGTCTCACTTCCAAGACAATCCGTGTTGCCCCAGAGCTATTCTTCCTCCCCTAGAATAACGAGATACCCATGCTTGCAAGATTCCCCAGTAGACCCCAGATAATCTGAAAACCTTCAAATTGACTTCTCGGACCACCCCCAACTCCACAATTTCACATGGTATCCTCTTTGCCGCTTGCCACCTCTAGCCTGATGCAACTGCATCCTTTTTCCTCCTCCACTAGATTTTTGAGCGTTTTTGTTTTCGCATTCCCCCGGTAACCACTTGCATCGAGCAAAAAATAAAAAAAGGTGGCTTTGCAGCAGAAAGGCTTCTCGGAAATGCAAAGCACCATTGGCGATGAAGCTTTTTTGGGAAGTGGGGAGCACCCCCTTCCCAGTCAACTATTCTAAAAATAACTGCACGGATGTACCCCACACCATGTCCTGGAAATTAAGTCAATGCTTTGTGCCCAGGTTGTTTCTCATCAGTCTTTTGCACTTTACAAAATGTGGACTTTACTTCCCTATGGGAAAATGAATGGGAGTTTTGCTTTAATAGCTTTTTCATATTTTACCTAATCTTTCCCAACTTGGTTGGAATAATGACATCCAAATCCGTCATGCAAGTCGCAAGTTATTAGCAATAGAATTTTTGGATTTCCTAGGACTTGAGGCTCATTTACCTGTGTCTAGCCTTCCTAGGAAAGAAGCCAAACTACTCAGTCACACTTACTGCTGGAATAGTATTAACTTCTGGTGCAACCTTTCAGGCGTGCCACAGGTTCGTCTTTCCACGCAATACACCATAGGTGGTATACAAAAAAGCTCCCAAGCTTCACTCTTTCTTGCGGTCTTCCCTGAGGCAGACATTTCACCATCACTGGAGAAAGGCCATGCTTCCATAGTGGTCTGCAACAGCTGCAATGCATGTACAGGGACTGGAGACCGGAACTGTCCATCACCCACTGCAGCAGCTGGATGCATTTAGAACAGTGGTCTTCAAACCGTTCCTAAGGTCCTCCCAAGGATATCCGGGGTCGCACGAGGATCTTGAGTACGGCGACTGCTTTTAATAGAAAATCTAAGCAGATATAGCATCTGGGGGTAGAGGAGGGTTCAGCAACTATATTTTTACTCGAAATGGGGCTCAACATTAAAACAAATTCAATACCACTGATTTAGAGGATGGTAACATAGGTTTGTACTACTTCAGCAGATGGCGAACTTAAACTGACTTGACACCAGTACCAGCTTTACAGGCTGTTTAGCACAGATCTCTACAGAGACATATTGCACAGGGAACCCAGCAGGGACATAGACTATGTCCTCTTTCAAGTATGCATGAATAATAAAATCTGTGAGAACAAAGGTCTCTTTGCAAAGCCTTACCACTCTCAACCTGCTTGCATTAAGTCCACTAGCCAGCCTATCTACCTCATAAAAAGCAACAGCAGAGCAAATTTAGCCACACGGACAAAGGTTTTCCAGAAAAAAAAGCTGATGTGAAATTACTTTTCTTTGGAAAGTACCACAAATGTGAAATAATTGAGACACGCTCATCTCCAGTGCTTGTTGGCTCTCCCTGTCCAATCGGGAATAAAAGAAAAAAGGTTGTACAGGTTTACACTATACTAGTCCTTAGCATATTCTTCCTGAACAATAAACTACAGTCACTCAAGGGCACAAATTACAGCAAAACTGGATGAATGGCTGGGCTAAAAGAAGGATCAGCGACTCATCAGGTCATCCGCACATTAGGAGGAACCGGCAAATTCAAAGCCTATGAAGTAGCACAAGCCTGTCTTTGCCGAGAGCCTGAGACTCAGGGCAAATCACCATGTTTTCTTCCTTGCATTTTATTATTGGGGCCATATGTTTAGGTGTATTGTGTTAAAAAAATTACAGCACATGTGTTTCACAAGAGATTTAAACCATTATTGAAAAGCAATAGAGTGTAAGATCGATGAATTTGTCTGAGAAAACCCTAGGAAAAACCTACTGGTAAAAGGGCGCCAATGTACTCATCAATGCCCAGTCTGCACTGATTAACAAGTGGCTGGCCATAAGACAGTCACAAAGTCACCACAGGGACTCAGAACATTTTTTTAAGGGAAATGCAGTCACATAACAAGGCAGTATAAAGTCCTAATCAACCATCTGTAACCACATTCCACAACACCAATCGGCTTCGCTCATGTTAAGGTGGTTAAAAAATAAATACAGCCCAATCCAACTTTCCAGAAGCCTTAGAATACTGTTCATTCAACGAAGGACAGAGGCACTTTTTCGTGTAGCACATACCTGGTAGTAGGCTTTTTTTATCTCCTTCTGGCTGGCAGCGCGGGGGACACCCAAAATCTCATAAAAATCAGCTTTTGCACCGGAGGCAGAACTAGTATGAAATGATGCTGCAGCCAAACGTGAATTGCAGAGACAACTTCCTAAAAGAGAAATAAAGAAAGACAAAAATTAGGAATGGTGCCAGAATTCCTAACTAGACCAATAATATATTGAGGACTGCACACCCATTAAGGAAGTTGGGAAAGCAATGTGGAACAGGCAAGATGGAGTTAATTGAACTCTTGAAACACGAAAAACGTTAGTGAGTGCTGGAGCTTTGTGGGAGCAGTCTATCCTTTCGAGATACTACATTGACTGCTGTTCAGGTACTTGATGCAAAGGTTTTCTTCACCTCTCCGAACATGGAGGTTGGAATTAGCAGCTATAGATTGCCCTAAATTTTAAGGGCCTCAATATGACTTTAAATCCAACCTCAAAAGCCACGAAAATGAAAAAAGGACTTCCAGGAAACTTAAAAAAAAAAAAAAGAAAAAAAACAGGACATACATTTTCTTTAGACCCATTTAAATTCCAATTTCATAATGAATCCGGATAGAATACAGAAATCTTCACGGCATGTCGAATAACGAGAAGAGCCAGCACTCATGTTAGGGAGAATTCTCTGTAAAGGCTAATTTCCCAAACGTAGTGAGTCCCCCAGCAGCTTTGCTGGATTTTTGGGGTTTATTTTTTTCTCCTGCTAAGAGTGAGACTCTTTTACTCCCACTCTTAGACATGATTTGAGGTGTTCCTTTGTCTTTCCATGTGTTTTATGGGCTATGAGGTCTTTTACTCCAGAGGGTCTCATGTGTTTTAGATGTGGGTTACACGCACCCTCCGTGCCGTAACCCATGGGTGTCGTAGCGACCCCCAAACAGAACTCCATACCCTGGGACTGACTACTGTCTCCCAGGGCATGTAAAGTCACCATTGGCTTTACTAGTTCCAAATTATGAACAGAAACCAGTACAAACCATCATATTGTGGACGTACTGGTCGGGGCAATTCGATTGCCCCGGGGTCTGTTAGTCGAGGGGGCACGTCTCCGTCCCCCCTGTTCGAGTTTGGCTGGTGGCAGTGGATACTACTTTTTATATTCGACCGCGAATATATCTCTATGGGATTTTCCCATTGTTCGAGGCTACCAACTTTAATTATTTAATTCTTATAGCCTCGAACATACCGCCGTTTATTTATTTAATATTAATTCGCTGGTTGGTATTTTTTGCCAGAACTCGATTCTAAAATGGCGTTTGTGTTCTCTTCTGCGACTCCAACCCAAGTCAAGCCCTTTGTTCCACTTTTTGGCGGGCTTCTCCACAGAAGCCTCCAAAGTGGTGTCACTCTGTCTGGGTACCACAGGGTGTGTGGGAGGGGGTTTAGGCACCCTGGACTGAGTTGCCTTGGCAACTCAAGTCGCACTCGTGTGATTGGCCCAAGTGGTGATCTGGCCGGCTCACCACTTAGCATGTTTGATTGACAGCTAGGATTGATGAATGGGGGTTTGCTGCATAAAAGCAGGGCTTTGGGGACTGGAACTTCAGAAGTCGCCACAGGACCCAAGGACCCGAGGAATGAGAAGCTGAGCCGACCTGCAACGACGACACCACCACCGGTGGAGCCCTGCTGAACCGTCTCACCACTTTTCCCGACGACAGAGGAGATCTCCAGTCCGGAGAGTCTTCTTTCTTTGACTGGTGGGGATAACCAGTTTTGCCTTCTTTTCACCTTCCTGGAGCATCTCGTGGCCGCCGTGCCAAGCACCCCAGCAACCGGAACACCACGGTTTACCACTACCGCGAAGAGAAGGGTAGTACCTTTTAACCGAAGAACTCCGCGGCTGGTTTCTTCCCTGGCAGTGCAACGACCTTCATCTTTCCTCCACGGCGAGACCTCCTCTTCCTCTGGACGAAACACCGACTTGCACCCGCTGCCAGGAACAACTGCCCCCGCTGGAGCTTCCTTCACACTTAAGGTACTGTGTCCCGTCTGGCTTCCCCTGCGACAGAACGTTCGGGGTGACAGTAAAGCCTCGACTTGCTCGCCTGGGACAACCTTGCTAACTTTTCCTGACTTTAATTTCATCCTTTGTGTGCACACTATCTACAAGACTCTTTGGGCATAACCCACTGTGAACCTGGACCCCCTTCTGCTTGCTCTCTCCAAGAGTGGGCCTTGCAATTGACTTCCTTGCTCTCCAGTAGAACTCTGCCTATACTGCCTTACTGTGGTTCTTTTAAAAGTATTGAAATTTGTGTGCTTCCATAACTCTGCCTTTTTCCCTCCCTTTTTTATAACTTATTAGATTGCCATCTTATGTTAAGCGCTCACCTCTGTCTGAAAATAAGTGGTGTTTCTCACTAAGACGTGTCTAATAAGTCATATACACATATATATATATAATAGTGACTGTGTGCTGAATTTACCTTTCTCTTTATGCTAGTGTAATTTACAAGTGTGTCTTTAAATAAATAAATATATACTTTTACACCAAAGCTCTGGTCAGTGTTTGCTTGTGCTACTGTATCTCTGTACCTATTGTGTATATTCTATGTACTGCCTAACTTTTCTTGAGGGGAGTCTGACTGCTCAGTCACAGCTACCGAGTGAATCTGTGTGGTACAGACTGCTACCAAGTGGGTTTACTGCCAAACACCTGTAGTCTTATGTCTTTTGCAGTGGTCCCTAAGGGAACTGCACAGGTTTCTGCCTAACAACTCAACTTACAGATCACCTGCAGCATTAAACCTAGAAAGCATAGACTCTAAAGGTTTTCCCCAAGACCTGGGGCAAGCATTATGCTTCTGTTTCGATTTATTAGTGTCCAAGAAGCGTTGTACAAACGCTTTAACACAATCAACCCCCAAAAAAATAAATAAATACAAAAAAAATCTACATTTCCCAAACTGCACAGGTACAGTATTCTCAATTAATCTGAAAACATGTGACTTGTAGCTCCAGTCGCAGTCTCGTCAGTCTATAAACTGTGCAAAAGTCTTCTTCCTTCGATGCTCAAGTAGCAGATAAGTCGTTTTTACATTTACCGCTTTTTTGTTTAGTGCAAAGGCCTAGATAGGCAAAGTGTCGCAGGAGCAGTCCGGACTCACGGACAGAGGCAGCAGCCCAGAGGTGGTACAGAAAGGAAGAATGTGTGGAGAGGTGCACACTCCCCCTAGAACAAACCTCATGACTTATACTCTATTAATTTAATTCACAGGAAATAAGCATTACCACAGATATCACTGACCTGATGAACGGCTCCACTGCCCGAAACGCGTCGTAGTATAATAGGAGGAAACACGCAGTGTCACACCATCTTGTCTCAGCGCAGAATTCTCCACCACATATCTGTCCTTATGACTTTTTGTAATGATTGTTACTACGTAATGCCATTTAAGTGTACTTAACATGCACCAATTCATTTTGTTAAAACACAAAAAAGTAGCACAAGTGGTGTAACGTTTTGCTTTGAATGAAACACCAATACCTTCTTTAAGTACAAACAATTGAAGTGTTTTAAAACTTGACCAATTTTTCTTTAATTGTTCTTGATTAGTAAACAAGTGTACATTCTTGAATCGTGCGTACTTTGAATTCATTTTTGCAATTTACTTTGCCATAGTGTGCCCTGGTCAGGTCCCCCGAACCCGAAAGGCCAGGGGACAGCAGAGGATGAGAAGAAAATGGACAAGAGGTGGAAGGGGTTCAGTCTGACGACCCCAGTGAAGGAACCAGAAAAAGGGTTCAATGACCTGCCGGAGCAGGGGACCAGCCCACCACATGAGGGGCCGGAAGAGGAAAAAGCTCAGCCTACAACTTCCCCAGAAAGCATCATCCACCCGCAAGGGACCATGTTCAATATAGAAAATCTGGTCCACCTTACATCCTCAGAAACTGAAAGGCTCTAGTCTTAATCACAAAGTCCAAAGTAAAAATGTCTTCCATCCAAACCTTCTCTATCTGACCCTACCGCTATATTTAACCAACTCAAATAAACCAAGGGAATGTCTGGTTTTTGCATGGTCTCTTCAGTTCCTTTGATAGTCTCTGTATTTATAGATTTTCTTTGTGATGGACATTTCATCATATAATCTCCTTGGTTAATCTTTTGGATAAATTCTTGTAGCTCTTCAAAAATATTCTTACGCTTTGCAGTTTCTGTAGTCCTATGTTTAGAATATCTTCCTCTCAGACATTTCCTCACACTGCGAGATAGATATGGGGTACATTACTCAACGTAATCGTATTTCTGATGCTTGCATCGGCTTAGATTCACATGCTGTGTATAGGCCGACATCTAGTGGAAGCTGCAGAGTATTACAGTTTGTTTTTCGAAACACGAAAAGGGGCGTCGAACTCTGGCATGCCAGTAATACTATCCCTAGTGTGACGTCCCCAGTACCCATGATCCCTCACGCCTGTAGGACCCTGGGATTGTATTTTTTCTGACATGAGGTAGCATGAGGAGTAGCGCGAGTACAGAGTATCCAAGCAGATAAGATAGAAAGACTACAAGCATCCATGCGCCTTCTCTCAGAGGGGAGGAAGGGCGGGCGCATGTGAATCTAAGCAGATACAAGCATCAGAAATACGATTACGGTGAGTAATGAATCCCTTCTGAGGCTTGTGGCATCTGCTTAGATCACATGCTGTGCATAGATTAGCGAGCAGCGTTAGAAGGAGGTGTGATGTGAGAAGGGTCATGAGCGAACAAATGTCTTAGAACTGCTTGTCCCACTTGAGTATCTGTCTTGGAATGAGCGTCAATGCAGCAATGCTGAGTAAAGGTGTGAATAGAGCTCCATGTAGCCACTTTGCAAATGGTGTCAAGGGGTACATTTGCAGTGAAAGCCAAAGTGGCTACAGTACCTCTTGTAGAGAGGGCCCTCGCGTAAAAGGCAGTGTTTTATCTGAAAGGGAATAGCACAGTTGGATACATCAAGACTATCCACCTAGAGATGCCATTCTTAGAGACGCAATCTCCCTCTCTGCCTGGAGCTATGGAGACAAACAGTTGATCTGTTTTTCTTAGCTGCCTGGTCTGGGCTACATAGTAGAGGACCGCCCACCTCACATCTAGTGTGTGGAATTTCACCTCAGCAGAGCTTTTGGGTTCCTGGAAGAAGGCCGGTAGATCAATAGACTGGTTTACATGGAATTTGGAAATTAGCTTTGGTGAGAACCTAGGGTGAGTGCATAAAACCAGTTTATCCTTATGAACAGTAAAGAAAGGATCCTGCACTGACAGAGCTTGAATTTCACTGACCCTTCTTATGGATGTGATGGCTACTAAGAAGGCAGTCTTAGAAGTCAAGTGTTTGAGACTAGATTTGTGCATGGGCTCAAAGGGAGGTACCATGAGCTTAGCTAGTACCACATTAAGGTCCCAACCTGGTGGTGGGTTAGAAATTGGAGGGTGGAGTCTCTTTACCCCTTCCATAAATGCTTTGCCAACTACCACTAGATCGTCCCACTGACCACTTGCTTGAGACCACTGTTTCACCAACCATTCCTGCATGGGTCGAATGCGCAGGCGCGCGTGGGGAAACAGGTAAATGCAAGCTGCCATCATGCCTACCAAACGCATTGCTTTGCGCACCCTTATTTGGTGACTGGCCTGATATTGAGGAATTTGCAGCAACAGATTCCAAATTCTTTCCTCTAATGGAAAGGCCAACCCCTCTTGGGTTTTTAGGACAGCTCCTAGGAACTGTTTGGAGGTGCTTGGCACCAGGCTTGATTTTTTCTCATTGATTGAGAAGCTCAATTGGAAGAGGAGGTCGATTGTACTTTGAATGTTTAATCTGCAAATTACGGGGGTTTCCCCTGTGATGAGCCAGTCATCCAGGTAAGGGTACACTAGGATTGCCTCCCTGCGTAGGTGCGCTGCCACCACCGCCAGTACCTTGAATACCCTTGGAGCCAAGGCTATACCTAAGGGCAGCACCTTGAACTGGTAGTGCTGGTTGTCTATTTTGAAAAGCAAGAATCTTCTGTGCGCTGGGAACATTGAAAGATGCAAATAGGCATCTTTCATATCCAATGTTGCCATGTAATCCCCTTTTTTAGTAAGGGGGGGGATTACCTCTTGGAGAGTAGTCATACAGAATTTTTGTGGCTTGACATACTTGTTTGCAGGGCGCAAATCTAATACTTGGCGCATGGTTAGATCTTTTTTTGGCACAATGAAGTAGGTTGAATAAATACCCCTGTTTACCTGGTTGCCCGGGACGAGTTCTATGGCGTCCTTTGCAAATAGAGTGGCGATCTCCTCGAGAAGGATTTTCTGGTGCACCAACGAGTGTACCTTCTGTCTTGGAGAATGGTCGTGGGGGGGCGCGCGAATAGTTCTATGCAGTATCCTGTGGACAGCACCCATCTGTCCGAAGTGATCCATTCCCATGCGTGGGTGAAGGTGGAAATGCGCCCCCCTAATGGGGAAGCATGGGAGGGGACCCAAAGCGGAACGTCACCGTTTATTAGGTGGCGTACCACCTCTGGCGGGGCTGCCTCTACCTCTAGTGCGGCCCCTCCGCTGGCCTCTGGTGAATCCCTGCGATATTTGGAACGGATTGTTGCCCCATGAGGTTCCTTGATTTTGGTAGTAGTTGGAACCCCTCTGGGAGCTTTGGCAGCGAAAACTATTATTTCCCCTTTAACCTGGGGGTTTATTTGTGAGTTGGCAGAGAGATTTTAGGGTCTCATACTCATCTTTAGCTGTCTTTAGTGCCTCTTCCACTGCCCTGCCGAACAGAACGTTCGGCTCTACTGGCATGTCTATAAGCGTGGCTTGGGTCTCTGGTTTAAACCCCGACTGCCTTAGCCAAGCGTGGCGCTTTATTACTGTGCCTTCGGCTATTAATCTTTCCGCATTATCTGCTGCATCAAAATTTGACTTACGGATGCATCCAGATACAGACCTTCCGTCTGCTGCAATTTGGGCCAACTGGCCTTTTAGTGGTTCAGGTGCAGAGGCTACTAGGGCAGCTACTTGTTCCCACTGATGGCAGGTACAGCTTGCTAAAAGAGTGGTACTGTTAGCAATACGTGTCCGATAGGCTGACGTGGAGGTAACTTTCCTACCCAGAGCAGATATCCTTTTGCTCTCAACGGGAGGTGCTTCTGAAGAAGCTAGTGTGTACCTGCCCTCTGTCTGGTGGTTGTTACTGCCAGGGAGTCGGGTTTTAATTGACCCCTTATGTAAATGGGATTGGAGGGTGCAGCCCGGATTAATTTTTCCACTCGTGGGTTAACTGCACGAGTAAGATTTGGGGTTACCAGCGAGGGATCAATTCTACGCTGGATTGATTTTAATATTGGGATGGCTTGAGTGATGGCTCTCTTGTCCCCTAGGATTTCTTCCGCAAAATCCCCATCTTCTTGGACACCCTGTGTGTCCATCTGAAAACGAGCTGCTGCTTTAGCCAGTACCTCATTGAGGAGGGGCTTATCAATCAGTGAGTCATGCACCGGGGGGGTCCTTAGGAATAGGGGAGTCAAGATTATAGGCCTCCACTCATCTTCCTCTTCCTGGTCATCATCCCCATAATAAGAAACCCCTGTCTCGTCTTCCAGCATACGTCTGTCTACTCTCCATATGACTCTCGATAGTAAGGTTCAATTAGCAAAGGTCTGAAACCAATCCCTGCGTCGGAGCCTTTTAGAAGGGGGTTGAAAGTCCTTGGACCCCAAAGGGGCAGAGGTAGCTGGTGTGTTGGCATAGCTATGGAAATAATTAGGGTCTTTTTCATAAGACATCCTTCGCATTACCCCATCAATATCCGCCGAGTTCCATTCCCTGGAACTGGGAATAAACCTCTCCTGTTCTGGTTCCTCATCCATGCCCATATCATGAGGAGTGGGAAGGGCAATTTTACTCTTAGGAGCAGTGTCGGGGACCTTGGACTTTTCTAACACCTTAGGAGCCTTCTGTTTCTCTTTATGGTGTTCTGAAGGTTTGTTGTGTCGTTTATCCCCCTTCCCGTGACTAGAGGAATGTTTGAGATTTTAGGGGTTTCCGAGGGTTTTGACGCATCGCTTTGCGTCGAGATTTGGAGGTGGTAGAAGGAGGGTCCCGAAATCTCGGGAGTAGATGCTACACACTGACTTGGGAGCATAGAGGTCGGAATAGTCTGACGAGCGAGTCTCTAGAACTATTGGGAGTGCAGAACCTTTTCCAACCACGGACAGTTGGTCTTGGTCATGTGGCGATCGTGAACGTGAACGCCCAGAGGACACTGAATAGTTGGACCGTTCTCTGGGTGCCTTCCGCTGCCAATCGCTCGATATGCTTGTCGAGTCACGGCTGGGGCTGATGTTTTTAGAGGAAGTGGTGTGGGTTGCGCTTTTGCCGCCCCGTGTTATCCCCATAACTGTGCCGCTGGCCAGTCCTCCAAGGTCAGGGGCTTGCACATGGGTGACTGAAGTCACCCCTCTGCCCTCGCCGTCTGATACATCGGCGTTGCTGCCATCGCTAAAAGCCCCTTCGGCATCCATGGCTTCTCGGTGCCTGGCGTAGTGGGCCCAGCGTTTAGTGGAGCGGTCCTTAAGTGGTTTTGGCTTGAAGAGCTTACAAGCTCGACAGGTTGCCTCAGGATTGTCTCGTGCGAGACACAAATTGCACGTATTGTGCTCACCTACCCTGGGGAACTTCCCGTTACACTTTTTTCAAATTCTGCCCGGAGTACTCACCATATGTATCAATTTGGCAGCGGGCGGGTATATGTAGGAAATAAATGTGGGAGCCTGTATGACCACCCCCCACTCTCCCTACTTGAACAGGGCCGAGGCCAGAGACCTTCCAAGGCTTGGGCCGAGGCCAGAGGCCTTCCAAGGCCCAAAGTCCATTGTGGAGTTTCAATGGCTGGCTTCCTCGATCTTCACCGGTGTCGATCTTCGGCGTAGGGTGGAAAGAACAGGGAATTTTTAACAATAATGTTAGTATAATTGGCTAATGCCAAGGGAACTCTGCAATATGCATCCGACTGTTACGGCGGAAAAAAAACAATCTGAGGGTCCTACACGTGTGAGGGATCATGGGTACAGTGGACATCACACTAGGGATAGTATTACTGGCACCCCCTAGTTTGACGCCCCTTTTCGAGTAACAAACTAATACTCCGCAGCTTCCACTAGATGTCGGCCTATGCACAGCATGTGATCTAAGATCTAAGCAGATTCCACTAGAATATGAGAATGCATTACTTACCGTAAAAGCATTTCTGATGATTGTATCTGCTTAGATTCACATGCTGTGCATAGGTCCGACATCCAGTGGTCACTGCGGAGTATTGCATTTTGTTTTTCGTAGTCGAAAAGGGGACGTCGACAAGGCGTGTCTGAAACACTATCCCTATAGTGACGTGCGTTGTACCCACAATCCCTCACGCGTCGAGGTCCCTCTGTTTGTATTTTTCTGCCCTGAGGGAGCCTTCTAGACGTGAGTGAGTACAGAAAAGAGAGAGATATATAAAGGAAGTCTATGTTCCTTCCATCCGAGCGGGGAGGAAGGGCGGGCGCATGTGAATCTAAGCAGATACAATCATCAGAAATGCTTTTACGGTAAGTAATGCATTCTCTTCTGATGTTTGTTAATCTGCTTAGAATCACATGCTGTGTATAGACTAGCGAGCAGTACCCGGAGTTGGCGGTGGGTTATGAGAAGGAACAGTAGAGAAAAGGTGTCGTAATACTGCCTGTCCCACCTGGGAGTCAGATCTAGAGTGTGTATCTAGACAGTAGTGTTTTGTAAAGGTGTGCACAGAACTCCAGGTAGCTGCTTTTTAGATGGACTCAAGGGGAACATTTGCAATGAATGCTATGGATGCCCCCGTGCCTCGAGTAGAGTGTGCTCTTGGCCTAAAGGGCAGTTCTCTCTTAGCAAGAGTATAGCAGAGAGTGATGCATTGAACAATCCATCTAGAAATAGTGGATTTTGAAACTGCATCTCCTTCTCTTCCTGCTGCCACCGAGACGAAGAACTGATTAGTCTTCCTCAGTGGTCTGGTTCTTTCCATGTAGAACATGACCGCTCTGCGTACATCTAGTGTGTGCAGAGTCCTTTCTCCCAAATTGGAAGGATTTTGAAAGAACGTTGGTAGTTCTATAGATTGGTTTACGTGGAATTTAGAAAAAAATTTCGGAGCAAACCTAGGGTGAGTGCGTAGAACCACTTTATCTTTGTGAACTGTAACGAAGGGGTCTAGAATAGAAAGAGCCTGAAGTTCACTTACTCTCCTGATGGAGGTGATAGCTATTAAAAAAGCAGTCTTAAGCGTGAGGTGTTTAAGAGATGCTTTGTGCATGGGTTCGAATGGAGAGCCCATGAGTCTGGTAAGTACCACATTAAGGTCCCATCCGGGAGCTGGGTCAGCTATCGGGGGGTGTATTCTCTTTACTCCCTCCATGAAGGCCTTTATAACAGGGATCCTCCACCACGACACTTTGAGTTGGGAAGTGGTGTATGCAGAAAGTGCAGCTAGGTGGACTTTAATGGAGTTAAACACTAGACCTGAATCCAATAGGTGGGTCAGGTATAGGACCACATGTGTGGGAGAGCAGTCAATAGGGTTGATGCTTTTACTCCTGCACCAGATGACAAATCTTTTCCACTTGCTAGAATAGCAGTGGCGAGTGTTCGGTTTCCGGGCTTCCCTGAGGATGTCCATGCATCTTTGCGGGAGTTGTAGATGTCCGAACTCTATGATCTCAGGAGCCAAGCTGCTAAGTTCATGTTCTGGGGGCATGGATGCAGAGTCCTGCCTTTGTCCTGAGACAGCATGTTGTACGGGCAGGGGAGTTTTACTGGGGGGGATAGAGACATCTCCATCAAGTGAGCGAACCATGGTTGTCGTGCCCACATTGGGGCCACTAGTATCATGGTCACTTGTTCCTGGTGCATCTTGTGCACCACTTTGTTGAGAAGGGGAGTCGGGGGGAAAAGCGTAAACAAATTTCCCTGACCATTGCATCGACAGACCGTTCCCCTTGGATTGGTTCTGGGGGTACCTGGAGGCGTAACTTAGGCATTGTGAGTTTTCCAGGGTTGCGAACAGGTCTATTTCTGGGAATCCCCATTGTGTGAAGACGTCGAAGACGATGTCTTCGTGCAGGCGCCATTCGTACTCTTTGGGCAGGGGGAAATCTCTGCTGAGACTGTCTGCTAGCAGATTGAGTTCCCCGGGTACATGTAGTGATAGTAGGAACATGTCCTGTTTGAGAGCCCACTTCCATATATTCTGGGCCAGCTTGGACAGGCCTGGAGAGTGGGTGCCCCCTTGCTTGTTGATGTAGTACATGGCTGTGGTGCTGTCTGTAAGGACCATTACTGTTTTGCCTTGTAGGTGTTCCTGGAAGGCTCTTAGCGCCTTGAACACAGCTAGTAGCTCCAGTAGATTTATGTGTTTGGATGCTACGTTCGGAGTCCACACTCCGTGAGCAGTCTGATGGGATAGGTGCGCCCCCCATCCTGTGAGGGATGCGTCTGTGGTTAGAGTGGCTTCCGCCGCGGGTGTGGCAAAGGGTTTCCCTTTTTCCATGTTTTCCTTTGTCCACCACCGTAGCGAGAGAACTAAGGCCTGCGAGACCACAACTAGATCCTCCCATAGTCCGCTGGCCTGACACCACTGGCTGTTGAGCCACTCTTGCATTGGGCGCATGCGCAGGCGCGCGTGAGGTACCAAATAAATACACAACGCCATCATTCCTAGCAAGCGCATTGCTTTGCGTACCGTCACCTCTCGACCGGTTACATATTGAGGGATCTGAAACAGCATGTTTTGGACCCTCTCTCTGGAGGGGAAGACGAGGCCGTCCTTTGTTTGAATTAGAGCCCCTAGGAATTGCTTGATTTGACTGGGGTCTAAACTGGACTTCTTTTCGTTGATGGAGAAGCCCAACTGAAACAAAAGGTCTACTGTCTTTTGGGTATTGGAGAAGCATGTTTCGTAAGAATCCCCTGTTATGAGCCAGTCGTCGAGGTAAGGGTAAACTGGGATGGACAACCTGCGCAGGTGGGCCGCTGCCACTGCCAGCACCTTCGTGAATACCCTTGGTGCTGATGCTATGCCGAAGGGTAGCACTTTGAACTGGTAGTGTTTGCCCTCTATCATGAACCTGAGGTATTTTCTGTGCGCTGGCAACATTGAAATATGAAAGTATGCATCTTTCATGTCCAATGTTGTCATGTAATCTCCCTGAGAAAGCAGTGGGATTACTTCCTGTAAGGTTACCATACGAAACTTTTGGGGTTTGATAAACTTGTTCGCTGGGCGCAGATCTAATACAGGGCGCATGGTTAGATCCTTTTTGGGTACAAGGAAGTACACTGAATAAATACCTTCCGTTACCTGAGATAGAGGCACGACCTCTATGGCTCCTTTTTCCAGCAGTTGTAGTACTTCTTGGAGAAGGATGGCAAGATGTTCCGGTGTCATGCGACGTCCCCTCGGGGGTCTGTAGGATGGGGAACTGTTGAATTCGATACAGTATCCGTGGGCTACGGTGGAAAGTACCCAACGGTCTGAAGTTAACTCCTCCCATGCAGGAAGAAAGGATGTTATCCGGCCCCCGACCGGTGTTGCATGGGAGGGGACGCGAATCTTCGCGTCACTTGGAGTTGTTGGGGGCTTGGGAGCCTCTGGGGGTGGATCCCCGACCCCTCCCTTTGCCCCGGCGTTGGCCTCTTTGGCTGTACTGCCCACTATTGGTTTGGTAATTGGTGGCAGGGTATTGCTGATGTTGATTTTGTTGTTGGTGTTGGCGTTGGCCACGAAAAAAGCGTTTGTTGCCATAGCCGCGCCTGGTAGTGGGCTTAGAGATTTGGTCAAGAGTCTTGATAGTGTCGAACTCTTTTTTAGCCATCTCTAGGGCTTCATCTACCGCTTTTCCGAAGAGGTTAGCGTCCTCGACAGGTTTATTTATCAAAGACGCCTGTGTCTCTGGTTTAAAGCCTGAGTTGCGTAGCCATACATGGCGCTTTAGGAGTATTCCTTGTACCAAGGAACGTCCTGCTGTTTCTGCCGCGTCCAGAGAGTTTTTAACAATGCTCTGGTTCACTTGGGTTCCTTCGCCAATAGTTGACAGTAGGCGCGTACGTAAAGGCTCCGGTGCTTCCTCTGCGTCTTTTCGCAGTTTGGCCCACTGCGCGTCTGCGTAGCTTGCAAGCAAGGAATTGTTGTTGGCAATTCTTGCTGAGAAGGCAGCCGAGGAAGTAACTCTTTTTGCAAGGGCATATAGCCTCTTGCCCTCCTTGTCAGGGGGTGCCTCACTGGTGGAAAGTGGTACCCCTGCCCTCTTTCTAGTATTAGATACCACTAGGGAATCCGGAATGGAATGTCCCCTAATGTAGAGGGGGTCTGAGGGTGAAGGAGTGAAAAGTTTTTCAATCCGTGGATTGACCCCTCTGATCATTGCGGGAGTGGACAGCGAAGGTATGATCCTTCTCTTCACTGAAGCGAGGAGTGGAATGGTCTGGCTGACCGGGGGGTTTTCTTTAATCACTCTTTCTACAAAGTCCAATTCTGGAGAGAGTTCCCCGGTGTCGAGCTCGAAATGCGCTGCTGCTCTGCGCAACAGTGCATTGAACGTGGGCTGATCGTCAATTGGAGACGTGTTCCTAACTGGAGAATTGTCCGGAGGAGTTAGGTTTAGGACATCAGTGTCGGAATACACTGATGGTGATTGCCAGGGGTGTGAAGGTCCCTCTTCTGGGTTAACCCCGAAGCCTTCTTCTTCTATTATGTCTGTTCTGTCTTCCAGACATTCCTCCTGGTTCTGTTCTTCATTGTCCATGAAATCATCTTCTTCCTCGAAGTATTGTTCCTCCCCAGTGAGGTCATATACATCTTGGAAGTCTGAGGCTGTGTCCTGCTGGGGATCGACTAGCCTCGGATTTTTGGCCCTGGGGTCCTCCTGAGGCCCTTCTCTGGTCCTCTTGTGAGTTTGAGAGGCCTGGGTGCTCATGAACCTTTCCATCCTCTCCATACAGAGGTGGAGTCTTTCCATTGTTTCATGGGGTACCCCAGAGCGGTCTGGCGGGGGAAACATAGGGTTATCTAACTCGAAATGGCTCGACCTCTCCCAAAGCGTTGAGGAAAGTGTCCCGTCGCCCTCCGAAAAACCTTCAGGTGTGTCGGGAGACTCCCTGACTGAAGGGGGTAGTCCCTGCTTCCCTTCGGGCTTTTTCGGCGTATCCTTTAACTTATGCGTAACGCTCGACGTAATCTTCGGCGTACGCTTTTGGGCGTCGGCTACAGCGATCCTTGCTAAGCTATCGGCGACTCGCTTGTCGGCGACTCGTTTGTCGGCGGAAGCTTGAGTTTTCGACGCTATGGGTATCGAACGCTCTACGGCGGTCTGCGCTTTCTGTTGATGCGCACCGGCCGATGGTTTGGTGGCAGCGCCCTTGTTTGCCGAAAGCCCAGTCGCAGGTCGCGGCTGCGGTTGCGAGAGGGGCTTCGAACCCGAACGGTCCGAGGAGGCCGCCGGTGGAACCTGCGTCTCCATGGGCGCCGAAGGTCTTTTCGACTTCGTCGAAGAAGAGCCGTGGGTTGTGTGTTTATGTGGATCTTTGTGTGCGTCTGTGTCGCCGGGGTGTTCATCCCCATAAGCAGGGCGTGAGCCGAGCCAGTCGGGGCCGGGGACAGACGACGAAGCGCGTAAGCGCTCCTTAGAGGGGGTTTCGACTTCCGTAGCGGAGGTCGTGTTATCGCGTTCCTCGTCACTGTCGGTGGTAGCAGCGGCGGGTGAACCTTCGGCCTTCGACATCGCGTAGGCCGCCCACCTTTTAACCCTTCGGTCTTTTAGAGTTTTAGGCTTAAGAAGCCGACAAGCCGCGCACCCTTCCTCCCTGTGATCGAGGGGCAAGCAGCGGTTACACCGTGAGTGCTTGTCCTTCCAAGTGAATTTGCCTTTACAAAGTGGGCAAAACCTAAACGGTGTCCTCTCCATAGCCGAGGCAATAAATCGCGATAAACACCCCAAGGGAAAGGAAGGGGAAAGGGAAAGGCATTCTCAGAAAAGACCCAGAGATGTCCCACGACCCCACTCTCCCTACTGTATATGGCCTGCGAGGCCAGGCCACGTGTTCGGCAGCGCCGAAGGATTTCTTCCGCTCGACCCTCCGTCGAAGATTCTTTTCGGCGGAGAACAGCTTACAACTGCGTCGAGGGAGGGATTATTAATATTAGAGAAAAAACGACCAAAGGTCGAGGAGTTGCAATGTCTCTCGAGGAGCTCCGCGTGAAGGCGACCAGAAGCTGGGCGGAAAAAAACAATCTGAGGGACCTCGACGCGTGAGGGATTGTGGGTACAACGCACGTCACTATAGGGATAGTGTTTCAGACACGCCTTGTCGACGTCCCCTTTTCGACTACGAAAAACAAAATGCAATACTCCGCAGTGACCACTGGATGTCGGACCTATGCACAGCATGTGATTCTAAGCAGATTAACAAACATCAGAAATATATATATCCTAACCCCCCTAACCAAAGACACCTTAAGACCGAGAGGTAATCTCAATGGATGCTTAGCTTGTTCATTCATTTTATAACCGGTTTCTCATACGATTCTGTGTTAAACTTTCCAATTTTGAACTTGAAAAGGAAGGTGGTTTATTCTCTTCCTCTCAGGGAACTTCTTTCCAATCGGTTAGTTCCTCATCTGGGTTGCTTAAACCCCTCTTTGCTAGGCTTTTCACTTCTCATCTTATTTGGTTTCCCGCTTGATTTCTCGCCCTGCAAACTGGGATAGGTTCCTCCCTTCATAGTAACCCTTCTCCTTGGCCCGGTTTATTCAGGATTCTTTTACAACTCCAATTACACAATGTTTGTTCCATTTTCACGTCCTTCGGACTGGGACGAGTTTCTTCTGATATAGAATGGTGTCCCAGTGGCCTACAGCTTCTCACGATTCCACCAGTACTCCTCTGTGTGCTGGGGAAACCGGTGGGGTTCAGCTCTCGCTTGGGATTGCTTTCTCGCTTCTCAGGGTCCCATTCTCAGATCCTCATAGGGTTCCTGCACTGGAAGGGTGCTGGCGATCGGAAGAGACACTTCCTGTACCGGTCATCACAGTGTCGCTCTTCGGACATCCGGCACACCACGCTACTCTTGAGGTCAAGCCACCACCGAGAAGTTTGTTCTTCATTTCCTCAGAATGCTCTCCTCGCATCTGCATATGTCGCGAGCTCTGCAGCTTGCTTTCCCTCCACAAGGCGCAATGATGTAAGTGGGCTGCTAGATATGCATCTATTGTTAAAGAGACAGCTTCCTTTTCTTGCACAGTTGGATTTCTTTTTGCATTGCCTGCAGCCAAAGATAAAGATGTCACTTTACTTTCACAAGCAGTCCCATGCATGCAGCTATGGTAGTTGGCCTAGGGAGTGCCTCACAGTAACAGGAGTCCTTGCCCCCAAGGGAGAGTGGAGGTGTTGGGGGGGTTTGGAGCAGGTTTGGGGGGAGTGAGGGTTGGAGTCTCTCTCAGTGAGGTCCCACTTGCCTCCACCTCTAGGGAGGGTTTTGCAGAGCAGACTCACCCCCCCCCCCCCTCCAGCCTCAGAGGGTGGAATGGGGTAGAGGGGCTCCCACTTAGGAAGAAGGAACGAATCCCCTGCGATTCATCAAAACGCCCTCACCTAAGGTGGTGTAATATATCCGGCTGCGGATGAGAAAGCCCCTAGACAAAGAGGTCCTAGACCAGAGATACAAGGAAACGTCACAGCAATCCCTTACCTGGGTGCAAAGGTACTCTCCTTCTTAGATGGGTCACTCCAAGACCCCAAGAAAGGGATGGATTGTGCTTGGATAAATTCATGGATGCTACAGAGCCGCTGGCCAAGATTTCAGACACAGCACAAGATACAGGGGAGCCAGGGATTCTGGAGGCTTTGGCTGGGTGAGCGCAAAGAGCACTATGCCTGTGAGGGAATGTTATCTGTGCTATCTCCTCGGAGATCAACATAGGCATTTTGAGGAGGATTGACTCCAAACTGTGAGAGCCAGCCTCATCCGAGGCAGGTACGGTGGCAAGCGGCCTGTTATTCAGAGTCTTTTTCCAATGAACTGGCCAAGTTAGGTGGAACATTCACAGCTTTGGAAAAGGCGCAGTCGTCCATTATTTTATAATTTTTTTTTTTTTTTTTTTTTACAAGAAGGGCTGAGGTTGGGGCCGCTCTTCCAGTCGTTTTAATCCGGACAGGTGGGCCCAAACCAACCAGGCAGATTATGAATACTGTAAAAGTGCACTTGTTCTGCCACCCAATACTGGCAGTCCCAGAAGTTGGATACGTTCTTCCCATTCAAGGTGAGCCAGTGCAAGTGACAGGCAGGAGGAATTTCACTCTCAAGAGAAGGAGCGACTCTTAGATGAAGTGTCAAGCTTAGTGCAAAAAGGAACGATAGTGCGAGCAACAGGCATACCAAAGGATTCTTGAGCAACCGGTTTCTCGTGCACCACAAAAAGAAAGGTGCGACCAGTAATCAATTTACTACTTTTAAACAGCTTTCTAGTCTACAGCTGCTTCAAGATGGAAGGAGTGCATATGCTCAGGAACACCCTCCTCCAAGGGAATTGGATGGCCAGACTGGACCTGAACGATGCCTACCTAAAACCAGTGGGGAAATGCTCTCAGCCAAATAGAAGTGTTCCAAAATAAATGTTCAATGATTGGCAATTCAAGTTCTTCTAAAGTTCGGTCTCAAGATTAATGCAGTTCCAATGCAGTCTTGTGGCAATAAGGACCGATCAAGTTCTAGAGTTACCTTCTGCAGATTCACAAATATCACAGTTCACATCACTTGCTTGTCTCTGGTTTCCCTTCCCCAAGTTCCAAAGTTAACACTATGGTCTTGGGATTCCCTTCCCAAAGAGGAATATTCTCCAAGTTTTGTTCTCAAAGTTCCCTTCCCCAGGATTCACTTTCAATAGTTGTTTCTTCCGCTTACCCGTTCGTAAAATATCATGGGATCTACTTAACTCTTCTTTTGGTTAACTCCACCAATGGTTCACCTCTTTGTGGCTTTTCAACCTTGTGGTTTTTGGTCTAGGCACAGCCATAAGCTTCCCAAAGCAGATGCATAATAGTTCACAAAACAATACTCTCATTTTCCTCATAGGATTTACATTGCAGCATTCACTTATTTTCACTCACCATGCTTTCAATAGAAGCAGGTTTTACTTGTACATGCTCAACAGCTCCTTTCATCAAGTTTGGCATTCAACATGTGTTGCTTTCACTTGTATGGGCTCAACAGCCCCTCAGAGTTTGCAGTCCGAGAGCCTTACCGGGTTTGTTGCTCTGCGCTTCCCCTCTCCACACGGGAGAAGCAACTTGCCGGTTGACCGGCTGCTGCCTTCCAGGTAAGCTGGCTTTTGTGCTGGGCCCCGCCTCTTCTCTCTGCCTTCCTCCACAAGAGTTCCTGGTCCTGCTCGGTTTGTTCGGCAAGACTCCTGGGATCTTCAGCGGGTACCTTAGCGTCTCAGCTTATAGCCCCTCAGTACAGCACACAAACTTGGTTCTGTTCTCGCTCTGATCTTGCACCACTTGCATCTCGCTCCCCCCTTCCACCCATCAGACTTCCAGATTTTATACTCTCATTACTAATTGGGTGCAGGTGAAACAAGGTATTCTTAATTGCCTTACCTTGTTTAAGCCCATTATTGTGACATGCCGGATCTCCTCTTCGTCACAGTACCAGAGTGGTATTGGCCATAGGAAATCTGCATTGCTCCAAGTAACCTCTTCTCAGTACTTAAAGGAAAATTACTGGGGATGGGAAAATGAGTGACAATTGCCCATACAGGCCAAGGGGGGGGGGGGGGGGCGTAGGAGTATCTGTGAGCATTAGAAAAAGGAATACCATGTCCCCGCCTTCAGGTACCCTTTTCCCCCAACCCCCAAGAACCCTCCACTCAAGTGATCCTTCCTCGCTTGTCCACCCCCAGGGTCCGGATCCAAAAGCACCTTCCCCTGGCCACTTGAACAGAAGATCCCTCGGGAGTAGACACGAGAGCAGGTTTCTCACACTCATCCAGATGGAAGCCTGGAACGAAGGGACTATTTTGGGGTGGCCCGAACTTGGTTATCAAGGACACCAGCAGGTCAGCCTGGGAAGCCAGGGGTGGGGCCTTGTCCACGGGCGAGAAGTGGACACAAGAGCAGCTCTGCGTGCATATCAACCAATTACAGCTTTTGGCACTAGATTTATCGCATCAAAAGCGTTTCCTGGCTTGGCTTTAAAGCAATCGAACCATTTCTGTGCGGAATGAAGTGAAGTTAATACAAGAGTAATTTCCTAACGTATACACGCAGGATTCACATTTTATAGTTACCACTAGGAAACTATGCATTAGCAGGTCCCCTGTGAAATTAATTTCATCAGATTCTGTTCCCACTTAAATTAACCGAGTGATAACCTTGCACATGATCATAGTTGGTCTTCTCAGCAATATTAAGAGAACACTTTAAAATCACATGGTCACTTAGATCATTACAAATTACCCTGTGTTTACAATTTCTTTTATCAATCCTATAATAGGCATGAGGTCTGAGGTCACTAAGGGGACAATTACACAAGTTGCCTAAAAACTATTTGACCATTTAAATATTTTTTGGGGGAACATGGAAATCTAAAGAGGTTTTAAATAAACAAATGGGACAAGAACTATATGTAGCTCAATGTATTGCATACGCATTCACTCCTCTATTGGGGTCAACTGCAGGAGAAGAGGATTTGAATATGGCACGGAAATCCAGCAATCATTCATTTATATGCATTTCTTGATTTTATTGAGGGTAGCAATGCCAATGGGGAGAATATGACCAGATGAACAATGGGGAGGACATGTTACATAAACCATGGATAAAACAGACATTATACATGGTCTGAGGGGAACAGCTATGAATAGGTTATGATAAACTACATTGAAGTTGGGTACAGGGAGTTGCACGGGGGCAATGTGGGAATAAGTAGAAGGTGATGCTTCTTGATTGCGGAGATGTGCAAATTGTGAATTTGAAGTTAATAGTGGGAAAACATCTTGTGGGGGACATACATGATTACCAGTGAAGCAGGGATGGAGTAGAAGTGAGAGATGGTTCAGAGGTCTAGGGAGATAGAGGTTAAGGAGTTAGAGTGGAGGGTTTGGGGGGGGGGGGAGGCAATAGTGTTAGCCAGATACTGGGATGCCAGCCATTGAAGGGACAAGTAGACAAGCATTAGGAAGTTAAAGAGGGATTGGTTTCTCATAGAAAGCCAGCTCGCATGTGCGGTTAGGTGTTGGAAAAGAGACAGGTAGGTTGTAGAGAGTGCAAGAGGCAAAGTTGAGTACTTATTCAAGTGAGGAAGGGTAGAGGGTGAGGCTGGTACTGTGGTAAAGCCGATCGAGTACAAATATTAGTATACAGATTTTAGTCTAATTGAAGTTGAGGAGGTGGATTTTCCTAATCTTAAAAAGGTTAATCCAAGCCACAGTGGAAGTCAGTCATGAAGTGGTGAAGGTTCAAGTTTGTTAAAAAGGACCCCAAGGCTGCATGCCTTTGGGAAAGGAGAAAAGAGTAGACCAAAGTAGGAAAATTATAGTTTAGAAGAAAGGGGATTACGGGGGCAGTGAAGTCTGAAACTAACATCATCCCAGTCTTGGAGGATTTGACATCCAGTGGTAGGGAGACAAGCAGATGGGTCAGAAGTGAAAGTAAGGAATGAAAAGTGGACCTGGGCATCAGAAGCCAAGGTGTGGTAGGAGAACCCAAAGGAGATCCGGTGACAAAGGGAGGGAGGAGGCTAGTACAGAATGACTAGTAGGGAGTCAAGTATGGAGTTTTGGGGATGCCAACAGCGCGAGTTGTTGAATAAGAAGTGACCATGTTCCAAGAAATGGAAAATGACGGATAAGGAAGGTAAAAAGTTACCCCAAGCAAGAAAGGCATGTATACTCAGAAGAGAACGAAGTGGCGACTCATGATGAAGGCCATCAAGGAGGTCGAAGAAAATTACAATAGTTTATAGGTGGGAGTACTGGGCGGAAGTCCGAATATTAGAGATGTGGGTAAGGGCAGATTCAAGTGAGTGACATGTGCTAAAAGCAGCCTATAGATGAGTTTGACAGTCACTGAAGTCTAGGAGGGGACCTTTTGTAATATGAGATGTTCTAGGCTTTTTGAAGTGGGGAAAGAGAAACAGGTTGACGGTTGGAGGGATTGTTCTGGTCAGTTGAGGGCTTAGTCAGGATTGTTAAAATAGTTGCTACCTTGAAGCAGACCGATAGTCTGCAGAGGCGTGCGAGATTATTCTCCTGTATGCCTACCGAAAAATAAACAAGTTAAAAAAAAAAAAATAAAAAAAAAAAAAAGAGGGATGAACAATAGGAGCAGTTAATGGTGCAATCTCCTTGGCAGTCTGCAGGGCAAACTGGTCAACAGGGCAAACTGGTCAACAGGGCAACAAGAGGGGTTGGAAGCCTTAAAAAAACATACCAATTCACCTGGGAAGTTGGGGCATGACAGAGCACTGGACTGGTTTACCTCGTTCCTAACAGACCGTTCGTCCTCGGTTATTCCGCCAACTCCACACCTCTTTCGATACCCATCGGGTCCCCCAGGGCTCCAACCTCACTCGTCCCCCACCCCATCATTTTAACACTTACCTTGCTCATCTGGCACTCATTTCCTCCTCCTCCCCCAACTTCCAGTTTTACGGAGATGACGGAACTTTTTCAATCTTCCCGCTGACTCTCTTACATCTTGCATGATTCCCGGACTGCCTATCGGCCGACCAGTCCTGATGCACTTCCAACGATCTATGCCTCAATGCCAGCAAGACTGAGAACCTTGCTATTGATACCCATGCTCTCTCTTTCTTCCCCTCACTCAGGCCATCTACGATGGGCTCTCCCCTTCACCCAAGTCTGAAGCCAGAAACCTTGGTGTCATCTTCGACTCATCCCTTTCCTTCCTCCCTAACATTGAGGACCTTGCCAAAAAGTCCCACTTTCAATTCTTCTTTGTCAAAGGAATTCTCCCTTTCCCCCAGAAGCTCAATGTTACCAGAGATCTGGTTCTCTCTAGGCTAGACTACTGCAATAGCCTTCTCTCGAATATCCCCCCCTTCCTCTCTGCAACCCATCCAGGTAACCCAGAATAGGGCAGCAAGACTGATTGTTGGCCTCAAGCCCAGGGACTGTATCTCTCCTACCCTAAAAACTCTTCATTGGCTCTCAGTTACTGCAAGATCAAGTTCAAATCCCTCTGCATCATCCATAAGGTTGTCTGGGGCCAGGGACCACGCTATCTGCAACTTGCTTTCACTAAATACTCTCCTCTATGTTCCTCTGTTACCAACTCTGTGTGTCAAGCGTTTTGCTAAACAGAGGGGCACAGGTTGATCTCTTTCCTCAGCTGGCTCCCTCTTATGGAACAGCCTCCCCCTTCCTCTTAGTCTTCAGCAGAACCTCCTCAAAATCTGGAAGCTCCTCAAGACTTGCCTTGTCACCTTCTCCTTACCTTCTTCCCTCAGCTAATCTCACAGTCGCTGTGATTGGTGACCAGGGCCCTTATTGGTAATTCAGGGCCCTGACCTGCCACTACCTACACATAGCAGTTGCCATGGCACTTACTGGCCTTCATTCCACTATATGCCTGCACTTATCCATTTATTTCTGCAGATGAAAGTTCCCTAGCACTTCCTACACTGGGTACTTGCACATGCTGCTTACTCACAAGCGCGGGCACTCCAGAACTTGCCCTCTTCCCCTCTCGCTCCCTGCACTTGCACGCTCTGAATGCTCACAAGACCTAGTAGGTTCATCTTTATCCCCCAGTGTCTTCACAGTTTTCTATCCCATGATACCTCCCCTGTTGGTCTTTACAAACAATTTACTTGTTGTATAAGCACCTAATAAATGCACAATAAATAAAAGGAGGTAGTGAGGACAGGTGGATGGGCTGGAGAATTACGCCAGGAGGGAGAGGAAAGTGGAGCGCGTCACAAATTAAAAAGTTTTAAGAGAACTAGGTGAGCAAACTCACTAGCAGACATTAGAATAGCTAACCTAAAACGATGATAGGGAGAAGTACTGGCAAGGCTTGAAGTATTATTGGAGAGGTTGCAGTTGAAAGTAAAGGGTCGAGATGTGATTAGTGAATTAGGCTCATCAAGAGCAGTGATGGAGAGGAATGCATTCTTACAGTTAAAGAGAGGGTCTTGTCCTTTTGACATATTGGTTTTAAAGCGCAATATCCTAGGGTTGATCCAAGGCCCTCTGCCTCTGTGCATAGAAGGGTCAGAATGGCAGTTTAAAAGTCAGAAAAGGCCTTTGACGGAAGGAGCCTTGGTAGGAGCATGGTTGGTGGAGTTTGGAAGAAAATTGTGGGATGAAAATTGTGATGGAAAGTGTAGGATAAAGTGGTCAGAAAGAGAGGGATCAAGGTTGAGGTACTAAGTGGTGAATGAGGAAGAGGAAGACCAGGTGAAGAGTAACCAAGCGGGTAGAGAGATCACAAGGTGTGGGTGTGCACAGAGAAATATTGGGGTGATTAAGTCTCCCACTATTGCAATTGGGGCTGCAGTGGGAATAGACTCAAGGAAGTGGTCCGAGTAAGAGAAGGGCTTGAGCTGGGCAAGGGGAACGGTAGATAAAGAAGATGGCAAGATGAATGGGCAGGAGAAGTTGTGTGACAATGAACGCAAGAGAGTGGTAGGACCTGATTGGTGGACCTTAATGATCATCAAGCCAACTCCAACACCTTTGTTGGCAGAGCAAGAAAAGAGTCTGACTACAAGGCTGCAGGGTTAGCAGTATCAAAAACAGAGGGATCCATGCTTCTGATTGCCATGAACACCTTCGGAGGGTGGGGGGGTTGCGAGGGGGAAGGGAGGATGAGTCAAATTGTTCAGTGGTGGAGAAGGCTTAGTTGCAGGCCGACTGTGCGTTCCAGAGTCCGAATATAAGAGTGGTGGGAGGAGATGGAGGAGTAAAGGGATTACTGGACTGGAGACAGGGAGGACTATGAGGTTAGATAGTAGGTCAGCCCAGATGCCTTTTGGGGTGTGGCATAGGGCCAGGACTCAGTAGAAGTTGCAGACAAAGCAGAAACATGGTGACGAGCGGAGGGTAGAAAAACTATTGGTAGGGAACAGTGCTTCAGGAGTATGCGAGGAGAGGCAGGGAAAGAGTGAGCAGTAAAAATAGGTGTGGAAGCATGTTTGGCTGCAAAAGTGGGGCTAGTACTGAGAAGACACTGGCAAGTAGGAGAGGTATGTGGTGGAATAATGCACAGGGGACAGTGAAGTAAATTAATGGAAGAGTGGTAGAATCGGGTGTGGTGCAACATAAACAATGTTAGTTCCAAGGGTGCAGATTTCACTGTACAGCCAAGATGTGCAGGCCTATATGCAACCAAAATGCATTTGGAATCATAGGGAAGCTATTTCATAGTGGAGAAAGTGTCCAGGAGAGCAGATCTTTATAGGCAGTGTATAGGGTAATTTGCCATGTGGCAAGTTGGCAGTATTCATTGATGAAGCAAGGGGAAGGATAACAGGCCCTAGACTTACCAGGTCTATACCATTCCCTTGGCTTAGCTGTCCTCGCTGTGGATGCCTGGAGATTGGTGCTCAATGGAAGCAGTGGGATGGCTTTGGGCCAATGAAGGTTCTGGCTGGGCAAAGAGGTGTGGGGGACAGGGCCGCACACTTAGCTGATCATTGTCATGAGTGGAGGCTTGGTGCAGGTACGAGGGGTTGAATCTAGCTCCCTTTGGAGAGTGTGCTTCTGCATTTTCTTGTGTCTGGAGTCTAGTGGAGATGAGTGAGGCCGGATGCTGGTGTGTGTAAGCGGGAAGGGGGACAGACACTCAATTCAGCTCATCGGTGGGATGGGTGAAAGCCCCGTCTATCCTTTCATAATGCAAACTAGCATAGACTTCAGGGTAAAGGGTGAACAGTTCAAGATATACGTGTTTCCTGATGTTTTAAAGAAAGCCGTGCCAGTAAAAACCCTGTTATGTCAACAGTCGATGAATGCAAGGGCTCATATTGATTATAACACCATTAACATGTTCTCCAAGCGCAGAAGGAATATTTTTTTTTCCCCTTTGGATTAATTCATTCCAAACTCGGAAATCAGTTTGAAAAAGAGAAAAGCAGGAAAGCTTGCTTTTCCTTATCCAGATTATGAACAACCTTAAAATGAGGATGAAGACGGCAGTCGGCAACAGAAGCTAAAATGTTAGGTTTTGCAGAGTGATGACAGAACTTTTTATCCACTTAACTATTTTAGTTTGAACAATTACAATAAAAGCAAACCCTTATTTTAAAAGAAATGCATACGCTTGTTTTAATGAGATTTGCTGTAGCAATGGAACCAGAACTCATAACATGTTGCTTTTTTAGTTTATCATTCTGGTAATATTCCTTCTGTAAAACAGTGCAGCAAGAAAATCCTCCAAAGGTTAATGATTAGACTTTTGAATTGCTGAAAGGACACATACAAAATCAAGTAACTGCCTTTTGTAAAAGAGGTAAAATAACCAAACAGTACACAGTGGGTGCTGCATGTCAAGTGGTCAACACTTTGGATGGGATTCTGGTTAGCACTTGCCCAAAAGGCAAGATAGCAGTGGCCAATAGGGAGCAGTAATTTTAAGGCTTTTGTTTTGTTACTCATGCATATTTTATTAGTACAAACATTCAGGGATTGAAATTGCTGGGAAATATTTAGCTACTTGATCGGGGCAGAAGAGCCTCAGCTTGACACCAGGAGCTACTTTTGTCTCCCCAAGTCAACTGGCGACATACAAATGTACCAATCTGACATTAACCAGGAGTCTAGAAATGTGCATAAAAGGTGCAATAGTAAACCCATAGAAGAGATGTACATGGTCATATGCAGGGCTTGAAATTGATAGCAGCTAGGAGCAATTTAGCCTAAAAAAAACCTGGTCATTGTAACACCAACAGCTACAAAGAGCTACTTACCGCTCCTCAGGCTAACTGATGAGACACACACACTTCTGGGAATATAACACTATGCGTTTGGGACAATCTATTAAAAAAACGTTAGGACACATCTATAGGACTTAAAACATTAGGAGTGATTAATGTCTAAAATGATATGTTTGCATTTTATATGGAAGTTCTATTTGAGCAATGCTACGTACTAGCTACTCGTTCCCGAATGGTAGCTTCAGATCACTGGATACCTAGGAGCTGCTTTCCAATCCCTGCATATGTAGTGAACACAAAGTTATAGCTGCATCTCATTTGGAAGTTTGATTAGTTACATACTGCATATTAGCACCACATTCTGCAGGAGCAGCAGAGAAACAATAGGACAGGTTGCATCACAGAAAAAGAGGTGGCAACACAGATACATAATGTTTGGGAAGGAACTGTTCATTCGGTAACGGACCATAGTGGCAGAGTTAGGAACTAGCAGCAAATGGAGGTAAATATTAAATGAGAGGTTGCAGCAAGAAGGAAGGACTGACAGAAAAGTAAGCAAAGCAGGAAAGCAATTTAAATAGAGCATAAAAAGTGAAGATATGTACTCAACATGGAAAGTGACAGAAGATTCAACAGGCCCAGGCAGTATAAGAGTACAAATCATATCAACATAGCAATAAAGAGGGGTTTGAGGAAAAGTGAATTTTTAGGTAAATGCTGCCATTTGCTAAAAATAAAAACGAAAAAAAAAACGCAAGTATTGCCATCTTTCAGGCACTTAATTCATGAGGATGGACTTCAATTGCTTCTGGTCAAATAAAAAGGCTGACACCCAGGGGCTACTTCCAGCTCCTGCTCCATGAATTCCAATTTTCGACCCCGATTAAATTCATCTACAAAATGAGTTTAAATTTAAAGAGATTGTTGCACTCTGGAATAGCAATGCAGAGTATTCCTGGTTTCACTTGGGGGTTGGGGGAAGGGCTGATGGATAGTAGTTAGTCCCAATAGCAATATACCTATCCCCATCTCTAATCCGGTCACTCACCAATGCTCTCTTGGTCTGACCACCCTCTCCTCTCCTCTCCTCTCCTCCCACCTGGGTACCCTTGGCTCTCTATCCGAGCCACCCCCAGCACTGCCAGCCTCCTTCACCGTCATCCAACTTATGAAGCGAGTGTCAGTATCTGCATTCGCCCCCACCGTCATCCACCCCCTCCCAGACTCCACCCTGGACTCTCCCTCCAACTATGTCCTTGCTAACCTGCACCTATCCATCTCGAACACCCTTGAAATCCTTGCCGCCGTCATGAGGTTCCGCCCCAAAACCTGCCTCCAAGAACAGCTGGTATGACTCCGATCCAGCACCTCTGAAACGCAAATGCAGAGTTGCGGAACAGAAGTTGCAGACCTTAACTTTACCCTCTGACAAACTGGCCTGCCGCCTGCTTCAAAGGCAGTATCACTTCTCTATCCGCTCCAAGAAGCAGGCCCACATCCAAGCCTGCATCTCTGGAGTCACTAACATGGCCGAACTTTTCAAAATCTGCAAGCAACTTGGCAATCCAGCTGCCGTCTCCACCCTTCCCAGGCTGTGCCACTATGGAGTCCCATTTCACATCAAAAAACCATGACATCCTGTCCTCACTCTGCTCCACTCCCATCTCCACTCCTGCCCTTACCCCCCCCACCCAACCGCCTCCCTTGGCTCCTCTCCTTCCACCCCCACACGCTCCTCCATCCTGCCTATAGCACCAGACAAGGTGGTCTGCTCTATGAAGGTCTCCTCCAAACAGGTGCTCTCCTGCTCCTACAAAACAATTAAGGACAACATCTCTCACCCCAGCTCTTGCCTACTTCTTTAACCACTCCTTGGCCACTGGTTCTTTCCTTCTATCCCTCAAGCATTTTCCTGGTGCACCCTTTCTCAACCTCCTGCCTGACTAACTACCCTATTTCCACTACTCCCTACCTGGGTAAACTTGGAGAAGTTGGTCCTCCCCGCAACGGACTGTCCACACTGCTTGTTGGTTGCCTTCATGACCATCAATCTTGATTCCGTGCATCCAGAGACATGGAAACTGCTCTCCTAGCATGCGTGACACCATACTCGCAAATCTCAACTCCAACTCTCCCACTGTCCTCATTCACCTGGATCGCTCCTCTGCCATGTATACGGTCAACCATCCCATCCTAAAAACGACAGACAGCCTCAGCGTCACTGACCGGGTACTGGATTGGCTGACCTCACTAACCGCCGTTCCCAGTTGCAATTGGCCCCTTTCTCTTTCACCACCTCCGTCTCTACATGTGGCGTCCCCCAGGGCTCCATCCTATTGCCGTGGCTCTTCAATATCTATCTTGCCCCCCTGATTTCCTCACTCTCCCCTCATTTGCAGTGTTATTCCGATTACACAGCTTTCCTTCAAACTTCCCTCTACTACCTCTTACTCCTCTCCGATTCCTGGCTGTCTACCATTCAGGAATGTTGTGCAGCCAACAATCTCTGCCTTAATGCCAGTAAGACGGAGATTCTTCTGATTGAGACACCTGCACCCCCTTTTCCTCCTGGCTCTGGCCAGCCTCTCTGGGCCCTCTACCCCCACCATCCTGCGAGGCCAAAAACCTTGGGGTCATCTTCGACTCCTTCATCCTTCACATGAAGGATCTTTCTAAGGTCCCACTTCCAGTTACACCTCATCAGATGCCTTCTTCCTTTCCTCACTTTCCCCCAGAAGCTCAATGTCTCCAGAGCTCTGGTCCTCTCTAGGTTGGACTACTGCCACAGCCTCTTTCTGACTCTTCCTCTTTCCTCCCTATGCCCCTTTCCAGCTACTCCAGAATAAGGCTGCAAGACTCATCTTTGGACTCAACCCCAGGGACTATCTCTCCAGCCCTAAAATCTCTCTGCCGGAAGCAAGGATCAAAGTGAAGACCCTCTTCATCATCGACAAGGCCTTCTGGGGCCTGGGGCTATGCTATCTCTATCTTTCCCTCCATAAATACTCCCGTGCTAGAGCCCTACGCTCCTCCGACTGTCCAACGCTTCTCCAAGCAGAGAGTGGGGAGCAGGTGTCTCTCCTCGGCTGGTGCCTCCCTTTGGAACAGACTCCCTGTCCCTCTCAGACTTGAGCCGGACCCCTCCTTAAGTTCTGGAAAACTCTGCTGTTCTCTACCTCCTTCCCTCTCCTGCTAATCACCCCACTGCCGCTGTGACTGGTGGCTGATCCTCATGAATCTTACAGGATTCCAGGCGTTTGTTCCCAGTCGATAGCAGCAAACCCTCCAACCCCACACTGCACTGCCCTTGAGGGCCCCTGGTTGGCAGCTCTGCATCCCACTCTTGGGAGTCTACTGCCCTAGCACTTGGACTAAGGTTCTCAGCCCCCTTGGTTCACCTTAGCACTTCCCTGGCGGGCCCTCTAGCAGCACTTACCACTCCTCAGCTTCCCCCCTCCCTAACTCCTGCACTTCTCCTCACTGCACTTGCAAGCTCGAATGCCACAAGGCCTAATAAGATCACGACTGTATTTTACTGTTTTTGCTTTTGTTCTCTCTTCCCCCCTCCCCCCCCCCCCCCCCCGTTTCCTTCCCATTTATCCCTTTGGCACTTTGAAACACTTCAGTTGTAGAAGGGCCTAACAAATGCTCAATAAACAAAACAACCAACCCACAAAATGACATCACAGGTATGACAATGCATTACTTACCGTAAAAGCATTTCTGATGGTTGTATCTGCTTAGATTCACATGCTGTGCATAGGTCCGACATCCAGTGGTCACTGCGGAGTATTGCATTTTGTTTTTCGTAGTCGAAAAGGGGACGTCGACAAGGCGCATCTGTAACACTATCCCTATAGTGACGTGCGTTGTACCCACAATCCCTCACGCGTCGGGGTCCCTCTGTCTGTTTGTATTTTTTCTGCCCTGAGGGAGCCTTCTATACGTGAGTGAGTAAAGAAAAGAGAGAGATGTAGGAAGGTGTCTATGTTCCTTCCATCCGAGCGGGGAGGAAGGGTGGGCGCATGTGAATCTAATCAGATACAACCATCAGAAATGCTTTTACGGTACGTAATGCATTGTCTTCTGATGTTTGTTAATCTGCTTAGAATCACATGCTGTGCATAGACTAGCGAGCAGTACCCGGAGTTGGCGGTGGGTTATGAGAAGGAACAGTAGAGAAAAGATGTCTTAATACTGCCTGTCCCACCTGGGAGTCAGATCTAGAGTGTGCATCTAGACAGTAGTGTTTTGTAAAGGTGTGCACAGAACTCCAGGTAGCCGCTTTGCAGATGGACTCAAGGGGAACATTTGCTATGGAAGCCCCAGTGCCTCTAGTAAAATGTGCTCTTGGCTTGAAGGGTAGTTCTCTCTTAGCAAGAGTGTAAGAGTGATGCATTGAACAATCCATCTAGATATAGTGGATTTTGAAACTGCATCTCCTTCTCTTCCTGCTGCCACCGAGACAAAGAACTGATTAGTCTTTCTCAGTGGCCTGGTTCTTTCCATGTAGAACATGACAGCTCTGCATACATCTAGTGTATGCAGACTTTTTTCTCCCAAGCTGGAAGGGTTTTGAAAGAAAGTTGGTAGTTCTATTGACTGGTTTGCATGGAATTTCGAGATGAATTTTGGTGCAAACCTTGGGTGTGTGGTAGAACCACCTTATCCTTGAACTGTTACGAAGGGGTCTAGAATAGAAAGAGCCTGTAGTTCACTTACTCTCCTAATGGAGGTGATAGCTATTAGGAAAGCAGTCTTAAGAGTGAGGTCTTTAAGAGTTGCCTTGTGCATGGGTTCAAAAGGCGAGCCCATGAGTCTAGAAAGTACCACATTTAAGTCCCATCCGGGAGCTGGGTTAGCTATCAGAGGGTGTATGCTCTTTACCCCCTCCATGAAGGCCTTGATAACTGGTATCTTCCACCACGACACTAAGTTGGGAAGTGGTGTATGCAGAAAGTGCCGCCTGGTGGACTTTAATGGAATTGAACACTAGACCTGAATCCAGTAAATGGGTCAAGTACAGAACAATGTGTGTGGGAGAGCAGTCAACCGGGTTGATGCTCTTACCTCTACACCAGATGACAAATCTTTTCCACTTGCTAGAATAGCAGTGGCGAGTATTAGGTTTTCTGGCTTACCAGAGGATGTCCATACATCTCTGCGGGAGTTGTAGATGTCCAAATTCTATGATCTCAGTAGCCAGGCTGCTAAGTTCATGGTCTGAGGGCATGGATGCAGTGTCCTGCCCTTGACCTATGACAGCATGTTGTACGGGCAGGGAAGTTTCACTGGGGGAGATGGGGACATCTCCATCGAGTGAGCGAACCATGGCTGCCGGGCCCACATTGGGGCCACTAGTATCATGGTAACTTGCCCCTGGTGCATCTTGTGCACCACTTTGTTGAGAAGGGGAGTCGGGGGAAAGGCGTAAACAAATTTCCCTGACCATTGAATCGACAGACCGTTCCCCCTTGGACTGGTTCTGGGGGTACCTGGAGGCGTAACTTTGGCATTGTGAGTTCTCCAGAGTTGCGAACAGGTCTATTTCCGGGAATCCCCATTGCGTGAAGACGTCGAAGACTGTCTTCGTGCAATCGCCATTCGTACTCTTCGGGCAGGGGGGGGGGAAGTCTCTGCTGAGTTCGTCTGCTAGCAGATTGAGTTCCCCTGGTACGTGTTGTGACAGTAGGAACATGTGTTTGAGAGCCCACTTCCATATATTCTGGGACAGCTTGGACAGTCCTGGAGAGTGGGTGCCCCCCTGCTTGTTGATGTAGTACATGGCTGTGATGCTGTCTGTAAGGACCATCACTGTCTTCCCTTGTAGGTGTTCCTGGAAGGCTTTTAGTGCTTTGAACACCGCCATTAGCTCCAGTAGGTTTATGTGCTGGGATGCTACGTTCGGAGTCCACACTCCGTGAGCAGTCTGATGGGATAGGTGAGCCCCCCATCCTGTGAGGGATGCGTCCGTGGTTAGAGTGGCCTCCACCGCAGTTGTGGCAAAGGGTTTCCCAATTATCAGGTTTTCCTTTGTCCACCACCGTAGCGAGAGAACCAAGGCTTGCGAGACCACCACTAGATCGTCCCATTGTCCGCTGGCCTGACACCACTGGATGTTGAGCCACTCTTGCATTGGGCGCAGGTGCGCGTGAGGTACCAAATAAATAGACGACGCCATCATTCCTAGCAATCTTTGCGCACCGTCACCTCTCGGCCTGCCACATATTGGGGGATCTGAAACAGCATGTTTTGGACCCTCTCGTTGGAGGGGAAAACGAGGCCGTCCTTTGTTCGAAAATAGAGCCCCTAGGAATTGTTTGACTTGGCTGGGGTCTAAGCTGGACGACTTCTCGTTGGAGAAGCCCAGTTGGAACAAAAGGTCTACAGTCTTTTGGGTGTTTGAGAAGCATGTCTCGTAAGAATCCCCTGTTATGAGCCAGTCGTCGAGGGAAGGGTATACTGGGATGGATAACCTGCGCAGGTGGGCCGCTGCCACTGCCAGTACTTTGGTGAAAACCCTTGGTGCAGATGCTTTGCCGAAGGGTAGCACTCTGAACTGGTAGTGTTTGCCCTCTATCATGAACCGGAGGTATTTTCTGTGCGCTGGCAACATTAAAATATGAAAGTATGCATCTTTCATGTCCAGTGTTGTCATGTAATCTCCCTGTGATAGCAGTGGGATCACTTCCTGTAAGGTCACCATACGAAACTTTTGGGGTTTGACAAACTTGTTCGCTGGGCGCAGATCTAATACAGGGCGCATGGTTAGATCCTTTTTGGGTACAAGGAAGTACACTGAATAAATACCTTCCATTACCTGAGATAGAGGCACAACCTCTATGGCTCCTTTTTCCAGCAGTTGGTCCACTTCTTGGAGAAGGATGGCCAGGTGTTGTGGTGTCATCTGCGTCCCCTCGGGGGTCTGTTTGTTGGGGAACTGTTGAACTCTATACAATAGCCGCGGGCTACGGTGGAAAGTACCCAGTGGTCTGATGTTATTCCCTCCCATGCTGGAAGAAAGGATGTTAACCGGCCCCCGACCGGCGTTGCATGGGAGGGGACGCGAATCTTCGCGTCACTTGGTGGTGGTGTTGGCTTGGGAGCCTCTGGGGGTGGAACCCCGGCCTCTTCCCTTGCCACGGCGTTGACCCCTCTGATTGTACTGGCCGCTATTAGCCTGGTAGTTGCTGGCAGAATACTGTTGTTGGTTTTGTTGCTGGCGTTGTCCACGAAAAAAGCGCTTATTACCAAATCCCCGCCTGTTAGGGGGTTTTGAAATTTGGTCTAAGGTCTTTATTGTATCAAATTCTTTCTTCGCGTTCTCCAGCGCGTCATCCACTGCTCTCCCAAAGAGGTTGGACTCCTCTATGGGTTTATTAATAAGGGACGCTTGTGTTTCCGCCTTAAATCCGGAATTGCGAAGCCAGACGTGACTCTTCAGTAAAATTCCTTGTACCAAAGTGCGGCCAGCCGTCTCTGCTGCAGCGAGGGTATTCTTGACGATGCTTTGATTGACCAGAGAGCCCTCATTAACTGTAGCCAGTAAACGAGTCCTTAGGGGTTCGGGAACTTCTTCGATGTCCTGTTTGAGCTTAGCCCATTGAGCATCGGCGTAGCTTGCCAATTGGGTATAATTATTGGCGATTCTGGTAGAGAATGCTGCAGAGGTGGTGATTCTCTTGGCTAGGGCATACAGCTTCTTCCCCTCTTTATCTGGGGGTGCCTCGCTAGTAGATAGTGGGACTCCTGCCCTTTTCCTGGTGTTGGTCACAACCAGGGAGTTGGGATTGAGTGACCCTTAATATATAATGGGTCTGATTGAGAGGGAGAGAACAGTTTCTCAATCCTCGGATTGACCCCTCTCACCAATGCAGGAGTGGAAAGAGAAGGTGTAATACGTCTCTTAACTGAGGCGAGGATGGGTATAATCTGGCTAGTGGGGGGTTTTTCGGGAGAGAACAGTTTCTCAATCCTCGGATTGACCCCTCTCACCAATGCAGGAGTGGAAAGAGAAGGTGTAATACGTCTCTTAACTGAGGCGAGGATGGGTATAATCTGGCTAGTGGGGGGTTTTTCTTTGATAATCCTCTCCACAAAATCGGTGTCTGGGGTGACCTCCCCAGTTTCGATTTCGAAATGTGCTGCTGCCTTCTTCAGCAGTGCATTGAAGGTGGGTAGATCATTGACAGGCGAAGGGTTCCTGACTGGTGTAGTTTCAGTAGACCTGATGACTATACTGCTACTGCCTGTGTCAGTCGACCTAGCCGGTGACTGCCAGGGATTTGGGTCGCCCTCGCCTGTGTCTTCCTGGAATCCCTCCTCACATAGGTTAGTTTCCTCGTGAAAACCTTACTCTTCTTGTTGGTCCTCAACATAGGTGAACTCATCTTCCTCCTGGAAGAAGGTGTCTCCCTCAGTGGGATTGTAAGAGTATATGTCCTCCTGTATGGGGTTATAAAACTTCTGGTATTTAGCCCTTGGACTCTACAGGGGTGCCTCCCTTGGTCTCTTGGGTGCCCCGTCTTCTGGGATGGACATGAACCTGTCTAGTTTGTCCATACAGGTCTGGAACCTTTCAAAGGTCCACTGATGTCGGCCAGGACGGTCTGGGAAAGAAAAAGGAGTTTCTTCCTCCTGTAATTGTCTGGTTCTGTCCCATAACGTCGAAGAAAGAGAGCCTTCACCTTCTGAGTAGCCTTCTTGCTGGCTAGGGCCTTCTGCCGGCTTCGGGAACTTGCCTGATCTGTTTTCCGGCGCTTTCGGCGTATCTTTGGCCTTGTGCGCGGTTTTCGGCGTTTCACTCGCCGTACGTCTCTGGCCGTCCTTAGATGTTATGCGCGCGAGGCTTTCGGCGATCATTCTCTCTTCCGAGGGATCGGTCGCCGTCGCGCTATGTAACGTCGAGTCCTTGCTAGTCGAGTCCTTGTTGGCAACGTGAGCGCTCTTGCGATGCGCGTTGCCGGAGGTTTTGTTGTTAGCACCCTTATTCTTAGAGTGCCCAGTCGCACGTCGCAGAAGCGGTGGCGGGGAGGGCTGACGACCCTTACGGTCGGCGGAAGACGCCGGTGGGCCCGGCGTCCCCGTTGGCGCTATGGCTGCCTTCATCTTTGACAAATGTGTGCCGGGGGGTATGTGCTTTGGTGTTTAAACCGTGTGCGTCCTTGTCGCCGGGGTGTTCATCCCCATAAGCTGGGCGTGAGCCGGGCTTGTCGGGGCCAGGGACGGACGAGGAGCGTGAACGCTCCTTTGAGAGGTCTACAGCCTCCGTTACAGGGGCCGTGTAGTCACTGTCCTCTTCACACTCGGCGGCAGCGGGCGAGGAGTCAGGCCTAGACATGGCGTAGGCCGCCCACCTTTTGACCCTGCGGTCTTTTAGAGTTTTGGGCTTTAGTAATTTACAGGCCGCACAGCCGTCCTGCTGGTGATCGAGGGGTAAGCAACGGTTGCACCGTTTGTACTTATCCTTCCAGGTATATTTACCCTTGCAAAGCGGGCAAAACCTAAATGGCGTCCTCTCCATAGCTGAGGGTAATAAGTGTGACTACGACCTCGAAAGAGAGGGAGGGGAAAGAGAAAGGCATTCTTAAAGAGAAGAAAGACCGACCACAAAACCCCACTCTCCCTACTGTGTATGGCCAGCGAGGCCAGGCCACGTGTTCGGCAGCGCCCAAGGATCCCCTCCGCTCATCCTTCCGTCGAAGATCTTGCTCGGCGGAGAAACGGCTCTGCGTCGAGGGAGGGATCTACGTTATTGATATTAATAACAAACGACCAAAGGTCGAAGAAACTATTTGGCAATGTCTCTTGAGGAGCTCCACATAAAGGCGACCAGTAGCTGGGCGGAAAAAAACAATCTGAGGGACCTCGACGCGTGAGGGATTGTGGGTACAACGCACGTCACTATAGGGATAGTGTTACAGACACGCCTTGTCGACGTCCCCTTTTCGACTACGAAAAACAAAATGCAATACTCCGCAGTGACCACTGGATGTCGGACCTATGCACAGCATGTGATTCTAAGCAGATTAACAAACATCAGAAACTTAATTACAATTACTTAGTTATGCAAGTACCTAGAAGGGGAAATAAGTCCTAAAAGTAAAAGCAGAAGGCTTCTTTTGATTTTTATCTACATGGATGCAGCCATGGATAAACACCTCTGAAACAATGTATTTCTCTGAAGTCTTTTTTATTTTATTTTTTTTTATTTGTTTTAGTTGCATAACAACTTTTCAAATATTTTATCACCATTTATACAATTACACAATTCATACAACACAAAAGTTTTCCTAAAACAAATATACAAATAACAAATGACTTCAAATTGCATAACAAATATTTAAAAAAAAACCCGATAAAAACGTATTCCCCCTAACAATTTAAACTATTCCCGCTCCATTAGGCCAAAGGAATATTAGGGTCCAACCAATCCTCTTAACATAAAATTCACTCAAATCTCCTAAGATGGGACCAACATCCTATCTCACAGCGGACTTTATGACTTGTGAGTCTAAGGAAGCATTATGTCAATTTGACCCCCTGTGGCTTCAACTTTCGGGATTATCACTCTAAAGAATTGTACCACTGCAATTTGGACACGTTCTCTTGAAGATGAAAATATTATTTGCCATCTACTCTCACTTGAGGTATGAATGTGAAAAGTGAGAATATTAAGGAAGCATCTATTCCGGACCTCCCTTAAAGCCGGGCAGTCAATTAAAAGATGCTGACGGGTTTCCTTTTGTGAAGTATCTAAGCAAGATCTACAGTAGTTGTGTGCTGCAGTTATGACTTTACGCCGGGCCAATACCTCACGCGTGCCCCACAGATTAAGTTTGAACCTTATAAATTCAGCCCTGGTCTCGGGTGATGGACATTTTACCAGGTACGACGCCATTCTCCCATAAGGTTTTATGCCAAAAGGCCAGATATCAAAGTCTTTATAAAGGTTGCAAGTAGCAAGCGTCTCAGCCCAGTCTACGTAATATATCTTTCTTTTAGCCCAGTCCGGATTCAGCCTTTCAAAAAAGAAACTGCACAATGTGATAGCAGGAATTTTTTTTTCCATTCAGCTTCTGCTTTTTTGATGCTCATGGAGTAAACAGAATCACTGTGCATATTTATTTTCCTACCATTTTACGATTGTAAAATGAAGATTGAAAACTAAGTTGCAATTGAGAATTAATATTTTGTAACAAATTATGATTTTTCCCAGTTAAAGCAAGACAGTTTTGCACAATTGTATTTTTCAGAGTTCCTGCGCTGTGTGCATAATGCGTAGGCATATCATTTTTACACTTATAATTTAATGTACACTCTAATTACAAAAACAGTTTGTAAAATGATGACCATGCATGGCCTCGCTTACATCCGTTCAATCTTACAATCAATGGGGTACATTACTACAAATGGTCAGTGGCAGCACTTTGTTCAAGCGTGAGTGATTGTCATTACACCAATCAAAGGTGTTCTAGCCTCAAAACTTCAACACAAAAGATCCAAAACCTGACTTTCCAGGAAGTGCAAGCGCTGTTCAAAATGAAAGTTACAGTTGTAATTGAAATATACACTCAGGAAAACCGGTCCCTGTGATAATCCAGATAGGTATTTAACTTTATGTAGCGCTTCATACATGGTTCGAACATCTAGGCACTGTGATTATTATACCTCAGTCGATACTCAGTTAACTGACCTCTGAAGGATGTTAGCCAATAAGATAGCTCAGCAAGTTCAGCACTCATAGCTGTGATCTGTGGGTGATCAGTAGGTTGCAGATTCGAATCCCGGTGAGGCCAACTCAGCCTTTCATCCTTTCAAGGTTGATAAAGGAGTACCGACTTCGGTTTGGTGATAAGTGATAAATATTTACGTACAGCGCTATATAAATAACCATTTAACCATGAGATTAGATATAGAATGTAGCATGGAGTCCTTGCCTCGTTGCACTGTTGTATCATAACATTGGCATACCATTGGGTAGTAGTAGCTCCAGGAAACAAGGACTTTCATTAAACATCAAAAGACAATTCTGCCATTGAACCTCAAAACACACAATACTATTCATGCTTGCTTTACTATGTAATTGGCTAGGTTTTTGTTGTTTTAACATTTAAATACATACAGGAGAGATCAAATGTCCAGGCATTAGGGAAATAATGAAAGATGTATTCTGTCACAATGCAGAAAGCTGCCGCATGATAACAATTTCCATACAGTTTGTGCATGGGTCAGCTGAATGTCACATACATTTTACTCTCCTGCAATAGAGAAAAATCATTTTCACTCTTAAAATCCCATTTACTCTCAAGGTTTAAAAATGGGGAGTAAAATACTCCCACCTCAAAATCTTATCTGGCATACTGACCACAGGTACAGCCAAAGAAACAGCCAACCCCACGGAGGACCACCAGACTATCCTTTAAAAGCCCCGTGTCAGGTTCTAAATAAAGACAGCCAGATAAAGATGGTAAAGATCACACTTTGCCTCCAAAACCCAGGACATCCTTAGCACCCTTGCTAGTCACCCTCACAACCAGTCTCACACCCCCTCACTTTCATCCGCCCCTCAATCCTTCTTCACCACTGAAGTTACCAGAGATGTCCACTCCACGAAGGCCTTTTCTAAGCAGGTTCCCCCTGCACATCCAGGTCCATCATGGATAACATTGGCTCTCTTGCCCCTGCTCGCACTCATTTCTGCAATCACTCATTCCTCACAGGATCTTCCCCTCCTCCCTGTGCACCCACTCCTGGGAAAAAAAAACAATCAGATCCTCACTGCCCTGCCAACTACCACCCTATTTCCATCACCTCCTTCTGGGGAAACTGCTGGAGAGGTTGGTTTTGCCCCAACTCTCACAATGAACTTGGTGGTCTCCACGACCAACAATCTGTATTCAGAGCATCCAGAGGCACGGAAACTACTCTTCTGAACACCCGTGAAGAACTGCTCGCATCTCTGGACTCCAACTCCCCAGCTGTCATTCTTCTCGATCTCTCCTCTACCTTTGACACAGTCGACCATTCCATCCTCATATAAAAGCTCCACGATACACTTGGAATCTCAGAACGGCACTGGACTGGCTGACATCCTTCCTTACGGACCGCTCTTCCCAAGTCATCCTGGGCCCCTTCTCTCCCATTTCCCTCTCCACCTGGCTCTTTAACATCTACCTTGCTTTACTTGCACGCCTCATCTCCTCCTCCTCTTTCAAATTCAAGTGTTAAGCAGACACTTGGCTCTTTTTCAAACTCCCTGCCAATCCTCTTACACCCTCCATCAACCCTGACTGCCCATCTGCCATACAGCCCTAGTGCACCGCCAATGATCTCTGCCTCAACACCTGTAAAACTGAGATCCATCAGGATCGCTGCTCCCTCCTCCTTCCCTTCACTCTGGCCTCTCTCTTTGGGCTCTCCCCTGCACCCTCTTCTGAAGCCAGAAACCTTGGTGTCACCTTTGACTACTCCCTCTCCTTCCTCCCTCCTCCCTCACACTCAGGACATTGCCAAGAAGTCCCACCTTCAGCTCTTCCTTATCAACAGAATTCTCCCTTTTCTAACTTTCCCACCAGAGGCTCAATGCGACTCAGGCCCTGGTCCTCTCTAGGTTCGACTACAGCAATAGCCTCGTCCTGAATCTATCATCTTCAACTCTGCGACCCCTCCAGCTAATCCAGAATAGGGCAGCGAGACTAACCCTTGGCCTTAAGCCCAGGGACCGCATCTCACCTGCGCTAAAAAGTCTTCACTGGCTCCCGGTTGCTGCACTGATTAAATGCAAATCCCTCTGCATCATCCACAAGGCGGTCTGGGCCCGGGTTGCCACACCATATTAAACTTTATCTTACTAAATATTCCCCCTTTAGACCACTACTCTCATCTGGCTCTAACTCTGTGTGTAAAGCGTTTTGCTAAAGAGAGGGCAGGTGGTCGTTCGCTTTCCTCTGCTGGCTCTCTCCGATGGAAGAGCCTCGCCCCTACCCTCCCTCTTCGCCTTTTTTTTCTGTTATATTTAATGTATTTCCCACTCCTGCTCCCTCCCTTACCCTGTGGATGCTTTGAAACAGTATTTTCTTATTGTATAAACACCTAAAAAGAAAGAAACAAAAAAGATGGAAGCACAACAGGATTCAGATGGATGTCAAAGGAAAACATGGAGGTGGGGGAGGGGGACTTCCAATACCCACTACTCCTGAACCCAGGGAACTCCTGAAGAGGATGCCAAGGAATAGAATAGGAGCCCAGGGACAAGTACTTATGGAAATGTTGGCACCTGGTAACATCGCTTCTTTTACAAGGCTGAGACAAGGATCCAGTACTCAGGGGCATAAACGCCTCAAAACAAAATGGCTATGGGTAGGACCTAAAAAGAAATAATACACATTAGTATGCCAATAGCTAGCATACTGGCAAGGAAAGAAGGACAACTTGAGGATTATAGGATCAATGGAGACTCCATTTGAGACAGAGGAAAAAGAAGGGAATAATACATGTGCTTTTGAAGGAGAAAGAGTGAAGAGGTACAAATAGAGCACAGCGGGGAGGAAGTGGAGCAAGAGGCCCGAGATCAATTGCAGTACGATACTTCAGATACAAACAAAAAGGCAAAGGTGCTGACTAAGGCCGAAAGGTGGAGAAGGTGGAATATGAGGGCTCAAAGCTGAGGACCTATCAAGACCTCTCGGGCCTGACACTTCCAAGAATGGAGTGCAAACCACTCGTGGCATGGCTGGACTTAAATAGTATACGATTTAGGTGGACTTTCCTGTTTGCACTGGTATTTGAGGTTGAGAGAGAGGATTTTAGACTCACAGATGCAGATGAAGCAAGTCAGGTCCTTACAAATGTTTCAGAAAAAGTCAGAGCATAGGTCTACGGCAGGGAGAATGAAAGAATATGGAAAGGCAATGAGGGACGAGATTAAGGAAAAGGATCCCAAGAGCAGGGAAATTCAGGAAGATCAGCACCCCCATCACCAGTAAAGAGTAAGTTCATGATGGAATGTGGAGGAAGTCCAAAGTTTCAAGATGAGGGCTATAACTGGAAAATTAAACTTGAATAGGGTTACTCTTGGATGGAGTCCTGATTGTGGCGGGTGGACGGGTGCAGGGGAAGAACTGTAAAGATTATGCACAGGCGAGGATAGAGAACACTAAACTCACCTAGCCGCCCACAATTAGAAGGGTATCTGAGATGTTATTTAAGAAATATAACCCGAGCAGGGAGGGTATTACCGGTTCAGGTAATGCCCCGGGCCAGTTAGAAAACAGAGCAGAGCGAGGGCTTCAACAGCTGCCCAGGGCATTACATGATCCAGTAATGCCCCCTGCAAAGGTTATATTGCAATTAGTACCCTAGACATTGCACTGGAGTACTGTTTTTTTGTTTAAGTAACTCTACCTACCATTTTTCAACTTAAAATAAAAATATAGAAAATAAGATGGCAGCCATGGATCAGGTAGAAGGGAACTACTTAGTCCCTTATCCCTTTCGATGGGGGCTATTTGTGCCTCGGAAAACTACTGCTCCCGGCGCGGGACAGCAGCGCAAGATCAAATGGGCAGAGGTCTAAGGGAGGGCTAAACATGTGCAAAGGGGGTGCGTGAGGGGTTGGGGACGTGGGGGCGCATGCAAGCACTTACCAGATTCCAGATTATCCAGCGGCGGAAGATGGCAGCCTCCAACTCCGAGGAGGATCAGAGCGGGGTCTTTACCACGTAACGAAACCATGCCCCCGACGCTGGCTATTAATAACCCTTAAAATGTTTAAGACCGATTTGTTGAGAAGGAGGGAGGGGAAGTGAGAAGTGGCGCAGGGATACCCCAGAGGGGGAGAGAGATGTTGGTGCAGGTGTCTAGGATATAAGAAATTATATGAAGATTATGAAATTGACAATCACATCTCACCAGGACGCAGACTAGGATCAAGGTAGGATACATAGTGGTTTCTGAGAGCAGTCACTTTGAACATGAAGGACCTTAACTCACTTCTGAAAAGATCTCCGGTGGGAAGTGAATTTGAAATGAACAAACTTGATGTCCAGGAAACAAGCATGTTAGTGGCGGGGCGGGGGGAGAGGGGGGGAGGCGTAAAATCCCTAGTAACAAATTGGGTATGCATACTGGTAGTCCAAGAAGAACAAGAGGGCGTAGGGATCCTTTTGGAGGAAAACATGCGGGCTTGTGAATATAGGGGTGTTTAGGGGATATGAGGTGTGGTGGATAACTGTAAAGGGGAAGCTGAATTGTAAGAGTCTAACATGAGTTCAGTATACTGGCAGAAGAACAAGTTACTTACCAACTGGTAACGTTCTTTCGACTGGCTGTTACTTCAACGTATTCCACATCTTTGACGTGTAATGTCCACAGCTGTACTGCTTTGGAATTTGTTTGGGCAGAGGACGTCCTGCGCCGATGGCGTGGGTCGATGTACCTCGAGGGTGACGTCACCGGATGTTATAAATAGGAAGCGCGGCACCCGTAACATCAGTTTATGTTTTTCCTCCATAACGTGCAACATGCTCGTTCACAATGCCTGCTTGACTGCACATAGCCTTAACGCAAGCTGCAATAGCATAGGAAAGTCTCCGGAGGGGCAGGCTGAGAGGGCGATGTGGAATACATTGGAGGAACAGCCAGTCGAAAGAACTATACCAGTTGGTAAGTAACTTGTTCTTCGGATGGATTGTGTCCTCATTCCAGATCTTTGACAGACCCCCCCAAAGCAGTAGCAGTGAATGGAGGAGGGAGAATGTTAGGCAGAATCCTAGGCAGTGCCCTTAGGGACCACTACACAAGATTAAGACTACAGGTGGTAGTACAATTTCACCTTTGGTACAAACCTGTACTACTCAGTTAGAGTGGTAGCAGTAGCGGAGCAGCCAGACTTATCTCAAGAGCAAATGAGCAGTAGTAGAGATTACTGTTATGCTCACCTGGTATCCACGGGGACGCCATCCAGCCCTGGTTGGATGATTTGCACTCTGGAACCCTCTGCCGGACCCTTGGTAAGGCCTCTGGGTTAAACATGGGTCTGCAATATAGGAGACCTGGATTCAATACCAGATTGTCTTTATGTTTTCCCACCTCCCTTGGCCTCAACTCCTTCCTCCCCCTTGGGCCTTCTCCTCACCTTAATATTGTAAAAGGTGGATTCTCCGCCCTGCTCCTCGTGGCAGGGGTGCGTAGATGTGGGGGGAGAGCAGCGACCAGGTTACTTCACTGGTGCAAGCCCCCCTGTGGGAATCCAGGCCTGCTGCGACTCCGTAGGTTTGCTGCTTTACAGTCTTTATATGTAGTTCTTATGTTCCTCTTAGTTCGAATAATAAGGTCTTGCTTCTTTCCTTTTAGGTATGGAAAGGTATTTTGGTGTTGTCATGCAGTTTGAAGATGAGCATGGGCCGGTAGGCGAAAGCACGGTGTGCGCAATGCTGTCCGGTGAGTAATGTGCGGTGCGCTGCGCTGTTTCGCCTTTTGTATTGCTAACCTGTGTCTTTCCTCTCCTTGCAGGTCACGATGTTCCTTGCCGAGTGCCGTAATGTTCCAGCGATGATACGGACCAGGAAACGACTACCCAGGTAAGAATTGTGTGGCTTTCTTCATTCGGGAGGAAACTTAAGTAAACGCTTACTAATGCCGTCTTTCTTTCTCCTCTTTCCAGGTTATGGTATTCCAGGATGCATGCGGTGCCGGATGATGGAGTTCATATCTTCAGGTGAGTGGAACTGAAGTCGACGATGGATTGAAGACAGGATACTGTTCCAGGTAAGTTTCGTAGTGTTCTCGCTCTCGCTCTGCAAGTCCTTAGTTTCAGGTAAGCTGGCATCAAAGAACTGGACACAATATTAAGGTGAGGAGAGGGCCTAAAGGGGAGGAAGGAGTGGAGGCCAAGGGAGGTGGGAAAACAAAGACAATATGGTATTGAATCCAGCTCTCCTATATTGCAGACACATCTTTAACCAGAGGCCTTACCAAGGGAACGGGAGAGGGTTCGAGAGTGCAAATCATCCAACCAGTGCTGGGTGGCGTCCCCGTGGATACCAGGTGAGCATAACACCGTACCCTCAGTACAACACTATCCTTGTGGAACACAGTAAAGGGTGGCTTAGATGAAAGTGCCTGCAATTCACTCTGCGAGCAGACTTAACTGCAAGAAAGCAGTCTTGAAGGTCAGTCTCAAAAGGACAAGAATGCAGAGGTTCAAACAGAGCACCCATCAGGAATTTCAAGACCAAATTCAGATCCCAAAGCGGCACCTGGAACGGGGACAGCGGGAACACATACGTGAGCCCTTTTAGAAATTGGGAAATCAAAGGAACCTTGCCGAAAGAAACACCTCCATCACATCATCTGGGAGGTCCCAATCCTTATATCTCAACCTTTCAGAAACCAAGCCTGAAGGTTGAGAGTCTTGACCTCTGGATGGAGAACACCCCCCCCCCCCCCACCACTCCGCCTCGCGAGAGAGAGAGATCATCCGATCGGTAGGGAAGACGGCGTGGAGGGCAGATGGACATTTTTATAAGGTCTGGGTACCACGCTCTCCTGGCCCAATCCAGAGCAATGAGGATCATGTGGGTTTCGAACCTCCGCAACAACCTCCTTAGCACCTGAGGAATGACGGGGAACGGAGGAAACGCATACAGAAGTGGGAATGACCAATCCACGACGAATGCGTCCCCTAAGGCTCATCTCGGAGGAAATTCCCTTGAGCAAAATCCCTTATTGGCACCTGTCACAAACAGATCCACTTGTGGGGTTCCCCAAAGGGCGAAGATCACCAGAAGGACTTACTGAGCTAACTCCCACTCATGAGAGACCGTGTTCTGCCTGCTCAGAGCGTCCACCACCGCATTCTCCTCTCCGGCCAGATGGACTGACGAGAGTGATATTCCTTGCTAGATTGCCCAGAACCAGAGCTGCCTCGCCTCTATGCACAACAGGAGTGACCCTACCCTCCCACCCCCTTTTTTGTTGAGGTAATTAAGGTTTTGTCCATCATGATCAGGACACTCTTACCCCGCACAGATGGCAGAAAAGCCTTCAGAGCCAGCCTGAAGGCCCTCACCTCCAACAGGTTGATGTGGAGTTTGGACTCCGATAGAGACCAACGACCGCTGGCGGTGAGATCGCCGGTATGAGCCCCCCATCCTGAGAGGGAAGCGTCCGTCACCACTGTCACCTCTGGCCATGGTTGCCAAAACGGCTCCCCCTTCATCAGATTCCCTTCGGTGGCCCACCACAGAAGATCCTGCGAGACCGAGAGTGGAATCTGAACGGGAGCCAACATCTTGCCTGAGAACTGTGACCACTGCATCTTGAGAACCCATTGAAGGGATCTCATCTTCAGTCTGGCCTCTTGCACCAGAAAAATGCAGGATGCCATGAGGCCAAGCAACCTTAAAAATTCGAAAGCCAGAGGACGCAGAGCATGTTAAAATGTGTTCACCATCTGTACAATGTGATGAGCCCTCACCTTGGGTCGAGAGCATTGTCCCAAGGACGTGTCCAACACAGCCCCAACATACTGGAGCTGTTGGGAGGGTGTTAGATGAGACTTCTTGAAATTGAGGGAGAAGCCCAGCTTTTGAAGGGAGCTGCAGGTAAGGCTGAGATGATCCAGAGCTTGTTCTGGAGAACGCACTAGAATCAGCCAGTCGTCCAGTTAGGGGTAGACATGAATTCCCCACCCCCTCGCCTGAGATACACTGCCACCACCATTAGCTTGGTGAAGACCCTCGGGAGGAGGTCAATCCAAATTGCAGGACCCAAAACTGAAAGTACGAGTTGGCAGCCGCAAACCTCAGGTACTCTGTGCTTTGGATGAATCGGCACATGAACGTAAGCATCCTGCAGGTCCAGAGACACCAACCAATCCTGAAGTCGAAGGGCCTGAAGGACCTGAGAAAGTGACCATCTTGAACTTGTCCTTCCTGAGGTATTTGTTCAACCAACGCAAGTCCAAGATGGGTCTCAGTCCCCAGTCTTTCTTTGGAAAGAAATATGGGGAATACCATCCCTTGTTCCTCTCCACTACAGGCACCAGTTCTATAGCGCCTTTCTCCAGCAGGGTCAAGATTTCCTGTACAAGGAGCGGATCCGGAAGCTTTAGTAAGAAGTCCCCGGCAGATTATTGTGAGGCCGCTTTAGGAAGGGAAGGCAGTAGCCGTGGGCTATCGTATCCAGAAGCAACGCAACCGAAGTAATAGCTCGCCATTCTTCGGGATGCTGAGATAGCCTGCCCCCAACCGGCGAACAATGGAGCATGGCCTCATAGCTGCTTTGGAGTGGCTGTGCTTGAAGGCAAAGAGGCAGCTGCTTGAGCGGCTTTGGCACCTCTAGCTCCCCGACAACCCCGGGTACTTTTACGCTGACCCCTTTGATTGGCGGCACCTCTCGTTCTACCAAAAGAGTAGTAACGAAAGGAGCCCCCCCCCTCCACTGTTGTCCCATAGGACAAAAAGGGGGAGATTGACGCACAGCTGCACCCAAAGATTTAGCAGCAGCTTTGGAGGTCTGCAACCTCTCAAGGCTCTCGTCAGCTTTGCTGCCAAACAAATGAGAGCCATCAAAGGGCATGTTCAGAAGACTGGCCTGTACATCCGGAGCAAAACCAGACTTCCAACACCACGCAAACCTGCGTATAACGGTGTTCGCAGCCACGGACCGGCTAACACTGTTGCCCGTGTCCAACCCAGACTGAAGGTATTCACACATGGCATCCTTGCCATCCTGCACGAGAGCAAGGAATCCATCCCTTTCTTCACCCTCGGGAATATGCTCAGCCGCAAGAGACAATTCCACAGAGTGTGAAAATCTGGCCAAGGCACAGGTGAAGTTGGCTGACTTCAGCGCCATACATCCCGCAGAAACCACCTTGCGTGCCAAACCATCATAACGCTTGTCGTCCCCATCAGGAGGGATGGTAGGGTACACCGCCTGCCTCGAGGTGGCCATAGCCGCCTGAACCACAAAACTTTTGGGAGTGGGGTGATTGGATAGGTAGCTGGGTCGATACTGGAAGGGCGGTACTATTTAGTTAACGACTTGTTAACCCCCGTAAGAGTCTCCGGGGTCTGCCAAGTAGCCGCCACCCTTTTCTGCAAAGCCAAATGAAAAGGCAACACTGGGTCAGTGGACAGACCCTGATCCAAAATATCAGTCAGGTCATCCTGATCAAACGCAACCGGAGGACTGGACCAACCCAGATACTCAGTCACCCTAGACATCAACCTCCTATGGGACTCATGCCAGCCAAACTCCACCTCCAGAGATGTGTAAAGGCCACTGGCATCATGCAATGACTGACCTAACTCCTCCAATTGACTCCGGAAAAGACAGGAGCCTCATTACACTCAACTGGCTCAAACTCCAAATCTGACCTCTCCTCATCCTCATAGATATCATGCAGAAAATGAAAGAACTCCTACCTTGGGAACAGGAGTGGGCCTGTAGTCTACAACTGGCTTCACAGTCTTTGATTTAGCCTTTCTCAGAGGATCCACAGTACCAGGGACCTCCATTGGCAAATTCTAGCCAAATGGCCCGAAAGGCGTCGAGGGCGCCGACAGCTTCGACAGTAGTGCCGATGGCTCCAAGGTCACAGCAGGGTCACAGGTATGCGCAATGCAGGGAATATTAGAGTGTTTTAGCTTTTATCAGGAGCTAGACAGAAGAGATGATCTCTCGGGAAGAAGCAAAACATTTGACGTGAGGAGTTATTCCAATACTGGATGAGGGCAGGTCAGAGGAGATCGAAGCACCAATAACTAGTGTAGAAGTAGGGGAAGCAATTAAGGGAATGAGGTCCGCAGCAGTGCCCAGGGAGGATGGAGTCACAATTTCCTTTTACGAGCACTTTATGGCGCTTCAAGCACCTCGCGTGGGCATGGTTTTATGGCTGAAGGTGCTACGCGTCCCTTATTCAAGGTGGTCTTATTACGGTAATTCATAATGTAGAGAGGGTCCCTCTGGAGTGTGCCTCCTACTGATCATTCTCCCTGCTGAAAGTCAAACATTTTTACAAGGTTACTGGGGGTCAAGAATCAACCGTATTGCAGAGACTCATTAAATAAGACCAAGTGGAGTTTAACAGAGAAATGCAGGTAGTTCGGAAAAAACAACCTCATGAAATGGTCAAGTAAAGAACAGGGGGATCCAGTACTGGTCTCCTAGGATGTACATCACCGGGTAGCCGTAAAGATGGAAAGATAATTAGGAAATCAATATAAAAACTGTACACAAGATGCAAAAGTGGTAGTAAATGGGAAGAGGTCCAGATGTTTAAATGTAGAAAGAGGAACCATACAGGGATGTCCGCTTTCCCCCTTGCTATTTGTTCTCTGTTTGAAGCAGTTGGCATGGAGAATAAGAGCAGATAAAACATTTTTTAAAATTACGGTGGACAACTGGGAGTTCAAATTGGGACTGGTTTAGGATATCCTCCTCCATTTGCAGGAACCTCTCCACTCTATCCTAGAAGCGTTAAGGGAAATAGCAATATATTTACATCTATCCGTAATTTAAATAAACAAGGATAAGTCCCTAATTTTCTTGTTTTGTAGGCAGAGTGGGGCAGTTGTAGGAGATCTGGAGAGAACCTCCCTGCATGTATGAATGACAGGATTTCACTATCTAGGAATGACTATAACGCAAGACAAGAAGGATTTATGCAAGAGGGCGCTAGAGGGCCATCCAAGATGGCCACCTTGGACTAAGCTCCCACTTAGCCCCGCATCAATCCTGCAAAATCCTGCGGTTTCAGGCGTCTCTGCGAATCGAGCTCCTGGTGCCTGAAACGTTGGCCTCTCCAGCATCATCCACAAGAAATCTGGAGGAAAAACGGCCCCCCATCCTGAAAATCGGCCCTGTTGCCGAGCGTAACACTCCCGGCATGCGTAGGCCCAGCCGCCCCTCCGAAGGAATCCCTGTGCCGGGCCCGAAGCGGGCGCCCTGGATGTCGACAGCGAGACGTCTGAGGCGAGGAGCGAGCGCCGACCATCTGCACGCGGGAGGGAGATTAAGACTCCTTTCCTTCCCCCCCAGCCGGAGCAGACAGCAGGGGAGGAACAGCAACCTAGCGGAGGAGGCGGCGGCGGCGTGTGGAACGAGCTGTATCGCAGGCCCCCTGCCATTCCCCCGCTCCGGCTCGCGTCCTTCCTACCTGCTCCGGAAGCCAGCCCTCCCCAGCTGTGATCCGTCGAGCGCGAGACGACCTGCGGTCACCAGCGGGGAGACGGTCTTGCTCCCCCTCCTCCACGCAGAGCCGGCGATCGAGTGGGAGCCACAGCGACGCGGCGTCCGGGTGGCTGGCTCCGCAGCCTGCGCCTACTCATGCCGAGCCAGCCCAGACTGCCCGCACCTGCATGAACCCGGTGCAGCCCTCGCCTGGAGGATCCGGCATAGTGGTGCAGGGGCACAAAGGTAAGGAGAGGGGGGGAAGCCGCGATAGACACCAGACAGAGCGGACCCTGCCTGCGGCCGGCCCTCCTCCCCCCCCTCCCTTCGCTAACACACCTTAGCAGAGACTCGGCGGCTGAGTCTCGCTGGCACACGGACTGCACGGTGCCCCCCCCCGCAGACCGGCAGCCGGGTGCACAGAGCAGTTAGCAACTCCCAGCACCTCAACTAACTGCACCTTCCGCATTTCGGCAAACTCTGCCACTTACAGCTGGGAAGCCGCCCTTATTTGGATGATCATCTGTCCCCACACCGCAGCACACAAACACCTACTGCAGACCCGCAGTCTTCCTCCTCCCAAATATATACCAGCGAAGACACCCCCCCTCATATCAAAGAGGACCGCAAGGCCGACAGCTATCGACATACGCCACTCCTGCACCGAAACACACGGCAGGGGCTGGGTTTGGCAGGAACGCACCTTACACGAGAGGGACTGCTTCTCCGCCCTTCATGGCTGCAGGCCACTTGTCACATCCAGCCAAGTCCACAACTCGGCTCTTGAGGAGCCCAAGAAGTAGTCGAACCACCCTCAATCCACATAACTCGTACCCATCCTCGCAGCCACGATGGGAAAAAACGACAAATCCCAGAGGAAGCTGAACTTCAAAGGTGGCTCGACCCCTAAAGCACCTCTCCAGCAAGAGGACCAAGCTCCTTCGTCTATTGGGCTTCACCAGGACGCTGCCTCCGATAACCCCTTTGAAATTAAAGAAATCCTCCTAGATCTGAAGGCGGGCATTGGCAGTTTGAGCAATAAAATGGACGGCCTTGCGTCCAAAGTCGACCTCCTGCAACACTGCATGGACTCTCATACCGAACGCATGAACGAAATGGAGCAGAGTGTCGACCCTCGATGACAGTTCAACAACTTTAACCAATAAAGTCTCCCAGCTAGAATCACAGATCAAAAATCAAAATAACCGCAGCCAAGTGTGAAGACTTAGAAGGCGGGTAGAGAAGGAACAACCTAAGGATAGTCTGAGTAAAAGAGCAGCAAACGCAGGAGAAAATGGAAGACTTTGTGGAATCTCTGTGCATCAATCTATTTGGCAGTGATGCTCTGTCCCGTCTTTTCATAGTGGAGAGAGCTCACAGAATCCCAGCATCGAGACCAGCGCAAGGTACTCCACCCAGACCAATAATAGCGAGGCTATTGAATTACAGGGACTGAGATTCCTTACTCCGGCTCGGCAGAGAGAAAGGCGACTTAAACTACGAGGGGGGACAAAATCCATTTCTACCCAGACTTCTCCCCAGCAGTGCAGACACAGCGAAAAACATTTGCCGGCGTCACGCAGAGACTCCGTAATAGTCAACTGGCGTACTCGATGCTATACCCAGCGCGCCTCAGAGTCCAGCACGAAGGAAAGGTTCAGTTCTTCCAAACCCCAGATGAAGCAAACTTATTTCTGGACCGATTATGATGCCCGGATCAGAACCAAGCTCGACCCAGACCCCAAAGAGACAGAAACCCCTGGAACCCTCCATAAACGATAAAATCAGGACAGCGTTCAAGAAGCTGTCTAGCATCTCAGAGTAAGCCGAAACATCCACAAGCAGCATCAGTCGGGGCGGGGAGACTTGGGAGGCCCGTGCGCCCCTAGCACAGCTACTGTTAATTTGTTTATTGCCTACGTTGAGTTCTTCCGTCAGGGTGATGGTCCTGACCCCTGGTGGGGCGACTCCATGGGCCACGTTGTTTAGTTGTTGGTTAACGAGGCTCCTCTCGGTGGGCCAATTTGTGGTTGCCCACCCGATGCAGAGTAACGTCTCGGGCCTGTTGGAGTTAGCCCGTAGTTCGAGTCCTCAGAAGTTACTAGGAAAGTTCAGCCCCACTGGTTTGTGTCTGCCCGGCTCCCCGCCTACTCCCTGCCCGCCATCAGAACCGTCACTGCACCCAGTCTTCCGTTCTCGGAGCACCGACCCAGACACTGGGTTAAGCATAGCCAGACAATCACCGTCTAATACACCAATGAAGCGGTCCTTTATAAAATCTAAACCGCCCCATTCAATGTCTTAACGTGGAATATAAGAGGCGGCAACATCCCAGCTAAAACCAGGAAAATCCTGCATTACCTCAGACGCCACGAAGTGGATGTGGCCCTGATCCAAGAGACTCATCTCACTCCAGGGAAAGATTGCCTGTGGGCCAAGAGCTGGGGTTGCCACAGATACTTCTCATCCTATTCTACTTATTCGAGGGGAGTCGCTATCCTCATACACAGACGTCTCAGTTTTCGGCTACTACATACAGCAAAAGACGCTGAGGGAAGAGCACTCCTGGTGAGCAGCATCATCGCCGGTCAGAAAGTGACCTTCGTTAATTCATACGCACTGAATGTGGATGGCCCCGACAACTTTGGTTGGGTACTGACTCAGCTTTCCACCCGCGACCCTGCAACAATTATCTGGAGTGGAGACATGAACACAGTCATGGACCCTATGCGAGACAGATCGGCTACACAACAGCCGCCATCTAAGGCAGGTCTCCAAATAAAGGAAATCTGCAAAGCGTTCGATCTACAAGACATATGGAGAGTCTCTAGTGGGGATCAGCGTGATTTCACTTTTCACTCTGCAGTTCACAACACAAACTCCCAGATTGACCATTTCTTTCCCTCAATAAATGGCCCCTTAACATGCGACCGGTGCTGCATCCAGCCACAAACACTCAGACCACTCTTCCTAAGGCTCAAACCAGCTAATCCCACCCCGCCACTACAGCGCTGGCGTTTCAAGGTGGGCGCGCTTCGGGACGAAGTCTTTGCCTCTGAACTAAGGGAGGAGATAGAAGTATTTCTGGAGGCCAACATGGGATCGCTCGTCTCAGCGGGCTCAATATGGGAAGCTCTAAAATGTTTTATCAGAGGAGTCTGCAACGCCAAGGAAAATGGCATTCTCAAATTCATTAGGAGTGAACTTAAAACAAGCGAAAACAAATTAAAGCAGCTTGAGATCCAGATTATGAACAACTCCGATCCGGCAGCAGCAGCTGCTCTAAAAACAGAACTACAGAAATTCAATGCTGCAGCGGAGCGTGAGGTCAAATTTCTACACCGTACCAGCCAGGTCCGTCAATACGGAGAGGGCCAAAAACCAGGTGCTCTGCTTGCAAACCTGATCAGAGCCGATAACAAACAGTCACAAATCAAAAGTATCCGATCCAGGCATGGCAAGGAAGTCCACACCGACAACGAGATAGCTGAGGAATTCAGTCTGTTCTACCAAGACCTCTACAGTGCCAAGCTCCCGAAAGACTCAAACGTTACTCTGGAATACCTCAAAGACACTGAACTCTATTGGGTCGAACATCACCTACGTGAACCCTTGAACAAGTTGATCTCACAAGAAGAGATCAGAATAGCTATAAAGTCCCTGCCTTCATCCAAGGCGCCTGGTCCCGACGGCCTCACAGGCGAATTCTACAAGGCCTTCGCAGAAACTCTGGCCCCGCTCCTGGCAGCTGTGTATGAGGAAGCGTTGGAGCTGGGGACCCTCCCTCACTCATCCCGGGAAGCCATTGTCATTCTTCTACACAAACCAGGTAAACCACCAGAAGAATGTGCTTTGTACAGCCCAATCTCATTGCTTAATCTCGACAATAAAATACTCGCCAAGATCCTGGCGAACAGATTATTGCCCCTGATGCCCGCCCTTGTGTTGGCAGATCAAGCAGGTTTTATACTAGGCCGCAATACAACCTTCGGCTTTCGGAGAATGTTCGGAATCATCGAGGCGCTTGACCCAACAACCCCGGCAATAGCGGTCCTGCTAGACGCCGAAAAAGCATTCGATTTGGTGGAGTGGCCGTTTATGTTCATGGTTCTCACCAGGATGGGGTTGTGGGTCCGTTTCATAAAGTTAGCCTCCCTCCTGTACACTAAGCCACAAGCTAACATAGTGGGCACGGCAAAATCAGCATCAATACATTTACAGCGTGGTACGAGACAAAGATGCCCGCTGTCAGCACTAATCTTTGCCCTGGTAATGGAGCCACTAGCCTCTAACTTACGAGAACTCCGACAACAGAGGGGACTCATCATTGGCCCGCACAAACTTATCATCTCACTATACGCCGACGACGTGGCGCTCTTCTTACGTGACCCTGAAGTTAACCTGAATCTAGTCATGCGGGAAGTCATCAAATTCGGGGCAGCCTCTGGATTAAAAAATCACTCTAAATCCGTCGTCTTCCCACTGACTCAAGCCACTAAACAGTTTGCAGACGATTTCGGTCTCACATGGAGGACCGCCAAAGTTCGTTACCTGGGAATTCAACTGTCAATGGACCAGCATGAGGTGTTCCGAGATAACTACGAGGAAGTACTAAAGTCCCTACAAGACAAAGTCTCACGCTGGAAAACGCTTCCTCTGACGCTCTGGGGTAGAACCTCATTGGTTAAGATGGTAGTGCTACCAAAACTTCTGTATCTCTTTAACAATATTCCACTCCTGCTACCGCAAACTTTGAGGAAGCTGAAAAGCCTGGTCCTTGAACTGCTTTGGGCCGGCAAACCAGCCAGAGTCGCCCACTCAATATTAACGCTTCCTGTGTCCAAAGGCAGACTAGCCCTACCGGACCTGGAGAAATATTTCTGGGCAGCCCAGGCACAATAACTCAGCTACTGGTACGCTGCGCAATCCATTCGTCCACATGTGCAAGTGGAACGAGCCCGAGCGACTCCTAATCTCCTGACGGCAGCGGTATTCGGGCAGCTCCCCGTGCCCTGCCCCACGATGAATGTGATGCTCACGACGTACAAGGTCTGGGAGACTCTTGCCAACAAACTCGGGGTGCAAACAAGATACTCTCCCCTCTTGCCAGTCAAATTTATTCCTGGAATCCCCCTAACGTCAGAAAAAGTCTTTCACCAATGGTTCGATAAGCTTCACATACAAACCCTGGGGGACCTATTCACAGAGGAAGGCTTCCTAACTCCAGATCAAGCCAAACAGAAAGGGGGCAACACTGCTCTGGACGTGTTTCTCCATTTCCGGACCTGGTACACTCTACAGTCCCTCTTACCTGACTTCCCGCGAAAACCACCTACATGGCAATTGCTTCACAATGTCATTCAAGCACAGGGAGGCAGCAGGCTGGTGTCACAAATATACAAAGCTTTAACCTCGGGCACGACCCCCGCTAACACTGGCGCAAAAACCCGATGGGAAAGAGCACTAAACACAGTCATATCAGATGAGGACTGGAGCTACGCCCTGAATCAGACCCAGAAAATCGCTGTTAACTCACGTCTCAAGCTTATTCACTTTAATTTCCTCCATCAGACCTACTATACTCCTGAAAAAAATCAAACAACATCCCAACACTCAGGCGGAGAGTAAGAGATGCGGAACCTTATCAGCGAACTTTCTACACCTGTCATGGGAATGCCCGGAAATCGCCCCCTTCTGGAACCGAGTACTGGACACAACAACGGCAATTGTGGGAGAAGCAATACACCCGAGTCATACAGCAGCACTACTGGGAATGACAAGGCTACTTTCCGCTCCATCAAGGAGGTTGGCCGGGGTCCCGTTGACACTAGCTCGTAGGAGAGTTCCCATGGCATGCGGCCGAGGTCCCCCCCCCCTTCCTACGCAGCCTGGCGTAAAGACTTACTGTACTATCAGAATATAGAGGCCGACTTCATAAAACTTCTCCCTCACCACGCTCGTCCGCCTGACATATGGGGCCCGCTGGTAACCTTCTTGATGAGCGAAGCGGAGACCTCCTCGGTGGATGCATCGGGGTTTGACAACACGCCTCGATGCAGTCCCAGCCCAGGCCAAATTTCCCTGGCATAAAGGCCACAGAGGGGAGTGATCTCCATCAGTGACACTGGTTGGCAGTGGCGGGTACGGGTTGATGGCGCAAAGTTTTAATCCACCCTAATGTGGGTGTGTATTTGTGTGGTGTGTTAAATACAAAAAATAAAGTTTAAAAAAAAAATAAATAAAAAGGATTTATGCAAAGTGAATTTCCCATGCCCTCTCAAAGACCATATATGAACAGCTCAATAACTGGTCAAAACAGGGTTCGAATTTGAGGGCAGATGGGAGATATTTAGCCCCTGCTTTAGAAGAGTGTGGTTAGCTTAAAACCAACAGTTACAAGGAGCTACTTTTTGCTCACCAGGCCAACAATCACAGCTATGTAAATTTAACTCTCTGCATTTCTAACAATTGTGATGAATCTGATGATGTCATCACTCCTTTCCCGACAGTAATCTCTCATGTGGCCAGGGGACGGCAGATGCTACCTGAGCATGACCCTGGGGGTAGCTATACGAGGGAGGACCACATTGGAGGGGTGACCCACAGAGGGGCGATAAGACATCGGATGAGACCGGGTATCCCCTTTTCCTTTTAGGGATACCCCTACCATTCACCATGCATTATTGGCATATTGTCATGGCTCCCTTCAACAACCCATGGAAGCTACCGAGAATACCTTCCAGTGTTCTATACGCGAGTCACCAGGAACGTACTACCATTTTTATGCATGTGAAAGTACTTCGAAGAGAAAGCTGAACAGAGTAATGAGGATCAGTAAAGGAGAGACGCACAATATGTGCTGTATATAATAGGTGCCGGGACATTCAAAAAACCCTAACCAGCTGATAAGGGAGGGACGCTGCCTGGTGACGCCTCATCCTGTCGGTGGTGACCAAGGGACTACTGTTCTCCTCGGAATACTGGGAAGCCAACTAGCTCAAAAGGGAAGGCCAGAGAAAGAAGATTACAGAAACCGGTTCACTGCATAGAAGCAACGAGAGGGAGAGACTTCCTGGCATTGCAGAACCGGAGAGCAGTATCCAGGCCACCCGAACACAGGAGTACACAGTCGGCAGAAGCCGTGAAGGATGCGGTTACCGGCAAGCAGTTGGTGAGACAGGGAAGTGGGATTGGGACGCCAAAGAGCAAATTGATGTTCACCGCAGGAGAACCGAAGGACGCCACAGAAAGCCGGTGAGTCCTCGGGAGGGAAGCTGGGACACCACAGCATTTTGGCAACCTTATCATGGGCAAATAAAAATAAAGGAAGCGCATAAATGGGAATATGAGACCCAATGTTCAAAAAAGGGGAAATAACAGAATTAATGCAAGATGTGTACAAGTTTGCCAAGTGAAGCACATGAGAAAGCCCTGGCAGGGTAGTATATCAGGCAATGCCAACACTGAGCAAAGGTTACATTAAAAGTGGAGAAGAAACCCATCACGGAGTAAACCAGGGATCTTCAAATATCTTGAAGAGAACACCTGGGGAAGGGAGAAATACCCTGGAATTGTGATATTTATCCATTGGGATCTTTTGTGTACACACACACACACACACACAATCTATAAACATTTGGACACATCTATGACAGAGCATAAGGAGTCATAATGGATACAAGGATAGATTTGCCATTCAGTCAAACATACTTTTATCCGGTTTTGAACAAGTTCCAAAAAAGAGTTACATACAAAAGCCCAAATACATATATAAAAAACAGATACGAATCAGCGGTGTGTTCCGTGCAAAGCTTGCAATTGTTACATCGTAGGAATGGACAGATGCACAAAATTAAAAATCAACAGGTGCAAATCAGCAGCATATTTCATACAAGACTCCCAAGTTTAGTAGCTCATAGGGAAAGATCTGCACAAAATTACTTAGCATGAAAGTACCAAAATTAGAAATAAAGCTTAAGTACAGCTCCACAAGACCGCACATAGTGCACATCTGTTAAACAACTGTAATATTAAAGCAATGACCAATGAGAGCAAATCCCCGCACTGTCACTTATTCATCATTGGCTGTATTACCACAGCCATTCTTCAAGGTCCCATTTCTCAGCAGCCATGTCCTTTAAATAGAATGCGCAGTTCCAAAAACCACATAAGGGAGCAGACACTCTCTTAAGTACCTTGCAGCAGGAATTACATGGCGAATACCTGCATTGTTCAAAATAGGTTGCAAGTACATACATCTCAGATAATGGATTTTATTACAAATTAATAGAAAGTGCAAAATATTTTCTATATAGGATACACACATTGGGCAGAGGTCAGATTGCATCCCCTGCCATCTCTTGGTTATACAGGCTACTGGCAAAAACCCAAGCCTGAATCTGACATAAAGAGATCTCTCAATGGCGAAAGAATGGTATCCAAATAAACCTTACACCCTAATTCCGCTTCAGTTTCAAGGTATTCCACACCGAATTTCAACTTTCTGGCATCAACTATCATGTTTGCCTTCGTTTTCAGGGTGTTCAAATCCCATAGCTGAGGTACCTGGGGCTTATTCCACAAATGTGGCATGTCCAGTTGGAGAAGACGTGCCTTCAGATGTACAAGCCACTTTAAACTTGTTCCCCCCCCTTCAAGGTTCATAAGGTGGGACAGAGCATTCCTTTATTTCTCTAACCCCTCTTCGTTCCATACCCTGGCCCAAAACTGTTTCGTTTGAATAAAATCTGAGCCGATACCATACTGTTATCAAGGTATAGGTGGACCAGAGCTGATGGGGCTGACGCAGGCAAGCGCAATAGTTTCTTCAAACGTTTTCACTTATAGACAAGGTGTTAACATGACCCTACAGTTCAGAGCCATACGTAGACGCCGGTATGGCTCGTTTGTGGAGTAATTCCAAGGCAGGAGAAAGTGCACCTCTACCATGTTTGACAAAGAAAAATAAATAAAAATAAAGACAGAATTCCACCACAGTATTTAGTCAAAGTGCTGATTTAGCTAACTGTGGCTCACAGCTGCCAGAGTCCTCAAAACGCACTCCAACATATTCAAAATGAGTGACTTGTTCAATAACAGAATCACGTACACAAGTATTAGTGATCTCCTTTTGGCACACGGTGACCTGAAGACCTCACTTTACATTTTGTGATGTTTAAAGACAGCTACAGCCTTGTACATTTAGTATTAAAAATAAGTCAGAGCGCGCTTCAGACCATGGGGTGTGGTGGGCAAGAGAACTAGGGGTCCCGGACGTAGCCAGATCATTCCTCGCAGCACAGCTCTTGCAGGCCTTTGCATGGAAGCCGATCACCAACCGGCCACGATGGTTAAAGCTGGAAGAAGACTGGTGCCAGAGCCCAATAGAATCGCTACCGCATCTGAAGAGACAAGCTGGAGGAGGGCAGCCGGCGATTTCCCCCCCCCCCCCCCCCCCCCCCCAAGTCACAAAAATAGAAATTGGAGTCCAATAGTAAGGTTTCTAGACAAGTCTGATCTATGAAGGTGTCGTCCAAACAGTGCTACTCTGCTCCTCCAGAACCATCAAGGACCATATTGACACCCTCGCTCCCTTGGCCGATTTCTGTAATCACTCTTTCGCCACTGGAACTTTCCCCTCTCCACTCAAGCACTGCGTTGTGCACCCCCTCCTCAAAAAGCAGTCTGCAGATCCTACCTGCCCGGCAAACTATCGAAGGATCTCCATCACCCCTTTCCTGGGCAAACTCTTAGAAAAGCAGGCCATCTCTCAGCTATCTGTTGCTTGTCTGAATGACCATCAGTCTGGGTCAGTCAGAGTTGCCAGAGGCATGGAAGCTGCTCTCCAGAACACCTGTGATCTGCTCTCTAACCTGGATTCCAGCATCCCTTCCGACCACATCCGCCTTTATCTTTCTTCTGCCTTTCGAAACAAACAACCACGCCATCCTGATTAATCGACAGAGAACATAGGCATCATGGATCAGGCCCTGGAGTGGTTGAGCTCTAACTTGGTACTTATCCCGTTGCCACTTGTCTCTCTACCTGTAGCATTCCTCAGGGCTCTATCCCTCACCCTGGTTTTTCAACCTCCACTTGGCCCTTTTGGCCCACCTGATCTCTACCTTCTCCACTAACTTTCAGTGTTATGCAGATGGCACTCATCTCTCCTTCAGGCTCCCTTCAGCCTCCTCCCCCCTCATTCCAGATTATCTATCCGTGATTCATGATTGGTGCGCCTCCAACGATCTCCGCCTTAATGCCAGTAAGACAGATCCTTCAGCTCCTGCTTTCTCTCACTCTGGCAGCCCACATTGGGGCCTCTCCCATTGCGTTCCTGAGAGACAGACCTTGGTGTCCTCTTCGACTAAACTCTTACTCTCCCCACATCTAGGACGTCACCAAGAGATCCCACTACCAGCTGAACCTCCTCAAAGGAACTCTTCACTATCTCACTTTCCCCCAGAGCTCACCACACCAAAGCCCTGGTTCCCTCTAAGCTGGACTTCTGCAATAGCCTCTTAATCTGCTTCCCTCTACTCTCTGCCCTCTGAAACTAATCCAGAGCATGACTGCATGATTTATCCTTGGCTCCAAGCCCAGGGAGTGTAGAAGATTATGGGATTGAAGATCGAACGTCACGGATGAACCGGGCTGCAACATGGTAGAGAGCTACATCTGTGTGCTGCGTGGGATACCAGGAAGCAGCGGATTGGCGCAGGCTGCCAGGACAGAGGCGTACAAACTGGCGAAGCAGCTGCTTCGCGTTAGCCGACTGAGGGATCTGTGCTGGGAAGGGCACAGAGACCGACTAGCCGCAGAGACATGCAGAGACGGCCGCGTGAACGAAATACTGCTGGTTACACATTTGAAGCCTCACTGAGCTGGAGGTGGGTCTGGCCAGGACTCTGGCTGGGAGCGCAACACTAAAGACCTGTGCAGATGTGCACCAGATCCTTACTTCGGGGATCCCCTGTTGTGCTTGATAGAGGAAACGGTCGGCTAGGACTCCATGCGGCATATTATGCGCTGCAACACGGATACACACTGTTATAAGGCGGTTGGCATCAGGTGGTGCACGGGACACTTGGCTTGCCTAGGGTTCAGCCCGTGGAAGCCTCGGGAGCAGCATGGACAGCAGAAAGGTACACACTGAGCTGAAATAAGCGGTGTTAGCTTTACATGCCTGCGCTGCACTGAAGTCATGCAAGTTAGGCAAGGCGCTAGCAAGATATGAGTGACTGCTTCCGCTGTGGTGGTGTAGCTGGGCCCTCATGGACATACATGCTGTGAGCTGGGTGAAGATGGACACTGCTGGCCTATGATACATGGTACATACACTGATGGTTTGAGACTGGCAGAAAGCGATGGCGGCTGTTGGGCCCAAATGTGGGGCGAGAGGGTAAAGTAAAACGGTGTGGGCACAGCGGTCCGCAGGCGACTTCCCTGCAAATACCTGGGGAGGAGACACACAGAACGAGCAGCACCCCAGGCGGAAGGGCTACGGTACTCAGACTAGGGAAGCCCGAACAATGAGGGGTGTGTGGGTCTGAACAGCTACTGCAAACAGCTCCCTGGACAACGAAGATGGCAATGGCGTCTTCATTTGCTTTGAACAGGCAGGAGATGGACTTTGACCTTGTCCTCCACTTTGCTGACACTTGCCGCACTGCATAGCAAGGAAAATGGGAACTGAACTTTGTGGCATGGGGGTGGGGGGGGGGCACGCACGCAACAGCCACGAGTATGAGTAGACCACCTCTCGCCAGAAGCCTGCACTGTGAAAAAGGTAGATAGCTGGCTGTGCTGGCCAAGATGTATTGCTCACGAGTGGATAGTTGCAGTGGACTACTCTGCTTGGACCGCTAAGTCAGTGAAAGCGCGTACAACAGTCCCTGCAGGGCCGTAATTGCACTGGGTGGCCCCCTCCAGTCTGGTGGTCGCTGGGACCATTGAAGGTCATGCACAGTGGGGGTGACTGGGATATCAAGACACAAGTACACAACAAATCTACGACACTGCGTGGGGACACCAATCCATCTTTTGTCGCCTACTGCGTGCTGTGATCCTCGTTGGGACGTGGGTCCACGCCCGCTCCGGCACTCCCTGAAATAATGTCCCAGGCAAGGGTAAAGCCACAATTATGCACTCGTTTGGAAATACGGTAAGTCCCAGGAATCTACACAAAGCGCAATTGCAACGCAGGCAGAAGGGGCCGTGCCTTGTGCAAGCTCCCAGGAAGGCTTGGTACTGGCTGCAATAGCTGTGCTGAGATCCGCATTGGAGACAAAAATTGATGAGGTCAAGGTAGATGTGCAGCTGCTGAGACAGGATGTTCGACAGCTGGCAGAAAGAGTCACGACAGCTGAGATGGAGCTGAAGGAAACGAAGGACACCATACAAAGGACGCGGAGACGAGGGTCCAAGATTTGGAAAGAAGGAACACTGCCTTGGAGCTGTGGGCCGAGGATGCCGAAGGCAGGGACCGACGGACCAATGTAAGGCTGCTGGGGCTACCGGAGGGCCTGGAGGGCTCAGACTCCACTCAATGTGTGGAGAACTTATTGCTACAGGAAATCCGTCCCGGGAATGTATTGCAGGGCTTTGCGATTGAGCGCGCTCACCACTCACTACAGAAGCGGCCCCCACCGGAATCCGGTCCCAGCCCAGTCATTGCATAGATTTTGAACTTCCGAGACAGGGAAGGGATTCTGAAACAGTCTAGGGAAGGCAGAGAGACAGCCAAAATCGCCATCTACCCAGACTGCACGCCAGCGGTCCAGAGAGCCTGGAACTCCTTTGTGCCGGTCAAGGCGAGGCTTCGACAACTGAATACCAAATACATGTTCGATACTCCTGGAGCTGCTAACATATGGTTGGAACACAACAACCTGGCTAGCTGAGACCAGCCTAACACTTGACCCCACGGGTGCCATGGTTGAGGGGTTGCAGGAGTTTAGGATACCTTGGCACCCCATTGTAACGCTAATTGATGTAGAGATGCACATGGGGGCATGCGGTTCAGGGCTACGACTGAATGTCACCCTTCTAAATGGCGCACTGGATGGGATTGATCTTGTGACGCTTGTTGTGCTGTTTGTGTTAACGAATTATGTTCGCCTGAATATATAACCTTGCTATGACGGGGGCAACGTTTGATCACCCATCACTGGTTTTGTGGGAATGCTCCACGCATAAGCTGGTGGCTGGCCTGTTGCTGGCTTCCATTACCCCAAACCGGATGGCCTGGATACCCCTTGTACTGCACACGCTGTGCAGAGCCTGGGCAAGTTAATATTGTTTGTTGTGTTAGTGGTTTAAAGTACTGAGTGCCGGACAATTTGTGCTGTTGCGGAACGATTGTATATGGTATATTTTTTGGGTTCACACAACACGCACTATAATTCTTGCACATACTAATGAGCGCCCTGAACAGTGTGCAGTGGCTTAGTTAGACCCTATCCTTTGATTCACTTTACCGAAGTGGCTGTTTGCAGTATTACAGGAATTTGGGTTTGGTGAGCAATTCATACGCTGGGTGAAGATCCTATATACATCTCAGATTGCGAGGATCAAATTTGGGAGGCAGGACGCGACGTAGGACATACAGAGAGGGATAAGCCAGGGGTGCTCGTTAATCAACAATGCTGTATGTACTGGCACTGGAGCCTTTAGCGGTCTATCTCCGCAAAGAATTCCTAGAGGCAAGTATATGGGTTGGTGGTACTAATCATTTAACATCACTGTATGCCGACATTGTTTTGCTGTACCTTGGGGACCCGCAATATAATCTGGCAATAGTTAGAGGTATTGGACCATTTTGCTAAATTGTCTGGAATATTTTTCAGTAGTGAGGAATCCTACTCGTTTCCATTGGCAGACTCAGGGGGGGAATATTGACGATTTACCAGATGGGACTCCCGTGGTATGTGGAATCCTTAAAATATTTAGGGGTACACATGCACACATCGGCAGGTATGAACACAAAACATGACTGGGGTGGTGAAAGGTTTGAGGAAGTCAATGAAGTTCTGGTCTCAGATCACTTTCTCACTGATGGGCAGGGTTGCGATTACAAAAATCATCATTTTACCCAGATCTTTCTATTTCTTTACTAATATCCATCACACCATTAATGTCTCCTTCCACACGTTGGACTCGCTGATCAGGGGATTCCGATGGGGCTCGTCAGGCCACAAGATCACTCTGGCAACACTGTGCCTACCGTATAGGGAAGGAGGTATGCAACTTCCGAATCTGAAGTGGTAATACCTGGTGGCGCAACTCTGCTTCATAACTAAGTGGCTGTCAGACAACATTACATCCGAGTCGCTATTACGGCAGTCGCCGGTGGTCCCGCCCACCTTAAGGAAGAGCTATGGTTGCCACTGAGCTGCCGAGATGCTACCCCTCTATTAATTAACTTGGGAAGGAAGGTGTGGCGTAGAACACCGAAGCAAGATCGCCCATACTCGCCAGAGGTCCCGATAGTCTGAGGTATTCAGAAACAGGGAAGACCTGATGACAACAACGCTGGGAAAACTGGGGCATCTCTACTTGGGGTGACACGTACGAGAATGGGAAATTTAACAAAACTAGATGCCGTAACTGAGCAGACACGATTGCCCAGGGGTCAATTCCTGCAATATTTGAGGGAAGCAGGGGTGGCGAAAAGGCAATGAACAGGGTGGCCTGTGACTTCTGTAATCCTTGGGCGACAGTTGGTGACCGGTATCCAGACTATGTAGCGGCTTGGTCGATAAACCGAACACTGAGAGTTCCATCTAAAATCATGCTGGGAGGCCCATCCTGGGGCGGACATTGGGGAGCGGGAGTGGGAACGCATACTTTGTTTCCCCCAGGAGGTGTCTAGGAACCCCCGTTTTTAGATTGATTCAAATGAATGTGCTGCACTGCACCTACGCCTAGCAGAGTGGCTAAGTTTAACAGTGGTAGGCAACCGTTCTGCCCCTGGTGTGGCAATTTAGGAGAGGACTTGGTTAATAGGTTCTGGGTCTGCACAATAGTACAGAGTTTCTGGACACGTATTGAGCACGTGTGCAGAAAGACTGGTGTTACAAGGTATACCTGGAGCCCACAGTAGTGCCTGTTGGGAGCATATCCGAGAAATAGCAAACAAATGTGATTTAAATGTATGGACATGGCCTGCATTCTGGCTAAGCAGTGCATTGCCATGGCCTGGACGTCAACTGGGGGCCCGCAATAATCACGCTGGTACAGGGACTTTGAGACTTGGGCTGAGGCGGAGTCCAGAGTGTGGGTTAAGGCAACACAAAGTCTTGCAGCGAACGCTGGTGGAACTTATGACTCTTGGAAGCTATTGATTTGGGACATGTTCCACCTCTCGGATGATAAACCACTGAACACCATGCCACTCCGTATAATGTTGCATTGTTGTCCTGACTTTCTAGGTCCTGTGTCCCATGGAGTGTCCCTACTGCCCTTAGTCCAAGCGTGATCATGATCGCAAAGACCCCAATATCAAGGGGTATCCCTGCCTACCCCCACGCCTGGCCTGGTATAGATCCAAACTGCTTAGTTACATGTATGGAGAATTCTTGGTTTTGTTTGTTGTTAATGTGTTTATTGGTAAACCATGTTTGCAGCTAACTTGGAATACATGTGGCCTACGTTTGGAATTAACGCATAATGATTAATGCTGCACAATGAAGATTGCCCAGGCTTACAGCGCAGGGTAGTCTTGATTCTATTAAAGACACCGAGGCTAGCATTATGCTTCATCTTTATCTATTGGTGCAACATCAGCACTTTAAAACATTGAATATTTAAACTGGCCATTTTTAGTTTTTACTCCAGCACTTCGAGGAAAAGGTAAATCTAAGGTTTAAAAGTTCAATAAAATCATTCCACAGGCACTACGAGCCCTATGATCCTCTAGGCTCTGGTAGTCCCGGGGCTCCTCCCTTCCACCTATCAGGAGCCTGTGTGAGGTATAAGAGTCCTTAGCCCTAGATCCTTTCCTCTTTCTTTGCTATTAAGTGTACTTTCACTCTGAACGTCAAACTTGCTCGAAGCAAACCATTCCAACAACTGGAACTCTCACCCGATCCTTTGAAGCCAAGGCCTCTCTGGTTTAACAGGACAACGTTCAACATCAAACTTCGATCTCTCGGTCCTTCAAGCTCCCTCTTCTGGTCGTCTGTGGAATGGACAAGAAATCATGGAGGGCGGGAATGAGCTAAGGCTCTTACACAGTATACCTTCATGCTACATATCAAGACTTGCCATTCTGGGTGGGATATAATGCCCGCCTCTGTGCCTTTAATAGAATCAATTCTACCCTGTGCTGTAAGCCTGGGCAAATTTCATTCTATGTCAAGACAGGAGGCAAGCATTATGCTTGTTCAAAGCTCGCTACCACCCTATTAGTTATTTCTGATAGAGGTTCGAAATAAAGGCCTTAAAAGTTGACTCAGAAGACCAAGCTGCTGATTTCATTATGTCCTGTAAGGAGACACCTGCCATGAAAGCTCTAGAAGCCATTGCTCCCCTAGCTGAATGCGCGCCAAAGAAAAGTCTATACCAGCCCATTGCATCACCTCTCTAACCCACCTAGCAATAGTCGCTGTTGCTACAGCATGATGGGGCTTTCTACGCGCTATAAGCAGCTGTGTTACACCTTGTGGTCTAAGATGAGCTGTTGCCTCCTCATAAAACTTAATGCATTGAGCCATGCATGCTCTTCGAAGTAAGGGTAAGAAATGATTCTTGAATCGGTCTTCGTTCTCTTCGCTATGCTAAAAGCTATTAGTTCTGGATAAAATATCTTCCTGTCCATCTCTTGGGCCTTGACATCTGACTCTCCGACATGCTGCTAAACATCGCAGCATCGCTAGCTTCCCTGAAAGCCGGTAACGAGAAAGGCCATCATTCTCTGGCCAACTGAAAAAGGTGAAATATGTCCCCAACGTCCCATAACACTGTATTTCGACTCTGGCATGCTCTTCAGCTTTCTCTCTTCGAGAAGGCACACGACCGCGGGGTGTTCCCCCAATGTTCCCCCTTCCACCTTGTTGTGTCCTGCCGACACTGCTGATCTGTAGAACCTTAGCGTTCTATAGGCACAGCCGTCTTGAAACCTATTTGCTAGGAAGTTGAGGATGTGAACTACAGGGGCTTAAACCGGAACCAAACAACCATGATCCGCCCACCATTGGGTCCAAGGGTCCCATGCAGCGCTATAGCTCCTAATGGGGGAAGGCACCCAGGAGTCTGATACAGTCTGCAGCGAGTTGCAAAATGCCTGGCAATTGCCATCTCTTCTTGAAACCCTGCAGGCAATCAAGTGTAGCGTGCCCGCTTCCATCAATGGGTGAGGCAGGCCGGTCGAACCAAGAAGAAGGTCCTGCTGATGAGTTATGTGACAACTCGGAGAGGGTCCAGAAACGACAAACACCCAGGGGGTTGGAAGGGGAGAACTCGGTGCCTGCTGTACCGAGTGAAAAGGAACTTCCAGAATCAACACTAATGGGAGAGTGGTGGGGCCAGCCTATGGAGAACGTGCCCGCTGTACCCAGTGAAAAGGAACTAACCGAAGCAACCCTAATGGAAGAAGGGTGGGAACCATGGGACGACTATAAGGAAACCGAACCGTCGCCTCACTGCAAGACGGCAGTTACGCGGATGTTCAATCGGACCTGCTGCTACAACGGTCCTGGCCCGAGTGACAATGCGGCTGGTAGGCTGTGGCCTGCAGGGTCCCGTAGGACAGACCTGGACCAGCAAGGAGGGAGGAGTGAGGAGGAGGGAGGAGGGACAAACCACCGCTCGGCAGCAGAGCCACAATTCCACAGCCGGACAACAGGTATTGTTACTTCAAACCCGGCCACGGGAATGCGAAGAGCGAACAGCTGCGCAGCGACACAGTAACCGTGTCGACGGAGTGCAACGAACAACAGACTCATAACCAGGCCCGCGTTCCCCACGAACACCAGAGACAAAACCAGCCCCTCTCACCCCACTACACTTACCTGGGCAGTTGGGAAGCATCCAGGGGAGTAGAAACAGGTGGACCAGAGGAAGGACACAAGACGCCATGTTCTCAGGAACATTGGGCAGAGCCTGGGAGCGTTTTTGTAGACTGGGGAAGGAAGTGGAACTTGGCCATTTGAAAGCTGCCTATATAAACGCTCAGAGTTGCTGAGAAGGGGTGTTCACTCTCGCTCGCGTTGCAGAACCGACCAGACATGGAGACAGGAGCTACGGGAAGCACCTGGGTGTATGAAGACTAGGAGGAAGAGACTTGCCAGAGGTCCATACATCGTGCCCTGCAAGGAACCAGGAGAAATCTAAAGGAGAAGCAGAAGAAACATTCCTGGAAAGAAATTTATTTGGTTACCTTTATTTCAACAGTGTTCAGTCTGAATAAAGACCACCTTTTCTTTTCAACACCGCCTGACTGTCTCATTGTCACAAGGTACTATCCTCAGGAAATTCAAAGAAAGTTCCATCGCTCCTGGAAACCAGGACTGGGACTTCCAAAACAGTAGTATCACAAGCTCGCTAGGGCTCTCGTGATCATGATAAACTGTGGGAAGGCATAGTGCATCACTCTGTTCCACTAGTGTAAAAAGGCATCTGTTCCTACTGCTCCCGGGTTCAACCGCCAACTGAAATACTTGTGCGTTTGCGCATTCAGTCTGGATGCAAATAGATCTGAGTCTATGGGACCCCACATTTCCTGCAACTGTCTGAATAGTTGACCTTCCATGTTCTGAAGCCACCAATGCAGTTCGGTAAGCGCCTCCTGATCTAGGGTCACTAGCTGATAGTAACCTACCCCTCCTTGCAAGCGTCTGATCTTGAGCTTCTGAATGGCTCTGTAATTGAGAGGTCCGGGAAATATCACCTGAATTGAGGCTGCAATCAGTCCCACTAACCTGGCTAGACTGCAAAGCGAAATAATCATCTTCACTATGACTGCTCTGAGAGCTTTCTTGATCGCGATCACTTTGTGCCCCCGAAGTTCGAGAATTGCTTTCGCGGTATCTATCGTGAACCCCAAGAACTCTATCCTCTGAACTGGTTGAAGCTGAGACTTGTCTAGGTTGACAATAAAAACTTAACCAGGATGGTTGAAAACCCAACGTACGTTCTTGTTGAGCGTTACTTTGTCTGGGCCCAAAACTAGAATGTCGTCTATATCAATAATTTATATTCCTCTCTTATGGCTGCAGCTACACGTCTCATTAGTTTGGTAAAGGTCCAAGGTGCGGATGCTAGGCCAAATGGGAGCCACGTGAAGCACCATATCTCTCCGTTCCATCGGAAGCAAAGATATAGTGAGGTATGAGTCTGAGATCCAGCCACGCTAGCCAATCTCCCGTACGTAGGTTGTCTCGGAGCAGGTGAAGACCCTCCATCTTGAAATGGTTGTATGCAAGACATTTGTTTAAGTTCAAATTTATTACTGGTCTTATTTTCTCCCCCCTGTGCACCAGGAACATATTGCTGAGGATTCCTGCTCCCCTTGTGTATCGCGCTCTATTGCGTTCTTATCTACTAGTTTTAGCAGTTCGCTTTACAATAGTGCTACCTCTTCTTGCGGCATGTGTATTGGTTGAGGCTCTACTCTCTATCGGTTCGCCTACAAATTCTAACTGTAGGCCCACCACTGCTTGGAGCACACATGCATCACTCAAAGCACGCCATTTGCTCAAAAAGTGGATGGCTCCCCTACCACTTGTTTGAATGCTGTACTCGCTCACCGCCAGCGGCACTCCACTGTCTGTAGGAACCTCTTCCTCTAAGACCTCTGGGGAATCTTGTTCTGGCCGTGTGTCCTGTTGTCTTCCCTCCCAATACTGGGCTAGCAGCCCTTGGGGTCTGCGTTGGAAATTGTAGCGACCGGACGACCGACACTGGTGGCGTCGGTCCTGGCAAAAACCTGCCCGGGGAATATTTTTAGAATGGAGCTCTGTGCCTTTTCCAATGCCGAATAAGTCCTGACAAACTGTGCCATCTCTTTTGCAAATGCTTCTCCAAATAGAAGCCCTTTAGCGCCTTCTCATGCCTCGTAGGAGTCAGATCGCAGAGCTTCACATATATATTTTAATAACCCACCTCTCCTCTCTGCAGAGAGGGCGCAGTTGGCATTGCCTAGGAGGCACACTGTGCGCTGTGCCCAGTTACCCAGAGCCTGGGCATCCACTGGTGCTCCTGTGTCTTTGGTCTTTTCTGCCAAATCCATTATTTTGGCCAACGGCCCGGTTAGGTCCAGGACCTTATCTTGACACCCACTCCAGGCCCAGTGCATACCTTTCCTGATGTCTCTCGCCGCCTTGGTCATGAAGGCGGCCATCTTCAGGTCGAGGTCCGGTGTGTCTGCCAACTTGCCAGGCAACTACGGCCGCTGACATTCTGACCTAATCCAAGAGCGCACCTCCCTGTCCAGGGGTTTCCAGATATGTTGTGACATATACAGAGCAGCTCTAGGCGATGGCACCCATTCAGATGATTTGGGAGTTTGATGGCCTCAGGGTCAAACATGTATCCTATATTGTCTTCTTCTGGGCCGGCACTCTCATCAATGGGCTCTTTGAGGGTGTCTTCCTCGTTTCTTCCGTCATTGGGCAAATGGCCGTCCTCATAGTCCCGTAAATTATTCACCCCAGGGGTGGGGGGGGGGGGGGGGGGAGAGAGGGGGTTCGGTCATGGCATTCTGCCATTTTTGCAAGGAAGGCATTCTTTAATCTGGCGATCGGGTCGTCTCCTCCTTGGGGAACAGCGTTTGACCCCCCCCCAAACCTCCCCAAGCAAGGTGGAAAGGGCAAAGTCTTTTCTCTTTCAAGCCACTTTACACCCCTTTTGCTTTTGGGGTGCCTAGCAGACGTCCCTTCTCCGCGGGGGGGGGGGGTGTCTGCCCATCTTTTTTGTGGATGCTAGCTGTTCTCGCTGCTTTGCCATTAATGCCTCTAGCATGTCTAACCTCTGGTATATGCATTGTACGCCTTGAGAGACTGCCTGAGATACTGAGTCTTCTAGCACCTTTTTAAAACTGAGGGCCAACTCGGTTTCCTGCTGCATGGGGTCTTCCTCCCATTCCTCCTCACTCCACTCTGGGGTTGTCGACTGGGACCCTCTAGGAGTCTCATAATGAGCCATTATTACTTGTGGTTGGCAGGGCCAATTTATGGACTGTCCGCTGTCAAAACTAGGCTCTTTAGCAGAGTAAATGCTTTCTGGCAACCCTCTCTGCCTTCCATGCCACTCTTGTAATTGAATCGTTCTATAAAAGTTTTGTTTTTTTTTCTCTCCGGAAGACTGTTCAGATCTTCGTCTCCTGCTGTGCACTCCGCAGTGTTTCTGAAATCGTTGGGGAAGGCCCAGGGAATGCCGGGAAGCTTAGAAACCTCCTGCTCCCCTGGGTACTAATGCTTGCCGCTTTCAACGGCGTAATTGTGCCCGTTATATGAGGGAAGGTGTGGAGCGGGCCGGGTGCCTAATACAAGCGTGTTTGCTCGTGGCTCTGGCCGCGACTTCAAGGTATATTTTCCGAGGTATATTTTACAATATTATTTAACAAATGAAATCGCTAGAGTGTGCGCATGCATGTAATGTCTCCTCATGTGAGGCCTGATTATCTCCTGAAATGCTTGCCGCATAATACACTGTCACTAGATACTCGCTCTATAAAACTCCAGTAATCCAATCCCAATGTATGTAAACTCCTTAATGGTATGCAGTACCAATAATATCTCAAGTAAATATATATCAATTGTCAACCAATTATGAAGTCACTTATCTGAGGCAGCAAAAAGAAAGAGAAAGGGACCTAGGGCTAAGGACTCTTATACCTCATACCTTACGTGCGCATGCATGTAATGTCTCCTCATGTGAGGCCTGATTCTCTCCTGAAATGCTTGCCGCATAATACACTGTCACTAGATACTCGCTCTATAAAACTCCAGTAATCCAATCCCAATGTATGTAAACTCCTTAATGGTATGCAGTACCAATTATATCTCAAGTAAATATATATCAATTGTCAACCAATTATGAAGTCACTTATCTGAGGCAGCAAAAAGAAAGAGAAAGGGACCTAGGGCTAAGGACTCTTATACCTCACACAGGGTCCCGATAGGTGGAAGGGAGGAGCCCCGGATTACCAGAGCCTAGAGAATCATGGGGTTCATAGTGCCTGTGTAAAGATTTTCTTGAACTTTTAAACCTTGGATTTACATTTTCCTCGAAGTGCTGGAGTAAAACAAAAAATGCCCAGTTTAAATGTTCAATTTTTTAAAGTGCTGATGCTGCAGCAATAAACAAAGCATAATGCTCGCCTCCTGTCTTGACATAGAATGTAAGATTATAAATGCTGATAAAAAGATTCATAAAAATAAAAATGTAAGTGTTTTTTATAAAAAAGACCCTTTGCATTGTCCACAAAGCTTTCTGGGGCCAGGGCCTGCACTACATCCAATGCTCTCTTCCAAACAAACCTTCCTTCGAGCCCTTCGCTCAGCTACCTCCAACTCTCTAAGAGTCAGACACTTATCCAGGCAGAGAGAGGGGATGTAGATCGCTCTCCTCTGCAGGTGCATACCTCTGGAATGGCCTCCCTGCCCACCTCAAACTTGAACTGCAGCACCTGAAGTTCCGGAAGCAGCTCACATCTCTCTCTACGGGCCCATCACGCACTTAAGGGCTGTAACTTTAACCCTACAGTTCCCTTGTCCCCTTGCACTTCCCAGAGCACGCTGCACTTAGAGCATTTCTGCCCCGTTCCCTGCCCCCCTCCGTCTTCTCGTTCCCGCACAATCTGAATAAAACAAGGCCTAGTAACATCATTTGTCTTGTCCTGCCTCCGTTTTCCTTGTCTTGTCGTGCCTAGAAACACTTGTGTGCAGGAGCATTTTAAATTACTTGCATCATACGACGGCCATTTTCCTCGCCCATTCCGTGGTCCTCTTCTCCAACTGTCTCCCTCCAATAGTGCACCAGCATCCATTCCTGTTCTGTCTATCTCCTGCTCTCTCACTCCTAGATCAACCATTCGTTTCTTTTTTCTCTAACTCTCCAAACTATGTTGCCTGCTCTTTTCCCCAGACTTTCTGCCCCCATGTATTTCTCCCTCGCCAACACCTTCTTGCAATCCTCCTGCCTGCTTGCTCTTTCTTCTCACTTCACCCCATTCTGAAGGTTTGTTTGTACCATCTGGCTCAATTGCAAACTCTTGGTCTCGTCTCTTATTTATGGGGCAGTGGTCGCAGAAGACAATGGCCGGGGGAGGGGAGCAAAAGGACAGGGCCCGCCTTCTTATTATGCAGATGCTCCTGAACAAAATTAAAAAATAAATAAAGAGTGCCTGGCTGCTCTTCCATGCTGCGTTTCTTTTCTTAAAGAAGCACCAGATTCCTGATTTGAAACTGTTAAGTCTAAAAGGGTTCCTTGTTTTTCAAGCTCCAAGATTTGCACCCCCTATAGGTGTCGCAAAGCCACAAATGGGGTGTCTCTCAGACACTGCTTTCAAGTAAATCCTGTTACAAGTATGATTCATCCTTGCAACTTGTTCTGAAGTGACAAGAGCATCCACAAGTCAAAGTAGGACAACCAATGGCAGGATTTTGACTCTGGAGCAAGGAGTCCAAGTGGTGGGATTGTGCATCAAAGTGGAATGATGATTAGCCACTTTTCTGCGATGAGAGGTTGCGCTGGCCCAGAAAAATATAGGTACATTCAGGGGCACCTTACCATATGAAGATTGGCTTATTGGTCGAGGACCTTGTGACCATCCATTATTATGCTGCTAGATATTCTCCCACAAGCATTTAAAAAAAATAAAAATAAAAAAATTATATATATATATAGGTTTTAAAGGACAGTTTCAAAAAAGCAGCCAGAGTGACGAAACGGTTGCCAGACATTTCGTCAAAGAAAATTCGTTGACAGGACATTTGGTCGAAACCATTTGGTCGAAAACCAAATGGTTGAATTTTTTTTTTTTATTTCCACTTTTTTTTTTTTGGGAGGGCCCCCCCCCCCCCAACCCCCTTTTTTTTCTAAAAAACCCTTTTCCCCCTAAACTACAACCTAATATATATATATTATATATATATATATATATATATATATTAAAAATTTGACCATTTGGTTTGACCAAATTACGTCAACCAAATGTCTGTGTATGTGCTTTCATGCCCTTGCTCGAGATGGTATGTCGGAAGTACAACATGTAAACTGAAGCTTAGAATCTTGCAACATCTGAGAGCTATTAAGAACTCTGACCCGGCGTACCCAATGGCCAAGCACTTTAAATCTGAACATGATAATAATTTGAAAATGTTAACTTTCTTTGCAGTGGCACATGTACCTCCACATCCTAGGGGAGGTGACCGTGTGTTAAAATTGAGACAGCTTGAAACCAGATTTATTCTGGATTTCGATACAAAGCATCCCAAAGGACATAATGTTGATGAGGAGATGTACACTTTCTTGGGCACTTGACATTCTGAATTCTGATTCTCCTTTATTTGATTATGTGCTCTTCATACATTCATGTGATTTTCCTCTTGCCACTTTGGCTCTGATTTCCCTTTTCCATAGTTTTTTGTTCCTCCACTTGTATGTTCACTTTGGACTTTGTTCTTGTGTTTTTGATGTGGGGTTCTTCTCAGTCTGGACTGATTAGTCTATATATATTTTTTTTATCCCTTTCCTTAACTTTATTTAATTTATGATTTAGCCCTTTTTTTTTTGCATATTTGGGGAGCGGTATACACCATATTATGTTTTCCTCACTTTGAGGCTCATATGAAGTTCTCCTTGTATCTGCGATTCTTGCTCATGATTACACACCGGTTTCGCCAGCCTTTTTTCGGAGTCTTTTCACGTGGGGTCATTTGGGGCTTTCATTTGATAACTGTTTGTCCTTGGACATTTTGGTTAATGGTATTGGACCATTGAATATGTTAGCTTGCTGCTTCTGCACTTGCACTTTAGTACAGCCTCATTAGTTTGAGGCTGGACAGACACACTGTTGTCTGGCTGCTTCCCATGCACTTTAGCTGGGTAACTCCTCCGCACTTGCACTTTTGGACATGTAGTGTTTTATTAGCCGTTTTTATTGACCACCCCGGCTGACACTCTGGCTGGCTTCTCCGTGTTGCATGAATGGGAATAGTTTAATTGAGGATTAATAAGATGAGGTTTTATTATTATCTCTGCGGTTTTAATGATTATATTGTGGCTCAGATCTTATTAATTATATGTTTGGATGGTTTTAATTTTGAATAATTGTGATTCTTACACCATTGAATCATTAATATGGGGGAGTAGGTTGCTTCATATGTATGTATATTGTTATGGATGCAAATTTTGCTAATTCTGTGATCATTTTTGTTTGATTCATCAATTATATATACTTATTTGTTTTATATTTGATTTAACATATCTACTGAACATCTTTGCATTGAACAGCTCTTCTCCCTCTGTCCTGTCAGGGGCGTGTTTTAGTGCTTATATTCATCTGCACTATATCTTTCCATGTATTCTACTCCTTTATATAATGGCTGCCTTCTTTTCCTCCTATATCCTTTAGTTTGCAATGTCACAGACATAGTTGTAGGACTGCTTTTCCATTGTTTATATGTACCGGTTAATCCCTTCTCCCCTTACGTGATCAAGCGCGGAGTTAGCGTGAAACGCGTTGTTTTGCAGGCTGCTTACCATGGCGTCCTCTTTTTGTCTGTCTGCTTGTTGCTGTTTATGTGCTGTCAATTATTTTGCACAATGCAATTTTTAGCTTTTATAAAAAAAACATTAAAGACATCTGTTTTCCAGGCATTGTCTTTGTAAATTTTTGTCCGGTAATTTGAAGTGCGTCCTTCACGCCTGGCCCGTGGGAGTGCGGTTCACCTTCTCTGCTTGTCTTTTGAATATATATATATATATATATATATAAAGTTTGAAAGGACAGTTTCAAAAAAGCAGCCAGAGTGACGAAACGGTTGCCAGACATTTCGTCAAAGAAAATTCGTCGACAGGACATTTGGTCGAAACCATTTGGTCGAAACCCAAATGGGCGAATTTTTTTTTTTATTTTCACTTTTTATTTGGGAGGGTCCCCCCCAACCCCCTTTTTTTCCCCTAAACTACAACCTAAAAAAAATTATATATATATATATATATATATATATATATATATATATATATATATATATATATATATATATATATAAATAAAAAAAATTCGACCATTTGGTTTGACCAAATTACGTCAACCAAATGTCTTTCGACGAAATGTCCGGACACCTGACGAAACAGTATGTATACAAGGCTGTGTCTGTGAATGCGAGTTCAGTGTAAATGTTGTGGCCTGCGAGTGTGCGTGTGGTTGTCAAATTGAATGCTTTATGAGTTTGCAATCAAGCCTGCAGCCACGGATGAGACCCTTTAAGGGGACAAGGTGCTCTATGTCCCGAAAAAATATGGATGAGCATGTTTTCCAATAGTGGCATTTCTTTTTTTTTTATTATTTTCTAAGTTTAAGGGGTTCCATTTTATTTAGTGCCAGAGTAAATAATTACTAGCTGAGTATATATGAGCTATCAATTACATGCCATAACATTTCAGATCATTAAAAACATTCTACAACGTAATAACTAGGAACAAATCTAGTACAGGAATTCCTTAACATTGACAGTTTGTAGCAATAAATAAGAACAGAGTTATCATACATTCATTACCACATATGTAAATTGCTCTGATTGAGAGGAGAAAAGGAATAATAAGGAGGATAGGAAAAGGAAAAAAGGTGGAGGGGTTTATCTGAGATAGGTTAGAGCGAAAGAGCCATACAACTGTAAATAGAGTTTGCAATACAGGTGAGGCTAAACATTTGTGTTGTTCAGATAAACAAAGATGCCATCGTCTATAATGTCTAGAAGTGAAAAAGGGTGAGCTAGCGATACACTCCAATCTGTGGACATCACATATATTATTCCACCAGCCTTTTATGGAGATTTTGGTGAAATCTTTCCAATTTGATTCAATTAGACGTATTGCCAGAAGTATAAACAGATCAGGCATAACAAAATATTACCTATTCTTGCCTTCTTGGAAAGCTAGGCTACCAAGTAGGATATTGGTTAGATTTAAGGAAAAAATGTGAAGATCCATCTAAGAAAATTCCAAATTTGTTTCCAAAACGTATTTACCAGGGGGCATTCAAAGAACACATTCATGTGGAGAGACATGACCAGCATAAGTATTTCACAGATAGAAATAATTTCTCGGGAGTAATAAATGCTGTATGCATGAAGTAAAGAGTCTGGGTTAGGTTCGCTAATGTGGATATAATGTTTTATCTTGGACCAAATCATGGACCAGAGTTCCTCCCCAAAGTGAGCTCCACAGTCCTCTTCCCATTGCATTTCATATAACCATAAACTATTGGGAATTATTTGACCTGATAACTTTGTAAAGATGAGATGCTTTGACTGCATCAAGGGATTCTACGATACATAATCTAGAATGGTCTGCAAGTAAAAGCTGGGAATCATTTCTGGCATCTAGGCATGCATTAATTAAATTAAAATATTGACTCAAAGGAAATGTTGGCAATAAGAATTTGTTCCTAAATTCTTCCGCAGAGTGGATATTGCCATCCACAATCACTTCATCTATGAATTTAATTCCTTTGCTAATTCAGATTTTGCGGAAAATAGGTCTATCATTTATGGTTACAGACTTCCACCAAATAAAAGGGACAGAGGGCCTTAGCTGGTTTGTTGATCTGTTACAACAGTCCTTCAAGAAAGAGCTAGTGAGACAGATTGTTTTAGAGAAGCCCAATTTGGATATATTGTATCTTTGATATCAAATGCTGAAACAATTTTTCAACAATTAACCAAGTAGGTGGTTTTATGACTTCATTGACAGGGAACCCATTTCTGGCTTGTTTGAGAACGAAGGCTATATGATAGTTTTTGAAATTCAGGAAATTGACACCACCATTAACAAATGGATACCTTAGCTTACTTGCAGCAATTCTTCTCTTTCTTAGACCCCCATATGAAATGAATAAGTATTTTATCTATCGATTTAAATAAGGGGGTTGGCAAAGGGATATGCAGCATTTTTAAGTAGTATATTATTATAAAATCACAGGTGTGAACATCATTTTAATGGCCTCTAATCTTCCATACCAAAACAGATAAAAGGGGGACTATGTGGTTGCAATCTAGTTTGGATCGTAGCTTTGAAGGTTGATTTTAATCATTTGATGGAGTGAAGAGGCAACTGAAATACCTAGGTAGTCAATAAAGATAAGATTCCAGCCAAGACCGAAATGGATCAAATCCCCCAATGGTCACATCCCACTATAGGCACTGGTCTTGATCTGTTGCACGGTTTCTTTTTCCCATCCCAATATCACCGCCGGTGTGCAGCGCTCGGCGAGCTGTCCATGATTGCGTTTGGGCTCTGCACCCGTTGTGTGACGCATCGGGATATCAAAAACCGAAGACTGAGCAACGGTGCATTGCTACTCCTGAGCATGGCGATTTGTAAGTACTCCAGCTAGGATATTCCTATTCCAGGTCTCTCATTCATTGCCTAAACCTTTCTACTTTTCCAGATCATCCTTACCGGCAGTTACTTCCGCTTCCATCTCAGACTCGCAGCCTTTGGCGGCACCTTCCTTCCCCAGCGCTCTGAGGCTTGTGACTGGCTTCTTGCTCTCCCTTTGCCTCCTGTGTCAACAGAACACAGTAAGGCAACACACAATTCCGCTTTCAACAACAAGGATTTTCTGTGCATTCATATATTTCTATTCTTTTCAGCCCGACAGGAGTCGCCTCTGCGGAGGGATTCACCCTTGCGTCATGCTGCATTCGCTATCCTCCATCTTTCACAATAGGAAACCCATTCCTTCCCACGGAATCGCCCGGACTCACCTCTTCTCGTGTTCTCAGGGGTTTTTTCCTGACTTCAAGGAACTGCCATCTGATGTAGGTTAGTGGCCCTATGTATTTTACCTCGTTTTCATGACACTAACACAATAAGCGGAAGCATTTCTGACCGAGAATTGAGAGAAAAGATTTAATCTAGTAAGTGAGGAAGTGATGTGGTCGAATTATCAAGATTAATGTCACCCGCATAAGCAGCTAATTTAAATTCAAATTTTCACATGTAATACCAGTAATGTCTTTATTGGTTCGAATCAATTCTATAGCGGTTCCAGGGCTAGTACGAATAGGATAGATGAAAAGGGACATCTGTGTCTAGTACCCCTATGGAGAGAAAATCTATGAGAGAATTGGTTAGGAATTAAAATTGAGGTTTTTGGGTCCGAGTATAAAGGTTGAACTAAATTAATATAACCATCCCCAATGAGAAGAGAAATGTGCAAAATAAATCTATAGAAAACCCATCAAGTCCAGGGGCTTTGCCTTTTTTAAGTTCTCTTATGGCCTTTGTAATTTAATTGATATGAATAGGGCCGTCTAGACTACTTGAACAGAATAGGGTAGTTGAGTTTCAGGTAATCGAACAATTCATTTAAATTAGTATGATCTGAAGTATATATATTTTCATAGAATTTAGTGAAAACACCCAGGATATCTGCATCAGTGGTTACCATTTTACCGGAATCATTTTTAATAGCAGATATGCTGGATCTCTTTTATCTTCAGATACATAGCCAATGCTTTACCAGCTTCACTGGATGATTGATATACCTTGGACTTACATTTCATGACTACACCACATGCCTGCGCCATGTATTTTTTATTAATAGAGAAAAGGAGGGTTAGGATTTGTTTAAGTAAAGCATCACTAGCAGTAGTATTGTATCTTTTCTCAAGGGCTCATAATTATACAGGGCATCCAAATCTTTCCTGGACTCCTTTCTTTTGGCTACAAATGAGATGTCCCCGTAGGGCCGCATTATAAGCATCCCAATTGTTACCCGGAGAGGTGTCCTCATCTTTCTTAATATGAAAGAAGAAATGGTGAAATTCAAGAAAGGATTTTTGAAAGTTGACGTCCTGAAGTAGTGAGTTGTTAAATCTCCATCTGCTCATACGATCTTTAACACAACCCAATTCAATATTAGTGATAACAGGAGAATGGTCTGCTATTAGTGAGCACTCAATAGGTGAGTCAATTATCGCATATGCTAAAGATTTCGTGACACAAAAGTAATCAATGTGTGAAAGTGAATTATGTGGGAGGGAGTGAAAGGTGAAGTTCAGATCAGTGGGATGCGAGAGCATCCATGTGTCGACAACTCCTATTTCAACTAAGCATTTGGTAAATTTGGTGGGCGACTTGCTACGTCTAAATTGACATGGGGATCTTCCATCTAAAAAGGGTTCAATAAAATGTATTACATTTATATAGCACACCTAACCCTCGGGCATCTGGGCACGTGTGCTTAAGAGAATGTTTACAGCCAGTTACATTTTCGACAGGCCGTGTGCTTAAGGAGATGGTTACAACCAGTTACTTTTCATGCTTCGTCAAATACTTAATGAAGTTACAGTTGCAATTGTGCTATGGATAAGTTTCAAGCTTAGACTGAGTCATACCAATTAACATATTACATAATACAAACTTTTCTTGGATCCGTTAGGAGTGCCTTGTCTAAGGGGGCTAGGATGGGGTTTAGTACTCCAAGGCGGTCTAGTGGTAATTTTTGATATGTGTTTTCTACAGAATTACCAGTGAAGGGTCCGTCCTTAGCTATGGGGGCATGGCATTCCAGTAGTTGACTGCGATAACAGGGAAGCTGGAGCCTCCTGCTTTTTGTTGTTAGTATCTGTGGGGTCAGCTGCCCCAAATAGGCAGGTCTGGTTGGTCGAGCATTGTATATTTGGTTGGAGAGGTAGCGTGGGGTGGTGTTGGACAGGCATGTGTGTGTGAGAGTGAATGTATTTTGAATTTAATGTGGTCTCTGACTGGGAGCCAATGGATGTTCCTTGTGGTTGTGGTTATGTGATCTGATTTGGGGATGCAGAGTGCTGCTCTAATTGCATTGTTTTGGACAATCTGAAGTTTCATGATGTTTTTTGCTGAGGAGCCTGCAAAGATGGCATTCCAGTAATCGATCCTGGAGAGGATCAGGGCTCTGGCCAATGTGATGCAGTTCTCAGTGGTTAATAGGGGTTTGCAAGCTGTGATTAGTTTCGCAATGTACGCAGAGGCAGAGGTGATGACATTGACTTGACGTGTGAGAGTTAGTGCGGAGTCTAGGTATACCCCTAATGTTTTGGCTTATATGGCAACTGTGATGTTGTTCCCATCGATGTCGAAGGATTTGTAGGTGGATGGGAGGTTCTTCTGCCTGATAGGGCTGCCTGTGATCAGAATATGTTTTATCGTCATTAAGACAGAGTTTGTGTTGAGCCATCCATGCTCAGATAGCTCGGTAGATGAAGTTCAGTGATTTGGAGTTGGTGTCGTAATCGCCCGTGGTTAGTAGGAGTATGTGGGTGTCGTCAGCGTAATTTGTGTATGTGTCTGGCCGGTCAAAGAGTGGTTTTGTAAATGCATTGTATAGCATGGGGGAAGACACACAATCCTTGTGGGGCTCTGCATGTGACTGGGGTGGGGTGTGCTGCTGTTGTGGGGGAAAAGACTCATTGATCGGTTAGAGAGGAAGGATTCAATCTAGTTTATGGCGTTATTCGAGAAGTGACTGTCGCTAGCCAGGTGGCGGTATAGGATGTTGCGATTCACCAAATCGAAGGCAGACGAGAGGTCCAGTATGGGGAGGATGGCTAGGTCACCTCCGTCTCTGATTTGATCCATTTGAATTTTAAGATCTAGCCAGGGTGTTTCAGCGCCATGGCCTGGTCTAAAACCTGATTGGCGAAGGCTGAGTAGATTATGCTTTTCAAGGTAGTTTTGGATTTGTACATAGGCCATTCTGTCTAATAATTTTAGTAAAAAGGGAACTGTCATAATGGGCCTGTAGTTGGTTGGCACATTAGGGTCTACTGTGGGTTTTCTTCAGTGGTGGTGTGGGGGGGAAAGAGTACCGACACTTCCTTCAGATTTTCTGGCACTTTGTTAGAGGCAAAGGATTTGTCAATTATGGATGTGATGAACAGTGCTAGATTATTTGCGCATTCTTTGACCAGCGTGGCAGGGCAACTGTCTCCTTGACATTTTGATGGTTTTAGGCCCTTCATGAAATCACCACATATTAAATTGGGAACGTCCGACTCCAAAACTCCAGGTCAGGATTAGTGGGCCCATGCACATTGAGAAAATTTGGGAGTTCATTGATAGTTTAGCTTAAATCCATCTACTATTGGAAACTGTGTCCTTCTGCAGGACCTGGCAATTAGTACCTTTTTTATTAGGATAGCCACTCCATTGTGTTTACCATCTGTCTGACTCGACATCACTTCACCAACCCAAAATCTCTAATTTCATGGATTCTTGTAATAGGAGTTTTACAAGCAAGCAATGGCTGGTTTAAATCTATCGATATGAGCTAGAACCCTCTGTCTTTTAATTGGGTTTTTAAGATGTTTAACACTCCATGTCATACATCTGAATTCCATAATATAGGGAAGAGTAATAATAACACAAGGTAAACATAAGAAACTCGTTCATAGTAAAATTTCCTTACGCTTATCCTAAGATTTGCAAAGTCTAGAGAAAAAGTAGGGTTAAGAAAATTGTTATAAAGTGATACAAATGGGTATAAAAAGCCAAAGAAAAAAAGAAAAAAAAAGACCAAAATTGCAACGTCTGACAGTAGGGTGTCATCACGTGTGAACTTGTATCTTGGTGATGATTAATATAATTCCGCCCAATTAATATTAAAGAGCAAAAATAAAAGGCTAAAAAATCAGAGTTGCCATGCCAAATGCCATAAGGGGATGTAGGCACATCCCACAAAGGGGGTTACTGCTAACAAAAACCAGAGAAACAAATCTGCTCCAGAAGATCCTTAAGATGACAGTTCGAGGGATACTTCTTTCATGGAATTCCTCCCGAAGAAAGTAATGATGCAGAGACCGGTGAAGAAGAAAGGAGGGCTGTGTGACTGTTTCCCGTATCGATCGCTTCCATCTTTTGTAGTATTATGTAGTTCTTTCAATCGGATGGGTCTTCAAATGAAGACATCTTTCCATTAATGGTGACCTTGAAAGTGCATGGGTGGATCAGACCATATCTAGCATTTAGCTGCTTGAGCATGAGGCGACAAGTAGTTCTTTCCACTGCTGTGCTGCGATTTTGGACACACCTTGTGAAATGAAGATCCTGTGGCCATTTCAGGTTAAATGGTCCATCCTTTTAGCATGCATGTTGCAGAATCAATTGGAGTCGAGTGTACTCGAGGAGCAAGAAAATTATTCTTATTGCCACTCTTTCTGGAAAACCAAAAAACATGCATGTTAGTCCTACATATTCTGTTCTCCAAATCTTCATTTTGTTTCTGAAAGGTGAGGATGGATTGTTCCATATGGGTATAACTCTAGCAGTGACATCTTCTCTACGCTTGCTCTTGCCCCTCCACATCCCGCACTTCCTCAATTCTGCCCTCAAAGCTCACCCCTCTTTCAACTTATTGTTGGAGTTAAATGTCAGTGGTTCCCATAAAAGGCTTGAGGGCTCCGATTTAAAGCAAGATGGTTTCCATATTGGATTACAGAATTGTTTGCGCAGGAGGAGGGGAGTCACTTTTGGGCCTTGGTGGCTGCTTCAATTTCTTTATTAGCAGAGCCTTTTATTTGACTTTGTGAGGACGTCTTGAGATGTAGTTTGAAGTAGTACGGTGGTCTTAAAACTGTACCAGAAAGGTCACAGATTATTTGTCTCCAGCACCATTAACTCCACTCGAATGGAGAATGAATAAGGCACACCGTGCAGCGTTCAGCCCAGAAGACTGCCTCCTTTATATGATAGCACAGAGAAATATTCATTCATGAGATTAAACCTATTGCGCCCTAACAGTTCATGGATATAGTCATTAAGCAAGCAAAAATCACTTAATTACTTCTGGTGCCAATTTGAAGAGATATTTCCAAATAGGAAGCTGATAAAATCCTTGTTTACAAATGAAAAGCATCTCATGTGCTCAATTGATGAAGAAAAGGCCATTATTCCCACGACAGCCTGTGTTGTGGAGAAATTCAGTTTCCAGTCACAATGCCACGTCGTGCGCCATAGCGCGATCTGACGTGGACGACAGGAAATGTGGCGTCTCCAGTTGGTGTGCACCAGTGTTTCAAGCCTTTTCAGCTCGTCTCTCAAAACAGTGAGCCAGAGTGGAAAAAAGCATTCCCCACAATCCAGAGGACTTTTACTTACAGAATATGTGATGAGGAAGATAACGTTTTGAGTTTTAAGTCCCTCCGAACTTAAATATTTATGTGGGAGCTCCGATTCAGACAGCCATTCTGTGCTGCGCTTGGCCACGCCCCGCAACAGTGGCATATTTTTACTGATACTATGGCCAAAATAAGCACAAGTATGATCTTGCATGAGGATGCTGGCATAGACAGCATGAATGTGTTTTGGGTGGCAGAAAACTGCCATATATTGTGGGCAAAGGCATCATCAACTGGGTTCTCCCATACGTTACCCTGAACAACTAAATGAAAACTAGCTTTTTACCCACTTTGTCACAGAAGGTATGCTGTAAAAAGCAGAATGTTGACAGGTTTCTTTTCGTTATGAGAGAACCACAAGAACCCGTTGGTTTGTTCAGGTTCCCCCACTTGCTAGTTCTCATGCAAATCCTTGGTAAATGTTCACGCCCACAAATTAAAACATTTACCTGCCACCCTACAGCCCTAAACTAACAGTCTGCGTTTTACAAGCAGATATCATCAGGAGTAATATTTTAGCCTGCTAAAGCTAGCAATCGGGTGTTAGACCATGTGATGTGTACATCAGTCACAGAAGGAACACTGCAACAGGCGAAATTACAGGGCACTAGAGAGCCAACCAAGATGGCGGCTCCTTTGTGAGCTCCGGCAGAGCTCCCCCAAAATAATCCTGAAACACCGGCCCACAGTGAGAAACCAACCTCACATCGGACAGAGCTGGCCTCCTGAGACCCAGACTACCGCAGAATGCAGCGAGACAACTGGGTGCCCCCCCCAGTCTGCAACCAGCAACAACGCCAGAGCAGTGTTTGGCAAGAAACTGAGCCTGCGTAGCCCACAGACCTGCAGAGACCTGGAGGGGATCTGCCTGCTGGAGAAGTGCCAACCAAACACCACTGCGCCAAGAGACCCAGCGGGGCCCGCTCCACTCCCCTCGTTGAGGACTGGCGGAGGCGAGCGGGATCAACCCCACAGCTCAGAGTGGCACATTACGACCAGCAAGAAACCTGCAACCCAGAAGCCCCGGCAAGTCTAGCTACAAGCGGCGTCAGTAGCCAGGTAGTGAGAACCCTCAGACTACACGCCTAACACACCCGGGCCCCGGGGGGCTCAAACAGGTCGCTGCCACCTCTCGCCGCAGTGGAACCACCACGATTTGAAACGCTAGCGTCGGTGAAAGCCTGGCGCCTGGCCCATGCCCCAGCAGCAGACCCGGTCAAGAAAGCAGGGGTGCCTACGGCGGAGGAATCGGATCCACAGAACCGGCGATTGAAACCGCATGCTCCCTTGCCCCATGCCAGAAGTGAGGCACAGGACGTGGGCACACCGGGCAGCCCGGGGCAGGCTCCCGTAGCCTCAAAACTATTCCTAAGGAGGCCAAAGAACGCTTGCAATCCTGCACACACACACTGCAGCTTAACGCCCTCCTGTGGCACGTCAAAGCGATCGCCAGACAGCACACAACAAAGTGTTCTGACAACAAAACGGGAGAGACGCCTGACCCACTCACAGAGCCCGAGACCGCCGTCTGATGGAGCACACCTACTGACACTATCTCCTCCACGTCCCGCGCACCGCACCCCCGTCGGCTTATCCAACGGTGAAGGATATCTGCAGCAGCACATGAATAGCACACAAGGTAGGAGCGAGTGCCTGCTGCCGGCCCCCCTTTGGGCCACTCGCTCGCCTTGTCCCAGCCCCTCGTCCTGCGCAGCTCTCCCCGGGTTCAAACTACCCCCTGCACCTCTATCGACGAGTCATTAAACACTACCTCGCCTGAGAACCCCAAAGAGGGGTTACTCGAAGAAAGGATGGGCAGCCCCCCCTGATTTGCCGCCGGACCGGCAGCTGCCCCACCCCTCATCATCGACCAGCTCAGGTCCTCTCAAATGTAACCTACGGACCGAACGTTTGGCGCAAACCACTGTATTACCTCCATTGGTCCGGACAGCAGAAGCACACACGTGGCTCCCCGCAGACACAGCAGCCACCCCCACCTTTGTGTTGACCCATACGCCTCTGCTTGCCCCCACTGGTCTACCACCACTGCTCGGGTCGTTCTCGCAACGGCCCTGTGCGCCATAGCGAACTCACCAGGCGCACCAGACGATTCCACGGCACACAACAGCGAGCTGCCACAGACTGCAACTCGACCAAGCAAGGCCCGCCTTGCAGTCTGGGACCGGGGCTGGTGCGGCTGTTCTCTCTGCAACAGGAGACCCCTTCACCCGCACGGAGCCCACACCACATAATGAACCCACGCATCTCGATCCTCCTTGAATCAGGCCCCCACTGAGACACCTAAACGCCAGTCGTTCACTCAGATCAAACCCCAATTATAACCACTACACAATCTAATCGGTAGAGCAACACCAGACACCGGCACACAGCCAAAACTCATAACCCCACAACCGGTGGCCTTCCAGGGGAAGCAACATCGAGCCAAACAACGCACCAACCGGAGCCTTATCAATCGGGCCCTTCAACCAGAGGAATCTACTCCCTGTCACCAGACATCAGGGACTGCTTCGCTCCCACAGCCCAAACTCAGCAACTATACCCTGGACCATATCACTACCAAAGCCGTTGCCATCCCACAACACAGAAAGCCACAGACGAACCGTAGCAACAACTCCCTCTCGACTCCACTGGAACCGCTCCTCGAGGCAAGGCCGCCGCCTAACAGCCAGACGTTAAGCCACAGCAAACATTTCAAACCCCTGGGCTACCACTAAGATCCTAATACCTGGACAACAAGCAGGCCCCACTCCAACTAGGAGCCCCCACTCCACCTAAAACAGCTTCGGAGCACGAGCACACACCCCAGGACCATGAGACATCAGCCCCCAACGACACCCCCTTGCTTGGGCGCCACTATCAGAGCTCCCCGAACTTGGTACCCCCCTAAATCTCACAGAGCTCGTAGGCCCCACCGGATCACACTCACCGCCGACCCTTAAGCGGCCCAGAATGGGCAAATCTGATAAATCTGAGAGAAAAATTGAATTTGGAACCTGGTGAAATCCCCTAAACCAAGCCCTCAACCCGAGTCCCCGGCATCCACAGTGGAACAAGACGAAGAACCTTCCCAGGCCATGGATATTCAGAAGATTCTTTTTGCATTGAAAGCTGGCATAGGCGATCTGGACTGCAAATTAGATACACTTTCATCCAAAGTTCACCAACTACAACATCGCTTGGAAAAGCAGGGGGACAGACTCGACAAAACAACGAGTCTCCGACCTCTATGACAACACAGCCTTGCTAACAGCTAGGGTTTCAGTGCTAGAAAATCAGATGAAAGTATTAACTTTGAAAAACAAAGACCTCGAAGGGCAATCACGCTGCAACAATATCATGCTGGTAGGGGTCAGAGAGATCGATCCCAGTGAAAATTGAAGAGTTCGTAGAAAACATATCAAAAGAACTGTTTGGTACGCCTGCACTCTTTCAGCTATTGGTAGTAGGGAGGGCCCACAGAGTGCCGACCACACGGCCTGTCCCCGGAGCCATCCCTCGTCCGATTGTTGCCAAACTACTCAACTGCAAAGATCGCAATACGATCCTACGGCTGGCCAGAGACAAAGGTGAACTCCAACTCAATGGCGACAATATTCAGTTCTATCCAGACTTCGCCCCGGCGGTCCAGGCCCAGCAGAGATCCTTTACAGGAGTAAAATGTCAGCTACGAGACAATCAAATGCTTTACTCCATGCTGTTCCCTGCAAAGCTACTGATCCAACACAATGGGAAAGTCCAATTCTTTAACTCGCCAGAAGATGCAAGCACCTTCCTAGACCTCCCGACAATGCAGGATCGCCCAGGAGAGACTGAGCCAGAAGAAACCCACCATGATGCCATAGGTGGCCTGGTCATTACTACCTCTGTACCATTCATCAACTCATACTTGGGCTCTACGACAAAGTTAACATGAGGGAGCTGCCGATCTTGGAAGGCACTAGCATCCCAAGCTCAGCACGGTTTACCCTTTGGTTTGGGGGGAGGGATTACCTGACTGGCAAGTTGGGGGTTGCCCGTGATTGGGGAGGGAAGGGAACGAATCGGGAACAGTTGGGGTACTACGCCAGTTACAGGCCCGCCAACCACCTACCGACCCAGATCATCGTACGCCTTAGACTCACGGCAGACAAAACCAAACACTTGCACGCAGACACCATGTGGACACTACAAAGCAGGGCAAAACCTCAGGAGAGGAAAGCAGAACCGTCACAAGCAGGGTTACCATAAAATCACGTTCAAGTTAGCGACATGGAATATCAGGGAAGTTAACTCCCCAACCAAAGTGCAGAAAGTTTCTCAATTCCTCCAGAGGCACAAAATCGATGTAGCCCTTATTCAAGAGACGCACCTTCTCCAGCCTTCCGAGAACCGCTGGGCCCGAGACTGGGGCCGTCACAGATACTTCTCCTCATACTCCTCCTATGCCAGAGGGGTAGCCATACTAATAAACAAAAGAGCAAAATTTAAACTGTTAGCGACGGATAAGGACAACGAAGGCAGAGCACTCCTGGTAAGGGGGATTCTCGAGGGCCATGAAATCATCATTGTGAACGCCTATGGACCAAACACAGATGGAGCAAACAATTTTGAATGGATAAGGACACACCTAGGGGGAACAGAGTCAGCCACAATCATATGGGGTGGGCACCGGAATACAACATTGGATCCACAAAAAGATAAATCGCATGCACCTACCACTCCCCCCACGAAAGAGAGCCTTCAAATTCACAAATCTGCACTGTCTACAACCTGGTGGATATTTGGAGGTGCAGCCACTGGGAGACACGCGAATACACCTTTCATTCCTGGGTCCACAATACAAGCTCAAGGCTCGACTACCTACTGGTGTCCAAACATAGCCGCCTCCAGTGGGATCAATGCCAGATTCTCCCAAGGACACTCTCGGACCACTCCACGGTTACCCTTGTGTGCACCTCCACAGATAACAGAAGGGGCAACCCCCACTGGAGATTCAAGCCGGGATCCCTTCAAGACCAGGTGTTCGCAGACAAACTCCGTGCAGAGATTGTCTCCTTCCTACAGATCAACCAGGGCTCCGTCTCGTCGGCGGGAACCCTTTGGGAATCACTGAAATGTTATATCAGAGGAGTATGTTTGACCAAAGAAAACTCGATACTAAAACTAATTAGAAGAGAATTTGCCGCCTGTGAAACACACAAGCACTGCCTCAAATGACCCCCGCTTCTCTAAAAAGGAAGAATTAGACAAGTTCAGGTCCATTCTAGAACGTGAAATGAGATTCCTATCACGAGGCCACCGCATCCGTCAATACGGAGAAAGCCAAAAACATGGGGCTCTCTTCGCACGACTGATTGCAGCGGACAGAAAACCCACCCTAGTGGACCAGATCCGAAACCCCCAAGGTACCCTAGTATACACAGAAGACGAAATAGCTGAAGCCTTCCGTGCTTTCTACCAGGACCTCTACAGTTCCAGGCACACAACCAACCCAGAATCACTCCTTCCTCCTTCAGTACCTAGGGGACATTGAGCTCTACTGGGTGAACAATGTGCTGAGGGAACCTCTGAACAAACCAATCACATTGGAAGAAATCCACCAGGCGATTAAAGAACTCCAACACAAAAGCCCCCTGGCCTGACGGACTAATAGGTGAATTCTATAAAGCATTTGCCCCACTCGTCGCCCCAACAAGTTTTTGAAGAAGCTCTAGCGACGGGAACCCTACCATTGACTCTCTGCGAGGCAAACGTGATCCTTCTCCACAAAACAGGGAAACCCCCAGAGGATTCGGCCTCGTATAGGCCAATCTCATTGATTAACCTTGACAATAAAATCATTGCCAAGATCCTCACCGATACACTGCTCCCCTTGATGCCCGGGATTGTGCTCGCCAACCAAGCGGGGTTCGTACTAGGTCGCAACACAACAGACAGCTATTCGGAGTCCTAGAGACGCTAGATCAGTCATCCCAGGCCGTGGCTGTACTACTCATGCAGAAAAGGCCTTCGACTCATAGTGGCCTTTCCTCTTTGCGGTCCCGAGACGGATGGGCCTTGGAAACAACTTCCTTAGACTGGTCTCCCTCCCTTACAATCACCTCCAGATAATCATTTTGGGTAGAATAAAATTGATAAGGATAGAATTACAGAGGGGGACCAGACAGGTATGTCTCGTGTCTGCCCTACTGTTTGCTCTGGTGATGGAGCCTTTGGCATCCGGCCTCGGGTCTAGTCATTTGGATAAGGGCCTCACGCTGGGCCCTCACAGATTAATAATCTCCCTATATGCTGATGATGTGGCCCTTTCCATACACGACCCTGTAGAAAACTTAAACCCAGTCATGCTTGAAGTCAAATTAGGCACCATCTCAGGCCTGAAAATCAATCACGCTAAATCTGTCATATTCCCCCTAACCTCAGCAACAGAGAATTTGCGGACTACGGATTCAGCAGGGAACACTCAAAAGTCAGGTATCTGGGGATTATGTCGTCCAAGACCCACCAAAACCTCTTCCATGACAATTACCGAAAGGTAATGGAATCGTTACGGGACAAAATAACCAGATGGAAGCTTCTGCCGCTCACAGTGTGAGGCTGTGTTTCCCTTGTTAAAAGGGCAATCCTGCCCAAACTCCTCTACCTATTCACAAATATTCCCCTTCTATTACCACAAAGATTTTTCCAACGCCTGCAGAGTTAGTTCTCAAACTGCTTTAGGCAGGCAAACCCGCGAGAGTGGCGTACAAGACACTTATCCAACCAGTAGCAAAAGGAGGCCTAGAGCTACCCGACCTGGAGTTCTATTATTGGGCAGCTCAAGCTCAATTCCTCGGCTTCTGGTATATCATACACTTTATCAGACCTGTCCAAATCGAAAGAGCTCTCGCGGCCCCCATCCTACTGAGAGCAGTCATCATAGGGCACATGCAGTTACCACACACAACACTCAACGTAGTGCTCTCCACCTACGCAGTCTGGAAGAAAATCGTGCAAATGTGCAACATCCCGATCAGGTTCTCCCAACTTATCCCAGCAAGGTTCATACCTGGTGTTCCGTTGACCGCCGAAAAAGTTTATCTTCAATGGGCTGAAAAACTACAAATCATCACGCTGAAGGACCTATTCGTCAAGGGAGTGTTCCTCACTCCTAGATACCTTTGTATACTTCTGCCTACGCCACGCACTCCAGCATTCCTGCCCTCATTCCCAAAACCGCCACCCACATGGCAGCTACTACACGCAGTGATCCAATCGCAAGGTGAAGGAAGATTGGTCTCTGATCTACAAAACCCTCTTGGCGGATACAACACCCCCTCCTACAGCCTTGAGATCGAGATGGGAAAAGGCCCTGGGAATCACAATCCCAGATGAAGACTCGGCGTTCATCCTAAGGCAAACTCAGAAGGTGTCCCTGAAAACACGCTATAAACAAAAATATTTCAAATATCTGCCATCAGGTATATCACACCCCAGCGAGACTTCAAACACCGGCCAACGTTTCCGGCGTCCTGTGAACTTTGCGCGGCCAGTCAGCGGACTTTATTCACCTCGCCTGGGAATTTCCATCTGTGTACCAATTCTTGACCCAAGTACTGGAAAAGACATCCACAATAACAGGCGAACAAATCGCACCGGCCCCCACAGTAAGGAAACTGGCTGGACTGTTGGTCCTGGCACACAGAAGGATTGCAATGGCATGGGGACACCACCCCCTCCCTCCAATCATGGCTGCAAGACACAACCCTTTGTCAAGATATTGAGACAGACTGTATCAGGACCCTGTCTCTCCACGCGAGACCCGCAGACATCTGGGGCCCTTATGTGGCTTACTTACTATCCGCCCTGAGTACCAGCCCCCCACACAGCTCCTCTCCATAAGTGACTTCTCACAGACCCCCTACGCCCACTAAGATGCCATCAGCAACAATCATTTGATTGTACTGTTACGACTGCGCTATATCCTTTTACAATCTGACAGGAAAGGTGGGGGGGTTACGGGGGACTCATGGCGCAATGTGATCATTGGTTTGTTAAAATTAAAAAAAAAAAGGTTTAAAAAAAAAACAGGCAAAATTACCGGACAGACAAATCTTACTATGAGTGGAACATATAACCTGCTGCTCACACAAGTAGGCACAATAGCCAATCATGATAATTTTTAAATAAAAACGTTATGCGCATCAACTTTGCAAAACAAAAAATACAAAACAAGTCAACTAAGACCAAACAAACAATTGCCTTTAATCCATTAAGTGTACAATGAGACAATAATATTTGAAGAACCACCACATTTAATAATTTTACCAATATTATGTTGTCGGCAAAAAATTAAGCTATCTGGAATTGGACATTGTTGTCCACTGATCTCTACGGCAGACACAAACCCTGATGCCAAAACCCGAGGTTTTGGACCTTTTATCTTCATGGTACAACACAGATTCCAACTTAAGGCACAATAATCTTGCAATCTACCTTACTAGGATACGTAGGGATAGCGTTTAGGAAAATAAGGTGCAGCATGTATCTAGCTGGGATATTACTTTAAGGGAGGGTGGGGGTTACATTTCACTTGTGTAAAGCCCCAATCAGGGGAACATATCTTTCATTGCTGAGCATCTGCTTAGGAATACGCTTTATGGTATGGATGCAGGTTCGGAATGTGCGAGGTCAGAGTGACAAGCTGGAAGGGTAGCATGTGTATGTATTAATGTGAGAATTCTATGTCGCTGGCATTCCACCACAGGCAGTTGGCGAGGTAGAGCCAGGAAATACCTGTCCTGTAACTTAAAAAAGGAACTTCATGGATTTACCTGAAATGTCTTGGATTCTTCATAACAATGGTGACAAGCTCGTCTTCTCTGGACCATGAAAACAGACTCAAGCGTACTAGATAGCAAGTAAAGGAAGCCAAGTAAGCTGCAGGGGGAGGGAAGCAGCCATCCAAGTATCCACTGCACCCCAGAGAAGGTCCCACCACCCAGGGAGGCCTGCAAGATGATGCATGCAGGTGGAAAGTAAATGCAATGCGGTCGTGAAGCTCCCAGGGTTGCCTGCAAGATGAAGGTAGGCCATATGGAAATAGATACTGTGATGGCTACCTGAATGCCATGTAAGGAAATATGCTGCAGTAAAGGACAGTATAGTGGAATTACCCATGTTACCCTAGTTAAGCAAAGTAGGCAGGATATGAAATAAACTGTTGGGGACAGGGCTACTAAAGAAGCACGCCTGTATCACAGGGAAAGCAAAGGTCTGCATGTGCCAAGATGTATTTGGCCCATTCTGGAGGCAGCCACACATACGTTTGAAAAGGTTTGTGTATTTACTCTGCCACAGCTCTGAAAGTTTTGCAGTAGCAATAAGGACATCCTATGCTACGGAAAGCAAGCCAAGGAAGCAACACAGCAGGAAGTGATTGCCTAAAGCAACATGCACAGTGAGCATGTGGCAGCATTTTACAAAGGAGGAGCGGAAGAGGAGATCTGTAATGGACGAGCATACGTACCAGATCCATTTGGAATCACGCAAGCAGAAAAGAAAAAAGGACTTTGCAGTATTGGAACGCTAGTCTACACAGTCATGGTGAAGCGTGAAAGGAGGGGGGTTGCACCGAATCGTTCAGTTGCCTTACGTTTCCCGTGTTGTAGCAGAGATAAGCACTGTGAATGACAATGTCCTGGATGTGCATAGGTACACATGCTTAACAGGAGCAGAGCAATAAACCAGCAGAGAAGTAGTTCTGTGCAACATTTGTTATGGTGTGGTGTTGCATAAATTAGCAACAAAGACTTTTAGGGTGTATATAAATTAGGATTAAGAAGATCAAGTTTGTGTTTGGCCTGGTGTGAAGTTAATATTGTATTGAGGTTTTCATTGTTAGGCATTAACCAGCCCTAACAGAAAAGGGATGTATCGACCACTTCTACTCAGTAAAAATAGACAAGTGCTCCCAAAAATAAATACAGGGAGTAAAGATACTCTAAACAAAAAATAGGAAACAGACAAGTAGGACCTTGTGCCCCTGCTTTAACCCACATGGCTCCATGGATATGTTTGACCTAGTTGTGTACAACAGGAAGAAACTACTAAAAATACTCCAATTATGAATTAGAAAAAAATGTTTTGGGGATGCTATGTAAAGGGTATAGGAAGGGAGCAGGAGGTGAAAGTGTACGGGTGTCATGAAAAATGTTGGAGGCACTAATGTTTTCCAGATGTTAAGGATTGGTAGCATGTACTGGTTAGTGGCATATATGTAATTCATGTATTGCATACATTTTACTGGGCATCACCAATGTTTGAGAGAATTTATTGGACAACTCGAGTAGGAATGCCAATACAACCGAGTGTTAGCACTGGTTTACTGGGCAATTCACAAGTGAGTAGTTTTAATGTAGTGGAGTGTTCGCAATAGTCCTCGAGTAGCAGCTTTGGAGCCTTGCATTGTAGTGTATTTAGTGGTTGGAATTCTGGATGTAGGTGGAGTTTGGGATGTGTGAGTAGCATGTACTAATACACCAATTTTAGAGCCTTGCACTGTAGTGTGTATTGAGTGCTTAGTGCCAAGGACGCAGATGCCGTTGTGGAAGTGTTGCTGTGTTCGGCTTGCACGTGGTCCAATAGGGAAGTGCAATACTGGAAGTATGCCCCTAGTGTGGGGCTTTTGAATACATATGTGTAGCTGTTGGCAGAAAGTGTGTGGTAGATTCTTCATGTGGTTCTACTGCTCAGTTTTTGGAGGATGGTCTGCATGACCGAGCATCACAGGCTTTCCGGCTAGTGGTTGAGGGCATGTAGCTTTTTTTCCCCATTTACTTACCTTTGGTTGCCTACACGGAGGTCAATTGTTGTTCAGCTCCTATTGGCGAATTCAGATGTCGTGTAGAAGGATGTTTGAAGCGGAATGAAGGTGTGTTGAAGGTATGTGAGTGGATGTAGGATGTTGCGAGTGTGCTTGGTAAGGATGGAAGCAGGTCTGGAAGGAAGGATTGTAAATCACAATGCATTGTAGGCAGTTTGTTTGGTAAATTGTGCAGAAAAATAAAAGGATTTGTTTCCATTAGTCTCTGAATTTTGGAGCAGCAAGGCTTTCTCAAATAGTCCCAAGTGGTGGATTAGTGGAGCTCATGGTGGCTGCAAGTTCAAGTTTGATATTTAAAAGGAATAGGTGGGCCATGAATATCACTGAGGTGGGGCCACTGTTAGGAAAGATTTCATAATTGTATGTAATTTTCCCTCCATGTGGCAACCCCCAAACTTTTGCTGTTGTTTTACACCCTGATCTAGACTTTGCCAGAGAAGCGCAGCCTTCTGCCGCACTCCTCTGGGCTTTCGCTCAATTCTTATGGGGAAACTGACATGCCCTTAAGACAGTCAGTACTGGGAGACTTGGTTTCCCTTAGTCCTTTCCTCATGTTGCAGCTTTTGTGCAACATGAAACAAGAGTGCACCCTAACTTACATTAGCGCGCTCTTGGGTTTCTAGTCATTCCAAAGGCCCTAGAAACTCTCGCTGGACTTATTATGAACTGTGCAAGTGCGTCACGGACGGGACTGGTGGCAGCCATCGTTTCTCTTGTGTTTTGAACCCTTTTTCGCCATGTTATCCTCGCTTACCGTGTTTGGCACAAATGTGTGGCCTGGCTCCAAAATGGCCATGCCGCGAGGTTCTTTGTCCTGTCCGCTGACCGTCTTGCCCCTTCACCTTCCCCCAGGGCATTCCTTATTTGGTCATGCACTTTCCTGCGAAACAAAACGCTTTCGCGGGCTTCTGCATGCCTTGTGTGTGCCTCCAGGATGTGGGCTGGGATGTCTGTTCCCAATACACATCCTGGGTGTCCTGAATGCCTGGGACCACCGTGGTCCGTGATAGGTCCATGTATGGTGTGTTTGTGAGCAGATCTCCCATTGGGCCCTCTCCGTTTTGGCGCGAAGGGAACTTTGGATAAGAGGATGCTGAAAACACCACTACCATGTCGATCTCCTGAGTTCACACTGAACAAGGGATAAGGAGCCAAGTATCCTGCAACAAGAAGCTGAGTCGAGGAACCGCTGGTGACCTGCTGAAGGTTTGGCACCCTGAGCCACTGTCGTCCTGCGAGGCCCCTCTGCATCTGATCGTCCTAGAAGGTCTGCGAAGGCGCTTCGACCCATTGGAATAGTGGGGTCAACTATTCCCGGTACCTTCATCAAACCCTGCAAGTAAGCCTCTTCGGAAGTGTCCCTGGGCCAACCAGTGGGCTGTCCAGCTTACGCAGGACGCTTTGCTCCGTCAACGTTTCGGGGGAAGCCCTCGAAACTTGGTCTACTGCTTACTCTGTGTCCACGGCACCCTCACATCGAATTCATACACTTGGCATTCCCACGTCTGAAGGGAGACGAGTGCGCCCGGACCAAAGTAAAAGCGGTTGCTGTGTTGCCCTGCTGTGGTAACAACCTGTGCACGTCCGCTGCATTTGGGACACCCTCGACCCTGCATCCTGCTATGCAGAATCTACATGGTGTCAAGACGTCCTTATCATAGCAGCTGAACCTGCCAGCAACGTGAACTGAACTGAACTGGAGAAGTCTGGGTCTGCCTGCGTCGGGGACCGGTGAGTAGTTCATACCCCAACCGGTGGCCCCTCACGCAGGAGCCCATTTCTTTTCTACCGCTGTTGCGAAATAGCAACTCTATCCCACAGCCTCACCCTGCCTCTGCCGACAGGTGGAGGCCTTGCTTGACTAGTGGGGACTTCTGCATTGCTTCATTCACCTTCCTGAACTGCCTGATATCCTCGAAGAGGCCCTCTTTTGTCCACTGTCACCAGCGCGTGCAGGTACTTTTGAGCATAAGGCTCTTCTCTTCATAGGGCTCGGACTTCCTCCTAGTTAGGTGAATTTCAGATGTCAAACTGGGTCTAATGATTACTTACACTGCCTGTTTTCCTCCCCATTTAGGTGGTCTACATATTACGTGCGCCTAACTCCTTAGACCCCCTCGGTCTTGTATTTATATTGTGTTGGTTTACTATGGTCGGTGTTACAAAGGCTTTGTAATAAATGGGTCTATATTTTTAATATAACACCTGTCTGGAGTAATTTGTAAGTGTCCTTGCTTTGTGTGCTCATTGAGGTCTTTCCGTCACCCTCACCCCTCTTGAGACTTAGTCTTGACCGCTGCCATCGCTACCCTGATTGGCCTGGCTTGTCCAGAGGTTACCCTGTTCCAAGAAACTAGGCTGGCCTCCTAACCTCTGCCCCTCCAGGTCAGAGTTCAGAAATCCATCTTAACAGCCACCTGTGTAAAAGCTGGCTCCCACATCCTGGGCACACTGTTTTCTAAGGGTGCATCTTACAATTTCAGAAAAACAACAAAAAGGAAATGTCCAAAGTGAAACATGCTTCTTAAACTAAACCCACCAGTTACTTTAAAGTGCTTTCAGCTTTTTGTCTGTCTACCCTGACAAATACCCTCTGATGTTTGTGCCCCTAAGTTTTAGCACACAGTATACTACTAAAGATGCCATTTGCTTGTCTAACTTTTGAATCAATGGCCGTTAGGAATTCGAGCTGTTGATTAATAGGTGCCAACATTTGATTATCACCATGGGGGCAGAAATGTCCCCAGGCCTAAACCCGATTATGAGCAAGCAATCAGCCCAATCCATCCACTGGCTGAACTGTGCATTTTACAGCATCTATTTCTTTTATAAGGAATTGCAAAAAAAGTAAGGCCTAATTCCAGCTATAAACATAGTACATTGCAGTAACAGTTATTCAACATGCTGAACTACCTTGGTAGCTCGGATGCATTTCTCTACCTTCAAAAGAATTCAACATCAGAAATGGATATGTGGTCAAAAACGCTGCATTAACAGTGCAGTTCACGTACATGACTTTACAGCAAATAGTGTTTTGTCTCCAGTCACACTGCATTCAGTCTCATTTAGGATGTACAGCCAGAAACTGAAAACCTCTCTAGAGGTAAACTGAGTTTCCTGTCCACATTTCTAAAGAACTTAGAGGGTAGGTGCCCCATTTCCCCATCTGTACTCTGCAGCTATGGTCGATATTTTTACCTGTTAAAAAGAATGCATATTATTTGAAGTTGAACACGTGTTTTCTGCTAAATACCATCACTAACTACATATAAATTTGAAGCTGAACCTGAAGTGATGTCTTTTTAAGTTAAAAGCACACCGTATCTTGCTGAGTGCATACTATGAGTGATGTCTTCTCGTTAAAGGAATGCTGTCTATTGCGTGTATGCACAAGATGCATAAAAACAAGCTGCATGCCTTCATCAAAGAATGACCAATTTGAAGCGACTATCGCATGTATAACCCAGAGGGAAGAATAAAGACATTTCAAATTAGTGCATGACAGATCTGATATGGTAAACCAGTTATCACTTTGGCTTCAGGTACTTACCTAGCTTTTTCATTTTTTTGAATTATGTGTTACGGTTTACAAGAAACCCTTCACATTTTTTCAAACAGTGTACGTGGAAAACAATGAACATTACACAAAATGTAGAAACAAAAACAAACAGTTAGATTACATACATTGCTAAAAACCACAGACTGAAAATGGATTAGAACAAGAATCCACTTCAACAAGCAGAATTGATCGTCTCAAAAACCTCTGAGAAATTGCAACAAGACGAGTATTAGTTAAGTATTTCCACCCCACTTAAGGCGTGACCAAAACATGTCCCCCTGAGGAAAAAAACTTGTCGAAGCCATTTCTTTGAAATGTCTACTATTGGTATTACTCAAGGTGGGGCAAGAGATAACCAGGTGTCTTGGAGTTTTTCTAAGGTAGCCGGCAAACATTTACAGACACGACAACCCAGAGGCCGAAGTCAATGCATGTTCTAGTGGCCAATGCATTCAAGAGGGGGGCAACTGGTTGAGGCGAAAGAACATGGAGCGTGCCTAGTTACAAAAAAATAAATAATAGTTGAAGGTATTTCGGAAGATTCCCTTTTTTAATAGGGACCTTGGCATACTCTGTATAGGTGAAATATTTACTAAGTTGCTTGATCGTCTCACACAAGTCAGCCTTAAAAATCTTAAATTTAGTGGTGGCAGGGCGATTTATAAATTCAACTTCTGAAGAACAGATGTCATCCAGGGTATTGGTCAAAGTTATTTTAAAGAAGTTAATACCATCGGTGGCCACCAGGGGGCGCACAGACGATGAGCACCGCCGTGTGAGCTCCGCACCCTCGGGTCCCAAAAGCGCTTTGAGCCCCCGCTTTTGACCCCGCCGTGGAGAAGTAACTGCTGCTCATGCCACCCGAAGTGGCACCCAACCCGCTGAGCGAAGTCTGGGTGAAAAACGGACTTCCCATCCCGGAGTAAAGTCCATCCGACAGCAAGGCCCCTCTCCGCCGCACACGCAGCAGCCGGAAAGCGGGACGTGACTACGCGCCACATCGAGGAACCCGGCTCCCTCCACGAGCCGACTGCGAACCCTCGGCGGCCGCAGCCATTCCACCTGTCCCGCTTCGCCTGCGAGGCGAGCGACCTTCTGGGGCGGGAGAGTGTGGCCGCACTACCCGCGCAGCTACCCGAGCAGCTCCGGGCCATGAGCGAAATGAAACTGTGGAGAGGGTAAGTGACCTCCCCCCAACCCCCCTCAGAGCACGCAGCAGCGCTTCGCCTGGCCAGGGGTCCTCCCTAGTCCCCCCCGGCACTCTCCTCATCAAGGGCCCGGGGCCGAAGATAGCGTTTGAGGTGCAGATGAGAACCGCCCACCGTAACCGGGCCACTGCTATAGGCGGCACAAGGCCTCAAGAGGGCCCCCACATCAAGGCCAGACACGCGGGCCGCTGTGTATATCGAACGCAGCCTACGCCCAGCTGCTCCGTAGGACAAGCGCAGTGCCCTGGGAGACTTAGACGCCACAGAAAGCCACAGAAATCGGGGCGAAGTACTTGCGCCCGAAGTGAGGACAGTACAGAGGGTTGGGCCCCCATCTATGGGGCGTGTGCCCTCCTCTGCACAACTACCAATCTTTTACCCCTTCCGAGGCCTGAACCTCAATTTAAAAGCTACTGGTCAGGAGATCTCCCCCACGCCATCTTGCCTGGGCCTACACCCAAGACCACACTGAGAGCTGGGCCCCCGCGTCCTGCGGGGCGTGTGCCCTTCTCAGAGCCAATGTCCATAACGAGGCCTGCCTCCACTGGACCTCAACACGGTTAAAAGGGTGCCCCCCGATGAACCAAGGAGCAGCACGCACCCTGCCCTCCTCAACTGCCCAGACTCCTCTTCCAGAGGGCATCCGTCAACCTTGAACCATATTCAGTCGGGTGGCTGTGGAACCAGGGACAAGCCCCGATTTCCACCCTTTGACTGTACCCTTGGTGGGATCTCCTGCCCAAACACCGCCAAACCCAACTTATGAACGCCAAGGAGAGACTGGCGGCATACCAGTTCTCACCCTCGCAACACGGCTACTGCGCACCCGGAGTCGCCACTATGTCGTCACCGGGCCCCGAGGCAGCCTCCACCAAAGCGGACATCGCCGATATCCTCAACGAAATGCGGAGTATGAGAGCTGACATCGGCGGCAAGATAGATAAAATAACTCAAAGAATGGACAAGATGGAGGACAGGCTTGAGGAAGTTGAGCACAACCAGACCTCGCTGAACACCCTGGAGACCCAGATGGACGTGCGACTTGCCGGACTCGAAGCTAGGGAAGAGGAATTTCGCCTAAAAAAAAAAAAAAAAAAAAACTGATGACTTGGAAAATAGGGAGCGGCGCAGTAACATACGCATCTTCGGAATTCCGGAGAATGAAGGCGAGACCTGAAAAGAACATTGCATAACATAATGAAGTCGCTTTTCAATGATGACTCAATTGATGAGCCCAAAATTGAACGTGTGCACAGGGCTGGGGTAAAACCAGGAGGCCCACGATCGGTGCTTGCCGGATTCCATTATTACGCAGACAAGGCCAGGGTCCTGGACAAGGCCAGAAACACTCCACAAGTCGCGTTGGGCCAGGTACATGTCTCCATATATCAAGACCTATCCTCCCTCACACTAGCAATGCGGAGAAAGTGCCAACCACTCACCAAAATGCTGAAAGAAAAAGGGGTCCAATACCGTTGGGGGTATCCCTTCTCGCTCTCCTTTGAATGGTAAAGTAATGCCATCAAACTAGTCTCAGAAAAGGATATTAGGTGCTGCATATTTGACCTACTGGGTACCCAAGAGGAGGAACCGTCACAGAGCGGAAACAGGCCGGAGGCAAAGGAATGGCACACCAAAGATCCACGGAGAAAGAAGATGCAGGGCTCCAGGAAATATAGACGGATGAACGCCTCCCTGGACACTGAACATTGAACCCACTTTGTTCTTTTACCCGTTTCTCTTTCCACGGGTGCACCTGACGACGGACATTAGGCTAACTAGAGACCCTGGAGAACGTCGGATGGACACCCATTGGGTAGCAACGGGGGAGGGTGGAATCGTTGTCCTCACACCACCTCACCTGATGCGGAAGAGGTGCTTGCAAAGCAACCTGGGATGAGGGTACACTAAGCCGATGTCACTCGATGCGTTTAAGTGGACCCTAAAGTAGACGGAGGAAGCAGAGGTCTGTGTGAGGCCCGAGAAAGGGTAGCACGTAGGAGGTGGTGTGAACAGGTATGAAAATGAAGGAGGGCCCTTACAAAGTTTTACCGGGGGCCGAATATCGGGCGCAAATGACTGAGATCCTATTGTTGAAATGCAGTTCAGTACGTTAACATGTTTACCTATGCAGTGGGGGAGTTGGGACCGTCTGAGGTGCGGTTCCCGTTGGTGGTCCGAAGACGATTGGGTGAACATAACCCAGCCGGATCGGACGCCGTATGGTTTAGGGGGTGGGAGGGAGGGGGCAAATGCGACTGGAAAGGTCAGGTGGAACGGATGAATACGAAAATGAGAAGAGAAAGGTACACTTAATACTGTTGAAGGTTGAGCGACAAAGATGGTCAGCGGCCCCCATAAGGCCACATAGGAACCGGCATACTTGTGTAGGAATAGGCATATGGCACGCGCTTAGAGCAGAGACATTGAGGCAGGCACATTTATGGGGCTACCTCACACATTGCAATGGCAGCAACATCTAGACATCACAAGCTACGCATATGCACACTCAATGTAAAAGGCTTGAATTCCCCCACTAAACGCTCGCTGGTAGCGAGGGAATTTAAGAGGTCGAACATTGATATTATTTTCTTACAAGAGATGAAATATCAGAAGGGTAGCGAGAAGGGGATCCCCAGTGGTCTGGTGGGGCATACATATTGGAGTTTGGGTGTCCTCAAGAAAGCCGGGGTGGGGATCCTGGTCCGGAAGAATCTCCACATGAAGATCCTAAATTCCTGGTCTGACACGGAGGGTAGGGCCATGTTAATAGTGGGATCCATTCAGAACACAGTCGTGACCCTTGCCACAATTTATGCGCCCAATAAAGGCCAAAAAAGATTCCTCCTTAAAACGACCGAATGGCTGTTTAATAAATCGCAAGGTCATACTATTCTTGGGGGCGACTTCAACACATGGATGTACAGTGCCATGGATAGGCAAACCGCACACAATGTCTCCCAACCTCCCCGGTCGCAGGAACATGCAGAAATTAAAACGACGCTTGCCCTGTACGGTCTCTCGGACAGTTGGCGTCACTTACATCCAATGGACAAAGGATTTACCTTTCGATCCACCCCTCATGACACGCTCACAAGAATAGACTATCTGTTCCTCTCGAAGACCTGATGAGAATACTCCAGACCGCAGACATACATCCCATTGCATGGTCTGACCATGACATGGTTATGTCATGGAACTAGACTGGGATGGCCTTGCCCATCGCAACACTAAGTGGAGGTGCAACGAAACGTTGTGGTCGGATGTGGTTTTCAGGGAGGAATTGTAAAATGAAATCAAACAGTTCTTCATGACCAATGATACGGGTGAAGTCGCGAAAGTGAATGTCTGGGAAGCGGCAAAGGCCACGTGGCGTGGGATCCTAATCAGGGAGGGGGCGAGGAAAAAGACGGAACGCACCTTGCTGGAGGCTAACGTTAGAAAGAAATTAGGCGAAGCAGAGAGTCTAGCCCAGACATCTCCTCGACGTAGAGCTACACACCTTGCGGAAGCTAAGGCATTACGGGAGGAGCTAAAAGCCCTTGAGATGAACAAGGTGACCCAGACCTTATACCTGAAACAAAATTACTATGAAAAAGGAGACAAGGCCGATGCCCTTCTTGCGGCAAGTCTCTGTGCGCAAAGGGCAGAAAGATGGGTAGACGTGATAGAGAGGACAGATGGCACTCTCGTGGATACAACAGAATCCTTCCCAGAGGGCATACGAGAGGCATTTGCCTTCTTTTATGAAGATTTATATACTTGCGACCCTCCTCCCCCACCGGGGAGTGTAGATGCCTATCTCAAAGAGGCAGATCTCCCGGCGCTTACACGCCCGGAGGCGGAAGCTCTTGACACTCCGGTCACTGAGGAGGAGGTGGCTGATGCCATTAAACGTCTCAAGTCAGGAAAGGCGCCCGGGGACGATGGGTTCACCCCTGGCTTCTACAAGACGTTCGCTGCGTTCCTTAGCCCCTTCCTGGTGACTCTATTCAACCACATCTTCGAAACAGGGGAGGCACCCCCGTCCTTTGCTCAGGCCCTTCTAACGGTCATCCCAAAAGAAGGCAGAGACCCCAAATACTGTGGGTCATATCGCCCCATATCACTCCTTAACATAGATGCCAAGATATATGCAAGAGTGATAGCGGCCAGATTAGAAACGCATTTGCCGAAATTAATACACACGGACCAAGTCGGCTTTGTTGCGGGGAGGCAGAGAGCTGACACGATGAGGAAGACGTTACACTTGATAAACGCTGCACAGGGAAAGAATGACGACCCCACCCTCCTGTCGCTTGATGCCAAAAAGGCCTTCAACAGAGTCGATTGGGAGTTCCTAGGAAGAGTTCTAGTGTGGATAGGTCTTGGCCCCAAACTACGCCGCGCCATTAAGGCAATATATTCAGCTCCCCGGACCTCTGTGGCGGTGAACGGTGGCTACTCAAGGTGGTTCCCATTAGAGAGAGGCACCAGGCAAGGCTGCCCATTATCTGCTATACTGTTTGTGTTGTCTCTTGAACCACTGGCACAGAAGCTTAGACTTGATAAAAGGGTGGGAGGAATTACAGTAGGGGACCAGGAATACAAGCTAGGCCTATATGCTGACGATATCCTCCTGCATACAACAAACCCCCTGAGCTCGATACCTGCGGTCATGGAAATAATTGGCGGGCCTGAAAATCAACACAGAGAAATCGGTCCTCCTCCCGCTAGACAAGAGTAGGGACTCAGAGGTTGAGCGATTTACACCCCTAGGGATGGAGGTTAGCCTCACTACAATGCAATATCTGGGCATCAATGTGACTCGTAACCTGGGTGACCTGTTTGAAGCCAACTTCCCCCCGATGCTAAGCACAATACAAAAAGACATTGAACGGTGGACAAGGCTCACCATCTCGTGGATGGGCCGACTGAACACCATTAAAATGGTAATCCTACCAAAGTTACTCTACCTATTTCAGATGCTCCCCATACAACTCCCCAGGGACTTCTTTATAACCACCAAAAAAGTCCTACATACCTTCCTATGGCAAAACAAAAAACCCAGGGTCCCTGCTGCCTTACTTCACCTCCCGAAAGACGAGGGCGGGGTGGGTCTCCCAGACAGAGCTGTACTATAGAGCAGCACAACTGAGAGTACTAATCTCACACATCAGACAACAAAAAGACCCCCAATGGATAGGCTTAGACAACTACTATCTCCGTCCTTTTATTGTGGGGGAATGGTTATGGGTACCTGGGCCCCAATTACGAAATAGCATCAAAAACCACCCCATCCTCGGGACCATATGGGCCATATGGAGACCAAACAAAGGAATAGGCATATTGGGACTAAGTACTCAGTTGGATAAAAGAGGTTGAAGGAGAGGAAAGGGAGAAGCACCCACTCTTGATCCTATTTGGTTTGGTCGAAACAGAAGAACAACCAACCAAATTGCCCATAATGACGCATGGGCTCTTGCTTGCTGCGAGGGCCTGCCTTACAACTGTGTGGGAAAGAATTAATTTACCAACTAAAGCTGAGTGGATCAACGTCTCCCGTAATATCTTCAACATGGACAAGCTAACAGCAGCCATTCATGGTGACCGCACTTCCATTGACAACGAATGGCCCGAGTCCCGAGCCAAGTATATCGCACAAAGTTGAGTGTGCAACATGATATAGCCAAAGCGCCACTGCAATGATCTGCCTACTGCTCTAATGTTAATTTTGAAATGTCTTATGCAAATGCCACTGTTCCAAAAATTCTTTTGCCTATGAACTCCTTCACCGGACTGTAAAATTTACCTTAGACCAACTGTCGCTTCAAGGGCTGCAGGGTGGAGGGAGGGTGTCAAGTTGTGGTTAGTTAAGTATGTGCAAATGTAAAGCAGTTCAGTTATTCTGTATTCTTTGTAATGAAAACTGCATTCTCTAGGTTTGAAAAACAATAAAACCAATTTACAAAAAAAAAAGAAGTTAATAGATGCTACTGATCTATCCACTATCATTTTCATATAGATGTATAAACAATTATTTAAAGGGGGTGGGAGGACTGGGAAGTCACGATGTTGGAGTAACTAGACAATTGCCTCCACAAGTGGCGCTTGTGCTAGAACGTTAACCCCCGTTCATGTCTCAATACTGAATTCGGGATGGATTTTGCAAGACCCAAAGTTTCTTTACAGATCCCGTCCTGGATAATGTTCAGGTATGGACAAACGTCTGCCGTGGTCATGTCCAAGCTGTACACAGGATGATCTTGTATTAGACACAACAAGAATCACAGACTACCCCCTCCTCCTGTATCTTTTAGCTTAAGACCAAGTGTAGCTCATATATGCAGACACTTCCATTTATAGGTCCCAAGGCATGATTGTTTTTTCATACCAAACTACTTATCTTATTTATTAAATCGCATCAATCCCTCCTGTGTGGAGAGTATATTTTCTAAAAAAACATACATCACATAAAATGGATAGTGAAATACATACTTTTATTTATTCAATTAAGGGTTAGTACAACAATGTTTTGGCAAACAAGCTACAGATGTTCAAGTAGTTTCACGAGCATCTATTGTCAAAGAGTAGAAGCAGAAAAAAAACGACTTCCATTCCCTTATACTCCTGGACAGTGTATTTCCATACAGACGTTATACTATTGTGTATAGAACCTTCTGCTGTCCTTCATAGCACTCTTATATACCTCTTCTAATCTCTGTGGGGTGGTTAGTGTCCATTACCCCTATCGGTTATCTCCCCAAAAGGATGTACTAATAGTGTTGTGTCAACGTTTTGCGTTTCAGCCTTTTACTCCAAGGATAACCCCATCCTGGATAAGGTTTCCGTACTGATTTCTAGACGGCCTTCATCAGGACAAATAGTTTTTTGTTCTTCCAATGGTCGTTAGTCTTCAAAGCCAAATGTTGGCCAGATAACCTTGTTATGTAGGCTTGACAGGGAAGGAAATCTCTTGTTGATGCTCTCCAGCCTACGACAGTCTCTTCCTGTTTCCACTAGACACTGGGTCAGTCTTCTCAAAAAGAAGTGTGTGTGGGGCCAGGTGCAGTTACACCACCTCCATATATGCCTTTATGATGTTTTTCAAGAACCAAATCCTCAAGCGTACTATCGACATATATGAGTGACATTTGGTCTTAAGCTAAAATATACAGGAGGAGGGGGTAGTCTGTGATTCTTGTTGTGTTTAATACATTATCAGATCCCTGTTTTGTCACAGACCCTTCCCCCGCCCTGAGGCCGCCCTATTGTATACATAGGTTTGATCTTGGCAAGATCAAATCTGATCAAAAGGAAGCATGGGAAAATGTACAGCGCCGTTGATGTAAGGATTTAAGTTGAGCAGTTAAAGGCTGTGCCTTGTTCTTCACAGATTCCTTCCAAACTACCAATGAAATGCTGTTTACTAGATTGTAGGCCAGGTATATCGGAGAGAGCGAGTACTCCGTCCAGCCTTTGTTTACCAATTTCATAGTCTTGGGTTTTGTCTTTGTTGTAAAAATGTTGATTTTTTACCATTTACAAGTAAATTGTTGTTGCATGCGTATTAAGTTCAGCTTTCGCTGGAGATCAATAAGTGTCTTGTCAAAAAAGACCTGGTCATCCGCGAAGGCCAACCAGTTCAGTTTTAGATTACCCAGTTTGACGGGGAAGGTGTTGTTCACCCACAGTGTCAATGGCACCAATATGTGTTGAAAAGAACTTGTGCCAATATGCATCCTTGATTTAGCCCTACAAAAGGTTTCAGACACCCTCCCTGGAGATACTCGCCTTTTATTTTTTATTTTGAATTTTTCTTACAAGTGTTATCCATGGAAGATAACCAACAGTTTGCTGTAACATATCCTCTGAACAACCTTTCGCATCAGGACCTATATTGACTAGACATTTACTTAATCAAATATCCCAGACAATTCCTTCTCATCCCCCCACCCTCCCTACCCAACAATTCCCCTCAAGTTTCATGCTTTCTCGGGCTGCCCCTTTCGGGGCAGGCATAAGTCTGGTGTGGACATCAGTTCATTAAGCAGGTGTCCCCAGTCCAATCCCCCACCCCCTTGTCCGATTCTCTCCTCTCCCTCAAGATCTCTGCCTCAGCCACCCCCCCACACCCCGCATTGCTGTGCATCTCCAGCCCAGGATTGCACCGTGGGGCCTGCCGGGTGTTTCCAAGATATTGCTATCCTGCGATTAACTAGTATGAGCAAGAATTTCACTATTGTCTTCCTCGTCTTTGCTAGTTTCCCACCCAGTACCAATCCCCACAAGCATCTCTAGGGTACTCATATGTACTGTGAGTCCACAAATTCAGTTTTCCCATCACCTCCCCCCCCAATATGTTTTGATCACCCGGCAATCCCAAATCATATGGCAGAATTGTGCTGTTGCTTCCCCGCATCTTGGGCAACAGTGTGGGTGTTGCGGGGTGATCGCATGCAGCCTAAACAGAGTCATGAATACTCTCAGTTCTCAGATGCAAGACTACTGAACATCAGTAATGTCATGCCCCATATCTCTCTCCTGCTTCTCTTTGATCCCCAACGCAGGTCTCTGTTTCTGTTCACCAATTCTACTGTAGAAAGTGGTAATCGCTCCTCTACTCCCACCCAAGTCCAGCACCTGCTGTAACAAGGGGTTTGTTTCTGGTTCCTCTGAGTCGTCGCCCACAAATCTGCCAACCTTTATACCAGCCGAGCATAGCCCAAGAAGGATCCCCATGAAATAACTGGTCTCCCCTGTTCAAATGGCAGAAGCTTTCCTTCCATATAGAGATCCCCTACCCTAGTGCAACCATTAGTACGCAGTTTACTAGTGTCTCTCGTATGATCGTATCAAACCCCAATGGCAAGTTCAAACTCCAAGTACCTGGTCCATACCGAAGCCCAAAGCTATTGGAAATATTGAACAGCCATTGTTGAAGGAATACTGTGCTGAACTCGCACATAAACTGTCTATTATCCATCAACAGGAGAAGGAATCAGCTCCAGCAGTCCTAGAGACAGCGGGCCACTCAGTCAAGCCAGGAGAGTATGTTCTAATCAAAAGCTTTGATCGCACCAACTGCTTGCAGGTCCGGTGGAAGGGACCTTATCTGGTCCTTTTAGCAATGCAGACAGCAGTAAAGATGAACGGTCATAAAACTTTGATACACGCGAACCACATTAAGCGACCACCACCTCAGATATTCCACCCCCCACCAAGAACACGGACCGTTTTACAACTAAGCCAGCCAATTTAGGACACTTCAAGGTACAACCTACGCCCTAGGAAACAGCATTGATTGTCTGTGTTTGAACCCTTGACACCTGGCTGAGAAACGGACTTGGTAAAGGGTCAGAACAAACCAGGATCATTGAAAATACAGATGAAATGGCCTTGACGGCCCCTCAAGGGTAAGGAGGTAGCCTCACCGAGACGAGTCCAGGAAGGTGCCGGAAGAGGTGGCAGGACGGGTTACACTGTGCAACCCTTGCGATATAGCGCATAAATGGACGGCACTGTTAGGTTAATCGGACATTGTGTGTAAATAATTGTATATTAAATTACTTTTGACAGCCAAGTTCTGGAACTCAGCCACTCGAAATTAGCTCTGTGCGAGGGACCCAAGTAGGTTGTTAAATATGGATAATAGTGAGCAAATCCTTGAGAATGATGATAGAGAGCAGAGACGCCAGCGGGGAGCAGAGACGCCAACGGGGAGCAGAGACGCCAACGGGGAGCAGAGACGCCAACGGGTTGACAGGTATGCATGTACTCCAAAAGGAGAAAATGATCATGTTTATCGTGTGTATACTTAGCAGAGTCTGCAAGGGTATCTTGAACATAATGATATTTATGCTGCTCATAATCTATTGCCTAGCACAACACAACCCCGACCCCAGAACCAGTGACTATTCCCCATGTGGATTCAAGAGCATCAGAAAATGCACCCAAAGAAAAGTATCCTGAAGTGGATCAATGATAGAAAACCAGATATTAAATAGGACCAATTGTTACATATGCACGTATGTTCCCCACAGCCATAACAGCAGACCCAAGTGGTATGCAATACACGTGGATGATACATGTGTACCCTTGCGAGCTCTCCTATTGCGTAGCTTTACCCTGACAACTAACCCGACCCTGTATTTGAATAGATCCACTTCCTGCAGGGGAAACGACAGCCCCGCCTATTCCAAGTACTGCAATTGGGTGGGAGAAAGAAGATTCCCCCTCCGATCAATGTAGCTAATATAGTTCGAAAGGCCCCCGTTCTGTCATCAATGAAACCAAACCCATGACAACCATTTTATGGGCCAGCACAACTGTCAGATCCCAGTAGATATAAACAGAATTACAGCTCCTCTCTTGCCTTGAAAGGGGGCGATATTTGTTTGCGGAAAGGAAGTCTTTCTTTAATTACCTCACTATTGGACGGGCAGATGTACCATCGGTTATCTATTATTGGGTTTACATTATAAACCTTTGGAGGGAGTGAACTCAAAACGAAAAACAAAGAAGGTCATAGCAAATATTGGAAATTACAAAGGAAAAGAGGTTTTTAATGATGAGGATACTAGCTGGCAGGAATTCATCGACTTTATAAAGGGTTTGTCACTGCCAGCAGGAATAATGATGAACTCCCGAGACATTAGGTACCTGGGTAGATAGGTGGAAGGGGAACTTAATGTAACCAGTAGCGTACTTACCAATATTACTATTGAAATGAAAGCAATCCGGATGGTCGCATTACAAAACTGTCTGGTATTAGACAACGTTAGCAGAAGTAGGAGGGGCTTGTAAAAGAATTGGGACATCATGCTGCACCCTGATAACTGAATACAGTACCGATATCTTTAAGAGCATTGATGAGATGCATAAGATCGCAGCTCAAATAAATTATGACATTGGGGATGAAAATGGTGAATCATGGTTGTGGGAATTCGTAAAATCCTGGGGTTGGAAAATCCTTGTTCCTATTTTGGCTATTGGAGGAGCGATAGCTGCCTACTGCTGCTATATAAAATGCTTCCCCTTATGTGCATCACTCATAGGTGACGGTTGTAAGAAACTGATGGGAGCACCTAAACCTACGAATGCAATGCTGACCAGTGGAATAATACACGTGGAAGGGGTATTACCCAAATTGTTCGAACACAATTGTTCGAATTGACCGAAAGTCAAGGGTCCGAATTGACCTTTGCACAATTGACCGTATATATACATATATGTAAAATGGTGGGTTGCCAGGGTTTTCCCCCTGCATATATGTAACAATTGACCTTCACACTTCGGTCAATTGTGCAAAGGTCAATTGTAAATCGAACAATTGTAGTTCGAACAATTCGTATACAACCGTGGAAGGATTACATAAGATGGATGTTTCTGACAATAACTGATTCGAGTGCTATATCCCTCGATGACGAGCAGGTATGGCCCTATTGAAGTTGTGTCTTGCAGAAGCAAAAGGGTTGTTTGTTAATATAAAATCCATTGTGTAAGACTGCCATTTCATTTGCCTCCACAAAACAAAACGCTTGGTAGAAGGTTCATTCCAGGTGAAAAGGGAAAGGACCAGATAAAGAGTTCCAGTGTCCGACAACTAGATTGGGGTCACAAGCAGTTTTAGGACACATTTAGAAGAAGTTGTCCTTTGTGAGTTCAGTTAATGTGAGGAGCAAGCAGATGTGTGAATGATTTGTGATCATATTATTAATATAGCCTCAGCCAAACAAAAAGCTGAGCACAGTATATTTCCACTGGATCCTGAAATTGATGAGACAGCTAGCTTATGTGGTCCCCATGTCAACTTTGCAGCTGCATCCTGAACATGTTTTGACCACCTGTGGCACATAGACCCCAGAGTGTCCGGCCTATTTGCTCCTTCCTGCAATATATGTGAAAACAAATCTTTGACATTTGCTCCTTCCTTGAATGTATGTAAAAACAGTCCCCTCCTGTTCTTTGTACTCCTTTCTGCAAGGGCTGGGAAAACAGCACAAAATTGTTTCAGGCAGGAAATGCAATTATGTAAGAGTATCCGGTATTGTCGGCCATATGACTCCATGTTAGTTTTTGTTATAAAAAGCCCCAAGTCTGTAACGTTAGTAGCTCACTTGGGCACTACCCTTCTGGTGGTGTGTTGGAGTCAACCCTTTCGCGAAAGCCGTGTCTATGTTTAAATAAATGATTGTTAAGCCCACTTACTAGTGAGTTTATTGAAGGAGACCTCGGCCATTGCAATTTAAGATTGACAAGATAGTGTCGAGTGGGTAAAACAGTTGCTGCACAATGACATTTTAAACGTTTATGTATAAATGTGTTCATGTTCTCCAAGTTATGTTATGAAAAAACTCAGATGTGACAGAAACCCATGTTCTGCCAAGTTTTGTTGTGAAGTACAAGGCCAATGTTGGCAGAACTCGCAAATAGAATGTTTTGAAACCCATTGCAGGAAAGGATTAGTTTATGTTTGAAATAGAACGTGGATGCACATGTCATTCTGTGTAGCTTGCATTTTTCTAACTTTTGATACAGAATAACGACGAAAAAGATGAATTAGCGTCAGTGTACTTATTCGGTGCTCAGCTTTGTTGGGTTGGCATACAGAGATATGCAGAGTGTGTGGTAAAATAGAAAAGCAAAGTTAGTCACTGTAACTTGTGTTACTCTGAGAGGCTCTGAATGAATGTTTGTGTTTCATTTACATGGTAAATATATTCTGAGATGCAAGTCAAAAGGTCATAAAGTGGTACTGTACATAAGAAACTACTAAGGGTATAAGTTAATTGTTTAGAGAGTGTATCAAGTTCAGTATTTGCTTACCGTTAGAAATTCCTGTATAAACAATTATCAGGCAGTACTCTGTAGTTAGGCTCACCACAATACCACGAAGTACCAAATATACCACTATACTACAATAATACAGCCAAAACATCTTTTACACTCCATGTCTGGTTGCCTGCATCCCTCATGAGCCTTACTGTGGCCAGGCCCTCCTTTGACCAGTCTTCCCCCAGACCTCCTACCAGCAGTTGCTCTCGCGCACCCTGCCCCAACGAGCCTACCAAGTCTTGTTCACCCCTCACCCCCTGACGACTCCTTCCCTGAGCACTTGCCCGTCCCTGGGTCCCCCTGCACTTCTTCCTCTTCGTCTCTGCCTGCACTTTCAGGATCCGAATTTCACAAGGCCTAGTAGGACCGGTGCAAATCACCTGTGCACAACAAATGAACCAAGAATAACTTGAAGATCGGAACCCAGCTCGGTCAGTCTCCCTAACCTTCCCCCATCACACAATACACACCCGTAATTCGTAATAAAAGGAATCCAGAACCATTTGGGGCAAAAGAAAATCAAATAAAAATGCCAAATGAGCACTCGGCATGGGAAACAAAAACTGATTATGGGCTTCAGGGGGTGTCCTCCACTTCCATGAGATTGAAAAGGGGTGGGGTGGAGACAAAAAAAAAACAGAAGAAAAAGGAGACCCTGCTGTGCCAGCTCCGACCCACGTTAGTGGGATTTAACTGACGCCGCGGGGATAGAGGGGAGTCTATAAATAAATATTAGGACACATCAATACAACATTTAAAGCATAAGGGATCATAAATAACGGGCATATTGAACGTTTTTTGCACCTTAAAGATAGTTAGATTTGCAGAACAGTATGTCCTAGTTCCCAATGGTAGCACCTTGTCACTGGTTAATGTGGGATACCCAGGAGTTTCTCTTCGCTCCTGCTTATCAAATCTGAGTTTCGATCCCGGACTCCTCTGGAGCCCAAACCACCTCACCAACCTTTCAATATACTAGCAACTTTAAACTAATACACACGGATGTATGCCTGCCAGCACCATCCCAACAACACGACCTTGGCGAGCAGCTCAGATCTAATGGAACAGCCTTCTACATCTTGAGCTCTCACACATACTATGCTCTATCAGCGTTGTCGTCTAAAAGATTTATCTACAAGCACAAACTAAAGAAAACATACTCAAGTCCCAATGCCACAAACCACATAGAACTATACCAGCACTCAGTTACTTCCGCCCCACACACATCAATGCCACATATTTGCTTAGTATGTGCCTTGCACTTATAACTACTCGCTTCTTTATTTTTCGTCCCCCGTTCTATTTGTGCCACCCAACTTGCGGGTCCCAATATTGATTACTAGAGACGAAACTGCAAGACATCCCCGCTATCCTTATTAGATACATAAAGGGAACATTTCTCGCACGTTGGGCTGGCAAAAACTCATCCACAACCCCACAAGGGGAGATATTCAGAGTTTTCATACCCTTTAATCGTCCCAACATATTGGGGCTCAAAGTCAACTCTTGAAAAGAACGTGTGAACATTCTATTCAATTTATTCTGAAATGAGACGTGCATTATTAGCCCCAGTAGGTGACTCTCCCTAATGCCACCTCTTGATGAACGAATCCCCCCCCTGTCCCTCCCCCCGCAGGTACCTGTCAAGCAAAGACCCTTCAGCTGAACTCACCATTGATACCCTCACCTATCTGCCTCCGGGCTGTGAGGCCAGAGAGCGGTCGCAGGCACCTTCCCTGCTCCCTACGAGGCTGCAGGACACGACCCAAGAGGCCACGGGACACTGTGACCGACAGCCAGCGTGAGGAACACCGAGCCGCCATGACTGCCGGGCACAGGACAGTGCGCAGACTCGTTGCCAGACAGAAAACTTCGCGTGCGCGAGTCACAGGTGCAATACAGCGTGAATTGAGTGTGGCGGCCATCTTGAAATGGTATTGTGACATAGATCCTCTGCTCACAGATGGCGCATGTAAACAACCCTCTCGCTTAGGACCAGCAGACATCCGAGCTTAATTTTCATTCGGAGTGGGTTCTGCTAGTCAGAAGTACCCTTTCTTATTATGAACGTTTTTATATTGAAAATTCTGTTCAGAATAGGAACCAAAGTACTTCATCCAAATTCGGTGTTTAATACATCAATGGAATTACAGTAGTGGATATGAGAGCCTGGTCGTGGGTGTGGGGGAGCAGCGAAGAACATGCAGTGACGTAAAAGAATGGGATAAACACGGTAGCGTCATTTTTACATAGTGCAGTAGCTAATGTCTTTTTACAGTGGGTTTAGGGGTCCTCTGTGCTTTGCCCACATTCCCATGACCCGCCCTCTAAAAAGTGCATAGCCACACCCACACCCTTAAAGGGCAAAATGCATGCAATCCCACCACGTTTCAGGCAATCCAGATTCTCTTACAAATTGTATCAAAACGAATGAACATTGGGAATCTACTTGGATAGAGCTAACTTCATAAGATAAAGTTATAATTGTGAAAGAACGCATAAAAACGTGTTTGGGTATCCTAGTCTCAAGGAAGTGGACAATTTATAGCAAAATAACCAGTGGCGGAGCCAGTAGGGTACAGGGGGTTGCCAGTCCGCTGGGCCTTGTCTGGCGGTGCTCCACTAAACTACTGCTGTGATGAACTTGATGAATTACCAAAGCATGTAAAAAAAAAAAAAAAAAAAAAAGCAAAAAAAAATGCTGTGCAATGTGATGCATGCACGTGTACTGTGCAATAAGGACACAGGAGAGAGCCTGTGGCGGGTCCCTGCTGCAGGCGCTGGTTGCAGGCAGCCCTTCCTCCCTTGCTGCCTGGCTGTGATGATCCCATCCGTTTTGCAAAACAAAGGGTGTAATAATCCCAGGGCCAGGCAACAGCGGTTGGTCCAGCCGTCTACCTTCAGGTGCTGAAAATCTCACCATTTTGCAAATGCGCCCAGGGCTCCTAAACCCAGTCTATCTGGAGCCGACACAAGGGCAGGCAGGCGTGCAGCGCACATTTGCTACAGTAGCAAATGATCCATCTGTGCGCGCAACCCAGAAACAAGCCGCTGGCTGCCTGTTCCCAGTGAGGATCACTAAGCCACCCCTGCCAGGCCTGCCCGTATGTGTGCGTACGTGCCGTGGTGGTCCACAGTGCCCTGGCCAGCCCATGGCTGCACTGCAGGCTGCCTGCCCTATGATGGAGTCGGAGACTCTGCATCACAGGGAAAGCTGGCTGCATAGCAGGTGAGCTGGTGTCCCGCACGCCTGGTCATTTGTTGCTCCTGGAAGACTTCATTTTATGTCTGTTTATTTAAGCTGATGCGTGGGCGCCTGAATCACTCTGGCATTCACAGGCCCTTTCGCCTTTCTCCGGATTCAGCCAAGCGGCACGGTTAATAGGTTCAGAGTCACACACCTCGCAAGATTAAAGGAATGGTTCGGGCAGCAAATACTATTGTCCCTATGGTTCGGCATGTGTTTTTAACCATAAGTTGATCGATCATACAAACATTTCCTATGCACCTTAGCCGAGTTTTCGTCCCTTGACCTCAAGCGAAATCAGACAGCAGGGCGTGGCCATCTTGTGATAATCTTATCACTTGCCGCATCGCCCTGGGTGACCTGCGTTTGCGGCACTAAATCATATCCCCGCCCCTGAGCCTAACATCACAAGACGCGTACCGCCCATTTCACAACGCCAAAGCACGTCTCGTGTCAACATTCTCTGCGCTTCAGCTAATGACGTGTCGCCATGGAAACGGCAGGAAGCCTCTTTCCTCGATGAGTATAAACAGACCGTTTCACAACACACAACAGCAGATTTTCTATTCCATTCCCCTCACTGTATTTCTTTGAGTATTCTGTGACTCGTTTCTGTGCTCTGGTCAGCTACCTTCATTGCTTGTAGCCCGTGTGAACAGATACCAGTGCCACCGGTATAAATTATTTTCGTTTGTTTACCACACTATGGCAACAATAATGCCCTACCTGTATGAGCCCGAGTATTCCGAGGAGGAATTACTGGAAAGAGAAAGCTGCGTAAACGATGGGGCTTTGGATGACAGTTGGGCGGACATTTCAACAGACAAAGAGCCTGGGACTGCTCGCATGGACAGTATTTCCACCTGGTGTACCTGCAATCAGTGCACTCCAATGCCAACCGAGGAGGAGAACTGCTGCTGCCAAGAAAACTCTGGATGTTTGTCCTACATATCGCAAGGCGATCCACAGCCGCAATGCGTTACCGAGCTGCCAGACGTCACGGCAGCCTGCCTCACACGGTCCGTGTTGAGGATTTTGCTGGTGCTTATGCACGAACTTCGCACAACAGTTTGCCCTCGTAATCCAAGTAACGAGTAAGTATAGTCTGGTTGTGATGTCAGTTAGGCCACTACTATTTCATGGTTGTACCCTATATTCTCGTAACTTCAATGTATCATTGTTATATCAGTTTAGTCTTGCAATTCTCTAGTAAGAGTCGCATAAAAGTCGTTCAATATTGTGCAGTGTCTAGTTAGCATTTGTCCTGGCAAAAATGCCATTGGATACAAGAATTGTCATTGACAACTAAGGTTTAATACACTTATCTTGGTAATTTAAAAACAGTTTGTGGGGAGGCCACCAGGGGGCGCAGGCAAGATGGCTGCCTGAGCCATGAGCTCCGTACCAAGCCCCGGGTAATTTGCAGAGGAGAGAAGGAGCAAGGGTCCCACCAGCCATATGACCCCCAGTAGTGGCCGTGTGAACCTGCGGTCCTCCACTGGGTCCAACTCTGGATCCGAACCGACACTTCTGGGCCGAGCTCTGCAGTCCGAAAGTTTTCGCGGCCCCTCCCCCTCAATCCCGCGAGCCGCGCTGGGGGAAGCCGCCACAGCTGAGCTCTGCGAGGGCTCCAGGAGCTTCGGCGGCACACCTAGGAGGGAGCCTGTCACGGGGAGGAGAAGACAGCGCCGGTGAAGTGCAGAGGCACAACGAATAGCCAGCGGGACACCGAGCCTCTGTGTTCCAGCCTTCTGGTTGGGCCCCGTGTGGCCTGTGCTACGCGGCCCCGTCCCACCTCGGGGACTCATTTGCCACACACGCGGGGACTGGCACGGAGCGGCCCCCGCCCATCCCCCGCATTCGAACCATCAGATACGCCAGGGGGCCAACGCGGGAGCACGCCCCCCAACTCCCCCACCAGCGGTGCACATCAGGAGGGGACATCTGGGTCCCCGAACACGGGCCCTCCACCACCTTGGGCGGGCCCCTTGAAATGGCAGTAAAATACTGAATAGCGCCTCAGCGGCCAGGTGGAGTGAAGTGCCGGGGGGCTGATGCGGGAGAGCGCCCCCCACACCCCGCCCTCTGCTGTTCACATTGAAAGGGGGCATCTGGGATGCTGAACGAGGACCCCCACCATCCTGACAAGGCCTGAGGTACTTCCCCCACATATCCCACTCACAGGCGCGGCCTGCCCGGATCCCCACGGCAGAGGTGAGACTGCAACACAGGGAGACCTCACCCCCCCACGCAGTCCGGGCTGTCGCGGGAGCGCGCCCTTGATATCACATACTGGGGGACACAGGAAGCAGCGCACTACAGGTGAGGGGCCCCCCATGGGCCGGAACCCCCATAACTATCCCCCAGGACTTGCACCCCCTAGGGGAGGGCTACCCAGGGAGAGGCTTGGCTGCAAGGTGCACCGCAGGAGACCCTACTTACGTTAAACTCTCGGACAGCCACCTAGGGAGTGCCCCTGGCCCAGAGCGCGCTTCGCCAGGCTGCTACCATTACCATGAACTTAGAGCCCCCTCGATGAGGAACCCGGAGATCACCACCACAGGGGCACCTGTCCACTCCAAGCAAACCGGACCCACCCCAGGTGCCAATAACCACGAACAGAGTGCCCCCACCCTCCTCCCATCCTGGTGGATCCCAATACGGCCGCCGGCTAAACAGTGATCTCCAATAACAATCGATTAGAACAAGCACCCCATGAGTTGGAAAGAGAACCTGTCCAAATATCAATTTGTGGCCAACGAGGGTACCATGGCGACCGGGGGCCCATCCACCCCGCCTCTCGACCTGGGCGCCATCCAGAACAATATTCAGATGATCCGGGAAGAGATCCGTGGGATAAGGACGGACATGGGCGCCAAATTAGCCTACCTCACGACCAAAGTCACCACCTTAGAGGACCGAATGGAGGGAGTCGAGAACAACCAGCTCTCCACAGCACTCCTGGAGACTCAAATGGAAGCCAAGAAATGCAACAACGGCGCGAAGAAGAACTCCGACTCAAGGTGGATGACATGGAAAACAGGGAGAGGAGAAACAACCTGCGTATTTTTGGACTAGCAGAAGCCGAGGGCGAAAGCGCACAAGGCCTGGAGGGCAAAGTACACGACATCATAAGGATTGTCATGGGGGCGGACGCCGATGGGGAGATCAAATTTGACAGGGTCCACCGAGTGGGTGGAGGGGGCAGAGGCCCACGCTCGGTGCTAGCTTGGCTACACTATTACAAGGACAAAGCCAAGATCCTAGAGAAAGCGAGGAACCTCGGCAACATTCAATATGGAGATTCCAGGGTGGCTATTTTCCAGGACCTGTCAGCCCTCACCCTGTTAATGAGAAAGAAGTGCGCCAATCTTACCAGATGGCTTCAGGGAAAGGGGGTCAGATACCGCTGGGGCAACCCCTTCTACCTGACATTCGAATGGTTAGGGGAGAGACACCATTTGGTGTCAGAAGAGGAAATCCAACGGGTCACGGATGACCTAGTGGGCGACCGCGCTGGCTACTCAGGTGGCTGAGAAGGAGAAGCCTGGGACCCCCCACGGGGCCCTGAGGGACTGGCAAAGCTCAGTGTTAAGGTTAAGGGGGCCGGCAAATTCCAAAAAACCAGACACCCGTCAACGACCTCGGAGGGTCATCCGAAGTAATAACAGCACCACCTCCCTGGAGGTGGAGGACATTTTTCCATGCCCATTGGCACCAGCCGGTGTCACTGGTGGGGCTGAGGGCTGGAGCCCGGAGGCACTACAGCTACGTGCCACGTTGGCACATTGTTTGGCCCGCAAGGTTATAGGGCTGGTTGATGTTTGCTAAATGTTAATAATGCTGTTACACAAGCGGAGGTGGGGGGCCTCGGATGTATGGCCGCGCCCCACAAATTTGTTCCAAGGTTCAATACATACACTCTGAAAGAAAGAGATGGGTTACCCAAACACTCACATTACCTGGGGCTGGGGTAGAGTCCTTGGTGGTTCCTTGATCGTCCCCGAAGGAGATCCTGTGACATGGACGAACGCCTCAAGATGGAGGGGAAAGGGGGATTATGGGGGAGGGGGAGGGCAAAGAACAGGGGGGGAATGACCAGCGCAAATGTCAAAAAGGAGTCTCCAAGGAGGGTCTACGGGGGGAAGGGGGATTAGCCAGATTGAACCAGAGTTTTTTTATCCCACAGCATGCCTCACACCAGCACTACACCAAGGGGCAGATAGAGAAGGACTCTCTAGACGACAATGGTTGAAGGCAAGATAGGCACACTCAATGTCAAGGGCCTAAACTCTCAAAACAAAAGGTCTCTGACCAGTAATATGTTCCGTAAACAACAACTAATGGTGCTTTTCCTCCAAAAAACCCACTATAAACAGGGCAAGGAATCACCCATTAGGGGGAGGGATATCGGGTCCAACTTCTGGGCCTCTCACAGAAGCTCAAAGAAGGAGGGGGTGGGGATCCTCCTGAGTAAAACATTCCACTTCTCAATCTGTGAAACCAAAAGAGGCTTTGAGGGGAGGTTCCTGGGGATCAAGGGCACCTATGAAGGCGAGCGCATCACTCTGGCTACCCTCTATGCACCCAACTCAGGCCAGATAGGGTTTCTGACTCAAATCATGGGGGTAATGGACGAATGGGCAGAGGGGGCCATGATACTGGGGGGTGATTTCAATCTTATATTGGATCCCAAACTGGATTGGTGGACGGCGAGAGGGGTTGAGCCGAAGGGGATGGCTAGGGACAACCTGGCGTTCCAGACCCTCCTAAGAGAACACTACTGGGAGGACATCTGGCGAGCGGCACACCCAGAGCCAGGGGGATGCACATTCTTCTCCCCCCCACACCACACCTACACCAGAATTGACTTGCTTCTTACTTCAAAGGAGGGGGGTGGGGTGGCTACAACCCCAAGGGTCGAGGAAATAACCTGGTCCGACCACAAGCTCCTGGAGGCAAATTGGTCGCTGCCCATGTCGCCCAGATCAGCCCGCTGGTGGTGCAATGACACACTTCTGAGGGATCCAGTTTTCAGGGACTTCCTGAAAAGTGAAATGGCGGCGCATTTTCGAGACAAATGATAACGGGGAAACAGACATGGTGACAGTGTGGAAGGCGGCAAAGGCCACCTTTCGTGGCCTTCTCATTGCAGAGGGCACCAGGCGCAAACGTGAAAGAGGGCTCATTGAGGCCAAGATACGAGCCGAGCTCAAGATCCTGCGGGGTAGGCTTAATCAGGAGGGAGCTGACGGAGTCCCTCCTGGTGGAAATGCAGGAGAAACGACAGGCTCTACACACAGTTCTCATAGGGGAGTTGGACAAGAAATTGAGATATACACGACAGGTACTATGAATGGGGAGACAGGGTGGGGACACTACTGGTGCGTAGAGCCAGGGGATGCAGATTGGAGAGGAGGGTCGGCCCTATTAAGGACAGGGAGGGTAATACGCTCAACAGAAAGACAGAGATAGTAGGCTCCTTTGCAGATTTTTACAGGAACCTGTATGAAAAACAGGGAGGGGAAATCACTGGAGGAGATCCGGGCATACCTGGAGGAACACCCGCTACCCCGTTTAACAGAGGTTGAATTGCAGGACCTCGAGGGGGATATAGTTGTGGAGGAGGTTGAGGCAGCCATCAAGAGACTGAAAGTGGGGAAGGCCCCGGGGGGAGACGGGTACACGGCCGACTTCTATAAACAATTCCAGCCCACACTAATGGAGCCCCTAGCCAAACTGTTTAATCAAATCTGAAATAAAGAAACAATCTCCCCCACCTTCCTGCAGGCCCTCATTACGGTAATGCCCAAGGCAGGAAAAGATCTAATGGAGCGCGGTTATTACAGACCCATTTCTCTCCTGAACCTTGATGCCAAGATCTTTGCCAGGATCCTGGCCACCCGCCTGGAGAAATGCCTCCCCCACCTGGTCCATCCAGACCAGGCGGGCTTCATACTTAACAGGTAAGCCTCAGACAGCATGCGCAAAACCCTCCATGTGCTGCATTCAAGGGAAACCCGGGACGAAGGTGCTTTACTGCTATCCCTAGACGCAGAGAAGGCCTTCGATAGGGTGAGCTGGGCATTCATGAGGGAGGTTCTGTCGGCAATAGGGGTGGGCCAGAGGTGGTTGGGATGGATGGCGGCACTGTATTCTGCCCCCGTGGCCGGGGTTGCTGCCAATGTGATGGAATCAGAGGCCTTCCCCCTAGAGAGAGGAACAAGACAGGGCTGCCCGCTATCCCCCCTGATATACGCCCTGGTCATGGAACCCTGGGCAATCTCGGTGCGCAACAATGAAGCTATCACTAGAGTTCGGATGGGCGACTCCCATTGCAAGATTAGCTTGTTTGCCGACGATGTCCTCCTGTATGTCACCAAAACGTCGCAAAAGATCCCCCATGTGTTACGAGCCTTGGCGCGCTATGGGGACCTCTCAGGGTACAAGGTTAACCTAGGCAAGAAGGTGGCTTTCATAGGGGGCCAGTTGCCGGAAACCAAGATAAAATATGTGGAGGATCTCCCCTTCCAGTTGCAGAGAGGCGGGTTTCGTCACCTGGGGATCCAAATCACACCTAACCCGGATGACCTCTTTTCAAGTAACTTCACCCCACTGTGGACTGAGGTGAAGAGAGATATAGAGAGGTGGGCGGCCTCTGGGTTTTCATGGATAGCACGACTCAATCTGATCAAAATGGTAGTACTCCCCAAATTCCTGTTCCTCTTCCAGATGCTCCCCACCCAGGTGCCTAAAACCTTCTTACACTCAATGAAGCGCACCCTACTCAGGTTCCTCCGGGCGGGAAAGAAACACAGGATCTCTTATGATGTCCTAACGAATTCGAAAGAAGACGGAGGGGTGGGAGTCCCGGATCTTGACACATACTACAGGGCATCCCAGCTGAGGATCCTTGTTGATCACTTTAACCCTAGGACAGAAAATGAGTGGGTGGCCCTGGACAATAGGTTACTCGCCCCAGTCAAGCTCGATGAATGGTTATGGGTTCCAAGAGCATGCATCCCCAGGCGGGTACTAGACCACCGGGGGTGGGGGTCCTCTGGTCTGTCTGGAAGGAAGAGAGTTGGCTCACAACCTGGCCCTCCCCGCTGAGCTGTATTTGGGCTCCGCCGTTCCTAGCTAAAGTTGCGGAACCAGCCGCCTACCAGAAATGGTATGAAGCGGGCCTTGTCAGAGCTTGCCACCTGTGGGTTGGAGGGTCCTTCATGCCCCTTCTAGATCTTGAGGAGGCCCTGGGGCTGGGCAAACTTTCGGCATTCTGCTACCTCCAATTTAAGGGTGTTCTCTCAGAACCCTCATGGGGCGACACCCTCAGGAGGGACTTAACGGACTTCGAGAAAATGATCATCTCCACTCGAGGCTCCAGGGGGGTCATATCCCATTTATATAAGCTCCTCTTGTTCTCGATACATAGGGATCCCCCACCGGCACGGACACAATGGGAGAAAGACTTGGGAGTGGCAATAGATGACAAAAGGTGGACAAAGATGTGCATCCGGGCCCACCGCTCAACGACCTCCCCCCAGTATAGACATCAAGCACTAAAGGTCCTACACAGATGGCACTACCCTCCCAGAGGATATCCAGAATGAGCCCGGGCTATGACCCTCACTGTTGGAAATGCCGAAATGCAATAGGCGACTACATGCACATGTGGTGGTCCTGTCCTAGGGTACAGTCGTACTGGGGAGAGGTCCTGTCCTGGATCAGGGGCGTGGATGGAATCGGTAGACCCCTGTGCCCCTGGTTGCTTCTCTTTGGGTTCGAGGTAGGAGATGATCAGGAGGACACCCAGGGTCACATGCTACAGGTCATGCTGGTGGCAGCCAGGAGCTGCCTGGCCCGAAAATGGAAGAACCTGCATATGCCCGAGGAGAAGGAATGGGTCACCAAGGTTCGGCCGATATACGACAGAGTTCCTAACGCATGTCCTAGATGAATCCAGATCCAACATTGAGGAACTCTGGCTCCCCTTTTTTGAAAAATACGAGCGCCCAGCCTGAGGGGTGAAACCCTAGCCCGGGAACCTGCCCAAGCCTCAGTGCACAACAAGGTTGGGACACCACAGGTACTAACCAAACAAGGTACGCTCCCCCTCAGGGGGTGCCACCAAGCTGAGCCCAAGACTATGTGTGCACAAGACTATTCGACAGTCCTAGTCTGAAAATGCTTTTAGTGGGTTTGCAAGATAAATCCGAAACTGATATTCGATCATCGGCTATGGGGGGGGTGGAGGGTGGGGGAAAAGGGTTATTGTTAAACTGTTCTACAAGGGAATGCATTTGATTTTAAACAATATGCTTGTTGTAATAACCTAAAAATGACAATAAAAACTATATTAAAAAAAAAACAGTTTGTATCTTTCTCTTTCACAGGTGGTACCGGCTGGTGGCCTATCGTTCGTACACATGGTGGCTTCATGGAAGGCTTGGACACCGCGTTCGACGAGTAATACCCGCCTGTGTCATTGGTGCCATTAGACAAACTTTCCCCAGTGACAGCGGTCAGTACAGGGGATTTTCCCTCGCTGAGCTGCAACCAGACCTTTACAATGTGTAGTATTTTTGTGCCATCAAAATAAGAAACCAAATAAAACACAACATATTTTTTTATCAATGGTTGTTTCAGTTTTTAAGTGAATCAAGTGTGTCTCCATTCCGCAGTGTTCCGGTGCTTTGTCTGCACGCCCCCGGCCAATCCATCCCCCCTCCACTATCAAAGGCAGTTCGCACCAGTGGATGGGCGCTGCCAATGGGGTGCTGTCAGGGGCGCAAACGGCCAAGGTGCCAAACACCATGTACACTTCAAAAGGTATCTTACGCCCAGGGGCCATTGTTCACATGGCCTCCTCAGACCCCATGTCTCCAGGCAGGCTCCCCTTGAAGCAGGCCGCTCCCCTGCAATACACATAGTACCACGACATATACAAGTCATTCATTCACAAAAACACCCCTTTTTGTTATTCTTTATAAACCACTTGATATTTACCGTGAGAACATCTTTGAGCACTGCAAGTCAACTCGTGAACGTGCTACTCTGTGACTGCTCAGTAGTGCTATGTTAATTTGTCTCATTGCTATGGACTTGAGTTTCTTTTGTTATGTTATCGATATATCAATTTGCATCAGTGTCAATTGGCATTGTATTGCATCCTTCGCGGACCATGTCTATAGTATAAGCATGTTTCTTTTTCGTGCATGATAGAACATTCAAGGGATGAGTAACAGGTTCTGATTTTCAACACATCAATAAATCGTTTGTGAAATGTATCCTATAACACAGCGGCCCACGCTGCACTGGTTTTGCTGTGGTGCCCAAAATAAAGCGTGCAATGAACAATGTATGGTCCAATTCATTCTTTCTCACATTTTTATGCAAAATAATTTTGTAATAATGTTGACCTTTATTTTGCAGAATTTACAACAATGCCTGCATGTTCTATTTTCTTTTGCCCTTCGAAGACCCATGACAAATCCGGAGGTATTACAATGTATGTATTCCCTAAGACTGTTGATTGAATAAGAGAATGGGTCAGATATTGCGGCCATCCACCGGAAGAGCTTGAAAGTAGAGTCAAACAAGTCTTGGAGGACAAGAGGGGTCATCGATACCGCATCTGCAGCCTGCACTTCAACCCGGATATGTACGACACATCCTTGTACACGAAGAGGAATCAACTGAGAACAACTCAAAAATTGCCCCCAAACGCTATTCCGACTTTATTCGTGAAAATGCCGCCACAGGTGAGTCACGCTTCTGGATTTAGCTTTACGCCTGTATTTTCGGTGTAAATGTCACTTATAATAATTTCAATATTTATATGATTGAATAACTGTTTAAATAATGACTATTTTGCTAAACATCAGTCCTTGTTTTTGAGGACCCTCATAGAACATTGATTTATGGGGACAGATAACTATGCTATATTATGCATTTACATAAGCATCATTTTCTCATATTCAGTCTTCTTACATGCCACTTTTTAATGTTGGAATTTCTAAATCTAATAATACTTTCCCTTTACAACTCCATGACTATCCACCGAATATGAAGCAACAAGATTCAACATCCATGTCTTCCCTGGAGTCATCAACCACTTCGAGCGCGTATCAGGTAATCTTACCTAGCTATTTGGTTCCAGACTGGTTTTATGCACGGAATTCTAGATAATGTGATCATATTTTTGCAACATATCATTGCTTTACACAATGTTTATCGTGGTGTGATATTGATATGTACCTTTGTCGTCTTTCCAAATTGTGTGTCCAGTTTCCAATATTTTCGTCCTTACTAGTGCAAATATTGTGTTTCAGGGAGATGCTGAAGTGTCCACTACAATTACATTATCCCTTGTAGTGTTTCCGGAACCAGACCTTGCAGTTGATCCGGAGCCAGAGGTATGCGTACTGACAGTACCATCTAATGAAAGAAAGTCGGTCTAATTATATGTGTAATGCAAATGACTTATTTTAAATGGATACTTTTTTTTTTAGGGATGTATACAAGATCCGTATATTGAATGGGAGGCACGTGGATCTGAGTCGGTGCGCCAGCTTGCGGATGATGATGTTGGAGTAAAGAAGGTTTCAAAGAAAAGAAATAAAAATAAGGTTAGTTATAAACACTTTATATTTTTGGCAATTGTTTTGTGCTCAGGCCTTCATTATATGCCTTTTTAAAAATTCTGCTAAGTACTGCACCTACCATTTTCAGGACATGGAAAGTAAGAAAATTTTGAGTTTGGCAGTCGTGCAGGTGTCCCAATGTAAATCCTCAGTGGCCATGGAGAAACCTGGTTTTATAAAATCACTGGAAGATGTACAATCGAGGGGAATGCAAATTGACCTCATAGCCACGGACAGACACATTTCAATAGCCAAGACAATGAGAGAGCAGTATCCAAGTGTCCAAATATTAACCATCAATTTGATGTATGGCATGTTGCCAAATCAATCAATAAAAAAATCTCGGCGGCAGGGAAAAAAAAGGTTTTGAAAGTATTTCACAATGGTCCAAGTCTTTCAGCAACCATCTTTGGTGGAGCTCCAAAACATGCAATGGGTCTGTGGAAATTCTACTGGAAAAATGGCAGTCACTAATGCACCACTGTTCCAACGTTCACCACTGGACAGAAAACCAACATTTCCACCAATGTGAACATGGCCCTTTGTCCCCAGAGCAGGCACGGAAGAAGTGTTTGATCCCATCTTCACCTCCACACAAAGGCCTTGAAAAGATTGTGTTTGATAAAACTCTATCAAGAGATCTGAAGGGACTCACAGAATTCTGTCACACAGGATATTTGGAGGTGTTCCACAATATGTGCCTAAAGAACAGGCCAAAGAGATTGCATTTCGGCATCCAGGGGATGAAATCTAGGACTTTACTAGCAGTATTAGCGCATAAAGAGAATGTAGGCCGGGAACAATCTAGGACTGCAGGAAACCTAGGGATGCTTTGCTACACTATGGCCTGTACGAAAAGAAACAAAAAATGGGTTGTCAAACCAGTATATGAGAAAATGGAATTCGATTTTGTGAAAGATCTTATTGTTAATGTTGTAGAGATACATACTCATGGAATTGCGCACAAATCTGTTCAGAGCACACATACATTGCCACAAAACCAACGTGCCATGTCCACCCAAAGCAGAGCTTGTTCAATCGTTCAAATCCCGGTACAAATGATTACCATCTGTTTTTATTTTTGACAAAAATGTTTTCATAAACTGTACAAATAAAGTATGCAATGTGTCTTTTGAAATCTATCCTCTTAGTCCTTTTCTTAAAAAAATAGTACATTTATTACGATTGCTTTCACATTTAACAGTTTAGTCGAGCTACTGTGGGACCTTCATTTTTCGTGTCAATGACCAATGGATAACAGTGTGTAAGAATCTTTGGGTTTTGGCAGTTGCCTTGCCATATATTTCCCCAAACAGCTGAACATCTGCTCGTCACACAAAAGGGGTCAGACCTAGGCTACAAAACATTCTAGGCACGCAAGAAGTACTGACTGTGAAAACATGCCATGGGGTAGGAGGCCATGAGATAAGCAGAGGTCGGCCTATTACTAGACACATTTTGACTCAGTTTTTGTGTTACATCGACTATAATTTGGGAGTAGGGGGCATTCTGTCATTGGCAAGTTTCCCCTACACCTCAGCAGCGCCACGAACAACGAGCAGTGACAGCCCCCAATTTTTTCTTCCTGTGCCCATGCTTCAAAATTCATGTTCTCATGGATGCATTGACATTGGATGTTGCAAAGTAATGAAGTATGTTCATTGTGAGTGAAGGTCAACAGCTTTGAATTTTTGATTCATAGCTGGGAGGCCCACGCATCCCATGCACAGGATAAGGTTCTATTGTTTTTTGACCTTGAGAGGCAGGGACTATTCCGAAAGGGATTGAATTGAAGGGGGGGGGGGGTGTAATAATGTATGATATGATAAGGTTGCCCATTCCGAAACTGGACCTAGTTACATATAAGTTCAGTTTATGAAATTCGTTGACACGAACAGAGGAGTCTGCATTACGGTCTGCATTACGCCAAGAGAATGGAAATGCCGAATATAATGTAAGTTTCTCTTTAGACGATTTTATACCAGAACTAGTCGAAATACGAATAGCTGACCGTTATTGCTGGGCCACATTGTACTTGTTTGTTCTTTGTGGCATATTGCAATGAAGTGCTAGTACAACCTTTGTGTGCTGGGCTATCTACCGGGCACATGGGCAGGCCAGCATCGAGACGCATGTAGACCACCACTTGTTTCTCCCTGGTTCTATGCTAATAAATCATTACATTGTTTGTGCTGTGCACCTTGAATTGTTGCCCCAGTTTACGCATTACGTTTAGAGCTCAACATACTCCATTGCACTATCCTCGGAAGCAAATAGCGGAGTACTTTGATATTCCACCTTGTATCCTCTCGGTTTACATTGTGTCACCTCTGCGCTAATAAAGAAAATGATTGATTGTAATAAAGATCGGCTACTGAGACACATTTCTATTTTTATGTTTTGCAAACAGGTACATCGTACCATTCTGCGATTATCTATTCCAGACCCCGACCGATGGATTCTTCACCCGCCAGCTGCAGCTACATGTCAATCACTGTATCTACTTAACCGTTTTTTGGGACGACAGACAAGGTCTAATATGCCCGTGCGCGGTACCAGCGATTAGGAGCAACATAACAACCTTTATGGTGGTCTAGTGTCAGGAAATGCCCTGGTAATCGACCCGTTTCCATAAGGTCACATAGAACTAGGCCCTGCTTTCGGATTAAACACCCCATCCATAGCTCCCGATTGGTTAGAAGTCCGTCTCGTACTTCACAAAACTCATTGGCACCTATGAACAGCCGCCGTTTACTTCAGAAACGGCGTTGGTCATTACCTTGGAGACGCGCTCCTTCAGCGTTCCTGCAGTCACATGTTTTCCTGCTACTCTGTCCTTGTCCATGCAGAATTCGCCTACAACAACTCATTCCACACATCCACTGGTACCACACCATTCCATGCCTTGTACGGTCAACACCCACGGACTATTCCGGGGGATCTAGTCCTAGACATCTCTAACCCAGCTGTTCAAGCCTGTTTTAGGGACCTCACTGCTGTCCATACAGCAGTGGGAACCCATTTAAAGGAGGCCCAGGAAAAGGCTAAAACCTATGCTGACCATCACTGTCGGGATGCTCCCACATAAGACATCGGTTCCAAGGTGTGGTTGTCCACAAAGAACCTTCGCATTCCGGGTCGTAAATCATTGTTGCCTCGCTTCATAGGCCCATTCCCGGTTTCCGCAGTGATTAATGTCGTGGCGGTCAAAGTAGAGTTAACTAAATCATGGAAAATCCACCCAGTTTTTCATGCGGCATTGCTCAAGCCATGTGCTAGTTCTACTAGGCTGCCCGTTGTTAAACGAGTCTTCACGAGATCGCTGGTTACCTTTTCTTCCTGGAGACCGTGGAGTTGAGGTTGCCAGTCTGTCAGAGTATCTCTTGCCGATGAATGAGTAGCGCGAGAAATTAGCCCAATACCCTCCTGACGATATATGACAGGATGGCGCTGAACCAACTCCCAACGCCACGGGTGGCACTTCTCCGTATTTACGTGGCGTCGGAACAGTGTTTCCACTGGCAGAGAAGGCTTAATGAAGACACCGATAATGGTGGAAGCTGAACTCCGGAACATCCAAGAGGGTAGCAAGGCACAGGTACCGGCAGGGCACAAGACAGGTAAGGAAGGAAGGTCTGCAAGGTCAAAACAGAACAGACAAGGGAATCCTACTATCCTAGCAGAAGGGAAGCAAACCAGGAACCCAGACAGGAACTCCCCTACCCCAACCCAGGAGGCAGGCAAGGACAAGGTAGAACTGGGAAGCAAGGGGTAGGAGGACTAAGGAGCAGGGAGAGGACAAGGAGGAAAGGCTGGGCTAGGCAGGATAAGGCAGAGCAAGGAACTGGAGAGGCTTTGGCACGGACACCAGGGCTCCAGCAGCGCATACACAGTAACAACCGTGTTGAGACGCGTTGTCCCTGTGTATGCGGCGCTCTTTTAAAGCCCGGCATCAAAGCGAGGCTTGGAACGCATGTTCCGACACTGCGCATGCGCGGGAAGTCGGATACTGACGATCCGCGCATGTGCAGATCCTCGCAAGATGGCGGCGCCCACGGAGCCCATCCGGACCACGGGCCGGCGTGGGAAAAGGCGCCACCGCTGGTACAGCCTCCATGAAGGAGGAGACCGCTGCGGCCGTGGACCCGGGACCCCAGGACAGGTAAGTGGCGCCCGCGAGCGAGCGCGCAGTGTGACACCATACCCCCTCCCGGATAACCCCGGAGCACCGGGTTTCCAAGGGTAGCGGAGATAGAAGTCCCGAACCAGGCGCGGTGCATGCACGAAGGAGCTTGGTTCCCAAGTGCGATCACAAGCAGGATATCCTTTCCAGCTGACCAGGAGTTGCAGAGCACCCCGCCAAATCCGTGAACCACATATCTCCTGCACCTCAAACTCAGGGACCCCCCCGAACCAAGACCGGGGCAGGACGGGAACAGGTGCGACCCATAACATCGGGCACATAGGGCTTCAAAAGAGACACATGAAAGACAGGATGGACCCTCCAAGAACGTGGCAGAGACAAACGAAAGGCAACAGAAGAAACACGCCCAATGATGCGAAAGGGACCAAAAAAGCGGGGAGCCAGTTTCACAGGTAAATTGCGTACCGGTAGATTCTTGGAGGACAGCCATACCCTGTCCCCAACATGAAGGACGGGCTCAGGGCTCCGTCTCTTGTCAGCCTGTTCCTTCATACGTGCCTGTGCCACTGCCAAGGTACCGGCCGCCAGGCGATGTTGATTGCGGATCAGGGATACCAGGGCATCTGCAGATGGTACGGCACTGGAAGATGTAGGACGAACTGGAAGCAATCTGGGGTGAAGACCAGAAGAGCAGAAAAAGGGGCTGAGTCCGGTAGCAGAATGAACAGCATTGTTGTAAGCTGTTTCCGCGGTGTCCAACCATTCCGACCAGTTGTCTTGAGTGGCATTGGCATAACAACGTAGGTATTGCTCAAGGGTTTGATTGGTGCGCTCTGTCTGCCCATTGGTCTGTGGATGATAGCCGGAACTCAGGGCTCGCTGAATGTCCAAATGCCGACACAGTTGGTCCCAAAAGGATGAGATGTATTGAGATCCCCGGTCCGATAGAATTTTCTCCGGAAGACCATGAAGACGATACACCTCGTGTAGAAAACGTCGTGCCATCTGGGAGGCAGTGGGCAGTTTGGGAAAGGGCAAGAAATGAGCAGTCTTGGTGAAGCAGTCCACCACCACCATTATACACGTGAAACCACCAGACAGGGGCAGGTCAACGATGAAATCCGTGGCGATGGTATGCCAAGGGTACGGAGGCGTAGGCGTGGGTTTCAGGAGACCAATGGGCCTTTTGCGAGGAATCTTGATCTGGGCACATACAGGGCAGGAATCCACATAGTGCTTTACCAGCGTGGCCCATCCAGGCCACCAGTACTGCCGTGCAACCAGTTCTTGTGTTGTGCGGACTCCACGATGACCACAAACGACGGAATCATGGCAATTCTGTAGAACGATCTTCTGGAGCTCCAAGGTGGGAACGTACAGACGATCCTTAAAGAACAACAAGCCGTCACGTTCTCTGATGTCAGAACGTTGTAGTATCTGTAATCTTGAGGGATCCGTTCGTGTGGCTTCTATCAACTGTTGGAACTGGGGAGTCACCATCGATAGAAAATGCTTTGACGCTATCAGAGGCTCTGGTTCCTTGGTACCTTCAACATTGTTTTCCAGAGACCGAGACAGAGCATCAGCCTTTGTATTCTGGGAACAAGGAATGTACGTGACGGTGAAATCAAACTGCGAAAAGAAAAAGGCCCAACGAGCATGACGGGAGGTTCTGCATTGCAAAGAGCGCAGGAACTGTAGATTACGGTGATCTGTGCGAACCACCACCGGGTACCTCCCACCCAGCAAGTGATGTTGCCACTCCTCGAGAGCTGCTTTCATAGCCAGTAATTCCTTTTCACTGCATAGTTTCTCTCGCTTGCTGACAATTTCCGTGATTAGTAAGCCACCGGGTGCTCTGTTCCCGTGACTGAATCTTGCTGTAGTAAGACCGCACCAATTGCGTAGTCCGAAGCGTCTGTTTCAACCACAAATGGTTTTTCATCATCTGGATGTCTAAGAACAGGAGCCGACATGAAGGATTTTTTCAATTCCAGAAATGCCTCCTCGGCCTGCGTGTCCCAGAGAAATGGCACCTTGGTACTGGTCAGGCGGGTTAGGCTGTTGGCAAGTTGAGAAAAGCGTGGAATGAAGCGTCGATAAAAGTTGGCGAAGCCCAAGAACCTTTGAAGTGACTTCACGCCATGTGGCGGTTTACATTCTCGTATAGCTTGCAGTTTTGCGGGATCCATCCGCACTCCCGTGCTGCTGATCACATAGCCCAGAAATTCCATGCTTTCCATATGAAATTGACATTTTTCTACCTTGGCATACAGGCCGTTAGCTGTTAGTCTACGAAGAACTTCCTGAACATGTGCAACATGTGCAGTTCGAGTGTCAGAAAAAACCAGGATGTCATCAAGGTATACCCATACAGATATTCCAATAAGGTCCGAAAAGACATCGTCCATGAACCGCTGGAAGACTGCCGGAGCGTTGCAGAGTCCAAACGGCATCACCCTGTACTCGTAGTGACCGATAGGTGTTTTGAAGGCCGTCTTCCACTCATCTCCCTTCCTAATCCACACCAGGTGATAGGCGCCTCTTAGATCCAGCTTGGTGAAGATTTGTGCGGATTTCAGGGATTCGATGATGTCCCGGATGAGTGGTAATGGATACCTGTCCTTCCTCGTGATCTCATTTAGTTGACGATAATCGATACAAGGGCGCAAAGTACCCTCTTTCTTCTTGACGAAGAATAACGGGAATCCTGCGGGGGACTTGGACGGCACTATGTAGCCCTTGTTGAGGCAATCCTTAATGTACTCCTGTAGGACGCCTTTCTCGAGTTGGGTCAACGAATAGATCTTGCCGTGGGGAATGACCGCATCGGGCAGGATGTCAATGGAACAGTCAAAGTGCCGGTGGGGCGGTAATGGTATGTCCTCAGGCCTGGAGAACGCCTTGTGGTATCCGGCATATTCCTGAGGTACCAACTGGGTGGCACATAAACGGGCAGATACGTCAACAGGATTGAGGGACTCCAAAATTGCAGGAAAGGTTTCGTGAAGTCCACAGTCCCGAGGACAAGGCGTCGAAGAGAACACCAGGGAATGAGCGGTCCAGTTGACCTGAGGATTGTGATATAGCAGCCAAGGTAGGCCCAGCACCACCGGAAAAGAGGGAGACTTGATGACATCCAACGAAATCCGTTCGAGATGCCCTTCTACAGAGAGCCACAAGGGATCGGACTGTTGGCAGACTGGACCAGAAGACAAAGCAGAACCATCAATCACCTCGACCACAGTTGGTCGTTCTTTGTAATGTAAACGGATCCCATTGGCAATCGCGAACGAGGCATCGATGTAGTTGCCGGATGCTCCACAATCTAGAAGGGCCCAGGTTTTCACACACTTCCCTAGCCAGGCAACACCGACTTTCAGGATCAACAAGGGCACCGGGTTCATAGGAGGAAGGTCAGATTCAGAGAGGCGGCCCGCTGCTGCCTTCGCCTCAAACAACGGGCCTGTTAGTTTTCCTGCTTCTTCAGAGGGCGTAGCGGACAGGTGCCTAGAAAATGACCCGAACCACCGCAATACAAGCACAAGTTCTGCTGTCGTCTTCTTTTCTTTTCGGCCTCGGACAACGGGCCTCGGATGGCACCCAACCTCATGGGTTCTGGGCCCACATCGGTAGAGACAGCTGGTCCGGGGTTCAGTACCGGAAGAACCGGGTGATACCTGTCAGATCTGCGACGTTCACTCCGTCGTTCAGCTAACCTGTGGTCAATGCGTAAGACTTGTTCCACCAATGCAGGCAACGTTTCTGGCTCCGGGATGTGCAGCAATTCGTCTTTGTACTCTTCTCGTAGTCCCCGACGAAACAAGGTTTTCTGAATGATTTCAGGCCACTGTGAATCGGTTGCTAATTGTCGAAACCGATTTATGTAGTGGATTATGTCACCTGGTCCTTGTTTGATCTCCATTAATTGATTCTGGGCCATGGCTGCCAAATTGGGCGGTTTAAAGACATCCAAAAAGGCTTTCTCGAAAGCAGCAAAATCACCCAACAGGGGACTGTTGGTAGAGACCAAAGGTGCGGCCCAAGCAAGTGCATTGCCGGTTAGGTTTCCAAGGATATACCCGATCTTTGCCTTGTCTTGACCAAAATGACTTGACCTGAACTGGAAATGGATCCGACAGTGTGTACAGAACTCTGCCACTCGACGCGGGTCACCATCATATTTCATCGGAGTAGTGTAAGCCATGGAGTTCTCAGATGGTGTAGCTGGTTGTGAGGGATTAGCCATACTCCGACCCATCGCTTGTCGAAGGGTGTCTTTCTCCTGGCGGAGGGTGGTCATTTCAAGACGCATGGCACGCATTTCTTCGCGTAATTCCTGCATGTCGTCCATGTCGGGACTGAAGGAAAGGCGTCTCAATCTGTTAAACGAGTCTTCACGAGATCGCTGGTTACCTTTTCTTCCTGGAGACCGTGGAGTTGAGGTTGCCAGTCTGTCGGAGTATCTCTTGCCGATGAATGAGTAGCGCGAGAAATTAGCCCAATACCCTCCTGACGATATATGACAGGATGGCACTGAACCAACTCCCAACGCCACGGGTGGCACTTCTCTGTATTTACAAGGCGTCGGAACAGTGTTTCCACTGGCAGAGAAGGCTTAATGAAGACACCGATAATGGTGGAAGCTGAACTCCGGAACATCCAAGAGGGTAGCAAGGCACAGGTTCCGGCAGGGCACAAGACAGGTAAGGAAGGAAGGTCTGCAAGGTCAAAACAGAACAGACAAGGGAATCCTACTATCCTAGCAGAAGGGAAGAAAACCAGGAACCCAGACAGGAACTCCCCTACCCCAACCCAGGAGGCAGGCAAGGACAAGGTAGAACCGGGAAGCAAGGGGTAGGAGGACTAAGGAGCAGGGAGAGGACAAGGAGGAAAGGCTGGGCTAGGCAGGATAAGGCAGAGTAAGGAACTGGAGAGGCTGAACAAGGCACGGGTAAGGCAGAGCAAGGAACTGGAGAGGCTGAGGCACGGACACCAGGGCTCCAGCAGCGCATACACAGTAACAACCGTGTTGAGTCGCGTTGTCCCTGTGTATGCGGCGCTCTTTTAAAGCCCGGCATCAAAGCGAGGCTTGGAACGCATGTTCCGACACTGCGCATGCGCGGGAAGTCGGATACTGACGATCCGCGCATGCGCAGATCCTCGCAAGATGGCGGCGCCCACGGAGCCCATCCGGACCGCGGGCCGGCGTGGGGAAAGGCGCCACCGGGGGTACAGCCTCCATGAAGGAGGAGATCGCTGCGGCCGTGGACCCGGGACCCCAGGACAGGTAAGTGGCGCCCGCGAGCGAGCGCGCGGTGTGACACCCGTCCATCCACCTCCTGTTATGGTTCAGGGTTCAGAGGAGAACGAAGTCAACGCTATACTGGACTCCAAGCTCTCCAGAGGTACTCGGTTGTTTCTGAAAGACTGGAAGGGCTACGGCCCGGCTGATCGGACATGGGAACCCGCTTCAAATATTCACGCCCCCCGTCTCATGTCTCGGTTCCTTGCCTCGGAAGTGGAGGGGTCTTCATTGGGGGAGGATGCTGTCAGGAAACGCCCTGGTAATCGACCCGTTTCCATAAGGTCAAATAGAACTAGGGCCTGCTTTTGGATTAAACACCCCATCCATAGTTCTCGATTGGTTAGAAGTCTGTCTCGTACTTTACAAAACTCATTGGCACCTATGAACAGCCGCCGCTTACTTCAGAAACGGCGTTGGTCGTTACCTTGGAGACGTGCTCCTTCAGCATTCCTGCAGTCACGTCTTTTCACACGTTAGTCCTGTTCATGGAATCACGTGACTGCCTCCCTACTTATGCTCCACCTTTTCCTTGTTTCTCTGCTTCTGAATTTGTATTCTACAGCCTTGCTACCTTGCCTTGTTTTGCTCTCTGCTTTTTGAACCTGGTTATGCTTCATGGAACTCCTTTGTCTTGCCCCTTACCTGCTGTCTGGAAATCCTGCTGCCGACTCGGACCGTCCACGAACTTCTCTCTCCTGCTGGATCGTGCTTCTGCTGCCCGCAAGTTATCGACTCGGAACTGTTCACGGAACTACACCGTCTACCCTTACCTGCTGCTTGATTAACTTGTTGCCGACCCGGATCTCTCACGACTTGCTCTGCCTACTGAAACGGTACTTCTGCTGCCCGCACGGTAACCGACTCAGAACTCTTGACCATTCTAATCCAGCATCCAAACTCACGCTCTCACGAAATTACCTGCTGCCTTCGGCTCTACTGATTTCTACGTTTACAAGAACTGCCAAATGCCCGCATTCCGGTGGACGCCACGTGCTTGCTGGGACTTGGAGGTATTCCTGGAACAACATTAGGCGTCCTCGTTCCGGCGGGTGCTAGGTGGATCATTGTCATGCTGCCTACACCCGGGGACCCTGACCAAGTCCAGAAACCCCGGAAGCAGGCATCAAGTTATTCCAAGCAAGCCCAACAACCCCTGCTAGGGGCTATTTGGGTGCAGTACTGGCATCTATGGCGCCAGGCTCATTTGGAGAGTCAGTCCTGGCGCCATAGGCGCCAGGCTCATAGATTAAAACTTACCTGATGCAGACCATGCTGCAAACTTACCTGATGCAGACCAGGCTGCAAGAGCTCCAAGCCAAAAGAGGCTTGGAAGTGACCACTTTAGCTAGGGACTATTTTTTACTCGGGTGGGGCTGGGGAGGAATACTTACCTAGGACTACTTTGGAGGGCTATTTAAAACACGCCTGAAGAGCAGCACACGCTTCGCGTTATTCTGCATCCAGCAGCGTAACGCTCACTGTGCCTGCAGTCTGCATCCATTCCTCTGCCACGCCCACCTCGAGTCTGGAGCACCTAGAAAAAGGGAGAAAGAAGGAGAAAAGGTTAGAACAAGAGCAATACCTTTGATCCTTACCTGAATTCCCGATCCATCGCGCCTTCGAGCTGGAACAAAGAAGTTATTTAATGCGCGTCGCCTCACCTGCTGCAGCGCCGCGCTGAACTCACCGGCCTTCGCAGCATCTTCACATTCCACTGCATCCTTCTGCATGTTCCCGCCGCATTCCGGCACCTAAGGGGAAGACAAGAACAGCAAGTTGCGCCAAGGGAATACACAGAGGCAATATTAGTTACCACCCATAGACTTACCTGATTTTACCACCGGGGGTAATATTCCTCTTCACGGGTCGGCGCAGCTTCTAGTGCATCCTCGCCGAACCCCGGCCCCTAAGGAGAAACAAAAGGACAGCAAGGTGAAACAAAGGGACAAACTAGGGGAAACCTCCTCACCACAATAGACTTACCTGATTTTACCGCCGGAGGCATTATTCCCAGAGACTTCATACTTTCTCTCAGCGCCTGAATAAGGGAGAAAGCAACAGGTTACATATTGACATTATTTTATCGAACTGTGTTGGATAATACAAATCCTTACCTGAATATTACCGGTTGCCACTAGGAACTCTTCGCTAGGGTCAAGCTGCAACCTGCAAGGAATCAGACAGAGTGAAAGTCAGACATTTGAACTCTTACGACCTACATACTTACGGCGTCTTGCTTGGAATCTCAGAGTCAATGTTGTTCTGGAACTCACCAATTTCTTCGAGCCAGTGAAGCAACTGGTTATCTACGCGCCCCTGCGCTCAATGCAGGATGGAGAGCTCATCTTTCCAAACCATCAGGTGAGACTATAAGAGGGGACATCAAAGGTGATCAGTGAGGAGAACAGCGGGAGTGGGGGGGTTAACTCTCAACTCCAAGGGTGGTTAATTCCCTTTCTCCATTTGCAGAAGAATATTCCTACGGGCCAAGCAAACGAAGCTAGGTGGGCCAGTCCAGTCTGTCATCTCGGCAATACGCGCCACATTGGTGGATACCGCAGCTGTCCAGTTCAGATTGACGCCTCTGTGGGAGCCAGGTGACCGTAACAATCATTGCTTCATGTGAACTCAGACCACGCCCGACAAGCGTAGAGGTCCGCTTGCCGAACTTGAAGAAGGATACTCAGACCTCGCATTTCATCATACTAATGGTCCTCGTAGATCCAAGGCAGCCATCGCGTATGCACGCAGTAAGGGCATACATTGATAGCGGGGCCATAGGAAACTATGTGGACTACGAATTGGCTTCCAGGATGAATCAAACTCTCTGCCGAAAAACCACCTCAGATGTTATTACCACAGTCGATGGAACTGAAATTGCCTCTGGTCCTGTAACTCATTCCACCGAGATGAAACTATTGGGTCAGGATGGGCATCGAGAGACCATTGTGTTTGATCTAATCAAAGCCCCACAGTTCCAAATAATACTGGGGATACCTTGGTTGGAAACACATAATCCTTGTATTGATTGGCGAGAGAAGAGAGTAACCTTCCCAGATTGTGCACAAACCTGTTACCCAAAGAAAAATCTGAACGCAGGCCTGGCCACAGTAACCACAGCAGTCGTGCAACTACCTCCAGAATCCCAAGAATTCCAGGATGTCTTCCAAAAAGAACAGGCAAACACCTTACCACCTCACAGATCGTACGATTGTCAAATCGATCTCATACCCGGTGCACAACCCCCTTGTAGCAGGATCTACTCCCTTACGGAACCTGAGAACCTTCACCTATGACAATACTTAGACCAGTACCTTGCTAATGGCTTCATTCGCCCATCCAAGTCCCCTGCATCTTCAGCTTTGTTCTTCGTGCCCAAAAAGGAAGGTGACCCCAGAAAGTGCATAGACTACCGCGCATTGAACCAGATAACTGTTAAGAACCGATACCCATTGCCTCTGATCCCTGAACTACTAGACCAAGTGAAGGACGCTTGCATATACACTAAGTTAGATCTCCGGGGGGGCATACCATCTGGTACGTGTAAAAGAGGGCGACGAATGGAAGACTGAAGCACGTTCGAGCAGTCCTTGAGAAATTGTGCCAGCACAAACTATATGCAAAACTGGAAAAATGCGTTTTTCATGCACAGAAGTTGAATTCCTTGGGTTTATCCGGACCCCAAAAGGAGTCCGAATGGACTCACGAAAGGTGGATGCAATCGTTAAGTGGCCATCACCAAGTTCAGTTAAAGGAGTAAAAAGCATGCTCGGCTTTGCCAATTTCTACCGCAGATTCATCCTGGATTTTTCACATGTTGTACATCCCATCACAGCACTCTTGCGAAAAAATAAACGCTTTATGTGGGCTGAAGAAGCTGAAAATGCCTTCCAAGAGCTGAAAGCGAAATTCACATCTGCACCTGTATTAAAGCACCCGCGCCCTGAACTTCCATACATAGTGGAAACTGATGCATCCAGTCTAGCCATGGGAGCTGTCCTGTCTCAAAAGGACCCTGAAACTGGCCAGCTTCACCCAGTAGCATTTTGGTCCAGAAAGTTCTCGGCACCCGAGTTAAACTAAGCGGTTACCGACAAGGAGTTATTAGCCATTAAATCCACCTTCAAGGCTTGGCGGCACTATCTTCTCGGTGCCAGGCATAGCATTACTGTGATCACCGATCACCGGAACTTACAGTATTTAAAGACAGCCAAGGCCCAATCGTCACGCCAACTCTGATGGGCATTGTTCTTTGCCGAGTTCGATTTCGTTATAACCTATCGACCAGGTTGTACGAATGGTAAAGCAGACGCCTTATCCCGAATAGGGTTGGGAGAGGCAGAAGTGAACCCAGAACAAGTACCTATAATTTCCGAACAAAGGATTCTTGGCATGACTACTCTACAGACACTAGAGGACATTCAGGTAAAGATCCAGCAACTCTTTGATCCTACAGCCCTGCACGACTGGGTACAGAAAGGCCCGGACTACTCTGTCACCAATGACCTGCCTTATTACCAAGGGCGGCTATTTCTGCCACACAAGGAACTACAAGAGCTAGTCATTTCCCGTTATCATGATACCCTAATGGAGCGGCACCCAGGTATTGCAAAAACTGAAGCTAAAATTAAGAGACAATTCTGGTGGCCCACTTGGCGAAAGGATATTAAATCATTTGTGATGTCTTGTGGCATTTGTGCCCAAAACAAAATTCAAAAGAAAAAACCAGCTGGACTCTTACAACCTTTAGACATTCCGCCTACACCATGGCACACCTTATCGTTAGACTTTATTACTGATCTACCCCCTTGCAATGGATTTAACACCATTCTAGTTATTGTGGATCTTTTTACCAAGATAGCCCACTTTATTCCTTTAAAGGGATTACCTTCAGCTTCAATCCTGGCCAAGGAGTTCCTCGAAAACATTGTTCGCATACACGGATTTCCGTCCGTATTGGTCTCTGACCGGGGCAGTCAATTCATTTCACATTTTTGGAAAAAATGTTGTCAATTGGTGCAAATCGAAGTGAGGTTATCGACCAGTCACCACCCCCAAACCGACGGTCAGACAGAGAGGACCAACCAGACTCTTGAACAATACCTGCGTTGTATGTTACATCAGACTGAGAGTAATTGGAAAGACATTCTTTGGATCGCCGAATATGCATACAATAATTCAGTACATTCTGGAACTGGACAAAGCCCCTTTTATACCTTATATGGGCACCATCCTGAAACCTCAGACCTTGACTCACCCCAACACTTAGAAATGCCTGCAGTGGACCATCTGCACACTACGATTACACAAGCCTTTAAGGAAGCAACTGCACATTCAAAACAGGCGAAAGAAAAATACAAGAAAGATGCTGATCGGCATAGAAGTGATACTCCACAATACCAGATAGGGGACCAAGTATGGTTAGCCACAAAACATATACCTCTAAAGGGAACATGGACCTTTAACCCCAGATATTTAGGACCTTACTCTATTAAGGCCATTATCAACCCGGTGGCTGTCAAGTTGGACTTACCTGCTAATATGCAAATTCACCCTGTCTTTCTTGTGTCACTTTTGAAGCCAGTGCAACCAGGGACGAGACTAACCAAGCCACCAGACCCCATCCTTGTAGACGGGGAACCCGAATTTGAAGTTAAGAACATCCTGGACTCCAAGCTGATAAAGTCAAAACTTTTTTATTTAATCGACTGGAAAGGTTACAGACCACAGGAAAGGTCATGGGAACCTAGTGACCACGTTCATGCACCCCGATTGGTGAAACAATTCCCAGACAAACCGTAACCACAGGGAAGAACGACTTTAGGAGGGGCCTTGGGGGGGGGGAGTGCTGTCATGATGCCTACCCCCGGAGACCCAGACCAAGTCCAGCAACCCCGGAAGCAGGCATCAAGTTATTCCAAGCAAGCCCAACAACCCCTGCTAGGGGCTATTAGGGTGCAGTCCTGGCATCTATGGTACCAGGTTCATATGGAGAGTCAGTCCTGGTGCCATAGGCGCCAGGCTTATAGATTAAAACTTACCTGACGCAGACCATGCTGCAAACTTACCTGATGCAGACCATGCTGCAAGAGCTCCAAGCCAAAAGAGGCTTGGAAGGGACTACTACCTAGGGACTATTTTTTACTCGGGTGGGCCTGAGGAGGAATACTTACATGGGACTACTTTGGAGGCTATTTAAACCACGCCCGAAGAGCAGCACACGCTTTGCGTTATTCTGCATCCAGCAGCGTAACGCTCACCGTGCCTGCAAGTCTGCATCCAGTCTTCTGCCACGCCCGCCTCGAGTCTGGAGCTCCTAGAAAAAGGGAGAAAGAAGGAGAAAAGGTTAGAACAAGAGCAATACCTTTGATCCTTACCTGAATTCCCGATCCATCGCGCCTTCCATTTGGAAGAAAGAAGTTATTTAATGCGCGTCGCCTCACCTGCTGCAGCGCCGCGCTGAACTCACCGGCCTTCGCAGCATCTTCACATTCCACCGCGTCCTTCTGCATGTTCCCGCCGCACTCCGGCACCCAAGGGGAAGACAAGAACAGCAAGGTGAGCCAAGGGAATACACATAGGCAATATTAGTTACCCCCCATAGACTTACCTGATTTTACCACTGGGGGTACTATTCTTCTTCACGGGTCGGCGCAGCTTCCACTGCATCCTCGCCGAACCACGGCCCCTAAGGGGAAACAAAAGGACAGCAAGGTGAAACAAAGGGACAAACAAGGGGAAACCCCCTCACCACAATAGACTTACCTGATTTTACAGCCGGAGGCATTATTCCCCCAAGACTTCATACTTTCTCTCAGATGCTGAATAAGGGAGAAAGCAACAGGTTACATATTGACATTATTTTATCGAACTGTGTTGGATAATACAAATCCTTACCTGAATATTACCGGTTGCCACTAGGAACTCTTCGCTAGGGTCAAGCTGCAACCTGCAAGGAATCGAAAGTCAGACATTTGAACTCTTACGACCTACATACTTACGGCATCTTGCCGGGAATCTCAGAGCCAATATTGTTCTGGAACTCACCAATTCCTTTGAGCCAGTGAAGCAACTGGTTATCTACGTGCCCCTGCGCTCAATGCAAGATGGAGAGCTCATCTTTCCAAACCTTCAGGTGAGACTATAAGAGGGGACATTAAAGGTGATCAGTGGGGAGAACAGCACGAGTGGGGGGGTTAACGTTCAACTCCACAAGTGGTTAATTCCCTTTCTCCATTTGCAGAAGAATATTCCTATGGGCCAAGCAAACGAAGCTAGGTGGGCCAGTCCAGTTCGTCATCTCGGCACTACGCATCACATTGGTGAAGACCGCAGCTGTCCAGTTGAGATCGACGCCTCTGTGGGAGCCAGGTGACCGTAACAATCATTGCTTCATGTGAACTCAGACTTTCCGCTGGTAACCATCTACCTCAGTTCCTCTTTCATCTTGCTTTTCTTTTCCCTGGTCCTATGGTGCAATGGTAAGACCTTTTGTTCATGTTGTCCTTTCTCGTTTTCTATTAAGCACAGAATTATTGGCTATTCAACCCTTCTACCATTATATCTTGTCATAGGATCATCCATACTCAAGTCAGTAACAGTGACCTTGTGTTGGGGGGGGTTGATTCTCTTAACAAGGTACTTATTTGCGATCTTGGTGATTAGCTACATCTGTGTTAAACTTGGTACTAATCTTGACCTTCCCTTGCAGGTCAGCGGTATCCTGTGACGTCCATCCCTCTTTGGGTCAATTAACTCCTCAGGCGATTGTTTTCACATCCCCGAGGGGTGCATTGGCAGAAAGAACACGTCGGCTACACGATGAGTTCAACTGCTGGAATAGAGCTCCCACCAGGGATTCTTCAGAGCTCTGACATCTAGTGCCAAGTTGATGCACCAGCTTTGCAATTCACCGTGCGACCGAAGTGCTTCATTTAGACAAAACGAACACCCAGTGTACCCAAAATGAACAGCACGTGACTCACGTAAACATTTGCAGATTTGCGGATCGAGAGCAAAGAAAAAAAGTCCCATTTTGATTGATTATGTCAGTTGCCGAATGTTATCAAAACATTTAATGTGAAATAAATGTACTTTACCAATGGGCTCTTGCTGTTTCCTTTTAAAGTACAGTTTCATATTCCTAATTGTGACGCGCTGTGCCGTGAGACGATGTGTGTTGTTTTCCGGGTTCCGCGTTTTGTCGCCTAGGTGACGACTGGGCACGTTTGGCTAAGCTGCCCAGTAACGTCACGGAGAGAGGCGGAGAATATCAATGATTTGGTGATGTCAGGCTCAGGGGGGGGGAATATGATTTAGTGCCGCAAACGCAGGTCACGCAGGGCGATGCAGCAAGTGATCAGATTATCAGAAGATGGCCGCGCCCTGCTGACTGATTTCGCTTGTGTTCAAGAGATGAAAACTCTGGTAAGGTGCATAGGAAATGTTTGTACGATCGATCGACTTATGGTTAAAAACACATGCCGAACCATAGGGACAATAATATTTCTGACCCCACCATTCTTTTAAGCCCAATTCCTCTGGTTATTCATTTCCTGTTTCCCTTCTTTAAGCAAGTATGTGCTTTTTTGTATTATTTTGTGTTCGAGTTCCCCTTGACACCAGAGAGGTCCTCAAGCCCCGCACAAGTAAGTAACAATGTTTATTATTCAGTAACATTAGTTTTTCACAAGTATAATTTGGACATTTAACATTTTGCTCCACCTCGAAGGGAAATTTTCAGACGGAAAGAGGGAGTTAACATTTTTACCATTTGGTTGCATTCTGGTTGGATTCTTTTTAGGAGAGAGAAAGTTAAACATTTCAACATTTTGCTTAAAAAATCTGGTGCCTCCCGCCCAAATTAGGATTGTTGGCACATATGCATTGGGCAGCTGGGCAGCTACGCTGATGGTGTCATTGCTCTTTCCAGCATGAGAGTATTACACCAAGTAATATGCGTTGCTGCTAAGAGCAGTATCCATCAAGGCCTCCCCCAGTGCTGTGCAGTTTGTTTGAAATTAATCGCCTTCGGATTCTGCAAGTAAACCTTCACATCGGTGAATTTGTGGCCATAAAACCTAAACTAAGTAATGTTATGGTTTATGTTCCTTTTTTATACCACTCTCAGCTGCTATTTGCATGGTCTCTTGGCTCTATCGGATCTGAAATACAAGTGGACTGCTTTGGTTGGAACAAGGCAAGACTGCTTTGTTCTTGGGCAGATGCATGCAGATCAGAAGTACTGAGCTTCCTTATTATTATTAGAAGATTATTTATTGAGCGCAGACTTCGCTTTGAGAAGCAACCGTCCTTTGTTGGAGTGCGTGACACGTACATTTAATTCTTTGGCAGCTATTCACACATGCATTTCTCCCACAGAGCTGTGTTGTGTTACTTCCCAATCTGAAACTTTGGGATATATAACTTTGGGCTATAACTGTCCCCTTTGTGCCCATCCACAGAGCATATGCGCTTTATGGATGAACTATCATTTCACACTATATCATATCACTACGCTTACTCTCTACACCATCACACAATCAGAGTACAGCTATGCCCCTCGATAAATTCGGCGTAGCTGCTCACATACGAACACTACCCCATAAACACCTCATCACTCTAATAAAACACAGATATATCCCATGACAAATTGGCCTAGCTGCTCACTTAAGCGACCTACAGGCCTAACGCAGCCAGAACCCAGTCTGGTTGTCCACCCACCAGACTGTACACATTCAACTGATATCCCCACCACCACACCTAATGATAGGATGCATCTACTATCAAGCTATTACATCAGCTGCACACATAACTGGTGCCCCCAAGCACCCTACAACACCAACCCTCTCTACTCACTCTACTTACCTGGACTACGGTCCCCGAGTGCGTTCAACCGACCAGCGCTTTGAGGTCATACCAATGATATATAGAGCGCTATATAAATGCCAAATAACATAACATAAAATACATAACGGGATCTGCATCTGTTTTTGAATTCATAGCACAACCGACCCATGGCGTCACCCGCATATGTGGGAGTGCACATGGAGCAGCGCACACTCGAGGGGGAAATGGGGAATCTGGTTGTTTGGCATATGAACAGGGCCTCTTCTGTACTGTTATCATAAATGCATACCAGTAACAGCCCTATTCTGCACTGTTATTATTTTGATCCATAAATGCCATCGGAATAAGCAGCCGCATTTTAGACAACTTTGGAATGTTTTATAACAGTTCCATCTGCTGCATGGCCGTTCGGAGACTAAGTTTGGAACATGAACGTGCATTTTGAAAGGCATTTCCTGAAAGCATGCAGCACTTGCTTCTGGGCAATGCACACATTGGGTAAAAAAAAAAGGTATCAGGTAATATTATCCCCATATATATGGTCGCCGTAAATAATATCGCTGCAAAAATGTTGTGGCGATATTATATGGGTGACCATATATATGGGGACAGGGGCAAAAAAAAAAAAATTTAAAAAAAGAAAAAAAAAAGTTTGGGTGTTTGCGGGGGTGTCCCCCGCATGTTACATGCAATAATGTCGCCACAAAAACGGCCATTTTTACGCGATATTTTTGCATGGCGAGAGTTTTGTGGCGACATTATTACATGGAACCAAAAAAAACGCCCAGTTTTGCCTTCAGCATTAAGCATCCCAATTAGCAGTTTGTGGACAGTGAAGGGGAAAAATAATCCTGAAACATACACATTATAGTAATTGTTTTAATTTAAAACTGAACAGCAAATAAATGCTGCAACATACAGACATAATGCATGAAAAAGTATGCCTCCCCATCAACAGTTCCTAGTTACACCCGCAAAATTAAGGAAAGGGTACTGACCCCGACCCCTTTTTGACCCGACTGGCATGGTTCCCCCCGTAGACCATTTGGTCCCCCTGATATCAAAAGCTGCCTCTGCCACTGAAAATAACCAGATAACGACGATGAACAAGATCATAAAACATAATTATTAGTAATTATCTTGTAACCAGATCATACATTTGCGAGCTATAACGTTATGATAATCGGAGAGTTTACTATGAAAACCTTCATGCTAGCAAAGAGCTGCCCTGCAAAGAAAGCAGACACACGTGGACTCTCTTAAATGAAGAGGATGACTGAGGAATTGTCTCCCTGTATGAAGTATGAAAAGGACTTAGAAGCCTGTTAGGGCTTTGAAATGTGACTGCAAAAACAGTATTTTCCGCCCCACAATAAAACCAAATGGTGGAATCCACTGAAGAATGTTACAGCTTTGAAATGTGACTGGAAAAAGAGTATTTTTCCTCCTACAGTAAAACTATATGGTTAAATCTTTCATGTTAATATGCCAAAAAACTGTTAATACAAATAGTATACGAGAATAGTTATGCTAACGGAGGAGGTGCAATTCCCAATTTAGACGCAAGAGATCATGGTCTACTCATATGAAACGTTTTTTCTTTATAACACTCGTCTATGGCTCAAATCTGTGTTGGAGCTTTCGAAGCATACTATGAGCTTGAATTGAGCTGTACAGTGCGCCGTGTTTTGGCGCTGGGCTTTCGGCGGCGGTCGTTTCGTCACAGCACCTTTTAAGCACACCCCGTTGGCTGCTGCCAGCAGATCACAGGGACCAGTGTGTAGCGTCCTCTCTCTATGCCCATTAATCACGGCGAGAGTATCAGTCCTCTCTTTATGCTAAGTGTGAAACACACGTTGATAGGCAGGGTGTTAAGAAGTGTGGTAAACTATTAGTCATACCAAATGAATTACTTATATGACTTGTGGTTTTATTGGGAGGAGCCCCCATGGAGGCCAACCTTCATCTCCTCAGGCATTTTCGTGTATGGTTCCATCAACATTCTGGAACCATACACGAACATGCTGTCATGGTTACAGAACTTATATCATACCTCTCAACCTTTTTTGATACCAAGGCGGGTGAAAACCCAGAAAGGCCATAAACATAAAAGTAGGACTGCCGTAAAAACATGAAACGGCAGTCCTACTTCTATGTCGCTGACCTTTCACGGGAGGGGGGTGGGGAGGAATGCTCCCAGGCACAAACCTCTCATTGGAGGAGAGCGCCAGGGAGGGGAAGGGGGAGGAAATGGGGGCGTGAAAAGCATGACACTTGCTTTTCACGCCTCCATTCGCGCAGGAAGAGTCGCGCCGGGACCCGATTTCGGGATCTCGAAATCGGATCCCGGCAAAAATATGAATCGTAGCTCCCACCTTTGCCAAGGCGGGTGAAACAGATGAGCTGGCGGGTGGGCGGGTGTGTAGATGCTTTGGCGGGTGAGTTGAGAGCTATGCTTATATTCATCATGGGTTTAGAACTGTATACATATAACTGTGTAATAAACATCACAACATCTTCCCTTCTATAACGAACTGAACAAAATAAGTTAACAGTTTAAAATTGTTAATTAAAATTCCATAACAATAAATGCATATATGATAATCTTGACTTAATGCCAATTAAGAAAAAGGATACATCCATAAAGTATTGTATATCATTTGATGCACTTGCTTCCTTGTGTTGCTGTAGTACTCAGTCACATATTTCTTTTTAATAATATACATAGTCTTGGTTATAATTCCACACTCTTTTCCTGGCTCTTGAAGATGACTGAACATTCTCCACAATTTTCCCATGTGTTCCATTTTTTGTTAAGTTCTCCTGAGCATATGCTTTGTTCATATATCCAAAGTCATTGCACTGGTCTTTAAACATTTCTTCCTTTGCAACCTGTTCTTTCTCGTTTCTTACAACTTCCTCCTCCTTTGCCAAAATAACATCATTACATGGCCACTTCTTTCCATCTTCTAAAATTACAGATTTTCCCGAACACTCCATTATTTTCTGAGGACGAAATCTTGACTCTCCTTTCATCACCCTTTTGGGTTCTCTTACTCTAACCCAATCCCCTTTCTTAAACTTGCTTTTTTGAACATGTTTCTGTCTGTCATAATAATTTTTGTATTCTTCTTGTTTTCTTCTTACTCTGTTAACTATTTCTTCCAAATGTATTTCTTTGTTCCTCTTTTTTGTTATCCATGCAGGTCTAAATCTGTTAGTGACTATTCTCCCTCTCATCAAAGTGAATGGTTCTTCTTCAGTTACTGAATGAGGGGTAACTTTGTACGTGTTAAGTGCTTCCTTTAGTGTCTCTTTCCATGGTATGTTGTTGACAATAGCTAATTGAATGATACCTTTTATGAAACGATTCATTCTCTCTACCAATCCTTTCCCCATGGGATGGTACAAGGCTGTTGTTTTATGTTTGATGGCCCTTTCTTTAAGAAATGTTTGGATCTCTTGTGACATGAATTGAGCACCATTGTCAGATATTATTTCTAGAGGCTCCCCTTCTCTATTAAAAATTTCCTCCAAAAACTTCATAATTTTCATTGCTGATATTGATTCCTCAACAATTCCACATTCCACCCATTTGGATGTATAATCCACCAGTACAATAAAATAAACCTTTTGTGGTCCCAAAATTTCATATGGTTCCGCTATATCAATTGCTAGATTTGTCCACACAGTACTTGGAATCTCTACTGGTTGTAATGGTGTGATGTGTGTTGTTTTGCTTTTATCGCTTACTGCACATGCTGTGCAATCCCTAACAAGAGCTTCTAATTCATCCCACATATTGGGCCACCAATAAGCTTCTCTCACTCTTCTTTTTGTTAAGTTTCTTCCTACGTGACCCTCATGCGCTATCTTCATCATTTTCTCTCTCATCTTTGCTGGAGGTATTATCCGATCTCCTCGATAAACGCATGTATTATCACTCGTTAATTCATCTTTTATATTTTCCCAAGATTTGATATTTTCCTCGGTATTTGTCCATCCATTTTCAATGGCTTTTCTTAACAATCTCTGTTCAGAGTCTTGTTCTCTCGCCTCAATCCATTCTTCTTTTGAAAAGCTAGGATGTATATGTGCTATTATACACTCCATGTTTTGATCATCTGTTAGTTCTCCTTTGTCATCACAATCAATCGTGTCACAGTTACATGGTAAGCGAGAGAAGCAATCTGCCACTACATTTGTCTTCCCAGGGGTGTACTTTTTACTGATATTGTATTGCATGATAATTAGCGTCCACCTCCTTATGTGTGGAGAAGTCATGTGGGGATTCTTTGAATTCAAAACATGTATAAGTGGCTTGTGATCAGTCCTGATTTCAACTGGTATACCCCAAATGAGACTTTTGAAATGTTCTAGAACCCATTTAACTCCTAAAGCCTCCTTCTCAATGGTCGCATAATTCTTCTCAGCTCCTCTCAATGTCCTGGATGCAAAGGCAATGGGAACTACTTCACCATCTTGAATTTGCTCTAACACACCCCCTAGGCCCATGTTGCTAGCATCTACTGATATTCTGGTCTTGGCACTTGAATCAAACATTTTAAGCGCAGGTGCCTGTTGATTAATGACTTCATTGTTTCAAACTCCTTCTTGCACCCTTCAGACCAATCAAATCTCGTACCTTTGCACATCAGATTTCTCATTTGTTCTGTTCTATCAGAGTAATGATCCACACATATTGAATAGTATTCTGTTAATCCTAAAAAACTTCGGAGTTGATCTTTATTGACCGGATCAGGAATTTTGAGAATGGTGTCAACCAATGACTCTTTGGGTTTTATACCATCAGCATTTATACCATGACCCAAATAAGTTACTTCATTTTTCTTTATCTTACATTTCTCAATTTTGAGTGTCATGCCTTTCTGTTGTATAACTTGTAACACACCTAACAACTTAGCATCATGTTCTTCTTCAGATATTGCGGATATCAAAATATCATCTTGGAAATAGTGAACTCCTTGAAGACCGTCAAACAAGTGATGCATTAATCTCTGAAATACTGCGGCTGCAGAATCCAATCCAAACGGCATTCTTTTATATCTGAATGCCCCCAATGGTGTTATGAATGATGTTAAATGTCTGGATTCTTCATCTAACACTACCTGGTGATATGCCGACGATAGGTCAAGTGTCGTGAAAAATTTTGCTGGTTTCATCGTGGTCAACATTTCTCCTATATTTGGTAGTGGATGACGGTCCACCCAGATGTTGGCATTTAGATCTCTCAGGTCGACACACATTCTAATCGATCCGTCTGGTTTCTTAACAATAACAATAGGGGATAACCATTCAGAGCTTTCGATGGGTTCAATGATGTCTTGCATGCTCAATTTCTCTAGTTCACTTTTCAATGCTTCTCTGGTGCCAATAGGTATATTTCTTACTTTGTGTACCACAGGATTTGCTCCTCTTTTAAGTATGATTCGATGCTTGAAACCTTTAAGAATCCCAATGTTATCATTGAAAACTTTAGGAAAACTCTTGGCTAAGTTCTCTGATACACTACAGCTATTTTCGTTAATGCAAAGAATAGTTACATTTTCTCCCGGATGTATCCGGATCTTCAGCGATGCTTGTTCCCACCATCCGACTATGGAAAATCCATTTTCAGCAACATACAATCTGCAGTATGTCTTCCTCCCTTCAAAATTCAAATGTACCCAAGCATATACAACTATATTGATGGGAGTCTTACCATATCCAGTTGCTTTAATCTTGGTCAATTGCAAATCTTCCATTCTCTTTTTTAGTATGTTCACATATGTGTCCACATCCACCATAGCATGTGGAGAACCTGTGTCCACCATAACTTGCAATGTTATTCCATTTATTTCCATTGGCACCCACGGACCTAAACCACTTTCATTTGGCGTGAAAGCAAGTATCTGTACTTCCTCTTCAAATCTATCTGTGATCGCTAATAGACTACTTGGACCACCAATTTCTTCTAAAGCTTTTATGCTTGTCATGGCAGAACCTCTTCCTCTACCATATCGACCATTATTTCTTGCATATCGGGTATTGAATCTGCCTCTGATGATGCGACATACTTTACCAAAATGACCTATTAGTCCACACTTATAGCACTCAGCTGATACAGCAGGACAGTCCTTCTCTGCATTCAAATGTTTAAACCGACCACACTTGAAACATTTGTTGGTCGTACTGTATGCACCGTCTCTTTCTTGTCTAGATCCAGCATCAATGTCAGACTTAACTATTCTTTTGACAATAGCAATCAAATCCTCATCACTGCCATATTGTCCATCCATTATTTCTCTAACTGACTTTATTTCTGCATTCTCCATCTTGTTCTGAACTTCTTTCATGCATTTTTCACCAAGTTCGATGGACCTAGCTATTTCAATTGCTTGATCTAATGTAGTGTTCTTTGCTTGCCACAAACGCTGTTGGATGTGTGGATCTGCCACATGCAAAACAAGTTGATCTCTCAAGTATTTATCCGCCACTCCTGTAAAGATATACGTAGCCAATAAACCTCTCAAAGCAGCCATGTAGGCATCAATGCTTTCACCCTTATTCTGTTTCCTTGAAAATAACCTATAACATTCCAACACAATGTTGGTCTTATTCCCAAAGTGTTTATTCAGTTTAGTAATTGCCACATCATACTTTGTGGCTCCACTTGAGGATTCACCACCCAGAACTACATCCGTGTGGTCCAATTCTGGTAAGTTTCTGAAAATCCTGAGTGCCTCTGCACCTATGCAGTTGAGGAGCGTAGCCTCTTTTAAATCATCATTAAACTTGGACCCTCCTATCGCTCTCAAGTATACTTGAAAATTGTCCTGCCACTGTTCCCAGGGACATACTGGATCCCCAGGTAGTGCCAAAAATTTAATTGGAGCCGCTATGTTCTGCATCATTTGTATTTGGCAAGACAATTATCTGTGTACTTGTGTGGCTGTCGCAGAATCTTTCTGTTCAATCCAATATCTCTGTATATTTCAACTTGCCTGCCAATTGCCTGGCAACTGTATCCACTTTTTATTGCTTGAAACTTGATGCCGTTATGCCAGTCTTCCTTTCAGTACTAATTCTCTTTAATTCAGTACGTATGCATCTTAGGCAATTACAACGTTGCAATGACCAATATGTGCGTGTTTCAATTCAAACGTGCTTTAAACTTGATCGTCAACTGACTCGAGTAGATGTCACCTTTCACTGCATTCACTTGGGGCGCACAATATCACTCCACATATAGGACGTTGTTCTCCAACACGTGCGTTCACTTTGTTTGAACAGCTGGGGGCTGTAGCTCACTCACAGTAACGCACGCAGGCCAGCGTACACATCATCCCCTACACCTTTGTTGTGATACGCGCATTGCACAGCCTTTCGCGTAGCGTTTGCCGGTGTATTGAAAACATTGTATCTCTCAAAATGGCAGCACGCAAACCACGCACATAGGTGCTTTCCTCTAGCGTTCACTCGCTGTCGGCCTCGCGCAGCTTTCAAAAGATGCCGAGCTAACGTAAGCACAATTACTTGCTTTCTTAACTTTTAATGCGTGTGATTCATGTCGCTACTTGCATCACTTGCCTTAAACTAGTCATAGTCCTTTCGTGGGTTCTGCCGCTTCACAATATTTCCGATGCAGTTGGTATATTCAGCAACTTGCTCTTCACTGCGTCTGGGGGCTCCCTCCCTGCGGAGTCCTCGTCGCCAATTGTTAAGAAGTGTGGTAAACAATTAGTCATACCAAATGAATGACTTATATGACTTGTGGTTTTATTGGGAGGAGCCCCCATGGAGGCCAATCTTCATCTCCTCAGACATCTTCGTGTATGGTTCCATCAACATTCTGGAACCATACACGAACATGCTGTCATGGTTACAGAACTTATATTCATCATGGGTTCAGAACTGTATACATATAACTATGTCATAAACATCACAACACAGGGTTACCGCCAAAGTTAGGCAGTGAACGGATATTAAAGACGAAAGATGTGCTTCTTGTCTCCGCATCCTGATTGATTTGCCGCCTTTTATTTGCATCCATATTGTAACAATGGCAACGAGGTAATAGCCTCCGCACGTGCCGTGGACCACGGCTTTCAATGACCAGCACTAATTCCTGTGACTTTCGGCTCCTTGCAGCGCAGTGCTCGCCGGCGCTCACACGAGACTGCCAAACCTGCTGAGGCATGAAGAGCAGTTTCAGCCCATGTTGGATATCCAAAGAGAAACACCTGTGCTTCCAGGCTCCAGCACACACAGCCTCAAGTAAAATCTGGCCGCATTTTCGCCCTGCAGCTAGTGGTTTTTCACTCTCTCCTGGGTAATTGATTCTATAAACAGCCAGCAAAGCAGCTCAGATGAATCTGTAAGAGGCCAGGTGCCCCTCTGTGAGTCCATTATTGTGTATTAACAGCCCAGCACAATGTCACATGAGGAAGCTGTCAGTAGCTCATCAGCACAGGCTCCCCCCCCCGGATGACAGGTATCTTGAATCGCTGCAACTACAGGCAGTCCTGCCTTTTGATATCATGGACACTAGCAGTTTGGCGACCAGATGGCTCCAAGAACTGCACATATACATTGATGCAATGGGGGTGCAGGAGGAATGCCGCCTCAGAGGAATTTTAATGCACTCACTAGGCCCTGCAGTGCGTGACATCTTTGAAATGCTGGAGAATAAAACCACCACATTTCAGGGCATCATTGACTCTCAGAACTACTTTGCGGCCCTACGTAACGTGGATTATGAAAGGCACATTTTTCACACTTCCACGCAAGAAAAAGGCGAAACGCTAGACAAGTTCATCTTGAGACTCCACAAAAGGGTGAAATAGTGTGACTTTGAACACAACTCAATGCTAGAGGCACTGAAATCACAAACAATTGCTGGCTGTGAATCAGCCGAACTTTGCAAGAAGTTACTGAAGAGAGCTAAATCTCTAGAGGTAATATTACAACTGGCCAGGGCTGATATGGCGCTTTACATGCAGACTGAATCCCTAGGAAACATCAAAATTATGCAGATGTAATCCACATTGCCTCTACTCTCCACCCTATGCAACTCATCCAAAACAGGACTGCAAGACTTGTCCTTGGCCTCAAGCCCAGGGATCGTATCTCTCCAGGATGGAAATCTCTCCACTGGCTCCCAGTGGCGGCGAGGATTAAGTTCAAAAGCCTCTGCATTGTCCACAAGGCCTTCTGGGGAACTGGGGCCTGGGACCTCAATACCTTCAACTCTCTCTTCCTAAATATCTTAATTCTCGAGCTCTTCGCTCATCCGCCTCCAACTTCCTCAGGGTTAGTCGCTTCTCCAAGCAGCGAGTTGGTGGTAGATCTCTTTCTTCTGCTAGGGCCTCCCTCTGGAACAGCCTTCCTGCCTCTCTGAAACTTGAGGAGAACCATCTCCGGTTCAAGACCTTCCCCTTTGATTCTGCTTTCTCTCCTCCTCTCCCCTGCTGATCTCCTGGCTGAATCTGAAACTACACTGGTTACCCAGCTACCCTCTGATCTTGGGCCCAGGTCTCCTCCACGGCAGTTGCACATCCGCACTGCCCCCCAACCCTTGCACTCAGAGACTGTTTCTGTATCCCTATATCGCCTACTAGCACTTGACACCTGATGTCTGCGCTTACCCTTGCACTTGCCACCAGCTGGCCACACTTTTATTTATTGTCTTTATTATTTTACTGTTATCCTATGTACTGCACTGTCCCCTCCTCTTTCCCCCTGCACTTCTCCCCTTCCCCCCCTGCCCTGCACTTGCACAATCTCAATGTCACCTGGCCTAGTAGGATCATCGTCTTTGTCCTCCCTCTGTTTCCCCTCACTTGCCTTGTCGCACCTTGAAACACCTGTGTATAAGTGCGTTATAAATGCCATATCATATCATATGCCAGGGCCGAGTATCTGAGAGGGAAGAGAGCAAAGATCTGAAGAAATGCTACAGGTGTGGTTACAACTATCCCCATGTTGGCCCATGCCCAGCTGTCGGTCACAATTGTGATAAATGCAGAGGAGAGAATCATTTTCAGCCGGTATGCAAGAACATAAGTAATACTTCCAAAGGCCCAACAACCACAGCGAACAAAGTAGAAGGAGAGACCGCTCTTACTTAAGGCAGACAAGATCTCCTGTGAGCAGAAGTCGACAGTCAACCAACAGAAGGAGGGAATCCCTTCATCAATCCAGGCATCAGCAGGAGAGGAAAGAGGACCCTCGACGAAGGAACTTGCACGAGGACACAAAGAGAAGGTCAACAAGGCACAAGGTGCGCTACAATACATGGAGGCCTCTGTTACGCTCACCTGGTCTCTGCGGGGGTGTTGGGGCACGGTTGGAGCCCTCCCTGGACTGGACTCCTCAGGTTCGACCTCTTCCCTCGACTGCGATAGTGTAGACTGCTCGAGTTGATGGTTATAGCCCTGGGAGAAGGTAAGAGGCAATGAGAATGCTGCGGTGGAAGTGCAATCCCCTTCGGACCCTTCGTGCCGGAATGATATGAGCATGCGTTTGCCCATATGACCTCACCTGCTGTTTTGTAATGATGAGCTCTCTGTCCTGCTTTCTCTCAGCAGGGGCGCCGTGGACAGACCAAGTTGCGTCACTGGTCCTTATGCGTGCTGGGCCAGATCGGCTGAGACCAATCCCGCCTTGGAGGTAAGTTTTTGTATCAATATTATTGTCTGTAACCTTTGTGTTGATTTTTCCCCAATGATTATTGTCCGTAACGTTGTAATGTCCTTTCTTTCCCCTTAGGTATGAAGATGGCCCGCGGAGTCGCAGCGATGGAAGAGGGTTCTAAACTATGCCACAGAGGATCCAGAAGAGCCCACTAGTAGGTAAGTTGGGTTTCCGGGTGAAGCGCAAGTTTGTGAGTTGCGTGGCCAAGGAGTTAAAAGTTTATGCAGTTGCTAACCTTATGCTTTCTGTCTCCCTTGCAGGTTCAACCAGACGGTGCTTGATGGCAAGCGATGTTCTGAACACCTGTCAGCTGCCAGATGGAAGGATCCGCAAGGATGTTGAGCCGGAAGATGACTCCCATGTTGTCGGGCGTTCGGAACAGGTAAGGATGCAAGGAGCTGCAAGAGTTGGATCAGCAGAGACAGGTAAGATGCGTGCGGTAACTGCAGAGTTGGAGTCGGGTGGCAGTGCTTTGAGCGATGGCGTGGCTGGTCCCAGGTAGGATGCGCGCGGTAGCTGCAGAGTTGGATCGGGTAGCAGTGTTTCGAGCGATGGCGTGGCTGGGCTCAGGTAAAATGCGCGTGGTAGCTGTAGGATGGAGTTCCGGAGACTGAAGCTAAACGTGATGAACTGGAAACAGGTAAGGAACTGTAGACAGCAGTAAGTGTTATGCTGCATCCAGCAGACTAACGTGAAGCGCCAGCATGTGGGTGGGGCTGGCTTATATAGCCTGGCCCCAGCCACTCCCTTTAGGCCCCGCCTTGTGGCCCCACCATACCACTCCCTCTGACTTCTGCACGTGCTTCCAAATGTCTTTGGAGGGCTGCGCCCGGCCTGGATGCATGTGCCTTAGGCACACTGTGTGCAGAGCACACTTTTAAATGCACCAGGACCCGGTCCATTGGGACCCTGCAGGGCATGAAGGTAATGGCCCTTGACCAGTGGCCATGACAGCCTCACCAAGACGCAGCAATGCCTCCAATAGGCAACAAGACTGCAACAAAATACAGCCGACATTATTATTACAATTGAACGGCAGCCCTCAGGAATTCCTGATCGACACAGGCGCGACCATAAATGTAGTAAATGAAGAAACTTACTAGGGCCTCAAATGTAAAAGAGAGTTGAAAGCAGCTGACATTGATATATACCCATATGGCGCACACACCCCCATACAATGTAAATGCATGTTCAATGCCACGTGTTCATACAAGGACAAAACCGCAAAGATGATGATATATGTAGTCAAAGGCGAGGTGCTAGGTGGCAGCATCCTCAGCTTCAAGTCTGCCATACAGATGAAACTGGTACACATCATGTACCAAATCATGACAACCTACAACACTAGCCCAAAGGACATGATGATCAAAATGTTTCCAACCCTCTTTAAAGGACTAGGATGACTCAAAGGAAAACAAATCAAATTACACATCAACCCAGACGTTAAACCCGTTGTACAACATTATAGAGCAATTCCGCTAAACATCCAAAAGCAAGTAGATGATGAATTACACGCACTTCTAAATCAAGGCATCATAGAACATGCTACCGGGCCCACACCCTGGATGTCACCCATTGATCCAGTCCCAAAAAAGGAGAACAGGAAAAGCATTCGCATCTGCATAGACATGAGGGCGCCCAACACGGCCATTGAGAGTGAAAGGCACGCATCCCCAAGAAAGCAAACGCTTTTTCAAAATTAGACCTCAGCAAGGGCTACCATCAGCTTGAACTACACCCAGAGTCCCGCTATGTTTTTTATTTTTAACTTTGTTTATTGGGATTCTTTCAAGTACAGTGGTTTAGATTGAACAGCATCGCAAGGCATAAGTGCAGCAATTTATAACGTAGTACAATAGTCCAATAAGCTTTCAACAAAAAGGGGGGAAATAGAATAGGAGGGGAGTAATAGAACTGGGTGAGAGAAGGGGGATAGGAATAGAAGAAGAAGAAACATGATACCCAACCAATTTGAGCAAATAGCAGAACTGTGCACTTTGTTTTCAATCAATATGACAGCCCGTCCCCATCAGGGGTTGACACACAACTCTGTCAATCCCGCAATGGAGGGTAGGTGTGCAGTTACATCCGGGGAGATCAACATTGCAGAAAGGGTTTGTACATGTCTTGCTATTTTCCTGAGTAAGTCAAGGTGATTTATCACCAGAGGAGTAAAGAATAGACTTGACCAGGGCCTTCCATGCCTCAAAAATGAGCCCCACCTTGCCTCGATGTGCATCTATAGCATGGCCCCATGCTGTAGTTTCGGGCGTGCACATGTGCTGCATTTCTTTCTGCTATATTTCAAACTGTGGGCCTCTACGTGATTTCCAAGTCATAGCTATGCACCTTTTACCAAATATGCAGGCTAGGTCCATAAACCTCAAAACGTGTATATGCTTGCCGGTTCTAGTGTACATCCCTACGATGCATTCCGGTGGGGTCCACTTATATCTGCTGATCCCAGCTTTTTATCAAGTATGTTATCTTAGACCAGAACCTTTGCACCACTTCGCATTCCCATAGCACGTGCAATAAGAGGGCGTTTTCTTGATCACATCCGGGGCAGCTAGGTGATGCGTTTTTTAAAGATTTGGCGACCTTAGCCGGGGTCATATGTGTGCAGTGAAGCACATTAATTTGGATTAGTCAGAACCTAGCATTACGTGACACATTTTTCACGTGACTGAGTGTCCACAGCCATTGCTTATCCGATATGTCTGCTCCCAGATCCACCACCCACCTTGTTTTGAGTCTCGTAAAATATATATTCGTATTTCCAATTAAAGTCTTGTATAGTCTGGATACCGGCCTCCAGCCATTATCTAACAGTGTTAGTTGGGCGTTCGACTGGGGTTCTGCCGGCCATTCGGGCCATGTGCGCGTAGCAAATTTGGTGACCTGCATGTATCTCAGAAACTGCCCTCTCGGGAGATCCTCTGTTTGGACAAGATCTGAGAATTCTCTGTAAGTGCCATTTTGGTACATATCTCCCCACCTTGTAACGCCCCTCTCTTGCCAGCTTCGTGCAACCTTCAGCTCCTCGGGATCCCACTGTGCATTGACTAGGATGGGTATATGGGGAGAGCATGGGTGTGCAAGTTTGAGGACTTTTTGTGTCTGTGACCAGACCTGTCTGTCTACTGTCAGTAATAGTGGATAGGTTGCATATTTGTTTGTAGGGTCCCACAGTATCTCCTGTAGTTTCATAGGGCTGATCAGGCATTCCAGCAAACTATGCTCCGTGGTGGGTTTGTCTGCTAGCCATATAGTGACAAAGCTAAGGTGTGCCGCCAAGTAGTAGTATTCTAGTCTTGGTAGCTGGACACCGCCTTGTTCAGAGGAGAGTGACAGAACAGTGGTTTAGCCTGTACCTTCTTGGGCCCCATAAAAAGGTTCTGAGTGTGGACTCTAACTCTCGAAAGAAGGGAGAGGCAATGTAGTTGGTAACATTTGTAAATCCATATAGCAAGTAACGTAGTATATTCATCTTTGTGATGGCCACTCTGCCCATAAGTGAAAGAGGAAGGCAGTACCAACACACCATTGACTTTCTAATTCCCTCTACTGTTTTCAGTGTGTTTAGAGCATGTGTTATTCCTTAGGTGTGTGCAACTTGTACACTTAAGTACTGAAAGGAGTCGTGCTCCCACTTCAGGCCCCAGTCTAGTGCAGCGGTCAACCTGATGTCGTTTAATCCGGCTAAGGGAAATAGGCATGATTTCTATCTGTTAAAGGTAATCCCAGACAGTCTTGCAGAATTGTCCAGTACCTCCAGCACTATGGGCAGGTTGTGGTGCGGTTGACATAGGTAGAGCAATACGTCATCTGCATACAACAAAAGTAAATAAGTAGTGTTGCCTATTTGTATACCAGCTTCTAGCTATTCCCGTCTGAGGAATGCAGCTTCCAGCTCTAGTGCAAGTATATAAAGCATTGGGGAGAGAGGGCACCCCTGTCGGGTTCCCCTCTGTTTGTTCCATAGCTTAGCTATTTGTCGCCCTGTCCTGACTCTAGCGGTGGGGGAAGTGTAGAGTATTTTGACGCATCTCCTAAAATATGCTCCAAACCCTAACCCCTCCATTGCAGCATCAATCCATTCCCAATACACAGAATCAAAGGCTTTGATCGCATCTAATGATGCTACCACATACTGCTCTGGGGGCCCATTTGTCTGCTCAATTATATGTTGTAGTCTGGGTAGGTTCAAGGAGGTGCTGCGACCAGGCACATACCATGTTTGGTCTGAATGTATCAGCGTTGCTATGCAATGCCTAAGTTGGCTAGCAAGCATTGAAGTTAACAGCTTAACGTCGCAATTTAGCATGGCTAGGGGTCTATATGAATCACATACATCCGCTGGTTTCCCAGGCTTAAGATTGGGGGCTATCCAGGTTTCTCGCATTGCGTCTGGGAGTTCACTGTGTCAATGGTCTCCTTGAAGACCTTCAGGAGTTTTGGGGCCACTGTGGTCTAGTATGTTTTATAAAACTCACCACCTGGAGTCTTTCCTGAGGCAGTGATCGCTTCCTCTGTGCCTTGTAGGGTGAAGGGTTTGTCCCATAGATCTCTGACTGCTAGTGAGGCGTGGGAATTTGATTAGTGTAAAGCCCTCCGCTATTTCATCAGCTTGTGCATGGTTATTGTAACTGTATAGTGTGGCATAATAAGTGGCAAATATGTCTGATCGCAGTTTGTGCTCTCCAGGGCTCCCCACATTCATCTCGCAAAAGCGTGATCAGGGTTCTGGGATGTTTCTTTACGCACAGCCAAGCTAAGAGTCTCCCTGATTTGTCCCCTTCTGCATGTGTACGTGCTGTACAGGTAGCGTAATCAAACTTCGACAAACTTTCCGAAATGGCTCGACAGTCCAGCCTGGCTTTATGAAGGGTCTGCACTGCAGACTGTATAGTCAGCTGTAGTGTCTCCAATTCCCTGACCTTAGCTTCTAAGACTTCTAGCTCTGCTTTCAACTGTTTACAAAGTCTGCCAGCTCCTGCAAGCACTTCTCCTCTAATGTCCACCTTTAGGGTTTCCCAGACCATCCTCCAGCTATCAACACTGCCAATGTTTTCTTCCAGGAAGAGGTTTAGTGCATCACGTAGTTGTTCCCAGAAAGCTAGGTCTAATAGTTCATCTGTGGGAATGCACCACAACGGAACAGGGGTGCGTGGTGTCTCACGATTCCACGTGACAATACGCGGGGAGTGATCAGATATAGTGCGACCCATATATTCTGTGATTGCAAAGTTCTGCAAGTGCTCAGCGCCCACAAAAAAGTAGTCCAGCCTAGTGTGGAGGTTGTGCGGAGAGGAGTAACATGAGTATTCTCTCACGTCTAGGTGGATCTCCCGCCATATATCTACCAGGGCTAGGTCAGTTAGAGCAGTTTCCAGTGCTGTTGTGGCCGGGGAAGATCGGGACCGAAGTGGTATGGACCTGTCGCATGTGGTGTCATGGACACAATTAAAATCTCTGCTCCATATAAAAAAGGCATCCCTGTGGGGGGGGGTCATGCAAACACTTAATGTCCTGATGTGTGCTGGTATAGCGTGATTTGGGAAATAGGAGTTGACTATAGCTCCTTCTATACTACCCAAATACCCTTTGATGATAACATAATGACCCTCCGTATCCTTGTCGCAACCTAGGAACTGAAATGGAAGTGAACTGTTGACCCATATGAGGACTCCTCTCGCATACCTGGAATATGGGTGCCCATATACTGCACCTCCCCAGCATTTTGCCATTGTCTCTTGCTCCTTGGCTGTCAGATGGGTTTCTTGTAACAGGGCGATCACAATTTTTTGCACTGGACGTATGATTTTACTTTGTTCCTACGTATATATTTGTATTTATTTTTATTTATATAGCGCTTTAATCCAAAGCGCTTTACAAGAGGAACAAGCATAATACAATAAGCAATACATGACAAATGAATCTGAACCAGAGAACAGTACAAGGAACAATTTACATTATTGATAGGAAAGGTGCAGAAGGAGAGGGGCTAAGTGAGGGAGGGGGTAGGAGGAGTAGGAAGAGGTAGAGTCAGTAGTGAGAGAGGAAAAAAGGATGCTAGGGGGGAGTGGAAGAGATAAGATTTGAGAGAAGTGCGGAATGAGGGGTAGGGGGTAATAGAGCGGACAGGAAGGGGTAGGCGGTTCCATTGGAAAGGAGCAAGAAGTTGGAAGGAGCGGAAGCGGGAAGGGGCACAGGGTGGAGGAGGAGGAGAGAGAAGAAAGATCCGCAGAACAGAGTGAATGAGAAGGAGTATAAAAAGTGAGAAGGGCGGATAGGTAGGGAGGGGCAAGGGCATACAGGGATTTGAAGACTAGACAGAGGAAATTAAATTTAAGCTGTGAATGAAAAGAGAGCCAACCTAGTGAGTTGTGAGAAGAGAAGATGGAATCATGAGGTGAGAGAAGGCAGAGGGAGCGGATGGCAGAGTGGTAGATGGATTTGAGGGGGGAGAGGTGAGAGGACGGGAGTCCAAAGAAAAGAGTGGAGCAGTATAAGAGTCTGGAGAAGATAAGGGAGGTGATTAAGAGTTTAGTAGCCTTAAAGGTTAGGAAGGGGCGAACTTTACGGATGTTATGGAAGTGGAAGCGGCAAAATCTGGCACGGAGAGAAATGTGGCGAGAGAGGGAGAGGTGGGGGTCAATGTCGAGTACTAGGTTGCGGGCGTGGGCAGAGAAGGGGAGTTGGGAAAGGGGGAAGAGAATAAAAGGGGGACGGGAGGGTGGAGGAAGAGTGTTGGCAGGGAAGAACAGGATTTCGGTTTTGTCAGCATTAAGAGTAAGGAAGTGAGAGGACATCCAAGATTTAATAGCAGGGAGACAAGAGGAAAGCTTATGGTCGATGTCAGGAGAGAAGGAGGAGAAAGAGAGGAAGAGCTGGGTATTGTCAGCAAAGAAATGGTGTGAGACACCAAAGGAGGAGATAATGGGAGCTAAGAAGGAAGTGTAGAGAGAAGAGAAAGGGGCCAAGGACAGAACCTTGGGGAACACCATGGTTGAGAAGAAAGGCAGGGGAGGTGTGGCCAACCCAGGAGACTGAGAAGGAGCAGTTAGAAAGATAGGAGGAGAACCAATTAAGTACAGAGTCTTTAAGGCCAAAAGAAGAGAGAGAGAGCAAAGGAGTAGAGGGTGGTCGACAGTATCAAAGGCAGCAGAGAGGTCAAGAAGGATAAGGATAGAGGAATGCTTAGAGTAGCGGGCAGAAAGGAGAGAGTTGAGGACAGAGATGAGAGCGGTTTCCGTGGAGTGCAGAGGGCGGAAGCCGGATTGGGTGGAAGGGAGGAGAGAATGGTTGGCGATGAAGGTGGAAAGTTGGGAACAGACAATGTGCTCAAGAAGTTTAGATAGGAAGGGTAGAACAGAGATGGGGCAATAGTTGGAAGCAAGATGGGGATTAGCTGAAGGTTTTTTGAGAATGGGCATGATGGTGCAAGCTTGAAAGGAGCGGGGAAGGAGGATGTGGATAAACAGATGGTGAAAAGGGAGGTAAGATAGGATATGAGGAGGTGGTAGATTTTAGGAATGAGGGAGGTAGGAATGGGGTCAGAGGGAGAAGCACTGGGATGAGTTTTAGAAAGGAGGAGGGCAACTTCAGATTGAGAGATAGGGGTGAATGAGGACATGGAAAGGGAGGGGGGAGGTGGAGGAGAATAAGAAGGGAGGATAGTTTGGCAGAGATTAAGGACTTTGTTAGAGAAGAAGGTGGAAAGATCAGAGGCAGAGAGAGGAGAGGCGATGGAGTGGTCTAGGGTAGGAGGAGAGAGAAGTTGAGTTAAGGTTTGAAAGATACAGCGAGAATGGGAAGATTGAGAGTGGAGAAGCTCGGAGAAGTAAAGGCACTTAGCAGAGTTCAGACAAGAGTCGTAGAGGCAGTGATAGTAGAAGTATGCATCTTGATTGGAGGAGGTAAGGTGCTTAAGCCAGGATCGTTCAAAGCGCCTAAGAAGGCGGTGCATAGAGGAAAGGTGAGATGAGACCCAGGGTTGAGCAGGTCGGCGAGAAGGGCGGAAGGAGGAAAAAGGGTAGAGAAGATCAAGAGTGGAGGTGAGGGAGGAAGTTAAGGTGAAAGTGGCTTCAGTGGCTGAGAGATAAGAGAAGTGGGAAAGGGGGGGAGGGAAGAGGAGCAGGAAGTGAGGAAGAGAGAAGGGTTGAAGTTACGTAGGTCACGTCGGATGAAGGGAGTGGAAGAAGGAGAGGGGGTGTGGGGGAAAGGAAGAGTAAGGAGTGGTCAGAAAGATATGTAGGTAGAGAAGATATTGGAGAAGCGGTAAAGGAGGAGGTAAAGATGAAGTCAATGGTAGAATCAGATTGGTGAGTAGGAGGAGAGGGGAGAGGAGTGAGAAGGTAGGAATCAAGGATAGAGAGGAGAGGAGGAAGAGGTAGAGGAGAGATGGAGATTGAAGTCGCCAAGTATGAATAGTGGGGTGTGGGTAGGGGCGCTGAGGCTGAGAAGATGGTCAATGTCCTCGTAGAAGGTACCAACAGGGCCAGGGGGGCGATAAATGATGAGGAATGATATAGCGTGGGGAGAGTTAACGATTTTATACATAAATTTAAAGGAAGGAAGAGTGGGTAGCGGAGTAGGAGAGGAAGTAAAGTGAGGATGAAAAAGAAGGCCTAAGCTGCCTCCACAGCCTGAGGGACGAGGGACATGTGCGAAGGAAGAGCAAGACGAGGTGAGGGATGCTGGAACAGAGGCGTTGTGGGGAGGGATCCAAGTTTCAGTGATACAGAGAAATTGGAGGTTAAGGCGTAAGAACAGGTTGAGAACAGCAGTGGTTTTGTTGCAGATCGATCTGGTGTTCCAGAGGGCAACTTCAAAGGTGTTAGGAGTATGGGAGGTTTCTGGGTAGATAAGGTTGCGATGTCGGAGTGGGGTGTGTGGATGCTAGGAGAAGTGGGTGTGGGAGGAAGAGGGGGGGGGTTAAGAGAGGATATGGCCATGATAATAAGACAGAGAATGCTGTGGGGGGAGAGGACTGGGGAGAGAGGGGAGGGAGGGGCAGGATTGAGAGGAGGAACAGCACATAACAAGGAGCAATATTAGTGAGAAGGGGTCTGTGAGTAGGAGGGCACCCTAAGGAGGGAGGGAAATGATGAAAGGAGGGCAGACTAGGAGGTAGGGCAGGGTAGGGGGAGTAGTCTGCAGTATTAAGGGAAAGGAAGACCAGAGGCTGTGGCGCAAAGCAGGAGTATATGTGCCTAGGCCTCTCACATTCCATGTGACAATCTTAACCTGTGCCATGTTTAATACCTGTTCTTGGACAACGAATACTAGTGCACAGGATCTCAAGCTTACCCAAGTGTAGGAGCAAGGGTAGTACCATATATTTTCTGTACAGTGACCAATAGTTCACACCCCTCAGTCTTATATAGTGCATTATACAGTAAACATAAAAAAAATCACAATAGTTGGGCAAATTGAACTGAACAGAAATAACCAACCCCGGAACATGGATTACCAACTATGCCCAACAGACGTAGTCCATTCGGGCTTATTGGCACTCGCTTCCCTTAGCAGATACCAGCCTGTATGATCGACAAATGAGCCTTGTCGACTGTCCATATGGATTGGGGCGAGTTCCATCAGAGCTCAGTAGGCTTGGTCACCGGCTACAGCAAACTAGCTACTGTCTCTACGGCTTTCGTATGTTTGTGTTAAGCTGTTGTGCGGCTGACATTAGAACCTCAAGTAAGGTCAGTAGTCACGTTGCTCGTGTTTGCAGAACCCTAGTGCACGCTCATTCTTGCATATCTAGGTGTCACAACACAATGGGGTGTGGTGGTACCGTTCTTTCGTCGTCATCTTAGTGTTGCAGACCCCGTCTCGTGTTGCGTGGGTTCCTGGTCTCTGTCCAAGTTGTTGTGTTCTAACCACATTGTCACTGCCTCTGGTCTCTCCAAAAACCTTGATCTTCCTTCATGCATTACTTTGTCTTGCTGGGTATATGAGCATATATCTAATTCCTTTCTTCGGCAGCCTGGCTTTAACCGAGATGAATCGGTTTTGTTGTTGCTGTACCAAGGGGGTGTATATATGGCTACCTTCAAGCCCCCTCTTTGTATCTCTCCACCATCTCTAGAAAACTGCAAGAGCACCTCTTGGTCTTGAAAGTTTTATATTTTGGCTATAATAGGGTGAGGGTGATATCCAGGTGGAGGCCTTTTTTGTAGAGATCGGTGAGCCCTTTCAACTGCGAATCCTTCCAATAATTTGCCCGAACCTACCTCCTGCAGGAACAGCTTTCTATGTAGGTCGTTGGATCTCTGCCTTCGGTGTCCTCCAATATGCCGAGAACCCTAACATTACTTCTGCGTGAGCAGCCCTCTGCATCTTCAGACCTTTGTTCCAGGTGGCAATTCTTGGATTCTTGCGGTGGTGGCAATAGTGTCCTTCAGGAGTTCTTCCGTGTTCGTGACTCGCTCTGCCAAGGATCTCACATCCTGGCACAGGACTTGAACATCCATTTTGACCTCATCTATTTTGTGTTCCAGAGAGGTCCTGAGTGCTGCAATCGCTGCTAATATTTTGGCTTCTTGAGGTTCTGCGCAGGCTTCCTTATCTGCAACACTGTTGCCGCTCTCGGGGGAGGTCAGCGCTTGCGATTTCCCAAGCCCTGCGAAGGAGTCCATTATGTTGCCCTTTTGTTTGTTTTTCAACGATGGCATGGCTTCCGTTTCTGTATTCGCTGGCATACAATGCTGCCTGTGCTTGTCGTTGCTGTGATCCCTCCAAGTGCAGCCCAGCCACTGTTTAGGCCCAGCCTTGCTCTGCAGACTGTTTTTTTGTCAGACCCTGATGCTTCGAGCACACCCTGGCTTTGCACAGCAATTCCCCTCAGTAACGCCAAAAGGATGTCTCTAACTGGCACATGCAGCATTCGGTTGCAGTACCTTGTACGGCACACATGACCAGGAGGCCTGAGGGTTAGGTCAGGCACTACGCGGTTTAGTTGCCACAGTTCAGCCCAGTCTTTAATGTGTCAGCATATAGGCCCCATGAACATCCACCCAGTCTTACTTTGTGGTTTCTAGGGAGACGCCTGCCACCAGCCAGGGTTAAAGCGTTATGTGGTTCCCTGCAAGGGTGATCTCTGCCTTATTAGTTCCTCTTAAAGGGGGGCGTGGCTTGGACGCCATGTGAAAGGACGTGCCTGAACGGGAGCTCCCGCTGATCCGAACATTATCCGGCTGAATCCGCGCAACGGCCGCTACGATGTGGCATAGACGGTGATGACTGTAAATGCGAAGCTCGGCTGCACATGTGGATGCATTTTCACACGGGATTGTGCAGCGCTTGTGTACTCAGGAGCCGCGAGAAGTTTTGGTGCCGGAGCTTCGCCGGCAGACAAAATGGCTGCCGTCGCCTGATGTTGGGACAAAGGATCGGGGACCGGGATTCTGGAGGCGATTCCCTCAGTTCACGTTCAGCGCGATCCAGCGAGAGCAAGCCTGACTGGAGGTAGCCGAAACTGTGTGGCGACGGGGGGACATAGTGCCCCCAGGCCTGGGGCCTAAGCGAGATCGAAGGGACGCTCCTGATCGAAGATATGTCGAGCAAGCTCCTGAGGGCGAAGAATAAACAGCCCACGCTCGACGAATTTGCCAAGACGTCGCCTGGCACCGAGGGGACCAGGAGCAAAGAGAAGGCCCAGCCCAAGGAGATGGCCACAGGAGGAACGAACCAGGAGGTCCTGGCAGCGATCGCAGATCTGAAGGCGACATGGGAGACCAAACTCCAACTTGCGGTGGCCGAACTGAAAACTGCGATGGAACTACAGGTCGGGGCGGTACAGGAGGACGTGAACCTCCTGAGGCAAGATGTGCGAACCCTGGCCGAGCGCACAGAGACCCTGGAGAAGGAGATGGGCCCGACTGTGGCGGAATGCACCGCGCACAAACGAGAGATCCATGCCCTGGTGCAGAGGGTAGGCAACCTGGAAAGCAGGGCTGAAGAGGCAGAAGGTCGGGCCCGCAGAAACAACATCCGGATTGTGGGCCTACCGGAGGGAGCTGAGGGCCAGAATCCCACAGATTTTATTGAGACCTTGCTGCTGCAGGAGATCACCGGAGGTGCCCTAACGCAGGGATTTGCAGTGGAGAGGGCACATAGGGCCCTGATCAGAAGGCCACCGCCGGGTAATCCGCCCAGGCCCGTGATCGCCAAGATCCTCAACTACAAAGACCGGGAGAAGATTCTGGAACATTTTCGTAAAGGGGGCACCATACGGCGTGGGGAGGCAACCATCACTGCTTACCCCGACTACACTCTACAAGTGCAGCGCAGTCGGATGAACTTTGGGGCGGTCAAAAGGCGCCTGCGGACGGCCGGTTTCAAGTATATGTTACTCTACCCAGCCAAACTTAAGGTCTTCTTCAAGGCTAAGACGCTGTTTTTCGACACCCCTGAGGAGGCCGTGGAATGGCTCGATGCGCAGAACTGCCCTCAGGAGCCCGATGAGCAGATGGCGGACGGAGCAGGGAGAGTTAAGTGAAACAGTGGGCCCGGCTGACTTTGAACATTTGGACTGGAATATAGTCTTTGCCACTTTGTGATGGGGATGCACTTTTTAACTGTTTCGAACATGGTCCGCGAGCGCGGATATAGATGTGTAGGGGGCATCCGAGGGCCGTTTTATTCGTACCCCAGTGTGTGTTTAGATTAGTCACTGTGTCGGGTTCTCTACACGGGCTTCCGGAGAGAACCGGACACGGGGATGCCTGAGATCCAGGGATGGAGCTGGGCAGTTGGTTGGGTTAGGGGGGTGGGGGGTGTTAGTTGTTATGTGAGCCTGGGGAAGAAACTGAGAAGGGAAGTAGTCGGGACTGGGGGGAGGCGATCAGACCAGAGGGGGAAGTGGGAGCTACGGATAAATCATGGGAGACCTTAAGGTATTGACATGGAATGTTAGAGGGTTGAATAGCTACCTGAAGCGTAATAAGGTCATGTTGTATTTGAAGAGGCAGAGGATAGACGTGGCCTTGTTACAGGAGACGCATTTGACACGGGATAAACTTGAAATGGTGCGGAGAAAATGGAGGGGGACAGTGGTTGGATCCACATTCTCTGCGTATGCCAGGGGTGTGCTGGTTTGGGTTGCACCACATGTCCCGTTCAAGCTCTTGGGGGAGGTTGTGGAGTCGGACGGGCGGCTGGCCATGGTTCGGGGGATTGTGGAAGGTAGAGTTGTCTGTATCATAAACACTTATGCGCCCAACCAGGACACAGCGACTTACTTTAAGACACTGTGCGCGAGACTCGGTGAAGGGATGGGGAGCACAGTAATCTGGGGTGGAGACTTTAATTGTGTGCTTAACCCCAGGGAGGACAGGTCGGATGACAAAATGGTTAGGCCCAGCCCAGCGGCCAAGGTATTGCAGTCGCTGCTAACGGATCTAGGCCTGGTAGACGTGTGGAGAGCGAGACACCCGGGTGGGAGGCAGTATTCGCACTATTCGGCTCCGCACCAACTGCACACGAGGCTCGACTACTTTTTTGCCACTCCAGACATTCTTACAGAGTGTGAACAGATTGACTACAGGGCGAGGGTCCTCTCGGACCACTCGCCCCTAATCATGCAATGGCGGCTGCGCCCCCCACGTGCACGGATTCCAACATGGCGCCTTCGGGCGGAAGCGCTACGGGATCCGGTATTCAAGGAGGACATGAGGGAGGAGATAGTCGCGTACTTCGAGTCGAACACAGGGAGTGTCAAGTCGGCTGGTACTTTGTGGGAGGCTTTTAAGGTGGTGATGAGGGGAGTTGCTATCGCGAAGTCCAAGGGATTAATGGGCGGAATCCTGACCGACCTGCGAGAGGCCGAGATCGAGCTGGAAAAAGAATTGGAGAAGGGTGGGACGGATATGGAAGTAGTTACTGAGCTGCAGCAGCGGTGCTCTGGGCATTGGGACAGACTTTGTAACCTGAATTATACGAAGTACATTGAGAGGTTGCATGCGGGTGGGGACAAGACAGGCAGGCTCCTCGCTTGGCTATATAAGAGCGAAACCCCTAGGGCTCCGATCCGATCGGTCATCACCGAAGGGGGTGCGGAGATCGACACGCAAGAAGGGGTAAATGGGGCATTCGCAGAATACTACCAAACATTGTATGAAGATCGGGAAGGGGGGAGCCGAGAGGAGATAGATGAAGTACTCGGGGATATAGGCCTGCCCAGAATCAGCGATGAAGAGCGAGAGGAGATGGATGCTCCGATCACTCTGGAAGAGCTCAGAGAGATAGTGCGACAGCTGCCCACTTGCAAGGCCCCGGGGGCGGACGGGTTCCCCAGTGAGTTTTATAAGGCGTATGGGGAGGAGGTACTCCCACCCATGCTGGACATGTTTAATGAGGCGTTTGAGCTGGGACGGCTACCAGAATCACTCAGGGAAGCGGTCATAGTGCCACTCCCCAAGCACAATACACCGGGACACGGTTGCGGCTCCTATCGACCCTTGTCGATGCTGAACCAGGACAGCAAGATCCTAACAGCTGTCTTGGCGGCTAGAATGAGGAGAGTGATAGGCAAGCTGATTCACCCTGACCAGACGGGCTATGTCCCGGACAGGAACATTACCCACAACCATAGACGCCTACACAGAGTGGTCGAATGGGGATGTAGCAAGGACGGCGAAATGGCGATAGTGGCACTGGATGCGGTCAAGGCGTTCGACTCTGTTCGTTGGCCGTGGCTGTTGGCGGCACTGGATCACTTCGGAATGGGGCCAGGGTACAGGAGGTGGGCCGAATTATTATACAGCGCGCCTCTAGCCAGAGTTCGTACGGGGGCAGTAGTGTCGGACAGGTGGCAGTTAGGTAGAGGCACCAGGCAGGGATGTCCTTGGTCCCCAATGTTGTACATCCTGGCCCTTGAGCCCTTGGCAATTTACCTCCAGCAACAGTATGACCCGGTGGGCATAGAGGTGGGGGGGGGGAGAGCCATCTGATATCCCTGTATGCCGACGATATGCTGTTGTACCTCCAATACCCTGAAGAGAACTTGCAATATGTCTTGGAGGTGATGGAGAGGTTTGCTTGGCTTTCTGGCATAGCGGTCAACCCTCGGAAATCCACTCTGTTCCCGCTGGGCGGCTATGTGGGGATACCGGCTGAGAGGTTGCCAGTATTGCGGATCCCATGGGCGACAAGCACCTTTCGGTACCTTGGCATAGACGTATACCACACGACCGGGGAGGAACACAGGCACAATACTGAATTGGCAGTGGGGAGGATTGAGAAGTGCATGAGGTTTTGGGAGAAACTACCCTTAGCGATGATGGGCCGGGGTGCTATGCTTAAGATGGTCGTGCTACCTAGGCTGCTGCATTATTTCAATAACATTCCATACATGATACCCAAGGGGTTTTTTGCTAGACTACATAGGGTATGTAGAGATTTCTTATGGCAGGGCACGCGTAACAGGGTCGCATTGTGGAAATTGCAGAATGCTTATGAGAAAGGCGGCGTGAGGCTGCCGAACTTTGAGGCCTACTACGTGGCAGCGCAGCTGCAGTACGTGGCCAAGTGGCTTTCGGACGACGAAACCCCGGAACACAGACTGTTGGGAAAGGACTGCTCCCCCTTCTACCTGCGAGAGATTATTTGGGTATCCAGCACATGGATGAGGGGGCGTCCTAAGATGCTAGCGTTGGGCAGGAACATGTGGCGAAGAGCCTGCCGGATGATGGGGGATCCCCTGCCGTGCATGCCGCAGCTGCCGCTGGTGGCCTTGGCAAGGGAAGACGGACAGCTTGGGGCCATCCTGCGAACATACTGGGAGTCAGTGGGGCTGGTCACTTTGGGTGACATTTGGCAGGATGGGGCCTTGGCGGAGTTCGCAGATCTAGAGGCGGGGGCAGGGCTGCACACGGGGCAATACATGACGTTCCACAGAGTGATCAGGGAGGTCCGGAGCACTTGGCCCGAGACCGTATTGGCAGACGAGCCGGATGCGACGCTGGAGATTATGTATGACGCATCCGAGGGCGGGCATGAGGTCTCCAGGCTGTACGATATGCTGATGGCAAAGGTTGGGAAGGATTTGGGGTACCTGAGGTTGGAATGGGAAACAGAGATGGGGGCCCCGATGGCGGATGGGCAGTGGGAGCGCGCCCTGGGGTACCACAAAAAAGTATCGAGGAATGCCAGGTTTAAACAGATACAACTATATATCACGCATAGGGCATACATGACCCCCCTGAGAATTTCCAGATTTCGAGACACTGGGCGCCAGGCGTGTCCCAAGTGTAACACAGAGAACGCTGATATGATTCACATGTTCTGGGCCTGCCCTGTGATTGCAACCTACTGGAGTGAAGTAGCGCAGAAGCTGGCAGGGAGGGGCATTGTACTTAAGATAGATTCGGCCTGGGCCTGTTTGCTTGGAGGGTACCCCAGGGCGCGCAAGCTTCGGCACGTGGAGAAGCTTAAAGATTTGGCTTATGTACTCGCCAAACGCAGAATAGCCATGGGATGGAAGAATTGTCAGAGGCCACGGGTGGAGGTATGGTGGCGTGACCTCCAGAAATGGGCTGCCGCCGAGACGACAGCATGGTGGGAGGCCAGCAGGGCGGGAGGGGAGGAAGAGGTGAGCTCCCTCACGGCATGGAAGGTGCTATTGGCTGAACTGTTTAGTACGGGGTCGACCTCGGCTGGATCTGAGAGCGACGGAACCCCACCACACGGAACGGACAATGATGGTGGACACCCTACAGGCTCATAGGGGGGAGGGAAGGGGATTGTTAAGTTAATTCTGTTCTGTTTTTTCTTTCTTTTCTGTTTCATATCTGTTGTTTGGCCTTTGTTGTGGCTTGATGTGTTCTATTTATGTTCTGTTGCACTGTGTGGTCGTTATAAAATAAAATACATTTAAAAAAAAAAAAAAAATTAGTTCCTCTTAAAGGGTGGTTTCTGCCCCATCAGTCTGTCTCATGCAGTGCTGGGTGAGCTAGGTCTCTACCCAGGTGGCCAGGCACCCCAGTAACCTGCACTCATTCAGGAATTGTTCCTACTGTTCCTTCAGATGAAGGATGCCAACCATTGCCCATTAGGTAGGGAGATTCAGGCTATGGTTCTGTTCCTCATAACCCCCTGTTTCTCGCTCTCCTGTTTGTCTCTTTATGGCACAAAACAACGAGGGCTCTCATGACCTGTTTGATATCTCCTATTACATTTGAGAGATACTGTTTGGACTAACCAGATCGCACACTCACATAAATGGAGTGAGCACTTTTATAAGAGCCATTTTAGCTTTTTCCTTTGTAGCGGGCATTCCGACTACTTGTTGCATTCCACCAACTAAGACCCACGGGCACAATTAAAGTTTGCACTTAGTTTGGAATTCAACTAGTTAACCTGCCTCCAGGTTGCCATCACTTAGAGCTGGCTGTGACAGAATCTAATGCAACACGGGACAGAACTGTGTATCAGCCAGGTGGAAATGTTCTGAATGTATGATACTGTGTTCGATTAGGTATATGCCACCACTGTAGAAGGTTAGGGACAGCTCTCTCCTCTATCGCTTTTAGATAGGCGTTGCACCACACGCCACCTAGGGTGAGGCACCCCCGATATGGTCAGGGTGTCCTTCCCCAGGGCTAGCTTGTAGCTTGGTTGTCTCCCCTTTTTTCAGACTGTATGTCTATGTAAATTGATCAAATTCACTTTAACTTCGAATAACCTCTCTGCTACTGAACCGTTGTTTTGTGCCAACATATTGTATCCTAGTTAACGGTTAAGGACGATAGCGGCTTGCCCGTCTCTCCTTGCTTCCAACAAATTTACCCTGTTTGTTTGAAAACTCTCTTCGCGAAACTGGCCCCAGTTGCTGGGATATATTAATTCTAACCAAGCAGGAGGAAGGGTCACTCCTCTTTCCTGGTATATGAATACAGAACTAGACATGACGTGTCTCTCCCGTCTCTGCCCTTCCCCCACCCCTTGCCCTTGACGCGGCTAAGGGGTTCACTCCCCCCTTTTCTTCACTCTTTTTCACCTTTTCTTTTCCTCACAAATTCACCCTGTTGCTCAATGGCCGACGGCCATTTTCTCGCGTTTGCAGAAGAACTAGTCGACGGCATCTTAGCCAATCCCTCATTACTAGGACTAGACCTCACACCACAAAATATATCCAACAATGAGGAATGGAATGACATCGAAATTCTGAAGAAAAAGATCATTCGCACCAAACTACGCTGTGCTTTAATGACAGAGTACTTTGGGCGCGCGCTGCACCCAACGGACTCATCCGCATAGAACCACGCATTTTTCTGGACAACTTGAAATTTATAAAAGATTGATCATTTATTGCAAATAAATGCGCTAGAGATTGGCTGGTACTTATCATCAACACCGCCAAAACAGTGACAGACCAACTGCTACGAAAACTTGACGACAAAAGTGAGATACTCAAAACCAAAATCACTGCCAATATCTATATGGCCAAATTAAGTATTCTGGAGGCATCATTAAAAGAGTTCAAAGACAACAACCTCAACAGGAAGATCGTTAAACTCAAAAAAGACCTCTCTGATTTCACACATGTGAAGGTGTACCCCTACATGGGTGAGGAGTACTTCACCAAAGAGGCCAAACAAGCCAGACGTGATGCCGCTCAATTACGATTCCAGAAGTTACAAAAGGGGCGGCCCCAATAGATCTTGGAGTAGTTCAAGTAGGAATTCCAGCAACAGCTCAGGGAACAGTAATTGGCAAAATAGACGAGTACAGTTCAGTGGAACGAACCAAGGAAGCCCCTTCGGTTCCTTTTTTAGGCCAGCGCGGCAGAGGACAGAATCAATCTTAATGGCAGAACCACACACAATCATCGGTGGTTACATGCAACCGAGGTCAAGGTCAATCTACCCTTGCATACTCTTACCAGACCAGAACAAGATATTTTACAGAAAGGTCTATCTTTTATCCCTACGACCCGGTACGACCCCTTCGAAATATGTTTCGAATGTATGCAACCGATGCGCAAAATTAGGCTTATGCAATTCTTTGCCGAACAGACCTACGAAGACAGAGATGTTACGGGCCTATGCCCCCATCACAGTTCTTTCCTCAACACTGTTCTAACACTGCCGAGTCAGTGACCTTCGAGCAAGCTCTTCTCAAAAAGATTGCTGAATTCGAAACTTACATTCCGTTCATCAACAATAACTGCACTAAACCCCAACTACATTACAACCCTGGTGACCCGGGAATTCCGGAGGCGGAATTCGGTAAATCCCCATTCCCATTGAGTCCCATAGGACCATCTCGTGAGGGTGCCGGTGTTTCCACATCCGCCTGCAGGCAGGCGGTGTTAAACCTGCCAGGTCAGACATGGCGGGAATGACACCTCCGCCTGCAGGACTTGAGATCACCTGGTATGGAAACAACGGTGGTGGCGGGTTTAACGCCACCGTTATTTCCATGCCGGGTGACTCATAATGAGGCCCATTGTCCCTTCACCAGGGCGCCCTATCGTCTCAGGTATTAATTCCGTCTTGGAACCATTGTCACAATATGTTGACTTCTTCATTAAAGATCAAATTCCAAAGATGAATAGTTACATAAAAGACTCCACCAACATGTTGGTCTTACTAGACTCTCTCCAATACAACCTGGAAGAAGAGTGGCTCATGACCATCGATATCGAGTCTCTGTATACACGAATACCTCAACAAGAGACATTACACTCTGGTATTGATCTACATGGAGTACCGCCTAGTTTCATTTTACAACTCGCCGAAAAAACCCTCACCAGAAACTATTTTGTGTTTGAGGACACATATTACCAACAGATCTCAGGAACGGCGATGGGGGCTACCTTTGCCCCCAGCTTCGCCAACCTCTACATTGACCAATTTGAACATTGTCACATTTACTACAACGCCAATCCTTACCGTGCCAAATTGGCCGTTTGGCGCCGGTATATCAATGTCATGATTTCCCAACGAGTTCCCTGATTTAACCCATGTTTCTGTAGGTTATTATTGCTCTGTCATTTGAGAGAAGGTATTGTTCCCATTCAGATCCATATAGTAAGTCATGGAAAATTGGGATTCCAAGATGGCCGCCTAGTGGTGTACCCAGGAACTAATCTGTAGGTCTAGTCTTTTGCGACCTCTGTTATAAGTACTCAATTTCTGAGGAGACTCGCGCTTCGCGTTGCTGACTGCCTTGCAGTACGGACGCTCACCGCGGTCTCCGTCTATTCCAGTCAGAGTTTCCCCGCCCTTCATATTTCCAGTCAGAATTTCCTCGTCCTGTCCCATAGTCTCCTTCACTGCTCACAGTCAGTAGTTTTCTTTCTTATTTCATGTTCCCTAGTTACCGCGTCCTCAGTTCCAGTCCGAAGATTTTTTTCTGTCAGAGTTTTATACGCAAGTACCAGTGCCTAGTTGTTCTCTGTTACGAGTGTTTTAGCAACGGATTAGTCATTGTGCATATTCGCATTTTTTGGTTTTTACTATACATAGTTGTTCCTTGTGCCAATGTTTGAAACTCATTTGCTGTGCCAGGTTGCTGTCACACTGCCCAATATGTGCCAAGTTGTGTAGCTGTTGTAGCTAGTTGAACATTCTTTTGCACATCATTCCGCATTACACCTTGCTGATAGTTATTTAGTCAGTTCCCGATAGGACAGCGCTACACCTCTCATGTCATCTATATTTCCACTATTGCCCTCCAGTTTGATTGTACTAAGGTCTTCTCACAGCTACACTCATATATGACTATGACTAAATAGGCATTATCTTCCCCTTGTCACCAGTCTCCTTATTTCCTTATATAAGAATACTATTGACATCTAGACTACACTGTTTTCTTCAGGACAAGCGCCCCTGTATGAATGCAGGATGGAGGGCTCACTAAAAAAGCACTTTAGGGATTGTGATTACTGAAGTTCCAGGGAGTTCTTCTGGCGTTCCCGCAGATTGACAGGTGAGCGTTACAGAACGCGAAGCCGCCATTTTGAAAATATCTTCCTGAGCGTCATGGAGACTCCTGAGGTGGATCAGCTGGCTCAGTTATTGGGGGAATTGAGGGCGGAGGTTCATGCCGCACGTTCTGAAACGTGTGCATTGCGTAGGGAGTTAGTGGTCAATAGGGAACGTACAGATGAATTGGCACGCCAACTTTTACAAACACAGGCTGGTCAAGTTCCCTTACCCGCAGCAAATCCATCAGCCCCTGTTCCCGCTACACCCCAGGCTCCAGTCCAAGTAATTGTTCCTGGAAGCATTCCCTTAGCTCCTCCTGAGCGTTTTCTGGGGGATTCTAAGAAATTTGCTGTGTTTATGAATCAGTGTAGGTTACATTTCCTCTGTCGTCCAGGAGTATTTCCCACTGATCAGGCCAAGGTGGCCTTTATTTTATCTTACCTGGGGGGTTATGCTGCGGATTGGTCAATTCCCCTAGTCAATAGAGACGACCCAATCTTGAGGAATCTATCAGAGTTCCAGAAGGAAATGGAAAAATTATTTGCACGACATACCCAGGGTCAAGCCCTAGATAATGAGCTGCTCTCTCTCCGACAGGGAAACCAAGAATTGTTGGCTTATGTGGCAACCTTCAATAGACTAGTAGCAGAATCCAATTGGCCCAATGAAAAAAGAACAACCTTGTTTCACAGAGGATTGCGAAGTGAATTAAAGGATGTCTTGGCTCAAGTAGTCAATCCACCAGATGGTATTGCCGACTTTATTGACCTTACTATCCAGTTAGACCAGCGACTGCAAGATAGAAGAGTGGATCGTTCTCGTTCCGAAAGTCGGACTTATTTTGTGCGCCCAAAGGAAAACCCAGTAAGAGCTGGTCCGGATACTCACCCAGAACCGATGCAGTTAGGGGTTGTTAGGGGGCCCATTTCGCAGGCTGAGAGGGACAAGAGGCGTCAACAGCAATTGTGCCTTTACTGTGGCAAACCTGGACATTTCCTAAGAGATTGCCCTGTGAAACCTCCAAGAAAACCTATTGGAGGCATCAACCAGGAAAGAGCGAATCAGATTTCGGAAAACTCCAGTGCCCGGCAAGTATAGAGGTCAGCTTGTCGAGCATGAAACAGGGAGTAATGACCTCTCACTTTGTCTTTCCAATTATCTTATTTAGTCCAGAACAGCCCACTAAGATGCATGCTTTACAAGCCTACATAGATTGTGGTGCCATAGGGAACTACATGGATTCTAAACTGGCATGCAAGTTAGATCTCTTCCTAGTGGACAAATCCGAAGCAGACAATGTATCCACAGTAGATGGTACTCCTTTAGCTTCTGGGCCAGTCACACAATGTACGAGGGACCTTATCATGCTTTGCCAGGAAAGTCATAAAGAGAGGATAACATTCGACCTTATAAGTGCTCCACAATTTCAAATCATTCTAGGTATGCCTTGGCTCGAGAAGCACAATCCCACTATAGATTGGCGTTCCAGATCCCTCACCTTTGCTGCTGAATGTGAAGACTCCTGTTCTATGGTTGGTGACCTAAAGAAAATTGTTATCGAGAGAGTATCTACTGACTCAACGTTTGGATTGATTGGAAGTTTACCCTCGGATTATAGGAAATTTCAAGAAGTTTTTGAAGAGAAATTGGCTGAGGTATTACCTCCTCATCGTCCCTACGATTGTCAGATTGACTTAATTCCAGGAGGTCAACTTCCTTGTAGTCGAATATATTCATTAACAGAGAAGGAGGATGCCCATCTGAAGAAGTATCTAGACCAGTATTTAGCAAATGGGTTCATTAGTGTGGTGGTCGGGGGGCCGCTGGTGTCATGCGGGCCCCTCCGGCGTATGGGCCCTGCGCGCTGCAACGCCGCGCAGTAACAGACACGGAGACGTCTGCTTGCTCCGGCGCTCCGGCTCCAACTGCCGGGCGCCGCCTTTATTCCTAACTGCGCATGCGCCGGCTTGTAGGCCGCGCATGCGCATTCTGTGCACTACGTACACAACATCCCTCCTTTTCCCCTCAAACAACAAAACCATTAAACATGGGGCCAACGTGGCTCAAACATTATATACTTAACAGACTTTCGTTGCTCAGGTCGCTGAGTCCATAATAAAGTCTTGGAACCTTTGTGGAGGGCGGCGGCCCTCTCTGCGGGGGTACCTGGGCGGTCCCCTTTCGACATTCTCTGGCTCCGCAGGGTCTCCGGGCGTGTCGACGTTCTCCGGTGGTGCTTCTGCCGCCTGCCTTTGGCCAGGATCCGGTTCTTCTTCAGAGGTTGCTGGTCCTATGCGTTTGAAGAAAGACACATTTCTGGTCACTGTCCCACGCGCGTTCGCCGCCGTGACCATGGATCCCTTGACGTGGGTAACTCCCATCGGGTGTGGTTCATATGTCATTGAGAGTTTCCCCTCTGGTTTCCTGTTCCGGACCAGGACGGTGTCTCCTACCGCTATCTCTTTTTCCGGCAGCCTTCGCCTCATTGTCTCCTTCTCGTTCCTCGCGGCCCTGTCCGCTGCCACTTGTGTGTCATCAATCACCCCCGGGCGTCGCTCTCCCGCTTCCGGTATCAACCCTCTGGGTATGCGCTTAAATAGTGCCTCAGCGGGCGCGATTCCGGTGGACTGATGTGGGGTGGACCGGTACTCACGGAGGAATTCGATCAGATTATGGCGCAGGTCTTCCCCTCCATTGACGGAGATGCGAAAAATTTTGTTAAGAGTCCGCATGAACCGTTCAACCTCTCCATTGGCTCTCGGCCACAGTGGGGTCACTTTACGGTGCTTGATGCCTCGTTCTGCGCAGTATCTGGCAAAACGCTGCCCTTGGAATGGAGCGCCGTTGTCCGAACAGATCTCGAGCGGGAAGCCGTGGGTGGCGAAAATTTTGTCCATGGCCAGGATGGTGTGATCGCTGGCGGTGGATTCTACGAGTTCCACCTCCGGGTACCTTGACCACTGGTCCGTTACCACTACGAAGTGTAGGCCTCTGCCGGTCGAGCCGAAGTCTGCGTGGACGGTACCCCACGGCACGTCGCTCCGTGGCATGGCTTGGATGGGCGGGCTCTTTTCTGCTGGACTCGCGGCTTGGCAAGGGATGCAGGCCTTTACGAACTCGGTCACTCGGTGTTCCAGGTCGGGGAACCAGACTTTCAGCCTCAGGCGCGCCTTCATCTTAGCCATGCCTTGATGTCCTGTGTGGGCTTGCTGGAGAACTCTTGTGACCAAGGACCTGGGGATCACGATCTGGTCTCCCCGCAGTAGTAGGCCGTCCGTGGACACCGAGAGCTCGTGTCGAGCCTTCCACAACAGTTGCAGGTCTCTCTGCACCTCTGGGTTTCTTCTGGCGTTGTTCAGGAGGACGTCTCGCCATTTCCCTGTGGCAACCGCTCTTTTCACTCGCAAGAATGCCTCGTCAGAGTTCGAGTCATCTGCAATGTTCTCCCTCGACAGGGCTACTGGCAGGGCTGATTCAACGACGAGATGCACAGCGTCCCCCGCGTCAGATAACTCTACCGGATTCTGGGCGTCCCTCGTGCCGGGGTGGCGGGACAGGTAGTCTGCGGGGTTGTGGGTGCCTGGGCGGTACACCAACTTGACGCTATATTCGATGAGCGATAGCATCCATCTTTCGATCCGGGGAGGCGGCTTGGAGGAAGTGCCGGACAGGATGGGAATCAGGGGTTTATGGTCAGTGACCACGACGACGGGTTTGCCGAGGATGTATATCCTGAAGTGTTTGCATCCCCACAGGATGGCAAGGGCCTCTCTCTCGATTTGCGAGTAGCGCCTTTCCGTGTCGGTGAGGGCCTTGCTAGCGTAGGCAATGGGTCTCATCGCTCCCAGTTCATCGGCCTGCATGAGGACTGCCCCTAGTCCTACGGGGCTGGCGTCAACTACGATCTCCGATTCTCACCTGGGGTGGAAGTAGGCCATTGTCTCCTGCTCTGACAGGGCCTCTTTGATGGCATTGAATGATCTTTGTTCCGCCGCTGTCCATTGCCACGGTACGTCATTCCTGGTGAGTGCTCTCAATGGTTCTGATAGGGAGGCTAGGTCTTTGATGAATCTGCCGCAGTAATTGACCATCCCTAAGAAGCTCCGAACTTCTGCAGGAGATGTGGGCGGAGGTGCGTCTCTTATGTCTTTTACCTTGCCGGGATCAGGTGAGATGCCGTTCGCATGGAAGGTGAACCCGAAGAATTCCAGCCGATCTTTTAGGAATTCACACTTTTCTTGGTGTAGTGTAAGACCTACCGCCTGGAGTCTCTCAAACGTGCGTTCTAGCCTTTTAAGGTGTTCGCTCTCTGACTTGGCGAAGACCAGAATGTCGTCGGACATGTTGATGACACCCCTCAGGCCGGACAACGCTCCTCTTATGGCGTTCTGGAAGACCTCAGCCGCGGATGAGATCCCGAAGTTGAGTCTCTTGTATTGGTACAATCCTTCGTGCGTCGTGAACGTAGTAATGTACCTCGACTCGGGGTGCAGTTCCAGTTGATGATAGCCAGATCTGAGGTCTAGTTTGGAGAAGACCTTGGCGCCTTGGAGTTCGCCGACGATATCGTCCAGGGTGGGTGTGAGGTGGCGCTCTCTTTTGATGGCAGCATTTGGTAGCCTCATGTCTACGCAGATGCGCACAGCCCCTGGTTGCTTCGGCTTCGGGGCCACTACGATGGGTGAAACCCACGGGGTGGGCCCTTCTACCCGTTCGATGATGTCCCGGTCCATTAGCTGTTGCAATTCTGCTTCTACTTGTGCCCTCAGGTGAAATGGAATTCGGCGGTGTTTGAGGGCTGTCGGCCTTATGGATTTGTCGATGTGCAAGCGAATGGGGTCTGCGTTCAGCTTGCCGATACCCTTGAAGAGACTCGCGAACTTGTGTAGCATGCTCTTTAGATCTGCCTGGTATACCCCAAATGTGAAATGCACAATGTCAAGCGCTTCTGACGCAGCACAGCTCAGCAGCGAATGGGGGCTGACGTCGGTGACGAAGAATCTTGCCTTGATGGAGTTCTGTCCATGAGATACTGGGGCAACAAATGCACCTTGGATGGGTAAGGGGGTGTCGCCACCGAATGCATATATCCTCGCCGTTGATGTCGACAGTTCTGGTGGGCCTGGCAGGGCTACGTAGTGTTTGGTGGCTAGCACGCAGACTGACGCCCCGGTGTCGATGAGGATGGGGGTGGGAGTGCCCTTGATGTTGACGGTGCACTTGGGTTGGCGTTTCGTGCTGGAACATCTCGCGATGCTGGAGATGAAGAAGACTTCTTCCTCCTCCTCCTCTTCTTCTTCTGCGAGGTCTAGGTCTTGCAGGCCTTGATCAATGGAGGAGATGCCTCTCACTCTGCGAGAACTGCCTCGCCCCTCTCTCTCTGGTCCTCTCGCCGTTGTAACAGGGGCAGCCGCACGGCACGTTCTGGCAAAGTGACCCGGTATGCCGCACCGGGCGCATGTTCTTGACTTGGCTGGGCAGTCACCGCTGTGGGGGAGGTCATACCCACAGTTCGAGCACGATGGGGCGGTGCTTGGAGTGGGCGCGGTGTCGGGCTTTCTTGGCGCCCATCTCGACCTATTCGCAGCCGACCGTCCCACTGCAAATGCGTCCTCGTTGTGTCCTGGTCGCGAGGCAGCGTCCATTTTCGCGCCTCTGGCCTCTGCTAGTTCATGTGCTCTGCCCAGGTCTAGAATCTGCTGGAGGGTTAGGCCAGGCTCCCTCAACACTTGCCTCCGAAGTTTACCGGAGCTGCACCCCTGCAGTAGTTGGTTGCGGACCATTTCCTCTTCGTCGGCCCATCTGCAAGAGGTCGCCAGGTGTCTCAGGCGGGCGCAGAATTTGTCTAGGGGCTCATCGTCCAATTGTTTCTCAGCGCCCATGACGAACCTGTCAAAATCCACGTTGGCCATGGGTAAGAAGTGGTCTTTGAGTGCCTGCTTGACTGCGTCGTAAGTGACCACGGGGATGGTCAGGGAGTCGTAGATCTTGTGGACTTCTGCGCCTGCTGAATAGATCATGGTCGCAATCTTTTCATCATCGTCGTTAACCCCTGCTGCCCTGAAGAACATGTCTAGTCTTTTGACCCACAGCAGCCACTTCGGTCCTAGCTTGGAAGGGGGTCCAGTGGCATCAAACTCTGGCATGGGGGCTAGGGAGCTGCGGGCTCTGCGGGGAATCGGGGCTGCGGCACCCTCATCGTCTGCGCCGTCACCCATTTTTTTTTGTACTCACAGGTGGTAGATGCGGCCTTGTGGTAGTGGTGGGAGCGAAATCCCCTTCTTTCTTCTTAGGTGCCGCATTCTTGCACCAGCAAGACTGTGGGTGTTCCAAAAATTGAATTGATGTTGTTTTTATTTTTTTTTCCTGACGCTGTCGGCGAGTGGCGCACGAGCACCCTGTTGGGCCGCAACCACGGTCGCCACGCGTGACGGGGAGCGGGTCGAAGAAACAAAATGGCCGCCGGTGCGTCGTCAGTCCGTGACGCGGCGGACTTAATCACGGCGTTGCAGCCGGGCACGGGAGTGGGCCGTGGCTCCTCCTCGTCGCCAGTGTGGTGGTCGGGGGGCCGCTGGTGTCATGCGGGCCCCTCCGGCGTATGGGCCCTGCGCGCTGCAACGCCGCGCAGTAACAGACACGGAGACGTCTGCTTGCTCCGGCGCTCCGGCTCCAACTGCCGGGCGCCGCCTTTATTCCTAACTGCGCATGCGCCGGCTTGTAGGCCGCGCATGCGCATTCTGTGCACTACGTACACAACAATTAGGCCTTCTAAGTCCCCTGCTGCCTCTCCTCTTTTTTTTGTACCGAAAAAAGAAGGAGATCTCAGGACTTGTATTGATTATCGTGCCTTAAACCAGATTACAGTCAAGAATCGGTACCCCATTCCCCTCATTTCAAATTTGTTAGATCAAATCAAGGGCGCCCAGATCTTTACAAAATTAGATCTTCGAGGTGCATACCATCTCATTCGAATAAAAGAGGGTGACGAATGGAAGACTGCTTTTCGCACCAAATATGGCCTGTTTGAGTACCAAGTGATGCCCTTCGGATTGTGCAATGCTCCGGCAGCATTTCAATGTTTTATGAACGATGTCTTAAGGGATCTGCTGGATGTATGTGCAGTGGTCTATATTGACGATATCCTGATTTTCTCCAGAAACCACCAAGAACATGTGAAAGATGTTACAGCTGTGCTTCAAAAACTACAAGAAAATTCTCTTTTTGTGAAGCTAGAAAAATGTTCTTTCCATGTTTCCGAAGTCGAATTTCTGGGTTTTGTACTATCCTCTCAAGGTGTCAAGATGGACATGCGAAAGGTGGAGGCTATACTCACCTGGCCAGCTCCAACGTCTGTGAAAGGAGTCCAAAGCTTTTTGGGTTTTGCTAATTTCTATCGTCGCTTTGTGGATCATTTCTCTCAATTGGTACACCCCATTACGTCCTTGCTTAGAAAAAATAAAAGATTTGAATGGACCAAGGAGGCTGAAAACCAAATTACTGAGGCTCCAGTACTGAAACATCCTCAAGCTGACTTACCATTTGTCGTGGAAACTGATGCCTCAAATGTAGCTATGGGTGCTGTTCTGTCGCAGCGCAATCCAGAAACCCAGGTCTTGCACCCAGTGGCATTCTGGTCGAAGAAACTCTCTCCAGCTGAACGCAATTACACCATTACAGACAAGGAGTTGTTAGCCATCAAGAGTGCCCTGAAGGAGTGGAGACATTATCTCTTGGGAGCACAGCACACGATTACCATCCTCACTGATCATAGAAACCTCCAGTATTTACGTTCCGTTAAGGCCCAATCTGCCCGCCAACTGCGATGGGCCTTGTTCTTCGCAGAATATGATTTCATCATCACGTTTAGACCTGGAGTACGGAATGGTAAGGCTGATGCATTATCTCGAATTGGCAATGGAGAGGAAGCGTTTGTCTCTTCTGCTCCCATGAACGTCATCGCCGGAGAAAGAGTCCTGGGTTTATTGCACAATGAAGAACCATATTTCGAGAACCTGAAGAAAGAAGTTAAAGAAATCGTTACTCGGGAAGAGCTGCTAACATGGGTTAATCGAGGAAATCCATTCCAGGTCCAAGATGAATTACCTTACTATCAAGATCGAATGTATCTCCCTACAGAGACAATGAGACAACAAGTAATTTCCAACTACCATGGCTCCCTCATTGAGGGTCATCCCGGAGTGACCAAGACCTTAGAGAAGATCAAGAGGTACTACTGGTGGCCAACTTGGCGTAAGGATGTGACTCATTTCATTCAAACTTGTGGAATTTGTGCACAAAACAAGAATTCAAAGAAGAAACCAGCCGGTCTTCTGCAACCTTTAAATGTTCCACCCAATCCATGGCATACCATATCTATGGACTTTATCACGGATCTGCCGTCATGTGAAGGTTACAATACCATCCTGGTGGTGGTAGATTTATTTTCGAAGATGGCTCATTTTGTGCCCCTACAAGGGATTCCCACCGCTGCTGGCCTGGCAAGGAGTTTTTTAGAAAATGTTGTCAAACTACACGGGTTTCCTTCCATAGTCGTTTCTGACCGGGGGAGTCAGTTTGTTTCCAGATTCTGGAGAAAGTGTTGTGACCTGGCCCAGATTGATGTTAGCCTATCCACTAGTCACCACCCACAAACGGATGGTCAAACGGAGCGCACTAACCAGACCCTGGAACAGTACTTACGCTGCATGCTTCATCAAACTAATGATTCCTGGTTAGACATTTTGTGGGTGGCAGAATACGCTTACAACAATTCTATCCACTCTTCTACTGGTCTCACACCGTTCTATACCTTGCATGGTCGACATCCTCGAACATCTGCATTTGATCCTCCAGATCCACTAGAAATGCCGGCAGTTAGGAACCTTCACGACAAGATTATAACCGCAACCAGGGAGGCCCAAACTAATTTAGTGACGGCTAAGGAATCCCAAAAGAAGTTCGCTGATCGACATAGAAGTACTCCTCCTAGTTTCCAAGTTGGTGACTCTGTCTGGTTGTCTTCCAGAAATCTGGCCTTAAAGGGTTCTAAGAAGTTTCTTCCCAGATATTTAGGACCATTTGTCATTGAAGCTGTTATTAATCCAGTGGCTATGAGGTTGACACTCCCGAAGAAAATGAGAATACATCCAGTTTTTCATGTCTCTCTATTGAAACCGGTAGAAGCAGAGACACGTTTGCCACCAGTTCCCTCCCCAGTGGAGGTTGAAGACGACCAACCAGAATTTGAAGTCAGGGAGATTTTGGACTCCAAGATAATGCATCATAAATTATTTTACCTGGTAGATTGGAAGGGTTATGGTCCCCTTGAGAGATCTTGGGAACCTTTGGATAACATTCATGCCCCGAGATTGGTAAAAAGATTTCATCGTAACCACCCAACCAAGCCAGGAAGGAAATCTTTGAGGGGGGTACTGTCATGATTTCCCAACGAGTTCCCTGATTTAACCCATGTTTCTGTAGGTTATTATTGCTCTGTCATTTGAGAGAAGGTATTGTTCCCATTCAGATCCATATAGTAAGTCATGGAAAATTGGGATTCCAAGATGGCCGCCTAGGGGTGTACCCAGGAACTAATCTGTAGGTCTAGTCTTTTGCGACCTCTGTTATAAGTACTCAATTTCTGAGGAGACTCGCGCTTCGCGTTGCTGACTGCCTTGCAGTACGGACGCTCACCGCGGTCTCCGTCTATTCCAGTCAGAGTTTCCCCGCCCTTCATATTTCCAGTCAGAATTTCCTCGTCCTGTCCCATAGTCTCCTTCACTGCTCACAGTCAGTAGTTTTCTTTCTTATTTCATGTTCCCTAGTTACCGCGTCCTCAGTTCCAGTCCGAAGATTTTTTTCCTGTCAGAGTTTTATACGCAAGTACCAGTGCCTAGTTGTTCTCTGTTACGAGTGTTTTAGCAACGGATTAGTCATTGTGCATATTCGCATTTTTTGGTTTTTACTATACATAGTTGTTCCTTGTGCCAATGTTTGAAACTCATTTGCTGTGCCAGGTTGTTGTCACACTGCCCAATATGTGCCAAGTTGTGTAGCTGTTGTAGCTAGTTAACATTCTTTTGCATATCATTCCGCATTACACCTTGCTGATAGTTATTTAGTCAGTTCCCGATAGGACAGCGCTACACCTCTCGTCATCTATATTTCCACTATTGCCCTCCAGTTTGATTGTACTAAGGTCTTCTCACAGCTACACTCATATATGACTATGACTAAATAGGCATTATCTTCCCCTTGTCACCGGTCTCCTTATTTCCTTATATAAGAATACTATTGACATCTAGACTACACTGTTTTCTTCAGGACAAGCGCCCCTGTATGAATCCAGGATGGAGGGCTCACTAAAAAAGCACTTTAGGGATTGTGATTACTGAAGTTCCAGGGAGTTCTTCTGGCGTTCCCGCAGATTGACAGGTGAGCGTTACAATCAATGACATTTTCGTGATCTTTAAAGGCTCAGACGGAGATCTAGTCGCTTTCCACGTTTGGTTGAACCAACTCAACCATCACCTGAAATTTACGCTGGACAAAGATAAACACAGCACCTACTTCCTAGACCTGGCTATTTCAGCCAAAAATGGGGGAGTCTCATCAAGTGTCTACAAAAAAAACCACAGATAGGAATTCCCTCCTTTGTTATTTAAGTTACCACCGCAAAGCCTTAAAAAACAACTTGCCCTTCGAGCAGTTTTTGCGATACCGGAGGTTGTGTACACAGACATCTGCCTATACCACACAGTCTAAACACCTTAAAAACCAACTGGCAGAAAGAGGCTATCCAATGAGGATCATTAAGGAGACATGCAAAAGAGCTAGGAACATCCCAGGTCAGTCACCCTACACCAACATGCCAAACGTGAAGACTCCACAGGCTTCACAGCCGTCTTTAGCTACTCACCCCTCTTGAACAAGATCAAAAGGGAGGTGAAGAGACTTCGGCCTATTCTCAATACAGGAAAGAGAAGTATACCTGTTCCGCGCTTTGCGCTAAAAAGACGCTCCAACATTAGAGACAAGCTAGTGAAAAGCTTGGCATACACCGCACCCAGAGGTGACCCTAGCCAACGCACTCTATGGAATACTTCTCCAGCAAGAGGACATGCACCATGCAGCAATTGCTCAATGTGCGCTCAAACCTCCATGACCACGCAGATGGACATAGGCTGGAACACTCCTTGGAGACAAAACACCTTCACTAACTGCAACACGAGGGGCGTGATCTATATGATCACATATCCATGCAACTTGAAGTACATAGGCATGACTATCAGACAAGTCTGCACATGCATGATTGAGCATAGATTGTGTATAAGAACAGGCAAGTTGTGGCAGAAGGGCACACCGCAGACCAATTCAAATGGACCATCATTGAAAAGGTCATACCGCCCAAAAGAGGCGGTAATTTCCACAACATTCTGTTCAGGCGTCAACAGATGCGGATCTTCAGACTTAAAACATGCTCCCAAGGACTGAATGAGAACATCCAATGGCAGGAGCTAGCGGTTTTGGCATAGGCTTGACTCCCTTCCACCCCGTGCTGCGCTACCTATGAGTACACGGCCTACCAAGTATCCAACATTTCAGTGCCCTTCCTTGTCCACCATGCACTGTCTTGGTGCACCAGCATTTAGACAGCTTTGGTTTATCCGTGCTCTGGCACCATCATACACTCTGCACCATTGCGTCCCCGGCGCTAGTACTGCAGGTCCCATACTAATTGCCTGCATTTATTCCCACAATTCAACAGCAGGCTGGGCACCAGGAGGCACCACCGCTCCTTAGCTGCCTTACCCCTCACGGGCCAACTAGTGCGCCAAGCACCATTTCCAGACAAATGGCAGTTAACTTGCCCTTGGTTCCTTGGACCCCCCTGGAGCCTTACAGTATCTATCCACCTAGATACCGACTCCCACTATGATCCATACACTGCCCAGTGCATCAAGGACTTTTATTTACCATTGAGACTTCATTCCGAGTCTCCCGTCTCATATTGAGCATTTGTTGTATAGCACGCCGCTTGATTGCTCTCTTTTCCGCCAGCAGTTTGACCTCGCACCCCTCCTCCCCCTACTCTCCCCTTCTACCCTCCCTCACCTTCTTCTGCACTGACAGATGCATCCCCATGACAACGGGACGCGTCATGCTGCCACCAGCGCCACCACGCTCCCCTTTGTTTCTAAAGGCGATTGGGCTTTCTCACTTCAGAATAGTCTTCGCCCAGCACCGCCATACACAGCAGCTCCGCGCTAGAGGTAATCACTGCCAGCCTGTTCCTCGCGGTCCCACAGGGACCATTTCAAGTCCCTTCACTCCTTCGCTCACCATGCGTTCATCTTGCTTTCACAGCGGTTGCAGGATTATGCTGTGATAGATGCGAGCGAATCCAATAGTCCCCCCGGATTTCGCTTGGAGGTAAGCACAGTTTTGCCAAGCCTCCCTGCATGCCTGAGCTGCTGAGCGCAGCCACATTGACACACTAGTCCACCCCACTCCACCTCATTCACTTTTTACAACTAATGAGTTGGTGCCAGGGTTGGAGGCACATGGATCATGACACTGGGAACCATGATCCACACCTACACAGTTTTTCTCCCTTTTTCCCCCTTCCACTTTCTCCCGGGTGTTTTCCCACGAGACCTAGAGACCCACACTTCACTACCCAGGTGACCAGGTACCCCAGTAACCTGCACTCATTCAGGAATTTTTCCTACTGTTCCTTCAGATGAAGGATGCCAACCATTGCCCATTAGGTAGGGAGATTCAGGCTACGGTTCTGTTCCTCATAACCCCCTGTTTCTGTCACGCATTCTGCATGGCGACTATGGGACTCTTGGAAGCGCCATTAGCTGTGCCATTACGTCGGTGGCCGTCCAGGCACAGCAGTCTAGTGTTGTAACCCAAGATGGCCGCCATGTTCTAGTGCAGGGCTAGTGCAGCGTTCCCTGCGTTACACCTTCACTGCTACTCGGAAGGTAACGCTCTGTTTGTTAACGTACTAAACACTCTCTCTCGCTCTCTGCTTTCTGCCAGCCCCTTTTTTGTATTTTCACAGGCTCCTTCTTGCCTGTAATTCCGTTGCGTATCTTCTGTCCCCTTATTTTTTCCTTTTATACTTTTCTGTTAGTGCTGTTTTCCGCCCATGTTCTTGACGGCTTTCTTTCTTTATTTCTTTTCTTGCCTACCGTTCTCTGCGGTTTCCTACTCCTTCATTTTCTCCTTGCTTCGCTATCCTTTCCGCTAATAGCTGGTTTTATAGGGTTTGTTTTGTTCCTTTGTCCTTTGCGGCTTTGTTCTGCCTTTCTTTCCTTTCTGTGGGTAGGCTTCCCTTTTTCTTTAGTCTCCCTATTCTTTTCCCTTGTTCCTTCTCAGACTTCGCTGTTCTCTGCCAGCCTATTTTGCCCGTGATTGTTCCTACAACTCCTTGGAGAGGTTACTCAGAGACTTACCTGTGGAAATACTTACAAGGCTTCCTCCGCTTTTTGGCTCTGTCTCAGACCTTATCCTATTTCCGGCGTCTGGCTTCAGTCTCGTCTTATTCCAGCTCTGTACAGATATTTACACCAGTTCTGACAACTCGTTCACTTGTATCCAGCCAAGCAGGGTTTTTTCAGCCAGGAGGCTTTTTCCCTGCCAGGGGACTTGCTCCCAGGAATCCCTGCGCTCGGTTCCTCAACTTCCCGACAGCGTGGCATCCCAAGGAGCTTGTCCTTATTTACACGATAAAAGGACCAAGAAGAAGACGGAAGGAAGGCTCAACGCACACCACAGAAAGAAGACAGAGCACCCCGACAGTTCCACAGAAGATCCAGGTGAGGAGGATGGGAGGGAAGAGACCTCAGACCTTAACAGAGTGCAACGCCAGGAGTTTCAAATGGCATCCCTCGAACAGTATCAGGAAATGGTTGCTGCCATCCAGGGGCTAACGGTTGAAGTACAATCCCTCCGATCAGAGAATCAGAACTTGAGACAACAGGTAGCAGCTCGAGATGAAGTCAGAGGAGATTTACCCCCGCTGCTTTTACCCTTTGGGAAGTATGATGGAAACCCCAAATCCCTAAAATAATTTTTGGATGCTTGTTTGATGTATTTCACTTTCCGTCTTCGGGCATATGAGACTGATCAGGCCAAAGTGGGTTTTCTATTCTCTAATCTAGTAGGGAATGCTCTAGCATGGGGTACACCCCTCATTACTCAATCTGATCCCTCGATCACCGATTATGACCTGTTCGTCCAGCTCTTCAAGACACGTTTCGAATGACCAGAGGTACAATATGCCTCCTACGAAGCCATCCTAGATCTCCGACAAGGCTCCCAGGATGTCCAGACATATGTGGCGACCTTCATGCGACTGGCTACGAATGCAGGGTGGCCAGACTCCGTCCAACAAACACTTTTTCGTCATGGCCTTCACGATGATATCAAGGATGAGTTGGCACGCATTGCAAGACCTCAGACATTCCAGGAACTCATATCGCTCGCCTTGCAGATTGAATTCAGGTTAGGACAGAGAAGACAAGAAAGGCAAAGATCTCGACTGCCTCTTACACCCTTGTCTCACCATCCTTCTTCGGGCGAACGGCCTGTTCCACCACAAGGAGAATAATCTATGGATAAGCACCGCCAGAGAACCCTTGACGGCTGAAGAAAGGAAGAGAAGGAGGGATCTTAGCCTCTGTGTGTACTGTGGTGTTACGCTCACCTAGTCTCTGCGGAGGCGTTGGGGCACCGTTGCAGCCCTCCCGGGGGTGAGGTCACTCGGGTCCGACTTCACCCTCTGCGCTTATGTGGTGACTGGTGGTAATAGGTGATGCTGCTCGGGACTGCTCCTGTTGATTAGTTTTGGCGAGCATTCCGTCCTGCTGCTTCTGGCAGGGGCGCTTGTATGATCTGGACAGAGTTCCTTCACTGGTCCCTTGCAAGTGGTAGTCCAGTGCTACTGCGACTAAGCTACTATACTTCAGGTAAGTGTTCCCGTTTGCCTTTGTCTTTCCTCGTCTGTTTCTGTTGTATTGTAAAGTTCGTTGTCTTGTATTGCTGTCCGTTCCACATTTGATGTTTGCTCTTTTGCTTTCTTCCCTTGCAGGTTATGTTGCTGGCCTGGCAGAAGCTGCAGAGCTCGAGCCGACAGGCGGAGGGAATGAGGAACGGAGCTGCAGTGGTACAGTAGAGCTGCAAAGTTGTTAACTAGGGGGCGCGCAGGGTTCAAATGCAGCGCGGCCCCAGGACGGATGTTCTAACCCTGTCTTTCTTCTTCTTCACAGGGTCTGAGTTTGTGGATGCGGAGTGCGATGCTGCGGCATCGGGATCAAGATCACTGGATGTCAGGAGATGAGTCTGCAGATGAAGCGTTGAAGAACCGGTTTCCTGGAGGTGAGAAGGCCTGGTTTCAAAGGTAAGTAAACTGGTCCAAGCGATGGTGAGTGTCACGTTGCACGCGAGTGCACAGTAACGCGAAGCACCAGCCTTAAGGATGGAGTAGCTTATATAGCTGAGCTTCTGAAGCCACGCCCACCAGGTTCAGCCTGCCTGCCACATCCTGCCACACCCGATGAGTCAGCACATGAAGACCAAGCCTAGGGAGCCACACCCGATGAGTCAGCACATGAGGATGTTCTCTAGAATAAAGGCTTTCAGCTCTTGGAAAGTTCTTGTAAAATAACAGCACTCCTGCACTGAAATAAAGTAAAAGCACTCTTGCACTGAAATAAAGTGTTCCTGCTCACATCTCTATATGAGCCCGGCGCCTTTGCAGGGCGCCTGTGTTTATAGGTCCCAGAGGGACATAAATGAGTCAAGTGACCCATTGCCCCCATCACTAGATGGTGTGGTGTCTGTGTTCTGGGGCCTGTGGCCATAACAGGCACTGGGGTGAATGTTCTGGGTGCATCATGTGCAATTTTTGGGGAGTTAGATAGGTCTAATGCAAAATATTAAATTGAATCAACTTAAACCTTGCATTCCTGGAGACCTGTCTTACATTCCTACATATTTTACACCATTCCTGCTCCTCTAAGAGTAATCCCAAAACCCATTGCCACTGCTCCTTAATTTTAGGTTGAGGGAGCGAGGGAGGTTTCTACTACCCTGCAGCGCTGAGTACAGTTCAGAGATTGCCTGCCCCTCATTTCCTGTAGCCAGGATCGCCTGGAGGTGTTGGGGGCTCCACCGGTATCCCCACCGCCCCCATTAGGCTGGCAGGGCGCTAGTCAGTCAAGAACTGCCCCGTAGGTATTTGATATCACTCTGCCCATGAGTGGAAGGGTAACAAAGTTCCTCCCTCAAATAGGTCTCGCAATATCCGACACACCCCTCTAGAGCTTTTTGCATCCCCTATGTCTTTTATGATCTCTGCCACTTTGCCATCGGCTCTTAAAAAGGTATATCCGGCCCGTATCCCACCCCTAATTAAAGTTTGGTCTGCGCCCTCTTCCAAGCCTGCCCAACTACTGAGCTCAAGCAGGTCGCTTCCTCCTCACCTGTTTCCCTCCATAGCGTCGCAAGTTCTGTGTGATACTTCTTGGGTTTTCCCATTAGCTGCCTACGTCCCGTTCCCCGGTGTCCCATTTAGTGGCATACTGCAGTTGGGCTGCCAGAAAATATAACTCATAGACCCGGAGTGCCAGCCCCCCTCCTCTTGCCCCCTATGTAGTGCGGCCAGCGATACCCTGTGTCGCCTTCGGCCCGCCAAAAAGGTCTGCTATCCAGCAATTGGAAGAAGGGTGTTCTGGCCATATTTGGGATATTTGCAAAGAAATAAAGCAGCTTGGGAAGAAGGATCATTTTGCATATTGCGATCTTGCCCATTATGGACACGGGCAATCGGTTCCAAAATGTTATCACATCTTCAATTCTTGTGAGCGCCCTCCCTAAATTGTACTGGAATGTGTTCTCCACCGAATGAGGGACCTGAATCCCCAGATAATGAAAGGAATCCACCTCCTAGCAAAGTACCACCTCCGGGAGATCCTGCGCCACCGACCCTCTCAGCGAACCCAGTGGAAATACCAGCGATTTGCCCTCATTCACCTGGAAGCCTGTGAAGCCCTCCAAGTGATGTAGTACCTCAAGCATATACGGGCCATGTACCCCAGGGTTTTGTACGTACAGCAGAACATCATCTGCAGAGAAAGAGATAACATGGTGGTGGCCCCCCACCTTGATACCAGCATCTTGGAACTCTGATCTGAAAATGCGTGCCCCCGGTGCCAAGGCGAATAGGACTGGGGACAGCGGGCAACCTTGTCATGGTCCCCTGTCTAGTTGCCAACACTGTGAAAGCACCTTGCCTGTCCTAACCCTGGCCAGCAGTTCCTGATAAAGCAGGCAAATCCACTGCATTATATTTAGGTCTAGACCATTCAAGTCTAAGGCTTTGACCGTGTCGAGGGAGACCACTGCCAATTCCGTCTTCCTCTCCTGTACCCTCTGTATGACATAATGGAGCAGTCTGAGGTTCATTGTGGTATTTATGCCCCACATGAAACCACACTGATCCTGATGAATCAGGTGGGAAACCTCCTTTATGAGTTGAAACGCCAGCCCTTTGCCCAACATCTTGGTATCAATGTTTAATAATGAGATGGGGCGATATGACCTGATTTGCCCTGGTTCCCTTCCTGGCTTTAGCAGACCCACAATGATTGCTTACCTCAACAACACTGGTCAGGGCCCCTTATTGCCATTTTAATGTCCTCCTCCGACAAAGGTTCATCTAGTCTTGCTACCACGTCTGGCTCTAATCGGCCATAGAGGCTTGCCCCAGCATGTCCTCCAAGTTTTCAGTATGCACGTAATATGTCTGGAATACCGCGTGTATGCCTTCCTGTGTCATGACCAAGTTCCCTGTCTCATCCTCGATTTGCGTTATAAGACTCTGCGGCTGCTTCTTTTTGAGAAGCCACGCCTGGAGCCGCCCTGCTTTGTCCCTTCCCCCATGGATGCTGGCTGTGTAGTGTGCGTAGTTAGGCATACCCAGCCTTCTCTGTTTGCTGTTGGTTAACCCTGGCCCACAGGAGTTCTGCCCCGCACAGCGACCCCATAGCCATTTCCCCCTCAAGCTTTTTAATCCGTTCCTCCTCCGCTTTTAACATGGCAGTTGTGCAGACCCCATGGGAAGTGGCCATACATTTGCCCCCAATTGTCACCTTAAACAGTTTTCACACTGTTCAGTATTCTTCCACTGACCCCTTGTTAAAATCAAAGTACTCTACGATGGCCTTCGGAAGTTCCTCCGCCTAGCCCCTGTCCATCAAAGCCTCTGCCTGCAATCGCCAGGTGGGAGCAGTGCTCGTCCTTCTTCCCCAGAACATTTTCACCTTCAGGAGAGCGTGATCTGATAGTGCCCTACCCATAAAGGCAATATCCCGGAACGGGTGGAACTGCAACCTCCCCACAAGCAGGTAGTCTAGCCAAGAGTGAGTTCCATGCGGGAGGGAATAAAAAAAGAGTAACCTCTCTCGTCGCACTTGCTCTCCCTCTAGAGGTCTATAAGGTTTTGGTCTGCCAGTGTGCGGCCCAGGCACTTGAAAGACAAAGGCGTATTGCACGCTTTGGGATCTGACCTATTCAGCTGGGGCTGGAGCACACAGTGGATGTCACCCCCCCATATTTGCTCCCTGTATCTGTACTCTCCCCATCATGCCAACTACCCTGGGAAATAAGTGTTGTTATCAGTGTTGGGGGTGTATGAGTACACTAGGCATATTTCCTGTCCCTCCATCACCCCCAAGAGAATAAGAGTTCTCCCCTCGTCGTCTTGCATAACTTTAGTGATTTGGAGGGGAACCCTTTTTGCTATCCAGGTTAATACTCCTCTGGAATATGAGGAGTAGGTTGTACCATATACCCCCTGCCCCAAGTATTCATCACTTTCCCCAGTTTAGCCTTATCGAGGTGCATTTCTTGTAGGGCCATTATCTGCACCCCCCCACCTTCGCAGAAACCGTAGTTTTTCACTGCATTTAGCTTGCTGCCCCAGTCACCTCACGTTCCATGTCATAATCGTCACTGAGCCCATTAACTGACCATGATTTCGGCACACTTAGTGCTTCTGGGCACCTGACATATGATATATATGATATGATATGGCATTTATAATGCGCCTATAGACAAGTGTTTCAAGGCGCGACGAGGTAAGGGAGGGGAACAAAGGGAGGACGAACAAGGATCCCACTAGGCCAGGTGTCATTCAGATCACACAAGTGCGTGGGAGGGGGGCAGGGACAGTGCAGTACATGGCAAAAGATGATAACAATATGTAAGTAACGGCCAGCATGTGGCAAATGCATGGGTAAGTGCAGACATCAGGTGTCAAGGGTTGGTAGGGAGACTGTAGGGATACAGAAACAGTCCCCAAGTGCGGGGGTTGCCAGGTGGGCAGTGCAGGTATATGACGCTGGCGGGGGAGGGACCTGGGCCCGAGACCAGAGGGTGCTCAGGTAGCCAGTGCAGTTCCAGTTACAGCCAGGAGGTCAGCAGAGGAGAGGAGGAGAAAAAGCAGAAGCAACGAGAAAGGTTTTGAGGTGCTTCCGGAACCAGAGATGTATCTCCTCAAGTTTACGGGAGGCAGGGAGGCTGTTCCAGAGGGAGGCACTAGCCAAGGAAAGAGATTTACCACCAACTCGTTGCTTGGAGAAGCGACTGACCCTGAGGGAGTTGGAGGCGGATGAGCGAAGAGCTCGAGAAGGAAGATATTTAGGAAGAGAAAGTTGAAGGTATTGAGGCCCCAGGCCCCAGAAGGCCTTGTGGACGATGCAGAGGGTTTTGAACTTAATCCTCGCAGCCACTGGGAGCCAATGCAGAAATCTCAGTCCTGGAGAGATACGATCCCTGCGCTTGAGGCCAATGACAAGTCTTGCAGTCCTGTTCTGGATAAGTTGCAGAGGGCGGAGAGTAGAAGCAGGCAGATTTAGAAAGAAGCTGTTGCAATAGTCCAGCCTAGAGAGAACCAGAGCTCTGGAGACAGTGAGCTTCTGGGGGAAGGAGAGGAAAGGGAGAATACCTCTGAGGGGGTGCAGCTGGTAGTGTGACTTCTTAGAGACGTCGGAGATGTGAGGAGAGAAGGAGAGTGTGGAGTCGAAGATGACCCCGAGGTTTTTAGCCTTGCAGGATGGAGCAGGAAGAGGGCCAAGCGAGGCCGGCCAGAGAGCTACAGGGAAGGAGGGAGTGGGCGTGCCGATGAGGAGAATCTCAGTCTTAATGGCATTAAGGCAGAGGTGATTGGCCGCACACCACTCCTGGATAGCAGACAGATAGTCCGAGATGAGGGAAGGAGAGGAGGAGGCCGAAGGTAGCCTGAAAATGAGCTGGGTGCCATCCACATAGCACTGAAAGTTGGGGCAGAGAGCGGCGATGCAGTGGGCAAGGAGTGCCAGGTATTGGTTGAACAGCCAGGGAGAGGTTAGACCCCTGGGGGACACCGCAGGTAGAGAAAAAGATAGCGGAGAGGAGGGACCCAAGTTGGACCTGGGAGGGTCGTCAGAGAGGAAAGAAGTCAGCCACGCCAGAGCCTGACCAGTGATACCCAGGTTATCATGGAGATGGTTGAGCAGGATGGCATGGTTGACGGTGTCAAAGGCAAAAAAGGTTGGAGCCTGAGCTAGACTCCATCCTTGACCCTTTCTCACCCATAACAACAACCAAAACTTCAACAAGGGACCAGAAAAGTCAAAGAACTTGCATTATAAAATACCTGTATTTTAGGCACTCTGCATTGACCCACCTCCTCATGAGGAGAGACAGGTTCTGTGCTTGTACACAGGGAGGGGTGCTCGACCACACTCACTCCCGCAGGGTGGCGGGTGTCATTCCTCATCCAGGTGTCTGGTTATAGAACCTTCAGAAACCAAACGCCTTGTTACCCCCCCCCCGCCCATACCTATGTTGTAGTTTCTCCCATTGCTGCTTGTGGCTCACTGTGGTAATCCTCCAGAGATTCCGGCGCTAGGCCAGTCCTGCCTGCTCATGGGCCAAGCTCGTCCAGAGACTCAGCCAATGCCACAGCCTGCAGCTCACCTTCACCCCGCAGCTGGGGAGTCCGTCCTCCACCACTGTGACCCTGCCCGACTCAGCCCGGGAGTACGAGATCCGTCCCGCTCCTGCCTCTAATGTTTTAGCTTGTACCCGTCTGCCATAGTGTCTTCCTTGTCTTTATCTATGAGGGTTCTCCACCCAGCTGCCTTCCGTCCTCCCACCATTCCCATGCCTCTTCTGCGGAGTTGCAGATCCACTGGCCGTCCCCTTTGATGACTGAGCCTTGCTGGATAGATCAGCATATAGCGCATGTCATTGTCACTCAAGACCCATTTTATTTCCTCGAAGTTCTGCTGCTGCTGTTGTACTCGCCTCGTATAATCCGGGAACACCATGATTGAGGAATTCGAGAAAGCCATTGGGCCTCTTCTCCTGGCTGCCTGAAGGGGTACATTGCGATCCCGGTAATGAAAAATTCTGGCCACAATCGATCTGGGTCATCACCTGGTGCTGGCTTCTGCGCTGGAACTCTATGGGCTTGCTCCACCGCAAACGACAGAGACCTTTCTCATCTTGATGTTCCGGTAGCCACCTTTCCAAAAACAACTCCATCGACCCACCTTCTGTGGTCTCCAGTAGGCTGACTATCCATATGTTATTCGTTCTCGAGCAGCCTTCTGCGTCCTCTACTCAAGCTTTCAGGTCCTTGGTCCTCTGTAGGAGCGTGTCTGCTTGTGTCTTGAGGGTCTGAACCCCGTCTCTGTCGCTGTGACTCCTAGGTCAGTTGCCTTTTGCCTCTCTGATGATTTCTGGATATCTGTTCTAATAAGGTTCACTTCCTGCCCTATGGCACTGATCTTGAACTCCAGGGCCGTCCTGAAGCTCTGTACTGCTCGAAGGAATTTGGCAATTTTACCCTCGAGATCAAGCGATTGAGCGTCAGGCTGTGGGCATGTAGGCAAGGATCTTGGTGCTGGCAGCTGCAATATCAGGGCTACATATTCATCCATTTTGTGTTGCCTGCTCTTCCCACCCATCATGGTCCGCTCATGCACCAGGTCAGCCCAAGGCGCAGTTGGTCCCCAGTTGAGGCTACCGTTGCTCTGTGAAGGAGCCTCACTCTCTCCCTCCAGATGGGGTCCTAGAGTGGCCGTACTCGCCACTACCCAGGGTGTCCCCCCGCTGTTGGGTTCCGTTAGCGTAATGCCCCTCTTTGTGTCCGTGTAGCGGCCTTACCCACCCTGTTGTGCTCCGGGCTCCTCCAATGACTATGTGGCAGGATCCATCTCTCTTGCCTGCCCACTCACCGGTTCTCTAGGAGTAGCTCTGTGCAGGTAGTTTGGGCTGTCGGGTGTTGTGTTGCAGCCAACTGTTCCCTGCCGATTTGCGTATGTGGTTGGGCCCTCTGTGCACTGCCTGCTGTTTCACCCATCCTGCAGTGTCACTTTTCACTCTGTGCCAGGGGCTCTTATCGGCTGTCTCTACCTTGTGCTCTGGGTTCCTTCAATGGCTGCATGGTGGGATAGGTCTCTCCTGCCTGCCCTCCTGCAGACTCCCCACGAGCAGCCCCCTGCAGGCAATTTGGGTTATCAGGTGTTGTGTTTCAGCCAACTTCCCCCCCACTGATTAAGGATTAAGACTATGCACTGCCTGCTATTACTCCGCCTGTCTCGTGGTCTCACTTTGTCGCTCTGCACCAGGGGGCCTTGATCAATTGTCTCTGCTCGGTGGGGCCATTCACTGTGTGCTCCATCTCACCTTCCCCGATCTTCTCTCTGGTGCTGCTCGCACCCACAGGTTTCCTTGGGTGGTGCCACTGTGTGCTTGCGTTAGGCATCTGTTCTTGCCCTGCCTTGATGTGCCTGGTTTCTGTCTGGCCCCTTCGTCAAAAGGGGAAGGGGGCTGCCGAGCTCTCTCCGGGTGGGGGCATAGTATGGTGGGGGCCACTGCCTCCGGTCTGCCCCTTGTGCATGATCCTAAGTCCACCTGGGTCGTTGCCCAGCCTATTTGCCAGTCGTGGCACCCCCCCATGCTAAGAGACCCACACCAGCAGCCTGTGGGTCTCTGTTGCTGTGCAGGCATAGGCTGGCTGTGGTCGCAGGCAAGGCAGTCCATCCTGCTGTGCAGACAGCATTGCTTCTCTGTAAATGCTGCTCCGAGGTTTCTCCAGGCAATCCCTTCAGAGCTTGGCCCTCGCCCCCCTGGTAGTCATGGGGCTGCGGATCCGGTGAACAGGGCCCGTGCCCTTGTTTGAGCGAGCGTCCGATCTCAGGTGCAGGGACTCCCTGTGCCTCTGTGGACCAGAGGTCCCTGCCTCCCTTCAATACTCCTCCGTCCCCCGCACGTACCGCCATTGCCTCTGTGCTGCTATTTGGTGTCATCTGCAACTGCGAGCAGCTGTTCCGCCAACCTTGGTTCTCAATGTGACTGGCAGTCGCTCACCTTTGCTGTATGCTGATGGCCTTAGAGACCCTCTCGTCTCTTCAATCGGGGACCTGGCTTTGGTTCTCTGTGGTCGCAGCGGTGTCCGCATTATAGTGCAGCCATCTTGGATCGCCTCCAAAGCCTTGCACGCTTTTTTATATTTTTCAAAATTTGTCACAATATGCCATCCCCGCCACAATTGCAAGGCAGCATCCGGTGTCGCACACTTTCCCCCGCTTGGGGCTGGTTCGAGGTCTGATGTACTGTACTGCAACAAGGATTCTTCCAGGATTCTTACGGGCGGTAGCGGGAGCCTCACAGAACTCTCACTTCATTGGTTGCTCGCTGGCCACACTCCTCCACCCCCCAAGGTAAATAAATAGAATCTTGTGGACAAAGTCTCTCATTTTTCCCGGGTTCTCGGAAAACAGGCTAGGAAACATCTCCTTGAAATTTTGCGCTGCTCCTGAGGAAACCATGAGTACCTGTTCCGGAGTGCTGGGATCCAGTTTAATGCCGAGTCTGTGTTGATCATCCCATCCAAGCACGGCTGGACCTTTGGGTGAGAAGTACACTTTGGTGGTGATAGACCTCCCTTTGAAATCAATCCGGCTCTGATGTAGCCCAGCAGGTTGACAGTTGCACCTCCGAAGACCGTCAGTTTTTGCCTGGTCGTTCTGATTTCCACTTGTGCTTGGCCCATCATTTCCTTATACGTGTCGATGGGGAGGATAGTGAGGTCTGATCCCGAATCTGCCATGACACGTGTTTCCATTCCGTCCACTTTAATGTTGCAGTGGGGCTTTTCTCTCCTGGCGTGGAGGGCGTTGACCATGATGACCATGGGTCTGTCCTGAAGCTCGTCATCATCGCTTGAGGCGCGGTGGCCATCGAGACGGGAAACGGTTTTCTCCTGCCACGTACATGCTGGAGCCACGTGACCAATGTGTCCGCACTTGGAGCACTCCTTATTCCTGGCGGGGCAGTCACGATAATTCGCCATGTGCTTGGTAATGGCGCATCTATAACATTTCGGCAGATCCTTTTGTCTGGTGCCTTTGTCTCTGGGGCTGTCGCGGGATTGCTTGTCTCTGCGCCCTCTCCATTGCAGCGCTGCAAGTTCTGGTACAGGCAGGTGGCTTCCCGCCTCTTTGCGCCTGCTGGAGGTTTCTTCCTTTGCCCTGGCAATTTGAATGGCCTTGTCGAGGGTCACTTCTTTTTCTTGGATGAACTTGTCTTGCACTTTCCTGGAGTTAGTGTGAATGACCAGCATGTTGCAGATAACTTGTTTTGCGTTTTCACCGAACGCGCAAAGAGAAGCCAGCTCCCTCATCCTGGTGATATAGTCATTCACGGGTTCGCTCCCTTCTTGTTTACTGGTGTAGAACCTAAGCCTGTGTAGCACCACGTTCTCTTTATTGGTGAACCTCTTCACAATGCGACGGGTCGCCTCCTTGTAGACGACATCGTCGTCGACTACTGGTATGGCTGTTAAGCTGGCAAAAATGTGCTGACTTTCAACCCCGTATTGCTTTCAGCAGCATCGCCTTCTTCCTGGCAGGGGCATATCCCATGCCGCCCACAGCCTCCAGATATGTGGTGAAAAGGGGCTCCCATTGCATCCACCAAATTGTTGGGGTCCTAGGTGAAGGGAGAAACGCAGGGGGCGGTGTGGCGCCTTGCATGGTGGGCCCGTGGGTCTTTTGGTATCCTTGTCACCAATTATGTAGTGGCCTCTAAGGACGACAGGAGGCTCAGATGGGTCTTAACTGTCTTTATTAAGAAGACAAACTGGTGGGCGTAACTTGTCCTTGAGTAGGGGAGGGGAGTTAATCACAGTTCCAGTCTGGGCCTTCCAGTTACTTCACTGGAGGCAAGGTGTGCTCATGAATGGCATGCTGTGAGCTTCCAGGGCCCCCATGTGGCCTCCTGTGGCCTTGGACTTATGCCGTGGAAGTTGGACTGCAGAGGCTTCTTTGGGCCTCATTTATTGTGGCTCCTTAATAGGAGCCGTGCTGTGAGCCGACCTCTTGGTCTGGCTTTCTGCCAGGATCTGGCGGCAACACTCTCCGACGTTTTCTCCAGGAGCTCGGGCTCGCGAGAACCCGTTGCATGGAGATCTCGCGAGATTGCGCTCCCGCGATCACGTGACGTTCCCACAATAGTGTAGGGCCAAAAGGAGTAGTGGGAGACTGAAAGATCTCCCATGGTTTTCTTAAGTGTGTTCAGTGTATTGTATGCAAATACCTGATTGCACGGTGGGTGGGGGGGGTTGATAGTAATATGTGGATGTGAGAGATGAGCCATGTTTCTATGAAGACTACATCTAGGTTGTGTGTGGTAATAGGCTCTATCGTAGGAAGTACTGCAGAGTGTATGCTATTAAGCTTAGAGCGGCCAACTGTTTGATGGGTGGACAGTGAGTGGTGATTAGAAGAATGCCTAAGGTTTACTGGGCTTGTAGGTTGATGACTCAGTGTGCGTGGTTGGGTTGTTTCCGATGGGAGGGAGGATGTGCGTGATAGCGTCTTACCTGGAGTGAGAGGCATGGAGAGAAACTCCTTTGGGCCTTTGTATGCTGTTAATGAACCAAACATTAGAAACAGCAAATGTTGCCCTTGTCTTCCGCCGAATGCTTGAGACATCAGCTACTCAATCAGCTTGAAGCTCCTCGGACATTCTTGTAGGATGCTGGGGGAAAAAAATAAATCTTACCTTTACGGCAATTCAGGAACTTATATTTGGTAGCTTTCCCAATGTTCCTACAGTGGGGAGGGAGATGGTTCTTCACATACCATTGCTTTAACTTCTGCCACTCCACCGATATTCTTCACCCCTTCACACACTAAACGTCCCTCTATTCCACCATAACTACTGTCACACAAGGACCAACCTGCCAATTCAACAGATGTTTAAAAGGGTGACATATGCACAAGGGGATAGCAGGGCAGACCTTGTGAGTTAGGGAGAGCTGTTGACCATGAAGACAATATATCATTAGTTTTAAATCCTACATTATATCCTTGCTTTTAAATGCGTCGGTACAGCTTCCACAGAATGTGTGCAAAAGAAGCATCCTGGGAGAAATCTGTTGAATAATGATTACAAAAGGCTTTTTGGTGCAGCCCATGTAACATCCTTGAATAAGTCCTGCTGTGCCTTAGTATAGCACAACCATCAGCACAAAGAGCTTCCTTCTCTAAAGGATTGAGTAACTAAAGCTATAAAATGGGTAGAAATGGGTGAGAACTTTGGGCATTGAAGAAGCCACCTTCTACAACATAAGGTTTTCAGCATAGAAAAATGAATGAGGCTCCTTACAGGATAATACCAGAAACTCGCTCACCCTCATAGAAGTCACGACAGCAATCGCAGCAAACCTTACATTCAAAAGGTTTCCTGCCAAGAGTACCAAATTCCAAATAAAAATCCCACTTGCAACAGGTCCCAGACAAAGGTATGAATAAGAAGTAGCCAGCAAGAGATGGCCAACAATTCAATATTTTACAAAAAAATAATTGATCCCTTTTCAAATTGCCTTTAACAGTTAACTAATGTGCTGCAAAGAGAAGACCAATGACAGTTTTGTGAACAGATGCAAAGTATTAACGCTTTTATCCCCATTCAGAGACAAACACATCTATTCACTTTTGCATTCTACTCTGATTCTGGTCTCCATTCCTTCCTAACTGCATAATCACAATGTAGTACAGAGCAATACCCTCATTAACATAGGCTATAGCCTCAGGAATCAATCTCTTCAGTTAGGCAATAGCAGGAGGTTCAAAGATGAACCCCTTCACCCAAAGAAAAAAAATATTCTCCTCAAAGGAATACCAATACAGAATCGACAAGAGTACTGAAAAGCCATCAGAACCAACACAACAGCTTTCCTGCGCCATACCTTGCCCGGAGCTCTGTAAATTATAAGTGTTGGAGGAAGGGCGGAAAATTACCTTTTAGATAAATGCAGAAGAAATAAGCCCCCATGCTGCTCTGACCATTCCTCATCAAGGATGGGCATAACATATAGTTCACTTTCCTCTTGTTAGCAAATAGGTCTTATGAAGGATGACCCCCCCCCCCCCAACACAGAGAAATCTCCAGCCACCATAGAATTCAATCCCCAATCAGGTTTCATTCCACCCTCTCACCCCAATGTCCATCTCTTCTCACTATCAGTTGTGCAGTTTCTTTCCCTCCCGCCATACTGCCGTTACCCCTCCATGGTAATCGCTGCCTACTCCCTGTAAACCTATAATCCGACTTTTATTTTAGCACTCTTGGACTTCTCCACGATTCAGTTCTGCATTCGCGCTGAGACCTTTGGTGCTTCTTGTGCTCAAGCTCTGGTTCCTACGCACTGCATTTTTTCCAGCAGTGTCCCTGCTTCAGCTCCAAAATGTGGCTCCTGCCCCAGATGCTTCGTCTATGTCTGAACTCTGCCCCTGGAACCTCTCCTGAGCATGTGGAGGTTTCAACTCACTCAGCGCCGGCTTTCTGCACCCGTCCTTTACTGATGAGAATACTCCCACAACCTCTTCCCCATCGAACTCACTTTTGAACTCACTCAGATTAGTCTTTGTGCTTTGAAAGGTCTGTGTCTCCTCCCATGGGGCTAGGTGAGTAGCTGTGATAGGTTGTCACTAATTGTCTCACTTACAACCTGATCTAGATCTTTATGGGGCAGAATAAGCCTTTGTACGGCCTGGGGTGCATCTTGGAATTCACCCCCCCACCCCCCTGTAGATGCAGATCACTTCCTGAGAAGGGCACAGTTCCCCTGCCTACTCAGCATGAAGTCTATCTGAATCCTCTGTATGTAAAAGAAATGCTGGTCATCTGTAAAATTTCAACTTTTTAAGCACTCATGGGTGGAAACTCTACAGTGGGAAATGGATTGCTAAGATTGTTTCACTCAGGAGAAGAAATGCTGCATGTAAACAATTAATTGGACACTCATGGAAAGGAGTGTCTGGGGGGGAACTCGTATATTGGTTCTTTGAGATGGGGGCGTCGCTGCAGCGGGTCTCTTGATAACAGTAACAGTGACTGTTTGATGGCTTTTGTTGGGATGCATATCCAGTTCCCCAGCCCCCCAAAGCGGTTCAGGCTGAGTGAGATGTATTAACAATGCATGGTAACCTGGAAGGGTGGTTGTAGGGTGTGCCCTGTAGGGGATAGAGATTATAGTGTGCAGTAATGAAGGGTAAGCAAACCATTTTAGCTTTGCTCTCGCAGTATTACATCATAGTATTGCAGCACCAATACACATCTCCATCTCCGCTCCCAGCCCAGACTGCAGACGAACAGATACAACCATTCCATTGTCTCACGCAACAGGCCTATGCAACTAGAAAATAATGTGAATAGCCAAGTGCGAGTAGGGATGCGCCCGTCCCCGAAGGATGATCTCCTAGGAGCCAAGGCAGAGGTCTTGCGCTGCCAAAACCACCCCGTTCAGATTTAGGGCCCTTGTGCCCACATGATACTGCTCACTCTGTTTGAACTACCACATTCCCACCATTCGAACTCTTAAATCCCTCACACGATGACTACTGATTAGTGTGGAGGCCTGGGGAGGGGAGCTGCTACCAGGGGGGGGGGGAGAGAATAAAAGGGCGGGTGGGAGTACAGAGCAGAACGTCTTGTGATTTGTACTGCGAGGTGCACAGGGTGAGGATAACTTATTACTTTATTTGGGAAATAAAACGTGTTATCCTTGCAAGAGGTTCAGTGAGCCTTTTTCCTTAGAGGATTGTCATTTACTCATCTGGTTGCTGGTGGCCCGCCCTAAAATATCATTGTCTTGAAGCTGAATGCAATTGAGGTTATGTGAATTTGTTCTCTTGGGGACATTAGCACTGGCTCTGCTCCCTTCCATCCCCCAATCTATACCCACCAACACTGGCGCGTGATCTGAGTGATATTCCACTCCTATTTCTACTTCCGTTATTTGCGGCACTAATGTTGTGGATACTAAGATCATGTCTATCCTGGAGTATCCCAGGTGGATGGCGGAGTAGTGGGTGTATTCTCTCTTGTCCCCTTGGAAGAATCGCCAAGTTTCAATAACCCCTCATTCTCTGAAGAAGCGACCCAGGGCTTGTCTGTTTTTCTGATCAGTTGTTGTGGGGAGTGCATGGGGGCGAGGGGAGAGTGTTTTGTCCAGCATTGGGTCCATGACACAGTTGAAATCCCCGCCTACAATCAGTTGACCCTCGCACCAGCTGGCCAGTTTGCCCAGCAGATCCGTTGAAAACACACCCTGGCGACTATTAGGAGCGTAAATGGCTGGGATTGTGTACAATTTCCCCTTTATCAACCCTTTGAGCCCCAAGTACCTGCCCTCGTTTCTTTACGGATTTGTAGTTTTTTTTAAGTCTAGCGCCCTCCCAATTAGTATAGCTACTCCCCTTTTCTTCTCACCACTTGAGGAAAGAAATTGTTGTGGGAAGGCTCGATTGGCCATTCTCTTCTCGTCTTTAGGGAGGAGGTGTGTCTCCTGTAGGAGCCCAATCGCCGTCTGCAATGTTTTCAGCCTGCCTAGTATCAACCGACATTTTATTGGCGAGTTCAGGCCATGTACATTCAGAGACATTACTTTTGACTCAGCCATTTTTATGTAGGGGAAGTTGCGCAGTTTCGAGCTTGGAGTGCGGCGCTCCAGTGATTCTCACATTTACCTTTTCCGTCCCCTGGGTCTCTAAATGGTTCTGTTGATGTGCCTCTTGGTTCCTTTGCTCTTCCCCCAACCCTCCAACTCTTCCTCCCCATTTCCAGATGTGTTGTTCATCTTCCTCCATGCAGGTTTTGTGTGTTTCGGTGTGTTGTAGTCCTCGACCATTGTTCTAAGGTTGTACACTCTCTTGTCAGTTGCTTCTCTTAGTGTTCTTCCGTCACTAGTTATTCCTGGCTCTGTTGCGGGACCTTGGATTTCCCCGTTTTCTTTGACTTTTGCTTTTTCTCGATTGACCACTCCCACGGTTTACTTGCAGTGTCTGGTGAATTGGGACGTGATCGGTCATTCGGACGGCCCTGGTCTTCCTCTAGCTGTAGGATTGAACAGCACTCTTCGCAGGTAGTGATTTTCTGCTGCTTGCCCTCCCATGTAAAGGAGAGGCCGAACGGATGCGTCCACCTGTATTGTATCTGCTTTGCTTGGAGTACTTGTAATTGGCTGCATCAATTTTCGCTTGCGGAGAGTAATCAACGCTAGGTCTTGGTATAGTTGAATGTGAGAGCTGTCGATTGTGAGATCATTGTGGGATCTTGCTGCTCTCAGGATGTCTTCTTTCTGGCAGTAGGACGTTACTGCTATTAGGACGTCTCTAGGCCTTGCTCCAGGGTCACTCTGTTTTGGGCCAACTTTGTGTATCCTATCAAACCCAATTTGGTCTTACTGCTTGTCCGGGAGCATGCTACTGAAACATTGTTGCATAGTGTCTTTGAGGCATCTATCCTGGATCGTTTCAGTCAGGCATTTGACCCGGATGTTAGATCTTCTTGAACGGTTTTCAAGGTCCTCTGCCTGTAATTCCAAAATGGTTGTTGCGTTAGCCAACTGGTCTAGAAGGATGCTGTTCTGGTTAAATTCATCTGCTACATTTGATAAGCCATTTTCGATGATATCTATTCTGCCCCTGAGCTCTGCCATTTCTCTGCTTACCTCCTGGAGGGAAGATTTCAGTTCTTCCTTCATCTGTTCCAACTGGTTGTGGAACGTATTCGTGAATTTGGCTTCCATCCCCTTCAAACAATTTAGGAGTTCCTCCTTGTCTGACGCCATAGTGTTTGGTGGCGATGCCTCTGCATGGTTGGGTCGTTCCAGGGGAGGAGGAGGTGAATCGCTCTCCCTTCGCCGTCTGACCATAGCACTTTTCAAGTTGGCCCACCCGTCTTTGACTGTCCGGGCCTACCCCTAGCCCCTGGCATCTGAGTTGCTCCTTTGGGAGCGGTCAGTGCCACTCAGAAACAGTGGAGCTACCTTCTTGGGCGTCAGAGCGTTCCTTTGTGCTTCAACTTTCTTCACTGCTTTCGTTTCGTCTCCTTCTTCGGGGGGGGGGGAAGTACTCGGGGAGCAATTCCGCCTGCTTAGTCTACCTAGGCACGTTGGTAATTCGCTTGTCTCTTCTTGCCGGGGTTCGAATGTTATGCTTAGCTGTCCACAACTTCGTAGGTTAGGCGCATCGGTGGGTGAGACCAGCCAATCCTCAGGTCACTTTTCACCAATATTGGTGATGTTTACCATTGTTGGGGTAATCTTTACTGGGAACTGCCTGGTTCCTCTTTAGCAAGCATTGTGTTTCCCCCTTCCTCTGTTACACAATCACCTGTGTCCCCCCAGTCTCTGATTTGCACCACTGCCCCCGTATTCCTTTACCTGCAAATCAGTGGCAGAGTATCTTGTAAGGGGACCACCTGGGTCTTGGGAAGGCGGTTTTGTCTGCGTCAAATCTTTTAGTTTATTATAAGTTCTTGCCATCCAAGACTATAAAATTTTCGTTTTCTGGAGAGGGCGATGCAGTGCTAGTGCTCACTCTCCCTGGGGTTCCTTTACCAATGTGTATGCCTCCTTCGCTTCTTGGAGCTCCGAGGCCGATTGATGTGCTTCTTTACAGTTCTTGTTGTACCTTGTCGCGCACTCTGGACCCCAGGGGCACCTTAAGGCAGCACTTGTTTACTCTCTTGGTGGTAGCTCTAGGCTAACTGTGCTGCTGACACTGTATATTGCTTGGGAGTTTATGCAAAGCAGCATGCTGCTGAGCTGTTATCAGGTGTGCAGAGTGATGTCGCAGCAGACGCTGCACCCTGCTTGGAGGTTTATGCAGGTGGGCGGGCTGCTGTGCGTGTCGACAGGTGTACAGGTAGACTAATGCACCAGTAGTTCAGTGCCCGTGAAAATGTCTAGGCTGCGCCGGGTGGGAACCTGTATAAATCTTGATTTTGGGGTTGAGGTAGCAGGAGCCCCCGTCACGAGCCTACACCACCACCCCCCACCAAGGCCCTGCTGTTTTTCTCGCTCCGGTGCACTTTTGCGCCGTCCTCGCACAGTACATGTGCTTGCTCCGGAGCAGGATCCGGGGCGCAGTGCAAACTGGTGGCAGTCCAGGATTGGCAGATATATGCTGTATGTAGCACGTACCTTGTAGCTGTCGATGTCAGCAGGACTCTCCTCGACCCAGGCCCCCTGGCCGCTCGCTCTCAGCGCACACGGCTGGTGCTGGGGAGGGGGATCCATATGTACACAGCTGCCAGGGGAAGTGTGTTGCGGGTCCTGCCGCACACGGGACACCTTCACTCTGCTTTCCTTCTTGCTGGTTGCTCCGGTGCTGCAGCGGGTGCTGGCTGTGTTTGTTTGGGGCTTCACCCCCTACCAGGGCTGTTTTTAAGGTGTTTAGAGAGGGGGATGGGACGGCCCCCTTAATAAATTTCCAGGGGCTTCCAAAGTCTCCCAGTGTGTCCTCACCCACCACCGGAGTTAGCAGGACTCCTGTGACTCCTTTGTGTCCGTGGGGGAGTGCCCCGCGAGCATGGCGTGTTTGGCGCTCCTCTCAGAGCCTTGTGACTCCCTCTGTAGTCCTCACTCGGTGCGCCCGCTCCGCATATTATGGAGCGGGCCCCGCACCAGTTTTGCCTCTCAGTGCGGGCTCCTCCTCCCTCAGGTGGCTCAGCATCCTCACAGATGCTGGCCGCCCTGCTGATAGTAAGGGGGGGCCCTCACCTCTACCGCGTCCCGCAGCTGGTTCCTCCCTCAGGACTCCTCCGATTCTCGCCGGAATGGCGGTCCGGTGCTCCTGCACCCGCCGGCTCCTTTGCCCTCAGTGTGAGGGTCCTCCTCCGACAGGCTGTGTTTCCGTCGGGGCACCGGTGGATTCCGCCTTGGGGTCCGCAGATCTGCTCGGGCACTCCGATGTCGGGTCCCTCCCTCCTTTCTCCCCTTGCAGCCTGGAGCCTTAAAACGGCATGTGGAGTCCTCCTCTCACGGCGGCAGTGGAAACTGTCGTAATTCTGCAGCGGGACAGTTTTTTTAACGAGGGTTTTGTCCCCAGCTGCCCCTATGTCTCATCCACCAGGGGGTGCGTTAAGTTGGAGGCGGGGGGGGGGGGCTCTAAGTGGGGTACATTTTCACTTTAGGTGCGCCTGAAGGTAGGAGGACTACGCAGCTGCTGGTTCCATCAGCGTGCTCCCTGGAGGCTCCCTCCATTTGCTTTTAAAACCAAAGGAGCTCTGGTCTGTCCTGGCCTTCAAAAATACTACTTACATGCACAATGAAGAGTAATTGCAGAATAGCCAGGAAAGTTGTTTTGAGGCTGTTAGGCAGAAACCTGTGCAGTTCCCTTATGGAACACTTCAAACGATTTAAGACTGCAGGTGTTGGCCGTAAACCCACTTGGTAGCAGTCTGTACCACCAGGATTTACCTGGTAGCTGTGGCTGAGCAGTCAGACTCCCCTCAAGAAGAGTTAGGCAGTATGCAAAGTATACACAATAGGCACTCAGATACAATAATACAAGCAAACACTGACCAGAGCTTTGGTATCAAAGTATATAATTATTTATTTAAAAACACACAGTTTGAAAACACTCCAGCACTCTTGTTGTAAAATATTCTAAACACAGTTACTATTGTAATATATACACCCCTTTTTCCTTATCAGATAAGTCACAGTAAAACACCACTTATTTTCATACAGAGGTGAGCGCTTAACTAGATTGCACTCCAATAAGTTTGTGAGAAAGGGAGGGAAAAAGACAGAATATGGAAAGGTACACCACTCTAGGATTCAGGAACACTCTTAGCAAGGCAGAAGAGCAAAAGTCACTGGTGAGCCAAAGTCCAAAGGCTGGGCCCACTCTTAGAGAGAGCAGAGCACAAATGCGCCCACGATCACACAGTTACACTAGGCTTAGAAAGTCTTGCAGAGGGTTCAAAAAGAGTTTAGAGAGGCTTAGGAAAGTTTAGCCAGGGTGTCCTAGGCTTACCCAGGTTCGAAAGCCGGGGGCTAAATCTACCTCGTACAGTCGGCAGCAAGGGAAGCCAGGCGGGACAGGGTACCTTAAGTGGGAAGGATCCTCCAGCGGTGGCAGTTGTTCCTGGTAGTGGGTGCAAGTTGCGTCGTCGTGCAGGGGAAGAGAAGATCTCGACTTGGAGGAAAGATGAAGGTCGTTGCACTACCAGGGCAGAAACCAGCCGCGGAGTTTCCGGTTAAAGGTGGTACCTTTGTTTCGCGGTCGTGGTAAAACGTGCTATCCCGGTTGCCGGGGTGCTTGGCACGGCCAAGGTGGCCACGAGGTACGTCGGGAAGGCGAAAAGACGGTGAAACTGGTTATCCCCACCAGTCAAAGGAAGAAGACTCTCCGGCGGGAGATCTTCTCTGTCGTTGGGAAAAGTGGTGTGGCAGTCCAGCAGGGCTCCACCGGTGGTGGTGTCGTGGCAGGTCGGCTCAGCTTCTCCCTCGTCGGATTCTTAGGTCCTGTGGTGACTTCTGAAGTTCCAGTCCCCAAAGCCCTGCTTTTATGCAGAAAACCCCCATTCACTCAGCCTAGCTGTCACTCAAACATGCTAAGTGGTGAGCCGGCCGGCTCAACACTTGGGCCAATCAGGATGGAGTGCGACTTGAGTTGCCTAGGCAACTCAGTCCAGGGTGCCTAAATTCCCCTCCACCCCTCCTAAGTATCCCAGACAGAGTGGCACCACTTTGGAGGGCTTCTGTGGAGAAGCCCGCCAAAAAGTGGAACAAAGGGCTCGACTTGGGTTGGAGTCACAGAAGAGAACACAAACGCCATTTTAGAATCAAGTTTTGGCAAAAAATACCAACCGAAGAATTAATATTAATTAAATAAACCGGCGGTATGTTCGGGCTACCGTAAATAATTAAATAAAGATAGTAGCCTAAAACAATGGGAAATCCCATAGGAAAATATTCGCGGTTGAATATAAAAAGTAGTATCCACTGCCACCAGCCAAAACTCGATCAGGGGGGACGGAGACGTGCCCCCTCGACTAACAGACCCTGGGGCAATCGAATTGCCTCAGCCAGTACGTCCACAATATGATGGTTTGTACTGGTTCTGTTCAGAATTTAAGACTAGTAAAGTCAATGGTGACTTTACATGCCCTGGGAGACAGTAGTCAGTCCCAGGGTATGGAGTCTTTACTGGGGGGTCACTATGACACCCCTGTGTCACTGCACTGAGGGTGCTGTGTAACACACATCACAAAAACACATGAAGCCCTATGGGGTAAAAGACCCCATAGCCCATTAAACACATCTAGATCCAAAGAAACACACTCAAATCATGTCCAAGAGTGAGGGTAAAAGAGTCTCACTCTTGGCAGGAGAAAAAAATAAACCCCAAAAATCCAGCAAAGCTGCTGGGGGACTCACTAGGTTAGGAAATTCAGCCTAAACAGAGAATTCTCCCTAACAGAGGCAATGGAAACCTAGCTGTTAATGGATCAAATAAATCATTTGTAGCCTGTGAGCAGGACTTTGGGTAGGGGAACATAAACAGTTCTGATATTGTCCGATTAGACACTAGGTTTCACATACACTTGTTAAGAAAGGTCCTGTGAGGAACCCTTTGGCCTTAGAAGAACAAATTATCTCTCCGTAATGTTCCGATGGCTGTTCCTCTCACGGATTCCTCATCTAGAATATCCTTATCCCAGAGCAGCTAGTCTCCTTGAAACTTTTCTGCTGCCAGGGGGCATAGCGCGGCTCCAACTGATGCCTCCATGCATCTCACGTCGGACAGGACGTTGCGGTCTGTATATGTAGCGGCGCCACGTCACGTGCCCTCAGCTTCAGAGTGCTAGGGAAAAAGGATGGAACTGAGGGACCGTAGAACCAATGGTGTACTACCTTCCCGCATGGAGCGGCAGGTGGGGAGGGCAATGAGGAATCCGTGGGAGGACCATCCATCAGAAAGAACATTACAGAGGCAAGTAATGTGTTCTACTAATTAATTTTTTCCTTTGTGGTAGGTCATAAGAAGATACCTGTTTTGGCATTCTTGCAAATTTCTTATTAAAACAATAAGTACAAAGACCTCACTATCCCTAATCTGTGAATGTCCTTGCCGAACAAAACTAACTAGCGTGCTTTTTGTCTGTTCTGAAGTCCAAAGCCAACAGTCTGTCCTATGTCCAAAACTAAGCTGCACTGTCCCTACGACTAAAACAAAACAACAAAAGCCTAAGGGAATGCCTGCCTGCCCCTGGATAGGCTTCTCCAGCCTTAGTATATCATTCTTGGATCGTTTTTGGCTATCCCTTGCATTAGCCTGTTCAGTTTCTTTAGGGGACTTTTCCAAGCCTTCAGATCCCCTTTCTCTGGTATTTGTAAACTTCCTCTCCTCTGTGTTCTTTGCCTTTGAATTTCTCTTATTCTGCTAGTAACACGTGTCTCTGAAAGTCTCTCTTTCTTGGTTCTTTCTGGGGAAATAGAATCCCTCTTTACATTGTTCCTGTTATCCACATTCCCATGGTTCTTTATCTCCTTAGAAGATATCCGATATCAGGATTATTCTCTTCTGGTTCACTGATTTTGTCTTTGGGGCAAGTACAATATATCCAATAATAATTCTTACCTTCTTGGCCCCTTTTGGTATTACTGAGACGAGTAAGATGAGCCCCGTAATGATTCTCACTCTTGGTTCTCTTTCGTGTCACTGGGACAAGTAGGATGAGTCCTGTGATGGGTTTCACTCGCTCCGTTCTTTCTTGTATCAATGGGGCAAGTAGGATGAGTCCCGTGATGTGTTTCACTCTCTCGGATCACTGGGACAAGTAGGATTCTGGTATTCGTTATACCCGTTTCCCCTCCCGGGTCTCCCGCCGTCTCGTTACCTTTTTCCCATGGATTGTTGTAACTGGGCCTGCATGCAGGATAGGGACTTCCCTTTGTTTGGTCAGGACGGCTTCTGCTTTCCCTCGGACTGTCTCTGCTTCTTGTCCGTGGCTCTGCTGTGTCAGCGTTGCAGCGGTCTCTGCATCGTTGCCAGACTGCACAGTGGACGTCTCACGCCACCACTCTTGACTGACTCTCTGTGTTGGGGGTTTTCTTCCCCAGCTCTCCTCTGTCTTCAGCTCACTTGGTGCTTCTGGTGCACACCAGCTGGTTGCTTCCTCCCTGTGGAGGATCTCCTGGTCTCGCTCAGCTGCCACGACAATGCTGATTTGAAACCACAGGGTTTCTCTTCTGACAGTGGTCCTTCTTCCCGATTTATGATACATTGCTGGGCCCTCCCCACCAGTGGATTACATTACTTTTTCTCTTCCAGTTGAGGACTCTTCATTACACGCTAATTTCTCGTCACAATATTTCTGGTTTCAAAACCATCGGTATTACTCGCTCCCTCTTCTTCTTCACAGTAGTTTTACCAGATATTTCTTCAGGTGGGATCTTAGATCTCATGGCACAATAACAAACAATGGCTTGGTCAGCTGGGTCTTTCTGAATCCTTAATGATACTGTTGGTCCAAACGAGAGGGCTTTAGGGCGTTCCTCTCCGAAACATGAGTCCTTGCCCCCAAGAGGGGAGTTCCTCCCTGTGAGATCCCGCTAGGAGGAATGTTGCGCAGTGGACTCCCCTTCTAAGCCTCACAGGCATAGGCTCCCCTCTGGGGAGAAGTGACTGAATCTTGTGATTCGTCACAGCTCTCACAGATTCCTAATCTATGATAGACCCCCAAAGGAGCACATCTTCTGGAGGACGGAGGAAGGAAGGAAACCACCTAACCCAGAAAGCTATGGAGGACTGCCCAACCAAAATGGGCAGCCTGGCCCACAAAACAATCCGAGCAGTAATGCTTAGCAAATGTGTGCAAAGGCGCCCACGTTGCAGTCTAGCAAATGTCCAGGACAGGGACTCACCCCGGCAGGGCAGAGGATGCAGCCACTTCTCTGGTCGAATTAGCTCTGAGATCCTCCGGTAAATCCTTCCCAGCCATATCGTAGCATTCTGAGATGCAGAGAATGATCCACATGGACAGGGTCTATTTGGTCACAGCCCTGCCAGCATGAGCACCAACAAAAAGCTGGTAATCTTTCCTAGCCTCTCTAATAAAAGAAATGTAGAAGTGAAGGGCTGATACCAGGCTCAGACAATACAATCGTTCCTCTGCCTTTCAAGGGTGAGGCAGAGAAAATAAACATAGGAAGATGGAGCTTCTCAGAGAGATGAAAATCAGAGAACACCTTCAGCATAAAGGAGGGTCTCACTATCAACGTCACCTTCTTTTTGGAAAAAACAAATAGGGAGGTAAAACAGACAACGCCTGGAGCCCACTCACCTGTTTTGCGCAAGTGATGGCAACCAGGAAAATCACAGGGTAACCTAATAGAACAAGAATTAAGGCGTTTAAACGGAGCGCCATAAGGAACATTAACATTTAATTCAAATCCCACACTGGAATGAGCAACTGACAGGGAGAAAACGGATTAGACAAGTTCTGCAAGAACTGCATAATAGTGGGCATTGGAAAAAAAGGGCCTGTTCGGGGACCTAGAACACCAAAATAGCAGCGAGGTAACCCCTTACAGTGCCAATCTGCAAGGAAATCGGAAAATCCAATACTGGTGATAAAGAACAAGATAAAGGATCCAGGTACCTCTCCTGCCATCAAACTAACATTTAAGACACCTGCAGGCATTAATGGATTTTGTAGCGGTCTTCCGAGCTGAAAGGCGCACACTGAGGACGTTGGATAAGTCCCACTCCTTGTTCCTTAGCCTCTCAGCAGCCAAGCATAAAGGTTCAGGCTCAGGTTCGGGTGGAGGACCCACGTCTGAGATTGGGAAAGCAAGTCGACTCTCCTCGGAAGGCACCAGGGAGGGCAGATGGACATGTCCAGCAACTACAGATACCACTTTCTCTAGGCTAATCTGGAGCAATCAGGATCATAGTAGTTCCGAACAGGCGCAAACTCTGAGATTCAGCGGAATGAGAGGGATCGGCGGGAACGCATAAAGGAGGTTCAAAGTTCACTCGACCATCCATACGACCGCCCAGAGCACCCCGACTAGGACATTCCCTGGAGCAGAACTAGCACTTCCTGCTGACACTGGAAGCAAATAGGTCCACTTGAGTTCTCCAAAAGGAGCTCTCTTCCAGAACTTTCTGGCAGAGCTCCCACTCATGGGAGGCCCAAGTCAGTCTGCTCAAGGCATCCGCTGTGACATTCTCTCACCCGGCCAGATGAGTCATCGTTAGAGAGACACTGTTCTCCAAATCCCAGAACCACAGTTGCATTGCCTCTGCACAGAGGCAAGGACCCCACACCACCTCATTCGTTGAGATAATGCATGGCCACTGTATTGTCAGTCAGGATCAGCAGTGTCTTGAGTTTCACAGAGGGGAGGAAAGCGACCAGGGCCAGCCTGATTACCCAAAACTTCAGCTGATGTGTTCCCAAGACTTTGCGGTAGACTACAGTCTGCACACCGTTCAAGTCTGACAGATGAGCTCCCCATCCAGCCAGAGATGTGCCCGTGACCAGTCACCAAGACAAAGGTTGGTGAAACAATGTGTGTCTCAGCAAGTTATATTTTATTTATATCGCGCCCATACACAAGTGTTTCAGGGCGCAATGAGGCAAGGGAGGGGTACAAAGAATGATAAAAACAACAATCTTACTAGGCCCAGTGACATTGAGAACGTGCAAGTGTAGGGGAGAGGGAAGGGGGAAAGTGCAAGGGGCAGGGGAGGATTGGAAAGTGCTGAACATGTGATCAAAACAAAAACAGGTAGTGCGGCCAGCAGCTGGAAAGTGCAGGAATGAGACAAAGAATGTCTAATAAGCACGGGAAGGGGAATGTAGGGTTGCAGATAAAGACCCAAAATGCAAGGGTTGCCAGGAGGCAGTGCGGGTATGTGGCTGGGGGAGAGTGATCTGGGCCCGAAATCAGAGGGTAGCCAGGTACCCAGCGCCCAAACAGACATATAAGCAGGGGAGAGGCAGAGAGAAGGCAGAAGCAAAGAGGAAGGTCTTAAGGTGCTTCCGGAAACGAAGCTGGTTCTCCTCAAATTTCAGAGCAGCAGGGAGGCTATTCCAGAGGGAAGCCCCAGCCGAAGAGCGAGATCTACCACCAACTCGCTGCTTGGAGAAGCGAGTGACCCTGAGAGAGTTGGAGGTGCAAGAACGAAGAGCTTGAGTAGGAAGGCAGTTCCGAAGGGCGAGTTGAAGGTATTGCAGACCCAGGCCCCATAAGGCCTTGTGGACAAAGCAAAGGGTCTTGAACTTGATCCTTGTGGCCACTCGGATACAATGAAGAGATTTCAGGGCTGGAGAAATACGATCCCCGGGCTGGAGGCCAAGGACAAGTCTCGCAGTCCTGTTCTGGATAAGTTGCAGAGAGCGGAGAGTAGTAGCTGGCAGATTTAGAAAGAGGCTGTTGCAATAGTCTAGCCTAGAAAGAATCAGAGCTCTAGAGACATTGAGCTTCTGGGGGAAGGAGAGGAAAGGAAGAATACCTCTGAGGAGGTGCAGTTGGCAGTTTCACTTCTTGGAGAGGTCAGAAATGTGTGTAGAAAAGGAAAGCGTGGAGTCGAAGATGACCCCGAGGTTCTTAGCCTCACAGGTGGGAGCAGGGAGAGGGTCAAGGGAGGCCGGCCAGAGAGTGACAGAAAAAAGGTGCAGGAGTGCCGAAGAGGAGGATCTCTGCCTTACTGGCATTAAGGCAGAGGTCGTTGGCGGTGCACCACTCCTGGATTGCAGACAGACAGAGATGAGAGAGGGGAGCCGGAAAATGAGCTGAGGGTCATCTGCATAGCACTGAAAATTGGAGCAGAGAGCAGCAATGCGCTGGGCGAGGGCTGCAAGGTATTCATTGAAGAGCCAGGGAGAGAGGTTAGACCCCTGGGGAACACCACTGGCAGAGAGTGAGATAGAGGAAAGGAAGGACCCAAGTTAGATCTGGGTGGCCAGGGCCTGATCAGTGATACCCAGGTTATCACAGAGGCGGTTGAGCAGGATGGCATGGTTGACCGTGTCAAAGGCAGAAGAGAGATCGAGTAGGATGAGGACAGAGGGGAGATTAGAATCAAGGTTGGAGAGCACGGCCCACCATGTGAGATCCTGAGCCACTTGGCTTGAGACCTGTAGAGGTTCTAACACATGGCCCTGAAACTGTGACCATTGGCAACAGAGAAGTCACTGAAGTGATTAAATGCGCAGCCTTGCCTCTGCCACACAAGGATGGAGGTTACCAGGAGATGCAGAAGGTGCAAGAAAGCAGAGGTTGGGGCTTGTTCCTGGGATTGGAGGGCATGTACCATCCAAAAGGCATTCGCCATTTGATCCTCGGGCAGTGGTAAAGCCCTGCCCAGGCAAGTGTCCAAGACTGCCCCGATGATTCGGTTAAACTGGGACAGTAAAACCTGACACTTTATGAAGTTCAGGGAAAAGCCCACGCTGTGCAAAAGAGTGCATGTATGGAGTAGGTGCTCATATCAGAAGGAATGAGCTCGAACGAGCCAGTCGTCCAGCTAGAGAAAGACATGAATGCCCGACCTCCTGAGGCGAGCTGCTACCACTGGCAGCAGCTTGGTGAAAACCATGGTAGCTGAGGGAAGACCAAAAAGCAGGTCCTTGAACTATTTCTGGTGTTGGCCCACTACAAACCTTAAGTACTTCTTGTGGTTTCAATGAACCGGCATATGCAAAGAGACATCCTGAAGGTCCAGATAACCAACCAGTCCTGCAGATCGAGGGCTTGGAGGACCTGGGCTAAAGTGACCATCTTGAACTTGTCCATGTGTAATATGTTCAGCAGCTGCAGATTCAGAATGGGGAGCCAGCCAAAGTAATCCTTTGGCACCAGAAAATAGATGTAGTACCACCCCCTTTCCTCGTTCAGAGCACAGAACTAGCTCAATGGTGCTTTTTCACTGAAGCCAATGGACCTCCGCCAGGAGAATGAAGATTGGGAGGCAATATCTCTTTTGGATGGCCTGTAAGGCCCAAGAGTCGGACGTGGTCTTTGACCATTCTAGGCTTAATAAGGAAAGCTGCCCCCCTGCCCCTCCCTCCTCACTGATAACGAGTGACAAAGCCGTCACAGAGGTTTGGCACCCTAGGATGCAGTGGGGACAGCTCCTGATGCAACATTAACCCGCTAGGTACCTCTTCCTCTACTTCTTGGGAAGAGTCTGCCCTGCCCTCTTCCTGGGGCAGGCAGATTGACCACGGCCCCTCAGGGCAAAGGCAGGAAAGTGGCAGAAATCCTGACATGAGACGGCTGTGTGGAAGTATTTATTATTTATTTATTAGCATTTATAAAGCACGCAGCAGCCCTGGGGCTGTTGCATCGCTAGCCTCAAGGACTTAATAGGTGCCGTAGACGACTGAATCTTCTAGTGGGCATCATCAGCCTTTGTTCCAAAAAGGGTTTAGTCGTCAAAAGGCATGTCCAACAGCCTGGTCTGGACATCGGCTGCAAACCCAGACGTAGTCAGACACTAGTAGCGCCTGACCACTGTGATAGTGGCCATGGACCTGCCCGCATAGTCCGCCATTGTCCAGACCTGATTGTAGCATCTGGTGTGTCACCTCATTGCAATTAGAGACCAAGGACAGGAAACCATCCCTAATCTCTCCCTTTGGACATACTCCGCCGCATTGGCCACCACCGTCCAAAAGAGAACTTTGCCATGGTGCAAGAGGCATTCTCGGCCTGCAGTGCAAGACAGCCCGATGCAAAAACATTCTTGACCCATGTGTTAAATCTCTTACTCTCTCTGTCCAGTGGAAGCAATGGAAAATAAAAGTCTTTAGGATAGCTGTTGTGGCCTCAACCACCAAACTGTTAGGCAAATCATGGGAGAGAAGAAAAGCCGGGTCCAAAGGATCGGGACAGTGTTTCCTCGCCAGATCGCTGTCCGCTGCTGGAACATAGGTACTTTCCACCCACACCTGCAATACAGGGGCCTCCATTGACACATTGAAGGGCAGGAGCGTCGCTTTCTCTGGGACATTGTCCAGAATATCACAAAATCTGTAATGAACCTTGGACCTGGATAAAGGAGATAGCCCCAGAGTACTGGCCATCTTAGCTAACAAACGCTGGAAGGTAGTTTGAGGCTTTCATGGGCTGGAAGCTGGCAAAATGGCAAGGCCACTGGCCCCTTGCAGTTCCACTGCCAGGCCCAGCACATCCTTCCATTCCCCATCAAATTCTTCTGGGAAATGTCTCACCTCCCTAGGACCTAGTCGACCTCTTCATCATAGAGGTCATACATCTTTGACATAACAGTTCCCCTAGGAAGTGGGATGTAGTCCCGGAGAGATGCAGTGTCCATGATGCAAAAGACCAAGCCAGCACGGGGAGGCCACCACTCATGAAGGCGTGCCAGTCGGTGCTGAGAGACATCTGTCTGGTACAGGCGTATGCCCTTAGACGTTGCGGGAGTGGTCCCCATAGGGTACCTTGCCGGTCGCAACAGGCGCAGGGTGACACTGCGGCACCATAGCCGACAGTGCCATCACCACAGATGCCGAGCTTTAGAGCCGTCTTGTTCAACACCTTCAGGCAGAAGTTCTCCCAATCCTCCGACATGGGGGATTGGGTCGGAAAAGGTACCTGTGCCAGACGCTCATCTTCTTTGCCAGTTTGAGGACTCACTCGGGTAGCGGGACCTAGTATGATGCTGCTGCTTCTTGTCCTTGCACAGAGTCACTTGTTCTTAGGCATGCTGTGCAAACTCGACAGACCATGAAGCCTCACCCTTGCGGACAAATGTGAATATCTGCGCCACCCTGTCCCAGAGGTTCTTCGGTGCATGGACTGGCATGACCTGCAATCTTGGGTGTCATGGTCCTTGCACAAGCAGTACAGATGCATTCCGGTGTGCATAAGAGACCGACATCTTCTGGCCTCATTATTAAAGTTACTCACTGTAGTGACTCGAGTACTCCTAAGTCCTTAGGCCCCTTTCTTCCTTTCCTGTGGGCATTTCCCAACATGGGGACGGTACCGGAACCTTTGGCAGTGAAAAATTGAGCTTCCCCTTTAGCGCGGACCCGGGCTTGGGAACACACCACTGCCACCTCACCTCAGTCCCCTTTGAACACATCTGACACTTCGATATCTGGCTACGTTTTTTTGTTACATATTATCCCCTGGCATACAAGTGGGGGGGAGGTGGGTGGGACGTATGGAGGAAAGGGCACTAAGGACTGCGAGTACTCTAGTCCCTACAGTGAGTTACTTTAATTGCTCATACGTTCCGTCCCCTTTCCTCTATTCTTGTGGGTGATTCCACCAAACAAGACCATAGGGTGGAGCTGTGACAACCTGCCTCATATCTAAGATGAAGCAAAAAGGTTCTTCAGAACTGCCTGCTCGAACTCTGCATCGTGCTTAGAGCTGGTATCCAGGGAGGAGTGCTTACAGAAAGCAGACTGAGTGGTTAAAGTAGCTGCCTTGCTGAGGACATCCCAAGAAGCATGCCTCTGAAACGTGACAGCCGTGGCCTTCGCTCTGACCACATGGGCATGCATCCCCTCAGGAACTGGTCTGCCTATGGCAGTATACGCCTCTGAAATGGCCTGGACCATCCAACAGGCGATACAAGCTTTGGAGGCGTGGGTGCTGGGAGACAAGCCCCTGGAGGTGAGGAACAATGCCCAGGATTCCTGAAGGATTTATGTCAGAGAGAGGTAGAAGTTGAGGACCCTCAAGTTCCAAAGAATGCAGAGCCCTTTCTACCTCTGACTGCGGGTTCAGAAAGAACACTGGCAAGCATTTTTCCTGATTTAAATGGAACGGAGAGACCACCATGGGCAAGAAGATTGGATGAGTGCCCAAGATGACCTTGTCATTATGAAACGTGAAGGGCTTGAATGATGACAAAGCCTGCAGCTTGCTGACTCTGCACCCAGAAGTAAGTGCCAACAATAGCACGGTCTTCAGTTTCACCAGTCTGATGTCCAGCGAGGTCATTTGCTCAAAGGGCCTGCACTGTCGGGCCCCGAGAACCACATTGAGGTCCCAGACCGGATGTGGTCTATGCACTGGAGGAAAGAGCCTGGACAATCCCTTGAGTTGAGCCTTAACCATCGGTTTGGCTGCCAAAGAAATGTGCTCAGGGGAATTCTTTTAAGCCTCAATGGCCGCCAAATAGGTGTGACAGGTATCCACCTTAAGGCCAGAATGAGCAGATGAGCAGAAAACGCAAGAACGTTATCCAGTGAGCAGGTGAGGGGGGTTCAGCCCCTTGTCGCGAGCCCAGTGGCAAAATCTGGTCCACTTGCTCTTATACTGGGATTGTGTAGACAGCCTCCTGTATGATGTCCCAGTTGCCCTCCGAAAGGTGACCATTCTGCAACCTCAGCTGGTCAGGAACCAGGCCGCAAGGGCAGGCTGGCCGGGTGCTCCACTTCCCCGCCCTGCTGCATCAGGAAGCTCCCGCTGGGGACCGGAAGATGGACAGGTCCCTGGGAGCGCAAATGCCAAAGGTCCGGGAACCACTCTCGCTGCAGCCCCCCACAGTCTGGAATTTGCTGAAGGTCTGCTACAGCAACCGTGGACGAGGAAACGCATAACACCTGCGGCTGTGCCAGCAGAGCTGCAACGCATACCCTAGAGACACCGGACTCCGGCCTGCCCAGGAGGTGAAGCAGGGGCCTTTGGAATTCTGAGGAGATGCAAACAAGTCCAAATCCTGAAACTCCCATCTTTGGAACAGGGGCAACAAGGCATTGATGAGTAACTCCCACTCGTAGGTGTTGGACCCCAATCAGCTCAGCTGGTCCGCTTCTGCGTTGCTGTCTCACGGTAGGTGGATTGATGGAATCTGAATCCCTTCCATAAGGGCTTATTCCCATATCGCTACCACCTCCATCCGCAGGAGGGGGAACGGGTGCCACCCTGCTTGTTCAGATAAAACATGGTCATAGAGTTGGCAGTCCTGACCAGAACCGCTGAGCGCCTGATTAGAGGCAGAAAAGCCTTTACAGACAGGCCCACTGCCATGAGCTCGAGCAGAATGATATGCTGGAGGGCCTCTGCCCTGGACCACGCGTCATGAATGGAGTAGCCCTCCAGCCTGACAGCGAGGGATCCGTCATCACCACCAGGGTGGGCTTTGGTCAGCACAGCGGGGCTTCCACTGCCACATTGCAGCCCATCAGCCACAATCAAAGATCCAGGATGAGGAGCAGGAGATTGGGTTCCTGGCTGACTGAGACCCCATCCCCTGGTCCCAATTGGCACTGAAGGCTCCTCATCTTGAGGCGAACGTGCTGGACTTTAAGTATGCAAGATGCCATTAGTCCCAGAAGGTGCTGGAACCACCATGCCAAGTTGGTTGAGCTGGCCAGAAAGTGCCCTGCCACCTTGCGGAGGGAAAGGAGCATCTCGGGCGTGGGGAACACCTGTTGCACCGCTGTGTCCCAGCGCCCTCCAAGGAACACCAGATCCTCGGCGGGAGTCCGCTGTGACTTCCACCGGTTGAGGGAAAAGCCCAGCTGGTGAAAAACGTCTGCCAGCCATTGGCAGGAGTGCACCGCCCCCTCTGGGGATCTGGCTCTGACCAGCCAGTTGTCCATATAGGGGTATAAGTGGTGGCCCTCCAGGTGGAGGAGACCAGCCACTGCATTCATCAGTTTCGTGAACACCTGAGGGGCCGAACTGAGGCCGAAGGGTAGAACCTTGTACTGGAAATGGTACGACAATCGTAAACTGCAGAAACTTCTGATGCGGCTGGTAAATGGGGACATGAAGGTACACATCCTTGACGTCTAGGGAACACATTTAGTCACCTGCACACAGAGAGTCCGCTATGTGCTCGGGAGTAACCATCTTGAAGCGTTCGAGCGGTAAAGACAGGTTAGAAAAGACAGGTCCAGGACTACCCTCCAGCCAGCCTGGTTGTTCTTGGGCACCACAAAAATCATGGAGTAGAAACCAGAGCCCGTCTGACTGAGGAACCAGTTCCACCGGCTGAATCTCCAAAAGAGAAAGGATCTCCCGTAAAAGGGCCGGGGACCCTATCTGACGTAGAGGAGGAGAGGATGGTAAAGGAAAAAGAAGAGGAAGACTGAAGCAAGTGGAGAATTTAGAAAGGATCCAGGGACGCAGGAATAAATGCATCCAGCTGTCCTGGAAAAGAGCCAGCTGGCCCCCTACTGGGGAACTGTGTTCTCCGACCATTACGTCACTGCTTCTTGGCATCTGAGGCAGGGGCAGAGGAAGGGGAGCCGAAAAAAACACACAAAGTCCTCTGCTGCTTCATCATGTTGTCACTGGGCGACCTGTCAGACCTGCGCGTACCACGGTTCCCGAAACCCAATGAAGCCAGTGAATGCGCAGGGTTTGAAGTCGGTCCTGCCCCGAGACTGAGGGAAGGACTTCTGCCCTGGTTTAGTCAGGATGGCCAAGGACTTGGCGGTTAGTTTGGAGGTCATCTTTGTCAGCTCATCATCGGTGGACGAATGAAAGAAGTTCACACCCTTGCAGGGAAGATCTAGGGCCTGCTCATGCACGTCAGATTAAAACTTCATGGCGTGCATCCATGCCTTCCTTCTCATTTTGACCCCCAGGCACAGTCCTCTGCTGGGTGTGGCGATGTGGGAGACCGAAGACTCCATTTCTATGGGACACCCTTCCTTTCTGCTTTAACAGGCTCCTGTTCCGATGTTTTGGATGGAAAGTCTGCTTTATTTCCCTTGTCTTTTTGCTCATTCTTATGGGGAAACTGATTAGTCCATAAGATTATCAGTAGTGAGAGGCTATGTCTCTCTTTGTGAATTTCTTGTATTATTTCAATAACACACATCAACTTAAAGTGAAGTGTGGTTAGGATACTTTGTATCCTTATAACTTTTTCTATAATGGCTTTGTGGTTACTTTTACTATGTGACTAAAACAAGCTGGTGGCAGTGGATATTTTTCTACTGTGCTTTCTACTTTCTACTCGTGCACTTTTGCATTCAGCGCAAAGGGCTACTAAAGGAGGATAGCACCTGATGGCCATGTCACAAAGTCTTTTGCTTGTGCACTGCCCATATTGTTCTTTGGCCTTCTTCCTGCCTTCCCAGGTCAGGAAATGCAGTACATGGAATTCCTTTCCCAGGGAAAGCTGATGCTTTTACGGGCAAAAGGGTAGTTTGTGTCTGAGCCCGGATGTGGGGGCTGGGGCTGTCTGGTCCTAGTACACAATCAGGTGCCTGAATGCGTTACTGGGCAGATGTGGTGGCCATTGGCTATCCACGATATGATAGCCAATGCCTGTTTAAATGGTGCAGATCCTTACCATTATGGACCTGGGTGAGCTTTTAGCTCAGATCTTGGATGAACTGAGGACTCCTGCAGCCATTCTTGAGATCATCGTTGGAGCCAAGTCCTTTATGAAGAGGAGCAGCCTGTTGATGACACAAGGACTACACCTGCAGCGGAGCAGCACCAGCGGGTCCTGGTGAAGCTTTGCTCCTCTGTCTGATCCCAAGAAAACCCTTGTTGGGGCTCCAACACCTGGACCGGTGGGAACAACCAGTCTCGACCCAAGCTTACGGATCCATACCCTATGAGCGTTCAGGCATCCCTGACCCAACCAGTGGACTGGCCAGCTTACTCACGGGCTACCTTGCTGCAGCAGTCTTTATTCAGAGTGCTTCCTTTGCACTTGGAGGATACTCAACTTGTACAAGATGCCTGCTCCTGCGTTTTCCACCTTCTTGCATCAACAGAAGCTGTGCAGGACCTGCTCCTTTGTTCGTCCCTGGAAGTTCACCTGCCACCTCATCACCGCAGTGACTCCCGTTACAATCTGCTTCTTCGAATCCAAGAGGTGCTCTGAGGCCTTCTGCACTGCAGAAGTAATCTTTTCGTCATTTGGGTATTCAGCTGGAAAGTGTCTGGAAACTATTCTTAAGCACTGCGACCAACCAAATTAAATCCGGCACCTGGGACCCTTAGGCATTCCTTAACCGGATCAAGCACAGACCACTGTCGCCAACCGATTCAGGTAGCTCAGCAGTGGTATCTGGAAAAATCAGTCGGGTGAGGTGAAGTTAGCATACTGGTTAATTTCACCCCATTCTCCATTTGTCAGTGGAGGCCTGGTTAAGGATTGCCTTCATAGGCCTATCCTAGTGGCTGGGAAAGTGTTAGTTTATTTACCTGAACTTTATCTACACTTTTAACTTTTTGATCATAACAACTAGCATCATCCAAATCTCTTAATCAACCTACCTGTGAAGTATATCTCTGGAACTGGTGACTTTATGGTACAAGGTCCTAAATGATCTTAGGGTTGGACTCATTAACTGATAGGGGAGCGATTTTGTGGTTATTGCAAATGTCTAAACTGAATTTCATGTATACAAGTACTTATCTGTGTATTACTAGTTATTGAAGCATATGGTTACTTTCTTCTACTGGTGAATGTATACATCTGTGTCATAATAAGAGACAATATTTGACAAGAGGCTTCAAGTGTATTTTAAAGGCCTAATAAAACATTGTATAATTGTGTACTTGCCTGTCGAACAGGAATTATTGGTGTTGCTCTATGTGAAATCATTGCAGCCCTGGATCTGATATGATGGGTTATTTATAACACGCTTAATACCCAGAGGTTTCCAAGCGCGGACCCAGGTATCGAACCTATGTTGCTTGTGTCATCTTGCTTCCAATGCGAGCACGTTGCCGCTGAGCTATCCTCCCAAGATCACAACCACAGCCCTTCCGAGACTAAGCCTTGCTGCTCTGCTACCTTACTTAGATTGGATCTGGCTCGTTCTCCATGTTCATTATAACAAGAGAGGGGGTACTAGCCCCTCAGCTATTACTAGCTGCTAAACTTGAACGTACTTCATTTTAGGTATAACCAGCAACATTCCCACCAGTCACTTGAGGCTAGCGAAAATCTGGAACGTTTTAGCTATGGAGAAGTTGACAGCCACCATCAGGGACAATAAGACATTTTGCTCTGTGTGCAATCCCTTTCTAGAACATAAGAATAATACAAAGTACAGTCCCTCCCCTTTTAGGTCGAAAGCCCTGGACATATTCGGATGGAAGACTCATCACAAACTGACCCGTATCATGCTAGCCAAAGGACTAATGAGGAGCTGATAGTACCTAATTTTCTATCAACTAGTTTACAAATGAGAGGAGAGGGATTAAATGAGAGGTAGAGGGTTTCACTATTTTGAAGAGTTTATAAGCTGATTTTTCGAAATACCAATAAAAGGTTTTTAAAAAACGCAGACAGTGGACTTCGTCATATTCATAAAACACACTTCTTTCACTGAAGATTCAATTCCTGCTGCACTTTTTTTTTAAAAAAAGGTTGTGCCAGCCTTTCTACCCCTTCTATAACTCACCCTTCATTCAAATTATTTTCCTTTTTACCATAAAGGTTAGGTTATGCACCTGAAAGTTTCTTTGGATCCAGAAACCTAAACAACTAACTCCCAATCACCAGTCTCACGTTCCCAGGTAAATGTCTTGAAAAATATTTGTTTGAAGAATTAATTTCTCCTCTTTCTAGACAAAACCTTCTGCAGCCTTACCAATCTGGTTTTCCAGCTGGCAATGGCATTGAGTCAGCTACTTTGCAGGTGGTGACCAGAGCCAGTGTCATACTGTACTGCACCTGTCTTCTTGTGCTACTGGTTCACTCAACAGCCTTTGATACGGTCAACCATGGATCTTCTTCCTTAACATCACGAGTGACTGCTAGGGATTCAGGACGCTGTTCTGGATTATTTTACACAATGTTCCCTTTCTTCTATTAGTCTGTCTGCTATGCCTGTTCCCGAAGCCTGATCTCTTAGCTTCATTTTCATCTCAAAATCTTAAATCTTACATAGCCAAGTTGTCCCAAGCTTGTCACTTCTAACCAGAGGCTGCTCTTCGCTAATGGCTAATGGGTTGCAGATCACCAACCATTATAGATGAGCCAAAGCCCGCCTAGTGAAAACTGGAGCACTCGCCTCAGCTGCAACTTGCAGCTGAGGGAATGCTCCTGGGCTGGATTTGTTGTGTGCAAACGTGGATGGATTAGACCAGCTGATGATGCCCAATAATCCATGCTAGGCCACGATTATTTCTGCTCCCCAAGACTTGCATGCCCAATTGGTCATGCTATCTGGTGAACTGCACCCAGTGGCTGGAATTCAGTCCACATTAGGTTGACCTGGGACACTAGTTGCTGCGGCTCTGCACCCAAGCAATGATTTGCAGAGAGGTGTGTGTGTTTCATATCTCCCTGTGCTTTCTGCCTAGCGGGGGCACACAGTGGGCTTTTCAGAACAGCAAAGTTGGCAAGTGGGAGGCCAGACTTAAGGCGACAAACACTGCAGGGAATTGTTATGCGAGTACACCTTACACTCAGTGACTGGAGGGCCCTCTCCCAATGACACGCGGGAGCCAAGGTCTGAAACAGAACTTCTTTATTTCAACATCAAGCGGCAACTACCGCAACCCCCTCCCTAGCCCCTGCGTCGTGTCCGGCGCGTATCGCACCCAGGCCGCAACAGCGGCCTGCCCACATAACGATGTGGGCGTGCTAACATCTCCCCCCTTTTTAACATGCAACTCCATTGTCCTTACCCCATTTCTTCTATGAGGCGACATGGCTTCATGCGGCTCCGCTGGGGTCGCCTGGCTCTACACAGAGTCACTCTCTCAGTGGCCGTGGGTGTAGTGTTTTCCTCGTTATCGGACTCTTCACCATCTCTGTGGTACAGTTCTTCGAGGGTTCTGTCCTCTTCACTGTCTGTCCCTATTCCAGCGTTCTCCCTGGTGGGGCATCACACGTTTGAAATGCATGCTGTTTCTTGTCAATGACGAACAGTCACTCCTCTGTGCCGTGACCATCGTGACTTTTGTGTGCGTTACAATGAGGGGGGTGGGTGCGAAGGTGGCTTCTTCCTTTCTGTTCTTGGGTTGTCTGAGCCATACTTCATCATCTGGTTGTACGAGGTTTTCGCGGGCATGTCTCTTCCTGTCAATGCTTTCTTTCGTCTTTGCCTGGCTCGTTTCGTCGTGGACTCTGGCTTCTTGTTCTAGGGCTGTCGGTTCCTTTGGCCAGGGGTCCTCCGGTAGCCTCGTGGTGATCGGCCTCCTGAACAATAGGTCCGCGGGACATATTCCCGTTGTGCTGTGGGGCGTGTGTCTATATTCCATGAGCAATTGATTGAGGGCCTGCTTGAATGGTTTGTTTTGAATGTGAGCGATTTGTAAAGTCCTCTTGATGCAGGCCATGAACCTCTCAACCATGCCGTTTGCCTGTGGCCAGCGAGGGGTTATTTTGCGGTGTTGGAAACCCATGTATTTGGCAAACTTTTGGAAGTTGTGGCTTATGAACGTGGGACCGTTGTCCGACTTTATGACTTTGGGAATTCCGTAAGCTGACAGCATTAGGTCAAGTGCTGGGATGCCGCTTGATGTGGTGCTGCTTTCCGCAATCTGCACATCGGGGAATCTTACTCATCCATAAGTACATGAGTGCTGTCACTCAGCGGTCCGAACAAATCTACTGCGAGTTCTTCCCCCCACTTGTTTTGGTAGTGGTGACGTCTGTAGTGGGTTTGAGTGTGGTGGTGGGGCCACCTGTGCACAGATGTTGCAGCCTCCCACGATGGTTTCTACCAAGTGGTCGAGCTGCGGGAACCACACCTTCTGTCGAAGGAGACGCTTCATGGGCCAAGTGTACTATTCGTTCCTGGAGGGTTCTTGGGACGATCACCTTGCATCCTTTTAGCAGTATGTGGTCCTCCACCACCGTTAGTTTGTCTCGGACTTGGTCGAGCCACTTGACGTCTTCTTGTGTCGGGTCCGCTTCCGATCTCACCTGCTGTCTCATGAGGGATTTCTCATCTGTCTGCAGGCAGTGTCTTGCTATTCGGAGGGCTTGGTCTATCTCTGACTGCGTGGCCAGTTCCGCCCATCCCACCAGCAGTTTTCGGAGGTTGTGAATCACGTAGTTTATGTAAGCATCTGCAATGGATGGTTGAGACGCGGTCGAGGCCGTGGGGTGCCGGGATAGGTAGTCCGCCGGGTTTTCTTCCTTACCGGGGCAATGTTTTATTGTGAATTTATAGTCTTGTAACCGCAGGCCCCATCTGGCGATTCTTGGCTGCATCCTGGCTTTGGTGTCCCCATAGATGGTGAGCAGTGCCTGGTGATCTGTCACTATCGTGAATTCCTTCCCGAATAGAAACAAATGGAAATACTTGCAAGCCCGCACCACTGTCAGGCTTTCTTTTTCTGCTTGCGAGCACGCCTGTTCCGTGGTGGTCAAACTCCTGCTGGCATAAGCCACTATGTAGATGTTGCGTGGCTCAGTCGGGTCTATTTGGGTCAGTATTGCGCCGAGACCTACTGGACTGGCGTCCACGATTATCTCGGTTTCCCGGCGGGCGTCGAAGTATGCCATGTCTTCCGCCTGACAGATGGCGTTATGAATCGCCTCAAATGCCTTTTGGCACTCCTTTGACCATATGAATGGTGTGTCTTTGCACGTGAGCAGGCGGAGAGGGTTGCTCACGGTGGCGTGGTCTTTCAAGTATCTGGAGCAGTAACTGGCCAGACCCAGTAACGAGCGCAAATCCGTCGTGTTTTCAGGGGGTGTGGCCGAGTTGAGTGCTTTGACTTTGTCGGGATCCGGTCTCATACCTTTGTCTGAAAAGATGTGGCCAAAGAATCGTAGTGATCCTCTTGAAAATTCACACTTTGATTTGTTTGGCGTTAGTCCCGCTTCCTCTAGCGCCTGACACACCCTGTGCAGCGCCATGTCGTGTTCCTCTTGTGTTTTGCCATATACCAGAACGTCATCTGAATAGTTCAAACAGTTTGGGACGTGTCGAATCACTCTCCGAATCACCTCTTGAAAAATGTCTGCGGCGGATGAGATGCCGAAACTCAGCCATTTATACTGGAACAGGCCTAGGTGAGTTACGAACGTGGTGATGTATCAAGATTCCGGGGCCATTTCAATTTGATGATAGCCTTTCATCAAATCAAGCTTCGAGAAGATTCTTGCTCCGTGGAGAAGGTGAATCATGTCCGTGATTCTCGGTGCCTGGTGCCTCTCTCTCTCTCTCAATGGCAATGTTGGCTCTGCGCATGTCAACACACAAGCGTATGGACCCATCTGGTGATTTCTTGGGTACAGGGACGATGGGCGATAACCAGGGTGTGGGGCCCGATACGGGTTCAATGATATTCATTTTGTTAAGTTTGTCAAGTTCATCCTCCACCTGTCTTTGAATATTGATAGGGATCCCTCGATAATGTTGAGCCACAGGTTTGATGGATGGGTTTATGTGGAGGTGCACTTTACGATTTTTCAGTTTGCCGAGTCTGGTGAATAATTTTGGGAAAGTTAGTTCAATTGCTTCAGGTTTGGCAAAGTATTTGTGGGCCATCAGCTGGTAAAGGATGTGTACGAGCCCCATGTCCACTGCCGTTTGAAAGCTTAGAATACACCCGCTGTTAGCTTCAGTTTTCAGGATGTGCAACGGGATTTTAGCTGCGTGTTCCTTGTGAGTACACCATGCTGTGATCGTGCCTTTGCACGGTAAAGGCGTTGTGGCGCCATAGGGGTATATGTCCACGGCGGCTTTCTTGATTTTCGGTGGCGGTGTGAGCGATTCGTAGGCTTGTTCACTGATGATATTGACCGTCGCTCCGGTATCTATTAGGAACTTGAGCGGGGTGTTGTTCACGTGAAGCGTGAGTATGGGGCTGTGCTGAGTGGCTGTGGTGGTGTTGTTCAGAGCCCATACATAGCCCTTTTTCCTCTGATCTTCCTCCGACAATGGAGTGTCACTGCTGGTGGGGGATCTCATCTCAATGTACCTCACAAATTGCCTTCTTTGTGATCATCTGGTATCATCCGATGGGCGCCTGTCCTCCCGGGTGTAGAGGCTTTTCCGATCTCTGTCTTCTCTTCTCATGTTTTGTCTGTCATTCTCCCCTCTGTACCTCGGTGGCGGCTATGTCTGCGCTTGTCCTGCATTTTGAATTTCCCTCTTGTGTGTACCGGTGCGTTTTTACACATAGCCCTGTAGTGGTCCATGCCTCCGTATGCGGCACATTGCTGTCCTATGGCAGGGCATTCCCCTGCATGCGGGTATTCATAGCCACATTTGTAGCATGTGGCCTCCGTGCGCTTGCCTCCCTGGGTGGGCGCAGCGTATAATTTGTTGATTGCGTCAGCGTTTTCCGTATGTTGTTGTATGGAGACTTTGCCCAGGTTGTCAAGCTGGGAGTCAACTGCGGCTTCCATGTGGGCTAGTGCTAGAATTTCCTCGAGTGATCTCTGTTTCTGTAGCAGTTGTTTGCAGAATGGTTGTGAGAGGCATCCTGCGATCACCTGGGATCTGAGGGCTTCCTCGTTAGAATATTTGTGGAATTCACAGTGTTTCAGTTTAATGCGAAGGCGCATGACGAAATTGTCAATGGATTCTCCCTTTTCTTGTCCAGTCGTGTGAAAGATATGGCGTTCATAATCAACATTTGTGTGCGGTGCGAAGTATTCTGATAGTTTGGCATGGAGTTCGTCATATGTTACCGTGTCCACGTTGAGCAACTCGCAGTGATGTCTCTCACTGCCGGCCCCATCGCCATGAACAACGTGTTCTTCAGTCTCACATCGTCCGTTAGGCCTATGGCACCTGCATAAAATTTGAAGTCCCGGAGCCATATAGCCCAGCGAGGCCCTAGGTTCGAGGTGTCCCGTATTTCAAATGGGTTGGGCATGTGCATAACTTGTGACGCACCTCCTGTATTTTGAGTGGGCTGGTCGTTGCTTTGAGACGCATCTGGCCCCCTCGGAGGTGGTGCAGTGGCGCTTGCTCCTCCAGACGATGACGTTGTGGTGACATCGTGGTCCGACATCGTGTTTTGTCCTCTGAAACTCTGTTTGTTCAAGGTTGATGCTGGCTGTTTCTTGTGGTGGGCTATGTACCCTTCTTCTTGGTCATTAATGATGGCTGAAATTGTAGTTTTCCGTTATGTGTCCGCCTTCCCTCCTTTCTCTAGCTTGCACGTCAGCCTCCCCACTCTGCCTGCCCCGCTTGGTGGGGTGGAGGGCCTGTCTGGCCTGTTCGTAGTGCTTTTGAAGTTGGGGGCGGGGTGTGGATCCCCTGCGAGGCATCCGCAGCGCTTACCGCCTGATATGGCCTGTTTTTATTGGGGCCCGCCGTCCGCTGCCGTGGCGTATTGCAGTTCTCCTGCATGCGCACGCCTCCCTGCTGGCACGGGAGTCTCTCTGCGTGTGGCGGGTGCCTGTGAGCGTGCAGCATTCACTCTCCATGCGCGCCTGAAAGCAGGACCTCCTGCCGGCGTCTATGCCCAGTGTCCGTGGGCGAGTGTGTCGGGTTGCCGAGGTGCACCGATGCGCTAAACTGCCCGACGGCAGACCTCGCGACGGCACGGATGGGTGTCGCAACCCTTTGTCGCCATTGTTATGCGAGTAGACCTTACACTCAGTGACTGGAGGGCCCTCTCCCAATGACACGCGGGAGCCGAGGTCTGAAACAGAACTTCTTTATTTCATCATCAAGCGGCCGCAACCCCCGTCAAACCACTCCCTAGCCCCTGCGTCATGTCCGGCGCTTATCGCCCCCAGGCCGCAACGGCGGACTGCCCACATAACGATGTGGGCATGCTATCATCTCCCCCCTTTTTAACATGTAAGTCCATTGTCTATTGACCTTACCCCATTTCTTCTATGAGGCGACATGGCTTCATTTCTTTCCAAAAACTGGGTGAGAGCATACACACATGTATGTATCTATGTGTGCATACAAGATATTTTTGAATGTATGGATGTGTACACGTGTGTATATGCACATTTATCAGTGCAGAATGTATGTGGATACATTCTTATGGTTTATGTCGGCAGAAAGGTGGTAAAAGTATGAGTGACTAAATGTGGGCAAATGAGCTAGCGTATGAATGCCGGTAAATGTTTAAGCGAATGAGAAAGTGCATGAATGCAGGAGGGAGGGAATCTGGATATCTAATAAGCGCTGCTGGTAGTGCGGGGCAACATACGGCCAAAGTCAACAGGAACATGCTTTCTAAGTGACATTCTTTTTATCTGCACTATGGGCAAAGCCATCGTGATGAATCTTATTTGGTAAGCGCCTACAGCAGTGCCGCGAGATGGGGAATATTTCCTAACAGTGGCACGGCTCTTAACTGGCATTGTAAGCATAGACGACATGATGCGTGTTTTTAAGTTGGAATGCAGTCGTATATGGCACATCCAGAATGACTTAAAGCATTTTTTTTTTCACACAAGCAGTCTAAGCGCATATAATGTGGAAAAAAGGCATCATCGAAATGCATTGGAAAATGAACCTGTGACACCGTTGACCAGGTATCTGTTGGATGGTATTACCCTGTGAAGAGTCAGGAATGAAACTCGTACACAAGTTAGACATGGTTTTGGCTAAAGACTTTTATTGAAAAAAGGAATAAATAACAAAAAAAAGAAGTCTGTCATGGATATTTCTCCTTAATTCAAAGGGGTGTTTCCCTTCTCCTGGATTCTTCTATACGGTTTCTTGAATAATGATAGTGCGTGTCTTTCCTTTTAATACCATTGCCATGAATATTTATCTTTGGCCTTCAAGGCGTCAGGTTACCTGGGATACTCTCCTGCTAGGATTTCTCTGTTCCCTTTTAATCACACGTTTGTGATTGACTAGTAAACTCTCCTGCCCGGATTTCCTTTATTCATACACTTGTGACAAACTTGTAGTTGTCTGCCGATGCAATTCCACTTTAGCTAATTCACCACATCAGCTCTTTTAGCTAATCCCTTTTGTCCAATGTTCACACACTTGTTACACACTTGGCAACTGGCCATCTCTGCAATTCAGTTTTGATAATTCACACTAGCTCGCTTAGCCAATTCTCGTTGTCTGTAAACTGTGGCTTTGTTAGTGTTTTGCTCAAACTTCCAAACTTGGTAATTCACCCCCTCTGCGCTATTGGCTAATTTAAATTGTCCGGTAAATATTAATTTGTTACTGTTTATTATCCTTTGTACACCAGGGCAAGCTTCAAAGATCCCCTTTCATGCTAAATGTACTTTAACTTTCATGCTTTCGGTGCTATCACACAGCTTTGTTTCTTTATCCATTTCAGGTTAACTTTCAACATGCAGTATGCACGCCAATACGCCACGGTGTCCCCTTCGTCCCAGCGTGGACTCACCGGCTCTTCATGGCATTTCCTGACCTGCTCTCAGCCCGCCAATGACAGCCGCTGTTTTCTTTCTCATGCTGAACGGCTTTCAGCGTCCCTGCTTCCTGTGGTTTCTCTTGGGCTCCTTCTTGCCTCACAGGTCTCCGGTAAGCGTCTTTATGCTTCTTTCCACCAGTGAACAACCAGGAGATCTGTACTTGCTTCTGCCGTTCCTGCATAGAATCTTCTTCGCGCAGCCTTTCTTAGCTTGACACTTGAGCCGGTTGGCTCCAATGTTTCCTTCACAGCGCCTCATGGCACGAAGAACAGCAACCCGCTCCCACCAGCAGACTGCCATTTATTTTGGCAATCCATTTTTAAAAAGGTCCTGAGCATAGGTGCATGCTCCCAACAACTAGAGCATTGCCTGTGCTCGTGTCTTCTCCCACTCTGTACAGTTCTGTTCCTTGTCACAATATTAAGGTGTTTCTGGGATTCGAGCAATTTGTAAGGTAAGCGCTAATGAATGAGAAAATTAGTACATATTGGGCTACCATGTTGAGCCTTGGTTGCGTGTGGGAATATATAAGTTACTGGACTTCTATGTTTTCCTTTGTTTTGTAGAGAATGGCATTGTGATCATCGATGAGTTACGTTGGTTACTGGCAGTTATGGTGTTATTGACAAAGAGACTGGAGACAAACTATTTGTGCAGTTGTTGACACAGATAGTAAGGTTAGTACTGGTTTGATAAACCAATTATATACATTTTTCTGTTGAATGTGTGAGATCATGTTTTACATAAAGTGAGGAATACAAGATGGAAAATGGATATCTCTTATTTTAATCAGATTTGTTGGAAAGATAGCATTGGCACCTGAAGAAGGGACCTTGAGCCCCGAAACGCGAATTGCAGAATATGAGAATACTTATACGAGGGACCATCTTCATTGAAGATCAATTCTTTATACCCAAGAGTGTTGTCTGATAGAGATAAAAGTCATATTTGCACCCGTCTAAATTTAATTCAATATTTTTTTGAAAAAATGGATTGTGTCCTTCCTTTCCTTCCTTGGTTTACAAGAAGTTCGGATGAAATACTTTATTTTTCTTCTGCAATGTTAATGAAAAATGATTTTTTGAATGATTGTAAGCCTTGATGAATTGAATCAAACAATAGTGTTTGTAATTGTTGCATTTTAAGAAAGGTATTAGTAAATCATTTGTGATTACACATGGGAATATTTTTCCATAGGAGTGACTGGGTATCTCATCAGATGGTTTTGATGGGCTAATGTAGTATTTGGTATTTCTGTCCTGGTAGCTAGGACTGTACCCAGAGCACCTGTAATTCATGAACATATTTATCTTAAATAATTTGAAGAAAAGTACATTTATACTTTTGTAGTGTGCCTCATCAGTCATATGTTGTTCAAAGAAGCACAATATGGTATTAAGTTGTTTTGTATGGGAAATTCATTCTGCAAGGGGAAAAGGGATACCAGGTTTCATCCGTGGATATCACCTCTCCCTCCCGGAGGTCGCCCCCAGGGTCAGAATCAGTTAGTGGCTGCAATGCCCTGGCCCCTGGGAGGAAGTCACCCCGGGAAAACAGTGATGATTCTACCAGATTCATCACAACCCCCAGAAAACCAATTGCAAACTGTTGGCTTTTTACTCTATTTTTCATAGAATGTATACAGTAAAATGCACTATTCTAACTTTTGAAAATGTTCTTGGGGGGAGGATCCCCTTGAACCGCCCTTGGTTAATTGAGTCTCCCTTGCTAGGCGTGGTTTCTCACACACATCGATGGGAAATGATTACACCCCTTCAATTAGTGCCCTAAATGCCAACCACAATTCCATGGATAAATACAACCTCCACGAGGCTGCTGAAACTCTAATATGCACTGTAGTCACAGCTTTGACCGCATCCCCGATACAGGGGATACTGCTCCAGCCTAACCCCTTACCCCACCCCCACTCGAAACTACTGAACATGCCTTACAGGAAGACAGAGGAAGTTAGCACTAGGCTCTCATGCCACCGGAAATCCCAGACACTGCTTTACCCTCCCGATCGATTGGCGCGGCGGCCGCTGCTTACAATACTAACACTAGACCACTAACCAAACCTGATGTGAATATTCCCCCAACCTCACATATCGCTTATATCTATAGAAAGCATTCCTCCCTCGCTGCCACGTGGAATAAGGCCCCTAAAGCTCAAGGAAATTAGCATCCCTGATCCCTCTCTCATTGCAGCAAGGAACTACAAGTTAGGCTACAGATCGATTAAATGCAGCCCCTCCCAGCTCCCAGCAGACATAGCCAGAAGAAACCACCACCTTAGCCTAAGAAGGCATCTGAGCTACCCCTCACCCACCCGCTTCTCTAACCCGCCGCATCGGAAGAACACTTCAAACTGTATCTACCCAAATGTGTCCAATCTACAGGCAACTATTTCACACATGGAAAAAGAATGCAGCCCACCACTCCCATTATCGGTCCCCAGAGACACAACATTGAAACACCCTACAACCTAACCACGCCTCACATCACCAACGACACACTACTGAATAGCAATCGCACACAAATACCAGGGCCCTACAGCACACTGCTTGCACCCCCAGCAGACACTACCCACACATCACTCAAAGGAGCCTTGATCAATGACAAATCTCTCCCCGCCCTTGCCTTACATCAATGACAATCACCTCAGCTAAATCTGATCTGCTAGCAATGAAAGATACTTGGCTCCACCAAGCCTCAGGCTCTGTAATATCCTGAGCTCTCCCTGAAGGTTACACTACTCTCAGATGCGACAGAACGGATAGGAGCGGTGAAGGGGTAGCACTCATATTCAGAAACTCACTACAGATCAGACCCATCAATAGGCCTATGGATGGCAACTGCAAGCTCCCATCTGTTAAGCTTACATCCTCACTGTCAGACTGCATCATTATTCACATTCTCTATCGACCCCCCGGGCCTTACCTCCATCTTTGAGGCTGACCTCCTGCATATGATTGGGGATAATATTAAGCCTACGTCTCCCACCAGGATAGCAAAGGACTCCCTGTCTGTCAGACAAATCAATTCTTCATTAGGGGGCAACGCCAAAACTCTGACGGTCAAACTCTTCATCTCGCCAGACTGCACAATTGTCATCCACATTATCTACAGGCACCCAGGCCCATTATATGACTTCCAGAAAAGCCTACTGCATCTACTAGACGAGAACCTAAATAATTCCACTAAATCCATACTACTAAAGACAAGATCCTTCAGTTCCTAGATGTGCCAGCCTTCAAGCATCTGTTCTCCGAAGACCCATTTGCTTTTGCTGAACTATATAATTCTACAATCAATAAACCAGTCGACTCCATTGCCCCACTACAAAAAAGAAAGCAAAATGAATGATACACACCAAGTCCTAGTATACTACAGAACTCAATGAACTGCACACCCTCAAGCGTACATCGCTTACCAAGTGGCAATCCGATCCTCAGGACGTCACCTTAGCCGCCTACAAGAAACTCTCCACCTAATACAAAAAAGCCATTACCTTAGCCAAATCCTCATATTATAACACCAGAATTGCGAACGCCAAATCGGAATACAAGGAAATGTTTGCCATTTTCAAGGAACTGGCCACCCCAGCCACCAGCACCCAAGACGGTGTGAAAGACTAATCCTGCTGCGCAAGCATCCAAACAGCCATGGTCAATAAAATAGATCTCCTGCAGAGTAAAATTGACTATAAATACAACGCCCTGCCAAATTCCAACCTGCCAAGCATGCCTACTAAAAAAAAAAACACATTAAGGATAAGACATTTTTCTCCTTCAGAGATGTGTCAGAAACAGAAGTACTAGCCATCCTTAAACAAATAAAACCATCCACCTGCAGGGGTGATACCTGCCCAGCCAATCTCATCAAATATTGCGCAGACACCCAAGCACCATTCCTGACAACATTCATCAATGCGTCATTCGCTTCCAACATGGTCCCACCATGTTTGAAAGAAGCCTGGGTCCGTCAACGCCTTAAAAAAAATAAAATAAAAAAAAACCTGCCCTAGACTTAGCCTCTCCCAACAACTACAGACCCATCACTACTGAAGCCTTCCTGCGAATTATTTTAGACAAAGCCACATACATTAAAATCCAACAATTTCTGGAAACAAACAACATCCTGGGAAAGAGGTAATCAGGGTTCTGCCCAGGTCATGGGACCGAATCAGCCTTAATAGACCTAAAAAACCAAATAGGGGAAATAATGTACAAAGCAAAGCCGGCAATGCTGCTCCTCCTCCTTGACCGGTCTCCGGCGTTTGAAGTTGTGGACCACAAGACTCGCTGCAGTCAACTCATAAACTCAGCCCAATTCTCGCAGGAAGCCACCGCCTGGATTACTTCATGCCATGAAGGTATTCACCTACCACCATCCACTGCAGAGTCCCACAGGGCTCCTGCACCTCACCTACTTTGTAAATAATTTTTACCCTACCCCTCTTCAACAAATTGGACAATCCTGGCATAGCCTACACAAACTATGCTGATGATATGCAGGTCCTCATCCCACTCACTGGCTCATACGTAAAAAATACAAACACTGGGCAAAACCTATGCTACCATCCAAGCAAGGATGGCAGCAAATGGTCTTTGCCTCAACGGGGATAAAACCGAACTCCACTTGGTAGGCCCCAAGGAAACGCTCATTAAACTTGACAAAAAATACAACACATTCAGCATAGACAAATCCCAAATTTCTGTATCAACAGTAGTGAAAACTCTGGGGGCATACATCGACTCCACTCTCTCCATGACACGCCAAGTTAGTGCCACCGTTTCCTCAGCCGCATTCACGACCAAACTTATCAATGCAGTCAAACCATACCTACCCACTAGTAACTGTCTCTGCATAGCCAGAGCAACAATTGGGGCCAAACTGGACTACTGTAATGTCCTACTAGCCGGCACCTCTGCCAAAAATCTTAACAGATTACAAATTGTCCAAAATAATGCACTTAGGGCAGCTCTGAGCATTCCCAAAAGGGAGCACATCCCGGTCAAAGAACGGATACTCTTCAAACCCCTTGCCATAACTCATAAGTGCCTCTTACTCGGAGCCCCCTCTTATCTCTCGCAAAAAATAGTACGAGCCACCTCCTCTAGACCTAAGCGAACACCTCACATCAATCAGCTGAAAATACCCTCCTTCAAAAGAGCTGAAGCTGGAGGGGCCAGCTTCATATTGCTAGCTCCCAAACATTGGAATGATCTCCCAACAACTCTAAGGAATGAGACCTCTCACATAGCCTTCCACAAATCACTCAAAACTAAGTTTTTCAATTATTTCACTCCATCACAGGCTGCCTAAACCTACAACCAGTCCACCTAGGTCACTAGGTGGACTGGTTGTAATAAGGTCCCAATAACCATATAACTTGTCCGCGTCGGTTATGTTCAATCATTACCTGTCCTGCATTAGTTTCACTGTAACCAAGAACCTCAGGTATGTCAATTTAACCATTACCTGTCTTGTATTAGGTTCACTGTAACCAAGAACCAAAGACAGGTGATCCTGCTGTCTCTCATGTTAATTAAGCATTGCTGTAACAGCGCCACGATGCCCCAGGGCCGCTTTGTGCTCTTTAATAATGTAAAAAATAAAAATAAATCTATTGGGGGACCTCAACCTAGAACTTAATGACCCCACAGACACAACCACTACATCCATAGCTAACACACTATTAGACCTTGGTTTCATACACTGTTTTGGCCCCTACACATACTAAAGGTAGGACACTCGACTGGATAGCCGACCTGAACAGCCAAATCCGTCACCTCGAACATCCCATGCCCTTGGTCAGACCATCAGCTTCTCCCTCACCCAGCAGAAACAACGTCCACTCACCACAGCCCTGCCCCCATCTTGTCTCGCAGTGCACGGAAGAGGTCCAAAAAAAATATCTCCCCCCCGCCGCACACCTCTATGCAGGGAAAACCTTATCTCTACAGACTCGAACATCCTTGCAGACATCTAATCCAATATTAACTAAAGCAGTAAACTTGGTGGCTCTGCTTCTCCCCAGAAAAGCCAAACCAACTAGTCAAATCAACGCTTGGTTTACCCCAGAACTCTTGGCAATGCGCACAAAAAAGACAGGCGGAAGCCATCTGGAAAAAAGTGCCATCAGTCACCCCAAGAATTGCTAAAGAATACAAACAGGCCATCATCACAGCAAAAGCAGACACCTATAATAAAAGAATAGATGGTGCAAAATCCAAGTCTCAGGAAATCTTCAGAATCCTCAGGGAGTTAGAGACAACTTACTCCCCTCCATCCACTATCATCAAAGACGAGAAGTGGTGCCTCAATATCCAGAATGCCATGCGCCAAAAATCTGCACCCTTTAACTGAAGAATGAAAAGAAACTAGCCCTTAGAAAAGATTGCCTCGCTCACATCACTTCGACCAAACCACACAACGCACCTCAATTACATTTCAGGACAATCTCAGAAACAGAAACAGCGATCATTCTGGAAAAACCTAAAACCTTCCAGATGTAAAGGGAACATTTGACCAGCCAACATCATCAAAGACTGCTCTGAAGCCCTAGTGCCCTTAATCAGCAAATTTATGAACGCTTAGTTCTCCTCTAGGCTAGTCCCGACCAGTCTCTCAAAGAATCATAAGTCCTCCCACTATTAAAAAATAAATACAAAATAATTAACTCGACCCCTCAGCTCCTTACAACTTACACCCCATCACAACAGTACCCTTCCTGCTAAAGATCTTGGACAGGACAGCATACATCCAAATACAAGCTTACTTAGAAAACAATAACATCCTAGGAATGCGCCAATCTGGTATCCGACCGGGCCACAGCAAGGAGTCAGCTCTCCTTGGTATTCAGTCATTTTATTGAAAACATTACAGAGTGGTACATAACAGACCAGACAATAACACAGAAAAGTTCAAATAAATATATAAAGGTAAGTGGGTTGGGGGGGTTAAAATGGGTTGGGTTGGTGTGGCATTATAAGGGTGGAAAATCAGTTTTTTCTGCGATGAAATATACCACTCTAATTGTTTTCGGTAGGATCACATATAACCCTCTCCTGCACCTAAAAAATCAACTAAACTCCTTTAGAGATGAAGGTAAACCAGCGCTGCTCCTCCTGCTTGGCCTCTCAGCCGCCTTCGACCTGGTGGATCAAAACACGCTCTGCCACCATCTCACAGACGCGGCACATTTCTTGCAGGAAGCGGCATCCTGGATTGCCTCCTTCCTAGAAGGCAGATCCACAAGTGTTCTCAGAACTTGCCACAGCACCACATATCCCTACCCCTTGCAGCGTCCCGCAATGGTCTTTCGTCTCACCCTCACACTACAATATCTTCACCAAACCACAATTCGACCTCCTGGATGACATCAAGATATCCTACACAAACTATGCTGATGACTCCCAAATCCTCCTCCCACTGTCAGGCAGCTATAACAGACTCCACCACCATCAACAGCACCTGTTCATCCATACAAACCTGTTACGCTCACCTGGTATCCACAGGGACGCCACCCAGCCGGGTTACTCGCTGGTATGCTTCTCAGCATTGCCCTGATATGGTCTGCGGGGAAGGTTCTGCCTGAAAATACAGGAGGACTGTGTGCACGACTGACCAACTGGTATAAGTATCCTCCCTCCACCCCCGTATGATTTCAGTCCCTCTGGTGCCCTCTCCTCACCTTGTGGTAGAATTAGGCGTGCTCTCCTTCCTGCCTACTTTGCAGGGGCGCATTGTCTTTCATGGGCGAGTGCGGTCCAGTTACTTCACTGACGCCGGCCCGTTTGATATTGTTCAGGTAGGTCTTATTGCTGTTCTTTAGTTTTGTTGCTATCCTGCATGCCTTTCTTTCTTTAAAATGTCTCTTTTTTCTCCCTTAGGTATGCGGAGCTTCAGCGTGGCAAACTGGCTTGGTTGAGCCCAGCTGGTAAATGATGGCGCATTAAGAGCGCTATGATGCGGTAAGTAAGCGCTATGTGCAGCGCTGCGAAGTCTTGCCTTTGCTAACCTGTTTTTTCCTTCCTTGTAGGTCGCGGTGTTCTACAGCGCGAGTGGAATGTCCGGAGTGGTGCCAGCCGAGAGGCGACCAGCCAGGTAAGCCTTTTGAGCAGTTCGTAATTTGTAAAAGTCTCTACTGCTTTCTTTAATGTTGCCTCTATCTTCCTCTTTCAGGTCGTTCTGTCCGGGAGGCGTGCAGATTCGAGGAAGCTGTTCTCAGGAGCTGCGAGTGTTTAAAGATGAAGACTGCAGGTAAGATGCTGCTGCTAATGATGTTCCTTTTGTCTCCTTGCAGGTTCTGCTTCTCCGAGGTTCGGGGGGGAATAGCTGGACACGGTGAGCGCCACGTTGCAAGCTGCAAAGTAACGCGAAGCGTGTTGTCTTGCTCGGGTGTGGTTTAAATAGCCCCAACAAAATAGCCCAGATAAAGTAGTCCCTAGGCTACCACACCCAAAACACTAGACCGCGTAGCTTGGTTCGTAGGGACCAAGCTATGTGGATGCCTCCATGTTGGTTGACAATACAATAAAGTAGTTCCCAAGTACATTGTTTTTCATGGTGTATGAGCCTGGCCCCATGAGGGCTTTTGAGGAGGATGCCAGGCTCTTGAGGCCCTAGTCCTGACTCCACCTGGCCAATGGGTTTGCCAGAGGGGGTTTTGGGCAAGGGTCGTGACAAAACCTGGATGGCAGAGAACTAACTGTCTAAAAGATGAAAAAAAGAGATCCTATTAATGGGATCACCCTCACTGCTGAAGAAACCTGACCCACAATACTCCTTAACCATAGACTGAATACAGATACCTGTCTCTACCTATGTAAAAACACTGGGCGTCCACATAGACACATCCCTCTCACTCACCAGGCAAGTCAACGCAATCTCATCAGCTGCCCACACAGCCAAACTCATTAATGCAGCTAGGCAATTCCTGACGCCAACAAGCTAAGTATAGTCAGATCAATCACCAGAGCTAGATTGGATTACTGCAACATACACTCTGCATGCACATCTAAACAGAACTTAAACTTCAGATAATCCAAAACACCCTACTATCAGGTCTCAACATCCCAAACAGGGACCATATCTCAGCTGTGAGAAGAAGAGTCCATTGACTCCATATTCGCGTAAGGATTATCTTCAAAATTCTGCCAATCACCCACAAATGTCTATCCAACACCGCCACACAATACTTGTCACAAAAATAGTGAAAGCCAAATCTACCAGACCGGTAAGGGCCCTCCACGCTCACTGCCCGGTCCTTCCTTAAGTAAAAAGAACCAGCGGAGGAAGCTCCAGTTTACCAACAGTGGCAGCTATCAACTGGAACGCCCTCCCACCAGCCCTAAGAGCAGAAACCTCTTACTTGCCTTTCCAAAAGGCATTAAAAACTTAGCTTTTTGCCTAAAGACTAAATCTGGGCCCTCAGAACCTGAACTAAATGTTGGAAGCTAAGTCTCCGATACACCTTCCTTCGATACTGGGCCTGTGGACACTGTAAATCACTGCATAAGATTACATGCTATCACCCCTGGACATTGTAAATCACTGCACAAGATTGCCTGCTCTTTTCCCTGTATGTAATTGGTTTTGCAACAGCGCCTCGATGCCCCCGGGCTTAGGCGCTTTACAAATAAAATAAATACATACATTAAAAACATCACTAGTCACCAATGCTTGCAACGGGTTTGTTGCAGCAGATAAAACCTTATACCCCTCCTCCTGATTGTTTGGTGGTCCAAGCCCACGTGCTGTGCAGAGTAGGTGGCGTTGCTACCATTTTGGAAAATAACTGGCTCTACTCCAGCACTGAGAAGGCGCCATATTACATTCGGCATCTACCATGATCATGAGGGTAAGGAAATTAGACTATAGGACACCCTTTCCCTTTTGCACTGGCATCCTCTACACTTGCAGTGGCAATTTAAACTGGCTGGCATTACTTTAAAGGCCTTCGCCAGACCACAACTGATTTACTTGGAGAAGCTGCAGATGGAATGCAGTACATGGATCACAAAAAGCAAGTATTGCGCAGGCTAGTTATTAAAAAATGCAGATAAGCTACTTATTCCAATCGACCGCTCTCTACTGCTACTCCATGTTTGTGGAATTCAATGCCTTCAAATGTTCACTGAGCTACAATTTATTTTTCGAACAAGTTAAAATATTTTCTTTAAGCTGGCATCTCCGGTTTCATATTGATTGTATTTGTCTTCATTTGGTTTCACTTGATTTTTTATTGATATTGTATTTGTAATTCCTTATTTTACTTTCTTGAATGTGTACACAGTGCTCCATTTATCCCTATTTTTGACTCGACTTAAGTGTTATGAATACTTTCACTTCCCGTACTGAAAAAAGGAAAGATGAGAAACACAAATTCACCTTTAGTCTTAAAATACCTATGCAACACTGCTTGACTGAGAGCGGTCATAAGAAGTGATCATGAGGATATAGAGCACTCCACAACATTCACTGTTCCGGATACCGGAGGGGAAAAAAAAGAAAATGACGCACCTGGGTCCACAACTGCAAACAAAGGTAATACAACCATTGCATACAAATATTCAGCCGATTATCCAGTGGGAAAAGAAGCTCATCACATTGGCTGAACATCTGAATCTCAATCACTTTCATTCTTGAACTCTCAAAATGTGCTACGTAGACCCAAGACACTGGAACACTTAACATTTTAAATTACATTAAACAAATGTTTAATTTGCTCTGAAAACAGAATAATTCCCATAATGGCAACAATCCTTTTGAGGGGTTGAAATAGTTACTAAAACCTTGGTTTCTATGAAATGTCAGATTGAACACCTTCTGGCAATTCAGCAGGAAAATAAAAAAGAAATGGAGGATGGGATGCACCAATCTTTTAGAAGTAGAAAAGAATCATCCGCAGACCAAAATGCCCTGCCACTACAGAGCACCTGGTGAATATACTCTCTATGCAATGTTCTGTCCAAAGGGAAGTCAAGCAGATATTGTAAGCATCAAAACACCAGTGATTTCAAAAAAATGTTTTTTTAAAGAAGATGTGACCGTAAGATTCCTCAACATACACCAATCTTACTTCTCAGGAGACTTCAGGATGTAAGTAATATTCAAAAGCAGCTCTGTGCCCACCCTCTGGTGACAATGAGGCAAAGAAAGAGGGGCATGAGGAATTTTCAAAGAGTAATCTTCTGTTACAATAAATGGAACAGAAAGGTCCCTAAAAATCTCTAATCCTGTCCTCCACTTACAAGGAAGTCGTTCTAAAAATAAAAATATAGGAGGTTTGCAAATCACATCCAAGGAGTGTCAGGCAGGCTTCTTTGAGGAAGCCACACCATCAGACTATCCCTATCCTATAGAATGGTCTCCTTTTGACATTTGAGTTAACCTTTGTTAACGAGATCAGCCTCTATTTATAAACTTCATAGTTTGGAAAAGGAGGTGATGGGTTTCGATATCCCAGAGGGAAAGGTGATGAAAGATTAGACTATTAACAAATCTGTCTTGTGGTTTTCAAAAAACCTGAACAACTCATCCATCTGGATGAAAACATTTTTTGATCAAAATGCAATGTGAGAAATTCTCAACCAAGAACAAACAAAACCTTTATTAGCCTTTGCTATTGGCTGTGGCCTACTTTGGAGAGTCTCAATCCCATTTTAGCTCTTAGTACCTTTCACAGTGGAGAATATCCATTCACGTATTATTCTAGCATAAATGCTAGGCAATCACTTCTGAACAAGAGCACAACCAGCACTACCCAGGCACATGCTTCGTCCTGTTGAGCATCATCAGTGGGGTGCAACTGAATCTCCAAGTGACTCTGAGCAGGGAGTCCTCATCTAGATTACCACTACACACCTATGGTAAAACCCCAGGAACTACACAATTTTTCTTACAAAGGACACTCCCATACAAGAACAAATATAAGTTATAGTTGCCTATAATGAAGCCCGCGCTAGTCAAGTGCGCATTGTTTTCTTGGATTACTGTTTTGCTGTTGCTGCGGCCAATACTTCCTCCTGTTTACCTGCCAATACTCCTGATCTGTGGGACCTGAGCACTTTTGGAACATCGGTATCCAGTGTGTATGGCCAGTGTGTATGGGTGAATGGGCTGAACGCAAAACTAAATAGGCACTGTTGCCTTAAGAACTGCAGATTTCGTAGCTCTGCCCACCCAGGAAGTGGAGACAAAAACAAGGCACCAACGCCCTTGCAGCGTGAAGCCCGCGCTAGTCAAGGGCGCATTGTTTTCTTGGATTACTGTTTTGCCGTTTGCTGCTTTGCTGGACGCGGGATGCCCACCCTCCTTGATGACCAGAGACAATATCGATTAAGGGGTAGCGAGTCCCTGTGTATTTGTGACTCCCTCCCCTCCGGCCAGTGCTAAGCTCGACTCCATGCGACTGTGACCGCTGCTACCAGAAGTTGTTAACTGACTATCATTCCAGGTTGGGCTTATTTATCGGTGGAAAATTCTACTTATCTATACACAAACTTGGTCGCCACCTACTTATTCATTGGCCGGGTGCCGTGGAGCAGAGTTTTTTTTTGTGCTCCGCACCATACTATTCAGTAGCTGCACATATATACTTCTAGAGGCCTTGGCACAGAACTACTGAGGCAGCCGTAACCAACGGAGCCGTTTAGTTCTCTGGCTTGGATCTTTGGTGACTGCAGGACTTGTTCCATAGAACCATGCTCCCTAAACAGCAGCCTGTCCTTTCCCTGGCATTGGATCTGTGCTTTGAGATCTTACTAGCGACTGTCTGGTGTCTGCCTCCTCACTAGCTCTGCTTACCTGTCTGGCTTACTGTGTAGAAACTGATTGGGCACCCCTAGGCATTCCCCTTAGACCTAGGAGTGGCCCCACTGACGGAAACGCAGGTGCCTAAATTCATCATGCGATCTGGTTTACGCAGAGTGGGAGACCCGGATATAGTCGCTACTCAAAGCTTGCTAATTGGCCCTACTATTGCCCATTACGAAGATTTATCCCAAGGGGGAAATATGGAGCCAAGGTTGGGGAGGTCATTGTCATATGTTTCAATTGAAGAACGTCTGCCCACATTTACACCCAATCTGACTAATCCCCTCAAGCCCACCGACGATATGCTGCATAGCCAGAATGACCAGGAACTGGGGATTAACCAACTGGCTGGCACAAATACTCTACCACTTGGTACCCTGGTACCCTCCTTTCTAATGGAGGAGTCCATTCATTGTGTGCCGACCACCAATGCAGGGTGGCTGAGAGGAAATGGCTTGCTTCATGTTCATCCTCTGACAAACTGGCCTGCCGCCTGCTACAAAGGCAATACTGGCTCTCCGTCCTCACCAAGAAGAGAGCTCATATCCAAGCCCGTATCTCTGCGGCATCAAACAACTCAGCTGAACTCTTTAAAATCTGCAAGGATCTGGCCAATCCCGCAGCAGTCTCTACCTCTCCTGTCCCCTCCCAGGCCCTCTGCACGGCGCTGGCTTCTCACTTCATTTCTAAAACTCAGGACATCCTGTCCTCACTCTCCTCCTATCGCCTCCCTCCCCCTACCACCTGCTCCTCCTCTGGCCCTTCTGCAGCCATCCCCCCTCCTTCCCCCTCTGCCTTTCCCCTTTTCTCCACAGACGATGTTTCTGGACAAGTCTGATCTATGAAAGTCTCGTTGAAACAGGTTCACCCCTGTTCATCTAAAACCATGAAGGACCACATTGACTCCCTGGCTCCTGCCCTGGCTGATTTCTGTAATCACTCCTTCGCCACGGGAATCTTCCCATCCCCTCTGAAGCACTCCCTTGTGCGCCCTCTTCTTAAGAAGCCCTCGGCCGACCCCTCTTGCCCGGCTAACTACCGCCCAATCTCCATCACTCCCTTCCTGGGCAAGCTCCTGGAGAAACTGACCATCTCCCAGCTTAATCTCCACACTGAGGGCCTCATCACGAGTCTGGCAATAAGCCTTAAATGCGGCGGCAGCGCTATTACCGCCGCATTTAAAGGTCCGCCAAATCATGGACTTGGCGGATTTCCCCCCAGCTCAGAGCTGGGGGGAAATCCGCCGCAAATGTGCCAATTTTCGGTGCTATTACCGCCAGCGGAAAATCCGCCGGCGGTAATAGCGCGAAATTTCCCCATTGGGCCCAATGGGGAATGAGGAATTCCGGAATGGGCCCAATGGGGAATGGGCACTAACCGCTCCACCAAACCCGTGATCCGGCGCCAATAGCGCCGGGGGGTTTGGCAGTAGGGCTAATACTGCCAGCGGTAATACCGCCGGCGTTACCGCCCAACTCGTGATGAGGCCTTGAATCTGGTGGTTGCCTCCATGACCACCAGTCTGGTTCAGAGCCGCCAGAAGCAGGGAAACTGCTCTCCTGAACATCCGTGAAGACCTGCTCTCCAACCTCGACTCCAACAGCTTGCGTCCTCATCTTGCTTGATCTCTCTTCTGCCTTTGACACTGTCAACCATGCCATCCTACTCAACCGCCTCTGTGACAACCTGGGTATCACTGGTCAGGCTCTGGCATGGCTGACTTCCTTGCTCTCTGACCGACCCTCCCAGGTCCAACTTGGGTCCTTCCTCTCCGATATCTTTTTCTCTACCTGCGGTGTCCCCCAGGGTTCTAACCTCTCTCCCTGGCTGTTCAACCAATACTTTTTTTTTTTTTTTTTTTTTTTTTATTTGATTTAGCTGAATTCAATCAACTTTTCAAATTTACATATTTATACAATTAATAAAATGAAATGTTGCAAATAAATAAATACATGGTTCATTATTTGATACAAAATTCACATTGGTACAAAATATAAAAAAGAACATGCGAGCGATTTAAAATCACATATATACATTGAATTTCAAATAATCACATGTTTATATAAAATCTTCTCGATGCGAACCCATAATGATTTCATTCTCCCATGTTATGGCAAAATAGAATTAGATACATTGTGTAAAATTTAGTCATACCAGTTTAGAGATGTATTTCTGTTTGTAAAACGGTTTCCAGGAAATGTACCATTGATTTCATGATTGAAAATCTAGGACTGTTTACTAGGATACTCCATATCTCCTTTTCATCTCGGTCCACATACAGATTTATAAGTTCGGTAAATTGTTTTGATCGTAAAGATTTTAAGTGAGGACATGTCACTATCAGATGTTGCAGTGTTTCTATGGTGGTACCAGATTTACAATAACGACAATAAATCTGTTCAACATCTATCATTTTTCGTCTCGCCAGAACTTCTCTTGTTGGCCATAAGTTCAGTCTTACACGTAAGAACTGATTTCTAATTTTAGCCGAAGGACACCTCCGAAGATAGCTAGTCATTTGTCCCAGACAGTTAGAGCGAAAGATGTTTATATTGAAATCTTTATACCTTGCACAATTTTCGTAGTTATGAATCCACGCCCATTGGTAGTATCTTGTTTTGGCTCTAGTTGGGTTCTCTATTAGATTCTGTAGAGAGATGTTAGCTTCCAATAGAGTGTTCAAAACTAGATTACGCCATTTATCGGGGAAGTACTGATTTGATGAGATTAGATAGTTAGCAACTGTGCTTAATATGTTATTATTAGACACTCCAAGTAGGCATTTGCGAAAAAAAGCACACATGCTCCATTTGACCCTACTGTTTATTGATTTGATACCTAGTTCGAGTCGAAGGAGCGGCATAGGGACGCAATTTGGCAAATGGAGCACCTTTCTCCAAAAGGTCGCCTCCATTTTATTCCACATCTGATCATTGGTATATAACTTGGATTCAGCACCGTATGTAAGTATAGGACATACTTTTTGTTCATAAAATAACAATAAATGATTTAAAGAAAATTTACCATACTTATAAACTAAAATTTTTGCCTGAGATACAAGAGATATGAGTTTGGTTTGTAATTTTTTTGAGTAGAATTGATCATTCACGCTATTTTGAACGAAGATACCCAGGTACTTATATTCTACAACTGTGTCCATCAGTTTTTGCTGCAAGTACCATGCAAAGTTTTGTAGTTTGCGTTTTCCCAGGGACCTGCAGATCATAATTTGCGATTTCTCAGTATTTATTGATAGATGATTCTCCAGAGCATATTTGGATAGCGCAGATAGCAAATTCTGTAAACCCACAGGAGTTTGAGAAATTAGCACTAAATCATCAGCGTAAAGTAACCACGGGATGCGCTGTCCACCTATCTCGGGTGCATCTGAAAGTATTTGACGAAAGGAGTTACCCATATCAAGAATAAACAAATTAAATAGAAACGATGCCAAGATGCAACCTTGTTTTAGTCCAAGCGAAGTGGCAAAAGCTGCAGAAAGAAGACCCCCAATGGAGAGTCTTACACGCATGGAGGTGTCAGTATGTAGCTGAATGATTATTGCTAACAAGGAGGTAGGACATCCCAGAGTCTTTAATTTATGAAACAGCAATTTACGACTTATAGAATCAAACGCTGATTTAAAATCAATAAAAGCAAAATATAAGGTTTGTTTCCTAATTGCATATTTAGATTTGAGCATGTTTAGCATTATAATGTTTGGAAGTGTACCCAAACCGCTAACAAAACCCGATTGCAGGGGATCAATTTTGGAATCTCGAAATGCCCACTCCTTCAACTGCTTCAAAATAATTCGAGAAAATATCTTCCCAGGCACATCAAGGAGCGAGATAGGGCGGTAGCTTGCTGGTTTAGTCCGCTCGCCCTTTTTATAAATCGGAACAACAATTGACTGTTTCCAGGACAAGGGAATATTCTGTGTTGCATTAATGGTTTCAAATACCATGTACAGAATGTCGGCCCAGATTTCCGGGAAACATTTGAGTTGTTTATTCGAAAGGCCATCTGGGCCAGGAGCTCCCGAGTTACTCGCTTGCGATATGCATAGAAGGATATCATCTCTATCGAACATGATATGAAAAGGTGAAAGCGGACCCGGGCTAGCTATGCCCGATTGATCCGATGGAGCAGCAAAAGCAGTGGAGTAATATTGGATCCACTCATCCTCCATGACATCATTCATTTGAATGGCCACTTGGTGCCCAGATGTAGCTTGGTTTATGATGTTCCAAGTTTGCGCGGAGTTTTTAGTGGCCAAAGCTTTTAGCATGTTAAACCCATCGCTTTGGTAAAGTTTGGCTCTTTTACCTCTTATCCAATTTGTATATTTAGTTTTAATTGTAGTTAGGGCATGGTTGCGCAATGACGGGGGAAGCTTAGCAATGCTTCTTTTATCAGCTCTGGAGATCTGGAGAGCTGATAAAAGAAGCATTGCTAAGCTTCCCCCGTCATTGCGCAACCATGCCCTAACTACAATTAAAACTAAATATACAAATTGGATAAGAGGTAAAAGAGCCAAACTTTACCAAAGCGATGGGTCAACCAATACTTGGCACTCCTTGCCCACCGCAATGCTGCTCTCTGCCCCAATTTTCAGTGCTATGCGGATGATACTGCGCTCATTTTCAGGCTACCCTCGGCCTCCTCCTCTCCTTCCCTCATCTGTGACTGTGTCTGCTATCCAGGTGTGGTGTGCAGCCAATGACCTCTGCCTTAATGCCAGTAAGACTGAGATCCTACTCATCGGCACACCCACTCCCTCCTTCCCTGCAGCTCTCTGGCCTGCCTCTCTTGGCCCTCTTCCTGCTCCCACCTGCAAGGCAAAAAACCTCGGGGTCATCTTCGACTCCACACTCTCCTTCTGTCCTCACATCTCTGACGTCTCTAAGAAGTCCCACTACCATCTGCACCTCCTCAGAGGTATTCTTCCTTTCCTCACCTTCCCCCAGAAGCTCACTGTCTCCAGAGCCCTGGTTCTCTCTATGCTGGACTATTGTAACAGCCTCGATCTAAATCTGCCTGCCTCTACTCTCCGCAACTTATCCAGAACAGGACTGCGAGACTTGTCCTTGGCCTCAAGCCCAGGGATCGTATCTCTCCAGGACTGAAATCTCTGCACTGGCTCCCAGTGGCTGCGAGGATTAAATTCAAAACCCTCTGCATTGTCCACAAGGCCTTCTGGGGTCTGGGGCCGAAATACCTTCAACTCTCTCTTCCTAAATATCTTCCTTCCCGAGCTCTTTGCTCATCCGCCTCCAACTCCCTCAGGGTCAGTCGCTTCTCCAAGCAACAAGTTAGTGGTAGATCTCTCTCTTTGGCAGGGGCCTCCCTCTGGAACAGCCTTCCTGCCTCCCTGAAACTTGAGGAGAACTATCTCTGGTTTCGGAAGCACCTCAAAACCTTCCTCTTTGCGTCTGCTTTCTCTTTTCCTCTCCCCTGATGATTCCTGGCTGAAACTGCACTGGTTACATGGCCTCTCTCTGCGCTCACAGGCCCTGCCCTGCCAGTTGCTCAACTGCACTGCCTCCCTGGCAACCCCGCACTTGGGAGACTGTTGCTGTATCCCTACAGTCCCCTTACCTGCACTTACGCCTGCACTTAACTTGCCACTAGCTGGCCATTTATTCTTAACCTTCTATCCCATGTACTGCACTTTCCCCTCCCCCTCGCACTTTCCCTTTTCCCCCTTCCCATGCACTTGCGCGATCTGCATGGCACCTGGCCTAGTAGGATCGTTATCTGTCTTCCCCTGTTCCCCTCCCTTGCCTTGTCACACCTTGAAACACTTGTGTATAGGCGCGTTATAAATGCCATATCATATCAATGTCTCCTCCTACAGTGTACATCACGTCCAATGTCACCACACTGAAAGAGGAGTGCAGGCCCTTCGGTTCCAAACACCTAATTCCACCCCAGGCCCGAAACCTATTTGAGGCCAACGTGTGATGGACCATTATTTTTCCAAGTCTATTATTACCAGTACTGAACTTAAAGCTTTACCTGCTATTAAATGTAAAGCCATGTTAGACCATATGGTTATGATCTCCCAGCCTTATTTCTCGGGCATGAAGGACCTTACTGACATCAGCATTATTGAGGTGGCAGACCAAGCGGAAGCACAACTGAAGTCTGATACACCATCAATGCCTATGCCCTCAGATGAGCAGGGTGTGATGGTACTGACCCTGGACTCACCAACTCCACTGGTGGATAGGCTTACTGGAATCTCTCCTGAATCTGACCAACTTGACAATGACCAACTATTACCAGCAATGAGGCAGGAGGGCTCGAATGACTCTTCAGCGCTGCACCATACTCTGAGGGAGGTTGATGAACGTATTTGTTTGACACACCCCAAAGTATCGGCTCTAAATGTGTCTTTGTCTTCCTATATGATAACATGTGGGCTGAATTGAAGTCAACTAATGTAGTACTGACTGAGGTTATGTTTAAATTAGAGGAGCTGAGAACAGAGGTCTGCCTAGGAAGATATGGAGCTGGGAACAGAGGTCCGCCTAGGAAGATATGGAGCTGGGCTGGAAGGGATGGGTGGCATGGAGATGGGCCATCCATGTCACCATCTCCCGTTATCTCAGGGGGCCGAGCAAGTGATCTCTGTCCCGGCCTCTCTTGGTGCTGCTCCTATGGTGACTATTGAAATATCGGATGATATCATTGTAATTGAACCCTCTATTAACCCAGCTCCAGTTGTGGACTGGTCCATAATCTGACACAGTATCCCAGTTGCCCCTGTTGTTGTTGACCTTACCAACGATACAACAATACCTGGGGAAAGTGGTGAGAATGATGATTCGACTAATGAAATGCCTAAAATGAAACAGCAGCCTAACAAAAGGGTGATTGTAGACAGGGGAAACAGACAAGAGCCAAACAGGGTTCTCACAAAAATCGGCTTCTATCTATTAGAACTGCTCACACCTCCCTGTTTCGCTCTGGCCTATCTCCCATTGTAGAACTTGAATCCCCAAACCTTGCCACACCACCAGCAGCTAAGAAAGTGGATTCTATGAACCAAACAGAATTTAGATGGGAAATCCGCCCTGGCGGAGTGGCTGCTGGGGAGGACAGTAGACTTAGGGTATCTGGGCCCCAAAGGCTCCAGAATCTGCTGAGACACTGTGTGCTAGTAATCTAATAAAGGAGAGATTTAAACCTTCTTAATCTAAGAGTTTGGTTGTACTACCCCAATCTCTAATCCCTACTTTAATCCCTACTACTGCTGGGAGGGAAGAGCACCCCCTCTCGGGGAACCATTGAACAAATTGAGTCTGTTTGGGACCCTGTAAGGGGGCCTCCACCTCGGGTGGGGTACAGTTCAACCATGGGATTGGTAGATCTACTACTCTAGTCCATCGTGAGGAAGCTGAGCGGCTATCCCCTACATCTGGCACAGCTGGTGCACCTGAGATTGGGGTACCCAAATTGAGCGAGGGTTGTGGTGGGGGCAAATCAAGGTTTTTGGAGGCCGAGGTAGACATCCCAGATATAGTTAGACCCCTGAATTTCGGTTGGGCTAAAGGATATCTTACAACGAGCATCTGCCCCCCCACCTCCAAGTACGTCCCCTTACCCCAAAAGATAAATATGGGCAAATCGACAGGTTACCTCCTAATAGGGGCAGTTCAGACATGGGACCTCAGCCCGAAGGGAACAAAAGGACGCCATATTGAATCCAGATTAGTAGCAATTTGGATCTAAATATTAATTTCGAGGGGATTGGGTCCTCCGACGTATTCCATATCTATGACAGTAATCACCACAGCTGTGCTGCTTCGGAAGAACTTTCGGCATCTGCGTCGATGACGTCGATACGCCGCCCTCGAGGACCTCCTCCGATGGCCGACGTTACTGGATGTTTAAAGTAGGACGCACGACGCCCGTAGCCCCAGTTCCGTTTTTTCCGCGAACGTGTTCGCTTCGGGAATCTCGGCGCGCCTCGACTCGTTGGAGTTTGTTGTTTCTCGGTTCGTTGAACCTGTTTGTTTTATGAAGTTTCTTCTTCGTGAAGGATATCTACTTCGTCTTCCACCCCGCATCTGGGATTTAAGAAGTGCGGGGACTGTGGGTCCAAGATGTCGGTTACGGACTTGCACAACGCCTGCCTCTGGTGCCTCGGGGAGGCCGATGACACGGATGACTGTGTCGACTGCCAGTCGCTCACATCTAAAGCCTTGCGGGAGCGCAAGAAGAAGTTATCGGTAGGTAAGGTGTCTAAGCCATGGAAGTCGAGGTCTGCGGGGCTTTCGACAGAGGATTCGAGAGGCGACTCTCCGCGTCGTCGTCGGAAGTCCAGTGGGTCTCGGTCCCAGAGTCAGTCCCGCCACTCCTCTGCCTCTTCGAGGCACTCCCGGAAGCGCCGTCATCGGTCCCCTTCCCCGTCCTCTTCCGAGGACTCCGCCCGTCGGCGGGGCGCTTACCCTACCAAAGAGGAAACGCCGGAGGAATGGGCTTCCTTCGGGAAGAATATGTGAGCGATTCTCGAATCGCAGGGCGCCGGTCCGTCCACGCCTCCGAGTGGGGTCGGTCATGATCGGTCGAGAGACACCGCTCGCACGCCTTTGGGCTCGGGTGGTCAGCACGATTCGCGGGAGAGGTCCCACTCGGACAAGGGGAATCATTCTCATCATGCCCGGTCCAGGTCCCGGTCCTCGACGCGCTCGAGACCGTGTGAACCTGTGTTGTCTTCGAGGAGGACATCGACGCCGGTGGCGCCGAGGTCGTCGACTGACTCTTTCGAGGCCCCGTCTCCGAAGAAGTCGTCAGCACCATCGGCGCCCAGGCTGTGGAAGGACACGCTCGGGGCTCCGGCCTTGAGGCCTGTGTCGACGCCATTGATGCTGTCGGCGCCGCGTTCGCCGTCAACGGCAATTCACTTGCCCTCAACGCCTTTCGAGGCTGTGTCGACGGGGGTACCCCGAGGCTCGGTGGAACCCCCTAGAAAGGCTCTGGCCAAGGTCAAGCATGGCTTTGGTTCACATTCTGTACCTTACCACCATCTTGAGTTTATTTCAGAGGTGGATGAGGGCTCTGATGATGGCACAGTTCCTAATACGGTGCCAGACGAGATTCTCTCGGGCCATAGCATATTTGAGGACCTGAGGCAGTCCCTGCACGATGCTAGTGGGCTGGACACCTCTCCGGAGGTGGAGTTTTGTAGGCCTGAGCCTGGCACTCATGCTGACTCCTCGTACCGCTGCCTTATTTCGAGGGTCACCGAGTACTTGGGATGGTCTGCTCCCCCGGGGGAGTTTCTTCAGGATGACCTTATGGATATCCTCGACCTTGGTCCACCAACTGACCCGGTACTGCCGTTTCATATGGCTCTACAGAGGAGGGTGGCGGCGGCTTGGACTGCTCCGGAGAGTCTCCCGGCAGTGGGCAAGTCTTTGCCGTGAAAATACCGCCCAGCCAGTAGCGACCCCTGCTACTTGTCCAAGCACCCCACTCCGGAGAGTTTGGTGTTGCAGGCTGCTACGGCCCTGGCAAAGCAGGCATCGTATCCTACCATCCGTCCTGATAGGGACGACAAGCGTTTTGACGGCTGGCCGAAGAAAGTGTTTTCTTCAGGGGGTATGGCGCTTCAGGCGGCCAACTCAGTGTGTGCCTTGTCACGTTTCACGCACACTCTGTGGATTTGGGTTTCCTTAGCGGCTGAACATATTCCCAAAGGGGACGAACGGGATGTTTCCTTGCCATGGTTCAGGATGGCAAGGATGCCATGTGTGAGGCCTTTCAGTCGGGTTTGGACATGGCAGATTGCGTCAGCCGGTCCATGGCGGCGAGCACCGTGATACGCAGGTTTGCGTGGTTGCGGAAGTCGGGGTTTGCTCCTGATATGCAGGCCCGGCTCCTCAACATGCCCTTTGACGGATAACATCTTTTTGGCAGCAAGCCTGATGAGAGACTTGAGAGGTTGCAGAACTCAAAAGCTGCAGCAAAGTCGTTGGGTTCTGCAGTTCGCCAACCTCCGCCTTTTCGTCCTAGGGGACAGCAATGGAGGGGAGGTTCCTTTCGTTATTACTCATCCTATGGTAAAGCGAGAGGAGCTTGCAGTCAAAGGGGCCACCGTAGGATTGCCAGAGGTGGAAAACAAGGTACTCGAGGTGCCAAGGCCGCTCAGGCAGTTGCCTCTTTGCCCTCCGGCAACGCTGCAGCCGCTTCAGCTCAGTCATGAGGCCATGTCCCATGGTTTGCCGGTTGGGGCAGCAGCATCTTGCAGAGTGGCCCGCCATTACTTCAGATGTGTGGGTTCTGGAGATCATAACCCACGGCTACTGTCTTCCTTTCCGGCAGAGGCCTCGAGACAATCCACCGGGGAATCTCTCTTTGAAGAGTCCGGATCCGCTCCTTGCGCAGGAAATTCAATCCCTGCTGGTGAAAGGCGCCATAGAACTGGTGCCTGTAGCGGAGAGGAACAAGGGATGGTATTCCCCTTATATTTTGATTTCCAAGAAAGACGGGGGTTGAGACCCATCATGGACTTGCGCGGTCTGAACAAACTCCTCAGGAAGGACAAGTTCAAGATGGTTACTCTCTCTCAAGTCCTCCAGGCTCTTCAACTTCAGGACTGGTTGGTGTCTCTCGACCTCAAGGAGGCTTATTTTCATGTGCCGATACATCCAAAGCACAAGAAGTACCTGAGGTTCGCGGTTGGCGACTCACACTTTCAGTTTCGGGACCTGCCATTCGGATTGAACTCCGCCCCAAGGGTCTTCACCAAGCTCATGGTAGTGGTGGCAGTGCACCTCAGGAAAGGGGGGATTCAAGTCTACCCTTACCTGGACGATTGGTTGATCAGGACGCTCTCTCCCGAGCAAGTCCTGGATCATCTGTCAGACACCTGCCACTCCCTTCACAAGCTGGGCTTCTCCCTCAATTTAAAGAAGTCCCATTTGACACCGACTCAGAGGCTCCAGTACATCGGAGCAGTGCTCGACACATCCCTGGGGCAGTGTTTTCCTCCCCAGGTGAGGGCTCATCACATTAAGCAGATGGTGCACACGTTTCAGCTTGCCCAGAGTCTCCCAGCGTTCGAGTCCTTGAGATTGCTCGGCCTCATGGCATCCTGCATTCTTCTGGTGCCAGAGGCCAGCTTGCGGATGAGATCTTTGCAGTGGACACTCAAGCTCTAGTGGTCTCAGTCCTCCGGCAGGATGTCGGACCCTGCTCAGGTGCCGTCCTCGGTCGCCCAGGACCTTCTGTGGTGGGTCGTCGAAGACAATCTGATGAAGGAGGCTCCATTTTGGCTACCCTGGCCGGAGGTGACGATCGTGACGGACGCATCCCTGCGGGATGGGGAGCTCATGCCAACGAGTTGACAGTCAGTGGTCATTGGTCTCTGTCGGAGTCCAGACTAGATATCAATCTGTTGGACCTGAGGGCCATCAGGCTAGCCCTGAAGGCTTTTCTGCCGACTGTGCGTGGGAAGAATGTCCTGATCCTGACGGACAACACGGTGGCCATGCACTACCTCAACAAAAAGGGGGGCAGGGTCACTTCCTCTGTGCAGGGAGGCAATGCAGCTCTGGTTCTGGGCAATCCAGCAGGAAGTTTCGATCTCAGCAGTTCATCTGGCCGGAGACGAAAACGAAAGGGCGGACGCTCTGAGCAGGCAGAGCGCGATCTCTCACGAGTGGGAGTTGGCTCAGGAGATTCTCCTGGAGATCTTCGCCCTTTGGGGGACCCCTCAAGTGGATCTCTTCGTCTCCAGTGTCACCCGGAAGTGCGAGAGGTTCTGCGTGCGGGAATCTTCTCCAAAAGGAGCCTTAGGAGACACGTTCGTGGTGGAGTGGCCATTCCCACTGCTGTACGCATTTCCTCCAGTCCCCGTCATCCCACAAGTACTGCAGAGGTTACGGAGGTTCGGTTTCCGGATGATCCTCATTGCTCTGGCGTGGGCTCGGAGGACGTGGTACCCGGACCTTCTCGACTTGTCCATGTCCTCCACGTCGTCTTCCCTACCGAGACGATCTACTCTCACGGGAGGGGGGTCAGGTTCTCCATCCAGAGGTCAGATCCCTCAACCTTCACGCTTGGTTTCTGAAAGGTTGAGGTATAAGGATTGGGACCTCCCTGAAGACGTGATGGAGGTGTTGCTCTCGGCCAGACGGCCCGCAACAAAGTCCCTGTACCGTTGCTGTAAGTTCTGCGACTGGTGCAGGGTTGAGAATGTGGATCCTTTTGCATGTGACATTCCCATGGTTCTGTCTGTTTTTGCTTTCTTTGGCCCACAGGGGCCTTCAAGTGGGTGCCATTAAAGGTTACCTGGTGGCGCTGTCCATATTTAAGCGCTCGTCTGAAGAGTGTTCCTATTTTAAAATTCCTTTAATTTCTCAGTTTCTGAAAGGGCTCACTAATGTGTTCCCTCCGTCACCTTTCCAGGTGCCCGGTTGGGATTTGAACCTTGTTCTCAAGTTTCTGATGGGTGCTCCGTTTGAGCCTTTGCATTCATGCCCTTTGAGACTGTTAACTCTTAATACTGTATTTTTGGTTGCGGTCACTTCCGCTCGCAGAGTGAGTTACAGGCACGTTCAGTTAAGCCAACCTTCACTGTGTTTCATAAGGACAGGGTTGTCCTTAGAGTTCGTCCTTCCTTTCTTCCGAAGGTGGTGTCAGAATTTCATTTAGGCCAGAAGGTTGTTCTGGCGTTTTATCCTCCTCCACATCCTGGTAAGGAAGAGGAGAGGCTCCATAGGCTTGATCCTAGGAGAGCATTAAGCTTTTATATTTCATGCATGTCCCTGGTCAGAGTGGACGATCAACTCTTCATTGGTTACGCTGGAAAGCGTTTGGGACAAGCTGTGAAGAAACAGACTGTCTCGCTGGACTATTTTGGCTATCTCTGAGTGTTACCGCTTGGCGGGTTAGGGCCCACCGGTCGGCTTACAGGCCCATTCTACCAGGGGTATGGCTGCCTCTACTGCCCTACAGAGGGGTGTTCCTATTCGTAACATCTGTGATGCAGCCACCTGGGCTTCGGTACATACTTTTGTACGTCACTACTCCCTCGATTCCATCAAGGGACAGGATCTGGCCTTTGGCAAGGCGGTCCTTTACTTTGCAATTTGATTGGCCATTCTAAATTTCTGTTTTCTAAATTCTTTTCCCACCTCCTTGCATTGGTACTGCTTTGGGAGTCTGTCATAGATATGGAATACGTCGGAGGACCCAATCCCCTCGAAGAACAAGTTACTCTCTTATCTGGTAACGTTCTTTCGATGGGATGGTTCGACAACGTATTCCATATCGCTCCCTCACTGCCTTCCCCGCTACAGAATTTCTTATGCGATTGCAGCTTATGTTTCCACAAGGCTTTGTGTGGTTAGACTGGCAGAAGACTGGTGCCACACGTTCTGGGGGAAAAAACTACAACTGAGGCTACGGGCGTCGTGCGTCTTACTTATAACATCCAGTGACGTCGGCCGTCGGAGGTCCTCGAGGGCGGCGTATCGACGTCATCGACGCAGGACGCAGAAAGATTCGCCAAAGCAGCACAGCTGTGGTGATTACTGTCATAGATATGGAATACGTCGTCGGACCATCCCATCGAAAGAACGTTACCAGGTAAGAGTAACTTGTTCATCTGTCTGAATCGTGCGAATATCTTGACCATCTTCTCAGAAATCCCACTACTTGCTCTGGTGGTTTCTAATGATATACAAAGAGTTTCATTCCCAGTGAAGAGCCAAATGGGCACTAGTATCATTGAATTGGCATCTCCTCTGGTGGGGGAACTTATTCTAACTCAGAGGGAGGCCTTATCTGAGATTGGTATAGATGTCCAGAGGGCAGAAGAGGAGAAGAGGGTAATTGGCCTCCAAATGATAAAACCTACTCTAGGTATCCCTGGCAAATCAGGGCCATCAGTTAAAGTGGAAAAAAGAGAAATGAAAGATTTAGATTGGGCAACGATAATTTCCTCCTTGTGGCAAAAAATTGGTACCATAAGTTTCTCAGTGCGACAGTTGCATGGGAGGAGAACCAATTTACAGTAAAATTTGAGAACTCCCGAGGTAACTCACATCTTTTCACTAATCAGGAATGTGTGAATGAATTAAGATTGGCAAACTGTGTCTATTTACAGGAGGCATGGCTTACCTCTGCCCCTACCCTAGATGGCTTTACTGTATTTGTGCAACTTGGGAAACAAAGTACTGGGGGTAGACCCTCTTCGGGATCGCTGACTGCAATTGATAACTCATCGGGGTTAATTGGGGACAAAGTTGATAATCTTCCATTTGGGGCACTGGGAATTGAACTCTGCTCTGGTGATGACAGGGTTAAGCTTCTCCTCATCAATATATACTGGCATAAGGGGATTGCATCCTTAGATGACTTTCTAACTACCACTGGTGACACCATAGATACCTGGAGCGAGAGAAATCTGAATGGGAGTATTATGGTGATCTTAATGCCGATTGTGACCACAAGGCCCCGTATGGAACGGGGAAGATCTAACTGGGAGGGGGGTCTCAGCAAAGAGATCGCGGGGCAGTAAGTGGACGGTAGGGCTCGAGGGTCGTGGTCTCCACCCACTTGCTGGAAGAGCTACCAACCAAACCACCCCATTGGACTGGAACACGTGGCACAGAGGTACAAGCTCCTCCATGACTGATTACATTTTTGTTGATTCTTTTCGTATGAACCACTGCCAGGCTTTTGAGGTAAACAAAACTGATTGGAATGACCACTCTATCCCAGCAGCCTCATTTGATCTGTTGCAAAACATCAGGGACTCTCTGACCCAACCACCTGTAATTGCCAATGTGGCTGGGAACACTGTCAAATAGTCTAGCCGGAACATACTTCTGTTGAATTCAAGGGTAAGGAGTGCACTTCATCAGTCTTCCTAAGAATGGAAGATTAGATGTTTCAATACTAATGAGCTCCAAAAACTTGTTGGGAGAATAGTGACAGACACGAGGGCAGGCCAGGGGGGTAGATGTGAACCATTGTCCAGACATACTCATGGCTTTAGTACCGAATCAGCAGAAGCATGAAGGTCTATGAGAAGGGAAATCCGTAAGATAAAGGTCAAATAACCTCCAGCAGGCAATCGGTAACGAATAAATTAGAAAGGTGAGGCAGGCCTTTAGGAATCTCTGTAAATCCTGTAAGCATATCATCTTACAACAAGATGCAGAACTGCTGCTAGGCATCTTGATTAGAGCTGATGTTAGCACGTTCTGGTACCTTGTTAACGTGCAAGACCCTAACTATGCCGTGTCTCAGCTTAATTCCATTTCTGAACAAGACTGGTTGAAATATTCTGAAGATAGATTTGGGCCCCCAATCAACAACACCCTGATTGAATCCCCTATGAAGAGAAACGATACCTGGGATCCCCATCTAGACCTGGCTATTATTCATGGTTTAATAACAAGATCGAAGTCCTCTCGGGCACACGGCCCTAATGGCCTCACAAATGCTGCCTTTAAGGATGATTGTGAACACTCCAAGCTCCTGGAACACTGCACATGCGATTCCCGTCTTCAAGTGTGGGGGCAGGACTGATCCTAGTAATTATCTTCCAATTTCACTGTAAAATCTTATCGGCATTCCTGCTCTCAAACTTGGAGGAGTGGGCATCTATTCACCATCCGCTGAATCAAATCCAGACTGGCTTCAGAAAGGGACCCTCTACTAATATAAATGGGATGGCACTGAAGTGTATTCAAGAGGAGGCCTGGCTGCAATCAAGGGGCTGCACGTATATGGCCTCGATTAATTTAACTGCTGCATTTGACTATGCAGGTTTGATTAAATCAAAAAGGGGATCTGTCTAGGAGAATACGATTTTACCGGGGGGTGAGACAAGGGTGTGTCCTAGCCCCTTGGCTATTTAACAAGCATTTCTCAGAGGTGACAATCTTGCTGGCTAAAGAGGGATTGGTTGCCCCAAGGATCGGCAATGAGAAAATTGTCTGCCTAATACACGCTGACGACGTATTGATTTTTGATTGCACTAATGTTGGGCTACAAAGGTCGTTAAAGAATTTTGAAATCTTTGCCAATGACAACAGGCTAGTTATTAACCCAACTAAAATGAAGATTCTTGCATTAAAAAAAGATGTCTCTGCCTCTAGATGCATTAAAACAGCTAATGAGATCTTATTACATAAGGCAAAACTTTGGGAAGACCACGTTATCCGAATCGATCGGAAGTTTGGCAGATTCTCCCTCAATGATGATCTATGAAGGTAAAATAGTGCCTAAAATGACCTATGGCCTAGAGTTAAGATCGGACAATCTATGTAATGTCCTGAATAGAATTGAAGGGAACATTTGGAGGCGTATTTTGGGCATGCCTAACGCGGTACCGATCTCAGCAATCCGTTTTGAGCTGGGAGCTGTGTCGCAGTGGGCTCGGGCCAATGGGCTTTGCTTGTCTTGTATTCAAAAATGATTTCTCCCATCCCTAACTCTCTTTACCAATTTATGAGTCAGAATTTGGATAAATCGCCTGTATTAAAGGCCTTCAGAGCCCGGGCAGACTTCTTCTTGGATGAGATTAGGATGATGGTAGAAACTTTCATCAAGAACCCAGTGAGGACTAAGCAGTCTCTATTTGACTTTGATTGGGCGTAGAATACTGATGTATTCCATTCCTACCCTTCTGACCCACGAGCACAGACGAAGAGGAACTCTGACTAGGATCTTGTTACAATACCCTAACCGGTTCTATAGAGGTATCCTTTTGAGGGCAAGGTGGAACCTGCTCCCTACTAGAGAAATCCAACTCAGGAGATCCCTTATCTCAGTGGACCAACCCTCCTGTAGCACACTCCAAAACGAAATTCTTCACAAAGTACAAAGTGTACTTCGGAGAAGCTTTACCAAAGGACTCAATAGTCACATTTAAACATCTATCATGAGGAACACGATTGATCATTCTCTGAAGGATATCCTAACAACTTGCACTTGAACCTTCTACGGTGCAACAGGCTGCAGAAAATGGTACTTTGCAAAACCAGGCAAATATCCCTGCACACTGCATCTGCTAGAATATTTGGCTGCTCAGCAATAGGGTAAACATCTATCAGTGTGGCAGGCAATAGATCAAAGAACCAATTTGAGGTGAAAGCCTGTCACAATTTGGCACAAAAGAGTACTGACTTCTCATATAAAGAACATTGTAAGGACAGTTCAATTGTACTCCTGCAGAAGAAAATATTACTGTATGCCATAACCAAAGTACCAGGAAACAGCTGAATATTAAAATCAACAGATTTAGGACACAGACCCTTAATTAAAAACACATTTGGACATTTTGGACGAGGAAACAAACATTTTAGAATAGGAGAGTATGTTTGAGCCAAAGTCATTAGAATGAGTGTCCATAACAGATTCCATTAAATCAACGATGTTATGAACATCTGAATCATCAGGAATCTCAGTATAGACAGCAACATATCAGAGTTATCCAGTACAGACCTTGGTACCAGGGTGTAAAGTAACTGCACCAGAATGGACTCCAAAAAGAACCAGCGGTCCCTCATTGGGCTTAAGGGTCTCCTCACACATCCTCTTCAAATGATAAGATCGGACTCAAGAACCAGAATATCTCTGGATGCATCTTTCCTTTTTGCAATACTTTGTTTCCTCTTCGGGGTCTGGTTGAGTTGCTGGATGCACAATCACCACCTCCAAGTGCAAACATGACATTTCCGGAAAGCCAGAACTTGTTTATTTTGAGAATGGTGCTCCACTTCTACAGGACGGACCCAGACTGCCACCCCAGTCTTTTCAATGGAATTGGCCGAAACAGGATAACGCAAGGGCAATGGAGACTTATATAGAACTGATCTTGTTAGGATAGAAAAGGGCAAATGATACAGAAGAATTGGCACTTCACCATGACATCAGCAGACTTAGGGGGCAAGATCGAAACCAAAACGTCCAGTTCCAGAATGGCCCAAGACGGTCCAAAGAAAGCCTTTGCACTAAAAGAAAAATTTACTGAACTTGGGCAATGCTGTTTCTGATGGACACATTCCTCCCACAGATTCATCGTCTGAAATATCAACAAGAAGCAGTCGGCACTGGACATTTTCTTCAGCCACCAGGTGGCGATGTAACACCTGCGTCCCCAAATTTTTCATCTCATCAACTCCATCATGTGCTGGGAGGATGTCATAAGCATGTATTAACAGAGCCATTAGCACAATTTCCCCCCAGTTCTTCTGTTTTCATCACACCACAAGGCAAAGGAACATCAGAACAGAAAGACTATTTCATTTGGTCATTTGTCATTTCCCAATTAAGTCCTTTTTACAGGAGAGTTTCACCAGAGGGGCAGGAGAGGGGACTGGGGGAAATGAGGAATCTGTTGGAGAAATGTAAGTGTCCACCAGAAATGACATGACCAAAAGTAAGTAAACTGTTCTTCTAATAGATAGAGTTCTACCACAGATTCCTAATCTTCTGAAACACTCCAAAAGCTGTTCAATATCCAAACAAGGTGGTTATGGAATGAGCCGGTCAGAGAAACATTCTCTGAAAGACACATTTCCATACAGCGCCATCAACCTTAAACAAGGAGCCTAAGAAACCATGCTTCAAAAAGGAACAGACAGAGGAACAGCTTAGAAGAGGTCTGCAACTACTACTGTTCTATGCAAAGCAGATGTCGCTCCCACACCTGTCATGGAATGAGACTTTAGGTACTTCTTAGTCTGCTAAACCATAGCATGAATTCATACATGGTATCGCCCAGCATGAACTAGATCTTTTCAATACAGCCTTTCTTTCCTTGGGGCCAACATAGCTAATAAATAGTTTATCAGCTAGTCTGAACTATTTGGTTATAGTCAAACAGAATTGTAATGAGGTCTAACACGTGCACCGTTTCTTCAGCCTTGAATGGAAGAGGGGGCAGAAAGAGCAATGGAGAATATACTTTTTGGGGACAAGTGAAATTCTCAGGGTACCTTCGGTAGAAATGAAGAGTTTATCTTCAAGGATACCTTATTCTTACTGAACTGAACAAACTTGGGGGAGCTGGACAAGGCCAGAAGCTGATACCCTTGTGACTTAAGTTAACCAATAACTTCACTTTGAATGAAAGAAACCTTCGGGAACATTGGTCTAGCGGCCCAAATGGAGCTGCTATTAAAAAGGTTCAAACCAAATTTAGATCCCACGTCGGGACACAAATACTCTAGGTGGAAAAGTTTGAGTCCTTTTAAAAAATGCAATATCATGGGTACCTTAAAGGCAAAACCCTCTTTGGGTGGAAGATTGAAGATGAGGGATGGCAAGTAGCCCTTCACTGTGTTGACCTTAAGACCCGATTTGCTCAGAGAAAGCAGAAATTGCAAAATTGCTGGTGGTGGGGCCTTTCTCTGTATCCAGGCATCAACACTCACATTTTCACCAGAAACAAGCGTGTATGGCCTTGGGTGATGAGCACATCGCAGAGAACATCATAACAAGAACCTCCTCTGAAAGATCCCAATTCTTGTACCGCAACCTCTCAACATCAAGGCACTAAGGACTCCTGGCCTTGGGATTTATTACACTGCATAGTGGGATCAGTTAAGGTTACTCACCTTAGTGAGTAGAGTACTCATAGTCGTAGTCCCCTTTCCTCTATACTTGTCCTTGTGGGCGTCCCCCAACATTGGGACGGTACCAGAACCTTTAGGCAGCGAACAATTGAGCTTCCCCTAAAAATGTATTATAGCACACGGGGGCGCAGCCTCCGGTGTGGGAACACCCCACCCTTCGGCGACTCACTTCAGTCCCTTTTGAACACATCGGACATCTTGATACCTGGCTACTCTTAGTACATTTTAGCCCTTGACATACTAGCGGAAGGTGGTTGGGACGTATGGAGGAAAGGGGACTAGGACTGGGAGTAGCTTTAATTACTCCTACGTCCCTTCCCCTTTCCTCCATCCTTGTGGGTGATTCCAACGAACAAGAACATAGGGTGGAGCTGTGATAACATGCCTCATTTCTAGGATGAAGCGAAAAGGTTCATCAGAACCGCCTGCCCAAACTCTGCTTCATGTTTGGTGCTGGTGTCCAGTGAAAAGTGCCTACAGAAGGCAGAGAGAGTGGCCCAAGTAGCCACCTTACTGATGACATCCCAAGAAGCATTTCTCTGAAATGCGACAGCCGTGGCCTTCGCTCTGGTCACATGGGCATGAATCCCCTCAGGAACAGCTTTGCCCATGGCCGTGTACACCTCTGAAATGGCCTGAACCATCTAACGGGAGATGGAAGCCTTGGAAGCCTGAGAGCCCGGTAAGGAGCACCAAAAAGTCACAAACAATGCCTCAGACTTCCTGAAGGATTTTGTCCGAGATAGATAAAACTTGAGGACCCTCCTGAGGTCAGAGGAATGGCAGGCCCTCTCGGCTCCCGACTGCGGGAAGAACACCGGCAGGGAGATCTCTTGATTCAAATGAAATGGGGAGACCACCTTGGGGAAGAAATTTGGGTGAGTGCGCAAGATTACCTTGTTGTCGTGAAACGTGGTGAATGGCTACCACGAGGACAACGCCTGTAGCTCACTAACTCTGTGCAGTGAGGTGAGAGCCACCAACAAAACCGTCTTTAGTGTTACCAAGCGGATGTCCACAGAAGCCATCAGCTCAAAAGGCTTGCGTAGCAAAGCCACCAGACTCACATAGAGGCCTAGACCGGAGGCGCCCTGTGCACTGGAGGAAGAATTCTTGAGGTGAGCCTTAACCACTGGATTTGCTGCCGAAAACACGTGCTGAGGGGAATTCTTGTAAGCCCTGATGGCCACCAAATACATGCAGCAAGTATCCACCCGGACTCCAGAATGAGCCAGGTGTGCTGAGAAAGCCAATACGTCATCCAGAGGAGAGGAGACAGGTTCCAGCCCCTTCTCGCGTGGCCAAAGGCAGAACCTAGTACATTTGCTCTTATTCTGGGACCGAGTAGAGGGCCTCCTGCTCTGCTGAATGATGTCCCAGTTGTCATCTGAAAATGGAGCATTCTGCAGCCTCAGCTGATCAGATACCAGGCTTCCAGGGCCAGTTTGGCCAGTTCTGGATGCTCCACTGCCACGCCCTGCTGCGTCTGGCGGTCCCTGATGGGGATCGGAACATTGACGGGATCCTGGGAGCACAACTGCAGCAGATCCGAAAAAAAGGGTCTTGAAGGCCAGTGGGGGGCAACCAGAATGAGGCTGCAACCCACTGAGGCCCGGATTTGGCGGAGAGCCTGTTGGAGCAGAAGGGTGGGTGGGACAGCATAACACCTTCAGCCGTGCCAACAGATCTGGAAGGCGTCCCAGAGACCCCTAAACACCGACCTGCCCATGATGCAAACTGGGGGCACTTGGCATTCTGAGGTGATGCAAACAAATCAAGGTCCGCGAACCCCCAACGCTGGAACAGGGGTAACAAGGAGTCGTCGTGCAACTCCCACTCGTAGGTGTTGAACCCCAAGCGACTTAGCTATTCTGCTTCTACATTGCTGTCCCCCGGCAGGTGAACTGCCTAGATCCAAATCCTCTCTGTAAGGGCCCATTCCCAGATAGAAACCGCAGCCATGCATACAAGGGGGGTGGTGGGGTGGGAACGGGTGCCACCCTGCTCGTTCAGGTAAAACATTGTGGTACAATTGTCCATCCTGACCAGAACCGACTTGTACCTGATTAGGGGGGAAAAAACACCTTGAGGGCCAGGCCCACTGCCCGGAACTTGATCAGACTGATATGTAAGGAGTTGTGGGGATGACAAACTCTGGATCAGTTGGGCGCTGGTAGGGTATGGTGGCCCAATGGTCGCTTGTGGAGCGATTAGATCAATTAAATGGTCCAGTCAGGTCATAGTCATTAATTTGTTTATTTTTTGTTAGTTGGCACCAAAGAAAACATCATTGTAGAAATGAATGACACATTTTTGACATGGTAACTCGATACACAGCCGACGTGTGTTTCAACCCAAGTCTTTTTCAAGGCCAATTGAGTTAAGGGGTGGACTTTAAATGCTGTACGCTGGTCCTCCCAGATAAGGGCGCCAGGGGGGCTGGATAGCCGATCGTTGGCCGGGTCCGGCGAGTTCGTTGCGTGTGAGCGTTTCTCGGGAATCCGTGTGCTGATATGTAAGGAGGGCTTCACCACCAGGCTCTGGTCGGGTGAAGGGCGCTCCCATTGAAACATTGTCATCCATCAGCCACCAGAGAAGATCGGACAAAAGGAGCAGTGGAATTGGGATCCTGTCCGACTGAGACCCCGTCTACTGATCCCAATTAGCTGCCAGGTGGAGAAAGAGGTGCTTCGTTTTGAGAAGGGCATCAGGCCTAGAATGTGCTGGAACCATCAAGCCGAGGTGGTCGTGTTGGCCAGAAAGTGTTGCACTGCCTTAAGGAGGGACATCAGCCTCTTGGGTGTGAGGAACACCCGATGAAGGGTAGTTTTCCAACACGCCCCAAGAAAGACCATATCCTGAGAACAGCATAACAGATTTCCTCAGGTTGAGGGAAAACCCCAGCTGACGAATGGTATCCGCCAATCTGTGACAGGAGAGCACTACCACTTTGGGTGACCCCGCCGTCACCAACCAGCCATCTAGATAAGTGTGAAGGTGATGGCCCTCCAAGCAGAGAAGGCCCGCCACTGCATTCATCAATTCCGTGAAGATACGAGGGGGCGAGTTCAGGCCAAAGGGCAGCACTTTGTAGTGGAAGTGGTACGACAATCATGAACTGCAGAAACTTCTGATGTGGTTGATATATGTGTACATGCAGGTGCGCATCCTTGAGGTCCAGGGAAAACACCCAGTCCTCCGCACACAGACTCGCCTATGTGCGCGGAAGTAATCATCTTGATGGGTTCCAGTGGAAAAGACAGACTTAGAAATGACATGTCTAGGACTACCCTCAAGCCAGCCTGGTTGTTCTTGGGTACCCCAAAAATCCTGGAATAGTAGCCGGAGCCTTTGTCTACAAGAGGAACCGGTTCTATTGCCTGCATCTCCAATAGAGACAGGATCTCTCAATAAAAGAGCTGTGGACCCAATCTGACAAAGAGGAGGAGAGGATGTTTGAGGAAGAGGAAGGCTGAAGCCCCTGGAGACCACAGAGAAGAGCCACCGGTTGCTGAAAAGACGCCTCCAGGTGCCCTGGAACAGAGCCAAATGGCCCCCACAGGCGAGCTGTGTTCCCCGACCCTTACGTCACCGCTTCTTGGCGTCAGAGACGAGGACAGAGTAGGGAGAGCAGAAAAACCAGTGCAATGTCCTCTGCTGCATCCTTCTGCTGTCACTGGGTGACCCGTCAGGCCTCTGAACCCCTTGAAGCCGGAGAACGTTTGGCGTTTGAACTCGTTCCTATCCTGGGATTGAGGGGAAGGATTTCTGGCCCGGCTTTGTCAGGATGGCCACGGACTTGGTGATCTGGGTGGATGTTTTCTCCTTTGTCAATTCGTCATCGACAGACAAATGAAAAAGGTCCAAGCCCTCGAAGGGTAGATCTACGATCTCGTCCTCATCTGGACCCCAAGGCACAGCGCCTCTTGCTGGCTGTGTCGATGTGGGAAACCGAAGACTCCATGAGGTGCTGCACAACGGCCGCGCATCTGCCAGACCTGCCTTGAAGGAGACCTTTTTGTCCGAAGGGAGGTCGGGCAGAAATTCCCTGAGCTCCCGCCACAGCTTCTAGTTAGCCGCAGCCAAGAATGGGTTTGCGTTGGCCCGCCGCAGATGCAGTTGAGATGGAGTAACAGCGCTTTCCCAAGGTCTCAGGGAACTTGTTCTCTTTGTAGAGGCAACTGGAGGTGGCTCCCGTGGAGGAGGAAGATAAGACGATGGCGTGGAACAAAGTGAGCCTGCTGCCACCACAGAAGAATGGGGTTGCAGGTGGGAGGCAAGGAGGATTGGCTCACGTCCGTCAACCTGAACCTGCTGTCCAACTTTTTGTACATATGGGAGTTGGTCCGGGGCGTCTCCCAGACCTTCCGCGCCACCTGCAGCACATCCCTCTGAAGGGGGAACGCCATACCGGACCATGGTGCACTTCCTCAAGACTTCTGCGAGCACCCCTGACTCCCGAGGGGATTCCTCAGGAAGAGGGACCCTTAAGAACTCTGTCAGGCCCTGAAGGCGGTCATGAAAGGACTTAATGAATGCTGAGGGTTCGTCCGCCTGGACGTCGCTGTCCCAGTCATAATCCCCTCCTTCTCACAGGCTGAGGGGAATCCGGGCCCTGTAACAAGTGCCAGAGGGGTCCTCCCTCCAGGTCTGGAGCTGCAAACAAGTTCAAAAGCAGTTGAGGGGCAAGTACGAATGGTAGGGCTGCACCAGTGGAGGGACTGGAAACACTGGCTGAACGGGAGGAGTACTCGGGGGAGGGGGCCCAGGTGGTACTGTCTGGGAGAGGACCTCCTTCACAATGTCCTTCAGGAGCCCCTTCATTTGATGGGAAGGCATGAGGAAGAGGAAGCGTTTGAAGAAGCGGTCCTCACTAACTGCCGGGTCCCTAGGGGGCGTGCCCCCGAGGCGCTGAGCCTCTGCTCCAGGTCAAATTGCTGAGGCACCTGGTGTGCATAGCTATAAGTCTGTGATGGGTAGGTGTACCCCTGAGGGTACCAAAAACCTGCACCAATGGATCCGCTGCCACTCCCAGAGGCAAGGGGGCTGGAATTATCCTGCAAAGCACACTCGATGGGCAAAAGCACTGGCAGGCCATGAGCCAGATCCAAGATGGCCACCTGCCTGGCAGGCTCCGCCACATGCCGCTCTGCCATTCTGAAACCTTGCGCCACGTCCTGGGAGGGAGGGCACAAAGGATCTGAGCCACTAGAGGCCGCAGACACAGGAGGATTCAGCTTGGGTCTTGCAGTGGTAGGCACTGAGCCCTCAACCTTACCGCCAGTAGTCAAAACACCCTGGGTGACTGCCTCTGAGCAAACTCTGGAAGGCTGGGAGCCCTCAGCACCTGTGCCAGTAGCCATGCTGGATTTAGCCGAGGAAACACTCTTGGAGGTGGCACTCAACAATCTCTTACCCCCTGGGGTAGAAGACTAGGACGAGCCTGATCATCCTTCCATGGACAGCCTGGTAGGGCCCCTGAGCCCCTTGGCCTGGAAGGCCTCAGGTCTGTCCGCGGATCACCCGGAAGAGCCCCTCGATTGGGCGCCAGAAGCCTTAGAGGCTTAAGTCTCTGTGCTGTGAAGCCGTGCTGAGGACAGCCTTCCATGTCTTGATGCGAGATCCCATAGAAAAAAGTCCTTAAGGTGGGGTGGGCAAGTGTGGAAGATCTCGCTCCACCGCAATACACCATTCTTCAATGCCCTGTGACTGAGAGTGCTGCAGGCCGCACATAAGTCCCAGTGGTGGTCAGGCACCAAACACTGAAGACCGAGTGCATGGGGGTCCATGGCCCGGAACGAGCGGTCGCAAGAGGCACACCTCATGAATCCTCCTGCGGCTGATATGCACCAGGGAGAAGAGGCACTGAAGGGAAGTGAAATAAGAATTGAAAAACAAACGGGGAGCATGCAGGAAGCTAAAAAAGTCTCAGCACTGGCTATCAGGTTCGACATCGCCCATGCGGAAAAAGGGACTGGGGTGCGGCACCATGGGGTGGGGCCTAGGCAGGGGGTTTCCACACCTGAGGCCGCACCCCTGCACGCTATACCAAATTTAAAGGGGAAGCTCAATTTTTCACTGTCAGAAGGTTCCGCTACCATCTTCATGTTGGGGGATGCCTACAAGGAAAGGATGGAGGAAAGGGGACGGGACGTATTAGAAGTAGTAGATATTACCTCCAATGGATCATCTGGGGGGGCCATAGCAGCATTAGAGTTTTCCCTCATTGAACTCCCTGGAGCAGGTGGTCTTGCATTTCTTGTTCAAACTGCTTGCGAGCAAGTTGACTTGGGGTCTGCCCCTCTTCAACAAGATCTCCACAATCTCCCTGTTCACCTCCCAATCAGGAGACACTCCTGAGAGTCAACTCAGCGTGTCTGCCTGGGTGTTGACACTGCTGGCGCATGGTGTGAAGCGGTCAATGACACCTTGATCTGGATCACCCAAAACCACAGGATCATGGATTTCCTGCACAGATTGCACAACCCCACACCAGCCATCTTATAATGCATGTTAAAGATGTTGTCCGTGAGGACTCAAAACAGTTACAACATAGCTCAATGGAAGGAAGGATCAAAATGCCAGACACACTATTTTAAGGACAAACCACTTGACTTGGAAGGACTTCTACTGGACTTACCACAGACCACTCACTGAAAAATCCTGCAGATGAGCTCCCCATCCTTTCAAGGACGCATCTCTGATAATAGCGTAAGTGGGCCACAGATGTTGCGACGGGCCACCCCGAAAGAGTTAAATCATGAAGGATCACCAAAAAACAGGTGCTGGGCGACCGGTCGGGTGACTCGTAAACTGTCCTTCATGCCCCTGTTGAACTGGAAGCACTGGCTTCGAAGGGATCACTGTAGAGACTGCATCTGCAGTCTTGTTTCTGGGACTATCAAGAGGTAGGATGCCAGCAGCCGTAGCATCTTCAACCCCTGCTGGGAGTCCCCTTTTGGTTCTAAGAGCACTAGTCAGAAGGCTCATCACAGTGGTAGGATGGCCTTGTCCTGCTTCGGATCCAGATTTGCCCCTATAAACTGAAAATATGTTCATGGTATCAGGAAGAACTTATTTAGGTTGATTGATAAACCTAATCTGTGAAGATAGCACATTGTCCATTAGGCACCCTCTTCCGATCTGATCCGCAGCAGCCAGTCATTGAGGTAAGGAAATCGTTGCATTTTCTTCCATTGCAGATGAGTCACGAAAACCGCCTTAATGTTTGTGAATACAGTTAGGGCTGAAGTGAGACAAATGGGAGCACTGCGACCAGGTAATGAGTGCTTTCCATTACAAAAATAAAGGTACTTTTGATGTTTAGGGTGGATGGGGACATGGAAGTAAACATACTGCAAGTCAAAACACATCTGCAAGTCTTGATGTTCCAAATCGTCCTGGGTCCTGTCTCAAATTGACCATACTGAATCGGCCCTTTGGGAGAAGCTTGTTAAGCATTCTCAGATCTAAAATGATTCCGACTAGTCCATCCTCCTTTGGAATTAGGAAGTAACAGGAATACTAGACTTTCCAGTCTTCTTCGGCTGGAAAAAGCCCACAGCTCCTTTCAGCAGTATTCTTCCAAAACAAGCAATTCCAGAGGAGACAAAGGCAAGGGGGGAGTTCAAGTAAGGAAAATTATATCCCTGATCTACAAACTGTAGAAGCCATCTGTTCTAAGTTATTTGACCATCTACAACTAAAGAGTTGAAACATGTTCCCCACTGACACTTTCTGACACGCGGATGAGGTCAGCTTAGAGGGATGATTTTGGAGGATGAGATTGCGATGGGACTGAGGAAAAAAGGTTTTTGGGTTCCTCTACCTCTAGAGGAACTGAAGAGACATATTTTCTCAAGAGGCTGTTGTCTCTGTGTGGCTACCTTAGATTTCAGTGTAGAGGAAGGGGAATCAGTTGAAGGCATAAATCTCCCTCTTCCCAAATTAGAAGTGGGGGTCGCTATGGTAGACCCACAGGCACCAAATCACCACTGAAAGGTAGAATGGGTAACTTTGCTCTTAAAATCTCTAATTTTGAGTGGACCCACTGCTTCGGAAGCCACCAAATGTAAGGCGTCAATGGCACCAAACAATAAGGCAAACATTGTGGTACAAAGCAGAGATGGGTTTAAGGCCTATTTCTGAATCTTGGCATGTATCTAATCCACTCAACTCTTGTTAATGCTTCTGAAGTTGAAAAAGGGAGCCCATGGATTTTCCAAAAGCTCTTTTGGCTAGGAATGCCTCTGAATTGTCGATACAAACTGTACTTTTCTTAATCTTCAAAAATCTTGAAAATCCCCAAATGTAACTCTTCTCTCACAAGATTAATATAGGGAACCGTCCGGTTATGATGGCTCTGAAACTGGCTCTTCTATTTATTCAGGATGAGGAAGATGAGCGCCTTCTGAAAGAATAGCTCTTTGAGTGGGGATGGTTTTCTTCTTTTTCTTGTCCTTCCCAGCCGATGCAGAACGATTATCAGAGAAAGGGCGAATTATGAGTGGAAGCTTTTTTCAGAGTAACGGCCTTCGTTTTTCTCGGAGTTGCTCATCTCCGAGGCCATGAAGAGCCACACAAGCCGTTCGTAAATAGCCTTGTGTGTCATTATCCAACAGGTTTCGCACCTCTATGTATCGTTGATCTTTCCCAAGACAGAAAAGACACAAGAAGTGTGGGTCAGTTATGGACATCAAGCCCGACTTGGAGGTGACATATTTAGACTTATTGATTGTTTTGACGAGTGACCGTCTGTAGTTCAGGCAAGTTGCAGCATGAGAAAGGAACCGAGAAAAAAGGCATTGACGGCTCCATAAATGCACACCAATGACATCATCACAGCACAAGATGGAATTGACAAAATGCACAAATTGGGGATGGAGCAGTATGGTGCCACGTGGTGGTTATAAAATGTTTTCCGGTGCAGCCTGCATCAAGTGGATATTTCAGATGATGACTGATCTATGGGAGGAATGTGTCCATTAGACAGATTACTTTTCTTTGCAACGACAGAACATTGCAAAGCCCAATCCAAGTTGATATAGGGTACCTTTTCCTAAATCAAAATGATGCTGCATCAATCTAAAGTTCATTGTGATCCTAGAGTAGGCCTCTTCCATTTGTCTGCATGTGCTCAAGAGAGCTCTTAAAGGCCAAGGGTGATTTCTGTACATAGAAAGATCAACCAGCAACCTAGACAAGTGACACAGGCTATTTGAGGACATCAGGGGTGAAGGAATGCATGCACTGGATACAAACCATGTTAACATACAGAAGGAAACCATGGACAGCAGAGGGATTTCAAAAGAAAGTGTCCAGAAAGCCAACTGAAATTGAAAAAACTAAGCACCAAACATGGAAAAACACAACAGAAAAAACAAAGCATTTATAAAAAAAAAATGAAAAAACCTCAAGGTGAGACCTGCTAATGCTAAACCTAAAAATTGGCAATAGGCCAAATAATGACTTTAAAAAATGTATAATAGGTGGATGGGGGTAGGAGGGCAGGACTTTGACACATGGAGAAAGAGAAAGTACTTATCAGTATTTTTTCTATGGATCCTTCTCCAATAGATTCCCCATCTGATAGTTTCCGAGAAACTGGCGCTGGGAGGGATATCTAACAGGGGACGCAGTACAACTCGACGTCTACTCCTCTTGACTCAGCTGACTCACTGACAAACTCTGATGAGACATCGGCAGCACATATATTTCGTCACTGCGCCAACAGACCACAGCCACGGAGGAAGACACCATAAGGATTCAGCTTAATGAAAGCCAAAAAACCCCCACAAAATCATGGTCTTATTGTGAGGAACAACCATCGTACTGAAAGCAAGAGGCTGACAGTACAAAATTAATAAAGCACTGAAACGTGCCTAACATCCAATTGTTTCAACCACAAATTGTCGTCCCACCAGCAAAGCACAAACGGAAACGGCAACACTTACATAACGTGGCAGGATTGGAGGGTGATGAGGAACCTGCGGAAGAACAATCCATAGAAGAACAAGTTAATTACCAACTGGTAACGTTCTTTCGACTGGATGTTCCTCCAACGTATTCCTCATCTTAGATGTATTCCATCCAGCTTTAGCTGCTTCGGAAATTTTTTCTCAGGAGAGGGCGCTATGCGTCAATGTCGTCGAGCCAAAATCTGGTAGAATGGGCCCTTAAGCCTTCTGGTGGATCTTTGCCCGCCAATCTGTAGCATTCTGAAATGCAAAGTTTCGACACCGATTGACCCCAATTTCCTTCCGGTGTAGCCAATGAAAAGTTGATTATCCACTCTAAGCTTGGAAAGCCGAGAAATGTAAAACTTAAGAGCTCTTCTCGGGTCCAGCCTGTGCACTCTTTCCTCCTCCTTACTGGGATGAGGTGGAGGATAGAACACTGGCAGGATAATTTTCTTAGAACACGGGCAGAATCATTTTCTGATTTAAATGGAAATCAGACACAACTTTAGGTAAAAATTGGCTTTAACCCTCAATACCACTCTGTCCCTGTGGAACACAGTATAGGGTGGCCCAGAAGACAGTGCCTGCAATTCGCTCACTCTTCGTGCAGATGTTAAAGCAAACAGGAAAGCGGTTTTCAACGTTAGTAATCTTAATGGACAGGTGTGCACGGGTTCAAAAGGGGCACACATTAAAAACTTTATAGAACCAGATTAAGGTCCCAAACTGGGACTTGGAAAGGAGAAGGAGGGAAAACATTGCCGAGTCCCTTTCAGAATTGTATTATCTAAGGATTTTTTTTTAAAACCTTTATTTGACTTGACAACACACAATCAGTGAGCGACAACCACAGCACGATAGCATGGTACAATCTTACGTTTTGAAAAACCAACATAAAAAGAACAAAAGCCATTCTGGTACATAATAAGCATTACTTATACATTAGAGAGTCAGTGTTCAGTCTATAGCACAGATGAAGGGTTAAAGAATCTTCCTTCAATTGGCGGTCGCAGGAGAGAGAGGGGTGGGGTCAGAAGTTTCTGTATCCATGTCTGAATTCATGGCAGACATATAGCTGCGGAACTTTCACCAGACATCTCGTGGCTTCGAGTGTGGAGGTTGCAAAATGCCCCAGGCTTCTTCAGTATCTGACGCCCAAGTGACCGCCCTGAGCCACTGCGCATATGTGGGTGCTCTAGGCCTGAGCCAGTTCATCAATATGCAGCGTACAGCGAGCAGCATGCATAGTCCGCCAAGCTTCCTAGAGACGCGGCCCAGTTGGGGCAGATCGTAGAATAGGCATCGTAGTGGGGCTGGGTCTATAGTGTGGTCTAGTATAGTAGACAATGTGACACATATTTCAGTCCAGTATTGTGTTAGTTGCGGGCAGGACCAAATCATATGGATATACGTAGCCTGATTGGAGCCACATCTAGGGCAATTAGAGGAGAGCTCGCTAAACATGCAGTGCAACCTGGTCGGGGTGTGATGGTATCTGTGCAACACTTTGAATTGTATTAATTTAAATCTAGAGTTAAAGGAGGATACATTATGGGTGCGTGCACACATACAGGACCAACGTTCATCAGTCATTTCTACCCCCAGACCTTCCTCCCATCTGCGTTTCAGTACAGTGAATGAGGGGGCGGCTCTAGTCTGCAGTAGGGTGTAAAGCCTGGACACCTTCCCCCTAGAGGAGTCAAAGGAGCACAGCGCCGCACGTATGGGCTCATCAGATGGTATTGTGGGAAAGTTGGGATATTTAGTTTTGAGGCTTTTCCGAAGGGAGGAGTATTGCATCCGTGCCAATGGTCTCTGCCTAAGGGAGCACAGGAGATCCGACCACTCAATGAGGTTACCCTCTGCAAAGACATCGCGGAGCGGCATGAAGCCCACATCAGCGCATCGGGAAACGATGGAGTGTGGGACGCGCAGGACCACTGGAAGGAAATTCCAAAGCGGAAGGTCTCCATGAAAAGGGTAGGGCGTGTCTAACAGTTTCCACATTTTTGCCAGTGCCAGGGATGTATTGGCTACCGGATCCGCCGACCGCGTGTCGGCTGGAGCAGGTTTGAGAATGAGGGAACAGATCTCTCGATCGCTGACTGATAGTTTCTCCAACCGGACAGGGGGGGGGGGGGGGGGGGGGGAGGGTCTGTGGTGTTAAACCAGTGGGAAGCAAATTGGGATTGAGCTACCATCCAGTACTTCGGGAAGTCCGGAGCACCGAACCCACCACATTCCCTAGGAGCGGTTAGTGTTGTTAATTTAAGTCGGACTGCACCGGAGTGCCATAAAAAGATGTTGGTTATCTGGAGCAGCATCCGGAAGAAGACATCACCCGGCCAGAAGGGGAGGTTAGTGAATCGATAAGGAGCTGGTGTAGTACAACCATTTTAAGTATTCCTATTCGGCCTGCCAAGGAGATAAGGAGCCTGGTCCCGCTCGCGGTTTTAGTGTTCAGGTTTATGAGATAGTTCAGGTAGTTATCCTCGCGCAACATCTAGGCGCCGCGGGAAACCACCACCGCGGGTAAGTGAAACTGGTTTGGGACCACATGAACCCCATAAGGTCAGACGGGGGCTGCGTACAGTCATTGAGCGGGAAAAGAACAGATTTAGAGCAGTTTACTTTCAGTCCGGATATGTGTCCAAAATGGATCATATCTTCCAGAATCGGGGCCAGGTTAGTATCTGGGGAACGGATGTAAAGGAGGGTGTCATCCGCGTACAGGGAGACGATGTCAGACTGACCTGCGGTTCGTAAGCCCCTATGAGCATGTGACTGACGGATCATGTCAGCAAAGGGTTCCATGGCTATGGCAAATATTAAAGGGGCAGCCCTGTCGCGTCCCTCTGGCTATCTGAAACGGGGAGGAACACCTGTCTTCAGTGCGGACTCTAGCTGACGGGCCCGTATAGAGCAGCTTAACCCAGGATCGAAAGTTGGAACCGAACTTGCACTTCTCCAGGACCCGTCATAGGTATTCCCATGACACTGAGTCAAATGCCTTCTGCATATCAAACGCGGCCGCCACTGCCTGCACCCTCGGGCCAATCCTACTGATTACATTAAATAAACGTCTCAAGTTGAGGGCAGTGGAGCGGCCTGGTACGAATCCCGCCTGATCCGGGGGAATGATGTGGGGAAGGAGTGAGGCTAGTCGTGTGGCTAATACTTTAGCATAGATTTTGACATCGCAGTTAATTAGCGAAAGGGGGCGGTACGAGCTACATTGTGTAAGGGATTTACCAGGTTTAAGTAAGACCGTTATCATTGCCTCCCTGAATGAGGGAGGGCGTATGCCCTTTTCGCACGCCTCCTCCCATAGGGCCATCAGATGCGGGACCAAGAGAGATTTAAATTGTTTATATAGCTCAATAGGGAGGCTAGCCGGATGCTAACGACTCAATAGTCTCAGTTAGTTCTTCCGGGGTAATCAGCCTCTCCAGGGAGACACTGGTGTCAGTGGAAAGGATAGAGAGAGGGAGACTTTCCAAATAGGAGTCTATTTCTGATATCTGGGCACTATCAGTGTTCGAATATAGGGAACTATAGAATGTTAGGAACTCAGAGTTGATGTGTTGTGGTGAAGTAGCTAGCGCTCCATCGGGTCTCTATATCGCCGGTATGTTGGGGGTCTCCGAATTCCCCGCTTATCAGCCTGGCCAACATATGGCCTGGTCTTTCTCCCTCACCATATTTCCACACCAGATGGGGGCTATCAAAGAATTTAACCCCCCGCTCAGCCAAACCCTGAAACGTGTCCAATTCTGAGCCCAGCCGCGCCAATGTCTCAGGGGACTGGTCCAGAGCATATTGAGCCTCCAGGGCGGCCAAGGTCGACTCGCTTATTGTGATATCCGAGCAGATTCCTTTCAGGATGCCGCTTCCCTTTGAGATGCCGACACCCCTGAAATATGCCTTAAAGGATTCCCAGAGAGTGGCTTGTGACGGGTCAGTGTTAGTATTGAATCTGAAAAATTACTCAATGGAGGATTCAAGTTCAGAGATAAAGACCGGATCAAGTAGGGAATGGAGTCTCATTTTCCATTGTCTAGTTTTTATCATGGTCCTGATACCAACTAAGAGGGATAAGCACTGGTGAGTGGTCAGATAAAGTTCTAGGAAGAATTGACAAATGGGAAAGTTGCCTAATCAATATGTCCGATATAAGCCACCTGTCAATCCTAGAATGCGAATCATGCACAGTGGAATAATACGAGTATGTTCGCGAGTCAGGGTTCATGAGCCGCCATGCATCTATAATTGACAAACGAGGGAGCGCTGTTAGGATAGAGTAAGCTGCCTTGGAGAGCTGACGGGGTTTGGTGCCTGATCTATTGAGGTGAGCATCCAGTATTGTATTAAAATCCCCACCCCATAGTATTGGGACCAGAGAGAAACTGCCCAACAGAAAGGCCATGTGCAGGTAAAAGTCGGGGTCATTAATATTTGGACCATAAATATTCAGTATGGCCACTTCTTTGTTTTGTAGGGTACCCAGAGTCAACACATACCTTCCACCCGGGTCCACCTGTGAGTGAGTGCACTTGAATTTAAGGCTTCTGTGTATCAAGGTCATCACACCTCGACTTTGCATGGAATAATTGGTGTAGTACCTCTGGGCCCCCATTGTTTAGCAAATTTCTCACACTGTTCAGAGCGGGCGTGGGTCTCCTGCAAGCATAGGATTTTGACGCTGTGACGTTCGGCGTGAAGTTGTATGTGCTGCATTTTTTTTATGGTTGCCCAGACCCCGCACTTTCCAGCTCTGAACGTTAGGTCATTATCTGCCATCAGAGTGAAGATGTAGGACAAATTCTGATTCACGGCTGCGTGGTGGACAATGCCGTTCCGATTTAAGCGTGCCTCTCTCCCCCCCCAGCCCTGCAACATGTGTGGCATTACTCGCGGTCGTCAAGCCTTTTTTAACATAACTCCCAACCCCCGCCTCCTCCCCACCCACATCCCTCCCCCAAACAGAGGAATGAGAACCCTGCATAACCATAACAGCAACCAGATGAACAGCATCAATGCCTGCGGGGTCTGTTAGCTGGCCTGGTGTTAATGCTCCGGACTTGGGGGGTGTATGAGGATGAGCGCAGTCTTCATCGGGGTTAACCAGTGTGACCTGGAAGGATCATACGTATCGAAATATGGTAGACCATGGTAAACACAAGTCTAACAAGTAGTGTATTCTCATGAAACAGAACAACATCGCATGTATTCGGATGTATATGGGCCTAGTACCAGGCAAGAGCTTAATTGATAGGATATGGAGCAACAATTACCCCCACCTCAATGGGTGGGAGATCAGCCTGGCAAATGTTCATCGATGAACTTCGAAGCCTCCTCTGGGATTGTGAAGAAGAATGTTTGGTTGGTGTGCTCAATCCTCAATTTGGCAGTGAATAAATAGCATGGAATACTTGGCACCCAAATCTCAGAGTCTCTTCTTGACTGCCAAAAAGGTTTTACTGCCACAGAGAAATCCGGGTAAAGATGGATCCTTGCAGAGCCAAGGAGCAGCACCCCTTTAAGTCTAGCTGCCTTCAGGAGAGCATCCCAAAAGTTTAAGATTCTGGCGATGATGGGACGTGGTGGAGCGCCAGGTCTGGGCTTCGCGGTTAAGGACCGATGGGCTCTCTCCACTGTGGATTGTGGGGACAGTTTCGGTGATTCCAGAAGTGTTACAAGAAGGTGTTCCACATAATCTTCCATGGGCTCCTTGAGAACGTATTCAGGCACTCCGACTATGCGCAGGTTATTCCGTCTGGAATGAGATTCAAGATCATCATTCTTTTTTTCCACTGCTAGCACCCGACTGGAGAGCGTGGAGACCGTAGCACGCAGAGAGCCCAGGTCATCGTCAGCAGCGCCAACCCTCGTCTCAATCTCAGCCACCTGACCATCAGTCTTCTCGATGTGTGCCTTTATGGATGAGATGGTGCCGTTCATGTCATCAAGTTTGGTGTGCAAGGTGGTAAATCCCTTGCGGATATACTCCAGCATCTTCTGCGAGGCCTCAGAGGTCAGGGGGGGCTGATGTGGTGGGTGTGTCCTCCAGTGCCTCGGCCGCTGGCGTCTTTGTGAACATATTTAAGGAGCTTTGTTTCTTCCACGTGCCCGCTCCCTTGGTCATGGTGTTCAGTAAGGGGGGTTGCAGAGATATGGGTGAGCGTGGACGCTTAGAAATGTCGGAGTCCAGCTAAAACAAAGAGTGCCGCAGGGTGTCCTAGAGTGAGTTGCTTGGATTATTATTATTCGCTCCTTCGGAGCCGTGTTGGACTTTCCCCAGGAAAACTATGTTCCGGACGCACTTGGAGTCTGTGGATGTGCCCCAAAGATGGTTGTGCCAGTCTGTGGTCACACACCAGCTGCTGGTCTTCTAAATTCTTGGCAATCTATGTGATGGCAGGAAGCCCTTCGAGGAAGGTCTCCAAGAGAATCACCACTCCACTATGGTGTCCCGGGTATAAGAAAGTTCGAAGTAGGTTCTGGGGTTTGTACAAGTCTGTGCCCAATAGGTGGAAATCAATCAGCAGTTGCCACACATCCAGTGCCCGGGTCTGGATGCCTATCTTTTTGTAGGCGATCAGAGTATTAGGCACCAGCTCTATTGAATATCTGGGGAGGGGGGCACCCCCCGCCGCTATGCAGGGTTGGGCCGACGGGCTCGATCGTTACTCATGTAGGGTGTTGGAACGCTTGGTGTCTACAACCACCTTCAACTGTTACCACTGATAAGCCTTCTCACCATGGCTAAAAGCACACGCGGGCACAAGTGGCTTCCAATGCAGCAGGTGTGTGTGGGCGCTTTTGCGGTGCAGGCACGGTATGCCAGGGCTCCCCAGCCAGGTCTCCTACCTTGCCTCCAGGTTCCGGTGCATCAAACTGCGATCCGCAATGGCGGGGGGTTCGGGGCCCAGTGCACCAGCACGGACTCAATAGTGGTGCCGCAGCTCCCACACGGCACCTCCGCTCCTCAGGGCGCCCTCCTGGCGGGGTACCCGTGTTGGGTGGGTGGGAGCGCGTCTCGAGCCTCGTCACAGGGCGGGTCCGGGGCATTCAGCGCTGATTCTGTTGCGGCCGCAGCACTGGAGTTACAGGATCCCAGGTGGCGTCAGTTTTCAGAAGTATATTCACAGGATCCTGGGTATCTTCACAGGTCGCCGCAATGAAACGAGGATCCGCTGCTTGGAAAAGGTTATTTTGGTCAAAAGAACATCTCCTTCTGGAGCCCAGCACTCAAGCTGCTTCCTCCAAGCTGCTTCCTCCATTGAGCGCAACAGCGCCCCCCCATCAAAGGAATTTTAAAGTAGGAACATTCTTCTGAGGAGCGCTTGAAAATGGAAAGCGCTGCAAGATAACCTTTAATGGTCCCAACAAACATTGAGGCCTCTATGTGCCAGGCACAAGAGGAAGTACAACACTTCCGTGATAGAACACAGAAAAGGATCAACATTCTTTTCCCTGTACCAGTTGCAAAACTTCTTCCAACGGCAAAGGTTCGGAGATTTTGTTGCTGGCCTTCTTGCCGAAAGCAACACCTCCATGACGTCATCTGGAAGGTCCCAATCCTTGTATCTCAGCCTTTCAGATACCAAGCATGAAGGTTGAGAGTCCTGACCTCTGGATGGAGAACCTGGCCCTCCATTTGTGAGATAAGGTCCTCTCACTGAGGAAGACGTAACGGAGGGCAGATGGACATCTTCCACGTTCTCCTGGCCAAATCTGGGGCAATTAGGATCATGAGGTTTCCGAACCGTCTCAATTCTGCTGATGACTTGAGGAATGACGGGAATGGGAGGGAACGTGTATAGCAGTGGGAAGTTCCACTCCACCACAAACGCGTCCCCTAGGGCTCCTCCCAGGGGAAATTCCCTTGAGCAATACTTTTCGCACTTCCAGTTGATTCCAGTCGCAAACAAGTCTACCTGAGGGGTTCCCCAAAGGGTGAAGATCTCCTGAGCCAGTTTCCACTCGTGGGACACTGTACTCTGCCTGCTCAGAGCGTCCGCCATCATATTCTCCTCTCCGGCTAGATGAACTGCCATTAAGGAGATTTTTTCTTGAATTGCCCAATACCAGAGCCGCATTGCCTCTCTGCACAGAGGTAGTTACCCTACACCTCCTCTTTTGTTTAGGTAATGCATGGCCACTGTGTTGTCCGTCATTATCAGGACATTTTTTCCTCCGACAGATGGCAGAAAAGCCTTCAGCGCTAGTCTGATTGCTCTCAGCTCTAAAAGGTTGATGTGTAGTTTGGACTTCGATGGAGACCAACGACCGCTGATTGTCAGATCATTGGTGTGAGCTCCCCACCCCATGAGTGAGGCGTCCGTCACTACTCTAATCTCCGGCCATGGTTGCCAAAAATGTTCTCCTTTTAGGATGTTCTCTGTGCAAGTCCACCACAGAAGATCCTGCCGAACCTTGTTCGGAATTTGAAGGAGACCCGTCATTTGACCTGAAAATTGGGACCATTGAGTCTTTAGAGCCCATTGAAGGGATTTCATCCTCAGGCGTCCTTCTGGCACTAGGAAAATGCAGGATGCCATGAGGCCGAGCAACCTCAAGAAGTCGTAGGCCTGGAGATTTTGGGCATTTTGGGATTTGGAAACCATCTGAAGAATGTCTTGAGCCCTCGACTTGGGAGGCAAGCTCTTTCCCAAGGATGTGTCTAGTACAGCCCCTATCTACTGGAGCTGTTGGGAAGGTGTAATTTGTGACTTCTTGAAATTGAGGGAGAAGCCCAGTCTGTGGAGGAAGTGGCAGGTGATTTTCAGATGATCCAGAGCTTGTTCGGCAAAATGTGTCCTGATCAACCAATCGTCCAGGTAGGGGTAGATGTGAATCCCCCCCCTCCTGAGGTGTGCTGCCACCACTACCATTAACTTGGTGAAGACCCTCGGGCGGAGGTCAACCCGAATGGAAATTGATAGTGCGAATCCAAGTCCTCTGTCCTTTTTGGGAATCAAAAAATATGGGGAGTACCATCCCTTGTTCCTTTCCGCTACAGGTACTGGTTCTATAGCACCTTTCTCCAACATGGTTAAGACTGCCTTCTGTAGAAGCGGGTCTGGAAACTTCAAAGAGTGTCTCCCTGGTGGATTGCTTTGAGGTTGCGTTAGGAAAGGAAGGCAGTAACCTTGGGCTATTATTTTTTGAAGTGAGGGACTTATTCATCAGAGGAATAGAGTCTGGGGTCTACCAATTTTTGGCCCCCCTATTTTGTAAGTCTACATGGAAGGGTAAAATCGGATCTTCGGTGGGACCATGATCCAATATATCAGTCAGATCATCCTGGATGAACTGAGTTGGTGGTCTAGCCCATCCTAAATATTCGACCACCTTGGTTATTAGTTGCCTGTATGAGGGACTGGCATGTTGCCCTGGTTCTGGCCTGGCAAAATCTGTTTCAGGAGAAGTGTCAATTCCACTTGCATTATGCAAGGTTTCCACCAGATCTCTCATTGTGCTTTCCTTAGAAATCAGGCATTCTGGGACATTCGGGGTGCCATATTCCAGGCTAAAAGGGACATCCTCCTCCTCAGACCTCTCTTGTTCTTCAAAAATTGTAGTTAAGGATTTAAAATATTCTTTCCTTGGAAGAAGTTTAAAAATTCTCTCTGGGAGAGGTGTAGCTGTAGAGACTGAAGGCTTTACAGCCTTTGCAGCTTTTTTCTTTTGCTGCTATTTTGACAGCTTCTTGCTGAATTGGAGCCTTTGAAACATTTGGCTCTGAGTGCTTCGGGGTCTACGTCGACAATGGCGTCGATGGCGCTGACGAAATAGTGGTCGTCGACGGAGCTGGCTTCGAGGGCGTTGAGGCGCTCTTCGAAGGCTCGCCCTTCCGAGGTGTGTCGGGTCCAGACGGCGTCATTGACCTCGAACGGTCGACTCGAGCAATCTTTTTCGCTCGGGGTCCTGGAGGGGTCCCAATATTTTCTTCTTCGATCACCCGGGCTCGAGGGCGTGCGAGTGTCTGAACAGTAATGCTCCCGGCCAGCTTCTGAGGAAGGCTCGGACCGAGGCTTAGACTTTTCAAACACCTCCATCATTTTAATTCTCAATGCTTCCCATTCTTCGGAGGAAGAACGTTTTGTGGGGCATTTCATTCGAGTACGAGGTGGACGGGGACCAGAGGCGTCTTTTTTTTTTTGTGTACTTTTCCATTGAAGACGAAGAGTGTTGTGAACTACTCCGTGACCTAGACCGATGCTTTTGCCTTTCGCGTCGAGGAGATGTCTCCTCACAGGACCTCGACTCGACGCTGGAGGCTTTTCGGTCGGGTTTTCGACCTACCTGCAGTTTTTCGCTTCCTCTCTTGCAAGGCCTTCCCCGTCATTGCCTAACACTTCGTACAGACCTCCATGTCGTGGCCTTCACCGAGGCACGACATTCATTCTCGGTGCGGATCCGTAATGGACATTTTCAAACCGCAGGATTTACACTTTTTGAACCCTGAACGTGGGCTAGTCGGGGTCGACAAGGACATTCTCGAATATTGCTTCACAATAACTGCGTCACAGAACTACTCGAGGTGCGCCGAGTCTCCGAAGCAACACGTACTGTGGAAAAACAGAACTGAGGCCAACGGGCGCCGTGCATGCTACTTGTATACATGATGACGTCACCTTCGACAGAGGCCTTCGAGGGACTTCGACTCGACGACATTGACACACGATGTGCTCTGCTGAGAGAACATTTCTGAAGCAGCTAAAGCTGGATGGAATACATCTAAGATGAGGAATACGTTGGAGTACACAATCCATTTGAAAGAACATTACTGGTAATTTCTCCTTCAATGGATTGCATTCTCCCGCACATTCCTCATTTAACAGACTCGCAAAGCAGTACGGATTGCAGAGGCGGGATGAAAGACCTCAAACAAGAAAATTCTGCAGCATTGCTTTGCCAAATCGAGCACCATAGAAGGGCGAGGTGGAGGATAGAAATGATAAATTACTCACAGTAGTAACTAACGTACTCTTAGTTCATAGTCCCCTTTCCTCCATACTGTATGCGCGTCCCTTCCAAGGGACGGGAAGCAGAACATTTTTCACCAGAAAAAACTTTCCCCTTTAAATTTAGAGGCGTGCTAGGGTCCGGCCCTGGGAGCATGCGCTGGCCGGACTCCGCCCTCTGGCACAACACCTCAGTCCCCATTGACGCGTCAACAATAGATTTAACATTGCCTTATGACACCAGTATTATTAGGGGGGTGAAGGGGACTACGGACTAAGAGTACGTTAGTCACTACAGTGAGTAACTTATAATTACTCTTACGTCCCGTCCCCTTTCCTCCATACTATATGGGCGATTACAACTGAATGTAGCCCCAGGATGGAGAGGAGACCCTCCTTAAGCAAATAGGTTTCTGAGAACTGCCTGTCCGAAAGCCACATCCGATCTAGAGCCGGCATCCAAACAGTAATGCTTGCAGAAAGCCGAGGGAGTGGCCCAAGTGTCCACCCTGCTGATAACTTGCCAAGGGACATGGCGCTGGAATGCGATGGCCGTTGCCTTGGCCCTGACTGCGTGGGCCTGCATGTTTGCCGGGATCGGCTTGTGCTTACCCTCGTATGCTTCTTTGATGTCTGAGACCATCCGCCGGGATATGGAGGCCTTGGAGGCCTGATCTTGCACCTCCAAAAGTGACAAACAGGGCGTCTGATTTGCAGAAGCCCTTGGTCCTGTTAAGGTAGAATTTCAGGACACGCCCGACATCCACGCAGTGCAGAACTCTCTGTGCCTCGTCCTTAGGATCGGCAAAAAACATAAGAAGGACTATTTCCTCGTTCAAATGGAAAGCAGGCAGCACCTTAGGCAGAAATGCTGGGTGTGTCTGCAGGACTACTTTGTCCCTGTGAAAGGTAGTATATGGTTCTTAGGCGGCCAGTGCCTGGATGTGAGGCTGACTAGTAAGACAGTCTTAATTTTGACCAGCCTGATCTCCGCAGACGCCATTGGATCAAACGGTTTGTGCGCCAGGGCGCCCAAGACTATGTTCCGGTCCCACATGGGGTGATACTTCTTGATGGGTGGGTAGAGCCTTGCAAGCCCCGTCAAATGCTTCTTGACAATCGGATTGGATGAGGAGAAGACCCCCCTCCTACTAATTCCTGTAAGCCCCGATGGCTACGGGGTAAGTGTGGCAGGTGTCCACCTGCACGCCAGAGTGGGCGAGGTGTGCTGAGAAGGCGAACATTCGACCAAAGTACATTCCAGGGGGTAGATTTTCTTGGAGTCTGCCCAGTGGCAGAACCTGGTCCATTTACTTTGATACTGGGCCCTGATAGCTTTGCTCCTTGTGCCCTGTATGATTTCCAGATTAGCCTGGGAGAGGCTGAGGTGCCTTAGCATTACCTGCTCAGGAACCATGCTGTGAGGGCTAGTTTCTGTGGTGTGGGGTGGATGACCCTGCGCCCCCCGTCCCGCTGCGCCAGAAGGCGTGCTGGGCCTGTTGGAAGGTGAATCGGGGGCACCTCTGAGAGGCTATGCAGTTCTGAGAACAATGGCCTGGCTGGCCACCATGGAGCTATTAGAATGATGTTGAGTTGGCGAGACTCCTTGATCTTGCAAATCACTCTGTGAATCAGCAGAGTGGGCGGGAAGGCGTACGCTGTCATGCCGTTTCACTGAATCCGAAATGTGTAATCCAGGGAGCCGGGGCCCCGTCTCTGCCCGGAGGCGAACTGGGGGTACTTCTTGTTGTGCCAGGTGGCAAAGAGATCCACCTGTGGGAGACCCAATCTGTTGAAGATCTCCTGAATAACTAGGTCGTTTACTCCTAATTGTCTGCCTCCAGGTTGGATTTCCCTGGAAGGTGGACTGTCGTGAGGTAGATGTCGTTTTCCAGGGTCCACTCCCACATGCTGATTGCCAGTCTGCAGTGGAGGGGATCTGGTGCCTCCATGCTTTTTGACATAGTACATGCTGGTCGAGTTGTCTGTCTGGATGAGGATAACCTTGCCCCTGAGAAGTGGAAGTAATGCTTTGCGCGCTAGCCAGATGGCATTCAGCTCCAATCAATTGATGTGGTATTCCTGCTCCTGTCGAGTCCAGGTTCCGGTGACCAAGAGATCGTCCAGGGTGACTGCCCAGCCCTCGAGCGAGGAGTCTGTGGTGATGGTGACCTGCGGGGTGGAGGCCGGAATGGCTTGCCCGTCCGTAGGTTGCAGTCCCTGGCCCACCATGTGAGCTCCCGGCGATGAGATGGAGGAACGTTGATCATCTCGGATTGAGAGCCCCGCTTCTGATTCCATGAGGCCGCAAAGTGCAACTGAATCCTGCTCATCCACAGTCTCCTGTGTGGGATGGCTAATAGGACCGCCGCCAAGAGACCACCTCTCTGCTGAGGAAGTGGGTGGTGGCCCTCTTGATGGCTGAGAACTTGTCCTCTGACGGAAACACCTTCTTGGAGCACCTGTCCCAGATGAGGCCCAAGAATGTCAGTATGCATGGGCTTCAGCTGCGACTTCTTGAGAGTGAGCGAAAAGCCCAGATTGTGCAGTGTGTTGATAAGGGCATGGGAAGAGTGGTGAACCGAGCCAGTCGTTGAGGTATGGGTAGATGTGGAGGCCCTGTGCTCGGAGGAGGGCAGACACAGTATTCATGAATCTGGTAAAGCCCCTGGGGGCCCAGTTGAGGCCAAAAGGAAGGACCTTGTATTGGAAATGGTAGCCCATGGTCCTGAACCATAGGTAAGAACGATGGGGCTGCCAAATCTGGACGTGTAGGTACGCGTCCTTCAGATCCAGGGAGCCCATCCAGTCTCCCTTGCACAATATCTCCGCTATAAAAGCTGGTGTAACCATCTTGAATTTTTGAAGAGGTAAGGAGAGGTTGAGGGTGGAAAGGTCCAGCACAACTCTCAGGCCCGCCTGGTTCTTTTTCTGAATGGCGAAAATCCTGGAGTAAAAGCCCAAGCCTAGCTGGGAGGCTGGAACTTCCAGCATGGACTGGCTCTCTACGAGCGACTGGATCTCCTCCAGAAGAGTTGCCTCTCAAAGAACTTGTCTTCACAGGTTGGAGGAGCGGTAGGGGGATACAGACGGGATAGCGGGAGGCTGCTGGAGCCGCTGCATACCCTGCCCGTACGGACGCAGCGGGAACCTGCCCTGCACAAATGAAGGATAAGTTGTAGGCCACGTACCTGGTTGAGGCCAGTCCTCGCCGACCTCCTGGAATGGCGTTGGACGGGTGCAGATGTCTGGCCCGGCGGCCATGTTCTCGAGCTGCCTGCCACGTGCCTACATCCTGTTGCTTGGCTCGCTGGGCTAAGCATCCTCCAATACTCATGAGTGTGGATTGCGAGGCCTACCCTGCTCCTCCGGCCTAGACCCGGTAGGTGTGACACCCTTGGCCCAGTAGAGCTGCATTTAGGCGACCCCCGGTACAAGAACCTTCCGGTCCCTCAACACTGTCAACGAGAGGATCTGGGTATTCCCTCGGACTGTAGGCCGGTAGCTGGAGCAGCCTCGGTGCACGTGCTGGTACGAGGACCTGAGCAGTCCCTCCCGCATGGGTAAGTTCTTGGGAAGGAGTCTCCCTTGCGGGGTGCGATGGAAAAATAGAGGCCCTACCTTGGGCCTGGATCAATGTTTCACAAAGTTCTTGAGGTCCTCTGGAGGCGACTTCTGGAAGAGCTCCCTCTACCTGGCCAGTCTGTTCTTCAGTGACCTCGAAGATAGGGCGTTGCACGCTGTGCAAGCTTGCCAACTGTGGTCTGGGCCAAGGCAATGTAGGCAGATAGCGTGGGGGTCTGAAATTGGGAAGAGCCTGTCGCAGGATAGACACCTGCTGAACCTTGTGGAAGTTGACATGCGCCGGGGAGGTGTGCGATGCCTGAGGTCCGAGTACCTGAATGAGAAAGACAAAAAAGACAGAGAAGAAGTATCCGCGCGTGGAACTACACGGCCGAAGCCAAACCCAGGAGCGCTGGTGAATTCGGAAAAGGGGACTGAGGTGTGGCGCCGGAGGGCGGAGTCCGGGCAGCACATGATCCCAGGGCTGCACCCCCGCACGCCTCTAAATTTAAAGGGGAAGAAGGTTTTTTCTGGTGAAAAATGTTCCGTCTCCCGTCCCTTGGAAGGGACGCCCATACAGTATGGAGGAAAGGGGACGGGACGTAAGAGTACACTATTCTATGGATTTTTTTTATATATAGCGCCAGCACGCCTGCAGGCATCAGGGCGCATTAATAAGTCAATGCTCCGAGAGACCTGGAACTCCAAAACCACCTTTGGAAGAAACGTAGGTTGACTTTAAGAAAACCCTCTCTTTCAAAACGTAGGAAAGGCAGCATGTAAGATAGAGCCTGAACCTCACTCGCACGCACGCCTTGCCAAGATGATCGCTATCAGGAAAGCTGTCTTAAGGATGAGTAACCTAACAGAGCAAGAATATATGGGCTCGAACCGAGCCGCCACGAAAGAGGTCAGCACCAAATTGAGGTCCCAATTCAAAACCAAAAATGGTCTAAGAGGAAACCTATTTACAAGGCCCTTCAGAAATTGAGTCATTACCCGAATTGTAAAAAAGTATCCCTGATCCGGAGACCTTTTAAAAACAGACAAAGTTGCCAAGCAGCAATTGACTGTGCCAATTTGAAGGCCCAATGAGGCCAGGGAGAGGAGGAAATTAATCACTGTCGTGGTGGGGCATTAAATTGGGTCTATCCTGCACTCCTTACAACACGCATCAAACTTTCTCCACCTGCACGCACACGAGGGTCTAGTAGAAGGTCTGCGTACAGCCAGTAAAACCTCAAATGTCTCTAATGAGAGGTCAGAGTCATCATAGCTCATCCTTTCAAGAGCCATGCATGTAGGTTGAGGGACTCGGGGTTCGGATGGAGCACCACACCTTCCGACCGGAATAGGAGGTCCGGTCACTGAGGAAGCCAGAGAGGTGGGCATACGGTCAATTCCAGGAGCACTCCAGGAGCACCGAGTAGCATATTCTCCTCGCCCAGTCTGTGTCGATCAAGGTCATGGTGTTTCAAAATCTACTTAACCTCCTGAGAACCCACGGGATAACAGGTATCGGTTGAAACGAAACTCCAGTCTGTTGGTGTGCATTGGCGTTCCACTGGGGAACAATGGCCGCTCACCTGCAGATCCCCGCAGGGAGCACCCTATCCCTTCAGGGACACACCAATGATCACTTGGGCCATCGTGGCCAAAAGGGTTCCCCCACCACGATGCTCTCTACTGGCCCACCAAGAGATGTTGGCCTCCGGCCTCAACAACCTGAGAATGTCCTTCATGTTGTCGAAGTACTAGGGTCACAGATCCCTAAACAGCCACAGAAGGGATCGCATCCGCAGTCTGGCCTTTGGTACCAGATGTATGCAGGATGCCCTGAGACCTAAGAGACTGAGGAAGGAAACCACAGGTAGACTGCCTGACACTCCTCCGGGAGGAGTGGGGGAGGCCTTCCCCACCCATGTGTCCAGGACTGTTACTATGAATTGGAGCTTCTGCGTTGGTGTTTCGTGAGACTCCTGGAAGTTCAGGGAGAAGCCCAAACCTTGACGCAAAGAACAGGTTTCCTCAAGGTGCAGCGACACCTGCTCAAGAGACTGTACTTGCAATGGATCGGCACATGGAGATAAGAGTCCTTAAGATCCAGCAAAACCAACCAGTCCTGGAGCTGTACAGCCTGGTGAATTTCTTTCAACATAACTATCCTGAACTTGTATTTCCTCAGGAACTTGTTCAACGCTCTGAGGTCCAGGATTGGACGGAGTCGTCCTCCTTTCTTGGGTACTACAAAGTATCGAGAGTATCAACCTGATCCTCTCCCCTCTAGTGGCACCTATTCTACAACATCCTTTATTAACTGGGCCCTCCGTTCCTCCCTGAGCTCCTGTTCAGATTGTTGAGGAAGGAGTGGGGGGGAGGGGGGGTTTCTAGAGGTCTTTTTATAAAGGCCCGATACCATCCTCTAAAACTCAGGACATCCTGTCCTCTCTTTCCTCCTCTCCCCTTCCACCCTCTACTCCCTGCCCCTCCTCTGGCCCTTCTTCGGCAACCTCTCCTCCCCCTTCTCTGCCTTTCCCCTGTTCTCCCGAGATGAGGTTTCTAGACAAGTCCGATCTATGAAAGTCTCGTCAAAACAGGTTCAATCCTGTTCCTCCAAAACCATCACAAAGCACATTCTCTCCCTGGCTCCTGCTCTGGCCGACTTCTGCAACCACTACTTCGCCACTGGAGTCTTCACTTCCCCCCTGAAGCACTCCCTTGTGCACCCGCTTCTTAAGAAACCCTCTGCCGACCCATCCTACTCGGAGAACTATTGCCCAATCTCCATCACTTCTTTCCTTGGCAAAACCTTGGGAAAAGCTGGCCATCTCCAAACACAATCCTCACACTGAATCTGATGGCTGTCTCCATGATCATCAGTCTGGCTACAGAGCTGCCAAAAAGCACAGAAACTGTGCTCCTGAACATCCGTGAAGACCTGCTCTCCAACCTTGATTCCAACACCTCTCGTGTCCTCATCTTACTTGATGTCTCTTCGGCCTTTGACACAGTCAACCATGCCATCCTGCTCAATCGTCTCCATGATAACCTGGGTATCACCGGTCAGATTAAGTTCAAAACCCTCTGCATTGTCCACAAGGCCTTCTGAGCCTGAGGCCTCAATACCTTCAACTTTCTCTTCCGAAATACCTGCCTTCTCGAGCTCTTTGCTCATCTGCTTCCAACTCCCTCAGGGTCAGTCGCTTCTCTAAGCAATGAGTTGGTGGTAGATCTCTTTCTTTCGGCCGGGGCCTCCCACTGAAACAGCCTCCCTGAAACTTGAGGAGAATCATCTCCGGTTCTGGAAGCTCCTCAAAACCTTTCTCTTTGCTTCTGCTTTTTCTCCTCCTCTCCCCTGCTGACTTCCTGGCTGAATTTGCAATGGTTACCTGGCCACCCTCTGATTTCGGGCCCTGGTCCCCTTCCATGGCAGTCACACCTGCACTCCCTTCCTAGCAAACCCCTGCTCTTGTGGACTGTTTCTGTATCCCTACAGTCCCACTACCAGCACATGATACCTGATGTCTGCACTTACCCTTCCCACCTGCTGGCCGTATTTTATTTATTGCGTATTTATTTCCAATATCCCATGTACCGCACTGTCCACTCCCCATTCCCATGCACTTCCGCAATCTGAATGACACCTGGCCTAGTATGATCATTGTCTTCCCTCTATTCCCCCTCCCTTGCCTCGTCGCGCCTTGAAACACTTGTGTATAGGCGCGTTATGAATGCCATATCATATATCCCCAACTGATGAGCACCAAGGCATTGTCATCAGAGGTTATCTCCTTCAACCTTTCCCACTGCTCTGAGATTCTCCCTCCAACCATGGAAACCTGTGGGGAGAACTCAAAGCAGCTTACCAGACTGCTGTCACTGTCCAGAGGCCACTCTGCCACATCCGGGACGCAAGAACTGCTTCTGCCCTTGTCTGGCTTCAAGAAGCTGTGCCTTCCTTCCACGCAGACTTTCCGACTGTAACCTGTGCCTCCATAGAAGCCGAAGAATTGCTCGGCCGACTATTGAACAGCTAGATGCAGCTCACTTCTCTCCAAAGACTTGTTGATTTTCCTTGCGAACAAGTGCTCACCGTCAAACCCCATGTCCAAAAGATTGGCTTGGACATTAGTTGAGAACTCACAACTGTAGAGGTAAGCCGTCCTTTGCAGCACTGTATATGTCCCTATGACATGGCCTTTGAAATCTGCAGTGTCCAGGCCCACCTGCAGTGCTCGACACCACCTCGTTCCCTTTATTAAGGAAATCCGCAAAAAATCCATCACTTCTCCAACAGGGAGGTGATTCATGGTTTCTGCTATTATTCTCCACAGCCTGTAGGCGTATTAAGCAAAGGCGCAGGAGGCAGTCAATTGCCTTCAGGGGGCTTGCTCCTCGATGATATGTTCTTGGCCAGGGCATCCATTTTATTTTTACTCTCTATCCATGGGTAGGTTGGAGGTGGATGTGCCCGGTCTAGAGCTCACTGTTGCGACATGAACCACCAAACTTTCTGGCATAGAATGAGACGAAAGTAAGGGTAAGTCTACCTAGCTGGTTTGTACTTTTTCATCAGCTCTGGATCCACAGCTTGCATGGAACATTGTCTCGGCCACAATGTACCAATGGGGTCAGATATGGTTGCATTAAAGGGCAATGCCCTCTCTGTCTGCGGTCCTTTGTCCGTGGGTTGTTCGTATGCCGCTTGGCCACGATGCCCAGACCCAAGGCCGAGATCACCTTTTTCTACAGTTCTTCTGTTCGGGGCATTGGGGGATCCATAAGGGAATAACTGCTGCAAGTCGAGGTCAGGGGAGGTGCCAAGCCCATTTGCCTCATGCAGACCTTCAGCCATGGGCAACAAATCGGCATGATCTGTGAAATAAATCAGCTCCCCCAACTCCCCTGCTCATCCGCTCCCTGCCAAAAAGGACTGGATCCCCCTTGTCGAAATTAAACTCATGGAGTTGAAAAACTCTGATTGGGATTCAGGGACAAAAGAATGATCGACTGACGACAGGATTGATCCAATACGGTCTATCCATGCTGATGCTTCGAGGGCCACTGGCGCCATGGTCGGCTTTGCAGTCATTGAGGTCGAGTTCCAGGCGCAACTGGTGTTTGACCCACCTGTGGCATGGAGGCCGAAATCTTAGTCGCTGCAGACATTTGGAAAAGCTGGAGCATTTACTCCCTAATGCCTCCCACTCTTTCCTCTGGGCACCTGTTGCCGGGCAGGACCTTAGCTCGCCCCTCCAACGAGTCGGTCGTGTCTGCACAGATGGCGTCTTTTTCTGATGGGAGGACGAACAATGGCGCGGCCCACTTCGAGAGTGTGAGTGCTCTTTGTTTTCTTGCGGGGTCTGCCCTCCTTCTCTGGAGCGGGGACTTTGGTACCGGGCCTCAGATTCTATGGCTGCTTCCTTGTCTGATTACTCACCTGAGTATCAGAAGATTCGTATGATTCTTTTTTCTTTTTACTTCTACGGGAGTCCATCTTATGATATGATATATGGTATTTATAACGCGCCTATACACAAGTGTTTCAAGGCGCGACGAGGCGGGGGGGGGGCAAGGGGAGACAGACAACGATCCTACTAGGCCAGATGTCATTCAGATCGCGCAAGTGCAGGGTAGAGGGGAAGGGAAAAAGTGCAAGGGGAAAGGGAGAGGAGAAGTGCAGTACAGGTTTAGTAGAAACAAGATACATAATAAGGGCCAGCTGGTGGCAAGTGCAAGATAAGTGCAGACAAGTGCTGGGAAGGGGGGCTGTAGGGATACAGAGACAGTCCTACAGTGCAGGGGTTGCCAGGGAGGCAGTGCAGAAGAGAGTGGCTGGGCCACGGACCGGGATAGGCGAGTGGCCCCGTTGCAGATTCAGTGCAGTTTCAGTAGTATTAACAGGGGAGAGAAAGTGGAGGCAAAGAGGAAGGTTTTGAGGTGCTTCCGGAACCAGAGATGGTTCTCCTGAAGTTTCAGGGATGCAGGAAGGCTGTTCCAGAGGGAGGCCCCTGCTGCGGAGAGAGATCTACCCCCAGCTCATTGCTTGGAGAACCGGCTGACCCTGAGGGAGTTGGAGGCGGATGAGCGAAGAGCTCGAGAAGGAAGATATTTAGGAAGAGAGAGTTGAAGGTATTTTGGCACGAGGCCCCAGAAGGCCTTGTGGACAATGCAGAGTGTTTTGAACTTAATCCTCGCAGCCACTGGGAGCCAGTGTAGCGATTTCAGTCCTGGAGAGATACAGTCATTGGGCTTGAGGCCAAGGACAAGTCTCGCAGTCCTGTTCTGGATGAGTTGCAAAGGGCGGAGAGTAGAGGCAGGCAGATTTAGATAGAGGCTGTTACAGTAGTCCAGCTTCGAGAGAACCAGGGCTCTAGAGACAGTGAGCTTCTGGGGGAAGGAGAGGAAAGGAAGGATACCTCTGAGGAAGTGTAGCTGGTAGTGTGACTTCTTAGAGACGTCAGATATGTGAGGAGAGAAAAAGTGTGGAGTCGAAGATGACCCCAAGGTTTTTAGCCTTGCAGGTAGGAGCAGGAAGAGGGCCAAGAGAGGCCGGCCAGAGAGCTGCAGGGAAGGAGGGAGTGGGTGTGCCGATGAGTAGAATCTCAGTCTTACTGGCATTAGGGCAGAGGTCATTGGCGGCACACCATTCCTGGATAGCAGAAAGATAGTCAGAGATGAGGGAAGGAGAAGAGGAGGCCGAGGGTAGCCTAAAAATGAGCTGGGTATCATCCGCATAGCACTGAAAGTTGGGGCAGAGAGCAGCGATGCGGTGGGCAAGAAGTGCCAAGTACTGGTTGAACAGCCAAGGAGAGAGCTTAGATCCCTGGGGGACACCAGAGGTAGAGAAAAAGATGTCAGAGAGGAAGGACCTCAGTTAGACCTGCGAGGGTCAATTGGAGAGGAAAGAGGACAGCCACTCCAGAGCCTGACCAGTGATACCCAGGTTATCACGGAGATGGTTGAGCAGGATGGTATGGTTGACAGTATCAAAGGCAGAAGAGAGATCAAGCAAAATGAGAACACAACGAGTGTTTGAGTAAAGGTTCGAGAGCAGGTCCTCACGGATGTTCAGGAGAGCAGTTTCCGTGCTTCTGGCAGCTCTGAAGCCAGACTGATGGTTGTGAAGACTACCAACAGATTCAGCATGGAGATTAAGATGGGAGATGGCCAGTTTCTCCAGGAGCTTGCCCAGGAAGGGAGTGATAGAGATTGGGCGATAGTTAGCCGGGCAGGAGGGGTCGGAGGAGGGTTTCTTAAGAAGGGGGTGCACAGGGGAGTGCTTGAGGGGGGATGGGAAGACTCCAGAGGCGAAGGAGTGATTGCAGAAGTCAGCCAGGGCAGGAGCCAAGGAGTCGATGTGGTCCTTGATGGTTTTGGAGGAGCATGGGTGGACTTGTTCCTTTCTTTTTTTGGAAGAGATGAGGGCGAGCTCCCCCGGAGGCCACTTTGCCTTAAACGCTACATGCCAGGCAGTGGAGTCTCCAGGGAGCCGACCCGAGCCCAGGGAAAAGCCGTTTGGCAGAAAAACCCTGGAGGCTCCAGTGATGCAGGATGGTACGTATTCGAAGCACCATGAAGAGTAGAACATTGTTGACACAATTGCCCTCAATGCAATTGGGAATGGAAACAATCCTGAAGAATGGCGTCCGGTCAGAGAACCGGGTTCTGGTGGGTTCATACAGCAATGAAGGATTGAGTATCACTATGCGAGGATAGCAAAGAAAAGCGTAGGATGGCAGCATAGAAATCTTCCTGTAAAATGGACAGGAGCAAGGGAAGCCTTAATGCTGGCGAGGAAAGGGAGAGAGAAAAGTATGACGTGCTAAGGGAGCAAGGAAGTAAGTAGCACAGGACCCTGCTGAGCAGAGTAGTATCTGCAGGGTTAGCCATCTCAGCAGAACCGATGGACTCGGAACAGAGTCCTTAGAGGTTCTGCAGGGAGCACAAACAAGAAAGAAAGGCTGCCGTAGGGAAGGCAACACAGAGCGAGAGAGCTAGGCGAAAGGAAGGAAAACACAAGTTAGCGAAAACTACGGAGCGTCTTACCCAGTATAGCAGCAAGGGTTGCAACGCCTCGAACAACTGACAGCAATCCGTTCTAAGCTTGCGGCGGCCAAGTTGGGTAGATATTAGACCGCTAACTCACGTTCCTACGCAAACCGTGATGGGTATCTCAATGGAGCCTCCATTGACTCCAAAATCATGACACCGGGAACCAACAACCTAATGGTCGAACGCGCCGAAGACTTTGATGGAGGCTACACGAGGGCTAGCTTCACCGACCGATGATCGATTACATCTGCTCAGATTGAATTTTATTTGTATCGCGCTCGTACACAAGTGTTTGTACAGGAACCGTGAGGGTCTGTGATGGACCTCTTCGAGTCACAGTCTTGGCAGCATTTGAATCCCAAAGCTTTAGGGCCCGACACATTGATGATCAAAAATTCCTTCTCATTGAGGAGTACTGTTTCGAAAACAGCATGCTGAAAAAAAGGAACTGAAGTACGGGGGTCGCAGTGACGCAATATATGTACTGCCAATGTCACATCCGGAATCGAGCAGTGCTGCAGTCGAGTCAAGAGGAGTGAATGGTTGATGTTGAGTCATACTGAGCACCTTGTTGAAAAGTTGCAGAACAGCTGACTCTGGAAGGGATTTCTATCAGATGAGATATCGGATGAGGAATCTGCGGGAGAATGCATTCTATTAAAATGCCTGATTTGGAGTGGGAAATGGAGGGTGTTCTAACATTTGGCCACATGTTGTCCTGACATACTGCAGGATTCCGAGGGGAAGCAGACTAAAATGAAAACGCCACTGAAATAAAAGTAAAACAAAACATTTGAAAAATCGAAAACAGGGAGAGAAAGTAGGCCTTAAGAAAGTTGTGAAGGCCGGGCCCTGACGGATTCTCCACTATGTTCTATATGTTCTGCCGGCCTCAACCGATTCCCTCCTTGGTCACGCTCTTCAACTCCTTCAGGGAATGTCGTTCTGTAACCCCTTCCATGCAGGAGTCGATCACCATTCTGCTCAAACCGGGCAAGGATCCCAGTGACAACGCCTCCTATAGACCAATTTCTATGCTGAATATTGATGCAAATATCTATTCTAAAATTCTCGCCAACTGCTTGTGACAGGTTACTGCCAGACATTATCAATCCCAACCAAACTGGCTTCGTTAAAAACAGATCCGCAGGAGATAATATCCGTAGAACCCTGAATTTGATAGACATCGCCACTCAAGATTCCCAGAAATTGGCTCTATTGGCCCTGGACGCTACCAAAGCGTTTGATAAAGTCGATTGGGTTTTCATGCGCCTTACCCTGGAAGCGTTCCACTTCGGACCAGCTTTCCAGAATATGGTCCTAGCCAATTATAAATCCCTGAGCACCTTCCTCAGGGTTAAAGGTTATCTTTCTAGCCCAATTTCTCTAACCTGCGGAACCAGGCAAGGGTGTCCTTTATCCCTGCTACTGTTTGCATTGGTTATGGAGCCCTTTGCCCAAAGAATCAGACCAAACACTAATATTAAGGGCCTACAAATTGGCACCTCCCGCAACAAAATAGCTCTCTACGCCAATTATGTTCTGCTAACCATTACAGAGGTTGGTACCTCGCTTGGACAAGCTCTCTCTGAAATTAACAGCTTTGGGAGGGTTACAGGCTTCGCCATTCACTTTGATAAATCTGTGGCCCTAGGGATAGGCCTCACACCAAGGGAGCGGGAATCCCTCGACCCTCTTAGCCCTATTCAATGGAAAGAAAACACAACCCCTACGTGGGGGTACGCATCCCCGCAAGCCCAAGGGACGTATACCGAGTATGTTTCCCCCCACTCTTCAAAGAGCTGGAGAAGGACCTGGAGCGCTGGTCATCACAAGAAATATCACTAACGGGGCACATTACAGCCTGTAAAATGAACCTTCACCCCAGGTTTCTATACGCCTGTTCCTCCCTGCCTGTCACAATTCCACTGCCCGCACTCCACCATCTGCAAAAGAGTGCTACGGTTCATCTGGAGGGGTAAAAAGGCCAGGATTTCACAGACAACAAATAAGTTACTCACCGTAGTGACTAACGTACTCTTAGTCCATAGTCCCCTTTCCCCCATACTGTATGGGGTGGGGCGGCCCTTCCAAGGGACGGGAGACAGAACCTTTTTCATCAGAAAAAACCTTCTTCCCCCTTTAAATTTAGGGGCGCGGCCCAGGGAGCATACACTGCCCTGACCCCGCCGCCACACCTCAGTCTCCATTGACGCGTCGACAATAGATTTAACCTTGCCTAATGACACCAGTATTATTAGGGGGGAGGCTGGTGGGACGTATGGAGGAAAGGGGACTATGGACTAAAAGTACGTTAGTCACTACGGTGAGTAACTTCTAATTACTCTTACGTCCCGTCCCCTTTCCTCCATACTTTATGGGCAATTACAACTGATTGTAGCCCCAGGGTGCAGAGGAGACCCCCCTCAAGCAAACAGGTTCCTGAGAACCGCCTGTCCGAAAGCCGCATCAGATCTAGAGCCGGCATCCAAACAGTAATGCTTACAGAAAGCCGAGGGAGAGGCCCAAGTGGCCGCCCTGCTTATGACCTGCCAAGGGACATGGCGCTGGAATGTGATGGCCGTTGCCTTGGCCCTGACTATGTGGGCATGCATGTTGGCCGGGAGCGGCTTGTGCTGGACCTCACATGCTTCTTTGATGGCAGAGACCATCCAGCGGGATATGGAAGCCTTAGAGGCCTGGATAGCCTGGCCTCAAGCCTCCGAAAGTGACCAACAGAGCATCTGACTTGCGGAAGCCCTTGGTCCTGTGCAAGTAGAATTTTAGGGCACGCCCGACATCCAGGCAGAGAAGCACTCTCTGTGCTTCATCCTTGGGAACGGGAAAGAACGTAGGAAGGACTGTTTCTTCTTTCAAGTGAAATGCGGATGGAACCTTCGGCAGAAATGCCAGGTTCGTCCGCATGACAACCTTGTCCTTGTGAAAGGTGGTATATGGTTCAGCGGCGACCAGCACCTGGATCTCGCTGACTCGCTGATTCCCCCAGGAGGTGGACCGCCAAGAGGTAAATGTCGTTTTCCAGGTCCTATTCCCACATGCCTATCGCCAGCCTGAACAGAGGAGGGGATCTGGGGCCTCCCTGCTTGTTGACGTAGTACATGCTGGTCGAGTTGTATGTCTGGATGAGGACAACCTTTACCTTGAAAAATGGTAGGAATGCTCCGAGCGCTAGCCAGATGGCGTTCAGCTCCAACCAATTGATGTGGTATTCCTGCTCCTGTCGAGTCCAGGTGCCATGGACCGAGAGATCGTCCAGTGTGGCTCCCCAGTCCTCGAGCATGGAGTCTGTGGTGATGGTGACCTGCGGGGAGGGTGACTGAAAGGGCTTGCCTGTCCATAGGTTGCAGTCCATGTACCACCAAGTTAGGTCCGGGTGGAGGGATGGAGGAACGTTGATCATCTCGGATTGCGAGCCCCGCTCCCGATTCCATGAGGCCGCTTAGTGCAGCTGGATCCTTCTCATCCTTAGTCTCGTGTGCGGCCAGGCTAACAGGACCGCCGCCAGTAGACCCAGGAGATGCTGGTACCACCATGCCGAGGTCCTCTCTCTGCTGAGGAAGTGGGCGGTGGCCCTCTTGATGGCTGAGATTTTCTCTTCCATAGGGAAAACCCTTTCAGTACACATGTTCCAAATGAGGCCCTGGAATGTCAGAGACTGCATAGGGAGCGGCTGTGACTTCTTGAGGTTGAGCGAGAAGCCCAGGTATGCAGTGTGTTCATAATGGCATGGGAAGAGTGGCGAACCTCTTCAGGAGATGTAGCCCTGATGAGCCAGTCGTCGAGGTATGGGTAGATGTGGAGGCCCTGCGCTCGGTGGAAGGCCGCCACCACGTTCCTGAGTCTGGTAAAGACCCTGGTAGCCGAGTGGAGGCCAAATGGAAGGACTTTGTATTGGATATGGTAGCCCATGATCCTGAACCGTAGGAAAGAACGATGGGGCTGCCAAATCGGGACGTGTAGGTACGAGTCCTTCAGGTCCAGGGAGCACATCCTGTCCAATGTCTCTGCTATAAAAGCTGGCTAACCATCTTGAATTTTTGCAGTGGTAGGGAGAGGTTGGGGGTGGAAAGGTCCAGCACAACTCTCAGGCCCGCCAGGTGGTTCTTTTGAATGGCAAAGATACTGGAGTAGCAGCCAAAGCCTCGCTGGGAGGCTGTAATTTCCTCCACTGCCTGGCTCTCTACAAGCGACCGAATCTGTGCCAAAAGAGTTGCTGTCCCAACCTGTGGGAGGGGAGGAGAGGCTGGGATAGGAAGGTGGTACCCTGTGGGTACTACGGAGAGAATCCAGGGGTCCATGAAATTCTGGCGCCAGAATTGTGCGTGAAGAGCAAGCCTGCCCCCCACCGGAGACAAGTGGACCTGAAGGGGCGTGTCATGCCTTCTTTCCCTCGAAGGCTGAGGAGGGGAACTGGAAAAAGCGCTTACTACCCCACTCCCTTTTTGTTGCTTGTGCCGGTTCTGAGACGGCGAGTAGTCCGGCTGCCTGGATCTGCGTTCCTGGAAGCCGCAGAACCCTCCATATGTACGACCCTTCTCCGAGTGCTGCTGAGATTGGGTGTATGATTTGGGCGTGGTCTTTGTAACCATGGATAAAGACTTTGCCGTTTGTGAGCTGTTGTTCTTTTTGTCCAGCTCTTCGTCCGTAGAGGAGTGGAAGAGGTACCCACCCCACCCCCCAAACAGTAGAGAATGCGCTCCTGGACAACAGGGTTGAATTTCGTTGCCCGGAGCCAGGCTGTTTTCCGCATGTCCGTGGCAATGCAGATGGCACGGCCTGAGGCATCGATATGAGCCACTGTGGATTCCATGAGGTCATGCACCACAAGCTTGGCTTCCGCTAGTCCCGCCTTAAAGCATGATTGGCATTGGTTGGGGAGTTCCGGGAGGAAGTCCGCAATTTCCTGCAATAACCGTTGGTTGGCGGCAGCCAGCATGGCATCTGCGTTGGCCCAATGCAGGTGCAAGGAGTTGGAGTAGATCCTCTTGCCGTACGCCTCCAAGATCTTCTCCTCCTTGCCTAGCAGCGCCGCAGAGGAGGCGGCTGAGGACGACTGAGGCTTGGAGTATAGTGATGCCGCAGCGATCACTGAGGAGTGTGGCTGAGGATGGGTTGAGAGCAAGAGTGTATCCCCCTCCATCTGCCTGGACTTGGCGTCCAGGCGTCTGTTGACCGGCTGGATTGAGTGGGGCTTGAGCCAACCCTTCTTGGCCAGAGAGACGACATCAGTTTTCTGTTGAATCCACGTGTTGGCAGAGGGGCGTCTTGTGAGGACTTCAGCCAGAACCCCCACTGCCAGCTGATCGACCACGGGTTGGGGGAGGCCCAGGTACTCCGCCAGGCCAGCAAGAATGGAAGGCCCTGGCTGAGGATGGCGTGTCCGTATCCTCCTCCTCGTCCGTATCCTGCGGATACGGAGGATCTTGTGGAGGAGGAGGGGTAGATGGCGACGGAGGCTGGGGTACAGGGACCGCAGCCGGAGGCTGAGGAGGCAGCCGAGGTTGCACAGTTGGCTGTGGAGCTGGAGGAGGCGGCTGCACCCGGGCCTGGGGGCCCGATGAAGGTGTCAGTAGTGCCTCTAGCATGGCGGGGAGGACTTCCTTGACTGCGTCTTTGATGATTACCCCCATCTGAGGAGACGTCATGAGGTCGAGAAACTTCTCGAAGAGCACGTCCTCACGGGCCAAAGAGGTGGTAGGGGGTACCGACTGGGTAGCGGGGGGCTGCTGGAGCCGCTGCGTACCCTGTCCATATGGACGCAAAGGAAAGTTGCCCTGCGCAAATGAGGGGTAGACTGTAGGCCACGTACCTGGTTGAGGCCAGTCCCACCTTGTGACTCGTTCTTCACCAAATTCGTGGAATGGCGTTAGACGTGTGCCCCTTTCTGGCGCGGCAGCCATTTTGTCAAGCTGCCTGCCACGTGCCTGCAACGTGTTGCTCAGCCCGCTGGGCCCAGCCTCGTCCAAGACTCTTCCGTTTGGATCACGAGGCCTAGGCCTACCCTGCTCCTCGGCCCGGTAGGTATAAGACCCTTGACCGGGGGTCTGGGCATTTAGGCGCCCCCTCAGACGTATTTCCGGTATTAGGGAGTAGCCCCTCAGCGATTGTGCCAGTAAAAGGGGGTAGCCCCTCTGGTGTAGACCTGGTACAAGTACCCTCCGGTCCCTCTACACTGCGCCGGGAGGATCCGAGGACCCCGCGACCTGAAGGCCGGTAGCTGTAGCAGCCTCTGGGCACGTGCCGGTAGAAGGACCTGGTCGGTCCCTCCCATGCGGGAGAGTCCCTGCAAAGGAGTCTTCCTTTCGGGGTGCGCTGGGAAATATTGGCCCTACCTTGGGCCTGGCTCGATGCTTCACAAAGTTCTTGAGATCCTCTGGAGGCAACCTCTCGAAGAGCTCCCCCCACCTGGCGAGTCTGTTCTTCAGCGCCTTAGAGGACAGCAAGTCACACGCCCAACATGACTGCCAAACGTGGTCTGGGCCAAGGCAACGTAGGCAGAGGGCATGGGGGTCGGAAGTTGGAAAGAGCCCATTGCAGGATGGACACCTGCTGAACCCTGTAGAAGTCGGCATGCACCAGGGAGGAGCGTGACGCCTGAGGAACGAGTCCCTGAATGATAAAGACAAAGAGAAGAAGTATCTGTGCGTGGAATTACATGGCCGAAGCCAAACCCAGGAGCACTGGTGAATTCAGCCCGTTCCTGTCGACGCTGAAAAGGGGGACTGGGGTGTGGCACCGGTGGGCGGAGTCAGGGCAGCGCATGCTCCCTGGGCCACGCCCCTGCGCGCCTCTAAATTTAAAGGGGAAGAAGATTTTTTCTGGTGAAAAAGGTTCCATCTCCAGTCCCTTGGAAGGGACGCCCCACCCCTTACAATATGGAGGAAAGGGGACGTGACGTAAGAGTATGATGGGCAACCCTAAACTAGGAGGGTTGGGAGTCCCTGATCTGTGGAGCTACCAGGTGGCAGCACAACTAGCCCACACCCATGCTTGGCTGATGGCCTCTGAGCGCCTGAAATGGGTGGAGGCGGGACAATCTCGCTTGCCTCTCCCCCTGTGCTTCCTCCCACATGTCCCGCCCCCACAGCGCCGGTAATGGGAGAGACTGCTATCCTCCACTAAACTTACCCTGCGCATATGGGCCTTGAAACGCAGGGGGATTCCGAGGGGTCAGAGTCCCTCCTCCCCAAATTTTCCATAATCCGGCATTCTCCCACGGGGCTCAGCCCCAGAACTTTAAAAATTGGATTGCAGGGGTTCTTGAAACACTGGATCAGCTCTTCGTGGGGGGCCAACCCCACACTTTTAAAAATGCAAGGAAGCCTTTCAACTTAAAGAGACCGATAGATTCAATTACATTCAACTCCGCCAGTGGTGCTCCCAAACCCATCAAGCCGCAACACGCACCCCCACCTTCCTTGAATTGACTCTACAGGAGCTCCCAGCGTGGGGAAGGGTTTCCACCCTATACAAACGCCTCCTGGGAGACTTTCTCTCCTCAAGGACCCCATACATGGCGCAGTGGAAGGCAGATTTGGGACATCCTATGGAGGACCAGGTATGGGTAGACAAATGGACAATGACACATTCGTCTTCCTCCTGCATTACTAACAGGGAATGTGCATACAAAATACTGTTGCGCTGGTATTACACCCCTCTTAGGCTCCACCATATGAACCGGGCGCTGGACCCCTCCTGTTGGAGACTCTGCAGACAACCGGGCTCCTTCTTCCATATGTGGTGGTTGTGCCATAAGGTAAAAATTCTGGAGACAATGCCTAGCCACCACTGAAAACATTACCCAAGTAGTGATTCCACTGGCACCTGAACTTGTTCTCTTGGGGACCCCCGGTCCTGGGGATTTACCCGAGATCTGGGAAAAGAGCCAAGTTGCTGACCAAGTGCCTCTGGGCGGGGAGAATCAGTCACCCGTACCTGGAAAACAGCCGAAGGACCTTTTATTTCCCTTTGGTGGGGGAAGATGTGGGATATCTTGATCGCAGAGAAAGTGACGGTAAGCCAGAGCCAGATTCATACATCATTTCCTGAACATTTGGGCTCCCTTCCTGGACTACTACGATCAGAACTTCCCAGCCCTAACTTATAAACCCCCCGGAGGTTATGAGAGCACTGGGCGCTGGGGGGGAGCTCCCGGGGGCGAGGGGATTGGAACGGAAACTGAGGGTACACTCTGATGAAACTTTGGCCTACTCCAGTGAACAGGCGGGGGGAAAAGCCAGGGTTACCCACATACAACTGTTTTTCTTGATATGTACATTGTTGTTGCCTTGCATTGGTTTAAAATAAACAAATACAAAAAATTAAAAAAGAAAGTTGTGAAGGCGTGACAAAAGTTCTACATGCCAATTGTCTATTCTGGAATCATGGAAAAAGTTGAATTGTTGATTCTCTGGCAGAATTTTCAAACTACAGAAGGACACTTGGGAACCTGAACAGACTGAACTTTGTAAAGTGCACCTTTCCTGGCTGCTGGCAGTCATTTCACTATGTTATATGATCACAAGAACAAATGCAGGAAATATAAAAATGTCAAATCCCTTTAGAAAAAGCACTAAGCGAGGTGGAATTAAATAAAGGTTGTAAGGCAGTTCCAGACCGTAAAAGGTACCAGTGTAAAGTATGCAGGATTTCATATTTACCTGCCAAACAGGTTTATTTTCGAAGCAAAATGTAAAGCTCTGGAATTTCTCTGTTGGAATTGGAGTGAGGAAGCATTTCAAATAGAGATAAAGCTTTCAAAGTAAGAATACACAACCAAATGGGGTGTCTTTAACTTAATAGAACAAATGCATGTATGTTAAAAACCTCAGTAATTGATATCAATTTTAAGCAATACTTTATGTACAATGAAAAAAGACATGCATAGTCCAAATACAATGTTGAAAACAGCATTTTCATAACAAAAAGAAACAAAAACAAGAAAGTGTAATAGCATGTACATGGACTCAAGAAGAACCATCCTTTTTGTCTCCTGCACTCAGTATATTTCACAATATGATATAGAAGGAAGAAATTAGCTGCTGCTTTTCCTCAAAAGACCTTTTTTATCGTTCTATACAGTGATTGAGTCATCTTCTTGGTATTCCTTATTTATAAGTAATTACATGGATTGCATGATTTACACATTTAGAATTGCTTTTCCTCATTTTCAAGTTTCACAGAGAAGAAATTAACGCTCAAAATAGAGGCTAATTTTCTTCTTAAAATAGGCATGGCTGATAAAGAAATCATCCCTTCTCCTCCTCATATCCCCACTTTCTTGTACGTGGGTGTTTTGTTGGTTAAAACAGATTTTTCCCCCTGAAAATAAAAGCAACAGTGTCCACATCTGTATGACTAGAATTGTGGTGGGGTGTGTGCCTTTGTGTGCATGTGGGCCTATGTGTGTGTGCCTGTGTGTCTGCGTGCTTGTGTGCTTCTGTGCAAAAGTCCATATCTAACTGGGAGTCCGGTCATTCAACCTGCATTACCCCAAAGCGGACACTTGAAAACACCTGCAGAAATTTCATGGTAGAAAAAAATATATACACATTTTCCATCAAGGTCTTTGAAAAAGCTGCCGGGATTCTGTCGGAAAGTTGCGTTTACCTCTAGAGATCAGGTGCTGAATGGTTCCTTTTCTTCTGTTTTGTTAACATCAATGTTCAAAAGTACAAATGAAAAAATACGAATATAATAAACTTGTTTACCCTTTAAAAAAAATCTTTTTTTTTTTCTTTTTAGAAACAAGTGAACTGTAAGAACAAAATAGGAAAAAAACTTCAGATAGTTTAACTGCCTGGTTTTAACAAAAAATATATTCTTTGTAATGTTTTCTTTTCTTTTTTAAACAGCAATTAATCATTCCATCTAAGAATTAGCAGTCCAATCTAGGAATGAAAAGTAGCCTAGATGTCTGACAATTTGCAGTACAAAATGGCCAAAGAACATGAAAAAAAGGGAAAAGGGCTACACGCACCAATGCTACAAACCCTCCACAAACTTTTCTAGTGTGTCGCCCGTGGTGTCACCCACCAGGGATAACTCGTTCGATAACACACTCCTACTTGGTGTATTTAACTGTGGAAGCATTGCACTCTGTTCTGGATTGCCTAAGTGCCCTTGATCCATGGAGCCAACCATGGTTGCTACAAGTCCTGGATGGGGGGAACCGGTCTGAGGCGAGACATGATGCGGTGACGGTTGTATCCTTGAGGATGGGCTGGAATGTGGCGGTAGGGATTGAGGGCGGGGCGACTGAACAGGGGCAGGAGAACGCACCTGGTTACTGAGTGAGGTGGCCATCTGCTGGCCAGGGAGATGAGAAGTAGGGGGTTGTCCAGTGAGCAAGTGTTGCTGGGGGCTCATAGGATTGGCTTGTCCAGGGGAACCCATTTGCTGCTTCATTTGCTGCTGTTGTAAGAGTCGCTGCTGAAGTGCTTGTTGAATGTTGGGTGCTCCCTCACTGACCATGCCAGCTTGACCAAGCTGGCTCAGTTGCCCCATCGGGGGCATCTGTCCTATTGTTCCACCTTGTATTGAAAGGTGCTGCTGCTGCATGCGTTGCAATGTCTGAGAGTATCCCCCAGGGCCTTGAGGCTGCTGGAACTGGCTGTGTCCAGCTATTGCCCCTGCCATGCCAGCAGGCCCTTGTTGTTGCTGTTGCATAATTTGCCTCCGTATAATCTCCCTGTACTGTGGGCTGACATTCGCCAAGCTAGGGTTGTGCCCTGGGTTCATAATGCCAATTGACTGCCCCTGGGTGTTTATACTTCCCATTCCTTGCTGTTGGGAGGGCACATTAGGTCTTTGGACCCCCACCTGCATTGCATTTAAGTTCTGTAAGGTGGCTTGAGGATGCATTGCTGTTTGCTGCATTACAGGCTGAGTTTGTTGTATGCCAGCCTGTGGTTGCTGCATGCCAGGCTGAGGCGGTTGTATGCCAGGTGGGTTTGACACATACTTAGCAGTTCTTTGTTTAATAAAAGCTGCCATAAGCTGAGGGTTGGACTTCAAGATATTTAGAACTTGCTGTTGCTGCTGTGGAGAGCTGGGTGATTTCAAAGTCCGTAGCAGATCTTGAAGTGCATTTGGAGGGATGTTGCGTGGTTGCTGTGGGCCTCCTGGCAGTCTTACCCCAGCACCCACTTGCTGAGCAGACATTGGGAGGACAGGTCGTGGCAATCCTGGCTGCTGAGGCATGGGGGCAGTCTGCCACTGTCCGGTTTGCAGGCTGCCTATGACAGGAGGGGCAGTGATGGCGCTAGGCCTTGGTACGTTCATAGCTACCTGCTGCATCTGATTAACCGGACCAGCAGTTTGGTTTACAATTGCTGCACGACCCGTCGTCAAACCACTGTTGATATTGGTGACTCGATAAAGTTGCTGCTGCTGCGCTTCTCTCTCAATCTGACGGGCTGCTTCCACTGCTGCTGGTGGTGGTTGTGCAGGTGGTGGTGGTGGTGGGAGAGCAGTCGGTACAACCGGTTTGCCTGGTTTGCCTTGTACAACAGTGGTAGGTGGCTGAGTTCGCACCACAGTAGGGAAGCCCGGGGAGGTTATGCTGACAGGGGAAGAAAGAGGTTGAGGAGGTGGTTGTGGGGTTTGTGGTGCGCTTGGCTGTTGCGTGGGGGTACCAGGTGCTACTGAGGTAGGTGAAGGTAAGCTTTGCTGAGGCACACTGCGGGTATTCATCGTGGCCATCCTGCGTCGTAAGAGCTGGGCTTGCTGCAGGCGGTGCTGAATCTGTTGTTGCCGAAGCTTGTGTTTGATGTTGAGGCAGAAAGGTACAGGGCACTTGTTCTCTTGGCAGTGCTTGGCATGATAGCAGCAGAGCGCTATAAGCTGTTTACACACTGGACATCCACCATTGGTTTTGCGCTTGCAGCCCTTGGTGTGCTGGACCACTCGCTTCATCTTCTGGCAGGATGGCAGTGAGCAATTTGCATTTCTGCACTGGCAAGCATGGACCAAAGACTGGATACAACGCTGAATACTCAACCGACGAGACTCTTGTGGACTCTTGGACTGTGCATCCCCTTGATTGTTACTCTCCTCGTCCAGGCCCAGGCCCCATTTAACCATCTTGTGCTCATGCCTCTTTGTGTTGTAGCAATTAACACAAAGGTCGTAATCCTTGAACAAAGAAAGAAAAACAAAATTCCGTTATGCCAGGCAATTAGCTTACTGTAACAGAACAAAGATCTACTTCTCCCACTGGTTGGAAATGTAAGTATTTCATCACAGACAATCTTCACTATCATATCGGAAACCCTTTGGCATTAGGGCCTTTGCTTGAAATAAAGCATGCACAGTAAAAAAACATTAATCTCTTTGTTATGCCCCAATACTTAGCTTTCTGGAAAACAGGTTTAACAGGATATCTTTGAAAAGAACAATTAGAATTACAATGAAGTATACATACACCCATTATGCTTCCACCTACTGACTAATCAATGCCCATGATTAAGTCAGCAACTCAGTGGAGTGCACCATCTTCTGCTGCCCCTCACACACCATATATTTAAAGTTTGCCAGTTACTTTCAGTTGCAGATTGCAGCTCCAATGACCAAATGGGGAGTTACAATGACTGGAAACAAACTTAAGTTTGCCAACAAATGTGAATGACTGTAAAGGCTTTGATCACATTCATTATCAGCCTGAAGTATGGGTAAAGCTTACACATGCCTTGTATACTCCCTTTCTGCAGTATAGAGATAGCAAAACAAATAAAAAAACAACTCAGTTGCTCACCTTGCTGACTACTATAGTTTCTTAGCTCACAGTCCCTTTTCCCCTGTACACTGGAGACATCAGAGACAACAGGCTTAAGACCGAAGAATGTTAGGCACTACCTTTAAGGTAGCTTGTTTGCATGAATGCATCTTCATGCCACACCCTACCTTCACATCCTAAACATGCTGCTGCACTGGGTAACCATACAAGTCCTTTTCTTATTGAGTTATTGATGGAATCAATTTAAAGGATTCTTTCTGTGGGGGAAGAAAAATTGGGTGCATATGTAAATGGGACCATGAATTGGGATTATAGTAGTCACTATGGTGACTAAACCTTATAAACTCCTACGTCCATTCCACTTCCACCCATACTCTTAGGAGACTCCCAAGAAAGGATAATGCCCAGAAGTAGGAGGCACATTACCTATTAACGCATCCCAAAAAGCACATCAGCCCAAAACTGGGATCCAGGAAATAGTTTCGACAGGCCACATATGGGGAAAGCCATATATGGCTGCCCTGCAAATAACACCTACCGGTACACAGCCTTGAAGAGCAACAGTGAGCACGATGACCCTTGGTAGGATGGAGCGCTCGTGGCATAGCACTCTAAGATACATTCAAAGATGCAGGTGATTACCCATATGTAAATATATCCGTTCGAGGACGGAAGCCCAGAGGGTCTACAAAAGTCACAAAGAGCCTGCTAGTTTTTTTCGGAGGCTCTTTGATCTGGAAAGGTAGAAGCTAAAAGCGCTGTGAACATCTAGCGTGAGGATAGTTCTGTCAGCATCTAATGTAGGGGAGGGGGTGGGAAGAATCACTTTAGACCGATTTCCTTATTCTTATGGAAATCTTAAAATGTTCTGGGCAGAAAAGGAGAAATAATTAACACCAACATGACTATATGACAGTCTCCTATTATCCAAGCGTGGAGTTCACAGATTCTTGTAAGGTATGAAATGGCAACCCAAAAAAATGTTTAATCTAGCCAGGGCTTGTAAGCCAAACGTCCTAACATGATGCTATTAGGAGCGTTTACAAGAGGGAAAAATGAAGCATTCCACTGAAATCTAGTGCAAGGTCCTCACGGCCCAGGTAGTCAAACTCAGCGATGGAATGGAGGGAAGGTGAAGGACAGTACCCTCTTGCTGAGATGAAACATCCTCCCCCAACGAGGGAGGGAAAGTGAGACTTAGGAAGAATGACCAGATTAAAACACCAAAGCAGAGGGGATGGAGCAGAGCAACCGGATCATCCTGTATTTGCGATTCATTCTTTGTTTGTTAAATATTTTGGGGGAAAAAACAAACATTATTCCACTTCAGCAGAAATGTAGCTCCTGGCGAGAAAAAGCTCATCATCTGGGAGGCAAATTGTTGGCCTCTGCTGCCCCTATGTGTAGCAAAAAGGTTGATCTCAGGATGGGCACATTTCACAAAAATGTGAAACTAAACTGAGAGAAACTCCCACATTTGAGTGAGAATTGTCGAGTCTGCTCAGCAAATTGACCTAATAGTTGTGTATGTCTGAAACATGGTCTTCTAGCAGAGCAATGCGATGATGTAGACTTTAGTAACATAGATCGAAGACCGTAAAATCATAAGTGTGGCGAACGAGCACAACCTCCAAGTTCTATACGAAAATCAGTGTTTTCAGTGGAAAGGAATTTGCAGCAACCACATGAGAGGGGGGGGGGGAGCAAGGACCACAAAGCTAACCAAATAGCCTTAGTTCCAAATAGTTGATGTGCTTGAAGGAATCGAGATGCTGCCAGAGGTCATGGAAGAAGTGGGATCCCACTGTGCCCCTCCCCTCGGTAAGTGTTGGCATTTATCACTTCATCTGAATAAGGGACGGGCTGATGAGAGGCATGTAATTCCTTCCTGGGTCAGAAAGATGGCCTAGCATGAACTTGCAAATCATGATGAAGAAACCTATTCCTCAAGCTAGTTTTAGGGTGGACTTCTGAATGTTGAACGAAAGACCAAGTGTGAAGGCTTACACCAACAGGAAGTTCAGATGATTGTGCTTCTGACGGGGTTAGGGTCTGAAGCAACTAGCCTTCGACACTCACTGGTTGCCCCCATATCCAGGAGCCCAAACCTAGTGAGTCCCCCAGCAGCTTTGCTGGATTTTTGGGGTTTATTTTTTCTCCTGCTAAGAGTGAGACTTTTTTTCTCCCACTCTTAGACATGATTCGAGATATCCTTTGACTTTGTAATGTGTTTTATGGGCTATGGGGTCTTTTACTCCATAGGGTTTCATGTGTTTTTGGTAAGTGTTTTAAACAGCACCCTCAGTGCAGCAACAAAGGGGTGTCATAGTGACCCTCAAACATAGACTCCATACCCTGGGACTGACTACTGTCTCCCAGGGCATGTAAAGTCACCATTGACTTTACTAGTCTTGAATTCTGAACAGAACCAGTACAAACCATCATATTGTGGAAGTGCTGGTAGGGGCAATTAGATTGCCCCTGGGTCTATTTTTCAAGGGGGCACTGTGCAGTCCCCCCTCGTCGAGTTTCTGGCTGGTGGCAGTGGTTACCACGTGAAATATTCCACCAGAATATTTCCTATGGGATTTTCCCATTCATTTTAAACACACCACTTTTTTTGGTGCAACGTTAAAGATACCGCCGGGTTATTTATTTAATATGTATTCCCCGGTTGGGTCTTTTTTCCAGGACTCGGTTTTAAAATGGCGTTTGTGTTCGCCTCTGTAACTCCAACCCAAGTCGAGCCCTTTGTTCCACTTTTGGCGGGCTTCTGCACAGAAGCCTCCAGAAGTGGTGCCACTCTGTCTGGGTCTACAGGATGCGTGGGAGGGGGGTTTAGGCACCCTGGACTGAGTTGCCTCAGCAACTCAAGTCACACTCTTGTGTGATTGGCCCAGTGGTGAGCCGCCCGGCTCACCACTTAGCATGTTTGATTGACAGCTAGGATTGATGAATGGGGGTTTTCTGCATAAAAGCAGGGCTTTGAGGACTGGAACTTCAGAAGTCGCCACAAAACCAAAGAATCCGAAGAGGGAGAAGCTGAGTTGACCTGCAACGACGACACCACCGGTGGAGCTCTGCTGAACCGCCTCACCACTTCCCGACGACAGAGAAGATCTTCATCCCGGAGAGTTTTCTTCCTTTGAATTGGTGGGGATAGCCAGTTTGCCCTCTTTTTCGCCTTCCTGGATCGTCTCGTGGTCGAATCGCCTGTGCCAAGCACCCCAGCAGCCGGATAGCCACGCTTCACCACTACCGTGAATAAAAGGGTATTACCTTTTAACCGGGAAACTCTGCGGTTGGTTTCTTCCCTGGTAGTGCAACGACCTCTAGCTTTCCTCCACGTCGAGAACCTCGCTTCCCCTGGATGAAGCACCGACTTGCACCCGCTGCCAGGAACAACTGCCCCCGCCGGAGCTTTCTCACCATTTCAGGTACTGTGTCCCGCCTGGTCTCCCTTGCAACAGACTATTCAAGGTGTCCTGTAAATCCTTGACTCTCTATCCTGAGGTGACCTGGGACCTGTTAACTAACTTATTCTGAACTGATTCAACTTCTTTTGAACTATCTGCAAAGACTTTTAAAGTACAATCCAACTGTGTGATCTTGGACACATTCCGCCTTGTTCTCTCCAAGAGTGGGCCTGGCCTATGAACTTTCTTGCTCCACAGTAGACTCTGCCTTTCTTGCCTTGCCGTGGTTCTTTTAAAAGTGTTGGTATTGTGTGCTCTCTAATTCTGCCTTTTCCCTCCCTTTTTAACTAACTTATTTGAGTGCCATCTTAGGTTAAGCGCTCACCTCTGTCTGCAAATAAGTGGTGTTTTAACTAAGACTTGTTCAATAAGTAATCAGGGATGTATATATATTGATAGTGACTGTGTTTTGAACTTGCTTGCCATATTAGTGTTAGTGTATTTTTTTTACAGGTGTGTTTTTAAATAATTATATACTTTGATACCAAAGCTCTGGTCCGTGTTTGCTTGTGCTACTGTATTTTGTTACCTAATGTGTATACTCTATATACTGCCTAACTCTTCTTGAGAGAAGTCTGACTGCTCAGCCACAGCTACCAGGTAAATCTGGGTGGTGCGGACTGCTACCAATTGGGTTTACTGCCAACACCTGTAGTCTTAAGCCTTTTGCAGTGGTCCTTAAGGGAACTGCACAGGTTTCTGTCTAACACACCAACAGGAAGTTCGGATGATTGTGCTTCTGACGGGGTTAGGGTCTGAAGCAACTAGCCTTCGACACCCACTGGTTGCCCCCATATCCAGGAGTTTCTGAACCTCTGCTGGAAGACATTCTGGGAATGGATGACAGAAAAACAGGGATTAGAAAGGGGCAAAAGGAAATAGGAGTGTCCCTCGCCCACATGGGGCAGGTGTCCAGTTGTCCCTGGTGATGACTTTTCAGGCTTGAAGGCGATTTAAATTCTTGGACTGTTCGTTTTGTCAAAAAAATAAATAAATAAGAATTGCTCCTTGATATGCCTCCCGTTCTGAGAATAGGTGTTGCCATCAAGACAAATATGGTGGTCTTGGAAACCTATGCTTCCCTGAAGGAATCTATCTGTAACATCAACCGTTTGCTGGTATGACTATGTCTTGTCATTGATTTTTTGCATTTTTGTTAGCTGCTTATCTATTTTTGGGCCAAATATTTTCCGGAAATTAAAAGAAATCTAATTCTCTATCTTGAAGTGCATGATAATGTACTAGCCAAACAGTGTGCCTGTCCCTACAGCAACACACATTTACCAAATCAACATACTAATATGCTGAATTTAGCACATGTAAACCCAACTGTTGGCCTCTGCCAGAACTCACGGAAAAGGTGCCTGCTTGTCACTGATCGGTCCTTGAAAGACTAACATTTCCCCCCAAAGCCAAAGGATTCCAACAAATGTCCACATAAGCTTTTCAGAAATGCGGGGATGATTTGAAATAAATGTTCATCAAATGCCAGGTAAGAAATTGTGTTCTCTGCGGAGCATATTCGCTCTAGAAGTAGCTGGTAACATGGCCTTTATTAATGCTGTTGTGCAATTAAAAGAGTGGGCGGACAAGAGTTCTTTTTTGTTCTGACAGCTTTGTATTCAGCCTTAACTCTCCAGTAGATAATCGGTGAGCAATAAAGTTTCTCGTCAATATGAAACTTGTCCAGCCAGATCATGATGCCGATGCAGCAGATGAACAAGTTACTTTCTTACCTGGTAACGTTCTTTCGATGGGATGGTCCGACGACGTATTCCATATCTATGACAGGTAATGTCCACAGCTGTGCTGCTTCGGAAAATCTTCGGCGTCTTCGTCCTGCGTCGATGCGCCATCCCCGAGGACCTCCTCCGAGGGCCGACGTCACCCGATGTGATAAGTAGGACGCACGACGCCCGTAGCCTCAGTTGTAGTTTTTTCCCCACAGAATGTGTGCCACCAGTTTTCTGCCAGTCAGACACACAAGGCCTTGCGGAACGCAAGCAGCAATCGCAAAAGAAATTCTGCAGCGGGGAAGGTAGGGAGGGAGCGATATGGAATACGTCGTCGGACCATCCCATCGAAAGAACGTTACCAGGTAAGAAAGTAACTTGTTCTTCGAGGGGATTGGATCCTCCAACGTATTCCATATCTATGACAGACTCCCAAAGCAGTACCAAGCAAGGAGGCGGGAAAATAATTTAGAACACAAATTTAGCATGCCCAATCAAATTGCGGAATAAAGGACTGCCTTGCCAAAGGCCAGATCCTGCCCTCTGATGGAATCGAGGGAGTAGTGACGTACAAAATTATTTACTGAAGCCCAGGTGGCTGCATCACAGATGTGACGAATAGGAACACCCCTCTGCAGGGCAGTAGACGCAGCCACTCCCCTGGTAGAATGGGCCCGCAAGCCAGCCGGAGGGGCCTTACCCGTCAAGCGGTAACACAGAGATAGCTAAAATAATCCAACGAGACAAAGTCTGTTTCGTCACAGCTTGCCCCAAACGCTTTCCAGCGTAACCAATGAAAAGTTGATCGTCCACTCTGACCCGGGACATGCACGAAATATAAAAGCTCAATGCTCTCCTAGGATCAAGCCTATGGAGCCTCTCCTCTTCCTTACCAGGATGTGGAGGAGGGTAGAACGCCGGAAGAACAACCTTCTGGCTCAAATTAAATTCCGAAACCACCTTTGGAAGAAAGGAAGGACGAACTCTAAGGAAAACCCTGTCCTTATGAAACACAGTGAAGGGTGGCTTAACTGAAAGTGCATGGAACTCACTCTGCGAGCGGAAGTAACCGCAACCAAAAACACAGTTTTCAGAGTTAACAGTCTCAAAGGGCAAGAATACAAAGGCTCAAACGGAGCACCCATAAGAAACTTAAGAACAAGGTTCAAATCCCAACCAGGCACCAGAAAAGGTGACGGAGGAAACACGTTAGTGAGCCCTTTCAAAAACTGAGAAATTAAAGGAATCTTAAAATAGGAATATTCTTCAGACGAGCGCTTAAAGATGGACAGCGCCGCCAGGTAACCTTTAATGGTCCCCACTTGCAAGCCCCTGTGGGCCAAGGAAAGCAAAAAAGACAGAACCATGGGAATGTCACACTCAAAAGGACCACATTCTTAACTCTGCACCATTCGCAAAACTTTCCCCAATGGCAATGGTACAGAGACTTTGTTGCCGGCCGCCTGGCCAAGAGCAACACCTCCATCACGTCTTCAGGGAGGTCCCAATCCTTATACCTCAACCTTTCAGAAGCCAAGCGTGAAGGTTGAGGGATCTGACCTCTGGATGGAGAACCTGACCCCCCCGGTCCCGTGAGAGCAGATCGTCTCGGTAGGGAAGACGACGTGGAGGGCAGATGGACAAGTCGAGAAGGTCCGGGTACCACGTCCTCCGGGGCCCACGCCGGAGCAATGAGGATCATCCGGGAACCGAACCTCCGTAATCTCCGCAGTACTTGCGGGATGACGGGGACTGGAGGAAACGCGTACAGCAGTGGGAATGACCACTCCACCACGAACACGTCTCCTAAGGCTCCTTTTGGAGGAAATTCCCGCGAGCAGAACCTTTCGCACTTCCGGTTGACACTGGAGGTGAAGAGATCCACTTGAGGGGTCCCCCAAAGGGCAAAGATCTCCAGGAGAATCTCCTGAGCCAGCTCCCACTCGTGAGAGATCGTGCTCTGCCTGCTCAGAGCGTCCGTCTCATTGTCGTCTCCAGCCAGATGAACAGCCGAGATCGAAACTTCCTGCTGGATGGCCCAGAACTCGAGCTGCATCGCCTCCCTGCACAGAGGAAGTGACCCTGCCCCCCCTTTTTTGTTGAGGTAGTGCATGGCCACGTGCTGTCCGTTAGAATCAGGACACTCTATCCTCGCACAGTCGGCAGAAAAGCCTTCAGGGCAAGCCTGACAGCCCTCAGCTCCAACAGATTGATATGGAGTCTGGACTCCGACGGAGACCAACGACCGCTGACTGTCAACTCGTTGGCATGAGCTCCCCATCCCGTGAGGGATGAGTCCGTCACGATGGTCACCTCTGGCCAGGGCAGCCAAAACGGGGCCCCCTTCATCAGATTGCCTTCGACAGCCCACCACAGAAGGTCCTGGGCGACCGAGGGCGGCACCTGAACAGGGTCCGACAGCCTGCCGGAGGACAGACCACTGGAGCTTGAGTGCCCACTGCAAAGATCTCATCCGCAGACGAGCCTCTGGCACCAGAAGAATGCAGGATGCCATGAGGCCGAGCAGTCTCAAGAACTCGGACGCAAGGAGATTCTGGGCAAGTTAAATTGAGGGAGAAGCCCAGCTTGTGAAGGGAGTGGCAGGTGACGGACAGATGATCCATGACTTGCTCGGGAGAGCTCCCCCTGATCAACCAATCGTCCAGGTAGGGGTAGATGTGAATCCCCCCTTTCCTGAGATGCGCTGCCACCACCACCATGAGCTTGTTGAAAACCCTCGGGCAGAGGTCAATCCGAAAGGCAGGACCCGAAACTGAAAGTGCGAGTCGCCAACCGTGAACCTCAGGTACTTCTTGTGCTTGGGATGGATCGGCACATGGAAGTAAGCGTCCTTGATGTCGAGAGACACCAACCAATCCTGAAGCTGAAGGGCCTGGAGGACTTGAGAGAGAGTAACCATCTTGAACTTGTCCTTCCTGAGGAGTTTGTTAAAACTGCGCAAGTCCATGATGGGTCTCAATCCCCCGTCTTTCTTCGAAATCAAAAAATAAGGGTAATACCATCCCCTGTTCCTCTCCGCTACAGGCACCAGTTCTATGGCGCCTTTCTCCAGCAGGGCTTGAATTTCCTGCGCAAGGAGCAGATCCAGACTCTTCAAAGAGAGGTTCCCAGGTGGACTGTCGTGAAGCCTCTGCCGAAAGGGAAGACAGTAGCCGTGGGTTATGATCTCCAGAACCCACACATCTGAAGTAATGGCACGCCACTCTACAAGATGCTGCGCCAGCCTTCCCCCAACCGGCGAACCATGGGACCTGGCCTCATGACTGAGTGGTAGCGGCTGCGGCGTTGCCTGAGGGCAAAGAGGCAACTGCCCGAGTGGCTTTGGCACCTCGAGTACCCTCTTTTCCACCTCTGGCACTCTTACGGTGGCCTCTTTGACTGCTAGCTCCTCTCGCTTTACTGAAGGGTGAGTAATAGCGAAAGGAACCGCCCCTCCATTGTTGTCCCCTAGGACGAAAAGGCAGAGGTTGTCGAACGGCAGCGCCTAACGACTTCCCTGCAGCTTTGGAGGTCTGCAAACTCTCAAGGCTCTCGTCAGCCTTGCTGCCAAAAAAGATGTTCACCGTCAAAGAGCATGTTGAGGAGCCGGCACTGCACATCAGGAGCGAACCCAGACTTCCGCAACCATACAAACTTGCGTATTACGATGCTCGCCGCCATGGACCAGCTGACACAATCTGCCATGTCCAAACCCGACTGAACGGCCTCACACATGGCATCCTTGCCATCCTGAACCATAGCAAGGAAACCATCCCGTTCGTCCCCTTCGGGAATATGTTCAGCCACTAATGCAACACAGTTCCACAGAGTGTGTGTGAAACGAGACAAGGCACATATGGAGTTGTGCGCCTGAAGCGCCATACCCCCTGAAGAAAACACTTTCTTCGCCCAGCCGTCAAAACTTTTGTCGTCCCTATCCGGAGGGATGGTAGGATACACCGCCTGCTTTGCTGGGGCCGTAGCCGCCTGCACCACCAAACTCTCCGGAGTGGGGTGCCTGGACAAGTAGCAGGGGTCGCTACTGGCTGGATGGTATTTTCAGGACAAAGACTTGCCCACTGCCGGGAGACTCTCCGGAGCAGTCCAAGCTTAGCACTTAGTAACACTTATACCACTTGCTCATTCTAAACGACTCAAGGCCCAGTAAGAATGTTTCTCTTTTGCATTTTCCCTTGTTCCCTTCCTTGCCTTGAAGCACTTTGAAACACTGTTGTTCTGTGTATAAGCTCTGTACAAATGACCGAAACATTTTTTTTTTTAAAATGACATTTTATCGGCAAGGCTATCGACTTCACCTACTACTATCATCTTCCACATTATCTACTGCCCTCCAGGCCCTATTCCTTAGTTTCGAAGGAGATCTTCTCCACTTGACAAGTGACAGCATAAAACCTTCATCAAAGGTTATCCTTCTCAGCGACCTTAACCTGGGTCTTAATAACCCCACCGACCCCCAAGCCTCCGCCTTGGTTAGCTCCCTGACCTATCTAGGATTTAGTCTTTGTGTCAAGTCCCTCACCCATTCCAAAGGGCGCAACTGGATTGCAGACCACAATTGCCAGGTCTCCAGCTGCTCCAATGCCCCCTGCCCACGGTCTGACCATCATATTATTGCCATTGACTTCCCACGTTGCCATTATCCCAAACCTGCCCCCACTCCCTTACCCCCTACGTGGGCTTGCAGCTCTCGCAAACTCACCAATGACTACACCCTTAAACCAGAGCACCTCTGCTCACATGACCCCACCACCTTAGCAGATCTTTATATCAAAACCCTAAGAACTGCAGTGGATACTATTGTCCCCCTACACCCAAACCTGCAGGACAACTCCTGGTTCACCTCTGACCTCCTGGAACCCCGAACCAAAAAACAGTCTGCTGAAACAGCCTGGAAACACAATCGAACTCGGACAACCTAATATTAGCCTTTACAGAAGTAGCCAAACAATACAAACAAGCCATCATAAACGCCAAAGCCACCATCTTTAATGCAAGAATTGCCAATGCAAAATCTGACAACAGGGAATTGTTGTCCATATTGAAAGAACTAGAAACCCCCAACACCCACCCTCCTGAAGGACATACTGTGGTGCACCAACACCCAAAATGCCATGTCATTATAAATGGACACCCTACACCAAAGAATCCTCATGAAAAGATCCTTCCTGAAGCCCTGGTTCCAAACCACTTCCAACCTCAGCCAGCAAATGACCTCAGGCCACAGAATCAATTTTTTTCTGATTAAAAAAATAAAATAAATCAACAAACTAGAAACTTCTCACATCCTAGAGAGTCTCCAGCCGCCCTCAAGATGTAAAGGTGATATCTGTCCAGCTTCAGTAATCAAAGACTGTTGTGAAACTCTCACCCCCTTCATAAATGCTTCCTTCGAAACAGGCCCTGTGCCATCCTGCCTCAAGGAGGCCTGGGGTTCTCCCCCTATTAAAAAAAATAAATAAATAACCCTCTCGACCCTGGCTTCCCCAACAACTACTGGCCAAACACTGCTGTCCGCTTCTTACTAAAAATCTTGGACAGAGCAGCCTATGTCCAAATTCAACGCCACCTGGAAACCAACTATATACTAGGAGTCTGACAGTCTGGCTTCCGTCCAGGTCACGGCACTGAGTCAGCGCTCTCAGACCTCATTGATTTGGTTTTTAAGATCAGGGATGAAGTGAAACCTGCCCTGCTACTCTCAGACCTCTATTCTGCCTTCGACCTAGTCTATCACAAAATCCTCTGCCACGTCTACCTCAGCATCATTCTCACCTGACGCCACAACTTGAATGGCTTCCTTCTTAGAAGGTAGAGTGATGAGAGTCTACGTGGATAAAGATAGCGCACCACCTGCCCCAATCAAGTCTAGAGTCCCACAAGGCTCCTGCTTCACTCCCACCCTCTATAATGTATTCACCAAACTGCTCTTCGACCTCCTGGACTCCTATGGTGTAAGCCTATACAAACTATGCAATGACACGCAAATTCTGCTTCTCCTATCGGGAAACTACCCCAATGACACAGACAAACAAGTTACTCTCTTACCCGGTAACGTTCTTTCGATGGGATGGTCCGACAACGTATTCCATATCTATGACATGTAAGCAGCACAGCTGTGGTGATTACATGTCATAGATATGGAATACGTCGGAGGACCCAATCCCCTCGAAACATTATGCACGGCATACCCAACAATCCAAGCCTGGATGGCAACCCATGGACTTTGTCTGAACGACAAAAAGACTGAGATCCGTCTTGTAGGCCCATTAACAGCATTAAAATAACCTACCTTCAACATTGACGGCACCCAGATTCCGGTCTCTCCGGTAGTGAAAACACTAGGGGTACAACTTGATGCTTCACTCTCGCTGTTTCGCCAAGTGAGCACTTCTCATAAGCAGCCTAAACTACAAAATTGATAAATGCTGCCAAACATTTCCTCTCCACAAACAACTGTCAAACGATTGCACGAGCGCTGTTAGGTGCCAAACTAGACTACTGCAACATTTTCTTCGCTGGCACACAACCTGCAGAAACTACAGAATCAAAAATAATGCCCTTTGAGCTGCATTACACATCCCTAAAAGCAGAGCACATCTTTGCCCCCCGCAGGGCTGCTCATTGGCTCCGAATCAAAGAGAGGAACATGTTCAAGACCTTATCTATCACCCAACAAATGCATCTCTTAATCTGCCCCACCATGTCCATCCCAAAAAATCTCCAAAACCCTCTCATCCAGACCTAACAGAATGCCATAGACCCACAGACTATCCCAGCCTAAAGCGAAACGAGCCAAAGCTGGAGGATCCAGAGTTCCCTCCATTACTGCTAAACAATGGAACTCCCTTCCTCTCGCGATAAGAGCAGAAATATCTTACTGGGTTTTCCGGAAGGCGCTTAAAACTTGGCTATTTAACGAAGCATAACTCCCACCTGTGGCACACCGTCCTTACTGGATGAACTCGGAGCACTTCTTACCCTCCCCACTTTGAATACTGATCTCCGCTTGCTCTGCCTGTTATAACCTAGCATGACTCTCTACTATGTGATGTAGAGATTCTGTATTTATGTATTTTATGTCAATTTGCCTGTAAACAATCCAACACTAAATATAACTGGTACCTGTAACAGCGCCCCAATGCCCTCAGGTTTTTGTGTGCTTTTTTAATGGAAAAATAAATAATTAGGCACCAGCTTTAAATCCCTACAGACTGCAACCATTCACCCTCTGCAGAATTAATTGTGCAGTTTAGCCTTTATAGTATTGGATTTTGTTTTATTTATCAATGTGCGTTGGGACCAGGCATCTCGCTCTTTTAGATCATAAAGGCCCTTTTTTGACGTGTGCCACCCATGGCACACTCATGCTGCCTCGAGGCTCATCAAGTGTGTTAAATCCTCCCTAAAGATCTCAAGTTCTGGAGTCTGGCATAGCCGTAGCCAGTACACAACAGGTCTTCATGCAGCAATCGCGTATATAGGGCACAGGTCAATTTCAAGATGCAGCAGGGCATTGGGAGTTCTCTGGGGAAGCCATACGAGATTCTTGAGAAATTTGTTTTCCACCACGGCCAAAGGGTTCAAGTTCGCATACCCCTATATGTCTGCCCCAAGGAGGGCTGTGGCCTTAGCCTGCTTCCTGTAAAGGTCCAGAGGTGGGGAAATGCCCCTCCACCGTGCCCATTCAAGAAGGCACATGTCCAGCCACTATACTTTTCTAACGTTACCACGGCCTGGACCAACTGACTTGTCCAGTACCCACTGTCGTGGAAATGTATTCCGACGTAGCCTCACCTGCTCCAAACGGCATACCCTCCCACCCTAAGGTCAAGTTTCAGATGTTTTCCAGAGTGGTGCCATTGTTTTTGTTTTCTCTGTGTTCAGGCTCAGTTTTAGCTCTTCGCACCTTCTCATGAAGGATGACCGTGACTACTTCAGACCACCACGGCGTGATGGACAAAATCATAGCGTCATCTGCAAAAAATGAGACTGAGATATCTTCTCTGGAACAGCTTTGGAGAGTCTTTACCCTCATCGACCAACACATCACTCACTTCCTCAATAAATATACAAAATAAGAGCGGGCCAGAACACATCCCTGTCTCACACCTTTCGTGACTTCAAATTGGTCAGTGACCTCCCTGCCTAGATCCACTCTAATGACTGCTTTATGGTGCCTATAAAGTGATTGAATGACATTCGTTAACCCAAGTGGCATTCCCCTTTTCAGCTAAACTTGCCACAATAGGGCTCGCAGGATGCAGTCAAAAGCAGTCCTCAGGTCCACAAAAGTGGCAAAGAGTCATTTTTCGCAGGATGGTATATTTTTGGATGATGTCATAAAGACAGAAGCTCTGGTCAACTGTGCCCTTTCCACCCAGGAAAATCGCCTGAAGCGTGCGCTTATGGTCTCACTTTCTGTAGCCGAAGACTGTACTTGTCACAAAATCACCTTGGCGAAACCTTGCCAGAACAATCGAACAGTGATATGGGACGATCATTTGCCGGGCACTTTCCCTTTCCCCTTTTTATAAACTGCCACAATCTCTGCCAGGAGTCAGTGACAGAGTCAGTTTTAACATACGCATTGAATAGTTTCCAGAGAATCGCGCGCCCAGATAGATGTTTCACGTTTAAATAAGTCTATCGGTACATTATCAGGGCTCACCACCTTTCCTGCCTTCTGTGAGTTGATGGCAGTTGCCACATATTCAATACTAAATTGTTACCCACTTGAGGGTTTAGGGGTGTGTGAGAAACCTGGGGGTATTCTCCCATGCAGACCCCAAGAATCCTCTATTCAGGTGGCCAGGGGAGGGCCCACCACTTTTGGATTCCAACCCTGGGGGTGGACGGCGAGGGAGGATCACCTGAGTAGGGGAGTCCGGGGTTGCATCCATTGGAAAACCCCAGGTGAGACACAGTATCTCAACAGGACGATAGGCGAGGAGGAAGAAGTCTCTGAAGCCTTAATGCGATATGAAGGTCCCACTGTACCTGATCCAAAAAGGAGGCAAAAATATAGTATCAGAACAAAAGCAGGCAGTAAAGAGGGTCAGATGAGACAAAAGCATGGCTTTGACCTCAACACTTATTTATTTTCCTCTATTTCAGATCATAGGGTGTGTTATCAAGATCAGTACTTTCATGACAGGGGACAGGGTGCATACCAGGGACAGAGAGTAACCTTAAAAAAGGGGAATCACCCCAGTCGTATAAAAACAAGTCCAGGGGATTCCCTTTCCCCCCCTGTCATTCACCCTAAGATTATTCAGCCTACAAACATCAGTTTCATCTCACCCCGTCTCCCCCTACCCATTTCCAACATGTACTGGGAAGAGGCAGAGAGTTATAAAGATTACCCATAGGAACAACACTGTGAAGGGGAAGATGCAGGGAAAGGTCTTCTACACTCCACCATTAGGCTGTCCTGTTAATAGTCAGACAAGGCCAGGCACTTGACAGTAACCATACACACCTGACTCCACTTGACTCCCAGTTAGGGTAGAAAAGGAGAAATTACTCACTGTGATCTTTCTATGGATTCTTCTCCCGCAGATTCCTCATCTGACAGATATCCTCATCCAGTTCTTCTGCTTTGAAAAGTTTCGACAGTGGCATAGAGGACCTCGACACGGCTGTTGATCGGTCTTGCTCAGTGCTTGATCGTCGGTTCCGGACGTGACATCAGGCGTTGTATATAAACCACGTCACTACGCCCCATACTCAGTTGCCCCTTTTTTCCCCCCACGCTTGAACGCTTCAGAGAAAACAATGGGAGACGAGGCTAATAAGCCTGCAAAAACATGAAATGGGAAACATCCTAAAAATAAAAAAAAGCTTAAAATAAGCTTTACAGAATAATGAAAAACACATCCTTTTTTTTAAAGAAACAACTAGCCAGATAGGAACGGTCACCTCAGAGTCATCACCAGGCGTCTCTTTGTTTAGATAGGTGCACCAGGCTGTAAGACTTTCTGAACGAGATGGAAGGGAGGGCCAATGAGGAATCTGCGGGAGAAGAATCCAAAGAAAGATCATTACGGCGAGTAATTTCTTCAGGAACACTGCTCCACAGATTTCCATAAGCGAAAGGAGTCTTTTTCAACTGTTTTCAGTCAAAATTCGAACACATTTTTCTAAAAAAACTCGACCGCAAGGTCAGTTTTGCAGATTTCGGGTTTCAAAAAGTGCACCGACTTCCATTTCAAAATGCCAGTGACCGACCCCCCACAACATTTGTCTGTGGTGTCTGGGGAAGGATCACAAAACGAAGGGATGTGCATGGTGCGCCAAAATGCACTTGAAGTCCCTGCTCCAGCGGGCGCTTAACTTGCTTTGGGCCGACTGAATCTGAAATTCCTGGTGCGGTCAATCATCCGGTCTTCAGAGGCTGAGACTGAAGGGCTCACTCCCGAAAAAGAAAAGCATCAACAGAAGGCCAAGAAGCGGTCACACTCGAGGAGCCAATCTTCCTAGTCTTCGCACAAGAAGAAAAAGCACCACTGTCGTCAACACGAGTCCAGCTCGTCGTTGGAGAAAGGCAAGCCCTCGGATAGGTCGACCACTCGAGATGAGTGGCAACATTGTAAGAGCCAAATGCTAGCTATGTTTAAAATGCAGGCTGCTGCAGGTGCGGGACCACGTCCTCGCCCCCCGGAACAGCAAGCCTTGGTAGCAGAAGCGGTGCTCGGTACTCCAGACCCCTCACACACCAAACCATTGACGTCGGACAAGCCGTCGACATAGACAGAGAGGCGCAGAAGCCCTCGACGCCCGGTCCTTCCGGAGGCCTTCGAGACACTAGCATTTCTGACATTACAGTGGTACCCAAACCCTGATTGGCACCAGCAACTACATTGGTGGCTTTAAGTGTCATGCTGCCAGAAGTAAAAACCTTCTTGGCCATTGTGTCCAACCTTTTACCTTCTCTATCTGGGGGCAGATTATAAGTAGAGCTGAAGGTCTCTGGATATTGGGGCTGCCTGTACCACAAGTCCTTCCGGAGAAGGGTGAGAAGCCAGAAAAGATGGATCTCCTCTTGCCGGCATGTACTTCCCCGTAAAGCTAGAGCTGACCAGGGAATGGAACAGTGAGGCTAGGGGATCAGCAATTGCCTGTTTGAGTGGCATGTGTTCTGAAACAGGACCTTCGTCCAGTATGTCTGTCAGGTCGTAGCCCAGTGTAGGTGCTGACACAGACTTAAGGCCTAGGGTATCTACCAGGCTTTCCACTAGGACCCTGGATTTAGCGCGAATATGACTGAGTGTAGGGCTGGCTCTGTTGGGGCTCTAGGTCTGGAGACGTATCTAGGCCGCTGGCATCTTGCAACCCTTGGGCCAGTGCCAACAGTTCCGCCAGACAGTCGAAGAAAATCTACTTCTCCTGACCCAGTATATATGGGATCGATGTCCCCTAGATCTTTGTCACGGTCAATGATGGAAACCGACTTCATGGAGTCGAAGAATCCCGTTTGAAAGAGAGACAAAGGACTTGTCACCAGCAGTTGGTGCCGACAGTGCATCCTTCGGCGCCAACAAAATAGTTGCCAGCGCCAATCAGGGTTTGCGTACCACCGCAATCTTGGAAATGCTAGAGTCTCGAAGGCCTCAAGAAGGCCAGGGCGTCGAGGGCTGCTGCGCCTCTCTCAGCATCGAGCTCGACGGCTTGTCCAATGTCGATGGTTTGGTGCATGAGGGTTCTGGAGTACCGAGCACCGCTTCTGCTACCAAGGCTTGCTGTTCGGGGGTCGGGGGCAGTGGACCCACACCTGCAGCAGCCTGCGTTTTAAACATAGCATTTGGCTCTTAAAACGTTTCCACTCATCTCGAGTGGTCGGTCCAGCCGAGGGCTTACCTTTCTCAGACGACGAGCTGCATTCGTGTCGATGACACTGGCGCTTTTTCTTCTTGTGCGAAGACGAGGAAGAGTGGCTCCTCGAGTGTGACCGCTTCTTGGCCTTTCTGAAAAAGAAAAGCATTGACAGGAGTGGGCCCTTCAGTCTCGGCCCCGGAAGACCAGATGTTCGACCGCGCCAGGGATTTTAGATTTGGTCAGCCCACAGCCAGGTTAGCGGCCGCTCGTGCAGTGACTTGGAGTGCATTTTGGCGCACGACACACATCCCTGTGTCGTGATCCTTCTCCAGACACCACAGACAAATTTTGTGGGGTGGGGGGGGGTCGGTCACCGACATTTTAGAATGGAAGTCAGTGGACTTTTTGAAACATGAAATCTGCTGAACTGACGTCAAGGTTTTTTGAAAAATGTTTTCGAGTTTTGACTGAAAAGAGTCGAAGACTTGGGTCATGTTCCTCAAAGTAATGTGCTAAGCACGCGGCAAAAAGGAACAGAGTATGGGGCGTAGTGACGTGGTTGATATAAGACGCCTGACGTCACATCCGGAGCCGACGATCAAGCACCGAGCAAGACGGATCGACAATCGAGGTCCACTGAACTGGATGAGGATATCTATCAGATGAGGAATCTGCAGGAGAAAAGCAATCCATTGAAGGTGTGGTTCTGTCAGGTGGAATGAGCAAGCTAGGGTTGCTGGACGTATCGTGGAAGCCAGGGAACAGGAGGCTGCAGTAGGAGGAGCCCGGAGGATCCAGAGGAGAACAGAGACGTGTCGGAGGGGTTTCAGCATGTGTCCCTGGAGCCAGATTGGGGACAGCTGCAACCTGCTGGCTGCATTCAGGCTATTGCTTGTTCCCGGGGTGCCCGAGGGCAGGTGGTGAGACTCAGACTTGGATCCACATATCCTGACGAGATTGCATGGCAGCGCTGTGCTACGGGGTGAGTTTCAGGAGGGAGCGAGACAGAAAGAGAAACTCTGTAGCGTGCGGGTGGCTGTAGCGGGAACAGTGAGCGGTGGAGTGCAAAAGGCAAAAGAAGGCAGAAGAAAGAAAGGTGCGCAGGCAGAGCAAAAGCAGGAAAAAAGTAGGTTGTGATGATTCTGAAGAACAGGAATAAAAGAGGGTGCGAGTGACCCGGAAGAGAAAAGGTGCAAGAGGCACAGCAAAGTGAAAGAAGTGTACAAGAGGCACAGCAAAGTAAAAGAAGGATGCATGAAGGCGGCAAAGTAAAAGAAGGATGCATGAGGGCGGCAAGGTGAAAGGTGTGCAAGAAGAAAGGCAAAGTGGATTGTGTGCAAGAGGCACAGACAGACGAAAGGTGGGGAAAAGACAAAAGGCAGAGTGAAAGAGGCACAGGAAGGAAAAGGTGCTAGAAGAAAAGTACAGAATTTAAGGAGAGGGGCCAGAAATCAGAGTGGTCTAGCATGGGTGGAGCAAAAGCCCTGCTTTCTCGAAAGTCTCTGATACTGTCCTATGAAAGAACTGTGCTTTGAAAGGTACATCCTGACAAGGTGAACTTTGTTTGAGACAAGAGGGACCTAGGCTTGGGGAAGGGAGCCCTGAGAGGCCTAAAGGAAACTGCTAAAGGAACTGAATCTTCATTTGAGACAGGAGAGGCTGAGACTTGGGGAAGGGTACCCTGAGAGGCCTCAAAGCAGTTGTGTCTTCTTTTGGAACCAAAGGGGTCAGCGCTTCGGGAAGGGCACCCTAACACACCCAAAGGAACTGATAATCTTCATTTGAGACAAGAGAGTACTAGGCTTGGGGAAGGGAACCCTGAGAGGCCTAAAAGGAACTATGTATTTTCTTTTGAAACCAGAACGGCCAGAGCTTGGGGAAGGTAACCCCAAGAGACCCAGAGACTTTGTGAGCTATATTGACTTGCTGCAAGAGCCCTACCTGCAAGATTCCAAATGCAATACTTTTGCATTGAGCTACTTTTACACTGGCAGAACTAAACCTGACAGCAAGGCTACCTGAAATCAGCCACGGTTTGCATTTCTTTTTGAGCCACCAGTTTTATTTAAGAAGACCCTGCAACACATTTGCTTTAAGAGTGAGGGCAAGCATAGGTTCTGACACAGAAGGACTTTGGTTTTGGACTTATGGACATCAACGACCCTTTGAAGCATCAGTTGAGGGAACAATCTCATTAGAGTTAGGGCCAGTTAGGCATTACACCAACCCTGCAAAGTTTTACAATAAAGGTTTCCAAACTGTTACATTTGAATCTGCGTCTCTCTAATACCATGCCTGCCTCATAGGTGCCATCCCCTATAATGTCCTCTTTCCTCCCACACACCATATAAGGAAGAGAAGTATTCCAACCATGCTTCTGCGGTTATACTGCACTGAATTTCTACATCCCCCCCTTACTTCAGCACCTGATAAGTTTTCAAAAGATATTATAATCTCTGGTATCTAAGGCCATGCAAGAGACGCCCACTTAGTTTTAAAATACATTTCCTTCTTTTTCTTAACAATTAGCTTGTACTTGGAGTGTTTCAACCAAAGTAGAGCTTTATCAACAGACGATCCGCTTGATAAGACCTCTCTTTCTAAAGCAACTCTTGCTTTACAAGTGCACACTTTTGGTCATACCATTCTACCTTGGTCAGTACTTTCTTTTTAATTTGGTGGCTAGTGCTAGTAACAAAGGGAAATATTCCATCAACCATCTTCCCAGAAATTTCGATCACCTCAGTTTCATTGACTTCATTGAGCACACCTTGTTTGTTTGTTTAATCATTTGTAATGCGATCCAGACCCAGGGGTATCAGGGCGCAGCAGTTACAAGAATATGCAAAGCTTGAGTACAGAAGTTACAGAGGAACAGATATGGGTACATCATGATCATACATTGACATACAACAAAGGTGATTATATACATATATACATTCTATATACAAATCTAGTGGAGGTAGATGGGAGGAAGGATAGAGGTGTGCCTGTGTGGCTGGAAGTCCGTGAGCATGTGTGAGACTTACTGATCTGTTAGATCCTTCTCAAGATATAGAATTAATAATGGTGTGGTCTAAAAATCACTCCAGTCCAATTTTGCCCTACGTCCATGACCAGATACGCGTATGGCCTGATTTAATTAGTTATTCCCTTGGGGCAACCTATGCCTGCCTTCAAGCTCAATTGAAGCCATTAAAAGGTCTATGATCACTATCACATTTTTCCAAAATCGTAAATGCCAACATAGGTCATATTTGCAGGTTGGTCTCCAACAAGGCAACCATAACAGGCTCTTAACTCCAGCTCATGTAAGCTTCTAATTGTGTTAGTTGTTAATCTATGCGCTTTCTTAGGGCAAAGGCCTATTAGTAGTGTAATCTCCCACGCCTTATCCTGGTCACCCCAGATTCCTTCCAGTTCCACAAGGGGCTTAAGCTGCATATTAAAATCTCTAACAACAACTGTAATACCACCCTGGGGCTGCAACCTGCCATGAGCAAAACCAGTGCATACAATTCTGTGGTGACAAGCATGGAGTTGGGCCCGTTATACACTTTAAAGATTGATATACCTTGTCCTTTCTGTGTCGTTATTACCAGGTTTTGTAGGTTTGCATATTTTATTATACGATTGTCCACCCTCCAATTCAATAGCTACCCAAATCAGCAATCTGACATTTGGGAAGCCTCTAGGGCCTTTGTTTGCAGGGATCTGGGTATGTCTGGTAACCCTATAAATCGACAGGCTCCAATGCCCATGTTTCCTGTAGCAACACAAGTTGAAATCACCTGATAAAGTTAATCCAGCTTGGTGATGAAATGCTCTTTACTAAACCAGCTATATTCCAGGAGAGCTTGGTAACGGGAGCACTTACATTGCCCCCCCCAAACTAGGCCTAATGGTCAATCAACACCCTCCAGTCCATCGTCCCAACCATGGAGCAGGTTCTGCTTGATGGTACATTTACCCTGTTTATCATATTCGATGTGGGTCTGGTTACTGCGACTTCCCCCATGTTCACCCCCAGGCTCGCTCATATTACCCTCATCTGAAAGCAGGCTGGTATCCAGTACCTAAATGGCCATCAATGTTGTGAGGGATGCCACAAATGCGTGAAATGCTTTCTGAAAGGATCTTTCATCCTCTTTGTACTTGTTAGCAATAGGTCTGCATTAGTGTCTTGCCCCTCAGTGTTGAATTCCACCAATTGAGGATACAGTGGAGAGTCCTGAAGTGCCAAGGGTGCAGAATCCGAGGACCTGGTGCAACAATTAATAGAACTGACTGTTGTAGCTGGCGGAGTGAATGATGGTGATGTGGGTGGAGGAGTAACAGGATCCAGTGGTGTAGGACTACCTTTGGAAGGAGTCGGATCAGCAGAAAGTCTGCTGGAAGAAACAAATTGAGATGTTCTATACCTATCGCTGAGTCCTGAAGGTAGGATGAGCATAACCAAGTTACTCACCATAGTGACTACCTTACTCCTAGTCCATAGTCCTCTTTCCTCCATACTTTTGGGGCATTCCGTCCATTGGGACGGCACCGGAGCACTTTGAATCATCAAAAAACAACTTGTTGTCCTTCTTTTATGTTTATGCAGGTCCACAGCACGTGGCTATAACCCCGCCTTCCTGAGCTCCGCCCCACGCATCGCCCTTAAATCTTTTTTTATCGTTAAAGTCAAAGGACCATTAGCAAATAGAAGAACCTTTTTAGAGGGGAAGGCGGGCAGGCGTATGGAGGAAAGGGGACTATGGATTAGGCGCAAGGTAGTCACTGCAGTGAGTAACTTTGTTATACTCCTACGTCCCGTCCCCTTTCCTTCATACTTTTGGGAGATTCCCAAGCACTAACCACAGAAACGGGATGAAGGAAATTCCCCTTAATGGAACATGTTTTTAAGAACTGCCTGGCCAAACTGAGCTCAGCCCGGGAGCACAGGTAGAGACAATATTGTATACAAAAAACTGAGGTAGAAGCCCACGTAGCAGCCTTGACTATGGACTCCCAAGGGACATATTTCTGGAAGGCAACAGCAGCTGCTTTGCATCGGACCAAATGTGCATGAACGCCCTTTGAGGCCTAAAGGCCCTGAACTGTATAAGGCTCTGAAGATACAGGAAGCAATCCATTGTGAAATGGAAGCTTTTGAAGCTGGTATTCCTTTTGGGTCCCCGAAAGTCAGAGTTAAGGAGCTTCTGAAATTGCTTGTTCTTTGAAGATAAAACTTCAAAGCTCTTCTGACATCTAGGTTATAGAGCACCCTCTCACATCCGAGACCAGGTTTGGAAAAAAAAACCGGAGAGAGATTAACTGGTTTATGTGGAACTCTTGAGACAATTTTAGGAAGGAAAGGAGGAGTGCGAAGCACACCTTTATTCTTGTGTAAGGTCAAGAACGGTTGTTCAACAGAGATCCTGAAGCTCGCTTATTCTGCTCGCAGATGTAACTGCAATTAAGAAGGCCACTTTCCATGAGAGAAACTTGAACTCCATAGTGGCGGGTGGTTCGAATGGCTTGTGACACAGAGCGGTAAGGACCACATTTAGATCCCATTTTGGGTGAGGCGGCCTGACCGGCGGAAAGAGGAAGAGTCCTGCAAAATGCTTCTTTATCACAGGGTTTGTCAGAGAAAAAGAGCAATTATCTGTATAAAGATAAGCTGCAATGACCGACAAATAAGTTGTGCACGATAAGACGTGGATTCCAGAGGCTGCAAGGTCCGTTATAAAAGAAAGACAGTCCACAGAAGCATGTCGAGGATCAAGCTGTTTAGCAAGTCACCAATGACAAAAATGAAGCCATTACCTTCATACTGAGCTCTCGTAGAAGGCTTACGTGCCTCAGGGTTATGCGCATATTATCCTCTGAAAGGTTAAACTGCACTAAGGCCCTGAACTCGGGCACCAGGCCGCCAAGTTGAAGGATTGTGGGGAGGGGTGCCACACCTGGTGATTGCTCTGGTGCAGGATACTGGGGATCTACAATAACCTGCTTGGGTTGCATATTGATAGATGCTGAAGCTCTGAGAACCAGAACCTGACCGGCCACGAAAGAGCTATAAACAGGAGTGTGCAGTTGGAGGTACTGCTGTGCTTCCAGAGCGAACTATGAATCAACGGCAGAGGGGAGGGGGAGGGGAGGTAGTGGGGGGGTCGGGGGAGGCATAAGCCTTCATTTTGTCCAATGGAATCTCGAACACACCCCCCCCAAGGAAGATGCTCTGAGACCGTACCTGGAGGCATAGAGTGGTAGTTTCCTGTTGGTTGCAGTCGCAAAGAGGTTCACCATTGGAGAGCCCCATTGCTGGAAAAGTTTGGCAAGAACATTGCTGTTCATTTCCCATTCATAATTCACGATAGAGTGGCGGCTCAGGGAATCCGCCGCAACACTGTTTCGTCCCAGAATGTGCACTGGCTGTAGCCAGACATTGGGCCTCATCGCGAGTTGGGCTGTAGCCCTTAAATGCGGTGGTAATGGTATTACCGCCGCATTTAAGGGCTGGCCCTATCACGAGTTGGGCGCTTTATGGGCTGTTTTACCTCCAGCCTTTCTCTGGAGGTGACAATCCCCTGTTTTTGACTGCATTACCGCCGGCTGTATTAGCCCGCATAATTAGCGCTGAAAATGCCCCATTGAATCCAATGGGGATTTACCGTTAAGACCTAACCCGTGATCCGGCGGTAATACTGCCAGACCGGTCGGTGCTAAGGCTATTACAGTCGGGCTGTATTACAGCCGGGATACAGCTCAACTCGTGATGAGGCTCATTGTGTTTGACTGCCCATTTCCAAATCTGGACAGCTAGATCCACCATAGGAGGTGCCCTGGTTGCCCCCCCCCCGTTTGTTGATGTAGAACATAGCCACAGAATTGTCTGTGCAAATTAGCACTACCTTGTTGATGATGGAAGGGCGGATAGCTTTCAATGCAAGGAAAACCACCAAGAGTTCCAGGTAGTTAATATGAGACCTTCCGTCTTGGGGTGTGTACAGATCGTAGACTTTGAGGTGACGCAAAGTAGCTCCCTAACCCAGGAGGGAGGAGTCTGTTGTGATCGTGGCTTGCGGTAACAGCTCCTGGAAGGAGGTTCCCACTGATAGGTTATTGGAGGGTGTCCACCATTGCAGATCCGACATCATGGAAGATGGGATGGGTATCATTTTGGAGTCTGGTTCCAAAGCCTGGTACCAACAGCTCCAAAGCGCTAGCTGTGTGCACCTCATTTTGAGTCTTGCAAGAGTCAGAGCTATAGCACCTGAGGCCAAGGAGTCTTTGGAACCACCAGGCTGACTTGTGGGAGGAGCTTAGAAAAAGATTGTACGTGGTCAACAAATATGCAATTCTGTCCTCCGTCAGGAAATTCTGGCACTGACCGTATCCCAACGGAAACCTTGAAATATCAGGTCCTGAACCACCGTCGTAGAAGATTTCCACAAGTTCACCGACAGCCCCAATTGGAATAAGAGTTGGAGAAGAGACTGAAGATTGACTGCTGCAGTCCGGGGGCAAGGACTCTGCAGAAGCAAATTGTCTAAATAGGGACAAATATGAACTCTCGGCAGACTGAGGAACGCTGCGATGACCGCCATCATCTTCGTAAAGACACGCAGTGCTGAGCAGAGGCAAAACGGCAGCACTCAATATTGAAGTGTTCCATTTGCACAGAAAACCGAAAGTATTTCCGATGTGGGGCCTAAATCAGGATGTGCATGTAAGTATCCTGGAGATCTACCACACTGAGCAAATCGCCCTTCTGGAGATAGGACCTTATCTGGCTGGGCATGATCATCTTGAATTTCACTTGGGGAAGGAAACGGTTGAAGTCAGAGAGATCTAGGATAGTGCACTGACCAAACTGGTTGGGTTTGGGCACTGTAAACAGACTGGAGTAATAGCTCTCCCCTTGCTCCCTCAAGCGAACAGGTTCCACTGCTCTGAGGATCAAGAGTACCTCGGCTTTGACGGAAGGAGACCCAGTCTTTTGAAGAGGAGGGTAAGATGGTAGGGTATGAGGAAGAGGAAGCAGGAAGACCTCTCGGGCGATGTACAGAATCCATTGGTCTTCTGTTATGGTCTTCCACACCTCCAGATGAGAGGATATATGTCCTCCCATCGGAGTCTCGTGTGATCGATGTAAAACAAAATTCGGATGAATTATCGGGGGCGAGAGCTCCCGTTGCAGAGGAGGTGGCGGAGGACAGTGAAAAACCGGTCACTCTGTCGATGCTGCTTGCGTTGAGGCTCACCAGAGGAAACCTCTGCTTGAAGCGCTTGACGCTCCTGGAAACCTCTATAACCTGAAAAGGATGACATTTGGGTCACCGACCTTTGTGCATAGGCCGCTTTAGTTGGAGGCTGCTTTGCTAGAACTGACAAAGATTAAGCCATCAATGTGCTTGCTTTCGTCTTGTTGAGTTCCTTGTCAGTAGAGAAGTGGAAAAGCTCTTTCCCTTTAAAAGGGAGTGGGGAGGTTGAGTACTTTGTCATGAGCCTTCTTTGAGAACTTTGTAGCGTGAAGCCACGCCCAACGGGAAATGTCAATTCCAACCATAAGACTCTGAGCGGACGTGTACTGAGCAAGAACTCTGGCGTCAGATAGACCTTCTTTAAATTCTTCCAGCCTGTCTTGTGAGATACAATCTTGGAATTCCGAAAGCTCACTCCACAGCTTGAGGTTGGCAGCCGCCAGAATGACATCGGTATTTGCTTGACGCAGCTGAAGACCTGCATTGGAAACAACCTTTCTCCTTGATGCCATCCAGAATGTTGTCCTCCTTGGACAAGACCTGTGAGGCTGCAGTGGAGGAGGTTGAAGAAGGCTTAGCCTGGTATGTAGCTGCTGCCACCACTGTTGATGGGGGAAGCGGGCAGGCAGCCAAGGGTATGTCCTCCGATTAGTGGAGCTTGTAGATAGCCTCAATCCTTTCATTTATATGCTGCCCAGAATGAGGTTTTTCTCAGACCTTATGGGCTTCAGCCAGCACATCATTTGGAGAAAAAACCCATGCCTAAGGGTTGAGGCTCCTGAGAGAACTCCCCCTTGTGGAACAGCAGGCTCGGGTATTGGAATTTCCAGCAAGGCCATCATATCCAAAACCCAGTCATGAAACGCTCTGATGGAATGGGGTGGGTCTTCACTATCCTGGTCTGCATTTTCCTCGTCTGTTTTGGCGGGAACAGAAACCCGTTCTGCAACACGTGATATCTCGGACACCTTGGGCATAGTTATTTTTCACCACTGACGTCGCAAGAACCGGTGAAAGCAGAGGCAATGGTTATAGTGTAGGAAGAGGCTCCACTGGAAGCAGAAGAGGCACTACCAGAGCCTGCTGAGGAGGAAGAGTAGGCTGCGGCTTGAGAGGCTTAGGATATATATCTTTGAACAGATCCTTTAAGTAAGCCTTCATCAGGTCTGAACGCATGAGGGCCTGGAATCTGTCAAAGAACGCATCCTTTGAGGAAGGTCTAGGTAGAGGAGTGGGTAGAGGCCGCTCTGGAGGGGCATATCCCCAAGAGTGCATTGAGGCAGGTTGCCAATATTCCCCCCGGCCCCCGGCCAGCAGGATCCACATAAACTAAAGGAGCGGACGTAGAAGGAAGTGAGACCGTGTGTGGCAGCGGAAACATTGCACGCCAGTCAGTTTGCGAGTGAAAAGGGTTTCTATTATCCATGTTCTGTGGAAAAGGTTGCTCTGCCCCAAACGTAGGCCCTCCTGTCCAAGCCGTGGAAAAAGTTAGTTTGGAGGAGCTCATCAAAATGGCTGCCTCTGGCCGCGTGGGTTGGGCCACAATTTTGTCACTGCCTGAAGCGATCTGCGTCACAGGTTTTTGTGAAGCCATTCTCACCACAGGAATTGTAGGAGTTTTGGAGTCAATTTGAGCCCTTTGACAGGAAACTTCGGCAGAGCCGGTACTCGAAGCCATGGAGCATTTTTCAGCCCCTCTAGCCTCAAAAAAAGTCTTACCCCTCTGTGAGGGAGCCTCGGCAGGACCGGTGCTTAAAGACTTAGGGCCCGCCCATGCCCTCCTTTGCCCCTTCAGCAGGACCGGTACGACCACAAGATTCCTTGTGGGAAAGCTTATGGTCACACCCGGTAACCAGAGTCCCCAAATGGGATACCTCGATCCTGCTGGTTTTGATTATAGCCCCTACTTTGGTATCTGGAGTAATCCCGGTATTTTTAGTCACTTTAAAAGAAACCTTGAGACTATGCTCGGTACGTTTAGTCTCAGACTGGGAAACATCAGGATTTCTCCCAGCTGAAGTTGGCTCAGAAGACTTGGGTTTAATTTTTGTTCCTAGAAGGGAACCTCAGAGGAAACTCTGGTATCCAGGTTAGATCCCTTTTGGGATACCTCAGGGAGAACCCTGGTACAAGAGCCACTTGGACCCCTATCGGAACCAGAAGACCTTGGGAAGGAGTACACTGGCCGGGGTCCCCTAAAAAGGAAGCAATTTACCGGATGCTTCCTTTTTTCGTCGATCAACTGCTGTAAATGTGGAGGAGGAAGCTGTTGAAACACCACCTCCCAGGACGGAAAGTGAATCACAGTAGAGATAAGAGTCCCCACCGATGTTCCGGGCCCAAGCACTCAAGACAGAGAGGATGGGGATCCACCATCGGGAAGCGACGTTCACACGAAGAACAGGACACAAATCCCTGATACTCCGGGATAGACAGAGGTGAAGAAGACCATGGAACCAGAGCAGGAAGATGACAGACAAGTGGGAAAAGAAGAAACAAATCCCTACGATGCAAGTGCGCCCGACCATGCAGAGAAAAGGACTGAAGGGCGATGCGTGGGGCGGAGCTCAGGAAGGTGGGTTACAGCCACATGCAGTGGGGTCCCGCGTAAAAATAAAAGAAGGACAAAAAGTAGTTTTTTGATGCTTCAAAGTGCTCCGGTCCCGTCCTGATGGACGGAATGTCCCAAAAGTATGGATGAAAGGGGACGGGACATAGGAGTACAGGTTTCTACTGTTGAAGTTCACATGTGAGACAAGTCCTGAGTGTTCTTCTGTTGACAGTGCCGCCCAATTTCTCTGCTTCCCTGTCTCATGAAATTGCTTGAGTCTCTGGTTGCTCCTCTTAATTCCTTTCTGGAGTCCTCCAATTTCTTCGATCCATTTTAGTCAGGCTTTCGCCCCCGGTCGGTGCACAGAATCTGTATTGGTTTTGTATGACCCGACTCGCCTGGACGATCAGGGTGGGGTGGAGGCCCCGATTCTGCTCGATCTGTCAGCTGTGTTTGACACCATTGACCATCCTACCCAGATTGCCTGTCTTTCCTCAGTGGGCCTCTCGGACCAGGTTCTTGGTTGGTTCTTGTCTTTTTTGGCAGGGCCCTCACAATATGAGTTTCGTTCTCCTTTTTTCTCTCACTCGAGCCCTCTGCGGTGTGGAGTTCCTCAGGCCTCCTTACTTTCTCCTACTTTATTTAATCCATATATTCAACCTCTTTTGGGCATAATGCACGCCTTTGGCTTTCTGTGTTACTCCTATGCTGACGATACGCAAATTATTGTGCGGTTGGACCCAACTCAACCTGAGACTGCGGGTCAGTTGAGGAACTGTCTGAAAGCAGTTGGTGACTGGATGGCCCTCAACTGGCTTAAATTGAACGGGGAGGAAACAGAGGTGCTGGTGGTGGGCACTACATCACCTTTGATGTTCTGGACTCCTGAGTTCTGGCCTGAGAGCCTCGGCCCCTTTTCCCTCCCGTTTCCCTCAGTGAAGGACCTAGGGGTCAAAATATCAGCCTCTCGCTCTATTGCCGAGCAGGTCTCTCTCGTCTGCCAGAAGGTGCACTTTAAGCTCTGGTGTCTTCAGAAAGTAGTTCTGTGTATCCCTGTGAAATTCCATTCACCAGTTGTTTCTTCCCTAGTCATCAGTAATATTGATTACTGTAATGCCCTGTATATTGCTATTCCGCAGCATCTACTCCAGCGTATTTAGCTGCTGCATAATATGGCAGCGAGAGCAGTCCTCCATTCTCCGTTTCGTGCCCACATGACTGTTCTTGCACCAGCTCCATTGGCTCCCTGTTGAGCAGCGCATTAAATTCAAATCACTCAGTCTTGTTCACAAGGCTTTGCATAACATTGGGGCTGAGTTCCTTCAAGCCAAGATCTGCCTTTACATACCTGCCACGTCTCTTTGTTCGCAATCTTTGAAGACTATTCAGCCCCCTAGGTCTAGACTTGCGCGGATGGGCGGTCATGCCTTTTCGGTGGCGGCTGCAAAGGCTTGGAATCTTCTTCCCCTTCGTCTTCGTATTATCGAAGACCATCTCGGCTTCCGTCAGGCTTTGAAAACCTTTCTCTTTTAGTCTCTGTCTTTGGTTGACTTTACCTCGGTAGCTTTAGCGCCATGATGCCTATGGGCGTACGCTGCGCTTTACAAGTGCTGCTAAGATAAAATAAGGCTGGGCAGGAGAAGCACTGCAATTGAATTGCTGAGACTCATTTCAAGTATCTGTGATGCAGATTAGAGCCCACAACATCAAAGTTTGGTCCTCACCTATAGAACTCTAGCCATAAACTCTTCAAAGTCCAGATTAATTATTAATCTCCTGCAAAAGCCTTAAGACTCGCAACCTGTGTCAGCGCCATCCCTGCTATTCACTCTTATTAAACCTCTGCACCAAGATTCAGCTCCGTCTGCTTGGTACGCATGCATCAAAATGGCTCAATGACACACACAAGCCAGTATGCAAGGGGGCAAATACTCCAACCTTGAAATAACTAATCCACAATCCCAGCTGGAGGCAAGGCTGGGTGAAGCAATAGTGGAGACTATAACTTTTTAATCAGTGTCCGGTGCCTCTGAAGAAAAGTGGTCCAGATGTAGGGAAAGCTCCTAAAGCAAAGAAACATTAAGCTCACTGACAGGGTAGCAGTGTGGCCTAGCAAGAAGTTTAGAACACTTATGAATGATAACAGGCCTGAGGAATTTATTGTGCACCAGGGCTATTTGGCTCCTGTACCTACAAATAGAACGGATGGCAGAGCAGTGCTTTGTCAGTACGAATTAGTGTTCCTATGAAAATAACTGTTCTTTCCCTGGCCAACATGCCAGTGGTGGAGTATCCAGGTGAGTGAATCTGTCAATTCAGGCCTTAAATGTAACTGTGTGTGTAGGCTGGTAGGTTCGCACAAGTAATATTTAGGCCCCAATAGTGCCACAATGACAGAGGTGGGGGTTTTAGCTGGGTTAACAAGCCTCTGGTGGCTGTGGCAAAACCAAAAGGAGTCATCTGTTTAGAGGCTATCAAGTCCAGAAACTCTTACAGCATAGGAAGAGAATCCAATAATTGAGTCAAGCATGGAACAAGATTATATGTTGCAATCAAGAGTCACAAGAAGAACATGGGAGCAGGTGTGAAAGGCCTTAAGAACTGAAGGCAGAGCTTTCGAGTGTCAGCTCCCTAAAAAATGGATAACAGGAAGTGCATGTTTTCAAACTCTGAATCTTGGGCACAAGGAGACGGACTTGGAAGAAAACAAGTGCGGGACTGGCCCCTGGTGTATGAAAAAGAACAAGTTACTTACATGTGGTAACCTTCTTTTGACTGGATGTTCCTCCAATGTATTGCTCATCTTTGATACACTCCGAAAGCAGTTTATCTTCGGAGGTGGGTGCTAAGAATTGCTATTTGTTGATGTTGGGTAGAACAGCCTTTGCAAATTAAGCCTCCTCTCCTGACAGAGTCTAGGCAGTAAAACCTACTGAAGGTAGGACGGGACGACCAAGTTTCTGCCCTGCATATGTCCTGCACTGGCAACCCTCTTTCCAGAGACGAAGAAGCAGCTACTCCTCTAGTGGAATGCACCTTCAAGTCATCAGGAGAATCTTTCCCTGCTAGTGAATAGCTTTCTGTAAAGCACATAACTATACATTGTGAAATGGTTTGCTTTGTTACACTTAAACCTAATCTCTGTCCTGCATATCCTACAAAAAGTTAGTCATCTTGTCAAATTATCAAATGTTTGCCTTTCGTGAAATGTAATAATTTAACACCCTTCTAGGGTCTAGTCGATGAAGCCTCGCCTCTTCTTTTGACAGATGAGGTGGTGGGTAAAAAGTCGGAAGACTATCCTTTGCATTAGGTGAAACTCTCATGCCACTTTTCGAAGAAAAGATGAATGGACTCTTAACAATACTTTGTCCTTATAGAAAGACGTAAGCAGTGGTTTTGAAGACAGGGACTGCAGTTCACTCACCCTGTGGGCATAAGTGATAACCAATAAAAAGGCAGTCTTGAGTGTTCGCATCCTTAACGGGCACGAGTGTAATGGCTCGAAAGGAGCCCCCCATGAGGTGCTTTAATACTAGGTACAAGTCCAAGGCACGATAAAAGGAGATGGAGGAAACAGACTTGTTAGGCCCTTCAGAAACCTTATTACAATTGGCCCTTTAAAGCAGGATCCCTGATCAGGAGATCTCTTAAAGATCGAAAGTGCTGCTAAGTAGCCTTTGACTGTAGTCCTGAATGGGTTAAATGGAGCACGAAAGAAAAAAAAACAGTATGAACTTTGCATGTGAAAGGATCAACCTTCTTTTCCCTGCACCAGCTGTGTAATTTGTTCCAAAGACAGCATTATAGGGATTTTATTGCGGTCTTCTAGCCGAAAGCAACACCTCCATCAGGTCTCAATCTTTTTATCTCACCCTCTCAGAAACCAGGCGTGAAGGTTCAGAGTACTGATTTCTGGATGAAGGAGAGTCCCCCCTCTTGCGAGAGCAAATCCTCACTTTGGGGAAGACAAATTGGAGGGCAGATGGCCATCTCTAGAAGTTCAGGATACCACGTTCTGCTGGCCCAATCAGGAGTAATCAGGATCATGGCCATCCCAAACTTAATTAAACCTCCTGATTACATGAGGAATGACAGGGACTGGAGGATACGCATACAGGAGTGGAAACTTCCAGTCCACCATGAATGGGTCCCCTAGAGCTCTTCTTTGGGGAAATTCCCTGGAACAGAACTGTTTGCACTTCCGATTGAAACTGGTCACAAACAGATCCACTTGAGGAGTTCCCCAAAGGGCAAAGATCTCCAGAAGGACTTCCAGAGCCAGGTCCCACTCATGGGAGATTGTGCTCTGCCTGCTCAGAGTGTCCGCTGCTGTGTTTTCTCCTCTGGCTAGATGAACTGCCAGAAGAGATATTCCTTCTTTTAGTGCAGAGAACCAGAGCTGCATTGCCTCGCTGCAAAGGGGCAGTGACCCCACAACCCCTCTCTTTTTGAGGTAGTGCATTGCCACTCTGTTGTGGATCATTATTAGGACATTTATCGAGGGCATGAAGGCCATCAGAGCTAATCCGATTGCCCTCAGCTCCAACACGTTGCTGTTAAGTCTGGACTCCGACTGAGACCAGTGTCCGCTGACTGAAAGATCCTTCATGTGCGTTCCCCATCCTGTGACTGAGGCGTCTGTCACAATTGTCATCTCAGTCCATGGTTGCCAAAAGGGTTCTCCTCATTACATTCTCTCGCTAGGCCAGCCATTGGGGATCCTGGGTGACCTTTGTCAGGACCCAGAGAAAGTCTGTCATTCTGCCAGAGAACTGAGACCACTGGGATATGAAGAACCACCTAGTAGATCTCGTTCTCCAACGGGCTTCTGACACCAGAAAAATGCAGAATGCCATGAGGCCGAGCAACCTTAGTTAGTTAGCCGAAGTACTGGAGATATTGGGCACCAAAATATTTGGACCATCTGTGAAAGACATGGAGCCCTCAACTCGCCTGCTCCAATAAATTGAAGTTTTTGTAAAGGTGTCAAGTGGGACTTCTTGAAGTTCAGGGAGAAGTTCAGCTTGTGGAGGCACTGGCAAGTGCGACCGAGATGATTTGGAGTCTTTTCTGGAGAACAAGCCCTTATCAACCAGTCATAAAAGGGAAGGATAGATGTGAATTCCTGCCCTCCTTAGACTTGCTGCCACCACTGCCATAAGCTTGAAGACACTTGGGCAGAGGTGAGTCTGAATGGCAGAACTCGAAAGTGATAGTGAGAACCACCAATTGCAAACCTCCAGTATTTACTGTGCTTCTGATGTATGGGCACATGAAATTAAGCATCCTGAAGGTCCAATGACACCAACCAATACTGAATTGAAGGGCCTGAAGGATCTGGAAAACGTTACCATCTTGAACTTGTCCTTCCTGAGGAACTTGTTGAAGCATCTCAAGTACAAGATGGGTCGCACTGCTCTGTCCTTCTTGGGGATAAAGAAATATTATAAGTTACTCACCCTAGTGACTAACGTACTCTTAGTCCTTAGTCCCCTTTCCTCCATACTGAATGGGCGATTAAAACTGAATGTAGCCCCAGGGTGGAGAGGAGACGCTCCTTAAGCAAACAGGTTCTTAAGAACTGCCTGTCTGAAAGCCACAACTGAACTAGAGCCGGCTTCCAAACAGTAGTGCTTGCAGAAAGCCAAAGGGGTGGCCCATGTGGCCGCCCTGCTTATGACTTGCCAGGGGACATGCCGCTGGAAAGCAATGGCAGTTGCCTTGGCTCTGACTGCGTGGGCATGGATGTTGGCTGGCGGTGGCTTATGCTGTCCCTCGTAGGCTTCTTTGATGGCCGAGACCATCCACCGGGCTATGGAGGCCTTGGATGCCGGATACCCCTGTCTTGAACATCCAAAGGTGATGAATAGAGCGTCCGACTTGCGGAAGCTCTTTGTCCTGTCCAAGTAGAATTTCAGTGCACCCCTCACGTCAATGCAATGCAGAACTCTCTGCGCCTCGTCTTTGGGCTCAGCAAAAAAAGTGAGCAGCACAATTTCCTCGTTCAGATGGAATGCGGAAGGCACCTTAGGAAGGAATGTTGGGTGCGTCCGCAGGGCTACCTTGTCTTTGTGAAAGTGTATGGCTCTGAGGCGACCAGCGCCTGGAGTTCGCCGATTCTGCAAGCCGAGGTGAGGCCGACTAACAAGGCTGTCTTAATGGTGACCAGCCTGATGTCTGCAGACACCAGTGGTTCGAATGGTTTGTGCGCCAGGGCACACAAGACTATGCTGAGGTCCCACATGCAATGTGGCTTCTTGATGGGTGGATAGAGCCTGGGGAGACCTGTCAAATGTTTCTTGACAATCGGGTCGAGGAGGAAAAGCTCTCCTCTGAGTTTCTGTAAACCCCAATGGCTGCCAGGTAAGTGCGGCAAGTGTCCACACCTGCACGCCTGAATGGGCAAGATGCGCCGAAAAAGAGCACGTCGTCCAGGGAACATGCTAGAGAGTTAATACCCTTAAGAGTCTGCCCAGTGGCAGAACCTAGTCCACTTGCTCTTATACTGGGCCCTGGTGGATTTGCGCCTGGAGAGGCTGAGATGTCCTAGCGTGACCTGTTCAGGAACCACGCTGTGAGGGCTAATTTCTCTGGTGCGGAGTGGATGACTCTCCCCTGCTGTGCCACAAGATGTGCTGGGCTCGTCGGCAGGGCGAATGGGAACCCTGTCAGAGAGGCTGATTAGCTCTGAGAACCATGGCCTGGCTGGCCATCAAGGAGCTATTAGGATGACGCGGAGGAGGCGAGACTCCTTGATCTTGCATATCACCCTGTGAATCAGAGGGTGGGTGGAAAGGTGTATGCTGTCATTCCATCCCACCTGATCTGAAAGGCATAGCCCAAGGAGCCTGGGCCCTGACCCTGCCAGGAGGCGAACAATTGGCACTTCTTGTTGCCCCGGGAAGCAAAGAGGTCCACCTGGGGGTTGCCACATTTGTAAAAGGTCTCCTGCAGCACTAGTTCGTTCAACTGCCACTAGTAGTTGTCCGCTCCCAGTCTGATGGGTATCAGGTAATAGTATCCCTATATGGGATACATTACTCACCGTAATCGTATTTCTGATGCTTGTATCTGCTTAGATTCACATGCTGTGCATAGGCCGACATCTAGTGGAAGCTGCGGAGTATTACAGTTTGTTTTTCGAAACTCGAAAATGGGCGTCGACACAGGCGTGCCAGTAATACTATCCCTAGTGTGACGCCCACTGTACCCAAGATCCCTCACGCGTCTAGGATCCTCAGATTGTATTTTTTCTGACATGAGGAAGCATGAGGAGTAGCGTGAGTACAGATAATCCAAGCAGATAGATAGAAAGGTAAGACTACAAGCAATCATGCGCCTTCTCTCGGAGGGGAGGAAGGGTGGGTCGCATGTGAATCTAAGCAGATACAAGCATCAGAAATACGATTACGGTGAGTAATGTATCCCTTCTGAGGCTTGTGGAATCTGCTTAGATCACATGCTGTGCATAGATTAGCGAGCAGTACCAGAAGAAGGAGGTGGGATGTGAGAAGGGTCATGAGCAAACAGGTGTCTTAGAACCGCTTGTCCCACTTGTGTATCTGTCTTGGAATGAGTGTCAATGCAGTAATGCTGAGTAAAAGTGTGAATAGAGCTCCAAGTAGCTGCTTTGCAAATGGTGTCGAGGGGAACATTTGCAATGAAAGCCAGAGTGGCCCCAATGCCTCTAGTAGAATGGGCCCTTGGCGTAAAAGGCAGAGTCTTTTCAGAAAGAGAGTAACACAGCTGTATACAGTTGATAATCCACTTCGAGATCGCGCCTTTAGAGACGCGATCCCACTCTCTGCCTGTAGCTACGGAGACAAACAGTTGATCTGTTTTCCTTAGCGGTCTGGTTTTATTTACATAGTAGAGGACCGCCCTACGCACATCCAGGGTGTGTAGTTTCACCTCAGCTGAGCTTTGCGGGTTCTGGAAGAAAGCCGGAAGCTCGATGGACTGGTTTACATGGAACTTAGATATAAATTTAGGTGAGAACCTAGGGTGTGTGCGTAAAACCAGTTTGTCTTTGTGGATAGTAAAGAAAGGATCCTGCACTGACAGAGCCTGAATTTCACTGACCCTTCTTATAGAGGTAATGGCTACTAAGAAGGCCGTTTTATAAGTCAGGTGTTTGAGACTACTTTTATGCATGGGTTCGAAAGGGGGGCCCATGAGCTTAGCTAGCACCACATTGAGGTCCCATCCTGGCGGTGGGTTCGAAATAGGAGGGTGAAGTCTCTTTACTCCTTCCATGAAGGCTTTAACTACTGGTACTTTCCACCACGATACTTTGTTATGGGATGTGGTGTAAGCCGAGAGGGCTGCCAGGTGTACTTTCAGAGAGTTAAAAACCAAACCTGCGTCCAGCAGGTGGAGCATGTATGTTACAACGTTGGAAGGAGTGCAATCAACTGGGTTGATTTGTTTATTCTGGCACCAAATAACGAATCTCTTCCACTTGTCAAAGTAACAGTGCCTTGTGTTTGGTTTCCTGGATTCTTTTAGGATGTCCATACACCTTTGTGGTAAATTGAGATGCCCAAACTCTATGACCTCAGGAGCCATGCTGCCAGGTTCATTGAGTTGGGTTCCTGGTGCACTGTTTGACCTTGTTGCTGGGACAGTAGGTTGTACCAGGTTGGGCGTTTGATGGGCTCGCACACCGCCATCCTGCGTAGGTGTGGAAACCATGGTTGTCTCGCCCACATGGGAGCAACTAGGATGAGCGTCATCGATTCCTTGTTCATCTTGTACACCACCTTCCTGATGAGGAGTTGGTGGAAAAGCGTACGCAAACATCCCTGACCAGTTCATCCACAGGGCGTTCCCTTGGGAGTCTGGCTGGGGGAACCTGGATGCAAATCCTGGGCATTGTTTGTTTTCGCTTGTGGCGAATAGGTCTATAGTGGGGAAACCCCACTGAGAGAAGAGATCTTCTACGATATCTCTGTGAAGGACCCATTCGTGTTCTTTTGGGAGGGATTCTCTGCTTAGGGCATCCGCTAGGGAATTGAGCTCCCCTGGAACATGTTGTGATGACAGGAAGATGTTCCGTCTGAGTGCCCATATCCAGATTTTCTGGGCAAGTTTGGACAGATTTGGCGAACGAGTCCCTCCTTGTTTGTTCAGATCGAACATGGCTGTCGTGCTGTCCGTCTGGATCTGCACCGACAAGTTTAGCAGATGGGGCTCGAACGCCCGAAGCGCTCGGAATACTGCCAGAAGCTCTAGCAGGTTGATGTGGTTCTTGTCTACTGAGTGAGACCAGAGACCCTGAGCTGTGTGGTGGAGATGGTGAGCTCCCCACCCAGTCAGGCATGCATCTGTAGTCACCACTGCTTGTACTTCGGGATCGTAAAAGGGTTTTCCCCTTGGAGATTTTCTCTTGTCCACCAGTGTAAGCTCTGTACGAGTGTTGGCGAAACGACCACTAGATCGTCCCACTGACCACTTGCCTGAGACCACTGTTTCGCCAACCATTCCTGCATGGGACGCATGCGCAGACGCGCGTGGGGGACCAGGTAAATGCATGACGCCATCATGCCCAGTAACCGCATTGCTTTGCGTACCGTTATTTGTTGACCTGACTGATAATGTGGAATTTGCAGTAGTATATTCCGAATTCTCTCTTCCGAAGGGAAGGTCAACCCTTTCTGAGTATCTAGGATTGCTCCTAGGAACTGTTTTGAGGTGCTTGGCACCAGACTTGACTTCTTCTCGTTGATAGAGAAGCCTAATTCGTGGAGGAGGTCGATAGTCCTCTGAATGTTTGACCTGCAAATTCCTGGGGTTTCCCCCGTTATGAGCCAGTCGTCCAGATAAGGGTACACTGGGATTGCCTCCCTGCGTAGGTGTGCAGCTGCCACCGCCAGTACCTTGGTGAATACCCTTGGTGCTGAAGCTATCCCGAAGGGCAGTACCTTGAATTGGTAGTGGCGACTGTCCACCTTGAAGCGCAAGTACTTTCTGTGCGCTGGGAGCATGGAAATATGAAAATAAGCATCTTTCATATCCAAGGTTGCCATGTAATCCCCCTTTTTTAGGAGGGGGATTACCTCTTGTAGCGTGGTCATACGGAATTTTTGGGGCTTGACATACTTGTTGGCAGGCCGTAAGTCCAATACTGGGCGCATTGTCAAATCTTTCTTTGGCACAAGGAAGTAAGTTGAATAGATACCCTTGTTTACCTGGTGTCCTGGGACGAGTTCTATCGCGTCCTTTTCTAGCAGAATGGCGATCTCCTCGAGAAGGATCTTCTGATGTTCTAAGGAGTGTATTCTTTGTCGTGGAGGGTGGTTCCGGGGACGCTGCAGTAATTCTATACAATATCCTGCGGACACTGTTGACAGCACCCATCTGTCTGAGGTGATCCCTTCCCAAGCCTGGGTGAAGTTGGAAATGCGTCCCCCTACTGGGGTTGCGTGAGAAGGGACCCTGAACTGAGCGTCACTGCTTTGGCGGAGGCGTGCCACCTCCCTTGTTGGGGCTGCCTCTGCCTCTTCCACGACCTCTCTTGTTACCTTTATTGTAACTTTGGGTAGACTGCTGGTTATTATTCCATTGTGTACCCTGTCCTTGGGCATAGTTGCCTCTTTGTGAATTTTGGCCGCGTGGGCGACGAAAATTACTGTTCCCCCTCTGGTTCGGGGGTTTGTTGGTAAGCTGGCCAAGGGATTTGAGAGTCTCGTACTCGTCCTTGGCATTTTTAAGTGCGTCTTCGACCGCTTTCCCAAACAAAAGATCGGGTTCCACCGGCTTGTCTATTAATGACGCCTGTGTTTCTGTCTTGAACCCCGACTGCCGCAACCACGCATGTCTCTTGATAACAGTACCTTCTGCTATCAATCTTCCTGCGTTGTCTGCAGCGTCGAAAGTTGCTTTTAAAATGCAACCAGACACGGCTCTCCCTTCTGCCGAGATCCGAGCCAACTGGCCCTTTAACGGTTCAGGAGCAGAGGCTATGAGCGCCGCGACCTCTTCCCATTGATGGCAGTTGTAACTTGCCAACAGGGTGGTGGAGTTAGCAATCCTTGCTTGGTAGGCGGACGTTGAGGCTACCTTCCTGCCAAACCCGTATAGTCTTTTGCTCTCCTTGTCGGGAGGAGCTTCTGACGACGATAAGGATGTCCCAGCCCTCTTCCGAGTGTTGGTGACCACTAGGGAGTCTGGTTTAAGATGACGTCTTATATAAAGAGGGTCAGACTGGGCTGCCCGAAAAAGTTTTTCGACTCTGGGGTTGACGGCTCTGGTGAGGTTAGGGTTCACCAGGGATGGATCTATTCTACGTTGGATGGATTTAAGGATAGGGATGGTCTGAGCGACCGGCCTCCTCTCTCCCACCAACTCTTCTGCGAAGTCCCTTTCCTCCTGTACACCGTGGGTGTCGATGTGAAAATGTTCTGCTGCGCGAGCGAGAACTTCATTAAGGAGGGGTTGGTTATCAACTGGCGAGTCGGTAACTGGGGCTTCGCTCTCTACCGGGGAATCTACTCTGTAAATTTCCTCATCTTCTACCTCCTCCAGGTCCTCATCCTCCGCATAGTATTGAGACCCGGTTCGTTCCTCCATAATTGAAAACTCCTGGTCCCCTTCAGGGAAAGGTTGTCCTTGGTATCTGGGGTGAGGAGTAGAGTATGGAGTAGAGTAAGGCTGCACCTCGAAGGGGTCAGGTCTTTCGACCCGGGCCTTTTTACTTAGGGGGATAGGATCAGAGGAGCCTGAGGGTGTGGCCCCTTGAGGGTCATACGAAAGGAAATGCTCTGGGTTTTTGTCATAAAAATCCGCTAAGGAAGACATTCTTGACATGACCCTGTCTATGTCCTCACTGGACCATTCTTTGGAACAGAGTATGACTTTAGTAGGCAACTTAGAGGACTTATCAAGGGTACCCTTGCTGGATGTTGCTGTCCCAGTAGATCTATGTTTATCTGTCTGCTTGGGGTGGAAGGATGGTCTTACAGGAGTGGAAGGCTGAGCTTTCCGCTGTTTCCCTCCCTCCCCGTGCGTGGAAAAATGTTTTCCCTGCCCCTTAGAGGCCCCAGAGACCTTCGACGCCTGGCGCCGAGGGTCTGGAGAGGTATTTTGTTTCGAGCGTGGGGCCTCGCTGGTGTTAACTGCGCTCTCGGTCTCTTGGAGCGCGGCCTGGGGGTGGAAGTCGTCTTCGTCTTCTGACGATGGAACTTCCGTTAATCTAGGGAGCGAGGCACTCTTGGCAAGAGTGGATGATTGCCTTGCGTCATGAGGCGATCTCGATCGAGAGCGCCCAGAGGACACCGAGTCGGACCGTTCTATCCGTGCCTCTTTCCGAGAAGTCGACGTCGTCGAGGTTCGGTTGGACTTAGTGTGCTTAGTGTGTGTAGGTGTAGCGCTTGCGTCGCCGGGGGTCTTCCCCATAGCCACCCTGCCGGGCAACCTTCCGAGGTCGGGGACCTGCGCTCGGCAGTCTTTCGACGCCGTAATGCCCTCGCCGTCCGAAAGTACGGCGTCGCTGCCATCGGTGAAGGCGCCCTCCGCTGCCATGGCTGCCTGCCTGGCGTGGTGGGCCCAACGCTTTGTCGAACGGTCCTTAAGTGTCTTAGGTTTAAACCTACTACACGCTCTGCAGTTCGCTTCGGGGTGGTCCCTCGGCAAGCAGAGATTGCACGTGGCGTGCCTGTCGACCCAAGGGTATTTGCGATTGCACTTGGGGCAGAATTGGAAAGGGGTACCCTCCATACGCACCTTGAGGCAGCGGGCTGATGAGTGTAGGAAATATATATGGTGTATTTATATACCAAGAGTGAAGAGTATGTACCACCCCCCACTCTCCCTACTTGCAGGGCCGAGGCCAGCGGCCTACTAGGCCCGGGCCGAGGCCAGCGGCCTTCCTAGGCCCAGATCCGTCGTGCAGCAGCCGACGGTCGATGTCTTCTCCAGCCGTCGTCGAGATCGATGGTCGACGTTGGGGTGGGGAAGGATGTCAATAAATAATTTTAAATTGCAATATAATAGCAAAAGTATGGCTAAGGCCAGGGGACTCCGCAAGATGCTTCCGACCAGTATGGCGGAAAAAAACAATCTGAGGATCCTAGACGCGTGAGGGATCTTGGGTACAGTGGACGTCACACTAGGGATAGTATTACTGGCACGCCTGTGTCGACGCCCATTTTCGAGTTTCGTAAAACAAACTGTAATACTCTGCAGCTTCCACTAGATGTCGGCCTATGCACAGCATGTGATCTAAGCAGATTCCACAAGCCTCAGAAATATATATATGGTCGCCCTATATAATATCGCCGGGAAAAGGTTGTGGCGACATTATATAGGTGACCATATATATATAGGGACAGGGGCAGCATTTTCCATGTAATGTCCTCACAAAAAACTGCCATTTTTCAGTGATTGTTTTGCATGGCAATATATTTGAGGGGACATTATTACATGGAACTGTCTGCTGAGCCTGTCTGCCTCCAGGTTTGATTCCCCCGGCAGGTGGACCACTGTGAGGAAGATGTTGTTGGAGGGGATTTGGAAGGGAATCTGCAGCCTCCCTGCTTGTTGATCTAGAACATGCTGGTCGAGTTGTCTGTCTGAATGAGGACGACCTTGCCCTCGATGCCCGGGAGAAAGGCCCTGAGCACCAGCCAGAAGCCCTTCAATTCCAGCCAAATTATGTGGTACTCCTGCTCCTACTGGGTCCAGGTGCCATTGACGTAGTGATCGTCCAGAGTGGCCCCCCAACCCTCGAGAGAGAGGAGTCTGTGGTGATGGTGACCTGTGGTGTAGGTCGCCGGAAAGGCTTGCCAGTCCTCGGGTTGCAGTCCCCTGACCACCATGTGAGGTCTGGGTGAAGTGATAGCAGAACGGTGATCATCTGACCGATGACCATGTTTCCTGTTTCCAGGATGCTGCATCCTCCTCATCCTGAGTCTCGTGTGGGGGACGGCCAAGAGGACAGCTCCCATGAGACCCCGACGGTGTTGGTTCGACCAGGCCCAGGTCACTTCTCTGCTGAGGAAGTGCGCTGTGGCTCTCTTGAGTGTCGTGTCCTCCAAGGGAAAATCTTTCTCGGAGCACGTGTCCCAAATGAGGCCCAAGAAGGTCAGTGTCTGCGTGGGCTGCAGATGCGACTTCTTGAGGTTGAGTGAAAAACCCAGCTCGTGCAGAGTGTTTATAAGAGCGTGGGAGGCATGGTGCACTGCTTCGGGAGAGGTAGCCCTGACGAGGCAGTCATCCAGGTACGAGTAAATGTGATGGCCTTGCGACCTCAGGAGTGCCGCCACCATGTTCATACGCCTGGTAAAGACCCTGGGGGCAGAGTTGTGACCGAAAGGGAGCACCTTGTATTGGAAATGGTAGCCCATGATCCTGAATCGTAGAAGGAACGATGAGGCTGCCAGATCGGGACGTGTAGGTACACGTCCTTCAGACCCAAGGAGCACATCCAGTCTCCCTTGCAGAGTGCCTCCGCTATAAAAGCTGGCATAACCATCTTGAATTTTTGTAAAAGTAGGGAGAGGTTGAGGATGGAAAGGTCCAGAACTCCTCTCAGGCCCGACTCGCTCTTTATCTGAATGGCGAAAATCCCGAAGTAAAAGCCCAAGCCTCGCTGGGAGGCTGGGACTTCCTCCACTGCCTGGCTCTCGACGAGTGAACGGATCTCTGCCAAAAGAGTTGCTGTCCCAACCTGTGGGAGTGGAGGGGAGGAGGGAGGAGAGGCTGGGATAGGGGGGAGGTACCCCATGGAGACTACAAAGAAGATACAGGGGTCCGTAAAATTTTGGTGCCAGAAATGTGCATGGAGAGTAAGCCTGCCCCCCACTGGAGACATGTCGACCCGGAGGGGCGTGTCATGCCTTCTTTCCCTCCAAGGCTGCTGCGGAGGAGGGAGACTGGAAAAAGCCTTACTACCCCACCCCCCATTTTGTTGTTTGCGCCGATGCTAGGACGGCGAACGGTCAGGCTGCCTGGAACTCTGCTCTTGGAAGCCGCGGAAATCTCTGTATATACACCTCTTCTCAGAGCAGTGCTGTGACTGGGTGTACGGTTTGGGCGTGGTCTTGGTAAGAATGGTAAAGACTTAGCCGTTTGAGAGCTGTTTTTCTTTTTATCCAGCTCTTCATCCGCTGTGGAGTGGAAGAGGTCACCACCTTCGAACGGAAGATCCAGTATGCTTTCCTGAACATCTGGGTTGAATTTTGTAGCACAGAGCCAGGCCATTCTTCTCATGTCTGTGCCATACAGATGGCATGGCCAGAGGTGTCAATGTGGGCCACGGAGGACCCCATGATGTCCTGCGCCACGATCTTGGCCTCCGCCAATCCTGCCTTGAATCGGGATTGGCTCTGCGCCAGAAGCTCTGGGAGGAAATCCGCAATTTCATGCCAGAGCCTCTGGTTGACGGCTGCCAGCATGCCATCCACATTGGCTTGACACAGGTGCAAGTACATGTTGGAATACAGCGTTTTCCTGTATGCCTGCAAGATCTTCTCCTTCTTGCCTAGCAGCGCCGCAGAGGAGGCGGCTGAGTTCTGAGGCTTGGAGTACAGTGATGCCGCAGCGATCATCGTGGAGTGTGGCTGAGGATGGGCCGACAGCAAGAGTGTATCCCCCTCCATCTGCCTGTACTTGGCGTCCAGGCGTTTATTCACCGGCTGGGCGGGGCTTGAGCCAACCCTTCTTGGCTAAGGCAACTATGTCCTTCTGCATCGGGATCCCCGTTCTGGCAACGGGATGTAGCGTGAGGACTTCTGCGAGGAAGGACCCCCTCTGCTGGTTGCTCGGCCTCGGGCTGAGGAAGGTCCAAGTACTCGGCCAGCCCTGCCAGACGTTCGTGTAAGGCTTTGGCTGAAGACGGCGTGCCGGGGTCGTCGTCCTCATCTGTGTCCACCTGTGGATCCGGAGGGTCCGGCACAAGAGGGGGCGTTCTAGGACCTGGGGGCTGCGGTACGGGGATTGGAGCCAGAGGCTGAAGCAGAGGCTGGTGCAGAACCGCCTGCACAATCGGCCCGGGGGCCGGAGCAGGCTGCGGAGGCTGAACAGGGACCAGAGGAGCCTGTACTGGGGCTTGAGGCGCCAGCGGGACAATTGGAGGAAGCAAGTCCCTGATGACGTTCCTGAGAATGACCCCCATCTGTGGAGATTTCATGAGCCCGAGGAACTTTTTAAAGAACCTGTCCTCACAGGCTGGATTGGTGGTAGGCGATATTGACGGGGCAGAGGGCGGCTGCTGAAGCCATTGCGTGCTCTGCCCATATGGATGCAGCGGGAACCTGCCTTGCACAAAGGAAGGATATGCTGTAGGCCACACACATGGTTGACACCAGTCCCACCTCGACACACAGTCCTCCACCTGCCTTCCCTGGAGGGGCGTCGGCCGGATGTCTGGATTTTCTGGGACGGTGGACATCTTGTCGAGCTGCCTTCAACGTGCCTGCGTCGTGTTGCTCGACGCACTGGGCCCCACCCTGTCCAGGACTCTTGAGTGTGGATCATGGGGCCTACCCTGTTCCTCAGGCCTAGGCCTGGTAGGCGTTACGCCCCTCAGTGGATCTGCCGGTAGAACTGCTTAAAGGTGCTCCCTCGGACATTATGCCGGAACTAGGGCGTAGCCCCTCGGGTGAAGACCCGGTAAAAAGGACATTTCCGGTTCCTCAGCACCCTCAACGGGAGGATCTACAGATCCCTCGGCCTCTAGGCCGGTAGCTGATACAGCCTCTGTATTTGTGCTGGTACGAGGACTTGGCCGGTCCCTCTCGCGCGCGGGTGAGTCCTTGGGAAGGAGTGCTGGAAAAGAGCGGCCCTACATTGGGCTTGGATTGATGGTAGACAAAGTCCTTTAGGTTCCCGGCTGTGATCTGTGGAAGAGATCCCTCCACATGGCCAGTCTGTTCTTGAGAGATCTTGAGGAAAGCACATTGCACGCGGTACAAGCTTGCCAACCGTGGTCTGGACCAAAGCAACGTAGGCAGAGGGCATGGGGGTCTGAAGTTGGGGAAAAGCCTGTTGCACGATGGACACCTGCTGAACCCCGTGGAAGTTGACATGCGCCGGGGAGGAGCCCGAGGACCGAGTACCTGTATGATAAAAGACAAAAAAAAGACAGAAGGATTTGCATGTGGAATTACATGGCCGAAGCCAAACCCAGGAGAGCTGGTGAATTCGGCCCGTTCCCGTCGACGTGGAAAAGGGCACTGGGATGTGAGGGGGGAGACAGGGCAGCGCATGCTCCCAGGGATGCACCCCTGCGTGCCTCTAAATTTAAAGGTGAAGAAGGTTTTTCTGGTGAAAAAGGTTCCGTCTCCCATCACTTGGAAGGGACGCCCATGCAGTATGGAGGAAAGGGGACGGGACGCAAGAATAAGGAACATTATTTATGGTTAGTTACCCTTACTATAAATTGGTCTGGGGCCAGAAACCTATTAGACAAACATGCTGAGCACAAAGCTTAGGAATCGGTTTACAAAAGCATTGGCTAAATCATCTAAGAAAGGGCAACGAGTGCTATAAAATCGAAGGAAGCACATTAAAAACCACCGGTATTCAGTTGTGGCCTCCAACAAACTGATAGCACAATGCATTTCTTCCTAATATGTAACGTTTATGTGAGCCCAAGAGAGTGTTGGCTGAGGCCACTTAAACATAAAAGTGGCCTATGATCACCTTCACAGGCAGTATTTTACCTCCTTTGGGGGGACGTTGTGACAGTAAACTATGGTGTATGAAATTCTATTGAAGAGCAGATATCTGCTTAGAGATCTAAAAGTCAAGGTTAAACTTTCAGATAGAAAAAGGACTTGTTCCACGATTTCAGCAATATTTTAAAAGTGTGCTGTATTGCAATGTATATTTTTTCTGTACGTTTCAATGGTTGTGTGTTTTATTTCATCACTAAGCGAGGGAGAAGGACCAAATAAAGATTGGTTTAAGAAGAATACAATTAAGGCAATAAACTTCCTAGGGAGTTGATGCTGACCCACCAAAAACGTATAGTCGCACAAAGGTTAACAGGAGTGGCAGCTTTTAACAGAAAATGAAATCATCAAGCAGGACAGAGGCACACCAAATCGGCCTTCAACACTCACCTCACATACAGTGCAGTGCCACCTAGTCTCCACATGGTGTTTGCATTCATTGCAGGTGTAGACAAAGCGTTCCTGTCCCTGAGTGTGTAGTTCCACTAGCATGCACATCGTCGACCACTTTGAACGACGCAGAGATGAGAATTCCCAATGCTTGTCCCTTGCTAAAGTCAAGAAGGCATCCCGGCCATCCATCAAGTCACAGCTCAACAATGGATCGGGATCAACAATGGGAGGGAGAGTATTGATCACGGGACCAGCATGCAGATGAATCACAAAAAATACCTGAAAGAGAACAGATCAGAAATGTTAAACATGGATCCGCAGTGTCAAGGCCTGAAGCCAAACAGCTGTTCTTGACTGCTGATTGATCATCTGAACTTTATCTCTCGTTGTCTGATGACACACATTTGCAGTTGTTTTCTTTGACATAAATAAGCACTTGTTTATCTAGATTTCGATGGTGAAAAAGTGGGTTTCAAAGATGCAATTGGTCTTGCTCAAATGTATGTCTTGGTACACGACACCTAGAGACTCCATATCTCAATGTGCTTTATAGAGTCAACAGGGGATAAAAAGCAGTGCAGCAGGAGAGTAATGAGCTTGTAGCAACTGAAATTTGAATAACTTTTATGAACGCACGCCCCCCCCCCCCCCCAGCTTGTCTCCATACCGGTGGGAGGTCATCCCAACAGCGATGGGATGGAAGCAATTTTGTGCAAGAAAAACACAATGTTTAAAGCAAAGTCAAAGCACATGCCTGGAGGCACCTATGCCTGCCCCCTCTTAGTCTTGACCCTGGCCTTGCCTGCCAGTTCTTTCCCTGCAACTTGAGACCTGGGTGCATTTTGCACTTAAGCAAATATTTGCTCACTTCTATCATTTTATCAAATACACCTCCTTTTGCCAACTCCAGCTAATTTCTAGCCCATGTCTTATGCCTCAAAGTCATGGTTTCTCAGTGTGCAGATGGTGCAGACAAAGTTTTGAAGGACACAAGCTTCACTGTTGGGCTCTGTGGCATGCAATTCACTTTTAAGGGGGTTAACAGCATTGGCAGGACCTGTTCCAGAGACATCTCCAAGAGGTTTTGAATTATGCAGCAGCATGGTTGGTCCTCTCACTCTTTTCCTGGGCAGCCCTCACAGGGGGTCTGGAGCATTGGTCCAAGTGTATGAAAAGAAGTAGTGGAACTATGTTCCCTGCTGGCCTGCCCCACTCCCCACAAACCCCATTGCCATGCCCCCTCCCACGCACAATAAAAAAAAACAACAAAAAAAAAACACTTGTGTCTACTGTTTAAGGGAACATGGTCTGGAGGAGAAGGGTTTTGTGAAGTGCCCTGCGGTTTACACATCCACAAAGTTTCTGAGGCTCCCCTCGAGATGTCTTTTTTAATTTTCTGTTTAAGCTGTTAAGAAACATGCATACAGAAAATAGGCCTGCTCTCTCCCTTCAATAACTTTGAAGACAAATAGTTGCCATATCGAACATATATTAAATAAATTGATAAAAAGAAAAATCCCCAAAACAGTTTCACATGTTTTTTATTGCCTTTAGCCTTTCTCTAATTTATAATGCAGCTTCTATGTCATGCCTCAGCATTTCAATATGGGTTTATTAGTCCTGTGTTTTCTCGGTTGCCATTTTGAAGGAACACTGACAAAGCGAGAAACCTCTAAAGGACTAACTACTTACCTCTTGGTAATGTTCTTTCTGATGGATTCATTCCTCCCTCGGATTCCTAATTTTTATATCTCCTAGCGCAGCTGCTCTCCAGAAACCTTTACACTGCCAGAGTTTGCTGTGACTCAGTGTCGACGCCTCCATGTGCCCCATGAAAGACATGACATCAAGCTACTGTGGTAGGGAGGGCAATGAAGAATCTGTGGGAGGAGCATCCATCAGAAAGAACACTACAGAGAGGAAAGTAATTACTTCTTCTAGCAGATTCCTTCCTCGCACAGATTCCTCCTCTTTGATATACTTGCATAGCAGTACGTAGATAGATCTACAGGGAGGTCGGTCTAGGAAGGGTCACCTAAATCAGAAAACTCTACAGGACAGCTCTGCCAAAACGAGTGTCCTGACGAGAGAAAGAATTCAAGCAGTAATGTTTAGCCAACGTGTGCAAAGAAGCACACATGGCTGTTTGGCAGAGGTCCAGTAAAGGTACTCTATGTTGCAGAGCCGAGGCGGCAGTCAGCCCCCTGGTCGAGTGGTGCCCTTAGACCCAGAGGCACCTCCTTACCAACCAGATCATAGCATTCCAAGATGCAGAGGATGATCCACCTTGGATGAAAACTAACTTGATCAACCTTGCTGCCTTTTACAAAAAAGGAATTAATATGCATCAAACAAGAATCCTATAATGAGAGGATTAATAAAGCTAGCTCAAGCACTAAGGAACTATTTACTATCCTAAGGGAAATGGAAGCTCCCATTCCTCAGACAGAGTGTCTGAAGGACAAACTTTGGTGCTTGAACATACAGAACGCCCTACAGATATAATCTTCCTCCTCCAAAGCAAGATTGCCAATAAAAAAAGCTAACATAGGTAAGCATAGTGCAGCATCAGCCCTGTCTAGCAAATCTCCACGTCAGTTCAGTTTCTCTCAAGTCTCCACCCGCAAGGTAGAAAAAATCATCTCCTCCCTCAAACCGTCTACGTGTCAAGGAGACAGTTGCCCAGCAAAGATAATCGAAGACGCTGCTACAGGATTCCAAGATTGCCGCCAGCACGGAGTAGGTGTGCTGACGGCGCTCTCCGGTCCCCCGTGAGATATATGGTGCCCACCACTCCACATATCTATCAAAAACAGGACGAAATGGCCTGGAAGAAGATGCGCTCTGCTGGAAGAAGCTGAGCGGCGAAGGGCGAGACCCGGAGCAAAGAAAGAATTTTGCCCGTTTGTCGAGCGGGGGAGCGGCGCGTCGGCCTGAGGTGCGTGAGCCAACGGTTGCCCAAGCCGCGGGGAAGCGTGGAAGCCAGGTGTGGAGAGAAGGGCCGGCGGAAACCCGGCCAACAACGGGGTGATATTCGCCCGTTTGTCCGGCGGAGGAACAACGCTTCAGCTGTGGTCTCCGAGGCGGCGCTGCCTGCAGGCTGTGAGGCGCGCTGCAGCGCGGATGTGCCTCGGGAAGGAGGAGGAGGCAGCGCCGGCGTCTCGCCTGCGGAGAACCGCGGCGGGAGGAGGAAGCTGGGAGTAGAGTGGAATCTCACCGGTCCAGGAGCGGCAAGTGAGACGGCTGTCCCGCGCGGGACGAAGGAGAGGAGGGGGCCCAAGAACAACACTCAGCATTTGCTTGGCTTTGCTGGGGGATGCACCAGTGAGCGGAGGGCTGGACGAGCAGTGAGGGGCACTTAAAGAATTGCGGGCACCCTGCAGGAGGAGCCAGTAGAGTCGGCTAGGATCGCGGCGCGCTCCCTTCACACTCCTGCCTAGGATTGGGAAAGGGGAGGCGATTTCTAGACAGGATTGCACCAGTGGATTGGGGGAATTTCCATTGCTGACCTTCACGGGATTGCGGAGAAGACAAAGTGAGGCTGACTCCAAAACATTGTGGGGCGAGGGGCCGGTCTGTGATAGATAGAGAGCATTGCAGCTGCTTGATCAGGAACACGGTGAAGCTTACTTGGTGAGGACAGGGGGGGCAAGTAAGGAGAGGCGCCCCCCCCCCCCCAGCTTTGGTGCGTACTGGCAGAACAAGAGTAAAGGGAACGTGGCAGGACCTCCTCTTGTGCTTGTTGGCACTCAACAGGAGGGGGGGAAAGGGTGCCCCCCAAAGAAGCAATCACGAGGCCCAGAGTAGGAAGAGTTGAGGATCACGGCGGGGAGGATAGCTGTGAAACCTAAAGGGAAAGGGAATAAACTGACGCAGCCCCAAGGAGATCACTTGGGCACCCTCCAGGCTATGTGGCCCGCACAGTCTTCGAGAGGCGGAATTGGGGGCAGCAAGGAAGAGACTGGAGAGGGTGCGATCCCTGGACACTCTAACGACTCATCTCCCCTTTCAAGGCAGGATTTCCTAGGGGAACTGCATGCTCTGCAGTCCAATCTGGCCAAGACGTTTAGAGAGCAGGTCCAGATTATGCGGGCTGACTTGAATGAAGCGTTGGGGGAGATCAGGCAGGAGATGCGGCAGCTAGGAGAGCGGACGGATGTCCTTGAAAAGGGCCTTCAAGAGGTGGACAAAGAAACTATGGACAATAGCGAAGCTATCGAAAGATTGGATACGGTGACCCGGAACTTGGAGATCCAGATGGAGGATATGGAAAACAGGTCCAGAAGGATCAATATTCGGGTTAAAATGTTACCAGAATCCATATCTGATAAAGACTTGAAAATGACTGTTCAAGAGATCTTTGCAGAGATTCTGGGTGAGGAAAACTCAGAGACGATTGAGTTAGATAGAGTCCACAGAACGGGACGGTTGGTCAAAGGGCAGATGGCAAGGCCTCGTGACGTATTGGCGGCCTTTGCCAGATACGCACAGAAGGAAACGGTTCTCAGAGAGGCGAGAAAGAGGGAACCCATCATGTTTAAAGGGCAGCAGATTGCGCTTTTCCAGGACCTGGCCGCCAGCACTCTTACTAAGAGGAGACAGATGGGCCCAGTGCTTAAGGCGCTGAACGAGAAGGATATTCGGTATAGATGGACTTTTCCATTTGGCATGGTCTTCGAAAGAGAGGGGCGCCAGAAAAGGATAACCTCGGTTCAGGAGGGGATGGATTTGCTTCACATCGAGACGGCGGATAACCCATCGGGCTCGGACACCCAAGGTCCAGGCAACCGGGCCAGGCCAAGACCGTGGGCGTGGAAAATGGTGGGAGAGAAAAGGAAGAAGAGTACAACGAGGGAGAAACACAGCGAGAAGTATCGATTAGTGAAGAAGCGAAGAAGACCTAAACGAGCCTCAGACATGAAGATGAACAGGAAGGGGTGGTGGGCCGAGGTTGGGAGACTTGGGGCTGCAGGGATGATGGGGGGGGGGCAAACATTTTGGCAACGGTAAGGGCGGGAATGCCCGGGTTAGGCAGGATAAGTGGACGAGAGCGAATCGTATATTTTGGGGAGGGGGATGGAGGGGTGGAGGAGGCATCGGAACTGGGGCGATATGATAATTAACATAGGGAAGGGCGGTAGGGCTATGGCGTGGGCTAAGGATTTCTTAATGGGGAGTTTGCCCTCAAGTGGGTAACTCACAATGTGAGGGGTCTGAATACCCCTCTCAAGAGGAAAAAGTTGGCGCTCTTTATAAGGAAGGAGGAGCCGGACATCATGGGACTGCAGGAAACGAAACTTGTTATATAAAGATCAGGGGAAGTTGAGGCTTCGGGGTTTCAACCAGATCCTGCACGTTTCCAGTCAAAGCAAATCGAAGGAGGTTGCGTTGGTTATCAGAAATACAGTTGGTTTTAGAGTTGAGGAGGTAATAAGGGACAGGGAGGGTAGGTACATGGGGGTAAAGGGGAAGTATCAGGAGGCCCTCTACACGATAGTAGTGGTGTATGCTCCAAATGTGGGGCAGGAACAATTTTTGCGGCGAGTACTGAAGGAACTAGAGGAACGAGCTGTGGGCCAGATTGTGCTGATGGGGGATCTTAATATTGCCTAGGACAGAGAGAAGGATAGGACTGGCGAACAGGTAAGTGGGGGGGTGCGGTTATGTCTAAAGACCTGAAAGATAGAATAGACAAGATGGGCTTAAGGGACTCGTGGAGGGAGCTGGAGGGGGAGGAGGAAGGCCACACTTAAATATCGGGAGTCCACGGGTCTCAGTCGAGAATTGATTATATATGGGTTTCAGCGGGGTTAGTGGGTAGGATCCGGGAAGTGAGCACAGGCCCGCTAGGGATCGCGGATCATAAAACAGTGGCAGTTACTATGGATATGGGCCGCGGATACAGGGGACTCTGGGGCTGGAAATTTCCGGGACCTCTCCTGAGAGATCCGGAAGCTCTGAGGGAAATTGAGGAGAAGATCAGGATTTTCTTTGCTATTAATAGGAAAAAGGATACCCAGGAGGATGTAAGATGGGATGCATTCAAGGCCACTCTCAGGGGGGAGCTTATAGCATTAGCCGCATGTCACCAGAAACAAATGAGGGCCTTAGAAGCACAACTAGAGGTGGAGGCGGCTAGGCGGAAGGTGGGAGAGACTCCATCTAGGGCAGCCACGAGGGTCTACAGGAGAGCAATAGGGCAGCTGGAAATCCTCAGAACTAAAAAAGCAGAGGGGGCGCTCTTGGCTGTGCGACAGAAATTCTATGCCAAGGCAAATAAAGCAGACGCACGGTTGGCGCGCCTCCTTAGGGGGGGCGAGATCGAGAAATGTCATCACAGCGCTTAAGGCCACTTCAGGAGAGAGGGTTACGAGGGACGACGACCTGCAGGAAATTTTGGAGGAGTTCTACGAGTCCCTATATGCCTCGCAGAACCCCCAGAGTGAGTTGCAGAATGGTTTCCTGGGGAGGGTGCAGCTGCCGAGCATTGTGAAGGAGGCCCGTGAATTCCTTAATCAGGAAATTACAGAACAAGAAGTAAACGGAGTAATTAGGGCTTTACTGGCAAACAAGGCCCCTGGCCCGGATGGGTACACAGCAGCCTTTTATAAAATGTTTGTATCACAATTGGCCCCACACTTGACATCTCTGTTTAACACCTTCCGACAGACGGGTAGGATCGCCCCGTTCATGGAGGAAGCTAAGCTAACTCTGATACTTAAGCCAAATAAGGATCCAGAAGAGAAAACGTCCTATAGACCCATAGCGTTAATAAATAATCGACGCCGAGATATATACAAAGATTTTAGCGAGCAGACTTGAAATGTTTCTCCCTCAGTTGATACACCCTGGTCAGGCAGGGTTCGTCAAGGGCAGGCAAACATCAGATAATATTAGGCGGGTTGCCCACCTAGTAGAAAAAGCACAGAGAACAAACACTCCCGCGGTCCTATTGGCCTTGGATGCTGAAAAGGCATTTGACCGCGTGGAGTGGTCTTTTCTGTTTCGGGTGATGGAGAAAATGGGAGTCCGGGGGGGAATTCTTGACGACGGTTAAAGCTAATTATCAGACCCCTTCCATTAGATTGGCGGTGAATGGGACAACATCGCGGCTGGTGCGCTTACAGAGGGGAACATAACAAGGCTGTCCGCTATCTCCCCTACTTTACGCAATATACCTGGAGCCTCTTTTACAGGCGTTTAGGGAGGCAGAGGAAATACGAGGCATCCCCTTTGGAGGAGAGCAGCAGAAAGTGGTGGCATTCGCAAATGATATGCTACTCGCCTTGACATCCCCGGCTGCTTTGATCTTGGCAAGTACGAACTTGTTGAGGTCGTTTGGGGAAGCCTCGGGACTAAAGATTAATGTTAGGAAGTCCGAACTTCTAAATCTAACGCTGAAAGCTCCAGAGCAGGAGGATTTGAGGGCGACCACTCCATTCATTTGGAGCCTGGGGGAAGTGCGGTATTTGGGGGTGCGGATAACAGCACACCTGACCGATTGGTACTCGGCCAATTATCCCTCTCTACTGAGGGAGATTAAAAGAAATTACCAGAGATGGAAAACCCTTAGGGTTTCCTGGCTCGGGCGGATAGCCACGATTAAGATGGTCACTCTCCTGCACCCGTTATATTTTTTTCAGGCAATTCCTCAAACGATTCCACCGGGGTTTTTTTAAGGAGTTGGGCTCACTGACTAGCGAATTTCTATGGGAAGGGAAGAGGGCTAGGCTGTGACACTGCTTGCTTATGGCATCCAGGGGGTCCGGGGGGCTGGCACTACCGAATTTTAGACAGTATTAGGAGGCGGCGCAATTGCGGGGCATTAGGGAGTGGCTGAGGGGTGAAGTTAATGGGCAAGGCAAGTTGTGGGTCAGGATGGATCGAGTTATGGCCCACGCGATCTGGCAGAGGTGTTGTGGCTGCCCAAAAAGCACAGACCTCGACACTTATATGAGAGTTCCATTACCAAACTTAAGGCAGACGTATGGGATAGACTAGTGGGATCCAGGGGAATCACTTCCTTTCCTTCACCATTTACTCCTATTTTTGGTAATGGGGAATTTACCCCCTCCCTGGAGAAGGGAGCGTTCAGGCAGTGGCAGGAAGGGGGCTGCAGGAAATTGTGCGATATGTTTTGAAACAGGGAAATACTGTCTTTTGAGGCGTGCAAGCGGGAGTTCGCTATACACGAGACAGAAAGGCTAAGGTATGCACAAATACGGCATTGGGCGTTACAACCTGAGACTAAAAAGGGAGCAACCAGGGAACCGACCTACTTTGAGAGCTTTCTCCTGTCCAATGATGGCTCTAAGGGTCTAATATCTAATCTGTATAAGATTCTAAAAGGGGGGGGGTGCAGAAGATAGGTGGCCTTATATGCAGGATTGGGATCGGTACTTGGGAAGGGAATTTAATAGGGCAGATTGGGAAAGATTGTGGAGGAAAATACCAAAACTGGCGAAAGCTTCCCAACTGCAAGAAATATGGTACAAGGTATTGCTCAGGTGGCATTACACACCAGCCCGTCTACAGAGAATATATCCGGAATCCTCGGGGAAATGTTGGAGGGGTTGTGGGATGGTAGGGACGGTGGTTCATGTCTGGTGGGACTGCCCTAAAATAGAACCATTCTGGAGGGAAGTCCGGCGGGCGCAAGGGCAGGCCTTTGGCCCAGAGGATGGGAAGACTCTGGCCCAGATCCTCCTAGGCGCCAGGGGTGCACTGGGGTGGGAGAACCTAAGACAAGGGAAAAAGCTAAAGCGATACAGACATTGGTAGCTATGATGTTAATAGCCCAAATATGGAAGAGTTCTGATGTCCCCATGCTCCAAGACGGGCTGTGGAAAATTTGGGAACTTGTGGCCCTACAATGGGCAACATACGCTATGGACAATAAGATCCAGAACTTCACCGTAGAGTGGGGGGGAATTAATGACTTTCCTTAAGGATGACTTTAGGGTGATGTGGTGTCCGCAGCGCCTGAAACTGTTAGAACTGCAATGAACGGGGAAGGTGAGCCTGGACTGCTTTATATTGTCTACGAAGGGATGGTCCGATGCCTCTGGGGAGGGGAGGGGGTTGGGGAGGGGAAAGTTTTAGTTTTTTTTTCTTTTCTTCATAGTGTTGTAAAATTCAATAAAGAGAATATAACATTTTTTTTAAAAAAAGACGCCGCTGGAGACCTGGCGCCATTTATAACCCAAACTAATTAACTCCTCATTCACTTCTGGCACTGTCGCCAGTAATCTAAAGGAGTCCTGGGTCTTACCCCTCCTGAAAAAAACAGTCACTGGACCCCTCAATTTCAACCAACTATAGGCCAATCATCACCGTACCATTTTTACTTAAGATCCTCGACAAAGTGGCTTACATCCAAATCCTGGGGTACCTAGAGATTAACCTTCTCCTTGGAGTCTGCCAATCCGGCTTTAGACCACGTCACGGTACCAAGACAGTTCTAATGGACTTAAAAACACAGATTGAGGAACTGAAGGTAAGGGAAAAATAGCCTTGATGCTACTTCTTGATCTTTCGGCCGCCTTCGATCTGGTGGATCACCAAGCACTCTGTAAACATTTAGCCTCGGCGGCGCACTTCTCACAAGATGCCATCACTTGGATCAAATCCTTCTTGAACAATAGGACTATGAGAGTCTTCTCTCCACTAGCAGCTGCTGACCCGATCCCTATAATCTGTGGTGTGCCACAAGGTTCTTGTGTGTCTCCTACAATGTATAATATTTTCACAAAGCCGTTGTTCGATGACCTAGACCATCTGGGTGTCACCTACACTAACTATGCATATAACACCCAGATCCTCATACCTCTTTCAAGAGAGTATGACAAGGACTTGGCTTTGGTGAATAAAATATACCTGATCATCCAGGACTGCATGGCCACACACGGCCTATGCCTGAACGATGATAAAACTGAGCTCTTAATATTCAGCACCATAACCAACCTCAATAAAGTGAGCTTGGACTACTCTTCCTTCAATATCGATGTTCATGGCATTAAAGTAGCAAGAGAAGTCAAAACTTTAGGTTTTTACCTTGACTCTGCCTTCACATTCAACAAACAAGTCAACTCTATGGCATCCTCTACAGCTTACACCTGTAAATTGATCAGGGCATGCAAACCATTTTTGTCCAATGAAAGCTGCATAATCCTGGCTAGAGCACTTATCCTATCCAAGTAGGATTATTGTAATGCTTTAAACACGGGGACAAGCAAATACATCACCAATAAAATAAAAATCTTGCAAAACAATGCTCTTAGAGCAGCTCATAGCATACCAAAGAGAGAACACATCTCGCACTTTAGGAGACAGAACAAATGGATCTCTACCAAGGACAACATTCTGCTCAAAACCTTATTGCTAACGCATAAATGCCTTAACCAAGCCGCCCCCATCTACCTTTGAGAGAATTACTAAAAAAACCACTACACGTCCTACAAGGATAGCCAAATCAGCATGTCTGGTTGGGCCCAGATTTAAGCTAAAAAAAGCAGCGGGAAGTAGCTTCCCTGTTTTGGCAGCGCAAGCATGAAACACCTTACCTCCCTCACTGAGTGCCAACCAACCTTTCTTCATATTTATGTACAATACTATTAAGTGGCTGGTTACGAATGACGTAAATGGTAAGCTGAATTCCTGTACGCACGAGAATACACGACTCTTCTGACTCTGCAAAGTAACTTCTTCCCGACTACCAAGTTATCCTATTCTGTGCCTGTACTCTTGTATATTTTACTCAACTTTTATGTATATTTCATTGCATCTATTTGTATTTTTGTATCTACTGTAACTAAGCTTTAAGTATACTTGTAACCCTTTGTGTGAAAGGCGTCCAGATACCTCTGGGTCAGGTGCGCCATATAAATAAACAAACCTTGACCGGGTCGGTTTAGTGACAGCCTTGCCAGCACAGGCACCAGAATCACTAACAAGCTGGTAATCTTTCCTGGACTCTCTCGACCGAGAGACGTAATAGTGGAGGGACCGCGCTGGGTTCAGCCGATAGAAGCGTCTCCTCTGACTTTGAAGGATGAGTCAGAGGAAAAAAAAACTGGAAGATGGACATTTTGAGAGAGATGGAAATCAGAGACCTTTTTCGGGAAGAAACCTCACATTCTCTTTGTAGGAAACCAAGTTGGGGGGGCTGGAGTGGGCGCAGGGGAGGTTTAACAGACAATAACTGGAGTTCACAAATATCTACAGGAAGTGATGGCGACCAGGGAAAATAATCACTGTATGGGTGAGTAATATAAATAAGCAAGAATGGTGGGGCTTGAAAGGAGAGCCCATCAGAATCTTTACCACTAAATGTAAGTCCCATGCCAGGACAACAAACTGGCATGGGGGAAACTGATTACAAAGACTCCTCAGAAATTGTATGACCGTGGGGATTGTAATAAAAATTAAAAAAAAATAAAACCTGCCTGGGGTTATCTTGAGAACCAAAATGGCAGCAAGATACCACTTCACAGTGCCATTATGCATGCCCCTCCAGGCCTAAGAGGGTAGACAATCCATAATAGAGGATGTGGAACATGTAAAAGGGTCCAGATCCTAACAGCATCAAGCTGGAAAACCTATGCCACATGCAGACATACATGGATTTGGCAGGTCTCCTAGCAGAGAGTAGCATATCTAGGATGTCCTGCGACAAATATCACTGCTTATACCTCAACCTTTGAGCAGCCAAGAATAAAGATTCAAGCTGTTGAGATTCGGACATAGGACTCGCTCTTCTGGTTTGGAGAGAAGGATGTTCTTTGCCGAAGGCGCCAAGCAGAGTGCCAAGCAGGGCAGATTACAACTCTGGGTACCACGCTTTAAAAGTCCAGGCCAGAGCGCATACTCGTAGAACTAAAGAGGCATAGACTCCTGAGAGAACCAGCGGAATGTCAGGGATAGACAAGAACCCAACAGGTCAAAATCCCACTCGACTGTCAGAGCATCTCCCAAAGCGCACTCATGTTCATACTGCAATACCTCCTCCAGAAAATTCTGACAGAGCTCCCGTTTGTGGGATGTCGAAGTCTGTCTGCTCAGGGCATCCATTATGTTCTCACTGTCCGCCAGAAGAGCCGCCGTCCGAGATGCACTGTTTTCCAGAACCACAATCGCATAGCTTCTCTGCACAGAGGTAAGGAGCCCACACCACCCAGCGTGTTGATGAGGTACTGCATTGCTCCAGTGCTGTCCATGAGGACCAATATAGTTGTGTCTTGTACAGATTGGAGGCCAGCCTGAACGCTACCAACTCCATTAAACTGATGTGTTCTTAGCATTCAGACGGTGACCAGAGTTTGCTCATGGTTAGATCTTGGAGATGAGTACCGTTGCCCTTAAAGGATGCGCCTGTGACTGGAGTCAGATGCTGACAGGGTTACAGAAACAATGCACCTCTTAGGTTGTTTCTGCAGGACCACCATTCCAGGTCTCTGGACACCTTCTCCGGGACCTGAAGATATTGAAGTGCGTACCTGAAACAGAGGCCACTGGCAACTGAAGCAACCTTATGCTTAGCTAGGCCTCTATCACTATAAGGATGCAGGAGTCCGTAAGACAAGGAAGCTCCGAAAAGCAGAGGCAGGAATCTTTTCCTGAGATGCACCATCTTGGAGATGTTTGCTACTCAATCATGGGGCGGGAAGACCAGGCCCAGACGTGTGTCCTAGACCTCCCAATGAACCAGAGGGATTGGGGCAGAGAAACCGGAGACTTCCTGAAGTTCAAGCTCTGCAACGGGCTGCACATCCGGTACAAGTGTGCAGATGTCTGGTCTGGGGAGCGAGCTCAGACAAACCAGTTGTTCAGATAAGGAAAGACATCAATGCCCTTCCTCCTGAGGCCAGCCGCTACCACTGCCAGCCACTTGGATAAGACCCTGGGTGCCAAAGAAAAGCCGAATGGCAGGACCTTCAATTGGTAATGGCAGCTCCCCAACTTGAATCTCATGTACTTCCTTTGGATTGGCACATGGAAGCATGCATTCTGGAGATACAGGGAGACCAGATAACCCTGCAGGTCTAAGGCCTGAAGAATCTGGGCTAGTATGACCATGCTGAACTTGTCCTTGCGCAAGTACAAGTTAAAAAAGCCTCAGATCCAGGATAGGACATAGGCGCCAGTCCTCCTTCAGCACCAGAAAATAGGTCGAATACCAGCTTTTGCTTTGTTCCAAGCAGGGTACTGGGTCTATGGCCCCCTTTGCTTCCCTCCCACGGTGTAACCTGCAACTGCAGCGCTTCGAGCTGCACAACCTCTGCAATTCGAGCTTTGCCTTCTCACGACTCTCTCAGCACCATCAACTGTTACAGACACAGCGGTTGTCCCTGCGTCCTCGACTTTCGGCCCCTGCTGCATATACAGACGCTGATAACCTCTACTGGTATCCGGTCAAACCATTGAATGGTAAACCATCGAATACCAAAGCATTGAATTATAAGCAATGACATGCCATCCCATCGAATGACCATTTAGTTTTATATAATTCGATGGAGGTATCGAAATGTAAGTATTACATTTTTTTAGGTAATACATTTTTTAGGGTTGGGGCAAAGGGTTATGGTGTTGGCTAGGGTCAGATTAGGTTAGGGTGGGGGCTAGGGTTAGATTAGGGTTAGGGTTGTGACTTGGGTTAGATTGGGGCCAGAGTTTGGGTTAGATTAAGGGTTACAGTAGGCTTAGGGTTAGGGGTTAGGGTTGGGGCTAGGGTTAGAGTAAGGGTTACATTAGGGTTAGGGTTAGTGTTAGATTAGGGTTGGGGGGTTGGGCCCCCCAATATACACAACAACTTTAAAACTGTACAAGGAGCTGGCCTGCACCGAAATTTCAGCACTGGACAGTGCCATGTAACGTAAAGTTATTTAAAAAAGCATGGAAATGATACTTTTTACATGTAAAAGTGCATTTCCATTGAAACCAGTCCATGTATATTGTTGATGGACTGGTTTCGATGGAATTGCACTTTTACATGTAAAATATAGGTTGTGGGTGCTTTTGCATTCAACGGTTTGTATTCGATGGTTTTGTTTGTCGATCCTATTTTTTCAACTTGATCACTATAAACCCTTTTACTACTACCACTACTACGTCTCTTGATCTGCACCTGAGGGGGACTTAAATAGTCGAAATTCCCTCTCAGGTGTAGGTTGTTAGGACTGCATACTGCTTTTCTGTGCCTTGAAGGCACACCCCTGTACGCTCATACCAGAAAAAAAATACAACCCGCTAGGGAAAAAGGCCCAAGAAATTCTTGCAAGGGTAACAAGTATTTATTTTCATACAAAAAGGAAAAGCACCAAAAACGGACTCTGCTGCTGCAGAATGTTATGCCAATCCAATAAGTGTAAAAGCACAATCTTATAAGTAGACACAGTGTCATAGGTGACATCATCGTATACAATGAAAACCTGTTTGGCTGGTTGGTGAGACCCTATACATGGTCGGCCTGCTTCATAGGGGATGCCAGGCCATTGGTCCCAGTCCAGTCCGTCTGTCCTTCTTCCATCGCATGCTTGGCTCATCGTCTCCAAGGAACAATACTACTCCATCATACAGTGCACCTGGCAACTTGAGCACTGGCAGAGGGAGGGGTTGGGGGGGGAGAACGCGGTTGGGGGAGTCTCGAGGTCACACCTCCCACACATACTTCACTCATTCCCGATCGAGTCATCAGCTCCCAAGGCTTCCACCCTCGCTTTCGCACTATACTGTATCCCTCTTTGTACTTCGCACTGCAAACCATGTCATTATATAATAACGGTGGGATGACCATACTCTCAGATCTTTATGGATGATTGGTTTATGGTCGGTGGTCTGGGGTCAACTCGTATCTTGGAATTCGAAGGCCTCGGGACTAGAGCAGCTGTAGGGGCTATAACTCTTAGTTTGTAGTTAGCCGTTCGTGATAACACGTACACCAAGACGCCCAGTAATGTCTTGTGGACTTACAGGGCACATTCTTTTTAGAACCAACATATTAGCAACAACCTTAAAACAAAGAAATGTTTCTGTGGAATTCGGTGGTGTGGGCCTCTCTCATCAGTGCTTGCGGCCTGTGTCTAACACACTAAATACTGCATGGCCGTGCAGGCCCTGTGCTTTGAATAGGGCTGCTAATATCTACAAAAATGGCATTAGCTTGTTTTACGTTAAGTATGCCTAAATTGCATGCAATATTACGACTGTGTGGGGACTCTTAGGACACCCCCCCTCACCCTGGTCTATTATAGTTTTCGATGGGGCTTGTCTCACCTTAAAGCACTGGGGGGTGGGGTGAGGGTGGGGGGTTTGGGCTTGCTCATTTCTCAACAGCCTCTAAGCCCCTCATCCCAGTACCTACGGCATTATGATATGATGTGGCATTTATAACGCGCCTGTACACAAATGTTTCGAGGCGCGTGTTATGGGACCTGAAGTCTCCAAAGTTTTTATTCTTTTCTTCACATATTTCAACTTTGCAATAGGCCATTAAGACCTTAGGGTCACTAGGGAATTTGTTTAGAGGGTTCTCCCAATTCTTATCACCAGAGTCCCCTCCCATGTGAGCACCACCCCCAGGTTAAGGATCAAGAAGAGTCTGCCTTTCTCTGGCCACATGAGAAGGGTCCCACGCCAGGGTCTTTGAGATGATCACCTCGGATTAATAACACAGCGCATAGCATGAAAAACACAAAAGGCTTAGTACCTACTTTCTTGCCTGCAGAAAAATCAAGTCCTTCATCCCAGAAAAAGACTACAGATCGGATGTCTGAGCTTTGGTCCTCTCTCACGTGGATTGGACAGTGCCCTTCTTGAAGACCTTTCAACAACCACCTGGCGCCCCTGAGATGTGTCATACATGCTGCAGCACAACGAAACAGAGCCTGGAAATTCAACTATACCACCCTGACCCTCACTGGACTGAAAGCATGTATCATCTTCAAATTCTGCTCCATCACCTGCAAGGCTCCTGCCATGAAGTCCGAAAGCTAACTCACTGAGAAACCCAGCATCTCCAGAGGCCTTTGATCACCCAGAAGCAGGACATGTGCAGACCTGAACTCCGAAGGTGCAGAAGCAAAGCAACAGAAGATGGGCCTTCTATGCCTACTCTCCCAGACTCTAGAAACTACCCCCCGACCATCAACACTCACTCCTTCGCTTCTACATTTCAGCTCAAGACCCCCTTCTTCAAGGATAGCCCACACACCCCTCCACCACCAACCTAACAAGACTGGGTGATCTACTCACCCTTGCTTCCACATGTGGTTGCTTGTAGATCCCTTGCTGCCAAATTGCTGCTCCCCTTCCTTTCTTCGCATTGTTAGCTCCCTACTCCCTTGTATCTCTGCTTCCTTCACCATGACCGTTCCCCTATGACTTCTAAAGCGCTTAGTTGCATCTTGATGCTACGTCCACGCCCAATAAATGCCCCAATAATAATAACAAAAACTCCAGTACCACATTTACCCAGCATTAAATTACCAGTTATCCATTGAACATCAGATAGTCCAGATAATCCAGATAATCTGTTGACCTATAACATCTTCAGAAACTAACTACCTGACCTACCACACACCCCTGCCCTCGTAGCCATATGCTCTAAATTACAAGTTACTCACTTTAGTGACTAACATACTCTTAGTCCTCTTTCCTCCATATTGCATGGGCGTCCCTTCCTATGCAACCTTTTTCACCAGAAATCCTTCTTCCCCTTTAAATTTAGAGGTGAGGCCCTGGGAACATGTGCTACCCTGACTCCGCCAATCAGCGCCACTCCTAGTCTCCATTGATGCGTCGACAATATTTAACATTGCCTAATGACACCAGTATTATTAGGGGGGAAGATGGTGGGACATATGGAGGAAAGGGGACTTAGGACTAAGAGTATGTTAGTCACTACGGTGAGTAACTTCTAGTTACTCTTATGTCCTGTCCCCTTTCCTCCATACTGCATAGGCAATTACAACTGAATGTAGCCCCAGAGTGGAGAGCAGATCCTCCTTACGCAAACAAGTTCCTTAGAACTGGCTGTCCGAAGGCCAAGTCTGACTTAGAGCCGGCGTCCAAACAGTAATGCTTACAGAAAGCCGAAGGGGTGGCCCAGGTGGTCGCCCTCCTTATGACTTTCCACGGAACCTGCCGCTGGAATGCGATGGCCGTGGCCTTGGCTCTGACCGGGTGAACGTGCATGTTGGCTGGCAGCGGCTTGTGCTGCCCCTCATAGGTCTCTTTGATGGCCGCAACCACATTGCAATAAAAGCCTTGGATGCCTGATAACTGGGTCTGGAGCCCCCAAAGGTGACAAAAAGTGCGCCTGACTTGCGGAAGCCCTTGGTCCTGCCCAGATAGAATTTCAGAGCGCGTCTGACATACAGACCGTGCAAGACTCTCTGAGCCTCGTCCTTGGGGTCAGCGGAGAATGTAGGTAAGACCATTTCCTTGTTTAGATGGAAAGCAGAGAGTACCTTAGGTACGAACGGCAGGTGAGTCCCCAGGACCACCTTATCCCTGTGGAAAGTGGTATAAGGTTTTGATGCCACAAGAGCCTGGATCTCGCTGACTCTACGAGCGGAGGCGTGTCCTACTAGCAGAGCTGTCTTAATGGTGATCAGCCGGATGTCTGGGGACGCCATTGGCTAGCATGGTTAGTGTGCCAAAGCGCCCAACACCACACTGAGGTCCCACACGGGGTGTGTCTACTTGATGGGCAGGTAAAGCCTGGACAAGCCCGCCAGATGTTTCTTGACTATCGGGTTGGAAGAGGAGAAGACCTCCTCCTCCGAATTTCTGTAGGCCCCCATGGCTGCCAGATAGGTGCAACATGTGTCCAACTGTACACCTGAGTGCGCAAGATGTGCCGAGAAGGAGAGCACATCGTCCAGCGTGCACATCAGGGGGTCGATCTCTTTAGAGACCGCCCAGTGACAGAATCTGCTCCTTTTACTCTTATATTGGCTCCTGGTGGCCTTGCTCCTAGCGCCCTGGATGATCTCCAGGTTAGCCCGTGATAGGCTCAGGTGCTTGAGGGTTTCCTGCTCAGGAACCACGCTGCGAGGGCTAACTTCTGAGGAGCTAGGTGGAGAACCCTGCCCCGCCATCTGGGACAGGTGGTGTGCTGGACCAGCAGAAGTTGAATGGATGGTCTGTCCATGAGGCTGAACAAATCTGAGAACCACGGTCTCGCCGGCCACCAAGGAGCTCTCAAGATGATGCCGAGTTGACAAGCTTCCTTTATCTTAAGGAGTACCCTGGGGATCAGGTGTGTGGGAGGAAAGGCATAGGCTGTCATGTCTTCCCATTGAATCTGCAAAACGTCGCCCAGGGAGCCGGGGCCCCGTCCCTGCCAAGATGTGAACTGATGGCATGTCCTGTTCTTCTAGGAGGCAAATAGATCCACCTGAGGATGGCCCCATGTGTTGAAGACCACCTGCAGTACCTGGTCGTTCACTTGCCACTCGTAATTGTTGGCTCCCAGTCTGCTGAGCCTGTCCGCTTACAAGTTGGCCTCCCACGGGAGGTGGACAGCCGTGAGGTCGATGTTGTTTTCCAAGGCCCATTCCCACATGCTGACAGCTAGGTTGCACTGCGGAGGGGACCTAGTGCCCCCCTGCTTCTTGACATAGTGTATGCTGGTGGAGTTGTCAGTCTGAATCAGGATGATCCTGCCCCCAATGAACGGAGGGAAGGCTGGGAGGGCTAGCCAGATGGTCCTGAGCTCCAGCCAGTTGATATGCGACTTCTGCTCCTGCCGGGTGCAGACTCCATGGACGCTGTGGCTGTCCAGAGTGGCTCCCCAGCCCTCTAGGGAGGAGTCCGTAGTGATGGTGACCTGCAGGGGTGGCTGCCAGAAGGGCTAGCCCCCCGCACGTTACAGTCCCTGGACCACCACGTGAGGTCTGAGTTGAGAGAAGGTGGTATGTTGACCAGCTCCGCTTGGGAGTCCTTCTCCCAATTCCATGAGAATGCGAAGTGCAGCTGTAATCTCCTCATCCGGAGTCTTGTGTGAGGCACGGTCAGAAGGACCGCTGCCATGATACCCAGTAAGTGTTGGTACAACCAGGCCGAGGTCACTGCCCTGGTAAAGAAGTGCATCATGGCCCTCTTGATGGCCGTAATCTTGTCCTCCGAGGGAAATACCTTCTTGGAGCACGTGTCCCAGATGAGGCCCAAGAAGGTGAGGCTCTGCGTGGGCTGCAGCTGAAACTTCTTGAGGTTGATAGTAAACCCCAGGTCATGGAGCGTGTTCATAAGTGCGGAGGAAGTGTGGGTAAGTCCCTCCGGGGATCTTGCCCTGACGAGCCAGTCGTCCAGGTACGGGTAGACATGGTGGCCCCGAGGAGGGCTGCCACTGCATTCATGATTCTGGTGAATACCCTGGGGGCTGAGTCGAGTCCAAAGGGTAGTACCTTGTACTGGAAATGAAAGCCCATGATCCTGAAGCGTAGGAAGGAGCGATGTGACTGCCAAATCGTGATGTGTAAGTAGGCGTCCTTCAGACCCAGGGAGAAAATCCAGTCTCCCCTGTCTAGTGTCTCTGCGCTGAGTGCTGGCGTAACCATCTTGCATTTCTGAAGAGGGAGGGAGAGGTTGAGGGTGCATAGGTCCAACAACTCTCAGGCCAGCCTGGTGGTTCTTCTGTATGGCGAAAATCCTGGAATAGAAGCCTAATCCTCTCTAGGCGGCTGGTACTTATTCCACTGCCTGGCTCTCGAAAATCGATTGGAGGGGAGGAAAGGAGGGAGGTGTCGGTAGGCGGTACCCCGTGGATTCTACAGATAGGATCCAGGGGTCCACAAAGTTCTGGTGCCAGAAATGCACGCGAGAGGCAAGCCTGCCACCCACTGGAGAGACGTGGACCCAAAGGGACGCGTTGTGTCTTTTTTCCTTCTGAGGGTGCTACTGAGGAGGGGGACTGGAAAAAGCCCTTGCCCCCCCCTTTTGTCGCTTGCGCCGGTGCTGACTCGGCGAGCGGTCAGTTTGTCTCGACCTCCGTTCCTGTAATCCCCAGAACCCGCCAAACGCACGCCCCTTTGTCAGAGCGTTGATACGACTGGTTGTACACCTTGGCCGTGGCCTTCGTCAGGATAGAGATTTCGCAGCCTGTGAGCTGTTCTTTTTATCTAATTAGTCGTTGGTGGTAGGGTGAAAGAGTGCACTAGCCTTGAACGGAAAGTCCAATACGAGATCCTGGATGTTGGGGTTAATCTTAGTAGCCCGAAGCCAGACCGTCCTTCACATGTCCGTGTCTATGCAGATGGACCGGCCCGAGGTATTGATGTGGGTTACAGTGGACTCCATGATGCCCTGCGCTACCAGCCTGGCTTCTCCTAGACCCACCTTGAAGCGTGCCTGGCTCTGCACCCGAAGTTCCAGGAGGAGGTCTATTTGCCACCAAAGCTTCTGGTTAGCGGTTGCTAGCATGCATCTGCGTTGGCCCGACGCAGGTGCAGGGGGGCGTTGGAGTACAGCTTCTTCCGATATGCCTCCAAGATCTTCTCCTTGCCTAGCAGCGCAGAGGACGAGGTGGCCGAGGACGACTGAGGCTTAGAGCAGAGTGACGATGCAGCGATCACCAAAAAGTGCAGGTGAGGGTGCGCCGACAACAAGAGAGTGTATCCCCCTCCGTCTGTCTATACTTGACATCGAGGCGCAGATTGAAAGGTTGGGCTGAGTGTGGCTTGAGCCACCCCTTCTTGGCCAGTGTTACAACGGACTTCTGCATCGGGATACCTGTCTTGGTAGGGATTCTTAGGGTAAGGACTAATGTCAAGACCCCCTGTGGAAATCGATATAATATTGTGACCCCAATCGCATTGTTTAAATGTATGTTGGCCTACGCCAAGCTGTCTAAAGAATATTGTGAACATAGGTTCCGCGGCAAGGTCTTGACCTTAATGTATCGTGTAAAGCCGCCATCTTGGATCTAGCCGCCATTTTAGGTATTCTTGCAGTGTGGAAGTCACCCCGAATCACAAAATGGAGGCCGAATGACATTGCGAGTAAGACTTCGGCCATGGTGACCTCCGCACACGTGAATGAATAATATGTCCGCAGGCTACTTGTTAGGGTCATGAACTAAGACCCTGTCCTCTGTTCAACCTTTGTGTAAATATGTAACTGTATCAGCGGAACTGATCTAATGTATGTAAATTGTGTGTTCGACCTGGCTACGAACCCTAGCCATGGTTCCAAGAATGGTTAACTCGCAAGAGGGCTGGCCAATGTGGTACAAACTATATAAAAACCCGAGCATCCAGATGATCGGTCTCTCCCACTTTCAGTGCGAACCTAACGTTGAAGGTTCGTGTGTTAGTCAGAGGGCCGAATAGCTATTCGCATGTCAATTGACTTTGGTATCTTTGTAACTTTGAAATAAAGCGCTTTGTATGTCCTTTGTAACCTGTGTTGGTGTGTTTCCTTTTGGGCTTCCCGGCCTCATATCAATTTCTCTGTTTCCACAGTTGGCGCCCGAATAGGGACCCTCAAGATTGATGCCGGATCATTGAAGGTTGACGCAGACTATCTAATCGGGATCGGACGGTGTGATTCTGCGGGCCCGACCGATCGAGACGCGATACCTCGGCAGCGCTGCACGATCCGATCCTTGGGCGATAGTCGTGCGGTCTGACACGGCATCTTGACGAGGGTCCAATTCCGAGGCGGGCAGATTTGCCGAAACCACCGAACGCAGGTAAAATTTGTTAGTTAAAGTCCTTTGTAAACCGTACGGTCCTCCTTAGGTTTGGTCAGGTGTAGTCGTGACCCGGCTCTTAATTTAACCCTGACAATTTGAATTTGGCGTATTGTATCTGCAGACACAATTATTGGACCAGGTAACACCAATTCTTTGAGAAATGCCTGGGAAATTGTCTAGCTGTTTTAGGGCTCTATTCCGCAGCGATCGACAATCTTTGGAATTTAGCCGTCCGGCACCACAGGAGGGGTCGCCGGCGTGTACTATGTACTGTAAGTATGGCATTGGTAGTATTGTATTTAATGACATTTGGCACAGACAGACCAGAAATGCCTCCGAATTTCAGTGGCCAATCAATGGTAGTTTTGAGATCCCCCGTATTGAATACTTAGAGTCGATCTTGCTTAAAAAGAAGGCTAGGCCAGCAGCCTTTGATGTGTTACAAAACTGGAAAAGGGAAGCATTACAGCAGCTTAAAAGTAGGGATAAACATGCACGACGTCATAAAACGAATGCCGAAAAGGCATTGTTATATGACAAGGAAAAACGATTAGATGAAACCCAGAAAATGGACAGAGCTTTTTCGCTCGGAGTCCAGAAAATTTACCCTTCTAAAGATTTCCATGTTTCCGAGGAGTTTATTGAGAAAATATTAAACGAACGGAGGCCTGATTCTTCAGCGCCACCTCCGTATGCTCCTGTTGTGGGCGCTCTTCCCATTCCTGCTATTGCTCCTATCGTTATTCCTACTCCTCTTACACAGCCTACTACCCCTAGTTCCTTAGTTGTCGCTCCTCCGTCTATTTCGTCTGTTACATTACCTCTTTCCCCTGCACCCATGTTAGGTTCACCTACACTTTCGATTTCGGGGAGTCCTGTGTTTATTAAATCAGATCCTGGTGCAGGGTCGAGGATAGTGACTCGTAGTACTGTTCCTGCAGGCAGGAAACAGGAACTATTTGCTTGGGCTAAACATTGCATGGAAAAAGGTGATCAAACTGATGTATTTTCAACATTATCTAATTTGCACGATTTTCCCGAGAAAAACGTTTTTATTGAAGGACTGGGGATTCACTTAGGTGTAATGTGGGGTAGATTGCAGACTTCGGATCTCCCACAAGGGGTGAGAGATCTGAACGCTTTGGCGCTCTCAAGGGATACCGAACAGAAAGTATATGGGCATGTTGATAGATTGTTTGAGTTTAGACAGGATTTTGAAAGATTACAAAATGAGGATGATGAGGACGATAGGATATATATGCAGAAACGGTTCCTTTCGTGCCGAAGATCAGCACCCGAGGAAGTACGGATTTGTACTAGAGATGCGGTTCGATGGATCTCGGATTCATCAATACCGCCGGATGAGGTATACGATACATATAGTCAATATACGGTAGAAATGCAAAGGAAGGTAATTCAAGTGATGGTACAGCACTTGCAGGAAGAATGTATAAGAAAGAAGGTTGGTTGCCCCACAGAGTTATTAGGTATTTGTAAAAGAGCTTTTTCGCCCGACACTTCCACAGCTGCTTTAGCGCTTGATTTGGCCTTATTACTCAGTAAGCGGTCGGAGGTCCCTATATCTCAGTTGCCTATGAGAGAGGTCCCTCCGACCCTTGTCCCAAAAGTAGAAATCCCCGCCAACGCGGCGACTGGTGCTCCCGCGGTGGATATCCCAGCACACTACGTATCACAGTTTGTTCACGTCCCGTTCTCTCGACAGGAAGTGAACACGATCAGACAATCAGTCCCTGATATTAGGAAGAACCCGACAGGGTTTTATAAAGAAATAGAATCCGTTTTGCAGTCTTCTGTGTTCACCTTAAGTGACATGGATTTATTGTTTCCAGTGCTTTTGCCTGTTGATGTATGGAAGCAGGTACGGACAGTAGATGATGTGCCGGGGTTAGGGGATACATGGGTAAATCTAACTAGAATAGATGGGGAACGACCAGCTGGTGAGAAACCACCCCAGGTAATACTCACTTTACCCGATAGAATAGTTGCTAAATTAAAAACTATAATCCCAGAAAAAAGGATTATTTGGGACAAGCTTACGGCCTGCGTCCAAGGGAAAACTGAAGGTACTACTGAATTCTTTAATAGATTCGAACAGGTGTTCTCCGACTTCAGTGGACAGGATTTAGGTACAGAGTCGGGGAAGAGGTTGTTTGTGGACAAATTTGTGCGTGGATTGTTGCCCGACATCCAGTCACAAATTATGTCCTCAGAGAGCGCTTGGCAGGCAAAATCTCAGTCAGAGGTTTTGCATATGGCTCAGTATTATGAGAATCGGGTTAATAACGAAAAAGAGAAAATCGAAAAAAGAAGGGGTGACCTAAAGACTAAGGTATTGTTGCAGCAAATTGTCAGGCACCCCAGAGGAGGTACGACACAAACTAGAGGTCAGTACATTCCAAGAGGAAATACTCCTCTAAATTCTATAAATATTAATCAGTGTGCTTATTGCCGCCAGGAAGGTCACTGGCGAGCACAGTGCCCTGCCCTCCGTCAGAGGTCAGGAGGCACATTCGGAGGTATGGGTAGGCGACCACGGGGCCGCCCTGGAGCAGGGGGCCCTGATAGGGGTCAGCTTTTACAAGATCCACAGCAACCTTTTTCACGGGAAAATCAGACTCTGAGTATGGACTCGAGAAATATATTTGATCACCCTTCCGCCGTCTATCTTTCTGAGGAACTTCCCTTTGATGAAGTTCTGCCTTACTAGGATTGCCCGAAGCAGCGTTTGGAACCTTTACCTATTCCCGTTATTCAGAAGGGCCCCTATGTTGAATTATTGGTGGGGAATAGGAAACATCAGTTCTTGATCGACACTGGAGCACAGAAGTGCTCCATCGACCATTCTCGGGTTCCAAACATCCCCCTGTCAGGGCAAACGAATGTCTCTATAGGGTTCTCTGGTATACCAACTGTTTGTCCGGTCTCTGCACCGGTACCCATTTCTTTGGGCCCTTTTACAGACCAGTGCCCTTTTCTTCTTACTTCAAACTGTGGAGAAAATTTGCTGGGGTTAAATTTGTTGAAGAAATTGAACGCAGTGATTCATTGTTCCCCTGACGGAATAAGATTAACAGTTTCACCACAGCAACCTTTTAACTCCCAATACTTGACCCGACCTCTACCTCCCGAATTTGACATTGTCCCAGAATATTTGTGGGCAATAGACGACAATGATGTCGGGATATTGCACATTGACCCTGTTAAGATAGTATTGAAACATGGGGTTAAACTACCGCGCATTCCGCAATATAAAATTTCAGTTGAGGGCCAGCGCGCTTTGAAATGCATTGTCTCCGATTTTGTACATCGTGGAGTGATCGAAGAGATTACAGGTAGCTTATGTAATAGTCCGATCTTGCCGGTATATAAGAAAGGCGACAATGCAATTCCGTACCGGTTTATAATAGATCTTCGTGCTATTAACCGGGTAGTGGCCCCACAATTTCCAATCGTGCCGGATGTAACAACAATCTTAACAATGATCCCTGCTACGGCTACGCACTTCAGTGTCGTAGATTTGAAAAACGCCTTCTTTAGTATTCCGATACACAAGGAGAGCAGGTATTTGTTTGCGTTCACCTTGGGGGGACGCTCATTTACATTCACAAGGGCACCTCAAGGGTATACTGAAAGTCCTAGTATCTATAGTAGAGCCTTAAAAGAGCAGCTCGACACCCTTGAACTGCCACCTACTTGCACGCTGCTTCAGTATGTAGACGATCTGCTCCTAGCTGCAGACTCTGAGAAAGCTTGTGAAGAAGGCACTATATTGTTGCTTGTTCATTTAGCTGAACATGGTCACAAAGCTTCACTTAAGAAATTTCAATATTGTTGCCAGGAGGTTGCCTATTTAGGCTACCTCCTGTCAAAGGAGGGGAGAAGATTGACACCTGAACGAATAAAACACATTTCTGGCATGTCTGTCCCAAAAACACAGAAGGAAGTCAGAGCCCTGATAGGGATGGCGTCCTACTGTAGACTGTGGATCCCGAACATTGCCCTAGTGGTAAAACCGATGTTGGCTTTGACGAGGAAGGGCATTTCTTTGCCACTGCCATGGGAATCGGAACATCAACGATCATTTGAGCTTCTCAAAGCCGCGCTGTGTTCAGCACCGGTTCTGGGTACACCAAATTATGATAAGGCCTTTGTGTTGTTTGTGCATGAATGTAATGGATGTGCTTTGTCTGTGTTAACACAGGAACATGGAGGGAAGAATAGGCCGTGCGGCTATTATTCCTCCGCCCTCGATCCTGTTGCATGCGCTTTGCCGCGATGTCTGCGCGCTGTTGCTGCTGCTGCTGCGTCTGTAAAACAGAGTGAGGGGATGGTCCTAGGCCACGATTTGATTTTGATGGTACCTCACTCTGTTGATATTCTATTGAATAAAACTCAAACACAACACCTTACTTCTGCCCGGTTGACCAGGTATGAATTAGTTCTATTTGCTCCTCATATCCAAATTAAAAGGTGTTGTGTTCTCAATCCGGCTGAACTTTTGCCTCTCCCGCAAACTACTGCTTGCGGCGATGACGGATCACATGACTGCCTGTATGCCACCGAACAAGAAACGAAGGGCAGAATAGACCTCTCAGATACTCCTTTGGAGAATGCGGAAGGGGAGCTGTTTTGTGATGGCTCCTGCTTTAAACTTCCGAATGGCACATCTACAGCTGCTTATGCAGTTACTACTTTGAACAAGATCGTAGAAACTAAAAGGATTCCGCATAACTCTGCGCAGGCCGCAGAGATTATAGCGTTGACTCGTGCTTGTGAGCTCTCCCAAGGGCATAGAGTTAATATTTATACGGATAGTCAGTACGCCTTTGGGGTGGCTCACAACTTCGGAAAATTGTGGTCGGAAAGAGGGTTTCTGACCTCACATGGGACCAAGATTCAGCATGGTCCCTTAATAGTACAGTTACTTTCAGCACTCTCACTCCCTAAACAACTAGCGATTATGAAATGTGCAGCTCATCGCAAGGTCATAGATGATGTGGGCAAAGGAAATGCTTTTGCAGACTCGATAGCTAGACAAACAGCCACAGACCTTAGCACAGACATGTATACCTCGAGGGAAGTGAGAGATGGTTGTATAATAGATGAAGGCATTGGGTCTGTGCGAGATATTCAGACTGATGCCTCTGTTGAAGAATCTAGGAAATGGGCTGAAGGCATGGGGAAATTGGATGACGAAGGGTGTTGGGTGGACGCATCTGACGGGAAATGGTTGCTTCCTGATTCTTATGTATTAGCAATGGTCACAATGGCACACGGTCCAACACATGTGTGTGCCCAGCAAATTGCGAAGATATTACAGCAGGTTTGGGTGAATGATAAAATTTTGGAAACTGCAAAAAGACATGTTAGAAATTGTATGATTTGCCTACAACACAATGTGGGTAAAGGGACAGTGACTCCAAGGGGAAGTTTCGGGCCCCCCTCTGTCCCCTTTGAAACCATTCACCTTGATTTCATTGAAATGGAACGTTGTAATAACTTGAAATATGTTCTTGTTATCATTTGTGCTTTTAGCAAATGGGTCGAGGCTTTCCCTGCCAAAGATGCTACCGCCATGACCACCGCAAAGATCTTGGTGAAAGAATATTTTCCTCGATTTGGGCTCCCGAGGATAATTTGGTCGGACAACGGCCCCCACTTCATCGCAGCCGTAATGTTGCAAATATGTGTTGCCTTAGGGATAGAGAAACGTTTTCATTCAGCTAGGCACCCTCAAAGTGCGGGGTTGGTAGAAAGACACAACGGTATTTTGAAAAACAAACTTGCGAAAACATGTGCCGACACTAAATTAAAATGGCCAGATGCTTTACCCATTGTATTGTTAGCTATGCGCACCACACCCCAGACTAGAACTGGGCTTTCTCCATTCGAGGTAGTAATGGGAAGGCCTGCTAATATTTGGGGCCTCCCTAAACCTAAAGCCCTGAGGGATGTGGAGAATGTATTGCTCATAGACTATTGTAATCAATTGACTAAAAACCTGTATTTCATTTACCACCAGGTGAATGCCGCCTTACCTGTACGGTTTACGGGCCCAGGACACGATATATTGCCCGGCAGCTGGATCCTGGTAAAGGCCTACGAAAGGTCTTCCTGTCTCGCGCCTCGCTGGCGGGGACCCTACCAGGTTTTATTGGTCACCAGGACGGCAGTGCGGGTGGCAGGAAAGAAGAACTGGATACATGCAACACACATCAAGAAGATCCCTCACCCGGCGCCACACGTTACAGAAGAAACAGAACCCCTCGCTGATGCTACACTCTCTGATCTCGGAGTAGCAGGCAGCGTTGTGAGTGCGTCGGAGAAGTTCTCTGAGCCTGAGGGGCTCGGGGAGCCGTCCATTTTGTCTCCGCACTCCCTTGATCAATCACTTCCGGAAACTCTTGTTTCAAGTTCTGCGACTTCCGTCACCACTGACGTGACGCTCCCCTCAGGGAGCGACGATACTTTGCTTTTGGATTCAGTAAACTTGGGTACCATCAGGTACAACCTTCGACCACGCGCTGCACGAGTATAGTGCATTTGAAAGGAAGAAGGAGTGATTGAAATACTATTGTCTTCCCTTTTTTTGGAACAAAGAAAAGGGGGGGCTCTGTTGGCTAGGGTTGGGAAGGACTAAGAAGTCGCGCGGCCGAAGTGCCGCCAGCAACGAACATTGGGGCCGTCGATCGGGATAACCATGATGCCTGCCGCCTTCACCGTTGCTCCTCGTATTGAACTATTAGATAAGGAGGTGACCAAATCGAACAATGGACAATGTGCCTGGGCCCTGAAAACGTACTGTTGTGTTCTTGTTTTGATTACTGTTAGTTTTGCAACTGCTGCCGTGGGACTTTGGTACTTTGAAGAGATTTATCCTTTGAAGCCTCTGTTACCGACCGAAATTGTACCAACTGTTTTGACTCCCTCTGTACACCTTCACACTCTGTCCCCTAGGGACTCTCGGCATAGACAGAAATATCATAATAACACTTTGATGATAGTGATGAATGCTACACATGCTATTCTTAATAGGAGTAATTGTTGGATTTGCACTCACTTACCACAACATGGGAACAAGGGACTGGGATGGTATATACATCCCCTACCTCTAGCGACTTCCTGCTATGCCTCTCTTAGAGCACTTTTCTTTGGCCGGTGGAATGATAGCATCTCAGGGAACTTCGATGGCACTAATTTGAATGAATTTGAAAAACGTGAATTGACTCCCCTGGGATGCTCGCTTTTCGCAAATAGGAGTAGACCTAATATTGCTTCTATTAGGCCGTCTGATAAACTTTCCTTTCCTTTCCAAAATCTAGTTTCTTTCAAGATGGCTCCGATAGGCAATAAGGATGCCATGCCTCCTTCTTATTCTGTAAATCACAATCCTGATTCTGTCCCTTTCTGTGTACAAAGAAATGGCACTAGGCCAATGGGAGATTTTGAGCCTTGTGTGAATATTGTAAATTTGACTGGGGAAAATAGGCCTTTGTATGTAGGGGGACCCGTTTATTTTGTTTGTGGTAGTTTAGCTTTTCCCTGGTTGCCCAAGGATTGGCAGGGGACTTGTTATTTGGGGATATTGTTACCAGGTGTGTTTATAGCCAGTACCTTAGAGGTATCTAAGGCTCGCCCGCGACGGGATAAGGATGGAGATACCCCTGGACAAGTATTCGGGGATATAGCCAAATCAGTAGTCCCCTTCTGGGGACAAATAGCAAATTCAGAAAACATTAGGGGATTAGCGAGGGTATTGGAGAAAACGATCAACCGGACCACGGACATACTTTACAATATGACCTTAGAGCAAAAGGCGATAAGATTGGTAGCACTTCAAAATCGAATGGCATTAGATGTCATTTTAGCTGAACGAGGTGGAGTATGTAAATTAGTGGGGTCCGCTTGCTGTGTTTTCGTACCAGATTCTTCATCAACAATATTTAAAGCAATTCAGAATTTACACACTCTTAGTTCTGAAGTCCATATCCCTGTAGGAGACTGGAGCCTTAGTACTTGGTTTTGGGATTCTCTACGATCTTGGGGGTGGAAGGTGCTTTCTGTTATTTTAGGTATTTTAGGGACTCTGTTATTTCTTTGCTGCTGTTTTCAATGCCTCCCGAGTATATGCGGAATGTTAGGGGGATGTTGTGCCCAAGTTATGAGCGCAATAGGGCGTAAGATATGCACTCCAAAGACCGCATCTAAAGAGTTCATGTTGCAAGAAGTTCTTACGAACGACCTTATGGCTATTGATATTTCAGACAATGATGCGGAACCTATGAGTGATAATGCCTTCAAGTATTTTCAAAAGTATTAGAAAACTATGTTTTAGCACTTGGCATAGGCCAAAAGGAGGGTCTGTGGAAATCGATATAATATTGTGACCCCAATCGCATTGTTTAAATGTATGTTGGCCTACGCCAAGCTGTCTAAAGAATATTGTGAACATAGGTTCCGCGGCAAGGTCTTGACCTTAATGTATCGTGTAAAGCCGCCATCTTGGATCTAGCCGCCATTTTAGGTATTCTTGCAGTGTGGAAGTCACCCCGAATCACAAAATGGAGGCCGAATGACATTGCGAGTAAGACTTCGGCCATGGTGACCTCCGCACACGTGAATGAATAATATGTCCGCAGGCTACTTGTTAGGGTCATGAACTAAGACCCTGTCCTCTGTTCAACCTTTGTGTAAATATGTAACTGTATCAGCGGAACTGATCTAATGTATGTAAATTGTGTGTTCGACCTGGCTACGAACCCTAGCCATGGTTCCAAGAATGGTTAACTCGCAAGAGGGCTGGCCAATGTGGTACAAACTGTATAAAAACCCGAGCATCCAGATGATCGGTCTCTCCCACTTTCAGTGCGAACCTAACGTTGAAGGTTCGTGTGTTAGTCAGAGGGCCGAATAGCTATTCGCATGTCAATTGACTTTGGTAACTTTGTAACTTTGAAATAAAGCGCTTTGTATGTCCTTTGTAACCTGTGTTGGTGTGTTTCCTTTTGGGCTTCCCGGCCTCATATCAATTTCTCTGTTTCCACACCCCCTCCTCTGACTGCTCTACCTCGGGTTGAGGAATGCCCAAATACTCTGCCAAATCTGTAAGCCTGTCGTGGAAGGCCATTGCTGATGGCGGCGTGTCAAGGTCCTCCTCCTTGTCCGTGTCTACCAGAGAGTCTGGCTGGTCCGGAGCAGGTGGAGTGGTGCTGGGCGCCGTGGGCAGTGGTGTGGAGACCGGGGGCCCAAAGGCTGCTGCCGAGGGTGGTGCAGGACCGCCTGTACTGTGGGAGGCAGCGAGCCGGAATCGAAGGAGCCAGCGGGGGCTGCGCTGGGGCCTGTGGCACCAGAGCCATGGGAGGAATGACTATGGGCGCCGGTGGAGTGTCCGGAGGGAGCAAGTCCCTGACAGCATCCCGTAGGATGGCTTTGCATCAGCGCCAAGAACCTTTCGAAGAACTTGTCTTCAGAGACAGAAGAGGGGGCAGGAAATATTGACGGAGTGGCTGGGGGCTGCTAGGGCCGGAGCGTACTCTGTCTAGGTTGCAGTGGGAACCTTCCCTACGCTGCTGATGGATAAACTGTAGGCCACGTACCTGGTTGACACCAGTCCCACCTTGAAACTCGTTCACCCGCCTGCTCTGTTCCTATGAGTGGCATCGGACAAGCAGCCATATTGTCGAGATGTGTGCCACGTGCCAAAGTTGTGGTGCATGGCTACCTGGGCCCAGCATCCTCCAAGACACTCTTGGCGACCCCTCGGACATAGAGCCGGTACCAGGGTGTTGACCCTCGGGTGAACACCTGGTAAAAGAACCTTGCGGCCCGTCTACACGGATTCTGGAAGGATACGGCGACCCCTCGGCTGTGAGGCCGGTAGCTGGGCTAGCCTCGGTGCGCGTGCTGGTACAAGAACCGAAGAGGTTCCTCCCGCTTGGGCGTTTCCTCTGGAAGAGGTCCCCCTTACAGGGTGCGATGGAAAATAGCGGCCCTCCTTTGGGACTCGATCTCTGTTTGACACATTTCTTCAAGTCCTCTGGAGGCAACCCTTCGAAGAGTTCCCCCCAACTAGCTAGCCTGTTCTTCAGTGCGCGTGGAGTCAGTGTGTCGCACGTGGTACAACCTTCCCAGCCGTGGTCAGGGCCAAGGCAACGGAGGCAAAGAGCGTGCGGGTCAGACGTAGGGAAGAGCTCCTCGCAAGCTGGACAACTGCTGAAGCCCGCTGAAGTCGACATGCGCCGGGGAGGAGCGTGACGCTGGAGGACCAAGTACCTGAATGACAAAGACAAAAAGATAGAAGAAGAATCTGGGGAAGAGCGTGAGGAATTACATGGCAAGGCCAAACCCAGGAGCGCTGGTGAAATCGGGCCGTTCCCTTCGTCGCGGAAAAGGGGACTGAAGAGTGGTGCCGGTGGGTGGAGTCAGGGTAGCGCATGCTCCCAGGGCTGCACCCCCGCGTGCCTCTAAATTTAAAAGGGAAGAAGGTTTTTCTGGTGAAAAAGGTTCCGTCTCCGTCACAAGGAAGAAAGGCCCATGCAGTATGGAGGAAAGGGGACGGGACGTAATGATATATATGATATGATTTGGCATTTATAACGCGTCTATACACAAGTGTTTGACATAAGAGTAGGGCAGCACACCAACAATTTTTGCCTCTGCACAGGCACTTAAATAGAAGTCCCTCTGCCAGAAAAAATCTAAAGAACAGGACAGCTAGAAAAATGTCTATGTTACCCAGAGTTGGAAAAAGGAACGGGAACAATGAAATTCTGCCCCAACAAATGTTGTCCTCTATGAGGAGAAGTTTAATATGATCATGCCAGCACAGTAACAGTCCTTGCTTCAACAGGGGGACTAGGTATGTGCTATAGATCTGAAGAAAGCATTTCTCCACATACCATTGCGGCAGTAACCCAGGCAAAGCCTAAGAATTCCTCCAAGGAGCAAACAATTCAAATACAGTGCGTTTTCTGGATTTAGAAAGAAAACAGTGATTTTTACTAAGACGATGGCTTCACACCTTCATCAGAGGGGAATTTAAACACTAGGAACCCAAACCTAGAGTACTGCTTAGTTAGAGTGCTTTCTGCTTCGGAAATCACAGCAGCAGTGACCCCCTCTTGGGGCTCCTGTAATGTCTAGGCCTCTACAGCTATAAGATTAAATCAACACTTTCCCTGACTCCTAGTAGGACTTTCAGCCTCTATTAGTTAGAACACTGCCCCAGGAAGGGAAGTTTCATCCCTGTAACAGATGAGGGACATTCAAGAGACAGCTGACCTTTTTGTGTCAAGGCTTGTTACCACAGCTTTCTGGTTTAAGAAGTTTCAACGGCTCAAGTCTTCCTGTAATTTGGGTGTACCCTGGCAAGGCACAGAATGAGGTGGCGCCAACTGAATTTAGCACTAAACTGCTCATCCTCAAACTTTATGGATTTAGATTCCTTAAGGAATCAGATGAGACTTTCAAGATGGATCCTTCTGGTTAACTTGTGAATTGGGCTGGAAACTCCTGTACACAGATCTGAAATTGACAAGGCTTTTTCTACACATCCTTCTTTCTGTATTACCAGCTTGCCCCGAGATAGCACCACTTACTACTTCGATCTACCCAGTTTCTTTCTTTCTCTCCATCACCATGTCCCCTCTAATCCAGTGTGTCTTTCCTCCAGACTCCCCCTTTCACCCACACTTTGAAGTCGTAGTCAGTCTAATCTTCTCTATCCTTCCCTTTAATCTTTCCCTTTTCTTGATTAACTCCTAAAATAAGTCACTCTGTTCTTGACCCTTTTCTTCAATTCAAGTTTAAATTTCTCTGTATTTCTGAAACACGGATCTCTTTCTCTAATATCATCATCCCTTGTTACTTCCTTTTTCACCCTCGTTGCTAAATGTTTCTCATATTATGCGCCACCTCCACCTACCCCTCGAACGCCTTTCTGGTAAGGACAGTGGCGTTACTATTTTATTTAATTTCTTCTGGACTCTTGCACCTTCTTCTAATCTTCATGTCTTTTTCTTCCAAGTATCATTTCTCTGCCTCATTCCCTATCCTTCCTTATCCTTTATCACCTCCCTGATCCCCTATTAACTTTCCTTGATGAGCTTGATTTCCTTCTTTTCGCCAACCTCTGCCCTTGCCATTTATTCTAGGCGATTTCAATCTCCATCTCTCCTCAACCCACTCTTCCTATCCCTTCTTAATTCCTTTTATTTTGCTCAGCTCTCTTGCCCTCCTTACCATATTTTGGGCTCCTCGCTTGGCCTAATTTTCTCCTGCTTCCTTATGGAAACTTCAGTTACAGTTTAGCCAATCTATTTGTCAGACGATTCGTCTATTCTTTCCTTCTCCCCCTTCCTACCGCCCCCCCTCCCTACTCTCATCTCTGCCGCCTTCTGCTGACACGATCTTTGCTTTTAATTAGTTTTCTTTCTTCCCCTCACCTTCATCTTTCAGCTTTCAGATGATCTTGCTGCTTTCACATCTTCATTCTACTATCCTATCTTCTTTCGAAGCTCAATATCCTGTGCACCTATACATTCATTCTTTCCTTTCCGCAAGCAACCTCAACCATGGCTATCCCTTTCTTTTTCTCTTCGTAGAGCTGAACAACGTTGGAGAAAATCTCAATCTCCTAGCGACCATCTGGCTTGCTCTGATGGTCATTACTCCAGATTCTATTCTAAATGCACAAAACAGTATTTTTCTACCCTTACTCTATTCCCCTCTCACCATTTTCAGTCTATTCAAGCGCCATAACAATATGCTTTCTCCTCGCCTCCCCATCTCTCTCATCCCCACTCTGTTCTACTGACTTTACAGTATACTTTACCACCAAATTCTTTGCACTGCGTTAATCATTTCCCTCTAATCAGCCATATATCAACTCCCACCCCCAGTAGCTCAGCTTCCCACTTTTACATTTTGTGGCCTTTTAACACCCAAAACTTCATTTTTGAAAAAAAGCTTAGGTATTTCGGCTCCTTAAAGTGCCTTTTTTTCAGTGTTTCGGACACAAATAAAACCACACATTTTGGTGGGTAAAAAATAATATACACCCCAAAAGAGTCTGCCAAAAGATGTGAAGGAAAAGATAGAAAACCGCCCAGCTGGAGGAACAGAATTGTTGGCGAATTTCACTAATTATTTTTCACCAGTGGTAACTTCACCTACTCCTATTTCTAACCCTCAACCATTACACTGCCTCACCCCTCAACCCCATACCTTCTCCCTTAATACTCTACCCTCAGCTTCTCCCCATTCTCACCTCAAACTTTAACATTTCTCTTTCTTGCTCTTCTTTCCCCATCTCCTTAAAACACTCTATTGTTATTCCCATCTTAAAAAAACCTCACTGGACACATCCCTCCCTTCTAATTTTTGCCCTATTAAACTTATTCCCAATTTCTGTCTAAACTTGGAGAGGATTATGTATACTTGGGTGTCCATTTCTAAATCTCCACTCCCCTTTATCCCCTATACAATCTGGTTTTGATCCTGGACTTTCCACAAAATCAGCACTTCTACACGTTTCTAGCTTCCTGTTCTCTACTTGTCACAATAAGTTTTCTTCTATTCTTATCATTATCGATATGCAGTCTTTGATACCGTTGATAAGCGTACTCTATAGTCCTCTCTTTCTTCTCTTGGTTGGTCTGGCTATGTTTTGAGGGTGTTCCAGTCATCTCTCTCTGATCCCTCTAATTCCATCTCCTGGGCCAGTCATAGCTCCTTCTCGTCCACTACTTCATGGTTTCCCTGAAGGGTCTTTCTTGGTACCTCTACTGTTTTCTCTCTACACTATGCCCCCTTCTGTACTGATTAACTCCTTCAACCTTCCCTGCCATTTTTACATGGATGACACCCAAATCTTCTTTTCTTTCTCCTCACTCTGATTCTCTCTCGACTCCTGTGTGCCATCTTGCCTTACAGCTATCCAGTCTTGGATGTTCTCCCACTTTCTTTGCCTTGACCCTTCCATGACTAAAATCCTGTTCTTTCCGCCTTCCTCCCATGTTCTTCCCCCACTGGTCCTTTCTCTCCTCCTTCTAGTCTCCCTTTTTCTTCTCCGGTTTATGGTTTGGGTGACATCTTTGACTCTTCTCTCTCCTTTCTTTTCCAACTTAACTAACATTACGCACATCTGCCCTTTCCATCTCTATAATCTAGGCTGTGCTCATCCCATTCTTTCTATTTAGGCCACAAAACCTCATCTTCTCCCTTATGTTTTCCCCATCTTAATTACTGCTCTGCCCATTTGCTTGGCCTTCCTTCCTCTCACCTTACCCCTCTTCATTCTCTCTAAAACTTTGCTTCTCTTCAACCTTTCCCCTTGAACATCTATTACTTTGTGCCTTTTCTCTGCTACCTTACTACCACTTTATTTCTGTGTTTTGTCATTTTCTTTGCATTATCTTCAACTGTCTATATGACCTTGCTGCAACCTCTTTTTTTCTTCCTTACTTTCTATTACCCTTCCCGTTGCCAACGTTCTCAATCTAGCTTCCTTCTCTATCAAAGCCCACAGGTGATCATTCTCACTTTAGTTTATTTTCCTTACTTGCTCCTAAAAACTGGAATTCTCTGCCTCTCGATATTCACTCATCTTCCCTCGTCTTTAATTCTAGTTTTTCTTTTTCATAACAACACTTTATTTGGTTTTACAAATAAGCAATACATAGATTATAAGAGCAATCGCAGAAAAATGTTCAATAGGTGTGATCAGATGATAGGGTCTCTCGGTAAGGCCGGGGTGAGGGGATCAGATCATCGTATTGGATATTATTGACCGTGGTTTGAACTGTCCTTGGTCGCCAGCAGAGGTGCGGAGTTATGAGTAGTTATGATGTATGGCTAAGGTTTAATAAAGCGTGCTGCTTTGGAGCCATCTGGTTAATGGGGGTCTCCTGGTGAGGGCTGGGAATTTGGCGGCGTAGTCCATAAATGGGTCCCATATATTTAGGGCTCTATTCCAGGAGCCTGTTCGGATCGCAGTGATTTTTTCGGCGACCACTATGTCCCAACATTTCGCCCACCAGAGTGCCACGGCCGGGCCATCTTTATTTTTCCACACTCGGGCCATTGCTATTTTTGCAGCTAAAAGTAGATGTGTGCATAGCTTGGGGATTTGTCCCGATATAGGGAATGCTCCGTCACCTGTGCTGCCTAGAAGAATGATTCCGGGGTCCCATGGGGTGGTGAGGCCAGAGATTTCCTTGATGTGCTTGATTACTTCCTTCCAGTATGTTTCCGCCTTCGTACATGTCCATACCATGTGGAATAGTGTGCCGGCAGTCTGGCATCCACGCCAGCAGGTTCCGGGTATGTTTGGATTACCCTTATTGATTTGAGCCGGAGTTGCATAGTATCTGTAGCAGAGTTTGTAGCCCCCCTTCTCTATTTGTAATGCATGGTGAGCTTTTGTGCAACCTGGACCAAATCTTTCTCTATTCTTCGAGTTCCATTTCTTTTCCTAGGTCCTTTTCCCATTCAAGCATGTATCTCTCCTTCTTCGCAGGGTCTGATCTGTCTAAGAGTCGGTAAAGGGTCGAGATTCTGCCTTTGCATGTAGGTGTCGTAAAGGATAATTCCATTGCTGTTAATTCTCTGGAGCATTTCTCCTTAGTTATTCTGTGGGACATCCAATGGCGGATTTGGGCGTAGTGGAATCTTTCCCGTTCATTTATCCCAAATTTTTCTTTGCATCTTTCGAAGGTGATGGGTGCTCCTGCTTCCAGGAAATCGCTGGTCTTCTGTAGACCACCCTCCATCCATGATTGGAAGCTGTGTGCTGAGAGGCCTGGGGAGAATTTGGGGTTATTCCAGATGGGGGTTAGGGGGCCTAGCGATTCGCGGATGTTCCATTTCCGGGCTGCTTCCTTCCATCAGCGGGCTGTTGTTGTTGCCGATAAGGGTCCGCTGTTTGCTTGTGGCTTTATGGGTGGGAGGGCTGATGGTACCACCGGGCACCAAGCTTTTTTCGAGTTGTGCCCACTTCGGTTTGTCTGACTCTTGGGATCATGTGAAGGCATGAGACAGTTGCGCTGCCAGGGTGTATCTGGCAAGATCCGGTACTCCCAGACCACCCTGTGGTATCCCCCTCATCATTATTCGTTTGGCAATTCGAGGCCCCCCCCATATAAATGCCTGAATCTGCTTCTGCAGGGCTGCCAGGGTAGGACCCGGTATTTGGATTGGGAGTGCTGTGCAGTTATACAACCATCTAGGGATCAGGTTCATCTTGATGGCTGTGATCCTGCCAAGCCAGGAGAGTTCCTGGGGTTTTCATCTTTTTAGATCATCTTGCAGCTCTCTGATGAGTTGTGGGAAGTTACTTGAGTACAAGCGTAATGGGTCATTGGGGATGTGAACTCAGAGATAGTCGATTGGGCCTTTTGACCATGAGATCGGCATTAGAGGGCTGAGATTCGCTTTTTCCTGCTTAGAGAGGTTGATCGCCAGGGCTGCGGATTTAGATAGGTTTACTCTGAACCCCGACAGGGACCCAAATTCCGAAATCTCCTCCCAGATGGCCCTCAGTGATGTTGTTAGGTTTGTTGCAGTTATTAGGACATCATACGCGTATAGCGCTATCTTATATTCGTGGTCTCCCACGGCTAACCCAGTGATATTACGATTTTGCCTAATTCTTGCTGCAAAGGGTTCCATAGATAGGGCAAAGATTAGGGGTGAGAGTGGGCAACCCTGCTTGGTACCTCTGGATATATGTATTTTGCTGGATCTTGTGCCATTGACTCGCAGTTGTGTGGTGGGAGACTGATAATTGGCCATGACCCATGTGATGAAGTTGGGGCCAAAGCAAAAGTGTGCCAAGACTGCTCGGATGTACCCCCAGTCGACTAAATCAAAGGGTTTGTGTGCATCCAAAGATATGACGGCCATTCCAACCTTTCAATAATGCCGATCGTCCTTCTGATGATGTCGTGGGTGCTTCTCCCGGGTATGAATCCTGTTTGGTCTGCATCAATTAGGGTCGGTAAGGCTGGTCCCAGTCTGTTAGCCAGTACTTTGGCGAAGATCTTCCCGTCGCAATTTAGGAGTGAGATCGGTCAGTAGGAGGCCGCTAGTTCGGATCTTTGCCCGGTTTGTGTAAAAGTACTGTGAGTGATCCCGCCATTGATCCAGTTGTTGATTTTGAGTTGAGGAAGGAGTTGAATAGGGACTCCATCTGAGGGGCTAGGATCCTGGCGTATTTTTTATAGAAATCCGCGGAAAAACCATCAGGGCCTGGAGCGGCGGTTTTGAGGGATTTAATAGCTTCGGTAATTTCTTCAGTAGAGATGGGTGGTTCTAGGGATTCTAGCATGCATAGGTCTCAAGGGGGTATGGATCTTAGATATTCTGGTAGGTTGTCTAGTACAGTAGGGTTCCCTGACAGGATTGATTTATGGTGATTTACTAGTTCTTCGATTTTTTCTGTTTCGGTGTAGAGCATTTTCCCCATCTTCCTTTCTCAGTTTCAGAATGTTGTTTCGGCTGCAGATTTTTCTCAATTTTTGCGCTAATATCCTGTTTGCTTTATTCCCTTTGCTGTAATAAAATTGCTTTGTAAATGCTAAAGCTTTCGCTGTGCGATCTGCGCAGTGGATTTCCAGCACTGTTTTAGCCCTCCTTAGAGCTCTCTCCGTTTTTCTGGAGTTGTGTGATTTTAGTTCGACCTCCAGTTGCATTACCTTTTCTTCCAGCTTGGCAGCCATTATATTTTAGACTCTTCTCTGTTCTGCTCCGGCACTAATCAGAGTGCCCCTGACAACCGATTTCATGGCATCCCAGATGATGTTGATGGGAGAGTGCTCTGTCGTGTTTTCATTAAACTAGTTGGAGATAGTTTCTTCTGTTTCCGTACGGATGCATTCATCAAGTAGTAATGAGTTGTTGAGCTTCCAATGCCTTTGGACTGGTTGTTTTTGCCCTGAGATGGCTAGATTAGCGGATACTGGGACATGATCCGATATCATACAGGTGTGGATTTCCGCGTTGTTTAGGCATGGGAACAGGACACCAGATAGTAGAATGAGGTCTATTCTAGAGAAGCCTTTATGCATGCAGGAGTAGTGAGTGTTGTCCCTTAGGGTTCTGTCGAATAGTCTCCATGCGTCAACGGATTCGGTTTCTCTTAGTAATTTGGCTATTGCCAGTGCTTGAGCGAAATCCGAATTCGTGGATGGCAAGGTTTTATCTACTTGAGGGTCTGGCATGCAGTTGAAATCTCCACTCATGATTAGCTGTCCTTCACGGAAAGCTAGGATTGTAGGGATTAGATTTGTGATGAAGTTGGCTTGAGATGAGTTGGGGCCGTAAACTGAGACGATGGTGATAGGAATTTCTTCAAACATTCCTTTCAGAAGGAGGAAGAGGCCTTCCGGGTCTCTTTTTATGTTAATTTTTGATAGTGGGACTCTGTCACTTAGTAGAATTTCTACTCCTCTTTTCTTCTTTCCAGATGAGGCGAAGTACGCTCTGTGTTTATACCTATTGAATCTCACTCTTATTTCCTCTTCTTGCAGTAAGTGGGTTTCTTGCAGAAGTACAATGTCCCCTGATAATTGGCCCAGTCTGTGTTCCACTGACTTGCGCTTTCGTGGCGAGTTTAGGCCCTGGACGTTCCATGTGAGTATCACTATATTATTTGTGCTGGCCATTCGTGTCCATTTTAGCTTTAGATGTGTTGATGTCCGTGTCCCCATTCCAGGGCCGAGCGTTTGTTAGAAGAGACCGCTTGCTGTGTTGATCTGTTGAGAACTGGGTTGCTGATATAATATGCTGCGGATTTAACTGTGAGGCCAGAACACGTGGGGTTCGGTGTGTCCATCTCTGTACTGATTGCCTAGTAAAGTTATTTCCCCCCTCATTCCCCCCCCAACTTGAACTAGAAGTAGAACTATTGTCCTACTGCCACTGGGGAACTGGTGGCACCAAGGCGTCTAGCGTTGGCCAACTGGGCCGCTGATTCGATAAGTGTTGGAGCTCATCCTTGCTCCCGCACTGTTGGAATGAGTGAGAAGAACAAGTTACTTTCTTACCTGGTAACGTTCTTTCGATGGGATGGTCCGACGACGTATTCCATATCTATGACAGGTAATCACCACAGCTGTGCTGCTTCGGAAACTTTTCCGGCGTCTGCGTCCTGCGTCGATGACGTCGATACGCCGACGTCGAGGACCTCCTCCGACGTCCGACGTCATCCGATGTGATAAGTAGGACGCACGACGCCTGTAGCCTCAGTTGTAGTTTTTTCCCCCAGAACGTGTGACATAAGTCAACTGCCAGTCAGACACAAAGCCTTGCGGAACGTAAGCTGCAATCGCAAAAGAAATTCTGCAGCGGGGAAGGCAGGGTGGGAGCGATATGGAATACGTCGTCGGACCATCCCATCGAAAGAACGTTACCAGGTAAGAAAGTAACTTGTTCTTCGAGGGGATTGGGTCCTCCGACGTATTCCATATCTATGACAGACTCCCAAAGCAGTACCAGAGCAAGGAGGAGGGAAAGAATTTATAAACAAATATAGAATAGCCAATCAAATAGCAGAGCAAAGGACCGCCTTGCCAAAGGCCAGATCCTGCCCTCTGATGGAATCGAGGGAATAATGCCGTACAAATGTATGTACTGAAGCCCAGGTGGCTGCATCACAGATGTTGCGAATAGGAACACCCCTCTGCAGGGCAGTAGATGCAGCCATACCCCTGGTAGAATGGGCCCGCAAGCCAGCCGGTGGGTCCTTACCCGCCAAGCGGTAACACTCCGAGATGGCCAAAATAATCCAGCGGGACAAAGTCTGTTTCGTCACAGCTTGCCCCAAACGCTTACCAGCGTAACCAATAAAGAGTTGATCGTCCACTCTGACCCGGGACATGCGTGAAACATAAAAGCTTAAAGCTCTCCTAGGATCAAGCCTATGGAGCCTCTCCTCTTCCTTACCAGGATGCGGAGGAGGATAGAATGCCGGAAGAACAACCTTCTGGGCTAAATGAAATTCCGTCACTACCTTCGGAAGAAAAGAAGGACGAACACGAAGGACAACCCTGTCCTTGTGGAAAACAGTGAAGGGTGGCTTAACTGAAAGTGCCTGTAACTCACTCACTCTGCGAGCGGAAGTAACCGCAACTAAAAACACAGTTTTCAGAGTTAACAGCCTCAAAGGGCAAGAATGTAAAGGCTCAAACGGAGCACCCATAAGAAACCTAAGAACAAGGTTTAAATCCCAACCGGGCACCAGGAAAGGTGACGGAGGGAACACATTAGTGAGCCCTTTCAGAAACTGTGAAATTAAAGGGATCTTAAAGTAAGAACACTCATCAGACGAGCGCTTAAAGATGGACAGTGCCGCCAGGTAACCTTTAATGGTACCCACTTGCAAGCCCCTGTGGGCCAAAGAAAGCAAAAAGGACAGAACCATGGGGATGTCACATGCAAAAGGATCCACATTCCGAACTCTGCACCAGTCGCAGAACTTACGCCAACGGCAACGGTACAGAGACTTAGTTGCTGGCCTTCGGGCCGAAAGCAACACCTCCATCACGTCTTCAGGGAGGTCCCAATCCCTATACCTCAACCTTTCAGAAGCCAAGCGTGAAGGTTGAGGGATCTGACCTCTGGATGGAGAACCAGACCCCCCTCCCGTGAGAGCAGATCGTCTCGGTAGGGAAGACGACGTGGAGGGCAGATGGACAAGTCGAGAAGGTCCGGGTACCACGTCCTCCGAGCCCACGCCGGAGCAATGAGGATCATCCGGGAACCGAACTTCCGCAACCTCCGCAGCACTTGCGGGATGACGGGGACTGGAGGAAACGCGTACAGCAGCGGGAACGACCAATCCACCACGAACGCGTCTCCTAAGGCTCCTCTTGGAGGAAATTCCCGCGAGCAGAACCTCCCGCACTTCCGGTTGACACTGGAGACGAAGAGATCCACTTGAGGGGTCCCCCAAAGGGCGAAGATCTCCAGGAGAATCTCCTGAGCCAACTCCCACTCGTGAGAGATCGCGCTCTGCCTGCTCAGAGCGTCCGCCGTCACGTTTTCGACTCCGGCCAGATGAACTGCCGAGGCCGAAACTTCCTGCTGGATGGCCCAGAACTCGAGCTGCATCGCCTCCCTGCACAGAGGAAGTGACCCTGCCCCCCCCTTTTTGTTGAGGTAGTGCATGGCCACCGTGTTGTCCGTCAGGATCAGGACATTCCTTCCTCGCACAGTCGGCAGAAAAGCCTTCAGGGCTAGCCTGACGGCCCTCAGCTCCAACAGATTGATATGGAGTCTGGACTCCGACGGAGACCAACGACCGCTGACTGTCAGCTCGTTGGCATGAGCTCCCCATCCCGTGAGGGATGCATCCGTCACGATCGTCACCTCCGGCCAGGGAAGCCAAAATGGAGCCCCTTTCATCAAGTTGCCTTCGACGGCCCACCACAGAAGGTCCTGGGCGACCGAGGGCGGCACCTGAATCGGGTCCGACATCCTGCCGGAGGACTGCGACCATTGCATCTTGAGTGCCCACTGCAAAGATCTCATGCGCAGGTGAGCCTCTGGCACCAGAAGAATGCAGGATGCCATGAGGCCGAGCAACCTCAAGAACTCGAACGCTGGGAGCGTCTGGGCATGCTGAAACTTGTGCACCATCTGCTGAATGTGAAGAGCCCTCACCTGGGGAGGAAAACACTGCCCCAGGGAAGTGTCGAGCACTGCTCCGATGTACTGGAGCCTCTGCGTTGGCATCAAATGGGACTTCTTTAAATTGAGGGAGAAGCCCAGCCTGTGGAGGGAGTGGCAGGTGACGGACAGATGATCCAGGACTTGCTCGGGAGAGCTCCCCTGATCAACCAATCGTCCAGGTAGGGGTAGACGTGAATCCCCCCTTGCCTGAGATGCGCTGCCACCACCACCATGAGCTTGGTGAAAACCCTCGGGGCGGAGGTCAATCCGAACGGCAGGACCCGAAACTGAAAGTGCGAGTCGCCAACCGCGAACCTCAGGTACTTCTTGTGCTTGGGATGGATCGGCACATGGAAGTAAGCATCCTTGAGGTCGAGTGACACCAACCAGTCCCGAAGCTGAAGGGCCTGGAGGACTTGAGAGAGAGCAACCATCTTGAACTTGTCCTTCCTGAGGAGTTTGTTCAAACCGCGCAAGTCCATGATGGGTCTCAATCCCCCGTCTTTCTTGGAAATCAAAAAATAAGGGGAATACCATCCCTTGTTCCTCTCCGCTACAGGCACCAGTTCTATGGCGCCTTTCTCCAGCAGGGCTTGAATTTCCTGCGCAAGGAGCGGATCCGGACTCCGCCAAGAGAGGTTCCCCGGTGGATTGTCGCGAGGCCTGTGCCGAAAAGGAAGACAGTAGCCGTGGGTTATGATCTCCAGAACCCACACATCTGAAGTAATGGCTTGCCACTCTACAAGATGCTGCGCCAGCCTTCCCCCAACCGGCGAACCATGGGACATGGCCTCACGACAGAGTGGGAGCGGCTGCGGCGTTACCTGAGGGCAAAGAGGCAACTGCCCGAGCGGCCTTGGCACCACGGGTACCCTGTCGTCCACCTCTGGTACCCCTGCGATGGCCTCTTTGACTGCCAGCTCCTCTCGCTTTACTGAAGGATGAGTAATAGCGAAAGGAACCACCCCTCCACTGCTGTCCCCTAGGACGAAAAGGCGGAGGTTGGCGAACTGCAGTGCCCAACGACTTCGCTGCAGCTTTTGAGGTCTGCAACCTCTCAAGGCTCTCGTCAGCCTTGCTGCCAAAAAGGTGTTCACCATCAAAGGGCATGTTGAGGAGCCGGGATTGCACATCAGGAGCAAACCCCGACTTCCGCAACCACGCAAACCTGCGTATCACGGTGCTCGCCGCCATGGACCTACTGACGCATTCAGCCAAGTCCAGACCCGACTGAACGGACTCACACATGGCATCCTTACCATCCTGGACCATAGCAAGGAAACCATCCCGTTCATCCCCTACGGGAATATGTTCAGCCGCCAACGCAACACAGTTCCACAGAGTGTGCGTGAAACGTGACAAGGCACAAATGGAGTTGGCCGCCTGAAGCGCCATACCACCAGAGGAAAACACTTTCTTCGCCCAGCCATCAAAACGTTTGTCGTCCCTATCAGGAGGGATGGTAGGGTACGACGCCTGCTTTGCCGGGGCCGTGGCCGCCTGCACCACCAAACTTTCCGGAGTGGGGTGCCTGGTCAAGTAGCAGGGGTCGCTACTGGCTGGACGGTATTTACGCGACAAGGATCTGCCCACCGCCGGGAGACTCTCCGGAGCAGTCCAAGCCGCCGCCACCCTTCTCTGTAAAGCCATATGGAATGGCAGTACCGGGTCAGTTGGGGGACCAACATCAAGGATGTCCGTCAGATCATCCTGCACAAACTCCCCTGGGGGAGCAGACCATCCTAGATACTCAGACACCCTAGCCATAAGGCGCCGGTACGAGGAATCGGCATGGGAGCCAGGCTCAGGCCTACAAAATTCCACCTCCGGAGAGGTGTCCAGTCCACTGGCATCATGCAGTGACTGCCTCCAGTCGTCAAACTGACTATGGGCCGAGACAATTTCATCCGGCACCAGACTAGGAACCAGGCCATCAGAACCCTCATCCACCTCCGAAATATATTCCAGGTGGCGAAAAGGCACCCGAGAGTGCTTGCTCTTAACCAGAGCCTTCCTAGGGGTTACACCCGTGACACGGGGCACCTCCGACACGAAAGGCGTCGATGGCGTCGAGCGAATCGGCGCAGACGCCGAGAAAACCGGCAACGGCGCCGAGAGGATCGGCGTCGACGTCGAGGAAATCGGCGTCGACGTCAGATGCAGTGCTTCCAGTATCGGCGGCGTCGACACAGCCCTCGAAGCCGGAGCCCCGAGCGTGTCCCTCGACGACCTGATCGTCGACGGCGTCGACGAGGCCCTCGAAGCCGGAGCCTCGAGAAAGCCTGTCGACGCCCTCGACGCCTCAGACGTCGGTGTCTTCCTCGAAGACTTCACAGGAGCACACGGTCTCGAACGCGTCGAGGACCGGGACCTGGAACGGGTACGGCGAGAACGAGCCTCCTTGTCCTTGTCCGAACGGGACCGCTCCCGTGACCCGTGCCGACCACTCTTGCGAGCGGCGTCTCTCTACCTCACACGGCCGACCCCACTCGGGGGCGCGGACGGCTGAGTACCCTGCGACTCAAGAATCGCCAACATTTTCTTCCCGAAGGAAGCCCATTCCTCCGGCGTCGCACGGCTGGTGGGGTAACCAACGTGCCGTGCAGAATCCTCGGAAGAGGACCTGGAAGGCGACCGGTGACGGCGCTTCCGAGAATGCCTCGAAGAGGCCGAGGAGTGGCGAGATCCACTCCTAGAAGAAGACCGACGAGACTTCCGACGATGACGCGGAGAGTCACCCCTCGAATCATCCGTCGAAAGCCCCGCCGACTTCGATTTCCGGGGCTTGGACACCCGACCTACCGACAACTTCTTCTTACGTTCGCGTAAGGCTTTGGACGTGAGCGACTGGCAGTCGATACAGTCATCCGTGTCGTGGGCCTCCCCGAGGCACCAGAGGCAGGCGTCGTGCGAGTCAGTCACCGACATCTTGGACCCACACTCCCGCACTTCTTAAAGCCCGGACGCGGGGTTGAAGACGAAGTGGAAGACATCGCCGAAGGAAATTCACAAACGAACAGGTTCGAAGAACCAGAAAGAACAGAACTCCAAAGAGGCGAGGCCTAGAACCGAGAAACACGAAGCAACACGTTCGCGGAAAAAACGGAACTGAGGCTACAGGCGTCGTGCGTCCTACTTATCACATCGGATGACGTCGGACGTCGGAGGAGGTCCTCGACGTCGGCGTATCGACGTCATCGACGCAGGACGCAGACGCCGGAAAAGTTTCCGAAGCAGCACAGCTGTGGTGATTACCTGTCATAGATATGGAATACGTCGGAGGACCCAATCCCCTCGAATAAAAGTTTCTGCTGACTTCTTTCCTTAGTTTCACGTACTTTAGTCGTTGTGAGCCACGAGTTGTGCCTTGTCTGCAGACCGGCTGCGTGAGCCGGATGACATCCCGAAATTGGAGAACCGGGGTGTAGCTGAGTTATTGCTAAGTTAGTCAGCCCGGGAAGTTGTCTTTCTTAGGGGGACCCCGCAGTCTGCGTCGCCTTCCTGCTTTTGACCATGCTCCTGAGGGATGCTTTTCACAAGGGGGCTGGGTAGGTTCTTCTGGTTCCGATTCCCTGTCGGATTTTCTGAGGCCCATAAGTTCGTCCGCCTCTTTTAGTGTGTACATTTGTCTCAGGGCACCTTCCCACTTGAATTTGACTGAGGTCGGGAAGCCCCATTGATACGGGATCTTCCTTTCTCGTAACCATTCCGTTAGAGGTCGCATGTTTTTTCGCTTTTGAACGGCGGTGGCGGCAAGGTCTTGATAAAGAGAGATTTTGGATCCTTGGAAGGTAACCTGCTGCATTTGTCTCGCCTCGCTCATAATTTCCTCCTTTAGTTGAAAGAAATGGATTCTGACTAGGACGTCTTGGGGGAATGACGACTCCCGTCTTGGGGATGTTCTGTGTACTCTGTCCATCTCCAAGGACGCGTTGTCTGGGAGTGTGATTATGAATCTGAGTGGTTGTGAGACGTAATCTCGCAGTTCTGCGTCTGGAATGGAGGATGGGATCCCTCGCAGGCTGATGTTATTTCTCCGAGAGCGGTTTTTCAGCGTCCTCCTGTTTCGCCTCTAGGAGGTTGCAAGGCTGCAATCCTCTCCCTGTCCTGTTCAACTTCAAATCTTTGGTCGCATGTTTCGGTTTCAAGTGCAGCGTTCTACTTCTTCTACTCGCCCATCCAGTGAATTGATTTTCTTTGTGACCTCCTCTGTGCTTTTTTGAATCTCTGTGGTCAGAGCGGACAGCAGGTCTTGCAGGTCGGCTTTGATGACTGCTTGGGATGGGCAGTGGGCTGGTGCCAACGCTGTGGCCGTGGGATTGTTGGCTGAGTCTTCAGGCAGGTCCCCCTTCCTAGACCTCTCAGTAGTGGTGTTCGCCAGTAAGGCGACAATGTCAGCCTGTCTGGAAGCTTTGCGGCTTTTTGACATTTTCGGTGCAAGTCTCTGTGGCTGGACTTACTTTGTGGGAAATGTGTCACTATCCCTAGGGGCAAAGTTCCGGAGTCTACTTTAGATATCCGCTCCGTTTGATGTGGTACAGGAAGCACTAGTGTTAATGGGGGGATGTGGCGTATATGCAGTTGCCATTGGTAATTTGCGGAGGGCCTCGGCGGGCTGGAGGGAAGATCCTTGTGGTAGTGAGGCAATGCAGAGTAATGTCAGAGGGAGGAAGGCTTGGGGATATGACCGGAGCCCAGAGGAGTGGTTGGTGCTGCTTCGAGTCAGTCCAGAGACCAATACAGACTAATCAACGTTTGAATTATGCGGGAGTCCCCCCACCTTTCCCCGCTCCTCACCTCGGCGATGTTGCTGCAGGTTCAATGCATGTTTTCCCCGGAGACACGGGGGCTCCGTTTTTCTCTGCAAGCCCTCAGGATCTCCTTCTCCGCATCTACCGGTCCGCGGATTCCGCGGGCTAGAGTTGGGGTGTGCTGGTGGAAGTACTCCGAGCTCTGGCACCCGCCGGGCTGTGGATGTGACTGGATGCCGGATGCAGCTACAGATCGGTGCTGCAATAGTGCGGTATCGGACTCCTTTTTCAGGGATTGTTTTGGTCGGGCAGAAGAGTTCCTGGATCCTGCTGTTGGAGCAGCCGCCAAGGGCGAGCGACCGACAGCTCCAAACCAGGTCCCCCGGAATGCGTTACTCCCTGCCTCCGTCAGGCCGCTTTCAGGGGGGGGGCAGCGTGCAATTAGTACTAGGAGGTGCACCTGCCGTGGGCTCCGTCAGAGGAGGCGTAATTCCGTGTTGGTACGTCAAGGGTGCTGTGCAGGATTCCAGGGCATGCTCAGGCAGTCGCTCGGGCTTGACTCTGTACTCGGCTCTTGTCGTAGTGCTCGCGATTCAGTGCGGGGCGGAGAGCTGGAGGTGCTAGGCGGCTTCGGTTGTTTTGGCGCGCCTGCCCTTCCCCCTCTGCTGATGATCCATGTCCGCTATCTTGCTTACGAGCAGGGCCCCGTGAAGAGGAATCTGCTGAAACTTTGTCAATCGGCTATGGAACGGGGCCCGACTCGGCAGACAGCTGCAGCATGAATTCATCCGGCATTTGTTCTATTTTCTCGCCATACCGGGGTCTGAGAGCGGCGGTGTCAGTAATGGCGCGATGGGCCAGCAGGAGCTCCTACGAAGCCATTCCACTCGCGGCGGCTTCAAGCCACGCCCCCTGTCTTTAATTCTAGTTTTTTTAAAAATCACCTCCTTTCCTTTCTGACTCGTAATTTACTTTTGTTCACCATATTCTCCATGTACTATCATCATAACCATTTTCATATACGGTTATTCACTCTATGCTGTAAAGCGCTTTGGTGAAAACACTCAAATACAAACACTCGTCCCTACTTGGCGGGGGTGGGGGAGGGGGGCACACTGAATGGACACAGGATCAATGAAGTTTAAGTGCTCTACCAATTTGAGAAAATCAGGATGCTGATTGAAAGCTACATTCCTGTCAATTGAATAGTTTCTGACAATTCTTCAGTGAATGGAAGGAGGGAGAGGGGGATAAAATCAACCTCGCAGACTACACCAAGGGAGATATTCTACTTCAATAAGTAATTTGGAACAATTGTTGTAGTGGGCTACAAAACATGTGATGCACCTGAAACATTCCCCACATACAATGGCGTGCAGGCTTGATGAGGGAAGAGGCAGACTCCCTCTAATTGCAAGCGGAAACAGTCAGAAAATACACCACAAGCTGTTCGCAAGGTAAGGTTCCCCACAGGTAGACTTGTCCGCAAAGTATTTCAATTCAAAGTCCACCATTATATGGCCGAGATGGGGCAACGACCTCATTTCCAGGAGATGGCTAACGTGATTTCAAGGAGGCTTATCAAATTACTCTGCTTCCTCAATATCCAAAGGCTGTGGCACAGGTATGCGTTACGGCAAAAGTCCAAACTGTGAATCGGTCATGAGGCCCCACGATCTTTGTTTGTCCTTAGGTTCACCAATCTTTTTCACAGTGAGTCCCCATTGCATGGTTCACCTAGTTCTTGACAGAAGGGCAAAGTACTTTCACTTCCCCCTCTTTCTCTGCACTTCCTTGCTCTCTTTCTTTTGGTGCCCCTTCAGCATCAGATGTTATTCATTCTATTCTATAGAATTTTTGTAAAGCGCCAACTCGCCCGCAGGCCTCAGAGTGCTGACAGACTATACAAACATAAAACAAAAAAAGATGCAGTGAGGGGCCAAAGGACTGAGAATAAGGTTAGATTCATATGCCAATTACACTCAGTTAGCTCATGATCCGGTTAGATCTTGATCAGGCTTGGATGTCGCCTTGCCTTTCATGATGTCTAGCAGCCGTCGGAGAATGGGTGAACCGCAAATGGCTGAAGCTCAATGGAGACAAGACAGAGGTTCTGAAAGTGGGTGGCCTCTACACTCTGGGTGTCTTCTTTTTGGCAACCTTCACTGCGGTGTCTCCCCAACCCAGTCACAACTGTAAAAAATCTTGGGGTAATGGTTTCCTCCACACTCTCTATGGCTCATCAGGTCTCAGCTGCCTGGAAGGTGGGGCAGTTCCATTTGAAGATCTTGCGGAAAGTTCTTCCCCTTATACCACTTCATTTACGGCCCTGGTTGTGGCACCCCTGGTTCTTAGTTGCCTAGACTACTGCAATGCGCTATACCTGGTCCAGCATAAAGGTCTAGTCCAGCAACTGCAGCGCCTTCAAAATCTTCCAGCGCAAGCCCCTACCGGGTCCCCATATGGAGTTCATATTACTCCAGTTTTACGCTCATTACATTAGCTAACAGTGACAACATATTAATTTCAAATCTCTTTGCTTGGTTCACTGTGCCCTCCATTGTCACAGGGTGGAATACCTTTGGGACAAAGTTGTCAGTTATCATTCAAACCAAGAGCTTCGCTGAAGGTTTTCTTGTTTGCTTTCTGTTCCCACTTTTCGGCATACCAGAGTTGGTAGTCAGACCTTTCCTGTGGCCGCGGCCTAACTCTGGAATGCCTTACCGCTGACACTAAGAAGTGTTATTAATCATCTGGCGTTTAAGATGCACCTTCAAGACCTTTCCCTGCTCTTTGGTACAGAGCCAACCAAACATGTCAAATGTGCATTATTAGGGGTTCTAAAGAAGTCCCACAGCTAACTTGGACTTCCCTTCGCAGGAAAAAAAATATATGGCCATATACAGTACTGGCTACTTGGCACTCAGGATGCCCGAGACCACGGCAGCTGAGGCTATGATAGCCAAGATATCTTGCAGCTATTTGAATAGGATCTCTAGGATTCAAGGTTTGAATTCATCCACATCCTGTGTCTTTGACCAGGAAAGTTTTAATTTGGCAGCCCCCCAAAGTTTGGGTGGCCTTAAAATGTTTGAAAGGATATATGTTGTGATTTTCACTCTGCGTTCAATATTCCTAGACAATGGAAGACAGTAGCTCCTCGTCAATAGTGTGGACCAGTTCCAAACCTCAGAGAAGCAACCTAAATCGAAATACAACCCTTTGAATCTCTACAGCAGCAATCTGCCCAAGAGCGCATTTAAGGCAAAGCACTTCTGGGACCTGAAGATTCCAGCCTTCTCTAATCAGCAGAGGTAACTGAGTGGTATTCTATCCAAAGCCTCCAAGACCAATCTGTCCTCAAAGAGGCCTACAGTTACAAAAATATACCTAATAAACCTAATAAACTAACTTATAAACCTTCAATCAAGATCCCTGGTTCTGTGAGGAACCCCACGCTCACCTGATCAGCATTACAGAGCAACCATCTGCAGCACCTGGCTACTGAACCTGCTTAGTCTTCTACTGCACAGCTACACTGCTTGCCAGAATTCTGTCAACTTTGTCTTTGACCAATCAAAATCCCTGGTAACTCTAAAGACTCACTTCCTGTGCAGGTACCTTCCCGATCATCACCAGAATCTGTTGAGGACTATCTGTGATAGTCGTGACCTTTGAATTTACAAACGGTTTCAAAACTTTGACAATTGACTGTTGCGTTCCTTCAAACCTGGGTGCTTACCTACAAGTCACCACTGCACTGACCTCTAAGAGAAGCGTATTCCTTTTTTATTTAGTGCTTTATTGGTTAATGAATATCTTTAACACAAAAAGATATGATTAAATATCAAAATAACATGCTTACACAATTCACTAAAACACAAAATCAAAAATTCATTCCCAACATTTCATGAGAGCTACTCAATTACATAAAATTACAATCACAAATCCTAATTTCATAAAAAGATTACAGTTGCAAATCCTAAAATAGATAACATTCATATATTTCAATCATTAAGACTGTGATCCTAAATATTAAAATCACAAATATCATATGTTGGTTATCCTTTTTTCAATTTCAATCCACACATGATATAGTGCAAAATGCAAAATAGAACCTCCCTCCCCCAAACATATTTGAACAGATTTAAAGTTGACAATTTGGTATCGTAGATTTAGAAAGCCTTTTACATAAACTTAATTTAATTTAAGACATTTTGTTAAGTGGCGACCACACAATCAGCATAACCGCATCTCAAACTATTTTCTTCCATGCTCCCGTTCCAGAAATGATAGGAAGCAACTCCAGTCTAAGCAAAAATATAAATCTTCTGACCTTATGATTGAAGTGGTTAGTAAGATATTTACAGAGTATCCACGTGAAAACCTTGTTTAGAATAAAGCATGCATTTCGTTTGTTTACCCAAATTTGTAATACGATCATCTCTATCCCAGGTATTTGCACATTTTACCAACTTTTACTCATTAACTGAGCTGGGTAGGGTACTCCGATATTTAAAACCTATGTTGCAAAAGAATGTTTTAGCATCTGTTATCCAGTCATACAATGCATTCCTCAGCATGCAATTTTGTAACATTGTTTGAAAAGTAACAAGAATTGAGTCACAGCAGATACTACCACTTATCAACCGTATATAAAATATCCCCATAGCAACCTTAAGTTGTGTAAACAAAGAGATAAGGCCTAATTCACGGTTAAAGCGCCAAAAAGGGGCATTTTCTGGAAGGCCTAATACCATTCTCTAGAGTTTACCTTCTAATTTCTTCTTCCACTCTGTTTCTCATTGTGAAGATTATCAGGCCATAACAAAGGCTGGAGATTAAACAAGTTTTAGATAATTTCTTTTTAAAAAAACACTCAATCGAGAAACCACCTTTATTTTTAATAAAATTCAATATCGTCAGAAATCTTCTTACCATATTCAATGAGACATAACTTTCAATCTTTCAATTTCAGTCATTTTCATAGAGTCTGACATATACATACCCAGGTAAATATAAGAGTGCCCAATCTCTATTGTTTCATATCCCATTTTCCATTTCCATTTGCTGGCTTTTGTTTTGCCAGGTCGAATTACCATGATTTCTTGTTTTCTGATGACTGATAAGCAAGGTGTCCCTCTTGGCGTAGTCGCATAAAGCATCTATACTTCTTTGTAAGCTATTGGTGACTTATCCATTAGTAAGGTGTCATCGGCATATGCCAACCATACAATTTATCTATTTTTGGTGGACAATTAATACAATTATCTAAATTGGATCCCATGTCAGAAACATATAGATTATACAGAGTCGGCGCGAGGGGCAACCTTGCTTCAATCCAAACCATTGCTTTGCTAATGGTACCCTCCTGGTCCAACCTAATTGGTATATTGGTGTTGGTGTAGAACTCCGTAATGAAACATAATATCAGAGCATTCATGTTCCATATTTTTAGTTTCGACCATAGAAGTTTGCGGTAAACTGTAGCAAATGCTCCTTTAAAGTCGATAAAGCATATAAATAATGCACCTTTCTTTTTCTTCAGACAATCGCGTATTAAATAGGATAATGTCCAAAGATTCGATGACCCATCCATATTTTTTCAGAATCCACTCTGTTTATTTGAAAACAGTTTATTTCTTGTTATCCATATATTTATCTCGAGTAGTAATTTTGCAACGATCTTGGAGCACACATACGTCATAGCTCAACGCTTATAATTTCATGGATTGTCTCTGGCACCCTTTTTAAATATTGGGATTAAAATCAAGGCTTTCCAACTAGTTGGTATAAAGCCTGTTATACTAGTAGTATAAATGTGTCCCAATGTTATAGCCCAAAAAGCTGGGTGCTTTTTATATACTAGAGTCGGAATCCCATCAGGGCCAGGTGCTCTAGACTTTTTAAATTTAACAATTACTCTTTCTACATCTTCGACCTCCCAAAATATACTGTTCTCAGTGAGGTTTTGGTGACCCTGATAGGTGTCCATAATCTCTTCTTTATAATACAACTTTCTGATGTATATTTTCCATGAATGTTCAGTTATGTAGTTAATTTTTTTTCTCCACTACGATTAGTATATTCTGTGTGCATATTCCAAAAACGGCAAAAACCTCAGTTTATCATATAACATCTCTAATCCTTAACCTTTTAATGTTATTATCTCTTTATAAAACAATTGTTTTTCATTTGCCATTGCTGTATCAAATATTTTTCTTTCAAAATAACTTCATGTCCACCCCTTTATGGCCTTTTGGCGCATAATGTTTTGCGGCTTTGGATATCCAACCCAAATCCTGACCCCCGTATGAAACTATCAGGACAGATGTTCTTTAAACTTTTCTTTATTGGCAAGAAGTAGCGAATGGTACAGAACAATTTACACGAATGACACACATTTCATGTTGAAGCGTGAATGACAAAACGCAGGTTCTACAGAAGGTCACATGCAATCCAACAAAGGTTAATTACAATAGAGGCATGCATCATGTAGAGCGGTCCGCCTCCTGATCAGGAGGAGGGATGACAAGAGCTCCAGGTCCACCTTGCGGTTCAAGTAACTACAAAACTCAGTCCATATGTTTTTAGGGCGAGCATTACTAGGCAGCATGTTAATATAGTCTTCTTCACAGGATTGTGTCCAGGTGAGGGCCTTCAGCCACATTTGTAGGGAAGGGGGGGATCTGCGCTTCCAGCATTGCTGAATGCATTTCTTGGCCACAATTGCCGCCACATCAATCCATCAATAGCAACATCACTCATTAGCCAAGTTCTTGTAGTGCGAACACGTCAGCCCCTAATAGGTGAGACCTTCTTGCTTTAACAAAAATTAATGGTGCCTTCTCGTATTCCAAGATATAAAGTCCAATTTATTTTTATGTAAATTTTTGTGTCAATCTACTTCGTCACAAACAACAAATCTGGAGAATGGTCTAACAGCCTTTAAGCTAATTTCTGGTTGTTTAGTCAGCTCTGATTGTTTATTAATAATGCGCTTATACACAAGCGTTTCAAAGCGCAACCATGAATGGGAGAGGAAGACATGACAAACGATCTTAATAGGCGTGCAACATTGTGATCATGCAGGTGCACAAACCAGGAAGTGCGTCGGGGCGGGGGGGGGGGTTGGGGAGGGGGCGGGAGTGGCATTAGGGACCAAGTGCGCCCTGTCCGGTCAGAACATGGGTTAAGCGCAGAGAGAAAGCACTCTCATGGGTCGTAACCGAAGTGCAGTGGTGCTGCGGCAAGAGCAAGGACCAGAGGCACGTGCAAGAGACTGGCGAGGGAGGCTTGAGACCTGTGAGGCTCTGAAGGTACACCAAGCAACCAGTCAGCAAAACTGAGTAGAAGTAGAGGAAGAGGGCGATAGAGCAGAAAGAGGTGGTTAGCAGGGGAGAGGGAGAGAGGAGTCGTCGTCTAAGAGGAAAGTCTTGAGGAGTTTCCAGAACTTGATCCGACTCAAGACGGAGAGAGGCAGGGAGGCTGTTACAGAGGGAAGCACCTGCAGTGGATAAAGATATCCCCCATGTTTCTGCTTAAAGAAGCAGCTCACCCGAAGAGAGTTGGAGGAAGACGAGTGGAGGGCTCGGGATCGACCGTATCTAGGAAGAGAACGTAGCAGATAGAGTGGGCACAGGCGTCAGAAATCCTTGTGGACAGCGCAAAGGATCTTTAACTTAATCCTTGCAGCCACAGGGAGCCAGTGAAGGGATTTCAGCACCGAAGAGATGCAGCCCCTGGGCTTGAGGCCAAGGATAAGTCTTGCAGTTCTGTTCTGGATGAGTTGAAGAGGACGGAGAGTAGAAGGAAGGTTGAGAAAGAGGCTGTTACAGTAGTCCAGCCTTGAGAGGACCAGGGCTTTGGAGACCGTGAGAAAAATGTATAGTTACTCACCGTAGTGACTAACATAGTCTTAGTCCATAGTCCCCTTTCCTCCATACTACATGGGCGTCCTTCGCGAGGGACGGGAGATAGAACCTTTGTCACCAGAAAAATCTTCTTCCCCTTTAAATTTCGAGGCGCGCGGCCAGGAGAGCATGTGCTCGCCTGGCTCCGCCAACCGGCGCCACTCCTCAGTCCCCACTGACGTGTCAACAATATTCAACATTGCCTAACGACACTAGTGTTACTAGGGGGGAGGATGGTGGGACATATGGAGGAAAGGGGACAGAGTACGTTAGTCACTACGGTTACTAACTATTGATTACTCTTACGTCCCATCCCCTTTCCTACATACTGCATGGCCGATTACAACTGAATGTAGCCCCAGGGTGGAGAGGACACCCTCCTTAACCAAACAGGTTTCTTAGAACCGCCTGCCCAAAAGCCGTGTCTGATCTAGCGGTGGTGTCCAAACAGTAGTGCTTACAGAAAGCGGAAGGGGTGGCCCAGGTAGCCGCCCTGCTGATGGCATGCCACGGCACAAGCTGTTGGAACGCGATGGTCCTGGCTTTGGCTCTGACCGCATGGGCCTGCAAACTGGCTGGAACTGGTTTGTGCTGCCCCTCATAGGCCTCCTTGATGGCCGTGACCATTCACCTTGCTATGGAGGCCTTGGGAGACCCGATAGCCAGGCCTTGAACCACCAAAAGTGATAAAGAGAGCACACGACTTGTAGAAGTCCTTGGCCTTGTGCAGGTAGTATTTTAGCACATGTCTGACATCCAGACGGTCCAGACGGTCCAAGACCCTCTGAGGCTCATCCTTGGGGTTGGCGAAGAAGGTGGGTAAGACTATTTCCTCGTTGAGATGGACAAAGAAATCACCTTGAGTAGGAACGCAGGGTGCGTCCGCAGGACGACCTTGTCCTTGTGAAAGGTAGTGTAGGGCTCTTAGGCTACCAGGGCCTGGATCTCCCGGACTCTGCGAGCTGTGGTGAGGTCCACTAGCAGAGCTGTCCTTATGGTGACCAGCCTGATGTCAGCAGACGCCAAGGCGCCCAACACAACATTAAGGTGCCACAAAAGGTGAGCTTTCTTTATAGCCGGGTAAAGTCTGTGGAGGCCCGCCAAAGGTCGTTTGACCACCGGGTTGGCAGAGGAGAAGAGGCCCTCCTTCGAAACTCCTGTAAGCCCCTATGGCTACCTGTACGCCGGAGTGGGTGAGATGTGCCGAAAAGGAGAACATGTCATCCAAGGTGCACTTAACGGAATTGATCTCCCTAGAGGCGGCCCAATGACAGAATCTAGACCATTTACTCTTATACTGGCTCCTAGTAGCCATGCTTCTAGCGCCCTGGATGATCTCTAGGTTAGCCTGAGAAAGGCTCAAGTGCTTCAGAGTGAGCGACTCAGAAACCACGCTGCGAGGGCTAGCTTGTGAGGAGCAGGATGGAGTACCCTGCCTCCCCCCCTGCTGGGTCAGGAGAGGAGGTGGGCCCAGCAGTAGGTGAACGGGTGGTCTGGCCGATAGGCTGAGTAGCTCGGAGAACCATGGCCTCGCCGGCCACCGAGGGGCAATCAAGATGATGCAGAGGTGCCTGGATTCCTGTATCCTACAGATCACCCTGTGGACCAGGGGTGTGGGCGGGAAGGCGTATACCGACATGTCGTTCCATTGTATCTGGAATGCATTGCCCAGGGAGCTGGGGCCCTGCCCCTGTCAGGAGGCAAAATGCCAGCATTTTCTGTTGTACCGGGAGGCAAACAGATCCACCTGTGGATACCCCCACCTGAGGAAGATCTCCTTCAGTACCAGGTTTTCCGATTGCCACTTGTAATTGTCCGCCCCTAGTCTGCTGAGCCTTTCCGCTTCCAGGTTGCAGTCCCCCGGGAGGTGGACCGTCCTGAGGTAGATGTTCCCCAAAGCCCACTCCCATGCTGACTGCTAGATTGCTCAGTGGAGGGGATCTGGTAGCCCCCTGCTTGTTGACATAGTACATGCTGGTGGAATGGTCTGTCTTGCCCTTGATAAGGGGGAGAAAGGCCCTGAGAGCCAGCCCCATGGCCTTCAATTCTAGCCAATTCAAGTGGGACTCCTGCTCCTGCCGGGTCCAGGCTCCATGGACGCTGTGGTTGTCCAGAGTGGCTCGCCAGCCCTTTAGGGACGAGTCTGTAGTAACCGTGACGGCTGTCGGAAGGGCTTGCCCTGCTGCAGGTTGTAGCCTGCGGACCACCACTGAAGGTCCGAGTGGAGAAAAGGAGGAATGTTGACTGGCTCTGCTTGGGAGCCCTTCTCCCGATTCCATGAGGCTGCGAAATGCAGCTGTATCTCCTCATCCTGAGCCTTGCGTGGGGTACGGCCAACAGGAAAGCTGCCATAAGACCCAAGAGGTGTTGGTACCACCAGGCCGAGGTGACTGGCCAGGAGAGGAAATGAGCTGTGGCTCTCCTGATGGCTGCAATCTTGTCCTCAGAGAGAAAAACTCTCACAGAGCTCATGTCCCATATTAGGCCCAAGGAGGTCAGGCTCTGCGTGGGCTGCAGCTGAGACTACTTGTGATTGATAGTGAACGCCAGGTCGTGGAGCGTGTTGATTAGTGCTGAGGCGGTATGTTGTACCGCTTCTGGAGAAGTGGCCCGGACGAGCCAGACGTCCAGGTATGGGTAGACGTGGTGGCCCTAGGCCCTGAGGCGGGCTGCCACTGCATTCATCAATCTGTTAAATACCATGGGTGACGAGTTGAGGCCAAAGGGCAGCATCTTGTATTGGAAGTGGCAGACCATGATCCTGAAGCGCAGTAAGGAACGATGCGGCTGCCAAATCGGGATGTGTAGGTACGCATCCTTCAGCTCCAGGGAGCACATCCAGTCTCCCCTGTCAAGTGGTTCCACAATAAGAGCTGACGTAACCATCTTGAATTTTTGCAGAGGGAGGGCGAGATTGAGGGTGGAAAGGTCCAACATAACTCTCATGCCAGCCTGGTTCTTCTTCTGTATGGCGAAAATCCTGTAATTGAAGCCCAATCCTCACTCGGACGGTGGGACTTCTTCCATCGCCTGGCTCTCGACGAGCAACCGGATCTCTGCTAGCAGAGGAGTTGTCCCAATCTTTGGGAGAGGAGGGGGGGTGGGGGGAGGGAGGAGAGGAAGGTACCGGTAGGCGGTATCCCATGGAGACTACGGAGAGGATCCAGGGGTCCGCAGAATTCTGGCGGCAAAATTGTATGCGAGAGGCAAGCCTGCCCCCCACCGGAGACACGTGGACCCGAAGGGGCGTGTCATGCTTTTTTTCCCCTCTGAGGCTATTGCGGAGGAGAGGGATTGGCAGAAACCCTGGTCTCTTCCCCACCCTTCTGTTGATGCTGACTTGGAGAACGGTGAGGTTGACTGGACCTCGGTTCCTGGAAGCCCCGGAACCCACTGAACGCCCGCCCCTTGTCGAAGCGTTGCTGCGGCTGGGTGTAGGCCTTGGGCATGAGTCTTCGTAAGAATAGATAAAGACCTTGCGGTCTGTGAGCTGTTCTTATCTAACTCTTCATCCGTGGGGGAGTGGAAGAGGTCACTGCCATCAAATGGAAGGTCCAATATGCATTCCTGGACATCGGGATTAAACTTAGTAGCCCAGAGCCAGGCCGTTCTTCTCATGTCCGTGGCAATGCAGATGGCCCGGCAAGAGGTATTGATGTGGGCCACTGTGGACTCCATGATATCCTGTGCTACCAGCTTGGCTTCTCCAAGGCCTGTCTGGAAGCACGCTTGGCTATGTGCCGGAAGTTCTGGGAGGAAATCCGCAATCTCCTGCCAGAGCCTTTGGTTAACGGCTGACAGCATGGCATCCGCGTTGGTCTGATGCAGGTGCAAAGAGGCGTTGGAGTACAGCTTTTTCCCGTACGCCTCCATGACTTTCTCCTCCTTGCCTAGCAGCGTTGAGGACAAGGTGGCCGAGGACGACTGAGGGTTAGAATAGAGAGACGCTGCAGCGATCACGGAAGAGTGAGGTTGAGGATGTGCCAAAAGCAAGAGTGTATCCCCCTCCATCTGCCTATACTTGGCGTCAAGGCGCTGATGAATAGGCTGGGGCGAGTGTGTCTTGAGCCACCCCTTCTTGGCCAGGGCTACCAAGTCTTTCTGCATCAGGATCCCCGTTTTGGAGGGGGGTCTTAGGGTGAGGGCTTCTGCTAAGACCCCCTCCTCATGCTGCTATATCTCGGGTTGAGGAAGGCCCAAATATTCTGCCAAACCTGCAAGGCGCTCGTAGAAGGTCCTGGCTGAAGATGGCGTGTCGGGGTCCTCCTCCTCATCTGTCCACCAGCGTGCTCGGAGAGTCCGGCACAGGTGGAGGAGTGCTGGGCGCCGTGGGCTGCGGAGTGGAGACTGTGGAACCGCCTGTGTTGTGGGAGGCAGGGAAGCTGGAATCAAAGGAGTCGGCTGGCGCAGCGATGGCTGCGCTTGGGCCTGTGGCGCCGGAACCATAGGAGGAATGACTATGAGCACTTATGGAGTGACCAGGGGGAGCATGCCCCTGATGCCATCCCGGAGCATGGCCCACATCTGGGGAGTCTGCATCAGCCCTAGGAACCTTTTGAAGAACCTGTCATCAGAGGCTGTAGAGGTGGCAGGAGATATTGATGGAGTGGCCACAGGCTGCTGGAGCCGAGGCGCACACTGCCTCGGGTGCAGGGGAAACCTGCCCTGCGCTGCTGATGGATAAACTGTAGGCCACGTACCTGGTTAACACCAGTCCCACCTTGTGACTCGTTCCGCCACCCGCTCTGCCAGAGGGGGCATCAGGCGAGTGGTCATCTTGTCTGGCGCAGCGACCATTTTGTGGAGCTGCATGCCAAAGTCGTGGTGCCTGGCTCATCGGACCCAGCCCTGTCCAAGAAGTTTGGTGTTGGAACATAAGGCCTACCCCGCACCTCAGGCCTAGACCTGGAAGGCATATTGCCCTCGGCTGAACTGCCGGTAGTGCTGCGTGAAGGCGCCCCCTCGGACATGATGCCAGTAGGAAGGCCGTGAGGAAAGGCCACCTCCCAAACTATTATCTGCTCTTTGCTGCTCGCCCGCTACCGCCGCCTGCCACAGTGCCCTGACCTCACCACAAGGTAAGGAGCCCTGATGGCATCCGCTCCTTAACATCACCTCCCTTGCCACAAGGCAAACAAGATTACGTGCACGCACCTATGCGCCCACACTGCAATCACAACCGCCCCGCACGAGTGCCCGCAACGGCCGCCTTCAATCCCGAACCCAGGCACCTGCACATAACGTAAAGGCACTCTCCACCTTGCAAGCAATGGCCATCAGCAGTCTCAAACTTGTCTTAAAGGAGGCTCTCATGCCCACCCACACCTCTCACCTAACCACAATAAGGACTCCCATTTCGACTTGTAATGTACTGAATGCCACCATACTTGTGTCTACCACCTCCGAAAATGGGACCCCCCAATGCAATTTCTGTGATGCCACATTCCTCTACGCCTATCCCGCATTGTATTGATCTGCATGCTAGAATCTCTATGTCTATGACCCCTGGTAATGGTAAGGGGAACTTCAATGTTGTTAACGCCACCCCCACCACTACCGATGCCTCTGCTACCCCTACCACCACACCTATCCCTCATAGCCACCCAGCCTCGTCCACCCTAGGACCCAATCTCAAGTGCGCCTTGAGCAATGCCCGCTCCATTAACACTCACGCCCTAGACATACATGACCTCATCACCACTCACAAATCAATCTCCTTATGGTTACTGAAACCTGGTTACATGAAGCCTCTGGCCCTGCCCTATCCCTTGCACTCCCACCTGACTATACAGTCACTAGACAAGATCGCCCTTGCAAAGGTGGAGGCGTTGCCCTAATAGCCAAGGACTCCCTCACCATCAGAAAGATGGACAAACCATGAACAATAACAGTGATTATCTCCAATTGAAACTCAATATCCCCCATCACTGTACCATCACCCTGCACCTTGTCTACCGCCCTCCAGGCCCCATAGGTGACTTTCAGGCCACCCTCACCCACCTCCTGGCAGACAATCTAAAAAAAAACAAACAACCAAAGCCATCCTACTCGGCAACATTAACCTCGACTGAACGACGCCAGTTAGACTCAGCCCTCGAGACCCTATGATTCAGAAACTATCACAGACCCCCACCCACACGCTAGGCAGAACCATGGATTGGGTCGCCCAACATAACTGCCCTCTCTCTATGACAGGCAATACCCCTTCCCATTGGTCTGCTCACCACGTCATTACCTTTGGCATCCCCTCTGCCAGAACCTCCCCCTCCCCCTTCTCACCCTCTTCCTCCTGCACTCTCTAGAAGTGCCTGCCAACTCACAAAAGACAGACTCCTTCCATTCCTCCAGGGACCTACCTTTAGAACACCCTTCTCCAATGACCCAGAAGCCCTCGCCCGTATGACACCGCTATCACAACAGCAATCAACTCCATCGCCCCACTCAAACTTTGAAAAACCAAACCCACTAGCCACACCAATGCATGGTTCAGCCCAGACCTCATCAAACTCCGTTATGACAAACGTACCGCCCTAACCCTCTGGCAAGCCACTCACACCGACAAAGACAAACAAAACTTTAAAGCACGCTGAAAGGAGTACAAGAAAGCCATCATTCACGCCAAAGCTAAATCCTTCGAAACTAGAATCTCTGACGATAAGTCTAACACAAAATAAATGTTCTCCATATTCAGAGAACTAGAGAACCCTAAACCCACCCCGCAATACTGCACCAAAGACAACACATGGTGTGACGACATTCAAACAGCCATGCGTAACAAGCTGAACTCACTACAAACTAAAACCCTGAACACCAAACACACACTCTTAACAACATCTACACCACCATCCAAATGTGGATGGCTGTCAACGGACTCTGTCTCAACTCTGACAGAACTCCTGCTGGTAGGATCCACCGACACGCTCAAACATCTTGACACCCAGTTCAGCCACTTCACCATTGACTCAATCAAAATCCCGGTATCCGACACAGTGAAAACCCTTGGAGTCTATCTTGATTCCAATCTATCCATGACTCCTCTGTAGCCTAACATGCAAAACTCATTAACGCTGCCATGCCCTTTCTCTCTAAAGAGAACTGCACCAACATAGCCAGAGCTATCACCGGTTCTAGGTTGGATTACTGTAACATGCTCTTCCTAGGGACCTCCACTAAAAATCTAGAAAAACTGCAAGTAATCCAGAACAATGCTCTGCGTGCAGCTCAAGGTATCTCTAAAAGAGAACATCTCGGCGGCCAGAAAATCAGCCCACTGGCTCCCTTTAAAGGAGAGGGTTATATTCAAAGCCCTGACTCTCACCCATAAATGCATCCACCTCTCTGCACCAGCTTAACTATCACAAAGAATCTACCCCACCACATCGGCAAGGCCAACCAGAACACTGTACGCAAACATGCTCACTGTGCCCAGGGTAAAAAAGAGCCAGGGCAGGAGGCGCTAACTTCCCCTACCTTGCCTCCCTACACTGGAACACTTCCTATGACGCTTCGTGCCGAAGCCTCCCTCCTTGCCTTCCGCAAAGCCATGAAAACCACTCTGTTCGCCTGATCTAAACCACAGTGCCTATAGGACCTCGCGCCACCTCTCCCTATAAACCTGCAAATGTATCTGCAAATAGCTGACTGAATTAATGTGTTATCAATGTATATTATGTAAAATATGTATATTGTACCTCCCTTCTTTATATTATACCTTCCTGTAACTATGCTCCCTGCAAGTAACAGCGCCACAATGCCCATTGGCTGTTTTGTGCGCTATACAAATGTAAAAATAAATAAATTAAGTAGAAGGGTGTTGCTCCTCGGGAGTAACCGCGGTAAAAGAACCCTGTGGTCTCTCAGTACAGGCACCGGAAGGATCCGGAGACCCCTCGCCCGCGAAGCCGGTAACTGGACTAGCCTCGGTACGCGTGCTGGTGCTAGAACCCGACCTCCTGGTCGGTTGCTTCCTTGGGAAGGAGTCGCCCTTACGGGGTGCGATGGTGAATAGAGGACTTTCCGCCGGCTTTGAGCAATGTTTGACAAAGTCCTTTAGGTCCTCCGGAGGCGACTTCTGGAAGAGCTTCCTCCACCTAGCTAGCCTGTTCTTCAGTGCCCGTGGAGTCAATGCATTGCATGCGTAACAACCTTCCCAGCCGTGGTCGGGGCAAAGGCAGCGGAGGCAAAGGGCACGGGGGTCGGGTGTAGGGAAGAGTCCCTCGCAGGCTGGACACCTGCTGAAGCCCGCTGAAGTCGACTTTCGCCAGGGAGGAGCGTGGCATCAGAGGACCAAATACCTAATTGAAAAGAAAAAAGAGAAGAATATCTGGGGAAGATCGCGTGGTATTACATGGCCGAAGCCAAACCTAGGAGCGCTGGTGGATTCGTTCCCGTCGATGTAGAAAAGGGGACTGGGGAGTAGCGCCGGTGAGCAGAGTCAGGCGAGCGCATGCTCCGAGGGCCGCGCCCCCGCGCTCATCTAAATTTAAAGGAAAGAAGATTTTTCTGGTGAAAAAGGTTCCGTCTCCCATCCCTCACGAGGGACGCCCATGCAGCATGGAGGAAAGGGGACGGGACGTAAGAGTATAATAAAGTTACACTCCATAGCGACTACCTTACTCCTAGTCCATAGTCCCCTTTCCTCCATACGTTTGGGGACATTCCGTCCTGTGGGACGGGACCGGAGCACTTTTTGTAAAAAAAAAAAAAATTGCATCAAATTGAAAAATGAGCCCTTCTTTTTTTACGCGGGGTACCGCACGTGGCAGTAACCCCGTCCTCTTTAGCTCCACCCTGCGCATCGCCCTTCAGTCCTTCAGTCCTTTTCTATCGCCAGGTCTGAGACCATTTAAGCAATAATAGAGGATACTTATTAGAGGGGATGGCAGGCGGGCGTATGGAGGAAAGGGGACTATGGACTAGGAATAAGGTAGTCACTACGGTGAGTAACTATTATACTCCTACATCCCGTCACCTTTCCTCCATACTTTTGGGAGATTACCAAGCACTGGTTTTTAAGAACAGCTTGCCCGAACTGAGCATCAGCCCTGGAGCTCAGGTCTAAGCAGTAATGTTTCACAAAAGCTGATGGGGAATCCCACGTGGCTGCCTTGGCAACTGTTTCCCAGGGAACTTATTTTTGGATGGCAATGGCATCTGCCTTGCCCCGCATAAGATGGGCATGAATTCGCTTTGGAGGTTGAAGGCCTGAACCGAATACGCTTCAGAAATACAGGAAGCAATCCATCGGGAGATAGTTGCTTTCGAAGCAGGATTTCCTTTGGGTCTCCGAAGGTCACCAAGAGCTGGGAAGAGCTCCGAAGATTAGATGTTCTGTCCAAATAAAACTTAAGAGCTCGCCTTACATCCAAATTATATATATGATACGATATGGCATTTATAACGCGCCTATACACTAGTGCGTGGGGGAAGGGAGAGGGGAAAGTGCAGTATATACGATAGTAGGATAAATGAGATAAATAAAAACGGCCAGCTGGTGGCAAGTGCAAGGTAAGTAGAACCCTCTCGGCATCTGAAGCCGGTTCTGGGAAGAAAACTGGTAAGGAAATAAACTGGTTCAGATGAAAATCAGATACCACCTTTGGAAGGAAAGAGGGATTGGTCCGGAGGACAACCTTATCCTTGTGAAAGGTGAGGAATGGATGTTCTACCGACAAGGCCTGAAGCTCGCTTACACGACTTGCCGAAGTTACAGCAATCAGAAAGCCCATTTTCCATGAAAGGAATTTCAAGTCTGCCGTAGCCATTGGCTCGAAGGGTTTATGACATAAAGCAGTCAGGACCACATTCAGATCCCACTTAGGATGCGGGCTGCTCACAGGTGGACACAGATGCAACAGACCTGCAAAGTGCCTTTTAAGGACAGGGTTTGTCAAAGAAAAAGAGCAAGAGTCCGTGGACAGGTAGGCGGCAATAGCCGACAAATAAGTCCTGCAAGACAAAACATACATGCCTGAAAGCTGCCAGATGAGAAATGAAAGACAGCACCGATAGCAGGTTCTCTGGGGTCCAGCTTTTTTGCTAAACACCAGTGACAGAAACTGAGCCATTTGCTCCTATATTGAGACCCGGTCGAAGGTTTTCTAGCTGCTTGGATAATACGCATATTATCCGCGGACAAATTGAAACTTTTTAAAGATTTGAACTCAGGCACCAGGCCGCAAAGCTGAATGATTGTGGGGAGGGGTGCCACATCTGCTGATCGCTCTGGTGAAGCAGGTCGGGAATCAGCGGAAGCCTGATCGGTGAGCAGACTGACAGATGCTAAAGCTCCGAAAACCAGAATCTGGCTGGCCAGCAAGGGGCTTTGAACAGGAGAGTGCAATCCGACGTGTTCCTGAGCTTGCATAGCGCCCAGTGAATCAGAGGAAGAGGCTGGAAGGCGTAGGCCCTCATGTTGTGCCACGGAATCTCGAGAGCATCCCCCAGGGAAGAAGCTCAGAGCCTGTTCCTGGAAGCATAAAGAGGTAGTTTTCTGTTCAATGATGTCGCAAAGAGGTCCACTTCTGGAGTGCCCCAATGGCGAAAAAATTTGGAGAGGATCTCCGTGTTCAGCTCCCACTCGTAGCTGACCACCGTTCGCCGGCTGAGAGAGTCTGCCGTTACATTCAGCTGGCCCAGAATGTGTGCCGCTAACAGCCAAACATTGTGCTGAATGGCCCATTCCCAAATCTGAATGGCTAGATTTACAAGAGGAGGTGACCTTGTACCCCCCTGCTTGTTGATGTAAAACATGGATACCGCATTGTCCGTGCGGATACGGACCACCTTGTTCACAATCCCTGGCTTGAAAGCTTTGAGTGCCAGGAAAATCGCCAGAAGCTCCAGATAATTTATGTGAAATTGTCTGTCCTGCGGCGATCACAGGTCAAAAACCTGAAGATGATCCATCGTCGCGCCCCATCCGAAAAGGGAGGAGTGCGTCGTAATGGTCTCGCGAGAGGAATGCTCCTGAAAGGGCGCACCCACCGACAGATTGCTGGAAGAAGACCACCATAGGAGATCTGTCATCATGCAGGGTGGAACCGGAACCATCTTGGTGTCCGGGTCCACTGCCTGAAGCCAAGAGCTCCGAAGAGCCAACTGTGTAAGTTGCATCTTGAGACGCGTGAGGGGAAGAACAAGCACGCACAAGGCCATGAGGCCCAGAAGCCTCTGGAACCACCAGGCAGACATGCTTTCCGAATGAATGAAGACTTGACACGTGGTTAACAGATATATGATATGACATTTATAACACGCCTATAAACAAGTGTTTTTCGAGGCACGACGAGGCAAGGAAGGGGGAAACAATGGGAAGACAGACAACGATCTTACTAGGCCAGGTGTCATTCGGATCACGTAAGTGAAGTGCATTGGCAGGGGGAAAGGGAAAAGTGCGAGGGGGCAGTGGGGAAAGTGCAGTACATGGGATAGTAAAATAATAAGGTAAATAAACGGCCAGATGGTGGCAAGTGCAAGGTAAGAGGAAGCATAAGTGCTGGTAAGGGGACTGTAGGGATACAGAATAACAGTCCCCAGGTGCGGGGGTTGCCAGGGAGGCAGCGCAGGTGTGCAACTGGTGGGGCCTGGGCCCGAGATCAGAAAGGGTAGCCAGTGCAATTTCAGCCAGGAAGTCAACAGGGGAGAGGGGGAGAGAAGGCAGAAGTAAAGAGGAGGGTTTTGAGGTGCTTCCAGAACCAGAGACAGTTCTCCTCAAGTTTCAGGGAGGTAGGAAGGCTGATCCAGAGGGAGGCCCCTGCCGAAGAGAGAGATCTCCCACCAACTCGTTGATTGGAGAAGCGACTGACCCTGACTGAGGGAGTTGGAGGAGGATGAGCGAAGAGCTCGAGAAGGAAGATATTTGGCAAGAGAGAGTTGAAGGTATTGCGACCTGAAGCCCCAGAAGGCTCTGTGGACAATGAAGAGGGTTTTGAACTTAATCCTCGCAGCCACTGGAAGCCAGTGTAGAGATTTCAGTCCTGGAGAGATACGATCCCTGGGCTTCAGGCCAAGGACAATTCTTATATGCATATAAGCATCCTGAAAGTCCACAACGCTGAGTTGGTCGCCCTTCTGAAGAGAGGACTTTATTTGGCAGGGCGTTATCATCTTGAATTTGGCTTGGGGAAGAGAAAGGTTGAACTGGGAAAGGTCTAGAATGGTGTGCAGGCCAGCCTGGTTGGGTTTTGGCACTGTAAACAAACGAGTAGAAGCCCTCCCCTCATTCCACTAGGGGAACAGGTTTGTTAGCCCGGAGATCTAGAAGCTTCTGGACCTCGGCTCTGAGGGAGGGTGCCCCCGACTGTTAGGCAGAATCCTGTGCAGTGCCCTTAGGGACCACTACACCTGATTAAGACCACAGGTGGCAATACAAGTTTTACCTTTGGTACAAGCCGGTACTACTAACTTATAGTGGTAGCAGTAGCAGAGCAGCCAGGCTTATCTCAAGAGTATATGAGCAGTAGCAGAGATTACACAAAGGGACCACAATTACTTTGACTCAAGCAAACACTGACTCAAGGTTTCAGGTAAAAAATATAAGTACATTTATTTTTTAAACCATCAGTTAGAAACACAACACCTCTATTAAACAAAACCACACATTAAATATACTACAACTAACCAATTCACTTTGTACATTAAGTCTCAAGGTAAGTACCCTGTGTTTGAATGGACCGGTGTTATGAACAAAACATGATACCGCAGATATGGTTGCGATCACTTTTTGACAGTTCAGTCTACTAAATAAACGCGTATCCGTGACATGAAATGCTACCGGGGCAAAAACACACTTAGCACCTGAGATACCCAGAGGGAGTTGGAGGCAAAAATCACAGGCAATATTTAGGTTAGGCAGACAGTATCAAGAACCACTCCAAAACAGGAGTTCAAAAGTCAAAGGGTCGGAGCTAGGTTTAAGTGACACCGGAGACCTGTGCCGAAGATCACACCATTAGACAGTTCACGATTCAGTTTAGCCAAAAATGTACTTGGATATTGTCAATGTTTGGAAGCAAAAGTTATAAGGAGGAGGGAAGACAAGGACGAGCCTTGAGGCTGAAGAAAAGGGATTCACCCAGTTTCCTCGAGTAGAACACAGTACCTTATTCAAACGATGCAGCTGGTGCCCTGGCAGTTGTTCCTGTTGGTTTCCCGCAGACCCACGATTCCTGGAGCTTGGTTGTGAAGGAGGACATCTGAAGGGTGTCTGCACCACACAGGGATGAAGCCGGCAGCAGCGATAACGCAAAGGTGTGCTCCTTAAAAACAGGAGAGGCTCAGCAGGTGGCTATCCGCACCACTACAGCAGTGTGCAGCGATTTCGACCACGGCAGGGATCTCTGGCTGAAGAAGATGAGCTGGTTATCCCCAACAGGCTCAAGGAAAGAAGACTCCGGACTGGATCTTCTCTTAGTCGTCGAAGGGAAGATAGCTCAGGACTGCAGCAGGACTTCACCGGGACAGGGTAGTTGCAGCAGCCGTCGTTCTCTCCACTTCTCTTCGGTTCCTTGTAGTTCCAGAGGCGACTGACTTCTAGCCCAAGATACCTGCCTTTTATGCGCAAAACCCCCATTCACACAGCCTGGCTGTCAATCACGCAGCAGGGGGGTTTGTCCAGCCGGAACAACCACCTCAGCCAATCATGTCAAAGTGCGACTTGGGTTTCCTAGGATACCCTGTGCAAGGGGTGACTACAGTCCTTCCCCACATTCAGTCTGCCTAGACACCCAGGCGCCAAGAGGAGGGCTTCTCTGCAGAAGCCCGCCAAAAGACGGTGAACAAAGAAGGCGAACCTAGTTTGCCGCTCAAAGTAAAACACAATAAGGACTTTAACAAAAAGAAATGGCGAATAAACCCAACCGGAGCCAAAAGAAAGACGATTTGGTCAAGCAGGTTTATGTTCGAGGCTAATATAATAGCCAAGAACAGTACCACGTTTATCTAATATAATCGCGGTAGAAAAGTTAGGGTAGATACACTGCCACCAGCCAAGTCTAAATGTTAAAAGAGCAAAACAATGCTCAGGGAGGTACAGACAGAAGAACAAGTTACTTTCTTACCTGGTAACTTTCTTTCGATGGGATGGTCCGACGACGTATTCCATATCTATGACATTTAATCATCACAGCTGTGCTGCTTCGGAAACTTTTTTCGGCGTCTGCGTCCTGCGTCGATGAGCCGTCGTCGAGGACCTCCTCCGACGTCATCCGATGTGATAAGTAGGACGCACGACGCCCGCAGCCTCAGTTGTAGTTTTTTCCCCCCAGAACGTGTGACATTAGTCAACTGCCAGTCAGACACAAAGTCTTGCGGAACGTAACCTGCAATCGCAAAAGAAATTCTGCAGCGGGGAAGGCAGGGCGGGAGCGATATGGAATACGTCGTTCTTCGAGGGGATTGGGTCCTCCGACGTATTCCATATCTATGACAGACTCCCAAAGCAGTACCAGAGCAAGGAGGAGGGAAAGAATTTAGAATCAAAATTTAGAATAGCCAATCGAATAGCAGAGCAAAGGACCGCCTTGCCAAAGGCCAGATCCTGTCCTCGGATGGAATCGAGGGAATAGTGACGTACAAATGTATGTACTGAAGCCCAGTTGGCTGCATCACAGATGTTGCGAATAGGAACACCCCTCTGCAGGGCAGTAGATGCAGCCACACCGCTGGTAGAATGGGCCCGCAAGCCAGCCGGTGGGTCCTTACACGCCAAGCGGTAACACTCCGAGATGGCTAATATAATCCAGCGAGACAAAGTCTGTTTCATCACAGCTTGCCCCAAACGCTTTCCAGCGTAACCAATAAAGAGTTGATCGTCCACTCTGACCCGGGACATGCGTGAAACATAAAAGCTTAAAGCTCTCCTAGGATCAAGCCTATGGAGCCTCTCCTCTTCCTTACCAGGATGCGGAGGAGGATAGAATGCCGGAAGAACAACCTTCTGGGCCAAATGAAATTCCGTCACTACCTTCGGAAGAAAAGAAGGACAAACTCTAAGGACAACCCTGTCCTTGTGAAATACAGTGAAGGGTGGCTTAACTGAAAGTGCCTGTAACTCACTCACTCTGCGAGCGGAAGTAACCGCAACTAAAAACACAGTTTTCAGAGTTAACAGCCTCAAAGGGCAAGAATGTAAAGGCTCAAACGGAGCACCCATAAGACACTTAAGAAAAAGGTTTAAATCCCAACCGGGCACCAGGAAAGGTGACGGAGGGAACACATTAGTGAGCCCTTTCAGAAACTGTGAAATTAAAGGGATTTTAAAGTAAGAACACTCTTCAGACGAGCGCTTAAAGATGGACAGCGCCGCCAGGTAACCTTTAATGGTACCCACTTGCAAGCCCCTGTGGGCCAAAGAAAGTAAAAAGGACAGAACCATGGGGATGTCACATGCAAAAGGATCCACATTTTGAACTCTGCACCAGTCGCAGAACTTACGCCAACGGCAACGGTACAGAGACTTTGTTGCTGGCCTTCAGGCCGAAAGCAACACCTCCATCACGTCTTCAGGGAGGTCCCAATCCTTATACCTCAACCTTTCAGAAGCCAAGCGTGAAGGTTGAGGGATCTGACCTCTGGATGGAGAACCTGACCCCCCTCCCGTGAGAGCAGATCGTCTCGGTAGGGAAGACGACGTGGAGGGCAGATGGACAAGTCGAGAAGGTCCGGGTACCACGTCCTCCGAGCCCACGCCGGAGCAATGAGGATCATCCGGGAACCGAACTTCCGTAACCTCCGCAGCACTTGCGGGATGACGGGGACTGGAGGAAACGTGTACAGCAGCGGGAATGACCACTTCACCAAAAACGCGTCTCCTAAGGCTCCTTTTGGAGGAAATTCCCGCGAGCAAAACCTTTCGCACTTCCGGTTGACACTGGAGGCGAAGAGATCCACTTGAGGGGTCCCCCAAAGGGCGAAGATCTCCAGGAGAATCTCCTGAGCCAACTCCCACTCGTGAGAGATCGCGCTCTGCCTGCTCAGAGCGTCCGCTGTCACGTTTTCGTCTCCGGCCAGATGAACTGCCGAGATCGAAACTTCCTGCTGGATGGCCCAGAACTCGAGCTGCATCGCCTCCCTGCACAGAGGAAGTGACCCTGCCCCCCCCCTTTTTGTTGAGGTAGTGCATGGCCACTGTGTTGTCCGTCAGGATCAGGACACTCTTTCCTCGCACAGTCGGCAGAAAAGCCTTCAGGGCTAGCCTGACGGCCCTCAGCTCCAACAGATTGATATGGAGTCTGGACTCCGACGGAGACCAACGACCGCTGACTGTCAGCCCGTTGGCATGAGCTCCCCATCCCGTGAGGGATGCATCCGTCACGATCGTCACCTCCGGCCAGGGAAGCCAAAATGGAGCCCCCTTCATCAAGTTGCCTTCGACGGCCCACCACAGAAGGTCCCGGGCGACCGAGGGCGGCACCTGAACCGGGTCCGACATCCTGCCGGAGGACTGCGACCATTGCGTCTTGAGTGCCCACTGCAAAGATCTCATCCGCAGGCGAGCCTCTGGCACCAGAAGAATGCAGGATGCCATGAGGCCGAGCAACCTCAAGAACTCGAACGCTGGGAGCGTCTGGGCATGCTGAAACTTGTGTACCATCTGCTGAATGCGAAGAGCCCTCACCTGGGGAGGAAAACACTGCCCCAGGGAAGTGTCGAGCACTGCGCCGATGTACTGGAGCCGCTGTGTTGGCGTCAAATGGGACTTCTTTAAATTGAGGGAGAAGCCCAGCCTGCGAAGGGAGTGGCAGGTGACGGACAGATGATCCAGGACTTGCTCGGGCGAGCTCCCCCTGATCAACCAATCGTCCAGGTAGGGGTAGACGTGAATCCCCCCCTTGCCTGAGATGCGCTGCCACCACCACCATGAGCTTGGTGAAAACCCTCGGGGCGGAGGTCAATCCAAACGGCAGGACCCGAAACTGAAAGTGCGAGTCGCCAACCGCGAACCTCAGGTACTTCTTGTGCTTGGGATGGATCGGCACATGGAAGTAAGCATCCTTGAGGTCGAGTGACACCAACCAGTCCTGAAGCTGAAGGGCCTGGAGGACTTGAGAGAGAGTAACCATCTTGAACTTGTCCTTCCTGAGGAGTTTGTTCAAACCGCGCAAGTCCACGATGGGTCTCAATACCCCGTCTTTCTTCGAAATCAAAATATAAGGGGAATACCATCCCTTGTTCCTCTCCGCTACAGGCACCAGTTCTATGGCGCCTTTCTCCAGCAGGGCTTGAATTTCCTGCGCAAGGAGCGGATCCGGACTCTGCAAAGAGAGGTTCCCCGGTGGATTGTCGCGAGGCCTGTGCCGAAAGGGAAGACAGTAGCCATGGGTTATGATCTCCAGAACCCACACATCTGAAGTAATGGCTTGCCACTCTACAAGATGCTGCGCCAGCCTTCCCCCAACCGGCGAACCATGGGACATGGCCTCATGACTGAGTGGGAGCGGCTGCGGCGTTACCTGAGGGCAAAGAGGCAACTGCCCGAGCGGCCTTGGCACCACGGGTACCCTGTCGTCCACCTCTGGTACCCCTGCGTTGGCCTCTTTGACTGCCAGCTCCTCTCGCTTTACTGAAGGACGAGTAATAGCGAAAGGAACCACCCCTCCACTGCTGTCCCCTAGGACGAAAAGGCAGAGGTTGGCGAACTGCAGCGCCCAACAACTTTGCTGCAGCTTTTGAGGTCTGCAACCTCTCAAGGCTCTCGTCAGCCTTGCTGCCAAAAAGGTGTTCACCGTCAAAGGGCATGTTGAGGAGCCGGGACTGCACATCAGGAGCAAACCCCGACTTCCGCAACCACGCAAACCTGCGTATCACAGTGCTCGCCGCCATGGACCTACTGACGCATTCAGCTAAGTCCAAACCCGACTGAACGGACTCACACATGGCATCCTTACCATCCTGGACCATAGCAAGGAAACCATCCCGTTCGTCCCCTTCGGGAATATGTTCAGCCGCTAACGCAACACAGTTCCACAGAGTGTGTGTAAAACGAGACAAGGCACAAATGGAGTTGGCCGCCTGAAGCGCCATACCACCAGAAGAAAACACTTTCTTCGCCCAGCCATCAAAACGTTTGTCGTCCCTATCAGGAGGGATGGTAGGGTACGACACCTGCTTTGCCGGGGCCGTGGCCGCCTGCACCACCAAACTCTCCGGAGTGGGGTGCCTGATCAAGTAGCAGGGGTCGCTACTGGCTGGACGGTATTTCGCGACAAGGATCTGCCCACCGCCGGGAGACTCTCCGGAGCAGTCCAAGCCGCCGCCACCCTTCTCTGTAAAGCCATATGGAACGGCAGTACCGGGTCAGTTGGGGGACAAACATCAAGGATGTCCGTCAGATCATCCTGCACAAACTCCCCTGGGGGAGCAGACCATCCCAAGTACTCAGAAACCCTAGCCATAAGGCGCCGGTACGAGGAATCGGCATGAGAGCCATGCTTAGGCCTACAAAACTCCACCTCCGGAGAGGTGTCCAGTCCACTAGCATCATGCAGTGACTGCCTCAAATCGTCAAACTGAGTCTGGCCCGAGACAATTTCATCTGGAACCTGACTAGGAACCAGGCTATCAGAATCCTCATCCGCCTCTGAAATATATTTCAGGTGGCGAAAAGAAGGCACCCGAGAGTGCTTGCTCTTAACCAGAGCCTTCCTAGGGGGTTCCCCCGTGCCACGGGGTACCTCTGACACGAAAAGCGTCGAGCGAATCGGCGTCGAGAGGATCGGCGTCGAGGAAATCGGCGTCGACGTCAGATGCAGCACCGCCAGCATCGGCGGCGTCGACACAGCCCTCGAAGCCCCGAGCGTGCCCCTCGACGGCCTCAGACGTCGATGTCTTCCTCGAAGACCTCACAGGTGCACACGGTCTCGAACGCGTCGAGGACCGGGACATGGAACGGGTACGTCGAGAACGAGTCTCCTTGTCCGAACGGGACCTCTCCCGTGACTCGTGCCGACCACTCTTGCGAGCGGTGTCTCTTCACCTCTCACGACCGACCCCACTCGGGGGCGCGGACCGCTTAGTACCCTGCGACTCAAGAATCGCCAGCATTTTCTTCCCGAAAGAAGCCCATTCCTCCGGCGTCGCACGGCTGGTGGGGTAAGCGACGTGCCGGGCAGAGTCCTCCGAAGAGGACCTGGAAGACGACCGGTGTCGGCGCTTCCGAGAATGCCTCGAAGAGGCTGAGGAGTGGCGAGACCGACTCCTAGAAGGAGACCCACGAGACTTCCGACAATGACGCGGAGAGTCACCTCTCGAATCATCCGTCGAAAGCCCCGCAGACTTTGACTTCCGGGGCATGGACACCCGACCTACCGACAACTTCTTCTTACGTTCGCGTAAGGCTTTGGATGTGAGCGACTGGCAGTCGATACAGTCATCCGTGTCGTGGGCCTCCCCGAGGCACCAGAGGCAGGCGTCGTGCGAGTCCGTCACCGACATCTTGGACCCACACTCCCCGCACTTCTTGAAACCCGGACGCGGGGTCGAAGACGAAGTAGAAGACATCTTCACACGAAGGATTTTCACAAAACGAACAGGTTCGAAGAACCGAGAAGAACAGAACTCCAAAGAGTGGAGGCGTTAACCGAGATTCACGAAGCAACACGTTCGCGGAAAAAACATAACTGAGGCTACGGGCGTCGTGCGTCCTACTTATCACATCGGATGACGTCGGACGAGGTCCTCGACGACGGCGCATCGACGTCATCGACGCAGGAGCCGAAAAAAGTTTCCGAACCAGCACAGCTGTGGTGATTACATGTCATAGATATGGAATACGTCTGAGGGCCCAATCCCCTCGAAAAAGGGGTACAGATTAGCCCTTTCCAGTACTCCATGTAAGATGGGGTGTACTGGGTCTGTGGTAAAAATGACTATGTAAAGTAAATGGTTACTTTACCTTTCTCTGGGGGACAGTAGTCAGCCCCAGCGAAATGGAGTCAGAGGGAAGTCTAAAAGACAACCCTGGGTTACTACACTAAAGGTGCTGTGTAACCCATACAAGAACAGGGGCACTTGGAGTGGTGTGCTCCAGTGCCCAAGATCATACATAGGCCAAAACACATGTAAGAGTGGAAAAAGGATGTACACTCTTACCAGGTGGAAAAAAATAAACTCCAGAAATCCAGCAAAGCTGCTGGGGGACTCACTAGGTGAGGGAAATTAGCCCTAGAAGGAGGATTCTCCCTAACACTGCTGAAAAGGAGGATTGAAGGATGGGGTATGGGGGAGGGGCAAGCGAAAGCCCGCCCGAGCGATGGACAAAACCCACCGGTCGTCGGTGATGGTTTGCCACGTCTACAGATGAGACGAGATTCATCCTCCCACGGGAGTCTCGTGCGAGCGCCAAAAAATATCATTTTGCAGACTTTTAGGCAGAGAGACTACCTGTCCCTGAAGAAGAGGCTGACGACAGAGAAAAACCGGCCAAGTTGCTGCCTCCGGCGGGGGTTACCCGGCAGAGGATCAGTCCTGCGCGACCTGCGATCTTGGAACCCTCTAAAGCCTGAAGAGGATCGAGATAGGGACCCAGATCTCTGACCTTTGACTGTGTCCTTCACGAGCAGTGACAGAGACTTTGCAGTTTGCGTGCTCGCCTTAATCTTGGTGAGCTTGTCATCCGTTGAAGAATGAAACAACTCTTTGCCATCAAAAGGCAGGTCCAGAACTTTATCTTGGACCTCCATCGAAAACTTCTTGCATGAAGCCAAGCCTGACGAGAGGTGTCCACCCCAGCATGAGGCTACGAGCCGAGGTATCAACATGAGGCGCAGCAGCCTCCAGCATATCCTGCGCCAACACTCTAGTGTCTGACAAGCTGCCTTTAAAGTATTCTAATCTGTCGACAGTAATGGACTCCTGGAAGTGTTAGGGAGAATTCTCATTTATGGCTAATTTCCCTTACCTAGTGAGTCCGTCAGCAGCTTTTGCTGGATTTCAAGGGTTTATTTTTTCACCTGGTAAGAGTGTGAACCTTTTTCCCCACTCTTACATGTGTTTGCCATGTGTATTTCTACTGTGTGTGATCTTGAGCTCTGAAGCCACACCACTCCATGAGCCCAACTTCTTGTGCGTGTTACACAGCACCTTCAGTGCAGTGACACAGGGTTGTCTCTAAGACTTCCCATTTACTCCATTTTTCTGGGGCTGACTACTGTCCCCCAGAAATAGGTAAAGTTGCCATTTACTTTATGTAGTCATTTAACCTACAGACCCAGTGCACCCCATCTTACATGGAATATTGGAAAGGGTTAACTCTGATCCCTTTTTTGTCTGTACCTCCTGGAGACTTGTTTCGCTCCCTTAACACTAAGACTTGGCTGGTGGCCTAACTTTTCTACCGCGATTATAGTATATAAACGTGGTACTGTTTTAGGCTATTGTGTTAGCCTCAAACCTAAACCCGCTTGACCAAATATATTTTATCTTGGCTCCGGTCGAGTTTATTCACCATTTCTTTGTGTTAACATCCTTCTTGTGTTTTACTTTGCGCGACGAACCAGGTTTACCTTCTTTGTTCGCCGTCCTTTGGCGGGCTTCTGCGAAGAAGCCCTCCTTTGGCGTCTGGGTGTCTAGGTGGGCTGAATGTGAGGGAGGGGTTTAGTAACCCCTTGCACAGGGTCTCCTTGGTCTCCTGGACAACCCCCCTGCTGTGTGATTGACAGCCAGGCTGTGTGAATGGGGGATTTTGGCATAAAAGACTCTTGGGCTGGAAGTCGGAGTCGCCACAGGAACTACAAGAACCAAAGAGAAGCGGAGAAGAACACAAAGTGCTCCGGTCCCATCCCACAGGATGGAATGGCCCCAAAAGTATGGAGGAAAGGGGACGGGACGTAGGAATATTATATGTTACTCACCATAGTGACTACCGTACTCCTAGTCCATAGTCCCCTTTCCTCCATACTGTATGGGTGCCCGAGAGACGGAACCTTTTTCAACAGAAAAAGAATCTTCCTGCGCTCCCCTGATTCCACCCACCGGTGCCACACTCCTCAGTCCCCAATGATGCGTCGACAATATTACCATTGCCTAATGACACCAGTTTTATTAGGGGGGAGGATGGTGGGACATATGGAGGAAAGGGGACTATGGACTAGGAGTACGTTACTTCTTCTAATTACTCCCGTCCCCTTGCCTCCATACTGCATGGGCGACAACTGAAGGTAGCCCCAGGGTGGAGAGGTGACCCTCCTTAAGAAAACAAGTTCCTTGATAGTGCCTGCCGAATGCTGCGTCTGAACTGGAGCTGGCATACATACAGTAGTGCTTGCAGAAGGCCGAAGGAGTGGCACACATGGCTGCCCTGCTGATGACCTGCCACGGAACGTGCCTCTGGAACGAGACTGCCTTGGCTTTGAAAGCGTGGACATGCATATTTGCTGGAAGTGTTTTGTGCTGTCCCTCATAGGCCTCCTTGATGGGCGAAACCATCCACCTTGATATGGAGGCCTTAGAAGCCTGCCCCCCCCGAAGGTGACAAAGAGCCTCAGATCTGCGGAAGCTTCTGGTTCTGTCCAAGTAGAATTTTAGAGTGCACCTGACATCTAGACAGTGCAGGACCCTCTGAGCATCGTCCTTCGGGTCAGCAAAGAAAGTAGGTAGCACTTTTAGGTGAAACGAAGAGACGTTAGGCAAGAATGCGGGATGCATTCTAAGCACCACCTTGTCCCTATGAAAGTTAGTGTAAGGCTCTGAAGCCACATGAGCTTGGATTTCGCTGACCCTCCGTGCAGACTTAAGACCCACCAAGAGGGCTGTCTTAATGGTGACTAGCCTAATGTCCGCAGACACCATTGGCTCAAAAGGTTTGTGTGCCAAGGCACTCAACACTACGCTGAGGATCCACACAGGGACTTCTTGATAGGCGGGTAGAGCCTGGTGAGGCCCGCCAAATGTCTTAACCACCAGGTTGGAGGATGAGTAAAAAACAAAAAACGTCCTCCTCTGAGTTCCGGTTGGCTCTGATGGCCGCCAGATAGGTGCGGCATGTGTCTATTTCCACCGCTGAGTGTGCAAGGTGTGCTGAGAAGGATAGCATATCATTCAAGGTGCAAGCAAGAAGATAGACCTCCTTCGATTCCGCCCAATGGCAAAACCTAGTCCACTTGCTTTTTTACTGGCTCCTAGTAGCATCACTCCTAGCGCCCTGTATGATGTCTAGGGCTGGGCCCAGTGGAAGGTACATCAGTGGCTGGTCCGAAAGGCTGATCAGCCCCGATAACCATGGTCTCGCTGGTCACCAAGGAGCTATCAGAATGATACTGTGGTGCAGAGACTCCCTCATCTTGCAGATCACCCTGTGTACCAGGGGAGTGGGAGGGAAGGCATATGCGTTCATGTTGTTCCACTGTATCTGTAATATATCGCCCAGAGAGCCTCAGCCCTGTCCCTACCAGGAACCGAAATGAGGGCACCTCCTGTTGTACCAGGTGGCGAAGAGATCCAACTGCGCATGACCCCCATCTGTTGAAGATCCCCTGAAGGACCTGATCATTCAATTGCCATTTGTAATTGTCCGCACCCAACTTGCTGGGCCTGTCCGCCTCCAGGTTTGACTCCCCGGGGAGGTGGATCGCCGTCAAGTGTATGTGGTTCACCAGAGCCCATTCCCAAATGCTGACTGCCAGGGTGCATAGGGGAGGAGACCTGGTGCCACCCTGCTTGTTGATGTAATACATGCTGGAGGAGATGTCCGTTTGAATGAGGATAATTTTGCCACTGATGAGCGGCAGGAAGGATTTGAGAGCAATCGAGATGGCCTTCAGTTCTAACCAATTGATATGGGCCTCCTGTTCCCGAAGAGACCGATCTCCATGGACGCTGTGGTTGTCCAGGGTAGCTCCCTGGCCCCCCAAGGAAGTGTCTGTGGTGATGGTAACCTGCGGTGCTGGTTGTCGGAAGCGTCTGCCTATCCTCAAGTTGCAGTCCGTGCTCCACCAGACAAGGTCCTGGTGGAGAAAGGGAGGAATGCTGACTAGTTCCACATTGGAACTACATGAGGCTGCGAAGTGCAGCTGTAATCTTCTCATTTTGAGCCTTGTGTAAGGCCCTGCCAATAGACATTCCGCCACATTCTGGTTTTCAGAGCTCCCGATATCCAGGAGGTGTTGGTACCACCATGCTGAGGTCACTGCCCTGCTGAGAAAATGACTTGTGGCCCTCTTGATGGCTGTGATCTTGCCCTCCGAGGGGGAAAAACCCTCTCGGAGCTCGTATCCCAGATGAGGCCCAGGAACGCTAGACTCCGACTTCTCCAGCTCTGACTTTTTGAGATTGACGGAGAATCCCAATTTGTGTAGTGTATTCATGAGGGCGGAGGAGGTGTGATGGATCGCCTCCGGGGATCTCGCTCTGACGAGCCAGTCATCTAGGTATGGATGGACATGGAGACCTTGGGCCATGAGAAGGACTGCCACTACATTCATCAGCCCGGTAAAGACCCTGGGGGCTGAATTGAGGCCAAAAGATAGAACCTTGTATTGGAAATGAAAGCCCATGATTCTGAACATCAGGAAAGACCGATGAGGCTGCCAAACCGGGACGTGTAGGTATGCATCCGTCAGATCCAGAGATCCAGAGAGCACATTCAGTTTCCCTTGCACAGTGTCTCCGCAATAAGCGCTGGGGTAACCATCTTGAACTTTTGAAGAGGGAGGGAAAGGTTCAGGGTGGAAAGGTCCAACACAACTCTCAGGCCAGCCGGTTCTTCTTGTGTATGGCGAAAATCCAGGAGTCCGCTGTGAGTCTGGGACTTCTTCCACTGCCTGACTCTCTACGAGCGCTCGAATTTACACCAGGAGGGGAATGTCATGCCTTTTTTCCCCGCTGGGGTTGAGGAGGGGGACTGAAAGAAGCCCTTATTCCCTGCCTTGTGCTGTTTGCGGTGGTGCTGACTTGGAGATCGGTCGGGCTGCCTGGACCTTCGTTCCTGGAAGCCCCAGAACCCGCTGAAGGCCCGCCCCTTGTCGGAACGCTGGTGTGTCTGGCTGTACGTCTTGGGCGTAGTCTTCGTGAGGAAAGAAGGATTCTGCAGTGTGGGAACTGTTTTTCTTTTTATCAAGTTCCTCATCGGTGGTGAAATGTAAGAGGTCGATACTCTCGAATGGAAGGTCCAATATGCGCTCCTGGAAGTCCGGGTAGGATTTAGTAGCCCGTAGCCAGGCCGTCCTTCTAATGTTTGTGGCTATACAGATGGCACAGCCTGAGGTGTCTATATGCGTCACTGTGGACTCCATGATGTCCTGAGTCACCATCTTTGCTTCTGTCAGCCCCGTCTTCAAGTGGGCCTGACTCTGCACTGAAAGTTCCAGAAGGAAGTTGGCTATTTCCACCCAAAGCCTTTGGTTCACGGGTGCTAGCATGGCGTCTGCATTAGACTGATAATAGTGCAGCGAGGCATTGGAATAGACCATCTTCCCATACGCCTCCAAGATCTTCTCCTCCTTGCCTAGTAGAGCAGAGAACGAGGTAGCCGATTAAGACTACGGCTTAGAGCAGATCGAGGCCGCAGCAATCACAGAGGAGTGCGGTTGAGAGTGTGCCGACAGCAAGAGTGTATCCCCCTCCAACTGCCTGTACTTGGCGTTGAGGCGCTGATTGGTGGGCTCTGCCGAATGGGGTTTAAGCCATCCCTTTTTGGCTTAGGCGACAACGTCCTTCTGCATCAGAATCCCCGTTCTAGCCGTGGGGCGTAGCGCGAGGACCTCGGCCAGGACCCCCGCCTCTGTTCGACCTTGCGTTGTGGAAGCCCCAAGTATTCGGCCCACCCTGTGAGCCATTCATGTCTTGGCCGAAGACGGAGTGTCGGGGTCCTCCTACTCATCAGTGGCTTGCATGGTGTCCTGCTGGTCTGGAGCTGGCGGAGGAGTACTGGGCGCCGAAGGCTGAGGTGTGCTGACCAGAGCCAGATGCTGCTGTGGAGGCTGGTATGGAACCGCCTGGGCTGCAGGAGGCAGAGGTGCCGGAACCGTGAGGTCCGGCGTGGGCAGTGGGGCTGCGCGGGGTCCTGAGGCACTGGAGCCATAGGAGGAATGACTCTGGGCGCTAGTGGCAGGGCCGCAGGTAGCATGTCCCTGATCACATCCCGAAGGATGACTCCCATCTGAGGGGGATCTCATAAGCATGAAAAATTTCTCAAAAAATCTGTCCTCACAGAGCGGTGGGGCGCTAGGTGCCACGGGAATAGGAGCAGGGCCTTGAGTTTGCCGAGGCCTGGGCGTACTCTGGCTTGCTGCTTGCGGGGTGTATCTGCCCTGCGACGCTGAGGGATATGCTGTAGCCCATGTACCTGGTGAAGACCAGTCCCACCTCGAAACTCGTTTTCAACCTGCTTCCCCCCAAAGAGGATGGCGTTGGACAAGCAGCCATTTTGTAGGCCTGCATGCAACTTGCTTGTGCTGTGCTGCTTGCCGCGCTGGACCCCTGGCCACCTCCTGGACTCTTGGCAGTGGAGGTTGAGGCCTACCCTGCACCTCAGGACGAGGCCTGGTAGGCGTTGTGCCCTCAGCTGTGTCACCGCTAGTGCTGCGTATAGGCATCCCATCAGACATTTGTCCAGTAGTAGGGTAAAGCCCCTCGGGTGGACATCCGGTAAAAGAACCTTGCGGTCCCTCAGCGATGTCACCGGCAGGATCTAATGACCCCTCGGCCTGGAGCTGATATAGCCTTGGTACCTGTGCTGGACTTAAAACCTGAACAGTCCCTCCCGCTCAGACGTTTTCTGGGGAAGGAGTCTCCCTTGCGGGGTGCGGATGAAAAGAGTGGCCTTACCTTAGGACTTGACTTGTACCTGACGAAGTTCTTCAAGACCTCTGGAGGTGATCATTCGAAGAGCTCTCTCCACTGAGCTAACCTGTTCTTCAGAGCGTGCGGTGTAAGCACGTCACATGCGGTACAACCTTCCCAGCCATAATCGGGGCCAAGGCAGCAGAGGCAAGGAGCATGGGGGTCGGACGTAGGGAAGAACCCTTCGCAGGCTGCACACTTGCTGAAGCCCAATGACGTTGACATGCGGCGGGGAGGAGCGCGGCGCCAGAGGACCGAGTACCTGATTAAAGGCCAAAATACAGTATTCAGGGAAGAGCGTGTGGAATTACAAGGCCGAAGCCAAACCCAGGAGCGCTGGCAAAAGTGGATCCGCTCCCGTCGACATGGAAAAGAGGACTGAGGAGTGGCAGAGTTAGGGGAGCGCATACTCCCAGGGCCGCGCTCCTGCGCGCCTCTACATTTTTAAGGGGAAGAAGATTTTTCCTGGTGAAAAAGTTTCTGTACTGTCCCCGGCGAGGGACGCCCATACAGTATGGAGGAAAGGGGGCGGGATGTAGGAGTAAGGTAGAATAACCCTGAGAAGGTGCAGTTGGTAGTGGGACTTTTTAGAGATGTCCACGAGACGAAAAGGAGTGTGTGGAGTCGAAGATGAAACACACATTTTTTGCCTCGTTGGTAGGTGGTGGAGCAGAGCCAAGGGAGGCCTGCCAGAGAGAAAGAGGGAAGGCGGGTGCAGGGGTCCGATTGAGGACAATCTCTGTCTTACTGGCATTGAGGCAAAGGTTGTTTGCAGCACAACACAACTGAATTGTGGACAGTCAGGTATGAGTGAGGAAGAGGCAGAGGGTAGCCTGAAGGAGAGCTGTGTGTCATTTGAATAACACTGAAGGTTGGAGGTGAAAAAGGCTATCCTATGGGCCAGGGGGACCCTGTAGCCATTGAAAACCTAGGGCGATAGGGAAAGGACCCCAATTCCACCTGGGATGGGCCTGATCAGTGATGCCCAGGGTATAACAGAGACGTGCAATCAGGGTGTTGTGGTTTACTGTATCGGAGGCAGAAGAGAGGTCAAGTAGAATAAGGACAGAGGGAGAGTTTGAATCAAGATTTGAGAGCAGAGTAGAGTGAGGAAAGCGAGAGCCATCAATTATTTGGACCAACTATTATTTCTAGCAATTATATTTAGATTTTTCTTTTTGTATTTACATTTCCTACTCCTAATTTCGGATGGGACATTTTCATAATCTATATGAGCCAACTCGATCCCGTCACCACAAGGAATCACCATACTCTGATGCTCGTCCAGAACCACATCCTCATCATTATGCAACGCGGGTATTGAATTGTCCGCATTAGTAACCCCATCCTCCTGATCTCCTTCAAATCAATGTGTTTCCTGTTGTTTATTATAACACACATACTGCACCTCCTTATCCATATTGTTATTACTATTGATGCTAGTTAAGACCACATCCACTAACATAGCTAAGCCCTCTTTAATTATCTTTTCTTCCTTATACATTGTGCTGCATAATGTGAATAGGGGTTTTATTATTCTAAGGTGTTCAGGTTTTTAAGGGCTTCCTTCTTCTGAGGATTCCGATGAGGAAAAAGATTCCTTTCTGGCAGGGGAAGAAGCATGTGCCATAGTTGCAATCCCAGCCAGATCAGGATATCGCTCCAGGTTAATCAGAGGGATGATCTCTTCAGTTAACCCCACCAAATCCATAGTGTTATCCCTCAGATTCAAACACATGTTTAACAGGGCGTTATCGATGGGGTCCAATTCTACTGTATCTTCCACAACCTGGGACATACTGATAGGCGAACATGGATGCATGGTTTTAGTGGGGGTAAGTTTGGTGATAGGTTTTAGGAAAGTTGAGCTGTTTTCCTGTCCCGTCATTGGGTCCCTCCTTCCTCCCAAACAGCTTCAATACCCCTAGTTCTTCCTCCTTATTCGGGCACCCAATTTATTATTTTTGTTTTGTTTATTGTACTTCTTTTCATTTCAATAGTACCAAGTGATTAATGGTCTATAGGCCATTTTAACCTCACTTCTAAGATGGTATTTATTTTTTTAAATAGCTGTCATCCAACGGGGTTACCACTTTTATCGAAAACTTGCAAATTTGACACCCTCGGTTTTAGCACATACATACGTGTATGAAGGTACGCAGTATCAAAATGGTCTCCTTTATAATTGCTGCTTAATTTAAGCCAGTCTGAAATACTCTTGTACACAAAGGGAACGTCATTTAGCAAGATCCGGCAAATAACATTGACATATATTCCAATGTATGTGGCGGTAAAAACCTCATGTTTTTGCACCCCTATCAGGCGTGTAAATAAGAATCTTTCAGCAATAGGACAGTGAATAATAATTTCAATAGCAACTAACCAATGGCTCACTGCCACCCGCCAAACAGCACTCTCCGGTGTACAGTCCCTGCATTTCTTGGAAGCCCGGAAGCGGGGTTGAAGACGAAGTAGACATCGTCACGAACAGGTTTTCACAAAAACCGAACAGGTTCAACGAACCGAGAAGAATACAGCAAACTCCAAAGAGTCGAAGCGTACCAAGATTCACGAAGCGAACACGTTCGCAGAAAAAAAGGAACTGAGGCTACAGGCGTCGTGCGTCCTACTTATCACATCGGGTAACGTCGGCCGAGTTCCTCGGGGACAGTGCATCGATGCAGGACGCAGACGCCGAAGATTTTCCGAAGCAGCACAACTGTGGACATTACCTGTCATAGATATGGAATACGTCAGAGGACCCAATCCACTTGAAAGATATAATTACTGACCCACCCCTCCCGACTCCTACAGTTAGGTAGGAAGATTTGGGAAAGCACCAGGGCATTGTAGTAGCTGAAAGAGCCATACTCCTCCCACATACCCTTGGCAGCAATATATGGAAGAAACACAGAAGATCTAACACAGATTAGAATACAATGGGAGGTCAAGGGACTAGCGACAGTGGGAGATCTGTTAACGTTTGAAGGGCTCCAGAATTTTCAGGAACTAAAGGATGTGTTTGGCATAGGGAGGGGACAATATCTAGCACACTCAAGAGTGGTACATGAGGTGAAGAGCAGATGGAAGGCCACTGCGCTCCCCCCAGAATAGGACAGTGTACTCCATTTGTTATTCGTCATTTCCGAGGGAGGGCACAGGGTGGCCAAAATATATCGGGGACTGCTGGAAGCCATAACGGGAGAGGTACCCAAAGGGAGAAGCAAGTGCGAGTTAAATATAGGCAGAGAATTAATGGAAGCAGAGTGGGCTCGGGCATTGACATACCCCAAGAAGGTCTCGAGAAATGCTAGGCTCAAATTGACCCAACTGTATGTTCATCATATAGTCTATATGACGCCTCACCTCATTTCACAATTTCAGGGCACAGAAGATAGGAAGTGCGCAAGATTTAAGGGGGACAGAGCTAATATGATACACACGTTTTGGGCATGCCCAGTGATTCAAGGGTTCTACAGGAGATGGAAGTGAGCCCCCGAGGCTTGTCTGCTGGGGTTGTTTAAACGCCCAAAGCGTGCTCAGCCACAAAACAAAATAATACACCTTGCATGGTTATTGGCAAAAATGAGGATTGCCATGGCCTCCTCCTACCCCTACTTGTGGGGTTAAGAACCTCGGGTCATCTTTGACTCCACACTCTCCTTCTCAGCACACATCTCTGACGTCTCTAAAAAGTAAAACCTCTTACTGCACCTCCTTAGTGGTACTCTGCCTTTCCTCTCCTTCCCCCAGAAGCTCACAGTCTCCCAAGCTCTGTTTCTCTCCAGGTTGGACTATTGTAACAGCCTCTTTGTAAATCTACCTGCCTCCACCCTCTGCTCTTTACAACTAATCCAGAACAGGACTGCAAGACTTGTCCTCGGCCTCAAGCCCTGGGATCGTATCTCTCCAGCTCTGAAATCCCTTCATTGGCTCCCAGTGGATGCAAGGATTACAATTAAAACCCTCTGTATTGTCTACAAGGATTTCTGGGGCCTGAGACCGAAATACCTTCAACTATCCCTCCGTGAATACCTCCCTTCTCTAGCCCTTCGCTCCTCTATGTCTAATTCCCTCAGGGTTGGGTGTTTTTCAAAGAAACGAGCTGGGGTCAGATCTCCGTCTTCGGCTGGGGCCTCCCTTTGGAACAGCCTCCCGACCACCCTGAAACTTGAGGAGAACCATCGCCGGTTCCGGAAGCACCTCAAGACCTTCCTCTTCGCTTCTGCCTTTGCCACTCTTCTCCCATGCTAATCTGTTTCTCTCGCTCGGCATCGTGCACCTGGCCACCCTCTGTCTTTCGAGCCCAGGTACCTGCACACGTCTCCCTCCTGAACTGCCCCCAGGCCACCCCTGGCACTGGGATCTGTATCTGTACCCATACAGTACCCCACTCTTCCTCTGCACTTATCAGATATAGCCTATCTGACTAATCATTCACTTGCCAAGTGTCTGGCTGCACTACCTTTTGTCTTCATTTATTTATCCCACGTATTATTTATTCTGTTCTCTCTTCTGTCTGCACTTTCCACTTCTACCCCTCAATGCACTTTCCCCCTTTCTCCCTTTTCCTTGCACTTGCGTGTTCTTAATGTCACTGGGCCTATTCAAGATCGTATTTGTTTTCTCCCGGTTCCCCTCCCTTTGCTTGGTCTCGCTCTGAAACACTTGTGTATGAGCGCAATATAAATGAAATATATCATATCAAATCATGTGCGGGCCCAAGCATAGTGGGGTGGTGGCAAGATCTGAAGAGAATGTCCATGGCGGAAACTGTAGTGTGGTACGAGGCAATTCAAACAGGGTTGGGAGACATTATAGCGAATGTAACGACATGGAATGCCCTGTTAAGTGTTTTATTTAGCTGGACCCTCATAGTAGCAGGATGCAAGATGGAGAGGTAACATTAATGGGGAGAAGTGTTAATCGAAAGCAGGAGAGAAGGAACCTGAGCAGCTCAGCTGTAGCAGAAGGGTGAACCTCTGACAGTATACAAGCTATGAAGGTGTTCATTATTTTTGGTTTGTTGGTTGGGTTAGGAAGGGATAAGGGTAAAGGGAGGGCAGTTAAGGAAATGCAGATGATGATGCAATGAATCTGATTTTGTACATGTAATTAAACAATTGCTAAATAATTTCTTTTTTTTTTAAAAGAGAAAATATCAGAACAAGAAAGGTTGTTGTGGGGCCGTAGAATACGAAGGGCTGTGCAGAGTGAGCAATGGTTGGACTCTGCACCATGTAACAACTGGCAAACTTCACTAATTCTCAAAGCTGTCCAACTAATAGCACAGATGAAGTTGATACTCCAGCGCCACTGTAATTTCTCACCGTTGCCCCTGATAGATATCAGTTGAAGGCTGAACCAACACTTAAATATGGCTTGGACCTATGCTTGCTGAATTTGGGTACATTCTTGAATGTAATCCAATGCAAATTGTGGAAAGCAGTTTCGAGGCTTCCGGGGTATCTACCTAATCCGATTCTAATTCATGAATTGGGATTATATACTTTAGCTGACAGATTTGAATGGATGTTCAGCAATTTTACGAAGATGGTTTGACCCTGCCCAATTAGCTATATCAGGATTTGCATAAAATGCTGATCGAAGACTGTCCAGTATCCATAAAGAACTTTCACGAACGCAAGAAAAAAGTCCTGAGGTTCCAGAAATTGAATGAACTAGATATCATTGAGAGCCCAGGACTCGTAAAAAAACGATTCCATCTCAATTCCTGGGCTCGGAACTCAGATAAGACTGAAGGGTAATTCCTCCTTCACCAACTATTCTAGCTTTAGACATGCTCAAAAACCTAGTTGCTTGTACTTGTTGCCCTTTCCGGATAACAAAGCGCGTGCGACTTACATGAGATTCCGTCTCGACCTAGTCCCCTCGGGATATCGAATTCGAAAATGGTATGGGCACAAAACACCAGATTTCCGCCTTAAATGCTTCTGTATTAACGAAAATGAAATGGAAACACTACAGCATCTTTTTTTGTTTTGCCCGCACTTTGAAGCTGAAAGGAAGTCCCATCTGGGCGCATATATGGGGTCAGGTCGAAACCATGAATGTTATGCTACTTTGTCTATGTATGTGGGGTAGCAGCGACCAGATTATATTGGCCACTGTACGACTTGTATTTGAGATTGAGGAAGCTTTGAACGAAAGAAATCAAGGAATCGCAAATGCAATTAATCAGGAATGATATTTGCACATCACCAGCCACTTTTGGGGAGAATGTTGTTGTCTGGAGTGGATTATTCCATTTTGAAAATAAGATGCACCCTGCACATTTATGGAGTTGGGTAAATGCCTTATTGAGATCGCCTTGATACTGGAATAAGAACTCTACTATATAACTAGGCCTAGGAGGTCTCAGCTTAACACATAAGTTACCATTATCTCACTCTGAGCTATAAGTCTACCACCCTAACACAAACACCTGATCCATCAAATACCTTTTGTTTTGGAGGGGGAAACTAAATTAGAGATCAAGGACTATCTCTATGGAAGCCGTGCACTAATAACATAGCGGATATGAAAATTCATCATAGAACAGCTTCATGTTGATATGGGATAACGTACTGATGCTTACTAGCATCGCGATTCAGTATTGACGCTGCATGACAGTAAAGGCTAGTCACTACCAAAAAATGGACATAGCACACTACAAGAATCAAAAAATCAATAAATAATCAAATCAATAGATAAATAGTTCCAAAGGTAAGCAAACCCCAATGCTTTATAGCGCTACCAAATGAAATATGAGCAGTAAAACATGTTAGAAAAACCGTCCGACTCCTTGATAAAAAAGGGACAAAAGGGGCCAAATCGGTGCACTTTAAGGCTTGCAAAAATCATGATATCGAGCAATTTGTGTTTGGATGATCCTGCACACTGATGAACTTTCCCTGCAGTACCAAATTGGGGATTATATGTAGTGAAGATGTTGCACTTGGCTGTTTTTGCACATTGTATATTTTGCACAATTGGCCTAATGCGTATTTGCACAAATCTATAACCCATGCATATTTTGATTAACTGTTCTATTGCATATTTACATCACTTTACAATGCTCCTGTGTGTTTTAAGGTAATATTGTGCTTCCTGTTTGACCTAATGCTAGTCAATTGGTGCATAGATAGACCCCTAGGATGTCAGATGTATATTCCCACCTACGAAGAAGCGGGAATCTTGCACTTTATAGATCATTTTTATCGTTAACTTAGAGCAGAGCTTACATTGGCCTCAATGGTAATAGGATGAGAAACAACAATTCGAGTATAATGTATGCTGTGAAGCCTGGGAAAATGCTAATTTATACATTGAATTCTTTGTACAAAGTTGTAATTTTAAATAACAATTGTTTATTGATTCAAAAGATCTGCTACGGCAAGATATGTATTATAATAGTCTTAACTGTATCTGGCTGATGTAAAGCAGTGATAAAACATGTGTAAAGGTTTTGTAAACCAAAAACAAATAAAAATAAATAAAAAATAGCTAGGCTCAACAAAATAGCTAGACAATGAATCAATGGCCTGGGAACCCTCATCTGCCGAGAACGGCTGCTCCAGTACCATCCTTTGTGACTCATTAATAGTCTGCAGATGGAGCGAGGTGAGGAAATCCGAAATGCACTCCGGGGCCAGTGGAGCAGGCCTAGCATAGAGCTCACGGTGGAATTCCACATAACATTTGTTAATATCTGCTTCATCTCTGAGCACCCTCCTGTCCCTATCTCTGATGCCAATAATACGTTGGGAGGCCTGCTTGGCACGCAATGCAAGCACCATCAGATGAAGAGGTCTATTGGCATCTAGGAAATAAGACTGTACCAACGAACGAATTCTGAACGCGCTGGGTCGAAATCTGCTCGAGTTCCCTTCTTAACCTACTGAGGTGGGCATATGTGCTAGCGTCGCAGGTCCGCTTGTGTCGAGCTTCCGCCCGTGCAATATCCGCCTGGAGCCTCACCTCCCCCTCCCGCCACCCACTCACTCACCTTGTGAGCCCACCTCGAGATGCACTGTACCCTGAAGACATCCATCATGCGGCCAAATTATACCCAGGGATAAAATGAATCCGCCAGAACAGATCAATATCCTCACACAGGCGTTCTATGATGTCAGGATAGATTAGTGATCTAAATTCAGCCGCCATGCCAGTTGAGCTGGGGGGGCGTCTGACAGTCTAATCGTTAGAGCGACAGCGGCGTGGTCAGACACTGTCATTGGAATGATTGTGCAGTGTAGAACAAGGGGAGGTGCGCTCATAGGGGCGAGCCAAAGTCTAATTTGGAGTATTACCCATGTCTATTGGAGAAAAACGTGTAATCTTGGCGGCTTGGATAGAGATGACGCTATATGTCAATGAGCCTCAGGCCAGACATGAGTGAAAGGAGGGACTGTTGTTTGTGTGGGTTGGTGGAAGCCTGCAGTGGTGTGCATGTCGGTCTAGTGTTATGTCCAGAATCGTGTTCCAATCCCCACCCAGCAGGGTGATCCTCCCCCAGTGCGGTGTACACTTTGCCATTACATGGAAAAAGAACACAGGCGAGTCTTCATTAGGAGCGTAAATATTAAGGAGCCCAATCGGTTGCAGACGGTACCGGCCCTGAATCATGACAAATCTGCCATCAGCGTCCGAGACGGTATGGGGTATGCTGAAGGGGACCAGTTTGTGGATTAAGATGGAAACACCTCTATTGCCCCGGTGGGGCGAATGAGCAGCCACCCCCACCCAGCCCCGACTTAGCTTGTCAGATTCAAATGTGTCAAGATGGGTCTCTTCTAAAAAGGCGACATCACAGCGTGAATCCCTCAAATAATTAAGGACACGTTGCAGTTTAATTGGATGCCCCTATCCTTGCACGTTTAGTGTAATGAGTCTTAATTCAGCCATATTCGAAGCTTCTGACTATATGATGATGGGGACCAGGGGGAGGCATGGTGCCCCCCCTCCCCCCAACTGGGCTGCGGGGACGGGCACAGCGTATTATAATGCTCCTCATATTGAAACATCGTAACCAAACACTTGAACAATGCATAATAATATTGGTAAAATACAGCTCCTGACTGAGTTGAGCTTCAGCACCTCTCCGCCATTTCGTTCTGGCTCTCGAGTGCCCCCACCCCATTTATCTTTTTATTCTCCTTTTAAAATATGATGCTGTGTTTTAAAACCGAAGTAGCTTAATGTGAACATGATGTATGCTATTTTATTTCTGTATTTTTTGTATATTTGTGTAAAGGTTTTGTTTTGCTAAACTGCATACACAAAAAAAATGTCAGTTCATCAAATTTCTTTTGATCTACTACACAAAATAACTTAGCTGTTAGTACACATCTTACTCGGATACCTGGTGTACTCTCCTGACAGTTTACCATTTCCTTTTGATGTATTTTTCGCAAGTCCTGTTATATCTGGATTAGAAATTTTGCAGTTACTGTATAGTACGCAGTTCAACTTTACCATGCCTGGTATACCTTTCCTACAAGGACTTTTCCACTTAAAGATACTTGCACCTTGTATCTGGCTGGTATACTCTCCTGCCAGGGCTTCTCTCAGCTTTAAATATTTTAATGACTTGGGTTTGCCTGGTACACTCACCTGCCAGGGCTTCCTCAAATATGTATATTCCTGCACCTTTAATCTGCCTGGTAAACTCCCCTGCCAGGGGTTTCTCATGTGAGCACTACACGCACTTGCAAACTTGACTGTCTCTTGTATCTGTACTGTACTATCCTGAAAAGGTTTCTCCTATAGGTGTATTGCACACACTTACAAGTTTGACAGTCTTTTCTGCATATTCTGTTATGTCTCTTTAAGAGAAGTTCACTTGCTTGTTCTTTCTTATTACATTTATTTGGGTTTGGCACACTTGTCCATATGCCCCTGTGTCACCGCTTCTCTTGGGTGTACTCGTATAGGATTTGTCTGGCATATGTCGGTTCTCCTGCTGCAAGCCGGTGGTGGCCTTTCGGCATTCTGACTTCTCTTGCTGCCTTGGCTTCCCAGCTTCACGTTCTCTCTGTTCTGCCTCTCTTTGGGCTTTTGTTCCTCAGAGGCTGCCTTGTAGTACTGGCAAACACCCAGAAGCTCTCCGTCTGCTTCTGGCGTCCTTACAGCATACTTTCACCTGGAGTTTGCTTTCCTTTCCATTGTCGAAAAGCCAGTTCGCTCTATGGATAAGACTTCACCCACACGGTTCCTCGGTCAGCACCGAGAGAGGTAGCGTTCGCCAGCCAGCATCCCTTCATCAGCTGTTGTGCCATAAAATTTCCCAGCTACAGGTAGGTTTATTTAACTAGAGCGGGGCTTGCACACCTGGCTTCCATTGATCCCCATTACTCAGCTCATCCTCCTCATCACAGTATTTTGACTTACTCGTATGTGAAATTTGGTACAGTGTTCTTAGTGATCTTGAAGGGAAAATCAGTCCTTGATGTCTTGTGTGCAGAAACTGGGAAGATGTTTTCAGTTCCTTTCTTGGGTCGGGAGAGATTACAATATGCCATTAGGGCATGGGAAATGGTAGGGGTATCCTCAAACAAGAAAGGGGGATACCAGGTCTCGCCCAAATATGTCACAACCCCCCCATCCTTCCCCACCGAGGGTTGCCACCCCCATGTGATCCGTCCTCATATCATATAGCCGCCCCCAGGGTCAGGGTCAGGTATCAGATGCCATCCCCTGGCCACAGAGAGAGGTCATCACCAGGAAAGGAGTGATGACACCATCTGATTCATCACAGACCTCGCAACAATCTGATCGGCCCGGTTTCTTCTGGAGAGAAAGACCTTCAGATCTAATGTCTAACAAGGATGCTGGGTGCTCCATCCATTCCCTTAATCTTTATTTTTTAGAATGAGAAACCTATTATAAAATTTCATTATTCTTGCCAGACATGAGTATACGATTATTGTAAGGACTGGGAGGATAGATCAGGGGCAATACAACGCATAGCAACACAGGATTGAATACCGGGCTAGCGCTCAGAAACTGGACCCCGGTATTAAGCGCTTTATAAAATAATCATTATAAATACAGTATACAATTGGAACTCATATTAGGAATCAGCACTAGGCAGAGTGTAAGCAATTTTTTTTTATTTATTGCTTTTCGCTTGCGAAGTAAATCTTTATCAAATACAACACAACTATTGCAATTAATTACATCATTCTTCTAAAACAAAAACACGTCATATATATATACATTTTTTTTTAAATAATATTCGTCATTGCTCCTAATATTAAGTTATTCTCATCAACATTTCTAAAATGTCCTCAAATTCAACACCCCACCTTTCTCCAATTATTCAAATTTCAGAAACACATGTTTAGCTTAGATCACCCACCCACCCACCCAACACACACACACACACACTCCTTAGTAAACGGAGCTGCCAATGTGGCAGCCAAGGAAGCACCTTACCTCCCAGTTCCTATATCAGTAGAATATGTCATGGCCATATCCACTGCAGAACAACGCACAGATGCATACACAGTCCTCCCTATAGTGCAAATTATCAAACTACAACTTAGGGCATCCGCAGAAGAACAAGATCTCTAGCTCAAGCGTGAATGCATCCAATCACCCATGAATCTCTTATGACAACAGGGAAAGTAGTAATGCCTGTGGAATTGACATAAACAGCATTTGAACAGTTACATTTTCCATTCCACAGTTCTAACCAACACATTGCAGTGGACCTTCAGGAAGATTGGTTTATCCCAAATGTACAGGATCACCTGACAAAGATGGTGGTCCAGTGCACAACGTGTCAAGTATTCAACACAGGAATGACACCGAGAACTCTGAGGGGGACATTATCCTGTCCTGTGTGCCGCTTCCGTGAGCTGCACATGGACTATGCAGACATGGGAGAAAGATGCAATGGGGCACGATATCCAAATGTGGTGGAGTGTCCATTTTCATGGTGGGTTGAAGCTAGCCCATGTGCCCACCCAGATGCCAAGTGTGCTGCAGAATCTCTTGTCATAGAGGTTTATCGCCGATGGGGAGTGTGCAACGTCCTACGATCTGACAATGGGATGCCTTTTTTCAATGAGCTGTTCAAAGAGGTGACTAATCTGTTAGGGATTAAACACAAAATGTGCTCCATTTACCACCTGCAACCAAATGGAATGGTGGAGAAAATAAACAGACTCCAGCAAAAGAATTGGGTGTACCGTCAGCCCTTGGCACTGTTCCATTTGCGCACACAGCCCAGTAAGAGCCATCACCTGTGCCCCCATGAAGTAATGTCTGGTCAACGCATGCATATAACAACAAACAGGGTTACGTTGTTGAGAAGAGAGCAAAAAAAGACCACGGGCAAGCCGTTGGTGTCCTTTTAACCGTTAAAAAGGGTTGGACGTGGTAGCACAAAAGCAACGGTTTTATAGGAAAAAGTATTTTATTACTCGAAATATCTTAGGTAAAAAATAAAAGTTCATATCCTCGAGCTCAAGTGCAAGGTGAGACAGGAAAGCGGCAAATCCAACAGGGTAGGTACATCGCTGTCCAGAACTGGAGATTAAATTCTGTAGCTGTATGATGGTGGTTCAACCTGGGAAAGGTTAGCTGTTCGTATTCTGTTGTCCTGTGTTATTATTTTAATGGTTCCCGTAGGTCACAGGAAGGTAGAGAAACTTCAGCAGTTGGAAATGCACAAATAAAAATGGCCAAGGGGCCAAAGTAGTGAGGTGAAGCTCTTGTAAAAATAGCACACTCTTTTCATCTGGGTGCGCGTAGGAGTGGTTATTACGTGGCAATATCTTATCCCTTTTCGTACAGATATTTGGTGTAGGTCATGAGAGCCCTCATGGCCTGTGGGGTCGACCGGTTTCGATAGCACTCGTAATTGGGGCCATCTTCGTCAGGACCGTGATTCAAAAGAGGGAGGATAAATCCGAAAGTTTCAAAGTATGTCTGAAACGGGGCCAGGTTATTCCTGTAGGGATACAGACAAGAGGGGGGGGGGGGTTGGGAGAGGGGAGACAAAGGCATGAGAAATCTGGCTTTGTCAAGAAGTGTAAAGTACACCTTACACCAAAAGTGAGAGGAATAATGTGGGTGAGCGTTCAATCTAATTGCGGTGAAGAGTACAGAACTATTAATGGTGCCTGATCACCGGTGTCTAAAACATGTCTCATCAGAAAGGGGAGGGGGGGGAGAAGTGCTGGAGTGGGGTGACACGGGCACAGAATGAAAAGTGCTCTGTGGCAAAATGGAAGAAAGGAACCATGGGTACCTCTACAACGGGGTGTGTTGGAGGAGGTCTGTCTGTCGTAGGCTGGCTGGTGGCTCTGAAAGGCAAGACAGAAAAGTCTGTGAACAAACTGCCAGAAACAGACTTGCAAAGGCAGCTGAAGCGCTAGCAAAAGGACTAATACAGAGCCGGCCAGGTAACAAAAGTTGCAAGTGCAACTAGAGCGCTGACTGCTCTGCAAGGCTAGTTGGCAGCAGGGGCTGTACCTGTGTCTTCCGTGGAGGCGTCTGTCTCACTCTGTGCAGCCGCTCGAAATGAGCGCGGTACCGAAATGCGGCCAACCGCCTCTAAAAACTAGGAAAACGGCGCGCGCCCGCCTCGCGTCAGGATGACGTTGGCGGGCGTCTAGGCAACATCCTCGCAAGAGCGGTATGGGTCCAAACAGGAAAACATGCCCAACCGCCCGTGAAAAGGACTTGAAAACACGGCTCAGGGATGCCGAAGCTGTGTGGGACTAGGAGGAATTCCTAAGCCGGTGAGGCTGGGTTGGGGCGAGGAGGGTTCCTTCCCCACCCATAGGACTCTTCCACGGTGTTCCCAGTCCCTCGAGGGAGCTGACCCTCCGCCCCTCTGTATTGATTCTGATCTGGTCCCCCGGCTTCCCATCGGCCACACACACCCCCCCAACCTCCCCCCCCTCTTCTCCTTTCCCCTCCCCCCCCCTCCTCTCCCTCCCCTCTTCCCTCCTCTCCTCGCCCCAACCCAGCCTCACCGGCTTAGGAATTCCTCCTAGTCCCACACAGCTTCGGCATCCCTGAGCCGTGTTTTCAAGTCCTTTTCACGGGCGGTTGGGCATGTTTTCCTGTTTGGACCCATACCGCTCTTGCGAGGATGTTGCCTAGACGCCCGCCGACGTCATCCTGACGCGAGGCGGGCGCGCGCCGTTTTCCTAGTTTTTAGAGGCGGTTGGCCGCATTTCGGTACCGCGCTCATTTCGAGCGGCTGCACCGAGTGAGACAGACGCCTCCACGGAAGACACAGGTACAGCCCCTGCTGCCAACTAGCCTTGCAGAGCAGTCAGCGCTCTAGTTGCACTTGCAACTTTTGTTACCTGGCCGGCTCTGTATTAGTCCTTTTGCTAGCGCTTCAGCTGCCTTTGCAAGTCTGTTTCTGGCAGTTTGTTCACAGACTTTTCTGTCTTGCCTTTCAGAGCCACCAGCCAGCCTATGACAGACAGACCTCCTCCAACACACCCCGTTGTAGAGGTGCCCATGGTTCCTTTCTTCCATTTTGCCACAGAGCACTTTTCATTCTGTGCCCGTGTCACCCCACTCCAGCACTTCTCCCCCCCCTCCCCTTTCTGATGAGACATGTTTTAGACACCGGTGATCAGGCACCATTAATAGTTCTGTACTCTTCACCGCAATTAGATTGAACGCTCACCCACATTATTCCTCTCACTTTTGGTGTAAGGTGTACTTTACACTTCTTGACAAAGCCAGATTTCTCATGCCTTTGTCTCCCCTCTCCCAACCCCCCCCCTCTTGTCTGTATCCCTACAGGAATAACCTGGCCCCGTTTCAGACATACTTTGAAACTTTCGGATTTATCCTCCCTCTTTTGAATCACGGTCCTGACGAAGATGGCCCCAATTACGAGTGCCATCGAAACCGGTCGACCCCACAGGCCATGAGGGCTCTCATGACCTACACCAAATATCTGTACGAAAAGGGATAAGATATTGCCACGTAATAACCACTCCTACGCGCACTCAGATGAAAAGAGTGTGCTATTTTTACAAGAGCTTCACCTCACTACTTTGGCCCCTTGGCCATTTTTATTTGTGCATTTCCAACTGCTGAAGTTTCTCTACCTTCCTGTGACCTACGGGAACCATTAAAATAATAACACAGGACAACAGAATACGAACAGCTAACCTTTCCCAGGTTGAACCACCATCATACAGCTACAGAATTTAATCTCCAGTTCTGGACAGCGATGTACCTACCCTGTTGGATTTGCCGCTTTCCTGTCTCACCTTGCACTTGAGCTCGAGGATATGAACTTTTATTTTTTACCTCAGATATTTCGAGTAATAAAATACTTTTTCCTATAAAACCGTTGCTTTTGTGCTACCTGGTCGACGCATGCAAACACCCCTGTCGCCAGTACGAAGAGCATCCGATGCTCATAGAGCAGCCACAATCCTGGGTGAAGAGTTCAAGCAGTACCTAACCCAATTCACCCGGGCGATTCGATGCATTTCGAAACCAATTGCATCACCCCACACAGAGTACAGAGAAACCACCACCACCTCACTGGCCGACACTGCCCCAGCCCAACCCTTGTTGGCCGGGAATGGATATATGTTAGATGTTTCGTCCGAAAATGGAGCACACCCAGATTCCATGGGCACAATGAAGAAGTGTTTTCCCCCCTCTTGCAGTAGAAGTGAAGGAGCTGAGATATTGGATGCACCTCTCTGATCTTCGTAGGGCACCGCAGGATCCAACACAGGGCGCCCAAGAAGAAAAAAATACTACCTCAAAACAGTAGCTCTACGCTAACCATATTTGTGCATGTGAGAAGTAATACAGTACACACATTGCTGCTAGAGCCCTTAAACGTAACTGTAATACAACCCATTGCACCGAGTTGTAGCCTCATGCACTCCACAATGACTAAAACAATCCAGACTCCTACCTCCTTCCCTGATACAATAACAAATTCTAGTCCACACCTGACCATGAGTGAAAGAATGAATGAAATTACACCAGTTACAGCATTTGAACTACCCACCATGTCAACCAATGGAACAATGTAGAACAGTACAAATGCAACATGTAGCAGCTCCCGAACCACACTATGTAATAGTCTAATGTTTGAACTACTAATGCCAGGGGTAAAAAAGATACTTATGCAATACCAACCTCACTAGAGATGCAATGCCAATGGGAAGAAAGCCCATGCTGTGCAGTGACAGGAAGAAAAGACAGATGTGCCAACATAAATATGATGCATATCATGGTTTAGTATTAGATGCAGTGGAAGACCTTCATCAACCCGAACACTCGAATAGTTGGTACTCGGACATGAGTGCAATGGGAAGAAGAACTAACGGGAGCTGCTGAGTTTGTTCCTTTCTACTGCACACATCTGGGGCACCCAAGGTCTTAGTGCCACAAGAGGTACCCTTAATAGAGACACGATGTCAGATTGTCCGATTCACCTTGCACTATGTAGGATCAAAGGCACTTTTCAGGCATGCAACATCCGTCTACAACTTGTTGAGCCAGATAACCAAAAATGTAAGACGAGTTCCACCAACCCCAACTGTTTCAAGGAAGCGCACCTGGCCATACAAGAGGCAAAGCATACAGACAATAAGTGGCAAGAGACAACTCTCCTGTGCAAAGCAGGACTTGTCGGATATCCAGAAAAAAACACTAGCCCTTGTAGAACAGGAGTGCGCACAAATATGGACAGAGCCTGTTGCAAAACTGATATGGAGCACAGCAATCGAAAAACCAGTGAAGGTGCACAAGAAGAAAGCTATGAACTATGTTTTCACAGCAAAGGAACTGTCTCAGTAGGTTCAAACTAACAATGTAACTGAACCATACTCCCAGAGCTCCGAAAAGGCACTGCGGCACTGATGGAAAGGCATACTTGCACCTCCCGCCATTTTGGAGGGGCTATTGCTTGCTTGCAACGCTGCACTTAGCCCTGCTCATAGTACCAGAAGAACACCTAAAGGGGGGACACAAGAGCAGACAGTGCCCCTAACTACAGAAGGAATGCCCACCATGCCACCTCCAGACGTCTGCACCCTCCCTGAAAAGTAACACCATGATCAGCTGAGAAGAAAGGTAATTCGAGGACCGTTTCTATCTCAAGAATCATCCAACCTACTTGCACAAATACCAGATGAATACAAATTCTATAAATCGGCAGAGATTTTTTGCATCCCTAATACCTAGCATCCAGACACAAGCGAATGCGAAATGGCTCCAAATGGTTTGGTGGGAACTGATCCAACTGGCAAATGATACTGAACAGGAGTTCAATGTCATAAAGGTAGAACTAAGGGCCCTAAAACTGATGACAATGCAAAATAGGTAGTTGTTGGACCTCCCGACAGCTACGGAGGGTAGTGTTGGCAAAAAAGATTGGAAGTTCATGTTGCACATTCGTACGTTCTGAAGACGCTGAGAATGGGACACTATCACACATCATTGCAGCAGTGCATGAACTTGGGGCAAAAATAAAAAAGGAAGCTGGAATCAAAGAAGAAGATTGGTTCACCATGGCCTTCAGCTGGGTGCCATCATGGCTTGGAACATTGGCAAAGATGTTGATCACCATCTTCGTGGTTATCCTAGTGATCTTGGTGACAATTGGGAATAGTAATAATACAATGCCCCGTGATACAAGGGAAGTAGAAATCCAGACTGAACATGATGGCCCTGCATATCGCATGGTTCCCATCCCTCTTGGTGATGTAGTTGATTCCTTGTACTACACAACCATTGTACCTCATCCAGATCCAGAAAATTATAAGGAAGTATGGGTGAATTTGGCGGGCAATGGGGGATGCGTATATTTGACCTGCAGACCCGAGCAGTATGCACAGTGTTGGGAAAGTCTGAGACATGTGTGCAGGGCATGAATGCCCATAAAGGGAACATCTGAATGGGACGAGGCGGGAAGGCGCGCCAATGAGTGGAATTATGGTGGAGGAGAATTTTTTTACAGTAGAAGTAATGAAAGGGGGAATGATGGGATGGAAATGATCCCATCCCACCCGTCTAGGTGCTTCCAAATAAGGCGAACACCATATGAGGTGATATAACATAGAAGGGGCAAGCAGTCTACATTATTAGGCAAAATGTAGAGGCCTTGCATTGCTTAGAAGTATATGCTTGGCACTAGAAAAGCTCATAGCCCTCGACTCCATTTTGTATTAGGCCCAGGAAGGATAAAGCTGCAGGCCCGCGCTGTTTGCGTCCCATGTTCACATGTCCCAATTTCTGTGCATCACACTGACTCCGCACAAGCCCTGTTCTCACGGAAGTCCATTTTCCTTCGTCCCTTCAGTGTTGCAAATATTAATATCTTCTAAAAGAATGCACCCGGCAAGCCCAGTGCCTTTCTTGGCAGGACGTTCAGCCCTAACCCCCGCCTTAGCCAGCAGTACACGAAACTACTAGCCCCTATGGCCCGTCCAACAACAGTTTTACATAACCTCATTCATCACCGTCTGTTCCTCCTGCCTCCGAGGGCATCCACGCAGTCCGAGTAACCGCATTGTGCAACAGTTCTACACCCTTGAGACTACACACCTGTCCAGCCACACCAGCTCCAAGGCTCGCTAAGAGGGTCCCCACAAAAGCAACAGATCTGGGTCCTGAGGAAGACAACAGTCTAACCACAAGAGACATCTGCCGAAACGTCTACATAACACCATGGACAAGCAGCCAGCCATCATCGCATGGCACCATGAATATGAAGCTTTTTCCATGAAACCGTACACACAGAACTAAGAATGATTTATGTCCGTGGACGTTGGCGCGCAATTAGATTCATCACGTTGTAGAAGTAGACAGACAGTGGTCCAATGAACCACTGCCTGCATATTCTCAGCTTTGTAGAGAAAGTGTGCCTCCATTTTGTTTACACATGGTGCACTATACAATGCTTCATTTGATTGTTCAAATTTACAAAGAGTACAATTTTTTCCTTTATGTGCTTTTTCTAGATGAATTTGTATTTGATGATTTATGTTTATGTTCTTTGTTCTAGTGACATGTTTTGGTTTTTCCATGTCTCACACACTTTTAATCTCTAAGATGTTTTGAATAAATGACAACATCCAGTATTTAATACAGCTTTCCAATATTGAAGTCTTATGCACGTAGGTTTACCTTTAAGTCTCTCAACCTCATGGACAAATTGTCTACTCCAATGAGGTTTGTTTAGTCGCATGCATCACAGGTTCTTTTGTACAGATGTGGTTATGTGTCATTCCAGTGCATTTTCCTGAGTAGGAACATGTTTACTTATATGATGGAAGCCCACCCTTGTAAAACAAGAGCGTGAGACAACACCAGGCTCTGCACTGTGTCCATTAATCTCCACTAAACTGCCATTAGGCCTCAACACCCACCCAGGCAGGCCCGGAGCCAGCCTCACACCAATGACTCAACGCCCACACCTTTGCATTCCTTGATAAGCAAGCGACCCCCAGGTCCCAACACCCATCAAATGTCCAACAAAAGATCTAAGCATGCGCAACTGTATTTCTACCTAGCAGCAACACATATCCTTTGTAACACGAGGGATGAATTAAAGATCAATCCCCAGGGGGAAGACTGAGTGTGGGAACTGCGGTATCAATGAAGTTCTGAATGTGTGGGTCAACACGACTATTTTATCCTCCCTTCTCCCTGGCACCATTTCCGATGACGCCCAGATGCCTGCCACAATGATTTAATATTCAGTCTTAGCATGTTTAGCTTAGATAGGAACAATGTATTTTATGTGTGCCTCAACCTTCACCGCGAGCATGAGCCCAGCTGACCCACATGGATCCAGACTGACGGGGAAGAACCAGCCAATTACTGCTTGCCATCCTGTATGGAACAAGCTCGTGTGTAGGGTGCCTCCAATCAGTGGCCAAGAATTGTACTATATAGCGTGATACGTATGAAGTTTATAATCCATTGTTTTTGATTGTATTAGTTAGAGTGCTCTTGAGCAGCAGAATCCTTTGCTGATATTTGTATTCTGTACGAAGAAACCTTGTTATCCTTGCAAGGCTATTTCCTGGCCGATTTCCCTAGCAGGTTGTCTTTATTCTGGAGTGTGTGTAAAAAGGGACTTGCCTTTAAAGCCTTGGCAGTAGTCATGCTTTCCTTTAAATCTGAGACAAATAAATTGAATAAAACCATAGCAAGGATGCATCCTTGTTTAAAGCCTCCTGCTGATGGAATTTTTTTTAGATAGTTGGTCTTGTTGATTATGGCAAACATATATCGAGGATCCACTATAAACAAAAAAAAATAAAAAGTGTATATTATATATATATATATATTTTTTTTTTCAGTGAAAAAAACTTTGTTAACGGGACGCTATGGTTAAGTTGCGCTACAATTCAGTGAAAAAACATTGTTAAAAGGGACGTTATGGTTAGAAGTAAAACCGAAAACCCCCAGAAATTCACCAGTTGTGGTAAGCTAAGCAACCATAACTCGCGCCACCACCATGCACTGCTAAGACTAATACCCAGGACATCAAAGATTACATCACAAATGTCATTGATGACATCACATGTGCATTTACGTTTCATGAAAAGTCTGTACAAGTGATTCTTATTGTAATGTTGATAAAAAAGTGTCAAGGAACATTTGAATAAATATCATGAGGTACGTGAGGTACGTAGTGCATTAAGCAATGCATTGATCCAAATAGCATTCTATTGTGAAGTGTTTTCCACTATACTAAAGTACACATGTAGAAACGTAAGCATTGTGTGCAGCAGACATGATGGAGGTGCAATATTAATATTTCCATGTTGAATACTAACATTATAAATACTTTCTTATTAGAGTTTTGCATAATGTAAATATGTAATAAGTACCTAATAAAACCCACTTACTACATAATTGCATTATTGCAAACAAAACACAAAAAGACTACAACACATACAAATAGGAGCATATAGAGGGAAAGTGAAGTGACCAAAAAAACAACACTATTATCAGACAATCTTCACAATCTAACTGATTATCTTCATGCACAGAAATGATTATTCTGCTTCAAAGCTGCTACTTCCCTATCTATATCACATGATGTGACTGGCCCCTAAGAAAGTAGTGTGTGTACAAATATGAGCATATCCAGAGAAAGTACAGTAATAAAAAAAAAACAGCAGAACAATAAGAAAGTGTTGATAACCTTACTGATTATCTTCATACACAGAAAGCATTGCTATCTTTCAAGTCTGCGTTTTCCCCTACAGATACGTTTCATATGCTCTGACTGGACCCCAAGTGAATTACTGTAAAAACATATTTGAACAATAAGTCTACAAATCTAGTACTTTTTGAATGTTAACTTTCGGACTGTTACTGGCCTAGATATGTCAGTAAAGGAAAAAAAAGAGGGAATCAGAAATGTGATGTCATCAGTGAGGTCATCAATGCCATTTGTGATGTCATTTTTGATGTCCTGGGTGTTAGTCTTAGCAGTGCACGGTTGTGGCGCGAGTTATGGTTGCTTAGCTTACCATAACTGGTGAATTTCTGGTGTTTTTCGGTTTTACTTCTGACCATAATGTCCCTTTAATAAAGTTTTTTCACTGAATTTCATAGGTTTTTAGTAGCGCAACTTAACCATAACGTCCCTTTAACAAAGTGTTCTCACTGAATATAGATCATATAAATTTGATAAATGTTTACTAGGATTCCCTTAGCTTACATACATATAACATAGAAAATACTGAACTCTCAGCCCCCGCTAGTGATTTTGATGTCCGCGGACCTAGCGCATGTCTGTGGATGGACACGGTCACCATCAACAATATCCAAAAACTCAGGGGGTATCGTACATTTTTGTATCATACAATAAACACACTGAACATGTTCAAAAAGCACCACATAAATACATTACATTTAATAATAAATAAGAAGTTGAAACTATATTTGTAAGACACCAACCATCCACTGAAATAGTTTTCAATATAATGGAAAATACCAAAACAAAATAAATATGCCTCCAACAGAATTACCTCACAGAAACTGCACAGCAAGAAGCAAGAACACACCTACACAGCAGTAACACCAAAAGTTTGTAAGAAACTAGTAAGTACACTACATTTATTTCATATATTTATAAACTTTCTGTATTAGGTACAGTAAAACTAATATTTATTTTTTTTACACAGAAATGTCCAGTACTTTGGAATGCCTGGAAGAAAATTTCCCACGGGATGAAATTAGTGAAGACAGTGATACTCATGGTAGGCACATTTCTCTATGTAAGCCAATTAATAACCATTACTTTATGTGTACTTAACACATTTTCTTTTTAACAGACCATACAGAAATTAAAAATAATATACCAAGAGAAACATTAGAAAATACTCTGCAGCAAATGGAACTAAAAGATGATATGTTAATGAAAAATGTCATTCTTATAAAACACTTTGTGGAGACCACATAAAAGAAAACATTAAATATCACTGTCCCACATGTACCTGTTCCCCCTCTCCATGTCCCAGCTAACTATCCCCAAACCCTCCCCAGCAAGAAAAACATTACAATGAGACTTCCATCCCTTCTTCCCCTCCCATACACCATGTCCAAACCCCTAATTCCCATGTATTTGTTTCAGTTTCTGCTTCCCCCTCTCTTCCGTAATTTTTATACTGTTATACAATAATACAATTTAATGTGTGTTCTTAGTATATGCCTGTGTCTAATTTTTTAAAAAAAGGCAGTTAGGGTGTCCAGGACAGCGCGGGTGTCTGGGGTGTCCGCAACTAACCAAAATGGGGGTGTCCTAAGGACACTATACCTGTTTGCACTGTTTGTAGTTAAAATGAAGGTGTCTGCAGGATACTACATCCGTCTGCATGTCCGTAACTTATCAAATTAAGGTGTCCTAAGAACACCCCCCCTGTTTGCAATGTCCGCAACCAGAATGAATATGTCAGTAGAACACATATCCTGTCCGCCTGTCTGCAAAGTTTTGACGCACATTTCTTTTATTCAGGAACTTCAACACTGTTATTAGAACACCCACGCACATGCGCACCACACCCTTGGGTCCTACGAACATCGCACTTGTCCCTAACTGTCCGCTGCACGAGTGTCACATTTTTAATTAGTTCAGGGATCCTAACACTGTCTGTAGAACACCCCCATGCATGCACACAACCGACCCCGTGCATTTGGTGTCCTCTGGACACCCGTCCCATTCGCGGACGTGTTCGCGACATCATCATGTGACCGCACCCACGCTGAGCATGTGTCCTTACTTGCGGACACTGTCCAGGCTGCCGAACATTTAAAAAGTGCTTTTTTTGAGCAATCCAAGGTATTTTACAGTAAAGGTTCACCATTGCACATGTCCCAGACAATGTCCCTGCTGATCTACATACTTTTTGGAACTTTATGAGCCCTTTCTTTGTGGTCGACGTGTCCGCGGAAAGCGCGGGTGTCCGCCAAGCACGCATCTGAACCCCTATAAAAGGCCAAACCCGAGAGCTCATCCTCATTCTGTCTTTCTACTACTGCAGATTGACCTGTTTTTGCTGCTTTTCCTTCAGCTAACCTGATGGCATCCATGGCTGCTGCTTGTGCTGCTACTACTGTCTCAGCACCACCCCACCCCCTCCACCACCACCACCACCCCAAGGGCCTGCAGAGGGGAAACAGGCGTGAGGATGCAGAGAAGAGATATTAAGAGGATGAGGTAGTGGAAGTCCCTACTACTAGCACTCATCGTGCGTCTTGGGTGTGGCAGTTATTTACCACTGTTGATGGACTGCCAAAAGCTTGTGCGAACAAGGTGATCTGCACTCAGTGGCGCATGGTGCCGAGTCGTGGCAAGCCTGGTTCGTATAGCTATGGTACAACATCAATGAAGCGACACCTAACTTCATTCCATGGTGGGGCTATTCATAAGGTTGTACCTTGCGATAAATGTAGTAGGTCGAGTTCCCCTGCAGCCTCCTCCGTTTCCGCTCCTGCCACCACAAGAGACACTCCTGTGGGACAGCGCATCCCTCCAGCTGCCTCGCAGGCCATTCATGCTGCTGTTGACCCTTACCTTTCGAGGGTCACAACATTGTGCATGTACTGCAACGCAGTACTCTGCAGGGGGGAGAAACTTCAGAGTGCTTTCGAGACTGCGGTCAAGGAGCACGAGAAGGACTGCCCACTAACTGAATAAGGCCCACCCTACATCCTCCTCTCTCCACCTACCCTTTCTTATCCCCGTGGTTGGTGTCCCTTCCTTACCCTCCTTTCCTTGTTTCCATGTTTAAATTGCCAAAAAATATATAAAACAGAAACCCAAAAAAAAAGGCTCTTTTCAGAGCCGCCTTTCACAGTTGAAAAATAGAAGTGACAAATAAATAGTGCAGGGCCCTGTGCATTTTTTAGAAGTCCTCAGACATTTTTTTTGGGGGGTACTGCCCCATCAGAACCATTTCACTTTTCTCTGGGAGGAAGTGGTGGCTCTGAAAAGAGCCTTTTTGTGGGTTTTTTTGTGTTTCAAAAACTTCAAATGGTCAACACCTACTGCAAAATGGATTGCTGTAATTCCAAAAAAGGTCGCAATACATTTTGTATATTTTGCAGAAAAATCTGATTGCCGGCATAAGTAAGATGTACTCCATCTCTGCGAAAAATGTTTGTACTACAAAACATAATGTTTTAATTCTGAAAAGAGGACATACCAACATCTCTCAAAAAGGCACAGACAGCCTTGTTAACATTGCGCCTTGCTTTCTCCATTTGTGGACCAAATGAAAAAGAAAGCAGCCACATTTGTCTCTGCACAATACAGGAAAAAATTACTCTGGAGTTTGGATACATATCCATGACTTTCCCAAGTCCTTCTTTCATTGCAAATTGCAAAGAGATTCCAGATACATGTCCTAAACTGTTCCCTCCACAATGAAAAATAATAATAATGTCTGGATGACGCTGTGTCACCAAAGTAGCACAGAGAGGTACCAAATCCAGCCACTTCATTCCACGCGCTCCATGCCAGTGCACTTCCACAGGAGGGAATCCAAGATGTGCAGCCACACCACAGCGATCTGCATGCACCTCCAACCAATTTATCCACAAATCTCCCAAAATCCAAACAAAATGCTTTCTGAAACACACAGCCATAGCTATCTGCTTTCCTCTCAGGAAAAAGACTTTCTGACAAACTCTCTGCTTACACAACACACCCAGTAAACCTTATTGACCAATCCCTTGCTCTGCTCAGTCTCATTTGCATGCCTTTCAACCCCAAAATCCATGTATGTAATAAGCGATGTCCGGGAACAAATCGAAAAATCTAAGAGTAGGGAATGAACATTTAAATAGAGGGCCCCATTTCCCCTTTGAGGTTGGCTCTGAAAAGAGCCTTTTTTTTGTTTTTTTTAAGATGCTTCAGAAACACCTTTTATTTTGTACTTTTTTTGTTATTTTTTCCTTATTTTCCTCAAAAAATCTTCACAGTGGTTCTTCACAGCAATCCTTATGTTCCAAAAGAGCATGGCATTTCCCATAAAAGATAAAGACATGCTAAAATAAACAACATTACCAGAATCAATGTTCTCATTATTTCAAAAGAACATACCAGCTCTAAGCAAGAACGCAAACATGCCTCGGTTGATTACACACCTAGCAATATTTTGCTGAGGACAAAAAACAGAACTACTGTCCCATATTGCCCTGGGTACTAAACCAGAAAAAATAACCTTGGCATTTGGAAGTACTTTCATTACTGCCTGAACCAAGTGTTCCAGATCTTCCAACAAAGTAGGGGCACTGACATAGCCCAAATGAAAAGCACCACAGTGCAAAACAACCACATGTGGACTGTTCACCCTGCCCATATCTCCACAAACTTGTACGATTCCCTGCACATTAAAACCAGGCACAGTGCTCCACACCACCTCCACTCCTTTAACATCAAAGTTGTTTACCACATTCCTGCATTTAGCATACTGCTCCAAACCATGCACACACATATCTCCAACCACCAACAAACACCCCGACTTTCTCCACCTCTGCCATCTTCACTACACACAGCCTCTTTCAGCACAAACCACAACCTCAACACCTGATTGGCTGATCCCTACAGTCCTACTTCCATGCCAGATAGTTGAAAAGTCCTGTATGTGGCAAGCCCTGTCCGCGGACAGCCGCGGAGCACGTAACACAGGGGCAGCCCTTCTATCCTTTCCACTTCACACTCTGCACCATTCACACAACCATCGACCAATCGCATCCAGGAACTCTACATCTAACTCCATCATGGCAGATGAGCACTTTAGATGTACTATTGATCACTCTCAGTAGAATTGGGCTGTGACTGCAAAGGACGTACAGCAACAACTACTATCAAACTCCTCAAGATTTCCACTTGCAGATTCATGCACATCCACATGCATGAAAACAAAACTACAGGTATGAATATTTTCTACACAGTACATGTACAGCTCTTCTATGAATGCATATAAACAGAGTAACTACCACTTACCCTATATAAACTGTAAAATTAACTTACTGTCATTTCTCCCATCTGCTATGATCAAGTGTCACTTGCAAACCTGTCTGCTCTCCAAATTTTTGTTTACACACACAGCTATCTAAAAAAAGTGTCCTTTCATATTAAAAGATAGAAGAAATAACAGTATAATTGTGGGAAAAGACTTTGTAGTGTATTATAAAATGACACGCACCCAGGATGAGTACATGCATCTTCGTTCATGCACACAGACAGACAATATCATTAGAAAGGCTCCCAGCTAAAAACAACACCACTGCCTCTATATCAAATCCGTCTGCTTTATTTCCCACACCTTCACAAATGCATACATTGCATGCTTTTCGTTACAATTTCTGCCATTTACCCTGTAAAAATAGCAACAAATGCATATGATTATTTCTTCTATCTCCTAACATCCAGTACCAGTCTTAAAAAGCCAAGGGTGCTCTATACGTTTGCTATTATACTCGTTTGTAAAACATGTTCAACTAACAGATTCTAAGTTAAATATACAGGATGCACATAGGCAAATTAAAGTGCATGTGCATACTATGCTCAGTTATCAGAAAAAACGACTACTACAAAAACAAAAAAATCAATGTCTACATTAACAAAAGTGCTATAAACACACATATTCACTAAATTCTTTCTTTTTCAATTGCAGTGAAGACCACTCTCCAGAAAATCAGCAGCGTCTGAAGTACGAACAAGAACTTGGAAGAAACCTACTCTTTCCACACAAAAAAGTAAGTACAATACTAACAATGTTCTAACTGTTACTCAAACACACTAGCATTTTAGTATTGTAGAACAAACAAGTGTATTAACCCTCTACCATTAGATTTAGTAATAGTGCTTCCCCTCACCAGCTGCATACTTTATATTATCATCTGAAGCCCAGTATGTGGGCTGCTAATAGGGGACATTAATTACAATCAATGCTCTACTAACAACCCAAAACCAATATCATTCTAAAGTAATATAGTTAGTAGTGCGCCCAGCATTTAGTACGTCTGGGGACAGCCACGGTGACTGCAGACATCGCAAACACATCAGGGGAACCTGCCACCTAAACAAATACAGCATTTGACCCATCTCTTACTCCCGCACTCTCCCCAAGCACTCCCACACACAACACACTCCCCGAAATTGCATTTTCCCTCTGTTCGACGCAGCTCTGTCCGCGGATCCAAGCTGGCGGGCGCATCGAAACAATATGATGCACCTCACGCCTCACCCCAGCCAATCAGCAAACACGTCCCTTGTCCGCGGACATGACGCAAACAGATTAACCAATTGGTGTCCTGTCCGCGGAGCGAACAGGGAAGTGTGTCTGCGGACTGGACATTGATATTACACATTTTTTTAGACCTATTTTTTGGTCGTTTTAAAAAACACTACTGGATGGATTTCCACCAAATTTACAAAAGCGTGCTTTCAGGACGAAGCCGCTGTAACGCTCACCTGATTCCCGTAGAGGCGCCGGTCTTGACTGGGCGTATACCGTATCTGCAAAGGTGATGTGTAACACACGTCTGGCTCTTTGGGCTGGACCTCTGTGCACTGTATGTCTGACTTGAAGGGTAAGATGTCTGCAGATAGAAAATATGGGATTAAGGAACTGGGTTATTGAATGTCTCTCTCTTCTTCCCTTTCTCTTCTCCTGTAGAACCCCAAAGGTTAACGCTCTCACCTTAGGTAAGTGAACGCCGTGCTCTCCATCTGCCTCGGGGCAGGGTGCTGTAACCAGTTTCTTCACTGGATAAGGGGAGCAGGCCTCTTGACTTCAGAGGACTGCTGTCCGTCGTTTACTGCACGAACGGTAAGTTTCGAGTAATTCTAATGTCTTTAAAGTCTTTAGTAATGATGTTTCTTGTTTTGCAGGGTTCCGGCGATGGCGGATGACGGGCTGAAGTGAGTTGAAGATGGAGCCCGTGTGATGAATAGAAGCGCCTGGAAGCACCTAAGTAAGCGCTTGTTGCCTGCTTCACGATGCGCTCTAACTGTCTTTTTATTTTGCAGGTACAAGTTCGGAGCGGCTGCAGGGTGCCGGAATACCCACTGGGTTAGATATGGAAAGGAGTAATGGCACGTGAGTATTAAAGTTCCCCAATGTCTTTAAACGCACCTTGTTTTGTCTTTCAGATGCGGGATGCAGCGCCGAAGGCCTCCGGAGCGTGCGAAGAGTTGGTAAGCTTTTGTCTTTCAGATGCCGGAATGCAGTGTGAAGACCTCCGGAGCGCACGAAGAGTAGGTAAGCCTTTGTCTTTCAGATGCCGGAATGCAGCGCGAGGCGTTGGTGACAGCCGATGGATCAGGTAAGTGAAGAGCTGTCACTGAAGACCGTAATGCTAACCTGTTCTTTCTTGTCTTTATAGGTGTTGCTGAAGACTGGATTCAGGATGGTAAGCCTTTTTCCTTAGGCCCAGGATCAGATGCAGAAGACACGATGAACGTTCTGCTGCAGAGGATGCAGAATAACGCAAAGCAAGATTCATCCATCGGGTGTGGTTTAAATAGCCTCCTGTAGTGCTTAGGTGTCTCCTTCCACAGCCACGCCTAGGTAAGAAAAGAGTTCCTGCTTTCCAGAAGAGTTCCAGTGTTCTGAATCTAGGGAGTGGCTCATGCCCCACCCAACAGGAAAAGTAGTTCCAAACAGAAGAGGATCAGAGGCTCAACTGGCAGGCAACTAAGCAGCATGGTCTGCTGCAGGTAAGTCCACCCAAGCATTATGAGCCCGGCGCTTCCAGCGCTGGGACTGGGCATATTTATGAGCCTGGTGCCACTGGCGCCAGGACTGGGTCCAAAAGGTCCCAATTGGGACTGGTTGGCACTCGGAACCTGGGTTATGGATCTGCTTCCAAGGGAGTTGGGAAAACCCTGACCTTTTGGAAGCAGAGATCATGACAGCCGCTGCTCCTGCTGCAAATTTGGTGAAAATCCATCCAGCGGTTTGAGCTGTAGGCGTGAGCAAAGTTTTTTCCCCATTCACTCTATGGGGAAAAAAATACATTTTGGGACCCCCCCTATAACTTTGCCCCCCTGGACAAAACCTCACCAAACTTTGCAATTCAGAGTGGGCCATATACTTTTTTTTGCATAGTGTGGTGAGGATTCGTCCAGGGGGAGCGAAGTTATAAGCCGCCCAAAAAGTGCTCTTCCTATGAGATGACCAACTTAACCTTAACTACACGGCCACTACCGTGGGCCGTGTAATAGGGTTTGTCCGGGGTGCAGTCACAGTCATAAACTGAATTTATGACTGTGACTGCACCCCGGACAAACGGGACTGATTTCTGTCAAAACTCAGAGATCTTACGACCCATTCTCTTAATTCCCTCAAACCTAATGAGGCAAAGGTTTTCCTGGCGCATCTAGTAATGCAATGGGCCAATAGTTTGAGAGGGAAGTCCTCAGTCCTTTTTTAAAAGTAGGAATCACTAGTGCGGTCTTCCAAGATGCTGGCATCAGCTGTGTTGCAATTAAGGTAAACACCTCAAATAAGATCTCAGGCCAAAGTTCATGGTGTAGGTTTAGTATGGAATTTGACAGCCCGTCTAGACCCGGGGCACTTGAACCAATGCCTTTGTAATTAAAATACAGATATCTTTATCATAAGTCAGGGCCCATGGTTCTTTAGTACATATCATCTCTTTCTTGGTTTCAACATGTTGACATTTAAAAATTGCTGTAAAATATGTAACCCAAGTATCTTCTGGCATAGGGTTTATTTGGTATGCAGCTTGAGGGCTAGCTTGTTTTTTTAATAACTTCCAGACCTCAGTCGTGTTTTTAGTTGACAGTGCAACCATCATGGTTTCTGCATCTCTTTGCAGCAATATTGACTATTGACTTGTGGCTTCTCAACCAGTTCTTACACTTTTGCCTCATTTTCTTAATACATTACTTTTTAGTTGTCTTATTGCTAATCTCGTTGCTCACTTTTTTTTTGCGTAGTGCAGGCAAAGATGTGTTTGTGCTTATATATTATTTTTCCAGAGCTCTTATCTTCTGTGCACCTATTCAATGCAGTTGTGTAATCCTCATCCTGCACTTTAGGTTCTTTATTTTGCTTATCGAACGATTTTGTGATCGAATGGCGGAATTTTTCCACTAAACTCTCCGTTCAGAGAATTTTATTTCGACTTCCATTAATCTCTAAACTTAGATTGTATAGACCGCTGTAACTCTCAACTCTGGGAAAGTTTCATTGTATATGCATAATGCTGTGGTCACTATTGTTATTAGTAATTTTTGCTACATATGTAAAGATGTTACTTAAGGATAGCCCAGGGGCAACATGGTCGCCTTAGAACTAAGACGACACAGAGCACCACAGGTTCCATTCCCAGGTGCGCGCTTAGAAACCTCTGGGTATCAAGCACATTATAAATAACCTATCATATAACAAATACATAGCCTGTTTTAATACAGATCATGTATGTTTAGCAGGCATGTTGCCCGCTACCGCTCCAGTTAACATATGTAGGCCTATAAATTGCATCATTTCCCACAATAGGTCACCTCGTTTTCTTTTGGGACCTTGATAAGAGGATTGCATGAGAAATGGCCAATCTAATTGTTGGCATGTTCTAGTCAAATGGCCACACATGAGGATCACCATTAATATCCTAGAGGGCTTCATCTATAAGATCCACAACTCCATCAATAGCTCTATATGCATCTATCCCCTTCGGGTTCCAATTCAGATGTATTAGAACAAAGCAACCCATGCCTGGGAATGTTTTTGGATCAGATACTGTATTAATTCATTGGGTGCTTTCGAAGGTTCTGCAGTCTGCCCCATCCCATTTCTTATTAGCATTAACAGGTCTGACTTAGGTCTTCCTTTTAAACCTCTAGTGGCTGAGTTCAGTAATGCAGTAAAACCATCCATAACAGGAGCTTGTAACAACCAAGTCTCCTGTAAAAGTACCAAATCACATGGTGTAAGCACATTTCCCCAGGGTTTGAACAAATGAGAAGCCCCTAGTATTCCAGGACCCCATTTGCAGTTTCGGCCCTTCAATTGGTTGATCTAGTTAATTTCTAGAATTCCTCATTGCTAGAGCTCCCGCTCCCCTCGACCAATCATCAATCCTCTCATTTTTATTGTAATACTCCACTTGCTCATATACTTTCCTGTACAAGGGAATTTCCACAGAGCAAGTTACTCTTGGAGGATATTTTTGCGCAGAAATTATATCTTGACTTTGTAAGTCTTACTCATGTTTTAAGGCCTGTAAGAACCAACCCCCAGACACTTATATAAGATCAAAGCCCATAGGGCAAGAAGCTGAAGCATTGTCTAGAATAGTCAGTCTAATTAGGTTTGAAGAGACATGTATAAAAATGTTGTCCAAATGAAAGTCACTGCAGAATTCGATTTGCGATATGTCTCTGGACTGAACCAGTCGGGAGTGCTGGGATAGAATCAAACAGTCGCAAGACATTCTTTCGATTCAAAATCAAGGGATCTTTGCAAATTGATAACCTTTCCAACATAGGATACCTTCCTAAAAGCAGCTGTAACGAGCTTCATTTTCTTGTGACGGATTCAAATATTTTCTCATTAGCTCCATGGTGTAAAAGGGCAACACTGTGTCGAGCTGTTTAGGCTCCTGAAGAATTGTGCCGTGAGAAGGGTCTTGTATACCCGATTGTTGGTCATTGCGCTTAATTGTGTTCACAGACCCCAGAGGGCTGTGATTTAATCAGACTTCATCAGTTGGGTCTTCGATCAGTGACACTTCATCAGAAGACGTATAGATGTTCATTAGCTCTTCTTCGTGAATCTCGTTAACCTGGGTCATTTCCAAGTCATTGGTCAAGACTCCGTCCTAAACTTCCTTCAATCGTCCTCGAATCAATTTTACTTTGTCAGCTCTTATCAGATAGTATATGGGAGTGGTTAAGTTAAGTTCCTTAAAAATGTTCTAGATCCTTTATTCGTGCCTTTTCTTGGTGCTTTTTCAATTTTTTTGCTTTTTTCCCACCCAAATTATTTTCGGAACAGCAAAGATGCGAATATGTTAATTGATCATCATCTTTTTCTTGGGATCGGCTAGTAGATTATCCCTGATTACCCGTAGGCGCACCTTCACTCTCCTTGAGGTGGCAAATGTCTGCTTCAATTAAATGTCTCCCCCTACCCCACCTGCGAGGCTAAGAACCTCAGGGTCATCTTTGACTCCAACCTTTCCTACTCGGCCCACATCTCTGAGGTCTCTAAAAAGTCAAATTTCCGACTGCACCTCCTCAGAGGTACTCTGCCTTTCCTCTCCTTCCCCCAGAAGCTCATGGTATCCCAAGCTCTGGTTCTCTCTAGCTTGGACTATTGTAACAGACTCTTTCTAAATCTACCTGCCTCTACTCTCCGCCCTCTGCAACTAATCCAGAACAGGACTGCAAGACTTGTCCTTGGCCTCAAGCCCTGGGATCGATCTCTCCAGCTCTGAAATCTCTCCACTGGCTCCCAGTGGATGCAAGGATTAAATTCAAAACCCCCTGCATTGTCCACAAGGCTTTCTGTGGCCTGGGTCCAAAATACGTTCAGCTACCCCTCCGCAAATACCTCCCCTCTTGAGCTCTTCACTCCTCTACCCCCAACTCCCTCAGGGTCAGTCGTTTTTCACAGAAACGAGCTGGGAGTAGATCTCTGTCTTCGGCTGGGGCCTCCCGCTGGAAGATCCTCCCTGCCACTCTAAAACTTGAGGAGAACCGGTTCTGGAAGCACCTCAAAGCACCTCAAAACCTTCCTCTTTTCTTCTGCCTTCGCTCCCCCTCCCCCCTGCTGATCTGTTCTCTCTTGGCACCTTCGGGCCCAGGTACCTGCTCACATTGCCACCCTCCCGCACTGCCTCCGGGCCACCCCTTGCACTGGGGTCTGTATCTGTACCCATACAGCCCACCCCTTTTTCTTCCTGCACTTATCAGACCTACCCTGTCTGCTGCCTTAAACCTAGCACTTGCAAATTGCTGGCTGCATTACCACTGTTTGTTGCCTTTAATATTTATGTATTGTTATTTATCCGTTTCTCCTCTGCTTCGCACTTTCTACTTCTCCCTCCTTCCATGCACTTTTCCCCTCCCCCTCTCCCATGCACTTGCGCGTTCTCAATGTCACTGGGCCTAGTAAGATCGCTGTTTTGTTCTCCTCTGTTCCCCTCCTTTGCCTTGTCACGCTTTGAAACACCTGTGTACGAGCGCGATAGAAAAATAAAATATCAATCGATCAACAAAAAAAAATCGTTTATTAATATTGTTGCAGGTGTACATTCAATTGACTTCCTAGAATTCGTGTCCTTTGCAACCAATATCCTGCTCCTAGGGTTATCATGGGACTCAACATCATCAACAGAGTTGCCTACCTGCAAATTCAGGACTACCTTGAAGCCAACCACCTGCTTGTCTCTCGGCAATCGGGCTTCCGTCCCCTCCATCACACGAGAGAGCCTTGCTAGACCTCAAGACTCAAATTGAGGAACTAAAGGACAGTGGAAAAACAGCTTTGCTATTCCTACTGGACTTGTCAGCAGCCTTCGATCTGGTGGATCACACAGTTTTATGCAACCACCTCAGGCTTGCTTCCAAATTCACAGGGGAAGCTAGAGCCTGGGTCCAATAATTTCTTGCCAACCGAACCATGAGAGTCTTCTCTACCTCTACCTCTGCTGATCCCAACCAAATAACAGGCAGAGTCCCGCAGGGGTCCTGTGTCTCACCAACCATGTATAACATTTTTACCAAGCCGCTGTTCGACAAGTTGGATAGACTGGGTGTCACCTACACTAACTATGCAGATGACACCCAGATCCTCATACCCCTTTCGGGCAACTACGACACAGACTCGGCCCTGGTGAACAGGATATACATCCTCATTCAGGCATGGATGGCGACCTTTGGCCTCTGCCTGAATGACGATAAAACAAATATTGATCCTCGGCTCTAACTCCAATCTAAAAACACTATCCCCAACATTGATGATATTATCAAGGTTATGCCTGCGGTAAAAACTCTAGGATTCTATCTCGACTCCTCTCTCACCCTTAAGAAGCAAGTCATCTCCCTTGCCTCCACAACAGCCTACACTTGCAAACTCATCCGAGCCTCCAGAACTTTCCTCTCCAGTGCCAGCTGTTTCGCCCTGGCCAATGCTCTTATTATGTCCAGACTAGACTATTGCAATGCCCTATATTCAGGAGCCAACAAGTATGTCACTGACAAACTCCAAAGATTGCAAAATAATGCTGTAAAATCAGCGCTGAGCTTTAGAGAGCACATCTCTAAATTCAGAAAAGAGACTCACTGGCTAAAAATAAAAGATATAATCCTCCTCAAAATCTCTCTTACCTCTAAATGCCTAAACAATCTAGCACCCCCCTACTTGTCGGACAAAATAAATAGGAGAACCACCACCCGACCCACAAGATCTGCCAAAACATCTATGCTGGAAATTCCCAGATTTAAATTGACCACAGCCAGAGAAATTAGCTTTCCAATCAAAGCTGCGCAATCATGGAATACGCTTCCACTTGACCTCAGACAACCCCAACCGTATGCCAAATTTAGACACAATGCTCTTAAATGGCTTCACACCAACGACGCATAACCGCCTCCACCCATATCCTCCATGCTTCCTGATTTGTAAATATCTGCATTGTATTATATGTAAATATCTGCACTGTATTATTTGTATGTATGCACATGTTTGTACCCGCCTGCGACAGGCAATGTAACTAAGCTTTGAGACTTCTTGTATTTGCACTACTTGTACTAATGCACCCAGCTACCTAAGGGTCTTGGTGCGCACTATCAAATCAATAAACAAACTGTTAGGTTCATAAGTGTGTTTTGAGCCTTGTGATGATTAATTCTACCATCTTCCACATTTTCCGTTGCTTTTTTGTCAGAATGGCTAATTCCCGTGATATACCCCTCAATGAAGCACATTTGGGTGTTTAAAAGCACCAGAAGGGATACCCGTTTGTTTTTTTTATAATCATGGATACATATAACCTGACCAACATTGATATGGCCAGGATGAAGGGTGCGCTCCTCTGGAAGTATCTTTATTGAAGTTAACTTGTTTCTCTTGACTGTCTTGATGGTGTATATTCACCCGAGCATCAATGTCCTCCATTATTGACTCTGGATATAGCAACAGTGAGGTTGATAGCGACTCGCTTTGGCCTCTCATCTAGTGTTGTGTCTGCTTTCTGATTCATCCCCATTGCCTAGTATTTCTAATCTGCTCTCACTCTTATCATTTAATGTAATTTGATTTCTGTGGACTTGTGCTTGTATGGTCACCTATTTTCAGTTGGTGTAATTCTATGGAGAGGGTCGTCCCTTCCCCTCTCAATTTGCACTATAGATTGTTTGTTAATATTTAATGGAGTACTGCCGGTCATATATGTCCTGCATACCCTAGAGTTGGAGCGTGTTCGCATTTGAGATAATTTTCTCAGACATTATCCCCTTCCATCTCGGCTATGAGGTGCCATTTGCAGATTTGAAAAAGTATGTTGTAATTTCAGACACTGTACTTCTAATTATCGCAGGTTTGTCTACTGAAATTGGTGTAAGCGAAACATGCAATCCAGTAACAAAAGAGGGCATTCCGCCATCCTGTCTAGTTGAGGCGATCGCTCCAGACTCCAGTTCAATATTTATACCTGGGGTTTTGGAACATGGTAATCCTGTGCCCAAAAATTTCTCCTCGGCGACGATGGTTTCACCTTCATTCACAACAATTTTGCTCCGTAATGTAGGAGGCATTTTGTCCCTCATGTAACAAGTGATTTTCAAAGGCAAAGTATACATTGTTGGCTGATAAAGTGGTTTATGTCTTTTCCTTTCTATTAAATAGACACCCAATGTACACAATGATACAATTACACCAGGCTTGATAAATACAGGCGAGCACAGATCTACCCTTTCTTCTGATGCTGATCCACTTCTAGTTAAAATGAATTCACTTCCAATGTGATAGAAATGGTGCTTTTCCACGTGAGGAATAATAGTTGCTGGCACCCAACTCTCTTTCACATTTTATTAATTTAAAATATTTCCACTTAGTGTACTGCCTTAAGACAGCTGGACCGCGGAGCCGCACATACTCCCCATCTCCCTGTCACACCTGAACACAATGGATTACTTCCAAACACTTTGCGAAATCCGGTGCAATTGCAATAAAGGCTCCTCTCAGCTGTAACTCACCAACACTATGTTTCACGCAACATAAACCACATTTTACATGCAGTTCTATGGGACAAGAAAGAAAAATTAGAGAGTTGGCACATGCGGACATCGTATCTATTTCAATCTCCTTCATGCTTTGGGAAACTATATTCGGGCCAAGTACATGGTATATTCGCAACAGATGTCTCTAGGTTTGGACATACTCAGCAATGTTCCTATGAATAACTCTTCACAGTTCTCAGCCCACGTCAGGTCTGTTAGTCCTTAACCAAAGGCGGGCCAACATCTTTCCACTTCTTCAGTATACAGCGCTTGGCTATTAGGCATCCATGATAAAAAAAAAGATCTAAGCCTCGGTTCCGGGACATCACACCATATCCCGAATAGAGCACCTTTGGATGATTATGGGAGTGCACAGTCCACCACTTCCGACAGAGTATCGAACACATTTCTCCAAAAACCTTGTAATTCATTTTGGCTCCACAACACAGGCTGGTGGCCGACATTCTCACCTGGTTAGATCGTTTTAAGTCTGTTGGACGTATAATACAGTCTGCTCACTATCTAGTATGGAATTCGTTTTAAATCTGGAATTCAGCTACTCGGATTTAGTTAGATAACACATATTACCCCATTGCCTATATGAGAGGTCAATCTCCAGATCGTCTGCCCACCTGTGTCGAGTGGAGGATATATGCATTCCCGCTTTATCCATAATTGTATTTTATTCCTGGTGAAATAGTCTTTGCCCGTCCATATGGGAACATTGGTAAAAAGGTAATTCATCTTGTACAGTGAGGCCAGTAACCTTCCGACACCCAAACGAATTGGAGATATATGCAAGGAACTCATTTTCAGGGGGTTCAATTGGGTAGCTGTCCCACCATTTGGATATCGCGTCCCGAAGCCGGTACTATTGGAATAGCTCAGGTGTTGTGCCCCTCTTTCCAAATCTGCATAGAAAGAAACCTCCCTTCTGGGAATAAGTCCCCTAATGCCTGGTATACCAGCATTTTTAAGCGAGTGCAGAGATAACTATCCCAAGTTGGGTCGAGGCCAGGACATTTCCATAGTGGTAACCATTTATAATATAGGTGCATACCACCTCTACCCTCAGTAATATGGCTTGCCATGCAAAGATGATAGTGCGTACTGGACTATACGGACAGTCGTCTGTCTACGCAGCGTCGAGAACAAGTGTTTTTGTGTCCGTTTTATCAGCCGCCTGGAGTTCCTATCTAACATGCCGTGGGATGCCCTCACTTCTGTGCCAATATGATGCAAATTGTGCTTGGGCGGCAATCCAATAGATCTAAAAGTGAGGTGCCGAGAACCCTCCCTTCTCGTAACAATGTAAGTTCTGCCCACCCACTTTTTCCAGACTGCATCTGCGTGCCACCAGAATTGGTAAAGAGATCCAGGAAGCGTGGTGAAATAGTCGGTCCCCGGGCCATATGGGCACATTGGTAAAAAGGTACAGCAGCTTTAGCAGGAAAATCAACTTCACCAAAGCCAGTCTGCCGGCTGACGAAAGTGATATGTTCCTCTATCTGTTTAGCTTTTCGGAGGCATACGTTTCATGAGCAGTGCAGTTGTTTCTGAGTCAACATGGACACCTTTCTGTGTGAATTTGCGAGTTTTCTGAATCAGGCTCAGGACCCCACTGGATTGGGATGACAAGGACGTAAATAACCTATTACCTCAATACACAGCCACACTTATTAGCAGTCGCTGTGGTGTGTCTCTCTTGAAGAGAACATTTATTTTATGCCCGTTAGCATATGCCATATTCTTCCTAATTTTTGTGTAATTGCCCAAACCCCGAACATTCCAACTCAGCACATTAACTGAAGTCATTCTACCTTAGTATTTGATGTCTGTATGTTCTGAACTTCTGCAAAGCAAATATACCCTCACCCACATGAGATCCAGCCCTCATTCAAGCCTGCCAATATAACTTTTTGTAAACTTTTACCCCTGAAATAACCCATTGCCACCCCCATCCCCCTCCAAACAGGGAAATGTCTACCCACCCTTAATACAAATAAGAAACCCCACAAGCTACTTGGCAACTTTGCCTGGGGGACACTGCCTTTTGCATCGGCTAGCTCATGTTACCAACACCAGTCAATGCTTGTCAGGATAGGGAACTGAATACAAACGTTGCATACCCCTCAAAAACGAATGATGGTTATAGCAATCGACAGCCACAAGCAGCTTGATTTACCAAAGACTGGGTCTTCTCCTGGTATCTACACAATGCTCATGGTGTTCTACTATCAATTAGCCTTAGTCCACAAAGGTCTCCCGTATACATGGCATTATTTTCCACTCCTCCAGCGGCTCTGCGAGGAACAGGAATGTTCACTTCAATATATGCTGCTGCCTCTTCCGGTATCATGAAGCAGTGTGTTTTCCCTTCACATTGAAATCTCAGACATGCAGAGAAGAGTATTGCATATTGGATAGCCGACCTCTCTCAGAAGCATCTTTTTTCCAAGAAAATATCTTTGTTACATCTGGACTACCGTGGAAAAATCAAGATAGATGTGTACACTCACCAACTCATAGCGCAGGGGACCTTGATCTCTAGATTTGCAAAGGATAAGATTGCAATCTCGATAGTTCAGGAGGCACACAATCACTGGCTGGGGTGGGGACCCAGGTTTAGGGCTTGACACTGGCGATTTGAGGGCTCTCTCCACTATGAAGGATAAAAAGACTGGGTTTTCTAGAAGCTGTTTGAGCAGTGTTTCGACTGCCTTTTCCATGGGACCCGCACCAAAGCTCTCTGGTAAAAAAAAAAAAAAAAATACGATTTGGATGTTATTGCGCCTAGTGCGTGATTCCAGGTCATCAAATCGTTGCAGTGAATGCTTAAGGTCCCTGCACATAGTAGCTACTTTACTTTTCAGACCCAAGATGTTGTCTTCGGCTCAGTTTATGTGGTTTTCTGTCTGTGACTCTGGTGCTTTCGCACTCTATTTTAGAGTTTAAGGTGGAGATATTCGAGGTAATATCTTCCAATGTACTACTGATCGCAACAAATCTGCCATTGGTTGGGCATGTCAGTGGTGGGCTGCTCAATGGTGGCCCCAGGCCCTTTATCCACCACCTGTCTTGGCCTAGACATATGTTGGGTAAATGCGTTCATATTACTCTATTTCTTGTACCTTGCTGGCGGAAGCAGAACAGGTGCAGTCATGTAGCCCCAGGCCCATCCGGATCCGTAATCAGAATGAGGTCGCAGGGCCCTAACACGGAACTGTTCTTACGAAGTCCCGTCTGCGTCCAAGGGCTGACACACGATGCTAACTGAGAAGGGGAGGCCCCAGGACCGCCGTCGTTGACAGCAGGATAAGCAGTATCACCAAGCCAATGCATAACCATGCAGAGTGGGGGGTGGCGGGAAGCTGGAAGTATCACCAGCTCGCTGCACAGGCTTCTCTTCATGGTCTCGACTCCACCGCCTATCTCCAGATGTCATGCAGCCTTTCACCTGCCCGCAGTTCAGGTTACCGGGCAACCCGCGTTACATGGGGATCCACACAGAGAACCCCTATTGTAAAGTCTCTTGGGCACGGGAGGCCGCCCCTCTAACCCCCACCCCCCAATCCCCATCTCCTTCACTCGCTCCGGAGCAGACTCACCGTCGCGACGCCACGTGTTGCAGGGGCCCCTCTGCATAGGCAGCAGCACTACCACCATCACTTGCCTGTTTTTGGAGCGGGGACAGAGGATCTGCCACAATCCACAGATCAGCCGTGCACGGCTCGTTTTAGACACCGGTCACAGCCGCCACCGTTGACCCTCACAGTGCTGTCGCTCCCCGCAGTGTCGCCCGAGGCAGGTATCTCGGGAGTTTGCCACACATGGAGGTGGAAACGTTCACCGCCTGCAGGCAGATCCGGAGTACTGCTCGCTCCTCCCCCTCACCCTGCAGTCTTGTACCCTTCGATCCTGGCAAGTCTGAGAGGTCGGAGTCCGGCCAGTCGAGCGTTTCGCCAGTGCACTATGGACCACGGGTCACTATGGTGCAGAGACTGCAGTTTTTTAAAATGATAACAAGAATATTTATGGGCAGCAACTTTGGGGAAACGACGAGCTGGTGCTGGAGCTGAGCAGGTTGCGGCCATATCTGCAGCACCCGCCTCGAACCACCCCATTCCCTTAATCTCACTGAATAACATTCTAGTTCCAGAGCAAATAACTTTAGTACATGGGGGATTATTGGAGGATAATTTTTTTTTTTTTTTTTTTTTTTATTATTTTGATTTAATTGTATAACAATTTTTACAAAACATCATTTGTAAACTCCTGTCTACATCTTATACGGGAAATGTCCTTGCTTTGGCTTGTAGTTGATAGTTAGTCCTGAATCTCTTGGACTTAATGTAGTGAGTCCAGATTTTATTTTTGTCGTAATTCTTCTTTGTTGATGGGTCTCTATCCATACGTTGAGATAGACCTTTCCAGAGAGATCACAGTAGGAGTGAAACAATCCTCTCCTATTCATTTTCTTCTGCTATAGATTCAGTGTTTTGAGAAACAAGGTGACTCCTATAACGCATCTCTTGTTGTTCCCATTATTCAATAGTGACCAAAGGTTTTCCAGATCTAGTGTTGAATAATGTTTCAGTGGGTCCATGAGAAAGCGTTGTCTTTCTGTTATCAAACCTGGACATTCCATTATCAGATGTTTTATGGTTTCTATGTACTCGTTTGGTTTGCAGAAGCGACATAAATTCGTTTGCGCTTGTTTACGAATTGCCAAAATCTCATTAGTTTTCAGTTGGTTTAACTTGAATCGTAGAAATAAGCGACTAAGTCTCTTATCCGGAAATTTGTGAAGATAGCCTCGGACTGCGTTTAGCTTCATTGGAGCGTTTGGCAGACTAGCTGTCAGTGAGTAGTCATTTGCCATCTCTTGCGTGTGAATCCAGTCCGCTTCAAATAATTTTTTCACTACTCTGTTTGGGTTTTGGATTAGAGTTTCTGTAGACAGGTCCAGTTCTTTCAGGATTGTTTGATTGTTTCGTTCCCATTCCGCGAGCATCCAGTTATCTTCATTTATGATTTCTCTATGAATCAGGTCCAACACTCGTGCTTCCGGTTTGTTGATAACCTTGCGATATAGCATCAAAGTGGCTCTCATTTTGATTGCCAACATTGACGTTATGCAAAGTTCTCTCCTTATTAGTGCCATGGGAGTAGATGTCGCTAGGCCCAGGATGTTTCGCCAGAAAAAACTTTCATATTTCAACCAGATAGAATTCGGGACCAGTGGCATTGCGTCTATGCCATATATCAAAGCTGGCACCACCTTGGCCTTGTAGAATTTCAGAATGGGAATTAGTGAGAAGCGACCGTGCCTCCTATCCACCGCCTTTGCTTGTGCTGTGAGGTTCTTTAGTTTTATCCAAAGTGTATCTAGCATGGTCTTTTCGTTTCTATCATTACTAATTGTGATTCCCAGATACTTAAAAGCTTGTACTGTTTCCAGTCTCTTACCCTCACAATACCAGGAATATCTTTGATTCCTTTTATCTTGCCTGCCCAGTACAAGCACTTTGGTTTTTTCGTTATTTAGCCGGAGATTGTTTTCTGACATATATGATACCAGATTGTCCAGCTGACGCTGCAGGCCGATGGGCGTCAGATCCATCAGGATGATATCATCAGCGTATAGTAGACGGTCGATCTTCTCTCCTCCCAAAGCCGGTGGAAAGTGTCTGATAGCAAGACTTGATTCCCCATAGTCTGCAATGTACGCGTTGTATAAAGAGGGTGCCAGAGGACAGCCTTGTTTAACTCCTCTGGCTGTTACGATCTTCTCCGACAGACGTCCGTCCGAACTGAGGCGGACTTGAATGGAAGTTCCTTGATGTAGAGCCTTTATTGGATTTAGAATTGAGGCCGGACATTCTTTTGCTTCTAATTTCGCCCAGAGACGTTGTCTATTGACCTGGTCAAAAGCTTGGACCAGGTCAATAAAGGCAACGTATACCGGAGGACCACCTTGTATTGCTTTTGCTTTCAGGGCACTCATAAGCAGAATGTTTGTGGATGTCCCCGAGTTTCTGACGAAACCATTCTGGAAGGGATCCATAGAGTTAGTGGAACGAACCCAGTTTTGGAAGTCGTCCAACACAAAGGACGAGAAAACTTTTCCCATAACATCCAAAAGAGCAATCGGCCTGTACTGATTTGGATTATCCGTTGCACCTCTCTTAAAGATTGGGACGATGTTTGCCTGTTTCCAGGTAGATGGTATTTCTTTCGACTGGTTGCACTTTGAAAAAAGCTTACTCATAAAGTTTGCCCACAGCTCTGGATGTTTTTTAAGTTCCAAATTGCTAATACCATCGGGACCCGGCGCCCTGGAGTTATTCAATTTCATAATTTTGTTTACAATTAAGTCTTTGTCAACAGGAATGTTCCACGTTGGATCATTTGTGGTACTTTCTCTGATAGAGGGACAGGAGGTATTCTCATCAAGGATTGGTGCAAATAGTTTGGAAAAATGCTCAATCCAACGGGATTCTCCCACATTGTTCTGGATGTTGTCATTGACTTTACTTTGGGTCCCCTTAATCAGGTTCCAAAATTCTTTTGGTTTGTTTCCACACACTGCCATCAGCATTTGTTCTGAATCGTTCAGATGGAGTTTGTAACGATAGTGGAGCAACCAGTTTCTGTATTCTCGCACGGCCTTTATCCATCGTGCCATGTTCTCAGGAGAAGGGAACTTTTGATAGTATTTTTTCAACCTTCTGTGTTCCGACCTTTTCATTACCAGATCCTTATTATATGAGTGTCGGTATCCATTCTGTGGTTTAGATGTTTTAATTGGGTCCATCTGGAATCTGGTTAATAAGGGAGTATAGTCCAGGTCATTATCCTCCCTTTTCCCTTGTGTGTTAGTTTTTTTATCCAATCTTGTGTATTGTGCCTCAAGTTTCAGTAGCCCTTTTTCTGAGATCTTCACTCTTTTGCCTCTCTCTGATGGCTCGAGAGGTAAGGTGCATCTGATCGATTGAGTTTTTGACGACCAACCTTCTAGAATTAGGAGATTATGATCGCTATGGACTGTGGGACTGATCCTAAAAGAGTGGATCTCTGGCAAAATTTCTCTTGAGACAAATATGTGGTCTATCGTCCCTTTTTGGTCACCTCTCTGCCATGACGGAATCAGCAGGTTTGATATGGAGCGATGCCAGTGAAGGTTGTGCATGTCCCTGTTGGAGGATAATTTGGATTTCATTTAAGCGGCCTGCCAATATTTCAAAAAGCCTTCAGCATGATCATAGAAGACATATAATGTTGAATTCACATCGAAAACAATTGCTTGAACAATAACAATTCCAATATAAGTTTTCATTAAAAACAACAAGAAACAACAAGGCCTTTATCCCATGGTGTATTTCTTCCCTTTCAAAGAAACTAACATTCACAAATGTCCTTTCTTCTCATACTCTTGGACCTTTCTGATGCTTTGATACTTTCGATCACACTATTGTTATTTCCCCTCTTTATAGTCTTGGCTTCTGTGGGTCTGTCTTGGAATAATTTACCTTTCTGCTCAAATTTCTCTCGGCGTGGTCAACCCTCTCCTACCTACGCTCTGACTTATGGTGTACCCCAAGGTTATGTCTTAAGTCCCCTACTTTTTTCTCTATGTGCTATCCTACTTGCCTCCATAGGTTCCTCTTTTGGAGTCTCCCATCATCTTTATATGGATGACACTCAGATCGTATCATCCTTATTCTATTCTATTTCACCCCTGCACTGCAATCTACTATTTCTTCACATCTCCTTGCTATCCAAGCTTGGATGTCTGCTCACTACCTTCATTTATATCAGTCAAAAACAGAACTTATTTTCTTCCCTGCCTCTACTATTCCTCCTCCTTTTTTCATGTCTTTCCCTCTGTCCTCAATTGCATCATCCTCTACTGCCTGCAATTCAGGCCTCATCTTTGACTCATCCCAACACTTTCCTGCTCATATCTCTGTGATATCTCGGTCCTGTCGCTTCCAACTTTATAATATTTGCATGTCTCATCTACTTCTTACCACTGGTTTCATCGCTTGTATTTTCTAGTCTCTTATATTGTTCTACTATTTTTCTTGGCATCCCTGCCTATAGACTTGCCCTCTATCTATTTACAATTCTTCTATCATCTACTCCATTTTTCTCCCCTTAATTCAATTTTCTCTACTCTTCTTTCTCCCCACTGGCTTTCTTTTGACTCTTGCATACTTGTCTCTGTACTGCTTTTAAATGTCTTTGTCTTGCTCCACCCTATCTTTCTTCTCTCGTCTTCTTTTATTCTCCATTTCGTGCTCTCAGGTGTAAGCCTCAAATTCTCCCGTCCAGTCCCCCCTCTGCATCCTCCTGCCCTCATTTGTTAATTTTCTCTGCTAGCCCAGAAAATAGTATTTTCAGAAATACTGAAAAGGTCTCCCCTCCATCCCTGCTTTACATCTCTTCAAAATTCGCCTCATGGAACACTTGTTCCAATTTATTTTGATGTATTTGCTGTGCTTACATTTTGTTGTACCGTTCTTATTGTGTGCAGCACTTTGGCGTAAAGCCTTCTAAAAATGCAATAAAATAATAATTGTCCTTTCCTCTATTATCTCCTCTTAAAGGGGCCCAAGGGATTTCTCCACATTTCAGATATTCACTCAGACTTCCCGCTGTCAACAACCTACACTTAACTTCACTAACATCGGTTCCTTTCTAATTTATTTAAGCAATTTCGTTTTTTGCTCATGAATTGCATTTTAATGAACAGGGATGGTTTGATTGTTTTCTGCTCAATGGAGAAACAGAAAGCGCGATGGGTGTGGTAGCGAGAATAAGGGGTGGGAGAAGCAGGGCAGGAGGGGAAAGCAGGTAGGAGTGGAACAAGATGAACGGTGAAATCACTGGGTCAGCAAGTTACAGAGAAGCAACAGAATAAGCAAAGTGCCGAGCAAGTTAGCAACAAAAAAAAAAACAGCAAGATTTAACTTTTTACCAAAATGTAAATACAGCAAGATTTTACTCTTTACCAAAATGCAAAACAAAGCTTGACTGCACTTTTAACAAGAATGCAAATGAAAGCTAGATTTGGAATTCACTAAATGAGTGCAGATGTAAGCAAGAAGGTTTAAACACGCAATGCAATTGAGAATTTAAACATGGGAGAAACAAGCAGAAAAGGACAGTAAAAGTCAAGAGGGAAGGAGTGAGTCTAGAAGGAGGGAACTAACCCATAGTTAAGGAGGTGAGAATGTCATGGTAGTCCGGGTGTCTTTGAGGAGTAGGGTAGCAGCATCATGCAAGGTACAGGTGCTGGGGTGAAGAGAAAGACCCTAAGTAGTGCTCTGGTAGAGGACAGGGAGCAGACAGGGGCTTTTGTTGTGGGCCTTAGTACAGCTGGGCGGGCTCCCGTCTCCGGGTTGCTCCGATTGGCTTAAGAGCCAGGTGCAGCCAATGAGAGGAGGAGCAAGGCCAGGCCAAGATAGGCGAGATCACACAAAGAAAGTTACAGCCATGTTGGAAGGCCCACTAAAATAAGGGCAATGCTGCAAGGTGTCAAAAGCAAAATGAAACTGAGCAGCTCACATAAACAGAGCTTGATGAGATGGAGGGAGGCAGTCACCGACGTGAGCGACTGAAAGAGGAAATTTAAGAGCACAATTTTTTAAAATGCATGCACCGCAGTGTGCACTCCAAATTAATCTAGCCTTACTCCAAATTAATCTAGCGGTATGTTCACTTACCCTCCTGACTTAGATTCTTCCAGGTGACATTGCTGGTCTTCGGAATTCACTGAGGCTCCAATCCACTGTCCTTGGTTTGGGTGAAGGGAACCCAGGGGGTCATGAGTGCAAAGGTCACTTTTTGTGTCTGGAGCTGGTTGCAGTTATCACTAGACAGTTTCAGGTAACTTCTTTAAGAAGACCCCCAAATGAAGAAAATATGCAGACCTCTGTAACACAGACCTTTCAGGACTTCAGTATGGGCGGAGGATGGTTCCAGTGGCGGTCACCACGATTCAGGCGGCAAAAAGTGATTTTCCAGCAGTAAACACAGGTCGCCCCAGCTCGCCTTCCCATGTTGTGATAAGGTTGAAATTGCGACGCAGGTAATTTATGGCATAAACTAAAGATCCTGAGAGTCCCAAGGTTCTGCTTGGAACGGTGACAGCTGCCGTGCGGTAGCCCAAAAGGGAGCTCTTTAGCCATCGGGTGGTCAGGGACACTTCTGAATGCTTTCAAGGCATGGATCTGCAAGCAGGGATTGAGAGTGGTTGTTCCCACCGGTCAAATGGTCGAAGCACCGACAAGGGTATTCTGAGACCGGATAGATGAGCACGGCTTCACCGAGCCAATCGCTGGAGGCGATGCTAGTCAGATGAAGAGATCGTCCTCGGGTTGTCAGTGGCTGCTCTTCTTTATAGAAGTGTTCGTTCCATGGATGATCTGTTGAATAACTGCAGGCGCCCTCTTTTATTCAAGAGAGATTCATGCAGGGAGCTAGCCCAAGCCCACCAATGGTAAGAATCTGCAACATTCAAACAGCCCAGTGTTGTCCAATATTAGGCTGTCCACCAAGCAGGCTAGACCATTATAAAGCTTCTAATTTTTTTATTTATTCAAAGTTTTCTTTTCTACGTATGTCTGGCAGCATGTTAGTTGAAGAATAACTGAGGTGCTTAGGCTTTGGCATATGATAATGTTTTGGAAGCTAGTCCCTTCATCAGATCAGCCACTACAACAAAACAAAAAATCCTATGACATAGCCGTTTTGTTTTGTGATTGTATTTTGTGTGCTTCACTCTGACAAATGGCATTTAGACAGCTTGTGCCTTTGTGGGATCTCTCCAGAGCACACAGAGGGTCATTTGTAGGAGTTGCACATCTCTCTGATGTCTCAGTCCATATCAGTGTGCATTTATTTTATTGTGCATTTGTAAGGGAATTTGGTTGGCCAGTCCCGACTAGTTGACTGCCAAAACTTTAAATGATGGTTGTAGATCAGGGATTGCCCTGAAGGGGGCTGGGGTGGGATATTAGCACGGGGGTTAGGTCAGTCCCGAGCCATTCTATCAGATCCTTAAAAGTTAGTGGATGGGGCCAGTTGAACAGAACAGGATCATCAGGCAAGGAGAAGCAGCTCTTGTTCTTTTGTAAAGGGTTCAGGATTCCAAAGAGGGTTTGACTTTTTTTCACCAGCAGGCTTTTAATTGAAAACTAGCAAAGCATCCCCGTTGCTATTCCAGAATTTGGAACCAGACAGACCCTCACGGACATCCTCTTTGTCATTCCTTAGCCAGATCTATGGACACTTCATATGATCTCTGTGCTTTGTCCAGTCTCCTCCTCTCCTATTAATGGTGGCACCCGCTGGGAAGCTCTCATGGTTCCCTTCGACTCCTCTAAAGTCATCATTAATGTCTACCTTAAAGGCACTGTCATGGTCCAATGCCCTCAGGCCAATATCCTCCTCTTTGATAAGCATTTCACTCGCCTCTTCAATTTCCTTTCATCTCCTGCTGTCCCCTCCCCTGCCCTCTCTTGACCACCTTTCACTCTCTTCCTTCGTCTTCTGGCCCACCTCAGGCTCCTTCTTCACCTTCGCAGGGCGTACCTCTGATTTGTACCCCTCCCCGGAAGGCCTTTAATGCTGGCAACCTTCTTCCTCTTGCCACTCAACTCTCTCTCTGCTGTCAAACACTCCTCTGACATCTGCAACCTCCTGGTCTTCGATGGACCTCGATGTCCTTGGTCTAACCGAGACATGGTTCATGGCCAGCTCTGTCACAAGCTTTGATACTCTCCTCCCTGATGGCTACAAGATCCTCTCCGCACCCAGATCCACCCGGACTGGAGGGGGTGTAGCCCTGATCTTTCCTGAGTGGATTCCTGCCTCTATCATTCCCACACAGACTCCTTTGAATGCCTTGTCAGCAGGATTTCTCTCTCTCCTAGCCACTCTCTTACCGTGGCTACTATCTACCAGCCTCCTGGTCAGATCACCTCTTTTCTCTCCGAGTGGGCGGACCTCTCCTCCTCCCTCCTGGCCTCAACCACTCAACTCCTCCTTCTCGGTGATCTCAATATCCATCTAGACTCTCCTTGTTCATCCTCTGTACTTTTCCGTGACCTCTGTGATTCCATCTCCCTTTCTATCCTCCCCTCTGGCCCGACACACTCTGCAGGGCACACACTTGATGTCTTGATCTCCTCGGATAGCCCCCTCTCAATCCATCTGACCACTCCTCTCTCCTGGAGCGATCACTCCCTCCCCTCTCATCTCATCTCATCTCTCCCTCTATTCCCCCCAGGCCAAGCCTACACCAACACTGACACCTACCTTCTCAGACATCCGGCCCATGAAGCGTGTGTCAGTTGAGGCTTTCGCCACCACCTTCTCTGCCCTCCTCCACCTCTGGCTGACTCACATTCTAACCCAGCCCTATCTATGCTCTAACTCCTCTATTTCCGATACTCTTGATACCCTTACCCCTGTCATTAGGATCCATTTGAAGCCCAAAGCCAAGTGCAGGGTTGGAGGCCAAGATAACCTTTTTGAACCTCTTGCTACAAGTCTTAGTGAGAAGGGTAGGATAGTCAATGGAGAGTGCAATTCTTGGTACGACTCTGACCTAGCTACACTTAAACATAAGTGTAGGGCGGCTGAGAGGAAATGGAGAGCTTCTTGTTGATCCTCTGACAAACTGGTTTGTCGCCTGCTCCAAAGGCCACACCGACTCTCTGACCACACTAAGAAGAGAGCCTACATCCAAGCCTGTGTCTCTGCAGCATTTAACTCAGCCAAACTCTTTCTAGTCCTTTCCTCTTTTCTCCCCTCACAAAGGTCTATAGACAAGTTTGATCTATGAAAGTCTCATCAAAACAGGTTCCTCCCTGTTCTTCCAAAACCATCAAGGACCACATTGATACCCTCACCCCTGCTCTGGCTGATTTCTGCAACCTCTCCTTCGTTTCAGGAGCCTTCCCCTCCCCTCTGAAGCACTCACTTCTGCAGCCTCTTCTCAAGAAACCCACAGCTGACCCTTCTTGCCCGGCTAATGCCCAATCTCCATCACTCCTTTCCTGGGCAAACGCCTGGAAAAGCTGGCCATCTTGCAGCTTCACCTTCCCTCTGATTCTGTTGGTGTTCTCCACGACCATCAGTCTGGCTTTAGAGCTGCCAGAAACATGGAAACTGCTCTCCTGAACATCAGTGAAGATCTGCTCGCCAACCTTGACTCTAACATCCCCTCTGTCCTCATCCTATTTGATCTCTCTTCTGCCTTTGACACGCTCAACTATACCATCCTGCTCAACAGTCTCCATGACAACCTGGGTATCACTAATCAGGCTCTGGCCTGGTTGACCTCTTTCCTCTCTTATCAACCCTCCCAAGTCCAACCTGGGTCCTTCCTTTCCTCCATCTCCCTTTCTACCTGCAGTGTTCCCCAAAGGTTTAACCTCTCACCCTGGCTTTTCAACCAATACCTGTCAACTCTCGCCCACCACATTCCTATTTTTTGCTCCAATTTTCAGTGCTATGCAGACTACACAACTCATTTTCAGGCTTCCTTCGGCCACCTCCTCTCCTCTCATCTCCGATTGCCTATTTGCCATTCCGGATTGGTGTGCCGCCAACAACCTCTGCCTGAATGCCAGCAAGACGGAGATCCTCCTCATTGGCACACCTCCACCCTCCTTTCCTGTCACTTGCTGGCCGGCCTCCCTTGGCCCTCCTCCTCTCCCACCTACGAGGCCAAGAACCTTAGGGTCATCTTTGACTCCACGCTTTCCTTCTCTGCCCACATCTCTGATGTCTCTAAAAAGTGAAACTTCCTACTGCACCGGAAGTATTCTGCCTTTCCTCTCCTTCCCCCGGAAGCTCACTGTCTCTCGAGCCCTGGTTCTCTCAAGGCTGGACTATTGTTACAGCCCCTTTCTAAATTAACCTGCTTCTACTCTCCGCCCTTTGCAACTTATCCAGAACAGGACTGCGTGACTTGTCCTTGGCCTCAAGACATGGGATTGTATCTCTCCAGCCCTGAAATCTCTCCATTGGCTCCCTGTGGCTGCAAGGATTAAATTCAAAATCCTTTGCATTGTCCACAAGGCTTTCTGGGGAATGTGTCCAAAGTAACTTCAGCTGTCCCTCCGTAAATACCTTCCTCTTGAGCTCTTTGCTCCTCCACCTCCAACGCCTTCAGGGTCAGTCGTTTTTCAAAGAAACAAACTGGGGGAAGATCTGTCTTCGGCTGGGGCCTCCCTCTGGAACAGCCTCCCTGCCACTCTGAAACTTGAGGAGAACCATCTCCAGTTCCGGAAGCACCTCAAGACCTTCCTCTTTGCTTCTGCCTTTGCTCTTCCTGTGGGCTACATTGACCCACTGAACAGAATGTCACCAAAACCAAGCTGCATTTGTGCAGAAACAGCAAAATGGTTGCGCTGGCTCCTGTGAGCACCATAGCCTTAAAACTGCGTTTTACAGGAACAAAAAAGATGCCTGCACCGTCTTGCCAAGCATACATGGGGCAGGATGAAACAAGGGGACAAACTGAGGGAGCATGCCAGCGTGTTCTGACATATACTGATGTAATAAAGTGAAAAAGCAGCGATGCCTTGCTGCAAGCCCAAAATCTTCATAAAAAAGGAAACTTTTCACCTTTAAAAATGCTGCTCCGACGCCATTTACATCTGTTTTTCTTTAAACCACTGATTAAAAAGGCCCTGCCATGTCCAGTATCACTCATTGTGCTTCAGCAAAACCGGGCATGATTTTTGAATGACAGGCCCTGTCAAATCAACTCTGAGGAAAATCAACAAAGAGCTTCACTTTACCCGCACGGGAAAACGCATTCATTTTCTTTTCAATGTATCAAAGCTCAGAAACTTCAGCTATCTGAGCCATGTCAATTTCAATAAATCTGTGCTTCAAACAAAACTCCTGCATACAAGGAAACAGCTAAAGCTGCAAGACAGTGTGGGAATCCAGAGGGAGAGGCAAAACCGAATTTACATAAAAGAAATGCCAGCTTTTCACCACACATGTAAAATGGGCTTTGCAGGCTCAAGGAAAGAAAGGGCTGTTATAAAAGTAAACTGTTGAATGAAAGGCGGTCATTATCTAGCAATGTGAAGGCGTTTGTTGCTGGGGAAAATACACACATGGGTTATTTTATTCAACTGGCTTGTTTAATTCAGGACCAAATATAAGAAAGTAAAAACTGTTAAACCATATTGGCTGGATTTTGAAAGTTCCAAAAGAAAAATAGGTTTCTGCTTGTGGGTGGGGGTGTGGGGGGAATGCTACCAAACAGGAGGGCCTCTCTTGGCAGATACTAATATCCCAGTGATAATTATTGGGTTGGACAGAATCTAGTCTAGGTTGAACCCACTGACAATGGGATTTCCATGACAACAAAGTGTGAAGTGGGGGGGCGGCACAATAAACCTTCAATCCAGATGGGAAACCCCCACCTTGCTCTGGAGGAAATGACAGTTGGTGGCAGTTGAAGAAAGAAACAAAAATGACCCAGTGACAGACAGGACTGCCATCTGCTTCCAAAGACTATTTATGAAGAAACATGTAAAGACTTTTATCTCTGCAGCAAGACTTAGTAAAAAATGTAAATATTTCGCAGTTTAAAAGAACTTTTTTTGGGCTTTCATTTAAGACATGGTAGAATTCACTGACCCTTTGGGAATGGAAATGGCAAAGAATCAGGGATTACAAGGAAAGTATCTATGATGCCAATGCACATTTTTATACTTGCATCCCTTATGTTAATCCACACGTGTGTATAAAGTTTTGGAATTTTAAGCCGAAGCGTTCATACTCAAAATTATCAAAAAGTCTTAGAAGGGCGAAACCATGTCTCATGGATTGCAGAGTTGGAGTGCTAAGCTCTACGCAAAATATATAACCTATGTATATAATTTGCTAAGAGATTTCAACTATAGCAATGTACCGTTTGTGGCAAAATTGGATTTTGGCTAAAATAACTGTAGGAGGTTTTTTAACATTGTAAACTCACACCATAAATCTGCCCTCCTGCTTTGAAATCCAACTAGTTGAGAGCGAGGCAGAGACTAGCACCCCTGACCAATCCCATCAGTTAGAGGTGTGCTTAGCCAAGCTTGCCCAGCCATACACTTGGATGATGTCACTGTGTATTATAAATAAGAGTCCCTGACAAGACTCTAGAGACGCACTCTTCCTGATATTCCTGCACCAGCGTTCCTGTTTCATTCATCCTGCTGAGTCCAGATTCCAACTACAAAGCATTGCTGACCCTTCTCCAGGGCCTACTGCAAAACCCAAGCAGTGCTGATCCTATTCCCAGCAAGGCCCTTGATCCAGAATCAACCCACTAATCTCCCATTAAAAAGGGGAAAGCGGTGGTACCTTTTGCATCCTGAACCAGCCCGGCTTGCTGCCCACTAACTGCTTGCCCAATATCTGCATCCACAGGTACCTGTGCCATCCAGTGACCAGAATTACCATCTGGTGACCCGACCTGCCCAGCTGTCTTTTGCCCAGCTGTCCTTTGCCAGGCATCCTGCCGTGTAGTGGCCAGAACCATTGACGGTCCAAAATCCCAAACTAAAAGTGGACTGCAAGTATAATCCTTACCCCATAGAAATCCACAGTCTGCTTTGTCTTACATTTGTCATTATCCCACTCTCTAAGCCATCGTGGCAACTTGTTAAAACTGTCAGAATTCTCTGTGTTCTTGCCCTTGACCGTAAAGCGTTAGCACCACTTTTCTCTTCATTCCTGTCTTGCATAGATCATAAAGTAATTCGCGATATTTTGATTAAATAAATTAATTTTCCCTCAAGAAAAGGGGTATACTGCGTGAAGGGTTACAACTGCAGCGTAACTTTGATATTCACGGGTGGCGTTCCTCTTTTCTTAGCCATTAAATCTAGTTTAAGTAAAATTCGCCTTTCACTTTTCAAAACCGATTTCTCTTTTTCACTGCTATATTTTCCTATAAATTAACCTTACTCTACCTTCCAAATCTCTCTCAATTCACCAGCTAGAGACCCATTTTCACCTCTATGTTGTACCTGTGATATATATCTATTTCCCAGCCCAAAAACCACACTCCAAATCCGAGTATTTCACCCGTTTTTATTAAAAACCGTTTGGGTGCATTTACACGTAAATCGAAAGGAAATGCAACTTTTACACGTCTCATTTTGCTGCAACAGCTTTTAAAATTTCCACTCAGTTTTGAATTATATGCTCTTGGTAATCCATTGCTTATGATTGTTAGTGTCTATGCATTGTTGCTTTAGTGAGAATTTGCATTTACTTTAAAGTTTTTAACACACATTCATAAATTATTTGTCCATTTCCGAGTGTCATTTCCTAACATTGCAAGGGGTTTAAAATCAGTTTTCCACTCTTATTTGGCGAGGGAAGGTCGGATTTGGATTCCATTTACCTGCTGTGTCTTTACATCCATTCAGGATTGATTATTTGTGGGTTGGGGGAAATCCTAACGTGGGTGCTATCTTTCCTAAATCAAAAAATGCTCCTTTTAATCCAAGTGTATTGTTTACATCCTCATTATAATTATCACCCCATTAGTGATTGCTGCCTCATATTAAACATTTGATTTCTTTTGAATTTTAAAATAAATAAATATTGCATTTTACCAACCAGCCTGGTTCATGGTCCATTGTGACCCTGGGTATTTGAAAAGGGTGTGTGATATGAGCTGTGTACCATCTGAAATCGAATGCATAAAATAAGGAGAAAAGCATCTCATTTGTGCGCTACATACTAGGCCGAGACCAAGGTGTGTGTCGCCTGATTGAAATCCTTAACATTCCTCTCCCCTGCTGATCTGCTCTGTCTTGGCATCGTGCACCTGGTTTTCCCTATGGCTTTTCCCTTGCACTAGAGTCTGTATCTGTAACCATACAGTCCCCCTCACTTTTTTCTGCACTTATCAGACACACCTTGTCTGTTGCCTTAAACCTAGCATTTGCCACCTGCTGGCTGCACTACCACGGTTTGTTGCTTTTATTATTTATTATTTATCTGTAGTCCTCTGCTCAGCACTTTCCACTTCTCCTCCCTCTCCTATTCACTTTCGCCTTTCCCTCTCCCATGAACTTGTGAGTTCAAAATGTCACTGGGCCTAGTAAGATCTTTGTTTTGTTCTCCCTTGTTCCCCTCCCTTGCCTTGTCGCGCTCTGAAACACTTTTGTACGAGGGCGATACAAATAAAATATCAATATCAATACCGGTTTCTGTCTTCCCACCCAGATCTCCCATAGGGTAACAATGGGTGAAGTCCTTGTCCCTAAACTCCCTCTAGCCTGGCCTTTGGTCGTTGAACCTGGGTCAAGGATCCTGTCCTAATACTTAATTTTGGAGCAGGATAGAATCGGGTAGTTACCTATTTTTAAGTAAATACTTACTATAAAGAATTTTGCATTCACCACCACAGCACACTGCATCGGTTCTGAAATCCCTTCTCTCTAAAAAAACATATTGGAATATTTGACTTTTGGGGCACAAGGCCCATATGCCTTAGAGCTGGACTTCATAAGACAGAGGGAACTGAGTTGTGATTATTCAATCTAAATCTGTTTTTCCTGCATTGAATTACTTACCTGTTGACTACAAGTAGGTGCAATTATATCCAAAGGTGAATGTGTACATATGTTATATGGAAAATTACCTTCATGTTGATTCAGGTTCCCTTAATCCAAGCTCTCCCTCCTTCGCAACTGGTTGGGAACGCCTGCATTGGCAGGCGGGCCGGAAAAAGCTGGCTCCAAAAGAGAGTTGCCGCTTTAAGAAAATTAAAGGGATTGCCTACGTCACACGTGCATCCCTCTGCGCGCCGGGCCCACACTGTACCCCTACCTCACCAACATTCCACACACAGTTCCTGTGTCTTTTCGCCGATGGTGGTAGAATTTAGGTATATGCTTACTTTAGGGGATAGCTGGGTGGGTGTTGTGAAAGAGGGAGAGCCTGGACTAAAAGAACCCGAATCACCATGATGGTAATTTTTAATTTCTATTTTGTCTCGGCTCTCTGGTTGGGACCAGACTACAAAGCCTTAGAATATGTAAGGGTGGAGGAGACAGCAAGTACAGAATTTAGGCAAACAAGTTGAGCACCACCTCCTGGCGAATTTTGCATAATTTCTAGAGGATGTATCCATAGCATAGTGCTTGCAAACAGCAAGAGGGATAGTCCAGGTAGCAGCTCTATACATTTCTACAATGGTAACATGCCTAGTAAAGGCTAGGGATGCTGCCTTGGCTCTTGTGGAATGAGCCCGAAGTCTCTGCGGAGTCGCAAGCCCTTTCATATCATAAGCATTGGAGATAGAGGAGACAATCCCTCTGGCCATCGTAGCTTAAGCTGCTTTATTGCTAGGAGATGGACCACCGTAAGTAATGAAGAGCTGGTCTGCTTTCCTGAATGGTTTGGTCCTCTCCAAATAGAGCTCTTGCAACGTCCAGATTATGTAATGACTCCTCGGCCGCGGAAGCATGCGGTCTAGGAAGAAAAACAGGAAGACATTTCTTGATTCATATGAAAATCGGAATCCACCTTTGGTAAAAAGGAGGGGACCATACAAATTACTATTTTATCTTTACGGAAATTCTATAAGGTTCCTTTGAGGAGAGCTCTACAATCTTTCTAGCTCTAAGTAATGGCTACTAAAAATGCAGTTTTCCAGGTAAGAAGTTCAAATTCGCATGATGCCATAGGCTCGAATGGTTTTTGCATTAGAGCTGACAAAACTATGTTGGGATCCCACTGAGGTTGAGTTTCACGAATAGGGGAATGTAAACATAGAAGGCCCTCAAAGTACCTACGAATGGCTTCTTTTGAAAGAGAGAAAAACTTAGTTTCTCTGTTGAGGTATGCTCCAATAGCCGATAATTGGTATTTGCAAGTGTCGACTTTGACACCTGTGGAAACTAAATGAGACATGAAGGACATGGCATTATCAGTAGAAGCTTCTAGAGGATTAAGGTCGTGGTCTAAGGCCCAGTGACAGAACCGTAACCATTTGCTACGATATTGCTTCTTAGTAGAAGCTTTTCTGGAAGCTGACATGATGGTTAGATTTTGTTCTAATAATTTTACGTGGGAGAAAGCTCGTTTTTCAGGAACCAGGCCTTCAAGTTCAAGAATTGAGGGGAGGGATGAAGAACCTGCCCTTTCTGTCGAGTCAACAGATCCCTCGATGATGGAAGATCTAATCTGGAAGTCCTTGCTAACTCCAGGAGGTCTGGAAACCAAATCTGGAGAGGCCATAACTAAGCTTTAAGAATCATTGTTAGATTCAGTGACATTTTGAATTTGAGCAATATTTTGTGCATGAATGGGAGATGTGGAAAAGCATAAAGTGCTAGGTTCGGCCCATACAGGTTTACAGCATCTCCCAGGGACTGAAGACCCTGATCTTGCCTTGACGCAAACTGAGAGATTACAGTGTTGTGCTGTTTGGCAAAGAGGTCTACTGATGGATGGCCCAATGTCTGAAATAATGTTTTTGCTACCGACCGTTTCAGCTCCCACTCGTGCGGAGCAGACAGTAACCTGCTCAGTTTGTCTGCTAGAATGTTCTTCTTTACCTCCAGATGGGACGCCATCAAGAAAATTTAACTCTGAATGGCCCAATACCAAATATTCTATGCAAGTAGACAGGGGAAGGGAACGAGTACCCCCCTGCTTGTTGATGTAGAACATTGCAGTGGTATTGTCCGACAGAATGATTATCACCTTTCCTTGAAATGAGGGAAGAAATGATTTTAGAGCGAAACATATGCCTCTTAGTTCCAGGACATTTATGTGGTGACTTTTTTTCTTGAGAAGACCAAAGGCCATGCGCGGTTAGACTTATACAATGGGCTCCCCCACTCGTACTTGGATGAGTCTGTTGTAATAACTGGTAATTGGCCAGTAAAATAGCTCAGCAGGTTCAAATCCCAGCAAGGCCATCTCAGCCTTTCATCCTTCCGAAGTCGATAAATGAGTACCAATTTCGGGTTGGGTGATATTGTATGTAAATATGTGCTCTATAAAGCGCTTTGGATTGAGGTGCTATATAAATAAACACATCATTATCATAATTATTTGGTGAAGGGGAGGCTGAAAAGGAGACCAGATTAATAGATTATCTGGGGAGTTCCACCAGATTAGTGAGTCCTGAATTTGCTTTGGAAATTGAACAGTTGGTTCTAGTTGCAGGCAAGATGCCACTGAACTAGGCTTATACAAGAGGCCATTAGCCCCAAGAGTCTTTGAAATCACCAAGCTGTTGGAACCGGATGTGTTTGGAACTTCAAGATGACTTGTTGAATTGCTCCCACCCTTTCCGGGGGAGGGAAGGCTATCTGTATCTATTACTGCTCCCAGAAATTGGATCCTTTGCAAAGGAATGAGTTTGGATCTTGCCACATTTATGGAAAACTCTAGGTTGAAAAGAGTGTGGCATATAAATCGCATCTATTGAAGCAATTTCTTCAGAGACTGGGCCAAGAGGAGCCAGTCGTCTAGGTAAGGATATAGATGTACTGTCCTTAACCGAAGGTAAGCTGCCACTGTTCCCAGAATTATTGTGAATACCCTGGGAGCAGTATTGAGTCCAAAGGGCAAACATGTCAACTGGTACTGAGATCTTCCTGTGGTGAACGGCAGGAACTGACAGTGTTCTTTGAAGATGGGAATGTGAAAATAAGCATCCTGTAGCTCTATAGATGCCATCCATCGTTCAGATGAAGAGAGGCTAGAATCTGAGGAATGGTAACCATCTGGAAGGTTTCGATTATCAAACTGGTTGAGATCTGAGAGGTCTAGAATTGGCCGGATCACACCGGTTTTCTTTGGGATTAGAAAGTAACGGTAATAAAAAAACCCAAAATGATTCCTATTGTGGAACCAATTCTATAAGTCTTAAGAAAGGAGTGTTTGGATCGCCCCCAGGAGCTCTTTGGCTGATTGTTGGAGCTTCAGGGGAGAGGATGGGAGAATAGCCGGAAGGGCAAGATGATAACCATGTCGAATAATAGTCAAAACCCATTCCTCTTGAGTAATGCTTTCCAAATCAGGAAGAAAATTGGACACCATTCTTGCTCCCGGGGATGTATGCTTCTTGATAATAGTGGGAGCAGAAGGTATGTACATCCCCAGGAGGAAGTCAAATAGACTTCTTTTGTTCTTGTGAAGAATTTAAAGAAGGGGAAGGCCCAGTCTTTGATTTAGGTCTAGATCTTCTCTTCTTAGAAGAGGAATAAGATTTTCTGCATGTGGCAGGACCACTATTCCGTTGAGGGTGTGGTTTGAATGACTTAAGGTTTTGGTGATATGGTTGTTTCACTGAAATTAAGCTAAGGGATTTAACAGCAGTGACACTGGCTTTACATTTATGAAGGACCTCATCAGTAGAGGGATCAAAAAGTGTTTTGCCGTCAAAAGGAAGTTCGAAAACTTTCTCTTGAATATCCTGGTGAAGAGGCTGATAAGTATGCGTGTGTACACTTGCAGACTGCATTAGTGACCGCCCTTGCTGTTTTATCGCCTGAGATCACACCCCCACACACTATACTGAATTTAAAGGGGCATCTCACTTTTTCACTGCCAAAGGTTTCGGTTGTCAACCCCATGGTGGGGGACGTCCCACAAGCATGGAGGAAAGGGGATGGGACGTACGAGTACTAGGAATAGTGCAATCTAAATCGGTCACGCTGGGTCCGGGTGTTCCTCTGCCCCGCCCTGCTGCATCAGGAATCCCCTGCCGGGGATCGGGAGATGGAAAGGCCCCTGGGTGTACAACTGCAGCAGATTCGAGAAGAAGCCCACGACGGCTAGCCGGGGGCGATCACGATGAGGCTGCAGCCCACTGAGGCTCAGAATTTACAGAGGGTTCGTGGAGTAACAGAGGAGGAAGAAACGCATAGCACCTACGCTTATGCCAGCAGAGCTGGAACGCGCCCCACAACCCCTGCCCCAGTCCTGCCCAAGAAGCAAACTGGGAGGAATTGGAATTCAAGAGATGTGAATAAGTCCAGATCGGAAAACCCCAACAGTTGATGTGTTACTCCCATTCGTAGGTGCTGAACCCGAGGCGGCTGGGCTGGACCTGTTCGCATTGTTGGCCCCCGGAAGATGGGCCAATGAGATCCATATCCCCTTCAACAGGGCCCATTCCTCAATTGACACCGCCTCCATGCACAGCATGGGGAACGGGTGCCACCCAGCTTGTTCAAGTAGAACATTGTCGTGGAATTGTTGATCCGGACCAGAGCCGCCTTGTCCCTAATGAGTGGTAGAAAGGCCCAAAGCACCAGGCCAACCACCCAGAGTTTGAGCAGAGTGATATGTAGGAGGGCCTCCGTCCTGAACCATGCACCATGAATCGTGTAGCCCTCCACAGTAGCCCCCCACAGCCCGAGAGGGAGGAATCAGTTATGACCGACAGAGTGGGCTCCGGCAGGGATAAGGGGGCTTCCACTGCCACGTTGCAGTCCAACAACCACCAGTGAAGATCCAGAAGGAGGGACGGGGATAGGGATTTGGTCTGACTGCAACCCTGTTTCATGGTTAAAGTTGGCCGTCAGGTGGAGCTGGAGTTGTCTCATCTTGAGCAGGGTGTGCCGAACTGTGAGCATGAAAGACACCATCAGGCTCTGAAGGTGCTGGAACCACTATGCTGAGGTGGCCAAATCACCTTGCGGAGGGACAGGAGCCTTTCAGACGTGGGGAATACCCGTTGCATGGCCTTTCCTCAGTGCATCCCAAGAAACACCATGTCCTGGGTGCGAGTGAACTGCGACTTCCGCTGGTTGAGGGAGAACACCAGCTCTGCCAGAAGACTTGCTGTCCCAACTTGAGGGAGTGGAGGGGAGGAGGCAGGAGAGGCTGGGATGGGTAGGCGGTACACCGTGGATACTACAGAGAGAATACAGGGGTCCGTGCAATTCTGGTGCCAGAAGTGTGCATGGAGAGTAAGCCTACCCCCAACTGGCGACACGTGGACCCGGAGGGGCATGTCATGCCTTCTTTTCCTCAGAGGCTGTTGCAGAGGAGGGGGACTGGAAAAAGCCCTTACTCCCCCCCCCCCCTGCTCCCCCTTTATTGCTTGCGCATTTTTTGAGTCGACGAGCGGTCCAGCTGTCTGGACCTCTGTTTCTGGAAGCCGCGGAACCCGCCGTAAGTACGTCCCTTGTTGGAGCGCTGCTGTGACTGGGTGTACGATTTGGACATGGTCTTTATTAAGATGGATAATGACTTGGCCGTTTGTGAGTTATCTTTTTGTCCAGCTCCTCGTCCGTGGTGGAGTGGAAGAGGTCTCCCCAACTCCCCCCCCCCTTGAACGGCAGGTCTAATATGCATTCCTGGACATCTGGGTTGAATTTTGTTGCATGGAGCCAGGCTGTCCTCCTCATGTCCGTGGCGATACAGATGTCACAGCTAGAGGTGTCAATATGGGCCAAGGTGGACTCCATGAGGTCCTGCACCACCAGCTTGGCCTCAGCCAGTCCTGCCTTGAAACGAGATTGGCTCTGCGTGGGGAGTTCCGGGAGGAAGTCCGCAATTTCCCACCATAACCTCTAGTTAGCGGCAGCCAGCATGGCATCAGCGTTGGCCTGACGAAGACGTAAGGACGCGTTGGAATACAGAATCTTCCCGTAAGCCTCCAAAATGTTCTCTTCCTTGCCTAGCAGCGTTGCAGAGCAGGCAGCTGAGGACTGAGGCTTGGAGTATAGTGATGCTGCAGCGATCACAGAGGAATGTGGTTGAGGAAGGGCCAATAGCAAGAGTGTATCACCCCTCCATCTGCCTGTACTTGGCGTCCATGCGTCGAATGACCAGCTGGGCAGAGTGGGGCTTGTGCCAACCCTTTTTGGCCACGCAGACTACATCGGTTTGCAGTGTAATTCCCGTTTTGGCAGAGGGGCGTTGCGTGAGGACTTCAGCAAGGACCCCCTCTGCCGGTTGCTCGACCTCAGGTTGAGGTAGGCCCAGGTACTCCGCCAGTCCTGCAAGACGTTCGTGGAAGGCCCTGGCTGACTAGGGCGTGTCAGGGTCCTCCTCCTCATCTGTGTCCTCTGGGTCGGGAGGATCCTGGGCGGCTTGGGTACCAGGAGCAGAGGCTGTGGAGGAGGCTGGTACGGAACCGCCTGAGGAATCGGCTGGGTGCCGGAGACAAAGGCTGCGCCGGGGCCAGGGGTGCTGGCGGAGGAGCCTGAGGTGCTGGAAGCATCAGAGGGAGCACGTTCCTGATGGCATCCCTGAGGATAACCCCCATCCAAGCGGACTTCATGAGCTTGAGGAACCATTAAAAAAATATGCCTTCACAGGCCGGAGGAGTGGTAGGGGATATAGACGGGGTAGCGGGAGGCTGCTGGAGCCGCTCCATACACTGCCCATACGGACACAGCGGGAACCTGCCCTGCACAAATAAAGGATAGGCTGTAGGCCACGTACCTGGTTGAGGCCAGTCCCACCTTGACACTCGTGCCTCACCGAACTCCTGGAATGGCGATGGCTGGGTGCTGATGTCGGGCACAGCAGTCATTTTGTTGAGCTTCCTGCCACGTGCCTGCGTCATGTTGCTCTGCTTGCTGGGCCCAGACTCCTTCAAGACTCTTGAGTGTGGATCGCAAGACCTACCCTGCTCCTCGGGCCTAGACCCGGTAGATGTGACACCCTATGCCCAGGGACCGGTAGAGCAGAATTTAGGCGCCCCCTCGGACGTATTGCCGGTACTAGAGTGTGGGCCCTCTGACATAATGCTGGTACAAGGGAGGAGCCCCTCGGGTGACAACCCAGTACAAGATCCTTCCGGTCCCTCAGCACTGTCACCGCGAGGATCCCTCGGCCTGTAGGCCGGTAGCTGGAGCAGCCTTGGTGCACGTTCCTCCCGCGCGGGAGATTCCTTGGGAAGGAGTCTCCCTTGCTGGGGTGCGTTGGAGAATAAGAGGCCCTACCTTGGGCCTGGATCAATGTTTCACGAAGTCCTTGAGGTCCTCTGGAGACTACTTCTGGAAGAGTTCCCTCCACCTGGCTAGTCTGTTCTTCAGAGACCTCGATGACAGGGCGTCGCACACTATACAAGCTTGCCAACCGTGGTCTGGGCCAAGGCAACGTAGGCAGAGGGCTTGGGGGTCTGAAGTTGGGAAGAGCCGTCACAGGATGGACAGCTGCTGAACCCTGTGGAAGTTGGCATGGGCCGGGGAGGAGCGTGACGTCTAAGGACCGAGTACCTGTATGATATAAGAAAAAAAAAAAAGACAAGAAGAAGTATCCGCGCATGGAATTACATGGTCGAAGCCAAACCCAGGAACGCTGGTGAATTCGGCACATTCCTGTTGACGCGGAAAAGGGGACTGAGTTGTGCTGCACCCCCGCGTGGCTCTAAATTTAAAGGGGAAGGTTTTTTTCTGGTGAAAAAGGTTCATGCAGTATGGAGGAAAGGGGACAGGACTTAAGAGTGAGCTCATTTTTCCGCTGCCAAAGGTTCTGATATCGTCCCCATGTTGGGGGATGCCCACAAGAATGGAGGAAAGAGGACGGGACGTATGAGTATTGCATAAAGAAAAGGTTACAATCATGGGGTTAAATGTTCCTCGTGTTGCGGAGACAAGACAGACAGACTTATTTTGATCAAGTTTTGTATCGATTAGAATATTGAAACTGCCACATATGTTACTGGGTCTGAGTAAGTGGTAGCTATAATTTAAATGTAGTTAAAGTCTCAATGTCATGTATACTGGGGCCATCAAGAACAAATTAATAACTTTCAGAAATATACTTTTCTGATGGATTCAGTCTTCCTCCACAAATACCTCCTCTTAGAAAAAGCATAAGTCAGGTTTCTGAAACTTTTTTAGTCACCAGTGGGCACAATAAAGCTCAATTGGCTCATGATTCTGGATGCAATGTCATACGTAGTATGTACAGAGATAGCTGCACACCATGACCTTAGTTTTAAACATGTGTTTGCCCACACTCCCAAACTGTGGAACCGAAGAACTTTAAAAGTTCACAAGGATTCTAATCCGTGAGTGGGCAGATCAGGAATTTAATAGGAGAGCACAATCCATGAGAAATAACATTACCAAAGGTAAGTAATGTGTTCCTCTAAAGAATTAATTCCCCCCCAGACATTCCTCATCTCAGGGAGGAGAGGAAAGAATTAACACCTACACCAGGACATTCTGGCGAAACAAAAAACTGCAACGGGCATCCTGACCACTTATGCAAACCTAGGCATTTATGTTTTGAAAAATATGCAAAGATGCCTATCAAGCCACCTATCACATCAATAACTGGAACAACACTCTGTTAGGCACCTGTGGCAGCATTATCCATACCTCTTGCAAGCAGTTCTTTTTGTAAGCCATATAAGTGCATTCAGAAATTCAGAGAACAATACATCTTGACTGGATGTGTTCAGTAACGGCCCTGCCTGCCCGAGCACTGTCAAAGTCGACAAAGAGCTTGTTGTAATCTGAAAGCCTCTCACTTGAGACATAGTAACAGAGTGTCCAGACAATTAAATCTCCACTCCACCTTCAATGGATGAGGTGGAGTGAAAAAGACTAGAACATAGATGTTCTGGAACAGATTAAACTGTCCCAATCTTGAGGAAGGACAACCTGACCTTCATGGCCATCTTCCGTTAGAGATATTGGTCAACTGCCCACTAGGGAAAGTTGTGACGAGCTGCAGCCTGAGGGGCCACGGTATCCACCAATTTAGACCGAAATGCTCCCAGTTTTAAACATAGCAGAGCAGGCAGGCTTAACCCTCAGGCCAAATATATAGTAGCAATGTCACTACACAGATGTATCGAAAAATGGATACACCACTGCATTATAGTATTCCACATATTAAACATGATACTTAAAGAGCAGGCAATATACAAGAGCTATGCAAAATACAAAAGTGAGGCAATATATTACAGACACAGAAAAGGGCCTTACACAAGAGCAGTCCCACCCCTTATAATCTTTATCAAGATAATTACCTGGTGTCAAAATACTGTACACCTCACAATGCTAAATGAGGGTGAAAATTGATTCCTAGACAGAGGTGATAGGATAAATACATAGTCATGAAATCCTAGCTAAATATGGAATGTACAGTGTAGTGCGCCTTATCACCTAGAACCAGGTCCTAGTGTACTCTGAAATCCAAATAGAAGACAAGTGAAACAATGGTTACATTATTTGCAACGTTACTCAATAGCAAATAGATTCTTATTCAGAAATTGATATAAAACCACTAGTAACTTAAAAAATCCCAAACTATAGTGAAGATTCAGAGACTAAGGAGAATGTGAAAAAATGTTGCTGTCCTGGTGAATATGTGTCATTACTTTAGGTGAATTCACAAAGGTTTTCCCCCATAGAGAAAAGTGGGTCAAACCCAATAGGCGTACTATGGTTCAAAAATGGGTGAAGTCAATTCTACTTTAACCCCAGATGTTCAGCAGGAGGGGCAACTAGCCGGGGGTGGCGGGGCACCAAAGGGAAACCACAAGCCCCCACCCCCAATAAAAGTTCCAGCACAGGGCACAGAAACTGAAAGGCCACAATAAATTAGAATATGAGCTGACCAGCTTTCTCGTTATATACTGATGCAGAGCAAGGGCTTTTTTTCCAAACAGAAACTATGAACTATTCAAGTAAAGATCTCACACAGCAACTAGGTAAGAAGACAAAGAAGAAAATGTGATGTTAAGAATAAATAAGCCTCTTTAATTTAGGACTGTGAGATTCACTTTCTAAGGTGCATTAAACAGCCTTGAAAGGGACCGTGGTTTGGCATGAAAAAGGTTGTCTGACAACGTTTAATTAGACAATTCCACAAAGTGCCAGTTCACTTCTAAGAGTGTTCATTTAATCTTAATTGGCATTTAATTTGTACTACACACAATTATATATGTTCTGTTCTTAAACCCAATACCAATTTAATACAAAAAGAGGTGCTAAGCACCTTTGTCATGATCTTAATCACTTTTCAGTTTCGTTTCCTGTTTGGAGAACCAAACAACTTGGAGAAAAGTAGAATGTCTTTTCAAAGTCCTAAAATAGCTTATGGGCAGACATTGTAGGGTGTTGCAACCTACATTTTGTCTGCAATATTCAGTGAATATATCAGGAACTGGGGACAAGTACTCATAGTACTAAATTTAAAAGATTTGCCACAGAAACAGCAGCAGAACAAGGAGTTTGGGTACCAAATCTAGGTTGCGCTAGCTGCAATTGGAACCTCCAAAACGAAGGAACTAGTACCCAGAAAGGATACTAAATGACTCAAAGGAACAACAAAACACATACGAGGACAAAAGTAACCAAACACATGAAGATGGTGACAGGAGCACAGAGGAACCCGACCAACATTACTGGACAACTCCGAGAGAAAGTAAGTGGCTGCCAGGCAGCAAGAAAACAGTCCACAATAGGGGCAATGGTAGGAGGCGAATCACGATGGTCATGGGTTAACGCAAGCCACCTGGAATTCAGGACAAGGAGGACGACCCCACCTCCAATGTAAAGTGCTTGGGCCAGAAGGATTTAAAAGGGAGGCAGCACTGTGGAGACTAGGAAAGATGTTCCGCGAAGGGACGGCCTGTTCAATCAGGTAAAACGATGTCGGGAAGCTAAGGAATAGCCAGAGATTGGATTCTACCGGCAGATGAGGAGCAGGGAAGAAAGGACAAACGAGCCAAGGCCAAGCCAGTATGGCCACACCAGGTTCCTCGTCAGCAAACCTTCTCCAGTAGCAGGGTTGCAGGAGTTCAGCTACAGACTAGGGATTGAACAGGGTCTCCCACTGATATTACGTTCACACAAGGGCTAACCGCCCCCATCACATCATTATCAGAGAGCGCGCACACAGGTTTTGACCAAGCAGGCTAGCCCGGGAACTGTCAAACGCTGTCCAAACTACACTGGATGTTGGTTGGGAAGTCCAGTACACACCAGTTTCACCTAAAGGGTGCTTTTGTTGGCACACAAAGCGCTGACATCAGCAAAGCAAACATTTTTGCTGGACATTGTGCTCCATGTAGGCCAAGGGATGGCCCAAAACACAACTACCATACCTGTGCATTAAGCTACCAATGCGATAAAAGGGACTAGAATGATGGGGTTACCAAAACTTAATCACAGCCATCAACAGCTTATTTCACATCACACTTTCAGGTTGATAGAACCACCATGGGACCAAAATGGGGCAAAAAAAAAACGGGCCTACTTTGGTAACCGTATGGGTTATTAATACAGCACTGCACATCAGAAACTTAAAAAACGAAGGAAGCTTGCAAAAGGTTTGGGGGACCCAGAAAGCTAGCTAGGAAACTATAACCCTTAAAAAGGAAACTGTGCTCTAAATACCTTCTCTTTGGAAAAGGTTAAGCGGCTTCACAGAAAGAGCCTTGAGCCCCAATCTCACTTACCAGCCTCATGGAAATGGTGGATACCTGGAAAATAACCTTAAGGGCATGAATGTAAAGGCTCAAACAGACCTGCCACTGAGAAGGTAGAGCAGTGACAGTGGAATCAAGTTAGTCAAACCTTTTAAGAAATGAATTAACATTGATATACCAAAGAACGATTTTTGATTGGGATGCTTCTAAAAAACCAAAATATAATAATAATTATTATAATTTTTCTTTTATAACGCGCTTAATACCAGCAAGTGGTTTCTAAGCGCGGGATCGGGATTCAAACCTGTGTTGCCCTGCATGGTTTTGCTTCTAAGACAAACGCGTTTCCCCTGAGCTATCCTTCCTAGAGGTCAAGAAGAACACTTTCCCAGTGCCAATCTGAAGGTACTCCTGTGCAAATGAGAGGAGAAATTAATAGTTACTCACCGTAGTGCATAGTCCCCTTTCCTCCATACTGTATGGGCGTCCCTTGCGAGGGATGGGAGACAGAACTGTTTTCAACAGTAAAATCTTCTTCCCCTTTAAATTTAGAGGGGAGCAGCCCTGGGAGCATGCGCTCGCCTAACTCCGCTCACCAGCGCCACTCCTCAGTCCCCATCGACAATATACAACATTGCCTAATGACACCAGTATTATTAGGGGGAGGATGGTGGGACGTATGGAGGAAAGGGGACTAAGGACAGAGTACGTTTGTTACTACATTGAGTAGAACAAGTTACTTTCTTACCTGGTAACGTTCTTTCGATGGGATGGTCCGACGACGTATTCCATATCTATGACAGGTAATCACCACAGCTGTGCTGCTTCGGAAACTTTTCCGGCGTCTGCGTCCTGCGTCGATGACGTCGATACGCCGACGTCGAGGACCTCCTCCGACGTCATCCGATGTGATAAGTAGGACGCACGACGCCTGTAGCCTCAGTTGTAGTTTTTTCCCCCAGAACGTGTGACAGAAGTCAACTGCCAGTCAGACACAAAGCCTTGCGGAACGTAAGCTGCAATCGCAAAAGAAATTCTGCAGCGGGGAAGGCAGGGCGGGAGCGATATGGAATACGTCGTCGGACCATCCCATCGAAAGAACGTTACCAGGTAAGAAAGTAACTTGTTCTTCGAGGGGATTGGGTCCTCCGACGTATTCCATATCTATGACAGACTCCCAAAGCAGTACCAGAGCAAGGAGGAGGGAAAGAATTTACAAACAAATATAGAATAGCCAATCAAATAGCAGAGCAAAGGACCGCCTTGCCAAAGGCCAGATCCTGCCCTCTGATGGAATCGAGGGAATAATGCCGAACAAATGTATGTACTGAAGCCCAGGTGGCTGCATCACAGATGTTGCGAATAGGAACACCCCTCTGCAGGGCAGTAGATGCAGCCATGCCCCTGGTAGAATGGGCCCGCAAGCCAGCCGGTGGGTCCTTACCCGCCAAGCGGTAACACTCAGAGATGGCCAAAATAATCCAGCGGGACAAAGTCTGTTTCGTCACAGCTTGCCCCAAACGCTTACCAGCGTAACCAATAAAGAGTTGATCGTCCACTCTGACCCGGGACATGCGTGAAACATAAAAGCTTAAAGCTCTCCTAGGATCAAGCCTATGGAGCCTCTCCTCTTCCTTACCAGGATGCGGAGGAGGATAGAATGCCGGAAGAACAACCTTCTGGGCTAAATGAAATTCCGTCACTACCTTCGGAAGAAAAGAAGGACGAACACGAAGGACAACCCTGTCCTTGTAGAAAACAGTGAAGGGTGGCTTAACTGAAAGTGCCTGTAACTCACTCACTCTGCGAGCGGAAGTAACCGCAACTAAAAACACAGTTTTCAGAGTTAACAGCCTCAAAGGGCAAGAATGTAAAGGCTCAAACGGAGCACCCATAAGAAACCTAAGAACAAGGTTTAAATCCCAACCGGGCACCAGGAAAGGTGACGGAGGGAACACATTAGTGAGCCCTTTCAGAAACTGTGAAATCAAAGGGATCTTAAAGTAAGAACACTCTTCAGACGAGCGCTTAAAGATGGACAGCGCCGCCAGGTAACCTTTAATGGTACCCACTTGCAAGCCCCTGTGGGCCAAAGAAAGCAAAAAGGACAGAACCATGGGGATGACACAAGCAAAAGGATCCACATTCCGAACTCTGCACCAGTCGCAGAACTTACGCCAACGGTACAGAGACTTAGTTGCTGGCCTTCGGGCCGAAAGCAACACCTCCATCACGTCTTCAGGGAGGTCCCAATCCCTATACCTCAACCTTTCAGAAGCCAAGCGTGAAGGTTGAGGGATCTGACCTCAGGATGGAGAACCAGACCCCCCTCCCGTGAGAGCAGATCGTCTCGGTAGGGAAGACGACGTGGAGGGCAGATGGACAAGTCGAGAAGGTCCGGGTACCACGTCCTCCGAGCCCACGCCGGAGCAATGAGGATCATCCGGGAACCGAACTTCCGCAACCTCCGCAGCACTTGCGGGATGACGGGGACTGGAGGAAACGCGTACAGCAGCGGGAACGACCAATCCACCACGAACGCGTCTCCTAAGGCCCCTCTTGGAGGAAATTCCCGCGAGCAGAACCTCCCGCACTTCCGGTTGACACTGGAGGCGAAGAGATCCACTTGAGGGGTCCCCCAAAGGGCGAAGATCTCCAGGAGAATCTCCTGAGCCAACTCCCACTCGTGAGAGATCGCGCTCTGCCTGCTCAGAGCGTCCGCCGTCACGTTTTCGGCTCCGGCCAGATGAACTGCCGAGACCGAAACTTCCTGCTGGATGGCCCAGAACTCGAGCTGCATCGCCTCCCTGCACAGAGGAAGTGACCCTGCCCCCCCCCTTTTTGTTGAGGTAGTGCATGGCCACCGTGTTGTCCGTCAGGATCAGGACATTCCTTCCCCGCACAGTCGGCAGAAAAGCCTTCAGGGCTAGCCTGACGGCCCTCAGCTCCAACAGATTGATATGGAGTCTGGACTCCGACGGAGACCAACGACCGCTGACTGTCAGCTCGTTGGCATGAGCTCCCCATCCCGTGAGGGATGCATCCGCCACGATCGTCACCTCGGGCCAGGGAAGCCAAAATGGAGCCACCTTCATCAAGTTGCCTTCGACGGCCCACCACAGAAGGTCCTGGGCGACCGAGGGCGGCACCTGAATCGGGTCCGACATCCTGCCGGAGGACTGCGACCATTGCATCTTGAGTGCCCACTGCAAAGATCTCATGCGCAGGCGAGCCTCTGGCACCAGAAGAATGCAGGATGCCATGAGGCCGAGCAACCTCAAGAACTCGAACGCTGGGAGCGTCTGGGCATGCTGAAACATGTGCACCATCTGCTGAATGCGAAGAGCCCTCACCTGGGGAGGAAAACACTGCCCCAGGGAAGAGTCGAGCACAGCTCCGATGTACTGGAGCCTCTGCGTTGGCGTCAAATGGGACTTCCTTAAATTGAGGGAGAAGCCCAGCCTGTGGAGGGAGTGGCAGGTGATGGACAGATGATCCAGGACTTGCTCGGGAGAGCTCCCCCTGATCAACCAATCGTCCAGGTAGGGGTAGACGTGAATCCCCCCTTGCCTGAGATGCGCTGCCACCACCACCATGAGCTTGGTGAAAACCCTCGGGGCGGAGGTCAATCCGAACGGCAGGACCCGAAACTGAAAGTGCGAGTCGCCAACAGCGAACCTCAGGTACTTCTTGTGCTTGGGATGGATCGGCACATGGAAGTAAGCATCCTTGAGGTCGAGTGACACCAACCAGTCCTGAAGCTGAAGGGCCTGGAGGACTTGAGAGAGAGTAACCATCTTGAACTTGTCCTTCCTGAGGAGTTTGTTCAAACCGCGCAAGTCCATGATGGGTCTCAATCCCCCGTCTTTCTTGGAAACCAAAAAATAAGGGGAATACCATCCCTTGTTCCTCTCCGCTACAGGCACCAGTTCTATAGCGCCTTTCTCCAGCAGGGCTTGAATTTCCTGCGCAAGGAGCGGATCCGGACACTTCAAAGAGAGGTTCCCCGGTGGATTGTCGCGAGGCCTGTGCCGAAAGGGAAGACAGTAGCCGTGGGCTATGATCTCCAGAACCCACACATCTGAAGTAATGGCTTGCCACTCTACAAGATGCTGCGCCAGCCTTCCCCCAACCGGCGAACCATGGGACATGGCCTCATGACTGAGTAGGAGCGGCTGCGGCGTTACCCGAGGGCAAAGAGGCAACTGCCCGAGCGGCCTTGGCACCACGGGTACCCTGTCGTCCACCTCTGGTACCCCTGCGTTGGCCTCTTTGACTGCCAGCTCCTCTCGCTCTACTGAAGGATGAGTAATAGCGAAAGGAACCACCCCTCCACTGCTGTCCCCTAGGACGAAAAGGCGGAGGTTGGCGAACTGCAGCGCCCAACGACTTCGCTGCAGCTTTTGAGGTCTGCAACCTCTCAAGGCTCTCGTCAGCCTTGCTGCCAAAAAGGTGTTCACCATCCAAGGGCATGTTGAGGAGCCGGGACTGCACATCAGGAGCAAACCCCGACTTCCGCAACCACGCAAACCTGCGTATCACGGTGCTCGCCGCCATGGACCGACTGACGCATTCAGCCAAGTCCAGACCCGACTGAACGGACTCACACATGGCATCCTTACCATCCTGGACCATAGCAAGGAAACCCTCCCGTTCAACCCCTTCGGGAATATGTTCAGCCGCTAATGCAACACAGTTCCACAGAGTGTGCGTGAAACGTGACAAGGCACAAACGGAGTTGGCCGCCTGAAGCGCCATACCACCAGAAGAAAACACTTTCTTCGCCCAGCCATCAAAACGTTTGTCGTCCCTATCAGGAGGGATGGTAGGGTACGACGCCTGCTTTGCCGGGGCCGTGGCCGCCTGCACCACCAAACTCTCCGGAGTGGGGTGCCTGGTCAAGTAGCAGGGGTCGCTACTGGCTGGACGGTATTTACGCGACAAGGAACTGCCCACCGCCGGGAGACTCTCCGGAGCAGTCCAAGCCGCCGCCGCCACCCTTCTCTGTAAAGCCATATGGAACGGCAGTACCGGGTCAGTTGGGGGACCAACATCAAGGATGTCCGTCAGATCATCCTGCACAAACTCCCCTGGGGGAGCAGACCATCCCAAATACTCAGACACCCTAGCCATAAGGCGCCGGTACGAGGAATCGGCATGGGAGCCAGGCTCAGGCCTACAAAAGTCCACCTCCGGGGAGGTGTCCAGTCCACTGGCATCATGCAGTGACTGCCTCAAATCGTCAAACTGACTACGGCCCGAGCCAATGTCATCAGGCACCAGACTAGGAACCAGGCCATCAGAAACCTCATCCGCCTCCGAAATAAATTCCAGGTGGCGAAAAGGCACCCGAGAGTGCTTGCTCTTAACCAGAGCCTTCCTAGGGGGTACACCCGTGACACGGGGCACCTCCGACACGAAAGGCGTCGATGGCGTCGAGCGAATCGGCGCCGACGCCGAGAAAACCGGCAACGGCGCCGAGAGGATCGGCGTCGACGAAATCGGCGTCGACGTCAGATGCAGCGCCTCCAGTATCGGCGGCGTCGACACAGCCCTCGAGGCCGGAGCCCCGAGCGTGTCCCTCGACGACCTGAACGTCGACGGCCTCCTCGAAGCCGGAGCCTCGAGAAAGCCTGTCGACGCCCTCGACGCCTCAGACGTCGACGTCTTCCTCGAAGACTTCACAGGAGCACACGGTCTCGAACGCGTCGAGGACCGGGACCTGGAACGGGTACGGCGAGAACGAGCCTCCTTGTCCGAACGGGACCGCTCCCGTGACTCGTGCCGACCACTCTTGCGAGCGGCGTCTCTCGACCTCACACGGCCGACCCCACTTGGGGGCGCGGACGGCTGAGTACCCTGCGACTCAAGAATCGCCAACACCTCTATTGGGGTTAATTATTAGTTTCAGGAGAGTTTCAGGAGACCCTCCGGTAAGCACCATCGTGTTAATTTGGACCAAAGTAGGTTACGATTAACTTCATCAAACACTAGGCAAAAATGCATTCTCTAGGCCTCGATCCGAAATTAATTGCGGCCTCCCACTCTACCTACTGTACACGCCTGTAGTAGTTGCAATAGTTGGCAAATGTGCTCTATGGCTTCTGTTCTTTTTCGGTGTCGACTGACATTCCCCACCCCCCCCCGACCAAGCGATCTTACGTTGAATGAGGTTAGTAAATATCTTCATCTCGAAGTTGGGGCCAACCAATGGCACTAAAAAACAATCTGAGGACATGGAATCATGAAGGAACATGGGTCCTTGGACACTTCAGTTTTTTTTCGAATACCCCAAAAATATGCACTACTCTGAGCCAATCACCAGATGGCATATGCAGGGCATGTGACCAAGCAGATTCACAAACCACAGAAATACACATGCACACAGAAAAGGGCCTAGGAAGACCCTGCTCACTCCTATACCTAAATGTATGATGTGCACCTTGTTGTAAACTCAGTCGAATATAACTCTAAGGGGTGAAGAGAAAAAGAGATCCCTGGACACAAGCATGAGACATTACTGAGCGCTGCAGAGAATCCAAAATGCCAATATATGAACTGTGCCAGTATTCCTCACAACCTCTTCTATAAAGTAAAGCAGGTTACACACAGGTAAACCATATCCTCAAGTATAGGAACAGAAGGGGTTCTAACCCTATAAATCGTAGAGTATAATGAATGCAACCAAAATTTAGATAAAGCAACCCAATACATTTCAATGGGTAAGAGTGCAGTAATATATTGCTTTGAAATACATCTGGAATAAATCATTGTCACAGACAAATTCTAGTCTTTGGTAGAAAACTCGAGGGACCAAATAATGACCCATGATAAATGCTGAAGTTCAGGTGAGACCATATGTAGACACTTTGGAAGAGTTATGTTTGCAGACATTCCCCCAATGGAACCATCAGGGGGAAGTCTGGGTTAAAGCCAGGTTAAGTACTTGTTCCACGCAACAGTTGCAGAAGCAGCAGCTGGCCAAAATGGATGTCGAGGGGACATCCATGAAAAGCTTCAGTCCCAGTTTTGAGACAGGTCAGTAAAGGAGGACGGAAAAGGAGCATGGTACAGGCTGACACAAGTCAATAGCAACCCACAGTTGTGGGCATGCAAAACCCCATTACTCCAGAACCCAAAGGACTCCTTAAGATAATGCCAAAGAATATATCATGACTTCTGGACCTCAGGAAAGGTACACATGGTGCCAGTCACTCAGGATTCGATTCACAAAAGAGAACCTGGTATGAACATGTCTTTTCCCACAGTGCTTGAGACTGGATTAGGTAGTCGGGGGCCTTGAATCCTGGACCAGTGGACCCAGACAAAGAAAAGAAAGAATAGTCGATGTACCCAGGACTACTACCCACTTACCAGACGTTGGCACAATGTCATTAAGGCACCAGGAGGACTCAGTAACCCACCCAGGAAGATCCATTGTTGGTGCTGACAATATCGGATATTCTCTCATGAGCCCGGAGCAGAACCATATCACAGGCACGATTACAATATGACAAAGTTAGAATTATGAGGTGCCATGTGTGGTTGTCAAGAATGGGAGCAGACCAGAAAACTGACATATTGGTCTCTGCTTAGGACATAGATGCAACCAGTGATGGCAACTGAGTGAAGGTGAAGTTTGTTCTTGACTGAGAACCAGAATAAATGTCACAAAGATATTGGGTACCAGGCCACTCAATGTCTGAAAATGTTCCAATAAAAATTGCACTGGTTCAGTGTAACTGACCAGATGTAGGTTACTGTATTATGATTTTCACAGTCTAATCTTATGAAAACCCAGAGAAATCTGTATTCAGGGGCCATACTTTTAGACAGGGCGCAACTGGCAGTTTCCTGGTCTTTTGCCGATAGCAGTACAGAAATAAAGTGTACTCTGTTGATGCTGCTATGATTATAGTGTGTAGATTTTATTTGCAGTTTTTACACGGGAGGTGGCTTGGGAGGCACAACTAGGCAGACACCAAAAAAAGAACCGCCCCATCAGAGGAGCAATGGTTGGGACAACCCAATAGGTGCCAGGAGGAAGTATGAACAGATTAATAGTGACCCACCACTCTTCTGGGAAACAGAAGCACCGAACCTCGAGGCACTTGGTGCAAAAGACTTTTGATGGGAAGCAATACTGCAGTGACCTAGAAACAGTCACAGAATGGGACAGTCAGTTCTGCTAGCAAGGAGCAACAGGAGAATGATGAGAAAAGGCGCAGGAAGGACACCCAGCATCCAAGAGTAGAAAAGGAAACCTTATTTAAAGTGATAACTGTACTCCTTTCCGCCACACGTATGCATTCTTTATTCAACAAGTAAGCCCCCAGAGGCGCCAGGTAGGTTTGTACATGAGGAAACTGGTGCCACGGAGCAGACAAGATCAGATAGGAATAACAATACATTGTCTACTGAGATTTGTAGAGTATTCTGATCCCTGCCAAGCATCCAATGCAAAACCTAAGCCATTTCCCTCTATACTGAGACCTATTGGAACCTTTTCTGGATGCTGCCAGGATATGCATATTGTCTTTCAATAAGCCCAAAGGTCCTAAAGTTAGTTTTCATGTGCCAAGGAAAGTGATTAAGGGGAGAGGTAGTACACCTATCAACATAATCTGATCATTCCTGGCTCTTCAGGACTGCTAGAGAATATCAAGACTCAGAGGATGAGGTAGGAAAAGGTGTACTCTGATGTGTTGCCCTAGGCAGCTCTCCCCACTTCCTTATCAAGAAGTATAAAAATGCCACTTGCGTTTCACTTCTGTAGCAAAGTGGTCCACCTGCAGTATCCTGTTCCTGGAAAGACATCTATCCCAGCACATCTGGATGGAGTTCTCATTCGTGATTGGAGCGCCCACCCTACTCTGAGGGCATCTGCCTCCTTGTTGTCCCTACCTGCCAAGTGGGCCAACTGAAAGGAGATGATGTTCGACAGGTCCGATTCCCATATCTGCACTGTCAGTGTGCACAATTTTGTCGATCTTGTGAATCCCTGCCTGTTCAGATAAACAAAAAACATGGTTCCCCCACATTGTTCATAACGATCATACATGTGGAATTTTTCAGAACTGGCAAAAAGCTTTGAAGGCCTAGGAAACAGCTTTCAGTCAGACAAATAAAATGTGCCCCCCCCCCGCTCTTGCTGACAACATACATCGTCAATTTGTAAACCATCTCACGGTGGGTCCCCACCCAAGAGGGAAAAGTCTGCTGGCTGGTGTGGAGGATCCAGAAAGGAAGTCCCCCTCCCCCCCCTAAAAAATATTGCTTGTTCGAATCACCAGAGTTTAGCTCTGATCCAGTCTGGGATCTGAACTGGCTTGTTTTGAATATCTTTAATTTGGTCCCATTGTGCAGCCAGGTGGAGTTAATGCGGTACATATGAAGCCTTGCCACGGGCACCGCAATGATGCAGGTCACCATTAGAACCGACAGATGCTGGCACCAACACGCTGTGGTCCGGCTGCGGGTCAAGAAAAGGTTTACCATTGCAAAGACACTTGCCACACGTTCTGGAGTTGGGAACAGTTTCTGTTTTCTAGAAGCTATGATATGATATGACATTTATAACGCGCCTGTAAAGAAGTGTTTCTAGGCGTGACAAGACAAAGAGGAGAAACAAAGGGAGGACCAAAACAACAATCTAATTAGGCCTTGTGTCATTCAGATTGCGCAGGTGCAGGGATGAGGGGCGAAGTACAGGTAACCTAATAAATGCAGCCAGCGGGTGGCTCATAAGCGCAGTGAGAAGGGACTGCAGGGTTGCAGGTACAAACTCTTAAGTGCATGGGGAGCCCGGAGGCAGTGCAAGGGCAACTGGACATGCAGGAGCTTGGGCCAGAGGTCAGAGGTTATCCAGGTGACCAGCGCCCAGAGCAGTCAGGGACATCAGCAGGGGAGAGGAAGAGAAAAAGTGGAAGCAAAAAGGATGGTTTTGAGTCATTTCTGGAACTGGAGGTGGTTCAGCTTAAGTTTGAGAGAGGCAGGGAGGCTGTTCCAGAGGGAGACCCAAGCAGAGGAACGAGATCTGCCCTGCACACTCTGCTTGGAGAAGCATCTGACCCTCAGAGTTGGAGGTGGTTGAGCGGAGAGCTCGAGAAGGAAAATGTTTAGGAAGAGAAAGTTGGAGGTAGCGCAGTCCCAGGCACCAGAAAGCCTTGTGGATGATGCAAAGGGTCTTGAACTTGATCCTTGCAGCCACAGGGAGCCAGTGGAGAGATTTCAGAACTGGAGAGATATGATCCCTGGGTTTGAGGCCAAGGACAAGTCTTGCAGTCCTGTTCTGGATAAGTTATAAAGGCCGAAGAGTAGAGGCAGGCAGATTTAGAAAGACCCTGTTGCAGCAGTCCAGCCTAGAGAGGACCAGAGCTCTGGAGACAGTGAGCCTCTGGGAGAAAGTGAGAAAAGGAAGAATACCTCTGAGGTGGTGTAGCTGGTAGTGGACTTTGTAATTGTAATTGGTTATTTATAACAGTTTCTAAGCGCAGACCGGGGGATCGAACCTGTGTTGCTGCGCATCGTCTTGCTTCCAAGACGAGCGCGTTGCTCGTGAGCTATCCTCCCGAGGGGACTTCTTAGAGATGGAAATGTGAGGAGAGAAGGAGCGGGTGGAGTCGAAGATGACACCAAGGTTCTTAGCCTGACAGGAGGGAGCAGGAAGAGGATCCAGAGGGGGCAGCCAGAGAGAGAGAGGAAAGGAGGGAGCAGGTGTACCGATGAGGATGATCTCAGTCTTACTGGCATTAAGGCATAGATCATTAGCAGCACACCAATCCTGCATTCGTATGAGAGAAGGAGCAGAGGTGGCTGAGGGGAGCCTAAAAGAGAGCAGTGTCTTCCGCATAACACTGAAAACTGGAGCAGAAAGTAGCGATGCAGTGGGCAAGAGGTGCCAAGTAGTGGTTGAAAAGCCAGGGAGAAAGGTTAGTCCCGTGGGGATCACCACAAGTAGAGAGAGAGAGAGAGAGAGATAAAAGAGCGGAAAGACCCCGTTGGACCCGAGAGGGTCGGTCGTTGAGAAAGGAGGTCAACCGCATCAAAAGCAGAGGATAGATCAAGGAGAAGAAGGACATAAGGAAGATTAGAGTCAAGATTAGAGCGCAGGTCTTCACGGGTGTTCAGGAGAGCAGTTTCTGTGCTTCTGGCAGCTCTGAAGCCAGATTGGTGGTCATGGAGACAACCAACATATTCAGTATGCAGATTAAGCAGGGGATGGACAGCTTTTCCAGAAGTTTGCCCAGGAAAGAAGTGAAGGAGATGGGGCGATAGCTAGCTGGAGAGGAAGGATCAGCAGAGGGCTTCTTTTTAAAATACTTTATATATAGAATGCTTGACCTTACAACAGAAGACAAGAATAGGAGCGCTTACAGTAATAGGATTTCACATACGTTTTGCGCACATTGATTGGCAGCAGTCGAGTCGTTTCTAGAGTGGTTGCTGGTATCCACATAAAACCCAGTGATTGCAAGGGATTGCAATGCTCAATGAGGGGACGAGTTTTCAAGTGGTTGGGGCGCTCCATTGTCTTGGGTATCTTACTGTAATGACATTAGGTAATTGTAAAACGGGGCCCATACATCAATCGGTTTACAGTTTCTGGGTTGTAGCATGGACCATCGCTGCTCCTGGTCTGACGCCCAGGTAACTGCTCGCAGCCAGTGTGGAACAGTAGGGCAAATGGGCTGAAGACATAACAACATACCTCGGGCTGCCAGTAACAAACAGACTCGCCAATCTACAGAGGTCTTGCCGAAGATACTCAAATCTGTGGAAGAAACAATTAAGTGGGGTGGGATCAACAGTATAATTTAGTACCTTTGACAGAATGTCACATACACTGCCCCAATATTCCCTAGCCTTGGGCAGTCCCAGAGCATGTGGAGGTATCTCGCCTCCTCCGCCTGGCATCTAGGGGACAAAGCGGAATGGGTGCGAGAAAAGAGGTGTAGTCTGACCGTGGTCTAGTCTGGCCGCGGTGTAGTGGAACGTGTGTTGTATCTTGAATTGTATGCAGTGGAATAATTTATTATAATATCTAGGTCTTTGGCCCAGGATTCTCAGTGCTTCACGGAGGGGTTTACTGCCTCTGGACTGCAACAAGTCGTATAACCTGGCTACTCCCCCCACGGTTAGATGTTCCTCCCATGACTATGTCTAGTAGTGGCTTGTTAGGGGGTAATGCAGGGAATTATGTCCAGGCTTTTTTGGCAACTCGGCGCAGCCTGGCATATTGTAGCCAACACGAGGGGTGCCTCCGCAAGGGTACAGTTATGTTCTGAAGTGTAATAAAGGATCCCATATTGTAGACATCCCCTATTGTTGTAAACCCATCTGACGTCCACTGTTGCACCGCCATTTTGTATGCACTAGGGAACGTCGGGAAACATTCCATAAAGGCAGATCACCATGGAAGGGGTGGGGTTATCGATCTTTTTCCAAATCTTACTCCAGGCCAGTGCCGTTGCAGCAATGGGATCACTCACTCCGGGGTCTTTTCATATCAGAGGTAAAATCAATGAGCGCACATCGCCAGCACCAGCCGCGCGTCGCTCAATTTTGACATGTGGGTGGTGTGTGTCCTCGCCGAACCAGTAAACTGCATAGTATACCTGTGCTGCAACCCAGTATTTTTCAAAGTCTGGAGCCGCCAGACCACCCTACAAATAGGGCCAGGTCAAGGTATCCCATTTTAGTCTGACCACACAAGCATGCCACAGGAAGTTATTAGTCACCGCTTTCAGCATATCAAAGCAGAGGGCTTCTTAAGAAGGGGGTGCACAAGGGAGTGATTGGGGGGGGTACCAGTGGCAAAGGAGTGATTGCAGAAATCGGCCAAGGGTGTCGATGTGGTCCTTGATGGTTCTGGATGAGCAGGGGAGAACCTGCTTTGATGAGACTTTTAGATCGGACTTGTGTAGAAATATCGTCCGGGGTGAACAAGGAAAAGGAGGAGAGATGGCCACAGACGGGCCAGTAGTGGTAGAGGAGGAGGAAGTAGAGGAAGAGAGGATGGACAGAGTGTCCTGAGCTTTAGTAGTTAAATGAGAGGTCAAGGCCGTGCAGAGGGCCTGGGAGGGAACAGGAGAGGTAGAAACTGCATCAGGATTGGCCAGCTAATTGTGGATTTTGAAAAGTTTGGCCGAGTTGTTAAATGCCGCAGAGACACGGGCTTGGATGTAGGCTCTTTTCTTAGAGAGGACAGAAGGTCTGCATTGCCTTTGGAGCAGGCCAGTTTGTCAGGGGGTGTGCCTGATACCCTCCTCTTCCTCTCAGCCGCTCTACACTTGCAGTTAAGGGTGGCGAGGTTGGAGTTGTACCATGAGTTGCACTTGGATTTGGGCTTCAAGCAGATCCTCATGACAGGGGCAAGGACATCCAGAGTGTTAGAGCTAGAGAGATGAAGGTTAGAGAGGGCTGCGTCAGGGTGTGAGTCAGCCAAAGGTGCAAAAGGAGAGAAAGTGGTGGCGAAAGCCTCAACTGACACGCGCTTCATGGGTTGGATGACAGAGAAGGTAGGTGGCAGTGATGGAGTCGGCTTAACCTGAGGGGTAGAGAGAGAGAGAGAGAGAGGTGGGAGGAAAGGAGAAAGTGGTCACGCCAAGAGAGGAGTGGTGAGAAGGTTAGAGAAGGTGAGGTCTGAGGAGATCAGAACATCCAGGGTGTCCTCTGTAGAGTGAGTCGGGCCAGAGGAAAGAATAGAGAGAGAGTCACAGAGGTTGCGAAAAAGTCCTGAAAAAGGGCTAGTAGCATCCAGGTGGATGTTCAGGTCTCCGAGGGGGAGATGTTGAGAGGTAGAGGCAAGGAGGGTGGAGGAGAGGTCAGCCCACAGAGAGGAAGAGAGCGACCTGGCCAGGCGGTCTGTAGATCGTGGCCACTGTGAGAGAGAGGCCAAGAGAAATGCAGAGTGCACAGACCAGGCATTCAAAGGCGGAGTAGTCCTGCATTGGAATGATAGAAGCAGGGATCCACTCCAGGAAAATCAAGGCTACACCCCCACCGGGACGGTTGGTTCCAAGTTCGGAGAGAGTTTCAGTGAGACCGAGTACATCCAAATCAAGCTCTTCCAGGAGATGGCAGATGTCAGAGGAATGATTGACAGCTGAACGAGAGTAGCAATGTGGAGCAGGTTGCCACTTTTGAAGGACTTCCGCAAAGGGGTACAGGCCAGAGGTATGGCATGCATAAGTGTTGAGGTGCCCGAAGGTGGGTAGAGGAGAAGACAGGGTAGTCGAGAGAAGAAGAAGAGTGCCACAGGGGTGGTGGAGAAAGGAGGCAACAGGGTGGCCAGAGAAGCAGCAGGGGGTGCCAGAGTGGTGGCTGCGGAAGGAGGCGCAGGAGACAGAGAGGGATAAGAGGGGACAGCAGGAGAGGAAAGGAAGTTGATAAGGCGCAGGAAATGTTTATCAAAAAGGAGGAGATTGGCCTGAGGGCCCTGGACCAAGACGGTGCCATTCAAGTATATGATATGATATATTTTATTTATATCGGGCCCATATACAGGTGTTTCAGAGCGCGACCAGACAAAGGAAGGGGGAGCAGGGTAGAAAAACAGAAACAAATGATCTTACTAGGTCCAGTGACATTGAGAACGTGCAAGTGCATGGGAAAGGGGGAAAGTGCAACAAAAAAAGGCAGGGGGGCAAAGAAGTGCAAGGCATAGGATAATAATAAGTTAGTGTATAAAAGTGAATAAATAAGGTGATAAGAGCAGTGATAAGGGCAGCCAGTGAAGGGTGCAGTGCAGGTCAAGTCAGATTCGGTAGCATCTGATAAGTGCAGGAGAGGAGTGGGGGGGACCTGTGAGGGTCCAGATAACAGGCCCCAGTGCAGGGGTGGCAGGGAGGCAGTGCCGGAGGATAGGTGACTGGGCCAAGGGGGCCCTATTGGCAGGTGAGGCAGTGCTGAGAAGAGAAGGCAGATCAGCAGGGGAGGAGAGCGTCAAAGGCAGATTCGAAGAGGAAGGTCTTAAGGAGCTTCTGGAATCGTAGATGGTTTTCCTCCAGTTTCAGGGTGGCAGGGAGGCCGTTCCAAAGGAAGGATCCGGCCGAGGACAGATCTGCCCCCTGCACGTTTCTTAGAACAGCGGCTGACCCTGAGGGAGTTTGAAGTAGAGGAGCGAAGGGCTCGAGAAGGGAGGTATTTACGTAGGGATAGTTGAAGGTATTTTGGCCCCAGAAAGCCTTGTGGCAATGCAGAGGGTTTTAAATTTAATCCTTGCATCCACTGGGAGCCAATGGAGGGATTTCAGTGCTGGGGAGATACGATCCCAGGGCTTGAGGCCAAGGACAAGTCTTGCAGTTCTGTTCTGGATTAGCTGTAGAGGCTGGAGGCGGGTAGCTTTAGAAAGAGGCTGTTACAGTAGTCCAGCTTAGAGAGAATCAGAGCTTGAGAGACAGTGAGCTTCTGTGGGAAGGAGAGGAAGGGAAAGGTACCTCTGAGCAGGTGTAGTAAGAAGTTAGATTTTTTTGAGACTTCAGAGATGTGCGAGGAGAAGGATAGTGTGGAATCAACGATGACCCCGGGGTTCTTTGCTTCACATATAGGTGCAGGAGGAGGGCCGGGAGGGGCAGGCCAGAGAGTAAGGGGGAAGGAAGGAGAGGGTGTGCCGACGAGGATGATCTCAGTTTTATTTGCATTTAAACAGAGATCGTTGGCGGCACACCAATTTTGAATGGCGATTAGACAGAGATGAGGGAGGGAGAGGAGGTGGCGGAGGGAAGCCTGAAAATGAGTTGTGTGTCGTCAGCATAGCATTGGAAGTTGGAGCAGAAGATAGAAATGCAGTAGGCAAGGGTTGCCAAGTATTTATTGAAAAGCCAGGGTGAGAGATTAGACCCCTGAGGAACACCACAGGTAGAGAGGGAGATGGAGGAGAGGAAAGACCTAAGTTGTACCTGGGAGGGTCGATCAGAGAGAAAGGAGGTAAGCCAAGCCAGAGCCTGATCAGTGATGCCAAGTTTGTCACGGAGCCGATTGAGCAGGATGGTGTGGTTAACCGTATCGAAGGCGGAGGAGAGATCAAGTAGGATAAGGACAGAGGGGATGTTAGAGTCAAGGTTGGAGAGCAGATCTTCATGGATGTTCAGGAGAGACATTTATGATGGTCTTAGAGGAGTGGAAGGGGGCCAAGAGGGCCTCCCACCAGGTGCAACCATTAATGAGAGAGGAGGAAAAAGGAGAGAGAACAGAGACCATATGGGGGGTCCATAGGCCTGGAAGAAGCACTGGTGTAGGTATCCGCGATAGTGAGGCCTGGGTTGGAGAACAAGATGTCTCTATTGAGCTTCTTCCTGCCAGACTTAGTGAGAGGGATAGGATAGTCGATAGAAAAGCAATAAGAGAAGATAGGTGAGACAGAGAACACCATAAAGGATGAGGGGAAAGTGAGAAGGGCTCCCAAGCAGGGGAGGTTGGGGGGTAGCACTGGGGGGGATGGCGGGGACAGGCGAGGCACAAGGGGGGGGGCACGAAAGGGACGGGAGAACAACAAAGAACAAGAACAATGAACCTGGTAGTGAAGAGTGCAGGCAATGCAATGCCAAAAACCGTAGAGAACACAATTTCAACATTGTAGAGAACACACAAAGTCAATACCATTAACAAGACACAAAACACAAAAGGATCCTAGGAGTAAGAATGCAGGTAATATAATTCCAAAAAATGTGGAGTGCAACACAATGTTAAGTACAGTACATAATAGAACAGAGAAGGGAAAGGGTCAAGATGCGAGAAGATGGGAACGCAGTGGGTGGAGGGGAATGGAATAGGATGCAGGTACCTACGATGCGGTGGAGCGCACACGCAAGAGACAGGGGGGTGCACGCAGCCTAAGTTCCGAGAGAACGCATGCGGCCTAAGTTACGAGGGACCGCGTGCGGCTAAGATCCGAGGGATGGCACGCGGCATAAGATGCGAGGGAGCGCACACGGTATAAGATGCGAGGGAGCGCGCGTATGCTGGGGGGAGATGCAGGCACGTGGGGGGGATGAGAGGACCGGTTGCAGGGGGGAGCAACGCATATACAAGAGGAGAAGGGGCACAGGTCAGGGGGGGTTGCGTGGAGTGTAGCAAAGCTAACTCTCACCACACCTTCTTACTTTGCAGCCACAGACAGGAGGGTGAGGTCGTCCGTGCTCACAGTCTGCGCTGCTACCCCATCGCCACCAAACACTTGCGTCGCTCAACACTACGGCCTTGTCCTGCAAGGGCTTTGCTGCAGAGGGTCCGAACCTCGGTTCTTGTAGGCACGGAAGCATGGATGTTGCGATGCGTGCTATGTATAATCGGGCAGCATCTCCTGCGTTGCTCAACAACGCGGCCTTGTCCTGCGAGGGCTTTGCTGCAGAGGGTCCGAACCTCGGTTCTTATATGTACCGAAGCATGGATGTCGCGATGCATGCTTTGTATAATCGGGCAGCATTTCCTGCGTCGCTCAACAACGCGGCCTTGTCCTGCGAGGGCTTTGCCGCAGAGGGTCCGAACCTCAGTGCTTATAGGCACGGAAGCATGGACGTAGCTACGTGTGCTACGTATAATCGGGCAGTGTCTCCTGCGCACCTGCATCACAACACCACAGCCTTGTCCTATGAACTCAAGTCTGTGTCAGTACCAGTGTAGACATTTTGGTATGAACAGAAAGCCTCAATGAAAACATGAAGTCGAATATAAAGGTAAAGATGAACTATTAACTGATCTGAAAAGCCTGCCCTAATTAACCAGCAATCATCTAAAGGACGGTACAGAGGAATTCTACTAAAGCAAAGGCAGTCTCTAACTACTGCCAAGACCCTGCCGGCAGGGCTGTACCTTGTACTGATAATGGCTTCTTTCCAATAAGGGAAATAAGAGGAAGGACCAACGAGGAGGGCAAATCGGCACATGCTGAAATGCGTCTTGGAGATCCTGAGTGGCAAGTAAGCTGCCCAGTTGCAAAGCAGTCCGACTAATCACCACGGTCATCACCTTGAACGCCTCTAAACCCTCCTGTGTACTTCGATGGACACAGGGCTGCCTTTGCCGGCCTGTACAGCCCTGTTTCGCTGCAGCCTTTATATGAGTAGTGAAGGATTTTGCAGATTTCACGCTCGTTTATTATTAAGCTTGTCCAGAGGATAAAGGGCTCAACCCCAATAAAGGCGATCCAGAATCTTTTAAAATTGGATTTTGCCCCTTAAGTGCCTGGTGCGCAGTGCCGATTCTACAGCTATGCCCCTAGCTACAGTGTCTTGCTGATATGAAGCCTCCATCAGGTCCTGTTCGACCTGGCGTGCCTCTACAAGTCCTCAATGGAAAGCCTTCTAGTTGTCCATAAGTAATAAAGCGTCATAATCGCCCAATTTTCTCCACAATTTCAGATTTGCTGCCATCATAGTTTCTGTGTTTGCTTACCTCAGAACAAGGGATTTATTTTGATGAAATATTTTACCAGCAGCTTCAAGAATCCCACCGTCACGACCTAGCAGCTCTTTGCAAGGATGCAGAGGATGTAGAAACTTGAGTATTCCCGAATTGCGTAAACGCCACCACAATGTTGGAGGAGTGTGATGTAGGCTGATCCATTAAACAGTTTCAAGCCAGGTAGGTAACAGTAGCGAATGACCAACTTCTACCTGATGGAACCAACACTGGTTTTTGCATCTCCAAGCTCAGAGGCCCCAGAGACAGAAACCTGTCGGAGCCTCTAGGACACGACTGTCCGATTTCTCGCCACTCCAGGCTGTTGATGTGCCACCTGGTTTCTGTCGCTGACCAAAGACTGTTCACCTGCAAGTCCTCGCAGTGAGCGCTCCAACCCTTCACAGACGCATGCGTGACCACGGGTCTTTGGCCAAGGAGGCCAGAAGGGCTCCCCCACCATAAGATTGCTGCCTTTGACCCACCAATCAATGTTGAGGACCACTTGATTCCCTTCCCTATCTGAGTATCTAGGACTGCTCCGATGAACTGGAGCTTTTAGACTGGTGTTAAATGGGACTTCAAGTTCAGGGAGAAGCCCAGCATGTGCAGTAGTAGAGAAGTGCACTCTAGATGAGAAGACTTGCTCCGCTGATTTCCCCCGGATCAGACAGTAATCCTGAGGTGAGCCGCGACTACCGCCATGGGCTTGGTGAAGACCCTTGGAGTTGAGGTCAACCCAAAAGGCAGCACTTTGAACTGATAATGGTTGTCCCCCATGAGGAATCTTAGGAACTTCCTGTGCTTTAGGTGTATAGGCACATGGAAATAAACGTCCAATAGGTCTAATGACACGAGCCAGTCCTGAAGTTTGGGATTGTGGACAATTTCTTTCAACGTCACCATCTTGAATTGATCCTTCCTCAGGAACTTGTTGAAGGCTCAGAGGTCCAGGATGGGACGGAGACCACCTCCCTTCTTGGGCACCAGGAAATACCGGAAATACCAGTCCGACCATCTCCGATCGGTAAGTACCTCTTCCACGGCACCCTTCTAAAACAGGTCTCTCAGCTCTCCCTGTCCCGGTTGGTTTGGAGGCAGTGGGGGTCTGTCCGGGGACTTTCTTAAAAAGAGCAGGCAATAAATAGCCCCACAGAATAGTTTGCAGGTCACAGGGATCAGAGGTAATCTCCTGCCACTGGGGCCAATGCCCTGCCAACCATCTACCAACCAGTAAGTTGTGAGAAGGGGAAATCAAAGCGGCTTAGAGGGCTGAGCCGCCCCTGCCACTGGCTGTTGGCCTCTAGAAGCCCCTCTGCCCCTTTTGGGACACGAGAAACGCCTCTGCCCCTGCTTGGCTTGCAGGAGCTGCTGCTTTCTGCCATAGGGTACATTATTTGGAAACAAAGGGGTGGCGTCCTGCCACATGCATTTTTCCATTTACAGGTATTTTCTGTAAAAAGTACCTATTTTTTCATGCTTTATATTAAAAACCTGCTCTGTGCTAACTTTAAACCAATTAAAAGATAGAAGAGCAAAAATAGTCACCGAGTTCACATAGTCTTTTATTATTTAGCTAGTGTAGAAATGAAGTTGTAGCCCAAAACATTGCTTTTTTTAAAAGAGGGTTTTCTTTGGGGGGTAATTAAGTTCTGCATTCTTCTTATACTCTTTTTGTAAATTGTGAAACAAAACATATTTGATACATATCACAGTGGACGAACAAATGCAAATATATACATTAACACAATAAATATTTAGGTGGTGTAACCAATTTTACTGCACCTTCTTTGCCTATACACTCAGTTGTACGTACATTGTTGCATTCAATATAGGAGAAGGCACTTCAGTGCTAAACACAAAAACACTTCTACACTAACGCAAATCTCTGAATATCTTTCTTTTTTTCTTTCTTTTCCTTTTAATACTCTTTTGAACACTAGATGATCAGAATTGCCAGGCGGGAGGGTGACCTAGTCATCGGTCGACATCTAGATGTAAATCAACTATAAATGATTGTAACACTCAAGGTGTTCCGTCCTCAAGCCTTCATCTTGGGCCAAGACCGGGTCTCCCTAGAAAGGGGAACATATAAAATGAACTCAATTAGTGTAGGGCTCTTCTATGCGGAGACCGATGGCTCATATAAACGCATGAACATATATATAATCAAATAAAAACCGTATAATGCATAATTATGGAAAAGAGAGTGTTTCCTATTATGCAGGAGCCTGCCAACCGGTAACTGACCTGATCTGAGTCGCTCTTTAACATGTCTTCCCGGGAAGAGGAAGCAGAGGACCCTGAGTCTTGTATACTAAAATGGCACTCGGCAGGCACACGTATCCTTGGGGGCTGTGGATCAGGGGACAAAAAGCAGGGGGTGGAGTGAGAGGCTAGGGTTGGTAATTAACCATGGTCAGAACGAAGAAAGACTGAATGAGGCAAGTACCTGCGCTCCCTCTAGGCTGGAACAGGTTCTGATCGAATCAGCAGGGCTGTAGAGAAGTGGCATTTGCCAGTGATAAAGGAAGATGGAGGAAGTGTTGAAATGTGGCGGCCCCTATAAGAAGAGGCAAACCTTGCACTGGTTGAGCACTGAAAGTGGCAACATTATTTAAAAACCAAGGGTACCTTGATTAAGTTGGGGTGATTCCATCCACAGTAGTTGGATGAATTTGTATTTCAAGACGTGCGGGTAAACGGAGATTGTTATCTCTCGTGGCACGGCAGTCCCTGTGGGAAAGAAGCAAAAAGGTTGGTCTTGGGCACCAGGGAGCCAACTCTTGAAACTGTTGGACGTCCGATTCCTATGTGAGCAAAACTGAACTGGCGGGGCCTGGTGTTGAATTCAGGAAAGGGCAATGGGCTTACCTTATAGGGGATCAGGGCAAGATATACCGGAATCTGTGCAGCGTACTTACAGGCAGCAAGAAGATATCGTGGCGTACTGGATCACGGCAGAACTGTGAGATGTGTAAAAGGGATATGGTGCGCATGCGAAGGGGAGAAGTGCCCCTAGGTAGAGCGCATGCGTGAAGGTCAACGGCAACCAAAAGCGTTGAAAATTACGTAGGTCCTTATCGCTGATAAAGCTCCTGCAAATGGAGTCTGTATCTGTTGTAGTGATGTGTACTACCAAAAGTAGGCGGCTGTGTCTATGCTGACAACACATCACTGAAACGAGCTGTGGCGGTCATGAGTACATGATCATAGAGACCAGCCTGAAGCTGTGGCTGTCCCTCTGCTTTTCAATAAAATAGAGCCCGCAGGGCCAGGCGTGCAATGTTTGTTGAGACGTGAAAAGGGAATTAATGGGGGCGTGGCCATGAGCGCCAGCGATGCGGCTGCTTCCTTGAGGGCCCCCGTCCGAGACCCACGGCATCCAGCATTTAATCAATCCCTGGCGATCGGATTGAAGCGATGGATGGAGTTATGGCGAGCTGATATGCTGGGGCACTCGCCGATGTGCAGTAAGGCTTCACTGACCCCCGATTGAGCCCTGAAAAGGCCCGAATTCTCCCACACTCGCTGTCCGGCAGCAACGCTTACAAGATGGCGGACGGGACCCGCTGAGGGAGCGGAGGAGGAGCTGAGAGGAGAGATTCCTCGCCCGCGGCACGCTCCCGTAGCTTCCAAAGTTCTGACAGTGACTGCGCCATGAAGACGGAGGGCTCCCCTCTTCGTGGGTGAGCGGCGAGGAGCACCGGAGCTGGACCCGGAGCAGAGACTGGGACGACTGCAGCACCGGAAAGCGGCGACAAAAGAGAGGATCGGCCCTGCGGAGTGGGCAAAGCGCTCGGCCCCCAGGGCACCCATTAACTGTGGGCTCCGGAGCCTCACTCCGACTCGGCCCAACGGGGGCGAGTCATTTGAGCACCTGACAAGTGGCGGCACTCCGGCTCCCCCTCCCCCAATATCCTCCCAGCTACGGCAGAGGGACCCAGAAACAGAAAAGGAGAAAGATTGCAGAGGCCCACCTGATAGACACAATGTCGGCAACCCCAAAAGACAGCGGAGAGCAACAAACCTACCTGCAGGAGACAGCCTTGTCGCACATCACAACTGCAAAGAGAAGAGTTGGAAGCCCCGATCACCCAGAAGGAGGTCGACGCAGCCATCAAATCTCTGAATTCAAGACGGGTTTTCGACCCGATTCTACAAACTCTTCCGGCCCCAGCTACTAGCTCCTATGACGGTGCTCTTCAATTCTTTTGCCAACTTAGGGGAGGTTACGCCGACGATGCAAGAGTCAATCACAGTTTTAGCCCTCAAGCCCGGAAAAGACCCCAGAGAAATCGCGGCATACAGACCAATTGCCCTCCTAAACCTTGATGCGAACATTTACTCGAAGGTCCTGGCAAACCGGCTAGCAAGAATACTCCCAGATATTAAAGATCCTGACCAGACGGGATTCATAATGAACAAAGCAACGGCAGATAACACACGCAGGATCCTCAACTTGGTCGAGATAGCTAATCGGGACTCGCAGAAATTATCTTTGCTAGCCCTGGACGCGACAAAGGCCTTTGATAATGTAGACTGGTCATTCCACCAACTAACTCTAAAATCCTTCCACTTTGGACCCTCCTTCATTAAGCTAGTCCTAGTGAATAACCAAGCTCCGAAGACCCTCCTCCGGATTAATGGCTCACTATCCAGCCCCATCCCCCTAACGTGCGGCACCAGGCAGGGATGCCCTTTGTCCCCCTTACTCTTCGCCCTAGTAATGGAGCCCCTAGCCCAAAGTATCCGCCGCAATGCCAGAATTAAAGGCCTCCAAGTAGGCCCTTCCCAACATAAGATTGCACTATATGCGGACGACGTGCTGCTGGCTATAACGGACACCTCCCAGTCGCTGAGGGCTGCCCTAGCAGAGATCCACATATTCGGGAGGGTCTTGGGGTTCTCCATTAACTTCGTGAAATCAACAGCCTTGGGAGTAAACCTGGAATTAGGAGACAAAGAATCCTTCGGATCCCATTGCTCGATCCCGCTGAGCGAAAAATCAATCCCTTACCTCGGGGTCCAGATCCCCCGCTCGCCCCGAAGATACCTACCGGATAAACCTCCCGTCGCTATTGAAGAACTTGGAGGAAGACCTGACCCGCTGGAGCTTGCAGGAAATTTCCCTACTAGGTCGCATTGCGGCTTGCAAGATGAACCTCCTTCCACGATTTCTATCCGCCTGCTCAGCCCTCCCCACCATAATCCCCCACCCCCCCATCCAGCGCCTCCAGAGGAAGATATTCAGCTTCATCTGGAAGGGGGAAACAATCACGAATCCCACAGAAAACCATGATGTGAGCCTCAAACCTGGGAGGCCTCGGGGTTCCAGACCTCCAAAAATATCAGATGGCGGCTCAGATAGCTCATACCCGAGCCTGGACCATTGCATCTGGGCGCCCCAAGTGGACGGAAATTGAACAATCCCGGCTACCCCTGCCCTTCCGCTTTCTGCTACATCTGCCTGCTTCCCTGCGACGGACATGGCGATCTATCCTATCATCAACCAAACAGACGCTAAAAGCTTGGGATTGGGTGCGTAAATTCAGAGGCATCCTGAGAGACTTAAGCCCATCCGCCCCAATATTCCACAACTTGGCCTTCTCACCTGGAACCTGTCCCTCGAATTGTACAAATTGGATCGCCGGTGGCCTCAACTCTCTAGGTCAGCTTTTTGAAGGAACTCAGCCACCGACCTTTGACCAATGCAAAAGCGCTTTTGGGCTATCAGAGTCTGACAGGTTCACCTATGCCCAAATCCGACATTGGTGCATGCACCCACAGACCCGCATAGTGGCCACAAGGGATCTAGATCCCCTTGAGCTGACAGCTACCGACCCACCAAGCCGAGGGAGAATCTCAACATTATATAAACTATTGCAGACAAGCCTGCTTGACGCTAAAGCAACCTATATGACACAGTGGGAAACGGATCTGGGGCACCTGAAACAAGATCAGTCTTGGGCAGACATCTGGTCGCGAACACACTCGTCCTCCTTCTGTACAACAAACGGGAATGTGCCCATAAACTGCTATTAAGATGGTATTATCCACCTCTCCGCCTACACCACTTCAATAAGTCCTAGACCCGCTATGCTGGCGCTGCTGCGGCCTAACGGCTCCTATCTACATATGTGGTGAACATGCCCGATGGTGGCGAAATTTTGGTCCCAGTGTATAGCCACCATAGCTGACATTACCCAGACAACGCTACCACAGGGGCCGGAACATATATTGCTGGGGGTCCCAATCCCAGGCATTTACCCGCGATCGGGTAAGCAGGCGGCCCTCATAACAGCTGCTTTTAGCCGCTAAAATCAAAGTGGCTCGAACCTGGAAATCGCCCACTAATGATCCTGTGGTGGCTAAAGCTCTGGGACATCTTCATTGCAGAAAAGATCACGGCGGCAAGCAGGGGCCACCTTCACCGCTTCACGAATACCTGGGTGCCCGTGATAGACTACGACCAAAGCTACCCAGCCCTAATGTATAAACCACGCTCGGTAACGAATGCTTTACGGGCGGGAGACAGAGATTTGGCCCAAGAAGGAGTGGAACAGGAGCTGCAGAGCAGCCAGATATAGAGGGTGGGGGAAAATAGTTAAGGGATGTTGAATATGGCTTTAAATGCGGCAGTTGCCACATGATCTGTAATGTAATGTTTCTTGTGTGCTGACCAAAAATAAACAAGTTAAAAAAATTTAAAAAAAGAAAAGGGAATTAATGATCGAGTGCATGTTGCACTGCGAGGAGCACAGAGCTGTTGTCGCACGTAACAGGGAGGTCCTTGAACAGCAAGTGCTGCCTAGAAGAGGTAGTGGGTGGACAAGGTAAGGGGTGTATTACCTGGTGCATCGATTGATGTGGCTATAAGTGTATTGTGTACATAGTCTAAATAGATCTGGGCATGGAAAAACTGGTAAGCTTACTCGCAACATTGTTCTCATGCCTCGAGAGCCTCGTAAGATGAGAGGTAGCGAAGTTGTAGGCAGATGCTACGCTGATATGTCATGCAAAACAGAGGTATACTCAGTGATTCAAGTCATTATGCACATACTTTTTTCCGCTTACTATATCATTTGAGGTGAAGGCCAGGCTAAATGCAGGAAAACAGTAGTATCGAGTGGTCAGTGTGCTATAGAACACACATTCTACTCTGGATATTCTGCCCTGGTGACTTGGCAAATGCTGTATAGTGCCCCATTGGGCGCTATCCTAGGTACAAGGTGACATTGATAGTAGGAGCCAACAAAGTTTCGAGACAACAATCATATAAACTCTGCAGTGAAACACAAAAACACTGCAATAAACATTTAGCCTAAAAGGACTTCCTGCACTGGATCCAATGCCCTGGTGGCTTAAATAGTGCTAAATTGTAGAGTCCGTGATGGGACTATAAGAAGAAATGTCCCTTGCTGGTAGGTATGTGTGTCCCTAGGTAATTGGAGAGGAGTGACTAGTCACTCTGATAGAGTATCTGTATATAGGGAGACTAGAAGTACTTTCCCCTAGTAAAAAAGACAAGTCAGGGCTCGGGAGAGGCCAATTCTTTAATAGAATGTAGGTGATGTTTCATTAAGACCTCTGGTGGTGGATTTTAATATAAAGATCCACCAGGATTCTTTGTGGTTCAGTGCATTGGTGGCATTCGTGGTGTTCAAAACTGTGTCTCCGACCCACCAAAGCATTTCGTCTGTGCTATGTTGGTGTTCAAGATAGTGCAACACCAGGGGGGCTGAATATGTTCTACATCTAATCCGCGATCTATGCTCCCCGATTCTTTTATTAACTTGTCTTTTAGTTTGGCCTACGTATCTTAGCCCGCATGGGCATTCAATTATGTAGACCACATTGGTGGTTTTGCAGTTAGAAAAAGGTTTAATTTTCCATTCTTTTTCTTCAATCATGAAGGAAGTTGTTTTCTTGGTCAGTCTGCATACATTACAGGTCCTGCATGGATGGTGGGCCACAATCTCTCTCATGCTCCATACTTCGGTCCTTTGTGATTTTTTGTTAATTCTGGCGTGAGTTAGTACGTCTTTCAAATGTTGTCCACGTTTCAACGCCATTCTTGGCAATGGTTCTTCTGGTAGGCTTAGCTGAACGAGAGGACAGAATATTTTAATCAGAGCCTTCAATTTGGTAGTGGTGGGTCCGAAAGTAGTGACACAGGTCATCAGTTGTTCTTTATCCATGTTTTTTGTTTTAGGTGTGAGCAAAGACTCTCGTGGAGTATATTGGTCTCTTTTTTGTGGTTCTAAACAATTTCCTAGGGTACCCTCTGGTTTGTAGGTCCTTGGCATGCTTCTTAATTTTATTTAGTTCTGTGCAGTTACTTCTTAGCCGCAAAAACTGCCCGTAGGGCAGATTATCCCTTAGGTTTCTTGGATGGTTGCTCCTGTAATGTAGGAGTGTATTCCGGTCGGTTTCTTTTTTTATACAGTGAGCATGTTAGTTTGTTCTCCCTTGTTCCAATCAGAAGATCTAGAAAGTTGATTTCTTGATTACTTTTGTTCAGTGTGAATTTGATTTTACGGGTTTGTTCGTTAATCCAGTCTAAAAAGTTGGCCGGAGTGGCATAATTATCTTGCCAGATGAAAATGATATCATCTATATAACGAAACCAACGGGAGACCTTCTCTTGAAAGGGATTGCTGGTATTCAGGATGTATTGCTGCTCATACTCTGACATAAAGATGACAGCCATGCTATGGGCGAAAGCCGCCCCAATTGCTGTACCACTGATTTGCAGGTAAAAAGCTTCATCAAATGAAAAAAAGAAATTATGTGTCAGAGCAAATTCAAGGTGTTCCACAAAGAAGTTAATTGGAACTCTTTTCTGCGTCATATGGTGGGTGAGGTGATGACGAATGCATTCTATTGCTGAGTCTTGGGGAATGCTTGTGTACAAGCTTGTGATATCCATTGTGACCAGTAGTAGTTCTGATGGAATAAATGGTTGATTTTCAAAGATAGATATTGTGGCCATTGCGTCCCTTAGATATGTTGGTGTCTGTTGGCTTAAACGTTTAAGGAAATGATCCACAAATTTAAAAATGGGTTCCAATATCGATCCGTCCCCAGACACTATGGGCCTCCCTGGTGGTTTGAGTTTGTTTTTGTGCACTTTGGGAAGGGCATAGAATGCCGGTGTTCTACCTTCCGAGGTGGTTAGAAATGTGTCCTCCTTTTCAGTGATCCAATTCTGGTTAAAAGCAAACTTGGTTATCGCCTGAAATGTTAACCTTATCTGGGTAGTAGGGTCCTTTTTCAATTTTTTATAGTTTGTTGTCTCATCTAGAAGGCTCCTCACTATGTCCTTGTATTGGTTCAGATTTTGGACTACGATACCTCCGCCCTTGTCAGCCATTCTTCCTTGTTTCTGTGACTGATCGTCTGAGGACCCCCGAGCTAGATGTGTCAAGAGAACGTCACCCATTTTCGTCTGTTTCTGTTGGGGCCTGTCTGGTTGGCTAGCCTTTCCTTTTCCTTGTTAACTTTATAATCTGCCGCCAGATATGGGTACACATTTTCAATGTAAACGTTTTTTTAATATCCTTAGCCAGTTTTTTTTTTCTTTTCTAGGGTGGTTGCAATAAACTGGTCAAGGGCTGTGTTAATTTCTTTGAGTTTGTCTCGTGCATTTTTCAGATCTTCATTAAGGAATTTGCTTTCCTCAGCTTTTAGTTCCTCCTTAATTTTGGCATGTATCCGCTGGTCACTGGTGATGGTGAGCACCATGAGGTCTCTGGAGCATTTAGTAGAAATGTTACTGAATCCGACCATGTATTCTTTATCGTCCAAGAACAATGCGGGTTCATTGTGGATCGTCAAGCCGAGGGGTACAAGGTTAACGTTAGGCATTGCCTTAAGAAGTGTCCATGACCTTCTGTTCCAAAACATTTCTTTTTCAGTTTTAATAAGTTGTCACCTGATGCTGTTGAGGCTATGTGTTGTTGAGCGCCATCTAAGTTGAAGAGGGTGGGTCCCTGGATGATTTCGAAGGTTTTTGCCTCTGAGAAGCTGAGTGTCTGTTCCATATTCTAATTTGGTAAGCAATGTGAGTAGACTAGGGTCAGTTGTGGGGTTGGGCAGGCTACGGTCTTCATGTTCTTGAATAGAAGTCTAATCAAATGAATTTTGGTGGTTCCTATTATAGCTAGTGCTATATCTTAATCCTGAGTAACTTGAGGGACAGCTCAGGTTTGTGGGAGGACTTAAGCGATAGTTAGCTAGGAAACAAAGGGGTGGTGTCCTGTCAAATGCATTTGTCTATTTACAGGTAGTTTCTGTAAAAAGTAGCTATTTTTCATGCTTTATATTGTTGCAAAAAAAAAAAACTGCTCTGGGCTAACTTTAAGCCAATTGAAAGATAGAAGAGCAAAAAAAGTTATCGAGTTCACATAGCTTTTTATTATTTAGCTAGTGTAGAAATGCAGTTGTAGCCCAAAGCATTGCTTTTTTTAAAAAGAGGGTTTTCTTTGGGGGTAATTAAGTTCTGCATTCTTATACTCTTTTTGTAAATTGTGGAACCTGCTCTGTGCTAACTTTGATATATTTAATTGAGGGTACATAATGTCTATAGCCTCTGCCTCTTGAGGCAAAGCTAAAGGCAGGCTTGGCCGGCTGCGCAGCTAAACCCAGCAACTTTGCTGCAATTTTTGACTCTTTGAATTTTTCTATAGAGTCGTCATCTTTCTGTCCACAAAGTACATCTCCCTCAAAGGGCATGTCTATCAGCCTGTTCTGGACATTTGGGGGAGAATCCAGAGGTTTTTAAGTAGGCCTGTCTTCTCATTACTACTGCCAATCCCATTGACCGGCCAATGCAGTCTGCCGCGTTCAAGCAAGTTTTTAACAACTGCTTGGCCAACCTCCTGTCCATCCTCCACCAGCCGTATAAAACCATCATGCATTTCCTCTTCTGGGATGTTGAGTGGTTTGTTCCACAGCCTTCCACAGACCAAATTAAAATTTGGCAAAGCTGCATGCCACATTAGCGGCCTTTAAAGACATACTGCCCGAGGTAAAAACCTTCTTGGTCATCGTTAGGGAGACTTCGCATTATATGGCTAAATTCCCTTACCTATAGAGTCCCCCAGCAGCTTTGCTGGATTTGAAGGGTTTTTTTTTTTTTCCGGCTAAGTGCGAGATTCTTTTTCCCCACTCTTAGGCGTTTTTGCTATGTGTGTTCTAGGCTATTTTTGTGTTTAATGTCTATGGGGTTTCTCTCACCTCCATAGGAACCATCTTTATTCACGTGTTACACAGCACCTTCCGTGCAGTGACACAAGGGTGTCGTAGCGACCCCCAAACATAGACTCCATACCCTGGGACTGACTACTGTCTCCCAGGGCATGTAAAGTCCCAATTGACTTTACTAGTCAATTTTTATTAACTAAACCAGTACAAACCATCTTACAATGGAGGTACTGGAAAGGGTTAATAGTTTTTCCCTTATTTTCATTTTCGAGAGGGTACCGTGCAGTCCCTCTCTCAAAAGTTTCTGGCTGGTGGCAGTGGTTACTACCGTAAATATTCGACCGCAAATATTTTCCTATGGGATTTTCCCATTGTTCGAGGCTACAACATTTTCTGACAGCCTCTAACATACCACTGGTGTATTTTAATATTAACTTTACTCCGGTAGGTTTTATTTGCCAGAACTTTAATATAACTTCTTTCTCGTGTCTTTCTCTAAACTCCGAGCCCAGGTCAGGGGATCCTTTGTTCATCCTTTTGGCGGGCTTCTGCCAAGAAGCCCTCCTTTCGGCGCCACTGAGTCTGGGGTGGGTCCATTGTGCGGGAGGGGGAGTAGGACCCCTGGACAGGGTTTCCTCAGCAACCCATGTCGCACTGTATCCTGATAGGCTTGAGGGTCTCCCACCAAGATGACCACTCCACTGTGTGAGTGACAGCTGGGCTGTATGAATGGCAATCTTTTTGCATAAAAGCAGGGTCCTGAGGACTGGAAGAGCAAGACGTCCCCACTGAAACTAAGAAGCCGAAGAGGAGAGAAGCCAAAGACATCTGCAATGACTGAACCATCAGTGAAGCCCTGCTGCAGCGTCTCACCAATTCTCTCCACGCGATGAGGGAAGATCTACATCTGAAAGAGCCTTCTTCCCTTAAGCTGGTGGGGCCAACCAGTTTGCCAATCACCTTCCCGGACCTGCCTTGGTCGAATCGCCAGTACCCTGTACTCGGAGGTCGGATAGCCAGGCACCAGCCCACCCGGGCCACGATTTAAAGGAGCTTGCCTTTTATTCGTCGGGCAGCACCGCGGCTGGTTTCATCCCTGGGTAGTGCAGTAACTTGAACCTTCCTCCACGACAAGAGCCTCTCTTCCTCTGCTGGATCCCCCGAACTGCAGGAACTACCAGGAACAACCGCCAACGCAGGAGCCACTTCTTCATTTTAAAGGTAGATTGTTCCGCCAGGCCGCCCATTCTGCGTGGTAGAGCTAAAGGTGTTTTAAATCCTTTACTTACCTGTTGGGTTGGCCTGCCCCCTCTCTTAACATTGTCTTTCACCTTCTGCATCCACCTTTTCAAAATCGTTAACCAAAGACTTGACTGCAGCTACAAGAACATTTTGCTCCTGGGCCCTTGCCCGGTACCACTGCCTCTGGCACAGGTCTACAGACTCTGGCTAAATTTGTTAGAACTGCCTTCTCTAGATTGCTTCTCAACTAAAACTGTGTTGGTGCACCTACTTTTTATAACCACCCTTGCCCTCCCCACTTTTAAACCTTGTGAAATGCCATTTTGCTCAGTTTTCATTTAAGTATTTGCGATACTGATGTACTGTCCTGCTTAAACTGGTTCACAAACTTAGGGGAAGTGATGCTAGGGTGTGTAAATAGATATTTCTGTATAACTTGTGCTTTCACTCCCTTGTGAGAAATTGCTAGAGTGCCATTTGTGTTTGGTTTTCACTGTGCTGTTTTGCTCAGTTTTCACTCTTGCTCAAACTTGTCTACAATTTAACTAGGGAGTTGTGTATACTTTCTTTGACTGAATTTAACTTGCTTTAAGAACTATGATAGATGTGTTTAACTATAAGTGAATAAAATAAATATATATATTCTTTTTACTACAAAGATTTGGTCAGTGTTTCCTTGTTCCATAGTACTGAAGGCCTATTGTGTAAACCCTGAATACTGCTCATCTCTCTCTTGAGATATGTCTGACTGCTCAGCCACAGCTACCAACTAAATCTTTGTGGTACAGACTGATACCAAAGGGGATGTATTGCTCTCACCTGTAGTCCTAATCTTCTGTAGTGCTCCCTAAGGGAACTGCACAGGATTCTGCCTAACAGTCATGGCGTCAAGTTTTTTACCCTCTCTATCTGGAGGAAGATTGGACGTAGAGGCTGCAAGTCTGGCGGTGATAGTGGCAGTTTGCACTACCAACCCTTCTGGTGAAGGGTGTGAGGAGAGGAAAGGAGTAGTTTCTTACCTGTAACTCCATTTCTCCAGCGTTAGCATCTTTCATGGATTCACATACTGTGAATATTTCCTGTCATTTTGGGAAACCTCGGTAACTTTAACTTAGCGTTTTCCTATGGAAAACTTTGACACTTACGGTCCTATCAACATTCTTTTTGGGTGCTGCAGGCTACACCAATAGGACGTCTGATATAAATAGCCCCTCCCCAGCGGGTTCCCTTCAGATTTTAACCTCCAAAATAGAGAAAACCCTAACCAAGGTTTGCCTGCAGGGGCGGCCGGTGGGCATATGTGAATCCATGAAAGATACCAAAGCTGGAGAAATGGAGTTACAGGTAAGATACTACTCCCTTCTCCATTATTGGATCTTTCGTGTATTCACATTCTGTGAATAGATTACATAGCAGTATGACAACTTGGAGGTGCATGACAGGCAAACCACACGCCATGCCATAAGACATGACATTGAACCCAACAAATGACATGTACCCACAGCCATGAATAACAAAAAAAGAAAAAACAAGGCACAAAAACAACAGAACACCCCCTGAAGCTTGTGGGCCTACCTTACTGAAACAGGCGTTGGAGAACTGCCTGTCCCACCTGCACATCTTCACATGTTTCTGCCCCAGGCAGTAGTGCCTGGTGAAGGTATGCGCCACCGCCCAGGAAGCTGCCTGGCAAATGTCCACGAGCGGTATACCAGACCATATCGCCGACGACGCTGTGGACTGTGTAGAATGGCCTTGGGAGGGCCCCTCGAAGGCTTGTCAGCTTTCCCATGACAAAATGAAATTGTAGAGGAGACCCAACAGGAAAGTCCTAGCTTGGAAATGGATAGCCCCTTGTTGGAGGGACCAAATGCCACAAACAGCTGTTTCTACCTCCGGAAACCCTGAGTACAGTTTAGATAAAACTTCAATACCCTCTTGACGTCCAGAGAATGCAGGGCTTTTTCTGCCGGCATGTTCGCATTAGCAAAGAACAAGGGTAAGGCAATGGAAGCAAGCTTGTGAAATGCCGACGGCACTTTCGGGATAAAGTGTGGATTAGTAGCTAGTCGAACCATCATAAATCGCAGATACGGCAGGTCAATGACCAGTGCCTGCAATTCTGACACCCTTCTGGCAGACGTGATCACAATCAGAAATGCGACTTTCCACGAGAGGAACTTCAAGGAAGCCATAGACATGGGTTCAAACTGTGGTTTCATCAGAGCAGAGAGAACCACATTGAGGCTCCACACCAGTGCAAACCTCTTCTTCAGGGGAAAAGTCTGAAACAGTGCTTTCAGAAAATGTTTAACCAACCAATCACGAAACAGGGGAGTAGCATGGCGCCGTCTTGTGAACCTGGAAATCGCAGCCAAATGCACCTTGATCGATAATGCCAGGCCCCCTTGCACAAGCTGTAACAAGTACAGTGGCTGCACTTCTGGGTGCCCCTCACACCTCGAACAGAACCTTGCCCATTTATGACCATACAATACATTTGTAGAAGAGGCCTTGCCGTTTCCAGGATCCGACGGCACTCCTGTGAGATACCTAGATGACCGAACTCGGTATGTTCAGGAGCCACGCAGCCAGGCTGAGAGATGCCACATCGTAATGCCACACACTGCCTTCGTCTGCCACAGGAGACCTAGACGAAACGGCTCTTCCACAGCTAGATGAAAGAGATCTGAGATCCACGTCTGTCTGGGTCAGAATGGGGCTACCAATATCACTCTGCACTGGTACTTGCACACCCACTGGATCGTTCTCCGAATTAGTGGAAACGGGAGAAATGCATACGAGAAGAGGCCCGTCCACGGGAAAGAGAACGCGTCCCCCATTGACTCTGGATGAGCTACTCTGCTGGCAAACCCTGGACATTGCTTGTTTTTCTGCATGGCGAACAAGTCCACCGTGGAAGACCCCCATTTTCGGAAGGTTTTTGCAACCTGCTTCTTCTTCAGCCGCCACTCGTGCAGCTGATTGTGTCTCTGCTGAGCGCTTCTGCCTGAACATTCTGAATCCCCGGCAGATGGAAAGCTACAATATGGATTGTTAGAGAGAATTCTCATTTATGGCTAATTTCCCTCACCTAGGGAGTCCCTCAGCAGCTTTGCTGGATTTCTGGGGTTTATTTTTTTTCCACCTGGTAAGAGTGTGAGCCTTTTTCCCACTCTTACATGTCTTTTGCCATGTGTATTTTTACTGTTTGCTCGTGGGCTCTGGAGCTACACCACTCCACGAGCCCCACTTTTTGTGTGTGTTACACAGCACCTTTAGTGCAGTGACACAGGGTCCTCTTTGAGACTTCCCTCTGACTCCATTTTTCTGGGGCTGACTACCGTCCCCCAGAAACAGGGAAAGTTGCCATTTACTTTATGTAGTCATTTAACCTACAGACCCAGTACACCCAATCTTACATGGAGTATTGTAAAGGGTTGTAAGAGCCTTGTTTCGCTCCCTTAACACTAACACTTGGCTGGTGGCAGTGGTATCTACTCTAACTTTTCTACCGCGATTATACTATATAAACGTGGTACTGTTTTAGGCTATTTTATTAGCCTCGAACTTAAACGTGCTTGACCAAATACTTTATTTCGGCTCTGGTGGGGTTTTATCGCCATTTCTTTTTGTTAAAGTCCTTCTTGTGTTTTACTTTGCGCGGCAAACCAGGCTTGCCTCCTTTGTTCGCTGACCTTTGGCAGGCTTCTGTCCAGAAGCCCTCCTTTGGTGTCTGGGCATCTAGGTGGGCTGAATATGAGGGAGGGGTGTAGTCACCCCCTGCACATGGTCTCCTTGGAGACCCAAGTCGCACTTTGTCTTGATTGGCTGAGGCGGTTGTCCGGGCCGGACAACCCCCATTCTGAGTGATTGACAGCCAGGCTGTGTGAATGGGGGATTTCGGCATAAAAGGCAGGACTCTTGGGCTGGAAGTCAGAGTCGCCACTGGAACTGCAAGGAACCGAAAGAGAAGCAGAGAAGAAGACGGCTGCTGCAACTCCCGAGTCCCGGTGAAGCCCTGCTGCAGTCCTGAGCTATCTACCCTTCAACGACAAGAGACGATACAGTCCGGAGTCTTCTTCCCTTGAGCCTGGTGGGATCAACCAGCTCACCTTCCACAGCCAGAGGATTCTCTTCCTGGTCAAAATCGCTGCACACAGCTGTAGTGGTCCGGATAGCCATCTGAAGAGCCTCTCCTGTTTTAAAGGTGGCACCTTTCATTCACCGTTGCTTTGCTGCTGCTGGCCCCTGGCTAGTGCAGATCGCTCCAGACGTTGTTCTTCTTGTCCCAGCGACTGAAGATTCAGGAACCATGAGTCTGCAGGAACTACCAGGAACAACTGCGTGGCACCAGCTTTTCTTCATACGAAGAAGGTACTGTGTTCGACTTCGAGGAACTAGGGTGAACACCTTTTCTCCTCACCAAAGGCTTGTCCTCATCTTCCTTCCCTCTTATAACTTTTGCTTCCCTTTTGACAATATCTAACTACTCCTGGCAATCTCGAATCGTGAACTGTTCTAACCTTGTGATCCTCGACAACAGGACCCCTGTCCCATTGACACTGGCGCAGGCCTATTGACTTTTATCTACGTTTTAGAAGAACAAGTTACTTTCTTACCTGGTAACGTTCTTTCGATGGGATGGTCCGACGACGTATTCCATATCTATGACAGGTAATGTCCACAGCTGGGCTGCTTCGGAAAATCTTCGGCGTCTGCGTCCTGCGTCGATGACATCGATGCGCCGTCCCCGAGGACCTCCTCCGACGGCCGACGTCACCCGATGTGATAAGTAGGACGCACGACGGCCATAGCCTCAGTTGTAGTTTTTTCCCCCAGAACGTGTGCCACCAGTTTTCTGCCAGACAGACACACAAGGCCTTGCGGAACGCAAGCTGCAATTGCAAAAGAAATTCTGCAGCGGGGAAGCTAGGGAGGGAGCGATATGGAATACGTCGTCAGACCATCCCATCGAAAGAACGTTACCAGGTAAGAAAGTAACTTGTTCTTCGAGGGGATTGGGTCCTCCGACATATTCCATATCTATGACAGACTCCCAAAGCAGTACCAAGCAAGGAGGTGGGAAAAGAATTTAGAACACAAATTTAGCATGCCCAATCAAATTGCGGAATATAGGACTGCCTTGCCAAAGGCCAGATCCTGCCCTCTGATGTCATCGAGGGAGTAGTGACGTACAAAAGTATGTACTGAAGCCCAGGTGTCTGCATCACAGATGTGACGAATAGGAACACCCCTCTGCAGGGCAGTAGACGCAGCCACTCCCCTGGTAGAATGGGCCCGCAAGCCAGCCGGAGGGTCCTTACCCGCCAAGCGGTAACACTCAGATAGCTAATATAATCCAACGAGACAGTCTGTTTCGTCACAGCTTGTCCCAAACGCTTTCCAGCGTAACCAATGAAAAGTTGATCGTCCACTCTGACCCGGGACATGCGCGATAAAAGCTCAAAGCTCTCCTAGGATCAAGCCTATGGAGCCTCTCCTCTTCCTTACCAGGATGTGGAGGAGGAACACCGGAAGAACAACCTTCTGGCTCAAATGAAAATCCGAAACCACCTTCGGAAGAAAAGGACAAACTCTAAGGACAACCCTGTCCTTATGAAACACAGTGTAGGGTTGCTTAACTGAAAGTGCCTGTAACTCACTCACTCTGCGAGCGGAAGTAACCGCAACCAAAAACACAGTTTTAAGAGTTAGCAGTCTCAAAGGGCAAGAATGTAAAAGCTCAAACGGAGCACCCATAAGAAACTTAAGAACAAGGTTCAAATCCCAAACGGGCACCAGAGAAGGTGACGGAGGGAACACATTAGTGAGCCCTTTCAAAAACTGAGAAATTAAAGGAATCTTAAAATAGGAACATTCTTCAGACGGGCGCTTAAAGATGGACAGCGCCGCCAGGTAACCTTTAATGGTCCCCACTTGCAAGCCCTTGTTGGCCAAAGAAAGCAAATAAGACAGAACCATGGGAATGTCACATTCAAAAGGATCCAAGTTCTTAACTCTGCACCAGTCGCAGAACTTTCTCCAATGGCAACAGTACAGAGACTTTGTTGCCGGCCGCCAAGCCGAGAGCAACACCTCCATCACGTCTTCAGGGAGGTCCCAATCCTTATACCTCAACCTTTCAGAAGCCAAGCGTGAAGGTTGAGGGATCTGACCTCTGGATGGAGAACCTGACCCCCCTCCTGTGAGGAGAGCAGATCGTCTCGGTAGGGAAGACGACGTGGAGGGCAGGTGGACAAGTCGAGAAGGTCCGGGTACCACGTCCTCCGGGCTCACGCCGGAGCAATGAGGATCATACGGGAACCGAACCTCCGTAACCTCCGCAGTACTTGCGGGATGACTGGGACTGGGGGAAAACGCGTACAGCAGTGGGAATGACCACTCCACAACGAACGCGTCTCCTAAGGCTCCTTTTGGAGGAAATTCCCGCAAGCAAAATCTTTCGCACTTCCGGTTGAAACTGGAGGCGAAGAGATCTACTTGAGGGGTCCCCCAAAGGGCGAAGATCTCCAGAAGAATCTCCTGAGCCAGCTCCCACTCGTGAGAGATCGTGCCCTGCCTGCTCAGAGCATCCGCCGTCTCGTTGTCGTCTCCGGCCAGATGAACCGCCGAGATCAAAACTTCCTGCTGGAAGGCCCAGAACTCGAGCTGCATCGCCTCCCTGCACAGAGGAAGTGACCCTGCCCCCCCCTTTTGTTGAGATAGTGCATGGCCACAGTGTTGTCCGTTAGAATCAGGACACTCTTTCCTCGCACAGTCGGCAGAAAAGCCTTCAGGGCAAGCCTGACGGCCCTCAGCTTCAACAGATTGATATGGAGTCTGGCCTCCGACGGAGACCAACGACCGCTGACTGTCAACTTGTTGGCACGAGCTCCCCATCCCGTGAGGGATGCGTCCGTCACGATCGTCACCTCCGGCCAGGGCAGCCAAAATGGGGCCCCCTTCATCAGACTGCCTTCGACGGCCCATCACAGAAGGTCCTGGGCGACCGAGGGCAGCACCTGAACAGGGTGCGACAGCCTGCCGGAGGACTGAGACCACTGGAGCTTGAGTGCCCACTGTAAAGATCTCATCCGCAGACGAACCACTGGCACCAGAAGAATGCAGGATGCCATGAGGCCGAGCAGTCTCAAGAACTCGGACGCTGGGAGATTCTGGGCAAGTTGAAACTTGTGCACCATCTGCTGAATGTGAAGAGCCCTCACCTGGGGAAGAAAACACTGCCCCAGGGATGTGTGGAGCACTGCTCTGATGTACTGGAGCCGCTGCGTTGGTGTCAAATGGGACTTCTTTAAATTGAGGGAGAAGCCCAGCTTGTGAAGGGAGTGGCAGGTGACGGACAGATGATCCCGGACTTGCTCGGGAGAGCTCCCCCTGATTAACCAATCGTCCAGGCAGGGGTAGACGTGAATCCCCCCCCTTTCCTGAGATGCGCTGCCACCACCACCATGAGCTTGGTGAAAACCCTCGGGGCGGAGGTCAATCCGAACGGCAGGGCCCGAAACTGAAAGTGTGAATCGCCAACCGCGAACCTCAGGTACTTCTTGTGCTTGGGATGGATCGGCACATGGAAGTAAGAATCCTTGAGGTCGAGAGACACCAACCAGTCCTGAAGTTGAAGGGCCTGGAGGACTTGAGAGAGAGTAACCATCTTGAACTTGTCCTTCCTGAATAGTTTGTTCAAACCGCGCAAGTCCATGATGGGTCTCAATCCCCCGTCTTTCTTCGAAATCAAAAAATAAGGGGAATACCATCCCTTGTTCCTCTCCGCTACCGGCACCAGTTCTATGGCGCCTTTCTGCAGCAGGGCTTGAATTTCCTGCGCAAGGAGCGGATCCGGACTCTTCAAAGAGAGGTTCCCAGGTGGATTGTCGTGAGGCCTCTGCCGAAAAGGAAGACAGTAGCCATGGGCTATGATCTCCAGAACCCACACATCTGAAGTAATGGCTCGCCACTCTACAAGATGCTGCGCCAGCCTTCCCCCAACCGGCGAACCATGGGACCTGGCCTCAAGACTGAGTGGTAGCGGCTGCGGCGCTGCCTGAGGGCAAAGAGGCAACTGCCCGAGCGGCCTTAGCACCTCGAGTACCCTTGTTTCCACCTCTAGCACTCTTACGGTGGCCTCTGACTGCTAGCTCCTCTCGCTTTACTGAAGGACGAGTAATTGCGAAAGGAACCTCCCCTCCATTGCTGTCCCCTAGGACGAAAAGGCGGAGGTTGGCGAACTGCAGCGCCCAACGACTTCGCTGCAGCTTTGGAGGTCTGCAACCTCTCAAGGCTCTCGTCAGCCTTGCTGCAAAAAGATGTTCACCGTCAAAGGGCATGTTGAGGAGCAGGGACTGCACCATCAGGAGCGAACCCAGACTTCCGCAACCTCGCAAACCTGCGTATTACGGTGCTCGCCGCCATGGACCAGCTGACACAATCTGTCATGTCCAAACCCGACTGAACGGCCTCACACATGGCATCCTTGCCATCCTGAACCATAGCAAGGAAACCATCCCGTTCGTCCCCTTCGGGAATACGTTCAGCCGCTAATGCAACACAGTTCCACAGAGTGTGTGTGAAACGAGACAAGGCACATATGGAGTTGGCCGCCTGAAGCGCCATACCCCCTGAAGAAAACACTTTCTTCGCCCTGCGGTCCAAACGTTTCTCGTCCCTATCCGGAGGGATGGTAGGATACAACGCCTGCTTTGCCAGGGTCGTAGCCGCCTGCACCACCAAACTCTCCGGAGTGGGGTGCCTGGACAAGTAGAAGGGGTCGCTACTGGCTGGATGGTATTTTTGCGACAAAGACTTGCCCACTGCCGGGAGACTCTCCGGAGCAGTCCAAGCCGCCGCCACCCTTCTCTGCAGAGCCATATGAAACGGCAAAACCGCATCAGTGGGGGGACCAAGATCAAGGATGTCCGTGAGATCATCCTGAACGAACTCCCCTGGGGGAGCTGACCAACCCAAGTACTCGGTGACCCGAGACATAAGGCACTGATATGAAGAATCGGCATGAGTGCCAGGCTCTGGCCTACAAAACTCCACCTCCGGAGAGGTGTCCAGACACTGGCATCATGCAGTGACTGCCTCAGGTCATCAAACTGGCCATGGCCCGAGACAAGCTCATCAGGTATCGTAACCGGAACCAAGCCGTCATCAGAGCCTTCATCACCCTCTGAAACGTACTCCAGGCGGTGAGAGGAAGACAACTGGGGACCAAAGCTGTGCCTGACGTTAGCCAGAGCCTTTCTAGGGGCTAACCCCGTGCCACGGGGCCCCTCCGACACCACCTCCTCGAAAGGCGTTGAGGGCGCCGAACGAGTTGGCGCCGGCGTCGACAGAAACGGTGTTGACGTCGAGCGAATCGGTGTCAACGTCAGCTGCAGCGCCGGCAGCATCGGCGGTGTCGACACAGGCCTCGAAGCCGATGCTCCGAGCGTGTCTCTCGACGACCTAGGCGCCGACAGCGTTGACGACCCCCTCGGGGGCAGAGCCTCGAGAGAAATCGTTGACAACCTCGGCGGCACAGGCGTCGACGTCTTCTTCGAAGACGGCACAGGATCATGCGGTCTAGAGCGCGTCGAGGACAGGGACCTGGAACGGGCATGGGGAGAACGGCTACCCTTGTCCGAGCGGGACCTCTCCCGCTAGCCTTGCCGACCACCCGAGCCCGAAGGCGTACGAGTGGTGTCTCTCGACCGGTGCCGACCGACCCCATTTCGAGGCGCGGACGACCGGTGCCCTGCGATTCAAGAATCGCTAGCATCTGCTTCCCGAAGGAAGCCCATTCCTCCGGTGTCTCTTGCATGGAGGGATAAGCGACCCTCGGAAGAGGACGGGGAAGGCGACCGATGCCGGCGCTTCCGGGAATGCCTCGAAGAGGCGGAGGAGTGGCGAGACCTACTCCTGGAAGGAGACCCACTGGACTTCCGACGATGACGCGGAGAGTCGCCTCTCGAGTCATCAGTCGAAAGCCCCGCAGACCTCGACTTCCGGGGCTTAGACACCCGACCTACCGACAGCTTCTTCTTGCGTTCCCGCAAGGCCTTTGCTGTGAGCGACTGGCAGTCGACACAGTCATCCGTATCGTGGGCCTCCCCGAGGCACCAGAGCCAGCCGTCGTGCAATACTGTGACCGACATCTTGGGCCCACAGTCCCCGCATTTCTTGAAGCCCGGACGCGGGGTTGAAGATGAAGTAAATATTGCCACGAACAGGTCTTCACAAAAAATACCAAACAGTTTCAACGAATCGAGAAGAAAACAGCAAACTCCAAAGAGTCGAGCCGTACCAAGATTCACAAAGCGAACACGTTTGCGGGAAAAACGGAACTGAGGCTATGGGCGTTGTGCGTCCTACTTATCACATCGGGTGACGTCAGCCGTCGGAGGAGGTCCTCGGGGACGGCGCATCGAGGTCATCGACGCTGGACGCAGACGCCAAAGATTTTCCGAAGCAGCACAGCTGTGGACATTACCTATCATAGATATGGAATACGTCAGAGGACCCAATCCCCTCAAAAGTGTCTCTTGATTTTATCTGCCTTGACAAAAGTATTGCCTATGATTTTTATCCCCAACTCTCTTGTGTTACTTCATGTGCTAAGTGTGTTTGACTACGGTAACATTAGATCTGGCAAAAAAAAATAAAAACACCGGAGTAAAGATAATATTAAAATGACCCGGTGGTATGTTAGAGGCTGTCATAAAAAGTGGTAGCCTCGAACAATGGGAAAATCCCATAGGGAAATAATTTCGGTCGAATATTTATGGTAGTAACCACTGCCACCAGCCAGAAACTTTGGAGAGAGGGACTGGACAGTATCTCTCGAAAATGAACACCAGGCAAAAACTATTTACCCTTCCCAGTACCTCCATAGTAAGTTGGTTTATACTGGTTTTGTTCATAACTATTGACTAGCAAAGTCAATGGTAACTTCGCATGCCCTGGGAGACAGTAGTCAGTCCCAGGGTATGGAGTCTATGTTTGGGGGTCACTATGACACCTCTGTGTTACTGCACTGAGGGTGTTTTGTAACACACATGTAAAAAGATGATACCTATGGAGTGAGAAAACTCCATAGCCCATAAGCACAAAGATCGCCTGAAACACACATCAAAACTAGGTCTAAGAGTGGGAAAAAGTCTCACTTTTAGCAGGAGTAAAAAAATTAACCCTGGAAATCCAGCAAAGCTGCTGGGGGACTCTATAGGTAAGGGAAATTAGCCTTTTAAGAGAATTCTCCCTAACACACTGTGGCAGGCCTATTGACTTTTATCTAGTCCACGACACTGGAGCCAGAGGCGGGTTTCTGTCAGAAACCCTGCCAAAGGCAAAATAACAAAGGGACCAAACATGGTTTGGCGCGCGGAGAAAACTCTCTAGAGGGACCTTTCTACAGAGACCTGGCAGGACGAGAGGACCGGGCACCGTTTTGGCAGGGATGGCTGGATGCCATTTTGAAGGGGATGGCTCCCGCGGTTACTTTACCGGAGCCGCGAACGGTCGTGGTAAATGCAAACCAAGGTAGTTCAAAACAAAACCACTACCACCAGCCAGTTAATTGAGGAAGTGGGTAACCTAAAAAATGTTACATGAGCAAAGTGTTTTAAAATTCCTTTTTGCGCGCTCAAGTCCCCTTCCTCCTTACCCCCTCCTTCCCCACCCCAATCCCGCCTCCCAACCCTTCCCTGGCACCCTGATTGGTCTCCTAGACCAGGAATAAAAAAAACGGAAACAAACCCAGCGAGCGTGGCGTCCTTGCCACCACCATCACTCTCCAGGAGGATGCCCACGGTGAGTTTGCCCCCAGATGGCCCCAGAACTACCCAAACACTGTAAACGTGTTTTAAAATGCCTTTTTTTGCGCGCTCGGCGCTCGAGTCCCCTTCCTCCTTCCCCCCTCCTTCCCCAGCCCAATCCCGCCTCCCAACCCTCCCCTGGCACCCTGATTGGTCTCTTGGCCACATATCACACACCCTCCCAGGGCAGCTCTCTGCCCGGCAGCCCCTGCGGCTAAGGGCTCCAAGGCCAAGGGCGGCTCCGACATTGGCGGCTCCAAGATGTGTCTGCAGGTGTCCGCAGGGGAAGCCAACAGACGCCAACAAAACTAAGTGCTGGCATGGGTGAGGGGTAGAGCAATTACTCTACTCCAGAAAGCTCCTGCCACTCTAACTTACCTTTCAATGGCCTAGACTGCTACAGACATACACCATGCATTATTAGAGAGATATGTGACCATCAGCCTAAACCTATTCATGGCTGCACAGCAGACACTGCCTGCAGTATAATGTTAACTAGTACCATACCCCAAGAGAACCACAAAGATTAGCCTGCGTCGCATCTAGACTGAAATGTGATTGTTAGCATATGCCACACTTAGAATCCTGAACTTTAGCTCGTGTTACATCTAGATAGAAATGTGACTGTTAGCATTTGCCGCACTAGTATTGAGTTCTGAACTTTAGAAGTGCATTTAGAAGATGAATTTAGAAGTGTGCCCAATAGCCGCTTTGTGGAAAGTTGAATTTAGAAGTGCATTTAGAAGATGAATTTAGAAGTGTGCCCAATAGCCTCTCTGTGAAAAGTTGAATTTAAAAGTGTACCCAATAGCCTCTTTGCGAAAAGTTGAATTTAGAAGTGTCCCCAATAGCCTCTCCGTGAAAGTTGAATTTAGAAGTGCGTTTAGAAGCTGAATTTAGAAGTGTGCCCAATAGCCTCTCTGTGAAAAGTTGAATTTAGAAGTGCATTTAGAAGCTGAATTTAGAAGTGTGCCCAATAGTCTCTCTGCGATTCTAGAAGTGTGCCCAACAGCCTCGCTGAATCTAGAAGGGTGCCCAGTAGCCGCTCTGTGAATCTAGAAGTGTGCCCAATAGCCTCTCTGTGAAAGTTCAATTTAGAAGTGCAATTAGAAGTTGAATTTAGAAGTGTACCCAATAGCCTCGCTGTGAATCTAGAAGTGTGCCCAATAGCCTCTTTGCAAAGATTGTCTGAAAGGGCATATAACCCATCATATCTCACCAACACGCTTACTCTCTTCTTACATCACCACTCAACTAGAACACAGGGATACTATGACACCATTCGGTATAACTGTTCTCATACCAACATTCGCCGCTCACTCCACATCATTCTAAGTAATCACTGCTGGTTACACATCGCCCAGCCAGGCGTTCTCCTCAAGCCTAACACAGCCACATCCGAACTGGATAAATCCTGCCAGAACGAACACATACTCCTGACCTCTTAACCATCACACCTACCGCTAAAAGCAGCTATTACACGGATACCGCACGAGCTGCACACATACCCGGTGCTCACACGCACCTTTTGACTCTCTCTACTCCCTCTACTGATATGAACTTCGGTTCCCAAGGGCGTTCAACCTACCAGCGCCTTCAGACCATACCTGGTATATAAGGCGCTATATAAATGCAAAATAACATAACATACGTTTTAGAAAGTGTCTCTTGAATCTATCTGCCTTGAAAAAAGTTTTGCCTATGATTTTTATCCCCAACTCTCTTGTGTTAATTCATATGCTAAGTGTGTTTGACTACGGTAACATTTCTTCTCGCGGGTACGCTTCTCTTTCGTAAGACCGAACTGTCATTACTGTCAAAAAGTGATCGTGTAACAACCCCCAGTAACGTCTTTGTTTCACAACACCGGTCTGTCGAATCCAAAGGTACTTACCTTGAATTGTTCTGCACAAGGGGAATTGGTTGTGTGCAGTGTATTTGAAGTGTGGTTTTAATTTAATAGAAGTGAAGTGTTTTGTGATGGTTTAAAAATAAATGTACTTTTACTTTTTAACCAAAAACCTTGAGTCAGTGTTTGCTTGAGTCACAGTAATTGTATTCATTTGTGTAATCTCTACTACTGCTCATTTGCTCTTGAGAGAAGTCTGGCTGCTCTGCTACTGCTACCACTCTAACTGTGTAGTACAGCCTTGTATCAAAGGTGAAATTGTACTACCGGCTGTAGTCTTAATCTTGTGCAGTGGTCCCTAAGGGCACTGCCCAGGATTCTGCCTAACATGGATCCCCTGAGCCAGGGACCAATGCCAGACCTCCTGAGGCTCCTTTGACAGGATACGGGAATGCGTGCTGCCCTGCTTCCTCAAATATAACATTGTGGTGGTATTGTACGTCAACACCCGCACCACTGCTCCTTGAATGTGAGGTAGAAACGACTTCAGAGCGCAGTGCACCGCTCTCAACTCCAAAACGTACCCGTGACTTGTCGAGGTGTGCCCCCCACCCCACCTGGGAAGTGTCTGCCACGATCGTGAACTGAAACTCTGGTTCCAGCAGGGGCATAACCCGTACAAGATTGTCTGTGCAAGTCCACCACCAAAGAGCTTCCACCAGCTCTCGGGCGACGACCACTTTGTCCGACCACAACCCTCAACTCTTCGACCACCTGTCTGCGAGGAATTCCTGCACTGGTCTCATGAACAGAGGAATTCCTGCACTGGTCTCATGAACAGGTGGCAATTTGGAAGGAGCGGAATGCAGGACACCATGGCTGCCAACAGCGACATGTAACTTCGGACCGAGACCACCGTACCGTGGCCACACCAGATTGTCCTGGGTAAGAAACTGAGCCCCGAGAAACACCAAATCCCTGGACGGCGTCAGATAGGATTATTCAAAATTGATGGCGAATCCCAGAAGATGCAACAGGCCCATGGTCGCCATGAGAGACTGCAACGCCCAATCTGGCGACAGACCCCTTACCAACCAATCGTCCAGGTAGGGGGTACACATGAAGGCCTTTCCTGCGGAGGAAGGCAAACACCGGAGCCAGGCACTTTGTGAAAGTTCTGGGAGACTACTTCAGGCTAAACGGGAGGACACGGAGGTAATGTTCCTCCCCGACCATAAAACCCAGGAACTTGCAGTGGTTTTTCCTCATCGGGATGTTAAAGTAGGCATCTTCCAGATCTAACAACGCCAGGAACTATCCCGGTTGCACCGAGCGGATGACATCCTGAAGTGTGAGCATCTTGAACTTCAGGTGTTGCAAATTCTTGTTTAGCGGCCGAAGATCTAGAATAGGCCTCCACTTGCCATTGGGCTTTTTTATGACGAAATACCGGGAGTACACCCCGTGGCCCCGTTCAGAGACTGGAACTGGTTCTATTGCCCCTTTCGCTAGCATGAGGAACACCTCCTGTCGCAAGACTAGAAGAAGCGATTGCGCCACATATATGGGCTGAATGGGGACTGGAGGACGCCGAAACTCAAACAAGTGGCCGAGACCTACTGTATCCAGCACCCAGCGGTCTGACGTGATAAGTTGCCACTCGTCAACATGGTTCACCACCCTGCCTCCCAGCAGATTGCCCATATGGCAGTCACTGTTGAGACTTTGACTGCCTACCTTTAGCAGCCGAGGCATGTGTACCCTTCTTACGCTGTGCTTCAAACTCTCTGCTCTTTTGAGCCGACGGGAAGGAGCGCCTGTAGCCTTGAGACGAATAACAGAACCGCCCGTAACCTCTGTCTCGGAACGCGACAAACCGGGCATTACCAGAGGCTCCACGAAAGGCCTGAAACCAAGAAAAAGAACGGCTACTCTGCAGGGAACCTAAAGACTTTGCCGTCTCAGTGTCCTTTTTCATCCCCTTGAGGGCCTCGTTGATCTTCTCCCAAACAACTGTTCACCCTCACAGGGCATATCCACGACCTTATGATAGACTTCTGGGCGAAAATCTGTGCACATCAGCCAAGCCTGCTGCTGGAGTACAAAACCATTACTGATTTGCTTAAAGCCGGACTCCGCCAGGTCCACTACAATGTTGATGCTGCGGTTATAGGCCTCCTCCCCCTCACGAACAAGCAGCATTGCCTACTTGCGGTGTTGCTCCGGCAGATGATGAAGTATCGGGGGCAGCCTGTGCCATATCTCCATGTCATACCTGGGCATAATAGCCAAGGAATTTGCACCTTTCTCCGTGGTAGCCCCCAAAGTCAGGACCTTCTTCCCAAATGCGTCCTGCTTCCTGGCTTCACTGTCCAGAGGCGTAACACATTTGTGTTGGCTTCTGGCCTTATGGCTAGCCACCGCCGAAGCCACAGATTGTGCGTGGGCTGCAACACAAGACTATTGGGGGGTCGATTCAGGAGCCTTAAACTTTTTTTCCCAGACGCCCCTTCACTGCAGGTCCAGAAAAAGGGTGATGCATCATGCGCAGACCCTCCTGCCACACGTGGTCCAGAATCTTGAACCGAGAAGACCGCCTTCCGTCGCGTCCCCATATGGTTGAAGAGAAAACAGGCCAAACTCCTGACACGCCTTCGCCAGCATGGCGTGGAAAGCCCCAACATCATCCAGTGGAGACGGTTGAGCCGGGCTACTAGGCTGTTCCACCTCAGGATCCGTATCTCATGTATCGTCCCTCGTTCGTGATGAAGACACCGTCGACAGGGTATCACGCAGAGCACTCTCCTGATCCAAATCTGGCAACTCCCCTTCTTCCAGATGACTTCTGGGACGGTCCAACCCAACCGGCAACGGCAACTGCACCAGAGGAGATTTCCTAGGGCCTCACCCGGCACACTATCAACCACCGGAGCAAACGGGCTCAGAGGCGGTGGAAGCCTTGTATCCAGTTGCCCCAACAACTACTGGAGCGTATTCAACACCTGCAAGGATAGCAGGGACTGTTGATTCACCAAAGGGGAGGCCCAGCTCCCACCCCACTCGACGTAGACGGGCATGCACCTTGCAGACCCAGAGCCGACGGATTGAAAATTGGCTCCTGTCCCTCCTCCATTCCTGAGGAAACAGAATATGCAGCTGGTTCCTGTTGCAGAATGTCAACTGGAGGAATGGGCCCAAAGCCGGCAGATTGCCACGGTGCTCCAGTCAGCAGCAAGCCCTCCGAATCCATCTGCGCCGACGACAACAGTGGACCACTGTCAGTCACTGCCGTGGACGGAGCCGACGACACCACCGTCGACGACTGAAGAGCAGATTGTACCCCCACTGTCGACGAGGGACCATCCATCGACTACACTCTCGTCGTCGGAACTATGGCCTCGAGGGGCTTGGACTTCTGTGGAGAAGCAGGCTTTTTGGAAGAAGAGCCAGAACGGTGCTTCGACGAGTCCTGGCTGGACGAGTGCTTCGAGGAGGAAGACTCCCTTAGCTTAGCCTGTCCTCTGTTTGACACCGCCTTTAACTTCTCGGGCCTACCACTGGACACTTTTGACTTGTCCGGCCGATCAGACTTGGACAGCGATGAGCCACTCACCCCTTTTGAGTGATGCGACCTGGACATAGATGACTTGCTACCTCTCCCTACCTCTGACATTGGCAACTCTGTCCGTTGCTTCTTAGCAGGGGATTCCGCCGATGCCACCCGTCGGTGCGCAGAGGCTTTTCAGCCGTCACCGAAGACTGGCTCCGCCGGGCCAAAGCCACCTCTGAAGCCAGGTAAGTGTTAGGCAGAATCCTGTGCAGTTCCCTTAGGGAGCACTACAGAAGATTAAGACTACAGGTATGAGCAATAAATCCCCTTTGGTATCAGTCTGTACCACAAACATTTAGTTGGTAGCTGTGGCTAAGCAGTCAGACTTATCTCAAGAGGGAGATGAGCAGTATTCAGGGTTTACACAATAGAACTACAATACTATGGCACAAGGAAACGCTGACCAAAGCTCAGACTTCTAGTTCAACACATCAATCACAGTTATTAAAGCAAGTTAATATCAGTCAAGAAAAGTATACATAACTCCCTAGTTAAATTGTAGATAAGTTTGAGCAAGAGTGAAAACTGAGCAAAATGGCACAGTGAAAACCAAACACAAATGGCACACTAGCAATTTCTCACAAGGGAGGGCAAGAACACGTTATACAGGAATATACTCTTAGACACCATAGCAACACTTCCCACTAAGATTGTGAACAAGTTTAGGCGAGCAAGTACTTTAGCATGTATAATACTCAGGTGAAAACCGATCAAAATGGCACTTCACAAGTTTAAAAAGAGGGAAGGAAAAGGTGGTTATAAGAGTTTGGTGCACCAACATATTTCTAGGTGAGAAGCAATCTAGAGAAGGCAGTTATAACAGATTTAGCCAGATTCAATAGGCCTGGGTCAGAGTCATTGGTACAGGGCAAAGTGCCTAGGAGCAAAATGTTCTTGTAGCTGCAGTCAAGTCTTTGTTAAACGATTCAAAAAGGCCGTTGCAGAAAGTGAAAGACAAGTTTAGTCGATAGGGGTGGCCAACCCAGAAGGTAGGTAAAGGATTTCAAACACCTTTAGCAATACCCCGCGAAACGGGAGGCCTGGCGGAACAATGTACCTGAAAAGTGGAAGCGGCTCCTGCAGTGGCGGTGGTTTCTGGCAGTTCCTGCAGTTCGTGTTGTCCAGCAGAGGAAGAGAGGCTCTCGTCGTGGGGGAAGGTTCGAGTTACTGCGCTGCCCAGGGAAGAAGCCAGCCACGGTGATGCCGAAACGGATTAAAAGGTATGCTCCTTTAAATCGCGGTCGTGGTAGACGGGTGCCTGGCTATCCGGTCTCCGAGTGCAGGGCACTGGCGATTCGACCAAGGCAGGTCCTGGAAGGTGATGGCAAACTGGTTGGCCCCACCAGCTCAAGGGAAGTAGGCTCTTTCAGATGAAGATCTTCTCTCGTCGTGTGGCGAAAAGTGGTGAGACGCTGCAGCAGGGCTTCACCGGTGGTTCAGTTGTTGCAGATGTCTTTGGCTTCTCTCCTCTTCGGCTTCTTAGTTCCAGTGGCAACGTCTTGCTCTTCCAGTCCTCAGGACCCTGCTTTTATGCAAAAAGACCCACAATCATACAGCCTGTCACTCACACAGTGGAGTGGTCATCCTGGCGGGAGACCCTCCAGCCTATCAGGGCAGAGTGCGACTTGGGTTGCTGGGGCAACCCTGTCCAGGGGGCCTACTCCCCCTCCCACACAATGGGTCCACCCCAGACTCAGTGGCGCCGAAAGGAGGGCTTCTTGGCAGAAGTCCGCCAAAAGGACGAACAAAGGATCCCGACCTGGGTTAGGATCTTAGAGAAAGACACGCAAAATAATTTACATAAAAGTTCTGGCAAATAAAACCTACTGGAGTAAAGTTAATATAAAAATAAACCAGCAGTATGTTAGAGGCTGTCAGTAAATGTGGTAGCCTCGAACAATGGGAAAATCCCATAGGGAAATATTTGCGGTCGAATATTTTTGGTAGTAACCACTGCCACCAGCCAGAAACTTGAGAGAGGGACTGTACGGTACCCTCTCGAAAATGAATATAAGGGGAAAACTATTAACCCTTGCCAGCACCTCCATAGTAAGATGGTTTGTACTGGTTTAGTTCATAAAGATTGACTAGTAAAGTCAATGGGGACTTTACATGCCCTGGGAAACAGTTGTCAGTCCCAGGGTTTGGAGACTGTTTGGGGGTCACTATGACACCCCTGTGTTACTGCACAGAGGGTGCTGTGTAACGCATGTGCATAAATATGGTTCCTATGAGGGTGAGATAAACCCCATAGACATTAAACACAAACAATAGCCTAGAAAACACATAGCAAATATGCCTAGGAGTGGGAAAAAGAGTCTCACTCTTAGCAGGAGAAAATAACAAACCCTTCAAATCCAGCGAAACTGCTAGGGGACTCTATAGGTAAGGGAAATTAGCCAAAGAATGAGAATTCTCCTTAACAGTAAGTGCACTCGTTCAGCCAACAGATGAGCCAGCGATTGCGGTCCTTCAAAGCCTTGTGCGAAAACCCTTGGCATATCTCACAGGTATCTACTAAATGATGGGGGTACAGACAGAGACAATCCGTATGGCTATCCCCTTCGAAGACCTTCTGTAGGCCGCAGGTAGCACAAGGCCTAAACAGCGATTTTTACTGGGCCACAGATGACATACTGGCCGGATACGAAAAAGCATGTGCAAAACATGAAGAGAAACACAATGTGATCCCAACAGTTTGGAGACGGTTGAAATCTGAAGGGAAGCCACGGGGCGGGCCTATTTATATGAGACGTCCTATTGGTGTAGACTGCAGCACCCAAAAAGAACCTTGATAGGACACTAAAGTGTCGATGTTTTCCATAGGAAAAAACACTAAGTTAAAGTTACCGAGGTTTTCTAGCCTGACGACAGTAATTATTCACAGCATGTGAATCCATGAAAGATCCAATGCTGGAGAAAGAAGGATCTCCTCTAGCCGGCCTCTCTTTTCCAGTGCAATTGGCGCTTACGGGAGGTATTGTGCATGGGTGATGCCATAAGGAGGCTAGGGGGTCAGTTATAATGAAAGGCATATTATGCTCGACTGCTTGACCTTTGTCCAGATTATCAGTGAGGTCATTCCCTTTTCAAGACAAGGGTGTCTACCACTGTTTCCACTAAGGCCCTGAATTTAGCATGAGATTGCTTATAGGGTTGTCTTTGATGGAACTCAAGATCTGGGCATGTGTCCAGCCCACTTGCATATTATAAACCTTGTGCCTAGGCTAATAAATTGGTCTTGTCGTCGAAATAAATGGACTCTGCCAGAGACAGAATAAATTGGGTCAATGTCCCCTTGGTTGTCTAGTTGATCGACGTCCAAGATTGATTGTATCGACTCAAACAACCCTGTCCTCGATAACGGGACCAAAGAACCGCCACCGATAGTAGGCTGCATTTTAGAGCACGACGTGCAGGCCTCCCTGTCGCGACTCGCACCCAAGCACCACAGACAGACGTTGTGGGGGTCGGTCACCGACATTTTGGCATCGCAATCAGTGCACCTTTTAAAGCCCGATAACCGGTGAGTAGACATTGTGGTTGAGATTTATGAAGAGAAAATATCAAATTTGACAGAAAAATAAAATAAAAAAAATCAAGTAAACTCGAAGCTGTGTTCCCGATGCAGCATGCAGAAAAAAGGAACTAGACCATGGGCCATAGTGAAATGGTTTTTCTATGGAGGCTGATGTCGTGTCCGGTGCAGACGATCGAGCACCCAGCAAGACGAGACTACGATCGATGGCTGAGTCGAGGTCCACTGTCGAAAAGTTTCCGAACAGCATAGCTGGATAGGGATATCTATCAAGATGAAGAATCTGCGGGAGAAAAGCAATCCATTGAAAAGAGGCTTACCTACCTTGCTTGAAGATCTCCCACTGCATCTGCTGATGCATCAGTGACTTCTGCAAAAGTGCATCACAGAACGCACATGTATCTCAGCGTTGAAGAAGCCCTACGCACACTAAGCACAGTCAGTATCTGCCAGTGAGCATGACCTGTGTCATTGCGTGCACACAAAAACACTGATTTATCCGGCATACTCAAAGAAGGAACCTAAAAGGCAAGCACACATTACTTTGCATGGGCTCCCATGTTGTCCCCGTTCGGCAGGTACTCCCATAAGTAAGGAGGATATGGAGTGGGACGTAGAAGTACCAGACCCAAGACAAAGGACACAAGTCCAGCCTGTATTGCCAAACCTAGTCCTCGAGTTACACACCTGGCAGACACAAACAAAGGTTTTCAGAGCAGATCAATCAGGCCAGCCTTACAAATCACCAAACATTTAGTTCGACATATACAGGATGTGAACTGGGGCGTCTGGAAATGGAAAAAAGCCTAAGCTAGTATAAACCACAATTACAAATGTAGGGCTTGGCTCAAGATGAGATCATGTGTGCACAACAGCCATTTTGGGCATGCCTTGTGGTCCCCACTGACAAAGGGATAGCTGTAAACAAAATGGAGGGGAGTAGGAAGTTAGTAAATTACATTTGTACCCAATTTTTCTACCCTACCAACATCCTAGATACTACTGCAGTAAACACGACTGCATCCCTGGTAAAGCAAAAACGAAATTACAGTTTTCATGAGTCTACTCCACAACCCACATGTAGGCTGATAGAAAGGAACAAGTTACTTACCTGTAACTGTTGTTCTCCAGCATGGGTCTGGCATGGATTCACATGCTCATGAATATTCCCCGTCGTCAGGCTGGGAATCCTCGGTAAAGAAAAAACCAGTATCAGTTTCGTTTCTGATCTGTCTTTCGTAGTAATAACCAATCACTGGTCTCTGCGTCATACTGACCACAGCCAATGACTGCCCTCTACCTAAGCACCGCCTCTGGCAGCCATCTTCAGATTTGGAAGCACGTGAAGTGGCAGTATGACCAAGTGAAGAGCCGCAGAGGGGTAGGCGGGAGGGTTCGCATGTGAATCCATGCCAGACCCATGCTGGAGAACAACAGTTACAGGTAAGTAACTTGTTCCTTCTCCAGCATGGGGTCTGGCATGGATTCACATGCTCATGAATAAAGAATACATAGCAGTACACACATGCACAACCACGGGAGGTGGCAAAGGCTCAACATTAAGCATCACATCAACTCAACATTAAGCATCTTACCTCCTCACCAGGCTCACCTCAGGCGAACAGGTTGCGCAGCACTGCTTGGCCGACCCTGGACTCCTCCCTGGAATCCCGGTCGACGCAGTAGAATTTCGTGAAGGTGTGCGTCGACCTCCACGTAGCAGCCCTGCATATGTCCAGCAGGGGCACACCAGATAGGAACGCCGTGGTAGCTGCGATCGCTCTGGTGGAATGGGCTCTCGGACGGCCAGGCAGCGGTCGGTTTGCCAACCGGTGACAGCACATGATACAGCCGGAGAGCCATCTGGAGATGGAAGCCTTCGAGAGAGCCTTCCCCTGATTGACAGGTCCAAAGTTCACAAAGAGTTGTGACGTCTTCCGAAAACCCTTCGTGCGGTCCACGTAGAACTTCAGCGCTCTAGCTACATCCAGCGAGTGCAAAGTCCTCTCAGCCGGCGATGAAGGCGACGGGAAGAACACAGGTAACACCAAGGGTTCGTTGAGATGGAAGTCCGACGGTACCTTGGGCATGAAGGAGGGGTGCGTCCTGAGCACTACCCTCGTGTCGTGGAAAGTCAAGTACGGGGCCTTGCAGGAAAGGGCCTGGATCTCTCCCACTCGTCGTGCGGAGGTGATGGCCACAAGAAAAGCTGTTTTCCACGATAGAAACTTCAACGGGGCCGAGTGCAGAGGCTCGAACGGAGGTCCCATGAGCTTGGTCAGCACCACGTTGAGCTCCCACGCCGGGGCCGGAGCCTTCACCGGCGGGAACGATCTGAACAGTCCCTTCATGAACTCTTTCACCAGACGATGAGACCACAAGGACGTCCGCCCCGTGGTTCTGGTGTATCGGGAGATCGCAGCAAGATGAATCTTGATGGACGCGTGCGCCAGACCAGCTTTGGCCAGCGTCAGCAGGTACGGCAGTACTTGGGGAGCCGTAATCCGTAGAGGGTTAATCTTCTGTGCGTGGCACCAGACAGAGAACCTCTTCCATTTGTGTCCGTAGCATTTAAGAGTCGAGGACGCCCTGGCCTTTGCAAGAACCTCTCTGCAATCGGCCGGTATGTCGTATCCTCCAAACTCTAGCGCTGCAGGAGCCAGGCCTGCAAGTTCAGCGACTTCGGGTCGTGGTGGAGGATGGCGCCTCCTTCCCTGGAGAGTAGATCCGCGTCCGCCGGCAGCTTGATCGGCGGGGACGCTGACAAGTCCAGAAGGTCCGGGAACCATATCTGCCTCGGCCACGCAGGTGCGACGAGGATCATCCTGCACCGTGACCTCTTGAGCTGGTTGACGAGCCGGATTAGCAGAGGCAAGGGAGGGAACGCGTAGAGGAACAGGCCCTCCCAGGGGAACGAGAAAGCATCGCCCATGCTCCTCGTCTGGGGAAACCTGCTGGCGAACCTCCGGCACTTGGTGTTCGTCGCCGTCGCGAACAGGTCGATCTGGGGTGTGCCCCACCGTCGGAAGAGGCGATCCACCAGATCCTGCCGTAGTTCCCACTCGTGGCACGAGCGCAGCTCCCTGCTGAGTGAGTCGGCGATGGTGTTTTTTATCCCTGCCAGATGAAACGGCACCAGAAAAATCCCTTGGGCGACGGCCCAATGCCACAGGTCCTGCGCCTCCTTGGACAGCGCTGGGGACCTGGTTCCGCCCTGTTTCCTGATGTAAAACATGGTGGTGGTGTTGTCGGTGAAGATCCTCACCACCTTGCCCTTGAGGGACGGAAGGAAGGACCTGAGGGCCCAAAACACTGCACGGAGCTCCAGGACGTTGATATGCAGGGACTTCTCCGTCGGGAGCCAGAGTCCCCTTGCGTGCAGATTTTCTGTGTGCGCTCCCCACCCTTCCAGGGAGGCATCCGTGGTCACAGTCTCCTGGTGGGCTGGGGTCTGGAAGTCCATGCCCGCCGTCAGATGCGCGCGGGTGCCCCACCACCGTATCGCTCGTCGGAAACTCTCGTCGAGCTTGATCCTTTCCTCGAAGCTGCCCGTCGTCTGGATCCAGCGCGCATCCAGGAATTCTTGCAACGGGCGCATCCGGAGCCTGCACATGGGAATGAGGTAGATGCAGGAAGACATCATCCCGAGGAGGGACTTGATGGACCTCACCTTGGCCGCGTCGGCCACCAACATCCGTTGCACCTTGCCCAAGATGGTCCTGGTCCTCTCCTCCGACGGGGAGGCCAGAAGGGACACTGTGTCGAGCCTCGCTCCCAGAAACAGTGCGACTTGCGGGGGCACCAGGTGGGATTTGGCGTAGTTCACGGAGAATCCCAGGTCCGTGAGGAGTTGGACGGTCCTTGCCGTGTGGACCACGGCGAGCTCCCTCGTCTTGGCGCGGATGAGCCAGTCGTCCGGGTAGGGGTAGACGTGAATCCCCTCGCGGCGCAGCTGCGCCGCCACCGGTGCGAGGCACTTGGTGAATACCCTGGGTGCCGACTGTAGTCCGAAGGGAAGGGCTTTGAACTGGTAATGACGCCCTTGGACCACGAATCTGAGGAATTTTCGGTGCCCCTTTAGGATGGGAATGTGGAAGTAGGCATCCTCCAAATCCAACGACGATAGGAAGTCTCCTTCCTCCAGCTGACCCAGGACGTGCTGGAGGGTGACCATCCGGAACTTCTGCGCCTTGATGAACTTGTTCAGACGTCGCAGGTCTAGGATGGGGCGCCATCCTCCCGTCTTCTTCTTCACGAGGAAGTATCGCGAGTAGACTCCGGAGCCCCGAAGCCTCTTTGGGACGAGTTCGATGGCGCCCTTTCTGAGCATCGCCTTTACCTCCAGGAGAAGTTGAGGGACGTGAAGTTCTTTCCTGGCCACGGGAGGGACGCGCGGGCACCTTCTTAGAAACTCGAGCGCGTGGCCCCGGGCCAGGGCGTCCAGCACCCAACGGTCGGTGGAGATGGACTCCCACACGCTGACGAAGCCCGCCAGCCGGCCTCCCACCGGGGTGCTTCGGTGGGGGCCCGACCCCACGGCCGGTTCAATCCTGCTTGGACGCGGCCTTGCCGCCTTGACCTCCTTGGCGACGACGGCGGGGTCCGCTAGACTTGCCTCGTCCTCTGTAGGCCTCTTGCGACGACGAGCGGGCCGCTTGACGGTAGGAAGCGAAACCGCCGCCGGAACCTTTGGAGGCGCCCTTGCCTCCGCCGCTCCGAAAGGGCGTTCGTCGTTGCTGCAGGACTTCAAGGGCCCTGGCCGTCTCAGTATCCGCCTTGATGGCCTGAAGGGAATCGTCCACTGTCTTCCCAAACAGGTTGTTCCCGTCGAAGGGCATGTCCAGGACTCTGGTCTGGACGTCCTGCCGAAAGTCCGTAGCTTTGAGCCATCCACGACGTCGAAGGCAAACGCCGTTGCCCAGCTGGCGGAACCCAGTGTCGGCGATGTCCGTCGCCACGGTGATGGCGTGGTCCGACGCCACCTCACCTTCCTGCAGGATCTCAAGGGCCTCCGCCCTCTTGTCGTCCGGCAGAAAATCCACCGCGGAGACGACGGAGTCCGGGGTAGGCTGCGCCCGGAGGCATAGGGGGGCCGTGTCCGGGACCCGGTACTTTTTCTCGTACCGGTCTCTTCTAGCTGGCGTCGTGGAAGGGTTCTTGAGGAGGGAAAGGCCCTCATCCCAAATGTCGTCCAACAGAGGCACTGCGAGGACCGTCTTCCTCTTGGCCTCGCGCCGCTGATAAAGGAAGCCTTCCTTTTTCTTCTCCTCAGGGCAGAGTTGGAAAAGCTCGGACGCCCTGGAGATCATGGAGTGGAAAGATCCGATCTCGTCGGGCGGAGAAGCCCTGGTGGGAGGCGACGACGGAAAATCCTCGTCGTATGCCTCGTCGTCCGTACCCGTCGCTGCCGTGTCAGTCCCCGTATCATCCCCTCGGGTGGACGGGGAGGAGGGCTGGACGGGGCGCGACGGTTGAAAAGGAGGTGGTGGATGGATCCTTCTTTTCTTGGTAGGGGGAACACCAGAAGGTCCCGGTTCTGGATCCCCCGACGGGAGAGGTTCCTCCGTCGGTAACGGTAGCCTCGTCCTTATCTCGGAGCATAAGGACTGTATGGCCAACAAAATGGCCGCCGAGTTGTCTTGCGGCGCTGGCAGAGGGGAATCCGACGGGCGAGCAGGGGCCCCGTCGGTATCCTCGACGATGTCGTCGTCGTCACCTGCGTCGGGGTCCATTCCGACGGGCTGGCCTTCTTCCACGCCTAGGCCGTGGCTTAAGACCTCGATCAGCTCCTCTTCTGAGGTTGAGGCCGAATCTACGACGACGCCCTGCCCCCCCTTCTTCCCCACGGAGGGTTTCACGGGGGTCCTATCGATGGGCACAAAGGAAGACTCCCTCCGAGGAGGCAGGGAGATTCTGGGTCCTGAGGTCGCCACCACTGGTGTAGCCACCACAGGCTGAGCCAGGGCCGCCGCGACCGTTTCGATAGAGGGCTTGGTCGGATGGATCAAGGCCTTCACCACCTTAGGTGCGCTCACCGCCTTATCCTTGAGGGAGGGGGCACTGCCACGCTCCTCCTCTGCCTTAGAGCTCGACCGGGGCCTCTCCAGGAGCTTCGCCGGGTGCTCGGCCTTCCTCTTACCCGACCCAGAGCGTTGGCTCGTGGTTGATGGTGCCGGGGAGGGTGCGCCCTGCCTGGCGCCCGTAGAGCCCGACCGTTCGGCGCTCCCGGTGCCAGCGGACTCGCGGTGCTTGGCCTTATGTTGGGCCCCCGTCGCCGGGGCGCCCTCAAAGGTCTTAGAAGACCGCTCGGATTTCTTCTTCTTCTCGCCAGACGGGCTCTTACCCTCCAGCCAGTTGGCGAGACGTTGATGGCGGTCCTTCATGGTCCGTTCCCACATGTTGCCGCAAAACGCACAGTCCTTCTCCACGTGCGTCTTGTCCTCATGAAGGCAGTAAAGGCAGAAAGAGTGTTCGTCCTCCTTGAAGACGTTCTGCAGCTGGCATCCAGGGCAGACCCTGAACAGCTTTCCGGGCGTCGAGCTTCCCTTCTCCTGGGCCATCTCCGAGACCGGGCCTGAGAAGCTTCTGGAGTCCTCCGAAGCGTAGCTCGACGAAATCTTCACCCTTGAGGGGCACAGATGAATCCGACACGGGTCCCCGATGATCGGATGTAGGATCGGTGGAGCTTGAGGCTCTTTTGACCGAAAGAATCGAAGTTTTTTTTTTGTGAAAAAGCGCGAAAAAAAGCACTAACGCTCGAGAGCAATAGCACGAGGATCCCAACACATGAACGTGCGGTAAAAATCTGAAGATGGCTGCCAGAGGCGGTGCTTAGGTAGAGGGCAGTCATTGGCTGTGGTCAGTATGACGCAGAGACCAGTGATTGGTTATTACTACGAAAGACAGATCAGAAACGAAACTGATACTGGTTTTTTCTTTACCGAGGATTCCCAGCCTGACGACGGGGAATATTCATGAGCATGTGAATCCATGCCAGACCCCATGCTGGAGAATCACCCCACCGCCCTATTAGCTATATGGACTACTATTAGGACAGTTTTTCTGAAGTCCAACTAAGGTCAGAGTTTGCCCAATAGAACAAATACAAGGTTATGAACTCCTACTAGTGAAGTATACTTCCAACCCTAAAACCACTACCAACTTTCTAGTGGTGTACAGATCACCCAATAAAAATACACACCCCGACTTGGACATCCCGCTACTCCTAACTCCCCTCATCAAGCCTAAAACTAAATGCATAGTCCTCGGTGACTTTAACCTAGGATACAATGACCCTCTGGACTCGGATGCATCTACATTCTATACAGCCATGTCAGAAATGAATTTCGTACAGCCGATAGATATACCCACCCACTCAAAAGGAAGAACGTTGGACTGGCTTCTCACTCTTAACTCGCTAGTCACCATTGACTCCATCCTCCCAGTCAATTGGTCAGATCACTATGTAATTAACTTCACTATAGGCAACGTTAGTACAGATCACATCACCCCCAAAAAACCAGAAACTTTCGAAACTAGAAATATCAAAAAGCTCTCTTCCGACAAACTCCCTCCAGCCCTGAGTGCTGCCCTTGCCCATACGGTTCTAGGCACTAACAACCCTTCCTATCTAGCAGAACAATACCAACAATGCCTTACCCAAACTATTGACCTACTTGCGCCCATTACCACTAAAACCCGCAGACCTGACAAACGTTCCTGTTTTTGGTTTAATGAGGAACTTGTAGCCTTAAGACGTACAAAAAGATCACTTGAACATCTCCATAAGAAAAACAATACCCCAGAATCGGCATTAGCCTTCGCTGATGCCAACAAAACATATAAATCAGCAATAATCACCCAAAAAGCCAATGCCTTTAACCTTCGCATTACTAATGCTTCCTCAGACAGCAAAGAATTGTTTACCATCCTTAGAGAGCTTGAAAACCCTTGTCAAACCTCAGCACCTTCCAACGCTAGTAAAGACTGGTGCACCACTATACAAAACGCCCCCTCATCTAAAATCCTCCTACTGCAAAATAAAATCGATAGTAAAAAAACGCTCCTAGCTGACAAAACTCCACCCACCATATCAATGACCACATCAAATGCCACTACTGGCCCCCCATTTCAATTCACACCAGTGTCTAACAAAAAAGTATTTGACACCATAATGAAACTAAAAGCCTCCAACTGTAAAGAAGACCAATTCCCCTCCCACCTAGTGAAACTCTGCGCCCCCACCCTTACACCCATCACTGAATTCATCAATGCCTCTTTCCTCACAAACACAGTCCCCACTAGTATCAAAAATGCGTGGGTGACACCAATTCTAAAAAAAAACATCCCTGGACCCGTCAATACCCACCAACTACCGACCTATTACAACGGTCCCATTCCTCCTAAAAATAATTGATAAAATAGCCTACTGCCAAATTCAGAACCATTTGGAACACCATCAACTATTAGGAGACCGTCAGTCAGGATTCCGTCCCAGCCATAGCACAGAGACAGCCCTCCTTGATCTGAAGATCCAAATGGATGCCACTAGAGAAGCAGGTAAACTCTGTCTACTGATGCTCCTGGACCTCTCAGCGGCCTTTGATCTGGTTGACCACGATAAACTCTGTAACCCTCTAGCAAACAATTTCAACCTAGCCCAGAACGCCACCAACTGGATCAAATCATTCTTGGCTGATAGGACTTCCAGAGTATCCATCGGCAAAGAATCAGCAGACCCAGTGCCTGTCCCGGCAGGTGTGCCGCAAGGCTCCTGCCTATCCCCCACTATGTATAAGTGGCACAGCGAGTAGAGCGCTCGCTTTGACATCCGTGCAGAGGCTGCTAACGCAGGTTCGAATCCCGGCAGGGCCAAAATCAGCCTTTCATCCTTCCGAGGTCGATAAATGAGCACCACACACCGTGGGTAATTATAAGCAGCGCTCAGATACCTGAGGGTTCGTAGCGCTATATAAATGCCAAATTATTATTATTATTATTATAATGCCTATACCAAGCTATTATTCGCAGCGTTGGATGCCATGGGTGTCATCTATACTAACTTCACCGATGACACCCAAATCCTCATTCCTCTCTCAGGCATTCACGAACAAGACTCCCTCCTAGTTAACCAAATCTACTCACTCATTCAAAACTGGATGGCTAACAATAGCCTTTGTCTCAACAACGACAAAACTGAGCTCCTCATATTAGGCTCCTCCAGCAAATTCAATACCCTTGAGCCCGCTTTCAAATCATTCACCATCGATCGAACCATAATCCCTGTTCTCAAACAAGTCAAGACCCTTGGCGTCTACTTAGATGCAACACTATCCATGTCTAAACAAGTTAACACATTAGCCTCGTCCACTTCCTACACCTCCAAACTCATCTCCCTCAGCCGTAAATTCCTCTCAGCCAATAACTGCGTTACTCTAGCCAGAGCACTCATACTGTCTAAGCTAGACTATTGTAATATCCTCTTCCTTGGCACCTCCAAAGCCAACATAGCCAAACTTCAACTCATGCAGAACAAAGCCCTCAGAGCAGCCTTAGGCATCAAAAGATCTGAACATATCTCTAACACCAGAAGAGACCACCACTGGCTCCCCATCCAAGCTAGAATTCTATTTAAAACCCTGAGCATCACTCACAAATGCAGGGCTAACAAAGCACCCAAATACCTCAACAACACAGTCATGATGAAGCCCCAGACCAGACTCCTTAGGTCCAATAAAAACGCATACCTTGAAACCCCCAGATACAAAAGAGAAAGCAGGGGGTAGTAGTTTCAATCCACTGGCCCCCAGACATTGGAATGCTCTACCCACCCACATCATGAACGAAACTTCCTTCCCTAAATTCAAAAGTTTCTTGAAGACTTGGCTCTTCAATAACTACTAACTGAACCAGAGCACTAATCCGCTCCAATTAACTGTACATATCTGACTGCTTTGTATATTGTTGTATAATATCTGTCCATTTTGTATATTGTTGTATATTATTGATTGCTATTCCTGTGTACCTCTGTTTTCATTCTAAGATTGCATTCTCCCATTGTCTGTAACTACGCCGTGATACCCCCGGCTCTGGGCGTATAACAAATGTAATAAAATAAAATAAAAATAAAAGGGCTTAGTAAAACCATTCAACTGAGGCAGTACAAAGCTCCACTCTTACTATAAGGCTCTACCACATGAGTTCAGGGTAACGTAGACGGAGCAGCCAGGCTTATCTTAGGAGGGAGAGAGGGCTGTAGAATCAGTACAAATTAAATTTTAATACAAATGGTCCAAAGAAACACTGAAACACTATGTATCCTAAAAATGAATGGTTTATTTAAATACAAGTAGGCCCAAATAAATCTTGGGGGGAATACGTACTATCACCAATCATATAAACACATTATGGAAAAACACAAAGCTATGCTTGAAGGTACACAAACCAAAGCTTATTTGGAACACCCAACAGGAGTTCTAGAGAAGTCAAAACCAATAGTTACTTTTAGATTACTTTCAGTAATAACAGCGTAGTAGACCCTATCAGTTGTACCGTGACGCTCAGCAAGAAATCACATAGTAATATCAACTGGAGAATATACTTTTCTGATCTAGTGAAACACAGATTCTAGGAACAGTGTAAACCTCTAACTCTGATTCAGGATAACAGTTATTCTAGGGCAGTTGGACCCTGGTGTGTTCTATTCAATTACAGTTGCTTTTCAGTTCACAGACTGCAACTAACTTATTTTAGGATAACACAGTTATACTCGAGGTAAGTAAAACCTATATAGTTTTTACAGGAGCTAAAAGCAACTTAAAAGGTGGGTATAAACCTAAGACTGTTTTTGTGTCCGTCTACAACAGACCAGGGAAAGCAAACCCCAGTGTTACACATTATGAATGACTGAAAGTTATTCTAGGTAGGTAAAACGTAATGCAGACTTATTCTGGACTGGCTAACAGCAAGACGGGGGAAGCAAGACCCAGTTGGGGACACTCATACATTTATCGGAACAGGAATAGTGAAGTGAAACCAACAGCATTACTTTTGGGAAGAGGCACAACCAAATCATAGGCGAGTAATATAGCCTTGGATCTACTTTCTGTTAGAATGGCTAAACAGTTTCTAAGAAAGATGTTATACTTTTCAGAATGGTAAAACATTTCTAAGGTAAGAAACAACCTTATATATACTTTTCAGAATGTCAGAACATGTCTAAGGTAAGTAATAACTTTTGTAACTTTTCACTCCGAGTTACAGTTACCAACCAACTTCTTCTGCAAGTAATTAACTTTTAAAAAACGTATTGTCTTTTCTAGGCAAAAGGCCCAATCCTTAGAAGTCTTTCCCTTATTCGTGGAGCATGAGTGTTCTCAGTGACAGAAGGGGGGGGGGGGAATCACTAGGGTCTAGTGTCCAACAGGCAGGTCAGAATAGGTTCTTAAGAAGCAAAAGTCAGAGTTCCTAAGGAAGACTGTTAGAACAAATAAGTACTTTACTTTAGAGTTAGTTGAGGGACCAGTGCTTCACAGAAGACACCCTAGGAGGATTCCAGCAGAAAACAGTTTAAAGCTATACAGAAATAACAGCTTAAGGTAGGTAAAATACCCCAGCCAACACAATACCTTGGCACAGAAGAAGATTTCGCAGCAGGAAGACTTCAGGATCTGCAGCCAAAAATCTGGTTGTTGAATTCCTTCATCAAGAAGACATGACACTGGAAGGAATTTTCCAGCAAGGATCACATGGAAGGCTCTAGGCAAGGTTTTCCTCATGGCTGGACACAGCTCTGTGGATTTGGTGCCTTTTTCAGGAGCACAGACCAAGGCAGAATATCGCTGGTCGGATTCTTGTTGTTTGCAAGGTCCAGTACTCTAGTGAGGGGACTTTTCGGACTCTATTAAAGGGATACTCTAGTAAAAAATTTTATTTCAAAAATAGATAGGCCACATTAAAAAAAAAATACTAGCATCCTCTGTTTTAAAACTTCCTAGGTAAAATTTTGAAATATTTAAGCTCAAAAGCAAGCACAAGGGCGCCGCCATTTTGTGAAATGGAGGCCCTCCTGTGCTGGCTTTTGCGGCACTAATGAAGGAAAAGCCAGCCAGCTGTAGTAAACAAAGTCGACCGCTGGGTGGCTTTCCCTTCATTAGTGCCGGGACTCGGAGGACGCGGACCGGAGACCAGAGCAGGAAAGCTGCAGCTGAATCTCGGTAGGTGCTATTTATTTTTTTTACAAAAAATAAGCACTAGCTGCGGTTTTTTTTCTAAGTTTTCCGGGCTGGAGGAGCCCGGAAAACTTAGAAATAAAACCGCAGCTTTAAAAACGTATTTATGTTTGCGGTCGCTTTTGAAGCGACCGCAAACATAAATACGTTATTGTGTTGGAAAACGCTGCGGTTTTAAAACCGCAGCGTTTTCCAACACAACCGTGTTGTGTCTGCCTGAATCTGCTTTTCCATTTGGGGCTCTCGGGCTCCCGCAGCGTTTTCCAACACAATAACGTTGTATTTATGTTTGCGGTCGCTTCAAAAACAAGGTTTTAAAGCTGCGGTTTTATTTCTAAGTTTTCCGGGCTCCTCCAGCCCGGAAAACTTAGGAAAAAAAACGCAGCTAGTGCTTATTTTTTGTAAAAAAAATAAATAGCACTTACCGAGATTCAGCTGCAGCTTTCCTGCTCTGGTCTCCGGTCCGCGTCCTCCGAGTCCCGGCACTAATGAAGGGAAAGCCACCCAGCGGTAGACTTTGTTTACTACAGCTGGCTGGCTTTTCCTTCATTAGTGCCGCAAAAGCAAAAGCCAGCACAGGAGGGCCTCCATTTCACAAAATGGCGGCCCCCCTGTGCTTGCTTTTTCGAATTTTGAGCTTGAATAGCTCAACATTTTACATAGGAAGTTTTAAAACAGAGGATGCTAGTATTTTTTTTTTAATGTGGCCTATCTATTTTTGAAATAAAATGTTTTACTAGAGTATCCCTTTAACGTCACTGGAGGTCCAGCAGCATACCCACAAGGTTTCTGCTAGATTCTGAAGACTGTGCAAGGCACAATGGCTCGAGGTTCCAGTGTATTGGGGTATTGCAGCCCAGCAAGGTCGCAGCACGGCGCAGGGTTTTCGGAGTCCCCAGGTCGATTGGAAGGCTCTCTGGTCGCTGGAAATCGTTTCAGCTGCAAATTCTTCATCTTTCTCGTCAGTTTTGGTTCCAGCGGTCGACTACCTCTTCAGGTTCCATGAGAAGACTTTTGTGCAGGAACCCAGTGAATCAAACAGCCTTGCAACATGCAAACTTGGGGGTTGGCAATCCTTTCAGGACAGCCAGCCTCGCAGTTTGAACTGGAATCTCGCACTCAGGCTACACTCAGGCTGGAAGACAAAGGGCTGCAGAGTTTTGTACTCCTCCCTCATTTTCTGCATTCACAGACACTCTGGAGCCTGAGCAGGGAGTCCACAGGACTCCCGCTGAAGATAGAAACCACACAATGGAATTTCCCTGCCCTGGGTGTCAAGGGAAGGAACAAGAAAGGACAAGGAACACTAAAATAGTGACAAAACAAGACATGGGCCATTTTGGTAAAATGAGTACTCATGGCTGCCTTTTCCGGGGCTGTGCAAACAGCCCGCGGTAAAGGTGCACTGAATTAATAAAACGGTTCACTGCCACCAGCCATTAAAGGTAAGTGTGTCCTTGTAACATAAATGTTACATTTAAAATGGGAAAGGGGATAGTCGGCCTCTCCCCAGCACTCCACATAAGGTGGGGGGGGGGGGGGGTGCTGGTCTCACTTAATAAAATGTAAAAAGTGTCCAAAGATCCTTTCTACCCTTGGGAACTGTAGTTCCCATAAGGTTAGCCAGAGAAAGGGGAGACCATAGGGCAACCCAGCAACAATAGGCACTTATTGCCAAAAAGTTGTCAAAGCGGATAACTTTTAAAAGACACTATGGAGAGTCTTAGAAATGACACCCATAAAAAGAGTAAAAGATTCTGTTAGTGTGGAAAATGTTTCCCACTCACAGATAAGGACAAATAATGCACCAATAAAAGCTAAAAGTTCTGGGGTTGACACAGGGCAGGAAGATTTATCATTGCTATGAAAATCTTCCTCAACTACAGTGCGAAAGCACATAAAAAAGGGCTGCAGTGGCAGGCAGACTTCAGTAAAAGTCCCTTTGGCCACAAAAGTAGTGTCAAAAAGCGGAGAAAAAAAACAGAAAAAGTTTAGGTGACTCAAAAAATGGAAAAGCAGAAACCACCCAAACATTGGATTCTGTCCCAACAAACCCTGTGAAATAAATGGGGTAAAACCTTTGAACTTCTACTTATCCAAAGTGTTTCTTACTTGAGACCTTGTTTGTAGGCTAGGGCGCAACTTCGTAAGATAGCTTTGCAGCATGTTGGTGTGCCTTGTATATAACCATAAGTCTTGTGATAAAAACTAACATCTTTTTCTTTCACTTTAGCGTATGTAACCATATATTGTAAGAATTATTGGACCTTAAGTGTGGCAGGTATCCCAAAATAATTGTTTTTATATACCTTGTAGCATGCTGAACATAATGTAACTTCCTTGTTTTAATAAATAAGTATATGATAGTCACTTGTGTGGAATATCTATTTCTTCACACCCATTGTATATGTCATCTGTACTGTGCACCAATCTCATCTCAGTGATGTACCACATGCCATTGCATCTATGTTAATCACTGTGCAGGTCTCTCCTGCGCATTAAATACATGGCTACCTCCCTTCGCCTCCCATTCCCTCCCTGCACTTCTTCCTCAAAAGGTGGGGCCTCTTTTCTCCCCCATTCCATCTCCCACGCACATGAAGGGTCGGGTTTACACCCCATTGTCCGAAGGAATACCTTGCTAACCCCTAACAGTTATTGTTTTCTGGCACCACTTCCTGGCACACAACAAGCATGGGAAGTAGAACGTCCCTGGCCCCCACTGCCTAATACATGCCCATTCCTGCCCGAATAGCCTACCACTACCCTACCCCACACTCCAGCACCTACACGCGATGTGCAGTACTTTGTTGCGCTTCAAGACCTGCATTGCACTCGCAGCACGGCAGAGACATGCCACCGTAAACGTTTGGTCTTATTAGGGGAATCCCTGCAGGTCCATTAAGCCTATACCAAAAATGGTTCTGAAAACCCCTCCTAACACCCAACAGTGAGAAAGAACTGAAGATAGTGCCCCTTTGAAGGGGTGCTGTGGGAGGATGGACAATGTTGCGCGAGGCTAATTTTCTAGAAAACTCTGGTCAACAAGTTCACATTTAAAAAAAAATAAAAAATGAAACAGGACACAACTGCTGCATGGTGACTTGTGCACAGACCTAAATCTAAATCATAATGAAAATCCTGCTTTACCTTCCAATGCGGGAAGCTTGTTTTTTTCTCTACTTTATATCATCAAACAAAAGAACACAATGTGTACAGGCCTTGACTGCACGGTTTGCCTGGGGACGGTGAAAAAACATATGGAGGAGATTCTCACCTGCCACTTCGCTACTAGTCTTGAAAGCAGTTGTCCCAATACCTTTGATCATGTATTCATCCAAGACAAAACTGACAAAAGTGCAAGCAGAATTAGACCACTAATACAGCCAACATTGTAGGTGCAATGTGTTCTTAGATCATCCAACTAAATCAGAAAATTAGGAACCAGAAGACGTGCTGTAGGTTGAAGTGTTCAGAATTAATATGGGAGGATGTTGCACTACATTAGAAGATGGATGCAGCAGTTTCTTTATACATCTCATCCAGCAACTTGTGGTTTGACACTGCTGTACAGCATAATAGGATGGAAATAAACATAATACAACAAACTGGTCAGGATCCTTCATCTGAATGTAGAGGGCATTCCAGGAGTGACAAACGTGACACTGAAATACTTTGAACTTACCACAAACATTACATAGAACAGAACATATGTGGAAACATGAAAAAGTATGAATTATAATTAAGAAATCTGAAAATATATTATCTAAATGAAACATTAATTTACTCACCCCACCCTATCCACAGATCAAAATAAATTATACTTCCAAGTCTGTATGTTTAACAGGCCAGGATTGCTGAGCACTTCTAGCTCCCATTCAAACTCCTGAATAATCTTCTACAAGCATGAGGCTATGTTATGGGTTTTGTAAATCATACACCTTTTCAATGCTGCTGCACACTGGTAAATGTTTCTTGATTGTATCACATTCGCTGCTGCACACTGCTAAATGTTTCTTGATTGCATCACATTCCCTGCTTACTGGCACAGCTTCACCTCACTGATGAGGCCCAACAAGGCTGAAACACGTGTATGGGGTTGCCGTTGGTAGTCTTCTTCAGAGTGGAATTGCCATAGCACTTTGGTGCTGAACTGCCCATGTGGGCGGGACAAAGACTAATATGCAAATGGTATTTCCCATCTGTGAAAGGTACAGTGAGCAAAAAGCGTGTGCTGCAAACTCTCATCTCAGAACAGCTTATCATGCCATGTTCTTTCTGGAGAGGAGCACCTGTTAACTTTTTTGACACATTCCAGTTATGTCCATCTTCTTATGCGTTTGCATTTATCAATGATAGCATAGTGTTTCTGATACAAATCACTGAACAGAGTCTTAATGAGCAGATCTATGTAGTAGCCATTCAGGTCCCCATGAACCCTTCGCAGAATCAAGCCAATCCCAAGTTTACCTACCAAAGAACTTACCTCTTTATGCTTCTCCATGGTGGCATAGAGTTTCTGGGAGAGGTCGTTGGAGACATTGGGCATGCTGGGCTTCTTCTTGCTAGCTCGGCTTATGCTGCTCTTGTTTTTGTTGGTTTTCTTATTGTTCTTTTTTTTTGCATTTTTACTGTCCCCTTGGCAGCCCTAACATGCACAGGGCAAATGAAAAAAACGAATTGTTAGATCACCAACTAAAAACACTGCGCTGTGCTTTTCAAAAGAAACAGTGCAGTTATGATTTAACCAATGATAAAATGACTACCTGCAGCAATATTATCACACGGTACCTAACCATAACACATAACTCACTCCCATTCAAGAGCCCTCAACATTAAAAAAGAACACGTTACTCACCGTAGGGACTTCTGTACTCCTAGTCCATAGTCCTCTTTGTGCCATACTTATAGGTGTCTGTCCATAGGGACGGGAGCAGAGCACTTTTTTGCACAGCACAAAAGATGTAGTTCCCTGTTCAAGAATTTCATGCTGCGGAAGACACTTGGGCGTGGCCAGCCCAGCTGATCCCACATACTGGCAACATCTGTCAATCCTTAGATCCGCTAGATGGGGCAACCTGACTAGCACTTATTTAAAGGTGGATGGCAGCCGGGGCGTACGGATGGAAGGTGACTGGACTAGGAGTATAGAAGTCACTACAGTGAGAAATGTTTTTTCTTACTCTCTCGTCCCGGGCCCCTTTCCTCTATACTTATGGGATTACAATGCGCTAATCACCAAGGATAGCTGGAAGCTAATCTTAGGCAACAGGTTTCGCAGGACCGCATGCCCAAATCTGGCATCTGACTCTGCTTTAGTATCCATGTGGTAATGCTTGCAAAAAGCAGAAGTGGAGGACCAGATAACTAATTTACTGATCACTTCCAAGGTGATGTTCTTTTGGAATGCAATAGTTGTAGCCTTGGCCCAAGTGTGTGAGCATGTATTCCTTTGAACACTTATCTTTTCTGAGGTGTGCAGGTTTCTGCGATGCAAATGAACCATCAGGCTATGGTTGCATTCACTGTCTGAAAGCCAGTTGGTTGCTTAACAAAAATTACAAAATCGACTGATTTTCTGTAAGACCTTGATTGGTCCAAATGAAATTGAAGAGCCACCCCAACATCCAGCGTATGTAAAGTCTGTGCTCTCCATCAGTCTCAGGAGAAGGAAAACATTTAGGTAAAACAATCTGCTGATTTAAATGGAATGTGAAACGACTTTTGGTAAGAAATTAGTATGTGTTCTAAGTACCTTATTCTTATGGCCAATTCAATGCAATTCACTGTGTAAATCTACAATGCTGTTAACGCCTGAATTTCACGGATTCCTCTAGCCGAGGCAACAGCAACTAAAAAGGGCCTTTTCCAAGATACCAATTTTGTGTTTGCCAAGGACATTGGATAAAACGGCTTATGCGATATTGCTGCTAAGACTATGATGAGATCGCATACCGGATGAGGCTTAGAAAACAGAGGGTGAAGTCGAAGAAGGCCCTCAAAATGCATCCTAATGATGGGTTTAGATGTAGAATAATTGTGTTCTGGGGAGCTGACATAAGCTCCGATAGCAGGTAAATGTGTACAACAAGATGGAATGTTAATGCCCGTTGAAGCCAGGTGTGACAGAAAAGACAGAATATTGTCTAGAGAAGGATACAGAGGATTCAGCAAATGTTCCAGCATCCAGAAACAAAAGAGTCCACTTTATATTGGGACCTCGCAGATGGTTTTCCTGGTCACCTGCATGATCACCATATTCTAACCTGAAAGTCCTAGATAAATGAATGCAGCTCTCCATGTACCGGGCGCTAAATTCATTGATATAGGGAAGGGGTGAAACACCCGACCCCCTACACACCCATTGAGACAGAAGGTCTTGAGTCACCAGATGTAGTAAGAGGCCCGCAGCCCTGAGATGTAGGCGGTCTGAATACCAAATCTAGGTTGGCCAATCTGTGGTCATCAGGATCAGAATGCAATGAATTGGATGTGTGGAAATTCATGAGCATATTCGGAACGAGATGCAACATGGGGAGGGGAGGCTGGAACGCATAGCATGCTTTGAAGGCCCACGAGATCTGTAACACATCCCCTAAGTGATCTGTCTGCTATTGACCCAGGAGGGATGCAAACTGCTGAAATTTGCAGTTCTGTGGTGTTGTAAACAGGTCTTCCTGAGGGTATCACCATTTAAGAAATACTTCCTGAAACACAGAGTCCTTGATCTCCCTTTTGTGGTTGCCAGGAGAAAGGCACCTCAGTGTGTGCCCTCATGTTGAGATCTTCCACTAAATGCACAGCATGAAGGGAGATCTGATGCAGAACTGTCCAGAATTGGAACGTCAATCGACACAGGGGAGGGGATATAGAACATGGCAGTCATGCTGTCGTTCCTTATGAGGACTATGAAAGTCTGAATTCTAGGCAGAAAGGTTTCCTGACCGTTGAAAACTGTGAATAGCTCCAAAACATTTAGGTGCCATTGGATCTCAGTCATGGACCACGGGGCATGCGTTTGAAGGTGACCTAAGGTGGCTACCCAAACGGTCCGAGATTAATCCGAAGTTATGGTGTGTAAGTGAGGGGGCTCCTGAAAAGGGACTTGCATCTGCATTTTTGTGTCTTTCCTTCCACCAAAGTGGCACAGCGAGTAGAGCGCTCGCTTTGACATCCGCGCAGAGCAGGTTCGAATCCCGGCAGGGCCAAACTCAGCCTTTCATCCATCTGAGGTCGATAAATGAGCACCACACACCGTGGGTAAAAATAAGCAGCGCTCAGATACCTGAGGGTTTGTAGCACTATATAAGTGCCTAATTATTATTATTATTAGTGCAGCTGAAAATTTCAAATTTTGAGATGGGCTAGCATAGAGGCAGCCATGAGACGCAACAGATGTTGAAACCACTACACAGAGGTGCTTTGATGATTCAAGAAGTGTGACATCACCAGCTTTATATCCAGAATCCTCCATTGCGTGAGGAACACTGTGCCTAAACTGGAGTTCCATCTGAACCCTATAAACTTGATGTCTTGAGTTGGGCTCTTTAAAGAATTAACAAAGGCACTATCATTGGGAACCTTTTTCAGTTATTAAATCAGAGATAGAGTACTAGTGGTAACATTAGTAAACATTGTGGCTTTCACATCTATAGTTTCCTCTACACAACCACATGAACACAAACTATAACTTTCATGTAAATTGTAGTTCGAGAGGGGCCAGGAAGCAAAATCTGCTATGATGATTTAAGTGACACCATTTTTCTGCGGTTTCACTTACAAGTATTACATTGCCTGAGTGGCCGGACCACTGCAGGACCAACAGGATTGAAAAGGTAAGAAAACAAGATAGTAAGCCTTACTCCAGGTACCCATATGAAGAAAGAAATGAGGGAATACAAAAGTAATTGTTTTTTATACTTTGATCTGTTAGATTGAGGAATATAAAAAAAAAACAAGAATTCCCTCATACAAGTATAACTACAATGTTGGGGAGAACAGGTAATAAACCTTTCCATCTATCATTTGGCTCTATGGTATTGGCGAAGTAGAGTAGACAGCGTGATAGAAGGTAGTTGCAATTGGTCCCCAGAAAACGTAAATAATGAAACGTTTTAAAATAAAAATTCTGTGGAGCATGAAAATGACAGAAATTAAAATAATGGAATTGAGATATAAATAGGTATACGTTCCTCATTGGGTTACTAAGGAATTAAAGATGTAAAATGTAGGATTTTTTTTTCTTTATAAACACTGAAATGATGTAGTGTTGTTAACTTTCACAGATAGAAAGATTAACTATGAGAAGGCAACATTGATACCCTTTTTGTAGTTCCATGAATGAAATGAGAAACACAGATTGGCATTATGATTTAAATGGAATCTCCTATACAGAATGCTAATGATGTTAAGCAGACCCCTACAGAATGTCTATGCATTAGGAGCATGATGAGAAAAATGTGCAAGTAGAGTATCCAGAATAGGATATTACCTGACTCTGTTATACAAGTACATCAGGAATGTATAAAAATAGGAAACATGAATTGGGAAGCTTTTTTTATGGATTGTTAAAAGTATGGATGTATAATGACTTGTTTTTGGAAGCAATAGTGTATAGCATTTTAAGCACAATTACGGCACTTGAAATAGCTTATTTTAATGTAGCAATTCATAGTTGTATAGGAGGTGTATTTTATTTACGAAGTAGTAATAAACAAATATTTCTGAAGATAAAATATCATTTGTTTTGTGCAACATCAGATTGAAAATTGCATATTACACAAAAAGAGACCAGTGAAAGATGTGAAGGAGTGACTGGTTTCCCTCAATAGAGTATAAGAATAATACATGGAGTGGGGAGTAGAGAATTTCTTGTGATTGGCTGAGAGCCCCCGTTCGAATAGCAGTTTTAGCAACAGATTGAGGGATGCAGTCGCCTTTTGTCATGTCTTCACCGCGATGTGTCAGTCGTCAAGATAGGGATAACTATAAATACCTTTTTTCTCTCATGTGAGCTGCTATTGGACTCCAATTTTGTAAATACTTCCGGGGCCCTTTAAGACTAAAAGGAAATATGCAGTACTAAAAGGGGATGCCCCCCCCAGATCCTCCCAAAAGCCACTGGGAACACCTCAGGAACGTCTTGTACGCAGAATAGTAGTTGAAATGTAGATGCACATCTTATTTTTGTATAACTTTCTTTGTTCAGGTAGCCATTATAGATGGCACATTCAGCACAGACGGATAAGCGTCTTTTAGATCACCAGTGCACAACCAATCTCCACGGTTCAGCACATTCCGAATGAGCTGGCATGACCATCTTGAATTCTTCTATGGTAACGGGAGAGATTTTAAAAGGACAGGTCCAAAACTGTTTGCAGGCCCACCTGGTTATTTTTGGGGACAGTGAACAGGCAAGAGTAAAACCTGCAATCTCTTTTTAGAGAACCATCTCCTCTATTGTCCCACTCTGCAGGAGATTTATAATCTCTTGAAAGAAAGTGTGCAAGCTGCCCTGAAAGGAACAAGTTACTTACCTGTAACTGTTGTTCTCCAGCATGGGTCTGGCATGGATTCACATGCTCATGAATATTCCCCGTCGTCAGGCTGGGAATCCTCGGTAAAGAAAAAACCAGTATCAGTTTCGTTTCTGATCTGTCTTTCGTAGTAATAACCAATCACTGGTCTCTGCGTCATACTGACCACAGCCAATGACTGCCCTCTACCTAAGCACCGCCTCTGGCAGCCATCTTCAGATTTGGAAGCACGTGAAGTGGCAGTATGACCAAGTGAAGAGCCGCAGAGGGGTAGGCGGGAGGGTTCGCATGTGAATCCATGCCAGACCCATGCTGGAGAACAACAGTTACAGGTAAGTTACTTGTTCCTTCTCCAGCATGGGGTCTGGCATGGATTCACATGCTCATGAATAAAGAATACATAGCAGTACACACATGCACAACCACGGGAGGTGGCAAAGGCTCAACATTAAGCATCACATCAACTCAACATTAAGCATCTTACCTCCTCACCAGGCTCACCTCAGGCGAACAGGTTGCGCAGCACTGCTTGGCCGACCCTGGACTCCTCCCTGGAATCCCGGTCGACGCAGTAGAATTTCGTGAAGGTGTGCGTCGACCTCCACGTAGCAGCCCTGCATATGTCCAGCAGGGGCACACCAGATAGGAACGCCGTGGTAGCTGCGATCGCTCTGGTGGAATGGGCTCTCGGACGGCCAGGCAGCGGTCGGTTTGCCAACCGGTGACAGCACATGATACAGCCGGAGAGCCATCTGGAGATGGAAGCCTTCGAGAGAGCCTTCCCCTGATTGACAGGTCCAAAGTTCACAAAGAGTTGTGACGTCTTCCGAAAACCCTTCGTGCGGTCCACGTAGAACTTCAGCGCTCTAGCTACATCCAGCGAGTGCAAAGTCCTCTCAGCCGGCGACGAAGGCGACGGGAAAAACACAGGTAACACCAAGGGTTCGTTGAGATGGAAGTCCGACGGTACCTTGGGCATGAAGGAGGGGTGCGTCCTGAGCACTACCCTCGTGTCGTGGAAAGTCAAGTACGGGGCCTTGCAGGAAAGGGCCTGGATCTCTCCCACTCGTCGTGCGGAGGTGATGGCCACAAGAAAAGCTGTTTTCCACGATAGAAACTTCAACGGGGCCGAGTGCAGAGGCTCGAACGGAGGTCCCATGAGCTTGGTCAGCACCACGTTGAGCTCCCACGCCGGGGCCGGAGCCTTCACCGGCGGGAACGATCTGAACAGTCCCTTCATGAACTCTTTCACCAGACGATGAGACCACAAGGACGTCCGGCCCGTGGTTCTGGTGTATCGGGAGATCGCAGCAAGATGAATCTTGATGGACGCGTGTGCCAGACCAGCTTTGGCCAGCGTCAGCAGGTACGGCAGTACTTGGGGAGCCGTAATCCGTAGAGGGTTAATCTTCTGTGCGTGGCACCAGACAGAGAACCTCTTCCATTTGTGTCCGTAGCATTTAAGAGTCGAGGACGCCCTGGCCTTTGCAAGAACCTCTCTGCAATCGGCCGGTATGTCGTATCCTCCAAACTCTAGCGCTGCAGGAGCCAGGCCTGCAAGTTCAGCGACTTCGGGTCGTGGTGGAGGATGGCGCCTCCTTCCCTGGAGAGTAGATCCGCGTCCGCCGGCAGCTTGATCGGCGGGGACGCTGACAAGTCCAGAAGGTCCGGGAACCATATCTGCCTCGGCCACGCAGGTGCGACGAGGATCATCCTGCACCGTGACCTCTTGAGCTGGTTGACGAGCCGGATTAGCAGAGGCAAGGGAGGGAACGCGTAGAGGAACAGGCCCTCCCAGGGGAACGAGAAAGCATCGCCCATGCTCCTCGTCTGGGGAAACCTGCTGGCGAACCTCCGGCACTTGGTGTTCGTCGCCGTCGCGAACAGGTCGATCTGGGGTGTGCCCCACCGTCGGAAGAGGCGATCCACCAGATCCTGCCGTAGTTCCCACTCGTGGCACGAGCGCAGCTCCCTGCTGAGTGAGTCGGCGATGGTGTTTTTTATCCCTGCCAGATGAAACGGCACCAGAAGAATCCCTTGGGCGACGGCCCAATGCCACAGGTCCTGCGCCTCCTTGGACAGCGCTGGGGACCTGGTTCCGCCCTGTTTCCTGATGTAAAACATGGTGGTGGTGTTGTCGGTGAAGATCCTCACCACCTTGCCCTTGAGGGACGGAAGGAAGGACCTGAGGGCCCAAAACACTGCACGGAGCTCCAGGACGTTGATATGCAGGGACTTCTCCGTCGGGAGCCAGAGCCCCCTTGCGTGCAGATTTTCGGTGTGCGCTCCCCACCCTTCCAGGGAGGCATCCGTGGTCACAGTCTCCTGGTGGGCTGGGGTCTGGAAGTCCATGCCCGCCGTCAGATGCGCGCGGGTGCCCCACCACCGTATCGCTCGTCGGAAACTCTCGTCGAGCTTGATCCTTTCCTCGAAGCTGCCCGTCGTCTGGATCCAGCGCGCATCCAGGAATTCTTGCAACGGGCGCATCCGGAGCCTGCACATGGGAATGAGGTAGATGCAGGAAGACATCATCCCGAGGAGGGACTTGATGGACCTCACTTTGGCCGCGTCGGCCACCAACATCCGTTGCACCTTGCCCAAGATGGTCCTGGTCCTCTCCTCCGACGGGGAGGCCAGAAGGGACACTGTGTCGAGCCTCGCTCCCAGAAACAGTGCGACTTGCGCGGGCACCAGGTGGGATTTGGCGTAGTTCACGGAGAATCCCAGGTCCGTGAGGAGTTGGACGGTCCTTGCCGTGTGGACCACGGCGAGCTCCCTCGTCTTGGCGCGGATGAGCCAGTCGTCCAGGTAGGGGTAGACGTGAATCCCCTCGCGGCGCAGCTGCGCCGCCACCGGTGCAAGGCACTTGGTGAATACCCTGGGTGCCGACCGTAGTCCGAAGGGAAGGGCTTTGAACTGGTAATGACGCCCTTGGACCACGAATCTGGAGTAGACTCCGGAGCCCCGAAGCCTCTTTGGGACGAGTTCGATGGCGCCCTTTCTGAGCATCGCCTTTACCTCCAGGAGAAGTTGAGGGACGTGAAGTTCTTTCCTGGCCACGGGGGGGACGCGCGGGCACCTTCTTTGAAACTCGAGCGCGTGGCCCCGGGCCAGGGCGTCCAGCACCAAACGGTCGGTGGAGATGGACTCCCACACGCTGACGAAGCCCGCCAGCCGGCCTCCCACCGGGGTGCTTCGGTGGGGGCCCGACCCCACGGCCGGTTCAATCCTGCTTGGACGCGGCCTTGCCGCCTTGACCTCCTTGGCGACGACGGCGGGGTCCGCTAGACTTGCCTCGTCCTCTGTAGGCCTCTTGCGACGACGAGCGGGCCGCTTGACGGTAGGAAGCGAAACCGCCGCCGGAACCTTTGGAGGCGCCCTTGCCTCCGCCGCTCCGAAAGGGCGTCCGTCGTTGCAGGACTCCAAGGGCCCGGGCCGTCTCAGTATCCGCCTTGATGGCCTGAAGGGAATCGTCCACTGTCTTCCCAAACAGGTTGTTCCCGTCGAAGGGCATGTCCAGGACTCTGGTCTGGACGTCCTGCCGGAAGTCCGTAGCTTTGAGCCATCCACGACGTCGAAGGCAAACGCTGTTGCCCAGCTGGCGGAACCCAGTGTCGGCGATGTCCGTCGCCACGGTGATGGCGTGGTCCGAGGCCACCTCACCTTCCTGCAGGATCTCAAGGGCCTCCGCCCTCTTGACGTCCAGCAGAAAATCCAGCAGGGGAGCTATCTTGTACCAGAGCTCCCTGTCGTAGCGGGCCACGATAGCCAAGGCGTTGGCCGCTTTAATCGTCGTCGCTGCCGACGAGATGACTCTACGTCCCATAGTATCCAATTTCTTTCCCTCGCCGTCCGGCGGGGAAGTCGATGTGGAGGCCGCACCCCCCCCCGCTTTCTTCCTGGCTGCCGCGGAGACGACGGAGTCCGGGGTAGGCTGCGCCCGGAGGCATAGGGGGGCCGTGTCCGGGACCCGGTACTTTTTCTCGTACCGGTCTCTTCTAGCTGGCGTCGTGGAAGGGTTCTTGAGGAGGGAAAGGCCCTCATCCCAAATGTCGTCCAACAGAGGCACTGCGAGGACCGTCTTCCTCTTGGCCTCGCGCCGCTGATAAAGGAAGCCTTCCTTTTTCTTCTCCTCAGGGCAGAGTTGGAAAAGCTCGGAAGCCCTGGAGATCATGGAGTGGAAAGATCCGATCTCGTCGGGCGGAGAGGCCCTGGTGGGAGGCGACGACGGAAAATCCTCGTCGTATGCCTCGTCGTCCGTACCCGTCGCTGCCGTGTCAGTCCCCGTATCATCCCCTCGGGTGGACGGGGAGGAGGGCTGGAAGGGGCGCGACGGTTGAAAAGGAGGTGGTGGATGGATCCTTCTTTTCTTGGTAGGGGGAACACCAGAAGGTCCCGGTTCTGGATCCCCCGACGGGAGAGGTTCCTCCGTCGGTAACGGTAGCCTCGTCCTTATCTCGGAGCATAAGGACTGTATAGCCAACAAAATGGCCGCCGAGTTGTCTTGCGGCGCTGGCAGAGGGGAATCCGACGGGCGAGCAGGGGCCCCGTCGGTATCCTCGACGATGTCGTCGTCGTCACCTGCGTCGGGGTCCATTCCGACGGGCTGGCCTTCTTCCACGCCTAGGCCGTGGCTTAAGACCTCGATCAGCTCCTCTTCTGAGGTTGAGGCCGACTCTACGACGACGCCCTGCCCCCCCTTCTTCTTCCCCACGGAGGGTTTCACGGGGGTCCTATCGATGGGCACAAAGGAAGACTCCCTCCGAGGAGGCAGGGAGATTCTGGGCCCTGAGGTCGCCACCACTGGTGCAGCCACCACAGGCTGAGCCAGGGCCGCCGCAACCGTTTCGATAGAGGGCTTGGTCGGATGGATCAAGGCCTTCACCACCTTAGGTGCGCTCACCGCCTTATCCTTGAGGGAGGGGGCACTGCCACGCTCCTCCTCTGCCTTAGAGCTCGACCGGGGCCTCTCCAGGAGCTTCGCCGGGTGCTCAGCCTTCCTCTTACCCGACCCAGAGCGTTGGCTCGTGGTTGATGGTGCCGGGGAGGGTGCGCCCTGCCTGGCGCCCGTAGAGCCCGACCGTTCGGCGCTCCCGGTGCCAGCGGACTCGCGGTGCTTGGCCTTATGTTGGGCCCCCGTCGCCGGGGCGCCCTCAAAGGTCTTAGAAGACCGCTCGGATTTCTTCTTCTCGCCAGACGGGCTCTTACCCTCCAGCCAGTTGGCGAGACGTTGATGGCGGTCCTTCATGGTCCGTTCCGACATGTTGCCGCAAAACGCACAGTCCTTCTCCACGTGCGTCTTGTCCTCATGAAGGCAGTAAAGGCAGAAAGAGTGTTCGTCCTCCTTGAAGACGTTCTGCAGCTGGCATCCAGGGCAGACCCTGAACAGCTTTCCGGGCGTCGAGCTTCCCTTCTCCTGGGCCATCTCCGAGACCGGGCCTGAGAAGCTTCTGGAGTCCTCCGAAGTGTAGCTCGACGAAATCTTCACCCTTGAGGGGCACAGATGAATCCGACACGGGTCCCCGTTGATCGGATGTAGGATCGGTGGAGCTTGAGGCTCTTTTGACCGAAAGAATCGAAGTTTTTTGTGAAAAGCGCGAAAAAATAACACTAACGCTCGAGAGCAATAGCACGAGGATCCCAACACATGAACGTGCGGTAAAAATCTGAAGATGGCTGCCAGAGGCGGTGCTTAGGTAGAGGGCAGTCATTGGCTGTGGTCAGTATGACGCAGAGACCAGTGATTGGTTATTACTACGAAAGACAGATCAGAAACGAAACTGATACTGGTTTTTTCTTTACCGAGGATTCCCAGCCTGACGACGGGGAATATTCATGAGCATGTGAATCCATGCCAGACCCCATGCTGGAGAAGAGTGGGAAACGACATGGGAGGGGGAAGAGAGATGGGGGCTGTGGGTGGGAGGACTGGCTAGTCGATATGCCCTGGTTACCAAACAGAGTCCATGAATCCCCTGAGATAGTATGCCACCCTTGATGATATTTAGAAATGTTGCCATGTACCGGGGGGATATGGCACTTGATGGTCTTATTGTTTTTTGGATTCAGCTGATGTTACTGAGGAACAAGAAAAAAATCCTGTTTGAAGGCCTTTGCCATTTTCTCCTCTGTGTGCTTGGTGACCAGTCAGGCTGCCTGCTCCTCCTATTAAGTCTACACAGCTCTTGGATTTGAAGTCTGTGCAAGGCTGTCTGGAAAAATGAAAAGACTTCCGAGGACCCTTTGTTAGAACTGTGAGAGATTTGGCTGCAAGGGTGGAAGTCTTGCATGTCTTTTTTAAAATGGGTCGCCTCGCTGTACGGCATAAGTCTACACCAATGCTAATGGCTCTAGGCGCTGTATCAATATGGTACTATGAGGCACCCTGCAAATCTTCAGCAATAAGCTTAGCCTCAGCTAAGCCAGATTTGAACGCTGCTCTTTTGTCCTGTGGCAAATAATGTGGAAAGTCAACTATTTTGAGCAAACAGGCCTTGGCTGGCAGCCACCAAAAGAGCATCAGCGTTTGCCTGACACAGATGAAGTGATGATTTATAATAGAATTTCTTTCCAAACTTGTCTAACACGTTGACCTACTCCTAAATGGTGTTAGTTGCTAAAAACAGAAAGGTGGACTGAGAAGGCCTGGAAAACAATATTGCAGCTGCAACCACAGCGGATTGAGGCTGTGTATTTGGAGAAAGACCTGGAGGATCTGATTGCAGCTCCCGCTAGCGAGTCTCCTTTTTTTTGCTTGTTGAGGGAATTGATTGCATGTTTTCCTATAGACTCTTGGCTTCGGCTTAGTGTGTATGACAAGAATGACATTATGGAATGGTTAACTGCATTTGAGTACGCATGTGAGGTACAAGAAGTAGTGGATGTTGATAAGATTGCATGGTTGCGCAGTCGACGACCCCATTGTGGCTGCAGTGCCGTTATGCATACGTCAAAGGACAGAAAAGACTGCAAAAGTGAAGCAAACTCCGGTCTCAAAGTTTGGGAAGACTCTTGCCCAGTACTTGAAAAGATTCGGAGATTACAAAATGAAAGAAGGTAATACTTGGGTTTCTTATGTAGCTGATTCCTTTAAGAACTTGACTGGTTAGGTGGAGGTTTAAAAGGTCACCACCTTTGAGGGTGTGATGTATTTAGTCATGCTTGAAAATATGTGTGCTTCTTGTTCCCCTGAGCTTAAGCAGCACTTGCTGACTCCAAAGAGATAGATCCTATGAAGTTAGCCATTGCAGTAGATTTATGGGTGTCACTCAGTGTCCCACAAGGACAAGCCTGCTTCTGGTAAGCAGGAGGAGGGGAAAAAGCACAAAGATAAGGAGGGTAGGGGATCTGAAAAATCTTCCTCTCAAAAGGGCCATACAATGTTTAACAAGGGTAAGTCCCATGAGAATAGTCAGAGTAGTGGGAGTATGGCTCTGGTTACAATAAGCCTCCTTATGTACACAGGAGGAAGAAATTATCACAGGGGCATCCCTTTTCTTCAGACTCTTTCCCCAGTGGGATATAGTCTAAAGTAGTCTTGGTTTCCCTGGGTGCCAAGAGTTTCAGAAGCTTATGCCAACACCAAGCACTACTTTAAGACAGTGTGCTGATCAATGGAGTAGACACTCCTGCCCTTAGGGATAGTGGTGCCAGCAAAACTGTGGTGGATTCCACATTGGATAACCAGGAGGAGCTTGCCAGAGCTCCCCTGATAACCACCAAGTTCGCTTATGGTCCTCCTCTCAAGTTCCCAGTAATGCCTGTAAATCCAACTATCAATGGCACAGTAGTGAGGATTCCTGTGAGCATACATAGGCAAGTCCATGGAAAGGCCCTGCTGGGAAATGACCTCAGAGACTTAGGTCTTGTGGGGGATACAGCAGAGAGACCATGCACAATGTCACAAACAAGAGCTGCCTTGGCCAAGCCCAAAGCTGAGACAAAGCCAAAGGGGAAACCCAAGGCTAAGTGAGAAAACCAAAAAGAGGGAAAGAAACCATTCCCCCTAACTCACCTCCCATTGAGGTGGAGGCAGTTGGCCAAGCACCTGAACGTGACTGGGAAGAGGTGCTGCCTGAAATACTCAACCCACATGACCCTCCTGAACTCCAAAGTTTATTGGTTGAAGGTGGCCCTGATAGGGAAGTGTCCAGTAAGGGCCAACGTGAGTGCCCATCTTTAAAAGGCCTGAGACCAGAGTCTACTGAAGCTGACCATAGGAGGTTGTTGGTCCCCCTTCAAGTCAGATCCTTCTCCTACAATTGGCGCATGAAGTCCCCCTTGCCGATCACCTTGGGATCAAGAGAACCAAGCAAAGGTTATCCATGCATTTCTACTGGCCCAAGATGGGGGTCCAGGTAGAAGGCCATTGTAGGAGTTATGGCACTTAACAGATCTCCGGTAAAAGTGGCTCAACAATCCAAGCTCCATTGGTGCCACTCTCTGTTGTGGGAGTGCCCTTTGAGAGGGTAGGGATTGACATTGTCGGTCCCCTTCACCCTCAGACATCCTTTGCAATAGGTTTAACTTGGAGCTGGGCAACCATGCCGCTAGATATCCTGAAGCCATCCCATTGAAGACGGTTACCTCCAAGTCAGTTGCTAGAGCTTTACTTGGCACATTTACTAGGGTTGGCTTCCCTAAAGAAGTTGTGTCTGACAGAGGCAGCAACTTTATGTCTAAGAATATGCAAGCCATGTGGAAGGTGTATAGGGTCACTTATAAGTTTTCATCTGCTCATCATCCACAAACAAATGGCTTAGTTGAGAGGTTTAATTGAACTCTCAAGAACATGATTGGGGCTCTGGAAGAACCCCAAAGGAGAAAATGGAATCTCCTGTTACCATGCTTACTCTTTGCTTACAGAAGAGGTACCTCAAGAGGGGGTGGGTTTCAGCCCCTTTGAGCTTCTTTTTGGTCACTCGCCAGGGGACCACTGGCCATAGTCAAGGAAGGGTGGGAGCTCCCGACTCCTCCTGCAGTTACCAATGTAGTGGACTATGTGCTGGGGCTGAGGAAGAAAATGGTCCTCCTGATTGCTCAGGCCAGTGACAAGTTAAAGGCTGGTCAAGCATTGGTCAAACATTGGTTTGACCAGAATGCTTCAATTGTTCACTTCACCCTAGGTCAAGATGTCCTGATCATGAACCCTATAAGGCCTCGAGCCCTACAGGACAAATGATCAGGCCCTTACTCAGTTGTGGAGCAGCTGGGCGAGGTCAACTATTTGGTGGACTTTGGAAGGCTCGGACAGGCCCCCAAAGTGTTTCATATAAATAGGCTGAAGGCTTTCATCCCTAAGGTTGAAATAGCTGTACTGCTGCTGGCTTCCGATATGGAAGAGGAGGAAAGAGAACCCCTCCCTGACTTATTCCAGAATGGCCTTTCAGATGGCTCCATTGAGAGTGTCCAAGGGGCCCCTCACATGACTTCTGACCAACAAGGCGAGGTAAGACCTTTGCTGAGGCCTTTCTCCCCATTGTTCTCACTAGCTCCAGGTTTGACACCTTGGTACAAACAAAAAATGGACACTGGGGATAGTGTGCCTACCAAAGGTAGGGGCTACAGAATGTCGGACAAGGTGAGATCCTACATCAAGACAGAGGTCAACAAGATGTTGGATCTTGGGGTGATTGAGCCAAGGTCCAGTCCTGTGGTTCTGGTGCCTAAAACAGGTACATCTGAACTCAGGTTCTGTGTGGATTACAGGGCTCTGAACGCTGTCACAAGGACAGATGCTCACACCCTCCCTAGAACTGATGACCTGGTGGATACCTTGCGTGCCTCCAAGTACCTCAGCACATTTTACCTCACTGCAGGTTATTGGCAAATAGCCCTAGCAAAACATGCCAAGGAGAAGACAGCATTTTCAACCCCAGAAGGCCTTTACCAGTTCAGGGTTATGCCCTTTGGGTTGAAAAATACACCTGCCACTTTTCAGAGGCTTGTGAATCATGTTCTAAATGAGATGGATGAATTCTGCTTAGCTTATCTGGATGATATAGCAGTCTTCAGTGCCACCTGGGAAGAACATTTGGAACACCTTAAAATTGTGTTACAGGATCTTCAGAAGACCTGCTTAACCATAAAGGCCAGCAAGTGCCAGATTGGTCAAGGATCTGTGGTCTACCTTGGAAATGAAGTAGGTGGAGGGAGGATTCTGCCCCTACCCAGTAAAGCACAAGCATACAAGACTGGCCTACCCCTACTACCCAACCCCAATTGAGATCCTACTTAGGTCTCACTGGGTACCATTAACACTTTATGGAAGACTATGGCTCCATAGCTTCCCCTGTGACTGTCAACTCCAAAGAAGCCTAAGAAGGTCTCTTGGTCTGAGAGGTGTGAGAAGGCCTTCAATGGCTTAAAAGACTCCTTGTGCCAGTCCCCTTTCCTCAGGGCCCCTGACTACAAACATGCTTTTATTGTGCAGACAGATGCCTCTGACACTGGGATAGGTGCTGTACTATCACAGATAGATGATAAATGTAAGGAACAACTGATTGGATTCATTAATCGCTAGCTTAAGGACAGAGCGCTCAGGTGGTCCACTGTGGAGAAAGAATGTTTCTCTGTTGTGTGAGCCCTAAGGAAGCCGGGCCCTACCTCTATGTGACCCACTTCATTGTGCAAACTGACCATAAGCCCTTGAAGTGGCTAAGGAACATGAAGGGAGAAGATTGAAAGTTTCTCAGGTGCAAGGGTTTGACTTCACCATTGACCACAGGCCAGGTGTCCAACATAGCAATGCTGATGGGTTGTCCAGAATGTTTAACCGACCTGAACATGAGACCTATCAAGGGGTGGATTAGTTCACCCCTGTCCTTGGTCTGGGAGGGGCAAGTGTTAGGAACAATGTCCTCAATGTGTAATTTTCTCTCGATTTGTGAACCCCCAAACATTTTGCTTTTGTTTGGCTATCCTATCCTAACTTTTGCCAGTGGAGCACAGCCTTCAGATGCGCTCCACTGGGCTTTTCTCTCATTTGTTATGGAGAAACTGATACGTCCTTCAGTCTGCCAGTACACTACGTTGTAATTTCTTGCCAACTTTTTAATAGTACACAATGTACCTCCCAGTGCCGGGCGCTGGGGTGCTTTTTGTTTTATGTCCCTATACACCCTCAAAGGATTTGTTGGTGATAGCACAAGTGTGCCTAGGATGAACTGGTGGCAGCAGTCACTTTTTAGAAGTGTTTTACTTCTTATTACATGATCACATTGCGTTAACCGCGTTTGGTTCAAGACAGTGGCAAGGTCTGAAAATAGCCTAGCCACAAAGTCTTTTGTTCTGTGCTACAGGCATTTTTTGTCCCTTGCCTTCCCCCAGGTCGAGTGACCCGGGTTTTCCTTATTTGGACATGCAGCCTCCCACGAACATCGATCTCTTTCGCGTGCTTCTGCATGTCATGTGTGCATGCCCAGGAAGTGGGTTGTGACGGTCTGGTCCCAATTCACACTACTGGTGCCAGGATGTCTGGAGTGCCTGAATGACTGGGACCAACATGGGCCGTGATTGGTCCACGACTGGGATGCCTACATGAGAGCAGATCCTTGATTGGAAGTCCTTGATTTTGGCACAAAGCTAATCTTGGATAAGAAAACGGGCTCTGCATCCATTCTAGGTCGATCAACTGAGTTCTCTCCAAACTACAGAAGGAGCCAGGTATCCTGCAACGAATAAACAGACTTGTGAAACCACCAGAGACGCATTGGAAGGTTTGGAACCCTGAGCCCTCTGCTGTCCCGTCGAACCCCTGCTTTCTTCATTGATCAAGAAGGCCTGCAAGGGCGCTTCGCTCCTTTTTAGTAGTGGGAAGAGCTACTCTCGGCACGCCCTGCTTATCCACCGAAGTAGCTCTTTCGGAAGCGTTGCTGGGCAAACCAATGAATAATCCAGCTCCAACTCGGGGTATCCCGCAGAATCACTGCCGTCTCGAGTTGAAACCCGAGAGGTGGGAAAATTGCTTGCTTGTGGTCTCATGCTCTCTCCCACCAGATTTCGTAGGCCTAGCTCCTCTGGGGTCACGAATTAGGAGAGTAGGTAATGCTGCACACATTTGTGATTCCCGCGTAACTACCTGTTGGCGGTGGTTGGTGTAAGGTGCATTGCTGACCTGCCCTCCTGTGCCCTGAAGCTTGCTGCACCAGAACTTTCTCTGCATCTCTTACGGAAGCTGAGAAAAGTCTACTGTCCTGTCACGGATGATCATCCTGTCCTGCAGCCGCTGAGAGCCGGAGCAGCGTGAAACTGCAGGACTCTAACCTACTAGCAACCACGAATAAACTGGCAAAGTTTGGTTTGGACTGTGCCGAGGGTCGGTGAGTACTTGCATCTCTTACCGACAACCACTTTAGCATTCTCGACACCATACAACACTACCAGCAGATTGAAGTGCACCAACCACTCTCACCCATCACCTACAACAGGACATCCACAGTAAAGACAAATTATTTCAAAACTGATTGTATCTTGAAATTCAGGCCTCTCTAATCTAGGTGCTGTATTACTGCCTGCCTTTCTGTGAAACCTAGGCCCTTCGTCCGGTCTCTAGGTGTCGCAAATCTGGGTATATTTGATTTACTGCCTGCCTTTCTGTGAAACCTAGGCCTTTCTCCCATTATCTAGGTGGCTCAATTCTGAGTATATTTGATGTACTGCCTGCCTTTCTATGAAACCTAGGACTTTCTCCCATTATCTAGGTGTACTCCACCTCTCATCTATGGCTGACTTACCCAACCTGACAGAAATACCACGACAACCAGGACCAAGTATCAGCCCGACTTCCCCTCCCACCCCCTCCTGCCGCACCACTGCCACCCCGCCGCCAAACAACAATGCCCCCTACCCGGCTCTTGTCCTCCGTACTAGAGCCTTCTTTCATGAACCCCCCTACATGCCACTTCACTCCACCATTTCTGACCTCTGCACTCAACCACCTATACACTCTAACCCCCCCTCGCCCTTTCCCAATCCACCATACCCCCTCTAACTCATGTGCAGAGAAGTACGCCGACATGCCAAATACCTCCCGCCCCCTACCCTTTTTCCACACCCCCTAGCCGCTCCCTCGTCCCTACCTTCTTACCCCCCCCGCCGAGCTTCCACTGAGATCAATCCCCTAACCCCCCCACTCCTGCATCCCGTGCAATTTCCAACTCACAAGCCAGAGGAGCTCTCTGGTGCTCCAAACACCACAAGCCACCCACCACCTCTCCTACCCCCCAGGCTTCCACTGAGATCAATCCTCTACTCCCCATTCCTGCACCCCGCACAATTTCCAACTCACACGCCAGAGGAGCTCTCTGGAGCTCCAAACAACATGAGTCACGCATCATTACCCCCCTCCCCCAAGCACTACTGCAGCATTGGTGGGATCTGGCAGGAACCCCCCAGACCTGCCCTCCTGTCCTCCACCGCCAAAACTCCTCCTACCCCAGAGCTACCATTCACCCATTCGTCCAGAGCTCCACTTCGCACCACCATCACCATCCAACAGCCAATATGCATCCCATCCATCACCTCCTCCTCAATCCCACACATCCTTACCAGTAGCACCACTCCTGCACTATCCCAAAGTCTACCTGACAGCACAGCCCCTCTAAGACCTCTGCATCCCCCAAACTCAACACAGCTCGGTGAATCCCTTGCCTCACCTACGGAACCCTCTAGCCCTTGTCCTCTCACCCTCTCCTCTTCACCCACTGCTCCTCCTCGACCCCCTCCCACAACCCTCTCCCTCAACCCCTTTCCCGTCTCTCAAAGTAACACGCCTTGCCCTATCTAAAACCATTGCTTCCTCCCTTTTCCCCTCTGACCCCCCTCAACACTCTCACACACACCCCTTGCAGCCAAATGCACAAAACGCAGGAAGGGTGACAGGCCCTCTCCCTCGAGTCTCCATACCTCGCCACTCCTTCGTAATTCCAACCTCCCATCCTTTCCCAACCCTGCCGTAAGGACCACCCCACCTGCCACTCCCGTCTGCACCTCTTTGAACACAACCTCTCCCCCAGCAATCCTAAACCCCTAACTCCATCCAGACACAAACAACTCGCCTAACCCCACACACCACACGTGCACCACTCAACCCCTCATGCTCCCTCTCCTGATCCACCCCACACCATCCCTCAAATACCCACCACGACCTGCCTACTCTTCCCGCTCCCCCTCGACCTAGCCCTCCCAATCGCCCTCAAACAACAACTATGTCCCAAACCCCAGATACCCCCGCCCAGCCAGCCTCAGTCACCCCAACTGTTCCGACCACACCTTACATTGCAACAACTGACACCTTACTCACTTTCTCTCAATCCAACCGAGCCATCCCTACCCAGAGCGTCAGGAAAACAGCCACGCCTGGTGAAATCACCTTTTCAATGCCCGCTCCGTGGCGAGAAAACGACAAAGCATTTTTGACCACCTATCCTCTGACAACTCTGACTTCATCTTCATCGCTGAAACCTGGTCCTCAGACAATTTTGCACCAATCACACACAAGGCCTTCCCTCCAAGCTACTTGCCCATCTCCCACAACAGACCTTCCAGAGGTAGCGAGGTAGCGATCCTATAAATCGCACTTCCCCATCTCACTCACCAAAGCCAACCTTGCAACACTAACTGTGAATCGCTTCTAGTAACATTCTCTCTACTGCCATCAGGCACTCACAGCTTCCTACTCATATATAGACCCCCCCGAGATATGACACTTTGCCAACAATCTCTGACTCACTAGCTACCATTCAGGTAATCCACCCAACACTCGCACTACTGGGAGACTTCGATATCTGGTTTCACATGCCAAACAACTCCATGGCCCAGCCCCTGGTGGATAGTCTAGAAGCACTCAACCTCTCCAGACACCCCACAGGTCCAACACACTCTGGAGGTCATACCCTTGATGCAAACTTCAGCTCTGACCGTGTCTCTGTATCTAGCACTAAACCGCTCATCTGGACAGACCACTCTGTCATCCCATTCTCTGTCCTCACTCCACCCCCTCAACCGAAGACTGACCCTGCCTACACACACTATCACCAATGCTTGAACAAAGTCAAGGTACTTCCTGATCCAGCTGAAGCCCTGCTGCACAGTCTCACAGTACCACAGACCTCAGACGGACCATTAACTACTGAATCCATTGACTCCTGGCTCAATGAATCACTACTTCCTCTCACCCCAGCACCCCCTCACACCCCGCAGCCTCTCGCCAAGGAGCGTCCGCCCTAATGGTTCATGCCCCACATGAAGACCTTCATAAGCAAAAACAACTCACTTGAACGCAAATGGAGACCATCTAAAACCCCTCTCAGCAGATCTATAGTCGCTCACCACTACCGCAGTTACAAATCTGAGATCCAAAAGGCCAAAAAGGCCTACTACAATAAACGAACCATAAATTGTCGCAACAGCAGCAAAGTGCTCCACAGGATCATCTCTGAATTCGTGAAACCCTCCTGCAAGTCAATCCAGACTACACCCACAGCAACGCTCAGCGACACCTTCTCCCTTCATTTCTACAACACAGCTCTAGACAGGATGGCAAACATTAACACCAAACCTTCCACCCTAGCCCTCTGCCCAACACCACCTCCTCCCAACTCCACTGCTCTGACAGCCATAATACCATTCTTCGACTCTTTCAACCCCATCTTGACTGACGAGTTCCTTGATCTACTATCCAGCAGCAGACCCTCCGGATCACCGCTTGACCCCTGTCCAGCCTCTCTTCTGAAATAAATATTCTCCTCCACACGTGCGGCAGAACAAGCAAAGTCCATAATAAATAACTCCCTCGCCTCTGGTATCTTTCCTGACGCCTTTAAAATGGGGCATGTCAAACCACTTCTGAAAAAGGCATCCCTTGACCCTCTCAAGCCCAAGAACTACATGGCGATTTCCAAAACCCCATTCTTGACGTAACTCATTGAACAGGCTGCGTACTCTCAGCTCAACCACTTTGTAGAAACCAACAACCTACCCGACCCCGCTCAATCAGGCTTCAGGCAGCGCGATGGAAAAGAAACCACTCCGATCTCGATCTGGGATGATCTCAAGGTCTCGGAGGGCTGTGCAGCACTGGTTCTCCTTGATTTGTCAGCCGCCTTTGACACCATTAATGATTCTATCCTCCTCGACCGACTGCACTCCCTTGGAATCAGAGGCTCGGCACTCAAATCGATTGGTTTCCTGTTGTTGAGGAATGAGGCAATCACTTTCCTCTTCCCTTTTCTCTGAACAGCGCGCACCGTGAATACCAGAGTACCACAAGACGCCTGCCTCTCTGCTCTCCTTTTCATCCTCTATCTGATCACAATACGAGGGAACATCTGCGCGCACAACCTCACCTGCTACAACTACGCTGACAATACGCAAATTATCCTGAGAATTCCCAAAACAAACCTCAACCCACGACCAGACCTTGAAGCTTGCCTCACAGACATTGACCAATGGGTGACAAGAAACCACCTCCTTCTGAACCCTGATAAAACTGAGATCATGGTGAGCTGCAACTGTGCCCTTCTCCCGCAACCACTCCCTTGCCCCCCCGTATTTTCGAAGTAGTCAAAAACCTTGGCTGCACTACGGACTCTGGCTTAAGCCTCTCCCATCAGATCAATAACGTATCAAAATCCTGTCACTACCACCTCAAGCTCCTAGAGCACATTTTCCCATACCTCACCTACCCCAACAGACTCGCCGCTATTATATCCACTGTTATGTCGAGACTGGACTATGCCAACTCCCTATATCTGGGTACCCCGGCATACCAACTTACACTCCAAAGAGCCCAAAACTCTGCCGCCAGACTCCTTGCACTGGGACACAGGGATCACATCTCCCCCGGTCTCTGCACCCTTCAATGGCTGCCTGTTGGACGAAGGGTCATTTTTAAAATTCAATGCATTACCCACTAAGCAGTGCAGAAAACTGGCCCAGCATACCTACACAAGAAGATTACACCCTACCACCCGTCATGCACCCTAAGGTCATGCACTGCCCTCTTACTAGGGATTCCAGCTTCCAATTCAACCAGAATTGGAGGGTCTGCCGACTCATCCCTGGCTCCAACCTTGCGGAACTCACTCCCTCTCTCCTCACATTCGACACACCCAAGACTACATGGCCTTCTTTTCTGTAAACCATGACTTATTCCTGCCGGAACTCACTGCAATTATAGAATCAGGAGTTCAATGAAAACAGGCTCTCCGACACTTAATGCTGACCCTGAGATTGTGCAAATCATAACATACTCAGGTCCAACCTGTGACTCTACCCGAGTACCTCTACCATGAAACATGAGAACTATCACGGCTAGCTCATCCTGACCCAGAAAGTAACCAGGACTAGTGGGCTCCAAAGAGTATACAAGCACTCTCCACTTTACGCCAACAAACAATAGAATGCAGCTATGCCACTCGATCAATTTCAGCCTAGCTGCACACATACAAACAATTCTCCACAAACACCTCAACAACCTGCTAAAATGCAGCTATCCCCCACAGAAACAAATCAGCCTAGTTGCACACATTAACTTCCTACACAGCACTAATGCCGCCAGAATGCAGTCTGAGATCAACCGCCAGACTGCACACATTCGACTGATCTCGCACTACCTCCACACAATGTTAGGATGCCATCACCATCACGCAAATGGCACCAGCTGCACACATATTGAGTGCACCCAAGCACTGTATTCTACCCTACTCTCTCGACTGACCTGGACTGCGGTCCCCATGGGCGTTCAACCTACAAGTGCTTTGAGATCATACCAATGATATATAGGGCACTATATAAATGCCAAATAACAATAACTTACTGGTGGCCCAGTGGAACAATTGATTTTTATGCACGAATATCCCTGAAAAGATACTAGCTTTTGGATGGGTTAGCCTGCGCTCCCTGGCTATTCCCACCTCTTGGAAATTGCTCCGCTGCCAACAGCAGACCCTACTCGGATAGTGGAAACCAATTCTTCATCACCTCAAGCCCCTTACTGACTCTACAGCTCCCTCAAGAAGACCCGCTTTTTTTTCTACTAGCGCGATTGTGCGTTTTTACATGTTACTGTACCGTTGAGCACAAGGCTCCCCACTTCTTAGAACTGGACTGCGTAACCTGGGGAATGACTAGTGTATTAACTCACCTTTCTCCTTACAGGTTGTGGCTGTGTTTTTCTCTTTTGTTGCATTAGAAACCATACTGTATATATATTATTTATTATAGGAATTGTGTCAATTGTTTTTACATAACTAAAGTTTACTTGTGTCAATTGATCCGGTCAACAATAAATGTATAGATATTTTTGATATACACTTGTCTAAGAGTAATCTGTGGTTCGTTATTGTGTGTGCTCAATGTCGGCTTCAGATAACTCTCACCCGTCCTGGGAGCTACCTAGATTGGTCTGGCTTGTCCAGAAGGTTCCCCTGTTCCACTAAACAAGGGTTGCCTCCCACCAGGTTAGAGTTTAGAAATCCATCTTAACACTTGCTAAACGCAGAACTCTTTTTCCCAGACCCATATAGGTTCTCGAGGTGAACCCCAGTGCCTTTGTGCAAGCCCTCAGAGTGAACTCTGGTACGTTGAGGACCCTCGGGCATTGTAGTTTTATGCCGCTGAGGCATCACATTAGATCTGGAATATTCTGTATTAGATCGGTAGAAGCCATTGGTGGAAACACTGGTGATCGCCTTAGAGGCCTTGTGGAAATCTGTTAACAGCTCCAGAAGGAACCTCACTGCTACCATTGGTAGAAGCCTAAGCAGCCGCAGTGCGGTCCCCGGTGAAGCAGTGGCTGATCGCTGAAGGACTTGCATCCCTCCCACTTGCACGGGGTACCAGACTCATCTTGAAGCTTTCGACGAGACGAATTCCTGGAAGTGTCCTGAAGGCGACGGGCAGAAATCTTCCTGCCAAAGAGCTAACCTTCTACATAATGTTGGAGGAGAGAACAGACCCCAAACAATGAGTGTGGGAATCTGCCGCCACATAATTAAAAAAATATTTTGGGAAAATGTGCAGCAAAATAAGACATGCTATAGCGCCTTGATACCTCCAAGTCTGGGCACTATCAGCAAATAAAATAAATAAGCATTCAGTCCTGTCGAAGCGAAGCAAAGGATTGATGGGTGTTGACAGTATACGTTGCTGAGCATTCCGCGCAACACAATCATTTTTAAAGGGGCGTATTATCTTTTCTGTTAGGCAAAAAAGTGCTCCGGTTCTGTCCGCAAGGACGGACACTCATAGGCTTGGAGGAAAAGGGATAGGACGTAAGAGTAAGAGCATAAAAAAAAATTCAAAACACCTTTTAAACATAGAACTGTTTTGCGATGGTGGAGGAGGGTAGTAGTATCTAATACGTCATTCTTGTTGAGCAAATTGTCAGCCATCATGTAGAGATACACATGCTCTGCATACTCCGGCCATTTGACATTTAGATAATTGTTAAAAGCTTTGAAGACAAACATTTGTTCATCATTAGCATAAGTCTCTGATGGATTAGATCCAAGTCAATCATTCTTACTGATGGGATTACCCCCTTAACATTTTATGCTGGAACAGTGTGCTTCGAGAGCTGCTGACTGGTTCTATCACTTTCGACTTCTTAGGTGGAACGAGAGGGACTCATGCAACTCAAAACAGGCTATCAAAGTGGAAGAAAGGAAAACGTGTATGGGGTGGGCTTATTATAGATCTTGGCTTCTTATCACAAGATCCTCCTCCACTACTGAATCATTTAACTGAGTTACAATTTCATATTGTCTCATATCAATGATCTAAAAATAATTGTAACCAAATGGGCCAGCATCATAGGTTCCAAATGGATTTAGTCAAATTGAAAATATGAAGAGCAATGAAGTTGGTTATTGAAGTGATATCAATGGATTATGGCATTTGGAAGAAGTCAATCTCAAGTTGCCATGATTTATTAAACATAAAAAAAACAAGTGCAATTAAAATACATTCAAGAGAGCTGGGGTCAATCCTGACACTGTGGCCAGGGTTTCATTATTGGTCATCAAAGTATGAAGAAAAACATCTGAGGGAGATTACATTGTATGATGCAAATTTACAGAAACTAGTTCTATTCAGACTGTTATACCTTTGGAAAACAGTGATTTGTTCTAAATAACACAGACAAATAGACTGTTGGTAGTAGCATAACATTTCAAGTTATCAAGAGTCAAATGAAACTTAAGAAAAAAGGCTCTACAAATGATTTGCAATGTATGTGCTTTTAGTATTCAAATAGATCTGCACAAGAAAGAGGTACAATAGTCAATTGTAGAGGAGTCTCTAAATGGGCATCCTTAGAGCATGCAGGCAAATCATTAATTTACAGTATTGACTAGACATTAAAACACTACAGCATGTACACATCTGTCATATAGACACACCTCTGGGGGTTCACAAGTTGTTGTGTTCTCCTCCTTTTTCCTCTCCTCTTCTTCCTGCTCCAGCTCCTTGATGCTCTCTTCCAGAACATTGGGCCAAAAGTCGCCTTCAAAATAAGGCAGTTCATTGGCACTAGTAATCCTGTCCTCGGTGGCCTGCTTGAAGATGTCCTACATAGTGTGAGAAATGGAAACTGGAATTAGCTCAAACTAAAATATTCCGTTATCTCCAAAAGCATGCTTAAGAAAAGACCCTCCCTCATTGAAATCCATGAGTGATCATATCAAGTGTTTTCCATTTAGAAGCCCATTTTGATGAAATATTTTCATTATCCAAGTGTGATCTGCTGAAATAGAGTAATCATGCTATCAATTAAATAGAGCATATAAACATCATTGAAAAATCAAAACATTGGAAATAGTTGCTGTGATATCTGCTATAGGAAACATTTTATATCTCTTGTATAAACCAAACTGTGTAAGGTATTTGAGGTGTTGGCTTGCCCTTGTCTATACTGCTATTGTCACACTCCATTCTCTGGGCTGGTGAGAAAACTTCAAATTCTAAGCTGGTTTATCTACTAAGTGGATATGCAAAAACAATCGGTCGAATCACCAGATTTGTCACAGAGATAACACTTGGTCTTAAGAGGTTATTAATGCTACCAGAATCCCAGTGCTAGGTCAAAAGTTTTATTGTCTGAACTTATTTTAGTCTCCTTGACTATATTCCTGCCCGACTGGTTCATCAAGCAATTTTTCCCCAGCAAGTCCTTACAAAGGCCCCTCGAGCACTAACTCTGTAATGTGACTCGGGGTTACTAAAGCACCAAGGACACTCTGCCGGACTCTTTGCTCAATTTTAGAAGGAAGAATGCTTTTGTGGCCATTTTACTTTTTGAAGAATAAAGTCTTGTTATCTGCATGTCCCCATTAAAAAGGTTACATGGTGGTTGTAAAAGTCCACAGAGATTGCACAACTAGGTTGTATTTATCCGGTAAGTAAGGAATCTATTGCAGCATTAAAAGGACATTGCTTTCCTACCAAGCTGGGAGCTTAGTTGACATGACCAGATCTGCCAAATGTCTAGGATTCACTACCTAATCTTTTTTTCGAAGTGTCTGTTTATGTATTTGTAAAGCACTCCTGGTACCCAAAGGCTTACGAGTGCTGACTAACAGACAGAAAACAGGACAACATGGAGCAGACCTAAGAAATAGTATTGTCATGTGGGATCAGCAAAACGGCCATTATATCCTAGGGCTAAAAGAAGAGAGCGGCCTTCAATTTTTTCTTAAACACCTCAGTCGAGGCTATGTTTCTCAATGCTGGCATTAGGGCTTTCCAGGTTAGCGTGCCCACTATACTGACTGCTCCGTTGCGTGCTTTATTGTTATTGCAACCTATGGTGTTGAGGAGGTTGGTGTTATCCGATCTTAAGTACCATGTGCTTGATTTCTTTACAATGGCTTTGGTTAGATAAGATGGCATTTGGCCCACAAGGCATTTATGAGTTATATGTAATAACCTAAACTGCACCCTAGCCTGTATAGGGAGCCAATGAAGACTCCTCCTAGCCTCCGTGACATGGTGCCTCCTGTGAAGGCCCTTAAAGACCCTCACAGCCCCGTTCTGGACGACCTGTAGGCGTTGAAGGTCAGTTGGAGAGATGCCCACTAGTAGGCTGCAACAATAATCCAGCTTGGAGCCTAGAATAGCCCTGGCTAGTGTCTCCGAGTTTTTCTCAGAAATTAGAGGTTGGAGATGGCGAAACAATTTGATTAAGTAAAAAGATGACAAAATCAGACTGTTCACCTGTGCCTTCATACTTAGGTTCTTATCAAGAACAATACCCAAGTCTTGACCTTCCTTTTCACTTCGATACTACAACTGTCTATGTTAAAACTCTTGTTGGACCCAATTTGATGGAAATTGGACACAATTTCTCCATTTTAGAGTCTGAGCCAACAAGCATAAATTCTGTTTTTGAACTATTGAGGTCTAACCCCACTGGATGCCATCCAGTTTTGGATCTTTTGGTATACCTTATTAATATAGATATCATCAGAATGCGAGCCCGAAATGGGAATGTCGTCTGCGTAATTCGCGAAAACAATCCCTTCACCTGCCAGCATGTGAAAGAATGGGATCATAAAAATGTTATAGAAACAGGGAGAGACACATGTCCCTGTGGAACCCCAAATAACAGTAGTTGGTTTGGCTTCTGCAGGTCGCTTGCAACTCTCATCTGTCTGCCACACAGAAATGAAGAGATCCAATGAATCACTTTGGTGGAAAAATTGGCAGTATCCCTTAGCCTGGTGGAAAAGATGGTATGGTCCACCAGGTCCAAGGCTGCCGAAAGATCCAAGATCATAGGTAGGGAAATGTGGTCTTTGTCCATGCCTTGATGGAGATGAGATTTTAGAGCCAGAAGGGCGATCTCTGTTCCATGGTTTTGTCGAAATCCAGATATGTATTTGTGAAGGATTTGATTATTTTATAGATCGGGAGCGATTTGATTGTAAGCTACTCTGTTCAGAATCTTCAACAGGAAGGCAGTGTTCGTAATGGGTCTATAATCAGAGTGTGTAAGAGGGCGTAGATTCAGTTTCTTCAAAGATGGGGTAATCCAGGCATTTTTAATGTTATCTGGAACCAGATTTTGCTTGAAAGATGCATTAACAAATATCTTGAGTGCCAGGATCAATATAGGGGAGCACTCCTTAATCATGACGGCAGACCATGGATCACCCTTGCAGCTCATGCTTTTTAGTTGCGAGAGAAATTAAAAGTTTGAGTCTCATTGGCCAGGTTAGGAGTATATACATTGGCTTCAAGATCTTGTTTGCTCATGGATTTTTTTTTAATTTTTTTAAATAGGTTTATTTTTGAACAAGGCAGGGTAATAACAATACAAACTTTTATCAATACCTGTTATGTATCACAGCAAAGACATGCCTTTTCACTCCTCTTTATTCATATTCCTGTGGGGCATCCCCATTCTCGAGGACCCTCCTGGCCAGCTGGGACCCTCCTGGCCAGCTGGGATTTGTAAGTCAAGGCTGGGAAGTCTCGGTCAAAGAACAGGGTTCCAAATGTTCCGGAAGCGGTGAAGAAGACCAGCTCTGGCTGCTGTCACCTTTTCTGCGATTAGCACATCCCATAGTTTCACCCACCAGAGGGCAGGAGTTGACCCTCTGCAGACTTCCATGTGCGGGCCACCACAATTCTACCCACCAGTAGGCACTGGGACAGCAGTTTGGCTTTGGGACATGTTCTTGGGTAGGCCCCGGGAACCGGGACACCCAGGAGAATGGGTTTGGGGTCCATGGGGAGTTTTGTTTGCGTGATTTCAGCAATGGTCGCCAAGCACCGTCTCCAGAAGCTTTGGACTTTTGGACAAGTCCACCACATGTGGAAGAAGGATCCTATCTGACCGCATTGTCTCCAGCAGGCGGGTCAAGAGTGTGGTTCATATGGTGGAGTCTTAGAGGAGGCTAGTACCAGCGCAGTAGGATTTTGTATGCGCATTCCCCATTCGTGACGCATGCGGATGACGATTGAGCGCGGGTCCAAATGTCCACCCACGATTGGTCCTCTAAAGGGTGGGCCAGGTCTGCTTCCCATTGTGCCATGGATAGGGACTTTGAGATAAAGTCCTTCTAGAGGTGCTTGAGATCTTTCCCCGGATTGGAAGTTCTTTGAGAGTTTGTTCCATTGCTGTGGGAGGGTGAGTTGCTGCTTGGCGTGTCTGTGGGTGGCAGCACCAGTGGCGTAGCTGGACATATGTAAATCTATCCATTTCCTGCAGTTGAAAGATTTCCTTGGATCGTTCATAGGTGTGCGGTTGTCCTCCTTCGAAGAGCTGCCCCACAGTCTCCCGTCCCCCTGAAATCCAGTTTTTGAAGTTTTGGGGGGCTGTTCCGGGTGAGAAGGCTGGGTCCAGGAATACCCGGGATGAGGGACAGTCCTCTTGGGATTCTCTTTTGCTTTAGGGTTCTGTCCCAGATGGAGATGGTATGTTTAGTAGCTAGCAGTAGTCCTTGCCATTGCCGCCTTGTTGAGGAATGTGGGGGAGAAAGCGTAGGGGGAGGGCCAAGCATGAATGTTCCAGGACCACCCACCTGGGACGGTTAGTAATTGTTTGCCACGCCTGGATGCATGCCAATTGGGCTGCCATCTGGTAGCTCTGTAGGTCTGGGCCCCCTAAGCCACCAAGCTTTGCGTTCCCCAGCATCGTGTCTTTGGGAATCCTGTCTTGTTTCCCCTTCCAAATAAAGCGTAGCATCTTTCTCTGCAAGTTTCGGAGTGCTGAAGTTGGGATTGCAACTGGGAGGGCGGGGCATGCGTATAGAAATCTCGGGAGCAGATTCATTTCAGACGCAGTAATCAGGCCCATTAAGGACATTTCTTGGGTCGCCCAGCGTTTCAGGTCAGTTTCCAGTTCTTTAAAGAGCGGGGGGAAGTTTGCGTGATAAATGTCTTTTGAGTTGGCCTGGACCTGAAGCCCTAAATAGTTAATAGCCTTCGTTTTCCATTGAATTGGACACATTGGGATCGGGTCTTCACGCTCCATCGAGGTTATCCCTATCCCCAGTGCCACTGACTTATTGAAGTTGAAAGTAAATCCTGTGATCCTTCCATAGCTGTTTATTTCCGCTAATGCGTGTGTCACGGAGGAGCGGGGCTCTGTAATGGTCAGCAGGACGTCGTCCACGTAGACAGCTAGTTTGTGGTGTGATGAACAAGCTTGTAAGCCCTTGATCAAGGTGTTCAGCCTAATCCGTTGGGCAAATGGTTCCATGATCAGAGCGAATAGGAGTGGCTACAGCGGACATCCCTGTCTGGTTCCACAGGACAGCGTGATAGGAGCAGAGAGGTTGCCATTGATTCTGAGAAAGGTTTTGGGCGATTTATAGTTGGCCAGGACCATGGTGCGGAAATCCGGCCCAAATCCGAATGCCTCCATGGTGAGCCTCATGAAGGTCTAGTCCACCTTATCAAACGCTTTGGTCGCGTCCAGTGCCAAGAGTACCAATCCCTGTGAATCTCGGGAAGCCAGGTCCCCCAGGTTCAAGGCTCTGCCGATGTTGTTGGCTGTAGACCGGGTCTTGAGAAACCCGCTCTGGTCGGGTTGGATTATGTCTCGTAAAATGTGGGATAGGTGTGTCGCTAGGATTTTGGAGTAGATATTGGGGTCAATGTTGAGTAGGGCGATCGGTCTGTATGAGGCCAGATTTCTCGGGTCCCCTCCGGGCTTAGGTAGAAGGACTGTAATTGATTCCTGCATGGAGGGGGTTATAACGCCAGTGTGCCTGAAAGAATTGAATAGTTGCACCAATGGCACGAGTAGCTGGGGCTTGAAGATCTTATAGAATCTGGTTGAGTAGCCATCAGGACGGGGGCCCGGGATTTGAGGGATTTTATGGCCTCATCTACCTCCTCACCGGAGATTGGTGTGTCCAAGATGTCTAGGGTTGAGTCTGGCAATTGGGGGGAGTGCTGCTTTTCCTAAGAATTCCTTCTGTTCCTCCAGGTCCCGTTACGGGGCGATCATTACCTGTGCCAGATCTACTGCCAAGCGTTGTTTGTCCTGCTCAGTGTACTCCATTCTGCCTAGTGGGTCCTGCAGTCCAATTATCGTATTGTTTCGTTTCGCTTTAGCAAGTTTGGCTACCAGTAATTTATTCGCTTTGTTGTTTTTGGCGAAATAGAATTGCTTGGCTTTCGGGAGCTGGTGTGCTGTGTGTTCAGCGTAATGGGATTCGATCTTTTTCTGTGCCATGCGAATGGCTCGTTGTGTTCTTGGGGACCATCCTTTTTGTTTATCAATCTTCCCCGCCTTCCGGAGGTCGTTCTTGAGGACCTGGCAGATCTGTCACCTTTTCTTGTGGAAGGCTACTCCCTGAGCTATCAGTTCCCCGCGTATGACCGCTTTCATGGCGTCCCAGGTGTTAGCGGGGGAGGTGTCTTCAGTGGGGTTTTCTTCAAAGAAATTCTTAATTATAGTTGCGTTTGAGTCTCTGAGTGGCATCTCTTTAAGTATTGGATCGTAGAGCGTCCATCTACGTTGCACGGAATGGGATGATTCATGTACTCGGATTTCCAGGGTCACTCGGCCGTGGTGAGACAGGATCCTTGAGCCTATGGTTACATCCTTGGCAAATTAGAGTATCTGTGGGGAAACCAAGAGGAGGTCTATTCGGGAAAATGTCCTATGAACATAGGAGTAGAAAGAAAAGTCTCTTTCTGAGGGGTGGAGTACTCTCCATGAGTCTACTACTTCCAGGGTTCTGAATAGCTGTAGGAGTGCCAGTGCTGAAGTAAAGTATCTGGATAAAGGTGGATGCGATTTGTCCTTTGTGGGTTCCGTGACTCCATTAAAATCTCTGCCGATAATAAGTTGACCCTCTAAAAAGGGGGAGAGGGTGGCGCTCAGAGTCTCATAGAAAGCGGCTTGGCCTGTATTCGGGGCGTATATTGATACGAAGGAATGTAGTTGTCCTAGCAATAGGCACTTCACAACGGTAAATCGGCCATCCGGGCAGAGTTTTGTATCTAGATTCTTGGGATCTAACCCCCTCCTGAAGAGAATTGCTGTGCTCCTTTTTTTTGTGTTTCCTGAGGCACAAAATTGCTTTGGAAAGAACTGAGAGCGTAGGTGCCCAAAGTCAGCTGACAAGAGGTGCGTTTCCTGTAGCATGGCCACCGCTGCATTTTCGTCTTGGAGCTTTTGTAGAATTGATTTGCGTTTGGCCGGCGAATTTAGTCCTTTAACGTTCAGAGAGTCAAACCTGAGGGTGAGGTGTCCTTGAGTGAGAGGTGAGGATGTTAATGCGTTCGGAGGGGGGGGGGGTGAGGTGAAGATTAATCAGCCAGCATTTCGCGGCATTTGTAGCAGTACTTTTACCTGCTGTTGAAATTTTTGCTCAGGCCTCCAACGGGAGGACTGAGATTTAACAGGGGGGGGGGCAGTTTTGTGGGACCGGCACCACACCTGGCCAACGTGGCCAAGTAACTGTGTTTAGCCAACATAGCTAGAATTAAGGGTTGGATATTGCAAGGACTCGGATGGATTGTACCTCGGAAATGGGCACAGGCCGTGGGGTAGGGCCCGCTGCTCCGGCTGTCAAAATTCCTTTTTCATCGCCGTAGGTGACGAGAGTCCTTCAGGTAAGCCTCAGGTGGGTCCGGAAGTATGGAGGAGGTGAGCTCGGTCAGGCCAGGTAAGGGTTGGGCCTATGTTTCCAGCGGCCAGGGTCTGGTCTCATGTTGCTTAGGGTTTCAATTTTTCAGGCGGTTGGTTGCGTTTCCGCGTTCAGCTATTTATTTCTTCTGAACCTCGGGACTTTAGTCCAAGCTTTGTGCTGAGTTTTTGGGGATGTTGTGAGGTCTGTGTCGGTGACGTTTTCGGAGGCTAGGGGAGACTGGGATTTAGGCGAGGCTGAGTGCATGATCTTCTCGGCATCCTCCAGGTGGCTAATCCTTCTCTGGGTACCCTTCTAAGAAAACCGTAGGGCCGTGGGGAAGAGCCATCTGTAGCGGATTTGCTGGTCCTGCAGGAAGACAGTTATTTCATCGCGGGTGCGATTAATTGCTGAGATGGCTTCTTTTGTAGTGAAGAAATATACTCTGGTAATAACATCTGGTGGGGCGTCCGATTCCACTCCGCGGCGAGGGCGCATCCTGTGTGCGATCTAGGAGGAGTTGTGACTTCTCTAGTTGTGGCAGGAGGGATTGGAAAAAGTTGTCCACATATTCCGCCAAATTTTTGTCTGGGACTGAAGCTGGAACCCCTCCGATTCGTAGGTAATTCCGTCAGGCCCTATTTTCCAAGTCCACTTGTTTGAATTCTAAAATTTCACATTTATCCTGGAGGAGTCTGATTGAGCGCTGGATCTCCGCCAGTGTGGATGCCTGGTCATGGGCCCGGTCTTTCGATCTCTCCTAATCTCTATTCGGCCTCCGTCACTCTTTGGTCAGTGTTTTCCAGCTTGGCAGTAAGTTCAGTCATACAAGATCTGAATTCAGATTTGATGTCCGCCATGAATGCCCGAATGTCGTGTTTAGTTGCAAGAGACCCCCTTGTCATCTAAAGCTTCTTGTGGGGAGGAGACTGGGGGATCATGTTTCCTGGATCTTTCGGATGACATCAACATTGCAGCAATGTCTGGGTTCTTGACAGATTTTGATTGTTTGGCCATCGTGGTTTTCTGGGCAGAGGGAGGGCCCTATGCCTCTTGGAGGGCTGGTAAAGAAGTTTCAGTGTCACGTAGGGCTCTCAAAATGGATAAGAGCCAGTTGCAAATATGGATTCTAGAGATATTTGTGGGGGGATTCTCTATTCCCCCGAGAGGTGGTGAAGACAGGAGGATCTCTCCGAGGCCGCTGGGGGGGTTGGGGGAGGAGGAGGTCAAGGTGTGGACCGGGCGCCCCAGGAGATGTCCAGGTGGGGGGAGCAGTGGGGGCGGGGACAGAGGAGCTGGGCAGACCAGGTAGATAGGATGTCGATGGCAACTGGGGTTCCACTCCTTTATTGCCGCTGATTAGGTGTTCTGGAGGGGGCTCGCCAGATTCCCGGGGCGAAGCTTGTGTAGGTTCGATGAGTGTGGGTGAAAGGAGGGCTCCTGCCCTCTCCAGCGTGATATCCCAGTTCCTCCCCGCGAAGCCCAGATGGAGAGGGGCTCTCACGGGCTACCGGTATTGGCAAGGTGATGGGGCCCAAAGATGCAGGGGGGGGGGGCTGGGGCAAACCAGGCCCCCAGGTGTCCCCCTGTGGAGCGGGGGCAGAAGGCGGAGGGCCCCCACTGCTTATTGAAAAAGGCACCAGAAGGATTTGGGCTGCCTTACCATCTGGAGCTTGTGTCTCTTATGACAGCAGCAGACCTGGGCTCCTGGCTCCAGGGGGGTTCTGCTGTCTGGTTCCCTGGAGAGCCTGCGGTGGCGGGTGAGGTCCCAGGAGATCATCCACACGCCTCGATGTTACTGCCTGGGTGTTCTTTCCACTCCGGTGTGCACACGTGTATGTCAGAGGGGTCCCCGCCTCACCGCCACAGGCTCGGTGGATTCCGCCTGGGCGAAGGCAGAGCTGTGCAGGCACAGCGAGGGCACTCCCTGGCCCCTCCCTCAGGTATGGGTCCAGTGCAGTTTGACAGGCGGGATGTCCGCCGCCGTGTAGGGGGGCCCTCCGATGGCGGGGGATCGCTGAGGGGTTTAATGGGAATGGATGCCCCTCCTCTCCTCATCCTGTCCCCAGCCACTCTCGAGCTCCAGAGTCGCGTCTGCCATTTTGGAACCTCTGGCCGGTGGGCTGAGAGGCGGCTGGAGATTACTGCTTGCGCATTGCTGGATACGGGTTGGTGGCAATTCGAAATGAGATATCGTGCGCACCTAGGTCTCATGCAGCCTTGTTGGGGTTTGCTTTGACCGGGAAAGCATTACGGCCGCATTTAGTGAACAAAGCAGCGGGCGGCCCACGGAGGCCATCAGAGGAGCGTCTGCATCGTCAGCGCTCCAGGCCACGCCCCATGGATATTTTTTTTATCCTCAGTTGCGGCTCTGATCTTGTCTAGTTTGCTTAACATAGCTTCTTGTATTTCTGTACACCAGGTATCGGTTTTAGGAATGGGGTCTTGAACCTGGCACTAGATGTGTTCTTGTTCTTTTAATATTTAGAAGAGTTCCTTACTATCTGATTTTGCGTCCACTATTCTGGTGTTTAATGACTCCTTTTTGGATGATATCACCGCCTGTTTATAATGGACAGAAGCGGTTTTATAGGTGGCTAAACTAGATGGGTCTCTAAGCTGGCACCACGCGTATAACAGCTTGATTTATTTGGTCTTAAGTTCAGTGAGATTGTTATTAAACCAAGCGTTTCTTCTGTGTTTAGTACAGTGACAGGAGCAAACCTCTTGATAGCTATGCTCAGAGAGTTCACAAGAGTATTGGTGATATCTTCTACATTTCCAATATTGCTAACTTCTGCATTCAGTGTTGTTGCCCATGAGCTTAGGTTCTCTTTGTTCAGATTCCAACGACTTCTTACAGCCAGTGAAACTTTGGGCTCAGTTACTCTTTTGGGTAAAGTGGTCAATCTGAGAAGAAGCCTGAAGGATTGAATCTAGGGACCATCCCATTCCAGTTAGCTCCACTTAAACAAATGTTTGAAATGTGTAGTTTACCCAGTGGAACACTGGGTGTACACATATAGACACAAGGAATGCTAAACTAATAGGGGCATTTGCATAATAGATTTGTCAACCACTGTAACTAGTCTCCAAGAAAAACCTGCCTGAAGAAAATCAAGTCTATCCTGAAACGTCTGTTCTGGCTACCACCTGAAATGGAAGTAAAGCAGGGTGCTTAGCAATGCAGGCTTCTTTCTGCATGACCAGTGGGCCCACTTCCATGGACCCAGGAGGAAAAGCTGGGTTACTCACCTAAGGGACTATTTGTGCCATTGATGAGCACACACTGAACCCTGTGTAGCTTGCCTGAGTTCTGGAGCATCAACGTTCCTGCAAAGACCGGCAGTAAGTAGGAATTGTGACCTACAACCAAGCAAAGCACCCACTTCACTTCCCTCAACTGGTGGGCACTGTCTGCACAACTTTGCCCACTGAAAATGCAATGCTAGATAACAAATTAGTTGCAAAATATATTGCTGAATCTAGTTCAGCTTCCAAAACTCTAATTAGGTCAGCCAAGGTCCTTGAGTTGTCGTTTTTGACTCCCGGTCACAGTATGTGTACTCTGCAGCTTCCTTATTGAGCCACAATTTTAACCACTCCTTTTTACTGCATGGGTTTTCTGCTCACATTTAGCCCTTTAGACTGTGTCTTTGTGCTTACTCTACAAACATAATGCTTTTTGATTAACTTTATTCTGTGAGTTGACATTAGGGTTTTCCCAATTCTCAAAACCCCACTGAAAACACTGCGTTTGGACTCTAGAATGGAATCCTGAACATTTGATTACTTCTGTGTAAATTCATCTGTTACACGCTATTTCGAAATAAAATGCTTACCCGTAAAATACTGCATTTCCCCATCTACATAAAAATAATTTAAAATGTTGTGTGGACAATCACTTATTGTATGTTACAGTCTACCTTTGGACCACTCGGCTGCCCTCTGGAGAGAACACCCTTGACTGTGTTGTCATGGTTATCCTTTGTGGAGCCCAGCATATAGAGTTGCCCATCAACCTCAGTGCATATTGATCTTTCTGAACGCTAAATCGATTTGCAAGGAAAATCCTTATAACACCCATATTGCCATGTTTATATCATTTAGTGAGCGATGCAAGTATTCCAGCATTGTTACTGTGCTACTGTAAATCCAGCTGGCAGTACTTTGTAACAGTATGCTAGTATTGTTATTTCGAGTGCATCAGAATGCTGCAGAGGGGACTGGCATTTTGATCATTGATAACATGTTATAAGTCTATAATTATTTATTGCTACACAAATCAGTAACACATGTGACAAACTGAATTCTTAGTTTATTTGGAAATTGAGATTAGTGTGGAAGAGAACAGTGTGAAATGTTCTATACATGTGATGATTCCCTAGCATTAGTCAACGTTACAATCTAGACGGGCAACCATTGGGGGCAAAGAAGAGAACACCATGATCAACCGATAACACCATCCTTCCCATGTCAGCATGACTTGGAAAACACAATGCTACTGAGTAGAGGAAGCACAATAAAATCAAAACAATTGCTGTGGTGCGTCAGTAGCTCACCTTATAGTCGTGAATAATTCTCTCTGCAAAAGCCTTGTCGAGCATCTTTTTGTACCATTCCTGTAGACGTTTGGGCTTAGGAATTCTCTGATCGGCAGGGTGGCAGTGGAAGATATAGTCATCTCCTTCACTTGGGGGGCAGGCCCAAATATGGCCCATAACGTACCTGTAGTGCACACGTCATCTATATCATCAAGTGGATTACATGTTATATTTACATTAAACATACAAATACAACCACAATTTATTTTGGGAAGATTTGTGTGACATGACACACGTTATGCAGACTGGAACAGAGCACAACTGGCTCCATCACTGTGCACCCCAGCTGAAGTTGTATTGTTACACTTGAGGATAGATACGCAAGCTGTCAACATCAAATAAACATTTCAAGAAAAAAAACATCACTGATACACTTAGTAATAAAAGAGAATAGAATTTACAACATGAAGTCAGATGGATTGATGAAGATTATAGGGCCTGGGCGCTGAGAGAGCACATTGTTTAAAAATCATGTTTACGGTGCAGTAATTGGGCTACTAGAGACTCTGGCTCTGCTGGTCAAGCCCAAAGTGCACTTGACTCTACCTTCTTGCTATACCACAACAGGAAAAGCTGGGATATGTAGCACAGAAACGCAATACGCTAGTAAAGCTTTACATTCTTTTCTGGCGGTGGATACAATTTGAAAAAGCGATGTTGCAGATATTGCACTGCTGCTTTCATGCTGTTCATCCCAATGCTGCAGAAGGGTCTTCGCCACACAATCAGAAAATATACCTGCAAAGACAACTTTAGAAGACTTTCCCCTTGTTCTGCTGATGCTAAAGATCTAAGCCATTACAAAAAAATCAAGTACTATTTTTCAAAAATATATTAGGATATTCCAAGAAGTAATAATCTCAGTTAATTTAGCATATTAGTCAGGGAAACATTTGGTATTGGACTTGTTATTCTTGACCTGTATGATTAGCACATAAGTAACATTTGAGTGTAAACTGAGTAGTTGGCTAGCTCTGTCCTATGGTGTTATCAATGGATTCTGGAAAGGTGCAAGCTCAGAAAAATGTGTTAGAACGGACACAATCTTCCAGAAAGCCAGTCCACCTATAACTGGAATGGCAAATCTTTTAAACAAGTTTTAGGGACCCATAAACATCAGACCTGGGTGTTTTAAGTTGGGTTACCCCTTTTTTCTCTTGATAATAAATAAAACGGATGTGGGGTTACGAACACAGACTTACATTTTAATTATATATGGCGATATCATGACTGCTTTAGGTATCAGATTAACTGTCTGAACAGCCAGAATTGGAGGCATCTTCTGTGCTATTTAAGCATCCAAACTTTGGAATGCTCTGCCCTTCAACTCAAGATTCTAAGCAAACAGTCACAAATTCAGAAAGGCAATGACACATTTTATTTACTAAAGAAACAAACCTTTGGCCGGCAACATCGTTATTCTTTAACAATGCTTTTGTTTTAGGCCAACCAGTCAGGATATGTTCAGTGTTACACACAAGCAAAATACTGCTCCACCTGCTTTACTATTTTTTGCAAAACTATGTGCCAATTGACAAAATGCTCTGCTAAATCTATGGTAGGAGCAGAATTTTAATTAAAATACATCCTACAAATAAAATGTCGTATTATGTTTTTTAAAGGCTTTACATCATTTGACTTGCTTAGCAAACTACCCGAGAGGGTGGACTGATTTTTTAAACTTAACATACTGCATTCAAGTGAAGGGGGTCATACATTGCGTGTAATCATAAAATCATACAGTAGTTTCAACAATTAAGTGCAGTTGACCTTCAAAGTCATACATCAGAATAATCTACTCAATTTTCCGGCCATAGATCAGTGAGATGGTTAAACCAGGGTCTATGAAGTGTATTGACTTGCTTACTCCAATTTCTCAATGCCTGACAATGTACTACACCAAAGAATCCAGAGGCAATTGTTTGGTTTGTGGGAAATATAAATCTATTTGTTGTCCTACAACCATGAAAACAGTTACAAAAAGAAAGCATAATAAAAAGGTACAATAATTTCTTCAGTTTTGTTTTTCAATGTATACTTTATTGGCTTGATAAATGATTAGTCACTACAGAAGAGAATGGACATTGCACACAGCATGTGAACAGTTATGAAAAAGAAATGCATATATATTCCATCTTAAATATAGAATAGTCCATCTTAAATACAGAAATTGCAGATTTAAGTGATAAAAACATGTACATTTAATAATGCGATGGAATAACTTTCAAATTCCATATATACAGTGGACTTGTTCTACTCGGTAGGGTGATAAAAGTGAATTAGACTAATAGAAAACTATGAACCAGAATTCATAAAATATTTCTAAGCTCTAGTAGGGCAAACTCAATTATATCTTACTCTTTCCTTAAAGTACCTTCAATATCAAATTGCTACATACAGAATTGGGAAGAAATTACATTCCTTAAAACTGTAGTATAATTATGCAAAGCATTTATTTTCTAACAAAAACAGTAAAAAAATACTTGTTCTCAACTTATGATATGTTATTAGCAAAATAATGAAAAGTGGACTTACCCAAGTTTTTTCACATATTCCAAATATCCTATAAGGATTTCATGATATACAGCTGTACGAAGGCAGCGCGGTCGGAAGAAATGTATGCTATCCAAGTAGGATATGTACACCCGCCTGAAGTGGAGACAAAGACAGATCAGGATTTAACAGTTCCAAAAAACAAAGACAGGCAACAAGTTCATGTAGAGCCATTAAAATGTATTACTGAAACTGAAACCACTCTCAAGTCTTACTTGGAACTGCAATGATGGAAAAAATCAATTAACATCAAAATAATGCACATACAGGCTTTGTAGCTGTACAGCTTGTAATCATATATGAAATACAAGAACAGTACATTTGAGGAGTGTCCTATTCTGCTTCAAGAAATTGAACTACTCTGATGACAGACGTGAGAAGGATGGAAGCCATACCTGGTATTAGGAAGTGGACACTCCGAGCCATACTCCTGTACATGCATTCCAAAGAAGCACACATCCACCCCGTCTATTTCTTCAAAGGCAAATAGTGCTTTGGTTCGGTAAGGGAAGGAGTCCGACATCTCTCCTGAATCAACAAACCTGAAGGGGAAAATAAAAGTTATAATCTAAAATGATAATTTGCACATATTTGAAATACTAAACTATGTTTCCAAATAGTGTAGGCGATTTTAATGAACTGTCAAAACTAGAATGCAGATAACTTCAAGTAAAGAATTTTGGAACCCTTTATGTTTTGGCAGTGATAACGTCAATGTTATGCATTATAGTTACAGGCGACCATTAATACCCAGATTTCTTTACCCATATACCTTTCCTGTAATAGGCCCTCTGTATACTTTTGTATTTATTGATTTGCTTTTAATTGGTGTTCAGCATTGCACATTTTTCTAACACTTTCATTTTAAACACTGCATTCAACATTGCTACAATGCCAAAAAAAAAAGTAGTAATTTTCAAATTATTTCTTTAACTATCCTTCACCCTCATCACATTAATCTTGTTGTGAACTTTAACAGAATTGGGGTCAATTGTGCAACTTTGATGAATTAAGGATACACCTCTTTCACTTCGGAGGGGTGCTCTTTCAGGCCCAGCTGTGTGTTAATAAACCATCTACTCACATAATGGTATGGGTGGCAGTTCTATAATAGAGGCCTCTATGTCCTGGTTCTCCCCTACAATGTACATATCCATCTAATCTAGAATTATCAGACATTTATTTTTGTATATCAGCAAGCTAAGCCCTGGGGCATCAAGACACTAGTTACATTAAAGAAGGTGAGGGTGGGAGGCAGGTAAGTGACAAGTTAGAGAGTTAGTTGAAAAGCCAGGTTTTGAGCTGTTTTCTAAAAGGCCAGTACGCGGGTTTGGCACTGAGTGTAGTGGCAGCGAGTTCCAGAGTATGGAAGCGGGCACAGGGGAAATTGGAGCCTCTGGCTCTCTGGCGCTTGAATCTAGGCACAGTCAAGCAGAGGCTGTTGGCAGTCCGAGTCGGCCCTTGAAAGTCTTTGAGATAGGTAGGCCGGTGCAGAGTTGGAGAGGCAGCGGTGGGTGATGACAAGGGTCCGCTTTCCTCAATGCAGTAATGTGGTCGTGTTTGGGAATGTCAATGGAGGCTCTGAGGGCATTATTTTGAATGATTTGAAGTTTTAGGTTCCCCCCGCCCCCCCCCCCCCCGAGATACCTGCAAAGAGGGCGTTACAATAATCAAGCCTGGAGCCGACGACTGGCAGGTAATGGTGAGGCTTTTGAGAGCAGACAGGAAGGGTTTTTGTTGGAGTTTAGCAGCTTGATGGTGTAGGCTTCTGATGAGGAAATGGTGTTCACTTGCCTCGACACGTTGAGGGTGGTGTGTCAAGATATACTCCTAGGGTTTTAACCACCAGCACCACACCTCAGTCCCTTTGAACACATTGGACGATTAGATACTTATAACATATTAGCCCCTGGCATACAAGTGGGGGAAGTTGGGAGGGACGTAGTGAGGCAAGGGGACTATGGACTGTGAGTACCTAAGTCACTACAGTGAGTAATTTTAATTACTCATACATCCCGTCCCCTTTCCTCCATCCTTGTGGGCGATTCCAACGAACAAGACCATAGGGTGGAGTCATGACAGCCTGCCCCATATCTATGAAGAAGCAAACTGGTTCTGCAGAACCACCTGAACAAATTCAGCATCGCGCCTGTAGCTGATGTTCAGGGAATAGTGACTGCAGAAAACCGACTAAGTGGCCCAAGTAGCTGCCCTGATGACATCCCCCCCGAATCACGTCTCTGAAACATCCATGGCCGTATAAGCCACTGAGATTGCCTGAACCATCCAATGGGCGATAGAAGACTTGGAAGCCTGAGAGCAGGGGGAGGCATCCCCAAAAGTGACAATGCCTCAGACTTCCTGAAGGATTTCGTCTAAGAGAGGTAAAACAGGAGGACCCTCTTGAAGTCCAAGTAACGTAGGGCCCTCTCTGCCTCGGACTCCGGGTTCGGGAAGAAAACCGGTGTTAGGGAGAATTCTCTTATAAGGCTAATTTCCCAAACCTAGTGAGTCCCCCAGCAGCTTTGCTGGATTATTGAGGTATGTCTTTGACTTATTATGTGCTTATGGGCTATGGGGTCTTTTACTCCATAGGGTATCATCTGTTTTATTCTATGTGTTACACAGCACCCTTAGTGCAGTAACACAGGGGTGTCATAGTGACCCCCAAACAGACTCCATACCCTGGGACTGACTACTGTCTCCCAGGGCATGTAAAGTCACCATTGACTTTACTAGTCCAAAATTGTGAACAGAACCAGTACAAACCATCATATTGTGAAAGTACTGGAAGGGGTTAATTAGATTACCCCTGGGTCTGTTTCCAAGGGGGCACTGTCCAGTCCCCCCTTGTCGAGTTTCTGGCTGGCGGCAGTAGTTCCCACGCAAAATATTCCACCAGAATATTTCCTATGGGATTTTCCCATTGATTTTAAACGCACCACTTTTTGGTGCAATGTTAAAGATACCGCCGGTTTATTTATTGAATATTAAATCACTGGTTGGGTCTTTTCGCCAGAACTCTCTTCTAAAATGGCGTTTGTGTCCGTCTCTGTAACTCCAACCAAGGTCGGGCCCTTTGTTCCACTTTTTGGCAGGCTTCTCCACAGAAGCCCTCCAACTGGTGCCACTCTGTCTGGGTTCCACAGGATCTGTGGGTGGGGGAATTGGCACCCTGGACTGTGTTGCCTTAGCAACTCAAGTCGCACTCTGTTCTGATTGGCCCAGTGGTGAGCCACCCGGCTCACCACTTAGCATGTATGAGTGACAGCTAGGCTGTTGAATGGCGGTTTTTCTGCATAAAAGCTGGGCTTTTGGGACTGGAACTTCAGAAGTCGCCACAGGACCTAAGAAATCCGAAGAGGGGAGAAGCTGAGCCATCTGCAACGACGACACCACCGGTGGAGCCCTGCTGCAATGACCTCACCACTTTCCCGACGACAAGAGAAGATCTTCTGCTGAAAGAGTCTTCTTCCTCTGAGCTGGTGGGATCAACCAGTTTGTCATTCACCTTCCAGGACGTCTCTTGGTCGAATCGCAAGTGCCAAGCACCCCGGCGACCGGATAGCCAAGCTTCACCACTGTGACCGCGAATAAAAGGAACGCACCTTAGCGAACTCCGCGGCTGGTCTCTTCCCTGGGCAGTGCAATGACTCCAAGTTCCCTCCTCGACGAGATCTTCTCTTCCCCTGGTCAAAACCACGAACCTCACCCGCTGCCAGGAACAACGGCCACTGCTGGAGCTTCCTCAACTTTAAAGGTACTGTGTTCCACCTGGCATCGCTTTCTACGGTTTGCTAAAGGTGACCCTTAAATCCTTGGCTTTCCAACTGGGTTGGCCCCCAGACCTTCTAACTTTACCTTCTGAATCAACCCAACCTCTTTTGAACATTTTTACAAAGACTTGAATGCATTTCTAAACTGTGTGATCTTGGGCACATTTCACCTTGCTCCATTTAAAGTGGGCCTGGCCTATGAACTTTGGCTCTACAGTAGACTCTGCCTTCACTAACTTGTTTTGGTCTTCGAAAAGTGTTGAGAACTGTTTTATTTTCATGACCTGCCTTTTTCTCTCCCTTTAACCTAATTATTGGAGTGCCATCTAAGTTACGCACTCGCATCGTATTCTACAAATAGTGGTGTTTTGACTTAGACTTGTCTAATAATTCTTAAGGGAGGTGTGTATACTTTTCTGATTGTGTTTGAACTTGCTTTGATTTATAGTGCTAGTTTATTTCCTTAAGTGTGTGTTAAATAATGATATACTTTTGATACCAAGCTCTGGTCAGTGTTTGCTTGCTCTACTGTGTTTTAGCCCTATTGTGTATCCTCTGTATACTGCCCTACTCTTCTTGAGAGAGGTCTGACTGCTCAGCCACAGCTACCAGGTAAATCGGGGTGGTACAGACTGCTACCAATTGGGTTTACTGCTTACTCCTGTAGTCTTAATCTTCTTGCAGTGGTCCCCAAGGGAACTGCACAGGATTCTGCCTAACAACCGGCAGGCAGATGTCTCTATTCAGATGAAATGGAGAGACCACCTTGGGCAAGAAGTTTGGGTGAGTGCACAAGATGACCTTGTCGTTGTGAAACGTGGCGAAGGGCTTGCACGAAGACAACGCCTGCAGCTCGCTGACCCTGTGCACATGCAGGCTATGATGACAGCATGACAGTTTGCACCCAGCACTGGGCTTAAAAGGTGAAACTGACATGCGAGAGCCTTACCTCCGCCCCAAAGGTGGAACAAGTGCACACCTGTGCTGGGCAGATTATGTGACAGAGAACAGCCCTGTAACCGACACAGGGCCCTGGAGAGGGGTGAATCACTGCATTTAGTGCAAGAGAAACCACAAACCCTGGCACCTGACAGGCTTAAAATTGGAAAGCTATAGATGTGTGTGTCTACCTCTAGAGTATCTACGAAACAATGCTTATTATCTGTTTGTATGAAACATGAAATGTTATCAATATTTTTTCTACAGTTTGATCACTAAACCAACAAGTATTTAACACTTCCAATTTACTTTGTTTTGTACTATAAATAGAATCACATTAAGAATGCTCTCAAACTCTTGTATTTATGTATATTTATTCCAGTGTGGATAACATGAGCATTAAAAATAGTATAGTCAAACAAAACACACTTTCCAAATCGAGAAATGAAATAGTTGAATAGAGTCCCAGCATCCCACTCTTCTATTAACTTTGAAATGTTAAAGCTACCTACAACCAATCAGCAATGCATATGTAGCCATTGTGGCAGAGTAAACCTTGCTACCATGCTGCTGTTAAGATTGGCAAACTAGAGGACAAGAGAGGGTATATATACCAACCTCTAAATAACCCATTAGATGGAAAGCGTTACAAACTCTGTCAAAAGTCTATGACAGCAAAGAACAATCTAAAACATGGATAAAAACACGTAAAGAAAAGTACTAGCTTACCTGTCTTTAAAGCTGGCAATAAGCCTATTAAAACATGCACATCACAGGAGTTACCTTTAACTCAAGTCTGCGTGGGGCCCAGCACATCATGAAACAGCACAGTGGACCTCAAGTGGCTGTTAGGCTGTGATGCTCTCGGCTGCTGCTCTCTGCTGTGCCTGACCGCTGCCGTCGGGGAGAGGAAGTTAGCATTTGTTGGAAGCGCGGCCCTTTTAATATCAATGGACTACAGCCTATAGAGTAATTACCTCCCCTTCACTACTATTCCCAGCACTCCAACAATGACTGTCTCCCTCGTGGACCTCAAGTGGCTGTTAGGGTGGGTTGGCAGGGGTGCAGCGAGTGGCTGTAGCCCAGGTCTTTGATTCGAGTAAACGGTAGGATTATGTTTCTTTTATTTCCTTGGTATGCTTTAAAACTGTCCGCGTGACCCACTCCTCCTCCTTGCTTATGGCGGCTTGTGTTAACAAACCGCACCCAGTACAGGGAGAAGTGTTCAATTGAGCTTGGGCTGTACTCAATCTGCCAGCATCAGTTTACTTTGCTGGTACACATTGGGGAGGGTCACTCTTGGGTAGAACCATTCCAGGGGGATAATCAGTGAGCTGTAGGTGATTTTGCTCATTAGTGTCACCATCTGAATTTCTTGACAGAAGGAAGGGGCGTGCTCTGTGCAGTTCCAGTGAATCTCAAGGGCTGTTTTCAAGTTCAGCTCGTGCCCCTTTAGTTTATTGTTGTTTGTTCATGTATGTTTATTGAGTTCCCTATTTTGGGACATAAGGACTGTGGGTTATACTTCTCATACTGAGCCGGCAGAGCAGGTAGAGGGGCCGTTTTCTATAGCCTTTTTACAAACATGGCGAGTTCACTGAGAAGTGGCAAACTGAGGTCTTCGACACTCATAAAAAAAGAAATGCGTAAAAAAAAATACTGGTGATAATGAATGAAAGTTTATCAGATTATTCAGATGACAACAGTCTTGACCTCGAGTGTGCCCCTTGCGATAGGTAGTTCTTCATTGGCCCTCCAAAAGGCAGAGCCAGTGCCAAACTGTAATGAAATGATGTCATTGGGAGGGGGAGAGCTTCCTAACCCCTTACAACCTTTAGACAAGCTTAGTTTAACATCTCATGGAGTCCTGGGTGTTCACCCTGAAAAAGGTACACCCATGACATTTCCCTTTAAAACGGTAATGTACCTGGAACTGTCAGTTCAACAAAGTTTCCTCAGTGTCTGAGATAGGGAGATATCCGATAGTCCTATACCCTCAAAGGGGGACAAACAGACTAATCCTCACATTGATACCTCAATGATGGCTCCGGTTGTAAGTGCAGAATTGGATAGGCGGATTCGCTTTTCCCCCGAGTCCCTCTACACCATTACATTTAAGGGCAGGAGGTATAGATAAGGTACATTTTCATAAGTATGAACAGGACTCTTTATTTGTACCAGATCCGACTTTTGCAACCCACAACAATTGGGGAACTTCTTGGAGAAGTCCATTGGCAATGGTGTAAACATGAATATCTCACCTATGTCTGATTCAGAAGAACCAGACTTCAGAAAGAGGCTGCACTCATGTTCAAGTCCCTTGCATAGGTCTCCCCCTATTAATCAACGGTTACCACAAAGTGCCCCCCCCCTCCTGTTTCATCATTCTTGCAAGTCCACCAGTAAGCGGAAATATTTCCAGTCATGACACAGATTTTAAATCTCCTGGATAAGGGGAATGAGCGCACCCATCAGTAAATTAAGGACCTTAACACGAAAGTAGTGGATGTTCTTGCAATAGTGACCAAGCTAGAGGGCCTCAATTCTATTCAGGAACTTCTGAGGAATATGAGGTTGGTTCCGTCCTCCCTGCCGGCTCCTCCCTTAATGCTATCCAAGTGTACTCAAACTATTGATAACATTGGGAAAGAAAATTTGTCCCAAACAATGTCATCTGCCGACCTTAATGATCTAAAGTATGCTCTGGCGGTTCAAGCCTCTTCTTTCAATCAGCCAACAGGGAAATCTGAAGAATTAAGACTGATAAAAATGGCTAGTCAGAATTCTGTTCAGCTGTCTCTCTTAGATTCTTTACATAAGCAGTTAGAGGCAATAGCGAGACAGTTACTCTTCGGAGCCTCCCTCATTATTTGCACCAGTAGAAATGGAAAAACCAGATAGCCCAACCCTGCTTACTGTTATTATGGAGGAGGAAGCTAGAGAACTGGGCAGAGAGGCATATTAATTAACAGATAAGCAGGAGGGGAAAGAAGAAGTTACGCTCAGATATTTTATTTCACGTAAGGAGGAAAGGCTGTATTTAAGGGGATTAAAACGTAGATCACAGAAAGAGTGTCTGACCGATATTGAAGGAAAAAACTCAGTCAAGGGTAAAAAAAAAAAAAAATGTAAAATCAAAGGGCACTCTTCAAAAAAATCCTCAAATGACCACCTCTCGGGAGGAAGGTACACTGGATTTAAGTCAATTAAATGAGGCTAGAAAAAAAGCCTTTGATCTAACAGACAACCCTCCAAAAGCAGGCTGGGCCGCCTTTGGTGGAAATGAATACTGAGATGGCCAGGGTAAATATTAGGATCTTATGTAAAAGGGAGGGGAGAACCCAGGCCACTGACACTCTCTCTTCAGCATTAAAATCCAAGAGCAATTCCAAAAATGTAAGGGCAAACGGAAAATGCTGCCCTCAGAGTCGATTTCACTAAGTTCACAAAATAATCCACTTAATTTTTTCTTTAAAAAATCCAAACGGACACCAATTGGAAAAGAACAATCTAGTGATCACGCCTCTATAATTGCAGTTTCAGATAGTGGTAGGGAGGTAAATGGATGGTCAATAGAAGCTCCTACACTAATAGGTATCTAAGCAAAGGCTCATACCCTTCCTGGACCTTTACATACCTTAGAATTTTCTACTACTAAAAATGAAAGCCTAAGAAAGGATATGGTCATAGGAAAGTCCTCAGGGCACCCACTCCATAACGTAATAGGAGATTCCGTCCTCAAACCAATCTATCATACGGGGAAAGGGGTCGGGACCTCGCAAATGCTGGTGGAGGGAGATGTAGTAACTAGGACTATTCCTCAGACCATTGATTCAGGAAGGGAAGAATATTTACAAATCAATTCACGTACCGCAGTAATGGAAGACTCTGCTATGAATGGATTGGGAGTGTCAAGGGCCGCAAAAGAGTCAGTAGAATTAGACACTGAAGCCACAGTCAGAATGATTCTGAAATCGATGCTCGTGGAACATGGGGAGGCAACCAAAGTTCAGGAAGTGGGAAACCAATGTTTTAATCTAACAAGACACGCCCCTAATGAACATCCAATACCGAAGGATGGCTTTCCAATAACAAACCACTCTGTACAAAATCAAGGTGTAAATTGGATAGACGCTCTTATTTATAGGGCTTCGGTAAATGCTCCCAAGACCAACGTCCCTTGTCGTCGAACCAAGGACGATTCTGCCCGTAAAAAGTACTCCATTTAATTCCTTGCTTAACTGCAATTTGGACCAGATACAATGGAGAAAGCCTGCTTATCAGGACTTCCCGAGGGTACTACTTCATTATTTATTCGATCATGATGGCCCGGCATCTTTAACAAGGGCTAAAGTATTGGCCATGTGTAATGAAATTGAATCTTTAAGAACTATTTCTTCAACTGACATTAAGTTGGTGGACTTTATCCATCCGGAACACTACGATTGTGTCTGTGTGGTTTTTTACACAAGGGCAATGCACAAGGCTTTTCTCACAGCCACAGAGGATTTTAATAAGATGGGTTACGATATGTCGTCCTTCTCTACGAGCATTATGCCCTTAGATAAGAGTTCTCATGAGACAATCGGAAATGTTAGAATGGGCCAATCGGTTGATCAAATTAAGACCGTTGGCACTGTTGATGATGATACAAGTGGGAGGTGGTTGGCCATGACTCTAAGAGACTCAATCATTCAGTTGAAGGATATGAAGGCCTCTCTTTAACGTGAGTGGCCTTTCGGTCATCTCATGGAATTCTAGGGGCCATCCGCATTTGTTGACTCCCTCAGAGATTTGCGATCAGCTAACCCAATACTCCATGATATTCCTGCAAGAAACCTGGTTGACCGGCACTTGTATACTGGATGGCTATGTATGTTTCCATGAATTGGCTATACAGGGTCACCAGGGTTGGCCGTCTGGTGGACTTCTAATTTCAATTCAGATAAAGGGGCCATTTAAAGCACTTAATTCTAATCTGGTGGGAACAGAGTTCCTTTCGGTTCTTCTGGATGTAACTACGCAAACGGGGAAAATTCCAATGTTAGTATATTGGTCTTCCCAATGAAATCTTGTGGATGCCCTCCAATTACTGAGTGATTTTGTTTCCGTGAATATGATCCAATCACTCTGGCTTACAAATTATGGTAGTGGGAGACTTAAATGCTGATCTCACTAATGATTTAGACTCCTCTTATTTTACCTTGACAAATGGACGAACGAGAGAAAAATCGAAATATTAAGCAAGGGAAAATGTGGCTTAGTTTCTTTGCCGACTGGTGATTATCAACGGGCTGTGAACATTTTGACCAGTAAAGGTTGACCCCAACATGGTCGAATGGGACCTAGACTTTGACCATAGACTACATTTCTGGCTCACAATTATTGTTAGATGGGGTGTTCAAATTTCAGATACTTAAGACTCAATATAGTAATCACAGTATGCTTATGGTTGAATGGATTTTGGACAGTCAAATTCTTGGTATCCAGGTTTCCAGGTAATGTTGTTGCTAACTCCTCCAGATCTAGATTGAAATGGCATGAAGGGAACATTTTGAAAACAAATAGGTTTTTCTTAAAAGGTTTAGAGGTAACCACAGTAGAGGAAAAGTTTTCTCTTATTAAATATAACACCTTTGCAGAGTATGTTGGGTCTTCTTTTGATTTAACATTTAAGAAAAACCCTAACAATCGCCCAGACAAGGAGGTTAGACACATCCATAATTATGATGGTCTGGTGAGAAGAAAGAGTGCTACTCCAAAAAGAAATTAGGTTTCTTAAGAGATCTATTTCTAACCTGATTGATCTCATTCTTAACATTAAAAAAGTAAAACAGAATTAGGAAAATTGGGTGTTTAATTACAAACATATTCTTCCTCAGTCTGATAATGAAGGGATGTTATCGGCCTTGAGGGATGGATCCTCAAGACAATCTTGGTTACTGATAAATAAGCTTGAATCTCCTCATAATAGTGTTCAAACTAATCCAATCTGTGAACAGGTTTGGATTGGCCATTTTGACCTAATATATGAACAATCCTCTGCTCCGAAAAGTTGGTATGGGACACTGCCAACACTGAGGTCATTAGATTTTAGTGTCACAGAACTAGAGTCTCAAATTAAACAGGCTAGCTCTTCGAGAGCCAATGGTCTTTCAAAAGCGACGTTTAAGGGGAATCCGGGACTGTGGGCTAAAATCCTATACTTTCTTTTTAAAGACATCCGTAGAACAAAAATTATTCAGACAACTTGGTATTTATCCTATATCAACCCAATTTTTAAAAAGGGACATCGGAATTCTCCAAGAAACTATCGTCCAATTGCAATACTAGATGCAGACTCTAAGATATTTGCAGGGTTGGTATTGAAGGAAATTCATCTTTGGGCTAAGCAAAAATCCATCTTGCGTCCTCAGCAATATGGATTCAGAAAATCCTCTGGGACGGAGTTGAGGGGGGCTTCTCTTGGCAATTTTGCAAAACAGGGCATGGAAGAAGGAGGCAACACCTATTTATCTGGCAGCTATGGAGACATACTCTGGGGGAAATCGAAATTATTGGGGATGCCGGAGAATCTCTTATCCATTCTTATCCACCTTCATCTCCATTCAAAGGTCCGGATTAGGCTAAACATGGAAGGCCTTCTTTCTAAACCTATTAAAATCTTGAATGGATTAAGGCAGAGGTATCTCTTCGCCCCGACTCTTTTCAATCTCTGTCTCTCTGATGTGTGGAATTGCCTAGAGGAAAGCACCTTCAGCCCCCCCAAAAAATTGGAGGCTCTATAGTTTCTTGGATAGCCTATGCAGATGATTTTCTTTTGATAGATCAGTCGGCAAAGGGACTTTAGCACATGATAACGGCCTTTCACACCTATATGGTTACAAATCGACTTGGTATCAATGCAATTAAAACTGTCATCATGATTCTTTCAACAACAAAAAATAACGCAAGGAGGCAGCATGGTTCTTGAACAATGAAAAACTGATGGTTAAATCAGCAATGATATACTTAGGTTTCCCTATTTTTTAATAAGAATAATCAATGTATGTACCAACAATATCTTCTGCAGAAAGGTATACCTTTAATAGCTCAATTGAAAAAAGTTGACAATAAATTTGGAAAATTCTCAATAAATCCTCTTTTGCTGTATTTTAAGCTTAAGGTGACTCCAAAAATGGTGTATGGCATAGACATTTTTCCTGATGTTGCATCTATTGAAATCTTGAAAATAGAATCTAAAATGCTAAAAGCTATTATGTATTGGCTTCCTAACTCCGTACCTATTAAAGCTTTACATTATGAGTTGGGACTCCTTACGTGGAATTTTTTGGGTTCTATGGCTTAAGTTGTCCCTGGTACAGAAGACTAATTCAGGATTCCGGGGATGATTTGTACAGAATTGTGGGACGAGGCCTCAAGAGTGATAATTCAGGACTCGAACATCTGTTAAAATTGGAGTACTTGAGTAAAGAAACTCTGAAATCTCGTTGTCAGTATTGAGACCTTGATTAATAACCCATTGTATGTAAAAAAGCTTCTACAATGTGCAGATTGGTCCAATACGATAGCTAAAATGGCTAGCACCAAGCTTTATTCTCAACTAGTTACTCACCAGAAAGCGGCTGGTTATCCGGAACCTTATCTGATAAAATATCCCAGTGGGGCTTTCTGTAACGGAATCATGAGATTGAGGTTCAACGTTTGTCATACAGGAGAAATTCTTAAAATACTCTCTGGAAAAAGACAGAGAACCACATAGCTTGAAATTTCCATGTAGGTTCTGTAATCATTCTAAGGAAAAAGAAACATTACGTCACCTTTTGTTAGATTTCAAGTCTTTAACACCAGAACGGATTGAATATTTTTCCAAATTTGTAAATAATATCGAGTGTGTTCTCTCTGAGACCCTATGGTGGGAGATGTTGCATTGTTCTGGATTAACCTTGAAGATAGCTGTGACACGTTTGACGAACGTGTGCGACATTCTATAACTTGCCACAGCTTTTTTAAGAATTAAAAATACTGAATTAACGTTAAAATGGTGGATTGAGTATCCACTTCCTTATGAGACATGTGGTAATTCTGTGGAATTGTAATAATGTTTAAACTTTTCTTTTTGTGATGTTGACATGAAATCTTTTGTAAATATGGACATTTATGATTTCGAGGACAGTATTTTCGATTTATGTTTTATGTCTGTTTGACGTTTTATTGATTTTATGGTGGAATATTATTTTCCTAAATTTTGTAAAGGTTTAACAAACCAAAGACAAAAAAAAAAAAAAAAAAGATATATATGGGATACATTACTCACCGTAATCGTATTTCTGATGCTTGTATCTGCTTAGATTCACATGCTGTGCATAGGCCGACATCTAGTGGAAGCTGCGGAGTATTAGTTTGTTTTTCGAAACTCGAAAATGGGCGTCGACACAGGCGTGCCAGTAATACTATCCCTAGTGTGACGTCCACTGTACCCAAGATCCCTCACGCGTCTAGGATCCTCAGATTGTATTTTTTCTGACATGAGGAAGCATGAGGAGTAGCGTGAGTACAGATAATCCAAGCAGATAGACAGAAAGGTAAGACTACAAGCAATCATGCGCCTTCTCTCGGAGGGGAGGAAGGGTGGGTCGCATGTGAATCTAAGCAGATACAAGCATCAGAAATACGATTACGGTGAGTAATGTATCCCTTCTGAGGCTTGTGGAATCTGCTTAGATCACATGCTGTGCATAGATTAGCGAGCAGTACCAGAAGAAGGAGGTGGGATGTGAGAAGGGTCATGAGCAAACAGGTGTCTTAGAACCGCTTGTCCCACTTGTGTATCTGTCTTGGAATGAGTGTCAATGCAGTAATGCTGAGTAAAAGTGTGAATAGAGCTCCAAGTAGCTGCTTTGCAAATGGTGTCGAGGGGAACATTTGCAATGAAAGCCAGAGTGGCCCCAATGCCTCTAGTAGAATGGGCCCTTGGCGTAAAAGGCAGAGTTTTTTCAGAAAGAGAGTAACACAGCGGTATACAGTTGATAATCCACTTCGAGATCGCGCCTTTTGAGACGCGATCCCCCTCTGTGTCTGTAGCTACGGAGACAAACAGTTGATCTGTTTTCCTTAGCGGTCTGGTTTTATTTACATAGTAGAGGACCGCCCTACGCACATCAAGGGTGTGTAGTTTCACCTCAGCTGAGCTTTGCGGGTTCTGGAAGAAAGCCGGAAGCTCGATGGACTGGTTTACATGGAACTTAGATATAAATTTAGGTGAGAACCTAGGGTGTGTGCGTAAAACCAGTTTGTCTTTGTGGATAGTAAAGAAAGGATCCTGCACTGACAGAGCCTGAATTTCACTGACCCTTCTTATAGAGGTAATGGCTACTAAGAAGGCCGTTTTATAAGTCAGGTGTTTGAGACTACTTTTATGCATGGGATCGAAAGGGGGGCCCATGAGCTTAGCTAGCACCACATTGAGGTCCCATCCTGGCGGTGGGTTCGAAATAGGAGGGTGAAGTCTCTTTACTCCTTCCATGAAGGCTTTAACTACTGGTACTTTCCACCACGATACTTTGTTATGGGATGTGGTGTAAGCCGAGAGGGCTGCCAGGTGTACCTTCAGAGAGTTAAAAACCAACCCTGCGTCCAGCAGGTGGAGCATGTATGTTACAACGTTGGAAGGAGTGCAATCAACTGGGTTGATTTGTTTATTCTGGCACCAAATAACGAATCTCTTCCACTTGTCAAAGTAACAGTGCCTTGTGTTTGGTTTCCTGGATTCTTTTAGGATGTCCATACACCTCTGTGGTAAATTGAGATGCCCAAACTCTATGACCTCAGGAGCCATGCTGCCAGGTTCATTGAGTTGGGTTCCTGGTGCACTGTTTGACCTTGTTGCTGGGACAGTAGGTTGTACCAGGCTGGGAGTTTGATGGGCTCGCACACCGCCATCCTGCGTAGGTGTGGAAACCATGGTTGTCTCGCCCACATGGGAGCAACTAGGATGAGCGTCATCGATTCCTTGTTCATCTTGTACACCACCTTCCTGATGAGAGGAGTTGGTGGAAAAGCGTACGCAAACATCCTTGACCAGTTCATCCACAGGGCGTTCCCTTGGGAGTCTGGCTGGGGGAACCTGGATGCAAATCCTGGGCATTGTTTGTTTTCGCTTGTGGCGAATAGGTCTATAGTGGGGAAACCCCACTGAGAGAAGAGATCTTCTACGATATCTCTGTGAAGGATCCATTCGTGTTCTTCTGGGAGGGAGTCTCTGCTTAGGGCATCCGCTAGGGAATTGAGCTCCCCTGGAACATGTTGTGATGACAGGAAGATGTTCCGTCTGAGTGCCCATATCCAGATTTTCTGGGCAAGCTTGGACAGATTTGGCGAACGAGTCCCTCCTTGTTTGTTCAGATAGAACATGGCTGTCGTGCTGTCCGTCCGGATTTGCACCGACAAGTTTAGCAGATGGGGCTCGAACGCCCGAAGCGCTCGGAATACTGCCAGAAGCTCTAGCAGGTTGATGTGGTTCTTGGCTACTGAGTGAGACCAGAGACCCTGAGCTGTGTGGTGGAGATGGTGAGCTCCCCACCCAGTCAGGCATGCATCTCTAGTCACCACTGCCTGTACTTCGGGATCGTAAAAGGGTTTTCCCCTTGCGAGATTCACTCTTGTCCACCAGTGTAAGCTCTGTACGAGTGTTGGCGAAACGACCACTAGATCGTCCACTGACCACTTGCCTGAGACCACTGTTTCGCCAACCATTCCTGCATGGGACGCATGCGCAGACGCGCGTGGGGGACCAGGTAAATGCATGACGCCATCATGCCCAGTAACCGCATTGCTTTACGTACCGTTATTTGTTGACCTGACTGATAATGTGGAATTTGCAGTAGTATATTCCGAATTCTCTCTTCCGAAGGGAAGGTCAACCCTTTCTGAGTATCTAGGATTGCTCCTAGGAACTGTTTTGAGGTGCTTGGCACCAGACTTGACTTCTTCTCGTTGATAGAGAAGCCTAATTCGTGGAGGAGGTCGATAGTCCTCTGAATGTTTGACCTGCAAATTCCTGGGGTTTCCCCCGTTATGAGCCAGTCGTCCAGATAAGGGTACACTGGGATTGCCTCCCTGCGTAGGTGTGCAGCTGCCACCGCCAGTACCTTGGTGAATACCCTTGGTGCTGAAGCTATCCCGAAGGGCAGTACCTTGAATTGGTAGTGGCGACTGTCCACCTTGAAGCGCAAGTATTTTCTGTGCGCTGGGAGCATGGAAATATGAAAATAAGCATCTTTCATATCCAAGGTTGCCATGTAATCCCCCTTTTTTAGGAGGGGGATTACCTCTTGTAGCGTGGTCATACGGAATTTTTGGGGCTTGACATACTTGTTGGCAGGCCGTAAGTCCAATACTGGGCGCATTGTCAAATCTTTCTTTGGCACAAGGAAGTAAGTTGAATAGATACCCTTGTTTACCTGGTGTCCTGGGACGAGTTCTATCGCGTCCTTTTCTAGCAGAATGGCGATCTCCTCGAGAAGGATCTTCTGATGTTCTAAGGAGTGTATTCTTTGTCGTGGAGGGTGGTTCTGGGGACGCTGCAGTAATTCTATACAATATCCTGTGGACACTGTTGACAGCACCCATCTGTCTGAGGTGATCCCTTCCCAAGCCTGGGTGAAGTTGGAAATGCGTCCCCCTACTGGGGTTGCGTGAGAAGGGACCCTGAACTGAGCGTCACTGCTTTGGTGGAGGCGTGCCACCTCCCTTGTTGGGGCTGCCTCTGCCTCTTCCACGACCTCTCTTGTTCCCCCTGCCGTAACTTTGGGTAGACTGCTGGTTGTTGTTCCATTGTGTACCCTGTCCTTGGGCATAGTTGCCTCTTTGTGAATTTTGGCCGCGTGGGTGACGAAAATTACTGTTCCCCCTCTGGTTAGGGGGTTTGTTGGTAAGCTGGCCAAGGGATTTGAGAGTCTCGTATTCGTCCTTGGCATTCTTAAGTGCGTCTTCGACCGCTTTCCCAAACAATAGATCGGGTTCCACCGGCTTGTCTATTAATGAAGCCTGGGTTTCTGTTTTGAACCCCGACTGCCGTAACCACGCATGTCTCTTGATAACAGTACCTTCTGCTATCAATCTTCCTGCGTTGTCCGCGGCGTCGAAAGTTGCTTTTAATATGCAACCAGACACGGCTCTCCCTTCTGCCGAGATCCGAGCCAACTGGCCCTTTAACGGTTCAGGAGCAGAGGCTATGAGCGCCGCGACCTCTTCCCATTGATGGCAGTTGTAACTTGCCAACAGGGTGGTGGAGTTTGCAATCCTTGCTTGGTAGGCGGACGTTGAGGCTACCTTCCTGCCAAACCCGTACAGTTTTTTGCTCTCCTTGTCGGGAGGAGCTTCTGACGACGATAAGAGTGTCCCAGCCCTCTTCCGAGTGTTGGTAACCACTAGGGAGTCTGGTTTAAGATGTCCTCTTATATAAAGAGGGTCAGACTGGGCTGCCCGAAAAAGTTTTTCGACTCTGGGGTTGACGGCTCTGGTGAGGTTAGGATTCACCAGGGATGGATCTATTCTACGTTGGATGGATTTAAGGATAGGGATGGTCTGAGCGACCGGCCTCCTCTCTCCCACCAACTCTTGTGCGAAGTCCCTTTCCTCCTGTACATCGTGGGTGTCGATGTGAAAATGTTCTGCTGCGCGAGCGAGAACTTCATTAAGGAGGGGCTGGTTATCAACTGGCGAGTCGGTAACTGGGGCTTCGCTCTCTACCGGGGAATCTACTCTGTAAATTTCCTGCTCATCTTCTACCTCCTCCAGGTCCTCATCATCCGCATAGTATTCGGTCCCGGTTTGTTCCTCCATAATTTTAAACTCCTGGTCCCCTTCAGGGAAAGGCTGTCCTTGGTATCTGGGGTGTGGAGTAGAGTATGGAGTAGAGTAAGGCTGCACCTCGAAGGGTTCAGGTCTTTCGAACCGGGCCTTTTTACTTAGGGGATAGGATCAGAGGAGCCTGAGGGTGTGGCCCCTTGAGGGTCATACGAAAGGAAATGTTCTGGGTTTTTGTCATAAAAATCAGCTAAGGAAGACATCCTTGACATGACCCTGTCTATGTCTTCACTGGACCATTCTTTGGAACAGGGTATGGCTTTAGTAGGCAACTTAGAGGACTTATCAAGGGTACCCTTGCTGGATGTTGATGTCCCAGTAGATTTATGTTTGTCTGTCTGCTTAGGGTGGAAGGATGGTCTTACAGGAGTGGAAGGCTGTGCTTTCCGCTGTTTCCCCCCCCTCCCCGTGCGTGGAAAAATGTTTTCCCTGCCCCTTGGAGGCCCCAGAGACTTTCGACGCCTGGCGTCGAGGGTCGGGAGAGGTATCTGTGTGTTTCGAGCGTGGGGCCTCGCTGGTGTTAACTGCGGCCTCGGTCTCCTGGAGCGCGGCCTGGGGGTGGAAGTCGTCTTCGTCTTCCGACGATCGAACTTCCGTTAATCTAGGGAGCGAGGCACTCTTGGCAAGAGTGGATGATTGCCTTGCGTCATGAGGCGATATCGATCGAGAGCGCCCAGAGGACACCGAGTCGGACCGTTCTATCTGTGCCTCTTTCCGAGAAGTCGACGTCGTCGAGGTTCGGTTGGACTTAGTGTGCTTAGTGTGTGTAGGGTGTGTAGCGCTTGCGTCGCCGGGGGTCTTCCCCATAGCCGCCCTGCCGGACAACCTTCCGAGGTCGGGGACCTGCGCTCGGCAGTCTTTCGACGCCGCAATGCCCTCGCCGTCCGAAAGTACGGCGTCGCTGCCATCGCTGAAGGCGCCCTCCGCTGCCATGGCCGCCTGCCTGGCGTGGTGGGCCCAACGCTTTGTCAAACGGTCCTTAAGTGTCTTAGGCTTAAACCTACTACACGCTCTGCAGTTCGCTTCGGGGTGGTCCCTCGGCAAGCAGAGATTGCACGTGGCGTGCTTGTCGACCCAAGGGTATTTGCGGTTGCACTTGGGGCAGAATTGGAAAGGGGTACCCTCCATACGCACCTTGAGGCAGCGGGCTGGTAAGTGTAGGAAATATATAAGGTGTACCTATATACCAAGAGTGAAGAGTATGTACCACCCCCCACTCTCCCTACTTGCAGGGCCGAGGCCAGCGGCCTACTAGGCCCGGGCCGAGGCCAGCGGCCTTCCGAGGCTCAGATCCGTCGTGCAGCAGCCGACGGTCGATGTCTTCTCCAGCCGTCGTCGAGGGTCGAGGTTGGGGTGGGGAAGGATGTCAATAAATAATTTTAAACTTCAATAATTAGCAAAAGTATGGCTAAGGCCAGGGGACTCCGCAAGATGCTTCCGACCAGTATGGCGGAAAAAAACAATCTGAGGATCCTAGACGCGTGAGGGATCTTGGGTACAGTGGACGTCACACTAGGGATAGTATTACTGGCACGCCTGTGTCGACGCCCATTTTCGAGTTTCGAAAAACAAACTGTAATACTCCGCAGCTTCCACTAGATGTCGGCCTATGCACAGCATGTGATCTAAGCAGATTCCACAAGCCTCAGAAATATATATATAAAAAAAAAAAGAAACGACACATGAAAATGTTGCAGGCTAGAAGGGGTTTTTACAGATGGATTTTAAGGCCCAGCTGATTGCAATTGCTTTAAGGATATAAGCGGCCACACGCGTTGATAGCGAAATATGGCTCTAGTTCATGGGCATTTTCCACCCAGGCATCGTTTTTTTCAAAATTCTTCTTGGTGTTCCATCCTCTGCACCCACTTTTTCTGTTCATGGGTTGTTGGGCATGTCTCATCTTGAATATGACCTTCATTGTGAGCCAGTGAAGCTCGGGCTCAAAATATGGTCCAATGAAAAGGCAGAATTGTCACGAATAATACTGAATCACATAGCATCTCATGAGGCAAATTGCATGTCTATTACATAGTTATCTTTTGTAAGGAGATCTGTCTAAGATAAATGTTGCCTGTTATCTCATGAACCCTACAAAGTTGGCAAGTGCAGAAACATTAGAGCATACAAGAGTGTTCTTATTGATAGCAACTGTAGAGAGAAAGCTGGTTAAAATAACTAATCAGAAAGTGGTAGTCCCCTCATTCAATAAGTTTGCAGATTACTTTGTTTGGTCCAACTAAACATTTGAAAGGGTTCCGATAACCAGAGTGAGACTTGACTCATTACCTCTCTTAGGACAATCACAGGGAAAGGATTTAACAGAGGTACAATGAATATATTTCAATCTGAGAAATGACTTACCAATAATGTTCTTTGTATGGATTCTTCTCCTGCAGATTCCTCAGCTCATAGATATCCTTGCAGCATCAACTGCTCTGAAACCTTTTCGCCAGAGACCGAAGTACGGCTCAACATCAAATACTCTTGACTCAACCGTGCCACTCCGACTCTGGACGGGACGTCAACCGTTCATATACTATGTCACTGCAACCCGTACCTCAGTTACCCTCCCGTCTCATCTCCTCCCCCAAGCCCAGCGGATGCAGAGTAAGAATCCATAGGATTCAGCTTAACGATAGCTAAAAAAAAAATAAAAAACACATAACATTTTGTTTTTTTGGGGATAAACCAACTTCGTATTGATAGCAACCATTGACATTAAAAGAGGCATCAATAGTGCCTAACACATAATCTCCATCACCAAGTTTTCATCACATTAGCAGAAAAAGACCACAGACAACTTTCATAGCGGGACAGGATGGGAGGGCGTTGAGGAATCTGTGGGAGAAGAATACATAGAAAGAACATTTCCCGGTAAGAAATTTCTCCTTCAATGGATTGCATTCTCCTGCAGATTCCTCATCTGATAGACTGCCAAAGCAGTACAGTGTACCGAGGCGGGATGAAAGCCCTTTGACAAGGAAGCTCTGCAACTTGGTTCTGCCGAATCGAGCATCACATCCACGTGCCAGATCTAAGCAGTAATGCTTAGTGAATGTGTGAAGCGAAAACTACTTTGCTACATGACATATCTCTTTCACCAGCACACATCTTTGCCCGTAGTAGAATGTGCTCAGATGCCTGGTGACAGATCTTTTCCTGCTCTCTGATAACACTCTGCAATGCAGAGAAATATCCAGCGAGAGATCATCTGCTTGGACACAATCAGACCCTCCCTGGACAGAGAAAAAGCCACCAGGAGTTGGTCATCACATTCTGCCGTTCTAGCTACGTAGAAGCAGAGTGCCCTCTTAGTGTCCAGCCTTTATAGCCTTTCCTCATCCTTCGAGGATTGTGGAGGAGTATAGAACACTCCCAGACAACAAGGCCACCAAACTGATGAAGGAAGCTCTCCTCGGCCCTCTCGACACCCTCAGCCTCACACAGCACAAGAAAGACCCAACACACTAGAAAGTAAACATCCTCAACCTAATCATCACTGCACTGTCTTCCCTCCACTACAGCTCTCCTCTCCCGCTTGACTGGTCTGACCATCTAGCTGTGCCTTTTAACATCCTGCACATTACCCCAGTCGAGCAGAAACCCATCAGAGAAACCTTCAGGGCCTTCAAGAACTTCCTGGGGGAAGCCTTCACAGAAGACGACCGACACGCATCTGCAAACCGAAACCATCTGCATCCTGACACACCCAAGAACTCAACCTCAGCAAGAATCATCAGGAAACAACCTGGCTCCGCTCTAGGGCCGCATCCGACCTGGTGCTCCTCAAGGAACTCTGAGCAACCCTCTGTTATGCTCACCTGGCTCCCACAGAGGCGTCGATCTGAACTGGACAGCTGTGGTCTCCACCAATGTGACCCGTAGGGCCGAGATGACGGACTGGACTTGCCCACCTAGCTTCGTTTGCTTGGCCTGTAGGAATATTCTTCTGCAAATGGAGAAAGGGAATTAACCACCCGTGGAGTTGAGTGTAAATCCCCCCACATCCCTGCTGTTCTCCCCATGGATCACCTTTGATGTCCCCTCTTATAGTCTCACCTGATGGTTTGAAAAGATGAGCTCTCCATCCTGCATTGAGCGCAGGGGCGCGTTGATAACCAGTTGCTTCACTGGCTCGAAGGAATTGGTGAGTTCCAGAACAATATTGACTCCGAAAGGTATGTAGTTCATAAGAGTTCAAATGCCTGACTTTCACTCTTGTCGGATTCCTTGCAGATTGCAGCTTGACCCTAGTGAAGAGTTCCTCGTAGCAACCGGTAATATTCTGGTAAGGATTTGTATTTCCAACACAGTTCAATAAATAATGTCAATATGTAACCTGTTGATTTCTCCCTTATTCAGGCACTGAGAGAAAGTATGAAGTCTCAGGGAATAATACCTCCGGCGGTAAAATCAGGTAAGTCTATGGGGGGGTTACTAATATTCCTCTGTGTATTCCCTTGGCTCACCTTGCTGTTTTGTCTACTCCTTAGGTGCCGGAATGCGGTGGTAACATGTAGGAAGATGCAGTGGAATGTGAAGATGCTGCAAAGGCCGGTGAGTTCAGCGCGGCGCTGCAGCAGGCAAGGCGACGCGCATAAGACAACTTCTTTCTTCCAGTTCGAAGGCGCGATGGATCGGGAATTCATGTAAGGATCAAAGGTATTGCTCTTGTTCTAACCTTTTATCCTTCTTTCTCCCTTTTTCTAGGAGCTCCAAACTCGAGGCGGGCGTGGCAGAAGGCTGGATGCAGACTTGCAGGCACGGTGAGCGTTACGCTGCTGGATGCAGAATAACACGAATCATGTGCTGCTCTTTGGGCGTGGTTTAAATAGCCGCCAAAGTAGTCCCAGGTAAGTATTCCTCCCCAGCCCCGCCCGAGTAAAAAATAGTCCCTAGGTAAAATAGTCCCTTCCAAGCCTCATTTGGCTTGGAGCTCTTGCAGCATGGTCTGCATCAGGTAAGCTTGCAGCATGGTCTGCATCAGGCAAGTTCTACTCTATGAGCCTGGCGCCATAGACGCCAGGACCGCACCCAAACAGCCCCTAGCAGGGGTTTTTGGGCTTGCCCAAAATAACTTGATGCCTGCTTCCGGGGTTGCTGGACCTGGTCTAGATCCCCGGGGGTAGGCATCATGACACCCGCCAACTAATCAACACAGCAAAGGGCTTGTTTCAGAATACCACAGCAGAAGCCGACAACAAAAGCAGAGACCTATTCAAAATGGTCAAGCACTGCATCAACCCACTACCCAACCCTGCGATACAACACTTAATCTGACAATCCTCGGCCATCAACACCTTCTTTATGGACAAAATCAGCAAGATTCGGCAGCACAGACACCAACTCTGCATCCACAGACCAACCTCACGTCCCTCCTCACGAAATATCCCAGGGTAACATTCAAGACACTATCGACAGAGGACTTGGTAGAAACCCTGGTCGCCCTCAAAGCCACATTTTATACAGACTACATCCCCCCCCATCACCCATCCTAAAGACTCTCCATGCAGAAGCTCTCCTTCCCTACCTGGAGATCATCAGCAGCTCCCTAACTCAAGGCACCTTCCAACTGACCCTAAAAACAGGACAAATACTCCTACTAAAGAAACCCACTCTGGATTCCGAAAACCTAGGTAACCATGGCCCCATCACCAAGCTTCCCATCCTAGGTAAGACAGAGAAAGTGGTAGCTGCACAACTGCAGCAACACCTCAACACCAAATATCTTCTCTAAACCTACCAATCCAGGTTCAGACCCAGATGCAGCACAGAAACAGCAATCATACAGGTGTTAGACAACGGCCACCCCTGCCTCGTGGTCCTACATGACCTCTTGGCCGCTTTCAACATAGTAGACCACCAGGCGCTTACGGACACCCTACATGGGCGGATGGGGATCATCAACCTTGTCCTTCTCTGGTTAAAGTCCTACCTCGCTAACTGCCAGCAGTTTGTTCAGATGGATTACTCTAGAATGCCAATGCTACCTGTGGAGACCTGCAGGGCTCCATCTCTCCTCAGTGATCCTCAATTTACACATGGAGCCGCTGGGAGGCCTCCTCGACACCAATACCCTGATGACACAAAGCTATACCTCAAGATCTGCTCCATCAAGGACATCCATAGGCTCAAAACCTGCCTCTCGCAGACCCAGTCTTGGATGTTCAATGCATACTTGAAGCTCAACCACTCCAAGACCAAATTCCTACTCCTTACCAACAACAACGAACACAAAGACGTACAGACCTGCCTATCAACCATGAACTCTGAGGGTTTCATACCCAAGCTCATCTCCTGCACCAAGTACCTCGGGTTCCACATCGCCAAAACACCTCTCCTTCAAGACGCACATAGCTAAGTAAACTCAAACCGCTTGGTATCAGCTCTCCCTCCTGTAGAAAGCCAAGACCTTCCGCCCTCCCGAACAGCTTTAGATCCACCGTTCAAGCACTGGTCCTATCCCATCTGGATGGAGGCAATGCACTCCTCTAAAGTCTCCCGTCGTCCTCCCTTGTGCCCCTGAGAAGTGTCCTACAGCCAACTGGACTTCTCCAAGGCTCTACACAGATACAACCACATCACCCCGGCCTTTATCGACCTTCACTGGCTCCCACTGCACACACAAATCACCCTCAAGTCTTGCTGTATCAGCTATAAGGCAGTCGCCCTCAAGTCACCCAGCTACCTCATGGAGAAACTCAGCATCTCCAGCGGACAGTGAACCACCAGAAGCCAGGACACATGCAGACTTGAAATCAGCTGCTGCAAAAAGGAAAGGACCAGAAAACAAGCCTTCTCTGCCTAGGCCCAAGACTATGGAATCTACTCCCCGTCAGCATCAGACTCACCCCCACACTCCTAAAATTCAGAAAAGAACTCAAGACCAACCTCTTCAAGGAGTCTCTCCTCCTCAACAGCTAGTCCATCACGTCACCCCTTGCGCCACCCGACTCGCCAGATGCCGCTGTACCCATTGCGAGGGGTCAGAAATGAGAGGCATACACAAAGTGGTAGTATTTTGAACATCCGACATCTTTATTAAAATAAAACGAGTTGGATAAAGGCCTCTCTGTCCCTATCCTAAAGAGTTTCCCTACCTAGGAAACGAAAACTAAAGATCAGTTTGTGGCTCGTCATCAAAATTATATACATTGTCCTTGTGTCGAAAACATTAATCTGACCCTCACACTAAAATGAACTAAAAGTGTAAGGAAAGTGTCTATGATTCAGACTTGGCAAAAAGTGACCAAAAAGTAAATTAATCCAACAAAATAATCTTTGGATCCAGAGGCTGGTTCCCTTCCACTGGATGTCTCGGGTAGGATTGCAAAAGTGTCTCTTTTTCAAGTAGCCACTTCCTAAGGATGGAAAAAGTATACTCCCCTGCCAAGAAGCCTTTAGCAAGTCTATCAGATCCCCTTGTATACTCTCCTGTCCGGTATCTTCCCACATAATGAACTTATTAATTGTACTTCAAATTGCCTGGTGTTGGGTCTACCGGGACTTCTTTTCATCGGGTTGTTACAGATCTCCTGGTATACTCACCTGCCCGGTATCTAACCGCAATGTCTGTGTCCTTTGTGTATTTTAAATTGATTACCTGGTGTATTCCCCTGTCAGGAATCACTTTCCGGGGTCAGCAGATCCCCATGTACACTTTACTGCAAGGAATCTTCTCTCCCAAATGCTTACTGCCTGATGTGTTTTTCTCACCAGGGCTTCCTTTTAATGTTCTCACTGTCTTTCAGCATAACACAGTTGTATTCTTTCATTGTATATACTTGCTTGGCTTAGGCTTGAGGTACTACTTGTCCCAACTTTTCCCACATTGACATCTCATATATGGAGACTTGTTCAAGTTCGACATTTTAACTTCTTCAGTAGTATTCATCTGCTTTTGGCAACACTTGCTCACATTTTCCCCAAATGAATATCTCGTGTATAGAGATATGCTCAAGTTGTGTCTTTAAACTCTTTCATTAGTATTCATTGGCTTGTGGCAATACACGCTTGCATCTTCCCCATATTGACATCTCATGTATGCGTATTTGGGCAAATTCTGTCTGCGCCCCTGTGCACCACAAAACTTAAAAGGGGAAATGTATTTTTGTTGGTGCAAGAGAGGTTCTGTTCCCGTCCCTCGCAAGGGATGCCCATACAGGATGAGGAAAGGGGACGGGACATAAGAGTATACTGCGTCTCTCCAAATGGGGTCACCCCTAAACCCCCATGTGCTCCTCCCTCATGCCACCAAACCCAGTGTCAGGATCAGGTAGGAGCTGCCGTGGCCACATGGGAGATCTTTGGCTGGGGATCAGTGATGACTCCATAGGATTAATCACAATCTCCTCTGTTCACCTCTATATCCTACTCCCCACTGTATATCTGTTCTGTTGTCCCATCGGAAAAGCACACTGGCAAATCAATGCTCTAGGACACGTGGACATTTGAGACCACTTTTGGAGGAAATTTAGGGTATACCTTGAGAGGCTTTCTCCTTGAAAATCACAGGAAGAGCGGCGTGCACGATTGAGCGTGAAGTTCACTCACACGCCTTGCTGACGCGATTGTCGCCACAGTCCCATGGCCTTTCAGAAATTGGGTCATTACTGAAACTGTCAAGAAAGATCCTTGATCCGATGACCTTTTGAACACAGAAAAAGCTGCCAAGTAACCTTGACTGTGCCTATACTCAGTCCAGTGATAGAAGGAACACATCACTGCAGTGGTGGAACAAGTGATAGGGTTTATCCTGTGCTCTTTACAGCATCCCTCAATCATTCTCCACATGCATGCATACAACAATCTTGTAGAAGGTCTGCGTGCAGCTAGTAATACCTAAAGTACCTCTTCAGGGAGGTCCCAGCCATCATACCTGATCCTCTCAAGAGCACAGCTTGTAGATTGCTGGGAATTCCTTCGAGCAGACCTGACAGCACTTCGCGAAGGTCATCATGGCAAATGGGGCAAGGATCTGTTCGAGAACTTCCTGGCACACCTCCGACCCATGAGACTGTACTCTCCCTACTCAGAGAACATGCCAACCTGTTCTCTGCTCCTGCAAAATTGGCCGCCAAAGAGGAGATCTGGTTCTCTAGCAAACAGAACCATAGCTGCATTGCATTGCTGCATTAGGGCAGGGACAGCCCCCCCCCTCTGCTTGTTGAGGTAATGCATGGCCAGTGTTGACCGTCAACCTATGCTTCCTCCTGAGGTAGGGCATAAAGGCCATTAGGGCTAACCTGATCTACCTCAACTCTAGTCTGTTCATATGCCACCGGCATTCTATTGGTGACCACCCGCTACTCACCCGCAGACCCCCACAGTGAGCACCCCAAACCTTCAGAGACATCTGTGACCACCTGGGTATGAGGCCACAGAGGCCAATAAGGGGTTCCCCGTCATCATACGCTCTCTGCTGGCACACCACGAAAGGTTGTTGGCCACCGACCTTGCCACCTTGAGAACGTCCTTCACAGCACTGAAGTACTGGGACCACTAACTCGTCAACAGCCACTGCAGAGATTGCATCTGCGGTCTGGCCTCTGGCACGAGGAGGAAGGAAGCGTGGGTAGACTGTCATGACTCTGGAAAAGCTCAACCATTTGCCAGTCACTGATGACCCTTCAGGGGAAAAGCATTCTACACCCGTGTGTCCGTGTGTCCAGGACTGCCCAGATGAATTGGAGCTTCTGCGTTGGTATGACGTGGGACTTCGGAAAATTCAGGGAGAAGCCCAAACCATGTAGGACAGAGCAGGTTTCCTCGAGCTGTGCAGATAACTGCTCCAGAGACTTTCCCCGGATCAACTAGTTGTCCAGGTATGGGAATACGTTGACCCTGGATCTCCTGAGGTGCTCCGCCCACCACTGCCCTTAGCTTGTTGAAAACCCTTGGTGCAAACCATTGGTGTGCATTTTAAGCCAAAAGGGAGCACCTTGAACTGATAATTTGGGTCCCCGATGATGAATTTCGGGAACCGCCTGTACTTGCGATGGATCGGCAGATGGAAATAAAGGCCATGAAGGTCCAGCAACCTCAACCCAGCCTGGAGTTGCACAACCTGGAGAATTCCTTTCAACGTCACCATCCTGAACTGTTCCTTCCCATAGGAACTTGTTCAAGGCAATGAGGCCTAGGATGGGATGGCGTTGTCCACCTTTCTTGGATATCACAGTACTAGCCCAATCCCCTCTACCCTGGTGGTACGTCTTTTCCACAGGAACCCTTCAATGATGGGGCTCTCAGTTTCTCACAGAGCCCCTCTCCCGGTTGTTGTGGAGGAGGTGGGTGGTCCATCTGGTGGTTTCCTTAAGAATGGTAGACAGCAACCCCATCTGACGAGCTGCAAGGCCCAAGCGTCGGACATTTTCTCCTTCCACTTGTCTCAGTGCTTAGAGACTCTGCCTCTAACCAGAGGAACATATGGGGAGAAGTCAAAGCGGCTTAGTGGGCACCACTGTCCCTGCAGTCTGCTGGCTCCTAGAAACCCCTCTTGCAAGGGATGCAAGAAACGCTTCTGCCCTTGATTGGCTTGCGGGAGCTATGCCTCCTACCCCTAGAGGAGAAGCTGAATGATTGTTTGGCTGGTTGCTGCACAGCTAGACCCAGTGACTTGGCGTCCTTGAATTTCTCCAAAGACATCAGCTTTTGGGCCGGACAGGTGCTCACCATCAAATGCTACATACAGGAGTTTGGCTTGGACATTAGGTGAGAACCCAGAGATGTGGAGGTAAGCTGACCTCTGGAGGACTGTGGAAGTCCCTATGGCACGGCCTATGCAATCTGCAGTATCCAGGCCCTCTTGCAGCGCTTGACATGCCACCACCTTGCCATTGTCAATGATGTTAAAAAAAAAAAAAAACTCTCCATCTCCAGCTTCTTCTATAATACTGCACAATCCGTGGGAATATTTAGCGAATGAGCAGGAAGCAATGACTGCCTTCAGGGCCATGCTCCCTGATGCAAAGATCTTCTTGGCCAGGGTGCCATTTTTTGGGTTGCCTGTCTGTGGGAAGATTGAAGATGGATGTGGCAGCTTGGACAACCAGACCTGCTGGCGTAGGGTTAGATGAAAGGAAGGGTATAGCTCCGCTAGCCGGCTTGTATTTTTTGGTGAGGTCGGAATCCACAGTTGTGTGGAGCATGGTCTCTGCCAGTGTGCCGACGGACTCTGAGATGGCTGTAATAAATGGTATTGCCCTCTCAGAATGCAATCCTTTATCCAGGATGTCTGTTAGTTCCTATGCCGCCAGGGGTTTGGCTGGGGCGCCAGACAAAAGGCTTCAACCACCTTTTTAACAGTCCGCCTGTACGGAGCGTTAGGGTGGCCATAGGGGGTGGCGAGAAGTGTCAAGCCGGCTTACCTCGTACAAACCTTTAGCCAGAGCCAGCAAATCTGCTTGGTCTGTGAAAAAAATCAGCTCCCCCCTTCGCCCCTCTCCCCCCCATCAACCCTGATCCTCCTCGTCATAAATCGACCTCATGGAGTTCAAGAATGCTGACCGAGACTCAGGGATACAGGAACGCTCAACAGTCTCACGAGGTGCAGGTATTGCAGGTCAGCACTATATGCACTTCTGTTAGCAGACTCACCTTTGACTACTTGAACTCTCTTTATGTACTTATGGCAAGCTCTAAAACCAAGAGTCAGGCTGATGAATTGTATACCGTTGTTGGTTGCTCAGATTAAACAAATGATTGCTGATAAAAAGGTTGCTGACTGACCTTTTTAACTTTTGTGGTTTATTAATTGATATTCTCTTTTTAATATTTGTATGTGAATATACTGTACTAGATGTATATTTACGAAGAACATTCTTAGGACTCAGTCTTAATTGTCTTAATTATACAGAGTGCTCTTGTATTTGGTATGAATTTTGTAGCATATGAACTTTAATGGATCAGATTGTTCTGAATAAAATATGTATTGTTGGATAAAAATTACATTCAAAATCCCCCTGCAAGGTTTCCCTTTGACCATCCTCTAATTTGATGGATCTACTTATACTAGCACAAAGAGGTACGACGGTCAGTACAGGCTGGCAATAAGGACTTTGCTGAAAATCGGATTTATGATACATTTTGTTTCATCAGAACAGGCAAAATACATAATTGTATCTATTAATGGATTAACAATGGAGAAAGGTAATATATGTTGTAAAAATTGCTTATTGCAACAACAAAATATTGAAAAAGAAAACATGTGAATCTGAACAAACAAACAAAGTTTTAGGAATATTAGCAAATGTTACAGTCCCATGGTGAATGCCTCTGAAAGCTCGTTGCAGCTTCTTCCCAAAGCATTTCAGCTGTGTAGTATAGGTTTGCCTCCAATTTATTGAAGCAAGCATCAGAATTTGGAAAAATTGGCAAAGTGCTAATTTTAGGCACATAGACAAAACTACAGTCAAGGCCTTTGTATTCAATTAGCTGCTAGATATCTCTTGCCCAGGCAGTCAAGTCTAGCGGAATCAGCTGGGCACTCAAAACTCTACCACCATCTGGTGTCTTTTGTGACCTTGGCACAGGCTACTTATGGAATCTGTGTCCATGCCGTCTTGTGCATCTGATTGAGCCCTCGCATTTTAGACTCTTGATTCTATGCTAGCCAATATGTGTCATTCTTTTAATTAGAAGAGATGTCAAAGCCAATAGACTACTTGAATGCACATGTGTGAAAATCCACTGCCCTGTGTATCAAAACCTGTCAAAATCAATGGGCATTATTACATAGAGATTCCCATGAATATATAGCTTGTGTGACGAATCAAGGGAATTTGCCCTTTGTTCCTAAGGTGGAGCCACCCTTTTGAGACTAGGGAGGTGAGCCCGCTATGCAAAACACTCCCTAGCTAATTCGGCATCCAGGATGTCATTGGAGGTGTATTAAAAATGATTCGTAGCTAAATGGACTACGGTCAATTCCACTGAGAATCATTTTACTTTGGTCAAACAACCCAAATCCCCCAAGGGGTGGTCACTTGGTAAATTGGTTTAAGGGGTGCGAGTGTTTCTAAAATGTACGGTGCCTCCCTCCCCCATAGTGATTGCATAGGTGCAAAGTTCACTTTCTAACACTACCCTTGTTTGACTGCGATCAGTGGAGTTCAAGTCAAGGATATGCCTTTGGTTAACTTCTAGAGTTGTGGAATTGGGAGTGTACCCACAATTCTGTTCCTTTACCTTGTTAGACAAAGTGCTCTTTTAAAATACATTTCTTACATGGTAAGGCTTCCTACCCTCCTTTCAGGAACATACCTGCATCATAAACTCTTTATAGACCCTGGAACATTTAACTATTAAGGAAGGACTGCTTAAGTTATGTGACTGCCTTTATTTAAACACAAGTATTACCAGGCGCCATAAGACAAAAAAAGGGGGTGGGGCAACAGGAAAAAAAAAACAAGAGTAGTACTAGGCCTTGTGCCATTCTTACTGTGCAAGTGTAGAGACGACCGGAGGGGGAAGGGCTGGGGAGTGGACAGAGTTGGAGGGGTTGCAATGCAGGAATGGGGGCCCGGGGAGCTGAGCAAGTGCAGAGGGGAGTCACTAATGGGACGTGCAGAGGAGGAGGGAAGGGGAGAAGTGCAGAGTGTGTGGAGCAGGGGGGGAGCAGGTGATGGGGGGAGCCACGAAGGACAAGTGCAGGTGAATTGGAAAAGGGAGTAGTGCCAGAGAGGGTTGGAACAGATTCAGGCTGGACCGGGAGGGGTGCCTGAAAGGCAAGCGCTGGTAGGGATGCCAGGGGGACTGGTCAAGGGAGGCCTGGCCCCTGTAAGACCATCACTATTCTACTAGTAATTAAAAGGCAGGTTGTTTGAGATGTTATTTTAATTGCTGCCATCATTTCACTTTACTTGTTACATTGCTTTATTGAATTTCTTTACACTGTTTACTTTAAAGTGTGGGTAATCTCACTTTGAGATGTGTGGATGTGAGCTTAAAAGGCCAGCGGTCATTACAGTGAAACCAATACACCCATTAACATTTACAAACATTCTATTGCGAATAAAGTTTGATTAGCTGGACAGATCTTCCTGAAATTCTTCAAAGGAATTCCCAGACACGGCCATCTCCAGACTCCAAAATTTGGGGATATTTCGTTTAGCAGTTCAAATGTTAGGCAAAGACAAAAAGATGGTTTTGTACCGAGCCCATTCATTTTCATATGGAGAAAAAGGTACGTCCTTTTAACAGGCACACATCTGGACAGATTATGTATTACAAAACAAGATGGGAACAAAGCGTTGCAGATATTCCTATTTTTGGTTTGGCACCAGACAACTACACGTTAGGGATCATCAGTGCAGTATACTCATAACAGCCTTCTGATTGGAGTATTGGGCCTGTTTATAAAACACCAACAAAGTTGTGATTGGTTTAAAAAAGACGATTCCCTAATAAGGGTGAAACCGGGTATGTAGTTGTTTGGATGTCTTGGGAAAAGTCTGTCTTGGGTTGATAAAGCTATGTATAAAGCAGCACAGCCCTGCAAGTCAAACATTTTCCTGGAGCAAAAACCTTGCATTTGTGCTAATTTGCATAACCACAATGCCTTGCTGATGTGGCTCTGAACTGGATGTTTACTTCCAATGATGGCTACTAGGTGACATTGTGGCATGTGCTCAAATTGATTTTTCTTCTTTCACCTTTCAGGTGAAAGGTTCCCCCCTCCTCCACAAGCCTTTTTAAGCCCACCATATCTTTCTTGGTGTTTTCTTTTTGAAATGACGCACAAAACAAATAATTACCCAGCAATAATCTTTCTGTGGCCTGTATCTGGTTAGAGCTTATGGGGACTGTGGATCTCCGCTCTATTGATATGTTTTCTTCAGGTGCCTGTTTCAGAGTGATCAGATTGGTGCCTGCCGCCTGTATATGGGATTTCAAAAGGACAGAGCTCCTGCAGTCCAAGTGTTCGGTATGCGTTTTCTGTTGTGTCTGAAATCCTATTGTCTTTGGCGCTGGCTTTGGTGATATCCTGTTTCATAAGGTCGGGTTTGCTAATATTCAGTACATATGAGATTCCACACTGTGTTTAAAGTAGTAGTTGATTTTATTCTTTTAACATGTTCTGTGGTTGGCATTGGTTGTCACTCATGTGACATACATCTTAGTTTGTACATTGTTCTTCAGGCTTGTAAAAAAGCAACTTGCTTAGAATTCTTACAGTGCCGACACGTGTTACAACCTATAGGTTTTTCTCAACGCCTTAATGTAGATATGAATGGGTCCGTTTGGGTAACTTGGAGGTTGGCAGTGAATGGGTTGGACTGGATAGCATCTGTGCCCGGCTGGGTAGTGTCCTCATCGACGGTCTTGCAGTGATCTGCTAGGTTTAGGTTTCATCGCTAAACCTAGCAGATCACTGCGAGACCGTCGAATAAAAGCAACAACTACTTTAAACACAAACGAAGTGTGGAATCTCATGTGTACTGAATATTAGCAAACCCGATCTTATGAAACAGGATATCACCAAACCCAGCGCCAAAGTATAATAGGATTTCAGAAACAGCAGAAAACGTGTATCTGGTTAGAGTCACATGCTTTGCATAAGCCATCTAGTGGGTTGCTCACAGTATTACATTGTGATTTTTGAATTCGAAAACAGGGCGTTATGAGGGATGTTCCTGTCAAACTATTCCTATCCTACATGTTCAGTGAACCATAACCCTTCACATGTTGGCGTCCTAAGATGGTTTCGCTTTCTGACATGACGCATACATGAACTTGCAAGAAACCTTTGATTATTTGTGCTGTCCTGTTGATTCCAAATGGAGAGGCAGGGCGGACACCAGTTATTAAGCAAATATATGTCACAGAAAGATGATTGCGGGTAAGTAATGTTTTATATGAAGGCGGCGGAGGGTGAGCTGAAAGGACAGTGACAAATAGATGTTCATTCACAGCTTGTCCCACTTGAGAATCAGTTCTTGCCTTTGTATACATACAATAGTGTGGGGTGAATGATTGAACAGAGTTTCATGTTGCTGCTTTGCAAATTGTGAGGGGTCAGTAATGTGAGGTAGACAATAGCTTGTGTTTTTCTCAAAATTAGACATCTTATCAGGAGAAAACTTGGCCCAAAAAAATCCTTGCTAGTACTACTCCATCAGGGAATTCCCTACCTGGTCTAATAGCTAAGGGAATAACTCCTAACACAGACAAACTGTCCCTCACACTAAACAACAAAACATTCAAAGGAAAATCCTAATCATAAAAGAATAAACACTATTTAGCCAGTATTTTGGATGACCTGTCCTGGGTAAATCCCTTCCCCAGAGTTTTCTAGGGTCAGTTCTCCAAAATGTTAAAAGAAAAAGTAAAGTCTCGAACCAGTTCTTATAAGTTCCAAGTCAATATAAAAGTTCACCAAACAAATATCCACTGGTAACAAACAGTTCTTCAGCTTTCAGTTGAAAAGATTCCCTTCCAATTTCATCCAAATAAACAGCGCCAATGGTAATCCTGGATAACTTCTTTCCAGGATCAATAGTCAGAGTTCAAAGATTAGGTTAACAACGTCGTCTTCTACAACTTTACAATTAAGACCTCTGCAGTACACTTGGTATAATTGTCAGGATGCCTCTTTTGGGTTGTTGTTTTCCTTTTGACAACCACCCTTCTAATACTGTTCCTGTGGAAACAGTCTTCTTTGTTCCACAGTACTACTTCGACCAACTGCAATGTGACATCCAATGACAGTTTATACACCACCACAGTTCAGGTATCTCTGCTTCTTCTCACAGTGTCATACTTCAGAATGTTTAGGTATATAAAAGACACAACACGTTGACCTCTACAGGTAGGCAAGGCACTCTTCTTTTCTATACTCCAAGAAAAGGGCAACTTCTTTGCCTCTCCTGTCTGCATTACTGCCACAAGTATAACCTGCTTATGCTCCAAGACTGATTTTTCTCTCAAGGTCAGCAGTCTTCAGCATTACAGATTGTATTCCCCTGCATGACTCTTCACAAGCACCCAGTTTCCTTCCCCAGCTTTGTTCACACCTTCTTGGGTCCAATAATTATCCTGAAGCTGTATTACCACTCTTCCATCTTCAGGTAACAATGCCGCCTGTATCTGAAGAAACTGGACCTTTAACAACCTCGCAGATCAGTTGAATAGTTCCAAATAGGACTGGTTTCACTATGAAAAGTGTTTGCCTCTTGGCTAGGGTAACGCATGTTCTTCTAGTCAGTACAACAACTTCTGGATTGAAGGAATACATTTTTTGAATACTACAAGGTTCAGTCTTCAAAGGAAAAATAGCTTTAGGTATACCTGACTACTCTTTAATGTAGATCTTTAACTTTAAAGAGATACCAGTGATTGTATTTCTATTTAATATCTCGAAGACAGCTTCAGACTCCTGTAAGGAAATACAATTGTCACACGCAACCTTCCTTTAATTGTGTATTCACTTTTAACACTTGTGAAAGTTAACGTGAGGCTTTCGGAATGGTTTATAACAAGTGTTCCCCTTTTAGTGAGAGACACGTGACCACTCTGGCAATAGTAAATTGCTTGACAATGGAAATAACGGGCTTTTTGTCTTACACAAAGAGTATTGCTTTCACTAATAAAAATGCTGGAGAGCGGATGGGCCAAGATCGCGCCCTGCCTCACACTATTCTCAATCAACAATCTACATGTAACCTCACCTCTTCATCCAAATCTCACCCTTCCCTGGTTCCCCATAGATGGGTCAATGCACCCAGGCGCTAACCAAACTCCCCTTAAGGTCTCCCACAGAAGGTGCCAGTAGGTGTCATTGGAGGCTCTCAGGTTGACGAAGGAAATGAAAAGCGGATTTAACGTCAACAAATGTCATGCCTACAAATGATAGCCTCAGACAATTGTATAATACCAGAGCCTTTCCTGAAACTCTGATTGAACAGGTGGAGCAGTGGGGAGAGGGGGTGGGGGGTATGGGTAGGGGCGGGGCACTAACAAAATCCCCATCCAAAATCAGATGCTGACTAAAATGAGAGCTTATCTCAATTGATGATTAAAGGTAAATTAAGGCTAAAATGGATGGCCACCAAAATGATCATCCCCTCCCTTCACCCCTGTTTTTGCAGTCTTTCCCTGGGCAAAAGGAGGGCTGAGAAATTAAATATGATGAACCCCAAACATCAACTTACAGACATGGGGACCAGGCCTCCTGTAACATAATTGTGTCCATCCCTCATAGACACTCCGCGTCACTCTTGATCAACTAACTTACTAATCAACTAAAATGTTTGTTGCTGAAGATGGAGCCCAGCCTGGATGGACATACCCGAACTCGGGGTTCATAACCACCACTCCAATGCTCCTACAATCAGTTCCATCAAAACTGAGTCCATCTACTCGATGGCGGAGGGATTTTTCCATCACCTTTACATCTCTGGACGCTATTTGTCTACTAAAGGCACAGGTTGAGGTATGTACAGATTAAGGGTGGTGGGGTGTGGGGGTCATTTGATCGAAATACCCTGTGAGAGGAGGGGGAACTATGCTGTTCCATGGAGAGTAGACCCTTAATTAATGCTTTATCCTTCAATCTCACTCAGAGTTTGTGCGCTCTGGTTAGACACCATACTGTGATGAATGGAGGGAATCTGTCTTCTCCCCAAGGGGGGAGCCCCTTCCTATGATGAAAGGGATGTGAACCCACTCCGCAATACCCTCCCAGGGGAAAGAGGCAAGTGGGACCTCACCAGGAGAAACTCCCCCTTTGGGGACAAGGACTCCCGTTCATGTGAAGTGTTTCCTAAGGCTGAACATACCATGGCCTACATGCAATACTATGAAGTACAAGAGAATATAACCCATCATGACAGGGATGAAGAAACAAAGATATTGTTATCCCGTGGAGAAAGGTCATGTCCCTTTAAATAAAAACATCCACTGCACTGGGACTAGTATATTGGAGAGTGTGAATCTGAAAAACACAGAGGGAGAGGAGAGAGAAGACAGCAGACCCAGGCTGTGAAAAGTCCCAAGCTGCATACCGCAAGATGAGGGAGAAGATGGCACACCGAAGCTGTGGGAACTCCCAAGATGCGTAACGCAAGAGGAGAATGAGACGCTGGGAAACTAAGTTTCAAACTCGCCTGCAAGGTTTGGTCAAAGACATGGCAAACCCATAAGCCGAGAAACCCACTCGAAAGAGCCCAAGCATCACATAGGTGGTGGCAGGACCACAGAGACAAATCTGTTTGCTGACCAACGGTCCAACAAACGTTGCCGATACCACCCAGCACAGAGAAATCAGGTGTGTCCGTAAATCCAGTTGGACACTGGGAAGAGACGCGCGAGCAAGAGAGAGGGCGAAGACGCGAATGTCAGGAAGCAGGCGGTGTCCATAAGACACAGAGAGAGTGTGAAATCCAGATACAGAAAACTTCTGAAGACATTCTCCTTGATGAGGGAATGTAACTGGGAGACTGGTAGGTGCAGGAACACTCGAGGGAATCGTAACAGTCAGTTAACTCACCACAGTATAAAATATGAAACAGAGAAACCAAAGGGAGACAAAGATTGTGAATTAAAAGAAAAGCATTATCATATACAGTTAAATCCTAGTTGTGAAAGAGGTACAACAGAGCTACTACAAGACCAACTAAATACGTAAGATACAAATTCAGGGAACAGTCTGAAAAGAAGTTAGACAATAAGAAAGAATCAGTGTGAAAAAATACCCTTGGAAAGGGGAAGACAAAGTGTCATCCTGTGCAAGAACAATATAACATAGAAGAGAACGAAAGATACAAATCTGAGCTTAAACAAAGAACACAAATACAAAACCTTAAGTTTGCTAAGTGGGAGCCAAAAGGGGCTCAAGAAAGAAAGCTCAGCATTCCACATGGGGAATTGAAGTTGATACGAGAGTCACAAGAGACTATTTGCAGATCATATATTAAAGACTGATACTAGCAGTACCCTGACGAGAAGGTAGCCATTCTCCTGCCTTGTGTTGGTTTCTATTAGTGGTAGAGTCAGTCAGGGTAGTTTTGGACAGCAGACATTTCTATGAACATTCACGATTGACAAACAAGCGCCTTAGTTAGTATAATAGGCAGGGATCACCCATAGTTCAGAGAAAGTTAGGCCTTCTTTTATTTTAATAAATACCAGTTCATCATGCCCTTTGATAGTCTGTGTCCTACTTCCGACTCGCCACACTACCTGGTAATCTATCGGAACCTGTGATAATCTCTCCTTATTGACACAGCCCCATCCTTCCTCTCAGTCTGTCTGATAGCTTATTTATCAAGGGGGCCAGGGTCTATCTCTCTCACGCCAAGAACTTTTGGAAAAGAGGAACGGAGAGGGGTTGCCAGGAAAGAAAGTGAGGAGAACCCTATTAGTGGTGGAGTGAAGATGTGAAGGAGAAAGACTAGCATTTCCATCTTGCAGATTTGGGGGAACAAGGGGATTATGCGGGGCAGATGGCCAACCCAATGAGAAAATTATACTCTAATGACCGTGCAATGATTAGCCAATCTGCCTCTTCCCCATGAGGGCAACACCTCCTGATTCTTTAGATCGGATGTCGAAAAACTATTCAGGCATCAACAAAAGACTTGTGGCGTCTCCAAACCAAACATGGGTCTAGATATAATTCACACATTTGAGGACGGTATGGGTTGGAAAACATATTCCCTTGATAGTTCTCAAATTATCCAACCACACCCATGTAACTTGATGTTGGCCTGCAGTAAATTCAAGCCTTCTACAGTAGGCCTATCACAGTTCCAATCTGCATACTTTGCTCACCAAGCAATTGGTGGTGGGCGGGGTGGTGCGTCTCCTAACAGGTGACCGATGGGCTTAACAGGAGTGGAATAGAAAGTCTGATCAGGTGCACAGATACAAGAACCTAGGACAGGTAGCGAGGGAAAACTTAGGACTTCATATACATTCTGACTGATGAGAAAAGGGCTGAGCAACCCTGTTGCTGTAGATTCTTGAAGCCCCAGGGAGGGAAAAGACTGCACCACCTTAATTCCTAGGATTCTTGTTCCATTGTAGATTTCGGAATGACCAGTATAAATCAGACCAGTAGACCTCACTCTTCCAGCATCGTCAGGCTCCCTAATCATTCCTACGTCTTAATTTCCCACTCATCCCCACACCCGCCAAGATACCGAGATCAGGCTTCCCACTTAGACACTGTTAATGACAGTAAAACAACCCAACCTCGAGACAGAGAAAGCAAAGTATAATGCTGCAAATGCAGAATTCTCACAATTATAACAAACAAAACAGCCTGGTGCTGTAATCCAACCCAACACGATGTTCCCCCAACTGTCAGCATTACAAAGACATGGGAAAGAAGTTCACCATGGCCATGCCATTTGGGATTTTGGTCCAGCCTCCACTGTCCAGAGCACAAACTATCACACACGATTAACCCCGAAGGCAGGGCAAGGCCCGCTGCAGGACAGAATAGCTCACACAACAGCAGCAGCGAGGGAGAGGAAGTGGGAGCTCACAAAAGTGAGCAGAAGGCACAGCAGGCTGCCGCTGCAACAGGAAGAGTCCTCCATAAGGGAAGAAAGCAAAACGAGACTCCAGCACACCGGCAGTAGGCCAGCCACGCAACAGTCGGCACCCATGATTCCCCCCCCGACCCCCTCCTCAATGTGGCAAACAAAGCGGAAGGGACGAAAGCTATAGTCCTTTCTAATCTGGATTTCACCTAGGTTTCCCTAAGTGGCTTATTCACCAAATTCAACTAAACAAAAATAAGGAGGCAAGGTCGAACTTAAGGGACCACATTACCCTAGCCCTGAAATCCCTCCACTGGCTACCTCCAAATGCCTTAATACATTGTCCTGCATCATCCATTGCACATTCTGAGGCCCCAGTCCAGTTTACCTCAAAGATTTTCTGAGTGTTTCTCAGCCATACTTTTAAGATCTGAGACTCACAATTGGTGCCTTCAGGAAAAGGGTTTTGAGGCAAAACTGGGCACTGCAGGAGCTGGTCTATGGCAACAACCCGACTACCATTCTCAGAGCAGAAGAAAACTCCTAATTTTTTTTTTAGGAAAAGTCTACCACTCACCTTTATTAAGAAGACCTTTGAATCTTCACTATTGCTACCCTGACCTGCCAATCGGATATCTCTGTTATGTTTCACTTTATGCCAAATAGACAGTTTTCCTGTTTTCATACCATGGATGGTGCAGTCTTGTGTTCGGCTTCCAAGGCTTGTACTGTACTTATCTTTTTAATGCACTAAAAATGTATCTTGTGATGTCCTATTTTATGCTTCTGTGTGTTACTTTTTCCCCCAACTTTTGCACTTCTCTAGATCCTTCTTCGTTCAGCATTTAACTGGTCTCGAATGTTATAAGGATGTGAATGATCAGTCCACTTTCACGATGGGGGCTATGAAGCAAATGCGTTTGCAGATGCAACTATACAAATCCTCAATTAGAATGCAGCGACTCATTTATGTAGGTGTTTATATCTACAAGCAGGCGGTCCCTCTGCAAGCGAAATTCATATTTTAGTCAGTGAAGCTCAATGTTAAGGTCTGTTGTCAAATGGAACTGGTCCTGTAAATAAAACATTTTCTGCATACAAGGCTTTTCTTTGTGCCCCTGAATAGATGGAACTTTTATGCTATTACTATTTGCTTCCAATGCTGTTTTAACAGGGCTATGAAAGTGTATGATGAAGGCTATCAATCACATTCCAAGTCGCTTTACACACATGACTTAATAAAGCCAGAGCAACTCAGAGTGAAATGTTCCAACAGTCATCCAATGTGTAAATAATTTTCTCTGAGGCACATTATTCATTCAATCCATCTTTATTTAGTAAAGCAACTCCTGTACCAATGAAACTGGGAAAACAAAATGAAAACAAGGTTTCAAAGACAGGGTCTTTATTCGAATTTCACAGTTGCTGGGGACAGGAATAAATAAAAAAGGGACTACTCTTAAAGGTAGAGTTACAAACAAACTAGACTGATGAGAGAGATAATTCTCCACATTAATCCTCCCCTTCCCCAACGTGCCTCTGTTTGGACAGTCATGCCTCTTAGTAATGAGCTCCGTAAATAGCCTCTGGTCAGGATGGCATGTTAATAAAAGCCTCTGAGATAGCAAGTTGGTTTTTCTCATGTCATGTTTTTGAAAGGCTCACTGCGATTATCAGAAAATCTTCCCTCGAAACCACTCAGTCTGCGGATTGTTTGATAGAAAGTGGGTCCAAATGCGATACAAGTTCATAAATGAATTTGTCACCCTTTTCCACAAAGTAACGCCTCTGGTACAAATAGTATGTGTCTGGGTTTCTCCTCCGTGTCACCCACAGTCTGACACAGAGTTGCTATAATGAATGAAGGGCTGGTGGCCACTGGTTAGTAAGCATTCTTGAGGTATCTCGGAGCATAAGGATTAGGTAGGTTTCACAGAGTCTTTCTTAGATTAGTCAAGTCGTGAGGCCTCTAGATGTCGTGTGGGGCTTTGGCTCACTTCCCCGTCTTTGGGGTTCTGTAAAGGAAACCACCTAAGCCCATCTTGCTTCAATCTTTGCAGTATCAAAACTCACTTATCTATGGGCTTGTCACTGGGCCTCACCACTTGCCCCAGAGCTGGCTATTATTTCACTTCCTCTACATTCTGCCACATACTCGTTTCTCCTCCCATGTCTTCCTAATAACAGATAGGTTGGTGTTGTCTTGCTCTCTGGCTGACACTGTCCATGAACCCCCGAAGGGCTGCCAATACGTGTCCACTCTTGCCTCTTCTCAGATTACTGTTCTCCCACCTTCACACTTATCCACTAGAGAGATTGTTTACCTCCTGTCCCCTTCTCCCACTTTTTCACATACTGTATTAACACATATTGCCCCCTCCTTGATGTTCATATCCTTCAACCTCTTGTGCTCTCTTCTCCTCCTTGATGTTCACCTCCTTCAACACCTCTTGCGCTCTCCTTCAACACTTTTACAACCTCCTTACCTTCCAAGTCCTTTGCTCCACAAATCACTGCTTTGCTACTCTAAAACACCCACAACATTGGTTTGTCTCCTCACTATTCTACTGGTCATTCCCCACACCATCGCCCATATCTGAGTCAATGTGGGGCACATGCGTGTCATGATTATTCCCCTTTGGCTGGTCGGAAGTGGTTTTTTATTTCAGATGTGCTAGGTTGGCTTTCCAGCTCTGTTGGGTGCTTCAGACTGGGCATACATGAGGTTGGCTCGTCCACCATGTTATATTCTGTAGACTTGTGCAGAGGACATACATGGTAAGCATATTTCATGGCTGCAACTGAGCACTGGGGTTTGTGTACTTGGAAACATAACAGATACAATTGGTGCAACAGTAACAAGTCTGCAGGACAGACTGTGGTACTTTTGACAATTCTGTCTGAAAGGACGTGATCTCACAATGTAATACTTTGCAGGTAGACCCATGTACTTTAGAGACAATCAGGGATCCTCACCATATCTCTCTGGAGCCCAGAGTCATCCCCACACATGCCCAAAGTGTCAGCCACGAGACTTTGTCAAACTTTATAAATGAGTATCATTCTATATAGTAATCTCTAAAAAAGAAATACATAATAGTATAACTTTTAAATATTGAACAATATAGCTGCAAATGTATAATCAAGAAATGTAAAGTATAAACATTGCAGAGAAATCAAAATACTAACTTAGTAACCAGTGTATTCAAACATGTGCATTACACATACAAACACATTTTAAAATCGCTCCAAAAAAGAAGGAAAGGTAGAGGAACACAGAAGAAAAGTAAAATGTAGCAGCTTGACATGCTGCTGTGCTTAGAAAGCCTTTCAATTTCACAAGGTCTTTCTTAAGAGGATAGAGTACCCATGCAATTGGTTTATCGGTTATCAGCAAAGTACTGCACTGTCAGGTTGCCCCGAGCCATGCGTGAGAACGCCTTCCAGTCAGTCTGTTTTCGTCTCTGGATTACAGGACTTGAAGTTGTTTCTTTCCCATTTGAAATTTAGAAAAACTACAAGTCCCAGAATACCAAGCAAAAACAGGCATGCTATCGGAAACTTGGGAGCTCTACATAATGTGCAAATATTATGGCCTGTAATGTGTGAAACTGCTTGCCTTGAATAGCAAGAGCATTGCTAAGCATCTTCGGTGTGTATGACTAGGGCAAACATCGCAAAAAAAGGCATTGTAGAGGTCCCAGGTTTTCCAATGTATTACCTGAGGAGGTCTACCAGTCCTGGTTTTGTTTGAATTCTGGGGCTTGTAGTCCGGATTTTAAAATTAGAAATGCTATACAGGTTCCAGAATGCAAAGGACGAATCGGGACTAGGGAACCTACTTTCAAATGGAATGGGGACACCCGGGAGCTCTGAAATGGTGTTTCAATCATGTGTCCAATAGGGGTTGGAGGGGCGGGGCAGCAATCCTCAATTTCTTTGCCATGAGATCTGTCAAACGTGCATTCGAATGGAGGAACGGTGAGCCAATATTAGTTGCCTTGCCTTAAATGTGCACAAAAGAGATTATTCTATACAAGTAGGAATTCCTATTTGTGTAAGAAGACCTGTTATGCGTAAAAAAGAGAGGCTGTTTGCGCACATTGCTAAGCAACACACGCCTTCTTTACCCAATCCGGGCCATCGTAGGCAGGAGCCGTCCCACGGGAAAGGCCAAGGATAAGGCCCCGTTTTTTGCCTCGGTGAGATCAGAACGCCACCGACCATCGAAGGAGTGGGCAGGAGCCCTCCTTATCCTGCTCTACCTCGATGACGGATACCGGCAATGCAGCCGCAGCTCATCAGCACGGATCGAGCATAATTGTAAGTTTTTGCCTCTTCAGCAGACCAGCTCCTACTCTTGCCAGCATTTTGCAGGCCATCTACTACATATTGCGCCAAGAATCTCTTATCCGCCATCATCCCCCATCCGCCAAGCTGCGACCGAGCCTATTGCGACATCCAACATGGCCGGCACAACGCGGGATGAAAGTGAGGATGTGTTCGCACATTGCTAAGCAAGACACGCCTTCTTTACCCAATCCGGGCCACCATAGGCGGGAGCCGTCCTGCGGGAAAGTCCAAGGATAAGGCCCTGTTTTGCCGCACTGCGCCAGCACGCGACCCTGGTCTCCTCCATCACAGGCAATCTTCGACCATCTCATCTCCCGTAAATTTACATGATGTTGTGGCCTAAATAGATGACAGGACGCTGTAGGGTTTCTAACAGTCTTTATTGACTGACAACAGGGAGAAAGGCTCTAAGGTGGCAGGTGGCGCGGGGCGCTTACTTACAGTTCATTTCGATCAAGTCCTGTGCTTTCCCAGTTGATTCACTGTGGAAAGTTTGTGCTCACCGGTGGTGCGCTGTAAACTTCTAGGGCCCCCATGAAGCCTCCAGTGGCTGTGGTGTTACGCCCTAGAAGCTGTGGTGTGAGTTCTGTCACTCACTGCTTCTTATCATGTAATCAGGAGCAGCGCTCCTCTGTGACCGCTTCAGCTGGCCGAGCGCCAACTCTCCGGCGGGAACGTTTTCCTGCGGAGCGTGGGCTCGCGAGATCCAGTCTCGCGAGATCTCGCGAGAACACGCTCCCGCGATCATGTGATGTCCCCACACATGTTCATTTATACATGATTGTAGTAGTAGTAGAAGTAAAATGTAGGCGCCGCCACACTCCGCTTATCAACAACAGATTCGAACAGAGGCTTGCGACCTCCACCAATACCAGTAGCGTGCTCCCAACACAACTAACGGCCCAAACTTTGAGACAGCGCCCTCGACCGGCTAAGCTAGCTAACTCACCCATGGACTCCTCCCTGGGCCCACTGCCACAACAGAACTCACCAGCTATCACGTACTCTGGGAGACGTGATCAGGCCACCGTTCTAATGTGCCCGCCATATTATGAATGTAGACCGCTTAATTGGTATATTATGTCTTTATGCTAATGCACCTGTAATTTCGGTTATGTATGCTCTCCTATCACTGCAAACCTAGACTATATATCTTTGTGCTAATGCACCTGTAATTTCGGTTATGTATGCTCTCCTATCACTGCAAACCTAGACTATCGGACCATATCTATGCTGGTCCTCCACACCTTTAATGCAACAGCACATTACACATTTCTAATCAGATGTGCACTAGCCTACTGTTTGCATTACCACTTGATGCCTCCAATTACGGCCCTCCCAGTCTGTATACTTTCAAACAGATACGAAAATGGATAATTGAAACTAGCCTACTCTATCCGATCGGAGGTAGTTTACTCTGTGAATAATTGAAACGGGTCCACCATATGATAAGTTGAAGTCAGCCAATTCTTGTGAAATTAGCCAACTCTGTGTCTATTGAAAATAGCCTACTCTTTGTCGGTTTATAGTGACATTTTCGAACGTCACATTTTCTAAATGCCATTTTGTCGACACAAAAATGCTGAAAAGAAAAAATGCGAATGTTAATTTATTTTCTTTTAATGGGGGGGTTCCCCCCAAACCCCTGTTTTTATTTATTGACACATTTTTTTTTACTAACGAAACAAAAATAAAACACAAAATTAAAAATAATACATTCAGAATGTTTTTTTCTGCATTTTTGTGTCGACAAAATGGCATGCCGAAAATTTGTTTTCGAAAATATGTCTGGATACCCTCTGTGTCTATTGAAAATAGCCTACTCTGCGAGAACTGAAAATAGCCTATTCTGCAAGAACTGAAAATAGCCTATTCTGCAAGAACTGAAAATAGCCTATTCTGCAAGAACTGAAAATAGCCTATTCTGTGTCTATTGAAAATAGCCTACTCTGTGAGAATTGAGTTAAGCCTACTCTGTGAGAATTGATTTTAGCCTACTCTGAGATTTGAAATTAGCCTAGTCTGTGAGAACTGAAAATAGCCTATTTTGTGTCTATTGATATAGCCTACTCGGTGAGATTTGAAACTAGCCTATTCTGTGCCAACAGAAACCAGCCTACTCTGTGATAACTGGAATGGAACAAGTTACTTACCTGTAACTGTTGTTCTCCAGCATGGGTCTGGCATGGATTCACATGCTCATGAATATTCCCCGTCGTCAGGCTGGGAATCCTCGGTAAAGAAAAAACCAGTATCAGTTTCGTTTCTGATCTGTCTTTCGTAGTAATAACCAATCACTGGTCTCTGCGTCATACTGACCACAGCCAATGACTGCCCTCTACCTAAGCACCGCCTCTGGCAGCCATCTTCAGATTTGGAAGCACGTGAAGTGGCAGTATGACCAAGTGAAGAGCCGCAGAGGGGTAGGCGGGAGGGTTCGCATGTGAATCCATGCCAGACCCATGCTGGAGAACAACAGTTACAGGTAAGTAACTTGTTCCTTCTCCAGCATGGGGTCTGGCATGGATTCACATGCTCATGAATAAAGAATACATAGCAGTACACACATGCACAACCACGGGAGGTGGCAAAGGCTCAACATTAAGCATCACATCAACTCAACATTAAGCATCTTACCTCCTCACCAGGCTCACCTCAGGCGAACAGGTTGCGCAGCACTGCTTGGCCGACCCTGGACTCCTCCCTGGAATCCCGGTCGACGCAGTAGAATTTCGTGAAGGTGTGCGTCGACCTCCACGTAGCAGCCCTGCATATGTCCAGCAGGGGCACACCAGATAGGAACGCCGTGGTAGCTGCGATCGCTCTGGTGGAATGGGCTCTCGGACGGCCAGGCAGCGGTCGGTTTGCCAACCGGTGACAGCACATGATACAGCCGGAGAGCCATCTGGAGATGGAAGCCTTCGAGAGAGCCTTCCCCTGATTGACAGGTCCAAAGTTCACAAAGAGTTGTGACGTCTTCCGAAAACCCTTCGTGCGGTCCACGTAGAACTTCAGCGCTCTAGCTACATCCAGCGAGTGCAAAGTCCTCTCAGCCGGCGACGAAGGCGACGGGAAGAACACAGGTAACACCAAGGGTTCGTTGAGATGGAAGTCCGACGGTACCTTGGGCATGAAGGAGGGGTGCGTCCTGAGCACTACCCTCGTGTCGTGGAAAGTCAAGTACGGGGCCTTGCAGGAAAGGGCCTGGATCTCTCCCACTCGTCGTGCGGAGGTGATGGCCACAAGAAAAGCTGTTTTCCACGATAGAAACTTCAACGGGGCCGAGTGCAGAGGCTCGAACGGAGATCCCATGAGCTTGGTCAGCACCACGTTGAGCTCCCACGCCGGGGCCGGAGCCTTCACCGGCGGGAACGATCTGAACAGTCCCTTCATGAACTCTTTCACCAGACGATGAGACCACAAGGACGTCCGGCCCGTGGTTCTGGTGTATCGGGAGATCGCAGCAAGATGAATCTTGATGGACGCATGTGCCAGACCAGCTTTGGCCAGCGTCAGCAGGTACGGCAGTACTTGGGGAGCCGTAATCCGTAGAGGGTTAATCTTCTGTGCGTGGCACCAGACAGAGAACCTCTTCCATTTGTGTCCGTAGCATTTAAGAGTCGAGGACGCCCTGGCCTTTGCAAGAACCTCTCTGCAATCGGCCGGTATGTCGTATCCTCCAAACTCTAGTGCTGCAGGAGCCAGGCCTGCAAGTTCAGCGACTTCGGGTCGTGGTGGAGGATGGCGCCTCCTTCCCTGGAGAGTAGATCCGCGTCCGCCGGCAGCTTGATCGGCGGGGACGCTGACAAGTCCAGAAGGTCCGGGAACCATATCTGCCTCGGCCACGCAGGTGCGACGAGGATCATCCTGCACCGTGACCTCTTGAGCTGGTTGACGAGCCGGATTAGCAGAGGCAAGGGAGGGAACGCGTAGAGGAACAGGCCCTCCCAGGGAAACGAGAAAGCATCGCCCATGCTCCTCGTCTGGGGAAACCTGCTGGCGAACCTCCGGCACTTGGTGTTCGTCGCCGTCGCGAACAGGTCGATCTGGGGTGTGCCCCACCGTCGGAAGAGGCGATCCACCAGATCCTGCCGTAGTTCCCACTCGTGGCACGAGCGCAGCTCCCTGCTGAGTGAGTCGGCGATGGTGTTTTTTATCCCTGCCAGATGAAACGGCACCAGAAAAATCCCTTGGGCGACGGCCCAATGCCACAGGTCCTGCGCCTCCTTGGACAGCGCTGGGGACCTGGTTCCGCCCTGTTTCCTGATGTAAAACATGGTGGTGGTGTTGTCGGTGAAGATCCTCACCACCTTGCCCTTGAGGGACGGAAGGAAGGACCTGAGGGCCCAAAACACTGCACGGAGCTCCAGGACGTTGATATGTAGGGACTTCTCCGTCGGGAGCCAGAGTCCCCTTGCGTGCAGATTTTCGGTGTGCGCTCCCCACCCTTCCATGGAGGCATCCGTGGTCACAGTCTCCTGGTGGGCTGGGGTCTGGAAGTCCATGCCCGCCGTCAGATGCGCGCGGGTGCCCCACCACCGTATCGCTCGTCGGAAACTCTCGTCGAGCTTGATTCTTTCCTCGAAGCTGCCCGTCGTCTGGGTCCAGCGCGCATCCAGGAATTCTTGCAACGGGCGCATCCGGAGCCTGCACATGGGAATGAGGTAGATGCAGGAAGACATCATCCCGAGGAGGGACTTGATGGACCTCACTTTGGCCGCGTCGGCCACCAACATCCGTTGCACCTTGCCCAAGATGGTCCTGGTCCTCTCCTCCGACGGGGAGGCCAGAAGGGACACTGTGTCGAGCCTCGCTCCCAGAAACAGTGCGACTTGCGCGGGCACCAGGTGGGATTTGGCGTAGTTCACGGAGAATCCCAGGTCCGTGAGGAGTTGGACGGTCCTTGCCGTGTGGACCACGGCGAGCTCCCTCGTCTTGGCGCGGATGAGCCAGTCGTCCAGGTAGGGGTAGACGTGGATCCCCTCGCGGCGCAGCTGCGCCGCCACCGGTGCAAGGCACTTGGTGAATACCCTGGGTGCCGACCGTAGTCCGAAGGGAAGGGCTTTGAACTGGTAATGACGCCCTTGGACCACGAATCTGAGGAATTTGCGGTGCCCCTTTAGGATGGGAATGTGGAAGTAGGCATCCTCCAAATCCAATGACGATAGGAAGTCTCCTTCCTCCAGCTGACCCAGGACGTGCTGGAGGGTGACCATCCGGAACTTCTGCGCCTTGATGAACTTGTTCAGACGTCGCAGGTCCAGGATGGGGCGCCATCCTCCCGTCTTCTTCTTCACGAGGAAGTATCTCGAGTAGACTCCGGAGCCCCGAAGCCTCTTTGGGACAAGTTCGATGGCGCCCTTTCTGAGCATCGCCTTTACCTCCAGGAGAAGTTGAGGGACGTGAAGTTCTTTCCTGGCCACGGGGGGGACGCGCGGGCACCTTCTTTGAAACTCGAGCGCGTGGCCCCGGGCCAGGGCGTCCAGCACCCAACGGTCGGTGGAGATGGACTCCCACACGCTGACGAAGCCCGCCAGCCGGCCTCCCACCGGGGTGCTTCGGTGGGGGCCCGACCCCAAGGCCGGTTCAATCCTGCTTGGACGCGGCCTTGCCGCCTTGACCTCCTTGGCGACGACGGCGGGGTCCGCTAGACTTGCCTCGTCCTCTGTAGGCCTCTTGCGACGACGAGCGGGCCGCTTGACGGTAGGAAGCGAAACCGCCGCCGGAACCTTTGGAGGCGCCCTTGCCTCCGCCGCTCCGAAAGGGCGTCCGTCGTTGCAGGACTCCAAGGGCCCGGGCCGTCTCAGTATCCGCCTTGATGGCCTGAAGGGAATCGTCCACTGTCTTACCAAACAGGTTGTTCCCGTCGAAGGGCATGTCCAGGACTCTGGTCTGGACGTCCTGCCGGAAGTCCGTAGCTTTGAGCCATCCACGACGTCGAAGGCAAACACCGTTGCCCAGCTGGCGGAATCCAGTGTCGGCGATGTCCGTCGCCACGGTGATGGCGTGGTCCGAGGCCACCTCACCTTCCTGCAGGATCTCAAGGGCCTCCGCCCTCTTGTCGTCCGGCAGAAAATCCAGCAGGGGAGCCATCTTGTACCAGAGCTCCCTGTCGTAGCGGGCCACGATAGCCAAGGCGTTGGCCGCTTTAATCGTCGTCGCTGCCGACGAGATGACTCTACGCCCCATAGTATCTAATTTCTTTCCCTCGCCGTCCGGCGGGGAAGTCGATGTGGAGGCCGCACCCCCCCCGCTTTCTTCCTGGCTGCCGCGGAGACGACGGAGTCCGGGGTAGGCTGCGCCCGGAGGCATAGGGGGGCCGTGTCCGGGACCCGGTACTTTTTCTCGTACCGGTCTCTTCTAGCTGGCGTCGTGGAAGGGTTCTTGAGGAGGGAAAGGCCCTCATCCCAAATGTCGTCCAACAGAGGCACTGCGAGGACCGTCTTCCTCTTGGCCTCGCGCCGCTGATAAAGGAAGCCTTCCTTTTTCTTCTCCTCAGGGCAGAGTTGGAAAAGCTCGGAAGCCCTGGAGATCATGGAGTGGAAAGATCCGATCTCGTCGGGCGGAGAGGCCCTGGTGGGAGGCGACGACGGAAAATCCTCGTCGTATGCCTCGTCGTCCGTACCCGTCGCTGCCGTGTCAGTCCCCGTATCATCCCCTCGGGTGGACGGGGAGGAGGGCTGGAAGGGGCGCGACGGTTGAAAAGGAGGTGGTGGATGGATCCTTCTTTTCTTGGTAGGGGGAACACCAGAAGGTCCCGGTTCTGGATCCCCCGACGGGAGAGGTTCCTCCGTCGGTAACGGTAGCCTCGTCCTTATCTCGGAGCATAAGGACTGTATGGCCAACAAAATGGCCGCCGAGTTGTCTTGCGGCGCTGGCAGAGGGGAATCCGACGGGCGAGCAGGGGCCCCGTCGGTATCCTCGACGATGTCGTCGTCGTCACCTGCGTCGGGGTCCATTCCGACGGGCTGGCCTTCTTCCACGCCTAGGCCGTGGCTTAAGACCTCGATCAGTTCCTCTTCTGAGGTTGAGGCCGACTCTACGACGACGCCCTGCCCCCCCTTCTTCTTCCCCACGGAGGGTTTCACGGGGGTCCTATCGATGGGCACAAAGGAAGACTCCCTCCGAGGAGGCAGGGAGATTCTGGGCCCTGAGGTCGCCACCACTGGTGCAGCCACCACAGGCTGAGCCAGGGCCGCCGCGACCGTTTCGATAGAGGGCTTGGCCGGATGGATCAAGGCCTTCACCACCTTAGGTGCGCTCACCGCCTTATCCTTGAGGGAGGGGGCACTGCCACGCTCCTCCTCTGCCTTAGAGCTCGACCGGGGCCTCTCCAGGAGCTTCGCCGGGTGCTCGGCCTTCCTCTTACCCGACCCAGAGCGTTGGCTCGTGGTTGATGGTGCCGGGGAGGGTGCGCCCTGCCTGGCGCCCGCAGAGCCCGGCCGTTCGGCGCTCCCGGTGCCAGCGGACTCGCGGTGCTTGGCCTTATGTTGGGCCCCCGTCGCCGGGGCGCCCTCAAAGGTCTTAGAAGACCGCTCGGATTTCTTCTTCTTCTCGCCAGACGGGCTCTTACCCTCCAGCCAGTTGGCGAGACGTTGATGGCGGTCCTTCATGGTCCGTTCCGACATGTTGCCGCAAAACGCACAGTCCTTCTCCACGTGCGTCTTGTCCTCATGAAGGCAGTAAAGGCAGAAAGAGTGTTCGTCCTCCTTGAAGACGTTCTGCAGCTGGCATCCAGGGCAGACCCTGAACAGCTTTCCGGGCGTCGAGCTTCCCTTCTCCTGGGCCATCTCCGAGACAGGGCCTGAGAAGCTTCTGGAGTCCTCCGAAGTGTAGCTCGACGAAATCTTCACCCTTGAGGGGCACAGATGAATCCGACACGGGTCCCCGTTGATCGGATGTAGGATCGGTGGAGCTTGAGGCTCTTTTGACCGAAAGAATCGAAGTTTTTTGTAAAAAGCGCGAAAAAATAGCACTAACGCTCGAGAGCAATAGCACGAGGATCCCAACACATGAACGTGCGGTAAAAGTCTGAAGATGGCTGCCAGAGGCGGTGCTTAGGTAGAGGGCAGTCATTGGCTGTGGTCAGTATGACGCAGAGACCAGTGATTGGTTATTACTACGAAAGACAGATCAGAAACGAAACTGATACTGGTTTTTTCTTTACCGAGGATTCCCAGCCTGACGACGGGGAATATTCATGAGCATGTGAATCCATGCCAGACCCCATGCTGGAGAATAGCCTATTCTGCGACAATTTCAGTAGCATACCCTGCGATAACCTGACCTAGCCAACTCCATGAACATGAGTAAAACCCAGAGGAACCAGTCAATCCTACTCATACTCGGCATCTTCGCTATAATGGCCCTTGCTACTATCCCAACATGCCCACCTAAGGACAGAAACATGAGACTCTGATCAAGCCTGCCCAGTCTCTATGAACAAAAAATAAATAGCAAAAATAGCCTTCCCATACAAAATGCCACCCAAGCCTATGAACTCTCGGCTAGGCGAGCGTAGGAGAACAGGCATAACAACCCGAATTCTGCACATGCCTCCACTACTCCGAAAACTCCCATGAGGATCAATAGACCCACAACTAAACATCCCCCCCCCCACCACCAAACCTAATAGTACCTTAACTATCTGGATCGCTTATTAATGCCAGATCACTGGCGGCTCACGCCACTGAAATTGCTGACATCCTAACCAATGAGGACCTGTACCTGCCTGCGATAAATGAGACCTGGCCTCATGAGGCAGCAGGACTTACCCTTATGGTAGCCGTACCAGATAGCTACCAGATACTTGGAGCCGACAGACCCCAATGCCAGAGGCGGCAGCCTAGCTATCATATCTAAAACTAATCTACCCATTAGATTTGCCACATCATCATCTTGCCTATCGTGAGATACTTACAGCTAAACTTCCTCTATCTAATAACCACACGTTAACTATCCATCTGGTGTACAGACCTCCTGGAACACCGGGACCCTTCGAGGAGGACTTAACTAGCCTTCTAGCCAATAACACAAAAGACCACTCACAAATCCTGTTGTTGGAGGACATTAATCTTGGCTTAAACGACATTGATAACAAACATGCCTAATCAATAGCAGCTCTACTGAAGGATCATGGGTTCATACAAAAAGTCCTTACCCCTACCCATATCAAAGGAAGGACCCTCGACTGGGTGGCCGATCTGAACTGTAACATTGCCATTACCGACACTGCCCCGCAATCCTGGAATGACCACCATCTAATTACCTTCTCCGCCACACTAGATCTCCTTAGCCCTAAAACTATTGCTATGGTACCTCCACTTCCAACTAGAAGTAAAAAGGGTATCACAGCGGAAAAATTACTCCCTCATCTCCTTCCATCCATCAACAACTTTGGCAGCAACACAGACCCCAACCTTCTAGTGGAGGTATTCAATAATGCCATGACTAAGGCACTGGACATTATTACACCTGTCAAACTTCGTAAAGGCAGACAGAAATCTCATCTTAATGCCTGGTTCACGCCCCAACACAAAGAATTAAGACTCCAAAAAAGAAAACTCCAATCCACTTGGCGTCACTCTCCCACTGATGAGAACAAAGTCAAGTTAACTGACCACTCCAAATTCTACAAAAAAGAAATAATTAACACAAAAAAGAACACATTTAACAAATAAATCTCAAAGGCCAAGTCTGACACCAAGGAACTATTCACTATCCTTCGCAAAATGGAATCACTGATCCGTCCGGGTGACAATGTCCCTAAAGATAAGCCATGGTGTACTGACATACAAAATGCTTTGTCGAATAAAATTGCACCCCTCCAACTCAAAATAGCTAATAAGAAGGCCTCACTGCTCCCATCCGAGCAGCAAGCCCTCCCCCCAATCCACACTGGACAGAACTACATACCTTTCAGCTTCAAGAAAATGTCTATCCTTGAGACAGAGAAAATCATACTCTCCTTAAAACCTTCAAATTGCAAGGGAGACAGGTGCCCAGCCCAAATTATAAAGGATGCAGCTAGAGACCTAGCCCCTTTAATCTCTGAGCTTATGAATGCCTCCTTCAAGACTAACACAGTGCCCAATAACCGCAAAGAATCTTGGGTCCTCCCACTGCTTAAAAAACAAACACTAGACCCTACTACGCGACTAACTATAGACCAATCACCACAATCCCCCCTTCTTACTTAAAATCATTGATAGAGTAGCTTACCTTCAAATTCAGGACTACCTGGAATCTAATCACCTATTAGGATCACCGCAATCTGGCTTCCGCCCTCTTCATGGCACGGAAACAGCCTTAAGAGTCTTTAAGACCCAAATTGACGAGTTGAAGTATAATGGGAAAACAGCTATGCTGCTCCTCCTTGACCTATCTGCAGCCTTCGACCTGGTGGATCACGCAGTCTTATGCAACCATGTTAGGTTGGCTGCCCATTTCTCAAGTGATGCCATAACCTGGGTCCAGTCCTTTCTAGCTAACCGTACAATGAGAGTCTTTTCCCCCTCAGCCTCCGCTGACCCTATATTAATGTCCTGCGGCGTACCTCAGGGATCCTGTGTCTCACCTACTATGTACAACATTTTTACTAAGCCTTTGTTTGACAAGTTAGACAGATTGGGTGCAACCTACACAAATTATGCAGATGACACCCAGAGTCTCATTCCCCTTTCGGGCAACTTTCTCGAGGACAAGGCCTTAGTAAATAAGATATACCTCCTCATTCAGGCATGGATGGCATCCCATGGCCTCTGCTTGAATGACGACAAACCCGAGATACTGATTCTAGGCTCAAAGACCAACCTCAAAAAACGTAGCCCTAGTTATGCCTCCTTCAATATTGACAATAACTCCATCAAGGTGATGCCCGTAGTTAAAACCTTAGGCTACTACCTTGACTCCATACTTACCCTTAAGAAACAAGTTAACTCACTAGCATCCACAACAGCCTACACCTGCAAACTCATCCGAGCCTGCAGACCATTTCTCTCCGAAACTAGTTGCATTACCTTGGCCAACGCACTTATAATGTCCAGATTGGATTATTGTAATGCCTTGTACTCAGGCGCTAATAAATACATCACTGATAAAATTCAAAGACTGCAAAATAATGCCTTAAGAGCAGCCCTGAATATTCCCAACAGAGAGCACATCTCCAAATTTAGAAGCCATGTCCACTGGTTAAAAATAAACGACAGGATGCTCCTTAAAACAGTCTCACTCACGTCTAAGTGCCTGAACAACTTAGCACCGCCATATCTCTCAGAAAGAATAAATAGGAGAATCGCTACACGCCCTATGAGATCTGCCAATGCCCACACTCTAGAGATCCCTAGATTCGAACTAACCACAGCTGGTGGCTCCAATTTCGCGGTCAAAGAAGCGCAATCCTGGAACGCACTCCCCTTAGATGTCAGAATGGAACAACCCTACCCTAAATTTAGACGCAACGTACTAAATTGGCTACGAACAAATGACTCCTAACTCGATCCGTCCCGTACCAAGACTGCACTTGCTACCCGATACCTGTTATGCTCTACAACATTCACTGTATTTGCTACCCACTGCACTAGTCGACTGTAATATGTTACCCCCAGCTTCCACCACTTTATTGTAACCTGGAAGTGGCAGTAAAGGTATATTTTCTGTATGTATGTACCCAACGTATTTTGTAACTAAGCTTTAAGTTTACTTGTCCTGTTGCGCCCAGCTAACGAAGGGTATGGTGCGCATTACCAAATAAATAAACAAAACATTATTTAATAGCTGTGCCACAGTCTTCTTGCTGTTAAGGGAGAAAGTCCCCTTTTCTCACTTGTGTGAGCCCACATGTATTTTTGTGGGCTATTTCTATGTTTTTATCCACTTTTGTAGCGCATATGGCCACCAAGGCAGGGCTACAATTTTGTCCTTGAGCAAGTTTACTCACCCAAAAAGTCTGTCAGAGTTACAGCAGTGCTCTGCCATTTACTTTTTCCTGGGCGATTCCTCAGTGTGGCTTTTTCACTCCATTGGTAGGCCATTTGTTCCCTAACAGGAACACAATGGCTACCAGGTATTTCATGAAGTCTTATGACCTTTATTTTCTTTGTGGTCCTTCTTGTACAAGCTCCATGATGGGAAATGTCATTTTGAATGTTCTGCCGATGTCCACTTCGACTCACAAAGGATTCCCACAATGAATGGGTGCCAGACTTGAGGGTCTTCTAGATACCTCAATCAACACCTTGAGTTTGCCCATGAATGTTTAAGTGAAACGGTCAACCACTGATTGGGTGGCTGCCAAAACTTTGACTAGTGCTTGGGTGGGTGATGATTAAAGGGCTGCGGCTACCCCCGGATAGAGTGTACAAGGGGGAGGTTTGTATAAAACACCCACAACCTTGATAATTCATAATACATATAAGGCTTAGTTCAATTTTTCCCAATTTAATTTTCTTGACCGAAGTAGGATGAAAAACGTGATTGCAAGACACGTCTTTACCCTTGACAACAGGAATACTTGAAATGCATTGGTTAGTAAGGTCTAGAGCGATTAAATAACTCACAGATAGGTCTGTACTGTGGCAGCAAGGAAAGAGGAGTCTGACCAAACTGTGGCATGGTGGTTGTTATAGACTTATTTTAAGGCATAAAACAAATCTATCTATCCCTAACTAGAGGTGGTTTCCCTACCTCAAACAAACTTAAATTCAGGCAGTCAGGAAGTGTGTGAATTCCAAATTAAAAGTTCACCGTCCAGGTCCAAACACCTACTCTATCTCTACCACTTAAACACAAATCCTAATCTAAGAAAAAGAGTTCTTTCTAAAACCCAGGAAAATTACTCCCTTCTCCTGGTTATGAGCCTCTCAAGGTGCAGCGTTCTCAAGCTCAGGAAATGTTCCAAGGTTCACAAACAAAGGAAAAGTTACCAATTTCAAAAATAAACTAAATTCCACGATTTCCAGGTGAGGGCTAGGAGAATGACTCCCTTCTCCTAGCATGCTCCCCCTTTCTTTCTAAGCCTCTTCTACGGTATCTAATCTTCAATTTATTTAAGCAAATCTTGTAGTTCCCTCTCTAAAATAGGCAAGGAACTGGTCAATCCTGTTGCAGTCTCTAACTCTCCTGTTCCCTTCAAGACCTTCTGTACGGCTCTGGCCTCTCACATCTCGACTAAAACTCAGGACATCCTGTCCTCTATCCCATCTTCTGCTCTCAGGCCCCCTTTGGCCATCTCTCCTTCTCTTCCTGCTTTCTCCTCTTTCTCTCTGACAACACCTGACCAGGTTTCTAGACAATTCCGATCTATGAAAGTATCATCCAAACAGGTGCTCCCCTGCTCCTCCAGAACCATTAAGGCCCATATTGACACCATCGCTCATGCCTAGGCCGATAGCTGTAATCACTCTTTCTCCACTGGAACTTTCCCCTCTGCCCTTAAGCACTCCCTTGTGCACCGACTCCTCAAGCAGCAGTCTCCCGATCCTACCTGCCCGGCAAACTATTGCCCAATCTCCAGCATCCCTTTCCTGGGGAAACGTTTGGAAAAGCAGGCCATCTCCCAGCTTACTCTCCACACTGAATCTGTGGGTTGTCTCATGACAATCAGCCTGGCTTCAGAGCTGCCAGAGGCACGGAAACTGCTCTCCTGAACACCTGTGAAGATCTGCTTTCTAACCTTGATTCAAGCATTCCTTCTGTCTGCATCCTCCTTGATCTTTCCTCTGCTTTCGACATGGTTAACCACGCCATCCTGATGAAATCGACCCTGTGAGAACCTGGGCATCACGGATCAGGCCTTGGAGTGGCTGACCCTCCTTCCTCTTGGACCGTCTTCAAGGTCCAACTTGGTCCCTTTTTCTCCGCCACCCCTCTCTCTCTCTCTCTCTCTCTCTCTCTCTCTACCTGTGGCGTTCCCCAGGGCTCTATCCTCTCACCCTGGTTTTTCAAACTCTACTTGGCACCTTTGGCCCACCTGATCTCTACTGTCTCCTTTAATTTTCAGTGTTATGCGGATGATCCTCTGTTTTCCTTCAGGATCCCCTCAGCATCCTCTCCTCTCTCGCTCCTTCCAGACTGTCTATCCGCGATTCAGGGTTGGTGCGCTTCCAAATATCTCTGCCTTAATGCCTATAAAATGGAGATCCTTCTCATTGGGACCCCTGTCCCTGCTTTCACTGTGGCCACCAGCCTTTGACCCTCTTCCTTCGCCTTCCTGTGAGGCAAAAAACCTTGGTGTCATCTTCGACTCCACTCTCTCTTTCTCTCCGCACATCTCAGACGTTGCCAAAGTGTCCCAATAGCAGCTGCACCTCCTCAAAGAGGCTCTTCCATTTCTCACTTTCGCCCAGAAGCTCACTGTCTCCAGAGCCCTGGTTCTCCCTAGGTTGGACTACTGCAACAGCCTCTCTCAATCTGCCTTCCTCTACTCTCGTCAACTAATCAAGAACAGGACTGCAAGACTTATCCTTGGCCTAAAGCCCTGGGACCGTATCTCGTCAGCCCTGAAATCTCTCCACTGGCTCCCGGTGGCTACATGGATCAAGTTCAACACCCTTTGCATTGTCCACAAGGCTTACTGGAGCCGAGGTCCGCACTACATCCAACGCTCTCTTCTAAAAAATACCTTCCTTCTCAAGCTCTTCGCTCAGCTACCTCCAACTCTCTAAGGGTTAGACACTTCTCCAGGCAGAGAGTGGGTGGTAGATCTCTCGCCTCTGCAGATGCCTCCCTTTGGAATGGCCTGTGTGCCCCTCTCAAACTTGAGCGTGAGCACATCAAGTTCTGGAAGCAGCTCAAAACGTTTCTCTTCTCCTCTGCATTCGCTCTCTCCCTGCCCTGCTGACATACCTGTCTGCTGTACCGACTGGTTGCTTGGCTACCCTCAGAATCACGCTGGTTACCAGGCTTTTTCTTGATCAGTCCCCCTTGCACTGCCTTCGGGCCTACCACACACTTAGGGGCTGTAACTGTAACCCTACAGTCCCTTATTCTCCTTGCACTACCCAGAGCCGTGCTGCCCTGGCTGCACTTACTCAGAGCACTGCTGCCCTGTTTTCCCCTTCCCTCTCCCTTGCACTCCCCCCCCCTTTCCCCTTGAACTTCTCGTTCTCACACTTGCATGATCTGAATGACACAAGACCTAGTAAAATCGTTTGTCTTGTACTCCCTCCGTCATACCTCCCTTGTCTTGTCGTGCCTAGAAACACTTGTGTACAGGCACGTTATAAATGACTTATCAAATCATATCAAGGGCTTCTTCCGCCCTCTACTTTCTTTAACTTGCCCCCACTGGGACGATGAAGGGGCTCCCGGAGCCCTCCTTGACTCCCCAGTACCACACTATTGTGGAACTGGCCAGGGAATTGCCTCACAACGTGATTCACTATTGCCTCTTCTTTTACTTCTCGACTCACAGTATCAAACTTTCCCTCCCCCCTACCGGACTTACTCTTATTCCCGTTACCTTTACTCTGGGAATGCTTCACCGGTTTCAGCAGGGGCTGCAGGTTTGTTCTTCTGCCTTCTACTTTTGCTTTTCTTCATAGGCCCACTTGTATTTGCGGCCAGGTAACTGCTGGTGGTTCCCGGTGCAAGTTCCAGACCAGACGGTCCATCCCGATGTAGGTCACACCAGCACTTGTTTCTCATGCTCCCCATACATTCGCCTAAACGGCTCCGCAGTAGGCCAGAGTATGCAGTCTCAGCGCAATTCTCAGACTGCATGCCACCACCTCTCAATTTCTCTACTTCAAGTGCACCGGCTCCCAGCTGACTCACAAGACACAGTGTGGGCGTCCCACTGCTCGTCTCTGCTACACTGGAGAGCTGCCCCCCTGCAGTCACCACTCGCTGGGTTCTCCTTCTGGATTTAGTACAAAACAAAGTCCTTCTTTGCCGCTTGGTTAAATTGCAGGGACTGCCCCAGCGTAACGTCAGTTTGATTGACAACAGCTGGTTGGGCACTCTTCCTACTTCGCAACATGCTCAGGTTCTTCTTTGTCCCTGTACTCATTACACCTAGCTTGTCCTACAGTTTAGAATAACACATGGTTTCAGACTGTATCCTAGGTAAAGAAGGTTTGGGTGTTCTTACCCTGATGGGTTTGGAGTTAAAGGGGCCTTGTCCCAGACTCACATCCTTATCCCCAAGGACGGGAGTTCGTCCCCATGAGGCCCTCCTGCATGTTACCACCGCTAGGGCGACTATTGGTTAGCGGCCACACCTCCTTAACCTCACGGAAAGGTTCTTGCCTCAAACCGAGCACCCATTAAAACCGTCAACACTAAACTTAAATCCCACACCGGAACAACAAACTGGCCTGTGGAAAGATATTGGAAAGACACCCCCAGGAGCTGAATAACTGTGGGGATTGTGAAAAAGGAGTCGTCCAGGGTCCTCTTGAAGATTATAATGGCAGCAAGATGCCCTTTTTTCTGCACCAACTTGTAGGCCTGTTCGGGTCAAAGGCAGAAGAAATTCTAACACAGAGGAGGTGGAGCAAGTGAAAGGGTCAAGATATCTCTCCCAGCACCAAGCCGAAAACATCTACCATTTGCAGGCATAAATGGACTTGGTAGGCAAGACTTCTAGCAGATAGGAGTATGTCCAGTAAGTCCTGCGACAAATCCCACTCCCGATATCTCAATTTTTCAACAGCCAGGAATGAAGATTCATGCTAAAGAGGTTTGGGTGCAGGACATTGCCCTCAGAGGGGGAAAGAGGTCCGCCTCTACAAAAGATGGCAGACAGCCATGTCTGACAACTCCAAGTAACCATGCTCTCCGGGCCCAGTCAGACAGCATGGACAGATGAGGAATCTGTGGGAGAATGAACTAGAGCCTCTGCACTGGAGACGTCTGCGATTTCTGTAAATTCAGGCAGAAATGAATAGTTACTCACCCTAGTGACTAACGTACTCTTAGTCCATAGCCCCCTTTCCTCCATACTGCATGGGCGTCCCTCGCTAGGGACGGGAGACAGAACCTTTTTCATCAGAAAAAAAATCTTCTTCCCCTTTAAATTATGCGGCACGCGGGGGCGTGGCACTGGGAGCATGCGCTCCCCTGACTACGCCTACCGGCGCCACGTCTCAGTCCCCCTTGACAAGTCGACAATATTTAACATTGCCTAATGACACCAGAATTATTAGGGAGGAGGAGGGTGGTACGTATTAAAGGAAAGGGGACTATGGACTAAGAGTACGTTAGTAACTATGGTGAGTAAATATTAATTACTCTTGCGTCCCATCCCCTTTCGTCCATACTGCATGGGCGATTACAACTGAATGTAGCCCCAGGGTGGAGAGGAGACCCTCCATAAGGGAACAGTTTGAGACTGATTTAGAGCCGGCGTCCAAACAGTAGTGCTTACAGAAAGCCAAAGGGGTGGTTGCCCTGCTGATGACCTGCCACGGGACCTGCAGCTGGAAGGCGACAGCCGTGGCCTTGGCTTTGACAGCGTGGGCGTGCATGTTAGCTGGAAGTGGTTTGTCCTGCCCATCATAGGCCTCCTTCGTGGCCGAAACCATCCACCTTGCTATATACGCCTTGGATGCCTGATAACCGGGTCTTGACCCCCCCCCCCCAAAGGTGACATACAGAGCGTCTGACTTGCGGATGCCCTTATTCCTGTCCAGATATAATTTCATAGCGCTTCTAGCATCCAGACCGTGCTAGACCGTTTGAGCGTCGTCCTTGGGATCGGCAAAAAACATAGGGAAGACTATCTCCTCGATCAGATGGAAAGCGGAGGCTACCATAGGTAGGAACACAGGGTGTGTTCTCAGGACCACCTTATCCCAGTGAAAAGTAGTATAGTGTTCTCAGGCCACCAACGCCTGGATCTCGCCGACTCTTCGAGCAGAGGTAAGTCCCAGCAACAGAGCTGTTTTAATGGTGACCAGCCTGATGTCCGTGGACACCATTGGCTCAAATTGTTTGTGCGCCAAGGCACCCAACACTATACTGAGGTCCCACATGGGGTGTGGTTTCTTGATAGGAGAAAAGAGCCCGGCTAGGCCTGCCAAATGTTGCTTGGCTACCGGGTCGGAAGAGGAAAAAATGTCCTCCTCTGAATTTCTGTAGGCCCCTATGGCTGCCAGATAGGTGTGGCATGTATCCACCTGCACGCCCGAGTGGGCGAGGTGTGCAGAGGAGAGTAGGTCATCCAATGTGCACGTAATGGGGTCCATCTCCTTAGAGTCGACCCTCTGACAGAACCTAGACCACTTACTCTTGTACTGGCTCCTAGTAGCCTTGCTCCCAGCGTCCTGCATTATTTCTAGGTTAGTCTGTGATAGACCCAGGTGTTTCAGCGGGACCTGCTCAGTAACCACGCTGCAAGGGCTAACTTCTGTGGGGTGGATGACCCTGCCCCCCTGTTGCGCCAGGAGATGAGCTGGGCCCTGCGGCAGGTGAATGGGAGGCCTGTCCGAGAGGCTGAGAAGCTCCGAGAACCATGGTCTCGCGGGCCACTCCGGAGTTATCAGAATGATGTTGAGGTGCCACGATCCCTTTATCCTGCAGATCACCCTGTGGATCAGGGATGTAGGAGGGAAGGCATACGCTGTCATGCTGCTCCACCAAATCGGAAAGGCGTCACCCAGGGAGGGGGCCATGCCCCTCCCAGGATGCAAACTGCTGGCACTTCTTGTTGTCCCAGCAGGCAAAGAGTTCCACCTGAGGATGCACCCATTTGCTGAAAATCTCCAGCAGCAACCGAGTGTTCAATTGCCACTCGCAATTGTCCGCTCCCAGTCTGCTGAGTCTATCCGTTTCCAGATTGGACTCCCCCGGAAGGTGGATGGCCCTCAGGTAGATGATGTTCTCCAGTGCCCAGTGCCGCGTGCTGATCGCTAGGTTGCACAGTGGAGGGGACCTGGTACCACCATGCTTGTTGACATAGTACATGCTGGTGGTGTTGTCAGCCTAGATGAGGACGACCTTGCCCCCAATGAGTGTAAGGAAAGCTTTGAGAGCTAGCCAGATGGCTTTCAGCTCCAGCCAGTTGATGGGAGACTCCTGCTCCTGCAGGGTTCAGACTCTGAGGATACTGGTTGTACAAAGTGGCCCCTCAGCCTTCCAGGTAGGAATCTGTGACCTGCGGAGCGTGATGCCGGAAGGGCCTGCCAGTCCGCAGTCCCTGTACCACCTTGTGAGGTCCGGGCGTAGAAATGGCGGAATGCTGACCAGCTCCATTTGGGAGCCCTGCTCCTGAATCCATGAGGCTGCGAAGTGCAGTTGCAATCTTCTCATTTTGACACTCGTGTGGGGGACGACCATTAGGACCGCTGCTGTGATGCCTAGTAAGTGCTGGTACCAGCAGGCCAAGGTCACTTCTCGGGTGAGGAAGTGAGCAGTGGCCCTCTTGATGGCCTTGATCTTGTCCTCAGAGGGGAAAACTCTCGGAGCTCGTGTTCCATATGAGGCCCAGAAAGGTCAGGCTCTGCGTGGGCTGCAGCTGAGACTTCTTGAGGTTGACCGAAAACCCCAGCTCGTGGCGTGTGCTCATAAGGGTGTAGGAAGTGTGATGAACCGCCTCTAGAGATTTCACCCTGACGAGCCAGTCGTCCAGGCACGGGTAGACGTTGGTGGCACTGCGCCCTGAGGAGGGTGCCACCACATTCATGAGCCTGGGTAATACCCTGGGGGCTGAATTGAGGCAGAAGGGAAGCACCTTGTATTGGAAGTGGTAGTCCATGATCCTGAATATAAGGAAGGAGCGATGCGGCTGCCAAATAGGGACGTGTATATAAGCGTCATCCAGTCTCCCCTGCACAATGTCTCCGCAATTAGTGCTGGCATAACCATATTGAATTTTGGAAGGAGGAGGGAGAGGTTGAAGGTAGAAAGGTCCAACACAACTCTCAGGCCAGCCTGCTTCTTCTCTTGTATGGCAAAAATCCCGGCATAGAAGCCCAATCCCTGCTGGGAGGCTGGGACTTTTTCCACGGCCTGATGCTCGACAAGCAACCGAACTTAAGCCAACAGAGTTGCTGTCCCAGTCTGTGGGAGGGGAGGAGGGAGGATAGGAAGGGATCGCTAGGCAGTACCCCGTGGATACTACAGAGAGGATCCAGGGGTCTGCAAACTTCTGACGCCAAAACTGTGCGTGAAGGGCAAGCCTGGCCCCCACTGGAGACACGTGGACCTAAAGGGACGTGCCATGCCTTCTTCCCTCTGAGGCTGTTGCTGAGGAGGGGGAGTGAAAAAAGCACTTGCTCCCCCTTTTGTTGTTTGGGCCGGTGTTGACTCGGCGAACAGCCAGGTTGCCTGAACCTCCGTTCTTGGAAGCCACGGAACCCCCTGAACGTCTGCCCCTAGTCGGATCGTTGATGTGACTAGTTGTATGCCTTGGGCGTGGCCTTCGTAAGGATAATGACATCACAGTTTGCAAACTGTTTTACTTTTTATCTAACTACTCATCGGTGGTGGAGTGAAAGAGGTCCCCCCCCTGCCCTTGAATCGATGGTCCAATATGCGTTCCTGGACGTCTGGGTTAAACTTAATAGAACCCCAGGCAATCCTACTCATGTCTGTGGCGATGCATATGACCCGGTCAGAGGTGTCGATGTGGGCCACAGTGGACTCTGTCTTGCGCCACCATTTTAGCCTCTGCAAGTCCCGCCTTGAAACGTGACTTAACGGCTGCTAGCATGGTATCGGTGTTGGATTGACAAAGATGCAGCGAAGCGTTGGAATAAAGCTTCTTCCGTACGCTTTCAAGATCTTCTCCTCCTTGCCTAGCAGCGCCGAGAACGACTGCGGCTTAGAATAGAGTGGCGCTGCAGCAATCATCGAATAGTGCGGTTGAGGATGGGCCGACAGCAAGAATGGATCCCCCTCCATTGGCTTATATTTGGCGTCAAGGCACTGATTAACAGGCTGGGCCGAATGGGGCTTGAGACACCACCTTTTGGCCAAGGTTACAACTTCCTTCTGCATCGGGCTCCCCGTTCTAGCCATGGGGCGTAGAGTGAGGACCTCTGCAAGTACCCCCGCCTCCGGTTGTTCGAATTCGGGTTGAGGAAGGCCCAAGTAATCAGCCAGACCTGCGAGTCGTTCATGGAAGACCTTGGCTGATGGTGTGCCAGGGTCGTCTTCCTCGTCTGTGTCCACCAGGGTGCCCGGCTGGTCTGTAGCGGCTGGAAGGGTGCTGGGTGCCTAGGGCTGAGGTGCGTAGACGGGCACCAGAGGCTCGTATAGAACTGCCTGAACTGTGGGAGGCAGGGGAGCCGGAATCGAAGGAGCCGGCGTCGGAAGCAGGGGCTGCACCGGAACCTGCAGTGCTGGAGCTATGGGTGGAAGGACTATAGGCGCAGGAGAGAGCATGTCCCCGATTACCTCCCTCAGGATGGACCCCATCTGAGGAGATCTCATGAGCGTGAGGAACTTTTCAAAGAACCGGTCCTCACAGGCCGGTGGGGTGGCAGGTGATATTGACAGGGTAGCGGGCAGCTGCTGAGGCCGGTGCGTTCTAGCTGTTTGCGGGGTATACCTGCCCTCCGCTGCTGATGGATAAGCTGTACCTGGTTGACACCAGGTCCACCTTGTAACTCGTTCTCCCACCTGCTCCGTTCCTCGGGTGTAACGGACGAGCGGCCATCTTGTCTGGCGCGGCAGACATCTTGTCGTGCTGCATCCCACGCGTCGAAGTTGTGGCGCTTGGCTCACTGGGCCCGGCCTCATCCAGGACTCTTGGCGATGGAGCATGAGACCTACCCTGCACCTCTGGCCGAGGCCTGATAGGCGTGCCACCCTCGGCAGAGATGCCGGTAGTGCTGCGTGCAGGTGTCCCCTCAGACATGTTGCCGGTACAAGGATGAAGCCCCCCGGGTGTACACCCGGTAAAAGAACCTTGAGGTCTCTCAGCACCATCTCCGGAAGGATCTCCAGACGCCTCGGACTGGCGGCTGATAGCTGGATTAGCCTAGGTATCCGTGCTGGTACGAGAACCTGAGATGTTCCTCCGGTCTGGGAGTTTCCTTGGAAAGGAGTCACCCTTGTGGGGTGCGCAGGAAAAGAGCAGTCCTCCCTTGGGCCTTGACTTATGTCTGACGAAGTTCAAGTACTCTGGAGGCGACTTCTCAAAGAGCTCCCTCCACCTAGCTAGTCTGTTCTTCAAAGCACACGAAGAAAGTGCGTTGTGCGCGGGGCAACCTTCCCATCCGTGGTCTGGGCCAAGGCAGCGGAGGCAAAGAGCGTGGGGATCTGATGTAGGGAAGAGCCCCTCGCAGGCTGGACACCTGCTGAAGCCCGCTGAAGTCGACATGCGCTGGGGAGGAGCGTGGTGCCAGAGGACCGAGTACCTGAATGATAAAAGACAACAAAAAAGACGGAAGAAAGTATCCGGGGAAGAGTGCGTGGTATTACATGGCCAAAGCCAAACCCAGGAGCGCTGGTGAAATTGGCCCGTTCCCGTCGACGCGGAAAAGGGAACTGAGGAGTGGTGCTGGTGGGCGGAGTGAGGGGAGTGCATGCTCCCAGGGCCACGCCCCTGCACGCCTCTAAATTTAAAGGGGGAGAAGATTTTTTCTGGTGAAAAAGGTTCCGTCTCCCTGCCCTAGCAAGGGATGCCCATGCAGTATGGAGGGAAGGGGACGGGACGTAAGAGTAACCCAAGTTACGCAGTAGAGAACAAGTGCCCTTGAGGTGCCTCGAAACCTGTTCCGGTGACCGTGCCCGGATCGGCCAATCGCCCAGGTACGGGAACACAAAGACGATGGCTCCCCCGAGGTGGGCCGCTACTACTGCCATCAGCTTGGTAAAGACCCTGTGGGCTGAGGTCAAGCCAAAGGGAAGCACCTTGAGTTGGTAATAGGCGTCCCCAATGAGGAACCTTACAAACCGCCTGTGCTTCACGTGGATAGGCAAATTAAAATAGGCATCGTGAAGGTCAAAGACACTAATCAGTCTTGAAACTGCAGAGCCTGGAGCATTTCCCTCAATATCATTCTGAATGTGTCCTTCCTCAGGAATTTGTTCAAATTCCAGAGGACCAGAATGGGATGGACTCCTCCCCCTTTCTTAGGGACCAGGAAGTATCAGGAATACCAACACACTGCTATTTCCGCGACTGGCACTTCCTCTACTGCTCCCTGGAGCTCCCACTCGATCAACTAAAGGACCCAGGCGTCGGAAGTGATTTCCTCCCATTTTTCTAAGAACACTGAGAATCTTCATCCAAACGGGGGAAGTATGCAGGACCACAAAGAGGCTCTTGAGCCGCCGTTGATGTCTATGCAGCAGCTGCAGTCAACTGTTTCAGCCCTCCTCAAACTCTTCCTGGCTGCAGGAACCGATGTTGGCCCTGCTTGGTCTGAGGTAATGGCACCCTTCTGGTGAAGGTGGAGTACCTCCTGCAACACCCGTCCTGTAGACCCAAAGGAAAAGATCTGCCACAGGGGGTGCTGCAACACAGCTAACCCTAAGGACTTAGCCGTAAGCTTAGAGTCCTTGAATTTCTCCTGTGACTCATTGGATCAGGCCGAAATAGATGCTCTCTGTCGAAGGTAAGGTCTAGCAGCTTTGATTGGACGCTTGGCGGAAAGCCTAAGCCTTCCAGATTAGCTGACCAGCACAGGATTGTTGAGGTGTCCATGGCGCAACCTATACACTCCAACACATCCAACCCTGCTTGGAGCGCTTGACAGACCATTCCCCTGCCATGAGCAACAATTTCACCCTCCGGAATGTGATCAGACGCTTCCAAAATGGTGCACCAGAGGAGTTAAGAGCCATGCTCCCCTCGGCAAAAACATTCTTTGCCAAAGCGTAGACTTTTTCGACTCCCTATTGATGGGGAGGTGCGACGTTGAGCACCAGGGTGTTACCGTCGCAGCCTACAGCACCAGGTACTCGGGGTTCGTGTGAGTCGTTTAAAATGGAAGGTGGCCTCTTGCTGGATTATACTTCTTTGTGTGAGCTCTGTGTCGACCACCAGCGTCTAGCAGAGGCTTTGCCACAAGGTCATGACGGGCTCGCTATGGCAGTATTGAACGGTAATGCCTGCTCAGTCTGTGGGCCTTGGTCGAGGATGTCAGTAAGGTCAAACTGCGACACTGGCTTTGTTGGAGCGTTGGGCCCTAGAGCTACGACAACCTTCTCAACTACCTTGCAGTTTTGTGCGTTCAGTTGCGCGTAGGGTTCCGACTGCTGTAATTAGACATCTGGGACTTATCTAGCCGACTGGCATTGTGGACACCTTCTGCCAATTGCAGTAACCCAGCATGGTTCGCCATACATTCTGGCAATGGATCCAAAGCTGCATCTCCCCCCAACCCTAACTCAAAATGAAAGGTAGCAGGTCACCTTTCTCACCAGAAATCGACATCGAGTCAAAGAACAGGGATCTATAATCCAGCATGAAGTTTCGATCTTGCTGGGAATTACGCTGGAGGGGCTTCTTGGCCCGGGGAGTTCGCCAATGGTAAGGAGTAGGTTTCTCCTTTGGGTCTCACTAGTGGTCGTTCGGCCTCCCTTGGCTGCGGGTTGTGCCGGACGAACCGGGCCTGGTCAGAGCTGAATCCATGTGCCGAGGCTTTTCAGAAAAAAACTTGAATAGTTTTTTTTCCTGATGCCTTCCCACTATTCTCTAGACGCACCCTACGAGCTTACCCCGCCGTCCGACACTTCTGAATCATGTAAGCGTTTATGTGACCAAGCCACTTTCCACATCCGACTTCAATGAAGCTGTAGAAATAAAAATGTTTTATTATTAATCAAATTTTAACTTATTTTTGTAACTTTTTTTCCCATAACCACTGTTGTCTTGGTAATGCACTACAAATACTGGTTTTAATGTTAGGTGCTGGCAGCCCATGAATAACCGTGGTTATCTGTAAAAACGTCAGAAAAATAAATTCTTCCCTGCCCTCCTAGGAACCTACCAAGTGCCCCCTCCCTTTGGAATGCTCCTTCCACTGTCCTCGACTCATTTCCCCTCCCTAGCTCTCTCCCTCCCCTCCACACCCCGACATCTCATGATTTGTGTGACGCACTTAAATTCCCAATCAGGTTTTCTTTCATAACCTACGTTTTTTTCTAAGGCCCCACCCAGACGTAGAGAAACACTTTCTACGGCAGCATCCTTTTCACACCAGCCATCACAAGACAGAGGGCCAAAACATGACATGACTAATTGGCCTTATAGGAGCAGGATGCTGAGGATGTGACCAACAGCCTTAATAACTTTTTAAATGCAATTGACAGGTGACAGACTGTGTTTCTTCTCCCAGGCTTGGGTGGGTGTGGTGGGCAGCAGGCTTAGTGGAGATCATCACGCAGTTGACTATTTGTAAAACATTGAAAAGGAGTGTGGGAGCCACTATACTAAGAACAAACATGGGTGAAATGCACTGTTCTATGGAATTTCTTCCACTCAGGAGGGTCTACAATCACGTTTTAGCTCACTGCACCCTTCAGAGAGGAGAAATATAAATTTGCATATCAGTCTTTGTCCGCACCCAGTCCAGCACTGAAATGCTAGGTATTTCTCCTCTGAACAAGAGTACCATCAGCAACCGCAGACACATGTTTCAGCCTTGTTGGGCCTCTTCAGAGAAGTGAAGCTGAGCCTCTCCAAGTTACAGTGAGCAAGGAGTCCACGTCCGATTACCCTTGGTTACTTAGGGTAAAATCCCAAGTTTTACAAAAATTGAAAATGAGTGTCAGAGCCCCCTCTACTAAGAACTAACATGGAATTTCTTCCACTCAGGAGGGTCTACAACCACGTTTTAGCTCTGTCATTTTGTCAAACTTGGGGTTTCACCCTAAGTAAACCCTCTTGTTTAGAGGAGAATTGCCTAGCATTTTGGTGCGGTTTCTGCCCTTCTGGGTAGGACAAAGACTGATCTGCAAATGGGTATTTCTCCTCTGTGAACGGTGCAGTGAGCTAAAACGTGGTTGGTACACCCTCCTGAGTGGAATTCATTATATAGAAGGAGAATGTTTTACCTGTAACTCCTGTTCTCCAGCATTGGTATCTTTCATACATTCACATGCTATGAATATTCCCCATCGTCAGGATTCCCAGCCTGACGACAGGAAATATTCATAGCATGTGAATCTATGAAAGACACCAATGCTGGAGAACAGGGTATATGTCCCATGTTCGTTCACAGTAGAGGGGTTCCCACACTCCCTTGTAATTATGTCTAAAACATGCCGGTCTTCAGTAGGTTTGTACATGCTATGACTGACACTACCACATTAATTCATGCCTCGCTGATGTTTCTTTGAGGCCTTTGGCCATGGCCACTGTACATGTTGCACCAACAGGGTCCATTGGGACCGAGTAGCCATGGACTTGAGCGCACACACACACATCCATTAACCCCTGCCTAGGAGATATGATCACTGCAGGTGTAAAATTACTCTCCCCACCCCCCTCACTCTCTCCCAATTCCCGCAGGAATCCCCTGATATTTCCCCGATAATGCTTGAAAATCCCAAACTCTTCCCGGTCATCATAGGCACTCATTATGTGCCCCCTGCTCTTTTCTTGGTCCCTGCCATTGCTTTAATCCTCCCTGGCCCTCACCCCCATCACTGTTTGGTTAGTGCGATACATTTTTGTTCCCCGAGGTGGACTTGATTGAAATGAGAGTGCTGAATTTCAGGGCTTTTGTTGCATTAAATCTGATCACCTTAAATCTCTCTCAGCATTCTTTTTTACTGGATTTTAAGGCTTTTGCTATACCTTATAATTATAATTTGTCATTTATAACATGCTTAATACCAAAAGTGGTTTCTAAGCACGGGATAGGGATTCGAACCTGGACTGCGCTGCGTTGTCTTGGTTCCAAGACAAACACGTTGCCCCTGAGCTATCGTTCCAGCTACCTTAGTTTCCTCACGGCCCAATAGCCATGGCCTTCGACAACTGCACATGTTCTCCCAATAGTTTTCTTTTGGGCCAACTAGCCATGACCTTCAGCCATGGCCAGTGGCCACATCCGAACATGTTGCATAGTTTGAGGTCTCACTAGCTATGTGCGTGTTGCAACAATATCTTTCTTTTGGGCCCACTAGCCATGGCCACTGACCATGTCAAACCATTACTTTGGTAACAAACACACATTGCCCCCGGCACAGTAGATGTAGGCACTGCAAATGTTAAACTTTTTTTTTTAATCGAACTCCTTATACCTGCGATAATTTCACAGTAATGATTCCCAATGACAGAAATTCCTGCATTAGAGCAGCGGCTCGCCAATTTCCGCAATAACAGGAAAGTGCTCAGAATTAAAAAGAATTCCACGTCCTCACAGGCACCCAACATGTGTCCCCCTTTTTTTCCAGGTACCCTCACTCACTCAATTGCTTTTTCCCTATTCAACACTCTCCCATTACCTGCTATCACTCATCACTTGTGTGACGCAATGTTTTTCTAAGCGCATCTTGCAGCATTGCTGATGTAATCTCTTGAGATTCTGGAGGTCTTCCCCCTCATTAACCAAACATTTTCTACCTGTAACTGGCTCCCCAACCCATCCCCAAAATCACATGGTGTCTTCTTTCCCACTCCCAACCTCTTGTTTGACGCAATTGCTATTGAGATTTATATAGCAACAGGCCATCTAAGCGCTGTGGTTTAAAACAATCAGTGTTTCCATAGAAGTGACTAAACAAATAGAAGAGTTTTGAGTCTCTTTCTGAAGTCGTGAACATTATTAGATTATGTAAGGTCGTGGGTGAGCTCATTCCAAAGTTTGATGGCATCCTTTTTGGCATCTCTCCTGAAAAGCACTGAGACCAATATGTATGAAGATTTAAGGAATATTTTAAAAACTATGGATTACCCCAAACAAGTCAATGCTTTGTGCTCAAATTGTTCATTTGGTCCCAATCTGCCGAGTGGTTTTCATGCTACGGTTGTTCACAAACTGCACTTTTTCTCTATGGCAAAGATGAATGAGAGTAGGCTGAAAACATTTTGTTCCTGGAATTTTCAGGGGCGGGGCTATGGAGAGGGGCATGACAAGCATCCTGTTTGCAAAATTTCATCCAAATCCATCCAGCAAGTCAAAAGTTGATTAGCAATAGAATTTTGGGGAAAAATGGCTGCTTTTTTATTTCTGAAATGCCTCGCAGCCTCTCGTTGATGCAAAGCACCACGGGAGATACAGCTATAATTTTGGGAGAAGGGGGCATCCCCTTCTCGGTCAAATATTTTTAAAACTACGGGACGCAGTAACCCTAGACCCCTCCCGGAAATCGAGTCAATGCTTCATGCCCAAGTAGTTTCGCACCTGGTCCAATTCCATCCAGCGGTTTTGGCTAGCTCTTGAGCAAAAATTTGACTTTTTCTATAAGGGAAAATTTATTGTGACTATGCCGAAATAGTGTTTTTTAAAACTTGTCTTATCGCTTATTTTTTAAAGGATCTTTCCCCAAATGTCTGTGGGGTGGGTGCTAAGGTGGGGGCTCTGGAGGTAGAGAGTTGGGAGTGGGTTTGGGGGCAATTTGAGTTATGGGTGCGTCAGTACAATTTTGTTAGAAAAATTTCATCCAAACCAGTCATAAGAGTCAAAAGTTATTAGTAATTCATTTTTCGGCATTTTGTACTTTGTGTGTTAGGGATACATTTTACTTTGGTAACAGCCCTTACCAGCATTAGAGTGGAGCCTGACTGCTCGGTTATGTTACCAATTGAGTGTATATTGGTCTTGTTGGCACCCTATTTTTCACTTGGAAGAGGTTTCCTCAAACTATTCAAGAAAGGGCTGTAGAAAAACCTCCCTACAAATGGACATCACACTGGCATCTATTTATACCGCATCTCAAAACTAATTTCCAACTTTGGTCAATGCGTTTTAATATTCTAGACCAAGTAGTAGACGGCAATCAATGCACAGCAAGTTAATCTAAAACAATGAGCACCAGAAAAAAGTATATTGTTTCAACTCTTAAGAAACACAGTGAATGTAATTTATCGCAGTATGCCAACTTGAATGCTTCGCAGTACAGAGCTACCTTGAACAGGAATGGTAATCTGTAAGCAATATATAAACACAGTGGTAGAAGCATCTATGTACATTTCATTTAACTGCAAAACACATCTCAGCAGGTCTAAAGATTTAAAAACATTTTGAAACCCAATGTTAACCAATGAGCTATGAAAGCAAATGAGGCTTGACATAGAAAAACATGCATGCAAAGATGAAAACCTGCTCAAATTGTAACATTTATGATTTGAGTGTGCACCTGGATTTCATCCCGGGTTTGACTTCCACTGTTTTATCTGAACTGGCCACCACCCTGACAAAGACCTCCCCGGCTTCAGGATGATTCTGCCGTCGCAAGAATTTGTTCACTCTTTCTTCAAGATGATTTCCTAATCTGGTGGTCTGTAGTCCTAACAGAAACAAAGACAACACGTTTAGAAATAAAAACAAGAACCAAATGAACATGCCTTTGGAATGTGTAATTATGATCTACATTTGATAAGTGTTAATTTAACACAATATTGTGATAACTAGGTTGCCTCTATGGCTCCCAGAAAGCAGATCATTAGAAAAATTATACATAATATCAACATTTCTTTAGGGTACTTTGTTTGTGGGGCGGTGTCACACCATCTCTCCCAATGCTGAAGTATTCTTCTCTACTGCCGCCAATCAAATGGGTCGCCACCTATCATTGCCAGATCAACATCCATCAAGGGGCACAGATTAACTCAACCTAAATGGAATATGAGGGTGAATTAAGTTAAACAATTCCCTAGTTCTGAATGACTAGCTACTGGTTAGCTAATGCAAGTGGGTCAAGGTCTTTCATGCCCATCAGCCAATCACGGCAAGTTTCTTTTCTCACCGTTTCTGCCTCCGGCACCACGTTTCCCCCCTCTTAACTATTAGATCCCAGGAGTCTCTAACTCACATCCGAAGCAAAGGAAATATTGTTCCTATAAGGACAGACTAGCACAAGGACAATTACATTCCTATTTGGTCCTAAAAGAATCCCCTGCTCCTCCTATCCCAGGTAAGACAGCATGATCAGTATGCTACACCCACCTTTTTCCATCTGTACCCAGACATGCAAATACCTGGTCCTAAATTCCATCCCACACCTCCATGCAGCATTTATTTCACATGCCACTCATCACCACCCACACTACACCTCCAATACATACCTGCAACCTAATGCTCATCAATCCTGACTCCATAGTAATGCATGGAGCCAACATCTACCTCATCACTACTCACAATCTAGATACTTCATCACAGAGACTTGAATCACCCACTCCACCAGATATAGCATGGATTTCCTCAGTCTTACAGGTTAAAACATCTAACACAAGGACCGCAAAGGGAAGACTGGAGGAAGATTTGCAATCATCCACAATAACTCATGGATCTGAGCCAATCAGGAGCACACAACCCACTGAAAAAACGTAACTTCCTCAGACAGTCACACTCCATCTGATCAAAGAGAACACCAAATCAACAGTCCTTCCTCGACAAAATCACAGACCTCATCACAACAGCATCCAGTAACATAACTAACATCTTTCTCTGAGACCTCAACTTGCCCAGAAGCACCTAGCCAATACGAAAACCAGAGAGACCTTATTTAACTGCTCAGCACCATAGCCCCGAGCCGACTCGTAACCATCCAGCAACAAAGGCGACACACTTAACCTGTTAGTCACTACCCTTCCAACTACTGAATGCCTACCCACACTTTTACCTTTGTACTGGGTAGGTTACACAACCATATCTCTCTCTCTCTCTCTCTCTCTCTCTCTCTCTCCCTCTCCCTCCCTCCCTCCCTCCCTCCCTCCCTTCCTCATCATGGTCAACTTAAGCCAACAAAGACACTGCATTGCTCCTTTAAGAACTTTTCTAGGAATCTTCCTGAAAAGCAATCTCATGCCCTTGGCCGCTACATCCGTGCCACAAGAAGATCGGCATAGAGCTCAGTGCACTCAACCACACCCTGTGACCACTAATAACCGTAGATCACTGAAACATTGACTAAACAATGGTACAGAGGAATTAATTGAATGCATGCGTGTTATTCACAGACGAGCAGTGTTTTGGAGAAAATCCCCTGAAAGAAGACCTCCTCAACCTTATAATCAATTCGGCATGTAGGACCCTCATTGCCATAGATAGAAAATAAACTACACAGCAACCATCACGGAAGCATCCAACATGTGCAGAGCAATCACCCGAGCAGTGAAGCACAACATCACCTTCCTGCAGACTCTGAAATATCCCAACCCATAGCCCAATGCAACATTACAGACAAAATGAGGCAACCCAATGACAGCTTCAAACACAGATGTCCTGTCCATACCAGCCCACAATTACAAAGGTGAACCAAATTAAAGCCAATTACTGCAGAAGACCAGACCAACACACTGGTAGTGCTCAAATTTGCCACCTACGAAGATAACATCATCCCCTTCTGCATTGTGTAAATCGTCTCAGGTGAAGCGCGCACACACACACTGCTCCTCAATGTCATCAATGCATTGCTCATTCAAGGCACCTTTCCCAGATGTACCCTGGAAAATGCCATGGATCATCCGCCTGCTTAACATACTCATACGCAAGCCCGGACAGCCAGGCCAACTGACTCCCCTTCATGCATCTACCCTTCCTCTGCAAAGTAAGCAAAAAGACTATCGTCATTCTGCTGAACAGAAGGATCAGTCTGCACAAACGCCCAAGGAACTACAAATCTGAATTCCGACTATAATTCATCCAACCACCACCATCCAAGTTATCGACTACACAGACAAAATTCTGCACAAAGGGGTTCCTGCCTAGTAAAACTCTCTGCAGCCTTCAATAGTGTTGACTATGAAGACGGCATCATCCTTGCCAGCTGCGTGGTCTTCAACAGAACAATCATGCAGTTTGCCTCCTCCCGCTACAATAGACACAAACTCTTGTAGATGGGTCCCAACAGATACAGTGACTACCCACTAATGCACAGAGTTCCACAAGGCGCCATACTGACCCTCAGTTATCTCCAACCTCACCATGGAACCTCTGGAGGAATTCCTCACCAACACAGACCTCAAGATACATCAATATACAGTCTACACTCAGCTTTTTCTAAAAATCAATTGCATTATAAAAATCTACTGACACGCTGTCTGTCCCTAGAGCAGCAGTATTCCAACTGCGTGGGGCTCCCCCCTTACGGGTACGGGGGGGGCTGGCTCAGTTTCCCACCACTTGAAAACAAAAAATAAACAGCCGCTCATCATGTAAATGCTCTCAGGCTTTCTCTTAAGTCCCATTCACATGCAGTGTGAATGGGCCTCTGGAATGAGAGGGTGGGGACTGTTTTCCTCCTCGGCACAGAAGCTAGACCGTTGGCCCCTGCCTGCTTTGCATGCCAATGATCAGAGCGGCTGTGAGAACATAATCTGGCAGAACCATACCCACATATAGGCAGTTGGGTCAAACAGGTTATGTGCTCACAGCAGGTGCTGAATTCAGTTTCAGGCTGGGAGAAGACAGGACAGGACAAAGAGGGAGTGAGAGCTTAATAAAGGATTAAAAATAATGCAGCACAATAGAAATACATAGCGGATAAGGAGGCATGTAAAAAGGCAAGATAGAAATAGGTAAAGAGAAAAGAGTCAAATGATCAAGAGGAAGGCAAATGGGAGGTGAGTGTTTGCTGCTGGGGGAGATGAAAGACAGAAAAGAATTGGGGGTAGCCAGAAGGGAAAATGGATGGAAAGTGCACAGAGGGATACCAGGAACAGAGGAGACAGAAACAAATAAGAGTTGTAACAGAGACAGAATGCAAAGGAACCCTATTACCAAATAACATGGGTCGGAAAAATGAAGAGGCAGTAGTTGAGGAAAAAGAAACTGACTGGGAGGGACAGAGGAGAGACAGAATTGGAGTCAGGGACAAAGCGAGAAAAGACAGAAGATGTAAAGGAGAGAAGGGATGGAGGAGTACAAAGGGAAGGCAAAAGAACAGTAGAGGAAGATCGTAAGACTGAGTAAGGAGAGACAAGCCAGATTATGGAGGAAGATAAAGATGGGTGACAGAACATCAGTGATAGAGTGAAGCGCAGAAACGGTGGACCACCGGATTGCACTTCAACGTATAAACAAAGTAGGGGGAGCATCCGAACAGGTGACACAGTGGTTTAATTCCTTCCTTAAGGATAGGACACAACAGGTGGCCCTGGGATGGTTCCTCTCGGAAATAATTCTGCTGAAATATGGAGTCCTTCAGGGATCCTTGTTGTCCCCTTTGATCTTTAACTTATACTTTCGGCCGAGGACAGGGGAAGGGGAAGGGGAATGAAGGAGGGAGGTAGAGAGAAGGCAAACTATGGACCGCAGCAGCAAAGCATGTGTATTCTTGTGATCAAGTCTGGCTGTATCCCACTGTGGAAATATAAACCTTAGTGACTGGCCTTTTGCTTCTCGGTTTTATGTGGGTGGAGCAGCAATCCCCACATGTGTACCCTGCCCTCTTGGTACATATGGGACCATATTAAATCACACATTAGAGGGCTGTGCATTTTCTTGGCACATCCTCACCTTGCCAACAAACTAAATGCTTCTTATGGACCTCAATGGCCTGACCCTCCAAAATATCAAATTTCATCCCATTCAAAGGCTCAACAGGTTGAGAGATATACATGAGAGTAGGGCCAGGTGGCCTGCCCATCAACCACCTCCCATAACTAGGGATATGTAGTATGGTCACCTGTGCACCACATGTACCTTTCAACACGTTTACCCACTTGATGCATATATGCCTCTAGTATTCTGATGGGCATTGCTAAAGGTGAAATAACTGCTATAGGTGTTCCAGAACAATGCTGTGCGCATTGTTGAGGGACTGGGAAGATCAGATCACTTATCTGCAGCCCGCACTGCTCTACACTGGCTACCAATCAGCAGCAGAATCTCAATGTATTACACACAATCGCTTATATGGCGAGAGCCCAAAGTACTTGTCGAGTAGTATTACATGGCTACCCAGCTGCAGAGTTCTGAGATCCAATAATGCCTGCCTTCTGGACATGCTACAGGCTAGACTTTCCATTGTAGCTCGAGGGTCTTTCCCTTATGGGCTCCAAAAATGTGGAATGCATTGCCTCCTGACCGAAGAGTCTGCTCCTCACTGCCTTCTAAGGAGAACTAAAAACATTGCTGTTCCATTAGACTACTCTTTCTTTATTTTTTCCCCCTGACTGATGCATCCGGTCCTGATTAGCACTTTTTTTGTCCCATGTCTCGTATGTACGGTCTAAGCGACCCTATGCCCCGGGGCTCTTATTTCACACCATATAAATAAAATGCATAAATAAATGGCAATATGCTCCATTCCATTCTGGAGATGCCAACAGAGTTTTCTTTTACTTTACATTCTGGGACTTCTACAATTCCGGTATACATTGTAAATCCAGGATTAAAAGCATTTCCTGTATGGAAGGAGATATTATGGCACGTGTGCAAACCTTCACCCTGCTAGACCACCATCTCCATGCAGTAGCCTCCTCGTTTGGTGGGGATCCGGGGGGACCCAGACGTACACTTTTTTGCCAGGTGGGAGGGGACTTTCAGCCTTTTTGAAGACTACTGCTTTAGAAGGACATGCAAACCTGGATTCACAGGATCTTTTTTTTATATGAAGCTGCACTGTGTTTGGTTGAGTGGAATGCATTGATTGGTTAGTTGACTACAATGGAACAATGTTCTCTTATGGATAAAGATGCAAGGTTTGTAGATGGTTGAATTCGAGATTGCAGTTGTCCACAGGCATCAGCACAAGATGCAGTTAAACCCTAGAGATGAATTAAGTTACTTACCTGTAACTTTTGATCTCGAGCATGGGTCTGGCATGGATTCACATACTATGAATATGCCCAGTCAGGCTGGGAATCCTCTGTAAAAGAAGAAACAGTTTCACTTTCACTTTAAAACTGTATTCCTCCTCTAAACCAATCACTGTCCTCTGGTTCATACTGCCCCCATCTAATGACAGTCCTCTCACTAAACTCCTCCACCCCTGGTGGCCATCTTCAGATTAGGTGAGCAGGTAAAGTGACAGTATGAACCAAGAAGAACCACATAGTGGAAGGCGGAAGGGTTCACATGTGAATCCATGCCAGACCCATGCTGGAGTACAACAGTTACAGGTAAGTAACAAACCTTCTCCAGCATGGGGTCTGGCATGGATTCACATGCTCGTGAATAACGATTAACCAGCAGTACACATACACAACCACAGGAGGTGGCAAGGCGCAACAGAAGCAATTAGCACTCACCTCTGCAACAGACTCACCTCAGACAAACAGGTTGCATAGCACTGCTTGCCCGACTCGGGACTCCTCTGAGGTATCCCTGTCGATGCAGTACAACCGCTTGAAGGTGTGCACGGACCTCCAGTAGCAGCTCTGCAGATGTCGAGCAGGGGCACACCAGGGAGAAACGCTGTTGCTGCGATGGCTCTGGTGGCCTGCTAGCCAATCAATGACAGTGCATGATGCAGCCAGAGAGCCACCTGGAGATGAAAGCCTTCGATAAGGCCTTTCCTTGATTTGGTTTCATGTCATTTCATCGCAGGATGTTTTTTCACAGGGTTTTTTAGAGCACATTTTTTAATGAAAAAAAACTCAAATTTAGCATTTTTTTATCCCCCCCCATTCCCCTTTCATTTTTTTTTTAATTCCCGTACACCCAATTTATATATTTTTTTAACCCCTCCCCCAAAAAGTGATGAGTTTTTTCTGCAAAAAATTTGCAGTAAAAAACCCCACAAAAAACATCCTGCGATGAAAGGCCGTCGTACCCCTTGATTTACAGGTCCAAACTTGACAAACAACTGAGTAGTCTTACGAAAGTTCTTCATACGTGCCACGTAGAACTTCAAGGCACGGGCAATGACCATCGAATGCAAAGTTATTTCCGCTGGCGATAACGGATTTGAAAAGAAGACCAGTAACACCAAAGGTTAGTTGAGGTGGAATTGCGATGGTACTTTTGGCATACCGTCTCAGGAGGATAGCTCAGCGGCAATGTGCTCGCCTTGGAAGGAAGACGACACAGAGCAACAGAGGTTCGATCCCCGTGGTAGTGCTTAGAAACCTCTGGGTATTAAGCGTGTTATAAATAACATATCATATATCATAAAGGTGGGGTGTGTACGCAGTACCACCCTTGAAGCGTGGAAAGACAAGTAAGGCTGCTTGCAAGACAGGGGCTGGTCGAGGTGATAGCCACGAGGAAAGCCGTCTTCCACGAGAGAAACTTGAGCAGGACCTGATGCATAGGTTCGAAGGGAGCTCCCATGAACTTACTTAGCACTACACTGAGCTCACAAGTTGGGGCAGGAGCCTTCACCAGCGGGAATGTCCTGAAGAGTTCCTTGAGGAACCCCTTGACGAGTGTGAGACCACAGCGAAGGTCTGCCCGGAGACCCGGTGTACATGGTTATGTTGGCGAGATGCACCTTGATAGAGGTGCGAGCCAGTCCTGCTTTAGCCAAGCAAAGCAAATATGGTATAAGTTGCGTGGCCATGACACGCAGCAGGGTAATCGCCGGAGTCCGGCACCACACAGAGAAGCGTTTCCATTTATATCCGTAGCACTTCAATGTTGACAAGGCCCTGGCCAGGATGCCCTTACATTCTGCGGGTAAAGTATAACCTCCAAATTCTAGGGCTGTACGAGCCATGCCTTCAGGTTCAGAGACTCCGGGTTGTGATGCAGAATCACCCTGCCTTCTCATCTGGTGAGAAGGTCCGGGGACAGTGGCAGCCTCATTGAGGGGGTGACTGATGGAGGCAGCAGGTCCTGATACCAGATTTGTTTCGGCCATGCTGGGGCGAGGAGTATTATCCTGCAGTGGCACTCTCCGAGTGTGTTGATCACACATAAGGGGAGTGGAAACTGAGGAAAAGCGTACAAGAACTGTCCCTTCCACAGGAACAATAATGCGTTCCCCCATGCTTCTCGGTTGAGGGAACCTGCTGGCGAACCTCTGGAACTTGGTGTTCGCCACCGTTGCGATCTGGGGCTGGCCCCATTTGCCGAACAGAAGATCCACGTGGTTCTGGTCAAGTTTCCTCTAGATGTAAGAACCAGTTCCCTGCTGAGCGAGTCCGCAATGGTGTTCTTGACGCCCGGTAGGTGAAAGGGGTCGAGGAACATGCCTTGATAAATGTGCTGGTGAGCGGGTCCCCCCTTGTTTCCAGATGTAGAACATGGTGGTAGTTTTATCTGTGAAGATCCTCACCACCTTGCCCTTCAACTACGGCAAAAAAGACTTGAGGGCCCAGAATATGGGCCAAAGTTTCAGGACATTGATGTGGAGGTCCTTGCTGTTCTGGCATGCAACTGTCTGGTGTGGGCTACCCATCTTTCTAGAGAGGCATCCGTGGTGGCCGTATCCTAAAAGAAGGAACCTGAAATGGAGTCACCTTGACGAGATGCGGCAGGACACCCCGCCACTGTATCGCCCAACGGAACTCCTTGTTGAGGGAGACTTTGTCTGCAAATTTCCCCGACACTTGCATCCACCTCGCATCCAGAAACTCCTGGAAAGGTCTCATGTGTCTACAAAAGCGAACGAGGCTGATGCAGGACAACATCATGGCCAGCAGCGACTTGATGGACCGAAACGTCGCCGTCTGAGCTGAAGACAAGCGCTGCACTTTGCCTTTTATGACCTTTTATGGTAATCCCTGTCCTTCAAGGGAGATGCCAAACAAGTCACTGTGTTGAGTCGGGCACCTAGGAACTGCGCGTCCTGAGGTGGCTTCAAGCAGGACTTTGGATAGTTTATGGAGGACCCCAACTCCATCAGCAGACGTACGGTTCTCGATGTTTGTTCATTTGTGTTCACTTGCCAGAGTGTGTGAGAAAGAACGCACCAGCCAGTCGTTCAGGTAGGGTTATACTTGGATGCCTTGTAGATGCAGATGTGGCTCCACCAAGGCCAGTCACTTCGTAAAAACCCTTAGGGCTGACTACAGGCCGAAGGGCAGGGCCTTGAACTGGTAGCGCTGACCTTGAACTATGAACCATAGGAACTTGCTGTGTTTCTTGTGAATGAGGATGTGGAAGTAGGTGTCCTCCAGATCCAACAATGTCAGAAAATCTCTTTGCTCCAGTTGGCCAAGAACGTGTTGCAACATGACCATCTGGAACTTTTGGGACTTTAGTATTTGATGAGATGACGTTAATCCAGGAACGGGCTCCAACTCCCCCACGCCCCCCGCACCCTGTTTCCAGAAAGTATCTGGAATATACTCCGGAGCCCTGGGGATGCTGCGGGACGGGTTATATTGCCCCTTTCTGTAACATGGACTGCACCTCTTGCACAAGCTGTGGTGTTCTCGTTGGAAAACTGGCAGAATACGGACACACCTGCATTGGAACTTCAAGGTGTGTCCCTGTCCGGGAGCATCCAGCACACATCTGTCCATGGTGTACTTTTTCCACATAATGATGGACTTCGCCAGCCGGCCTCCCATTGGGGTGCATAAGTAGGTGCCGAGGCCACGGCCGGTTTAGGCCTGCTTGGGGGGTCAGAGCTCTGTCCTGTCGCTATCCTTCGCTGCCTTGAGAGCAACCCCTGTATGCTTCTTGAGTGGAGGAGCATGAAGGCTGCTGGTATGCGGTATTATTACCCTTGGAAGATCGTCCTGGTTTTCCACTGGAAGAGCGAAAGGATGACAGCAGTCGCTGCGGTAAGGTTCCCAGGGAGCGTGCCATCTCTGTGTCGATCTTTATTGCCTGAAAAGACTTGTCGACTGCCTTGCCGAATTGGTTCTCTCCGTTGAATGGCATATGCAGTACCTTAGTCTGAACATACTGGCGGACATCCTGTCCACCCTCTCCTCTGCTCCTGTCACAACTCTCACCCAAAACCCCCTATGGCAAACCCATTGGCCAGGTGGAATCAGGACTCGGGCCTCTAGAGCCTGGCATCCTCTACAAAAGCCCTCATGGGGCCAGTCCTGGCGCCTATGGCGCCAGGCTCATACACCATGAAAAACAATGTGCTTGGGAACTACTTTATTGTATTGTCAGCCAACATGGAGGCATCCACATAGCTTGGTTCCTAAGAACCAAGCTATGTGGTCTAGTGTTTGGGTGTGGTAGCCTAGGGACTACTTTACCTAGACTATTTTGTTGGGGCTATTGAAACCACACCCGAGCAAGACAACACGCTTTGCGTTACTTTGCAGCTTGCAACGTGACGCTCACCGTGTCCAGCTATTCCCTCGAACCTCGGAGAAGCAGAACCTGCAAGGAGACAAAAGGAACATCATTAGCAGCAGCATCATCTTACCTGCAGTCTTCATCTTTAAACACTCGCAGCTACTGAGAACAGCTTCCCCGAATCTGCACGCCTCCCGGACAGAACGACCTGAAAGAGGAAGATAGAGGCAACATTAAAGAAAGCAGTAGACACATTTACAAATTACGAACTGCTCAAAAGGCTTACCTGGCTGGTCGCCTCTCGGCTGGCACCACTCCAGACATTCCACTCGCGCTGATGAATACTGCGACTTACAAGGAAGGAAAACACAGGTTAGCAAAGGCAAGACTTTGCAGCGCTGCGCATAGCGCTTACTTACCGCATTATAGAGCTCTTAATGCGCCATCATTTACCAGCGGGGCTCAACCAAGCCAGTTCGCCGCGCTGAAGCTCCACATACCTAAGGGAGAAAAAAAGAGACATTTTAAACAAAGAAAGGCATGCAGGATAGCAACAAAACTGAAGAACAGCAATAAGACATACCTGAACAATATCAAACGGGCCAGCGTCAGTGAAGTAACTGGACCGCACTCGCCCATGAAAGACAACGTGCCCCTGCAAAGAAGGCAGGACAGAGAGCACGCCTAATTCTACCACAAGGTGAGGAGAGGGCGCCAGAGGGACTGAAATCATACAGGGGTGGAGGGAGGATACTTACCCCAGTTGGTCAGTCTTGAACACAGTCCTGTATTTTCAGGCAGAACCTTCCCCGCAGACCACATCAGGGCAAAGCTGAGAAGCATACCAGCGAGTAACCCGGCTGGGTGGCGTCCCTGTGGATACCAGGTGAGCGTAACAGCTCCCCCTCCTCCTCCCGCTCCTTCTCGTCTTGCTGACCCTCCCTCAGCTACCTCCCCTCCCACTTACTCCTCCTTTCCTCTTTTCTCCCCTGATGAGGTAGCTAGACAAGTCTGATCTATGAAAACCTTATTAAAACAGGTTCATCCCTGTTCCTCTAAAATCATTACGGACCACATTGACACCCTTGCTCAGGCCCTTGCCAATTCCTGCAACCTCTCCTTTGCCTCCGGCTCTTTCCCCTCCCCTCTTAAGCACTCCCTTGTGCATCCTCTCCTCAAGAAATCCACTGCCAGTGCTGATCCATCATGTCCGGCAAACTATTGCCCAATTTCCATTAATCCCTTTTGGGTAAGCTCCTGGAAAAGCTGGTCATCTCTCAGCTTAATCTTCATTCTGACTCTGTTGGCTCCCTCTATGGCCACCAATCTGGCTTCAAAGCTGCCAGAAGCATGGAAACTGCTCTCCTGAACATCTGTGAAGACCTGTTCTCCAACTTTGATTCAAACATTCCCTCTGTCTTCATCTTACTTGATCTCTCCTCTGCGTTCGACACAGTCAACCATACCACCCTGCTCAATCGTCTCCATGACAACCTGGGTATCACTGATCAGGCTCTGGCCTGGCTAACCTCTTTTCTCTCTGATCGACCCTCCCAGGTGCAACTTGGGTCCTTTATCTTCTATCTCCCTCTCCTCATGAGGTGTCCCCCAGGGGTCTAAGCACTCGCCCTTGCTTTTCAACCAATACCTGATCTCGCCTACTGCATGTCCATTTTCTGCACAACTTTCCAGTGCTATGCTGACGACACCAAACTCAGTTTCAGGCTTCCTTCAACCTCCTTCTTTCCTTCTCTAATCTCCGATTGTCTAATCGCCATTCAAAATTGGTGTACTGCCAACGATTTATGTCTAAATGCCAACAAGACCGAGATCCCCCTTATTGGTACACCACCTCCATCCATTCCACTCACTCACTGGCCGGCTTCCCTTGGCCCTCCTCCTACCCCCACCTGAGCGGCTATGAACCTCAGGGTTATCTTTGACTCTACACTTTCCTTCTCCTCACACATCTCCGACGTCTTCAAAAAGTCAAACTTCTTATTGCACCACCTTAGAGGTACTCTGCCTTTCCTCAAAAGCTCACTGTCTGCCAAGCTCTGGTTCTCTGCAGACTGGATTACTGTAACAGCCTCTTTCTAAATCTATCTGCTTCCACTCTGCGCCCTTTACAACTAATCCAGAAAAGGACTGCGAGACTTGTCCTTGGCCTCAAGCCCTGGGATCATATCTCTCCAGCCCTGAAATCCCTTCATTGGCTCCCAGTGGATGCAATGATTTACATCTAAAACCCTCTGCATTGTCCACAAGGCTTTCTGGGGCCTGGGACCAAAATACCTTCAACTATTGCACCGTAAATACCTCCCCTCTCGAGTCCTTCGCTCCTCTACTTCTAACTCCCTCAGGGTTAGTCGCTTTGCAAAAAAACGAGTTGGGAGTAGATAACTGTCTTTGGCTGGTGCCTCTCTTTGGAACAGCCTCCCTACCACCTTGAAACTTGAGGAAAACCATGTCCGGTTCCGGAAGCATCTCAATACCTTCCCCTTTGCCTCTGCCCCCCTTCTCCCCTGTTGATCTGTTCTTCTCCTGGCATTGTGCACCTGGCCAACCTCTGTCATTGTGGCGCAGGATCCTGCACTGCCTCCAGGCCACCTTCTGCATTAGGGTTCTGTATCTGTACCCATACAGTCCCCTCCTACTTCACTTCTGCACTTATCAGATATACCTTATCTGACCAACTTTCGCCTGCCACTTGCTGACTGCACTACATTGGTTTTATCGCCCCTTATTTATTTATTTAATATTTATTCTGTTTCTCTCCCCTGCTCCGCACCTCACATCCCCACCCCTCTTCCATGCACTTTACCCCTTTTTCCCTTTTCCATGCTCTTGCGCTTTCTTGAAGGTCATTGGGCCTAGTAAGATCGCTGTTTTGTTTTTTGTTCTCCCTTGTTCCCCTCTCTTTTTGCCTGGTTGCGCTCTGAAACACTTGTGTACGAGCACGATATAAATGAATTATAAGTTACTCACTGTAGTAACTAAGTACTTAGTCCTTAGTCCCCTTTCCTCCATACTGCATGGGCGTCCCTTCCAAGGGACGGGAGACGGAACCTTTCTCACCAGAAAAAAACGTCTTCCCCTTTAAATTTAGGGGCGCGCAGGGGTGCGACTCAGGGAGCATGCGCTGCCCTGATTCCACCCTCTGATGGCACACATCAGTCCCCATTAACGCGTCGACAATAGATTTAACATTGCCTAATAACACCAATATTATTAGGGGGGGGAGGATAGTGGGACGTATGGAGGAAAGGGGACTAAGGACCAAGAGTATGTTAGTCATTATGGTGAGTAACTTATAATTACTCTTACATCCCGTCGCCGTTCCTCCATATTGCATGGGTGATTGCAACTGAATGTAGCCCCAGGGTGGAGACAAGAGCCTCCTTGAGCAAATAGGTTCCTCAGAACCGCCTGTCCGAAAGCCACATCAGACCTAGAGCCGGCATCCAAACAGTAATGCTTGCAGAAAGCTGAGAGAGTGGCCAAGTGGCCACCCTGCTTTCAACTTGCCAAGGGACATGGCGCTGGAATGCGATGGCCGTTGCCTTGGCCCTGACTGTGTGGGCATGCATATTGGCTGGAAGCGGCTTGTGCTGGCCCTCGTATGCTTCCTTGATGGCCAAGACCATCCAGCGGGATATGGAGGCCTGATAGCCTGGTCTTGCGCCTCCGAAAGGGAGAAACAGGGCGTCCGATTTGCGGAAGCCCTTGGTCCTGTCCAAGTAGAATTTCAGGGCACGCCTGACATCCAGGCAGTACAGTACTCTCTGTGCTTTGTCCTTAGGATCGGCAAAGAACGTAGGAAGGACTATTTCCTCGTTCAAGTGGAAAGCAGACGGCACCTTGGGTAGAAATGCTGGGTGTGTCCGCAGGACTACTTTTTCCCTGTGAAAGGTAGTATACGGTTCCAAGGCGACCAGCGCCTGGATTTCGTGGACTCTACGAGCCGAGGTGAGGCCGACTAGCAAGGCGGTCTTGATGGTGACCAGCCTGATGTCCGCAGACGACATTGGCTCAAACGGTTTGTGCGCCAGGGCGCCTAAGACAATGTTGAGGTCCCACACGGGGTGCGCCCTCTTGACGGGCAGGTAGAGCCTTGCGAGCCCCGTCAAATGCTTCTTGATAGGATTGGAGGAGGATAAGGTCCCCTCCTCCGAGTTCCTGTAAGCCCTGATGGCTGCGAGGTATGCACGGCAGGTGTCCACCTGCACACCTGAGTGGGCAAGGTGCGCCGAGAAGCAGAGCATGTCGTCCAAGGTACATGCCTTGGAGTCTGCCCAGTGGTAGAATCTGGCCCATTTACTTTTATACTGGGCCCTGGTAGCCTTGCTCCTTGCGCCCTGTATGATTTCCAGATTTCCAGATTAGCCTGGGAGAGGCGGAGGTGCCGCAGCGTTACCTGCTTAGGTACCATGCTGTGAGGGCAAGTTTCTGTGGTGCGCGGTGGATGACCCTGCCCCCCTGCTGTGCCAGAAGATGTGCTGGGCCGGTCGGGAGGTGAATCGGAGGCCTCTCAGAGGCTGAGCAGCTCCGAAAACCATGGTCTGGCCGGCCACTATGGAGCTATTAGAATGATGTTCAGTTGGTGAGACTCCTTGATCTTGCAAATCACTCGGCCGAAAGGCGTAAACTCTAATGCCGTTCCACTGAAGCCGAAACGCATCTCCAAGGGAGCCGGGGGCCATGTCCCTGCCAGGAGCGAATTGAGGGCACTTCTTGTTGTGCCAGGTGGCAAAGAGATCCACCTGGGGATGACCCCACCTGTTGAAGATCTCCTGAATAACGAGGTTGTTTTGCTGCCACTCGTTATTGTCTGCTCCCAACCTCCTGAGCCTGTCCGCTTCCAGGTTGGATTCCCCCGGGAGGTGGACTGCCTTGAGGTAGATGTCGTTTTCCAGGGCCCACTCAGACATGCTGATTGCCAGTCTGCACAGAGGAGGGGATCTGGTGCATCCCTGCTTGTTGACGTAATACATGCTGGTCGAGTTGTCTGTCTGGATGAGGACAACCTTGCTCTTGAGAAGTGGTACGAATACATCTTGAATTTCTGAAGAGGTAAGGAGAGGTTGAGGGTGGAAAGGTCCAGCACAACTCTCAGGCCCGCCTGGTTCTTCTGAACGGCGAAAATCCTGGAGTCAAAGCCCAAGCCTCGCTGGGAGGCTGGGACTTCCTCCACTGCCTGGCTCTCGACGAGCGACCGGATCTCTGCTAACAGAGTTGCTGTCCTAACCTGTGGAAGTGGAGGGGAAGAGGGAGGAGAGGCTGGGCTAGAGAGGCGGTAACCCGGGATACTACAGAGGATCCAGGGGTGCGCGAGAATCTGGTGCCAAAAATGTGCATGAAGAGCAAACCTGCCCCCCACTGGAGACAAGTGGACCCGGAGGGGCGTGTCATGCCTTCTTTCCCTCTGAAGCTGTTGCAGAGGAGTGGGACTGGAAAAAGCCCTTAAACCCCACCCCTTTTGTTTATTGCGCCGATGTTGGGTCAGCGAACGGTCAGACTGCCTGGACCTCTGATCTTGGAAGCCGCAGACCCTCCGTATGTACGCCCCTTGTCCGAGCACTGCTGTGACTGGGTGTACGTTTTGGGCGTGATCTTTGTAGGGATGGATAAAGACTTGGCCGTTTGTGAGCCATTTTTCTTTTTGTCCAGCTCCTCGTCCGTGGTGGAGTGGAAGAGGTCACCCCCTTCGAACAGAAGGTCTAAGATGCTTTCCTGGACATCCGAGTTGAATTCAGTAGCACATAGCCAGGCTGTTCTTCTCATGTCTGTGGCAATGCAGATTGTCCGGCCAGAGGTGTCAATGTGGGCCACAGTGGACTCCATGATGTCTTGTGCCACCATCTTGGCCGCAGCCAGTCCCGTCTTGAATCGTGATTGGCTATGTGCCGGAAGCTATGGGAGGAAATCCGCAATTTCCAGTCAAAGCCTCTGGTTAACGGCTGCCAGCATGGCATCCGCGTTGGCTTGACGAAGATGCTGGGACGCGTTGGAATACAGCTTCTTCCCGTACGCCTCCAAGATCTTCTCCTCCTTCCCTAGCACCGCAGAGGAGGAAGAGGCCGAGGACGACTGCGGCTTGGAGTATAGTGATGCTACAGCGATCACCGAAGAGTGCGGCTGAGGGTGGGCCGATAGCAAGAGTATATCCCCCTCCATCTGCCTGTACTTGGCGTCCAGGCGTCGATTGATCGGCTGGACCGAGTGCGTCTTGAGCCAGCCCTTTTTGGCCAAGTCGACCGCATCCTTCTGCATCGGGACCCCAGTTCTTGATGTTGGACGCAGCGTGAGGACTTCTGTGAGGACCCCCTCTGCTGGTTGCTCAACCTCGGGTTGAGGAAGGCCCAAGTACTCCGCCAGCCCTGCCAGATGTGTGTGGAAGGCCTTGGCTGAGGACGGTGTGTCCGGGTCCTCCTCCTCATCCGTGTCCACCTGAGGGTCCAGTTGGTCCGGCATCGGTGCAGGGGTGCTGGGAACTGAAGGCTGGGGAGCGGAGACCGGAGTGGAGGCTGGTACGGAACTGCCTGTACGATCGGTTGGGGGGCCGGAGCGGGTGACTGAGGCATCAAAGGGGCCAGAGGTGCCTGTACTGGGCCTGTAGCGCTGGGGCCATTGGTGGGAGCACGTCCCTGATGGCGTCCCCGAGGATGTCCCCCATCCGAGGAGATTTCATGAGCCCGAGGAACCTTTAAAAAAAAATCTGTCCTCGCAGGCCGGAGTGGTAGACGATATTGACTGGGTAGCGGACGGCTGCTGGAGCTGTTGCGTGACCTGCCCATACGGACGCAGCGGGACCCTGCCCTGCGCAAATGAAGGGTAGGCTGTAGGCCAAATACTTGGTTGACACCAGTCCCACCTAGACACACGTTACTCCACCTGCTCCCTGCTTTGGAGCAGTATCGGGCGGATGTCAGGAATGTCTGGGCCGGCAGCCATTTTGTCGAGCTGGTTTCCATGGGTCTGCGTCGTGTTCCTCGGGTCACTGGGCCCTGCCCCGTCCAGGACTCTTGAGTGTGGATCATGGGGCCTACCATGTTCCTCAGCCCGAGGACAGCGTATAGGTGCCCCCTCTGACATGTTGCCGGTACTAGGGCATGGCTCCTCGGGTGAAGACCCGGTAAAAGAACCTTCTGGTACCTCGGCACTGTCACTGGGAGGATCTACTGACCCCCTTCGGCCTGTCCGCCGGTAGGGTAGCTGATGTAGCCTCGGTACTTGTGCTGGTATGAGGACCTGAGCGGACCCTCCCGCTCGGGCGAGTCCTCGGGAAGGAGTCTCCCTTGTGGGGTGCGCTGGAAAAGAGCGTCCCTACCTTGGGCTTGGATGGATGATAGACTAAGTCCTTTAGGTCCTTTGGAGGCGATCTCTGGAAGAGCTCTCTCCACTTGGCTAGTCTGTTCTTAAGAGACCTTGAGGAGAGCGCGTTGCACGCGGTACAAGCTTGCCAGCTGTGGTCTGGGCCAAGGCAACGTAGGCAGAGGGTGTGGGGGGTCTTTAGTTGGAAAGAGCATGTTGCAGGATGGATACCTGCTGAGCCCTGTAGAAGTCGGCATACGCCGGGAAGGAGCGCGACGCCTGAGGACCGAGTGTCTGAATGATAAAAATATATAAAAGGCAGAAGAGAAGTATCCGCGCGTGGAATTACATGGTGGAAGCCAAACCCAGGAGAGCTGGTGAATTTCAGTGGAAAAAGGGACTGAGGTGTGGCGGCAGAGTCAGGGAAGCGCATAGTCGCACCCCACCCCTGCACGCTTCTAAATTTAAAGGGGAAGGTTTTTTCTGGTGAAAAAGGTTCAGTCTCCCGTCCCTTGGAAGGGACGCTCATGCAGTATGGAGGAAAGGGTACGGGACGCAATGTAGGACAGTGAGAAGACCGGAGCCAATACCCAAGAAGTCAGTAAACCCAAAATAACTGCTTTAAAGCCAGTTTGTTGCAATCATGCTTTTTCTGAGATTTCAGAGTGTTGGCCAGAATAAGCCTAGGCACATGTTGTGGTTCTCTACCAGAGGTGTGGGGTCTGCAGTAAAAGACCACAGGGCTGGAAAATACCTGCAACTAAGTAGGGCAGAACAATGTATCAATAAATATTCTCCTGTCTGCACCGTCCCCTTCATTTTACAGAGATCACCATACCTGTTTTCCTTATTTCCCATCCTAGACCTAATCTGTATTCTGCTCATTTCTTACAGTTCATCATTGGACCACAGGCCGCACCTGTCAGAATTTGAGAGAGATCTTCATATAATGAGTTTCTTGGTGGGTACAACATATTTGTATAGAGAGCAAGAATTTAGACCAGCACGCAAATGAGGTCAGTCAAGCCTAGTTAAAATCTAAGGGTTGGAATTGGAAGACAGACTGGTAATCTTGGCACTTTCTTCCATATTCTAGATTCAACCTTTTCCCAATCGACAGTCCTGGCTAATAAATTAATCTCCAGACCATACAAGATTGATGGTACATCTTTCACTTTATAAAACTCCATCAATGGAGTTAGGGAGAATCTACTATATTTTGTATTTGTTTTTTTCATTTGTGCTACTGATTGATCTGCCCTGTCTAACACACTTGAAAGAATACAGCCTTTATTGGGGGTAGCTTCCATGACAAAACCCAGAAGGACAATGCTAGATTCAAGGGCAATCACATGATTATCCAAGTCCCAGGTATAACCCATTGTTTTCTTAGCCCCTGACTGCATTTAACAAAGGCTGCAAACCCATCTGTGTCTTGTCTAGCAGAATCACATTGTCTGCGTAAGTGAGCCACAACACCGCCAATGTGGAAAGTCTGCGAGGGGCAAAAGAAGACTAACAGATAATCCCCCAAATCTGACAGGTATAGATTGAACAGGCATGGTGCAAGGACACAGCCCTGCCCGAGACCTCTAGGAATTCCAAACCTATCTGTTAAAGCACCATACCTGTACAATCTAACTTGTAAGGAACTCCCCTCATGTAGATGAATCTGGATTGCCATTAGTGGTTCTGGCAGGTTCCAGTCCCTAAGCTTTACCCATAATAGCGATCTATTCACTGGGTCGAAAGCTTGCAAGAAGTCCGTTGCTGCTACATAAACGGGTGCAGAGTTTGACCCCATGCTTTTTCCTGCAAACAACTCAGCACAAAACCATTTAGCGTTGTGGAAATGCGCTTCTTGAAAACCGTCTGGAACTTTTATAAGCGCCCTGCCATCAGAACCCAGGTCTCCACTTCTTCTAACACAACAGAGTCAAATATGTTGCTTTCACTGTCCAGAAGGGAGATTGGTCGATAATTCAAGGGGTCAGTCCGAGCTCCCTTCTTGTAGATTGGGTTAACAACTGATAATTTCCAGGTCAGTGGAGTAGTTTTCAACTCAATGATGTAAGAGAATAGGATTAACAGAATATTAGCCCATAAAGCAGCATCATATTTTAAAGTAGCATTACTAAGACCATTGGGTCGAGGGGTGCGTAAATTAGAGAATTTTCTATACTTGATATTAACATTGAGAGACCACACACACTACGGCAAAGGGGTGGGGGATATTATCAGATTCCCTGTAAAGATTTCTTTTTTTTTGTAAATTAGATTTTATTGATTTCAACAAAACATCAAATGGTATAACCCAACTGCAGGGTGCAATCCCTCTGCAAATAAATCAAACGTGGACACTTGTCTGTTTTACTTTCTTTCCCTGCCCACCCCCTCTACCCCTGTTCTCAGGCCACCCCTCCCCTTACACATTGAGTTTCAGACTGCAAGCGAACAATTCAAACCTAGAGTGGTCTTGGAGGCTCGGATGAAAGCATAATGTACATCCTATGGCTGCTCTTGTTTCGACAGGTGCCAGGCCCTACTGGGTATCCCCGCAACCCAATGTCTCTTACCCAAAGATGTTACAAAATTGTTGCCATTCCATCTTTATGACTGAGTCCCCACCATGGATTGCTGCAGTGATCTTTTCCATCAAGTATATGTCCTTTGCTGTGTTAGTCCATTCCTTTAGGGTTGGAAGCGTCCTCCTCTTCCAGTATCTAGCACGGCATACCCTGGCGGCCAACAGGACGACGTGAATCAGGGGGGAGTAGAGGAGGGGAGGGTGTGCCACTAATCTTCTTGCTTGTCCAGGCCAAAGAGTACTAACATTGGGTCAGTCCCACATTCCCCCCGGCGTCTTTGATCCAGCCCCAGACCTCTGACTAAATACACCTGGATCTTCAGTCACTCCCACCACATGTGCCAGTAATCTGCCCTGTTCCCACAACCATGCCAACACTGAGGATTCACAGTGGGGGAACATTTTAGATAAACGCGTCAGGTAGTATTGCCACCGGTGTAGTAGTTTCAGGCCGTGGAGCTTATACCAGCAAGATATTGACGTTTTAAAAGCCCTCCTGTATATTGGTTGCCAGAGATGCTCATTCAAATCTATACCCAAATCCCTTTCACACCTCTGGCAGAGTACCTCCGCTGCATACCCCTTTCTCTCTAGCAAGGCCCGATAGAGGAGCGAGATAAGGCCCTTCATCTCAGTATGCCCGTCAAGGACCTTCCCACTGGCGTGAGATCTCTCTGGATTCGTTCCTTTCACTTCTTTGCAGTGAAAATCCCTAAGGTAAAGGAGCACAGATAGTTTGCCTATACCTAGACTATCCTCCAATTTCTGTATCCCTATAAACCTCCCTCTTTCCCATAGTTGACCCACTCTGGCAAGTCCTGCCTCAAACCATTCCTGGTATCTCTCCAATTCGGGCATGTCATCTCCTCCTGGTGAGGCGGGGGCCCAAATATGACTCATCGGGGAGGGCCACGTGGTGTTTCCTCTTGTCCTCCCTCCTTTACTCAGCACCTCCCAATAGACCCCCAGAAACTGGTGTTCACGGATTCTCCTCGGGAGCCGCCCCCTTGTAACTCAAGGCCATTCCCCCACTGTTTCTCAGGAGCATGTGTTAGTTTTCTAAATATAAAAAGGAATTGTGCTTCAAGGAAATGTTTATTCACATCCCTTAACGTAGTTCCTTTTTTTTGGAATATGTTTATATCATATTCAATGAAGCTGCGCCAAAATTGGCTCAGATAGTATGTACAGATGCCAATGCATTTTGGTTACTGAAAGCTTCATCAGGGCGGTACATTCACTCAATGATCTATCAACATTTCAATAAATAATGGTGAACCATCAAGTAATCACATAGTTTCAATTGAAAAAATTCAAACACATACCAGGTCCAAGTGTCTCAAAATGAAGATAATGTGAATAAAGGAGAAAAAAGAAAGAAACAAGCACATTGTAAATAACTAAGCATCCATAAATTCCAACTAATTAACTAAAAACTAAAAAGTGAGCAAAATGTTTTCATACCTTAAGTGTCTAATGTTTTTCCACCATAAGTGAGAAGCAACGGTTTGCAGTGCGGGCTCCTGTAAAAGCCACAGGAAAGCTAATCAGTCAAATGCACCATTGTTAACAGCCGTAAGTACGGAGAGAACGAAGGCAGCCTTACCCGACAAAAAAAGCGGTGTCAATGGAAGCTGCATTCGCACGAGCATGCGCGCGAATGTCAAGCCTCTGTATTTAAATGTTCCCATGGTGACCAAACGGCATCGTGTCGAGGCACGTACGCCTTGGGTCCCACCCCCATGACATCACGGGAGGCAGGACTATCACCATGGTAGTGTGAAAACGCTAATATCTAAACAAGGTAAAGTGCGAGCGGATATAACTATAAAGAAAATGTTATTTAAGCAGGCACACTTGTGTGCAGCGATATGATTCTCAAATCCACAATGTTCGAGGAGCACTATACATGCCGTACAGGATATGGAAATACACGCGCGTCTATACTAGACGTCGCAGAACAAATCAAGTGCAATAATAGTCCCAAATTCAATCTGATCAGCAAAAGTGACAGAGTAAACTAAGAAACACATGAAGATACACGAACGTCTGAAACAGACGTCGCTGAACATATAAAGTGCAATAGTCGTCTTGATTGAAAAAACAGAACAAAACAGAAAAAAAACAATTACAGCACACTTTAACCCGGACCCCGGAGATTGAAACCAAAACAGTATTCCTTGTAGTCGTGCTCGAGTGCCCAATGAGGCAATTATGGGCATGGGAATAATATGTGTAACCTTTTTCTGTTCCCTTCAAAGTTGTCCAAACATCTAAGACTGCTAGCTTCTTTATTTTGTTACAGAGCCCTTGTGAAGGCGGGGATTGTGCACATCGTATACGCACGCTTCTATCATTCAATGGGTCCCAAGCCCAATTGAAATCCCCAAAAATTAACCGCTCTCCAATGTTATAACATTTGTATTGCGCCAAAATTCCTAGGGCGTCCAGGCGCTTACTTACAACAAAAAACAAAAGAGACATAGCAGCTGTGCTGGAAAGCTTACATAAATGTTGTCGTTTTCAGAGATTTCCTAAAGGCTAGGTGGTCCGTTTGTTCCCCAAGTATTTGTGGTAGATCATTCCACACATGTGCGGCCAAGACTGGGAAGGAGCGTCCATTTCCATGTGTTCTCTTGACCCTAGCCACTTTCAAGAGGTGGGCCGCATTTGGATCGAAGGTCTCTAGTGGATTTATGTATGGAGACTTTTTCCTTCAGGTAACTAGGTGCTGATCGATGAATGCACTTATGGCATAGAGTCAGGAGTTTAAAGGAAATCCTGGCTGATACAGGCAGCCAGTGCAATTCCTTCTTGGCAGAGGTGGTAGGTTCATTACGTTTCATGCCATAGATTATAAGGATAGCCGCATTTTATATTTTTTGCGATCTGAAGATGTCTTCCTTACTGGCGCCACCCAGTAAGGCATTGCAATAGTCCACTCGCGGAAGAATGACGGCCGTAACAAATTTTCTTTGTTTGTCTTTAGAGATTAATGGGGCCACCTGTTTTAGCACTCTCAAACAATATTGAGTATTTTTCACAATAGCGTCTACGTACGCACCTGCGTTCAAGGTAGCTTCCAGGTATGTGCCCAAGGTCTTTACCTTATTTACAACTGCTATCTGGCTGACCTCTACATGAAAACTGGAAAAGGAAGGGGCTAAATTCTCCACTGATTTCTTGGATCCATATATCATTAATTCCATTTTACTGGCATTTAGACACAGCCAATTCGTAGTCATCCAGTTTTTTATGACTTGGTAGAGCTCACTGAGCTTGTCTTGGTTCTCCTGGTAATCACCTAACACCAGGGACAGCTGGAAGAAATCGGCATAGTTTGTGAAGAAAAAGTCACATTTTTCTAGTTCTCTACATAAGGGCACTATATAGATGTTAAAAAGTAGAGTGGATAAACACGCCCCCTGGGGGACACCACACATGATGGTCTCTACCTCAGAAGCAGAGTCTCCCCAGTAGACCCTAGATTTTCTGTATTGCAAGAAGGATTTCACCCAGTTTACCGCCCCGTCAGCAAGACCACTTGTGTCTCGTAGCCGCTTCAGCAAGATCCCATGATCTAGCAGATCAAAAACTGCTGACAAATCCAATAATATCAGCAGCCCTGACCTACTTTTCTCCACTATGGTCAACATATAAGTCTGGAGGTCTACCAAAGCACTATCCGTACCATGAAAACGTCAAAAGCCTGATTGTCTTCCATGCAACCGACCTGTGTTTTCCATATGGAGTTGAAGATGGGTTGTTGCCACCTTGTCAATCTGTTTCAAGAAAAACAAGGTGTTAGTAAAAGGCCTAAAGTTAGTGGCATCCTTAGGGTCAAGAGCTGCCTTCTTCAATAAGGGTGTTACCGCCACAGCTTTGTAAACAAGGATTCCATTGAGTCCAATCTGAACCCCTGACCCACTTGCTGCCCATATCCAGGGTCAATCGTCCCTGTGTTCTCTCTGTGATCTGACATTCCGCTTTTGTTTGAGGATTTCCAGCTGCTCCTCCTTCGTTCTCGTCGATTTTCAGCAAATCTAAGGCTTCTGCATGAGAGGTAATCCTATGTTGCCTCACATCAAGTGAAAATGTCACCACAAATGGAAATGTTCATCTATACCTTATTTTCTTTAATTACAGTGTTTTCACCACAGTGTGCATTTCCCTGTGTTTTTGAAGGGTAATCAGCGAGAGGTCCTGGACACATTCTATCGTTGCGTCGTGGTAAATGATGGGTTCTGTTTGCCTGGCTGCCAGAAAAATGTGTTCCTTTAGCGGGTATATCCTACACCCTGCGAGTAGGTCTCCTCCTCCTCTTTTACCACCAATAGCTCCTTGTAGATTGCAATTGTTGCCTCTTTCAAATCGGGATCCGTGACTGATTCCAGGAGATTCCTGACCCGAATATTTGCCCTATGAGACCTATTCTCCAAATCCTTGCATTGGATCTCTAAATTCTGAGTCGCTCTGGCCAAATGTTCAAGAAACTCCTTCGATTGGCGGTTATCACTGGTTAATTTCTGTATCGCTCTTTCGTTAGCATTAGTGCATTCGCCCAAGTCAGATAGATTTTTCCTGAAGTCTGTGATTATTTGTTTAATCTCAGTCGTGAAAGGAGTAAACTGCATCTGAAATGACGCTGTAAACGTGCTCTGGAAGTCCTGAAAGCACTTTGCTAAATCTTCTTTGGGAGTTGCCATTTCTGCTGAAGCGACGTTAGGGTGAATTGGGGTGGTTGGCTGTTGAGCCAGAGAAGTTACAGCCCAATCCAGCGGGATATGGAGGCGTTGGAGGCCAGATAGCCTGGTCTTGCACCTCAGAAAAGTGACAAAATGGGCATCTGTTTTGCAGAAGCCCTTGGTCCTGTCAAGGTATAATTTCAGGAACGCCTGACATCCAGGCAGTGCAGAACTCTCTGTGCCTCGTTCTTAGGATCGACAAAAAACATTGGAAGGAATATTTCCTTGTTCAAATGGAAAGCAGATGGCACCTTAGGCAGAAATGCTGGGTGTGTCCGCAGGACTACTTTGTCCTTGTGAAAGGTAGTATATGGTTCTAAGGCGACCAGCCCCTGGAGTTCACTGACTCTGCAAGCTGAAGTGAGGCCGACCAGTAAGGCCGTCTTAATGGTGACTAGCCTGATGTCCGCGGATGCCATTGGCTCAAACGGTTTGTGCACCAGTGCGCCCAAGACTGTTCAGGTCCCATGCGGGGTGTGGCCTCTTGATGGGCGGGTAGAGCCTTGTGAGCCCCGTCAAATGTTTCTTGACAATCTGATTGGAGGAGGAGGAGAAGACCCCCTCCTACGAATTCCTGTAAGCCCCAATGGCTGCGAGGTAAGTGCGGCAGACGTCCACCTGCACGCCAGAGTGGGCGAGGTGCGCCAAGAAGGAGAGCACGTCGTCCAAAGCACATGCCAGGGGGTCGATTTCCTTGGAGTCTGCCCAGTGGCAGAACCTGGTCCATTTACTTTTATACTGGGCCCTGGTAGCCTTGCTCCTTGCGCCCTGTATGATTTCCAGATTAGCCTGGGAGAGGCTGAGGTGCCTTAGCGTTACCTGCTCAGGAACCACGCTGTGTGGACTAATTTCTGTGGCGCGGTATGGATGATCCTACCCCCTGCTGCACCAGAAGATGTGCTGGGCCTGTCGGAAGGTCAATCGGGGGCTGAGCGGCTCTGAGAACCATGGCCTGGCCGGCCACCATGGAGCTATTAGAATGATGTTGAGCTGGCGGGACTCCATGATCTTGCAAATCACACTGTGAATCAGCGGAGGGATTGCGTCACCCTGTCCCTGCCAATCCAAAATGCGTCACCCTGTCCCTGCCCGGAGGAGAACTGAGAGCACTTCTTGTTGTGCCGGGTGGCAAAGAGATTCACCTGGGGGTGACCCCATCTGTTGAATATCTCCTGAATAACGAGGTAGTTTAGCTGCCACTCGTAATTGTCCGCTCCCAACTTGCTGAGCCTGTCCGCCTCCAGGTTAGATTCCCCTGGAAGGTGGACTGCCGTGAGGTAGATGTTGTTTTCCAGGGCCCACTCCCACATGCTGACTACCAGATTGCACAGTGGAGGGGTCTTGTGCCTCCCTGCTTGTTGACATAGTACATGCTGGTCAAGTTGTCTGTCTGGATGAGAACAACCTTGCCCCAGAGAAGTGGAAGGAATGCTCTGAGCTCTAGCCAGATGGTGTTCAGCGACAAACCAATTGATGTGGTATTCCTGCTCCTGTCGAGTCCAGGTGCCATGGACCGAGAGATCATCCAGGGTGGCTCCTCAGCCCTCGAGCGAGTAGTCAGTCAGGAAGCAGGTGCTCACTGTAATAGATGTTATTGATAATGCAGCTGATCTGAAGTCGGGCGCATGAAAAAACAGCACGTAACACGTGGATGATCTCAGCTCCTCCTGCTCCAATTACCTGTACTTGGGGTTGCAGAGCCTGTTAGTGGGCTGCGCCTATGAGGACCTCGGCCAGGACCACCGCCTCAGGTTGTTCAACCTCGGGTTGGGTTCATGGAAGGCCATGGCTGAAGATGTTATGTCGGGGTCCTCCTCCTAATTGTCCAGCAGGCTGTCCGTCTCGTATGGCGCCAGGGGAGGAGTGCTGGGTGCCGAAGGCTGAGGTGTGGGGACCGGAGGCTGTTGTGGAGGCTGGTATGGAACCACCTAAACTGTAGAAAGCAGAGAAGCCGAAATCGAAGGACCCAGTGTGGGAAGCCTGAGGCACCAGACCCATAGGAGGAATTACTATATGCACTGGTGGAGGGGACTGGAGGCAGCATGTCCCTAATCACATCCCAGAAGGGAGGAGCCCATTTGAAGGGACCTCATCAGTGTGAGGAACTTCTCAAAAAACCTGTCCTTGCAGGATGGACGGGTGGCAGCTGGTATTGACGGAGTAGCAGACGGAGTAGCAGGCGGCTGCTGGAGCATGTGCGTACTCGGCCTTGCTGGTTGTAGGGGATATCTGCCCTGCGACGCTGAAGGATAAGCTGTAGGCCACATGCCTAGTTAAGACCATCCCCACCTGGGCACTCTATCCCCTAACTGCTCCCCCAACGGGGTTGGTGTCGGATGAGCGGCCATCTTGTCTGGCACAGCGCCCATTTTGTCGAGCTGCATGCCATGTGCCCAAGTCATGGTGCATGGCTCGCTGGGCCCCGCCTTTTCCTGAACTCGTTAGTGGAGCTTGATAGGCATAGTGCCCTTGGCTGTATCGCCAGTAGTGCTGTGTTCAGGCACTCCCCCTCAGACATTTGTCCGGTAGTAGGGCGTAGCCCCTCGGGTGGACACCTGGTAAAAGAACCTTGCGGTCCCTCAGCACAGTCTCTGGAAGGGTCTAGCGACCCCTTGACCTGGCGGCCAGTAGCTGAATGAGCATCTGTACATGTGCTGGTGTGAGAACCTGAACAGTCCATCCCGCTCCGACGTTTCCTCGGAAAGGAGTCGCCCTTTCAGGGTGCAATTGAAAAAAGCGGCCCTACCTTGTGACTTGACTTGTGTCTGATGAAGTTTTTCAAGTCCTCTGGAAGCGAAGTCTCGAAAATATCCCTCCACCGTGCTAACCTGTTCTTCAGAGCTTGAGGTGTAAGATCGTTGCACGCGGTACTGCCTTGCAAGCTGTGGTCGGGGCCAAGGCAGCGGAGGCACCGAGGGTGGGGGGTCAGGGGTGGGAATGAGCCCCTCGCAGGCTGAACACCTGCTGAAGCCCAAGGACGTGGACATGCGCCGGGGAAGAGCATGGCGCCAGAGGACCGAGTACCTGATTAAAGATTAGAAGACAAAAAAGATAGTATTCAAGGAAGAGCATGTGGCATTACAAGGCCGATGCCAAACCCAGGAGTGCGAGTGAAAGCGGTTTGTTCCTGTCGATGCGGAAAAGAGGACTGGGGAGTGGCACCGGTGGGCGGAGTCAGGGGAGCGCATGCTCCCAGGGCCACGCGCCCACGCAACTTGAAATTTAAAGTGGAAGAAGAGTTTTTCTGGGGAAAAAGGTTCCGTCTCCCGTCCCTAGCAAGGGACGCCCATACAGCATGGAGGGAAGGGACACAGGAGTATGTTTTGTACTCTCTCGTTTGAGGTGAAGACTAACTCCTCTTGTGCCTTTATGAACGCTCCCAGGAATTGTTTTACTTGACTGGGTACGAAACTTGATATTTTTCTTGTTGATGTAGAATCCCAATTGGAACAGTAGGTTGATTGTTCTTGGTGCATATTTGATGAGTCTCTCCTGTTATCAGCCAGTAGTTTATATAAGGGTAGACTGGGATTGAATCTCTGTGTTTGTGCTCCGCTACAACTGCTAGTACCTTTGTGTAGACCCTTGGAGCTGAGGCTATGCCGAAGGGGAATAACTTGAATTGGTAGTGTTCTCCCACTATCTGGAAGCGCAGATATTTTCTGTGCGCTGGGTACATGGGTACATAAATTCACATGCTATGCATAGGCTGACATCTAGTGGAAGCTGCAGAGTATTACAATTGCTGTTTTCGAAACTTGAAAAAGGAGGTCAACAGGGTGTGCCAGTAATACTATCCCTAGTGTGACGTCCACTGTACCCATGGTCCTTCACATGTCGAAGTCCCTCAGATTGTTTTGTTCTTACATGAGGTTGCATGAAGTGTAGCGTGAGTACAGGTGTATGCAAGCAGATAGATACCAGAAAAGCTCATACAGCATTGATGCACTTTCTCTCAGGAAGGGTGGGCACATGTGAATCTAAGCAGAAACAAGCATCAGAAATACAATGACGGTGGGTAATGTATCCCTTCTGAGGGTTTTGGAATCTGCTTGGATCACATGCTATGCATAGATTAGCGAGTAGTGTTAGGAGAAGTTGGTGGGTCATGAGAAGGTGCAGCGGCAAATAGATGTTTCACCCTGTGCATCTGCTTTGGAATGGGTGACAATGCAGTAGTGCTGAGTGAACGTGTGTACGGAGCTCTATGTAGCTGCTTTGCAAATGCTGTTTAAGGGGACATTTGCGATAAAAGCCAGAGTAGCTCCTGTGCTCCGTGTGGAGTGACGCCTTGGTGTATAAGGCAGTGTTTTGTTTGATAATGAATAGCATAATTGTATAGATCTGACTATCCATCTGGAGATGCGTTCTTGGAAATACGGTCTCCTTCTCTGCCTGGTGCTACGGAGACAAACAGTTGGTCTGTTATAAGAGGCCTGATCTTGTTTACATAGTTAAGGAACGCCTTCCTCACATCTAGTGGGTGGAGTTTTACCTCAGCTGAGCTAGTTGGATTCTGAAAGAATGCCAGAAGCTCAATGGATTGGTTCACGTGAAATTTGGAAATTAATTTAGAGGAGAATCTAGGCGGATTACATAAAACCAATTTATCTTTATGGATCTGATATGATATGACATTTATAACGCGCTTATGCAGGATGATAAAGAAAGGGTCCTGCACTGACAATGCTTGCAATTCACTAACTCTTCTTATGGAAGTAATAGCCACTAAGAAGGCAGTCTTGTATGTCAGGTGTTTAAGACTTGACTTATTCATAGGCTCGAATGGGGGCCCATGAGCTTTGCGAGTAGTACATTGAGATCCCATTGTGGCGGTGGGTTCGAAATTGGAGGGTGAAGTTATTTTACTCCCTCCTTGAATGCCTCAATGACTGGAATTTTCCACCACAATACTTTACTTTGAGAGGAGGTATATGCTGATAAAGTCGCCAGGTGGACCTTTATGGAGTTGAATATTAACCTGGAATATAACAAGTGGAGCATATCATTTAGAATGTGTGAAGGAGTACATTCTATGGGGCTTATTTGGTTAGACTGACACCAAATTACAAATCTCCTCCACTTGTCAAAATAACAGCATCTAGTGTTTGGTTTTCTTGCCTCCTTGAGGATATCCATACACTGCGGTGTTAGATTAAGGTGTCCAAACTCTATGACTTCAGGAGCCATGCTGACAAGTTCATGGAGTGTGGTTGAGGGTGCACTTTTGTTCCCCTGTGTTGGGTTAACCGGTTGGACTGACACGCGAGTTTGATGGGATCGCCCATCGCCAGCTTGCACAGATGTGGATACCACGGCTGTCTCGCCCACATGGGAGCAACTAGGATGAGCGTCGGCTGTTCTCTGTGCATCTTGTACACTATTTTGCTCATTAATGGAGTCGGGGGAGGCGTGGTTGGAGCGTAAGCTAATGTCCCCGACCAGTTCATCCATAGGGTGTTTCCCTTGGAGTCTGTATGGGGGAACCTGGACGCGAAGTCTGGGCATTGCTTGTTTTCTCCTGTATTGAACAAGTCTAGTGTGGGGTAACCCCACAGAGAGAATATGTGGTCTACGAAAACTGGAGTCTAGTTGCCACTCATGTTCCTCTGGTAGGGGATCTCTGCTCAGCGAGTCTGCTAGAGTGTTGAGTACCCCTGGAACCTGTTGGGAGGATAGGGATATCCCCCGTCTGAGTGCCCATTTCCATATTTTCTGCGCCAACTTGGAGAGTGTGTGCCCCGCTGTTTGTTGATTTAAAACATTGCAGTGGTGCTGTCCGTTAGAATTTGAACTGACTGTTTCGTCAGTTGTGCTTCGAATGCTTGAAGTGCTTTGAATACTGCTAGTAGTTTCAGCAGGTTTATATGGTTCTGTGCTGTGATGTGAGTTCAGAGACCATGTGCTGTGTGGTGAAGGTAATGAGCCCCCCACCCGGAGAGTGATGCGTCTGTTGTAACAATCGCTTGCACTTCCGGAAGTGGAAGGGTTTTCCCTTTAACAGGCTTTCTCTTGTCCACCAGTGTAGGTTCTGAACTAGTGTTGGTGAAACGACCACTAGATCGTCCCACTGACCGCTTGCCTGAGACCACTGTTTTTCCAACCACTCCTGCATCGGTCACATGCGCAGACGTGTGAGTGGGACTAGATATATGCATGATGCCATCATGCCTAGCAACCACATTGCTTTGCATAAGCTTATCTGGAGACCGGCTTTATACTGGGGAATTTGCCGAAGCATGTTCTGCACTCTTTCCATGGATGGAAAGGCTAAGGCTGCTCTTATATCTAATACAGTTCCTAGGAACTGTTTTCTTGTGTGTGGTACAAGACTTGACTTTTTCTCGTTTATTGATCAACCCAATTGGAAGAGAAGGTTTATGGTTCTTTGCATGTTTTGTTTGCAAAGATGGGGTGTTTCTCCTGTGATCAGCCAGTCGTCCAGGTAGAGTACACTGGGATTGCCTCCCTGTGCAGGTGCGCCGCCACCACCGCCAGTACCTTGGTGAATATCCTTGGAGCTGAAGCTATTCCAAAGGGTAGCACCTTGAATTGGTAGTGCTAGTTTGCTACCTTGAAACGCAAGAGTTTTCTGTGCGCTGGGAACATTGAAATATGAAAATAGGCATCTTTCATATACTGTGTTGCCATGTAATCCCCCGCTTTAGCAGTGGGATTACCTCTTGTAGCGTGGTCATGCAGAATATTTGTGGCTTTACATAAGTGTTTGCAGGGCGTAAGTCTAATACTGTTGTAGATACAAGCATCAGAAATATGATTACAGTGAGTAATGTATCCCTTCTGAGGTTTGTGTTATCTGCTTAGATCACATGTGTGCATAGATTAGCGAGCAGTGTTAGCAGAAGGTGGTGGCATGCGAGAAGGTTCATGGGCGAACAGATGTCTTAGAACCGCTTGTCCCACTTGTGTATCTGTATTGGAATGAGTGTCAATGCAGTAATGCCGAGTGAAAGTGTGTATTGAGCTTCATGTAGCTGCTTTGCATATGCTGTACAGAGGGACATTTGCAAAGAAAGCCAGAGTGACTCCTGCGCTCCTTGTGGAGTGAGCTCTAGGCGTGAAAGGCAGTGTCATGTTTGATAATGAATAGCACAATTGTAGACATCTGACTATCCATCTGGAGATGGCATTCTTGTAAATGCGGTCTCCTTCTCTGCCTGGTGCTATGAAGACAAACAGTTGGTCTGTTTTTCTTAGCAGTCTGGTCTTGTTTACATAATAAAGGATTGCACTCCTCACATCTAGTGTGTGGAGTTTTACCTCAGCTGAGCTGGTGGTGTTCTGAAAGAAAGCCGGTAGCTCAATAGACTGGTTTATGTGAAATTTAGAGATTAATTTACGGGAGAACCTAGGGGGAGTACGTAAAACCAGCTTGTCCTTGTGTGTATTATAAAGAAAGGATCCTGCACTGACAATGCTTGTATTTCACTAACTCTTCTTATGGAAGTAATAGCCACTAAGAAGGCAGTTTTGTAAGTCAGGTGTTTAAGACTTGACTTATGCATAGGCTCGAAAGGGGGTCCCATGAGCTTAGCTAGTACAACATTGAGTTCCCATCCTGGTGGCAAATTTGAAATCTGAGGGTGGAGTCTCTTTAGTCCTTCCATAAATGCTTTGATGACGGGCACCTTCACCATGAGACTTTATTGTGGAAGGTGGTGTAGGCTGACAAGACCGCCAGGTGGACCTTTAAAGAGTTGAATACTATCCCGGAGTCTAGCAAGTGGAGCAAATGTTTTAGAATGTGGGATGGGGTTAATTCTATGGGGTACATTTGTTTACACTGGCACCAAATTACACATCTTCTCCACTTGTTGAAATAACAGGCTTTCTTGTTTCCGTCAAGAAATCCATACACCTCTGTGGCAGGTTAAGATGTCCGAACTCTGACTTCAGGAGCCATGCTGCCAAGTTCATTGAGTGTGGTTGCGGGTGCACTGTTAATCCCCCATGCTGAGTGAGCAGATTGGTCAGACACGGGAGCTTGATGGTATCGTACATCACCAGTTTGCGCCGATGCGGATACCATGGTTGTCTCGCCCACATAGGAGCAACTAGGATGAGTGTCATCTGCGCTCTGTACATCTAGTTCACAATCCTGCTCATTAATGGTGTCAGGGGGAGGGGAGAAGCGTAAGAAAATTTCCCTGACCAGTTCATCCTTAGGGCGTTCCCCTTGAAATCTGGCTGGGGGAACCTGGAGGCAAAGTCTGGGGATTGCTTGTTTTCTTTTGTAGCAAACAAGTCTAGTGTGGGATGGCCCCATTGAGAGAAGATGTGGTCTACGACGCTTGAGTGCAGTTGCCACTCGTGTTCCTCTGGTAGGGGATCCCTGCTCAGAGAGTCTGCTAGAGTGTTGAGTACCCCTGGAACGTGTTGGGAGGATAAGGATATCCCCCGTTTGAGTGCCCACCTCCATATTCTTTGCGCCAACTTGGATAGACTTGGAGAGTGTGTGCCCCAGTTTGTTGATATAGAACATGGCACTAGTGTTGTCTGTTAGAATTAGAACTGACTGGTATGTCAGTTGCATCTCGAATGCCTGAAGAGCTTTGAGTACTGCCAGTAGGTCCAGCATGGTTGATATGGTTCTGTGCAGTGACCGGTGTCCACAGACCGTGTGCTGTGTGGTGAAGGCAATGAGCCCTCCACCCGGAAATTGACGCATCTGTTGTGACAACTGCTTGCATCTCCGGATCGTGGAAGGGTTTTCCCTTTAACAGATTTTCTCTCGACCATCAGCGTAGGTTTTGTACCAGGGTTGGCAAAACAACCACTAGATTGTCCCACTGACCACTTGCCTGAGACCACTGTTTCGCCAACAACTCCTGCATTGGTCGCTTGTGCAGACGTGCGCGTGGGACTAGATAAATGCACGATGTTATCATGCCTAGTAATCGCATTGCTTTGCGTACGCTTAACTGGAGACCGGCTTGATACTGGTGTATTTGCCAAAGCATGTTTTGCACTCTTTCCATGGACGGAAAGGCTAAGCCTGTTTTGGTATCTAATACAGCTCCTAGGAACTGCTTTGATGTGTTTGGTAAAAGACTTGATATTTTCTCGTTTATCGAGAAGCCAAATTGGTGGAGAAGATTTGTGGTTCTTTGCGTGTTTAGTTTGCAAAGATAGGGAGTTTCCCCTGTGATCAGCCAGTCGTCCAGGTAGGGGTACACTGGGATTGCCTCCCTGCCAGGTGCGCCGCTAGTACCTTGGTGAATACCCTTGGAGCCGAGGCTATTCCGAAGGGTAGCACCTTGAATTGGTAGTGCTGGTTTGCTGCTTTGAACCGCAAGAGTCTTCTGTGTGGTGGGAGCATTGAAATATGAAAATGAGCATCTTTCATATCCAATGTTGCCATGTAATCCCACAGCTTTAGCAGAGGGATTATTTTTTGTAGGGTAGTCATGCAGAATTTTTGTGGCTTGACATATTTGTTTGCAGGGCGCAAGTCTAATACTAGGCGCATTGTCAGATCTTTCTTTGGTACAAGGAAGTATGTTGAATAGATACCCTTGTTTACCTCGTTGGACGGCACAATATCGATGGCGTCTTTGAGGAGTAGCATGTTGACTTTTTCCATCAAGATGAGTTGTTCCTCTCTTGTTGTCTTCCTCTGGCGCGGGGGGAGGTTTGATGGTGTTTCTAGGCGCTCCACACAATAACCTCCCGCTACTGTTGATAACACCCACTTGTCTGTGGTTATGCCCTCCCATGTGTGGGTGAAGTTTGAAATCCATCCCCCAACTGGGGAGGCATGGGAGGGGACCTGTAGCGGGCCATCATTGTTTGGGAGGCGTTCCTCCACCTCTGCCAGTGGAGGGTCTCCCCCGGCCTTGACCTCTGTGCTGGCCTCTAGGATAACCTTGGGACGCTTGACCTTGGTTGTAATTCCAAGATGTATTCTGGTTTTGCCCGGAACGGAGCCACTTTGATTTTGGCCGTGAAAACGGAGAAAATAGTTTCCTCCACTTTGTCCGGTCTGTTTATTAGAGAGTTGGTGTTAGGCAGAATCCTGTGCAGTGCCCTTAGGGACCACTACACACAATTAAGACTACAAGTGGTAATACAAGTTCACCTTTGGTACAAGCCTGTACTACTATGTTAAAGTGGTAGCAGTAGCGGAGCAGCCAGGCTTAGCTCAAGAGTATATGAGCAGTAGCAGAGATTACACAAAGGGACCACAATTACTGTGACTCAAGCAAACACCGACTCAAGGTTTCAGGTAAAAAATATAAGTACATTTATTTTTATTTATAAACACAACATTTCTATTAATTCAAAACCACACGTTAAATACACTACAACCAACCAATTCACTTGGTACAGTATAACTCGAGGTAAGCACCCTATGTTTTAACGGACCGGTGTTGTGAAACAAAAGACGTTACCGGGAATACATATGCAATCACTTTTTGACAGTAATGACAGTTCGGTCTTACTAAAGATACGCGTATCCGCGGCAAGAAATGTTACCGGGGCAAAAACACACTTAGCACCTGAGTTAACCAGAGAGAGTTGGGGGTCAAAATCATAGGCAATACTTTTGTCAGGGCAGACAGAATCAGAGAACACTCGTTGACAGAAATTCAAGAGTCAATAGGCCGGAGCCAGTGTCAAGTCGAACCGGGTCCCTGTTGTCGAGGATCACACAGTCGGACAGTTCAAGATTCAACGTAGCCAGGAGTACTTGGATATTGTCAATAGAGGAAGCAAAAGTTATAAGGAGGAGGGAAGATAAGGGCAAGCCTTGGAGGAGGAGAAAAGAGATTCACCTAGCTCCTCGAAGAAGAACACAGTACCTTATTCAAGGAAGAAGCTGGTGCCACGGCAGTTGCTCCTGGTAGTTTCCTGCAGACCCATGGCTCCTGGAGCTTCGGCAAGAAGGACGACGTCTGGAGGGGTGTGCACCAGACAGGGATGAAGCCGGCAGCAGCGACAGATGGCTATCCGGACCACTACAGCAGTGTGCAGCGATTTCGACCACGAAGAGGATCCTCTGGCTGTGGAAGATGAGCTGGTTGACCCCACCAGGCTCGAGGGAAGAAGACTGCGGACTGGATCTTCTCTGGTCGTCGAAGGGTAGGATAGCTCAGGACTGCAGCAGGGCTTCACCGGGACGGAATAGCTGCAGCAGCCGTCTTCTTCTCCGCTTCTCTTCGGTTCCTTGTAGTTCTAGTGGTGACTCTGACTTCTAGCCCAAGAGTCCTGCCTTTTATGCGAAAATCCCCCATTCACACAGCCTGGCTGTCAATCACGCAGCAGGGGGGTTGTCCAGCCCGGACAACCACCTCAGCCAATCATGGCAAAGTGCGACTTGGGTTTCCTAGGATACCCTGTGCAGGGGGTGACTACACCCCTCCCTCACATTCAGCCCACCTAGACACCCAGGCGCCTAGAGGAGGGCTTCTTAGCAGAAGCCCTCCAAAAGACAGTGAACAAAGAAGGCAAACCTGGTTTGCCATGCAAAGTAAAACACAAGAAGGACTTTAACAAAAAGAAATGGCGAATAAACCCGACCGGAGCTAAAAGAAAAAGTATTTGGTCAAGCGGGTTTATGTTCGAGGCTAATATAATAGCCTAAAACAATACCACGTTTATATAGTATGATATATGATATGATATGGCATTTGTAACACGCCTATACACAAGTGTTTCAAATTATACCACGGTATAAACGCAGTAAAAATGTTAGGGTAGATACCACTGCCACCAGCCAAGTCTAAATGTTAAAAGAGCAAAACAATGCTCTAGGAGGTACAGAAGTAACCCTTTCCAATACTCCATGTAAGATGGGGTGTACTGGATCTGTGGTTAAAGGACTATGTAAAGTTAATGGCAACTTTACCCTTTTCTGGGGGACAGTAGTCAGCCCCAGAAATGGAGTCGTGGGAAGTCTAAAAGACAACCCTGTGTCGCTGCACTGAAGGTGCTGTGTAACACACAAAAGGAGGGGGATACTGAAGTGGTGTACTCCAGAGGCCACAATCACAAAAACAGATGTAATATACATGGCAAAACAAAGGTAAGAGTGGGGGAAAAGCTCACACTCTTACTAAGTGAAAAAAATAACTCCAGAAATCCAGCAAAGCTGCTGAGGGACTCACTAGGTAAGGGAAATTAGCCATTGAATGAGAATTCTCCCTAACAGTTGGCCAAGGGACTTCAGTGTTTCATACTTGTCCTTGGCTGACTTCAGAGCATCCTTCACTGCTCTGCAAATAAAACGTTAGGTTCTATTAGCATATTGAGCAAGGTTGCCTGAGTCTCTAGTTTAAAACCGGACTGTCGAAGCCAGGTGTGGCGCTTGAGGATAGTGCCTTCTGCGATGACGCATCCGGCATTAGCCGTAGCGTCAAGGTTGTTCTTAAGCAGACTGCTGGCAGTGGCCCTGCCTTCGGCTGCGACAAGAGCATGTTTAGATTTCAGAGGTTCAGGAGCAGAGTGAGCTAGGGCAGTATCCTCGTCCCATTTAATACAGTCGTAGCTTGCCAACAGTGTGGAATAGTTCGCGATTCTTGCTTGGTAAGATGCGGAAGTAGACACTTTTCTACCCATGGTGTAGAGCTTCTCGCTCTCTTTGTCTGGTGGAGCTTTGGGAGCGGCCAAGGGTGTACCAGCTCTCTTCCGGGTAGTTGTGACCACCAGTGAATCTGGCCTAAACTGTCCTCTTATATACAAGGGATCAGACGGGCCGGGCGGAATAGCTTCTCTATTCTTGGGTTAACTGCCCTTGTTTGATTGGGTGTTTCAGGAGAAGGTTGGATCCTTCTTTGAACGGACTTCAAAATGGTATAAACTGGGTGGCAGCTTTCTTGTCCCCCAGGATGTTCGACAAAATCCTTATCCTGCTGAGTCTCTTGAGTCTCAATGCTGAAGTGCTCAGATGCTTTGACCAAAATGTCATTAAACAGGAGTTGATTATCCACTGGGGAATCAGGTAACGGGGAATCCTGTGGAACTGGAGAGTCCATAGCATAGACCTCCGCCTCATCGGCATCATTATTATCCCCCTCATCCTCTACGTCATAGTACTGATCATCCTCTTGATATTCTTCTGTGTCTGCATGCATATCCAAGATCTGCAGGGGGTGCAAGATTTTTTTGGCAGTAGACGTATCAGAAGGATCAGAAGAGATGAGAGATCGCTTTCCTGATAGCTGGGATGATTGACGGGGCTGAGAAGTAGAAGCCTGATCAGTGGGGGGTGTATTTTGTAAGCTCTCAAAGGCTTGAGGGTGCTCTTCAAAGAAATTAGCAAAGAAAGTAACTCTGGACATTACTCTATGTCCTGAGCTGACCATTTGGCTGAGCTGGGGATGCCAGGGTAAGGGGATGTAGGCAGGCCCTTATTATGTAGGGCTTCACTTCACTTAAAAGGCCCTCACTATCCTCCTGAAGGGTTTAATCAATCTCCTGTACTGTGTCTATGGCAGGGGTTGGCCTTTCACTATGAGGTCTGTCCTTAAGGGCCTTATCCTTGTGGGACTTATCCATGTCCTTTTGTTTATCCCTATGATCATAGCTCTTCGAGGAGGATTTCTTTCAACTAGGAGTTTTTTTTCGATGACACAGGTCGTGTTTCGGCACTGGGAAGGGCCTTCTCCGCGTCCTTCGACGTTCAGGAGGGGCCTCCGCTGAGACTTTCGTATTTCGGCGCTCGGTAGACAAGGATTTATGGGCAGTGTGTTTAGTCTTACGGGGCCTGTCATGAGGCGACCGACTCTTGGAGTGCCCAGAGGACAGAGAATCCGCAGATCTGCCCCTAGACACCAAATCTCGGCGTGTGCTTGACACATCGCCGTGGGGTATGTGTTTAGTGTGGGGAAATTGGGTGCTTTTTTCACTGGGTGTAGTCCCCACAACAGAGCCGCCGGCCCGGCTTCCAGGGTCGGGGGCTAGTACTGGGGAGCGTGGAAGTTCCCTGTCACCCTCGCCATCCGAAAGGACGTTGTTGCTGGAGGCACCCTCCACGTCCATGGCGGCCTCGGCCTGCATGGCGTGATAGGCCAAGCGTTTCATTCTACGATCTTTAAGGGTCTTGGGTTGAAAGAGCTTGCAAGCCTGACAGTGCCCTTCGTCGTGGTCCCGATTAAGACACAAGTTACACACCTTGTGCTGATCGATCCACGGACATTTTTTATTACAGGATGGGCAAAATTTAAAAGGTGTCCTATCCATGGTTGGGGCAGGCAGCAGGGCGACAAAGGGAAGGGGTGGAGAAATATATTGTGATATGACCGCCACCCACTCACACTACTGTAAGGGCCTAGGCCCGTTGGGCCTTCCAAGGCCGAAGGAATCCATCAAAGTTTGCTCATCCGACGGTTCGTCTTGTCCTTCGATCGTTGATTTTTCACCGCGTCGAGACACAGCAGTCGAAAAAGGACAGGAAGAGTAACTATTTTTAAACTTTGATAAAGTAAATCACGTTAGCTGAAATTGCACTCCACGATAAGCGACCGCTCACGATGGTGGAAAAAAACAATTTGAGGGACCCCAACGCGTGAAGGACCGCGGGTACAGTGGACGTCACACTAGGGATGGTATTACTGGCACGCCCTGCCGACGTTCCTTTTTGAATTTCGAAAACAACTGTAATACTCCGCAGCTTCCACTAGATGTCGGCCTATGCATAGCATGTGATCTAAGCAGATTCCGCAAGCCTCAGAAATATATATATATATTGCAGGGACATTAAGGTGAAAATGGAACACGACAAAAGACCTGAAATGCAGTAGATAATTCAAGGAAAGCCACCTTAAATTTGCGCCCCTTGTTGCGTAGAGTATGACCACAATGATGACATCAGAGATGGTCATACGCTGTGCAACAGGGGCACATAGTTAAGGTGGACTTGCTCGAAACGCGGATGCTGAATTTCAGGGGTTTTGTTGCATTCAATGTGATCACTGTAACTCTCTTAACCAAGGTTTTTTCAATGAATTTCAAAAGGTTTTGTTGCTATGTACTTTACAAGTTAAATCTGATCACCTTAATTCTCTCGTAACTAAAGTTTTGTCACTGAATGACAAGGGTTTTGTTATACTATAGTTTTTTCAGGGCATACTAGTCATAACCTTCAGCTATGGCCACTATACATGTTGCACCAATAGGTTTCTTTGGGGACCACTAGCCACAGCCTTCAGCCATGGCCATTGTCGACGGCCTTTTGGCTGTGGCCACTGCACATGTTGCACCAATAGGTTTCTTAGGGGCTTACTAACAATGGCTTTCGGCAATAGCCAGTGGCCGCAGCCTTTGGCATTGGGCAATGTACATGTTGAACAGATGAGTTTCTTTGCAGCCTACTAGGCATGGCCCTTATATATTTTTCTTTTTCCCCTCCCCTCCAATTGGCAAACGGATTTCCTCAGAACAGGTGCTAAATAAACTATAGCACAATTTTGGAAGTTCCGAAGGCTCACCCCCTATTAACATATGGTGGCATAGAATATGGACTATAGAAGCAAAGCAATGGAGAAAATAATAGCTGTGCCCTAAACCAAATTCCATACATATGTAGAAAGATCAGGTCCCCTTTATGGATTGTGTTAATTTTCACAGTGGGGCTACGGGAGAGGAAGGGCAAGGTGAATACATTTAAGAGTGGTCAGACTGACTCACTCCCCATAATAGTTCAGATGAGGTTTTGGGACTAACTGTGTGACTGGAGGACAAGATGGGACTTGGGTTTGTGAGAGAATGGGGAAAACCTGTGGGGGTGGGGAAGGGCACTTATAGTGATGTCTGGGCAGGCAACATGTTAATGCTTCTTTGGGCTGATTATTCCCAGCCCGGTGGACTATGCATCATTTATTCAATGCTTGCAGCAATCCAGACTGATTAAGTGTGTGGCTTTTTTGCCTTTTATCTTTCCTTATTTATATGGCTTCTTGTGTTTCTCTATATATTTCATTTTAATATGTTGAAGGATCTAGGAGGTTCCTTCTTACATAAGGGTTACTTCAAGCTGAGTAGAATATAAGCTAAAATGCCCATATATGCAGACATATTTGATGTCTATTATACTCATGACTTGACAATGCTGTGGCAATACCAATATGGATGCCTGGGTTGAACCACCCAAAGATCTGCACATCAAAGTGGCCCAGAGGGTGTCAGGTATTGAGTGGAACAAATAGTTATGGACACTGGTGACCAGCCGACCTTGGCAGTAAATGAATCTTGTGACACAGTCAAAGATAACGGCACAGGTCTCGACTGAGCACGTTTTATAATGTGGTGTGCTTCCAGTGGCAAGATCCCTGAATACTGTAGGGAAGACAAAACTGAAGCGGAGTCAGTTGTTACCTAAATGATACTGCATGATTGATTGTTGACAAGCCTCCATTTTGTGTACAGCAGTATGTGAAACAGTAGAATACTTGGGAGTTTTCTTAGGTCCAGTGTGCTTAGCCAAAAGATATGGTTGCAAGTGGTGGTGTGAGCCTTTAGAGGCCTTGTTGGTACCCTCGGTGGAGCGTCTACTTGCTGACAAAGCATCTGATCGATCCCTCCTGAGAGTGGATGCTCCCAGAAAGGAGTGACCATGCTGGGGTGCTCTGAAAAAGAGATTGTGTCAATTACTTTGCTATGGGACTCCACAAAGCCCTGCAGATGCTCTGGAGGAACAGAGTGAAACTGCTCCTCCCAGCATGTCAACAGTAATCGGCATCCAAGGACAGAGATATGGGTCCTGCACATATAAGTGGCCCGTTCACGCCATGCCAAGAACCCTGCTTTTATTCCCAACATAAATCAGGAAGCAAGGGTAAGGCGGATTCCCGAAATTGTGAAGAAAGTGAAAACACATGGTGCACGCTGCTGTGCTTTTGATCTCACGCGACAGTGTGTGCGTGCTCCACCCCACACATTCAAATATTTGGAGGAAAATAATGTTTTACTGTGCAAAATCCATCCTCTTGTCGGTAAGGACAATCATAAGTATGGAGGAAAGGGGATAGTACATTCGGCACACAATTCTTTGTAATGAAGCCAGCACCATTTGAAAGGTTGCAAACATTACCTTCAAATTGACAACCACGCTACCTCCCGAGCACAAGCTTAGTGTTAAAGTGTATGTGTTGTAGTGTTGCATATTAAGCTAGGCTTGTACATAGTTACATAATCTCATGGCAGAAATACTGGAATCATTATGCCTTGGCATATCACTATGCCCATTAGCAATGTAAGGTAACTATCTTGTCACTTTATGCTTTATTATGAAAGCTCTAGAACAACAGAGCTTAAGAGAACAGGAGATTCTTCGGGGGGAGTGTTATGCTTTGAAAAGAAAGTGACTGTTGAGGAGATGGGCAAGGATTGGGGCTGCTGACAATATAACTGGAAATAAAGAAATTGAGAAGAAACTTTACGGCGTCGGGTTTACCTGAGGACTTATTACATATCTCAAAATCCTACCTCGTACTCCGAAAACAGACAAAGGTTTGTCTTCAAAACTATTCCAATCAATGTCATATACCAAATAATGCTGTATAAAGGCCTTTCAGACATTAGAGACTTATCCTTGTTTGCACAAGCCTGCTGCTACAGTGTATGTGATGAAAAAGCCGAGCTCTCCATAGATGCACCCTGTAAACTAGCTTCTTTAGCACTGATGTGGCAGGATTGTTATGCTATGCTATTCAGGATTGTTACATAATGCTGTTATGCAGGATTGTCCTGCTATGCTATGTTACACAGGATTATTATTAGGCAGTGGTATGCTACATTAGGCTTCTCCATATAGTTAGGCCCCATATCCTCCCCGTCATCTCCCTCTGCACGCAGCACCCCTAGGGCAGGGGACACGTCGCACCCCTCACTACGTTTTATGATCCCCACCATTGGGGTTCTTAACTCCTACTAGCTGTGCCCAAAGACACACTATACAAACAAATGATCAACACACTGCAATGGTCTGACAAACTAGCGGAAGGTAAGGCTATTACTGCTAATATTACTGCTCTTACCACCCTCATCAAAGAAAATACTCAGTCAAATCTGACTGGTCAAAGATCGCATCTTGCCGACAGAAGCAATGCGAATACCCTATGACTGCCTATCTAGAATGACTGACTGTTTTTACCAATTGTTTGTAACTGGTCTACTTCCAGAAATGTCTAACAATATGCAAAGTGTTCAGGTGGGGAGTGGGGGCGGTGGAGTTGGAGAGGGGCCAAGCTCAATCTGTTGAAAACGCATTGCAAGCAGCTCGACGTTTCAATGACAAACTGAAACGCCAGGAGCAAGATGGGGCTATCCATCTCATGGCTTTGCAAATACAGCATGTTCCACAAAAGACTGAGTCCTGGGGGACGGGGACACCCGGGTACCTTGCACCAGCCCTGTACCCAACAGAATACTGTGCCACCTTTTCACCAGGGCCACCAGCCACTGCAAATTTGTGCGCACCCATGCCCAGCAACCCCTGCCAGGGCAACCTTTCTGCAGATATTGTAAGACGACGGTTCCTCTCAGCCAGAAATGTCCTACCAAACGTTCCAGTCAATGGTAATATGGTCCCACTACTGCTCACATGATTTTATTCCTCCAAATAGTTCTGTATGCTAACCTACAACCACACCATCTGCCCATCCACCTCCTCCTAACAGGGGCTACCAGGACATTCAGATCTGTGGTCCACAATGACTTTACCAGAGGGTCCCTGCCATGCAATCTGCTGCTTTGCTAACACTGGACTACTTGACACTGGTGCCATGCGCATCACGCTGCAAGCTGCTGGATTTCCATATGTGGATGTCTCAAAAGGAAATTGCCAATGCTGTTGGCATATCTGGCACCACTATATAACCTGGATTATCTGTTTCCATTGGTCCCATCACTGAACACCGCGCATTTATTGTTAAGGTCTTGCTCACCTAATATGTTAGGTATTGATCTGTAATGCAAGATGCATTATACCATGTATTGTTCTCCTGATGGTATTCATCTAGAGTTTCCACAATGTAGGCAAGCTAAATGTTGCTTTTTCCTCCAACAGCCCACTCACGAGGAGCCTCCTACAGAGCCTCCTTCACTACTAATACTCGCACAAGCTATTCAGGAACAGCATCTTATTGACTCAGTGCCAGTGGCCCTCTGGGCAGCACATGCGAATAACGTAGGACACATTCTCTCTGCTTACCCCGTTTGCATCACTCTCAATGCAGGGGTATCTCTCCAACATGTGCGTTTCTCCTCAATGATTTCGACCCGTTCCATCCATCTATTCTCCCCAATAATTTAGAATCTCTCGCTTGGTCCAGACAAACCGTTGTGATGTGTTCTTGACATTCCTCTGTCTCCAGGAACTCTCCCTCAAACTGTTTCTCTGGGTCTTGCTTCCCATCACAGTCTCTTACTTCTGGCTTTTCCTCTAGTTCTCTTATTCCCGATTATCATGCCTTCTGTCTGCAGGTCGTATCCTCCCCCTGTTTTGCGTCTTATTCTTGTGTACTACGCCTGTGTCCCTTGCTTGTTTCGATTTCTTATGTGTTCTGTTGCTGTTCACTTTTTCTTTCAGGATCTCCTCCTTTAGTTTGCTGCTCATTTCCTACACCCCTTCGCCTCCTTTTATTCCAAGCCCTGCCCATCCCACCCATCCTCTGGCTGCTGTCCTCCACATGGCTCTGTAGGCCAGAGGCCTGTGGCTTTCCATGTGTGCTGTACTACGACTTCCATGATCACACGCCAAATTTTTCACTTGCATCTTGTCTCTGCCCTCTTCTCTGTCCCTATCCACCAGGACTATCAGTACCTCTTTGCATCCACTTACAAGGGACTTCAGCTCACCTACAGGTCCCTTCCAAAGGGCTTTGATGCCCCATCTCTCAGGAAGACCTGCAGCTTGTCACATTCCCAGGGGGTCCACTATAATCCAATACATGGATGACCTACTCTTAGCATCACCTTCCTTTCAGGTCTCCCTTGTAGACTCCAACTCACAGGGTCTCCTGACGCTTGCACAGCCTTCACCAAGAGCAAGACTGCACCTCTCCATTGCTCCTGCCCTTTCGGACTACTCTAAATCACTCCCCCTGTTCAGTGTTGGGAAAGCGGGGTATGCCATAGACCTACTCACATAGAAGCACAGGGACCTACAACGCCCTGCTGCACATTTCAGCTCACAGTTGGACCCTATAGCCTCTGCATTTCCCAAAGGTCTCAGAGTGGTAGCTGCCGCTGCCCTTCTCCTTACAAAATCTGACATCATTGCCCCAGCACAGGCTTGCACGATTGCCACACAACGCACAGCCACTATATACACACTGATTCACATTACGCTATTGATATATCACATGACTGCAGGGCCCTCTGGAAACAGAGAAGTTTCATAACTTCACAAGGTACTCCCATTTTCAATGCACCGTATGTTGAAGCAACGCTTATTGCAATTCTGCCATATACGGAGTAGGACATTATAAAGTGCAGGGCCCACATTCTGACCACACCCTCCATGGCCCTCAGACTTCTGTTGATGGGCTCCAGTTTTTCCTATGATTTGAAAACCACCTAGCATCTCTTTCCATCCTGGCCTTCCAGTTCCATAAACTCTGACAGAGGTCTCTTCCCCCCCACCACGAGATCCACATGTGGAGGCCCGTGCGAATGTCAGTTACTTCACCACCTTCCTCTGAGCTCTGTGACTTGCAACTAACTGATGATCTGGTGTCATACTGCAAAATACTAATGCTTCTCGTCAGTTCTCACTTCCATCAAATTCAAGAAGCTCTGCTTCGGCCACCTGAAAAGCTGTGCCATGGCCTCCTGCCAGAGATTGGGTGGTCCTGAAAGTACATCAGCAAAAATAATCCCTGCATCCTCGCTCGAAAGTTCCTGACAACCCATGCCGCAGCCCACGCCCGCCAGTGTGTTAATCCAGTCTGTTAAAGCAGCACCTCCACTCGACGATAAACAGCAAGAAGTCCAGGACAAAGACAACCTGTCTGCCATCACCAAAGACGCATCAAAACTGCAATCTGCAGGGGTACAGGAGAAAGAGACCCCTCTTCAGCAGCCCACTGGGTTCCCAGCAGCTAAAACACTGGTGACTGTCTCCAGCCCTCATCAACAACAAAGTTTTCCTACCTGTCCCAAGGTACAATTTGAGGAGTGCGGCCACCATCTCACCTGACATCAGCAGGTGAACCATCACTCTCAAAGGTTTGCTACCCTTGTCTCATGTGGGTGAACCAGCACTCTGAAAGGTTTTTGCTACCCTTGTGTCCTGCACGTGGCCTATTGCTCTCAAAAGGTTTTGTAACCAAGCAGCCATGATAACGCTGCGCAACTGGAGTTTAGGTGCATAAGTGCCCCAGCTGAGGGGAGCCCCCTCGCCGCAGCAGATTTCTTCCAGCTCTAGATGCCATCATCCTCCAGGAAAGTATCCTGAACTTTTGCATAACATCTCCTGTCTACTGGGCCCTGTAACGGTCGACACTCTTTGGAACTTTCAGGCATAAGGCCCCAATCTACATAAGGCTGGACTACTAAAGCAAGGAATATTGCTGCAATTACCTTAGTAAATGTGAGACACTTGCACCATGTTGCTGTTCATTACCATGGTATTGATTCTGCCTCACCCTACAGCCACCAACTTACACCCAGACACTAACACGTTGCTTAATTTCTCTCTGGCCTATGCAGACCTAATAAATGCCGACGATTGCAAGATCTGCACCCATACTACTATGCATGCCAGTGGGGGGATTCCCTTCATCCCTATCCCATTCAATCTTGCTGAATGGTGTTATAGGTTTCTGATTAATGACTGTTCTTGTCCCAATATGACCAACCCCTTTACCCGTGGATTCTTCTACCACAGCAACGTCGATGCAATACCTCAGAAGAGACGGACTGCATTTGTTCCAAATGCTCCGACCTCTTTCACTGCTTCAAAACACTTTAGGTTCAAAAGGCTCTTCCATTCTGTATGGTATTATAATAGTTATAATTGCAGCATTTGTGATGATAGTTTTTCTTGTTTGCTGCCTTCTGTCATGCTGAGTTAGACCGGTGTCTGACTGGCGTACTTAGGCCAGACCGCTGCCACCTGAAATAGTTTGAAATTTCAGACATTTCAAGGCATAAAATAAACAATGTTGCATAGCAATTTGCTATGCAATTGTGTAGGTTTGCTAATTAAATTGACACTTGTGTAGCAAAACCAGCTATTTAAATTACCCTGTTCATTGAAAACACAGCTCAACCTGCATGCCTCCTGTTCCTGGAGGGGAGCAGCTCCAGCAATGGAGCCACAAAGGCATAGTTCCTTAAAGTAGCTGCACAGTGAGCTGCACAGCACAGAAGGTTGCAGAATGTCATGGCACACAGGAGCCTCCAATGCCTACTATGCAGACCAGCCAGAGTCCCAAGGCTTCCATGAACTCTAATAGGACGTGTAAGTGGTTGTGCCACCCAGTTCAAAGGAGGGAAGCACTGTCTAAGGCCATCCGAGGCACCGCAACATGACACGCTCCATCATCGACAGCAGCGCCTGCAAGGAAAAACAGAAGAAACATTGAAAAAGTCAGTTTAAGGTTGCGCTTCGCCATACTTCGCGCTTTTCCTTAAACCGTCACTTACCTGCTGTCGAACATTGCGGTAGCATCCATCTTCCATCCGGCCACGTCTCACAGCTGCATTGAGGCAGCATTTCTATCTAAGGGAAGAAAACAGAAGAGAGACATTATTGCGGGCATAAATAGGAGCAACATATAAAGACATTAAACAGAACGAACAGCATCACAAGAGCTCAAGAAAGACTTACCAATCATAAGGAGAAGCATAGTCGCAGCTGGACTGGACTAATCCTTATCAGGGATCAGTGAAGGAACTAGATCCCATTCGACGCACCCCTGCCAGAAGTAGCAGGACGGAGAGCTTATCTTCCACAATTCAAAGGTGAGCTTTATGGGCTGGAGTATGCTCACAGAAACCGTACTTTGAGGTGAAGGGTTCGAGAGGTACAACAATCACAGATTGGCGCACTCACATACTTATCTCCACGCAGGAGCAGTATCACCACGTACCACCGCTCACATCTTTTCTACTGAGGGAGAGGCCTGAAGGGGGTGATTCAAATTCAGGGAGGGCTGCAACCGTGCCCCAATGCCTCAGACCAGGTGAGCGTAACAAGGAAGGGGTATCCCACTGAGACATTGGGCCTCATTACAAGTTTGGCGCTGGCCTTGCCAGTAAAACTGGCAGGCTGCCGCAAAACTTGCAAATTTTTCCGGCACCCATGAATGGTCAATTACCAGGTCATTACAGCCCCGCCGGACCCGGCAATTGGCCATTCACGGACTCTGGAAAAAAATGCTCCCCATTCCCATTCTCCCCATTGACCCACATAGGGCTCAATGGGGAGGTCGGATGCACCGGCACCATTCATGAATGGTGCCGGTGCATCCGACATGCTCTGCTCGCGGGTGCCGGTATGCCCACCTGGTGGGCGCGAAGGCACCCACGAGTAGAACTCTTTGCCGGTTCAGTAACAACGGTACCGGCAAGCTTACCGGTACCATTGTTACCGGACCAGCAAACGTATAATGATGCCCATTGTCCTGTATAAGACACCAGTGAACATAGGGCAGCAGGAGCAGTGATATTGGGATCCTGTCCAACTGAGACCCCGACTCCTGATCCCAGTTGGCTGACACCTGGAGCTGGAGGGGCACCATCTTGAGGCGGACGTGCTGTACAGTGAGCATGCAGGAGGCCATAGGCAGGTGGTCATCAGGCCGGGAATGTGCTGAAATCAGCATGCCGAGGTGGTCGTGTTGGTCAAAAACTGCCCCACCGCCTTGCGGAGGGACAGAAGCCTCTTGGCCGTAGGATACACCCGGTGAACCATAGTGCTCCAACGCATCCCTAGGAAGACCAGTTCCTGAGATGGGCACAACTGTGACTTCCTTCGGTTGAGAGACAACCCCGGCTGATGAAGGATATCCACCAGTCTCTGGCAGGAGTGCACCACCCCTTCGGATGACCCTGCCCTCATCAGCCAGTCAAAGGCCCGCCACTGCTTTCATCAACTTCGTGAAGACACAAGGGGCCATGTTCAGGCCCAAGGGGAGCACCTTGTACTGCAGGTGGTACAGAAACTTCCGATGCGGTGGATATATGGGTACATGCAGATCCGCATCCTAGAGGTCCAGGGAACACATCCAGTCCCCTATACACAGAGACTGTGTGTGCGGGAGTAATCATCTTGAAGCCCTCCAGAAGTAAAGACATTTATAAATGACATGTCCAGGACTATGATCGGGCCCGCCTGGTGGTTCTTGGTTACCTCAAAAAACCTGTAATAGTAACCGAAGTAACCTACTAGAGGAACTGGTTCTATCGGCTGCATCTCCAAGAGCCAAAGGACTTCCTGTAAAAGAGCAGGGGTCCCGATCTGACGAAGAGAAGGAGAAGATGGTAGAGGCAAAGTAAGAGGAAGACTAAAGCCTGTGGAGACTACGGAACGGATGCACTGGTTGCTAAAAAGACGCTTCCAGGTGTCCTGGAACAGAGCCAAACGGCCCACCACAGGCAGACTGTGTTCCCCGACCTTAACATTACTGCTTCTTGGCATCAGAGGTGGGGGCAGAGGAGGGGTGAGCAGAAAAACCCCTTGGGACCTCCTCTGCTGCTTCCTCCTGTTGTCGCTGGGCGACCTGTCAGGCATCTGTGTACCACAGTCTTGGAATCCCTTGAAGCCAGAGAACGCGCAGGGTTTGAGCTTGGTCCTACCCTTGGATTGAGGGAAGGATTTCTGACCTTGTTTTGTCAGGATGGCCAAGAACTTGGCGGTTCGAGTGGAGGTTTTCCTATTTGTTAATTCGTCATCGGTGGACAAATGAAACAGGTCCACGCCCTCAAAGGGCAGATCCAGGATTCGCTCCTGCACATCAGATGAAAGCTTTGTGGCGTGCATCCACAGCGCCCTTCTCATCTCAACCCCCAGGCACAGCCCTCTGCTGGCTGTATCGATGTGGGCGACCGAAGATTCCAGGAGGTCCTGACCAATGGCCCGGGCCTCTGCGAGACCAACCTTGAAGGAGGCTTGCTTGTCCGAAGGGAGGTCAGGCAGAAATTCCATGAGCTCCTGCCACAGCCAAGAGGGAATCCGCGTTGGCCTGTGCAGATATAGCTCTGAGATGGAGTAACAGTGCTTTCCTAATGACTCCAGAACATTGTTTTCCTTGGAGTGGCAAATGGAGGCGGCTCACATGGAGGAAGACGAAGACAAGGGTTTAGGACACAACGAGGCCGCTGCCACCATAGAGGAATGGGGCTGCACGTCAGAGGCCAGGAGGATTGGCTCCCCATCTGTCAGCCTAAACCCGCTGTCCAACTTTTTGTTCATCTGGGCGTTGGCCCTGGGCTTCACCTAGACCTTCCACGCCACCTGCAGGACATCCTTCTGTAGGGGAATGCCAGACCAGGTCGTGGTGCATTTGCCCAAGACCTCTGCTTGCACACTCAACTCCTGAGGGGCTTCCTCAGGAAGTGGGACCCCCCAAAAACTCCTTCAGGCCGTGAAGGCAGTCATGAAAGGCCTTAACCGATGCAGAGGGTTAATCATCCTGTGCGGCGTCATCATCATCACCCCCCTTTTTTTTAGAGACTGAGGGCCATTCGGGCCCTAGGACACAGGTGCCAGCGGAGTCCCCCATGTCCAGAGCCGCAGACATGTCCAATGGCTGTTGAGGGCAGGGTGTTGGTGGCACAGGAGGGGGTGAGGGTGGCGAGGGGTCAGAATCACCGGTGGGACCAGGAGCACGGGAGGAAGAGGAGTATCACCCAGAGGAAGGGGCCAGGTGGCGCCACCTGCGGGATGACCTTCACAATGTCCTTCAGGATTCCCTTCATCTGAGAGGAACGCATGAGGAGGAGGAAGCGCTCGAAGAAGTGGTCCTCGCAAGCAGTCGGATTTCCCCAGGAGGCCAGCCCTCTGAAGCTTTAAGCCTCCGCTCGTGGTCAAAGCGCCAGGGTGCCTGGTAGTGTAGTCATACAGTTGTGATGGGTAGATTTAGCCCCTAAGGGACCAAAAATCTGCCCCATAGGATCTGCTGCCACTTCCAGAGGGGAAGGGGGCCGGGATCATCCTACAAAGCCCATTCGATGGGCAAAAGCACTGGAGGTCCTTCAACTGAATCCAAGATGGTCACCTGCCTGGCAGGCCCCGCCACGGCTGCTCTGCCACTTTTAACCCTTGTGCCACGCCCTGGGTGAGCGGGAGCAAAGACCCTGTGCCAGGAGAGGCCTCAGACACAAGAGGATTCAGCTTGGGTCTTGCACCCGAAGCAGTAAAGTCGACCCCATAGATGATCTCTGGTAGGCAATGAGCCCTCGGCCTGCCGGCAGTCGTAATGCCCTTATTCACAACCTCAGAGCGAGCACCGTTAGGCAGGGAGCCCTCAGCACCTGTGCCAGTAGCAGTGCTGTATCTAGCCGAGAACAGACTCTTTGAGGCGGCACTCGATTCCTTACCCCGTGGGGTAGAAGACGAGAACAAGACTGATCGTCCTCCCGAGGATAGCTTGGTCCTAGAGATCAAGTCCTTAAGGTGGGGAGGAGAAGTGTGGAAGATCTCCCTCCACTGGGACAAACGATTCTTCAATGCCCTGTGAACGAGAGCGCTGCAGGCAGAACAGGAGTCCCAGTGGTGGTCAGGACGCAAGCACTCTAGACAGAGTGCATGGGGGTCCGAGGCCAGTAATGAACGGTCGGATGAGGCACACCTGGTGAAGCCATCTGTAGTCACTGAGGTGAGGCGCCGGAGGGGGCGTTCCCACATCAGAGGCTGTGCCCCCACTTGCTATGCTAAATTTAAAGGGGAAGCTCAATCTTTCACTGCCAAACGTTCCGGTACCGTCCCCATGCTGGGGGACTCCCACAGGGAGGGAGCATAGGGGATGGGATATATGAGTAAAACCGGTATTAAACAAAATTAACAATTGGAACATCATGGTGGACGAAAGGCTGCCGAGGGGTAAAACTAGAGGTAGGAGAGACAGTATTGCTCCTAAAAATGTAATAAAATGAGAATTACTGTCACTAGCCATTCCTGTGGTTCCCATGCACTTTTATCATTAAGGGAGGTAGTATTGCTACACAAGAAAGCCAATGGAAAACTGGTCTCCCTGCCCTTAAGAATTAACCAGTGTCCTCAAAACAAAATGAGTAGAGTTCTAAAACATCTTCCTCGCTAAAAATAGGCCTGGCTCCTAACATCAGTCTGCAGATATGTTGCATGAAAGGTATTGGAAACATCTTTCCTAACAGGAGTGATGAGGGGAAAGAACCCAGAGAGCAAAGCCATTTGCTTGCTGAAGCAACCCAGAAGAGGTTTCCCCCTGCAAGAGTTGTTTATGCACAGAAATAGTACCAATTTATAAGAAGAGCGAGAGTGGCTACCCAGAGAATTATTGCCCAAACTCCTTAATAGAGAAAATGGCGAAAATGTATGGAAAAATTCCATTGGCACGACATTTTTGATATCCATGGAGTATTTAGGAAGAACAAAGGCACAAATTAGCTATTTTTGCTTTTAAGTGTGTTAATGTAAATAAAGTACAAAAAAAAATTATATTAAATTTTTATTGATTTTTCAACTGTTAACAGGGCAATAAGGAAGAATGGGTGGAATGCTCTGATTTCAATGAATATTCCCAATTTGTTACTGGCAGCTATACAACGTTTATATACTGATAATATGTCAGGGGCAAGGTTTAGGAAAAGGGGGCAATGTACTGTTTTTTTTAAATTAAGCAATAGAGTAAGGTAGGGTTGTGAGTTAGCCCCATTTTTACTTTTTCTAGATCTTAACTTTTTAGCAGATGCAATTCAGAATTTAGATTGTAATGCGCCAATATTAGGAGACAAAAAGGTAAGCATTCTGTTATATACTGCTGATGTAGTTGTTTATATCAAAGAGCAAGTTTGGGATCAGGAATTGACTTAAGACCTTGGAAAAAAATGCACAGAATGGGCATTAGCGGTTAGTTTGAAAAAGAGGGGGTCTATGGTTTGAAACAGATTTAAGAAAACAGTACTGATTATACTTAATTGTGTGGAAATCTCACAGCTTGACCAGGTTGATTATTTGGGGCCAAGTCTGAGTCCGACAGCTAATAGCAACAGGTCTGTGGTGGGGTGGCCCCATCTGCTCAACACTTCCTGTAGTACTCTCCCATTCAATTGCCACTCGTAATTGTCTGCGGCTAGGCGCCAGTCTGTCCGCCTCCAGGTTGGATTCTCCCAGAAGGTGTACCGCCAGGATCCACACCTCCCGACTGATAGCCCCTTCTCAGATTTCCAGGGTCAACTAGCACAGCTGCGGGGATATAGTGACCCCCTGTTTGTTGATATGATAAATGCAGGTTGTGTTGTCTCTGAATGCACACAGACCTGCCCTTGATGGTGGGGAGAAAGGACTTGTGGGCAAACCAGACTGCCCTAAATTCCAGCCAGTCGATGTGATTTTGCTGGTCTGTCTGGGTCCAGAGCCCATGCACCGAGTGCGTTCCCAGAGTAGCTCACCACCCACGGAGGGAGGAGTCCATGCTAATGTTGTACTCTACAGTGGGTACATGGAACGGCCTGCCCACCAAGATTTCTCCTCCTGCTGCCACCATTTGAGATTGTGGTCCAGATGTTGTGGGATGGTGACCTGTGCCCCCCCCTTATGGCCCGATTCCTGATCCCAGGAATCTGCCAAATGCAACTGAATCCTCCTCATGCAAAGTCTGGTGTACAGGACCGCCAGGAGGCATGCTGCCAGAACGCCACGAAGGTGTTGATACCACCAAGCCATGGTAATTGACCTGCTGTGGAAATGGGAGACGGCAGTCCGAATCGCTGTTACCTTATCCCCAGTGGGGAATACCCTCTTGCTGCTGTGTGTCCCACAACAGGCCTAGAAAGACTAGCGTCTGTGTAGGGGTGAGCTGAAATTTCTGTTAGTTGATTGGAAACCCCAGGTTGAATAGGGTGGAGATGGGCCTGTCCGCTGAGGCTGGAACCTGCTTCAGAGACGAGGCCCTGACTAACCAGTCGTCGAAGTACAGATAGACACGCAGACGCTCTGACCGGAGGCGGGCTGCCATTGCATTCATGAGCCTCATGAAGACTCTGGCAAATTGTGGGGGTGGGGGTGCACAGCTGGTTCAGCTCAAAAAGATTTATCTAAAGCTTCTCTAAGCTCCGTACATTAGGGCTTCGCCAGCCTTACTCTGCCGCTTCCCAGTCTCCAGTGGTGTCCAGTTGAAGACTGGGTCAGAATTTGAATATCGCTACCCTCGGGGAGAGGGAAAGCCTATAAGAAACTATAATTTATTACCTATTAAATACAGAAACAGCGAAGCCCCCACCCGGAAGATGGATCAATAGATCCGAAACGCGTTGGTTACTTGTTATATCTACTAAAAGACCTTCCCTGGATGGAGCTTGTGTTCAGTACAAACTCTCTGTAGAAAGCTTCCCAAGAGGGGATTGATCTTTACATGACAAATCTATATCTGCTGCTTGATACTTAATACTGTAACATGTACATGATTTAGTGAATGTCAAAGCCATGTGAGAACTTAGGCCATACACTGGAGTATATACTACAATGATCTTGTTTTTATGTTTTGTTATGTTTTTCTATGTCGCTGATTCGTCTAACATTATCAGGAAATGTAAATTTACTTTCCGGATTTAACTTTGAAAACCGATGGTGAGATGGTAATTAAAATAACCATATCCCCGAATACTGTGGTACACGCTGTTTTATATGTTTCTTTGGTCTATTGAAACGGATGCTTTTCAGTGATTGTTTGCATTTTTTCATTGAATTATCGATTGAAGTAGTTATTGAAGAACCAGTCTATATTGAGTATACAAATCTCTCTAAGTGAGAATTATAAATATAAGCTTGTAATGACATATAATCCGCCAATGTGGCAAGAATTTATGCTTTGAACTGAGGTTCTTTAGGAGTGCATCTGGGCTTACTGCATAGCAATATGCAGTTCAGGTTGTGTCCTCATGAAGACTCTCTCAGCTGAATTTAACCCAAAGGGCAGAACCTTGTACTGAAAATGCAGGCCCATGACCCAGAACCAGAGGAAAGCCTGGTGAGGCTGCACACTACAAACTTGGATATATGCTTCCTTCAGGTCCAGGGAGCACATCCAGTCTCCCCACACAATGTCTCGGCTATGAGTGCTGACATCACCATCTTGAACTTCTGCAGGGGTAGGTTAACATTCAGGGAAGACAAATACACCACCACTCGCAGGCCCGCCTGGTTCTTCTTCTGAATAGCAAAGATGTGAGAGTAAAAGCACTGCTCCAGCTGCGGGGGATGGGGAGGGGTAAAGGGGAGTACCGATCTGTGGGATAGGGGGGAGAACTCTGGAGAGAAGGAGGAAGAGGTAACCGGAAGCCCCAGGACACCACTGAGATGACCCATGCGTCTGTGAACTTCACCCGCCAAGCATGACTGTGCAGGGCCAGCCTGCCCCCAACTGGGCTGCGGTGGACCTGAAAAGAATTGTCATGGTTTCTTCTGGTCAGAGGCTGATGAGTGGGAGGGGGACTGGAAAAAAACCTTATTTGTTGCTTTTTTTTTTTTTTTTTGCCTGTGCTGACTGGGAGACCTGCCAGGCTGCCTGGCTTTCGGTCCTGGAACCCATGGAAACCGCCAAACAATCGCCCCTTGTCTTAGCAAGACTGCCTGTGAAAAAGGCTTTGCTGCTGGCTTGGTAAGGATCGCAGCGATTTGGCTGAGAGCTGCTCTTCTTCTTGTCCAGCTCTTCAGTTGTGGAGTGGAAAAGATTACCCCCTTCAAAGGGAAGGTCCAGGATTCTATCCTGGACATGCGGGTTGTACCTGGTAGCCTTTAGCCAGGCCGTGCGCCTCCTGTCCATTGCGAGACAGATAGCTCCGTTAGCCGTGTCGATGTGGCCTACCATGGCCCCTTTAATGTCCTGTGCCACGAGTTTCCCCTCAGCTAGGCCCGCTTTGAATGAGGCTTGCTTGTCCTTAGGGATGTCAGGCAGGAAGTCTGCAAATTCCCTCCACAGGTGTTGATTAGCCGCAGCCAGGATAGCCTCTGCGTTGGCGTTCCTGAGGTGTAGACCAGCATTGTAATAGACCTTCTTGCCATACGATTCAAGAGTCTATTCTTCCTTGTTCAAGAGTGCTGCAGTGCTAGACGAGGACGCTTGGGGCTTGGCATACATGGATGCTGCACCAATAACCGATGAGAGGTTGTGGGTGTGTCGAGAGCAGCATCCTGTCCTCATTCGCCTGTCTGAACTTCGCATCCAGCTTTTGGTTAACGGGTTGTGTGGAGAGTGGCTTAAGCCACCCCTTCTTGGCCAAGGCCTGCACATCCTTCTTCAGGGGTATGCCAGACCTTTCCTCTACCCTGATCCTTAGGACCTCTGCCAGAACTCTTGCCTCAGGAATCTCCTTCTGGGGATGGGGGTGCAGGGATGCTCAGGTATTCCGACAGGCCAGCAATCCTCTCATAGAAAGCTTTTGCTGGGGAGGGTGTGTCCTGCTCCACCTTTTCTGTGCCCTGCTGGTTATCTACCCCGGGAGGGGTGATGCCAGAATCCTTTGGGGGTGCTTCTGTAGTAGGGGCTTGAACCATGGCTACTGGAGCATCAGAAACGGGCTGCTGCGGAGACGGAGCTGGAGGCAGGAGCGTGGGCCGTGCTGCGGTAGGCTGCACGGGCGAAGCCGGAGGCAACATGTCATTGATAATGCCCCAGAGAATGGAGCCCATTTGTGGAGACCACATGAGACATGAATTTGTCGAAAAACCAGTCCTATCAGGCTGGCTGAGCATGATCCTGCACCGGAGGCGAGCACGCCTGCTGCCTCCCCAGCCCTTGTCCATTCATGGGGTAACTGTACCTGGAACCAGAGATGTTGGGGTATGACGTGGACCAGGTGACGGGCGTCATTGGTTCCAGTCTGCCCTTGGAGTAAAGCTTCTCCTCTATTGATCACCAGGCTGGCGGGCCTCCGCACTTGCCTCCATGGGTACCCGCCTTTGCGGGTCGCGAGTGGCGGTCATCTTGTCTCGTGCCGCTGCCATTTTGTCCGTGCCTTCAGCACATGGATCTGTAGCCAACCTTCTCCTGGGCTCGGCCTGTATGCCTGTCTGCACCGGCTCCACCCTGCCCTGCACATCAGGTGAACACCCAGCAGGCTGTGTGCCCTTGGCCTCCCGGCCGTGCGTATAGGTGCCCCCTGAGGCAAAGTCCCCTCGGGACAAGTCCTGGTAGTGGTAGAGCTCACAGGCCCCTCGGCTGTGGGACCATTAAGGCCCTTGGACCCCCTCTGGTGTGAGGCCGGTAGCTGTGTGAGTCTCAGTGCTCCCTGAGCCGGTGCAAGGGTCAGATTGACCCCTCCTGCCACAGGGCTTCCCCGCCTTTGTCTTCCTCCAGCCGTAGTCCTTGATGCTCTGTGGTAGAGTCTTGTTGAACAGCTGTCTCCAACGCGCAAGCCAGTGTTTAAGCGACCTGGGCGTGAGTGTTGCACGCAGAGCATCGGCCCCTTCCATGGTCTTCACCAAGGCACCAGAGAGTGCGCGCAGGTCTGCTGTGGGGAAGGTACCATCGCACGACACAGCAGAATCCTGTCGAAGCCGACATGCACCGGGGACAATCTAGGGCACTGGTGGACGGTATTCCCAAACCAGCAAAAGAAAAAGAAAAGAAAAAGATTTCAGGGAGAGCGCGTGGAATTACGAGGCTTTAGGCCTCGCCCAGGAGCGATGGTGGAGGGGTCCGTTCCCATCGATGCAGAAAAGGGGACCGAGGTGTGGCACCAGTGGGCGGGGTTAAAGGAACCCGCGCTTCTGAGCCGTGCCCCAGCGCTCCAATACATTTTAAGGGGAAATGTCTTTCTGGTGGAAAAAGAACAAGTTACTTACCTGTAACTGTTGTTCTCCAGCATGGGTCTGGCATGGATTCACATGCTCATGAATATTCCCCGTCGTCAGGCCGGGAATCCTCGGTATAGAAAAAAATCATTATCAGTTTCGTTTCTGATCTGTCTTTCTTAGTAGTAACCAATCACTGGTCTCTGGGTCATACTGCCCCCAGCCAATGACTGCCCTCTCCCTAAGCCCCGTCTCTGGCAGCCATCCTCAGATTTGGTAGCACGTAAAGTGGCAGTATGACCAAGTGAAGAGCCGCAGAGGGGTAGGCGGGAGTTTTCGCATGTGAATCCATGCCAGACCCATGCTGGAGAACAACAGTTACAGGTAAGTAACTTGTTCCTTCTTCAGGATGGGGTCTGGCATGGATTCACATGCTCATGAATAAGAGAATACATAGCAGTACACACATGCACAACCACGGGAAGTGGCAACAGGCTCAACATTAAGCAATACAACAACTCAACATTAAGCATCTCTTACCTCCTCACCAGGCTCACCTTAAGCGAACAGGTTGCGCAGCACTGCTTGGCCGACTTTGGATTCCTCCCTGGAGTCCCGATCGACGCAGTAGAATCTTGTGAAGGTGTGCGTCGACCTCCACGTCGCAGCCCTGCAGATGTCTAGCAGATGCACACTAGACAGGAACGCCGTTGTAGCAGCGATCGCTCTGGTCGAATGGGCTCTCGGACAGCCGGACAGCAGTCGGTTTGCCAACCGGTGACAGTGCATGATGCAGCCGGAGAGCCATCTGGAAATGGAAGTCTTCGAGATAGCCTTCCCTTGATTCACAGTCCCAATATTCACAAATAGCTGTGATGTCTTCCGAAAAGTCTTTGTGCGGTCCATGTAGAACTTCAGCGCTCTAGCTACGTCCAGCGAGTGCAGAGTCCTTTCAGCTGGCGACGAAGGAGACGGGAAGAAAACTGGCAACACCAAGGGTTTGTTGAGGTGGAAGTCCGATGGAACCTTGGGCATGAAGGAGGGGTGCGTCCTCAGCACCACCCTCGTGTCATGAAACGTCAAGTATGGCGGCTTGCAAGATAGGGCCTGGATCTCTCCCACTCGTCGTCCGGATGGCCACGAGAAACGCTGTCTTCCACGACAGAAACTTCAATGGTGCTGAATGCATAGGCTCAAATGGGGGTCCCATGAGCCTGGTCAGCACCACGTTGAGCTCCCACGCCAGGGCAGGGGCCTTCCTCGGCGGTAATGATCGGAACAATCCTTTCATAAATTCCTTCACCAGTCGATGAGACCACAAGGACGCCCGTCCCGTAGTTCTGGTGTATCGTGAGATGGCAGCCAGATGTATCTTGATGGAAGCATGAGCTAGTCCAGCCTTGGCCAATGACAGTAGGTACGGCAATACTTAAGGCGCCGTAATCCGCAGAGGGTTAATCTTCTGTGCATGACAGAGAACCTCTTCCATTTATGTCCGTAGCAGATCTGTCTCGGCCACGCCGGTGCGACGAAGATCATCCTGCACGGGACCTCTGAGCTGGTTGATGAGCCGGAGCAGCGACAGCAGCGGAGGGAACGCATAAAGAAATAGGCCGTCCCAGGTGATTGAGAAAGCATCGCCCATGCTCCTCGGCTGGGGGAACCTGCTGGCGAACCTCTGGCACTTGGAATTCGTCGCTGTCGCGAAGAGATCGATTTGGGGTTCGCCCCATCGTCGGAAGAGTCGATCCACTTGATCCTGGCGTAGTTCCCACTCGTGGTAGAAGCGCAGCTCTCTGCTGAGTGAGTCGGCGATCGTGTTTTTTATTCCTGCCAGATGAAGAGGCACCAGAAACATCCCTTGGGCGACGGCCCAATGCCAAAGATCCTGGGCTTCCTGGGATAGGGCAGGGGATCTGGTTCCGCCCTGCTTCCGGATGTAGAACATTGTGGTGGTGTTGTCGGTGAAGATCCTCACCACCTTGCCCTTGAGGGACGGAAGAAAAGACCTGAGGGCCCAGAACACTGCGCGGAGCTCCAAGATGTTGATGTGGAGTGACTTCTCCTCCGGGAGCCAAAGGACTCTCGCGTGAAGATCTCCGGAGTGCGCTCCCCAACCTTCCAGAGAGGCGTCCGTCGTCACCGTCACCTGGTGAGCTGGGGTCTGAAAGTCTGTGCCCGCTGACAGATGAGAGCGGGTACCCCACCACCGGATCGCCTGACGGAATGTCTCATTGAGAGGGATCCTGTCCTCGAAGCTGCCCGTCGACTGGACCCAGCGGGCGTCGAGGAACTCTTGTAAGGGGCGCATCCGAAGCCTGCAAAGGCGCACCAGATAAATGCAGGAGAACATCATCCCGAGGAGGGACTTGATAGATCTTACCCTGGCCATGTCCGTGGCCAGCAGACGCTGCACCTTGCCCAGAATGGTCCTGGTCCTTTCCTCCGACGGCGAGGCCAGCTGCGCCACTGTGTCGAGCTTGGCTCCCAGAAACAGAGCGACTTGTGACGGAACCAGATGGGATTTTGGAAAGTTATTGAGAATCCCAGGTCCGTGAGCAGCTGGACGGGCTTCGCAGTGTGCTCCACAGCGAGCTCCCTTGTCCTTGCCGGATTAGCCAGTCGTCCAGGTAGGGGTAGACGTGGATCCCCTGTAGGCGCAGCCGCGCCGCCACCGGTGCGAGGCACTTGGTGAACACCCTGGGTGCCGACTTCAATCCGAATGGGAGGGCCTTGAACTGGTAGTGCCGCCCTTGGACCACGAACCTGAGGAACTTTCGGTGTCTTTTTAGAATGGGGATGTGGAAGTACGCATCCTCCAAGTCCAACGACGACAAGAAATCGCCCTCCTCCAGCTGTCCCAGAACATGCTGGAGGGTGAACTTCTGTGCCTTGATGTACTTGTTCAGTCGTCGCAGGTACAGGATGGGGCACCATCCTCCTGTCTTCTTTTTTACGATGAAGTACCTTGAGTAAACTCCGGAGCCCCGAAGCCTCTTTGGGACGAGCTCGATGGCACCCTTCTTGAGCATCGCCCTTACTTCCAACAGTAGTTGAGGAAGTGATTTTCCTTCCTGGCCACGGGTGGAACGGGAGGGCACTTCTTCTGAAACTTGAGGGCGTGCCCTTGGGCCAGGGCGTCCAGCACCCAACTGTCGGTGGAGATGGACTCCCACACGCTGACGAACCTCGCCAGCCGGCCTCCCACCGGGGTGCTTCGGCGGGGGCCTGACCCCACGGTCGGTTCAATCTTCTTTGGAGGCTGCCTTGCCTCCTTGACCTCCCTGTCGACGACGACGGGCACCACCTGACTTGCCGCGTCCCCTGTAGGCTTCCTGGGACAAAGATCTTGCCGCTTGGCGGTACGCATAGGAGCCACTGCCGGACCCCTTGGAGGCACCTTGTCTGCCTCCGGAGCTCCGAAAGGACGGCCGTCGTTGTTGGAGCACTCCCAGTGCCCGGGCAGTCTCCCTGTCTGTCTTGATGGCCTGAAGGGACTCATCAACCGCCTTCCCAAACAGGTTGTTCCCGTGGAAGGGCATGTCCAAAACCTTAGTTTGTACGTCCTGGCGGAAATCCGTCACCTTGAGCCATCCTCGTCGTCTCAGGCAAACGCCGTTGCCCAACTGACGGAAACCGGTGTCGGTGATGTCCGTTGCCACCGTGATGGCATGGTCCGAAGCAATCTCACCTTCCTGTAGGATTCCAAGGGCCTCAGCCCTTTTGGCGTCCGGAAGGAAGTCCAACAGAGGGGCGATTTTGAACCACAACTCCCTGTCGTAGCGGGCTACGATAGCCAGGGTGTTGGCCGCCTTGATAGTCGTCGCTGCGGATGAGATGACCCGTCGTCCCATCGTGTCCAGCTTCCTGCCTTCGCCGTCCAGGAAGTTGATGTCAAGGCCGATGCCCCCCCAGCTTTCTTCTTTGCCGCCGCCGCCGAGACGACCGAATCCGGGGTAGGTTGCGCCCGAAGGCACAAAGGGGGCAGCGTCGGGGTCCTGGTACTTCTTCTCGTACCGGTCCCTCTTTGCCGGCGCCGTGGCAGGGTTCTTGAGGAGGGGGAGCCCCTCATCCCAGATGTCATCAAGAAGTGGTACGGCGAGGACAGTCTTCCTTTTAGCCTTGCGCAGTTGGTAAAGGAACCCTTCCTTCTTCTTCTCTTCTGGGCAGAGCTGGAAGAGCTCGGATGCCCTGGAAATCATGGCATGAAAGGATCCAATCTCGTCGGGCGGGGAGGCCCGAGCAGGAGGCGACGGGGGACACGTCCCGTCGTCGCCTCCGTCGTCATCCGTGTCCGTGCCTGTATCATCCCCGTGGGTAGTAGACTGTGGGGAAGGCAGAGCAGGAGGGAGAGGTGGCGTAGGATGCGTCGTCCTCCTCTTATGCGGTGGACTTTCCGAAGGTCCTGGCTCCGGTTCCCCCGTCGGGTCTGGCTCAGGTACCTCCGTCGGGGGGAGGGGCAACCATGTCCTCATCTTCGAGCATAAGGATTGAATCGCTGACAAAATGGCCGCCCAAGTGTCCTGCGGTGCTGGAAACGACGGGCGCGAGGGCTCTTGTGGAACCTCGTCGCCGACACCGTCGCCCTCGCCCTTGTCGGGATCCCTCCCGATGGGCTGGGCCTCTTCCATGACTTCGATGAGCTCTTCTTCAGAGGTCGTGTCCGTATCCACGATGGCCACCTGCCCCTGCCCCACCTTTTCCAACGAGGACTTCGTAGGGGTCTTCTCAAGGGCCTGAAAGACGACTCCCTCCGCGGTGGCAGGGAGTCTCTGGGTCCTGAGGTCGCCTCCACTGGCGTAGCCTCCACAGGCTGAGCCAGGGCCACTGCGACATCCTCAATCAAGGTCTTAGAATTAAGGCCATCGTCACCTTCTGTACGCCTGGGGCCTTCACCTTGGGGGGAGGGTCAGAGCCTCGCTCCCCCTATGCCGGAATCTTCGAGATCGACCGGGGCCTCTCCAGAAGCTTTGCCGGGTTCTCGGACTTCCTCTTACCCAAGCCAGAGCTTTGGCTCGTGGTTGATGGCGCCAGGGAGGATGCGCCCTGCCTGGCAGCCAAGGAGCCTGACCGTTCGGCGCTCCCGGTGCTTGGCCTTTTGTTGGGCCCCCGTCGCCGGGGTGCCCTCACAGGACTTAGAAGACCGCTCAGACTTCTTTTTCTTCTTCTCGCCTGACGGGCTCTTCCCTCCCAAACAGTTGGCGAGACGGAGGTGGCGATCCTTCATGGTCCGCTCCGACATGTTCCCACAAAACGCACAGTCCTTCTACGTGTGCGTCTTGTCCTCATGGAGACAGTAGAGGCATAACGAATGCTCGTCCTCCTTGAAAACATTCTGAAGCTGGCATCCAGGGTAGGTCCTGAACAGCTTCCCGGGCGTCGAGCTTCCTTTGTCCTGGGCCATGTCCGGGGTAGGCCTCGGAACTTCTGGAATCCTCCAAAAGCGTAACTCGACAAAATCTTCACCCTTGAGGGGCGTAGAAAACTCTGAAACGGATCCCCATTGATCGGATGTAGAAACGGTGGAGCTTGAGGCTCTATTTAACCGAAAAATGAGAAAAATCTCCTGAAAAAGCGCGTAAACGCAGCAAAAGCTCGAGAGCTACAGGACGAGGACTCCCAACACTTGAACGTGCGGTAAAAATCTGAGGATGGCTGCCAGAGGCGGGGCTTAGGGAGAGGGCAGTCATTGGCTGGGGGCAGTATGACCCAGAGACCAGTGATTAGTTACTACTGAGAAAGACAGATCAGAAACGAAACTGATACTGATTTTTTTTCTATACCGAGTATTCCCAGCCTGACGACGGGGAATATTCATGAGCATGTGAATCCATGCAAGACCCCAGGTTGGAGAATTATAAATTACTCACCAAAGTGACTAACGTACTCCTAGTCCATAGTCCCCTTTCCTCCATACTGTATCGGGCGTCCCTTGCTAGGGACGCGAGACAACCTTTTTCACCAGAAAAATCATCTTCTCCCATTAAATTTAAATGCGCGCGGGGGTGCAGCCCTGAGAGCATGCGCTTCCCTGACTCCGCCCACCAGCGCCACTCCTCAGTCCCATTTGACACGTCGACAATATTAACATTGGCTAATGACACCAGTTCTATTAGGGGGAGCATGGTGGGACATATGGAGGAAAGAGGACTATGGACTAGGAGTATGTTAGTCACTACGGTGAGCAACTTATAATTACTCCTACGCCCCTTCCCTTTTCCTCCATACTGTAGGGGCGATTACAACTGAATGTGGCTCCTGGGTGGAGAGTTTTTGTAACGCTCACCTGATTCCCGTAGAGGCGCCGGTCTTGACTGGGCGTATACCGTATCTTCAAAGGTGATGTGTAACACACGGCTGGCTCTTTGGGCTGGACCTCTGTGCACTGTATGTCTGACTCGAAGGGTAAGATGTCTGCAGATAGAAAATATGGGATTAATGAACTGGGTTATTGAATGTCTCTCTCTTCTTCCCTTTCTCTTCTCCTGTAGAACCCCAAAGGTTAACGCTCTCACCTTAGGTAAGTGAACGCCGTGCTCTCCATCTGCCTCGGGGCAGGGTGCTGTAACCAGTTTCTTCACTGGATAAGGGGAGCAGGCCTCTTGACTTCAGAGGACTGCTGTCCGTCGTTTACTGCACGAACGGTAAGTTTCGAGTAATTCTAATGTCTTTAAAAGTCTTTAGTAATGATGTCTCTTGTTTTGCAGGGTTCCGGCGATGGCGGATGACGGGCTGAAGTGAGTTGAAGATGGAGACCGTGTGATGAATAGAAGCGCCTGGAAGCACGTAAGTAAGCGCTTGTTGCCTGCTTCACGATGCGCTCTAACTGTCTTTTTATTTTGCAGGTACAAGTTCGGAGCGGCTGCAGGGTGCCGGAATACCCACTGGGTTAGATGTGGAAAGGAGTAATGGCACGTGAGTATTAAAGTTCCCCAATGTCTTTAAACGCACCTTGTTTTGTCTTTCAGATGCGGGATGCAGCGCCGAAGGCCTCCGGAGCGTGCGAAGAGTTGGTAAGCTTTTGTCTTCCAGATGCCGGAATGCAGTGCGAAGACCTCCGGAGCGCACGAAGAGTAGGTAAGCCTTTGTCTTTCAGATGCCGGAATGCAGCGCGAGGCGTTGGTGACAGCCGATGGACCAGGTAAGTGAAGCGCTGTCACTGAAGACCGTAATGCTAACCTGTTCTTTCTTGTCTTTATAGGTGTTGCTGAAGACTGGATTCAGGATGGTAAGCCTTTTTCCTTAGGCCCAGGATCAGATGCAGAAGACACGATGAGCGTTCTGCTGCAGAGGATGCAGAATAACGCAAAGCAAGATTCATCCATCGGGTGTGGTTTAAATAGCCTCCTGTAGTGCTTAGGTGTCTCCTTCCACAGCCAGGCCTAGGTAAGAAAAGAGTTCCTGCTTTCCAGAAGAGTTCCAGTGTTCTGAACCTAGGGAGTGGCTCCTGCCCCACCCAACAGAAAAAGTAGTTCCAAACAGAAGAGGATCAGAGGCTCAACTGGCAGGCAAGTAAGCAGCATGGTCTGCTGCAGGTAAGTCCACCCAAGCATTATGAGCCCGGCGCTTCCAGCGCTGGGACTGGGCATATTTATGAGCCTGGTGCCACTGGCGCCAGGACTGGGTCCAAAAGGTCCCAATTGGGACTGGTTGGCACTCGGAACCTGGATTATGGATCTGCTTCCAAGGGAGTTGGGAAAACCCTGACCTTTTGGAAGCAGAGATCATGACAGTACCCCCCCTCAAGGCCCCTCCCAAACCGGGCTTCTCCGGGGGTTTTGGCTTGTCAGGAAATGTTCGGTGAAATCTTTTGATTAGGCGAGGAGCGTGGACATATTCAGCAGGTTCCCAGGATCTCTCTTGGGGGCCGTAGCCTTTCCAGTCAATTAGGTAAAATAGTTTAGATTTGGAGATCTTGGAGTCCAGAATGCTTTTGACTTCAAACTCGAGTTCTCCATCAACTAGGATGGGTTTTGGAGATTTAGTTAGTCGGGTTTGAGGTTGCACGGGTTTTAATAGAGAGACGTGGAAGACCGGATGTATCTTCATGTGCGGGGGCAAGTCCAACTTGACCGCTACTGGGTTTACTATGGTAGTGATGGAATAGGGACCAAGGTATCTTGGGTTGAATGTGCGTGGCCCTTTTAGAGGTAGATATTTGGTGGATAACCAGACTTGATCCCCTACTTGATATTGAGGGGCTTCCTTCCGATGTTGATCTGCTCCTTTCTTGTATTGTTCTTTAGCCCTTTGAAGGTGAGAAACAGCTTCCTTAAAGGCTTGGGTGATTGTAGAATGCAGGTAGTATACTGCTGGTGTTTCAAGATCTTGGAGGGGATCCAACTCCGAGGTTCGAGGGTGACTGCCGTATAAAAGAAAAAACGGGGTTTTCCCAGTTCCCGAATGGACAGAGTTATTGTAGGCATATTCGGCTATCCAAAGGATGTCTTTCCAAGTTTTTTCAGTTTGTTGCAGCATGCAGCGTAAATACTGTTCCAGAGTTTGATTGGTCCTCTCGGTTTGTCCGTCGGTCTGAGGGTGGTGACTGGTCGATAGTCTCACATCAATTTGAGCCGACCGACAGCAACTTCGCCAAAAATGAGAAATAAATTGACTACCTCGATCCGAAATTAGAACCGAAGGAAAACCGTGCAGTCGGACGATGTTTTCGAGAAATTCTCGGGCCAGAGTTGCTGCTGTTGGCAAGCCTTTGAGCGGAATGAAATGCGCCATCTTGGAGAATAAGTCCACGATTACTAGAATCGTATTGTATCCGGAGCATGGAGGTAGATCGGTGATGAAGTCCATAGAAAGCGTATGCCAAGAGCGAGGTGGGATGTCAATAGGGCGTAAGAGGCCTGCTGGTCTTTCCTTTTGACTCTTGTTTTGGGCGCATATTCCACAGGACATTAAAAAGTCTCTGATATCTTTTTTCCAAGACGGCCACCAGAAGTAGCGCTTGATCTTTTCTGAGGTCTTGGCCATACCGGGATGTCCTTCCATTAAAGAATCGTGATAACAAGAGATAACTTTTTTCTGTAAATCTGTGCTGGGCAGGTATAATCGTTCTTGGAAATACAATAAGTTGTCCTTTACTGCAAAGTCCTTTCCCTGCAGATGCCAATTCTGTATGTCTGCTGGAGTTACAAGTTGCCTGGCTTTATCCTTAACTTCCTCTATGGATTGTGTGGCGATTACACCCAGAATTCTTTGTTCGGGAATGATTGGTACAGGTTTAGGGTTGATCAAGTGTTCTTCCACTCCCATCCGAGAAAGGGCATCAGCTTTACCGTTTTTTGTACCAGGTCGATAGGTAATTATGAAGTCAAACTCGGCAAAGAATAATGCCCAACGGAGTTGTCTAGAGGATTGGGCTTTTGCGGTTTTCAAATATTGCAGGTTTCGGTGATCCGTAATCACAGTAACGGTGTGTCGGGCCCCCAGCAGATAATGCCGCCAAGCCTTAAAGGCAGACTTGATAGCCAGAAGTTCCTTGTCAGTAATCGTGTAATTGATTTCAGGAGGCGAGAATTTGCGGGACCAAAATGCCACGGGATGCAACTGATTGGTTACCGGGTCCTTTTGTGATAGAACTGCCCCCATGGCAAGGCTTGAAGCATCAGTTTCCACGATGTAGGGGAGTTCGGGGCGAGGGTGTTTTAAGATTGGTGCAGAGATGAATTTAGTCTTCAAATCCTGGAAAGCTTGTTCCGCCTCGGTAGACCATTCAAAACGTTTGTCTTTCTTTAACAAGGCAGTGATGGGCTGGACTATTCGAGAAAATTCGGGGATAAACCTGCGGTAAAAGTTAGCGAAGCCTAACATGCTTTGCACACCTTTTACGGAGGATGGTGATGGCCATTTGAGAACTGCATCGACCTTCTTTGAATCCATACGCACTCCGCTAGGTGATAATATGAATCCCAAGAATTCAACTTCAGTCACGTTGAAAACACATTTTTCCAACTTAGCGAAAAGTTTGTGTTGACGCAATCTTTCGAGGACCATTTTCACGTGTTTCCGATGTTCAGATTCCGATGAAGAATAAACGAGGATGTCGTCAATGTAAACAACAACACACACATCTATGAGCTCTCTGAGGACATCGTTCATAAAATATTGAAAGGCGGCCGGGGCATTGCAAAGTCCGAAGGGCATGACCTGATATTCAAATAGCCCATATTTGGTGCGGAAGGCCGTCTTCCATTCATCGCCCTCTTTTACTCGTACCAAGTGGTAGGCTCCTCTAAGATCCAGCTTTGTATATATGCATGCTTTTCTGACTTGGTCCAGGAGTTCAGGGATCAAAGGTAACGGATATCTATTCTTGATGGTGATCTGGTTCAGGGAGCGATAATCTATACAAGTTCTAAGGTCTCCCTCCTTTTTTGGAACGAAGAACAAAGCTGAAGAAGCAGGGGACTTGGAAGGACGAATAAACCCATTTGCCAGGTATTGATCCAGGTATTGTCGAAGGTGAAGGTTCTCAGGCTCGGTGAGGGCATAAATTCTACTACAAGGAGGAGTAGATCCAGGTATCAGGTCTATCTGGCAGTCATAAGACCTATGAGGAGGTAGAGAGTTAACCTGATCCTTCCGGAAAACATCTTGGTATTCTAGGTATTCGGGAGGTAACTGGGGAGTCTCTGAAGAAATTGCTGCCAGTGCAACACCAGGTGGAGGGTGACAAGTAGAGACACATTCTGGAAACTGGACCGTTCTTGCTCGCCAATCGATCAGAGGATTGTGTTTCTCTAACCAAGGTATTCCTAGAATAATCTGAAACTGAGGAGCCTTGATCACATCGAACACGATCTTCTCATGGTGTCCATCTTGACTTACTAGCGTCACTTCTTGAGTGGTATGCATTACTGGTCCGGAGGCTATCTCCGTTCCATCCACCGTAGTAATGACGTCCTTTACAGCCTTGGGACAAAGAGTTAGATTCATCCTCAAAACCATTTCATGATCCACATGATTGCCGATGGCACCGCTGTCGACGTAAGCTTCAATTGCATGTAATCGATCCGGATTATCAGGGCTAATGAGGACCATAGGTATCACGAAATGCGAGGTCACGGAACTGGTTTTCACGCTCGGCAAGAGGACCTCTATTCTTGTCGGGCGAGGTTGTTTCCCTGCTCAGAGTTTGTACCTTTGGTAACTGCAGCTCCTACTGCCTTCTTGGCAGGTTTCACCGGACAGTCTCGAAGAAAGTGCCCTGAGTTTCCGCAATAGAGGCATAATTGCAACTGTTTTCTCCTTTCCCGCTCCTTTTGTGTTAGAGGACCTTTCAGGCCCCCTATTTGCATGGGTTCCCCGGAGTCTACTCCTTTGGAAGGAGTCGGCGGTTTGGAAAATACTCGAGCATCAAACTTGGAACGATCGGCCTTCCTGTTCTGCAGTCTGTGATCTATTTGAACGACTAAGTCTATATAGTCCGAACAATCTTGTGGGGGATTCACTACTTGGGCTAACACATCTTTGAGCTCTCCACGTAGACCTCTATAAAACAGCGTAATCCTTTTGTCCTCAGGCCATTGAGTTTCCACTATCAGTCTGTTGAAAGACGCAATATAAGCCAAAAGGTCTTGATTACCTTGTCGCAACGAAAGAAGCTCATTGTCCAAGGCCTGCCCCTGTGAATGTCTTGCGAACAGTTTTTCCATACTGAGCTGAAAAGCTTGAAAATCATGGAGGACCGGATCATCTTGATTTACTAGAGGGATCGACCAGTCTGCCGCATTGCCACTAAGGTACGAAAGCACGAAAGCTACTTTAGCTTGATCAGTTGGAAAGGCTGCTGGCCGGCATAAGAAATGCAACGGCACTGATTGATAAATACTGCAAACCTCTTTGGGTCACCAGAAAATCGTTCGGGCGGAGCCAGAGGTACATTCCCAGGTAGGTTGATCTGCACTGGATTCATAGAGGATGTAGAAGGAAGATTTCCCCCAGATGCGGGTAACGGGGTCTGTCCGGCTTGTGACTGTAGCAATTGTCTAGCGAGATCATCTGTTCGCTCCTTGGAAATAATCAGTTCCCTTCTTAGAGCGTTCGTTTCCTGACGGGCTGCATGCACTTCTGCCCTTAGTTCCCCAAGTAACTGGGCTAGCTGGTCGGTATCCGAGGTTTCCATAGCGCCTGGACGGGAGTTTTGCGGTAGGCTTTGCGTTCTGTAACGCTCACCTGATTCCCGTAGAGGCGCCGGTCTTGACTGGGCGTATACCGTATCTTCAAAGGTGATGTGTAACACACGGCTGGCTCTTTGGGCTGGACCTCTGTGCACTGTATATCTGACTCGAAGGGTAAGATGTCTGCAGATAGAAAATATGGGATTAATGAACTGGGTTATTGAATGTCTCTCTCTTCTTCCCTTTCTCTTCTCCTGTAGAACCCCAAAGGTTAACGCTCTCACCTTAGGTAAGTGAACGCCGTGCTCTCCATCTGCCTCGGGGCAGGGTGCTGTAACCAGTTTCTTCACTGGATAAGGGGAGCAGGCCTCTTGACTTCAGAGGACTGCTGTCCGTCGTTTACTGCACGAACGGTAAGTTTCGAGTAATTCTAATGTCTTTAAAAGTCTTTAGTAATGATGTCTCTTGTTTTGCAGGGTTCCGGCGATGGCGGATGACGGGCTGAAGTGAGTTGAAGATGGAGACCGTGTGATGAATAGAAGCGCCTGGAAGCACGTAAGTAAGCGCTTGTTGCCTGCTTCACGATGCGCTCTAACTGTCTTTTTATTTTGCAGGTACAAGTTCGGAGCGGCTGCAGGGTGCCGGAATACCCACTGGGTTAGATGTGGAAAGGAGTAATGGCACGTGAGTATTAAAGTTCCCCAATGTCTTTAAACGCACCTTGTTTTGTCTTCCAGATGCCGGAATGCAGTGCGAAGACCTCCGGAGCGCACGAAGAGTAGGTAAGCCTTTGTCTTTCAGATGCCGGAATGCAGCGCGATGCGTTGGTGACAGCCGATGGACCAGGTAAGTGAAGCGCTGTCACTGAAGACCGTAATGCTAACCTGTTCTTTCTTGTCTTTATAGGTGTTGCTGAAGACTGGATTCAGGATGGTAAGCCTTTTTCCTTAGGCCCAGGATCAGATGCAGAAGACACGATGAGCGTTCTGCTGCAGAGGATGCAGAATAACGCAAAGCAAGATTCATCCATCGGGTGTGGTTTAAATAGCCTCCTGTAGTGCTTAGGTGTCTCCTTCCACAGCCACGCCTAGGTAAGAAAAGAGTTCCTGCTTTCCAGAAGAGTTCCAGTGTTCTGAACCTAGGGAGTGGCTCCTGCCCCACCCAACAGGAAAAGTAGTTCCAAACAGAAGAGGATCAGAGGCTCAACTGGCAGGAAAGTAAGCAGCATGGTCTGCTGCAGGTAAGTCCACCCAAGCATTATGAGCCCGGCGCTTCCAGCGCTGGGACTGGGCATATTTATGAGCCTGGTGCCACTGGCGCCAGGACTGGGTCCAAAAGGTCCCAATTGGGACTGGTTGGCACTCGGAACCTGGATTATGGATCTGCTTCCAAGGGAGTTGGGAAAACCCTGACCTTTTGGAAGCAGAGATCATGACAGTTTTCTCTCCAAAGAAAACAAGTTCCTCAACACTGCCTGGCCAAATGCTGCGTCCGACCTGGCGCTGGCATCCAAGCAGTACTGCTTGCAGAAGGCCGAGGGAGTAGCCCACATAGCTGCTTTGCTGATAACCTGCCATGGAACGTGTCTTTGGAAAGCTAATGCTGTGGCCTTAAGGTGATGATGGCGTGGGCATGCATGTTTGCTGGCAATGGCTCGTGCTGCCCCTTGTACGCCTCCTTGATGGCCATAACCATCCACCTTGCTATGGAAGCCTTGGAAGCCTGATAGCCTGGTTTTGATCCCCCAAAGGAGATGAAGATAGCGTCTGATTTATGGAAGCTCTTGGTTCTTTCTATGCAAAATCTTAGTGAACGTCTGACATCCAGACAGTGCAATACCCTTTGAGCCTCATCCTTGGGACCCGCAAAGAATGTCGGTAATACCATCTCCTCATTCGGGTGAAGAGAGGAGACAATCTTAGGTAGAAATGCAGAGTGTGTTCTGAGCACCACCTTGTCCTTGTAGTATAATGCTCTGAAGCAACAAGCGCCTGGATTCGCTGATTCGGCGTGCCGAGGTAAGGCCCACTAGCAGGGCCGTCTTGATGTTAACTAGCCTGATGTCCGCGGGCACCATAAATTCAAATGGTTTATGCGCCAGGGCGCCCAGGACCACATTAAGGTCCCACATCAGGTGTGGTTTTTTGATAGGTGGATTCAGTCTAGTCAGACCCACCAAGTGCCTCTTAACCACCAGATTCGAGGATTAAAAGACCTCATCGTCCAAGTTCTGGTAGGCCCCAATGGCCGCTACATACATGAGGCATGCGTCTACCTGCACCTCTGAACGGGCGAGGTGCGCTGAGAAGGATAGGACATCGTACACCAGCAAGTCAATGGATCAATTTCTTTTGATTCTGCCCAGTGACAGAACCTGGTCCACTTGTTATTGTACTGGCTCCTGGTAGCATCAGTCCTAGCCCCTTGTACGATAGCCAGGTTAGCCTGTGACAGGTGCAGATGCTTCAGGTTAACCTGCTGGGAGAGTACGTGTGCTGGGCCCTCCGGGAAGTGTACCGGGGCTGATCGGACAGACTTTCCAAGAACCAGGGTCTTGCGGGCCACCATGGCGCTATCAGGATGAGTCGAAGGCCCCGCGACTCCCTGACCCTGCAGACGACCCTGTTCACCAGAGGAGTAGGGGGCAGGGTGGAGAAGCATACATGTTCATGTTATTTCACAGGATCTGCATTGTGTGGCCTAACAAACACCTGACATGCCCCAGCCAGGTGGCAAACTGGGGGCATCTCCTGTTGATACTGTTGGCAAAGAGGTCCACCTGCGGATGACCCCACCTGGTCCCCTGAAGGACCTACTCGTTCAACTGCCATTCGTAGTTGTCCGACCTCAGCCTGCTGAGCCTGTCCGCATCTAGGTTGGATTCCCGCGCGAGGTGGATTGCCGACACATGCATGTTGTTCACCAGAGCCCACTCCCAAATGACGATCGACAGTCTGCAGAGGGGAGGAAACTTGGTGCCACCCTGCTTGTTGATGTAATACCTGCAGATGGAGCCGTCTGTATGGATGAGAATAGACTTGCCCGTGATCATGGAGAGGAATGCTTTGAGGGCAAGCCAGATAGCCATCTTGAGCCAGTTGCTCTTGACGTGACCATACTCCATGGACACTGTGGCTGTCCAGGGTAGCCCCTCCCATTCCTCTAGGGATGAGTCTGCGGTAATGGTGACCTGAGGTGTCGGCTGTAACGCTTACCTTAAGTCCCTGCGGGAGCGTAATGCCTTTTCAGCTGAGGACCTGTGGTCTGGGTACTAGTTCTGTGGAAACAACAATTATAACAAAACCACTATTGTAATTCCCATTCACAAACTGATAACTGTGATGCAGTGTACTTTGAAAATGACCCTCCCTTCTCACCTGTGCTTTTGTGTTGTGGAGCTCTCCATCTTGTATTCTACAAGGGAGCATTGGGTAGATGACTTATTCTGAGGGGGTAATGGTTTCAAAAGCCTTTTATCTGTATGGTGTCCAAGCTTCTTTTAAGTATTAAGGGAAAGTCTCTTGGTAAGAATAATAATTGTTTATAGTTAATCAAATTAGAAATGGTCCCTACGTTGGAGAGATCTCTCTTGCTAAAATTCTCTTTTATCCTTTTCAGATTCGTGGTTCCCTAACACAGGTTTAGGCTGTGGTAAGGCTGCAGCTATACTCGTTTTTAAGGGAATATTAAATTACGTCAGTTCGTCAAAAAGAAATGGCGTAATAGCTGCCTTCAGAAAAAAGCGCTGAAAAAATAAGCAAAGACAAGCCTTGTTGATACTTCAGGTAAGCATGTATGAAACAACTTCTTTCTTTTCTTTTAACAAATTCACTCATTCATTAAATACCTTTGTTTTGCAGGTTTTCGGCACAACCGTGGAAGAAAATACCTTCGGGCGATGCGGGGGAACTGCTGTGGAATCTTTCGGAAGAATACGCTGTGACCGCAGACAAAGGCTGCTGAGAGAAGAAATGCTGCGGCCTAGCTTCTGACAGGAGCTGCAGAGACTTTGAATATTACTGCAGAAAATTCCTGGAAACCTTCGACTCGGTAAGTCTTTACAGTATTTCTACTATTCTGTTGACTTTGGTATGGAACTTATATCTTTGACCAATTTTCTGCTCGACAGGTTCTGTCAGGAGATCGCTGGAAGCGTTACCCACTGTCAGCAGAGAAGACGCGAAGCGAGAGCTTCGGCGGAGGCGGGGCTTAAGTAGCTCCCTCTGCTACAGGTGTAGATTGCACTTTGAGTTACCTTATGGGATTAGCAGCGGCCGTGTGGAAGATAGGGAAGGTAATGTAAGTGTAATGAGCCTATGGGTACAATGCTAAGAGTGAGGCAAATGCCTCTTGCACCAGGCTTGAAGCCACTGTTGTCCCACTGATGGAAATGATGTTCCCTGCCTCTCACGTATTTCTGAATTGGATCTGTATTTCTGTGCTGGGATCATGGACCAGCTGCATGAAGGGCCTGCATATCCGCAGGTTGATGTCTGTACCCCCACCAGACTATATCCTGGTGGAGATGTTGTGGTATGCTGACCAGCTCCGCCGGAGTCCCCTTCTCGATTCCAGGAGGCTGAGAAGTGCTGCTGCAGCTTCCTCATTTAGAGCCCCGTATGTGGCACTGCGAGGAGACATGCGGACATGACTCCCAATAGGTGTTGGTACCACCACGCTGAGGTCATTGCTCCGCTGAGAAAATGTCCAGTGGCCCTCTTGATAGCTGCGATCTTGTCCGCTGAGGGTAATATCCTCTCAGACCTTGTGTCCCATAGCAGGCTCAGGAAGGTCAGACTCTGTGTGGCCAATAACAGACTTTTTGAGATTGATAGAAAATCCCAGGTCGTATAGTGTATCCATGAGGTCGGAGGACGTGTGCTGGAACACCTCCGGAGATCTCGCCCTGACTAGCCAGTCTTCTAGATATGGATAAATGTGATGGCTATGTGCCCAGAGTAGGGCTGCCACTGTGTTCCTTAGACTTGTAAAGACCCTGAGGGCCGAATATATTCCAAAGGGCAGAACCCTGTATTGAAAGTGAAAACCCATGATCCTGAACCTCAGGAAGGACCAATGGAGTTCCCATATCGGGACGTGTAGGTAGGCATTCTTCAGATCCAGGGAGCAAATCCAGTCTCCCACTCACAATGTTTCCGCTATGAAGGCTGGGGTAACCATCTGGAACTTTTGGACGGGAACGTAAAGGTTCAAGGAGGAAAGGTCCAACACAACTCTCAGGCCAGCCTGGTTCTTTTTGTGTATGGTGAAAATCTGTGAATATAAGCCCAGGCCCGCTGCGAGGCTGGGACTTCCTCCACTGCCCTGCTCGCTGTGAGCGAGCGGATTTCCACCAGCAGAGTTGCTGTACCAATCTGTGGGAGTGGAGGGGACAAAGGAGGAAAAGGCGCAATCGGGAGCCAGAAGCCCCTGGATACAACACAGGATCCCATGGGTCTGTAAACTTTCTCCACCAGCAGTGTCGGTGAAGGGCAAGCCTGGCCCCCCCACCGGAGACTCGTGGATCCGGATGAGCCTGTCACAACTTCTTCCCCTCTGAGGTTGGGGCTGAGGAGGAAGAATGGAAAAAAAACATTGTTAGCTGCCTTGTGCTGTTTGCGCCTGTGCTGGCTAGGGGATATCTCCAGTTGTCTGGACCGTCTCTCCTTGAAGCCCGTAAAGCTTCCGAAGGACCGTCTTTGTCAGAGCGCTGGTGCGTTTGGCTGTAATAGCGTAAGAACTTAAGCCAGCTGTAGGTCTTGGGTGTAAGAATAAAGATTTCGCGGTCAGGGAGCTTTTCTTATCAAGTTCCTCATCCGTTGTTGAAATGAATGGAACAGGACGACCCGCTCGAAAGGCAGGTCTAGTATGCACTCCTGCACATCTGGGTTGAATTTTGTCACGTTGAGCAAAGCTATCCTTCTCATGTCTGTGTCAATAAAAAATGGCTGGCCTGATATGCCAATGTGGGCCACCATGGACTCCATTATATCTTGTGCCACGATTCTGGCTTCTGCCAGCCCAGCCTTGAAGCGAGCCTGGCTGTGGGTGGGGAGCTTAGGAAGGAAATCTGCAATTTCCTGCAACAGTTCCAGTTGACAGCGGCCGACATGGCATCAGCCTTGGCCTGGCGGAGAGTGCCGTTAGAGTACATTTTCTTCCCGAATGCCTCCAAGAGCTTTTCCTCCTTGCGCAGGAGTGCAGAGGCCGAAGCCGCCAAGGAGGATTGTGGCTTAGAGTATAGTGATGTTGCCGCTATCACAGAGGAGTGCGGTTGGGAATGCGCTGACAATAGGAGGGTGTCCCCTTCCATTTGCCTGTACTTCGCATTGAGACGCCTGTTGGTAGGCTGGGTAGAGTGTGGCTTGAGCCAAACTTTTTTGGCTAATGTTTCGACATCCTTTTGAAGTTGAATTCCAGTTCCAGTAGGATGACATAGCGTAAGAACTTAAGCCACTACCCCCACCTCCGGTTGTTCCACCTGTGGCTGAGGGATTCCTAGGTACTCGGCCAGGCCCGGTAGTCGCTCATGAAAAGCTTTGGCGGGTGATGGGTTGTCCGGGTCTTCCTCCTCGTCTGTGTCCACTGTTATGTCCTGCGGATCCAGGGGAGCCGGAGGAGTGCTGGACACAGGCATCTGTGGCGTGCTGATTATCAGTGCTGGCGGCTGCTGAGGGGGCAGAGACGGAGCTGCCGTGATTGGTACAGGCATGGGAGCCAGGGGCTGAGCTGGACCAAGGGGCGGTACCGCTGTGGGTGCTTGCAGCTGTACAGGAGGGAGCATGTCTCAGATTACATCCCTGAGGATGGTACCCATCTGTGGTGATCTCATGAGGACGAGGAACTTCTTGAAGAACCTGTCTTCACAAGCCAGTGGTGTGCCTGATAGGATAGGCATAGGGGTAGGGCCCTGAGGTTGCTGTGTCCGGGGTGTGCTCTGTCTTGCTAAATTGGGCAATATGTATCTGCCCTGCCAAGTGGAGGGATAGGATGTGGCCCAGGTGACAGGCGTTGTCCGATCGCAACTGGAAATATACTCACCTGTCTGATCTCTGAAGGGAAAGGGCAGGGGTGAGTGGCAATTTTGTCTGGCCCAGCAGCCATTTTGTTTTGCTCCACACCACGTGCCTGAGTCATCGTACTTGCTGAGCTGGTACCGGCCTCCACCAGTACGCTGAGCAGTGGTGGTTGCGACCTCTCCTGCACATGAGGTCGAGGTCTGGTAGGCGGAGTGCCCTCGGCCATGGTGCCGGTAGTGCTGCGTGCAGGTGCCCCCTCAGACATGGGTCCGGTATTAGTGCATAACCCCTCGGGTTGGGACCCAATAACAGAGCCTTGCGGCCCCTCAGCAGTAGCACTTGGAGGATCTTGAGACTCCCTCAGCCTGGGGGCCGGTAGCTGGTGTAGCCTTGATATTCCTGCTGGTTCAAGGACCCGAGAGGTCCCTCTCCCTTGTGTGCCTCCCAGGGAAGGAGTCGCCCCTTGCAGGGGGTGCGGAGGAACACAGGGCCCCTACCTTAGGCCTGGCCTTCTGTTTCACAAATGCTTTAAGGTCCTCTGGAGGCGATCTTCCGGAAGAGCTCCCGCCACCTGGCTAGTCGATTCTTGAGCGCACATGGAGTCAAGGCGTTGCACGTGGTACAGCCGTCCCAGCAGTGGTCTGGGCCAAGGCGGCAGAGGGCGTGGGGGTTGGACATTGGGAAGAGACCCTCATAGGTCAGAGGACAGAGCAGTACCGAACAATTGGAATAGAAAAAAAGACGACAATACTACTTAGCCAGGGAAGAGCGTGTGGAATTACAAGGCCGGAGGGCGAACCCAGGAGCACTGGTGAAAGCGGTCAGTTCCCGAAGACACAGAAAAGAGGACTGGGGAGTGGCGCCAGTGGGCGCAATCAGGGGAGCACATGCTCCCAGAGCCACGTCCCTGCGCACATCTAAATTTAAAGGGGAAGATGATTTTTTTGGGTGACAAACATTCCATCTCCCGTCCCAAGCAAGGGATGCCCCATACAGTATGGAGGAAAGGGGCTGGGCGTAGGAGTACTTTAGGGCAAACAGTTACGCATTCTATTACATTAGGTGAAACCAACTTTTTATAAAGACATGTTCACTTTACCCAGGAGTGCCCTACACTCCCTCTAATTTTAGAGGTTGGTTTCCAACCTATTCAGTATGCTTCCTGGATAAGCCTTTATTATTTTGGTTCCGTATGAAGATAAGTGAAGAACTTCAGTCCCACAAAAAAGGTTCTGTGGGAAATTAGTATTCAAGCCGAAGGTCTGCAAATGAAGTTGATCATATTTATCAAGTTGTTTTTAATCTGATCTTTACCTTCTATACTTGTGGAATGAGAATAACTTTTCTTTGATGACTGGTCTATGTCACATTTCCTTTCCGATTCTTCTTTACGTTCATAATGATTCAATTATTTGTGCATCAAGACAAGATGGGGATGTGAAGCATATCAGAGATGGATCACATCCCTCGGAAATGTGCATTTTAATTAAGCTTTCGGTTTGATATTCTACCACTTGCAATTGTTGTGGCTAAGTGGCAGCCGACAAGACCCAATATTTGCACTTGATCAGCAGAAACGATTCTTCATTTTTTATTTTTCAATCCTTTTTATACTATTTTTGTATATATTTTGGAACACAATTGCATGCTCAAAAGATGCAATAATTCTCAGAGCATGATACAATCAGGTGTCAGGATGCGATTTATTGTATGGTAAATTTATTTAATTTGGCTTGGCTTTCGAGACATATGCATTTATTAACTAAAGTGACACAAATGTACTGTTTATGTGCATTTTGGTTATAATTGTCTTATAATTGTTGTTTACTATATCATGTGTTGTTGTTATGCTTTTATGGGTATGCATTTATTATCAGATTAAAGTGTTGTTTGAGTTGATGATTTATAGCAGACAGATAAGAGGCTAGAGAATACCACAATTGAAGTTGGGAGTGCTGTATGTGTAGTTTTTATCCCATTTATTCAAATTCAGTTGTTGTTGACTGAAGGCCCCATTTCTTCTGTTTTTACGGACAGGTTACCCTCTCAATGCACCCTCCATCTTTCTCAATCTTACCCGCTTTCCACCTATACTTTACCCCATTAGCAATCTTTTTTTTTTTTCGCTTTGATATTTTTCTACCAAAATGCAATTTTTTGCTTTAAAGAACGTGCAAGTCCCTGAAGGTATAATACCTTGAGACTTGGTTGAGTTATATGGGCTGACTGGAGGATAGTCCGCCCTCACCCTGTTGAGCTTGAATCAAGCAGCCACGCTACCATTTAGCTAGTAGATGGAAGTTGTCGAAAGAGGAGGCACTGTGTACATTGCAATGTGGTAGATCAGTAATAGGGAATGAATAATGCATGCAACATCTGCAAAGGCGACAAACTGCATGGGCCCTGCAGGATTTTCTTATTCACAGACTTCTCACCAGAAACTATGTTAAGGCGATCATTTCTGCAGAAGTAGGGAGAAGCGGACACAGGTAATGGGGATTATTCAGGCTATTATCTATTACACCTTTCTGCATTAACAATTTCAAGGAGAGGGAGTCTACTCGTCCACCAAATCTGAGGATGCCCTAGAGTTTGCCAAAAATATTGTGGGTTACAAAGTGTGAAAATGATTTTTGGAGGTTTGCTCTCTGGTCTGTTAGTGGTTGCAGTGGACAGAGCCCAGCAGTGACCGTTTAAAATGGTTTCAGAAAGTACAAGTGGGCAATGACCTTAATATTCTTTAAGCAAGTTTGTTTTCCTGTCAGAGCTCTAGGTATGTCCCCCTTTTCCTTACTTTGCCCGGGACATACCCACTGTTGACTTTGGTTCTTTCTCCTATGCAAGGTTGTAGGGGACTCGGAGGGTTTACACAATGGTTTACACAATGGAGTTTATTAATTTTAAACAGTGTTTTTGCAAAGAGTTGGTTGATAGATACTGGAGGCGCAGCTAGAAGTTTGATATATATGGGGTGGGGGGTATTATCTGCAACTTTGCATGACCACCCCGCCCGCTTTAGTGCTTGTGTTTCTGAAATTGCATATGTTTATGCATAATGTAAACATTTGCTCAAGTTTCAGTTTCCCTCAGGGTTACCGTTGCACACTCTCTCTTCAGCACTTTGATTCAGGTAAAAAGGCTATTCAAGGAACACTTTCCCTTTTTCACAGACATGAGAGAAACCAGAAATCTGAAGTTCTATTTCATCATAGGCAAACTGTAAATCGAAGTTACACATATTCCAGAAGGTCTAGAAGGTGTCCTCAGATAATTAAGACAGCATATCGAACTTGAACAATTGTACATACAGGTAAATTGCATAGATAAAACAAACAAGGAACACCAATTGCATGATGATCCACTGGCAAAAGGTTTTTCAAATATGAATCCACCAAAAAATGTAATTGGGGAAAATTACATTTTAAAAAGTTAGCACAGCCAACGGCAAGATAATAAAAAATGCAACTGATATTGTCATGAAAGGCTGCAACAACATACCTTCTTGTTAATGTGAATTTCGAAAACAAAGGCCACGTCACCAGGGAATGAGTGAGGAAAACACACACACACAGGTAGAAAGGGTAAAATTAGTCCAGTTACCAATATATGCTCATCGAATTGCTGAGCAATAATCAACAGACATAATGGCAAGTAATTTCTATATTGGGACACATAACCCTCCCGGATCAAGTGCAGCCTCATGTATGCTTGTAAGTTAGCTATCTATGAAATTAAATACATGTGGTATACAGCTGAAGATACTGTTGCAGAATGGACAAGTTACTTGTAATGTATGTTCATGCAAAATCTCTAGGTTATTCTTGACATCATACTGATATTGACAAATTAGGTTTCTGCATCAAGCATATAAAATAAACAGCAGCAAGGACAGCATTATTTCCACCATCCGCTTCCCAATCTATTCATATTCTGTTGTGCATCACCACCGAGGCTGTAATAAAATGAGTCTGCACACTTATCCATAGAAATATACCACACTGATATACTGAAAAATATATACATGTATTATGTCACAGATATAAAACTGTCAGTTCATGTAAGCACCTTATCTCACAATACACCACATGAAAATACACAGTATATGTTTAAAAACAGTTTATGTCTGAGGACTCCTTACCCCTCTAGTTTAATGTGGGGCTACTATCACAGACCGGCACACAACATACAGTGACTAGTGGGTAGAGGGGTGTAGACAAAGGGAACCAGGCAGTCTAACATACAGCAATAATCCATAGTACCTGCACAACAACTGTACATTGTCCAAAAGACATAAGCGACTCTTATTTTATAATGTAAGTCACTATCTGGAGGCAGACAACATATAAAGACAAGGGGTGGGATAGAAAGGGAATCGGACAATGTAGCACACGGGACAAACTGACATACAGGCATCTATGGCCAATACCGACAATTCACATTCAGGGTGACCCTCTGTGGCAAAGCATTTGTAAAATCCAAATGCACACATCATTGTCAAAGACAGTGCTTGAGGGTGGAAAACAATACAAAATAAAATTCAAAAAGCCGCCTCCAAAAAAAATCCACATGCATTTCAGATTCAGGTTCCCATTTCAATTCACTGAAGGGTAAATCGTTGCACGCTCAATAAAACTAGATACAGTTTACATCTCCATTCACAGTGGAGAGTAGTGTTCTAAATATATCTAAAATCACATGCAAGTGTTAAAAATCTAGTTCTTGGCCTAGACCTCCCAGTACCCAAGGAGCACATGAACATTTTAGAGAGGCAGGTAACTACCCCTGAAGTGACTTTAAGAGTTCCTAGGTGAGCAGAAAGCCCCAAAGAGTTAAACAGCACGAAGTCAGTATGGAGAAATATTGTAAGTCTATGTTTTCCCTTACACGTGTAGATTTGGTGTCAAACAAGCCCAGGATGAAACAGAAAATACCCTGATCCAGAGGTCAGTTTGAGAACCGGAATCTTTAATAGAGGATGTAGCAAAGCAGAAAGACCCCCAATTTTATCCAAGGTTTAAGTTCCTTACCTGTAACTATTGTTCTCCAACAGTAGTCTGGCATGGATTCACATGCTCATGAATATCCCCCGTCGTCAGGCTGGGAATCTTCGGTAAAAGAAAAAAGTTCCACTTTCACTTAAAAACTGTATTTCTCCTCTAAACCAATCACTGTCCGCTGGGTCATACTGCCCCCATCCAACGTCAGTCCTCTTCCTAAGCCCCTCCTCTGGCAGCCATCTTCAGATTTGGTAAGCGCATAAAGTGGCAGTATGACCAAGAAGAGCCGCAGAGGGGATGGAGGGAGGGTTAGTAAGGGAACCCATGCCAGACCCATGCTGGAGAACAATAGTTACAAGTAAGAAACTTAAACCTTCTCCAGCATGGGGTATGGCTTGGATGCACATGCTCATGAATAACGAATACATAGCAGTACAACATTACACAACCATGGAAGCAATCAGTTCTTACCTCTGGAAAAGGCTCACCTCAAGCGAACAAGTTGTGTAGCACTGCTTGGCCGACTCTGGACTCCTCCCTGGAATCCCTGTCGACGAAGTAGAACTTTGTGAAGGTGTGCGTGGACATCCACGTAGCAGCCCTGCAGATGTCCAGCAGAGGCACACCAGGCGGGAACGCCGTCATCACAGCGATCGCTATGGTGGAGTGGGCTCTCAGACGGCTGGGCAGCGGTCGGTTCGCCAACCCATTACAGTGCGTGATGGAGCCGAGGAGCCACCTCGAAATGGAAGCCTTGGACAAGGCATTCCCATGGTTCACAGGACCAAAGTTCACGAAAAGTTGTGAGGTCTTCCAAAAACTCTGTGCATGTCACGTAGAACTTCAGCACATGAGCAACGTCCAGTGAGGGCAAGGCGATTTTTGCCAGGCGACAAACGTACCGGATAAAAACAGATAACACCAAACTCTCGCTCAGGTCGAATTACAACGGAACATTTGGCATGAAGAAGGGGTGCGTACGCAGCACCACCCTCAATTTGTGGAAACTCCGGTACGGTTGCTAGCAGGACAGTGCCTGGATCTCACCAACCCTTCTTGCCGAGGTGATGGACACAAGGAAAGCCGTTTTCCAGAAGACGAACTTGAGTGGGGCCTGATGCATAAGCTCGTAAGGGGCCCCCATGTACCTCGTCAGAACCACATTGAGTTCCCACACCAGGGCAGGAGCCTTCACTGGCAGGAAAGATCGAAACAGTTCTTTGAGAAATTATTTTGACTAGTCGGTGGGACCAAAGTGAGGATCTTCCCGGAGACCTGGTGTAGTGGGAGATAGCTGCTAGATGTACATTGATCGATGCATGCGCCAGTCCGGCCCAGGCCAAGGATATCATGTAAGGACCTGCTGAGTGTGATTGTGAGAGGGATAACCTCTGAGACCCGCGCCACCTAGCGAAACGCTTCCACACTTGTTACAGTAGCACTTCAAGGTCGACAACGCACTGGCTTGGCGACGACCTCCCTGTGTCCGCAGGCAACTTATATCCTCCAAACTTTAGGGCTGTAGGAGCCAAGCCCTCGGGTTTAGCGATCCTGGGTCGTGATGAAAGATTGCGCCTCCTTTGCTGGTGGGAAGATCCAGAATCACTGGTAGCTTGACCGGAGGCGGCGGCGACAGGCTGCGAAGGTTCGGATACCAAATCTGCCACAGCGATGCTGGGGCGATGAGTATCATCTTGCATGGACAAGGAGTGTGCTGATGACTCGAAACGGGTATGGAGTAAATGTGTACAGAAACAGTCCTTCCCACGGGAAGGAGAGCGATTCCCCTAGGCTCCTCGGCTGGTGGAATCTGCTGGCAAACCATTTGACGAATAGGAGGTCCACCTGATCCTGAGGAAGCTCCCACTTGTGGCAGGAGCGCAGTTCCCTGCTGAGGGCGTCTGCAATGGTGTTCTTAACTCCCACCAGGTGGAGAGGGACGAGTAACATCCCCTGTACTAAGGACTGGCGCCAAAAGTCCTGCACTTCTTTGGAGAGCACTGGGGATCGAGTACCCCCCCTGCTTCCTGAAGTAGAACATGGTGGTGGTTTTGTCTGTGAAGATCCTCACCAACTTGCCTTTCAGAGACGGTAGAAATGACTTGAGGGCCCAGAACACTGCCTGTAACTCCAGGAAGTTTATATAAAGATCCTTCTGCCCCGGCAGCCGCAGACCTCTGATGTGCAGACGTCCGTTGTGCACTCCACATCCTTCCAGGGAGGCGTCTGTGGGGACCATCTCCTGGTACGTGAGGTTTGAAATCCCCATCCCGTGGGCGATGTTGGAGCGGATGCCCCACCATCCTATCACCCAACAGAACTCGTCATTGAGAGAGGTCTTGTCTGTGAAGTTTCCGGACCGCTATCCTCTCCTCTGAGTCTCCGCCAGTCGTCCAGGTACGGGTATACGTGTATACCCTGTAGACGTAGATGGGTTGCCATTGATGCCAGGTATTTCATGAACACTCTGGGGGTCAACTTCAAGCCGAAAAGTAGAGCCTTTAACTGGTAGTGCTGTCCCTGCACCATGAAACGTAGGAACATCCTACAGGTCCAACAACGTCAAAAAGTCTCCTTTTTTGCAACGTGACCATCCTGAACTTTTGGGACTAAGTATTTTTTCAGACATCGTAGATCTAGGATGGTCCTGTAGCCCCCGGTCTTCTTTCTGACCAGAAAGTATCTGGAATAGACCATTGAGCCGCGTAGCCATTGAGGAACTAGCCCTATCGTCCCATTTCGCAGCATGGCCCGTACCTCTACCAGGAGCTGAGGGAAGTGCTGCTCCTGGCTGGTAACCGGAGGGATCCGCGGACACCTGCATTGAAACTCCAAGGTGTCTTCTTGGGCGAGAGCGCCCAGCACCCATCTGTCGGTGGTGATCTTTTTCCACGCGCTGACAAATGTCAGCTGGCCACCCACCGGGGTGCGCAAGTGGGGGCCAGACGTCCCGGCTGTTTAGGCTTGCTTCGGTGCCGGTGTCCTGCCCTGTGCGCAATGGTGACACTGTCCTCACTACCGTTGGCCTAGGAACACCCTTTGTAGGCTTCCTACGTTGAGGATCTGGAAGGCTGTCGGCATGACGTGGAGAACCCTTTTGAAGACCTGCTGGACTTTCCCATGGAAGAGCGAAAGGACGAGCAGTGTTGCTGGAGTGTGTGCCCAGTGAACGGGCCATCTCTGTGTCCGTCTTGATGGCCTGGAGGGACTCGTCGATGACCTTTCAAAACACATTCTCTCCATCGAAGGGCATGTCTAGTAGTCACTTGGCCCTCCTGATGGAAATTTGTGTCCTTCATCTATACTTGGCGACGAAGGCAGACACCGTTCCCCATTTGCCAGAACCCAGTGTCAGCGACGTTCAACGCCACTGTGATGGCGTGATCCAACGCCACTTCCCCTTCCTGGAAGAGAGCGATTGACTCCATCTTCTTATTGTCGGGGAGGAACTCCAGAATTGGGTCCAGCTTGTACCACAGTTCCCTGTCATACCTGGCCAGGATCGCCAGTGCGTTGACCGCCTGGATAGTGGACGCCCCTGTATAAATCACTTTCTTTCCCATGGCGTCCATCCTTTTCCCCTCGCTGTCTGGAGGGACTGAAGCGATGAGGATGGGTTGGTCTACCGTTTCCTTGCAGCGGCCAATACCACTGAATCCGCCGATGACTGCGACTTCAGGCACTTGGTTGTGGAGTCCGGCACCCTATACTTCTTCTCCAGCCTATCCAATTTGGCTGGAGCCGTGCACGTGTTATTCATGAGGGCCAGGCCCTCTTCCCAAATGTCGTCCAGAAGGGGCACTGCCAAGATAGTCTTCCTCTTGGTCTCTCGTCTTTGATACAAGAAGCCCTCCTTCTTGGTCTCCTCAGGCACCAGCTGGAATAGCTCGAAGGCCCTAGCAACCATAGAGTAGAATGATCCCACCTCACCCGGAGGGGACACACTATGTGGAGCATCCAATGTGGCGATTCACCATCCGCTGCAACAATGTCTTCATCATAATCTGTCGTTGAGGTTGTATCCGTCTCTGGGTCTGCTGGAGAAGGGACCCGACGTGGTGGAGGAGGCTGAAATGGGGTTGTCGGATGACACTGCTGCTTCTTCGCTGGAGGCTGATCAGGGACCTGGGGGACCACAGGTAGCGGAGGCAGAGGCACCCTCATCTGGATCTCTAACACCAAGGTGTGTAGATTTGACAGACTATCCAAGGAAATGTCCCTCGGCTGAGAATGCAGAAGAGGAAATCTAGGCCTGGTGCCGTTGTTGCTGTAGTCTTCCTCCTCAACGTCCTTGTGGACCATGTTTAAGGACTCCCAATTCTCATTGTCCGTGGACGAGAGCTCCATGGCTTGGGCAACAGCCTGGGAGGGTTCTTTCGGGGCCTCATCACACCCCTCCCACATTCCCCCCCCCCCTCAGTGTCTTGAACCGGGGCCTGGGCCGGTTTCGCCCCTTCCGGCGTGTTCTGCAGACTTTGCCAAAGTCACTGCGGTGGTGTTGCCCCTTGGTGATAGGGACACTTTGAGCCGTGGGAGCTACCCTCGCAGGATCAGCGCCCATAGCTGTCGTGGCTGTAGCAGTCGTCGACTAAGTCGCTGACTAGGTCTTAGTCTGTGCCAGTTGAGGCAGCTTGGGCTGCTCAGCCTTCTTCTCCTCAGTCCGTGGCTTCTTGGATTTCTCACATAGTTTAGCCGAGGTAGATGACTTCCTTTTTGAAGAGGAGCTTGATGGTAGGCTGGCAATGGAGGCGGAAGGGGATGCTGATCGCGCCCTATCCACTTTGGGAGCCGCTTCCGTGGCTAACCCGGGGGACTCGCACTTGCGACTCTTTACCTTATCTTGTCCCGCCACGGATGAGGTGCCCTCAAAGGACTTAATAGACCACTCCTCGGACTGTCCGGTCCTGGGAGAGGAATGTGGCTGCTCGTAGCATGGGCCAGAGGCTTTGGCGTTAAGCCATGTCGCCATCCTACTATGCCTGTCCTTTGTGGTTTTCTTGGAAAAACCAAGGCAAATGTCGCACTCTACCTCCTTGTGGTCCGATGGCAGGCAGAAAAGGCATTGCAGGTGCTTGTCCCCCACAAACACATTCCATAGCCCACATTTGGTGCAGGGCCTGAAGAGAGATCTTCCTTCCTTCTCCTCCGTCATGGTGGGAGGGCGCAAAGTAGGCCCAAAGGCCTTGTAGAATCTTCGATGATCTTCGCCCTTGAGGGGCGCTGAAATTCACCGACAACGGGTCCCCGCTGTTGGCAGATGGAGAAAAGAGCAAACTGGCTCAGTTGAAACAAAAATAGATCTTTTCTCGTCGAAAACACGAAAAAACGTACAAATCGCTTGGAGAGCAGACTCAAGGACTTCCAACACTGAAGTGTGCGGTAAAAATCTGAAGATGACTGCCAGAGGAGGGGCTTGGGGAGAGGACTGTCATTGGATGGGGGCAGAATGACCCAGAGGACAGTGATTGGTGTAGAGGAGAAATATAAGTTTTAAGTGAAAGTGAAACTGCTTTTTCTTTTACAGAGTATTCCCAGCCTGATGACGGGGAATATTTATTAGCATGTGAATCCATGCCAGACCCCATGCTGGAGAATAGGAAATGCAGTAAAGACGTGCTTACAAAGAGCCTCTATAACCTGCACCAGACGGGACACCTGAGGGCGAGAATCGAGAAGAAGAGCTCATTCCAAGACCCAGAGGTAAGTACTCTATTGGCAGTGTTTTTGAAGAAAGTACAGATGAAGATTGGAGGCAGACAAGGGAATGCAGCAGTTTTCTTTTTGCACATTTCCCTTCATATATGTCTATGGGACCCCATTCTTGTTGCTTGTTTTTGAACTCTGTCCTGACTTTTTGGAGGCCAGTAAAGCCTTCTGCTTTACGTCCTCACCAGTCTTGCTTAATCTTATAGGGAAGCTGACTGGTCCCTAAAACTATGTTGCTCCATGAATTCTTAAACAATTGCACAGATCACATTAAAGTGTAGTGCAGTTAGGAAACTTTGTATTTTTAGAAGTTTTTATATAATGACTTTTTGGTTACTTACAATATGGGCTAGTACCATAAGGCCGTGCCACGAGATTTTTCACTTGTTCTTTTGCTATATTGTTTTGGCCTTCTTCATGCCTTCTCGGGTCAGGAAATGTCTTCCATGTAGATCCCTTTCCCTTTGGAGGCTGCATCTTTTACAGACCAAGGTGCTTTGCGGGCGTGAGCCAGAAGAAGGGGTGGGACTATCCAGTCCCAATCCACATCCTCTGGTGCCTGTATATCTGTCGCTATTAAGTATTTCTTTTCCGATACGGCTAGCTCAGGATGCATCAGTGCCAGTCGCTTATGTTTTCTTATTCACTTCAGGGTGTAGCAGTTGTAAAGCTTTGTATCCTTTTCACTGGTTTTCTTTGGTAAGAAATATAGCAAACGTCAATGTCTGGTCTTCTTGGGACAGCAAGATAACTTTTTCTGAGAGGGCAGGCGGAAGCATACTAGTTGTCCCATATTGTACATATTCTTTGTTTTGCAGCATTTCATCCTGTGTATATTTTGGGTGACAAGATATGCTATCAGTAGGGTTGGGATCTTGGTCCAGCCGGTTTATGATGCAGTCAATCATGTAACCGTATGCCCAAACTCTTGATGTGAGGGGACATTGTTAAGGCAAGCAATGATAGTCGTGCTTGATGATCCATCCTTAACATCAAGTGTTCGGCAATTACAAAGTGGTGGAAATGTTCCCATGCACAGACTGCAGCAAGACTCTGTGTTCTGGTTGTAAGTAGGCAGCTTTGATGGTGTAGAGTGCCCGAATGGCATAGGCCACTGTGTTTTGGCACATGCCTTCCTCATATTGTGCCAGTATGACTGAGTCCTACAGGGCTGGCATCGACTTATCTCGGTATGTCACAAGGGACTGAAAGATGGCAAGAGTTGAGCGATGACAATGCCAATCTGCTGCTTTCGAATGTCTGTTGGTAGATTGAAGTCCATTGGAAAGGATGCTCTCTATTTCTCTTGTTGAGGTAGTCCATGGCCACCTTCTTGTCCGTCATGCTCAGGCATTTTCCCGTGTCGAAGGCAGAAAGGCCATCTGTGCTAGTCTGATCGCCATTGGCGCCAAAATATTTATGTGCAGTTGTTTCTCCATTGGGGACCATAGCTCACTTATTGTCGGCTTGTTCAGGTATGCGCCTCAGCCCTTGAGGGAGAAGTCCCTCACCACAACAATCTCCTGCCCTGGTAGCCAAAAAGGTTCTGTGGCCATCGATTTCTCTTTGGGTGGGTCAGAGTCCTCCGTCATTTTTGGGTACCAGGAAGTATGTGGAGTAGCAACCCAGGTTCCTTTTCCGCTGAAGGTATCATTTCTATGGCACCATTCTCCAGCAGGGAGAAGATTTCTTGCTGGAGTATTGTATCTGCAGACCGAAAAGGATGCACAAGTGACAGGTAATACAGGTGTCTCTTTAGAAAAGGAAGGCACCAGCCCTGGGATACCATCTCTAGTACCGATACATCTGAAGGAATGCGTACCTACTATTCTTCTGAATGCTGGGCTAATTGTCCTCAGACTGGTTAGTGATGGAAGAATTCCAAACTTTCTTTTGGGCTGTGGATGCGACAGACAGCATGGATGGGACAGTTGCTGGGGCGGGCTTTCCACCTTAACCTCTCACGGGACAGTAATATTGTGTATCCCAGTCATTGTCCTCTAGCCCTTTGATTAAGAGAGAAATAAATATATTTAACATTTCCAACCATAAGAAGGTGTATGTTGTTGCTGGCATATTGCTGCACGGTGTCCAGTCATAATGTCGAATACAATAATATCGAAAGTCAAAATGTCGAGAAAAAAAATGTCGAAAACAAAAATGTCGAATTACAAAAATGTCGATTTTTTTTCGATTTTTTTTCGATTTTTCGAATTGAAGTTAATACAAGGTAAGTGTGTAAATGTCTTTTATTATTATTTATTATTATTTCTAAACATCTTTTATTTAGTTTTCTTTAATAGGAATTGCATTAAAAATCTTGAATAAAAATAGCAATTAAATAGCATGTACTCTGTAATATTGTAAACAAAATAGTAATTAAATAAATATATATTTAATGTAAACTGCAATTTTAAATAAATAATTAACAATTGCAAACCGTAACGTTAAACATTTTGTATATTTTTTCGTCAATAGATGGCGCTGTTGTTTTAGAAATGAGAGATTGTCCGTTTGTTTACATATGGTAATAGCATGCTACGTGAGGCTGCGTTGCGCTACGTATACGTAGGCGCCATTTTTAAAGTTCATTCTCGCCGCGGTTTCATCGTGTTCGGGTCTCCCTGCGTTCCTGTGGATTTTTTTTTCCCCCTTCAAATGGATGCAATGTTGTTTTTTTTTCTGGATTCGATGGATGTTCTGCTTGGATCGAGGATTTTTTCGCAAGGACTTTCTTGGGACGTTTATATTTTACTTTCTGGATTCGATGGATGTTCCGGTCGGATCGTGGATTTTTTTGCAAGGATTTTCTTGGGACGTGTATATTTTTTTTCCTGGATTCGTTGGATGTTTTCGCAGGATCGTGGATTTTTTAGCAAGTACTTTCTTGGGACGTTTATATTTTTCTTTCCTGGATTTCACTCTTTTGGAACGCAATCGTGGATTTATCTTTGGATGGTGTTTTTCATTGTGTTACTTTTTGCATTTTGGGTTCCTTGGATGTTGCTTCGTGGTGATTTTTACTGGTTTTCCCTGGAATTCTCATGGTGCAGTGGATATTTAGCAAAAAACGTGAGTATTTTTAACATTTTAAATTGTAAGCTATTGAATCAAGGTAATTGTCTTTGTCATTTTCATTAAAATTTCGTACTATTTGCTCTAGGCGTTGTTCATAGTCTCTGTATTTTTTCTTTTTTAACTCTGTTTGCTAGTGAAATTGCTTGAGAGATTCTAAATTCCTGATGTGATTGTTCATGATTTAATTCCTTCAAAAAATGCCACAAATTGGGATTACTTGTGTTGAACGTTTTGTTAATACGGCTGTGCCATCCTTCAAGTGCATTGTTCGTCCTAGGTCGCCCTTCCAAGGTTGCCTTGTAACAATTCCACAAATTTATAGTGTATTTTGGTCTTCTTCTGGTTCCATTTCTTGTTAGTTGTCCAATCCATGTATTTTCCATGTAATCTAACAGGTCTGCATTTTCTTCTTCATGATTTTTAAAATAGTCAGTGTCAATCAAAGAAATTTATAACCTGATTTTCTTTCACAAATGCCAAGCCGAATATTTTTTTTACGTGATGTTGAAATATGCTGTCCTCTGTGTATTTGCTACCTAGTCCAATTTTTTGTAGTTTTTTCCATATCGACTGAGTAAAATGAAAGAAGCAGCCTTGTATGTTAGAATCAGGGTAAATTGAAGAAAATGCCTTAATCTGCGCTAATTCAAAATCCATGATTATGTTTTTTGGTTTAGAATTGGGTACAGTGTCCTTGATTTTGTTTAACATGATTCTGTAGGTTTCCTCATTTTTTTTCGGCATTAAAACATAAACAAGTGGAATCAGTTTATTGTTTATTGTTCCATGTATCGAATATAATTGTTGGAAGGGGTTTGGGCAGGCTTTGAAAGTTGCATCACCTTGCCACTGGGCACTTTCACTCAGATGCTTTAAATTGGTTTCAGTAGAAAATATCAACATTTTTTCGTCTCGTATATCAACTGTGGAATGGTGGAACTTTTCTCCTTTAGCTGTCACTGCAAACACTTCTGGTATGTCTATTTCATTGTACGTTGTAGGTGCCGGTGGTAGATTTTCTTTTTGCTGCTTTGTGCGATTTACTGTGCGTTGCATATCTTTTTCGCTAGGCATCTGTGCAGATATGTGCGTGGGTAACGTGTCACATACCGTCGATATGACTAAACCGCTTGCTTGACCGGGGTTTTCTGTTGCCTTTCTTTTGAGCTCTTGGAGAGTCTGTTTTATTTCTATTTTTGTTTTGTCCGGTAGATGATTGTGTTCCCCCTTTATTTTCGTATTGGCACTGGCAACTATAACACGCGCGGCACATTTTGACCGCCCATATTCGATGCACTTCCAGTACGAGCGGTCATTTTTCTCCAATTCTTTATTATAAATGTATCCGTTCCATATCAGCTGTTTTCCGCCTTTTTGTGAGGCTATGTACTCAACTCTTTCTGTCATGTTCAATCTAAAGTAACAGAAAAAAACGATTTACCATCTGTTCCATACACTAATAATAATATATTTTACAATTTAAATATCGTGTCACATAATTTTTTTTTATATTACCTTATTGTTAGCCTGACGTAGCCGAATCGAATATACTTCAGTTCGCTCTGACTCTGGTTCTGTCAGCTAATGACAGTTGTCCACAACCGTCATCTGTCCCTTTGTTGTTTAGGCAAGGTTCTTTACTCGTGGGTGTCACACATTGGTTTAACCCCTATGACCCTTGATTCTATGTGGTATTTGTTAGTCATAATGTATTTTAATTTCAGATTGGCAAACTGTTATGTTTGGTGGTGGAGAGGGTGGTGGGAGAGTTTCGGTGTAGAGGTAACGGGGGGTTGGGGGGGGTTACCCCCCCCATAAAAATGGACGATTAGTATCACCTCACTTCGCTCTGTTAGTATTATCGTTCGACTTTTTTTCGACATTTTTGTTTCGACTATTTGACATTTGCCATTATATATATATATTTTCGACCTTTTTGTTTGACATTTTTTTTTCAACATTTTTGTATTTCGGTATTATTTTTTCGACATTATGACTATGAACCAAAAAATGTGTCCGATGAAAGGGCATATACAGGAACCTGGCATGAAAATCAGGCGCAAAACCAGATTTTCCAAGCCACGCAAATCTTCTGGATACTGTACTACAGCCCATTGACCTTCCTACTCAGTCAGCTGAATCCAAACCTGACTGAAGAGACTGGCATTACACCTCTTTACCATCTGTGATTACGTTCATAAAACTATCTCATGTATACTGCTGGGTTATGTTCTGCTGCCTCTTATTATTGTCCCCAATGATACATATTTTTCAAAAGCAAAAGACACATTTATGGCTTTAAAGACCATGCTGCTAGATGCAACCTATTGCATCATATCTTTTATCATCCCCATCAGGTGGTGTGGATGTGTAAGCAGTAGACTGTGTGGTAGAAGTGGAAACCTGAACCACCAGATTCTCTGGACTGGTTTGTTTTGAGAGAAAGTCAGGGTCAGAAGAGCAAGACTTTTACTTTAACAACTCCACGTGAACTGCCGAGGCTCTCCGTTTTTTTTCCACATCTCATGGAGAGAGGGATAGGTGAAGGTCTTTTAATGTGCAAGACAGATTCCTTAGGGGGCCCTTTGACAAGAATGTCTCCAAGGTAATTTTTGGTAAAGTCTCTAGAAAGGCTAACACAGCCTAAGCATTCTATGATCTTATTCATTACCTTTCTGTATCTAGCATTCGGTTGGCCACGAACATCTCGTCGTTCAAATCCGCCGTCGGGGGAGGTGTCAAGCCCACTCATGCCGATGAGGTTGGAGACTAAATCTTCTAATCGTGCCTCCTCTGAGATTAATTCCTTGGGGATTTTTGATGTTTTAAAAAGCTCAAAGCTAAATGGGATCTAGTCATCGTCAGCATCATCATCATCATCACAGATGGATTAAAATGACAATTTCTCACATCTAGAAACACTACTATACAGCTGCATTCTACATGACAAATCAATGTAGTCCGTATGCGATAGAGTTTCGTACATCGAGGTCGGAGGCATCTTCTACGCTTTCACAACCTTGGAAGGCACAAACACGCTTTGATGGGGAAAAAAGAGCACCTAAGGTCGAAAAAGTCGATGCTGCGCTGGCAATCTTCAAATCCTTTTCTCCCAGAGTTTTAAGGGCACAGGAAACTTTTCCTGGAATCCTTTTCCTGGAATCCCTGCCGTTCTTGAAGACGCTGTGGGTTCCAATTTTTTTACCCAGTTGTGACAACGAAAACGAAGGCTCTGCCTTCTAAAAAACATCTATAATTTTTGTGCCTGAATTTTTCCCATTCATCTGCTGAGGAACATTTGGATAGGAACATCTGTCGGATTTCTGTTGGGCGAGGAATCTGCAGAGTGGTGACATCTTTTCATTTCGTAGGAGGAGAAAGCGGAAGGGTGAGAGTCGCTTCTGGAATGCGAACTATGAATATTTTTTTAAACTCTGGTTGGGTCTGGGGCATGGCTAAGGAGCCATGTAAGAGGACGTGTTTTCTATGGAGCTCCCGCAGATCCGGACATTATCCTGTTGAAACCTGCGTATAAATGGACACATTTGTACTGAGAACAGAGGAAAGCGCATGCAGTGCTATCGTGCACAAGAATATATATTGTTGATCTGCGAAACGGCGAGGCTGACACTGGAGACGCTGTCAAAGACTGCCGGGATCGGAAGGTTGATGAGAGAAAATGGCGGTCGCCATAGAACAAAGGGGCAAAGGACCGTCGCTGACTGACTGCAAGCCCAAACACTGAAACACCCGAAAATCTCACAACTGGAGTGCCCAGCACGAAACGAGGTGCCGACCGGGCGTGCTGCAGGCAGTGAAGGATAATAAGCACCGGCATTGTGGATCGGCATAATGCAGATCTCCTAGGGGACTGAAGGCTAGTGCGGTAGTGTGTGGACTTGATGAGCCTCCAGAATGAACTGGTGAGGAAACAACGGACGCGCAGAATTAACCGGGCCTGAACGAAGATACTCTGTTGCACCGGCGCGATGTGTAAGGGCGAGCGAGAGGTTTAGAAGAAGCCCCGGGACCCTGAGGTTACTGGGGTAATTGCTACAAAAGAGATACATTTGTATCTGGCGTCATTTCTCCTGGACGAGCTGCTGTGCTCAGATGGCCTCAGTGAACAACAGAGAATGCAAGTGCTCTCGCCATGACATGAACAAGATACGCGCACAGATCGTGGTAGCAGCCTGTGACACACTTGGCAGCGCTCCCATATGACACGGCACGGGCCCTAAAAGACCAAAGAGACACATGGTTAAGGTAGGGCGGATGGCACTGCCTGGTGAGACCAATTAGTCTGCATAGTGCCCAACTCAACATTGATAGGAGCGCAACAGCACACAACGAATTATACGGAGGCACAGAAGAGCCCAGTTTATAGGAGTGGCACATACTAGCAGCCCCTAAACAAACAGTCACAAGTGGATTGTACATTGTCGGCCCCCCCGCAGCGTGAGGGGGCTCTCAATAGTTTATGAAGCTAGTAACACCGACTGGGTGCAAGAGAACACTGGTGCCTCCCTGCCATTGAACACTGCCACAGACTTTGGCGCCCCTTGCCACAGCCTATTACCCCGCGTATAGGGGCAGACATTAAAGCATGCCAGCGTGATGGCAGGAGCCCATTCTCAGAAACAGCGCTGCATATGGTTGGTGTGCCCCGAGGGTTGCGCACAGCTGGGCTCCACGGCGGCACCTAACAGGAACAAGAGGAAGCACATCCAGCCCTGGAATGCGTGTGTGAGCACGGGTCCCCAACATGTGAGAGGCTCCTAACCACTGGCCGCTAGAAGAACCTCGGCAGGGACTGGCTGAGTGACACTGCGCGGGAACTGGTGCATGGGAGGACACAGTCCATTCTAGCAGTACAGGGAGTGATATGGACATACCCGAATAAGGCTGAAGTGGCCTCAGAGCACTGAGAGGGGCCTGACGCTAGGTTGGCTGTCGCAAGTGGGGCAGCTCAGCTGGCTTGAGCCTATACAGCACGGAACAATGAGTTCCAGAATTGTCAAACCCAAGAACAAACAGCCCACGCTGGACGCCTATGCTAAGACGTCCCCAGGGGCGGAAGGGAGCAAAAGCAAAGACGACACCAGCACGGTAGCAGCGGACACACCGGGCATGATTCAGGAGGTGCTTGCAGCGATTGTGGACCTGAAAATCACCTGGGAGACCAAGCTGGGCCTGGCGATGAACGAGCTAAAAGTGGGACTGGACCTCAAGATTGGAGCGGTCCAGGAAGAAGTTAATTTGCTGAGGCAGGACGTGAGGACGCTTGCAGAGCGCACTGGAACCTTGGAAAAGGAGATGGGCCCCAAACACGGCAGCATGCGCTGCCCACGGATCGGAATTACATGCCCTGGTGCAGCGTGTGGGCAACCTGGAGAACAGGGCAGAGGCGGCAGAAGGGTGCGCGAGACGCACCAACATCCGTATAGTAGGATTGCCAGAAGGAATGGAAGGGCTGAATCCAACAAAATACGTGGAATCCATGCTCCTGCAGGAAATAACTGGTGGAGCACTGACCCAGGGCTTTGCAGTTGAGAGAGCGCACAGGGCCTTGACAAGGAGACCACCCCCGAGATCCCCCCCGCGGCCGCTGATCGCAAAGATCCTAAATTACCGTGATCAAGAGAAGATACTTGAATTCTTCCGGAAGGGTGGTACGATCGAAAGAGGGCCTGAGAAAATCACAGCGTACCCGGATTGCACTTTGCACGTGCAACGCAGCAGGATGAACTTTGGGTCGGTGAAAAGGAGGTTGAGAGATGCTGGCCACAGATATATGCTGCTTTATCTGGCTAAACTGAAAGTGTTCCATAAGAACAAAACCCTGTTTTTTGAGATGCCGGAGGAGGCCATGGACTGGCTGGACATGCAGGGTCGCCCCCAAGAACCGGGTATCCAGACAGAAGCTGCGGAAGATAAGTAGCACGAAGCTGGGGCATCTCCGGTCATATAGCACAAGACATTGGGACTCGAATATAGTACTAATTGAGGCTTGTGGGGAATGTGTTGTAGGAAATATTGGTTAATGGGATCCGCCAGCAGCAAATATTTCTAATTAGACAAGAGGGAGCTCCTGGGAAGCATCCCTTGAACCCCACAACATTACGCTTAGTTAGGTCACTGTTAGTCCGGTGACGCGCCACGGGGTCCTAGTCTTCGGTTCATGGGACAGGACCAGACGCGGGTGGGCCTGAGATCCAGGGATGGAGCTGGGCATTTGTTGGGGCTGGGGAGGGGGGGGGAGGGGGAAGTATGGGTGGGGAGGGGTTGGTTTTGTGCAGCGGGGTAGGGTTGGGAAGGGGGGGGGGGAGTTGTTAAGGTTGGGTCGGTTAAGAGTTGTAAAACGGGCCATCATGGTAGACATCAGCGGGAGTGGAGAGAGGAAGAACACCAAACTAATGGCATTGGGTAATCTCAGGGTCGTGACCTGGAATGTGCGGGGCCTCAATAGTTATCTAAAACGTAATAAGGTGATGATGTACCTAAAGAGGATGCGGATCGATATAGCTTTGCTACAAGAGACCCACCTCACCAAGGAAAAGTTGGAGGTGGTCAGTAGAAAATGGAGGGGTAATGTCATAGGGGCCACTTGGCGTATGCAAGAGGGGTGATTACATGGCTGGCACCGCACGTACCTTTTCAGCTGCTCAGCTTGGTGACAGACGCAGAAGGTAAAATGGTGGTGGTGGTGGTGGGACTCCTGGAGAATATAATAGTGAACATCATAAATCTGTACGCCCCTAACCATGACACATCGACATACTTCAGGTCCCTATACAGTAAAATCAGCCCCCTAGTGGGTGGCGCAACGATCTGGGGAGGGGACTTTAATTGCACCTTAAACCCCAGGGTAGACAGGTCGGATGACAAATCAGAAAAGCCGGCGCCAGCAGCCAAAGCGCTGAGGACACTTACGGACCTCGGCCTAGAGGATGTGTGGCGACGACTGCACCCTATGGATAGGCAATACCTGCATTACGCGGCGCCACATGACCTGCATACAAGGTTGGATTATGCATTTGCTGTGACCAAGATAGCGGGAGAGATGGTGGGCGCAGAATACAAGGCCCGGGTGCTGTCTGACCATTCACCTTTGGTCGTAGAGTGGCGCCATCAAACCCCCAGTGTGAGAATCCCGACATGGAGGCTCAGAACTGAGGCTCTACAGGATGCGGGATTCCGGGAAGACTTGCGGGAGGCCATTGAAGAATATTTTGAAATTAACATGGGTAGCGTATGCTCTGTGGGAACAGTATGGGAGGCATTTAAGGTAGTGGTGCGAGGGGTGGCCATATCAAAATCCAAAGGGCTCCAGGGGGGCATTGAACAGGAACTGGAAGAAACAGAAAGAGAGCTAGAGGCCCTGATACAAAGTGAGGGGACGACCCAAGAGGACAGCGCCAAGATAAAGGATTTACAGATGGCCTGTAGCGAACTCTGGGACAGACTATGCAGGCTAAATTATAAGAAATACATAGAGAGGCTACATGCAGGGGGGGATAAGCCGGGTAGATTACTGGCTTGGCTATACAAAAATGAGACCACCTGCTCGGTGATCAGAGAGGTCAGTGACGCGGATGGTCAAATCTGTAATACCCAAGAAGGGGTAAACGAGGAGTTCCTCAACTACTACAGACAACTATATGAGGACGTAGGAGAAGAAATGAGTCCAGAGATACAAGAAACAATAGAGGACATGGGGCTGCCCACCTTAGATGACCTAGAACGCGCAGATTTAGATGCCCCCATCACCCTGGACGAATTGGAGATGGTGATCCAACATCTGCCCACATGTAAGGCGCCTGGGTCGATTGGGTAATCCAGTGAGTTTTATAAAACATATAAGCAGGAGTTACTTCAGCCGCTGCTTGCCATGTTTAATGAAGCCTATGAGCAGGGGGAACTGCCGGCGTCGCTCCGTGAGGCAGCGATCGTCCCACTCCTTAAACCAGGCAAGCCGGATGTGGATTGTGGGTCTTTTAGGCCCCTGTCTATGCTCAATCAAGACAGCAAAATACTCACAGCAATGCTTGCCAACAGACTGAGGAGGGTAATCGGTAAACTGATACACCCGGACAAAACAGGCTATGTCCCCAGTAGAAATATTACAGACAACCATAGGAGGCTGCACCACATCATTGATCAAGCCGAGGGGAACTCGGGCGAGCTGGCCATCGTCTCATTGGACGCGGTCAAAGCTTTTAATTCAGTGCGGTGGCCATGGTTGAAGGTGACCCTGAAAGGATACGGGTTAGGGCCAGGTTACATCAGATGGGTCCAGATCTTATTAACTCCCCGTTCGCGAGCGTTAAAACAAGAAACATCATTTCAGATAAATGGCAGCTCAGTAGGGGGACCAGACAGGGATGTCCCTGGTCGCCCATGTTATATATCCTGGCCTTAGAACCACTGGCAATTTGCCTGCGGCAACAATACGGAGAGGTGAGGATCAGCATGACAAGAGGCACACACCTGATATCACTGTATGCAGATGATATACTCCTCTATTTGCGCTACCCGGAGGAGAACCTGCAATATGTGCTGGAGGTGATGGATCGCTATGCCACCCTCTCGGGCATATCGGTGAACCCCGGGAAGTCTAGTTTGTTCCCTATGGGAAGGTATAAGGGCACCCTCTGGAGAGATTGCCCATCCTGCAGATACCCTGGCAGCCCGTGACTTTCAGGTATCTGGGTGTTAACATTTACCACAAGACAGAAGCAGAGCACAAACATAATACAGAGAAAGCAATTGAGGGAATTAGGAATAGCATGGTGTTCTGGTCTCGCTTACCCCTAGCCATGATGGGAAGAGCGGCCCTGCTCAAAATGGTGGTTTTGCCCAGACTCTTGCATTTTTTTGTGAATGTCCCGTACCCGATTCCCAGACGCTTTTTTGAGAGACTACATAGCATGTGCAGGGGCTTCATATGGGGCAACTCGAGGAATAGAGTGGCCCTGTGGAAATTGCAGAACACATGTGATAACGGGGGCATTAACTTGCCTAACTTCGAATTGTATTACTTGGCGGGACAGCTGTTGTATGTGGCTAGGTGGTTGTCTGCAGAGGACTCGGCAGAGGCCAGGCTCTTGCAGAGTGATTCAGCTCCATACTTCCTGAAAGAGACAGTGTGGCTGCACAAAACTAAAATGGCAGGGATGGGGAGACTACTGAAGGTGGGCTGGGAAGTCTGGCACATAGCATGGAGAACTGTGGGCGACCTGGACCCGCTTTCTCAGCAGGCCCCGCTGGCGGTACTATGCGGGGACGACACCCAACTGTTTAAAGGGGTCCGCAGATATTGGGAACCGGTGGGCCTGGCTACTGTCGGAGATATATGGCAGGAAGGGGAGGCACTGGAATTTCAGAGGCTGCAGGAGGAAACTGGGGTTCATAGAGGCCAATATATTACTAATACCAGGCTCATGAAACGGGTGATGGAAAGATGGCCTGAGACGGTGCTAGCGGGAGAGCCTGATGCCACCATGGAAATGATGTATGTCGTCTCTAAGGGGGGGGGGGCACGAAATATCCAGGATATATGAGCTCCTGAGTGTGAAAGCAGGGAGGGAACTGCTCCAACCGAGGAATGATTGGGAGGAAGAGGTAGGAGAACCCATGACAGAGGGACAGTGGGATAGAGCTCAAAGGTACCACAAAAAGGTGTCCCGGAATGCAAGACTCCAGCAGATCCAGTTGTATGTCATTCACAGAGCCTATTTGACGCCCGGCCGAATAGCCAGGTTTGGAGGCTCGGCTATACAGAAATGCCCCAGATGTGGGGAGGAGGAGGCGGGGCTGCTGCACATGTTCTGGGCTTGCCCCGAAGTGCAGAGATTCTGGGAAGAAATAAGGACGAGAATGGCCAGCGGGGGAGTGGTGCTTGATGTGAGGTCTGCTTGGGCATGCATGCTTGGAAGTTTTCCCAGGCTGCGTAATTCAAAACATATTAGCAAGATGAAGGACCTGGCCTACATCTTGGCCAAGCGTAGAATTGCAATGTGTTGGAAAGCGGCCCATAGGCCCAAAGTGGAGACATGGTGGGCAGATCTCTTGAAGTGGGCAGAGGCAGACACTGTGGTATGGTTTGAAGCTGTTACCAGGGGGGGCGAGGAGGAAGTGGGCTCCCTGATAGCCTGGAGGCAGCTGTTGACCTCATTGGCTAACCCCCACCAGGTCAATCATGAAACGGAAGACTCAGATGAGTCATCAAGCGCTGAGATTCCTGAGCATGCTCTTGCAGATGGCAAGAATGAGACGGCTCGAGTTTATGGGGAGGGAGGGGGGAGGACAGAGAATAAAACTGTATAACAAGATGTTTTGATATTGTTTATGGACGTCCTAAAAGGTTGTAACGTTTGATGTGTTTGTTTAAATAATAAAAATTGTTTAAAAAAAATAAATAAAAAACACTCTGGTTGGGTCTCTGGGGACTTTTTGCCCGCAGTGCTCCAACCTCCAGAGGATTTCCTCTTCAGGGGGTAGTGCTGGGTGACTTAAATGTCGAGCGACCCAAAGTGATATTTGACTTTGAACGACTTCATGGTTGGTGCTAAGGCACCAAAAACAAATCCTGTGAATATCTGTTATGGATATTTTTGAGTCACAGTTATTACATTGTTTGAACCCTGTAGGTTTCAGGGTAGACATTTTGGTAGAAATGTCGAAACATTCGATATGCGTTGAACAAATTACAGTCTGAGGCAAAGTCGAGTGTTCAGAGAAGCATGCAGAAAAATGGAACGGAGTTGACAGAGCACAGTGCATGCTATTTATACTGACATTACGTGAGGACTCAGGACTGAAGAGCATTGGGCAACGCCAATTCCACACAGCGCCCCATTGCTGTCAAAAGATTTACGAGATCTGCTAAAGCAGGAAGATTATATACAAGATGTTTTAAGTTACTTACCTGCATCTATTGTTCGCCAGCATGGATCTGGCATGGATTCACATGCTCATGAATATTCCCAGTCATCAGGCTGGGAATCCTCAGTAAAAGAAAAAAAAAGTATCACTTCAAAACTATTTCTCCTCTAAACCAATCGCTGTTCTCTAGGTCATACTGCTCCCATCCAATTATAGTTTCTCCCTTAGCTCCACCCCTGGTGGCCATCATCTTCAGATTTGGTAAGCATGGAAAATGTCGTTAAGCACCAAGAAGTGTCACAGAGGAGAAGGCGGGAGGGTTCACATGTGAATCCATGCCAGATCCATGCTGGAGAACAATTGCAAGTAAGTAACTTAAACCTTCTCCACCATGGGGTCTGGCATGGATTTACGTGCTCATGAATAACGATTACACAGCAGTACATATACACAACCACAGGAGGTGGCAAGGCTTAACAAAAGCAATAAACACTCACCTCTGGAACAGACAACAGGTTGCGTAGCAGGGCTTGGCCGACTCCGGACTCCTCCCTGGAATTCCTGTCAATGCAGTAGAAGCTTGTGTACGTGTGCGTGGACCTCCATGTAGCAGCCCAGCAGATGTCGAGCAGGGGCACACCAGAGAGAAAGGTCGTTGTTGCTGCAATGGCTCTGGTGGAGTAGGCTCTCGGCCGTACTGGTAGCAGCTTGCTAGCCAGTCGATGACAGTGCATGATGCAGCCGGAGAACCACCTGGAAATGGAAGTCTTCGACAAGGCCTTTCCTTGATTTACAGGTCCAAAGTAGATGAACAACTGAGAAGTCTTCCGAAAATTCTTCGTTCGTGCCACGTAGACCTACAAGGCAACGTCCAGCAAATGCAAGACCCTTTCGGCTGGCGGTGACAGATTCGGAAAGAAGACGGGTAACACCAACGGTTTGTTGAATTCCAACTGTACCTTTGGCATAAAGGTGGGGTGTGTGGTTCATAGTGAACAAATCGAAAACAAAAATGTCGAAAGTCAAAATGTCGAAAAAAAAATGTCGAATTTATTTTTTAATTAGTTTTTTATTCGAAATGGGGGTGGGGTTCCACCCCAACCGCCCCCCCTCCCTTTTTTTCTTTTTGTTTTACCCATTTTTTTTTTATTCCCGGACCCCAAAATAAATATATAATTTAAAAAAAGGGAATTCGACTTTTTGTCTTTCGACCTTTTTTTCCGACATTTTGACTGTACACCGGGGTGTATACCCAGTACCACCTTTGAAGCATGGAAAGACAAGTAAGGCTGCTTGCCAGACAGAGCCTGCATCCCCCGGACCCACCTGTCCGAGATGCTAGCTACGTGAAAAGCAGTCTTCCACGAAAGAAACTTGAGCAGGACCTGATGCATATGTTAGAAGGGCGATCCATGAGCTTAGTTAGCACAACATCGGGCTCCCAAGTTGGGGCGGGGGCCTTCACCGGCGGGAAAGTCCTGAAGAGTCCCTTTAGGAACTTCTTGACAAGCCTGTGAGACCACAGGGAAGGTCTGCCCGGAGATCTAGTATACCTGGATATGGCGGTAAGATGCACCTTGATAGTGGTATGAGCCAGCCTGCTTTGGCAAAGGAAAAAAGTATGGCAGAAGTTGCAAAGCAGTGACGTGCAAAGGGGTCATCTTCTGAGTCAGGCACCACATGTGGAAACGTTTCCATTTATATCTGTAGCACTTCAACATTGACGTGGCTCTGGCCATGGCCAGGATGTCCTTACATTCTGCGGGTCAAGCATAACCTTCAAACTCTAGGGCTGCAGGACCCATGCCCTCAGGTTAAGAGACTTTGGGTCGCGATGCAGAATCGCCCTCCACATCGCTTCTATGGCGGGAAGGTCTGGGGACAACGGCAGCCGGATGGACGGGGCCACTGACAGACGTAGTAAGTCTGTGTATCAGATTTGTCTTGGACACGCCAGAGTGACGAGTATTATCCTGCAGTGGCTGTGAGTGTGTTGATCACACATAAGAGGAGTGGAAACTGAGGGAAGGCGTACAGGAACTGTCCTTCCCAAGGGAACGAGAACGCGTCCCCCATGCTCCTCGGTTGAGGGAACCTGCTGGCGAGCATTTGGCACTTGGTGTTTGCCGCTGTCGCAAAGAGATCAATCTGGGGATGGCCCCATTTGCCAAACAGAAAATCCACCTGGTCAAGTTCCCACTGTGGCCAGAACACAGTTCCCTGCTGAGCAAGTCTGCGATGGCGTTCTTGACTCCCGCTAGGTGAAATGGGATGGGGAACATGCCTTGACAAATGGCGCTGGGCTTCCTTGTAAAGAGTCGGGAGTGCGCCCCCCCCCCGTTTCTGGTTGTAGAACATAACATGGTGGTGGGGTTGTCCGTGAAGGTCCTCACCACCTTGCCCTTAAATGATGGAAGAAAAGACTTGAGGGCCCAGAATATGGCCCGCAGTTCCAGGACGCTGATGTGGAGATCATTCTCTGGTTGCCAGAGGCCTCTGGCGTGCAACAGTCCGGTGTGGGGTCCCCACCCCTCTAAAGAGCCGTCCGTGGAGAACGTCTCCTGGTAAGTAGGAATATGAAACAGAGCTCCCTGGACGAGATGTGGCTGTATGCCTCACCACTGTATCGCCTGACAGAACCACTCGTTGTGCAAGATGTTGTCCGCAAAGTTCCCCAACACCTGCATCCACCTCGCATCTAGGTACTCCTGGAGAGGTCTCATGTGAAGTCTGCATAGGCAAACTAGGCTGATGCAGGAGGACATCATGCCCAGCAGAGACTTAATGGACCGAACCATCGCCATCTGCAACGATGACAACCGCTGAACTTTGCCTTGTATGGCCCTTTCCCTCTCATCCGAGGGCAACGCCAAACATGTCACTTTGTTGAGTCGGGCACCTAGAAACAGCACGTCCTGAGATGGCTTCAAGTAACACTTTGGAACGTTTATGGAGAACCCCAACTCAGTCAGCAGATGTACAGTCTTCGCCTGCCAGATCGTGTGCACGGGAACGCACCAGCCAATCGTCCATGTAAGGGTATACATGGATTCCTTGCAGACCAAGATGTGCTGCCACCGGAGCCAGGCACATCGTAAAAACGCTCAGGGCTGATTACAGGTCGAAAGGCAGAGTCTTGAACTGGTCATGCTGACCTAGAACTACGAATCATAGGAACTTGCAGTGTTTCTTGTGAATGGGGATGTGGAAGAAGGCGTCCTCTAGATCCAAAGATGTTAGAAAATCTCCTTGTTGCAGCTAGCCGAGCACGTGTTGCAACGTGACCATCTGGAACTTTTGGGACTTCAAGTACTTGTTGAGACGACGAATAACTAGGATGGGCTTCCACCCCCCTGTTTTCTTTCGAACCAGAAAGTATCTGGAGTATACTCCAGAGCCCTGGAGACAGGTTCTATTGCCCCCTTCTGTAACATGGCCTGCAGCTCCTGCAGAAGCTGTGGTCTGTGGTGTTCTTGTTGCTGAATCTGCAGAATACGAGGACACCTGCGTTTGAACTCCAAGGTGTGCCCCTGTCAGAGAGTATCCAGCACCCATCTGTCCGTGGTGATCTTTTCTCACATGCAGACTAACTTCACCAGCCGGCCTCCCACCAGGGTGCATAAGTGAGGGCTCGAGGCCACGGCCAGTGCAGGCCTGCTTGGGGTCAGAGCTCTGCCCTGCGGGTAGCGCCGACACAGTCCGCTGCCTTGAGAGCGACCCTAGTACGCTTGAGTGGAGGACCGTGAAGGTTGGCGGTACAGTGTATTATAACCCTTGGACAATCTTCCTGATTTTCCTCTGGAAGAGCAAAAAGATGACGGCTCTCGCTGCTGCAAAGTTCCAAGGGAGCGTGCCGTCTCCGTGTCGGTCTTTATTGCTTGCAAAGACACGTCGACTGCCTTTCTAAAAAGAGGTTCTCCCCATCCAACGGCATATTCAGCACCTTCGTCTGAACGTCCGAGCGGAAGTTTGTAGCCTTTAACCAACATTGAAGATGCAGGGTGTTAGGGAGAATTCTCATTCTATGGCTAATTTCCCTTACCTAGTGAGTCCCCCAGTAGCTTTGCTGGATTTCTGGAGTTTGTTTTTCCACTTAGTAAGAGAGTACCCCCTTTTCCCACTCTGACTTGTGTTTTGCCATGTATCATCTGTTTTTGTGATTGTGAACTCTGGAGTACACCACTTCAGTAGCCCCCTTCTTTTGTGTGTTACACAGCACCTTCAGTGCAGTGACACAGGGTTGTCTTTTAGACTTCCCACCGACTCCATTTCTGAGGCTGACTACTGTCCCCCAAAAAAGGGTAAAGTTGCCATTAACTTCACATAGTCCTTTAACCACAGATCCAGTACACCCCATCTTACATGGAGTACTGGAAAGGGTTAATACTTAGCCCTTTTTATCTGTACCTCCTAGAGCATTGTTTCGCTCTTTTAACATTTAGACTTGGCTGGTGGCAGTGGTATCTACCATACCTTTTCTACCGCGATTATACTATATAAACGTGGTATTGTTTTAGGCTATTATATTAGCCTCGAACTTAAACCCGCTTGACCAAATACTTTTTCTTTTGGCTCCGGTCGGGTTTATTCGCCATTTCTTTTTGTTAAAGTCCTTCTTGTGTTTTACTTTGCGCTGCAACCAGGTTTGCCTTCTTTGTTCACTGTCTTTTGGCGGATTTCTGCCAAGAAGCCCTCCTCTAGGCGCCTGGGTGTCTAGGTGGGCTGAATGTGAGAGAGGGGTGTAGTCACCCCCTGCCCAGGGTATCCTAGGAAACCCAAGTCGCACTTTGCCATGATTGGCTGAGGTGGTTGTCTGGGCTGGACAACACCCATGCTGCATGATTGACAGCCACGCTGTGTGAATGGGGGATTTTCGCATAAAAGGCAGGTCTCTTGGTCTACAAGTCAGAGTCGCCACTGGAACTACAAGGAACCGAAGATAAGCAGAGAAGAAGTCGACTGCTGCAACTATCCCGTCCAGGTGAAGCCCTGCTGCAATCCTGAGCTATCTACCCTTCGACCACCAGAGAAGATCCAGTCCGGAGTCTTCTTCCCTTGAGCTTGGTGGGGATAACCAGCTCATCCTCTACAGCCAGAGCATCCTCTTTGTAGTCGAAATCGCTGCACACTGCTGTAGTGGTCCGGATAGCCATCTGAAGAGCCTCTCCTGTTTTTAAGGAGCGCACCTTTTATTCACCATCGCTGCTGCCGGCTTCAGCCCTGTGTGGTGCAGACCCCTCCAGACGTCGTCCTTTGGATCGAAGCTCCAGGAACCGTGGGTCTGCAGGAAACTACCAGGAACTACTGCCTTGGCACCAGCCTCTTCATTGAATGAGGTACTGTGTTCTGCTCAAGGAATTAGGGTGAATCCCTTTTCTTCGCCTCCAAGGCTTGCCCAGGTCTTGCCTCCTTCTTATAACTTTTGCTTCCTCTGTTGACAATATCTAAGTACTCCTGGCTACGTTGAATTGTGAACTATCCGACTGTGTGATCCTCGACAACACGAACCCGGTTCCACTTGACACTGGCTCTGGCCTATTGACTCTTGAATTTCTGTCTAAGAGTGTTCTCTGGTTCTGTCTGCCTTGACAAAGTATTGCCTATGATTTCTGCCCCCAACTCTCTCTGGGTATCTCAGGTGCTAAGTGTGTTTTTGCCTAGGTAACATTTCTTGCCGCGGATACGCGTTTCTTTAGTAAGACCGAACTGTCATTACTGTCCAAAAGTGATCGCAAGTGTATTCCCGGTAACGTCTTTTGTTTCACAACACCGGTCCGCTCAAACACAGGGTACTTACCTTGAAGTTATACCGTACAAAGTGAATTGGTTAGTCGTAGTGTATTTTACGTGTGGTTTTTGAATTAATAGAAGTGTCGTGTTTATAACAAATGGTTTAAAAATAAATGTACTTATATTTTTAACCTGAAACCTTGTCATTGTTTGCTTGAGTCACAGTAATTGTGGTGCCTTTGTGTAATCTCTGCTACTGTTCATATACTCTTGAGATAAGCCTGGCTGCTCTGCTACTGCTTCCACTTTAACATAGTAGTACTTCAACTATAGTTCCCGGTCATATCGGGACAAAATGGCTAGGGCGTTAACTGCCTTGATGTAGAGGCTGCTGTATGCATTTTCTTTTGCCCTTTGCATCCAGCTTCTTCCACTCCTGGTCCGGCGGTACCATGGCTGCCGATGACAGGTTCGCTGAGCACTTCCTGGCTGCGGCCGAGGCCACCGAATCGGGTGAGGGCTGAGACCTTAAGCACTTGGGGTCTGAATCTGGAAGCCTGTACTACTTCTCCAACCTTTCCCGATTGGTCGGGGACATACCCAAGTTTCTCATTATTGCCAGGCCTTCCTCCATGATGTGGTCCAGGAAGGGAATAGACATGATGGTCTTTCTTCTCAATTGGCGCTGTTGGTACAGGCAGCCTTCTTTCTTGGTCTCCTCGCGGACTAACTGAAACAGTTCAGAGGCCCTTGATATGACAGAATGAAAGGATCCAACTTTGTCGGGTGGGAGGACCTATGGGGCACGTCCGCGTGCAGGGTTTCCCCGTAGGCCTCAATGAGGTCATAATGCTCGTCGGTGCCCATAGCTGTGTCCGTGCGCGTGGCTGGGACTCCAGGTGGTGTCTTTTCACGACAAGGTGGTGGAGGAGGAGTCATCGGATGATGGTGAGGACCAACAGCCCCTTTGACCTTTCTCATTCGCGGGGACGAGTTTAGCCACAGAGGCCCTTGTGTGTCCTGTGAAGGCGTAGGTCCTGGAGGCATTCTCTGCTGGATTTCAGTGACCAGTGTGTGCAGGGTCGTTAGAATGCCCCTCGACACGTCCCTAGGTCTATGGGTGAACAGAGCCAGCGGTGTAGGGTCTGGGCTGACGCACCTCCTCTTGCGAGCAGGGGACCCTTTGTGAGCTGTATAGCCATTGTCTTTGTCGGTACTCGAGTAGATCCACTGGGGGGAGATGGAGATATCTATATTTCTGTCTGTCTTTCAAGTCTTTCCCTGACCCCGGAGTGGATGTCATCTTCGTCGCTGCCTCCGGAGCTGTATCTAGCCTCGGGGGGTAAAGGTCACCCATGGAGCGGTCAACACTTGCTTTGTGGACCCCACTCTCCTTCAATGCTGCTTTCATTAACAGTGCAGTCCTTGACATGGCATGCTGCGAGGTCTTCGACGGCTTCGATGAGTCCTCTCTGAACTTGTCCCCTGTCAACTTATCTGCGGACAAATAGAATTAGGTTAGGGACTATCTCTTCGTTGGGAGGCTCACTGTGGAGGCAGACTATTATGGCGATCGCCTTCTGACAAACTCGGGACCCGCATCAGCAGCGAACTCAGCGGTGCTAGCTTTGAAGAGCTTTGTCTCTTGGACCCTCGTGAGCGGGGTGTCCTCAAAGGATACTCTACCTCCTCACGGATGGAGTTTGCTCTTCGGACCGGCCGTTCCTAGATGAGGTTTGACCCTGCCCTGCAGCCGAGTCAGTGGCCTTGCTTGACTTGAGCCACACTGACAGTCTGCTGTAGCAGTCTTTTCTTTGAAAAACCACAGCACACCTTGCATCCCTCCTCATCATGGTCCGGATGCAGGCAATATAATCATTTATGATGCTGATCTTCCACAAAAACATTTCTTAATCCACACTTTGTGCAGAGTTTGAAGAAGCTTAGACTTTCCTTCTTCTCTTCAGACATGGCTGAGAGGTATGAAGTAGGCCCAAAAACGGGTATTCTCGAAACTTCGATGATGATCCGACAGTGGATGAAGATCTTTGCAGGTAGCGAGTCTCTGCTGCCGGTGTCTGTTCAAGCAAAAATCAGCCAAAATTCCATCTCGTTTGGATAAAAAATGTGAGGATTCCCCCCCCCCCCGAAATTAGCAGTAAAAATCTGAAGGTGGTGACAAGGGGTGGAGCTAAGGGAGAAGCCCGTCATTGTATGGGGCAGTATGACCCAAAGGACAGTGATTGGTTTAGAGGAGAAATAGAGTTTTGAAGTGAAAGTGAAACACCTTTCTCAACTCCCCCCCCCCTTTTCCCTCTAGACTTTCTGCAGTAAGTCTGTCAGTCACTCACAACCAAACCAACCCACTGGGGATCACCTTCTCAGACTCAATACTTCATCTTCACTCTCTCACAGCCTGCCCACAGTGTGCTCAGAACTCTTCTCCATCTACTCTGCTTCAACCTCAACAAACACCTTTCATCCTCTTTTGAATTTGCTGGGCTTTCATAGCCCAGCCTACCCTCTTGTGGAGTTCCTTCAAGCTGCCATTGGCCCTCCATGCCACATGCTCCCCATGGCCAATCCCTGGCTAAGCTATAGCCCGGGGGTTGTGACTTTCACTGGAAATCTTTAAAAAAGGCTGTTAGCCCTGCCCCTCTACTTCAGTCCTTCATGTGGTGGCTATTTGTTCCGCTATTTGTTCCGGCTGCTCGTTTTTTCTGCAACTTTTCCAGCATAGTTGAGTTTTTCTTCAAACTGGGTTTATTATAGCTGAAAAGACCATCAATCCATTTAACACTTCTAAGACCACAGTCTTAAAGGGGATTGAGGTCAAGTTGTAGCGGTCTTCTAAAGAAAGCAGTTTGAGACTTAAATGTGGGGGATGGAAATGCAAATCCTCGATTTTCCTCTACCTCATCCATATGTGACTGAATGTTTGAGAATCAGGTTTATGGTACTCTTCAGGATAGTGAGTAGTGATGAAGTATGCAAAATAACACCTTGTTCATTTCCCATTTGTACAGTGATCTCGTAGGACAGACTGTCGCTGGTTTGTCCTTCTAGTGAGAAGCAATAGTAGGGCATCGGGTCCATGCCTGCTTGTCACGAGTTGACGTGTACTTTCGCAGGAACTGCTAAATAAATGCAACTCAGACTCAAATTTGCAAGAAAAAATTAATTACCTCTGGGTAACGTTCTTTCTGATGGATGTTCCACCTAACGATTCCTCATCTATGATATCACTACCCCAGCGCAGCTGTTCTGTGGAAACGTTTCCGCCGGCAACAGGCACAACACAGCTCCGTGTGAGCGCCATCCGACACCTCTACACATGCTGCACTGGATATGTCGGGGTCAGTATATACATCGCTGCTGCGCCCCGGGTGTTAGGCAGAAACCTGTGCAGTTCCCTCTGGGACCACTGCAAAAGATTTAAGACTACAGGTGTTTGGCAGTAAACCCACTTGGTAGCAGTCTGTACCACACAGATTCACTTGGTAGCTGTGGCTGAGCAGTCAGACTTCCCTCAAGAAGAGTTAGGCAGTATACAGAGTATTCACAATAGGTCAAAAGAACATAGTAGAACAAGTAAACACTGACCAGAGCTTGGTGTAAATGAGATATAATTATTTATTTAAAACCACATCTAGAAAAACACACAGGCACTAATAGTAAGCAATTCAAAAACACGGTCGCTAAAAGATATACACTCCCTTAAAAGAATATTAGACAAGTCTTAAGTAAAGCCCCACTTATTTTCAGACAGCGGTGAGCGCTTAACGCAGATGGCACTCTAATAATTCGTTTTAAAAGGGAGAGAAAAGCAGAGAATAAATTGAAACAGGTCCCAACACTTTTACAAGAACACAACAAGAGAGGAAGGCAAAGTAAAAGCGTGAAGTTAGAGTTCAATAGGCTGGATCCACTTTAAGAGGATCAAACGAAATGTGTCCAAGGTCACACGGTTGCAGTGCACAAAAGTCTTGAAAAGGTTCAAAAAGAGTTGGACCAAAGAAAGGGACCAGTTAGAAGGTCAAGGCGGCCAGCCCAGTCCAGAAGGTTAAGGGATTATTATTACCTTGTAGCAATCTTTAGAAAGGGAGGCCTGCCTGACACGGTACCTTAAAGTGGTGAGAATGCTCCAGCGGGGGCAGTTGTTCCTGGCAGCGGATGCAAGTCGGTGCTTCATCCGGGGGAAGAGAGGATCTCGTCGGGGAGGAAGACAGGAGTCCGTTGCACTGCCAGGGAAGAAACCAGCCACGGAGTTTCTCAGGTAAAAGGAGCGGTCCTTTGATTCGCGGTCCAGTGGTAGGTGGCTATCTGGTTGCCGGGGTGCTTGGCACGGGCAATTCAACCACAAGCCGGTCTGGGGTGCGAAGAGAAGGTAAACTGGTTGTGCCCACCAGTCAGGGGAAGAAGCCTCTCCAGCCGGGAGATCTTCTCTGTCGTCGGGAAGTGGTGAGTCAGTTCCACAGGGCTCCACCGGTGGTGTCGTCGTGGTAGGTCGGCTCAGCTTCTCCTTCGTCGGATTCTCAGGTCCTGTGGCGACTTCTGAAGTTCCAGTCCCCAAAGCCCTGCTTTTATGCAGCACACCCCCATTCACTCAGCCTAGCTGTCAATCAAACATGCTAAGTGGTGAGCCGGCCGGCTCACCACTTGGGCCAATCACACAAGAGTGCGACTTGAGTTACCAAGGTAAACCCCCTCCCACACCCCCTGTGGTACCCAGACAGAGTGGCACCACTTTTGGAGGCTTCTGTGGAGAGGCCTGCCAAAAAGTGGAACAAAGGGCTCGACTTGGGTTGGAGTCACAGAAGAGAACACAAACGCCATTTTAGAATCGAGTCCTGGCAAAAAATACCAACCGGCGAATTAATATTAAATAAATAAACCGGCGGTATGTTCGAGGCTATGAGAATTAAATAATTAAAGTTGGTAGCCTCGAACAATGGGAAAATCCCATAGGAATATATTCGCGGTCGAATATAAAAAGTAGTATCCACTGCCACCAGCCAAAACTCGATCAGGGGGAACGGAGACGTGCCCCCTCGACTAACAGACCCGGGGCAATCGAATTGCCCCGACCAGTATGTCCACAATATGATGGTTTGTACTGGTTTCTGTTCATAATTTGGAACTAGTAAAGCCAATGGTGACTTTACATGCCCTGGGAGACAGTAGTCAGTCCCAGGGTATGGAGTCTATGGTGGGGTGTCACTACGACACCCCTGTGTCACTGCACAGAGAGTGCTGTGTAACACATAGTAAAAACACGCGACCCTATGGAGTAAAGGGCCCCATAGCCCATAAAACACATTAACAGTCAAAGGAACACCATAAATCATGTCCAAGAGTGGGAGAAAAAAAAAGAGTCTCACTCTTGGCAGGAGAAAAAAAACAAACTCCAGAAATCCAGCAAAGCTGCTGGGGGACTCACTAGGTTAGGAAATTCAGCCTAAAGAGAGAATTCTCCCTTACACTGTGACCACAGTTTTACCATTTTTCCCCTAGCACTAGGAGGCTGAAGGGCCGTAGAACCGATGGTGTACTACCTTCCCGTAAAGAGGGACAAGTAGGCAGGGGGGAGGAGGAATCCGTGGGAGGAACCATTCATCAGAAAGAATGATTAGAGAGAGGTAAGGCATTTGTTCTTATAATGGATGATTTTCCTCCCATGGATTTCAAATTTATGATAGACTCTCAAAGCAGTATGTAAACCTGGAGTAGGAAACAAGAACACCAACTAAACGAGAAAACTCTGGAGGACTGCCCTACCAAAACAGGCATCCTGTCACGACAAGGAATCCAAGCAGTAATGCCTAGCAAATGTGTGCAAAGACAACCACGTGGCCGCCAGGAAAATATCCAGGACTGCCACTCTCCTTTGCAGGGCACAGGTGGCAGCCATTACCCTGGTAGAATGATCTCAGAGACCCTTCGGCACATCCTTCCCAGCCCGATCGCAGCATTCTGAGATGCAGAGGGTGATCCACCATAGACCGGGTTTGCCAGTATGTGCACCAGCATAACCAACGAAAAGCTTGTCATCTTTTGTAGAAGCTCTAGTACAAGACACATAGAAGTAAAGGGCCCATATTGGGTACAGCCGATGCAATCGTTTCTCCACTTTGAAGGGTGAGGTGGAGAAAAAAATACAAGTAGATGGATCTTCTGATAGAGACAGAAATCCGAGGCCACATTCGGCAGAAAAGAGGGTCTCGCTCTCAATGTCTCCACTTTGGGGGAAAAAAAAACAAATGGGGAGGTAAAACAGACAACGCCTGGAGCTCACTCAACTGTCTTGCGGAAGTGATGGAAACCAGGAAAACCACCTCAAGGGTGAGCAATCTAATAGAACAGGAATGAAGGGGATCAAACAGAGCACCCATAAGAACATTAAAACTAAATTAAAATCCCATGTCTAAATCACAAACTGACAGGGAGGAAACTGGTAACACAAACCCCAAAAGAACTTCATAATAGTGGGGATTGTGAAAAACGAGCCATGTTCCAGGGACCTCTTCAAAACCAAAATATCTGCAAGGTAACCTTTACAGTGCCAATCCGCAGGCCCACCTGGGTCAAAGAAAGCAAATGATCCAACAAAGAAAATGGAGGACAGGGTAAAGGATCCAAGTCCCTCTCCCGGCACCAGATAGAAAATGTATGCCACCTGCAGGCATAAATGGATTTTATAGCAGGCCTCTGAGCTGAAAGGAGCACATCAAGGACATTGCCCGACAAGTCCCACTCCTTGTATCTCAGCCTCTCAGTGGCCAAGCATGAAGATTCAGGCTGCTGAGGTTCAGGTGGAGGACCCCGCACCTCCAAAAGGGAAAGTAAGTCTACTCTCCTCAGAAGTTGCCAGGGCTTGGGGGGTGATGGGCATGTCCAGCATCTGGGGATACCACGTTATCTGTGCCCAGTCTTGGGTGATCAGGATCATCGTGATTCTGAACTGACGCAATCTCCTGAAAACCGCTGTAAGGACAGGGATCGGCAGAAACGCATAGAGGTCGTTGAAAGTCCATTTGACCGTCATTGTGTTCCCCAGAGCTCCCTGACAAGGAAACCCCCTGGAGCAGAACAAGTCACACTACCTGTTGACACTGGAGGTGAAGAGGTCCACTTGAGTAGTTCCCCGACAGGAGATCTCCTCCAGAAATTCCTGATAGAGCTCCCACTCCTGAGAGTCTGAAGTGTGCCTGCTCAAGGAATCTGCTGTGACATTCTTTCGTCTGGCCAGATGAGCCACCATCAGAGAGACACTGTTAAACAGAGCCCAGAACCACAGTCACATTGCTTCTCTGCACAGAGGCAAGGACGCCAAACCACCTTGTTAGTTGAGGTAGTGCATGGCCACTGTGTTGTCCGTCAGGATCAGCATAATCTTGCGCTTCACAGAGGGGAGGAATGCGACCAGGGCTAGCCTTATCGCCCTCAACTGCAGCAAGTCGATGTGTTCCAGAGACTCTGTGCAAGACCACAGTCCGCTCAATGTGAGGTCCGACAGGTGAGCAGCCCACCCAGTCAAATGTGCCTGTGACCACCGTCACCTGGGGGCTTTGGTGAAACAACACGCCCTTCAGCAAGTTTCTCACACAACCCATCACACAGGTTCCTAAGGGTGTGCAGTCAAAAAAGTCGAAAAAATAAAGTCGAAAGACAAAAATGTCGAAAACAAAATGTGGAAAAAAAAAAGTCGAATGTTTTATTTTTTTTATGCATTTTTTGGGTTTAGTAAGTAAAAAAAAGGGGTAAAAAAAATAGAAAAGGGGGGATTGGGGGGTACCCCCCCATTTCGAATAAAAAACGTAATGAAAAAGAAATTCGACTTCTTTTTTCTATATTTTGACTTTCAACATCATTTTTCTCGATGTAATGACTATAAACCGTTCCTAAGCCACCTGATTGGAGGCAAGCAAGAGATCTACCCATGTGGCCCTGAAAATGTTACCACTGGCAGCGGAGAAGGCACTTAAGCGATCGCATATACAGCCTGACCTCCGGCACCATTAGAATGCAGGAGGCCATGAGGGCCAGAAGGAGCAGGAAGGCCTAGCCAGGCCTTGTCCTCGGGATTGAGACCACTGACCATCCGAAACATGTTCGCCACTCAATCCTTGGGCAGGAAGGCCCAGGCCAGTGTCCGAGAGCACACCTATAAATTGGAGAGACTGGTCAGTCAACCCTGAGACTTTTTGAAGTTCAGGACAAAGCCCAAGCTGTGCAATAGAGTGCATGTGCTGAGTAGGTGCTCCGACACTAGATTTGGGGAGCGAGCTCAGACGAGCCAGTCGTCCAGATAGAGAAAGACATGAATGCCTTGGCCTTCTAAGGCAAGCAGCCACCACTGCTAGTAGCTTGGTGAAAACCCTGGGAGCTGAAGAAAGGCTTAACGACAGGTTGAATTGGTAATGGGGTTGACCCACCACGAATCTCAGGTACATCCATGTGCCGATTCATCGAAAGCACAGGAAGTAAGCATTCTGAAGGTCCGGGGAAACCAAACAGTCCTGTAGATCGAGAGCTTGTAGAATCTGGGTTAGAGTAACCATCTTGAACTTGTCCTTGTGTAGTTCAGCAGCCGCAGATCCAGGACGACGCACAAGGCCTCGTCTGTTGGCACCAGAAACACAGTGGAGTGCCATCCCTTCCCTCATTCCGAGCGCGGAACTAATGTGATCACGTTTTTCGACAGACCTCCTCCAGTAGAATCTTGTCTGGAGACAAAGGGGTGGTCTGAGGAGCCGCTGAAGGAATGAAAGGCAATATCCCTGCTGAATGACCTGTAAGGCCCAAGTGTTGGAAGTGGTCTTCTAGCATTCCGGGTTTAACAGAGAAGGCCTACATCCACAGGTGATGAATGGCTAAGCACTTCAATGAGGTTTGGCGCACTGGGGTGTGTCCGCCGTGTCCAGTCCGGATTTAGCATCTGACTAGCAGCCTTCTTGCAGTCAGAAACCAAGGACGGGAAACCGTCCATCTCTCCCTCTGGGGCATACTAAGCCGCATTGACCAGCGCAATCCAATGGCCGAAAGGAGCACATTGCCATGGCGCAAGTGGCATTACGGCTCGCAATGCACGACTGCTTGACGCAAACCCCTTGAGTCAAACCGCTTACTTTCCCTGTCCAGTGGAAGGGACGGGAAGGTAATTATTTTTTATTTACACAGCTCTTTAACCAAAGCACTGTACATACAACATATTTACAAACATTTATTATCCCAATCAAAGTTGGTACTTATTTATCAACCTCAGAACGATGAAAGGCCAATTTGGCCTTGCCGGGATTCAAACTTGCGACTTGCAGATCTCACATAGATTGCAGCAGGGAGCGCTTAACCCGCTGACCTATCCTATCAGCATAGGTAGCGGTCTTCAGGTAGAGGTCTTCTGGCTAGTTGCCAACACCTGTACCACCAAGCTCTCAGGTGAAGCATGGGAAGGAAGAAAGAAAGGCAGCATCCGGGGGGAGTGGGACAGTGTTTCCTCGACAGATCTCTGACCACTGCCCGAACAGAGGCAGGTTTACCCTAAAGCTCCAGTACCGGGGCACCTACTGCCACATTCTTGGGGTCATTGTCCAGAACGTTACTAAGTTTGTACTGAACTTTGGACCTGGACCGAGCAGATCGCGCCAGAATACTGAGACTTTGCTTTGGTGGGAGCTGGCAAAAATTCAATCTCCGGATAGGTGTCAAGGCCACTGGCCTCTTAAGGTCCTCTGCCAGGGCCAGCATGTCCCAACCTTCCCCGCAGACCTCTTCCGGGAAATCCCTCATCTAGCTAGAACCCACAGGTTCAAGCCCAAAAGGAACCGGATTGCTTTCCTCATCACAGATGTCAAACATCTTCGACATGAAGGTATCCCCTAGAGAGTTAAACGTATTTCTGCAGAGCCGCGGTCTCTGTGGCCCTGGTTGGCGTGACATCGTTGATGCCTCCTCACCCAAGGGCTGGGCCTGTCGGCACTGAGACACCTCAGACTTCATCTGGTCCATGCCCAGACCTTAGGCGGGCGGGAGTGAACCAGCGAGGGTACCTTGCCGGTTGCAACAGACGCGGTAGGACCCTGCTTTAGCTAACAGCACCATCACCTGCACCACAGGCGCAGAGGCTGCAGCTACCAGTGCTTGGTTAAGATGTCCAAAATCTTCAGGTAAAAAATCTCCTATTTCTTTGGCTTGGAGAGCTGGGTGGGAAAAGTTACCTGTGCCGGACTCTCAAGTGACTCTGTGCAGCAGTGGCTCTTCGCCTTCTAAGAAGACTAATGTTGGCGCAAGGACTCACTCTGGGAATGGGACCTATTCTGATGCTGCTTCTTGTCCTTTTCCTATTGTGGAGCCACCTGCTCCTCGGAGCATCGTTCCGCGCCGTTTGATCTAGACAGAGAAGCTTCACCCTTCGACTTGTGGAAGAAGGTAAAGCTCTTTGCCACCCTCTCCCGCTAGGAACTTCGGGTGCATGGTCTGGCATGATCCGCAATTCAGGCGGTTATGGACCTAGCCAAAGCAATACGAACAAATTAATGTTACTCGCCACAGTGACTAGAGTACTCAGCGTCGATAGTCCCATTTCCTCCATCCTTGTGGGTGTCCCATAACATGGGGACGGTAACAGAACCTTTGGCAGCAAAACTGTTTTAGCTTCCCCTTTAAAATTTAGTACACTGCGTGGGGGTGCGGCCCTGGGCATGGGAATGCCCCTCAAGGCCCTGCCCTTAGGCGCTTCACTTCAGTCCCCTTTGTCACACATCAGACGCTTTAAAACCGGACTATACTAAATACTTAAGCAAGCCCCTAGCATACAAGTGGGGCATATGGGTGGGATGAATGGAGAAAAGGGGACTAAGGGTTATGAGTACTCTAGTCACTACAGTGAGTAACTTTAATTACTCATACGTCCCGTCCCCTTTCCTCCATACTTGTGGGTGATTCTACCGAACAAGACCATTGGCAGGAGCTGTGATAACCTGCCTCATACCTAGGACGAAGCAAAACGTTTTTTCATAACTGCCTGACCAAACTCTGCATCTCACCTGGAGCTGGTATCCAGGGAATAGTGCTTACAGAAGGCTGACAGAGTGGTCCAAGTAGCCGCCCCGCTGATGACATCCCAAGAAGTATGTCTCTGAAATGCGACGACCAGGCCTTAGCTCTGACGCATGGGCATAATCCCCTCAGGAACCGGATTGTCTATGGCAGTATACGCCTCCGAAAATTGCCTAGACCATCCACCGGGTGATAGAAGCTTTGGACGCCGGGGTGCCAGGAGACGTGCCCCCAAACATGACGAACAATGCCTCAGACTTCCTGAAAGATTTCAGGAGAGGTAGTAGTTGCGGACCCTCTTGAAGTCCAAGAAATGCAAAGCCCTTTTGACATCCAATGGCGGGTTTGGAAAGAACACTGGCAGACTGATTTCCTGATTCAAATGGAATGACCGCCTTGGGCAAGAAATTAGTCACTGTGAAACGTAGTGAAGGGCTAGCTTGAAGATCGAGCATTTAAGCTTGCTCACTGCACGTGCCGTAGTGAGCACCCCCAGCAACACTGTCTTGGACATCTGATGAAAACTTAGTGGCATGCATCCATGCCGGCTTTCTCATCTCGACCTCCAGGCATAGCCCTCTACTGGCTGAATCGATGTGGGAGCCCGAAGACTTGAAGGCGGCCTGCCTCTTCAGAGGGATATCGGGCAGATACTCCCTGAGCTCTCATCACAGCTTCTGGTTTGCCACGCTAGCAGGGCATCAGCATTCGCTTGCCGCAAATGCAGCCCTGAGATGCTGCAGCACTGTTTGCCAAAAGACTCAAGGACGTTCTCCTTGGATAGGCAACAGGGGGTAGCTCCAGTAGAGGAAGATGACGGTTTAAAATACAGCGAGGCCGCGGACAACACTGAAGAGTGGGGGGTGCAATGCCATGAGGACTGGCACCCCATCAAGCATCCTGAATCTGCTATCTAATGTCTTGTTTATCTGGGCGTTGGCCCTGGGCTTCTGGCAGAACTTCATCACCACCTGCAGGACATCCTTTTAGAGAGGAATGCCTGAACGGTGGTGCATTTGCCCAAAACCTCTGCTACCACTCCCACTTTCTAGGGTGCCCTCCTCTGGATCAGAGACCCCCAAGAACTCTTCAAGGCCCTGAAGGCGGTCATGGAAGGCCTTTACAGATGTCAATGGTTCATCATCATCGCCGGCATCACCCCCCCCCCTTTTCCAGACGGAGAAGAGTCCTGGCCATGGGACACAGGTGCTGGCGGGGTCCCCACCTGATCCGATCCAAAGGCGGAGGGGGAGGCGTTGGTGGTACAGGAGGAGGAGGGGAAATCTGGATAACTGGAAGGGCCTAGAGTGAAGGAGGGACAGGCACCAGTAGTGCCGGAGGAACCAGCAGAGGCCTACGCAGTGGTTGCCTGGGAGGCACAACCTGCAGGATCACTTAATTCACTATATCCTTGAGGAGCCCCGTCATCTACGGGGAACACATGAGGATGAGAAAGTGCTCAAAGAAGCGATCCTTGCAAGCTACCGGATCCTGTGGGGGCTGGCCCTCAGAAGCACTGGGCCTTCGTTCCTCATCGAAGCGGAGCGTGCGCCATGTAGCCGTAAGGCTGTGAAGGGTAGATGTACACCTGTGGTGACCAACTACCTCTAGCATAAAGTCCAGAGGAAGTGGGACTGGGGCCTTCTTGCATGGCCCACTCAATGGAAGAGTGGGCACCTGATCTCAATCTAAGAAGGCCACTGGTGTAGCAGGTTCAGACACGTGCTTATCCGCCATCTTGGGGCCCTGCGCCACTCCCTGGGCTGGAGGATGCGAAGTCCTCGTGCCAGGTGCATGTTCAGACAGGAAATGCCTTGGCTCTGAATCAGATCACAAGTGTCGACCTCAGAGACTGCTCCGGTAGGCTGTGTGCCCTCAGCAACAGTGCTGGTAGTCGTGCTGGATTGTGCTAAGGATTGACTCGTGGAGGTAGAACTCAATGATCCGTTGCCCACCGGGGACCACCTTGTAGAGCTCCTGAGCGCCTTGGCTTGGGAGCAGGTCATCTTAGTGGCCTCTTGTCTTCCAGAACCAGAATCTAAGGTACCCTTGCCTGTGGGAACCTCTGGGAAAGAGTCTGCGCGCTGAGGAGGTGTACTAAACAAAGGCCCTACCGTGTCTTGCTGTGGGGTCATGGAAAAACTCTTTCAGATGACCTGCAGGAGCAGTGCAGAAGATCTCCCTCCAGCAGGACTCCTGATTCGTCAATGCCCGGTGATCGAGAATGCTGCGAGCCGCGCTCGTGTCCCTGCAGTGGTCAGTACCTAGGCACTCAAGACAAAGTGCATGGGGTTCCGAAGCTGCGCTGGGATAAGGATATCATAGATGAGGAATCCGTGGGAGGAAAGAATCTATTACAAGTTCTTTATTTCATATCACGAATGTAAGCAACTACTCACTTTCTTGCCCCCTACCCAATGTCGCCACCCTGGTTTGTCCCACCCTTTCAATTTCCCTTCACGGGTCGTGATGAGTCACCGGGAGGCCACAACAGAAGGTTCTTCAATATTGCTTCTTCATGGCCATGTAAAGTATGGAGGCTTTTCTACAGGTAGAAGGGTCTGGCAAAAAGCCTACAGACCTGTTTGTTTACCCATTTGGAAATGTGGTTCTCAGTACAGAGTTAAATATTTAAATTGAAGACTTGCGAGACAGCCCCGATACAGGTGCAGCAAAACCATCATGAAGATGCCTCTGTCTGCCACCATCAAACCACCATTCAGGTAACCCAGAGTATGAACTGTAGACGCAAATGTGTCGACATCTTATCTGTCTTTAGGTATGCAGGACCCTGGTCGCTGAGTGCTTTATGGACCATGTAAAGCAGCTGGAATTTGCTCTGAAAGGTGATTCGAAGCCAGTGTATTTGGGTGGAGAGCTATTAATATATAGCTTGAGGTTGTAAAACAGTCACTGACTTTTTCTGAATGGCTAGTAGTTCAGCAATAAATGCATGGGGGAGCTGAGCGTAAAGTCAGTTTGCGCAGAAGTCAATTCTGGAAAGAATTATGACTCCGATTGGAGAAGCTCTGTGGGCAGAATTGATGCAGGGGGTGATGTGTGGCAGTTAAGATTTTCATAATTATGATAAATCCTTCTGACCTGTGTCAATCCCAGAAAATGTTGCTTAGACTTTGTTATTATTTTACATTGTCTCTAGGTGACTGGGGATCTTTTGCTCTTCTCACCTGGCCTTTTACTCTTTTTATGGGTGATCTTTTTATGTTTCTCCATAATTTATGATTGGAGTTATAGTTTCCTATAACTTTGGACTGACTGTAGTGTACTGTGGCAGCACAGAGCATTTTAAATGCAGTGGCTTCCTTTTCAATTCTCTTATTATTTCTAGGGTGACCTACTGCTCCCAAGAAGTGAAGTGGGATTTGCATCCCCTTACATCGTTTTAAGTGAGCCAGCAGACCGCACCTTATATGGAGTGCTGGTGAGATACAATGTATCCCCCTTTTTTACTTACCTGGTAAACTTTTTGTTACAATTGAGAGCTTACTTGAATAGCTGGTGGCGGTGGTTTTACCTTAATGACCTTTTAGTCCTATTACTCGCAGGCTGTTAAATCGGCCTTGGTAAGGCACAGAAGGGCCACCATTCTGCTAGAATGGTGGGCTCCTTTTTTGGCCATTTTTTGTTTGCTTGTTGTTTCTGAGGTCTTCCCCTACCATTCTAGGCGGAAAGGACCTCAGTGGAAGTTTTGTCTTCGGTGGGAATCCTTTGTATTCCAGGCCTATGCGCCAGAGTGTCTCAGAAACTCTGCAGCCCTTTGTCTTTCACCTTGCCTGAAAGGAACCAAGTCCCAATGGGGGGCTGGCAGTCCCGATTGGACAGCCAGACAGCTCTTTTCTGTAAACTGCAAGGGATAGTTTGGAGAAGTTGTGCTGTAGTGCCTGATAAATACTCTGATCCTGGAAGCTGCTGACAAGTCGACCAATGGAGCTGAATCCAAAGAGGAAGATCAAGAAAAGACATCTGTAACGAATTTCAGCAACCATAGAATCTGCTGGGTTTCTGGAGCCTGATGCGGCCCTTCCTTCCAATCTACCTGGGGGGACCTCAATTCGATGACTCCCACCAGCGGCTGGTGAGGTTCCCTAGTCTCATGAATATCTGCATTTTGAGCCATCCCACGACATGCTGCGACCTTGCTGGGCTGCAAATCACCAATACCCTGGGACCTCAAACCTGAGTGCGGGGCATGGTCTTCTAAAGACCGAATCCATCCAAAACTTTGGTGTACTCCTGCTGGATCTCTAGAGACATGATTCGCATCCCTGAAAACCCCACAGCAGAGTGCAGGACAGAGAGAGTGAATAGAATCCGACCAGCGATATTCATTCTTCATCTGGCAGCTGTAAAAAAGGTGCCAAATCCGCAAGAATCTGTGAAGAACCCTTTAGTGGAAGCCTCCTCACACGGCTGCCGATGCAAGGACCCATTCAGTGTCCAGTTCTTTTGTCTCCAGACAAAGAATCCAGGGGCCGGGTCCTGTGCTGCTGGATCCTGAAGGCATCCACTCAGAAGCTTTTTTTCTCTTCTACGATACTGTGTTGGCTTGGGTGATACTTAGCTTAAGTCTGGTGTGCATCCTGTCAGACTGAGTGGGTTATTTTTGTGATTGGGAGTTTGCCCCTACCACTTGAGCGGGCCTAATGCTGGACTGCATATAGGGAGCCTTCTGTGAAGTCACTTACTTGTTTAAGAAGACATCCTCTGGAACTTTGACTTTCCTCCAAATAAAACCTATCCTGGCTTGCCTACAGCTGGCACCTAGACCACTAGGGTACCGCTTTTGCCTTTGAGTAAACTAATGCTATAGACTAGGGAAGGACTTTATAAGGTAAGGATTCTGCCTTGAAAGTATAACAAGTTGTTAGGCAGAATCCTCTGCAGTACCCTTATGGAACACTACAGACAATTAAGTCTACAAGCTATAGTACAATTTCACCTTTGGTACAAGCCTGTACTACACAGTTATAGTAGTAGCTGTAGCGGAGCAGCCAGACTAATCTCAAGAGCAAATGAGCAGTAATAGGGATTACACAAAGGACTACAATTACTGTGACTCAAACAAACACAGACTTTCTGGTAAAAAATATAAGTACATTTATTTTTAAACCATCTGTTTACAAAACACTTCACTTCTATTAAACACAACCACACTCTAAATATACCACACACAACCAATTCCTTTGGTTCAGGTCAATTCAAGGTAAGTATATTGGGATTTGACAGACCGGTGTTGTGAAACAAAAGACGTTACCCAGGCTTAAGCAGCGCTAATTTTTTGACAGTAATGACAGTTCGGTCTTACAAAAGAAAAGCGTACCCGCGGGAAGAATTGTAATCGTAGTCAAAACACATTTAGTACATTGAATGAAAACCAAAGAATAGGGGATAAAAATCATAGCCAATACTTTTGTAAAGGCACACGAATCAGGGGACGTGTTCTAAGAGACAGATAAAGTCAATAGGCCTGCGCCAGTGTCAGATGGAGCAGGGCTCTGTTGTCGAGGATCACACGATTACAACAGTTTGAGATCAACGTTGCCAGGAGTACTTGGATATTGTCAAAGGGAGGCAAAAGTTATAAGAGGGAAGGAAGAAAGGACAAGCCTCCGGTAAGGAAAAGGGTTCACCCTGATTCCTCAAGGTCGGACGGAGAGAACGACCAAATGGACACAGTACCTTATTCGGATGAAGAAAGCTGGTGCCAATGCATTTGTTCCTGGTAGTTCCTGCAGACTCACAGTTCCTGAAGCTTCTGTCGTGGGGACAAGAAGGAGGATGTCTGGAGCGATCTGCACTACCCAGGGATGAGGCCAGCAGCAGCAAAGAGACAATGAATAAAAGGTGCGCTCCTTTAAAATAAGAGAGGGCTCTTCTGATGGTTATCGGACCACTACAGCTTTGTGCGATTTCGACCCAGGAGAGGATTCTCTGGCTGTAGAAAGGTGAGCTGGTTGATCCCACCAGGCTCAAGGGAAGAAGACTCCGGACTGGATCTTCCCTGTCGTTGAATGGCAGATAGCTCAGGACTGCAGCAGGGCTTCACCGGGACTCAAGAGTTGCAGCAGCCGTCTTCTTCTCCGCTTCTCTTCGGTTCTTGTAGTTCCAGTGGCGACTGATTTCCAGCCCAAGAGTCCTTCCTTTTATGCCAAAATCCCCCATTCACACAGCCTGGCTGTCAATCCAGTCCGGACAACCACCTCAGCCAATGGACACAAAGTGTGACTTGGGACTACAAGGAGACCCTGTGCAAGGGGGTTACTAAACCACTCCCTCACATTCAGCCCACCTAGACACTAAAGGACCGCGAACAAAGAAGGCAAACCTGGTTTGCCGTGCAAAGTAAAACACAAGAAGGATGTTAACACAAAGAAATGGCGACTAAACTCGACCGGAGCCGAAATTAAATAAATTTGGTCAAGCGTGTTTAGGTTTGAGGCTAACACAATAGCCTAAAACAGTACCACGTTTATATACTATAATTGCGGTAGAAAGGTTAGGGTAGGTACCACTGCCACCAGCCAAGTCTTCGTGTTAAGGGAGCGAAACAAGGCTCCAGTAGGTACAGACAAAAAAAGAGATCAGATTTAACCCTTTCAAATACTCCATGTAAGATGGGGTGTACTGGGTCAGTAGGTTAAATGAATACATAAAGCAAATGGCAACTTTACCTATTTCTGGGGGACAGTAGTCTGCCCCAGAAAAATGGAGTCCGTGGGAAGTCTTAGAGACAACCCCGTGTCACTGCACTGAAGGTGCTGTGTAACACACGCACAAAGTTGGGCTCATGGAGTGGTGTAGCTCCAGAGTTCAGAGTCCAAGATCACACAAAGTAGAAATACACATAGCAAAACACATGTAAGAGTGGGAAAAAGGTTCACACTCTTACCAGGTGAAAATGCAAACCCCTGAAATCCAGCAAAAGCTGCTGAGGGACTCACTAGGTAAGGGAAATTAGCCATAAATGAGAATTCTCCCTAACACTAGTGTAAAGATATTACCCTTGGTAAAGAAGTTAGAGTTATAACTATCTCTGTGAACAAATAATTTACAAAGTGTCATTAAGTTTATGCTTACCTTTGAGTTGCATCCTGCCCCTCTAAAAAGTATACAAGTTTACTATGAATGGTGTTTCCCCAGTCAAAAAAGTAATAAGTAAAAAAAGTAAAAAATATTGGTACCGTTTTATTATTCTTAACTGAATGAGTGTAAAAGCTTACCAATAGGGTTTACCTGCCTTAAATACGATTGTGTCATTCTTAAAGTGTATCACTGGGTTTTACTTTCCCCGGTCTGATTTATACAGATATTATAAATAGTCTTAGTTAATACTTGTCTTTGAGCTGCTTGTAGCTCCTCTTAAAAGTATATAGCCTTACATACCTTGATTAACTGCTGCACTTCCAAACTTCTAACCCGGATTGTGCTTCCCTGAATTGCTTTGGTGCTATTATAAAATAGTTTAATTAAGTTCTTACTTATCTTGGAAACTGTATTATACACTTCTTAAAAGTATAATGGGTACAACTAGCTATTATTTAGCGGATAGTTACATGCCATATGCCAAAAGGTCAATTACTTACCTTGAAATACATTGCGTCTTTTATAAAGTGTAATTGTGTTTTGCTTTCCCTGATTTGCTTAGTGCTTTCTAAAATAGTTGTGTGTTCATATACTGATAGAGTAGCTTCAGGCCCTTCCAGAAAGCCTATGAGTTATTTTACTAACTATGAACAGAGTTCTAAAAAGTAATTTTGCAACGTGTATACTTGTAACAGGGTTGGTTTATTATGCGATTTCTATAACTGGGTATCACTACGTGACTGGCCGGGCCTACTTTTGAATTACTAATGAGATTCTAAAAGTAAATATAACCTAGTTTTACTCGACCAAGAACAGCTGACAGCCATTCTGCGTGTGTTGTAGGTTTGACTCACCTGGACTACTGATTGTATTCACAATAAGGTTATACATTGAGTTGTATCCCATAAGTATCGAGTTGCTTTTTTAGAATTGTGTTTATATGATGTTGATACTACCTACCTTTCCCAAGCTTTAACTTGGTCTACTTGTATTTAAAATAAACCCTTTATTTTAACAATACATAGTGTTTCAGTGTTTCTTTGGTCCATATTTATGCTACAATTTCTTGCTACCAAATGTTATCAGGTTGTACAGCCTTATAATAAGAGTGTACTATGTACTGCCTCAGATGAACAAGTTACTTATCAAATGTAACGTTCTTTCGACTGGATCATCCACCCACGTATTTCTCATCTATGATATTCGTATCTCACCAGCTTCACTGCTTCGGAATTTATTTTTCGACAGATGGCGCTGTGCACGAGGTCGTGGCGTCTATGTCTCTCAGTGGTCTCCGTAGCGTGTCGACGTCACCAGCCGTATAAGTAGCTTGTGCTGCGCCCGTTGGTTTCATTTATGTTTTTTCGTGGTATAATTCGAGAAACACCCAGGCGTGCCGCAGACTGTAAGCTCTTCGTGAATGAGAAGTGTAAATAACGTAAACTGTACTGCTGGGTAGGATGGGAGGGACGATGAGGAATACGTGGGAGGAGCATCCAGTGGAAAGAACGTTACAGTTGGTAAGTAACTTGTTCTTCGAAAGGATTGTTCCACCCACGTATTCCTCATCTATAATAGACTCCCATAGCAGTAGTAAAATTTGGAGGTGGGAGTACCAATTATTTTTATCATGTACGGAATGAAGTCCAGCTGTTGCAACCAGACCTTTCTGGTACGAAGAGGTATCTAAGCAATAATGCTTAACAAAGGTGTGCATTGATGCCCATGTTGCAGCTGAACAAATATCAATTACAGCGACTCCCCTCTTCAGAGCTGCGGAAGTAGCCATACCCCTTGTGAAATGGGCACAAAGTCCCTCCGGTGGGTCTTTCCCAGGTAATCTGTAGCACTCTACTATAGCCAAAGTAATCCAGCGGGATATAGTTGGTTTTGTCACTGGTAATCCTAGTTTATGGCCAGTGTAACCCACAAAAAGTTGGTCATCCTGGCGCAACCTTGTCATTCTTGAAATATAAAAAACTCAGAGCCCTTTTTGGGTTCAGTCTGTATAATCTCTCCTCTTCTTTGCCCAAATGAGGAGGAGGATAGAAGGTTGGAAGTGTGATTTATTTGTGACAAATGAAAATCAGAAACTACTTTCGGCAAGAAAGAAGGTTTAACTCTAGTACCACCTTATCCTTGTAAAAGGTAATATGCAGTGGTTTGCATGAGAGCCTGCAATTCACTAACCCTGCGGGCTGATGTTAAGGCCACAAGAAGGACAGTTTTGAGGGTTAAAAGCCTTAAAGGACAGGAGTGTAGAGGCTCAAAAGGTACACAAGTTAGGAATTTAAACACAAGATTCAAATCCCAAGTAGGAACATGAAAAAGTATTGCGGGGGTGGGGTATACATTTGTGAGCCCCTTCAAAAACTGAATAATCAAAAGGAATCTTAAAATAGGAAACCTCTTCCGAGGAGCGCTTGGATATAGAAAGCGTGGCCAAATATCCTTTCATAGCACCAATCTGGAGCCCCAGATTGGCCAGATGTAATAGAAAAGATAGCACTGTGGGAGTGCCACATTGAAGGGTCCACATTCTTATCTTTGCACCAGTTACTGAATTTATTCCAACGACACTGGTATAGAGATTTAGTTGCTGGCCTTATGACCGAAAGCAAAATCTCCATTACGTCATCCGGGAGGTCCCAATCCTTATATCTCAACCTCTCAGAAACCATGCGTGAAGGTTTAGTGTCTTGACTTCTGGATGGAGAACTCGACCTTCCTATAGCGAGAGAAGATCCTCTCTTTGTGTTAGATGTATTGGAGGGCAGATGGACATGTCCAGAAGGTCCAGGTACCATATCCTCCAGGCTCAATCCGGGGCAATTAGGATCATGGGTTTCCCGAACTTTCTAAAGCTCCTGATTACGTGAGGAATCACGGGGACTGGGGGAAACGCATAAAGAAGTAGAAATTCCCAGTCCACTACGAACGTGTCTCCTAGAGCTCCTCTTTGGAAAAATTCCCTTGAGCAGTACTGATCGCACTTTCGGTTGACCGAGATCGCAAAAAGATCCACTTGAGGGGTTCCCCAAAGGGTGAAGATCTCTTGAAGGACTTCCTGAGCTAGTTCCCACTAGTGGGATACTGTGCTCTGCCTTCTCAGAGTGTCCACCGATGTGTTCTGCTCTCCAGCTAGGTGAACTGCCGACAGATTCCTTCATGTATTGCCCAGAACCAGAGCTGCATTGCCTCTCTGCAGAGTGGTAGTGACCCTATGCCTTCTCTCTTGTTGAGGTAGTACATGGCCACTGTGTTGTCCGTCATTATCAGGACATTCTTTCCACGTAGAGGGCAGAAAGGCCTTCGGTGCTAGTCTGATCGCCCTCAGCTCCAAAAGGTTGATGTGCAGTTTGGACTCCGATGGAGACCAACGACCGCTGATTGTCAGATCGTTGGTGTGGGCTCCCCACCCCGTGAGTGAGGCATCCGTCACTACAGTTATCTCGGCCATGGTTGCCAAAAAGATTCTCCCCTGAGAATATTGTCGTTGCAAGCCCACCACAGAAGGTCCTGGGCAACTGTGCCTGGAACATGCAGAAGATCCGACATATTCCCTGAGAATTGAGACCACCGAGTCCTGAGGGCTCATTGAAGGGATCTCATTCTTAATTGAGCCTCTGGCACCAGAAAAATGCAGGATGCCATGAGGCCGAGCAACCTCAGAAAATCTAAAGCCGGCAGATGCTGGGTATTTTGGAACTTTGTTACCATCTGCAAAATGTGGTGAGCTCTGATCTCGGGAGGCAAGGCTTTCCCGGATCAAGTATCCAGGACTGCGCCGATAAATTCGAGTCTTTGGAATGGTACCATATGGGAATTCTTGTAATTGAAGGAGAAGTCCAGTCTGTGAAGGGAGTGGCAGGTGATTGATAGATGTTCCTGAGCTTGTTCGGGGGAACAAGCCCTGATCAACCAATCGTCCAGGTAGGGGTACACATGAATCCCCCCCCTCCCCTGAGACTTGCTGCCACCACCGCCATCAGTTTGGTGAAAACCCTCGGGCGGAGGTCAGCCCGAATGGCAGAACTCGAAACTGAAAGTGAAAGCCGCCAACCGCGAACCTCAGGTACTTTATGTGCTTGAGATGGATTGGCACATGAAAGTAAGCATCCTGAAGGTCCAATGATACCAACCAGTCTTGGAGTTGGTGAGCCTGAAGGATCTGAGAAAGGGTTACCATCTTGAACTTGTCTTTCCTGAGGAACTTGTTCAAGTTTCTTAAGTCCAAGATGTCTCTCAATGCTCTGTCCTTCTTTGGAATGAGAAAGTAAGGGGGGAGTATCAACCCTTGTTCCTCTCCGCTAAAGGTACCTGTTCTATTGCACCTTTCTCTAGCAGGATTAAGATTTCCTGCAACAGGAGCGGATCTGGAATTTTGGCAGAGTTGGTTCCCGGTGCATGGTTCTGAGGCCTTTTTAGGAAGTGAAGGCAGTAACCTTGAGCTACTGTTTCCAGTGCCAAAGCATCTGAAGTAATGCCCCGCCATTCGTTCAGATGCAGAGAGATTCTGTCCCCCACCGGGATCTTGTGTGACAAGGTCTCAGAGTGATTTGGAGGCGGCTGCAGTGTTAGGCAGAAACCTGTGCAGTTCCCTTACGGACCACTGCAAAAGATTTAAGACTACAGGTGTTAGCAGTAAACCCACTTGGTAGCAGTCTGTACCACCCAGATTTACCTGGTAGCTGTGGCTGAGCAGTCAGACTTCCCTCAAGAAGAGTTAGGCAGTATGCAAAGTATACTCAATAGGTACTCAGATACAATAATACAAGCAAACACTGACCAGAGCTTTGGTATCAAAGTATATAATTATTTATTTAAAAACACACAGTTGAAACACTCCAGCACTCTTATTGTAAAATATTCTAAACACAGTTACTATTATGATATATACACCCCTTTTTCCCTATTAGAAAATCACAGTAAAACACCACTTATTTTCATACAGAGGTGAGCGCTTAACTAGATTGCACTCTAATAAGTTTGTGAAAAAGGGAAGGAAAAAGACAGAATATGAAGAGGTACACCACTCTATGATTCCAGAACACGGTTAGCAAGGCAGAGAGCAAAAAGTCACTGGTGAGCCGAAGTCCAAAGGCTGGGCCCCCTCTTAGAGAGAGCAGAGCACAAATACGCCCAAGATCACACAGTTACACTAGGCTTAGAAAGTCTTGCAGAGGGTTCAGAAAAGAGTTTAGAGGGGCTTAGAAAAGTTTAGCCAGGGTGTCCCAGGCTAACCCAGGTTCGAAAACCGGGGGCTAAATCTACCCCGTACAGTCGGTTGCAAGGGAAGCCAGGCGGGACACGGTACCCTAAGTGGGAAGGATCCTCCAGCGGTGGCAGTTGTTCCTGGTAGTGGTTGCAAGTTGCGTCGTCGTCCAGGGGAAGAGAAGATCTCGACTTGGAGGAAAGATGAAGGTCGTTGCACTACCAGGGCAGAAACCAGCCGTGGAGTTTTCCGGTTAAAGGTGGTACCTTTGTCTCGCGGTCGTGGTAAAACGTGGTATCCCGGTTGCCGGGGTGCTTAGCACGGGCAAGGCGGCCACGAGATACGTCGGGAAAGCGAAAAGACAGTGAAACTGGTTATCCCCACCAGTCAAAGGAAGAAGACTCTCCGGTGGGAGATCTCCTCTGTCGTTGGGAAAAAGTGGTGAGACGGTCCAGCAGGGCTCCACCGGTCGTGGTGTCGTGGCAGGTCGGCTCAGCTTCTCCCTCGTCGGATTCTTAGGTCCTGTGGCGACTTCTGAAGTTCCAGTCCCCAAAGCCCTGCTTTTATGCAGCAAACCCCCATTCACTCAGCCTAGCTGTCACTCAAACATGCTAAGTGGTGAGCCGGCCGGCTCACCACTTGGGCCAATCAGGACGGAGTGCGACTTGAGTTGCCTAGGCAACTCAGTCCAGGGTGCCTAAATTCCCCTCCACCCCTCCTAAGTACCCCAGACATAGTGGCACCACTTTGGAGGGCTTCTGTGGAGAAGCCCGCCAAAAAGTGGAACAAAGGGCTCGACTTGGGTTGGAGTCACAGAAGAGAACACAAACGCCATTTTAGAATCAAGTTTTGGCAAAAAATACCAACTGGAGAATTAATATTAATTAAATAAACCGGCGGTATGTTCGAGGCTACCATAAATGATATATGATATGATATGATATGGCATTTGTAACGCGCCTATACACAAGTGTTTCAAGGCGCGACGAGGCGGGGGGGGGGAACAAGGGGAGACGGACAACAATTTTACTAGGCCAGGTGTCATTCAGATCGCGCAAGTGCAAGGGTAGAGGGGAAGGGAAAAGTGCATGGGGGAAAGGGAGAGGGGAAAGTGCAGTACAGGGTTATAAGCATACAGCATACAGGATAAATAACAAGGGCCAGCTGGTGGCAAGTGCGAGGTAAGTGCAAACAAGTGCTGGGAAGGGGGGCTGTATGGATACAGACACAGTCCCGTAGTGCAGGGGTTGCCGTGGAGGCCAGTGCAGGGGAGAGTGGCTGGGCCCAGAACGGTGAATGGCCCAGTTGCAGATTCAGTGCAGTTTCAGTAGTATTAGCAGGGGAGAGGGGGAGAGAAAGCGGAGGCAAAGAGGAAGGTTTTGAGGTGCTTCCGGAACCGGAGGTGGTTCTCCTCAAGTTTCAGGGAGGTAGGAAGGCTGTTCCAGAGGGAGGCCCCTGCAGTGGAAAGAGATCTGCCCCCAACTCGTTGTTTGGAGAAGCGGCTGACCCTGAGGGAGTTGGAGGCGGATGAGCGAAGAGCTCGAGAAGGAAGATATTTAGGAAGAGAGAGTTGAAGGTATTTTGGCCCAAGGCCCCAGACGGCCTTGTGGACAATGCAGAGGGTTTTGAACTTGATCCTCGCAGTCACTGGGAGCCAGTGTAGTGATTTCAGTCCTGGAGAGATACGGTCCCTGGGCTTGAGGCCAAGGACGAGTCTTGCAGTCCTGTTCTGGATGAGTTGCAAAGGGCGGAGAGTAGAGGCGGGCAGATTAAGATAGAGGCTGTTACAGTAGTCCAGCTTAGAGAGAACCAGGGCTCTAGAGACAGTGAGCTTCTGGGGGAAGGAGAGGAAAGGAAGGATACCTCTGAGGAGGTGTAGCTGGTAGTGTGACTTCTTAGATACGTCGGATATGTGAGGAGAGAAGGAGAGTGTGGAGTCGAAGATGACCCCAAGGTTTTTTGCCTTGCAGGTAGGAGTAGGAAGAGGGCCCAGAGAGGCCGGCCAGAGAGCAGCAGGGAAGGAGGGAGTGGGAGTGCCGATGAGTAGAATCTCAGTCTTACTGGCATTAAGGCAGAGGTCGTTGGCGGCACACCATTCCTGGATAGCAGAAAGACAGTCAGAGATGAGGGAAGGAGAAGAGGAGGCCGAGGGTAGCCTGAAAATGAGTTGGGTATCATCCGCATAGCACTGAAAGTAGGGGCAGAGAGCGGCGATGTGGTGGGCGAGAAGTGCCAGATACTGGTTGAACAGCCAGGGAGAGAGGTTAGATCCCTGGGGGACACCACAGGTAGAGAAGAAGATGTCAGAGAGGAAAGACCCCAGTTGGACCTGGGAGGGTCGATTTGAGAGGAAAGAGGTCAGCCACGCCAGAGCCTGACCAGTGATACCGAGGTTATCACGAAGACGGTTGAGCAGGATGGTATGGTTGACAGTATCAAAGGCAGAAGAGAGATCAAGCAAAATGAGAACACATGGAATGTTAGAGTCAAGGTTCGAGAGCAGGTCCTCACGGATGTTCAGGAGAGCAGTTTCCGTGCTTCTGGCAGCTCTGAAGCCAGACTGATGGTCATGAAGACTACCAACACATTCAGCATGGAGATTAAGCTGGGAGATGGCCAGTTTCTCCAGGAGCTTGCCCAGGAAGGGAGTGATAGAGATTGGGCGATAGTTAGCTGGGCAGGAAGGGTCGGAAGAGGGTTTCTTAAGAATGGGGTGCACAAGGGAGTGCTTGAGAGGGGTTGGGAAGACTCCAGAGGCGAAGGAGTGATTGCAGAAGTCAGCAAGGGCAGGAGCCAAGGAGTCAATGTGGTCCTTGATAGTTTTGGAGGAACAGGGGTGGACCTGTTTTGATGAGACTTTCATAGATCGGACTTGTCTTGAAACCTCGTCAGCAGAAAAAAGGGGAAAGGAAGAGAAGGAGAGAGGAGGGGTGGCTGCAGAAGAGCCAGAGGAAGGGCAGGGAATAGAGGGGGGGAGGTTATAGGAGGAGAGTGAGGACAGGATGTCCTGAGTTTTTGAAATGAAGTGAGAGGCCAGTGCCGTGCAGAGGGCCTGGGAGGGGACAGGAGAGGTAGAGACTGCAGCAGGGTTGGCCAGCTCCTTGCAGATTTTAAAGAGTTCGGCCGAATTGTTAGATGCCGCAGAGATGCGGGCTTGGATAAGGGCTCTCTTCTTGGTGAGAACGGAGAGCCGGTATTGCCTTTGGAGCAGGCGACAGGCCAGTTTGTCAGAGGATGAACATGAAGCACGCCATTTCCTCTCTGCCACCCTGCACTTGCGCTTAAGGGTGACGAGATCCGAGTCATACCAGGAGTTACATTTGGCTTTGGGCTTCAGGCGGATTCTCATGACAGGGGCAAGGATATCAAGAGTATCAGACATAGCGGAGTGGAGAGTGGAGAGGGCTGTGTCAGGGTGGGAGTCAGCCGAAGGGGGAGGAGGGGGCAAGAAGGTGGCAGCGAAAGCCTCAACTGACACGCGCTTCATGGGTCGGATGACCGAGAAGGAAGGTGGCAGTGATGGGGGTGGCTTTGCCTGTGGGGTAGGGAGGGTGAGGTGGGAGGAGAGGAGAAAGTGATCACTCCAGGAGAGAGGAGTGGAGAGAGGGACAGAGAGTGGAAGGTCAGAGGAGATCAGGGCATCAAGAGTGTGCCCTGCAGAATGAGTCGGCCCAGACGGGAGAATAGAGAGTGAGAGAGAGTCGCAGAGGTTGCGAAAGAGTCCAGAGGGGGGACAAGAGGCATCCAGGTGGATGTTGAAGTCTCCAAGAAAGAGGAGTTGAGTGGTTGAGGACAGGAGTGAGGAGGAGAGGTCCGCCCACTAGAGAGGAAGGAGGAAATTTGACCAGGTGGCCGATAGATAGTAGCCACGGTAAGGGAATGGCTAGGAGAGAGAGAGAGTCGGCAGACAAGACATTCAAAAGAGGAGTAGGTCTGCATGGGAGTAACAGTGGCAGGAATCCACTCAGGGAAGAGAAGGGCCACACCTCCCCCCGCACGGTTGGGCCTGGGCACAGAGAGGATCTTGTAACCGTCGGGTAGGAGTGTGTCAAAGCTGGTGACAGAGCTGGCCGTGAACCATGTCTCAGTGAGACCGAGTACGTCAAGGTCAAGTTCCTCAAGAAGGCGGCAGATATCAGAGGAATGTTTGACGGCAGAGCGAGAGTTAAGAGTGGCAATGTGGAGAAGTTTGCCATCTTTGAAGGACTTCCGGGGAGGGGTACAGATCAGAGGTACGCCCTGCGGAGGTGAAGAAGGAGCATGAGAGGGGGTGGGGAGGGAGGGAAGAGGCAAGTTAGGCGAGGACAGAGGAGGGGGCACAGCAGGAGAGGAGAGGAAGTTGATGAGGCGTGGGAAGCGTCTATCGAAGAGGTGAAGGTTGGCCTGAGGGCCTTGCACCAAGACGGTCCCATTAGCATAGACATTAATGATGGCCTTAGAGGAGTGGAAGGAAGCCAAGAGGACATCCCAACGGGTGCCACCATTAATGGGGGAAGAGGAGAAAGGGGAGAGCACAGAGACCATATGAAGGGTCCATAGGTCAGGAGAAGGCACGAAAAAGAGGATGTCAGTGAGAGTTTCCTTGGAGGAGGCACTAGTGTAGGTGTCAGCGATAGGGAGGCCTGGGTTGGAGACCAGGATGTCCTTTTTAAATAATTAAATAAAGATAGTAGCCTAAAACAATGGGAAATCCCATAGGAAAATATTCGTGGTTGAATATAAAAAGTAGTATCCACTGCCACCAGCCAAAACTCGATCAGGGTGGACGGAGACGTGCCCCCTCGACTAACAGACCCTGGGGCAATCAAATTGCCCCAGCCAGTACATCCACAATATGATGGTTTGTACTGGTTCTGTTCAGAATTTAAGACTAGTAAAGTCAATGGTGACTTTACATGCCCTGGGAGACAGTAGTCAGTCCCAGGGTATGGAGTCTATACTGGGGGGTCACTATGACACCCCTGTGTTACTGCACAGAGGGTGCTGTGTAACACATCACAAAAACACATGAAACCCTATGGAGTAAAAGACCCCATAGCCCATTAAGCACATCTAGATTCAAAGAAACACTCTCAAATCATGTCCAAGAGTGAGGGTAAAAGAGTCTCACTCTTGGCAGGAGAAAAAATAAACCCCAGAAATCCAGAAAAGCTGCTGGGGTACTCACTGGGTTAGGAAATTCAGCCTAAACAGATATTTCTCCCTAACATGCAGGAGGGGCTGAGGGCAAAGATGCCACTGCTGAGGCTGATTTTGCACCTGTTCCTCGTCCACTACGAGGGACATTTCTTCTACCTTTCTGTGCGGCCTGTCCTCTTCCTCCACCAAATGAGTAGTATCATCGAAAGGAACGACCTCTCCAGGAAGATGAGCCCGAATAAGCTTTTTGAGGCTGTCGCATAGAGGCGCTAAGCGACTTAGCTGCCGCCTTGGAGTTCTTCAGTTTCTCTAAGCTCTCATCAGCTTTGTGCCGAACAGCCTTGAGCCATCGAAAAGCATGTTGAGTAGCCTGGCCTGCACATCCGGTGCAAACTCCGACTTCCTCAACCACGCAAATCTGCGCAGTACTGTGTTTGCAGCCATGGATCTGCTGATGCTGTCAAGAGTATCCAATCCAGATTGGAGACATTCCCCCATTGCCTCCTTACCATCTTTCACAATATTCAGAAAGCCTTCCCTTTCTTCGCCTTCTGGAATATGTTCAGCCGCCGCCTTTACACAATCCCATAGGGTATGGATGAACCTGCCAGGGTACAGGTAACATTTGCTGACTTAAGGGCCAACTGCCCGAAGTAAATACCTTACGAGCCCAAGAGTCCACCCTTTTATCCTCTCTATCGGGGGGGCGGATAGATGGGTAAACTGACTGCCTTGTGGAGGTAGCAGCATGTACTTGTACCACGAGACTTTCCGGCGTAGGGTGTTCTCAGATAATCAGGGTCACATTTTGAAGGCCTATATTTTTTGGGAAAGTCTTTATTGACTGCTGCAACAGACTCAGGGGTCTGCCAATTTGCAACCACTGTTCTTTGAGGAGCCCTATGAAAGGGAAGAACTGGGTCCTGGGGGCCTTGGTCCAGGATATCGGTCATATCATCTTGTTCAAAGGTTAGAAAAGATCTACCCGAACCCATATAGTCAGCAACCCTGTTCATCAAGATTCTGTACCCGGAATCTGCATGTTCTGCAGGCTCAGGTTTTTGAAAATCTAACTCTGGTGACATGTCAATGCTACTGGCAGAGTGAAGGGTGTCCCACAAGTCTCTCATCCTTGACTCAGGGTCAATCAATTCCTCTGAAACATTTTTAGTATCAAATTTTACTCCAAATGGAGAACAACAAGTTACTTACCAACTGGTAATGTTCTTTTGACTGGATGTTCCTCCAACGCATTCCACATCTTTGACATGTAATGTCCACAGCTGTGCACTTCGGAAACTTTTTCGGCAGAGGGCGTCCTGGCGTCGGGTCCATGTCCCCCGAGGGCCTCCGTCAAGGACAACGTCACAGGATGTTATAAATAGGACGCACGACGCCCGTAGCCTCAGTTTAAGTTTTTTCCCCTCAGAACGTGCGACACCATTCAGATGCCTGCTGGAATGCATTTAGCCTTGCAGGAAACGGAAGCTGCAATCGCATAGGAAATTCTCCAGAGGGGCAGGCTGGGAAGGCGATGTGGAATGAGTTGGAGGAACATCCAGTCGAAAGAACGTTACCAGTTGGTAAGTAACTTGTTCTTCGAATGGATTGTGTCCTCCAACACATTCCACATCTTAGACAGGCTCCCAAAGCAATACCAGTAAATGGAGGAGGGAAAAGAATTAGAATACCCAATTAGATTGCGGAATAAAGAACCGCCTTCCCAAATGCCATATCCTGGCCATGTATTGTATCCAGGGAATACTGTTTTACAAAAGTATGGATCGAAGCCCAAGTAGCGGCATCACAAATATTCCTAATAGGAACACCGCGCTGGAGGGGCGTGGAAGTAGCCACGCCCCTAGTGGAATGAGCTCTCAACCCTTCAGGAGGGTCTTTACCCGCCAACCGGTAACACTCTGTAATGGTAAGGATAATCCACCTGGACAAGGTCTGTTTGGTAACAGCCTGGCCCAATCGGTGTCCAGCTTATCCTACAAAGAGTTGATTGTCCACTCTGACCCTGGACATCCTAGAAATGTAAAAGCTAAGAGCTCTCCTAGGATCTAACCGATGGAGACGCTCCTCTTCCTTACCAGGATGAGGAGAAGGGTAGAAAGATGGAAGAACTACCTTCTGACTCAAATGATATTCAGAGACTACCTTAGGTAGAAAAGAGGGCCATACTCGCAGTACAACCCTGTCCTTGTGAAACACAGTAAAGGGTGGCTTAGCTGAAAGTGCCTGCAATTCACTCACTCTGCGAGCGGAAGTAACCTCAACCAAGAACAGAGTCCTGAAGGACAGTAATCTCAAAGGACAAGAGTGCAAAGGTTCAAACGGAGCAACCCATGAGAAATGTTGAAACCAAATTCAAATCCCAAACCGGCACCTGGAAAGCGGACGGCGGGAATACATTAGTCAGTCATTTAAGAAACTGAGAAATCAAAGGAATCTTAAAGTAAGAACATTCTTCAGACGAGCGCTTCAAGATAGACAGTGCCGCTAGGTAACCTTTAATGGTACCCACCTGAAGGCCCCTGAGGGCCAAAGAAAGCAACACCTCCATCAGGTCATCCGGGAGGTCCCAATCCTTATACCTCAACCTTTCAGATATCAAGCGTGAAGGTTGAGTGTCTTGATCTCTGGATGGAAAACCTGACACCCCCTCCCCGAGAGAGAGAGGGAGGGAGGGGGGGGAGAGAGAGGGAGGGAGGGGGGGAGAGAGGGAGGGAGGGGGGGGGAGAGAGGGAGAGAGAGAGAGGGAGAGGGGGGGGGGGGGAGAGGGAGAGGGAGAGGGAGAGAGAGAGAGAGAGGGAGAAGGGGGGGAGAGAGAGAGAGAGAGAGAGAGGGAGAGGGGGGGAGAGAGAGAGAGAGAGAGAGAGAGAGAGGGAGAGGGGGGGAGAGAGAGAGAGGGAGAGATCCTCTCAGTGGGGAAGACGGCGTGGAGGGCAGATGGACATTTCCAGAAGGTACGGGTACCACGCTCTCCTGGCCCAATCCGGAGCAATGAGGACCATGCGGGAACCGAACCTCCGTAACCTCCGCAATACTTGAGGAATGACAGGGACTGGAGGAAATGCGTACAGCAGTAGGAATGACAAATCCACCACGAACGAGTCTCCTAAGGCTCCTCTTGGAGGAAATTCCCTTGCGCAGAATCTCTTGCACTTCCGGTTGACACTGGTGGCCAGCAGTCGAGGGAAAGAGGCAGCTGCCTAAGCGGCTTTGGCACCACGATTTCCCTGACCACCAAAGGTACTTTTTTGCTGACCCCTTTGACTGGCGGCCCCTCTCGTTCTACCAAAGGAGGAGTAGAAACGAAAGGAACCGCCCCTCCACTGCTGTCCCCTAGGACGAAAAGGCAGAGGTTGACGCACCGCAGCGCTTAAAGACTTCGCCGCAGCTTTTGAGGTCTGCAACCTCTCAAGGCTCTCGTCAGCCTTGCTGCCAAATAAATGAGCGCCATCAAAGGGCATGTTCAGAAGACGGGCCTGTACATCTGGAGCAAATCCAGACTTCCGCAAACACGCAAATCTGTGTATAACGGTGCTAGCAGACATGGATCGGCTCACACCGTCAGCCGTATGCAAACCCAACTGAAGGGCCTCACATATGGCATCCTTGCCATCCTACACGATAGCAAGGAAACTATCCCTTTCTTCCCCCTGGGAATACGCTAAGCCACAAAAGCAACACAAGACCACAGAGTGTGTAAACCTTGCCAAGGCACACGTGAAGTTGGCCGATTTCAAGGCCATGCTCCCAGCAGAAAACACCTTCCGTGCCCAACCGTCTAAGCGCTTGTCGTCCCTATCCAGAGGGATGGTAGGGTACACCACCTGCCTCGAGGTGGCCATAGCCGCCTGAACCACAAAACTCTCAGGAGTGGGGTGAGTAGACAAATAGTTGGGGTCGCTAATGGAAGGGCGTTATTTCTTAGTAAGATTTTTATTCACAGCCGGAAGAGATTCCGGGGATTGCCAAGCAGCTGCCACCCTTTTCTGCAAGGTAGAATGAAAAGGCAAAACAGGGTAAGAGGACTGACCTTGATCCAAGATGTCCGTCAGATCATCTTGCACAAAGTCTTCTGGAGGACTATACCAGCCCAGATACTCCCGAGACTCGTGCCATGAGTCTCCTATAGGAAGACTCTGCATGAGGCCCAGGCTCAGGTCTACCAAACTCCACTTCCGGGGAAGTGTCCAGTCCACTTGCATCATGGAGGGTCTGTCTCAACTTCTCCAACTGACTGTCCCCCGCACAAATAGAAGCATCATCAAGGTCACCAGGTTCCTCAACCTCAGACCTTCAAAAATATCATCCAGAGGGGGTTGAAACCCAGGTCCCAGTACAGAAGAGGGCCTGGAGGCCAAAACCGGCCTCACCGACTTCGATGTAGCCTTCCTCGGAGGATACACAATGTCTGTGTACTCCACCGGCCAATTCTGCGAAAAACTTCCCAAAGGCACTGATAGCGCCGAAGGATTCGACGTCGAGATCGCCAAAGGCTTCGGCATCGACACAGGTGCCGACGGCGCCATGGGCTGGTACGACAGCAAGGCATCGATGTCCGAATCATGAGTCCTCAATAGGTTGCTGCGGTCTCGCTGGGGACGAGGACCGAGACCTAGAGACCCGTCTTACGACCTTTCGAAACCTTGTCCTTATGGGACCTTGACGGCTCCTGATGTGTGTCGCGTCGTGAACCCGAGCCCGAAGGCATGCGAACCATAGACCGAGACTGATCCAGGTCGGCTTTGTCAGAAGGCTCGACCGGACCCGTGCCTTGCGATTGAAAAATCTCCATCATAGATTTAATGAACGCTGCCCAATCCTCCGGAGTCGAGGACTTCATAGGGCACGTAACCTTCACCAGTGCACCATCCGAGGAGGACGACTGGGAAGGCGACTGGTGACGGCGCTTCCGCGAATGCTGGGATGAGGAAGACGAGTGGCGGGAACCACTCCGGGACCGAGAACCCCGGGATTCCTTCCGACGCGGAGTCTCGCCTCTCGAGTCATCGGTAGAAAGCCCCTTGGACTTTTTTGAAGGCTAGGACTTAACAGGCTTTGAGCCCCTGCCCACCTGTAGATTCCCCTTCCGCAAGGCCTTTGCGGTCAGCGACTGGCAAATTCGAGCAGTCGTCTGTGTCGTGCAACTCGCTGAGGCACCATAAACAAATGCGGTGGGGGTCGGTGAGCGACATCTTGGACTTAAGTTCCGGCAGGTCTTGAAACCGGACCGCAGAGTCGGAGGGGGGGTCGAAGAAAAAAGTTCTCTTCAATGAAGAAAAACACACGAGGTGTGCCGAGTCTCAAGAAGTTAACATGTTCACGGACAAAACAGAACTGAGGCTACGGGCGCCGTGCATCCTATTTATAACATCCTCCGACGTCGTCCTCGACGGAGGCCCTCTAGGTACATGGACGTGACGCAGGACGCCCTCTGCCAAAAAAGTTTCCGAAGTGCATAGCTGTGGACATTACATGTCAAAGATGTGGAATGCGTTGGAGGACACAATCCATTCGAAAGGTCTTCCTCTGAGGCACTTTCTTCCTCAAAAATAGAGGACATGGACTCTGATTTGGGTAAAGGTGTAAACCTTTCCTGTTCCGGAATTTGCCTCAAGGGAATCGAAGGATTCTTCGAAATCATCGAAGACGACTTCGACAATGGAGCTAATATCTTCTTTGGCTTCGGGGTAGTCGGCGCCAATGGCGTTGATAAACTCGTCAAGTGCTTCGACTGTTTATAATTTTTAGCCGATACTGGGGAATCACTCTAGTCTCGAGGAACCTTCGACGTTTTAACGTCGGGTCGAGACCGTCGAGTTTCCATCTTACTACTGGACTTGGCCTTAGTAGTTTCTGACTCTCCTACGTCGCCCAATGGCGCAACCGCGGTCTGGCTCCGGCGTGGTTTCTTTGAGGGAGTCGGGCTGCATTCTCAAAGACCTTCATCCTTTGTTTTCTAAACTCATCCCATTTCCTAGGGGAATCCGACTTAGTCGGACATCTTACCATCCCGGTATATTTGTCTGACGAAGAGGAAGGACATCTATGTCTCCTCTTCGCCTTCTTAGAAGAAGACGAACGTCTCGATCTACTCCTATATCGAGACCTCTTCGAGTGTTTATGTCCATCGGAGTCTCTCGACTGGCCAGACTTTCTATGCTTCTTAGAAGTGACCTTCGAAGAGGCTCTCGAAGCTTCCCGCCCCACTGCTAGTTTACCTTTTTCGTTTGTGAAGAGCTTTCTCTGTCATCGACTGACAGGAGCCACAGTCGCCAGTCCGATGGTCCGAACCTAAGCACCAAAGGCAGACATTTTGGAACCACAGTCGACACTTTTTAAACCCCCCCTTCGGAGTGGAGGGGGTTGAAGAAGATGACATTTTCTCTGAGGATAATATGAAGCGCGCCGTTAACTTGATTGCAAAGCTATCGGAAAAACAGAACTGAAGCCAACGGGCGCAGCACAAGCTACTTATATGGCTGGTGACGTGGACACGCTACGGAAACCGTTGAAGGCCATCGACACCATGACCTCGTGCACAGCGCCCTCTGCCGAAAATGTTTTCCCGAAGCAGCGTAGCTGGTGAGATACGAATATCATAGATGAGGAATACGCGGGAGGACATAATCCATTCGAAGTTTGGTTTTATAAAGCCCTTAGTTGGGCTTCAGAAAAACTGTCCTAACAATGTTGCAGGCTAGTTTGAGGTTGCAGGATTTTATCAGATATATTATAAGTTACTCACCGTAGTGACCAACATACTCCTAGTCCTTAGTCCCCTTTCCTCCATTCTGCATGGGCGTCCCTTGCAAGGGACAGGAGACAAACTTTTTCACCAGAAAAAACCTTCTTCCCCTTTAAACTTAGAGGCGTGTGGGGGTGCAGCCTTGGGAGCATGCGCTGCCCTGACTCCGCCCTCTGGCACCACACCTCAGTCCCCATAGACACATTGACAATAAATAACATTGACTAATGACACCAGTTTTATTAGGGGGGAGGTTAGTGGGACATACGGAGGAAAGGGGACTATGGACTAAGAGTATGTTAGTCACTACAGTGAGTAACTTATAATTCCTCTTACATCCCATCCCCTTTCCTCCATACTGCATGGGCGATTACAACTGAGTTTAGCCCCAGGTTGGAGAGGAGACCCTCCTTAAGTAAACAGGTTTCTAAGAACCGCCTGTCCAAAAGCTGCATCTGATCTAGAACAGGATCCAAACGGTAGTGCATGCAGAAAGCCAAAGGGGTGGCCCATGTGGCCACCCTGCTTATGACTTGCCAGGGGACATGCTGCTGGAAAGCGATGGCTGCTGCCTTGGCTCTGATCGTGTTGGCCGGCAGTGGCTTTTGCTGTCTCTCGTAAGCTTATTTGATGGCCAAGACCATCCAACGGGCTATGGAGGCCTTAGAGGCCTGATACCCCGGTGTTGATGCGCCGAAGGAGACAAAAAGTGCATCCGACTTCCGGAAGCCCTTGGTCCTGTCCAAATAAAATTTCAGGGCACACCTGACATCAAGGCAGTGCAGAATTCTCTGTGCATTGTCTTTGGGCTCAGCAAAAAACATAGCCAGCACTATTTCTTCGTTCAGATGGAATGCGGAAGGGCAAGGGCAAAAATGCTGGGTGTGTCTGCAGGACTACTTATCACTGTGAAACATAGTATATGGCTCTGAGGCGATCAGCGGCTGGATTTCGCTGATTCTGCAAGCCGAGGTGAGACCGATTAGCAAGGCCGTCTTAATGGTGACCAGCCTGAGTTCCGCGGATGGCATTGGTTCAAATGGTTTGTGCGCCAGGGCATCCAGAACTATGGTGAGGTCCCACACAAGGTGAGGCCTCTTAGAGCCTGTTGAGTACCGTCAAATGTTTCCTGACAATCAGGTTGGAAGAGGAAAAGATCTCCTCCTCAGAGTTTCTGTAAACCCCAATGGCTGCCAAGTAAGTGCGGCAAGTGTCCATGTGCACGCCAGAGTGGGCGAGGTGCACCGAGGAGGAGAGCATGTCATCCAAGGTACATGCAAGAGGGTTGATAACCTTAGAGTCTGCCCAGTGGCAGAACCTAGTCCACTTGCTCTTATACTGGGCCCTGGTAGACTTGCTCCTGGCGCCCTGTATGATCTCTAGATTAGCCTGGGAGAGGCTGAGGTGACCTGGCATTACCTGTTCAGGAACCACGCTGTGAGGGCTGGTTTCTGTGGCGCGGGGTGGATGACCCTGCCCCACTGCTGCGCCAGAAGATGTGCTGGGCCCGTCGGGAGGCGAATGGACGGCCTCTCGGAAAGGCTGAGCAGCACCGAGAACCATGGCCTGGCCGGACCCCACAGTGCTATTAGAAGAATGCTGAGGTGGCGAGTTCCTTGATCTTGCATATCACCGTGTGTATCAGTGGTGTGGGCGGGAAGACGTATGCGGTCATTCCGTCCCACTGAATCTGGAATGCATCGCCCAGGGAGCCGGGTCCCTGACACTGCCAGGAGGCGTACAGTTGGCAATTCCTGTTGTCCCATGAGGCAAAGAGGTCCACCTGGGGTGTCCCCATTTGTAGAAGATTTCCTGCAGTACTAGGTCGTTCAACTGCCACTCGTAGTTGTCCACCCCCAATCTGCTGAGCCTGTCTGCCTCAAGGTTGGATTCCCCCAGCAGGTGGACAACCGTGAGGTATATGTTGTTCTCCAGGGCCCATTCCCACATGCTGACTGCAAGCCTGCACAGTGGGAGGTGGGGAGGGGGGGAATCTGGTACCTCCCTGCTTGTTGACATAGAACATGCTGGTCAAGTTGTCTGTCTGAATGAGGGCGACCTTGCCCTCGATAACCGGAAGGAAGGCTCTGAGTGCCAGCCAGATGGCTTTCAGTTCCAGCCAATTGATGTGGTACTCCTGCTCCTGCTGGGTCCAGATGCCATGGACGCAGTGGTTGTCCACGGTGCCCCCCCCCCAACCCTCGAGAGAGGAGTCAGTGGTGATGGTGACGTGCAGGGTAGGTCGCCGGAAGGGCTTGCCAGCCGAAGGTTGCAATCCCTGGACCACCATGTGTGATCCGGGTGAAGTGATGGAGGAACGCTGATCATCTGTGACTGAAAGCCTCGCTCCTGGTTCCAAGAGGCTGCAAAGTGCAGCTGTATCCTCCTCATCCTGAGTCTCGTGTGGGGGACGGCCAACAGGACTGCTGCCATGAGACCCAGTAGGTGTTGGTACCACCAGGCCGAGGTCACTTCTCTGCTGAGGAAGTGTGCGGTGGCCCTCTTGAGGGCCGTGATCTGGTACTCCGAGGGAAAAACTCTCTCGGAGCACGTGTCCCAAATGCGACCCAAGAAGGTCAGTCTCTGCGTGGTCTGCAGCTGCGACTTCTTGAGGTTGAGTGAAAAACCCAGCTTGTGCAGTGCGTTCAGAAGAGCGTGTGAAGTATGGTGCACTGCTTCCGGAGATGTCACCCTGATGAGCCAGTCGTCGAGGTACAGGTAGATGTGGTGGCTCTGCGACCTGAGGAGGGCCGCCACAGTGTTCATCAGCCTGGTAAAGACCCTGGGGGCCCGAGTTGAGGCCGAAAAAAAGCACCTTGTATTGGAAATGGTAGCCCATGATTCTGAATCGTAGAAAAGGACAATGAGACTGCCAGATCGGGAAGTGTAGGTATGCGTCCTTCAGATCCAGGGAGCACATCCAGTCTCCCTTGCACAATGTCTCCGCTAGCTGGTGTAACCATCTTGAATTTTTGTAGAGGGAGGGAGAGGTTGAAGGTGGAAAGGCCCAGCACAACTCTCAGACCCGCCTGGTGGTTCTTCTGAATAGCGAAAATCCTGGAGTAAAAGACCAAGCCTTGCTAGGAGGCTGGGACTTCCTCCACTGCCTGGCTCTGTACGAGTGACCGGATTTCCGCCAAAAGAGTTGCTGCCCCAACCTGTGGGAGTGGAGAGGAGGAGAGGCTGGGATAGGGCGGCGGTGACCCGTGGAGACTAGAGAGAGGATCCAGGGGTTCGCATAATTCTGGCACCAGAAATTTGCATAGAGAGCAAGCCTGCCCCCCCACTGGAGACACGTGAACCCTGAGGGGCAAGGCATGCCTTCTTTCCCTCCGAGGCAGTTGAGGAGGAGGGGATCTCAAAAAAGCCCTTGCTCCACCCCCCTATGTTTGCGCCGATGCTGAGTCGGCAAACGTTCAAGCTGTCTGGACCTCCGCTCTTGGAAGCAGCGGAACCCTCCGTATGTACACCCCTTGTCCGAGCGCTGCTGTGACGGGTGTACGTTTTGGGCATGGTCTTTGCCAAGATGGATAAAGTCTAGGCAGTTTGTGAGCGATTTTTCTTTTTTTCCAGCTTCTCGTCCGTTGTGGAGTGGAAGAGTCACCCCCTTCGAACGGAAGATCTAAGATGCGGTCCTGGACATCCGGGTTGAATTTCGTAGCACGAAGCCAGGCCGTACTTCTCATGTCTGTGGCTATGCAGATGGCATGATCAAAGGTGTCAATGTGGGCCACCGTGGACTCCATGATGGCCTGTCCCACCATCTTGGCCTCTGCCAATCCCGCCTTGAATCGTGATTGGCTCTGCGCCGGAAGCTCTGGGAGAAAATCCGCAATTTTCCACCAGAGCCTCTGGTTAACGGCTGCCAGCATGGCAACTGCGTTGGCTTGACGAAGGTGCAAGGAGGCGTTGGAGTAGATCTTCTTGCCGTACGCCTCCAAGATCTTCTCCTCCTTGCCTAGCAGCGCCGCAGAGGAGGCGGCTGAGGACGACTGAGGTTTGGAGTATAGTGATGCCGCAGTGATCACTGGGGAGTGTGGCTGAGGATGGGCCGATAGCAAGAGTGTACCCCCCTCCGTCTGCCTGTACTTGGCATCCAGGTGTTTGTTCACCAGCTGGACTGAGTGGGGCTTGAGCCAACCCTTTTTGGCCAAGGCAACTATGTCCTCCTGCAACGGGATCCCCGTTCTGGTCATAGGACTTAGCGCGAGGACTTCTGCAAGGACTCTCCTCTGCTGGTTACTGGACCTCAGGTCAAGTCCTCTGCCAGCTCTGCCAGATGTTCGTGGAAGGCTTCGGCTGAAGATGGCATGTCGGGGTCCTCCTCCTCATCTGTATGCCTTAGGGTCCTGTTGGTCAGGGACCAGATGAGGGGAGTTGGGAGCTGCGGTGTGGAGACCGGAGCCAGAAGCTGGGGCAGAGGCTGTTAAGGAACCGTCTGGACATGAGGCTGAACAGGGGCCAGGGGCATCTGCACCGGAGCCTGTGGTGCCGGAGCCATTGGCGGGAGCACGTCCCTGATGACGTCCCCGAGGATGTCCCCCATCCGAGGAGATTTCATGAGCCAGAGGAACTGTTCAAAAAACCTGTCCTTGCAGGCCGGACTGGTGGTAGGCGATACTGAAGGGTTAGCGAGGGGCTGCTAGAGCCGTCACGAGCCCTGCCAATATGGACACAGCGGGAACCTGCCTTGCGAAGGAAGGGTAAGCTGTAGGCCACATACCTGGTTGACACCAGTCTCACCTTGACACACGATCCTCCACCTGCTGCCTTCCCTGGAGCGGCGTCGGCCGGATGTCTGGATTTTCTGGCACGGTGGCCATTTCGTCAAGCTGCCTTCCACGTGCCTGTGTCATGTCCCTCGGCTCACTGAGCCCCGCCCCGTCCAGGACTCTTGAGTGTGGATCATGGGGCCTACCCTGTTCCTCGGGCCGAGGCCCTGTTGGCATTTCGCCCTTGGCAGATCAGCCCGTAGAACTGCGTTAAGGCGCCCCCTCATACATGTTGCCGGTACTAGGGCGTAGCCCTTCGTGTGAAGACCCAGTAAAAGAACTTTCCGGTCCCTCAGCACTGTCACCAGGAGAATCTACTGACCCCTCGGCTTGGCGGCCGGTAGCTGATTCAGCCTCGGTACTTGTGCTGGTACCAGAACCTCAGCAGACCCTCCCGTGCGGGCGAGTCCTTGGGAAGGAGTCTCCCTTGAGGGGTGCACTGGAAAAGAGCAGCCCTACCTTGGGCTTGGATCAATGATAGACGAAGTCCTTTAGGTCCTTTGGAGACGATCTCTGGAAGAGCTCCCTCCACCTGGCTAGTCTGTTCTTCAGAGACCTTGAGGAAGGCGTGTTGCACTCGGTACAAGCTTGCCAGCCGTGGTCTGGGACAAGGCACCGTAGGCAGAGGGCGTGGGGGTCTTTAGTCGGGAGGAGCCCGTCGCAGGATGGACACCTGCTGAGCCCTGTAGAAGACGACATGTGCTGGGGAGGAGCGTGACGCCTGAGGACCTGAATGATAAAAAGACAAAAAAGACAGAAGAGATGAAGTATCTGCGCCTGGAATTACATTGTCGAAGCCAAACCCAGGAGTGCTGGTGAATTTGGCTTGTTCCCGTCGACGCGGAAAAGGGGACTGAGGTGTGGCACCAGAGGGCAGAGTCAAGGCAGCACATGCTCCCAGGGACGCACCCCGGGCATCTCTAAATTTAAAGGGGAAGAAGGTTTTTTTCTGGGGGAAAAGTTTCAATCTCCCGTCCCTTGGAAGGGATGCCCATGCAGTATGGAGGAAAGGGGACAGAATGTAAGAGTATAATGTGGGTGGGCAACCCCCAGCAGGGGTTACTCCATATGAAGATGAGCCACTAAGGACACAAACAATTCTGGACCCCCACAGCTCTTACCAGCAGCAATATTTAAATGCATCTGCATCCGAACATCCTAACATGAGGACATTAATATAAACAGATCTGTTTTAACCTGGTTCCTGGTGGATTGCTCCTAAGGGGCGCTTAATTGTATCAACAGTGTCTCAGTGAGAAACCTCTTGACAACGCTTCACGCTTCTTGGACCGTTTCCGGCTCTCTGTATATCAAGCTTTGACAGAAAATAATGTACTAGTTTCAAATGAATCCAAGAGATGCAATCACCTCGCACTCCTAATTTGTTTTAACATTATAAAAATGTTTTCTTAGATTACTGTATAATATTTATAGAATTTTAGGTGCAGAGGAGAGGACAATCACCCCGGGCATTTGGGTTGTAAATAGAACAAGGACAAAAATAGTTTGCAGTTAGGGAACTCTCATCACCTGCATACTTTCAATGGCTGGTATACAAGCCATACAGTTTTTTTGTGCATATATGGAAGCCAAATCTAGGATAGGTACAAACAAGAATGTGAACTCCACTATGGAGACGGATAATGGATTAACAGTAGGATCTTGGATCAAGATTGTCAAACTGGATGAACCTGACTTGGTTCCTAAATTGTTTTTTTGTATAAAATTGGTTATTCTCTGTCCATGTGATAAACCAACAACAATGCACTCTATCAGATTGTACATGACGTTAAGTTTATACGGATAGCAACTTAGAATGTGAACTCTCGGAGACAGATGACTAGATTACTTATATTTACTGAATTGTTCAAACTGTTTTTACATTATGCAAAAATACTCTTGGGGAAAAAGCATGATCAAGCTTTGTATTCACATCTATGACCTAATATTAGCAGTTTATCAATCGCAGCTAATAATTAATGTTTTGGAACCGAACGCTCTAAAGTTCTATCCGCACATTAGTTAAACCACATGGATAGGCATAAGGACCATGGAAGACATGCATAGTGCTATGCAGTCGCAAAGTTGCTCAGTAACTCTGCAAGACTTTACTCCTGCATATTAGGATGCCAATTTTTTCAATGTTCCTGAGGAATATAGTTTTTCTTGATTAATTCTCAAATCTCACCTATTTAAGTAGAAACAGGACTTATTAAAGACATTGGGCATTCAACTTACCTGTCCATTCACCTTACCACAGAGTTGACAACAACGGTAATGCTTTTCAATATATTAAGGATGATTATCCTTTTTTGTACTGTAAAACGTTAACACAGGCTTATCCTCCTAATGTTGGATATCCAACATCTCTGAACTTGCCCATTTGGGTAAACGTTTGAGATTTGGTTACATATATGTCGTCATGCACGTTCAGAACATGATGACATCACCATGAATTTGCGTTGTATAATTTAGGTTGTTGATGCCTTTCTTAACCTAAATAATAATCAAACCATATAACGTTGCCTATAACTAATTCCCTCCTATCTGTACTTGAAGTTTCTACATCCTTTGAAAAAAAAATGTTTTTCCATTAGGAAAGACATGGGAAACTTGTTTACATATGTGACTTCATGCACGTTAGGAACGTGATGACGTCACTATCAATTGACGCCGGGACATTGAGGACTTTGAAACGAAACCCTTTTAAAATAATACATTCAAAAGGATTGGCCTATCCATCTAATACGGATCTTATCTAGTTCTAATAAGTCCTATTAGGGAAGACTTGTTATATTGTTTATAATCATGACGCCATTTACGTCTTCAAAGTAATGACGTCATTCAAATCTACCGTTACTCTAAGCGGCCAACCTTTCTTCTCATTAAACTCATCCACGGCAGGGAGGCGAACCCCATCCGGACCTTACCTCTCTTTAAGTATGTATCACCGTTAATTTGCAGTTAGGATGTTCTATCCTGAACATCTTTTACCATAGGAGCTTAGACTGCAATTTATTTACACAGGAACATGGTGAAGAGAAGCACAACATTGTACTGCAAGATGTACTTCTTTTTGAAGATTTAGAATCCATCCTTTATCAAATTTGCACTGGACATAGCCAGACTTACGGTATGTTTTTTAAAACAATAGAAAATTAACAACGACCGTATGGGTGAAAGTAGCATCAATTTGACGACAATTACATATATATATTTGTTGTAGAAATTGCCTATTGGGGATGAACCAGAATCTGGGAGACCACCACCGGCCTAATGGTTAGGAGTTAGAACTCTGGTATATCGACTTTGAAGATATGATTTTTACAAAGTACAATGTCCATATAATCAATTACTATTTTCTTGGCAATAGTAAATATCACAATGATATATATTTTTTGTAGAAACTACCCATTTGGACCACCATAAAGAACCGGAGGCATCATTTCTTCATTGAAGATGCAGAGTCTAAAACTCATTAGGGTAAGAGCTGAGTTCACACTAAAGGTTACACTATGACTTAATATAGGCCCAAATTGATTCCCTTCATATCCATTGCCACAGGTTAAGAGCCCAAGTTAGGATGCTGTAAGAAAAGTCTATCGCCTATATATTGCATCTTAGTAAAAAGGAAGCTCCTTGATCCAATAAAACCAACCTACGTAGGATTGCGTAGGAAACAAGAAAAAGGTCAGTGACTGTCAACTTAGTATTATAGATACTTAAGTCTGGATTAGAGTGTTTAGACCTGGGGTTTTATTAAAAAGTTAATTGAAACAACCCCTTAACCTTGTCTCTTCATTAGATCTAACTGTAAAAATGACTAGCAGGGTTCTGAACACTCAGCTAATAACTAGGGTCGGACAAATTGCTTTACTGTGTATTTTTCAATATGATATTGAAAATGTAATAGATTTAATTCCCGAAAGATATGATTCAGATGCAATGTACAATGAAATGTTAGATATTTAGATATTCAAATAATTGTAATTTGTTAAATTTTTTTTCTATAGATATTTGAAAATATTTTTCGCCTCTGAAGAAGAGAAAGGTCTCAAAACACGGTGGGCCACATTATTTGCATTCATAAATTGTTTATGAAAACAGAACCTATTGGTAAAGTGTACTATTTTTAACAAAATTGCCAATGTATTATAGACATTGTTTGGACACAAAAAACAAAATATATTCCAAACTGTTTGGCTTGAATACCAGCCATTGAAAGTGTGCAGGGGATGGGAGTTCCCTAACTGCAAACTATTTTTGTTCTAGTTTCCAGTGCAAACAGAATACCACAACCTACATATGAAGCAATATGCTGAGCTATTCTAGGTCCATGCTCAACAACTTCAACTCACTGCATGGAGCAGTACCAACGGAATAAGTGTAGAAATTAATGCTGTGCAGTATCCACAAGGACCCATTATTAAGATGGATTTCTAAACTCTGACCTGGTGGGCAGAGGTTTAGGAGGCCACCCTCGGTTTAGTGAAACAGGGGAACCTTCTGGACAAGCCAGACCATTCCAGGTAGCTTGACAGGTGGTCAAGACTAAGTCTCAGGATCACACACAGCAACGGACCACAAATTACTCTTAGACAAGTGTATATGAAAAATATTTATACATGTACTGTCCGCCAGCCCAATAGACACAAGTAAACTTTAGTTATGCAAAAACAGTTACAACACAGAATACTCTACTATACAGCACATATACAATACGTTTCCTAATGTGACAAATGAGGAAAACACAGCCACAACCTGTAAAGAGAAGGGTGGGTTAACACACTCGGAGCATTCGACAATTCTTCAGAGTCATTCCCTAACTTTCGAGTCCAGCCCTAAGAAGTGGGGAGTCTTGTGCTCAACAGTACCGTTGTGCGTAAAAGCGCGCAGGTGAAGCAAAAAGCGGGACTTCTTGGGAGGGCTGTAGCAAGTCAGGAAGGGGCTTGAGACGATGAAGAATTGGTTCCCACTATTCGAGTAGCATCTGCCCTTGGCGGTAGAGCAGTTTTCAAAAGGTGAGAATAGCTAGGAAGCGCAGCGTAACCCAGCCAAGAACAAATAGATTTTGTGGTTATTTGTGCGAAAAAGGGATCGGTTGTGCCAGGGGGCCCAACGGTAAGTGATGCAAGTACTCACCAACCCTCGGCACAGTCCAGATCAAGCTTTGCCAATTTAGTCGAGGTCGCTAGCAGGTTTGAGTCCTGCAGTTTCGCGGCACTCCGGCACTCAGCAACTGCGGAATAGAACGATTGTCTGTGATGGGACAGCTGCCTTTTCTCAGCTTCCGAAGGAGGTATGCAGAAAATTCCAGTGCAGCACACTTCAGGGCACTGGAGCGCGAAACAGCAAGGCACCTACAGCAACCGTAACCAACAGGTAGTGATGTGGGAATCACAGATGCGGGCAGCGTTACACACTCTCCTTATTCATGACCAAGAGGACCTAGACCTGCGAAATCTGGCGGGAGAATGCACAGATCAACAAGCAAGCGATGTCCCAAGTCATCGGTTGCAACTCGAGACAGTGGCAGTTATGCAGAATACCCTGAGGTAGAGCAGGACAGTTCACTGGATGACCCAGGAACACTTCCGAAGGGGCTTGTTCGGTGGATAGGCAGGGGGCGATGAGAGTAGTTATTCCCACTAATCCAAAGTGGCGAAGTGCCTTGGCAGGCCGTCTTGATCGAGGAAGAAAGCAGTGGTCCAACGGGACAGCAGAGGGCAAAGGGTGCCAAAACCTTCAAAAGCGTCTTCAGCAGTTTCACAAGGCCGTTTCTTTGTGCAGGAGGCTTGGCTCCTTCTGTAGTTCGGTGAGAACTCAAGTGATGGACCTGGAATGGATGCAGAGCCCCTTGTCTAATCCAAGATTAGCTTTGAGCAAAAAATCGAGTACTTCCAATAGAAGATCTGCTCTCATGCAGGAATCCCAGTCATGGTACAATCGCAGCCCACGGTGGTCTCAGTAATTCAGGCTCTCTAGACATCTTGGCACCAGTAGTGTGGATTGGGACCAGACAGTCCCAACACACTTCCTGGGCACACACATGTAACAGGCAGAAGCCCGCAAAAGAGGGATTGTTTTTCGCGGGAGGCTGCATGCCCAAATAAGGAAAACCTGGATTACTCGACCTGGGTGAAGGCAAGGGACAAAATGGCCATGGGACAGAACTAAAAACTATGACTCAGCCATTTTCGGACCTGGCTACAGTCTTGAACCAAACGCGGAAAACGCAGTGGGATTCAGTAAAAAGTAGTAAAACATTATGAAAGGAAACTGCTGCCACCAGTTTGTCATATGCACGTGCGTATAATCACCCGAAAAAATTCTTTGAGGGGGTCTAGTGCCATAAAACAAAAAGGGCCCCAGCACATAATACTGGAAGGTACATTGTGTACTGTTAAATAGCTTCCCTAAAAATGGCAACATAGTCAAAGACTAAGGGAAACAGTTTCCCAGTACTGACAGTCTGAAGGACGTGTCAGTTTCCCCATAACAGGTGAGCAAAAGTCCAGGGCTGCTTAGCTGAAGGCTGGGCTCCACTTGTAAAAGTTCAGGAAAGGATAGCTAAACAAAAGCAACACGCTTGGGGGGTCCACAAATGGAGGGAAGATTACACAAATGAAATCTTTCCTAACACCAATCCCTCCACAACCATACCTGGCTCTTCTCACAAACATTGCCCCCATCTAACATTCCTCCTATTTAACATGATATTGGCTGCAAAATATGCCACTAGCCCGGCAGATCTAATCAGAAATAAAACGAGATATTCTCTGTCTCAATGAAACCTGGATAACTACAAATTGGCACCCAATCCTTCATGCCCCTATCCCAGCAGGCTACAACATTTCATACACAGACGGGAAGGCTCCTCCTTTCAGACAGGTTGCACTCATCGCTCTCCTATGTCCATACCAAAAATCGTCTCCACCCACTACCCCTGCTTCAAATACCTCTGTGACTGCTGAAACATCTTCCTTGTCTGAAGACCACCTGAGCTTAACCCCAGTTTCCCCTACGACCTGGCTAACCATACTGCTGTACTCAACGTAACATTCTCCAACACAATCATGCTGAACGATACAAAACGTTTGGTGGGTCCAACCAAATTGCCAAGGTTAGATCTTCTTGTGTATGGCACCACCTGGTGAAGGGTTCAGCAAGTGGCTTTTCAGCTACATTATGCCAAATACATGACCGATGCTCCGAGATATGCTTTTTGATTGTTTTTTCATCTTACCAACATACAGTAAATTGCAGGGACATTTGATCACATAAATCACATGGCTGCTATTGCAGTTTGTGAAGCCAGTGAGTGTCCACTTCAAATCCTTGTATTCAAATCATTTGATGATGTTTTGAACGGGCATGCTACATTTGCTGAATGAAAATGGCAGACCTCTGGTTCACCCTCTGACAAACGGGCCTGTCGCCTGCTCCAAAGGCAATATCACTTCTCTATCTGCTCCAAGAAGCGGGCCCACTTGCAAGCCCAAATCTTTGGAGCCACTACCGACACTGTAGAACTTTTCAAAAAATGCAAGAAGCTTGCCAATCCACCCGCGGTCTCCACCTCTTTCCTTCCTTACCAGGCTCTCTGCACCGCTCTGGCCACCCACTTCTTATCTAAAACTCTGGACATCCTGTCCTCACTCTCCTCCAATCCCTGTTAGGGAGAATTCTCCTTCTAGGGCTAACTTCCCTCACCTAGTGAGTCTCCCAGCAGCTTTGCTGGATTTCTAGAGTTTATTGTTTTCCACCTGGTAAGAGTGTACATCCTTTTTCCACTCTTACATTTGTTTTGGCCTATGTGTTGTTACTCATTGTGTGATCTTGGGCACTGGAGCACACCACTCCAAGTGCCCCTGTTCTTGTATGGGTTACACAGCACCTTTAGTGTAGTAACCCAGGGTTGTCTTTTAGACTTCCCTCTGATTCCATTTCACTGGGGCGGACTACTGTCCCCCAGAGAAAGCTAAAGTTGCCATTTACTTTACATAGTAATTTTCTTCTACAGACCCAGTACACCCCATCGTACATGGAGTACTGAAAAGGGCTAATCTGTACCCCTTTTCTGTCTGTACCTGCCTGAGCATTGTTTTGCTCTTAACATTTAGACTTGGCTGGTGGCAGTGGTATCTACCCTAACTTTTCTACCGCGATTATATTAGATAAACGTGGTACTGTTCGTGGCTATTATATTAGCCTCGAACATAAACCCGCTTGACCAAATTGTCTTTCTTTTGGCTCCGGTTGGGTTTATTCGCCATTTCTAAAAGTCCTTCTTGTGTTTTAGTTTGTGCGGCAAACTAGGTTTGCCTTCTTTGTTCACCGTCTTTTGGCGGGCTTGTGCAGAGAAGCCCTCCTCTTGGCGCCTGGGTGTGTAGGTGGGCTGAATGTGAGGGAGGGGTGTAGTCACCCCCTGCACAGGGTATCCTAGGAAACCCAAGTCACACTTTGCCCCCCCTGCTGCGTGATTGACAGCCAGGCTGTGTGAATGGGGATTTTGCGCATAAAAGGCAGGTCTCTTGGTCTAGAAGTCAGAGTCGCCTCTGGAACTACAAGGAACCGAAGAGAAGTGGAGAGAACGACGGCTGCTGCAACTCCCCCGTCCCGGTGAAGCCCTGCTGCAGTCCTGAGCTATCTACTCTTTGATGGCTAAGAGAAGATCCAGTCCGGAGTCTTCTTCCCTTGAGCCTGGTGGGGATAACCAGCTCATCATCTTCAGCCAGAGATCTCTGCCGTGGTCGAAATCGCTACACACTGCTGTAGTGGTCCGGATAGCCACCCACTGAGCCTCTCCTGTTTTTATGGAGCCCACCTTTGCGTTGTCGCTGCTGTCGGCTTCATCCCTGTGTGGTGCAGACCCCCTTCAGACATCCACCTTCCCAACAAAGCTATAGGAACCGTGGAGCTGTGGGAAACCAACAGGAACGACTGCCAGGGCACCAGCTGCATCGTGGAAACAAGGTACTGTGTTCTACTTGAGGAAACTGGGTGAATCCCTTTTCTTCATCCTCAGGGCTCGTCCTCGTCTTCCCTCCTCCTTATAAAACTTTTGCTTCCGAACATTGACAATATTCAAGTACTTTTTGGCTACACGGAATCGTGAACTGTCTAACGGTGTGATCTTCAGCACAGGCCTCCGGTGTCACCTAAACCTGGCTCCGACCCTTTGACTTTTGAACTCCTGTTTCTGAGTGTTTCTCGATGCTGTCTGCCTAACCTAAATATTGCCTGTGATTTTTGCCTCCAATTCCCTCTGGGTATCTCAGGTGCTAAGGTAGTCCCCGGTAGCATTTCATGTCACGGATACGTGTTTATTTAGTAGACCAAACTGTCAAAAAGTGATCGCACCCATATCCGCGGTATCGTGTTTTGTTCATAACACCGGTTCATTCAAACACAGGATACTTACCTTGAGACTTACTGTACAAAGTGAATTGGTTAGTTGTACTATATTTAACGTGTGGTTTTGTTTAAAGTTTAATAGAGGTGTTGTGTTTATAACCGATGGTTTAAAAATAAATGTACTTATATTTTTTACCTGAAACCTTGAGTCAGTGTTTGCTTGAGTCAAAGTAATTGTGGTCCCTTTGTGTAATCTCTGCTACTGCTCATATACTCTTGAGCTAAGACTGGCTGCTCTGCTTCTGCTACCACTATAACTTAGTAGTACGGGCTTGGACCAAAGGTAAACCTTGTATTGCCACCTGTAGTCTTAATCAGGTGTAGTGGTCCCTAAGGGCACTGCACAGGATTCTGCCTAACAATCCTGCTCTAGCCTGCCAGCTCCCCATCCCCCCTCCCCACCTCTCACTTTCCTCCCTCCTACCCACAACACCCGATGTGATCTCTAAAGCTGTCCGTATGAAGGTCTCATCCAAACAGTTGCACCCCTGTTCTTCTAGAACCATTAATGACATCATCTCTTTCTACCCGGCTCTTGCTGGTTTCTGCAACCACTGGCTCTTTCCCTCTTTCAACCTCTCCTACAAAATCCATCTGCTGACCCCTCCTACCCAGCTAACTATCGCCTGATCGCCATTACCTCCATCCTGGGCAAACGCCTGGAGAAGTAGGTCCACCACCAACTGAACCTTCATACTGAACTTGAAGGGTGTCCTCATGACCACCAATCTGGATTCCGAGCATCCAGAGGCATGTAAACTGCTCTCCTGAACACCTGTGAAGACATGCTCGCAAATCTTGAGTCTAACTCTCGCTCTGTCCTCAATCTCTCCTCTGCTTTTGACACTGTCAACCACTCTACAAACCGCTCTATCCTCGGCTCTGCAACATCCTCGGTATCGCAGATCGGGCACTGGATAGCCTGACGTCTTTCTTCAGTAACAACCCTTCCCAGCTGCAACTGTCCCTTTCTCCTCAACCACCTCACTCTCCACCTGCTGTGTCCCCCAAGGCTCCATCCTTTCGCCGTGGCTCTTCAACATCTATCTGACCCCTTTTACTCACCTTATCTCCTCATTTCCAGTGTTATATTGATGACGCACAACTTTCCTTTAAACTTCACTCCACCACCACCATCTCCTCCTCCTCTCTCATCCCAGATTGTTTAACCGCCACCAAGGCATGGTGTGCAGCTAATGATCTCTGTCTTAATGCCAGTAAGACAGAGATCCTTCTCATTGGGACAACTGCGCCCTGTTTTCTACCAATTCTCGGCCCACCCTCCTTAGGCCTCCTATCCTCCCCATCATGCGAGGCCAAAAACCTTGGGGTGATCTTTGACTCTGCTCTCTTCTTCACACCTCACATCTTGGACCTTGCCAAGAAGGCTGACCTCCAGCTTCACAGCCTTAGAGGCATTCTCCTTTTCCTCACCTTTCCCCAGAAGCTCAACGTCTCCAGATCACTGGTCCTCTCTAGGCTGGACTACTGCAACAGCCTCTTCCTCAATCTCCCCCTTTCCTCTCTACGCCCCCATCAGCTAATCAAGAACAGGGCTGCAAGACTTGTCCTTGGCCTCAAGCCCAGGGACTTTATTTCTCCAGCCCTAAGATCTCCCCACTGTCTCCCGGTGGCAGCAAAGATCAAATTCAAAACCCCCTGCATCATCCATAAGGCTTTCTGGGACCACGATATCTCCAAATGTCCCTTCCTAAATACCTCACTGCTTGTGCCCTCCGCTCCTCTTACTCCAACTCTCTGCTCGTCAAACGCTTCTTCAAGCAGAGAGCGGGGGACAGAGCTCTGTCCTCGGCTGGTGCCTCTCTTTGGAACAGCTTCCCTGCCCATCTTAGACTTCAGTTGGATCTTCTTAAATTCTGGAAACTTCTCAAAACTCTGCTCTTCTCTACCTCTTTCCCTTCCCTGCTAATCACCCAACTGCCGCTGAGACTAGCGGCCCAGTCCATCATTCTCACAGGTTACCATTCCCTCTACCAGTTCACACCAGCACTCCCCGACCCCCTTACCCTCCCCTGCCTTAGCACTGCCCTTACGGGATCCTTGCCTGGCAGTTGTGCATCCCACGCATGAGATTCCTCCACCCTAGCACTTAGCCATTGCCCCCCTCCTGGGCACTTCCCCTCCCGGGCTCCCACCAGCACTTGCCCTTACCCAGTTCCCTCCACACCCCCATCCCATCCCCATCTCCCGCACTTCTCTTCACTGCACTTGAACGTCCGAATGTCACAAGGCCCACTAGTACCACGATTGCATATTTACTACTCTTACTACTTTATTTACTTGCTTGTTCCCTCCCTACTTAGTCTTGTGGTGCCTTGAAACACAATTCTGTTGTATAGGTACCCAACAAATGCTCATAAAAAAAGAAAATGCTACAGTTTCCATACCTATAGTGTCCCATAACAGGTGCAAAATCCCACAGTGCATTTGTGGTCAGACTGGTCAGTGGTCAACCAATTTTATTTTTGTTTAATTCTTTTTATTAATTTTCAAAATACTGTGAACAGATTCTATCATTACAAATGCATTGTTACACTTCATTATCAATTCAGCCCACCCTTCCCTCGAATCCCCAACCCCAACAACGTACAGGGCGTAGCTGTGTTATATTCGTGCAGTCTAAAATAGCTGCAAGAGTTTCAGGCGTTGTGTGAACCACTGAACTCTGTAATCTTCCTTAAGAAATGACAGTATCTCCCTCCAGTAGTTAGTAGTTGGCAAAGCGAGTTCAGTTACTGCTCATGGCATATGTTGCCCATTCTAACGCCACAAAGTCCCAAACCTTTCGAAGCAGTCTGGACTGAGGGAGTTTCTGCTCCCTTCCAACGTTGCTGTTACGCTCACCTGGTATCCACGGGGACGTCACCCAGCCAGTTGGTCGTTGGTGCCCTTCCCAATGATTCCCTGGTGTGGTCTCTGTGTCGATGGGATTCTGCCTGGAAATGAAGACTATATTAGGACTGGGCGACCAAGGTAAGTTTTCCCCCACCTCCCTTGTGTTTCAAGCCCCTCCAGGTTCTCTTCTCACCTGGTTGTCGGAATCGGTGCGCTCTCCGTCCTGCTCTCTGGGCAGGGGCGCATTGTCTTTTGTGGGCGCGGGTGGTCCAGTTACTTCACTGACTGCTGCCCTTGTAGTGTCTTTCAGGTAGGTCTTATTGCGATTGATGGTGTCGTAATTCTTGCATGCCTTTTCTCTGTTCTAAATGTCTCTTTTTTTATCTCCCTAGGAGCGCGGAGTGTCCGCTTGGCGAACTGGATATGCTGGTTTTCACCGGGAGATGATGGCGCGCTATAGCGCTATGATGCGGTAAGGAGGCGCTTTGCGTAGTGCAGCGATGTCTTGTCCTCACTGACCTGTGCTTTTCTCTTTTCGTAGGTCGCGGTGAGTTCCCAGCGCAGATGGAGTTCCGAAGCTATGCTGGCCTAAAAGCAACCAACCAGGTTAGTCTTTAAGCGCTTTGTGGTTGTAATGTCTCCACTACCTCCTTTAATGATGTCTTCCTCCTTTTCTCAGGTCCTTTGATCCGGGCGGTGAACTCCACCAACAGAGCTGCTCAGGAGCTGCTAGCAGTGAAGGATGATGAATGCAGGTAAGATTCTGCTGCTAAAGTTTGGTTTTTCTGCAGGTCCGGAATTCACCAGGCTTGTGAGAAAGCTGGACACGGTGAGCGTCACGTTGCTAGAAGCAAAGTAACGCTAAGCGTGTTGTCTTGTTCGGGTGTGGTTTAAATAGCCACTGTAAAGTAGTCCAGGTAAAGTAGTCCCTAGGCCACCACACCCAAAACACTAGACCGCATAGCTTGGTTCTAGGAATCAAGCTAAGTGGATGCCTCCATGTTGGCTGAAAGCCTAAATAAAGTAGTTCCTCAAGCAGATGTATTTCCTTACTGATGAGCCTGGCGCCTTTGGCGCCAGGACTGGCCCCAAGAGGGCCTGAGAAGTGGATGGCAGGCCTTATTGGTGATCCGAGCCCAGATTCCACCTGGCCAATGGGCTTGCCAGTGGGGATCAGGGCTGAGGGTCGTGACAGTTGCAATACGAGTAGCATCACTTCAAGTGTGAGCACAGTTCAGGCTTTTCCTTGTGCTCAGAGCAACCCCCCGCCTCCTGCCACTGGCCAACCCCAGCAACACATCCTCTTAGGGCCTATACCTTTGCCTCCTGTACCTCCCTCCAGAATGGCTCTATTTTGGGGCATCTCCACCAAATATGGGATCATAAGCCTATACCCCCACATGGCGTCCTGCAAGCCTGCGGGGACTTCGGTTATATTTTGTGACATTGGACCGGGCTATTGTGCCACATAAAAACCAACTTGAACCAGCATTCCTGCAATTGTGATGCCTTAACCAACCTGGGTACTAGCCTTCACTAGCCTCCTACTCTCCCCTGAGTATTTCCCTCCTGATCGACTTCTACCACAGCGCCATGTATGGCCATGAAGCCAGGGGGATGGCGTGGTCCAGACGTTTGAGGCCTGATATAAGGCCCCTTGACCCATCCTGCATGGTGAGAAACTTTTCAAAATGATTAAGTGGCGAGCTGTTACTGCCTTAATCTCTCGGTCAAGGATCCAGTGCCTAATCACTCCAAAACATTGTTTGCACTCAACAAAAAATCTAATGACTTGGCCCTGAAACATGTCCCTAAGTCTAAGGCACCCACATTTTTACCACTGGAGAAACTACCCTGGCTCTGGTCCGGGTGAAAAACTTGGATTGTTAAAAATGCGGGTCAACAGGGATGGGAAGGTTGTAATCCCATATTTCCTGGTTAATGTATCCCATGTATCAGCCACCAGATTCGTAATGGCGCCTAAGTACATATGTCAAGGCTTACCCTGACGCAGCAGCCATAAAACATCCCTCAAGCCATGCCTCACCACAGTTCGGTCCCTAACCACCCAGTTTCCCATCTTGGGCTGTAAACCATTCCCCAATTGTCCGCATTTGGGACATGAAGTACAGTTGGAAAATAGGAAGCGCCATCCTTTCATGGGGACATTAATGAATTGCGATTGATCCTGGATCTCTTGCACACCCAGATGAAGTTGCCCGTTTGTTTCCCCAATTCACCAAATAAGCTACTGGGAACCACCACTGGTAGGGGCTGGAACAGATGAAGCAATCGAGGGAGTGTGTCAATCACCGCGGCCCGTCTACCCACCCAGGAGATCCTGAGAGTTCTCCATTTACGGAGGTCAGCTTTAATAGTTGACAAATTAAAGTTTCTCACACTAGTGACCGGAGTACTCGCAGTCCATAGTGCCCTTTCCTCCATCCTTGTGGGCATCCCCCCAACATCGGGATGGTACCGGAATCTTTGGCAGCAAACAATTGAGCTTCCCCCATTAAATTTAGTATAGCGCACGGGGGTGCAGCCTCAGGCTCAGGCGTGGGAACTCCCAGACCACCGGCGCCTCACATCAGTCCCTTTTGAAAATATTGGACGTTTGGATACCTGGCCACTCTTAGTACATATTAGCCCTTGGCATACTAGCGGTTGAAGGTGGGTGGGACGTATGGAGAAAAGTACTCTAGTCACAGAAGTGAGTAACTTTAATAACCCATACGTCCCATCCCATTTACTCCATACTTGTGGGTGATTCCATCGAACAAGAACATAGGGTGGAGCTGTGACAACCTGCCTCATATCTAGGATAAAGCTAAAAGTTGCTTCAGAACCGCCTGACGTGCCTTGAGATGATGTCCAGCGAGTAGTGTCTACTTAAGGCTTGAGTGGCCCAAGTAGCCGCCTTGCTGATGACATCCCAAAAAGCACGTCTCTGAAACACGACAGCTGTGGCCTTAGCTCTGACCACATGGGCATGAATCCCCTCAGGAACAGCGTTGCCCATGGCCGTGTACGCCTCGGAAATTGCCTGAACCATCCAACGGTCGATGGAAACCTTACAAGACCGAGAGCTGGGGGAGTAGCCCCCAAATGTCAGGAACAATGTTGCAGACTTACTGAAGGGTTTAGTCCGAGAGAGAGAAAACATGAGAACCCTCTTGAGGTCCAAGTAATGTAGGACCCTCTCTGCGTCCGACTGGGGGTTCGGAAAGAACACCGGAAGGCAGATCTCTTGATTCAGATGAACAGAGGGACCACCTTAGGCAAGAAGTTTGGTTAAGTACACAAGATGACCTTGTCGTTGTGAAACATGGTGAAGGGCTCTCACGAAGAAAACGCCTGCAGCTCACTAACCCTGCCCACAGAGGTGAGAGCCACCAATAAAACAGTTTTTAGCGTCACCAAGCAGATGTCCACAGAGGCCATCAGTTCCAAATGCTTGCGTGACAAAGCTGCAAGAACCACATTGAGGCCCCAGACCGGATGCGGACTATGCACTGGAGGAAAACGCCTAGACAACCCCTTAAGGTGGGTCTTAACCACCAGGTTGGCTGCCAAAAACACATGCTCGGGGGGATTCTTGTAAGTTCCAATAGACGCCAAATAAGTGCGGCAGGTATCCACTTGAACTCCAGAGCAAGCCAGGTGGGCTGAAAAGGCCAGTACGTCATCCAGAGGACAGAGTCCAGACATTTGTTGCAAGCCCTATGGCAGAACCTAGTCCATTGGCTCTTATACTGGGACAGTGTTGTTGGGCTTCCTGGCCTGCTGAATGATGTCCCAGTTGTCATCCGAAAATTGAGCATGCGGAAGCCTCAGCTGATCAAGAACCAGGCCGCTAGGGAGGGTTTGGTCGGGTCCAGATGTTCCGCTGCCCCGCCCTGCTGTGTCAGGAAACCCTTGCTGGGGATCGGAAGATGGACGGTACTCCGGGAGCACAACTGCAGCAGAACCTGAAAACCAGGGTCTCAAAGGCCAGTGCGGTGCAACCAGGATGAGGCTGCAGCCCATGGAGGCCCAAAACCTGCGGAGGGTACCTTGGAGCACAAGGGTGGGCAGGAACACACCACCTGCTGCAGTGCCAACAGATCTGGAAGGCGTCTCCCAGTGACCCCCGACCTGCCCATGAGGCAAACTGGGGGCACTTGGCATTCAGTGGAGCGGCAGCCAAATCCAGGTCCGCGAACCCCCAACACTGGAACAGGGGCAACAAGGAGTCGTCGTGCAAATCCCACTCATTGGTGTTGAACCCCAAGTGACTCTGCGGATCCGGCAGGTGGACTGCCGATATCCAAATCCCCACAGGCAGGGCCCATTCCCAGATCAAAACAGCCTCCATGCAGGTAAAACATCAAAGTAGAATTGTCCGTTCTGACCAGAACTGACAAGTCCCTGATGAGGGGCAAAAATGACTTGAGGGCCTGGACCACTGCCCTGAGCTCAAGCAGATTGATATGTAGGAGGGCTTCTGCCCTGCCCTCCAGACTAGCCCCCCCAGCCCAAAAGAGAGGAGTCCGTCATGACCATCAGGGTAGACTCCGGTCAGGTGAAGGGGGCTCCCACTGAAACATTGCCATCCATCAGCCACCAGTGAAAATCGGGCAGAAGGAGCAGTGGTATAGGGATCCTGTCCGATTAAGGCCCTGTCGCCTGATCCCAATTGGCTGCCAGGTGGAGCTGGAGGAGCCTCATCTTGAAGCGGGCGTGCTGTACAGTGAGCATGAAGGAGGCCATCAGACAGGAGGTGGTCAGGCCCAGAATGTGCTGAAAGCATCATGCTGAGGTGGTCGTGTTGGTCAGAAAGTGCCCCACTGCCTTGCGGAGGGACAGAAGCCTCTTGGGCGTAGGATACACCAGCTGAACCATAGTGCTCCAACGCATCCCTAGGAAGACCAGTTCCTGAGATGGGCCCAAATGCGACTTCCTCTGGTTGAGGGAAAACCCCAGCTGATAAAAGATATCCACCAGTCTGTGGCAGGAGTACACCACCCCTTCGGGTGACCCCGCCCTCACCAGCCAGTCGTCCAAGTAAGGGTATAGATGATGGCCCTCCAAGCGGAGAAGGCCCACCACTGTGATCATCAACTTCGCGAAGACCAGAAGGGCAGAGTTCAGGCCGAAAGGCAGCACCTTGTGTACTGAAAGTGGTATGACATCAACGATAACCACAGAAACTTCGGATGTGGTTGACATATGGGTACAGCAGGTACGCATCCTTGAGGCCGAGGGAAAACATGCAGTCCCCTACACACAGAGTCTCGGTTATGTACACACGAGTAATCCTCTTTAAGCGTTCCAGCAGTAAAGAAAGATTTGGAAATGACAGGCCCAGGACTACCCTCAGGCCAGCCTGGTTGTTCTTGGGTACCCTGGAATAGTAACCGAAGCCGCTGTCTACAAGAGGAACCAGTTCTATAGCCTGCATCTCCAAGAGCACAGGACCTCCTGTAAAAGACAGCGGATGGAAGAGGCATAGGAAGAGGGCAACTAAAGCCTGTGGGGACTACAGAGAGAATCCACGGGTTGCTAAAGAGATGCTTCCAGGTGTCCAGGAACAGAGCCAAACGGCTTCCCACAGGCAAGCTGTGTTCCCCAACATTGACGTCGCTGCTTCTTGGCGGTAGAGGCATGGGAGCGGAAAAATCTATGCAACATCCCCTGCTGCTTCCTACTGTTGTTGCTGGGCAACCTGTCAGGCCTCTGTGTACCGCGGTCTCAGAACCCCTTAAAGCTGGAGAATGCATGCGGTTTGAACTCAGTCCTGCCCTGGGATTGAGGGAAGGATTTCTGACGTGGTTTTATCAGGACTTGTCGGTTTGAGTGGAAGTTTCCTACTTCATCGATTCATCATTGGTGGATTGAATGAAAAAGGTACATGCCTTGAAACGGCAGATCCAGGATCTGATCCTGCAAGTCAGATGAAAACTTTGTGGAGTGCAACCACGTTGTCGTCCTCATCTCCACCCCAAGGCACAGCCCTCTGCTGGCTGTGTCGATGTGGGAGACCGAAGACTCCATGATGTCCTGCGCAATGTCCCGGGCATCTGCCCGACCGGCCTTGAAGGATTCTTGCTTGTCCAAAGGGAGGTTGGGCAGAAAATTAATAGTTACTCACCCTAGTGACTAACGTACTCTTATTCCATCGTCCCCTTTCCTCCATACTGTATGGGTGTCCCTCGCAAGTATTGGGAGACGGAACCTTTTTCACCAGAAAAATATTCTTCCCCTTTAAATTTAGAGTCCAGTGTTTCTGCAGTAAGAGCTGGTATAACCATCCTAAATTTTTGCAGAGGGAGGGAGAGATTGAGGGTGGAAAGGTACAACCCCACTCTCAGGCCAGCCTGGTGGTTCTTCTGTATGATGAAAAAGGCCAATCCTCGCTGTGAAGCTGGGACTTCTTACACTGCCTGGCTCTCAATGAGCGATCGGATCTCCACCAGCAAAGCTGTTGTCCCACTCTGTGGGAGAGGAGGGGAGGAGAGGAAGGTACCGGTAGGTGGTACCCCGTGGAGACTACGGAGAGGATCCAGGGGTCAGAAAAATTCTGGCGCCAAAATTGCACCTGAAAGGCAAGCCTGCCTCCCGCCAGAGACACGTGGACCCGAAGAGGCGTGTCAGGCCTTCTTTCCTTCTGAGGCTGTTGCGGAGAAGGACTGGAAAAAAAAGAACCTTGTCTCCCTCCTCCCCTTTTGACGTTTCCTCTGGTGCTGACTCGGAGAACGGTCAGGTTGTCTGGACCTCCGTTCTTGGACGCCGCGGAATCTGCCAAACGCCTGCCCCTTGCCAGAGCATTGCTGCAACTGGGTGAGGCCTTGGGCATGGCCTTCGTAAGAATAGATAAAGTCTTTGTGGTTTGCGAGGACGACGACTCAGGCTTTGAATAGAGTGACGCTGCAGCAATCACAGAAGAGTGCGGTTGGGGATGTGCCGAACGCAAGAGTATATCCCCCTCCATCTGCCTATTGCTTGGCGTCTAGGTGCTGATTGACAGGTTGGGCCGAGAGCAGCTTGAGCCACCCTTTCTTGGCCAGGGCAACTACATCTTTCTGCATCAGAATCCCCGTTTTGGTAGGGGGGTCTTAGGGTGAGGACTTCTGCCCAGACCCCCCCCCCCCTCGGGCTGCTCTACACCAGGCTGAGGAAGGCCCAAAGATTCTGCCAAACCTGCAAGCAGTTTGTGGAAAGCCCTAGCTGAAGATGGCGTGTCAGGGTCCTCCTCCTCATCAGTGTCCCCCAGAGTGCTCGGAGGGTCCGGAACTGGTGGAGGAGTGCTGGGTGCCAGGGTCTGCAGTGTGGAAACCGGAGTCGGTGACTGCTGATTAGGCTGGTGAGGAACCGCCTGTACTGTGGGTGGCAGGGAAGCTCGAAATGGCTGGGGGAGCGGTGGTTGCGCTGGGGCCTGTGACACCGGCTCCATAGGAGGAATGACTATGGGTGCCAGTGGGGTGACCTGGAGGAGCATTGACCTGATTACATCCCGGATGATGGCCCCCCCTCCCCCCCACCCCCGGGGAGTTTGCATCAGCCATGGGAACCTTTGGAAGAACCTGTTTTCGGAGGCTGTAGAGGTGGCAGGTGGAGTGGCTAACGGCTGCTGGGGCACACTCTGCCTGGGGTGCAGGGGAACCTGCCCTGCGCCGCTAATGGATAAACTGTAGGCCACGCACCTGGTTGACACCAGTCCCACCTTGTGACTCTTTCCTCCACCCGCTCTGCCAGAGGGGGTATCGGACGAGCTGCAATTTTGTCTGGCGCGGTGGCCATTTTGTCGAGCTGCGTGCCAAAGTCGTGGTGCCTCGCTGGAGTCAGCTCCGTCCAAGATGCTTGGATAAGGCCTATCCCGCACATGGAAGGAATATTGCCCTCAGCTGAGCTGCTGGTAGTGCTGCGTGAAGGCGCCCCCTCAGCCGTGAGCCAGTACAAGGGCATTGCCCTTCGGGAGTAATCCCGGTAAAAGAACCTTGCGGTCCCACAGCACTGACACCGGAAGGATCCAGAGACCTCTTGGCCGTGAGGCCGGTAGCTGGACTAGCCTCGGTACGTGTGTCGGTACTAGGGTGTTGCCCATCGGGAGTAATCCCGGTAAAATAACCTTGCAGTCCCTCAGCACTGCCACCGGAAGGATCCGGAGACACCTCGGCCGTGAGGCCAGTAGCTGGACTAGACTCGGTACGTGTGCTGGTGCTAGAACCCGAAAGGTTCCTCCCGGTCTGTCGCTTCTTTGGGAAGGAGTGCAATGGTAAATGGAGTGCAATGGTAAATGGAGGACTTGGCTTCGGCCTCGAGTGATGTTTGCCAAAGTCCTTTAGGTCCTCCGGAAGCTCTGGAATAGCTCCCTTCACCTAGTTAGCCTGTTCTTCAGTGCACATGGAGTCGTTGCGTCGCACGCGGAACAACCTTACCAGCCGTGGTTGGGGCCAAGGCAGTGGAGACAAAGGGCCTGGGGGTCGGATGTAGGGAAGAGCCCCTGGCAGGCTGGAACCTGCTGAAGCCCGCTGAAGTCGACATGCGCCGGGAGGAGCGTGGCGTCCACATTGAAAAGAAAAAAAGATAGAAGAATATCCGGGGAAGAGTGTGTGGTAGTACATGGCTGAAGCCAAACCCAGGAGCGCTGGTGAATTCGGTCCTTTCCCGGCGACGCGGAAAAGGGAACTGAGGAGTAGCGCCGGTGGGCAGAGTCAGGCGAGCGCATGCTCCCAGGGCCGTGCCACTGCATGCCTCTAAATTTAAAGGGTAAGAAGATTTTTCTAGTGAAAAAGGTTCCGTCCCTCGCGAGGGATGCCCATACAGTATGGAGGAAAGGGGACGGGACGTAAGAGTATTTCCAGAGCTCCCGCCACAGCTTCTTGTTAGCCTCAGACAAGAGGGGGGCCATGTTGGCCTTCTGTAGAGGCAGTGATGATATGGAGTAACATCGCTTTCCCAAGGACTCAAGGACTTTGTCCTCCTTGGAGAGGCAACTGCAGGCGGCTCCTGTGGAGAAAGACGACGGATAAAACACAAGGCTGCAGCCACCACAGAGGAATGGGGCTGCGGGTAGGAGGCAAGGAGGATTGGCTCCCCGTTCGCCAGCCCAAACGTGCTTTCCAACTTCTTGTTCATCTGGGCGTTGGCATCTGACTTCTCCCAGACCTTCCGCGCCACCTGCAGGACATCCTTCTGGAGGGGGATTATAATTATAATTGGTTATTTATAACGAGTTTAATACTGCATCTAAGCGCGGACCCGGGGATCTAACCTGTACTGCTCAGCGTCGTCTTGCTTCCAAGGCGATCGTGTTGCTCCTGAGCTATCCTCCCAAGGATGCCAGACCGGATCGTGGTGCCCTTGCCCAAGACCTCTGCTAGCACAACCGACTCCTGGTAGGCTTCCTCAGGTTTAACAGTTCAGACTTGTTAAAGTTAACATTCAAACAAACAAAGAGACCGCCCCATGGACCAATCTTTGATGGTAGGTTTAAAAGCAAATATAGATGTCTTGCTCAGCGAGCCTGGTTGTTTGATCAAATGCCAATTCTTAAGTATCCTCTTTCCTTCCACAGCCATGGCGGGGCTATATCTCGTAACACAGACCAATTTATCATTGGTTTTCTGGTCTTGTTTAGATACACACATCTGTTTATCTGTGTTAGATGCCCTTTCTGTCCTCATTTTATGATCTTTCTGGTGTGCCAACGAAGGTCTGAGTCGTTCCCGTAAATCATTAGCATGTTTTTCCAAATCTCCTTTTTCAGTTCAGTTTCGTCGTACTCGAAGAAATTAGCCATATGGCAGGTTTGCTTTTACACTGTTCGGGTAAAAACTATTGTGACGTAGATGTGATGTGATTGTCATTAATAAGTTCACACAAGTGACCCCACTGTTAGCCATGGGTCTAGGATGGAGTCCGGATCATAAAGAGTGACCCATATCATACACAATTGTGATGTGTGGTCAGCCAACATTAAGATGGCAAACATCATTTGGCTTTTAAACTGGACTGGGTAGTCTATAGACCATACTACACTATAATGGCGCATAAAATATAAACCATGATGTGCCTGTGGTCGCGTGTCCATGATGGCACCCAGTATCTCGCATACAGAGTGAGGGGAGTCTTGTTGTCGTTGCGAGAATGGGCGCAGATTACTAAAATTATAGTGCTTATTGCCATCACTTGACGTTTACCTCGTTAGTTGGAAACCACTTGGGGGGGCAGCAAGATTCCACCCAACCACGTCACCCAGCTAATTGGACAGGATGCCACAAATAATGCTGGTACCACTCCAGACTGGTATCAATAAGTATTTTAAACTCCTGTATAATGAGTATTTCTATACTCTTCTGCAGTAAGGAATGCAACACAGAGCTAAATAGATATTTATTCTCGTCACATTAGGTTGCATCATTTAAGCCCTTAACATGAAGAAAGGCTAACTATGCTTTTCGAAAAACAAGATGTTCAGTAAGGTGTGGTATCAGACATTAACTTATGTGACTGAACCGTATTAATAATAAGAAGAGAGGGTAAAAAACAAAAATATCAAATTGTTTTTTGTTATTAGTTGCAGATCGATATGGAATTGTCATGCTATAGTACACAGAAGTTAAATTAACCACATGGGTGAATCCCTTCCTGGCTCATTTGAATGTGCTTGTCCTGATGAAGGCTGTTAGAGTTATATGAATCTACTGTAGTGTGGCTGAAACACACAGTTGACATTGTTATTACATTTGTGGGTGGTCATGTTTGTTCCCACTGGTTACAAAATTATTTAAGTGTACCGTTTTAAGGCGACGGTTACTGATGAGGTATAATTTAATGATGAAATGTGCTTTATGTGTTCTGCAAATATAATTGTCCCATGTGTTACAATTATATTTATATGTGTAGATATGTAGAAATGCCTAATTTCTTTCAACAACTTCATAATATAGAATATTTTTTTTTGATGAACACACAACCTCAGTGGCTCAATGTATAAAATTCAAATCAATTTGGATTATAAGTACAAAGTCGGTTCGTCTCTTGAAAATATTCCAGCCTGTGGTGTGCGGGTCTACATTTTCCTGGCAAAACTTTCACAGCTCCTGTGGCCTGCATGGCTTTCATGGCGTCCACGGCTTCCAGCGTCGGGATGTGGAGTCCGGTGCCGGATCCTCCTCACCCCTTGGGCCCACAAGCTGCCTCATAGTCGTTTGAGGTGGTGGGTACCTGAGAGGCATGGCACCCCGGTTGGACGCCCGGGAAGTCTAGGACAGCATAGTGTGGCGTCGACTGAAACGGTGAGTACTTGTTTCTTTTGCGGATATCACTGTGACAGCCCTCCTTTGGAGAGATGTGGTGTTTATATGCCCAGTTGCTGCTCATTCCATTCCCAGTGACTGTCTCCTTATTCAAGGATCCCGATCGATTATATGGCCGCCAGTAAGAAGGGTGGTGTCTCTATTCTACGATCCAGGGACCAGGAGTATAAATATAATACCCCCGGGCCACGTGACAAGTCAATTGCAAGATTGGCAGAAGCGGGCCCTGTGGGCTTAGTGACCTCTTCCCTCTCGCCTAGCAGAGACCGTGTTTTAGAGGTCTTGGCTCTCAGTTCTCGTAGGAGACAGAGACTGCAGGGTGTCCTCTCTGAGTCGGAAATGCTCAAAGTTGAGGCCTATGCTTCCTCCTATAAATGCTTAACCCAAAAACTTGACAACTCACCACTGATGTCTAATCCTGCAGTACCCGTATCTTCGGGGAGCACTCTAAGAGTTAAAAATAGTGATACCATGGAGCCAGCCAATGCTCATGTTTCCTTATCCTTGGAAGGGTTGAGAAACACACAGGTAGTAACATGGATCATTTTAGGTCACCCATCGTTGCTCCGCAAGTGGGGGTTAGGCCCAACCCCTCTCAATCAGAGCAATCAGTTCTCGCTCAATGGCCATGTCTCATGCCAGCCTTGCTAAAGAGTTACTCTTAAGTACTAGTCCTTTCGACCATGGCTTGTTGGTGGACTCATTGAATAACTGGGTGTCGGATTTACATTCACCGAGAACCAACACTGCATCACAAACAAATGAGCCTCACAGTCCAATCGCTTGGACTCAGTCAGCTAAACTGTGTTAGGCAGAATCCTGTGCAGTGGCCTTAGGGACCACTACACACAATTAAGACTACAAGTGGTAATAAAAGTTCACCTTTGGTACAAGCCTGTACTACACTGTTAAAGTGGTAGCAGCAGCGGAGCAGACAGACTGATCTCAAGAGCAAATGAGCAGCAGTAGAAATTACACAAAGGACCATAATTACTGTGACTCAAGCAAACATTGACTCAAGGTTTTTGGTTGAAAAGTAAAAGTACATTTATTTCTAGACCATCTGTTTGCAAAACACTCCACTTCTATTAAATTAAAACCACACGTAAAATACACTACACACAACCAATTCGCTTTGTGCAGAACAACTCAAGGTAAGTACCTTATGATTTGACAGACCGGTGTTATGAAACAAAAGGCGTTACTGGGAATACACATGCGATCACTTTTTGACAGTAATGACAGTGCAGTCTTACTAAAGATACGCATATCCGCGGAAAGAAATGTTACCGGAGTTAAAACACACTTAGCACCCGAGTTAACAAAAGAGAGTTGGGGAGAAAAATCATAGGCAATACTTTTGTCAAGGCATACAGAATCAGAGAACACTTTCTGACAAGAAGATAAACGTCAATAGGCCTGTGCCAGTGTCAAGTGGAACCGGGTTCTTGTCGTCGAGGATCACACAGTCAGATAGTTCCCGATTGACGATGGCCAGGAGTACTTGGATATTGTCAACAGAGGAAGCAAAAGTTATAAGAGGGAAGGAAGACAAGGGCAAGCCTTGGATGAGGAGAAAAGGGTTCACCCTAGTTCCTCGAAGCTGGACACAGTACTTTATTCTTTGAAGAAGCTGGTGCTATGGCAGTTGTTCCTGGTAGTTTCCTGCAGACTCACGGTTCCTGGAGCTTCAGTCGTGGAGACAAGAAGGACGACGTCTGGAGTGATCTGCACTACCCAGGGATGAGGCCAGCAGCAGCGATGGTGAATAAAAGGTGCGCTCCTTTAAAATAGGAGAGGCTCTACAGATGGCTATCCGGACCACTAAAGCAGTGTGCAGCGATTTCGACCACGAAGAGGATCCTCTGGCTGTGAAAGATGAGCTGGTTGATCCCACCAGGCTCAAGGGAACAAGACTCTGGACTGGATCTTCTCTTGTCATTGAAGGGTAGATAGCTCAGGACTGCAGCAGGGCTTCACCGGGACTCGGCAGTTGCAGCAGCCGTCTTCTCCGCTTCTCTTAGGTTTCTTGCAGTTCCAGTGGCGACTGACTTCCAGCCCAAGAGTCCTGCCTTTTATCCGAAAATCCCCCATTCACACAGCCTGGCTGTCAATCACACAGCAGGGGGGTTGTCCGGCCCGGACAACCACCTTAGCCAATCGTGCCAAAGTGCGACTTGGGTTTCCAAGGATACCCTGTGCAGGGGGCGACTACACCCCTCCCTCACAGCCCACCTAGACACCCAGGCGCCAAGAGGAGGGCTTCTTGGAAGAAGCCCGCCAAAAGACGGTGAACAAAGGAGGCAAACCTGGTTTGCCGTGCAAAGTAAAACACAAGAAGGACTTTAACAAAAAGAAATGGTGAATAAACCTGACTGGAGCCAAAAGAAAGAGCATTTGGTCAAGCCGGTTTATGCTCGAGGCTACTATGATAGCCTTTAACAGTACCACGTTTATATAATATAATTGCGGTAGAAAAGTTAGGGTAGATACCACTGCCAACAGCCAAGTCAATGTTAAAAGAGCAAAACAAAGCTCAGAGAGGCACAGACAAAAAGGGATAGGAGTTAACCCTTTCCAGTACTCCGTGTAAGATGGGGTGTACTGGGTCTGTAGTTTTAAATAATGACTATGTAAAGTAAATGTCAACTTTACCTATTTTCTGGGGGACAGTAGTCAGCATCAGAAAATGGAGTCAGAGGGAAGTCTCAAAGACAACCCTGTGTTACTGCACGGAAGGTGCTGTGTAACGCACATGAAAAGTGGGGTTCATGGAGTGGTGTCCTCCAGAGCCCACTATTACACAAACAGTAAAAATACACATGGCAAAACACATGCAAGAGTGGGAAAAAAGGCTCACACTCTTGCCAAGTGGAAAAATAAACTCCAGAAATCCAGCAAAGCTGCTGGGGGACTCACTAGGTGAGTGAAATTAGCCCTAGAATGAGAATTCTCCCCAACAAACTGGACAATGCCTGTCAAGTTAACATACAAAGTTAGCTGTTAGACCAAGCCTCACAAACTGATCACTGTAGTAGGGAGTCTTCAGTGCCCATCAGGCCAATTACTGGCCCTGCACAAGAACCACCTCCTTCCCTCCCCGTACATATTCAGACATTGGGTCAAAAAGTGATTAAACAACCTACATCAGCGAATGCCATACTCACGTTGGGATCCTTGCAGAACCTGCGCCTAAGAAAGCTACAAATGTCTAAGATAAATGATACGAGTATACATGACTATTATGGACCAGAGAAACTTCGTTATCACCAATATTCGTAAGCTCGTTGGCCAGGAGCCTAGAGAAGCCTTGCATAATAAGGTATTAGCCTGGCTAAGACAGAGAACTAAGCCGGCTGTGGTCACATCATCTGACTTGAAGATTCTCAGCAGGTTGGACCTAAAAGACTGGTGCTCACAATCTAATAATGACTGCGTTCTAGTGGACTGTGGGTCTAGTAGTTTACCTGCATTCTTAAGACTGTGTAAATACTTTCCAAGAGGGTCCTATAGCTGTAATCTGATTCTCGGACTTATCTTGCTGTTGAGGGAATCTCTCCTATTCGCCTCCTTATGCATAATAGATTTTGAATCTTCCCTTATCTTTTTCTACGGTGAGGTTCAGCTCTGCATATCTCCCCTGGATGTTTTATATACCCTGCTGATTGTTTTTGTGTTACAGGTAAAATTTGCTTGTATTCATGGTGTTTGTATTGTATGCGCCCTCAAGCCTTCGGGTACATTGGTGCGCGATATAAATGATTAAACAAAAAAATAAACTTTTTCTCATGAGACGATAAGATCCTAGTTGGCAGCCTTATTTCATTCACCTGTTCTGACCACTCTCCCAGACTTACCATAATCCACATTCACTCCCCTAATACTCCTAAACTAGTAGCCAACCTTCCTCCTTTTAAGCTTCACCTATGGAAAAATCTTATCACTCAGACTGACAAATTGTCTCCAATAAACCACCCGAACCTCTTAACCTCTGGTGAACCCACGCTGGACTTCATCTACTCCTGGATGACTTAGCCCCTTGAAGACCTCAACTTTCAAAACGATTCACAGCAACAAAACAGGTACAAGCCTAATAGTCCAACTCCAACCTCAAACTCTCAAAGAAAGGCCACACACTGAGAAGACGATTGGTGAAAACCTCACTTCGTGAAGACAAACTCGCCTACCTAGGTCACTTCAAACTTTACAGTCTCATTAAATAAATCAGGTGCAGAAATCATACTTATTTCACAAGAATTGTTGGTGGCAACAACACAAAGCAGTGCTCTTCAAAGTACTAGTTGAACTTTCTAAGCCCTCTGACCCCATTAGACTTGCACACAATCACAACGATTGTGTTGGAACTGGCCTCATTCTTTCATACCAAAATCCTGACCGTTAAGAGTGAATTCCTACTTTTTAGGATTCAAGAGCCACTGTTTAGGGCCTCTTACTCTCTGCTTTTCCGGCCTTCATTTTCTGGATCATTCACTTTCCTTTGTGGGGGCGGGGGGGGGGGGGGGTGGGGCAAAGGCACTTCTCCTGAATCCCCTGCCATTACGATCCTTTGTACCATACGGAAGGTGGTATTGGGTCACCCCTAAGGGGACCAGTTCCAGGAGTGCCGCTGAGGCACCCAATTATCAACCGAGCGTGATTCCATCACTGTACATAGGTTTTAGTGAGCAGGATAGTGGAAGCAGTATGTGGTAGCCCATAGGCTCTATATTGGTTTAAAACTGGATTTGGCCAGTTTAAGTCCCAGAGCGTTCCCGCTTACTTGATGTCGGAGTGATTTTGGCTAAGTGGTAGTCCAACTGACTGACCGGTCTGGTCGGTCACATGACTCTTTGCTTCCATCCCACTCTAGTGAATGGTGGGCTGGCCTTTGACAAACAAACTTTTGCAGTGAACATTATGGCTTTACCTGATCCTTCTTCCCTCTCTTGGTTTCCTGTTCTGCTGTTTGGAAGAAGCAGGTCTGCAGACTGGATTACGTTTTTCCCCACCAATGACCAACGTTTATGCCATTTAAAGCCCTTACTTGGCTGCACTGTCTGGGTCCAGTGCGTTGGGCATACCCTAGTTTGATTTTATTTGCCTCTGGAAGTGTAGTACATGCTTCCTTAAGACTCACAATACCTCTCTGCATCCGCTGGGTAGGGATTCCACATTGGAACCTTTTTCTGGGCCTTTTGCCGCCACATGTATCCGGCTCCTGCAAGGATCTTCCACCTTGCTGTAAATCTCTGCCATTACCCAGAAGGGTACTGAGACAACCCCCTGACTGATTAGCATAGGTTGCTCAAGGGCATCTCCAGCTGTTGTCCCCATCCTGGGATCTTTTTCCGCAGACCTGCCTGCCATCTCTGTCCATTGAACCACCAGGAGCTCCCTTCACCATCTGTGCTTTCATCCCCAACATCTTCACTTCAGGCATGAAGGTCGATGTCATGGGAAGGTCCTTTGTTCCTTTTCTGGGTCATCTGGGCTGTCACTGGCACAGCGTGCAAGCCTCTGGGAAAAGGATAGTGTAACCCGCATCCAGAAAATATGCGCATTAATTACCAGGTTGTTTGGTGATGATGGAGCTGCTTTCGCAGAGACTGCAGATTTGAGTACATACCTTTGGTTCATGGGATGGGTCACTATTCGTGATATTCAACATCAATGATCCCTCTGGTCCGGGGTCCAAGATTCTTTTTGATGGAGCATCAACCGCATTCCCCATAGACTTCTATTGGGGTTCCACTTCTTTGCTGCATCTTCCCCAGGATCTCTTCTTTGGGAGTCTCTTCCCTGGAGTTGTTTGTCGTTAAACCTGCACTTGTGTGGTAGAACAGACTAACATTCATTAAAGCGGTTTGCTCATTGGCTTTCTCCCCCATCGATTCCCATGCAACTTCCTACATGTCCTGAAACTCTCATAAATTGACTCTGGGGGTCCTTACCTGTCCCTCAATATTTTTCCTGTACCCCATAAGCGGTTCAGTGAGGTCTGAACCAAGAACTATAGTTTTAATATCTGTGATTTGTTATATATTTCTAATGGGAAATTGTTTTTAACACTGGAGCCAAGTACATATTTTTTGTGTATTCTCTAGAGGTGTGTGTCCTAATCATATCTTTGTGTCAGTCTTAGACCCCGGCCCACTGGAGTTGGGCCTCATCGCTCTGTCCACTTTACTTACATTAAGAGAGGTTTGGCTTCCCTTTCTTGCCAGATAGGCAAGCTCCCCATTAGGGTCAATGATTGTAGTACCCTCAGAGGATGGTTCAAAAACTGCCTTAATACAATCAGACATAATATTGCCAGGAACACCAGCTCTCACAGTGACAGTCAACTTCACTCTATCCCCTCACCACTCCAAAACCTTTCTGCTATTCCTCCTCGCAAATAAGCTTCCAAATAGAGGACCTACTTGCAAAATGCAAGCTCTCTGGGTCCTCTTTAAATCCCTGCCTCAGGAAAATCTTCAAATCTTTGTGTACAGCTGTTAAGATGGACTTCGAGAATAAACCCGGGTGGGGGGGTATTTTGGGAGGCCGTCCTATTATGGTGAACAGGGAGACACGGAGGACCAGCCACACCAAATCAAGGTAAGGTGGCAGGGCTTAGTTTCAGGGGTGCAGCGAGAGTGGGCTAGGGCTACAATGAGTCCACAGAGAACACCACCATTAATTCAAGTTAAACTAGCAAGTATGATAATATTCAATGATTTTTTAGGCCTTTAAAATGCACACTAAGCAAGTAAAACCTCTAGTCCAGTATTGTCACACAATTATTATGAAACAGATATAAACATTCGGCTTTATGAGAAGAAAGCATATTTATATGCATGAAATTCAGGATAGACACAGAACAGCTCCTGTAACACTTAATGAGTACAACCCTAAGTTGGTTTGGGGTCTTGTGTCATAAAGGCATCAGTTCCAAAGTTATATTTCACAGGTAGGTTCATTAAGAGATTTGGATGATACCAGTGGTTCTGATCATAAAGTCCAACGACCAAAGTCTGGATAGCAGTTCAGGGACAGGACATTACCCCCATGTAACCATAAGGAGAACCTGGAGGAGGGGACCGTAGGGGGTGGGGCCGGGGGAGGAGTGGAATGGTTGACAGGTATGTTTACTTACCTCCCTGACTCCGATTTCTCCGGCGACCACTGCTGATTTTCTGGAATTTGTTGAGGACACAAACTTGTATGTTGGGTCCGGGTGCAGAAAGGCCCAGGGTTTGTGGGTGCAGGTTTAGTTTTGCCCTGTTGCATCTGTACCACACCTTCCAACTGAACACCCAAAATGACGAAAAGATGAAGACTAATGTGCAGCATGCGACCTCGGATACCTCCAGTATGCGAAGAAGATGGATTGTAATGTGAGTCAACATGGTCAGACGGCGACAGGCAGTCTTCCGGGGACGAACAAAGGAACAGCTCCTGCACGGTTTCCGTTGATGCGAGAAGGCTGAACATGTAGGCGTCTTGTTGTGCAAGTTAAAGATCCTCCAAGTTCCAAGGATGCACTCAGAACTGCGATGGCTGCAGCAAGGTAGCCCTGGCGAGAGCTGGTCCGTCCACGTCTGAAAGCTCAGATCCTCAAGCAGAGTTCTTGATTGGTTATTCCCACCGGTCCAGGGGTCGAAGCACTGACGCAGGTGGTCTAGAGATCAGGCAGAGGAGCAGGGCTTCACTGGGACTTCACTGGAGTTAGTGCTAGTTGTCCTTGGGGCATCAACAGGCTGCTCTTCTTCGTAGAGAAGCTGGCTCCAACAACAATCTGAATAATGGCTGCATGAGTCCTCCTTTTATCCAAGATATGGACTGGAAGATCTCCCAGGGTTCACCAAATGGTAAGGATCTGCACCATTCAAAAAGGCATTGGCTACCCAATCATGGATAGACATTGGCCACCACATCTGCACCGCAAGAAACATTCGGGAGTCTGGATGTGCACTGGGACCATAAAGTCCAAGCTCCCACATCCTGGCTCGCACAGAAACCGTCCCTTTGCCCGCAAAAGCAGCAGCTTTCCCAGAAAAAGGGAATTACATATACAGCATTTCCTTATCCGAGAAGGCAGAAGGCGGCCACAGAACAATCTGACCAATGGATGAGCAAAAACCTTCTGGCACTGACATTTTAGGGTGATAGCCACCTTTAGTAGCGGTAAATGCAAAATTGCATGAGTAAAAAATATAAAAAATTGCAGAATAATAGCTGCTGCCACCAGCTCATCCTAGACACATTGTAAAAGTAAGAAAAAAGCCAGTATATAAAAAGTTATAAGGATATCAAATATCCTATCCACCCTTCACGTTGAGGTGATGTGTGCAATTTTAACTATAATAGATATTCACAAAGAGACAGTCTCTCAGTACAGGTAGTCTAATGGGCTAATCAGTTTACCCATAGGAATGAGAAAAACAACAAGGCAAGTAAAGCAGAAGTCTTTACTGACTTCCAAAAAGTCAGATCAGGAGTCCAAACAAAGCAAAGAGAAAGGGTGTCCCGTAGATGTCTATCAGAGGAAAACAGCCAATATAAAATATTTCACACCACCAGCACTTTTCCACGATATTCTGAATCACTCCTCTTCAGGCACTTCTCCCACTCCAATGAAAGAGGCGACTCATGTCGCCACTGCTGAAGAAGCAAACATCTGTGATTTGTTATATATTTCATATAGAAGCAAAACCCAGACCATATTGACATGGCAAACAACAGAATCATTTAAGGTCACATCATCAACTCTCTCGTTGACTCACAACTAGCAAGCTTCCAGTGGCACCAAATCGGTCCTGGTCTCCCCAACTTTATAATCTTCATATTGCAGCTGACGTCAATGACACCAGTGCCTAAATGCTCCTGGAACTCTTGGTAGCCTTTGACACATTTGATCATCAGATCTTGCTTTAACATGCCCAATTCATCACCAGCATCCAAGATATTGCCTTACTCCTAGTGGCATCTTTACTCGGACAGATCTCAACATCTCATGTTTTCCTCTATCTACTCAGAGCATCAACCATTATCAAGCAGGAAACCTCAGGGGTCTTTCCTGCCCCCCCTCCCCCTACTTTCAATCACTACCCCTGCCCTCGCATAAAGACCATGCTCCTCTGGATAACAGGTCTACATGTATGCAGATGAAATACAGATCTTTCTCTGTTTAGACCAAACATACTCTCCTTTAGATCCACCCTGGTCTCCTTGCTTTCAGACCATAAGCGCCTGGATGGTTCTAAACTGGATGAAACGGAACACCTCTAAAACAAACTCTTAGTCCGAGGAGACAGCCCAAGCCTATGGAGTGAAATATCTGGTCCTGTACACTTGGAAACTGTCCTTCTACAAACAACTAAGTTAAAGACCTTTGCTTCATTATTAACCAAAATCTATCCCTCAGAGACTTAGTCACCTATATCATCAAATCGTGTGTTTTTCAGCTAAACGTTCACCACTTTGCTGACAGTCACTACTGTCAACACCTTTATCTCCACTTGTCTAGATTATGGAAACAGTCAATTTTGGCATCCAATCCCTTCAAATCTCTCATTTAAAGTTAGTGCAAAATGCTTCACCAGAGCCATGCTCCACCTCAATCAGTGAGACATTACTGAAGTCCTTCCATTGGCTCCCAATCTTGAAAAAGAGTACAATTCACAGACTCTTGCAAAATCAATAAAGCCTTTTATGGCATCGACCCAAGCTTATCCTTTCCCAATTCATCCACCACTCCTGAGGAAGGACGCTACGATCGACTAATGCTCGACAGCTTCACATCCTAAAAATAAAGAAGATCAAGATCCAGCCTTCTCATATCTTTGCACTAAACTCTGGAACTCCCTCATTATCTCACTCTAACACAAACTTGTCAGATTCAGGAAGGAATTTAAAACAGTCCTCTCCCTCTGTGTTAAGATGGATTTCTAGAATCTGGCCTGGCAAACAGATTTCAGGGGGCAACCCTAGTTATAGTGAAGAGTGGTAAACTGAAAAGTTAACCACAACCCAATCAAGATAGCAATAGAGAGGTGTCAAGGGTATTCTCAGGACAGCATGAGTGGAGTCAGAGGTTCACAATGGGTCTGCGTAGTGAAGCACACCAAATTCAATTTAGACAGTAATGTAGACAAATACAGCATTTGTTCTAGGCCTCTAACCCATACTAAAAAATGAAACAAGCAGGTGATATCGCACACCACTCAATAATAAATATATGCAGTCACCATACATTCTTAAAATGCATTCAATGACAAATCAAGAAAAGAAGGTAAGTGATGCAGTAAGATGGAGCCAAGTCACAAGAAATATACCCCAATTTCACAAGTCCAATCCCTATGAAGAGTGGGGCCTTTTGCCCAAAAGTCACAATGCTTCTCCCCAGAAGGTATCTGATGCAGGTAACGTACTTGTGTTGGTGATTGTTCAATAGAAGAGGCAACAAAGTTACTGGTAAGTAAAAATGTGTCATCTTTCAGGTTTCACTGCTCATTGAGACAAGCAACACTGAGGCGACTTTCTGTGATCTGTACATCTATGTAAATAACAGAACTCCAGAAACAAGTAATCATTGCAAAAAGACTGTAGTAAAAGCCACCCTACACAGATATAGTTGCTAGCTTAAGAGTACCACCCAGAATATACCCATAGGGGAATTTACCAGAGCCAGAAGAAACTGTAGCGAAGACACCACATACGACACTGAATGTAAAGTTGAGGAGAGATTCCTCTCAAGAGGTTACCCCAAGGAATGCATTAGCATGACCAAACTGAGCCCTAGTTTCATGACATGATCAAACACAAATATCAGACCAACATCTGAACTGGAGGCCTGATCAAGAGCTTTTACAAATGTAGCAGTTGTAACATGTGCAAACATGCCCTGAATAACAAGCACACTAATGGGAAGTCTATCAAAATACAGGAGTTTATTAATTGCAGAACTAACTATGTAATCTACATTATTATAGGTCAATGCATTAAAATATATGCAGGGAGTACGATATGAGAACAAGAATCAGAACACCTTGCAAACCTTTCGGCATCGGATTGTAAATCAGCCCTAGCCAAATAGTGACAGAAAGAACATACCAAAGACAAAGAAGGAAAAAATCAAGTTCTTCCAGGGAAAACACATTAAATTGGACGCAAGATTAGGTGATCGGAAAAAGATCCTATGACAGCAGGAGGCAAAGACAATATGCATTCTAAGATCCATCACTGAAGATCTTAACCCAGATAATGAAATGGACTACTTCCTGTAAACTGTATGATGTGATTACTGAGACTTTAAGCCTCTGTTTGCTGGCCCAATACATCACATTGAGTTAATGGAGGACATTATGACCCTGTCTAAAAACTTCAAGGAGGAAAAACTGACAAGACTGACCACTACATGTTACCCGATAGGGCTCAAGATGTGCCTAATACTTAAAGAAACTCATACAAACAGACTCTCAGGACAATCTGAAAATAATAAGAATACCTAATCAGGGATGTTTCAAATTAACTCAGGTTTATATTATACCATAGAGCTTTTTGCAAATTGTACTTATTAGTACAATCAAAACATGGACTGGATTTTTAGAATACTTTAACCAGCAAATTATTGCCTGATGACTGCTCCAATCTAACCCTCAAAAAACGGCATCGGAGTGATGCAACAGCATAAATGACGTCATCACACATTTGCGGATGGCGTCGCTGCGCTGGTGGCCTTTAAATGATCACTTTTAGGGTGTCAGCGTTGAAGCTAAAGGCGGAATGCCGCCATCCTGAAAGAACCCAGCGCACTAAGGAAACTCATCTGAATAAGCTAAGCAACTACATAATGTGGAATTTACTTAATGGAGTGAACATTGTATTTTATTTTTATTTTATTTATTTGCATTTTTAAAGCGCACAACTGCCCTCGGGCATTGTGGCACTGTTACATGAAGATTACTTGGCATAGGTATAGTATCAAGATGTAGTAGGAGCTTGGTTACAGGCACTGCTCATGTTCCAAGGTTACATGGGAACAGTGAACATGGGTACAATTTATTGGCACAGGTAGATGAACAAGTTACTTACCAACTGTAACGTTCTTTCGACTGTATGTTCTCCTCCCACGTAATTCCTCATCTTATGATAAGTCGTTATCGCCAGATTCGCTGCTTCGGAATGTTTTTTTCGACAGAGGGTGCTGTGCTCGCGGCCGTGGCGTCGATTGTCCCTCGACGGGCTCCGTACCTTATCGACGTCACTGATGGTATAAATAGCTTGCGCCGCGCCCGTTGGCTTCAGTGCTGCTTTTTCGATGAAATATTGGAGGAACACCCAGGCGTGCCTCATGACTGATGCACTCTTCGTGAGAGGAAAGTGTAAGAAAACGCAAACTGTACTGCAGGGTAGGTTGGGAGGGTCGATGAGGAATACGTGGGAGGAACATCCAGTCGAAAGAGCGTTACAGTTGGTAAGTAACTTGCTCTTCGAATGGATTGTGTCCTCCCACGTATTCCTCATCTTATGATAGACTCCCATAGCAGTGGCAATTTTGGAGGTGGGAGTACTAGATACTGTTTTCATGGACGGAATGAAGTACCGCCTTGGCAAATAGCCCCTCATTGGAGGAGGAAGCATCTAAGCAATAATGCTTGATGAAAGTATGCATCGATTTCCATGTTGCAGCTGAACAAATATCTGCTGCAGGAACTCCCCACTTCAGAGCCGCAGAAGTAGCCATCCCCCTAGTAAAATGGGCTCGAAGCCCATCTGGGGGGCCCTTTCCCGCCAATCTGTAGCATTCAATTATAGCTAGAATGATCCAGTGGGATATGGTTTGTTTTGTCACCAATAATCCCAATTTATGACCTGTATAACCTAAGAGTTGGTCATCTTGACGTAATTTTGACATTCTTTTAATGTAAAAACCGAGAGCCCTATTGGGGTCCAGTCTATGCAGTCTCTCCTCTTCTTTGCCCAAATGAGGAGGAGGATAGAATGTTGGTAATATGATTTTTTGTGACAAATGGAAGTCAGAAACTACTTTTGGTAAAAAGGAAGGTTTATCTTTAAGAACTACCTTGTCCTTGTATAAAGTAGTATATGGAGGTTTACATGAGAGAGCCTGTAGTTCACTAACCCTGCGGGCTGATGTTAAGGCCACAAGGAGGACAGTTATTAATGTTAGAAGCCTCAAGGGACAAGACTGCAGAGGCTCAAACGGTATACAAGTTAAAAATGCCAAATTGGGACATGAAAAGGTACTGGAGGGTATACATTAGTAAGCCCTTTCAGGAATTGAATGATTAATGGAATTTTGAAGTAGGAAACCTCTTCCGAGGAGCGCTTGAAAATGGACAGTGCAGCAAGATATCCTTTAATTGTTCCGATCTGGAGCCCCAGATTGGCTAGATGCAATAGGAAAGAAAGCACCATTGAGATGCCACATTGAAAAGGGTCTACATCCTTATCTTTGCACCAGTTACTGAACTTGTTCCAACGACACCGGTACAAAGATTGGCCGAAAGCAAAATTTCCATTACGTCATCCGGAAGATCCCAATCCTTGTATCTCAACCTCCTAGAAACCATGCGTGAAGGTTGAGCGTTTTAACCTCTGGATGGAGAACCCGACCTTGCTCTTGCGAGAGAAGATCCTCTCTTTGCGGAAGACGTATTGGGTGGCAGATGGACATATCCAGAAGGTCCGGGTACCACGTCCTCCTGGCCCAATCCGGGGCAATTCGGATCATGGTTTTCCTGAACTTTCTCAACCTCCTGATTACATGAGGAATCACAGGGACTGGAGGCAACGTGTACAGAAGTGGGAACTTCCACTCCACCACAAACGTGTCTCCTAGAGCCCCGCTCGGAGGAAATTCCCTTGAGCAGTACTGTTTGCACTTCCGGTTTAACGTGGTTGCGAACAGATCCACTTGAGGGGTTCCCCAAAGGGCGAAGATCTCTAGAAGGACTTCCTTAGCTAGCGCCCACTCGTCAGATACCGTGCTCTGGCTGCTCAGAGCGTCTGCCGCCGTGTTCTGCTCTCCGGCTAGGTGAACTGCCAATAGAGAGATTCCTTCTCGTATTGCCCAGAACCAGAGTTGCATTGCCTCTCTGCACAGTGATAGTGACCCTACACCACCTCTCTTGTTGAGGTAGTACATGGCCCACATGTTGTCCGTCATTATTAGGACATTCTTTCCCTGTACAGAGGGCAGGAAGGCTTTCAGCGCTAGTCTGATTGCCCTCAGCTCCAATAGGTTGATGTGTAGTTTGGACTCCGATGGAGACCAACGACCGCAGATTGTCAGATCGTTGGTGTGGGCTCCCCACCCCGTGAGTGAGGCGTCCGTCACTACTGTTATCTCTGGCCATAGTTGCCAAAAAGAGTCTCCCTTGAGGATGTGGTCATTGCAAGCCCACCATAGTAGATCCTGAGCAACTGCGCTCGGGACTTGCAAAAGATCCGACATGCTCCCTGAGAATTGGGACCACTGAGTTCCGAGAGCCCATTGAAGAGATCTCATTCTCAATCGGGCCTCTGGCACCAGAACAATGGAGGATGCCATGAGGCCGAGCAACCTCAGAAAATCAAAGGCTGGCAGATGCTGGGCATTTTGGAACTTTGTTACCATCTGCAGAATGTGGAGAGCTCTCACATCGGGAGGCAAGGCTTTTCCCGAGGAAGTATCCATAACTGCTCTGATAAACTGAAGCTTTTGGGATGGTATCATGTGGGATTTCTTGAAGTTGAGGGAGCAGCCCAGTTTGTGGAGGAAGTGACAGGTGATCGAAAGATGTTCCTGAGCTTGTTCGGGAGAACACGCTCTGATCAACCAATCGTCCAGGTAGGGGTAGACGTGAATCCCCCCTCTCCTGAGACTCGCTGCCACCAACGCCATCAATTTGGTGAAAACCCTCGGGGCAGAGGTCAACCCGAATGGCAGAACTCGAAACTGATAGTGAGAATTGCCAATCGCAAACCTCAGGTATTTTCTGTGCTTGAGATGGATTGGCACATGAAAGTAAGCATCCTGAAGGTCCAATGATACCAACCAGTCTTGGAGTTGGAGAGCCTGAAAGAGGTTACCATCTTGAACTTGTCCTTCCTTAGGAACTTGTTCAAGTTTCTAAAGTTCAAGCTGGGTCTCAATCCTCCGTCTTTCTTTGGGATGAGAAAGTTTGGGGAGTACCAACCCTTGTTCCTTTCCGCTACAGGTCCTTGTTCATAGCACCTTTCTCTAAAAATTTCCTGCAACAGGAGCGGATCTGGAATTTTGACAGAGTTGGTTCCCGGTGGATGATCCGGAGGCCTTTTAGGAAGGGGAGACCGTAACCTTGAGCTACTGTTTCCAGTGCCCAAGCATCTGAGGTAATACCCCGCCATTCCTTCAGATGTTGAGAGATCCTGCCTCTCACTGGAGTTTTGTGTAACAAGGTCTCAGAGCGATTTGGAGGCGGCTGCAGGAGCGGCTGAGGGCAGAGATGCCGCTGCAGAGGCTGATTTTGCACCTCTTCCTCGTCCACGATAAGTGACATTTCTTTTGCCTCTTTGAAAAGCCTGTCCTCTAACTCTCCCAGAAGACGAGAAGTATCGAAAGAACAACCCCTCCAGGAAGATGAGCCTGAATAGGGTTTCTGAGGCTGTCGCATAGGGGCACTAAGAGATTTAGCTGCCGCTTTTGAGGTCTGTAGTTTTTCTAGGCTTTCATCAGCCTTACTACTAAACAGTCTCAAGCCATCAAAGGGCATGTTGAGAAGTTTGGCCTAGACATCGGTGCAAACCCCGACTTCCTCAACCACGCAATTCTGCGTAGCACAGTGCTTGCAGCCATGGATCTGCTGATGCCATCAGCAGTATCCAGTCCAGACTGGAGACATTCCCCCATTGCCTCCTTTCCATCTTTGACAATATTCAGGAAGCCTTCCCTTTCCTCGCCTTCCGGAATATGATCAGCCGCCGCCGAAATGCAGTCCCACAGTGTATGGGTAAACCTGGGCAGGGTACAGGTAACATTGGTTGACTTAAGAGCCATACTACCTGAAGTAAAAACCTTACGGGCCCAAGCATCCACTTCCATATCCTCTCTATCCGGGGGGATAGTAGGATATGCAGTCTGTCTTGAAGTAGTTGCAGCTTGAATAACCAGACTCTCTGGAGTGGAATGTCTGTTTAAATATTCAGGATCAGAATTAGACGGTCTATATTTTTTAGGGAAATTACTGTTTACTGCAGCAATATTGTCAGGGATTTCCCAATTCTTTTCCACTGATCTCTGAAGTGCCCTATGGAAGGGGAGAACTGGACCCTTCTGGGGGCCCCGAACAATTATGTCCGTCATATCGTCCTGTTAAAAAATGGGTGAGGTTCTACCCCCAACCCACTCTATTCATCAGACTCCTGCACCCCGAATCTGCATGTTCTGCAGGGTCAGATCTAGCAAACTCCAATTCAGGTGACGTGTCAATGCCACTAGCAGAATGCAGAGCCTCGCACAGGTCTCGCATCTTAGATTCTGGGTCTATAAGTTCTTCTGGAACTTGTCTAGTGCCATATTGCACTCCAAAAGGAGATATCTCCTTATCCTCAGAGCCAGTTTCTTCAAAAATCGAAGAAATAGACTTAAAAAGTCCAATTTTGGTAATGGAGTAAATCTCCTCTCTTCCTCCTGAGTTTTCATCGAAGGATTCTTCGAAGGTGTCGAAGGAATCTTCGACGACCCCGATGAAGTCTTCGACACAGGCGTCAAAGACGCTTTTGGCTTCGATGTCGGAGCTGCCGATGGCGTTGACGAAGTCGTGGATGTTTTCGAAGACTTCTGTTAAATATGTGGTATCGGAGAAATACTCGAAATACTTCGACGACTTGGTGTCGACTCTTTTTCGAGTTTCATCCATACTACCGGGTTTTACTACAGTATTTCCCGACTTCCCTATGTCGTCCGATGGAGCGACAGGGGTACGGCTCTTCTGAGGTTTCTTTGAGGGGGTCGAGGCTGCATTCTCAAATACCTCCATCATCTTCCTTCGAAATTCCTCCCATTTTCTAGGGGGAATCCGACTAAGTCGAGCATCGTACCACTTTGGTCGATAAATCGGAAGATGACAAAGGAGATCTACGTCTCCTTTTCACTCCCTTAGAAGAGGAAGATGAAGAGCACCTCGATCTACTACGAGATCGAGATCTCTTAGAGTGTCTATGACGATTCAATTCTTTTGAATCGCTCGATTTTTTATGTTTTTTAGACGAAACCTTTGAGACTTTAGAAGCTTCCCTCCCCACTGCCAGTTTACCTTTCCTCTCACAAAGGGCTTTCTCCATCATTGACTGACAGGAGCCACAGTCGCCGGTTCAATGACTTGAACCGAGGCACCAGAGACAAACGCGGTGAGGATCTGTGATCGACATCTTCAATCCACAGTCAATACACTTTTTAAACCCAGTCTTGGGTGTTCAAGACGACATTTTCAGTAGAAAATGTTTAAGCACACCGTTCTCGAGAGTGAAGCAATCGGAAAAACGGAACTGAAGCCAAAGGGCGCGGCTCGAGCAATTTATAGCATCAGTGACGTCGACAAGGTATGGAGCCCGTCGAGGGACAATCGACGCCACGAACTCTAGGACGTTACAGTAGTCCAGTTTTGCACCTATGGTGGCCCAAGTGATGTTGAGGCAGTTCTCAGTGGACAGGTGAGGTTTTACCGCATTTATAATTTTAGTTGTCAGAGCAGCAGAGGAGGAGATCTAGCTAACATGTCTGTCCATGGACAGGGTGGAATCTAGGTATACACCCAGAGTTTTCACAGCAGAGGAGACAGATTACAGTATTCTCAATTTTGAAATTGCTGTAGTTGCCTTCTAGTTTACTGAGGGATTCTTTAGGTCCAACCATTAGGATCTCGTCTTGTCTCCATTGAGACAAAGGCCATTAGCTGCCACCCAGGCCTGGATGATAGCATATGTGTTTTATAAGGTTTTTAGGTCTTGCTCGTAATCACCCGATAAAGGGAGAAGAATTTGTGCATCGTCAGCCTAATTGGTGAAAGTTATAACAAATTCTTCTAGGTCGTTAAAGAGAGGTAGTGTGAATAGGTTGTAGAGCGTGGGGGAGGTGCAGGAGCCTTATGGTACTCTGCAGCTGATGGGAGAGGGGGTAGCTGATGCTTGGTCCGAGAAGACCCTCATAGCTCTGCCCTCCAAAAAGGATGAAATCCATGTCGTGGCCTCCGTGGAGAAGTGCGCCGTGTTGGTGAGGTGTGTATTCTGGAACTTGTCTAGTGCCATATTGCGGTGTGTATTTAAAATGTTATGGTCGCATAGGTCGAACGCTGCCAACAGGTCTAGAAGTAGGAGGCCGGCACATTTGCCCTTGTCCATATTTCTTAGGAGTTGTTTTTTTAAGGCGAGTAGAGCAGACTCAGTGCTATGCCGTGGACGAAAACCAGACTGTCTCTTTCCTAGGATGTTGTGTAATTCTAGGTAGGCTTGTATCTGTAGATAAGCAGCCTTAACCAAAATTGTCAGCAGTAAAGGCACTGTTGTAATTGGCATGTAGTTGTTAGGAGAGTCTGGGTCTAAGGTAGGCTTTTTTAACAGTGGCCAAACCCATACTTCCTTAAGAGAGGAGGGTACTGAGCCAGCTGCGAATAAGGCGTTAATAAAGGTTGTGATGAACGGTGCTAGAGACTCAGCACAGTTTTTGATTATGTTTGCTGGACAGATGTTCACTTTGCACAGTGAGGGTTTTATTTGCTTCATAATGAATAGAAACTCAGGAATAGTTACCTTTCTGAAGGTGAATGGCAGAGGTGGGTTGCTGTCATTTTGGAGAGGGGCTTGGGAGCAGTCCCTGTCGTGTCTGAGGTCTTGGGTAGGTTGTCAAAATTATCTTTGATTTTTTTGGGAGTAGGTCAATTTTGTCAAGCATAGCCTTCTGGGTGTCATTACACCATTTCTCGTCCTTAACCGTTTGATGTTTGGACGTGGGCGGTGTGACTAGCTCATTGAAGATAGCGAATAGTTCCTTGGAGTGGGATTGGGCATTGTCGATTCTTGTGTTGTAGGCATTGGCTTTAGCTTTAGCCCCGTGTGGGATCAGAGGGGCAAGATTGCCATTTTTTTAGAGCATTTCTTTTGATTACTTTCATGGCGAGTAAGTATTGGTTGAACCAGGAGTTGGCGTGAAAGAGTTTTTTGGCTTTTCTGTTCTCTAGTGGGGCAATTGTGTCGATCACATCTTTAATCGTAGTGTTGTAAAGATCAACCAGTTCTTTAGGGTTACTTGGGATGGGGGAAGCTAATGCTGAAGCTTCTAGGAGTGGGAGCAATCGCTCTTTAGTCAGTAGTTTTTTTTACATCTGGCTGGAGCAGCTGGCATGGGAAGGTTTTGCATGGGTGCTGCATTTGTTGGGATGTAGAAGTGGATGAGATGGTGGTCGGTCCATGGTTGTGGGGTATTGGAACTGATATCAACCCTACAGTTGTGGTCGACTAACCAGTCTAGTATGCGGCCTTTAGTGTGAGTGGCAGAGTCGACTTTCTGGATGAATTGTAGGTCCTGGAGAGCTTTAGCTTTGTCTTTTGTGTCATTGAATCTGAGATTAAAATCTCCTAGGAGTATAGCTTTAGTGTTTAGTTTGAAGTCATTGCCTATGAACCACAAAGATTAGCCTGCGCCAAATCTAGACAGAAATGTGATTGTTAGCATATGCCACACTTAGATGGAATTCTCAAGCTTAGCCCGCGTTGCATCTAGATAGAAATATGATTGTTAGCATATGCCACACTTAGATGAAATTTCAGAAATGTGATTGTTAGCATGTGTGATTCTTAGCATGAACCACACTTAGAACTCTGAACCTAGCTTGTGTCGCATCTAGATAGAAATGTGACTGGTAGCTTGTGCCACACTAGTATGAAAATCTGAACTTTAGCTCGCGTCGCATCTAGATAGAAATGTGATTCTTAGCATGCACCACACCTAAAATTATGAACCTAGCTTGCGTCGAATCTAGATAGAAATGTGACTGTTAGCATGCACCACACTCAGGACGCTGAACCCTAGCTTGCGTCGCATCTAGACAGAAATGTGACTGCTAGCATGTGCCACACTAGTATAGAATTCTGAACTTTACCTTGCGCGGCATCTAGATAGAAATGTGACTGTTAGCATGTACCGGACCTAGTTGGAATCCCACAATTGCAAGGACAGCAATGCTAACTAACCAACCAACTAACAATTCCATCCCTCTGCATACACCTCTCAAACTATAACCAAACACAACCACAAGCCTTAAACGCAGCAATCCGCACGAACTTCAAAACAATGCAACAACAAAACAAACCACACAGACTTTCACAACAGCACACAACGACTACGGACCATAAAACACCCCAAGCCCAGCCAACGGACCCACCTGGCTGAGGCTGCCAACAGTACATCACTGCTCGCTTCCACTTTTCCAGCTTATTCCCACTAACCCACCCTCTCTCCTCCCTCTCCTCCCCTTTTTCAGAGGCGCAAGAGCGCCAGGGGACCACTTCGGTGGTGATAGTGCGCGGTACAAATGTCCTTTAACATTAACATGAAGTGTAGAAGGTTGGCTTGGAAGTCCAGAAGCGGGCCTGGAGGCCGGTAGATGAGGTGTTATATCATAGTGTTGTTGGATGAGAAGGAGATCTTTACCGATAGGGCATCAAAATGATCAGAAGTTGTGGATGTGATTTGTCTAGCCTTGAGTATATCTTTGATTATCAGGGCCACCCCTCCACCTTTGTGTGTTAGTCTGTCTTGGCGGAAGATGATGTACCCGGGGGGTAGGGACTGGCATATGGCTGGTGAGATGCTTCATGTAGCCATGTTTAAATGATGGCTAGAGCGTCTAGCTCCAGGTCAGAGATTAAGTCGTGGATTTCTGTGGCATGGGCTGGCAGTGATCTAGCATTAATGAGAGCAAGCTGGATTTGGGTAGGTTTCTTTATACTGGGTTTGGGTTTGGCAGTGTTGGTGGGGTGTGTGGTGGCAGGATCCTGAGTCTTTGTGGTAGTAATGTTTGCATGAGTTGGTGGGAAAGGTATACACACTGTGTTTGTGATTCTTGGTGTGCGCTACAGATGTGCGGGCTCCTAATCTAGTGTTTCGTAGGTGCACGGGTGGTGTGTGTAATGTGGTTTGGGAAGTTGATTTAGTTCTGAGAGTAGCGTTAGTAGGTAGTGTAGCTGTGGAGTGGTGGTTATGGCGCTCATATGTGCTTAAAGCTGGTAGGAATGGGGTAGGAGGAATAGAGTCTGAGCAGGGAGGTCTGTTGGGTTGGTGCTTGGCCATGTTTAGTGTAGGGGTTGTGTGCATAGAGGTAGGCACTCCGTTGGACACAGGGGTCAGGGTGGACTAGTTGGATGGATTCCTGGCAACTTGAGTTAGTCTGGGGGCAGTGGAAGCAGTGGCAGGAGGCCGTAGGCGACCATGAGGTGCTGGGAACATGTAAAGCTAAGCAGTGGGGGTCTTTCAGGAGGTACTGTGAGTGAATTTACAGAGGTGCTATGGCAAATCTCGATGCTGTTGGGCACTGTACAATCAGAGCGTAGACAAAGTATGGCAAAGTATCATTCTAGAAGCTGGTTAAGTAGTGTAGGCAGTTAATAATACAGTTTGGCAATCTCTAAAACATAAGGTGGGCACTTTGAGACATTTGCTGAGTAAATGCTATAGAATGGGATGAAGAGTGCACATAGCTAGACAAAAGTACCTATGTAGCTAGGAACATAGTGCAGTTGGAGGTGGAACACCTAGCATGATGTTTAGCAAAAAGCAGGTGTGTGTAGGCGATGCGTAGTGCCTAAGGCGACAGGAGTAACCAACGCTGAGGTAAGTCAGTGTAGCACTATGCAAGTTTCCACATTTTAGTAGAGAATCAAGGCACATATGATAGGCAAGGAAGGTAGCAAACTGTGTTTAGTCTGAACTACATAGATATAGGTGATAGCCGATATAAGGGAGCGACGGAACACCAAACATTATCTCAACGTGCACTGCATAATCGTCAGTAACCAGTGGCTAAATGCAGCCAATAGCAGAGCGTTAGTATGGGGCGTGCAGGCACAGAACAGTGGTGTGTCAGTATAGTGCAGGCAGCAGGAAGAGTTCAGTAAACGATAGAACGTGAATGATCATAAGCTGCTTACTGTGTGTTGTACTAGTGATACCATGACACAGAATGACAATATACATCGTGCATGGTGGAAATTAGTTTGTACGATGGCAGTAGAATGTATAAAGTAATTTGCCTGGATGGGTCTTGACCGGCTATGTGGCCCGGCCAAATGCGATAGGCGATATGCTGGAACTGCAAGCTGGTATGCGGGCTGACGAAAAAGGTGAGGAGAAGGTGCTGCAGGCGAGAACATTGGGTTGTGCAGGGGTTTCTGGCGACTAGCGATTGTAGTCCATGGGCACATTAAATTTAACTTAGCCACTCAGTTGCATAGAGGATATTGAGTCACGCTTTAAATAGAAATATGTCCTTAGGATTTGTGATTTTCACTTAAAAAAAAATAAGGATCTGGACTTTGTCCGTACAACTAGAACATGTGCAGTTTTAAGTACTTCGTGACCAGAAGTATTCTTTGTCTAATGAAACCCTGATTTTGGCTTGTTCACAGACTAACAACTACACGACTAAAAGGATACTTAGCAATAACGTTAATAAGCCGTTTCGTTGTGCATAGGAACAATAACTGAGACCTTTAAAAGCTAAATCAAACACTATGAGTAGGATATAACTGCAATCAATGAATAGATTATGGAACTTGACATTAACCCAAGTTGCAATTCCATAGATTCAGAACACCACCTCCATGAATAGGAAAATCCCTTCAACCACGTCTTAACCAGTCCATATATAGGACATACCTCGGGTTAAACTCCCAGAATAAGCTACTACAACCTAAGCCAATCAATATAGGCCAGAATGATTCTGGACATTCATGCCAAACGAGTAGACATTGACATCACAAAAGAAAGAAGAAAGAGGAAACTTTATAACATTACTCTACTTTTTCTCTTTCCGTCTCTCCCTTTCCCCTTTCTAGAGCAATTAAACTTCCTTATATAGTTACAAGCTGTCTTAAATGCATTGTACCTGTATATACACGCTAGCCAGGTAAAAGCATCTTGTGCCTATACTACGCGACTTATTAGGCAAATTGAACCTTTCTGTCTGAATCCAACACTGCTTCCCGTGCTGTCGTCCCAGTCAATTCTAAACTCGACTATGGTAACAGCCTGTTGGCAGGTACCTCAAAGTCAAACTTGGACATACTCCAAGTTGCCTAAAATAATGATGTTCAAGCTGTGTGGCCTCTCTAGAAGGAATCACATCACAGAGGCACGTATATCCCTTCATTGGCTTCCCATTAAACATTGTATCACTTGTAAGGTCCTGCACCTCACACATAAGTGCCTCACTGACAAGGCGCCAGTCTATCTCAAGGATCGGATCAAGAGCTCCTGTATTTCCTCCTCACTTCGTTCCAGCAACTCAAACAGACTCAAGCTACCTAGATATAATCTGACTCGCTTTGGTGGTACCCGCTTTGACTCCATTGCTCCTCGCCTGTGGAACCTACTCCCCACATCTCTTCGAAGTTTGTTCCCAAGTACTTTCCTTTAAGAGATCTCTTAAAACTTTGTATTATTCTAATGATTAGATCCCTCCTTTTCCCACTGGTGTCCTTCTGGCTCTGACTGACCTCTGTCTTACTGCGCAGTGTGGCCTTTGGGCGAATTGCACCTTATAAAAGTTATATAACACTAACAATATATGACTACGCTCACAAACTGTGAGAGAATATATTGGTGCATGTAAACCATCTAGGCTTGTAAATTGAAAGACAACATTGAACACCATTTGAAATTATTTGTATGCAAACCATATAACAGAGTGTGACTATAGGATTACACAACCAATATTGTATATCTAAAACAAATTATTGTGCCTTGTGAAAGCCCGGGTAAGGGTGAAACTAATGCATGTGCTTCCAAACGGAACTGAGGTCACATGACCCTTGACGTCTGATGACATCACAGGAAGTGGTGTCATTTGACCCCACCCCATAGTGATATCACAGGGAGCGATGGAACACAACCTTTGACAAAGAGGAAGTGGATTCACATAGCATTGTTCCCAAGTACACTACAAAAGAACAAGTTACTTCTTATCTTGTAACGTTCTTTCGACGGGATGTTCCTCCGACGTATTCCTTATCTTGATAGATTACTTCCAGCTTGCTGGCCTCGGAATTTTTTTTTCAGTAGAGGGCGCTGCGCGTCGACGTCCCTCGAGTTGGTGTCCCTCGACAGCCTCCGTATCGGCGCCAAAGTCATTGTGTGTATAAATAAACTCACGCAGCGTCCGTTGCACAGTTCCATTTTGAAGCTTAAGAGTAGCTGTGCATGAATTGGTTATTGACCTTGAAGGAGCGTAAGCTGCAACTACAAGGGAAGTTTTACTGAAGGGATGGAAGGGAGGGGCAATAAGGAATACGTCTGAGGAACATCCCATTGAAAGAACGTTACAAGGTAAGAAGTAACTTGTTCTCCAAAGGGATTGTGTCCTCCGACGTATTCCTTATCTTGATAAGACTCCCATAGCAGTGGTGTGTAAACAGAGGTGGGAGTAAAATTGAAATGTTTCCCTTTAAGAATGAACAGTGTGTAACACAGCTTTGCCAAATCTTGTCTGCTGGCTAGAGGAGGAATCCAGATTGTAGAATTTTGTGAACTTATGTGCGGACGACCATGTGGCAGCCGCACATATGTCTCGAATCGGTACCCCTCTTTGGAGGGCCGAAGAGGCTGCGATACCCATGGTTGAATGAGCCCTAAGGTGTTGAGGGGGCTCTTTCCCTGCCAATTTGTAACATTCTAGAATGGCTAAAATAATCCATCTGGAAATGGCAATTTGTGTCCTGCATAACCTATAAACAGTTGGTCTGCTTGCCTAATCCTAGCAAGCCTGCTGATATAAAAACTCAAGGCTCGCCTTGGATCCAGCCTATGTAGCCTCTCTTCCTCTTTTCCAGGATGGGGAGGAGGATAGAATAAAGGTAAAGTTATCTACTGAGTGATGTGGAATTCAGAGACTACCTTTGGGAGGAAATTATGCTTCACTTCTAGGACAACTTTGTCTTTGTGAAAAATTGTATGAGGAGGTTTGCAAGATAGAGCTTGTAATTCGCTCACTCTTCTGGCAGATGTCAAAGCCACTAGGAAGACTGTTTTAAGGGTGAGAAATCTTAATGAACAAGAATGGAGTGGTTCAAAGGGAGTACCCATCAGGAAATTTAAGACTAGATTTAAGTCCCACAAGGGAACTTGGAACGGCTTTCGGGGATAGACATTAGTCAACCCCTTCAGAAATTGGATTACTAGGGGTAATTTGAAATATGATGGCTCCTCCGCAGTGCGATTGAAGATCGACAGCGCTGCGAGGTAGCCATTGATGGTACCAACTTGAAGACCTGAATTCGCCAAATAGAGCAAAAGAGATAACACCATTGGTGTACCACATGAAAAGGGTTCGATATTCTTTTCTGTACACCAGCTGCAAAAATTTGTTCCAAAGGCAGCGGTAAAAAGTCTTTGTTGCTGGCCTTCTAGCCGAAAGCAACACCTCCAGGACGTCATCTGGGAGGTCCCAATCCTTGTATCTTAACCTTTCAGAAACCAAGCGTGAAGGTTGAGGGTTCTGATGTCTGGATGGAGAACCTGACCTCCCTTCTGCGAGAGAAGATCCTCCCTGTGTGGAAGACGAATCGGAGGGCAGATGGACATGTCCAGAAGGTCCGGGTACCACGTTCTCCTGGGCCAGTCTGGGGCAATTAGGATCATAGTCTTCCGGAATCTTCTCAACCTCCTCATCATCTGAGGAATGACGGGGACTGGAGGAAAAGCGTACAGAAGTGGAAACTCCCAGTCCACTACGAACGCGTCCCCTAGAACTCCTCTCGGGGGAAATTCCCTTGAACAAAACTGATCGCACTTCCTGTTAATACTGGTGGCGAACAGATCCACTTGAGGGGTTCCCCAAAGGGCGAAGATCTCTTGAAGGACTTCCTGAGCTATCTCCCACTCGTGGGAGACTGTGCTCTGCCTGCACAGAGCATCCACTGTCAAGTTCTTCTCTCCGGCTAAGTGAACTGCCGATAGAGTGATTCCCTCTTGAATTGCCCAAAACCAGAGCTGCATCGCCTCTCTGCACAGTGGCAGTGATCCTATGCCTCCTCTTTTGTTGAGGTAGTGCATGGCCACTGTGTTGTCCATCATTATCAGGACATTTTTCCCTTGTACAGATGGCAGAAAAGCCTTCAGCGCTAGTCTGATAGCTCTCAGCTCCAACAGGTTGATATGTAGTCTGGACTCCGATGGAGACCAACGACCGCTGATGGTCAAGTCGTTGGCATGGGCTCCCCACCCCGTGAGTGAGGCATCCGTGACTGTTATGTCCGGCCACCGTTGCCAAAACAGTTCTCCTTTCAAAGTGTTCTCCTGACAGGCCCACCACTGAAGGTCTTGAGCCACTTTGTCTGGGACCTGAAGGAGATCTGTCATTCTTCCTGAGAATTGCGACCACTGGGTTCTTAGTGCCCACTGGGGAGAGCTCATTCTCAGGCGAGCCTCTGGCACAAGGAAGATGCAGGATGCCATGAGGCCTAGCAACCTCAAAAAGTCAAAGGCTAGGAGACGTTGGGCATTTTGAAACTTGGTGACCATCTGCAGAGAATCTTGAGCCCTCACCCCTGGTGGCGAGGCTTTCCCCAGGGAAGTGTCCAGGACCGCTCCGATAAACTGGAGCCTCTGTGATGGTATCATCTGTGACTTCATTAAATTGAGGGAGAAGCCCAGTTTGTGAAGGAAGTGGCAGACATAATCTAGTTGGATCTGAGCTTGTTCCGAAGATACTGCTCTGATCAACCGATCGTCTAGGTAGGGGTAGACGTGGATCTCCTCCCTCCTTAGACTTGAAGCCACTACCGACATTAGCTTGGTGAAGATCCTTGGGTGGAGGTCAGCCCAAATGGCAGAACTCGAAATTGATAGTGAGAGTTGCCAATTGCGAACCTCAGTTATTTCCTGTGTTTGAGATGGATTGACACACGGAAATAAGCATCCTGAAGGTCTAAAGATACCAGCCAGTCCTGAGGCTGGAGGGCCTGAAGACTCAGAGAGAGTCACCATCTTGAACTTGTCCTTCCTGAGGTATTTGTTCAATTCTCGTAAATCCAAGATGGGTCTCAGTCCTCCGTCCTCCTTTGGTACTAGAAAATAGGGGGCATACCAACCCTTGTTCCTCTCCGCTAGGTACCGGTTCTATGGCACCTTTCTCTAGCAGGTCTAGAATCTCCTGCAAAAGGAGCGGGTCTGGAAACTTCAAAGAGTTGTTCCCCGGTGGATGACTGAGGGGTGCGTAGAAAAGGCAGGCAGTAACCTTGGGCAACTGGCTCCAATGCCCAAGCATCTGACGAAATAGCCTGCCATTCCGTCAGATGTTGAGTTAACCTGCCCCCTACTTGTGTCTTGCGAGGCGAGACCTCAGAGTGGTTTAGAGGCGGCTGACGCAGATGCCGAGGGCAAGGAGGCACCTGCTGCTGCTGCGGCTTTTGTATTTTTAACTCATCCACCGCAGGTGAATCGTTTTTGGCCCCTTTGAGCCGGCTGTCCTCTGCCTTTTCCGACTGCGCAATAAAAGCGAAAGGACCTACCTCTCCAAGAGGTTCCTGAGGGGCGATACAGAGTTTGACGGATTGCAGCTCTAAGAGATTTTGCTGCTGCCTTGGATGTTTGTAACTTCTCTAGACTGTCATCAGCCTTCTTACCAAACAAAGAAGTACCGTCAAAGGGCACATTCAAAAGTTTGGCCTGTACATCTGGAGAAAACCAGACTTTCGCAACCACGCAAATCTGCGGATTTTAGTACTTGCCGCCATGGCCCTGCTGATACTGTCAGCAGAATCAATGCCAGTTTGAAGGGACTCACACATTGCGTCTTTACCATCTTTAATGATGTTCAGAAATGCTTCCCTTTCCTCTACTTCCGGGAGAAAGTTAGCCGCAAATGAAGCACACTCCCAAAGTGTATGGCTGAATCTAGCGAGTGTGCAAGTAGCATTAATGGATTTAAGCGCCATGCTACATGCCGAGAAGCCCTTTTTTGACATAGCGTCAAACCTTTTATCATCCTTGTCTTGTGGAATAGTAGGGTATGCAGATCTACTGTTCGATGAAGTTGCTGCTTGTACAACCAAACTCTCTGGGGTTGGATGTTTGCTCAAATATTCAGGGTCAGAAGCAGATACCCTATATTTGGCAGATAGTTTTTTGTTAACTGCCAGGATAACCTCAGGGGTTTCCCAGTTGACAGATATTTTTCTCTGCAATGCAGTATGAAAGGGAACCACAGGATCTTCCTGTGGGCCTTTAAGTAAAATGGCCGTAAAATCATCCTGTTGAAAAGAAGGTGAAGGTGTAGACCACCCCATGAACTCTATTATTCTGGCCATTAAGAACCTATAAGGGGTCTCAGCATGTTCCCCTGGGTCCGGTTTAGCAAATTCTACTTCTGGAGAAGTATCTAAACCGCTTGCCTCATGCAAAGAGTCCTGAAGGTCTTTCAATCTGTTCTCTTCAGAGATAAATTCCTCTGGTATAGGTGTAGTGGTCCTCTGTAACCCAAAGGGTCTTTCATGGTCAGAATCCTCCCCTTCCTCATATATAGAGGACAAGGCCCTGAAATAATCTGATCTTGGGTATGGTTTAAAACCCATTTCTAGAGCAGAAGGGGCGAAACTTGTAGTCACCGGTTGAGAAAACGTCGAAGTTGTCGACACGGAAGTCAAAGGCTTCGATGAAAACGAAAAAGCCGTCGAAAAAGTATGAAGAGGCCTCGAAGAACTCGAGAGGATCGGAATCCTACTCTCAGTCATCGAGGTTATCGACGACATCCTCGAGGTCATGGTCGAATCCCTCGGTACGTCTACTGACTGAGATGTAGTAACAGCAGTAGGTCTGTCCTTTATCGGTATCGACAGCGGCGTCGATTCGACCGATTTGTGTGTCGACGGATCCTTCGATAAAGGCGTCGATGACGCAGATTTATAAGTCGAAGAAACCTTCGACGACGGCGTCGATGAGGCGGTCTTACTACCTTTGCTCGAGGGTTCCTGACACTCTCGGGCAGTTTCTTCCGCCGGGTGCAATGTCTCGCGGCGTTGCAATTTTTTGGGTCTTTCACCCAGGGTATCACCTTTAGACATCTCTGAGGGGGTCGAGGCCGCTTTCTCGAAGACGCTAAGCATTTTTTTGCGGAATTCCTCCCACTTAGCTGGAGAGCTGTGTTTCGTGGGGCAGGTGACCCTTTCCAGGGAAGTGGAAGACGACGAAGAAGAGGGAGATCTACGACGCCTCTTTTTCGAGTGTTTAGATCTCGAAGACTGATGGGAACCGCTTCGAGACCTTGAACGGGAATGTTTCCTGTGACGGCGAGGAGACGAATGTTTCGACTCTGCCGAGGAAACTTTCGAAGAAGTTGAAGTTTTAAGAGTCTTACATCTTTCTAGCTTCCCCTTACGCTCCTTCAAGGCTTTCGCCGTCATGGACATACAGTCCTCGCATTCCGAACAGTGATGCTCCGATCCCAGCCACCACAAACAGATCCTGTGATGATCTGTCAACGACATTTTCTTCCCACAATCTCAACACTTTTTGAAGCCGGACTGTGGGGTCGACGGTTCGGAAGAGGAAGCCATCGAATGAAGAAGATATCTTCGAGGAATAATAAGAATATACTTGAATAAAGAACTGAGCAACATGATTCCGAGGCCCATGAAGCGCGGAAAAACGGAACTGAACCACGGACGCTGCGCCGGCGCCGATACGGAGGCTGTCGAGGGACACCAACTCGAGGGACGTCGACGCGCAACGCCCTCTACTGAAAAAAAATTCCGAGGCCAGCAAGCTGGAAGTAATCTATCACGATAAGGAATACGTCGGAGGACACAATCCTTTCGAAATATGGTTACGATATCACTAATGTGATATACATTTCATACAAGAATGGATCAAGATATGTATCGTTAATATCAGTGGGTATAGGCCCATATTACCAATTACTGTGTATGCAAGCAGAAGGCCAAATGATAATGTGTTATTATATAGCAGTTACGTGCTTTATATAGAACATATATACATATTACCAGCTATAGTAAAATGAGCAATTACATGTCTGAATGTTCTCAAAGTCAGAACGCAAATTACACCCTGTAGTGGATACCATTAAACTGGTAACAGATTTGACAGATTTAACAGCAGACCAGTTAATTTCCAGGTCTGGTGCAAAGTTGCCACATGTCAAGCCTGTGTGGATCTTCAGAGGTTGGCCTCACACGGAATCCTGTACTCTGTACTCTGGGCACTCGTTACCTTAACATGCAAACACACATGCTGAACAGCATGCCATGCAGATTGGAAAGAAAGACGTTATCGCAAGGCATTCATTGTGGCACAATGAAATCAAGGTCCACTTCATGTGGCATGGTCAAACATTTCTACACTGTACACAAGCTTTTAGGCACAAGGATTTAGTCAAGTGACCGAAGACACCAGGATGGAATGTCTTTTGATGATCATAACAGGCAATAACAGAAAACATGCTATAACTGCAACTTGCAAAAAGCAAAATACATAGTCCGAAATGGATGCGTATTCTACTGCTTTTTGGAAGTTTCTGTCTGTATTGTGAATTTGAGGTGTTTAAGTACAGACTAAATAAGTGACCCCACACTCTGAAGTGTGCCTGAAATAAACCTTTAATGAGTAACAATTATTGTTCAGAATTCCAGAGACACAAATTATTTGTTATTCCTATATTGCTTTCCAATTCGGTTCACAGCTCATAGTGGTACACTTGTGGTACCCCGTGGCTTTTAAGAGGCCTGAACAAGAAAGCCAGCCACTCCAGAAACAAAGAGCCACATGGTGCTGGCCACAGCCCAGGAGCTTACATAATTTAGTATTTTTTTTTTTTTTTAGGGGTAGCAAGGAACACCCGAGATGTAGCAAGGGAGACCTCTCAGTGGTCGCAGTTGCGACCCCTGCCGACCCCTAAATGGCATCCCTGGTTCTCAATGCTGTAAAATATTGACTCTACGAGCCAATGTAACTGCTACCAGAAAGGGTGACTTCCACGTCGGCAGATTAATGTCTGCCAACGGAGTAGGCTCAAAGCGTCTATGCGCCAAAACTGTAAGAAGCCCATTAAGATCCTAGAGAACGAATAGGAAAATGCAGTTTAAAAAACCCATAGAAATGCTGCTGGATTTAAGAAAGCAAGCTTTTTCAAAATCACACAAATGTAGGCGAAAACAGCTAAAAGATATGGTCGGCAAGATTCTATCTGAATACCTGCACAAGCAAGGTGAGATATAAAGGAAAGTACATTATCCAAGGAAGCTTTCTGAGGATGAATGGGGTTCTTAAAAGACCAGTCTCTAGTCCTCTTGCTGGAGCAATGCAACATGGCAGACGTTTTTCTGGAACTTTAATATTTGAATGAGTAGAGGCTAAAACGCCCCCTCAGCACACACTCCTTCAAACTAAGAGCCAACACAATCGTAAAGGTAAAACAGGCACAGCCAAGAGATATATCTCCTTCACCTTTAGTGATAACGTGGGTTCAGGGAAGGCTATACTCTTAAGAGGGGAGCAAAAGTGGTTTAGTAGCAACCCAAACATCAAAGTATTGCAGTCCAAAATAAAGCAGTGTCCAATCAAGGTTCTATAAAAATATATACACTTTAATTAAACACCACAAGAAAAGTTGGAGAAAATAAGAATTGTGGTTGAATCTTTGATGTTCCAGGAATGGTGCATGGTACAGCAGTAAACATGGATCATTATTGGGCATGTGGCTCCAAGGAATAAATTAAGTTACCCAAGGAATGGGGAGGAATATGCACCTTGGTGAATGTCCATGTTCCAGCATTGGTGATTCCAAAAAGTGATTTACCGCTTGATAATTTCTCGAAAGCAGATGCTCACCTGAGGAAGAGGAGATCTGTGGAGCTGATCAAAAGGATGAAGAGAGAGAACTATTTCTCAGCTAAGTCAATAGAAACTTTTGATGCCATACCATATGAGCATAAGCTGTTCAGCCAGACCTCATTTGAGTTCACGTTGATCTTCATGCCGAGTATCCAGGTTGGAGCAAACACCAAGTGGCTCCAGATTACCAGATGGGAATTGCTGCAGACAATTAACACTACAATAAAGGGATTCAATGCAATCAGAGAAGAGATGAGAGCTATACGACTGATGACTCTTCAGAACAAATGCGTCCTGGATACGATTACAGCAATGGATGGAGGTGTTTGTGCAAAAATCGGAGAATCATGTTGCACTTTTATACCTTCTCATGACGACGAAAATGGAACCTTGACAGAGGCCATAGACACGCAGACGAAACTCCATGGTCAGATGATAGATGAAGTAGAAGACATTGCGGATGACAGCTGGTTTGGATAACTCTTCTCTTGGGTTCCACAATGGATGAAAGACATTTTCAAGTTCCTTGGAGCCCTGATAGTGATATTGCTTGGATTTTGTGTGATCAAGATAATAATCTCACAATGCAAGAAGACAGCAAAGAAAGCCATAGGGATGAAGATTATGATCAATGTTGAATCAGGATGGAAGTCCAAAGACCTGACAGATGAAGAAATCGGACTTTGTGAAGGCTAGTACTCATGCACCTAATAAAGTTCATGTATCCAAAGAATCACCGGAGGTATGTGGGAAGATGTATCTACTGTTGTCCAAGTGGACAATGCAGTCTCATGAAATGGAACAAAGATGAGCATGTGAAAACAGCAGGATGCCTGAAGGGAGTCAAAGGTATGGGCCCCAAAGAAGCTTTTCTTCAGGCCAAGCTGTTTGGATGTGAAGGATGATGTGAAAGTGGTTGAATCGCAGAGAGGGGGGGAGTGTAGAGGAGTGTAGAGGAGGGAGGAAGTGCCCCCAACTCAACCGACCCGCCCCTTTTACCTGTATGCTGGAAACCAGAGTATATGAGATACACAAAACAGTTGAATCGACAAAGAGCAGAGTATGGACTCTGTCCAGTACCAGTGAAAGTGCCAGTATCTAAGAATCTGGGAACCAAGGTACCCATTGAGAAAACCATATCTGTATACAAAGAAATATGATGGCCATTTGAATGAAATCCCTGAAGAAGCAGAGCCAATAAGCGGCAAGGATGAATGGTAATGTCACTAACCATTGACGGTATATGCTACATGGAGCTGAAGATGACGTATATAAAAGAGATGCAGTGACCAGAGAATGCATTTATTCTATAAGGCATCAAGAAAGTATCAAAGATAAGTGACATCTTGGGATCAAGGTGAAGAAGCTTATGCCACAGAAACAGATGAAGATATCAAGTTGTTTTACACGTGTATAGACGCAAAAGAAATGCAAGCAGCAAAGCAATCGTGAAAGCTAGCTTTAAGCTTATAGTGAAATAGATTGCGGCAAGCGCCAATGTAAAATATAGGAATGAAAGAACTATGGATGTTTCCACTAAACATATTATAGCAGGTTGGACAGTAGCAAAAAGGCCTCATTTCGGTGTGTCACAGTTAAAAAACAAGTTGAATTATAAATGTATTTCAGAAGGCGAGGTTGGACGAGCCAAGAAACCAAGGTCTTATCAAACTGGAGCGAACCAACATTGGCTACAAAGTCGTGTGAAAGAACAAGACTCCTGTTCAGAAAGCATGAGCATAACAAGGAAGACATCAGAGGCTTATTAAAAAATAATATTAAATGCATGCAAAGGCTCGATTCCATGGTCTCCAGTCACATGGAAGCATAAAGTTGGAGGAACGAGTTTTTCACACCTACACACTAAGGCAGACTGTGCGTCTCACCCCCTAAATTTCCCAGAGATAAGAACACTCTCAAGGACGAGCTTCAAAAGCTTAATTGAAAGTAGAACACCGAGGTAATGATAGATTGAAACTCTAATCGGTAGCAAGCTAAAGTTAAGGCAACCTCACCAGCACCTGGATGGCGTAACGTAGGTGGAAAAGCATTGAAGGAGGATAGAGTGCCAACCAATTGGAGAGGACCTGCATATTCAGGTGTCCTATAGTGTGTAAATCAATGCGACGTTGTGTATTAGCGACATCCATAGTGGTCATTTTTAGGGGAGGGCTTAGTTGTCCCACCTGATGTTAAGTAACCAAATACATAGTTACACTTTTTTAGACTAGTATGGATTATATACTTAGATGTTCACCCAGAGCCAATCACCCATGCTTATAGGTTTTTGTAGTTTTCCATGTAGGATGACTTTAGCACACATGCAGGTTAACGTCATGAATGACGAATATTGCTTATAAAAGTTTAGTTTTTACCTAAATGCACTGAGTAAAAGGATCGAGCGATTGCATTGATGTTTGTTATGCTCCCTGTTTTAGAAAATGTATATTAAAACAGACTTCCTTATGTCAACTTCCTGAGTCGGCTCTATTATTGATGTAGGAGTAAAGTCTGCATCCTCAACCATCTCCAGGGTAATTGCTACTCATCAAAGGGGCTGGACTATCCAGTTCAAGCCAGTCGTCCAGGTATGGGTAAACGTGGTGGCCCTGGGCCCTAAGGATGGTTAACACTGCATTCATCAACCTGGTAAATACCCTGACAGCTGAGTTGAGGCCGAAAGGTAGCACCTTGCATTGGAAATGGAAGACCCTACTCCTAAAGAGCAGTAAGGAAAGATATGGCTGCCAAATTGGGACGTGTAGGTAAGCGTCCTTCAGATACAGGGAGCACATCTAGTCTCCCATGTCCAGTGTTTCCTCCATAAGAGCTGGCGTAGCCAACTTGAATTTTTGTAGAGGGAGGGAGAGATTCAGGGTGGAAAGGTCCAACAACTCTCTGGCCAGCCTGGTTGTTCTTCTGTATGGCGAAAATCCCTGAATAAAAGCCCAAGCCTCGCTGGGAGGTTGGGACTTCTTCAACAGCCTGGCTCTCGCTGAGCGACCAGATCTCCGCCAGCAGAGTTGCTGTCACAACTTGTGTGAGAGGACGGGAGGAGGGAGGAGAGGAAGTTACCGCTAGGCGGTACCCCGTGGAGACTACAGAGAGGATCCAGGGGTCCGAAAAATTCTGGTGCCAAAATAGCACGCGAAAGACAAGCCTGCCCCCCACCAGAGACACGTGGAACCGAAGGGACGTGCCATGCCTTTTTTCCATCTGAGGCTGATGAGGAGGAGGGGGATTGGAAAAACCCCTTGCCCTGCCCCCTTTGTTGTTTCCTCCGATGCTGACTCGGAGAACGGTCCGGTTGTCTGGACCTCCGTTCATGGAGGCCTCGGAACCCGCCAAACACCTGCCCCTTGTCGGAGCGTTGCTGAGACTGGTGTAGGCCTTGGGCGTGGCCTTTGTAAGAATAAAGACTTTGCGGTTTGCAAGCTGTTCTTCTTTTGATCCAATTCCTCATCCGTGGTTGAGTGGAAGAGGTCACTGCCCTCGAATTGACGGTCCAATATGCGTTCCTCGAAATCGGGATTAAACTTAGTAGCCCGCAGCCAGGCCGTCCTTCTCACGTCCGTGGCAATGCAGATGGCCCGAGAAGAGGTATCAATGTGGGTCACGGTGGACTCCATAATGTCCTGCGCTACCAGCCTGGATTCTCCTAGTCCAGCCTTGAAGCGTGCTTGGCTCTGTTGCTGAAGTTCTGGGAGGAAGTCCGGCATTTTCCGCCAGAGCCCATGGTTAGCGGCTGCCCACCCTCTGCCTGTAATTGGCGTCAAGGCGCTGTTACGCTCACCTGGTAGCCACAGGGACGCCACCCAGCCGGGTCACTCGCTGGTATGCTTCTCAGCTTTGCCCTGATGTGGTCTGAGGGGAAGGTTCTGCCTCAAAATACAGGAGGACTGTGTTCAAGACTGACCGACTGGGGCAAGTATCCTCCCTCCACCCCCGTATGATTTCAGTCCCTCTGGCGCCCTCTCCTCAGCTTGTGGTAGAAGTAGGCGTGCTCTCCGTCCTGCCTTCTTTGCAGGGGCGCGTTGTCTTTCATGGGCGAGTGCGGTCCAGTTACTTCACTGACGCCTGCCCGTTTGATATTGTTCAGGTAGGTCTTATTGCTGTTCTTCAGTTTTGTTGATATCCTGCATGCCTTTCTTTGTTTAAAATGTCTCTTTTTTCTCCCTTAGGTATGCAGAGCTTCAGCGCAGTGAACTGGCTTGGTTGAGCCCCGTTTGTAAATGATGGCACATTTAGAGTGCTATGATGCAGTAAGTAAGCGCTATGCGCAGCGCTGCGAAGTCTTGCCTTTGCTAACCTGTGTTTTCCTTCCTTGTAGGTTGCAGTGTTCTTCAGCACGAGTGGAATGTCCAGAGTGGTGCCAGCCGAGAGGCGACCAGCCAAGTAAGCCTTTTGAGCAGTTTGTAATTTGTAAATGTCTCTACTGCTTTCTTTAATGTTGCCTCTATCTTCCTCTTTCAGGTCGTTCTGTCCGGGAGGCGTGCAGATTCGAGGAAGCGGTTCTCAGTAGCTGCGAGTGTTTAAAGATGAAGACTGCAGGTAAGATGCTGCTGCTAATGATGTTCCTTTTGTCTCCTTGCAGGTTCTGCTTCTCTGAGGTTCGAGGGAATAGCTGGACACGGTGAGCGTCACGTTGCAAGCTGCAAAGTAACGCGAAGCGTGTTGTCTTGCTCGGGTATGGTTTAAATAGCCCCAAGAAAATAGTCCAGGTAAAGTAGTCCCTAGGCTACCACACCCAAAACACTAGACCGCATAGCTTGGTTCTTAGGAACCAAGCTATGTGGATGCCTCCATGTTGGCGGACAATAGAATAAAGTAGTTCCCAAGCACATTGTTTGGGGTTTTGGGCGAGGGTCGTGACAGGCGCCAAGTAACAGGCTGGGCTGAGTGTGGCTTGAGCCTCCCCTTCTTGGCCAGGGCAACTACTTCTTTCTGCATCGGGATCCCTGTTTTGGTAGGGGGACTTAGGGTGCAGACTTCTGCTAAGTTCTTCTCTTCGGGCTGCTCTACCTCAGGCTGAGGAAGGCCCACATACTCTGCCAAACCTGCAAGGTGTTCCTGGAAGGCCTGGCTGAAGATGGCATGTCAGGGTCCTCCTTCTCGTCCGTGTCTACCAGGCTCGGGGGTCCGGAGCTGGTGGAGGAGTACTGGGCGCCGTGGACTCCGGAGTGGAGACCGGAGCCTGCTGCAGAGGCTGGTGTGGAACCACCTGTACTGTGAGAGGCAGGGAAGCCGAATCGGAGGAGCCGGCTGGGGCAGCAGCATCTGTACTGAGGAACTGAGGACTGGGGCACCGGAGCCATCGGAGGAATGACAATGGGTGCCGGTGGGGTGATGTGAGGGAGCATGTCCCTGATGGCATCTCAGAGGATGGCCCCCCTCTGGGGAGTTCACATCAGCCATAGGAACCTTTCGAAGAACCTGTCCCTCAGCACTGCCACCGGAGAACCCTCAGGCGTGAGGCCGGTAGCTTGACTAGCCTTGGTATGTGTGCCGGTACTAGGGCGTTTCCCCTCGGGAGTAATCCCGTTATTTCAGGCTGATATCTGGTAGGCATTTCGCCCTCGGTGGATCTGCCGGTAGTACTGTGTATAGGCGTCCCCTCTGACATGTTGTCGGTACTAGGGTGAAGACCCAGTAAAAGAACCTTCCAGTCCCTCAGCACTGTCACAGGGAGGATTCACTGACCCCCTCGGCCTACCGGCCGGTAGCTGATTTAGCCTCGGTACTTGTGCTGGTATGAGAACCTGAGAGGTTCCTCCCGCGCGGGAAAGTCCTTGGAAGGAGTCTCCCTTGCGGGGTGCGCTAGAAAAGAATGGCCCTACCTTGGGCCTGGATCGATGATCGACAAAGTCTTTCCAGTCCTCTGGAGGCGATCTCTGGAAGAGCTCCCTCCACCTGGCTAGTCTGTCTTCAGACACCTCGAGGAAAGCGCGTTGCATGCGGTACGAGCTCACCAGCTGTGGTCAGGCATGGGGGTCTGAAGTTGGAAAGAGCCTGTCGCAGGAGGACACCTACTGAACCCTGTAGAAGTCGGCATGCGCCGGGGAGGAGCGTGACGCCGAAGGACCGAGTACTTGAATGATAAAAAGACAGAAGAGAAGTAGTATCTGCGCATGGAATTACATGGTCGAAGCCAAACCCAGGAGTGCTGGTGAATTCGGCTCGTTCCTGTCGATGTGGAAAAAGAGACTGAGGAGTGGCGCTGGGGGGCGGAGTCAGGCGAGCGTATGCTCCCAGGGCCGCGCCCCCACGCAACGAAATTTAAAGGGGAAGAAGATTTTTTCTGGTGAAAAAGTTTCCGTCTCCTGTCCCTCGCGAGGGACGCCCCATACATTATGGAGGAAAGGTGACGGGACGTAAGAGTACCAAAGGTTATCGGCTGGCTTGGCTCTCAAAGTGCTGCAACTCTCAATCCAGGGGCTTAGGGACAAGATGAGGCCTTTTCTCATGTTCCAAAACACAGGGAGGCTGGAACACAACTGCAATGGTCTTTAAACACAGTGAGGTCCTGGGTACCGCAGTGGCTGGCAGAGAGGCAGGTCCTGTGCCAGAAGAAGATTACCCCTAATGCCACCTGGGGATGGTTAGGGGACAGAGCTAGCCTCTGCCTTTGGAACACCTGCCTTCACCTCACAACTGGAGGACTTTAGAAAGGACTACTCTCTAAGCAGGGTCCAACAAAATCTTCTCATGGTGTGATCCAAAGATGCTTCAGGATCATTGAAAGAAGTGGCGGGAGACTGCTTCGTTTAGAGGGAAAAGTCTCCAGGTGATTGGACTAAAGCTGCCCTGTTTTACCGGTCCAATCCCCGCTCTTCAAATCTGTTCATTTTGCCCTTCCGATGTAAGACACAAAGTGCTTTGCTCCAGAGGAAGTGGAGGGGACAGGAAATTGAAAGAGGCAGTGAGAGTAAAGATGGCAGAAACCTCCCAAAACTGTATGGACCCCTCTCTGGCTGCACAGACTCCGCCCCTTTCTTTCCCAATAGAATCAAAGGCCTTCAGAAATGCAGTCCCTGGTGTAAGGCCTGGCTCTCTGTGAATGGGTGTGGCTCTGTTTCTGTTCTCAAACCAGTATCCTGTAGAGTGACTGTCCTGGCGGAAAGGGCGTTACCTGCCCTTACAAAGGGGCAAAGAAAAGCAATTCCACAAAGGTGTGCCTTGTCTGGGAGAAACCCACATCCTTCCACAGATGAACTGGGCCCATATAGTGGTCACATGTGCAACATCAATTTAATGTGGCTGGGATAACTCAGATGTTGGCCACCATACCCTAACTCAGGTGTGGCTTATATTAACAGTTTAGTGTGCAACCAGAGAGGATCTCCAAAGTTATGTAGTTTTTGGAACAGAGGTGCATATTTGAAATGCAGCCCATGCACGGCAGACACTTCGATGTCACTGCAGCTGCCAAGAGGGCACCTGGGACATCTGAACCTGCTTTATGCCACTGGTAGAGCAGGTGCTGCAAATCAGGATTCTGATGCAGCAAAGCCCACGTACACACTATGCTTTTGGCATGGAGATTATGACAGGGGAATCTGATCAGCAGATTTCCCTTTCAGAGATGGAATTACCTGCATAATTGTAATACTTTATGAAAACAAAAAAGCCAGGGCTTTTGCACCCTTACCATATGACAATTCATCACAGAATAGTCACGCAGTACACCTGTGATGGGTATACACGATCCATAAACAACAATTTGTTTGGCCAATGAGGCACAATAAGGTTCATGTGACAACTGGCACTCATCTTAAAGGAAGAGGCAAAAATACAATTTTGATTGGACTAAAGAAGGAGAAACTAGTCTTCTAGAGAGCCTGGAAGGCAAACTGATGATATTTCTCACTTATCTGGGGGGCAATGTGTCAACCTTTGGGTAAGCCCCATTCGTCAACGTTTTGTGCTAAAATCATTTTTGGCAGTTCATATTCATGAGGGGCCTGCATCAGAGTGCTCAACTCGGCAGCTTGCTTGTTTAATATTCAAGATAGATTAGCTGAAATTGGAAAATCTTAACCACACCCCAGTTTCAGATTTCTATCCCTAGGTGGCACAAAATAGAAGGTGGTGTCCGCTTGCTTGTATAGAGACAACACAGCAGTACTATCAATAACCCGCTAGTCTCCGTGGAGAGACAAAATGTTTTCAGAGCTAGTAAAATGGCTTCTAGCGAGAGCACACTGAAATGTGCTTCCTAATTGGGAAGGCATGCTAAATTGTGGATCCAAAGATTATAGAAAGTTAAGCTGCATCAGGAGACAGAGGAGTTTAAGGTTATGTATTACACTTTGTGAAGACAAAAGGAAAACGCTGCAAAATATTCTGGGGGTCTATTCTACCTGAATAAGTCTTTGCTTACCCAGAGCAAAGCCACTATCAAAAATGGTCGGACACTGTGATTCTTAATGTAACTGAAATATGAGAAGAAGCTGGGTCCCTCTCATGTAATGTCTGGTGTGAAATTATACTGCCTGGTTCCTCTGACATCTAGTGGGGTGAATAAAAAAAGATTATTACCTCCTTATTGAGGATGAAGGAATGGGGAAGGTATATGGAGGATCCAGCGGTCACCTTCACGTAGCCACCACACATGGTAGGGCAACAGTCACAAGGGCAAACTAACTCAGAACTCTGCCCCTAGGAATGGCAGCTTTGCAGAACCGGCACACTGTGGTCTCCTTGCCCTGGTACAAAAAGTCCATACATATAGAAAAAGGGGGACCTGAATAAGGATGGGAAACTCGACAGGCAGTCAAGTCAGCAATCACTCAAGCCCTTAACTCTCACAGAATTAAAGGCAAAGGAATGTCACCTCAGAGTTGGGGAATGACAACTAGAGAGGAATACCTAAGAGGAGGGGACTAGAAACCTCAGAACTGGAAGCAAATCTCAGAGGTGTACCCACCTGCCAATGCCTGCACCAGCTACTGGAAGAAAAACTCAACTGAGTCTCCTTTCACCAGAGAAAGGTTGGAATGCAGTTCCAGGGTGTGGCAGGCAGTGAGACAGTCCGCCAAGGGGACGGGCTAGCAAATCCAAAGTCCCACACCAGGACTTTAAGCCATCCCCAGAGGCGGAGCCCAAGAGCCAATACCCACCCAGCTAACACACTACCTGAGTTCAACTTACTAGAGTGATGGTGGAAGGAAGGGCCACAGCCCTATAAAAGCAAACATACCCAGTAGTTTGGTGTGGGTGTTGTGAGGAAGGAGGTCTTTGTTTGGAGAAGGAGTGAAGAAAGGAGTTGGGAGCAGTAGCCAGAGTCTAGGAGCTTAGAGGGTAAAGGGCAAGGAAGGCGTTATTGAGGAGATTGGTGGTAGAATTAAGGAGTTTAGTGGTGCATATTGAGGGATTGTTTTAAGAGAACGTGAGGTGGAGGTTGATGACTATTTGTAGACGTTTGGTGGGATTTAGGAGGAGGTTGGAAAGATGAAGAAGCTCATTGTTGAGTTTGAGGATGGTGAAATGAAGGCGGTTAGTGAAAATCCTGGAGACGTTTGGTAAGATTAAGGACAAAGTGGCTCAACATCAGGAGGGGATGTTACAGGAGTTTATGGGGGAGGGTGCTCAGTTTTGAAGAGGAAGTTGTGGAGTTTGAGTCTAGTGGAATTACAAAGAAGGTTGGTGAAGATCTAAAGGAGAAATATAGTGGAAATAAAAAGGTGGTGTTGAGTTGCTGGAAGAATGTAAGTTGGCAGTGGTAAGATAAAGGAAGGATATTGAAGTACAAAAGCAGGAGATTGAAAATGGACATTTTAGGAAGGTCCCAGTGGGCTTTGTTGGCTTTAGACAAGTTGTAGTGGAGGAATGGGCCAGCAACAGTGTCAAGAAGGAGATCACAGCAGAAGTAGCGAGCTGACAGAGGTGAGAGCATACAACCATATTTGAGGGAGGTAAGGTTGGGGCTCTCGTGACCATTCCAGTAGCCTAGGAAGGGTGTTAATCCAGCTGGTTCATGCTCCCACTCAATCAGAAGTTACTACTCAGCCTTCAACTCTTATAAGAGGCCTGAACAATCATAATAATCACAGAGAAGTGTCTGTAAAACCCTTTAAACCCCATAACTAGGGATCGTTAAGGAGAAAGGTATGTGAAATCCCTTGCAGCCATCAAATGCAAAGAGTTGGAGACTTCACCGCAAAGGGGAGAAGCAGGAAACCTTTTGTAATAGTCCTTTTATTATTTTGGCCCATCTAATGTTAAACCCATAATAATTCCTTTGTTAAACCATAGTTGTGGTCTGGCTGGTCTGTTGATCCCAGTCACCTATGTGACACTGGCTAGAGGGACACAATGTCTTAGGATGCAATGAAGGCCAGGAGCCTTTGAAGATCACAGCCTATACCTAAGGAGAAGAAGAAGAAAGCATCAGTGAGCAGACATCTTGTAAATTTGAAATCCTCAGAGCAGTGAGAAAATTCCTGAACAGATCAGTATCCCATAAAAGTTTAGTGTACCGAAGTCTCAAGAGTCTGCCTTAGTCGCACATGTTTGTCTTTTATTGATAAACCTAGTAACAAGACCATTTGCTGGGTGTGTAGGACCAACTCTGGAGAAGCAATGATTAGCAAGTCATCCACATATGGGTATATCTGTATGCTCTTGCTCCTGATTGAAGCAATAACCACAGAGATCACCTTGGTGAATACTCCAGGAGCAAAGCGCACACAAAGATGAGCACCCTGAAGTGGAAGCACTGACAGAGGATACCTCAAAATGTATGGTGGGAAGGTCAAATATGAATGTTCAGGTAGAAATCCTACAAATATAAAGCACACCTCCACTGACCCTGCTGAAGCAGTGAAGGATCTTCATCAGTCATCATTTTGAATCTCACTAAAGTGAGATATTTGCTGAACTCAGATACAGGTTTGTCCTTATCCCAACTTAACCATTCTTTGTAATCACAAAAAGAGCAATAATAGAACCACCTCAAACCTTAAGAGTCTGAATTCTTCTCTATTGCTTTTAAGACTATTTTGAGGACTTTGTATATATATAATGAACGATTTTGAAATGCAGTGGGGCTGAAGACCAGTGGAAGGGTTTAGGAGCCTGACTGAAAAGACAACATCCAACCATCTTATGCTATGGAAAACGATATGGTTACCAAAGGGAGGTTTCTTAACTTTAGCATTTCCTACAGAGATGGCCATGTCAAAAGTGTCTGTGTGCTGGCAGCTGCCTCCAACATGTCATGAGCCAAAGCCTTTTTTGTCTGAATGTAAATCATTAGTGAAATCACCCAACAGCTTCCACACTTTGGTGTAGCAGGCAGCCTTGATTATATCAGAATTTGCCTTAACATGCTGGGAACTACTTAAATAGACTTTCTTACCCAAGATGTCCGAGTCCCTTTCTTCCTTTTGAGGGGGGGGGGGGGTTTGTAGCTTGGTCTGAGTGACAAGGACAATGGATTGCCTTGAATTAAGGCAGCTGATCCCACAGCAGAATGCTGCATGGGGGGTTAGAAGCCAACCACCATTGTTCTTCAGTTCAAAGTCTGAACTTCCCATCCATGTGGTTTTTGTAGAAACAGGCTTTGGGGTTTCCCTACATCTTGCAGGCCTCCAAGTCCATCAGGCTGTAGGGTAACACGTACCATGTCCTGCCTGGTAAAGAGCACGGGTGCCAATTCTCAATTCTATAACTGCAATGTAGTCATCAGCCCAAACCTCCAACATTCTGATGAAAGGTTCCTGCTGAAGAGGGGAGATCCTCCGTGTCTTTCTCCTGATAGTCCGCCTACATTCATGGGCCTGGGTCCGGTTGCTAAGGAACTGAAACCGGGTTGCTTGGTTTGTCCCCAGAACTGTGATCGAAGCCTGAATCAGTTACCGTCCCCGGAGGGGGAGACAGAGGCCTGACAGCTGGTAGTGAAGGGAGGGGTGGCAGAGGAGGTGGAGTAACTGAAGGGGCTGCAGGAGTCTGTACATCACCTCATTTACAAAAATTCCCTCATCTGGGACAGACATAAAATTCCCCGAGTCTCACTATTACAGCTGATCCCTCTTGAAGTGGCTTCGCTTTCAGTGCTCAGTTGGGGCCATGAGGAAGACTGGCCATGTATCTACTGCAAGTGGAAGGATCTGGAAGCCTAAACAATGGTGGGAAAAAGGTGTGAAATAGCGGTCCCTTTGAAGTTGTGCCAAGATATATTTATGCTGTGCCTATGACCTGATAGGACTTCCAATCAACTCTCGGGTGTTAGACCCACCATCAAGGATAGCAAGCAACCTGCCACCTGTCTGAGGGGATAATCCTTTAGAAAAAGGAGGATGGCTCTAGTGCCCAAGGGCTTACTCTCATGTTCCATTTACAAGTTTTGCCCTTCTTACATACCCTTGGTTGCTGGCACTTGGGATGGAATAAGGGATACGCATAAAAAGAGTGCTGCGCCCCAGATTCAGCTTTAAGAATTGGACTAAGTGACATACTTGGTCTTGGGCGAATGGCTTCTTTGAAAATAATTGATGAATGGTCTAGCAAAGACTCCAAGCAGTACCAGAAAAAAGTTCAAGGGATTTTTTTGTACCCAAGGGATGAGACAACAACGAGCCTTCCAAGCCCTTAGTAGGCCATAGTGTTACTGTGACCATTTGTTTGCCAAGAGAGTGCTCCTCACTGTTCCGTCCTGTGAAAGGAAGCACAGAGGTCCCTCAGCATGTGTCCTTGTACAAGACCTTCCTTCATCGGTCCTGATACCGAAGTAAGGCCTGGGAGCACTTTGTGGTGAGCCGAGGTGATCATCCCCTCTGAGTGGAGGAGTGCACAGCAAACATGTCCCTTGGCTGGGGGGGGGAAAGAACTGCTTACCATTGCCCTGAACAAGGTTTCTGAGAATGTGTGGAGGAATAGTTTTGAAAATGAAATGTCTTCCCACCTCTTCAGGAGCTCTGGAGCGTTTGCATGGTAAGTGCATCACAAAAAAAGTACAGGCTCCAAACTTTGTAACGCTCACTTCGTCTCAATTTGGTTCTAATTTTGGGATAGCAGGAAAACCTGCTTCCTATCTCTTCTGGTTCTAGACTTGCCACACCGTCTAAGCCATAAATTAACCAGGCCATGGCATGGCCGCATACATAGTTATTAGGACTGGTCTGCTAGTTCTAGACAATACACGTGTTGTCATTATGATGTTGAACAGACTTGCCAGAGTTATTATTTGAAGTCAGCCTTACATTTTTATTTTCTGCATGTTTTTAATTTTTAAACTATAGGGTGAGAGTTTCTTATTTGGTTGGGCAAGGGATAGCTTATTTCTTTTATTTGAAAATGTAGTCTCTCTCACTTGGTTTGCATTCTTGGGACTGCACAAGAGTCATCTATATATCTTCTAGTTACCTACCTGTCACTACCATTCTGCCTCCATTTAATCAGGCAGTGGCATGACCATGCAGCAGGCACGCCAGGGGCGCCCCATGGGCAAGCCAGTCTATGCAGACAAGGGCAAGACCACAAAGCTGCATGAAATTCATGCTGGATTCTCAGCCAGCTTCCCAATTCATTAGATAGCCATACAATTGTTCAGCATTAGAAACAGACTCCTCGCTTTATTAGCTCCGGCATCTTTTAATATCAATCAATATTTAGCTTTAATTTTGGAACATCATTTTAAACAACCGGGCCTGGGTATCAGAGAATTACTGTAAACCCTAGTGAGCAGGCAACATTAGAGTATCATTGTGTCTTGATTAACACATGCTCGTTTAAAAACTAACTAAGAGGTTGAGTGAATAGATTGATGCCCAGGACCCTGATGTTTTATTTTTCACGGAATCCTGGAAAACAGTTATGTCAGCCCCCAACTTGGCTTAACCGATAACACTGTTATAAAATCACCTATGTAAACGTCCCGCTAGCTCCTTATGGAGGGGTAGAGGTAATTATCACAATTCTTGGTCTTCCTTCCTTTTGTGCACCTTCCATTGCCCTTTCCAGGGAATATATGATGATTCGGATATCTTCTACTTTAAAAAAAAATGTTTTAGGCTTTAAGGTTCTCAAACTTCTGATGCAATATTGTCTTTAGATCTGGCTCACTTTGTGGCCAAGTAGTCCATGTGTAATCCTTGGGGAATTTATCTTACTTCATTCTTTCTACGAGATGTTTTGGTTGATTTAAACTTCAATCAGCTGGTAATTAGGCATACCCATCAGCCAGGATTTGATTTTTTCACCCCTTCATTTATGACCAATTCAGGAAATTCTTTCCTTAATATCCACTGATCACTTTTTCATTATTTCCAATGTTTTTAATAATACGTTTCACAGAAATATAGCAGCTGTGGTGAATACCAGAAATGTGAAAGCTGTCAATAAGTCTTTGCTAATGCTGTGCATGATACGCCTATTAGGTGGCACTGGTAACACACAGATGCATACACGAACAACTGTTGATGGGTCTCCAACACATTTGATTGTGTGGCTCCTAAGCACCCTAACACCAGACAAATATCAGGCAACCAAATAGCCTATCTCCAAGCTAAGGGTTATGAAACGGGCTAAGATGGAATATGAATTGGCAGAGTGCTTACGATCATGGTGCCCAAGATACATATATAATACATAGCAGCCTGCAACATTTGTATAAAAGCCTGGAAATTCTGTTCTTATTACACGCTAGTTGTGACATCATAACTGACATGTAATAGGAAAATTACACCATAACTGCTCTGTAATCAGTTATGCTTGAGTTGGGATGTCACAATACCTCTTGCTTCAGCAAGCAGAGAGAATTTCAGCTGTCACTGCAGCACTTATAGCCACGAAAAGCTTTTCAAATTCTTTGCTTGCAGAGTAGTTTTCTGTGACACACTGCAGCCGGAAATTGAGAAGGAACCAATGGTTCTAGGTCAAAGGATCGACAGTAAAAGGGTCGAGAGGTCAAAGGATCAACACCAAAGGGTCGACAAGTCAAAGGATCGAATTATTTTTTTTCTTCACTTTTTTTTTCACTTTTTTTTTGGAGGGGGGGGGGGGGGGGGTTCATGCCCCAACCCTCTTTTTTTGCTAAAAAATCCCTTTTTTTCCCTAAACGAAAACCCCCCAAAAATATATAATTTAAAAAATAAATTCGATCCTTTGACCTGTCGACCCTTTGGCGTCGATCCTTTGACCTGTCGACCCTTTGGATTCGATCCTTTGACTAGACACCGGAACCGATTAAGGTAGAATGTTTAACTTGTACACTGCTGGAGTTTAACTCATGAGCAAGAAGCTGCATGTTATTACTTACTGTAATGCATCAAATTCATGTTTTTTTTCAATACATTTTATTAAACTGCTGTAACTATTTTTCAGCAACACATTACATTTAAAAAAGCTAAAATAATCTAAACGGATTCTATATTGATAATATGGATCAGCAAATGGAAGATCTTACATCATATTAACTAAGAGATGAGATATTAAAGGGAATGACCGTGTGTGGCCATTTATTGTAAGGAATACAAATACCCCCTACCATTAATAAAAATGATACTGAAAGTCACCTTGGAGTTGAGACGTGTTCACAGTGGAACTTTAAAATTTAAATAACAGAATGGAACATTGATACCAACTTGTGTGAACGCTAAACAAAGGAAATATTAAGGAAATATTTGCAAGCAGAAATAATAGAACTGTGGAAATAAAAATGAAGACAAGTAAGATATTTTCCTTTTTGAATTGTGGTGCTCAAAAAAATGTACCCTTGGGGAATGGAACCTTTGAGATTTGAGACATTTTGCTGGAGCGAGAACAAATTCTCAAGATTCTTTGTGTTTGAACGATTGTGCTTGAATCTTGGGGACGGGTACCCCGAATTTTGATTGAGACAATATTACCGTGAGTCCAGGGAAAGTATCACAGTTGTTTTGTGGAACTGCTTTATGCTTGGGGAAGGGAGCTGAAAGTAAGCTGAAAGAAGCTCAGTACTTTAAGTTGAACACTATTTCCGTTGACTTGGACATCCCTACACATAGTACAGATTTAGTTGTGAGGGCAAGAATAGGTTTTGGACACAGATTACAAAGTTGAACTCTTTGACTCAGAATTCCCTTAGTTTGAATGAGGTAGGGAAATCCTAAATTATTATCGGGCAAGTTAGGCTTTCAACCATCCTGATTTTTAAGTTAATAACATTTTATTTTGAACTCTGATTCTGTTGTCTGTGTGCTGCTTGATGATGCCTTCACACTACACCACATTGCACTTTCACCCTCCTTTCACTCTCCCAACCACCTTCCTCAGCCTCGTTTACTACCCTACACTGCCACTTAGTTTCACTCCCTTTACTCACCATACACACACTTCTCAGACACAAGAACCATTTTCTATCACCAACCAATATCTCACCTTGCATATACCCTTTGCTAGTGTCTTCCACGCTGCAATCCCTCCTCCGCCTTGTCTCTTGGCCCACTTTCTCAGCCATTGACCTGAACCGAACAAACAACACTCCCCTGTTCTTCCCGTGCCTTTCTATCCTCCTCCCCCCTTACATTTGCCCTAATGGTTAGATTGGTTTCTCGGGCCAATCCCTGCCCCCTTACCCCCCCCAATCACCCCACCCTCCCAAGCCAGGTCACAGAGATGCAAACCACACAGGTCTGCCAGTCACAATGGCCGCACTCTCCAGCAAGAGTCTGCAAAGACAGTGTGTCAGTTCATATTGCATGGAAGTGCGTTCTACCAGAAGGATTTTGCCGTCTCCTCGCTCTCCATGGGGTTGTATGTTCCGCCTTCTGCTACAAGGGTCACAGTATAAAAAAGCAATTTTAGCAACAAAGAAATCTTTCTTTGCTAAGTACATTGGAAATTCTATTAACATCCAGGGAGAAGACCAATACATTCAATTAGCACCCGGGAATGGGTATGCAACCAATCGGATTGCTCGAAATGCAGGCTGTTTCTATTAATGCAAGACCACTTTTCGAGCTATCCCGATGGCTGCTTCCCAGGCCAGCATCGCCCCCCTCACCCTTCCTTCTTGATTTGAAACCTTGCTCCACTCTTCCCGCACTTACTGGCTTAGCAGAGCGGCAGCACATGACGCTGCTCCTGCTCCTTCCTGTGTGTCCTCTCTGGCCGCCGTGAGAGCCTGTATGGAGCCCAATCTTCCAGATCCATGGCTGACATATTTGGTGAATATTTCATTTGAATACGTGGCATCCCGTTCATTCAAACGAATGAATTTGCTCTCAGCACCCCGGGTTATCGGATAGGCAACCCGGGATGCTAATAGCGTTACTACCCTCTCTGGCATGAAAGATCGAGTGGTATTGCCCCCGGGACCCTCATTAACCTGGGCCGATACCACTCGATCTGGCTTGCTGGATCAGGTAGTAACGCCTAATGAACACAAAGATCCTATATCATGTTTGAAGGATCTACCTGCTACAACTGAACTTTGAAATAGGAGTTCCTCCTTTTCAAATAGAATAATCGTGTTTGCCAGATCTGGAGATATTCAGTCAAACAATGTGCAATCTTTTCATGGAATGTTTAACACTATCAGAGTTCACAATGGTCTCAACATAGAAAATTAAGGTTCCTTGTGATAAAGTATGGGTCCACCCTTGATTGTTGTCCAGTGAAGACCCTTCATGAACATATCTATCTTTGCGCTGGCTTTGGCTCATAATTAATGGTACCTTCAAGCCTTGGATTGTTTTTCAACTTTAAACAAGCTATTAATAAACCTCTGAAGAAACTCACCTTTGATCATTAAGATACAGGAAATTTTCATTGTATTTCTTTACTTCTGTTGGAACTAGATTGGCAGAAAAGGCTACAACACAGCAATTGCATGCCTTTTTAGAATCTGTTATTTTGTTATTTTTTTTAAGGTGATCAACAGTCTGGCTTTCAAACCCTCCCAGGGGCACAGAACAGATACTTTTGTTGCTTTTATATGCTCTTATCAGACGAGTAGTTTTGGGTGGTGTGGTAGCTTTATTGCTGCTTGATGTTTTGGCAGCGTTCAACACTGCTGATTATAAGCTCATATTAGACAGGATTCTACAAGCTGGTATCTGAGGCAGAGAGTGAAATGGGCAGATTTCTTTCCTTCGGACTGACCGTAAACTACTGCTGAAAGATATTTTTCTTATCTGCATTCCATTTCTTGTGGTGTTCCTACATCACCTTTACATTATTTACATATGACCGTTAATAAAACTGATTCTAGATCATGGTTTCCAGTTTTTTCTTATTCTGATGGCACACAGACTTTAGAATGTCTAGAAGGGGACAACCTGCTAACAGCACAGTCTTTGAGCTTGTGCCTTACAGCAGTTGAGTGGAGAAAGAAATTAAAGTTATTCACTGTAGTGACTAGAGTACTCATAGTGCATAGACTCCTTTCCTCCATCCATGCAGGTGTCTCTCAACATGGGGATGGTGCTGGAACCTTTGGTAGGGAAAAATTGAGCTTCCCCTATAGCGTGCGGGGGTGCAGCCTCGGACATGCCAACGCCCCGCCGAGGACCCGCCCTCCGGTGCCTAACCACAGTCCCCTTTGAACACATCTGATGCTTCGATACCTGGCTATGCTTATTACATATTAGCCTTTGGCATACTAGCGGGGGAAGGCATATGGGACCTATGGAGGAAAGGGGACTAGGGGCTATGAATAATCTATGTGAGCGGGGCTAATCATCTTGAAGCGTTTCAGCGGTAAAGAAAGATTTAGAAATGAGAGGTCCAGGACAATCCGCTGGCCAGCCCGGTGGTTCTTGGGTAGCGCAAAAATTCTGGAATAGTAACCGGAGCCCCTGTCTTCAAAAGGAACCGGTTCTATCGCCTGTATCTCCAAGAGCGAAAGGACTTCCCGTAAAAGAGCATGGAACCTGATCTGACGAATAAGAGGAGAGGATGGTAGAGGCAAAGGAAGAGGAAGACTGAAGCCCGCAGAGACTACGGATATGAGCCACAGGTTGCTGAAACAATGCTTCCAGGTGTCCTGGAACAGAGCCAAACGACCCCCTCACAGGTGAGCTGTGTTCCTCGTGCTCGACATAAATGCGTCTTGGCATCAGAGGAGGGGGGAATGGAAAAACTAGCGCAAAGTCCTCTGCTGCTTCCTCTTGTTGTCGCTGGACAACCTAGGCCTCTGCGTACCGCGGTCCTGGAACCCCTTGAAGCCGGAGAAAGCACAGAGCTTGAACTCTGTGTGGCCATGGGACTGGAGGGAAGGATTTCCGACCTGGTTGTGTCAGGGTGCTCAAGGACTAGGCGGTTTCAATGGAGGTTTTCTTCTTTGTCAACTAGTCATCTGTTGACAAATCAAAAAGGTCCACGCCCTCGAAGGGCAGATCCAGGATGCGTTCCGGCACGTCAGATGAAAACTTAGTGCATCCATGCCGTCCTTCTCACCTCGACCCCAAGGGACAGCCCACTGCTGGCTGTGTCGATGTGGGAGACCGAATACTCCATGAGGTCCCGTGCAATGGCCCTGGCATCTGCCAGGCTAGCCTTGATGGAGGCTTGCTTGTCCGAAGGGAGGCCGTTCAGAAATTCCCAGAGCTCCCGCCACAGCTCCCGGTTAGCCGCAGCCAAGAGGGCATCAGCGTTGGCTTGCCGCAGATGCAGTCCTGAGATGGAATAACAGTGTTTTCCCAAAATCTCCTCCTTGGAGAGGCAACTGGAGGTGGCTCCCGTAGAGAAATATGACAGTTTATAATAAAAGGCCGCTGCAGGCACCACTGAGGAATGCGGCTGCGGGTGGGAGGCAAGGAGGATTGGCTCCCCGTCCATCAGCCTAGACCTCCTGTCCAAATTCTTGTTCATCTGGGTGTTGGCCCTGGGCTTCTCCAAGACCTTTTGCGCCACCTGCAGAACCTCCTTCTGGAGAGGGATGCCAGACCGGATCGTGGTGCGCTTCCCCAAGACCTCCAGTCCGGAGCCGCAGACATGTCCAACGGCTGTAGTTGTACAGGAGGAGCAGGAATGATCAGAACAACTGGTAGGGCCTGAACCGGTGGAGGGAATGGCACTGGAACCAGCAGTGCTGGAAGAACGGGAGGAGGGGGTCCGGGCAGAACCGCTTGCAGGATGACCTTCACAATGTCCTTCAGGAGCCACTTCATCTGAGGGGAATGCATGACAAAGAGGAAGTGCTCAAAGAATCAGTACTCACAAGCCACCGAGTCCGTAAGGGCATGTAACGCTCACCTGATTCTCGCAGAGGCGCCGGTCTTGACTGGGCGACTACCGCATCTTCAAAGGTGATGTGTAGCACCCGGTTGGCTCTTTGGGCTGGACCTCAGTGCACTGTATGCCTGACGTGTAGAGTAAGATGTCTGCAGATAGAAAATATGGGGTTAATGAACTGGGGGTGTTGGGGTGTCCCTATCTCTTTCCTCTTCTCCTCTCCTGTAGACCCCCAAAGGTTAACGCTCTCACCTTAGGTAAGTGAATGCCGAGCTCTCCATCTGCCTCAGGGCAGGGTGCTGTAACCAGTTTCTTCACTGGATAGGTAGCGCAGGCCTCTTGACTTCAGAGGACTGCTGTCCGTCGTTTACTGCACGAACGGCAAGTTTCGAGTCATTCAAATGTCTTTAAAGTCTTTAGTAATGATGTCTCTTGTTTTGCAGGGTTCCGGCGATGGCGGATGACGGGCTGAAGTGAGTTGAAGATGGAGCCCGAGTGATGAATAGAAGCGCCTGGAAGCACGTAAGTAAGCGCTTGTTGCCTGCTTCACTATGCGCTCCAACTGTCTTTTTATTTTGCAGGTACGAGTTCGGAGCGGCTGCAGGGTGCCGGAATACCCACTGGATTAGATGTGGAAAGGAGTAATGGCACGTGAGTATTAAAGTTCCCCAATGTCTTTAAACGCACCTTGTTTTGTCTTTCAGATGCCGGATGCAGCGCCGAAGGCCTCCGGAGCGTGTGAAGAGTTGGTAAACTTTTGTCTTTCAGATGCCGGAAAGCAGTGTGAAGACCTCCGGAGCGCACGAAGAGTAGGTAAGCCTTTGCCTTTCAGATGCCGGAATGCTAACCTGTTCTTTCTTGTCTTTATAGGTGTTGCTGAAGACTGGATTCAGGATGGTAAGCCTTTTTCCTTAGGCCCAGGACCGGATGCAGAAGACACGATGAGCGTTCTGCTGCAGAGGTTGCAGAATAACGCAAAGCAAGATTCATCCACCGGGTGTGGTTTAAATAGCCTCCTGTAGTGCTTAGGTGTCTCCTTCCACAGCCACGCCCAAGTAAGAAAAGAGTTCCTGGTAAGAAAAGAGTTCCTGCCTTCCAGAAGAGTTCCAGTGTTCTGAATCTAGGGAGTGGGTCCAGCCCCACCCAATAGGAAAAGTAGTTCCAAACAGAAGAGGATCAGAGGCTCAACTGGCAGGCAAGTAAGCAGCATGGTCTGCTGAAGGTAAGTCCACCCAAGCATTATGAGCCCGGCGCTTCCAGCGCTGGGACTGGGCATATTTATGAGCCTGGTGCCACTGGCGCCAGGACTGGGTCCAAAAGGTCCCAATTGGGACTGGTTGGCACTCGGAACCTGGGTTATGGATCTGCTTCCAAGGGAGTTGGGAAAACCCTGACCTTTTGGAAGCAGAGATCATGACAGTACCCCCCCTCAAGGCCGCTCCCAAACCGGGCGTCTCCGGGGGTTTTGGCTTGTCAGGAAATGTTCGGTGAAATCTTTTGATTAGGCGAGGAGCGTGGACATATTCAGCAGGTTCCCAGGATCTCTCTTGGGGGCCGTAGCCTTTCCAGTCAATTAGGTAGAATAGTTTAGATTTGGAGATCTTGGAGTCCAGAATGCTTTTGACTTCAAACTCGAGTTCTCCATCCACTAGGATAGGTTTTGGAGATTTGGTTAGTCGGGTTTGAGGTTGCACGGGTTTTAATAGAGAGACGTGGAAGACCGGATGTATCTTCATGTGCGGGGGCAAGTCCAACTTGACCGCTACTGGGTTTACTATGGTAGTGATGGAATAGGGACCAAGGTATCTTGGGTTGAATGTGCGTGGCCCTTTTAGAGATAGATATTTGGTGGATAACCAGACTTGATCCCCTACTTGATAGTGAGGGGCTTCCTTCCGATGTTGATCTGCTCCTTTCTTGTATTGTTCTTTAGCCCTTTGAAGGTGAGAAACAGCTTCCTTAAAGGCTTGGGTGATTGTAGAATGCAGGTAGTCTACTGCTGGTGTTTCAAGATCTTGGAGGGGATCCAACTCCGAGGTTCGAGGGTGACTGCCGTACAAAAGAAAAAACGGGGTTTTCCCAGTTCCCGAATGGACAGAGTTATTGTAGGCATACTCGGCTATCCAAAGGATATCTTTCCAAGTTTTTTCAGTTTGTTGCAGCATGCAGCGTAAATACTGTTCCAGAGTTTGATTGGTCCTCTCGGTTTGTCCGTCGGTCTGAGGGTGGTGACTGGTCGATAGTCTCACATCAATTTGAGCCGACCGACAGCAACTTCGCCAAAAATGAGAAATAAATTGACTACCTCGATCCGAAATTAGAACCGAAGGAAAACCGTGCAGTCGGACGATGTTTTCGAGAAATTCTCGGGCCAGAGTTGCTGCTGTTGGCAAGCCTTTGAGCGGAATGAAATGCCTATGGACTGAAGGGCAAATTACCCAAAAGGAGTCTAATAGGACAAAGCGAGTGCAGTTTCTTGCTTTTCCAATTAAACTCCTTTAAGATTACGAATGATTCCCGGCCAGATGACGGGGACAGCACTTAATCTATGAAAGATCCATTACTGGAGAACAAAGCCGCCTGCGGTCTACAAAAACTCCAAGTCTTGGAGAATAAGTCCACGATTACTAGAATCGTATTGTATCCGGAGCATGGAGGTAGATCGGTGATGAAGTCCATAGAAAGCGTATGCCAAGGGCGAGGTGGGATGTCAATAGGGCGTAAGAGGCCTGCTGGTCTTTCCTTTTGACTCTTGTTTTGGGCGCATACTCCACAGGACATTATAAAGTCTCTGATATCTTTTTTCCAAGACGGCCACCAGAAGTAGAGCTTGATCTTTCCTGAGGTCTTGGCTATACCGGGATGACCTTCCATTAAAGAGTCGTGATAACAAGAGATTACTTTTTTCTGTAAATCTGTGCTGGGTAGGTATAATCGTTCTTGGAAATACAATAAGTTGTCCTTTACTGCAAAGTCCTTTCCCTGCAGATGCCAATTCTGTATGTCTGCTGGAGTTACAAATTGCCTGGCTTTATCCTTAACTTCCTCTATGGATTCTGTGGCGATTACACCCAGAATTCTTTGTTCGGGAATGATTGGTACAGGTTTAGGGTTGACCAAGTGTTCTTCCACTCCCATCCGAGAAAGGGCATCGGCTTTACCGTTCTTTGTACCAGGTCGATAGGTAATTATGAAGTCTAACTAGGCAAAGAATAATGCCCAACGGAGTTGTCTAGAGGATTGGGCTTTTGCGGTCTTCAAATATTGCAGGTTTCGGTGATCCGTAATCACAGTAACGGTGTGTCGGGCCCCCAGCAGATAATGCCGCCAAGCCTTAAAGGCAGACTTGATAGCCAGAAGTTCCTTGTCAGTAATCGTGTAATTGATTTCAGGAGGCGAGAATTTGCGGGACCAAAATGCCACGGGATGCAACTGATTGGTTACCGGGTCCTTTTGTGATAGAACTGCCCCCATGGCAAGGCTTGAAGCATCAGTTTCCACGATGTAGGGGAGTTCGGGGCGAGGGTGTTTTAAGATTGGTGCAGAGATAAATTTAGTCTTCAAATCCTGGAAAGCTTGTTCCGCCTCGGTAGACCATTCAAAACGTTTGTTTTTCTTTAACAAGGCAGTGATGGGCTGGACTATTCGAGAGAATTCGGGGATAAACCTGCGGTAAAAGTTAGCGAAGCCTAACATGCTTTGCACACCTTTTACGGAGGATGGTGATGGCCATTTGAGAACTGCATCGACCTTCTTTGAATCCATACGCACTCCGCCAGGTGATAATATGAATCCCAAGAATTCAACTTCAGTCACGTTGAAAACACATTTTTCCAACTTAGCGAAATGTTTGTGTTGACGCAATCTTTCGAGGACCTTTTTCACGTGTTTCCGATGTTCAGATTCCGATGAAGAATAAACGAGGATGTCGTCAATGTAAACAACAACACATACATCTATGAGCTCTCTGAGGACATCGTTCATAAAATATTGAAAGGCGGCCGGGGCATTGCAAAGTCCGAAGGGCATGACCTGATATTCAAATAGCCCATACTTGGTGCGGAAGGCCGTCTTCCATTCATCGCCCTCTTTTACTCGTACCAAGTGGTAAGCTCCTCTAAGATCCAGCTTTGTATATATGCATGCTTTTCTGACTTGGTCCAGGAGTTCAGGGATCAAAGGTAACGGATATCTATTCTTAACGGTGATCTGGTTCAGGGAGCGATAATCGATACAAGTTCTAAGGTCTCCTTCCTTTTTTGGAACGAAGAACAAAGCTGAAGAAGCAGGGGACTTGGAAGGACGAATAAACCCATTTGCCAGGTATTGATCCAGGTATTGTCGAAGGTGAAGGTTCTCAGGCTCGGTGAGGGCATAAATTCTACTACAAGGAGGAGTAGATCCAGGTATCAGGTCTATCTGGCAGTCATAAGACCTATGAGGAGGTAGAGAGTTAGCCTGATCCTTCCGGAAAACATCTTGGTATTCTAGGTATTCGGGAGGTAACTGGGGAGTCTCTGAAGAAATTGCGGCCAGTGCAACACCAGGTGGAGGGTGACAAGTAGAGACACATTCTGGAAACTGGACCGTTCTTGCTCGCCAATCGATCAGAGGATTGTGTTTCTCTAACCAAGGTATTCCTAGAATAATCTGAAACTGAGGGGCCTTGATCACATCGAACACGATCTTCTCATGGTGTCCATCTTGACTTACTAGCGTCACCTCTTGAGTGGTATGCGTTACTGGCCCGGAGGCTATCTCCGTACCATCCACCGTAGTAATGACATCCTTTACAGCCTTGGGACAAAGAGTTCGATTCATCCTCAAAACCATTTCATGATCCACATAATTGCCGATGGCACCGCTGTCGACGTAAGCTTCAATTGCATGTAATCGATCCGGATTATCAGGGCTAATGAGGACCATAGGTATCACGAAATGCGAGGTCACGGAACTGGTTTTCACGCTCGGCAAGAGGACCTCTATTCTTGTCGGGCGAGGTCGTTTCCCTGCTCAGAGTTTGTAACTTTGGTAACTGCAGCTCCTACTGCCTTCTTGGCAGGTTTCACCGGACAGTCTCGAAGAAAGTGCCCTGAGTTTTAGCAATATAGGCATAATTGCAACTGTTTCCTCCTTTCCCGCTCCCTTTGTGTTAGAGGACCTTTCAGACCCCCTATTTGCATGGGTTCCCCGGAGTCTACTCCTTTGGAAGGAGTTGGCGGTTTGGAAAATACTCGAGCATCAAACTTGGAACGATCGGCCTTCCTGTTCTGCAGCCTGTGATCTATTTGAACGACCAAGTCTATATAATCCGAACAGTCTTGTGGGGTATTCACTACTTGGGCTAAAACGTCTTTGAGCTCTCCACGTAGACCTCTATAAAACAGCGTAATCCTTTTGTCCTCAGGCCATTGAGTTTCCACTATTAGTCTATTGAAAGATGCAATATAAGCCAAAAGGTCTTGATTACCCTGTCGCAACGAAAGAAGCTCATTGTCCAAGGCCTGCCCCTGTGAATGTCTTGCGAACAGTTTTTTCATACTAAGCTGAAAGGCTTGAAAATCATGGAGAACCGGATCATCTTGATTAACTAGAGGGATCGACCAGTCTGCCGCATTGCCACTAAGGTACGAAAGTACAAAAGCTACTTTTGCTTGATCAGTGGGAAAGGCTGCTGGCCGGCATAAGAAGTGCAACCGGCACTGATTGATAAATACTGCAAACCTCTTTGGGTCACCAGTAAATCGTTCGGGCGGAGCCAGAGGTACATTCCCAGGTAGGTTGATCTGCACTGGATTCATAGAGGATGTTGAAGGAAGATTTGCCCCTGATGCGGGTAACGGGGTCTGTCCGGCTTGTGACTGTAGCACTTGTCTAGCAAGATTGTCTGTTCTCTCCTTGGAAATAATTAGTTCCCTTCTTAGAGCATTTGTTTCCTGACGAGCTGCATGCACTTCTGCCCTTAGTTCCCCAAGTAATCGTGCTAGGGGGACAGTATCCGAGGTTTCCATAGCGCCTGGGCGAGAGTTTTGCGGTGGGCTTTGCGTTCTGTAACGCTCACCTGATTCTCGCAGAGGCGCCGGTCTTGACTGGGCGACTACCGTATCTTCAAAGGTGATGTGTAGCACCCCGTTGGCTCTTTGGGCTGGACCTCTGTGCACTGTATGCCTGACGTGTAGAGTAAGATGTCTGCAGATAGAAAATATGGGGTTAATGAACTGGGGTTATTGGGGTGTCCCTATCTCTTTCCTCTTCTCCTCTCCTGTAGACCCCCCAAAGGTTAACGCTCTCACCTTAGGTAAGTGAATGCCGAGCTCTCCATCTGCCTCAGGGCAGGGTGCTGTAACCAGTTTCTTCACTGGATAGGTAGCGCAGGCCTCTTGACTTCAGAGGACTGCTGTCCGTCGTTTACTGCACGAACGGTAAGTTTCGAGTCATTCAAATGTCTTTAAAGTCTTTAGTAATGATGTCTCTTGTTTTGCAGGGTTCCGGCGATGGCGGATGACGGGCTGAAGTGAGTTGAAGATGGAGCCCGTGTGATGAATAGAAGCGCCTGGAAGCACGTAAGTAAGCGCTTGTTGCCTGCTTCACTATGCGCTCTAACTGTCTTTTTATTTTGCAGGTACGAGTTCGGAGCGGCTGCAGGGTACCGGAATACCCACTGGATTAGATGTGGAAAGGAGTAATGGCACGTGAGTATTAAAGTTCCCCAATGTCTTTAAACGCACCTTGTTTTGTCTTTCAGATGCGGGATGCAGCGCCGAAGGCCTCCGGAGCGTGCGAAGAGTTGGTAAACTTTTGTCTTTCAGATGCCGGAAAGCAGTGTGAAGACCTCCGGAGCGCACGAAGAGTAGGTAAGCCTTTGCCTTTCAGATGCCGGAATGCTAACCTGTTCTTTCTTGTCTTTATAGGTGTTGCTGAAGACTGGATTCAGGATGGTAAGCCTTTGCCTTTCAGATGCCGGAATGCTAACCTGTTCTTTCTTGTCCAGGACCGGATGCAGAAGACACGATGAGCGTTCTGCTGAGGTTGCAGAATAACGCAAAGCAAGATTCATCCACCGGGTGTGGTTTAAATAGCCTCCTGTAGTGCTTAGGTGTCTCCTTCCACAGCCACGCCCAAGTAAGAAAAGAGTTCCTGGTAAGAAAAGAGTTCCTGCCTTCCAGAAGAGTTCCAGTGTTCTGAATCTAGGGAGTGGCTCCAGCCCCACCCAACAGGAAAAGTAGTTCCAAACAGAAGAGGATCAGAGGCTCAACTGGCAGGCAAGTAAGCAGCATGGTCTGCTGAAGGTAAGTCCACCCAAGCATTATGAGCCCGGCGCTTCCAGCGCTGGGACTGGGCATATTTATGAGCCTGGTGCCACTGGCGCCAGGACTGGGTCCAAAAGGTCCCAATTGGGACTGGTTGGCACTCGGAACCTGGGTTATGGATCTGCTTTCAAGGGAGTTGGGAAAACCCTGACCTTTTGGAAGCAGAGATCATGACAGGGCACAGGTCGTGATGGGTAGATGTATCCCTAAGGAGACCAGAAACCTGCACTGTAGGATCCGTTGCCACTTCCAGAGGGAACAGGGCTAGGATCATCTTGCAAAGCCCATTAGATGAACAAAAGCACAGCCGGGTCCTGAGTCGGATCCAAGATGGACCCGGCCTGGCAGGCTCCACCACGTGCTGCTCTGCTATTTTGAAGCCATGCGTCATGCCCTGGGCGGGAGGGCGCAGAGACCCTGAGCCAAGAGAGGCCCCAGACAGAGGAAGATATGGCTTGGGTCTTGCAGCCGAAGTGGAAGCGTCAACCTCAGAGAACATTCTGGTGGGCGCTGAGCCCTCTCCTGGCTGGCCAGTAGTCGGAACGCCCTGACTCGTGAGCTCCGGTAGGCTGGACGCCCTCGGCCCCTGCATCGGTAGTCATGCTGGATCGCACTGAGGACATACTCTTTCTTGGAGGTGGCACTCAATGATCCCTTACCCCTTGGGGTTGAAGAAGATGATGAACTTTATCGCCCTTGCGAGGACAGCCCACTAGGGCCCCCGAGCCCATCGGCTTGGGAGCCGGTATCCTGGAAGACCTCAGGTTTTCCCCTGCAGTGCCAGGAAGAGTCACCGGTTCCCTCGGCTTTCAAGCCTGTAGTCTTAAAGGACTCTGGCCTGTCATAACCTGAATTCGAGGAACCCCGAGCCGTGGGACCCCCAGTGAAGGAGGTGCTGCACTGTGGAGCCGTGCTGAACGGAGGGCCTACCTTGTCTTGACGAGTGGTCCTGGAGACGAAGTTCTTAAGGTGGGGAGGAGAAGTGTGGAAGATCTCCCTCCACCGCGACAACTGATTCTTCAATGCCCTGTGACCGAGAGAGCTGCAAGCCGAACATATTTTCCAGCGGTGATCGGGCCCCAAACACTCAAGACAGAGTGCACGGGGGTCAGAGGATGGGAACGAGCTGTCGCATGAGGCACATCTCATGAATCCTCCTGAAACCGACATGCACCGGGAGAAGCAAGGCACCGAAGGGAAGTAAGACTGAAAAAACAAACCACTGTCTGTGCGGAAAAAGGGAATGAGTTGAGGTGCCTCGGCAGGGCGTCCCCACGCCTGAGGCCGCACTCCCGTGCTATACTAAATTTAAAGAGGAAGCTCCATTTTTTGCTGCCAAAAGTTACGGTACTGTCCCCATGGGTGGAGGAAAGGGGACAGGACGTACGAGTATGGACAATTCGTAATGCTTAACTCAGAAAAGACAGAAGGGCTAATTGTTGGTGGCTCCAGCAATCACTGGACTAAGCATTCTTACACATCTGTTTCCACCCTGAACCCTCTTCCCGTGACAAGAACTTCAGCTTTAGGATCACCACGGCTTTGTATTCCCAGGTTAATACAGTTGTTGGTACCAGTTAAGTTTCTTCAGAAAGTTGTACGTTATACCTATAGGGGAACTGCTGCTCGCTTATCCTAAGCTGGCAGATACAGTTGGGTCACCAATGGAAAGAATGGAATAAGCTGCTACCTGTATACTCCCATTGGTATCTTTCGTGGATTCACATGGTGTTAAAATATTCCCTGTCACAAAGGTGGAAAACCTCAGTAACATTAAGCATATTTCATAGAAAACCAGAAACTGATTTCATATTGGTGTTCTCAGTGTTTTTTTTTTCAGTCATTTTCCCATTAGGCAATAGGTGGCGCCTCTTACCTCAACCCACTGAGGCCATCTTCAGATTTATATAACTCACATAATAGTGTTAAGATGAACCACGTGGGACATATCTTGAACTTCATTTCCCAGTCATATTTGGCAGGCGGATTGGAGTCATTGATAGTTGTTGCCTCTGTGGAAAGGACTCTTGAAGGCATCAAGATGCCTGCCTTCCTTGTCTGAAGGGACTGCACATGGCGAAGAGGGTTTGGGCTGACCTCTTTCTTGCTGCAGCAGAGACCGCAGAGCCAAGGATAGGTGCATGTGTGCAGGCATTTGGATGCATAAACCAGTGCCCTATATTTCTTGTAAAAACGGTCTAAGTGGGGACATCAAAGAATTTCTAATTCCAACAAAGCAGTCTTCCCAGATGTTGTCCAGGTTTGGAATAGACACTACTGTTTTTCTGGACTTCCCCTTCACTGGTAAAGGAATTTGAAGTATGCCATACTGATTTTTGAACACTGTTTCACATAGTTGACCTGTACTGCTCAGACATCGCCATCCTAGCTAGGGAAGCTTGTGAAAACACCCTGTTGTCTAGCTGAAGATCAGTTTCTCACACTGAATACAGGATAATGAGAAACCATGCCAAAAAAGTCAGAATGTGAGAATTGGATATCTTATGGAGGAACAAGATAGAATATAGAATATCTTGGAAGGCCCAAGATAAAGTAGAGATGTATGGCTGCAGTGTGAAAATGGGTTTTTTGACCTCCCCAGCGACATAAGTGGTTGTTCTTAGGCCACAATAGGCAGACATTTCAACAGCAGATGCACGGAAAAAGTGGTCGACAAAGTAGTGGTTGACGGATTGCTAGTTGATGAGGCCATCAATTGGACAATCCCAGAATCTGTGAATAAAGTTGTTGTCAAAGAGGTTGACGCGATAGACCGCAAAGGCTTCAGTGGCATAGCCATCGAAGATGTGGGCGTCAATGGTGTTGTGGACAGCTTGTGTATGTGCTTCATAAATGAATGCATCAACAAAGAACTACTAGTCGGCGGGAGCGTAGACCTGGAGAAGCGGCCCCGAAGCTGTAGACTAATCTTTCATCGACTAAGCAGATCGTTCATGTGGTGTTGCCGCTGAAGAGGCAGAATATTTGAGGCACAGAGAGCTTATCAAGAACCTTCTGAGCTCTGGTGGATTCCTCCCCCTTATGTATAATTTATAATTGGTTATTTATAACGTGCTTAGTACCGAAGAGGTTTTTAAGTGCAGACCCGGGATTCGAACCTGTGTTGCTCTGCGTCTTGCTTCCAAGACGAAGCGCGTTGCCACTGAGCTATACTACCCTCTTCACCTATTTTCCTTCATGGGCCCTTGACTTCTTAGACGAGATGCTAAGATCCTCACTGATGCAGAGATTGAGGCTACAGTGCTTCATCAATCCAATCCATCAGTATCCTGTACCTGTCTTTCAAAGTTTTATTTGATAAAGACTGAAAATTAGGATAAGACACAAAATCGTGGTCACAGTACAGGCAGTAAAGACATTCTTCATGCTGGTCCACTACATAAATATTCTTTAATATGCATTTAGTGCAAGCTTTAAAAAGGCTCTTCTTTTTGGCTTCAGTCATGGTGGGCAAAGGAGTGGAACACATCAATGGATTCTGCCCTGAGGAAACAGAGTTAACTTGGGGAGCCCCTAAAGAGTGTGAAAGCTACCAGAACCCACTATAAGAAAGTGCTTAGTAGGTTCAGAATGATCGAAACAGCTGAAGCTGTAGAAAGAAGACTTGCATAGAAATTCATAGAGAAAAGTGAGAACTGTTGAGAGGGGGCTCCCAACTCAATGTGCAGTACAGAACCTGAAGGGGGCCTCCACGAGTGGAGGTAGGGAAACATCTGACTATGGACTGAAGGGCAAATTACCCAAAAGGAGTCTAATAGGACAAAGCGAGTGCAGTTTCTTGCTTTTCCAATTAAACTCCTTTAATATTACCAATGATTCCCGGCCAGATGACGGGGACAGCACTTAATCTATGAAAGATCCATTACTGGAGAACAAAGCCGCCTGCGGTCTACAAAAACTCCAAGTCTACCTGTAATGTCAGGAATGGCTTCAGAATACTACTGTGTGTGCAAAGCTATTGCCAACTGTAGAAACAGAGCATTTTATTAAGCAGGGTCCTGGATGTACACGAGTCAAGGGCCAAGGTAAGCCACAGCCAATTATTTGGACAATGCCATGAGTTGCTGCCATTGTTAGGGAGGTGATGCAGGATAAGTGCTGGCTAGTAGGACAGCGCACACATACACACGCCCATAAGCCACCGCACCTATTAAGTCTGGCTCGGTCCAAGCCCTGGGAACGCCCAATTATGCCCCAACACAACACTTATCAGTGTATGCATCACGCATGTAGGTTGAATTAACAGCCTGGGAACCTGAAAGGGAAGCATGCAGGAAGAGAGCTGCCGAGTCAGCCATCATTACATTATGGGGAAGGAGCTGCTAGAGGGGTTATGTGTAGGCAAGCAGAATTGTACAGGTCTTGAGCAGTGTTGTAAAGCCGTGCCCACCATGGCCGAAGAATACATTAACAGTGAACTTGTAAAGGTGCAATCGACCAACTGTATCCTACCCGACTTTACCGTACAAGGTTAATTGTGCAAAATGCTATTAAAACCCAGTTGGGCAACATTTTGTCATGGGGAGACTATGCTGCTTTCCGGACCCATTTCTGCACAGCTGTATGGAACTAAACCCATCTCTACTTTAGCAGCCTGGTGTTCTATTTGGATTACTGGTGCAAGGTGGTAGGCTCCGTCATCATGCACAATTTATTTCCTTTTAGGAAGCAGAAACTGAAAACATTGGCTCGGTTTAAGACATTTAAAACATTATCAAAGAAACCTTTTGTTATAAATATCAACTTGCAGGGTTAATAATAGAATGCATCCCTGTGAACAAGAGATAATGCATCCCTGACAGCCTGCCATTTTTGTTAAGCATCTAGGACACAATTTAAAACGCACAGATTCTTTATTTCTGAAGCAATAAAAGCAGACAAGAAAATAGGTACTCAACTAAACCAAACACAAATATCTAGAAGCATTTATTTTAAAAGAGGTATACATACGTCAGTGCTAACCTATGCAAATTAACAAGTAAAGAAAAACTATAGAAAAACACACAGACAACATAACACAAAGTGTTTTAAAATGGCTTCTGGCTAAGTGTCTCATGTGACTAGGCCAGTGCCTTGGCCTTGTAGATGGGGGGAGGATAAACCAGAGGAACGCCTATGTGCTTCTTACCTTCGTAGTGCCAGCATGAGTGACTGCAGAAGCCAGTCATCCATCTCACCCTGCCCATGAGGCAGCTTGGCCGTTCTCCCAGTTTGTGATTAGGAGGCCAAACACCCACACGCCAAGACTTGCACAGAGCGGATCATCCCTTCAGGAGGCGGGTGACCGCAAACCACCCCTAGGATGCCGATTGATAGCTTTGTGGCACTGCAAACCCCAACATAACGTTTAGCAGCAGTGATATGCCAAGGTTTACATCAAAGCCCATGCCTCAGGAAGGCAAATGCAAATACGCAGCATAGACAGTCTCCAGACATTCGTATCCGGGCCCACGGAGCAAAGGAAAAGCACCCGGCAGACATGGAGGAGAGAGGGGGGTGGAGCATAACCCCCTTTTTAAGTCTTCTCAACAAACACTTCCGGGAGGGGACGACAACCATAGATCAACAAAGACAAAGGGAGGGGGCTTTACGCAAAAGAAATTAAACAAAGTGTGGATTGTAAAGGTGAGGTAAGCAGTGGAGGAGGACCAACAGACAGAAGGAAGGAAGGATGGAGCAGCGGTTCGAAAAATACTGGTGAAAGGCAGAAGGCGGTACTGCATTGCGAGTGTGTATATGTGTGGGAGGCAAATGTGTAGGTGGAGGCAAGGTCACAGAAGAGAAAAATGTCATTGGGACAGATTGGTGTGAGGAGACCGAGGAGGGTTGAGTGTAAAGAAGGGAAAGACATACCTGAGCATGACTGGCTTAGCTCAAGTCTTGCAGAGCACATTTAAGGTACAATCTCAAGCCCTTTACAGAGCTAATGTACGGATAAAACAGGAAAATCTAGGAAACCACAGAAGGAGTTCAGACAACCAGCATTTAGGCAATCACCCATACAAAGAAAAGCCAGCTGAAAAGGAACAAGTTACTTACCTGTAACTGTTGTTCTCCAGCATGGGTCTGGCATGGATTCACAAGCTCATGAATATTCCCCGTCGTCAGGCTGAGAATCCTCAGTAAAGAAAAAATCAGTATCAGTTTCATTTCTGGTCTGTCTTTCTTAGTAGTAACCAATCACTGATCTCTGGGTCATACTGCCCCCAGCCAATGACTGCCCTCTCCCTAAGACCCTCCCCTGGCAGCCATCCTCAGATTTCGTAGCACTTTAAGTGGCAGTATGACCAAGTGAAGAGCGGCAGAGGGGAAGGAGGGAGGGTTCGCATGTGAATCCATGCCAGACCCATGCTGGAAAACAACAGTTACAGGTAAGTAACTTGTTCCTTCTCCAGCATGGGGTCTGGCATGGATTCACATGCTCATGAATATAACAATACATAGCAGTATACACATGCACAACCACAGGAGTTGGCAAAAGGCTCAACATTAAGCAGTACAACAACTCAACATTAAGCATCTCTTACCTCCTCACCAGGCTCACCTTAAGCGAACAGGTTGCGCAGCACTGCTTGGCCGACCCTGGACTCCTCCCTGTAGTCCAGATCGACACAGTAGAATCTTGTGAAGGTGTGCGTCGACCTCCATGTAGCAGCCCTGCAAATGTCCAGCAGGGGCACACCAGACAGGAACGCCGTGGTAGCAGCAATCGCTCTGGTCGAATGGGCTCTCGGACGGCCAGGCAGCGGTTGGTTTGCCAACCGGTGACAATGCATGATGCAGCCAGAGAGCCATCTGGAAATGGAAGCCTTCGAGAGAGCCTTCCCTTGATTCACAGGTCCAAAGTTCACAAACAGCTGTGATGTCTTTCGAAAACTCTTTGTGCGGTCCACATAGAACTTCAGCGCTCTACCCACATCCAGCGAGTGCAAAGTACTCTCGGTCGAAGGCGACGGGAACAAAACTGGCAACACCAAGGGCTTGTTGCGGTGGAAGTCCGACGGCACCTTGGGCATAAAGGAGGGGTGCGTCCTCAGCACCACCCTCGTGTCGTGAAAAGTCAAGTATGGAGGCTTGCAAGATAGGGCCTGGATTTCTCCCACTCGTCGTGCGGAGGTGATGGCCATGAGAAATGCTGTCTTCCACGACAGGAACTTCAACTGCGCCGAATGCATAGGCTCGAATGGGGCCCCCCCCCCCATCAGCCTGGTCAGCACCACGTTGAACCCCCACGCCGGGGCAGGGGGGTTCACCGGCGGGAATGATAGGAATAGTCCCTTCATAAATGTCTTCACCAGGCGATGAGACCAGAAGGACGCCCGTCCTGTAGTTCTGGTGTATCGGGAGATGGCCGCCAGATGTATCTTGATGGAGGCGCGAGCCAGTCCAGCTTTGGCCAGCAACAGTAGGTACGGAAATACTTGAGGGGCCGTAAACCGCAGAGGGTTAATCTTCTGTGCACGGCACCAGACAGAGAACCTCTTCCACTTATGTCCATAGTATTTGAGAGTTGAGGACGTCCTAGCTTTTGCAAGAACCTCTCTGCAGTCAGCCGGGATATCGTATCCTCCAAACTCTAGTGCTGTAGGAGCCAAGCCTGCAAGTTCAGCAACTCTGGGTCGTGATGAAGAATGGTGCCTCCTTCCTGGAGAGAAGATCCGCGTCCGTCGCCAGCTTGATAGGTGGGGACGCTGACAAGTCCAGAAGGTCTGGGAACCAGATCTGTCTCGGCCACGCCGGTGCGACGAGGATCATCCTGCACCTGGACCTCTTGAGCTGGTTGATGAGACGGAACGGCAACGGAGGGAACGCGTAGAGGAACATGCCGTCCCAAGGGAACGAGAAAGCATCGCCCATGCTCCTCGGCTGTACGAACCTGCTGGCGAACCTCTGGCACTTGGAGTTCGTCGCCGTCGCGAACAGGTCGATCTGGGGTTTGCCCCATTGTTGAAAGAGCCGATCCACCTGGTCCTGGCGTAGTTCCCACTCGTGGCACGAGCGCAGCTCCCTGCTGAGTGAGTCGGCAATGGTGTGTTTTATTCCTGTCAGGTGGAAGGGAACCAGAAACATCCCCCGGGCGACGGCCCAGTGCCACAGATCCTGGGCCTCCTTGGATAGGGCTGGGGATCTGGTGCCTCCCTGCTTCCGGATGTAGAACATTGTGGTGGTGTTGTCGGTAAAGATCCTCACCACTTTGTCCTTGAGGGACGGAAGGAACGATTTGAGCGCCCAGAACACGGCTCGTAGCTCCAGGATGTTGATGTGGAGAGTCCTCTCCTCCGGGAGCCAGAGGCCTCTTGCGTGGAGATCTCCGGTGTGGGCCCCCCCATCCTTCCAGGGAGGCGTCCGTCGTTACCGTCTCTTGATACGCCGGGGTCTGAAAGTGCATGCCTCCCGTGAGGTGCGCACAGGCACTCCACCATAGAATCGCCCGACGGAACTCCTCGTCGAGCGGGATCCTGTCTTCGAAGCTGCCCGCTGCCTGAATCCAGCGGGCGTCAAGGAACTCTCGTAGCGGATGCATCCGAAGTCTGCAAAGGGGCACAAGGTAGATGCATGAGGACATCATCCCAAGGAGGGACTTGATGGACCTCACTCTGGCCACATCCGTGGATAACAGGCGCTGCACCTTGCCCAAAATGGCCTTAGTCCTTTCTTCCGACGGAGATGCCAATCGATTCACTGTATCGAGCGTTGCTCCCAGAAACAGTGCCACCTGCGACGGGACCAGATGGGATTTGGGGTAGTTGATGGCGAATCCCAGCTCCGTGAGCAGGGGGACGGTCCTCGCTGTGTGTTCGACGGCGAGTTCTCTTGACCTTGCACGGATTAGCCAGTCGTCCAGGTAGGGGTAGACGCACGTACTGGAGGGTGACCATCCTGAATTTCTGTGCCTTGATGTACTTGTTCAACCGACGCAGGTCCAGGATGGGGCGCCAACTGCCCGTCTGCTTTCTGACGAGGAAGTACCTTGAGTATACTCCGGAGCCCCGGAGCCTCTTGGAGACAAGCTCGATGGAACCTTTATTGAGCATCGCCCTTACCTCCAACAGCAGTTGAGGGACGTGATTCTCCTTCCTGGCCATGGGAGGAATGCAAGGACACTTCTTTTGAAATTCTAGCAAGTGTCCGCGGGCCAGGGTGTCCAGCACCCAACGGTCGGTGGAGATGGACTCCCACACTGACAAACTTCATCAGCCGGCCTCCTACCGGGGTGCTTCGGTGGGGGCCCGACTCTACGGCCGGTTCAGTCCTGCTTGGAAGAGGCCTTGCTGCCTTGGCCTCCTTGCCGACGGCGGCGAGACCCTCCTTGCTAGCCACGCCCTCTGTAGGCCTCCTGGTAGGAGGAGCGGGCCGTCTGGCGGTAAGTAGAAGAGCCACCGCTGGATCCCTGGGAGGCTCCCAGTCTGCCTCCGGAGCTCCGAAAGGGCCGCCGTTGCTTTAGGACTCTTGGGGCTCAGCCTGTTTCCGTGTCTGTCTCAATGGCCTGGAGGGACTCATCATCCGTCTTTCCAAACAGGTTGTTGCCGTCGAACGGCATGTCCAACACTCTGGTCTGGACGTCCTGGCGAAAGTCCGTCGCCTTGAGCCATCCTCGTCGTCGGAGGCAAACCCTGCTGCCCAGTTGGCGAAATCCGGTATCAGCAATGTCCGTTGCCACCGTAATGGCGTGATCCGACGGCACCTCGCCTTCCTGCAGAATCTGTAGGGCCTCCGCCCTCTTGTCGTCCGGTAGGAAGTCTAGCAGAGGAGCTATCTTGAACCAAAGCTCCCTGTCGTAACGGGCCACAATCGCTAAAGCATTGGCCGCCTTAATCGTCGTCGCCGCCGACGAGATGACTCGTCGTCCCATGGAGTCCAACTTCTTGCCCTCGCTGCCCGGCAGGGAAGTGGAAGCCGCCGCACCCGCTAATTTCTTCTTGGCCGCTGCCGAGACGACAGAGTCCGGCGTGGGCTGGACCCTGAGGCACAAGGGGGCGGCATCGGGGACCCGGTACTTCTTCTCGTACCTGTCCCTTTTGGCGGGTGTCGTGGAAGGGTTCTTCAGGATAGCCAGCTCCTCGTCCCAGATGTCGTCGAGCAACGGCACCACAAGGACCGTCTTTCACTTGGCCTCTCGTCGTTGGTAAAGAAAACCTTCCTTTTTCTGTTCCTCAGGGCAGAGCTGGAAGAGCTTGGATGCCCTGGCTATCATGGCGTGAAAAGAGCCAATTTCGTCGGGCGTAGAGGCCCGAGGGGGGGGTGATGACGGGATGTCTGTTGTATCATCGCCGCCGTCGTCGGCTGTATCCGTCGCCGTATCCTTCCGAGGGTCCGGCGAGGGGGATGAGGGGTCCACAGGCCTCGCATGCACGAAGGGCGGCGCGGGGTGGACTCTCCTCCGCTTGTTCGGAGGGCTTCCCGACGGTCCTGGTTCTGGATCCTGCGTCAGGGTCTGTGGTAACCTCATCCTTATCTCAGTACATAAGGATTGGATCGCCAACAAAATGGCTGCCGAGTTATCCTGGGGCTCGGGTAATGGCTGAGACGGACGGGATGGCTGCTCCACTGGGCCCTCGTCGTCGCTATCTTCGATCACATCAGCGGGAACCTTCCCCTGGGATCGAACCTTCTCAAACCTCTCGTTGAGGCCTACGAACCTCTCGTTGAGGCCTTTCACGGTTTCCACCAGATCCTCCTCGGAGGCTGAATCAGAGTCCGTAATGGCCACCGCCCCACCACCCCCTCTTTTTCCACCGGGGTATTCACGGGGGTCTTAACGATGGTCTGGAAAGAGGATTCCCGCCGCGGTGGCAGGGAAACTCTGGGCCCCGAGGCCGCCTCCACTGGCGTAGCCTCTGCCGGCTTTGCCAGGGCCGCTGCGACAACCTCGATAGCAGCCTTTGCCTGTTGGATCAAGGCCCTCACCACCTTAGGTGCGTCCTGGGCCTTTGCTTTGGGGGGGAGGGTCATCGCCTCGCTCCCCCTCGGCTCCCTTCGAGATCGACCGGGGCCTCTCCAGAAGCTTACCCAGGTTCTCAGACTTCCTCTTCCCCGAACCAGAGCGCTGGCTTGTGGTTTATCGTGCCGGGGAAGTCGCGCCCTGCCTGGCAGCCGAGGAGCCCAACCTCTCGGCGCTCCTGGTGCCCGCGGACTCGCGGTGCTTGGCCTTCGGTTGGGTCCCCGTCGCCGGGGCGCCCTCACAGGACTTAGAAGACCGCTCAGACTTTTTCTTTGCCTTCTCACCTGCTGTGCCCTTCTCCAGCCAGGCGGCGAGGCGGGAACTGCGATCTTGCTTGGTCCGTTCCGACAGGTTCTTGCAGAACGCACAGTCCTTCTCCACGTGCGTCTTGTCCTCATGAAGGCAGTAGAGACATCTCGAATGCTCGTCCTCCTTGAAAACATTTTGCAATCCGCATCCTGGGCAGCTCCTGAACAGCTTGGATCCGGGCGTCGAGCTTCCCTTGTCCTGGGCCATGTCCGTTGAGGTAGGCCACAGATCTTCTGGAATCCTCCAAGAAGCGTAATTCGACGAAAACTTCTCCCTTGAGGGGTGTAGAAGAATTCCGAAACGGGTCCCCGTTATCGGAAGTAGAAACGGTGGAGCTTGAGGCTCGATAAAACCGAAAAAATGAGAAAATTCTCCTGAAAAAGCGAGAAATCGCAGTAAAGCTCGAGAGCTAAAGCACGAGGACTCCCAATACTTGAACGTGCAGTAAAAATCTGAGGATGGCTGCCAGGGGAGGGGCTTAGGGAGAGGGCAGTCATTGGCTGGGGGCAGTATGACCCAGAGATAAGTGATTGGTTACTACTAAGAAAGACAGATCAGAAACAAAACTGATACTGATTTTTTCTTTACCGAGGATTCCCAGCCTGACGGGAAATATTCATGAGCATGTGAATCCATGCCAGACCCCATGCTGGAGAACAGTAGGGCATACCTATCAACAGCACCAATCCAGAGTCCAGACACATGGGTTAGGGAGAAGTCCCGGGAGACAAGAGAGAGGGACGGCCATAGGCCCCCCAAATAATAATTTAAAACCCTTGAACCATCTCAAGAACTCTGAGGGAATTCTTGGACATCCTTCATGCGTGACGTTAGAAGTGTGGTTGGTTAGACCCCTAGAGAGAGGTTGATCGACAGCAACCAAAAAATTGGGAGTAAAGCGTATCCAACATGGCCAGACTGCCTACCCAAGTCACCCCGTAGGTCGCCGAATGTGACATATATGGAGACAAAGATGTCACAATCACTCTAAAGGGTCAGGCCCTGTTTCGGACTAGGATAAAATTGGAACTAAGAAATGAGTAGTGTCCTAAATGGCAGACACTCCTGTCCATTGCACACTATTAGTACTGAGAAAACCTCTGTCAAGATGCATCTTGAGTTAGGAAACAGTTCATAAGCATCTAAATACTAAAGATATTAAATTATTTCTGACAAATGTCAGTACTTTGATTTTAATACAAAGACAATAATTGTTAACAATAAATATAAACAGTTTCAGTTTACATTATTCAGAATAAAACCATAAATTACATATAAAAACGGATTTACAAAAAGATACAAGTTTGTTGAAAACCATCATAAATATAAAAAAAGAGTTGATCTCAACACGTTTCGGGATCCAAGTCCCTTCGTTAGGAGCGAAAAATCATTTCATGGTACACAGTGCAGCTTATTGTGCCAGAGCTGCAATTTCTCCTCTGCGCCCTTAACCTTTATAAATCTAATTAAACAGACGCTCTGTGCGCTTAACCATAATACTCCAATAAGAAGATTTGCGTAATACACAAAACTTAATTTGCTTCTATAAAACTGGAAATACCAGGGGGGACATATGGGAGAGAGTCTCCAAAACCCGGTCTGGCCCACAAACATTCCATGGAGTTCAGAGCTGGAGTAACTGATCAAGATTTTTGGGGAGCGATGAAGGTCATCCTTCTGAACCTCAGGAATACTATATTTTTAATAAAGCATGGGCAACCCATTACCCAGCTGGTTTGTGAGCGTTTACTTATCTTGGAGGAGGTTGAAAGATTAGACAACTATGAATAAACACAAGTCGGCTTGAGCGAATTTACAGAATTATAAGAAACCCAGGGGACGCCCCCCTCCCCTGAGATCTCTTTTGACCGGCTTCATTCAAATATGAGAAGGCCCAGAAGATGGATCCTCCTCTTGGAACAAGCCAGAAGAACCTAAATGTTGCAGGAGGAGAGCCGCACTTAAGACTCCTCGCTGGATCAACAAGAACAGTCTCTTGAAAAGTCAGTGTTAACCATGAAAGGGAAATGGTATTTACTATCATCAGCTGTTGGTACCGCAACACCACTGAAAGATGGTATTGCAATTGGCACACTCCAATTTAACGGCTGGACATCTGCTATTATTGTATGCCAGAAGACCTCCCCAGACTATGTTCTCAGGGCCCCGCTCCAACCCTAGCCCATTTGTGTTTTTTTGATCTAATAATAATCAGCATAGTCTAGAATCCTCAGAATTAGGCAACTGACCGATCCTGGTACTCGTCGACAATGCAAATCGATACAGAGAGGCATTGCCAATGTGGAGTAATACAACCAAGGCAATTTTGAGAGTAAACATGGACCAAGGAATCAGCTTCATGACAAAGCTAATGGCAGAGATCAAGGAGGTAATGAAGATACAGATTTAATAAGTCCATGTGCCATCTGGTTGATGGACAACTTGGTGGAAAAACTTGAATCAAACTCTGAAACACATCTTCTGGGAGCTAGTTGATTAAGGTAGGCGGAACTGAGATGACCCGATTCCCTGGGTATTATTCACCATTAGGAAAACGCTGCAAGCTTCTACCGGATACTCCCCAGTTGAGCTGGTATGTGGGCGGAACCTTTGAGATGTTCTGCATATTCTTTGTGAAGACCTGGAGGTCCCAAACCGCTACCAGACCAGCAACCACCAGAAAATCCAGAACATCTGTAAGTACATGGGGAAAGTGCAATAATAGGGAAAAGAAAATGATCTGCAAGCAGCTCAGTCGAGACAAGAAAAAGCCAGTCACTGAGGGGCCAGCCTGAGCATGTTCCAGCTCAGGGACCAAGTTGTGTTATTACTACCCACTACCAAAAACAAGTTACTAGCACAGTGTCACGGTCCCTATACCATCAGGGGGGAGTTTCCTCCACAAATCTGGGAAAGATGCAACAGGATGATACATGCAAACACTTACATCATATTAACAAGCTGAAAGCCTGAAGGAAAATATGAATCCCCATCATTTAGTGTTACATGCAAATGATACCCAAAACACTCCACTATCTACAGAGGTTAAGGGGGTGACTTATCCCTACTGGCCGTTCCATCAATGAACACGAGGAACTTGCCAAATTGATCCAGAGCTATGTGAATGTATTCTCTCCCAAGCCAGCAGAGTGCAGGGGATTACATCACATACACCCCTCCATCAGTGAGAGTAATCTGACTAAATCTTTATCAGCTGCCTGAGCCACGGAAGCAGATAATCGGAGAAGAGCTGAAGAACATTTCATTTGAGTGATAGAACGGTCCCACAGTGGTAATCTCCAGTGTTACTCGTCCTGAACCCGGCACAATCATGGATTTTCTGCTTTGACGCATATCCGATGCAGAGGAGCGATGAGCTGTTAGGCAGATTGGCCAGCCAGATTCATCTGCACCCTCAACCTTACTAAGGTTTTCACTGGCAAGTTTCCTTGGAAGAAGAGGCCAGAGCCAAGACCACCTTTTCAATATCAGAATGACTGCTCCAATTGACAGTGTTACCATTTGGGCTTCATCGGGTATCCGCCACCTTCCAACGCCTGATGGACCTGGTTCTTGCACCCTGCTGGGGCTATGTGTGTGTGTGTATCTGGATGATCTCTTGATATATGGTACTAATTGACATCTCAATGCTGTCTGTACGCAGCTCAGGAAGGCACATCTGACAGGTAATGCCAGCAAATGTCCTTTCGCAAGAACTTACATGCATCATCTGTGCTTTGAAGTTGGAAATGGTCAAGTGCTACCTCAACAGACCAAGTCGGACCAGCAACAAGAAACGTTCCTTCAAAGGACATACATTTTCGACTTGGTTATTACTGCTGGTTCAGACCAAGGTTTTCTGAAATTGCCAGTCTACTGACACATTGCTTGAAGGGGAATGCCCAAACATGGTCCAATGGGACCAGATAGTTTAGAAGTCTTTTGAAGAACTCAAAGAAGCCCTGTGTCAGCAAGCCGCCCTGATTATGCCAAATATTTTTAAGAAAAATTCATCTGGATGCCTACAGCATATAATTTGGCACAATGCGGTCTCAGGTTGATGATGGGGAAGAAAACCCAATTTTTATCAGCTGCAAGCTCCAACCTAGAGAGAAGGAACAAGTTACTTACCTGTAACTGTTGTTCTCCAGCATGGGTCTGGCATGGATTCACATGCTCATGAATTCCCCGTCGTCAGGCTGGGAATCCTCGGTAAAGAAAAAACCAGTATCAGTTTCGTTTCTGATCTGTCTTTCGTAGTAATAACCAATCACTGGTCTCTGCGTCATACTGACCACAGCCAATGACTGCCCTCTACCTAAGCACCGCCTCTGGCAGCCATCTTCAGATTTGGAAGCACGTGAAGTGGCAGTATGACCAAGTGAAGAGCCGCAGAGGGGTAGGCGGGAGGGTTCGCATGTGAATCCATGCCAGACCCATGCTGGAGAACAACAGTTACAGGTAAGTAACTTGTTCCTTCTCCAGCATGGGGTCTGGCATGGATTCACATGCTCATGAATAAAGAATACATAGCAGTACACACATGCACAACCACGGGAGGTGGCAAAGGCTCAACATTAAGCATCACATCAACTCAACATTAAGCATCTTACCTCCTCACCAGGCTCACCTCAGGCGAACAGGTTGCGCAGCACTGCTTGGCCGACCCTGGACTCCTCCCTGGAATCCCGGTCGACGCAGTAGAATTTCGTGAAGGTGTGCGTCGACCTCCACGTAGCAGCCCTGCATATGTCCAGCAGGGGCACACCAGATAGGAACGCCGTGGTAGCTGCGATCGCTCTGGTGGAATGGGCTCTCGGACGGCCAGGCAGCGGTCGGTTTGCCAACCGGTGACAGCACATGATACAGCCGGAGAGCCATCTGGAGATGGAAGCCTTCGAGAGAGCCTTCCCCTGATTGACAGGTCCAAAGTTCACAAAGAGTTGTGACGTCTTCCGAAAACCCTTCGTGCGGTCCACGTAGAACTTCAGCGCTCTAGCTACATCCAGCGAGTGCAAAGTCCTCTCAGCCGGCGATGAAGGCGACGGGAAGAACACAGGTAACACCAAGGGTTCGTTGAGATGGAAGTCCGACGGTACCTTGGGCATGAAGGAGGGGTGCGTCCTGAGCACTACCCTCGTGTCGTGGAAAGTCAAGTACGGGGCCTTGCAGGAAAGGGCCTGGATCTCTCCCACTCGTCGTGCGGAGGTGATGGCCACAAGAAAAGCTGTTTTCCACGATAGAAACTTCAACGGGGCCGAGTGCAGAGGCTCGAACGGAGGTCCCATGAGCTTGGTCAGCACCACGTTGAGCTCCCACGCCGGGGCCGGAGCCTTCACCGGCGGGAACGATCTGAACAGTCCCTTCATGAACTCTTTCACCAGACGATGAGACCACAAGGACGTCCGCCCCGTGGTTCTGGTGTATCGGGAGATCGCAGCAAGATGAATCTTGATGGACGCGTGCGCCAGACCAGCTTTGGCCAGCGTCAGCAGGTACGGCAGTACTTGGGGAGCCGTAATCCGTAGAGGGTTAATCTTCTGTGCGTGGCACCAGACAGAGAACCTCTTCCATTTGTGTCCGTAGCATTTAAGAGTCGAGGACGCCCTGGCCTTTGCAAGAACCTCTCTGCAATCGGCCGGTATGTCGTATCCTCCAAACTCTAGCGCTGCAGGAGCCAGGCCTGCAAGTTCAGCGACTTCGGGTCGTGGTGGAGGATGGCGCCTCCTTCCCTGGAGAGTAGATCCGCGTCCGCCGGCAGCTTGATCGGCGGGGACGCTGACAAGTCCAGAAGGTCCGGGAACCATATCTGCCTCGGCCACGCAGGTGCGACGAGGATCATCCTGCACCGTGACCTCTTGAGCTGGTTGACGAGCCGGATTAGCAGAGGCAAGGGAGGGAACGCGTAGAGGAACAGGCCCTCCCAGGGGAACGAGAAAGCATCGCCCATGCTCCTCGTCTGGGGAAACCTGCTGGCGAACCTCCGGCACTTGGTGTTCGTCGCCGTCGCGAACAGGTCGATCTGGGGTGTGCCCCACCGTCGGAAGAGGCGATCCACCAGATCCTGCCGTAGTTCCCACTCGTGGCACGAGCGCAGCTCCCTGCTGAGTGAGTCGGCGATGGTGTTTTTTATCCCTGCCAGATGAAACGGCACCAGAAAAATCCCTTGGGCGACGGCCCAATGCCACAGGTCCTGCGCCTCCTTGGACAGCGCTGGGGACCTGGTTCCGCCCTGTTTCCTGATGTAAAACATGGTGGTGGTGTTGTCGGTGAAGATCCTCACCACCTTGCCCTTGAGGGACGGAAGGAAGGACCCGAGGGCCCAAAACACTGCACGGAGCTCCAGGACGTTGATATGCAGGGACTTCTCCGTCGGGAGCCAGAGTCCCCTTGCGTGCAGATTTTCGGTGTGCGCTCCCCACCCTTCCAGGGAGGCATCCGTGGTCACAGTCTCCTGGTGGGCTGGGGTCTGGAAGTCCATGCCCGCCGTCAGATGCGCGCGGGTGCCCCACCACCGTATCGCTCGTCGGAAACTCTCGTCGAGCTTGATCCTTTCCTCGAAGCTGCCCGTCGTCTGGATCCAGCGCGCATCCAGGAATTCTTGCAACGGGCGCATCCGGAGCCTGCACATGGGAATGAGGTAGATGCAGGAAGACATCATCCCGAGGAGGGACTTGATGGACCTCACCTTGGCCGCGTCGGCCACCAACATCCGTTGCACCTTGCCCAAGATGGTCCTGGTCCTCTCCTCCGACGGGGAGGCCAGAAGGGACACTGTGTCGAGCCTCGCTCCCAGAAACAGTGCGACTTGCGCGGGCACCAGGTGGGATTTGGCGTAGTTCACGGAGAATCCCAGGTCCGTGAGGAGTTGGACGGTCCTTGCCGTGTGGACCGCGGCGAGCTCCCTCGTCTTGGCGCGGATGAGCCAGTCGTCCAGGTAGGGGTAGACGTGAATCCCCTCGCGGCGCAGCTGCGCCGCCACCGGTGCGAGGCACTTGGTGAATACCCTGGGTGCCGACCGTAGTCCGAAGGGAAGGGCTTTGAACTGGTAATGACGCCCTTGGACCACGAATCTGAGGAATTTTCGGTGCCCCGTTAGGATGGGAATGTGGAAGTAGGCATCCTCCAAATCCAACGACGATAGGAAGTCTCCTTCCTCCAGCTGACCCAGGACGTGCTGGAGGGTGACCATCCGGAACTTCTGCGCCTTGATGAACTTGTTCAGACGTCGCAGGTCTAGGATGGGGCGCCATCCTCCCGTCTTCTTCTTCACGAGGAAGTATCGCGAGTAGACTCCGGAGCCCCGAAGCCTCTTTGGGACGAGTTCGATGGCGCCCTTTCTGAGCATCGCCTTTACCTCCAGGAGAAGTTGAGGGACGTGAAGTTCTTTCCTGGCCACGGGGGGGGACGCGCGGGCACCTTCTTAGAAACTCGAGCGCGTGGCCCCGGGCCAGGGCGTCCAGCACCCAACGGTCGGTGGAGATGGACTCCCACACGCTGACGAAGCCCGCCAGCCGGCCTCCCACCGGGGTGCTTCGGTGGGGGCCCGACCCCACGGCCGGTTCAATCCTGCTTGGACGCGGCCTTGCCGCCTTGACCTCCTTGGCGACGACGGCGGGGTCCGCTAGACTTGCCTCGTCCTCTGTAGGCCTCTTGCGACGACGAGCGGGCCGCTTGACGGTAGGAAGCGAAACCGACGCCGGAACCTTTGGAGGCGCCCTTGCCTCCGCCGCTCCGAAAGGGCGTTCGTCGTTGCTGCAGGACTCCAAGGGCCCTGGCCGTCTCAGTATCCGCCTTGATGGCCTGAAGGGAATCGTCCACTGTCTTCCCAAACAGGTTGTTCCCGTCGAAGGGCATGTCCAGGACTCTGGTCTGGACGTCCTGCCGAAAGTCCGTAGCTTTGAGCCATCCACGACGTCGAAGGCAAACGCCGTTGCCCAGCTGGCGGAACCCAGTGTCGGCGATGTCCGTCGCCACGGTGATGGCGTGGTCCGACGCCACCTCACCTTCCTGCAGGATCTCAAGGGCCTCCGCCCTCTTGTCGTCCGGCAGAAAATCCAGCAGGGGAGCTATCTTGTACCAGAGCTCCCTGTCGTAGCGGGCCACGATAGCCAAGGCGTTGGCCGCTTTAATCGTCGTCGCTGCCGACGAGATGACTCTACGTCCCATAGCATCCAATTTCTTTCCCTCGCCGTCCGGCGGGGAAGTCGATGTGGAGGCCGCACCCCCCCCGCTTTCTTCCTGGCTGCCGCAGAGACGACGGAGTCCGGGGTAGGCTGCGCCCGGAGGCATAGGGGGGCCGTGTCCGGGACCCGGTACTTTTTCTCGTACCGGTCTCTTCTAGCTGGCGTCGTGGAAGGGTTCTTGAGGAGGGAAAGGCCCTCATCCCAAATGTCGTCCAACAGAGGCACTGCGAGGACCGTCTTCCTCTTGGCCTCGCGCCGCTGATAAAGGAAGCCTTCCTTTTTCTTCTCCTCAGGGCAGAGTTGGAAAAGCTCGGACGCCCTGGAGATCATGGAGTGGAAAGATCCGATCTCGTCGGGCGGAGAAGCCCTGGTGGGAGGCGACGACGGAAAATCCTCGTCGTATGCCTCGTCGTCCGTACCCGTCGCTGCCGTGTCAGTCCCCGTATCATCCCCTCGGGTGGACGGGGAGGAGGGCTGGACGGGGCGCGACGGTTGAAAAGGAGGTGGTGGATGGATCCTTCTTTTCTTGGTAGGGGGAACACCAGAAGGTCCCGGTTCTGGATCCCCCGACGGGAGAGGTTCCTCCGTCGGTAACGGTAGCCTCGTCCTTATCTCGGAGCATAAGGACTGTATGGCCAACAAAATGGCCGCCGAGTTGTCTTGCGGCGCTGGCAGAGGGGAATCCGACGGGCGAGCAGGGGCCCCGTCGGTATCCTCGACGATGTCGTCGTCGTCACCTGCGTCGGGGTCCATTCCGACGGGCTGGCCTTCTTCCACGCCTAGGCCGTGGCTTAAGACCTCGATCAGCTCCTCTTCTGAGGTTGAGGCCGAATCTACGACGACGCCCTGCCCCCCCCCCTTCTTCTTCCCCACGGAGGGTTTCACGGGGGTCCTATCGATGGGCACAAAGGAAGACTCCCTCCGAGGAGGCAGGGAGATTCTGGGCCCTGAGGTCGCCACCACTGGTGTAGCCACCACAGGCTGAGCCAGGGCCGCCGCGACCGTTTCGATAGAGGGCTTGGTCGGATGGATCAAGGCCTTCACCACCTTAGGTGCGCTCACCGCCTTATCCTTGAGGGAGGGGGCACTGCCACGCTCCTCTGCCTTAGAGCTCGACTGGGGCCTCTCCAGGAGCTTCGCCGGGTGCTCGGCCTCCCTCTTACCCGACCCAGAGCGTTGGCTCGTGGTTGATGGTGCCGGGGAGGGTGCGCCCTGCCTGGCGCCCGTAGAGCCCGACCGTTCGGCGCTCCCGGTGCCAGCGGACTCGCGGTGCTTGGCCTTATGTTGGGCCCCCGTCGCCGGGGCGCCCTCAAAGGTCTTAGAAGACCGCTCGGATTTCTTCTTCTTCTCGCCAGACGGGCTCTTACCCTCCAGCCAGTTGGCGAGACGTTGATGGCGGTCCTTCATGGTCCGTTCCGACATGTTGCCGCAAAACGCACAGTCCTTCTCCACGTGCGTCTTGTCCTCATGAAGGCAGTAAAGGCAGAAAGAGTGTTCGTCCTCCTTGAAGACGTTCTGCAGCTGGCATCCAGGGCAGACCCTGAACAGCTTTCCGGGCGTCGAGCTTCCCTTCTCCTGGGCCATCTCCGAGACCGGGCCTGAGAAGCTTCTGGAGTCCTCCGAAGCGTAGCTCGACGAAATCTTCACCCTTGAGGGGCACAGATGAATCCGACACGGGTCCCCGTTGATCGGATGTAGGATCGGTGGAGCTTGAGGCTCTTTTGACCGAAAGAATCGAAGTTTTTTTGTGAAAAAGCGCGAAAAAAAGCACTAACGCTCGAGAGCAATAGCACGAGGATCCCAACACATGAACGTGCGGTAAAAATCTGAAGATGGCTGCCAGAGGCGGCGCTTAGGTAGAGGGCAGTCATTGGCTGTGGTCAGTATGACGCAGAGACCAGTGATTATTACTACGAAAGACAGATCAGAAACGAAACTGATACTGGTTTTTTCTTTACCGAGGATTCCCAGCCTGACGACGGGGAATTCATGAGCATGTGAATCCATGCCAGACCCCATGCTGGAGAACAACGACTCTATTAACCAACTGGAAGCCTTGGCCATCAAACAACCGGTCTAAAGCTTGCGGTACTACCTTCCTAGTAGATAATTCAGGCTAGTTACAGACCCTGCACCACCTTTTTGGGCAGCTCGAAATAAAGACTGCAATCCTCCGGTCTTCAGATGGTTCTTGGCTTTACAGTTATTTTCTTTCAACACTGAACATCGAGCAGTAATAAAGCAAGCCAACATTGACATTCTATCCAGATATCCCAAGACAGTTAGATCACAGGGTAAGCCGGAAGAAAACATCTGAGAAAAGGTGGAGGTATGGGACAAGATCAGTCCCTTGACCCTGCACATGGTGGAGGGCACCGCAGAGGAACCCCCATGTCCCGCTTAAGTTCCTAACGCCAACATGAGTGACTGCATCCCCTCTTGTTCATTTTGGAAGGGTAATGTAGGAACTCATGGTGGCAACAGTAAAGACAGACAAGTGAAAGACAGACAAGTGATCACAATTCAAGAGTGTTTATTAAACTGTGTAAATGGGTTGGAAAAATGCCTAATCTAAACCTAAATCTAAGATGGGAGCAAGCTACGACCATAGATGGGAGCAAGCTACGACCATCAAATAATAAGGCAGACCCAGTGGCGTCTTGTCAAATAAAAGGGACTATACAAAAATACAAAAAAAAAACTACTGCCAATCCTTACAGCTAAGCACAAAAACAAAGTTTGGGATAGTGTTTCACATGAAAGAAAGAGGTGTCCTTAAATGATAAGTCAGGATGTGGCAGCTGGGGAGGGGGGCGGGGTTCTCCCTCCCCCACGTTTTTAGCACGGGATAAGGTGGGAACTCCTGAGCAAAGCACATTTTCGGGCGCCCTCAGCACAAGGCTGTAGTTTGTTTCACTGGTATCGGGACCTTCAGTGGTTAAGTCTCTTTTCCACAAAGTCTCTTGCTTCCGAGGACCGGATGAGTTCAAATTCACAAAGCAAAAAGTTCCTTTCAACATATTCCACGGGTGATGACTTTTCACCCCTGGATCCTCTGCTACTGGGTTCAGACCCTTCTCAAATATTTGCCTCCCTTCATCGGGTTCGCTACAGCTTTTTCTCTGTGCGTTGGGTGGTGGCTTTTTACCCCTGTGTCCCCTTCTTCCAGGCTCTGACCGTTCTTGAATATTAGCCTCCCTCTGTCGGGTTCACTACAGCCTTAATTCATATGATTTCACCTGTTGTGCTCACAAGTCTCAATGTCTTTTTAAACAATCCATTGTGGACATACTTCTGTCGAGTTCACTCTTGTTATCAAAATGTTGGTGAGGTTGTCGTGCTTCACCCTGTTTTACAGGCATCCCTCAGCCAGGTTCACGATTGCCAATTATACACTTCCCTCTGTATTATCACGATACAGGATTTACTTCCCTTAGCTTCCTTGTGTTCATAGGTCAAAGACTTTCACCTGTACAAGGGGCTTCCGAAGACTCGACCCTTGTATGACCACTTTGACCGTCTCTGTAAGGTTCTCCTAGGGCCTTCTGGTATCAGTAGTTTCATTAAACAAGAAGGGGGGCGGGCCAGCCAGAGTCTTTCGTATGAGAACCCACGTGGTGCTGGACCACTCTGCAGCTGGTCTCTTCCCTGCACTTTCAACAGTTATTCAAATCACCTTATTTTGCCACTTTCAACTTTTGTTTAACACAGTTCGGTTTCTTTATCGGGTCTCCCTCCGACCCACCAGCTGTGATGAACCGCTTGGCTTTTTCTTGTCTTTGGAGTCAAGGACGGTACCACAGTAGCAGGCGTCTCTCCCTGCCTTGATTGTCAGCATAGGAGGAGTGTTCCGTTGCCATCTGCTACAGCACACTTAGACTATTGTTCGCAGTCTTATGTTTACTTTTATGGAGGCTTCACGGTTCTGTGTAGAAAAGGGCTAGTGGGCTCTTCTCTCCTTGTCCTTTCGGTTTCCACCGTCTTTCGTCGCCATTTAAACTGCCGTCCTAGAATAGCTACCTCGTTGTGCGGTCTGCCTTGCTTGTAGTGTGCTCTCGTGCTCCACCTTTTATCCCTGTGGGGTAGGGAAAGGGCTGTCAGGTGTGTGTGCTTATTATCAATTGCCTGACCCTTGTGTTGGGACATGTCAGGTAAACGACTCTGGTGTTAGTCCGTGGTCTTTCATGGTGGAAGAAAGTGTTCTGGATATCCAACGAAAAAGGTGTCATAAGAAAGTGGATATCGCGCCTCACATGTCGGTGTTCCACTTCCACTCCCCGAGTACCCCCCCCATCCAGGTGATCCTCCCGCACTGGTCCACCCCCAGGTACTGGATCCAATAGCAATGGCTGTGTCCTGGCCACTTGGATGACAGATCCCTGGGGACCAGCCAGGGAGACACCTTCAGATTTCGCACAGTAAACACACCCACAAGCTAAAATACACGTAGAGTAGTCAGTCCCTCAGGAAGGTAGGTGACAGAAAACCAACGAGGCAGGAGACTCATCGCTGAGTACAAACGCAAATCCCCACATAGCGCTTGGTAGTAGTTGAGCCATGCCTCCGATAACATCAAAGCCCATAACCCAGGAAGGGGGGAAATCCCTGACTCGCAGGCATCGACAATCTCCAGACTTTCAGATCTAGGCCCACGGATAACAAAAGAATCCCTGTACCACCATGAAGATAATGCGCAGGGCTTAAAGTCTTCCTACCACACTTATTCTTCCCCGGAGGGGAAAAAAAGTCTGATTGGTCAGCAGTCATATACCAAGGAGAACAGTGGTAGGGGGATTTAGGCAGGAAACAGGAAGTGTGAGTTGTAAGGGTGGAGTCCACAGAGGAGGAACACAAAAAAAAAAAGTAACACGTGGTGCGGTAGGTCGGTTGGCATCCGGAGCTCCAGGGACGCTTCTATAATATTTTCCTATAAATCCTGCTTTCCCTTCAGGTATTAATCTACTTTCATGTTCTAACATTAGCTAGGGCAAACACCCGTTTGTTTTACGCACACAAGATGACCATCAGGCCGATAATACAGCCCATTAGGGCTCTTGTTATCACTCAGGCACAGTCTGCAGTGGCCAAGCCTAATCAGTATCCGCAAGATGGGGCACTTTTCCTCCTCAACACTAGATCCCTCATGTCTCATGAAACTGAGAATGAGGACCTCCTATCCCACGAAGTCCCCGATTTCCTCATAGTGACTGAAACCTTGCATACCCTCTGAAGCCACACTAGCATCTTCAGCTGGGGGGGTTGTGGGGTTGCGATTTTCTGCAACAAACTTCCGGACTGTCATGAACTTCCATGTGAGGTACCGGACGATTGTGAGTGTCTGGCGCTTAGAGTCAAAATAAATCGTAAAGTGTCCATAACCATCCTGGCCTTATATCGGTCACCGAGAACTATGCCCTCTTTTGAGGAACAATTCATTGGGCTTCTTAACACAGTCACGAAAGCCAATACCCCTGTCATAATTTGTGGCAACTTCAATCTTTGGGCCATCGACCCGCTGGACAAAGTGGCTACCTCTTTATCAGCATCCCTAGGAGTCATAGGGTACTAACAGCTCGTGATTGAACCCACACACACTGCAGGCCACATCCTTGATTGGATTCTCACACACCGCCACCAGTGTCGGACATCTGTGTGCGACCATGTCCTTGGTCAGACCTTCTCCTGATAACATCTCTCATCCATCCCCCCTACCCCTCCTACGAGGTCCAGCACCAATTCCAGCCACACTCCAATTTCAAGAAATGTAAAAAAAGATCACAGCTCAGAGTCTCTAAGACGAACCTCATTGGGCTTGAGAGTTTCGACAATGCTTCCAAATTGGCATCCTTCCTGGTGGATACTTTGAACACCACAATCAATCGGCTTGCCCCCCCCCGTTTCAGGATAACCTTTTAAAACTAGCTTCCTCTAATAACGGCTGGTTTAACAATGACCTATTGGAGTGGAAACACTCAAAAAGAGCAGCTGAAAGAACGTGACGAAAAAAAAACACCACTTACGTTGGCCTCATATAAACACGCTGCACAAATACTCAAGAGGGGCATTACAGCCGCTAAAACTACTACCTATAATAACAGGATTCATCATGCTAAATTCCGCTCGAAGGAGCTTTTCCCAATCCCAAAGGAATTTGAGGACAAATCAGCAGTGGGACCTACTCCAACTAAGGACGCACAGTGGTGCCAGTTAATTCATAATGAATTCAAACAAAAAATGTGTAGGCATCAGGAGGCCATTGATGTCACTAGGAAATCTATTCCATCTCCCAGGGTGGACATTTCCACCCCTGGACCTATCCCCAAGCCCATTCCAGGTCACAAAGTTGACAAGTTCATCCGCTCGCTCTGTTCAGAGGCAGATATCTTGCAAATTATAATTTCCCTAAAACGTACTACCTGTCGGGGAGATATTTGCCCCTTGAGGATGTTTAAGGACTGCTCACTCATTTTGGTTCCCTGGGTCACCAAGTTTATGAATCTCCTTTGCCAAAGGTTTGGTCAAGCCAGAAAAAGCAGCCTTCATCCCTTCAAAGCAGGGAACTACCGCCTTATCACAAACGTCCCCTTTCTGCTGAAAGTATTGGATCGTGCAGCAACATTACAATTCCAGAGTTACATCGAGAAACATTACATTCTTGGCACTCGCTACGCTGGCTTTCGAGTCAGACATAGTACGGAGACAGCCCTTATAGATCTGAAATCCAATCTCTCCCTTATAGTAAACGATGGGCACCCTGCCATGTTGATGCTGCTTGACCTCTCGGTGGCCTTTGATCTTGTGGACCATTCCCTTTTGGTCAAACGGCTGGGGGAGGTTGCAGGCTGCTCGGAGGCGGCTCAGTGGATTGCCTCCTATCTGGGACCCCGCAATGCCAAAGTTGCCGTGGGTAATGTTGCATCCATTCCTGAGGCCATCACCTGCGGGGTACCACAGGGGTCCTGTATCCCGCCAACTATTTTTAATATTTACATTCTTTCCTTCCTAACACTTCTTGACAACCTGGGTGTACAATATGCCAACTATGCTGATGACACCCAGGTGGTCTTGAAGCTTTCAGGTGTCTACGCACAAGACAACTGTCAACAGGGTTTATGGGACCATCCAGGTCTGGATGGCAACCAACAAATTAGTCTTGAATAAAGACAGGACAGAGCTCCCGATTGTTGCCACAGGGCAGCGGCTAAAAAAACTCAGTTGAATTTGAAAATGTTGACATAGCTGGATCCACCATCCCAGTTGCTAAGAGTGTCAAGAACCTAGGGGTCATGCTTGACGCTGAACTGTCCATGAAGCCTCACGTAGCCCTCCTATGAGCATCCTGTGGCTACATTAATAAACTTTTGAGTCACATTCGGCCTTTCTCGTCTCGACAACATGGCCCTCTTTGCTTCAGGACTTGTGAACTCACGCCTGGATTACTGTAACAGTCTCCTCGTGGGCACCTCCCAGGCTAACCTAGCAGCACTCCAGGTGACCCAAAACGGGGCTGTCGGGCTATTTAACACCTATCAAGACGTGAGCAAATCTCTCAAACAAGAAGGGAACTTCACTGGCTTCCTGTGAAACATCGGGTAACCCATAAGGTCCAGACACTCAGTCATAAATGCCTGAATTTCCAAGCCCCTGCATACCTCTGCAAATGCAAGTAGCTATACCAGCCCGGTCGAGCACGCTGCTCGACTGACAAGGCTAGGCTCCAGCAACCTAAAAACAAACTAAAAGGTTTTGGGGTACCTCATTTGACTTTCAGGCTCCACAGGCATGGGACACACTTCCTCTTGACATAAGAAAGACAAGTTCCCTCAAAGATTTCAAGAAATAAAGCAAGACTTATCTTTTTAACATTACTTAATAAAACTAGGCTGACTATCTAGCGACAACATAACATCCATTGCTCTTTCTTGGTTTGTCTTTAATGTGATTTCTGAGACCTCTGGGTGTGGGGCGCGTTAGAAAAATTCAAATAAATAAAACCGGGGGAAGGAAGGAGCAGCGTTTTGTGGCAGCATTGGTTGGTGAAATAGAGACAGCGGTTCTGCTGTCTGAGTGTGCATGTGTGGGAGGCAAATGTGTAATAAGGGGAGTGTAGGGAATAGAAGCGAATGCTATTTGGTGAAAGGAGCATGGTTGAGTAGTAGAAGTGGGAGTAAAGTAGTAGGGGGAGGAGAGTAATAGTGGTGTGGGAGGAGGTCAAGTCGGAGCGAAACATTAGCCGGACACAGGATTAGTGGGATGCACCCAAGAAGGGGAGAGGTACATCTAAATGTGACTGGGTTAGCTTAAGCCTCACAGGGCGTGTTTAAGGCACAATCTCAATTTAGAATACTAACCTACAGATACGATAGGTAAAGTGAGGGAGTTCAGACAGCCAGCATTTTGGGAATCCCCTGTAGAAAAGCCAACTGAAGTTAGTAGGGGTTAACAATCAATATAACTGATCAGGGGTTACAGAAGCCTTGGTTTGAGAGGGAGCCCAGGGAGACGAGAGAATAAAAACCATTGAATCATCTCAAGGACTCTGTGATTTCTGTGACATCCGTCACACCAAGTAATATCTGCAAGGCAATGGCACAAACAAGAAAATACATCAGAAAGTGTCTCAAATATGTAGCCTCTGAACCATTATATAGATCAGGTAAACGAGAAGTTATTTTTAATCAATACAACATGTATTTTGGAAACATCCAAGAGCTGCAAAAGGAGATTTGATTTGAGATGATAATGTGCCTGCCAGGAAGCATATAAAACACTCATTCTATCTGACAGACTTATTTAAGCGGCGCCATAACTCCTTTCTTTCCTTGTTATCATTGAATCGCTCACTCTTACGATACCAAATGTAACATCCTCAAATCTAGTTAGAAGCACACCATCGGATCTAGTCAACCAACCTCTACCTCTACCTCTATATACAGAAGAGTGGAATCTCTATTAGAAACCAGAAGCAAAATTGACACATTCTAGCCATTACACTGCTGACAAGATTTTAGTAATAAAATGCCACTGGATTCCAATCATTCATCAAGAGAACACAGTGAAGGAAACACCTAAACCCATACTACAGTGAAATAGCATTAACCAACAAAACAGATGACATTGCTTTAATTCTGGCAGGACTGCCTACAATGCTACCATAGCAAAATTCCATTTGATAAAATCAAGTGTGGAAAAGAAATAAAAACGTAGAAACAATACCATAAATTGAATCCAATGTTAGAAAAAAATTAGAAAATTGTACTTTTGTCAAAACAAAACCAGACAGCGAGACAGGTTGCAGATCCTTCTTTCTACGATTTTGCACAAGCATTCTAAAACTCAACAGTTTTGGGTCTAAAGGCATAGTAAAAAGATTGTATTCCACAGTGGTGGAAACAGTCCTCTCTATGGATTAGAAATGTAATCTGTGGTAAATTTACGGTTACTTTCAGATGGCGATATCACCATCAGAATTAATGGCAATAGTAGACTAAGATGAGTGAAGGAACTTTGCATAACTCTGCATCTTATAATATCACCCATTATGGAAAAGGGCTAGTTAAGTTTCAGGTCAAAAGCTGCAGTATACAGATTTTTTTTGCCAACCAGTTTCAGAAATTGATAGCCCAGCTGGTGTTTTTCTTAGACTATTTGATTCATCCCCTGGGCCACCTCATCATCTTCTCAAAATAGCCATTCAATTATCAATAATAGCTGACAGTGCCAACACCCCTCCACCCACAACGGCATCCCACCTTTAATATAGGTCGGTCCAATAACCATTTAATTGCCCCAGTTACGCCTACAGCATGATCCACGGCAGCACCCCACGATGTTCTTCAACCACACTCAGGCGTAGCACACAACTGTTCATCAGTTTAACGGCACCCATGATCATTCAAGACTTACTAACGAGATCCATAAGGACAATGCGGACACAAAGCTTGACATGACTAATCTCCCTTTGGCTGCATCAGCGCTTGTTGAGCTAACAAAAACTCACAATATAAATGGAAGCAGAAAACCTGGCTTGACTTGAACCAACCTAAACATGGTTAAAAGTTGACAACACTATATATTTTGACACTTCCCAAAAAACATCAAAATCTTGGTAAATAAAAAAACCTGTCCTCAAGAGCAGGGGTGGTGCAGGCCTTGCAAATTCTCAAAAATTCCCCTGGACCTGCAGGGCGAGTCCCTGTGTTAACATAATTTACCTAAGGGAAAAGCACTTGCTGCATGGTGACGGTTGACAGAATATTTACCAGTACCTTCTGTAAAATGGTATATGTCACCATAAGTACACTTCATTTTTGAAGCAATGCTGCCACACAAAGGCCAGCCATGTACAGTGAAACCTTAATTTGTTATTTACTGCCACAAAGCAACAGCAAGGTTGAGTACCACGTACCATGCAAATGGTACTCGGCCTTCATAAAATGTCCTTGTCAATGCGAGTGGGCTAGTAGATTTAGCAAGCCATGGTGAGGATCTACTGAACATACCCATCCATTCTCAATTGTCACTCGACGATTGTGGCATATATAAATCATTTGAACACTTGACACTCAAAGCCTGCATTACGGATAAAACTTTTCTAATTATCAGAACAGACCGCACGCCCTGCCCTGACCCTCAATTCCGTCTGGAACAAAGTCAGCTTATGGCTGTTACTGCAAACAGTTCTGACCAAATCTTCATGCTGGCCCACCTAACTACATGTACTAATATCAAGGAAAACGGCACCACACAGACCGAATTACACCCAGTCGCACACTTTGGACATTATGTTCTCACACATTTTTGACAAAGACTATCATTATTATGATCTGATCACTTCCTGATCTAAGGATTCCTTAAATCTCCCCGGTCAGGAAAATAAAAACATAACCCAAGGCATGAATTAGTGTTTCAAAATTGATTAGTCAAAATAGCTAAATAGTGTTGTTTCAATTAGCAATCCAAAATACATGAGTAGCACATGTATGTAGCCTTACTTTCCATCAGCGTCCGCACAACACATGTGGCCCTTGTGCGGCAGTGCCAGGCCTAGGAAACTTGAAGCTTTGTCTTGATACTATCGTTAGATCTGATGATGACAGCATGCCTTAGTTGGACAGGATATCAGCAGGGCTTCCCACTAAGGCCTTGCACATACTTAAAACCGTGTAAGCCATCGGCAGAGCATTTAAATTCGATAACACATTGGAGTAACCATTTTTTTTTTTTACAAGTGTTCTCTTCACATTTCCTTGATATAATAGATAATAGTAAACAGCATGATTGTGTTAAACATGGACTACAATAAAGTGACCTTATCGTTCAGTACTTTTTGTTGTGTTCCAAGTCTTAAATGCACATTACCAAAACGCAGAGGATATTTACGTGCATTCTATTAAAAAAACAAAAAAACAAAAAAAAAAGAGAGGAAAAGTATTCCTGAAAACAAAAAACTCATCAACTAGAGCTGGGGTGATAGGTGGTTATGCCTAGGTTGCAGACTGGTCTTCAATTCCGGTGTTACAAACTAAATAAAGTGTGTGATCCTGGGCAAATGTTAAATTTCATTGTGTGCCATCTTCCAAAATTAGAAGTCCCCACAATCCCTTTGGTGGACATTATACAAAAAAAATCTCACTCAAAGTACTGCTTCATTTATAATAATGACAGTGAAACTTAATATATTGCACATCAGCCATTTGTTTCTTGGTTTACTTATAGCAACATCTTGTAAGGTTAGTTAACACAATCCCCTTGAGTTTCAAATTACGCTTGGGATGTGAATGCCTATGCAATTTAGGGGAGCATGGATGTGTTTTGTCATACATCGCCATGAAATTCATAAACATGCCCCTTCCTACAATGGAAAGCAAATTTCACATTTGAACTTAAAGACAGAGGACTACAAGCTAATTGCCTAATGAGTTCCACCATAAAGCATTAAGATACCTTACAAGATGACTATTTTATGCTCCGCACGTTTGGTCCCACACACACAAGCCTTTCACGTGCATGCAAACCACTGCTTTTCAAATATACAAATGCACACATGACAGCTCATCACTGGATACTTTAGTCTGAGCAGCATGCAGAGCTCAGGAAAGGTGGGCCGAGAAGTGATGTAGGGGACAAAATAAAATAATTGATTTAGGAAACAAAGAGTGAGATAGGAACTGATGAAAGAAGAGGACGTTTAAAGGGTCAGAGGGAGGGATAAATGAGTTAGAATAGCAAGCTGAGCTGGTAAAAAAGCAAGAAAGGGTGACAAACTTGAGCAAAAGTGTAATGAAAGAAAAATGCAAGGAACATTGCAGAGGAAAGACAATTAAGAGAAGGGCCAATTCATTTATTCCCATCTTGTAAACAGCCCCTCAATATTTAATTAGCGCTGGCTTTACTGACAAGGAAGGAGCAGGTAACACATGCAGGCACTCGCACTCTTATATCTTGTTTTCATCTTTCAGCGTTTGGGAACGCCTGTGCCCTGAGAATCTGCTTTTCTCTTTGTATAGGCTCTGTGTGCTGTCATCAAGCTTGATGACCAAAATTACAAAATGTGCTAATGTTCTATGTAATCGTGTGGCTGTTACTGCGACAGGATTTCCAAATAAAAAACAATTAATTACTGTTTCATCGTGAATTGCGATGCGATAGTCTTATGCACTTTTGCCTTGTAACCCATTAAAGGAATATTTCACCCTAAAATGTTATTGCCTCAAAGATGGGCCATGATCAAAAATATATATATATATATATATATAAAATATTTTAAGAAAGTTTCTATGTAAACTTTTGAGCAAATGAGGCTTAAAGTCACACATTTCAAACACTAGGAGGCATCCATTTTGTGAAATGGATGAGCCTCCTGTGCTTCTGTAAATCTCTGCCCTTGCAGCACTAATGAATCAAAAGCCAGCTAGCTTTAATTAACAAAAGCTAACAGCAGGTGGCTGTTTCTTCATTATTGCCGGAGATCAGAGATTAACACAAGCTGCTGCTGGCAAGTGCTTTAATTTCATTATTTTTTCAAAACACTGCAAAACAAATGCTGCAGCTTTCTTTCCGACTTAGAAAGAAAACTGCAGCATTTAGAACGTTGTATTTATGTTTGCAGTGGCTTCAGCTTTGAGTCTACCGGGCTCCCCCGTCTCAGGGGAGCCCAGGAGACTCAAATGCCGAAAGCCGCTGCAGTCAGAAATACAAGGAGCAGCCCAGAAAACGTAGAAAGAAAATGGCAGCATTTACAAATACAACAACGTTGTATTTCTGACTGCGGTGGCTATTGCTTTGAGTCTCCTGGGCTCCCTTGACCCGGGGGAGCCCAGGAGACTCAAAACGAAAGCCGCTGCAGTCAGAAATACAATGTTGTTGTATTTATGATTTCCATGGTTTTCTAACGACGGCAAACACAATTGCTGCGCCTTTCCTTTTTGAATTTCATTTTACGTTTTTGGTGCTTCCCTGGGATTGGGGAGCACTGAAAACATAAAATGAAGGCAGTGTCCTCCATGTTCAGCTCGGCTCTGGCTGCAGTAAGCAAAAGCTCCCAGTAAGGGGCTTTTGCTGCTTGTTTAGTGCCACCAGGGCAGAGTTTAACATGAAAGAGGAGGCCGCCTGAAATAACTAAATGGATGCTCCCATATAAACGAGGTTTACATAGGAACTTTCTTTAAAAATATGTTTAATGCATGTTTGGGGGGGGCACTGTTGGCAGCCGACAGATGCACACGTAGTTTCTTGCTGCTCCGTCTGGGCTGCCCGTAATCCTGCAATATCCTGCATTATTCCGAATTAATTCTATTCAAATAATATAATCCTGCAGAATCAATAAGGGCCGACAGCATCCGGACAAAGATTGGAAGAGAATCGGTGCGCAGAGACTTGGACTGAGGGCCGTGGCTGCTCTACGTGGGAGGGAGGCCGATGATGGCGGCAAGGACTGGGCCGGTCATAGAGGGGCAGCACCACCTCCCTCCGCAACTCATGCAGACCAAGTGAGTGCAGCAAGCCGGCGGCGGCCCTGAGGAGAGGAGGGTGTACGTCGCGGGAGACCGTGTGGAGGTTGAGGCACCCTGCCTTAGCGAAGGAGCCTGGAGCGTCGGACCCGGCGACCCCCTCTGGCCCGGCCCACCATTAGGGGCTGCAGCGCGGCATCAAGGAAGGACGGGGCACAGTTGGCCGGCCCCGTGACTGCCCACGGCGGACTGGGGGACTGCCAATTTTGGATCTGCGTGACCACCGGGAAACAATCGCCCCGCGACCCTGCTGGGCGGCCTCGGAGGCGGCGAGGACACGGGCGGACCCGGAGGTGCCGGTGGGACTCCGGGGCCCGGGACGGGGGAAGCAGTAGGCAGCTCCATTCTGCCCTGGTTGAAGGCGTGGGTGCGGGCGGGGAAGCCCGACCCCAACGGAACCTTGAGAGGAGCATCTGGGAGGTGGAGACCTCCGGGATCGGGAGGTGAGAAGCACCGGGGTCCGGGAGGCCATAAAGACATCCTGCCCTACAAGGTTACCAGACATTTGATCGAAAAAAAATTGGTCGACTGGACAAATGGTCGAACCAATTTGGTCGAAAACCAAATGGTCGAATTTTTACCCCTTTTTTTTGGGGGGGGTCCCCCCCAAACCCTCTTTTTTCTAAAAAGCCCTTTTTTTCCCTAAACTACAACCTTAAAAATATATATATATAAATAAATAAAAAATTCGACCATTTGGTTTTCGACGAAATTACGTCGACCAAATGTCCTGTCCACCAATTGTTTTCGATGAAATGTCCGGACACCGCCCGACTAGGGCGTCTGCAGCGACAGGGACGCCAACTCCCTCCAATCCTGAGGTAAAGAAGCAAGGTATAAGGTAGGAGCAGACCGTGCTCCTGCTGCCCGTGGCCGGATCCGAGCCCAGACCCGCCCCCCTGTGGCCCTGCTGGGGGTCCTCCCGGGAAGAGCGCTGGGACAGGAGTAAGGACCCAGAAAGACCCCCAGGTGTCCGCGGTCATCCCGGCCGCCATTTTCTCTTGTCCCGGAGGAGCACGCTGGCGGAGACTGGGGAGCCCCTGCACCAGCAAACAAGAACTGTAGGGCTAACAGTACAGAGCAGAAGTGGTGGAGCATCCCACGGATGAACGGTGGGCAACTAGGACACAAACACATCGTGGCTGTGGGGGAGAACTGGAGCCGCAGCATAAGCAAAGGAATCACCCAGGACTTTGGAGGGGGGGTGCCCATGACATATCTCCCGCACAAATAGGGTGCGGGGAGGACTGGACCGGGAAGGATCGGGACCCGGTGGCCCAAGGAGCGGACAAGAAGGACTCCACAGTATTAAGGAACCTGCAGAAGGCACACAGGCTTGGGGAACCCTCCCCCCTCCGGGGACCTAAGCAACTAAGGACAGCAATAGTGACCGACGGCATCACGGCGGCCGTTGAAGCCCGGGCAATCCTCAGGGCGACACTCGGTCCCCAACTCCTGGACCCTGAATGGGGGGGCGACATGCTTCGCGAAACCATGGCACAGAACAAAATGGACAAGTATACCACAGCCATCCCGGCGAAGGTAACCACCACCAACGACCACAGTGGGCGAGGCCAACCACCCGGCGAAACGAGCCAGGCGCTGTCCCTCTCAGACATAATGACCGCCATTGGAGAGTCTAGAATGTCCGTGGAAACGAAAATAGAAGGGCTGTCCTCAGAGGTCTCCTTCCTCCGCCAGGACCTGCGGAACCGGTCATCCAGCGTGAGGGAAACAGAACGGAGGATCTCCGATGCCAAAGATACTCCTTCAGGACTTGCAATCAATATTATGGGAGGAGAGGGCGGAAGTGTGGGCCCTGGGTGGGGACTTCAACGAAGTAATGGAGGTGGCCATGGATCGGTCACACAAGGGGGATACAACCCGTGCGGGCCAAACAGTGCTCCATAGATTTACTGACGCCACAGGGATATTAGATACCTGGAGGACCATACACGTGAACGAGTTGGGGTTCTCGTTCTATTCTCACGCGCATAAAACAATGTCTAGATTAGACTATATTTTTATCCCCCAGAGCTCATCCCACAGACTTATATCTGCGGCCCTTCTGGCTAGAGGTATCTCAGACCACTCTCCCCTCCTAGTGACCCTAAAGAGCAAACAGAAGCCGGACACCACCTGGCGCTTGAACATATCATCTAGGGTTCCCGGAAATAGCGGAAGGGCTGACGAATAAATCCAATGAATATTTCGAGCTTAATGAGGGATCTGTGAATTGCCCAGTTTCGTTCTGGGAGGCGTATAAATCCGTCCTACTGGGAGAAGCCATTTCCCTAGTGATCGCCCAACGGCGGAACCACACTCTGGAGCTTACAGAGGCGTAAGGACAGGTGGCTGACCAGGAGGCACAGTTCTTGAAATCAGGCACTGAGACCTAAAAGGAGGCCCTGGAAACGGCAAAAGAAACCCTACGAAATCTGGCCCTAGAAAACACTAGGACCGCCCACTGGTCGGTTCAAAGCCAGATTTATGAGTGGGGGGACAGGGTGGGAAAAACACTAGCTTGGCTGGAGAGGCGGGACCAACAGAAAGGATACGTCCAGGCGATCCAAATGCCGAACGGGGACCGGTTGATGGAGGACTCCGATATAGCAGATGCCTTTGCTAGCTACTATGAACAACTTTACTCTCCCCCGGCTGGGAGCCCCGAGACTGGCCATTCAAACTTCCTAGACACAATTGTTCTTCTGCGGCTCAGCACGCAACAGAAGGAAGCTCTTGACCTTGAACTCACAGAGGGCGAAGTACAATCAGCGCTCACGCAGCTCCAAACCGGGAAAACTTCGGGACCCAACGGGTTCCCAGTGGAAACCTGGAGACGCATGGGCAGAACACCGATTACACAAATGCATCGTATGTTCCTCCGGAGCAGAGACGTGGGCGTTCTTCCCCCGGACCTCAGGGAGTCCTGCATCGTGGTGTTGCCCAAGCCGGATCGACCCCCAGAGCAATGTGCCTCATATAGGCCCATTTCACTGATAAACGGGGAGGCCAAAATCCTTGTCCGGGCGCTAGCGAACAGGTTATTGGTAGTGATGGAGTCTCTGGTCCACCCCGACCAGTGCGGGTTCATGCCGAACAAGTCCACCCGCATGAACCTATGCAGACTCTAGTTCGCGCTGGACTGTGCCCACAAGATACCGGACCCGCTAGCAGTGCTGGCGGTCGATTTTGAGAAAGCATTTGACACAGTGGGGTGGGATGCCTTATGGGAGATCCTAGAACTAATGAATTTCGGGCAGGGCTTCATTTCATGGGTCAAGCTTCTATACGAATCCCCCGTAGTCAGAGTTAGGGTAAACTGTCCAAAGTATTTCCATTGAGGTGCGGGACTAGACAGGGCTGTCCCCTCTCCCCTGTTCTTTCTCGCTATAGAGCCACTCGTGATCAGGCTGGATAAAGCGGATTCAGGCTCTGAATGAGTGGATAAAGCGCAATCAGGCTCTGAGCGGATAAAGATTGGTCGGGATTTGTTTGGCCGGGGGGGGGGGGGTCGGGGTGTGGGACCGGGTTTCACTATATGCCGACAATCTCCTCATTTACCTTAGTAAACCGATGTCCTCATGCCCGGTGGTGTCACAGATCCTTAGGGACTACCAGCGATTCTCCAGCCTCAGGGTGAATACACAAAAAATAGTGTTCTTTCCAATTCATGGGGGAGCAATCGCGATTCCCGACCCTTGCCCATACCCTGTTTCCATCCGTGGCTTAAAATATCTAGGCATACAAATCAGTTCCTTGCTAGAGGACTTCCTCCAACTGAATCTACAGCCTGTTCTGGATAGGCCCGCTACGGACATTTCCCACTGGCAATCTTTACCACTGTCCCTAATGGGCAGGGCTGCACTATTCAAAATGTTATCACTCCCCAGACTACTATATGTCATACAAAACACCCCACTGCCCATTCCCCCGGGGATCTTTGCAGCAATAGAGGGGCATATAAGGACTCTCCTATGGAAGGGGAAACAGCCCAGAATCGCTCTTAAGACACTGCAACGTTCATGCTGGGAGGGAGGGATAGGAATACCGTACATCCACACATACTACCTAGCGGCGCAAATGGGGGTGCTGAATGACTTGTTATACGGGAACTCCGAACTCCCCCACATTAATAGGGAACTATTGGCTGTGCACCCAAGATCGCCCCTCCAGGTCCTGTACGCTCCCCGAGACAAAACAGCCAAAACCCCACGCATGTCACTTCATATCCGCCGCACTTGGGAGGAAGCAAATAAACACATCGGCTGGGGCTCTAGACCCACACTGGCCCAACCTATATGGCGCAATGCATAACTCCCGGAAATCCAAAAAATGGGGCCTTTAGGGGACTGGGAGAGGCGCGGGATACATACACTGGATCAGGTAATTCAGGGGGGGCGCATGGTTGAGTTCGACACCCTTAAGGAGCGCTTTGACTTGAGGCCTGGGGAATGTCTCAGGTACTTACAACTTGCACATGCCATAAACGCTCAGTTCTCAGATTTGGGAGAGGTTCCGCCTTGCTCCCCGCTAGAAGCTAATGTTCATGTGGAGTGTATCCCCTCCAGGGTTACTTTCACGCTGTACCAGGCGTTAAACCCATTTGGCACTAAAGAACTTACCACATTGAAAGGGAAATGGGAAAGGGACATAGACAAGCTGGCGCCGGAGGGATGGGTGGAAGCCCTGATGTTCCCTCACAAAATAGGTATAGATGCGAAACTATGCCTGATCCAGCTCAAGATTTTGCACCAAGCCTATTACTCCCGCACCAAGATGGTTAAATGGAGTTGAGCGACCGCAGACTATTGCCTGAGATGTAAACACGAAAAGGGAACTTTTTTTCCACACAATTTGGGAGCGTTATGTGGTACAGAATTTTTGGGGGTGGCTGCACGCGCATAATCTCCGGGATGGTGGGATCCCAGATACTGCTGGATCCAAAGCGGATACTGCTAGGGATATGGGGAGAACTGGGCCTTACCAAGTATGAAAAACTGTTTCATACTTGTGGCAGTAGCACTGGGAGCCGGAAAAAGGACGATCGCTGCAAATTGGGGGTCCGATGCTCTAATGTAGTCTCCAGGTGCGCTTCCTTGGAGAGACGCATCTACACGGCAAGAGGGTGCCCACGCAAGTTTCAAAAAGTTTGGGGAAAATGGATGGACAATCAGTGAGACCCATTTCATTTTTCCTCCCTTCCCTTTCACCCCCCCCTCTATCTCCCCCTTTTTTCTTTTTTTTCTTTTTTTTTTCTCTTCTCTCCCCCTGCCCCCATCCCTGGTGTTCGAGGCGACCTCCCGCGCATACACGAAGTTGAGTCGATCGTAACTTGGCTGTATGCATAATCGTGCTAACCGTTTACTGGTTTTTCTCACCAGTTGATCTATGCACTTGTTAAAACAAAGTGTTTATAAAAAAAAAGTATGTTTTAGATTATTGCCCATCTTTTGGGACAATACAATTTTAGAGTAAACTATTCCTTTAATGCAATGATTTCAGTTACATTCGAAAATGTAACAATGACTTCCCAAAACGTTTCGTGATATGCCTCTACTACTCCCACTGCACATGCGGTCCAGACTACTTGCTTTCTGATCTTCACTGTGCAACCACAGAAACCTTAGATATCCTGGCACCACTTGTCCCAAAATGGCCTTCGCCATCTTTCAAGACAAAAAAATGGTTTGCCCTCCAACAAGCTCTTTTGAAATAAGAAGAATGGAAACTAAAACTAAACTGAATTAAATCCCATGGCCTGTTGGACAAAAATAAAGGCCTTAATCCTGACAAACTTTACAGACACCAAAAAAGCTGCATTCTGCAAAGAATTAACTGCAACAGCAAGAAAGAAAATAAATAGTTGCCAGCTACAAATAGATGGCCAATCCCAATGGAAAAGTAACAGCCTTGGAATCCAGGTTCCAGCGGATAACATGGCTTCCATTTTTACAAGTAAAGTAGAAGCCATCAGAACAACCAAAGGCCCACAACAGGGCCACAACCATCTCTGCAATTCAAACCACTTCCCCCATAAGATATGGTGGAAAGCATAAAAAAAGATGGCAGCTTCAAAGACAGAAGCTACACCCAATACCTCCCAAGCTGAATAAATCAAATTTTGACTGCAATGCTTCCCACCTGCTCTCAAAACCATGAAAAGTAAGCCTATCCTCTGGAAACCAGCTGTAGGCAGGCTTTTTAGGCAATCTACTGCCCAATGAATTTCCTTTTTAAGGACAAACTCATTGAAGGGATGGTTAAACAATTATAGGGATACAATGAAAGTAAATATCTGTTGCTTGGCAAGTAGTCAGGTCTCCAGCATGGTACAAGTAAAGAATACAACTATCAGCACCAGTGAAGATGCGCCTTGAGGACCTGGACTCAAACATACCCATGGCAAACAACCTCTTTAGACATCAGCTCAGCATACAATACAGTAGTTCATGCTATTCTGCTGTCCGACTAAAATCATAACAGTATTTAGGGCATCATCCTTAAAGGGAGTGAAATGGGACCACTGAAATCAAAGCCCATCACCTTCACTTACTGAGTCCCATAGGGCTTGTGGCTCTTCAACTTCTAAACCGACCCCTTAAAAATTCTGCTTGGCAGTTTAATACTGCCTTTAATATGTTGCATGATGATGCACAACTGAGAATCCATCTACATATCAACTCCCCAGTCAATACTTTAATCTGTCTGTGCAACACAAAACGATATATCACACTTTAGACTGAAATACTTTTGAAACCTCTACACCAAATAGATCTCCTGAATATTGCTATGATAGAGTGTAAAGGACTCACTCAGTCAACTACCGATTGTGGGCAGAAAAGATTGGAAGTCGCTGGACCAAAACATCTGAACACGCTCCCTCATGAATTAAGGCTCAAATCAGACCACCTTAAATTGAGGAATTTATACGCCTCCCAGAACGTAACTGGGCAATTCACAGATCCCTCTCTGAAAGGCCGACCCAGTAATAGGGTGATCTACCTTTAGCGAGTTCTAAACTCCAAGAATGTGCCGATTTTAAGCTGAAGTTAAATCAAAGTGGCCAATCTGATCAATTTTCTCACCCTTAAATTTGAAGGAATCATTCTGCTTACATTTTTAGGACACACCATTGCCAATATTATTGCAGGGTTTACTTCCAATGCCTGTTCATTACACAACGATTTTAAGCATTGCAACTGCCTAGTAGTTCCCATAGGTGACTAGGAGATTCGTACATCCTCAACAAATAAAAGCAAAGCAATTTTTTTCATTGAACAGCTTGGTGCATCACAATCAAGAGATTGTACCCTTTCTATTAAAGAATTAATATATAAAGAAAGCAATTTAGGTAATAAAACACAGCCCTGTCCCACTCCAATATTGACTGCAAAGGCTTCAGTGCATTTGCTCCTCTGGCCACCGTTTTACTTGTCCAGGTTTCTATTATATCTATTACATACAGCGCATTTACAGCAGTAAAAATTGTGATCGCTATATTTAATCTCTCGTACTAACAATAAGATCTGGATGTGGTCTTAATTCAATGAAAACTACATATAAAAATGTTCTTTCGGATTACAATACTTCTCTTTCAGGGCACAGATAAGAATAAATTGACAAATCTTACCCCTTTTTCTCTCTAAAACCACCATGTTATTGCAATAGAAGTTTGTTTGTAACCCAATTCACTGGTTGTGTTAATAAAATCGTACAAATACATTTTAGCCAAGTTATCTATTGAGGAATATAGCAATAATCCTGAGCTAGGCTTTTTCCACCTTTTTCGAAATTGGTAGTATTTCAGCTGCAGCCATCTCATCTGGATTGTACAATTTTTATTATCTGCATTAAGAAACAATATTAAGAAAGGAACGCAAATTGAAGTTTCATTCAAACATATGGAACAAGTTACTTACCTGTAACTGTTGTTCTTCAGCATGGGTCTGGCATGGATTCACAGGCTCATGAATATTCCCCGTCGTCCGGACAGGAATCCTCAGTAAAAGAAAAAACAGTTTCACTTTCGTTTACAAACTGTCTTTCTCCTATAAACCAATTGCTGAGCTCTGGGTCATACTGTGCCCAGCCAATGACTGCCGTCTCCCTAAGCCCCTCCTCTGGCAGCCATCTTCAGATTTGGTAGAACCTAAAGTGGCAGTATGACCAAGAAGACACGCAGAGGGGCAGGAGTGAGGGTTTGCATGTGAATCCATGCCAGACCCATGCTGGAGAACAAAAGTTACAGGTAAGTAACTTGTTCCTTCTCCAGAATGGGGTCTGGCATGGATTCATATGCTCATGAATACAGAATACATAGAAGTAGATACATACACAACTACAGGAGGTGGCAAGGCTCCACAGAAGCGATTCATTTTTGCCTCCGGAACAGTCTCACCTACAGTGAACAGCGTGTCCTGTGATGGCATTAAGCAGAACTTTGGATAGTAGATGGAGAATCCCAGAGCCGTCAGTGGCTGGATGGTTGTCTGTGTGTCTGTTGGCCAGCTCCCACGAGAAAACGCAAATCCACCAGTCGTCCAATTATGGGTATACGTGTATGCTCTGTAGATGTAGATGTAGATGGGCCGCCACATGTGCCTGGCATTTTGTGAGCACTCTGGGTGCCGACTTAAAAGCTAAAAAGGAAGAGCCTTGAACTGGAAGTGCTGTCCCTGCACCACGAAACGTAGAAACTTCTGATGTTTTTTGTGAATGGGGACGTGGAAGTAGGTGTCCTCCAGGTCTAACAACGTCAAGAAGAAGTCTTTTTCCAGTTGACCTAGCACGTGTTGCAACCTCTCAGTGTCTTCCCAGTTTACCTCGAATAGGGTGGCCTCCCAAACTCCTACAACTAGGGCGGATTTTGGAAATACATCTTAATCAGCAAGTTGTAAATCAGTGAAAAGTTTGTATGCATGAAAATGTAGTTCAACACTAGCCAATAAAATCCATCATTTAGAAATGTGCTTCATCATACTGCCGCAAAACATCATATATATCAACAATTTGGCATCCCTGCTCTCATGGTACCTCTCCTCTCATTTCTAGTCTGCCCGCCTCCTCGAACACCTTTTTTTTTAACTTAGCATTTTTTTTGTGCCTAGAGACCGCTACAAGAGGAAAAACTGAGCGCTGCATCGTATACGAGAACTGTAAGGAAAGTTACTTTTTCTACAGAGGAAATTAGTCCATAGACCAAAGCACTATCACCAGCACAAGATAACTAAGGGTGTGCCACAAAATGGGACATGTAAAAACTTTATTTGGAACTGCTTCTGAAGGATTTTCACAAAGAACACAAAACTACAATTCTCATCCTCCTGTTCTCTGATTTTAGGAGGTTATCTGGCTGATTGGTTGTTTGCAATTGATCATTCGTCATCTGTTTATATTTAGCTTTGCAGTATTTATAAAGGGCGACTTTGCCATATACATGGCTTGTTCACAAAGATGCAGGGACTTTCTATAACCATATTTTCAGACTACATATTTTGACTGACAACTCATAAAAACGCATGTGCCTCCTTAGTGAGAGTGAGGAAAATACTTTATAATTTTAAAATGAACACTAAGAAAGAAGACAAGATCCTATTTCTAGACTGCATGGCAGTTGGTGTACGATGCACCAAATACATGAGTTTTCAAGATTAACTGCAGAACCAGTAGGTAATGGAGATAGAGAAACGACTTACTTTTTGCACAATACTTGTTTTCTTTACGGGTTCTTCCTGATTTCTTCAAGCAGTTATCACAGATAAAGCTGCAAGGAAGAACAATGGCTGTCAAAAAAAGCAGCAATAAATTCAGCACTTACGCAACTTTATTTCAAGTGGACTGGTATTCATTAATTTCTAGTAGCTGTAACACATTCTTCCTTTTGAGAGAAAGATGCATGGGTGCTTCTATGCGGGAATGGTGCACATGCTCAATTTAGGGGATCAGGGAGTTGGCATATTAGGAAACTGCCTGCTTCCTTCATTGTCAACTGGCAAGTGGAAGTTTTCAATGAGAGCTAAACTTTTAATCTCTTTTTGAAAGTGGCTGGATTTGTTCACTCTCACATATGAGCAATCATGCTGAATTGCTGCATAGGCAACATTCTCAAATGAGAATGCTTCACTGTAACCTTACAAAAAGGGTAAAAGTCTGCAAACTGCGCTCCATCTGAAGAACACAACGTAGGCCCAGTGCATGTTCCAGAATTCCTTCATACAGACATTCCAAAAGAAAGGCATTAGCATAAATACAGATTTAACTTCAAGGTACTTTTTTTTTTAAATAAGATTTTCATTACAAAGGTGGGCTGTGAAAAGTGTTCTGATGAGGATGTTAAAGCGCCCAGCACCGACAGAAGGGATGCTACTTCATAGATCTGGGTTAAGAGTTATAAGTCTGGTATGGGTTCTCATGAGGCAACTTAGCTTTTTATTAGAAAAGGTAAAGGTGCTAAAATAACATCTTCCAGAGAAGAAGGGAATATTTTTTAATAGTGTTATGACATCAGAAGGTGACATGCCATACTAGGAGTAGGAATTAGTTTAATGGGTTTATAAGCAAAACAAGGCAGTGATGGTGAAGCTCTTGGAAGACGGGATTCTGATTAACATGTAATTGAAAGTGACACTATGGCTAGACTGCAGAAAAAAGAACGTAACACATTCATGAATTGATAACAGCTTAACAGAGGGCAACTTAATGTATACATTTGTAAAAGATGAAAAGTGGGAGACTAGGGCAGGGAGAAGGGGCTTTGTGACAAAGTACTTACTGCTAAAAAAAACTACTTACCCGGAAGGCCATATAATGTCATAATGTAGCACACAAATTTGGTGCATCTTCCGACCACATTCTTTGCAATCAACGAAACTAGGAAAGAAAGACATTCTATTAAAATGGGTGTTTATTTTCGCAAAGATATACTAACCATCACAAAAATACAGACCAAAAAGAAAGGCAATTTGGAAAGCAAGTCAAAAACAAGCAGAGCTGATATTAATTACATTTTATTTTTATAAGGCTTCACGGTATACTGCATCTCTGTCAGACAACTTAGCAGTTGGGTGACAGATAAAGGGTCTTAAAAAAAGTAATTGAAGAAGGAAAGATGCATCTAGTGTGACAGGATCAGGGAAACTGACCATGCCAGCAGTGGAGGGATGCAAGACCCTTTTCAACCTTGGGTAGGAGGCCTACTAGGCGGTTTGCCAGAGCCTTTTCTGCCCCAGGTGGGAGATGAGAGAGTTGGGAGGACCCCAGTCTGTCTGCCCCACATATGCCTGATTACAATTGTAGAGTACCACTTTACAATCACCCATACCAACCTCCTCTAATGCCAGCCAGTGTTTTTCCCTGTTCCCTTTCAGGCCTGCCAAATTCAGAAAACCTTGTGGCAGAGCAAAGAACACCAGACAGAGGCGGCGGTGAACATCTAGCTAGCACAATGTTGCTTGCTCTGGAACATTAATCAGGATGCTCACCTGCCACACAATACATACACGGACATTGAATTGTGCCATACCGGGCTATAATTGCGAGACACTGGCGGACTCGCTCTTGAGAAGGGGTGTGCTTAAATGGTGCTTCATGGTTTCCCTTCTCTATAGCCGAGCCGCTGGGGAGAGCAAGTCAGATTAGCCCAGGGAACCTGCTGAGCTTACGGGCCAATGGAAATGAAAGGAGGATGATGATGGGGGCAGAGGGGGTGTTGTTCAGGTGAGGTTAAGGGAGGACCGAGAAATAATGCAGAGGGAGGGCGGTGAAGCAGAGTATAAGGAGACTGACAAACAGCAACAATGAATTCCACTAGTCAATCGACAGCAGTCCATTTATCAAAAATTGGCAATCAAGGCAGGTTTTAAAAAAATACTTAACATGCACATGTTAAATATTTTTTAACAGACAAGCCTTAATTGACACGGTTTGCTAGTATCGGTTGAATAGTAGATTTGATGCTGCGACTCATGTTATAAAAACATGCATATCTGCAATTCTGAGCATAGCTAAAATTGTTTTCTAGGTGCAATCTAGCAAAATAGTTAGCATGCACATCCCGGGGATTTGATATAAAGTGATGAATAAGGAATACATTACTTACGAAGCAGTATCTCCTGCTCTCCAGCATAGGTATCCTTTATAGCTTCACATGCTGTCTGAATATTCCCAATCCTCAGTTTCATTGAAGAAGTTTTAGGTCTCAATTATTAAGAGTTAGGTTGAATTTGGTTCCAAACAACGAAATACTGGTCCGGCGTCTTAAAATTCCACAAGTCCAAAGACTGTGCCGCCATTGCAAGACTGAGATCGAGACTCTAAAGCATCTATGTGTCGGGTGCCCCAATTTGGAAATTTCGAGAATTCAATTCCTATCTGGGAAAGGGTGGTACTCTAAAGAAGAGCTGTGAAGGAGGATTTTAAATTGTAATGAATTGAGTTTGAGTATCCATGTCCTAGAGTTTTTAAAGAACGCTGCAATACTTTAAGAATGTACATTTCTGTGGACAACTTTTTCCTGTCTAAAACCTTTAAGTGCCAAGTGCGAGAATATGCTTGTCCTTTTTTGCATTGAAATGCATAATAGCTCAGCACTTAAGGGGTTAAAATATGAATGTCTGCATAATGGTATTCTCGCAGTTTAGAATAGTTTTCAGGTCCAGATTTTAATTTTTTTTTTTTTTTAAGTGTCCCTGGATGTTGTGAAATGGCTGAATTCTCTGCCGCCTCTACGCAGCATTTAAACAGTGCGTTCAACGCTAGTTGCCCTTCTCATACAATAGCACTTACTTGTGACTGTATTGCCTGGGGCATATCTTTAATCAATGTGTCCACTTGGTCCCAATGGGTTAAGCCGTAATGGGCCACCAGCTCTGTTGCATTACCGATTCATAGGCTATGTGCCATTGTCACCATCTTTTGTCACACTTGATATACCTTCTTTCTGTTCTGTTGGTGCTTCTACTGTTGATGCAGGCGACAAAGCTCTTTCTCACTATGGTTGCCAGCAGAGAATCTGGGACGGACTGGCCCAGTACATAGTTGGGTTCTTTTGGGGAGGCATAATATTTTGTTCTCAATCCTGACATTTACAGATGATACTGACATTTAAAGATCTGCTAGTAACTGGTTTCTCTAGTGTCAGTTTAACTTGCTATTTCACTGACCTAAGAACGGGGATGCAATTAGGCTCCGTCTACATTTCAGTACCAGTGCCAAACTTTGCTGGTGCTCACTGCGATGAATCCAGGGAATTTGTTGCCTGTCCCAAAGGGGGAATGATCCCCTTTGGGATTAGGGAGGTAAACAAGCAAACTTAACACCCCCTACAGGACAGAGCAAGCAGTATCTCACTGGAGGTGACCCACCACTTACAGGACAGTCCCAAGACAGGGATATTTGTTATCCTACCTTATCCCAACATTATATTTTTGCTGGTTATATAGGAGTGGAAAGGGGCACAGACAACTTCATAAACGAGTGGCTGACTTTACTTCCGATTCCTTTCAGACACTGTTCGTGCCGGAATTGAAAACACAGAACACATGACCCTTTTTAGGATGGGACAAAAAGGCACGATCCACAGAGAGGAAGAGAGTGAGTAGTCTGCGCAGAGGTGGGCAGACCACCTCCTAGAAGGTGTGTCCCGAGAAGGCAGACCAAGGCCTGGTGTGGCATTCACCTGCATATAGAGGATGATGGAAGAGTCTCGAGCATAGAAACTGATGGTGGGCTGAGGAAGAAAAAATACTGATTACGAAGGGCCCGGTAGGGAAGGGCCTGATGCTAAGCACAGTCAACACTGGAGAAGGTGTCGAGGAGCATAGGACGCCAAGCCAAAGCTCTACGTTTGTGAGGAGAACTGCACAGGGAAACAAAATAGGTGGTGGCTCTGGGAGACATGGCCCACCATACCCCAATTTAGAAAAACACTAGGGAAACTGATTCGAAGATCAAAAGGGCTTAATTTACTCTCCTGCCATTAACAACGACCATTTATAACACAAAGAAACGGATGGGGAGGCGTGGGGGGGTGGAGGAGTACCTATTTCGCATCAACATAGTATTCTTGTACATGCAGTCAGAAACACGTCAACATTCAAACTGTCCCTAAAAGAAGAACACCCTGTCCCATGGTGGGATTCTTTCCCTAGGTCGCCGGTGGTGCGCCGCCTATCTAATATGGATAGCGGAAGATAATCTGTCCCTCATTGCCGTGTTTCATATTCATTAAATCAATCTGTTGGACTAAAACCCAAATGATCTACCAAAGAGAAAGTGAGACTGGACTATATCTGTGTGAATACAACGGACAGGGGACTTTCAGATTTTTTTATTCACTCTCTCGCCTGAGGCTTCAGACACAAACAAATGGTATTCATGGTAGTATAAAACGCTACCAGGGGCTGGCCAGGTAGGTGCCACAAAAACACTCCATTACACTGGAATTTGGTGAACAAGACCCTACAGGGGCACCACACTTATGTCGAATGAAGTAGTGCATGCGCACAAAAAGTGATCACTGGACGTTGTATCCCCCTTCCTTCAGCCTAGCCCCCCCCCCCTTTTCTCCCCCTTCCACTCCTACACAGATACTCCTGGGATTAACTCCATATATCCAGAAGCAAACGGTCCTGAGGAAGATGATAGTATCCACAAGTTGTCATCGAAACCGGTCGACCACATAAATCGAGAGCTTGTCTCATGATTTTTTACTATGTACTCAGAATAGGTCTGGAACATACCAAGATTTAGATTACTCACTGGTTGTGAGAAATCCTTTTAGGTGATCCCTACACATAGAGGGATTTTTTAATACCAATGAATATCATTTGTTTGTGTCTGAAGCCTCAGGCGAGAGGGTGAATAAAAAAAATGTGAAAGTCACCTGTCAGTTGTATTCACACAGATATAGACGAGACATGATTTAATTACAAGTCCAGACTCCCCTTCTCTTTGGTAGATCTTTTGGTTTTTAGTCCAACAGATTGATTTAATTAATATGAAACAGGGCAATGAGGGACAGATTGTCTTCCGCTATCCCTATTAGATAGGCGGCGCACCACCGGCTACCCAGGGGAAGAACCCCCCTCAAAGGGACAGGGTGTTATTCTTATAGGGACAGTTTGAATGGTGACGTGTTTTTGCCTGCATGTACGAGAATACTAGGTCGATGCGAAATAGGCACAACCATACCCCAAGCCAGGGTGCCAGAAAACATACCCCAGGGCGGGGGTGTGTCATGACCCTTGCCCTCACTGGCAAGTCAGCCTTCCAGTTAGGGCCAGGTCAAAGACCTTAAAACTTCATTCAAGACTCTCTTGGAGTCAGTCCTGGCTGCTTTGGCGCCAGGCTCATAACCATCATGAAGACCAACATTAGAATGGGACTATTTAACTTGGGGGGGGGGGGGGGGAGTTTCAGCCAATATGGAGGCAGACACATAGCTCAGTTACAAGGAACTGAGCTATGCAGTATAGTCTTTTGGGTGTGGCAGGCCTGGGACTACTTTACCTGGACTACTTTACCTGAGACTATTTAAACCGCACCCAAACAGCAGAACATGCTTTGCGTTATTCTGCTGTGGGCAGCGTAACTCTCACCGTGTCCAGTTCTTTGATGCCAGTTTACCTGAAACCAAGGACCTGCAGAGAGAGAAAGAACACTACGAAACTTATCTGGAACAGTATCCTGTCTTCAATCCATCGTCGACTTCAGTTCCACTCACCTGAAGGTACCAACTCCATCATCCAGCACCGCATGCATCCTGGAATACCATAACCTGGAAAGAGGAGAAAGAAAGACTGCATTAGTAAGCGTTTCCTCCCGAATGAAGAAAGCCACACAATTCTTACCTGGGTAGTCATCTCCTGGTCAGTATCATTGCTGGAACATTACGGCGCTCGGCGAGGAACATTGCAACCTGCAATGAGAGAAAAGACACAGGTTAGCAATATAAAAGGCGAAACAGCGCCGCGCATTACTCACCGGACAGCATCGCGCACACCGCGCTTTTGCCTAACGGCCCATGCTCATCTTCAAACTGCATGACAACACCAAAATACCTTTCTATACCTAAAAGGAAAGAAGCAAGACATTATTACTCGAACTAAGAGGAACATAAGAACTGCATATAAAGACTGTAAAGCAGCAAACCTACGGAGTTGCAGCAGGCCTGGATTCCCACAGGGGGGCTTTCACCAGTGAAGTAACTTGGTCGCTGCTTGCCCCCCACATCTACACGCCCCTGCCACGAGGAGCAGGACGGAGAATCCACTTTTTACAATATTAAGGTGAGGAGAAGGCCCAAGGGGGAGGAAGGAGTTGAGGCCAAGGGAAGTGGGAAAACAAAGAATCTGATATTGAATCCATCTGTCCTATATTGCAGACCCATCTTTAACCAGAGGCCTTACCAAGGGACCGGGAGAAGGTTCGAGAGTGCAAATCATCCAACCAGGGCTGGGTGGCGTCCCCGTGGATACCAGGTGAGCGTAACAGGGTGAGCATTAGCATACCCAAGGCGGGTTGAGAGAAGCCATAGCTGAATGTGGGCTACCTGAAACCATTCCCCAAGGAAGGGAAAGAGAAAAACCCCAGCGCAGGATATAGAAAACAAACAACAAAAGAGGGTGAAAGTAACCTAATTCCTAGACGAGACAAAAAACGCAAGTTCATGGTGGGCCGAAAAAGACGGCAACCCAGAAAGGGACAACGATCACTGGAGAGATCCGAAATAAGCCTACTTGGCGTGGAACCCAGAAAGGATAATTGACTACTACCCAGTGAATCATAAAACAACCCAGGCTGGCACACCAAACAGAGACTGACCTGAATTATCTAGTAAAAACCTAAGAGATACAATACAACCCGAAGAGAGGCCGAAGGAAAATACTTGCAGAGACTGGAACTCTGAAAATGGCCAACAGCACAGGACACTTGTGGCGAGGAGAGATCACGTGGGAGACAGAAGTCCGTCATCATTCATTGGTTGGGGAAGAAACCTTATTGTATTTACATTAGGTTTTTCCTGCATTCAAAGTGGAAAGAGCAGAATCCACGCTACAGTACGTTTTCTGGATGAGTCTTAGTTTTTTGTAGGACATCCTGATGAGTACCCATTAGACTTCTTTTCTATAGGGTAGGACGCCACATATCAGGGAAGGAGTAGGATTTCAGACTCTTGATAATGAAGAATCCTTGAGAAAATGACAGACTGTCCGTCTCCTGATTCTGAATACAAAAAGCAGTTAAGGAGTGCAGTATGTATACCTTAATCATCAGTTGGTGAGTTTGAGACTGATGGCTCAAACTTTTCTGGAGAGTCTATAGGATATATATATAGTCTTCCCCTTCCTCAGGTTCCTGAGACTTTCCTGTTCCTCATCCGCACTGTAGTCCTCTTGTAAATCACTGGGTTGAAAGAAATCCCATTTCGGTTTATATGGCCAAGCTGCCTCCAAGAATAGAGTATACCTTCTTTTAACTGAGTGACATTTCCAGACTTGCATGAAAACATTTATCCTCTCTAGAGTACCCTGGAGATTAAGCTTGGCACTAGGTGTTTGTCAAGGTTTCCCTGATGCAACATGTTTCCAACTTTGTGTCCTTAGCATGTGTGTTAATCTGTGAAAGAGTCTAGATAATTGTAAAATCCGGTTCTTTTAGGGGACATAGGCTGCATCAGCGCCATGTTTCAAAATTGGTCCAGTTCTTTTATTAGCACCATATTTTTGTACAGGTTTTGAAGTATTGCACCAAGTTTATGGGCTCGCTATAAGTGAAGGCTCTTCCATGAAAGGCTTGTTTTGGCTGGGACTTATGCATTTTTTGAGCAGCATACTTTGTCGCCATGGGAAATCTGCTGTGATTGTGTGGCCCTGTAGAGCAGGGGACAGCTGCAAGAGAAATCTACTTGTGCCCTCAGATGCTGCCTCCTCATGGTCGGACCCAACGCCTTGCCACAGGTTAACAATGACCACTTACTTGCACCCGTGGTCTCCGCTTATATGGCATAAGCAGCCCACCTCTTTTCTCACTGATCCTAGAGTGTTTTAGGTAGAAACTATTTACACTCCGGAAACACTTCCTCTATGTGATCACTAGGCTGGCATCTATTACACAAGATGGGAGTACTGCACTGCAAATTTGGTTTTATACTTCAGGCAGTACTCGGAACATTTGCCATCAGCCTGTTGTGGCCGAAAAGGTAAGGTATACAGAGAGACTAAAGGAGGCAAGTCATTCTCAAGAATTTGAAAGATATTCCCCTTTGTCCCTACTGTGCACCTGTTGCCGCAGAGGCAGCGTCAGTCTTCGCTCCGGTTTACAGTGGCTGGCTATGCATGTTGATAGCACTGTTGTCGTGGCAAGGGTAGGCTTTGAATTTTCAGGCAGTCCTTTCTTTAGTTATCAAGCATAACAGACAATCTTGTGACCACTCAGATGGTAGAAAGACAATTTGAGGACATTGATGTTTGTAGCATCATGGGTATTCACGTAGGATAGGGATGATGTTGCAGCACCACCCATTTTGATACCCTTCATGTAGAAGAACAACAATTTATATAACTCTGCACCAACTACCAGATAGCTAGCACCCCATAAAAAGAATGCAAACCTAACCAGATTAAGAAGCCTCAGAAAAACACACACGTATACATTTATTGGTGCTTTATAAGGCGCTAGCTGTGAAACAGACACTTTGTAGTGCACCAGGGGGATAGAGAGCAGGTGTGGGAGGGGTTGATACAGTCTTGGATCATTTAGATTAGGTAAGTCTGAAGGAGTGGCAAGGGGACAGGGCACAAAATAGTTAAGAGTAAGTGCAAGGTAAAACATTAATAGTTACTCACCGTAGTGACTAACGTAGTCTTAGTTCATAGTCCCCTTTCCTCCATACTGCCAGGGCGTCCCTCGCTAGAGATGGGAGACGGAACGTTTTTCACCAGAAAAAATCTTCTTCCCCTTTAAATTTAGAGGGGAGCGGGGCGTGGCCTGGAGCATGCACTCCCTTGACTCTGCCCACCGGCGCCACTCCTCAGTCCCCATTGACGTGTCGACCATATTAACATTGCCTAATGACACCAGTATTATTAGGGGGGGATGATGGTGGGACGTATGAAGGAAAGGGGACTATGGCCTAAGAGTATATTAGTCACTACGAGGAGTAACTATTACTTACTCTTACGTCCCGTCCCCTTTCTTCCATTCTGCATGGGCGATGACAAGTGAATGTAGCCCCAGGGTGGAGAGGAGACCCTCCTTAAGCGAACAAGTTCCTTAGAACCGCCTGTCCGAAAGCGGCATATGATATAGAGCTGGCGGATAAACAGTAGTGCTTACAGAAAGCCGAAGGGGTGGCCCAGGTGGCCGGCCTGCTGATGACTAGCCACGGGACCTGCCGCTGGAAGGCGACGGCCGTGGCCTCTGCTCTAACAGCATGGGCGTGCATGTTAGCTGGAAGTGGCTTATGCTGCCCCTCATAGGCCTCCTTGATGGTCGGAACCATCCCCTTTGCTATGGAGGCCTTGTATGCCTGATAACCGTGCATTGACCTCTCCGAAGATGACAGTCTCCGACTTGCGGAAGCCCTTAGTCCCGTCCATATAGAATTTTAGCATATCTGACATCCAGACAGTGCAGGACCCTCTGAGCATCGTCCTTAAGGTCAGCAAAAAAGTAGGTAGGACTATCTCCTTGTTCATATGGAAAGCAGAGACTAACTTGGGTCGGAATGCGTGGTGTGTTCTCAGGACCACCTTATCCTTGTGAAAAGTAGTATAGGGTTCTGAAGCCACGAACGCCTGGATCTCGCTGACTCTGCGAGCAGAGGTGAGACCCACCAACAGAGCTGTTTTAATGGTGACCAGCCTGAAGTCCGCGGATGCCATTGGTTCAAATGATTTGTGCGTCAAAGCGCCCGACACTACATTGAGGTCCCATACAGGGTGTGGTTCTTGATCGGAGGGAAGAGCCTGGCGAGGCCCGTCAAATGGCCCTTGACCACCAGGTTGGAAGAGGAGAACACTCCCTCTTCCAAATTTCTTTAGGCCCCTTTGGCCACCAGGTAGGTGTGGCATGTATTCACCTGCACGCCCGAGTGGGCAAGGTGTGCAGAGAAGGAGAGTACGTCATCCAACTTGCACATAAGGGGATCGATCTCCTTTGAGTCGGCCCAGTGACGGAACCTAGACCATTTACTCTTGTACTGACTCCTAGTAGCATTGCTCTTAGCGCCCTGAATAATTTCCAGGTTAGCCTGTGATAGGCTCAGGTGTTTCAGTGTGACCTGCTCAGGAACCACGCTGCAAGGGCTAAATTATGTGGGGCGGGGTGCAAGACCCCAGCCCCTCTTTTGCACCAGGAGACGAGCTGAGTCTAGCGGCATGTGAAATGGAGGCCTGTCCGAGAGGCTGAGAAGCTTTGAGAACCAGGGTCTCGCGGGCCACCACAGAGCTATCAGAATGATGCTGCGGTGACACGATTCCTTTATCTTGCAGAGCCACTCTGTGGATCAGAGGTGTAGGAGGGAAGGCATATGCTGTCATGCCGCTCCACTGAATCTGAAAGTCGTCGTCCAGGAATCTGAGACCCTGCCAGGACGCACACTGTTGGCATTTATTGTTGTCCCAGCAGGCAAAGAGATCCACCTGAGGATGCCCCATCTGGTAAGATCTCCAGCAGCACCTGATCGTTCAATTGCCACTCGTAATTGTCCGCTCCCAGTCTGCTGAGCCTGTCCGCTTCCAGGTTGGACTCGCCCGGAAGGTGGATGGCCCTCAGGTAGATGATGTTCTCCAGGGCCCAGTCTCACGTGTTGACCGCTAGGTTGAACAGTGGAGGGGACCTGGTACCACCCTGCTTGTTGATATAGTACATGCTGGTGGAGTTGTCCGTCTGGATGAGGACGACCTTGCTCCTAATGATCGGAAGGAAAGCTTTGAGAGCTAGCCAGGTGGCTTTGAGCTCCAGCCAGTTGATATGAGACTCCTGCAGGGTCCAGAGTCCGTGGTTGTCCAACGTGGCCCACGAGCCTTCCAGGGAGGAATCCATAGTGATGGCAACCTGCGGGGCCGGCTGCCGGAAGGGCCTGCCTGTTTGCAGGTTGCAGTCCGTGGACCACCATGTGAAGTCCGGGCGTAGACACGGCGGGATGCTGACTAGCTCCGCTTGGGAGCCCTGCTCCTGATTCCATGAGGCTGCGAAGTGCAGGTGCAAGCTCCTCATCTCGAGTCTTGTGTAAGGTACAGCCAGTAGGACCGCTGCCATGATGCCTAATAGGTTTTGGTACCACCAGGCCGAGTTCACCTCTCAGGTGAGGAAGTGAGTAGTGGCCTTCTTGATGGCGTGACCTTGTACACTGAGGGGAAAATTCTCTCAGAGCCTGTGTACCATATGAGACCCAGAAAGGTCAGGCTCTGCGTGGGCTGCAGTGGAGACTGCTTGAGGTTGGCCAAGAAACCCAGCTCGTAGAGTGTGATAAGGGTCGAATAAGTGTGATGCACCGCCTCTGGAGAGCTCGCCCTGATAAGCCAGTCGTCCAGGTACGGGTAGAGGTGGTGGCCCTGCAGAGGGCTGCCACCGCATTCATGAGCTTGGTGAATACCCTTGGGGCTGAATTGAGGCCGAAGGGTAGAACCTTGTATTGGAAGTGGCAGCCCATGATCCTGAATCATAGGAAGGAGTGATGCAGCTGCCAAATCGGAACGTGTAGATAAGCGTCCTTCAGATTCATGGAGCACATACAGTCTCTCCTGCAAAATGTCTCTGCAATCATTGCTGGCGTAACCATCTTGCATTTTTGAAGAGGGAGGCAGAGGTTGAGGGTGCAAAGGTCCAACAGGCCACCCTGGTTCTTCTTTTGTATTGGGAAAATCCTGGAAAAGAAGCCCAACCCTCGCTGGGAGGCTGGGACTTCTTCCATGGCCTGGCTCTCGACGAGCGACCGAACCTCCACCAACAGAGTTGCTGTCCCAATCTGTGGGAGAGGAGGGGAGGCGGGAGGAGAGGAAGGTATCGATAGGCGGTACCCCGTGGATACTACCAAGAGAATCCAGGAGTCCGTGAACTTCTGATGCCAAAACTGTGCGTGAAGGGCAAGCTTGCCCCCCACTGGAGACACGTGGACCCGAAGGTGCGCGTCATGCCTTCTTTCCCTCGGAGGCTGTTGCGGAGGAGGGGGACTGGAAAAAGCCCTTACCCCCCCACCCCTTTTGTTGTTTGTGCCTGTGTTGACTCAAAGTATGTTAAGGCTGTCTGGACCTCTGGTCTTAGAAGCTGCGGAAGCCTCCAAATATCTGCCCCTTGTCGGAGCGTTGATGTGACTGGGTGTACGCCTTGGATGTGGCCTTCGTAAGGATAAAGACTTTGCAGTTTGATAACTGTTTTTCTTTTTATCTAACTACTCATCGGTGGTGGAGTGAAAGAGTTCTCCCCCCTCGAATGGAAGGTACGATATGCGTTCCTGGATGTCTGGGTTAAACCTAGTAGCCTGAAGCAAGGCAGTCCTTCTCATGTCCGTGGCGATGCATGTGGCCTCGCCAGAGGTGTCAATGTGAGCCAATGTGGACTCCATGATGTCTTGCGCAACCATTTCAGCCTCCGTCGGTCCCGCCTTGAAACACGACTGGCTCCAAGTTCTGGAAGGAAGTCGGATATTTGCCACCAAAGCCTCTGGTTAACAGCTGCCAGCATGGCATCCGTGTTGGATTGACGAAGATGCAGTGAAGCATTGGAATAAAGAGTGTGGTTGAGGGTGGGCCAACAGCAAGAGTGGACACCCCTCCATTTGCCTATAACTTGGTGTCCAGGCGCCAACTGACACGGTAAAAGAACTTTGCGGCCTCTCAGCACTGTCTACGGAAAGATCTACAGACCCCTCGGCCTGGCGGCCGGTAGCCGAATTAACCTTGGTATTCGTGCTGGTGCAAGAACCCGAGATGTTCCTCCTGTCTGGGCATTTCCTTGGAATGGAGTCGCCCTTGCGGGGTGCGCTGGAAAAGAGCGGCCCTCCCCTGGGCTTTGACTTATGTCTGACGAAGTCCTTCAAGTCCTCTGGAGACTACTTCTCGAAGAGCTACCTCCACCTAGGTATTCAGTTCTTCAAAGCGCACAAAGAAAGTGCGTCGCACGCGGTACAACCATCCCATCCGTGGTTGGGCGCCAAGGCAGCGGAGGCAAAGAGCATGGGGATCAGATGTAGGGAAGAGACCCTTGCAGGCAGGACACCTGCTCAAGCCCACAGAAGTCAACATGCGCCGGGGAGGAGCGTGACTCCAGAGGACCAAGTACCTGAATGATGAAAGAAGACAAAAGAAAGTATCCGGGGAAGCACGTGGTATTACATGGCCGAAGACAAACGCAGTGAAATCGTCCCGTTCCTGTCGATGTGGAAAAGGGGACTGGGGAGTGGCACCGGTCGGCGGAGTCTGTGGAGCACATGCTCCCACGGCCGCACACACGCACACATCTAAATTTAAAGGGGAAGAATGCTGGACTGCAACCTATAAGCGCAGTACTGGGAATGGGTAGCAAACCCATGCTGCTCAGTTTAGTCTTGTTTTTAATTTTGTTTACAAGTCCATAACGTTGCCCCTGGGCTATCCTCTTCTCGGAGGGAGAGCAATGCACAACTAAAGAACAACTGCAGAGTGTTCAAGCGTCTATTAAGTGGGAACAAAGACATACATAAAGTAGAGGTCTCCTTTTCAGCTCGACCGCCGTCACAAAATTCCAATAATCACATCTAGCATCTGAATTTTCCATTCTGCTTTTGTCTGAAAAATTGTAAATTCTGAGTTTAGTTGACACCTTGATTTTGCTTCACATTTCCGAACGCAGATAAATCTTCACTTGGTTCCTGACCCTAGGTCATAACTGCCATGTAAGCATGCAAATGTGGTAGTAAGCAAAGGTGCTAGTCGGCCCACGCGTCCCAAAAAAGTGTGACCAAGGCAATTCATTAGGAGCCCAATATCTCTGCCCATCTCAGTCACCACCCCCCAACAAAAAAAATCTGTTCTCAAACTCTCACAGCTTTATGAATAACATTAAACAGCATAATAGACAGACTGACATGTCAGGTGGGAGAGGCCATTACACTAATTTTGTTGCCGCTGGCATGCCCTCCTCACCCCATTTAGGCAACAGTCAGAGGGAAACATGTATTTTTAAAAATGCACACACTTTGCTATCCTAGTACAAGTTTCTTCAAGGACAGCTTTTTGAAAACCAACAGCATTTAAATTGCATCATCCGAATATCAATGCCTGGACACATTCCCCTCTACCCACCCTAACACTCTTCTACTCACTGACCTTTTTCATGAAAGATACGCATAGTTTCCACAGCTCACATCTATTTGCTGATTTAAGTATTTTTGATAGTGCCAATATGTGCTCTTTCAGTCACCTTAGAGTGTGTTAAGACCCTGAATAAACAGGAAAGGATATACTGGGGGTATGAAGTAGTGTCTGCATCACAGAGAATTACGGCAAGCCCAAGTTACCGATACATCTGTTGTGAGAATTTCTCTATGAACTCTAAAACCTAGAGCAATCTACTTCTATGCGTAAAGAGGCGTTCTTGAGAACCAAAACTGAATATTGCTGTGGGCGCCTCTCTGCAGCCAATACAAAAGAAGGACAACAACATTAATAAAGAGTCAGTGGGAAAGCTGTTGAGGCCTGATAAATAGAGCACACCGATAGGTGATTATAGGGTACTGGGCACGAAGAGAAGGACTGACTGGCAGCATCATCCAAGTGGTGAAATAATACAGTCGGAGCGAAGGCTACAGGAGAGATGTAGAGAATAAGGGAGAGAAAGAGATAGAGCATATGCTGAGTGGTCTTCAGAGGGAGTGTAGACTACTTAACTGAAAGACACCAGTGGCTGAGACAGCCAGACCCTCCCTGGATGTCAGATACAGAGATGTGCAGCAGCATTAGTGAGAGGGAACCAGAGAACAAGGAAGGTGATAAACGACTAACACACCAGAGGAAGGAGCGTGGACCAGCATTACCAAACATTCTGATAAGGTGGCAGAGGAGAACTGCTGCAATGCATTACAGAACCTGTAGTGTAGTTACCAAGTACAAAACCACAAACACTGAGCATTATGAAAGAGAATCACTGTGCTGCATCATGGATGGATCCCGGTGAATTTCCCAATAGCATGACTGCAAACTCAGAACTGTGTTGAGAAGAGAACCATCACATTCTATCACCAAGCCCTTAGTTCATATTGTCATGCACATCATAAACCACAATGAGAAATCTGCCTCTAAATTAGTGACCTGGAAATAAGGTCAATAACTGCACAAGGTCACCAAATGAACACCAGAAAAGCAAGTGAGTGCCATTAAATTCTATAAACTGCTGTGATGGTCACAGATCTGCAAATATGAAGGGAAAGTGTACATGCTAACCACTGTAGCAAATGCACATTATCAAAAAAGAGTAAAATGGGCAACATTCTGGACCCTGACGTGAGATCAATTTTTAATAAAAGAATAACTGGCATTGAACTGGTAACATGGAGGGATTGTTCACAAGTGCCAAGCTATGCTGAATGAACAGAAACTAGACGAATCCACAATGAATTTTGTAAACTGGGATGAGGGCTTTCAAAAGAAAAATTAGAGTAAATACTTGCAAACAATATGTACTTGTGAGAGGCAAGAGGTCAAGCATTTCAGAACCTGGAGTGAAGTATTTGAAGTGTCAGACGATAGTAAAACATTTTCCAGTAATGTCACATGTTTCACATTTCTTCAATTAACATCTAGGTCTTTCCATCTATTTCATGCCAAATACAGGCAAAGTAATTAATTGTTACTCACCAGAGCGACTAACGTACTCCTAGCCCATATTCCCCTTTCCTCCATCCTGTATGGGTGTCCCTCGCGAGGGACGCAAACTGAACATTTTTTCCACCCGAAAAAGACATTTCCCCTTTAAATTTACAGGCACATGGCCTCAGGCTCCCTTAACCCTGCCCACCCGCGCCACACCTCAGTCCCTTTTTGACACGTCAGCTGTATTATGATTTAACAACCCTAATGGTCTTTTTTATAGAGGGATGGATGGTGGGACGTATGGAGGAAAGGGGACTATGGACTAGGAGTATGTTAGTCACTCCGGTGAGTAACACTTAATTACTCCTACGTTCCGTCCCTTTTCCTCCATCCTGTATGGCGATTACAACTGACGCAATGCCCTGGGGAGGAGAGCCTGACCCTCTAGGCAAATAGATTATGTAGCACTGCTTGGCCGAATGCTGCATCAGCCTTGGCAGTGGTATCCATTCAGCAGTGCTTGCAAAAAGCCGAATGAGTGGCCCATGTTGCAGCCCTGATGATCACCAGCCAGGGGACATGGCACTGGAACGTGACTGCTGCAGCCTTAGCTCTTATGCATGAATGCCCTGCGGCGGATCCTTATGTTGCAACTTGTATGCCTCCTGGATCGCCGCTGTCATCCATTGAGCTAGAGATGCTTTGGAGGCTTGCTGCCCAGGCCTAGAACCTTCAAATGTTACTAACAGTACGTCCATCTTGCAGATGCCCATCATTCTGGCCAGATAGAATTTCAACACCTTCCTGACATCCAGGCAATGGAGCATTTTCCCTGCATCTTCCTTGGGGTCCGAGAAGAATGTGGGGAGCACAATCTCCTTGTTGATATGGAAGTATGATACCACCTTCGGAAGAAACTTGGGGTGCTTGCGGAGCACGGCCTTGTCTATGGCTCTGAGGCAGCGAACACCTGGATCCATCTCACTCTGTGAGCTGGTGTAAGACCAACCAGAAGGGCTGTCTTCAGAGTGACCAACTTAATGTCTGCTGTGGCCATGGGTTCAAATGATTTGTAAGCTATAGCACTTAGTACTACATTTAGGTCCCAAAGAGGATGCAGGCGTTTGACCAGGTGGTAAAGCCTGGTCAACCCAGTCAGGTGTCTCTTTACTATAGGATTGGCCGACGACAGGATGAAAGTCTCGGATTTCCAGTATGCACCAATAGCGGCTGGGTAAGTTCTGCAGATATCGACCTGGATGCCAGACCTGGCGAGCTAGGCAGGGAATGATAAGACTTGGTCGAGGGTGCATGTCGGTGGGTTCACCCCATGTTACTTAGCCCAAAAGCAGAATCTCGTCCATTTACTTTTGTACTGCTTGCGTGTAGTAGACTCTTGGTGCTTTGAATGATCGCCAGATTATTGCTGGACAACTGAAGGTGCTGGAGCGTTAGCTGATCAGGAACCAGGCTGCTTAGGCTAGCCTCTCAGGAGAGGGGTGTAGCACTGCACCTCCTGTGCTAGTAGAGCGCCTTACCCGAGGGGGGAGTATCATCTCCGGCTGAAGTGTCATCTGTCACAGGTCCGAGAACCAGGGCCGCGCCGGCCAGCGAGGTGCCACGACGATGATCCTGAGGATCCTGATCTTGCTCACCACCTTGTGCACGAGTCGTGTGGGTTGGCATTCATTTGCGCACATCCAATCCCAGGGTATCTGGAGTGCGTCCCCTAGAGAGTTGCATCCCTTTCCTCCCCAGGACATGAATTGCTGACACGTCCGATTGTGTGCTGTCGCAAACAGGTCTGTTGTTGGGGGGCCCCATATGCTTAACACTTCCTGGAGGACTCTCCCGTTCATCTGGCACCCGTAATTGTCAGCAGCCGGTTGGCCTCTTCCAGAAGGTGGACTGCCAAGAGACACTTCCTGGCTGATAGCCCATTCCAAGATCCTCCAGGGTCAACGTGCATAGTTGCGGGGATCTGGTGCCCCCCTGCTTGTCGATATAGACCATGCAGGTTGTGTTGTGTATCTGGATGCACGCCGATCAGCCTTTGATGGTCGGTAGAAAGGACCCAAGTGCCAACTGTATAGCCATAAGTTCCAGCCAGTTGATGTGATTCTGACGGTCGGTCAGTGTCCAGAGGCCATGCACAGAGTGCGTTCCCAGGGTGGCTCCCCACCCATGGAGTGAGGAATCTGTGGTAATGGTGTCCTCTATGGGAGGTGGACGGAACATCTGCCCACCCAAAAGGTCTCTTTTTGTTGCCACCATATGATGTTGTGGAATGGAGACCGGGCCCAATTCCTGATCCCAAGAATCTGCGAAATTCAACTGGAGGATCCTCATGCGGACCCTGGTGCACGGGACCGCCAGTAGACATGCTGCTAGTACATCCAGAAGGTGTTGATACCACCAGGCTGTGATGATGGACCTGCTGCGGAAATGGGAGACTGCTGATCGAATTTCTGCCACCTTGTCCCCCATGGGGAAAACCTGCTACTGTGTGTGTTCCACAACCGGCCCAGAAACACCAGCATATGTGTAGGAGTGAGCTGAGACTTTTGGTAGTTGATCGAAATTAACAGGTCGAATTGGGTAGAGGTGAGCCTGTCCGCTGACTATCGAACTTGCTCCGGAGAAGTACCCCTGACTAGAGAGTCGTCGAGGTACGGGTAGATGTGCAGCCCCTCCGACCTGAGAAGGGTCGCCACCGCAATCATGAGCAATTGGAACACTCTCGGAGCTGAATTTAATCCAAAAGGCAGAAACTTGTACTGGAAATGCTGGCCCATGACCCGGAACCGGAGGAAGGCCCGGAGGCTGCACAATGGGAACGTGGAGATACGCGTCCTTCAGGTCCAGGGAACACGTCCACACAGTGTCTCCGGGCAATGAGCGCTGGCGTCACCATCTTGAACTTCTCCAGGGATAGGTAAAGATTCATGGAAGATAGATCAAGCACCACTCACAGGCACGTCTGGTTCTTCTTCTGGATAGCAAAGATGCAGGAGTAAAATCCCTACCCCTGCTGGGTGGGGGCAGGGGGTAGGAGGGAGACTTGCCCTACCGCTTCGCTCTCTACAAGGAAGCAAATCTCTGCTAGGAGTGATGATGTGCCGATCTGTGGAAGGAGAGGGGGAACTCAGAGGGAGAAGGAGGAGGTAGCTGGAAGCCCCAGGACACAGCTGAGATGACCCATGTGTCCGCGAACTTCACCAGCCAAGCCTGACTATGCAGGGCCAGCCTGCCCCCAACTGGGCTGCTGTGGACCTGAAACGAATCGTCATCGTTTATTCTGGTCAGACGCTGATGAAGAGGAGGGGGATTGGAAGAACCCCCTGTCTGATGCGTTGTGGCGTTTTCTCTGGTGCTGACTGGGAGACCTGCCTGGCTGTGCAGTCCTGGAACCTGTTGAAGCTGCCAAATGAAACGCTGCTTGTCTGAGCGTGACTGTGTGAGAAAGGTTTAGCAGCCAGTTTGGAAAGAATGGCCAGCGATTTTGCTGTCTGAGAACTGCTCTTCTTATCGAATTCCTCATCATTAGTGGAGGAGTGGAAGAGATAACCCCGCCCCCTCAAATGGAAGGTTGAGGATTCTATCATGCACATCCGGGTTGAACCTGGTAGCTTTCAGCCAGGCCATGCGCCTCATGTCTGTTGCCAGAATGATTGCTCTGTTAGCCATGTCAATGTGGCCTACAAAAGCATCCATAATGTCCTGAGCCACGAGTTTAGCCTCAGCTAGGCCAGCTTTGAATGAGGCTTGCTTGTCCTTAGGGATGCCAGGTAGAAAGTCTGCGATTTCCCTCCACAGGCGTTAATTAGCTGCAACGAGGATGTTGTCTGCGTTGCCCGAGGTGCAGACTGGCATTTGAGTAGACCTTCTTGCCGTATGACTCGAGAGTCTTTCCTTCCTTGTTCAGGAGGGCTGTCGTGACAGTACTAGACGCAGAAACCTGGGGCTTGGCATACATGGATGCTGCAGCTATCACTGATGAGAGGCTGCGGGTGCGTAGAGAGCAGTATGCTGTTCCCCTCTGCTTGTCTGAACCTAGCATCCAGCTTTTTGTTGGTGGGTTGCGTGGAGTGCGGCTTGAGCCAGCCCTTTTTGGCCAAAGCAACCACATCCTTCAGTAGGGGGATGCCAGAACTCGCCTCCGCCCTGATGCTCTGGCCCACCGGCAGAACAACTGCTTTGGGGAGCTCCTTCTGGGGTTGGGGGATGCCCAGGTATACCGACAGGCCGGCAATCCGGTCACGGAAGGCTTTTGCTGACGAGGGCTTGTCCTGCTCCTCCACGTCTGTTCTGCTGGTCCCCTGCGCCTAGGGGAGAGGCACCCGTCACCTTTCGTGGCTCCTCTTTGGTGGGGGTTTGCACCTGCACCGGGGCTGCTGGAGCCCCAGAAATGGGCTGCTGCGGAGGTGGAGCCGGAGGAGGGGGAGGTGAAATGGGCTGTGTTATCGTGGGTTGCGCTGGTGAAGCCGGGGGCAACATGTCCTTAAATAATGCCCCTGAGAATAGAGTCCATTTGTGGGGACTGCATAAGGGAAAATAATTTTGTCATAAAAACCTGTCCTCACAGGCTGGCTGTGCGCGAACCTGCGTGGGGGTGAATTTGCCAGCGGCCTCCCCAGCCCTTGTCTGTACATGGGGTCGCTGTACTTGGAGCCCGAGATGTTGGGGTACGACGTGGCCCAGGTGACGGGCATCAGTGGTACCCAGTCTGTACTGGAAGCAAAATGTCTCCTTTGGGCCTAGCTGACGAACCACTGCACCTGTCTGCGAGGTTTACCGCCTTTGCTGATCAGGAGTGGGGACCATTTTGCCTCAAGCCACCACCAATTTGTCCACGTATTGGGCACGTGTTCCCCATCTCGGCATGCCTGTCTGACTGCACCGGCTCTGTCCCGCCCAGCACTTCAGATGTACACCCAGTAGGCTGTGCACCCTCAGTCACCCGGCCGGTAGTGCTGGCTGTGTGTATAGGCGCCCCCCCCTTGGGTAAGGAACCGGTATCAGGATAATGCCCCTCCCCCCTCAGGAGGCGTCCCTGTGGAACCAGAGCTAAGAAGCCCCTCAGCTGAGGGACTGGTAGGACCCCTCGGCCATGAGCTTCAGGAGCCTCGGGGCTACCTGAGCGAGTGTGAGGGCCAGACTGACCACTCCCGCCATAGGGCTTCCCCAGGAAGGAGTCGTCTCCGCAGGGTGCTTTCGTACATAACACACCTTCCTCTGTTGTCTTCCTCCAGACGTAGTCCTTGATGTTCTGAGGAGGAGTCCTGTTGGGTCTACTGAAGGGAAGGAACCGTCGCCCAATGGGCACCTACTAAAGCCTGTCGGGGCCGACGTGCGCTGTGGACAAACTAGGGCACCGGTGAATGGTGTTCCCAAATCTAGAATAGAAAAGAAAAGATAAGATTCCGGGGAAATCGCGTGGAATTACGAGGCTTAAGGCCTCACCCAAGAGCGCTTGTGTAGCAGTCCTTTCCAGTCGACGCAGAAAAAGGGGACAGGTGTGTGGTGCCAGTGGGCGGGGTTAAGGAAGCCCGTACTCCCAGGGCTGTGACCCCGCGCGCCAGTAAATTTAACAGGGAAATGTCTTTCTGGTGGAACAAAGAAGGTTCCGTTTCCGTCCCTCGCGAAGGGGCACTCATACAGGATGGAGGAAAGGGGGCGGGATTTAGGAGTAATCAGTGTATTATTTCCTACTTTCTGCAGGCTACAAATTTTGCACCTGCTACTAGTTACTGATGGAGCATTGCTTGCATGCAGACTAGCATTCATACCGCGAGTCATAGTTTTTTGAATGAGCTTAGGCCTGGCTAGTTGCTTGCAGACCTAACCTCAGCATTAAGTTCATAACACTTGCACATCACACACTGGACTATTAACCGGAAATCGTGAGCAAGCGTCTGGAGGTTAGTGGTGGGCTATATATCGACACATTTTGACTAGATTATCTATCTAGGATTCTCTCGTTTTCTTCAGTGATGCAACAAATGTACAAGGTTTCTTATCACAGAAACATTCACAGTGCTCAGGGAAACAAACGTTAGCATAACCATCCTTCAATCCCCCCAGATCCCGCCTCAATCGCATCCGCAAGGTAATGGTCTTGGGAGCGGAGCGGGCAGCACTGTACAGTCTGAGTTCTAACCTGCGTCTTCTCCTTTCGGCAGGTGGACAGCAACGGAGGGAGCGGATCGGTGCCCAACAGGTAAGAGTGGCAGAGCGGGCGCTTGGTAGTAGCAGAGAGCAGATGAAGTTGTACGCTGGTAAGTATGCTGCAACACGGATAGCCCAGATGCAGCAGAGAGTTGAGGAATTTACACTTTGGTGAGTATGCAGAATGGAGCATCCATCCGAAGTGGGAAGCAGATATGATTGCGCTCGGGTACGTATGGAGTTAAGTGAGGGCTTGTGCATGACGCAGAGGATAAGTGCTGCACTGCTCGTATGAAAGCAGGAAAAAGCAAAGCAGGGGTGCAGCCCAGGGCTTGGTTATATAGCCCTGGGCTGCACCCTTGAACACTGGACCACCAGGGATGATTTTAGTACAGGCTTCTCGGGGGCCATCTTCGATGTCACCGACTGGTCCTATTCGGCGGCCATCTTGGGAGAGGCCCTTTTGTGGTACCACTGCCTGTTCCAGCCAGCCACCATACTTACCCAAACCCTGGCAATACTATGGGTGCTGGGAAATGCCCCGATTGTGTGAGATTTGCCCGACTCTCTTCTGGGAGTCGTGACACACACTTCATGGGTCGGATGACCGAGAAGGTAGGTGGCAGTGCTGGAGTCGGCTTGGCCTGAGGAGTAGAGGGAGAGGTGGGAGAGAAAGTGATCACTCCAGGAAAGAGGAGTGGTGAGAGAGTTGAAGAGTGGGAGGTCGGAGGAGATAAGAAAATCCAGAGTGTGCCCTGCAGAGTAGCCAGAGGGAAGAATAGAGAGTCAGGGCCTACCCTCGCTAGGGACGAGACACGGAACCTTTTTCACCAGAAAAACTCTTCCCCTTAAAAGTTAGAGGCGCAGCGCTGGGAGTATGCGCTCCCGACGCCACCCACCGGCGCCACTCCTCGGTCCCATTAACATTAATAGATGTGCTTTGTCTAAGAATATGTGCTAAGTCAGGGTAGAACAGTTGCTTCAATTCGGTTGGTTTAATAGGTGCTTTGAGATGCTTCATCAGCCAAGATTAATATAGAAACGAAATTATGTTCTGTATGTTTGGATACATGAGAAGAATATGTAATCTGATGTATTGATGATGCTTCTGTTTAGCTACTAAGAGGTTTATATACAACACAGTACACAGACTATGTTGGGATAATGAAGGGCTTAACATATTGAAATACTTTTTGTTATGAAGGTTAAAGCACAGTAGGACTTAGTTTGTGCAAGTCCCAGACATGAATTCGATTGGATTATATATGTAATACCTGTTTTTGTTCTTACTGATATGCATTACGCAGAGTCTGGCAGGTTGTGAGTCAGTCTCACGTTGCCTGGGGCCTTACATGTGTGATGCTTAAACATTGGCGCGGGGTGGGGCATCACGCAGTTTTTTACTCCGTTGGTGCCCCACCCCTCGTTATTTAATTTCCCAGCTTAGTGTCTTTACTGAATCTGACATGATAACTAATTCTCACAGGAGTCGAGGAGATGAATTATGATTTACACGGCGTAGTGTGCCAATTACATATGATAGAATGATTGGCTGTATTGCCGGGAATAATGAACTGCGCATATACACAGGAAAGCTTTCATGCCATACTCGCATAAGTCGGAATGCTGGCTGCATTCTGGCTGCATTTAGCAGTGATTACAATCGCGATGATGTACCCGCACCAATATGGCGACCGGGGAGGCAGCACGCGTGCGCGTCGCTTTCATGGTAACCCATAAACAGAATGTGAGCCGAGCGGCGTCTTTTCCTGATGGGCGGCTCGAGCTCTGCATCTGTCTGCAACCGGTAAGAATGCTTAACGATTTTTTAACCATGATTATCAGAATATCCACATAACATTTTTTGGTATGATTCCCTGGTGGACACCAAGAAGAATGTTAGCTTCCGGGTGCTTATATTCATGAAGTAATAAAGGACACAAATATACTCACAGAGGTGCCGCTGTAAAATCAGCGAAAATAGTTTTCGGATTCTCCTGCACATAAAAGTATATTTACATTTTTGGTGGAACGATGTTCGTGAGATGGGTGAAAAAAACAATATCTTTATTGAATTTTTTAGCTTAAGTAACCTGTGACTCACCGTCCATCAGCTTACACACACCCGAGGCGAGGAATTTTCCTTTGGACCTGGCGAGTGTATGGATTGATGTTAGCTCTAAGCTCACATACTTTTTCTCTCAGCTCACATACTTTAAAAAAAAAGGAATATGAATTTTGTGTCGTTTGTGACATGTTTCCTTCTACTCTTAACACAGGTTGAGGTGTTCCCCTTTTTAGCTCAACGATAAGGTTAGCGACCTACACTTTAGTACACCCTTTAAGTTTATAAATGAAGCATATCAGGAAATAATTAGTTTATCTTCGGTTTTTCTAGGGAAACCATAGAGATACCTTGAAACTACACTTCGAGCCCTGAAGATGGATGTTTTGAAATCCGAAACGCGTCGGCACTTTTTAGGAGTGTATAGGATATATTAGTGAGCAGTAGGGATGTTGCTGCTCATGTGCTGAGAACACATTTGTTACCATCATGAAATATTTGTTTGCTGTTTTATCACTTGACTGCATATTGAATGTCTGTAACTGAGTACATCACGACAGACCATTAGTCTGTACTTAATGTTATAATTGATGAAACTTTGGAACATATTTATGTATGTATTTGTAATTAATCAATGCACATCATTATTGGGTGTTTGATAAGAATTTTTGCTATTAACAAAAGATTCTGTCTTTACTTGTCTACCTTGTATTACTTATGGTCAGGTTGGCTCTTGACTGTGCTGAATCAAGGGTGACAGTACTGTGCATTGAATGCCACTCAAAAGCAATTTGAGTTTTGAATGTTTAAGTATTTGGAATTGCTAAACTGACCAGCTTGGATTGTGCCCTCTTATTTGGGGGTATTGCTATCACAAACTGGTCCTTTGGGAAGATCAGGGTTTATATCCCTGCTAGAGTGCAACTCTGGGTTATTGATCGGTGACGGTCAATGTATGTTGTTTTTTAGGCTGTAGAGGCGGCCATGGAGCCGACATGTAGGTCAAGGCGACCTGTAGGTCAAGGCATCCGGCACTACCTTGAGGTCCCACACAGGGTGTTGATCGGAGGGAAGAGCCTGGGGAGGCCCTTCAAATGTCGCTTGACCACCGGGTTGGAAGAGGAGAAAATTCCCTCCTCCGAATTTCTGTAGGCCCCTATGGCCGCTAAGTAGGTGCGGTGCAGCATGTATCGACCTGCATGTCTGAGTGGGCAAGGTGTGCAGAGAAGGAGAGTACGTCATCCAACTTGCCCGTAAGGGGGTCGTTCTCCTTCGAGTCGGCCCAGTGACAGAACCTAGACCATTTGCTCTTGTACTGGCTCCTAGAGCCCTGAATTATCTCTAGGTTAGCCTGTGATAGGCCCAGGTTTTTCAGTGCAACCTGCTCAGGAACCACACTGCAAGGTCTAACTTTTGTGGGGTGGGGTGGATGAGCCTGCCCTGCTTTTGCATCAGGAGAGGAGCTGGGCCCAGCGACAGGTGAATTGGAGGCCTGTCCGAGCAGCTGAGAAGCTATGAGAGCCATGGTCTCGTGGGCCACCACGGAGCCATCAGAATGACGCTGAGGTGACATGATTCCTTTATCTTGCAGAGCACCATGTGGATCAGGGGTGTAGGAGGGAATGTCATGCTGCTCCACTGAATACAAAAGGCGTCGCCCAGGGAGCTGGGCCCTGCCCCTGCCAGGACGCAAAATGTTAGCATTAATTGTTGTCCCAGCAGGCAAAGAGATCCACCTGAGGATGCCCCATTTGCTGAATATCTCCAGCAGCACCTGGTCGTTTAAATGCCACTCGTAATTGTCAGTGATTTCATGTGAGGGGAGAAGGAACAAGTTACTTACCTGTAACTGTTCTTCTCCAGCATGGGTCTGGCATGGATTCACATGCTCATGAATATTCCCCGTCGTCAGGCTGGGAATCCACGGTAAAGAAAAAACCAGTATCAGTTTCGTTTCTGATCTGTCTTTCGTAGTAATAACCAATCACTGGTCTCTGCGTCATACTGACCACAGCCAATGACTGCCCTCTACCTAAGCACCGCCTCTGGCAGCCATCTTCAGATTTGGAAGCACGTGAAGTGGCAGTATGACCAAGTGAAGAGCCGCAGAGGGGTAGGCGGGAGGGTTCGCATGTGAATCCATGCCAGACCCATGCTGGAGAACAACAGTTACAGGTAAGTAACTTGTTCCTTCTCCAGCATGGGGTCTGGCATGGATTCACATGCTCATGAATAAAGAATACATAGCAGTACACACATGCACAACCACGGGAGGTGGCAAAGGCTCAACATTAAGCATCACATCAACTCAACATTAAGCATCTTACCTCCTCACCAGGCTCACCTCAGGCGAACAGGTTGCGCAGCACTGCTTGGCCGACCCTGGACTCCTCCCTGGAATCCCGGTCGACGCAGTAGAATTTCGTGAAGGTGTGCGTCGACCTCCACGTAGCAGCCCTGCATATGTCCAGCAGGGGCACACCAGATAGGAACGCCGTGGTAGCTGCGATCGCTCTGGTGGAATGGGCTCTCGGACGGCCAGGCAGCGGTCGGTTTGCCAACCGGTGACAGCACATGATACAGCCGGAGAGCCATCTGGAGATGGAAGCCTTCGAGAGAGCCTTCCCCTGATTGACAGGTCCAAAGTTCACAAAGAGTTGTGACGTCTTCCGAAAACCCTTCGTGCGGTCCACGTAGAACTTCAGCGCTCTAGCTACATCCAGCGAGTGCAAAGTCCTCTCAGCCGGCGATGAAGGCGACGGGAAGAACACAGGTAACACCAAGGGTTCGTTGAGATGGAAGTCCGACGGTACCTTGGGCATGAAGGAGGGGTGCGTCCTGAGCACTACCCTCGTGTCGTGGAAAGTCAAGTACGGGGCCTTGCAGGAAAGGGCCTGGATCTCTCCCACTCGTCGTGCGGAGGTGATGGCCACAAGAAAAGCTGTTTTCCACGATAGAAACTTCAACGGGGCCGAGTGCAGAGGCTCGAACGGAGGTCCCATGAGCTTGGTCAGCACCACGTTGAGCTCCCACGCCGGGGCCGGAGCCTTCACCGGCGGGAACGATCTGAACAGTCCCTTCATGAACTCTTTCACCAGACGATGAGACCACAAGGACGTCCGCCCCGTGGTTCTGGTGTATCGGGAGATCGCAGCAAGATGAATCTTGATGGACGCGTGTGCCAGACCAGCTTTGGCCAGCGTCAGCAGGTACGGCAGTACTTGGGGAGCCGTAATCCGTAGAGGGTTAATCTTCTGTGCGTGGCACCAGACAGAGAACCTCTTCCATTTGTGTCCGTAGCATTTAAGAGTCGAGGACGCCCTGGCCTTTGCAAGAACCTCTCTGCAATCGGCCGGTATGTCGTATCCTCCAAACTCTAGCGCTGCAGGAGCCAGCCTGCAAGTTCAGCGACTTCGGGTCGTGGTGGAGGATGGCGCCTCCTTCCCTGGAGAGTAGATCCGCGTCCGCCGGCAGCTTGATCGGCGGGGACGCTGACAAGTCCAGAAGGTCCGGGAACCATATCTGCCTCGGCCACGCAGGTGCGACGAGGATCATCCTGCACCGTGACCTCTTGAGCTGGTTGACGAGCCGGATTAGCAGAGGCAAGGGAGGGAACGCGTAGAGGAACAGGCCCTCCCAGGGGAACGAGAAAGCATCGCCCATGCTCCTCGTCTGGGGAAACCTGCTGGCGAACCTCCGGCACTTGGTGTTCGTCGCTGTCGCGAACAGGTCGATCTGGGGTGTGCCCCACCGTCGGAAGAGGCGATCCACCAGATCCTGCCGTAGTTCCCACTCGTGGCACGAGCGCAGCTCCCTGCTGAGTGAGTCGGCGATGGTGTTTTTTATCCCTGCCAGATGAAACGGCACCAGAAAAATCCCTTGGGCGACGGCCCAATGCCACAGGTCCTGCGCCTCCTTGGACAGCGCTGGGGACCTGGTTCCGCCCTGTTTCCTGATGTAAAACATGGTGGTGGTGTTGTCGGTGAAGATCCTCACCACCTTGCCCTTGAGGGACGGAAGGAAGGACCTGAGGGCCCAAAACACTGCACGGAGCTCCAGGACGTTGATATGCAGGGACTTCTCCGTCGGGAGCCAGAGTCCCCTTGCGTGCAGATTTTCGGTGTGCGCTCCCCACCCTTCCAGGGAGGCATCCGTGGTCACAGTCTCTTGGTGGGCTTGGGTCTGGAAGTCAATGCCCGCCGTCAGATGCGCGCGGGTCCCCCACCACCGTATCGCTCGTCGGAAACTCTCGTCGAGCTTGATCCTTTCCTCGAAGCTGCCCGTCGTCTGGATCCAGCGCGCATCCAGGAATTCTTGCAACGGGCGCATCCGGAGCCTGCACATGGGAATGAGGTAGATGCAGGAAGACATCATCCCGAGGAGGGACTTGATGGACCTCACCTTGGCCGCGTCGGCCACCAACATCCGTTGCACCTTGCCCAAGATGGTCCTGGTCCTCTCCTCCGACGGGGAGGCCAGAAGGGACACTGTGTCGAGCCTCGCTCCCAGAAACAGTGCGACTTGCGCGGGCCCCAGGTGGGATTTGGCGTAGTTCACGGAGAATCCCAGGTCCGTGAGGAGTTGGACGGTCCTTGCCGTGTGGACCACGGCGAGCTCCCTCGTCTTGGCGCGGATGAGCCAGTCGTCCAGGTAGGGGTAGACGTGAATCCCCTCGCGGCGCAGCTGCGCCGCCACCGGTGCGAGGCACTTGGTGAATACCCTGGGTGCCGACCGTAGTCCGAAGGGAAGGGCTTTGAACTGGTAATGAAGCCCTTGGACCACGAATCTGAGGAATTTTCGGTGCCCCTTTAGGATGGGAATGTGGAAGTAGGCATCCTCCAAATCCAACGACGATAGGAAGTCTCCTTCCTCCAGCTGACCCAGGACGTGCTGGAGGGTGACCATCCGGAACTTCTGCGCCTTGATGAACTTGTTCAGACGTCGCAGGTCTAGGATGGGGCGCCATCCTCCCGTCTTCTTCTTCACGAGGAAGTATCGCGAGTAGACTCCGGAGCCCCGAAGCCTCTTTGGGACGAGTTCGATGGCGCCCTTTCTGAGCATCGCCTTTACCTCCAGGAGAAGTTGAGGGACGTGAAGTTCTTTCCTGGCCACGGGGGGGACGCGCGGGCACCTTCTTAGAAACTCGAGCGCGTGGCCCCGGGCCAGGGCGTCCAGCACCCAACGGTCGGTGGAGATGGACTCCCACACGCTGACGAAGCCCGCCAGCCGGCCTCCCACCGGGGTGCTTCGGTGGGGGCCCGACCCCACGGCCGGTTCAATCCTGCTTGGACGCGGCCTTGCCGCCTTGACCTCCTTGGCGACGACGGCGGGGTCCGCTAGACTTGCCTCGTCCTCTGTAGGCCTCTTGCGACGACGAGCGGGCCGCTTGACGGTAGGAAGCGAAACCGCCGCCGGAACCTTTGGAGGCGCCCTTGCCTCCGCAGCTCCGAAAGGGCGTTCGTCGTTGCTGCAGGACTCCAAGGGCCCTGGCCGTCTCAGTATCCGCCTTGATGGCCTGAAGGGAATCGTCCACTGTCTTCCCAAACAGGTTGTTCCCGTCGAAGGGCATGTCCAGGACTCTGGTCTGGACGTCCTGCCGAAAGTCCGTAGCTTTGAGCCATCCACGACGTCGAAGGCAAACGCCGTTGCCCAGCTGGCGGAACCCAGTGTCGGCGATGTCCGTCGCCACGGTGATGGCGTGGTCCGACGCCACCTCACCTTCCTGCAGGATCTCAAGGGCCTCCGCCCTCTTGTCGTCCGGCAGAAAATCCAGCAGGGGAGCTATCTTGTACCAGAGCTCCCTGTCGTAGCGGGCCACGATAGCCAAGGCGTTGGCCGCTTTAATCGTCGTCGCTGCCGACGAGATGACTCTACGTCCCATAGCATCCAATTTCTTTCCCTCGCCGTCCGGCGGGGAAGTCGATGTGGAGGCCGCACCCCCCCCCGCTTTCTTCCTGGCTGCCGCAGAGACGACGGAATCCGGGGTAGGCTGCGCCCGGAGGCATAGGGGGGCCGTGTCCGGGACCCGGTACTTTTTCTCGTACCGGTCTCTTCTAGCTGGCGTCGTGGAAGGGTTCTTGAGGAGGGAAAGGCCCTCATCCCAAATGTCGTCCAACAGAGGCACTGCGAGGACCGTCTTCCTCTTGGCCTCGCGCCGCTGATAAAGGAAGCCTTCCTTTTTCTTCTCCTCAGGACGCCCTGGAGATCATGGAGTGGAAAGATCCGATCTCGTCGGGCGGAGAAGCCCTGGTGGGAGGCGACGACGGAAAATCCTCGTCGTATGCCTCGTCGTCCGTACCCATCGCTGCCGTGTCAGTCCCCGTATCATCCCCTCGGGTGGACGGGGAGGAGGGCTGGACGGGGCGCGACGGTTGAAAAGGAGGTGGTGGATGGATCCTTCTTTTCTTGGTAGGGGGAACACCAGAAGGTCCCGGTTCTGGATCCCCCGACGGGAGAGGTTCCTCCGTCGGTAACGGTAGCCTCGTCCTTATCTCGGAGCATAAGGACTGTATGGCCAACAAAATGGCCGCCGAGTTGTCTTGCGGCGCTGGCAGAGGGGAATCCGACGGGCGAGCAGGGGCCCCGTCGGTATCCTCGACGATGTCGTCGTCGTCACCTGCGTCGGGGTCCATTCCGACGGGCTGGCCTTCTTCCACGCCTAGGCCGTGGCTTAAGACCTCGATCAGCTCCTCTTCTGAGGTTGAGGCCGAATCTACGACGACGCCCTGCCCCCCCTTCTTCTTCCCCACGGAGGGTTTCACGGGGGTCCTATCGATGGGCACAAAGGAAGACTCCCTCCGAGGAGGCAGGGAGATTCTGGGCCCTGAGGTCGCCACCACTGGTGTAGCCACCACAGGCTGAGCCAGGGCCGCCGCGACCGTTTCGATAGAGGGCTTGGTCGGATGGATCAAGGCCTTCACCACCTTAGGTGCGCTCACCGCCTTATCCTTGAGGGAGGGGGCACTGCCACGCTCCTCCTCTGCCTTAGAGCTCGACCGGGGCCTCTCCAGGAGCTTCGCCGGGTGCTCGGCCTTCCTCTTACCCGACCCAGAGCGTTGGCTCGTGGTTGATGGTGCCGGGGAGGGTGCGCCCTGCCTGGCGCCCGTAGAGCCCGACCGTTCGGCGCTCCCGGTGCCAGCGGACTCGCGGTGCTTGGCCTTATGTTGGGCCCCCGTCGCCGGGGCGCCCTCAAAGGTCTTAGAGGACCGCTCGGATTTCTTCTTCTTCTCGCCAGACGGGCTCTTACCCTCCAGCCAGTTGGCGAGACGTTGATGGCGGTCCTTCATGGTCCGTTCCGACATGTTGCCGCAAAACGCACAGTCCTTCTCCACGTGCGTCTTGTCCTCATGAAGGCAGTAAAGGCAGAAAGAGTGTTCGTCCTCCTTGAAGACGTTCTGCAGCTGGCATCCAGGGCAGACCCTGAACAGCTTTCCGGGCGTCGAGCTTCCCTTCTCCTGGGCCATCTCCGAGACCGGGCCTGAGAAGCTTCTGGAGTCCTCCGAAGCGTAGCTCGACGAAATCTTCACCCTTGAGGGGCACAGATGAATCCGACACGGGTTCCCGTTGATCGGATGTAGGATCGGTGGAGCTTGAGGCTCTTTTGACCGAAAGAATCGAAGTTTTTTTGTGAAAAAGCGCGAAAAAAAGCACTAACGCTCGAGAGCAATAGCACGAGGATCCCAACACATGAACGTGCGGTAAAAATCTGAAGATGGCTGCCAGAGGCGGTGCTTAGGTAGAGGGCAGTCATTGGCTGTGGTCAGTATGACGCAGAGACCAGTGATTGGTTATTACTACGAAAGACAGATCAGAAACGAAACTGATACTGGTTTTTTCTTTACCGAGGATTCCCAGCCTGACGACGGGGAATATTCATGAGCATGTGAATCCATGCCAGACCCCATGCTGGAGAACCATGTGTTCAGATGTCTTGTGGATTTGCTTTTTCTAAGTTTCAAAGGGGCAATGGAGTCCAGTGCTGAGGTCATGGTTTTGTAGTATACGTCTACGATGGGTTCAGTGAGAGAGTTAAAGTTGGGTAGAATGAGAGGGATCCGTTTTTTGGATGGCTGGGGCTAGCACATTGTTGAGGAGGGTAGGGGTTGCAGTATCAAGAGAGAAGGAAAAGAAGAAGGTGGTCCAACCAGGCCTGGGGTGAGATGGAGGTGATGGTAGCTGAGCAGTTAAAATCCGGCACCCAGTGAAGGGTTCTGCCCTTGTTGTGGGTTGGGAGGGACACATTTTGAATGAATCCTAGCTCTGACAAGGTATTGGCTATAAGGGTGGCATGAGGGTCTTTGTTGTCATTGAATCCTAACTTGAAGTCGCCTAGGAGGAGGCTCTGGGTGGTATTTTTTTAAACTTTGGTTTTATTGGTAATTTTCAGAAAAAGAAACAATGACAACACCGGGAGCAGTATGAATATCACATTTAACATCATCATCAAACCCCCGTGGTCTCCTTTCCCCCCTCCCCCCTCTCCAACTCCGCCCTTCCCCCCCAGATCAGTGTCCCATCGTAAAACCAATCGCAGGAGTCGTCATCAGTACTCATAGTTCGGTGCCTTGGAGCTGTGCTATGCGTTCCTGTAAATACTAGCCTAGACGGATCCGCTGTCTCCCGGGCCATGGGTTACACCATTGTCCTTGAGTGGTACTCTCCGGGCTCCATCGCCCTCACGCCCCGTGTTGTCCACATAATGTCAGTGAGCATCCCAGCCCCATGCCTGGTAAACCCCATACCAATTTGCCTGGAAGGTGCTCGATTCATTGTTTACCATGGCCGTCAGTTTGTTCATGAGGAACATGTTCTTAAGTTTTTTTAGCCAGTCTTCCTTAGAGGGGGTCTCCAGGCTTTTCCACCTTTGCGCTAGGGCCACTCTTCTTGCTCGCAACATGGTCTCCCACATTCTTGGGTACATATATATTTCCGCCTCCTCGGGTGGGAGGCCCAACAACATTGTCAATGGATTGAGTGGGAGTTGTTCCTCGGTGACCTCCGCCATCCATCCCTGTACCTTCTCCCAGAACCCCTGTACCTTAGGGCAGAACCACCACATGTGACCCCTCGTCCCCACTTGGTCACATCCTCTTGGGCATCTGGGGGACACCCCCGAGAACATCTTGGATAACTACAATGGGTCTCTATGCCATCCCTGTAAGATTTTAAAGTTGTGCTCCATGTCCGACGTGAACAGGTTCCTATGGAAAGCTATTTTGAACACCCTGGACCATGCGTCCTCCGAGAGAGCCTCTCCTGCCAAGTCATTCCAGAATCCACGAAACCCTCTCCTCCCTTCCAAGTCAACAGTGTTCAGTATTTGGTACATTTTGGATACTAACCCCTTCCTTGTTGTGGCCGTGTCTAGTAACTTTTCAAAGGGGGTCAACTGTCTCCGCAGATTCAGGCCCCGAGTCTGGTCACAGAGGATGCCCTTCAGGCACAAATATTCAAAGACTGAAAGAGACCCCCGCCCTAGCGCATCTCGCAGCCCATCGTATTCGAGGAACTCTCCCTCCTTAAACAGTTGCCCCGCCCATTCCAGCCCCCCATTCGACCAGGACTGGGCATTCCTAAATACCCTGCTACCTAGTTTGAGCGGGTGGCCCCAGAGCGAAGACATCGGGGAGGGCCATGAAGTAAGGTGCGCAGTTGTGGGTCCTTCTTTCCAGATTGACCAAAGTATTCCCAGGGTTGGGTGGGTCTGCAGTCTATTTGGGATGTGTTTACGCGGCAACCACAAAAGGTTGCGTACTTTCAGAGGGTGGGCATCCATGTCCTCCAGATAAGACCAATAGGTGCCCATCCCCTCACTCACATGCTCCAACAGGACCCTTAGCTGGGCGGCCCGGTGGTAGAGAAGGAAGTCCGGCAGCCCGAAACCACCCTCCTCCCTAGGTAACGTTAGAATGGCCTTTCCTATCCTCGGGTTCCGCCCTTGCCAAACAAACTCTCGGACTGCCCTCTGTAGGTCTCGAAACATCTGGTCGGGCACCCCCGTTGGGAGTGCCGTGAAAAGATACAGCAGTCTTGGGAGGACGTTCATCTTCACCGCTGTCATGCGCCCGTACCAGGATAGGATCATACCTCCCCACCTCCTCAGGTCTGATTTTATCTCTGCCATAATGGGCCCATAATTCGCCGAAGCCAGTTTGGAGAGATCTCTCGTGAGGAGCACACCCAAGTACCTGATGGAGTCCCTCCCCACCACAATCCCCGCACACCTATCCCGGTGGTCCAGCCCCGGGTCCCGAGCCCTCATATGGAGTAACACTGATTTTGATGCGTATGTTTAGCCCCGAGAATTGCCCAAAGGTCGTCATCAGGGACAGGAGGGGGGGGGGGGGGGGGGAGAGTGAGGAGCTGGGCTCCACCAGGTATGCTAGAATACCGTCAGCAAACAGGGAGAGCTTGAACTCCACCTCTCCTCTTTTAATCCCTTTAATGTTGGGGTGAGCTCGGACCGCTATGGCCAGGGGCTCCATCGTCAGGACATATATTAAAGGGGAGAGTGGGCATCCCTGCAGCGTCCCCCGCGTGAGAGGGAATGAGTCAGAAAGTTCTCCATTCACCTGTACTCTCGCCGTTGGGGCCCCGTATAGGGCGGAAACCCAGTTCCTGATGTGAGCCCCGAAGCCCATTCGACGGAGGAGTTGCATGTACCTCCACTCTACCCTGTCAAAAGCTTTCTCGGAGTCCAGGGAAAGCAGACTTGCTTTGAGGTCTGATTCTTGGGCATGGTGGATTAGGTCTATCAGCTTCCTGATGTTATCAGAGCCTTGCCTGCCCCCTATGAACCCCACTTGATCCCCGTGAACCAGCTTGGGCATTATACCCTCCATCCGTTTGCCTATCACCTTGGCCAGGATCTTAACATCTATATTGAGGAGGGAGATTGGGCGATATGAGGAGCATTCAGTGGGGTCCTTGCCCTCTTTGGGCAGAACCACGATTACAGCCCTCATCATGGTATCCGGCAGAGAGCCCCCCTCTAACACCTTGTTAAACACCCTCACCAGGTGTGGGGCTAGGATAGCCCGGAACCTCTTGTAGAAGTACACAGAGAAGCAGTCTTCCCCCAGGGACGTTCCCACCTTCATCCCACTGATAGACTGATAGCGTGCTCCACCTCCTCTTCCGTCACCCGGCCCTCTAGACCCTCTGCCATTTCACCTGTCAAGGACGGGATCTGGATGGAGTCCAGGAAACCCTCAATCTGAGTGTCATCCCCGTCATATTCTGACGAGTATAACTTTTCATAATAACGGTGAAAGGCTGCTCCAATGTTTGAGGTGTCGTGATCTAATGATCGCCGATCATTCTTCACTGCCTTCACCGTTCTGTTCCTTTGAATCTCTCCGAGTTTCCAGGCCAGTATTTTGTCAGCTCTGTCCCCCTTCTCATAATATTTCTGTTTCACTAGCTGGAGGCTCCGCTCGGTCTTATGTAACAGGAGGTCTTTCAACTGGAGTTTTAGTTTTCTAGGGAGGCAATCTGATCCCTTTCCAGGGGAGCCTCCGGGAGGTCACCTGGCTGGAGTTGGGCTATCTTTTCCCTCAGGGACTTTTCCTGGGCCTCCCTCTCCCTCTTTTTCTGGGCTCCCATTCTAATGAGGACACTGCGTAAAGTCGCCTTAAAGGGGTCCCACAGCACGTGTGTGCCCACCTCGCCGTTGTCGTTCAACTCCAAGTACTTCCTGTGCTAGAACTTTGCCCTTCAGCAGGGAGTCATTACACTTCCATCGCCCTCTACTGCCACTCCGCCATCCCCCTACTATTGTGGTACGGACCAAGTTGTGGTCGGACCAAGGAACCGGGTCAACCCTGTGGCCAGAGACATGTGGAAGAAGGGGTTTGTCTACCAGGATGTAGTCTATACGGGAGTATGATGTGTGGATTGCTGAGTAGTATGTGAAGGAGGGGAGGCCTATCCTGGGAGTCGGAATGGTGTCCACCAGGCCCAGCTCCACGTTGACCCTTTGGAATGTACGGGCCATGGTTTTATCTGCGGCCCTAGTGAGCTGAGGCCCCAAGCGTTTTCTATCCACGGTTAGGTCTAGGAACATATTGAAATCCCCCCCCCCACCAACATCCTGTGAACAAACAATTTCCATTTGTCCTTCACTCCCTCCCAGAATTGCGCCTGGCCTTCAGTAGGGCCGTACACAACTGCCAGAGTCAGAGGGGGAACCCCGCAAAGAGCCCTTTACCAGCAGATATCAGTCCTCTGGGTCCTTCACCGTGGCTTCCACTTCAAAGCCGACATCCCTTGCTAGCAGTATGGCTACCCCCCTTTTCTTGGTTCTGTGGGATGCGCTGAGGACCTCCCCGATCCCGCCCCCTCGCAAATTCGGTTCCTTCCCCCGAGCCCAGTGTGTTTCCTGAAGAAAGAGCAGGTCAAGCTTTGCCTTCCTAAATTCCCTGCAGACCAGGGATCTCTTGGTTGGGGTGTTCAACCCCAGAACATTAAGGGAACCCACGCCCAGGGCAGGCAGATCCTCAGCCATTGTCTAGGATCAACATCTTACTGGGTAGCTGACTCATGGCACTTTTCCTTTCCAGCTCCTTTTGTATTATAACCTGATCTCCCTTGCCCCCTCCCCCCGCCCCCCAGGTGGGCCTTAAACGTACCCCCAACTGCCCCCTGGTCCCCCCTCCGAACTGAGCAACCCCAACTATTCCTTCAACCCCCACCCCTCATCCCGGCATCCATCCAAATAGTTCCACCATTGCTGGTAATTGGCCGGACCACCAGCCTACCGCCTCCAGCTGGGCTAATGTCGGAAATCACTCCTCCTTGAGCCCCTCCCTTCTCCACCCCCACCCCCCAACCAAGCCCCCTCCCCCAGGTAACCAACATACTTGCTGTTCTGGGAGGCCCCTTACGACCTTAGACCCCGTGGTCCTGGAAGTCAACTCGACCTTGAGCCAGGCCAGACGTTGTGATCGTGAATTAAGTTCTTTACCCGGTTTCCCAGTGCCCTTTTTCACTTCCAGATTGGTTTTCCAGCTACTAGGCAACCCCGGGACCGACCGGCCTGCTCCTCGGTGACCGGGATCGGCGTCTTCCCTTTCCGTCGTCGGGGACGGGGGCTTCAGTTTCTTAAATTTCCGTGGACCCGTCTTCTTTCTCCTCCCACCTTTTGACCTGCGTTCCCTGGCTCCTTCCGCTGCGAATCCTGTGGGTTCTCTCCGAGGGGCCGGGTCCGACACATACTCTTGGATGGCTCCCCTTATGTCCTCCTCTGTAATCACGGTCGACGGTTGACCCTCGTACTCGAACGAGAGGGAGAAGGGGTACCCCCATCTATAGCGCACCCCCTTCTCTTTTAGCATTTGTGTTAGAGGGCGGCAGATCCTGCGTTTGGCCAGCGTGTATGAAGAGAGGTCCTGGAAAATGGACACTTGTGCATTGTTATAGGTTATCTCCCGTGTCTTTCTGGCCTCCTCCAGAACCTTTGCTTTCTCGGTGTAGTAATGAAAGTGGACCAGGATTGACCGGGGGCCCCCAGCTCTGCGGACCCAGTCGAACGTTGGTCCGGTCGTCATCTCGTCCGAGAAAAGGAGGGTGATTATGTCCCTCACCACCCAGTTCAATTCTCTTTCCGTTTCTCCCTCCGACTCCGGGACCCCAAAAATCCTGAGGTTGTTCCTCCGTTCCCTATTTTCGAAGTCGTCCATTTGCCTGGCCCTCTCCTCGTCTTTTTTCTAGAGCAGCTATTCTCATGGACATGTCCATCTCTTGGGTCGTTGCCGAGGACTGGTTGGTCTCCAGCTGCAACAGTCTGTCCTCGTCCACCCTACAGTCCATGTTCTCCATTTTCTGGGCAATGTCCGCCCGCATGTCTCTGATCTCCAGCAGGACTGAAGCAAAGCCCTTTTCCATTGTAAGGGTGGGCGGGGGCGAGGTCTCGGGCTGGGACGTTCTAGTCGTCCGATCCAGGCCGCTAATCTCCCTTCTGGCGTCCTGGTAGCGGTACTCCTGGAGGGATTGGCGCCAGCTCATCCGATCTCCCTTTCTCTCCCTCCGGCCGGTGGTCTTCGGGGGCCAAGAGCGATGACCCTGCTGGGAGACCGCCCTCTCTCCTTTGGGCAAAACCGCTCAGTGAGGAGCTATCTTTGAGCGGGCACACGCCCCACCGGTCTCCGGCGGGGGCCTCACACTCTCTTCACGCCCTTTTCCCGCTGCTTGTGGTCGTCTGTCCCTGTGGTGGGGAGGTGGTGACGATGTGTATCAAATTGTGATCGGATGAGGGTCCAGGCTAGGCCCCCGGGGAAGGGGGGCGCAGCCTCCACGGCGTGCTGGTTAGGTACTATTGGCCATGTTTTCTTCTGAGTTCGTCTCCAGGCGGGCACTCGCCCTGGGAAAGAGCCCAGGGGCCACCACCTGTATAAGTCTCTCACCTCTTCACCAGCCGTGCCCTGTTGTTGTCCGCTGTACACCGCTCTGATGGCCCTCGCCAGGGTCCGTTGGACGGGGTCTCAGCGCCCCTGTTGTTCGACTCCGTGTTCGGGAGCTCGGGTCAAGCAGGCTGCCTCTCCTCTGGCGGGTCTGGGATCACGGCTCGAGTCGCCGCCACCAGGGTCTTCCGCTCTGTGCTGGTACCCTCCTCCTGTGCCGCAGCACCCCGCGCAGCTCCGGAGGCAGGCGGGGCCTCTTGCGGATTCTCTCGTTGGGCCGCGAGGCCTCGTTCTTGGGCATCAGAGTCTTTCGGCGTCGCTCTTTCGCCCGGGGGGGGTCCCCCGGGGTTCACCGCCACTGAGAACCGCAGATATTTCGTGTGGGGGTCACAGGGGGGGCTCAATCCCTCAACACGGCCCAGTTCCGGCGGGAGCAGCGTCTTCAGGCAGCCATCGCCTGTGCGCCCCCTGGTGGCCTCCACTCTGGGTGGTATTTTTAAGTTTGTTGGTGAGGATGGTAGTTAGGTCTTCCTCAAATGCTCCTAGGGGACCGGGGGGTCTGTAGAGTAAATGAATGGTGAGGGTTTGGGAGTTGGCAGTGGGCGTTTTGGCTGTTAGGGATTCACAAGAGTTAGGTTTGTCCGAGGGGACGAGTCTCATGTTCAGGTTGGTTTTTGCAATTATGGCCATGCCTCCGCCTCTGGAATCAATTCCGTCGGCTCTAAGAATTGTGTAGTCATCTGGTAAGGTTAGCGTAAGGGCGGGGCCAGCAGCAGTGGGGAGCCAAGACTCGGTAATGGCTAGGAAATCCAGGTTATCTAGAAGGATAAGGTCTACCATGTCAGAGGCTTGGGCTACTATGGAGCGTGCGCTTATTAAGGCACCTCTCGTGTTGGCAGTAGTAGCTTTAGAGGGTGTTCTCACTGGGACTTGAATGGGCAAGTAATATTCGGCAGGGGTGGTGCTGGTTGGGCTGTTAGGGGGAGAGGTGGTCTGTTAGCCATTAAGTTTTGGTGTTCTGCGGTTATTAGATTTGAGGAAGGGTGAGGCCCTGGCGAGAGGTTCGAATATTATGGGTACCCAATTTGTAGTTTCTTTAAGTGGGACTACAAGGGCTAGTTGTGATGAGTAATTTAGTTGTAGTGTGGGGTGTGACTAAATGAGGAGGAGTCATGTTGTTAGGTTGTTTGTACTGGGCCCTGGTGGCCTTACTCCTGGTGCCCTGTATGATCTCCAGATTGGCCTGTTAAAGGCTAAGGTGCCGAAGCGTTACCTGCTTAGGTACCACACTGTGAGGGCTAGTTTCTGTGACGTGGGGTGGATGATTCTGCCCCCCTACTGTGCCAGAAGATGTGCTGGGCCCGTTGGAAGGTGTATCAGGGGCACCTCCGAAAGGCTGATTAGTTCCGAAAACCATAGCCTGGCCGGCCACCATGGAGCTGATAGAATGATGAGAAGTTGGTGAGACTCCTTGATCTTGCAAATTACCCTGTGGATCAGGGGTGTAGGTGGAAAGGCGTAGGCCTTCATGCTGGTCCACTGGGGGTGAAATGCGTCGCCCAGAGAGCCATGGGCCCTGACCCTGCCAGGATGCAAACTGGGGGCACTTCTTGTTGTGCCAGGTGGCAAAGAGATCCACTTGGGGATGACCCCACCTGTTGAAGTTCTGAATAACTAGGTTGTTTAGCTGTCACTCGTAATTGTCCGCTCCCAGCCTGCTGAGCCTATCTGCCTCGAGGTAAATGTCGTTTTCCAGGGCCCATTCCCACATGCTGATCGCCAGCCTGCACAGAGGAGGGGATCTGGTGCCTCCCTGCTTATTGACGTAGTACATGCTGGTTGAGTTGTATGTCTGGATGAGGAGAACCGTAACCTTGAGAAGTGGTAAGAATGCTCTGATTGCTAGCCAGATAGCGTTCAGCTCCAGCCATGGTTTCCTGCTCCTGTTGAGTCCAGGTGCCGTGGACCGAGAGATCGTCCAGGGTGGCTCCCCAGCCCTCGAGTGAGGAGTCTGTGGTGATGGTGGCCTGCGGAGAGGGCGGCCGAAAGGGCTTGCCCGTCCATAGTTTGCAGTCCATGGACCACCAAGTTAACTCCGGGTGGAGAGATGGAGGAACATTGATCATCTCGGATTGCGAGCCACGCTCCTGATTCCATGAGTCTGCGAAGTGCAGCTGAATTTTTCTCATCCTCAGTCTCGTGTGCGGCACAGCTAACAGGACCGCCGCCAATAGACCCAGGGGATGCTGGTACCACCATGCTGATATTCCCCTCTCTGCTGAGGAAGTGGGCTGAGGCCCTCTTGATGGCCGAGATTTTGTCTTCTGATGGGAAAACCCTCCCGTAGCACGTGTCCCAAATGAGTCCCAGGAATGTCAGTCTGCATAGGGTGCAGCTGTGACTTCTTGAGGTTGAGCGAGAAGCCCAGGTCGTGCAGTACATTCATAAGGGCATGGGAAGAGTGGCAAACCACTTCCGGAGATGTAGCCCTGACAAGCCAGTCGTCGAGGTATGGGTAGATGTGGAGGCCCTGCGCTCTGAGGAGGGCCGCCACAGCATTTATGAGTCTGGTAAAGACACTGGGGGTCTAGTTGAGGCCAAATGGAAGGACCTTGTATTGGAAATGGTAGCCCATGATCCTGAACCATAGGAAAGAACGATGGAGCTGCCAAATCGGGACGTGTAGGTACACGCCCTTCAGGTCCAGGGAGCACATCCAGTCTCCCTTGTCCAATGTCCCTGCTATAAAAGCTGGCTTAACCATCTTGAATTTTTGCAGGGGTAGGGAGAGGTTGAGGGTGGAAAGGTCCAGCACAACTCTCAGGCCGGCCTGGTTCTTCTTCCGAATGGTGAAAATCCTGGAGTAGAAGCCACAACCTAGCTGGGAGGCTGGGACTTCCTCCACTGCCTGGCTCTCTACGAGCGACCAGATCTCCGCCTAAAGAGTTGCTGTCTGTTAGGCAGAATCCTATGCAGTTCCCTTAGGGAGCACTACAGAAGATTAGGACTACAGGTATATGCAATAAATCCCCTTTGGTATCAGTCTGTACCACACAGATTTAGTTGGTAGCTGTGGCTGAGCAGTTAGACGTATCTCAAGAGGGAGATTAGCAGTATTCAGGGTTTACACAATAGGACCACAGCACTGTGGGACAAGGAAACACTGACCAAAGCTTTGTATCAAAAAGAATATATATTTATTTATTTTACACACTCTTAACTCTACACACAAAGCACTATCATTAAAGCAAGTTAAAACAGTCAAGGAAAGTATACACAACTCCCTATTTAAATTGTAGACAAGTTTGAGCAAGAGTGAAAACTGAGCAAAATGGCACAGTGTAAACCAAGCAGAAATGGAGCTCTAACAATTTCGTCAGAGGGAGGGAAAGGTCAAGTTATACAGGGTTAGACTCCTAAACAAACCAGCAACACTTCCCAACTGGATTGTGAACAAATTAGGCAAGGTAGTACTTTAGCACAAGCAATACTTAGGTGAAAACCGAGCAAAATGGCACTTCAACAATATATAAAGGAGAAGGAAAGGTGGTTATAAGAGTTTAGGTGCACCAACACATTTCTTGATGAAAAGCAATCTTCAGAAGGCAGTTGTAACAGAATTAGCCAGAGTCAATAGGTCTGTGCCAGATTCAGTGACACGAGGAAAAGTGCCCAGGTTCAAACGGTTCTAGTAGCTGCAGTCAAGTCTTTGTTTAACGTTTGAAAAGGAGGGTGCAGAAGGTAAAAAGATAATGTTAGATAATAGGGACGGCCAGCCCAGAAGGTAAGTAAAGGATTTAAAACACCCCAGTACCCCACGAAACAGGAGGCCTGGCAGAACAATGTACCTTAAAAGTGGAAGAGGCTCTGGCAGTGGCGGTAGTTCCTGGCAGTTTGGGAGATCCAGCAGAGGAAGAGACGCTCTCGTCGTGGAGGAAGGTTCGAGTTACTGCACTGCCCAGGGATGAAGCCGGCCGCGGTGATGCCAAAACGGAATAAAAAGGTACGCTCCTTTAAATCGCAGTCGTGGTGGACAGGTGCCTGGCTATCCGGTCTCCTAGTGCTGGCCACTGGCGACTCGACCAAGGCAGGTCCTGGACGGCGATTGGTGAACTGGTTGGTCCCACCAGCTCAAGGGAAGAAGGCTCTTGCAGGTGAAGATCTTCTCTTGTCGTTAGAGAAAAGTGGTGAGGATCTGCAGCAGGGCTTCACCGGTGGTTCAGTCGTTGCAGATGTCTTCGGCTTCTCTTCTCTTGGATTTCTCAGGTCCAGTGGCAACGTCTTATCTTCCAGTCCGCAGGTCCCTGCTTTTATGCAGAAAACCCCCCATTCATACAGCCTAGCTGTCACTCATGCAGTGGGATGGTTATCCTGACGGGATAACCCCCCCAGCCTATCAGGGCACAGTGCGACTTGGGTTGCTTAGGCAATCCTGTTCAGGGTGCCTATTCCCCCTCCCACACATCCTCTCTACCCCAGACTCACGGGCGCCTGAAGGAGGGCTTCTGTCCAGAAGCCCGCCAAAAGGACGAACAAAGGGCCCTGACCTCGGTTTGGATTACAGAGAGTGACACGAGAAAGGATTATTATCAAAGATCTGGCAAACAAAAAAAACAAAAAAAAACACCGGAGTAAAGTTAATATTAAAATGACCTGGCCATATGTTAAAGGGTATCATAGAAAGTGGTAGCCTCGAACAATGGGAAAATCACATAGGAAAATATTTGCGGTAGAATATTAATGGCAAGAACCACTGCTACCAGCCAGAAACTTTGGGGAGAGGGACTGGACAGTACCCTCTCGAAAATGAACACCAGGGAAACACTATTAACCCTTCCCAGTACCTCCATAGTAAGATGGTTTGTACTGGTTTTGTTCATAACTATTGACTAGCAAAGTCAATGGTAACTGTGCATGCCCTGGGAGACAGTAGTCAGCCCCAGGGTATGGAGTCTATGTTTGGAGGTCACTATGACACCCCTGTGTTACTGCACTGAGGGTGCTGTGTAAAACACATGTAAAAAGATGATACCTATGGAGTGAGAACAACTCCATAGCCCATAGGCACAAAAACAGACTGAAACACACATCAAAATACAGCTAAGAGTTGGAAAAAGAGTCTCACTCTTAGCAGGAGTAAAAAATAAACCCTAGAAATCCAGCAAAGCTGCTGGGGGACTCTATAGGTAAGGGAAAGTAGACCTTTCAAGAGGATTCTCCCTAACACTGTCCCAACCTGTGGGAGGGGAGTAGGGAGGAGAGAGGAGAGGCTGAGATAGGAAGGCGGTACACCGTGGATACTACGGAAAGGATCCAAGGGTCTGCAAAATTCTGGCGCCAGAATTATGCGTGGAGAGCAAGCCTGCCCCACACCGGAGACACGTGGACCCGAAGGGGCGCGTCATGCCTTCTTTCCCTCGAAGGCTGACGCTGAGGAGGGGGACTGGAAAAAGCCCTTACCACCCACCCCTTTTTGTTTTTTACGCCGTTTCTGAGACGGCGAGCGGTCCAGCTGCCTGGACCTGCGTTCCTGGAAGCCAAGAACACTCCATAAATGACCCTTTTCCGAGCGCTGCGGAGATTGGGTGTACGATTTGGGCATGGTCTTTTGAAGAATGGATAAAGACTTCGCCGTTTGTGAGCCGTTTTTCTTTTTGTCCAGCTCTTTGTCCGTAGGAGTGGAAGAGGTCCCCTCCACCTCCTCGAACGGTAGATCTAGAATGCGCTCCTGGACACAAGGATTGAATTTCATTGCCCAGAGCCAGGCTGTTCTCCTCATGTCCGCGGCAAGGCAGACGGCACAGCCTGAGGTATTGCTATGAACCACCATCGAATCCATGAGGTCATGCGCCACGAGCTTGGCTTCCGCTAGCCCTGCCTTAAAGCGTGATCAGCATTGGGTGGGGAGTTCCGGGAGGAAGTCTGCAATTTCCCCACCATAACCGTTGGTTGGCAGCAGTCAGTATGGCATCTGCGTTGGCCTGACGCAGGTGCAAGGAGGCGTTGGAGTAGATCTTCTTGCCGTACGCCTCCAAGATCTTCTCCTCCTTGCATAGCAGCGCCGCAGAGGAGGCGGCTGAGGATGACTGAGGCTTGGAGTATAGTGATGCCGCAGCGATCACTGTGGAGTGTGGCTGAGGATGGGTCGAGAGCAAGAGTGTATCCCCCTCCATCTGCCTGTACTTGGCATTCAGGCATCGGTTGACCGGCTGGACCAAGTGGGGCTTGAGCCAACCCTTCTTGGCCAGGAGACTACATCGGCCTGCAGTGGACTCCCCATGTTGGCAGAGGGGTGTCTAGTGAGGACTTCAGCCAGAACCCCCTCTGCCGGTTGTTCGACCTCGGGTTGGGGAAGGCCCAGGTACTCTGCCAGGCCAGCTAGATGTTCATGGAAGGCCCTGGCTGAGGATGGCGTGTCCGGATCCTCCTCCTCGTCCGTATCCTGCGGATATGGAGGATCTTGTGGAGGAGGGGGGATTAGTTGGCACCGGAGGATGGGGTACAGGGACCGCAGCCAGAGGCTGAGGAGGTGGCGGAGGTTGCGGAGCTGGCTGTGGAGCCGGAGGAGGTGGCAGCACTGGGGCCTGGGGGCCCGATGGAGGCATCTGTGGTGCCGTTAGCATGGCGGGGAGGACCTCCCCCCGACTGCGTCTTTGATAACCCCCATCTGAGGAGACCTCATGAGGCCGAGAAACTTCTCGAAGAGCACCTCCTCACTGGCCAAAGAGGTGGCAGGGGGTACCGACAGAGTAGCAGGGGGCTGCTGGGGCCGCTGTATACTCTGTCCGCAAGGACGCAAAGGAAAGTTGCCCTGCGCAAATGAACAGTAGACTGTAGGCCACGTACCTGGCTGAAGCCAGTCCCACCTTGACACTCATTCTTCGACGAATTCGTGGAATGGCGTTGGACGGGTGCTCCTTTCTAGCGTGGTGTCCATTTTGTCGAGCTGCCTGCCACTTGTCTGCGACGTGTTGCTCAGCCCGCAGGGCCCGGCCTCGTCCAAGACTCTTGCATGTGGATCACGAGACCAACCCTGCTACTCGGGCCACGGCCTGGTAGGTGAGAGACCCTCAACCCGGGGGTCGGTAGAGCTGCGCTTAGGCGCCCCCTCGGACGTATTGCCGGTATTAGGGCGTAGCCCCTCGGACATTGTGCCGGTAAAAGGATGTAGTCCGTCGGGTGTAGACCTGGTACATGAACCTTCCAGTCCCTCGACACTGCGCCTGGGAGGATCCGAGGACCCCTTGACCCGAAGGCCGGTAGTTGTAGCAGCTTCGGGGCACTTGCCGGTAGAAGGACCTGGCCGGTCCCTCCCGCGCAGGAGAGTCCCTGGGAAGGAGTCTCCCTTGCGGGATGCGCTGGAAAATATCGGCCCTACCTCGGGCCTGGTTCGATGCTTCACAAAGCTCTTGAGATCCTCTGGAGGCGACCTCTGGAAGAGCTCCCTCCACCTGGCGAGTCTGTTCTTCAGCGCCTTCGAGGACAGCGAGTCACACGCTGAACACGATTGCCAACCGTGGTCCGAGTCAAGGCAACGTAGGCAGAGGGCATGGGGGTCTGAAGTCAAGAAGAGCCCGTTGCAGGATGGACACCTGCTGAACCCTGTATAAATCGACATGCCCCAGGGAGGAGCGTGACGCCTCAGGACCGAGTACCTGAATGATAGATCAGACAAAAAAGACAAAGAAAATAAGTATCTGTGTGTGGAATTACATGGCCGAAGCCAAACCCAGGAGCGCTGGTGAATTCGGCCCGTTCCCGTCGACACGGAAAAGGGGACCGGAGGGTGGAGTCAAGGCAGCGCATGCTCCCTGGGCTGCGCGCCTCTAAATTTAAAGGGGAATAAGATTTTTTCTGATGAAAAAGGTTCTGTCTCCCGTCCCTTGGAAGGGACGCCCATACAGTATGGAGGAAAGGGGACAGGACGTAAGGATATGACAAGCGACCCCCGACAGGGGAAGCGCAGGAGGGGACCTGAACCGGTGAGTCACTGAGGTGAAGGACAGGGACCCTCTAGGAGTATAGTTCCTGCCACCACCCTTGCCCCTAAGAGGGCCTCTCTTTGTGGGTATTGGTTCTTACTAGATGAGCCTTGGCCAGGGGACCTGGGGTTATTCTCTGAGCCGTACGGTCCTTGGGGAGAGCGGGAAAAAGATCAGCCACAAAAGGACCGGCGTGAGTAAGAGCCCCACACTGGTGGAAGGGTTTAGCTGTGATCTAGCTAAGTGACTTTAGTGATCCGTGTTCTTTGTTTGCTGTCTCCAGGGCGTCATCAACAGCCTTCCCAAAAAGGTTGGAGTCTTCCACTGGTTTGTTGATCAGAGAGGCCCAAGTTTCAGGTTTAAAGCCAGAGTTCTTTAAACAGGCGTGTCCTTTAAGTAAGGTCCCCTGGGCTAGGGTACGTCTAGCAGTCTCAGCAGAGTCCAGAGTGTTCTTCAATCTTTTATGGGGACTTTGCCTTCAGCCACGACCGCCAGCAGGCGTGATCAGGTGGGCTCTGGACCCTCTTGGAGACCACCCCGAACCAGTCCCCACCAGACATCACTATAACTTGCCAGGAGACTGGTATTCTTTGCGATCCTTGTGGAGTAGGCGGCCGAGGTGGTGACCCGTTTATCCAGGGCACAACGCTTTTTAGTCTTTGTCCGGAGCGGCTTTTGCTGAAGACAGTGGAACCCCCACCCTCTTCCAAGTGGTAGTGACCAACAAGGAATCTGGTGTCATCTTATGTAAAGTGGATCAGAAGGAGAGGGGCGGAATAGTTTTTTGACCCAGTGGTTGACCGCCTGTGTGAGAGACGGGAACAGCAAGGAGGGAGCCAGGCACCTCTTTAACGAGATTAGTAGGGGGATGGCTTGCCTAGTTGGAAACTTCACCTTAAGAATATCCTCCACGAAGTCTGAGTCTGGAGCTGCCTCATGTGTTGCAATTTAGAAATGATTGGCTGCTCTTTTTAAAATAGCATTGAACATCTGGTCGTCAACAGGTGACCAATCCCTCTGTGGAGGAGAAGAAGCGGGATCTAGGCAAATGCCGTCCGGGTAAGACATATGCTTTGGTGATAGCCAAAGGCCCTGATCCCAGTCTGGGTCTTGATCAGCCGTGTCTTGTGCAAAAGGATTAAGGTCTTCATAAGTGTCTTCCTGTGTTGGGTCCTCTGGCACCTCAAAGATATCTCTCTGGTGTCCCTGTGCAGAGATGGGTAATTTCTGCAGTTTGTAAAGAATGGGGCAGGAGTCCTCTTCCCTGGGTCTTTTGGGAGTAATGTACCCGTCTGAAAAGTCAAACTGGGCCATTTTGTCCATGTATTGCTCAAACCTTTCCCTCGTCAATAGGGAAGAGGCAGAAGGGTATGGAGGTGCAAAAGGTTGCCCAGGAGGGGGGATTTTCCCAATAAGGCCTTGGAGAGGCTGGGGGGCTTCAGAATACTCCTCTCAACGAGAGGGGGTGCCCTTGTGCTCTGTGGCCGACAAAAAATGATAGCCCGCAAGGCTTTTGCGAATTTTCAGCGATTGTATCGAAGGTCTCGACGTGCCTGAAGGCGCAGTCAGTGACTCCACCGAGGCCTTAGTGTCATGATGCCTACCCCCGAGGACCCAGACCACGTCCAACAACCCCAGAAGCAGGTATCAAGTTATCCTAAGCAAGCCCAACAACCCCTGCTAGGGGCTATTTGGGTCCAGTCCTGGCGCCTATGGCGCCAGGCTCATATGGAGTCAGTCCTGGCGCCATAGGCGCCAGGCTCATAGATTAAAACTTACCTGATGCAGACCATGCTGCAAACTTACCTGATGCAGACCATGCTGCAAACTTACCTGATGCAGACCATGCTGCAAACTTACCTGATGCAGACCATGCTGCAAACTTACCTAATGCAGACCATGCTGCAAGAGTTCCAAGCCAAAAGAGGCTTGGAAGGGACTACTTTACTTAGGGACTATTTTTTACTCGGGTGGGGTTGGGGAGGAATACTTAACCGGGACTACTTTGGAAGCTATTTAAACCACACCCGAAGAGCAGCACACGCTTCGCGTTATTCTGCATCCAGCAGCGTAACGCTCACCATGCCTGCAAGTCTGCATCCAGCCTTCTGCCACGCCCGCCTCGAGTTTGGAGCGCCTAGAAAAAGAGGGAGAAAGAAGGAGAAAAGGTTAGAACAAGAGCAATACCTTTTATCCTTACTTGAATTCCCGATCCTGATGACATCGCCTGCTGCAGCGCCGCGCTGAACTCACCGGCCTTCGCAGCATCTTCACATTTCACCACATCCTCCTGCATGCTCCTGCCGCACTTCGGCACCTAAGGAGAAGACAAGAACAGCAAGGTGAGCTAAGGGAATACACAGAGGAATATTAGTTACCCCCCCATAGACTTACCTGATTTTACCACCGGGGTACTATTCCTCTTCACGGGTCGGCACAGCTTCCACTGCATCTTCGCTGAACCCCGGCCCCTAAGGGGAAACAAAGGACAGCAAGGTGAAACAAAGGGACTAACAAGGGGAACCCTCCTCACCACAATAGACTTACCTGATTTTACCGCCAGAGGTATTATTCCCCAAGACTTCATACTTTCTCTACGTGCCTGAATAAGGGAGAAAGCAACAGGTTACATATTGACTTTATTTTATCGAACTGTGTTGGAAAATACAAATCCTTACCAGAATACTACCGGTTGCCACGAGGAACTCTTCATTAGGGTCAAGCTGCAACCTGCAAGGAATCGGACAAGAGTGAAAGTCAGGCATTTGAACTCTTACGAACTTTATACTTACGGCGTCTTGCCGGGAATCTCGGGGTCAATATTTTTCTGGAACTCACCAATTCTTTCGAGCCAGTGAAGCAACTGGTTATCAACGCGCCCCTGCGCTCAATGCAGGATGGAGAGCTCATCTTTCAAACCATCAGGTGAGACTATAAGAGGGAACATCAAAGGCAATCTCTGGGGAGAACAGCGGGGGTGGGAGGATTTACGCTCAACTCCATGGGCGGTTAATTCCCTTTCTCCATTTGCAGAAGAATATTCCTACGGGCCAAGCAAACGAAGCTAGGTGGGCCAGTCCAGTCCATCATCTCGGCCCTACGCGTCACATTGGTGGAGACCGCAGCTGTTCAGTTCCGATTGACGCCTGTGTGGGAGCCAGGTGAGCGTAACACTGAGGCTCTTGGACGGCGTGTCGGCGACAGTATGTTTTTAGGGTGAACGCCCGTTGTAGAGGGAAGCCCAGTCGCATGCAGCAAAAGCGGTTGCATGGAGGAAGCCGAAGCCGCGAGGTTCGGAAGGTGCCGTCAAAGTTTTCGGCGGCCCTGTTGGCGCTGTATGCTTTTTCAACTACTATGTGCTTTTGTATCTGTAGTGCGTGGGTGCTCTTGTCGCCTGGGTCTGATCTCCCCATAAAAGAGCCGGTGGCCAGTCTGTCGGGCCAGGCATTTGGGAGCCTGCAGGGTTCACTGAGAGATTGATGGCTTCCGATTCGCAGCCACTGCTGCCGACTGATTCCTCTTCGTCTGAAGCTACGGCGCCAATGCGGGAAAGGCTTTTGGTCAGCATAGCATAGGCCGCCCACCGTTCAGTCCACCTGTCTTTCAATGTTTTCGGTCGAAAAAGCTTACAGGCCTTGCATGAGCACTCATTGTGGTCTAGAGGAAGACACAGATTGCATCGGCGATGGGTGTCCTGCCAAGGAAACTTGCTGTTACACAACGGGCAAAGGCAAAATTGAAAGGGAGTCTTCTCCATAGCAGAGAGTAGCAGCAGCTAGAGAAAGAGGGGTAAAGGAAATACATTCTTAGAGATGAATAAACCCAGGGCCCCAGTCTCCCTACTGCAAGAGCCTGGCCAGAGGGCCAATGCCACACGGTCAAAAGTCGTTGGTCAGTTGAATACTCGCCGAGCAGTGGTAGATGTTGTCGGCAGCAGGAACCTCACGTGGCAGTCGACAAGATTAGTTGTGAGACTAGACGACCGTAGGTCGCTGGGACAAATTTTGCAATATAAAACTCTTGCGAGCTCTGTATAGGCGACCAACTAGGTTGGCAGAAAAAAACGATCTGAGGGACCTCGACGCGCGAGGGATTTTGGGTAAACTACACGTTACATTAGGGATGGTGTTACAGTCACGCCCATGTCAACGTCCCCCTTCGATCTTTTAAAGAAAGATGCAATAATACGTGATTTCCACTAGATGTCGGACTATATGGAAAGCATGTGATTCTAAGCAGATCCACAAGCATCAGAAACTTAGATTATGTTTGAAATAACAAATAGATTTACCAGAATCAGCTACTTTCCCAGCAATTAAGTATTGTAATTGTTTACAAATGCATCAAATTCAAACCATTTGTACAATGTTACATATTTTTATTTTAATCTTTATAAGTTGATAAGTATTACAAATGAATGCTCCAAAAGTAATCATAACATACTTCTGTATCAGTGTATTGTTCCAAGTCATTATTTTAAGTGTAATAAAAAAGTATATGCATCAAAAGAGGTCAACGAAAATATTCTAACTTATTGAATCAGTCATGTAAAATTTGATATAATTGATCTCATCAGTGATGGTGATATCATGTATGATTTAATTAGTGATGCCACTAGTGATGCCATCTGTGATGTCATCCTTGAGGTTATACGTTGCGCAAAGTGTTTAAGGTGGACTTACTATTAAACATGTTTTTACTTCTATTAATTCCTTTTACTACTACATACACTTATATTATGTTTGAAATAACAAATAGATTTACCAGAATCAGGTACTGGCCCTGCAAAGTATTGTAATTGTTTACTAATACATGAAACTTTATAAGTTGAGAAGTACTATAAATGAATGCTCCGCACATTTGATATCACAATTGATCTCATCAGTGATGTCATGTATGATGTAATTAGTGATGCCATCAGTAATACAATCTGTGATATCATTGTGGTCATACGCTCCACAAAGTGGGGGGAAATAGTTACGGTGCACTTGCTCAAAATGCGATTGCTGAATTACAGGCGTTTTGTTGCATTAAATCTTATCACCTTACCACTCTTAACCAAGGTTATTTTCACTGAATTTCAAAGTGTCAAGTACCTGGTCTCGTCGCTGCTGACTTTGTGGTCTTGCTGTTCTGTTTTCCACACTTCCACAGTGATCCAGACAGTGCTAGGCTGCCAGTATGATGCAGGGACCAATCCCCATGCCCTTCCCCTATAAAACTTGATTGGATACAGGACCCGGAGACCAGCCTGCCACAGTACAGCTTTCCGGGATTAATGAGACGTGGAGACAGCAAAAGCGCTGGCCGGGAAAATTGGGGGTTCAATAATAAAGCTGAGCCAAGGCAAACCAGTTCCATGTTCTAGCATATAGGCAGTCAAGGCACACCAGTTATCAATGAGGTTGCAGGTTCTTCTATAGGGCAGGCAGGCAGGCAGGCAGAGGCAGGACAGGGGCATCAGAAGAAGGCAAGACAATCTGTGGCAAGAAAACAAACCACCAAATAGCAGGGAATAATAGAGGGGGTAGGCTGGCAGAGAATTAATGGCAAAAGTATAAGGCGGTGCAGATCAGGGCAAGAAACGAGAAGCAAGGGTATCCAGGAGAAACACAGGGCTATGTCAAGAGAACCACACAGTGTATTAAGACGCGTCTGTGAGATGTTTAAGCAGGCTTTAAATAGCCAGCTGCTCCCACATCACATTCATCGCAGTGGGCGTCATCCCCATGACAACGGGGTACGCTACGCGAGGGAAACAGAGAAGGGGAACCCAAGCAGGGATATGTACATGCACTTGGAGAAGAAGAAATCATGGTGGCGCCCACCACGGACACGCCGGCACACAGCCTGCCTCTGGGACGCTGTCCGCTGCCAACTGTCTGCCTGCTGGCCCTCCAATGACATATCCTCCAGCAAGGGTACAGCCTCCAGACAAGATGCCACGGGGCGCGGCAGTGACATGCCCAGGGGCCTGACACAAAGGTGTTGTTGCTATGTATTTTTCACACTAAATCCAATAATGTTAACTCTCTCCTAACTGAAGTTTTTTCACTTAAGGGTTTTGCTACACTATAGTTTCTACAGACCCACTAGAAATGGCCTTTGGCTGTGGCAACTGTACATGTTGCATCAATCGATATCTTTGGGGCCCACTAACAATGCCCTTGGGCACAGAGATCCATTACCCCCTGCCAAGGAGATGTGATGACTGCAGGTGTAAAATACCTTTGTTTTTCCACTCTCTCCCCGTTCCCGTGGGATTCCCTCAGATATCCCCCAATAATGGCAATGAAATACACATACAGCAGCATTGAACTACACATGCCTGTAGGGTTTCGCTGGTATTCCTGTCGATAATACTTGAAAATCCAAAACTTTTCCCTGTACTCATAGGCATTCACCAAGTGCGCCCCTCCTCTTTCCATGGTCCCGCCAATACCCTCAATAGATCTTTTCCTCCCTGGCCCGTTCCTGGCCATTAGGCCCCATCACCGTTTGGATGTTGTGATGCATTTTTGTTCTGCGAGGTGGACTTGATTGAAATGAGAGTGCTGAATTTCAGGGGGTTTTGTTGCATTAAATCTGATCTGAAATAGATGTTCTAATTGATTTTTCAGAACATATTCCAAATTGTTATTGTGGTGGACTGGATGAGTGTGACATTATGTCTTAAGAGCCATACAACACAAGTAAGTGTAATTAGAAATTAGGGATGAGTGAATTCTACACAATATTGGCTTTTACCTGACATCAAGAGAGGCATTGCCAGTACAACTAGGATTTTTTGTATTAATTTTCAGCTTACGGAGGTTGGAGTCGTCTGTTTAAGTGAATGGTCACTTTATTTGGCATTGTGGCTTAATAGTTTGGTATAGGTTATCATTATTTCTTTAATTCAATTGTGAGATCAAATTGAACTGACTGGATTATTTCTGATTTCATCTCCTTTGCAGCTTTTTTTAACATATGAATCTACAAGTCAGTGAACATATATTAATCTTACATGGACTGTTGACGTGGACCTTACCAAGTCCTTCTCAATACTACTACGTCTGCCAAGTGTGCCGGCACTGCCACTTGGAGGCATGCTGCCCGTTGTCAGAAGCCATCAGCCCTGCAGCAGCCAGCTTCAGGACTGAGCCAACAGACTTTCAGATACCTAGAACCTGCACCTCTACATCAAACTACTCTTCATCCGGAGCCACAGACTCTGGCACCCCAGCTCGAATCTTAAGAGCATCCCAGAGCAAGCACAGAAGCCAATTCCACAACTGTCTCTCTACCTATACATGCGGGCCCTGAACCGAGACCCACATCTGCTCAGCCTGTTCCACATAACAGGGTCACTGCAGGAGTTCCTGTTCAAGCTCCTGCATAAACTGATTGCGACTCAGGCGGGACCCACCCAGATTCCTCACCTACCACCTCCCACCTCCACAATCTAACACCCTCTTGGACCACACGATGCCAGGGAGATATTCCCCCTGACCAGGGCGAGATCCTCCGCAGGGTCAGTGATTCCCAAGACACTGGTCGTGTGCACCGCCACTCGCCACTTGGCCCGTCAAAATATGGCAGGAGAAATACCTCCCAGATGTGATAATACACTGGCAGAGTGTGGGCACTGTCTGCCGATATGCTCTTTCCTGAAGGGTGTGGGTCCTTTTGTCAACACCTGCTGGTCATTCTCTTTGTACTAATGATCTTTGTGTTGTTGTGGCTTTAGTACTATGGCTGTCTCCGACTTCGGAGCCACTGGGTGAGAACTAGTCCAGGGCTGCTCTGCCTCTTGTCCCCGGATTCCCAGGGCTGCTCCCTGTGACTGAGTGAGGAACTATTGTGAAAATTGTGTCTGCAACCTTATGCAGCGAACTGTGAACTTTTGCTCCCAGCGGGAGACCAGGTTCCTTGTGACTTCTCCTAAACATTTGTTTTCCCTTGGGAACTTAACTGTCGATTCTTTGCTCGAACTTTGTGCTTATAGACAGACACTCCAGCCTGGAAACACGTGTCTGCCTGAGTGGAGCTCCTGCAGTACCATGACCACCACCTGTCTGCAGTTTTCTTCATAATCCAATTCACTGTGACTGCTTTCCGAACCACGCGTCACAAATACGATGGCCCAGCTGCTCCTCCCTGGACTTGCAGTGAAAACACTTTCGTGCACCTTACATGGCAACCTTCCTGTATATTCAATGTCTCTGATTGTTGGATCTGTGCTCATCTGCTGCATTATTTAACTCCTGGGTTCCCCTGTTGATTTGAACTGGGGAGATGTCCACGTGTGGTGGTTTACATTCCCAGATGGGGTTACTAGTCCATATTATGTTCCCAGACCAAGTATCAATAGAACCAGCTGAAAATCATCTTCCCTCTTAGGCTACTGGGATATGCTACACAAACAAGAGTGTACTATTGATGTGAAACAGCAAATGTCAAGATTAGCTTTCGACCAATACCAGTAGGACCATAAATAACACGTTTGCTATTAACCCTGGGTTCTTATTAACCAAATCCGAGTTCGCCACCTAGAGGGGGACTACTACATCAGTGGGAACAAAGCTTGCTCCTGGTTGCTTCAGGAATGGGGAGAGAGCTGTTAAATATGTTATGTCCTGTGAGCCGTCAGACATTCATGCGCCGTTCCGTCTGTCTCTCACCAGATAAGAGCCTCCAGGTTGGGATAACCTAGGTTGGGGGTGAACTTGAACCAGAATTGGTTGTCCCATTTGCCTACGCTTATAGAAGATCTTGTAAATGTCACTGCAGCTTCCTCGTCGCTTTTATTCTGCAAGCAAATGGCTATCTGCCAAAATCATTTAGCACTGGACACCATCATGGCATCGAAATTAAGTGTTACTCACCGGAGTGACTAACGTATTCCTAGTCCATAGTCCCCTTTACTCCATCTTGTATGGGCATCCCTCAGTAGGGATGGGAACAGAATTTTTATTCACCAGAAAATTAACACTTTCCCTTTAAATTTATACACGTGTGGCATGCAATCCCCTGACCCTGCCCACCGGCGCCACACCTCAGTCCCCTTTGACGCATTGGCTGTATTAAACTGTTCAACCTCGCTGCTCTTTTTCCATTTTAGGGGGAAGGTTGGTGGGACGTGTGGAGGAAAGGGGACTATAGACTAGGAGTACGTTAGTCACTCCGGTGAGTAACACTTAATTACTCCTAAGTCCCGCCCCCTTTCCTCCATCCTGTCTGAGCGACTGCAACTGATGAAAACGGGAAGAGAGCTTGATGCTCTATGCAAACAGATTACGGAGGACAGCCTGGCCAAATGCTGGGTCAAACCTGTCGCTGGTATCCAGACAGTAGTGCTTGCAGAAGGTTGATGGAGTGGCCCATGTCACAGCTCTGCGGATCTCTTGCCACGGTACGTGATGTTGGAAGGCAACAGCCACTGCCTTGGTTCTTATAGAGTGAGCGTGCATGCCCTTGTATGCCTCTTGGATGGCAGCTGTCATCCATCTGGCTATTGATGCCTTGGACGCTTGTTGTCCAGGCATTGAGCCTCCAAATGTGACAAATAAGGAGTCAGTCTTTCGAAAGGCCATGTTCCTGTTGAGATAGAATTTTAAAGTTTTTTCGAAATCTAAACAGTGGAGAGCCTTTTCAGCGTCTTCCTTGGGATTTGGAAAGAAAGTGGGGAGCACAATCTCTTCGTTAATGTGGAAAGAGGAGACCCCCCTTTGGTAGGAACCTGGGGTGCGTGCAGAGCACAACCAGGTCCGGATGGAATATAGCGTAGGGCTCGGAAACCACGAGAGCCGGAGTCTTGCTAACTTTGCGAGCTGAAGTAAGACTCACTAGTGCTTTGAGCATGACCAATTTGATGTCCAGTTTGGCCATGGGCTCGAATGGTTTGTCCGTGAGGGCGCTAAGAACAACGTTAAGATCCTAGACTGGGTGTGGGCGTATAACAGGCGGGTAAAGCTTGGTCAACCCCGCTAGATGCGTCTTCATGACTGGATTAGCCGAGGAGAAGGTGAACCTGTATGAGTTCCTGTATGCGCCAATGGCCGCTAGGTATGTTCTGTACAGGTGTCAACCTGGACCCCTGATCTGGCCAAGTACGCTGAGAAAAAAACACCTGGTCCAGAGTGCAGGATAGCGGGCCCATACCATTTTTCTTGGACCAGAAGCAGGACCTGGTCCATTTGCTCTTGTACTGATTTCGGGTAGCCTGACTGCTGGCTCCCTGGATGATTTATAGGTTGTCTTGGGACAGCTGTTACGCTCACCTGGTATCCACAGGGACGCCACCCAGCCGGGTTATTCGCTGGTATGCTTCTCAGCTTTGCCCAGATGTGGTCTGCGGGGAAGGTTCTGCCTGGTGGTAGAATTAGGCGTGCTCTCTGTCCTGCCTTCTTTGCAGGGGCGCGTTGTCTTTCATGGGCGTGTGCGGTCCAGTTACTTCACTGACGCCGGCCCGTTTGATATTGTTCAGGTAGGTCTTATTGCTGTTCTTTAGTTTTGTTGCTATCCTGCATGCCTTTCTTTGCTTAGAATGTCTCTTTTTCCTCCCTTAGGCATGCAGAGCTTCAGCGCGGCGAACTGGCTTGGTTGAGCCCCGCTGGTAAATGATGGCGCATTAAGAGCGCTATGATGCGGTAAGTAAGCGCTATACGCAGCGCTGCAAAGTCTTGCCTTTGCTAACCTGTGTTTTCCTTCCTTGTAGGTTGCGGTGTTCTTCAGCACGAGTAGAATGTCCGGAATGGTGCCAGCCGTGAGGCGACCAGCCAGGAAAGCCTTTTGAGCAGTTTGTAATTTACAAATGTCTCTACGGCTTTCTTTAATGTTGCCTCTATCTTCCTCTTTCAGGTCGTTCTATCCGTGAGGTGTGCAGATTTGAGGAAGCTGTTCTCAGTAGCAGCGAGTGTTTAAAGATGAGGACTGCAGGTAAGATGCTGCTGCTAATGATGTTCCTTTTGTCTCCTTGCAGGTTCTGCTTCTCCGAGGTTTGAGGGAATAGCTGGACACGGTGAGTGTCACGCTGCAAGCTGCAAAGTAACGCAAAGCGTGTTGTCTTGCTCGGGTGTGGTTTAAATAGCCCCAACAAAATAGTCCAGGAAAAGTAGTCCGTAAGCTACCACACCCAAAACACTAGACCGCATAGCTTGGTTCCTGGGAACAAAGCTATGTGGATGCCTCCATGTTGGCTGGCAACACAATAAGTAGTTCCAAAGCACATGTTTCTCATGGTGTATGAGCCTGGCGCCATAGGTGCCAGGAGTGGCCCCAAGAGGGTTTTGGAAAAGCATGCCTGGCTCTAGAGGCCCAAGTCCTCACTCCACCTGGCCAATGGGTTTGGCCAGAGGGGGTTTTGGGCGAGGGTCGTGACACAGCTGGCGATGTTGCAGTCACCTGATCTGGTACCAGGCAGCTAGGTCTAGCCTCTCCGGGAAAAGGTGAATCACTGCCCCTTCCTGCTACACAAGGAACGGGCCGTCCACGAGCAGGAGAAGGACTTCTGGTTGGGCTGATCGCTGCCGTAGGTCTGAGAACCAAGGCATGGCCGACCACTGCAGCGCTAGGAGGATGAGATGCAGCCGCTGGGATTGTCTGATCTTGCAAACAACCTTGTGGGTGAGCAGGGTAGGAGGAAAAGCGTGCACCCACATCCCATCCCAAGGGATCTGTAGCGCTTCCCTGAGTGAGCCATGCCCAGTTCCCCACCAGGATGCAAACTGATAACAAGTGCGATTGATCTCCGTTGCAAAGTCTGATCGGGTGACCCCACCTGCTGAAAATCTCTTGAAGAAGGACTTGTGTTCAGCTGCCACTGGCAATTGTCAGAGCCTATCCGACTGAGTCTGTCCGCCACAAGGTTCGATTCTCCTGGCAGATGCACTAAGAGCCAGATGTCCTACTTGTTCGCCCACTCCCAGATGCTGAGAGCCAGTCTGCATAAGAGGGGGGGGGGTCTGGTGCCCCGCTGCTTATTCATGTAATACATGCAGGTAGAGTTGTCTGTCCGAATGCACACTGTACTGCTCCAGATTAAACCGATTAAAAGCAGGAATGCCTTGAGTGTGAGCCAAATTGGCCATAATTTCCAGCCAATTGATGTGGTTTTGCTGGTCAGTCCTGGACCAGAGACCATGTACTGAATGAGTCCCCAGGGTAGCACCCCACCCCTTGAGCGAGGAGTCCGCAGTCATAGTATGATCTGTTGGAGGCGCTCTGAATGGTCTGCCCACCATGAGGTTCGCATCCTGCCCCCACCACGTGAGGTCCCACATGAGGTCCCAGGATGCTGACAAATGCACAGCCTGGTGTAAGGGATAGGCAGGAAGCATGCTGCTAATACTCCTAGCAGGTGCTGATACCACCAGGCCGTAGTTACTGTTCTGCTGAGGAAGTGAGCAATGGAAGTTTTGATCACGCCACATTCTCCCCCGTGGAGAACACCCACTGCTTCTGAGCTTCCCACAGCAGCCCCTGAAACACAAGAGTTTGTGTACGGTAGAGCCGAGACTTTTGGAAGTTGATTGAGAACCCCAGTTCGTACAATGTGGTCATGAGTCTAGTTGTAGAATACCTGACCTGCTCCTGGGACTCCCCTCTGACCAACCAGTCGTGGAGGTAAGGATACACATGTAGGCCTTCCGACCTGAGCAGGGCCGCCACCACATTCATCGGTCTCATGAATACCCTTGGCGCTGAGTTCAAGCCGAACGGCAGCACTTTGTATTGAAAGTGCAACCCCATGACCCAGGACCTGAGGAAGGATCGATGGTGCTGCACTATGGGGACATGCAAAAATGCGTCTCTTAGATACAGGGAGCACGTCCAGCCCCCCACACCTCACACAGCGTGTCCGCTATAAGCACTGGCGTCACCTTTTTGCACTTCTGCGGGGGTAGGTATAGATCGAGGAAGGAAAGATCTAGGACCACTCGCAGGCCTGCCTGCTTCTTCTTTTGAATGGCAAATATATGGGAGTAAAAGCCCTGCCCATACTGAGGGAGAGGAGCCTCCTCCACCGCCTCGCTCTCTACCAGGGAACAAATCTGTGCCAAAAGTGAAGGAGTCCGGAACTGTGGGAGTGGGGGGTTAGCAGGGTGGTGGGGGTGGAGGCCGGATGGCAGGAGAAGTGGGGGGCCGGGGGGAGGATGTCAAGGGAATTTTGAAGCCTGAGGAGACCAGCGGAATAACTCATGAGTCTGAACCCCAAGCTTCACTGCGCAGGGCCAGCCTGCCCCTGACTGGGGTGCTGTGGACCAGGGAGGAGCAGTCATTGTTTTTTTGGGCTCGAGGCTGATGACAGAGGGGGACTGAAAAAAAACCTTGTGCGAAGACTTCTGGGGTTTTCACCTATGTTGGCTGGGTGACTTGTCCGGTTGCCTGGACCAGCTGTCCTGGAACCCGTGGAAAATGCCAAAGGATCAGCCTCTGTCTGGAAGAGTGACTCTGTGAGAAGGTTTTGGCCACTGGCTTGATGAGAATGGCCAGGGGCTTGGCTGTATGTGAGCTGCTCTTCTTTTTATCAGGTTCCTCACCCGTGGAGGAGTGGAACAAGTCACCACCCTCAAAGGGTAGGTCTAGGATCCTGTCCTGAACATCAGGATTGAATCTGGTTGCCTCGCGGAGGAAGGCGTGTTCTGTTCCTCCTCGTCGGTGTCTTGGTCACCTGTGTTAGAAGGGGCCCCTGGTTCCGCAGGTGCTGGTTCTGCCGCTGAAGAAGGCCCAGGCGCTGGCACTGGCGGCGCCGTTACCGGAATCATGGGCAACGGAGGTGGAGGAGGTAAAGGCTGCGTAGGCACTGGCTGAGGAGGCGGTGTGGGAGGCAGCATCTCCTGGATTATGCCCTTCAGGATGTTCCTCATCTGTGGGGAACACATGAGGGTCAAGAATGTGTCAAACAAATGATCCTCGCAAACAGGCTTGGTGCCATCCTACCTCTGCGACGGTTGAGGTGGAGTAAAAGCTGGCTGTCTGCTCCCTCCTTGTGAGTACATGCCCTCATGGTAGGTTGGCTGACCCGAGAATGTTGGGTAGGACGTGGTCCACGTGGCAGGAGTCATAAAACCACAATCTGCCTTGGCCGCAGGCTCTCGCCTTTGCGCTTCACCATGTTGCCGGTCTTCTGTCCGAGGGACTGACTGACCCCTCCCTTCGGAAGGATTCCCTGGGAAGGGGTTGCCCCCTGCAGGGTGCATTTGAAAACAGTACGCTCACTTTCTTGGTCTTCCTGCATACGTACTCCTTAATGCTGTACTGTGGTGTCCTGGGAACAACTCTCTCCACCGCGCCAGCCTGTTTAAGGATCAGGGTGTGAGGGTGTTGCCCTTCCCATCCGTGGCCTTCCCCGAGGCACCGAAGGAAAAGCGTGTGCAGATCCGATGTAGGGAAGTCGACAGGCACCTGCTGAAGCCAGCCGCGGTCGACATGCACCGTGGACAGACTAGGGCACCGTTGGACGGTGTTCCCAACCTGAGAATTAGAAAACCAAATATTAGGTTAAGCGCATGGAATTACGAGGCATGAGGCGTCACCCAGGAGCGCTGGTGAAAGCAGTCAGTTCCCGTCGACGCAGAAAAGACGACTGAGATGTGGCAGTGGGGTAAGGGGCGCGCGTGCTCCCAGAGCCACGCCCACACGTGTATACATTTAAAAAGGGAAAGTGTTCTTTTTCTGGTGAAAAAAGGTTCAGTTCCTGTGTGTAGGGAGGGACACCCATACAGGATGGAGGAAAGGGGATAAGACGTAGGCGTAGGGAGACGTGTGCGATCCTATAAAAAGTGAATTTAGCACATGATTACCAAATCCAAAGATAACTTCACAGATATCGTTACCCACATTCACCGTCCCTAATGAGAAGACTATCCCTGAATGGTCCGTTAGGTCCTGTGCTACTGTGAGGAGCCAGGAATGAGACCCGGACACAGAGGACTCAGATTTGGCTATAAATGTTTATTCAAAATCAAAAGGGTTGGGAAAATGCCTTGCTATCCCTATCCTAGTAGGTATTTGCCTACCTCTACTAAAGACTAAGATCTGTCTGTTGTCAAGATGTCCAACGTAAAAATATGTCCTGTGCCCGGAATCCTATTCTGGCCCTCTCACTCTAAAAATGTGCGTTAAGGCGTAAATTATATTCTCTATGGATCTCAAGGTGCACAAATATTCCAATTCAACAAAAAGGTACAACTCCAACCAAAAATGTTCCAAGTGGGTGAATTCACTCCAGCAGCATTTCCCGCAGTGTCTTCTTCCCCAATTATCCAGCCAGTGCTCATACAGGTAACCGCGCAGCTCAACATTTGCAACTCCCTCTCATTGCTGCCGACTGTGTGGATTTTAAACTTCCCAATCTGGTTAAGAGACTCCAAAGACTAGACCGCAGCGTAGGCTTCCCGGACTTAATGATCTTAACTGTTCTTTGTCTCTTCCTCGTCTTAGCAGTTGATGGATGATTCTTTATGTGTTGATGATGAAGCTGGTATGAGATTCTTTCAGAGGAGTATTCATCACCGCTCCCTGCTTCTTCCTCCTCTCCGTAATACATGCATTACTTGTATTCTGTCGGGGAATATTAACACTGGCCTCAGTACATGGATGAGGAGGAGTGGTGCAATAAGCCATTAAGACCCGAGGAATGGAGGAAACAAGGGGAATGGAGATGTGCCTTTCTCCAAAGAAAACATCCCTCCTGCGAGAGTCACCTCCCCCAGGTGATCCTCCCTCATATAGCCGCCCCCAGGATCAGGATCAGGTACTGGCGGCCGCCCAATGGCCACATAGGGAGATGATACCTCAGGGAAAGAAATGATGATACCATCAGATTCATCACAGTTACCCGGTTCCTAGGGCACTTTTGTAATCCAAATAACACTAATGATACTTGTTCTTCCCTTGAGCTTATATTGTTTCATGTTGTTATGCCGATGGGTATGTACCTGTATCATTACACAGTGTAATGAGTCTTCCATAGTAACACAGATACTGTATCTGAACACAATCGAAGAAGTACACTGACACAATATGCCATTCTGTACTGTTTGTCCCCCTGAAGTTGTGAATGGACGAGACTGGGTGACGGTCTTATGGGAGGAGGTTGTGGTGGTAAGTGAAATCTGGCCAACCGGTTGTGTACTCCTCTGCTTCTCTCATGTAAGAGATCTGCAGTATGTGGATGCCAAGTTAAATTGCGTCTTACTTCCTCCAACTGCCTTGTCCCATGTTGTTGTGTGAATGTCCTAACCAAAGAGTATCTTGGATATGCTGCGAGAAACCTCTTACCTCAGTCTGCTCGCTTCAAACGTATTTCCTTTTTGGCTCAGGCAAGCATGTTTTAGAGCACTGGCTCACCTAACGAGATGGCTTCAGTGTGTAGAATTGACGACATTAGGAGGGCCAGGGACTGCATGAGCAGTATGAGATCTGTAGTCATAGTAGAAACAGACTTGCTAGAAATGTATCTGAAACTTTCTGCTGCATGCTACAAAGTTTACTCTCCAAGGTGTGAGACGCTCACCAATTGCTTCTATTCCCCGATTATGACAGGCATGTATTGCACGTTGTAACCACTTGTAACATGGTACACTGTTGATATGCAAGATGTACGTACCACCCCCTTCCATAGAAGATGTGTGTAAATTCACAGTCTAAAAACCATGCAAACCCAGGAAGGGGGTTGCTGAGCAGTATGCAGTTTGATTGTTGGTTGGGCGTCCTGTCCTGTGGATTGTTAATATTCTGCTTTACTGGCTGCCATTAAAGATGCTTGCCAACCTATCCAAAAAGAATAGAGTTTGTGCTTAAATTGCCACAACAAAGGGGAGAAGGCGGGGTAGAACAAGTGCCATCTGCATTGGGTCCCAGAACTAAATTCTCATCGACCAAAGTGGGGCTAAAAGGAGGATCATGCCATTCCTGGTGCTGAGGAACTTCTAAAGAGTTTTTAGTATCAGAGTAGGTGAAAGAAAAAGCATTGGAAAACAGGTTGCCCCCACAGAATGAAGAGGGTGTCTCCCAGAGAGTTAGCTCCCTTTGCCTCCCAGGACTTATAACAAAGACATTTCCTTTTCCATTCTGGAGCAACAGATCCTCTTCTGGAAATCCCAGATTGGTGAGAATCTGTGTCAGGATGTCAATCTGTAACTCCTATTTGTGGTTGGAGTGACTCAACAGAGACTGCAAGTCTGACTGCTTGTAGTCTGGCCAAGCTAAATGTGCTGTTTGTGTTGAGGCACTGTTCTTTATTTACATTTTATTTGTAAAGTGCCCCAAGCCCTTGGGCATCTGGGCGCATTTCTTAGGTTACAATGTTGCATCATTACATTACAAATTAGCATATATACAATAATCACTAATTAGATAGTACAGACGAATTTACAATAGGTAGTTGAACAAGTGCATTAGGCATAGAGCAGATTTAACATTAAACATTAAACATATGTACAATATATAGAGTGGATTCCGCGCGTGATGGGCGTGGTGATGGGTGAGCTATTGTGCTTGCGTTAGTAGCCAAAGTTTGCTCAGTCCCAGAGCTGCACTGCCAGAACTCAAAGTTTGGGTTCCACACTGTTTGTTCATTTAATACACCGCCACTACAGTGTCCATTAAGCCGAAAATGCTGGATTACTTCACCACTTGTGAAAAAAATCTGAAGCGCGAAGAAAATCACATTTAATAAGTTTGCATGTTCCAGCTGACCCATGTTGGAAATGCTCAGGTCTTCCCAGCGTTGCGCCCCACCCAGATGGGGATGAATCTGCTGTCAAGCTAAATTGATGCATAGGATCACAAAACTGCATTCCCTTCCAAAGGTTGTCCTTGCTGCCCCACCAGAGCCCATTATCCTGATGCTAACTCAGGACGGGAAGCAGACTGCTTTGTGGGCTTAACTGGTCCTAACAATCCACCAAGTGTAAATGTGTACAGCATATCTGCATTCGGAGCATGGGAACTGCCAAAAGAGTCCATAAGGCCTAGCAAGTGTTGGAACCCCAGGCTGATGTTGCCTTGTGACAGGAGAAGAGTGTCACTGTTTCTTGGATGTTCTATATCCTCTCCTGTCGTGAAGATTCTGACAAGTGCGTAATCCCACAAAATTCTGACTATTACAAGTGCAGAGAGGAAATCGGGGTTGATTTTCTTAAGTTGACAGGCAGGCCCAGATCGAATAACGTGTCTAGAAGCAACTTCCGGTTTAACCTTGTGTGAGGAGGGCAGATTGTGCCCTGATAAGCCAATCATGCAAATAAGGATGCAGGTGTATCCCCTTTAGTCGCAAGTAAGCCATCATTTTAGACATCTTGGGTGCAACTGTGGGTGCCAAGATAAGGCCAAACAGAAGCGCCTATACTGAAATTGGCCATTGCCAAAAGAGAAGCTGAAGAAGCACCAGTAGTGAGTCCAAATGGGATCCACAACTATTAGCCAGCCTCCTGGATGCAAGGAGACCTGAATTAAGGCTGGAGTGGTTCTGGGTAAAAGGCCAACCTTTTTGGGTTAAGAATATTTTGAATGGTGATGGGTCCAAAGCAGTCAGGAGGCCTGCCTTTTTCTTTTTTGGCACAGCAAAGAACCCTGAATAGAAGTTTAATCCAATCTCCAAAAGAGGGAGTGGTTTGATTGCCTTCATCGAAATTAGCTTACCTATTTCTTGTTTTAGGGGTTCTGAGCCCCTCTGGGTAAGGGAAAATGGAAAGAAAAGTGAGGACAACCTCTGGCAACTACCAAAAGGAAACGAGAATCGCTCATTATGCTCTTCCACTAGTTTACAAAAGATGACACTCTGGCCCTAACTGGGGTGCTGTGGATCCAGACAAACAGATCATTTGGTTTGCATATGTTCTGCAGGAGGGGTAGTATGAGTAAATAATCATCTTGGGGAGATCCCATTTGGGAGCATTGGAAGATCAGTCAGCACAATTGTGCCCGTCACAGAAGCCACAAAATCCACCAAAGCTTTAGTGGGAAAAGGACTGCCTCTACAGTCCTGTAGCTCCTGTCCTAATGGAAGGTTTTGGAAACGACACCAAAGATTTATTCTTTTTGAGCACTTTTTTCATTGTATTAAGTCTTCACCAGTGTCTGCATTAAAGAGTTCCACCTTTTTAAAGAGCAGGTCCATGATACAATCCTAGACGTCACATTGGAATTTTGTAGCTCTAATAAGTGCTTGTCTATGTAGTGCTGCCTGCACTGCCACCTCAAGAGCTGCTGTGTCCAAGTGATATGATGCCTCCATGGGGTCTTGAGCTACTTTCCTAGCCTCATACAACCCCAAGCATGGAATATAGTCTAAAAGGTAAGAGGGTGTCAATCACCCAATTCTTTCAAAATTTCAAATTCACTGCAGCTAAGACCGACTTGACGTTTGATTGGCAGAAGCTTAGGGAGGCATTCTGATATAGCTTTTCTCCCAGCTGTACGAGGAATACAATTTCCATGTAATAAAGGCCCTTGTGCCATGGAAGAGGCTGAGAAACCCTTTGTAAACATAGTGGATGCTGCTGGACGATGCACTGCGACGATTAGCTTCCTAGAGGGAAGAGGTCGATGACATTTGTCCACATTTTTAGAAACTGCGTGTACAATATCAGTTTGCCAAATACTTATGGGCTCTCCTACCACATTTGATTGCCGATGTATCCCAGAGTGGTTTGCTGTTTTCAGTGATGGCACAGAAGAAAGGACACCATAATCTGATTGAGGTGATTTTGTGGTGGGAATTCTCTTTCATGAACCCTTTTACCCTCATGAAATGCCTTCGCCGACATGGGCATTTCATCATCAGTATTCTCGGAGGTGTTGAGGTCAGCCATCAGGTCAGTGATATCTGGAGAATCCGGACGTAATATTGGAAGAGTAGGCGGGTGGTCTTTAGGCAATGATGGAGGATGTGCAACGATGGGATCCACTGGAGATGCTGTTGTTAGAGGACCTGACAGAGGTCCTGTCGGGGACCCATGCAAGGACGACAGCAGAGATATACTTCCAGTACCTGTTTGGAATATTGAGGGTATGGTACTAGCACTTGCGACAGGAGGGCATTAGAGTGATGCCTCATATGCTGGGAGTTCATTAACACTTGTAGCTTTCCTTTAGGTTCTGTTCTTGACCCACTTTTGTTTTCACGCTACATTATGTCTCTCCTAGCTTATCTCCTTCAATCTTTCCTGTCCCTTTCACACTGATTATTCCCAAAATCATCTTTTCTTTCAGAGTTCTTAGATACTCTTAAGTCTCTGTCTGCCTTTCTTCCATCCAATCTTGGAAGCGTTCTTGTTTTCATCATCTTAACCCCTCTAAAACTGAAGTTCTCTTCTACCCTCCATCCCCATCTCCATTTCTTTCTCCCCCCCCCCTCAACTCTCCCGATCTTCTGCTGCCCGGAATCTTGGCATTTTCTGTTTTTTTCCTTTCTTTCTGCTCTCAAATCGCTCTCACCGCACGCATTTGTTGTTTTCTTCTCTTCAATCATCGCTGCGCCCGATGCTTCCTTTACACGCTTCTAAACTTCTCATCTTTGCTCTAAGTTTTTCCCATATTGATTACTGCTCTTCCCTTTTGATCCGACTCCCTGCGGTTCATCTTACTCCTCTTTCACCCATTTCTACCTCTGGTATTCAACTTCTCTTCTGGCTCTCTCCCAGTGCCTCAAATCTCCTCCTCACTTTTATCTGCTTCTATTTTAGCATTTGAATCTCGTATTCCGTTTCATTTCCTTTCCATCTTCTTTAAATGTCTTCATGGCCTTGCGCCCCAACCCCCATCTTGCATCCCTAGTCTCCTCCTATTCCCCCCTCGCACGCTCTTCGCTCCCAGACTACCCATCGCCTTGCTGTTCCATAAGCCCCCCCTGAGCTTCTTGTCGACTTGTGAGGTACTGTTCACATCAGGACACCTGCGAGAAGGTAGGACATGTGTTGTTGCTTGCGTGTTTTAGTGGGTTCCTCGTGGCAAATATCTCACAATTGTGTTTTTTCCCTCAATTTGGCTTTGCTGGGTATTCCGGGTATTAATTTCTAGCGCTATCACGCAAGTTAGACCTCTTTGGATTCCCACGGGTGTCTTCTTTACATAAATGCATGGGGTTCCTGATTTCATTGGTGGCTGTGGACCCCAGACCTAAATGTCTGCCCTGCATGCAAGTTTAGTTTTCCCAGCTCACCCGACATACATGTTCTTTAGCCCTTTCGCTCTTGGACTCAACCAGTGCACCCACAAATGTGAGGTACCGAATTCAACAGGATACCTGTGGGACCGTGGCCAGGTAACATTTATTTTGTTCTCCATCCGTTCCTGTGGTTTCCCGATGGCTAATGCATCAAAATACTGTATTTTTCCATATTTTCTTATTTGCTGTGCATTCTGGGTAAAATAATATTATGCGATCAACAAAAGCAAGATGTATTTGGAATCCCCTGGGTTTCTCCTTTCCAAAACTGAATGGGGGTCCCATCTTTCCTTGTTGGTTGTGATCTAGAGCCCTCACTGCATGTGCTTGCCGCAAGCCCAAATATGCTAGTCAGTGAGCATTTCCATGCTGGCAATTTAGCCCTTTCCCTTCGGCCCATGCCAGTGGACCCACACATGAGGTACCATTTTTAGAGACACATGTGGCAATGTGAGAAGGTATGTCATGCACGGTTTGCTGCACATTTCACTGTTTTCCCAGTAGCAAATCTCAAAATACAGTATTCTTTCCACTTTTTCGCAATTGCAGTACATGCATTCCGAGTAGGAAATCCTTGCGCCAACAATGCACGCTGGGTGTATTTGAATTCCCACATGTGTCTTCCTTTAGAAAATGGATGTCGTTCCTTTTTTTCTTTTTGTGGGAGCAATGCCCCAGCCCTAACTCTATGGGCTGTCCACAAGGCCCAATTGCCATACCCGTGGTTTAGCCATTTCCTTTTAGGTCAGTGACAGTGTACCCACACATGCAAGGTACAATTTTTATCGGGACACCTGTGGGAATTTGGAAAGGTAGGACATTCATTGTTTTCTCTTGGCTGTGATAACGTTTTCATACATGTCCTACTGAGCTTTGTTACACAACCCTTTAATTTCCCAAATGTTCCCTACATTCGGTCGCTGCTTTAGGCACTGCACGCTTTTGTGACCTGCGCAAGTCACCTATCCTTCAAAATGTCAGCTTGTGTTGCTTCTAAAAATGTAGGCTTGGAATTCTTCACGACATGGGTTTTTGATATTTTCGATTGCTAAGTAGATCACTTTAGGCCATCAGCATAAAAATACTGTGTACCATGGCTTGGCTTTTGGTTTGTAGTAGAGCTTGTTTTGTGAAACATTACACAGATATTTGTGATTTCTGTGAAGGCGTCATGAAGTAGACAGACAAATGTATTCAAGTTTTCTCTTTATACTTTTATTAAATAAAAAAGGTGGTTGGGAAAAGACCTAGCTTGCCCTATACTAAGGTGGAATTTCCCTACCTAAACGAAAATGAGGATATTCTATGTCAGGATGTCTGTGTCAAAACCTATACCTGCCCTCACATCTATTTGTATACACGGAGTACAGATGTTGGATTCAAAATTATACGTGTTCAAATAACAGTTCCACGCTTCTTCCAGGTCTGGGTTGGAAAAGATCTCCCTTCCCCTTGATTCAAGTCTCCCAAAAAGGGGATTCATTCTCCAAAGATTCTAAATAGTTCAGACACAAACATGTTTTCCTTTCCCAATGCTTCAGGATAGTAAACTAGGCCCAAAGGGATCTCCCTTCCCTAAGGCTTCAGGTCTTTCAATAATTTAAAATTCTCAGTTCCAGTTCACACTGGGTTTCCTTCTTTTTTTTTTTTTTTTTTTTTTTTGTAATTTCTAGTTTCTTACAAACTTTTATTACAATTTTTTCCAACTTTCTTCCTCAGTCACTTCACTTTTGCAATAGAGTTGACGACAAGAGTTTGGCAACTCGCTAATTTCATAATTTCATGGTTTCATGATTTCATGATTTGCTCCAGAAAGTTTATGGCTGCACAAGTCAAGTGAACTGAGGTCCCACTTAAAATTTTCAACCACAATTCTTCCATGCAATCGGTTTGAGGGGCGAACTTAAATAGGTGGAGAGACCTTGCGTCCTTCAGTGAGTGACAATCAGTCAGTAGATGTTTTAGCGATTCTGGGTGAATTCCACAAAACCTGCATGAAGGGTCTTTTACGTTGTCGATGTGTGGGAGAAAGCACATTTGTCTAGTTTTATGGAGGTTTGTTCTTAAACGCAAAAAACTATCTCTGTGATGACGAGACGGAAATGTGCTCAGGTATTTCGGTAAGCAGTCTAATTTGTTCGGAATCATGCTCAGGTCTATGGCGGTCTTTAGTTCATTGAGTTTTCCCGTGTTGTCAATCCAGAGCTGACGTCTCAATTTTTTTTTTGCGTTTTGAGGTCGTTCTATTAGCATCTCCATATTGATGTTTGCGGCTTGCATGATTGATTTTACTTTTTTGGCCCATACTTCTTGTAAGGTATTTGATTTTGAGTTTTTTTGTAAGATGAACAGTTTGAATGCTGGCTCAACCTTCTCTGACGACATCTTTCGTAATAAAGTCATTGATTTCCAAATGACGGCTCCATACATTGGTTCGAGTCCTAATTCATAGCGGATTACTGATACTGACAGGTATTTAGGTAATCTTAGCACCCGGCGCCAGAATAAACCCTCAAATTTAGACCAGATCTTAAAATCGATGTTCCAGCCTGTCTCTGCCCCAAACGTCAAGGATGGTATCACCTTTTGTTGGTAGAAGGTTCGTACTGGAATCGGGGAGAATTTTCCAAATTGCGAGTGTATCTTTGCACCTTGTATGGACAATGTTTTTATTCTTTTTTCGAGTTCGGACACCCAGCTCCATTCTCTTATTGACATAGAGAATGGAATACCCAAGTATCGAATTGAGGTCACTTCCTCAATCAGGACGTTGTTTAAATTCCATTTGAAGTTCTTATTTTTATGGCCCTCGCCATGGCCTAATTTCAGAATTTTTGTTTTGTCAACATTGATTTTTAAGTCATTGTCCATCATGTAGGTGTTCAATGTATTTAGTAGCCTCTGTAGTCCTATTTGCGTTTTGTCGACTAGTACGAAGTCGTCGGCGTAGATCAAGTAGCTTACCGGATTGCCATTAAGTTTAGGTGGAAAGCAGTGAGTATTTGTTAGTGTATCTGACACATCTGCAATGTATAATTTGAAAAGTACCGCTGCTAGAGGGCAGCCTTGCTTCACTCCCTTTTTCGTTGGAATGGCTTCAGAAAGAACACCACTTTCGTTCAACCTTATTCTTACTGATGTAGATTCATGTAAGGCTTTTATGGGATTTAGTATGTTTGGAGGACAGTTCCATTTTTTCAGTTTTCCCCAAAGTTTTTCTCGGTTGATTCCGTCAAAAGCTTGTTGCATGTCTATGAATGCAAAAAACAATTTTCTCTTACTTCTCAAAGCTTCCAACTTTAGTAGATTAAGTATAGCAAGGTTGTTTTCAGTTCCTACTCCCTTTGTAAAACCAGTTTGTCGTACAACGTTTAATCCGCAGCAGGATGCCCAAGCTGAGATCTTTTCTTGTAAGAACGAGGCAAATACTTTCCCGATGGTATCCAATAACGCGATGGGACGATAGTTGGCAGGCACGTCTCTGCTGCCTTTTTTGTAGATCGGGACAATAATGGCCTCCAGCCAGGATGACGGAATTGTCCTGGAGGAGGCTATTGTCACGAATAGATCGGCTATGAACTTGGCCCATGCTTGAGGATGTTGTTTAAGCATGATGTTCGATATACCATCTGGGCCAGCTGCTCGGGAATTTTTTAACTTTGATATAGCGCCACTTATGGTCTTCACTGTTTCTACAATGTCCCAGCGTACGTTTTCATTGTTTTTCTCAACCCCCAAAGTGGTACTAGTGGATGAGAAGACGTTTCCAAAGTACGCTACCCAAGTCGCCTCGGGTATTCCGTTAGCCATGATTACAGCTTGATTTGTCTGGTCCATGTTTAGAATTCTCCAAATGTCTCTGGTGTTCTGAGATCTTATCAAGGACAACATCTCCTCGCCACGTTCTTGGTCACGTTGGAGGGCAAAAGCTATTGTCCAGTTTCGATATAATTGTTTTCGATGTTTGATTTTTGCTACTCTATTAACGGCACTCCCAGCTCGTAGTTCTTTCAAATCTTTCCTCAGTTTCTTCTTCTCGTTGTTCTGAGATACACTCCATGTGTGTTTATGTTTGAGCACTGGCGTGATCTTTCTTAGATGGGAGCTGGCCACAGTTAGTAGAATTGCAGGATAATCGATAAAGACTGTCGGTGCCTCATTTCTTAATTGAAAGTCGGCAGTGAGGTTCTGTATCTGTTTTGATGACATCCGGATTCTATTGCGGCTGGCATTCACCTCTAATTGGGTGCATGCCGTGCCGCTTAGACGCTTGCAGTGAGGTTGCCAGTGCATTTTCAACGGAAAATGGTCGCTGTTCTTCGTTGGCGTGATCTGCATATTGGTGATTATCGGCATCAGGTTGTTTGAAACCCAGATATAATCCAGTGTTTTCTTTAGTCCCATGTTCATCCACGTAATTTGTGGTGGAGTGTCACCCGGCACATTGCCGTTTAACATGGTGCAATCTCTAGCTTCCATCGCCTCATGCCATCTTGTTCTTTTGGAAGAATCCTTAAGATCCTTATTACGGCGATGATTGGTGTCCAAGTGGTTTCCGTTTGGCCAAGATATATTTAAGTCACCACATACAATTATCCACAGATTGTGAAGATTCCTTAGATTTATGTCGATTATTGTTGTTATTGATTGGATAAAGACCCCTGCCGAGATCTTTGCAGGGTTCCAGTATACATTGACTAGCAAAAGATGTTGAGGTGAGCTGGAGTCTTTTCTAGAATCGTTGGTTTTTCTTACGAGTAAAGTTGACTGTACATGACCATTAGGATTTGATGTGTCCGCCACTTCCCAACCTGTTCCTATTTTTATCATTGTCAGTAGTCCTGAAGACGGACGACCTCTCGCATTTTTGCTTGCAGGATTTATTAGTATGTGGTAACCGTCTTTTACGGGAAGCTGGCGCATCCAGGTCTCTTGCAAGCATATTATAAAATTGTCCTGGAGGTCCACTGGAAAGTTGTTATATAAGTGGCCGAATCCTCTGGTATTCCATGAAATCAGGGTATTGACAGACTCTGGTCCACCGTTATCTAGTTAGTAATTTCTCGTGTCGTGTTGTAAGGTCCTGTTGGTCTTAGCAGGTATCAAATTTGAGTTCAAATGCCTTCGAATCTGCTCACGCCGATGACTCAGGATGGTTTTTTGTTCGTGTTCCTCCAATAGATTATCTCTGTACTGTTTAGCTGATTCAAGATATTCAAGAATTTCAAAGCCGAGCCGTAATATGTCTTCTCTTGCCCCCATGATTGCTCTTCTAACTGCTTGTGAGTTGACATGTAGTAATACGCAATCGAGTCTTTCTTCGGAGTAGTATTCGACAATTTGGATGTCGTCAGATGAAATTGTCCTTAGAGAAGGGACTGAATGCAGAAGACGCATGACATTGCCACGGTTCAAATTTACATCAGAGTCGTCAGCCAACACATTGGTCAATTTGATTTTCTTTGATGTTATGACACGGTGTTGCCCAACAGTGGTACGTTTTGTTCTTATATCCCTGAATTTATGATTCTGAGCAATTGTGCGCTTTGGATTTAGGACAGTGACTAGCTTTTCCTTACTGGTATTTAAGTTGAGACATTTTCCCCCAGTCATTTTACTGTCAGACTTTCTTACATCTGGTGTGCATTTCTCACTCAGTTTTATTGGCAAACATGTTTGATTTTCTTTTGTTTTCCAGGGATTGTTGTGTGGTTGAATATAAAGCTCAAGGGGAGTTTTATCAGTGTTAGACATGTTGTCATCAAGGACACGGCCACCATCCCCACTCACTTCTAGTGAGTAAGTGGACAGGTTGCAGAGTTCCTCGAGGTTGTTTGCGGACGAGTCGCTACTAGAATCCGAGACGACCCTCCTTCGCTTGTTTGGGTTTAGTTTTATTGGCTTAATCACATGGTTTTGCGTATTATTTTTCAAAGATGAAGGATTGGATGCTTTTTCTTCCTCTTTTTTTTTTTTTTGCCGTTTTCTCTACTAGAGACCGGGGCCTGGAATAACGATTGACTCTTTGACAATTTTCCTGACGTGGTGTCACGGACAAAGACTTTGGATTTGGGAGGCGTTGTTAAGTTTCTGATGAATTTCTTTGCGATTGGAGATTGCTTTAAGACCGTTGTAAATCTTGTCTTTTCTTTCTTTTTGTTATGTGAGTCACTACTTTGAGGACCTCCTGATTTTCTATTTAGTGTGGAGCTTTGAGTCTTTCCATTTTGGAGGTTTTTTGCGCCCCCATGAAAAATACCATAAGAAGCCTTTAGATTTGAGCAGCTTGGGGCTGCTGGAGGAAGATCCCAGATACTAGGAGGGACTTTTCCTTTTAGATTTTGATGTGCTTCTCTTTCTTTTGGCAGTTGAGAGCCTTCTACTAGACAAGATTGAAGTTTCACAGGAGTGTCAGTTTTAGAGCTTATTTCTTTCACTTTTGACACCTGCTTTAGTGCATTTGCTTCGACTTTTGCTTGGGGATAAGTAATGCCTTGCACGTTCACCTTGACTATTTGCCCAGGGAATGTTATTGGCAGTACAGCTGATTCATCTGAGTTTATATGTTGACAACTTCCATTTTCCGAATTAAGCGATTCTATTGGGGCTGGACTTGGGTGCAAAAGAGATTTTTTCATGAATGTCGACAACTCGTCCATTTGTGTCTTTGCCTCGTTTGAAGTTTTTCCGATTAACAGGAATATTTTTCTGAGACCGTCTTCTATCTCTAGTTGATCTTTTGTTCGTTGTTCCAACTGCAGATTAAAGTTATATTCCAGCAGGGATACTTTTTCTTTCAGATGTCCAATGGTTGCACCGTTATTGTGAAGAGTTTCATTCATACTTTCATATAGCTTTATGAAAGGTATTAAAGCCTGAGATGTTGCTGCTAGCACGTTGTTATGTATTTGTATTGCTGCAGCGACCGAGAGATTGGATTTTGCTTCGGAGATTGAGTCCATTGGGTTAGGCAATTTTGGCTTACAATGACCATTATATTCGAAGGGCTCCGCTTGAAATGATAGACGTTGTTTTTCTCGGCCTGCATCAGCGGATTCAAGTTTATGGGCATTAAAGGGGGTCGAGCACTTTGGCGCGTTGTCACCACCTTTGTTTGTCACAAGCTTTGGTCTAAGCGTAGTCTCTCCTGCTTTCTCAACTCGATCATCTCTCAGTACATGGGACCGATGTGAACTAGGGACACCTCTCACCTGTCTCGGTGAGATGATCAAAGTGCATTCTTCTTTTTCTTGAGAACTGGATTTTTGTTGGTAGTTTGTAGTTTCTGATTCCACATTGGGAAGTGACTCCGAAACTAACCTTGTCCGATTGTTAGTCCCCTTTTCATTTTTTCCTTCAGGGTAGCTTTCTGACAGTTTTACTTTCATTTGGTCAAAGTCGGCTTGTAGCCTTTGTGTAAGTCTGGCCTCCCGACCAGGTAAATCAATTGCAGTATTTAATGCTCTTGTAAAGGGAGTAAAATGTGTGGAGTTTACTGGCATGTTCTCTTTATTAGTGTACGCTGATTTTTTTCTGTTTTCTGTACTTAAATTTGATGATATGTTGTTTGCCAGTTGATTGATCAAGGCATGACTGTTCTGAGACATTCCGCAAGGAGTTGTAATAGCAGCGGGTTGAGCGGCATCCTTATTTCGAAAATGAAATCGTAACATTTTAGGGTTATTTTGGGTGCGAGAGGGATCAGAGTTTAAGAGCTCGGCATCCGTCACCTCAAAAGGAGAATAAAACAAATCTTCTCCGTCCTCGTTGCTCTCTTCTGGTGGACAGTGTGGTTGTAATATCTTACGTGCAGCGTCGAGATGTGTTTTGCATGTATGTTCCACGCAATCGGTGTTTAAAACTAGTGCAAGTTCTGTATTTAAATGCGTGGGTTCAGGTAAGTTTGCGGGATTCTCAAAGAGTCCCGCTTTTGGCTGGTCTTGTTGGGCATCTGGACAAACGGTTCGCTCACAGTTTGCCACCTCTTTAGCGTGAGGCTGTTCCAGTACATCTCTCGCCTTTACCTGGAACTCAGAGGCCGAGATGGCCTCGTCCAGGGGCACTGCAGGCGAAGGGCGTCTCTCCGCAGGACACAATCCATTTTGTACAGCATCAGTGTCCGATGTTGAAGCAGAAAGTGCTGATGCTGGTAGAGGCACAATAATGGGGAGTTCGAGGGGAGCATTTCGCAAGAGGGCTGGGGCCAATCGAACTTCCTGATCAGAGCTCAAAATGCTGGTCTCGTTTCCCACAAAATCTCCTCTTGGGTTGTTGAACTTGTTTACGCCCCCACAGGCAGCCGTCGGGGGAATAAAGTTTGAGTCAACAGCCATCAAGTTCAAAGATGAGTCACATCCAATTTCACACAAGGTCTGTTTTGTTTTAAGGCGAGTTAATGAACGGGTATCCATGGTCAAGAGTCTTACCTGGCGACTGGCTGCCTGCCGATGACTGGGACTTAGCACGAAACTCTATATGTTCTGCTCATGCACCGTGATGAGTTGATCTTGCAGACTGTGTGTGGCTTTGCTGGATTTTCTGAAGGGATCAAGGAGAATATTGTCTCCGCAGTCTCCCTCCCGCACCACCAGCGTCCAACAGCCGCACAACAGCCGATGTGCTTTACTCCCTCGGGCTTAACGCCGCGAGGGTGGCAGCCTCGATCTTTTGAGGGCGGCCTGTGTCACGTGATAGGTCACGTGCCCGCTGTAGCCCCGCCTCCTCCAGGAAGCGCAGGAAAGCCGACAGGAGCTTTGTTCCTGCTCGCAGTGTCGGGTAGGTGAAGATCAAAGTTCCAAAAACGCTATGAGCACCTTCAAGACGCCGGAGCACAGCGCTCGGGCGGCAGCCTCGATCTTTTGAGGGCGGCCTGTGTCACGTGATAGGTCACGTGCCCGCTGTAGCCCCGCCTCCTCCAGGAAGCGCAGGAAAGCCGACAGGAGCTTTGTTCCTGCTCGCAGTGTCGGGTAGGTGAAGATCAAAGTTCCAAAAACGCTATGAGCACCTTCAAGACGCCGGAGCACAGCACACTGTACTGCTCCAGATTAAACCGATTAAAAGCAGGAATGCCTTGAGTGTGAGCCAAATTGGCCATAATTTCCAGCCAATTGATGTGGTTTTGCTGGTCAGTCCTGGACCAGAGACCATGTACTGAATGAGTCCCCAGGGTAGCACCCCACCCCTTGAGCGAGGAGTCCGCAGTCATAGTATGATCTGTTGGAGGCGCTCTGAATGGTCTGCCCACCATGAGGTTCGCATCCTGCCCCCACCACGTGAGGTCCCACATGAGGTCCCAGGATGCTGACAAATGCACAGCCTGGTGTAAGGGATAGGCAGGAAGCATGCTGCTAATACTCCTAGCAGGTGCTGATACCACCAGGCCGTAGTTACTGTTCTGCTGAGGAAGTGAGCAATGGAAGTTTTGATCAAGCCACATTCTCCCCCGTGGAGAACACCCACTGCTTCTGAGCTTCCCACAGCAGCCCCTGAAACACAAGAGTTTGTGTACGGTAGAGCCGAGACTTTTGGAAGTTGATTGAGAACCCCAGTTCGTACAATGTGGTCATGAGTCTAGTTGTAGAATACCTGACCTGCTCCTGGGACTCCCCTCTGACCAACCAGTCGTGGAGGTAAGGATACACATGTAGGCCTTCCGACCTGAGCAGGGCCGCCACCACATTCATCGGTCTCATGAATACCCTTGGCGCTGAGTTCAAGCCGAACGGCAGCACTTTGTATTGAAAGTGCAACCCCATGACCCAGGACCTGAGGAAGGATCGATGGTGCTGCACTATGGGGACATGCAAAAATGCGTCTCTTAGATACAGGGAGCACGTCCAGCCCCCCACACCTCACACAGCGTGTCCGCTATAAGCACTGGCGTCACCTTTTTGCACTTCTGCGGGGGTAGGTATAGATCGAGGAAGGAAAGATCTAGGACCACTCGCAGGCCTGCCTGCTTCTTCTTTTGAATGGCAAATATATGGGAGTAAAAGCCCTGCCCATACTGAGGGAGAGGAGCCTCCTCCACCGCCTCGCTCTCTACCAGGGAACAAATCTGTGCCAAAAGTGAAGGAGTCCGGAACTGTGGGAGTGGGGGGTTAGCAGGGTGGTGGGGGTGGAGGCCGGATGGCAGGAGAAGTGGGGGGCCGGGGGGAGGATGTCAAGGGAATTTTGAAGCCTGAGGAGACCAGCGGAATAACTCATGAGTCTGAACCCCAAGCTTCACTGCGCAGGGCCAGCCTGCCCCCGACTGGGGTGCTGTGGACCAGGGAGGAGCAGTCATTGTTTTTTTGGGCTCGAGGCTGATGACAGAGGGGGACTGAAAAAAAACCTTGTGCGAAGACTTCTGGGGTTTTCACCTATGTTGGCTGGGTGACTTGTCCGGTTGCCTGGACCAGCTGTCCTGGAACCCGTGGAAAATGCCAAAGGATCAGCCTCTGTCTGGAAGAGTGACTCTGTGAGAAGGTTTTGGCCACTGGCTTGATGAGAATGGCCAGGGGCTTGGCTGTATGTGAGCTGCTCTTCTTTTTATCAGGTTCCTCACCCGTGGAGGAGTGGAACAAGTCACCACCCTCAAAGGGTAGGTCTAGGATCCTGTCCTGAACATCAGGATTGAATCTGGTTGCCTCGCGGAGGAAGGCGTGTTCTGTTCCTCCTCGTCGGTGTCTTGGTCACCTGTGTTAGAAGGGGCCCCTGGTTCCGCAGGTGCTGGTTCTGCCGCTGAAGAAGGCCCAGGCGCTGGCACTGGCGGCGCCGCTACCGGAATCATGGGCAACGGAGGTGGAGGAGGTAAAGGCTGCGTAGGCACTGGCTGAGGAGGCGGTGTGGGAGGCAGCATCTCCTGGATTATGCCCTTCAGGATGTTCCTCATCTGTGGGGAACACATGAGGGTCAAGAATGTGTCAAACAAATGATCCTCGCAAACAGGCTTGGTGCCATCCTACCTCTGCGACGGTTGAGGTGGAGTAAAAGCTGGCTGTCTGCTCCCTCCTTGTGAGTACATGCCCTCATGGTAGATTGGCTGACCCGAGAATGTTGGGTAGGACGTGGTCCACGTGGCAGGAGTCATAAAACCACAATCTGCCTTGGCCGCAGGCTCTCGCCTTTGCGCTTCACCATGTTGCCGGTCTTCTGTCCGAGGGACTGACTGACCCCTCCCTTCGGAAGGATTCCCTGGGAAGGGGTTGCCCCCTGCAGGGTGCATTTGAAAACAGTACGCTCACTTTCTTGGTCTTCCTGCATACGTACTCCTTAATGCTGTACTGTGGTGTCCTGGGAACAACTCTCTCCACCGCGCCAGCCTGTTTAAGGATCAGGGTGTGAGGGTGTTGCCCTTCCCATCCGTGGCCTTCCCCGAGGCACCGAAGGAAAAGCGTGTGCAGATCCGATGTAGGGAAGTCAACAGGCACCTGCTGAAGCCAGCCGCGGTCGACATGCACCGTGGACAGACTAGGGCACCGTTGGACGGTGTTCCCAACCTGAGAATTAGAAAACCAAATATTAGGTTAAGCGCATGGAATTACGAGGCATGAGGCGTCACCCAGGAGCGCTGGTGAAAGCAGTCAGTTCCCGTCGACGCAGAAAAGACGACTGAGATGTGGCAGTGGGGTAAGGGGCGCGCGTGCTCCCAGGGCCACGCCCACACGTGTATACATTTAAAAAGGGAAAGTGTTCTTTTTCTGGTGAAAAAAGGTTCAGTTCCTGTGTGTAGGGAGGGACACCCATACAGGATGGAGGAAAGGGGATAAGACGTAGGCGTAGGGAGACGTGTGCGATCCTATAAAAAGTGAATTTAGCACATGATTACCAAATCCAAAGATAACTTCACAGATATCGTTACCCACATTCACCGTCCCTAATGAGAAGACTATCCCTGAATGGTCCGTTAGGTCCTGTGCTACTGTGAGGAGCCAGGAATGAGACCCGGACACAGAGGACTCAGATTTGGCTATAAATGTTTATTCAAAATCAAAAGGGTTGGGAAAATGCCTTGCTATCCCTATCCTAGTAGGTATTTGCCTACCTCTACTAAAGACTAAGATCTGTCTGTTGTCAAGATGTCCAACGTAAAAATATGTCCTGTGCCCGGAATCCTATTCTGGCCCTCTCACTCTAAAAATGTGCGTTAAGGCGTAAATTATATTCTCTATGGATCTCAAGGTGCACAAATATTCCAATTCAACAAAAAGGTACAACTCCAACCAAAAATGTTCCAAGTGGGTGAATTCACTCCAGCAGCATTTCCCGCAGTGTCTTCTTCCCCAATTATCCAGCCAGTGCTCATACAGGTAACCGCGCAGCTCAACATTTGCAACTCCCTCTCATTGCTGCCGACTGTGTGGATTTTAAACTTCCCAATCTGGTTAAGAGACTCCAAAGACTAGACCGCAGCGTAGGCTTCCCGGACTTAATGATCTTAACTGTTCTTTGTCTCTTCCTCGTCTTAGCAGTTGATGGATGATTCTTTATGTGTTGATGATGAAGCTGGTATGAGATTCTTTCAGAGGAGTATTCATCACCGCTCCCTGCTTCTTCCTCCTCTCCGTAATACATGCATTACTTGTATTCTGTCGGGGAATATTAACACTGGCCTCAGTACATGGATGAGGAGGAGTGGTGCAATAAGCCATTAAGACCCGAGGAATGGAGGAAACAAGGGGAATGGAGATGTGCCTTTCTCCAAAGAAAACATCCCTCCTGCGAGAGTCACCTCCCCCAGGTGATCCTCCCTCATATAGCCGCCCCCAGGATCAGGATCAGGTACTGGCGGCCGCCCAATGGCCACATAGGGAGATGATACCTCAGGGAAAGAAATGATGATACCATCAGATTCATCACAGTTACCCGGTTCCTAGGGCACTTTTGTAATCCAAATAACACTAATGATACTTGTTCTTCCCTTGAGCTTATATTGTTTCATGTTGTTATGCCGATGGGTATGTACCTGTATCATTACACAGTGTAATGAGTCTTCCATAGTAACACAGATACTGTATCTGAACACAATCGAAGAAGTACACTGACACAATATGCCATTCTGTACTGTTTGTCCCCCTGAAGTTGTGAATGGACGAGACTGGGCGACGGTCTTATGGGAGGAGGTTGTGGTGGTAAGTGAAATCTGGCCAACCGGTTGTGTACTCCTCTGCTTCTCTCATGTAAGAGATCTGCAGTATGTGGATGCCAAGTTAAATTGCGTCTTACTTCCTCCAACTGCCTTGTCCCATGTTGTTGTGTGAATGTCCTAACCAAAGAGTATCTTGGATATGCTGCGAGAAACCTCTTACCTCAGTCTGCTCGCTTCAAACGTATTTCCTTTTTGGCTCAGGCAAGCATGTTTTAGAGCACTGGCTCACCTAACGAGATGGCTTCAGTGTGTAGAATTGACGACATTAGGAGGGCCAGGGACTGCATGAGCAGTATGAGATCTGTAGTCATAGTAGAAACAGACTTGCTAGAAATGTATCTGAAACTTTCTGCTGCATGCTACAAAGTTTACTCTCCAAGGTGTGAGACGCTCACCAATTGCTTCTATTCCCCGATTATGACAGGCATGTATTGCACGTTGTAACCACTTGTAACATGGTACACTGTTGATATGCAAGATGTACGTACCACCCCCTTCCATAGAAGATGTGTGTAAATTCACAGTCTAAAAACCATGCAAACCCAGGAAGGGGGTTGCTGAGCAGTATGCAGTTTGATTGTTGGTTGGGCGTCCTGTCCTGTGGATTGTTAATATTCTGCTTTACTGGCTGCCATTAAAGATGCTTGCCAACCTATCCAAAAAGAATAGAGTTTGTGCTTAAATTGCCACAACAAAGGGGAGAAGGCGGGGTAGAACAAGTGCCATCTGCATTGGGTCCCAGAACTAAATTCTCATCGACCAAAGTGGGGCTAAAAGGAGGATCATGCCATTCCTGGTGCTGAGGAACTTCTAAAGAGTTTTTAGTATCAGAGTAGGTGAAAGAAAAAGCATTGGAAAACAGGTTGCCCCCACAGAATGAAGAGGGTGTCTCCCAGAGAGTTAGCTCCCTTTGCCTCCCAGGACTTATAACAAAGACATTTCCTTTTCCATTCTGGAGCAACAGATCCTCTTCTGGAAATCCCAGATTGGTGAGAATCTGTGTCAGGATGTCAATCTGTAACTCCTATTTGTGGTTGGAGTGACTCAACAGAGACTGCAAGTCTGACTGCTTGTAGTCTGGCCAAGCTAAATGTGCTGTTTGTGTTGAGGCACTGTTCTTTATTTACATTTTATTTGTAAAGTGCCCCAAGCCCTTGGGCATCTGGGCGCATTTCTTAGGTTACAATGTTGCATCATTACATTACAAATTAGCATATATACAATAATCACTAATTAGATAGTACAGACGAATTTACAATAGGTAGTTGAACAAGTGCATTAGGCATAGAGCAGATTTAACATTAAACATTAAACATATGTACAATATATAGAGTGGATTCCGCGCGTGATGGGCGTGGTGATGGGTGAGCTATTGTGCTTGCGTTAGTAGCCAAAGTTTGCTCAGTCCCAGAGCTGCACTGCCAGAACTCAAAGTTTGGGTTCCACACTGTTTGTTCATTTAATACACCGCCACTACAGTGTCCATTAAGCCGAAAATGCTGGATTACTTCACCACTTGTGAAAAAAATCTGAAGCGCGAAGAAAATCACATTTAATAAGTTTGCATGTTCCAGCTGACCCATGTTGGAAATGCTCAGGTCTTCCCAGCGTTGCGCCCCACCCAGATGGGGATGAATCTGCTGTCAAGCTAAATTGATGCATAGGATCACAAAACTGCATTCCCTTCCAAAGGTTGTCCTTGCTGCCCCACCAGAGCCCATTATCCTGATGCTAACTCAGGACGGGAAGCAGACTGCTTTGTGGGCTTAACTGGTCCTAACAATCCACCAAGTGTAAATGTGTACAGCATATCTGCATTCGGAGCATGGGAACTGCCAAAAGAGTCCATAAGGCCTAGCAAGTGTTGGAACCCCAGGCTGATGTTGCCTTGTGACAGGAGAAGAGTGTCACTGTTTCTTGGATGTTCTATATCCTCTCCTGTCGTGAAGATTCTGACAAGTGCGTAATCCCACAAAATTCTGACTATTACAAGTGCAGAGAGGAAATCGGGGTTGATTTTCTTAAGTTGACAGGCAGGCCCAGATCGAATAACGTGTCTAGAAGCAACTTCCGGTTTAACCTTGTGTGAGGAGGGCAGATTGTGCCCTGATAAGCCAATCATGCAAATAAGGATGCAGGTGTATCCCCTTTAGTCGCAAGTAAGCCATCATTTTAGACATCTTGGGTGCAACTGTGGGTGCCAAGATAAGGCCAAACAGAAGCGCCTATACTGAAATTGGCCATTGCCAAAAGAGAAGCTGAAGAAGCACCAGTAGTGAGTCCAAATGGGATCCACAACTATTAGCCAGCCTCCTGGATGCAAGGAGAGCTGAATTAAGGCTGGAGTGGTTCTGGGTAAAAGGCCAACCTTTTTGGGTTAAGAATATTTTGAATGGTGATGGGTCCAAAGCAGTCAGGAGGCCTGCCTTTTTCTTTTTTGGCACAGCAAAGAACCCTGAATAGAAGTTTAATCCAATCTCCAAAAGAGGGAGTGGTTTGATTGCCTTCATCGAAATTAGCTTACCTATTTCTTGTTTTAGGGGTTCTGAGCCCCTCTGGGTAAGGGAAAATGGAAAGAAAAGTGAGGACAACCTCTGGCAACTACCAAAAGGAAACGAGAATCGCTCATTATGCTCTTCCACTAGTTTACAAAAGATGACACTCTGGCCCTAACTGGGGTGCTGTGGATCCAGACACACAGATCATTTGGTTTGCATATGTTCTGCAGGAGGGGTAGTATGAGTAAATAATCATCTTGGGGAGATCCCATTTGGGAGCATTGGAAGATCAGTCAGCACAATTGTGCCCGTCACAGAAGCCACAAAATCCACCAAAGCTTTAGTGGGAAAAGGACTGCCTCTACAGTCCTGTAGCTCCTGTCCTAATGGAAGGTTTTGGAAACGACACCAAAGATTTATTCTTTTTGAGCACTTTTTTCATTGTATTAAGTCTTCACCAGTGTCTGCATTAAAGAGTTCCACCTTTTTAAAGAGCAGGTCCATGATACAATCCTAGACGTCACATTGGAATTTTGTAGCTCTAATAAGTGCTTGTCTATGTAGTGCTGCCTGCACTGCCACCTCAAGAGCTGCTGTGTCCAAGTGATATGATGCCTCCATGGGGTCTTGAGCTACTTTCCTAGCCTCATACAACCCCAAGCATGGAATATAGTCTAAAAGGTAAGAGGGTGTCAATCACCCAATTCTTTCAAAATTTCAAATTCACTGCAGCTAAGACCGACTTGACGTTTGATTGGCAGAAGCTTAGGGAGGCATTCTGATATAGCTTTTCTCCCAGCTGTACGAGGAATACAATTTCCATGTGATAAAGGCCCTTGTGCCATGGAAGAGGCTGAGAAACCCTTTGTAAACATAGTGGATGCTGCTGGACGATGCACTGCGACGATTAGCTTCCTAGAGGGAAGAGGTCGATGACAATTGTCCACATTTTTAGAAACTGCGTGTACAATATCAGTTTGCCAAATACTTATGGGCTCTCCTACCACATCTGATTGCCGATGTATCCCAGAGTGGTTTGCTGTTTTCAGTGATGGCACAGAAGAAAGGACACCATAATCTGATTGAGGTGATTTTGTGGTGGGAATTCTCTTTCATGAACCCTTTTACCCTCATGAAATGCCTTCGCCGACATGGGCATTTCATCATCAGTATTCTCGGAGGTGTTGAGGTCAGCCATCAGGTCAGTGATATCTGGAGAATCCGGACGTAATATTGGAAGAGTAGGCGGGTGGTCTTTAGGCAATGATGGAGGATGTGCAACGATGGGATCCACTGGAGATGCTGTTGTTAGAGGACCTGACAGAGGTCCTGTCGGGGACCCATGCAAGGACGACAGCAGAGATATACTTCCAGTACCTGTTTGGAATATTGAGGGTATGGTACTAGCACTTGCGACAGGAGGGCATTAGAGTGATGCCTCATATGCTGGGAGTTCATTAACACTTGTAGCTTTCCTTTAGGTTCTGTTCTTGACCCACTTTTGTTTTCACGCTACATTATGTCTCTCCTAGCTTATCTCCTTCAATCTTTCCTGTCCCTTTCACACTGATTATTCCCAAAATCATCTTTTCTTTCAGAGTTCTTAGATACTCTTAAGTCTCTGTCTGCCTTTCTTCCATCCAATCTTGGAAGCGTTCTTGTTTTCATCATCTTAACCCCTCTAAAACTGAAGTTCTCTTCTACCCTCCATCCCCATCTCCATTTCTTTCTCCCCCCCCCCCTCAACTCTCCCGATCTTCTGCTGCCCGGAATCTTGGCATTTTCTGTTTTTTTCCTTTCTTTCTGCTCTCAAATCGCTCTCACCGCACGCAATTGTTGTTTTCTTCTCTTCAATCATCGCTGCGCCCGATGCTTCCTTTACACGCTTCTAAACTTCTCATCTTTGCTCTAAGTTTTTCCCATATTGATTACTGCTCTTCCCTTTTGATCCGACTCCCTGCGGTTCATCTTACTCCTCTTTCACCCATTTCTACCTCTGGTATTCAACTTCTCTTCTGGCTCTCTCCCAGTGCCTCAAATCTCCTCCTCACTTTTATCTGCTTCTATTTTAGCATTTGAATCTCGTATTCCGTTTCATTTCCTTTCCATCTTCTTTAAATGTCTTCATGGCCTTGCGCCCCAACCCCCATCTTGCATCCCTAGTCTCCTCCTATTCCCCCCTCGCACGCTCTTCGCTCCCAGACTACCCATAGCCTTGCTGTTCCATAAGCCCCCCCTGAGCTTCTTGTCGACTTGTGAGGTACTGTTCACATCAGGACACCTGCGAGAAGGTAGGACATGTGTTGTTGCTTGCGTGTTTTAGTGGGTTCCTCGTGGCAAATATCTCACAATTGTGTTTTTTCCCTCAATTTGGCTTTGCTGGGTATTCCGGGTATTAATTTCTAGCGCTATCACGCAAGTTAGACCTCTTTGGATTCCCACGGGTGTCTTCTTTACATAAATGCATGGGGTTCCTGATTTCATTGGTGGCTGTGGACCCCAGACCTAAATGTCTGCCCTGCATGCAAGTTTAGTTTTCCCAGCTCACCCGACATACATGTTCTTTAGCCCTTTCGCTCTTGGACTCAACCAGTGCACCCACAAATGTGAGGTACCGAATTCAACAGGATACCTGTGGGACCGTGGCCAGGTAACATTTATTTTGTTCTCCATCCGTTCCTGTGGTTTCCCGATGGCTAATGCATCAAAATACTGTATTTTTCCATATTTTCTTATTTGCTGTGCATTCTGGGTAAAATAATATTATGCGATCAACAAAAGCAAGATGTATTTGGAATCCCCTGGGTTTCTCCTTTCCAAAACTGAATGGGGGTCCCATCTTTCCTTGTTGGTTGTGATCTAGAGCCCTCACTGCATGTGCTTGCCGCAAGCCCAAATATGCTCGTCACTGAGCATTTCCATGCTGGCAATTTAGCCCTTTCCCTTCGGCCCATGCCAGTGGACCCACACATGAGGTACCATTTTTAGAGACACATGTGGCAATGTGAGAAGGTATGTCATGCACGGTTTGCTGCACATTTCACTGTTTTCCCAGTAGCAAATCTCAAAATACAGTATTCTTTCCACTTTTTCGCAATTGCAGTACATGCATTCCGAGTAGGAAATCCTTGTGCCAACAATGCACGCTGGGTGTATTTGAATTCCCACATGTGTCTTCCTTTAGAAAATGGATGTCGTTCCTTTTTTTCTTTTTGTGGGAGCAATGCCCCAGCCCTAACTCTATGGGCTGTCCACAAGGCCCAATTGCCATACCCGTGGTTTAGCCATTTCCTTTTAGGTCAGTGACAGTGTACCCACACATGCAAGGTACAATTTTTATCGGGACACCTGTGGGAATTTGGAAAGGTAGGACATTCATTGTTTTCTCTTGGCTGTGATAACGTTTTCATACATGTCCTACTGAGCTTTGTTACACAACCCTTTAATTTCCCAAATGTTCCCTACATTCGGTCGCTGCTTTAGGCACTGCACGCTTTTGTGACCTGCGCAAGTCACCTATCCTTCAAAATGTCAGCTTGTGTTGCTTCTAAAAATGTAGGCTTGGAATTCTTCACGACATGGGTTTTTGATATTTTCGATTGCTAAGTAGATCACTTTAGGCCATCAGCATAAAAATACTGTGTACCATGGCTTGGCTTTTGGTTTGTAGTAGAGCTTGTTTTGTGAAACATTACACAGATATTTGTGATTTCTGTGAAGGCGTCATGAAGTAGACAGACAAATCTATTCAAGTTTTCTCTTTATACTTTTATTAAATAAAAAAGGTGGTTGGGAAAAGACCTAGCTTGCCCTATACTAAGGTGGAATTTCCCTACCTAAACGAAAATGAGGATATTCTATGTCAGGATGTCTGTGTCAAAACCTATACCTGCCCTCACATCTATTTGTATACACGGAGTACAGATGTTGGATTCAAAATTATACGTGTTCAAATAACAGTTCCACGCTTCTTCCAGGTCTGGGTTGGAAAAGATCTCCCTTCCCCTTGATTCAAGTCTCCCAAAAAGGGGATTCATTCTCCAAAGATTCTAAATAGTTCAGACACAAACATGTTTTCCTTTCCCAATGCTTCAGGATAGTAAACTAGGCCCAAAGGGATCTCCCTTCCCTAAGGCTTCAGGTCTTTCAATAATTTAAAATTCTCAGTTCCAGTTCACACTGGGTTTCCTTCTTTTTTTTTTTTTTTTTTTTTTTTTGTAATTTCTAGTTTCTTACAAACTTTTATTACAATTTTTTCCAACTTTCTTCCTCAGTCACTTCACTTTTGCAATAGAGTTGACGACAAGAGTTTGGCAACTCGCTAATTTCATAATTTCATGGTTTCATGATTTCATGATTTGCTCCAGAAAGTTTATGGCTGCACAAGTCAAGTGAACTGAGGTCCCACTTAAAATTTTCAACCACAATTCTTCCATGCAATCGGTTTGAGGGGCGAACTTAAATAGGTGGAGAGACCTTGCGTCCTTCAGTGAGTGACAATCAGTCAGTAGATGTTTTAGCGATTCTGGGTGAATTCCACAAAACCTGCATGAAGGGTCTTTTACGTTGTCGATGTGTGGGAGAAAGCACATTTGTCTAGTTTTATGGAGGTTTGTTCTTAAACGCAAAAAACTATCTCTGTGATGACGAGACGGAAATGTGCTCAGGTATTTCGGTAAGCAGTCTAATTTGTTCGGAATCATGCTCAGGTCTATGGCGGTCTTTAGTTCATTGAGTTTTCCCGTGTTGTCAATCCAGAGCTGACGTCTCAATTTTTTTTTTGCGTTTTGAGGTCGTTCTATTAGCATCTCCATATTGATGTTTGCGGCTTGCATGATTGATTTTACTTTTTTGGCCCATACTTCTTGTAAGGTATTTGATTTTGAGTTTTTTTGTAAGATGAACAGTTTGAATGCTGGCTCAACCTTCTCTGACGACATCTTTCGTAATAAAGTCATTGATTTCCAAATGACGGCTCCATACATTGGTTCGAGTCCTAATTCATAGCGGATTACTGATACTGACAGGTATTTAGGTAATCTTAGCACCCGGCGCCAGAATAAACCCTCAAATTTAGACCAGATCTTAAAATCGATGTTCCAGCCTGTCTCTGCCCCAAACGTCAAGGATGGTATCACCTTTTGTTGGTAGAAGGTTCGTACTGGAATCAGGGAGAATTTTCCAAATTGCGAGTGTATCTTTGCACCTTGTATGGACAATGTTTTTATTCTTTTTTCGAGTTCGGACACCCAGCTCCATTCTCTTATTGACATAGAGAATGGAATACCCAAGTATCGAATTGAGGTCACTTCCTCAATCAGGACGTTGTTTAAATTCCATTTGAAGTTCTTATTTTTATGGCCCTCGCCATGGCCTAATTTCAGAATTTTTGTTTTGTCAACATTGATTTTTAAGTCATTGTCCATCATGTAGGTGTTCAATGTATTTAGTAGCCTCTGTAGTCCTATTTGCGTTTTGTCGACTAGTACGAAGTCGTCGGCGTAGATCAAGTAGCTTACCGGATTGCCATTAAGTTTAGGTGGAAAGCAGTGAGTATTTGTTAGTGTATCTGACACATCTGCAATGTATAATTTGAAAAGTACCGCTGCTAGAGGGCAGCCTTGCTTCACTCCCTTTTTCGTTGGAATGGCTTCAGAAAGAACACCACTTTCGTTCAACCTTATTCTTACTGATGTAGATTCATGTAAGGCTTTTATGGGATTTAGTATGTTTGGAGGACAGTTCCATTTTTTCAGTTTTCCCCAAAGTTTTTCTCGGTTGATTCCGTCAAAAGCTTGTTGCATGTCTATGAATGCAAAAAACAATTTTCTCTTACTTCTCAAACTTCCAACTTTAGTAGATTAAGTATAGCAAGGTTGTTTTCAGTTCCTACTCCCTTTGTAAAACCAGTTTGACGTACATCGTTTAATCCGCAGCAGGATGCCCAAGCTGAGATCTTTTCTTGTAAGAACGAGGCAAATACTTTCCCGATGGTATCCAATAACGCGATGGGACGATAGTTGGCAGGCACGTCTCTGCTGCCTTTTTTGTAGATCGGGACAATAATGGCCTCCAGCCAGGATGACGGAATTGTCCTGGAGGAGGCTATTGTCACGAATAGATCGGCTATGAACTTGGCCCATGCTTGAGGATGTTGTTTAAGCATGATGTTCGATATACCATCTGGGCCAGCTGCTCGGGAATTTTTTAACTTTGATATAGCGCCACTTATGGTCTTCACTGTTTCTACAATGTCCCAGCGTACGTTTTCATTGTTTTTCTCAACCCCCAAAGTGGTACTAGTGGATGAGAAGACGTTTCCAAAGTACGCTACCCAAGTCGCCTCGGGTATTCCGTTAGCCATGATTACAGCTTGATTTGTCTGGTCCATGTTTAGAATTCTCCAAATGTCTCTGGTGTTCTGAGATCTTATCAAGGACAACATCTCCTCGCCACGTTCTTGGTCACGTTGGAGGGCAAAAGCTATTGTCCAGTTTCGATATAATTGTTTTCGATGTTTGATTTTTGCTACTCTATTAACGGCACTCCCAGCTCGTAGTTCTTTCAAATCTTTCCTCAGTTTCTTCTTCTCGTTGTTCTGAGATACACTCCATGTGTGTTTATGTTTGAGCACTGGCGTGATCTTTCTTAGATGGGAGCTGGCCACAGTTAGTAGAATTGCAGGATAATCGATAAAGACTGTCGGTGCCTCATTTCTTAATTGAAAGTCGGCAGTGAGGTTCTGTATCTGTTTTGATGACATCCGGATTCTATTGCGGCTGGCATTCACCTCTAATTGGGTGCATGCCGTGCCGCTTAGACGCTTGCAGTGAGGTTGCCAGTGCATTTTCAACGGAAAATGGTCGCTGTTCTTCGTTGGCGTGATCTGCATATTGGTGATTATCGGCATCAGGTTGTTTGAAACCCAGATATAATCCAGTGTTTTCTTTAGTCCCATGTTCATCCACGTAATTTGTGGTGGAGTGTCACCCGGCACATTGCCGTTTAACATGGTGCAATCTCTAGCTTCCATCGCCTCATGCCATCTTGTTCTTTTGGAAGAATCCTTAAGATCCTTATTACGGCGATGATTGGTGTCCAAGTGGTTTCCGTTTGGCCAAGATATATTTAAGTCACCACATACAATTATCCACAGATTGTGAAGATTCCTTAGATTTATGTCGATTATTGTTGTTATTGATTGGATAAAGACCCCTGCCGAGATCTTTGCAGGGTTCCAGTATACATTGACTAGCAAAAGATGTTGAGGTGAGCTGGAGTCTTTTCTAGAATCGTTGGTTTTTCTTACGAGTAAAGTTGACTGTACATGACCATTAGGATTTGATGTGTCCGCCACTTCCCAACCTGTTCCTATTTTTATCATTGTCAGTAGTCCTGAAGACGGACGACCTCTCGCATTTTTGCTTGCAGGATTTATTAGTATGTGGTAACCGTCTTTTACGGGAAGCTGGCGCATCCAGGTCTCTTGCAAGCATATTATAAAATTGTCCTGGAGGTCCACTGGAAAGTTGTTATATAAGTGGCCGAATCCTCTGGTATTCCATGAAATCAGGGTATTGACAGACTCTGGTCCACCGTTATCTAGTTAGTAATTTCTCGTGTCGTGTTGTAAGGTCCTGTTGGTCTTAGCAGGTATCAAATTTGAGTTCAAATGCCTTCGAATCTGCTCACGCCGATGACTCAGGATGGTTTTTTGTTCGTGTTCCTCCAATAGATTATCTCTGTACTGTTTAGCTGATTCAAGATATTCAAGAATTTCAAAGCCGAGCCGTAATATGTCTTCTCTTGCCCCCATGATTGCTCTTCTAACTGCTTGTGAGTTGACATGTAGTAATACGCAATCGAGTCTTTCTTCGGAGTAGTATTCGACAATTTGGATGTCGTCAGATGAAATTGTCCTTAGAGAAGGGACTGAATGCAGAAGACGCATGACATTGCCACGGTTCAAATTTACATCAGAGTCGTCAGCCAACACATTGGTCAATTTGATTTTCTTTGATGTTATGACACGGTGTTGCCCAACAGTGGTACGTTTTGTTCTTATATCCCTGAATTTATGATTCTGAGCAATTGTGCGCTTTGGATTTAGGACAGTGACTAGCTTTTCCTTACTGGTATTTAAGTTGAGACATTTTCCCCCAGTCATTTTACTGTCAGACTTTCTTACATCTGGTGTGCATTTCTCACTCAGTTTTATTGGCAAACATGTTTGATTTTCTTTTGTTTTCCAGGGATTGTTGTGTGGTTGAATATAAAGCTCAAGGGGAGTTTTATCAGTGTTAGACATGTTGTCATCAAGGACACGGCCACCATCCCCACTCACTTCTAGTGAGTAAGTGGACAGGTTGCAGAGTTCCTCGAGGTCGTTTGCGGACGAGTCGCTACTAGAATCCGAGACGACCCTCCTTCGCTTGTTTGGGTTTAGTTTTATTGGCTTAATCACATGGTTTTGCGTATTATTTTTCAAAGATGAAGGATTGGATGCTTTTTCTTCCTCTTTTTTTTTTTTGCCGTTTTCTCTACTAGAGACCGGGGCCTGGAATAACGATTGACTCTTTGACAATTTTCCTGACGTGGTGTCACGGACAAAGACTTTGGATTTGGGAGGCGTTGTTAAGTTTCTGATGAATTTCTTTGCGATTGGAGATTGCTTTAAGACCGTTGTAAATCTTGTCTTTTCTTTCTTTTTGTTATGTGAGTCACTACTTTGAGGACCTCCTGATTTTCTATTTAGTGTGGAGCTTTGAGTCTTTCCATTTTGGAGGTTTTTTGCGCCCCCATGAAAAATACCATAAGAAGCCTTTAGATTTGAGCAGCTTGGGGCTGCTGGAGGAAGATCCCAGATACTAGGAGGGACTTTTCCTTTTAGATTTTGATGTGCTTCTCTTTCTTTTGGCAGTTGAGAGCCTTCTACTAGACAAGATTGAAGTTTCACAGGAGTGTCAGTTTTAGAGCTTATTTCTTTCACTTTTGACACCTGCTTTAGTGCATTTGCTTCGACTTTTGCTTGGGGATAAGTAATGCCTTGCACGTTCACCTTGACTATTTGCCCAGGGAATGTTATTGGCAGTACAGCTGATTCATCTGAGTTTATATGTTGACAACTTCCATTTTCCGAATTAAGCGATTCTATTGGGGCTGGACTTGGGTGCAAAAGAGATTTTTTCATGAATGTCGACAACTCGTCCATTTGTGTCTTTGCCTCGTTTGAAGTTTTTCCGATTAACAGGAATATTTTTCTGAGACCGTCTTCTATCTCTAGTTGATCTTTTGTTCGTTGTTCCAACTGCAGATTAAAGTTATATTCCAGCAGGGATACTTTTTCTTTCAGATGTCCAATGGTTGCACCGTTATTGTGAAGAGTTTCATTCATACTTTCATATAGCTTTATGAAAGGTATTAAAGCCTGAGATGTCGCTGCTAGCACGTTGTTATGTATTTGTATTGCTGCAGCGACCGAGAGATTGGATTTTGCTTCGGAGATTGAGTCCATTGGGTTAGGCAATTTTGGCTTACAATGACCATTATATTCGAAGGGCTCCGCTTGAAATGATAGACGTTGTTTTTCTCGGCCTGCATCAGCGGATTCAAGTTTATGGGCATTAAAGGGGGTCGAGCACTTTGGCGCGTTGTCACCACCTTTGTTTGTCACAAGCTTTGGTCTAAGCGTAGTCTCTCCTGCTTTCTCAACTCGATCATCTCTCAGTACATGGGACCGATGTGAACTAGGGACACCTCTCACCTGTCTCGGTGAGATGATCAAAGTGCATTCTTCTTTTTCTTGAGAACTGGATTTTTGTTGGTAGTTTGTAGTTTCTGATTCCACATTGGGAAGTGACTCCGAAACTAACCTTGTCCGATTGTTAGTCCCCTTTTCATTTTTTCCTTCAGGGTAGCTTTCTGACAGTTTTACTTTCATTTGGTCAAAGTCGGCTTGTAGCCTTTGTGTAAGTCTGGCCTCCCGACCAGGTAAATCAATTGCAGTATTTAATGCTCTTGTAAAGGGAGTAAAATGTGTGGAGTTTACTGGCATGTTCTCTTTATTAGTGTACGCTGATTTTTTTCTGTTTTCTGTACTTAAATTTGATGATATGTTGTTTGCCAGTTGATTGATCAAGGCATGACTGTTCTGAGACATTCCGCAAGGAGTTGTAATAGCAGCGGGTTGAGCGGCATCCTTATTTCGAAAATGAAATCGTAACATTTTAGGGTTATTTTGGGTGCGAGAGGGATCAGAGTTTAAGAGCTCGGCATCCGTCACCTCAAAAGGAGAATAAAACAAATCTTCTCCGTCCTCGTTGCTCTCTTCTGGTGGACAGTGTGGTTGTAATATCTTACGTGCAGCGTCGAGATGTGTTTTGCATGTATGTTCCACGCAATCGGTGTTTAAAACTAGTGCAAGTTCTGTATTTAAATGCGTGGGTTCAGGTAAGTTTGCGGGATTCTCAAAGAGTCCCGCTTTTGGCTGGTCTTGTTGGGCATCTGGACAAACGGTTCGCTCACAGTTTGCCACCTCTTTAGCGTGAGGCTGTTCCAGTACATCTCTCGCCTTTACCTGGAACTCAGAGGCCGAGATGGCCTCGTCCAGGGGCACTGCAGGCGAAGGGCGTCTCTCCGCAGGACACAATCCATTTTGTACAGCATCAGTGTCCGATGTTGAAGCAGAAAGTGCTGATGCTGGTAGAGGCACAATAATGGGGAGTTCGAGGGGAGCATTTCGCAAGAGGGCTGGGGCCAATCGAACTTCCTGATCAGAGCTCAAAATGCTGGTCTCGTTTCCCACAAAATCTCCTCTTGGGTTGTTGAACTTGTTTACGCCCCCACAGGCAGCCGTCGGGGGAATAAAGTTCGAGTCAACAGCCATCAAGTTCAAAGATGAGTCACATCCAATTTCACACAAGGTCTGTTTTGTTTTAAGGCGAGTTAATGAACGGGTATCCATGGTCAAGAGTCTTACCTGGCGACTGGCTGCCTGCCGATGACTGGGACTTAGCACGAAACTCTATATGTTCTGCTCATGCACCGTGATGAGTTGATCTTGCAGACTGTGTGTGGCTTTGCTGGATTTTCTGAAGGGATCAAGGAGAATATTGTCTCCGCAGTCTCCCTCCCGCACCACCAGCGTCCAACAGCCGCACAACAGCCGATGTGCTTTACTCCCTCGGGCTTAACGCCGCGAGGGTGGCAGCCTCGATCTTTTGAGGGCGGCCTGTGTCACGTGATAGGTCACGTGCCCGCTGTAGCCCCGCCTCCTCCAGGAAGCGCAGGAAAGCCGACAGGAGCTTTGTTCCTGCTCGCAGTGTCGGGTAGGTGAAGATCAAAGTTCCAAAAACGCTATGAGCACCTTCAAGACGCCGGAGCACAGCGCTCGGGCGGCAGCCTCGATCTTTTGAGGGCGGCCTGTGTCACGTGATAGGTCACGTGCCCGCTGTAGCCCCGCCTCCTCCAGGAAGCGCAGGAAAGTCGACAGGAGCTTTGTTCCTGCTCGCAGTGTCGGGTAGGTGAAGATCAAAGTTCCAAAAACGCTATGAGCACCTTCAAGACGCCGGAGCACAGCACACTGTACTGCTCCAGATTAAACCGATTAAAAGCAGGAATGCCTTGAGTGTGAGCCAAATTGGCCATAATTTCCAGCCAATTGATGTGGTTTTGCTGGTCAGTCCTGGACCAGAGACCATGTACTGAATGAGTCCCCAGGGTAGCACCCCACCCCTTGAGCGAGGAGTCCGCAGTCATAGTATGATCTGTTGGAGGCGCTCTGAATGGTCTGCCCACCATGAGGTTCGCATCCTGCCCCCACCACGTGAGGTCCCACATGAGGTCCCAGGATGCTGACAAATGCACAGCCTGGTGTAAGGGATAGGCAGGAAGCATGCTGCTAATACTCCTAGCAGGTGCTGATACCACCAGGCCGTAGTTACTGTTCTGCTGAGGAAGTGAGCAATGGAAGTTTTGATCACGCCACATTCTCCCCCGTGGAGAACACCCACTGCTTCTGAGCTTCCCACAGCAGCCCCTGAAACACAAGAGTTTGTGTACGGTAGAGCCGAGACTTTTGGAAGTTGATTGAGAACCCCAGTTCGTACAATGTGGTCATGAGTCTAGTTGTAGAATACCTGACCTGCTCCTGGGACTCCCCTCTGACCAACCAGTCGTGGAGGTAAGGATACACATGTAGGCCTTCCGACCTGAGCAGGGCCGCCACCACATTCATCGGTCTCATGAATACCCTTGGCGCTGAGTTCAAGCCGAACGGCAGCACTTTGTATTGAAAGTGCAACCCCATGACCCAGGACCTGAGGAAGGATCGATGGTGCTGCACTATGGGGACATGCAAAAATGCGTCTCTTAGATACAGGGAGCACGTCCAGCCCCCCACACCTCACACAGCGTGTCCGCTATAAGCACTGGCGTCACCTTTTTGCACTTCTGCGGGGGTAGGTATAGATCGAGGAAGGAAAGATCTAGGACCACTCGCAGGCCTGCCTGCTTCTTCTTTTGAATGGCAAATATATGGGAGTAAAAGCCCTGCCCATACTGAGGGAGAGGAGCCTCCTCCACCGCCTCGCTCTCTACCAGGGAACAAATCTGTGCCAAAAGTGAAGGAGTCCGGAACTGTGGGAGTGGGGGGTTAGCAGGGTGGTGGGGGTGGAGGCCGGATGGCAGGAGAAGTGGGGGGCCGGGGGGAGGATGTCAAGGGAATTTTGAAGCCTGAGGAGACCAGCGGAATAACTCATGAGTCTGAACCCCAAGCTTCACTGCGCAGGGCCAGCCTGCCCCCGACTGGGGTGCTGTGGACCAGGGAGGAGCAGTCATTGTTTTTTTGGGCTCGAGGCTGATGACAGAGGGGGACTGAAAAAAAACCTTGTGCGAAGACTTCTGGGGTTTTCACCTATGTTGGCTGGGTGACTTGTCCGGTTGCCTGGACCAGCTGTCCTGGAACCCGTGGAAAATGCCAAAGGATCAGCCTCTGTCTGGAAGAGTGACTCTGTGAGAAGGTTTTGGCCACTGGCTTGATGAGAATGGCCAGGGGCTTGGCTGTATGTGAGCTGCTCTTCTTTTTATCAGGTTCCTCACCCGTGGAGGAGTGGAACAAGTCACCACCCTCAAAGGGTAGGTCTAGGATCCTGTCCTGAACATCAGGATTGAATCTGGTTGCCTCGCGGAGGAAGGCGTGTTCTGTTCCTCCTCGTCGGTGTCTTGGTCACCTGTGTTAGAAGGGGCCCCTGGTTCCGCAGGTGCTGGTTCTGCCGCTGAAGAAGGCCCAGGCGCTGGCACTGGCGGCGCCGCTACCGGAATCATGGGCAACGGAGGTGGAGGAGGTAAAGGCTGCGTAGGCACTGGCTGAGGAGGCGGTGTGGGAGGCAGCATCTCCTGGATTATGCCCTTCAGGATGTTCCTCATCTGTGGGGAACACATGAGGGTCAAGAATGTGTCAAACAAATGATCCTCGCAAACAGGCTTGGTGCCATCCTACCTCTGCGACGGTTGAGGTGGAGTAAAAGCTGGCTGTCTGCTCCCTCCTTGTGAGTACATGCCCTCATGGTAGATTGGCTGACCCGAGAATGTTGGGTAGGACGTGGTCCACGTGGCAGGAGTCATAAAACCACAATCTGCCTTGGCCGCAGGCTCTCGCCTTTGCGCTTCACCATGTTGCCGGTCTTCTGTCCGAGGGACTGACTGACCCCTCCCTTCGGAAGGATTCCCTGGGAAGGGGTTGCCCCCTGCAGGGTGCATTTGAAAACAGTACGCTCACTTTCTTGGTCTTCCTGCATACGTACTCCTTAATGCTGTACTGTGGTGTCCTGGGAACAACTCTCTCCACCGCGCCAGCCTGTTTAAGGATCAGGGTGTGAGGGTGTTGCCCTTCCCATCCGTGGCCTTCCCCGAGGCACCGAAGGAAAAGCGTGTGCAGATCCGATGTAGGGAAGTCGACAGGCACCTGCTGAAGCCAGCCGCGGTCGACATGCACCGTGGACAGACTAGGGCACCGTTGGACGGTGTTCCCAACCTGAGAATTAGAAAACCAAATATTAGGTTAAGCGCATGGAATTACGAGGCATGAGGCGTCACCCAGGAGCGCTGGTGAAAGCAGTCAGTTCCCGTCGACGCAGAAAAGACGACTGAGATGTGGCAGTGGGGTAAGGGGCGCGCGTGCTCCCAGAGCCACGCCCACACGTGTATACATTTAAAAAGGGAAAGTGTTCTTTTTCTGGTGAAAAAAGGTTCAGTTCCTGTGTGTAGGGAGGGACACCCATACAGGATGGAGGAAAGGGGATAAGACGTAGGCGTAGGGAGACGTGTGCGATCCTATAAAAAGTGAATTTAGCACATGATTACCAAATCCAAAGATAACTTCACAGATATCGTTACCCACATTCACCGTCCCTAATGAGAAGACTATCCCTGAATGGTCCGTTAGGTCCTGTGCTACTGTGAGGAGCCAGGAATGAGACCCGGACACAGAGGACTCAGATTTGGCTATAAATGTTTATTCAAAATCAAAAGGGTTGGGAAAATGCCTTGCTATCCCTATCCTAGTAGGTATTTGCCTACCTCTACTAAAGACTAAGATCTGTCTGTTGTCAAGATGTCCAACGTAAAAATATGTCCTGTGCCCGGAATCCTATTCTGGCCCTCTCACTCTAAAAATGTGCGTTAAGGCGTAAATTATATTCTCTATGGATCTCAAGGTGCACAAATATTCCAATTCAACAAAAAGGTACAACTCCAACCAAAAATGTTCCAAGTGGGTGAATTCACTCCAGCAGCATTTCCCGCAGTGTCTTCTTCCCCAATTATCCAGCCAGTGCTCATACAGGTAACCGCGCAGCTCAACATTTGCAACTCCCTCTCATTGCTGCCGACTGTGTGGATTTTAAACTTCCCAATCTGGTTAAGAGACTCCAAAGACTAGACCGCAGCGTAGGCTTCCCGGACTTAATGATCTTAACTGTTCTTTGTCTCTTCCTCGTCTTAGCAGTTGATGGATGATTCTTTATGTGTTGATGATGAAGCTGGTATGAGATTCTTTCAGAGGAGTATTCATCACCGCTCCCTGCTTCTTCCTCCTCTCCGTAATACATGCATTACTTGTATTCTGTCGGGGAATATTAACACTGGCCTCAGTACATGGATGAGGAGGAGTGGTGCAATAAGCCATTAAGACCCGAGGAATGGAGGAAACAAGGGGAATGGAGATGTGCCTTTCTCCAAAGAAAACATCCCTCCTGCGAGAGTCACCTCCCCCAGGTGATCCTCCCTCATATAGCCGCCCCCAGGATCAGGATCAGGTACTGGCGGCCGCCCAATGGCCACATAGGGAGATGATACCTCAGGGAAAGAAATGATGATACCATCAGATTCATCACAGTTACCCGGTTCCTAGGGCACTTTTGTAATCCAAATAACACTAATGATACTTGTTCTTCCCTTGAGCTTATATTGTTTCATGTTGTTATGCCGATGGGTATGTACCTGTATCATTACACAGTGTAATGAGTCTTCCATAGTAACACAGATACTGTATCTGAACACAATCGAAGAAGTACACTGACACAATATGCCATTCTGTACTGTTTGTCCCCCTGAAGTTGTGAATGGACGAGACTGGGTGACGGTCTTATGGGAGGAGGTTGTGGTGGTAAGTGAAATCTGGCCAACCGGTTGTGTACTCCTCTGCTTCTCTCATGTAAGAGATCTGCAGTATGTGGATGCCAAGTTAAATTGCGTCTTACTTCCTCCAACTGCCTTGTCCCATGTTGTTGTGTGAATGTCCTAACCAAAGAGTATCTTGGATATGCTGCGAGAAACCTCTTACCTCAGTCTGCTCGCTTCAAACGTATTTCCTTTTTGGCTCAGGCAAGCATGTTTTAGAGCACTGGCTCACCTAACGAGATGGCTTCAGTGTGTAGAATTGACGACATTAGGAGGGCCAGGGACTGCATGAGCAGTATGAGATCTGTAGTCATAGTAGAAACAGACTTGCTAGAAATGTATCTGAAACTTTCTGCTGCATGCTACAAAGTTTACTCTCCAAGGTGTGAGACGCTCACCAATTGCTTCTATTCCCCGATTATGACAGGCATGTATTGCACGTTGTAACCACTTGTAACATGGTACACTGTTGATATGCAAGATGTACGTACCACCCCCTTCCATAGAAGATGTGTGTAAATTCACAGTCTAAAAACCATGCAAACCCAGGAAGGGGGTTGCTGAGCAGTATGCAGTTTGATTGTTGGTTGGGCGTCCTGTCCTGTGGATTGTTAATATTCTGCTTTACTGGCTGCCATTAAAGATGCTTGCCAACCTATCCAAAAAGAATAGAGTTTGTGCTTAAATTGCCACAACAAAGGGGAGAAGGCGGGGTAGAACAAGTGCCATCTGCATTGGGTCCCAGAACTAAATTCTCATCGACCAAAGTGGGGCTAAAAGGAGGATCATGCCATTCCTGGTGCTGAGGAACTTCTAAAGAGTTTTTAGTATCAGAGTAGGTGAAAGAAAAAGCAATCGAAAACAGGTTGCCCCCACAGAATGAAGAGGGTGTCTCCCAGAGAGTTAGCTCCCTTTGCCTCCCAGGACTTATAACAAAGACATTTCCTTTTCCATTCTGGAGCAACAGATCCTCTTCTGGAAATCCCAGATTGGTGAGAATCTGTGTCAGGATGTCAATCTGTAACTCCTATTTGTGGTTGGAGTGACTCAACAGAGACTGCAAGTCTGACTGCTTGTAGTCTGGCCAAGCTAAATGTGCTGTTTGTGTTGAGGCACTGTTCTTTATTTACATTTTATTTGTAAAGTGCCCCAAGCCCTTGGGCATCTGGGCGCATTTCTTAGGTTACAATGTTGCATCATTACATTACAAATTAGCATATATACAATAATCACTAATTAGATAGTACAGACGAATTTACAATAGGTAGTTGAACAAGTGCATTAGGCATAGAGCAGATTTAACATTAAACATTAAACATATGTACAATATATAGAGTGGATTCCGCGCGTGATGGGCGTGGTGATGGGTGAGCTATTGTGCTTGCGTTAGTAGCCAAAGTTTGCTCAGTCCCAGAGCTGCACTGCCAGAACTCAAAGTTTGGGTTCCACACTGTTTGTTCATTTAATACACCGCCACTACAGTGTCCATTAAGCCGAAAATGCTGGATTACTTCACCACTTGTGAAAAAAATCTGAAGCGCGAAGAAAATCACATTTAATAAGTTTGCATGTTCCAGCTGACCCATGTTGGAAATGCTCAGGTCTTCCCAGCGTTGCGCCCCACCCAGATGGGGATGAATCTGCTGTCAAGCTAAATTGATGCATAGGATCACAAAACTGCATTCCCTTCCAAAGGTTGTCCTTGCTGCCCCACCAGAGCCCATTATCCTGATGCTAACTCAGGACGGGAAGCAGACTGCTTTGTGGGCTTAACTGGTCCTAACAATCCACCAAGTGTAAATGTGTACAGCATATCTGCATTCGGAGCATGGGAACTGCCAAAAGAGTCCATAAGGCCTAGCAAGTGTTGGAACCCCAGGCTGATGTTGCCTTGTGACAGGAGAAGAGTGTCACTGTTTCTTGGATGTTCTATATCCTCTCCTGTCGTGAAGATTCTGACAAGTGCGTAATCCCACAAAATTCTGACTATTACAAGTGCAGAGAGGAAATCGGGGTTGATTTTCTTAAGTTGACAGGCAGGCCCAGATCGAATAACGTGTCTAGAAGCAACTTCCGGTTTAACCTTGTGTGAGGAGGGCAGATTGTGCCCTGATAAGCCAATCATGCAAATAAGGATGCAGGTGTATCCCCTTTAGTCACAAGTAAGCCATCATTTTAGACATCTTGGGTGCAACTGTGGGTGCCAAGATAAGGCCAAACAGAAGCGCCTATACTGAAATTGGCCATTGCCAAAAGAGAAGCTGAAGAAGCACCAGTAGTGAGTCCAAATGGGATCCACAACTATTAGCCAGCCTCCTGGATGCAAGGAGACCTGAATTAAGGCTGGAGTGGTTCTGGGTAAAAGGCCAACCTTTTTGGGTTAAGAATATTTTGAATGGTGATGGGTCCAAAGCAGTCAGGAGGCCTGCCTTTTTCTTTTTTGGCACAGCAAAGAACCCTGAATAGAAGTTTAATCCAATCTCCAAAAGAGGGAGTGGTTTGATTGCCTTCATCGAAATTAGCTTACCTATTTCTTGTTTTAGGGGTTCTGAGCCCCTCTGGGTAAGGGAAAATGGAAAGAAAAGTGAGGACAACCTCTGGCAACTACCAAAAGGAAACGAGAATCGCTCATTATGCTCTTCCACTAGTTTACAAAAGATGACACTCTGGCCCTAACTGGGGTGCTGTGGATCCAGACAAACAGATCATTTGGTTTGCATATGTTCTGCAGGAGGGGTAGTATGAGTAAATAATCATCTTGGGGAGATCCCATTTGGGAGCATTGGAAGATCAGTCAGCACAATTGTGCCCGTCACAGAAGCCACAAAATCCACCAAAGCTTTAGTGGGAAAAGGACTGCCTCTACAGTCCTGTAGCTCCTGTCCTAATGGAAGGTTTTGGAAACGACACCAAAGATTTATTCTTTTTGAGCACTTTTTTCATTGTATTAAGTCTTCACCAGTGTCTGCATTAAAGAGTTCCACCTTTTTAAAGAGCAGGTCCATGATACAATCCTAGACGTCACATTGGAATTTTGTAGCTCTAATAAGTGCTTGTCTATGTAGTGCTGCCTGCACTGCCACCTCAAGAGCTGCTGTGTCCAAGTGATATGATGCCTCCATGGGGTCTTGAGCTACTTTCCTAGCCTCATACAACCCCAAGCATGGAATATAGTCTAAAAGGTAAGAGGGTGTCAATCACCCAATTCTTTCAAAATTTCAAATTCACTGCAGCTAAGACCGACTTGACGTTTGATTGGAGGAAGCTTAGGGAGGCATTCTGATATAGCTTTTCTCCCAGCTGTACGAGGAATACAATTTCCATGTGATAAAGGCCCTTGTGCCATGGAAGAGGCTGAGAAACCCTTTGTAAACATAGTGGATGCTGCTGGACGATGCACTGCGACGATTAGCTTCCTAGAGGGAAGAGGTCGATGACATTTGTCCACATTTTTAGAAACTGCGTGTACAATATCAGTTTGCCAAATACTTATGGGCTCTCCTACCACATCTGATTGCCGATGTATCCCAGAGTGGTTTGCTGTTTTCAGTGATGGCACAGAAGAAAGGACACCATAATCTGATTGAGGTGATTTTGTGGTGGGAATTCTCTTTCATGAACCCTTTTACCCTCATGAAATGCCTTCGCCGACATGGGCATTTCATCATCAGTATTCTCGGAGGTGTTGAGGTCAGCCATCAGGTCAGTGATATCTGGAGAATCCGGACGTAATATTGGAAGAGTAGGCGGGTGGTCTTTAGGCAATGATGGAGGATGTGCAACGATGGGATCCACTGGAGATGCTGTTGTTAGAGGACCTGACAGAGGTCCTGTCGGGGACCCATGCAAGGACGACAGCAGAGATATACTTCGAGTACCTGTTTGGAATATTGAGGGTATGGTACTAGCACTTGCGACAGGAGGGCATTAGAGTGATGCCTCATATGCTGGGAGTTCATTAACACTTGTAGCTTTCCTTTAGGTTCTGTTCTTGACCCACTTTTGTTTTCACGCTACATTATGTCTCTCCTAGCTTATCTCCTTCAATCTTTCCTGTCCCTTTCACACTGATTATTCCCAAAATCATCTTTTCTTTCAGAGTTCTTAGATACTCTTAAGTCTCTGTCTGCCTTTCTTCCATCCAATCTTGGAAGCGTTCTTGTTTTCATCATCTTAACCCCTCTAAAACTGAAGTTCTCTTCTACCCTCCATCCCCATCTCCATTTCTTTCTCCCCCCCCCCTCAACTCTCCCGATCTTCTGCTGCCCGGAATCTTGGCATTTTCTGTTTCTTTCCTTTCTTTCTGCTCTCAAATCGCTCTCACCGCACGCAATTGTTGTTTTCTTCTCTTCAATCATCGCTGCGCCCGATGCTTCCTTTACACGCTTCTAAACTTCTCATCTTTGCTCTAAGTTTTTCCCATATTGATTACTGCTCTTCCCTTTTGATCCGACTCCCTGCGGTTCATCTTACTCCTCTTTCACCCATTTCTACCTCTGGTATTCAACTTCTCTTCTGGCTCTCTCCCAGTGCCTCAAATCTCCTCCTCACTTTTATCTGCTTCTATTTTAGCATTTGAATCTCGTATTCCGTTTCATTTCCTTTCCATCTTCTTTAAATGTCTTCATGGCCTTGCGCCCCAACCCCCATCTTGCATCCCTAGTCTCCTCCTATTCCCCCCTCGCACGCTCTTCGCTCCCAGACTACCCATAGCCTTGCTGTTCCATAAGCCCCCCCTGAGCTTCTTGTCGACTTGTGAGGTACTGTTCACATCAGGACACCTGCGAGAAGGTAGGACATGTGTTGTTGCTTGCGTGTTTTAGTGGGTTCCTCGTGGCAAATATCTCACAATTGTGTTTTTTCCCTCAATTTGGCTTTGCTGGGTATTCCGGGTATTAATTTCTAGCGCTATCACGCAAGTTAGACCTCTTTGGATTCCCACGGGTGTCTTCTTTACATAAATGCATGGGGTTCCTGATTTCATTGGTGGCTGTGGACCCCAGACCTAAATGTCTGCCCTGCATGCAAGTTTAGTTTTCCCAGCTCACCCGACATACATGTTCTTTAGCCCTTTCGCTCTTGGACTCAACCAGTGCACCCACAAATGTGAGGTACCGAATTCAACAGGATACCTGTGGGACCGTGGCCAGGTAACATTTATTTTGTTCTCCATCCGTTCCTGTGGTTTCCCGATGGCTAATGCATCAAAATACTGTATTTTTCCATATTTTCTTATTTGCTGTGCATTCTGGGTAAAATAATATTATGCGATCAACAAAAGCAAGATGTATTTGGAATCCCCTGGGTTTCTCCTTTCCAAAACTGAATGGGGGTCCCATCTTTCCTTGTTGGTTGTGATCTAGAGCCCTCACTGCATGTGCTTGCCGCAAGCCCAAATATGCTCGTCACTGAGCATTTCCATGCTGGCAATTTAGCCCTTTCCCTTCGGCCCATGCCAGTGGACCCACACATGAGGTACCATTTTTAGAGACACATGTGGCAATGTGAGAAGGTATGTCATGCACGGTTTGCTGCACATTTCACTGTTTTCCCAGTAGCAAATCTCAAAATACAGTATTCTTTCCACTTTTTCGCAATTGCAGTACATGCATTCCGAGTAGGAAATCCTTGCGCCAACAATGCACGCTGGGTGTATTTGAATTCCCACATGTGTCTTCCTTTAGAAAATGGATGTCGTTCCTTTTTTTCTTTTTGTGGGAGCAATGCCCCAGCCCTAACTCTATGGGCTGTCCACAAGGCCCAATTGCCATACCCGTGGTTTAGCCATTTCCTTTTAGGTCAGTGACAGTGTACCCACACATGCAAGGTACAATTTTTATCGGGACACCTGTGGGAATTTGGAAAGGTAGGACATTCATTGTTTTCTCTTGGCTGTGATAACGTTTTCATACATGTCCTACTGAGCTTTGTTACACAACCCTTTAATTTCCCAAATGTTCCCTACATTCGGTCGCTGCTTTAGGCACTGCACGCTTTTGTGACCTGCGCAAGTCACCTATCCTTCAAAATGTCAGCTTGTGTTGCTTCTAAAAATGTAGGCTTGGAATTCTTCACGACATGGGTTTTTGATATTTTCGATTGCTAAGTAGATCACTTTAGGCCATCAGCATAAAAATACTGTGTACCATGGCTTGGCTTTTGGTTTGTAGTAGAGCTTGTTTTGTGAAACATTACACAGATATTTGTGATTTCTGTGAAGGCGTCATGAAGTAGACAGACAAATCTATTCAAGTTTTCTCTTTATACTTTTATTAAATAAAAAAGGTGGTTGGGAAAAGACCTAGCTTGCCCTATACTAAGGTGGAATTTCCCTACCTAAACGAAAATGAGGATATTCTATGTCAGGATGTCTGTGTCAAAACCTATACCTGCCCTCACATCTATTTGTATACACGGAGTACAGATGTTGGATTCAAAATTATACGTGTTCAAATAACAGTTCCACGCTTCTTCCAGGTCTGGGTTGGAAAAGATCTCCCTTCCCCTTGATTCAAGTCTCCCAAAAAGGGGATTCATTCTCCAAAGATTCTAAATAGTTCAGACACAAACATGTTTTCCTTTCCCAATGCTTCAGGATAGTAAACTAGGCCCAAAGGGATCTCCCTTCCCTAAGGCTTCAGGTCTTTCAATAATTTAAAATTCTCAGTTCCAGTTCACACTGGGTTTCCTTCTTTTTTTTTTTTTTTTTTTTTTGTAATTTCTAGTTTCTTACAAACTTTTATTACAATTTTTTCCAACTTTCTTCCTCAGTCACTTCACTTTTGCAATAGAGTTGACGACAAGAGTTTGGCAACTCGCTAATTTCATAATTTCATGGTTTCATGATTTCATGATTTGCTCCAGAAAGTTTATGGCTGCACAAGTCAAGTGAACTGAGGTCCCACTTAAAATTTTCAACCACAATTCTTCCATGCAATCGGTTTGAGGGGCGAACTTAAATAGGTGGAGAGACCTTGCGTCCTTCAGTGAGTGACAATCAGTCAGTAGATGTTTTAGCGATTCTGGGTGAATTCCACAAAACCTGCATGAAGGGTCTTTTACGTTGTCGATGTGTGGGAGAAAGCACATTTGTCTAGTTTTATGGAGGTTTGTTCTTAAACGCAAAAAACTATCTCTGTGATGACGAGACGGAAATGTGCTCAGGTATTTCGGTAAGCAGTCTAATTTGTTCGGAATCATGCTCAGGTCTATGGCGGTCTTTAGTTCATTGAGTTTTCCCGTGTTGTCAATCCAGAGCTGACGTCTCAATTTTTTTTTTGCGTTTTGAGGTCGTTCTATTAGCATCTCCATATTGATGTTTGCGGCTTGCATGATTGATTTTACTTTTTTGGCCCATACTTCTTGTAAGGTATTTGATTTTGAGTTTTTTTGTAAGATGAACAGTTTGAATGCTGGCTCAACCTTCTCTGACGACATCTTTCGTAATAAAGTCATTGATTTCCAAATGACGGCTCCATACATTGGTTCGAGTCCTAATTCATAGCGGATTACTGATACTGACAGGTATTTAGGTAATCTTAGCACCCGGCGCCAGAATAAACCCTCAAATTTAGACCAGATCTTAAAATCGATGTTCCAGCCTGTCTCTGCCCCAAACGTCAAGGATGGTATCACCTTTTGTTGGTAGAAGGTTCGTACTGGAATCAGGGAGAATTTTCCAAATTGCGAGTGTATCTTTGCACCTTGTATGGACAATGTTTTTATTCTTTTTTCGAGTTCGGACACCCAGCTCCATTCTCTTATTGACATAGAGAATGGAATACCCAAGTATCGAATTGAGGTCACTTCCTCAATCAGGACGTTGTTTAAATTCCATTTGAAGTTCTTATTTTTATGGCCCTCGCCATGGCCTAATTTCAGAATTTTTGTTTTGTCAACATTGATTTTTAAGTCATTGTCCATCATGTAGGTGTTCAATGTATTTAGTAGCCTCTGTAGTCCTATTTGCGTTTTGTCGACTAGTACGAAGTCGTCGGCGTAGATCAAGTAGCTTACCGGATTGCCATTAAGTTTAGGTGGAAAGCAGTGAGTATTTGTTAGTGTATCTGACACATCTGCAATGTATAATTTGAAAAGTACCGCTGCTAGAGGGCAGCCTTGCTTCACTCCCTTTTTCGTTGGAATGGCTTCAGAAAGAACACCACTTTCGTTCAACCTTATTCTTACTGATGTAGATTCATGTAAGGCTTTTATGGGATTTAGTATGTTTGGAGGACAGTTCCATTTTTTCAGTTTTCCCCAAAGTTTTTCTCGGTTGATTCCGTCAAAAGCTTGTTGCATGTCTATGAATGCAAAAAACAATTTTCTCTTACTTCTCAAAGCTTCCAACTTTAGTAGATTAAGTATAGCAAGGTTGTTTTCAGTTCCTACTCCCTTTGTAAAACCAGTTTGTCGTACATCGTTTAATCCGCAGCAGGATGCCCAAGCTGAGATCTTTTCTTGTAAGAACGAGGCAAATACTTTCCCGATGGTATCCAATAACGCGATGGGACGATAGTTGGCAGGCACGTCTCTGCTGCCTTTTTTGTAGATCGGGACAATAATGGCCTCCAGCCAGGATGACGGAATTGTCCTGGAGGAGGCTATTGTCACGAATAGATCGGCTATGAACTTGGCCCATGCTTGAGGATGTTGTTTAAGCATGATGTTCGATATACCATCTGGGCCAGCTGCTCGGGAATTTTTTAACTTTGATATAGCGCCACTTATGGTCTTCACTGTTTCTACAATGTCCCAGCGTACGTTTTCATTGTTTTTCTCAACCCCCAAAGTGGTACTAGTGGATGAGAAGACGTTTCCAAAGTACGCTACCCAAGTCGCCTCGGGTATTCCGTTAGCCATGATTACAGCTTGATTTGTCTGGTCCATGTTTAGAATTCTCCAAATGTCTCTGGTGTTCTGAGATCTTATCAAGGACAACATCTCCTCGCCACGTTCTTGGTCACGTTGGAGGGCAAAAGCTATTGTCCAGTTTCGATATAATTGTTTTCGATGTTTGATTTTTGCTACTCTATTAACGGCACTCCCAGCTCGTAGTTCTTTCAAATCTTTCCTCAGTTTCTTCTTCTCGTTGTTCTGAGATACACTCCATGTGTGTTTATGTTTGAGCACTGGCGTGATCTTTCTTAGATGGGAGCTGGCCACAGTTAGTAGAATTGCAGGATAATCGATAAAGACTGTCGGTGCCTCATTTCTTAATTGAAAGTCGGCAGTGAGGTTCTGTATCTGTTTTGATGACATCCGGATTCTATTGCGGCTGGCATTCACCTCTAATTGGGTGCATGCCGTGCCGCTTAGACGCTTGCAGTGAGGTTGCCAGTGCATTTTCAACGGAAAATGGTCGCTGTTCTTCGTTGGCGTGATCTGCATATTGGTGATTATCGGCATCAGGTTGTTTGAAACCCAGATATAATCCAGTGTTTTCTTTAGTCCCATGTTCATCCACGTAATTTGTGGTGGAGTGTCACCCGGCACATTGCCGTTTAACATGGTGCAATCTCTAGCTTCCATCGCCTCATGCCATCTTGTTCTTTTGGAAGAATCCTTAAGATCCTTATTACGGCGATGATTGGTGTCCAAGTGGTTTCCGTTTGGCCAAGATATATTTAAGTCACCACATACAATTATCCACAGATTGTGAAGATTCCTTAGATTTATGTCGATTATTGTTGTTATTGATTGGATAAAGACCCCTGCCGAGATCTTTGCAGGGTTCCAGTATACATTGACTAGCAAAAGATGTTGAGGTGAGCTGGAGTCTTTTCTAGAATCGTTGGTTTTTCTTACGAGTAAAGTTGACTGTACATGACCATTAGGATTTGATGTGTCCGCCACTTCCCAACCTGTTCCTATTTTTATCATTGTCAGTAGTCCTGAAGACGGACGACCTCTCGCATTTTTGCTTGCAGGATTTATTAGTATGTGGTAACCGTCTTTTACGGGAAGCTGGCGCATCCAGGTCTCTTGCAAGCATATTATAAAATTGTCCTGGAGGTCCACTGGAAAGTTGTTATATAAGTGGCCGAATCCTCTGGTATTCCATGAAATCAGGGTATTGACAGACTCTGGTCCACCGTTATCTAGTTAGTAATTTCTCGTGTCGTGTTGTAAGGTCCTGTTGGTCTTAGCAGGTATCAAATTTGAGTTCAAATGCCTTCGAATCTGCTCACGCCGATGACTCAGGATGGTTTTTTGTTCGTGTTCCTCCAATAGATTATCTCTGTACTGTTTAGCTGATTCAAGATATTCAAGAATTTCAAAGCCGAGCCGTAATATGTCTTCTCTTGCCCCCATGATTGCTCTTCTAACTGCTTGTGAGTTGACATGTAGTAATACGCAATCGAGTCTTTCTTCGGAGTAGTATTCGACAATTTGGATGTCGTCAGATGAAATTGTCCTTAGAGAAGGGACTGAATGCAGAAGACGCATGACATTGCCACGGTTCAAATTTACATCAGAGTCGTCAGCCAACACATTGGTCAATTTGATTTTCTTTGATGTTATGACACGGTGTTGCCCAACAGTGGTACGTTTTGTTCTTATATCCCTGAATTTATGATTCTGAGCAATTGTGCGCTTTGGATTTAGGACAGTGACTAGCTTTTCCTTACTGGTATTTAAGTTGAGACATTTTCCCCCAGTCATTTTACTGTCAGACTTTCTTACATCTGGTGTGCATTTCTCACTCAGTTTTATTGGCAAACATGTTTGATTTTCTTTTGTTTTCCAGGGATTGTTGTGTGGTTGAATATAAAGCTCAAGGGGAGTTTTATCAGTGTTAGACATGTTGTCATCAAGGACACGGCCACCATCCCCACTCACTTCTAGTGAGTAAGTGGACAGGTTGCAGAGTTCCTCGAGGTCGTTTGCGGACGAGTCGCTACTAGAATCCGAGACGACCCTCCTTCGCTTGTTTGGGTTTAGTTTTATTGGCTTAATCACATGGTTTTGCGTATTATTTTTCAAAGATGAAGGATTGGATGCTTTTTCTTCCTCTTTTTTTTTTTTTTTGCCGTTTTCTCTACTAGAGACCGGGGCCTGGAATAACGATTGACTCTTTGACAATTTTCCTGACGTGGTGTCACGGACAAAGACTTTGGATTTGGGAGGCGTTGTTAAGTTTCTGATGAATTTCTTTGCGATTGGAGATTGCTTTAAGACCGTTGTAAATCTTGTCTTTTCTTTCTTTTTGTTATGTGAGTCACTACTTTGAGGACCTCCTGATTTTCTATTTAGTGTGGAGCTTTGAGTCTTTCCATTTTGGAGGTTTTTTGCGCCCCCATGAAAAATACCATAAGAAGCCTTTAGATTTGAGCAGCTTGGGGCTGCTGGAGGAAGATCCCAGATACTAGGAGGGACTTTTCCTTTTAGATTTTGATGTGCTTCTCTTTCTTTTGGCAGTTGAGAGCCTTCTACTAGACAAGATTGAAGTTTCACAGGAGTGTCAGTTTTAGAGCTTATTTCTTTCACTTTTGACACCTGCTTTAGTGCATTTGCTTCGACTTTTGCTTGGGGATAAGTAATGCCTTGCACGTTCACCTTGACTATTTGCCCAGGGAATGTTATTGGCAGTACAGCTGATTCATCTGAGTTTATATGTTGACAACTTCCATTTTCCGAATTAAGCGATTCTATTGGGGCTGGACTTGGGTGCAAAAGAGATTTTTTCATGAATGTCGACAACTCGTCCATTTGTGTCTTTGCCTCGTTTGAAGTTTTTCCGATTAACAGGAATATTTTTCTGAGACCGTCTTCTATCTCTAGTTGATCTTTTGTTCGTTGTTCCAACTGCAGATTAAAGTTATATTCCAGCAGGGATACTTTTTCTTTCAGATGTCCAATGGTTGCACCGTTATTGTGAAGAGTTTCATTCATACTTTCATATAGCTTTATGAAAGGTATTAAAGCCTGAGATGTCGCTGCTAGCACGTTGTTATGTATTTGTATTGCTGCAGCGACCGAGAGATTGGATTTTGCTTCGGAGATTGAGTCCATTGGGTTAGGCAATTTTGGCTTACAATGACCATTATATTCGAAGGGCTCCGCTTGAAATGATAGACGTTGTTTTTCTCGGCCTGCATCAGCGGATTCAAGTTTATGGGCATTAAAGGGGGTCGAGCACTTTGGCGCGTTGTCACCACCTTTGTTTGTCACAAGCTTTGGTCTAAGCGTAGTCTCTCCTGCTTTCTCAACTCGATCATCTCTCAGTACATGGGACCGATGTGAACTAGGGACACCTCTCACCTGTCTCGGTGAGATGATCAAAGTGCATTCTTCTTTTTCTTGAGAACTGGATTTTTGTTGGTAGTTTGTAGTTTCTGATTCCACATTGGGAAGTGACTCCGAAACTAACCTTGTCCGATTGTTAGTCCCCTTTTCATTTTTTCCTTCAGGGTAGCTTTCTGACAGTTTTACTTTCATTTGGTCAAAGTCGGCTTGTAGCCTTTGTGTAAGTCTGGCCTCCCGACCAGGTAAATCAATTGCAGTATTTAATGCTCTTGTAAAGGGAGTAAAATGTGTGGAGTTTACTGGCATGTTCTCTTTATTAGTGTACGCTGATTTTTTTCTGTTTTCTGTACTTAAATTTGATGATATGTTGTTTGCCAGTTGATTGATCAAGGCATGACTGTTCTGAGACATTCCGCAAGGAGTTGTAATAGCAGCGGGTTGAGCGGCATCCTTATTTCGAAAATGAAATCGTAACATTTTAGGGTTATTTTGGGTGCGAGAGGGATCAGAGTTTAAGAGCTCGGCATCCGTCACCTCAAAAGGAGAATAAAACAAATCTTCTCCGTCCTCGTTGCTCTCTTCTGGTGGACAGTGTGGTTGTAATATCTTACGTGCAGCGTCGAGATGTGTTTTGCATGTATGTTCCACGCAATCGGTGTTTAAAACTAGTGCAAGTTCTGTATTTAAATGCGTGGGTTCAGGTAAGTTTGCGGGATTCTCAAAGAGTCCCGCTTTTGGCTGGTCTTGTTGGGCATCTGGACAAACGGTTCGCTCACAGTTTGCCACCTCTTTAGCGTGAGGCTGTTCCAGTACATCTCTCGCCTTTACCTGGAACTCAGAGGCCGAGATGGCCTCGTCCAGGGGCACTGCAGGCGAAGGGCGTCTCTCCGCAGGACACAATCCATTTTGTACAGCATCAGTGTCCGATGTTGAAGCAGAAAGTGCTGATGCTGGTAGAGGCACAATAATGGGGAGTTCGAGGGGAGCATTTCGCAAGAGGGCTGGGGCCAATCGAACTTCCTGATCAGAGCTCAAAATGCTGGTCTCGTTTCCCACAAAATCTCCTCTTGGGTTGTTGAACTTGTTTACGCCCCCACAGGCAGCCGTCGGGGGAATAAAGTTTGAGTCAACAGCCATCAAGTTCAAAGATGAGTCACATCCAATTTCACACAAGGTCTGTTTTGTTTTAAGGCGAGTTAATGAACGGGTATCCATGGTCAAGAGTCTTACCTGGCGACTGGCTGCCTGCCGATGACTGGGACTTAGCACGAAACTCTATATGTTCTGCTCATGCACCGTGATGAGTTGATCTTGCAGACTGTGTGTGGCTTTGCTGGATTTTCTGAAGGGATCAAGGAGAATATTGTCTCCGCAGTCTCCCTCCCGCACCACCAGCGTCCAACAGCCGCACAACAGCCGATGTGCTTTACTCCCTCGGGCTTAACGCCGCGAGGGTGGCAGCCTCGATCTTTTGAGGGCGGCCTGTGTCACGTGATAGGTCACGTGCCCGCTGTAGCCCCGCCTCCTCCAGGAAGCGCAGGAAAGCCGACAGGAGCTTTGTTCCTGCTCGCAGTGTCGGGTAGGTGAAGATCAAAGTTCCAAAAACGCTATGAGCACCTTCAAGACGCCGGAGCACAGCGCTCGGGCGGCAGCCTCGATCTTTTGAGGGCGGCCTGTGTCACGTGATAGGTCACGTGCCCGCTGTAGCCCCGCCTCCTCCAGGAAGCGCAGGAAAGCCGACAGGAGCTTTGTTCCTGCTCGCAGTGTCGGGTAGGTGAAGATCAAAGTTCCAAAAACGCTATGAGCACCTTCAAGACGCCGGAGCACAGCGCTCGGGCGGCAGCCTCGATCTTTTGAGGGCGGCCTGTGTCACGTGATAGGTCACGTGCCCGCTGTAGCCCCGCCTCCTCCAGGAAGCGCAGGAAAGCCGACAGGAGCTTTGTTCCTGCTCGCAGTGTCGGGTAGGTGAAGATCAAAGTTCCAAAAACGCTATGAGCACCTTCAAGACGCCGGAGCAGTTTCCTTCAGATTCACCTGTAAGCTCTGTTGCAGGTATTTCAGTTGGCTTTCCATTGATTGGTGTTTTCGGTCTAGGCACAGTTGTTGGACCACACGGTCATCCATTACAGGTCACGCAACCGATAAACCCAACTGGTTTCTCCTTTACCTGCACATTGCCACTGTTCCAGCTTTACAGTGGGTTTTGGTTCAGGCTCAGTTCACATGTGCACTTTCCCATCTTCTTGCCAATACTTGTTTCTCTTGAAACATACACTTCTGTGATATATTTCATTTGGCTCTGGCCAATGCGTATTCTCATAAAGTTCACAGTTCCTGCATTTTCCTAGGTTTCCATTCAAAACTGCTTTAATTCAGATCAATATTCAAACTGCTTACTTTCATTCGGATCGGTATTCAAAAAGTGCTTGGTTATACATGAAATGTAATTTGCATCTTTACTTTGTTTCAGATTTCCGCTATTTCAGTATGCAGGCTGCCTCCAATATGCCCCGGCGTCCCTTTCCCATTTCAAGGGACTCGCCGGTCTCCCCTGGTGCCTTTGGTTTCTCTCGCGGTGAACCGTAGCACCCGCTACGGTGAAGACTGATTTGCTTTCGCTTCCCACAGCTCCTTTGGCTTCCACAGTTGCCACCTCCCCCAGTGTGTCGGTGCAGAGCTCTGGTAAGCTTCGTCCGGCTTGCCCGCACCTGCAAATGCCCCATAGCTTCTCCTCTGCTCTCAGCGTACCGCAGCATTCTGCTTTCTTACCGCAGATCCCGTTGGTGAGCCTCCTTGCTCCACCACACTGGCACTCCCTCTTTCTTTGGCACAGATTCCCAGGGAGACTTGCTGTGGTCGCGTCCACAGCCATAGCCAACAGTTCTCCCTCTTCCTGTATTCCAGGTATCAAAACGTCCCGCCAAGATAATTGGTTCTCCGACTTCTAGACCGCACATTGTTGGTTCTAGAGTCTTTTGTCTCATGTTGCCTCTTCCTAGTCCCAGTACTAAGTGGTGTATGTATGAATGAATGAATGTCAATGGGAAAATAGGGATCTGACCTACAATAACCCAAAAAGGTTTGGGGGATTGAGGGGACAGTTTGAGAGGAAAAAGGGGGATACCAGGTCTCATATAAGGGTACCTCATCTCCTCCCATCAAGTTTCCTCCACCCAGGTGATCCTTCCTGGCCTATACAATCCCAGGGTCACGATCCGATAGTGACAGCCTTTCCCTGGCCACCTGGGGGACCACGTACTAGGGGAAGAAGTGTGGACGCCCTCAGATTCCCCACATTTGCTAACTAGAAGAGTCGGGGGAATGTAGCGGTGCATTGCTTTTTTGATTATTTATGGAAGGCATTAAGTTACAAGTGCAAACATGTCCAGCACATAATTTGTAACTTTTTCATTTTTTTTGGCCAAATTATGGGAATTATGGGTACATAGATGTTGCCTGGCCTGCGGAAATGACTGCTTCCTGAACTTGGAATTTTATCAACTTTTCGGAAATGTATGCCGCTCTGTGTTTCCATTCAGCTTTCCTACCCTCCTCATCCATTCTGTGCAAGAAAGTCCTATTGGAAAAAAAAGGGACAAAGTGCCAAACTCGCACAAAACCGAAGTTACACTAATGAAAAATATTTCTTTCATTTCCACTCAACATGTTCTTTAAAGCTTGGAAGATGGTGAATTTATAACTGCAAACCTTTGGCTCATAGCTCGTCTAAGAAAAAAAAATAAAAACACAGGCTTCTTTGTGCATAATTTTTGTTGGTATTGCTTGAAAAAACACATGTTCTCACTTTTTTGTTATTTTTTCACACCCGACTACAGCAAACCACGAATCCTTGGTGGCGTTCCGACCACCTACATGTGAGAATAAAAGGGAGCAAATTTGGCCAGGTATCACTTGCAACAAAAAATGACAAGGGAATGAATGCCAACATACCGAAATGTCCAAAAAAAGCACTCGGCATGGAGCGAACCCCCCCCCCCACCCCACAGCAGATAGGAGGTTAACAAGGTTATCCATCTAATACCACTGTGCCTCTATTCTACCTTGACATTGTGGTTGCATCCGCATATATATTGTTGCTCTCGTTAACTCTGTGAAATATGTTGGTAGACTATGGTGTTCCACCCCCTTAAAATGTTGTAGGCACAATTGGGGAGTTTTCAATATGACAAAACATAAGGACTAGCCCCCCTAAAAAAGGGTTTATTACAGGAAAACAATTATATAAAATCTCTCCTGATGATCCATTCCAGAATAATTTCAAATGGTGAAACACGTGTAGAAAGATATTGAGAGACTGAAATAAAATTATGTCTGAGACAAACTAAGAGATCTGAACTACTTTATTTTTTAATTGAATTTGAATTTCAACTAGCAAAGGAGTTAAAATAACTCAAGTTGGCACAAAAACAATGTATCCCAATTTTGCATTCTCTACCTCTTCATCAGGCCTTTGATAATTCCCCTGTTCCTCTCTTGTAGATTTGCAATGCTTTTTTTTTGTGCGTTTGTCCTGTTAGCACTCTTATGCCTCCAGGCCTAGTTTTAGCGCTTTACAAATAAAATAAATTAATAAAATAATAATAAATGAATACAAATAATGCCGTCACCCATCCACAATTACCTCCTTATCAATAATGTATTCCTTTTCCATTATGTCTTCATGAACTTACAGTTTTTGTTGATGGGATAACTACACTCCAGGGGGAGATATTTAAATCCATGAAAGAAGACATTTTGACCCTAGTTTCAAACTGTTCTATTGTCCATTTCTTCGTAATATTAATAGATGACTCTCTTCCCCCTGCTTTATGTCTTCATCTGAATTAGAGAAATGCATGCAGTCTTTTCTGCATTGATGCAAAAAGGGAACCCTTCCAATGAGACATTCCAGTTCAGAGTGATGTTGATCAGTGTTTTGACTTGGGACATCCTCGTGAGTTTTATCAGTTTTGTGTGCATCTTTGTTCGAAGTCAAAATGTTTAGTTTTTTCGTCCTACGACCGCTTAGTTGCATAAGATGAGCGTTCTGAACTCTACTTCAAGCAGCGGTCATACATTTTGTATCTCTGCACGGATGTTGAACGGGCTATGCTCCTCCATCTTGGATCTTACAGCATACATTGAGGTTTCAGCGCTCTACTTCGGATGAACTTTGTCCATTTTTGTTTTGGCCTTACTCTTAATATGGGCAGTCTTCTGAACGGCAGTTATAAATTCTGCATCAAACATCTGACCTACGGAGTTCGGGTCTGGCTGCTAGGAAGTGGATGTCAACTCGGATGACTAATACCTCTAGTGTTTCGCTTTTGAAACAGACGCTGGTTTTCTTGACCACAAGGCCCTCTGCTGTAGCGGTTGACTCACCCAGAGAGGTCTCCGCCTGCATAGTATATGCAGCCCAGAGCTTAGGTTTGAAGAGCTGATAAGCTAGACACTTTTGCTCTTTATGATCCCGCAGAGGACAACTGTTGAACACACGTGCATGTTGAAAGGAGAATTTGGTATTACAAGAGGGGCAGAACTTAAAAGGGAGTTTTGTCCATGGGCGCCGAGGAGTACGAGGGAGCTAACATACATGAAATGTATTGGAACATAGAGGCATTGAACAGGCTGCCTGTGAGTATGTGGTATTATTTCTTCCACTCTCCCCACTGTTAACCTTTTGTCGTGGAGTCCTTGAGCATAGCCGTTGAGTCGATCTGGTCCATTTGTTTACCTTGAAGTTAACGTTCAATGGTATTCAGTGTTGAACTCAAGCAGATGTTCTATTCGGTCTCGAACTCGAGTGGATGTTATCAACAATAGACCTTTTTGGTCACTATAAGTAAGGCCCAAGAAAGAAGGCTCCTGTCCCGAGTCTGTCCAGAGTTTCCAGAGGCCAAGGCCCGACACTCTGCCCATTCTCCCTTCCATCCGAGGATTCACTTATCAAAGTCCACCAAGCCTTCACCATGGACTAGTGGAACATTGCCTAACCCTACTCACCTTGGCCGCCGGGTAAGCGTATCCCTGCACTAGAACTATCCCCTAACCTCTCATCCGTTCTGCGTGTGTGTGCTTAGAAATCCTGCCATCCTGGCCATTATAGAAGCACATCCACCTGATTAATAAACGTGCATCCCATGTTGATAACCGTACCAGTAATTATTACTAGAAACTCACTGGCAACATTGTCTTGTTCCTGTGACAATTATCATTTATATGATTAAATATTTAATTTTCATCTCGCCCAGCGTCAACATTGACCCGGCACCCGTTACATATGTATGCCCATTACCAAACTGTGACCGGCATGTGTTTTGCATCGTGCCAAGTGTGATTTTGCACTGCCAAATGTGAATGTCTTATTGCATCTGCCTATTGCTTCAACACTGACCCGGCACCCGTAACATATGTATGCTAATTACCAAACTGTGACCGGCATGTGTTTTGCATCGTGCCAAGTATGATATTTTGAATTGCCAAGTGCGAATGTTCAACTGCATCTGCCTATTGCACTTGTCCACACCCACATTTCAAACGGGTTACCTGCCCAGTGCGAATTTTTGATTTGCATTTGCCTATAGCACCCTTCTGCTCCTGCATCCTAAAGGCGATACCTGCCCACTGTCAATTACTATTCATACAAATGATTGCTATCTATGCTCTCCTCTGACCTGGTAATTGATCTGTACCATGCCCAGTTACGCTCTGAACTTCAAGTTATTCTCTTCTATGCCCACTGTCAACTACTGCTCGACATGTAACTAGCCCAGTATCTTGTTACATATTTTGCCATGTATTTTGTAACATGCCCAGTGTGAACCTGGATCGGCACTTTGTTCACAATCTCGCCCATGCCTCATTGCATGCCTTTGCATGTGACCTGTATCCTTTCCTTATATATACACTTGCACCATGAACTGGACCAATTGGTAATAGTGCAATCTGGTTAACACATCTACTGTGCTACTTTTGCCAATAGATGATTTTACTCCTATTCTCTAACCCCTAATCCATTTTATCTACTCAGATTGGCACCTTTTATCCACACTTGATCCTGCTCTGTTGTCGGCTGCTAAGCATTATTGCACAACTCTGTCTTAATACTGTGTCCCAGTCTAACCACACTGGTACCCTAATGTGCACTATCAACGTCACTATCCACTGAATACTAAACCTACTGTGCGCCCTTCAGCAATATGTCAACTGGCCACAGCTGCTGGTACCATACACGTACAATACCCATCTATAGCGAACTAAGTTGCTCCAATAGTGGGTATCAAACCTACACCATTCCTGCCACAGTTGAATTCTAACCTAGTGTCAATTAAACCTACTAGACACCCATCTATGGCGAACTCAGTTGCTCCAATAGTGGGTATCAAGCCTACACCATTCCTGCCACAGTACCTACTATATTGTTACCTGAGCTGAAAACAGTTACCAAACTCAGTAAACTGGTACATAATCGCTGCTTATCCAAATACCCTCTGCCTCTTACCAATGCCAACTCATCCACAACCTACCTACCCTGCTCCATCACAGCAAGAAATTCCAGACTACACGCAAGATTAAGAACATAACATAAACCACACACCCCCCCTTCAGTGAAACACCCCTCTGTTAAAAGGTATTCTAGGAATAAAAACAATGCCACACCCACTACTCACATATCCAGGACTAGAAGTGACCACACCAACAATAAAAAAATCACCCCAGGCCAAACCTATCCCCTCCCCCACCTACCCAAACAGCTAGGCAGGACAAACCTTCCACGAATCCTCCTAATAACAACACTACCAACATCAAGGGTTCTCAACTCAACTCAACGCCAGATCTCTGGTGGCACACACGAAAGTGATAGCCAACCTGATCCAGGCTGAAAATTATGACTTCATAGCAATTACAGAGTCATGGTTACACACAGCTGCAGGCCCTGCACTCCTACTTGCAGTACCTGACAATTACACCATTTTTAGAGCAGAAAGAGTTGACGCCAGGGGGGGATGGGGGGAGGCATAGCAATCATTGCCAAATCCAATCTAGCAATGAGACTAGCCCCATAACCTGTAGTCAAATCCTGAGAACTAGTTACCATTAAACTGCCCATCTCTAAATCCCGAAATCTTACAGCAGACATTATATACAGACCCCAAGGTCCCACTGGTGCATTCGAGAAAGACATCTTCATAATAATTTGACAACACCAAGGCCTCTTCACAAGTACTATTACTCTGGGATATCAACCTTGGCTTCAACAACCCCAAGGATCAACAAGCCCTAGCGATAGCCAACATGCTCTCTAACATGGCTTTATCCAAAGAGTGACCCAATCCACCCATGACAAAGGCAGAACCCGGGACTGGCTGGCAGACTTAAATTGCAATGCCTCTATAACTTCCATCACTCCTCAACTTTGGACTAATCACGTCCTCGTGTTCTTCACCATGGCAGCCAATTCCCCTACCACGAAGATCAATTCCATAGCCCTTCCTCTCCTCACTAGGAACAAAAGGAACATTACGGTGGATAAAATCTTACCTCTCGTAATCCCCACCCTCAACTCTCTGCCAGCATCAGCCGACCCTGACACCTTCGTAGAGGAGTACAATGTTACCATGTCTAAAGCCTTAGACCATATGGCTCCATTTAAGCTGCGGAAAAGCAAACCCAGAGCTCACCTGAACTCCTGGTTTACTCCCAAACTCAAAACACTGAGAAATGAAAAGAGAAAAACTGAACTCATTTGGAGACACTCGCCCACGAGGTAAACAATACTAACTTGATCAAGATCTCTGCCCAATATAAAAAAGAAATCATACGTACCAAACAGGAGACGTATAACAGCAGGATCCACCAAGCCAGTTCTAACACCAAGGAGCTTTCTGTGATCCTTAGGGAGATGGAAACCCCCATACCGCCCACAGACAACTGCCTGAAAGATAAACTCTGGTGCACCAACATCCAGAATGCTCATGCAAACAAAATAGCCCTCCTCCAGAATAAGATTGCTAACAAAAGAGCGAACTTACCCAACCCAACCTCACAGGCCAGCACTACAACACAATCCTCCAAACCACCACAACATTTCAGATTCACTCAAGTCTCCATCCTTGAGGTAGAAAAAACAATCTCTTTACCTCAAACCTTCAAACTGACAGGGAGACAGCTGCCCAGCCCAGCTTATCAAAGATGTCGTGAGACTTGGCACCCGTCATTGCTAAATTAATCCATGCCTCCTTCTCTTCCAGTACAGTCTCTAACAAGCTAAAGGAGTCGTGAGTCCTAGCCCTCTTGAACAAACAATCTCTAGACCCATCCATACCCACCAACTACAGGCCTATTACTACAGTACCTTTCCTTCTTAAGATCCTAGATAGAGTAGCTTACCTACAAATACAGAAGTATCTAGAGACCAATCACCTCCTGGGAGTCTGCCAATCAGGCTCCAGACATCAACATGGTACTGAGACTGCGCTGATTGATCTCAAAACCCGGATCGATGGGCTCAAAGACGAAGGAAAATAGCTCTGCTGCTCCTCCTTGATCTTTCAGCCACCTTCGATCTGGTGGGCCGTAAAGTACTTTGTAAACATCTCGACTCAGCCGCTCACTTCTCACAGGATGTCATAGCATGGATACAATCCTTTTTGAACAATAAGGCCATGAGTCTCTTCTCGCCATCAACAGCTGCCGATCCCATTCTGATAACTTGTGGCGTGCCGCAGGGCTCCTCCGTCTCACCAACAATGTGTAACATATTTACAAAGCCATTGTTCGATGACCTCGACCATCTGGGTGTCACCTACACTAATTATGCAGATGACACCCAGATCCTCATACCCCTCACCGGGGACTATGACGAGGACAATGCCCTTGTAAATAAAATCTATCTAATCATTCAAGAATGGATGGCCGCCCATGGCCTATGCTTGAATGACAATAAAACTGAGATCCTTTTACTCTGAACCACAATCAACCTGAACAAACATAACTCCAAATAAACCTCATTTAATATAGATGGCAACCACATTAAAGTGGTAAAAGATGTAAAAACTCTAGGATTTTACCTCGACTCAACTCTCACACTTGACAAACAGGTCAATGCTATGGCCTCAGCCACAGCATGCTGCAAGTTGATCAGAGCTTGCAAACTGTTCCTATCTAAGATCAGCTGCACTATCCTAGCCAGAGCCCTCATTCTCTCCAAGTTGGACTATTGTAATGCCTTGTACCTGGGTGCAAGCAAGCACATTATCAATAAGATCCAAATCCTCCAAAACAACGCCCTTAGAACTGCACAGGGCATCCAGAGGAGAGAACATATCTCAAAGCTGAGGAGACAGAACAAATGGTTATCTATAAAAGATAAAATCCTGCTCAAAACGGTCTCCCTAACCTATAAATGCCTTAATAAAGCTGCCCCACTTTACCTATCTGAGAGAATCATCAGAAATGTCTCAAAACGACCCACCAGGACAGCTAACTCCTTCTGTCTTATAGTTCCCAGATTTAAACTAAAAAAAGCCGGGTGAAGCAGCTTCCCTGTTCTGGCGGCACAGCAGTGGAATGCCCTGCCTCTACCATTGAGAGTGGACCAAACCTTGCAAAAATTCAGGCACAATACCCTAAATTGGCTGAGAGCCAATGATCTCTGACCCACCATACTGCTGTATTATTCTCATGCTGTACATAACTGCACATATAGAGAATCACTGTAACTGCCTGTACTCTATCCAGTCTTTATATGTATATAACTATGCTTTTTTCTTTGTAATTTTCTCGTACACCTGATGCAACCTTGTAACTCATGCCTAAAGTATGCTTGTAACTGCTGCGCCGAGATACCCTCGGGTTTGGTGCAACTTACAAATAAATAAACTATACAAGAACTCTGCATGTAAGCGTCCAACCCGATGGCAGAAAAAAAAAAAACTGAAGACGTCAGGAACACCCCTGACAATGCCCTCATTTTAAGAATAAAAAAAGAAAAAATAAATACTCTGCAGCAACCACTAGATGGCGATTTATGCAAAGCATGTGAATCTACATACAGTGAGCATTACTTATCACCTAATTATCTTTATGTGCCTTGTATCTTGCATAGGCATAGCGGCTGGTCCAGAATATTACACATTTTCCTCGAAAATGAAAAAGTGTAGTACACAGGGACGTTACTTTCATATTATCCCTACTTCACGTGTAAAGTTACTCATGATCCCCCACGTATCGACATGCTCCAATTGTTTTTCTGACATGAAGTACAGCATGAGATAGGTAAAGTACGAGAGACTATTTCAGCATCCTTGTGAGAAAACTGGTTGGACAAATGGGATTCTAAGCAGGTACAAGCCCCATAAAGAACCTTGCTGGGTATGCAGTGCTCACCCTCTGCGGAATGTAAATCTGTTTAGTCGCATTCTTCATATAGATTAGCTAGCAGTACTTGAACATGGTGGGTGAGCTAAAAGAAAGGTTGAAAAAAAAAAAATTCCGAGGGGGGGCGCTGCTGAGCAGCCGGCAAGATGGCTGCCTAGCTTTTCAGCTCCGTGACCCGACGGCAAACTATCCGTCGGAATCAGCGGATTTCTTCACCATCCAGCATTGGGGACGAGAGCATCGTACTGCAAACTCCCTGCCCCGTGCACTGACCCGTGTCCTGGCCGAAATCGGAGCCCCGGGACGGAGGGAGACCCTTTCTCCCTTGTGCGACGTGCCTGGCATCTGCGGCCTGCTGAGCACGGGGCGACTGCTGCGGACCCCGCCCCCTAAGGCCTGCCGGCCCGCCGGGCTGCCAACTCCTCGGCGGATTTCTCCTGGTGGGCGCTGGAGGTCGGGCGCCGGGCTCCTCTCCGCCCTCCCGACTTTGCGCCCGCTCCTCGGCCCGTTGTCTGGCCGGTGCCTCCTCCGCGCCCCCGGCCCCTCGCGGCCCGGTGCGCCGCACGCTACTCCTGGTGCGGCCCGTCCTCTCTGCCCACCCCTGGAGGGGTCCCGGCGGGGGGACTGCGCCGCTTACCGCGACCGTAGATCCTTGGACGCTGCACCGCGGGGGTGGCTGGAGCGCGCCCCCCACACTGCTGCCATCTTCCGGACCCGCCAGCAGATTTCTACAAGGGATCACCGACTCCTGTGGGGGACGCTCCGGGATCCTTCCTCCCGGAGGTACATCTGCGCCCGTCCCCCCCGCCCGACCCCTCGGGCTGGGACCGCAACATCTGCCTGCACGTCGCCGCATCTAAGACCTGCTTGCGGCCTCCACACTCCGGCCCCTAGCTGCCAGCTCGACCGTGACCCTACGGAGACCTGACATCCTGCCCGCAGGTGAGAGGTTTGGGGCCCGGGACTGCCTTATACCGTGCCCCTGGGGGGCCCACTCGCCCTCACCCTCTGCGCACACCAGGTCCACGTGCACAGTACGCTTTCCACGGAGAGGGTGGCCGCGGCCCGCCAGGCCCTCCACCATTCACGCTGACTTGTTTAGGTGGCCCCCCCTGTGCTTCATGATCCCGCTGCTCCTCTCGCAGGGGCGGCCAATCATCTCTGCTTGGCTTGGTTCACTAACTGGGCACCTCTGCGGAATCCTTGTACTTGTGTACCGAATCACTGGATCCCCTCGACTGTGCCCCTGGATTACGTCGCCTCACGCCAGCTTCACTCTGCCCGTTTGTCCTACACTGGTGCGACCCTGGGAGCTTCATCAACCCCTCTTCTCACACTGTGCAGATACTAGCTGCGCCTAGAGGTCACCAGGTGCTCCTGACTGAGCTGCCCTTCACTGCTAGTTATCGCTACCTTGCCCTGATCTACCTGGGTGGCGTGCGCCGCCTGTCTCTCGTCTTCCCTGGTCGGGGCCACTCGAGGCACTCGGCCTGCCCCCCCAGGGTGAGCCTGTAACCCTTGAATCTACCTGGTCGGAGTACTGGTCGCCCCAGACCCCACAATTAAACGTCCCAGAGCTGACCGGGACCCGAAGATCCTCCTGGTCCCCCGGGACCCCACTGGTAACATACTGCACTACCTGCCCTGCTGTTCTGGGTGGGCCTTCAAACATGTCCGGCAAGGCTCGCGGGGCTAACAAGGCCGGGGCGATGGACAAGTTTGCTAAATCACTTGCCAAGCAGGATCAGGGAGGGGCCGCCCCCCACAGGATGAACCAGATGTACCCTCATGCCCTCCTCAACCCGACCTCACGACGCTCATGGAATCCATGGCCAAAAACTTTGCAGCATTTCACGAAAAATGAGATGACAAATGCAAATGTCGCCTCTTTACGCACTAAGCTGGACCAACATGGCACTAGGCTGGTCGAGGCCGAGACCAGGATTGGAACCACTGAGGATGAGGTGCACGTGCTCCAGGGCACGGTCTCAGACCTAGTGCGGGACATGAAACCGGTCAAGGCGAAGTGCGATGACCTAGAGTCCAGGTCCCGCAGGAAAAACATCCGCATCGTGGGGGTTCCGGAGTCGGCCCTCAAGGGCAAGATGGAAATCGCAGTCGAGACCCTTCTGAGAGACCTTCTGGGGAATCCACAACTCTCACCGTTCTTCACCATCGAGCGGGCTCACCGCTCGCTGGCCCCACCGCTCGCTGGCCCCACGCCCCAAGCAGGGCGACTTCCCCAGACCAATCATAGCCAAGGTGCTCAGCTTCAGGGATAGAGACCACATTCTACGTCTAGCCCGCGAAAAGGGGGAGCTGAGATTTGAGTCCCAGACTGTTCGTATCTTTCCTGACTTCTCGGTCAATGTCCAAATGGAACGCAGGCAATTTAATGGCGTGAAAAAATTGCTTAGGGAAAGGAAAGTGGAATATGCCATGTTGTTCCCTGCAAGGCTGAAGCTCACCCACCGTAATAAACTGTACTTTTTTACGGTCCCGGAGGAGGCGGTCAAATTTATTGAGTCCCATATTCCTGTCCCTGATCCGGCAGACAATCCTGCTGACGAGGGTTGATTTGAACTGCCCTGCACTCATTACTTGAAGCATTTACTGTGTCATTGCCACGCTTACCGCCTGTAATTTCCTTGTCATTTCATGTATCTTTCTCTTGTGCATCCATTATCTGTCGTAACTTGATTTGAAAGCCTCATGAAACCCATACTGGTCACTAATGTGTGATATACCGGATACGACACCTTGCCTGGGCTCTCCCATTTCAATACCCCCCCGCTTAGTGTATTATATACTAGTGTCCCCTCCATTACTTAACATGGTCACCGCTGCACAGTATTTTGTGTAGCCCATCGTTCAACCGCCCAATCGGGCTCACGGCAGCAGCTCCCCCGCTGCGGTTGCAACGCTGAGTTTGGCTTGCCATGTTCACTGGTTGCACCCCTGTTGGGTGCGAGGGCTGGCCTTGCCCCGTTGGGCTTGGCACAGGCGCCCTGGAACTCTCGGTGGGCTCTTGGGCACTGCTCCGGTTGGGGGGGGGGGGGAAGGGGGGCAGTGTGGGAGGGGGTGGGGGACACTGTTGGGGTATTATGGCAAAAATGGCAGGACAGTGGTGGCTACTGGTACGATGCAACGGGCCACTGAACTGATGGCCGGCACTTATGTAACATACTTTCTCATACACTACTCGGATCCCCCCTAAAGGGCTACTGAATGGCTATTAGGCTAATTTCTTGGAATATCAGAGGGCTCAGCAACTTCACAAAGGCACGCAGGATCACTGCTTATGTCCAGAAGCACGGGGTCAAAATACTCCTCCTGCAGGAAACCCATGCACTCGCTCATCTCTCATCCTCCTTTGCCCCCTCATGGGGCTCCAACAAATACTACACGGTGTTCTCTTCACAGTCCAGGGGTGTCCTCACTCTGATTCACAAGTCCTTGGAATTCTCCCTTCGCACCAGCCACATTGATGGCCAGGGTAGATACATTATCCTCCACTGTCTCCTGGCGAATACTGAATGCCTTCTGGTCAACACATATGCCCCATGCATCGATGCGCCCGACTTTTTCGACCACATCCTTGACATCCTCCTTAGATATGTTGGAGGCTACTCCACCCTCTGTCGAAAGAGTTCACGTTCTACTCTTCTGTTCACGACAGCCACACCAGGATTGATCTTTTCCTTCTCTCCGCCGGGCTCATGGGCAAAACGCTCACCACACAGATTCTCCCACGCACACTGTCCCATCACTCCCCGCTCACACTGGACATCGCCCTACAACCGGCCCTCCCCCATCACCCTAACTGGCGGTTTAAGTCAGATGCACTGCATGACATTATTTTCAAGGCTGACATCCTCTCAGACATCTCCTCGTACTTTGATAACAATAAGCGCCACGATACTACGGATGGGGTGAGATGGAAGGCCTTTAAGGTTTACATCAGGGGCATGTGTATCTCCAGGGAGGCTGGTGTCCTGAAGGACATTAGACATTCTCTGCGCCGCTCTGAGTCCAGACTCAAGGAGCTTGAGCGCGAATATGCGGCCACTCCCTCTCCACCCAAGCTCGCGCAAATACAAACTGAACTGGAGGCGTTTGAGGCCTTTGCTCTCAGCGAGATACGTTATCTTACCCGGCCAGTTGCGGCTCGGAAATATGGTGAAGGAGAGAGGACGGGCCGTACCCTGGCCCGCCTCGCCGTGTCGAGGGAGGTAGAGCTCAGATTGACAGCATCGTCGACAATGGCGGAGTGCGACATTGGTCCGACCAGCCCATTCTTGAGACCTTCGCAGATTTCTATGCGACCCTTTACGCCCAACAACCAGAGCACAGCCCACAGGACCTGGACGATCTCCTGGACCGCATCCCAATGTCTCTTATATCCTTAGCCACTAAAGAACAATTAGATGCACCCTTCACCCTTGACGAGATCACTGCTGTCATTTCCGCCCTCCCTAAGGGTAAAGCCCCCGGCCCTGATGGCCTTACCGCCGAGTTCTATCAGGAACATGTAGCCCTCCTTGCTCCACGTCTCCACGAGGTCTGGGAGGAGTCGCTGAGTCTATTAACCCTCCCCCGATCCCTCCGCGAGGCTGTCATCACTGTGCTCCCCAAACCGGGTAAGCCCTTGGATGAATGTGGCTCCTACAGACCTCTGTCCCTCATCAACACGGATACCAAAATCTTCGCCAAAGTCATAGCAAATAGGTTCCTCCCCATCATGAAATTCCTGATACACCCAGACCAGAGTGGTTTTGTCCCTGCCCGCTCCACGGCATTAAACATTCGGCGACTGTTTAACGTTCTCTCTAGAATAGACCCTAAAGCCAATGCTGTGGCTGTGACGCTGGATGCCCAAAAGGCGTTTGACATGGTCTTGTGGCAATACCTCTGGGCGGTGCTGGAGAGGATGGGAATCGGCCCATACATGATGTCCTGCATTAAGTTGTTGCACACTAACCCCGTGGCCAGGGTCCTGGTTAATTCTCACCTGTCGTCTCCCTTTTCTCTCCACAGGGGGACACGGCAAGGATGCCCGTTTTCCCCCTTATTATTCGCGATGGCCATCGAGCCCATGGCGGACAGCGTCCGGAACAACCACGTGCGCAAGGGGATACGCCTGCGGGATATCCCCGAAATCATATCATTATATGCCGATGATGTGCTTTTATACATCAGAGACCCCTCAGTCCACCTTGACCCGATCATGCGCGAAATTATAAAAATTGGCACTTTCTCTGGCTTTACCATAAATTACACCAAGTCGGAAATCTTTCCCCTCACACCCGCAACTCCCCAACCTGCATGCAAATTTCCCCTCAAGTGGGCACCCGAGGGCATCAAATACATTGAGGTCCAGGTGTCCCTCTCAAAATCCTCGTTACTGTCCGATAACTATGTGGCCGCTGCGCAATACGCCGACGCCAGGATGGAAAGGTGGTGGAACCTCCCCCTCTCACTATCAGGGAGACTGTCCCTCATAAAAATGATCATAGTCCCGAAGCTTTTATACATATTCGCTAACGTCCCACTTTGGCCCGGGAAACAGTACTTTGCGGACCTGCATGCGGGGTGTGCCCGTGTCCTATGGCACTCTGGTGCCGTGCGCAGAAAGTGGCAACACATGACCCTACCTTATGAGAGGGGTGGCTTCAACGCACCTGATCTCGCTCAGTACTGGATAGCCGCTCAAGCTCAGCATGCTACACATTGGTACCAGCACCAGGAACCCCCCCTCCCCCCATGTTAAGCTCGAGACCCTGGCGGCCGAGAAGGTGAACGTCATGTCATTGATCCTCTTTCACTCGTACCGCTCGGAGGCCCCCGCTGACCCAGTGGCCTCCACTATTAGGGCATGGCGGCAGATTCTGAAGCCTGCCTCGGCTTCCCCCCCCGTATTACAAATGGCTTCCCCTTTGGTCGTTTCCTGGCCTCACCCCCACACAAGATAAGCTCCTCATGCGACACTGGTCGGAACTGGGATACAGATCATTCTCCGACCTGTTCCCCGATGGGAAATTCATCAGCCCAGAAACGTGGAAGCCAGGGCACTCCAAGTCCTCATTGGAACTGCTGCAATACTTTCGTCTCAGAGCGGCGGTCCAAGACATGTGGCCTTCATATCCTGTCGAACCCCCTGAGTCCACCGAGGTCTGCTACATCTCCAATTCCGTAGGGGCCAAGGGCATCGTCTCCGCCCTATATAAAATGTTAATGGCGTGTGCTGTAGAAACCCCCCCATATTGCTCGAGATGTCTGGAACCGCGATCTGGGATTAGACATTACTGACGAAATGTGGACTAAAATGTGCATGCATACACGCAAGGTTTCTCTTAATTCCAGAGTTAGATGTATGCAATACAAGCTACTCAATCGCTTGTACTACAGTCCCTATGCGATTGGGAGGTTCGCCCGTGACCAGTCCCACCCCTGTCAAAGATGCAGATCCACTGATGCGGACCACGCCCACATGTTCTGGTCCTGCGCGACACTGGTCCCGTTCTGGGATGCGGTGCTTGGGACCCTCTCTGAGATAGTGGGCTTTCCTGTCTGCCCTGACCCCCTGTCCCTTCTTTTCGGTCTGTGGGAGGGGGCTGAGGCGAAACGGGAGGCTACATTTTTTAATGTGGCGGCGAGTGTGGCCAAGAAATGCATCCTGCAATGTTGGAAGCGCAGATCCCCCCCCTTCCCTGGAAATGTGGCTGAAAGCCCTCACATGGACACAATCTTGTGAAGAAGACTATATTAACATGTTGCCCAGTAATGCTCGGCCTAAGAACATATGGACAGAGTTCTGTAGCTACCTGAATGGTAAGGTGGACCTGGAGCTTCTATCTTCTCCCCCATCTCCGGATCCGGGGACGTTGCAAACCACACCATAAACACCTGTAGTGTTATTAACCTCTGTTTGAACTATATGTGGACCTCTGTTTAACATGCCCTTTACTATTCACGATTTAAGTGTGTAATGTATGTTGCTGCTGTAACCTGTAATGTGCCAGTTACTATTGCCTGCCAATAAAGACAAGTTTAAAAGAAAAAAAAATTCTGTATTGTTTGTCTCACATGCAAGTCTGCGTTCATTTGTGCATCTACAGCAGTGTTGTGTGAATCTTTCCACCAAGCTCCATGTGGCCTCTTTGTAAATTGCATCTAAAGGGATGTTTGCAATGAAAGCTAGAGTCACTCTCCGTACTCCTTGTTGAGAGAGCTTTGAGAGGGAAAAGCTATATGTGCTTTACTCCTATAAAAGCCTTGAAAATAGGTATTTTCAATTATGCCACTGTGTTCTGAGGGATGGTGTATGCTGCTAGTGCTGCAGAGTTTACTTTAAAAGAGTTTCATATTAAGCCTGAATCACAGAGGTAAAGCAGTGAGTTGCAATGTCTGCAGGTATACAATCGATTGGAGTATGTTGCTTCTTTGTACAACAGACCACAAACCGTTTCCACTTATTGAAGTGCTATTGTCTTTGGTTTAGTTTCCTAGCCTTGCATACAATTGCCTTACATCGCAGAGACAGTTGTAAAGAACAACGCCCACGACCTGATAAGCAAGGCTGGTATGGTCATACTTTGTGGATCTCGGTGCGTTATCTGATGATTCTGTTGGGTCAGTAGGTTGTGTACTGTATCCAACTTGATTGGCAGGAGCAGGGACATGAGCAAGATGCAAGGATACACACATGTTTCGTTGACATTGGAGCAATGACTGAGGGTTAAGCTCTCATGTAAAGATTTGTGAATGAGAGTAGTTGGGGGCAAATGTGTATGTAAATATTCATGACCAATTCACCCATAGTGTGTTGCAGAAGGACCCGGTTGTTGATACCTGGACACAAAGACTTAATATTGTGCATTTAGTTTTGTAGCATTAAAGTCTATTTTTAGATTACCACTTATCTTGAAGAGTAGGTATGTGGTGATTTCACACCAACACTGATTAGGCTGTCTGCAATGCAATTGTGCACCAATGGAAATGCTGCTCTTGTTTGTAGACAAGACCATTTATGAACCATATGTGTTATGCCAGAAGAGACCAGGTTAGTGGGCATGTGTGGTAGCCTTCGTTTATGTAAAACATGGCTTTTGTGTTGCTGATGTATAGGGACTCCCTTGAAGGCCACAGCAACTGAAAAATGCACAGTGCAATTATTACTGCTAGAAATTCAAACACCTTCCTAGATGATTGTTAGGCTAACCACTTGCCTTGTACCTTGAGGTCTTGGCAGAATGCCCTCCACCCGGTTTGTGATGCATCTGTTATTTCCACAGACAGATTCACAAAAGGGTTTCCTTTAATCTGTTGGTGCTGGTTCACCACTTTATCGTGTTGGCTACCTATTGAGACACGACCACTAGATCTTCCCATTTGTCTGATGGTTGTGACCATTGGCTTGTGGCCCAATGTTCGATTGGACGCATATTGACTCCTGCAAATGGAATGAGAAACATGCATGAAGCCATCATCACTCGGAGATGTATTACTTTGCATACCATTGCAGACCGACCGAAAAAATAACAAGGGAGCAGTGCCTGAAGAGCAAACACCCTTTCCTGAAAACAGCAAGACATTTCTCTTTTTGTATCTAGGATTACTCCTAAGAAAGTTTTGTATAGGCTTGGGAGTAGGCTGGATTGCTGAGCGTTGTCGGTGAATCCCAGCAGGTGGAAGAAACATTTTGTGTGCATTTTCGTAGCATAACATGGCGCTTCCCAGGCAATGAGCCGATTGTCCAGGTAAGGGTACATTGTTATTTTCTGATGGTGCAGGTGCACTGCCACTACTGCCAACACTTTGGTGAACACAGGAAGTGCCCATGCAATCCCAAATGGAAGTACCTTGAACTCAGTGACTTGTGTTCACTTTGAATCTTAGGTACTTGTGATGGCTCTGGAACATTGAAATATCAAAGTATGCCTCTCCTGTCCAATTTCGCCATGTAGTCCGTCCCCTTTATAAAAGAATTAAAACCTCTTAAAATGGTCATGTTGAACTTTTGCGGTCTTACAGATTTGTTTGCAAGGAGCAGTTCCAACATTGCTCTCATTGTTTCATCTTTTCTTTTGCATTAGCAAATAGATATTAGACAGTTGTTTTTTCCAGTTTAAAAAAAAATGTTTCTATCGCTCCCTTCTGTAAAAGCGTTTGCACTGCGCCTTTTAGATGCTGAAAATGTTCTTTTGGCATTTTCCTGATGCCTGGTTGAAAGTTGTGTGGTTTTGCAATGAGATCGATACAATAACCATCTATTACACTGCTTCACATCAACTTGTCTGTGGCTATTCCGGCCCATACATGGGTGAACAATGTTAATAGTCGTCCTACTAAAGTAACAGGGGAGGGGATGTGAATTCATCTGTCACTCCTTTGAGGAGGAGGAGGCAGAGGCACGTGTGGGTGTGTCTCCTTTGTCTCTGCTCCAGATGTCCTTTTGGTGAATACTGTGTAGGCGAGAGACGGTTAACTTCGGTATTCCATGCCCCGAATGAAGGCCACGAGTACTGAATAGGCGAGTGTCCAAAACGGACTTTGAAAACAGTATCAATTCCAAGGATGAGACTCTGTGTTGGTAAGGTTTACTGTAGTTTTCTGTCACAATGTTTTCAGAGTGCAATTATATTGTGTGGCCATTCCCAAGGCTTGATCCACTGCTTTGCCTTAGAACAGCACATTTTCTAGCTGCTTGGAATTCCAGTTGAAACCTTGCACTGGGTAATCCTTTGTGGCGCTTGACAACAGCAGCACCAGAAATGTACCTGCCAGCCATCTCTTAGGAGTCTAAAATATTTGTATTAACATATTTTTTTTAAATCTATTGCCATTCCTAAACAATTTTGTGGAAAATTGCCAGTAATGAAGCAGACACGTCCTTTATGTAGGTCAGCAAGTTAATCCCATTGGAACCTATTGTAATTTGATAAAATGCACTTGCATTTCCAATCTAAATGCTATAGCTGGCCAACGTAGCAATCCTTAAATCAAAGACCTACATTTTCCTACTGTCCTCCTCAGGAGGATGCTCTGAGGGCAAGAGGGTGTATTATTTGTCTTGCTAGTGATTGCGACTGTTGAAGGGTGATCCGGACTGTATAGTGGGTCAGATGGCGTATATTTGAATTTCTTTTATATTTTGGTATTAATTGCTTTGGTAATAGCTGGCCTCACTAGAGGGTGTGCTAGTCATTTTCCTATAGACTGCACAAAGGAAATGCAACAGGGGTAATGTTTCAGTTCATCCATTGGATGTACTGTTAAACCTATAACTTCATCCAATTCCTTCGCCTTAATCCCAAACCTTCCAACTAACATTTTGAGATGAAAAGTGTACTTAAAATGGTCTTCTGGTTGGGCAGTAGTGCTTGGGGTTTCAAAGTGCTCTGTAGGTTGCTAGGACAGTTCTTCTGAAGTTCTACCCAACTACATCAAAACCATTCAACTCAGACAGTACACGACTCCACTCTTAGTAAAACGCTGTATCACCTGAGTTTGTTGGTAGCGTAGACAGAGTAGCCAGGCTTATCTTATAAGGGAGAGAGGGCTGTAAAATAAGTACAAATGAAATTGTAATACAAATGATCCAAAGAAACACTATGTATTGTAAAAAATAGTTTATTTAAATACAAGCAGGCCCAGATAAATCTTGGGGGAAGTAAGTACTATCACATTATATATAACCATAATTATAAAAATACAACACTATGCTTGAAGGTACACAGACGAAAGCATTAAACTTTATTTGCAACACCTAACAGTAGTTTCAGGGAAGTCAATCCTTTTGATACACATTCAGCATGGGTCACACCTATTCTTGGGGAGTAAAAAGCAATGTAGACTTTCAGATTACATTCAGTAATTCAAGGGTAATAGACCCTACTATAAATAATTGTTTTATACTTACTGTCTAATTGAGCTCTGTGGTCTCATTGAGGTCCCCTGGCCCCACTCTCACACTCCTGAGAATAAGCTTTGACTGCTCCCCATTGCTACATTGATTGGATTTAGCTAATCTCTGAGTTCCCAGTTCACTATAACTAGGGTGGCCACTTAAAATCTGCCACCAGGCCAGATTCTAGAAATCCATTTTAACAATAAGCGAAGGTTTCTTTTTTAGCATCCTAAAATATCTGTTTGATAGTGAGGAAGAAAAACCTGAATTCAAGGATACTTTAGAAGAAATTCACCTACATGAGTAAGACGTAGAGTAATGAGGAAGAATATCTCATGGAACCTATGTTAGGTTAGATTTTCATAGTAATTGTAAACTTCCAAGAAATAAGCGAAGGTTATGTTACGTGACTCTCAGCAACTAATCATAGTCAGCTGGACAATATACGTTTTGTGAATAGTGGCACACTTATTCTAGGTAAAGTAACAAAAAACTATACCTACTTTTGTGATAACACACAGTTATACTAGGTGAGTAAAACCTAAGGATGCAATATTCAATTGCAGGTGCTTTTGAGATCAGTGAAACAGAGATTGAGATAAGCAGTAACTCTTGTACCTTATTTTAGGATGGCACACAGCTAACTCAAGGTAAGTAAAACCATATACTTTTTCAAGTAGCTATCAGCAACTTGGGGCACGTATAAACCCAAGACTCTTTTTGTGTCTGTCTGAAACATTCCAGGCAAAGCAAAACCCAAAGTTGCAATTTATGAAATACTTTAAGTTATTCTAGGTAGGTAAAACCTAATGCAAAATTATTCTAGATAGGCTAACAGCGAGTCAGGAGAAGCAAGAACGAGTTGGGCAACACTCATACAATTATCCTAACAGGAATAATAAAGTGAAACCAACAGCATTACTTTTGGGAAGATGCACAACCAAATCACAGGTGAGTAATATATCATATCTACTTTCTGTTAGAATGGCGAAACAGTTTCTAAGGAAAGAAAGAGGTTACATCTACTTTTCAGAATAGTGCAACACACATTCAAGGTAAGTAAGAACTTTAGTAACGGTTCACTCAAAGTTACATTTACCAACCAACTTCTTTTGCAAGCAAGTAACTTTTAAACTCTTATTCTCTTTTCTAGGCAAAATGCCCAATCCTTTAAACGCCTTTCCCTTATTCTTGGAGCATGAATGTTCTCAGTGGCAGAAGGGGGGTCACTAGGGTCTAGCGTCCAACAAGCAGTGTCAGGATAGGTTCTTAAGTAGCAAAAGTCAGAGTTCCTAAGAAAGACTGTTCAAACAGGTGAGTATTTTACTTTAGAGTTAAATGAGGGCCCAGGGGCTTCACAGAAGACACCTTAGGAGGATTCCAGAAGTGAGCCTGGGTGAACGGGACGAGAGGCCTCTCAACGCCCCAAAACTACACAGGAATCACAAGAGACTTAAGGTAAGTAAATACCCAAGCCAGCACAGTACTTCAGCACAGAAGAAGATTTTGCAACAGGACTTCTTCAGACTCTGCAGCCAAAAACATGGTCAATGGATTCCTTGACGTGAAACATGGTCAATGGATTCCTTGATGTGGTGACTGAAAACAGGACCTTGGAAGGGACTTTGCAGCAGGGATCAACGAGGAAGGCTCCAGGCAAGGTTTACCTCGTGGCTGGATGCGACTGTGGATTTGGCACCTTTTTCAGGAGCACAGAAGACGACAGAATATTGCCGGTGGGATTCTCATCATAAGAGAGGTCCCGCACGCTTGTGAGGGGACTTTTCGGACTTGATTCGTGTGTGGAGATCCAGCAGGATGCCCACCAAGTTTCAGCGAGATTCTGAATTCGGAACACTGTGCACCGCACAATGGCTCGAGGTACCAGGGTATTTGGGTATTGCAGACCGTAAGGCCGCAGCATGGCGTGGGATGGCTCAAAATGCAGGTCTTCTTGAGTCTAGTGGGTCTCACCAGGCTCTGGGTTGGGGTAATAGTTTTCAGAGTCCCCAGGTCGATTGGAAGGAAGCAAGGGCTACAGCTGGCTCAGGTTACACAGCACGCTCTCTGGTCGCTGGAAATCATCTCAGCCGCTTTTTCTTCATCATACTCTTCGGTTTTGGTTCCAGTGGTCGACTTGTCTTCAGCTTCCAGGTTTGGAGTATTTAACAGGAATTATAGCACAACTTCTGCATTCTTTCCCTGCATTTTACAACAAGGGGCGGTATGGTTGTTCAATCAGGATAACCAGCCCCCCACTGGGATTCGTCCCCATTCAAGCAAGGAGGAAGAAAAAGGGCTGTGGAGTTTTGGACTCCTCCCTCGCTTCCTACCTTCACAGTCAGACTGGAGCCTGGGCAGGGAGTCCAGTTAAAAGGGGAGCCCCTAGGGCAACGCAGCAACAACAGTCACTTATTACCAAAAAGTTGTAAAAATGGATAACTTTAAATAGACACTATGGAGAGTCTAAACAATGACACCCATAAAAAGAGTAAAAGGTTGAGTGTGTAGAAAAAGGTTCCCAAACAGAGGTATAAGGAAAAGTAATCCACCAGTAAAGCAACATGTTCTGGAAGTTTACAATTACTATGAAAATCTTACCTAACATAGGTTCCATGAGATATTCTTCCTCATTACTCTACGTCTTACTCATGTAGGTGAATTTCTTCTAAAGTATCCTTGAATTCAGGTTTTTCTTCCTCACTATCAAACAGATCTTTTAGGATGCTAAAAAAGAAACCTTCGCTTATTGTTAAGATGGATTTCTAGAATCTGGCCTGGTGGCAGATTTTAAGTGGCCACCCTAGTTATAGTGAACTGGGAACTCAGAGATTAGCTAAATCCAATCAATGTAGCAATGGGGAGCAGTCAAAGCTTATTCTCAGGAGTGTGTGAGTGGGGCCAGGGGACCTCAATGAGACCACAGAGCTCAATTAGACAGTAAGTATAAAACAATTATTTATAGTAGGGTCTATTACACCGAAAAATTAAACAAGTGGTATTATTGCACAATACTCCATGTTACAAATATATACATTCACTATAGATTCAAAAATGGATTCAAAGTCACTTATTCAGCAAGCAGGTAAGTAATTTAAATCCCAAACCATAAGAAGAATGGAGCTTTGTGCCCAAAAGTCACAGGAGCCACAAGGTTTCTCCCCGGAAGTGAACTTCTTTACTTGACTTTAATCTATTTATAATGCGCACCATGGACCCTGAGGCTTAAGGGCGCACAAGAACATGACGAAGACAGGACAGAAACACACATTTGCGTCCTTGCACTCAATTTCTCAGTCAGCACCTCTCTCAGACAGACTGGCATTGATCCCAGGAGACATTTAAGGGTGATTATCAAGCAATAGTGAATCCTTACATCAACTGGAAGCCAATACAAATTATGCCTAGCATCTGAGATGTGATCCCGCTGTTTAATTCCGGTAATGACTCCCATTGCACTTTTCTGGATAACGAAGACTACTGCATTCGGATTTAGAAATTCCCACTAAAAGACTGCTTCAGTAGTCAGTTTTTGATCTGACAATGGTCCTTGCTATTGTCTCAGAATTGTCTTGAGAAATATATCTAAGTTGAGCTAGAAATTTTATGTAATAGGCCGAGAATGAAACAAGGTTGCTTACTTGTGCTTGCATAGTCAGGTTCTGTTCTAAAACAATCCCTAACGTTTTCATTTTTTTTCTTTGTCGCAATATCACACCCTGCTACTGAAAGATATATATATACATATATATAATATGCTGTGTTGACAGGCTGGGTTAAATGGGGCTTGAGCCACCCCTTTTTGGCCAAGGTGACAACATCCTTCTGCATCGGGATCCCCGTTCTAGCTGTGGGGCGCATATATATATATATATATATATATATATATATATATATATATATATATATATATATACACACACATATACACACACACATATGGGATACATTACTCACCGTAATCGTATTTCTGATGCTTGTATCTGCTTAGATTCACATGCTGTGCATAGGCCGACATCTAGTGGAAGCTGCAGGGTATTACAGTTTGTTTTTCGAAACTCGAAAATGGGCGCCGACACAGGGCGTGCCAGTAATACTATCCCTAGTGTGACGTCCACTGTACCCAACATCCCTCACGCGACTAGGAACCTCAGATTGTATTTTTTCTGACATGAGGTAGCATGAGGAGTAGCGTGAGTACAGGAAAACATTCTATAAAGAAGGTGACAAACAAGCCCCTCTGAGGCACTCTGTTGGCTAGGTGCATAGGTGGGGCTTCTGTGACCTTGCTGCAGACTCTGCACTACCTGTTACTCAGAAAGTTAATAGTTACTCACCGTAGTGACTAACGTACTCTTGGTCCATAAACCCCTTTCCTCCATACCGCATGGGCCTCCCTCGCTAGGGACGAGACACAGAACCCTTTTCACCGGAAAACATCTTGTTCCCCTTTAAATTTAGAGGCGCGCGGCCCTGTCCTGACTCCGCCCATCGGCGCCACTCCTCAGTCCTCTTTCAAGAGTCGACAATATTTAACATTGTCTAACACCAGTATTATTAGGGGGGAGGATGGTGGGACTTATGGAGGAAATGGCACTATAGATTAAGAGTATGTTAATCACTATGGTGAGTAACTATTAATTACTCTTACGTCCCTTCCCTTTTCCTCCATACTGCATGGGCGATTACAACTGAATGTAGCCCCAGGATGGAGAGGAGACCCTCCTTAAGTGAACAAGCTCCTTAGAAACACCTGTTCGAAAGCCGCGTCTGATTTAGAGCCGGCGTCCAAACAGTAGTGCTTGCAGAAAGCTGAAGGGGTGGTCCAGGTGGTCGCCCTGCTCATGACCTGCCACGGGACCTGCCACTGGAAGGCGACGGCCGTGGCTTTGGCTCTGACAGCGTGGGCATGCATGTTAAATGGAAGTGGTTTGTGCTGCCCCTTATAGGCCTCCTTGATGGCCGAAACCATCCACCTTGCTATAGAGGCCTTGGATGCCAGATAACCGGGCCTTGACACCCCGAAAAGCGCCCGACTTGCGGAAGCCCTTAGTCCTGTCCATATAGAATTTGAGTGTGTGTCTGACATCCAGACAGTGTAAGACCTTCTGAGCATCGTCCTTAGGGTCGGCAAAAAGCATAGGTAGGACTATCTCCTCATTCAGATGGAAAGGGGATACTACCTTGGGTAGGAACGTGGGGTGTGTTCTCAGGGCCACCTTATCCAAGTGAAAAGTAGTATAGGGTTCTTAAGCCACCAATGCCTTGTTCTCGCTGGCTCTGCGAGCAGAGGTGGGACCCACCAACAGAGCTGTTTTAATGGTGACCAGCCTGATGTCCGTGGATGCCATTGGCTCGAATGGTTTGTGCGCCAAGGCGCCCAACACTACATTGAGGTCCCACACAGGGTGTGGTTTCTTGATCGGAGGTTGCCGGTGTTGGAATGTAAGAGATCCGTTTGGGTTAAAATTAGTAGCCCAAAGCCAGGCAGTCCTTCTCATGTCCATGGAGATGCATATGGCCCGGCCAGAGGTGTCAATGTGAGCCACAGTGGACTCCATGTCTTGAGCCACCATTTTAGCCTCTGCCAGTTCCGCCTTGAAACGTCACTGGCTCTGAACCGGAGGTTCTGGAAGGAAGTCGGCTATGTCCGCCAAAGCCTCTGGTTAACAACTGCCAGCATGGCATACGCGTTGGATTGAAAAATATGCAATGAAGCGTTGGAATAAAGCTTCTTCCTGTACACCTCCAAGATCTTCTCCTCATTGCCTAGCAGTGCCGGGGCCGAGGTGGCCGAGGACTGTGGCTTTGAATAGAGTGACAGCAAGAGTGGATCCCCTCCATTTGCCTATACTTGGCATTTAGGTGCCGATTGACAGGCTGGTTTAAATGGGCCTTGAGCCACCCCTTTTTGGCCAAGGTGACAACGTCCTTCTGCATCGGGATCCCCGTTCTAGCTGTGGGGCATAGGGCGAGTACCCCCTCCTCTGGTTGTTCCACTTCAGGTTGAGGAAGGCCAAGTACTCTGCCAGACCTGCGAGCCGTTCGTGGAAGGCCTTGGCTGAAAATGGTGTTTCAGGGTCTTCTTCCTTGTCTGTATCCACAAGGGAGTCCGGCTGGTACGGGGCAGGTGGAGTGGTGCTGGGCACAGAGGGCTGAGGTGTGGAGACCGGAGCAAGAGGCTGCAGCGGAGGCTGGTACGGAACCGCCTGAACTGTGGGAGGAAGGGAAGCAGGAATCGAAGAAGCCGGCGTCGCCAGCAGGGGCTGAACCCAGGCCTGCGGCGCTGGAGTCATAGGAGGAATCACTATAGGCACAGGGGCCGTAGGGAGCATGTCCCGCATTACATCCCTAAGGATGGACCCCATTTGAGGAGATCTCATGAGCGTGGGGAACTTTCAAAGAACCTGTCCTCGCAGGCTAGTGGTGTGGAAGCCGGCAGGCGATATTGACTGGCTAGCGGGCCACTGCTGGGGCCAGTGCGTACTCAGTCTAGCTGTCTGCAGTGTAAACCTGCCCTGTGCTGCTGATGGGTAAGCTGTAGGGCACGTACCTGGTTGACACCAGTCCCACCTTGTAACTCGTTCACCTCCGGGAGGTATCGGATGAGCGCCCACCTGGTCTGGCGCAGCAGCCATCTTGTCAAGCTGCATCCCACGTCCCGAAGTCATGGTGCTTGGCTCACTGGGCCCGTCCTCCTCCAGGACTCTTGGCGATGGAGCATGAGGTCCATCCTTCCTGGAAAAAAGAACCTTGCGGCCCCTCAGCACTGTCACCAGAAGGGTCTGCAGAAGTCGACATGCACCGTGGAGTAGCGTGGCGCCAGAGGACTGAGTACCTGAATGATGAAAGAAGACAAAAAGAAGAAAGTATCCGGGGAAGAGCATGGTGTTACATGGCCTAAGCTAAACCCAGGAGCGCTGGTGAAATCGGCCTGTTCTCGTTGACACAGAAAAAGGGGACTGAGGAGTGGCGCCGGTGGGCGGAGTCAGGGAGCGCATCAAGAACTGACTTGCCTTTTAATATAATTGAGATTTTGAATATAAGTTATCAGAAACAGACTACCATTACCATAAGTCCGAGAATACTGGGAAGAAAAGAAGGACTGAGTAATGAGGAACACTGGAAATCAAGAGGACACGCTGCGCTGTAATGGATGGAACAAACCGGACGCTGGGAAATTTAAACCGAAGAAGCAGCTGACAGACAGACTCTGGTTGGAGAATGCTGCTTCTCTCTGTGCTGTGTGAGATAAAGTGGGGCAAGTACAGAGTCTGTGGAGCAAACCGGCTCACTGACGTAGAAGTGATGAGCAGATTGCTGAGGAGAGTATGCAGCAAGGACACCAGAAGCAGACGCAAGGCTTCTGGGCGTTGACCGGTACTAGGAAGCAACCTCCACTTCAAGTAAGCCAGGGCAGACACGGAATAGGCGAGCGGTAGCCCTGGGAAAGTAAGAATCTGAAAACCAGAAATGGCGAGCGGGAGCATAACGATATAGGGCCGCTGCAGGTTTTCAGCAGAGGAACCAACATACGCCAACAAGAACTGGTGAGCGCACCCAAGGGAAGCGGGGAAACCGGGGCATATAGGCAACGCTATCAAAACCGAATAATTCTAAATTAAATACATGAGGAAAAACAAGTAAGGAACAAGTTACTTACCTGTAATTGTTGTTCTCAAGCATGGGTCTGGCATGGATTCACATGCTCATCAATATTCCCCGTCGTCAGGCTGGGAATCTTCAGTAAAGGAAAAATCAGTTTCAGTTTCGTTTCTGAACTGTCTTTCTCCTAATAACCAATCACTGGTCTCTGGGTCATACTGCCTCCAGCCAATGACTGCCCTCTACCTAAGCCCCTCCTCTGGCAGCCATCTTCAGATTTGGTAGCACGTAAAGTGGCAGTAGGACCAAGAGAAGAGCCGTAGAGGGGTAGGAGGGGGGGTTCGCATGTGAATCCATGCCAGACCCATGCTGGAGAACAAGTTACAGGTAAGTAACTTGTTCCTTCTCCAGCATGGGGTCTGGCATGGATTCACATGCTCATGAATACAAGAATACATAGCAGTACACACATGCAAAACCACGGGAGGTGGCAAGGCTCAACATTAGGCATTTACATACAACTCAACATTAAGCATCCCATACCCCCTCACTAGGCCCACCTTCAGGCGAACAGGTAGCGCAGCACTGCCTGGCCGACTCTGGACTCCTCCCTGGAATCCTGGTCGACGAAGTAGAATCTCATGAAGGTGTGCGTCAACCTCCACGTAGCAACCCAGCAGATGTCCAGCAGGGGCACACCAGACAAGAACGCCATGGTAGCAGCGATCGCTCTGGTCGAATGGGTTCTCGGATGACCGGGCAACGGTCGGTTTGCCAACTTGTGACAGTGCATGATGCAGCCGGAGAGCCATCTGGAAATGGAATCCTTCGAGAGGGCCTTCCCTTGGTTCACAGGTCCAAAGTTCACAAACAGCTGTGAGGTCTTCCGAAAACTCTTTGTGCGGTCCACATAGAACTTCAGCGCTCTAGCCACATCTAGCCAATGCAAAGTCCTCTCGGCCGGAGATGAAGGCGACGGTAAGAAAACAGGTAACACCAAGGGCTCGTTGAGATGTAAGTCGGACGGCACCTTGGGCATGAAGGAGGGGTGCGTCCTCAGCACTACCCTCGTCTTGTGGAATGTCAGGTAGGGTGGTGTGCAGGAGAGGGCCTGGATCTCTCCCACTCGTCGTGCGCAGGTGATGGCCACAAGAAACGCTGTCTTCCACGACACGAACTTCAATGGTGCCGAATGCAGAGGCTCGAATGGCGGCCCCATGAGCCTGCCCAGCACCACGTTGAGCCCCCACGCCGGGGCAGGAGCCTTCATAGACGGGAATGATCGGAACAGTCCCTTCATAAATTCCTTCACCAGGCGATGAGACCACAGAGATGATCGCCCCAGCGTCCTGGTGTAGCGGGAAATCGCTGCCAGATGTATCTTGATGGAGGCATGAGCTATCCCTGCCTTGGCCAGCGACAGTAGGTATGGCAGCACTTGAGGGGCCGTAATCCGCAGAGGGTTTATCTTCTGTGCACGGCACCAGACAGAGAACCTCTTCCATTTGTGCCCATAGCACTTGAGAGTTGGGGACGCCCTAGCCTTTGCAAGTACCTCCTTGCAGTCCGCCGGGATATCGTATCCTCCAAACTCTATTGGCGCAAGAGCCAGGCCTGCAAGTTCAGTAACCCCGGGTCGTGGTCGAAGATGGCGCCTCCTTCTCTGGCGAGGAGGTCTGCGTCCGTCGGCAGTTAGACTAGGGGGGCCGACATGTCCAGAAAGTCCGGATCATCCTGCATCGGGACCGTCTGAGTTGGTTGATGAGTCGCAGCAGCAACGGTAGGAACGCATACAGGAACAGGCCGTCCCAGGGGAATGAGAAGGCATCGCCCATGCTCCCCAGCTGGGGAAACCTGCTGGCGAACCTCCGGCAATTGGTGTTCTCTGCCATCGCGAATAGGTCGATCTGGGGATTGCCCCATCGTAGGAAAAGTAGATCCACTTGATCCTGACGCAGTTCCCACTTGTGGCACAAGCGCAGCTCCCCGCTGAGCGAGTCGGCGATGGTGTTCTTTATTCCTGCCAGATGGAAGGGTACCAGAAACATCCCTTGGGCGATGGCCCAGTGCCACAGATCCTGTGCTTCCTTGGAAAGGGCTGGGGATCTGGTGCCTCCCTGCTTCTGGATGTAGAACATCGTGGTGGTGTTGTCGGTGAAGATCCTTACCACCTTGCCCTTGAGGGACAGGAGGAACGACCTGAGGGCCCAGAACACAGCTCGGCGCTCCAGGACATTGATGTGTAGTGACCTCTGCTCCGGGAGCCAAAAGGCCTCTTGCGTGGAGATCTCCGGTGTGCACCCCCCCATCCCTCCAGTGAGGCGTCCGTCGTCTCCGTCTCCTGATGTGCCGGGGTCTGGAAGTCCATACCTGCCGCCAGATGCGCGCGGGTGCCTCACCACCGGATTGCTTGGCAGAAGGTCTCATTAAGCAAGATCATGTCTTTGAAGCTGCTCTTCGCCTGCATCCAACGGCCATCGAGGAACTCTTGTAGTGGACGCATCCGCAACCTGCACAGGTGCACAAGGTAGATGCACGAGGACATCATGCTGAGCAGGGACTTGATGGACCTCACCCTGGTCACGTCCATGGTCGACAGTTGTTGCACCTTTCCCAGGATGGCCTTCATCCTTTGCTCCGACGGAGAGGCCAATCGCACCACTGTGTCGAGCATGGCTCCCAGGAACAGGGCGACTTGCGACGGCCCTAAGTGGGATTTCGCGAAGTTGATCGAGAATCCCAGCTCTGTGAGCAGTTGGATGGTCTTCGCAGTGTGCCCTCTCTTGTCTTTGCTCGGATGAGCCAATCGTCCAGGTAGGGGTAGACGTAGATCCCCTGCAGGCGCAGCCGCGCCGCCACTGGTGCTAGGCACTTGGTGAATACCCTGGGTGCCGACTTTAATCCGAAGGGGAGAGCCTTGAACTGATAATGTCGCCCTTGGACTACGAATCTCAGGAACTTTCAATGTCCTTTTAGAATGGGGATGTGAAAGTAGGCATCCTCCAAGTCCAGTGACGATAGGAAGTCGCCTTCCTCCAGCTGTACCAGCACGTGCTGGAGGGTGACCGACCGGAACTTCTGGGACTTGATGTACTTGTTTAGACGACGAAGGTCCAGGATGGGCCGCCAGCCGCCGGTCTTCTTCCTTACGAGGAAGTATCATGAGTTACACTCCGGAGCCCCACAGCCTCTTTGGGACGAGCTCGATGGCTCCTTTCTTCAGCATCACTCTTACTTCCAGCAGCAGTTGAGGGACGTGGTTTTCCTTCCTGGCCACGGGTGGAACGCGGGAGCACTTCTTTAGAAACTCGAGAGTGTCCGCGGGCCAGGGTATACAGCACCCATCGGTCGGTGGAGATGGACTCCCACACGCTGACGAACTTCGCCAGCCAGCCTCTCACTGGGTGTTCAGGTGGGGGCCCGACGCTACATCTGGTTCAGTCCTGCTTGGCAGCGGCCTTGCCGCCTTGGCGATGACGATGAGATCCTCCTGACTTGTCGGGTCCTCTGTAGGCCTCCTGCGATGAGGAGCGGGCCGCCTTGCGGTACGTCGAGGAGCCGCCGCCGAATCTTTTGGAGGCACCTTGCTTGCCTCCGGAGTTCCGGAAGGGCAGCCGTCATCGTTGAAGAACCCCCAAGGCCCGAGCCGTCTGTGTCGGCCTTGATGGCCTGCAGTGACTCGTCCACAGTCTTCCCAAACAGATTGTTCCCGTCGAAGGGCATGTCTAGAACCCTGGGCTGCACGTCTTGGCGGAAATCGGTTGCCTTGAGCCAACCGCGCCGGCGAAGGCAAACACAGTTGCCCATCTGGCGAAAGCGGTGTCAGAAATGTCCATGGCCACCGTTATGGCGTGGTCCGACGCCACCTCGCCTTCCTGTAGGATTCTCAAGGGCCTCAGCCCTCTTATCGTCCGGGAGGAAGTCTAGCATGGGAGCGATCTTAAACCACAGCTCCCTGTCGTAGCGAGCCACAATCGCGAGGGCGTTGGCCACTTTAATAGTTGTCGCCGCCGATGAGATGACTCGGCGTCCCATGGCGTCCAGTTCCTTCCCCTCGCCGTCTGGCAAGGACATTGAAGTTGAAGCCGTCGCCCCCACCGCTTTCTTCTTGGCCGCCGCGGAGACAACTGAATCGAGGACGGCTGTGCCCTGAGGCACATAGGGGCGGAGTCCGGGACCCGGTACTTCTTCTCGTACCGGTCTCTCTTAGCAGGAGCCTTGGACGGGTTCTTCAGGAGTGCCAGCCCCTCGTCCCAGATGTCGTCCAGTAACGGGACTGCAAGGACAGTCTTCTTTCTTGGCCTCCCGCCGTTGGTATAGGAAGCCCTCCTTCTGTTCTTCGGGGCAGAGCTGGAAGAGCTCAGATTCCCTGGCGATCATGGCGTGGAAGGAGCCAATTTCGTCAGGGGGAGGCCCGAGCGGGAGGTGATGTGAGGTCCATTCCATCGTCACCGCCGCAGTCGTCCGTCCCCGCTGTCTCCGTTCCCGTCTCATCCCTCGGTGGAGGGGAAGGAGGTGAAGGCTGGAAAGGAGGGGGGTGGATTCGCTTCCGCTTGCTTGGTGGGCTTCCCGATGGTCCAGGCTCCGCTGGATCGTCCGCTGGGGGTAAGGGAAACTTTGTCCTTATCTCCGTACACAAGGCCTGAATAGCCATCAAGATCGCTCCTGAGTTGTCTTGTGGCACAGACACCGGTTGCGACGGGAGCGATGGTTGGGGAGTAGGATCCTCTCTCCTCCACGGCCTGCGGCTCCTCGTCGGCACCACCGTCGCTTTCTTAGTCTGCCTCGTCGGGATCCCTCCCGTAGGACCGGACCTCCTCAAACTTCTTGTCCAGGATGTTTGCGACGCCAGCCAGCTCATCCTCAGAGGTGGTATCTGTGTCCATAATGGCTACCGCCCCCCCCCCTTCTCCACCTGGGGTTTCACGGGGGTCTTATCAATAGGCTGAAAAGAGGATTCCCTCCGTGGTGGTAGTGAAACTCTAGGCCCAGAGGTCATCTCCACTGGGATAGCCTCTGCAGGCTTCGCCGGGGCTGCCGCGACTCCCTCAATCGAGGCCTCAGCCGGGTGAATCAAGGCCTTCGCAACTTTGGGCGTGCCTGAGGCTTTCACCTTGGGGGGAGGGTCGCTGCCTCGCTCCCCCCTCGGCTGCAGCCGTCGGAAATCGACCGGGGCTTACCCGGGTTCTCCGACTACCTTTTCCCCGAGCCAGAGCGTTGGCTCGTGGTTGATGGCGTCTGTGACATAGCGCCCTGCCTGGCAGCCAAAGAGCCTGACCCATCGGCGCTCCCGGTGCCCACGGACTCGCTGTGCTTTGCCTTCTGTTGGGCCCCCGTCGGCGGAGCGCCCTCAAAGGTCTTAGAAGACCGCTCTGACTTCTTCTCACCTGCTGCTGGGCTCTTCTCCTCCAGCAAGTTGCTGAGTCGAGTACGATGATCCTTCATTGTACGTTCAGACATATTCTTACAAAACGCACAGTCCTTCTCCACGTGCGATTTGTCGTCGTGAAGGCAGTAGAGGCACCGAGAGTGCTCATCTTCCTTGAAGACATTTTGTAATCCGCATCGAGGGCAGCTCGTGAAAAGCTTGGATCCTGGCGTCGTGTTTCCTTTGTCCTGGGCCATGTCCACGCAGGGTAGGCCTCAAAGATCTTCAGGAATCCTCCAAGAAGCGAAACTCGACGGAAACTCACCCTTGAGGGGCGTAGAAAATTCCGAAACGGGTCCCTGTTGATCGGAAGTAGTCTCGGTGGAGTTTGAGGCTCGAATGACCAAAAAATGAGAGTAAACTCTTTGAAAAATCGCAAAACGCAGTAAAAGCTCGAGAGCTATAGCACGAGGACTCCCAACACTTGAACGTGCGGTAAAAATCTGAAGATGGCTGCCAGAGGAGGGGCTTAGGTAGAGGGCAGTCATTGGCTGGGGGCAGTATGACACAGAGACCAGTGATATGTTATTAGGAGAAAGACAGTTCAGAAACTAAACTGAAACTGATTTTTTCTTTACCGAGGATTCCCAGCCTGACGACGAGGAATATTCATGAGCATGTGAATCCATGTCAGACCCCATGCTGGAGAAATGAATATCTTGTAAAAAAGGCAAAGTGGAATAAGCATTAGAGACATACACCCGCAAATGTGAAAGCGGTACACCTGCAAGAGAAGCCCTGGCAGGATTGTATATTGGGCAGATTCAAGGGAAGACCAACAAGTATGAGAGACTATGAAGTTTGTGAGTGTGCACAGAGCACACACGAGAAAAACCCTTGCAGGAGGGTATAGCAGGAGTATGCAGGTCGGAAGTGTTGTTAGAGAGAATTCTCATTCTATGGCTAATTTCCCTTACCTATATAGTCCCCCAGCAGCTTTGCTGGATTTGAAGGGTTTGTTTCTTTTCTCCTGCTAAGAGCGAGACTCTTTTTCCCACTCTCAGGCCTTTTTTCTAGGTGTGTTCAAGGCTTTTTTGTGTTTAATGTCTATGGGGTTTTTCTCACCTCCATAGGAACCATCTTTGTTCACATGTGTTACACAGCACCCTCAGTGCAGTGACACAGGGATGTCGTAGCGACCCCCAAACAGACTCCGTACACCCTGGGACTGACTATTGTCTCCCAGGGCATGTAAAGTCACAATTGACTTTACTAGTCAATGTTTATTAAATAAACCAGTACAACCCATCTTACTATGGAGGTACTGGAAAGGGTTAATAATTTTTCCCTTATGTTCATTTTCGAGAGGGTACCGTACTGTCCCCCTCTATCTCAAATGTTTCTGGTTGGTGGCAGTGGTTACTACCATAAATATTCAACCGTGAATATTTCCCTATGGGAATTTTCCATTGATTCGAGGCTACCACTTTTTCTGACAGCCTCTAACATACCGCTGGTAAAAAAAAAAAAAAATTAAATAAAAATGTTGCTCCGGTAGGTTTTATTTGCCAGAACTTTAATATAACTTCTTTCTTGTGTCCTTCTCTAAACTCCTAACCCAGGTCGGGGATCCTTTGTTCGTCCGTTTGGCGGGCCTCTGCCAAGAAGCCCTCCTTTCGGCGCCACGGAGTCTGGGGTGGGTCCATTGTGTGGGGGGGAGAGGGCAGGGGGGGGAGAGTAGGACCCCTGGACAGGGTTGCCTCTGCCACCCATGTCGCACTCTATCCTGATAGGCTGGAGGGTCTTCCGCCAAGATGACCACTCCACTGTGTGAGTGACAGCTAGGCTGTATGAATGGGGATCTTTTTGCATAAAAGCAGAGTCCTGAGGACTGGAAGAGCAAGACGTCGCCACTGGAACTAAGAAACCGAAGAGGAGAGAAGCCAAAGACCCCTGCAACGACTGAACCACCGGTGAAGCCCTGCTGCAGCGTCTCACCCCTTTTCTCCACACGACGAGAGAAGATCTTCATCTGCAAGAGCCTTCCTCCCTTGAGCTGGTGGGACCAACCAGTTTGCCAATCGCCTTCCCGGACCTGCCTTGGTCGAATCACGAGTACCCTGTACTCGGAGGCTGGAGAGCCAGGCACCAGTCCACCCGGACCGCGATTTAAAGGAGCGTACCTTTTATTTGTCGGGCAGCACCGCAGCTGGTTTCATCCCTGGTTAGTGCAGTAACTCGAACCTTCCTCCACGACGAGAGCCTCTCTTTCCTCTGCTGGATCCCCCGAGCTGCAGGAACTACCAGGAACAACCGCCACCGCAGGAGCCACTTCTTCATTGTAAAAGTATATTGTTCCGCCCGGCCACCCTTTCTTCGCAGTAGCTCCAAAGGTGTTTTAAATCCTTTACCTACCTGTTGGGTTGGCCGTCCCTCTCTCTTAACATTGTCTTTCACCTTCTGCATCCACCTTTCCAAAATCGTTGACCAAAGACCTGACTGCAGCTACAAGAACATTTTGCTCCTGGGCCCTTGCCCTGTACCACTGACTCTGGCACATGCCTACTGACTCTGGCTACATTTGTTAGAACTGCTTTCTTTAGATTGCTTCTCAACTAGAACTGTGTTGGTGCACCTACTTCTTATAACTACCCTTTTTAAAACTTGTGAAATGCCATTTTGCTCAGTTTTCATTTAAGTATTTCCTATACTGATGCACTGTCTTGCTTAAAATGGTTCACAAACTCATGGGAAGTGTTGCTAGGGTGTGTTAGAAGCTATTTCTGAATAACCTGTGAGTTCCCTCCCTTGTGAGAAATTGATAGAGTATCCCTTGTGTGTAGTTTTCACTGTGCCGTTTTGCTCAGTTTTTACTCTGGTTCACTTGGGAGTGTGTATATTTTTCTTTGACTTATTTTAACTTGCTTGATGACTGTGATACATTTGTTTTATTAGAAGTGTATGAAATAAATATATATTGACTTTTTAATACAAAGCTTTGGTCAGTGTTTCCTTGTGCCATAGTACTGTAGGCCTATTGTGTAAACCCTGAATACTGCTCATCTCCCTCTTGAGATAAGTCTGACTGCTCAGCCACAGCTACCAACCAGATCTTCGTGGTACAGACTGATACCAAAGGGGATGTATTGCTCTCACCTGTAGTCCTAATCTTCTGTAGTGCTCCCTAAGGGAACTGCACAGGATTCTGCCTAAAAAGTGTTTTTCATATAAGAAAGACCTGGCAGGAAAGCATACCGGGCATCATCAAGTTGAACAGTGAGTAATATACAGTACCCAAGGAAGCCCTGATAAGGATATACCAGGAATAGCAAAAGGCTGTGGATACATATTAAAGAGGAGAGAAAACCTGGCAGGCGAGTACACCGGTTATCCTAACACGATACAGACTAACAGCCCATGTTGTTGATGAAGAGAAAAATAAGGAACTGATATTCTTGAATATGCAAAAAAAAAATTAAAAAAAAAAAAAAAAAAAAAGAGTGAAGAGAAATCTAGGGGGAAGAGAATCACCCTCTGGAATAAAGAACTATATCATTCTGGAACTTGTGTGGAGTCAAGCATTTCCTTTTTGAACATTTGTACACTATTGAAGGCCAAAGATATTTTCCCTTTTCAACTTCAGAGTTGATTTTTAGAGCGTGATGGCCAGAATAGTACTTTGGACACAGGACGGTTTTGCTTTCGACATTGACAGACCCTTAGTTTTGGTTTCAGGGACAGAGGTATTTTACAACCCCTTTTTATTTTAATAAAATTAATTGATCGAAACCGGGAACTCCTTGTGTACGAGTATCATTCTTGGGTCCTCACATTCCCCATAACAATAAGCAAAAGGCAAGTGAAGTCAAGCCGAAGGCTTTACTTCTCTTCAAAATGTCATATCAGGTTCAAAATGGTAGCAAAAGCAAAGGGAGTCCCACAGGACCAATGAAGGTAAAGTTGGAAAAATAAAAAATGTTTCATTTTATTCACTTACGGATGCTCTAAAATGGGTGATTGGAGGTAGTGTTTGCTCCCCTCTCTTCCGAAATAGAAGCAACTTTAGGCAGAGTGCTGGTTCAAACCTCAGTGTCCAGCTTTTTCTTTGACTAATGAACCAGGACCCCCGATTTACTCTTATAGGCTCAACCGGCTTACGCTCTTGAGAGTTTGAGAGCTCCAGCACACCCCTGTATTGAAGTGTCAAGAGTAGGGGGGTATGTACCTCGGCATATGTCCCTTGGCGAGACTGTGGCTAAATTTAAGCAAAAGCTTCAGTTCTACTATGGAAGGATCCTATTTTGCAGGGGTAGTACTTTTTCCTTTTCTCTGAGAGTACATGAGGTGACCAATCACTTTGTGTGGCTAGCTGTGGAGTTTCTTCAGTGCTGACCGTGCTAGACATAATAGGCGGATAGGTCTCCCTGGTTCTCCAAATCAACCCCGATTTTTCACCACTACTAAAGTGGGTGCAAGGATTGGGCATCACCTATGGTGGATATGGTATTTAAGGTATCTCATGGTTGCCAGGTGATTTCTCCATGGACCAACCTGATGTGTACTCTTTGCAGACGGGGTAAAAAACGATAGTTTTCTTTTTAGAAAACCTCTGCCGAATTCTGTTCAGGGGCAGAGGTCATCCCCGGTCCTCAAATACTTCACCGCTTGAGGTGGAAAGCCCATCCTGCGCCAGTTCGGCATACATAGTGTGGGACACAGTGTTTGACTCTGCACTTTCCTTCGGTGTGGTTCCCTGTAAGGCAGTTATACTCTGTTGTCCTTCCAAGGAAACTTCGCGTTGCATTCAGGGCAGAATTTAAAAGGAATATTTTTCATAAGCATACCCACAGTGGAGGCTAGCCGAAAGTGTAAGTGTGTGGGGGAATTAAAGGGATTCTAATGTCACAGGAAGATATCGAATCTCCCACACTCTCCCTACTCTATGCCTATTGGTGGTTGTATAACTTCATCAATTGACATCGGTCTGATGACTCGCTGGCCACTTCTTTGCATCCGAACAATTAGATTTTTAATGATATCCAAAGAAGCGTTTGTATGGCATCAAGTCAAAATGTTTTGGATCCACCACACTCATGCGCAAAGCCATTGCTGATTTAAAAACCATCTGAGGAGGTCAACGCTCGAGGGATACATTACATTTTGCCCTTTTCATGGACTGGGCCAGATTAAAACAGAAGAGCAGGTGCAGGTGACACTTGGAAACAGTGGAGAGTCGGGCACGTCTGCCCCATTTCAGAAACGTGCACAGTTTGTGGTCAATGGTGCAGTTTTTGAAAGTAATGGATGAGAAAAAAGGACGCTATGTAGTCTCAAGTCCATGAAAGAGGTTTCAGTACTTCTCCCCAGTGTTCTGTTCATAAGCAAGAGTACTCGGGTAAAGTCAGCAAAACACAGAATCAGGGTTATGGAGCTACTTCCAACATGGAAGCTGGATGGGAATATTGGCTGTGTTGCTCTACTATTTTTTAAGCATTTTAGATAGGTTTATTGGATATTTACCTCTCAACTGCAATACGGAATTTAGTGCAGTGAGGTACGAATCGCATTCTAAAATCTTTGCTGGGCACTCCCCATTTCAAATGAGTAGATGGACTAAATCTAAAAAGGCAACAAGTTGAGCAGTAGACTTGTAAATTATTCCAATAAATTACAGCCCTGAAAAAGAATCAAACATTATTTTCGGGCTGAGAAATCTCAACTTTGCTGAATTCATCATACTTTAGAATACTCGAATAATAAAGAAGCACAATTGTGAAAAAGAGCAGAACTACTCCACCAACATTTTGACTATTTTAAAACAAACTAGATTCAATTCATAGGACTACTTTCCACAAAGTGCATTTTTTTTCACTACAGTGCATCCTTTGATTCCTCAAAAACAGACAGTACTTGTAAAAGGAAGGGTACCTAAAGTATTTAATTGCCGCAATGATTGAGCGGTGAAATTCTCACACTACGCTAGGAATCACTGTTTGGGTAGTATCCATATATGACTGAAAGGTTAAGCTGCATTGATGCAAAGAAGGTATTTATTGAGTTCTAGCATCTCTCCCGATGATGCATACAAATAATATAGAAGTCGGGCTTCATACCCAGCAAGTTAAAATGGTCACTCTGGAGTTGCAACCCTACTGCACATTGCATAACAAATCTATTCCTGAAAAAATAAATTACTTACGGCTCTGGGTCTAGCATGTCATTTTTCTTTTTTTCACACTGATCTTTGGAGATTGTCCTGTAGATGAATAAAACAAGTATTTAAAATGGCACAGATACTTCTTTGCAGGTTTTGAAATGCCAATACAATGGTGTGAACTAAGCACAAACAACCAATGACAAATATTTCGTTTTTCAGATGAATCTGTGACCATTGCAGTCTTTAATAATCTGAAACATGATCACTGCACGGTATTTGGTAGCCTGAGCATAATGAATACCAAAGCCAAAGATATACCATGAGAACAAACATTTGAATACAGGGCACACAAAAGGGAACATTGTTAAAGTAGGTAAAGTAGAGGTAAGAATATGACTCGGCAAACACCAGAGAGGCACGATCATTCTTGAGCAAAACAGGTCTTTCTAAAGTTAGCGAGGGAACCACTACTAGAGCTTGCTCTCAGCTCTATTGTATAGGGTGTCAGGGCACACATATTCAGGTAAACTGGAATCTAAGCTTCCTAGCAGTAGGGGAAGTTGAGTAAGGTCAACACTTAGGAGGGGAACAGGGAAGACAGTTCTGCTGCGCAACAGTTTGAATAAAAGAAACGGCTAGACAAAAAGGTTCCTACGGAAACAAGATCTTTATCAATCATTATGTACAAAGAGAAAATATTTTGTTGGACTAAGCTACACGGCGCAGCATTGCCCAAAACACGTGCCTTCTGACAAGCATTCTAATACGTTGTTTTTGCCCTCCTAAATTTGGTATCTTGTTTGGTTTTTTTTCTTGCCTTTGGGTCTGCGATCTTATTTATGTATTTGTGCACAAATGCTCACAAATGTGGTGTTGGATGACAAATGTGGCATGACTAACACACCTCAAATAAACATTGAAGTTTGGTGGATGCCTTAGCTATAGTGAAGAATTAGCAACTAACCATAGTGAGGATCACACAATGCCTGTGGTTCATAAGAGGGAAAGGATTTGAAAGAATGGCAGTTCTAACGAATGGAACATGGCATGGGCTTCACATGAGACTATAGAAAATAAGTAATGGTGTTGGCTCAAATAACCTTTATCCCCCCACCCCTTAATCCAAAGGAAACCAGATTCACAATAGTAGCAATAAATCAGTGGTACAAGATTTCTTCAGTAGAGTTTGACCCATGAAGCCCTACCTCCACTTAACAATTGATTGCCCAAACATGGCGCTTCTTCACAACCAGTAGAGTAAAAGAAAAGATGATATGAGACGTCAAACCACCATAAATAGAATGTTTTGGTAAAGGATTACTTCAAGATAAAGACCATTTCTGTTGGAGTGAATGACTACCTTTACCGGAATGTTATTCAGTAACAGCCAAATAAACAAACCTGCATAATAGTTGAAGTAAAAGCAATCAAGTGGATGGAAGATCTCTAGTGCCAGTGCGGGATGTAAAGACCATTTACAGAGAAGGATGGAAATCTTTAAATTATCCCTCTTTGTTAGAAAATTGGTGGAGGCATTTGTGAATGGTGGCAGACATCACATTAAGGGCATCAGGCCCTGGCATTGAGATTCCAGGAGGCCTAATATTACATTACTGAGGCGACACTGGGATCGCGTGGCTCAGCGTGTACTATACAGCCGCTGCCCGCCCAGGTGCAGATTATTGAGAATCACGGCACAGGCAGACACAGCGTTGGAGCGAGGCTGCCAGGGAAAGCAGTGGCAAGCAACAGAGGACAGGGTGGCCCCGGGCCATACAGTGGTGACAACGGGAAGCTTTGGTGCATTACGGCATACTACACATCGCCCAGGCAGCTTTATGGGGGTCCCGGACTAAGTTAAGTGCTTGCGCTGCATAATCATTGTATTTCATGATTTTCCTTTTTTCATTAATGGACGTGCGGCCAACAGCTACGTGTTGTTGACCTACATTGTGTTCAGTTACGGATCACGAAAATGGAACAGGTTACTTACCTTTAACTGTTGTTCTCCATCATGGGTCTGGCAGGGATTCACATGCTCATGAATATTCCCTGTCAGGCCGGGAATCCTCTGTAAAAGAAAAAAACAGTTTCATTTTCACTTATAAACTGTCTTTCTGCTATAAACCAATCACTGAGCTCTGGGTCATACTGCCCCCAGCCAATGACTGCCCTCTCTCTAAGCCCCTCTTCTGGCAGCCATCTTCTGATTAGGTAGCATGTAAAGTGGCAATATGACCAAGAAAAACCGCAGAGGGGCAGGAGGGAGGGGTTGCATGCAAATCCATGCCAGGCCCATGCTAGAGAACAACATTTACAGTAAGTAAGTTGTAACTTCTCCAGCATGGTGTCTGACATGGATTCAAATGCTCATGAATAAAGAATACATAGCAGTACATACATAAACAACCCGGGAGGTGGCAAGGCGCAACAGAAGCAATTACTCTTACCTTCTCACCAGGCTCACCTTCAAACGAGTTGGTTGCGCAGCACTGCTTGGCCGCCCCTGGACTCTTTCTGGAATCTGTCGAGGCAGTAACATTTTGTGAAGGTGTGGGTATACCTCAACGTAGCAGCCCTGCATATTTCCAGCAGGGGCACACAAGACAGGAACACCGTCTTCGCAGCGATCGCTCTGGTAGAATGGGCTCTCGGACAGCCAGGCAGCGGTTGGTTTGCCAACTGGTGACAACGAGAGATGCAGCGGAGAGCCACCTGGAGATGGAAGCCTTGGATAAGGCCTTCCCATGATTCACAGGACCAAAGGTCACAAAAAGTTGAGATGTCTTCCTGAAACTATTTGTGCGGGCCACATAGAACTTCAGAGCACGCGTCACATCCAGCGAGTGCAGAGTCCTTTCAGCCGGCAACAAAGGCTTCTGAAGAAAAAAAAAAAAACAGGCATCACCAAAGGTTCATTGAGATGGAATTTAGACTGAACCTTCCTCATAAAGGAGGGGAGCATCCACAGCACCACCACTGAATCGTGCAAAGTCAGATAAGGCTGCTTGCAGGACAGGGCCTGGATCTCACCTACTCTCCTGACAGAGGCGATAGCCACAAGGAAAGCAGTCTCCCACGAAAGGTACTTGAGAGAGGCTTGATGCATTGGCTCGAATGGGGCCCCCACGAGCCTGGTCAGAACCACGTTGAATGCCCACGCCGGAGCCTTCACCGACAGGAACATCTAAAGAGTCCCTTAAGGAACTTCTTGACTAGACGACGAGACCAAATAGAAGACAGTCCCGGAGAACTAGTGTAGCGGGAGATAGCCGCCAGATGCACTTTGATGGAGGCGTGCGCCAGCCCCGCCTTAGCCAAACATAACAAGTATGCAAGGATCTGAAGGGCAGTGGCCCTCATCAGGTTGATCTTCTGCAATCTGCACCAAGTCGCGAACTGCTTCCACTTGTGCCCATAGCATTTAAAAGTCGACGATGCTCTGGTCCTGGCAAGGACCTCCCTGCATTCCACCTGCAGCTCGTACCCACCAAACTAAGGCTGCAGGAGCCAGGCCTTCAGGTTCAGCGAGCCTGGGTCGTGGTGCAGGATTGCACCTCTTTCTGTAGCGAGCAGATCCGCAACCACTGGTACACTGACTGGAGGTTGCATCGACAGGCTGAGAAGGTCCGGTTACCAGATATGCCCTGGCCACGCCGGGGCGACGAGGATTATCTTGCACCGGCACCGTTTGAGTTGACGGATTACACGTAGTAGCAGAGGCAACGGCAGGAACGCGTAGAGGAACAGACCCCCACCCACGCCAAGGATGGTGGAACCTGCTGGTGAATCTCCAGCACTTGGTGTTCGCTGCCGTCGCAAATAGATCGATCGGGGGTCTTCCCCACCAGAGGAAAAGGTTGTCCACTTTCCACTTGATCGTGTGGAGTTCCCACTCGTGAGAATCGGCTACAGTGTTTTTGACTCCCGCCAGGTGAAACAGAATGAGACACATCCCATGGGAGACGGCCCAGTGCCACAACTCCTGCGCGGGGATCTGGTGTCCCCCTGCTTCCTGATGTAAAACATTGTGGTGGTATTGTCTGTGAAGAACCTCACCCCTTTGCCCTTGAGGGACGTAAGGAATGAATTGAGGGCCGAATAACACTGATTGCAGTTCCAGGACATTGATGTGTAGCTCCTCCTCCTCCGGTAGCCACATGCCTCTGGCGTGGAGACGTCCGGTGTGGGCTGCCCAGCCCTCCAGGGAAGCGTTCGTGAAGACAATCTCCTGGTATGGGGGGTCTCTGGAAGTCTGTGCCTCCGGAGATGTTGGAGCGCATGCCCCACCACCTTATTGCGCGACGGAACTCCTCGTCAAGCACAATCCTGTCCTTGAAGCTTCCGGACACCTGGATCCAGTGGGCGTCCAGGAATTCCTGGAGCGGTCGCATCCGCAACCTGCACAGCCTGATCAAGTAGATACACAATGACACGCTGAGCAGCGACTTGATGGTCCTTACTGTGGCGATCTTCAGTGCTAACAGCCGTTGCACCTTGCCCAAAATGGCCGCCATTGTCTCAGAGGGGGGCCCCCAGGCAGGATACCGTGATGAGCCTGCACCCCAGGACAGCGTGTCCAATGATGGAGTCAAGCAGGACTTTGGATAGTTCACGGAGAACCCCAGATCCGTCAGCAGCCGGATGGTCCTCTCTGTGTGATCGACAGCGATGTCCTTTGGCTTGGCCAGGATGAGCCAGTCGTCGAGGTATGGGTACACATGAATTCCCTGGAGGCGCAGATGGGCCGCCACAGGAGCCAGGCACTTTGTAAAGACTCTGGGTGCCGACTTCAGTCGGAAGGGGAGAGCCTTGATCTGGTAGCGCTTCCTGTTCGGGAGAATTCTCAGAAATGTGCTAATTCCTCTCTACCTTAGAGATCCCCAGCAACTTTGCTGGATTTTGAGGACTTGTATTTTTAACCTGGAGAGAGCGAGACCCTTTTTCCCACTCTCTCATGTATTTTTGTTATGATTTGAACACTTTTTCTTTTGGTTGTGGAGTCTGACAAACGCCATAGGCATCATCTTTTACTTTGCGTCACACAGCACCTTCAGTGCAGTGGCACAGGGAAGTCTTTCAGATTTACCAAAGGCTTAAATACCTTCTCTTGGATAAACTACTGTTTCCAAGAGCAGTGAAGTGAAATTGACTACTTACATTTGTAACTTTCTAGACCCAGCACACAGTATCTTACAATAGGGTGCTGGAGGGGCTACTTAGTATCCCCTTTGTCTAGCTTCTCATGTAACATTTTTATGTTACCCTTTCCTCGATGAATGGCTGGTGGCAGTGGTTTACTTTTAACTACCGTAGTGTGCTTTTACCACGGGCTGCGTTCGCAGCTGCAGTAAAGCACCCAAGGGTGCTATTTTTGTCAAAATGGCCATGATGGTTTTTTTTCACCATTTCTTTGTGGAAAGGTCCTTCTTGAGATTTACTCTGCGCGACAAACCAGGTTTGGTCCCTTTGTTCATTTTGTCTTTGGCGGGATTCACGAGTAAAGCCTGCCTCTGGTTCCAGGGTGTCTGGCGGGGGCAGGAAGTGAGGGAGGTGCCCGAAACTCCCTGTGCTTAGTCTGCTAGGTGATTGGCCAGCTGGCTGTCCAGCAAGGACAGCCATCCTGCTGGGTGACTGACAGCTAGGCTGGAATGAATGGCAGAACCCTGCAGGCTTTTTTGGCTTTGAAGGCATAGTCGACAACTGGACGAATGAATCCAAAGAACAACTTGGAAGAGGCGCCTGCTGCAACTCGTGGACCGTTGGTATGGCCGGTGAAGCCCTGCTGCTGTGCTGAAGTTCCAAATTTGCTTCAACTAGAGAAGCCCTGCAAGAACGACTTCTCTCCTTGAGTTGGTGGAAACAATCAACTCCAAAGTAAGCTACCTGGACATCCTCTCGGATCTGGTTGAAATTCCACTGCAGTTGCTGCTGGAACCGAATAGCCAGGGAGAGGACCAACAGTTCATGTGCGTTGCTTTTAAGTTGTCCAAGAGCTCCAGGAAGATCCTCCGGACTCCCAGGAAGCAGGACTGACCGAGCCTGTGCCACCTCAACAGAGTGCTGGACCCCATATGCAAGGAAAGCCCATCTCGACAGCCAAGAGTCTGCAGTGTTGCTATTTGCTTAGACACGAGGAGCTGAAACCGCAAAGTGCCACTGAATAGAAGGTGATCCTTTTCTGTCGCTGACCGTCCTGTTGCAGTGCTGTCAGTCCAGAAAAACCAAACACCCCTTGAGGGTCCGGAAATGAATGATAATTGGTTGGCCGAAGACCAACCGCCTCATTTACAGTGTAAGAATATATATTCATTAGTCATTCATTATTACGTAGCTATTAGTTCAACTAGAGTGAAGCCATTTTAAGATGACCAGAATCGCCATTTTGTTTTCTCTCTCTGCTCTCTCCAACGTTGCCACTTTGCCTCATGTAAAACTGCTTTGCTGTAGATATTATTTCGCTTCAATGGTCCAAGGCTAAGAAACATGTTGAAACATTACACTGGAGATCCAGACAGAAATGCCCGATTCGCTCCCTCACATATCCTTGAGGACAGGGAGCAAGGCATTTAAACAGTATACGAATTCCAGCGAGTGTCCTGAAAGAATAGCAATGTACAAAACAAGCATTTAAAGAGTTGAATTATGATCGTTACGGCCCCCCTTTCTGAGCCCAGTGAGGCCCAGGAGAGCGGGCTGACCTCAAGAGCAAGAATCGAAACTTAGAGATAGTGAGGCCTGGTACGTGCCAGTCTCCTAAGCGCAGCTTGCCCATGAAAAACAAACGCTGTGTTCTCGCAAACAAAGAATGGTGTCTGTAAAACTGGAGATTCAAACTGTTACTAAATATGGTGGTCTAAGGTGTCATATTTGTCACAATGGTCAATCATCGCCTCTAATTCAAAGGGAAATGAATTGAGGGCGGCATCGAATGTGTCATTGCTGATGTAAGGTGCTCCGTTTGTATATATGTAACTGATGAACGTCTCACATGCTCTTGCGTCCCCCGAAGTCTGTTAGACACACGTCGCGGGGCGTGGGACCACTTGGCCAACTGGGACTTTTGTATTGTAATAAAACCTAGATTTTGGGAACGGAACCTCGTGTCTGGCGTATCTATTCGTGTGTGGTGACTGTGCCTTGTTTCCACATCCGAGGGTCCCTCAGGGGCCCCTTCAGTGCAGGAGTCCACCAGACGTTCTCCCTCTTTTCCTCACGACTGAGGCCCAGGAACACAGATCTGCAGAGCTGCACAGGAACAGAAGCCAGCCAAAGCCCTTTTCTTCTAACCAAAAGGTACTGTAAAGTCTAAGAGAACTTACCTCTTGTTGTGTAACCTCACTTGTTCTCAGTTGAGATTTGTCATTGTTGCTCCTGCAGAGTTGGTAACAGCTTCTTTACCTCACAAGCCTAATCAGCTTGTGGCCCTGCTTTGATTTCTTCTTTTCTACAAAGGCTTCTAAAACATTGTGCAAGACTTTTACCTACCTGTAAGAAGTGCTTCAGATCACCTAAACTTTTGCCCCATTGACTTTGGCCTAGCCGGGCTCCCTGAATGACTCTTCTTCCCTCTGACATTGTGCTTGGTCTTCCTTCCAGGAAGGGGTTAACTTTGCATTGCAGGGGGGGGTTCCAAAATTACTTACCTGCTTCAGAATATTTGTGTGATCTCTTGTTTTGTTCTAATAACCCTTTTCTTTGACATACCCCTAAGCCTGCTTCTCAATGCAAACGATGGTATATTCATGTCTAGAGGGTGCAGGGTTGGGGGCTCGACGTCTTGGCTGGTTCAGTCCTTCTTGAAGGCTGGCGTGCCGCCTTGGGAGCCTTGACAATGATGGCGGCCACCTCCGAAGGCCTTGGAACAACCCCTGTAAGCTTCCTGGGTCAGTGTGATAGGTGGTAAGATGACAATCCTCTGCCAAAACCTTTTGATGATCTGCCCGACTTCCCTCCTGAGGAACAAAAGACCGAGCTGTTGCAGCGTGTCCAAGGCACGTCCCGTCTCTGTGTCGGTCTTGAAGGTCTTAAGAAATTCATCGACGGCCTGTCCAAATAGATTGTCGAACCGCATGTCCAGGACCCTCGTTTGGACTTGCTGCATAAAGTTGGTGGCCTTTAACCAGCCACGACGACAGAGGCGGACCCCGTTCCCCATCTGCTGGAACCAAGTGCCCACAATGTCCAGGGCCACGGTGATGGCGTGGTCCGATTCCACCTCGCCGCTCTTGAAGGATCTCCATCACCTCGACCCGTTTGTCGTCAGAGAGGAAATCCAGTAGCAGGGCCATCTTGTACCATAACTCCCAGTAGTATCTAGCCAGGATCGCTAAAGCATACGCCGCCTTCACCATTGTAGCCGCCGGGTAGATGACCTTCCTACCCACTGTGTCCAACTTCTTCCCCTCGCTGTCCGGGGAACAGACGCCGACCGGTTGGATGACTTCTGCGCCACTGCAGAGACTAAAGAGTCCTGCGATGGATGCGACCGCAGACACTTGGGCGCAGACTCTGGCACCCGGTATTTCTTCTCCAGCCAGTCTCTCTTCGTGGGGGCTGAGGCAAGGTTTTTCAGCAGTGCCAGGCCCTCATCCCAGACATTGTCCAGGAGAGGCACAACCAGAATGGTCTTCGTTTTTGTCTCACGGTGGCATTAAAGGAAGCCCCCCCCTTTGTTGGTCTCCTCCGGCATGAGCTGGAAGAGTTCTGACGTGCGGGCGACCATGTAGTGGAATGAGTCCACTTCGCCCGGTGGAGAAGCCCTTGAGGGCGGAGAGATGTCGCCATTGTCGTCTGTCCTCGCAGTGTCCGTCCTCGTATCCATGGGGGTTCGGGGTGCGTGCAGAGGCTGGAAAGGCTGTGTAGGGTGCTGCTTCCTCTTCTTTGGCAGTGGTGGACCCAGTGTCAATGGGGCCGATGCCGGTGGTGCCATCAGCATCCTTTTCTGAATCTGACACAAGCGAGTGACAAATCTCTGGGAGGTGTCGGAAGAGTAGGTCCGCTGGGCCCAGCGCCTACCTCGTCATCCCTGCCGGCGTTGTCTTCGCCCCCTCTGGCGCCTACCACCTCCTCGACGTTCCCTGTTGTCATCCCCAACGTCCTCCTGGATGGTGAGGACGGAAAACTTCTCCTCGTCAGAAGAAGAAATATCTGTGCCCTGCAGAACGTCCACACCCCATGCCCCCTTTTTTTGTGTCCAGAGGGGTCGGTCTCGGGCTTAGGTAGGCATCCTCTTTTCTGGGGTCTTTCCCACTGGCTTGGCCGAAACCTCCCGCCTGGGAGGAAGAGCCACGCTGGCTGCCATCGGGGCCCTTTGAAAGGGCAGCCGCAACCAGCTCGATAGATGATTTAGCTGGACTACCTCGGCCTTCACGGGCAGGTCAGCCACCTTATCGTGAGGCTTGGCATTCTCCGGTCTCCCCCGCACCGTCCCTGGGGTAGTTCACTTCCTTTTCGACGAAGAACTGGAGCGGTGGCGGGACAAGGAGGCCGATGGTGAAGATGAGCACGCCCTGCTTACGCTGCGACCCCGACGGAAACAGACTTGCAGTGCTTGGCCTTGTCTTGGGCTCCCACGGATGGAGCGCCCGCAAGGGACTTAAAAGCCTGCTCTGACTGGCTGGATCCAGGCGATTCATGCCGCTGTGAACCACACGGGGTAGAGGCCTTGGCTTTGAGCCACGCCGCCAGCCTAATGTGCCGATCCTAAATGGTGCGCTTGATAAAGCCACGACAGATCTCGCAATCCTCTTCCTTGTACGTCGGGTGAAGCCAATAGAGGGATTGGTAACGCTGGTCATCCATGAGCAAATATTTCAGACCGCAGCTGGTGCAGAGCTTGAAGAGGGAACCCCTGTCCTTCTCCTTCAACATGGTCCGGCGACCTGTGCAGGCCCGATGGCCTTCTGGAATCTTCGAAGAAAAAACACTCTACAATTCTGCCCTTGAGGGGCGATGAAAGATGCCGAAAAAGTGATCCCTGTTAGTCGGATGAAGAAACGATAGCGCACACGGGGACTCCCAAAACCTGGACGTGCAGTAATAATCTGAAGACGGCTGCCAGAGGAGGGACTTAGGGAGAGGGCAGTCATTGGCTGGGGACAGTATGACCCAGAGCTTAGTGATTCGTTTATAGGAGAAAGACAGTTTATAAGTGAAAGTGAAACTTTTTTATTTTACTGAGGATTCCCGGCCTGACGATGGGGGATATTCATGAGCATGTGAATCCATGCCAGACCCCATGCTGAATAAGGATAATTTCTTGGAACTTAATGGTTAAGGACTGCAGAAGTAACGTGTGGAATTTAACATGTTGCTAAATTGGAGCGTGTGGAAGTTAACAAGCGAACAAACCGCATGGGCAGAGTTGGAGGAGGTTACATGTGCTTGCAATAGGTTACATGTTTGTCTTTTCATGCAACACTTCGCCTTTCAGACCATGAGTCATGTGGAATCATGTTGGGAGGAACCCAGTTTATTCCATTACGCTTGTCATGTCCATTATGTGGTTTCAGTTCATCCTTATGTGATCCTCATGTTTGGTGTCTCAGTTTAGTTATGGTCTATTCTCATGTTGTATGGGAAAGGCATGTTAGGTTACGAGTAGAGGTATGCAAGGATTAGCTGCAGGCAGGTTAGGCAACACATATGTTATTGTCATGTTGTTAAGATTTGATTTTGAGTATTTTTAACACGCACCAGGCAGAATAAACTGCATTCGGGCGCAGATATTTACTAAGATTTGTAGCGCTCAAAGTGATCAAGGTATTCACGGTGTAGCGGCTGACATATAGATCTCTAAGGTTTACTTACTTAAATAGTAAGGTTTTTAATGCCTTTCTAAAACTTTCCAGCAATGAGCAGGAGCGTATGGTAAGTGGTAGATGGTTCCATACCTTTGGCCAAAGACCGAAAACCTCCTATCCCCCTTTCAGACCTGTTTAGTCCAGGGTATGGACATTAGCATTTTATCTCCCGATCTGAGATCTCTGGATGGCCCAAGATGGTGGGTCCTAGCACTCGGATATTTTGGTGCGTGATCATAATAGCACCTGTGCATAAGGCAAGCCATCTTGAACTTTACCCGATCTCCCACCATCAGCAAATGAAGAGATCTGCGTGAGGCTGACACATGATCTCTTTTTCTCAAATGGGCTATCAGCCTAACTGCTGCATTATGGGCCCTATGAAGTCTCATCATCTGTTTAGTCGGGATCCCTGTCAGTAGGCTATTACAGTAGTCGAGATGGGAGTTAGTTAACGCCCCTACGACCACTGGGCGATCTTCTGCTGCCACAAACGGGAGCACATTCCTAGGCATACGTAGCAAATAGTATACAGCCTTCACCTTGGCACCTACCTGGGCTTCGCTCCCTAGGCTTTCCTGCCATGTACATCCCAGATTCTTAACTTTCTTTGGGAACTGGATATCTTCTCCTAAGATCCGTTATCTCTTGTTTTTCGGCTCTCTGTTTACTCCCTGCAACAAATAGAATTACCTCTGTTTTGGCCGCATTAAGCTGTAGCTGGTTGCATGCCATCCATTTTTTAATTTCCTGCATGCACTGATCAATTTTTCCAAAGGCCTCCTCTATATTCTCCGTTTCCACATAAATCTGGGTGTCGTCAGCGTAAGAGTAAAATACAGGAGTGGTGGGCACCACAATGTTTACTCACTTCGATTAAATGTACAGATCTCTTAATCAGTTTTCTATAGTTTTAGCCTGGAGCTGCCAGTTCGAAACTAGTCCTATAGCACAAGGATCAGGGAACTCAAACGGTCAATCCAAAAACTTTTTTGGATTGACCGTTTGAGTTCCCTGATACCAAAAGGAATGAATGAGGAGATTCATTTTATGTGTTTTTTGTAATTAAGAATTCCTTATTTTGTACAACACCCACAGGAGCTACCATACTTGACAACCAAGTTTGGGGTCCAGGCATTAGTGCATGAGATCCACAGATTTTGACACTTGTAGTATCTAATTCCTTTAATTTATTTCTAGGTGAACACTTTTTGCGTGCTTTGTCTAAAACATTTTTTAGGTGAACAATTTCGGCTTGCACTTATGCTGTACATCTGATGATATATATTTGTGCTTTTTAAACTAGACCCATTGCCTTTAGTCCATAACACACGAGCCTGTAATTGGTTTATATGCATACAATACATAGTAAGCTTATGGCCATGAGTTTTGTGTAATACCAGTTACTATTTGTTTGTAGATGCTAAAGAGGTAGACACACTATTTAATACATCACAGTGATGGATTAGGATTAGCGTAAACAGTGCATTACTCCACACGTATTCCTAAACACATTCAAATTCACTTTAGTTTGTTTTAATTAACAGACAGTGCATATACATTGAGACACAGCTACTCCGTAGCAAGTGTTAATTACACGAGAATAGCTTTGACAGCTTTGCTACCTATTCAACAGATCTCAGTACACATAGTGGAACAGAGGTTGTCATGGAGACATCCCCACCCCAGGGTAAACACCCGGGGGTGGGGGGTGGGGCGCGAGGCGTACTTGCTCCGGCAATCCTGTTGGACCACGGCGCCTCGCAACCGTCTCCATGGCAACCTTTAAATAGAACTCAGAGGCATGCACAAACACGTCTCTCTGCTGATGGCAGGACAACGCTGGAACTAAAGGTAAGTATCGGCGAACACTCGCTGTGTAATCCAGACGGTCGGAAATGAAAAGGGAGAGTGGCTGTCTAATCGCCTGTTTCTTTAGCAGGGACACGATTGACATATGCGTTTCGTTACGCATTTGAAACACACGCAGCTTTTTTGCTGTAAGCATAACACGGAATAGAGGAATAGAAGCCCCTGAGGCTCATAATACATTACAGAGATAGCATATTCAAGGCTATCAGGCAGGACATTTCTCAGTCCTTGATAAGCCATGAACATACAGTTCATAACGCTAAAACTAAATGGCAATTTCTGTTTTTCATTTTTTTTGGCTCAACAATTGAATACTCGTGGGACAAACCTAATGGTATGTGCGAATTTGTTAATGTATTGAATATATAACATGTAATGCACTAGAATTGACAACAAATTACCATGATTAGCTTGATGATGTAATCAAGAGCCTATGTACAGTCCTGATGAAGGTTCTAACCGAGATGCATTGGCAAAATGTATATTGATGGCATAATATGATCGCCCAACACAGTATATTAAAAATAAGTACTATTGCAACAACGGGAATGTGAATAAAACATTCCTGGCCATAACTACATGGATACAACTGATGCTTTCATTTAACTGAAAAATTTGAGAGAAAAATACAATTTTGGAAATTTGCAGCCCTGATTAGGGGGCCAACTGAGATGCGCCAGTTATAATAAGGCAACGTTGCCTTGTTTCTGTTTGTGGTCAGCGTAAGAGTGAAATCTCAATCCATACCTCTGTAAAATATCAAATAGTGGCCGGATGTATAGATTAAATATCAATGGTGACAGTGCTGATCCCTGTGGAACTCCATGTTTTAGCCATAGTAGTTCTGATAGAAACCCTTCCAGTGTTATCCGCTGCGGCCCAACCTTCAGGAAGGAGCTGAACCATTTTACCATTTATTTAAGATATGTGTTGCATGTTACCCTAACCCTTTTTCCGGTTGACCCAACTACTCCCTTCCCATCCATAACCTTTCCTAATTTTTCTCACCCAATTGGCTGTCGCGTGGTGTTCTGTACTTCTCTGTGCCAACCATGGTCGGAGGGTCGATGCCATTTGACTTTTGTGTTTCGGGAGAGGGTGTCAATACTCTCTCTTTTATGGTCTTGACACTCTGGCCCGCTTTCCTTTTTTTTTTTTTTTAAATTCAAAATTTATTGATTTTATGCAAAGTCAACAATCATCTTCATACAGAGTTTATCAATAAGATATTAGAAATGGCTTGTAAGGTGAATACCGTCTCTGTATGGAATGCACATTAGTTCCTGAGAATTAATCATTGTTGCAAGTAAAAATCTGTAATACCCAATCTCGCTCCCTCCCTCCCCCCTCCCCTCCCTTCTCTAACATTTCTAAATATGGGATTGAAAAACAACATTAAACAGTGAGACCACATCAAAAAGCTTTGAGTACAAATATAGTATCCGACCAGGACACATGACACGGCCCGTGGAGCCGCCACAACGAGAGTCATCGTTCATTGGTAGTATTGGCACAGATCGCAGCAGTAGTCTGCACACATTATGTTTACAAGGCATGTTTGGCTCTGAACTCAGACCAGGCACTTTCGACATCCGTAAGGTCTCCGCGTAGGACAGCAGTCAGGCGTTCCATTCTATAGAGATTTTGGGCAACCCCAAGCCACTCGGTTTTACTAGGGAGCTTTGGCCTCTTCCATACCATAGTGAGACAGGCTCGTGCAGCCATCAGAAGACCACATACCATCGTAGGTGCCTTTATAACTTTGTCTCCTGTTTCGATCAGACCAAACAGGATGAGCATTGGGTGCTGTACCCTTCCTTCATTGTCCAGGTCCCTAATCCAGCTAAGAACCTCCGACCAGTAAGTCTGAACCATTGTGCACCCCCACCACATGTGCCAGTAATCAGCCCGCATCCCACAGCCCCTCCAACAGTATGGGCTGACCCCTTGATACATCTTGGCGAGCCTAATCGGGTCATACTGCCACCTATACAATAACTTTATAGCATGCAGTTTATACTGGCAGGATATAGAGGATTTCGCAGTACGTCTGCAGATTTGTAGCCACAATTTTTGCGAGATTGGTCTACCCATATCTGTTTCCCATCTGCTCTTAAGCACCAGGGAGGAGGAAATATCGGCCTCGATCAAAGCCGAGTACATAGCACTTATCAGGCCACTGGAGCCCGTACATCGATCAAGAATCATTTCAAACGGGGTAAGATCCCTCTGCAGTTGGTCCTTCCAGATTGACCTTGTCATTACCCCTTTGAGTCTCAAATATAGGAAGACCGAGAGCGGGCCTATGTCAAGCGCCTCCTGGAGCTCTTGAATGGTTATAAAGGTTCCATTGCGCCATAATTGACCCGCCCTTTCCAGCCCCGCTTGATACCATGTTTCATAGCCTCCCGGTTCCGAGATTGCATCTCGGATTCCTGGTGACCAAAGGTGTCCTAAGGGAGATGGCCATGTCGTGACGCCCTTCATTTTCCCGCCGGGTTTCCATACTGCCCACAATGTGCCCAAGATAGGGTGGGATCTGATTCCCTCCCGCAATTGAGATCTGGGGACCCATAACCATTCGGACACAATAAAGGGACGGAGGTGATAATTATCCAGCGCTATCCACTGGGGTTCTGAACGTTGCCTAAAGTGCGGGACAAGAACCCTAAGTTGTGTCGCCCTGTAATATGTCTCCATATCCGGGAGGCCTACCCCTGCGTTGTCTTTGCGGAGTTGGAGTAAAGATCTCGGAATCCTTGGCCTCTGGCCCTGCCATAGGAAGGTCAGAAACAGTTTTCTCACTGCCGTGAAATATTCTGGGGGGATCCTAATGGGGAGCATCTGAAATAAATATAATATTTTAGGGAGAAAGACCATCTTTATGGCATTTAAACGGCCCATCCAGGAGATCGTGAGCTTAGACCATCGTTGGCTATCTTTCTGTAGGGCGAGTGATAGTGGTGGAAAGTTAGCTCCATATAAGGAGTCAAGATCACGGGTGACATTGATGCCCAAGTAACGGAGGGTAGTAAGGCTGACTTGAACTCCTAGCAGGGCAAAGCGCACGATCTCAGAATCCCTGTCTTTGTCAATCGGGAGGAGGACTGACTTCCCTGTGTTGATTCTTAAGCCGGCCAGTGCACCGTATTCCTCAATTATGTTGAGCGCAGCTGGGATCGAGTCTAAGGGGTCCGTCAGATGAAGCAGGATATCATCCGCGTATAGTCCCAGTTTGTACTCCCTATCTCCTACTGTGATGCCCTTAACTCTACTGTCACTCCTTAATTTCTGCGCCAATGGTTCGAGGGACATCACAAACAATATTGCTGACAGTGGGCAACCCTGTCTCGTTCCTCTTTCAAGGGGAAACCAGCGAGAGTATCCTCCATTCACCGCCACAGTCGTCGTGGGGGAGGTGTACAATGCTTTAATGGCGCAGCAGAGTTTCGGTCCCAACCCATTAGACACTAACACTCTTTCTAAAAAGTCCCATGACACCCTATCAAAAGCCTTCTCAGCATCCAACGACAAAAGAGATGGGTCCCCCTTCATTCCCTGTGCCTCGTGAAGTAAGTGTAGTGTTTTCCTCATGGTATCTGCGCCTTGCCTGCCCAGGACAAAGCCAACTTGGTCAGAGTGTATCAGTCTAGGGAGATATGTTTCAAGCCGAGCCGCAATGACTCTGGCATACACCTTAGCGTCGATGTTAAGGAGCGAGATGGGCCGATAAGAACTACAGTATTTGGGGTCTCGACCTTCCTTAGGAATTACAGCCAGGAGGACCTGAGAGAAGGATGGGGGGGCCTGACCCGTATTGAAGATATGGTTAAATAAGGATGCTAGGAAAGGGGCAAGAAGGGTAGAGAATGCTTTATAGAAACCTGGTGTGAATCCGTCATCCCCTGGGGCTTTCCCTATTTTCAGCCTCTTAATGGCATTCTCAACTTCATCTTCAGTGATTGGTGTATCTAGGGATTCGGCCTCCGTACCCGTGAGAGTAGGAAGACGTGCATCCTCAAGATATGCGTCTATGCTTCCTACAGGGGGAGGGGGATCACACATATATAGGTCTTCATAGAAGTAGGCAAATGCCTCTTGTATGTCCTCCGGGGACGTGACAGTCGTATCTATAAGAGTGCCGTCAGTCCTCTCAATTATATCGACCCATCTTTCCGCTTTCTGTGCACGAAGGCGAGCTGCTAACAGAGCGTCTGCTTTATCCCCCTTCTCGTAATACTTTTGCTTAAGGCACTGTAGGGTCTGGGCTGTTTTGCCAGCAATAAGTATCCTTAATTCTTCTCTGAGTTGTTTGGCTTCAGTTAAGTACCTAGGCCTATCGGACGGGGAAGATTGCGCCAAGTTCTGAGCCACACTAAGCCTCTCCCTGATGCCCCTCTCCATTAAAGCGCGTTCCCTTTTCTTTCGGGCCCCTTCCCTTATAAGGACTCCCCTCCAAGTTGCCTTGGCTGCCTCCCACACAGACACCTTCCCCACTTCTCCTGTATCATTAGTGGAAAAGAATTGCACGATTTCGGTTTCAAAGGTCTCCTTAAAGACCGGGTCAGCCCAGAGGGATTCATTACACCTCCATTTGGTATTCCGGGGTGCGAGCTCAGTCCAAGATATGTCAATCGCAACCATGTCGTGGTCGGACCATGCGGAGGGATATATAGTGGCAGCTTGCAGCACGCGTAGAAGATCGTTGGATAGGAAAATATAGTCGATGCGTGTGAGTGTGTCGTGGGGGAGGGAGTGAAAGGTAAAGCCTCTTTCTAACGGGTGCAGATATCGCCAGCTATCAACAAGGCCATACAGATCAAGGGTAAACTTAATGTCAGCCTCAGTTCGGATTACGGGCGGGTCTAATGCGTCGGCTCTGGTCTGTCTGTCAATGGAGCTGTCCATCCATGTATTAAAGTCCCCACCCAGGACAGTGTGCCCCTTAGCCATATTAAAGACCTTCTCGGAGATCTTATGAAGGAATCGATTTTGTCCCTGATTGGGTGCGTAAAGTGTGGCCAGAGTAATCATTATGCCCCCTATGTTGCCCACAACCGTGATCGCCCTACCTTCATTATCTGTCCATATGTCAAGAACTGTCATCCGCAGGCTTTTGCGAATCAGAATCCCCACCCCAGCCTTCTTCAATATACCCGAGCTCCAGTAAGCGAGCCCAATCTCCCTTGACGGTATGGTCCTCTCCTCACCCCTCTGGTATCTCGTTTCTTGAAGGAACAGGATGTCTATGTTCGACTGCCTGAATTCCCTGGCCACCATTGATCGTTTCGTGGGGGAGTTCAAGCCTTTGACGTTAAGTGTGCAAATGCGTAATGTGTCACTACGGGGCGTAGGTGCCATCATGGATATATTCAGAGATCGTGGGCGGCCATTTCGTCTGAGCCGTGGCACATATCCCGTCGGCTATTGCAATGTGTGGGTCAGTGTCATAAGAGTGGATCCCAAAGAATTTTCTAGAGGCCAACGACCAGATCGTTTGGCGCGTACAGTGGACCCCAGTGTTTCGGAGGTGCATCTGTACTTCTATTGGATCAAGATTAATGCAAACTGTGCGTTCTCCAAACACCCCCTCCCCCACCCCCCTCCCCAACCCCAACGTAATCGGCGCCCGATTCGCCCAGGTTAACATCACCCAGCCGAGCTCGGACCACCAGTGAAGACCGCAAAACAGGCGGTCCTACCATAATACAATCACATATATCAGTGAGCCCCCAACTTTTGTGCGCCTCTAACGCTAACAATAATCTAATAACAGAGTCATCAACCTCCCCCCAGGAGCCAATGCAATGTGAATATTACTCCATATCACAGTCCGAGCTTCTGAGGCTCACAGAGCTACGGATACCCAGCACGTGGGGAAAGTGACCACTCAGAATTTGGCCTGCAGGCCATCTATGGAGGTCGCGGAGCAGGAGGATGATTCCTGTACCCGAGTCCATAACCTCCTCAGCAGAATAACTTGATCAGTTCTCACACTTTCAGTGTTCCATGTCCTGGGAAGCGTTCATCTTTCTATATTTCCTAGAACCTGGAATCCTTCTCCGCCGTGGAGCCTTGGTTTTCCATTCGCCGCCAGATTTCCCCTGATCCTCATGAGAAGAGGCATCTTCCGGCGGGTCTATCAGATCCGATATGCAGTCGGCAATATCTTTTTCCGAGACAAGTCTCAGTGTCGAGCCTTCCCACTCGAAGGTGAGGGAGAATGGGTATCCCCATCGGTACCTGGCACCCTTGTCCTTTAACATTTTCGTGATCGGAGAGCACTTTTTTCTCATTGCTAGTGTAAGGGAGGACAGGTCCTGATAGAGAGAAATGACGGAGTTCTCCAAGGACAATTGTGGGGCGTTTCTGGCCCTGTCCAAAACTCGTGCTCTGTCCGCATAATTATGAAATCGGGCCAGGACCGATCTTGGGCCCCCCGGTCTACCTCCAGCCCTATGGATTCGGTCAATTTTAGGTGCATCAATCGAGTCGTCATTATAGAGGAGCTTCAGGATAGCATGTAATGAGCGTGTCAGATCCAATTCGGTTTCACCCTCTTTCTCAGGAACACCAAAAACTCGGATATTGTTGCGACGCTCTCTGTTTTCAAGGTCGTCGACCTTAAGACGTAATTCGTTTTCTCTGTTTGCTATGTCTGCAATGCGGTGATCCATCTGCGCTTCTAATACACTCAGAGATGTTTGATTGTGCTCAACCTGCTCGAGCCTGTCGTCCATTTTGTCTATCCTTTGTGTGATCTTATCTATCCTACTGCCAATGTCTGCTCGCATGCCCTTCATTTCGGCAAGCAAATCAGCTACGTCTGCCTTGGTCGCAGCAGCCTCGGGTCCTGCTGATGACATCATAGAAGTCGAGAAGGGGGATCTGGCAATTGGTGAGAACGTATACTTCGCCAACTTGGTCCTAGGGTCCATGGGGGATGAGACCCCGAATCACCCAGCAGGGTAAAAAAGGTCCTATCGATCTTCTATGGGTATAGCGTTAGGACCCGTTCAATCGTGGGGCCTCTGACGCACAATATGGACACGGGCGACCAGAATCTCACAAATCTTGTACCAATACTCGACTGTAGAGATGTTCATGTAAGAATGCGCAGCAGGGGAAGTTGGGTATGAACTGACCATTTGCTTTCAGGCAGATCGTTCCAGGGAGAAAAACAAGCATGTGTCAGCGCGTCCAGCAGGTACGATGAGGCATGTGTAGAGGGTTTGGAGAGGGCCTAGCTCGCAGTCCCATGTCAGCCAGAGGAGATCCGCGAAGACCCAAGAGTGTGCTGCCAGTGCGCGGTGTAGGTTTTTTGTCCTCACAGCGGTAGCTGCCTGGTATGCGGGAGTACTCGAGGAGGCACACGCCCCAACCTTTTGGGGGCCCAACCCTCAGTTCTGGTGATTCTGTGGGGTAGAAGTGGGTGCGGTATTATTCCACGTGTAGGGTATCTAAATAGAGCCACGTCCGCTGGGGGGGGGGGGACAACATAAGGCACTCTGGAGCTCCATATCTTCGCAGACCGTTTCTTCCTCTACGGTCAAAAAGTGCGGCTCCTCCTCCAACCCTCCTCTCCGGTCATACAACGAGTGCCGGGCTCCTTTGGAGGGCGGTTGCGGGAGAGGGTTATGCTCCGCCGCGCCACCAGGCCGAGGGACGAGGACAGGCCGGCAGTGGAGGGGACAGCCGTCTCGTGACACAGGGGGGGAGGGGAGATCCACTCACCGTGCGGCGGTGGGGGGTGTCGGCGAGCTCCGAGATGGGGCTCCCAGCCAGACAGAGCAGCAGTGCACAGCTCCAGGAACCGCGTCGGGGCAATCTCAGGAAGCAGCTCTCCTCGCGTGTGTTCAGGCCTGCACTGGAGGATCTGCAGCTCGTACGCCGCGCCGGAGGCTTCAGCGCGTCAAAGTTAATATCGTTATGATGCCGACTCCGATTTTCACCAGGTTTTCTCCCGGATGGGGAGGACACCTTCCCACACCTCTCGCTCGAAAACCAGCACCGGGGGGGGGTCTCAAAGTGGGGGCTCACTGCCACTTTCCGGACCCTGAGTACGGAGCTCACACGGAGAGGCGACTCATCCGTGCGCCCCCTGGTGGCCGTCCTCCGCTTTCCTTTTAATCCTTTTTTGGACCATGTGTGCAAATATAGAAGGAAAAATGCATATGCAAATACATTTTGGCTTTGTCCAAAACGAGTGGTCGTGCCCAAACTACTAGCCATGTTTGACCCTACCTGCATAGGGACACAAGTAACTTCAAACTACGTTCAGTCTTTGTTAGGGCGAATTCTCATGAATGGCTGATTCCCCTCCCCCTTGCCTAATGAGTCCCTCAGCAGCTTTGCTGGATTTCTAGGATTTATTTTTTTCACCTAGTAAGAGTGTGAGCCTCTTTCCCAACTCTTACATGTGTTTTGCTGTGTGTGTTTTCATTTGTGTGATCTTGGGCACTGGAGCCTCACCTACTCCATGTGCACCACTTTTTGTGTGTTAAACAGCACCTTCAGTGCAGTGACACAGGGTTGTCTGAGACTTCCCACTGACTCCATTTTTCTGGGGCTAACTACCGTCCCCCAGCAACAGGTAAAGTTGCCATTAACTTTATATAGTCACTTTAAACCACAGTCCCAGAACACCCGATCTTACATAGAGTATTGGAAAGGGTTAACGCTTATCCCTTTTTGTCTGTGCCTCTTGGAGCCTTGTTTCACTCCCTTAACATTAAGACTTGGCTGGTGGCAGTGGTATCTACCCTAACTTTTCTACCGCGATTATCTTATATAACGTGGTAATGTTTTAGGCTATTATATTAGCCTTGAACAATAAACCCGCTTGACCAAATACATTTTATTTTGGTTCCGGCTGGGTTTATTTGCCATTTCTTTTTGTTAAAGTCTTTCTCGTGTTTTTCTCTGTGCGCCAAACCGGGGAGGATTCCTTTGTTCGCTGTCTTTTAGTGGGCTACTGCACAGAAGCCCTCCTTAAGGCACCTGATAGTCTAGGTAGGCAGGATGTCAAGGGAAGGATCTTCGGACCCCCCTCATGGGTTCCCTTGGTAACGCAAGTCGCACTCTTGTCTGATTGGCTAAGGGGAGTGGCCTTGCCAGGCCAGCCACCCTGCTGTGTGATTGACAGCCAGGCTGTATGAATGGGGGAAAACTGCATGAAAAGCAGGTCTCTGGGACTGGAAGAGCAGAGTCGCCACTCGAACAAAAGAACCAACGAGGTACTGGAAGAAGGGGACCCCTACCGCGACTGAACCGCCCGGTGAAGCCCTGCTGCAGGTCTGAATCTCCACATCCAACGACAGAGAAGATCCTCCAGGAAACTTCTTCCCTTGAGCTGGTGGGCCCAACCAACCAGTTTGCCCACACTACAAGCCAGAACCCCTCCTCTGGTCGAATTCGCTGTACAGAGATACAGTGGGCCGGATAGCCAGGAAGGTCGGGCCCTGCTTGGATTTTAAGGAACGCACCTTTTATTTGTTGTTCTGCTGCTGGTTTCTTCCCTGGGTGGCGCAGGACCCTCCAGTCTTCCTACTTCGTGTCAGTCCGACAGTCGCTTCAGGAACCGTAAAAGCCTGCAGGAAACACCAGGAACGTCTGCCTCAGCTACAGCCCCCTCTCAGTTTTAAGGTATTGTGCAAATCCGGTTGTCCGTTTTATTCAACCGCGGTGAAAGTGTTTGAAATCTTTCTCCAATCCGAGGGCTTGTCCTTCTCTTCTCTTTGAACTAACTTTTCTACCAACCAACCTCGCGTGTAATCTGTGCCACAAACTTTACCGCGAACTACGCTGAACTGTGTGATCTTGAGCAAAAGACTTTTGAACCATTGACTTTGGCCTTAAGCCTTTTCTAGCTGATCTCCTCATTGAAGTTCCTCTTGTTCAATTGCCCTGAGTACTTACCTGTTGGTTTGGTCTAATTTCTAATAACTTTGTCTTTCCCTCCCTTTTAAATTGCTGGAGTGCCATTTTCCTCCCATTTCATTTTGTGAGCTTAACTTGTCTGGAATTTAAGGGAAGTGGTGTGGTGCATTTATGATTGTGATTTTTGACTTGCTTATAATAGTGTAATGTTATACAACTGAAGAGTGAAATAAATGTATATTCTTTTACTTGAAAACCATGAGTCAGTGTTTGCCTGAATCATAGTAATTGCTGTCCTTTGTATAACTATCTTGTACTGCTCACTTACTCTTGAGATAAGTCTGGCTGCTCCGCTACTGCTACCACTAGAACTGTATAGTACGTGCTTGTACCAAAGGTGAAATTTTACTGTCACTTGTAGTCTTAATTGTGTGTAGTGTTCCCAAAGGGTAGTGCATATAATTCTGCCAAACAGTCTTGTTGGAGCAAGCATGTCTTGTGGCCAACTTTCCATTCCAAGACGTCTGGTGTTGACGTTGCCATGCAAAAGGAAATGCGACGTAGCAGTTAGGGCTGGCCTACCCTTTTTGGGGTGGCATCAGATCTGATTTGCATTTAGTTTTATCATTCTACAAAGGCGTAGCTGGACCAAATTCAATGGAATGGAAGGCAGATTGCCCAGCAGGACACATTGCTTTGGCTAAATGCCAACCCGGGATTAGCACCAAGGTCTCCATGTTCCCAAGTCAGATACAAAGCTACTACAAAATCCTACAATCTACTTTTAGAGATCTTAGTATGCCAACCAACACATCACAACTAGATCTGTGTGACAGGGAAAGAGAAAGACCTGATATATTGGTTTGTTTCAGCTACCCGAAGTGTAGGAGATGCTATAAATTATAAGTTACTCACCGTAGTGACTAACGTACTCTTAGTCCATAGTCCCCTTTCCTCCATACTGTATGGGCGTCCCTTCCAAGGGACAGGAGACGGAACCTTTTTCACTAGAAAAAAAACCTTCTTCCACTTTAAATTTGGAGTGGAAGAAGGTTTTTTCTAGTGAAAAAGGTGGTGCAGCCCAGGGGGCATGCGCTGCCTTGACTCTGCCCTCTGACGCCACACCTCAGTCCCCATTGACGCGTCGACAATAGATTTAACATTGCCTAATGACACCAGTATTATTAGGGCGGAGGTTGGTGGGATGTATGGCGGAAAGGGGACTATGGACTAAGAGTACGTTAGTCACTACGGTGAGTAACTTAAAATTACTCTTACGTCCCACTACCTTTCTTCCATACTGTATGGGCGGTTACAACCGATTGTAGACCCAGGTTGGAGAGGAGACCCTCCTTAAGCAAATAGGTTCCTGAGAACCGCCTGTCCGAAAGCCGCATCACATCTAGAGTCGGCATCCAAACAGCAATGCTTGCAGAACACTGAGGGACAGACCTAAGTGGCTGCCCTGCTTATGACTTGTCAAGGGACATGGAGCTGGAATGCAATGGCCGTTGCCTAGGCCCTGACTGTGTGGGCATGCATATTGGCCAGAAGCGGCTTGTGCTGGCCCTCATACGCTTCTTTGATGGCAGAGACCATCCAGCGGGATATGGAAGTCTTAGAGGCCTGATAGCCTGGTCTTGAGCCTCCAAAAGTGACAAATAGAGCGTCCGATTTGCGGAAGCCCTTGGTATTGTCCAAGTAGAATTTCAGAGCATGCCTGACATCCAGGCAGTGCAGCACTCTTGGTGCTTTGTCCTTAGGACCGGGAAAAAACGTAGGAAGGACTAGCTCCCTGTTCAGGTGGAAAGCAGACAGAACCTTGGGCAAAAATGCCGGGTGCGCCCGCATGACTATCTTGGCATTGTGAAAGTTGGTATATGGCTCAGAGGCGACCAGCGCCTGGATCTCGCTGACTCTACGAGCCGAGGTAAGGCAGACTAGTAAGGCGTCTTGATGGTGGCCAAGCTGATGTCCACAGACGCCATTGGCTTGAATGGTTTGTGTGCCAGTGTGCCCAAGACTATGTTAAGGTCCCACACCGGGTGCGGTCTCTTGAGGGACGGCTAGAGCCTAGCAAGACCCGTCAGATGTTTGACGATAGGGTTGGAGGAGGAAAAAATACCTTCCTCCGAGTTCCTGTAAGCCCCGATGGCTGTAAGGTATGTGCGGCAGGTGGCCACCAGTACGCCTGAATGAACGAGGTGCGCCAAAAAGGAGAGCACGTCGTCCAAAGTGCAAGCCAAGTGTTCAATTTGCTTTTGGACTGGGTCCTGGTGGCTTTGCTCCTGGCGCATTGTATGATCTCCAGATTGGCCTGTGAAAGACTAAAATGCCGAAGCGTTACCTGCTCAGGTACCACACTGTGAGGGCTAGTTTCCCTGGCGCGGGATGGATGACTCTGCCCCCCTGTTGCGCCAGCAGAAGTGCTGTGCCCGTCAGAAGGTGTATCGGGGGCACCTCCAAGAGGCCGAGTAGCTCCGAAAACCATGGGGACAGCCACCACGGAGCTATCAGAATGATGAGGAGTCGGTGAGACTCCTTGATCTTGCAAATTACCCTGTGGCTCAGAAGAGTGGGCGGAAAGGCATAGGCTTTCATGCCGGTCCACTGGAGGTGAAATGCCTCGCCCAGAGAGCCAGGGCCCTGACCTTGCCAGGATGCAAACTGGGGACACTTCTTGTTGTGCCAGATGCATAAGAGATCCACGTGGGGGTCACCCCACCTGTTGAAGACCTCCCGAATAACAAGGTCATTTAGCTGCCACTCGTAATTGTCCGCTACCAGCCTGCTGAGCCTGTGCTTCCAGGTTGGATTCCCCCAGGAGGTGGACTGCCGAGAGGTGAATGTCGTTTTCCAGGGCCCATTCCCACATGCTGATCGCCAGTCTGCACAGAGGAGGGGATCTGGTGTCTCCCTGCTTGTTGACGTAGTACATGCTGGTCGAGTTGTCTGTCTGGATGAGGACAACCTTTCCCTTCAGAAGTGGTAGGAATGCTCCGAGCGCTACCCAGATGGCGTTTAGCTCCAGCCAATTGATGTGGTATTCCTGCTCCTGTCGAGTCCAGGGTGGCTCGAGTGAAGACTGTGGTCATGGTGACCTGCAGAGAGGGAGGCCGAAAGGGCATGCCCGTCCGTAGGTTGCAGTCCATGGACCACCATTGATGATCTCGGATTGCAAGCCCCGCTCCTGATTCTATGAGGCTGCGAAGTCCACCTGAATCCTTCACCTCCTTAGTCTTGTGTGCGGCACGGCTAATAGGACCGCTGCCCGTATACACAGGAGATGTTACCACCATGCCGAGGTCACCTCTCTGCTGAGGAAGTGGGCGGTGGCCCTCTTGATGGCCGAGATTTTGTCCTCTGACGGGAAGACCTGCTCGGAGCACATGTCCCAAATGAGTCACAGGAATGTCAGAGTCTGCATAGGCTGTGGCTGTGACTTCTTGAGGTTGAGCGAGAAGCCCAGATCGTGCAGTGTGTTCATAAGAACATGGGAAGAGTGGAGAATTGCTTCCGGAGATGTAGCCCTGACGAGCCAGTCGTCGAGGTATGGGTAGACGTGGAGGTACTGCGCTCTGAGGAGGGCCGCCACAGCGTTCATGAGGCTGGTAAAGACCCTGGGGGCCGAGTTGAGGCCAAATGGAATGACTTTGTATTGAAATAGTAGCCTATGATACTGAACCGTAGGAAAGAATGATGGGGGTGCCAAATCAGGACGTGTAGGTACGCGTCCTTCAGGTCCAGGAAGAACATCAAGTCTCCCTTGTCCAATGTCTCTGCAATATAAGCTGGCGTAACCAGCTTGAATGTTTGCAGGGGCATGGAGAGGTTGAGCATGGAACGGTCCAGCACAACTCTCTGGCCCGCCTAGTTCCTCTTCTGAATGGCAAAAATCCTGGAGTAAAAGCCAAAGCCTCGCTGGGAGGCTGGAACTTCCTCCACTGCCTGGCTCTCTACGAGTGACCGGATCTCCGCCAAAAGAGTTGCTGTCCCAACCTGTGGGGGAGGAGAGAGGAGAGGCTGGGATAGGAAGGCGGTACCCCGTGGATACTACGGAGAGGATCCAGGGGTCCGCGAAATTCTGGAGCCAAAAATGTGCATGGAGCGCAAGCCTGCCCCCCACCGGAGACACGTGAGCCCGAAGGGGCGTGTCATGCCTTCTTTTCCTCAGAAGCTGACGCTGAGGAGGGGGGACTAGAAAAAGCCCTTACTCCCCTAACCCCCTTTTTGTTGTTTGCGCCGGTTCCGAGACGGCGAGCGGTCCGGCTGCCTGGATCTGCATTCCTGGAAGCCGCGGAACCCTCCATATGTACGAACCCTTTCCGAGCACTGCTGAGATTGGGTGTACGATTTGGGCGTGGTCTTTGTAAGAATGGATGAAGACTTTGCCGTTTGTGAGCGGTTTTTATTTTTGTCCAGCTCCTCGTCCTTAGAGGAGTGGAAGAGGTCCCCCCCCCTTGAATGGTATATCTAGAATGCGCTACTTGACATCCGGGTTGAATTTCGTTGCCAGGCGCCAGGCTGTTCTTCTCATGCCCGTGGCAATGCAGATGGTACAGCCTGAGGTATCGATACGAGCCACTGTGGATTCCATGAGCTCATGCGAGTTAGGGAGAACTCATTCTATGGCTAATTTCCCTCACCTAGCGAATCCCCCAGCAGCTTTGCTGGATTTTGGGAGTTTATTTTTCCACTTGGTAAGAGTGCGAGCCTTTTTCCCACTCTTACATGTGTTTTGCCATGTGTATTTTTACTGTTTGTTTAATAGTGGGCTCTGGAGGACACCACTCCATGAACCCCACTTTTCATGGGTGTTACACAGCACCTTCCGTTCTGTGCAGTAACATAGGGTTGTCTTTGAGGCTTCCCCCTGACTCCATTTTCTGAGGCGGACTACTGTCCCCCGGAAAATAGGTAAAGTTGCCATTTACTTTACATAGTCATTTAAAACTACAGACCCAGTACACCCCATCTTACATGGAGTACTGGAAAGGGTTAACTCCTATGCCTTTTTGTCTGTGCCTCTGAACTTTGTTTTGCTCTATTAACATTCAGACTTGGCTGGTGGCAGTGGTATCTACCCTAACTTTTCTACCGCGATTATATTATATAAACGTGGTACTGTTCCAGGCTATCATAGCAGCCTCAAACATAAACCCGCTTGACCAAATGCTCTTTCTTTTGGCTCCGGTCGGGTTTATTCGCCATTTCTTTTTGTTAAAGTCCTTCTTGTGTTTTACTTTGCCGGCAAACCAGGTTGGCCTCCTTTGTTAACCGTCTTTTGGTGGGCTTCTTCCAAGAAGCCCTCCTCTTGGCGCCTGAGTGTCTAGGTGGGCTGTATGTGAGGGAGGGGTGTAGTCACCCCCCGCACAGGGTATCCTTGGAAACCCAAGTCGAACTTTGGCATGATTGGCTAAGGTGGTTGTCCGGGCTGGACAAACCCCCTGGTGTGTGATTGACAGCCAGGCTGTGTGAATGGGGGATTTTCGCATAAAAGGCAGGACTCTTGGGCTGGAAGTCCGAGTCACCACTGGAACTGCAAGGAACCGAAGAGAAGTGGAGAAGACGACGGCTGCTGCAACTACCGAGTCCCGGTAAAGCCCTGTTGCAGTCCTGAGCCATCTACTCTTCAACGACAAGAGAAGATCCAGTCCGGAGTCTTCTTCCCTTGAGCCTGGTGGGATCAACCAGCTCATTTTTCACAGCCAGAGAATCCTCTTCGTGGTCTAAATCGCTGCACACTGCTGTAGTGGTCCAGATAGCCATCTGTAGAGCCTCTCCTGTTTTAAAGGAGCGCGTCTTTTATTCACCGTCGCTGCTGCTGGCCTAATCCCTGGGTAGTGCAGATCACTCCAGACGTCGTCCTTCTTGTCTTCAAGACTGAAGCTCCAGGAAGTGTGAGTCTGCAGGATACTACCATGAACAACTACCGTAGCACCAGCTTCTTCAAAGAATAAGGTACTGTGTCCAGCTTCAAGGAACTAGGGTGAACCCTTTTCTCCTCATCCAAGGCTTGCCCTCGTCTTCCTTCCCTCTTATAACTTTTGCTTCCTCTGTTGACAATATCCAAGTACTCCTGGCAATCTTCAATCGTGAACTATCTGACTGTGTGATCCTCGACAACAGGAACCCAGTTCCACTTGACACTGGCGCAGGCCTATTGACTTTTATCTTCTTGTCAGAAAGTGTTTTCTAATTCTGTCTGCCTTGACAAAAGTATTGCCTATGATTTTTCTCCCCAACTCTCTTTTGTTAACTCAGGTGCTAAATGTGTTTTAACTCCGGTAACATTTCTTTCCACGGATACGCGTAGCTTTAGTAAGACCGAACTGTCATTGCTGTCACAAAGTGATCGCATATGTATTCCCGGTAACGCCTTTTGTTTCATAACACCGGTCTGTCAAATCATAAGGCACTTACCTTGAGTTGTTCTGCACAAAGAGAATTGGTTGCGTGTAATGTATTTTACGTGTGGTTTTAATTTAATAGAAGTGAAGTGTTTTGCAAACAGATGGTCTAGAAATAAATGTACTTTTACTTTTCCAACCAAAAACCTTGAGTCAGTGTTTGCTTGAATCACAGTAATTGTGGTCCTTTGTCTAATTTCTACTACTGCTCATTTGCTCTTGAGATAAGTCTGGCTGCTCCGCTACTGCTACCACTCTAACTGTAGTACAGGCTTGTACCAAAGTTGAACTTGTATTACCACTTGTAGTTTTAATTATGTGTAGTGGTCCCTAAGGACACTGCACAGGATTCTGCCTAACAATGCACCACCAGCTTGGCTTCAGCTAGACCCGCCCTAAAGCGTGATTGGCACTGGGTGGGGAGTTCCGGGAGGCAGTCTGCAATTTCCTGCCATAACTTTTGGTTGGCGGCAGCCAGCATGGCATCTGCGTTGGCCTGACGAAGGTGCAAGGATGCGTTGGAGTAGATTTTCTTGCCGTATGCCTCCAAGATCATCTCCTCCTTGCCTAGCAGTGCCGCAGAGGAGGAGGTTGAGGACGACAGGCTTGGAGTATAGTGATGCCGCAGCGATCATTGAGGAGTGTGGCTGAGGATGGGTCGAGAGCAACAGTGTATCCCCCTCCATCTGCCTGTACTTGGCGTCCAGGCATCTATTGACCGGCTGGGCCGAGTGGGGCTTGAGCCAACCCTTCTTGGCCAGGGAGATTACATTGGTTTGCAGTGAAATCCCTGTGTTGGCAGAGGGGCGTTGCGTGAGGACTTCAGCCAGAACCCCCTCTGCCGGCTGCTCGACCTCAGGTTGGGGGAGGCCCAGGTACTCCGCCAGGCCAGCGAGACGTTAGTGGAAGGCCCTGTTTGAGAATGACGTGTCCGGAGCCGCCTCCTCGTCTGTATCCTGCGGATCTGGAGGAACCTGTGGAGGACGAGTGGATGGCGCCAGAGTCTGGCGTACAGGGACCGCAGCCGGAGGTTGAGGAGGCGGCAGAGGTTGCCGAGTTGGCTGTGGAGCTGGAGGAGGCGGCTGCACCGGGGCCAGTGGGTACAATGGAGGAGTCTGTGGTACCGCTAGCATGGTGGGAATGACTTCCCTGATGGCGTCTTTGATGATAACCCCCCTCTGAGGAGACCTCATGAGGCCGAGGAACTTCTCGAAGAGCACCTCCTCAGAGGTGGCAAGGGGGTGCTGACAGGGTAGCGGGGGGTTATTGAAGTCACTGCATACCCTGTCCATATGGATGCAAAGGAAAGATGCCCTGCGCAAATAAGGGGTAGACTGTAGGCCACGTACCTGGTTGAGGCCAGTCCCGCCTTGACACTCGTTCATCGCTGAATTCCTGGAATGGAGTCGGACGGGTGCCTCTTTTTGGCGCGGCAGCAATTTTGTCGAGCTGCCTCTCTCGTGCCTCAGACTTGGTGCTCAGCCTGCTGGGCCCGGTCTCGTCCAAGACTCTTGCATGTGGATCACGAGGCCTACCCTGCTCCTCGGGCCTCGGCCCGTTAGGTGTGACACCCTCGACCAGGGGGTCGGTACAGCTCTGTTTAGGCACCCCTTCGGACGTATTGCCGGAATTGCCCAGGATCCTCGACCCGAAGGCCGGTAGCTGTAACAGCCTTGGTGCACGTGCCGGTAGAAGGATTGGCAACCGTGGTCTGGGCCAAGGCAACGTAAGGAGAGGGCGAGGGGGTCTGAAGCTGGTAAGAGCCCGTTGCAGGATGGACACCTTCTGAACCCTGTAGAAGTTGACATGCGCCTGGGAGGAGTGTGACGCCTGAGGACCGAGAACCTGAATGATAGATGAGACAAATAAAAGACAAAGAAGAAGTGATCGCGCGTGGAATTACATGGCTGAAGCCAACCCCAGGAGCGCTGGTGAATTTGGCCCGTTCCCGTCGACGCGGAAAAGGGGACTGAGGTGTGGCGCCGGAGGGCAGAGTCAGGGCAGCGCATGCGCACTGGGCCACACGCCTCTAAATTTAAAGGGGAAGAAGGTTTTTTCTGGTGAAAAAGGTTCCGTCTCCCGTCCCTTGGAAGGGATGCCCATACAGTATGGAGGAAAGGGGACGGGACGTAAGAGTAATGCAGTTATGCTTGAGAAGTGTATCGATTACATTTTTTTTTATGGCCAAGTTCATTTCAAGGCTTACAATATTTTGATCTGAGCGCAGAAGAGTTATGAGATCCTTTCTAGAGAAATGCATGCCACTGTCAACAGGCCTAGGGCTGAAGTTAAGGAAAGAGATGTTGAATTGCGATGGGAGAATAGGTCATACTCTGAAAACAATATGGGAGACTGGACAAAGGAAATGCTATTCAAAAAAGGGTATGTCCATTTTCAAAGGCCTGAGATGTAGTAACCTTTCTTGATAAACATAGTATGAAGTTCTGAACCAAATGAGGTGTTTGCATATGTGTGGTAAGTCCTGAGCTTCTAGACATTTCAAGGAGGAAATAACCGCTTTAGGAGGCAGTGTTTTGAGATCTACAATACAGGATTTCTAGTCCATTGATGGAAATACTTGAAACGCTGTAAGAAATCTAATCCTCTCAGTACCACAGAGCCAGATGTAGTTGCCAACAACCAGTATTTGTTTCTAGGGACTAATGACCATAACCCAGAGAAATAATGACATCAGCTAGCATTTGACCTACAGTGGCTTGGATGAGCGGTACCATAGTTTCTCTGAAATGTTAGACTTTAGGATGATGCCCAAGTGTGCAAATTATTTTATCTTGGAGGAATTCTGAAACATTACCCAGAGAGATTTGCATTAATCAAAGATTAAATAAGCACAAGGAAAAGTTGGGACAGCAGTTCAGGTAGCATGACCTGTTCACCCTAGATATGAAAGGGCCTAGCATCAGGTTTGTGGACTGTTTTTATTACTGGTAAGCAAGACAGAACTAGTCAGAGGCATAGCTCATATATTCAGGCTAGTTTAGCAGACCTGAGATAGAGAACATGATTTGCTTAAGACCACACCATTCTGAGCACGGGTGAATGTCAGAATTATCATTTATAGCATCAAGTTCAACGTGAAAACATTAGGCCACTGGATCATTTTAGCACAAGAACGCATAGGAACCATAAACCACATTGTGATTTAACACTACTTAGCATGTTTATCCAAATTCCCAAAATACATTTAAACATACAGGTTTATGTTTTACACTGTCACCAAAAAAAAGGAGACTCAGATTACAAGTGGAGCAACATAAGCAGCAGAATACCATGATGAGAGACTGATGAAATAGTGATCTTAAATGTCAATAATTCTATGCTTTAGAATTGATAGCAAAGATATGGAGTTTTTGTTCTGTATGAAGACGTGTATAAGTGTTATGAATGATGGAACATTGGAAAAGACAGAATGGGCATCTCAAAGATCCATTGAAAAACCACAATAATGCTAGCCTATCTAAGATAATACAAATAATGTGGCTTCTATTTGGATGTTTTTCAGATTTTGGATTTTGTGCCTCAGGCTTCTCACTTTAAACAATACATTTATCTGTACCATTATCAAGGTTAAATGCTTCTACCTCAAACTCCATGAAATTGAATGTACCTGGATTCTATGGACTAAAGCCAATTGATGCCTAACTAGAAACAGTACCTTGTGCTAGCGCTCTAGAAATAAACAGGGTTCAACAGCTTAAAAACCCAAAGGCACTCTGTTAGGAACTGCTAGGTGACTGCAATTGTTTGGCATTTGTTGAAGGCAGCTTAGTAACCATCAGTCAGGTCACCTTTGTAAAGGCGCAGAATGGTCCTGAAGCAAGGTGTTATCGCCAACATTGAATCTTAAACTTTACATTTGGCAACGCTGTACATTAGGATCAGTAGAACACCAAGCCATCAGGAACCTCTCTGCCATTTATTTCTCATCAGACAACTTCCAAGTTTTGATAGCTTTTATTGGATAAGGGGGCATATTAATGCTGAGATGGTACAATGCATTGTCTTGCCAAAAAGACCCATAGACTGCTTCATTAGATGATAGTCACAGGGACTTTGAACACTAAATTAAAGTTACTCACCGTAGTGACTAGAGTACTCATAGTCCCCTTTCCTCCATCCTTGTGGGTGCCCCCAAACACAAGGATGGTACCAGAGCCTTTGGCAGTGAAAAATTGAGCTTCCCCTTTAAATTTAGGATAACTTACAACATGGGTGTGGGAACACCCTGCCGAAGCCCAGCCCTCCGGTGCCTCACCTCAGTCCCCTTTGAACACTTAGATACCTGGCTACTCTTGGTACATATTAGCCCTTGGCATACAGGTGGGGGGGGGGGGCAAGGGGACTATGCGTTCTCTAGTCACTATGGTGAGTAACTTTAATTACTAATAGGTCCCGTCCCCTTTCCTCCATCCTTGTGGGCAATTACAAAACAAGAACACAGGGTGGAGCTGTGATAATCTGCCTTAGGCCTAGGGTGAAGCAAAAAGTTTCTTCAGAACCGCCTGACCAAACTCTGCATCGCGCCTGAAGCTGGCGTCCAGTGAGTAGTGCTTACAGAAGGATGACCGAGTGGCCCAAGTAGCCGCCTTGCTGATGACATCCCAAGAAGCATGTCGCTGAAACGCGGCTGGTGTGGCATTGGCTCAGACCGCATGGGCATGAATCACCTCAGGAACAGGTTTGCCCATGGTCGTATACGCCTCCAAAATGGCCTGAACCATCCAATGGGCAATGGAAGCTTTGGAAGTCTGATAGCTGGGGGAGGAGCCCCCAAAAGTCTCAAACAATATCTCGGACATCCGAAAGGACTTTGAGAGATACAACTTGAGGACCCTCTTGAGGTCCAAGGAATGCATGGCCCTCTCTGCCTACGACTGCGGGTTCAGGAAGAACACCGGCAGGCAGATCTCTTGATTCAGATGAAATGTAGAGACCACCTTTGGCAAATATTTTGGGTGAGTGCACAAGATGACTGTCGTGAAACGTCGTGAAGGGCTTGCACTAGGACAACGACTGCAGCTCACTAACCCTGCACGCCGAGGTGAGAGCCACCAGTAAAACGGTCTTCAATGTCACCAAGGGGATCTCCACAGAGGCCTTCAACTTGAAAGGCTTGTGCTGCAAAGCTGCCAGAACCACATTGAGGTCCCAGACCAGGTGCGGCCTGTGCACAAGAGGAAAAAGCCTAGGCAACCCCTTAAGGTGGGTCTTAACCACCGGGTTGGCAGCGGAAAACACATGCTGAGGGAAATTCTTGTAAGCCCCAATGGCCACCAATTATGTGCAGCAAGTATCCACCTGAACTTCAGAACGAGCCAGGGGTGCTCAAAAGGCCAGTATGTCCTCCAGCTGATAGGTGACGGGGTCAAGACCCTTGTTGCAAGCCTAATGGCAGCACCTACCCCGTTTGCTCTTATACTGGGACAGAGTAGAGGGCCTCCTGTCCTGCTGAACGATGTCCCAGTTGTCATCTGAAAATTGAACAAGCTTAAGTCTCAGCTGATCAGGAACCAGGCGGCCAGGGACAGTTTGGCCAGGTCCGGTTGTTCCACTGCCCGCCCTGCTGGTTCATGAAGCCCCTGATGGGGATCGGAAGATGGACAGGAACCTGGGAGAACGACTGCAGCAGATCTGAAAACCAGGGTCTCGAAGGCCAGTGGGAGGAAACCAGGATGAGGCTGTAGTCCATGGATGGCCGGAACTTAAAGAGGGTCTGCTGGAGCAAAGGGGTGGCTGTGAATGCTTGATACCTGCAGCCATGCCAACAAAGCTGGAAGGCGCCTCCCAAAGACCCTGACCTGCCCATTGGGCAAACTGGGGGCACTTGGCATTCAGGGGAGATGCATACAAATTCCAGGTCTGTGAGCTCCCCCCGCCACCCCAATGCTGGTAGAGGGGCAACAAGGAGTTGTGCCACTCCCACTCCTAGGTGTTGAACCGCAAGCGACTCAGCTGATCTGCTTCTGCGTTGCTGTCTCCCCGCAGGACGACTGCCAAAATCCAAATCCACTCTCTCAGGGCCCATTCAATGATGGAAACCACCTCCATGCATAGTGGAGGCGGGTGGGATGAGATGGGTGCCATCCTGCTTGTTCAGGTTAAACATTGTAGTAGAATTGTCCGCCCTGACCAGAACCGACTTGTCCCTGATGAGGGCCAGGCACACGGCCCTGAGGCCGAGCAGATTGATATGAAGGAGGGCTTCTGTCCTGGACCATGCTTCATGAATCGCATAGCCCTCCAGAGTAGCCCCCCAGCCTGAAAGAGGAATCTCATCACCACCAGGGTAGGCTCTGGCCGGATGAAGGGGGCTCCCACTGAAACATTGCCGTCCATCAGCCTCCAGTGAAGGCCGGGCAGAAGGAGCAGCGGTATAGGAATCCTGTCCGACATAGCCAGTCTCCTGATCCCATTGGCTGCCAGGTGGAAATGGAGGCGCCTCATCTTGAGGCAGGCGTGCTGTACAGTGCGCACAAAGGAAGCCATCAGGCCCAGAATGTGCTGGAACCACCATTCTGAGGTGGTCGTGCTGGCCAGAAAGTGTCCCACCGCCTTACAAAGAGACAGAAACCTCTCGGGCGTAGGAAACACCAGCTGAACGGTAGTGTTCCAAAGCACCCATAGGAAGACCAGCTCCTGAAATGGGCACAACTGTTACTTTCTCCAGTTGAGGGAAAGCCCCAGCTGATGGAATGATATCACCCCGTCTCTGGCAGCCAGTCGTCCAAGTAAGGATATAGTTTAAGGACCTCCAAGCGGAGAAGGCATGCCACGGCGTTCATCAACTTTATGAAGACACGCGGGGGCGAGTTCAGGCCAAAGGGCAGCAACTTGTACTGAAAGTGGTACGACCATCGTGAACCGCAGAAACTTCTGATGTGGTTGATATATGGGTACATGCAGGTGCGCATCCTTGAGGTCCGGGAACACATCCAGTCCCCTGCACACAGAAACTCGGCTATATACGCAGGAATAATCATCTTGAAGCATTCCAGCGGTAAAGAAAGATTTAGAAGTAACAGGTCCAGAACAATCCTCCGGCCAGTCTGGTTGTTCTTGGGTACCGCAAAAATCCTGGAATAGTAACCGAAGCCCCTGACTGAAAGAGGAACCGGTTCCATTACCTGCATCTCCAAGAGCAAAAGGACCTACAATAAAAGAGCCGGGGACCCAATCGGACGAAGAGAAGAGGATGGAAGAGGAAGACTGTGCAGACTACAGAGAGGATCAACAGGTTGCGGAAGAGACGCTTGGAGGTGTCCTGGAACAGAGCAAAACAGCCCCGCAGAGGCAAGCTGTGTTCCCCGGCCTTGATGTCACTGCTTCTTTGCATCAGAGGCAGGGGCAGAGGAGGGGGGGAGAGAAAAAACCCATGCAACATCCTCTGCTTCTTCCTCCTGTTGTCGCAGGGCAACCTGTCAAAACCCCTTGAATCAAGAGAAAGCGCAGGGTTTGAATTCAGTCCTACGCTGGGACTAAGGGAAGGATTTTTGACCTGGTTTTGTCAGGATGGCCAAGCACTTGGCGGTTTGAGTGGAGGTTTTCTTCTTTGGCAACTCGGCGGACAAATAAAAAAGTTCCAAGCCTTCAAAGGGCAGATCCAGAATCCGCTCTTGCACGTTAAATGAAAAAGTTGTGGCATGCATCCACGCCATCCTTCTCATCTCAACCCTAAGGCACAGGCCCCTGCTGGCTGTGACGATGTGGGAGACTGAAGACTCCATGAGGTCCCGCGCAATGGCCCGGGCACCTGCCAGACAGGCCTTGACGGAGACTTGCTTGTGCGAAGGAAGGTCTGGCAGAAATTCCCCGAGCTCCCGCCCAAGCTTCTAGTTAGCCGCAGCCAATAGGGCGTCCGCGTTGGCTTGCCACAGATGCAGTCGTGAGATGGAATAACAGGGCTTTCCTAAGGACTCTAGGAATCTGTCCTCCTTGAAGAGGCAACTGGAGGCGGCTCCCGACGACGAAGACTATGGTTTAGAATGCAACAAGGCCGCAGCGACCACAGAAGAATGGGGCTGCGGGTGGGAGGCAAGGAGGATTGGCTCCCCATCCGCCAGCCTAAACCTGCTATCTTCTTGTTCATCTGGGCGTTGGCCCTGGGCTTCTCCCAGACCTTTCACCCCCTGCAGGACATCCTTCTAGAGGGGGAATGCCAGACCGGATCGTGGTGCGTTTGCCCAGGACCCCTGATAGCACACTCGACTTCTGGGGGGCTTCCTCGGGAGGAGGGACCCCGAAGAACTTCACCAGGTCCTGAAGGCGGTCCTGAAAGGCCTTAACTGATGCCAAGGGTTCATCGTACTGAGCATCATCGTCACCATCGCCCTCCCTTTTATTTTAACAGACTAAGGCGAATCCAGGCCCTGGGACACAGGTGTCTGAGTCCCTCCCCCAAACCCCCCAACTCCCCTACCCGCCAGGTCCGGAGCCGCAGACTGGTCCAACAGCCAGTGAGAGGGAGGCATTGGTGGTACAGTAGAAGGTGGGGGATCAGAAAGACCGGTAGGGCCTGAACCGGTGGAGGGACCGGGAGCGCAGGAGAAACAGGAGTGCCACCCAGAGGACGGGGCTAGGGCAGCGCCACCTACAGGATGACCTTCACAATGTCCTTCAGGTGCCCCTTCATTTGAGGGGGAACGCATGAGGAGGAGGAAGCGCTCAAAGTGGTCCTCACAAGCCGCACAATCCATAGGGGACCGGTCTTCCGAGTCGCTGGGCCTCCGCTCCTGGTCAAAGCACTGAGGCACCTGGTGCGTGTAGCTGTACAGCTGTGATGGGTAGATGTATCCGTTAGGGGACAAAAAGCGTGCACCCGAGGATACGCTGCCGATTCAGGAGGTTAAGGGTCTGGGATCATCCTGCAAAGCCCAATCGATGGGCAAAAGCACTGGCAGGCCCTAAAATGGATCCAAGATGGCCGCCTGTCTGGCAGACTCAGATGTGCCGCTCTGCCAATTTGAAGACTTGCACCACACCCTTGGTGGGAGGGCGCGGAGGCCTCGATTCAAGAGAGGCCTCAGACATGAGAGGATACAGCTTGGGTCTTGCACCCGAAGCAGAGGCATCGACAACAGAGATCCCTCTGGTAGGCGCGGAGCCCTTAACTGGACGGCTGGTAGTTGTAACGCCCTAATTCACGGCCTCTGATCAAGCTTGGGTAGGCTGGGAGCCCTCGACACCTGTGCCAGTAGCCGTGCTGGATCTGTCCGAGGAGAGACTCTTGAAGATGGCACTAAAGGATGAGCCCATCAGCTTGGGAGCCAGTAGCCTTAGAGGCCTCTGGCCTCTCAGAATCCGAATCCAAGGAACCCCGATCCATGGGAACCATGGGGAAGGTGTTGCCACGCTGTGGAGCCGTGCTGAACAGAGGGTCTACCTTGTCTTGACAAGAGGTCTTGGAGACAAAGTCCTTAAGGTGGGGCGGAGGAGCCGTGTGGAAGATTTCCCTCCACCGCAACAAACGATTCTTCAATGCCCTGTGATCGAGAGCACTGCAGGCCGAACATGAGTTCCAGTGGTGGTCAGGCCCCAAGCACTCAAGACCATGCAGGGGGGTCCAATGCCGGGAATCGCATGAGGCATATCTCGTGAAGCCTCCAACAGTCAACATTTGTGCCGGGGGAGGCAAGGCACTGAAGGGAAGTGAAATAAGAATTGAAAAGAAGAAAAAAAACTAGGTACAAGAGGAAAGCTAAAAAAGTCTCTGCGCTGGCTGCAATGTCTGACACCGTCCATACGGAAAAAGGGATTGAGGTGAGGCGCCAGAGGGCGGGGCATTGCAAGCCCATGCACGCTATACTAAATTTAAAAGGGAAGCTCAATTTTTCAGTGCCAACGGTTCCAGTACTGTTCCCACGTATCAAGGAAAGGGGACAGGATGTACACGTGTGCCTAGTTATCCCCAACCTATGGGTTTCCCTAACTTACTAGCTAACTAGGGGCGTCATTAACTTGAAGGAAGTCCAAAAGGATATGGTCTGTCCGTCCAAATGTAAGCTACTATTATCCCTACCACTATAAGAAAACAACATATGTCCAGGAGAATAACTCCCTTTCTCCTGAATTACAGTCTTCAGTTTTTGAACACAAAAGGTTTAGGAGAGTGACAACCTTCTCCTAGATATCTAGGTTTAATGTGGGTGTACAATCTGCGTTATCTATTCATGGCCACTTAGTGAATTGTTTCCAGGAGTTAATTCTTATCAAGTTAAATATCAATAATAATATAGTGCTGGTCACAAGGTAAGCCCAGGTAAGTGTCAGCTTAGGGTATTGATATCTGTATTAATGTGAGGTATAACGAACTATCTCCAAAGTCGTTAGGGTGCAACCTCCGTAACCAGAAGTCAATCACCCTGAATGTGTTGATGTGAATGGCAATTGGAAAAAAGACTCACCCCCAGTTTTAGGTGTGATCACCTGACACATGGTAAGTGTTCAGAAATAACTGAGTGCTGGAAAGCTTGTGCCAGTCTGCGCATATTAGCAGCGATTCAAGAAAGCACGTCTTACTAGTGTTGGACGTTAGAAATATAAGGAGAAATTCCTTGAAAACTGGTCTCTGATGATACCTATTTGCCTTCTAATGAAGTTCCAAAATAGTGGTCTGTGGATAACAACAATCATAGTGCGCTAGGAAGCTCCTGAGGTCAAGCAAGATGTGTATATTAGAATGCAGTTTAGAGCCTTACCAGTGAATGATGTGGTTGTCAAATGTATGAAAGCCTCTTATTAGTTAGTCTCTGGCAGTTGGTAAGTATGATGGGTTAAATCCCAAGGTCGAAATCCATTGGTTTAAAATTTGCCTGAATATAAGCAAAAATAGGGGCAACATTATCAGATATCCCATTACTATTCCCAGGTATTAAAGCTCCTGTAAAAATTGTGCTGGCATTGCACCTAGTCACACTGCAAAAGCTACATATGGCTTACCTCGTATGTCAAAATAGTTCCTAGTCCAAGGGTTATATCCGTGCTGCTGCGTGCACATCTGGAAGTGCTGCGGCCATAAACATTGTTTTAAAAGGAAGCTGTTGTGCATGTGACGTGACGCGCCCCGTGTTGCCAGTGTGACGTCATAAGCCCGGCGCGCACGACACCACACATTAGAAGCTCAAAACAATGTAAAGAGGACCAAGAATACACTGCAAGGGTGTGTACTTATTGTGGTGCGCCAGGTATTATATATTGGTTTGACAGATAGTGCCCCTCAGTGGCTAACATTAAAAGCTCAATAATAAAAGCTCAGTATTCCAGGATCTGATCTGCTGCAGGGTGAGCAGAAACCAAACTCATTTTAATGAGTTATGTCACCAGTTGTCACTTGACCTCGAATGGTGGTATATCTCCTAAATGAGGTCTGATATGGTATTGATTATTGAACTAATACCATATAATGTTTACCAATGAGCAAACTAATTCCCCAAGATTACCAATATAGTGGCCGACAGTGCCGTGCCTCCATAGGTCACGTAGAGGAAAAACTGTCTCCTTTTGTTGAATGAATTACTGTTCCCGGATCGTGTCAAATTAATGCATTGAAATGGATCATAACTCAGAGTTCAGTTATTGAGTATACTGTATAGCTTGTGTGGTGAGGGTAAAGTGGCCATGAAAGACAAGCAGTGCGCACAACTCAAACACTATTCACACACTCGTACCCAAAGGTGTGAAGTCGACAGATAATGGACACATGGCGTGGGTCACTCCATACACACATATATATATATATATATATATATATATATATATACATATATATATACATATACACACACACAAAGTACTGATAGACCCCACGTAGCTAGTGTCTTATATCTGCAAGCTTTTAAACACAAATATCCGCAGTAATAATGCATGTTATGTTGAAACAAGGCCATTGGTAAGCCACTGCTCTACTTCCCTCAGTAAAGTTACAAAAAACATGAATCTCAGGTTCTGTATTAAGACCTACTTTAGTACAACGTAAGCAACACACACATTTATAGTCCATTTGTCTTAGTTTTAATTGAGTTCTCTGTCCCTCCCCCCTTTGCTTTTATTAGCCCAATAAATTGAAGGCCTGATTTGTCTTTCAATTGGTGATTTTGTTGCCAATGCACAGCAAGTGGGACTTTCAGATCCTGGATACTCAGGCTGGCCAGGTGTTCCCTTATTCTGACATGTAGCTGCCTGATACTGATAGTGCTGCCCATGCATAGTTTTTTTGCACACGAAGATGAGTGCATATACAACAAAGGAAGTCTGACAATTAAAGAAATCCTTAATAGTAACCTTAATCCCATTAAGATCTGTAAATTCAACACAATCCCCATATGCATGTTTACATATGCTGCATGTGCTACACGTATGAAAGCCTTTAGTAGTTCGTAACCACTCACTGCCTTGGGATTGACTTCAGGTACCTGTATCCAAAAAAGACAGGCACAGTTTATTCCTATTGGTCTGCACCTTGGTAAATACAAACTTAGGTTTGTCTGCCAGCAAAGGACGTAGATCCTTATCCAGAAGCAAGAGATTCCAATGTTTATAAACAAGTTTGTATACAAAATGTGCGTCCTGTGAGATTTTGGTGATTAGGTCTATGCTTTTCAGTGATTTGGTTGTTTTTTTGTCAGCAGGATGTAACATAGTGGTACGGTTAGCTAATTTATATTTCAGAGATGCTTTCCTAATAGTATCGTGTTCGTATCCCCACACAAGGAACCTTTGAGACAAAAAAAGAACTAATTTTTTAAAAAAAAATCACATTCCTGTGAGAAATCAGTGCCATTGCTGCAATTATATACACTATCATCACGATAGGCTGAAAAGATGACTCCCTCCGGGGTGGCAGGGAAACTCTAGGCCCGGCAGTCGTCTCCACTGGGGTAGCCTCCACTGGCTTCATCAGGGCCGCCACGGCTCCTTCGATCGAGGCCTCCGCTGGGTGAATCAGGGCCTTCGCGACCTTGGGAACACCTGAGGCCTTCACCTTAGGGGGAGGGTCGCTGCCTCACTCCACCTCGGCTGTCGCCATCGGGATCGACTGGGGCTTCTCCCGAAGCTTACCCGGGTTCTCCGACTTCCTCTTCACCGAGCCAGAGCGTTGGCTCGTGGATGATGGCGTTGGTGACATTGCACCCTGCCTGGCAACCAAGGAGCCCGAACCATCGGCGCTCCCGGTGCCCGCGGACTTGCGGTGCTTTGCCTTTTGTTGGGCCCCCATCACCAGAGCACCCTCAAAGGTCTTAGAAGATCGCTCGGACTTCTTCTCACCTGCTGCTGGGCTCTTCCCCTCCAGCCAGTTGGTGAGTCGAACACAACGATCCTTCATTGGCCGTTCGGACATATTCTTACGCGTGCAATTTGTCGCTGTCAAGGCAGTAGAGGCACCGTCAGTGCTCATCTTCCTTGAAGACATTCTGTAATCCGCATCCAGGGCAGCTCCTGAACAGCTTGGATCCAGGCGTTGTGTTTCCTTTGTCCTGGGCCATGTCACGTGGGGTAGACCTCAAAGATCTTCCGGAATACTCCACGAAGTGAAAACTCGACGAAAATTCGCCCTTGAGGGGCGTAGAAAATTCCAAAATGGGTCCCCGTTGATCGGAAGTAGAATCGGTGGAGCTTGAGGCTAAAGCACAAGGACTGAAAATCTGAATATGGCTGCCAGAGGAGGGGCTTAGCTAGAGGGCAGTCATTGGCTGTGATCAGTATGACCCAGAGACCAGTGATTGGTTACTAGTAGAAAGACAGTTCAGAAACTAAACTGATTTTTTTCTTTACCTGACGGGGAATATTCAATGAGCATGTGAATCCATGCCAGACCCCATGCTGGAAAACTATGTTGCCTCCTTTATCCTCCGCCTTAATTACAATGGTCTGGGGCCTTGCCAGCTTGTCCAATGATCTTAGTTCCTCTATACTCAAATTCATTCTCGACTTCTTTTGCCTGACGGTATTCCTGTCTAGATAAAAGTGTATGTTCTTAGTTAGAGCTTGGTGGACTGTCTCTATAACATTTTCGTTGCTCAATTGGGTGCTGAACTTAGAATTTGGTTTCATTTCCTCTATTCTGAGATGTCTAGCTTGCACTACCAATTCAGAGCAAATCAACGCTGAATCTCGTGATGGGTGTTCTTCTAAAGATAACAAAAGATTAGTACTCTCAATATCTCCCTTAGTGAGGGTACTCAGAGTTGAGCACAGGTCTTGTACAAATGTCTGCACATGAGTAGAAAAACATTTCTTTAATTTAAGTTTCATTACAAACAAATGTGAATATATCAATTTGAAAATCTACAAATAGTTGAACTTGGTGCAAATGTTACACCTTTGTTCAGAACTGCCTGTTCTGTCGTGGTTAGTATGCTGCTTGAAAAGTTCGCTACCAAATCATTGTCAATTATTTCCCTAGTTGTTTCCTGGTGTTGAATCTGGTCAGTATGCCAATGGGCCCTGTGTCCACGTCTGAACTTCCGCCCCCCCCCACCCACCTCCTCCTGACCCTGATGCGGTTTTCTGTACTCTAGTATTTTGCACTAATGGGCTTGGAAATCTTACTTGTTTCACATTCCTTTGTGTGCCTTTTCTGTACCTCCGATTTTGGTCTAAAAAACCCTTGCTTTTGTTGGGTACTATACCCTGAAGCATAGTTGGTTTCCCCTTTGGATTCTGGATTCGAGCTACCGGAGTGGTATTCGGTGTGCTTCCCCTTGATTTATAGCTGTTATCGTCCAATTCGGAATGGACAGTATACACTATCATCACAATAGTCCCAGTCATCCCTGAAATACTTCCTAAATTGTCTTTTCTTAATTTAATCTCATCTTGATACTCTCAAAATAGCATGCATTTTGTCAGTGTTTTTTTTATAACAATGTATTTGTTACCTACGTAGTACTAAAGTAGGTCTTAATACAGACCATTTTTTTTGTAACTTTGCTGAGGGATGAGGAGCAGTGGCATACCAATGGCCCTGTTTCAACATAAAATACATTACTGCACATATTTGTGTTTAAAAGCTTGCAGATATAAGACACTAGTAGCGTGGGGTGTATCAGGACTTTGGGTAGGAGTATAAGAATAGTGTGAGTTGTGCGCACTGCTGGTCTTTCATGGCCACTTTACCCTCATCACACAAGCTATACAATATACGCAATAACTCAGTTAGGATCCATTTCAATACATTAATTTGACATAATCAGGGAACAGTAATAAATTCAACAAAAGGAGACCGTTTTTCCTCTAAATAACATATGGAGGCACGGCACGGTCGGCCACTATATTGGTAATCATGGGGAATTAGTTAGCTCATTGGTAAACATTATATGGTATTAGTCCATTAATAAATACCTTATGAGACCTCATTTAGGAGATAGACGACCATTCGAGGTAAAGTGACAACTGGTCACATAACTCACTAAGATAAGCTATTGTTCAGCTCACCCTGCAGCAGATCAGATCCTGGAATACTGAGCTTTTATTATTGAGCTTCTTTTTTGACAAACGAGGTAAGCCATATAGCTTTTACAGTGTGACTCGGTGCAATGCCAGCACAATTTTTACAGGAGCTTTTCTACCTGGGAATAGTAATGGGCTGATAATGTTGCCCCTATTTTTGCTTATATTCAGGCACATTTTAAACCAATGGATTTCGACTTTGGGATTTAATCCAGCATACTTACCAACTGCCAGAGACTAACTAATAAGAGGCTTTCATAAATTTGACAAGCACATCATTCACCGGTAAGGCTCTAAACTGCATTCTATTATACACATCTTTCTTGACATCAGGAGCTTCCTAAGCTCATGAGGATTATTGTTATCCACAGACAACTCTTTTGGGACTTCATTCCCACGCCAATAGAAATCATCAGAGACTCGTTTGTTAAGGAATTGCTCCTTATATTTCTGATGTCCAACACTGATAAGACAGGGGCTTTCTTGAATCACTGCTAATATGCGCAGTCTGGCACAAGCTTAAGTTATTTCTTAACACTTTCCATTTGTCAGGTGATCACACCTAATACTGAAAACAGAGGGTGAGTCTTTTCCAATTGCCCTTCACATCGACACATTCAGCGTGTCTGGTGATTGACTGTCTGGGTACGGGGATTGCACCTTAACTGGGGATGGTTTGTTATACCTCACATTTATACAGATATCAATACCCTAATCTGACACGTACCTAGACTTACCTGGTGACCAGCACTCAATTATTATTGATATTTAACTTGATAAGAATTAACTAATGGACTCAATTTACTAAGTGGCCAGATAAGGCAGAGTATGCACCCACTTTAAACAGCAAATAACTTAACAAGTTAGACTACTTGTGGATAACTAAGATAATGTGTTCTTGTCCGTTTCCTCTGCATACCCTCCCACCTGTGACATGACTTGGGTTATGTAACTTTTGGTTTTATTTACTGATATCTGATTACACAGTTGCCATTGTTTGTGCTTCACAATAATCGTGCATAATCTTTCATTTTACTTTTGATTCTTTATGCTCTATACTGTTTTATAACACATGTTAAATCGCCATTGTTAGGATTGTTGATACACAATGAGATCTTATTCACTGAATAATGTTCATGGTTCTATGGTCATATCAGCCTTGAGGACGACTTAGGTCATAACACGTGTCAGGTGGCTCTTTGGGAATTAAATCATGAACGGACACAAAGTTGACATAAATTGACTCTGCATTTATGCTGTAAAATTAACTTCAAGACGGCAAAGCGCAACTCTCTGATACCAATTCAATTTCTGTACAATTGTACTAACTTGTTTTTTCCCCACTGCTATTGAATTTAGCCACACTAGAACTGTACTGATTTGGCATCTGCTCCTGATGAATTTAGCCACACTAGAATTCTACTGATATATTTATATAGATTAAGTTTAGACATGGGTCTATACAAACCATACACCTGGGCCAAAGCAAATAGGACAATAAAGAATGAAGAGCCAACAAGAAAACACTATTCAACAGCCAGAGATCACCCAAAACCAACTAGCCCCCCCCCTTTCTCTTTTTCACACTCTCACGTACAACACACACCCAAGCAGGTTAGTGAAACAACCCATTACAAACACAAACTGTAGACCCCTCTCTAATGGTACTACAAACCCAATACCTGCAGACAAACAACTGGATCCCACCCTCAAGGACACAACAGGCCCAGTGCACATAAAGCACACCTAGAAAGCTCACACACCCGTTTCTTATGGTTCTGCACATAAAACCAGATGAGCACAACCTCTAGCCTATCCCTCTCTCCCTCACTAACCAAGCCCACCCACTCTTCTTACAGAGCCACATGAGTTCCTTGAGACCATGCAAATGGCAGCGATGTATACATGAAAACAACATGTGCCTGTTTCACCTTTATGATTGGGATCACTCTTGATTTGTAGAAATTTAAATCTGTGGTTTTGCCACTACTCATCCTTGTACTTCTGCGGGGCTGAAGTCATTTCATCACAACCATGTCACACTTAATTAACCATTACTGTTTTATATATATGGTGTAATTTCTGTGTGTTATGTGTGTTATGTTTAGCCCAAAGTACTTATTTAATCTAATAGTGGTTGTATGGGTGTTTTTATAACAGTGTATATTATTCTGTATACCAGTGTAGTTTATTCTTTGAGGATTAATCGCACTTGACTACCAGTTAATATGCTACCAATGATGTAGAGAGGTCTGGTATTCTTTTTGGTTGAAACTCACCAGAGGGCTGGGGAAGAATCTTCCCAACAATTGCCCTTTACAAACCCAATATTTAGGAGCACTTAAGCTAAAGAGAAAAAACTAACAAGAAGCCAATTGGAGACAAGTGGACAATATCCATTTCACAGCAAAAACTGGAGAATTTTCATTAACAAGAGGAGATGGATTTTGAGTGGTGACGAGCAGTTATTACCCCAACAACTTCCTGCGTGAGATATCAATTCTGGCATCTCAGTCTCTCAATAGCCAAACATGAAGCCTGACCTGGGAATGTAGAATCCTGTCAAAAGACTGACGAAATGCATACACTAAACTGAACTCCGAGGGGGATCACCAAAAACAACGCAGATGCAAACAGGACTACCTGCTGAAACATCCCAAGACCTACACCATGCCACTGTTCAATGTGCACTCATGTTAAATCTCAGTGAGCGATCTGGGTCCATTTACCATGCCTTTCTGACTGCACCAAATCAGCTGCTGTCCAGATAACATAACTGTCAATCACTCAAATTCAGAGGTGCACTGCTGCCCGACTCTCTAAGAACTTGAGCAACCACCACACCACTGTCTTTTGCTTATACAATGCATGGCGGTGGTAGGACTGTCAGCACTTGGACAATCGTTACCCTGAAGGATGTCAAGAAAGATAATTGACTTATAGGACTCCTTGAAACCACTTCTACTAGGTTTTCTTTCACTGTTACTTATAAAAGGTGCTTCTTACGCATTTGCTGTGATTGATTCCAAGAGATAAACTACTAACCTGACATTTTCTTCTCTTGTCCTAAAACCTCACATTCGGGCTTCCAAGATGTTCTACTGCAATTTCATCTACTACAAAGCATCACAATAAATTATGAAATCACAATGCCAAATGTTTTGTTAGTACAAATTGCTAAGCGCTCATATTTCACACATGTGTTTTTTGGCCCTGAGACTGGGGTACGTTCGGAAGACAGAAAAGGGAAGTCATCCTGAAAAACCCTAGTCTTCACGGCTAGACTGAATAATATGTTCAGCTACAAGACAAATGCGTCTCTTTACATAGGGCCAAAGGCAATGCAGGGAAATATCAGCCTCCAGTCCAGCTTCCCTTACACAGTGGGTTTTCAGATGGAGCTTGCCGAAGGATCGAAGGGCTTGATGGGGAGTTTAGGGAGTCAGCCATGCAACAAAAAACAGGGGGCACTATCAAATACATTTATGGGATAGAAGAAGTATCTTAAAATAGATCTGGAACTTCAAGGTAAGCAAATTGAGAGATGTAAGAGCAGTGGAAAAGAAATTATTACATACCTTATGAGGAGTACTGTAACTCCTAAGTCAATAGTCCCCTGTCCACCATAATGCTATGATATGCCTCCATATACACAGGAATAGAGCCATTTGCACCACAAAATGTGCTTTGCCCTTTACTTTTAAAAGGTGCGTTTAACAGCTGCTGCAGCTCTATCCACTGATCCTGCCCTCAGACACATAGACACATATGCATCACATAATTACTTTCAGATGTTCTCGCAGACGAATAAATGGTCTACAAAACGCATTGGAGTATATTTGCATGTGCCCTTAATTAAAGCATGGACATATACGTTTTACTTTAAGGATTTTATTTCTTTTATTTAGTGTTCAGCAACTTAACATTTTTTTAATGTATTAAGTGTATTCTGTTAATTACCAACCTTGACACTTTAATACGCAAATAGAAATATAAAAACCAGCACAGAATAAATAAAAAAATTATCAAGATCAAAATTGACCAATTCATCAAGCAATTCAGACCCAACATATGTACACTCTACACTCCTAAAAAGCATAGATTACAAGTAAAATTGTGTAACTAAGAAATTCAGATTACTTTCAATGCTTTAATAATCTGCCTCCAGACCAAATATGCTGAATTCACTGTTAACATTGATTAACTGACATAATGTTGGGCCAACATTGATCTTCAGCTATATCCTGCAAACGGCTCACCTGGTTTTGAGAATGTAAGCTGTACACAGAAAACAATAGGGGGCATTATGTAAGCAAATGCCTAGTGGTCTCCATACCAATTGTTTACAGATTCTACATTTCCTATCCAATTCAAGGAGATATTCTTTGGAAGCAGTAACCACAAGTGAAGGAAGCAGGTTAAAGCGAAGAAGCATTGTGTATCTTCACAGTATGTTTGATATATTCCATGGGCGCTAGATAAGGAAAGAGCAACCTAGTATAACCAATTAAAGATTTTTTTGACCCAATATTCAATATTCCTGACCCTTTCCCAGAAGGAGAAATTATTTACCGTAATGTTCTTTCTATGGATTCTTCTCCCGCAGATTCCTCATCAGATAGATATCCCCTTCCAGCTTCAGCTGCTCGGAAAAAACTTCGACAGGGGGCGCGCGGTGGACCAGGACTGGTCCGTCGATCCGCCTGGACTCTGGGCCCAATCGTCGGCTCCGGACACATCATCACTGTTAGGCAAAGTTTGTATGCAGTACCATTTGGGACCACTACACACAACTAGGACTACAGTTGTAAGCAAAACCAACCTTTGGTATATGTCTGTACAACACAGTTTTGGTAGCGGAGCTGAGCAGCCAGGCTTATCTCAAGAGGGGAATGTGAGCAGTAATGATGTTACACAGAGGTCTACAATCACAAGTGTTCAAATACAATCTTACACTCAAGGTTTCTTTGATAAATACTATAAATTTGTCAGTTATAAAACATTCATAAGAAGGAGGCAATTATAAATCACACACAAATACACTTCAACATTATTTCAGAAATACTTTTTAAGAGGAGTAAAGGCAAAGATTATTAGAATATGAAAGGTTACAATTATTCTTAGACAGTGCAAATACTTAGAGTTCACCAGAAGATTCAATTCAATTGAATAAGCTAGGCCAAAGTCAATGGGCTAAAGTCTGGATAGGATAAAGCAGTTCTGGTAGTAAAACGGAAAAGTCGCTGCAAAAGGTCTTAGGAATAGTTTGTAGCATGAAGAATCATATGTTGGGTCATAAGCTGATTAGGCCTGTGAGTTGGGAAAGTTTCAAGCACTTTCACCGCGAGAGTGAAGTACTCTGATTTTATAGTACCTTTACAAATGAAGAAAAAGATGCAGCTGATTACCTCTGTTTGTGGCAGTTCCTGCAGATCTTGCTGTTCCTGGGCCTCCGTCATGGGGACAAGAGGGAGGATGTCGTGGGACTCCTGCACTGTGACTGGTCAAAAAGCTGGCAACTGGCAAATCTTCTATTCCGGTAGCTGTAGTCAAGTACACAAGCTGGTGTCCCTCTCCCTGGTTATTCGGTTTTCCTGCAGCACTCTGAGGAAAATACAACCAGCTCTGAGATTGGTATCCAGGTGGCTTAGTGTCGAATTGATTGTTCCCACCGACTGAAAGAGAGAAGTCGTCCTTGCCGGGCTTCTCTGTCGAGATGAACTTGGTGATTCAGACCTGCAGCAGGGCTTCACCGGGCAAACCTACGGTCCAGGAGTTGCAGCAGCTGTCCTCTTCAAGCTCGTCTTCGGTTCTTTCGTTCCAGTGGTCGACTCTGCCTTCCAAGCCAAGAGACTCGCCTTTTATTCAGTTCTCTCCCATTCATTCCAGCATAGCTGTCACTCACCCAGCAGGGTGGCTGTCCTTGCCGGACAGTCAGCCAGCCAGCCAATCACCAAAGAGTGCATTTGGGTCTCCTAGGAGACTAAGCACATGGAGTTTCGGGCACCTCCCTCACTTCCTGCCCAGCCCAGACACTCGGGCGCCAGAACAAGGAGGGACCAAACCTAGTTTGACGCACAGAGAAAAAGCTCCAGAAGGATCTTTCTAAAAAGAAATGGTGAAAAAAGACGACCAGGACCTGTTTAAACAAAGGGGGCTCAGACGCCATCTTGAAAAACATGGCTCCCGCGATTTAACGCTACCGGTGTTCGCAGCTGGAAAAAATCATGGTAGTTCATTGTAAAACCACTGCCACCAGCCATTCTGAGAAGAAAGGGTAGCATTTGACTGCTATATGAGTATCTAGACACTCCAGCACTCCATTGTAAGATAGGGTTCGTTTGTTTGTTTGTTTATTTATAATGCGCACCAGACCCGAAGGTATCAGGGCACAGGAACAAGGATATTTTTAGCTTACAAAGTTACAAAATGCAATACAGGATACAATGTGAAGTACATTTTGAAAATAATGACAAGCAGAGTAGTAATGACAAGCAGAGCAGTATAAGTATCCAGTGCATAAATTGCAGGATATAAGTTAACAAATGCATGGTCATAGGTGTCAGTATATTTCAGTAACGAAGTACCTATGAACAGTACATCTATACACAATAAGGAAGGAAAGGGGGTGAGCTACATATTGTACAAAAGGGCAGTAAAGAACTGAAAGGGTCATATTTAGTGTTAGTGGTCATTTTCTTTGAACCAGTTGATAATGTTCAGTCTGAAGTTGGAATAGGTTTGGTCAGCTCTTAGAGGGTGTGCTGGGTCTAGGAATTTAAAAATACTAGTAAAGTCAATTTCACTTTACTTACTCTGAGAAACAGTAGTTTATCCCAGAGAAGGTATTTAAACCTTGGGAAAGACTGAAAAAGGTTTCCCTGTGCCACTGCACTGAGGGTGCTGTGTGACACAAATGAAAAGAAGAAGCCTATTTAAACTCCATAACCAAAGAAAATAAACACATAAAACAAACAGAATAAAAAAGTTCAAAGTCCCAAAGTTCAGCAAAAGAGCTGGAGGGCTTTATGGTGGGAGGAATTGGCACATTTATGAGAATTTTTTTTCATATTGTTTTTATTGCATTTTAAACATAATATAAACAGAACCATGGGACTTTAAAAATGTCCCTCCCCTCCCCACACCCCCTCCCACCGGCAAAGGAACCATTGTCACGTTAGCAGTATGTCCTTGGTATCTTCCCTCACGAGAACATGTCCAGGATTCTGATTTTGTGCGGGCACCATTTAAGCATAAAGTCGCTTTGTAAGTATTCGAGTGCTCGCCCCTAGTCGGATTGAAAATTCTGCCGGGTCCCCTGGATGTTTTATGTTATGCGCTCCATTGCTATGAACACCCACACTGTCTGCAGCCAATCTATCATGGATGGTGGTGATTTCTGTTTCCATCTTTGGGCTAATGTTAGCCAGGCGACGAATAGGAGACCCATAAAATTCCTCTTTTGTGTTTTGTCAGTGTCCTGTCTCCAGGGTCCCACATGCTGCAAATCCAGACTTCTCTGAAGTTGTTCTGACCCTTTAAACAGTGCTTGCATTTGTATTTTTATCTCCAGCCAGAAGTCTTGTAGTTTGGGGCAGTCCCACCAGATGTGTCTCCATGTTCCCTCTGCGTCACAATCCCGCCAGCATTTGTTTGGTTTGTTATTGAACATTCTATGTAGTCTTTCAGGGATGTAGTGCCATTGTACCATTATCTTTGTCCAGGCTTCTCTCATCTGTATCGCCCTTGTCCATTTGGGGATAATTTGCCAGTTATATACCCATTGGTCTCTCGAGATTTCTTTCCCCAGTGTTGTTTCCCAACTCTTCATATATCGCCATTTTGTGTCCTCCGCCTGGGCGTTAATGAATTTATACAAGGTGGAGACACATTTTTTGTCTCCTGGGTGTGACATGATGAATGCCTTGAATGGGGTGAGGTCTCTTGTTGCCGCCTGCTTTATCCTTGGGGTGGTGAGCCAGTGGTGTAGTTGCTCATATTTGAATCTATCTTTTTTGTGAGCCCGAGTAGTGTGCAGCATTCCGCGAATGTTCTGATCGGATCATCTTCGCACATGTCTCCCACTTTGGTGCATTCGGCTTCTGTCCATTTTGCGAACGTGCCTTTCTCTGTGCTCGGTTGGAATTCAGGGTTCTCAAACATCCATGAAGGGGGCCGGGTTTATGGTTAGTGTTTCTTTTTTTGTTGCCTTGTTCCAAATTTCCAGCGCTGCACTCAATCTCACTTATGTGGACATTTGGATGTCTGTGTTCCGGGCTGGTCCACAGTAGATGTTGAAGGTTTTTCCTTGCCAGTGCCCTGTCTTGTGCTTCCCATATTTTTTCTGACTTGTTGGGTATCCACTCTTTCAGGACCCACAGTTGAGCAGCCTCATAGTATTTTTGGAAGTGTGGGAGTGCCATGCCTCCCTTGTTCTTCGGGGCTGTTAGTATCATGTTGGAGAGTCTCTGCGTTTTGTTTTGCCAAATGTATTTACTTATTTTAGCAAGTGTTTTGAAGAACGTTGGAGGGATTTTTACTAGGAGAGCTTGGAAATGGTATAATAATCTGGGCAGGATAGACATTTTAATTGCTGTAATTCTGCCCCACCACGTAATTGAGAGTGGATTCCAGTTGGCCAGGTCTTTTCTTACCTTGTCTAAAAGGATCGGGAAGTTCCCTGCATATAGGCCTCTGAGTTGGTGAGAGTGACCCCAAGGTATCTGATCCCTTCGTAATTCCCTTGCTCGCTTGTGTATTTCTTTTTTGTCACCCACCAGCACCATTAGATCTGACTTTAGCCTATTTATCTTTAGGGCCGAGATGGCTCTGTAATCCTTTATCGTTTGAATGAGCGGTGGTAGAGAAGCTGCCGGATCCGCTAAGGCGATTAGCATATTGTCTGCATAGGCTGCAGTTTTGTGTGTTTTATCGCCCTTTCAGATGCCTTTGATTTCGGGTGTGTTCCTTATTTTAGTCAGTAGCGGCTCTAAAAATATTGCATACAGTAGTGGGGAGAGGGGACATCCCTGTTTTATCCCTCTTTCTATTCGTATTGTGTCCAAGAGTTCCCCGTTCACCGCTATCCTGGCTGAAGGTGAGTTGTAGTTGGCTCGTATCATGTTAATAAATGATTCGCCTAAGTCAAATTTCTCCAGGATGTGGAAGATAATGGACCATTCTCCACAGTCAAACGCTTTCTCTGCGTCTATTGCTAGCAGCGCTGCTGGGACGTTAGTGATCCTCACCTTCTCGATCAGATGTGTTATTCTTCTAATACTGTCATGGTTTGTCCTGTTAGGGATGAACCTTGACTGATCCTGGTGTGTCAGTTTGGGAAGCAGGGGCGTCAGTCTCTTGGCTAGAGTTTTGGTATAGAATTTGGCATCTAGGTTTATTAGTGCAATGGGGTTGATACGAGCCTGGTGATTCTGGGTTTTTCCCTTTCTTATGGAAGACCAGGATTTTTGCCTCGTTCATTGAGCTTGTGATGTTGTTCGTGTCCTGAAATGTGTTGAAGAGCTCCGTGAGGACTGGATTTAGGGCATCCGCGTAGGTTTTATAGAATATGGCAGTATAGCCGTCTGGTCCTGGGGCTTTATTTTTTGGTAGGTCCCTTATCGCTTTGGTAACTTCCTCCATCCTTATTGGTGCGTTGAGTGATGCTTTCTCCTCTGGTGCGATGGTTGGGAGATACATTCCCTTTAAGTAATTTATCTGGTCTCTCTCTTTTGGTTTGTCCGATGTGTACAGATTTTGGTAGTAGGCTCTGAATGTTTCTTTAATGTCCTTTGTTTGTGTTTTTTGTTGATCGTCATTGTCTCTCAGGGCCTTGACTGTTTGTCTCTGTTTACCTTTCAGTTGTCTTGCCAGGAGTTTGTCTGCTTTATTGGCTTTCATTGCTTACCACGGTTTCAAGTGGAGTAAGTGGTTTTCGGCTCTTTTGGTTCGGATGGCCAGCCCTGTAAATGTCTGTATGCTCTCTTTAAGTTCTGCGATTTGTTGTGTGTCATTTCCTCTCTTATCTTCGCCAGGTTGTTTTCCAGTTCTTCCTCCCATTTTCGGGATTGCCTGTCCTTTTGTGCTTTTAGCGTGATTATGTGACCCCTCGTGACCGCTTGAAGGCTTCCCATATTGTGGCATTTGCCACTTCTGGGGTATTGTTTTGTTTGAAGTAGTCCGCTATATGACCTCTGATGGTCTCTCGCATGACGGGGTCTTGAATGACTTCTCTTGGGAGGGTCCATTTCCATAGGCCCGATTGTTTGCGGATGCCCGGGAGCAACATCCATATAGGGGCATGGTCTGATATCGAGATGGGGCCTGTCTCTATTTCTTGGATCTCCCCTAAGAGGCTCACCGATGCCCAAATATAATCAATTCTGGAGCTAGTGCCGTGCACAAGGGAGTAGTAAGTGTGTCCTGGTGTCGGGCCTCTGATTTTCCTCCATACGTCTTCTAGTGCTAATTTGTGCATGTAGTTCTTTAATGATTGTGACGGGGCACCCTGGTGTGAGAGATTGGGGTTTGAGCGGTCTTCTCTGGGATTCCACGCTATGTTGAAGTCCCCTGCTAGGATCGTTTCCTCTTGTGAGAAATTTTCCAGTTTGTTCAGGGTGCCTCTCAAGAAGCCATCCTGTTCCGTGGTTGGTGCATAAACTGTTGCGAGTGTCAGCCATCTATACTTGAGTTGGATTTTTACTGCGATGAACCTTCCTTGCTCGTCTTCGAGGGTGTCTCGAATTTGTACATTGAGCACGTCTGCGAATGCTATTAGGACCGCTTTTCTCTTTTCTCCGTCATTTGCGTGGATTATCCTATTGCATCCTTTCAGGCGGATCTTCCCTCTATCCTTTTTCTTTATATGTGTCTCTTGTAGCATTATTATATCGTATTTCCCCTGCCGGAGCATGTGTTCTACTTTTTTCCTTTTGATTGGGGAATTTAGGCCTCTGATACTATGTGTTGGAATTTTCAGCCCCATTCTGTTGTGCGACTTTCCTTGCTTCTGTGATACCGTTTGGTTCGATTGCTGCGGGTTCTTTTCTGTGCACCGGTGGGTTCCTTTCCCCTCTCTGGGAATGTTTTTTGTCCGTTTCCCTTGCTTTTCCCCTCCCCCATTGTGCGCCCCAACATTCCCCCCCCTTTCCCACCCTGCCCTTCAGAACATCCCTGTGGAGGGCTCTGGGTCCTATGATCGCTTGGGCATATAACCCTTCGCGCCATGCCCTCTAGTACTCAGGAGTAACAGTGGTGCGAGGAGTCCTGAACCTACTAAGGGACTCCCAAAATGTCATGCTTGAACCCCGGCTCCCCACAGCTGAGTAACTGAGTGGTCGCTTCTTTGCGTCTGAATTTCTGTAGGATATGGTGATTGTTATGCTTCTTCTGAGTTGTGATTTGCGTCCATTATTAGTGTTTTGTTGTTTCCGGGGGGCGTCTAGGTTTTGTGTTAGTTGTGGTCCAGCCTCTTGGGGTTCTTTTCCCTTGCGGGTGTTCCCTACGGCTTGTTTGTGCACCCTCTTTCTCTTGTAGATTGAGGATCCGCTCTCCTCCTTCGCACGAGGTGATCCTCAGTTGTTTCCCTTCTCAAGAGAATAGCAGGCCGAAGGGGAACGTCCATTTATAAAGGATCTGTTGACATCTCCATGCGTTTTTGGAGGGTTGATTGTGCGAAATCTAGAGTTGTATGTCTGTTCCGTTCATTCGTATATGGTCCATCGTGCATGCTTTTTTCAGGATCTGTTCTTTTTGAGGGTATGAGGTCATTGCGACCAGGACATCTCTGGGGCGAGCCCCTGGTTCTCCTATGCGGCGGGGGCCCACTCTGTGGATCCTATCGATCTGTATTGCTGCTTCTTCCTCTTCGTCTAGGATGTCCCTGAAGACCTGTTGCACTGCTTGTTTGAGGTCCTTGTCCTCTACCGTCTCGGCCATATTTTTTATGCTAATGTTGAACCTGCGGGAGTGATTTTCAAGGTCCTCGCATTGGATTTCCAGCTCTTGAGAAAGACTTGCCAGTCTCTTGTACTTCGGCGTGTTCTTCTAGCTTCCCCAGCTCTATTTTCAGGTCCTGCACTGCATTCTTCATTTCTCCTTTCATGGTCTCAAATTGGGCATGCATGGAGACCACAAATTGTTCTTGGAACTCTTTGAACCATTCTTTCATGTCTTCCTTGGTAGTCATGACTGCGTTCTCTTCTTCTCCGTAGGACTTTTCCCCTTTTTCGTTTTGAACGTTGATCTTCTGACTTGATGACGTGTTTGTGCCCCAGAGGCTCTCTGTTCTGGTCTTTGGACATGTGTGCAATCTCTGTTGGTGGGTGCGTGGTCTGTGGTCTTGGCGGTACCTCTGAGTGCTAACGTGGGTGTTACTCTTCCTGGTATGTGGCTGTCGCGCTGCCTGGTTTGTGGCTGGGGTGTCCACCCACTGCCTCTCGTAGTCCCCCTCCACCCCCCGGGTGTAGTGCGTCAAGCGGGTCTTCCTAGATGTTTCACTCTGCGTGATGTGACACACGTTGGGTCGCTGGATCTCTTGGCATGGGGTGGGCCCAGCCGTTTGCACCCGCATCTTTGGTCCTCTCCCTGGCTATTTTTGTGCCTCGCTATCTCTCCCTGGGGCCTGTTGGTTTATTTGAGCTGGTGATGGGGGGGTTGAGGGGGTGGCTTCCTTTTTCTCCTTTTTGGGCCCTGTGGAGCCCACTGGGATTCTGCACTTTCATGTGATCTCCCTTATATGCCCTCCCGTGTCTCCTCCTCACCTCGTGCTCTTCCTGTGGTGGCTTCCCTGGGTTTTCTTTGTGGCTGAGGCGGGTGTTAGGGAGAATTCTCATTTTATGGCTAATTTCCCTTACCTATAGAGTCCCCCAGCAGCTTTGCTGGATTTGAAGGGTTTGTTTTTTTCTCCTGCTAAGAGTGAGACTCTTTTTCCCACTCTTAGGCATTTTTTGCTATGTGTGTTCTAGGCTATTTTTGTGTTTAATGCCTATGGAGTTTCTCTCCCCTCCATAGGAACCAGCTTTATTCCCATGTGTTACACAGCACCCTCCGTGCTGTGACACAGGGGTGTCGTAGCGACCCCCAAACAGACTCCATACCCTGGGACCGACTACTGTCTCCCAGGGCATGTAAAGTCCCCATTGACTTTACTAGTCAATTTTTGTGAACTAAACCAGTACAACCCATCCTAGTATGGAGGTACTGGGAAGGGTTAATAGTTTTCCCTTATGTTCATCTTCGGGAGAGTACCGTACAGTCCCTCTCTCTAAAGTTTCTGGCTGGTGGCAGTGGTTACTACAGAAAATATTCAACTGCAAATATTTTCCTATGGGATTTTCCCATTGTTCGAGACTACCACATTTTCTGACAGCCTCTAACATAGCGCCAATGTATTTTAATATTAACTTTACTTCGGTAGGTTTTATTTGCCAGAACTTTAATATAACTTCTTTCGCGTGTCTTTCTCTAAACTCCTAACCCAGGTCGGGGATCCTTTGCTCGTGCTTTTGGCGGGCTTCTGCTGAGAAGCCCTCCTTTCGGCGCCACTATGTCTGGGGTGGGTCCATTGTGTGGGAGTAGGGAGTAGGACCCCTGGACAGGGTTGCATCAGCGACCCATGTCACACTCTATCCTGATAGGCTGGAGGGTCTACCGCCAAGATGACCACTCCACTGTGTGAGTGACAGCTAGGCCGTATGAATGGCGATCTTTTTGCATAAAAGCAGGGTCCTGAGGACTGGAAGAGCAAGACGTCGTCACTGGAACTAAGAAGCCGAAGAGGAGAGAAGCCAAAGACATCTGCAACGACTGAACCACCAGTGAAGCCCTGCTGCAGCGTCTCACCACTTTTCTCCACACAACGAGAGAAGATCTTCATCTGCTAGAGCCTTCTTCCCTTGAGCTGGTGGGGCCAACCAGTTTGCCAATCGCCTTCCCGGAACTGCCTTGGTCGAATCGCCAGTACCCTGTACTTGGAGACCGGATAGCCAGGCACCCGTCCACCCAGACCGCGATTTAAAGGAGCGCACCTTTTATTCGTCGGGCAGCACTGCAGGTGGTTTCATCCCTGGGTAGTGCAGTAACTCGAACCTTCCTCCACGACGAGAGCCTCTCTTCCTCTGCTGGATCCCCCGAACTGCAGGAACTACCAGGAACAACCGCCACCGCAGGAGCCACTTCTTCATTTTAAAGGTACATTGTTCCGCCAGGCCCCCCTTTCTGCGTGGTAGTGCTAAAGGTGTTATAAATCCTTTACCTACCTGTTTGGTTGGCCGCCCCTCTCTCTTAGTATTGTCTTTCAACTTCTGCATCCACCTTTTCAAATCGTTAACCAAAGACTTGACTGCAGCTACAAGAACATTTTGCTCCTGGGCCATTGCCCTGTACCACTGACTCTGGCACAGGCCTACTGACTCTGGCTAAATTTGTTAGAACTGCCTTCTCTAGATTGTTTCTCAACTAGAAATGTGTTGGTGCACCTACTTCTTATAACCACCCTTTCCTTCCCACTTTTAAACCTTGTGAAATGCCATTTTGCTCAGTTTTCATTTAAGTATTTTCTATACTGATGCACTGCCTTGCTTAATCTGGTTCACAAACTTATGGAAAGTGTTGCTAGGGTGTGTAAGAAGATATTTCTGTATAACTTGTGCTTTCCCTCGCTTGTGCAAAATTGCTAGAGTGCCATTTGTGTTTGGTTTACACTGTGCTGTTTTGCTCAGTTTTTACTCTTGCTCAAACTTGTATACAATTTAACTAGGGAGTTGTGTATACTTTTGTTTACTGAATTTAACTTGCTTTTAAGAACTGTGATAGATGTGTTTAACTAGAAGTGTATAAAATAAATATATATCTACTTTTCAATACAAAGCTTTGGTCAGTGTTTTCCTGTGCCATAGTACTGTAGGCCTATTGTGTAAACCCTGAATACTGCTAATCTCCCTCTTGAGATAAGTCTGAACGCTCAGCCACAGCTACCAAATAAATCTTTGTAGTACAGACTGATACCAAAGGGGATTTATTGCTCTCACCTGTAGTCCTAATCTTCTGTAGTGCTCCCTAAGGGAACTGCACTGGATTCTGCCTAACAGCAGGCTCCCCGGAAGGCTGACTAGTACCGCTGTGTTGATGCGCAGCCTAGATCGGGCAGCCGCCGCGCCCGCGGCTGCTCTCACTGTCCTCTTCCCAGCTCCGCCCGCCTCCTCGTCTGTGGGCTGAGCTGCCGGGGTTCCGGAGCCAGCTCTGTGCATCGCTGTTACCTCGGGCACGGCGGCAGCCCGCAGCCGTTCCCTCCGCCTACTGCTGGTGTCTGTCGGGGAGAGGATGTCCCCTCCCTGTGTTCCTCCTTATCGGGAGTCCCCCACAGTCGCCATGGGAGGCGAGCCCTCCGGGGGCGGGTAAGTGCCGCCAGGCCTCTGCCTGCCCAGTCTGTCTTCTTTTCGGCTCTGCTCGCCTCTTCGTCTGCGGGCGGAGCAGTTGGGGGCTCTGGCGTCGGGCATCTCTCCTTGGCAGGCGGGCGAGGGGGGCGGAGGGGGAGTCCACTCAATGTTTGACCGCATGGGGTCCACCGATGGCGCAGGTCGGGAAACCGCTCCCCTGCCACTGCGCTGGCTGGATCCCCTGATCTTTGATTCTTGCGAGTGTGGCCCTCCGCCACATGTCTTTCGGTGTCAGTACACCAGATACCAAGCTCCTGAGGCCACTTCAGTGCATCTTTGTCGTGTTTATTGTTGCGGCCTCCAGCTGGCAGACTGAGCTCCGCTCACGCACGTCTGCTTAGCACGGCTGCCATTTTGGAATCATGAGAATTCTTCTTAACAGTCACTACGCCCCGTACCTCAGTTTCCGCTCAGCAGCTGCAGAGCAAAACCAGCTATAAAAAAGAAGGCCAATCAGGCAATAGGGGGTTAGAAAAACCCCACCAGTTAAGCTGAAATTTAGAAACCCCCATCCCCCTTTTTCTTTTTAAAACAAAGCAGCATGCAGGTGCAGAGGAAGACGAGCAACCAACTTTAGAACCGTCTGATAGTGAGTCTCTCTCTCTCTCTCTCTCTCTCTCTCTCTCTCTCTCTCGCTCTCTCTCTCATATATATATATATATATATACCAGCTGCCAACACGTTATGAGTAGGGATGGATGGGAGGAGTGATGAGGAATCTGCTGGAGAGGAATTCATAGAAAGAACATTATGGTAAGTAATTTCTCCTTCAAGGATTGCCTTTCTCCCGCAGATTCCACATCAGAAAGACTCCGAAAGAAGTGCAAAACAATGGAGGCAGGAAGAAAGCATGCAGCAGAAAATTCTCCAACACCACCCTTCCGAAGCAAGAGTTAGCCCCACGGGTGGACGCCCAGGCTATAGTGCTTTGTAAATCAATGTATGATGCGAGGACCAGGTTGCAGCGCGGCTGACGTCCCCAACCGGACCCCCCCCCCCCTTTACAGAGCTGTTGAGGCAGAGACCCCTCTGGTAGAGTGAGCTCTGATGCCAGGAGTACATTCTCTGCCTGCAGTATGGAAGCATTCTGCGATGCATAGTGTGATTAATCGCAAAATTGTCAGTTTGGATAGAGCTAGGACTTTTCTTGAAATGGAAAAGGCTACAAACAACTGGTCTGTTTTTCTGTGCTCTGCTGTTCATGCCACATGGAAGCTTATCACTCTTTTGGGGTCCAAACGATGAAAACACGCCTCCTCCTTTGAGGGGTGCAGAGGTGGGTAGAACACAGGAAGATCCATCGCCTGAGAAAAATGGCATTCCGACACCACCATAGGCAAGAACCCCGGTCTCACTTAAGCAATACCTTTTCGCACAAAAAACAGAGAAATGGTGTTTTGCAAGAAAGGGCCTGCAACTTGCAGACCCATCTGGCTGAAGATATGGCAACCAAAAAGGCTATTTTTAACGTGAGCAGACGCAAGGAACAAGAATGCAACAGAACAAATGAAGCCACCATCAGAAAGATGAGAATCCAGTTCAAATCCCAATCCGGGAGAATGAAAGGAATATGCAGCAATCGATACACAGGACCCTTCAGGAATTGGGCCATAACTGGGATCGTGAAGAAAGAGCATTGATCTGGAGACCTTTTGAGAACAGACATCCTTTTGACTCTGGTGACCTGAAGGCATGAAGAGGCCAGTGACAGAAGGAACTCCATCACTGTAGTGGTGGGGCAAGAGATGGGGTCAATCTTGCATTCCCTGCACCACGCTTCCAATCTTCTCCACCTGCCTGCATACAGAGATCTTGTAGATGGTCTGTGTGCAGCCAGCAACACCTAGAGTACCCCCTCAGAGATCCCAGTCATATCTCATCCTCTCAAGAGCTACGCATGAAGGTTGAGGGATTCCGGGTTCGAGTGTAGCACCCAACCTTCCGACTGGGTTAAGAGTTCCAGGCGGCGAGGCAACCAGAGAGGTGGGCAAATGGTCAAGTCTAGAAGGTCTGTGTAGATGTGCTCCTTGCCCAATCCCAGGCGATCAAGATCAGGGTTGCTCAAAACCTCCTCAAGCTCCTGAGAACCCATGGGATGACGGGAATCTGAGGGAAGGCGTAGTGGAGAGGAAATGTCCAAACCATAAGAAATGCATCCCATAACACGTTATTCGCTGGGAATTCCCCAGAGCAAAGCTGTCTGCCATTCCTGTTGGAATCTGTGGCAAACAGATCCACTACCGAGGAACCCCAGATAGACTACCTCCTCTAGGACTTCCAGGCACACATCCCACTCAAGTGAGACCGTGTTCTGCCTGCTCAGAGCATTCGTCAAACTATAATCTGCCCAAACCAGATGAACTGTCGAGACTGAGATCTGTTTCTCTAACAGCTAGAAACAAAGCTGCATCGCCTCTCTGCAGAGGAGGAGGCGCACACCACCCTGCTTGGTCAGTAGTGTATGTCCACCGTATTGTCCGTCAAGATCAGGACATGCTTCCCCTTCAGAGACGGGGCGAACGCTTTCACGGATAACCTGTCTCGCAACTCCAGCCTGTTGATGTGCCACCAGTCTAGCATTGCTGACCAAAGGCTGCTCACCTGCAAGTCCTTGCAGTGAACGCCCCAACCTTTCAAGGACGCATCCGTGGCCACTTGAACCTGAGGCCAAGAAGACCAGAAAGGCTCCCTCGCTAGCAAGCTGCTGTTCCACCAAGAAAGGTCTTTGACCACGGACCTAGACACCCAGAGGATGTCCTTCAGGGTTCCAAGGTACTGGCACCATTAACCTCGCAGGAGCCATTGTAACCATCTCAATCGCAGCCTGGCCTCTGGCACTAGAAAAATACAGAAGGCTATGAGGCCTAAGGGGCAGAGGAAGGAAGCTGCTGGTAAGGTGGTGTGGTTCTGGAACATCTGCGCAATGCTGGAAACACTCTCCTCGGGTGGAAAATCCTTCCCTGCCTGAGTGTCTAGGACTGCCCCGATGAATTGGAGCCTCTAAAAACTCGTGTTGTGTGGAACTTCTGCAAGTTCAGGGAGAAGCACAGCCTGTGGAGTAGTGAACAGCTGCCCCTGAGATAGTACAAGACCAGCTCCCCCAACGTCCCTCGGATCATCCAGTTGTCCAAGTGCAGGAATACGTGGACACCGGATTTCCTGAGGTGAGCTGTGACTACTGCCATGAGTTTTGTGAAGACCTTTGGTGTGGAGCTAAACTTAAAGGCAAGCACCTTGAACAGACAGGAACCACCTATGCTTTTAATGCACCGGCACATGCAAGTAAACGTCCTGAAGATCTATGGACACCAGCCAGTCCTGTAACTCGAGAGCATGGAGAATCTCTCTCATCATCCTGTATTTTTCATTCCTCAGGAGCTTGTTCAAAGCCCCGAGGTCCAAGATGGGACGGAGGCCTCCTCCCTTCTTAAGTATGAGAAAAATCCATTTGGGTATGAGGAAATACCAGGGACACAAGCCCAACCTTCAATGCTCGGGAAGTACCTGTTCCACTGCACCCTTCAACAACAGGGCTTGCAGTTCTTCCTGGAGATCCCGTTCCGGCTGGCAAGGAGGTGGTGGTGGTGGTGGTGGTGGTGTCTGCTCTGAGGTTTTCTTAAGAAGGGCAGACAACCACACCGCTCAAGCTTCAGGGGCCACGCGTCAGATGTAATCTCCTCCCATAGGGTCCAATGCTCGGATAGCCATCCTCCAACCGGTGAGTTGTGGGAGGGGAACATCAAAGCAGCCTTGAGGATGGAGCTGCCCCAGCCACTGTGTCACTGGCTGCTGGCCTCTGGATGCCCCTATGCCCCTTCCGTAGCACAAGAAACGACTCTGCCCTTGGCTGGCTTGCAGGAGCTGAGACTTCTACCATAAGGGCCGTAGCGCCTATAGCCTCTGCACCTAGAAGCGAAGCTGAAGGAAGGCTTGGCCCACTGTTTTATGCAGCTAGGTCTATCGACTGAGGCAAGCTTGGACTCCTTGTATTTTTCCAAGGAGTCGTCGACCTTCAGGCTGAAGAGATACTCCCTGTCAAAGGGCATGTCAAACAAACTTAATTTGGACATTAGGGGTGAACCCTGAGGAGCGCAGATAGGCAAGGACCACGGCCGACCCAAAGGACTGGCCGTTTGCAAGGACTGCCTGGCTACCTCCTTCCAGTCATCCAACAGCTGCATGAACCCATCCCGTAATTCCCTTTCAGGGACGTATTGGTCTGCATGCTCAATAGCTTTCCATAGGCCATATAAATATTTTGCAAAGCCACGCAAAACATTAAAAGCCATGCTCCCGTGAGAGAAGGGCATCCACTTTCTTGCCCTCCCTGTCAGTTGGCAAATGTGACGTCGATGAGTCTGCCCTGAAGGATACTGTGGCCGCCTAAACAACCAACACCTTTGGTGTAGGGGTAAGAGGAGAGAAATCATGGGTCCCCCCTTTCCGGCCTATACTTGCTTGTCAGATTGGAGTCAACCGGGGAAATGGAGCAAGGCTGTTGCCACAAGGAGGCGAGTGAGGCAGCTATAGCCGAGTTGAATGGCATAATCCTCTCTGTGGTGGGACTCTGATCCAGAATATCTGTGAGCTCCTAGCCGTGGGCAGATACAGCAGGGGTATTCAGCCCAAGGTGCCCATTACCCTCTCTACAAGGAACCTGAATTTTGCATGAGTATGGGTATATGGATGGGACTGCTGTAAGTAAACATCTGGAGATCCATCTAGCCTACTGGCGTCATGCAGTCCCCTCTGCCAAAGCCATGAGGTCTGCCTGATCAAATTAATAGTCTGCGGCGCCAGTCCCCGAATAAATGGGGTCGACGTCACCCCAACCTTCATCTTCGCAGCCAAAAATGTGTGTCATCGACCCGAAGAAATTGGATTGAGATAATGGAGCGAAGGATCGATCGCCAAAGGTCAGCGTCGAGGGAATGGCTGTCTGCGTCGAGGGAATTCTGGGTGCAGGTGTCACATCGAGAATAATTGGGCCCAGAGGTCTGCAGGAAGCTACTGGCGTCAAAGGCCAGCCCACCTTGTCCGGTGACGAGCTTGAAGGGTCCCGTGACACTGACAGCGTTGGTACCTTGGGCCGGAATCACAAGGCGTCGCTGGAGCTACCGGGGCCTGCTTTCTCACAGGAGCTTGCCCACACCCAGAGCATTCTTCTCAAACATGTCCAACAGCTGGGACTTAAGGTCCTCCCATTCCTGCCTTAATGCTGGCACCACTGATAACTTGCTGCGTTCGACGAGGACTCTTTTTGTGCGAGGACGACTAAGACGAGTGGCTCCAAGAGTGGGATCTCTTCTTCGCCTTGCGCCAGGTGTCTACTCTCTCTCTGGTGTGGGCCCCTACTTTTCGGCCTCCGAAGACCAAACGGTCGACCGCGCCAGTGACTTTTACGTTGGTCAGCCCACCACAAGCTTGTCTGCCCGCTCCCACAGACACTTTGGGTTCATTTCGTCACAGGATGCGCACCCCTTGGTGTCATGTTTTGTGAGAAGGCACCAGATGCAGATATCAAGCGCGTCAGTCACCGACATCTTGGATGTCGCAATCGGAGCAGCGCTTGAATCCCGAAACCTGAGGCACGGACACAGCTTGCGATGAAAGGATTTGACGAAAAAACGTCAAATGAAGTCGAGAATTGAAGAATTCACTAGTGTTCAAGAGCAGCATGCGGAGCATGTGGAAAAAAAGAACTGAAGTACGGGCGTAGTGACAAAGTATATATACGATGCCCAACGACGTGTACGGAGCAGACCATCTAGCACAGAGTCAAGATGGATCGACGATCAATGGCAGAGTCGAGGTCCACTATGCTCCCTGTCGACTTTTATTCCGAGCAGCTGAAGCTGGAAGGGGATATCTATTGGATGAGAAATCTGTGGGAGAAAGGCAATTCTTTGACATATGCTTTTTTTAATCAACTCATTCCTAGCGGTATGGAATGCTAGTGAAGTATCCAAAGCTCAACCAATCCTCTCATGGAAGGGTGCTCACAAATTACACAATTTCTTTACAGAGCTTGGAAACGAGGCAAAGGATTTATATGCTTCAGCATGCCAACAAGAGAGAGTCAACCTTCAACAACATTCTAAGCAATAACAAGCTACTTTTAACCTTAACCATCAATGATACCAGGCCAAGCTCCATGCGAATGGCTTCCACAAGCAAGGAATGCAGAAGACCCAGATTGCGTCTCCACAGCTGGCCATCAAGTGGTTTCAACCAGCAAAGCTCTTTAATTAGGAAAGATATCAGGTCTATAAGTAATTCCAGGGACAAGACTAATTTTATAGATGGTCGACATTCCCTCTATTGAAAAATTCTCTCACTTAAATAAATGATTTAATTAAGCCAAACGTATTTAAGGCTTTATGCGTAATGTAACAGTTAAGCAACACAGATGATGTAGTAGAAGTAATTAATGTGCCAACATAGGTATATGATTCTACTACTGTCAGAGCGTGTGTCTGTTCTTGGTCAGTATGGGATGGATGGAAGCAGTATTCCCGTTCTTCGCCAGCCCAAAGGCAAGACATCAGATGTCTATGGTTTTTGCAAGCCTTAAGCGCAACATTGTGCACGTCACAGCAAGTACCAGGAGAAAGAGCCTCTCCCCCTCCCCAACAAATGCGGCATAGAATGGGTAAGCAGCGCATCGCAACCTGTTGCCTCAGCGCTAGTTTCCCATTACTCGCTCCGTCTCTTGTATCCCCTTGCTCTGCAATTTGCCTTTCCTCTAATCGTCAGTGTCATTTACTTCCTGCCTCTTGCCAGTCATACCATCACGGCTAATCTGACTGTAGAGGTTACAGACTCCTAATCTCCTGATTGAAGAAATCCCGCTGCAGCTTTACCTCATTGCATTTTTCCCCTCTCTGTGAGGGTTTTTCCTGGCTGCTAGGGAGGACAGGCCCTACCACTACGACACCAGGACCTCTAACAAACCACAGGTGAGGCCTTGCGCTGAAAACTACCTCTATGGGCAGGCCTTCAAGCTGCTAGGTGAAGTTCTGGGAAAAAGAACTATTTTCAACAACAGTATCTTTGCCTTAGTTAAATTGATTTAAGATTGCTTAAGTGGAGTATTCGAGTACAGCAGACAAAGAACGCTGCAGCACCATCAGGATTTTGTCGAGAAGGATGGTATTGTCTGCGTTTGACAGGCAAGATATTCTACGATTGCCAAGTCTAGGAGGGAAGTTATTAATACCCTTCAATGCAGTGCCCATGTCAGCCACATGCAAATTATAAAGCAGGGGAGGTACGACACATTGCTTTAATCCAACTGAGGTGGCGACATATTAAGATAATGACCCTTGTTCCTTAAGTCTCAAAGCCACTGCAGCGTTTGTATAGAATAGTGCAATTAAATACTACAACCTTAGGTCAGTGCCCCACTTAGAACTTATCCCACAGTCTGTTCCGATCGACTTTATCAAAGGCCCTGGTATAATCAATAAATTAAGGTTACTCGCTGTAGGCACTAGAGTGCTCATAGTCCTGTGTCCCCTTTCATCCCTCCTTGTGGGCGTCCCCCAACATGGGGATAGTACCGGAATCTTTGGCAGCAAAAAAACGCTTTCCTTATAAATTTATTATAGCGTGCTGTGGGTGTGGCGTCGGGCATGGGAATGCCCCCTGAGACTGCGCCCTGCGGCGCCTCATCTCAGTCCCCTTTTAACACATCGGCCACTTAAATATCTGGCAACACTGAATATATCAGCCCATGGTATACTATCAGGGGAAGGTGGGTGGTGTCACAACCCTCACCCAAAACCCCCTCTGGCAAACCCATTGGCCAGGTAGAGTCCGGACTCTGGCCTCTAGAGCCTGGCATCCTCTTCAAAAGCCCTCATGGGGCCAGTCCTGCCGCCTATGGCGCCAGGCTCATACACCATGAAAAACAATGTGCTTGGGAACAACTTTATTGTATTGTCAGCCAACATGGAGGCATCCACATAGCTTGGTTCTTAAGAACCAAGCTATACGGTCTAGTGTTTTGGGTGTAGTAGCCTAGGGACTACTTTACCTTGACTATTTTGTTGGGGCTATTTAAACCACACCCGAGCAAGACAACACGCTTTGCGTTACTTTGCAGCTTGCAACGCGACGCTCACCGTGTCCAGCTATTCCCTCGAACCTCGGAGAAGCAGAACCTGCAAGGAGACAAAAGGAACATCATTAGCAGCAGCATCATCTTACCTGCAGTCTTCATCTTTAAACACTCGCAGCTACTGAGAACAGCTTCATCGAATCTGCACGTCTCCCGGACAGAACGACCTGAAAGAGGAAGATGGAGGCAACATTAATGAAAGCAGTAGAGACATTTACAAATTACGAACTGCTCAAAAGGCTTACCTGGCTGGTCGCCTCTCGGCTGGCACCACTCCGGACATTCCACTCGCGCTCAAGAACACCGCGACCTACAAGGAAGGAAAACACAGGTTAGCAAAGGCAAGACTTTGCAGCACTGCGCATAGCGCTTACTTACCGCATCATAGCGCTCCTAATGCGCCATCATTTACCAGTGGGACTCAACCAAGCCAGTTCGCCGCGCTGAAGCTCCGCCTAACTAAGGGAGAAAAAAAGAGACATTTTTAAACAAAGAAAGGCATGCAGGATAGCAACAAAACTAAAGAACAGCAAGAAGACCTACCAGAACAATATCAAATGGGCCGGCGTCAGTGAAGTAACTAGACCGCGCTCGCCCATGAAAGACAACGCGCCCCTGCAAAGAAGGCAGGACGGTGAGCACATCTACTTCTACCACAAGGTGAGGAGAGGGCGCCAGAGGGACTGAAATCATACGGGGGTGGAGGGAGGATACTTACCCCAGTCGGTCAGTCTTGAACACAGTCCTCCTGTATTTTCAGGCAGAACCTTCCCCGCAGACCACATCAGGGCAAAGCTGAGAAGCATACCAGCGAGTAACCTGGCTGGATGGCCTCCCTGTGGATACCAGTTGAGCGTAACAGGTGGGACGTATGGAGAAAAGGAGACTAAGGACTGAATACTCTAGTCATTACGGTAACTTTAAATACTCTAACGTCCAGTCTCCTTTCCTCCATCTTTGTGGGTGATTCCACCGAACAAAACCATAGGGTGGAGCTGTGACAACCTGCCTCGTATCTAGGATGAAGCAAAAAGGTTCTTCAGAACCGCCTGACCGAATTTTGTATTGCGCCTGGAGCTGGAATCCAATGGCCCAAGTAGCCGCCTTTCTGATGACATCCCAGGATGCATGTCTCTGAAACGTGACGCATGTGGCCTTCGCTCTGACCACATGGGAGTGAATCCCCTCAGGAACTGGTGTGCTCATAGTAGTGATCGAAGTGAGCGGGAATGATCAGGAGCAGTGTTCCACTACTTTTATTTTTTTCTGTCTGCCATTCCTCTACTTGTTATGACCATATTCACCATTCTATATAGAAGATTTGTCAATTTGTGTCCCTGTGCAAGTGTAAAGTTGTAATAGGAGCCTTAGTTACTTGTCACTTAGACTATTCAAATGCTCCAGCCGCACCATTTTGTCACATGTTGCACTATACTTTTGCCTACCCTCTCACCTGTCGAGACCACAGTTCCACTACTGTTTCAGTACAATTCTACCACTAGCTCATAGCCTTGTACGCCTCCAAAATGGCCTGAATTAATAGGCCATAGAAGATTTGTTAGCCTGGGTGCCGGGAGACATGCCCCCGAAAGTGAAGAACAATGTCTCAGACTTTCTGAAGGATTCTGACCGAGAGAGTTAGAACTTGAGGAGTTGCTTGCAGTTGAAGGAATGCAAAGCCCTTTCTGCCACCGACTGTGGGTTCGGGAAGAACGACGGCAGGCAGTTTTCCCAATTCAAACGCAATGGAGAGACCACTGTGGGCAGAAAACCTGGGTGAGTGCGCAAGATGACCTTGTTGTTATGAAACGTGGTGAAGGGTTGGCATGACAATGCCTACAGCTCAGAGACCCTGCGGGCAATGCCACCAGTAGTACTGTCTTTAGCGTCACAAGCCGGAAGTCCACTATGGCAATCGGCTCAAAGGGCTTGCGCTGCAAGGCTGCAAGCACCACATTGAGGTCCCAGACCGGATGAGGCCTGTGCACCGGAGGAAAAAGCCTCGTCAACCTCTTGAGGTGGGCCCCAACCACCAGCATGGCTGCTGAAAAAACATGATCCAGGGAATTCTTGTAGGCTCCAATGACCGCCAAATAGGTGCAGCAGGCATCCACATGAACACCCGAATTAGCCAGATGCGCTGAGAAAGCCAGCACGTTGTCCAGGGCGCAGGTGATGGGGTCCAGCCCCTTGTCGCGAGCCCAGTGTCAAAATCTAGTCCACTTGCTCTTATACTGGGACGAGTAGACTGCCTCCTGTATGATGCCCCAGCTGTCACCCGAAAATTGAGCATGCTGCAGTCTGAGCTCGTCAGGAACCAGGCCAAGTTCGGGTGCTCCACTGCCCCAGCCGTGCTGCGTCAGGAAGCCCCAGCTGGGGATCGGAAGATGGACAGGCCCCTGGGAGCACAACTGCAGTAGATCCGAGAACCACGCCCTCGACGGCCAGTGCAAGGCGATCAGGATGAGGCTGCAGTCCACAGAAGTCTGTAGCTTGCGGAGGGTCCGCTGTAGCAATGGGCAATGAGGGAATGCATAGCATATGTGGCCGTGCTAACAGAGCTGGAACGCATCCCCCAGAGACCCCTGACCCTGGCCCACCCAAGAGGCAAAGCAGGGGCACTTGGAATTCAGAGAAGATGCGAACAAGGCCAGATGCGGAAACACCCATCTCTGGAACAGGGGACATACAGGTATAGATGGCTGAGACTCTGCATGTTAAACCAGCTCCAATACCACAGTGTCAATTTTGATTATTTACAGACCTCCAAAGGATATGCCTTTATTTGAGGAGCAGTTCTTAGCCCTCATTAATAGCATTGCTAAATCTTAATCCATCATTGTCATCTTTGGTGATTAACTACTGGGCAGAAGATGAAAAACTTGCTAAATCTCTACCTACTGCCTTGAATGCCGTTTATTTCGCACAGTGGATTAAATAACCCTCACATAAGTAAGGCCATGTCATCGACTGGGTCCTTGCGCATAAGCTGGAGGTTCTTGTTCCTGTCTGTTCTTTTTGGCCCTGGTCTGACCGTCTGCTAGTCTGCTTTACAATCCGGCTCTCATTCGTCTGGACAAATTGCCTAAGACTACTAAAAAATCTTGTAATTTTAGGAATGTCTCTGCAGCTAAAATGTACTGAACTGATCAAACCCAAATGTCTGCATCCCGACTCATTTGGGACTGTTAACACCCTGGTTGCTCATCTTTCAGCAGCCACTGCCGAAGTTATTGAGGTGCTAGTCCCTAAGAAAACCAAAGTCATCAAACTTGAGATGATAAAGAATGCCTGGTTTAAAGAAACCGTGTTAGAATCCAGGTCCATAAAGAGATCTTGTGAGAGAGAATGGCACACAAGCTCTACTCCTGAAACCCTCTTAAGATACAAAACCGCGGTGAACTACAAGAAAGTGATTTTAGAGGAAAAATCTAAATATTTCAACACACAAATCCATAGTGCCAAGTCAAGATCTCAGGAACTTCTCAAAGTATTGAAAGAAGTTTAAGAGAAAATACTACCATCCATAACATTAAGCCATGACTCCACTTGGTGTCAAATGATCCAAGAGGAATTTCGTAAGAAGATTTGTGGTCATAAAAATATATTCCAATTGAAACAATGACTTCCCTTGCAAAACTGTGTAGCACCAGATCTCAACACACTGGCTCACAGACACCTGAGTTCAGTTTCAAACAGTGCACAGAGACGAAGATCCTCATGATAGTGAACCATTTGAAACCAACCTCCTGTAAGGGTGACATCTGTCCTGCCACTATTCTTAAAGAAGTTATTTCGGCACTCATTCTGTGGATTACAAGGATGGTCAATCTTTCATTTACAGCGGGTGTGGTGCTGACCTCCCTCAAAGAAGTCTGGATAACCCACCTACTGAAAAATAGCTCACTTGATCCCTCTTTAGCAAAGAACTTTCAGCCCATCACAAATGTTCAGTTTAAAAAAAAATATCTGGGACAAAGTGGCCCATCTCCAATTTCAGGAATTCATGGAGCACAACATAATTCTGGGAATGTATCAATCCGGTTTTCAGGCTCGACATGGGACTGAGACAGCCCTCCTGGATTTGGAAAACACCTTGGCCAGCACTCTGGATACAGGCCATCCGGCCCTCTTGTGGCTCCTAGACCCATCAGCAGCCTTTGACCTTGTCGATCATTCCATTCTTGTCGACAGGTTGAAGGGCCTGGCAGGCTGTTCCCAGGGGACAACGGACTGGATAGCATCTTTCTTGGCCTTCGGGTGTCAAGAGTAGCAGTGGAAGATGCACAATCACTTCCCGACATTATTAATGCCAGAGCTTAACACAGGTTGTGCATCTCCCCTTCACCATTTAATACCTACATAAGACCACTTCTGGACCTACTGGGCCGCCTGGGTGTATGCTATACAAACTGTGCTGAGGACACCCAGGTGATCTTTGAACTATCAGGGAACTACACACAGGACTCTGAAGCACTTAATGTAGTGTATCAAGCTAGTCAGCCCTGGATGATTTCCAACTCACTTGCTCTTAATACCACCAAAACAGAGCTTCTCGTTGTGGCCACTGGCCAACGACTGACCAAACATGACCCCTAATACAACAGTCAGATTCCAGTGTCCACCAACGTGAAGACACTTAGTGTTTATGTGGATGCAGAGTTGAACATGAAAATCCATGTATCCCACACTCTGGCATTATGCGGGTAAGTGGTCAAACTCTCAAATCAGGCCTTATATTTCCATCAAAAATAGATCTATTCTTGCCTCAGCATTAATGAATTCAAAACTTGATTACTGAAATAGATTTCTGTCTGGGCCTGCTAAGGCTCACTTACAGGCCCTTCAACTGATTCAGAACAGCACAGTTCGTGCCGTTTTTGGTCTACGCAAACAAGATCATGTATCTGACTCCAGAGGGGCTTTGCATTGGCTACCTGTGGCTCATACCATCTCACATAAGATCCTAACCTTGGCCTATAAATGCTGGTCTTCTATTGCTCCTCCTTATCTAATGAAAAAGTTGCTCCCTGACCACCATGCTCGCTCATTTCGCTCAAGGGACCGTTACAAATTCAAACACCCAGCTTCAAGCGGACCAAAATTGGTGGCTGCAGCTTTACTGCTCGGTCACCCATTGAGTGGAATGCTCTACCACTCAAATAAGAACTATTGACTCTCTGACAAGCTTCAAGGAAGCAGTTAAAACGTATCTGTTCTACTAGAACTCTGTTACACTTCAGACTATCTGATTATCTGTGTCCTATTGTCCAGTTTTTTGTGCGTTTGAGGTCCATGGGCATATGGCGCATAATAAGAAATTAAATAAATAAGGAGTCGATGTGCAACTCCCACTAGTAGGTGTTGAACCCCAAGCGGCTGAGCTGGTCCGCTTCTGCGTTGCTGTCCTCCGGGAGATGGAAGGCTGACCACCTCGATGCACAGGAGGGGGGAACGGGTTGGGGAGTTGAAGGGGGGGTCAGGGGGGGGGGGGAACGGGTAAAACATTGCCATGGAGTTGTCAGTACTGGGCAGAACTGCAGTGTTATTGATAAGAGGCAGAACCAAGTGAGTGCCAGCAGAAGTCCAGTACTAAACAAATAGTGGGGGAATCATTAACATAACAACTGAATACAGCATCACCGGAAATGAGCATATCAAGGTGCCCTCTGAAAGAAGTGGAGGGACTCCGTCCACCCGTGTGTACCCTAAACTTGAGCACTGAGTGCCAGGCCCACCACCCTGAGCTTGAGCAGATTGATATGCAGGTGGGCATCCACCCTGGACCATGCGCCATGAAGCTAGTAGCCTTCCCTCAGCCCGACACCAAGGAATCAGTTGTCACCACCAGAGTGGGCTTCGGTCGGCTAAAGGGGGCTCCCACTGCCACATTGCAGTCAGACACCAGCAAAGATCCTGGATGAGAAATGGGGGGGATTGGCATCCTTTTCCAACTGCGACCCAGTTTCCTGGTCCCAATTGGCCACGAGGTGGAGATAGGGATGCCGCATCTTGAGGCGGGTGTCCTGGACAGTGAGCATGCAAGATGCGATCAGTCCCAGAAGGTGCTGGAACCGCCATGCAGAGGTGGTCGAGTTGGCCAGAGAGTGCTCCATCGCCATGCGGGGGAGAGGTGCCTCTTGGGTGTGGGGAGCACCTGCTGTATAGCAGTGTCCCATCGCACTGCAAGGAACACCAGTTCCTGTGCAGGAGTCAGCTGTGACTTCTGCCGGTTGAGGGAAAAGACCAACTGGTGAAGAATATCTGCCAGCCGTTGGCAGGAGTACACAGCCCCCTCGGGTGAGCTGGCCCTGGCCAGTCAGTCGTACAGATAAGGGTATAAGTGATGGCCCTCCGGGTGGAGGAGACCCGCCACTGCATTCATCAGTTTCGTAAACACACGAGGGGCCGAATTGAGGCCGAAGGGTAGCACCTTGTACTGGAAGTGGTACGACAATCGTGAACCGCAGAAACTTCGAGCCGGCTGGTAAATGGGGACATGCAGATACGCATCCCTGAGGTCTAGGGAACACATCCAGTTCCCTGTACAGAGATTCTGTTATGTGCGCCCGAGTAATCACCTTGAAGCGTTCGAGCGATAAAGATAGGTTGAGGAATGACAGGTCCAGGACTATCCTCAGGCCAAACAAGGGGGGTTCTGGGAGTCCCTCAACCAGCACGAACACAGCCCATTGACCTGTTCTTGGGTGGATGGCCCCTGGGAGAGACTCTACCAAGTATTTAGCTCACTGTCCCTTTCACAGAGGAGAAATTTCCCTGCATATCAGTCTTTGTCCTACCCAGGGGCAGTCCAGCACCGAAATGCTAGGCAATTCTCCTCTGAACTAGAGTACTCCAGACACGTGTTACGGCCTAGTCGGAAAAGGGACAGTGAGCAAAATCCTGGAGTAGACACCAGAGCCCCGGTCTGACTGAGGAACCAGATCAACCGTCTGCATCTCCAGAAGAGAAAGGATATCCCGTAAAAGAGCCAGGGTCCCCATCTGATGCAAAGGATGAGAGGATGGTAGAGGAAGAGGAAGACTGAAGCCTGTGGAGACTATAGAAAGGATGCAAGGACTCTTGAAACAATGCTTCCAGCTCTCCTGGATGCGAGCCAGCCGGTCCCCTACTGGGGAGCTTTGTTCCCCGACCATGACGTCACTGTTTTAGTGTCAGAGGTGGGAGCAGAAAAAAAAAACATGCAAAGTCCTCTGCTGCTTCCTCCTGTTGTTGCTGGGCGACCTGTCAGGCCTCTGTGTACCGCGCTCCCGAAACCCCCTGAAGCTGGTAAAAGCGCAGGGTTTGAAGTCGGCCATGCCCCTAGACTGGGGGAAATTGAAGTTATTCACCATAGTGACTTGAGTACTCCTAGTCCATAGTACCTTTCATCCATCCTTGTGGGCGTCCGCCAACATGGGGATGGTACCGGAACCTTTGGCAGCGAAAAATTGAGCATCCCCTTTAACTTTAGTATAGCATGCAGGGGTGCTGGCTCAGGCATGGGAATGCCCTGCCGAGGTCCCACCATCCGGCGCCTCACCTCTGTCCGCCTTGAACACATCAGACGCTTAAATACCTGGCAACTCTTAGTACATATTAGCCCTTGGCATACTAGCGGGGGAAGGTGCGTGGAACATATGGAGGAAAGGGGACTATGGCCTATTCCAGTCACTACGGTGCGTAACTTTAATTACTCATAGTCCCATCCCCTTTCTTCCGTCCTTGTGGATGACTCCACCGAACGAACAGAGGGTGGAGCTGTGATAACCATCCTCATATCTAGTACAAAGCAAAATCTTTCTTCAGAACCACCTGACCAAACTCTGCATCGTGCCTGGAGCTGGTGTCCAGTGAGTAGTGCTTCCAGCAGGCCGACGGAGTGGGCAAAGTAACCGATGTGCTGATGACATCACAAGAAGCATGTCTCTGAAACATGATGGCCGTGGCCTTGGCTCCGACAGCATGGGCATGAATCCCCTTAGGAACAGGTTTTTGCCCATTGTCGTGTACGCCTCCAAAAGGGCCTGAACCACCAAACGGGCGATGGAAGCCTTGGAATCCTGAGAGCCAGGGAGGAGCCCCCAAAAGCTGCAAACAATGCCTCAGACTTCCTGAAGGATTTCTTCTGAGAGAGATACAACTTGAGGATCCTAGTGAGGTCCAAGGAATGCAGGGCCCTGTCCGCCTTGGGCTGCGTGTTCAGGAAGAACATCGGCAGGCAGAACTCTTGATTCAGATAAAGTGGAGAGACCACCTTGGGCAAGAACTTCAGGTGGGTGCGCAAGATGACCGTGTCGTTGAGAAATGTGGTGAAGGGCTTGCATGAGGACAACGCCTACTTGTGAGCCACCAGTGAAACTGTCTTCAATGTCACCAGGCGGATGTCCACAGAGGCCATCGGCTGGGAAAGCTTGCACTGTAAAGCTGCAAGAACCCCATTGAGGTCCCAGACCGGGTGCAGCCTATGCACTAGTGAAAAAGGCCTAGACAACCCCTTAAGGTGGGCCTTAACCACCGGGTTGGCCGCAGAAAATATATGCTCAGGGGAATTCTTGTAAGCCCCAATGGCCGCCAGATAAGTGCGGCACAGATCCACCTGAACTCCAGAACAAGCCAGGTGTGCTGAAAAAGCCAGTACGACATCCAGAGGACAGGTGACAGGATCCAGACTCTTGTCACAAGCCCAATGGCAGAACCTAGTCCATTTGCTCTTATACTGGGACTGAGTCCAGGACCTCCTGGCATGCTGAATGATGTTCCAATTGTCATCCGACAATAGAGCATGCTAAAGCCTTAGCTGGTCAGGAACCAGGCCATCAGCACTAGCTTGGCTGGGTCCGGATGTGCCACCGCCCCACCCTGCTGCGTCAGGAATCCCCTTGCTAGAGAACAGGTGGACGGGACCCTAGGAGCACAACTGCACGGTCCGAAAATCAGGATCTCGAAGGCCATTGTGGGGCAATCAGGATGAGGCTGCAACCCACCAAAGACCGAAACTTGCGGAGGGAACCTTGGAGCAGAGAGGTGGGCGGGAACACAACACCTACAGCCGTGCCAACAGATCTGGAAGGCATCTCCCAGTGACCCCGTCCTGCACTTGAAACAAACTGGGGGCACTTGGAATTCAGAGGGGATGCAAACAAATCCAGATCTGCGAACCCCCAGCGCTGGAACAGGGGCAACAAGGAGCCGGTGTGCATATCCCACTTGTAGGTGTTGAACCCCAGGCGGCTCAGCTGGTCCGCTTCTGCATTGCTGTCTGCCGGGAGGCGGACTGCTGAAATCCAAACTCCCTCCATCAAGGCCCATTCCTAGATCAATATTGCCTCCATGGAGAGGAGGGGGGCGGCGAGGGAGATACCACCCTGCATGTTCAGGTAAAACATTGTATTAGAATTGTCCGCCCTGAACAGAACCAACATGTCCCTGATGAGGGGCAAAAACACCTGGAGGGCCAGGCCCACTGCCCTGAGCTCGAGCAAATTGATATGCGGAGGGCTTCCGTACTGGACCATACTTCATGAATCGCGTCGCCCTCTAGCGTAGCCCAACAGCCCAAAAGAGGGGAGTCTGTCGTCAACACCAGGGTAGGCTCCGGGTGGTGAAGGCAGCTCCCACTGAAACATTGCCATCCATCAGCCACCAGCGTACATCGGGCAGTAGGAGCGGTGGTATTGGGATCCTGTCCGACTGAGACCTGGTCTCCTGATCCCAATTGGCCGCCAGGTGTACCTGGAGGAGCCTCATCTTGAGGCAAGCGTGCTGTTCAGTAAGCACGCAGGAGGCAATCAGGCCAAGAATGAACTGGAACCACCATACTGAGGAGGTTGTGTTGGCCAGAAATTGCCCCACCACCTTGTGTAGTGACAGAAGCATCTCAGGCATAGGAAACACCAGCTGAACGGTAGGGATCCAGCGCACCCCTAGAAAGACCAGTTCCTGACAAGGGCACAATTGTGACTTCCTCTAGTTGAGGGAGAACCGAAGCTGATGGAGATCTTCCAATAACTATCAGGAGTGTACCATCCCTTCGGGCGACCCTTCCCTCACCAGCCGGTCCAAATAAGGGTACAGATGATGGCCCTCCAAGCGAAGAAGACCTGCCACTGCGTTCATCAACTTCGTGAAGACACGAGGAGCAGAGTTCAGGCCAAAGGGCAGCACCTTGTACTGAAAGTGGTATGACAATCGTGAACCACAGAAACTTCTGAGACGGTTGGTAGATGGGATCATGCAGGTACGCATCCTTGAGGACCAGGGAAGACATGCAGTTCCCTGCACACAGAGACTTGGCTATGTGTGCAGGAGTAATCCTCTTGAAGTGTTCCAGCGGTAAAGACCGATTTAGAAATGACAGGTCCAGGACAAGCCTCAGGCCAGCTTGGTTGTTCTTGTGTATTGCAAACAACCTGAATTAGTACACGTAGCCCCTGTCTACGAGAGGAACCGGTTCTATCGCCTGCATCTCCAAAAGGGAAAGGCCCTCTCGTAAAAGAGCTGGGGACCCGATCTGACGAAGAGGAGGAGAGGATGTAGAGGCAAAGGAATAGGAAGACTGAAGCCTGTGGAGACTACAGAGAAGATCCACAGGTTGCTGAAAAGACGCTTCCACGTGTCCTGGAACAGAGCCAAACGGACCCCCACAGGCGAGCTGTGTTCCATGATGTCACTGCTTCCTGGCGTCAGAGGCGGGGGTAGAGGAGGGGGAGCCGAAAAACCCATGCAACGTCTTCTGCTGCTTCCTCCTATTGTCGCTGGGCAACCTGTCAGGCCTAAGCATACCTCGGTCCCGGAACCCCTTAAAGCTGGGGAAGGTGCAGGGCTTGAACTCAGTGTCCTACCCTGGTACTGAGGATACAATTTCTGACGTGGTTTTGTTAGGATGGCCAAGGACTTGGCGGTTTGAGTGGAGGTTTTCATCTTTGTCAGCTCGTCATCGGTTGACGAATGAAAAAGGTCCACGCCCTCAAAGGGCAGATCCAGGAACCGTTCCCTGCATGTCAGATGAAAACATAGTGGGGTGTTTCCATGCCGTCCTCATCTTGACCTCAAGGCACATCCCTGTGCTGGCTGTGTCAATGTCAGAGAATGAACACTATAAGTGCTGTGCAATGGCCTTGGCATCTGCTAGCCTGGCCATGAAGGATGCTTGCTTGTCCGAAGGTTCAGGCAGAAATTCCCTGAGGTCCCGCCACAGCTTCTGCTTGGCCCAGCCAAGAGGGTGTCTGCGTTGGTCTGTCACAGATGCAGTCCTGAGATGTAATAACAGTGCTTTCCCAAAGACTCAAGGGAGAGTCAACTAGAGGTGGCTCCCGTGGAAGAAGACGACTATGGTTTCAAAAACAACGAGGCCGCAGCACTACTGAGGAATGCGGCTGTGGGTGGGAGGCAAGGAGGATTGGCTCTCAGTTTAAACCTGCTGTCCAACTTCTTGTTCATCTGGGCATTGGCCCTGGTCTTTTTTTCACAGACCGAGGGGAATCCGGGCCCTGGGACATAGGCGCTAGCGTGGTTCCCCCTAGGTCCGGAGCTGCAGACCAGTCCAACGGCTGTGGAGGGGGAGGCATTGGTGGTACAGGAGTCAGATCAACTGGCAGGACCTGGACCGGGGGTGCAGGGGTTGAGACACCAGCACTCAAACAGGCATCCCTAGGGATCCAGCCCTCTGAGGCGCTGGGCCCTCCACTCCTGGTCAAAGCGCTGAGGCGCCTGGTGCATGTAACCGTAAGGCTGTGATGGGAAGATGTATCCCAGAGGAGGCCAGAAGCCTGCACCGTAGTATCCATTGCCGCTTCTAGAGGGGAGGGGGCTGGAATCATCTTGCAAAGCCCATTCGATGGGTGAAAGTACTGACGGACCCTGGGCCAGATCGAAGGTGGCCACCGGCCTGACAGGCTCTGCCACGTTCCTCGCCACCTTTTTGAAGCCGTGTGCCACGCTCTAGACGGGAGGGTGCTATGGTCGAGAGCCAAGAGAGGCCACAGACACAGGAGGCTACAGCTCGAGTCTTGCACCCAAAGCAGAGGCGTCAACCTCAGAGATCTCTCAGGTAGGCGTTGAGCCCTCACCTGGTAGTCTAACGCCCTTACTCGCGACCTTGAAGCAAGCTCTGCTAGGCGGGATGCCCTCGGCACCTGTGCCAATAGCCATGTTGGATTGGGGCCCAGGACAGACTCTTGGAGGTGGCACTCTGCGATTCCTCAACCCCCTGGAGTAGAAGAGGATGAACTTGATTGCCCTTGCGAGGACAGCCTGGTAGGGCCCCTCAACATGGAAGCTGGTAGCCTTAGAGGCCGTGGGTCTGCCAGAACCTGATTCGACGAACCCTGATCCGTGGGAACCCCAGGGAAGGAGTTGCCGTGCTGTGGAGTCGTGCTGAACATAGGGCCTACCTTGTCTTGACGAGAGGTCCTGGAGACAAAGTCCTTAAGGTGGGAAGGAGGTATGGAAGATCTCCCTCCACCGCGACAACCAATTCGTCAATGCCCTGTGACCGAGAGTGCTGCAAGCCTTACGTGCGTCCCAGCGGTGGTCAGGAACCAAACACTCTAGACAGAGTGCCCAGGGGTCTGAGGCCAGGAACGATCGGTCGCATGAGGCACATCTCGTGAATTGTCCTGCGGCCGACATGCTCTAGACAAGGCGAGGCACCAAAGGGAAGTTGAATAAGATTGAAAAAACAAAACTGGGAGCAAGCAGAAAGCTAAAGTCTCTGTGCTGGCTGCCTTGTCCAACACCCTCCATGCAGAAAAAGGGACTGAGGTGAGGTGCAGTAGTGTTCCCACACCAGAGGCCGAGCTCTGTGCGCTATACTAAATTTAATGGGGAAGCTCAATTGTTCGCTGCCAAAGGTTCTGGTACCGTCCCCATGTTGGGGGATGCCCACAAGGATGGAGGAAAGGGGACGGGACGTACGAGTACGGAAGGGTAAGGCATTGTGGAAGCTGGGATCACCATCATGGCTTAGCCATAAAAACAGAAAACAAATGAACTGCAATTCTAGTTGGTGTAAGAGCCTCCAAAGTGTCATTAGTGTAACTTTTTTCATTGGTTTGCAGGAAAATATAAAATTCTGAAGCAGGTTTTTGCATGTAGCCAGATCATATAAAAGGAGGATTTGGGGAGGCAATCAAAGTCAGCCTAGGTCATAGGTGAAACTGAAAACCACAGGAGTGGGATTATTCTTTGCATAATTTCTATTGTCATCATTACCACCAACCATAACTGGCCTTTATATGCACATGGTAGACACTGGTTTTGCCAGAGGGAAGTAGATACGTTTTAACCAGATAACCCGATCACAGATCTGAGTCTGCAGGAAGCAGCAGCCAGAGCAACCATGGGAATCCATCTACTGTAGTCTAGCCAGCACTTCCACTTTATGTTCATTAAAAATCCTGGCGTTTACTTTCTTAAATTGACCAAGAAGGTTCTTGCTGGAAATGCAGACAATATACATCTAGATTTGTCTAAATTGCTGCTCACAGGCAGGCATTTTGGCTGCACAAGACCAAGAAAGAGACAGACTAATTAGGATGTATTTCCAACAAATCAAAAAGGACACAAAAAACATACAGGGTAAAGGGATATAGAAAAAGAAATGAGGCAAATGTTCAGCCATAAAACACATCTTAAAGGAAAAGGTATCAAAGGAAAAGGTATCAAAAGTCCTTCCCTGTGCAATGGAAAATACACTTCTCTGAATGCCTTGAAGTTGAGCATTATGCCCACAGATTCAAACTGCAACCAATATAAAGATCAAGTCCGCAAAGCAATTTCTCTGTGGTTTCTAAAAGGATTTTTAAGTTTACAACTGTTTCTGGTGGCAGCAAAGAAAATCAAATCTTAGCATTCCACTCTTGGAACGAAAGCTTGCAGGACCAAGACAACGTAGGCAGGAAAACGAGCAAAATCAGAAAAGTACAAAAGGGTGCATTCTTTACAAGACTACTTACGCTTGAGGTTGGGATGGGTCATCCCCAAGGGTAACACTCTCCCCCTGGATTTCAGTGAAGCACTTCTCACAGAAATGATACCTGTTAACAAAGAAATGCTAGATAAGTGATCACTTGAGCAAATGGCAATAAGAATAAAAAAGGCACATGAGAGAAACTTAAATGTAAGGAACAAGTTACTTACCTGTAACTGTTGTCCTTCAGCATGTGTCTGGCATGGATTCACATACTCATGAATATTCCGTCAGGCTGGCAATCCTCGGTAAAAGAAAAAACAGTTTACCTTTTGTTTATAAACTGTCTTTCTCCTATAGACCAATCACTGAGCTCTGGGTCATACTGCCCCCAGCCAATGACTGCCCTCTCCCTAAGCCCCTCCTCTGGCAGCCATCTTCAAATTTGGTAGCACGTAAAGCAGTAGTATGACCAAGAAGAGCCACAGAGGGGCAGGAGGGAGGGTTTGCATGTGAATCCATGCCAGAACATGATGGAGAACAACAGTTACAGGTAAGTAACTTGTTCCTTCTCCAGCACGGGGTCTGGCATGGATTCACATGCTCATGATTAAAGAATACATAGCAGTACATCATACACAAGCACAGGACGTGGCAAGGTTCAACAGAAGCAATTACTGTTACCTTCTCACCAGGCTCACCTTCAAGCAAACAGATGGCGTAGCACTGCTTGCCCGACTCTGGACTCCTCACCGATTCCCTGTTGACGCAGTAGAATTTCGTGAAGGTGTGTGTAGACCTCCACGTAGCAGCCCTGCAGGTGTCTAGCAGAGGCACACCAGACAGGAACGCCATTGTCGCAGCGATCGCTCTTGTAGAATGGGCTCTCAGACGGCCAGGCAGCGGTCGGCTTGCCAACCAGTGACAATGAGTGATGCAGCCGGAGAGCCACCTGGAGATGGTAGCCCTGAACAAGGCCTTCTCATGGTTCACAGGACCAAAGTTCACAAAAAGCTGAAAAGACTTCCGGAAACTCATTTTGCGGGCCACATAAAACTTCAGCGCTCAAGCCACATCCAGCAAGTGCAAAGTCCTTTCACCCGGCGATGAAGGAGTCAGAAAACACACAAGCAACACCAAGGGTCAGTTGAGCTGAAATTTCCAACGGAACCTCGGACATGGAGGGAGCATCAGCAGCACCACCCTTGTCTCGTGCAAAGTCAAATAAGGCTGCTTGCAGGACATGGCCTGGATCGCACATACTCTCCTGGCAGAGGTGATGGCCAAGAGCAAAGTTGTCTTCCAAGACAGGAACTTGAGCGGAGCTTAATGCATAGGCTGTAAGGGGCCTCCATGAGCCTAGTCAGCACCAGATTGAGTTCCCATGCCGGGGCAGGTGCCTTCACTGGTGGGAACGTTCGGAACAGTCCCATGATGACCTCCTTGACTAGATAGTGCGACCAAAGCGAAGACCGTCCTGGAGATCTAGCGTAGCAGGAGATAGCCGTCAGATGCACCTTGATGGAGGCATGCGCCAGCCCCGACTTAGTGAACGAAAACAAGTACGGAAGGACGTGGGGGGCCGTGACCCCTCAGAGGGTTAATCTTCTGCGACCGGAACCAAGTCGCAAATCACTTCCATTTGTGTCCGTAACACTTCAGAGTCGACGACGCCCTTGCCTTGGCAAAGACCTCCCTGCAGTTCGCAGGCATCTCGTAACCACCCAACTCTAATGCTGCAGGAGTCAGGCCTTCAGGGTCAGTGATCCTGGCTCATGGTGCAGGATTGCACCTCCTTCCCTGCAGAGAAGATCCGCGACCACTCGTAGCTTGACTGGAGGGGACGCTGACATGCTGAGAAGGTTCCAGATTTGCCTCTGCCATGCTGGTGCGATTCGTAGTAGCAGCGACAAAAGTGGGAATCCCAACACTTGAACAAGCAGTAAAAATCTGAAGATGGCTGCTAGAGGAGGGGCTTCGGGAGAGGGCAGTCTTTGACTGGGGCAGTATGACCCAGAGCTCAGTGATTGGTTTATAGGAGCAATACAGTTTATAAACTAAAGTGAAACTTTTTTCTTTTACAGAGGATTCCCAGCATGACGACGGGGAATATTCATGAGCATGTGAATCCATGCCAGACCCCATGCTGGAAAACTGTGGTTCATGAAGTCAATCACAACATATGGTCTCTGTGTGACGGAATATAGTTTCTGACTGCTAACTGGCAGAGTTAGGGGACATTTGAATGGTTTTTCATTCAAGTCAAAAGTCTTCACCTTTAACTTTAGAGTGTCAACCAGTACAAAACCTTTTAATTCAATCATAGGGTTAAGCCAGTATAAAAGGGCCCAGACATTGAATCCAAGGGCTTAGTAAAACCATTCAACCGAGGTAGTACAAGACGCCACACTTAGTATAAGGCTGTACCACCTGAGTAGATGGTAGCGTAGACAGAGCAGCCAGGCTTATCTTAGGATGGAGAGAGGGCTGTAGAATCAGTACACGTGAAATTGTAAAACAAATGGTCCAAAGAAACACTGACACACTTGGTATTGTAAAAATAAAGGATTTATTTAAATAAAAGGTAGGCACAGATAAATCTAGGGGTAAATAAGTACTAACACATTATATTTGATCACAATTATAAAAAAAACAACACTATACTTGAACGTACATAGACCCAAGTATAAACCTTATTTGAAATACCTAACAATAGTTCTAGGGAAGTCAAAACCTTTTCATACACATTCAGTATAGGTCACACCTATTCTTGGGGAGTAAAAAAGCAATGGTTACTTTCATAATTACATTCAGTAATACAAGGGCAGTAGACCCTACCAGTTGTACAGTGACTCTCAGTACAAATCACAATCGGTCAACTGGACAATATACTTTTGTGAATAGTGGAACACGTATTCCAGGTACAGTAAAAACATATAACTACTTTTGTGATAACACACAGTTATACTAGGTGAGTAAAACCCAAGGATGTAATATTCAATTACAGGTGCTTTTGAGATCAGTGAATCACAGATGGAGATAAGCAGCAACTCTTGTAACTTATTTTTGGGAAGGCACACAGCTAACTCGAGGTAAGTAAAACCCATACACTTTTTATATCTCACAAGCAGTCCAGGTTAGTTATTTACCAGCTACAAGGATAACTGAACTATGACTTATCAGGGACAGTTAGAACCACAGACTCTAGGATAAATAGCACAGGGACAGTAAAACCCAATGTTACACTTTACTGAATGACTCAGTTATTCTGGGTAGGCAACAACCTAATGCAGACTTATTCTTGACAGGCTAGCAGCAAGTCAGGGGAAGCAAGACCCAGTTGTGGGACACTCATACAATTATCCTCAAAGGACTAATCTGGCCATGCCAACAGTTGGAGGACACTCACACAATTATCCTGCAGGAATAATCTGGCGAAACCAACACTTTACTTTTGGGAAGAGGCACAACTTAATCACAGGAGAGTAATATACCTTCACATCTACTTTCTATTAGACTGGAAAAACTATTTCTAAGGGAGAAAAGATGTTAACCACACTTTTAAGAATAGTGCGTTACACATCCAAGGTAAGTAAGAACTTTTGTAACTGTTTACTCTTTGAGTTACAGTTATCAACCAACTCTTTACAAGTAAGTCACTTTTAAACACTTAATTTTCTTTTCTAGGCAAAAGTCCCAATCCCTTAAAAGTCTTTCCCTTATTCTTCGAGCATGAGTGTTCTCAGCGGCAGAAGGGAGGTCACTAGGATCTAGTGACAAACAGGCAGTGTCAGGATAGATTCTTTAGTTGCAAAAGTCAGAGTTCCTTAAGAAGACTGGGCAAACAGGTGAGCACTCTAGAGTTAGAAGAGGGTCCAGGAGCTTTGCAGAAAACGCCCTAGCAGGATTCTAGCAGTGGGACTGGGTGCACTGGATGAGAGGCCTCCCCATTACAAAAAACAACCCACAGCTACACAGAAATCCTGACAGACATAAGCTAAGTACATACCTAAGCCAACACAGTACCTCAGCTTTGAACAAGATTTGGCAGCAGGAGGACTTCAGGGTCTGCAGCCAAATACCCTGTCAGTGGATTCCTTGTCGTGGTGACTGAAAACAAGACCTCAGAAGGAACTTTGCAGCAGGGATCGATGAAGAAGGCTCTAGGCAAGGTTTCCCTCACGGCTGTATGCGGTTCTGCGGATATGGTGCCTTTACAAGGAGCACAGAAGATGACAGAAAATCGTGTTTCAATTCTCGTTGTTACAAAGGTCCAGCACTCTGCTGAGGGGACTTTTCAGACTCGATTTGTATCTCTGGAGATCCACCAGGATGCCGACGAAGTTTCAGCGAGATTCGGAATTCAGAAGACCGTGCACCGCACAATGGCTCGAGGTCCCAGGGTATTGCAGCAACGCAAGGTCACAGCAACGCGTGCGATGGCTCAAAATGCAGGTGTTCTTGAGTCTAGTGGGCCACACCAGGCTCTGGGTCGGGGGTCATTGTTTACAGAGTCCCCAGGTCTGCGGTTACACAGCAGGCTCTCCGGTCACTGGAAATTGTTTCAGCCGCTTTTCCTTCATCATCCTCTTCGGTTCCGGTTCCAGTGGTCGACTTTTCTTCAGCTTCCAGGTTCACAGTATTTAACAGGAACTACAGCACAACCTCTGCATTCACTCCCCGCATTTTACAAGAAGGGGCGGTCTGGTTGTCCAATTAGGACAGCCGTCCCCCATTGGGATTTGTCCCCATTCAAGCAAGGTGGAAGACAAAAGGCTGTGGAGTTCTGGACTCCTCCCTGGCTTCCTGCCCTCATAGACAGAATAGAGCCTGGGCGGGTAGTCCAGGGGACTCGTGCCGAAGATAAAAATCACACAAAGGAATTTCCCTCCCTGGATGTCAACGGAAGGAACAAGAAAGGACAACAAACACTAAAATGGCGAAAACAGAAGACGGGGGTCATTTTGGTAAAATGAACACCCTTAGGTGCCTTTACTGCAGCTGTGCACACAGCCTGCGGTAAAGGGGTACCAAATTAATACAAGTTATCACTGCCACTAGCCATTGAAGGTAAGCTTGTCCCTGTAACAGAATTGTTACAGTTTTAATGTGAAAGGGGATCCATTACATCTCCCAGCACTCCACATAAGATGGCGTGTGCTGGCTTCACAAAATAAAATGTAAAAGGAATCCAAAGATCCTTTTACCCTTGGGAACTGTAGTTCTCTCAAGGTTAGCAAAAGAAAGTTAAAAGGGGAGCCCCTAGGGCAACCCAGAAACAACAGGCACTTATTGCCAATAAGTTGTTAAAGAGGATAACTTTAAAAAGACACCATGGAGAGTCAAAGAAATTACACCCATAAAGAGTGTAAAAGATTCTGTGCGTGTGGAAAAGGTTCCCATTCACAGAGGTGTTAAGGAAAAATATACCACTAGTAAAGCAACAAGTTCTGGGGTTGACCCAGTTCAGGAAGATTTACCAGTTCTGTGAAAATCTTTCCTAACAATGGGATGCGGGCTAATGATAAACAGTGATGAAAAGGAGGGAAGAGGGGGGTAATGAAGGACTGATAAGAAAAGGGATTTGGCAGGTAATTTGGGACTTGGTGAGGCTAAGGATGCCTGGGTAACGGAAATTAGGGATTACAACAAGGAGGAGATATTTAGGAATCTATCTTCTGGCCTATCTGTATTTGAACCTGTAGACTAATGTATCCATCTAGGTAGCTATTTGTAATAAGGGCTATCTAAAACTCGTGATCTGTATCCGGTCCTGCCTACATGCATTATTTTCATGTTATAGATTGTTCTTTACATTACAATGAATTAGTGTTTTGCTCTGTCACGTGCTTCTGCTGGTCTATTTATCTACTTCTGCCCAGCCACAGTGGTCAATGGCCACGACTTTAATCCATAGCCAGTGGCCACTTTGGGCAGCTTCCGGGGGGTTTGGTGCAAGATGACCACTAGCTATGTCCACTAGTCTTTCCCAATGTACACTATGGTTGGTTTGGCGGTGGGAGAGGTATGCCAGAAAGATTTCCCAGAGGTTAATACAGAAGACTTGGGGGCTGGGGGATGAGCTGAGCGATGGCCAATGACAAAGTCCATGTAAAGTTGTAAAGTGGCTGCACTAGGTTGCTTTGGAGGACAAGTGACCATAGCCAGGTGCCTGTGGGTAGAATAGCCTGAAGCATGTGCTGCTTGCCATGTCCAGTGGCTACCATGTGCGGCTTTGGGGGCCCAGGGTATGGTCAAATACAATACCCTAGGCCCCATATCTGGCCAAAGGCTAATAAATTGGCAGATTCATCTAATACAAAAAAAAAATCATTTCGCTTTTATATAGCGCTACGAACCTTCAGGTATCAGAGCGCTGCTTATTATTACCCATGGTGTGTGGTGCTCATTTATCGACCACGGAAGGATGAAAGGCTGAGTTTGACCCTGCCGGGATTCAAACCTGCGTTAGCAAGCTCTGCACGGATGTCAAAGCGAGCGTTCTACTCGCTGTGCCACTTGACAGGCTTTAATCCAAGGCAAGGCCACAAGCCAAGCCCAGTGGGCACTGTTCATATGACATACAGCATCATTAAACCCACCTAAAGAAATCTGAGAAAAAACACTCATTATGTTATCTTGCATTTGTATAGCGTCTCCTGCCACTTCTGCGCTATTATATTCATGGCCACTAGTGTTAAGATCACCCTGGCCCTGTCTCTCCCCATTTGTCCCTCCTCCTCCCACTCTCCCATCAGGCCCACCAGGACTAGTTTGGGGTCTGTGCCCGCTCAAAACACCAGTGACTGGGGATGGAGGACCACTCTCCAGAATGGACGAATCCTGGGGCAGCCCCACCAGATGTGTGCTGCGGTGCTCTCCTTTCCGCACCCCCTCCAGCATTCCCGTGAAGCTCCGGTTACATCCTATTCAGGTGAGCCGGGTGTAGTGCCATCCGTACAGGTATTTATACCAGGCCTCCTGTGATTGCACTGCTTTCCCTATTTTTGGTATTTTCCTCCATACGGTTTCCCACTCCCTAGTTGTTATTGCCCTCCCTATCCTTTGGTCCCACCAATCCATGTATGTCCATCTTTTAACCAGAGCCGCTCCTTCGAGCAATTTGTATAGGCTGGATATCAAGCCCCTAAAGCCATTGTCAGGAGGAACATCTCGAATCGTGTGAGCTGTCTCGTGGCAACTCTATGCACTTCTTTGTTCATGGCCCAGTGCTTCCCCCACATTGAAGTCTTGTTTACATTCTTGGAAGGATTTATTTCTGCTCTCCATGAACATATCCCTGATCTTCCTACAGCCCCCTGTCTTCAATGAGTCAAAACCTCGGCCTCCCTTCCCGGTTAGTCTCCTCGTCGTCAAATATTGGGGCATACAGCGATGGGAAAGACGTTATCCCCTTCTCTTTTACCACCCAACCCAAGTATCCGCTAGGGTTTACGTTATAACACTCTTGTATAGGTGTTGTGTGCTACCCTTACGAGGGAGCCAAAGAACCTCCCCAAGATCATGCTGGGCCACCGCCCTGTCCATCTGTGTCCATTGCCTTCCCCGGCCTTGAATGAACCATTCCCCGATCACCCTCATTTGAGCTGCTATGTAGGATAGGTGGAAGTTAGGAAAAGCCATGCCTCCTCTCCACCTCGAGGCCGCCAATAAATTACGGCTTATCCGTGCCTTTTTGCATTGCCATACGAATTCCCTCGTCAACCTGTTCAGGTCCTTGAAGAAGTCTCTGGGAATTAGTAGTGGGATAGCTTGGAAAAGGTAGAGCAGCCATGGTAGCGTGATCATCTTCACCGCTGCCATCCTTCCCATCCAAGACACCCTCCAGGTCCTCCATTTCGCATAGTCTTCCTTTATTGCCATCAGGGCGGCCGGGTAATTTGCTGCATACCAACCCTTCAGGGACGGCATGATTTTGATCCCCAAGTATCTGATCCCTCCCGGGCTCCACAGGTAGGGTGATATAGCCCTCAACGCCTCTGCATTCTTCCTCAACATTGTAAGGTTCATTAGTTCCGACTTGCCTATGTTAATTTTCAGACCGGATACTTCCCCAAATCCAGCCACGACCCCCGCACAAGCCCCAAATGATGTTTTGGGGCTCGAGAGCACCAGCAGCATGTCGTCGACGAATGCCGCGACTATGTTGTACCCCCCCCCCCGAAAGGGATCCCCCATATTTCCTCCTCATCCCTTACAATCTGCAGTAGGGGGTTCCAGGTAGGTGGCATATAGGAGGGGCGAAAGCGGGCAAGCCTGTTTAGTCCCCCTGCCTAGCTTCACCAGCCCGTACAGTGAGCCATTCACCACAAGACGGATTATGGGATTTCTATAGTTGGCTTGTATAATGTTAAGGAAGTCTTCCCCCAACCCTATTTTCTCCATGACCCTGAAGAGAAACGGCCACTCCACCCGGTCGAACGCCTTCTCTGCGTCAAGCCCCAATAGGACCGCTGGAGTGGCAGTTTTCAGCCCCTTTTCCACCAGGTGAGCCACCATCCTAATGTTGTCTTTAGGCCTCCCCAGTACGAACCCTGCTTGATCCGGGTGGATCAGCTCCGGGAGTAGAGTCTCTAATCGTTTTGCGAAGATCTTAGTATAGATCTTGGTATCTATATTAATGATGGCAATGGGCCTATACAGGGCACATTCAGCAGGGTCTTTGTTGGGCTTCGGAATGAGCGCAACTTTCGCTTCCTCCATTGACGCCGTGAATGAGCCTGTGGCTTTAAACGTATTGAAGAGTTGTGCCACGTGGGGGCACAGTACACTCAAGTAGGTTTTGTAAAAAAGGGCAGTGAAGCCGTCTGGGCCCGGGGCCTTATTCGGGGAGAGCTTCACTATCGTGTTCCTCAATTCTTCTATTGATATTTCCCAATTAAGGAGCTCTCGGTCCTGGCTGGAAACCCGGGGAAGTTGTACTCTATATAGAAAAGCTTCCTGCTTCCGTGTTTGTGGGTTCTGGGTGGAATATAGGGTGCTATAAAATCTCGCCAATAGATCTTGAATTTCCTCTGTTTTTGTGAATCTACGCCCCTGCTCGTCTTTTACTGCTAGTATCGTGTTCTGGGCTTGGCCCACTCTCAATAGTCTGGCTAAGAGGTTATCAGATTTGTTGGCTTTGGCGTAGTATTTCTGTCTCATGAAGAGCAGAGCGTTTTCCGCCTTTTTGGTTCTCAGTATCTGGACAACTCCTGATGGTGGGTCAACGCACTTCGGTAGGCCCTTAGCCTCATCCTATTTGGTGAGTTTGCCGCCTGCTGGTTTGCTTCCTCTACCTCCCTTGTTAATTGCTCCTCTAGTGCCATATCTGTTTACTCCTCTGTGCTTTTTGTGCTATGAACTCCCCCCACCCCCTTATGGTGTCCTTGAAGGCGTCACACCTTGTATTCTCACTCGTCTCTAAATTCTTGTTAATTTCAAAGAACATTTTAATCTTTTCCCCAATTTCCTCCCTCGTCGTGGGATCCCACAGTAACTCCCCCGGTAGCCTCCAATTTCAGATCCCTTGACTGCGTGGTGGTGTGCCCAATGTCATTGAGACAACCTTGTGGTCCGCTATTCCCAGTGGTCCCACCTCCACCCCTTTTATTCTGCCCGCTAGTCTGGCTGAGGTCCACATATAATCAATCCTTGATTACGTGCCATGGACTGCCGAGACAAACGTATAACCCTCATTCTGCCCTCCAATCGCCCTCCAGGCTACAGCTCGCCCTCTCTCACCGTCCTATCCGCCCTCTTGTCCCAGGCTAGGTTAAAGTCTCCCATGAGTATGATAAAAGCCCTTGGCAGTGTCTTCCAGCACCCTCAGTAATACCCTCAAGAAGCTTTCCTGGCCCGCGTTGGGAGCATAAACCAAAACTATAGTGTATTCTATGCAGCTGTGTTCGCCTTTGGCCACAATATACCTGCCCCCTCTATCCCTCAGACCGTCCCTCGCCCTGAAGTCCAGCCCGTTCCTGAAGGCCACCCCTCCAGTTTTAGATGGACCGGATGCGAAGAACATCTGGGCATAACCTCTCATTTTAAGGCATACCTGATCCTGTTTCAGCAGGTGGGTCTCCTGCAGGGTGAATATGTCTGGGCCCCACGTTTTAGTGAACCTGTCTAGTTTTTCACTTTTGAGTGGGGAGTTGAGTCCCCTCACATTATGTGTCATACATTTGAATTGATCCTGGGTGTCACTCCATGCCCCCCCCCGGCAGGGGCCCTGACACCCTTGTGGTGGGACAGCCCCCTTTTGTGCTCCCTGCGGACTGATTTCTGCCTTCTCCCCTTTCCCCTCCCTCTATTACATACTCTTTGTTCCCCTTACATTTGACAGAATTTCACTTTGGGGAGCTGCCTGCACCCCCTCTCTCCCCCTCCTTCCTTACACCCCCAACTTGGGAAAGCCCCCCCCCCGTTCACCCTGCCCTCCCCAGGTGCCATCACCCTTACTGGATCCAACATGTTTATGGTCCCTGTACCCCTGCCCATTCTCTGAGTTATTGAGGCCACCACCCCCATTCTTGTATGATGTTGCCTATGCTGGGCTCTCTTCCCCCTCATTCCCCTTCGATTGCCACCCCCCACCCTCCTTTTGGGAACGGGCCCCTCAATGCTGCCTTTCTCCTCCCTTTCTCCCCCACTATCGACCTTTCCCATGGGGAGGGGGCCACCCTCTTCCCTGTCGGCCCGGTTCCAATCCAGCCGTATCATCGGATATGTCAATGCTTAGTATGTCTGCCGCTTCCGGGAGAGAGAATGCGCTCGCTTTTGATTCCCTTTCCACTCAAAGACTAATCCGAAGAGGAAGGTCCATCTGTACCTGACCACTCTTTTGGTCAACTCTCTCAGTATTGGGCTGATTAGTTTCCGTTTTGCCAGCGTGCTAGCTGCTAAGTCTTGGAACAGAGCAATCTTATGTCCTTTGTATTGGATCGGCTCCTGCTCCCTGGTGGTCCAGAGGACTGCTTCTTTCTGGTGAAAGCCTCCAGAACATCCCTGGGCCTGGAATAAGGCCCCTTGTTCAGCCTCCCCGCCCTATCAATCCGATCTAGGTGCACTGAGTCTGGGTCCCCTTCTCCCAGAATTCCCGCAAATACCTTTTGCACCTCCTCTTTGAGTTCTCTGTCTGCCACTGTTTCTGGCAAGTGTTTTATCCTAATGTTGATTCTTCTTGACCTATTTTCAAGGTCCTCCATCTGGAGGTCCCTGTTTTGTGTGGCTACGTTGAGCTTTTCGATCGCCGCGCTGTTAGTCTCCTTGTCTATATCCTACAAGCCCCTTTCCAGTAGGCCTGTGCGTTCCCCCAGCTGTCCTATCTCCTGCTTCATTTCCCCAACTGTTGTGTTGAGGTCCGACCTCATCAGCAGGAACTGATCTTGGATAGTCTTTGCCAGGGTCTCTTGAAGAAGCTGCATTTCCCCCCTGAAGTCTTGCTTAGTCATCGGGGCTTGGCCTTCATCTCCCTCCACACCCCCCGGTCGCAGTGTGCACTCTTGTCCGCTTCCCCCCCTCGCCTGCTCTCTGGGGTCCAGTGCTGGCCACATGTTTGTGAGGGTGCCCGGGGCGGTAGCTGTGGGCTGGCCCGCTTTCGTCGCTCCATTCTTCCATTTGGCTGACATGTGGGGAGATGCGGCCCCTCCGTCTGTCGTCCTTGAGGTCATGGGATACCGACCCTTTATATTCTATCTGGCTGGGCAGCTTTGCCTCTCAGGGCTATACGCCTGCTCTGTCCTTATTCATCAGCTCACCCCGTCAGTGTCCTTTTTGCCCCTGTTTTAGGGTGGTCCGCTACCTCCAGCAAGCTTCCAGCCCCTTCAGCCCTTGCTCCTCGCTTGTCCTGGTCCTCCAGTAGGCCCCCCGCGTGGGCTCCCATGTGAAACTCTTAGAGCGAGGCTCCCTTGCCCCGCACACCCCGCTCCTTCAGCCCTATTGCTCTCCCCCCTACGGAGAAGCCTTCCTTCTCTTATTCCCCGGACACTTGTCACTCTCCTCGGACGTAGGGGAGCTGTGAGCAGACTCTATATTCCCCTCAGTTCCTCAGGTCGGGGGTCTCCCGGTTTCCCCCCTTCCCGCCGGTCGGGTTGTCCCCCTGGGGGTTGCCGTCGCCCACTCTGTCCCGGTCCCCGGGTCCTCTTGGTCCCCTTGCATCCTAGATCTCTTTGTGGCCTGAATGTCCCTCGGGCCGTTCCCTGGAGTCCGCTTTGACCCCTCCACTTTCCTCCACTCGTCTGTGTTGGGCTCCCCGTTAGCCGACCTCTGGTTCCTCTCTCCTTACTTGTGGGCTGAGGGTTCTCGGTGGACTTCTTCCTCTGATTCGCCGCTTCCTGGTATGGTCCTCCAGCAGGGTCCACTACCAGCCTCTGGGCTTGTCGCTCGCCCCCCTACAGAGCCCAGCTTCCGCGCCTGGGCCTCCCCTGTTGTCAGCTGCTATTCGCCGCCCACTTGCGAGCCTCTTTGTCCGTCAGGACATTTGTTTTGGGGGAGTTGTGGAGGTTCTCCCTTTCCTTCTGCCCTCCGTTGGGGGGCGATGTAGCCCCGGTATGGGGTTTTCCACCATTTTTTTGCTGCTGCTCTGTGGGCCGAGAGATACCCCGCCCCTTCCAGTCCCCCTGGGCCCAGCTCCCTTCTTCTTCGAGAGCCTTGGCACGCCTGGGCCACTTGTGTGTTCCTCAGGCCGGCCCGTGCGGATCTCCGGTGCTCCTCCCCTTTCTCTCGCGGCCTTCTGTGCTATCTCTCAAGGGCTGCCCTCCGGGACTTCCCGTGGACTCTGCTCACTCGGGTGGTTTTCTGCTCGAGTGGGGAGCTGCGTCCGCTGCTGGTTGTTAGGGAGAATTATCATAAATGGTTGATTTCCCTTACCTACTGAGTCCCTCAGCAGCTTTGCTGGATTTCTAGGATTTATTTTTTTCACCTGGTACGAGTGTGAGCCTTTTTTCCCACTCTTGCATGTGTTTTGCTATGTGTGTTTCTACTTTTTGTGTGATCTTGGGCACTGGAGCTTCACCTACTCCAGGGTACCATATTTTTCATGTGTGTTACACAGCACCTTCAGTGCAGTGACAAAGGGTTGTCTTTTAGACTTCCCACCGACTCCATTTTCTGGGGCTGGCTACAGTCCCCCAGAAATGGGTAAAGTTGCCATTAACTTTACCTTAGTCACTTTAAACCACAGACCCAGTACGCCCCATCATCCATGGAGTATTGGGAAGGGTTAATTCTTATCCCTTTTTGTCTGTGCCTCTTGGGGCATTGTTTCGCTCCCTTTACATTAAAACTTGGCTGGTGGCAGCGGTATCTACCCTAACTTTTCTACCGCGATTATCTGATATATACGTGGTAAAGTTTTAGGCTATTCTATTAGCCTCAAACATAAACTCGTCGGACCATATACATTCTAATTTTGGCTTCCGGCCGCGTTTATTCGCCATTTCTTTTGGTTAAAGTCTTTCTCGTGTCTTACTCTGCACGCCAAACCAGGTTTGGTCCCTTTGTTCATCGCTTTTTCACGGGCTTCCACACAGAAGCCCTCCTTTAGGTGCCTGAGAGTCTGGGTAGGCAGGATGTGAGGGAGGGGTTTTAGGACCCCTGCCATGGGTTCCCTTGGTAACCCAAGTCACACTCCTGTCTGATTGGCTAAGGGGAAAGGCCTTGCCAGGCCAGCCACCCTGCTGTGTGATTGACAGCCAGGCTGTATGAATGGGGGAGAACTGCATAAAAAGCAGGTCTCTGGGACTGGAAGAGCAGAGTTGCCACTGGAATGAAAGAACCAACGAGGAACTGGAAGAGGACCCCTACGCCGACTGACCCGCCCGGTGAAGCCCTGCTGCAGGTCCGAATTTCCAGAATCCGACAACAGAGAACATCCTCCCGGAAACTTCTTCCCTTGAGCTGGTGGGACCAACCAGTTCACCCAAACTGCAAGGCAGGACCCCTCCCCTCTGGTCGAATTCGCTATACAGAGCTACAGTGGGCCGGATAGGAAGGAAGGTCGGACCCTGCTTGGGTTTTAAGGAGCGCACCTTTTATTTGTTGCTTGGCTCTGCTGCTGGTTTCTTCCCTGGGTAGTGCAGGACGGTTTACAGTGATAATTTCGACAACAAAAATGTCGAAAGTCAAAATATCGAAAAAAAAATGTCGAAAAAAAAAATGTTGACTTTTTTTTTCAATGCATTTTTTTTTTTTAAATGGGGGGTTCCCCCCCCAACCCCCCTTTTTTAATTTTTTTTTTTAATTTTTACCTTTTTTTTAAACTCCCGAACCCCTAAAATAAATATATGATTAAAAAAAACAAAAGTCGACTTTTTTTTCCGACATTTTTTTTGTCGAAATTATGACCACCCACCGTGCAGGACCCTCCAGTCTTTCTACTTCTGATCAGTCCGACAGTCGCTTCAGGAACCGTGAGCCTGCAGGAACCACCAGGAACGTCTGCCTCAGCTACAGCTCCCTCTCCGTTTTAAGGTACTGTGCAAATCCAGTTGTGCGTTTCGTTCAGCCGCGGTGAAAGTGTTTGAAATCTTTCTCCAATCCGAGGGCTTCCCCTTCTCTTCTCTTTGAACTAACTTTTCTACCAACCAACCTCGTCCGGAAACCATGCCACAAACTTTACCGCAAACTACCCTGAACTGTATTATCTTGAGCAAAAGACTTTTGAACCATTGACTTAGGCCGTAAGCCTTTTCTATCTGATTTTATCATTGTAGTCTCTCTTGTTCGCTTGCCCTGAGCACTTACCTGTTGGTGTGGATCCATTTCTGTTAACATTTGTCTTTCCCTCCCTTTTAAATTGCTGGAGTGCCATTTTGCTCCCACTTCATTTTGTGAGCTTAACTTGTCTGGAATTTAAGGGAAGCAATGTATTAAGAGAGTGATTTTTAGACTTCTTATAACAGTGTAATGTTATACAACTGAAGAGTGAAATAAATGTATATTCTTTTACTTAAACTTTGAGTCAGTGTTTGCCTGAATCATAGTAATTGCTGCCCTTTGTGTAACTATTTGATACTGCTCACTTACTCTTGAGATAAGTCTGGCTGCTCCGCTACTGCTACCACTCTGTGTAGTACAGGCTTGTACCAAAGGTAAAATTGTACTGTCACTTGTAGTCTTAATTGTGTGTGGTGTTCCCAAAGGGTACTGCATAGAATTCTGCCTTACACTGGTATCGCCTTCCTGGGTCTCTCAGGCCGGGGGACGGAGGGTCACAGGTCAGGATTCCTAGTTATTATGGTGTGCGCTGCCCCGCATCCCCCGCTGTGCTGGTCCTTCCAGATGCCTCCTCTGCTGTGCTTCTCATATTGCGGCGCCGGCCCCGTCGCAGAGGGCGCTGTTCCCAGAGTCCGGGCCGCCGCAAACCGTGGCGTCGCTCTCCTTTGTCTGGGCCCACTTTACTAATGTCTGGTGCTCCTCTGACTTTCCGGTCTCCTCTCCTGCACGCTCCCGTGCAGGTAGGCTGTGGACCCCTCTGTCGGCTGCCGCACAGATCTGGGATTCCCCTAGTCAGTGTCCTGCCAGTCCTCCTTCAAGCGCCCGGCGCGACTTCTGGACTCGCCTCTGGGTGCTGGGCGCTCTTGCTGCTGCCAGTTCGCGGTCCCCCTCTCTTTTTACTGCCCTTCGGGTGGTTCGTATCCTGAGGTCTCCAGTGCCTCCAGCTGTCCTCACGACCCGCGCACGGGCCTCTCCTTGCCCCTCACTTCGCCTGCTTTGCGCGATGTTGGACACTTTGCTTAATCCTTCCCAGCTGTAGTGCCTTTCCTGTCCCGGGGGGTTTGTGCCTCTCTTAGCCCTCAATTACTGACAGCCGGGGAGGTGGAACTGCCAATATAAATACCTGGGGCTGGAGAGCAACCGTCGGCACGTCTACTCAGTGCCGGTGGCCATCTTGACTCCTCTGTAGAGCTTTTTGCTAGGATCTAAAATTACGGGAGGGATTTTAAGATCAACTAAAACTTTCCATAACATAGTTTGGTCAACTGAGTCAAATGCTGAATTTAAATCAACAAAAACAAAGTAGAGAATACCCAGATTTTAAATTATGTATTTAGTAAGGATGAATATAGGCAGAAAGCCTGATCTGTAGAGCTAAGATCACTCCTAAAGCCTGACTGGAGATCAGCAAGGATGTTATTATCTACTCATTGCTCGAGGTGTGATAAGGAACAAGTTACTTACCTGTAACTGTTGTTCTCCAGCATGGGTCTGGCATGGATTCACATGCTCATGAATATTCCCCGTCGTCAGGCTGGGAATCCTCGGTAAAGAAAAAACCAGTATCAGTTTCGTTTCTGATCTGTCTTTCGTAGTAATAACCAATCACTGGTCTCTGCGTCATACTGACCACAGCCAATGACTGCCCTCTACCTAAGCACCGCCTCTGGCAGCCATCTTCAGATTTGGAAGCACGTGAAGTGGCAGTATGACCAAGTGAAGAGCCGCAGAGGGGTAGGCGGGAGGGTTCGCATGTGAATCCATGCCAGACCGATGCTGGAGAACAACAGTTACAGGTAAGTAACTTGTTCCTTCTCCAGCATGGGGTCTGGCATGGATTCACATGCTCATGAATAAAGAATACATAGCAGTACACACATGCACAACCACGGGAGGTGGCAAAAGGCTCAACATTAAGCAGTACATCAAACTCAACATTAAGCATCTTACCTCCTCACCAGGCTCACCTTAGGCGAACAGGTTGCGCAGCACTGCTTGGCCGACCCTGGACTCCTCCCTGGAATCCCGATCGACGCAGTAGAATTTCGTGAAGGTGTGCGTCGACCTCCACGTAGCAGCCCTGCATATGTCCAGCAGGGGCACACCAGAAAGGAACGCCGTGGTAGCTGCGATCACTCTGGTGGAATGGGCTCTCGGACGGCCAGGCAGCGGTCGGTTTGCCAACCGATGACAGTACATGATACAGCCGGAGAGCCATCTGGAAATGCAAGCCTTCGAGAGAGCCTTCCCCTGATTGACAGGTCCAAAGTTCACAAAGAGTTGTGACGTCTTCCGAAAACACTTTGTGCGGTCCACGTAGAACTTCAGCGCTCTAGCCACATCCAGCGAGTGCAAAGTCCTCTCAGCCGGCGACGAAGGCGACGGGAAGAACAAAGGCAACACCAAGGGTTCGTTGAGATGGAAGTCCGACGGTACCTTGGGCATGAAGGAGGGGTGCGTCCTGAGCACTACCCTCGTGTCGTGAAAAGTCAAGTACGGGGCCTTGCAGGAAAGGGCCTGGATCTCTCCCACCCGTCGTGCGGAGGTGATGGCCACAAGAAACGCTGTTTTCCACGACAGAAACTTCAACGGGGCCGAGTGCAGAGGCTCGAACGGAGGTCCCATGAGCTTGGTCAGCACCACGTTGAGCTCCCACGCCGGGGCCGGAGCCTTCACCGGCGGGAACGATCTGAACAGTCCCTTCATGAACTCTTTCACCAGACGATGAGACCACAAGGACGTCCGGCCCGTGGTTCTGGTGTATCGGGAGATCGCAGCAAGATGAATCTTGATGGACGCGTGTGCCAGTCCAGCTTTGGCCAGCGTCAGCAGGTACGGCAGTACCTGGGGAGCCATAATCCGTAGAGGGTTAATCTTCTGTGCGTGGCACCAGACAGAGAACCTCTTCCATTTGTGTCCGTAGCATTTAAGAGTCGAGGACGCCCTGGCCTTTGCAAGAACCTCTCTGCAGTCGGCCGGTATGTCGTATCCTCCAAACTCTAGCGCTGCAGGAGCCAGGCCTGCAAGTTCAGCGATTTCGGGTCGTGGTGGAGGACGGCGCCTCCTTCCCTGGAGAGTAGATCCGCGTCCACCGGCAGCTTGATTGGCGGGGACGCTGACAAGTCCAGAAGGTCCGGGAACCATATCTGCCTCGGCCACGCAGATGCGACGAGGATCATCCTGCACCGTGACCTCTTGAGCTGGTTGACGAGCCGGATTAGCAGTGGCAAAGGAGGGAACGCGTAGAGGAACAGGCCCTCCCAGGGGAACGAGAAAGCATCGCCCATGCTCCTCGCCTGGGGAAACCTGCTGGCGAACCTCCGGCACTTGGAGTTCGTCGCCGTCGCGAACAGATCGATCTGGGGTGTGCCCCACCGTCGGAAGAGGCGATCCACTAGATCCTGCCGTAGTTCCCACTCGTGGCACGAGCGCAGCTCCCTGCTGAGTGAGTCGGCGATGGTGTTTTTTATCCCTGCCAGATGAAACGGCACCAGAAACATCCTTTGGGCGACTGCCCAATGCCACAGGTCCTGCGCCTCCTTGGACAGCGCTGGGGACCTGGTTCCGCCCTGTTTCCTGATGTAAAACATGGTGGTGGTGTTGTCGGTGAAGATCCTCACCACCTTGCCCTTGAGGGACGGAAGGAAGGACCTGAGGGCCCAGAACACTGCACGGAGCTCCAGGACGTTGATATGGAGGGACTTCTCCGTCGGGAGCCAAAGGCCTCTCGCGTGCAGATTTTCGGTGTGCGCTCCTCACCCTTCCAGGGAGTCATCCGTGGTCACTGTCTCCTGGTGGTCTGGAAGTCCATGCCCGCCGTCAGATGCGCGCGGTTGCCCCACCACCGGACCGCTCGGCGGAAACTCTCGTCGAGTGTGATCCTCTCCTCGAAGCCGCCCGTCGTTTGGATCCAGCGCGCGTCCAGGAACTCCTGCAACGGGCGCATCCGGAGCCTGCACATGGGAATGAGGTAGATGCAAGAAGACATCATTCCGAGGAGGGACTTGATGGACCTCACCTTGGCCGCGTCGGAAACCAACATCCGCTGTACCTTGCCCAGGATGGACCTGGTCCTTTCCTCCGACGGGGAGGCCAGAAGGGACACTGTGTCGAGCTTCGCTCCCAGAAACAGTGCGTTTTGCGCGGGTACCAGGTGGGACTTGGCGTAGTTCACGGAGAATCCCAGATCCGTGAGAAGTTGGACGGTCCTTGCCGTGTGCTCCACGGCGAGCTCCCTCGTCTTGGCTCGGATGAGCCAGTCGTCCAGGTAGGGGTAGACGTGGATCCCCTCGCGGCGCAGCTGCGCCGCCACCGGTGCAAGGCACTTGGTGAATACCCTGGGTGCCGACCGTAGTCCGAAGGGGAGGGCTTTGACTGGTAGTGACGCCCTTGGACCACAAACCTGAGGAATTTTCGGTGCCCCTTTAGGATGGGAATATGGAAGTAGGCATCCTCCAAATCCAACGACGACAGGAAGTCTCCTTCCTCCAGCTGACCCAGGACGTGCTGGAGGGTGACCATCCGGAACTTCTGCGCCTTGATGAACTTGTTCAGACGTCGCAGGTCTAGAATGGGGCGCCATCCTCCCGTCTTCTTCTTCACGAGGAAGTATCTCGAGTAAACTCCGGAGCCCCGAAGCCTCTTTGGGACGAGTTTGATGGCGCCCTTCCTGAGCATCGCCTTTACCTCCAGGAGAAGCTGAGGGACGTGAAGCTCTTTCCTGGCCACGGGGGGGGGACGCGCGGGCACCTCCTTTGAAACTCGAGCGCGTGGCCCCGGGCTAAGGCGTCCAGCACCCAACGGTCGGTGGAGATGGACTCCCACACGCTGACGAAGCTGGCCAGCCGGCCTCCCACCGGGGTGCTTCGGTGGGGGCCCGACCCCACGGCCGGTTCAATCCTGTTTCGACAAGGCTTTGCCGCCTTGACCTCCTTGGCGACGACGGCGGGGTCTGCCAGATTTGCCTCGTCCTCTGTAGGCCTCCTGAGACGACGAGCGGGCCGCTTGACGGTAGGTGGAGAAACCGCCGCCGGAACCTTTGGAGGCGCCCTTGCCTCCGCTGCTCCGAAAGGGCGTCCGTCGTTGCTGCAGAACCCCAAGGGCCCGGGCCGTCTCAGTGTCCGCTTTAATGGCCTAAAGGGAATCGTCCACTGTTTTCCCAAACAGGTTGTTCCCATCGAACGGCATGTCCAGGACTCTGGTCTGTACGTCTTGACGGAAGTCCGTAGCCTTGAGCCATCCACGGCGCCTAAGGCACACGCCGTTGCCCAACTGGCGAAACCCAGTGTCGGCGATGTCCGTCGCAATAGTGATGGCGTGATCCGACGCCACCTCACCTTCCTGTAGGATCTCCAGGGCATCCGCCCTCTTGTCGTCCGGTAGGAAGTCCAGCAGGGGAGCCAGTTTGTACCATAGCTCCCTGTCGTAGCGGGCCACGATAGCCAAGGCGTTGGCAGCTTTAATCGTCGTCGCTGCAGACGAGATGACCCTGCGTCCCATAGCGTCCAATTTCTTTCCCTCGCCGTCCGGTGGGGAAGTCGATGTGGAGGCCGCACCCCCCCCGCTTTCTTCCTGGCCGCCGCGGAGACGACGGAGTCCGGGGTAGGCTGCGCCCGGAGGCACAGGGGGGCCGCGTCCGGGACCCGGTACTTCTTCTCGTACCGGTCTCTTCTAGCTGGCGTCGTGGAAGGGTTCTTGAGGAGGGCGAGGCCCTCATCCCAAATGTCGTCCAGTAGAGGCACCGCGAGGACCGTCTTCCTCTTGGCCTCGCGCCGTTGATAAAGGAATCCTTCCTTTTTCTTCTCCTCAGGGCAGAGTTGGAAAAGCTCGGATGCCCTGGCGATCATGGAGTGGAACGATCCAATCTCGTCGGGCGGAGAAGCCCTGGTGGGAGGTGACGACGGTAGATCCTCGTCGTATACCTCGTCGTCCGTACCCGTCGCTGCCGTGTCAGTCCCCGTATCATCCCCCCGGGTGGACGGGGAGGAGGGCTGGACGGGGCGCGACGGCTGAAAAGGAGGTGGAGGGTGAATCCTTCTTTTCTTGGGCGGGGGAACACCAGAAGGTCCCGGTTCAGGATCCCCCGACGGGAGAGGTTCCTCCGTCGGCAACGGTAGTCTCGTCCTTATCTCTGAGCATAAGGACTGTATAGCCAACAAAATGGCCGCCGAGTTGTCTTGCGGCGCTGGCAGAGGGGAATCCGACGGGCGATAAGGGGCCCCGTCGGCACCCTCGACGATGTCGTCACCTGCGTCGGGATCCATCCCGACGGGCCGGTCTTCTTCCACGCCAAGGCCGTGGCTTAAGACCTCGATCAGCTCTTCCTCCGAGGTTGAGGCCGAATCTACGACGACGCCCTGCCCCCCCTTTTTGTTCCCCGCCGGGGATTTCACGGGGGTCCTATCGATGGGCACAAAAGAGGACTCCCTCCGAGGTGGCAGGGAGACTGAGCCCCGAGGTCGCCACCACTGGTGTAGCCTCCACAGGCTGAGCCAGGGCCGCCGCGACAGTATCGATAGAGGGCTTGGCCGGATGGATTAAGGCCTTCACCACCTTAGGTGCGCTCACCGCCTTATCCTTGAGGGGGGGGACACTGCCTCGCTCGCCCTCCGATGGGGCCTTCGAGCTCGACCGGGGCCTCTCCAGGAGCTTCGCCGGGTGCTCGCCCTTCCTCTTACCCGACCCAGAGCGTTGGCTCGTGGCTGAAGGTGCCGGGGAGGGTGCGCCCTGCCTGGCGCCCGTAGAGCCCGACCGTTCGGCGCTCCCGGGGCCAGCGGACTCGCGGTGCTTGGCCTTGTGTTGGACCCCCGTCGCCGGGCGTCCTCAAAGGTCTTAGAAGACCGCTCGGATTTCTTCCTCTTCTTCTCGCCTGACGGGCTCTTCCCTTCCAGCCAGTTGGCGAGACGTTGATGGCGGTCCTTCATGGTCCGCTCCGACATATTGCCACAAAACGCACAGTCCTTCTCCACGTGTGTCTTGTCCTCACGTAAGCAGTAGAGACAAAAGGAGTGTTCGTCCTCCTTAAAGACGTTCTGCAGCTGGCATCCAGGGCAGATCCTGAACAGCTTTCCGGGCGTCGAGCTTCCCTTCTCCTGGGCCATGTCCGGGCCTGAGAAGCTTCTGGAGTCCTCCAAAACGTAGCTCGACGAAATCTTCACCCTTGAGGGGCGCAGACGAATCCGACACGGGTCCCCGTTGATCGGATGGAGAGTCGGTGGAGCTTGAGGCTCTTTTGACCGAAAAAACGAAGTTTTTGAGAAAAAACGTGAAAAAATAGCACTAACGCTCGAGAGCAATAGCACGAGGATCACAACACATGAACGTGCAGTAAAAATCTGAAGATGGCTGCCAGAGGCGGTGCTTAGGTAGAGGGCAGTCATTGGCTGTGGTCAGTATGACGCAGAGACCAGTGATTGGTTATTACTACGAAAGACAGATCAGAAACGAAACTGATACTGGTTTTTTCTTTACCGAGGATTCCCAGCCTGACGACGGGGAATATTCATGAGCATGTGAATCCATGCCAGACCCCATGCTGGAGAATATCAATTTTCCATAGACCTTGAAGAGGCCATCGATCAGGCCGATTGGTTTATGGTTTACTTGTAAGTGCTTTGCCCCTTAAAAAAAAAAAAATAATTGCCACAATCTCTGCCTGTTGCAAGCTGTGAGGGACAAAATCTATAGAGTTCTGAAATTTAAGAAAATCTTGAAAGGTTGCAAAAGTTTGGGCAGAAGGGTTGGACTTACAAAGTTATGGCTCCCATTCAGGTGGACTGCTGATACAATTGCCTAATTACTTACCTTTTCCTTGCAGGTATAGGGGTGATTTACATGCTTTGTATTAACATATATATATATATATATAAAGAACAAAGTAGCCAATATAGTGCACTGCCTAACTCGTAGATGGTGCTAGGGAAGGGAACTTTGGCTAAGCTCCTAAATGTATAAAAAACACATGTAAATGGTGGGTTGTAGCGCTGCAAAAAAAAAAAAAAACACAAAACATGCCACAGGATTTCCCAGCACTCAAGACCAAAAACACCTTCTTACAAAAATATTACGTTTTTATTCATTATGAAAACAAACAACCAACTGTGCAAATATGCAATAAAGGGCAGGTATAAATCAAAAACCTCCCCGTGGCATACAGGTTAAGCAACACTCACCCCCCCAGGGTGGAAAATCGCCACACGTTCCACCTGGATGTACCAAGCTTCCTCAGGCTGATCAAACTCCACATTCGTGAAAACACAACACATTTAAAACATAAGGAAAGCAACTCGAGCGAGCAGCTCCTCCCCCTACTCATCATCTCTGATCACGTGATCGCGTAATACCGCATGGATAGTCACATAAAGCGGGCCGCCATGGTGGAATGACTAAGTTGTCATTGTGTTCACTGTGAACACAAACCGCTGGCTATAAATTAAATGCCAGCAAAATGTGTGAGTGTTGGGGAAAAGAGCTATTCGCTCCACACTGCATTTCCTTAATTAAAATCCAAAATTTCTTTACACATTTCCTTGTGTCTAATTGCGCCAGTGCGCTTTTTCATACCATGGGTAGACCTCATCAACCTTGACGAAAGTCTCCCCAATACGACCCTGGGTTTGTAGCGATGCTAGCTAAAACACGGCAACAAGCTTCATTAAGAACCAGAGCTCTCCTTTGTATATACCGGACACAGTGCCCTCTGGTGGAGAAGAATAGTTGTTTCACTCCAGATTTTCGCCTAGTGCTAGGCCATGCTAGGAATAATTTCCACTATGGTAGCATTTTACCTATACAGTGCATTTCTGTTTCGATGGTCAATCCTATTACTGTATAATGCACATATTCACCACAACAGACATGATATCAAAACGTGACTCGTGCATATTCATATAAAAAACATGATTAATGATCTCATGTACCTGGCGGCCAGACCACCGCAGAAACTTTGCAAAATGCAAATACTAAAGGTTTTTGCATATCAACATGATGTAAGATAATAAAGTGCAAGTGCAATCAACCCTGTGTTGTAATTAAGTGCTATACAGCTGTAGTTAGTCTAGCCCATTGAACTAAACCATTCCTTCATGTTGAAGAGACAGCATCAAAAAGATTTGACAAAAATATCACCTGGGTTCCCATTTTTACATACTCATAGACATAGATCAAATCTATTGGAGAAGTACAAACATCTATGGATCAATATTGAGTCCATTAGGTCTTAAGGTGTCAAATTTACAAATTAGAGATGCCTCTAATTGCCCGAGTTTCAGTTCTCGGTTTCCCAATCTCTTATGTTTGGGAACATGTGCAAGACCAACAAATGACATTTCCAACACATTGCCACCATGTTTCTCTATAAAGTGTCCTGTCAAAGGGTTGGTTACATCTCCATTCTTAATGGCCATATAGTGTTGGATGATCCTGACCTTGAGCATTCCTATGGTCGATCCGATGTAATGAAGACCACAGGTACAAGTAATGGCATATACTGCAAATTTGGTCAAGCAAGTAATTTTGTGTTTGTATCTCCATAGCAAACCATTAGAACTCAAAAATTGAGTTTTGGATACATAACTGCACATTTTGCATTTTGCATATTTACGGAAACTTCCCAGACCCTGTGTCATAAAGTGACCTGACTTGGTGGCTTCTGTGACTACCATACTCGGTGATAGTATATTCTTAAGAGTAGGCGCTTTACGGTATGTCACATGAGGGACTTCATCTAGCTGCAGCGTCTCACCACTTTTCTCCACCCGACAAGAGAAGATCTTCATCTGAAAGAGCCTTCTTCCCTTGAGCTGGTGGGGCCAACCAGTCTGCCAATCGCATTCCCAGACCTGCCTTGGTCGAATCGCCAGTACCCTGTACTCGGAGGCCGGATAGCCAGGCACCAGTACACCCGGGCCGCGATTTAAAGGAGCTTACCTTTTTATTCGTCGGGCAGCACCGCGGCTGGTTTCATCCCTGGGTAGTGCAGTAACTCGAACCTTCCTCCACAGCGAGAGCCTCTCTTCCTCGGCTGGATCCCCCAAACTGCAGGAACTACCAGGAACAACCCCACGCAGGAGCCACTACTTCATTGTAAAGGTACATTGTTCCGCCAGGCCGCACTTTCTTCGCGGTAGAGCTAAAGGTGTTTTAAATTGTTACCTACCTGTTGGGTTGGCTGCCCCCCTCTCTTAACATTGTCTTTCACCTTCTGCATCCACCTTTTCAAAATCGTTAACCAAAGACTTGATTGCAGCTACAAGAACATTTTTCTCCTGGGCCCTTGACCTGTACCACTGACTCTGGCACAGGCCTACTGACTCTGGCTAAATTTGTTAGAACTGCCTTCTCTAGATTGCTTCTCAACTAGAACTGTGTTGGTGCACCTACTTCTTATAACCACCCTTTCCTCTCCACTTTCAAACCTTGTGAAATGCATTTTGTCAGTTTTCATTTAAGTAATTACTATACTGATGCACTGCCTTGCTTAAACTGGTTCACAATCTTCGGGGAAGTGTTGCTAGGGTGTGTAAGAAGATATTTCTGCATAACTTGTGCTTTCTCTCCCTTGTGAGAAATTGCTAGAGTGCCATTTGTGTTTGGTTTTCACTGTGCCGTTTTGCTCAGTTTTCACTCTTGCTCAAACTTGTCTACAATTTAACCTGGGAGTTGTGTATACTTTCTTTGAGCGAATTTAACTTGCTTTAAGAACTGTGATGGATGTGTTTAACTAGAAGTGTATAAAAAATAAATATATATTGTTTTTACTACAAAGCTTTGGTCAGTGTTTCCTTGTTCCATAGTACTGAAGGCCTATTGTGTAAAACTGAACTCGAGGGCTGCACACATCTCTTTACTGCGCCACAAGTGGATTTCAAGAATTCGAATTCTTGGTCATATTGAAAATAAATTTATTAATGGCCCTTTTTTGATAACACGTGTTTCGGCACACTCCAAGTGCCTTCCTCAGATCAGGGCAATGTCTGTTTCCCATCCACTGGTCTGTTCGCTACATATAACGTGATTGGTAGCTGATGGGACTCAGCTACCAATCACGTTATCTGTAGCGAACACACCAGTGGATGGTAAACAGACATTGCCCTGATCTGAGGAAGGCACTTGGAGTGTGCCGAAACACGTGTTATCAAAAAAGGGCCATTAATAAATTTATTTTCAATATGACCAAGAATTCGAATTCTTGAAATCCACTTGTGGCGCAGTAAGGAGATGTGTGCAGCCCTCGAGTTCAGTTTTACAATCGGAGTGGGGGAACTCATTGTCTCCGTTCCTTCTGCACACACCATTGCGACACCAACCAACTTTGGTGTATAGATCTTAAGTCGCGGAGGTCTAAGAGTGGTTTGCCCCAAAAAGTTCCCTATAAATAAACTATGCCTATTGTGTAAACCCTGAATACTGCTCATCTCCCTCTTGTGATAGGTCTGACTGCTCAGCCACAGCTACCAACTAAATCTTTGTGGTACAGACTGATACCAAATGGGATTTATTGCTCTCACCTGTAGTCTTAAACCTCTGTAGTGCTCCCTAAGGGAACTGCACAGGATTCTGCCTAACACCGGCCACTGCCCCAAACCCTATTGGCAAAGATGAACCATGGTGTGTAAGTATTCAGAACGCCATGAGGGAAACAAATTGGCCTAAATTGAACAAAAGCAGAACAAATTGAGCCCCTCTAACCCACCACCCCTCACCACATTACACCCAGCGCCTGCCTTTCAATTCAGTGAAATATCAGAAGCAGAAACAGCTCACATCATCAATAACCTTAAACCCTCAAACTGCAAGGGAGACATATGCCCTGCTGTCACAATCCAAGACTGCTCCGAACACCTTGTGCCCTTCATCACCAAATTCATGAATGCCTGCTTCACCACCAACACTGTACCAGCTAGCCTTAAGGAATCCTGGGTCCACCCTCTACGCAAAAAACTTTCACTTGACCCCTCCAATCCAAGCAACTACCGACACATAACCACAGTACCTTTCTTGCTGAAGATTTTAGACAGAGCAGCATACAATCAGATTTCAATCCTATCTTGAAACTAACCACATCTTAGGTATTCGTCAATCATATTTCTGCCCTGGCCATTGTACCGAAACAGCACTATCAGACCTCAAAATCAAACTCTACTCCCCACGAGATGAAGGCAAACCGGCCATCCTTCTTCTGTTAGATCTATTGGCCGCATTTGGTTTAGTAAACCACTCCACTCTGTCACCACCTCAGCAAACTTCTCCACCAATGCCACCTCATGGATAGCCTCATTCCTAGAAAACAGAACTATGAGGGTTTTCTCAGACACAGCCAGCGGTCCCCCATCCCATGTGGCATCCCACAAGGCTCCTGCGTCTCCCCCCTCCCTCTATAACTTTCACAAAACCACTCTTTGACATACTGGATGAAACAGGCATTTCCTATACCAACTACACCGATGACACCCAAATTCTCCCACCCGTCAGGCTGCTACGAAAAAGACTAGCATCTGCTCAACAAAAACGTTTTCTACAATACAATCCTGGACGGCCTCAAACTACCTCTGTCAAAACGATGACAAAACCAAGATCTTATTGGCAGGCCTACCTGCAATGGTACAGAAACTTGGCCCCAATACACTGCCTTCAACAAAGACAGCATCCAGATCCCACGGTCTCAGCCGCATTAAAAACACTGGGGGGCGGTGGGGAGGGGAGGTGCTCTACCTAGACTCCGCTTTCTGCCTCACCAAACAAGTAAATGCTGTAGCATCCTCAGCAGCATACACAGCCAAGCTTATCAACGCTGCAAGACAATTCCAAACTCCTGAAAGTTGTTACCGTCGCTAGAGCCACCACTGGAGCAAAACCTGATTACTGTAATGTTCTCCTAGCTGGAACCTCAAAAAATAAGATCAATAAACTCAAAATTATTCAAAACAATGCCCTGCTGGCTGCCCTAAACATCCCAAAAAGAGACCACATTTCCACCGCCAGAAGAAAAGTGCATTGGCTCCTCATAAAAGAGAATCATTTTCAAAACACTCTCCGTGGCTCACAAATGCCCGAGCAATTCTGCCCTGCAATACCCAGCCCAAACAATTGAAAGAGCCAACTCCAATAGACCTGTTGGAGCCATGTACGCCCACCGCATCTCCATACCCAAAACCAAAAGGAGGAGTGTCCAGTTTCCCAACAGTTGCAGTCAACGGCTGGAATTCACTCCCCTCCGAACTAAGGGCGGAGAGCTCCTACTGGACGTTCCACAAAGCACTGAAAACCTGGCTGTTTACCTAATCCGTGTAACCCACTTAGGGTGATAAGACACTTATTTGCCCATTAAGACTGCCCCCCCCACTGTGATTTTGTAATCTTTTTAAGAAAGTATCATGTAACTGGTTTATGCAACAGCGCCCTGGTGCCTCAGGGTTTGGGCGCTTTACAAATGTAAAATAAATAAAGCCAGGCTCAATGTTGGGGAGCCAGAAAGACAAGCGCACACAGTATTTGTACTTGGTTCCTGTATGCCTTATAAGTCACTATATTAAGAGCCCACTTTGCCGTTTCAAGACACTCGTATTTTTGACATTTGCTGCTCAAATCAATTCATGCACCACCCATTTTCACCCATGCCCCCATTTTGCTCTCAAAGTCTGCAGCCTATTTTATTTACAGGGGTGTTTTAGTGTTTTAATTTGTTGTGTGCATTGTTCATTTGAATTAAGCACCCAATTTTATAGAACATTTGTAAACATTCTTGGTTTGTTACAGCCATACTATGGTTTGTGTTGCATCTGTACTAGCTCACACCCCTCCTGAACAGTATAGCCTACCCTCTGCCGAGGTTACTAAAAGAGTGAACAGAGGTATACCTGTCGGTTTGGTACTACTGTGGGGCTGTGTGGGTACTTCAGCCACTCACTACTCATACCTGTACACATGAAGAGCTGTAGACATTTTGTCACATTGTTATGTTCTTATACTCACAACTTTTCAATTAAAAACATCTTTAAAACTCAACCAATAGCCTTTGCAATCCAATGTCCCTTAACAAGTGCTCTGCTAAATTTCACTGGTAAGTAATTTTAAAGTTACCTTTTGGGTATTTTTAAGAAATCTAGGTTTTATCCTACACGAAACAATGGGACAAAGACAGTATTCAGTCGCAGATATGGTTACACCATAGGTTAATTCTCACGCACATGTTACTGTTACAAGATTGAAGCAGCTACCCAACTTGGGAGTCAGGACTCCACATTTCCAGCTCAGTTTCTGTTACCAAAAAGCATAGAGAATGATGACTGCAGCACAGTGTCTCAAGCTCATTGGAGGAATGCAGTATTCAATGGGGAGCACAGGCAACCCCAGACTGCCAACAACGGATGACCAATGACTTCAGTATGACCAAGACGCCAGGAAGAATCCTCGCACAGTAGGCTGCTGAGGTGGAGGATCGCCAGTGTGGAGGTACGTTTGGGCATGCAGATTAGGTATGGATAGTATCCATTACTGTCTCAGGTTCTGAATTCATGGTAAGAGGAGGGGTCAGTGCCAGGACTCAATGATCCACAATAAAGGAATAGGCACGGCAAATGCAGCAGACTTTGTGCGACGCATGCAGCAGGTGTGAGGTAACTCCATGCAGACAAAGTCCTCCGCACCAGTAGCAAGCTTGGTTGAAACTGCATGAGTGGTGCCACGAGGCAGGGTGCCCCTCTAAGGAGTCTGAACAATAAGGTTCACTCCCTGCTAGCTCATGCCAAGTACAAGGGACCCCTTCTGAAAGGATGAAATGTCCAAGAGATTCAGGTGAGGCTTAACATGTCAGAGAATAGTGAATCGAGCTGTGTGAAATCATCTTTGGCTGACTTTCCTTGGTTTATGAAAGGCAGAGTTTGCTTTGGAAGGGACACCACACATCAATAAAGTTTCCAAGTGGAGTCCCCAGAAACCATCAGTGTGCTTTCTGCTCCCTTGGCTTTCAGATACAGGGGTCGACTGAAAGAGGTCTCCAGATCCTCCCCACACATACAAATTGCAGAGCTCTGCCTCCCCCAAACATGAAGTATTCAAAGTTTTGGTGGCCATCCAATCCTGGACCGCCACAGAAAATCTAAATCATCCTCAGTTTGCCTTTGTGAACTCTGGCTGGATCATGTGAAAGACCATGACCATATATGGTAATTCCTGGCAACACGCAAGAGGAAGACTACCTACAAAAGCAGTAGCTTGTGTCACAGGGCTTACAAGTAATGAGGCAGACATTTTGGCTACTATATAAAGGAGGTAACAAAGGTACACAGGACTGTCAGCATTAAAAAAGTCACCACCAGCCTTCGCCAAATAGCCCAGCCCCTGAATGATATAACTCATGCAGGGACCAGAAATTGGGGCACAAGGGTACCTTTGGTTTTGGTAGGCAAACTAGCTACTAGGGCCTCCCATAACAATTAGAGTTTCTGTGGAAAGTTTTAAAAAGAATCTAATTTACAAAAAGGACAGCCGAAAGACTGGGGATCTCAAAAAGTGAGATTAATTGGAAGCAAAAAGGGAAAATCTTCCTTAACAGGCAAATATCTAGTTTTATAGAGTTTGTAAACAGATAGATCTATCCCTCATGTGATCAAATGTTTGTACATACATCTTGCCAAGATAGCTGCTAATTTTTCATCGCCCTGTTAACCAATTTGGTTAATGTCGCCTGACTCCATTTGTATCAACATCTCCTCACCCGACGGCCTTGCTAGTGGCGGGCAGTCAGCATTCCATGGTGACTAACTTGAAATGTAACAACTTTACCCTTGTTTCTCACCTCGTAGCCCACTTCACAAGAGACATAATATAACAGTTTATGTGGTATTGCTCGTTATGCAATGCACTGTATGCATTCCTCACTTTTTATTCCAGATTTTTCTCGGAGCCTATAATACTGGTATACATCTTCATTTGTGCTGCCACCTTCACTAATGCCAGGATTATCCCACTTAACATCAGGGAAATCCTCCCTCTCCTTGCTTACCTGTACAAATAATTATGATAGGGCTGGTACTCAGGGTCACATTGACTACTGCTCCACCCCTTCGTGGCCTTCCCCATCTACTCTTTCTACTCGACAAACAAAATGCTCAATTTTGCCACATGTACTCTCTATAATCTTCCATGTTCTTTTCCCAGTTACCTGCATCACACTCATGCCAGTTGGTGCTTCAAGCAATAATGTTTCAAATGTTTGATGATGGTCTAAAAATCCCCCTTACCTTACTATTTATTGCTACTCTCCTCAGAGTAACCCACCATATAACATCCACCTTCATTTCTGTTCTCCAGCCAACCTGTTCATCCTCTCGCTGTCACTGCTATCCCCTCCTGGCACCTGTGAGACAGGCATGGTATCAAACTATGACGCAGACAAATAGATTTGGAAAATCTTTATTATTGATGATCAGGATGGAAAAATACCTAACTAAGGTGAGAATGTTCCCGAAAGATAAGAAAACTAAGGGAAGTCTAAATCTGTCAGTCAAAAGCTATGCTTCCCCTCATTTCTAAAAAGTAATCGTGTGTGTGTGTGGGATTTGGCCAACTTAATAGTGCTCAAAACAAAGTCAATGTGAATATGGAGCTCTTCCATGGCGGCTCCCTTCCCCAAGATCAAAACACTCAGATTGAGAAAGTTTCTGAAGTTCTTTACATTCAATTGGCAAAACTCACAGTACCTTTCCTTTCAGTTTCAGTTCTTCACAGGGTCTCTCTCAAGCTCCCCTTTGTCTGGAGCTTAGACCCTTCTGGTCATCCTTTAAAGGCCCAATGTTCAAAGTTCACTTCCAAACAAAAAAGCAAAGTTGAGAACAGTTCCATCAGAAATATCACTCTTCATTTGCTGCTTGAGGGACTCCCTTCCCCATGCAAAACCAAGTCCTTCTGAATTTCAACTTCGGTATTTCAAATGATTCACAGCTTATTAGGGTGGGGTCTCTTCGGCCCTCCTGGATCAGCCTCTTGCCTGGGGGCCACACCAAAGCTTATCAATACTCTTGTTTCACTCACAATCTCTCTATACAGTTTTGCTCTTACAAAGGATTTCTATTTTGCTCACACTTCACTTGCACACAGCTCCCCGGCCAGAGCCGTGCAACTTTTCCTTCATAGAGATTTTCAAATGAGTATACCATTTTACATGACCACTGTGCTACTGAATATGCTTTCACATGTTCTTTCTCATTGGTCATCACTTAGCGGTATCCTGACAGCTTCCGTGAACAAGTTGTCTCTCACTCAGGATGACACAACTACAAAGTATACCGGCTTCTCTTCACAAATGCCGTGTTTCTTTCAAACTCATCGGTCAAGGTTTTCGCTGCTCCTTCTTTCAGTGGGTTTGCCGACTGAGGTCCGAGTCTTCCCACCTGCCCCTGATACCCATCTGGGCTTTCTGCCTTGCTCAGGGGAACAAGCACACCTGTGGCCACATAGAGTATGGGATTAGCACGCACCACGGCTCCCGTCTGACAATTCCTCCGGCTCTCTGGAGATGGGACCTCTTCACTGCCCTTTTTCCTGCTACACTCTGCAGTCTTACAGTGTCCTAGCATCTCGCTCTCTGTGGCCTTGGTTTGGGCAGCTCTGGCTCAGCTGCTTCTCCTGCTTGCCATGCAACTCACTATCTTTGCCAAACATGTGGGTTCCTTTGAGTAGTTAACGGGCTGCAAGTGGGCATAGTCGGAATCTCATGGTCACAGGTTTGAATCCCGGTAGGTCCACTCAGCCCTTCATCCTCCCAAGGTCAATAAAATGAGTACCAGTAAGCTAGGTAACAATAAATCTGTTTAGCGCCAAGATGCCCCTTCGGGGGGTGAATGTGCGCTTTACAAATACTTATGTTAATTGCCTGACCCTGCCTGGCCTCGTTGTGGGATATGTCCATTGGCAAAATGGTGTGCCTTGATTTGCATCTTTCTCGTCCCACTACCATATTGATTTTTTTCTCAGGGGAAATTTGCATTCCTCTTTAATTCCTCTTCATCGTCTCAGTATGCCCAGGGAAATTACAGGCGTTAAGGGAATAGGACTGTCAATAGCCCACAAAGGGTATGGGAGGAGAGGATAGGTCACTATCAGGAAAGGGGGGGGGATACCATGTCTCGCCCTCAGGTACTCTTTCCAATACCCAAGGAACCGCCACTCTGGTTGTTCTCACTTGCTTGTCCAGCCCCAGGGTTGGGATTCAAAAGCGATAGTCCACCCCTGGCCACCTGCGTAGAAGATCCCCGGGGATTAGGTTGGGAAAGACCCTTAGGTTTTTCACACAACTCACCACAGGAATGCACTATCCCCCCACGTCAAAAATACCACAACCATCCACTCATTTAAATCGGCGTGGATACTCCTTTTTCGTAGCCGGGAAGGAAACGCCCCAGTCTCCCGTCACAACCCCACCCACCACCTTCTTTAACATAATGTCAATACCTTCACTGTATGTATTATTACCCTGTACAGTTTGTCTTCTCAGACTACTTTTTGACATTTTTCTTGTCCTGGACTGGTTTTATTACCTTAAATTACGCAACACCAACACCTTTCCTTCTCGTGTAAAGCAGCTGGTAAAGCTTTCTCCTTTGAACTAGTTCATTTTAAGTGTGCCTGCTCAAAAAACCCTTGTTCTAGTCTTTCAATAAATATAAAATATTGTGTTTTATGAGAATGAAACTTTGAAGCGGGCACTGGAGCCTTAAACCTATGTACTGAGTTGTCCTTCCTCTTTTCAAGAAAACTGTGCATAAATTATGTTCGAATAGAAAGCACACCTGTACAGTGATCTGCTGCTCTCAAGCTATGTCCGAGCTATAAACAAAATTAAATTCAAATAACATTTATAAAATTAAGCTTGTTTTGTTTAGATTGATGGAACAGACTTTAGCAACAATCTAGTTTGAGCGCCTGATATGATCGTATCACTTTCTGCTAAACAGAGGCAGGCCTTAGAGTAGTCTTCCAAACACACACACACACGCGACAATAAACCCAAGGCTACTGTATTATTTGTTGACTGAATCCTGAAGAGAGATCTAAACAAACTCCGCCTCATACCTCGTTTGAATGATGTAGATGTGTATTCAAAGTGCGTTAATCGCAATTCTTCTCTGGGCAAGTCACTTACCTACTGCTTATTGTGTGAAGCATTTGTTTCTTCCTTAATAGGTTTTGACTAATTCACGTGTCCCACTGATTTAACAGATCGAGAAACCATTGCAATAGCGTAGTATAGATTTCATACAACGCAATTCTAGTAATACAACTGACCCCATGAGTGATAAAGTATAGTGAGCATTTAGGCAGTTAAGATTCAGTTAAAATAAACAGTAGCTGTTATTGTGTGGTATATGCACCTTACCTATTCTGGTAACTGTAGTAGGTAGCATCACGTGGAATAGTACACAGCTGCTTTCCGTAACAGCACAAGGTTTGTGGGGAAAACTCAACCTGCAACAAAATGCAGTGATAAGTCAGATCATACACTCATGCTTAAGAGCTTAGAGGACAGACTTGCTTGGTAAACAAGAAGGAATTTTCTGTGATTATTGTCTCACACATTTTGGAAGAAAGGAGTATAAAATGAGTGCAAATACAAGCGTTTTTTTAAATCTAGGTTGGCACAGAGAAGCAGCCATACATCGGAAAGGAGTACTGCTGTAATTAAGGTCAGGTTGTTGACAAATGATACAGGCACTATCATACCACCAACCTTAAAACTGTGTAATAGTTCCAGAGAACTAAATAGTCTTGAATAGAGATGTGAAGAACAAAATAAAGCTTGTAACTGCAAAGTAGGAATTTAAGATCAAGTAAGAATACATTAAGAAACAGGTTTTCACACCAACGCATCAGTGGGTAGTGACAGATTGCATATTCTTTTCATTACGAAGTGCAAGTATCAAATGACATGCAGGCAAACCATGCCGCAGCTCAGAGCTCCTTTGTTGAGGGTCTGCTACCAGACTGCTTGAGGATTACAGTTAAGAGTAATACTAAGTATGTGGTTTCATATGTCCAGAAGCTCAAATTGCAAGGTCTATATGAATATAACAATTTATTCAATGTTAAGTGCAAAAATAAAGCGTTCTAGAGTGAACGCAACCAATATCAATGTATCATGTAGTGTATTTAAATGCGGTTGCAGAAATATGAATTACACAAAGTGAGTGTTACTACTTTATAAACGTGAAAAATGCAACTGTTCTCTTTGATCTAGGGCTCAGTTTGGGAACCCACACAGTAAGTACTCATAATTAAGGCACAAAGGGAGTTATTAGATGTCAGTGAGATGCAAATTAAAGGCAACATCGCTGAGTAGTAAACACAGATTGTTCTTTTCCCAAAAAACCTCTGAGTCTATTGCTTCCAAACTAAAGGCATGCCTTTGCGTTCCAGTACAAGGACCACAAACAGAAGAAATGTCAATACAAAAAGATTCCTGCCAAACCAACCAATTCCTCTAGGTAAGCCAGACAGCTCTGCCAACGTATTCATGCCCAAAAGCTTCTCACAGAAAGCATAAGGTGAACAAATTAATGACCACCAGCCTCATCTGCTATTACAATGCTGGGACTTCAAATATTGTCACCTCAAATAACTATTGAGGTGACACTTTGCACACCTCAAACCCGGTACTAGTTTGATAAAGAGTCATTTATGACATACAGGCTCTAGCTCTGAATTCACTAGTCTTGCGATATCATAGTTTCAATTATTTACAAATGTAGTATTCACTCTAAATCCAAACGTTCTCCCCTAAACACATCAGTGGCTATGTGCCCCACTATTTACAGTACCTGCAACAGTAGGAGTTTGAGAATATTAGTCTTTGATGAAAGACCGCACAGTATCATCTAGTAATATCCCTTTCAAGAAAGCTCTACCAAAGCATTTTCAATCTGAGAGTGTCAATCATTTTTAGGCTGGGTTGTGCACTTACAAGGCACTGCAGTAAATCACTAAGTGTATCACTCTGCTATTCCATATCAGGGCTAACCTAGTGTATCCAATGCCTTTCAAAGCAGAGCTCCACAGAAACATGCTGTATACCATAATAGCATCACTAAGCAAGGTCTCCAAATATTATAATATAATGATTAGTCTTAAGCTTGCAAGAAAACTTTGTGCTTACCTTGCGCCCACAGCAATATCCAAGGGACTGCATCACTGGGTCAATCTCCTGTTCAAAGACCTCTGCCAGCTTGCTGCAGAACTTGTAGACCCGAGAAGTTTTGCGGTTATAAAGCCAGGCATTGTTAAACATCAACCACACATCTTCCACGTACTGCCATGGCTCTTGATACTGCCCCGTGTCCAGTTTCCGTTTAATTGAGGAAAGATCCATAGGATTTTTCACAATGTCAAAATAGTCCTTAAAACAAATAGGAAACAAGACAATATCTCAGGTACACATATACCACATTGAAATTCAGGTTCCAAATCAACTACAGTCCAATGAAAAGAAGAGGCTTCCATAAACCATGTGTACAGATTTTTTTTTTTTTATTGTTCGATGGTAAAATAATGAACCTTTAACAAATCCATTAGAGTACAAATACATTAAAAAGAGTAAATGAACTGAAGGAGGAATAAATCTCAAATCATACTAGTTTTTTACAATATTCAGATTATATCCGACACTTCATTCTCAATAAAAACAAACCATAGAATGAATTACCTTTAGCGACCTATCTGCAAATTCATGAAATGCCAATGTATTCAAAAATTGGATAGTTCTATAGTCAATGGGGTAGTCGCACCCCTAAAAATCCTACCCCATAGTTTTTCTTCTGGCATGTGTTTAAAATGTTCATAATATTTACCAAACCATCCTTGTTTTATTGAAGTCAACTTTAGGCAGTCAATGATGAAGTGTCAATGTTTCTACCTGTCCATTACAACATCTACATGGCTTTAGTTCTTTACCACCCTTGGTTCTACTACCCAGCACTTCCTTTGTTAGCCATAGGTTCATCCTCATTTTTAAGAACCCTTTCCTAATTCTTGGTGAAGGGAAGCAATTTAGATATTTTGGCAGAACATTTAAGGCTCTAGTTTCTTGGACAATAATATAGTTCTGGAAGGCCTTGTTTCTATAGCATTCTTGGATCGTCTCACACCAGTCTGCTCTATATAATTTGTTTGGCCATCATGGGCCTTCTTATCAGCATTTCCAATGAGATTAGCCAATTTAAGCAGCCCCCCCTCTACCTTCTTGATACTTTAGCACATGTTGTAGAATCAGAAGCATAGAATCACCCTTAGCCATAATGATCTTTCTAAAAAATTACAAGAACTTCCATTTTACTGCCACCAGTAAAGAAGCTAATGCCAACTCGTGGCGTATAATTTGTATCTGTGTACCTCTCAGCAATTCCAGTGTCGTCCTCCAAAATAGCCCTTCTAATCTATTCCAAATCCCTGTACACAAAAACATTTTTCCTTCCACTCCATACATCACTATTGGAACCACCTTTTGTTTATAAAAAGGTCAATAGTGGCACATAAGAGAAGCAACCAAACTTTTTCTAGAGTAGCAGTCCTTGGGACACTGATGTAGTAATTATTTATTTCAGATCATTCCTTTAAGGGATCTCTGACCCTGATATATTCACCAGGCTACCCAGATATCGATACTCCAGGAACCTTTCTAAGATGTTTTCAATCCTCACCATCATTTTTGTTCTAGTGGTTTGTTTAGGGGCCAGGCACATTACCTTGTTTTAGTAGCATTTATTTTAAGTCCATTCTCTTGGCAATATAGTTCGAGCCCAAGTAGTTGCTTTTTTAGACCCACCAGCGTCTGGTCCATCAGAACCAGATCATCTGCGTACAGGAGCCATTGAATTACTTGGTCTCCTATCTTCTGTGGTAATTATCTGGTTCTTCTCAGATAGGCCCCAATGTCTGCCAAATAGAGTTTATAAAGGACCGGGGCTAACATACACCCCGGTTTCAAGCCTCTTGCGGGTTTAGACAGAAGCCCTTGACGGTTCAACCTCACCTGAATTGAGGTATGATAGTGTAGGCCCTTTATTAGATTGAGTAGGTGGGTGGGGCATCCACATTTTTCTAGTTTCTTCCAGTCTAGCCCTGTCGGCAGAGTCGAAGGCTTGCTTGAAATCAACGAATGCCAGAAAAATGTGCTGTGTTTTTTACTTGCTGTTTAAGTAGGTCTAAAGAGGCCAGATGAATGGCAGTGCCTAGTCCCGCCACAAACCCTGACTGAAAAGTATCCATTATGTCCTCAAACCTCACCCAAACCAATAATTTGTTTAAATTCAGTCTTGCAAATATTTTGTCCCACACATCCATGAATGCTATAGGGCGACAACTTTGAGGTTCAGCTCACAGGCCTTTTTTATAAAATGGGTACCATCACCGACTTCCTCCACGAGTGTGGAATATGTTTCTCCCTCAGAACTAGAACTAGTTGATAGTATATCTGGCCATTACTCTGGGTGCGCCTTCAACATGCCATTTGACAGCCCATCCGGGCCAGGCGCTCGGGATGTGGATAATCGTGCAATTATATTTAATATGTCCACCCTATCAAAGTGAAGGGACCAGGGGTCAATCGTTATATTTTGCTAATTGTATTACCCAGCTCTTTGTAAGTGCATATATGTGATGCTGGAAATGCATTGGAGGGACAGGAACTCTGAATCCTTGTTCTTTATTGCTTTTTATCATATGTTCTGACTTGTTTTCCATGCAGGAGTTCATGTGGGATTCCTGGTGGTGCAGCTCTTCCTGTATTTGGTTTGGTGAACAGACCCTTGGAATACCCTTATGACACCCATGGATGGGAGTATGATCCTGTGCTCCTAGTGTATGTTTTTGTGTGACCCACAGAGCAGGGTACGGGCTGGTGGCAGCTCTGTGCTGAATTGAGAGGTGCCCCGAGCATCCTCCAATTTGGGATGCCCACGCCCCGTCATCGGAATCGATGGATTCCTGATGAAGACAAGATAGCCCCTGTGTCCTCTTGCTTTCCATCACCTGTTACCTTGTTTCCCGATGGCCCGGGAAACCCCGACTCTGTCCCTTACCCCTGACTAGTTATTGGGTGCAAGTTCCATATATGGTAGTGTGGGGGAAATGCCGACCAGACTGGCTGGAGCCTTCCCAACGACTGTATGTTGTGGATACGCCTGTGGGCTGGGACCGGGGTGAATGGAGTGTATGACGAATATGCATTCTGCGTTATGGGTGTCTAGTATCTGGTGTTCGACACAATGACTGAGAGAGCCCTGCCCGAAACTGGTATAAATGCAGTGTCTAGTGCTGAATGGCAGAGTGATTGTCCGAATCCACATTCTGTGTTGAGTGTCTGGATGGAGAAGAATTGCCTGAATGCACTGGGCGCCTGATTGGCTGACTGACTGCCATGAATGCCCATCTGAGTGATTGGCTGCCTGAGTGTGACCGAGCAGAATGAATGGGAGATCAACAGTATATCTGGGGGCCTCTCACTGCTAGAAATCGTTCAGAAGCTGAAACTGATATTTGATGCTTACTCTCGAAGCCAAGCCGGAAGAAGAAAGTGAACCGCTGTTCCCTTCCTTGCAATCTGAAAGCTGCTGTGCCTTCAAGAACTGATCCAAGAGGACCTAGCTAGGAGACCTCTCCCCGAGCTACGAGGGACATTCGTGCACCAGCTGATCTGAGCCAAAGCTCCCTGGTAGAGAGACGTACGAAAGGCTGCCGACTGGAGAAGGGGACCGCCAAGGAGAACGAAGAGAAGCACTGGACAGCCGTCCACCGTCGACGACCGCCGTCGCCGACCGGAGCCGCCATGCTCCCTTTGCCTAAGATCATTTGATCCAAGGACTCCCTTGTTCATCATCGTCGACCACTTGCTGGGCCAAAGTCCTTCACTAACTCTTTGCAGCAACAAACCATCGTTGTCGAGGTGCTCTGCACGCCTCCCTGTTACAGACGTTTTCGATCACTCGTCTACGAGCACCGCAAGGACCGAAGCTGCTGCCTCAATGACAACGTTCAACCTTTCTTCATCTCCGAAGTTCGACGACCCGAGGCTCCTGCTTGAAAGGGAGTGCACTCAAGAAGGGCCCATTGATTCCCCAACGAAAAACTCTACAACACAAGGTACATTTGTGTTGCATAACTATAGAAGAAGATCAGACTAATAGACAATATATGGATTGGGGTTGTAGTGCATCTTCATTTACAGGTTGACCAGGTGGGGGTATCCTCATACAGAACTGTGTCTGGTTGGTAGGGACTCAGTTTTCTGCCAATTGACTAACCAACTTGTCTTCCTCCTAAGTCTATGGTTGATATTGTTTTGCTGTGTTGATTCGTATGCTATTTGAACTGAGTACAGTTGATGCATTTTAATGGAATCAGAGTAATAGTGGCACCACCTAGAACTGTGTATATTTAGGATTTTAGAATTGTCGGAGCACAAAGTGTATTATCGTATATAACCTTGAATCTTATTTATATAAAGACTGTGTTTTAACTAACAGTGTGTGGACATTCCTTTGTGGGTGCATGGGGACTACACTGAACTTAAGAACCAGCACGCATCACCTCCTGAGAAGCTAGGCCTCGATTGCTCGACCATTACTACCGTAAAAGAGAATCTTGGCTGGGGTCCTCTGTGCCTCTCCTCTGCCTTATAGAGAGCACGAGTACAGACACCACCTACCAGTTGTTGCTTTACAATATACATCTCTAAAATGGTCCATACAATTTTCTTCTGAGATCATATTGGCCTGTAGTTCTCGTTATTCCGTGCTTTGTTTTAGGTTTAATATCGCCCATGTTGCTGCACTGTTCTTAGTTGCTAATGCATTCATCATGTGTTCTGCGGCTCTCTGCAACATTAGCGGTTATGTGCATGCAACCAGTTTTTCAATTTTTGCCTAAGGGTTTTAACTTTTTTTCGTCTTTCTACCGGATCACTAACTTGCAAGCACAGGATTTCCGGTGCAATTTCTTTTTTTTTCTCTACCACTATTGGATCGTCGGCATGGGTAGATTTCTTTTGATTGGCCTTTCTACCGGGGCCTTTTATCATAAATTGGTCTAGGTTTAAAGGGCAGCACATAATCTGGGTATCTAGTCCAAACAGTTGCTGGTTAAATAATTCAAGCGCGGACCGTGTCCATCTGAAAAGTCCCCCCGCGAGGATTCCTTCACGTTTGCCCCATAAATGTTGTCTTACACTATGATTGCCCCTGGCAGGCCAACTTGTTATAACCTAGTCATGGTCACTGCTGTTTTGAGGTATCACTCACTACCAGATCCAATACTGAATCAAACAGACTTCTTGAAACAAAACCGTAAACCAGAATGGCTGCCTGGTTCCCTCTGGACCACGTCACCCTTGGGGGGCATATCCCCTTTTGTGTACCATTCACCATCAATAATTCTCTAGATTCCATTAAAGCCAACCATGCCTTCAATCTTTCTCTCTTTATACCTTTTCCCTCCGTCAAACAGGAGATATTTAGATCTCCTATTATAATAATTCCTTGTATTGAGGGATCTAACATACACAAATCCAGTAATCAATTAACACCTCGCAAAAATACTCCTGTGTTTATCCCCAGAGGGTTCCAGTATAAGTTAATAATGCCCCATGAGACACCCGTTCTACCATTCAATATGTCCCAATCCAGTCTCGTTAACTGGGAGAATCTATCGGGGGAGGCCCAATGCATCAGTCTCAATCCTCTGTCCTTTCTGCAAGCAGTAATTAGCCCAGCCATCAGTCTGCCCCGTTGCTAGTTACTGGCCTGTACCATGGCAAGAGTATACCCATACATAATTACCTCTTCTTGCAGCCAGGTCTCCTGTAATCAGAAGACATCGAGATCGCTCAAGACCTTATTTCCTTCCCGCCACAAGTGGGAGTTAGATAGTGTGTTCCAGAACCCCATCCGAAGTCCAGTTTTATTTATTTCCATTTCTTGCTAAGCCCCCTGAGTTGGCTCCCAAAATCCCTGGGAGCCAAACCCAATCTGTGGACTCCTGGGGCATTTGCATTACTTGAATGTGTTCACTAGACCGTGGGTAGCCTTGCGTACATGTTATCTTTAGTGGTAAATGTTGTGGCACTTGCAAACACTCTTGTTCGTGGAATTTGGGAGCAGCAAAACATTTTACTAACTGTTTCTCCCACTCATGTATCTCAAAAAATCACGCAACCAAAAGGCTGCAGTAAAGGGTCCACCTCCATAAATATTCCCTTGACTAAATTCAACGATATATGACTCTGTGGCAATAATCTCTATGCACAAATTCCACTTAATATCTCCCGATTCTACGACCCTTAATAGCGGAATTTTGTGCATAAAATATAGCAATTTCAGTCTACATATCCTCTTGTTTGGTATTACTCCCCTGCCCTCCTCCACTCGGGACAAGCACTCTGGGTAATCCTTGCGTTGAGGTTGAGCCATCTCGTTTACCGAGTACTGGTTGTGATGTACCAACTCCATCTGGGGGGACATGGGAGAGCCTTGATTCACAAGTTCCTTCCCACCGGGCAAAGGCTCCCCTTCATATCTAACAGACCACTCCTGCGCATTATGCAGGGCTTAGCATCTCTGTTCCATTGTTTAAAATGTCCTCACACAGATACAATAGTCCAAGGCCCCCTTTTATCCTGGTTCAGAGTGGTTGGCTTTGTTGTTTCCAGTTCCTGAGGGAAGGCCCCTCTGTGTTAGAAATTTGGTTAGATGGAATCTCTATCTCAGCAGCCATATTATCATCCACTGAGTAGGTGGACAGATCTAAAAGTTCTCGGTCATATCCGCCATCCGAGCGGTCTCTCGTTTGGAGCTTGTCTACTCCCTCTGTATGAGGTTGTTCACCCTTCACCGTGGTTCTTTTTTCCCTAGATCCTCTCAATCTTTTCTTCTTTGTCGGTTTTACTTGATTGGTTATTTTCTTGGCTGCCAAGATATCTAAAAACCTTCTAGAGGTAGTTGATTGCACTCCATGAGGCAATTTTTGATTTTTTGTTTTAAGTTGAGTGACCAGTCGACCCAAAATTGACTTCTTTGCAAATATTGGGAAAACCAGCCGATTAAGGATTGATTCAGTTCCTATTTTAGGATTGGTCACTGTTAGGGAGAATTCACTGTTAAGGCTAATTTCCCAAACCTAGTGAGTCCCCCAGCAGCTTTGCTGGATTTTTGGGGTTGAATTTTTTCTCCTGCTAAGAGTGAGACTCTTTTTCTCCCACTCTTAGGCATGATTTGAGAATGTCCTTTGACTATGTAATGTGTTTTATGGGCTATGGGGTCTTTTACTCCATAGGGCTTGATGTGTTTTTGGTATGTGTGTTACACAGCACCCTCAGTGCAGTAACACAGGGGTGTCATAGTGACCCCCAAACATAGACTCCATACCCTGGGACTGACTGACTGTCTCCCAGGGCATGTAAAGTCACCATTGGCTTTACTAGTCTTAAATTGTGAACAGAACCAGTACAAACCATCATATTGTGGAAGTACTGGTAGGGGTAATTCGATTGCCCCTTGGTCTGTTTTCCAAGGGGGCACTGTCGAGTTTCTGGCTGGTGGCAGTGGATACCACGCAAAATATTCCACCGCAATATTTCCTATGGGATTTTCCCATCCATTTTTAACGCACCACTTTTTGGTGCAATGTTAAAGATACCGCCGGGTTATTTATTTAATATTTATTCCCTGGTTGGGTCTTTTTGCAAGTACTCGGTTTTAAAATGGCATTTGTGTTCGCCTCTGAAACTCTAACCCAAGTCGAGCCCTTTGTTCTACTTTTTGGCGGGCTTCTCCACAGAAGCCCTCCAAATGGTGCCACTCTGTCTTGGGTCAAGAGGATGTGTGGGAGGGGGATTAGGCACCCTGGACTGAGTTGCCTTGGCAACTCAAGTCACACTCTTGTGTGAATGGCCCAGTGATGAGCCGCCCAGCTCACCACTTAGCATGTTTGAGTGATAGCTAGGCTGATGAATGGGGGTTTTGCTGCATAAAAGCAGGGCTTTGGGGACTGGAACTTCAGAAGTCGCCACAGGACCTAAAGAATCTGAAGAGGGAAGAAGCCGAGCCATCTACAACGACGACACCACCGGTGGAGCCCTGCTGTACGAAACTCACCCCTTTCCCCGATGACAGAGGAGATCTTCCAGGAGAGTCTTCTTCCCTTTGAGCTGGTGGGACCAACCAGTTCGCCTTTTTCGCCTTCCTGGATCATCTCGTGGTCGAATCGCCCGTGCCAAGCACCCCGGCAGCCGGATAGCCATGCTTCACCACTACAGCGAATAAAAGGGTAGTACCTTTTAACCGAGAAACTCTGCGGCTGGTTTCTTCCCTGGCAGTGCAACGACCTCCAGCTTTCCTCCACGTCGAGATCATCTCTTCCCCTGGACAAAGCTCCGACTTGCATCCGCTGCCAGGAACAACTGCCCCCGCTGGAGCTTTCTCACCATTTCAGGTACTGTGTCCCGCCTGGTCTCCCTTCCAACAGACTGTCCAAGGTGTCCCGTAAATCCTTGACTCTCTATCCTGGGGTGACCTCGGACCTGTTAACATTACCTTTCTAACGTGATCCAACCTCTTTTGACTTTTCTGCAAAGCCTTTGAGTGCATTTCCACTGTGTGATCTTGGGCACATTCCGCCTTGCTCTCTCAAAGAGTGGGCCTGGCCTATGAACTTTTTGCTCTACAGTAGACTCTGCCTTTCTTGACTTGCTGTGGTTTCTTAGAAGTGTTGGTACTGTGTGATTTTCCTATTCTGCCTTTAAACAAATGATTGGAGTGCCATCTACGGTTACACGCTCACCTCTGTTTTGCTAAATAAGTGGTGTCTTAACCAAGGCTTGTCAAATAATTAATAGGGAGGTGTATATACTTCTAGTGACTGTGTTTGAACTTGCTTGACATATTAGTGCCAGTGTATTTTTAAAAGTGCGTTTTTAAATAAATATTTATATACTTTTATACCAAAGCTCTGGTCAGTGTTTGCTTGCGCTACTGTATTTTTAGCCCTATTGTCTATACTCTATATACTGCCTAACTTTTCTTGAGAGAGGTCTGACTGCTCAGCCACAGCTACTGGGTAAATCTGGGTGGTGCAGACTGCTACCAATTGGGTTTACTGCTAATACCTGTAGACTTAAACTTTTTGCAGTGGTTCCTAAGGGAACTGCACAGGTTTCTGCTTAACACTCACATGTGCCATTTGGTTATTCAGCAGCCCTTGTTCTTTTTGTCCCCCTAGTGTTTCTCCGTCCGATGTCGACTCCAGAATATCAATTGTTAGGGTATTTTTTCCAATCCCTCTTCTCCCAAGTGGAAGGATCTCCCCTCCTGCATCATAGGCTCTAGTTAGAGGACTTGTGTTAGTAATCCCTGGGAGGACTATGTCTCTGGGAGGTACAAATTATCCGCCCAGACTCAATCTTTGACCACTAATGAAAGTAGCAGGGTCGAATGAATCGAGCTTTTTTCATTTAGTGCCTCAAAGTTTTACTAGGGCAGAGAAGGTTATATTCATTGCCCCTAGTGTTAGTTCCGTCGATGTAAGTACTGGATTTGGCAATCTGAGTGTGAGAGCAGAGTGTTGTGGTGAATATCTGACTGTGGACACTGTTTGAAGTCGTGTAGCTACTGCATAGAAGTTCAGTGAAGACACCAAGCGAGTGAAGGACACGCTTCTGCTTATCAGCATAATTGTGCACTGCAACTTTAAACCCGTGGGCCATCCCACAAAACCCACAACCCATGTGCGGAGTGTGAGAGCAGAGTGATATGGTGTAGAGGTGCCGACGGCAGACCTCGTCAGAATCACCCAACAACTCTCTTGCTCCTGCCTGGTTTGAAAAGTGGAGAGGGCTACAGTTTCTGTGCTCCCGGCCGGCGGTCTGTTTGAACAACACAGAAGTGAAACTGAAATGAAGGGTAAGTCAGTTTCTAAAACTGTTACAAGAGCAGCGCCTCGTTTGAATAACAAAGCTGATAAAGTAGTAAGCTCGACCAGTGGTGAGGTGGCTGAAGTGAGGGTTCATAAAAAACTGGCGGAAAACCCTAATAAAGTCACTGACAATTGCAAGCGGGGAACCGGGAAGTAACTGGAAGCAAGGCAGATTGAAATGTTCAAGACACTAACATTAATGTTTCCAGCAGTGACTTCACTGATATTGAGAGTAATTAATTGCTGGCCATGTGCTATACTCTGCAGGCCGCTACAGGCATAAGAGTTGAGGAAATACCCAAGTCAGCCAAATTGGGGGCGCATATGGTGGTAGGAGTTCCCACTTTCGTCAAGCCCAAAACAGCAATTTCTTTGCCCATCAGTGTTCCACTGACAAGGAACGTTTGTCATTAACCCCTGATTTATTCCCTGTACTGCTTTCAGCTGACAAAGATGTAAGCATTCAAAATGAATATGATGGATCGGATAGACTTGAGGGAACTAAAAACGAGGTAGATGCGGTCCATCTTGCAGTAAAATGATTATTGAAACTATGCGGGATCATACTACAGGGGGTGCAAAGCCATGGGCATACCCTTGTTCAACTGGAAAACAGACTTTAGGAGCTGGTAAAATTCTGTTCTGAGGGCATGGGTAACTTATACAGCGGGTGGTCCTCCCATTATGGTGGATGGCTACAGTCAAAATGATGAGGCTAGGATGGGACACAGCAAGGCTTCCTTGCTAATGGATGCCTAAGACTCGAAAACAATGAAGGCTTACAAAAAGGGACAAAGCACATGTTTCTTGAAACCAAAAAGCTATTGTGAACTTGTAATGTAAATGCGGTCATTTGTTAAAAGTGGCAAGTACCGAAGGTGAAGGAATCATAGCCCCGAGATATCTCAACTGAAAAATCTTTACTTTGGGGAGAGGAGCCCAGACTTTTTCAGAAAAAAGAACAAACAAATCGGATCTTTTACAGATTTGTAATAAAGTATTTGCACTAAGAGTCTTGTCTTGGATTTTATTTTTGTGGAACCCGTCAACCACGCAGGAGGCAACTATGTTAAGGTTCATTGTGTTTTGCCAGAACTATCAGCACTTATTCAAGCCCACCAAGACTCAATCTTAAAGGTGGGATATCTGGTGGATGCCCCCTTTCATACTTACAACCAAGACAAAGTGCAAACGCAGCTGGTTTCTCAGGTGTTAAAAGTTTCTACCGGTGGCATCCATCAGAAAAATAAGTGGGAAGACCGAGGATCGCAACTAAATGTAGATGATGACCAGGGTTGGGACTGGTTCAAAAGGCTCCCGAAATAAAATCTGACAGAAAGCGCATGAACAGTAAAGTTTGTAACTTGGAACACCAGAGGACATCAGCATTTCCTGGGAAAAGAAGGGTCGCTGCCATTTATTTGTGAACACGACGACATCCTGTATCTGCAAGAGACTTGGGTAAATTATTTTTCTACGATTTGCGGCAAAAGGCCTTAGCGGACGCCATTCTGGGGGGTTGATCACAGCAATCAGACAAAGTCTGTAGTTGGAAAGCGTGACAATGATATTTGAATCAGACACAATGTTAGACATTGATGAAAGGGTCGGAATAGGCAATGTTTGCCGGCCAACCCTATTGATAACTTTGTATATCCCACCAGTAGTGGCAAACTTTGAGGTCAAGCATTAATCCGTAGATCAACTATGCGATGAATGGTTGGCTATTATGGATAAAGAATGCATAATCATTGGTGGTGATTTTAATGCACACTGCAAGGATCCAGGTAAATTGGTATCTATAAGGCGGTTCAGCCAATCTCTGAGCTAAAACAGAGGTAATTCAAAGGGGTGCAGTTGGGTGTCCCTAATAAAAGAGTGGGGGCTGTTTATGAGAAGGAGAACAACAGAGGGTGACCGGCCGGGGAAACCAATCTGGTCATCTAATAAAAAATCCTCCACTTTCGATTACCTCTTTGTTAGTAACAAATGTGCTGAGATGGTAGACTCACTTCAGGGCTGCGGGTTAAAATATACTGTTCACTCGTGGTAATGGTACTCAATATGGTTAACACAGGGCAAAACCATACAGGTGGGTTCGGAGTAAATAATGCAGGAAACCGGATAAGATGGACACAAAGAAACATTGGTAGAGCTGTGTATGCCACAAACTGTCTTTATAAATATGAGCTGCATAATTATTGAAACGCAAGTGTCGGATATGGGCGATCGCCTGAGCCCGTTAGCCCCGTCTTCAGGTTCCTTACCACATAGAGAGCCTGTGGTTCTATTTCATAAGCACAGAAATGTAGAAGATTATGAAGTCCAGATCGCAAAAAGAAATACAACAAAAAGGTATCCTACCACAGGATAGGTTTATGACATGTATGGCCTTAAGATTTTTCAGATAATGCAAAATTCTAGCATCAACATTTAGCTAGATGTCCCCAAGCATGCTTATCATTTGGAGGATTCAATCCATGCAATCAGTATGTAGCCAAGAGTGAATTCATGAGTCAGCTTTATTTAATTTGCTGATATATAATCTATTTTCTCATATAGACCATTTGAAATTAATAGTATAAATGCTTAGTTCATTTCAGAGTAGTACGAATTACATTACACAAAACATTTATATACACAACAAAGCATATAACATAGTAGTTGTACAAATAATAAAGGAAGAGTGGAAAAATACAAACACATATTGCAGCATATTTGTCATTTGCATACAGGTTCAAAACAAATTTGGTTCCTACAGGTTAGGACTCAAATAATTTGGTAGCACTTGATATAAGTCAGTGCCTTAGTCCTACTGGAAAGATAACAAATTAAACAGGAATGGCCATTGAAGGAGACAGGCCTAATAGCTAATCAAAGAGCAAGAGGACCAAAGAGCACACTTCCTTCATTATTATTTGTACAACTACAATGTTATATGCTTTGTTGTGTATATACATTTCTGTGTAATGTAATTTGTACTATTCTGAAATGAACTAAGCATTTATATTATTAATTTCAAATGGTCTATATGAGAAAATAGACTATATATCAGCACATTAAATAAAGCTGACTCATTAATTCACTCTTGGCTACTTAATGATTGCATGGACTGAATCCTCCAAATGATAAGAATGCTTGGAGACATCTAGCTAAATGTTGATGCTATACTTTTTGATTATCTGAAAAATCATAAGGACATACTATGAATAATCTATTGTCATAAACCTATCCTGTGGTAAGATAACTTTTTGTTGCATTACTTGCCAGCCCTTTATCCTTCCAAACAGAGCATCTCTTCTGTTAGACAGGTCGCAAAAAGGAACATGCGTTGTAATATTAGAAAAGAAAAAAGGGCTGGTGAGACCATTGAAGATATGATAGTGCAAATAAAGGAACATAGAAATCATAAACAAAGGCTCCTAGGGCAGTGGCGAAAAACAAAGAATGATTATTGGCAGAATATGATCCAGACCATGTGTCAAAAAAATACCAAGGAGACCTGGCTTCAACTTTCCAAAGTGAAATGGGATAAAGAGCTTAAATTTAGTAAACCAAATCCCGTCAGTAAAATGGGTGAACTATATTGCAACCAAACACCAAATGAATGAAGTGGGGTTATCCGATCATACCCCCCGTTAATTTTTGGCCAGTGCAATTAGATCGAAGAGGTGCACAAAGCAATTGTACCTCTAAAAAGCTCCCGTGAAGCAGGCCCAAATGGGCTCTCAAATGCAGTATTGAAGGCAAAGACAATTGTGTGGGTGGAAATGCAAATTATATTATTTAATAAGATATGCCGGGAGGCAGTTCTACCAGAATCTTGGAAGCAGGCTATCCTACTTCCAATAAGAAAGGTGACAGGGATGCACCTGAAAATTACCGATTATTTTCCCTACTTGATGTGGTCGGAAAACTTTTTGCCTGCCTGGCTCTGGTCAAATTGCAGAAGTGGGTAGAAAATACAAATGCGAACAACGCAGTTACACGCCGGCAAGCGAGAGGAACAGTCCGACTCCTCGCTGGTCTCAAGCTTATCTGCGCCTTGGCGCCGATTTTGTCCGGGCAGCTTTCTGCCCACCACATGGTTCTGGTTCTCCAAGCCACTGTCCATGCAAGCATTCTGCCATTTTCTCAGACTTGCCCTGACGAAGGATTTGTAAATCCGAAATGCATTGGCAAAAGATTGTTTTGGTCTGACATAAAATGCTATTGGTTTTTTTCTTCCTCACTAAGAAGATATTAGTGACGCCTCATACCAAGAGACGTATTTTTTCACAAAACCAGTGATTGATAAAAATCTTTATGAGATACCACTGAACTTTCATTATTATCATTATTTTTTTGAATATGTAAACAATTTTACTTTGGAGTCTATCAAGCTTTATAGAGTTTACATAACTTACATACCCTGATTGGGTCTTCTAAGAGAGCGGCTGTGTGACCTTGCATCCGTCTTGGTCTTTGGCTTTTTGTGTATTTTTGAATTAGGGTGTCTCCTTATTCGTCACAGCCAGCTCCTTTTTATAATTTATAATTTGACAACAAGGAATCTTCAGAGCAACGAAACTTCTACATAGAAACAATTATTTGATAAATGTGAATATCGTATAGTGGTGCCCACTCTTTTTGCTTTCTAGAAAATACAAATGCCCTGCACCCCCTCACAAACTGGGTTTAGACCTGGGTCGAGTACAACTCATAACATCAGGCTGTTAGACTCCGTAATTAAAGGTGCTCCTGGGAAGAAGTGCCCAGCTTTATATTTGATATTTGTAGATTTCTCAGCGGCTTTTGATACAGTGAACCGTGCCAAACTATGGACTAAGATGTCAAGGCTGGGTTGCCCAGACAGGCTCTTCGATATTGTTATTCAGTTCCACTATAGTACTAGTGCACAGGTTAGATTGGATAACTGAGGTGCATTAACAGAGGAGGTAATGACGCACAGGGGAGGTAATGACGCACAGAGGGTTAAAACAAGGTTGCATGTATGCCCCCCTGTTCAATATGTTTTTATCAGACCTCCTGCAGGTACTAACATCAGAGATAGGGTGCTTGGTGAAATTAGGTTTGAATATGGTGGGCTGTGCGCTTTATGCCGACTTGGTCATGGACCGCACTGTGGCGTTTAAACCAAATCCATGGCTCTGATGGAATATGTGGCCAAAAACGACCTGGAAAGCAAAATACGGAAGACCAAATTAATGGTCATAGCTGGCGGAAGGGCGCATAAGCTCAACACCGAACTTACTGTATGTATGCTGGAACGTGTGAATAGTTATCCATATGTAGGGCTTGAGTTTTCATTTCGTGGTAATTACGATATGATGACTGAAATTAAGAAAAGAAAGGCCAAGCAGTTAACATACGCATTGAATAGGTTTGCCAGACAGACATCTGGGTATACCCTGTCTGGAATTATAAAATTATATAAGCAGAGTTTTGTACTGATATGATACAATATGATATGGCATTTATAACGCGCCCATACACAAGTGTTTCAGGGCCCGACGAGGCAAGGGAGGGGAAACAGTGGGAAACAGGCAACGATCATACTAGGCCAGGTGTCATTCAGATCGCGCAAGTGCATGGGTAGGTAGAAAGGGCAAGTGCCAGGGGGAAAGGAGAGGGGAAAAGTGCAATGCAAAGGATAGAAGAATAAAGAGATAAATAAAAGCAGCCAGATGGTGGCAAGTGCAGGGTAAGAGCAGAATAAGTGCTGGTGGGGGACTGTAGGGATACAGAAAACAGTCCCCAGGTGCACAGGTGTGCAAAAGCATGGCCTGGCCTGGACCCAAGATCAGAAAGGGTGGCCAGGTGACCAGAGCAGTTTCAGCCAGAAATTTCAGCAGGGGAGAGAGGCAGAGAAAGCTGAAGCAATGAGGAAGGTTTTGAGGTGTTTCCGGAACCGGAGACGGTTCTCCTCAAGTTTCAGGGAGGCAGGAAGGCTTGCAGAGGGAGGCCCATGCTAAAGAAAGAGCTGGACCACCCACTCGTTGCTTAGAGAAGTGACTGACCCTGAGGGAGTTGGAGGCAGATGAGCGAAGAGCCCGAGAAGGAAGGTATTTGGGAAGAGAGAGTTGAAGGTATTGCGGCCCCAGGCCCCAGAAGGCCTTGTGGACAATGCAGAGGGTTTTGAACTTGATCCTTGCAGCCACTGGGAGCCAGTGCAGAGATTTCAGTCCTGGGGAGATACGATCCCTGGGCTTGAGGCCAAGGACAAGTCTCACAGTCCTATTTTGGAAAAGTTGCAGAGGCCGGAGAGTAGAGGAAGGCAGATTAAGATGGAGACTGTTGCAATAGTCCAGCTTAGAGAGAACCAGGGCTCTGGAGACGGTGAGCTTCTGGGGTAAGGAGAGGAAAGGAAGAATACCTCTGAGGAGGTGCAGCTGTTAGTGGGATTTTTTTTAGAGACGTCAGATGTGAGGAGAGAACTGGAAATTCTTTATGGCCAGGAAGCTCTAGCAATGAGTAATTTGTTTGTTTATTTATTTATTTGTATTGCGCACCCTGCCCAAGGGCATCAAGGCGCATGTTTGGAAAGGTAGTTACAGGTAAGTGTTACATACATAGGTACAGATTACTTTTATAGACATATTTACATCAAGAATAAGAACATGAGTCAAATATTACACGGAATGGCAAAATGGTCAAAAATACAGTATATACAGTGAGTACCCTGTTTGCGGGTGACCGCTGCATGAATTACAAGGTTGAGGCCAGTGCGTCCTGTTCGTGAAGCCACAGTTTAGTTACGTTTTTGAATGATTGGATGGCTGGCACATTCCTAAGATCATTGGGTAGGGAGTTCCACAGCTTAGCAGCCAGGACTGGGAAACTCGAGCCCCTAGCTGTCTGAAGCTTGAAACTGGGGATGGTTAGTGTGTGCACCTGTGCAGATCTCAGTGGTCTGGATGCTGTATGTTCAGTGAAGCGCGTGGACAGGTAAGCAGGTGCAGTGTTATTTTGTGCCTTGTATGTTAGAACAAGTGTTTTGGGGGAGATGCGAAGTGTAATGGGTAGCCAGTGTAGGTTGCGCCTGGTAGTAGAGATGTGGGATCGCCTGGGGATGTTGAGAGCAGCCCTAATGGCATTGTTCTGGGTGACCTGAAGTTTATCAAGGTTTCTTTGACTGGTCCCTAAGTAAAAGGCGTTACAATAGTCAATTTTGGACATGAGGGTTCTGGCTAGGATCAGGCAGTTGTCCGTTGTCAGGAAGGGGCGACAAGCTGCGATGAGTTTACACGTGTACGATGATGCTGAGACTACTGAGTTAGTTTGTCTATTGAGAGAGAGAGTGGAGTCTAGATAAATTCCAAGTGTTTTTGTGACGTTGGTGACTTTAATAACATTTCCATCAATAATGAAGGCGTTATATTTGGGGTCAAGTTTCGAGAGTTTGGCCGGAGAGCCTAGGATGAGTAACTCAGTTTTCTCATCATTAAGGCAGAGCCCATGGTGTGCCATCCAGGCCTGGATGACCGAGTAGACTGAGTTGAGTGCATTGACATCGGTTACATAGTCGCCAGTGATAGGGATGAGTATCTGGGTGTCGTCCGCATAATTCGTGTACGAGACACCCAGATAGTCAAGAATATCAAAGAGCGGTTTAGTAAACACGTTGTACAACGTGGGCGATACATAAGAGCCTTGTGGGACTCAGCAAGAGACATGTGCTGGGTCAGCCGCGGCTAAGGAAGAGAAGACCCTCATGGATCTATTTGCCAGGAAGGAGCTGATCCAGGAAGTAGCTGCGTCAGAGAAGTGAGTGGCTATCTTAAGTTGATGGCAGAGGATTTGGTGATCGACCAAATCGAATGCAGAAGAGAGGTCGAGGAGGAGCAGGAGAGCTTGTTAGCCCTTGTCTTTCAGGTCCTCGATTTGGGTTTTCAAGTCAATCAGGGCTGTCTCCGTGCCGTGTCTTGTCTTGGATGGAAGACAGATTGTCTAAGCCCTAATAGGTTGTTAGTATCAAGGTAATCCTGCATTTGGAGATGGGCTCCGCGATCCAGAATTTTGAGTAGGTAAGGCACCATGGTGATGGGCCTGTAGTTGGTGGGATTGCTAGGGTCAAGGTTAGGTTTTTTAATTAGGGGGATGACCCACGCATCCTTGAGGTTGTCGGGTACTGTGCCCGAATTGAATGATGAATTGATAAAGGAGATAATGAATGGTGCGAGGTCATGAGCCGCTTCCTTTACGACCGGTGCAGGGCAGGCATCACCTTGGCAGTTGGAAGGCTTAAGCTTCAAGATGATGTTTTCAACTTCCTTGATGGTAAGGGGTGAGAAGCTGAAAGGTTTGAATAAATGCTTCGGAGCGGGGGTATTGTAAGACTGGGGGTTGCCCGCTAAGATCGAGAGGTGGCTTTTTTTGCTATTAATTTTGGCTTGGAGCAAGGCAATTTTGTTTAGTAGTGCTTTTTGTATATCGGAGCACCATTCAGCGTCCGGGGTGCATGTATCCAATGGAGCGACTGGGGACTCTAGTTCCTTAAGGATCTTAAAGAGTTCCTTGGTGTTGGATTGAGCGTGTGTGATCCTAATGTTGTACACTTCTTTTTTGGCCGCTAGGATAGCTTCTTTGTACGTGAGGGAAGCGGTTGTAAGGTTATTTCTATTGACTAATGTAGGTGAGCTTTTCCAAAGTGACTCCGCTTTTCTTTTTGCTTTACGCAGTTCACGTATGTGAGGGGTGAACCATGAATTAAGATGGTTGCAAGGTTTTTGTTTGCGCAGTTTAAGTGGGGCAATAGTGTTGAGAGCTTTTAACATGGCACGGTTGTAGGTGTCAACTAGGGCAGTAGGGTCCGAGCAAGTGGAGGAGGCAGAGTTCAGTAACGGGAGGATAAGGGGGAGTAGTTTCTCAACCGTAATATCCTTCTTGTTACGCGTATATGTTGGCAGGGCAATGTTGGGTTTGTCAGTAGGTGGGCTAGAATTAATGGAAAATATTATTTTGTGGTGATCAGACCACACACATGGTGTCACAGAAGTTAACTTTAGTGCACAGTTCATGTCTGAAACCCAGTCAAGGGTGCGACCCTTGATATGGGTGGGTTCATTAACATGTTGGGTGAGGCCGAAGTCGGCCAGAATACTGGCTACGTCATTGGCTTTGGAATCATTCGTGTCCTGCTATCCCAAGTTGAGGTCGCCAAGTATGATGATTTGAGATTTAGGCTTAGTGCTAGAGGCTAAGATGGATGAGGTGTCCTCAACAAATGTGGAGGTAGGGCCGGGTGGCCTGTATATAAAATGCACTGAAGCTGTGTGATTGGGAGAAATCGTTAATTTAATAGAGAGCATTTCAGCTGATGGCAGCTGCAGGGTGTTGGCAGCTCTGAGATTAAGCAAACTCTTAAATATAAATGCTAATCCACCCCCCTTAGTTTGCATGGTGTCCCTATCGCATCTAATAATGGAGTAGTTATCAGGAATGGCTAGGGTCAGGGCAGGACCCGAGGCCGCATGCAGCCAGGTTTCGGTGTTAGCAAGAAAGTCAAGGTTTTCTGACACAATGAAATCTGCGATGTCTAAGGCGTGAGCAGGGACAGAGCGTGCGTTAGTAAGTGCACCTTTGAGTTTGGTCACAGTGTTGGAATAATTAGCAGTGGGGGTTGCGACAATTATCGGTGCCACGGGGGCAGTGGTGTTTTTTGTATTATCCATACTAAGGATGTTCATGTGATAGGACCAGTGGTGAGATCTGGATGCTAATCTTTGGTTTCTAACTGATGTGTCACAAGGTTGATTCAGGAGGTTGGGCAATGTTAATCTAGTCAGGAGAGACAGTTTGGGTGTATGCGTAGTGGCATTCCGTAAGCCTGTATCAGACAAGGTGTCTGGCATGGTTAAACGTCTTTGAAGGGCATTTTTGGAGGAGGATCCTTGGTTTACCGCAGGGGACTACTATAGCGCTCCTCAGGTTAGAATTGGGGTTGACATCATTAAGGGCACAGGTTATGATGTGCGTTTTACATGAAAGCTAGGAGTCGGTCCAGTTGTCCATTATTTAATATGTTGGGTCAAGGTTGGCTGGAGGGGTCACATGAAACGAAGGGGAACAACTTTCAATGTATAAATGAAGAATGTTTTAGGCAGATTAACTGGAACCCTGACTTCTCGCTGGGAACCGATTACAAGACCCTGTAGCAAAGTTTTAAGCACAAGGTCGAAAAATGGATTGGGTGAGCAACTCTGTTGCTATAGCTGTCTCCCGTGTCAGTCGCAAATATCTAAGCCCTGAGCAGTACCTTCTAAAATGCCGAGCCCATTGGTCAGGGATTTTAGATTGGGACTGCGCATAAACCAGTTACCGTTGCTTACGGTACAGGGATCATACAGCCAGATTCCTGTGGAAGAACGGTTTTGCCGCATTTGTAAAAACTGTTAAGTACTTGAGACTGCAAGGCATGCGCTGATAGAGTGCCCTAAAATGTGTTCCTGGTACATGAATGTGCTGGGCGATTTTGTGAGTCAGTCGGATGCCATAAAATCTGATGTCTTGAGCATATTGCAGGAATACTGATACGGAGAGTGTCCAAATCGTACAGAGTTTGGGTTCCGGTAAGATTATGGTTGGGTTAGTCGTGAAATGTCAAGTGCATAAAGAAATTTCCCTGCAAGATAGGTTGACTGACATTAGGTCATATACATTGGGCCCTACAGGAATAAGGTAATGTTGTTGCTGAGATGACGACTAGCCTAGCTAACATGAAAATATGGAAGTTACTATAGCCGCGCCTTATATTGGAGGGGGTTGTAACAAGACAAATCAAAGCACTGCCACAGATGGTTTAAATAGGAAATGGTTTAGCAAGTATTATTGGTGCGATTATTTTAGTGTTTTAAATGGAGACAGGTCTATATAAATTACGTAAACCAGATGAAATTAAATTAAATGAAATGTGAAAATGTGATAATGTATGTTGGTTGTTGTATTATTGTATTGTTGACGTATTTTGTAAAAAGTTCATTATTTGAAATAAAAACAAATAAAAGTATTATTACAATTTGGCAATCTAAATGAGCGCTCTGGCGTTGGTTGCAGAAGGAGGCAGACTCTGATGACCAGCTTCTGGATGACATTATTGACTCACCATAGAGTGCCGGGGAAGCTAATAGACGCGTCTCATCTTGATCATGCATAATTGCATCTTTCTTTTGTATTTTTTATTTGTATTTGGTTTATTCAAACCTTTACAAAAAAACAAAAGAAATAAAATAGAATCCAAAAACTTTACAAAAGTAAAAAGAAAATTCCAATTCGTCATCACCATTAGTAGTAAATTAAAATAGGGAAAAAGTATATATAATAACCAATACAACCGCACTTTCCAAGATAATCATTCAAAAGAAAAAGTAAGTCTCACTTAAAAAAATACTAATGTAAATCAGATAAAAACAAATACCCAATACTTATGACCTTAGCCATGAACCTAACATAATACAACTTTAAAGATAAATTAGAAGAAATTTGGTGCTGTATTACAAGTTTAGACTTTTGATAAATGCTGATAATGCTAAACCCTCATGGATAGTTTGAATGTTAAGACACCGTCTCCATGCCAGCTCTTCTAAATATAAAATAGAATTTACATTAAGGGGCTCCAAAAATGTTGCCCTAAGCGGCTGCAATGACTCGCACTCCATGACCAGATGTTTTAGAGTCTCCCAGTTAGCCGAACAAAACCTACATCTGGCTTGATCCAGCAGAATCAACAATTTCCTTGCTAAGTTGTCCCTAGCAGGTAGGATATTCCATCTGGCCCTAAGAATAGTACCTCAGTAAAATCTATCAGAGAATTACAAAATAACCTTGGGTAGGCAAGCCTTGGGCTCTATGTTTGTGGTTCAAATGAAGTAAGGTGATGTAGGAGTGAAATTTGTCGACCATTTGACACCAATCCAGATCAAATAAGGCTTGTTTCACATTCATTGGATTGGAGATCAAGTTCTCCATGGACATTCCAATCTCATCAAGGATGGCTACCAACATATCCCTCAAAGAGATCAGTGTCCGAGAGAAGTCTAGGTTTCTACCCATCAGATGGTACAATGTATTTGCCGTTCCAATTTTAATTTTGGAGTACAAGGATATACAGCCCACTGTACCCGTGCCCACAGTGAAACAATCCCCAACTCAAACCTAATGGCGGAAACATGGATCGCATTTGGCACACCGAAAATTCTTCTACAAGTGTGACCCTCATTTCGATTCAGTGTTACGCTCACTCTCTCTGGTAGCAATTCCAGTCCATAGATTAATTTGCGAATGATTTTACTCTCATAGAAAATGTAAGCGGGTTTCAGGGAGAATTTACCAAACTTTCGGTCGATCCTAACCAACTGACTCTCCAGCAATTTCGCCTTATGTAAAGTGGGCTCAATTATTACATTTGAACCCTGATAGGCTGAAGAATTAAACCCCAAGTATCGCTCACCCTAGAAAATTTCAGGGGAATCTCACCCAACTTACCAATAAAGCCTGAGGTCTTAGCCCTCGCTTTCCTAAAGGATAACATTTTTGTTTGATTGAGATTAATTATTAGCCCATTGGATTTAGCATGTACTTCAAAGTTGGTAAGAGACCGTTGCAACACCACCCTAGTATTGTCAAAAATGACTAGGTCATCAGCATATGCAAGCCAAATAATTTTGTCCTAGTCCCTCTTTAGTTAGTGAAATGGCTATGTCAAAAAAATATTGGTTGAATAGCCAGGGAGCCAATGTACAACCCTGTCTGACCCCCTGAAAGGATCGAATTCTCCTCAAAAGATCACCTCTTTGATTCAGACGAACCGGGACCCCACAATTTTCATAGACCCTGCTGATTAGCCTCAAGAGCCCTAAGGGCAGATCCCAACTGGCCAGTTTTTGCCGCAATCGGCCTCGATCTACCCGATCGAATGCCGCAGTCAGGTCAATTGAGGAAATGTACGTGCAGCCCCCTGATGTTAGCCATGCCGCCTCTTGCACGCACTTGTGGGCAAGCCCATTAATATTGGTTGAGTGGCCTTTTCTGAAGCCAGTCTGAACCAGATCCAGCGGATGATACATGTGTGCCCACTCCTCAAGATGTGATAGCAGGGAGGACGAAAAGATCTTACAATCCGCATCAATAAGTGAAATCGGTCGATAATTCGATGGATCCGTCCTGCTACCACATTTGAAGAGCGGGACGACATGAGCTGTATTCCAAGACATTGGGGTCAACCCTGAGGAAAGAATGTCGCTAAACTCCAGGCGCAAGATATAGGCCCCAATGTATGAATTATCCTTAAAGGTATTTTTTTTAAGGCCGTTCGGTCTAGAGGCCCTTGATCGCTTGCACCTAGAGATCAGTTTTTGGATGGTTTCTAGTTCAACATGGGGATTCCACCTTTCCACTCTGGTTAGAACAAGAACCAATGGGGGATCTAAAGAAGGCTTCCCAAATCTTTCCCCAAAGAACTGTCTAGTTCGGATATTGAGTTTGATTGACAGGTAGCATAATTGGGGTCCTGCCCATTCACCAAATACCAAAATGCACTCACGTCGGCAGCAATTAGGGTCCCAAGCATCTTTTCTGCATCACTCAAGCATTTCGAATTTAAGTGATTTGTGGTCGTTTTTATACGATTGCTTGAGCTTCTCAATTAACTTCCTATGGGTGACCTCATCATGGTCAGCACACCAAATCTGTTTTACTGATCTCCTCAGGTTCTTTTTTGGGAGTGCCAGGTTGGCATTATAACAATGGACATGCCTAGCCTGACGGTGACTTTTGGCTCCACTCCTCGAGCCCAGCTCGTCAATCATCTGTCCAATAAATGATTGGAATACAGGTACATTAAAGTTGGTAAATTTCCACTCATAAGTCAAACAGTTCAGTGCGTGCTGTATGTTAGAATTCAAGTGACGAATATTCGAATCAGTCCATCTGACAGCATTGCCCCCTACATTGGCAGTCAGTTGCAGCTTTTGCCAACATTTCCTGATATTAGGAACACAACTAAACTGCGCGGTAAGGATATAATAGTCACTCCAGTTGTTCTTAAAGATGTGAAATGCCTGGCAATGATTCATTAGAAAAGTGTTAATAATATAAATCAAGCAAAGATGAACTCTCCCCTCTGTGCCACGTATGCCATTCACTGATATTCCGTGAGTCAGTGGTTCTTCCGACCAGAGGGAATAGCCCCCTAGCGGCCAAACCTACACCCCACTTCTGTCCCACAAATTTCTTCGCCGAGTTACCGATATCTGCCGGTTCCAACAATTGGTGGAAATAATCACAGTCTGCATTCAGATCGCCCATAACTGTAACCCTTCCCTCTGGATGTATTCCCATCCACTCATCTGCCACCCGACAGATCCCATCTACAAACGGATCAACTAGTTCGATTCCCTTATGCCAATAAATATTGAGCAATAAGAGGTTGATCAATCCATCTGCAGTCCTAGAGTCAACCCCCAAAGCACCAAAAGGCAGGCCCGCAATTACAACCCCATTGAGGCCCAAAGAGATATCCACTGCAGTCAGGAGACCACCTGAGGGTCTCTCCCCCTGACCCCTGTACAATCCCTTTCAGGCTGAGTGAACACACTTTATCCATCAAGACTGGGGGCTGATGTTAGCCATGTCTCATGCAGACAAATACAATTGGCTGTTCGCAACACATTCATACAGGCAGTATTGGAGAAGAGATGGGCATTGCCTCGGGTGTTCCAAGCTTTTAAGCATAACGGTACACTCTTCCAAACATTACCAAGTGAAATATGCTTTTTATGGAACACATTTTTGCCATAGGGAAGAGATGATTGATGCCCAATCTAGATCAATCGGCACCCCGCTCTGGGCTAACTTGTCAGCGATAGCCATAGACTTAGTTTGATTAACAGTAGGGTGAGTATCTCCATTTAGTTGCATTCCAATGCCCGGCTCATTGATCTGAGAGATTTCAAAATCCAATCCTGCTAGTGCTTCACTTTGGGTCAGTATAAGTTCTCTTACCAGGGGAGAGGACAGATATATAGTACTAGTACTCAAATCATCTCTCACTGGAAAGGAATCCCTCCCAATATCTGCCGATGACACCAGGGCCAAACATGGAATAGCTGCAAAAATGGCTAGGATATTAGGCCGGTTCATACAAATCCGATTATCGGAGCCCAAAGTAGAGTGAATATTGATTTGGTGCATTTTGCGACCGGCATCCATCACAGTTGGCCGTGGATCAACTGTCCCCTTGAGGGCATCAGAATAGGGACGTCTGCTCAGTGAGGCACTAATACGTCCACATGGTCCAGTGTAGTTATAAACTTGTGCCTTGGTATCGTCTGCTGTAACGGAACTGGTAGGGTAGTGAAAACGCTGCAGCAGATCCTTCATCCCAGCTGATACTCGGGATAATTGGATTCTGGGGGGGGGAGAGAGGGAGTTCGGCCTCCTCTTTAAGGAACATTGATTTTCCCATTCCAGAACCGGCCTCCACCCGATCCAAATTCAATGTAGGATTAAGCCAAGAGGGTGGAGGTTAAGGTTCAAAAATGCCCTCTTTATCCTTATCAGGAATAAGTGGACAATTTCCACCTCGTAAACCCTCCAAATTTAGCCTACCTGGATTCACTAAAGGACTTTCTGTTTCACCTGTAGACCCAATATTTCCTGCCACATTCTTAACAGGCAGCAATGCAGAGGTCGACACTCCTTCGGGTGGTCCCCATATGGACTGGAGATGATTGGAGAGTGGGCCAAATCTAAGAATTCTCTCTCCCTGCTCACCCCATATCACAGGAGGAAAAGGAATACAGAAAGGTGTAGCAGGAAAACCATTTGCATCCAAACCAAAACTCATATCAGGGATAACTCTACCCTCTGAGAATTCCACACTCTTTACCAATTAATCAATATCAGGAATTGGGGAAGTAGGTACACCATCCTGCCTATCAGTGTTAATTGGTACGGTGTCAGTTCGAAGTTGAGCATTTAGCACTGGTTCTGAATTAAGAATCACATGTACCGTAACAGGAGACAGTCTAGTGCGGAATAGGGTACAGTGAGCCATTCTAAGAGATAGAAATCTATTTTTTTCTGGCTCCCGCTTCAACAATTTACCTTTCAGTACTGTGGTGGATATTGTGGAGAGCGGGGAGCTAACTTACACTTTAAGTGGGCCCCCTTCTCCTTCCATATCCCCTTTTACAGCTTAGCTTCACCCACAGTAAATTGATCATTGGTGAGGTCAATAGTGGTAACAGCAATACCATTGGTACCTTGAACCTGATGAACAATTGGTGGGTTAATCACTCTCGATTCAATTATCGATTACTGGGTAGTCGGCTGATCATTCAAACAAAAATCATCTGAAATTTCAATAACAGGTCCAGGGTGATAATCCAAATTTTCCTTCAACTGTTGCTCATTCCGCAATGCCACCTCCTCCCTCCACCTAAAGTGACCAAAGCGAACCTCAGAGCCAATCTCTTCAAGTTTCAGAGTAACATCGGCCAAAGCAGCGTTAGCAAATTTCAGTTCAGCCTAAATGTCATAGCGCAACAAAGGAATTTAGAACCATATTTAAGGCCGATACAGTGGGGTTAGACAGATTAATACGCTCGTCCACCTCTCTCAAATTATGGTGTAGCACTGACGACCCATCCTGTCCTCCAACGTTGTCTCCTACTTGGGAGGGTGGCTGTAAGTCTTCCTCATAATGTCGAGATGCATCTTCATTTATCATGTCAACCAAAGGAGTTGGAGAGTCAAAAGTGGGTGCATCACTTGGATTAAGGGGCTGATGTTTAGAGAGTTCCAAGTTCAAAGCCTCCAATTCGCCCTCTGCTTGGTCAGCCAGTTCAATTATACGGATGTAAGTCAGATCTTTAATCCCGCTACTGAGTGATCAAGCATCGCTGTACCCTTCAATGCTGGCAGAGATTTAATCTCTGTACTGGTTGTAGCTGGTTTGACAAAATAATGATCCATAACTTTTTGACCAGAGATGGGCCACAAGGTCAAAGTTAATTTGGGTGTCTGAGATGTTAATGAATTAGTAAATGCCCCTTGGCTCGCCTTCTTCCGTGGATTCACTTGGGATGTATTGGTCATAGCTGTAATGCTTTCCACAGAGGCCTCCACCCCATTTTCCCCGTTACAGATAGTCATGACTGGGTCTGGGGGCTGGGGGGGCTTCCCTAGCATAAGGGCCAGTTTAATACCAAGATTTTGGACTCCACAAGCTCTTGCCTCAACTACAGTGAATGTAACCCCTGTTTCTGGGGGAAGAGATACGTTCATCAAGGAAGATGGGCTACGCAAATAAAATGTCGATGTTTTGTGGCCACACAACTGAGGTCCCCTTGCTCCGCTGGATGCCACCGTGTGCTCCTGGGCAGGAGTAAGCATGCCGGCCCGCTCCGTAAGCCTGATCTCATAGGGATTACTGATATAACCGGCCGCCGGTAAAACCGGTAACAAAGCGTGGATAGGAGCAAAAGTAATAGCGATTAAGATTCTAGCCCACAGGTAGTGCCCGGATCAAAGGGTGAAAACAATGCTCACACCCCACAGACCCCTGGAATACGGTTGCAACAAGCGTAGAGAGTGTTTTGATGAGCTGATTCAAATGATGCTCAAAAGGCCAATTAAAGAAGAAATTCCTGCACCTCAGGGGTCCTCAGTCCGAAGGTGCTTGCTCTTATTAATGACTGGGAATTGTCAGAAGACAGCTGGATTAGCACAGCGTCTCAGTTCATCCAAGCAGCAGAGCAAGAAACAGCCAAACAGTTAAGTAAAGAAAATCACACTTCACACGCTTGCACTTAATCGGATCACAATATGACACTCAGCAAAGGACATGCAGGAAACGCTCCAAACAGCACTGTAACAAAATAGGCTGGTGTGTGTCTTATAAGAGCTCCACTCTATTATTTGAGGGCAGCGAGATCAAAAGGATATTCCTCCCACAGTCTCCCGCTGCACCCCAGTTGTTAGTTTATTAGATCACGAAGTTTCCTACCGTCGCTTCATCATCTTTTCCGCCGCTTCCCTGTAGTTTATAGAGCGCAGCAGTGGCCCCCTGCCCCAGCACAACAGCAATACAGCGCCACAAAATGCTCCTGCCCTTATCGTCTTCAGGGCTTCTCGCCGCAAGGGTCAACTGTCCAGTTTATGTACCACACCTCCTGGTGGGCGTGTCACTGGCAGCAACGGCGTAGGCTTTGAAGAAAGAAAAGCACAGCCACTCTATGATACGAGTGGCGTGCAGGGAACAGAATGATGTTTTCCAAAGCAAAGTTTCACAGTTCACACGGCTTCACAATTCAAAAATGCTATCACAGCAAAACAGCGCCGCAAAATGCTTCTGCCCTTTTCGCCTTCAGGGCTTCTCCGTTCTCAAAAGCCTCCACCAGAGTTTTGGGGTGCACTTTACCAAGAATAGCAGTGTCTGCAATACAGCCAGGTGAGATGAATTTGCAGAAATTATTGTTACGCCCATCTTGGCAACAATCTCTCTCCTCGCTGTCCCCCCTGGTGAGTGAAAGTTTCTGTTGCTCTTATCATGTACCAAAGCCCTTTCAATTTGCAGGTCAGTTATAGGCTTTCGCAGTGCATTTATATCAGCCAATTGAGTTTGTTCCTGTAGATTTTGATTATTCTGGACCACTGCAATTATTTTTATCAGTTCACATTCCGCGTTAGAAAACACCTTCTGGGGGTCAGCTGAAATTATTTTGATCTGTTCACATTCCTCATTAGGAATCATATTGTGGGAATCCGTTTGCCTAGACTCCTCTATCAGCTTGGAGTCTGATATTTCTTCAAATTAAATTAATTGACCCAAAGGGCAATGCCTTAACGCTGCTTCAGAGTGTGTTAAGTCTATCACAGGGGTCGTATTTTCCTGCCTCCGTGGCTCTGTTTGATGATTTTTCTGCAGGAAAGGGCGTATGTCCTGAATGCCTTGGGCCAGGACTGCAGTTTTCAGTGCCCGGACCTCGCCTCTCCTGGGCGCCCCTGCACTTAGCGTATCCCCTCTCGCCATTGAGGTGCCTGTCTGTTCGATTGTCCTTTGGCATAGAGGTTGTCAGGGTATACACGTAGGACCTCCCCCTCCATGTAGGACAGCTACCAGAGATATTCAAGGCTGTCGGCATGATTTCAAACTGATCCCCGGAGTGGTAGTTTTCGGTGCACAGTGGGATATACAAGAATAAAGAGACTTCCTAAAGTCTTATCCGAGTAAACTTTGGTGTCACACTTCTTGCTATGACGACTCCTTCAGCAGGTTATACGTTTGTCACCCTTCCACCAGCAGTTCCGGGCGCCAGAAGTGGAAGAGGAACACAGAACACATAGCTGCGCTCCGCCAAGGCCAGGTATTATAAATCCTTTGCCACCTCCTCGCAATGGAAAGCAAAAATAGATTCCTTTCTGGAATAGATTTGCTGCACTCTGCTTCACATTGGAACACACAGCTGCCACATGTGTACATTTTGATCATAAGGCATGGCACCTGAATTTCTACAGATATTTTTTGACTGCCATGACCCCACCTCCCCCTCACAAACCACTAACGATGCAGAGTGGGGTTGATGGGAGACCGAAAATCTGGTGAGCCAAATGTTGCAGACCAATGCCAAAAGGCAACCTCTCCACTTTGCAAATCAACCCATTGGGCAGCACGGATTTGGACTTTGCCTCCCCCCCTTTGGGTAGCGTTCATACAGATCAGATATAAGCACAAAAAAAGTTTACAAAAATTAAAAGAGCCCGACTACTCTATAACATGGGGTCCAAAAGAGCCACATTCTCCACATGGGCATGAGAAATCCCTGCTAATATGGTTTCATAAGCCATAGTTCTGTGGCTATTATTGCATGCCATAACAAAATGTCACAGCATTATGTAATCGTAAAATATTGCATTTCAAAATAGTTTTTAAAGCAGATGTTTAAAAAAAACACCTTCTGTACCAATAGGCAGAATTCATAAAGCTCATGCATGCTTCACTGGAAAAGAAGGGCAGGGGTGAACTTCCTCACAGAGATATGTTTAATGGTCTATTCCCAAACAAATAGCGCTGCTTCCCAAGGAGTTGTGTTATTGTTCCGCTGGAAAACCTTCAATGTTAATTCAAAAAAGATCAGTGAGCGGGATAGGGTTTGTGGAAGGTGAGTGTTCTAGAATGCGTGTCCTTTTGTGCAGAAATCATCAATTCATACCTTATTTCAGCACATTGAGCCATACAAGTAATACAAGTTAAAAACACAAAATATATTATAACATTAAATATTAAAAATCATACAGATTACCTTAACATCATGCATGATCTTTATATCTCAGTTTGATGTTGGGCATTTCACCCTTTGTTTACTTTCAAGCAAGGTAGGACAAAGCCATTACTGTGCTTTGTCCATTCTGCCCTTTGAATATTGAGCTGTTGCAACATTTTCTTTTTGTCTAACCACACTGACATTTTTGATGCAGAAATGTGAATAATCATGGCGTCAGAACCTTAAGAACCACCAAGGAATTATGCCCAAATTCAAATTTATTGAATGTGGTGTGAAGAGTTCAATGCCAAAGGTAGCCTCCTCCCATGTGGCTAGCGGACGGCAGCCGCTACCTGAGCCAGACGGCGGCTATATGAGGGAGGATCACAAGGCAGGAGATGGCCACCGGGGAAATGTCATTGCTTCACTGGATGAGGTGCGGTATCCCCCCCTTTCCCATGAGGAAGAACCCCTATTGCCAAATACTCTGATGGCCTATTACTATGTTAACGTTCCTTCAGGTAAAACTGATTTTCCATGTAGAAATCCGGAAAAGTCCCTCCAAACATTATACAACAAAAACCATTCAAGGACTTCAAGTCCTAGAACCACCTCAGTACTGAGACGAGGAGGATGAAGGTATCGACACAAAGCTGCAAGTGCATTGAAGATGCTAGTTGTTGGAGCAAGATACCTGTATGCAGGACTTTTATAACTGTGAACCGCATGGTAAGATGCAGCTTGGGAGAAGACGGGGCTGGTTCAGTGAAGGCAGACGCAGGCACGAGCCAGCGTGCAAAGGCTGGAAGCATGAATCGACGTGGCAGAGCGAGGGAGCTAACCGGCAGATAAGGTGAGAAACGTTGTGCGAGCAAGGTGGCGTGCCGTGGAGACGCCAGGAACTGCAAGCGAGTCCCTGGGCATCCAGCAGCCAAGAGAAGCAGCACTGCCCTAGCCGGATAAGCCAGCATACAGGAGCGGAGCAACGAGAAAGCCTGAAGAGAGGTCAAAACGGTCCGGAGTGGGAAGCAGGTGGCAAAAGTACACTGTGTATGCTCAAACAAGCCGGAAAACCGTACAGGAAACCAGTGAGTCTGCCAAAGCAGAGTGGGGACCCTGGGGTGTTACGGCAACCATGCCAAAGAGAAACAGAATATTGTAAAGTTACAGAAAGTGAATTTACAGCAAGATTGGTTATGAATCACAAAGGCAGAAGATTCTGAACATTGTGAAATTACAGAAAGCATTTAGTGTTGTTGTGTCCATAGCAAACAGTCGCGAGAGACTTTGCGATTGGAAAAGTAATGACAAAGTATGGAACTAGGTCCGCTGAAGATTGGTGGAGGATTTTAATTGAAGGAGAGAAAACGCACATTACCCTAGCCTTAATGAGGTTTCTGTTGTTGATATATGAAAAACTGGACAAAGCAACTGTTGGCAACCCAGGAACTAAGATATAGATGCCGGGGAATATCCATGAACTAAGAACAAATCTAAAGATTCCTTTGGAGTCGCTCCTTAGTAAACCAAAAAGAAAGGACGCTTTTTAGGAATATGAATTGTAATTTTATTTGGTTGTAACTTTCCCTTTTTTTTCTTTTTTTTCTCCCTTTTGGGTCTGGACTGCTTTTGTAGGTTGGATTGTAATGTTTCATTTGCTAAAGGTTTTCTAATTGGCAAACCGTTTTGAGCCAAATAAAAAAGAAATACAAAATAAATAATTCCAGCGGCAGGGAATAATGCTCAAACTCTAGGTCTGCAGGAGACAGGCCGTGAGGCCCAGCGACGCTGGGTCGTTGTGCAGCATTGTTCCATTTTCTCTGGAGAAGATCGGGAAGGGGAGGTGGCCGGATGGACGGAGCAACTGACCGATGAAGCAGTTCCGGGTATCAGATCTGCCGCCAAGGCCACGCTGGAGAAATCCGGATCATCCTGCCATGACAATGTCTGAGTGTTTTGATCACATGTAGCAGGAGTGGAATTGGCGCAAGGCATACAGGGAGAGCCCATCCCAAGGGAAGGCATCCCCAAGCTCCTTGGCTGAGGATACCTGCTGGTGAATCTCTGGCACTGGAGTTGGCTGCTGCCGCAAAGAGTTCAATCTTGGGTTGACCCCACACATGCGGAAGAGAAGGGATAGTTGCTCCAGATTAAGATCCCACTCGTCCAGGATCGCATCTCCCTGCTTGAAAGGGGCCCCTAGGGAACCCTGACATCTATGGAAACAAGCCGGGTCACCACACACGATAGAGACGCCAGACACGAGGTTGTATTCCCAAAGCTAGGGTTTTATTGCAAAGCAAAAGTCTCAGTTGGCCAACTCGGTCTCACGCCCCGCGACGTGTATCTCTAGACCTCGAGGGATGCGAGAGCGAATTACGTACATCAGTTACATATATACAAAATGCATATCAAACAATCAGCTATGACATGGTTAACAGCCCTCTTCATTGGGTTTCTTTAAACTTGGTGTGATGATGGACATCTCCGACCACTATGACACCTTCAAACATCTATTCTAGTAACAATTTGCGAGTGCGTAGGCATCTTTCGGTTATTGAATAGAACATGGCGCTTCTGTTCTTGGAAGCGAACTACAAACAGAGGGGGTTGCATTCCGGACCTTGCGATCTATCAGGTGCTATTCGCGTCCTGGGAGCCAACATGCTCTAGCGGGCTCGAAAAGGGGGGCCGTTAGAAAAGCATAATTCAAGCCTTTAGCGGTATTATTGTAACATATTCTACCATATAACGAGACTGGCTGGCAGCTGTGAAACGATTAAATGCCCTGCGGCTCTGCTTCAAGGCTACATTAAGGAGGGAGCCGGGCATTCTTCCTGGCACTGCCTACGTTTGTGTTTCAGCGAAACTCTTGTTATCCTCTCGGCCCTGTGGCCTTGTCCTTTTCATATACAGACAACAATGTTCCACAGTCGAGCAGTGTAAGCGGAAAATATACTGCGACGCAATAGGAACAGAAAGCAATGAGCAATGGTTTAGAAAACAAAATGGCGATTCTTGTAACATCAAAATGGCTGTTCATTAGAAAACTCGAAAACCTATATTCTGTCGTATCGTGCATGAGACGGTTGGCCCACGGCCACCAAAATGCGTTTGCGGTCTCAAATTAGATTTCTAGACTGACATGCTGAGCAAGTCTGTGATGGGGTTATTGGTGCCCGCCAGGTGAAAAGGGACGAGGAACATGTCATGAAGAATGGGCCAGTGACACAGGGCCTGGACGTTCGGGGAGAGCACGTTCACCCCTGCTTCTGTATGTAGAACATGTTGGTGGTGTTCTTTGTGAAGATCTGCACCACCTTACCATGAAGCTGATGTTGGAATGATTTGAGAGCACAGAACAATGCCTGGAGCGCCAGGATGTTGCTGGGAAGCCAGAGGCTTCTATTGTGAGACGGTCCGGTGTGGGCTCCCCACCCTTCCAGGGAGGCATCAGTGGTGACCATGGCCTGGAACGGTGGCATTTGAAAGGGAGCTCCATGCATGAGATGTGGACATATTGCGCACCATCACAGTGATGGTCAGAACTCTTGGATGAGGGGAATCTTGTCTGTCCAAGTGACCTGCAGCCACCTTGCATCTAGAAACTCTTGAAGAGGCCTCACCTGGAGCCTGCAAAAGGGAACAAGGTGGATGCAGGAAGACATCATGCCCAACAGTGACTTCATGGAGCATACTGTTGCAGATTGCACAGACAACAGGCTAGACCTTCCCCAGGAGGGCAGTCACACTCTCCTCCCAGGGGGTAGCCAGGTATGCAACCGTGTTGAGATGGGTGTCCAGGAACAGAGCGTTTCCGCGACGCCTCCATGCAGGACTTCAGATAATTGATAGAGAATGCAAGCTCTGTCAGCAGGTGCATGGTTTCCGCTGTGTGCTAGTTCACCAGTGTGCCAGGGCGGGAGCAGATGAGCCAGTCGTACAGATAAGGATGGACGTGGACGCCCTTGAGGCATAGATGCGCTGCCACCAGGGCTAAGCACTTTATGCACACCCTTGGCGCGGATTTCAGGCCAAAGGGCAGGGTCTTGAACTGATATAGCTGTCCCTGGACCACAAACTGCTGGAACTTCCGATGCTCCGGGTGAATGGGGATGCGAAAGGAGGCGCCCTCGAGGTCCAAAGTTGCCAGGTAGTCCCCCTTCTTCCAGCTGGTCTACCACATGCTGCAAAGTGACCATCAGGAACTTCAAGTACTTGTCGAGGCGGCTGAAGTTAGGATCGGCAGTCACCCTCCTGACTGACCTTCTTCCGTACCAAAAAGTATCTGGAGTACACTCTGGAGCCCTGGAGTCTCTGAGGGACAGCCTCTATTGCCCCTTTCTTTAACTTGGCCTGTACCTCATGCAACAGTTGTGCCATGTGCAGTCTTTGACACGCCATAGGAGGAATGCAAGAGCACCTGTGTTGGAATTCCATTTGTCCGTGTGATGGTTTTCCACAGGTCTGCAAAGTTTGCTAGTCAGCCTCCCACTGGGGTGCAAAAGTTGGGGCCCAGTTTCAATTCAGGACTGCTCCCGCATCTGTCTCGGCCAGTGGGCGACACCGACACTGACCCTCCGCTGCCGTAGGCCTGTGAGCGGCCCCTGTAGGCCAGCTGGGTGGTGGAACAGGAGGGCTGACAAAAGGGGATAGTGTACCCCTTGGAAGACCTGCTGGACTTTCCATCTTGAGGAAAGGATGATGATCTCTGCTGCAATGACCCCAGCGAGCGTGTTGTCTCTGTATCAGTCTTAATTGCTTAAAGCGTCTTGTCCACAGCTTTGCCAAACAAATTGTCCCCATCAAAAGGCATGTCCACCACCATAGACTGCACGTCTGACCAGAGGTCCGTGGTCTTTAGCCACCCCTGGCATCGAAGGGCCACCCCATTGCCCTACTGGCAGAACACAGTTCGCTATGTCCAGCGCCACCATGATCCGAGGCACCTGACCCTCCTGGAACAGAGCCTGGGCTTCAGCTTTCTTGTCTGGCCGGAAATCCAATATTGGCCCGAGCTTATACCAAAGTTCCCCGTTGTAGCGAGACAGGATGGCAAGGGCGTTGGCGGCCTCGACGGTGGAAGCTGCAGTGTAAATGATGCGTTTGCCCATCGCATCCAGCTTCTTGCTCTCCTGCCCCGGGAACACCATAGAGTCTGGAGAAGGCTGCAACCTCAGGCACCTGGAGGCAGAGTCCCAGTGCCTGTACCTCTTTTCCAGCCAGTCTCTCATGGAGGGTGTGGTACTTGGGAGTCATCAGGGCCAAACCTTCCTCCCAGACGTGGTCTGGTTCCTCACGTGGAGAGCCCTCTGGGGACATCGGCCTGAGACCCACTTTATGGTTTGAGAAACCACCTTCAGGCAGGTTGCCGCCCTCAGATCTACTATACGTTTCCAGGGAATTCTTCGGGGAACCCACGAACACCAGAGGCACATCCTCACGAGTCTCGGAAGGAAGTCCGTCAGCGGCAGCAGATTCCCCCTTAACCCTACAGAAACCTTTGGGAACAAGGCAATGATGGGAACCTTTACAGTGGGAGGCGGGACTGCTGAAGGCGTGGTTGAAACAGCCGCAGCAGACTGAGGCCGTGGAGACAGAGACACTCTTGGAATCGGCGTCGTTGTGACCATAGAAACAACGGTCGCAGATGAGGTCATCGACAGTGTAGTGGTCGCCGACAAGGTGGACATCTTGGAAGACGAAATAGTCGTTGTCGAGGTAGTGGTTCAGGTGGACAATGGCGTCAACGGGGCTTTAGCCGATGAATATGAGGGAGCTGCTGATGGGCCTCCAGCAGGCCTCTCCTTCGTAGACTTATTCTTGGAAGAGGACCTACGTTTTGAAGGGGGTCAGGGACCCCACCAACCGGTAGACTCACCATACACAGAGATGGCGACATGGCGCAGGTCCTTCGTGAACTAGTTTGCACAGAAGCAGCGACCTTTGTGCGATAGGATGCATGGTGCTTCGCCTTCTTTTGGATACCCTGGGAAGGGGCATCCTCAAAGGACCACAACCTCTTTTTCCATAGGGAGCACACTCGTGGGAAAAGCTGGTCCTTGACGAGGCATGACTGCGCCTGGGGGCCGCATCCAAGCCCTTCTCCTCCGTGAGCCATGCCACCAACCTGCGATAGGTGTCCCGCTTGGTTTTTGCCGAGAACCCACAGCAGAGGTCACATCAGTCTTCATTAAGGTCTGGATGCAGACAATAGAGGCAATTGAGGTGCTGATTCTCCTCAGGCCATAGGATTCGCAGGCCCTGAAGCGAGGTCTCTTGCCCGCTTCGGACATTGTTGAGGTGAGAGGTGGACCCAAGTCTGCGCCCTCTGAAAACTTTGGAGAGAAGATCCAACAATGGAAGCAGATCTTCGCCGACAACGGATCCCCACTGCCGGTTGTCAACTACAACGGTGAACGATGCAAGGATCAATGAAAAAACTATGAAAAGTTAGCCAAAAATATCAACAAAATAAAAAATTCACATGAGCTAGGTGAGAGGACTCCCAACAGTGAAACGTGCAGTAAAAATCTAAAGATGGCCACCAGGGGTGGAGCTTAGAGAGACGACTGTCATTGGCTGGGGGGAATATGACCCAAAGGACAGTGATTGGTTATAGAGGAGACCAGCAGTTTTCAGGCTGAAACAAAACTGCCTTCTTTTTCTACTTAGGATGCTCAGCCTGTCAACGGGGAATATTTAGGAGCATGTGAATACATGCCAGACCCCATGCTAGAGAAAGGTATATACTACTTCAAGAGAAAGTGGTTTTGGAACATTGTGCAAAGTACAGAAAGTAAAGTGAATCTTTGTCAAGTAAATATAGTAAGCCAACAAGAAATGTATATGCTACCGCAGGATAAGAGATGAACAATAAAACCAGAGAAGTCCTTGTCAGCATACTGGCAGTAGTAAAATACAAGAAAAGCTCTGGCCAGCATACACCATCCAGTTGAGGAATACCAGAGAAGTCCTGGCAGGGGAGTATACCAGGCAATTGTGAATGAGAAGGTAGTTCTGGCAGGAGTGTATGTCAGGCGACTGAAAGTGCATCAAGAATCCTGGCAGGGGAGTACACCAGGTAAATTACAGTCATACAGTGAGGATTTGAAGTTTGAGGAACCCCGTCCTAGTCTGTTTAGTAGAATACATTGCTATTCTGAAGCTGTGGTCTGTCTTGTGAGAGAATATAAGGAGGAGCTAAAAAGGAGTGGATATTTGGTGGATGTTAGCAAGAAGGTTGCTGATCTGCCTATAAAGAAGAGTAACCGTGCCTATGTTAGAGATGGTGCCCAGGATAATAATTCTATGAGGGGTAATGTTGCAATAAAATCCCATTGGGAATGACTCTGTTCGTTTCTGCCATTGCCCCATAATAATCACTGAGATGATACTACTATAATACCACTGTCATCTTTTTGCAAAATCAGGTTCCCATTACCTCCTTTGCAATGCCCAAATTGTTGTTCTACAGGAAACCTGGCTTTTGCAGGAGGTGGTCTTTGATGGATCTACTGCTTTTTACAACTTGGCTCGAAAGGGTGACAAGGGTAGGCCCTATGCTGGCCTTATGACTCTGGTATGAAATGTTTTTAATGCTTATGAATGTGTATCATCACCCTCTAACCCTAAGGTACTAATGGTAGAGATACATCTGTACAATGGCAATTATAATATGCTGGTCAACATATATGACCCGCCAGGCAATGACCATACTGTTGACATACAGCAAACTATCTATGAGTGTCTGATTGATAAATGCAACTGTGAGGGGGAGTTGAACATTGTATTAGGAGGTGATCTTAATTCCAACATTCTGATTTCCAATACGGGTGAAATTATGAAGCCAAGAGGTGGAACACCTTTATCAATGACATGGAACTATTTCTGTTGAATGGAAGCAAATATGATAAGTCCTTAACATGGTAATTATGCATCTATACTAGATTATATTTGTAGGAGTGACAAGTTGTTTGATATTCTCTCTGGCTTAGAAATATTGGAAAATTAATTTAGTGACCACTCCCTGGTACAATGTACGGTCAGTTTGGGTATCAGACATGCAGATACAGAAGCCATGGGGGGTGGGAGGGTCACTATTTCTAGCTGAGGCAATAGGATCGGGTGGTCAGATGCCAATTTGGCGAAGGCAAAAAGTGGTGTGGCGACATATCATTGGAGCATTTGACCACTCGCTCTGCGGATAATATTGTGAGCTGGTTGTCTAAACACATACATGGTCTTATGCCCATAGGAGGGAAGCAAATACCCTGTAAGAATGGCCCTTGCAAAACGCAAGTTTATGATAGGGTCATTACAGTTAAGAAAAAAGATGCGCAGGAAACTGCGGGCATGTAATTCTAGTGTCCAGAGTCCTGAGATGCTTCATAGGACTAGGAGAACTATCCTGAATACCTACCACAGTGAGATTAGACGGTACTTGGCCTCTGATAACAACGCTAATTGGCAACACATGGTCCGACTTCTTATTGATGGGAACACTAGGACATTTTGGGCCAGCTTAAGATCTTTGGGTAATGCAGATCAATCGGCGATGACTATTCCCATTGATACACACACCTGGATGGGTTTTATTGCTAATACATTTGAAGGTGATACGGCTAGGTTGGATAAGAGTCCTATATCAAATTTGACTATATTGCGGGAGGATATTATATATATAATTATGAAATTAAAATCCTCCAGAGCACCTGGCCCAGATGGCCTATGTAATGTCACAATAAAAGAAAATCCAGAAGTCTGGGTCGACATTCTGGGGATTCTATTCCAAGAAGTCATTGATACAAGTATGATGCCTTGCTCCTGGAAGATGTCCATCATCCCAGTTTTTAAAAGTGGCCCTCACACTCTACCTGAAAGCTATGGGCTTCTGGCACTCACAGACGTGTCCAGTAAGATCTTTTGTACCCTAATTCTCCATGAACTCACCAAAAGAATTGAGAGCAATAATATCCTGGATAAGGCCCAAACTGGCTTTCGCAAAGGGTGCTCGACCAAAGATAATATCTTTATAGTTAACACTTATTGAGCAGGCCAAACACAAGGATAGGATACCTCTACACATGCTCTTTGTTGATTTTTCCTCTGCGTTTGACTCAGTAGAGCGTAAGAGGTTATGGTTGAAACTTCAGTCTTTTGGTATGCCCCCTCATCTACTGTATGCTTGCAGGATGATCTATGATGAAAGTAAGGCCAGAATTCGGCTGGATAACATGGGTGCTATGTCTGATCCTGTTTCCATAGCTAAAGGCGTAAGACAAGGTTGCGCTATCTATAAAGAAAAAATGAACACCTTCCCCAGAATCGGCTCCCACAAAATTGCGTGGATCTGCTATGCAGACAACATTATTATCTTTGATAATACTTTTAGTGGAATCTGCAATAGCACTAGTGCCATCTGTGGATATGCTATGAACAATGGCTTAAAAATCAATCTCTCTAAAACTCAATTTATGGCGGTGGGTAGAAACTGCTGTAAAAAGTCTGGTATTGGTGCCCGTTAGGCCTGATAAAGTAAACTGCTACAAGTATTTGGGCCATGAGGTATGTGGCAATAGAGGAAAAATGAATATGATGGTTCAACAGAGTAAAAGATCTAAAGTAATGGCCACCTTAACAGCAGTTATGTCCTTTGCCAAAAAAAAGGCGGGCTTCAGCCTGTTGGGAATAACTAACATATAAAAGCAGAAGCTGGTGGCCATGTTTTTGTATGCCTTGTAGACATCCTATTCGGAGTGGGGGGAGTGGGCAGATGTGACGGAAGGTATAATATGGTGTAGATTGCTTGGCCTTAATAACTATACCCCGGTACAGGCGATACGGCTTGAAATGGGGCTTATCTCTCTGTCCACCCTGATTGATCATAATAGAGCTAAGTTCTTTGTGAAAATTAAACATGCCTGTCCGGGATCTCTGCTGCATATCTTACATGAAGGTTTGGAGGGTGGCAAAATCGACGCCCTGAATAAATTTAAGGAGAAAAATCTGCAAGTCTTTGATAAAATCTGGACTCCCAAATGGGAACATGGCGAAGGGGCGGCCCTCAAATCATTGGAGGATGTAATAGAGAAGTGGGATTGGGCTGCCAGTCATGACAAGGTTTCTTAAATGAGTTCTCCATGTACATTTGCTAAGATGCCTTTTACATATAAAGCGCCATAAAGCTATATGAAACTCTTGCCCTCTCAGGCCAACTGTAGAATATTCTTAGATATTAGACTTAATCGCCTAAATATATTGGTGGTTCGGGGTTCTTGGATCAATCTACCTGCTGAGAGAAGGGCTTGTAGAATATGTGCTGATGATTTCAAGGCCGAAATAGCTGAACATGTACACATCCTGTCAGACGATGCGTGCGACCTATGATAAATATTTTGCCAAATTTGAATATGTTCAGATGTAGATTGAAAGTGAGATTTTTTTGGCTGAGGGGCCTTTCTGGGAGGAGTAGTAAGCTGGTCATTGCTATCACCCATATTTGGAAGGTAGCTAATGAACGCCTATGTAAATTTGAAGAGGAGGTTGAAGTATTGAAGAACCTTGATATTGGACCCTAATTGGGTTCCTGAATGGATATCCTAGGATTTATGTGATGTAATATTTCATGTCGGCCTGACTTATTATCTGCTCGGAATTATAATTTTGATATGCTCTTCTTTAAGCACTCCTGTTTTACGATATTAAGTTTGTGTTTTATCTTCTGTTGATGCTTTAGGAAGTGCTGTAACCTAATTTTATTGGTGTTTTAGTAAGTGCTGTTATTTAATGCTGTATTATATGTTTTTTTATATAAATTTGAGAAAAGTTCAATGAACTAGAACACAATAAAAAAAAACAGCCATACAGTGTGTTAAGCAAAGAATGAACTTGTGTTAAAAGCAGGATTTTCTTTTAAAGAATAACTTATAAGACTAAACATTCGTTGTCTAACATGATTGTTGTGGGCCAAGAAAGACGCAAAGGAACGGTTAGACCGAGAGACATTTTGAAGAATCCAGGGGAAGGTCTTTTCTATCTTTGGAGTGAAACATTTTTCCACCTCTGGAGTTAAAGTCCATTTCTATTTCTGGAGAACATTTATGTTGCAAGTAATTGAACCTTTAAGAACACTTCTTGCAGATACCAGGTTATAAATATTTCCATTATCACTCTGTCTGGGGTGAGTGTGAGGGTTGGGTTAGATGGTTTAGACACACGGACAGCTTTTGATTTACAACACCCTGACAAAAACAAATCCTTAGTTTTGTTTTTTTAGGTAGGAGAAACTCCTCTTAAGAATAGGGTTAGAGAGGCATTTTTCTAACCCCTTCCAGTTGAATAAATGTTTGTAACCACACATGACAACTTTGTGTCCGGCTTTCATTCCCGACCCCTCACAGTGTTCTCAAATATTTGCAATGACTAAGACAAGAGAAATAGGTTGTTAAACAACGTCCGTTTTTTGGATTCAACATAATTGCCAGTTGGCATAAACTTTGAATTTTTATTTTTTAAATGTGTAACATATTAGAAGACCTTGAAGAGGTATTCTCAACAATATTACAACTGGATTTTGTTTTTTAAATTTGAAGGTGAGCTCCCTGGTTTTATATATATATATATGGATTTTAACTTGGTGCTATACTTTTGGCTCAATGAGCAAAACAAAGTATGAACCAATCAATTTCTTTTTTTCCCATCTCAGAGAAATAGAATGCATTGATAGGAAAACAATATAAGATGGCAATTGGAAGCAGCAGGAAAAAGGCGAGGAGAGGTAAGAGATGAGTTAAAATGGACAAGAGAACTTATTTAATGAATACGTTCAATGAAGCCCTAAAAAGTTAAATGTATGCTTCAGTAGTAGGAAACCCTGCAAAAAACAAGATTGAAGTAACAATGTGCCTTAAGAACATGTGGATGGAGTGTCATGAATTGAGGTGGCAAGGAGATAAGAAAAGAACACATTATATAAATGTGCATTATATTTTCATGATAAGTGGGATATGGTATTGGAAAATAACTATGCAACAGTTAAAGTTTTAATGGTGACCAACATTCATCTTCTATAACAATTTAATTTTTCAAAAGCTGAGCTCACCTCTCCTGCCAAAAACTACCATCATCAACTATTTATAATTCACAGTTATATGTCTTGGGGATGCAGAGGATTGAATTAAACAGTTTTATTTGAGTAGGGAGTTATGGAGTTCGGGAAATATATTTGAGAACAATACTTGTTTTCTGTCAATTGGTCTAGGTATCACAATTAAAAATGTTTCTGCTTTGAACTTGGGATTTGCGAATTTTAGGATGCCAACCTTTTCTAGTATAAAGAAGTTATTTATTTAAGGCTGCCATGTGAGGGTGGTTTGTGCACTAAGGGGATGTAGTGATTTCTACTTCTATTGTTGAAAACACCTGTGGTCATCTGAACGACATCATTGTCAAAAACCAACATTTTCCATTCATCATACAAAAAAGAATTAATTCTGGGAAACAATTCTGACAAATTTAAGTTGTATGCAATAATGAACCAATACTGCTTTTATAATGGCAAAGAGGATATACATATTCCTTTAGAAAGCATAATATTGGTCCATAATATTTTAAGCAAAACATAATAGCTCATCAGAGAAAAAGAGCAGGTCCTCAAATAATAGTATATAACCAGTTTCTCCTACTCATTCACACTTCAAGTTGTGAACTTCTCTTGCAATGCTTTTGTTGTATTGACATGAATTCTACAATTGTAATCTCTTAAGGTACAGAATATCATGCAGAGGTAAGAACAAAACACTCACACACAAAATAACTTCAGAATAAAAAGTTTTATTCTGAAGCGAATAAGAAAGGGTGAGAGAAAAGGGGACCAAACATGTGAAGATGCCTACTTGGCAGGGTTCAGCATCTGTAGCAACAAAGGAATTTCCCAAAACTACATGGGTCTTCCCTTTAGAAGTCAGTGTCTACGTTAAATACGGCCAACCCTCTTCAGTCTCTGTGTAATAATTGTATTGGGTTTAACCAGAGTTAGAACAGGACAACTATGAAATAAACATCAAATACAGTAAAATGCATTATAATTCCAGTTATAATAATCCATATCATAGAACATTAGTCATTACACAAGGACACACATCACTGCATAACTCAATGAATAAACACACAAGACCAAAAAAATGAAACCACCACCATGCTGGCTAATGGACAGGTAAGCTTACAACTCATTAAAGGGCGACAAACAGATTCACATAATTCCATTTATGATTGCATGATTTCTTCTCTCAGAATATTTCTTTTAACTTCGCAAGAGCCCCCAAATCCTGAATCCAGTTTTACACAACAGGCTTCTACCTCATCTTACAGAGCAGCTGGATTTGTGTCTTTGCCACACTAGACACCTCTGCAGCCACAATCCCTGCCAGAGACTGAGGGACTACTGTGAAATAATGAAGTTCAGTAGTTTTGGTCTTTCTTTGGCTAGCCTTACCAGATCCAGCCTATTAACACCTCACATCAAACGTGGTAATTTTTCCTACACCCCATAGCATATAGACATGGTGTGTGAGAACCTACAACTGTAGTCATTTTTTGCGTGTGTTTTTTATACAAATTGGACATTTAGTCATTATTGAGTGGGCTACAACTTAACCTATTTGAGGGAGTCCAATATCACCTAAAAAGAGTTTTCTTTTATTGGTTTTGTTTTGGCTTGAGGTGCATCATACTAGTAAGCAGGGGCTCCCCCAGTTCATCACAACACTCTACCAAGATATTCCCCTCGTTCTTGTTCACACTTTTCTTAAAACAGTCTACATCCAAAACACCCTCTCCAAAAGCCAGCTTGGGATGGAGGAATCATCTTCCCTGTAATGGTCTCCAGGCTCAGTGTGAAATAGTTTGTATTCAAATCTACATTTAACAATGGCGCTGGCCTCAAATTGCCACACTGAGTCAGGCCCTCGATCAGTTTAAGGATAAGCACACTAAGGACTTCAAGCATCGTATAGGGTCCTCTATGCACACATCATAAAGGTTACATAGTACTGGGGCTATTAATTATTAAGCCAAAGTCTTGTAGAACCGCACTGGGAGCCCACTCACTCCTGGTGGTCTGCCGAAGTTCATCCTTCCTAATACAGCGATCACCTAATGTAGGTAAACTGCGCATTGTAATTTAATTGCACGTCTAGTTCTGTGTTGAGCTGGACATCTAACAATATAATAAAAGACCAGATGTAGGTTTGTCCCTGTATGTTTGTCCGATGCAGTAGCTTCGCCTGTTGTCACCGCTAGAAGGAGCGGTTGCCTTAGGATATATAGTGGTCCTACTGTGTAGTTTTGGCTACTCGCAAAAGCTAATAATGCTGAAATGGTCATGTTTTTGTGTGAAATCCTCAATCTTGTATTTCTAATCAGAGTAGACCTAATTTAGGCAAATGAGTGAGTAAGGCTTAAGAAAAACATGAGGGCTTTGGGAGAATATTCAATTTAAAAATGTCTTCCAAACCAAGAGGTCCTACATTTTTCTATTTCTCCAGTTGTCACCCATCGTATGTCAAGGAGGGCCGCTTTACTGGCCGTTTTACATTGCTACGAACACGACCAGTGTTAAGAAAGGGTCGGTAACCCAATATTTGAAGAGAAGTTGATACCAATAAGAATTTGCTGAGAAAGAGTCATTGAATCAATACCAGAAAATCATTATTTCCTGGATGAGAGAAAGAGTGAATGGAGGATGGAATTGCTGTGGAAGAATAGTGAACCAGGCAAAAAGTGAGTCTGGGATTCACACCCATGAAGGGATATATAGCCCAGGCAGGAGAGTAAATCAGGCTCTCAGAGTCTGGGACCCCACACTGAAGAAACATAACTGTGATATCCTGGCAGATGAGTAAGCCAGGAGTGAGAAGGAACAAGTTACTTACCTGTAACTGTTGTTCTCGAGCATGGGTCTGGCATGGATTCACAAGCTCATGAATATTCCCCGTCGTCAGACTGGGAATCCTCGGTAAAGAAAAAATCAGTATCAGTTTCGTTTCTGATCTGTCTTTCTTAGTAACCAATCACTGATCTCTGGGTCATACTGCCCCCAGCTAATGACTGCCCTCTCCCTAAGCCCCGCCTCCGGCAGCCATCCTCAGATTTGGTAGCACGCCAAGTGGCAGTATGACCAAGTGAAGAGCCGCAGAGGGGTAGGTGGGAGGGTTCGCATGTGAATCCATGCCAGACCCATGATGGAGAACAACAGTTACAGGTAAGTAACTTGTTCCTTCTCCAGTATGGGGTCTGGCATGGATTCACATGCTCATGAATAAAAGAATACATAGCAGTATACACATGCACAACCACGGGAGGTGGCAAAGGCTCAACATTAAGAATTACATCCAAAACTCAAAATTAAGCAATTCTTACCTCCTCACCAGGCTCACCTTAGGCGAACAGGTTGCGCAGCACTGCTTGGCTGACCCTGGACTCCTCCCTGGAGTCCCGATCGACGCAGTAGAATCTTGTGAAGGTGTGCGTAGACCTCCACATAGCAGCCCTGCAGATGTCCAGCAGGGGCACACCAGACAGGAACGCCGTAGTAGCAGCGATCGCTCTGGGCGAATGGACTCTCGGACGGCCGGGCAGCGGTCGGTTTGCCAACCGGTGACCGTGCATGATGCAGCCGGAGAGCCATCTGGAAATGGAAGTCTTCGAGAGAGCCTTCCCTTGATTCACAGACCTAAAGTTCACAAACAGTTGTGACGTCTTCCGAAAACTCTTCGTGCGGTCCACGTAGAACTTCAGCGCTCTAGCTACAACCAGCGAGTGCAAAGTCCTATCGGCCGGCGTCGAAGGCGACGGGAAGAAAACTGGTAACACCAAGGGCTTGTTGAGGTGGAAGTCCAATGGCACCTTGGGCATGAAGGAGGGGTGCGTCTTCAGCACCACCCTCGTGTCATGAAAAGTCAAGTATGGAGGCTTGCAAGATAAGGCCTGGATCTCCCCCACTCGTCGTGCGGAGGTGATGGCCACGAGGAACGCAGTCTTCCATGACCGGAACTTCAAAGGCGCTGAATGCATAGGCTCGAATGGGGCCCCCATGAGCCTGGTCAACACCACATTAAGCTCCAACGCCGGAGCAGGAGCCTTCACCGGCGGGAAAGATCGGAATAGTCCCTTCACCAGGCGATGAGACCACAAGGACGCCCGTCCCGTAGTCCTGGTATATCGGGAGATGGCAGCCAGATGTATTTTGATGGATGCGTGAGCCAGTCCAGCTTTGGCCAGCGACAGTAGGTACGGCAGTACTTGAGGGGCCGTAATCCGCAGAGGGTTAATAATCTGTGCACGGCACCAGACAGAGAACCTCTTCCACTTATGACCGTAACACTTAAGAGCTGAGGACGCCCTGGCTTTTGCAAGAACCTCTCTGCAGTCAGCCGGTATATCATACCCTCCAAACTCTAGTGCTGCAGGAGCCAGGCCTGCAAGTTCAGCGACTGTGGGTCGTGATGGAGGATGGCGCCCCCTTCTCTGGAGAGAAGATCCGCGTCCGCCGGCAGCTTGACTGGTGGGGACGTTGACAAGTCCAGAAGGTCCGGGAACCAGATCTGCCTCGGCAAAGCCGGTGCAACGAGGATCATTCTGCACCTGGACTTCTTGAGCTGGTTGATGAGGTGGAGCAGCAACGGCAACGGAGGGAACGCGTATAGAAACAGGCTGTCCCAGGGGAACGAGAAAGCATCGCCCATGCTCCTCGGCTGCGGGAACCTGCTGGGGAACCTCTGGCCCTTGGAGTTCGTCGCCGTCGCGAAAAGGTCGATCCGGGCTTTGCCCCATCGTCGAAAGAGCCGATCCACCTGGTCCTGATGTAGTTCCTACTCGTGGCACGAGCGCAGCTCCCTGCTGAGTGAGTCGGCGATGGTGTTTTTTATTCCTGCCAAGTGGAAGGGAACCAGAAACATCCCCTGGGCGACAGCCCAGTGCCACAGATCCTGGGCCTCCTTGGATAGGGCTGGGGATCTGGTGCCCCCCTGCTTCCATATGTAGAACATTGTGGTGGTGTTGTCGGTGAAGATCCTCACCACTTTGTCCTTGAGGGACGGAAGGAACGACTTGAGCGTGCTCAGAGCTCCAGAATGTTGATGTGGAGAGACCTCTCCTCCAGGAGCCAAAGGCCTCTTGCGTGGAGATCTCCGGTGTGGGCCCCCCAACCCTCCAGAGAGGCGTCTGTCGTCACCGTCTCCTGAAACGCCAGGGTTTGAAAGTCCGTGCCTGTAGTGAGGTGAGCACGGGTACCCCACCATAGGATCGCCCGACGGAACTCCTTGTCGAGAGGGATCCTGTCCTCGAAGAAGCCCGTCGCCTGAAACCAGCGGGCGTCAAGGAACTCCTGTAGCGGACGCATCCGAAGTCTGCAAAGGGGTACAAGATAGATGCATGAGGACATCATCCCGAGGAGGGACTTGTTGGACCTCACCCTGGCCACGTCCGTGGCTAGCAGGCACCGCACCTTGCCCAGGATGGTCTTGTTCCTCTCCTCTGACGGGGAGGCCAACTGCCCCACTGTATCGAGCTTCGCTCCCAGAAACAGTGCTGCTTGCGACGGAACCAGGTGGGATTTGGGGTAGTTGATGGCGAACCCCAGTTCCGTGAGCAGCCGGACGGTCCTCGCTGTGCGTTCAACGGCGAGTTCCCTTGTCGTTGCCCGGATTAGCCAGTCGTCCAGGTAGGGGTAGACGTGGACCCCCTGCAGGCGCAGCCGCGCCGCCACTTGTGCCAGGTACTTGGTGAATACCCTGGGTGCTGACTTTAATCCGAACGGTAGGGCTCTGAATTGGTAGTGGCGTCCCTGAACCACGAACCTGAGAAATTTCCTGTGCCCTTTTAGAATGGGGATGTGGAAGTACGCATCCTCCAGGTCCAACGACGATAGGAAGTCGCCCTTTTCCAGCTGCCCCAGCACGTGCTGGAGGGTGACCATCCTGAATTTCTGCGCCTTGATGTATTTGTTTAACCGACGCAGGTCCAGGGTGGGGCGCCAACCGCCTGTCTTCTTTCTGACGAGGAAGTACCTTGAGTACAATCCGGAGCCCCGGAGCCTCCTGGGGACGAGCTTGATGGCACCTTTCTTGAGCATCGCCCTTACCTCCAACAGCAGTTGAGGGACGCGATTCTCCTTCCTGGCCACGGAGGAATGCGAGGGCACTTCTTTTGGAATTCCAGAGAGTGCCCGTTGGCCAGGGTGTCCAGCACCCAACGGTCGGTGGAGACGGAATCCCACACGCTGACGAACTTCGTCAGCCGGCCTCCCACCGGGGTGCTTCGGTGGGGGCCCGACGACACGGCCGGGTCAGTCTTGCTTGGAGGTGGCCTTGCTGCCTTGGCCTCCTTGCCGACGACGGCGGGATCCCCCTTGCTTGCCGCGACCTCTGTAGGCCTCTTGGGAAGAGGAGCGGGCCGCCTGGCGGTATGTGGAGGAGCCACCGCTGGATCCTTTGGAGGCACCCTGTCTGCCTCCGGAGCTCAGAAAGGGCTGTCGTTGAAGTAACCCTAGGGCCCGGGCCATCTCTGAGTCGGTCTTGATGGCCTGGAGAGACTCGTCCACCGCCTTACCAAAAAGGTTGTTGCCGTCGAACGGCATATCCAACACTCTGGTGTGGACGTCCTGGCGAAAGTGTCACCTTGAGCCATCCTTGTCGTCGGAGGCAAACTCTGTTGCCCAGTTGGCGAAATCCGGTATCCGCAATTTCTGCTGCCACCGTTATGGCGTGATCCGACGTCACCTCGCCTTCCTGCAGAATTTGTAGGGCCTTCGCCCTCTTGTCAGGTAGGAAGTCTAGCAGGGGAGCTATCTTGAACCAGATCTCCCTGTCGTAGCGGGCCACGATTGCTAAGGCATTGGCGCCTTAATCGTCGTCCCATGGAGTCCAACTTCTTGCCCTCGCTGTCCGGCGGGGAAGTGGAAGTTGAAGCTGCCGCACCCGCTGCTTTCTTCTTAGCCGCTGCCGAGACGACAGAGTCCGGCGTGGGCTGGGCCCTGAGGCACAAGGGCGCGGCATCGGGGACTCTGTACTTCTTCTCGTACCTGTCCCTCTTGGCGGGTGTCATGGAAGGGTTCTTGAGGACAGCAAGCCCCTCGTCCCAGATGTCGTCGAGCAAAGGCACCGCGAGGACCGTCTTCCTCTTGGCCTCTCGTCGTTGGTAAAGAAACCCTTCCTTTTTTTGTTCTTCACGGCAGAGCTGGAAGAGCTCGGATGCCCTGGTTATCATGGCGTGAAAGGAGCCAATTTCTTCGGCTGGAGAAGCCCGAGGGGGGGGGGGGGGGGGGGGTGATGACGGGATGTCCGCTGTGTCATCGCCGCCGTCGTCGTCCGTCCCCGTATCCGTCGCCGTATCCTCTCTAGGGTCCGGCGAGGGGGATGAGGGGTCCACAGGCCTCGCGGGCACGAAGGGCGGAGAGGGGTGGACTCTCCTCCGCTTGTTCGGAGGCTTTCCCGACGGGCCTGTTCTGGATCCTCCGTCGGGGTCCATGGTAATCTCGTCCTTACCTCGGTACATAAGGATTGGATCGCAAACAAAATGGCTGCCGAGCTATCCTGGGGCTCGGGTAATGGCTGCGACGGACGGGATGGCCGCTCCACTGGGCCCTCTTCGTCGCCATCGTCGCTATCTTCGATCACGTCAGCGGGGACCGTCCCCTGGGATCGAACCTCTCGTTGAGGCCTATGAACGTCTCGTTGAGGCCCTTCTCAGTTTCCACCAGCTCCTCCTCAGAGGCTGATTCCGAGTCTGTAATGGCCACCGCCCCCCTCCCTCTTTTTCCGCCGGGGACTTCACAGGGTCTAAACGATGGGCTGGAAAGAGGATTCCCTCTGCGGTGGCAGGGATACTCTGGGCCCAGAGGCCGTTTCCACGGGCGTAGTCTCAGCCGGCTTCGCCAGGGTCGCAGCAACCACTTTGATAGAGGCCTTTGCCGGCTGGATCAAAGCCCTCACCACCTTAGGTGCGTCCTGGGCCTTCGCCTTGGGGGGGAGGGTCAGCGCCTCGCTCCCCCTTCGAGATCGACCGGGGCCGCTCCAGCAGCTTACCCAGGTTCTCGGACTTCCTCTTCCCCGAACCAGAGCGCTGGCTCGTGGTTGAACGTGCCGGGGAAGTCGCGCCCTGCCTGGCAGCCGAAGAGCCAGACCTTTCGGCGCTCCCGGTGCCCGCGGACTCGCGGTGCTTGGCCTTCTGTTGGGCCCCCGTCGCCGGGGCGCCCTCACAGGACTTAGAAACCCGCTCAGACTTTTTCTTCGCCTTCTCACCTGTTGTGCCCTTCTCCAGCCAGGCGGCGAGGCGGGAACGACGATCTTGTTTGGTCCGGTCCGAAAGGTTCTTGCAGAACGCACAGTCCTTCTCCACGTGCGTCTTGTCCTCATGAAGGCAGTAGAGACATTGCAAATGCTCATCCTTCTTGAAAACGTTTTGTAATCCGCATCCAGGGCAGCACCTGAACAGCTTGGATACGGGCGTCGAGCTTCCCTTGTCCTGGGCCATGTCCGTTGAGGTAGGCCGCAGATCTTCCAGAATCCTCCAAGAAGCGTAAACTCGACGAAAACTTCACCCTTGAGGGGCGTATAAGAATTCCGAAACGGGTCCCCGTTATCAGAAGTAGAAACGGTGGAGCTTGAGGCTCGATTAAACCGAAAAAATGAGAAAATCTCCTGAAAAAGCGCGAAAATGCAGCCAAAACTCGAGAGCTAAAGCACGAGGACTCCCAACACTTGAGCGTGCAGTAAAAATCTGATGGCGGCTGCCGGAGCCGGGGCTTAGGGAGAGGGCAGTCATTGGCTGGGGGCAGTATGACCCCGAGATCAGTGAATGGTTACTAAGAAAGACAGATCAGAAACGAAACTGATACTGATTTTATCTTTACCAAGGATTCCCAGCCTGACGACGAGGAATATTCATGAGCATGTGAATCCATGCCAGACCCCATGCTGGAGAAGAGAAGTAAACCTGAAACCGTGGAACAGGGAAAACAAAAATACAAAAGGGAAGACCCATACCCCTTTTAAGGATCAGTGAAAGTTGCAGGAGAGTACACAAGGGGTAAAAAGAGTAACAGTCAAAGGAAAATGGAAGAACCATACCCCTTTAAGGTTAATTTGAGATATAGAGTGGGATAAACTGAATATTTAAAAGAACTGTGTATTTAAAGGAGACTCAAGTGAAAAGTGAAAAGTCATCCTCCTTGAGCTGTGAGAAAGTGAAATTCAAACTACCAGAAGAAATCTAGGGGAAGAGAAGACCCCTTTTCTGGTGGAACTTTTTCCTTCGTTTTCGACACCTTAGTACCTAGCTTACAGAAATCCCTTTTTACACCTTATATTAAGTTTAGTGTGTAATGGTCAGTTCAGGGTTTTGGACACAGGTCAGAGAACGCTCTTGCTTAAAATCCTGACACAGATGTTCCTTAGTTTCGTTGAAGCAGGGAAACCCCTCTAAGGATTAGGGATAGATAGGATTTCTCCCAATCCCCTTATTATTGATACATGAAAGTTTATAATCAACGCTTTACATGCCACTGTGTCCGAGTCTTACTCTTGATCCCTGACACTTCTGACTAGGCAGGTGAAGGGATGAAAACGTTCCTAGGCACATTTACAGCTTTTGACAAACCACAGACAACCATCATGAGAATATTTCCCAGCAGAGTTTTTAGGTGATAACGGCCGTGGCAGAGGTTGCTTGGTCAGTCGTATCACAGCACAAAGACCACCTCAAAATATCAGAGTACAGTACTTGGAAAGCAGACAACCGGACACCTTTTTCCTTTAAGATGGAGAGGTACGAGAGGCCGCAGAAGCTCCTATAGGAAGCATCTACCAGTCATAGGTGAGGAAGCAAGAATCTCCGATTCCCACAGTGGGGGCATAAAAGCTCAGTTCTTAGCAAATCGGCAAAAGCTCTCCAGGGATGCCTGGCTATTACAGACTGTGGCAGGATTCTAGTTGGAATTTGTGAGCATGCCAGTTCTGGTCAGGAGGCACGCACACATCAGATTGTCACAAGAGGACGAGGTTAAACTGGATTTATAGATTTGCCAGTGCAGGTGGAAGGAAACGAAAGAGCCAAGCAACACAAGATTCCTGGAGTTCATCAGCAACAAGTTTTTAGTTCACAAGAAGGGCAATGCCAGACTAGTGATCAAGATGGGTATTGTGCTGACATTTCAAAATGGACGGAACACACCATCTGAGAGACATTCTGAAAGAGGGAGATTGCCTAGCAAGGCTAGATACATACCTCACAATCCCTGTAGCTCAAACACAACTGCAGTTTAAGTGGCTAGAGCAAACCTGGCAGTTCAAAAGCTAATTCTGGCTGTCATCTAAACCTCTGCGTTTACCAAACTCCTAGAGCCCATGGCAGCAGCCTTAAGAGAGGTGGGAGAATCATAGTATAACTTTACAAAATTCCAATCATGACTCAAGAGAGGCAGTTGCTCGAAAAACAGACTGGTTGACAGCTCTTCTGTCTTCCTTAGGCTTCCTCATCTACTGGGAGAAATGCGAGCAGCAGCCAACCAGACGAGTAGAATCCTGAGATGTGTGATCGATACGAACAAGACGACACTAGAGATTTGAGCGCAGAAGAAGACATTGATAAAGAATTGAGACTAGGGATCAGTAAGGAGAGGATCTGCCTCAAAAATGAAGCGATAATAGGTCTGCTTGTATCTATAGATAACAAGCCATATTCCCGGGTCCACTGCACTACACAGGGCTCTGCAGAGACATAAATGTGAACCCTGTAGGTAATTCCTCTGGACGAGAAAGGGAAATCCGAGATGGAATGGTGGTTACAGGACATGGAACTTACAAGCAATTTTTGGGGACATTCCAGACCCAATTAAAGAATCGGATGCAAGTAGGTCTGGATGGGGTGCCAGACGTGGTTCATTTTTTAAAGGAGGAAGTTGTTTGCAACAACAGCTTGCTTTACACATCAATTGTTGAGAGCTGTTAGCAGGGACAATGTGAACTGCTGTATTCTCCTCAGGATAGGGAACATCTCTGCAGTGAGATACACCAATCTCATGGTGGGAACAAAATAAATGATGCTGGCCGAACTGGTTAAATGTTTTTGGCACTACTACCTAGGGAGGAATATCAAGTTCAGGGGGGAAGTCTCTTCCAAAAATGGAAAATTTGGTGGTGGACAGATACCCGCACTACCATTTGGACTCCAGCAACTGTTGACTGAACAGGAAGGTGTTATGGATCATAAAGAGGGCATGGAGTTCAGTGGACACACATGTCTTCTCCTCCAGGCTGAACACCCAGTTACAGAAATTCCATAACTGGAGACTAGAGCCAAAGGTGTTGGGGGGAGTGGCTTGTCACATCTAGTGTAGTCATGGTAGTGGTCTGGATGTCTCAAGTGTGGATTCCAGCTCCGATGGAACTTTCTTTGGATTTTCCTCAAGCGACCCTCAGTCAACAGGGTCTACTGACAGACACAGCAGGGAAGAGTTCACCTGCTAATAGTAGCAGGAGATATCATCTAACTAGCTTGCAGGGTTTTGGGCAGAGATGCAGCCTACCAGGCCTTTCAGGACAAGCTGCTAATCTCACCTGACCTATAACGCAACATGGCGAATATGGGATACATGGTGTAAGCAGAAAGATTTTCATCCAGTTTTTTGCTACAATAGTGCAAGTCCTAAACTTCTTCCATTACTGGTAGAGAACGGTAAGGAGTGTATAGATCGGCGATTTAAGCAGGACACAAGCGTGTGGAACATACGTTAATAGAAGAAAGATCCAGCTGTGGCGAGGTTATTGAAAGGCATGAAAATGTGTAAGCCAGACACACCTCGGTACAGGTCCTTATAGGATGTTAATTAGGTGTTAAATCTTTCCAGGAGGTTGGCAATCCTATAAGGTTTTGTATCATAGTGGCAAGTAACAGATGTTAGACGACTGGAAATTGACAGGAAAATGTATTCCACTCAGGGATTATTATTTAATATCGCAAAGCACACCAAGTCTGGGTCAAAAGTCATATATCCATACCTTGACGAGAACAGCAAGTTATGCGTCGCAAGGTGCATTAAAGATTACGAAACAGCAGCTAAGGCATTTAGGACACAGGAAATTACTCCGCCGCTTACTGCGTGTAGGAAGCCGTATAGAGCAGTTGCAACCGCAAGGCTACCGAGCTCGGTGTGCAAGGTCATGGAGCTAGCGTGATAAACATTTCAGCTTTTAGGCCTCATTCAAGTGAGGGGCGCAATGGTGTCCACTCAAGTGGGTGCTAGTTTAGAAGATAATTTGAAGGCAGCAGATTGGTCAAGTGGGTCTCCCATTAAGATGTTTTACTTTAAGCCAATTTCAACATTGGCAGAAACTGTAATGGAAAACTTTGAACAAGTAAAATGCTTGCCTCTGGTCTTGCCACAGAATAAAGATTATCCAGACTTCCGGCACAGTGAGACTTGATTCTATTGAAGACACAGCATTAGCTTGCCCAGGTAACACACAATAAGCAGGGGCATGGTTTAGCACAGTCAATGACAAATTGTTATAATATTTGCTTGAGTAACGCTCAGACTTAATATATGTTGATTTTGTGTTAATAGGTGAGGAGCCGAAGAGTAACCGAGATGTGGTTTCTACTCAAGATTTAAAAGTTTTGAGCAAGATCAGCTCTAGGAGAATCAGTCTTCGGTAGTTACAAGTTCCGTTTAAGATTTCCGTCATTTGAGCATAGGACTGCGCAGATGAGTATAGTTTGAAGCGGTTACATTTCTTGTTATGAAAGATTTCAGAGCACCAAAAGAAGATGAAGTGGCTGGGACAGCAAGACTGACGCCCGGATTGGTTGGAATGAAAGTTTAGAAAACTACTCAAGAGGAGCATCTTCTAGGGAGTTGAAGTTTCCCGTCCTCTTTTAGTGTTCTCATGTTAAAGCTTGTTGTTTTAAAGCTAAGTGAAATACCTTCTGAAGTGCTACATCAAAGAAGTCAAAAGCATAATCAAGAATCCCTGTGCAGTAAGCCTGGTAATCCTTATCAATGAAATCACGTCGCTGTGAAGAAAGCTTGAAATTATATCAGCATTGCGCCGCCCGTAACTGCGCAGACGAAAATGTCGACGCCCATGATAGATCACTTTTCCCCCTGCAATACTCCAACCCCCACCCCACTTACCTTTGCCGCAGCGCACTTCTGTGTGCGCCGCCGACTCCCTTGTACCCCCCTGCATCGTCAGTTCCTCCGTCTCCCATGGGGCAGGCCGATGCCGCAGGGCCCTCTTTTCATTTTTATTTCTTTTTCCTGTTCCCCGCTTACCGTAATGGTAAGCAGGGGACACCACCATAACCCCAACTCCCATTTATGCAACCAGGGAGAGCGGGGGACACCCCTGGGACCTCTGCTCCATTTGGGCGCAGTAATGGGAGTCGGCATACTCTAAAATGCCAACAGCGCAGTCAGCATTTTAGAGATGCAGTTTTGGTATGTTTCGGAAAGCTTAAGTCATAAAACCAAGCAAAAAAATAAACATCCCCTGCCCCTACACACCGCACTATTGATTGCTCTTTAAGGGAGTATGAAAAATCCTTGTTAACTTCAAGCTGTTCTAAGGTAGCCTCTTTATGTTATGTTGATTTATACTGTGCGTCGCTACCACCCAAGGTTAGTCTCCAGGCGCTCAAGTGGCTCTGCAAAAGAAGTGGGCTGGGTGTGTTAGCGGGGATAGGATAGGTTCAGAAATATTGATATATTATGCCGGACGGAAACATGGTTGCAGGATCCAAGCGGACCCACCATTTATATTGCAGTAACAGAAGGCTTTACTATTTTTTGTAAGAACAGAGAACCAGGACTAGCCGAAGGGGTAGCAATAATAGCAAGAAGCAACATATACCGGTTTCCTTAATCTATTCAATGTCAGGGTTGTGAAATTCTCCTTCGCGAACACACACCGACAAATAACAGCTGCATCAATATCATTGTGCTGTACAGACCTTCCTCGTTGAAATCAGATTTTAACGATGAGATTGCTCAAATATTAAACAATTTGAAAGGACCTAACACAGGTACCCTGTTACTATGAGACTAACAGATGGAGGGGCAATGTTAAAGACAAAGAAGCACAGTCTCTAAAAAAAGACTTGAGTGCTATTGACTTCACAGTGATCAATAAGGAACCAACTACATCGAAAGAGAACCAACTGGACTGGGTATTAACCTGCAACTTAAACATCTCTATGCAAAGGACCACTCCCTGTATATGGTCCGACTATTACAGAGTGCAATTCGTAATGACTTCAAAAAATTGGCCCTTCAAAAGGAAAAACGATCACAAAAAGATCTACAGTCGAAACTTTAAAAACATCACCCCTCACATTAGCACAGTGCATAGGAAAGATCATGGCACGCACTTCTGAGACTGATACATGTGACAAAATAGTGGAAATAAACAACACTAAAGTACAAGAACTGGTAGATCAGACAGCCCCAATGAAACACAAATGGGTCAGAGCCAACAAATCACCAAAATGGTTCAACACGTGACAAACAATCTGAAGAGGGAAAAGAGGAAATGGAAAGCACATGGCTAAAACATCCTTCGGAGGCCAACAAGATAAAGTGGAAATATAGAGAAACAAAACAAAGAAAAGATTAAAGAAGCAAAGATTTTTTTTTTTAAAGAACAGATCTCAGCGGCCACAAATTCAACTAGTAAATCATTTCAGATCTTAAAATCAATAGAAAAACCCAAGTAACTGCCCCCCAAACCTCCTCCAACCTTCAGTTAGTAATCAAATCCTAAAGGTAGTAAATACATTTAAGTTCAGTCCTGTCTCTTTAGAGGATATGCACATCCTTCTTTCCACCATGAGACAAACAGCATGCTCAGAGAACATCCTGCCCCCACAAACTTATCCTATAAAATAAGGACATCTTTACACCTCTGTTTATAAGAAAGGTTAACAAATCCTTCTGAGACGGCAAGGTCCAAGAGGCCATTAAAACTGTAAGTTAGACCGCTGGTAAAAAAAAACAGGACAGGACCCAAAGGATCCTAGCAATCTTTGCCCCATAACAAATTGCAATTTTCTGCTGAAAATTTGGACAAGGCGGCAACCCTCCAACTTCAAGCATTTGTGGAGGCTAATAACCTTCTCCACAAGCAGCAATCGGGTTTAAGATGGTCACATAGCAGGGAAACCACCTTACTGGACCTCCAAACTCACATGCTACACATCATGGACAAAGGCAAGATGGGTATGTTGGTCATAATGGACCTATTTGCTGCCTTTGATTTGTTGGATCACCAGCAACTCCAGTGGGCCTTACAGCACTCAGGAGGTTGTTCTCAAGAAGCAACTGGGTGGGTGATCTCTTTTCTAGCAGAACAAAGCTCTAAAATACACTGGGGCAATCAACCCTCCCGGCCAATTTTCATCAACTGTGGTGTGCCATACAGGGCCATTTTGTCCCCCTGCTGTTCAACCTGTACCTTTGGTGTCTCTGCACTCTTCTTAACACAGGAACTTATTTTACCAACTAAGCACATGACACTCAGTTGGTGGTAGATCTGAGTGGCTGCTATGACACGGAGAGCAGCAGGTTGGCTAACATATACAACATCATAGAGGCCTGGATGAAAGCAAACTGGTTATGTTAAACAGGAGCAAGACGGAGCTGATTATTTTTTGGTTCTCATCAAGCAAGGTCTAAGCTAAGCCAGGAATATTAATTATTTAAGATCAGAGACTCCCTTATCCCGGTCTCAGGAAAAGTAAAAACCCAGGGTAAATATATGGAAGCATCACTAGTGGCCGAAGCCCACGTCGCCTACCTAAACAAAAACTGTCAGTACTACTTGAGACTGCTTAAATTCATCAGACATCGCAAAGGCTACAATCCTCTCCAGATTGGACTTTGGCAACACCCTAGTAATAGGAGCTAGCAAGGGGTGTATAGCTTGTTGTCAAATCATACATAACGCAGTGATAATCATCAGAAAGAAAGTCAGAAGGGAGCACATCACAGCCGACAGGAAGCCCCTGCACTGGCTAGCCTTAGAGGACTGAATCACTTTCAAATCCATGACTAAAGTACATCATTATATGTTTGGACTTGCCCCTGCCTACCTTCAAGAACAAATTACCCTCTACACCCTGGGTCGTTCTTTGAGATCTGAGGCACATGGCCGTATTGTATGCACAGGAGCCAAAAGAGGAAATGGACGGGGACATTCTTTCCCTGCAAGAGCGTCTCAGATCTGGAACCGCTTACTGAGTTCACTAAGACTGGAGGAAAACTACAAAACCTTAAAAGAAAAAATGAAAGCACTAGGCCCCACTTAGCTAAAAAGTGTGGTTTGTGGTCGTGCGCACAGTTTAGTTGTATCCATATGGAGTCCAGAGTCGCAGATGGCTGTTATGTGTTGAATATATAATGTTGGTATGCATCGCATCTGTGTAGTCGATGGATTTATGGACTATGTGCAGGGGTGTTCCCTCTAGTGTTATTTCCAGAATCCCAGAGGTACGTTAGGGTGTGAGCATTAGATTAATTCTCTGAGTGGTTATGTGTAGTGTTGCTAGACCCTAGTCAAGTGTAGTGGTGTTGGTTATGTTGGAGGAGCAGGAAGGGGGAAAAGGGGTCATTAAGTTGGTTGGTTTGACGATGGCACTGGCGTGGGTCTTTGGTTGCCGCTCAATGGTATCTACCAACGTTCTTGGTTGTGGTTCGTTGGCTAATCTTGCCTCCTTTCTGGGCCTGGAGGATTACTCGTTCAGTTAACTCTTGGCAGTTCATGTGTCAGCATGTTGTGCGGTCGGCAGCTGAATGGGTGCATAGTTGGTGTTAAATAGAGGAAGTGGTGCTTGACCGGGTGCCCCTAGTTGTTGCCGGGCAGGCAAGTTAGGGTGATGCTTAGGTTTTAATGCTTTACACCCGTTCGGGATTTCCTGGGTGCATACATTGGACATGGGCGATATCCCTAAATCTGTCTGTTTGGACGGCCTTCCCTTCATTGGTCAATCGAGCTGTTGGCCATGGCAGGGGGAGGGGGCCTAAAGGGGTGGGCAGTGTGGTGTTGTGGTCCTCTGATCTTTCCGCTGCTAACTGCAACTGCGTCCCTTAGGGGGTTTGGTTTAGTCTGCAATGTTTTTGCTGTCTATCTCCCTTATGCGAATGTCATCATCTGTTGCATAACCAGGTTTTGAGTTGTTTCCTGAAGGTGATTTGGTCTTCTGTGATTCTAATTTCTTTGGGCATGGTGTTGCAAAGTTTAGCAATTAGGCGTGAGAATGCTGTTCCTTTGAATTTCCTTTTTCTGTACTGTTTTGCCTCTATTTGAAGGTCGTCGCTTGACCTTAGGTCCCTTCTTGGCTGGTAATGGCTGATCTTGGGGAGGAAGGAAAGCTCAGTGGCACCGCGTTTGCCTTTGAAGCAAGACAACAAGGCGCAACACAGGTTCAAATCCCGATCCTGTGCTTAGAAACAACTCCCTGGTATTAAGCACGTTATAAAATAACAATATAATAAAAAAAGAATTCAGCTCCTTCTTTATTTCATTTATTGTTATGCGCCACATGCCCATCGGCCCCAGGCTGCACAAAGAACATGGACAATGAGACAGAAACAAAACATACAATCAGGGTTATTCGAGAATTAGACGGTTTTTTTGATAGAACAGGTGCGTTTTAACTGCTTTCTTGGAGCTTTGCAAAACATTCAATTAGGGGGTGTCAGAGAATTAGCCTTTTCGGTGCAAGGCTTTGTGGGCTATGGAGAGGACTTTTAATTTGATGCTTCTTTGTACTGGTAGTCAGTGAAGGCTTTTCAGGGCTGGGGTGATGTGGTCTCTTCTGTTTAGTCTTAGTAGAATCCTGGCAGCAGTGTTTTGGGCCCTTTGGAGTTTGGTGAGTCTTTCCGGTATTCCTATGTAGAGGCTGTTTGGTAAGCGGATACTTGTTAGTATCAGGGATATGATTGTAAGGGTTCGGTGAAGGAAAGCCAGAAGTAGAATTCCTCTTGTGCTTCTAAAGGTAGGAAAATCACACATTTCTGTAAAGATTCCCAATTTTGTATACTGCATACTGACAAAGAAGAGGCAGAACTTCAGTTTAATTGACAAAGAAGAATTCTGGTAGTTTTTCTTTCACCGATTCCCATGCCTTACTGTCTCCATCTAAAACCAAAAACAGATTATTTTTCACTGGACTTTTGCCTCATTTATTACTGCAGAGACCTCCATTCACAGAGCAGGAATATTTTCCATGGCTACAATGCCTAATCCTTGGCCATTCGATACTTCATAGTCCAAACTCTAGGGATTTAGAAATTGTTGTCTCGGAGTGAGGTCCGGACCAAATTGCAGCTTATCTGAAGACTGCATTAACCCTAAAAAAAGGGAACAGAATGCTGGCTTTTCGGGTGATATTAAGTTTAGAGGCTGTATAGTTATCAACGTAACACTGTAAAATTGTTCTATTGTAAGATGAAAGAGCATCTCTTGCTCCTCATCTGTGGTTGGAGCATCATTATCCTATACCTTTGGAATGTTTGGGGGCAGGTGTACTCCTGTAGGAGGCTCAGTGGGAATTTAAACATTGATGGGAGCCAGTGGAACTGGGTTCTCAATTATCATATAAGCCCAAACGGTCTAGGAGAGAAAAGCATGCTCAACTGACTCAGCTATTTTATGGACCATTTTAAATTCAGTTATGGAAGATACCGGATTGGCTTTTCCTTGAAACTGCCCAATGAGGAGGTGGAAGATTGTACAAGAACTAAAGCCACAACAATTAGAAGCTATGGAACTGTAGCGGCTTTAAGGGCGGTTTGGTAATATTTAAGCATACCGTTTAGAGACCTGCACATAAGTCAGACAATTGCACCCAAGACACCTGAGGAATTGAAGGAGGATTCTTCAGAGGAGAAGTGGAATGGGAGAATTTCCATTCCTAACCGAAGTACCAAAAAATTTCTTGAGACAGTACTGTGAAGAATTTAGAAGAATTAAAGAAATACACTTTGGTGTCATATGTGAACGATTTGTCTCTGATGACAAATGACATTCTGTAGGCTTCAGGGAGGGTAAATCAATATGTGTGTGCACCCTATGATTCTTGTGATTGACCATACTATATCCAGAAGCATTAGTCAGTTTAGAACCTGGTGCAGGATGCACTTTATCCTCCTTTTTTTGATGCTTTGAGAGTTTTGAAAAAAGGTGCATTAAGCATGTTTTAAGCTTTTCTCTAAGTATCAGACAGTCTAGATTTCTTCATTACCGACTGAACACTGGAGGGAAATTGACTCAAACTTCCTAAAAAATAAAAATAAAAAAAATAAATAAAATAAAGGCAGTAGATTCCACCTTCTTGGGCAATTTGTGGTCACCAGAGAGCCCGTTAGTAAGTTTTTCTTATGTCCAATTGGAATTGGACTCTATATGAAGATTCAGGACCTCAACTTCTAATATAGGCTTGTACTACCCAAAGGTTGGTAGAGTGGCGCAGCAGCCAGGCTTATCTCACGAGGGACTATGTGAGCTGTAAATCAGCACACAGAAATCAGAACATACACAGATCCAAAAGAAACAGTTATAAAAAAAATTCTTTTGGTGGCCACACTTTTCAACCTCTATGTTTCGAACGCAGGCAAGTCCTTAAATACAAGTGGGCTTATTGGACCAAAAATTGGTGGCATAACCATTAGATGGGTTGCCTATGCCGACGACTTTTTATTAATGGATTGCACAAAAATAGGACTCCAAAGATTAATCAATGATTTTGGAACGTTTATAGAAGAAAGAAAATTAATCGCAGCAAAACCATAATTTTTCAAGCTGGCTGTAAAAGTTGGACTCCATTCTTTCCTTGCTGGAGTTGTAGCGGTGTCAAAATCAAAAGTCAAGCGGTACTTCGCTATTTGGGGTATGTTTTTGCTAGTAACTCCTGTGTGCTGTTAAGAAGTAATCTGATAGAAAAAGCCAAGGTTGCAATAAATCAAATAAGGGCCATAGAAAGAAAATTTGGAAAATGTACATTAGTACCATGTATTCTATTCTATAGGCTAAAGTTTATTTCAAGACTATCCTATGGGAGTGAATTTTCCCCCGAAATTATACGGCCTATTTTATGACAACTTGAGGCCATGATCTGGCGAAAAATACTATATTATTTTCCAAATTGTGTTCCCTTTGAACTGATCCGGTATGAACTGGGCCTACACTCACTCACTAGTATTATGTATAACAAAAAAATTGGCTCTCTTGAGAAAATGGTTGGTTGCTGAGAGTAGTTTAGTATACTACTACATGAATGATGAAACAAACGGTAACTTCATGTCCAAATTGAAATCAGATTGTGAGAAAAAATAGCTTGATTTATGGTTGTCAATAAAGTCCTTGCTTAGGAACCCAGTAAAGGTTAAGGAGGTAGTTAATGCTTATGACTGGTTGGAAAATAATGTCGTCATAGTAAACTCTAAGCTTTACTATGAAAGTGTCTCCTATTGGAGATGTTTTCCATATCCAGAAGAATATCTGAAGGAATACCCATCAAGAGAATTTAGAAACTCATTTATGCGTTTTAGGTTCAATGTTTTGAATACTAATGAGATTCTGTTTATTCGTGGGTTGAGTACTGAAGGGAATAATGAATGTTGGTTTTGTAAACTAAATGGGGCTATTGAATCTTTGAAGCATCTGCTATTGATATGTCCCATATTAATGGAGAAGACATTAGAAAGTTTCTAAAATCTGCAAGGAGCTGGCCAACCCTGCTGCAGTCTCTACCCCTCCTGTTGCCTCCCAGGCTCTTTGCAATGCCCTTGCCTCTCACTTCATTTCAAAAATCCAGGACATCCTGTCCACCCTCTCCACCCACACTCCTCCTCTTCCCTCTCCATTTGCGCTTGCTGACCCTCCTTTAGCCACCCTCCCACCATCCTTCTCGTCCTTTCCTCTTTTCACCCCTGACGAGGTTGCTAGACAAGTCTGATCTATGAAAGCCTCTTCAAAACAGGTTCATCCCCGTTCCTCTAAAACCATTAAGGACCACATTGACACCCTCGCTCCGGCCCTTGCTAATTTTTGCAACCACTCCTTTGCCTCTGGATCCTTCCCCCCCACCCCTCTCTGACACACTCCTTTGTGCATCCTCTTCTCAAGAAACCCACAGCTGATCCTTCTTGTCCAGCTAACTATCGCCCAATTTCCATTACTCCCTTTCTTGGCAAACTCCTGGAAAAGTTGGCCATCTCTCAGTTTAACCTTCATTCCAATTCTGTTGGCTGTCTCCATGACCACCAGTCTGGCTTCAGAGCTGCCCGAAGCACGGAAACTGCTCTCCTAAACATCTGTGAAGATCTGCTCACCAACCTTGACTCTAACATTCCCTCTGTCCTCATCCTCCTCTATCTCTCTTCTGCCTTCGACATGGTCAACCATACCATCCTGCTCAACCATCTCCGTGAAAACTTGGGTATCACTGATCAGGCTCTGCCCTGGCTGACCTCTTTCCTCTCAGATCGACCCTCCCAGGTCCAACTTGGGTCCTTCCTTTCATCTATCTTCCTCTCTACCTGTGGTGTTCCCCAGGGGTCTAACCTCTCGCCCTGGCTTTTCAACCAATACTTGGCAACTCTCGCCCACTGCATTGCCATTTTCTGCTCAAATTTCCAGTGCTACGCTGACAACACTCAACTCATTTTCAGGCTGCCCTCTGCCACCTCCTCTCCATCTCTCATCTCTGATTGCCTAACTGCCATTCAAGATTGGTGTGCCGCCAATGATCTTTGAATGTCAGCAAGACGGAGATCCTCCTCATCGGCACACCTTCACCATCCTTTCCCCTCACTCTCTGGCCGGCCTCCCTTGGCCCTCCTCCTACCCCCACCTGCGAGGCTAAGAACCTCAGGGTCATCTTTGACTCAACCCTTTCCTTCTCCGCCCACATCTCTGAGGTCTCTAAAAAGTCAAATTTTCGACTGCACCTCCTCAGAGGTACTCTGCCTTTCCTCTCCTTCCCCTAGAAGCTCATGGTATCTCAAGCTCTCGTTCTCTCTAGCTTGGACTATTGTAACAGCCTCTTTCTTTTTTTTTTTTTGGTAACCTTTTTTTTTATTCAGCGTGGCAGCAAAACACAGGCGAACAGCGCCAGGCAATTACAATATGAATACAGATGTACACAATATAGACATACACAGGTTGCTTCATATATAAACATAACCATTGGGCATTTTTATAACATGGGCAGGATGACAGAGAGCTATGATAGGGGTGAGGACTCGAGCTAGTGAGGGGAGGCAGCTGAGGGAGATGTATCCGGTGTCGTATTCAGGTCGGACATATAAGATCCAATCTGAGCCAGATATTCCTAGGCCTGGAGTGAGTGGGTTTTAGCTGAGACCAGGCTTCCTCAGAGTCTGAGGCCCACGTGACCGCTCTTAGCCATTGGGCATGTGTGGGAGGTGAGGGGCGAAGCCAGCAAAGTAGGATGGATCGTACCGCGAGAAGCATGCAGAGGCCAGCTAGTTTTTTGGAATTCCAGGAGAGGCCTGGGAGGTCATGGAAGAGACATACCCCCGGGGAGGGATTGATGAGGTGGTCGAGCATAGCAGATACTGTCGAACAAACTGCCTCCCAGAACTGTGAGAGGCGGGGACAGGACCAAATCATGTGAATGTAATCGGCAGTATCCTGGCCACATCTAGGGCAGCTAGAGGGGTGATCACTGGACATGTGGTGTAATCTGATCGGGGTGTAGTGGAACCTATGTAGTACTTTAAACTGAATCAGCTTGAAACGGGAGTTGAAAGACACCCTGTGTATGCGTTCGCACAAGTGTGCCCAGCGCTCATCTGACATTTCAACACCAAGGTCTGCCTCCCACGCTCGCTTCAGTTTAGTGAACTCTGGAATAGATCTGGACTGCAGCATAGTGTATAGTCTAGATATTTTACCTCTAGTGGGCGAGGGGGAGGTGAGCTCCTCGATGGCAGGGTCGTCCGGTGGTAATGCTGGGAACATCTGGTAATTACGTTTAAGGGTCCTACGAAGGGATGAATATTGGAGCCATACACACTGGCCACTCCTTAAGGACAATGGGAGGTCAGGCCATTCAACGAATATACCCTGATCAAACACATCACGCAGCAACTCATATCCCGCTTCAGCCCAGCGACGAACCATGGCCGCCGGCACCCATGGGACCCCTGGAAGGAAGTTCCAGATAGGGAGGTTGCCATGAAAGGCGTAAGCAGTTCCGGTCAGCCTCCATGTTTTCGCCAATGCCAGGGATGTGCAGGCAACCGGGCTCTGGGAGTCCAGCTCCAGGGGGGCGGGTTGTATCACCAGGGAGCGGATGTCGAAGTTTCTCGAGTCTAACATGTGGGGGGGGGGGGTCTGTTGTGTTAAACCAGTAGGATGTATATTGGATTTGGGATACCAGCCAGTATTTGAGGAAATTCGGGGCGCCAAAACCCCTGTAAATCATAGGGGTAGACAAGGTATTAAGTTTAAGGCGAACCGCACCCGAGTGCCAAAGAAAGGAACTGACAGTGCGGGTCAGCTCACGGAAGAAGCCCTCCCCTGGCCACAAGGGAATATTGGTGAACCTGTAAAGTAGTTGGGGCAACACAACCATTTTCAGTAGACCAATTCTGCCTGCGAGGGATATCGGGAGTTTTTCCCAGACTAGGACTTTAGACGACAGATGTGTAAGATACTTCTGGTAGTTCTCCCTGAAGGTCAGCGCTTGATGGCGCGTTACCTCTATCCCCAGGTAGGTGATCTTAGACTGAGCCCATGTGAACCCCTGGGTGTCGGGGGGAGGGTGGGGAGGGGAGAGTGCACTCCGTGAGTGGGAAGAGTGTGGATTTCAAACAATTCACCTTAAGGCCCGAGATTCGGCCAAAATGAATGACGTCCTCCAGTATTGGGGGTAAATTGATGGAGGGAGAGCGAATAAACAGTGCGTCAACAGCATATAGGGACACTATGTCCGCCGGGCCCGCAGTGCGGAGACCTCTATGCGCATGGAATTGGCGGAGCATATCGGCAAAAGGCTCTATTGCTATAGCAAAGATCAGAGGAGAAAAGGGGCATCCCTGTCTTGTCCCCCTGGCGATCTTAGAGAGGGGAGCAACGGCCGTCGGTGCGGACCCTAGCCACCGGATCAGAGTAAAGCAATCTAACCCAGGAAAGAAACGAGGGGCCAAATGTACAGCTCTCGAGGACCCGCCACAAATACCTCCATGAAACCGAATCGAACGCTTTTTGCATGTCAAGCGTGGCAGCCACCGCTTGTGTCTCGGGGTTTACTCTATTAAATTAAAGAGACGCCTAAGGTTCAGAGAGGTAGAGCGACCTGGGATGAAGCCCCCCTGATCTGGGTGGATGATAGATGGTAAAAATGGAGCCAACCGGAGTGCGAGTAGCTTGGCGTAGATTTTGACATCGCAATTTATAAGTGAGAGCGGGCGGTAGGAACCGCATTGCGAGGGGGATTTACCAGATTTAAGTAATACTGCAATTGTGGCTTCGCGGAGTGAAGGGGGAAATACGCCGGCCTCCACCGATTCCTCCCAGAGAGCCAAAAGGTGAGGAAGCAACAGTGATTTATAGCGCTTATAAAATTCAACTGGGATACCATCCGAGCCAGGGGCTCTCCCCGAGGATAAGGAGTCCATAGCATCAGAGAGCTCCTCGAGCGTGAGTGGGGAATCAAGGGAGCCCGCGGCCTCCGGAGAGAGAGTCGACAAAGGAAGGATATCGAGAAAGTAATCAACCTCCACCTCTGACACCTCATCAGAGTTGGAATATAGGGCTTCATAGAATGTGAAAAATTCCGTATTGATATCCTGTTAGGTGACAGCCATAGAGCCGTCAGACCTCTCAATCCCAAGTATATGTGGGGAACCCGTTTCATGACGGATCAGTCTAGCCAGAAATTGGCCAGGGCGTTCACCCTCCCTGTATCTCCTCGCCATGCCAGGGTTATCTAAAAAATTTTGTTCGCGCTCCGCAAGGGATCGGAACGTATCCAGCTCCACCCCGATATCCGCCAGGGTACCCGGGGCGGATTGAAGTGAGCATTTAGCCTCCAGGATCGATCATTTGGATTCACTCACGGCGAGATCTCTCCGGATCGACTTAAGGACACCATTCTCCTTTAACAGCGCTATCCCTCTAATATAAGCCTTAAAGGACTCCCATAGAGTGGCCTGTGATGCTACCGAGCCCCTGTTCGTCTCGAAGAACTCCTCAATAGATACCTCGAGCTCGGAGCAAAACTCCGGATCCAGAAGGGAGAGGGGTTTCAACCTCGAGATCGACTGGGATCCGGCCCCCAACCTATGGTGACGGTTACCGGAGAGTGGTCAGACAGGGTTCTGGGAAGGATCATTAGCTGTATGACATTCTTAACCAATTCGTTGGAGAGCACCCATCTATCAATACGGGAATAGGAATCGTGGACTGAGGAGTAGAAAGAGTAAGCACGAGAATCCGGGTAGAAGAACCTCCATGCATCAACCATGGCGAGACGGGGTAGGGATGATAGTGCAGCATAGGCTGCCCTGGAAAGTTGACGGGGCCTGGACCCAGATCTATCGAGGGCTACATCAAAAATTGTATTAAAATCACCCCCCCAGAGGATGGGGACGAGGGGGAAGTCATCGAGGAGGGACGTGACCTGTACATAGAAATCAGGGTCATCTATATTAGGGCCATAAATGTTCAGCAGGACTATCTCCTTGTTTTGAAGTGTGGCATGAAGCAGTACATATCTGCCTTGGGGGTCAATTTGTGAAGAAATAAGAGTGAACTTGAGACTCTTATGGATGAGAGTCATGACCCCACGGCTTTGGGAGGAGAAATCGGTGAAGAATCTATGGAGACCCCATGTTTTGTCAAATCTCACACACTGTTCCGTGCGGGTATGTGTCTCCTGCAATAAAAGAAGCTTGGTCCCATGACGCTCAGCCTGCAGCTGGAGCTGCCTCATCTTTTTGTAATTACCCAACCCCCATACATTCCAGCTCAAAGGTCAAGTCACTCCCAGAAATTGATGCAGGGACGATTGTATCAGGAAAAAATGTCGATGACCGATGGGCCAGTTTAGTAGCCCTGCGGAAACAGTCACTGAGTATCACTCCGCGGTCCGCCTTTGCTGCCAATGTCAAGCTTTTAGTAACATAATCCCCAACATGTCCCACCCCCACGCACATCCCTCCCCCAAACAGAGGGATGACAATCCCAAAACCCCTCAACCAAAACCAAACGAAGGGCATCAGCGCCTGGGGGCCTGTAGGCCGGATTGGCCGCGTCTCTCCGGGCGGCGGCAGGTCCAAGTGAAGCAAAAGGTGCCAACAGTGGGAATTTGCACGTAACTTGGACGGGGTTTTTGCACATGTTGATGTGGCACATTCGTAAAGATGAAACAATCTAAGCAGATTACAAAATAGAGAACCAGTATGTCCCCGATACAGGAAGATGGCCGGGCTTGGGCCCTCCTCAGCGGGGCTGAATGATAACTGTAGAGCCGTGATCAGAGGAGGGGAATCAGCCCGGGTAATGTTCATCAATGAACTTGGAGGCCTCTTCTGGGAGCGTGAAGAAGACCACCCGGTTGGCATGTTCTATGCGAAGTTTGGCGGGATAGAGCATGGCGTATTTAATTGAGTGGTCCCGCAGCCTGCGTTTGACCGCTAGGAAAGTCTTGCGTTCACGCTGGATGGCCATCGAAAAGTCTGGGTAAAGATGGATCCTTGCGCTGCCCAGTAGGAGCTCGCCCTTGAGTCTCGCGGCCCTGAGGAGGGCATCACAGTCACAAAAATTCAGCACACGGGCTATGATGGGCCGAGGAGGAGCACCAGGCTTGGGTTTAGCCGTCAGGGCTCGGTGTGCATGCTCTATGGTGAATTGCGGGGAGGGCTTGGGTGAGTCGAGGAGTGTCAGTAATGTGTGTTCAACGAAATCTTCCATTGATTCATGAACCTCATTCTCGGGAACACCGATAATTCGGAGGTTATTGCGCCTTGATCGGGATTCCAAGTCCTCTTCTTCTCCACATCGAGGACTCGGTTGGATAGAGCGACGACCTCAGAACGCAGGGCACCCAACGCATCCTCGGCGGAGCCCACCCGTGTCTCGACCTCCGCCACCCGGCTATCTGTCCTCTCAATGTGGGCCTTGATAGAGGATATAGTGCCGTTCATGTCGTCTAGTTGGAGTGCAGTGCGGTGAAGCCCTCACGGATAAAGTCCATCATATTTTGAGACTCCGGAGCTGTGGCGGATGATGACGCAGTGGGGGCCTGCTCGGTGGTTTCCTCTGGCGATCTCACCGGCGTCTTCGCAAACATATTGATGGAGCTCTGTTTCTTTGCGGCCCCCTTGGTCATCTTGGTGATATTGGAGTTCCAATGGGGTAAGGGGGGGGGGATCACAGCAGCTCAAGAAAAAAGGTGGGGGGAGCTCAGACCGTACAACACGTAGGGCAGTAAGCAAGGCGTGATGTAGGGCAGGTGGTCTTCCAGGGAGGGCCAGCGACTGTGGACCCGTATGTGTAAGGCTTGTGGCTGCTGGTGCAGCCTGCGGGGGGTTCAGCTTGCCCCAGGTGACGTGGAAGGCGCAGTCCGAGGGCCTCGGCCGTGAGGCGAGTCTGTAGGAGGGGTGGGAGAGAGCACCACCCAGCCCTGTACACTGTCGATGAGATGGACAGGCGGTGGCTTAGGAGCAGCAATGTAGGTTGTAGCAGGCACCGGGAGACCCCTGGCCAGGAGTCCCCACAGAGTGGAGATGTGGGTGGCTAGCGTGTGTCGGCGGGGGAGCGCGGCACCAGGTATGCGAGGTGCGCTGCAGCTCAACCCAGTCTCCGGAGTCTCGTTGAGGGGGGTAGGGGTGAGGGCCTCCAATGGTCGGCCCCTCTGGCGAGCACGGTCACGGTCCAGGACGGGCCAGGCTGCTGCGGCGCTGAGGGTGTCTTCCGAGGCGGCGGCGGGACGTGCCGCGGCAGCAGCCGTGTGCACAACCCCCCCCCCCCCTCGGCAGTGAGTGGCGGTCCCAGGATAAGTGCAGGGTCGACGCTCCGGGGGGGGGGGGCTTCCTCATGCGGCGAGTCTTGGCAGAAGTGGGTGGGGGGGGGTAAGGACCTCGGAGTGCCCCACGGGTCCTCGCTCAAGTGGATGTCGGCTCCGGTGTGTAGAGAGGCCCGGCGTGTCCCACGGCCGGGGCTGAACGTTGGCGCGAAGACGCCTTGCTGGTGGGGGAGGGGCACGGAGATATCAGGATATCAGGGCCCCCGACACAGTTTCTTGTCAGGATTCGGGCCAGATGATGCTCAGCGCCCAAGTCGAGCCCTCCAAGGTAGACTGCCAATGCGGGAAAGTGCCGAAAAAAAGATCATGCGACCTGCCTGCCGGAGAGTAACTTTCAGGCGGCCATCTTGTTCGGCGCTCAACAGCGCCCCCCCCGTAACAGCCTCTTTCTAAATCTACCTGCCTCTACTCTCCGCCCTCTGCAACTAATCCAGAACAGGACTGTGAGCCTTGGCCTCAAGCCCTGGGATCGTATCTCTCCAGCTCTGAAATCTCTTCACTGGCTCCCAGTGGATGCAAGGATTAAATTCAAAACCCTCTGCATTGTCCGCAAGGCTTTCTGGGGCCTGGGTCCAAAATACCTTCAGCTATCCCTCCGCAAATACCTCCCCTCTCGAGCTCTTCGCTCCTCTACCTCCAACTCACTCAGGGTCAGTCGTTTTTCTAAGAAACGAGCTGGGGTAGATCTCGGTCTTCGGCTGGGGCCTCCCTCTGGAACAGCCTTCCTGCCACTCTAAAACCTGAGGAGAACCATCTCCGGTTCCGGTAGCACCTCAAGACCTTCCTCTTTTCTTCTGCCTTCGCTCCCCCTCTCCCCTGCTGATCGGTTCTCTCTTGGCACCGTGCACCTGGCGACCCTCTGTCTTTTGGGCCCAGGTACATGCTCATCCTGTCACCCTCCCGCACTGCCTCCGGGCCACCCCTTGCACTGGGGTCTGTATCTGTACCCATAAAGCCCCCCCTTTTTCTTCCTGCACTTATTGGACCTACCCTGTCTGCTGCCTTAAACCTAGCACTTTCAAATTGCTGGCTGCATTACCACTGTTTGTTGGCTTTATTATTTATTTATTGTTATTTATCTGTTTCTCCTCTGCTTCGCACTTTCCACCTCTCCCCCCCTTCCATGCACTTTTCCCCACCCCCCCTCTCTCATGCACTTGCACGTTCTCAATGTCACTGGGCCTAGTAAGATCGCTGTTTTGTTCTCCCCTGTTCCCCTCCCTTGCCTTGTCGCGCTCCGAAACACTTGTGTACAAGCGCGATAGAAATAAAATATCAATCAATCTCAATGTTTGTAATGAATACAGCTTTCGTCGATAGAGACAAACTTTGGTATGAAATGCTTCATGGTTCCTCTAATGTATTGAAAATGAAAGTGAATTAGTTCCTGAAAAATACATGTTCTCTTGTATGAAAATTCGTAGGAAGGTGTTTTATGGTATATTCTTGGCAATGGATTTTCGCTTCAAGACGTTTACCTAGGTTGGCACCTATTTATCAATGTGGATCTGTGGTACGCCTATATTATAATACGAGATAGCAGTGTAACCTGATAAAATGGTGACAGGCCTTTGTGTTGGTAGGACAATAGGTTTTTAAAATGGGAATCAAAGATTGTAACATATGGAAATGACTTGTTAAGTGGAAACTTCCTTTTTTTTTATACGGTAATGAAATGTATTGTTGTATTTCAATTGTTTTGTGGTTTGTATGTGCTTTTGCTATTGAATATTTTTGTAAAGGTTTGAATAAACCAAAACAAATTAATAAAATAAATTTTAAAATAAACAGGTTACAGACCATGTGTTTGTTGATCCACAGACAATTTTAATTACGGTCTGGGCAGAATTTAAAGTGCGTCTTATCCATGTCTGGGAAGGCAGCCGGGCCATAAGGGGAAAGGGAGGAAAAATACATTGTATAATGACCGTCCCCCCCCACTCTCCCTACTGTAAGGGCCTATGCCCGTTGGCCCTTCCAAGGCCGAAAGGGGTCTGTCGAAAGTTGACTTCGTCCGATTGAGGCCTTTCCTTTTTCTTGTTCTTAACCGTGTCGAGAGAAAAGCGTCGGGCGTAAAAGGACAGAAAGAGAAACTGTCTTTTAAAGTTTGCAGAAGCAAATGGCGTTAGCCGAAATTGAACTCACACTCAAGGCAAGTAATTACCAAAGAAATACTTTATCAAATAATAATATCAAACGCACATTAGGATAGGAGGAGGAATAAAGCAGGTGAGTCAATTATGTACTTTTCTATCCACACACAGACTGATTTTAGCCAGGTCAGTAAAAAATGTATAGTTACTCACCGTAGTGACTAACTTACTCTTAGTCCATAGTCCCCTTTCCTCCATACTCCATGGGCGTCCCTCGCTAGGGACAGGAGACTGAACCTTTTTCACCAGAAACAACCTTATTCCCCTTTAAATTTAGAGGTGTGCAGGGGTGCGGCCCTGGGAGCATGCGCTCCCCTGACTCCGTCCACCGGCGCCACTCCACGGTTCCCATTGACCCGTCGAAAATATTTAACATTGCCTAATGACACCAGTATTATTAGGGGAGAGGATGGTGGGACATGGAGAAAAGGGGACTATGGACTAAGAGTACGTTAGTCACTACGGTGTGTAACTATTAATTACTCTCACGTCCTGTCCCCTTTTCTCCATACTGCATGGGCGATTACAACTGAATGTAGCCCCAGGGTGGAAAGGAAACCCTCCTTAAGAAAACAGATTCCTTAGCACCGACTGTCCAAAAGCCGTGCCTGACTTAGAGCCGGAGACCAAACCGTAGTGTTTACAGAAAGCCAAAGGGGTGGCCCAGGTGGTTGCCCTGCTGATGATTTGCCACGGCACCTGCTGCTGGAATGCGATGGCGGTGGCCTTGGCTCAGACAGCATGGCCGAGCAGGTTAGCTGGAAACGGTTTGAGCTGCCCCTCATAGGCCTCCTTGATGGCCGAAACTATCCACCTTGCTATAGAGGTCTTGGATGCCTTATAACCGGGCATTGACCCCCCCCCCCTCACCCCTGCCTCCCAAAGGTGACAGAGCGTCCGACTTGCGGAAGTCCTTGGTCCTGTCCAGATAGAATTTCAGAGCACATCTGACATCCAGACAGTGCAAGACCCTCTGAGCATCGTCCTTAGGGTCGGCAAAAAACATAGGTAAGACTAGCTCCTCATTCAGATGGAGAGCGAGGCTAACTTAGGTAGGAACGGGGGGGTGTTCTCAGGACCACCATAGCCTTGTGAAAAGTAGCATAGGGTTCTGAAGCTCTCATTGACTCTGCGAGCAGAGGTGAGGCCCACCAACAGAGCCGTTTTAATGGTGATCAGCCTGATGTCCGCGGAGACCATTGGCTCGAATGGTTTGTGCGCCAAGGCACCCAACACCCCAACACTACATTGAGGTCCCACACAGGGTGTGGTTTCTTGATGGGAGGGAAGAGCCTGGCGAGTACCGCCAAATGCTGCTTGACCACCGGGTTGGAAGAGGAGATGACCTACTCCTTTCAAATTCTGTAGGCCCCTATGGCTGCCAAAAAGGTGCAGCATGTATCCACCTGCACACCCGAGTGAGCAAAGTGTGCAGAGATGGAGAGCACATCATCCAAAGTGCACGTGAGGGGGTCGATATCTTTAGAGTCAGCCCAGTGACGGAACCTAGACCATTTACTCTTGTACTGGCTCCTAGAAGCCTTGCTCCTAGCACCATAGACCCAGGTGTTTCAGCGTGACCTACTCAGGAACCACGCTGCAAGGGCTAATTTCTGTTGAGCGGGGTGGCTGACCCTGCTTCCTGCTGCGCAAGGAGATGAGCTGAGCACGGCGGCAGGTGAATGGGCGGCCTGTCCATGAGGCTGAGAAGCTCAGAGAGCCACGGTCTCGCCGGCCGCCACAGAGCTATCAGAATGATGCCGAGGTGACACGATTCCTTTATCTTGCAGATCGCCCTGTGGATCAGGGGTGCAGGAGTGAAGACATACGCTGTCATGCCGTTCCACTGAATCTGGAATGCATCAGTCAGGGAGCCGGGGCCCTGCCTGTACGCAAACTGCTGGCACTTCTTGTTGTACCAGCAGGCAAAGTGATCCACCTGAGCATGCCCCCCCATCTGCTGAAGATCTCCAGTAGCACCTGATAGTTCAATTGCCACTTATAATTGTCCGCTCCTAGTCTGCGGAGCCTTTCCGCTTCCAGGTTGGACTCCCCTGGAAGGTGGATGGCCCTCAGGTAGATGTTCTCCAGGGCCTAGTCCCACATGCTGACCGCTAGGTTGCACGGTGGAGGGGACCTGGTACCACCCTGCTTGTTGACACAGTACATGCTGGGGTTGTCTGTCTGGATGAGGACGGCCGAGAAAGCTTTGAGAGCTAGCGAGATGGCTTTCAGCTCCAGCCAGTTCATATGAACCTCCTGCAGGGTCCAGACTCCATGGAGACTGTGGTTGTCCAAAGTGGCCCCACAGCCTTCTAGGGAGGAATCCGTAGTAATGGTGACCTGCGGGGCCGGCTGGCAGAAGGGCTTGCCCATCCGCAGGTTGCAGTCCCTGGACTACTATGTGATGTCCGGGTGGAGAGAAAGGAATGCTGACAAGCTCTGCTTGGGAGCACCGCTCCTGATTCCATGAGGCTGCGAAGTGCAGCTGCAATCTCCTCATCTTGAGTCTCGTGTAGGGTACGGCCAGTAGGATCGATGCCATGATGCCCAAGTAGTGTTCATACCACCATGCTGAAGTGAGTAGTGGCCCTCTTGATGGCCGTGACCTTGTCCTCCGAAGGGGGGGGGGACTCTCTCTGAGGTCATGTCCCAGATGAGGCCAAGAAAGGTCAGGCTCTGCATAGGCTGCAGCTGAGACTTCTTGAGGTTGACCGAAAACCCCAGCTCATGGAGTGTGATCATAAGGGTGGAGGAAGTGTGTTGAAACGCCTCTGGAGTTCTCGCCCTGATGAGTCAGTCGTCCAGGTACGGGTAGACGTGGTGGCCCTGAGGAGGGCTGCCACAGCATTCATGAGTCTGGTGAATACCCTAAGGGCTGAATTGAGACCGAATGGTAGCAACTTGAATTGGAAATGGCAGCCCATGATCCTGAATCGAAGGAAGGAGTGGTGCGGGTGCAAAATCGAGACGTGTAGATAAGCGTCCTTCAGATCCAGGGAACACATCAATATACCTTGTCTAGTGTCTCTGCAATGAGCGCTGGCGTAACCATCTTGAATTTTTGAAGAGGGAGGGAGAGGTTGCGGGTGGAAAGGTCCAACACAACTCTCAGGCCAGCCTGGTTCTTTTGTATGGCGAAAATCCTTTAATAGAGGCCCGATCTTCTCTGGGAGGCTGGGACTTCTTCCACTGCCTGGTTCTCGACGAGCGACCGAAATTCCACCAACAGAGTTGCTGTACCAATCTGTGGGAGGGAAGGCGGAGGGAGTAGAGGAAGGGATCAGTAGGCAGTACCCTGTGCAAACTACAGAGAGGATCCAGGGGTCTGCAAACTTCTGATGCTAAAACTGTACGTGAAGGGTAAGCCTGCCCCCGACCGGAGACACGTGGACCCGAAGGGATGCGTCATACCTTCTTTCCCTCTGATAATGTGCAACGAGACGGATAGCCCTTAATGTGGAAGGATGTAGAGCTATATTACAGTAGAACACAGAGGGGAGGCTCCAACCACATATAGATTTGTTGACTACACATTCATATTTGTATGTCTGCTGAGTTATAATGACTTAATTGCATAAACATGCTACAAAAGTAAGCTAAGTAACCCTTGGTCAAATAGTATGTTATGTGGATTTAATCCGTACACATCATGAATCAACACATTTTGCTCATGAATACTGCTTTATTGTATTAGCAGGTAGGGCCCGATTGCTAGGCCAATATTCTTACTTCATACTTTTTGAGCTAAAAGATATAAACAATATAAGAAAAGGTACAAAACAAAATCAAAACAACCAATATCGAAATCATGAGTGTGTTAGTACTGTCTTTGTGGTAAGTATTCCATCATAGTTAGCCATATCACAAAGCAAAGACAAGCAAAACAGCAATTTTTGAAGTACAAAAATGTGAAAAAGACAATTAATATACAAGTGTTTCCTTGAGATAGTTAAAAAAAGGAAGGAACATGCTTGAAGTCTGTGCAAGTATCTGCTAGTCTATTGTTTTTAGGCTAGCGTTTGAGGCTGAAACTTGCTGCGGGAACCAGCTATTTAGTGGATTGAGTGTCCCAACAGAGGACCAAACCATTGGTCAAAATCATCTTCCTTCCCTCTGAAGCTGCGGAGGAGGAAGGGGACTGAAAAAAGCCCTTGCCCCCCCCACTCCCTCCCTTAGTTGTTTGCGCCGGTGCTGACTCGGCTGCCTGGACCTCCGTTCTTGGAAGCCACGGAAACCCTGAATGCCCGCCCCTTGTCAGAGCGTTGATGTGACTGGGTGTATGCCTTTTTCCTTATATCTAGCTCCACATCGCTGGTGGTGTGAAAGAGGTTACCACCCTCAAATGAAAGGTCCAATATGCGTTCCTGGAGGTCTGGGTTAAATTTGATAGCCCGAAGCCAGGCAGTCCTTCTCATGTTCCTGGCGATGCATATGGCCCGGACAGAGGTGTCGGTGTGTGCCACGGTGGCCTCCATGAGGTCTTGCGCCACCATTTTAACCTCTGCCAGTCCCGCCTTGAAACGTGACTGGCTCTGTACCGGATGTTCTGGAAGGAAGTCTGCTATTTATCACCAAAATATCTGGTTAACGACTGCCAGCATGGCATCCGCGTTGGATTAACAAATATGCAGTGAAGCGTTGGAATAAAGCTTCTTCCCGTACACCTCCAAGATCTTTTCATTGTCTAGCAGTGTCTAGGATGAGGTGGCTGAGGACTGTGGCTTTGAATAGAGTGACACCGCAGCAATTAACAAAGAGTGTGGTTGAGGGTGGGCTGGCAGCAAGAGTGGATCCGCCTTCATTTGCCTATACCTGGCGTCCAGGTGCCTATTGACAGGCTGGACACCCCTTCTTGGCCAAGGCGACAACGTCCTTCTGCATCGGGATTCCCGTACTAGCCGCGGGGCATAGAGTGAAGACCTCTGCAAGTACCCCCAACTCCGGTTGTTCCACTTTGGGTTGAGGAAGCCTAAGTACTCAGCCAGACTTGCGAGTTATTCGTGGAAAGCCTTGGCAGATGTTGGTGTGTCGGGGTCCTCTTCCTCGTCTGTGTCCACCATGGCGTTCGGCTGGTCCGGAGTGGGTGGAGTAGTGCTGGATGCCGAGGTCTGAGGTGTGGAGACCAGAGCCGGAGGCTGGTACGGAACTGCCTGAACTGGGGGAGGGAAGGGAGCCGGAATCGGCAGCAGGGGCTGCACCGGGGCCTGCAGCGCTGGAGCCATAGGAGGAAGGCGCAGACGAAGGGGCCGGCGGGAACATGGTCCTGATCACATCCCCAAAGATTGCCCCCATCTGAGGAGATTTCATGAGCGTGAGGGACTTTTCAAAGAACCTGTCCTCGCAGGCCAGTGGGGTGGCAGTTGATATTGACGGGTTAGCGTGTGGCTGCTGGAGCCGGTGCGTACTCTAACTGTTAGCAGGGTACACCTGCCTGCGCTGATGGATAAACTCCAGGCCACATACCTGGTTGACACCAGTGCCATTTTGAAACTTGTTCTCCCACCTCCTCTGTTCCTCGGGCGGTATCGGACAAGCGGCCATCTTGTCTGGCAAGGCAGCCATCTTGTCGAGCTGCATGCCTTGTGCTGAAATTGTATTGCTTGGCTCACTGGGCCCAGCCTCATCTAGGACTCTTGGCGATGGAGCCTCAGACCTTCCCTGCACGTCAGGCAGAGGCCTGGTAGTCTTGTTGCCTTCAGCAGTATCGCCGGCAGTGCAGCGTGCAGGTGACCTCTCTGCCTTGTTGCCGGTAGAAGGGCGTATTCCCTCAGCACTGTCTCCGGAATGATCTACAGACCCCTCGGTCGGTAGCTGAATAAGCCTCGGTACTCGTGCTGGTGTGAGAACCTGAGAGGTTCCTCCCATCTGGGTGTTTCATAAGGAAGGAATCACACTTGCGGGGTGCGCTGGGAAAGAGCGCCCACCCTTGGGCCTTGACGTATGTCTGATGAAATCCTTCAAATCCTCTGGAGGTGACTTCTGGAAGAGCTCCCTCCACCTTGCTATCCTGTTTCTTCAGAGCACGCAATGAAAGTGCGTTGCACGTGCTACAACCTTCCCAGCCATGGTCGGGGCCATGGCAGCGGAGGCAAAGAGCGTGGGGATCAGATGTTGGGTAGAGCCCCTTGCAGGCTGGACACCTGCTGAAGCATGTTGAAGTCGACATGTGCCGGGGAGGAGAGTGACGCCATAGGACCGAGTACTTGACTGATAAAAGAAGACCAAAAAAAACAGAAGAAAGGATCCCGGGAAGATCGCGTGGTTTTTAAATGGCTGAAGCCAAATCCAGGAGCGATGGTGAAATCGGCCAGTTTGGCGATGCAGAAAAGGGGACTGCGGAGTGGTGCCAGTGGGCGGAGTCAGGGGAGTACATGCTCACAGGGCAGTGCCCCGTGCGCCTCTACATTTAAAGGGGAAGGTTTTTTCTGGTGAAAAAGGTTCTGTCTCCCGTCCCTAGCGAGGGACGCCCATGCAGTATGGAGGAAAGGGGACGGGTCGTAAGAGTACACATATTTATATCAACTCTGCATCATAGTATTTTAAGTAAGTTTAAGAATGGAAAGAAGCAACAATAACAGATAAGCAAAAATGTAGCTATTCTTTGAATGGACGAGACAGTCTTTTCCCTAACTAGAAAGGAGTTCTTCAGTAGGAATGAAAGATTTACTTCAGGGAAACCAATAATGCACAAGTCAATAGGAATGCAACAGTTCTGATCTAAATCTTAGTACAGGTATGTAGCAAGTTCGTTTTTCTTTCAAATGTTACAGGAATTTTGCAGAAGCCATCCTGAAGAGGGAGAAGTGGTTAGGCCTGGGCAACTGGATTGGGTGAACACCCAAACAGCAGAAACAGTACTCCAAAATCAAAGGAGTGACAGAAATGGCTAAAGGTAGGTTCACCTGAGCCCCACAGAACTTTGAGAGTAGAGAGGCTGATGCAGCTGAGCGTCTTTTGGATGGATGGCTGCAAACTTGGTCTCCTAGTCCTTGGTTATGGCAGATGGGCTCGAGCAGCAGTAGTCCAGAGGAATCCTCTCCACCAAAGAAGAACAAGTTACTCTCTTACCTGGTAACGTTCTTTCGATGGGATGGTCCGACGACGTATTCCATATCTATGACAGTAATCATCACCGCTGTGCTGCTTCGGAAAATTTTCAGCGTCTGCATCCTGCGTCGATGACGTCGATACTCCGTCCTCGAGTGCCTCCGTCGAGCCGACGTCACCGGATGTTATAAGAAGGACGCACGACGCCCGTAGCCTCAGTTGTAGTTTTTTCCCCAGAACGTGTGGCACCAAACCACTGCCAGCATGACCACAGAAAGCCTTGCGGAAACGTAAGCTGCAATCGCATAAGAAATTCTGTAGCGGGGCAGGTAGGGAGGGAGCGATACGGAATACGTCGTCGGACCATCCCATCGAAAGAACGTTACCAGGTAAGAGAGTAACTTGTTCTTCGAGGGGATTGGGTCCTCCGACGTATTCCACATCTATGACAGACTCCCAAAGCAGTACCAACGTATGGAGGAGGGAAAAAGAATTTAGAGCATAGAAATTTAGAATGTCCAAGCAAATTGCAGAGTTAAGGACCGCCATGCCAAAGGCCAGATCCTGCCCATGGATAGAATCTCGGAAGTAGTGTCGTACAAAAGTATGGACCGAAGCCCATGTGGCTGCTTCACAGATGTTACGAATAGGAACACCCCTCTGCAGGGCAGTAGAGGCAGCCATACCCCTAGTAGAATGGGCCTGTAAGCCTACCATAGGGTCCTTATCCGCCAAGCGGAAACATTCAGAAATTGCCAAGATAATCCATCTAGACAAAGTCTGCTTAGTAACAGCTTGTCCCAAACGCCTTCCAGCGTAACCAATAAAGAGCTGATCGTCCACTGTGACCCGGGACATGCGTGAAATGTAGAAACTTAAAGCTCTCCTAGGATCCAACCTATGGAGCCTCTCCTCTTCCTTACAAGGATGTGAAGGAAGATAAAATGCCGGAAGAATAACCTTCTGGCTTAAATGAAATTCCGACACCACCTTCGGAAGAAAGGAAGGACGAACTAAGGACAATCCTGTCCTTATGAAACACAGTGAAGGGTGGCTTAACTGAAAGTGCCTGCAACTCACTCACTCTGCGAGCAGAAGTGACCACAACTAAAAATACAGTTTTAAGGGTTAACAGTTTTAAAGGACAAGAATGGAAAGGCTCAAATGGAGCACCCATTAGAAACTTGAGAACAAGGTTCATATCCCAACCGGGCACCTGGAAAGGCGACGGCGGAAACACATTAGTGAGTCCTTTGAGAAACTGAGAAATTAAAGCAATTTTGAAATAAGAACACTCCTCAGACGAGTGCTTAAATATGGACAGCGCTGCTAGGTAACCTTAAACGGTACCCACTTGCAGGGCCTTGTGGGCTAACGAAAGCAAAAAAGACAGAACCACAGGAATGTCACATAAAAAAGGATCCACATTCTGAACCCTGCACCAGTCGCAGAACTTTCTCCAACGGCAACGGTACAGGGACTTTGTTGCCGGCCGTCTGGCCGAAAGCAACACCTCCATCACGTCTTCAGGGAAGTCCCAATCCTTATACCTCAACCTTTCAGAAGCCAAGCGTGAAGGTTGAGGGTTCCGACCTCTGGATGGAGAACCTGACCCCCACCACCCGTCCCGTGAGAGCAGGTCGTCTCGGTAGGAAAGACGACATGGAGGGCAGATGGACAAGTCAAGAAGGTCCAGTTACCACATCCTCCGGGCCCAAGCCAGAGCAATGAGGATCATCCGGGAACCGAACCTCCGTAACCTCCGCAGCACTTGCGGGAGGACGGGGACTGGAGGAAACGTGTACAGCAGTGGGAAGGACCACTCCACACGAACGCGTCACCTAAAGCTCCTTTTGGAGGAAATTCCCGCGAGCAGAACCTTTCGTACTTCCGGTTGACACTGGAGGCGAAGAGATCCACTTGAGGGGTCCCCCAAAGGGCGAAGATCTCCAGGAGAATCTCCTGCGCCAGCTCCCACTCGTGAGAGATCGCGCTCTGTCTGCTCAGAGCGTCCGCCGTCGTGTTTTCGTCTCCGGCTAGATGAACTGCCGAGATCAAAACTTCCTACTGGATGGCCCAGAACCAGAGCTGCATCGCCTCCCTGCACAGAGGAAGTGACCTGCCCCCGCCCCCCTTTTGTTGAGGTAGTGCATGGCCACTGTGTTGTCTGTCAGAATCAGGACATTCTTCCCTCGCACAGATGGCAAAAAAGCCTTCAGGGCAAGCATGACGGCCCTCAGCTCCAACAGATTGATATGGTGTCTGGACTCCGATGGAGACCAACGACCGCTGACTGTCAGCTTGTTGGCATGAACTCCCCATCCCGTGAGGGATGCGTCCGTCACGATCGTCACCTCCGGCCAGGGTAGCCAAAATGGAGGCCCCTTCATCAGATTGCCTTTGATGGCCCACCACAGAAGGTCCTGGGCGACCGAGGGTGGCACCTGAACGGGGTCCGACATCCTGCCGGAGGACTGTGACCACTGCATCTTGAGGGCCCATTGCAGAGATCTCATCCACAACCTGGCCTCTGGCACCAGAAGAATGCAGGATGCCATGAGGCCATGAGGCCGAGCAACCTCAAGAACTCGAACGCCGGGAGACTCTGGGCGTGTTGAAACTTGTGCACCATCTGCTGAATGTGATGAGCCCTCACCTGCGAGGAAAACACTGCTCCAGGGATGTGTCGAGCGCTGCTTCGATTACTGGAGCCGCTGGGGTGCCGTCAAATGGGACTTCAAGTTGAGGGAGAAGCCCAGCTTGTGAAGGGAATGGCAGGTGACGGCAGATGATCCAGGACTTGCTCGGGAGAGCGCGCCCTGATCAACCAATCGTCCAGGTAGGGGTAGTCGTGAATCCCCCATTTCCTGAGATATGCTTCCACCACCACCATAAGCTTGGTGAAGACCCTCGGGGCAGAGGTCAATTCGAACGGCAGGAACCAAAACTGAAAGTGCAAGTCTCCAACCGTGAACCTCAGGTACTTCTTGTGCTTGGGATGGATCGGCACATGAAAATAAGCGTCCTTGAGGTTGAGAGACACCAACCAGTCCTGAAGTTGAAGGGCCTGGAGGACTTGAGAAAGAGTAACCATCTTGAACTTGTCCTTCCTGAGGAGCTTGTTCAAACCACGCAAGTCTATGATGGGTCTCAATCCCCAGTCTTTCTTTGAAATCAAAAAATAAGCGGACTACCATCCTTTGTTCCTCTCCGGTACAGGCACCAGTTCTATGGCGCCTTTCTCCAGTAGGGTCTGAATTTCCTGCGCAAGGAGCGGATCCGGACTCTTCAAAGAGAGATTCCATGGTGGATTGTCGTGAGGCCTCTGGCGGAAAGGAAGACAGTAGCCGTGGGCTATGATCTCCAGAACCCAACATCTGAAGTAATGGCACGCCACTCTACAAGATGCTGCGCCAGCTTTCCCCCAACCGGCGAACCATGGGACATGGCCTCATGACTGAGCTGAAGCGGCTGCAGCAGTGCCTGAAGGCAAAGAGTTAACTACCCGAGGGGCCTTGGCACCTCGAGTACCCCGTTTTCCACCTCTGGCACTCCTACGGTGGCCCCTTTGACTTGCAGCTACTCTCGATTTACTAAAGGATGAGTAATAACGAAAGGAACCTCCCCCTCCATTGCTGTCCCCTAGGACGAAAAGGCAGAGGTTGGCGAACTGCAGCGCTCAACGACTTTGTTGCAGCTTTGGAGGTCTGCAACCTCTCAATGCTCTTGCCAGCCTTGCTGCCAAAAAGATGTTCACCATCAAAGGGCATGTTGGAGCCGGGCCTGCACATCAGGAGCAAACCCCGACTTCCGCAACCACGCAAACCTGCGTATTAAAGGTGCTCGCCGCCATGGACAGGCTGACACAATCTGTCATGTCCAGACCCGACTGAACGGACTCACACATGGCATCCTTGCCATCCTGCACAATAGCAAGAAAACCATCCCGTTCCTCCCCTTCGGGAATATGTTCACCCGCTAACGAAATACAGTTCCACAGAGTGTGCGTGAAACGTGACAAGGCACACACAGAGTTGGCTGCCTTTAAAGCCATACCTCCTGAAGAAAACACTTTCTTCGCCCAACCATCAAAACGCTTGTCGTCCCTATCAGGGGGGATGGTAGGGTACGACACCTGCTTTGCTGGGGCCGCAGCCGCCTGCAACACCCCTGCACCACCAAACTCTCGGATGTGGGGTGCGTGGTCAAGTAGCAGGGGTCGCTACTGGCTGGGCGGTATTTTCGCGGCAAAGACTTGCTCACTGCCGGGAGACTCTCCGCAGCAGTCCAGGCCGCTGCCACCCTTCTTTGCAAGGCCATATGGAATGGCAGTATCGGGTCAGTTGGAGGACCTTGGTCGAGGATGTCCGTCAGGTCATCCTGCAGAAAATCCACAGGTGGCGCAGACCACCCCAAGTAGTACGTGACCCTCGACATAAGGCGCCGGTACAAGGACTCGGCATGGGTGCCAGGCTCAATCCTACAGAACTCCACCTCCGGAGAGGTGTCCAGACCACTGGCGTCGTGCAGCGACAGACGCAGGTCTTCAATCTAGCTATGACCAGACAAAATCTCGTCAGGCACCTCCTCCTCAGGCACCATACTTTCCTCAGACCCCTCATCCCGCTCAGAAATATAATCCAGAGGTTGGAAGGAGGACACAGAAAAAGGGACAAAGACATTTTTAGCCTTGACCAGAGCCTTTCTGGGGGGTTCCACTGTGCCACGGGGTACCTCCGACAAAGCAGCCTCGAAAGGCGTAGACGGAATCGGCGTCAACGTCGAGCATGGCGCCGACAGCTTCAACGGCGTCGACACAGTCCTCGAGGGCAGAGCCCCGAGCGTGTCCTTTGACAGCCTGGGCTCCGATGGCGTCAATGTCTTCCTCGAAGATTTCACAGGCTCTGACGGTCTCGAGGGCATCGAGGACCGGGACCTGGAACAAGCATGTCTAGAGCGACCATCGTTGTCCGACCGGGACCTCGAAGGCGCCCGGTGGTCGCGACGACCGCTTGAGCCCAAAGGCGTATGTGTGGCGTCTCTAGCACGCTCACGGCCGGCCTCTTTCTACGGCGCGGACGGAACGGAGCCCTGCGACTGAAAAATCGCCATCATCTCCTGCCGGAACGGATCCCATTCCGCAGGAGTGGAATGCTTGTTGGGACAAGCAACCCTGCCGACGGGCGTAGTCCTCGGACGAGGACGGGGAAGGCAACCGGTGACAGCACCTCCGTGAGTGCCTCAAAGTGGCAGAGGAATGGCGGTACTCCTGGACCGAGACCCCCCCGGACTTACGCCGACTATGCGGAGAGTCGCCCATCGAATTGTCCGTCGAAAGCCGAGTGGAACGTGACTTCCGGGCTTGGCCACCTTACCTACAGACAGCTTCTTCTTAGGCTCCCGCAAGGCCTTCGATGTAACCGACTGGCAGTCGACACAGTCATCCGTGTCGTGGTCCTCCCCGAGGCACCAGAGGCAAGTGTCGTGCGTGTCCGTCAACGACATCTTAGACCAGCAGTCCCGACACTTCTTAAAACTCGGCCGCGGGCTGGAAGAAGCCAAAGACATCATAGGTTTACACAATGAACAGGTTCGAAGAACTGAAAGAACAGAACTCCGTAGAGCCGAGGCGCGCCGAGATCTCCGAAGCGAACATGTTTGCAGACAAAACGGAACCGAGGGCACCGGCGTCTTGCGTCCCACTTATAACATCCGGTGACGTCGGCTCGACGGAGGCCCTCGAGGACGGCGTATCGACGTCATTGACGCAGGCGCCGAAAATGTTCCGAAGCAGCACAGCTGTGGCGATTACTGTCATAGATATGGAATACGTCGGAGAACCCAATCCCCTCAAAATATTCTTATTTCTGTGTTGGTTCATGGTTTTGCCACCTTTTTCCCAGCAGCAGGAGCAAAAGATTGCGATGGTTGGAATAATTATCTTTTCTCAGTCTGGCACTCTGGTGAGGGGACTCTGAGGAGAGAATATATGCTTCTGGAGGTGCACACAGATGCCACTGAAGTTCCAGCGAGATTCGGTAATGGCAAGGAAATGTACTTCAAGGTGGTCGAGGTATCCCGGGTATTGGGATTCTGCAGCCATGGAAGGTCGCAGGATGTCGGCGGACGGCTCAAATTGAAGAGTGTCTTCAGGCTGGTTTTGCCCACCAACCCAAAAGTATCCTTGGCAGAGCTTCCCTGTCAATTCAAAAACTGGGTCAGGGTAGCAGTGGTACTTCAACTGTGTCTCTGCGGTTACAGGACATGCTGAAGGCATCTCTGGTCGTTTTCTTCAGAGATTCAGTCCCAAGAGCCGTGCCTTTTATGCAGGAACCCATTCATTCAGTCCTATGAATCTGTCAATCACCTGGGGTGACCGTCCTTGCTAGAAAGCCAGCCTCCCAGTTCAAACTGGTTCAAGGGAGGCACACTCTGACAAAGGTATGCAAAGTTTCAGGCTTCTCCCTCACTTCCTGTCTCAGCAGACACAATGGAGCCTTAGCGGGCTTCACAAAGGAATCCTGCCAAAGACAAAACTCGGAGAACCCACCCCCACCTGGAATGGCAAAAGGGCAAAAAAGGAACACAAACAAAAAATAACGATATACGCAGCATGGGGCATTTGGGGGAAATTGTCACCCAAGGGCGCTGTACTGCAGCTGTGAAAACAGCCAGCGAGCAAGTACCACACACATGGCAGAAAAATGTATCCACTGCCACCAGCCATTTAGGTTTGGCTGTTATTGTAACTATGAAAGTTAAAAGAGCACTGGGAAAGGAGTTACAATGTAGCCCCTCCGCACTCAACATAAGGTGGTGTGTAGTGAAAGGCAATTAAGGCAAGTAAGATAAAAGGATCCTAGTATGCTTGAGAACAGCAGTTCTTAGGGAAAATAAAAAGAAAAGCCCAAAGGGGCTCCTCAGCAACACTGCATACAGGGTGCTGTGTGGTGCAACAATTCATTACAGATGCCTGTAGAGAAATACATGGAGCAAAGAATGACTCCATTAAAGTACAAATTATTACAGTAGCAGTAAAATAGGGTCCCCAAGTCAGAGCAAAAAAGAATGAGTGAGAGGTAAAAAGTGCCACTCAGGCGACCAGATAAAAAATAAAATACAAAAAATAGAAGTCCTGCAAAAGTGGTGGGGGTGTCAGGTTGAGGTGCAATGATACACAAACTGAACATTCTCCCAAACATGCCCTTTTCCTGTACACGTGGTGCAGAGGATGAAGCACTCCTCTGCGCTGTCAGAACCTTATCAGGAGGCAGAAGGTCCTCCAGTACAGCAGACCATGATAAGGACTTGGTGCTATCCTCCCAGAATTACATGGTAATGCATGGATCCAGAGCCAACTCCTGAAAGGGCAGTGGCTGCTCCCTTGGAATTGGAAGAAGATAGCTTTCTACAGGTACCAAAGGTCAAAGCCAATCCAGAGACCATGACCAATCCCTTTTGCCTACATAGATTTCTGTGTGTCCAAAGTGGCCTGTGTTACTGGACACTTCTTTAGCATGAAGGATAAGCTGGTTTTCATTGACCTCAGCTTGACTGACTCCTCACAAAGAGCTAAAAGGATCTTACTGGGTGGAATTTTCTGAGATAGTTGGCCGAGGCTTTGTGAGCATAAAGTGCAGCAGTTGAACCCTATATTTAAGGGAATGCACAGCAAGTGTATTATGTAAAATGTTCATAAATGTGATCAATCTTCCTGAAGCGAATCAACCCCAGGACTTTTTGCTGGACTTGGTGATTATTTTCCCTTTTCACGAGGAGTGGGAATCTTGTCCCCCTCTCACCTAGTCTTTTACTCACTATGGGCGACCTTTGTATGTTTCTCCATTGTGTGTATGGATTTATCGTTCCCTATAACTTTAGGCTGGGTTGCCCCTTTGAGCTTCCCTTTGTAATTTCACTAATATATTTTGGGTGAACTACTTTTCCCAAGAAGTGGGATTCCCATCCCCTTTACATTTTATATAGTGAGCCAGAACACCCAACCTTATGAGGAGTGCTGGGGAGATACATTATCCCATTTTTCACTGTCCTGGTAAAACTTTTGTTAAAAGTGCAATCTAACTTCAATGGCTGGTGGCAGTGGTTATACCATAACTATTTTTTAGTCTCATTACGCGCAGGCTATGAAATCATGCACGGTAATGCACAGGAGGGTGGCCTTTCTGCTATAATAGTGAGCTCCTTTTATTGCCATTTCTCATTTGCTTGTTGTTTCTTGGGTCTTCCTCTGCCGTCGTAGGCGGGAAAGGTCCTGGATAAAGTTTTGTTTTAGGCAGGAACCCTTTGTGTTCCCGACCGAGGCTCCAGAGTGTTGTGAAAGCAGGAAGCGAGGTAGGAGTCCAAAGCTCTGCAGCTCTTTGTCTTTCACCTTGCCTGAAAGGAATCAGTTCCTACTGGGGAGCTGGCTTTCCCAATTAAACAGGCAGCCACACCTTTTTGAAAACTGCAGGGAGAGTTTGCAGAAGTTATGCTGTAGTTCCCGATAAATGGTCCGATCCTAGAAGCTGCTGACGAGACGACCACTGGAACCAAATCTGAAGAAGAAGATGAAGAAAAGACTGCTGTAATGAATTCCAGCGACCAGAGAGCCTGTTTTATCCATTCCTTCCAAGCGATCTGGGGGCCCCGAAAACGAAAACTCCTACCAAGAGGCTTTTGAGACCCACTAGTCTCAAGATCATCTGCCTTTTGACCCATCCCTTGCTGAGCTGCGACCTTGCTGGGCTGCTATCGGCCAATACCCAGGGACTGTGTGCCAGTGTGCGGTACATGGTCTTCCAAAGTCAGATTCCTGCCAAACTTTGGTGGACTCCTGCTGGACCTCCGGAGACACTATTTGAATATCTGAAGTCCCCTCACCATAGGGCAGGAACAAAATAGTGAAGGGAATCCAACCAGCGATATTAGTACTTCATCAGTAAAAGTGTACCAAAAGTGCATAGCTGCTTTAAGGCCCGAAGAATCCTTTGTTGTAAGCTTATCCTGTCGACTGCCGTTGCCAGTTTCCTTTCAGTGTCCATTCCTTCAGGCTCCAGTTCAAGAATCAAAAGACTGCATCCTGTGCTGCTTCTTCAGGAAGACTACCATCTCCAAGCTCTTCTTAGCTTATGTAATGTGTTGTCTTGGGTAATACCTCAAGTCTTGTGTCGATCCTGGGTGGCTGAGTCAGTGATTTGTATGTTTGGGCGTTGTCCCCTACCATTCGCCCAGGCCTAACGCTGGAATGCTTATAGGGAAGCCTTATGTAAAATCCCTGAACACTTTCAACTAACCCTGAAGAGAATACTTACTTGTTTAAAGAGCAATCCTTTGGAACTCTTGACTTTCCTGCAACTGAACCCAATCCTAGCCTGCCTACAGCTGGCTCCTAGACAGCTGTGTCCCTCTTCTACCTTTGAGAAAACGTATGCACTAGAATAGGAAAGGGCTTTAAAAGATAAGGCTTCTGTCTTGAAATTACAAGTGTGAAAGGTGCTTACTTGCTAAAGAAGTTAGTGTTGTAACTGTGCCTCTATAACAGAATAAGTTGCAAAGTGCCCTTAAGTTACTACTTACCTTAAGTTGCTTGTTGCGCCTAACTTTTGCATCGTCTGATCTGCTGTAGTGCATTTCTAAAACAGTGTTTGATTTCTTACTTTACTTTGAGTTGCTTAATACACCGCAAAAAAGTATATAGGTACTTACATTGAACTGCTGCTTGCCTTTCTTAAAAGTCTGCTAGCGTTCTTACCCTAGGATTGTATCCTACACTTCTAAAAAGTGTACTTGGTTAAACTGTCTATTCCTATAGTAGTAATAGTGTAAAGTGTATATAACGATACGTTATACTGACCTTGAATAGCTGTTGCCTTTCTAAAACTGTACAATTGGGTTATGCTGTCCCTGAACTGCTTTAGTGCTCTTCTAAAATAGTTTACTGTGCTCATACATCTCCAAGTAGAGCTTAAGGCCCCTCTAGAAAGTTTGGGTTCCTTTACAAGCTCTGAACTGTGTTCTTAAAAGTAATAGTGGTGGTGTAACTGTATCCATTCGTAATAGAAAAAGGTTACATATGCTGCAGGATGAACTTGTAACAGAGTTGGTCTAATCAAGTGATTCAGTAACTGAATAACACTGTGAATTAGGACCAATAGGGTCTGCTGCCCTTGAATTATTTATGTGATTCTGAAAGTCCAACTAATTTGGTTCAACTCACCAAAAGTAGCTTAATGCCATTCTGAATGTGTTACATTAGATTTGACTCACCTTGAACTGCTTATTGCTATTCTTAACAAGGTTTTACTTTGGTTTGTATGATATATGATATACAATATGGCATTTATAACACGCCTATACACATGTGTTTCAAGGCGCGACGAGGCAAGGGAGGGGAAACAGAGGGAAGAGCGATTAACGATCCTACGAGGCCAGGTGACAATGAGATCGCGCATGTGCAGGGAAGAATACCATACCATGTATACCATAAATATTGTATTGGTGTTTACGATTGTGTTTATGTAACATGTAAAAGTGTTTCTTTGGACCATATGTATGCTACAAACTCTTCTTTCTAAGATAAGGAAGCTGCTCCTCCTGCTGCTGCTGGATCACTCAGCTGCATTTGACCTTGTGGACCACAGGGTCCTCTGCAGCCACCTAGATTCAGCTGCACACTTCTCTAAAGAGGCCATTTCCTTGACTGAGTCGTTCCTCAGTGACAGGACTAGGAGTGTGTTCTCCCCTTCAGTAGCGGCTGAGCCGATTCCCATCTTGTGCGGAGGTACTCAGGGATCTTGTGTCTCCCTCACCCTATACAACATATTCACTAAGCCCCTCTTAGATTATCTGGATCTTCTCAGTATCACCTACAAAAAACTATGCAGATGATACCCAGATTCTCGACCCACTTTCTGGAGATTATAATGAGGATTTGGCCTTGGTAAATAGGGTGTATATCATCATCCAGGCATGAATGGCAACCCACGGTCTATGCCTGAATGATAAAACAGAGCTTATCATCCTGGGGACCCACTCTAACAAAAAACTAAGCCAAGGCTACACCTCATTTGTGATCAGTGGCAACATCATCAAGGTGTCCAAGCCCTTTCCTTCGACAAACAGGTGAAGACCATGGCATCTGATTCAGCCTACACCTGCAAGCTCATAAGAGCAGGCAAACACTTTCTCTCAGACAACTGCATTACCTTAGCTAGAGCCCTGATCCTATCCAGGCTTGACTACTGTAATGCCCTCTACATTGGTGCCAACAAATATATCATCCACCGAATCCAAATCCTACAAAATAATGCCTTACTAGCAGCTCTTGGCGTGTCCAAAAGATTGCATATTTCCAAGATCAGGCGCCAAAACAATTGGCTGACTCCAAAAATAAAATCCACTTAAAGGTTGCATCCCTTGTTCACTAAGCTTTGAACGACGCTGCACCGAGTTATCTCTCCGACAAATTCCTAATAAGAAATTCCATACAGCCAGCAAGAACTGCCAATGGCAATAGACTCATCGTACCAAGATACAGGCTGACTAAGGCTGAGGGAGGCAGCTTCCAGGTCCAAGCGGCCCAATTATGGAACTCACTACCCCACCCGTTACGCGAGGTACAGCCCTTCTTGAAATTCAGATCCAACTACATCAACCTGTTGAAGGCTGCTGATGATTAGCATACTAATTCTTATTTTACTCCATGAACCCTCAGTGTAGATATGTTTATACCCGCCTATTTGCTGTGCATGGGTACAAACTCCCATCTCTGGCCAGGGACTCAACGTCCTGCTAGGGCCTGTATATACCCTGTCTTCTTGTAATCCAGTATTGACTTTCTATGAACTGTATATGCTTCTGCCTGTATGTATTCTGTAATGATTGTCTGCACTCATGCTCCTCTGTAATATGTAACTTTGCAACTTAAGCCTTGCATAACCTGTACTGATGCGCCCGTCTACCCTCGGTTCTGGTGCGCATTATAAGTGAATAAAACAAACAAAACAAACAAGCCTGGCAGCTCGGTCTACACTACCAAATATATTCAGGTGGTACAGCCTTACACCAAAAGTGGAGTTTCTGTATTGCCTCATGTATGGTTTCATGAAGCTCTTAGTTGGACTTCAGAAAAACTATCCTAACAAGGGAGAAACTGGAAAAAACTAGACGACTCAAATTTTAATAAATGAAATACACATCACAGGGAGGGGAAACTATAAAAAGTAAACACTGCCCAAATAAAAGGAACGCTGAGAAACACTCTCAAATCCAACTGATTGGGTGGAAAAACACAAACTGGGGGTGACTGTTGGTAACACAAAGGTGGCACACAGAGTGATGCTTGTGTATACTTGTTCTAGTCTAAACTTCTTAAAGTAACATTCTTTAGAAGAACCTTTCTTGCTGTCCAGCCTGCAGTGCATAATAACCTCACCATTTGGGAAGGAGGGATTGCAGGACAACAGAGTACTGTGCTTTAATTTCTGCTTTAACATTGGGGAACTTATAGGTAGAGATCAATAAAGGTGGAGAAAACACTTTAAACTGGTTCAATACATCATTGTTACTTACAGGAATGCCAAGAAGCAGAGGATCAACTGGCTGCCTGAAAGGTAAAGATTCCGGATCCTGCCGGTATAGTGCTTCCAGAGTGGGCATGAGTGCTTGGCGCAGCTCCTCAGGTTTAAAGACTTTCAAAGAAGAAAAAAAAAAAGGTTATTAGTTCACTCTAAAACCAGACCAGCACTCTTGTTGATTCCTCCCAGACAGATTACACTCATCAAAATGTCACAACTAAATGGCAATGACAAATTCAAGTAAAGAGCATCTCCATATCATTTTCAATAATGTGCAAAACCTCTGAACTACGCATCATGCATGGGAAACAATTCTTGACTGGGACACTGCTTCCTTTCACCCCACTTCAACAGAATTCTTCTTGAATATTATCTACAATATTGCATTAGGAATAATCTAACAATTTGAAATGATTAGCTCAATGTCACAGAGATGTGATTGATACAGCCATGATAGAGAATGTCTCTCGTATCCCCTCACTCCCCTCCAATCACCATATGGGTAGAACCATGAACAATACCTTCACTCAATAGTCTCAAGACCCAAACAGCAGGTCAAAAACTGTCTTTTTGAGATTTAGATAATCAGATTGTCGTTTGTGGCTAAGAGCATGAAAGAGGACCATAGGTTTCTGCAATTGCCTTTACTCCCTATGATTACGTACGTTTCACCATTCACATATATTTTGTTATCAATGAAAGCCTGAGGACAGATCTTTCTTTCTTCATAACCTGACTACAGATAATTTTACACATACTAGAATATGTATACAAAAATTGTATTCCCTGCCTTGTGTGCGCTTGTTCCTCTTGCGGATAGACCCAATAAGAGAAAAGCTGGGTCATCCAGCACCTTTCTCCACAAAAGGTTATTCATTTTGGATTTAACCTCTTGCCAAAATACCCTTAACTGTGGGCATGCTCAAAAGATATGAAGCGTAGGCCCATACCCTCTCCAACACAGGTCAATTCTGTGGAGTTATGGAGCGTAAAATGCCACTTATGTTGTCTTGATTGAAACTCCTAGCTTTGTACACTTCAGTATTTCACATGTGGATTAGAAAATCCCTAGTCTTGCTCACATAATTCTTTACCCAACTTCCAGTCCCCTTAGCCTTATATTCAGAGGGGCAAGTGTGATAGCAAGTTATTAGAATTATAAGTGAGACCGGTTCCTTTGTCGAACCTGAACTGTGAATCAAAAATTCAAAAGGGGGCCAATTCAATTGTTCTTACCACCTGTTTGTGGAAATCTTTGAGAGTCTAAGCCTGGTAAAAAGTTGCGGTTTAAAAACAGTGGGACAAAATAAGAGAGAAAAAAAAAAAAAAAGGAAAAAAAAAAAGACCACCACCACATACCCTTCCGCCCGTTAACCACAACCCAAATCTTTAGAGTGTGCTAAGTGACGGGAATGACTTCCGGGGCGTGAGCGGGATGGGAGGGGGATTTGCTGTGGAGAGAGCATAGCACGCCTAATCAGCCATGGCTGTTTCCATAAACATTTGCCAGCCACCTAATGTTCCATTGCCACCTTATTTTCCTCGATGTCTGCCTTACACCACTTTGTAGTTACCCCAATATGTGCTGTTTGAAAATACTGTACTATTTGTAGGCAAACTATGCCTAATTCGCTTTCCCCTTCGGTTAAAACAGGGCTTCTCGCACTCCTCTGCCGTTTCCCATTCAATATACATTTTATGAACTTATTGTGGGGCTGCACGAGTGTGGGGCATGCCACCAGGATAAGGAGAGTTTGGACTAAATATAACAATCAATGCAGCATGTTCAATTTTAAAATTGCAATCCAACGTATCCACAAAATATACAGTCCCTTTCTCCAGGCCAGGTCTTTTAGGTATTTGTTCAATAGGTAGGGGATAATTTGAGTTGTAGAGTTAATTTTGAGGTGTACATTTATCCTTGGGTATCAGATTGTTTTACCTGCCAAGCTGAAAGGGACCTGTGATTTTAATGTGTTCACAACGGTCTTAGTCACAATTAGAGACATTGATTTTAAAGCTGAAAAACCCTTCAGTAGTCTTCAATTTATTGCATAAAGATAGGGAATGATCAAAGCAAGCCGGTGGTCCAGGACTACGTAAACCACAAAGAGATAGTTTATGTTTGGCTTTAACTTGCCCTACTCCTTCAATGTGAGAGTTGTGACTTTTGTGCACTAAGGGCTCCATAATCGCAGCAAACAGCAGGGGAGATGAAAAGTACTTCTGCTTAGTTCCTCTCGATATGGGGCAAATGTTCAGAATGTTCACCATTCACTCTCACTTTCACCTTTGATTCCCTATAATTTGCTTGGAATCATGCTCCAAATATGTAGACCACTTGGACCATAAAACACCAATTTATACGATCAAATTTTATTTTATTTTTTAAAACCTTTATTTTACTTTTGACAGGCACTTCACATGAAGACATTATTGCACCACCATAGTGGACAGTAGGGTTAAACAATCTAACAGCATTTCCATGTTTACTTTCAGTTCAGTTTGTACAATGCAATAACAGAGTTTTTATTCTATATTCTCATCATCACTGTCTTGAGTACAGTTGAGGTATGCCCGCAGTGGGGTCCTTTGGTCTGCACACTGCCGCAATACCTCTCACTTAGTGTTCCTCATTCTCCTGTACATATACTAAGTCTCAAAGCCACGTTTTGTGGCTGTTTTAGATGTCCATACCTGTAAAATGTTTCTCTTGGCTACTGCCCCTGCAATAGCAACAAAACGGCGGATTTTGGCCGAGGCCTTACCTATGTCTCCCAATAAGCATTTCAACGGGGTAGCTGGGATCGTCAGCCCGGTGATATCGCTTACAGCTCTAGCCACTTCTTCCCAGAAGGCTTTGACAGGGGGACAGTCCCAATACATATGAATGGAGTCTGCCGTGTTAGCATTGCATTTGGGGCAGGTTGCATTTTGGGTAGGGTCGGACTTGGAGACCTTGTGTGGTGTTATATGCAAATGATTTAGGGTATTAAATTGGATTAGTCTAAAATTCGAGTTGAGTGAGATGGACCTGGTATGTTGACAGTATTTGGCCCATTTGGAGTCATCAATGGTGATGCCTAAACCCCACTCCCATTTTAGTTTCATGCAGTTTCTGGACGGAGTATGTTCTTGGGCTGCCCCATATAGACTGTATATTGTGCCTGTGAAACCATCATGTGACATAGCTGTCATTATGAACTGGTGTGTCTCGGGGGCCATGGGAAATGTAGGCCATTTCCTTTTGCATGCTGCTTTCATGCGGAAGTACTGTAGAGAAGTAATGAGACCCGATCCCACTTTGCCCTGAACAATTTCTAGCGAGGCAAACCTAGCCTCTGGGTATAAATCCCCTAATCTCATTTCCTTACCAGGGTCCCATTTCCTTTGTAGCACGGTATCAAAAGTAGGTTCTAGATCTGGGTAATGCGATAGGGAAACAAACGGCCAATATGGGTTCTCGCAGCCCACTGTTGCGAACAGGCTAGCCCAAGCTCATACTGTTGTGGCCACTGGGTCCACCTCCTTAATGTTTCCCTTGATTTTAGCAAATTGCATCGCATGTATGCTTGTGGGGGCTACTGCAAACTTTTCAACCCGCACGCGAGCGTGTGGCTCGGCTGTATCCGACCAGTATTTGGCAAGGTGTGCCTGTGCTGCGTGGAAATATAATGTGTACTCTGGGGCTGCCAGCCCACCAGTTTCATATCTTTCGCACATTCTTTGCCAGTTGAGCCTCACTGATTTTCCGCCCCAGACGAATGCGGTGGATAATTTCTGTAGTTTCTGGAAGAATTCTCTGCCTGGCCATATAGGGATGCCACAGAACAGGTACAACAGTTTGGGGACCATGACCATTTTGAGTAGGGCTACACGCCCATATAGGTATAATGGCAGTGCACTCAATACTTTGAGTTTGTGTTCCAGAGTTTGCAAGTATGGTTCATAATTGTTTGTGTAGAGGGTTTGCCTATCGGTGGCCATTAGTATGCCCAGGTAGCGTGCAGAGTTGGAGGACCATTTGAAACCGCTTGTAGCCTGTGATTGCCCCGGGCTTGGCGTCAATGGGATGATCTCAGACTTGGTCTGATTAATTTTGTCGCCCGAGTAGGTTGAGAATGTGGAGATTTCCTTCATGATAGGGGGAGGTGTGTTTCAGGATGTCTAACATATATCATCGTGTTATCCGCATATAGCGAGAGGAGTTGTGGGGCACACTGATACGGATTCCCCTCCAGATGTTTGTGTCTTACCTTAGCCGCCATCCCCTCTATCGTAAGGGCGAATATAAATGGGGATAGTGGGCAGCCTTGTCGAGTGCCCCTCTCCAATGTAAAGGAGGATGATATGGTATTGTTTATCCTGACCATTGCTGCTGGTTTCTTGTATAACACTCAGATGTAACCTATGTATGTTGGGCCAAACCCCATTTTCCCCAGGATCGAGAACATATAATTCCAAGATACTGAGTCTAACGCTTTTTCAGCGTCCAGTGTGACTGCGGCCGCTTTGGCGTCTGGATCCAGTTGTGATGTGATGGCGAAGAACCTCCGTAGATTTAGTGCAGTTGATCGCGTTGGGATAAATCCCGATTGGTCTGTGTGGATTAACTTGTTCATGTAAGGAACCAGGCGATTCGCTATTGCTTTGGCGTAGATTTTTGCGTCCGTGTTAATTAATGATAGGAGGCGATAGGATGAGGGATCCTGTGGGGGGGTTTGTGTGGCTTAAGCAGGACAGTTATTACCGCCTCTCTCATGGTGTTTGGCAGTTCACCCCTCTCAAGTGCTTCCTTCCATACTTCTACCAGGGGCCATCTCAGACTTGAACACCTTGTAGAGATTGACTGGGATGCCGTCCGACCCCGGTGTCTTGCCTGCTCATAGATCAGCAATGGCTTGTTCGATTTCCTCAGTCGTCAGAGGGAGATCCAACAGTGCCCTTTCCTCTTCTCCTAGACTGGTAGTGGGATGGAGTCTATATATTCTTTGAGTTCCTCAGGGTTCGCTGTGTCTGCGTTTGTATAAAGTTTGGAGTAGACTGTTTGAATACGTCATTGATTGATTCTAGGGACGTTTGTACTGATCCCGGAGAGTCGCAGATGCTGGTAATTTGTCTCGCTCCCTGCTCAGCTCGGATGAGGGTTGCCATTGATTTGCTGGCCTTGTTCCCTTCTCCACATCTCCTAGCCCTCGTGGGTTGGGTTATGTGGTGTAATTCTCCATCTGCCAGGCTTTTGAATTTGTCCATTTGAGCCTGTATTTTCCGCAGGTGTTCTTTCCCGTCACTGTTGGGTTGTTGCGTCTCGAGATCCCTCAGCTCGCGTTCAGCCTGAAACAGATCCTCTCTTATATCCCTAAGGATGCCGTAGGATATTCCCATCAGGTGGCCTCTCAGCCAGGCTTTAAACGATTCCCATACCGACCTACAGGTCTGTACTGACCCTACATTTCGAGCAAAGAAATCCTCTATTTCGGTTCAGAGAGGTTCTATCACTGATTCGTCCCACAGTAGGTCCGGCGGCATGCGCCAGTTTCGGGTGGTTTGTAGTGTATTCCTTGGGATCAGCTGCAAGAGGACTGGGCAGTGGTCTGACAATGTCCGCGGTAGTATGGTACACTGTTCAACCTCTGTGACCAGCTCAGGGGAACACAACCAGTAGTCGATCCTTGAACTGGACCCACGTGCCCCGGAGTAGAATGTGTATTCTCTTTTTTGAGGATGTAATTCACGCCAGGTGTCTATCAGGGGTAATGTGGACATTGTTTGTCTCAATGTCATCACCGCCTTAGTGTGTTGTCTACAGCTTCCAGTTGAACGGTCCAAGGCCAAGTCCAGTATTAGATTAAGGTCTCCCCCCCAAATCACTGACGGTGTGCCCAAGGGTGACATTAGTTCCATAATTCGTAGGTATAATTCTGGGCTATCCAGGTTATACCTGGATAGCCCAGAATTATAAATATGCATTTACAAGGATAACGTCTTTATGATGCAATTGTCCCCATATGATCACATATCGGCCTTCCTCGTCTGCTAGGGATTTGGACATTTGAAAATTGAGTCGCTTGTGCACAAGTGTGAGTACACCTCTCGCCATTGAGGAGTAGTTTGTAGCTACTTTCATGAGACCCCAGTTTCGAGCAAATCTGTCGGTGATCTTTTTCGTGGCATGTGTCTCTTGTAGAAGGATGTCAACCTTGTGTCGACTTGCATATGCGATAATCTTTCTTGCCTTAATCAGGTTTGCCAGGCCCCTTATGTTCCAAGTGAGTAACTCAATTCCCTGTCCTCTCAGTGACATGGAGTCTGGTATAGTATGTCTGTCATAGCTTGCGTTTTATTGTTAGTGGTGCCTTCCTCCGTGTGCTCTGCCCGACAGCATTTATTACCGCTTTCATACTGTCTATGGTACAACTCTTTTCCCATATCCATGTATTCCATTATGTTGCTTGCATTGGGAAGCAGATTGTCCCTATTAATTTTAGGGCAACAGGCCCTGCTTCCCCCCTCAACCTCCTCCCTCACCATCCCCCCAACTGGACAGTGCATTTCCCTCTTTAAACTTCAACATTTGAGAAAACAATCGTGCGGCTCTGTTTGGTTAGTCTGTACTTCAATCGCTGCCGACCAGACTGACCCGATGGCCGCCGCACCGTTACTGTATGAATCCAGATGGCTTGCCTTCAGGTGTTCGAACCAGGTTGGGGGTTCTTATCTTTTTGAGATTGCGGGATATTGCGTTCAATATACCCCATGGCTTCTTCCGGGGATTCAAAGAACTGTGTCTTCCCGCCGTGCTGCAGGCGGAGTTTGGCAGGGAACAGCATTGCATATGGGATGGAACATGCCCTGAGGGCTTTCTTGACCTGGTCGAAGGTGCGGCGCGTGGCCTGCACACCTTGGAGAAGTCAGGGTATACGTGTATCCTGTTTGAGTCACATAATGAAGTGCCCTTTTCCCTGGAGAGGCGTAGGATCATGTCCCTGTCGTGATAATTCAGTAGGCGGGCAATGATTGTGCGTGGGGGTGCCGCCGGTTTCGGAGGAGCCATCAGAGCTCTATCGGCTCTTTCAACCAAAAATTGCTACGAGAACTGTGCCTCCGGGAAGATGGTGAGGATCACTCCAAGGTACACCTCCATTGTGACATTTCGCTGTTTCTCCAACAACCCAACTACTCTTATATTATTGCGGCGCAATCTCGACTCGAGGTCCTCACACTTCATTCGTACCTGGGTTAGGCTCTTTTTGATGGTTTCGATGTCCTTGCTATGGTTTGTTGAAACATCTTCCGCCGTACTAATGCGGCCCTCCGCCTCTGCCACTCGTGCGTTCACCTGGTGTAGCTCTGCTTGTATGGACGACATTGTGGTTCCCATATCGTCTAGTTTAGAATTTACTGCCTCAAAGCCCACCTGGAGGGCTGCCATATATGGGTCTGTCGGGCGCAGGGGTGTCGACTGGCCAGATTGTGGTATTTCCTCGCTCCTGGCCTCCACACCGGCGTTCGTGTATGCATCCATGGGGCCTCTTATTTGCCTTGCTGCCTCTGGGAATTACTCCGTAGCTATGCGTCAGCTGAGTTGTTGGAATCCGAGGGGGCAATGGTGCACCGTCGCATGAGCTCGCCGTAGAGTTTATTGGGCTACGCTGGAACAGGTCTGTGTAGGACTTTGTAGTCACAGACTTGATTTGGTGGTATTTGTGGGGTGTGATGTTTCAGGTATCTAATTGTCCCCCGGGGAGTACTTAATGCAATGGGTGCCCCTCCAGGGGCGCGCGTTAGTGGGTCTGCGACCCTTTGGAGCAGTTTCACCCGGGTGATCAAGTGATCTCTGTCTGTTGTGCTCGTATTGTGGTCCCGGATTGTATGGCATATAGGGCTACACTTTAATTGGTGGTTCAGTTGCGGGATATGGCGGCCGTCGGGGAGGGGAAGCCCGTTCTGCCCGCTGTCTGCCTTAGGATAGTGCTCCCCTTAAGCAGCTGCTGTTGGGCATCAGGGTGATTGACAGACCCCTTTAAGAGGGTCCTGGTAGGTGATCGAGTGGTCTTTGCCTCACGGGCACCCCACTGTCCTGGAGCGAGTGTCCAAAGTGGTTAGGTGGTGGTCCAGTTGTGGGAAATGGTTAATTGGTGGTTCAGTGGCGGGAAATGGCAGTAGGGGGGACTCTCCCTCTATCCAGCAGGCCGAGCCGCTCGCTCGCAGTGCACACGGCGGCTGCCGGGAGGGGAGCCCGCTCCGCCCACTGTCCGCTGTAGGATAATAGCCCCCAAGCAGGCGGGAGACTCGGGTCGTCTCCGCGTTTCCTTCTTTCGCTCTCCTCTTCAGCTGTCGCGGTCGGGTTTAGAGGTGACACCCCTCGCTTCTCGGCAGCCATCACACAGAGCGCACACAGCTCCCCTGCTCCGGGACGGAGGCAGCCGCTTTGCGTGTTAGGGGGAGGGGAGCGCGCCAACCCTGCGGTCTTCTCTGGGGGACCCGTGAGTGCTTCAGCATGGTATTTCTTCGCGAGCTGGTAATGTCGGGTCGCTACGAGTATGTCAACAGATGCTCTGGAGGTATAGCTGAGCAGTTCGACGCTGCAAATGCTCTCTGCCTATCTGGATTCGCAGGATATTAGTGTGAATTTGTTATCAATGGTCCTGCTACTCAATCAGGCGGCCATTACCGTCGGCGTCCAACAGCGCCCCTCGATCAAATGTTTTTTTAAGCACCCATTGTTAGGCATACATTTGGGTTTGAAAGTATGCCGGTGCACTGATGTCTTTACTTTGTTTATGCTTGCTGTAAATGTGTACAGATACTAACGTGCACAAATTTTTAAGCTTTGTAATGTACCGACTAGGTTTAGGGGCATTATTGAAGCACTCTGAATTTACAGCGCTTTATGCACTAGTGATCTTGCCATATCACAACAAGTTCAATATTCAATAAGTGGATTGTATGCATCTCAAATAATTTAGAAGGCCTACAATGTGTGAAATTTAGGCTATGCGCAATATTACATATCAGAGATAGTAAAGAGACTTCTGCGCAGAAGTCTTTTTACTTTCTCTATGCTTTATGAGTGCATAACTGCAGACAGTGTCTAGACTTAAACACATTGTGATAAAACTGTGGAGCAAGGCAAAATGGAGCTTACATTTTCCCCACTAACTGATATTGTGCAAGGTAACCAATATAGAGATTTGCCTTAAACTGCCAACAGCGAGGCCCAGTCTACTCACTGATACTGATATGGGACTGTCACAGTTTCGTGCAATTTAGTTGGTGAATTGAGACACAAGGGTGAACCATAGTTGCTCCGTAGGCCCCCTCTGAAGCCTACTCCTTCCACCAGTCCAAACAGCTTTTTCAGTCAGCTGCATGTGTGAATGCACTGTTTTTGGTAGTTGGATGCTCTGCTCCACACCACTTTGCCATCCACGACACTACAGCAACATCCCAAACAGTCTTTTCGCACAGCCGCTTGCACATATGCACTGTATGTAGTTCTGTAGTATTCTATATGTTCAGCTCTGTACCACTCATCCTTCCGCTCAGAGAACCTTACTGCTTTATTGGCATAGGCTGAAGTAAAAGGGTGTGAACAGGTATCTTTCTGTCACAATATCCGTGTATAGGCACCTATGATGCTCAGCGTGTCAACACCCTCAGATAGATTGTTTTTCTGACATGGCATGAGTAATGTAAACATAGAAAGCCATGAGTAACTATTTCAGCTTCCATGCAGAGAGGAAGGGTGGGCATATGTGACTAAGCTTTAAACTGATACAAGCCGCAAAAACACAATTGCTGAATAAGAAACGTCTGCCTTCTGAGGCTTGCTAAGTGGTCGATCTGACCTATGCTGAAATTGTGTGGCAATGAGCACCACTCCATAACATTGATGAATCGATTATGATCACTTGTATATGTGCATTCACTAAAGGGCGGCCCTTAAAGATGTTTCTGGGAGACTAGCACTCTATGTGATGCTCCAATATCTGGTCTGGCATTATTTTAGGGATGACAGGCCTGTGGCAAGTGGAAGCTTTCTCCCCAGGAAAAGGTTGAGTTTGATGCAAGTCTTTCCTTTTCCTATCCTCTATTGACCTTTCCATTCTCTGGTTGCACTCAGGGGTGGTCTTGCCGGTTGATGGCTATTTTCCTCCCTTTAAGCAATCTTTCATTGATGAGTCTTTTGCCACTAATGTCTTATTTGTTGCTGGCAGTCTTCCCTTGGTCGGCGGGGCGGTCGATGGCAGTATGGTAGACGACGGGCCCTTTCTGCATTTGCTTGTAGCCACCTTCAATTATGAAGGCATTAGGGTTTGTGCCTGTCCCGTAGTGTTTTTATGCCGAAGCATCAACATATGTCACACTGGCAGCCCCGACCACCCCATGGTGGAATGAGGGTTAAGACAGAAAATAATGACAAGCTGTCTTCTTCATAACAACTTCTAGCCACAAGTAGCAAAGGTCCTAAAAAGGGACCTTCTGCATATGTCTGCCTGAGACATTTCCAATAGTGGAGGATAAACAAAGCCCAATATTATTGGTAATCCCCTCTAGTCAATAGAAGCAGACTTTTTATTTTTTCTCTAAAAGGACTTATCTGACAAACAGAAAATATTTCTGTGTCTGTGGAAATATTTTCTTGGGACTCCTTACAAGTGACTGTTTAAGTATTATTACTCGTGTGAGGTTAGAATCTTAACATGGCTAAAAGGGGTGGAGCTGAACAGTCAACATCACTTTGGTTGGGTGTAAAATGACACAAAACAAGGTGTATGAGGCACAGTGAGGATTGCTTTCCTTTAATGTAACAGTAGGACTTATGTAACCAAAGATTCCCAGTCAGGCAAAAGGGAATAACCCAAGTATGTGAATCTAGGAAAGATCCAGTGCTGGAGAAGAATGGCTGCAGTGTGGTGGGCACAGAAAACGTTATGCTTTTTCAGGAAGGAAACCAGCAAGAACAGGGCCAACTACGGAAAGGGGTGGTCAACGGAACAGGCATAATTACTCTATGTGCTGGTTGCAGCAGAAATATTTAAAGAAGAATGGCTGTATATGGAGTATGGGAGTCAGGATTGGGTATGGTTAGTAAAAGGTTGTAGACTCCAGACAGTAGGAACTGAGTGGCAGGTGGAGCCCGGGATCACAACAAGAAGCATTTGATTGTTTTTTTTGTTAAACTCCTTGTTTACAGATCCGCCAGAGCGCCAACTCTGTTGGTGACGGTGCGCTATATAAATACATTATGTTTTTTTAATTAATTTATTTTCAAGATTTACAATAATCAAAATGTACATCACCAAAAGTTCAAACGGACCATAGAACGCAATACTCAATTTTACATAGGTATGGAAGCAAAAGAAGCCGAAGCATGTATAAATATTAAAACGTTTCAGATAATACAACACAAACTTCGTACCTTTCTCGAAATAAAACACCTAATCACAAAATAACTTAATAAAAACTGCAACACAGAACAGTACAAAAACAAAGACAACACACAGACTACATAAAACAGAACAAAAACAAAACAGTGGGGGATCCTCAGCTAACTCACATATACAACAGCAAGTAGTCGGATCCAATAGGAACAACTAATCCTCAGATACACAGTCACCATATAAATCTGTAAATGGTTTCCAAAGAGCTTGATACTTATTTTCCTTTCCTTGTCTCACAAACATCACCCGCTCAAAGTTTGACAATACCAACAAATCATTAATCCAATTCTCCACTCTGGGCTTCTTCCTCGTCTTCCACACCATCAGTACCTGTTTCACTGCAGCCACAAGGGCTTTATCAACCCACTGTCCGTACCGACGAGCAACTGCACAACGTCCCTACCTGACAACAGCAACACCTGCATAGGCATCCTGGTAAAACCTATGGACAAGATCGCCTCCAGCCTATCCAACATTCCCACCCAAAATTCTAACACCCTAGGACAATACCATAACATGTGAATTAACGTTCCCTTTTCCTCCCCACACCCCCCAACACAGGTCATCATCAGATGATCCCAATTTATGCATACGCAATACAGATGCCCTAATATTTTCATATGAATCAATCTCAACCACTTCCAACGGTCCTGACAACATTGCCAATCTTTCACTCAATAAAGCTTTCAACTTGACAAACCTATTCAGTTCCCTCCCTGCCAAATGAAACGACCTCTGCAACTCCTCGAATGACAATATACGGCCATCACGCACCACATCTCTGATACATAGAATCCCTTTCGAGACCCAACGTCTCCAACAAAAAGGTTTATTGGCAAGTTGTAAACTTGGATTAAACCAAATGGATGCTCCATAGTGCAAGTACAAGTTCCCTTGAAAGAGACTCAACCACCACATAAAAACTTCTTTAGTCACCTTAAGAGTCGGAAGCTTACTACCCCTCCCAGGCAGACGTCCCATCGAAGTAATAGCATGCAACGGAAATCCATTCAAATTATACCTCTCAATGTGTATCCACAAGGGTTCTGGCCCATTCCCCACTGAAAAATAATACGCAGCCTTTTTCAAAAGAAACCCTCTATAGTAGCGTTCCAAATCTGGGTAACCAAAACCCCCGTTTTTAGTACTACGCGTCAAAATAAACTTAGGAATTTTAGGTCTCTTTTTATCCCCCCACAGAAAGTCTTGAAAAAATAGATCGATACTGGCCAGCATCTTTTTTTTCGAAAACTTCAGAGGCAAAGATTGCACAATTTTACAGGAAGTTTGAGACTTATTTGGCTCCTATCTTATGTAGGTTGTTTAATCTGTTTATTCATGACGGTGATCTGTGCCAGTCGATGTGTGAAGCAATGATTACCTTGTTACCGAAGGAGGGGAAGGTCGGAAGAATTGTAGCAATTATCGTCCCATTTCATTACTGAATGTGGATGTGAAGATATTTGCTAAGATCATGGCTAATAGATTGGGAAATTGTGTGGGGAAATTGATTCATACATCCCAAGTGGGGTTTTGCGGGATAGATTTGGTTATGATGATATCAGAACTTTGGTTGATATCATGATTTGAAACAGGAAGATCTATCGGAAGTAGCCTTGATTTTTATGGATGCGGAGAAAGCTTTTGCTAGAGTAAGTTGGAGATTTTTGCAGTTTGCAATGAGGCAGATGGGATTTGGTAATGGATTTCTAGGAATAATCAGTTGTCTTCAGAGTGGTGCCAAGGATAGGATTTGGGTAAATGGTGTTTTGTCTGAAGCTTTTGGTTTGTCTAGGGGAACTAGGCAGGAGTGCCCGTTGTCACCCTACTTGTTCAGTCTTGCTTTGGAGCCATTGTTGGCCTATATACGTGGGGAACGAGGCATTAGGGTCTGAAGTTTGGTCATGAGGAAGTTCAAGTCCTTTCATATGCAGATGACATGGTGGTGGTTTTGGCAGATCCTGAGCGAGGTAGTGTAGTTCTGAAAAATGTCTTTGATAGGGTGAGTGTGTTGTCGGGACATAAAATTAATTGGGACAAAACAGAGGTGTTTCCAATTACTAGTACTTGTGTACGTGGTTATTTTTTGGAATGGCATTGTAAATGGACTGCATCTCATGTGAAATATTTGGGTATTTATCTGACTAAGGATGAAAAAAAAATGGTGGAATTCAATGTAGGAAAATTGGTGGCTACCTTGCGTAAGGATGTTAGGAGATGGGAACGATTACCGATGGGGATTTAGGCTAAAGTCAACGCTATTAAGATGACTCTTAACAAAGGTGCTTTATGATATAAATACCTTTAAACATTAACGAAGGAACTGTTGAAAAGGAAAAGGACCAAGCACTCAGGTCACAGGCAGCTCAGGGGCCACACAAGTCAGCCAGGCAACAGGAAACACTCCACTGAAGAAAAACATTGGCTAAAGTGGATAGGTTTCCTACAACGGATCAGATCAAAACTGATCTGCAGCAAGCTACAAGAGTTCTAACAAGGCAGCAGATGGTCATACCTCAGGTCTATTAATAACACGGAGGCATTTAGGATTGCACAGGGACTGTGGACATGGAGATTCAGGTAAGTCTTTTCAGTAAAGAAGGCCCGAGGAAAACAACTTAAGACCCTAGCAGAGAATTTTTCAGGAGAAATACAACATTCAGAATAGTACAGAGTCCAGCAGCCCCAGGAGTACTTCTTGCCAGCAGCATTTCCAAGTAGATTAAAAACATTATTTGAGAATGGTATGGTGTCTCCTGCAGATGCACACATTCATGCACAGGCAACCAAGCTCACATATGCCCAGGTGTGTGGAATTCAAGTACGTTATTGTGGTCCATCAAGGCTCATCCTAACAGAAGCAGTTGATAGGCTCTTAAATAGTCTATGTAGGCGGAAAGGCTATTTTGGCTATTCTTCAGGCCCCTTCAAATTAGGAAAGCCATAAAACAAAATGGAGTTGCAGGGCTTTCAAAAAGCATTGATATCAAATGGCCACCTGTAAGATACTCATGGTGGCAACAGTAAAGACAGACACAAGTGATCACAGTTTAAGGGTGTGTATTAAACAGTAAAAATGGGTGAGATAAATGCCTAATCTAAACCTAAATCTAAGATGGGAGCAAGCTTCGACCATCAAACAAAAAAAATGAGGCAGCCTTGTGGTGTCTTGTCAAATAAAAAAGGGTTGATAAAAAAAAAAAAAACTATTGCCAAACCTTACAACTACACACAAAAGAATGTGGGATAGAATTCACAATAAAGAAAGAAGTGTTCTCAAATAATATGTCAGGATGCAGTAATCGGGGTCTCCCTTTACCACGTTTTGAGCACGGGTCAAGGTGGGACCTTTGAGCACAGCACACTTCTCGAGCTTCCCCGGCATCAGACGACAGTTCAGTACTTAACGTCTCAGGAGCCTCGAAGGCAAAGTCTCTCGACTTTAAAGTCTCTTGCCATCGAGGGTCGGAAAACTTTCCTAATGTAATTGGGGTGTTAGATTCATCACCCCTTTGTCTCAACCCCTCTCTAATGTCAGCCTCCCTCAGTTGGGTTCACAACGGCTTTTTATTACACGTGTCACTGGTTGATAGTTTTCGACCACTGGATCCCTCTCTACCGGGCTCTGACCTCTCTTGGCTGTTAGCCTTTATTCAGTACACTTGTACCTGTCTGCAATCACACGTCTTAATGTCTTTTTTTAAAAAACATTTTTATTGTTTTCATATCATAAACCATCAATACTTTTAACCCACAAAGCACGCTCCCAACCAGCCCGCCCCCCCCCCCCACCCAGAAGATTTGCTCCTCATTCCGATCTTCATCAGGAAAGTTTACGTGCTGTATATATCCGAAACTTTGATGTTCTGTGGGCACCATTGTTCCATATAGTCCGACTTCAGGTATTCCAAAACCACCCCCCATTCCTTCATGAAGGAGTTCTTATGATCCTGCAGGTGATGCGTAATCTTTTCCATAGTCATTTGCGACCACACCTTTTGCAGCCAGGTGAATGCTAGTGGCGGATCTTGTTTTTTCCAGTTTTGGGCAATCGTTGCCCATGCCGCTAGGACTAGACCCATGAGGCTTCTCCATTGTGCTTTATGTAGTTTCTTGGCCTGCGAGTCCTTAAAACCGCACATTCATACCCGCTCCGCCATTTGGTCGGCCTCTGGGAACATTTTCGATATTTCTGCTTGCACTTCTCTCCAGAAGCCCTTGACCCCCTGACAGTCCCACCAAATGTGTCTCCATGAGCCGGGTACCCGGCATACCCTCCAACAGCGAGCCGACGTTGTCGGGTACATTGTTTTGAGCCTCTCTGGAGTGTAATGCCATTGAGTAATTATTTTAAGCCACATTTTTCTGGTTTGAACTGCCCGGGTGAATTTTGGGATTCCCTCCCACAGCTCTGTCAATTGCTGTCTGGAAATCTCTTCCACCAGCGTGCTTTCCCATCTTTTCATGTATGTCCATTTGATTTCTTCTTCTTGTGCGTTGATAAATTGGTATAGTGTGGACACCAGTTTCTTGTCTCCTGGATTGGCGATTAGGAATTTTTCGAATGGTGTTAGGTCCCTGGCGGCACTCCTCAGGTATGGTAGTCCAGTGTTTGATTTGTTCATATTTGTATCTATCCGCTTCTGTGAGGTTCCACATTTTTTGCAGTCCGCGAATGTTCTTATTTCTTTGTTTTGGATCATTTCCCCTATTTTCCTGCACCCTGCGGCTTCCCATTTTTTGAATGCACCCGGATCAAGACCCGGTGGGAATTGTGGATTTCAACTTATGGGCGTGAAGGGGGCTAGTCGGTGGTCATTATTCTCCTCTTGGTTTGTTCATCCCAGGCATCCAAGGTGGTTTTCATGACCTTGCTTATGCGAAGATTCAGATGTCTATGCTGTTTGTGCTTCCACAGTAGGTCCTCCAGGGTGGTCCTGGCGACCGCCCTATCTTGTATCACCCAAATTGATCTTTGATCATCCCCCAGCCATTCTTTCAGGACCCAGAGTTGTGCTGCTTGAAAATATATCCTGAAGTGCGGAAGTGCCATTCCGCCTGCCTTGGTTGGAGCTGTAAGGATGGCTCGGGCCACCTGTGGGGGTTTCCTGTTCCACACGTAGGTCGAGATAGCCTTTGACAGAGCTTTAAAGAAGGAGTTTGGGACCGTTATTGGGAGGGCATGGAAATAATATAGTACCCGGGGGAGTATGTTCATTTTCACGGATTGTATTCTGCCCCACTAGGAGACCCTTAGCGGATTCCACCTATCTAGATCCTTCTTCACTTTAGCCAGCAGCTGTGGGTAGTTACTCGCAAATAGCCCATCCACCTTATGTGTGAGTATCACCCCTAGGTACTTGATACCCTCCTCTGCTATCTTTAGTCCTAGGAAACCTGCCTCTTCTATCAGTGTCCACTTGTCCCCCGCTAAAAAAAAGTATCTCTGATTTCTTCTTGTTTATTTTTAATCCTGATATCTCTCCGAAGGCCTCAAGTTCTTTTAGGGTTTGTGGTAGGGAACTAACTGGGTCCTCCAGGGCCAGGCGCATGTCATCTGCATATGCTATGACTTTGTGTTGTCTGCCCGCCATCTCTATCCCCCTTACCCGTGCCGATTCCCTCAATTTGATAAGGAGGGGTTCCAAGAATATGGCGTATAGGAGAGGGGAGGGACCCTACTTAGTTCCTCTTGAAATCTCCACCCTGTCTGTGACTTCCCCATTTATTGCAATTCTAATGGATGGGGATTTGTAGTTGGCTTTGACCATATTTATAAATTGTTCTCCGAATCCCATGTGATGCAGTGTCTTAAAAAGAATGGACCACTCTACCCGGTCAAATGCCTTTTCGGCGTCTAAGGACAGTAGTATTGCCAGTGTATGGGTAATGCCTGTTTTTTCTACCAGGTGTATTAATCTTCTTAAGTTGGCATGTGTTTGCCTGTCGGGTATAAAGCCTGATTGGTCTGTGATTATTAGGGACGGGAGGAGGGGAGACCGCCTGGCAGCCAGAACCTTGGTGTAGATCTTTGTGTCCAAATTCATCAGGGCAATGGGGCGGCATGAGCCTGGGAGGGTGGGGTCTTTACCTGATTTAGGGAACACTAGGAACTTTGCCTCATTCATGGAGGGGGTAACATTTCCAGTGTCCTTGAATGTGTTCAGTAGCTTGGCCAGGACTGGAGTGAGAATGTCTGCATATTTTTTTTTTAGAAGGGGGCCGTAAAGCCATCTGGGCCTGGTGGCTTAGAATTTGGAAGGTCTGCTATTGCCATCTGGACTTCTTCTGTTATCTGTGATTCCAGCGCTATTTGGTCATCCTCTGATATTGTCGGGAATGGGAGTGATTGTAGGAATCTGTCTTGTTTCTCTTCATCCGGGTGCTCTGACGCATAGAGCTCTTTATAGAATGCCTTGAAGGCCTCCCCTATGTCCTTAGTGCGTGTTTGTGTTTTTCCATTTGCATCTTTGATGTTCAAGATTGTCATTGAATTTCGTTTTTCTCTGAGTTGTCTTGCGAGGTATTTATCTGCCTTGTTAGCCTTGATGTAGTATCTTTGTTTTAGATAGAGGAGGGATCTTTCTGCCTTTTTATTACAAAGCATATCAAGTTGACCCTGTACATGTTTCAGTGCTTTTTTGAGGCTTCTGGTGGGGTGGACCGCCAGCTCCCCTTGGATGTCTGTTATTTTCTTTTCCAGCGTTCGTTCCCAGTCGTACTTCTGCTTTTCCTTAGTGGCCTTTAATGCTATAAAGTGACCCCGGATCACTGCCTTGAAGGCTTCCCATACGGTCCCTAGAGGTACTTCTCCAGTGTCATTCATTTCAAAGAATTCTTTTATTTTGTCTCCTATTGCTTGTCCCATCACCTGGTCCGAAAGAATATCCGGCGGCAGCCTCCACCTCCAGAGGCCTCTTTCCCTTTCCGGAGTCTGGATGTCCAACCACAGCGGGGCATGGTCTGACAATGCAATAGAGCCCGTTCCCAATCCTTGTATTTTCCCTTTCAGTCCCACCGACACCCAGAAATAATCTATTCTCGACATTGTGTTGTACACATGCGAGTAGTACGTAAACCCACTTGCCTGACCCTTCAGTTCCCTCCAGGCGTCTCGTAGTGCCAACTGCTCCATCTTCGGTTTGAGTTGTTTTGATGGGGCCCCCTGACCTTGAGAACCTCCCGCATTCCTATCCACTCTAGGTTGCCAGGCCATGTTTAGGTTTCCTCCCAAAATTACCTCACCTTTCGCAAACCCCTCTAGTTTCTCCAGGGTGTCTCGGAGGAAGCCGTCTTGCCCTGGGTTTGGTGCGTATATTGTCGTTAGGGTTAGCCGGAGACCCCCTGAATATGACATTTGCAAATGCGTACCTCCCTTCCCTGTCTACCTGAGAATCTGTGGGAGATTCTGCCAGTCCCTTTTTAGCAGCTATCATCACTCCCGCTCTCTTTTCCCCGGCGTTCGCCTGTGCCCAGACCGTGTACCCTTGAGGTTTACCTTCTGTCTATCCTGGGCTTTTATATGTGTCTCCTGGAGTAACAGAATATCCGCCTTCTCCCTCCTTAGCAGAGCCTCCACTTTTTTTCCTTTTTGCCGGTGAATTCAGCCCTCTCACGTTTAGTGAGAAGAATCTGAACTGCCCCATCTTATTCAGTCTATCGTTGCTGCTGACTTTCCCGCTTGTTATGATCCCGGCTCTCTTCTGGGGGTTCCCCCTCTCCCATTTTCCCCCCCAAACTCCCCAACAACCCCCTAACAGCTAACATTAACTCAACTTTGATCCCGAGGAGGGCCCAAGCACCTAAGGTTGCTAGGGTGTTGCGCCTATCGCTCCTTGCCCTCACTTGGCTCGGGATAAACTTTGCGGGGAGTCCTAAACCCCCCTTCAACCTCAGACCTGGATAGAGTCCTTTCCTGGACCCCCGCCAGTCCGCTGTACATCTGATATTCCGAGATTACTCATCTTAGTCTACTCCCGCCTATCCCCAACTTGGATTGAGCTGACAATTTGTGTCTCAGTATTTCTTCTACTCCCCTGCAGGTTGCCCTGAGAGCCCACCCCCATTCTGTTTCTTTTTTTTCCGCACAGTGTCCCATCCTCTCGGCCTCTTATGCAGCTCCCCCTTGGTTCTGGCTCCCCTCGGGTCAACCTCCTCCATTTGCAGGCCCATTATACAAAGTCCTTCCTCACTGGTGGTCACTCTTCTCCATTTGCCCTCCCACTCTAACAGAAGGCCAAAAGGGAATGTCCACTTATATCTTATCTCCTTCGCCACCAGCTCCCTCACCAGTGGGCCATCTCCCTCCTCTTCAATAGTGTCGCCGATGCCAGATCCTGACATAACTGAATGTCCGCCCCGTTCATCCTAATGTGATCCATTTGCCTCGTGGCAAATGGATCACATTAGGATGCATCTGTTCCTTCTGCGGGTAAGATGAGAGCCGCCAGTACATCCCTTGGTCTTTCCCCTGGGGCGCCCGTTCTTCTCGGCCCCACCCGGTATACTCTGTCGATTCCAATGTTCGCCGCTTCTTGCTCCTCTAATATATCTCTGAATACTTCTTGAACCGCAGTCTTGAGGTCCTTATCCAGCACTGACTCTGGCATGTACTTAATGCGGATATTGGATCTGCGGGAGCGGTTTTCCAAGTCTTCACACTGGATTTCTAGATTATGGGTTAACCGAACTAGGTGTTCATGCGTTTCGCTGTTTTGTCTAGCTTCGTCTTCAACATTTTGCACTATTCTCTCAACGGTGTCTGTCCTTTCCTCCAGCTTGGCTACATATAATTTCAATTCCTGGACTGCCTGCCTCATATCGTTCCTCATTGAGGTAAATTGGTCTTGCACTGTTGACATGAACTTGTCTTGCAACTCCACGAACCAGGCATGCATGTCATCTTTCGACGGGGGAGATTGCCCTGGTTCGGGGGGGGGGTGATATCCGTTGTGGCTTCTTCTGTCGATCTGTCCCTCTAGGATGCCGTGGCCTCCGACGACCACATATGGAGTAAATTGGAGTCTTGTCTGGGTGGCTGCGTCGTCGCTTGAGATGTGCCCCCCTTCCCTTTCGCCCTAGACATTTTCCCTGATGATGGGAGTCCAGTTATGACTCCAGACGTCTCTTGAGGGGTTGTGGTGTGGCGCCAGCGGTATCTCCCCGTGGCATCTCTGGTTATGGGATTGATCAGGGAGGGTTCTCTTCATCCACCAATTGCATGTGGTGGGGGGCCGCAGAATGACTGTTCGTGGCATTGATTTATCTCTCTCCCAATCGCTCTTCCTCTATGCAGCTTTCTCGGCGATGTTTTGGGGTCCGTTTCCACCCCCCCTTGGAGCCCCACCCCCCTTCCGTGCTATGCTGTTTGGCAGATGCTGGGGGCGGTGTGGGGGGCAGTTGTCGTGCCTGTGTCGTGCGTATGACCGGGGACAGGTGTCCAGGAAGAGGTGCTCTTATGTGGGGTTGGTAGAGGGAGGGAAGCCTTGCTCGCGCTCTCACCTCTGTCTCTGCTGCTCCTTTCCTCCGCGGCAGTGCCCCTCCTTCTCGCCGATCTCTTGTGTGTCTCGCGTGGCCTCAGCGGGATCTTCCACCCGTCCCACAGGCACTAGGGTCCCCGATGGGGGCCCGCCTGCCGCCTATCCCGCTCCATGTGCAGGAATTCACTTCACTTCCACGCCACTTATACGTGGGGGGGGGGGGGGGGGGTTGGAGGGAGGGCCTGGCACGCCTAAGCTCCGCTAGCCCTGGCTCCCCCTCCGCACCCGCAGTTGTTTTGCTGATGTGGGCACGGGGTGTCCGTGAGCGTCGAAGTGTTATCCCCCTTGGCGCTTCTCCCAGGGAGAAAGTCCGGAGGTCCTGCGCGCGCCTCATGGCCCTCTGGGCAGTCCTCCTGGCGGCCTCTCCCGGGAGTCTGCTGTGATTTCCCTCGATGGGGGAGAGGCCCTGCTTCTCTCGGCGGCGATATCAGCCCAGGGAGTTCTCGTTGCGGGAATTCACGCTGCCCTTGTGCCCGCTGCTTCTGGGGAGTTGCAGGTGAGGATCCGATGCTGAAACTCTCGGATTTCACTATTTACTGTGCTTTAATGTTGGCGGCCCGGTGGGAGCGCGGTTCAGATGTGACCCCCACTGCCGGGGGCCATCTTGGAATCCGTCTTAATGTCTTTTTAAACAACAAACTGTTGACATACCAGCATTGGGTTCACGCTTGTCATTTTCATGCAGTTCTTTCTCGTTTCTCATCAAACGGGATTCGTCTCTCGTAGTTTTCAATGGTTTACCGGTCGAGGCTTTTGCAAAACCCCTGTATGACCACTTTGACCGTTCCCTTGCAGCCCCCCTAAGGCCTTCTGGTATCAGCAGTTTCAACAAACGCAGGACTGACCAGAGTCTCTCGAGTAAGCACCCACGTAGTGCTGGATCCCTCTGCAGCTGGTCTTCCCTTTATTTTACAGTTCTTTGAACTTTCGTTAAATTGCTACTTTGCGGCTTTCGTTCAACACAGTTCGGTTCTTATAGGCTCTTCCCTCGACTCACCGGCTGTGATGAACCGCTTGGCGTTTCTTGTATCTGGAGTCAAGGATGGTACCACGGTAGCAGGCTTCTCTCTTCGTCCTGCTTAATCGGCATAGGCATGCTCGGTGTAACATTGCCATCTGCTGCAACACACGTTAGCTATTGCACGCTGTCTTAAACTTCCTTCCAGGGAGGTTTCGCAGGACTGGGTTAGAAAGGGCAAGGTCGCTTCTCTCCTCATCACCCTCTTGTTCTCCCCGCCTTTCTCCTTCTCTTGAAATGCCATGCTTGGATAGCTGTCTCTTTGTGCAGTCTGCCATGCTTGTATTGTGATCTCCTGCTCCATCTTTTATCCCTGTGGGGAGGGGAAAGGGCCATTAGGTGTGTGTGATTCTGGTCAATTGCCTGACTTTGCCTGACCCTTGTATTGGGACATGTTAGGTAAACGGCTCTGGTGTTAGTCTGTTGTCTTTCGTGGTGTGCGAAAGAGTTTGTGTTGGAAAAGGGGAGGGGTGGGGGGAGAGAACAGTGTTTCAGAATATCCCACATTCCAGTAAGGGGAAAAGGTGTTGAAAAAGGGGGATACCAAGTCTTACCAGTCAGTGTCCCACTTCCACTCCCAGAGGGGACCCCCCCCCCCATCCAGGTGATGATCCTGCACTGGTCCACCCCAAGGAACTGGATACAATAGCGACGGCCGTGTCCTGGCCACCTAGATGACAGATCCCCGGGGACTAGTTAGGGAGACACCTTCTGGTTTCTCACACAACATAAAGGCGCATCTAACCACAAAAGCAGTAAAAATAGCAACAGCATGGTGTAGACAAAACAAATATCTATAGCTGCCATGAGTATGCCCTCCATCACACTTTCAGCAACCTGGGATACAATGGGGTGCTAAAAAAGCACCCTGCCTTGGCAGCCACAAGGGCTGCACATCAAAACAGAGTTATATCTGCAAGGGGCATCAGTAGAAATCCCCATCACAGAAAAATGAAAGAAACACAAATTAAAAGTTTAGGAGATTCGCAAAGTTCGACAAGGGACCCCCAACAATGAAACTAACCTCCCACACCCCAGAAACAGCAGCTCATGTGGCATACCAAGTTGTGAATTCATTTAGAATCTAAACGGTTAGGAGCATCAGTGTCTGGCACAGAAATGTTGAAGTATTATCGTTGCCCAATGAATCAACCAGTCATCAAAACCTTTCTAGGTAGTCATTGACCAGCACTTGAAATCTCGAAAGGGGTATGAAGATATTCACTGTAAGAGCATGGATAAGGACCAAGTGGTTCACATGTCCTTTTTTAGGGCTTCTGGAATTTTTTCTCTAAAGAGATCATCCTCTGCTAACTGCATATCCAGGACACTTGCCTATACAATAGGGGACAAGAGGTGCACTTAAGGAAGTCCAGTCAGTGGAGCAACATCCAGTAAGCCATCTATTGAAGCCTAATCTTGGCTAGATCAATAGCTGCATTGATAATATAAAAGTAGCTCTCTCTCCTTTCTTCTAAATAGGAAATGCATCTCGCTGCTCATCAGGCTTTTGATTTAGGCTAGAAGTTATCAGGTCTCAAAATTATCAATAGGGCATTTGTCGCTTTCTCTTTAGTGGTATTTTGTGGCATGGACATTTTGTACAACATCTAGACCTTTGGCCCATCTCAGTCTGGCAGTATTGATAACTGGGCAAAAGGATTTAATCTGCTTTTGGCTGCCGCTACTGAAGATGCAATAGGTCTCCTGTCACTGCGGTCACAAAAGCTCATAGAGCGTTTCACACCAGAGCAGCCTATGCTCAAAGACAGACACCGTCCCAGGGATGTCTATGTATTTTAAGCGTGAAACAGTTATTTTGTGTTATGTGTACCCATTACCCCAAAATCCCAACTTAAATGTATGGTATTTTTTTTTAAGATGGGACAGCTTGGTTATTTTTATGCAAGCAACAACCAAAATACAAACAGGAGACACCACGCTACCCGGTTTCTGTGTGGAGTTTGCACTAGAGCAAGCACCCCAGGCTATCCTTGGCACTGGATGATATATTTTATTCTCAAATGAGATTTCCTTAGCATTCTGGGACCTGCAGTTTTGCTTTCCCAAACATAAATGCACCACTACAAATCTCAGGATGCAAAGCAAAAACAGGTATGCCTGAGCTACTAAGACCTGAAATGGAGCAGCTCGGGAGGAGCTCTGTATTGTTGTGAGAAGACCACTTCAACATGACTAATCCGGAATGTTCGTGGTAGCACCTTCAGGGCGGGTGCACAGCTGTATTTACCGCAGGCCTTAGTTATGCTTTGTGAGCACAGCGTTTATGGGGAGCCCGAAGCCCAGAGGTGTTATGCAGTGCAATTGGGCAGGGAGGTAAGGTGAGACCAACCTCTCCCCCATCCCCGGGCACAATCACCTCCTGGGCACTCTTTATATCCTCCTAGCCCATTTTAATTGAAAGTGCCCCTCCCCTCCTTTACCATGCCCGGCCCACCCCTCCTCCGCTCTGAAAATCAATCCAAACTGGCTGCACCCAGGGGAAGTCAGCTTAGGCTGTGTGTGAGAGGCCCTCTATAACCTTCAATGTGGAAAGTCAGGGCATAGTTCCCACCTGGCAACATCGAGCAGGCAGCGCCACAAGGCGCTATGGAAGTATTGAGCAGTGGGGGAGGGGAGCACCGGAGTCTGTCCAGGAAAGGGGTGGAGGGTTGGAGAACACAAAGCATCCCGGGGCGACACAAGCGACTGGCCTTTGGATGGTTTAGGTTTAGCTAGTGAGTGGAAACAGCCGGAGGCTCACCCCACCCACTTGAGCCCACTAGCCACAACGGAAGGCCTGGTGACTGGCTGGGCCCCTGCCTACAATTAAGTCTTCCCTTCACTTCCACCTGCGAGAGGAAGCAAGTGACTGGACAAGCCTCATTCTTTAAAATGCAATATATGCTCCGAGCTACCAATCACCAGCAGCCCAACTCCAGCAATTATATAGGGGGCGAGGGGCAGACCAGCCTACATTTCAACATCAAAACCCTGATCCTAACACAGCTTCTAAGCCTTAGACACGCTGCTATTGCCTGCCAAGGGCAAGAAAGGGGGTGTGTGTGCATAATATTATGTATACATAGACCCACATATTCATGCCAGCATGTTTCCTTAACCAGAAAAAAATGCAGCAATTGTAACTTGGCTTCTGCATATTTAACTCATTTAATCTGGGCAAATCGAAATTTATATAAAATTAAGGTTACTCACTGTAGTGACTAGAGTACTCAGTCCATAGTCCCCGTTCCTCCATCCTTGTTGGTGTCCCTCACATGGGGACGGTACCGGAATTATTGGCAGTGAAAAATGGAGCCTCCCCTTTAAATATAGTATAGGGCGCAGGGGCACAGCCTCAGTCCTCTTCAAACACACTGAACGCTTAGATACCTGGCTACTCTTAGTACATAGTAGGACTTGGCATAATAGAGGGGGAAGGCAGGTGAGACGTATGGAGGAATGGGGACTACGAGTACTCTAGTCACTACAGTGAGTAACTTTAATTACTCATATGTCCTGTCCCCTTTCCTCCATCCTTGTGGGTGATTCCACCAAACAAGAACATAGGGTAGAGTTGTGACAACCTGCCTCATATCTAGAGTGTAGCAAAAAGGTTCTTCAGAACGGCCTGACCAAACTGCATCGCGGCTGGAACTGGTGTCCAGTGAGTAGTGCTTAGAGAAGGCTGACCTAGGGGCCCAAGTAGCCGCCTTGCTGATGACATCCCAAGAAGCATGTCTCTGAAACGCGGTGGCTGTGGCCTTGGCTCTGAACGCATGGTCATGAATACCCTGAGGAACAGGTTTGGCCATGGGCGTTTAAGCCTCTGAGATGGCCTAAACCATCCAACGGGCGATGGAAGCCTTGGAAGCCTGGGAAGCCCGAGAGCCAGGGGAGGAGCCCCCAAAGGTCACAAAGTATGCCTCAGACTTCCTGAAGGATTTAATCCGAGAGAGATAAAACTTGAGGACCCTCGAGGTTTAAGGAATGCAGGACCCTCTAGGCTCGACTGTGGGTTTGGGAAGAACACCGGCAGTACCCAAGATGACCATGTCATTGTGAAACGTGGTGATGGGCTCGCACGAGGACAATGCCTGCAGCTCACTAAACCTGCGTGCAGAGGTGAGAGCCACCAGTAAAACTGTCTTTAGTGTCACCAAGCAGATGTCCACAGAGGCCATCAGGTCAAAAATGCTTGCGCTGCAAAGCTGCAAGAATCACATTGAGGCCAAAAAGCCTAGACAGCCCCTTAAGGTGGGCCTTAACCACCGGGTTGGCTGGAGAAAACACAAGCTTTGGGTAACTCTTGTAAACCCCAATGGCTGCCATATAAGTGCAGCATGTATCCACCTGAACTCCAGGACAAGCCAGGTGTGCTGAAAAAATCAGTATGTCATCCAGGTGACGGGGTCCAGACCCTTGTCACAAGCCCAATGGCAGAACCTAGTCCATTTACCCTTATGCATGGACCGAGTAGAGAGCCTCGTGGCCTGCTGAATGATGTCCGAGTTGTCATCTGAAAAATGTGCATGCTGAAGCCTCAGCTGGTTAGGAACCACGCCGCCAGCGCCAGCTTGGCCGGGTCCGGATGTTCCACTGACCTCATCCTGCTTCGTCAGGAATCCCCTGCTGGAGATCGGAAGGTGGACGCAACGCTGAAAGCACAACTGCAGCACATACAAAAAACAGTGTCACCAAGGCCAGTGGGAGCAATCAGGATGAGGCTGTAACTCACCGAAGCCCGAAACTTGCGGAGGGTCAGTTTGAGCAGAGGGGTGGGCAGGAACGCACAACTGCGGTCGTGCCAACAGATCTGGAAGCCATCTCCCAGAGACCCCCGACCCCTTACTGCTAATGAAGAAAACTTGGGCCACTTGGAATTCAGAGGGGATGCAAACAAATCCAGGTCTGCGAATCCCCAACGCTGGAACAGGGCAACAAGAAGTCTGTGTGCAACTCCCACTCATAGGTGTTAAACCCCAGGCGGCTCAGCTGATCCGCTTTCTGCATTGCTGTCCCCTGGGAGGCGGGCCGCTGAAATCCAAACTCCCTCTGTCTGGGCCCATTCCTAGATCAATACCGAGTGCATGTAGAGGAGAGGGTCTGGGGGGGGTTGGAGGGGGGGGGGGTCGGGACATATGCCACCCTGCTCTTGTTCAGGTAAATCATCATAGTCACATTTCCCACCCTGACCAGAACCGACTAGTCCCTGATGAGGGGCAAAAACGCCCTGAGGGCCAAGCCCACTGCCCTGAGCTCGAGCAGATTGATATGAAGGAGGGCTTCCGTCCTGGACCATACTCCATGAATCGCGTAGTCATCCAGAGAAGCCCACCCAACCCGAAAAAGGGGTGTCTGTCGTCGCCACCAGGGTAGGCTCGGGTCAGATGAAGGGGGCTTCCACTGAAACATTGCCATCCATCAGCCACCAGAGAAGATCGGGCAGTAGGAGCGGTAGTATTAGGGTCCTGTCCGACTGAGACCACATCTCTTGATCCCAATTGGCTGCCAGGTGGAGCTGGAGGGGCCTCATCTTGAGGCGAACGTGCTGTACAGTAAGCAGGCAGGAGGCCCTCAGGTCCAGAATGTGCTGTAACCACCACGTCGAGATGGTCATGTTGGCCAGTAAGTGCACCACCGCCTTACGGAGGGACAGAAGCCTCTCAGGCATAGGAAACACCCACTGAACAGCAGTGTTCCAAAGTACCCCTAGGAAGACCAGTTCCTGAGAGGGGTACAACTGTGACTTCCTCTCGTTGAGGGAGAACCCCAGCTGATGAATTATCTGCCAATGTCTGACAAGAGTGTACCACCCCTTCAGGTGACCCCACCCTCACCAGCCAGTCATCCAAATAAGGGTATAGATGATGGCCCTCCAAGCGGAGAAGACCCACCACCACGTTCATCAACTCCGTGAAGACACGAGGAGTAGAGTTCAGGCAGAAGGGCAGCAGTTTGTACTGGAAGTGGTATGACAATTGTGAAATGCAGAAACGTCTGATGTGGTTGGTAGATGGGAACACGCATCCTTCAGGGTCATGGAACACATCCAGTCCCTTGCACACAGAGGCTTGGCTATGTGCGCGGGAGTAATCATCTTGAAGCTTTCCAGCGCTAAAGACAGATTAAGAAATGACAGGTGCAGGACAACATTCAGGCCAGCTTGGTTTTTCTTGGGTACTGCAAAGCCCATATCTACAAGAGCAACCAGTTAACATCACACATACTGTTTTCAACAATTAATCATTAGCAATACATCACAGCACACAATATCACAAATAAAACTCATGTGTCTAAAATGTACACCAATCACATTATCTTATACAAACCATAATTCATCAAATAAGATAATTCTTCATAGATGAGATTAAAACATCCATAAAAGCACAATGAAAAGTGTTGTAAAATGAATTTAACATCGTGACCTTAAAACAATGCTTTGTTCTACTAAGGTTTATTAGGATGAGCTCCCCCAGCTCTTATTTTATGTGTTTTACCAGTGTACTGTGTACAAATCTTGTTACAAAAAATATGTCATTGGTATTATTAGTTGACTGACAATAGAACCGACACCACAGGGCAAGTAATACACACTTTCCTAAATAATGGTAGTAAAAACTTCCTTGTCAAATCAGCAAATTTAACACAGAACAGCAGTAAATGCATTGTAGACTCAGAGCTCGGATGACAAAGCGGGCAGCTTTGGAAAGATTGACATTTCCAGCAACACATACATTTAGCAGTCTGAAGAGTACCTGTTAGCTCCAAGAACAGTCTACGTGCATAGGCCGGCATTATTAGGTTGAGGAAGCTCTCAAAACCTTACTGGTTTTAAGGCACAAGTAAATAAGGCCGAGATTTGTGCCTTGTGAAGAAGGGCTTATTGCAGATTATTTTTGGGACAATTTAGTTTCTGGATATAATGTTGCTTTAACAGCTTCAGTAGTTTGTGTTTTAAAACTTCACAAAATAATGGAATAACTTCACATTGGCCTAAGTTTTAGTGCTCTTCTATTTTTAAGATTAATTTATGGTTGTAATGTGTCAAGCGTGTTCTTTTTTTTTCCCTGAATGTAATCTTTTGCTTGGTGCAAGTTCAATGTATTATTTTTTGGTTGGCATTGCTATATAGTTATTTTTTTGTCAATGTTGTCGAAGGTTCATGGCTGAACCGTATACAAAAAAATAAAATAAGGCCAAGCTTTAGTTTTAAACAACCATCAATAGATGTTTCACAAATGGTCAGCCTTGCTGCAGACTTCACTTCTCTCACAGAAGTAGTTCTATTCGCTGGTTCGTCCCAAATAGCTTCTAAACCCAAGCGTTTCAGCAGATTTTTTACATTTTACCTATGGCAGTAAACCCTTGCCCAATGAATTTAGTATGGCTAAAGTTGCATCGCGGAATCTTATTAGGTCCGGATATTTCCAGTCATGTCCAATAGAAAATCGTCATCCATGCTAACTGAATGTTAATTTTATCAAATACACACTCCATCTGCAGGAGTGCATTCAGGAAGCTATTCAGGAGATGCAACACTTTTTTATGAATTATTTTCAAGTTGACGTCCATTGCAAAACCCCCCACAGTTCTCCACCATAGAGTGCAGTCGGTACAGATTGGATATTATAAATATCAAGGGCTGGGGAAACCTCCCTTTCGCCATATTTAACTTAATATGTTCTCACTCCCCCACTATTTCTAGCTAAAACAGCCTTTGATTTGTTCTTCTGCAATGACCAAGTACCACCTTCTGTAAGTCTGATCACCCTAATAGTCACAATATGGAACTTGTTCCAGTTCAACCCCTTCGATATTTACAGAACATGCACAGGTTTGGTGAGCGAAAGGACCACCCGTAAAAGAGCTGGGGACCAGATCTGACGAAGAGGATGGTAGAGGAAGACTGAAGCCTGTGCAGACTACGGATAAGATCCATGGTTTTACTAAAAAGACGCTGCCAGGTGTCCTGGAACAGAGCCAAACGGCCCCCCACAGGCAAGCTTTGTTCCCAGACCTTGACATCACTGCTTCATGGCGTCTGAGGTGGGGGAGCGAAGAAACCTCTGCATCGTCCTCTGCTGCTTCCTCCTATTGTAGCTGGGCGACCCGTCAGGCCTCCATGTACCACGGTCCCTGAACCCCTTGAAGCTGGAGAAGGCGCAGGGCTTAAACTCTGTCCTGCCCTGGGACTGAGGGGGAGGATTTCTGACCTGGTTTTGTAAGGATGGCCAAGGACTTGGCGGTTTGAGTATAGGGTTTCTTCTTTGTCAACTCGTCATCGGTTGATAAATTAAAAAGGTAATGCCCTGAAAGGGCAGATCCAGGATACGTTCCTGCCCTTCAGATGAAAATTTAGTGTCGTGCATCCACACCGTCGTCCTCATCTCGACCCAAGGCGACTCTGCTTGCTGTGTCGATGTGGGTGACTGAAGACTCCAGGAGCTCCTGCGCAATAGCCCGGGCATGAAGGACGCTTGCTTGGTTAGCCGGGGCCAACAGGGCGTCTCCATTGGCCTGCCGCAGATACAGTCCTAAGATGGAATAAGAGTGCTTTCCCAAAGGCTCGAGGACTTTGTCCTCCTTGAAGAGGCAACTTGAGGTGGCTCCCGTGGAGGAAGACAACAAAGACTATGGTTTAGAATTCAAGGAGGTCGCAGCCACCACTGAGGAATGCAGCTAGGGTTGGGAGGCGAGGAGGATTGGCTTCCCGTCTGTCAGCCTAAACCTGCTTTCCAACTCATTGATCACCTGGGCATGGGTCCGGGCTTCTCCTAGACCTTTCGCCCCACATGTAGAACATCCTTCTAGAGAGGGATGCAAGACCGGACCGTGGTGCACTTCCCCAAGATCTCGGCTAGCACTCCGACTCCTGGGGGGCTTCCAAGGGCAGAGGGACCACCAAGAACTGTGCCAGGCCCTGAAGGCGGTCATGAAAGGCCCTAAAGGATGCCAAGGGTTCCTCGTCCTGGGCAGTGTCATTGTCCCCTTCCCCTTTTCACAGAGCAAGGGAAATCTGGGCCCTGGGACACAGGTGTCAGCGGGGTCCCCCACTAAGTCCAGAGCCACAGACTGGTCCAATGGCTGTTAAGGGGGAGGCGCTGGTCGTACAGGAGGATGTGGAGGGGTCAGAACAAGCGGTAGGGTCTGGACCAGTGGAGGAACCAGCAGTGCTGGAGAAACAGGAGTACCACCCAGAGTAGTGGGCCCGGGCGGCACCAACTGCGGGATGACCTTCACAATGTCCTTCAGGAGCCCCATTAATCTGAGGGGTACGCATGAGGAAGAGTAAGCGCTCGAAGAAGTGGGCCTCGCAAGCCAGCGGCTCTCTAGGGGCCCAGCCCTCCGTGGCGCTGGGCCTCTGAGCCTGGTCAAAGTGATGAGGCGCCTGGTGCGTGTAGCAGTAAGGCTGTGATGAGTAAATGTATCTGTGAGGAGACCAAAAGCCTGTAGGATCCGCTGCTGCTTCCAGAGTGAAGAGGTATGGGATAATCTTGCAAAGCCCATTCGATTGACAAACGCACTGGCGGGCTCGAGCCCGATTCAAGATGGCCACTGGCCTGGCAGGCCCTGCCATGTGCCTCTCTGCCATTTTGACACCTTGCGGAGGCCCTAAACCAAGAGAGTCCTCAGACACGGCAGGATACGGCTCGTGTCTTGCACCTGAAGTAGAGGAGTCGACCTTGGCGATCCCTCTGGAAGGAGGGCTGAACCCTCAGCCGGACGGCCGGTAGTTGCAACGCCCTTACTCACGGCCCCAGAGCAAGCTCTGGTAGGCTTGACACCCTCTGCACCTGTGCCGGTAGCCGCATTGGATCCTGCCGAGGACAGACTCTTGGAGGTGGCACTCGACGACCCCTTAATCCCTGGGGATAGAAGAGGGCTAACTTGATCGCCCTTCCGAGGACAGCCTGGAAAGGCCCGAGTCACTCAGCTTGGGAGCCGGTAGACAGGACAGCCTCAGGTTTGTCCCTGGAGTACCCAGAAGAGCCCCTGGCCTCTTGGCCAGCCGCCTTAGAGGCCTCAGGCCTGCCACAACCTGAATTCGAGTAACCCCGATCCGTCGGAGCCCCAGGGAATGAGTCGCTGTGGAGCCATGCTGAACAGAGGGCCTACCTTGTCTTGACAAGAGGTCCTAGAGATGAAGTCCTTAAGGTGGGCAGGAGAAGAAGTATGTAAGGTCTCCCTCCACCGCAACAACCTATTCTTCAATGCCCTGCGACCAAGATCACTGCAAACCAAACTTACATCCGAGTGGTGGTCATGCCCAAAACACTCAAGACAGAGCGCATGGGGGTCCGAGGCCGGGAACGAGCAGTGAGGCACATCTCGTAAATCCTCCTGCGACCGACATGCACTGGGGAGGCAAGGCACCTAAGAGAAGTTAAAAGTTAAAAATACAGGGAGCCAGCGGAAAGCTAAAGTCTCTGCGCTAGCTATCAGGTCAGACACCATCCGAGTGCAAAAAGGGACTGAGGTGAGGCACTGGAGGGTGGGGCGTTCCCAAGCTCGAGGCCGCGCCCCGGTGCGCTTTACTAAATTTAAAGGAGAATCTCAATTTTTCGCTGCCAAAGGTTCCGGTACTGTCCCCATGTTGGGGGATGCCCACAAGGATGGAGGAAATGGGACGGGACCTATGAGTATAAATTATTACACAGACGTTCCCTTTAATTATTATTAGGGGTGTAACTTTGGCTTTGAGTAAGATTTGCAGTAAGTATTCGGCCGAAGACCAATACTTTTTTTCAGATGAAATTCAGCCAATTACTTACTCCAAGTAGTCTGGTTCTACAGGAGGGAGCCATTTTTCTGCATTAACAAAACATACTAATCTTTTAGTTAGAAGTCTAAGGGAAGGAAATAGGTTTTGACACAGGACGGTGGACTTTTAGCTATGGACATTGACACATCCATCGTATTAAGTTGAGGCAGGGAAACCCTTCTTAGTAATAGGTTTAGGTAACATGTTTCGATATTTTCTCACAAATAAAAGTTGTAAAGTTGTTTGCAACAATCATGCCACCTTTGTGTCAGTCTCCTTCTTCCACACCCTTACTGCTTTTTCTCCAACCTCCTCTTTAGGAACTGGGCTGAAAACAAGTTCTGCATTGCAAGGTAATCAGGCGACCCCCCCCTCCCCATTTTTTGGTCTAATGCAGAATTGAAGTTACAGATTTTCTAGAAGTGTCCAAGTCAAAAAGAGTACAGTCTTTCTTGCCTATTGCGTCACACAAAAGAAACAAATTGGAGGCCCTGTTCATCATGATCTGAGAGGAATACCTTTAGTGGGGATTACGAGGTGGCAGCGGTTGTCTATTGGAAATATCTCAGGCAGAGCACTTGTATCTATAGCATGATTAGATAGGTTTGAGGCTCCTTGTATTAAAGGAGTAAAGGAGAAAAGGAACATTTTTATTATAGCTGCATCACATGCTTTGACAAAAAATGTATATCTAGTCCCAGGACAATAACAAATGCCATGATAATAAAAGTAAAACCATAGAAAGTATGAACATTATAAGACAATTCATGGCATTCAGCAGAGTAATCCCCCATTCCATATCCCTAACCTTAGATAATGCAGGATTAGGCGACTTCCCAACAAACTGCCTTAAAAACTCATTAAGTGTGTTACCCAACATTTTCTAAGCATCCACACTCTCCATATATACGGGGTGGCCCCAAACTACCTCCTCTGTGACAGTAGAATGGGCTCACACAATGGTCTATTGAAATGTCCTTATACCGCATTGCTTTAATAAAAAGGTTTCAACAAATTAATTCTGACATCAGTATAGATTTGGCATAGGAAAAAAGGAGGGTTTGTTTCAACAGAGGAACTGCAGTTATTAAAGCATTCACAAAGGGTTTGACCTGCTTCCCTATCACTGCACCACGTCAGAGGGTGCCTATGCAAAACATGATCATAAGATATTGAATTTCAGGGGTAAACACCTTGACAAGATAGGATTTCCGCCCAACCACATCCCCCTGAGAATTTGGCTTCAAAATATTGGGAGCATTTTGAATTATGAATGGCCGTTTCAAGTAGGGCTTCAACCTTCGATTCCCAGTCGCTCACCTTCAGTTCCGGCATATCTATTTTGGAGATTTGCTCTAGAAAGTTCTACATGTGGCCAACTGGGACAGTGTTTGCTCTGAACTAATCCATATCCATGTGACCTGCCTGGGCACGAAGCTTGATCAATTGGTCTTCCTATACTGAAAGGCCAATATCTTCAAACAAAAGACCAGTGTTTTTAGAACTAGCATATCGCAGAGAAGTTTAACACCAAATTCTTCACAAGTTGGTATCACAGAGGCTGCCAGAGGAATCAAAGGAGTGACAGAATGTCCACAAAAGTGGCGGTAGAATCAAAGAATTCTCCTCTCCCCACTCCTCGAGATCATTCCCTGCTGTCTGTTTTAAGGTGTTCATGAACCAAAGCTGGCTTACCGGATAACCAGATAAGCAAACCACTGAACTTGTTAGAGTATAGCTCCTCCTAGCAGGATCTTGGATCTTAACTGTTTCTGCTTTCCCATAATCCTTTTGGAATTTGGGCCACTAATAGTAAGATGTCTGAACTGTCAGGAATTGTCCAACGGCTGGAGAAGGTGCCTCGGACCACTTTCAGTGTGGGAGAGAATTACTGCATCATTTGTAAAGAGGATACTTGGAACTCATATTCCAACTGTACTTGGGGGATCTCCACACACACAAATGCACACACACACACACGCACACACCCCCCCCACCCCCCCACCCCCCAGAGCTAGCTGTAAATGTTCTTCATTAGATGCCACGGAGGCATGAAAAAAAAGGAATCCCTCCTCAAGCAATTTCAAAATCCTCTGAAAATTCTCTCCTGGAACACAATCTAACCCCTACTGAGAAGGCTTCAGTCAATCAATGATTGATTCATATCTTCAATTTGGAGAGACTTCCATAAGTGGCCTCTGCCAATTGATTCAAATGCCACCTTATGCTCAAACCACAAAATGAAGGACCCCTTCTGGAGGTTAACCTACTCTATTTTTAGGAGCATGAGGCAAAGGCCCTGCTCGCTGGTACCTTTTTCCCCACTTTAAGACATGCAGGCGGGGAGTGGAGACTAAACCTTTACTTTCCCACTCCTGGATCCTAGCACAGACCATTTTAGCAAAGACATTGTCTGAGGTGTGCAGGTGGCAGATGGGCCTTAGTTTTGCAGGATGAAAATTGTCCCCCTTTTTAAAATTGGACCAATTCAGAGATCTTTCAGAAGCAAGGAATGCCTCACTATAATGAAATTGAACAAATTGCAGATAATTGGAATCAAATTACTACTTAAATACCAAGTTCAGCTTTGGTGCGTTCCAAAGGAATGCAGTCCTGGGCTGGGGTGTCCTCCATGAGGCTCGAGACTTAGGCCTTAAGCTGATCACCACCCAAGAGAAAATGGACATTTGATGGAACATTGTAGACACCCAAGCAAATGCTTCCTACACATGTGCCCGGAAAAGCTGTTCTCAATTCTAGGGCAATAATTCTTCATGTCCCAGAGACCAGACAGCCGTGGAGCATCATTTACTTGCTCACTGTGCTCAGAGAGGCACAGCTCCACCTCACTGATGATGCCCAACAAGGCTGAAACACGTGTATGGGGTTGTTGTTGGTACTCTTGTTCAGCATTTCGGTGCTTGACTGCCCATGTGGGTGGGACAAAGACCGATATGCAAATTGATATTTCCCATCTGTGAAAGGCACAGTGAGCTAAGTGTGGCTGCAGACTCTTGAGTGGTTACCTTCCCAAAGAACAGGCCATTTTTGCTGTGTTCATTCTCTGAGGAGCGCCCATTACAAATTTTTGATGGTTTTCAATTATAAATCTAAAAAGGCTGCAAGAACCAATTGGAAGATGAATGGGAAGACTATCGAAGTCAGACAATATACATATCTGGGCATTCCCCTGGATCTAAGCTTAAGGGCTCTATTCAACTTGATTGCCTTAGGGTAAGAACGGCACAAACAGTTGGTGGTATTACCTCGCTTTTGTATAAAGGTGGAGGCTAATCAGTTGCGATACAGACATCTTTATTCTACCACAATTCTGCCTCTTATCACATAATGCGGCCGAAGCGTGGACATTAGGAAGTCTGGAAACAATTTCAAAATTGGAAACGACTCTAAAGAAATTAAGGTTGCCGTCCATCTGACATGCTAAATTTGGAGTTCAACATATTTCCAAAAAAAGAACGTGTCATGCTTAACTGCCTAATTCTCTACTGGAAGTTGGTTCGTGCGGGTAAAAATACTCATGGGGTGGCTATTTGAATTACTAGGCAGTAAAATCGCTTACATGCAGACCAGTGTTAGCAATGATAAAAAAAAGATGACAAGTGGATTCCAAGAAGACAGCTTGATGTTCTTTCAATGTTCGTGACGGCATATAAAGGGAATCATTAAATCTTTATTAAAATCTCTTGCCACTGAACAGTTGACCAACCTTGCTTCCAAATCTACCGGACAATGATTAATTCCATATATATTAGAACGGCAGGTGGTCCCGGCATACATAAAGCACTTCATTGGAAATGTTTTGATTTGGAACTACATGTGTCTTGAATTCAATGCCGTGGAGACCAATGAGATTATTGGGGGATGGTACAAAATTCTGAAGAATTAATTTGTCGCCTTTGTAGTGAACTCAAACTAGAGTACGTTCCCAATAGTCTCTGTGTTTGTCCAGCATTGAATCTGGATGCGTGTATTACTATTGATTACCTTTGGTTACTTTTTATTTCAGGGACTAATGAAGGTTGTATTATACATTTTACTAAATTCTGGAGAAATGTTTCTTTTTTTTCAATTTTAGAATAAGTATGTCTAGACAAATGATGTGCTAATCTGTGATGAATTGGCATGTATTAAAAGTTATGAATTTTACACTGTATAATACATATAATCAACATTTTTTTTAAAAAGGTCTTGCTCGTCTAAATATGGGCCACTTGACTCTTGATGGTGGACTTGGCCTCTCTGCAAGGATGACTGTCCAGCTGAGTTGCCCCAAGCAGTGTTCCAAACACATGTTACACAGCCTTTTCCTCTTGTGATGTATTACCCACCCCTGCTAACAAGAGGTAGAACTTGGTGGTATGGTAGACTGATTCTCGCAGAAGAACAAGTTACTTTCTTAACTGGTAACGTTCTTTCGATGAGATGGTCCGACGATGTATTCCATATCTATGACAGTAATCACCACAGCTGTGCTGCTACGGAAAGTCTTTCGGCGTCTGCGTCCTGCATCAATGACATCGATACGCCGTCCGAGGACCTCCTCCGACGGCCGACGTCACCAGATGTTATAAGTAGGACGCATGACGCCCGTAGCCTCAGTTGTAGTTTTTTCCTAGAGCGTGGGGCCCAATCTTCTGCCAGTATGACCACAGAAAGCCTTGCAGAAACGTAAGCTGTAATCGCATAAGAAATTCTGTAGTGGGGTAGGCAGGGAGGGTGCGATATGGAACACATCGTTGGACCATCCCATCGAAAGAACGTTACCAGGTAAGAAAGTAACTTTTTCTTTGAGGGGATTGGGTACCCCAACGTATTCCATATCTATGACAGACTCCCAAAGCAGTACCAACGTATGTAGGAGGGAAAAAGAATTTAGAACATAGAAATTTAAAATGTCCAAGCAAATTACAGAGTAAAGGACCGCCGTGCCAAAGGCCAGATCCTGCCCATGGATAGAATCTAGGGAGTAGTGTCGTACAAAAGTATGGACCGAAGCCCATGTGGCTGCTTCACAGATGTTACGAATAGGAACACCCCTCTGCAGGGCAGTAGAGGCAGCCATACCCCTAGTAGAATGGGCCTGTAAGCCTACCAGAGGGTCCTTACCCGCCAAGCGGAAACATTCAGAAATTGCGAAGATAATCCATCTAGACAAAGTCTGCTTAGTAACAGCTTGTCCCAAACGCCTTCCAGCGTAACCAATAAAGAGCTGATCGTCCACTGTGACCCGGGACATGCGTGAAATATAAAAGCTTAAAGCTCTCCTAGGATCGAGCCTATGGAGCCTCTCCTCTTTCTTACCAGGATGCGGAGGAGGATAAAACGCCGGAAGAATAACCTTCTGGCCTAAATGAAATTCCGACACCACCTTCGGAAGAAGGAAGGACGAACTCTAAGGACAACCCTGTCCTTCTGAAACACAGTGAAGGGTGGCTTAACTGAAAGTGCCTGTAACTCACTCACTCTGAGAGCGGAAGTGACCGCAACTAAAAATACAGTTTTAAGGGTTAACAGTCTCAAAGGACAAGAATGCAAAGGCTCAAATGGAGCACCCATTAGAAACTTGAGAACAAGGTTCAGATCCCAACCGGGCACCTGGAAAGGTGACGGAGGGAACACATTAGTGAGTCCTTTCAAAAACTGAGAAATTAAAGGGATTTTAAAATAAGAACACTCCTCAGACGAGCACTTAAATGTAGACAGTGCCGCCAGGTAACCTTTTATGGTACCCACTTGCAGGTCCCTGTGGGCCAAAGAAAGCAAAAAAGACAGAACCATAGGAATGTCACATGAAAAAGGATCCTTAACCCTGCACCAGTCGCAAAACTTTCTCCAACGGCAACAGTACAGGGATTTCGTTGCCGACCGTCTGGCCGAAAGCCACAACTCCATCACGTCTTCAGGGAGGTCCCAATCCTTATACCTCAACCTTTCAGAAGCCAAGCGTGAAGATTGAGGGACCTGACCTCTGGATGGAGAACCTGACCCCCCTCCTGTGAGAGCAGATCGTCTCGGTAGGGAAGACGACATGGAGGGCAGATGGACAAGTTGAGAAGGTACGGGTACCACGTTCGCCGGGCCCACGCCGGAGCAATGAGGATCATTCAAGAACTGAACCTCCGTAACCTCCGCAGCACTTGCGGGATGACGGGGACTGGAGGAAAAGCGCACAGCAGCGGGAAGGACCACTCCACCACGAATGTGTCTCCTATGGCTCCTCTTGGAGGAAATTCCCGCGAGCAGAACCTCTTGCACTTCCGGTTGACACTGGAGGCGAAGAGATCCACTTGAGGGGTCCCCCAAAGGGCGAAGATCTCCAGGAGAATCTCCTGAGCCAACTCCCACTCGTGAGAGATCGCGCTCTGCCTGCTCAGAGCATCCGCCGTCTCATTTTCGTCTCCGGCCAGATGAACTGCAGAGATCAAAACTTCCTTCTGGACTGCCCAGAACCAGAGCTGCATCTCATCCCTGCACAGAGGAAGTGACCCTGCCCCGCCCCCTTTTTGTTGAGGTAGTGCCTGGCCACTGTGTTGTCCGTCAGGATCAGGACATTCTTTCCTCGCACAGTCGGAAGAAAAGCCTTCAGGGCAAGCCTGACGGCCCTCAGCTCCAACAGATTGATATGGAGTCTGGACTCCGACGGAGGCCAACGACCGCTGACTGTCAACTCTTTGGCATGAGCTCCCCATCCCGTAAGGGATGCGTCCGTCACGATTGTCACCTCCGGCCAGGGTAGCCAAAACGGAGCCCCCTTCATCAGATTTCTTTCGACGGCCCACCACAGAAGGGCCTGGGCGACCGAGGGCGGCACCTGAACGGGGTACGACATCCTGCCGGAGGACTGAGACCACTGGAGCTTGAGAGCCCATTGCAGAGATCTCATCAGCAACCTGGCCTCTGGCACCAGAAGCATGCAAAATGCCATGAGGCCGAGCAACCTCAAGAACTCGAATGCTGGGAGACTCTGGGCATGCTGAAACTTGTGCACCATCTGCTGAATGTGGTGAGCCCTCCCTGGGGAGGAAAACACTGCCCCAGGGACATGTCGATCAGTGCTCCGATGTAGTGGAGCCGCTCAGTTGCAGTCAAGTGGGACTTCTTTAAGTTGAGGGAGAATCCCAGCCTGTGAAGGGAGTGACAGGTGACGGACAGATGATCCAGGACTTGCTCGGGAGAGCGTGCCCTGATCACCAATCGTCCAGGTAGGGGTAGACATGAATCCCCCCTTTCCTGAGACACGCTGCCACCACCCCCATGAGCTTGGTGAAAACCCTCGGGCGGAGGTCAATCCGAACAGCAGGACCCGAAACTGAAAGTGCGAGTCGCCAACCGCGAACCTCAGGTATTTCTTGTGCTTGGGATGGATCGGCACATGAAAATAAGCGTCCTTGAGGTCGAGAGACACAAACCAGTCCTGAAGTTGAAGGGCCTGGAGGACCTGAGAGAGAGTAACCATCTTGAACTTGGCCTTCCTGAGGAGTTTGTTCAAACCGCGCAAGTCCATGATGGGTCTCCAACCCCCGTCTTTCTTCGAAATCAAAAAATAAGGGGAATACCATCCCTTGTTCCTCTCTGCTACAGGTACCAGTTCTATGGCACCTTTCTCCAGCACGGATTGAATTTCCTGCGAAAGGAGCGGATCCGGACTCTTAAAAGAGAGATTGCCTGGTGGATTGTCTTGAGGCCTCTGCCGGAAAGGAAGACAGTAGCCGTGGGCTATGAGCTCCAGAACCCACACATCTGAAGTAATGGCACGCCATTCTACAAGATGCTGCGCCAGCCTTCCCCCAACTGGTGAAGCATGGGCCTCAGGACTGAGCAGAAGCGGCTGCGGCGTTGCCTGAGGGTAAGAGGCAACTGCCCGAGCGGCTTTGGCACCTCGAGAACCTTGTTTTCCACCTCTGGCACTCTTATGGTTGCCCCTTTGACTTGCACCTCCTCTTGTTTTACTAAAGGATGAGTAATAACGAAAGGAACCTCCCCTCCATTGCTGTCCCCTAGGACGAAAAGGCGGAGGTTGGCAGACTGCAGCGTCCAACGACTTCACTGCAGCTTTGGAGGTCTGCAACCTCTCAAGGCTCTCGTCAGCCTTGCTGGCAAAAAGAGGTTCACCATCAAAGGGCATGTTAAGGAACCTGGCTTGCACATCAGGAGCAAACCCCGACTTCCTCAACCATGCAAACTTGCGTATCACGGTGCTCCCCGCCATGGACCGGCTGACACAGTCTGCCACGTCCAATCCCGACTGAACGGACTCGCACATGGCATCCTTGCCATCCTGAATAATAAGCAAGAAAACCATCATGTTTGTCCCCTTCAGGAATATGTTCAGCCGCTAAGGCAATACAGTTCCACAGAGTGTGTGTGAAACGAGACGAGGCACATTCGGAGTTGGCTGCCTGAAGCGCCATACCCCCTGAAGAAAACACTTTCTTCGCCCAGCCATCAAAACTCTTGTCGTCCCTATCAGGAGGGATGGTAGGATACGACGCCTGCTTTGCTGGGGCCGTAGCCGCCTGCACCACCAAACTCTCCAGAGTGGGGTGTGTGGTCAAGTAGCAGGGGTCACTACTGGCTGGGCTGTATTTCCGTGGCAAAGAATTGCCCACTGCCGGGAGACTCTCCGGAGCAGTCCAAGCCGCTGCCACCCTTCTTTGCAGGGCCATATGGAATGGCAGTACCGGGTCAGTGGGTGGACCTTGATCGAGGATATCCGTAAGGTCATCCTGCACAAAATCCATTGGGGGCGCCGACCACTCCAAGTAGTCCGTGACCCTCGACATAAGGTGCCGGTACGATGACTCGGCATGGGTGCCAAGCTCAGGCCTACAGAACTCCACCTCCGGAGAGGTGTCCAGACCACTGGCGTCCTGCAGTGACTGACGCAAGTCCTCAATCTGGCTAATCTCATCCGGCACCGTGTCCAGAACCAACCCATCTTCAGAACCGTCCTCCACCTCGGAAATATACTCCATAGGCTGGAAAGGGGGCAAAGAATACGGGAGAAAGACATGTTTTGCCTTGGCCAGAGCCTTTCTAGGGGTTTCCCCCGTGCCACGGGGTACCTCTGACACCACAGCCTCGAAAGGCGTCAAGGGAAATGGCGCGGCGCCGACAGCTTCAACGGCTTCGACACAGGCCTCGAGGGCAGAGCCCCAAGCATGTCCTTCGACAGCCTGGGCGCCTATGGCGACGATGACTTCCTCGAAGGCGGAGCCTAAAGAGAGTCCGTCGACGACCTCTGCGCCACCGGTGTCGAAGCCTTCTTCGAAGAATTCACAGGTGCACACGGGCTCGAGGGCGTCGAGGACCGGGACCTGGAATGGGCATGACTAGAACGATTCCCATTGTCCGAGCAGGACCTCTCCCGCGAATCGTGCCGACCACCCGAGCTCGAAGGCGTACGAGCGGGGTCTCTAATACGGTCACGGCCGACCCCACTCGGAGGCGCGGATGGACCGGTGCCCTGCCATTCAAGAATCGCCAACATTTTCTTCCCGAAGGAAGCCCATTCCTCCGGAGAGGAACGCTTGGTGGGATAAGAAACCCGCCGACGGGCAGAGTCCTCGGATGAGGAAGGGGAAGGCGACCGATGACGGTGCTTCCGGGAGTGCCTCAAAGAGGCCGAGGAGTGGCGGGACCCACTCCGGGACCGAGACCCCCTAGACTTACGACTACGATGCGGAGAGTCGCCCCTCGAATTGTCCGTCGAAAGCCCAGTGGACCTCGCCTTCCGGGGCTTGGACACCTTACTGACCGACAGCTTCTTACGTTCCCGCAAGGCCTTGGACGTAAGCGACTGGCAGTCGACACAATCATCCGTGTCGTGGGCCTCCCAGAGGCACCAGAGGCAGGCATCGTGGGAGTCCGTCACCGACATCTTGGAACCGCAGTCCCCACACTTCTTGAAGCCCGGATGCGGGGTGGAAGAAGAGGAAGACATCCCGATAATACTTTACAAAATGAACAGGTTCGAAGAAACGAAAGAACAAACTCCAAAGAGTCGAGGCGCGCCGAGAACTCCGAAGCGAACACGTTCGCGGAAAAAACGGAACTGAGGCTACGGGCGTCGTGCGTCCTACTTATAACATCTGGCGACGTCCGAGGAGATCCTCGAGGACGGCGTATCGACGTCATCGACGCAGGATGCAGATGCCGAAAGATTTTCCGAAGCAGCACAGCTGTGGTGATTACTGTCATAGATATGGAATACGTCGGAGGACCCAATCCCCTCGAACAAGGGGTTTAGGAACATATATTTAAATGAAATTCCCAGGGATATTTGAAGGGAGCTCCTTTGTTCCATTGAAAGCAGACCCTTTGCTAAACCTACACTTTGCATCCTCACCTTGGCACAGTTAGGACCCTTGGTGTAGCCCTTTCCATGCAGTATGTCTATGTGTATAATGACAGAGACACACCACTGTTTGTTTTCTGTGAGTCGGTAACTGACCATGTTAATGATCAATTCCCTGTCCCACCATCTATTGATCTCCTAAGTGCAAACCTAGGAAGGAGAGGAGTAACACTGTCACGAAAGACATAGGTATTGTCAATCTGATAGGTGCAGAGGGAAGCAGGGAAGAAGGCTGAGGAGAAAGAAAAAAGCCTTGGAGTCTCCTGCCGACATAAGACTTAATTTGGTCTTACTACTGTTATAGTGTGACTTCTCCCCTTCCTCAAAGGGGCAGCGTCCTGTGTCTCACTTCCCCAACCCACAGTGCAATAAGGTGTTTCAGCAAATAACCTACAGCGTGTGACCTTGCTGAACTTGGCCCCACAGCTACATGGAAATGATGATACGACCAGACACCAAGTACAGCAAGCGAGAAAAAGGGGGTAGGATGTGCACTCCGTAAGATAACTTGTTTTGAGTACCGGAGGGCCGGCTCAAAAACAGATTACACAGATTTGTGAGGTATCAGTGACTATAACATCTCACAGCCCCTTTCCTTGCCAGAGATCGATTCCCACACTGTGCAGCTGGTTCGTACACCTCGAAAACCAGGAAAGGTACATTCAAATTGTTGGCAGACTTAATGCTGCTCAACTGATGCCCTCTCTGCCTCCCTGTATGCCCAACACAGATCCCTGAAGGGATTTCCTCTTAACCATATGCAAGGTGATGGATGGGGGTGGCAGAATGGGGGGTGGGGGGACAGTAGATCTGATGCTTGCATGGGTTCCCCCTTCGCCACATGAGGGGTGTGGGGATCCTTAACACAGGCAGACGCTGACTATGAAAATGCTTGCTGTGATCGAAGATGCGCAGCCTACTCGCTTCCAAATCTTGTCAAAACAGTCTGCTTCTATAACAGTCATACTGAGTGGGTGGCAGCAGATTCAACCTATCCCACCATGCCATAACCCCAGTCCGAGAGTTGCTGGGAGAAGAGACAGCGAAGACCATGCAAAAAGCAGCAGTGTGCAGTATACATCAACATATTAGGTCTCTGCAGATTCAAAGATGTTTTGATTATTAGAAGAGTGATGGGATGGGTGTGCTACAAAAGGCCCTTGTGGCTGAAGGAGTGTCTCAGACTGAGGGGTGAAGTGTAATTGGCCACAGTGGGGTACAGTAGCTGGAAGCCTACTGTTACCTTCGGTAACAATGTCAACCCAAGCCAGGATCATTGTGGCTGAGAAACTGCTGACTGCAAGTCATTGGGATGACAGCAAAATTCCAAGTGAAGTGTGCCCGCACTACAGCTATTGGAAAGGGCAGTGTGATGAAGAGTAAACAAATATTCAAAAAGGAGGTGAGGTACTGAACAATCCCTCACATTTGACCAGAGATGTATTGGTATGAATTTAGCCAATCACATTCACATTAAACTCATGCACTGACTAGTGACGATCTTCTTGGGAGTTATTGCAGATGAATCTGAAAGTTTACATCAATCTGAACTGATACTCTCAGTCCTGTGTTAAGAGTTTGAGAGTCACTGACCAGAGGTAAGCAACACATTTTCTCTTAAGGTTCCCCTGGCTGACCTATTCAGCAATGGAGGATTCCAGTGGGGAAGTAACACAAGCAATGCGCTCTCTCAAGAGAGATGTCGCAGCCATTGGGGATAAAAATTGAGATTTGGAAGGGAGATCCCGGAGGAACAATATCCGGATGGTGGGCATCCCGGAGTCTATCCCGCAGCAACACATGTATGTCTTAATGGAAAAATTCATAAAGGACGCTCTGCAAGCCCCCCCAGTTTCACCACAATTTTTGTTGGAGAGGTCGCATCATGTGTCGCAGGCGGCCCCCAAGCCAGGCCAAAGCCCTCGCCCGATTATAGCTTACCCATTGAACTACAGAGACAGGGACGCAATTCTTTGCAGAACTTGGGAGCTGGGCGACCTCACCTACGAGAATGCCAGGATTTCCTTCTATCCGGACTTCAGAGCATCTGTCCAGAAGGCTTGCCTCTCTTTCCTGGCGGCAAAACGAGCCATGCGTGATCGCGGACTTCGGTATGCCATGCTATATCCATCAAAACTATGTGTGCAACATGGTGGCCAAACACACTTCTTTATAGTTGCTGGGGCGGTGCAGGACTTCCTTGAGACGCTGCCGAAGTGATGGGAGTTGACGTGAGACAGGGCCACGTGCCCGCATGAGTGTAACAGTTCATGGCCGAATATTGCTACTGACCGGGTGGGTGGACCGCTGGTTGGATAAAATTGCAAGAAGAGGAAAGGGAATCCCAATCATTGTACCTCCACCTCTCAGTGTTACGCTCACCTGGTGTCCACAGGGACGTCACCCAGCCGAGTTACTCGCTGGTATGCTTCTCAGCTTTGCCCAGATGTGGTCTGCTGGGAAGGTTCTTGTGGTAGAGTTAGGTGTGCTCTCCGTCCTGCCTTCTTTGCAGGGGCACGTTGTCTTTCATGGGCGTGTGCGGGCCAATTACTTCACTGACGCCGGCCCGTTTGATATTGTTCAGGTAGGTCTTATTGCTGTTCTTTAGTTTTGTTGCTATCCTGCATGCCTTTCTTTGTTTAAAATGTCTCTTTTTTCTCCCTTTGGTATGCGGAGCTTCAGCGCGGCGAACTGGCTTGGTTGAGCCCCGCTGGTAAATGATGGCGCATTAAGAGCGCTATGATGCGGTAAGTAAGCGCTATGCGCAGCGCTGCAAAGTCTTGCCTTTGCTAACCTGTATTTTCCTTCCTTGTAGGTCGCAGTGTTCTTCAGCGCGAGTGAAATGTCCAGAGTGGTGCCAGCCGAGAGGCAACCAGCCAGGTAAGCCTTTTAAGCAGTTCGTAATTTGCAAAGGTCTCTCCTGCTTTCTTTAATGTTGCCTCTATCTTCCTCTTTCAGGTCGTTCTGTCCTGGAGGCATGCAGATTCGAGTAGCTGTTCTCAGTAGCTGCGAGTGGCTAAAGATGAAGACTGCAGGTAAGATGCTGCTGCTAATGATGTTCCTTTTGTCTCCTTGCAGGTTCTGCTTCTCCGAGGTTCGAGGGAATAGATGGACACGGTGAGCGTCACGTTGCAAGCTGCAAAGTAACGCGAAGCGTGTTGTCTTGCTCGGGTGTGGTTTAAATAGCCCCAACAAAATAGTCCAGGTAAAGTAGTCCCAAGGCTACCACACCCAAAACACTAGACCGCATAGCCTGGTTCCTTGGAACCAAGCTATGTGGATGCCTCCGTGTTGGCTGACAATACATTAAGTAGTTCCCAAGCACATGTTTTTTCATGGTGTATGAGCCTGGTGCCATAGGTGCCAGGAGTGGCCCCAAGAGGGTTTTGGAAGAGGATGCCAGGCTCTAGAAGCCCGAGTCCTGACTCCACCTGGCCAATGGGTTTGCCAGAGGGGGTTTTGGGTGAGGGTCGTGACACTCAGAACCCATATTTGAAGGTGGAGTATTTTGACCACTGGATGGAAAACTCGACCCTCCTCTCGTGAGAGAAGTTCACTCTTTGAGGAAGACGAATTGGAGGGCAGATGGACATGTCCAGAAGGTCCGGGTACCACGTACTCCTAGCCAAATCCGGGGCCATTAGGATCATGGATTTCCTGAGCCTTCTCAACCTCCTGATCACATAAGGAATGACAGGTACTGGAAGAAACGCTTACAGGAGTGGATACTCCCAGTCCACCACAAACATGTCTCCGAGAGCTCCTCTTGGGGGAAATGCCCTAGAGCAGTGCAGTTTGCACATCCGGTTGACACTGGTCACGAACAGATCCATTTTAGGGGTTGACCCAAAAGGTGAAGATCTCTTGAAAGACTTTGTGAGCTAGCTCCCACTCGTTGGAGATTGTGCTCTGCCTGCTCAGAGCATCCGCCGATGTGTTTGCCTCTCCGGCTAGGCGAACTGCCGATAGGGAGATTCCTTCTTGAATTGCCCAGAACCAGAGCTGCATTGCCTCTCTGCACAGTGGTAGTGACCCTACACCACCTCTCTTTTAGAGGTAGTAACATGGCCACTGTGTTGCCCGTCATTATCAAAATATTCTTTCCCCGTACAGAGGGCAGAAAAGCCTTCAGTGCAAGTCTGATTGCTCTCGGCTCCAAAAGATTTATGTGTAGTTTGGACCCTGATGGAGATCAAACGACCGCCGATTGTCAGATCGTGAGCGTGGGCTCCCCATCCAGTGACTGAGGCATCCGTCACTACTGTTACCTCTGGCCATGGCTGCCAGAAAGGTTCTCCCTTCAGAATTTTGTCCTAAGAGGCACACCACAGAAGGTCCCATGCGACTCTGTTCGGAACCTGAAGGAAGTCCGACATCCTGCCTGAGAATTGAGACCACTGAGTCCTGAGAGGCCATCAGAGAAATCTCATTCTCAGGCGAGCCTCTGGCACCAGGAAATTGCAGGATGCAATGAGGCCGAAGAATCTAAAAAAAAAATGGAAGGCCGGAAGATGCTGGGCACTCTAAAATTTGGTGACCATCTGCAGAATGTGATGGGCCCTCACCTCGGGTGGCAAGGCTTTTCCCGAGAAGGCCTCCAGGACTGCTCTGATAAACTGGATTCTTTGAGATGGTATCACGTTTGACTTCTTGTAATTGAGGGAGAAGCCCTGCTTGTGGATAAAGTGTCAAGTCACGCTGAGATGTTCCAGGGTCTGTTTGGGAGAACGAGCCCTGATCAGCCACGCTTCCAGGTAGGGGTAGAAGCAAATCCCCCTTCTCCTGAGACTCGCTGCCACCACTGCCTCAACTTGGTGAAAACCCTCGGGTCGGAGGTCAGCCCAAATGGCAGAACTCGAAATTGATAATAAGAACTGCCAACTGCAAACCTCAGGTACCTCTTGCGCTTGTGATGGATAGGTACATGAAAGTAAGCATCCTGAAGGTCCAATGATACCATCCAGTCTTGGAGTTGGAGGGCCGGAAGGATCTGAGAAAGGATAACCATCTTGACCTTGTCCATTTTGAGGAACTTGTTCAAGTTTCTGAAGTCCAAGATGTGTCTCGATCCTCCGTCCTTTTTGGGGATTCGAAAATACGGGTAGTACCAATTCTTGTTTTTCTCCACCGCAAATACTGGTTCTATTGCACCTTTCTCTAGCAGGATCAACATTTCCTGCCTGAGGAGCGGATCTGGAATTTTCAAAGAGCTGTTCTCTGGTGGATGATCCGGAGGCCGTTTTGAAAAGTAAGGCAGTAACACTGGGCTACCGTTTCCAGTGCCCAAGCATCTGAAGTAATGTCTCGTCACTCTTTCAGATGCTGCGAGAGCCTGCCTTCCACTGTGGTCTTGTATATTAAGGCTTCAGAGAGGTTTTGAGGCGGCTGAAGCAGCGTCTGAGGGTAAAGCTGCAGCTGCTTGGGCTGATTTAGAACCTCGCCCTTGTCAACCACGAGGGAATCTTCTTTGTCCTCTATGACTGGCTTGTCCGCTCCCTCTTCCAATTGAGGAGTAGAAACAAAAGGACTTACCCCTCCAAAATGATGTACCGGAGTAGGAATGTTGAGGCTGTCTAATAGCACTAAGATGTAGCCGGCGCTTTGGAGGTCTGTAGCCTTTCCAGACTTTCATCAGCTTTGCTACCAAACAGTCTCGAGCCGTCAAAAGGTATATTAAGGGAGACCACCAAGGGGCACAGACAGGATGGCTGCCTTAGCCTAGGTCTCCCTCTCCAGGCTCGGGAATACGGCAAAAAAGTTCATCTAATGTAAACCTTAAGCTCTACTGACCACAGGATTTCTTCTTGGAAGTATTGAGGCTCCTGTGGGTAAACTAAGGAGAAAAACCGCAGCCGCATACTGGCCAAACTGAACCCTTCACCGACAGCTCCTAATCGCGACACGGCTGCCCAAGATGGCAGAGGCCCGCCTCGGCCTGCTGTGACGGCTAGTCACGTCCTCAACACCAGCCCTGGACCCAGTGAAGGGGAGGCGTGACACCGAATACCCTACCGGAGACTACACTCGCCGCCCAACACATCACGCACCCACCCGGTAAGAAAAGGATAGTGGTTTGGGACTAACGAGCAAAGTACAGAGGGGAGAGCTAGCCGAGGTTCCTGCCCTGTGCGCACGCCCAAGGGATCCATAGTGTGTGGCGCTCTCTCCGCGGGGCAGTGATCCATACATAATAGCGCCGGAGCAACAAATGCAGATATATGAGCTCCATCTGCAGCTCGGCACCTTCTCGAGCACGCAGCTATTTACTCGTCATTAACAACCGGCATTAACCAATTGCCAGCTGGCCCTGGGGATGCAATGCAGCTCATCCTTTAGGATCTCTGGTATCAGTGCAGCGAATACTCACAATCACGCAGGAACAGAGAGGGAAAGCGCAGACTGGCACGCATACCTAACTGCCCCCCCTGCCAACTGGGAGAACATTTTCTTTTTTAGTGGAGCGTAATCTAGGGGACAGCACCGTCCTGTCTGTCCCCCTAGGGGAATCCGCTGAGGCAGCCCAGGCAAAGTGGAGGTACCAATATCCAGCGGTAAAGGAGAGACTGGGCTGCCTGAAATTCCCATTCCTCTTCACGCCCCGCTCCCCCTATCATCGACGCTACCGGCACAGCAGGGTTGGTGGTATCTCCTCAAAGAACAGTGCCGGTGTTAGAACTCAACAGCGATCTCTGCGTGGCACCCGATACCGAGAGCAGAGCAAGGACCAGTATCAGGACACTCGGAGCACATTATATAAACATTCTACTGCCAAACCCATCGCTCCACTCCTTGGCACGTTCCCTCCTTAAGGGGGGAGACAGCTCCTTAAAAAAGCATTTGCGCGTTAGGAGTAGTGCGCAGCCGAAGAAACACCAGAAGACCTAGGAGAAGAAGAGGCACCTACATTGGCAGAATTGGCACGCATTGAAGACGTAGTGACACGGTCAGTGGCCCCCACGTGTAGGATCTCACTGGACACAGGGAAAAACCCGGGCACTCCTACCAGCCAACACGGCAGACACTCAAAGGAAACAGCAACCTCTTGAGGCAACCAGCCTACTCATACAGATGCTGTTTCTAAGCCCCCTGTGGGAAAACTGTACCCACATACTCTTGTTATATTACAGACTTTCTCTCATACCCCAAGACGCATGGAACATGATGAGGTCCAAAGCTCCGCAGAAATTCCAGGAAACAACCGGGACAGTGCCACAAAGTCGGACATTCGTCTTCTGCTCTGAGAGATCCGCTCCATCAAATCTAGCCTCACGAAACGGGGCTCACACTTACAAACGAGAATGGCTAAAGTCTTAGGTCTCATTGAGGCGGTGGAAAACAACCAACAATCCAACGACATAATGGCCATGAACTATGAGGCTAGGCTTCATGACCTGGAACAGAAAGAGCATGACTTCAGGCTGAAACTCGAAGACTTAGAAAATCGTGAACGGAGAACAAACATTCTGTAATGGGCCTACTCGTGAAACAAGGAGAGCTACCGTCCAGATTGAAAAGCAGAGTAAAAGCACTAGTGAATTCCCTATTTGACGATGTGACCCCCACAGATCTGGAATTTGACAGGGTCCACAGAGTGGGAGGCTCCCCGAAAAGGCCTGCGATCTGTCCTTATTAAGTGTCACTACTACAAGCAAAGGCAAGCCATTCTACAGAAAACAAGGGAAAAAGAGCCCATAGAGTGAAGTATCTACTGTGAAACTCTTTCAAGATCTCTCTGCCGCTACATTGAACATGAGCAGGGGTTGCCGCCCCCTAACGACATGGTTACAGGAACAAGATACATTTTCGATGACGTCACCCCATCTCTTTGAACTTCGAGCATGAAGGAGAAATGTATAGACTGACTCCTGAAACACCTGCAAGCGGGCACAGCAGATCCCAACAAAGATCAAACCAGAAGACCTGAGGGACCGCAGCAAAAGAACATTCCCATATCCCCCAGGAGAGGCTTAGTGCCTGGAAAATGGAAATTCAAACGACTGAACACACCCTGATAGAAGCCACCCCATTGGTTCTCTTCTCTGCATAAGTCAATTGGTGTATAGCAGGCATGAAGAGCAGCTACCTTAACCTGATGAGTGGTCTTGTCTCCTACATGAGCTTAAAAAGTCATTAAAACTATGTCTCTGGGAAATTGCTGGCATGATGAACTTGGAAAGTTTTTGTGAAAATGTTTGCTATGGTTACAAAGTTTCACTGCAAAAGGTTTATTGCCGAAAAGTTTTCGATATCTTAATAGCTTAGATTAAACACCTGGGGAGGGGTTCTGGTAGCGTGGCCCTTCTTTATTCTCAGAGGGCGCCTCTATTGTTGGAAAATGCCGAATTCGGCCTTCTCCGGGGAGTTGGAAAAGGGGTTGGGGGAACACTCATTAAAAAGGAAGAAAGATGCGATTCCACATCTTACCAGTGCAGTGGAATGCAGTCAGGTACACCAACAGTTCAGTCACACCGTAGTGCAGCCTGGCCATAACCCTTGAAACACTAATTCTTAGCGGGTTAATGCAGCACCACCACATATCTCGACATGGCACCTCCTGAGGGCATATCATTTGGATCCCTCAATGTCAAGGGCCTTAACTCCACATATATGCTCCATGTTGGCACGCCAATTTAGACACTCAAAATTGGACGTTTTGTTTGTTCAAGAAACGAAATATGCACGAGGGGAAGAATGCAAAATACTGGAGAAAGACATCGGTGACACAATATGGGCCTCCGGTGACAAGACAAAAGGAGGGGTCGGCATCCTATACAGGAAATCGTTAGACCTACAGATAGAATATGTTTACAGACAGAACCAGGGTAGATTTGTAGCCATGAAGGGAACACTAAGGTCATGTACAGTCACGCTATGCTCCACATATGCCCCTAATCAAAACCAATCCCAATTTAGCAAGTCCCTATTTGACTTTCTGGAGGGAAGGAACACTGGTGTGTGGGGGTGACTTGAACGTAGTGGCAGACCCCAATTTGGACTGGGATTCGATGAGACAAGATGCTTTCCCACCGAGCAGTCTTCCTAAATCAACTGAGGGAACATCACTTGATAGATTCTTGGCGGACAACACACCCGGGGGAACAGAGCTTTCACATTGTTTTCTCCCCCACACCTCACATATTTGCGGATCGACTACTTGCTGGTAGGGACAGAAAGCTAGCACCTAGTGATAACTGCAACCATAGAAATAGTGGTATGGTAAGACCATGACCTTTGCAAGCTAGTCTTAGATCTGGGCCCCACTCACAGCACAGAACGAAGATGGGTATGTAACGACTATCTCTGTAGAGGCCCGATTTTTAAGGAAACTCTCACAGAAGCAATAAAGGAATCAATATGAATGATACAGGTGACTTATCATTGAGCACAGTCTGGGAAGCGGGTAAAGCCACAATAAGGGGAATTCGAATACCGGAAGGGGCACTGAGGAAAAGAATTAAGCTGAAAAAGAGAGGCAGAACTAAGAACTCAGATAGCGCAAACTGTGCACGCAGCCACCCGACGCCGACCTAATCCTAGACCAGATAAGGGTATGTCGGGAGGAGCTAAAGGGAATCTGGCAGGGAAGGGTCTTGACACAATTGAGATATTTAAAACAAAAATATTATGAAAAGGGCAATAAGGCCCACACCATGCTCGCCAATCGCCTACGTAAGCAGGGAGCAGACAGGGCGGTATACAAAATGAAGGATGAGCAGGGTATAGTATTGACCGACCCTTGCGAAATTACCGACCGCTTCTCAAGGTTTTACTCAGTATTGTACACTGCCGAAAAGATAGGGTCTGATGCTGACATCGAAAGGTACTTATCTGGTCTACCTCAGCCCCCAATAACGCAGGAGGACTTAGATTTGCTAAATAGCCTAATATCAATTTAGGAGGTTCAAAGCGCCATTTCCCACCTTAAGGCGGGCTCGGCACTGGGACAAGACGGGTATACACCAGCCTTCTATAAAGCTAAAAGTAATGCTCTAACTCCCTTCCTAGGAAAGCTTTTAACTCAATATTGGAGTTGGGTCAGGCCCCCTCCATCATTCTCTGAGTCGAGAATAGTAGTTATACCTAAAGAAGGGAAGGATCCTTTAGAGTGTGCATCGTATCGTCCGATCTCATTAATTAATGTGGATGCAAAACTATGCCAGCATCCTGGCCTCGCGCCTGGCTCGGTTTCTCCCCCAACAGATACACATGGACCAAGTTGGTAGACACGAAAAAGACATTTCACTGAGTCAAATGGCCTTTTCTGAATCTGGTTATGAGATGGGCGGGCAAGGGCAAAGGGTGGGCTAGGGGCACGCAAGCCCTGTATCGTAACGCATCAGCTAAAGTCTTAGTCAATGGCATCCTCTCGAACGTGTTCGACCTAACTCAAGGCACGAGACACTGCTGCCCACTCTCCCACTTACTGTATGCACTAGTAATCGAGCCCTTCGCACATAAAGTAAGATCCAGCCACCAAATTCACGGCATCACAAGGGGAGGGAGGGAATATGAACCTGCAATGTTCGCTGACGACATTCTGACCTACCTCACCTGCCCTCTAGATTCTATCCCCCTCTCTTTGAAACCATGGTGGAATATGGAGCACTTTCAGGGTTTCAGGCCAACCTAAAGAAGACGATTGTGCTGCCCCTCCAGTCTACCATCAGCCTCCCAAAACAACTCATAGAAAAATGGGGTTTCCAACAGCAAACAAAAACCATTAGATACCTCAGATAGAGACTACATCAACCATAGCTGAACTGTTTGATGCAAACTGTGTGTCTCTATGAAACACTCTCAAAGCTGACCTGGACAGATGGACTAAGCTGCCTCTTTTCCTGGGCTGCAAGGTTCACCTCAATCAAAATGAATGTCCTTCCAATATTATTTATGGGGCAATCCTGAAAAGCAATGAGTCTTTTCGCACCGGTCACTCTAGGGGAATGGTTATGGGTCCCAATCACCACTATGCCCCGCCGTATCAGGGAACACCCTATCCTAGGAGTACTATGGTCCTTGTAGCACCCCTCCCACTCTAGGACCGGTGTCACAACATGGTCCTCCCCCATCAGCAGTATCTGGTCTCCACTTAGACAGAACTTTATCAGTGGGGTGCTTCGTTTCCAGCATTTATATGAAGGAGGTTTGCTAAGAGCGGGACAAATGTGGAAAAAGGGGTCCTATATGTCAAAAAAAGAATTAGAAGAAGCATTGCATGGTATGTCAATAGCCTCTTTACTCTACTTGCAACTAAGAGGTGTCCTGCGCGACACTCCCTCACGACATTCAAACAAGTTCTAGCTACAAATAGAGGTTCAAAAGGGTCAATTGCCGAAATATATAATGCACTCCTCAGTAGGGGCCATCTAACATGCCCTGCATCGGCGACCAAATGGGACACAGAACTAGAATTGCATAATAAGCCTGATACATGAAGGGTCATACACAGAGCAGTATGGAGCTTGTCGAAATCTATGCAATACAAAATGCACAATGCAAGATTAATGACGAGATGGCATTATACCCTCCCCAGTGGTTATCTAGGATGTTCCCAGTGATTTCCCCGTACTGTTTGAGGGAATGTGGAGAGGTGTCTCTCTACTGGCATTAACGGGGGAAATGTGTGGAAGTCGAAACATATTGGAAAGAGGTTTTGGGGTGGATCCAGGCAATAGACTGTATTATCAGACAACTCTCCCAGTTATTAGTTTTGTATGGCATCGAACCAGAGGATGAGGACTCATACACACTACTCTCCCACATGGCCCGGAACATCATGCTGGCAGCCAGAGTGTGCCTAACAATTAAATGGAAGTCTAACATCCTGCCCTGGAAAAGAGAATGGATCATGAAAGCCCATTCCATATATGAGATGGAGAGTCTTACTGCCGCCTTGCAAGAATCCTGCATGCAAATAGACCTGATCTGGTTCCCCTTCATAGAACACTACACAACATACCTGGAGTCACTCAAAGGAGCACAATAGCATCAAGCTGGGTTGTTTCCAGAACATATCGCCACAAGTCTCCAGCAACCCGCATGATGAGCCCATGCTAGAACTCCAACAAAGGGTTGAGTACTTTCAGTATACTGTGTGCAAGGTATTTAACATCTGACATGAAGGTGGCATGAGAATAACTGAACTGTGTTTTTATTAAAGCAATAGTGAACTTCCCGGGGATACGGTGGGAAAGTTAGTGAAAGGAGGGGGTGGGGGGTTGGAGACATACTTCGAAAATAAGTCAAAAGATATTTGGTTTGTGTAGCCGTTTGACATCTTATGTATGGTATGCATAATAATGGTCACTGTGAAATTAAAATGTGTTCAATGTTGCTGTAACAACTGCTGTAAAACCAATTCAAGTTATATTTAAAAAAAAGTCATATTGAGTAATCTAGAATGCACGTAAGGTGCAAATCCAGACTTCCTCAACCACGCAAATCTGCGTAGCACGGTACTAGTCACCATGGATCTGCTAATACTATCTGCAGTATCCAGACCTGACTGGAGGAGCACACATATTGCCTCCTTACCATCCTTGAGGCTAGCCAGGAAGCGGTCGCTCTCTTCCCCTTCAGGGATGTGGTCAGCCGCCACTGCTGCGCAATCCCACAGGATGAACCAAAATGTAGATAAGGCACAAGTGGCATTTGCCGATTTCAAGGCCATGCTACAGGCAGTAAAAACTTTCCATGCACAAGCGTCCACCCGTTCATCATCCCTGTCAGTAGGAATGGTAAGGTAAGCATATTGTTTTGTGGACATGGCTGCTTGGATCACCACTCTTTACGGAGTCGGGTGCTTGGTTAAGTAATCTGGGTCACTTCTTGATGGTTTCATTTTCTTGGGAAAGTTCTCATTAACCGCAGAAATAGAATCTGGGGATTCCCAGGTCAGTTAAGTCATCTTGTTGAAAAGGAGGAGCAGGTCTACTCCATCCCAAATATTCCACTACTTTTCTCATTAATTGTCACAGGGTTTTGCCTTCCACTTCCCTCGGTCGTCTTTATGCAGGGCGACCAGGACCTTGTCTTTCTTCTGTTCTTTCGAGGGAGTAGGAGCTTCTCCCTCAATGGTTTTCAGCATTTCCCTCCAAAACATTTCCCTTTTATATGGGGAAACGGATTTCGTTGGACATGTGATTCTCTCGGGTGAGGAGTCACTCGCGGACGAAGGAGACCTAGGACGTCTTTTCTTTGACTTCCTGGAAGAAGATGAGGTTTCTTCTATCTTTTTCAACGAGAGTAATCCCTCGCCTCATCAGAAGTACGTTCTTTGGAACAAAAGGGGATTTAGGAATTCTACCCACTGCCATTTTACCTTTATGCTGTCTCAAAGCCTGATCTGGCATCACCCGACAGGATTTTCACTCCTTAGTATGATGCTCTGTGCCAAGGCACCACAGGCAAATGCAGTGTGGGGGGCAGAGGGGGGCCGGTGATGGACCTCTTCGACCCACAATCCTGACATTTCTCAAAACCTGTCTTGGGCATCGATGGAGTCGATGGTGAAGACATGACACATTTTCATTAACAAACCGAAGCACAACATCCTCTGTGGAGATTGTTTTGCCCAAAGCAGCTGAGGCTAGAAAGATAATTATCAAAGATGAGGAATACGTGGGAGGTCACAATCCATTCGAAGAACTGGTTTACTCAGCCTTCTTCGTATCGCTTGAAATATTTATGTGAACCATGTGCAATTAAGAGTTAAGGTTAAAAGGGCTTAGGCCAGTTATTACTAGTTATGAATGTTTGCATACAAATGTTTACCTGGTTGATGATGTCATGATCTACCATAGACACATCCTAAAAGGCGGCGTGTTCTACACATGAGCTGAAGATAGTAGCTAAGATAATGGCTACAAATGAGAGCGTAAGAATTGGAGAAAGATGGGATTTCTCTGAATGAGGTTTTGTCCAATCACATGTAGGAGGTGGATTGTAATTAAGTATCTGGGAGTGTTTTAACTGTTGTAAAAAGTTTAACATGTTTAAACTGATGTGGTTCATTGAGATGTGGGTTAGTTTGGGCCTGCGGTACCATCTAACTGCTCCCCGGACAATTCTACAATAAATTTGCTTTATGTGCAAACATGCACTCGTTCCTCAGGTGGACCCGCTTGGGCTGATGTAATTAGGGGTCTACAAATAAGGGGTGTATTGGCCACTTTTACTCATTACAAATTGGCAAATGCTCCCAAAAAATACAAATAGTGAGTAAAAAATACTCCAAACAAAAATTAGGAAAAAGACATTAGTGCACATAGTACTACAGGAAGACACTATTTTAACTGCCTGATCTTTTATTGTTCATGAATACTAGGTGAAAATAATTAAACATTACAAAAACATTTCTGTTTTTCATTTAAAACATTTTTACTTTTTCATAAAATACTCTCATTGGGAATTGGACTTACAATTTTATTGCCTTAAAAGAACAAGTTACTTATCACTGGTAACCTTGTTTCGACTGAATGTTCCTCCAACGTATTCTTTGACATGTAATGTCCAGCTTTGGAAATTTTTCGGCAGAGGGCGCCCTGCGTCAATGGCGTTGAGTCGATGTCCCTTGAAGGCCTCCATCGATGGTGACGTCATTCGATGTTAGAGGTAGCCCGCACAGCACCCACAGGCCTCGGTTCTGTTTTTGCCCTCCAAGTGCATTAGAAACGCCAGCAACACGGGCAGGACGGTACTCGGCCATGCGTGAATGAGAGCTGCAATCGCATGGGAAATTCTACAGAGGGATAGGTTGGGAGGGCGATGAGGAATACGTGGAGGATCATACAGTCGAAAGAACATTACCAGGGGCAAGTAACTTGTTGTTCAAATGGATTGTGTCCTCCAATGTATTCCTCTTCTTTGACAGACTCCCAAAGCAGTTTCCACAATAGGAGGAGGGAGAAGAATTTAGACATGCCGTACTTTCACAGGGCAGAATAAAGGACTGCCTTCCCAAAAGAAATATCCTGAGCGTGGGAAGTATCCAGAGAATAATGCTTAGCAAACGTGTGAATAGATGACCAAGTTGCAGCATCACAGATGTTCTTAATAGGAACCCCTCTCTGCAGGTCAGTCAAGGTGGCCATGCCCCTGGTGGAATGGGCACGCAAACCTTGAGAAGGGTCCTTTCCTGCCAGTCTGTAGCATTTGGAAATCGTGAGGATGATCCACCTGGACAAGGTCTGCTTGGAGACAGCCTGGCCCAGTCTGTGTTTGTTGTACCCCAGAAAGAGCTGGTCGTCCACTCTCAATTTGGACATCCTGGAAATATAAAAGCTCTGCACTTTCCTAGGGTCCAACCGATGTAGCCTTTCCTCCTCTTTGCTAGGATACGGAGGAGGGTAGAAGGATGGTAGCACGATTTTCTGCCGTAGGTGAAAGTCAGACACCACCTTAGGCAAGAAGGAGGGTTTCACCATCAAAGCAACCCTATCCTTGTGGATATACTAAAGGGTGGCTTTGAAGAAAGCGCTTGCAACGCGCTCACACTTCTTGCAGATGTAAGAGCAACTAACAGTATAGTCTTGAAGGTCAACAACCTCAATGGACATGAATGCAAGGGTTCGAAAGGAGCACCGATTAGATATTTCAAAACCAGGTTAAGGTCCCACACCGGAACCTGAAACTTAGAAGGCGGGAACACATTTGTGAGCCCATTTAGAAACTGATTGACTATCGTGATCTTAAAATAGGAACATTCCTCTGAAGAGCACTTGAAATGGAAAGTGCAGCCAGGTAACCCTTAATGGCATCAACCTGAAGACCTTTGTGTGCCAACAAGAGCAAAAAGGATTGAACATTCAGTGTTTTACACTTAAAAGGATCAACATTCTTGTCTCTGCACCAGTCACAAAACGTATTCCAACAGCAGTGGTACAGAGACTTCGGTGGTGGCCGTCTGGGCGAAAGAAACACCTCCATCAAGTCATCCAGGAGGTCCCAAGCCTTGTACCTCAACCTTTCAGGAACCAAGTGTGAAGGTTGAGGGTGTTGACATCTGGATGGAGAACCCAACCATCCTCTTGTGAGAAAAGATTCTCCCTATGCGGAAGACGTATCGAAGGACAGATGGACATATCCAGAAGGTCCGGGAACCACGTTTTCCTGGCCCAATCCTGGGCAATGAGGATCAGGCGGTTCCTGAACCTCCTGATGACTTGAGGAATGACGGGGACTGGAGGAAACGCGTACAACTGTGGGAATTTCCAGTCCACCACAAATGCGTCGCCTAGAGCTCCTCTCGGAGGAAATTCCCCTTGAGCGGTACAGTCCTGACTTCCGGTTGATACTGGTCGCAAACAGATCCACTTGAGGGGTTCCCGAAAGGCCGAGGATCGCTTGAAGGACTTCTTGAGTTAGTTCCCAGTCGTGGGAGACTGTGCTCTGCCTGCTCAGAGTGTCCGCCGCCGTGTTCTCCTACCCGGCCAGGTGAACCGCCGAGAGGGAGATTCCTCCTTGAATAGCCCAACACCAGAGCTGCATTGCCTCTCTGCACAGTGGTAGTGACCCATTCTTTCCCCGTACAGACGGCAGAAAAGCCTTAAGCGGTAGTCTGATTGCTCGCACCTCCAAACGGTTTATGTGTAAATTGGACTCCAACGGAGACCAACGACCGCAGACAGTCAATGCGTTGGCGTGAGCCCCCAACCCCGTGAGGCATCCGTCACTACAGTGATCTCTGGCCATGGTTCGCCTTTTAGAACATTTTCCTTGCAGGCCCACCACAGAAGATCCTGTGAGACACTGGGCGGAATGTGAAGGCGGTCCGACATCCGTCCCGGGAACTTGGACCATTGCAAGCGGTGAGCCCATTGAAGGGATCTCATGCGCAAGCGGGCCTCCGGCACCAGAAAAATGCAGGATGCCATTAGGCTGAGCAACCTCAAAAACTCAAAAGCCGGGAGATTCTGGGCAGTCTGGAATGTTGTTACCATCTGGAGAATGTCTTGAGCACTCACTTTGGGTGGCAAGCACTGTCCCAAGGAAGTGTCCAAAAGACCCCGATGTACTGGAGCTGTTGGGAAGGTGTCATATGGGACTTCTTGAAATTGAGGGAGAAGCCTAGTCTTAAGGGAGTTGCAGGTAATGTTGAGATGATCCAAGTCTTGTTCGGGAGAACGCGGCCTGATGAGCCAATCGTCCAGGTAGGGGTAGACGTGAAACCCCCCGCACCCCCCACTTGAGATGCGCCACCACCATCATCAGTTTGGTGACTACCCTCGGGGCGGAGGTCAACCCGAATGGGAGGACTCAAAACTCAGTACGAGCCAATGGCAAACCTCTGGTATTTCCTGGGCTTGAGCTGGATCGGCACATGAAATGAAAATAAGCATCCTGAAGGTCCAATACCACCTACCAATCCTGAAGCTGGAGGGCCTGAAGGATCTGATAAAGAGTGACCATCTTGATTTTGTCCTTCCTGAGGAACTTATTCAAGTATCTCAAGTCCAAGATGGGTCTCAATCCCCCGTCCTTTTTGGGAAATCACAAAATATGGGGAATACCAACCCTTGTTCCTCTCCGCCACAGGAACTGGTTCTATAGCGCCTTTCTCTAGCAGGGTTAAAATCTCCTGCACAAGGAGCGGATCCAGAATCCTCAAAGGGTGTTTCCCCGGTGGAATAGGAAAGCAGTAGCCGTGGGCTATCGTTTTCAGAGCCCACGCATCTGAAGTAATGGCTCGCCATTCTTTGAGATGCTGAGACAATCTGCCCCCCACTGTAGAACTGTAACTGAAGCCTTCAGAGAGGTTTTGAAGCGGCTGCTGCAGTGGACGATGGCAAAGAGGTTGCAGCTGGAGCAGACTTGGCACCTCTACCACGTCCACCACGAGGGAACCTTCGCTGGCCTCTTTGACTGGCCATTCCTCCCAACCTTCCAAATGACGAGTAGTAGCGAAAAGATCTACCCCTCCACGGTTGTCCACTGGAACAAAAAGGCTGAGGTTCCCCAACAGCGGCGCCTAAAGATTTCGCAGCTGCCTTGGAGGTCTGCAACTTCTCAAGGCTCTCGTCAGCCTTGCTGCCAAAAAGAGGAGACCCGTCAAAAGGCATGTTGAGAAGACTAGCCTGCACATCAGGTGCAAAACTGCGTATCACAATGCTCGTAGCCATGGATCTGCTGATACTATCTGCAGAATCCAATCCAGACTGGAGGGACTCACACATGGCTTCCTTGCCATCCTTAATAGCCAGAAAGCCGTCCCTCTCATCCCCTTCTGGAATATGCTCCACTGCCATGGAAATGCACTCCCACAGAGTGCACACACATTTTGCAAGCGCACAGGCAGAGTTGGCAGATTTTAACGCCACACTCCCTCCTGAAAATACCTTCCGTGCCCATCCATCTATGCGCTCATCGTCCCCATCAGGAGGGATGGTACGGTATGCGGCCTGCTTCGAGGTAGCCATAGGTAACTGGACCACCAGACTCTCGGGAGTGGGGTATTGTGACAGATAGCCGGGGTTGCTATTGGAGGGAAGAGACTTGCTCACCGCCGGATTGGTCTCCGGGGTCCCCCAATTCTTGGCCACCCTCTTTTGAAGAGCCACATGGAATGGTAATACAGGATCCGTAGGGGGACCATTGTCCAGAATATCTATAAGATCATCTTGATCACAATGCACTGGAGGCCTGGACCAGCCCAAGTACTCCACCACCTTGGACATAAGGTGTCCATATGAAGATTCAGCATGCTCCCCAGGTTCTGACTCGGCGAGGAGGAAGAGTGGCGGGAACCACTACAGGACCGTGATCGCTTGACTTTCTTCTGACTAGGAGAGTCGCCCCTCGAGTCGTCGGTTGAAAGCCCAGCCGGTCGGGGTTTTCGGGGTTTGGATACCTTGCCTACCTTCAACTTACACTGTCGTTCTTGCAAGGCCTTCCCTGTCATGGACTGACACTTCGAGCAGGTACCCGCCTTGTGGCCCTCGCCCAGGCACCACAGACAGACCCGATGCGGATCCATAATTGATATCCTGGAGACGCACTCCTTACATTTCTTAAACCTGGAACAAGGTGTCATTGTGGTAATAGACGAAGACATCATCGTAACTAGAGGTAACAGCTAGTGTACTTTAGAAGTATGAGGCGAGCCGAGTTGCACGAAGCAAACACGTTTGCGGAAAAACCGAACTGAGGCCAACTGGTGCATGCTACTTATAACATCGGATGACGTCACCCTCGACTCAGGCCTTCGAGAGAAATCGACTCAACGCCATTGACGCAGGGTGCCCTCTGCGGAAAAATTTACGAAGCAGCTACAGCTGGACATTACATGTCAAAGATGAGGAATATGTTGGAGGACACAATCCATTCGAAATCATTTTACTCCCAACAATAAAGAAATAGGGAGTAAAATACTCCCACTTTCAAATCTCTGGGGCACTGGTTCCATCATCACACTGTCTACCCTAACAGTGAGCAGAGGGCAGACTGGGAAATCCATTACAGATTGCCTACCTAGGTTGCAACATGTAGCTGTAGTCTTCGCCCGAGTCCCAGAGTGTCCAAGTCCCTTTCAACGGCTGAGCAAAAAGGGACTATCTCAGATAGCAGTATTCAGGGTGTACAGTACTCCCACGCCTGTGTCAGATCCAACCAAGGAACATCAGCTGGACTTTCTTTGGTAGCTCATAGGTTAACTCTGGTTGCTGAGAAGTTGGGTGTCATGAGACACTGAGAGTTTTGCCACCATCACACTGGTGTAGGCAACATGCAGCAGAGTTTCCTAGTGGCCAAAATTGGTTGGCAGATTCTTGTCTGCTGGGTAGATTGGCAGGGTCTTGTTATAAACTACAGTGGTTTGTTTTAAAAAAGAATGAAGACTGTCGAGTCAAAGAGAAAAATTAGGAAGCAGAGCTTTCACTCCTCTCCCATTGCAAGGGTGCACACTTTCAAATCTTTGTTGGCCACAACATTGTGGGCTGCCAAATTCAAACCTTCCGGTGTTCCTTCCCAGGTTTTCACCAAGGATGTGGATTCCAGGCAAAATTAAGACTTCCTAACCAAAACCAGCCAAATCTGGTTTTGGAGTTTGCTATTTAGTTTTATGAGGCAGTGAAGGGCAATGCCCATGCATGACCACATCTGCATTGAAGTCATACTTCCATAGCAGAGAAAGACTAGCAGTAGAACTCTGCATTGGATTGCTTTACTGAAAAGGTACCCTTTACAGCATTCCTCTGAATCCAGAAGACTGCATCCCACTAAAAATGGGCGTCTATCCCTCCCAAACAGTTGAGTCCATCCAGCCAACGATGAACATGGTGCCTTTAGGTTAGCCTACCAATGAGCGAGATAGGGTCTCTGAGGGGACATCTCAGTCACATCCCTGATGAATACCTTCATCTAGAACTCGTCAGTGAAATAAGTTAGTAAACCAGTCAGAAAAACAATGTTTAGGGTTTGTTGCCAGAGGTACACAGTTAAGGATTTTAAACTGCATCCCCATTTCAAAACTTAAGGTGTTCTTATTGACAAAAAACATATGGAGTGACATCGGTTTTTCATGTTAAATGGTTGTGAGGAAGCAATTGTTTTTGTTTTTCTCTTCCTACATCAACAGGAGAGCCATGCAGTCATTGACCGCTCCTTTGTGGATGAAGATGTGATCACTGACATTACTACCTAGTGTGGCTTTGGCACAATATTCTCATTGACTGAACTGCAGTGGACCATGAAAGTGTACATTAGCTCCCTACCATTGAAAATCTTTTTTACCCCGGAAAGGCATTTGACGGCCTGTCTGGAAACAGACCCCCACACTACTGAGGTGGAAGTATAATGTTTGCCCTCACAGCATCGTTGTTGACGAAGCCATGGCAGATTAGCGCATTGTTCTGTCCGACAACTTGAGTTTTCCGGTCTTGTGGACCACTTGCACGTTGACTGCAGTGTTTGTGCTGACAAGGGCACCACAGGGGTGAACTACTCAGAAGCCCAGGGCAGGTCTGAACCTTTCACACTTATCCCCAGGGTCCACTGCTCTCCTCTCAGATCTGCCACTTTTCAAATATGGTGTTCGCTCACGTCACTACTTTATGAAAGGGGACATAATGAATTATAAACATAAAATATGCTGCACCCAACTGTTCATGCTTTATTTTATGCCTCTTTTCCAGCAGAAAAAACATTTCCATCTCCAAAATATTTTAAGCATTTTTCTTTCTATGGTTGCCCTCCATTTTGTGAGCTGTTGGCACGCCCTATAGAGAAAGTGATTTAGGAGAGGAAGCGCACATGCAAATCTACTGTACCCACAAAAAAGTAAATAGTTGCATGTTCTTTAAATTTAGGCCAGCGCATCCCCTCTCCCCCCGAGGTCCCGCCCTCCGGCGCCTCACCTCAGTCCCCTTTTTAACACATCGGATGCTTTTATACCTGGCTATAATGAATACTTTAGCCCCTGGCATACGAGCGGGGGTAGGTGGGTGGGATGTATGGCGGAAAGGGCTCTAAGGACTAGGAGTACATTTAATTACTCATACATCCCATCCCCTTTCCTCCATACTGGAGGGTGATTCCACCAAACAAGACAATAGGGTGGAGCTGTAACAACCTGCCTTATCTCTAGGATGAAGCAAACATGTTCTTCAGAACTGCCTGACTGAAATCTGCATCTCGCCTGGAGCTGGTATCCAGGGAATAGTGCTTACAGAACGCCGACTGAATCGCCCAACTAGCTGTCCAGCTGATGATATCTCAGGAAGCTTGTCTCTGAAACGTGACGGCCGTGGCCTTAGTTCTGACTGCATGGGCATGAATCTCCTCAGGAACTGGTTTCCCTTGGCTGTATACGCCTCCAAAATGGCCTGGACCATCCACTGGGCAAGAAAGGCTTTGGAAGCCTGGGTGCTGGGAGACATTCCCCCAAACGTGATGAACACCACCTCAGACTTCCTGAAAGATTTAGTCTGAGAAAGGTAGTGCTTGAAGACCCTCTTGAGTTCCAAGGAATGCAAATCCATTTCGACATCCAACTGCGTGTTCGGGAAGAACACCGGCAGACAGATTTCCTTATTTATTTCAATGGAATGTAGTGACCACCTTGGGCAAAAAAGTTATGATGGGTGCGCAAGATGAACTTGTGAAACGTGGTGAAGGGCTTTCTGACCCTGTGCGCCAATGTGAGCCCCACCAGCAACACTGTCTTTAGTGTCACCAGCCTGACATCCACTGAGGCCATCGTCTCAAAGGGTTTGTGCTGCAAGGCCGGAAGAACCACATTGAGGTCTCAGACTGGCTGGGGCCTGTAAACTGGAGGAAAGAGCCTGGAAAACCCCCTTGAGGTGGGCCTTAACCACTGGGTGGGCTGCTGAAAAAAAGTGCTCTTGGGAATTCTTGTAGGGGCCAATGGCCACTAGATAGGTGCGGCAGGTATCGACCTGAAAGCCGGAACGAGCTAAATGTGCAGAAAAAGCCAGCATGTCGTCCAGGGAACAGGTTGGGGGTTCAAGCCCATTGTCGCGAGCCCAGTGGCAACACCCATGTCCACTTCCTCTTGTACTGGGCCTGCATAGACGGCCTCCTGCATGATGTCCTAGTTGTTCTCCGAGAACTGAGCATGGTGGAGTCTCAGCTGGCCAGGAACCAGGCCGCCCTGTTGCGTTAGGGTAGCCCCTGCTGGTGATCAGACGATGGACTGGTCGCTGGGGGCGCAACTGCAGTAGATCCAAGAACCAAGTCCTCGACGCCCCTTGCGAGGTGATCAAGATGAGGCTGCAGCCCCACCTATGCCTGGAAATTGCAGAAGGACAGCTGGAGCAACGGTGGAGGCAAAGCATAACACCTGCGGCCGTGCCAGCAGAGCTGGATCATGTCCCCTAGAGACTCCTGACCCCAGCCCACCCAAGAGGCAAACCGGGGGCACTTGGAATTCAGAAGAGATGCAAATAAGTCCAGATCTGGAAACCCACATCTCTGGAACAGGGGCAACAAGGAGTTGATGTGTAACTCCCACTCGTAGGTGTTGAACCCTGAGCGGCTGAGTTGATAAGTTTCCTCATTGCTGTCTCCCGTGAGGTGGACCGTTGACAATCCCTTCCGTAAGGGCTGATTCCCAGATCGCTGATGCCTCCAGGCACAGGAAGGAGGGGCGAAGGTGAGTTTGGGGGACGGCGACATTTGCCACCCTGCTTGTTCAGGTAAAACATTGTCGGACCTGACCAGAACCGCTGTGTCCCTGATGAGCCAGAAAAGCCCTGAGCGCCAGGACCACTGCTGAGTTCGAGCAGATTGATATGCAGGAGGTTCTCAGCCCTGGACCATGCGCCATGAATGGAGTAGCCCCAGGCCGAAAGACAGGAATCCATCATCACCACTCCAGTTGGCTCCGGTCAAGTAAAGGGGGCTCCCACTGCCACATTGCCATCCATCAACCACCAGCGAAGGTCCGGGAAGAGTAGCAAAAGTATCGGGATTTTGTGCGAATGAGACTGTGTCTCCTGGTCCCAACTGGCCACCAGGTGAAGCTGGAGGCATCTCATCTTGAGGCAAGCATGCTGGACCGTGAGCATGCAAGATGCCATCAGCCCCAGAAGGTGCTGGAAGCACCATGCCAAGGTGGTCAAGTTGGCCAGAAAGTGCCCTATTGCCTTACGGACGGGAAGGAGTCTTTTGGGCATGGGGAACACCCGTTGCACCGCTGTGTCCCAGCACACTCCAAGGAACACTACAGCCTGGGCAGGAGTCGGCTGCGACTTCCGCCGGTTGAGGGAAAAGCACAGCTGGTCAATAGCATCGGCCAGCCGTTGGCAGGAGTGCACCGCCCCCTCACGCGAGCTGGCCCTGACCAGCCAGTCGTCCAGATAAGGGTATAAGTGGTGGCCCTCCAGGCAGAGCAGACAGGCCACAACATTCCTCAGCTTTGTGAACACACGAGGAGCTGAATTGAGGCCAAAAGGCAGCACCTTGTACTGTAATTGGTATGACAATCGTGAACAGGAGAAATTTCTGATGCAGCTGGTAGATGGGGACATGAAGGTACACATTCTTGAGGTCCAGGGAACACATACAGTCCCCTGCGCACAGAGACTCTGCTATGTGCGTGGGAGTAATCATCTTGAAGCGCTCAAGCGCTAAAGACAGGTTGATAAATGACAGGTCCAGGACTACCCTCAGGTCAGCCTGGTTGTTCTTGGGTACCGCATACATTCTGGAGTAGAAGCCGGAGCGCCCCTGTCTGACTGAGGTACTGGTTCCACCACCTGCATCTCCAAAAGAGAAAGGATCGCGCTCGTGAAAGGGCCGGGGACCCTTTCTGACGCAGAGGATGAGAGGATGGTAGAGGAAAGAGGAAGACTAAAGACCATGGACACTATAGAAAGGATCCAAGGACTCTTGAAATAACGCTTGCAGCTGTCCTGGAAGAGAGTCAGCCGCCCACTACAGGCGATCTGTGTTCCCTGACCGTTATGTAACTGCTTTTTGGCATCTGAGGCGGGAGCGGAAAAAACGGTGCAAAGTCCTCTGCTGCTTCCTCCTGTGGTCACTGGGCGACCTATCAGGCCTCCGTGCACCACAGGCTCGAAACCCCTTGAAGCCAGAGAAAACTTAGGTTTTGAAGTCGGTCCACGTAATCACAGTGTTAAGGAGACATAAATAATGGTAACATCACTAAGAAAGCTAGCAATGATATTCTATATGCATGAAGAGCTGTCTCAAAAGTGTCTAAGACATGATCAAAATCATTTGTGTACTAACCCCCAGTCACAATTCTGTGTTTACAAGTGTTATATCAGTAGTGATGTGTTACCATTATTTATGTCTCCTTAACACTGTGTGATTAAAGTAACATTTTATGTTGATTGGTAAAGCCATGTGTAAGGCTCTCAATACAGACTACAAATAAAGATTGTTTTTTTAATAGAAAATGAGTGAATGACATTAGCTCTGCAGGTTTGTTTTTCTCTTGAACAAGAAGCAGGAGTGATAGCTGATGGTTTTTGTAAATCTGAAAGTGTGAGTATTCAGGCTTATTATACAATAAGGGAGAGGGTAACCAGTCTCGCACAGAAAGATATCTACAACTACAAACAGTACTAGCAGCAGAATACTGCTACTACCTGCACTACCACTAGTACTGTCTGAAGTACACTTAGCAATAACACTTCTAGTAGTATGGGGACTACTGCCAATAGTTTAAGTTCTACTAACATTGCTACTGGTAGTAGGGATACTGCTTCTACTGCAACCGTATTAGTAGTACTGTTAACAGCATTGCTGACTGAAGTTTGTCTGCTGTTGGTGGGGGTAGTAGAAGCAGCAGCTTTAGTACTACTAACCTTATTAGAAATAGCACCACTAGAAGAAGCAAAATAAGTACTATGGCTACTTCTCAAATTAGTACCAGTTGTACTGCCAATGTAACTATTACTGTGTAGTAACAGTAGTAAAACTAGTGTTGCACACTACTGCTGGTAGTAGCAGTAACAGTGGTACTTGGAAGTAGAACAATTACTCCTACAAAAGAAAGTCACTACTACTTGTGCAACAACTACTGGTGATAGAGGATTAGCAGGCAAGTAAATGTGTTGCAGTAATGTTAAAGAAAATGCAACTTTTACTTTTTTGCTGCTGTAATAGATCTGCAGACCACATCATGTCCTCTGATTTCACTTCCTGTTCAAGGTCTTGAAGGTCAAACAATGGAGGACAACTGCAGCAAGTAAAATGCTTACACAAATATTAAAAAAGATATTTTTTGCTCATTTTTATTCCACCAGAAATTAGGTAGAAGATAAAACATGAACAGTTGGGAACATTGCATTTTTGTATAAATCGTATGTTCCCATGTATGTTTAAGGAGGAACACTTGTATAATTCAGCTTAGAGATGATTCCCTCACCTAGCCATTAAACAAGACTTGTATACATGATCCTTAAGGTATTTGATTTTTCTGTTGGATAAGGGTCTTCCACAATACGGTGGGATGGAGGCAGAACATGCATTCAGTATGCTTCTGTGGAAATATTTCAATCCACAGGTGAAATAGGCCCTAAAGGTTGCCAGTGAGCACATCTGCAGCCTCTGTCATGAGCAAATATGATAAAAAGGGGGTGAACTGCAAACTGAAAAAAAGAGAGGAGAGTTAAAAACACCATACACAATAGCTGTGCCTGAGATAAGGGACGCTGACGGGACCGACCCCTCTCCCACCCAACCAAACAGCCTGAGATCTTGGTACGTTTCAAGGAGCAATGCAAATATCCTTTAAATATGAAAGTCTTACTTTAAAGAAATCAAACACTGAAGAAATCTCTAAACAAATTGTTAAAACAGGTGGCTGAAGAAATTTTGAATTAAATAAAAGGTCATTTTGAGGGCTCCCCTTAGCACAATGTGCTGTTAGAATTTGAGGATAGCTTTATGGAAGCAGCCTAGGTATGCTACAGGTAGTGCTGTGTTTTTATTTAACCACAGCTTAAACCGTACAGAAGACTCCTGGCCTGTGGACGGGGACTATTCAAAGCTAATGAATTCATGACCAATGCAACGCTAGGAAAAATGGCTAACTAGATCATTGATACATCACAATTGGGATGGGGGCATCTCCACCCCATAAGGAGTCGCTATTTAAATAACATATTTCGACTTTGAAAAACATGTATTACCTTTGCTATGGCATGAAGGATGTCCATCTCTTGAATTGCTTCATGATTTTTCCCAGGGCACTACATACCATAAAACTCATTTACTGACATAGCTTTTGCACATCAATATAATACCTCTGGTCTGTCTCTTCTCCTCGTCATTACCTGCCCTCCCATGTCCATGCACTCCCAAATTAAATACCTGTTCTCCTCTTCCCAAGCAACCATCTGCTTAGGAATCACCTGAACATGGCAGGCAACTACTAAAGTCAGTAACATCCTTCAACTTGTCCCTGCTTTAGTCACTTACCACTGCAGATTCAGCATGTACATGTGAAAAATAAAGGCAATCGGAAGGGTAAATAGCCTGTACTCATAACTTGCAGACCGTCTGGACTAGAAATGTCTCAGCAAAATGAAACATTGAGACATTAATAGAAAATGAATGTCTTCAAAATAATAAAGAAATAATACATTTGACAAAAAGCAGAGAATTTCCTAAATGTTATGTTGTATGCAATCATATGGGCATGGTGTGAATGTGGTCTATTTCCAGATGTACCCAGTAAATTATCAATTTTCAAGATGGCTATAGTGCAATGCTTTAGAACGAATACCACCATTTAACATATAATGCAGCCAACTATTTTTCATGATCTGCTAACTGGAAGATAATTGACAAGGCTAGGGTTTGCCAACAATTAATTCAGTTCAAAGGCAATGGGTAGCATTAAGGTCCTTGAAAATTCTCATACTCCATGCAAACTAACAGAAATCACAAATAAAAAGTGAAACTAATGAAAGCAAAGTCGTTCAATGGAAACATTTAACAAGAACTTCTTAGTGGAAAAACAACTAAAGAGCTAGCCAGACTAGATAGTTAAAGATTTCCAGCAAGAAATAGAAAAATAGCATAAAGGGGACCAACAGCTGATATGCGGAAACAGTCTGCGGTTTTCAGAAGAGGGATTGAGCAGATGCATTTGTAAAATTCTGTAGGTGCTCATTACAAAAAATGGCATCCTATTGAAAATTAAGCCCCTTATGACCCCAAACGTATTGGTGGATTTTTTGATACATACTCTTTTTCCGTGGCTGAGATGGTGAGGTCGATTGAGAAATTGTGCCATTAGCTCCGCTCTCCTCTTCCTCCTCCTCCTCCTCTTCCTCTTTTGGCTCCAACTTTGCCTCCAAATGTTTTTCTTCTACGTCCATAGTTTCTTGCTTGGTCTCTACCACATCGCTTTCCTCCTTCACTTTCGTTGATGACGAAGCTGACAAATTATCCTCCAGCTAATGGGAAGAGTATACAAATTGCATACATCAACTAGTATTCCTCTACAGCAATCACCCTATCTTCGAAAATGTGTCTGAATGGGAACATGCAAGGGTGCAAACATTTCTCCACACCACAAACTGCATAAAGCAAAGAAATACATTGTTGCTTTTAGAGATCAACAAAATGCTGGAGGTACATTTGTTTTGATTAAATGTACAATTATGATCCTATTATAACAGCTGCATAATTCATATACGCTTCTACAAGGCTTTTTGTAATCAGTTGTAAATAAAGCTAAACAGAATATATTTAAACACATACTGATAAAAGGCAAAACAAGGGCATCTTACCCATGGCCCCACAATAACTAAACATTTCCAGGTCACACATATCAATTGTACATGTATTAAGCCAACTGTGATATAATAAGTGGTTTGATGAGAAAGCATCACAATGCCAGTTGGACTGACATTTAATAACTTAGACATGTAAACAAGGCGGATTATACAGTAGGATGGAATCTAGGAGTCATAGTTGCCTTCTCCCCTCCCGACCCCCCCAACCGTTTATGAAGAAGTACTCAATTTTTATGCAGCATAACAGTGCTCCTGTGGAAAGGAAAATGCAGTAAAAAGGTCCTGAAGCCAATTGGCCTGGCTGGACGCTGTTCTGAAGCTGTAGTACCCACTCCAAACTAAAATGCAGACCCAATGTTAAAGATAGGGTCCAATCAAAAGTCGGAAATGGGGCAAGCAAGGTTGGTTAGAGGGCTGTGAAACTTTGCTACTTTGCAAAGTCAAAAGTGGCACGGTATGACTTAGGTGTGTCTGAAACTGTTCTGATGATGACAAGGTCCTACAAGTAAACAGGATAGAGGACATCACACCTGAGAAGGTGCTGTCCCAGAGGAAATAACAAACATTTAAAGCTTGGTACCCATGCAACTGTGCCCAGTGGTTGCAGTTTAGGTAATGCCTGGGCTACTCTCAGCTCAAACAATGCTTTTACAGTTATTGGATGTTATACAGCTTTGCAATTACAAGGGCAGTCGCAACCCGCTTTCAGTGCTCAAAGTGTCCAGTGTTCCTGTTGCGTTGTGCCTGCTGAAAGGAGGGGCAAGTAGTAAACCTTCATTGGAATCCGGGAAGTCTTGATACTTACAACCTCATTGTATTCGTCAGTTTCTGAAGGAAGCAAAAGTTTCTCTGTTCTTTCTTGCAACTGATGTCCAACGTATAGACACTGGCAGAGATTTGCCAAATGGCTCTTGGCAAGATGCAGCAGCAGAGCTCCCCAGCCATCTACCTTCAGTTTGGCTTCTTCTCTGTTCCCTTTGTCACATTTTATGTAATCCTGCTTTAAACACCCTAAAACGCTATGCAAGCTGTTAGTGTGAATGTATGTAATCTACCTGCTGTTGCATTTAACAAGAAATGAACATGTTGCAAAAAAAAAAATAAATAACACAACTATGTTGCTATTGAAAATCTCTATTTTAAAATGCATTGTTTTGACACAGACTCCGCAAAGCATACACTGAGGATTTAGAACTAATCATTTAGAGATCGGTCGACTATTACAATTTATAAACGTGAATAGTGCACTGCTGTGTGCCAGTAGAATGTGCACTCAGTAGCTTTTTTATCTGCATTAGTTCTAAACACAGATTGTCCATGGAATCAAAAGAAAAGTGAATCCAAGAATCCACAAACAAGACAAAACTATTCATATACTTGTTAAATTGTTTAATAGTTAGGATATGTCCTCCACTTTAAATGCAAATGATGAAATAGAAAATGCATTCGCCATACAGACTACCACGTTCAAAAAGAAATATCACATTTTAGATAAAATATTTCTAACTAGAAAAAAACTCAAAAGCATACTGCGACTTCAGCTTTTAAGATAATAACTTATTTATATTTCATTAAGTATGCGTCCATGACCAAAGAACATCGCATTGTAAAATTCAGTTGGAGCTTGTCATTTCATAGTGCATTTTAAGCACGAATGTTGTTATCAACCATTTTTTAAAATGTCAACTGCATCATAGAGAAAGGGAAAGACTGAAAAATGCTAAGAAGCAGGCATCCGTTTGGCTAGGATTATTGTGGGCATTCTCATTCGAGGGTATCTTAGATTAAGCCGCAGTGTCATTATGATTAACATTTGCACCGCCCTAGGACTTCCGAGCAGGTTCCAGGTTTTCATAGAGGGTGGTCTGAGCTTTCTTGTGTATTGGTATAGTTTTGGGTAGGAGATACAGATCACAGATCCTGATTGACTATGCAGTGTAACATTTTTAAATCAATGGAAAGTCAATGGGAAAGACGGCAGTTTTAAAAGCTCTGAAAGTTAAAAGACTGATTTCCACAGGTAAGGATTGGCTGGCAAGAAAATAGTTGGTGTTCGAGTAGACTTAATCCTATAAAGAAAGCGCCATAGCAGTTTAAAGCAAGCGCCACAGCAGTTCCGAGACAGGGTTTCTGAATTACTGGGGTAGCAGATTTTAGCATATTGCTAATGAACCATAGAGAAATGCACTTGAAAATGTAATATGTTTCTATGGGCGCATATTGTTAATGAACCATAGGGAAATACACTTGGTGTACATGATATATGATGTGATAGGTTATTTATAACGTGCTTAATACCCCAATGTTTCTAAGCACGGACCCGGGGATCGAACCTGTGGTGCTCCGTGTCGTCTTGCTTCCAAGGCAAGCATGTTGCCCCTGAGCTATCCTCCCGAGACCCTCAGCTATCCTCTCGAGACCCCGAGTTGAAACCATGGTATGGATGAAACATGAAATAAGCGTGTAGTTTACATTGATTGTGGGCGCACTGTATTAAGTGGGACATTATCAAAGCAACTTTATGAACACAAAGAAAATAGTAAAGACATGGGATTGCAATGTTGTAAGACTAGACCGAAATTAGACAAAAATCGGTCTACTCCCTTGGAAAGAAGGCCAGGATGGGTTTAACTATCAAGAAAGGCTTGGGGGTAGTGTTTTTGCAAAAATGGCATGAATACACTGCCAATAACCCTGATTTACAATTCCAAGTGCATGGGTCTTTTGACCTAGAAAAGGGAAATATTAGCCGCCGAGGGTGATAAGGACATTAGATCGATGCAATGGGAAAAGTGTAAACAATGGGAAGATTATGCTCCACAAAAATCTATAAGGGAAGCACAGATTAAAAAACATAAGCCACAATCTGAGAAAGAGAAACGTGTGCATATGATCAAAAATGGATGAAAAAGGATTGGAATGAGGGAGACCGCAGAGATATGAGGATTAAGGGTATGTATGTGGCCAAGGCTTACCCATCAGCCCGACACCCGAATCAAAAGCAAGCTTAGAGGATGAAACAGATCCGTTGTTAGAATGTTTAATGGTTAAAAGGCCACCCCCACCCTTTATTGGATACCTAGTGATAAGGTGTTCTCCTCAACACCTTGTGATATACAAACCTATGAGTTTACATGGCAGACTGAAACTGCTGCCCAGAATTTGTACTATGGACAGGTATTATGCCAATCGCCATGCCAAAGATTAAGGGGAGAAGGAAATGAAAAAGTAATTAAAAACCAGAGCGTCTATGCAACAGGCTTTTCCAGAAAAGAGGCATAGGTAATATTTATAGACAAAGACTAATGTACATAAGAGTAAAAAGTGGTAGCGCTCCACCAAGTAATAGAGCAGGTATGTGTTAGGTAGAATTATATGCAGTACCCTTTGGGAACACCACACACAATTAAGACTACAAGTGACAGTACAAATTCACCTTAGGTAGAAGCCTGTACTACACAGTTAAAGTGGTAGCGATGGCTGAGCAGCCAGACTTATCTCAAGAGTAAGTGAGCAGTATCAAAATAGTTACACAAAGGACAGCGATTACTATGATTCATGCAAACACTGACTCAAGGTTTTCAAGTAAAAGAATATACATTTATTTCACTCTTCAGTTGTATAACATTACACTACTATAAGCAGTTTTAAAAAATCCCACTCTTAATACACCACACCACTCCCAATAAGTTCCAACAAGTTAAGCTCACAAAATGAAGGGGGAGCAAAATGGCACTCTAGCAATTTAATAGTGTGGGAAAAACAAAGTTAATAGAAATTGAACCACACCAACAGGTACGTACTCAGGGCAATTGAGCAATAGGAACTACAGTGATAGAATCAGGTAGAAAAGGCTTAGGGCCAAAGTCAATGGGTCAAAAGTCTTTTGCTCAACATCACACAGTTCAGGGTAGTTTGCAGTAAAGTTTGTGCCACAGATTCCGGACGAGGTTGGTTGGCAGAAAAGTTAGTTCAAAGAGAAGAGAAGGACAAGCCCTCGGTTTGGAGAAAGATTTCAAACACTTTAACCGCGGCTGAACGAAATGAACAACCGGATTTGCACAGTACCTTAAAACGGAGAGGGAGCTGTAGCTGAGGCGGACGTTCCTGGTAGTTCCTGCAGGCTCACTGTTCCTGAAGCGACTGTCGGACTGACAAGAAGTAGGAAGACTGGAGGGTCCTGCACTACCCAGGCAAAGAACCAGCAGCAGAGCAAAGCAGCAAATAAAAGGTGCGCTCCTTAAACCCCAAGCAGGGTCCGACCTTCCTGGCTATCTGGCCCACTGTAGCTCTGTACAGCAAATTCGACCAGAGGAGGGGTCCTAGCTTGAAGTTTGGGCGAACTGGTTGGTCCCACCAGCTCAAAGGAAGAAGTTTCCTGGAGGATCTTTTCTGTTGTCGGATTCTGAATATTCGGACCTGCAGCAGGGATTTACCAGGCGGTTCAGTCGTCGTAGGGGTCCTATTCCATCAGCTCCTCATTGGTTATTTCGTTCCAGAAGCGACTCTGACTTTCCAGTCCCTGAGACCTGCTTTTTATGCAGTTTTCCTCCATTCATACAGCCTGGCTGTCAATCACACAGCAGGGTGGCTGTCCTGGCAAGGACAGTCACCCAGCCAATCAGACAGGAGTGCGACTTGGGTTACCAAGGGAACCCATGGCAGGGGTCCTAAGACCCCTCCCTCCTAACCTGCCTACCCAGACTTTCAGGCGCCTCAAGGAGGGCTTCTGTGCAGAAGCCTGCGAAAAGACGGTGAACAAAGGGACCTGGTTTGGCGCGCAGAGTAAAACACGAGAAAGACATTTACAAAAAGAAATGGCGAATAAACCCAGCGGAACCGTAATAATATATATATGGTCAAGCGGGTTTATGTTTGAGGGTAATATAATAGCCTAAACAATACCATGGCTATTTAAGATAACCGTGGTATAAAAAAATAGGGTTTTTACCACTGCCACCAGCCAAGTCTTAGTGTAAAGGGAGCAAAACAATACTCCAAGAGAGACAGACAAAAAGGGATAAGAATTAACCCTTTCCAATACTCCATGTAAGATGGGGTGTATTGGGTCTGTGGTTAAAAGTGACTAAAATAAAGTTAATTTGCAACTTTACCTTTTCTGGGGGACAGTAGTCAGCCCCAGAAAATGGAGTCAGGGGGAAGTCTCAAAGACAACCCTGTGTCACTGCACTGAAGGTGCTGTGTACAACACATGAAAAATATGAGGCCATGGAGTAGGTGAGGGTCGAGTGCCCAAGATCACACAAAAAGAGAAAACACACACAGCAAAACACATGTAAGAGTGGGAAAAGGGCTCACACTCTTACCAGGTGAAAAAAATAAACCCTAGAAATGCAGCAAAGCTGCTGAGGGACTCATTGGGTAAGGCAAATCAGCCATTTATGAGAATTCTCCCTAACTCTATGATAGACACTGGGTGTCATTTTTATAAGGCAGACCACCACTGGATAAGGGAGTGTCCTTTGCGTGGACACTCTTATGGTTGAAGAATGGCAAGAGTCACTTTTATAAGGACCTGATGTTGGGAACAGAATAATAGCAAATACTGGGAACAATAGAAGAGCATAATTATTTTGACCCTAGGTAAGGCCAGCAATATTCAGTTAGGAATTATTATGAAGAGGATTATAGCACAATAGACTGCACAGCAGAGGGCTGCCATGCAGAGGGAAAAGGGTGCATAAGTATTCCTGTAGATTCAAAAGGGTGATTTGTAAAAACTACAGTGTAAGGCAAACCGGCAACATTTCTCCTCGACATTTCCCTCTCTGGGAAAGCAAACATCAGTGGGACTCTCTAATAATCCGGTCCAAAGTCCAATACCTGATCCTGTACAGTTCAGTATAGGTGCTATAACTTGAATGGTCAGCTTGTGTAACTGATAATTGCGCTTTAAATCTGTTGGGAATGAATTTGCCGAAACATTTGCATGCAACTATACATTGTTTGCCTGATGGAGTATACCCAACACGTAATTCCGAGCCGCATTTATGTTTCTGCATGAAAAACAAGGCTGTGCATTATCTGTACTAACTCAGCAACAAAGGAGTAAAAACAGACCGTGTGCATATTTTTCTTCCACATTGGACCCAATGGAAAAAGCACTTCCAAATTGTTTAAACGGTGTAGTGGCAGCAGCCATTTCTATGAAGCAAGCCAATGCCATAATATTAGGACACCAAGTTACATTGTGTCTGTGCCACATTAAATTGATATTTTTAAGCAATATGACCCGAGCGGGTGGGGGCAATACCGACTCAGGTAATGCCCCGGGGCCCATAGGTATAGGCTCTGAGTGAAGCGAGGGCCTTACCGAAGGCCCGGGTGCATTAACCTGAGTGGATGATTGCCCCCCTCTGCGAGGGTCATATAGCTACTAGTACCCCGGCCCGCAAAAACCGTGTGACCGGGGCACTAAAAGCTTTTTTTTGGTCCCGAAACGCTGCAGCGTTTTGGGAGAATAAAAAAAAAAAGGAAGAAAATGGTTGCCACCATTGAAAGGGAAAACGGAGTCAGTTTCCCCTTTCCATGGCGGCCATCGGGAGCGGACGCGCTGGGAACACAAGTGTTCCCAGCGCGCCCGCACCCGAAAAAGGATCAAAAAGAAGGTAAGTGGGGTTGGGAGGGCGGGAGTGGGAATGAGGGGGGTGGTGGGGTGGCGGGAGTGGGAATGAGGGGGGTGGTGGGGTGGGGGGGGTGGAAAGTGCCTGCACCCCCGGCGAGGGACGAGGTAAGCCTCCAGCCGTGTGGAGGCGCGCAGCGGGGGTGGCCCCGCTCCGAGTCTCCACACAGCTAGAGGCTTCCCTCGTCCCCCGCCGGGGACGCAAGAACAAGAAGGTAAGTTGGGGGGGTGGGAGGGAGGGAAGGGAATAAAAAAAAGATTTACCCGAGTCCCCGGTGGGGGGCGAAGGCAGCCTCTCAGCCGCGGGGAGGCTCGGAGCGGGGATGGCCCCGCTTCGAGCCTCCTCATTGGCTGAGGGGCTGCCCCGCCCCCCCCCCCGCCGGGGACAAAGGCCGTGGAATCCCGACGGAGAGATTCCCGGCATGGTAATGACTCGGTGAAGGCCAATCAGAATGGCTCTTGCATTCTGATTGCGCCCTCGCCGGGTACTAATATTGAATAAAACTAAAACACTGCACCTGGCAAATACCAGGTTGACTAGATATGAGCTGATATTATTGGCTCGAATTATTGTCATACAATGTTGTAATACTTTAAATCCTGCCACTGTGCTATCCCTCCCATTGGATGAATCAAAAGTAATGCATGATTGTATATGAATAACATATAATGAAAAAGATGGATACAACTAATGGATACTCCAATTGATAAACCTGATGGTACATTGTATAGTGATGGTTCATGTTTTAAATTAGTGAATTGTACAACCATGCCAGCATATGCTATTACAACATTGAAAACCATTGTTTAGGCTGGTTGGATATCTCAGCATTCATCACAAGCAGCGGAAATGATTGCCCTTACCAGAGCTTTTCAGTTAAGCTCTGGTCTTGTAGTTCATATTTTTACTGACAGCCAATACACGTTTGGAGTAGCTCACAACTTTGGCCGCTTATGGGCTGAGAGAGGATTTTAAAGTTCACATGGGATAAAAATACAGCATGGTACTGTGATTTGTAATTATTGTATGCACTGACCCCGTCAAAGAAACTGGCTGTCATCAAATAAAGTGCAAACAAGGCCATTATAAATGACATGGGAAAGGTAATGCTTTTGCTGACCAAATTGCAAAGGCAACTGCGCAGTCCCCTGTATCTCTCATGTACATTACACACATGATGCAGCCAGAGGTTATTATATTTGATAATACCCTTGAGACAGAGCAAATTATTCAGACTGAGGCCAGTAAGCAAGAGTTTCGCGAATGGAAATAGACTGGGAAATATGTAGATGGCCATTTTTTAGATATGCAAGAGGAGGGGAAATGGAAATTGACACATGCGTATTTACCTTTAATGTTGTCCTACGCTCATGGCTTGTCACATGTAAGTGCAGAAGGAATGTGTAGAGTTGCTTACTATAGTATGGAGTAACATTAATTTAAAATCAGTCATGGTTGCCTTTTGTAAAACTGTTTAGTATGTGGGTCCTATAGCATTGGGAAGAGTGAGGGAGCCCCCGAAAGGACATTTTTAGCCACCTGAATTTCCTTTGAAGCATTACAGCTAGAGTGTATTAGAATTGCCTCCCTGTCAAGGAAACATTATGTGTTAGGGATGGTATGTATATTTAGCAAATAGGTAGAAGCATTCCCCTGAAAGGACAGTACTGCATTAGGCATTGTTAAAATACGTATAATGGAGTATTTACCTCGATTTGGGCTGCCTTAAACTGTGTGGAGCAACATTAATGTGCATATTGTTAAATACTGCATTAGAAATTAGTGCACGCAGATGTCAGATTGTTTCTTTACAAAGTAGTTATGCGCCGGCCAGCCAGCAAATGTATGGGGTGTGCCAAATTCCAAAGAAATGTTTCATATCTGCCATCAATTGACTACTGTAAAGAGTTAGCTAAAACACTTGTCCATTCTCCGCAAACAGGTCACTGACAAATTAGCAAAACCAGTGGAGGGGCCAGGACACAGCATCCAGGTGTAATTATAGCGGGGGTGGGGGGGGGCTAAGTCCCCCCCACCTTATGTGTTCTGCCTTTTTGTCCACCCCATTGTAATTGTTCATTTATATAGCGCTTATACACAGGTGGAGTGCTTCAAAGCGCTTCAAGGTAGGAGGGAGCAAGGGAATACAGTATTCATTCTTAGGCCCAGAAGTTTCGGAATGATCAAACATCTTTGGTGGGAGAGCCAAGGGGCCGAATTGTTTTGTGGCCGCCGCATTCATGGACCATGTAATTTGACAGCGCAAGCCTGGCTGAGGTGCCCAGCAAGGCTTGTGCTGTCTCATTACATAATGCCGAGCTCACCTGCCTGGCGGCCGTGCTACAGCGTGTTCGGGGTCAGCCCTGCGTGGCTCAGTCCCTCATCCTGGCTGGCTTGAGTCAGCAGCCACTGCTAGGGTGCTGCACTGGGTGGCACCGGCACCGCCGCTGTCAGGCAGCAACACAGTCAACAGAGAATTGGTTAACTATTTCACAGCAGGCCAAACTGCCTTTATGAAATCATCATAAGTTGCAGTGTCTCCTCTGATTTGTTGCATTTTGTACAGCGGACATGTACAGCCTCTAAACATAGTTGCCCACTCAATTGATATTGGAACATGGATGCCCTTATTGCCCTCCTCTCAGTCAAGCACATTGCTCAGAGTGCAGTAAATAAGGAACAAGTTACTTACTTCTTACTGTTGTTCTCCAGCATGGGTCTGGCATGGATTCACATGCTCATGAATATTCCCAGTCAGGCTGGGAATCCTCAGTACTTTCTAAACTGTCTTTCTCCTATAAACCAATCACTGAGCTCTGGGTCATACTGACCCCAGCCAATGCCTGCCCTCTACCTAAGCCCCTCCTCTGGCAGCCATCTTTAGATTTGGTAGCATGTAAAATGGCAGTAGGACCAAGAGAATAGCTGCAGAGGGGCATGAGGGAGGGTTCGCATATGAATCCATGCTGGAGAACAACAGTTACAGGTAATTAACTTGTTCCTTCTACAGCATGGGGTCTGGCATGGATTCACATGATCATGAATAAAGAATACATAGCAGTACATACATGCACAACAATGGGAGGTGGTAAGGCTCAACAGAAGCAATCTCTTACCTCCTCACCAGGCTTATCTTCAAGCAAACAGGTCGCGCAGCACTGCTTGGCTGACTCCAGACTCTTCCCTGGAATCCTGGTGGACGCAGTAGAATTTCGTGAAGGTGTGCATAGACCTCCATGTAGCAGCCTTGCAAATGTCCAGCAGGGGTACACCAGACAGGAACGCCGTTGTAGCAGCGATCGCACTGGTAGAATGGGCTCTTGGACGGCCAAGCAGTGGTCGGTTTGCCAACCGGTGACAGTGAGTGATACAGCTGGAGAGCCACCTGGAAATGGAAGCCTTTTACAGGGCCTTCCCAGGGTTCACACAAAGAGTTGAGATGTTTTCCGGAAACTCTTGGTGCGGGCCACATAAAACTTGAGCGCTCTAGCCACATCCAGCAAGTGCAAAGTTCTTTCATCCGGCAACAAAGGAGTCAGAAAGAACAGGTAACAACAAGGGATTGTTGAGATGAAATTCTGACATAAACTTGGACATGAAGGAGGGGTGCGTCTGTAGCACCACCCTTGTCTCATGACAAGTCAAGTAAGGCTGCTTGAACGACAGGGCCTGGATCTCACCTACTCGTCTTGCCGAGGTGATGGCCATGCAAAACGCTGTCTTCCATGACAGAAACTTGAGCGGAGCTGAATGCATAGGTACGAATGGAGCCCCCATGAGCCTAGTCAGCACCACATTGAGTTCCTACGCCGGGGTCGGAGCCTTCACCAGCGGGAACGGGCCAAACAGTCCCTTTATGAATTCCTTAACTAGATGGTGTGACTACAGTGAAGACCGTCCCCGAGATCTGGAGTAGCAGGAGATAGCCGCAAGATGTACCTTAATGGTGTGAGTCAGTCCTGATTTAGCCGTGACCCTCAGAAGGTTGATCTTCTGCGACTGGCACGAAGTTGCAAAGTGCTTCAGTTTGTGTCCGTAGCACTTCAAAGTAGATGACGTCCTGGCGAGTACCTCCTTGCAGTCCGTTGGAAGATGGTAGCCCCCAAACTAACGCTGCAGGAGCCAAGCCTTCAGGTTCAGTGCCCCCGGGTCGTGGTGCAGAATTGCGCTTACTTCCCAGACTAGCAGATCTGCAACCACTGGCAGCTTGACTGGAGTGGACGGTGACATGCTGAGCCGGTCCGGGTACCAGATCTGCCTCGGCCACGCTGGTGCGACGAGGATCATCCTGCACTAGTAGTAAGAGGGTGCTAGAGGGCCAACCAAGATGGCTGCCTTGGACTGAGCTCCCTTACAGCCCCGCATCAATCCTGTGAAATCCTGCTGTTCCCGGTACCTTGACGAACTATAAACCCGATTCTTGGCTTTCAGAACAGCCCAGATGCCATCGGTCGAAATTTGGGGCGAAAACGGCCCTCTGCTACCCCAGAACGACCCACGCAGCCTCGAGACCGAACTCCACACAATCCGCCGAGCGAGGCGCCAACCGACACACGGCCGCCCCCCGCCCCTGACGAGGTCCGGACGCCCCAGACCCTGTGAAAGTTCCTGGAGCTATCAGCGCCGGGGCGTGCGACGGGCGAGGAGCGGGCAGCGGCTGTCGGCAGGCCTGCAAGGGGATCTCTTCCTCCCCCCTCGTCCTGAGCCGGCTGACACAGCAAGATTGCAGCACCGTCGTCACACAACGGATACCACTGCCGAGGACTGTGACGGCGCGGTGGGGGGCAAGCGGTCTCTCCCCCCCATCCGCTACGCCTGTCTCGGAACCCAGCGGCCTGCCTGCGGAGCTGGGGACGGGGGCTCCCTGTGAGATCCCGGAAGGCTGCATCATCAGCGTGGCCCCAGACACCCAGGACCAGCACTCGCCGGCGGAGAGGAGACTGAAGACCGGTCACGAGCGGAGGTACGGAGGGGGAGGGTGGTCGCGCTGATCTAACCAAGGATGGCCAACCCCCCCACCCTCCCAGTGCATAGACTCAGGCGGCAGGGCCGACCAAAATTTCACTAAGTGGAGAGCCTCTCCCGCTTTCACCGCGGCGCGCGGGACCGTCAGACTCGGCTCCCCAGCGCCATCAAACTCAATGTGTGAAGCAGTCAGAGCCGTCACGGTTCCCTGCGAAGGTTCATCCTGCTAATACAAGAGAAGTGAATGAATCACTACTGCAGCTATAAAGAACTAATACGCGCCCCCAAGCTCACGCAGCTTAGACACTCCACCCAAAGCGGAGATCCAACGGCACTCAATAACAAGGGGAGGCAATCAAAGCCCCGCGACACTGGGGGGGGGGAGGGAGCGCCCCCCTACTAGCATTACAACACCCCAATTGTAGATTTTAATTCGCCAACCGCAGCCAGGTGCGCCAGAAACACCCCTCCCACGCGGGGCGCTGCCCAAACCCCCCTCCTAGAGAGAAAAGGCAAAAAGGAAATTCATAACTGAAGACCCATCACGCCGCTTGAGACACCTCACCACAAGAAAACCACACTACCACACCGCCACCTATCCCACCAGATCAAGCGCCACCTTGTCCCCTTGGCAAGTCCCCCAGGCACCCCAGACAAGGCGAAACAATCTGGAATCAACAAATGTCACCAAAACCTCAGGCACGATGGGAAAAACTGATATATCCCAAAGGAAACTGAAGTTTGAGGGTGGCACAACTAACTCCGAAGGCAACCCAGCTGCAAGAAGACCAGGAGCCTTCGTCCGGCTGCTCACACCAGAGGGAGTCGGATAGCGGCCCGTCCGAGATCAAAGAAATCCTCTTAGAGCTAAAAGTCGGCATAGGCAGCCTGAACAATAAAATGGATGGTCTCGCCTCCAAAGTAGATCTCCTACAACACTGTATAGCTACCCATTCAGAACGCCTGAACGAGGTGGGGCAGAGTGAGTCTAACCTAGATGACAACACAACAACCCTGTCGAGCAAAGTCTCTCAGAAGCCCAAATGAAAACAACCATAGCCAAGTGCGAAGATCTAGAAGGTCGCTCAAGAAGAAATAATATCCAAACCATCGGAGTGAGAGAACATCAGTCACAGGTGAAAATGGAAGACTATGTGGAGTCACTCTGTGTATCCCTCTTCGGCCGAGACGCCTTGTCTCAATTCTTCATAGTAGAGACGGCACACAGGATACCATCATCTAGACCTGCCTCCGGCACACCGCCCAGACCAATCATCGCGAGACTACTTAACTACAGAGACCGCGACACCATTCTTCGTCTGGCTAGAGAGAAGTGAGACCTACTCCACGAAGGAGACAAAATACATTTCTACCCCGACTTCTCGCCCACAGTCCAAACACAGAGGAAATCCTTTGCCACCATCAAACAAAGGCTCAGAGCCAACCAAATGGCCTTCTCTATGCTCTTTCCGGCTCAGCTCAGAGTGCAGCATAGCGAGAGAGTCCACTTTTTTCAAACACCAGACAAGGTGAGCATGTTTCTAGACCAGATTGGCTGCCCAGATCAAAACCCCAATCGTCCGAGACCTCAGAGAGAGAAACCACAGGAATCCTCCATAACCCGATGAGGTCAGAATCGGGAAACAATCTAACTAACCACACTAAAATTACCGGAACAATCGCGAAAAGTTAATCGCGGGGCTGGGATACTTGGGAGGCCCCAATTGCCCCTAGCACAGCATCTGTTCGTTCAATAAGTTCTGCTAATGGGTGTGACTTCAACCGACGGCCTGACCACGCCAGGGTCCGCCTTCTGTTCGAGTTCACAAACGGGCAAGTTGGGGGTTTCCCGTGGTAAGAAAGACTCACGTAAAGGGGGAGGGAAACGCGCCACTAAGCCACCTCCCCCCGCCGGCCCTCCGTCTCACCAGTCGCCTGCGCCTCTTCTACAGCAAACTACCAAAGAACCTCTGAATACCTCCCAAACCTCTCCATTGGAGCAAACCACGTCCCCGCCAAACAACAGGGGTAAAACCACAGCAAATACACCAATCAGATCGGCTAATTCAATGTCGCAACATGGAATATAGGAGGAGGCAACCTCCCTGCTAAAACCAGGAAAATCCAACAATATTTGCAAAGACATGAGGTGGACGTGGCAATGGTTCAGAGACACACCTGCTCCCTGGAAGAGAACATCTTTGGGCTCGGAGCTGGGGTTGCCACAGATATTTCTCCTCTAACTCGTCCTATTCCAGAGGGGTCTTAATCCTAATTAACAGGAGAACCAACTTTCGGCTAGTCCAAACGGAAAGAGACTCCCAGGGCAGAGCACTCCTGGTGTGCGGCATAATAGGGGGACAAAAATTCACCTTTGCCAACTCCTATGGGCCCAATGTCGACGGCACCAACAATTTTGACTGGGTACAAACTCACCTCTCTACTCAAGATCCAATGAACATAGTTTGGGGAGTCGATATGAACACAGTACTGGACACATCGAAAGATAAGTCGCGACCCACACCCCAACAGCACTCCAAAGCTAGCCTTCAAATAAGGGAAATTTGCAAAGCCTTAGGCCTCAGAGATGCATGGAGAACAGCAAATGGCTACCAACAAGCTTACACTTTCCAATCCGCAGTGCACAACACGAGCTCCAGGATTGACTACTTATTCACCTCGGCGAATGGCCAGACGACATGGGGCCCCTGCCAAATCCTTCCAAAAACCCTGTCCGACCACTCTCCAGTGATTCTTAACTGCAGGCCACCCAACCTCAAACCACCGCTACAAAGCTGGCGTTTCAAGGCAGGATCCATGCACGACTAGATCTTTGCTTCCGAAAGAAGAGAGATCTCCACATTCCTTGACTCCAACATAGGCTCTGTCGCTTCAATGAGTACAATATGGGAAACATTGAAATGCTTCACCAGAGGAATCTGCTTAGCCAAAGAGAACGGCATCCTTAAACTTATCAGGCGAGAACTAACCAGCATCGAAGAACGGCTATGATACCTTGAACCTAAATGCACGGACGGGACTGACCCAGCCTCTCAATCAGCCTTAAAGGAAGAATTACAAAACTTTAACGCCACAGCAGACCGTGAAATAAAATTCCTAAACCGCCAATACGGCGAAGGCCAAAAACCTGGAGCCCTCCTAGCCAATCTGATAAAAGCTGACAGGAAAATAACACCGATAGAAGGAATACGCTGCAAAGACGGCGCACTAATACACACCGACGAGGGAATAGCAGAAGAATTCAGACGCTTTTACCAAGAGTTATATAGCTCTAAACACAACGCGAACTCAGATGCTCTGCGAGAATACCTCGAGAACACAGAACTGTACTGGGTGGAAGGACAGTTACGGGAACCCCTCAATGAACTTATCACACCGGAAGAGATCACTGAGGCAATCAAAACCCTCCCCGGCGCCAAAGCCCCCGGCCCAGATGACCTAACAGGAGAATTCTACAAAGCATTTGCAGACACCCTGGCCCCCCTCCTAGCCGAAGTCTACCAAGAAGCACTGGAAGTGGGATGTCTCCCACAGTCCACCTGCGAAGCTAACCTAGTCCTTTTACACAAGCCGGGCAAACCACCAGAAGAATGCCATCATACTGCCCTATCTCCTTACTTAACCTTGACAATAAAATCCTTGCCAAGGTACTCACAAACAGGCTGATGCAATTGATGCCTGCTCTCGTGCTCGCAGACCAAGCAGGTTTTATAGCGGGACGCAACACGACCTTTGGTATCAGAAGACTATTTAGCATCATCGAAGCCCTAGACCCCTCCCAAGAGGCAATCGCTGTTCTACTCGACGCTGAGAAAGCATTCAATTCGGTGGAATGGCCGTTTCTGTTCGCAGTGCTCACCAGGATGGGATTGGGAGCCCGATTCATCAAGTTAGTATCACTTTTATACACTAAACCTAGAGCCAACATTGTCACAGGAGCGGCAAAGTCAGCCCCATTCGAACTACAGCGAGGCACCAGACAAGGCTGTCCACTCTCAGCCCCAATATTCGCCTTGATAATGGAACCATTAGCCTCTAATTTACGTGAGCAACGGACCCTTGGAGGCCTCAACATAAGTCCACACAAACTAATTATATCTCTGTATGCAGACGACGTCGCCTTGTTCATATGCGATCCCACAGAAAACTTGAACCCAGTCATGAGGGAGGTGATCAAGTTTGGAGCCGTATCTGGTCTAAAAATTAATAAAACAAAATCCATAATATTCCCGTTAACTCCAACCACTCAGACGTTTACTGACGACTTCCAATTCACATGGTAAACGTCCCGAGTTCGCTACCTGGGGATAATGATGTCGCTAAGCTACCAGGACGTATTCCAACACAACTACGAAGTAGTAACGAAAGCACTCCAGCAAAAAGTTTCATGATGGAAGACAGTGCCACTAACCCTCTGGGGAAAGGCCTCCTTGGTAAAGATGGTGATTCTACCGAAGCTCCTGTACCTGTTCAACAATATCCTGATCCTGTTACCACAACCCTTCCTAAAGAAACTGAAAAGTATGGTCCTTGAGCTGCTATGGGCAGACAAACTCGCCAGAGTTGCATACTCAACACTGACCCTCCCAGTAGCCAGTGGAGGACTGGCCCTTCCAGACCTAGAGAAGTACTTCTGGGCGGCACAAGCGCAGTTTCTCAGCTATTGGTATTCCGAGCAGTATATCAGACCCCACGTTCAAGTGGAGCGAGCCCTCGCGACACCAAATCTGCTGAGAGCAGTTATCCACGGCCAGATTCCAGTCCCCAATAACACAATGAACATCGTGCTCTCAACCTACAAAATCTGGAAGAAGATTGCCCAGAAGTACGAAGTGCAGACTCGATACTCGCCCCTACTCCCGGTCAAATTTATACCAGGTATACCACTGACATCAGAAAAAGTGTTTCTTTGATGCGTCGAGTAATTAAGCATAAACACACTGGGCCATCTCTTCGTTGAGGACAGTTTTATGACCCCCCAACAGGCAAAACAAAAAGGAGGTGACACCGCCCTCGACATTCATTTATTTCAGAACGAGATATACCCTACAAACAATCTGTCCCACCTTCCCACGTCAACCCCCAACCTGGCAACTTCTCCATAACGTAATCAAAGCACAGGGAGAAGGTAGTCTAGTATCGGAAATATACAGATCTATCACTACCGACACAGCTTCCATCAACACTTGTGTCAAAGCAAGATGGGAGCAGTCCCTGCAAATAACCATCCCAGAGGAAGACTGGACATTCATACTGCGACAAACACAAAAAATAGCTCTCAACTCACGTCTTAAGCCGATTCATTTTAACTACCTCCATCAAACCTACTATACACGAATGAAAGTGAACAAACACCACTCCGAGTCCTCCTCCAAATGCGAAAGATGTGGAACCCCTGCGGCCAACTTCTTCCACCTTGCATGGGACTGCCCTAAGCTAACCGCCTTCTGGAACCAAGTTCTGGAGACAACAGCGAAAATCGTAGGAGAAGAGATACAACCCACCACGACCGCAGGCCTTTTAGGGATGACGCGACTCCTCTCACCACCGATAAAGAAACTTGCTGGTTTACTACTAACACTTGCCCGCAGGAGAGTCGCCATGTCCTGGGGCCGCGGACCCCTTCCCACGGTCGCCAACTGGCGCAAAGACATCCTCTACTGCCAAGACGTGGAGACAGACTTTATCAAACTACTGCCCCAGCACACACGTCCGCCAGACATCTGGGGCCCACTGGTACTATTCCTGATCACCGAAGCTGAAGAATCATCCTCCTCTCCCCCAAATCCCCAATGACTCCAGGACACGAACTGCCAACCAACTGTGTCCAAAGGTCTGACACGCTGAAAGAGGAGATCGGAACGCTACAAAGCAAATCCCCGGAGGCGCGGAACGACGAGGTGGGTGGGCTGAGGGCGTGGGAGGAGGGGAGGGTTGAAGAGATGCCGCAAGTTAAAACCACCCTAATGTGGGTGTGAATGTTTGTAGTTAATGTTGTTCTTTTTGACAAAAACACCAAAAATAAAGGTTTTTTAAAAAAAAGAATCCTGCACTAGTACCATCTGAGTTGATTGATGACTCGAAGAAGCAACGGCAACAGAGGAAACGCATACAGAAAAAGGCCTTCCCAAGGGAATGAGAACACGTCCCCCATGCTCCCCGACAAGGGGAATCTGCTGGCGAACCTCCAGCACTTGGTGTTCGTCGCTATCGCAATCGCAAACAGATCGATCTGGGGACTGCCCCATCTGAGGAAAAGGTTGTCCACTTGGACCTGCCAAAGATCCCACACGTGGCAAGAGCATAGCTCCCTGCTGAGAGAGTCGACAACTGTGTTCTTTACACTTGCCAGGAGAAACGGAATGAGGGGCATCCCCTGGGCGACGGCCCAGTGCCTCTTTGGAGAGCACTGGGGATCTGGTGCCCACCTGTTTCCGGATGTAAAACATTGTGGTGGTATTGTCCATGAAGACCCTCACCACCTTGCCCTTGAGGGAGGGCAGAAACGGCTTGGAGGGCAGAAACGACTTGAAGGCCCAAAACGCCACCCGTAGTTCCAGAACGTTGATGTGTAGCTTCTTATCTTCCGGTAGGCACAGGCCTCTGGTGTGAAGACGTCCGGTGTGGGCTCCCCATCCTTCCAGGGAAGCGTCTTTTGTGACCGTCACCTGGAACAAGGGACTCTGGAAAGACGTGCCTCTGGAGATATTGGAGCGCAAGCCCCATCACCTTACCGCAAGACGGATCGCCTCGTCGAGCGCGATCCTGTCCTGGAAGCCTCCGGACACTGGACCAAACGGTAGTCAAGGAACTCCTGTAGAGGGTGCATCTGCAACCTGCAGAGCCAAATCAACATCATGAGGAGAAGAGACTTGATGGTCCCCACAGTGACGGCCCTGACTGCCAACAGCCATTGCAATTTGCCTAGGATGGCCGATATCCTCTCCTCCGACGGTGAGATCCCAGGAACAGCGCGTCCCAGGAACAGCGCGTCCTGCGATGGAGTCATGCAGGATTTTGCATAATTCTCCAAGAACCCCAGTTCCATCAGCAGGCGGAAGGTCTTCGCCATGTGGTCAACGGCGGTGTCCCTTGAACTGTCCAAGATGAGCCAGTCGTCCAGGTAAGGGTACACGTGAATCCCTTGCAGTTGTAGATGGGCCGTCACCAGAGCCAGGCACTTGGTGAAGACCCTGCGTGCTGATTCAATCCGAAAGGAAGAGCCTTGAAACTGGTAATGCTTCCCTTGAACGAAGAAGCGCAGAAACTTGCAGTGTCATTTGAGTATGGGGATGTGGAAGTATGCGTCCTCTAGATCCAACGGCGACAGAAAGTCTCCCACCTTGAGCTGGCCAAGCACGTGCTGCAGCGTGACCATCCTGAACTTCTGGGAGTTTATGTACTTTTTGAGTCGTCGTAGGTTGAGAATGGGCCTCCATCCCGCGGTCTTCTTCCTTACGATAAAGTACCTTGAGTAAACTCCCGAGTCCCGTAGTAGCTTGGGAACCAGCTCTATCGTCCCATTTTTTTTAACATCCCCCGAACCTCCAGCAGCAGCTGCAGGATGTGTTGTTCCTGTTGGGCCACCAGTGGTATTCGGGGACACTTTTGTTGAAACTCTAAGGTGTGTCCGTGGGCGAGAGCTTCCAGCACCCATCTGTCGGTGGGGGTGGTCTACCACATGCTGATGAAGTGCGCCAGCCGGCCTCCAACCGGGGTGCAGCCATGGAGGCCCGACGTCTTGGCTGGTCCAGTCTCACTTGGCAGCCAGGACGCCGCCCTGGGAGCCTTGATGACGACAGCCACCTCCGAAGGCCTTGGAGCGACCCCTGTTGGCTTGGTGGTAGAAGGATGAGCCGATTACAAAACCCTTCAAAGCTCTGCTAGACTTTCCTCCTGAGGAACGAAAGGACGGCTTGTGTTGTTGCAGGGTGCCCAAGGCATGGGCCGTCTTGGTGTCTTACTTGATGGCCTTGAGGGATTCATCGACGTCCTTCCAGAACAGGTTTTTTCTGTTAAAAGACATGTCCAGAACCCTCGTCTGGACCTTATGCCTGAACTTGGTGGCTTTGAGCGAGCCCGGACAGTGAAGCCAAGCCCTGTTGCCCATTTGGCGGAAACCTGTGTCTGCAATGTCCAGTGCCATCGTGATGGCATGGTCCGACGACACCTCGCCTTCCTGGAGGATTTCCAATGCCTCGACCTGCTTATCATCGTGGAGGAAATCCAGGAGAGGAGCCATCTTGAACCAAAGCTCCTGGTCGTATCTGGCCACGATTGCCAAGGCATTGGCCGCTTTCACCATAGTAGTCGCCAAGTAGATTACCTTTCTACCAATGGAATCCAATTTCTTCCCCTCATTGTCCGGGGGTGCAGATGAAGAAGTCTATGGACCTGACTACTTCTTACTGCCGGCCGCCGAGACCACCAAGTCCGGCGATGGTTGAGACCGTAGGCACTTGGGCGCAGACTCCGGCCTCGAGGACTCTCTCAAGCCGATCTCTCTTCACTGATGCTGAAGCAGGGATCTTCAGCAACGCCAGCCCCTCATCCCAGATGTCGTCCAGGAGTGGTACCGACATGATAATCTTCCTCTTCGCTTCCTGGCATTCGTACAGGAAGCCCTCCTCCTCATCCGGGGTGAGCTGAAGGAGGCTTGGACGCCCAGGCAATCATGGAATAAAAAGATCCCACTTGTTCCGGTGGCGAGGCTCTCAGAGCTGGAGACGCAGGGTCTCCCAGTCTCGCATCATCTTCCGTATCCTTCGTCGCTGTGTCTGTCCCCCTAGGGGTGGGGGTAGGGGCAGCGATCGTTGTAATGGAGGCATAGGGCATCTCCTCTTCTTCTTTGCCGGTTGAGGCCCCGGTGTCAACGGGGTCACCAGCAGTGCCACTGGTGCTGGCAGGGTTGTCGGCAACCTCCTCTGACTCTCCGACACCAGCGTGTGGCGTGTCGAGAGGATATCCTGCGACAAGTCTCTAGGGGGCACCTGGGGAACAGGGTCACTGGGCCCAGCGCCCATGTCGTCGTCCCCAGCAATGGTATCAACGTTGTCTCAGCTACCGGAGGGCATCTCCTCAACGTTTCCATCGTCGTCACCACCCTGGATGGTGTGGACGAAAAGTCTCTCTTCCTCCTCCTCGGACGAAGAAATGTCCGTGCCCTGGAGTTCTACTCCCCCCCCCCCCACACCCCACCCCTTCTTTGAAGAGCTGGAGCGGTGGCTGGAGATCGAGGCAGATGGAGACAAACGCGCCCTGAACGTCACGGGACCCGCTGGAGCGGCGACCCCGACGGAAGACTACTCTCAGTGCTTGGCCTTGTGTTGGGCCCCCACGGATGGAGCACCCTCAAAAGGAGATAGAAGCCTGCTCAGGTTGGCTGGATCCAGAAGAGGCATGCACCTGAGAATCACTCGGGGTAGAGGCCCTGGACTGGAGCCACGCAGCCAACCGGACTTGCAGATCCTTCATTGTGAGCTTGGTGAAGCCATGGCAGATCTCACAATCTTCTTCTTTATGCGCCGGGTGTAGACAATACAGGCACTGGGAATGCTTGTCATCCGAATAAAGATTCTGCAAACCACAGCTTGAAGAGGGAAGCTATGTCCTTCTCCAACATGATGCGGCGCAGTGTAGCCTGAAGAACTTCTGGAAGCTTCTCGAAGCTTTCATGAGGGGCAATGAAAGATGCTGAAAACAGGTCCCCATTAACCGGACAAATAAGTGATGACGCACACAGGCTCGAGTGACTGAAAAATAGAATGATCCCATCACAAAAGCGAAAAAACGCAGAGCAGCCCAAAGAGCAAAACGATAGTACTGCCAACACTTGAACGTGCTGTAAAAATCTGAAGATGGCTGCCAGAGGAGGTGCTTACGGAGAGGGCAGTCATTGGCTGGGGCCAGTATGACGCAGAGCTCAGAGATTGGTTTATAGGAGAAAGACAGATTAGAAATGAAACAAAAACATTTCTTTTACCAAGGATTCCCAGCATGATGACGGGGAATATTCAGGAGCATTTGAATCCATGCCAGACCCTATGCTGGAGAACTGCTGTTATTGGCTGCATTCTGATCCTTGAGACAGGGAAATGGCAAAGAATTGTTAGATAAGAATTAGTGCAGTCCAACTGGTGTGGGACTACACAAGACGTATCACTTAGTATTAGGTAACCCACCTTTTAATATAGGAGTTTACTACATAAGTTGTTAGTGTGACTTAGCAGCCAGGCTCATCTTAAGAGGGGTAATGTCAGCTGTACAATGAAATCAGTAAACACAAGTATCCAATTAAACACTTAAAGTTATATGCTAAATTATTATTATTTTTTTTTTACTCGATTTTAATCGAAAAGCTTTTAACGATTTTTACAAGAACCTTTCTTCTTCAGATGCGCTTATGCGCTCTCATACTGTGTTTGCGGAGAGAAAAGTCTCGAGTTAAGGTCATCTGAACCATCTGTCTCATGAATGATGCTCCGTAACTGTTTGCAGAGATTGAAGGAGGGCTTAGAGATGTCAAAGTCCTCACCTCCTCAGATGTTGATATGTAAGTCGGTGCGTTAGGAATAATTTCGAAAGCTAGATCTATCAATTTCACTGCTGCGCTGGTCCATCTCGTTGTCTCTCCTGAGATTAACCTATTCGACACCACCTCTTCGTCCAGCGGGATCGCCCCTTGCAAACAGGATTGTAGGTATTTATCTCTGTTTATCCTTGTTTTCGGGCATCTTAGGACTAGGTGTTTCAGTGTTTCCACTTCCTCTTTGTTTTTACATAAACGACAACCGTTGTCCATCTTCGGTGTTCGAATTGCTAAGATTTGGTGGGTCATCAGGAGGTTTAATCTAGCTTTCATAAATGTTCCTCGCATTTTTTTATTTGGGAATTTTGTGCAGTAATTCAGTGGCACTTTCACTTTATTGAAAGTCGGAGGGAGGTGGGTTAGTAGCTTATTAGTCCTCGCGTTATCCATAGTCCAAATCCAATCCAAGAGTTCAATTTTTGTTTTCACTCGATCTGGGTTTGTTTTCAGATCTTCTTCTGAGCATGATATTTCACTCTGGCTTTTCTTGGATTGTTGTCGCCCAGTTGTTGAGTGCCTTACAGGTACCATTTTGGAGTTCTTCTGCAATCACAGCGTATATTGGTAACGAGTCAGCCATTGTGATTTTTCTGTACAGTCTCATCTTGCTCTGTTCAACTGAAGATGCCAGTGATACCAGGCCTAGTTCTCTTCTAATTGCCGGCATGGAGGTCGATTTTGGTAGACCTAGTACTGACGTCCACACGTGGCCTTCCAGTTTTTGCCATATTGAGTTCGGTATGTCGAAGGAGGCTTACATACCATAAATTACAGAAGGAACTACCTTTGCCTTGTAAAACTTTAGCGCTGGGACAATGGAAAATTTCCCACATTTTATGTCGACCAGTCTTGTTTGAGCTGTAAGTCTTTTAACTTTGTCCCATAGCTGGTCTTGCATTGCTTTGTCAACAGATGATCCATCCATGGTCACCCCTAGATATTTAAACTTGTCCACTACTTCCAGCTTTGAATCCTCCAAGTGCCAATTCCGCTGCTTCAACCTTTTCTTTAAGTTTTTTTCAAAAACCAGCACTTTAGTTTTTGTTGCATTGATTTCCAAATTGTTTGTTGTCATGTAGCTTGCCAGGTTATTCAGTTTTCGTTGCAGCCCAAAAGGGGTTTGGTCGATGATGATGACGTCGTCTGCATATAGCAGTCGCGGGATGGTACTGTTGCCAATTTTTGGTGGGAAAGCTTATTTTTTCCTCCTCGTTCTGATAGTCCCCCAGAAAAGCGATGGGCTGGGGCTAATGGACAGCCCTGTTTAACACCTCGCTGGACTGCAATCTCTTCCGACAAGATGCCTTGTTTGCTCAGTTTCACTCCGATCTTTGTGTTGTCGTGTAGCGCTTTTATCGGGCCCATGATGGACATTGGGCAATTCCAATTACTCAATCAATCAAGTTTATTCGGATGTATAAAAACAACCATTAAATAACGGATCAAACACATTATTACACAGATCCTATTTACAAATTCATAAAATTGCCTTATCATAAAAATACAATCGGTATACAATTCCTAAACGCAGTTACCTCAAACAAGGGTGAAGGATCGTACCAAAAAACTATACACATATCTGTTATCCCACGAAAAGAGATATAATATACTGTTTTCTTACAGGCCTTCATCACCTTGAAGTTTCATAATGCAATTTCTGAAATACATCGCTCTCTTCAGAAACGTCAAGAGGGCCCAGGCAGTGAAAACTCTTTCAGCACTCAAAAGGAACACTAAAGTAGCCCTATGAGTACGGATCGCCGTCTTCTTAAGGGCAGGAATCAAAGTCAATTTACGTATGCCGGCATAACCTGTACAAAAGAACAGCAAATGGGCGAGGTCCTCTCTATAATAACCACAAACCGGGCAGCTTGCTGAGTCAGGAGAGCCCCTCCACTTATAAGTGTTGCTGTTCAATCGAAGACAATTAAACCGTGCTCTGGAAATCAGCCACCTGTCCTTTTTCAACACACTCCATAACAAATACGGTTGGATTCCAGTTAAACTAATGCTGGCGTGCAGTTCGCCATTACTATGGCCAGACTCCTGCAGAATTCTTTTCCTGACTATAACTTCACCCAACAAGGCTTTATAGACGGCCCCCTCACTCTTGGATATAAGTGCAACAGGCAGAAAAAGCGCACCCAAATTAGCTTCCCCCAAAAATGAAAAAACATAAGCTAACCAAGGAATTTTTTTCCACCCACTTTTGTCCATCACAGTGCGTAAGATGGTTTGGCACAGGGTGGCATGCTCATTAGCCCAGAGCCTGACCCAGAATAACAAAGGGGCCAGTGCCCACTGATCTTCCCATAGCTCCACCCCCAATTCCCTATGGACCACTATACTAGAAACACTGGGTGGAAGCCCGAGCAAATTTTTAAAAAATTTGCTCTCCTTTCTCTGTATTTCCACCGCATTCTGGTAACCCCAGATAGCTGCACCATACAGAGTCGAGGCCAAGGTTTGGGTACCATATATCTTGAGAATCACGTCCAATGGCTGGCCCCTACACTTTGACATAAACCGTGAGATACCACCTAGCTGTTGGCTCATCTTAACGGATTGTTTAGCCACATGGTCTTTGCCATTTAGTGCCTCAGAGAACCGTATCCCAAGGTAGTCAAAGGACTTAACTCTGGGGATAATTTCTCCGACACAGAGCATGGGTTTCATTGGTGCAAGACGTTTTCTACCCACACACGCCATTACCGCAGATTTCTTGGAATTCATTTTTAAACCCAAGTTGCTCATAAACGTGGAATAGGCGTTTATCAGGGCCTGAAGCGCCCGAGGAGTTCCTGCCAAAAGGACTGTCGTCAGCATAGGCCAGTACTGGGAACCCCCTACCACCCAATGTTAAATAATCGGCCAGTACACCTACCAGGTCCTGTGAAAGGCCATTGATGTAAAGGCAGAAGCAGATAGGAGCCAATACACAGCCCTGCCTCACACCACACCCCACCTGGAAGCAGGCCGTGCAATGCCCCCCAGAGCCGCTACGAACACAGGCCTCATTATCTGTGTGGAGGTCTACCAGGGCCTGTAATATTGCACCTGGGCACCCTAAGGACCCAAGCACTGCCCAGAGCTTAGCTCTGTCTACTTTGTCAAAAGGAGTGCTTAGGTCCATAAATGCCAAATAGACTACCTCGCCCCTACAGAACACAGAATTAGCAACCAGCAGGTATAGATTGAGGCTCTGCTCTAATGTACCCACACCAGGACGAAACCCAAATTGGATATCAGATAGAACAGACTGTTCCCTGATCCAAGACTCAATGCGGGCCAACAAGATTCTGCCAAAGATTTTAAACGAGGAGTCTAATAAAGAGATAGGCCTATATGCTCCAGGACTAGACATGTCGCCCTTTTTAAATATTGGGAAGATTATTGCCCGCCTCCACGAGGGAGGATATTTCCTTACTTTAAGACATGCATTAAAGACCACAGTCAGAAGTGGGGCCCACAAGTCAGCTGGGTCCTGGAACAGATCCGAGGGTATCATATCCGGGCCAGGGGCACGATTATGCGCCTGTAGCTTGATTGCCTTGACAATCTCCTCCACCTCAAACCTGAGGCAAGGGCCACTATAAACTGGTTCGACTCCTGATTTTCCGGACCCGAACAAACTACCAAAGTGCGCTACCCATGCCCCATCTTCCACATGGGTCCCACTCCCCAAGTTGGACCAACTGCCCTCCGGGCCACTTTTTATGAAAGCCCAAAAAGTCTTCTGATCCCCCCGCATGGCGGAGTTCAAGAACCCTTCCCAGGCAGCCTGTTCTATTTCCCATTTTCTTCTCTTTAGCTCTTGTTGATACATTTTCCTATCTAGGGCAATCTTAAATCTACCACTTGTCGGGTCCTTCAAAGTTCTCAACAACGATTTTTTTGCCTTTTTACAAGCCCCATCTAACCACCCTCTTCTAGGTGCAGAGCCATTGGCCTTTATTGCTTTAGAGAATTTGGATGTTAATGCAGCCAACAAATCAACAAATTTCTCTACTGTTACTTGAGGATAAAGATGGTTACCCAAGATGTCCATCACCAGCGAATTATTCTCATTTAGAGAGATATAATGCAGCCCCTCCTCTAAAATAGTACTTCATTTGATTCTTCTAGAGCCAGCAGATATTCCCAACCGTGGGCTAGGGGCTATGTCATGTGATTCCCTGTCCCCCAGCAAACCCTTGAGCATTGGACAAATGGGCATATGGTCACTATGGGTATCCACCATCACCTCAAAGCTTATTACACATTCCCAGAGATTTACTGAGATGCAAAAATAGTCGATTGTTGAACAGCCTTGATTATTTGTAAATGTCCCCTCCCCAGGTATGTCCGGCGCCATACGGCCATTAACAATACGTAAACCCCATTCCAGTAACCATAAATTAAACTGTAATCCCTTGGGGCAGACTCTCTCGTCTCGCATGCTCCTCGGCGGGATGTTCTCTAACTGATCCTCAAGGGGATCTAGAGCAGCCAGATCTGGTCCTCCCCCCCATTTTTAGGTTAAAATCCCTGCCCCAAATATAGGAGGTGTTCGTCCTGCTTTCCTTAGAGAGCAGGTTCTCCATGAACATTTTAACCTTGGAGAGTCTTTCTAGGTCAGAGATGTGAGGGCTCTTGTAAAAGTTAATGATATAGAACACCTTCCCCTTCCCAGAGGTTAGAAACACCACCTGCAAAAAATCCATCTCGGTAGGAATCACCTCCATCCTGCATTCCAGAGCAGCCTTAATCATAATACACAGGCCACCATAATATCTACCTCTCGGTTTTTTATTAGCAGGAATGGCAAACGAAATAAAACCATCTATGTGTGGGGGTTCCGAAGCCCAGGTTTCTTGAAGTAGAACTATAGAATTGGCTTGAAGGAGTTCCATCACTGGGTCCATTTTAAGCTTCCTCATTGCGCCGGCAATATTCCAAGACAGCAGGCGCAATTGCAGACTATCATTCGGCGAATCCCCAACTGATGTTGAGGGGGTCAACACCCTTTCCCCAGCCACGTTTTTGATCAATTGTCAATCCACATCCTCACAAGACGTTAGTATCTCGAAATGGTTAGCCAAGGCCAGGGGTGCTGGATCACTCCTTACCAGTGCTTTCCCCTTACCCCTGTTAGCTGAGTGTGTGCTCCACCCGTCCATAGATATTTTGGGCGGTGGCTTTTGTGACATGTTGGAATTTAAAATCACCAGTATCTCCGCCTTGCCTACTTCCCACCTTTGGATGTAACATCTTCCTTCCCCCACCCGGGATGTAAAAATAATCCAAAGGGAGTAGTTTACTAAACAGTTTATAACCATTGGGCTTAAGGCCCCAAGCTAAATAAGTATTCAGGAGGTATTCCGTGATCTGGGCATCGGCAAAAGTGATTATCACACAATCCCCACTCACATTCTTCGGTCTGTTCCCCACCCATCCCACATGCCTAGCCATACGAATCATTTTGGGGTCAATCTTAGGTCCCATCACGTTCGTATTAATCCAGTGTGAGGCCTTGTTAATCAAAGATACTGTGGATTCAAAGCTACCCTTTGGGAGCCCGGGCAAACCAGTGATAACCCCCACAAAGGGGACTGCTGCCGGGGGTAGGTTTAAAATAATATCATTCTCCGGCCCACTCCCAGGCCCCCGTTCACTTACCAATACTTCTTGTTTATCTATTTCCCTCTCTCTCTCCAAGGCCCACTAGTTCTCTTATTCGCCTCTGTTACCTCGACCAGATCATCTATAACCAACACCTCCTGGCATCTCACTGTAGGAGCAGAATCTTTCTTCCCACTAAGGGCGGTTTCGCTGAACACAGGGGCGGTCGCGAGACACTTGCACCGCCAGTCCTCTAAACCCCTTTCCTCAACAATACTAGCCAAGTCAGACAGTTTGAGGGATACGGCCCTGATAGAGTCATCCATGATGGCCAAGGTATTTAAAACCTCCTCTTTTAACCCCCTCAAAGAGTTCAACAACACCTGTAACGGTTTAAGTTTCTCCTCCAGTATAGCCTCCAGCCATTCTTTGTCACCCTCACTCGCCGTAGAGCAATCTAGGGGCCCGATGCCCTTTCCTCCAAATCCCTCCCATTAAGACTAGGACCCCCCTACGAAGAATATATAGTTTGTGGCATTGCTGGGAGGGAGATCAACTCATCCTCCCTGGTCGTAGCACCCATATCATCTTCTCCCTGACCCTTTCGCTCCCCCAAGCCCTCCCCCCTGGGAGCAGCCTCACTAGGGGCTAGCTCAACCACTTTCATACAATTAACTATTTTATTAGCCATGGCATCTAGATAAAAATCCAAGGATCTTTGGGAGTGTGATACGCCAGATTTTAAAGAAGTTTTAGTTTTGGCTGTAGCAATTGGGGGTTTGTTGATTTGAGAGGAGGTAGCATTTTTGTTTTTTTTAGCCCTTTTACTGGTATCCCACCCCCCCCCCCCTCCCCGGCTTTTCTCTTCCCCATAGGAAACACTATAAAACCTAAAGAGAGATTTACCCCGGGACAACTCCAAGTAAAACAATATTAATGCAATACTGGAAACCAATGTCACAGTGATATCCAATAAATAACCAAATGTAAATATACAGGAGGGGGAGAGAATGAAAATCGCGCAGCCCTCTCACACTCTCTACAAATGATAGGCACTGAATACTACACACTGATAAAAAAAATCAAGACTAAAAACGTATAAACCTAAAAATGGGATTTAAAACCAACACTATAAAAAATCCCATACACACAATATATGTGAATTATTAAGAACGTGCAAATATGCAAAAATGTTTTTACAAAGAAAAAACCTTGCAACTAGAGGTCACGGTCCCCAAACAGAACCGAAACCGAACCAAAACAAAAATACAAGGGTAATGGTTGGTAGATAGTCTCAGATAGAATGTCCACAGACGAAAATAAAATTCCAAGGTTAAGTTTGTCCGAAGATTTATAAAACCTCCTGCCAGGAGTCAAAGACTGGGCTAGAGGCGCAGCTGCAACTATTGCTCACACAGTCTGACAAAAGGCTGGGCATGCAAGCTGGAGGGCGAGGAACACCCGACAGCTTAAGGAGCTGCCGTAGTCCGTCTCTCCCCCTTCGCCCTCCAGCCAGCCTTAAATATGGGCGAGTAAACAAGTGTAGACGTGAAGCTAAATAAAAGGCAACCACAATAAATGCTGCCGCAGCATACAGCAGGCAACGGACAGCGTACCTTATAAGAAGTCCATAGGCATGGGGCGAAAGGTAACTGTATACTGTATGCCTTTGAAGACCAGAAGGCGCAGGCAGCGGATAGCAGAGACAGGCTGCTCCCAAGTCCCTGCCCACAAATGACACAAAGGACACCAAGGACTCTGCGGACTCCGCGCTGGCGTGAGTTTTTGAGTTGGTAAGCCCGCCTCCTCCTCACCAGTGGAAAAAGTTAACCCTTTGCAAGGACAGGAAACACGAGCAGAGATTCCAGGATACCAAGGACTCTGCGGACTCAATTTTGACCATAGTGTTTCTCGGTCAATTTTATCGAATGCTTTCGATAAGTCTACAAAGGCCAGGTGGACTCTAGGAGCTCCGTCTCTTACTTTCGCTTTCAGAATGTGTAGCATCAGAATGTTTATTGTCGTGCTTCCATTTTTCTGAAATCCTGTCTGGAAGGTGTCGAAGCAGGGTGCGCTTTTTGGCCAAATTCTAAAGTGGTCCAGCAGCTGCGTTGCGTAGATTTTGCCCACAATATCTAACAAGGCTATGGGCCCATAGCTTTCCGGATCGTCTCTTCCACCTTTTTTGTACACTGGCAAAATTATGGCCTTTAGCCATGTTTCTGGGACCATTTTAGTTTGGGCGCAGTGTGTGAAGATTTTGCTTATTATCACTGCCCAAGCGTTCGGTGACTGCTTCAGATCCACATTCGTCAGGACATCCGGGCCGGGGGGCCCTCGATGATTTCAAATTTTTGATGGTCCTTTCAATCTCGGCGACCCTAGCCATGTCCACCCAAGAAGCTGCCGGGTCAACTTTTTCTTTGATTCCTTGTGTTTTGGGGAGCTCAAATTGGGCCGTTGGGTATGTTTTCCAACTTGTCTCAGAAACCGCGTTTACCAATTCTGGTGGTTTGGACGGGTTTGCTGCTTTGATTATTGTCCAAAAGTCGCTTGATTTCTTTGAGCTGAGGCTTTTCAACATACTTTCGGCATCTTGTTGGTACAACCGTAGTCTATGTTGCTTTATCCACTGTTTATATCTCTTCGCCTCTATACGCCATTTTTCCCAGGCTTCCTGATGGTCTCTTTTTTTTGCGATTTTTCTTAATCTCCTCACCACTTTTCTTTTTTCAACCACCAGTTATCATAGGCATGAGTTGAGCTTGGCTTTTTCCTCGGCTGACTCCCAGCTGGTTTTTTGTATGGAACTAATAATGGTAAGTAATTTGGTCGGTTTACAGGCTCTTGTTACTTCGCTGCGTCTGGAAGTATGTATTTTGCTGTTATCCTTTTAACATCTTCTTCCGACAGGCGGACTCTCGATTGTTGATTCTTTACTTCCAGGTTATGCTTGTATGTGTGGTTCTGTATTTGTATTCCTCGCCATCATTTGCATGTCAGGAGATTATGGTCGCTGTGCATAGTTCTCTGTACTTTGTACTCCTGAATCATGGGTAACAATTCAGCTGACACGAAAATATGTTCTTTTGCTTCGGGAATAGAGCTGCGATATTGTGAAGGTTTCTTGATTTTGTCAAAGCCCCCCCCATGCGATACCTCTCACACTGATCGCACCTTGAGACTTTTCCAACTTCGTTTCTTTGTTCCTCTCACTACAATCCGCATTTAAATCTCCGCACATAATGTCAGCGTTCTCATACTCTGTGGCGCGCAAGTCTATTACTTCCGCCATTTTTGCGCAGTACATTTTGGTTGTCATTTTCTGCGGGTTCCAGTATGTATTTATTACGATGATTTGGTTACTATACAACTTCTTCAGTTCTGATTGGTCGGTCCATGCGGTCAGCCTGACTAACATCTCGTAAGATTTGTGTAGCTTTGTCGGTGTTGCCAAGCCTACTCCCATTTTTGTTGCTGTCAACAAGCCTGAGGACGGGCGGCCTAACATGCCCTTGCTTGCCGGAGATATTTCTACTACAAAGCCGTCCAGGCATGGTTTTTCTTGTAACCAGGTCTCTTGTAAATATATAATGTCTAGTGAACCTAAGTCAACATCACCAGGTCTGGTTAAATGAGCGTACCCCCTTGTGTTCCATGACCCCAGGAAGAAACATTTCTTACTTTCATCTTGCTCTGCGTTACTTTGTTCGGTCAACGTAGATGCCGCTGACAACTTTGATTGCTAGTTCTCTGTTTTGAAATTTAATGCTGCTTTTAGCCATGCCAATGGACCTGTGCCTGACGTGTCCTTTGTTTGCATCGGGGATGGTTAGTATGCCCTATCGATTCTGTTGTGGTGCGGGGTTCTCTCTGGACTGTGTTGCCTATTGAAGCGTCAGACTTCTGCTCTTGGTCGTGGGTTGTAACTGTCTGGGACCATATCCTGGTGTTCATTCCTTGGTTGCGTATTTTATTTGGTTTTTACGTCCCTGTACCGTCTTTGGTTGTATTTTTTATCATCCATTCGTACATACTCCCTCTCCGAGTCGTCAACCTTATCCTCTAGGTCTTTGCCGATTCTGTTGGCTCAGTAGCGCTCTTCTGTTCGTGATGTAAAGTGCTATTGTCTTTCTCCTTTATAATTATAGATGGACTTTCTTTTCTCTTGGTGTATCTCTCTTTATTTCAGTCAGCCCAAACCCGTTTTGGTCCATTTCTCTAACTGCGTTATCATCTGTATGTTGCAGAATTGTTTCTTTAACATGGATGTATGCCTTTGCGATCTTTCCTCTGAGATATGGTTCCACTAACTTAATGTCTTCTGTTTTTATCTTTTTAAGCAAATTCATTTTGCTCATTAATTTCAAGATTGTCTTCCTGTTCAGAATCATATAGCCTCTTTTTGGGTCAAGTTGTTTAACTTTGAATATGCGTCCCTGCTTTTCTGCTTTGTGAGTATCTGTTCTTCGATAATCATCTGAGCTTTTGGTGACCTCTTTTCGCTGTGGTAGAATCTGCCGACTTGTTCTTTGCTCTCTTGGGGACTTAAGTTCGTCTTCCCTTTTCTTTTTTTGTTCCTCTGCTGCTGGTCCCCTTTGGCTCTCAATTGAGTCTTGGCTTTCTTTGGTTGTTTGGGCTTTTGGGCTTTCTATATTCTCTATTTCTTTCTCCGATTCTTTCTGTTTTTTCGTTTGTTGGTCTATATTCACCTCAATCACTGAGTTGTTAGAGGCGGACTCCCAATGCTGGGACAAATTCATCAGGTTTGTATCGCTCATGAAGTCTTCTACCGATTGTGGAGAGTTCCTCGTTTTGTCAATCTCGGAGTGTTTTCTAGAGTTTCCTTATTTTTCTTTCAGCTTTGATAGTTCCTGCTGCTTCACCTTCTCTCCCGGTATAAGTTTCTGAAGCTTGTCGTCGTTAGTTTTAATACCACCGGGACTTTTCTCTGAGGTTTATTAAGCAGTCCTGATTTGATTGGGTATAACTGTGGGGGTTTAGGGTTTTCCTCGTTCACTTCCTTTATCTCTTGCTCTTTTTCAGAGCTATCGACGATTTCACCATTCTGTCTTTCTGACTGGGTCCTTTTAGTTCTCAAGTCTTCATGGTCCCTCCCCCTTTGTAAGTGCTCAATTTGTTTTTTTAAGTCCTCAAGTTCTTTTTCCCAGCCTTTCTGATGTACATTGTTCCTTTCTTCTAAAGCTGTAATGTAGCCTTCTATGTGAGTGATTTTTGTAGACATAGAGGCCAAGATTGATGTATTGGCTTGTATTCCTTCTTTAATTGCTTCGTACAATTTGCAATATGGGGCTAATGCAATCGTTATAGCCGACATAATTGTTAATAAGTCTGGTTTTTTTGCTTGAGGACTCCCTTTGCGTCGATGTAGCTATTTCACTTAAACCGTCTGTTTTTCTGCAATTTCGGTGTGCTTGCTATTTTTCCCGGAGTTACCATTGCTTCCATGAACAAGCTATCGCTCAACCTGGTTCTGTGTGGCTCTTCCTCTGTCACTGAGCGTTTGGGTTGTTCGTTCAGGCCTTCTCTTTGATGGTTCGATCCGTGAAGGTCTCTTACTTTCTCTGGGGTGCATAATATCTGGCCTGAATTCAGATGGACTTTTGTCCAGTCTTGACGCGAGGCATTTTGCCGGGAATCTTTTGTTTGGATCATGTGTTTTTGCCGATCGAGGCCTTCATCCGAGGATTTCGGATGCAGGTTTGTTATCGGCTTCGTCTGATTCTGTCGGTGCTTCTCTCGGGCCAGCTCCTGACTTAGATGTTCATCATCCGTTCTTAATGTATTCTCACCCCCTTCTGGGGCCGCCTCCTGATGTTCTTTCAAAGTGCTTATCCTCCGTCTTTCTTCGCTTTCCTCTATTTGGCTCCGGATCGCTTTAGCCGCATTTCTTTTTTCCAAAAGGAGCTGTGACAGACCGACGGCAGAAGGGCCTTCTTGCACCACATTTGTTCCAGGGGTCCGTTGTCTGTTCACTGCCCAATTCTCCTGTACCGCTTCTAACATTTCAGCTTCCGACAGTTCGTTTTCCGAGTCTAATTTGCGCTTCTGTTGGTTGAAAAAGAATGCTTTCAATGTGCCTGACAAGGATGCTGGCGGCGGCCCTTTTTGTGTTCCTTCATTTTTTTTTGTGGTTTCGTTTTTCTGTTTTCTCCTACCATTTTCAGTTTTCCTAGTTGCATGCAACCTTTTTCTTGGGTATTCTTTGGTGTTTTCGTTATACTGATCTTTTCTTGGTTTTTTCTTTGTGTTGTTATTTTGTTAGCAGTTTTCCTTTTTTCCTGTTTTAGTGCTGGCGCCTTTCTCTCCGAGTCCGAATCTGATGTTACAATTTCACTTTCTCTCGTACTTTCCCCTATTCCGCTCTCTTTAGTATCATGTCTATAGGGGTTGTTGATTGTCTCCTGGTTTTTCTCCTTAAGACCTTTGTCTTCTTCTATGGCACTTTCATTTCTGCCTGGCTCCACAGCAGATTTTGCGGACACTGGGTTCATGTGGACAATTGCTCGTGCGACCGTTTCAGAGTTCTTCCTTTGTAGATGTTCGGGATCGTTTCCTCCGTCCCTTTCTTGGGATACTTTGTCCCTCTCCGCGGCTGCCCTCTCCTGCTCCAATATCAGGCTATTTGTAAGTTCCGCTGTCGACACCGCTTCGTTTTGCTTTTCGGAGCTAACTCGAACCTCCTCGCTCTCCGTTCACGTTGGACCCCGCCCTGGACCAGGTAAGCCTGCAGTTCCTTCACCGCGGCTCTCCAACCGCTCCGATGCACTCGTCTCCTCCCGGTCCTCAGCACTGCAGCGCGCCCACAGAGGGTCCGTCAGTGGCTGCCCTTAGGCTGCCATTGTCGGAAACCCACTCGCCTTATCGGCGGTATGTGGGGCGCTGCTCACCTCAGGTCCTGGTAAGTCCTTGTTTTTTCCACCGCTTTGATCTACTTGTGGTTCTTGTGTTTCTAGTGCCACTTGGGTGGCTTCCGCTTGTATTTGCTCTGCGGGGGCTGCCGTCTTACATGCCTCTTCCCTGGGCTCGCTGTTAGTGCTCTTCCTTCGAGTTCTAAGAGCTTGAGGCTCTTTATTCACTTCATGGGCATATTCTTCACTGGTGGACGTCTTTGTTTTCAGCTTCTTGACTGGTGATTTAATGCTCCTTAGACGACGCCTGCTGTGGTCAGCGTCTGAATCTGCTACCGCCTCTTCCAGTCTTTCATTTCTGGTGTTTTTCCACCCTTGGTGCGGTGGAGGTTTCTCAGATTTCTGAGTTGAGTCCATTCTCCCTCTGCTCCTGCGGACTCCAGCAGACTCAACTCTCCTCACCAACTCCGCTCCGCTCTGGGTAAGGATTTTTAAGCCCTCCCACATGCTGTAGTAGACAGGGGAGAGAGACTGCGAGCACGACTCCAGCAGACTCAACTCTCCTCACCAACTCCGCTCACCGCTCCGCGTAAGGGTTTTTAAGCCCTCCCACACGCTGTAGTAGACAGGGGAGAGAGACTGCGAGCACGACCCCAGCAGACAACTCTCCTCACCAACTCCGCTCCTCTTTCTTTTGCTGAATGAACATCCAAACTTGCGCCCCAACCCGTAGACGACTTAAACTTCACCTTGTTCCCCTCTCAAGGCGTTGTCTTCTGCTCCGCTCCTGTAGGTGCGTAGATTAATACACAAGGATATTTAAAGCATTCTTTAAAAATAGTTACTCACAGTAGTGACTAACGTACTCTTAGTCCATAGTCCCCTTTCCTCCATACTGTATGGGCGTCGCTCGCCTGGCTCTGCCCACTGACAGAAACTCCTCAGTCCCCTTAGACACACCGACAATATTCAGCATTGCCTGAGGACACCAGTATTATTAGGGGGAGGATGGTGGGACGTATGGAGGAAAGGGGACTATGGACTAAGAGTACGTTAGTCACTACGGTGAGTAACTATTAATTACTCTTACGTCCCGTCCCCTTTCCTCCATACTGTATGGACGATCACAACTGAATGTAGCCTCAGGGTGGAGAGGAGAACCTCATTAAGAAAACAGGTTTCTTAGAACCGTCTGTCCGAACGCTGCGTCTGACCTAGAGGCGGCATCCAAACAGTAGTGCTTATAGAAAGCCAAAGGGGTGGCCCAGGTAGCCGCCCTGCTGATGACCTGCCACGGCACATGCCATTGGAAAGCATATGTCCTTGGCTCTGACCGCATGGGCATGTAAGTTAGCTGGCACTGGTTTGTGTTGCCCCTCATAGGCCTCCTTGATGGCCGCGACCATCCACCTTGCTATGGAGGCCTTTGAGGCCTGATAACCGGGCCTTGACCCACCGAATATGACAAACAAGGCGTCCGACTTGCGGAAGTCCATAGTCGTGTCCAGGTAGTATTTCAGCGTGCGTCTGACATTCAGACGGTGCAACACCCTCTGAGTCTCATCCTTGGTGTCGGCGAAGAAAGTGGGTAAAACTATTACCTCATTGAGACGAGGGAGTAGGTCATATTGGGAAGGAACACAGGGTGCATTTGCAGGACGACCATGTCCATGTGAAAGGTGGTGTAGGGCTCTGAAGCCACCAGAGCCTGAATCTCGCTGACTCTGTGAGCTGAGGTAATGTGAGGCCCACGAGCAGAGCTGTCTTTATGGTGACCTGCCTGATGTCCTCAGACGCCATTGGCTCAAAAGGTTTGTGCGCCAAGGTGCCCAACACAACATTAAGGTCCGACACAGGGTGTGGTTTCTTTATATGCGGGTAAAGCCTGTGGAGGCCCGTCAGACAGATGCCGCTTGACCACCGGGTTGGAGGAGAAGAGGCCCTCCTCCGAATTCCTGTAAGCCCCTATGGCTTGCAGATAGGTGCGGCATGTATCCACCTGTATGCCGGAGTGGACGAGGTGTACCGAAAAGGAAAGCACGTCGTCCAAGGTACACTTAAGAGGGTCGATCGCCCTAGAGACAGCCCAATGACAGAATCTAGACCATTTACTCTTATATTGGCTCCTAGTAGCCTTGCTTCTAGCGCCCTGAATGATCTCTAGGTTAGCCTGAGATAGGCTCAAGTGTTTCAGCGTGACCTGCTCAAGAACCACGCTGCGAGGGCTAGTTTGTGAGGAGCTGTGTGGAGTACACTGCCCCCCTGCGGGTCAGGAGAGGATCTGGGCCCAGCGGTAGGTGAATGGGTGGTCTGTCCGATAGGCTGAGTAGCTCGGAGAACCACAGTCTTGCCGGCCAGCATGGAGCTATCAAAATGATGTTGAGGTGCCAGGATTCCTTTATCTTGCAGATCACCCTGTGGACCAGGGGTTGGGAGGGGGGGGGGGGGTTGTGGGCGGGAAGCCGTATGCCGTCATGTCGTTCCAGTGTATCTGGAATGCGTTGCCCAGAGAGTCGGAGCCCTGCCCCTGCCAGGAGGCGAACTGCTGGCATTTCCTGTTGTCCGGGGAGGCAAACAGATCCACCTGGGGATGCCAGCACCTGAGGAAGATCTCCTTCAGTACCAGGTCGTTCAATTGCCACTCGTAATTGTCCGCCCCCAGCCTGCTGAGCCTGTCCGCTTACAGGTTGGATTCCCCTGAAAAGTGGACAGCCATGAGGTAGATGTTCTTCAGAGCCCATTCGGGGATCTGGTTCCCCCCGCTGCTTGCTGACATAGTACATGCTGGTGGAGTTGTCTGTCTGGATAAGGAATGTCTTGACCTCGAGAAGATGGAGAAAGGCTTTGAGAGCTAGCCATATGTCCTTCAATTCTAGCCAATTGATGTGGGACTCCTGCTCCTGCCGGGTCCAGACTCCATGGATGCTGTGGTTGTCCAGGGTGGCTACCCAGCCCCCTAGGGAACAGTCTGTAGTAACTCTGATCTGAGGGAACAGCTGTCGGAAGGGCTTGCCCTGCCGCAGGTTGTAGCACGCGGACCACCAGTGAAGGTCCGAGTGGAGAAGGGGACGAATGTTGGCTGGCTCTGCTTGGGGGGAGTCCTCCTGATTCCATGAGGCTGCGAAGTGCAGCTGTAATCTCCTCATTCTGAGTCTTGCGTGGGGTACGGCCAACAGGACCGCTGCCATAGGACCCAATAGGTGTTGGTACCACCAGGTGAGGTCACTGGCCTGGAGAGGAAGTGTGCTGTGGCTCTGTTGATGGCCGCAATCTTGTCCTCCGAGGGAAAGACTCTCACGGAGCTTGTGTCCCAGATGAGGCCCAAGAAGGTCAGGCTCTGTGTGGGCTGCAGCCGAGACTTCTTGAGATTGATAGTGAACCCCAGGACCTGGAGCGTGTTCATCAGTGCGGAGGCTGTATGGTGAACCGCTTCTGGAGAGCTGGCCCGGATGAGCCAGTTGTCCAGGTATGGGTAATCGTGGTGGCCTTGGGCCCGGAGGAGGGCTGCCACTGCATTCATTAACCTGGTAAATACCCTGGGTGCCAAAGGATAGCACCTTCTACTGGAAATGGCAGCCCATGATCCTGGAACACAGTAAGGAACGATGCGGCTGCCAAATCGGGACGTACAGACAAGTGTCCTTCAGATCCAGGGACCACATCCAGTCTCCCCTGTCCAGTGTTTCCGCAATAAGAGCTGGCATAACCATCTTGGATTTTTGCAGCTAGAGAGACAATGAGGGTGGAAAGGTCCAAGAAAACTCTCGGGCCAGCCTGGTTGTTCTGTATGGCGAAAATCCTGGAATAAAAGCCCAATCCGCGCTGGGAGGCTTGGACTTCTTCCACTGCCTGGCTCTCGGCAAGTGACCGGATCTCTGCCAGAAGAGTTGTTGTCCCAATCTGTGGGAGAGGAGGGGAGGAGAGAAAGGTACCAGTAGGCGGTACCCCGTAGAGACTACAGAGGATCCAGGGGTCTGAAAAATTCTTGTGCCAAAAATGCACGTGAAAGGCAAGCCTGCTCCACACCGGAGACATGTGAACCCGAAGGGGCGTGTCATGCCTTCTTTCCCTCCGAGGCTGTTGCGACGGAGGGGGATTGGAAAAACCCCTTGCGCCCCGACCCCCTTTTGTTGTTTCCTCCAGTGCTTACTCGGTGAACGGTCAGGTTGCCTGGACCTTTGTTCTTGGAAGCCCCGGAACCCGCCAAACGTCTGCCCCTTGTAGGAGCGTTGCTGCAACTGGGTGTAGGCCTTGGGCGTGGCCTTCGTAAGAATAAAGACTTCGCAGTTTGCGAGCTGTTCTTTTTATCCAATTCCTCATCCGGGGTGCAGTAGAAGAGGTCACTACCCTTGAATGGAAGGTCCAATATCCATTCCTGGACATCAAGATTAAATTTAGTAGCCCAGAGCCAGGCAGTCCTGCTCATGTCCGTAGCAATGCAGATGGCCCAGCCAAAGGTATCGATGTGGGCCACGGTGCAGTTCATGAGGTGGCTACTCCTAGGCATGACTTGAAGCGCGCTTGGCTCTGTGCCGGAAGTTCTGGGAGGAAGTCAGCAATTTCCCGCCATAGCCTTTGGTTAACGGCTGCCAGCATGGCATCCGCGTTGGCTTGATGCAGGTGCAAAGAGGCGCTGGAGTACAGCTTTTTTCTGTATGCCTCCAAGATCTTCTCCTTGCCTAGCAGCGTTGAGGACGAGGTGACCGAGGATGACAGACTTAGAATAGAGTGACGCAGCAGCAATCACAGAAGAGTGCGGTTGAGGATGCGCCGTATGCAAGAGTGTATCCCCCTCCATCTGCCTATACCTGGCATTAAGGTGCCGATTGACAGGTTGGGCCTAGTACGGCTTGAGCCACTCCTTCTTGGCCAGGACAACTACGTCTTTCTGCATCGGAAACCCCGTTTTGGTAGTGGGTCTTAGGGTGAGGACTTCTGCCAAGACCCCCCTCCTCGGGCTGCGCTGCCTCGGGCTGAGAGGGGCCCAAATATTTTGCCAAACCTGCAAGGCATTCGTGGCAGGCCCTGGCTGAAGATGGTGTGTCGGGGTCCTCCTCCTCGTCAGTGTCCACCAGAGTGGAGGCGTGCTGGGCGCCGTGGGCTGCGGTGTGGAGACTGGAGCTGGTGGCTGCTGCAGAGGCTGGTCTGGAACCGCCTGTACCTTGGGAGGCAGGGAAGCCGGAATCGGAGGAGCCGGCTGGGGCAGCAGGGACTGCACTGGGGCCTGTGGCACCGGAGCCATAGGAGGAATGACAATGGGTGTTGGTGGGGTGACCTGGGGGAGCATGTCCCTGATGGAATTCCAGAGGATGGCTCCCATCTGGGGAGTTTGCATCAGCCCTAGGATCCTTTCGAAGAACCGGTCTTCGCAGGTGATACTGACGGAGTGGCCAACGGCAGCTAGGGCCGTGGCACGCTCTGCCTGTGGTCCTACCCCTGCTCTGCCAGAGGGGGTATCGGACGTGCGGCCATCTTGTCTGGCGCGGCAGCCATTTTGTTGAGCTGCGTGCCACATGCCGAAGTCGTGGTGCCTGGATCGTAACCCGGTAAAAGAACCTTGCGGTCCCTCAGCACTGACACCAGAAGAATCTGGAGACCCCTCGGGCGTGAGACCAGTAGCTGGACTAGCCTTGGTAGGTGTGCTGGTGCTAAAGCCCAAAAGGTGCCTCCCGGTTGCTTCTTTGGGAAGGAGTCGCCTTTACGGGGTGCAATGGTAAACAGAAGGCTTTCCTTCAGCCTCGAGTGATGTTTGTGGAAGTCCTTTAGGTCATCCGGAGTTAACTTCTGGAAGAGCTCCCTCCAGATAGCTAGCCTGTTCTTCAGTGGACGTGGAGTCAGTGCATTGGACACGGAACAACCTTCCCAGCAGCGGTGGGGGCCAAGGCAGCAGAGGCAAAAGGCATGGGGGTCGGATGTAGGGAAGAGCCCCTCGCAGGCTGGACACCTGCTGAAGCCCGATGAGGCTGCCAAATCAGGACATGCAGCTACGCGTCCTTCAGATCCAGGGATTACATCCAGTCTCCCTTGCATAGTGTCTCCACAATAAGCACTGGGCTTACCATCTTGACATTTTGAAGAGGAAGGGAAAGGTTCAGGGTGGAAAGGTCTAACAACTCTCAGGCCAGCCTGGTTGTTCTTGCGCATGGCGAAAATACTGGAGTATAATCCCATATCCCGCTGGAAGGCTGGGACTTCTTCCAATGCCTGCCTCTCTACGAGCGATCGAATTTCCGCAACAGAGTTGTTGTCCCAATCTGTGGAAGTGGAGGGGAGGAGAGGAGAGAGGAGAGAGAGGAATCGGTAGGCGGTAGCCCAAGGACAATAGTGATAGAATCCAGGGGTCCACAAACCTGGCGCGCCAATACTTTGCGTGAAGGACAGGCCTGCCCTCCACCGGAGACGCGTGGACCCAGAGGGGAATGTCATGCCTTCTTTCGCTCTGAAACTGGTGCTGAGGGGGACTGAAAAAAGCCCTTATTCCCTGCCTGCGTTGTTTGAGGCGGTGTTAACTTGGAGATCAGTCCGGCTGCCTGGACCTTTGTTCCTGGAAGGCCTGGGACCCGCCCCTTGTCGGAACGCTGGTGCATCTGGCGTGGACTTTGTGAGGATGGATAAGGATTTCGCAGTCAGGGAAGTGTTCTTATCAAGTTCCGAAGTGGTGGTGGAATGAAAGAGGTTGCTACCCTCGAATGGAAGGTCCAATATGCGCTCCTGGACGTCCGGGTTGAATTTGGTAGCCTGTAGCCAGGCCGTCCTTCTCATGTCCTTGGCGATTCAGATAGCCTGAGGTATATATATGCGCCACTGTGGATTCCATGATGTCTTCAGCCACAAACCTTGCCTCTGCCAGCCCCTCCTTGAAGCGCGCACGACTGTGTACCGGATGTTTCGGAAGGAAGCTGGTTATTTCCCACCAAAGCCTCCCAACGGCTGCGAGTATGGCATCTGCATTAGACTGACGAAGGTGCAGGGAGGCGTTGGAGTAGACCTTCTTTCCATATGCCTCCAAGATAGTCTCATCCTTGCCTAGCCGGGCAGAGGACGAGGTGGCAGAGGAAGACTGAGTCTTAGACTAGATGAGGCCGCAGCAATCAAAGAGATCAGTTGAGGGTGTGCCGACATCAAGAGTGTATCCTCCTCCCAATTGCCAGTACTTGGCTTCGAGGAGTCGATTGGTGGGCTCCGCAGAATGGGGTTTAAGCCATCCCTTCTTGGCCAGAGCGAACACGTTTTTCTGCATCGGAATCCCCGTTCTAGCCACAGGGGGTCGGCCAGGACCCCCATCTCTGGTTGTTCAATCTCTGGTTGTGGAAGTCCCAAGTATTCTTCCAGAACTGCAAGCCGATCATGGAAAGCATTGGTTGAAGACAGAGTGTTAGGGTCCTCCTCCTTGTCGGTGTCCACCAGGATGTCTGGCTGGTCTGGGACAGGTGGGGGAGTACTGGGCGCCGCAGGCTGAGGTGTGGCCACAGGGGCCGGAGGATGCTGTGGAGGCTGCTATGGAACCGCATGGGGTGCAGGAGGCAGAGGGGCCGGCGCGGGCAGCAGAGGCTGCGCGGGGGCCTAAGGTGCTGGAGGAATGACTATGGGTGCAGGCAGCGGGACAGGAGGTAAGATGTTCCTGATCAAATCCCAAAGGATGGTGCCCATCTGAGTGGATGTCATAAGCGCGAGGAATTCCTCGAACAATCTGTCCTTGCAGCCTGGTGGGGCGCTAGGTGGCGCAGGGGTAGGGCCCTGAGGTTGCCGAGGTGTGGGCATACTCTGCCTTGCTGTCTGCGGGGTGTATCTGCCCTGCGACGCTGAAGGATAATCTGTGGGTTACGTACCTGGTGAAGACCAGTCCCACCTCGAAACTCTTTCTGCCACCTGCTTTGCACTGGGGGCGGTATCGGACGAGCAGCCATTTTGTGTGGCGCGGCGGCAATTTTGTCGACCTGCATGACACGTGCCTGCGCTGTGGTGCTTGCCACGCTCGGCCCGGTCTCCTCCAAGACTCTTGGCAGTGGAGCTTTAGGCCTACCGTGCACCTCAGGATGAGGCCTGGTAGGCGTTGTGCCCTCGGCTGTGTTGCCAGTAGTGCTGCGTAAAGGCACCCCCTCAGATATTTTTCTGATAATAGGACATAGCCCCTCGGGTGGACACCCGATAATAGAACCTTGCGGTCCCTCAGCGACGTCACCGGTAGGATCGAGTGAGAACCCCCTCCCCCATTCCGGGCGGCCAGTAGCTGAAACAGCCTCTGTACTCATGCGGGTGTCAGAACATGTTGACAAAGTCCTTCAAATCTTCTGGAGACGATGGTTCGAAGAGCTCCCTCCAACGAGCGAACCTATTTTTGAGAGCGTGCGCCACACGCAGACCAGCCTTCCCAGCCGTGGTCGCGGCCAAGACTTTTCAGTAGAGGGCGCTGCGCGTCACCGTCCCTCGAACCGATGTCCCTCGACGGCCTCCGTATCAACGCCGACGTCACCACGCGTATAAATAGACTCGCGCAGCGTCCGTTGCTCAGTTCCGTTTTGACCTTAACAGTTGTTTTACATGAATTGGTTATTGACCCTGAAAGCGCGTAAGCTGCAACAACAAGGGAAGTAGAACTGCAGGGATGGATGGGAGGGTCGATAAGGAATACGTCGGAGGAACATCCCATCGAAAGAACGTTACAAGGTAAGAACTAACTTGTTCTTTGAAGGGATTGTGTCCTCCGACGTATTCCTTATCTTAGATAGGCTCCCATAGCAGTATTCTATTATTGGAGGTGGGAGTAATGACTTCGTGCTGCCTTCTATTGATGAATAAAGTGCAATACAGCCCTTCCAAACCTAGTCTCTTGACTGGAGGAGGAATCCAAGTTGCAAAATCGTGTAAAGGTATGGACGGACGACCATGTGGCGGCCGCAAAAATGTCTTTAACTGGTACTCCTCTTTTGAGGGCCGATGAAGCTGCAATACCTCTGGTCGAATGAGCCCTAAGGTTTTGAAGGGGCTCTTTTCCTGCCAGTTTATAACATTCCAAAATGGCTAGAATGATCCATCTGGAAATGGTCTGCTTAGTTATTGGTAACTCTAGCTTGTAACCTGTGTAGCCTACAAACAGCTGGTCTGCTTGCCTTATCCTGGCCAGTCTACTGATGTAAAAACTTAAAGCCCTTCTAGGGTCCAGCCTGTGTAACCTCTCTTCGTCTTTCCCCGGATGAGGAGGAGGATAGAAAGATGGCAGGGTAATCTTCTGAGTGATATGGAATTCAGAAACCACCTTTGGGAGGAAATTAGGCTTCACTTGCAGGACAACTTTGTCTTTGTGAAAGATTGTACGAGGGGGTTTACAAGAAAGAGCTTGTAATTCGCTCACCCTTCTAGCAGATGTAAGTGCTATTAATAAAACTGTTTTAAGGGTAAGGAATCTAACGAACAAGAATGGAGTGGTTCGAAAGATGTGCCCATCAGGAAAGTTAGGACTAAGTTTAAATCCCATAGGGGAACTTGGAATGGTCTTGGGGGATAAACATTGGTTAACCCCTTTAGAAACTGATTTACCAAGGGTAACTTGAAATAGGATGGTTCTTCCGCAGTGCGCTTAAAGATGATAGCGCTGCGAAATAGCCCTTAATGGTGCCAACTTGAAGGCCTGAATTTGCCAAATAGAGTAGGAAGGACAAAACCATTGGTGTACCACATGAAAAGGGGTCGATATTTTGTTCTCTACACCAGCTGCAAAATCTGTTCCAACGGCAGCGGTATAAAGACTTTGTTGCTAGCCTCCTTGCCAAAAGCAACACCTCCATAACATCATCAGGGAGGTCCCAATCCTTGTACCTTAGCATTTCAGAAGCCAAGCGTGAAGGTTGAGGGTTTTGATGTCTGGATGGAGAACCTGACCTCCCTTCTGTGAGAGTAGGTTCTCTCTGAGTGGAAGTCGAATTGGAGGGCAGATGGACAAGTCTAGAAGGTCCGGGTACCACGTTCTCCTGGCCCAATCCGGGGCAATTAGGATCATGGTTCTACGGAATCTTCTCAACCTCCTGATCATTTGAGGAATGACAGGGACTGGTGGGAACGCGTACAGAAGCGGAAACTCAGTCCACCATGAACGCGTCTCCCAAAGCTCCTCTCGGGGGAAATTCCCTTGAGCAGAACAGATTGCATTTCCTGTTCACGCTGGTGGCGAACAGATCCACCTGAGGGGTTCCCCAAAGGGCGAAGATCTCTTGAAGGACTTCCTGAGCTAGTTCCCACTCGTGGGAGACTATACTCTGCCAGCTCAGAGCGTCCGCTGTCAAGTTCTTCTCTCCGGCTAGGTGAACTGCCGATAGAGACATTCCTTCTTGGATTGCCCAAAACCAGAGCTGCATCGCCTCTCTGCACAGGGGTAGTGATCCTACGCCTCCTCTTTTGTTGAGGTAATGCATGGCCACCGTGTTGTCTGTCATTATCAGGACATTTTTCCCTTGTACAGCTGGCAGGAACGCCTTCAGCGCAAGTCTGATGGCTCTCAGCTCCAACAGGTTGATATGTAGTCTGGACTCCGATGGAGACCAACGGCCGCTGATGGTCAAGTCGTTGGCGTGGGCTCCCCACCCCGTGAGTGAGGCATCCGTGACTACTGTTATCTCCGGCCAGGGTTGCCAAAACTGTTCTCCTTTCAGAATGTTCTCCTGACAGGCCCACCACTGAAGGTCTCGAGCCACCCTGTCGGGAACCTGAAGAAGATCTGTCATTCTCCCTGAGAATTGTGACCACTGAGTCCTCAGTGTCCACTGGAGGGATCTCATTCTAAGGCTAGCCTCTGGCACTAGGAAAATGCAGGATGCCATGAGGCCTAGCAACCTCAAAAAGTTGAAGGCTGGGAGACGTTGGGCATCTTGGAACTTGGTAACCATCTGTAGAATATCTTGAGCCCTCACCTCTGGTGGCGAGGCTTTTCCCAGGGAAGTGTCCAGGATCGCTCCTATGAACTGGAGTCTCTGCGATGGTATCATTTGTGACTTCTTTAAATTGAGGGAGAAGCCCAGTCTGTGAAGGGAGTGGCAAACGTGATTTAGCTGGATCTGAGCTTGTTCCGAAGGTACAGCCCTGATCAACCAATCGTCCAGGTAGGGGTAGACGTGAATCCCTTCCCTCCTTAGACTTGCCGCCACTACCGACATTAACTTGGTGAAGACCCTCGGGGCAGAGGTCAGCCCAAATGGCAGCACTCGAAATTGATAATGAGAGTTGCCAATTGCGAACCTCAGGTATTTCCTGTGTTTGAGATGGATAGGCACATGGAAATAAGCGTCCTGAAGGTCCAGAGATACCAACCAGTCCTGGAACTGAAGGGCCTGAAGGATCTGAGAAAGAGTGACCATCTTGAATTTGTCTTTCCTGAGGAATTTGTTCAATTCTCGCAAGTCCAAGATGGGTCTCAGTCCTCCGTCTTTCTTTGGAATGAGAAAGTAAGGGGAGTACCAGCCCTTGTTCCTCTCCGCTACAGGTACCGGTTCTATGGCACCTTTCTCTAGCAGGTCCAAAATTTCCTGCAAGAGGAGCGGATCTGGAGCTTTCGGAGAGCTGATCCCCGGTGGATGACTCTGAGGTATGCGTAGGAAAGGCAGGCAACTGTTTCCAATGCCCAAGCATCTGACATGATAGCCTGCCATTCCGCCAGATGTTGAGTCAACCTGCCTCCTACAGGTGTTCTGTGAGGGAAGTCCTCAGAGTGGTTTTGGGGCGGCTGATGCAGATGCCGATGGTAAAGAGGCACCTGCTGTTGCTGCGGCTTTTGAATATCTACCCCGTCCACCTCGGGTAGTTCTTTGTCCCCTTTGAGCCGGACGTCCTCTACCTCTTCCGAATGCGGAGTAGAAGCGAAAGGACTTGCCCCTCGCAGAGGTTCCTGTGGGACGAAAAGGTGTCTGGCGGATTGCAGCGCCTAGGGATTTTGCTGCTGCTTTTGAAGTTTGCAGTTTCTCTAAACTGTCATCCGCCTTTTTCCCGAACAAAGAAGAGCCATCAAATGGCATGTTCAAGAGCCTGGCTTGCACATCTGGGGCAAAACCAGACTTTCTCAACCAAGCGAATCTCCTGGTTGTTGTACTTGCCGCCATTGCTCTGCTGATACTGTCAGCCGAATCAATGCCCGTCTGGAAGGATTCGCACATAGCGTCTTTACCGTCCTGTATGATATTCAGGAACGCCTCCCTTTCTTCTCCCTCTGGGATGCAGTCAGCCGGTGTAGAAGCACACTCCCAAAGTGTATGGCTGAATCTAGCAAGGGTGCAAGTAGCATTAACAGATTTTAATGCCATGCTATAGGCCGAAAAAACTTGCTTTGCCATAGCATCATATTTATCGTCCCTGTCCTGTGGGACGGTAGGGTAAGCAGTCTTGACATCAGTAGAAGATGCTGCCTGTACCACCAGACTTTCTGGGGATGGGTGTTTTGACAAAAACTCCGGGTCTGCAGAAGATACCCTGTATTTTGTAGACAGTTTTTTATTTACTGCCGGGACGACATCTGGGGTTTCCCAGTTCGTCATAATCTTCCTCTGAAGAGCTTTATGAAAGGGCACTACAGGATCCTACTGTGGGCCTTTGTCAAGAATATCCGTGAGGTCATCTTGTTGGAAAGACTGTGAAGGTGCAGACCACCCCATAAACTCTGATCCTGGCCATTAAGGCTCTATAGGGGGTTTCAGCATGCTCCCCCGGGTCTGGCCTAGCAAACTCCACCTCAGGGGAAGTGTCTAACCCACTTGCCTCATGTAAGGAATCATGAAGATCCTTTAACCTAACCTGCGTTCTTCAGAGGATAACTCCTCTCTAACTGGGGTTGCAGGTCCCTGCAACTCAAATGTGTCTTCCTGTTCAGACAATTCACCGTCTTCCATAATTGAGGACATAGTTCTCAATCGTTCTGAACTCATAAAGGGTGTAAACCCATCTCCAAGGCAGAGGGTGCCAAACTTGTCATAATCGGCCTCGAAAACGTCGATGTCGTCGACGCCGAAGGCTTCGGGCGTGGTGTCGAAAACAAAGGCGGAGGCCTCGATGACCTCGACAGAATGGGGTTTCTGCTCGAGGAAGTCGACAATCTCTACGCCATCGTCATCAAGGACCTGGGGATAGCCACTGGGTGTGTCGTAAAAGTGACTTTTCTTGGCGTCGACACCGGTGTCGAAGATGGCGTCGAGTCGACAGACCCGTGTGTCGAAGGTCCCTTCGACAACGGCGTCGAAGACACCGACCTCGGCGTCGACGGAACCTTCGTCGACGGCAACTTCGAAGAAGGTTTTGAGGTCATAGTCTTACTCAAGGGTTCGAGACGCGCTCGAGAAGTTTCCTTCGACGGGTACTGCGACTCGCTGCGTTTTTGACCTTCGGGTCTTTCGACCAGAGATTCACTCTCGGCAGTCTTCAAGGGGGTCGAGGCCGCTTTCTCGAAGACGCACATCATATTTTTGCGGAATTCCTCCCATTCAGCCCGGGAACTATGTTTCGTGGGGCAAGGGATTCTCTTTGGAGAAACAGAGGAAGAGGAGGACGGAGAAGGGGATCTTCGACGTCTCCTCTTCGAGTGCTTCGATCTCAAGGAGTGATGGGACCCACTCCGAGGCCTGGAGCGCGAATGGTGACGAGGAGACGAATGTCTCGACTTTGTCGAGGAGGAAGAAGCTTTAAAAGTCTTAACTTTCTCCAGCTTCCCCCTACGCTCCTTCAGGGCCTTAGCTGTCATGGACATACAGTCCTCGCACTCCGAACAATGGTGTTCAGCTCCCAAACACCACAGACAAACTCTGTGAGGGTCAGTCAGCGACATCTTTTTCCCACAATCTCTGCATTTTTTGAAGCCGGACCGAGGAGTTGTCGGTTCCGACGAAGAAGCCATCGAGTACGGATCGAATAACTCGAGGTAAATAGGATTAACCTGACAAAACTGAGCAACGGTATTCCGAGACACTGAGTAAGCGTGGAAAAACGGAACAGAGCAACGGACGCTGCGCGCGGCCTTTATAGGCAGGATGACGTCGATACGGCGGCTGTCGAGGGACATCGACTCAGAGGACGTCGACGCGCAGCGCCCTCAGGAGAAAATTTTTCCGAGGCCAGCAGAGCTGGAAGGAGATATCTAAGATAAGATAAGGAATACGTCAGAGGACACAATCCCTTCGAAATGAGAATTCTCCCTAACACTACGTGCACTTAAAAAAAAAGCGAGGCCACCAGGGGGCACGCATATGGATGCAGTCTGAACGTATTCCTCCAGATTCTGCAGGCCGTAAAAGTGGACTGAGCTGCTACTTGGATCCCGCCAGATGGTGTACCCAGAGATCAGGAGGTACAAGAGACATTGGGCTACACCACGATCCGAAAACGAAGATAAACTAGCACAGAAAAAACAGATAGCCATACGGAGGCAGCCAGCGGGAAAGTGATTAAATTCTTGCTGGCAAGGAATCCAACGGAAATGGCCCGGACTGTGATGGACAGGCAGAGGCGTGCCCAGAGGTGAGGAGGCCCTTGGGAAGCAGGCCTGGGCTCCTGGTCGAAACGCCCCCCCAACCGAAACGCTCTCAGAAGACGAGAGATGCCAGTAGAAGGGGAGGGAGTACACGCCCCTGGGCGGAGGGTCGTGCGTTGTAGGAGGGAGGGCAGACGTGGACCCCTTGCTCACTATTCTTAGAGAGGCACAGATCCACCCTACTGATGAGGTCCAACCAGACCGAAACACGTGTCTGGGGTTTCTGTTGGTACTCTTGTTCAGAGGAGAATTGCCTTGCATTTCGGTGCTGGACTGCCCCAGGGCAGGACAAAGACTGATATGTTTGGGATATTTCTTCTCTGTGAAAGATAGTGAGCTAAAGACTCTGGGTAAGTCTCTCGTAACCAGGACTAATGTCTGGCAGAGGGACTCCCAGGACCCCGCTTGTTAATTTGCATATTTAAGTAACTTTGGGTCTCACCCTAAGTTACTAGGGGAATCCAGACGTGGACCCCTTGCTCACTATTCTTAGAGAGGCACAGATCCACCCTACTGATGAGGTCCAACCAGACCGAAACACGTGTCTGGGGTTTCTGTTGGTACTCTTGTTCAGAGGAGAATTGCCTTGCATTTCGGTGCTGGACTGCCCCAGGGCAGGACAAAGACTGATATGTTTGGGATATTTCTTCTCTGTGAAAGATAGTGAGCTAAAGACTCTGGGTAAGTCTCTCGTAACCAGGACTAATGTCTGGCAGAGGGACTCCCAGGACCCCCCTTGTTAATTTGCATATTTAAGTAACTTTGGGTCTCACCCTAAGTTACTAGGGGAATCCAGACGTGGACCCCTTGCTCACTATTCTTAGAGAGGCACAGATCCACCCTACTGATGAGGTCCAACCAGACCGAAACACGTGTCTGGGGTTTCTGTTGGTACTCTTGTTCAGAGGAGAATTGCCTTGCATTTCGGTGCTGGACTGCCCCAGGGCAGGACAAAGACTGATATGTTTGGGATATTTCTTCTCTGTGAAAGATAGTGAGCTAAAGACTCTGGGTAAGTCTCTCGTAACCAGGACTAATGTCTGGCAGAGGGACTCCCAGGACCCCCCTTGTTAATTTGCATATTTAAGTAACTTTGGGTCTCACCCTAAGTTACTAGGGGAATCCAGACTTGGACCCCTTGCTCACTATTCTTAGAGAGGCACAGATCCACCCTACTGATGAGGTCCAACCAGACCGAAACACGTGTCTGGGGTTTCTGTTGGTACTCTTATTCAGAGGAGAATTGCCTTGCATTTCGGTGCTGGACTGCCCCAGGGCAGGACAAAGACTGATATGTTTGGGATATTTCTTCTCTGTGAAAGATAGTGAGCTAAAGACTCTGGGTAAGTCTCTCGTAACCAGGACTAATGTCTGGCAGAGGGACTCCCAGGACCCCCCTTGTTAATTTGCATATTTAAGTAACTTTGGGTCTCACCCTAAGTTACTAGGGGAATCCAGACGTGGACCCCTTGCTCACTATTCTTAGAGAGGCACAGATCCACCCTACTGATGAGGTCCAACCAGACCGAAACACGTGTCTGGGGTTTCTGTTGGTACTCTTGTTCAGAGGAGAATTGCCTTGCATTTCGGTGCTGGACTGCCCCAGGGCAGGACAAAGACTGATATGTTTGGGATATTTCTTCTCTGTGAAAGATAGTGAGCTAAAGACTCTGGGTAAGTCTCTCGTAACCAGGACTAATGTCTGGCAGAGGGACTCCCAGGACCCCCCTTGTTAATTTGCATATTTAAGTAACTTTGGGTCTCACCCTAAGTTACTAGGGGAATCCAGACGTGGACCCCTTGCTCACTATTCTTAGAGAGGCACAGATCCACCCTACTGATGAGGTCCAACCAGACCGAAACACGTGTCTGGGGTTTCTGTTGGTACTCTTGTTCAGAGGAGAATTGCCTTGCATTTCGGTGCTGGACTGCCCCAGGGCAGGACAAAGACTGATATGTTTGGGATATTTCTTCTCTGTGAAAGATAGTGAGCTAAAGACTCTGGGTAAGTCTCTCGTAACCAGGACTAATGTCTGGCAGAGGGACTCCCAGGACCCCCCTTGTTAATTTGCCTGGTGGGGGCCTGAACAGTTGGGAGTTTTCCCACAACACAGGATCCAAGCAAGGGCACGGCGGACTCAACAGTGGAGTTGGCCAGAGAATTAAATGAGGAGCGCACTCCCCCATACAGTGCTTCAGCGAACAGCGAGGGACAGTGATTAGGTGTTGGCCGCCAGGTAGAAGCCTGGGACGTGTGCCCACCTAGGGGAGGATTACCCTTCCGGCTACAGAGAACTAAGAAGGGAGAGGAGTTGGAGGGAGACCACCACGCACCCCTGCAAGGAGCTGGGAGCATGAAGGGACACAAGTAAAAGCCAGTTGAGTCTTGGGACAGACTATGCCCGCTAGGGGGGTGTCTCTCGAGTGCCGGGAAGCCGACGGAGGAGCAGTTACCCTGAAGAAAAGGAGGGGAGGGTTACCCGTGCCATGGTACTCCAGCCATTGAAGATCCTTGAGTGCTGGGCACGCAATAGCCGCAACGGGCAGTGGCTAGGTGTGGGCCCCCAGTGTTATCCCTGGGGCGTGTGCCCACCTAGGAGAATGTCCAGGAGGAGAGAGTGTGTGGGGAAGGACCACAGTGGAAGGGGGGTGAAATCAGGTGACGGTCCTGGTGTGCCAAGAGAATAAAAAGCAGCCTCGTATGGCCCCAATGTGGATGATTCCACAGGTACCAAGGGTGCGAGGAGGCCTGATTCAACGGCCCACCTGTGCAGGAGGTGTAGGTCTGTAGGGGACGTGGAAGCTTACAGAGAACAGTCCTAAATGAACAGCGAGAAAGGGGGCTCAGTACACGGTGGCAAACATCAATTGTCCTGTAGGGGCACATCCAGAATCACAAACAAGAGTACCCCACTCACTAAGTTGGGACAATTCAAATGCCATAGGCCGGAGACATAGAGTGACACTGCAGTCCCAATCATGTCGGAAGTGGGGGATGATGCCATGTCCACAAAGAAGGACATTGCCTCCATCCTGGAGGAGATTAGGGGGTGAGGGCCGACATAGGAGGAAAAGTGGATAGAATACATGTTAGAATTGACAGCATGGACGAGAGACACCAGGCTGTCGAGAACAAGACGACCTCCCTTGAGACAATGGAGACTTAAATAGATAGGAGGTTGGCGGAGTTGGAGAAAAAGGAGGGAGAGGTGGCCTGAAAATGGATGACTTTGAAAATCGTGAGAGGAGGAACAATTTGAGATTTTTCAGAATTCTATTGAAGGAGGGAGAATCGGAAAGGGACCTAAGCAGGAACATACACAAAGTGGTGAAGGTCTTGTATGGAGACGAGAATATTGACAAACCTAAAATCCACAGGCTGCAGAGAACAGGGGCGGCAGGGAGGGGGCCACAATCAGTTTTTGTGTGATTCCACAACTACCCGGAAAGACAAAATATCCTGGAAAAAGCAAAGCGACTGGGCTCAGTGGCCCTGGGTAATGTGAAAATTGCATCCACCAGGTCTGTCTTCGCTTACGCTGACAAAGAGGCACCTATGTTCCACACTCACGAAATGGCTTAACGAGAAGAGAGTGAGATACAGATGGGGCTTCCCCTTCTCTATATCCTTTGAAGTCAATATAATTACAAACTGGTGACAAGGACAACATACAGAGGGTCATGGGAGCAGTGATGGGAGGGAGTGCTCCAATGATGGAAGGAGGGGAGAAATGTCCTGAAGTCAGGCGATGGTGCATAAAGGGGCTGAACATGCGTAAAATACCAGACTCGAGGAAATTTAGGATACACCCGTCCAGCAGGCGGTTTGGAGGTTTTTTTCATTTTGAGAATCATGGTGATTGTGGGTGGCTCAAAGAAAAGAGCTTCACTGGTCCGTGGGTTGGGAGGATCTCTGGCGATTTAATCTCGTTTGAGGTGATGAACCTGGACGGGGTTGGATGCCGGGGGTGGGCTGAGAAGAGGGGGTGGTTAAGAGGGATTGTTCTTTGTAACGTTCAGAGTGTTCTGTTTCAGGTGGGTGTGTATGCAACATGGGCCCCGGCAACAGGGGTGCATCGATGGCAGTGTCTTGGGGCGGGGGGAAGGTCTGTGATGCTCCAATAGCGGGCAATGTCTAGTCCTGGTGAAACCATCATTGGCTCCCTCAATGTACAGGGCCTCAACTCGCCAAGCAATCGATCAATGGTACTTCGGGAATTTATGAGGGCACGACTGGCCGGAGGGTGGAGAATCCAGACTACAGTCCCGGGATGTGGTGAAGTGATTATGGCTTCTGATGTGAAAAATGACGAGGGGACGCAGTCATGATCTCATCCCGGCTGGTGTTTCTGGTGGAATCTGTATTAACCGACCCAAATGGGAGGTATGCATTAGTCAAAGGACAGTTGTATGGTCCCAGGTTTACACTGGGTTCAGTGTACGCTCCAAACGTGGGCCAGTGAGAATTGTAGGAGGGGGTGAGGGTTTAAATTGACTGAGTTTGCAGAAGGGCAATTGGTGGTTGGGGGACAATTCAACATGGTGTTAGACCCAATAAGGGACCGCAAGAGGATGGGAGAACAGCCGACAGCAAGGACAAATGTGGGAGACTCGGAACGCGTTAAGCAAGTAAATGAGGTTCTGGGCATGTGCGACTCTCTCGCCCCCGTTGGAAGGGGATAGGCAGCACACCTTTTTATCGGCAGTACACGACGACGACTCCTCGCATATAGATTTGGTCCTGGTAGACTCGACCTTGTAAGCAAAAAACTTGGGACTCCCAGGTTGCCCCAATCACATGATCTGACCATGACATGGTGAGAGTCACAGTGGAAAGGGGGAGGGACAGTGGGACCCAGGGGAGCTGAAGGTGCAATGACTTCTGTTAAAGGATAAGGAAGTGCAGCAGGAACTAATGGTGGGAATCAAGTAGTACTTCCTCTTCAATGACACTGGAGAGCTGGGGAGCCAATCGGTCTGGGAGGGCTTTAAGGCCACCATCCAGAGGGTCCTGATCAGGATAGGCTCCAAGAAGAAAAAGGGGGGGGGGGGAGAGAACTTACTCCATCAGAAAATAGTGCAGATACAGCCGGGGCTACCTAGGTGAAGTATTTATCTCTGATGCAAGCGAAGGAGCTCTGGCGGTATAAAACAATTGGAGGCCATTCTGACTCAGGACACAGAAAAAAACCTGTTTCTGAAACAGAAATACCACGAAAAAGGGACCAGGGCGGATAATATTCTAGCATGGAGGCTGAGGGAAGAGAGGAAGCAGAGAACCATTGGAGCTATAAAGACTGAGGAGGGAGGGTCTGTCTACCACACCAGAAGCATTGGAAACTAATTTGTAAAGTACTATAGTAATCTCTATGCCTTGGATTGGAGCGGGGATGAGGCACACAGACACATTCGTGAGGGGATTACCCCTCCCGGGACTCCCCAAGGACATTGTGGAGAACCTTGAGCGCCCCATAACTGTAGTAGAGGTCCTGCTGGCCATCAGGGGGATGAAGTCAGGGTCAGAGCCGGGGAGGATGGCTTCTCTATGAAGTTTTGCAAACTATTCAGGTCACTGTTAGCCCCACACCTGGTGTGCTAATCTTTATTGACCCATCTCTCTCCTTAACAGAGATTTAAAGATCCTGGCAAAGGTCTTGGGAACGAGATTAGAAGTGGGATTACTGTTAGTACATGGAGACCAGGTGGGCTTTATAAGAGGGAGACAAGTGTCGGACAACATTCGGAAGACAATTAACCCGATTCACGGTAAAGCGAAGGGCCAGGATGCCTGCCTGAGATGGGTGGCAGAACTTTACAGTAAGCCAAAGGGTCAGGGTCCAGGTCAATGTGGGTCTCACAGAGACTTTCGGGCTAACAAGATGCACAAGACAGTGGTGTTCCCTCTCTCCATTACTCTACACCTTGTCGATGGAGCCACTGGCAATTGTGATTCGGACAATACGGCAAATTAAGGGCATAGTAGGGGGAGATGGAGTGCAGACTCTTGCTTGTTGCAGACAATATAATGGCTTACCTCACCAACATACAGCACTCCCTACTGGCACTCATAACTCCGATATCAGAGTATGCCCGCAAAAGCCTCCCCCTCAGCAGGAATCACTGACTAACGCAGGCAGGCTACCCTGCGTTCAGGCGCAGAGCTCCAGGATAAGGACGGGGACCTATGGCGTCTTTTCTTCACGCGGAATGGTGGGAGACTCTGTGACAAAACCTTTCTTCTCATTTTTCTTCTGCGGACAGTCACCTCTCGACTCATCTGAAGAATGCCTTTTTTTGAGGGAGTCGTGGATGGGGGATTTTGGAGGGGGCCTAAACACCGCAGGATTCCCCTTGCATTCCTTCAACACCTTACCCGTCATGGACTGGCAAGATCCACAGTCAGATGTTCTGTATCGACGCCAAGACATCACAAACAGACCCGATGTGGGTCAATTATCAACATCTTAGCACCACAGTCGATACACTTCTTGAACCTGGTCATTGGGGTAGAAGAAGATGAGGCCATCTCGAAGTTATGACGTAGTTTTGTGAGAAACTGTATGTACCTTATCCAAAGCAAAAGCGAAAGTTATCGTGGAAAAACAGAACTGAAGTAAGGGGCGCAGTGAGCTCTTTTTATACCTTCGATGACAACAACGAGACAGAGGCCCACGAGGAACATCGAGCTGACCACGGCGATGCACAGCGCCCTCTGCCAAAAAAAAAAAAATTCAGAAGAAGCCGATGCTGGAAGGAGATATCTAAAGATGAGGAACACGTGCAAGCACACAATCCATTCGAATAGAAGAACAAGTTACTTACCAACTGTAACGTTCTTTCGATTGGATGTTCCTCCCACGTATTACTCATCTTCGATATTCATATCACCAGTTTTGATGCTTCGGAAAACAAAAAAAATCCACACCAGAGGGTACTGTGCTCGATGGCGTGGCATCAATGTCCCCCGAGGGCTGCCGTAGTGTGTCGACGTCATCCGCAGTATAAATGGCTCGAGCCGTGCCCCGTGGTTTAGAACAATTTTACCTAACCCCAAAACTTCGACTCCCAAAAGTTCGACCCCCAATTTCCCAAATATATATATGTGGGGGGGTAAGTATATAAAAATGTATAGGGGTAAGGTGGGGGGGGGGGGCTGTGGGGTGTCCACATATATTTGCGGGAAATAACATTTTTTTTAAAAAGTAAAACTTTTGGAAAGTCGAACCTTTGACTTCGGTAAAATCACTTAGATTGGTGCCCTGTTGGCTTCAGTTCTGTTTTTTCGATATTCTCAACTGATGAGTTGATCAGGCGTCCCCTAGAGCATAAGCTCTCAAGGAACATGGAGTGTAAAATGCGTAAACTGTACAGTGGGGTAGGATGGGAGGGCCGATGAGGAATACGTTAGAGGAACATCCAATCGAAAGAACGTTACAGTTAATAAGTAACTTGTTCTTCGAATGGATTGTGTCCTCACATGTATTCTTCATCTTAGATAGATTCCCAAACCAGTGAAAAATTTGGAGGAGGGAGTACCATTTAATTTTACTCATGAACCGTATGTAGAACGGCCTTAGCAAAAAGACCCCCTTGGGATGAGGTGGAATCTAAACAATAGTGTTTCACAAAAGTTTGCACTGACAACCATGTGGCCCACTGCACAAACAATTTGCACTCGACACACGTCTGAAGAGCCGTCAAAGTCGCCATGCCCCTAGTAGAGTGAGCTCTTAGCCCATCTGGAGGTTCTCTTTACATGCCAGCTTGTAACACTCTCCAACTGCTAGAATTATCCATCTGGATAAAGTCTGTTTCGTTACTGCCAGGCCCAATTTGTGGCAGGTGTATCCAATGAAAAGTTGGTCACTTTGCTGAAATTTTGCCAGTCTAGAAATGTAAAAGCAGAGAGCCCTTTTAGGATCCAGCCCATGGAGACTTTCTTCCTCCATACTTGCATGAGGGGGAGGATAGAAAGAAGGCAATGTGATATTCTAAGACAAGTGAAAGTCAGACTATTTTTGGTAGAAATTAAGGTTTGACTTTTGTCTTTATGAAAGATGGGTTGAGGAGGCTTACAAGAGAGCCTGTAACTCACTCACCCTGCGGGCTGATGTAATAGCCACAAGTAGGATTGTCTTCAAAGTGAGAAGCCTTACCGGACAAGAATGCAAAGGCTAGAACGGAATGCATGTAAGGAATTTTAAAACTAAATTTAGATCCCAAACAGGGACTTGAAAAAGGACTGGAGGGTACACATTAGTGAGACCCTTTAAGAATTGCACAATCAATGGAATTTTAAAGTACGATACCTCTTCTGAGGAGCACTTAAAAATAGAAAGCGCAGCTAAGTATCCTTTTATTGTACAAATCTGGAGGCCTCGATTGGCCAAATGTAATAGGAAAGAAAGTACCCTAAATGTACCACATATGAATGGATCCACATTCTTATCTTTGCACCAGTTAATGAACTTATTCCAACAATACTGGTACAAAGATTTTGTTACTGGTATTCTGGCTGAAAGCAAAATCTCCATTACGCTGTCCTGGAGGTCCCAATCCTTACAAAAACAAAGAGGTGATGGCTGGAAGGTTTAGACTGAATCTTAACCACTGGCATTGCTCGGGGCAACCCTCCAGACCATCGTTCTTCGCCTGCCAAGCCATTACAGAAGGGGAAAAACCATATGCAAATCAGGCCTGGCCCCACCCCAAAAAGGGAAGTCCAGCCCGAACTGCTAGGTCACATCCCTTCTGCACGAGACCACAAGCATCCCCAAACATGTTTCACCCTTGTTGGGGCTCATCAGTGAGGAGTAGCTTGGGTCTCTAGGCCCAGCAGGCATGGGACCCACGTCTGGGCATACCCGTCCCACTCGGGGTGACAAAGCAAAAACAAAGAGGTGATGGCTGAAATCTCCATTACGCCGTCCTGGAGGTCCCAATCCTTACATCTCAGTATCTCAGAACCCACACATGAAGGTGGAGTGTCTTAACCTCTGGATGGAGAACCCGACCATCCTCTTGCGAGAGAAGATCCTCTCTTAGTGGAAGACGTATTGGAGAGCAAATGGACATGTCCAGAAAGTCCGGGTACCATGTCCTCCTGGCCCAATCAGGGGCAATTAGGATCATGGTGTTCCTGAACTTTCTCAACCGCCTGATTACGTGAGGAATCACTGGGACTGGAGGAAATGCGTATAGAAGTGGAAATTCCCAGTCCACTACGAAAGCGACCCCCCTAGAGCTCCTCTTGGAGGAAATTCCCTTGAGCAGTACAGTTCACACTTCCTGTTGACACTGGTCGCGGACAGATCCACTTGTGGGGTTCCCCAAAGGGTGAAGATCTCTTGAAGGACTTCCTGAGCTAGTTCCCACTCGTGGGACACCGTGCTCTGCCTGCTCAGAGCGTCCGCCGCCATGTTCTACTCTCTGGCTAGGTCAACTTGCGACAGAGAATCCTTCTTGCATTGCACAGTGGTAGTGACCCTACCCCTCCCCTCTGTACAGAGGGCAGAAAGGCCTTCAGCGTTAGTCTGATTGCCCTGAGCTCCAAAAGGTTGATGTGTAGTTTGGACTCCGATAGAGACCAACGACCACTGATTGTCAGAACGTTGGTGTCGGCTTCCCACCCTGTGAGTGAGGCGTCCATCACTACTGTTATCTCCGGCCATGGTTGCCAAAAAGATTCTCCCTTGAGAATATTGTCCTTGCAAGCCCACTGTTAGGCAGAAACCTGTGCAGTTCCCTTGGGGAACACTGCAAAAGATTTAAGACTACAGGTATAGCAGTAAACCCACTTGGTAGCAGTCTGCACCACCCAGATTTACCTGGTAGCTGTGGCTGAGCAGTCAGACTTCCCTCAAGAAGAGTTAGGCAGTATGCAAAGTATACACAATATGTACTCAGACACAATAGCACAAGCAAACACTGACCAGAGCTTGGTTTCAAAAGTATATAGTTATTTATTTTTTTAAGAACACATAAGTTGAAAACACTCTAGCAAAGTATAGTAAAAACACTTAAAACACAGTTATAATGAAAGCAGTTTCAACCCTTACTCCTATCTAGACAACTCTAAGTTAACTCCACATAATTAAAACAGAGGTGAGCGCTTAACGTTAGATGACACTCTAGTAGGTTTAAGGAAGGGATAAAAAGAAACAGAAATGGGTTAAACACACCACTCTAAGGTCCAGAACACTTGCAATAGGCTCAAAGAAGCACAAAGTCACAGGTGAGCAAAAGTCACTAGGCAGGGCCCACTCTTAGAGTAGCCGGAGCGAAAATGTGCCCAAGATCACACTGTTATTAGGGATTCAAAGTCTTGCAAGGAGTTAGAAAGAGTTTAGAGTGGCTTAGAAGTTTAGCCAGGGTATTCCAGGCACTCCCAGGTTCGAAAGCCGGGGGCTAAATCTACCCCGTACAGTCGGTGGCAAGGGACGCCAGGCGGAACACGGTACCTTAAGCGGAAAGGATCCTCCAGCGGTGGCAGTTGTTCCAGGCAGTGGCAGCAAGGCTCGACGTCGGTCAGGGGAGAAGACGTTCTCGCAGAAGAGCAGAAGAAGAAGGTCGTTGCACTGCCCGGGAAGAAACCAGCCGCGGAGTCCTCCGGTCAAAGGGTTGTACCGACTTTCGTGGTTGGGGTAAAAAGTGGTGGGGTTCCGGTTGCCGGGGTGCTTGGCACTGGCAAGGCGGCCACGAGATACCTCGAGAAGCGAAAAGAAGGCGAAAACTGGTTGTCCCCACCAGTCAAGGGAAGGAGCCACTCCGTTAAGAGTTCTCCTCGGTCGTCGGGAAAAGTGGTGAGACGGTTCAGCAGGGCTCCACCGGGTGGTGTCGTCGAAGCAGGTCGGCTCAGCTCTTCCCTCGTCGGATTCTTGGTCCTGTGGCGACTTCTAAAGTTCCAGTCCCCAAAGCCCTGCTTTTATGCAGCAAACCCCCATTCACCCAGCCTAGCTGTCACTCAAACATGCTAAGTGGTGAGCCGGCCGGCTCACCACTTGGGCCAATCAGGACGGAGTGCGACTTGAGTTACCAAGGTAACTCAGTCCAGGGTGCCTAAATCCCCCTCCACCCCTCCTAAGTACCCCAGACAGAGTGGCACCACTTTGGAGGGCTTCTGTGGAGAAGCCCGCCAAAAGTGGAACAAAGGGCTCCACTTTGGGTCAGAGTTACAGAGGCGAACGCCAACGCCATTTTAGAATCAAGTTTTGGCAAAAAGTCCCAACCGGAGTCATAATAATAAATATATAAACCGGCGGTATGTTTAAGGCTACCGTAAATAAATAATTAAATGTGTTAGCCTAAAACAATGGGAAATCCCATAGGAAAATATTCGCGGTTGAATATAAAACGTAGTTTCCACTGCCACCAGCCAAAACTCGATCAGGGGGGACGGAGACGTGCCCCCTCGACTAACAGACCCTGGGGCAATCGAATTGCCCCCAGCCAGTACGTCCACAATATGATGGTTTGTACTGGTTCTGTTCAGGATTAAAGACTAGCAAAGTCTTTGGTGACTTTACATGCCCTGGGAGACAGTAGTCAGTCCCAGGGTATGGAGTCTATGTTGGGGAGTCCCTAGGACACCCCTGGGTCACGGCACAGAGGGTGCTGTGTAACCCACATCACAAAAATACATGAGGCCCTATGGAGTAAAAGACCCCATAGCCCATTCAACACAAGGTTTAACCAAGAAAACACACTTCAACATGTCCAAGAGTGAGGGTAAAAGAGTCCCACTCTTGGCAGGAGAAAAAAAAGAAACCCCAGAAATCCAGCAAAGCTGCTGGGGGACTCACTAGGTAGGGAAATTCAGCCTAAACAGAGAATTCTCCCTAACACCCACCATAGAAGATCTTGAACCATCCTGGCCGGAACTTGCAAAAGATCGGACATATTCTGCGAAAATTAGGACCATCAAATCCTGAGGGCCCATTCAAGGGATCGCATTCGCAATCTGGCCTCTGGCACCAGAAAAATGCAGGTTGCCATAAGGCCGAGCAAGCTCAGAAAATCGAACGCCAGCAGATGCTGGGCATTGTGGAACTTTGTTAACATCTGCAGAATGTGATGAGCTCTCACATCGGGAGGTGCGGCTTTGCCCGAGGAAGTATCCAGGACTGCTGCGATAAATTGGAGTCTTTGGAATGGTATATTGGACTTCTTGTAATTATGGGAGAAGGCCAGTCTGTGTAAAAAGGGGAAGGTCATGCTCAGATGTTCCTGGGCCTGTTCGGGTGAACATGCCCCGATTAACCAATCGTCCAGGTAAGTGTAGACATGAATAATACCTCTCATGAGACCCGCTGCCACTATCGCCATCAGCTTGGTGAAAACCCCTGGGGCAGAGGTCCACCTGAATGGCAGAACTCGAAAATGATAGTGAGAACTGTCAATCGCGAACCTAAGATACTACCTGTGCTTGAGATGGACCGGCATATGAAAGTAAGCATCCTGAAGGTCCAATGATACCAACCAGTCCTGGAGTTGGAGAGCCTGAAGGATCTGAGAAAGAGTTGCCATCTTGAACTTGTCCTTCCGAGGAACTTGTTCAAGTTACTTAAGTCCAAGATAGGTCTCAATCCTCTGTCCTTCTTTGGGATGAGGAAGTATGGGGAATACCAACCCTTGTTCATCTCCGCTACAGGTACATGTTCTATTGCACCTTTCTCTAGCAGGGTTAAAATATCATGCAACAGGAGCGGATCTGGAAAATTGACAGAGTTGTATCCCGGTGGATGGTCATGAGGCCTTTTTTTAAAAGGAAGGCAGTAACCTTGAGCCACTGTTTCCAGTGGCCAAGCATCTGAAGTAATGCCCCGCCATTTGTTCAAATGCTGCGAGATCCTGCCTCCCACTGGGGTCTTGTGGGCCAAGGCCTCAGAGTGGCTTTGCGGCGGCTTCAGCAGCGGGCGAGGGGACAGATGCCGCTGCTGGGGTTGATCTAGCACCCTTTCCTCGACCACCCTGAGGAAATTCTCTTTGTCCTCTTTGACTAGCCCATCCTTTCCAAAAAGGATGACCCCTCTAGGAAGATGAGCCTGAGTAGGAGTGTTGCTGAGGTTGTTGTATGTAGGCGCTAAATGACTTAGCCGCCGCCTTAGAGGTCTGCAGCTTCTCCAAACTTTCACCCACCTTGCTGCCAAACAACCTCAAGCCGTCAAATGGCATATTTAGAAGTTTGGCATGCACATCTGGTGCAAAGCCCGAATTTGTCAGCACGCAAACCTGCATAGCACTGTGCTAGACACCATGGACCTGTTGATGCTTTCAGCAGTGTCCAGTCTTGATTGAAGGCATTCCTCGACAGCCTCCTTTCCATCTTTCATAATCGCAAGGAAGCAGTCTCGCTCCTCGCCCTCAGGAATGTGTTCAGCCGCCAACCAATACAATCCCACAGGGTGTATGTGAATCTTGTAAGTGTGCAAGTCACATTTGTTGACTTTAAAGCCATACTGCAAGAAGAAAAAATCTTGCGAGACCAGGCATCAATTCTCTTGTTGTCCCTATCTGGGGGAATACAAGGGTATGCAGATTGTCTAGTGGATGTAGCTGCCTGGACTACTAAACTCTCAGGTGTAGGATGCTTAGTTAAATAGTCAGGGTCAGAAGAAGGTGGTCTATATTTCCTATTGAAAGTTTTTTTCACCGCTGGTCCAGATTCTGGGGTATCCCATGCGTCCATAACCTTCCTCTGAAGTGCTGTGTGAAAAGGAAGAACAGGACCCTTTTGAGGACCTTCACTGAGAATGTCCGGCATGTCATCCTGTTCGTAGGTGGGTGATTTTATATTCCACCCCATTAACTCCACCACCCTATTCATAATATTTCTATATGCCGAGTCTGCATGATCAGCAAGAACAGGTTTGTCGAATTCCAATACAGGTGACGTGTCTATACCACTAGCTATTTGTAGACAGTCAGAGGTCAGACATTTTGGACTGAAGGTCAATTAGTTCTTCAGGAATATCCCTTGTACTATTATTTACCCCAAAAGGGCAAATCTCCTCTTCAGAGGATTGTTCCTCATAATTAGAATCCATAGACCTGAAAAAGTATTTTCTTGACAGGGTGAAACATTTTACCCGTGGTTTGTGAAGGTATTCACCTTGGTTTCTCCAAAAGCATTGATAATGGTGGCGGAATCAATGTTGTCCTCGACAAAGGCGTCAATGACGTCTATTCTGTCAACGCTGGCTTCGATAAGGTTGAAGGAGCTTTATATGTAAGTGCTGTCGAGGAAGGTGTTGACGCTACCTTCGACAGAGGCTTCGAGGAGACCTTCGACACAGACTTCGATGACGGTTTGGCACCCGACGCCATTTTGTCTGGTGTCGCCTTCGGTTTATGCACCGATAGGCCCGTCATTCTCTTTTTATGAAGTGTCGGCGAAGTTTCTTTCGACAACACCCTCGACGATTTTTCGCCGGATTTAGAGCATCTAGTCTCTGACTTTCCCCTTTCATCTTTATAATGAGCAGGGGCATGGTCTTCATGCGATTTCTTCGAGGGGGTCTGGACGGCATACTCGAAGATTTGCATCATCGAGGCTCTAAAAGCCTCCCATTTCTAAGGGAATCATGTTTTGATGGACAGGTGATAACCCCTGTATCAGAAGACAACGACGAAGAAGAGTGAGATCGGTGACGCCTCTTCTTCACATTCTTCAAAGGAGACAAAGATTTTCTTGACCGACTCCTCGACCTAGATTTCTTCGATTTACGTTGGGACTTTTCCCTAGACGCTGCGGAGTCTTTATTTTTCTTCAAAGTGGCCGTCGAAGATTCCTCCCCCACCGCCAATTTACCTTTTCGTTCCTTGAGAGCTTTAGTCGTCATAGCTTGGCAGGAACCGCATTAGTCAACTTGATGGCCCGGACCCAAACACCAGAGGCAAACTCGATGGGGATCAGTTATAGACATTTTCTTCCCACAACTCTGGCACTTTTTAAAGCCAGTTTTAGGGGTAGAAGGGTTAGATGAGGAAGACATCTCGAAAGACTGAAGCACTGTTTTCATACACACGAAGCGAAAGCTTTCAGAAAAACCAAACAGAAGCTAACGGACGTGGCTCGAGCCATTTATACTGCGGATGGCGCTGACACTCTACGGCAGCCCTCGGGGGACATCGACGCCACGACATCGAGCACAGCGCCCTCTGGTGTGGACATTTTTTTTTCCGAAGCAGCAAAGCTGATACGAATATCTAAGATAAGCAATATGTGGGAGGACGCAATCCGTTCAAAAAATAGTCCTGTTCATTGCTCCCATTCGCATGGGTGTATGAAAGAGCCTGCTCAGTGCATCCACTACATTTTCTTCCTATAGATGGGATGCAATTGGGTAGCCATGGTTCAGGAGGCACCACTCCCAAAATCGACAGACTAGGAAACGGAGAGGGGGACATTTAGCCACTTCCATTTGTTCAAATAAAACATCAATGATCTATTGCCAGTGAGTATGTGAAGCACTTACCTGGATAAGAGGGAACAATTACTTCAGGCTCAGAAAAATTGCTTTTAGTTCCATATAATTTATATACAGAAGAATTTCCTTAGGACTCCACAAGTCATGAGCCTGCTGATTCTGGCAATGCCAACCCCATCTGAAGGGAAGGGTATTGTCAAAGAGATCTGAGGAGAGGTAAGTAGAAAAGGAGCCACTTTCAGGAGATTATCCTCCAGGATCCACCAAATCAGGGAAATATTGACTTTTGTGATGGAAATCTTCACAGACTGAGGATCCAATAACTGGTTCCAGTTGCTATGGCGAACCAGAAGAAGGAGTCGTACTAGAGATTCACAACGCCAGCTTTTCCAGCATCTCTCTCGTTCTGCTCTTGGCTCCACGCTATCTCTGCAGTGTAGCACGGCTACGCCTCTCCAGTACCAGATTCCTTGTCTCTCTATTCCCGCCAATGTATTCCCTGGGGACGGGTTGATCATCAGCTGTTGCCTTCACACGGATCCCAGCACTGCCTTCAGCCAAATATCTGGGAGAAATGTTAGTATGTTGGATATGCCAATCCACAGCAATATCAGTCTTTTCATGTCCCATTACGGCAGACAAAGTGTTCTTTTATAGGGAGTTCCTTGTAGGAATTGGAGTCCTTGTCCCCTAGAGGGGTGGTGTACCCGAGTGAGGTCCCACTTTGCCAGACCAGTAGGGAGGGTCTTGTTTAGCACGCTCACCTCCCTAGCCTCAGTGGGTTTAGCTCGCCCCTGGGAAGAAGGGACAAATTACCCAGATTTGTCACTTAGGATAGAAGATGCACTGTAAAGGCCTCATCCTGAGCCAGGCTAAGTGAACAATAAAAATGCATTTAGCCGTAAGACATCGAAGCTTCTGGAACCACCATGCAGATGGAGGAGTTCTGAAGCTCAAGTGATGGATCATCTGTCTCAAGGCCAAAATCCTGTTCGATTTAGGAAAGGTACATTTTTGAGAGGTGTCCAGAATCACTCAGATCAACGATCATCTAAGAAGGAATAAAACCAGACTTCACATTGGTAGAAAACCCCACGTCATGAAGGGTGTTGCACACAACAGAGGCTGGATAAGGCATCCCTCAAATATGGGACCCTGGTTAACCATTCCAAGTAGGGGTCAATGTGGATCTTTCAAAGATGAAGGTGAGTTGCCAAAACAAACAGCACTTTTGTGAACACTCACCCACCCAGGGAGCTGCATTTAGAAGAAAGGAAAGTACCTGTATTGTTAGTGGCAAGCGTCCAAAGTAAACCTTTGCAATTCGCTGGGCTCCCTTCAGTTTGGGATGTGAAAGTAGGTGTCCTGAAGGTCCACTGATTTTACATCCATGAAGGGCCTCCAACATCTAAGCCAGAGTCGTCATGTGGAAGGTTTCCATGGGAAGAAAATAGAAGAACAAGTTACTTACCCCAGGTAACGTTCCTTCAATTGGATGTTCCTCCCTCATATTCCTCATCTTAGGATACGATACCTTCCAGTGCCTGCAGCTTCGGAAAACATTTTCGGCAGAGGGCGATGTGCGCCGATGCAGTCGACTATGTCCCTCGAGGGCTTCCATCTCAAAGTCAACGTCATTGTTGGTATATATGGCACGCCCATTGGCTTCAGTTCTGTTTTTACATCTTCCTCATGCAGAATTACCAGCATTAGTGAATCCTGGACAGTACCAGACTCTGTGAGGATGTAAAGTTTAATGCCTGGACATTTTACAGTGGGGTAGCCTGGGAGGGGCCATGAGGAATTTGTGCGAGGAACATCCAGTCGAAAGAACATTATCAGGGATAAGTAACTTGCTCTTCGAATGGATTCTGTCCTCCAACAAATTCCTCATCTTATGATGGACTCCCAAAGCATTGTTAGGTTTTGGAGGAGGGAGTACGAATTTTCAGTTTTGAGATTTGTCATGGATCGGGTATGAGACTGCTTTCAAAAAAATCCTCTTTCCTGTTTAGAGGATGAATCCAGATAGTAATGCTTTGTATAAGTGTGGATGGTAGACCAAGTGTCTGCTGTACAAATGTCTTTTACAGGCACCCCTCTTTAAAGGAGCGGAAGATGTTGCCATGCCCCTTGCTATTAGGGCTTCTAGGGGATGTTTCCCAGTCAATCTGTAGCACCCCGAAAAAGTAGCCAATGAAAAGTTGGTCTTGACATATTTTTGCCATAACAGAAATGTACAATCTCAAAGCCCTTCTGGACCTCCAACATCTAAACCACCATTCAGCTTTACAGATTAAATTAACCATTTACATTTCATTGCATTCAACTCTTCACATCGTGAAAACAGAAAAGGTAAATATTTTACGAAAAATGTCCAAAAGTATAGTTGTATCCAATTTTGCCAAGAGGATGATTAGCCAAAGGTTTGCAATTGCCTTTACATTAGGTCAAAGCATTTGTTGTTCTCTTGGATTGATGTAATTCAAATTTCAATTTTTATTCTTTGGAGAATTGCCTCAATAAACTTGAGCATTTCCAGACAGAGGCTATTGCTTTCTCCCATAAGCAGCCATTCCCACCAGGATTCATCAAAATCCATGGAAACCAGCGTTGTTTTCTTTAGATGGAATGAACTTGAAACTGTCAAGTTTGGGCAATAAAGCACCCAACGCAACAATGTTTCAATCTGACCCTCCACCTTACAGAACCGACAGATTGCTTCATTTTGCGAGATTTGTTTCCTTTCCAAAGCGATCTTTTTAGTGGGAAGAATATTAAGTCTTACTCCTAAGAGTAGGTCTCGATACATGGAAGATGGAAACCTTTTTAAATAAGAAGGTAAGTTGTTTAATCCTTTATTAACTGTTTCTCGCGATGGTCTTCGTGGATCTTGATTTCTCAGTCATAATGTTTCAGTCCAATCTTGTTCGATGAGTTTTCTTTTCATTTTCAAGTAGTTCTTCACTTTGGTCTAGCCGTTTCATTATTAGCTCCATCTTAGACCACCAATGTTGAAGGATGGTATCATAACATCTTTCTGTAAAACTAAAGATTTCTAGAGGAGCATTTGTTTCTGCCAACCTAGTCTTTCTGTAAAAAGAGATCGATTTCCATAATACCATACTCTCTAATGATTGAAGTTTAAGTTCTTCGTGAATTACTGCCATCTTAAGGGCATTGGGTAGTCGTAAGCATGTTCGCCAAAAGAGGCCTTCCAAAAGTGGACAGATTTTCCATGATAGATATAGCATCCCTCTTGCAACGTATGTCAAAATGGCAGCAACTTTGACAATAAAATACCACAAGAGGTATCAAGGAAAATCTTTCATATCTTTGGAGGATTTTAGATCCTTGGGCAGCTAGACGTTTCGCTTTTAGTCGCAGGGCGTGATAATGAGCATTCTCATTGTTTTTATTGATCAAGACACCAAGATCTAGATCAGCTATATACAGGCTAAACAGAAATGCGGAAATGGCGCAACCTTGTTTCAGTCCTCGCTGCGCTGGCATTTGCTTCTGATCTGTACTGAGGTGTTAGAGTAAAGATAATGGATTCCTTCAAGTAAGTCCCTTGGGCAGTTCCACTTAGTTTTAGCCACAATTTGGTGCGATTCATACAATCTAACGCTTTTTCTAGGTCTAGAAAAGCCATGTATATTTTTGCCTTATTTTCTATAGCTTTGGCTTTCAAGATGCCCAGTGTAAAGATGTTTAATGATGTTCGGATCGCTTTAATGAATCCGGTTTGTTGTTGATCGCGGATTCCTACGTTCTTTGCCCATTTGGATAAATCGCTCAAGAGTATTGTGGCAAACAACTTCCCCATGAAGTCTAACGCCGCTATAGGGCGATAGCTGTGCAGATATTTCCTGTCCCCTTTTTTATGGATTGGAATAATTATGGCTTTGCACAAGGATGTTGGAATCTGCTTTGATCTTAAAACTGGAGTATAGATTTGCAGAGATGGTTAGATATCTGATCTGGGCCAGCTGCTCTCGAGGAGCTAAGTTTCTGGATTCTTTCTTCGACATCATCGATGTTCCACTTACACATAGATGTTACCAGTTCCTTGATGACAAAGTCTTGAGATGCAGAAAATAGGTTTGTGTAGTGATCACACCAAGTTTTCTCACTGATGTGTGCAAGCATTTTATCAGATCTAAATGAGCCACCATCATTTAACAATTCCCAGAGATCACGTGTATTTTTCTGTGCTAGCACCTTCAGCATATTAGCTTCAGATTGAAAACGTTGTAATTTTGTAGCAATTAGCCAGTTCTTATATGTCTGTTTCTTCAATCGGATTGTTTCCACGTGCTCTCTTTACACTTTGTTATTCTTCGGATGTCTGCTCGCAATTTTTTCTTTGAATTATAAACTTTTAAATCAAATGATTCTGATGGTGGTGTTCATATTGTTTACAGGGTTTTGAGAAGGCTTTTAAGGATCCAAGTGTAGTCCACCTGAATAGTCTCATCATATGGGCAGTGATTGAGAATATGCTCAATCTTTGTTATTTCTCCTTTACCCATTATCAGTCTGTTTTGTCCCCCAAGAAACTTCTACTGGACCCATGGTTTCACAATTATGTTTATTTCCTTCAAGGTGAAGGGCTCTCGCAATTAGATTAGGACCGCTTGTATATTGTGATTTTACTCCAAGAGATAGACTCTTTTTGAGGTTTCTAGATACGAAGAAGTAGTCCAAGCAATATCTCTTATCGCCTCTGCCCCAAGTAGTCTGACCAGGGATATCACCTATTATGTCGCCATTAAGCAAGTGTAAATCTTCTTACAGACAATTGTTTGGCGCCACTGCGAGCAATCCCAGTTAGAACATTCTCTTTTTTTTGGATAGCCCTTGTGATCTAATAAATGCATATTAAAGTTGCCGCAAATGAGTACTAGGGCTTCATTCCAACCCTAAGTGACTTGATCTATTTCATCACATAATGATTGGAGAAAATTACTTTCATCTCTTTGGTTAGGCCTCCAGCAGACATTCAATAATAATATTTTTTCCAAGGAGTTTGAAATTCGTCTTTGAAGATGTAAAATCTGAATATAAGGGTTAGGATTTCTTTGATGAATAACTTGGTATTCAGAATCTGTTTTTATCAGAGTTAAAAGACCAGAAAAGGGTCACTCCCTTTCGCCCTGGCCAGCTGGATTTAGCAAGGCTTCATATCCATCGCATGCCGGGGCAGATCGTAACCAAGTTTCTTGCATGCAGATCACCTCATACTTAAAGCCTCTTGTATTCCAGCTTGCCACCCATGTCCAAGAGGGTGAACCGCCATTGATGGTCTATTGGGGTTTCTGATCGGGTAATGCACTAGCAAGCCAATTCCACTGGTTGTCATTTGAAGTTTGATTCCTCAGGGATTTATTTTCGTTATTTCTCACAGTGAAATGAATTTTGCGTAAATCTCGTTTATCCATGATGAGCTGGTTTCTTGGGTTACTTGATCGAAGACTGGTCTTGACCATTAATTTATCTTCATGGTCTTGATAGTTTAGAATTTTTGGTTTGACAGACTCTTTGTCAGATTTCCAAGATTGCTTTTTAGATTGTTGAGCAATGGGTCTTATTGTTAGAATTATGAGACTGCGAGTATTCATGTCAATTGATTTGCGAATAAGCTGCAGTCTTAAATTCACGTGATTCTTTGACTAAATTATGTCTTTGTTCGAATCTTGCCCTTTGGAAAATAGGCTGTCGAAAGTCTTGGAGATCATAACCCAGTCGTAAAAGATTCTCGGTCTGCCCCAGAATTTGCTTCTTAATTTTCCAAGAGATCAAGTATATAATTACTTCATCCATTAATTTTTCAGAGACAAATTCTACTCTTCTTAACTCATCAGTAGATATAGATATTAAACTAGGTATCGCATGAAGAAGCATCATCACTGTTAACGTAGACTTCGCAACTCTTTCGCAATTCTCTTCTGCTTTCAATGCTGGCGGGATTCACTTCCCTTGCTTTCTTAAAAGTTTGTCAAAGACTTTCGACTGTACAGGGATTTTACTAGACCTCCTGCATGACCACTTTGACCTGTCTTGTCGGTTTCTCCTACGGCCTTCTAGTATCTGTACTTTCAATCAACATGGGATCGACCAGAGTTTCTCGAGTCAGCACCCACGTGGTGCCGCTACCCTCTGCAGCTGGTCTTCCCTTAACAATTTTACAGTTCTTTGAACTTCTCACTACAACGCTTTGCAACTTTCATGCACCACAACCCGGGTCTTATCGTTTCTCCCTTAGACTCAGAGGCTGTGATGCACCACTTGGCTTTCTTTCAACCTGGAGTCAAGGCCAGTAGCACGAGTCTCCCTTGCTCCAGCTTATCAGCGTCGACACACTCTGTGTACTGTTGACATATGTTGCAACACACTTGGACTATTGTCCTCAGTCTTACGATTCCTTCTTTGGAGGTTTCGCTGGTTTTTGTCGAAAAGGGCAAGGTCGTGTCTTTCCTTGTCAGCCTCTCGATGTTCGCAGCCTTTCTCCTCCTCTTGAACTGCCGGGCCTGAATAGCTGTCTTGTTGTGCAGTCTGCCTTGCTCGTACTGTGCTCTCGTGCTCAAACCTTTTATCCCTGTGGGGAAGGGAAAAGGCTATCAGGTGTGTGTGTGATTATGGTCAATTGCCTGACCCTTGTATTGGAACATGTCAGGTAAACGGCTCTGTTAGTCCGTTGTCTTTCGTGTTGTGTTAAAGTGTTTGTGTCAGAAAAAGGGGGCGGGGCAAGACAGTGTTTTCAATGTCCAAATGAGAGGTTGGGGGAAACAATGTCAAAAAAAGGGGATACCGCGTTTCACCCGTCTGTGTCCCACTCCGACAGGACCCCCATCCAGCTAATCCTCCCTCAATGGTCCACCCCCAGGAACTGTATCCAATAGCGATAGCCGTGTCCTGGCCACCTGGATAACAGATCCCCGGCGACTAGCTAGGGAGATACCTTTAGGTTTCTCACAACACCCAGTGTGGACGATAGTCTCATGAAATGGACCAGCCTGTGTGTATAGGTAAGGTGAATAGAAAGAACAGAAGCCTAGTTATGTGTGTGGTACTTCATTTAAAGAGATTACATTGTCTAAAGATTTGGCATGGACGCTTAAACTTCCTTGTGTGTCCTGTCTAGTTTAAGATGTTCTCTTTGTACATTGATGACTTTAAAGTGGAAAGGTGCAATACTCTGACAGATTCTGTACTACTATCATGATTAATATCAGTGCAATAATGATACAATCAGTTGAATGCTAATGGTTTCATGTAAATGAATTTAAATTATCTGAATTTTTTTTTGGCAAGAGAGTTAATGGAGGCTAGGTTGGGGCAAATGTCGGCAGCAGGCAAAGCTAGCCACACTAACATCTGAAATTTAAAGCGCAGTACACCAACTCCGAGCAGCCCAGACAGAATGTTGAATTCACAGCACTGAATGGCCCATTGATAGAAATGTTACAAGAAATAGGGTGTGGATGTACAGTGCTTGACAAATGTGAAAGCAAAGGTTTGCATTTCCATGAAATCAAGCCATTCCCCTTTTCAAGGATAAACACATCCTCAACATGTTCGGACTTCGGTGCAGGGCAAATGAAGTAATAATGCAGCAGTTCAACTTGTCCTAAGAATGTATTTATTTTGGATTTATAGAGTGCACTACAGCCCACAGGCATCGAGGCGCTATGAAGGAGCGTAAGAAGGCTTGATTCAGGGTTACAAGAATGCGGCCCAACAAGAATCTTTGGTACAGGTTGCCTAGTTACATATCCAAAAATACATACAGGTGGTACATGTGCACTATCATGCATCTATGCCTGAATGTTTGCTTTGGGAGATAATCTAGGCAAATTTGGAAAACACAAATCTGAATAATATTCATCTAAAAAACAAACACGGAATATATATGGGATACATTACTCACCGTAATCGTATCTCTGATGATTGTATCTGCTTAGATTCACATGCTGTGCATAGGCCGAGATCTAGTGGAAGCTGCGGAGTATTACAGTTTGTTTTTCGAAACTCGAAAATGGGCGTCGACACAGGGCGTGCCAGTAATACTATCCCTAGTGTGACGTCCACTGTACCCAAGATCCCTCACGCGTCTAGGATCCTCAGATTGTATTTCTTCTGACATGAGGCAGCATGAGGAGTAGCGCGAGTACAGATAATCCAAGCAGATAGACAGAAAGGTAAGACTACAAGCAACCATGCGCCTTCTCTCAGAGGGGAGGAAGGGTGGGTCGCATGTGAATCTAAGCAGATACAAGCATCAGAAATACGATTAGGTGAGTAATATATCCCTTCTGAGGTTTGTGGAATCTGCTTAGATCACATGCTGTGCATAGATTAGCGAGCAGTACCTGAAGAAGGAGGTGGGATGTTAGAAGGGTCATGAGCAAATAAGTGTCTTAGAACCGCTTGTCCCACTTGTGTATCTGCCTTGGAATGGGTGTCAATGCAGTAATGCTGAGTAAAAGTGTGAATAGCGCTCCAAGTAGCTGCTTTGCAAATGGTGTCAAGGGGTACATTTGCAATGAAAGCCAGAGTGGCCCCAATGCCTCTAGTAGAGTGGGCTCTTGGCGTGAAAGGCAGAGTTCTTTCAGAGAGTGAGTAACACAGCTGGATACAGTTAATAATCCACTTCGAGATGGCACCTTTAGAGACGCGATCCCCCTCTCTGCCTGTAGCTACGGAGACAGTTGATCTGTTTTCCTTAGCGGTCTGGTTTTATTTACATAGTAGAGGACCGCCCTACGCACATCTAGGGTGTGTAGTTTCACCTCAGCCGAGCTTTGAGGGTCCTGGAAGAAAGCCGGAAGCTCGATGGACTGGTCTACGTGGAATTTAGATATAAACTTAGGTGAGAACCTAGGGTGTGTGCGTAAAACCGGTTTGTCTTTATGGACAGTAAAGAAGGGATCCTGCACTGACAGAGCCTGAATTTCACTGACCCTTCTTATAGAAGTAATAGCTACTAAGAAGGCCGTTTTATAAATCAGGTGTTTGAGACTGCTTTTATGCATGGGCTCCAAAGGGGGGCCCATGAGCTTAGATAGCACCACATTAAGGTCCCACCCTGGTGGTGGGTTCGAAATAGGAGGGTGGAGTCTCTTTACTCCTTCCATGAAGGATTTAACTACTGGTACTTTCCACCACGAGACCTTGTTATTGGAAGTGGTGTATGCCGACAGGGCTGCCAGGTGTACTTTCAGTGAGTTAAAAACCAATCCTGCATCTAGCAGGTGGAGCATGTATGTAATAATAGTGGAAGGAGTGCAATCAACTGGGTTGATTTGTCTACTCTGGCACCAGATAACAAATCTCTTCCACTTGTCAAAGTAACAGTGCCTTGTGTTTGGTTTCCTAGATTCCTTTAGGATGTCCATACACCTCTGTGGTAAATTGAGATGTCCAAACTCTATGACCTCAGGAGCCATGCTGCCAGGTTCATTGAGTTGGGTTGCTGGTGCACTGTTTGACCTTGGTGCTGGGACAGTAGGTTGTACCAGGCTGGAAGTTTGATGGGCTCGCACACCGCCATCCTGCGTAGGTGTGGGAACCACGGTTGTCTTGCCCACATGGGAGCAACTAGGACGAGCGTCATCGACTCTCTGTTCATCTTGTTCACCACCTTCCTGATGAGGAGTCGGTGGAAAAGCGTTCGCAAACATCCCTGACCAGTTCATCCACAGGGCGTTCCACTGGGAGTCTGGTTGGAGGAACCTGGATGCAAATCCTGGGCATTGTCTGTTTTCGCTTGTGGCGAAGAAGTCTATAGTGGGGAAACCCCACTGAGAGAAGATATCTTCTACAACCTCTCTGTGTAGAACCCATTTGTGTTCCTCTGGGAGGGTGTCTCTGCTCAGAGCATCCGCTAGGGAATTGAGCTCCCCTGGAACATGTTGTGATGACAGGAAGATGTTCCGTCTGAGTGCCCATATCCAGATTTTCTGGGCAAGCTTGGACAGATTTGGCGAACGAGTCCCTCCTTGCTTGTTCAGCTAGAACAGGGCTGTTGTGCTGTCCGTCCGGATTTGCACTGACAGGTTTAGTAGGTGGGGCTCGAACGCTTGAAGCGCTCTGAATACTGCTAGAAGCTCTAGCAGGTTGATGTGGTTCTTGGTCACTGAGGGAGACCAGAGACCCTGAGCTGTGTGGTGGAGATGGTGAGCTCCCCACCCCGTCAGACATGCATCGGTAGTGACTACTGCCTGTACTTCGGGATCATAAAAGGGTTTTCCCTGTGCAAGATTCTCTCTTGTCCACCAGTGAAGGCTTTGTACTAGTGTTGGCGAAACGACCACTAGATCGTCCCACTGACCACTTGCCTGAGACCACTGTTTCGCCAACCATTCCTGCATGGGACGCATGCGCAGGCGCGCGTGGGGGACCAGTTAAATACATGACGCCATCATGCCCAGTAAACGCATTGCTTTGCGTACCGTTATTTGGTGACCGGACTGATATTGCGGAATTTGCAGTAGTATATTCCGAATTCTTTCCTCTGAAGGAAACGTCAACCCCTCTTGAGTATCTAGGATTGCTCCTAGGAACTGTTTGGAGGTGCTTGGCACCAGGCTTGACTTTTTCTCGTTGATTGAGAAGCCTAATTCGTGGAGGAGGTCGATAGTCCTTTGAATGTTTGGCTCATAACGGGGGAAACCCCAGTAATTTGCAGGACAGTCGTCTAGATAAGGGTACACCGGGTTTGCCTCCCTGTGTAGGTGTGCAGCCGCCACCGCCAGTACCTTGGTGAATACCCTTGGTGCCGAAGCTATCTCGAAGGGCAGTACCTTGAATTGGTAGTGCCGACTGTCCACCTTGAAGCGCAAGTACCTTCTGTGCGCTGGGAACATGGAAATCTGAAAATAGGCATCTTTCAAATCCAAGGTTGCCATGTAATCCCCCTTTTTTAGGAGGGGGATTACCTCTTGTAGCGTAGTCATACGAAACTTTTGGGGCTTGACATACTTGTTGGCAGGCCGTAAGTCCAATACTGGCCGCATTTTCAAATCTTTTTTTGGCACAAGGAAGTAAGTTGAATAAATACCCTTGTTTACCTGGTGTCCCGGGACAAGTTCTATCGCGTCCTTTGCTAGCAGAATGGTGATCTCCTCGAGGAGAATCTTCTGATGTTCTAAAGAGTGTACTCTTTGTCGTGGAGGATGGTTCCGGGGACGCTGCAGTAGTTCTATACAGTACCCTGTGGATACTGTTGACAGCACCCATCTGTCTGATGTGATCCCTTCCCAAGCCCGGGTGAAGTTGGAAATGCGTCCCCCTACTGGGGTTGCGTGAGAAGGGACCCTGAACTGAGCGTCACTGCTTTGGTGGAAGCGTGCCGCCTCCTTTGCTGGGGCTGCCTCTGCCTTTACCACGTCCTCTCCTATTACCCCTGCCGTAACCCTGGGTAGACTGTTGGCTGTTGTTCCACTGTGTACCCTGCCCCTGGGAATAGTTAGATCCTCTCTGGGAATTTTGGCCGCGTGGGCGACGAAAATTACTATTCCCTCTCTGGTTAGGGGGTTTATTGGTTAACTGGCCAAGGGACTTGAGTGTCTCATATTCGTCCTTGGCATTCTTCAGTGCATCCTCGACCGCCTTACCAAACAGATCGGCTTCCACCGGTTTGTCCAACAATGATGCCTGGGTTTCTGCCTTAAAACCAGACTGCCGTAACCACGCATGTCTTTTGATAACTACCTTCTGCTATCAATCTGCCTGCGTTGTCCGCGGCGTCAAAGGTTGCTTTTAAAATGCAACCAGACACGGCTCTACCCTCTGCGGAAATCCATGCTAACTGGCCCTTTAAGGGTTCTGGTGCAGAGGCTATGAGTGCCGCGACTTCTTCCCACTGATGGCAGTTGTAGCTAGCCAACAGGGTGGTGGAGTTTGCAATCCTTGCCTGATAGGCGGATGTTGAGGCTACTTTCCTGCCGAAACCATATCGTTTTTTGCTCTCCTTGTCTGGAGGAGCTTCGGACGATGACAAGGGTGTTCCAGCCCTCTTACGAGTGTTGGTGACAACTAGGGAGTCTGGCTTCAGATGTCCTCTTATATAGAGAGGGTCAGACTGGGCTGCCCTGAAAAGTTTTTCAACTCTGGGATTGACTGCTCTGGTGAGGTTCGGGTTCACCAGGGACGGGTCTATTCTTCGCTGAATAGACTTAAGGATCGGGATGGTCTGGGCAACAGGCCTCCTTTCTCCCACTAACTCCTCGGCGAAGTCCCTCTCCTCCTGGACATTGTGGGTGTCAATATGGAAATGTTCTGCTGCACGTGCGAGAACCTCGTTCAGGAGGGGCTGGTTATCAACAGAGGAGTCGGTAACCGGGGCTTCCTTTTCTACCAGGGAATCTACTCTGTAGTTTTCAGGGTCTTCCTCTTCCTCTTCTTGGTTCTCATCGTCCCCATAGTAGCCCGTCCGGGTTTGCTCTTCTACCATGCCAAAATCTTGGTCCTCACCAAAGGAAGTCTCTCCTTGATACAGTGAATATGGCCGTGAGTATGGTTGTACCTCGAAGGGGTCTGTAGACCTCATCGGTGTCTCAAACCGGGGCTTCTTACTCGGGGGGATAGGATCATTAGAGCCTGAGGGTGTAGCCCCTTGTGGATCATATGAAAGGAAATGGTCTGGATTTTTATCGTAAAAGTCTGCCAAAGAAGACATCCTTGACATGACCCCATCTATGTCATCACTGGACCATATTTTGGAACTGGGAATGACTCTCTTAGAAAGTTTTGGAGATTTATCTTGAGTAGATTTGCTGGTTTTTGAAATATCAGCAGACTTGGTCTTGTCTGCCTGTTTAGGAGGAGTGGAGTGTTTCACAGGTGTGGAAGAGTGCAGAGGCTGCTTCTTCTGCTGTTTTCCCCCCTCCCCATGAGTGGAAAAGTGTTTTCCCTGTCCCTTTGTGGCTCCGGAGGTTTTCAACGCCTGGCGTCGAGGACAGAGTCCCTGTCCTTCGAACGTGGGGCCGCGCTGATCTTGTCTGCGGGCTCTGACTCCTGGAGTGCGACCTGGGGGTGGAAGTCGTCTTCGTCTTCCGACGATCGAACTTCTGTTAGCCAAGGGAGCGAGGCACTCTTGGCAAGAGTGGATGATTGCCTGGAGTCATGCGGCGATCTCGATCTCGAACGCCCAGAGGACACCGATTCGGACCGTTCTGTTTGTGCCTCTTTCCGAGCACCATACGTCGTCGAGTCTCGGTTGGACTTCGTGTGTTTAGTGTGGGTGTTGTGTGAAGTGCCTGTGTCGCCGGGGGTCTTCCCGATAGCCGACCTGTCGGACGACCTTCCGAGGTCAGGGACCTGCGCTCGGCTGTCTTTCGACGCCGTAATGCCCTCGCCGTCCGAAAGCACGGCGTCGCTGCCATCGCTGAAGGCTCCCTCCGCTGCCATGGCCGCCTGTCTGGCGTGGTGGGCCCAACGCTTCGTCGAACGGTCCTTAAGTGTCTTAGGTTTAAACTTACTACACACTCTGCAGTTCGCTTCGGGGTGGTCCCTCGGCAAGCAGAGATTGCACGTGGCGTGCCTGTCGACCCAAGGGTATTTGCGATTGCACTTGGGGCAGAATTGAAAAGGGGTACCCTCCATACGCACCTTGAGGCAGCGGGCTGTTAAGTGTAGGAAATGTATAAGGTGTACCTATATACCAAGAGTGTAGAGTATGTCCAACCCCCCACTCTTCCTACTTGCAGGGCCGAGGCCAGAGGCCTTCCGAGGCCCAAATCGGTCGTGCAGCAGCCGACAGTCGATTTCTTCTCCAGCCGGCATCGAGTGTCGAAGTTCGACGTTGGGATGGGGAAGGATGTCAATTAATCAATATTTTAGCAAAAGTATGGCTAAGGCCAGGTGACTCCGCAAAATGCTTCCGACCAGTATGGCGGAAAAAAACAATCTGAGGATCCTAGACGCGTGAGGGATCTTGGGTACAGTGGACGTCACACTAGGGATAGTATTACTGGCACGCCCTGTGTTGACGCCCATTTTCGAGTTTCGAAAAACAAACTGTAATACCCTGCAGCTTCCACTAGATGTCGGCCTATGCACAGCATGTGATCTAAGCAGATTCCACAAGCCTCAGAAATATATATATAGGAAGGAGGAATTACAATACAGAACTTTGGTGGGCACACACAAAGAATTATACATATATGAACGCAGGATGCTAACCGCTATTGAAGGTTCCACTTGTGTTTCAATGGTCTCTGGAAGAAGTGCCTCAGGTTTGTCCTCTGGCTTGATTTCCAACAACGAAGCCTCCAGCACAGGCTGCTGAGAGTTTGTTTCAATGCTAGCTACGGAGGCTGGTGTTGGAACCCGATTGTCAACGCTTGGAGCAGCCTGGGAGAGCTGTTGTACAAATATAAAAAAGGCATGCAGAGAAAAGTAGTTAGCACTTTAATGAAAAACTATAAAGGAAATATGTTCCATACTCACATTCAGTTATCGTCTATCAATTCATTTCATTTCTTGCCATGTACTTGCAAACAGCTCACAAACAGAATTAATGACTGCCTGCATTCCCATATGTACAAGGGGGTTGTTGAGAACAATGAACAACCGTTCTGGAAGCACATGCTGTGCGGACCATACATATCCACTAGCTGCACACCCTGACTACCTTTCCTAAACTCTTTACCAGTACTATCACTAGACTACATCTCTAGAACCTAAAAGTAGATCTCATTCTACGTGGCAAATCCCATTCCTATTTCACAGCAGCTTTCCAATCCACCCTACTGTCTGGTTGCTTCAGAGACCAATTTAAATGTGTTAAGATACAACAGTTTTCTGCCTCATTGCCTCCTTATGCACTTTTGTCCTAGTCTCTGAACCCTCAGCCTCCTCTCTTCTATCAATTCATCGGCACATGCATCGCCTCCCACCATGGGAATTCAGATTAACGGTGACCTGGAAATGCCACAGTTCATGATTTCCATCACTATAGCTGCAAGGATTATCTTCCTGAAATTTACTAAAATCCACACATTTGTCTAGCTCCGAAGTCTCGTCAGCCGACAATCTTCAGGGATACGTTTATCCGCAACATCTGTCCTGTCTTTCGACAGTCAGGACCTGTCATGTGGTGATGCCGATCTGGAGTGCCCAGAAGACAGCAATTCAACAGACCTCTCCCTAGACGTTGCGTGGTGTCGTTTGCTCGACACATGTCAACAACAACTGTAATACTCTGCAGCTTCCACTAGATGTCGCCATATGCACAGCATGTGATCTAAGCAGATTCCCCAAGCCTCCGAGATAGATATATGGGATACATTACTCAGCGTAATTGTATTTCTGATGCTTGTATCTGCTTAGATTCACATGATGTGCATAGGCCGGCATCTAGTGGAAGCTATGGAGTATTACAGTTTGTTTTTCGAAACTTGAAAAGGGGCGAACTAAGGTGTGCCAGTAATACTATCCCTAGTGTGACGTCCACTGTACCCATGATCATTCACGCGTGTAGGAGCCTCAAATTGTATTTTTTCTGACATGAGATAGCATGAGGAGTAGCGCGAGTACAGAGTATCCAAGCAGATAGATAAGACTGCAAGCATCCATGCGCCTTCTCTTAGAGCAGATGAAAGGCGGGCGCATGTGAATCTAAGCAGATGCAAGAATCAGAAATACGATTACGGTGAGTATTGTATCCCTTCTGAGGCTTGTGGAATCTGCTTAGATCACATGCTGTGCATAGATTAGCGAGCAGGGTTCGAAGGAGGTGGGATGTTAGAAGGGTCATGAGCGAACAAATGTCTTAGAACCACTTGTCCCACTTGAGTATCTGTCTTGGAATAAGTGTCAATGCAGAAGTGCTGAGTAAAAGTGTGAATAGAGCTCCGTGTAGCTGCTTTGAAAATGGTGTCAAGGGGTACATTTGCAATGAAAGCCAGAATGGCCCCAGTACCTCTTGTAGAGTGGGCCCTTGGCATAAAAGGCAGTGTTTTTTCTGAAAGGGAGTAACACAGCTGGATACATTTGACTATCCATTTAGAGATGGCACCTTTAGAGACGCTATCTCCTTCTCTGCCTGTAGCAACGGAGACAAACAGTTGATCCGTCTTTCTTAGCGGTCTGGTTTTGTCTACGTAGTAGAGGACCGCTCTTCTCACATCTAGTGTGTGTAGTTTCACCTCAGCAGAGCTTTTGGGTTCTTGGAAATAGACCGGTAGCTCTATGGACTGGTTAACATGGAATTTAGAAATAAACGTAGGTGAGAACCTAGGGTGAGTTCGTACAGCCAGTTTATCCTTATGGACAGTAAAGAAAGGATCCTGCACTGACAGAGCTTGAATTTCACTGACCCTTCTTATGGATGTAATGGCTACTAAGAAGGCAGTTTTTCTATAAGTCAGGTGTTTGAAATTAGCTTTATGCATGGGTTCAAAGGGGGGGTCCCATGAGTTTAGCAAGCACCACATTAAGGTCCCACCCTGGTGGTGGGTTAGAAATTGGAGGGTGGAGTCTCTTCACCCCTTCCATAAAGGCTTTGACAACTGGCACCTTCCACCAGGGCACCTTGTTATGGGAGGTGGTGTAGGCTGACAGCGCCGCCAGGTGTACTTTGAGTGAATTAAATACTAACCCTGCGTCCAGTAAGTGGAGCATGTAGGTGACAATGTTGGAAGGAGTGCAATCAACTGGGTTGATTTGTTTATTCTGGCACCAAATACCAAATCTTTTCCACTTATAAAAAGAACAGTGCCTTGTGTTAGGTTTTCTTGATTCTTTTAAGATATCCATACATCTCTGGGGTAGATTGAGATGTCCAAACTCTGACTCCAGGAGGAATGCTGCCAAGTTCAACGAGTTTGGTTGAGGATGCACTGTTTGTCCTTCGTGCTGGGAGAGTAGGTTGTACCAGCACGGGAGTCTGATGGGGTCGCACACCGCCAGTCTGAGTAGGTGTGGGAACCATGGTTGTCTCACCCACATAGGAGCCACTAGGATGAGCGTCATCGATTCCCTGTGTATCTTGTTGACCACCTTCCTCATCACAGGGGTTGGTGGAAAAGCGTACGCAAATATCCCTGACCAGTTCATCCATAGAGCGTTCCCCTTGGAGCCTGGCTGGGGGAACCTGGATGCGAATTCTGGGCATTGTCTGTTTTCGCTTGTGGCAAATAGGTCTATAGTGGGGAAACCCCACAGAGAGGGGATCTTCTACGACTTCATGTAGACGCCATTCGTGTTCTTCTGGGAGGGGATCTCTGCTCAAAGCGTCCGGTAGTGAATTGAGATCCCCCTGGAACATGTTGAGACGACAGGTAAATGTTCAGTCTGAGCACCCATATCCAGATTTTCTGGGCAAGCCTGGACAGATTTGGCGAACGAGTGCCCCCTTGTTTATGTAAAACATAGCCGTTGTGCTGTCTGTTAGGATCTGCACTGACAGGTTGGATAGGTGGGGTTCGAACGCCCGAAGCGCTCAGAAGACTGCCAGAGGTTCTAGCGCATTGAGGTGATTCTGAGCCACTGTGGGAGACCAGAGACCCTGAGCTGTGTGGTGAAGGAGATGTGCTCCCCACGCTGACAGGGACGTGTCTGTTGTGACTACGGCCTGTATTTCTGGATCGTGAAAGGGTTTCCCCTTTGCAAGATTCTCTCTTGTCCACCAGGGAAGAGACTGTAGTAGTGTTGGCAAAACGACCACTAGATCGTCCCACTGACCACTTGCCTGAGACCACTGTTTCGCCAACCATTCCTGCATGGGTCGCAGGCGCGCGTGAAGAACCAGGTAAATGCATGATGCCATCATGCCTAGTAAACACATCGCTTTGCGCACCCTTATCTGGCGACCGGACTGATATTGAGGAATTTGTAGTAACAGATTCTGAATTCTTTCCTCTGATGGAAAGGCCAACCCCTCTTTGGTGTCTAGGACAGCTCCTAGGAACTGTTTGGAGGTGCTTGGCACCAGGCTTGATTTTTTCTCATTGATTGAGAAGCCCAATTGGAAGAGAAGGTTGATTGTTCTTTGAAGGTTTGATCTGCAAATTATGGGGGTTTCCCCTGTGATGAGCCAGTCGTCCAGTTAAGGGTACACTGGGATTGCCTCCCTGCGTAGATGCGCCGCCACCACCGCCAGTACCTTGGTGAATACCATTGTAGCAGAGGCTATTCCGAAGGGCAGCACCTTGAACTGGTAGTGCAGGCTGTCTACCTTGAAGCGCAAGAATCTTCTGTGCGCTGTGAGCATGGAAATATGAAAATAAGCATCTTCCATATCCAATGTTGCCATGTAATCTCCTCTTTTTAGTAGGGGTATTACTTCCTGGAGTGTAGTCATGCAAAATGTTTGTGGCTTGACATACTTGTTTGCAGAGTGTAAATCTAATACTGTGTGCATCGTTAGATCTTTTTTTGGCACAAGGAAGTAAGGTGAATAAATACCCTGGTTTACCTGGTTGCCTGGGACGAGTTCTATTGCGTCCTTGGCAAGAAGAATGGCGATCTGCTCCAGGAGGATTCTTTGGCGCTCCAAGGAGTGTATCTTCCGTCTGGGAGGATGGCCGTGGGGGCGTTCCAGTAGCTCTATACAGTATCCCGCGGACATTGTGGACAGCACCCATCTGTCCGAAGTGATCCCTTCTCATGCGTGTGTGAAGATAGAAATGTGTCCCCCCTACTGAGGATGCATGGGAAGGGACCCGGAGCGGAACGTCACGGTTTATGGGGTGGCGTAGCGCCTCTACCTGGGCTGTTTCTCCCCCTATCGCGGCCTCTCTTTTGACCTCTGGTGAAACCTTGGGTAGCCTGTTGGTTGCCGCCCCACGAGGTTCCTTGGTTCTGGTAGTAATTGGACCCTCTCTGGGAGTTTTGGCCGCGAGAGCGACGAAAATTGTTTTTCCCCCCGCTGGTTTGTGGGCTTATTTGTTAATTGGCCAAGGGACTTTAAGGTTTAATATTCGTCCTTAGCAGTTTTCAGCACTTCCTCCACTGCTTTCCAAACAGGACATTAGGTTCTACCGGCATGTCTATGAGGATGGCTTGGGTATTGGGTTTAAACCCCGACTGCCTTAGCCAAGCGTATCGTTTAATTACAGTGCTTTCTGCTATCAGCCTCCCTGCATGGTCTGCTGCATCAAAGTTAGCCTTGAGAATGCATCTGGATACTAATCTACCATCCGACACAATCTGGGCCAACTGGCTCTTTAGAGGTTCTGGTGCGGAGGCAATGAGGGCAGCTACCTGTTCCCATTGGTGGCAGTTGTAGCTTGCTAGCAGAGTGGCGGTATTGGCAATGCGTGCTTGGTATGCCGACGTGGATGCCACCTTCCTTCCTAGAGCGCAAATTCTCTTGCTCTCTGTGTATGGGGAAGCTACTGAAGATGCTAAAGGTGATCCCTCTCTTTTCCTGGTTGTTGTAACCACTAATGAGTTGGGTTTTAGCTGACCCCTTATGTACAGTGGGTCGGAAGGAGCAGCCCTGAATAATTTTTCTACTCGTCGGTTAACTGCCCGAGTAAGATTAGGGGTCACCAGGGAAGGATCGATTCTACGTTGAATAGATTTTAGAATGGGGATAGCCTGGGCAATGGATTTTTTATCCCGTAGAATTTGCTCTGCAAAATCTCTCTTCCTGGGCACCCTGAGTGTCAATTTGGAAATGGGCTGCCGCCTTGGCTAAAACTTCATTAAGCAAAGGCTTATTGTTAATAGGAGAGTCATTCACAGGGGTGTCCTTGGGAATAGGGGAGTCGAGACTATAGGCCTCCGCCTCGTCTTCCTCCTCTTCCTGGTCCTAATCATCTCCATAGTAATCGACCCCAGCCTGGTCGTCTAGCATTTGTACTTCCGAATCCTCACCATAATGTTGGTAAGGTTCAACACTGAAACGGTCTGAAATCAGCCCCTGAACTGGAGTCTCAGTACTGAGTCTCTTAGTAGGAGGTTGAGGGTCTTTCCATCCCCGAAGGGGCAGAGGTGTACTCTGATAACTATGGAAGTAATTTGGTTATTTTTCCTAGAAATCTACAAAAAAGACATTCTCCTCATTACTCTGTCAATGTCCTCAGAGTTACATTCCTTGGAACTTGGAATAACCCTTCCCTGCTGTGGTTCCTCATCCATGCCCATATCCTGAGGAGTGGGAGGGACAATTTTTGGTCTAGTGACAGGGTCAGGGGGGCTTGGACTTTTCTAAAGGCTGTTTGTGTTTCTCCTTCTGAACCTGGTGTTCAGAGGCTTTTTTCTGTTTTCCCCTTTCCCATGTGTAGAGGAATGTTTTCCTAACCCCTTGGACTTTCCTGAATCTTTCGACGCTGTGCCCTCACCATCTGATACGGCGGTGTTGCTGCCATCGCTGAAGGAACCCACTGCGTCCATGGCCTCGAGTTGCCTGGCGTAGTGGGCCCAACGCTTGGTCGAGCGGTCCTTAAGTGTCTTGGCTTTGAAGAGCTTACAAGCTCTACAATTTGCCTCTGGGTGGTCCCTTGGAAGACACAGGTTACAGGTATTATGTTTATCTACCCAGGGGAACTTACGGTTGCACTTCGGGCAGAATTTAAATGGAGTACTCGCCATATGTCAATATCTGGCAGGCGGCGGGTATATGTAGGAAAACGAGTGTGTGTATATCCACCCCCCACTCTCCCTACTTGGCAGGGCTGAGGCTAGAGGCCTTCCGAGGCCCGGGCCGAGGTCAGAGGCCTTCCAAGGCCCAAAGTCGGTCGTGTAGTCCCGACGGCTGTTCTTCCTCGGTCTCAAGTACCTGCGTCTATCTTCGACGTAGGGTTGGAGAACAGGGATTTTTTAATTATTATATGATAAATGGCTAAAAGCCAGGGAACTCAGCGATTATGCTTCCGACAAGTATGGCGGAAAAAAACAATCTTAGGGTCCTACACGCGTGAGGGATCATGGTTACAGTGGACGTCACACTAGGGATAGTATTACTGGCACGTCCTAGTTCGATGCCCCTTTTTTTGAGTTTCGAAAAACAAACTGTAATACTCTGCAGCTTACACTAGATGTCGGCCTATGCACAGCATGGGATCTAAGCAGATTCCACAAGCCTCAGAAATAAATAAATATATATATATATATAAAATGCATCATTCACCATAATCATATTTCCGATGCTTGTATCTGCTTAGATTCACATGCTATGCATAGGCCGAAGTCTAGTGGAAGCTGCAAAGTATTACAGTTGTTTTCGAAACTCCACTGTACCCATGGCCATTCACGCGTCGAGGTCCTTCAGGTTGTTTTGTTCAGACATGAGGTTGCATGAAGTGTAGTGTGAGTACGGTTGTATCCAAGCAGATATAGTCAGAAAGCTCATACAACATCTATGCACCTTCTCTCATGGAAAGCAGGGTGGTAGCATGTGAATCTGAGCAGATACAAGTATCAGAAATACGATTACGGTGAGTAATGTATCCCTTCTGAGGCTTGTGGAATCTGCTTATATCATATGCTATGCACAGATTAGCGAGCAGTGTTAGAAGGTGGTGGGTCATGAGGAGTAGCAGAAAATAGATGTTTTAGAACCGCTTGTCCCACCTGTTTATCCATCTTGGAATGTGTGTCAATGCAGTAGTGCTGAGTAAAGGTGTGTACTGAGCTCCATGTAGCTGCTTTGCAAATGCTGTCTAAGGGGACATTTGCGCTAAAGGTCAGAGTAGCTCCAGTGCTCCTTGTGGAGCTTTGCCAGCACTACATTGAGACCCCCATCCTGGTTGTGGGTTTGAAATAGGAGGGTGGAGTCTCTTTATTTTAAATTTTTATTTTTTTAAATTTATAGAGCGCACTACAGCCCTCGGGCATCGAGGCGCAGTGAAAGGACATGAATGAAGGCTTGATTCAGGGTTACAAGAATGCGGCCCACAAGGGTACTTAATGCATAGAGATCAGTTAGAGTTAAGATTACAAGGAAACAGACAGTGTGCAGCAGCTAAGGACTGTACAAGGGAAAACATGTCATACAAGGAGCCTAGTTTTGATAGCTTTTCTGAAGGCTGCGTGAGAGTTCCTCTTGACTCCCTCCATGAATGCCTTAATGACTGGAATCTTCCACCACGATACCTTGCTCCGAGAGGTGGTATAAGCTGATAAAGCCTCCATGTGGACCTTTCTAGAGTTGAATACTAACCCTGACTAACAAGTGGAGCATATAGTTGAGAATGTGTGAAGTAGTACATTCTATGTGGTTTGTTTGGACTGGCACCAAATTACGAACCTCCTCCACTTGTCGAAATAACAGTGTCTAGTGTTAGGTTTTCTTGCCTCTTTGAGGATATCCATACACTGCTGTGGTAAATTAAGGTGTCCGAACTCTAAGCCTTCAGGAGCCATGCTGCCAAGTTTAAGGAGTGTGGTAGAGGGTGTACTGTTTCCCCGTGTCGAGTCAACAGGTTGGTTAGGTATGGGAGTTTGATGGGATTGGACATCGCCAGTTTGCGCAGATGTGGCTACCAAGGCTGTCTCGCCCACATAGGAGCAACTAGCATAAGCGTCATCTGTTCCCTGTGTATCTTGTTCACTATCCTGCTGATTAATGGAGTCGGGGGGGGGGGGGAGCGTAAGCAAATTTCCCTGACCAGTTCATCCATAGGGCGTTCCCCTTGGAGCCTGGCTGGGGGAACCTAGATGCAAAGTCTGTGCATTGCTTGTTTTCTCCTGTAGCAAACAAGTCTAATGTTGGGTAACCCCATTGAAGAAGATGTGATCTACAACGCCCAAGTCTAGCTGCCACTCTTGTTCCTCTGGCAGGGGATCTCTGCTCTGAGTCTCTTCTGGAGTGTTCAGTACCCCTGGAACGTGTTGAGAGGATAGGGATATTACTCATCTTGAGTGCCCATTTCCATATTTTCTGTGTCAACTTGGACAGACTTGGAGAGTGTGTGCCCCACAGTTGTGCGGTCTGTCAGAATTTGAACCGACTGGTTGGTCAGTTGCACTTCGAATGCTTGGAGTGCATTCAGTACTGCTAGTAGTTCCAGCAGGTTGATATAGTTCTGTGGGTCGACCTGGGTGCACAGACCATGTGCTGTGTGGTGAAGATAGTAAGCCCCCCACCTAGAGAGTGACGCGTCTGTTGTGACAACAGCTTGTGCTTCCGGATCGTGGAAGGGTTTTCCCTTTAACAGATTCTCTCTTGACCATCAGCGTAGGCTCTGTACTAGTGTTGGCGAAACAACCACTAGATCGTCCCACTGACGACTTGCCGGAGACCATTGTTTCGCCAACCACTCCTGCATTGGTCGCATGCGCAGATGTGCGTGTGGGACTAGATATATGTACAATGCCATCATGCCTAGCAAATGCATAGCTTTACGTATGCTTAACTGGAGACCGGCGTAATACTGGGGTGTTTGCCGAAGCATGTTCTGCACTCTTTCCATGGAAGGGAAGGCCATGCCTGTTGTTGTGTCTAATACAGCTCCTAGAAACTGTTTTGATGTGCTTGGTACAAGACTTGGAAGAGAAGATCTATGGTTCTTTGCATGTTTAGTTTGTAAAGATGGGGAGTCTCTCCTATGATCAGCCAGTTGTCCAGATAGGGGGTACACTGGGATTGCCTCCCTGCGCAAGTGCGCCGCCACCACAGCCAGTACCTTGGTGAATACCCTTGGAGCTGATGCTATTCCAAAGGGTAGCACCTTGAATAGGTAGTGCTGGTTTGCTTCTTGGAACGACAAGAGTTTTCTGTGCGCTGGGAGCATTGAAATATGAAAATAGGCATCTTTCATATCCAATGTTGCCATGTAATTCCCCGTTTCAGAAGTGGAATTACTTCTTGTAGCGTTGTCATGCAGAACTTTGGTTGCTTTACATAAGTGTTTGCAGGGCGCAAGTCTAATACTGGGCGCATTGTCAGATCTTTCTTTGGTACCAGGCAGTATGTTGAATAAATACCCTTGTTTACCTCATTGTATGGCACAATCTCGATGGCTTCCTTGAGGAGCAGCATGTTGATCTCTTCTATTAATATGAGTTGTTCTTTTGATGTTTTCATTTGGCGCGGAAGGAGGTTTGGTGGTGTTCCTACGAGCTCCACGCAATAATCTACTGCTACTGTCGATAACACCCACTTGTCCGTGGTTATTCCCTCGCATGCGTGGGTGAAGTCTGAAATTTGTCCCCCTACTGGGGAGGCATGGGAGGGTACCAGTTGCGGGCTGTCATTGTTTGAAGTGGAGGCTCTCCCCCTGCCGCGGCCCCTGCGCTGTCCTCTAGGATAGCCCTGGGACGCTTGACCCTGGTTGCTGTTCCATGAAGAAATCTGGTTTTGTCCATAGCCTGAGCCTCTTTGGGAGTTTTGGCAGCGAAAACGACGAAAATTGTTTCCGCCCCTTTGCCCAGTTTGTTAAGTTGGCCAAGAGATTTGAGAGTTTCATAATCCTCTTTGGCCGACTTTAGAGCATCCTCCACTGCTTTGCCGAATAGTACATTTGGTTCCACTGGCATGTTGAGCAGCGTTGCCTGTGTCTCCAGCTTAAAACCGGATTGGCGAAGCCAAGCTTGGCGCTTGAGAATGGTTCCTTCAGAAATGATGCGTCCGGCATTGTCTGCAGCGTCGAGGTTATTCTTTAGCAGACTGCTGGCAGTAGCTTTGCCTTCAGCTGCTACACGGGCAAGTTTACTTAGTAGAGGCTCTAGACTCTAGAGCAGAATCACCACGGGCAGAAATTTTGTCCCATTTATTGCAGTCATAGCTCGCCAACAATGTGGAATTGTTGCCTATTCTAGCTTGGTACGCTACCGAAGTTGCCACTTTCCTACTCAAGGTGTAGAGCTTCTTGCTGTCCTTGTCTGAAGGGTCTTCTAAAGAGGCTAGAGGTGTACCCGCCCTCTTCCGGGTAGTTGTGACTAATAGTGAATCTGGTTTAAACTGTCCTCTGATATATAATGGATCAGATGGTGCTGGCCGGAAAGGTTTTTCTATTCGTGGATTGACTGCCCTGGTTTGATTGAGCGTTTCAAGAGAGGGTTGGATCCTCCTTTGAACTGACTTTAATATGGGTATAAACTGGGTGGCAGCTTTTTTGTCCCCCAGGATGTCCTCTGCAAAATCCTTGTCTTGCTGAGTTTCGTGGGTTTCAATTACAAAGTGCTCAGCTGCTTTGATTAATAGATCATTAAAGACTGGCGGATTATCCACTGGGGAATCAGGTAAGGGGGAGTCTTGTGGAATAGGAGAGAGTACAGAGTAAACCTCCGACTCATTATTATCATCACCATCATCATAGTATTTTTTTTCATCCTCCTCCTGATCTCCCTCTGTGTCTGCATGCATGTCATAAAGGTCTGCAGTGCGAGACCTTTTAGTTGGAGGTTGGGATGAAACCAGGGGTTGAATAGTGGAAGACCTGGACTGAGAGCTTGAGGCCTTATCATTTGGAGGTGTATTTTGAAAACTTTCTAAAGCATTAGGATTTTTTTCAACCCCAAGTGGACATTAGTGGCTGATTGGCTGCGTTAGAATTGTGTGCTTTGTGCTTCTGAGGCATGCCGTCTGCAAGAGGAAGCATATACTTGTTGAAACACAGCGTCTGCAGTAGACTTTGGAATTCTACGTCTCCGCCTTTTTGTTGGCTCCGCCCCCCCAGCCTGCTGCAGCCCATAATAGCCAACGTCCTCGTGCGCACCCCAAGTGGACATAAGTGGCTGTTCGGGTGGGCGTTGTGAGGCGTGGGAGTCTCGCTGCACATTGTTTTCTTACTTTGGGCTAACTACAATTTTGAACTTTGAATAGAAGGTGTTTATTACTATACTGAACGCAGCTTAGTGATCTGCCAGCATCAAAGTGTATGCAACATTGAATGTGCTTAACTGTTTACCATTGTGCCGTAATATACTCCTTTAATCCATTACGGAGCGGGAAACACACTCGAGACACGGCGCAAAAACAACTTTCTGTGCCTAATGTTTTCCTGCCCTTTCTGTCTAAAGAAGGGAAAAAAATAGCTTTGGAAGCCAATGTTGAGGAAGCCCAAATTCTGTCACTAATCACCCCCTAAGTAGGGAAAAATGTGGCGAGGTTGCCCCGGGACTACCCTGTTTGCAGGCAGAAAAAGATTTTTCCACTGGATAAGAAAGTGATAAAGAAAAAAAAAATGGAAAACAATGAAAAAATCCCCCATAGTTCTGTGGAACACGTAGGAGCACCCACACTCCCGACAAAGATACTTTCTAATGTTCCTATAAGTGGCAACTCTTTCCTGGGAGCCTCAAGTGAAGATCATGGTTCAGTAATGGACACATCCTTAGTCACTCTGGGTGTGATGGCAGAATTGCATAAGAGGGTGTGGTGCGCCCATCAAATGCTCCTTTTTCTCCTGGTATAAACTCACATAAGTTTTGCGAACAGGTACACTTTCACATGACACCACCAACCCACCACTCTCTTCCAAAAACTTCAAGTGATGAAGGTTTGATTCCAAATATAGGGCAGTCACACTTTAATGCGAGTTCTCCCACTTCTGACACAGTCCCTGCTACTGCTGAAACTGAATTTGCATTCACCAGTGTTATCTAATGGTGAGAAACACTTAAACTCACCCTTAGAAAGCACACGCCCATCTGATTCATCTTTTCCACTATATCCGTTGGATGAATCCTTGATAGATCTTAATAAACAGGAACTCCAAAATGTTCCTGTACTTACTCGCATTCTTAACCTCTTAGATAGAGGTCATGAACACACTCCTACTGCTATTAATACCCTTAAAACATCCACCTCAGATATGCTCGTGAAAATAAGCAAAATAGAATGTTTTATGCTAGCCCAAGAGCACTGTCACTCACTTTGGGGAAGTCAACTTTATAAAAGGACCTGAGAATGATGCTCAACCTCTAACCAAAATAACTCTCTCTCAATTCACCCAAACCGACATATGCAGAGATTCGATGGAAGTGCCTGTGAAATCTTTTGCCCATATAGTACAGCAGGAAATACCTGCAAAAATATGTACAGGTGCTGCTTTTCAACCTGATTATATAGTCATTGCCAAATTACAGCATGAAAGAATTTTGACTATAGAGAATATTCTTCTAAGTGCAAATATCCCTTGGACCTCTGTATTGGTGTTACAGAGGCAAATGTAACTAAGATGCCTGGTGATTCAGTAATAAACATGCAGGATAATCCTACAGTTCTTACTGACATATTAGATGCAGAAGCTGAAGAGGTTGTTTTGGTGGGAAAGGCTAGTGAGGAAACGGTTCCTCAGGAGGAAGGTCACTTGGCAACTCAATTAATGTTGAAAAAAGCCAAAAAACGTTATATCATAGCACAAAAAAGACGACTTTTGGCCAAATCACAGAGTACGAAAGCAACAGGTCAAATGATCTCTCTGTCTAAGTCTAAGAACATGCCTGTCACGAAAATGAAAGGACATAATTCAGCCATTAATAAAATTGGCTATTTGTTGCACAATGATGCCTTAATTGACCTGAACCAACTTAACAAGGAAAGCCAGGTGGCCTTGAACCTGACTGAATTAAAAACATTTCTTGGGAAGGTGCATCCACCATGCAGGGCGGTATTGCCCACTCTCAAGAGATATCTAGTTGTGACAATTTGAACATTAACGGGGCACAGGCTCCGGTACATCAAAGCACAAAGTGTCCTGCCCTGACCCAGACCAAATGTCACATTTTTCAGTTCTGCAGCAAATTTAATTCTGTACCATCTCTAACAGATAAAGATGCCCATGACACTCCTAGCTTGTTATCAGTTGATTCCATTAAAATTAACTAAGAGGTGCCAACTAATCCTTTATCATCGAACGTCATTCCGACAGGTCCGAGGTTGGTGAATGCACTGATCGGATCAAGCCCCAAATTAGTACCTGAAGGGATCCATCCGATTGGGCAGGACCAACTACATCCTCAATTGCAAAAGGCAACTTTGGAGTTGGAAGAGAAGTTGGTCATTGGATCAATTAATGCCTGTAGCAAATTGGACAACCATCCAACGTGTCTTAAGGAAGTGCAAGCAGAAATGCACCTATTGCTGGGGTGGGGGGCAATTTCCTCTAGTAAAGGGTATGCAAGCTTAAATCGCTCGGCATTGTTAAAAAATCTAACGCAAATCCCTGCACCACAGAATTTGATTTCGGATGACGTAGAATGGATAAAACTGCCAACTACCGCAAATAACCACATGCTCTGCAAAGTACAATTGCATTTCATTGCAAAACTCTTATGGGATTACCAATTAGATTTGAATTCTATAGGCCTTTATCTTTATGTCTTTAAGTCTATGGATGATGCTGCCAAGTTTATCGAATTCCTTTTTCCATGGCCAGCAAGTCTAATGAGGTTGTCCAAAATGGACAACAAATAGATGTCATGAGCATTAAAACTAAGGAGCAATCGCAAATATTGAACGGTCTGGCCTGCTTGGAACCAATTATTAAATCTCTTGTAAAACCAATTACTCAAGTTGAAAATTCATACAATATTACTCTTTCAATAATCTCTTCTGAATTGTTGTGGATATAAAAATCTGTTTACATGGTTTAAATCTTTAGCAGATGTAGAAAAACCTTTTTTACTTCTGCAAGAAACAATGTCAATAGTTGACATTCAATTGGATGGTTATACACTGTCTTCTCACCAAGCTAAAAGAGGACTGGCTGGGCGACCTGCAGGAGGCCTTGCAATTCTTATAAAAACAATCTTAAATTCTCTCTGCAGCAAATTAATTCTTCTCCCGAGTTATTGAGCGTTCTATTGAAGCCTATGTGATTCGTTCTCTTCTGCTTATATCCTTATACTGGAATCCATACACAATCTCTCTAGAACTGATGTCTGATACTTTAAATATAGTACTGACAGAAGCCTTTATCAGGAATCCAACTTCAGTGATCATAATTGGTGGCCATTTTAATTCATCATTAAGCCCAGAAATCAATACAAAGTTGGATAGTTCTTCTAAGTGCCATACAAACACCTCCACTGAAAGAGTGATGTTATGGAGACAGTTTTTTGCAGAGTGGGACATCCATATAGTGTATGAAATCTGACGTGCCCCATGTTACCTGCCATCATGGCAAAGCAAATTCTTGCATCGATTATAACACTCGGTCATGTGATTTAGTCGGGAGGGAGTCTTCTTGTGTATTGTATGATTCGAAGACTAGTGATCATCTTATGCTAAAATGTTTTATTGATATTTCTGTTCCTTCCTATATGGCTACGCCTGTTTTTTGCTTGCCATAGACAGACAGACATATGGTGTCTATCCGATGGAAGCCCTCCCTATGCAGAAACTTCTCATACCTTGTAAATCGAGACGTCTGGAGAGTTGAAGACTCAGGCACAAATGGAGGAGAGCAGCCGTTAGCTGATGCTTGGAATGAACAGATGATTCATAATCATCTTAGCACTCTAGCTTCTACTGGGAATATTGGGAACTTTTCCCAGCATGTAAACCCATTTAGTTCTGCAATTAATAGCCTCAAGCGCAATAAAAATGCTGCACTCGGACGACTTAAGAGAACTGAAGGGACTTATTATGAATACTTTAGCTTCAAGAAGGCAGTCATCTGGAAGTATAAGGCAGAAGTGAAAGAAATCAAAAACTTACAATAGTTGGAAAATAACCAGAACATGACTAAGCATTTATGTAAAAAAAGAAGAGAGAGAGATTTGGGCAGCTCTAAAGAATCCCTCAGGTAGGCCAAATAACGAGATGCATGCCTCAATATCAGGCAATATATGGTTGAAATATTTTCAAACTAAATATCAATTACCCCAGAGATTTCATAATCTGAATTCCCTAGACTTGTTGAAACAGTTGTCATCTAAATGTATGTAGGAAATTGACAATGTCATCTGGGCCATTAAGAAGCTCAACTACTCTAAGGCGGCTGGCCCAGGTGGCCTGCCACCGTGTGTAGTGAAAGACGACACCCATTTTTGGGCCTCCATCTTGAAGCGTTACTTTGAATCTCCTTTTTCACACAGGAGATCCCCCAATCATGGTTGGCTTCGATTATTATTCCTGTGCACAAAAAAGGTGCTTTAGATAATCCTGAACATTTCTGTCCGATTGCATTGATAGACAGTTCAGCTAAAATGTTTGCCTCTTTGGTGTTAAAGGTGCTAATCTCTTATTTCAACCCATAACCCTTTATCACGTTTTCAAACCGGATTTAGGAAATCGATGGGGACTCAGCTAAATGTGACAATACTGGCACACATTTTGGAGTCTTCGCATTAATCCAAGAATGGCCCTACATTTATGTCCTTATTAGATCTATCATCCGCGTTTGATAGCGTGATCAGGGGTATTCTGTGGGAAAAAATGCCATGGTTTAACAACCCTGCTTATATTATTGCAATGATTGCTCTTCTCCATAATCAGACTAATTATCGAGTTAGGATTGACAAGTCTGGGCTACTATCAGAGATTATTCCAACTCAAATTGGATTTAAGCAGGGCTGAAACCTTGCAGCCATGCTTTTTAATCTTTACATAGCCGATATTAATGCCTTGTGGACTAATTTGGACACCTTTCCAGTCAAGCTTGGAGCTTTGAGAATTAACTGGCTAGCATTCGCATATGATGTGATATTATTTGAGCGAACACCATTTGGTCTACAGAAAAAAGCATTATTTTTCATTTTTTTGTGTTCAACATAATCAGGCCATTAATTCTTAAAAAGTCAAACATTATTGATATTCTCTAATAAGAAAAAAGTGACCCGTTATCAATGGACCCTTGAAGGGAACCCGATTTATCGTACATTGGGAACAAACTATTTGGGCGACAATTTGACCAATTCAAATTCGATATAAAAAATGAACTGATTATAGATTAATGTTATTCCTTTAATCGCACAGACGAGGATTATCCTATCCAAACTTTGAAAACTTTCCCTTCTTCCTTTGATTGAATTTTATTCACTCAAAGTAGAAGCCATAATAATATATGGCCTTGATTTATGTGTCCTGTCTATTGGGGATTTACTGTGTTGGGTTTGCCTCAAAGTATTCCCAATGTTGTAATTATCCATGAACTGGCATTCCTTCGCTTGCCTATACGTTACTATGGAGAAGGATTTATAACTTCTCAAAAATGCTTGCTCCCACTACAAATTCGCTTTATGAAGATCTTGCATGGATGTTAACTAGTGAGACATCAACATCTCTAGCGTTATTTAAAACTCAAATGTTGGCTGTCTTGGACAATATTGCTATGACCTCACAGGATCTCACATTGCATCCATGCTCCGTAAAGCGCAAATTGGTGCAAGCCGATTGGGCAAATACATATGACCGGATTGGCAGCTACAAATCATACATGGAGTATGCAAAATTCATGCATCCCCAAAAGCTGCTCTTATTATATCTGAAGATATTCCCTTGCAATCAAGCGAGGAGGTTGTATATGCGGTTTAGATTCAACCTGTTACTTACTAAAGAACGTACGCAACATTGGAAAAACAACTTGAATACGAGTAATGATGTTCTTTGTCGATTTTGAACCCGAAACTTTAAAGCATTTAGTTTTGTATTTTAGTTTCTTTGAGAGTTGTAGAGAATCGACTTTGCATCATTACTTGCATTGTAATTCACCTCAGTCACATGAATTACTTTCGGTTACCTGTATGTGGGGTAAGAGAACTGCCTTAATCTTAGCTCTAGTACGTTTCTTAAAGATTTTAGAAACTAATATTTGCAGTAGGTCAGTTTAATTCTCTTTAACAATGGTTGGGCAGCTAATGACTAAATCTCGTGGTCGTATTTTCTTCCCTTGTAATTTTGTTTTGAACATGGAACCTAGTACCTGTGTTGTAAACGTTGTTTCTTTATTGATTAGCTAATATCTGAGGGAAATAACTCATAATTTAGAATCTGAGTTTGGGGTCACGCAGCATTATGTAACATTGTTGTATGCATATTTTAGCACCAAGTGTAGATGCTTTAGTCACTTACTTTGGATTATGGAATGTTTTAATTCTTATTGTTTATGTAAATAAGTATTTGTAAATGATTGATCTTAAAATGATGTGTTAAAAGAATAATTTATTTTTGTAAAGGCGTTTTCTTACCAAATACAATGAAAAAAATACATTTTTTAATACGAAATCTGCAAGACATTCTAGACCTAACTATCTGGGTCTTCTGATGAACACTTAGCTGAGCTGGGGAAGACCCCAGAGTAAGGTACAGTAGGTGTTTGGCTTTATTATGTAAGGCCTCACTTAATGGACCCTCCCCCTCATTTTGTGGGGCAGTTACAGTGTCCTCCACCCTTTGAGACCTTTCTTTATGGATCTTGATCTTCTTAGACCCCAAATCATAAGGACAAGTCACAGAGAAAGATGTTTTGGAATAAGAACCTCTAATAAGGGTTTCTGGGACATGTTTTTGAATCCGGTGAGATAAGCCTGAATCATTAGGCTTCCCTAGGGGTTTCGACGAAACGTGTTGAGTTTCGGCACTGGGAAGGACCTTCGCTGCGTCAGCCGACATTTGGTTGCAGAAGTTTTGTGGGCGGAGTCTTGTTTTATGGGGCCTGCCATGAGGCAACCGTGACAGAGGACAGATAATCCACCGCTCTGCCCCTAAACGCGAATTCCAGTGTTTGTCTGGTGGAGCCAAAACATCGCCGCAGGTTGTGTGTTTAGTGTGATGGGAAGATGTAGTGCTCTTGCCGCGGAGTGTAGTCCCCACAATGGAGCCGCTGCCTGTCTCCCAGGGTCGGGGGTTGGCACTTGGGAACGTGCCTGTTCCAGCGTCAACCTCGCTGTCCGAAAAGGCAGCGTCGCTGCCATCACCGGAGACTCCCTCCACGTCCATAGCGGCCTCGGCCTGCATGGCGTGATGGGCCCAGCACCTTGTTCTGCGATCCTTAATGGTCTTGGGTCGAAAGAGCTTACAAGCTTGACATTGCCCTTCATCGTGGTCGCGGTTTAAACAGAGGTTACCGACCCTGTGTTTGTCGATCCACAGAATGTTTTTATTACAATTTGGGCAGAATTTAAAGGGTGTCTTATCCATGTCTGGGGAAGGCAGCCATGCGATAAGGGGAAGGGGAGGAAAAATGCATTGTATAATGACCCCCACCACTCTCCCTACTGTAAGGGCCTAGGCCCGTTGGGCCTTTCAAGGATGAAAGGGGTCTGTCGAAAGTTGACTTCGTCCGACAGAGGCTTGTCCTTTTTCTTGATCTTTATCGTGTCGAGAGCACGGTGTCAGGCGTAAAAGGACAGAAAGAGAAACTATCTTTTAAACTTTGCAAAAGCAAATGGCATTAGCCGAAGTTGAACTCCGCTTAATGCGACCACTCACGATGGTGGAAAAAATCTATCTCAGGGACCTCGACATGTGAAGGACCATGGGTACAGAGGACGTCACACTAGGGATAGTATTACTGGCACTCCCTGTTCGAGTTTCGAAAAACAACTGTAATACTCTGCAGCTTCCACTAGATGTCGGCCTATGCATAGCATGTGATCTAAGCAGATTGCACAAGTCTCATGAAAATATGGGATACATTACTCACCGTAATCGTATTTCTGAGCTTGTATCTGCTTAGATTCACATGCTGTGCATAGGCCAACATCTAGTGGAAGCTGCGGAGTATTACAGTTTGTTTTTCGAAACTGGAAAATGGGCGTCGACACAGGGCGTGCAAGTAATACTATCTCTAGTGTGACGTCCACTGTACCCATGATCCCTCATGCGTCTAGGACCCTCAGATTGTATTTTTCCTGAAATGAGGTAGCATGAGGAGTAGCGCGAGTATAGATTATCCAAGCAGATAGATAGAAAGATAAGACTACAAGCATCCATGTGCCTTATCTCAGAGGGGAGGAAGGGTGGGTCGCATGTGAATCCAAGCAGATACAAGCATCAGAAATACAATTACGGTGAGTAATGTATCCCTTCAAAGGCTTGTGGAATCTGCTTAGATCACATGCTGTGCATAGATTAGCGAGCAGTGTTAGAAGAAGGAGGTGGGATGTGAGAAGGGTCATGAGCAAATAAATGTCTTAGAACCGCTTGTCCCACTTGAGTATCTGTCTTGGAATGGGTGTCAATGTAGTAGTGCGGAGTAAGTGTGAATAGAGCTCCAGGTAGCTGCTTTGTAAATGGTGTCAAGGGGCACATTTACAATAAAAGCCAGCGTGGCCCCCCATGTCTCTTGTAGAGTGGGCTCTTGGCATGAAAGGCAGAGTTTTTCCAGAAAGAGAGCAACGCAGCTGGATCCAGTTTATAATCCACTTAGAGATGGCACCTTTAGAGACACAATCTCCCTCTTTGCCTGTAGCTATGGAGACAAACAGTTGGTCTGTTTTCCTTAGCGGTCTGGTTTTGTTTACATAATATAGGACCACCTTACGCACATCTAGGGTGTGTAGTTTCACCTCAGCCGAGCTTTGTGGGTCCTGGAAGAAATCCAGAAGCTCGATGGACTTGTTCACGTGGAACTTGGAAATAAACTTAGGTGAGAACCTAGGGTGTGTTCGTAAAACCAGTTTATCTTTATGCACAGTAAAGAAAGGATCCTGCACAGACAGAGCCTGAATTTTACGGACCCTTCTTATAGACGTAATGGCTACCAAGAAGGCAGTTTTATACGTCAGGTGTTTGAGACTGCTCTTATGCATGGGCTCGAAGGGAGGGCCCATGAGTTTAGCAAGCACCACATTAAGGTCCCACCCTGGTGGTGGGTCAGAAATTGGAGGGTGAAGTCTCTTTACTCCTTCCATGAAGGCTTTAACCACTGGTACTTTCCACCACAATACTCTGTTATGCGAGGTGGTGCAAGCTGACAGAGCTGCCAGGTGTACCTTGATTGAATTAAATACCAACCCTGCGTCCAGCAGGTGGAGCATGTAGGTGCTATAGTGGAAGGAGTGCAATCAACTGGGTTGATTTGCTTATTCTGGCACCAGATAACACATCTTTTCCATTGCTCTAGGAAGACTTGTGTTTGGCTTCCTAGATTCTTTTAGGATGTCCATACAGCTCTGAGGTAAATTGAGATATCCAAACTCTATGACCTCAGGAGCCATGCTGCCAGGTTCATTGAGTTGGGTTGAGAATGTACTGTCTGACCTTGGTGCTGGGACAGTAGGTTGTACCAGCATGGCAGCTTGATGGGTTCGCACACCGCTAGTATGCGCAAGTGTGGGAACCACGGTTGCCTCGCCCACATGGGAGCAACTAGGACGAGCGTCATCGATTCCCTGTTGACCACCTTCCTGATGAGGGGGTTGGTGGAAAAGCGTACGCAAACATCCCTGACCAGTTCATCCACAGGGCATTCCCCTTGGAGTCTGGTTGGGGGAACCTGGATGCAAATCCTGGGCACCGTCTGTTTTTGCTTGTGGCGAATAGGTCTATAGTGGGGAAACCCCACTGAGAGAAGAGATCTTCTACGATTTCTCTGTGTAGACACCATTCATGTTCTTGTGGGAGGGAATCCCTGCTCAAAGAGTCCGCCAGAGAATTGAGATCCCCTGGAACATGTTGAGATGACAGGTAGATGTTCCGTCTGAGTGCCCATATCCAAATTTTCTGGGCAAGCTTGGACAGATTTGGCGAACGAGTCCCTCCTTGCTTGTTCAGGTAAAACATTGCTGTTGTGCTGTCTGTCAGGATCTGCACTGACAGGTTTAACAGGTAGGGCTCGAACGCTTGAAGTGCTCTGAATACTGCCAGAAGCTCGAGCAGTTTGATATGATTCTTGGCCACTGAGTGAGACCAGAGACCCTGAGCTGTGTGGTGGAGAAGGTGTGCTCCCCACCCTGACAGGGATGCGTCAGTTGCGACTACAGCCTGTATCTCGGGATCGTAAAAGGGTTTCCCCCTTGACAGGTTTTCTCTTGTCCACCAGTGAAGTCTTTGTACAAGTGTTGGCGAAACAACCACTAGATCGTCCCACTGGCCGCTTGCCTGAGACCACTGTTTCGCCAACCATTCTTGCATGGGACGCATGCGCAGACGCGCGTGGGGGACCAGGTAAATACATGACGCCATCATGCCCAGCAAACGCATCGCTTTGCGCACTGTTATCTGGCGACCGGCCTGATATAGCGGAATTTGCAGCATTAGATTCCGAATTCTTTCCTCTGATGGAAAGGCCAACCCTTCTTGTGTGTTTAGGACAGTTCCTAGGAACTGTTTGGAGGTGCTTGGCACCAGACTTGACTTCTTCTCGTTTATGTAGAAACCCAATTCGAAGAGGAGGTTGATAGTTCTTTGAATGTTTGATCTGCAAATTACTGTGGTCTCCCCCATGATGAGCCAGTCGTCCAGGTAAGGGTACAATGGGATCGCCTCCCTGCGTAGATGTGCCGCCGCCACCGCCAGTACCTTGGTGAATACCCTTGGAACCGAGGCTATAACAAAGGGCAGTACCTTGAACTGGTAGTGCCGACTGTCCACCTTGAAGCGCAAGAATCTTCTGTGCGCTGGGAACATGGTAATATGAAAATAGGCATCTTTCATGTCCAATGTTGCCATGTAATCCCCCTTTTTTGTTTTTAGGAGGGGGATTACCTCTTGGAGAGTCGTCATGCGAAACTTTTGGGGCTGGACATACTTGTTTGCAAGCCGTAAATCCAATACTGGGCGCATTGTCAAATCTTTTTTTGGCACAAGGAAGTAAGTTGAATAAATACCCTTGCTTACCTGGTGTCCCGGGATGAGTTCTGTCGTGTCCTTTGCTAGAAGATTGGCGATCTCTTCGAGGAGGATCTTCTGGTTGTCTAATGAATGTATCTTTTGACGTGGAGGGTGGTTTCGGGGATGCTCCAACAGTTTTATGCAGTATCCTGCGGACACTGTGGACAGCACCCATCTGTCTGATGTGATCCCTTCCCAAGCTTTGGTGAAGTTGGAAATGCGTCCCCCCTACTGGGGATACGTGAAAAGGGACCATCAACGGAACGTCACTGTTTTGCGAGAGGCGTGCCGCCGCCTCTATTGGGGCTGCCTCTACCCTTACCACGTCCCTTCTTGTTACCCCTGCCATAATCCGGGGTAGACTGCTGGTTGTTGTTATTCCATGGTGTACCCTGCCCCTGGGAATAGTGGGAGCCTCTTTGTGAGTTTTGGCAGCGTGGGCGACGAAAATTGCCATTCCCTCTTTGGTTAGGGGGTTTGTTGGTTAACTGGCCCAGGGATTTGAGAGTCTCGTATTCATCTTTCGCATTTTTTAAGGCATCCTCTACCGCCTTACCAAACAGTAGATCGAGCTACACAGGTTTGTCTATCAAGTATGCTTGTGTCTCGGGTTTAAACCCCGATTGTCTTAACCAAGCATGTCTTTTGATAACAGTGCTCTCTGCCATCAGTCTGCCGGCGTTATCCGCGGCATCAAAGGTCGCCTTAAGGATGCAACCGGATACGGCTCTTCCCTCCGACTGAAAGGGGACCCTGACGTCTATGGAAACAAGGCGGGTCACCACACACGATAGAGACGCCAGACACAAGGTTTTATTCCCAAAGCTAGGGTTTTATTGCAAAGCAAAAGTCTCAGTTGGCCAACTCGGTCTCACGCCCGCGACGTGTATCTCTAGACCTCAAGGGACGCAAGAGAGTGAATTACGCACATCAGTTACATATATACAAAATGCATATCAAACAATCAGCTATGACATGTTTAACACCCCCCTTTATTGGGTTTCTTTGAACTTGGTGTGATGATGGACATCTGCGACCACTATGACACCTTCAAACATCTATTCTAGTAACAATATGCAATTTGTGAGTGCGAAGGCATCTTTCGGTTATTGAATAGAACACGGCACTTCTGTTCTTGGAAGCAAACTACATACGGGGGGGGGAGTTGCATTCCGGACCTTGCTATCTATCAGGTGCTATTCGCGTCCTGGGAACCGACATGCTCTAGCGGGCTCAGCAAAGGGGGGCCGTTAGAACAGCATAATTCAAGCCTTTAGCTGTATTATTCTAACATATTCTACCATATAACGAGACTGGCTGGCAGCTGTGAAATGATTAAATGCCCTGCAGCTCTGCTTCAAGGCTACATTCGGGAGAGAGCCGGGCATTCTTCCTGGCGCGTCCTACGTTTGTGTTTCAGCGAACTCTTCTTATCCTCAGGGCCCTGCGGCCTTGTCCTTTTCACACACAGACAACAATGTTCCACATTCGAGCAGTGCAAGCGGAAAATATACTGCGAAGCAATAGGAACAGAAAGCAATGGTTAGAAAACAAAATGGCGATTCTTGCTACATAAAAATGGCCGTTCATTGGCAAACTCGAAAACCTATATTCTGTCGTATCGTGCATGAGATGGTTGGTCCACGGCCACCAAAATGCGTTTGCGGTCTCAAAGTAGAGGCATCCGTATTTCTAGACTGACAAACCCTCCTTTGGCCGTATGCCAAACGTCTCATCTATTTATTGAAACCTTCTCTAGTGGTGATGAATCTGAAGTACTTATATCTGAGTCTTGCATGCTATCGTGGACATCATTGTCTTCATCAATATCTATTGCCATCAACTCTTTTACTGCTCTCATCTCATTTTGGTCTGGGCTAGTTCGATCATGAGGTTGTTTTTTCTTTGTTATCATATGCATGCATCCTTCCGTACATCCCTCAGTTACCTCTGCGCAAACTATGGGTAAACAATGTATACAACAACAGCACTTTAGGAATATTCAGAACACCACTACTAATATTGAGATCAACTTCCATCCCCAAGATCGCTGTATTCCCCAAAACCAAGATCCTATTCCCCAGCTCCCTTCTCCCGTGGGGAGTTCAGAGCTTAGAACGTGCATTTTCTTTATTGCTTCAAAGATCGTGGGGGAATAGTCATCGACATAAACGCAACATGCTGATCCCACTATTTTGCAAATTCCCCCACGATCAACCAGGATTACATCGAGAGCCATTCTATTTTGCAGCGTCATTAACCTTATTCCTCTTTCTTCCAACGTCATGTTAAATAATATATCTGTTGTTGTGTTTATTGTATTCTTTAGGATTCTGGACAGTTGCTTTATATTATAGGAGTTCACTATCTGTCCTAAGAATGGAATGAATGATTTCGCTACATCAGTTGCTATTAAAACACCTTTGTCAGTCCTTTTGACTCTAGTTCTGGATAATCTGGCCATGGCTGCTGTTTCTAAGAGGAATACTCCTGGGAAGAGTAGCCCTAGGTAACATGTACCTCCCCAGTTTCTAGGCAACCAAGGGTATGCTTTCTCTCCACATATAAAATAAACTGGATCACCTACGTATACTGGTTCTATTTCCCATTTTAGTACTACTGTATTCATACAACTAGTATATGTTCCGACTGAAAAAGAGCCTTTCTTTTTTAGACAAAAAGGGACAGTTCTTGGGCTATAATTCACTGTGTAAAATAGGGGAATTGCATCTTTGTCCCCTTCTGTTCTTACACGAAACGTCATTACAGATGTTTTTTCTGGCGGGGACAATCTATCTCGTCTATTTTGTCGTGTTATCTTCCGTGTACGTTTCCTCGTGGGCTCTGGGGCTATTACTTGTGCTTTATGAAAAATGGAACAACCCACAGGGTTCATTATTATCTTCTCAAACTCATTCATGTTGGTTCTGTCTAATTGACCCGTATTACTCTCATTCCATTTCCCATACAACATTGCACCTAAAGATGCACTACATGCAGAACTTAATGGTAATGGCTGCACATACCACCCTATTCCTTTTCCGGCATGCTGTGGTAAATGGGCACATACCCAGCAGTTTGTTTTCTTCAGGATTGCATGTGTCATGTTCATTATCAGCAGTAAGGTGTTATTTCCAAAACCTTCCCTGTGTTTTTCTTCCATTGGGGGTAGGGTATAAGTGATCACCTGAACCAGGCTTTCAGTAGTGGATATATTAATTATTGGTAAAAACATTTCTAATGGGTGTATTGTTTCTACCCACCATAATATTAGGGTTGTCAATATTGGTGCTACCACGCTCATAAAGCACATTATTATTGTTAGTGCCAGCATACCATTTGTTTTACTGTGCGTTTTTCTGAAACTTATAGTCTTTATAACTAACTCATTCTAAGCGGTGGTGGTGCAGGAGGCGGCTGGAACCGGTCCTGGCATGTTTCTCATTGTCCTTTTTTAATCACAGCTCGTTGTGGATATCTTTCTTCGTCGCGCTTGCTCTGATGTTAATAAGTTCAATGGAATTGTCACAGTTCAGTTTTGCCTGTCCTTTTAGCCTGGATTCGATTATTCGTTTTTAGGCGAGATCACTTGTCCCTTCTTATACTGCTCAGAGGACCTTTGATCAGTTATCGCCTCAGTATCATGTGCGCCCAGCTTGTCCGCTCTGGTTCCGGACACATGTACTTTTTATGATTGCACTGAGGAGCTGCGAGTCTTGAATTGTCCGATTTGCACAATTCTCACGCTTCTCTCCTCTACACCCCTGGTTCCTTCTCCGTCCATGAGCTGAACCAGAGGTTGACATAAACACCAAAAAAGACTGCGGATCACTTTGTTTTCCGAGGCCGCAGGTTGTATCGCCTTGCTCCTAGTATCGTATGATCCGTGAACAGTGGCGATGCACTTTCAGATTCAGGCTTGAAGTCAGCCTTTGGCGCTACTGCAGGTGCTGGTGTGCGACGCGCCAATGATGCAGATCCATTTTTTGGCGTGCTGGTGGGCGCCAAAGGGGTACACAATTTGGTTTTGCTGGTATCTGCAAGGCAGATTTCACGCCAGTCAGCAGTGATGTTGATTCTGCTGGGCAACATTGGGGCACTCTTTGCCCTCCCCCCCCTTTTTGGCAATCGTCTCAGGCTTTGTTTCGAGTTTCACTTCTCGTTTTGGCAGATTAGATGGCTGCTCACTGGCAACAGTTTCTTTCGTTTCTGGGACCGCTGTCTCTTTCCGGTCATCAGTGTCAGGCAAGACTTTCAGTGCAGTTGGAATCTTTTTGGCATGGGTGGCATGGATCCACAACTTCCTTCCATCCACCCGTATTGCCGTCTGCGTCGCCAAAAGTACTTGATGGGGCCCGCGCCACCTGGGTGCTAATGATGACTTTCTTTCAAAGTTTTTTTAGCAGCACCCAGTCTCCTGGCTCTAGCACGTGCCCTGGACCGGTGTACCTTACTGGTAATGCCTCCTGCACCTGCTGAAGAATCAAACGCAATTTCTGCATTAAAAGGCCACAATAAGTACTAAGCACAGGATGTTCTATCTCACTAAGTCGTTTTGGCTGAGGTGCGCACCAAACATTTGACGGCCTCCCCATTACGATTTCGTACGGGAAGAGCCCAGTTTTAGCCTGTACAGAAGTACGCATGCATAATAGTGCTATTGGTAATGCATCCACCCAACTCAACTTGCTTCCCTCACAAATCTTGCTAATCTTTGATTTATGAATCCCGTTGTGCCTCTTCACAAGACCTGCAGAACTCAGATGCCTTGAACTATGGAATCTCTTATCAATCTGGAGACCAGCACATATCTGTAATACCACTGCACCCACAAAATGCGGTCCATTATCAGACCATAGGACCCGGGGCAAGCCAAATCTGGAAAAATACTCCAACATTACTTTTGCCGTACTCATTGCTGTGCAATCTTTCAAAGGATATGCCTCCACCCACTTACTGAATGCACAGATTACCACCAAGACGTATTTTAAGTTTTGGCACCTCTCCATCTCTATGAAATCAAAATGAACTACCTCAAACGGCATGGAGGGCGGGCCAAAACTGCCTGTTGGAGTCACTGTTCCCTTTCCTACATTGTGTTGTAAACACGTGATACAGTTCTGCACCAACCTCTCTGCATTCTTTTTTAGGTTTACATTCTGCCATACTGTAGAAAGGTGCTGTATCATTTTTCTTGGCACAGATGTGCGTAGGGCTGTGGGCCATTGTGACCATTGCAGTCACATACAAATTTGGCAACATCCAGTTTCTAGTTCCCTTGTCCACCCAACAACCCTCCAAATCCAACTCAGCAGATCCCTCTGCCCATCCCTGTATTTCATAGGCCGTAGCCTCGGCCTGCATTTCTTTGACAGTCACAACTCCATCTTCTATCATACAGGGTACTTCCTCTGTCTGAACCGTCATCATGGTATTCAAATCAGTGGCAGTTTGTTTCGCAATTCTGTCTGCAAACGCATTTCCCTTTCCTATTTTGCATGTTACTTTTTTAAGTGCCTCGCATTTCACTATTGCTAGGCGCTTTGGAAACGTGAGCGCAGACAGCAATCGTACAATCAAAGGGCCATGTTGAATTCTGGCACCATGTGATGTCAGAAACCCTCTCTCAGCCCAGAGTCGACCAAAGTTATGAACCACTCCAAAAGCATACTGACTATCAGTATATATATTCACATTCAAATTTTCAGAAATCTCGCAGGCTCTGGTCAATGCTATTATTTCCGCGGCTTGTGCTGAATTATAGGGGATTCTTTTACTTTCTACAACACTCTCTAGGGTAGTGATAGCGTATGCGGCAGTTGTCGTGCCATCTGGTAATTTAAAACATGAGCCGTCACAAAATAACTCTCCATCCGGCTCTTTCTGTGGAATATCACTTAAATCAACTCTTCCCTTGGTTTCTTCCTCAGTGACCATTAAGCAATCGTGGGGGGGGTTATTCATTCTTTCCAATTTCTTTTATGGTTAGTGGCATTAATTCTGCAGGATTCAAAGCGCTACACCTCATAATTTGGATATGGGGCGCGAACAAGATAATCTCATATTTTGTAAATCTAGCAAAGGTGAGGTGTTGCGTCTGTGTCCTATTTAATAGAACGTCTATGGCATGTGGCACCATCAGAATTAAAGTGTGCCCCAATACCATCCCTTTCGTTTGTTTCACTGACGCAGCAGCCGTCGCGACAGATCGCAAACATCGTGGTAGTGTGCACGCTACAGGGTCCAGAGCAGAAGAAAAATAGCTGCACGGCCTATTTCTTCCACCTTGTTCCTGTGTCAAAACCGCCAATGCACATCCTTCACTTTCACACACAAATAGTCTAAAAATGTTCTCATAGTTCGGCGTACCCAAAACTGGAGCCGAGCATAATGCAGTTTTCAATCCATCAAATGCTCTCTGACATTCCTCATCCCACTGCAAAGGCATAACCGCATCTTTTCTAGTTAAATTCACTAATGGTTTCACAATTAATGCAAAATTACCAATCCATTGTGGGCAATATGAAGCCATGCCTATTAGGGCTCTGACTCCTTTTTGTCTCTTTGGAATAGGCATACAAGAAATCCTTTCTATGCGTTCTGGCGTTAGTCTTCTCCCTCCTTTCAAAAGTAGGTAGCCCAAATAAGCCACCTCCTTTCGATTATACTGAAATTTCTTCAAACTAGCTTTATGGCCATGTGCCGCTAGGTGTTGTTAAGCAGAAACCTGTGCAGTTCCCTCTGGGACCACTGCAAAAGATTTAAGATTACAGGTGTTGGCAGTAAACCCACTTGGTAGCAGTCTGCACCACACAGATTCACTGTGGTAGCTGTGGCTGAGCAGTCAGACTTCCCTCAAGAAGAGTTAGGCAGTATATAGAGGATACAGGATAGGTACAGAGTCACAGTAGTACAAACGAACACTGACCAGAGCTAGGTGTAAAAGTATATACTTATTTATTTTAAAGGCACACTCATAAAATTACACTAGCACAGAAAAAGGTAAGTAAGTCAAAACACAGTCACTATTACTTATATGTACATCCCTAGTCATTTGTTGGACAAGTCTAAGTTAACACCACTTATTTCCAAACAGAGGGGAGCGCTTAACGTCAGATGGCACTCCAACAAGTTATTAGAAAAGGGAGGGAAAAGCAGAAATAATGAAAGCAGCAAGGTAAAACACTTTCCACATAAGGTTAGCAAAGGCAGTCAACTGTGGAACAAGGAGAATTGATTTGTTGCCCGCTTCAGAGAGAGCCAGGTAAAAATATGCCCAAGATCACACAATGTCACAAGTCTTTGCAGGTAAGTAGAAAAGGTTCTACTGAGTTTAGAAAAAGTTTAGTTAGGGTGTCCCAGGCTTACCCAGGGTCGAGAGCCGAGGGCTAAATCTACCCCGTACAATCGGTGGCAAGGGAAGCCGGGCGGAACACAGTACCTTTAAAAGTGGAAAGGATCCTCCAGCGGAGGTAGTTGTTCCTGGTAGTGGGTGCAAGTTGCGGCGTCGTCCAGGGGAAGAGGTGAGCTCGACGTGGAGGAAAGCTGCAGGCCGTTGCACTACCAGGGATGAGACCAGCCGTGGAGTTTTCCGGTCACCAAGGAGTTTACCCCTCTTTCGCGGTTGAGGTAAAAAGTGGTATCCCGGTTGCCGGGGTGCTTGGCACAGGCAAGGCGGCCACGAGATGCTTCGGGACGGCGAAAAGGCGGCAGCAACTGGTTGTCCCCACCAGTTAAGGAAAAGAGACTCTCCGGCGGGAGATCTCCTCTGTCGTCGGAAAAAGTGGTGAGACGGTTCCGCAGGGCTTCACCGGTGGTGTCGTCTTGGCAGGTCGTCTCGGCTTATCCCTCTTCGGCTTCTTAGGTCCTGTGGCGACTTCTTAAGAACCAGTCCCAAAAACCCTGCTTTTATGCAGCAAACCCCCATTCATACAGCCTAGCTGTCACTCAAACATGCTAAGTGGTGAGCGGGGTGGCTCACCACTTGGGCCAATCACACCAGAGTGCGACATAAGTTGGCAAGGCAACTCAGTCCAGGGTGCCTAAACCCCCTCCCACACTCCCTGTGGTACCCAGACAGAATGGCACCACTGTGGAGGGCTTCTGTGCAGAAGCCCGCCAAAAGTGGAACAAAGGCTCGACTCGGGTTCAGGGTTACTGAAGTAAACCTAGACGCCATTTTGGCGGCGAGTTCTGGCAAAAAATCCCAACCGGTGAATTTATATTAAATAAATAAACCGGCGGTATCTTTAACATTGCACCAAAAAGTGGTGCATTAAAATCAATGGGAAATCCCATTGGGAAATATTCCGGTGGAATATTTCCGTGGTATCCACTGCCACCAGCCAGAAACTCGGCGAGGGGGGACGGGACAGTACCCCCATCGACAACAGACCTAGGGGCAATCTAATTGCCCCTACCAGTACTTCCACAGTATGATGGTTTGTACTGGTTAAGTTCCTAAGTTAAGACTAGTAAAGTCAATGGTGACTTTACAGACCCAGGGAGACAGTAGTCAGTCCCAGGGTGTGGAGTCTATGTTTGGGGGTCTCTATGACACCCCTGTGTTACTGCACTGAGGGTGCTGTGTAACACACATTTAAAAACCAAGGATAGCCTATGGGGAAGAAATACCCCCTAGCCCATAAGCACATAGCAAGTCACAGTAACACTCTCAAATCATGTCCAAGAGTGAGGGTAAAAGAGTCTCACTCTTGGCAGGAGAAAAAAAATAAACCCCAAAAATCCAGCAAAGCTCACTAGGTTAGGAAATTCAGCCTAAACAGAGAATTCTCCCTAACAGGTGTGACAGTAGTAATACAGTGCTTTCTTTACAAATCTCCTCTGTGTCTGCAGCTAGCAATAAATCGTCTATGTATTGCAAAAGTACACAACCTATGGGTAATTCCAGCATGTCTAGCTGTTCTTTTAATGCTCTACTGTAAATACTTGGACTTTCCGTATAACCTTGCGGAATCCGCGTGAATGTAAATGATCGTCCTCCTAATGTGAACGCAAACAAATATCTACTGTCCTTGTCTACTGGAATACTAAAGAATGCGTTTTTTCAAATCTATTACACTAAAATATTCTGCTGAAACAGGTATCATTGTCAATATTGTAGTGACGTCTGGCACTAGAGGAAATTGCGGATCTACTACCTTATTCAATGCGCGTAGATCAATTATGAAACGGTATGGTACCTCATTACCTCCTTTTTTATAAACTGGAAGAATCAGGCTGTTGCATGTACTGCCTGTGATTTCCTCTATTACCCCTAATTTCAGCAAATCGGTAACAATACTCTTCAATCCTTTCTCACCTTCAACGGAAATTTTGTATTGGGGTATTCGCGGTAGGGTAACACCTTCTTTCAAAATAATCTTTACTGGCTCTATCTTTAAACATCCCACATCGTTGTCATGCATTGCCCATGTACAGGTTGGTACTTTACTTAGTTCCCCCGGTAACGCTTCAGACATGAATTCTGACACCGGGGCATCGTGTGGCCATATCGTTAGAAACACTCCGTCTGCCGTGCAATGTATAACAGAACATAATTTTTTCAACAAATTTAATCCCAACAAATTTTCTCCACAATTTTCTGTTAGAAGGAAAGGACAATGTTCAGTAAATGGTCCTATGGTAACTGGGACTGGTTTGGACACTGGGTTTATGACTGGTGTACCTGCGAACCCTACGGAAATATTCTTTTGCCCTGACAGTGGTATATTCGGAACCAAGTGATGGTCTATTGAACAATTCTGTGCTACTGTATCTACAACAAAGCGGTGCTCCTCATTCCCGACTCGCATTTCTACGTAGGGTCCTCTCTGATTCACGGGAATAGACACTGGTTCTGACCCCTCTCCTGTGCTATCCTATTGGGGAAATAACACATCGTCCGATGTGCAATCATTACTATTACTGTAATACGTGTTTGGCTGTGTATCGAAAACATTTCCACTCTTCCCTCTATTTCCCCCACTCTGATTTCCATATTGTTGATTTTGCTGTCCCCGATTCTGGTTTGGGGCATTTTGGTTTTGGCCTTGGTTTTGATTACCTCCGTTATTATGATGTTACTGCATACTATTCCTATTTGGTCCATTCGCTCCTGGGTGTCCTTTGTGCTGTCTCCTCTGACCAGACCCATTTCTATTCTGTAGATGCTGGCATTGCGTTTGCAATGTCCTTCCTCTTTACAATATGCACACTGATTCGGCCCCACTGTTCCCCCATGCATATTCGAACTACTCCTTCCTTGTGCGTTCCCTCGCCCTCTATTATGTCCTACTACTTGCTGCATTAACACTCGTGTCTTTAGATTTACCCTATTCCCTCTCTTCTTTTTCTTTTCCTGCAGTCACTCTGCGCTCATAATATTGGGCCATATGCAGTACTTCGCCCAACGTTTTTGCTTGCCATGCACTCTCTGATGTCATTATTAGATCCTGAATTGGAAGTTTTAACCCCCTCACATATTTGTCAACAAATAACCTCTTTCCTGCTTCTGAACCCACATCCTGCCCGCTGAAGTTTGTGAATACTTCTTCAAATCTATTAAAATAATCTGTAGCCAACTCATCTTTGCCTTGTACACATGCAGTCAATGTGTCCCATTGGATTCTTTTCTCTGGGACAATTGTTTTTAACTTCTGTACTATACGTGCTGGTAACGCCGCCAGGTTCGCTCCTGGTGTCCCTCCAACCGCTTTATTTATATCTTCTATTATCACGTCCGCCCATGTGGTGCCAAAGACCGTTGTGTCATCTACCTTGCTTATTTGTTTCCATATGTCTGCTGGCAGGATCACCGGGAACATTAGGTCTATATCACCCATGGTAAGCACGGATGATTGTAGGCAGGACTCTACTTCCTTGTTAAACCATGGAGAATTCTTTCTTATATCGGGAATCGTCTGCTTTATGTTGTTCACCTCCTGTCTGGAAAAGGGGACATGCACATATTGGGCAGTGTAATGGGCTGGTGTCACCTGCGCCGCTGCACCGCCCACTGCGGGAACCTCCACTTTGGGCACAAAGGTAGGTGGGACCTCTCTCATAGGAAATGCCCCACTTACTGTCCCTCCCCCTTCTCTTAGATGTAACAATATTCCCAGATCCAATGATAGGGCTGTTTCTCCAGTCCCTCGCTCTAGTGCCCTTCAATATACTGCCATTATTTCGGGCGGGCGGGCTGGCCTTATCATTTTTTATATCTTTATCTAATAAATGTTCAACCATCGATTGTAGCGCTTTTCTTTTCATAGGCATGGAATATTCATCAAATATCTTGTGTATCTCCATTGTGGGAATACTAGGATCTGACATCCATCTAAACGCTTCTCGCATACATACTTTCAACTTGTCGCCCCTTTGTACTGACATCGAATGTCGTATATATGGCTCTACAGTTTCCTTCCTATTTCTCCCGATATCTCTACTCCTGTACCCAGGTGCAGTAAACATTTCGGCATAGTCATTATCTAATTCATCTTTAAGCTCAAAAAGTCTATACACATGTTCTCTCACTTCTTCATCCCTCTCCCTACAGCGTGCCAATGCATTCAAATCTAACAATCGGTGCGGTGGTAATTTCCCAATTAGCTGTTTCCATTTCTCCACCAAATATTCACCCATTAATTCCAACACTACCTGTCTTTCGTTGCTTCTACGAAAGTCATATCGAAGCCAATGTTGCCGTCCCATCATTCCCGTCTATATACATCTCTGCCTGTTGCTGCAATTGCACCTTCCTTTCTTTGCTGATTGCGCTGCGGGTTACCCTCGTGCACCCCCTTTGGTCAGTCCCGCCTCTTGCCCCCGCGGTTTCAACTTCAACCCCGGGAGGAACGGACGGTACCGAGTCTGTGTCTAAGGCGGGAGGTGCGGATGGGACAATGGGAACAGGGAGTGTCTGTTGTGGGCCTGGTTCGCTAATAGGAAGTGTTACGTGCGCGGTCTGTGGCTGTGGGAGGGCTTGAGCTACCGGAGGGGGAGCTTGGGCTACGGGCAATAGCTACTGACGTGTCTGGTCTTACTTCTGATCGTGGGCCTTGTTTTGTATGGGTCAATATATTTTCTATCAATTCATCTGCTATGTGTAATTCTCGCTGCGGGTATATCTTTTCTATATTCAACTGGTCACGCCTGCCTGCCCTTCTTAGACTCTCAGTCCACTCCTCCTCTTCTTTTTCTTCCGCTACCTCACCTTTTGATTTATGCCTGCGCGCATGTTTTGCTCTGCTTTTAAATCAGAGCATTGCTTCCTTTCTCCAGTCTTTAATAGTCTCAAATGCTGCAGGACGCGCTTTCTTTCTCATCAACACCCTTTCCAAGTTATCTATCCTCGCCATCTCAAAACTACCATTAATCGGCCACTGATGGTCTTGTTGCTTTCTGGTTTGCCTATGCCAAGTCTCACAGAATATTATGGCACCCACTCCATACTTCACATACATCTCATACGCCGGCGTTCCCCCAGGTGGTACAATTTGGCCATCTTCCAAAGATGGTCTACCACAGCAGAAAAACCCTGCTAGGGTGGACAATACCCGAGGCATGTTTCAACCTTCCCCCTGGTTAATCAACCTTACCTAGGGCGTTTGATTTTGCAAAGTCAACTCTCAACCAATATCAGGATGCTCTGAATCGGGGAATGACTCACCTGATAAATCAAGTTGTCTGTATACTGACGCACCAAAGGATGTCGTGTCTGTGTTTCTTGGCTTCCGCCTCGTTTCGGGACCCTCGCCTCCTTGTTCTCTAGCCCGGCACGTCGATCAGGGATCAGATGTGTGCAGATCTGCAAAGGAGTTTCATCACTTTTACAGGGCGCCCCGAACACCTCTTGATCCCGGCTCGATCGTCCCGTCCTCGCCGTTCTCTGCCTTTCTCAATTACAACGTTACGCGAAGGAACAAGTGGGGGAGGGTCCCTATTCGGGCGCCATCTTGAAAGGGGCCCCTAGGGCACCCTGACGTCTATGGAAACAAGGCGGGTTACCACACACGATAGAGACGCCAGACACAAGGTTTTATTCCCAAAGCTAGGGTTTTATTGCAAAGCAAAAGTCTCAGTTGGCCAACTCGGTCTCACGCCCCGCAACGTGTATCTCTAGACCTTGAGGGACGCAAGAGTGAATTACGTACATCAGTTACATATATACAAAATGCATATCAAACAATCAGCTATGACATGTTTAACACCCACCTTTATTGGGTTTCTTTGAACTTGGTGTGATGATGGACATCTCCGACCACTATGACACCTTCAAACATCTATTCTAGTAACAATTTGCAATTTGTGAGTGCGAAGGCATCTTTCGGTTATTGAATAGAACACAGCGCTTCTGTTCCTGGAAGCGAACTACATACGGGGGGGGGGGGGGAGTTGCATTCCGGACCTTGCTATCTATCAGGTGCTATTCGCGTCCTGGGAGCCGATATGCTCTAGCGGGCTCAGCAAAGGGGGGCCGTTAGAACAGCATAATTCAAGCCTTAAGCGGCTTTCGATCTGGTTAATCATCAAATCCTTTGCCAACACCTGAAATCAGCGGCACATTTTTCTGAAACTGCCACTAACTGGATCAGATCCTTCCTAGACAACAGACTTATGAGAGTATTCTCACCCACCGACTCCGCCGACCCATCTCCGGTCCCATGCGGAGTTCCACAAGGGTCGTGCGTATCTCCCACGCTCTACAACGTTTTCACCAAACCCCTGTTCGATGTGCTTGACTATCTGGGTGTGACCTACACTAATTATGCAGATGACACCCAGATACTCATGCCCATCACTGGTGATTACATTGCAGACACCAAAGCTTTGAACAACGTATACCAAGTCGTCCAAGCATGGATGGCACACCACGAGCTCTGTCTCAATGATGACAAGACAGAGCTCCTCATCCTTGGTACCCAACAAAGACTCAGCAAACTTGACCCTTCATTCAGCACTTTCAACATTGATGGCAATACCATCAAAGTGGCTAAAGAGACCAAAACTCTGGGGATCTACCTCGACGCCACACTGTCCATGAACCGACAAACCAACGCAGTCGCCTCAGCATATGCCTACACCTGCAAGCTGATCACTGCTTGTCGCCCATTCCTCTCCACCCAGAACTGCATCACTCTCGCTAGGACACTGGTTATGTCCAAACTTGATTATTGCAACGCATTGTATGAAGGCACTAACCAACGGAACCTCAACAAACTCCAAACCGTCCAAAATAATGCTATCAGAGCAGCCCTAGCCATCCCTAGGTCGGCGCACATCTCTGACACTAGGAAGAGTTTAAATTGGCTCTCCGTCGCACAAAGAATTGCGCTCAAATCCCTGACTCTCACTCACAAATGTGTCAACAACCAGGCCCCTACCTACTTAACATCCTGCTTCTCATACTACACCCCCTCACGGATGTTAAGATCTGCCCAAGCCCAATCGCTCACTATCCAGAAATACAACCTGAAATCTGCCGGTGGCGTCAGCTTCCCAGTCCTTGCCTCCAAACTCTGGAACTCCGTGCCACTCGCCATCAGAACGCTCCCGTCTGCCACTCTTTTCAAAAACAAAGCCAAGCTATGGCTATCCTCTACTCCTTACTCACCACCAGTATAAGCTATGCTGCCCCACTACTATAGCAATACTTGTACCTGGACTATGAAGTCACTATTCTTTTGCCTGTATCTCAGTCTGCCACTTTTACACCGTTGTGCCTCAATGTATGCAACTGCGATTATGACTGCTGAATGTTCTGTAACTGTTCCTCATTTTCTAAGATATGCGCCTGGTTGCCCTCTGGCCTAGCGCGCTATACAAATAAAATAAATACAAATTATTCTAACATATTCTACCATATAACGAGACTGGCTGGCAGCTGTGAAATGATTAAATGCCCTGCAGCTCTGCTTCAAGGCTACATTCGGGAGGGAGCCGGGCATTCTTCCTGGCGCTGACTACGTTTGTGTTTCAGCGAACTCTTGTTATCCTCACGGCCCTGCGGCCTTGCCCGTTTCACATACACACAACAATGTTCCAGAGTCGAGCAGTGTAAGCGGAAAATATACTGCGAAGCAATAGGAACAGAAAGCAATGAGCAATGGTTTGAAAACAAAATGGTGATTCTTGCTACATCAAAATGGTCGTTCATTGGCAAACTCGAAAACCTATATTCTGTCGTATCGTGCATGAGACGTTTTTTTTCCACGGCCACCAAAATGCGTTTGCGGTCTCAAAGTAGAGGTATCGGTATTTCTAGACTGACACGACGCAACCTGTGCCAACTGGCTTTTTAAAGGTTCCGGGCGGAGTCAATGAGCGCCGCAACTTCTTCCCACTGACGGCAGTTGTAACTCGCCAGCAGGGTGGTGGAGTTGGCAATCCTTGCCTGGTAGGCAGAAGTGGAGGCTACCTTCCTTCCCAACCCATAGATCTTCTTGCTCTCCTTGTTGGGGGGACCTTCAGACGATGATGTGGGTGTTCCCACCCTCTTTCAGGTATTAGACACTACCAGAGAGTCCGGTTTCAGTTGCCCCCTTATGTAGAGTGGGTCTGATTGGGCTGCCCTGAAAGGTTTTTCAATCCTGGGGTTTACCGCCCTGGTGAGTTTGGGATTGAGAAGGGAAGGGTCTATTCTCCTTTGTATTGATTTGAGAATAGGGATGGCCTGGGCAACAGGTCTCTTTTCTCCCACCAGTTCCTCGGCAAAGTCCCTCTCCTCCTGTGCTCAAAGCGTATCTATGCAGAAGTGTTCAGCCACTCTAGATAAAACCTAATTTAAGAGAGGTTGGTTGTCGACAGGAGAGTCGGTTACCGGAGGTTGTCTACTAGGGAGTCTACTCTGTAGACTTCTGGGTCCTCTTCGTCGTCACCTTGGGCCTCGTCATCCCCCTAGTAATCCATTCCAGTATGGACGTCCAACGTGGCCAATTCTGGATCCTCGTTAAAAGATGGATCCTCACCATATTGAGAGTATGGCTGGACATGGAAAAGGTCAGAAGACCTACTTTGCATTGGCGCCTCAACTCGAGGTCAGGGGCATAGGGGTATGCTAGGGATGACATTCTAGACATAACTCCGTCTATATCCTCACTTGACTATTCTTCAGAGCTGGGTATTACCCTCTCCTGGGAGTGTTTCCATGCTATATCCTGACTGGACCTATGGCCTTGTGCAGGGGTCTTGGATATTTTTTCAGAAGATTGTGACTTGTCCTTATGGGTCTGTGGTGCAGATGAAGGCTGAGAATGCTTTTTCTGCTGTTTTCCCCCACTCCCTGTGACTGGAAGAGTGCTTCCCCGTTTTTTTTCACCTTTTCAGAGCACTTCGACATCTGGCATTGAGATTCGGGGGTAGTGGCCCTTTCCTTAGCGAGTGGACGACGGGGCACGGGAGCAGCCGTAACGCAGTCTGCTGACACCGACTCCTGGAGTGCGGCCTGGGGATGGTGGTCGTCTTCGTCTCCCGACGATCGAACCTCCGTTACTTTAGAGAGCGAGGCACTCTTGGCAACAGTGCATGGTTGCCTGGTGTCATGCGGCGATCATGATCGAGAATGCCCAGAGGACACCGATTCGGTGGACCGTTCTCTGCGTGCCTCTTCGAGTGCTTAGTGGATATGTTGTGGGTAGCGCTTGTGTCGTCGGGGGTGTTCCCCATAGCTGCCCTGCCGGAGGTCGGGGACTTGTGCTTGGCTGTCTCTTGACGCCACGTTGCCCTCGCCATCCGATAGGATGGCGTCGCTGCCATCACTGAAGGCGCCCTCCGCTTCCATGGCCTCTCGTTGCCTGGCGTGGTGGGCCCAACGTTTGATCAAACGGTCCTTTAGAGTCTTCGGTTTAAACAGACTACACGCTCTGCAGTTCGCCTCGGGGTGGTCCCTTGGCAAGCAGAGGTTACAGGTAGTGTGTCGGTCAACCCAAGGGTACTTGCGGTTGCACTTAGGGCAAAATTGGAAAGGGGTACCCTCCATACGCACCCTGTGGCAGCGGGCTAGTGTGTAGGAATATATAAGAAAATGTATCTATATATCTATCTATATATCTATATAGAGTGTAGAGTATGTACCACCCCCCACTCTCCCTACTTGTTTGCTGTGCATAGGCCGACATCTAGTGGAAGCTGCAGATTATTACAGATGTTGTTTCCGAAATTCAAAAATGGACGTAGACATTGTTTTGTTTCTGACATGAGGTAGCCTGAAGTGTAGCGGGAGTACAGGTGTATCCAAGCAGATATATATCAGACAAGCTCATAAAGCATCCATGCGCCTTCTCTCCAAGGGGAGGAAGGGTGGGCACATGTGAATCTAAGCAGATACAAGCATCAGAAATACGATTACGTTGAGTAATGTATCCCTTCTGAGGCTTGTGAAATCTGCTTAGATCAAATGCTGTGCATAGAGTAGCGAGCAGTGTTAGGAGAAGGTGGTGAGTTGTGAGAAGGTTAATTGGCAAACAGATGTATTAGAATGGCTTGTTCCACCAGTGTATCTGGGGTCTTAGAAGAATGCTTCTTGGACTCCTTCCCCTTCAGTAGGCTCTTAGGGATGTGTTTTTTAACCAGATGGCTATTCCCGACAGTTTCGACTTTTTTGCGTCTTCGAAGAGGCATGTCGAACTTCAGCTGTGGAGTGACCCGACGTCTCATCTGCCGACGTGCTACTTTCGGGAACGGATTTAGGCACGACGTCTGTGCTGTCTTTCGTGCCTGTCATGCAGCGATCGGGACCTCGAGTCCCTAGAGGACAGGGATTCTGTTGACCTCTCCCTAGATGTCGTGTGTGGGCTCTTGGTCGACAAACGCGTCGTGTCACAACCCTTGGCTGTGTGTTTAGTGGTCGGGGGAGTGGTAGCGCTGACGCCACCGGGGGTCATCCCTGTAACAGAGCCGCTGGCCGGCCTTTCTGTTGGGGTCGGGGGCTTGTTATTGGGAAGCCAACGTTTCCCCGTCGCCGTCCAAAAATGCAGCATTGCTGTCATCGCTGTAGGTTCCCTCCACGTCCATGGCAGCCCTGGCCTGCATGGTGTGGTGGGCCCAGCGCTTAGTTTTACGGTCCGTTAATGTTTTAGGATTAAAGAGCTTGCAGGCTCGACAGGTTCCCTTCAACAAGATCTTGTGGGAGGCAAAGATTGCACAACAGGGGCCCGATTACTGAAACTTTGCACCGGTGCAAGTGCAAAGTTGCACGGTATTAGCACTAGGGAAAAGTTTGCCCTATTTTTAAAAATAATCGCACACAATAGAAAACTATTGCACCATGACAAGGGCAGTTTGGCATATTAAAAGCACCAGGGCAAAAATTGCCCTAGTGCAAAATAGATACATTTCTTATGCATTTTTGCATCAGGGCAAAGTTTGCCATAGTGCTAATACCATTCCGTATTAGCACTAGGACAAACTTTGCCCTGGTGCAAAAATGCAGTAGAAATGCATCTTTTTTGTACTAGGGCCATTTTTGCCCTGGTGCTTTTAATATGCCAAACTGCCCTTGTCATGGTGCAGTCGTTTTCTAGTGTGTGCCACTGTTTTTAAAAATAGGGCAAACTTTGCCCTAGTGCCAATACCGTGCAACTTTGCGCTTGCCTTGGCGCAAAGTTTCTGTAATCTGGCACCAGGTGCTTGTCAACCCAGGGGAGTATTTTGTTGCAACTTGTGCAGAACTTCAAAGGGGTTCTATCCATAACGGCAGCTAGGCGAAGATAATGTATGAAAAGGGGTAAATACCTTTTCAAATGTCCTCCCACCTCTCTCCCTACTGTGTGGGCCAAAGCCTGAAGCGGCCCTCCAAGGCCAAAAGGATCAGTCGATGGGAGACTTCTTCTACGATCGCTTTCTTCACCACTGTCAGAGAGGTTATCAACAGTCGGTGAGGGAAAGATATAAAAAATAGGAAGAGTAAGGGGGCGTGGCTAGGCAGCACGACATGCGGTCGGGCTCGCTGTACGCTCTGCCACAGTGTGGAAAGGCCCGATATCGGCACTTGGAAGCGCAACCTTCTGATGTCCCAGAGATAGCCAGGTGGCCCATGGAGTGGGTACCCAGGCAGACGAAAATGCGGAGTAAACCGGGGTCCGTGAAACAAGAGAAATCTGCAGGGTCCGTTCGACATCTTAATCAATATGGCAGAGCGCGCCTACGGAGATGTGGGGCGTTTGCCGGCGACGGACAATCTGGGTGCCTGCTGAAGCGGTGTGGCCTGTGGCTGGACCCCGGTGCTTATGGAAGCCTGTTTCCCTGAAACCGTCACACTGCTGCACCATGAGGTTACATGGGGGATTTATAGTTGCAGTGCTCCGAGAGGGGAAACTCCTACGTGGATGCAGTGAAGTCAGGAGCTGAGGGCTGCAGACTGACCTTGCAGCTGAGGACCGGAGTACGAGCAGCGCTGACGGATCATGAGTCAACGGGATGGTGTGGTGCCGCTGTGGATTACTCTCCTCAGGAGGCGGAGGGATTCCCCACTGGTGCGGCAGGGATTGTTGGACCGGATGCGGGATACACGCCGAGAGTGAAGGCGTAGCTCCACAGGGCCTGGTGCGCTTGGCACCTGCATCCCGTGGTGGGAACAACCGCGGCCGCAACTGTGCCGCCTTATTGAAGCTGGTGGGGGGCAGAGCGAGTGTTGATGTGAGCAGCGGTAGCAGCCCTGGAGGCTATGACGGCAGGCTCCCCAACATAGGATCCGGATAGACATACTGCAGGAAGAAACTGACCCAGCACAGAGTTCGAAGCAAGGCATCCGCTGTGAAATCCTTGCAGCTGTGATCAGTCATTCCTCAGTCTCCATATATCTGCATCCTCTGTCGTGAAGTTTCTCTGTGCAAAGGCTCTGAGGAGGAGCTGTACCAGCTGGAGGCACAAAGCTCAAGGTAACCAACGTCTCTCACTGCCCTGGTCTGCTGGGGGCAGGTGGTATTCAACCTTAAGCGGGGCAGGCAAGAGCAATGGTTATGGGGGGGCCACAGACCACGCTAAAATAAACCTGCTCATCTGGAGACAGTCAAGGTCACAGGGAGTCCCCTGGCTTGATCTGATCAACCCTTTGTGGGTGCACTCTATCTGCTCCTGTTTTGCCCACTAACAGCACAGGGGAGTACCCCAGGCACTTTAAACACCCAGCATCCGAGCAACTGGCAATGCCTAAGACAGCAGGGAAGAGGAAAATACACATAATTAAGGCCTTCTTATCACCTCAACCAGTGGCCACCCCTCAGAAACAAACCGTGACAGCGGACCTTCACCCGCCCCCCGGGACGTAAAGCTTCCAGAAAAGGCGTACTCAAAAAGCGACTTTGAAGTGATGCTAAAATCTCTCAAGCAAGATATCACCCAAGAAATTACATCGGAGATCAAAACCTCAAAAGACTCTGGTCCGTTCACTTGCCAATCTCACTGCCCACTTTGGAGGACTGGAAGCCAGGGTCAATGAGCTACAAAATATAACATGCAAACAAACACATGATACCGAGGTGCTTACAGAAAGGGTGAGTATCGTCGAGGAGCACCTGGAAGACATCTGGGCTAAACAGGCAGACCTCGAAAATAGGTCAAGGAGGAATAATGTATGCCTCTGCGGTGTCCCTCGACAAGGCTGACTATGTAAGTGCTTTGTTTAAGTCCCCGTCTTCAAAGACAATGGTCCTAGATCCGTGTTTACTCTTCGGTCCAGCAGAGGAGGAACGTACTCCCAGATGTCCTAAACCGGGTGCATTTCTGTCATCAGAAAGAAGAAATGGCAGCAGTCTGGAAATTCGAATCAATACAGTTCCGTGGATCAACACTAACACTGTTTCAGGACCTCTCCCTATACACCCTCGCAAACCGAAGACGCCTGCAGAGAGCCACGTCCAGGCTGCAGGCACAAAAGATTTGCTACCGCTAGGGATTCCCATGCAAACTGATTTTTGACCTTCATAATCAGCACTACGCAATCTTTTGAGAGGATGACGTGAAGGGCTTAATGGCAGAAATAAATAGTGAGGCCACCTCGGGGTCAGGTCCCCAGGAAATGACAAACTCAGACCTGCACCCCACGTGAAAGACAAATGGAGAAACCCAGGGGCTGGCAACGACTGGGATGTCCCCCACATCAGGAAACGGAAACCACGGATGACTCAGACCTGCAACAAACGCCGAGCGACCTCACCACTCTCCAGGAAACGTCAGTCATGCAACCAACTGAGAACCTGTTGACACCATGCTGACTCACTATAATTTTCAGTGCTAAATTGGGGAAACCCCGGATGATACCCTGAGAACAGTCAACGCTGTTGCCCACCGCGACTTGAACAATGTGACATGGACGCACATCCGAACCGCCTCCGTCCATAGAATCGCGGGACAGGGAGGAACGAATTGCTGAGGTGGTTGGGGATCATCGGTGCACCACGTTATATTGAATGCCAGACACAAAATGGAACGCATGAAGGTTAACAATTGACTACATTAGCATTATCAGGGCGCCCTAGGCGGATTGTGCCCTTTACTGTTGATGGTTTGTCAATGTTGGTTAGGGATGTGAGGTTATTAAGAACCTCAGTTATGATGTCTTACACCTTTTTTATTGTCTGTCTTTCTAAGGCTGTTTTTTGGACACATTACCACTAGGCCTCTGTTATGGCCCCATACACTCCCTGCTAATTACAAACACAGAGTAACTCTTGCTCCCCGCAGGGGTCCCTTGCTCAGCCATCTCGCCAACCAATCAGATAGCACTACACATATGCTAGGTACAGATTTGGGAAGGCCGGGGAAAAGAAGGGATATGAGAGAGCCCCTCGTCGAGGTGAGATAACCTCACGCAACGTATCACAAAATCTTGAGCGACCCCGGAAGATAAATTGGTCACCCTGAACGTCCAAGGCCTGAATTCCCCTCTAAAACGCAACGTGCTGCTCCATAGGTTGGCAACGCTCGACTCTGCCCTCTTGTTTCTCCAGGAAAACCACCTCCTACACGCTGATGAGTTTCACCACAATAATAAACTTTATCCCACCAAATTCTTTGCCTCCAGTGGCTTGAAAAAACGTGGGGTCACCATTTCTAGTGCGCAAAGGTATTCCCTTACAAGCATTGGAGGTGGTGCGGGATCTGGAGGGAAGGTTTCTCTTGGTGGTTCCAATGCTATGGGGATGCAAAGTGACCTTGGTCTCAATATATGCACCGAATGCTAAGCAGGATTTGTTTTTTGCAATGCTATATAAATCGCTGAACGAACATGCCGAAGGTGAAATAATTTTGGGCGGTGACTTTAATGCTATGATTAACCCTCTGGTTGACAAGACACTACCCCCAATGGCCAATGATAAGAAAAAAGTCCTAGCCCTTACCACACTGTTGTGGGAACACTCACTCATTGAGGTATGGCGGTTCCACCATCAGGAGGAACGGGAATATACTTTCTTTTCAGCAGCTCACAAGGGATTCTCTAGATTAGACATGTTTCTTCTCTCTGATACTCTGATCCCTGTAGCAATAGATACTGAAACTCCAAGAAGCTCTCTCCGATCATGCCCCAGTGAGATTAACTCTCTCCTCACTTCAAGCAACCCCGCACCAGAAGCCACCCTGGCGACTAAATGCTCTCCTATTAGAGGATCTCTCGATCCGATCTCACATAGTGTAAATCATTACATTTTATTTTAGGGAGAACGACACTGGCAATGTGGGCTGCGACATAGTGTGAGATGGCGGCAAGACAGTAATTAGGGGGCATCTGATTGAGCAAGCCACACAGAGGGGGGGGGGGGGCTAGAAGAGTGCTACAGTCCCAAGCAATACACAGAGAGAGAGGTTTGCGGCGCTCTCAGAGAATTAAGGGTAGCAAAGAAAGCGTTGGAGGCACACCATACGGCACGAGCAGCGCACCATATGATGCTTACTAAGCAATATTACTATACGAAAGGGAATAAGACTAATTATTGGCTGCTAAACTGAAAAAGCAAGCAAAACAAAATAGGATAGATACCTTGCAAGACTGTACAGGCAGATATGTCTCCTCTGAGGACGGCAAACTACACATTATCGAGAATTTCTTTAGAGAGCAAGCAGCCCCGCACGCAGGGGGACCTACAAGCTGCAAGAAAATGTATAATAGCTGCAAAACTCCTGCAAGTCCCACAAGTCCTAGGTGGCCCTTTAAAGAGCCAATAACTGTGCAGGAAGTTGAAGGCGCAATCAAATCCCTTCCTCTAGGCAAGGCCCCTAGCCCTGATTGGTTTACAAATACATTTTATAAAATCTTTAGGGCAGAACTTACTCCCCACCTCACAAAGCTCTTTAATTGCTTATGGGGAGCAGGGTCGATCACACAAATGATGAGCAAACACATTGCGGCTATCATACCGGTAAAGAGTTCAGCGACAATGCACGTATTTATTATTTGCACAATACCGACCTCAATTACAAGCCACTTTAATGCAGCACAAGCTAGACAAGAGCGCTGCACCTCCCAAGACACTCTAAAGTACGGAAAACTATCAAACTATCCAAGTAGAATCATTACCTACGAGAACTACACCCTCCTAAAGAACCAATAAAAATTAAAAATTGGGGAAACACTTGTCGAGGGACATTACTACTGACCCCGAAAGGGATACATCACGGCAAAATAAAAACTGAGCATGTAAAAGGAATACCTTTGTGAAGCAACAAAAGGATAAATCTTTCGAACTAATGAATAAAACTGCAAATTATAGTACGTAAAAAGGAGCACCCTTGTGAATTGTAACAAAAGGATTAACCTCCAAGTATCATCACAGTCATTAAAAGCACCTATGAGAAGACAATAGGACCAACGTCTACAATCAATGTAAGCCCTTATAACCTATGTGAAGGCAACATAAGGTATCTCATAAAACTCAACTTAAAAACAAAGGATTTACAACAATTTAAGAACCTACGTGAAAGCAACATAAGGCACCCTTCAAAAACTCATGCTATACAGGACTTACAAGCATGTAAAGCAAATTGAAACCTAATTTTGTGTACTAATATATATATTTCTCCTCTTTTTCCTTTAATTTGTTGCTTCCTTCAATAAATTGAACAATTGAGCTAACCATTGTAATCTTGACCAATTCATTTTGGCTTGAGTCGGCTATGACCCTGATTTTGAAACCAGGGAAAGATCCAACAGAATGCCATCCTACCGACCTATTGCTTTGCTCAATACAGACGCAAAGCTATATAGCAAAATCATAGCCCGCCGCCTGGGGGAGGTCTTGCTGCTAATAGTGGATAGGGACCAGACCAGGTTTATCCAAGGCCGATCTGCACACAATAATATTCGCTGCCCAGTACATCTGGTGGCCCAGGCCCCTACAATTCCGGGCACACTATCGCTACTGTCTTTAGACAACCATAGGGCGTTTGACAGCATGTCGTGGGAATACCTGGGCCTAGTGTTGAAGGGCTTTGGGTCGAAGTTCTCCAGATTGATAATGTCGAACTTCCAGATCCCATCAACTCGTTTACGAGTCAATTCACAGTGGTCTGCTCAGATAGCCTTAGTTAGGTGAACTAGGCAGGGCTGCCCTCTATCCCCATTGGTTTTCGCAATGGCGATGGAACCCGTAGCCCAGCAGATTCGCCTTCACCCGAAGATCCAGGGATTCAAAGTAGAGTGGCAATGTCACTAAATTGCGCTATACGCGGATGATGTGCTGTGCTTTTTGAGAGAGGCTCTTCGCTCCCTTCCTGCTCTTATGGACTTAATGGCCCAATTCGCAACGATTTCCAGATTTACGATAAAGTGTCAGGGGGTTCTGATAAATTCATACCCATTGACTTTGCCTTATTTATCTACTCTTCAGGGCACATATCCCTTTCAATGGAAGACCACACACATCACTTACCTGGGTGTGCACTTGACTGAAACATATGCTTGACTGATGAAAGCTAATATTCCCAATCTCTTAAGGGAATCTAGAGACTCCTTGCAAAGGTGGGCTTTGCAAGAGATATTGTGGCTTCGGCGCATTAGTGCAATTAAAACGTCCTTACTCCCGAAACTTTTATACACATTTCATGCCCTACCAATACGGATCCCAGAACGGGACCTTCGAGTTACAAAAAGAAATCGTCCGCTTCATATGGCTGGGGAAAAACTGAGGCTTCCAAGTAAGCTTCTCACGCAGGGGAAAGTGCAAGGGGCCTTGGGGCTCCCTTCAATCCCGCTATATTATCGAGCAGCCCAAATAGCAGTAATGCAGAGCTGGAAAGACCTAATAGAGTCACCCAAATGGCATGATATTGAACAGACAGCAGTCAAGGACGCTCTGAATTACTTACTGTTCCTCCTGAGAGAAGCGCATTAACCATCAAGGCTCGCTCCTGTCCACTGCGGCAACAACTCTTCGATGTTGGGACAAGGCCTGTACACAAAGGCTTCACATCAGGCCTTGGCCCACTCTCCCCTATTACACAGAATCCGGCCTTTATTCCAGGGCTCCAATCCAGTTCCTACTGTCTCTGGTCAAGCGGGAAACCATTGAGATTACAAGACCTTTATGCTATCAATTTACCCCTGACTTCCGACAAGTGCAAAGAAAAATTCAAACTCCCAGAAACGGAAAGATTCAAATGCATACAGCTACGTCACTCTGTAACTAACCCGAGCAAAGTAAGGGCAGCCCCTAGGCCTCACACAGGAATTGAATTAACAATCTTAGGCCAACAATCTCATAAAATAGCCACTTGTTATCGTCTCCTAGAGAATGTCCCGATGGATGAGAAACTCCTTTACATGTTAGCGTGGGAGAGGGAGCTGGGGGGCGACGATTAGGAATCCTGGCAAGAGATATGGGGTAGAGCCCATTGGACCTCACGATGCACTACTGTAAGAGAGGGAGCCCTTAAACTCGGTTTCCGCTGGTACTTGTCCCCACATAAACTACATGCAATGAACCCAGACTATCCAGACATGTGCTGGCATGGATGCGGGGAGAGAGGCGACCTTTGGTGGCACTGCCCTATCATACAATCTTTCTGGCAAGAGATAAGATCAAAGATCAGGGAGATCTGTGGCACCTCGCTTCCTATGGACCCACAAATAATGCTGCTGGGAGATGCTCCGGAAGATGGGTCCTACCCGACGTCAGGCCGTAGAGCCAAACTGATTTCTCAGCTACTTATGGCAGCTCGACTCAGTGAAGGTCTGGGAACTGCTGGGAGTGGAAAAAACGAACAGCCACAATCGTAGGGAAGCTGCCTAAATTCTACTGTATTTGGGGGACATTCTGGGAATATGTAGCTGAAAAGGAACACATGTTTTTTCAGCAAAGAGTTGTTAAATATCTTCTAAATCCGTGATAATGCCTCTGATGCGTATGATATTTCTCTTTCTCTCCTCTTCTCTTTGTTCTCCCCTCGAGTCCTAAATTTCAGACTAATGTTACTTCTTCCTAACCTGTGTGCTTGAGCGTGACAATGGTTTTATGAGCAAAAGGTATGCAGTTACTTAGTTAAAATGAAGTTCAATACAATGACACTTGCCAATTGTTACCGCTTTATTATTGTTTGCAATATGTGATCAATTTCATGTTGATCGAAAATTCAATAAAAATAATCAGGTAAAAAATAAATAAATAGGAAGAGTAAACAAACTGTAATTTGATAAATCAATGGCGTTAAGCCGAAATCAGAACCCTGCGATTTGGCGTCCATCTACGATGGTGGAAAAAGCAATCTGAGGGAACACGACGAGTGAAGGACCATGGGTACAGTGGACGTCACACTAGGGATAGTATTACTGGCATGCCCTGTCGACATCCCTTTTAGAATTTCGAAAAACAACAACTGTAATACTCTGCAGCTTCCACTACATGGCTGCCTATGCACAGCATGTGATCTAAGCAGATTTCACAAACCTCAGGAAATATATAATCCTCACCGAACTTTGCAAAAAAAAGTATATGGGTCAATATTTGCCACATGTGTGTCTTTGAAATTGTAAAATCTGTCCATGTAGGTCACTATGTGTACGTTGTGAAGGGATTTCACAAGTGACATATTTTTGGATGAACTGCAAAACAGTGGCATCACTGTCGTGACCAAATTTAGGTGCACCTTTGATCCAAAGAAGCATGTGTATATGTGGTGCTCCTCTTGCTTGGTATTGTTTTCTCCAAAAGAAGTGTTGCACTTCTCCGAGGGGAGGAACAGTTTTATTACAAATAAAGTGTAGCATAGCAAGGAAACGATGTAAATATCTTGACACATTAACTGGATCTAGAGAGCAAAGTTCTCCAGGTGTTAATATATCTATGTTGGTTTTGTTATTGTTTGATATGCGTAGGAACTCATGTAAATCTTCCCATGCATACTCTGTACAACTTAGTGTAACAAACCAAGTCGGTGGTCCAAGGGTTCTGATCATACAACGTACGTCTCTGTGCCGTCGGAACCAGTATTCTTTCTTACCACGCATGTTTGAAAACAGATTTGTTATACTTGATTGTAAAACATCATGTTTTTCTTGTACTTTTTGTATTAATTGCATAGCTGACATATTTTGAAAGTGGGTTCCCGATTTCAAAATGTGTGCAACTCCGTAACATAGGGTTGCTAGTTCACTTTCAAAGAGTAGGTGGAATATGTATTCCACATTTTGTCTAAATCTGGGATCTTGAGAATACATTCGTAATGAGCGGTATTCTGATGCCGTCATCTGAGTGGGTCTATCATTGTATCTTCCACCTTTGCCAGTAGGAAATAGCAATGGAAAAGCACGTGCTTCTATACTTTTTTCCCATATACTCTTTGGTTTGTCGCATTTGGTAGGTTTCTAGTGCATCATGTATGCTTTCATTGGAATGCAATGGATTAATTGTGTGATGGTCCAAAAGAGTGGATACTGCAGCAGGATCCAGAAGTTCAAATTGACCAGTTTCTGATGACTCTTGAATTATTTCAGTTGTTTCCCTTAAGGTTTCTCCAATATTTATTTATTTGTAGTATTCGTTATTGTCTTTTAGATATTGCAAGGCTTGTCTAACATTATATAAGTCCACCAGTTATTGCCAATTTTTTTTGTCTTTTGTTGGTACACCATTTACCCAGACAATTAAAGAATGTTCTATTGGACGTTGCACTCCTAGAGTGTGTACATTTTCTGTCAGATCTAATGGCAAATAAACTACTTTGCCACAAATGCCTTTCACCAATTCAGAGGGAGATAATTTTGCTGTTTTTGGTTGAAGGTGTATTATTGCTTGAAATGGGTGAACTGTTTGATTTATGATGCTCTCATACAAATTTCCTGCAGGGGTTTTGGTAGTGGGAAAAATTCCATATTATTTGTGATAGCACGTGAAGGAGTTTGGTTGTTGTCCAGTTTTTTTAATGCAGTAACTGCAACATATTAGGGGTTCACTTATTTGCTATTTGTTTTCTGCTAAAAGGTAGAGAGCTAATTCAAACCATTTGGAATCTTCATTGTCTTCTATTTTGTATGTTACGTCTATAGTTTTTGCGTTTCTTTTGTAAAACGTTCTGCGGCAACACACACACACACAGTTTGGTACTTCAGCTAATGCACTTTTGAATTTTAGTATTTCTATTTTGTATGTGTGTAATAGAAGGTTGCTATGTGCAGAATTGTTGCTAGTCTGCTCGAAAACTATTGTATTTTGTAAGTGGCCTTCACTTCCAAAATATTTTCTCTGGATACGGTTGATTTCTTCTTGTAGGTATTTGGGTGTACCATGTAGAAGAGTGTTATTTAAATTGGCTAATTCTAAAGCTGGCCTTTTAGCATAGTACAGTTTATACACTAGATTTCTTACATTTGAATGATATATTGATATCTTTTTGATATCATGGAAGGTGCTTTTTCAAATAGGTCCTGAAATGCAGGCTAACAAATGTCCTTGTAGTCTTGTGTATTTGCACACTGGACAGATATCCATATTTTGCAGCACTTTCATTTTTATTTTGTCTTTACCTTTCACATACTGATTGAGGAACTGACGTAAAGATTTGTTAGGAATGTCACACATTGACGTGCACAGCCATTTGTATACTGGACGGTCTGGTTCAGTCGAATGGAGAGGTAATTCTGAGTTTTCAGGGGATACTTTTGTAAGCAGTGTTTCTTGTTCCATGATGGTATTATTGATTTTTTCATACCCTCCTCCACTGCTATGGATGGCGATTGTGTTTGTTTGATTTTGTTTGTATGCTTCTTCATTAAAATATGGTTCTGTGGTTGTTGTGTGACTCCATTCACCTCCACAAATATTTAAGAAGTTACTTTTGTTGACATTCCGTTTATTGAGAAGTTTCTTTTGTAGTTTAGTACTTAGTTTTGTTAGTGGTTTCATCCTATTTAACACTAAAATAAATAACTTCCTTTTGAGAAGGATTGCACTGTCTATGAGAGCTTGTAGGATACATTTTCTACGGTAGTTTTTTTTTTTATTTGGCTTTATTTAGTTTTCAAACATAAGTCATGGTACAACAAACAATTTAAGACTTTAGTATGCAAGACAAATCAGTGAGGTTCAATTATGATCGGCATTCGTGTTCACGAGCTCATTGTCCCCGATTGAGTCTTGTATGAGTACCAGACTTCTCCTTCCCCCCTTCCCAACCCTAACCCCCCAATCGGTCGTTCAGTTTTCAGTTCAATCGTTGCAGCGTTTTACAGATAGAAGACAAGGTCTCTTGTGTGTCTCATAGATGGCCTCAGCGGTGAGAGTAGGGTAGTGCAGCGCAATGGGGTGTTTCTATTTTGTATCTAAGTTTCCACGAGAGAGGTCGCCGTTTGGAACCCGAAAGAGTCCGTTAGGAAGATATTTGGTTTTGTAGTCCATCCATAGGGCCTCCACTTGCGCTGACTTTCCGTGGAGTGATGCCGTAATGTGCTCCATTATGCATATGTTGGAGGCGACGTTGAACCATTCCTTCTTAGTAGGCAGTGAGGTGGATTTCCATTTTGTAACAAGTACAGCTCGGGCTGCCAACAGTAGCTGTGGGGCCAGATCTCTTGCTCTGGTCCAGTCGTCATATCATTTTTCTTGAGGCCAAACAGTATAAGGTAGGGATCTAATGTTCTGGTGATGCCGTCAATCTCCTTTATCCAACCTAGGACCTCGCTCCATAAGACTGTTATGCAGGTGCAGCTCCACCACATGTGCCAGTAGTCTGCGCTTTCTCCACATCCCCTCTAGCATGCAGGGCTGACTGTTTGGAACATTTTGGATAGTCTGGTGGGGTCATATTTCCATCTATGGAGTAATTTGATTGCATGAAGTTTGTACTGATTTACAACGGAAATTTGTGTAGCTGCTTTACATATGGTTTCCCATAGGTCTGGGGTTAACTGGTCACCGAAGTCTCTTCCCCATTTGTCCCTCAATAGATCTGTGTTCCCCCCTCGCCTTCTATCAGTTCTTTATACATCGCTGATATCAGGCCTTTCATTTCTGTCCTCAAGTCTAATATTTTCTCAAAGGGTGAGAGGTCCCTCATTAAGCAAGGCTTCCACATCAGTCTCGTTAGACCCTTTTATTTGACTGTACTGGAACGTGGATAGAGGGCCTATTCCGAGGGCTTCAGTTAATTCTGGAAGAGATATGAAAGAGTCCTTTTTTTGTAGTTGCCCAACTCTCTCCAGGCTGGCTTCGTACCATGTTTGGAACCTTCCTATATTCGGAATTTGGTTGTTAATTCCAGGTGACCACAGGTGGCTCAAGGGGGCGGGCCATGTGGTTATGTTTAGCATATTCTTGCCCGGAGTCCAAATGTCCCATATAGTATTGGGTGATCCTTGAGTTTTCCTTGAGATCCTTGAGTTTTCTAGAGATCCTCTTTGTGGGGGACCAGAGCCATTCTGATACTGTGGCGGGTGAGAAGTAATGGTTATCCAAGACTCTGAGTTGGGAAGCTTCGTAATATTTTTGCAGGTTAGGAAGGCTGTTAGGGAGAATTCTCTGTTTAGGCTGAATTTCCCTACCTAGTGAGTCCCCCAGCAGCTTTGCTGGATTTCTGGGGTTTCTTTTTTTCTCCTGCCAAGAGTGAGACTCTTTTACCCTCACTCTTGGACATATTAAAGTGTGTTTTCTTGGTTAAACCTTGTGTTGAATGGGCTATGGGGTCTTTTACTCCATAGGGCCTCATGTATTTTTGTGATGTGGGTTACACAGCACCCTCTGTGCCGTGACCCAGGGGTGTCCTAGGGACTCCCCAACATAGACTCCATACCCTGGGACTGACTACTGTCTCCCAGGGCATGTAAAGTCACCAAAGACTTTGCTAGTCTTGAATCCTGAACAGAACCAGTACAAACCATCATATTGTGGGCGTACTGGCTGGGGCAATTCGATTGCCCCAGGGTCTGTTAGTCGAGGGGGCACGTCTCCGTCCCCCCTGATCGAGTTTTGGCTGGTGGCAGTGGAAACTACTTTTTATATTCGACCGCGAATATTTCCCTATGGGATTTCCCATTGTTTTAGGCTAACACATTTAATTATTTATTTACGGTAGCCTTAAACATACCGCCGGTTTATATATCTATTATTATAACTCCGGTTGGGACTTTTTGCCAAAACTTGATTCTAAAATGGCGTTGGCGTTCGCCTCTGTAACTCTGACCCAAAGTGGAGCCCTTTGTTCCACTTTTGGCGGGCTTCTCCACAGAAGCCCTCCAAAGTGGTGCCACTCTGTCTGGGGTACTTAGGAGGGGTGGAGGGGGATTTAGGCACCCTGGACTGAGTTACCTTGGTAACTCAAGTCGCACTCCGTCCTGATTGGCCCAAGTGGTGAGCCGGCCGGCTCACCACTTAGCATGTTTGAGTGACAGCTAGGCTGGGTGAATGGGGGTTTGCTGCATAAAAGCAGGGCTTTGGGGACTGGAACTTCAGAAGTCGCCACAGGACCAAGAATCCGACGAGGGAAGAGCTGAGCCGACCTGCTTCGACGACACCACCCGGTGGAGCCCTGCTGAACCGTCTCACCACTTTTCCCGACGACCGAGGAGAACTCTTAACGGAGTGGCTCCTTCCCTTGACTGGTGGGGACAACCAGTTTTCGCCTTCTTTTCGCTTCTCGAGGTATCTCGTGGCCGCCTTGCCAGTGCCAAGCACCCCGGCAACCGGAACACCACCACCTTTTACCCCAACCACGAAAGTCGGTACAACCCTTTAACCGGAGGACTCCGCGGCTGGTTTCTTCCCGGGCAGTGCAACGACCTTCTTCTTCTGCTCTTCAGCGAGAACTTCTTCTCCCCTGACCGACGTCGAGCCTTGCTGCCACTGCCTGGAACAACTGCCACCGCTGGAGGATCCTTTCCACTTAAGGTACCGTGTTCCGCCTGGCTTCCCTTGCCACCGACTGTACGGGGTAGATTTAGCCCCCGGCTTTCGAACCTGGGAGTGCCTGGAACACCCTGGCTAAACTTTTTAAGCCACTCTAAACTCTTTCTAACTCTTTGCAAGACTTTGAATCCTTAACAACAGTGTGATCTTGGGCACATTTTCGCTCCGGCTACTCTAAGAGTGGGCCCTGCCTAGTGACTTTTGCTCACCTGTGACTTTGTGTTTCTTTGAGTCTATTGCAAGTGTTCTGGACCTTAGAGTGGTGTGTTCAACCCATTCCTGTTTCTTTTTACCCCTTTCTTGAACCTACTAGAGTGTCATCTAACGTTAAGCGCTCACCTCTGTTTTAATTATGTGGTGTTAACTTAGAGTGGTCTAGATAGGAGTAAGGGTTGGAACTGCTTTCATTATAACTGTGTTTGAAGTGTTTTTACTATATTTTGCTAGAGTGATTTCAACTTATGTGTGTTTTATAAATAAATAACTATATACTTTTGAAACCAAGCTCTGGTCAGTGTTTGCTTGTGCTATTGTGTCTGAGTACATATTGTGTATACTTTGCATACTGCCTAACTCTTCTTGAGGGAAGTCTGACTGCTCAGCCACAGCTACCAGGTAAATCTGGGTGGTGCAGACTGCTACCAAGTGGGTTTACTGCTATACCTGTAGTCTTAAATCTTTTGCAGTGTTCCCCAAGGGAACTGCACAGGTTTCTGCCTAACAAAGGCCAACCCCACCTTTCTCTTTGGTGAGTATTAGAGTCTTGTACGAGATCCTTGCTTTCTTCCCCTGCCAGAGATAGTTGAGGATGGCTCTTTTGGTTTCAACAAAGAAACTGTTTGGGATTCTGATGGGTAGCATTTGGAAGGGGTATAGGAATCGGGGAAGGGACACCATTTTGATTGCGTTGAGTCGCCCGAGCCAGGATATCGTGAGCTTCTCCCATCTCGCCAGATCGCCTCGGAATTGGTGTAGTAAGGGAGGAAAGTTTGCTTCACAGAGGTCGTTTAGCTGTTTAGTGATCAGTATCCCTAGGTATCGCAATTTTGCATGCTCGATTTTGATCTACTGCAGGTTTTAAGGGTTGAGGATGATTTCGGTCCTCTTCTTATTAGATTCTGAAGGTATCTGTGGTGAAACATTTTTGCTAAAATACTTTTTTTACTGCGGGTTCTTGTTAGTATATCAGGATTAATAGGAGCATTGTTAGCAGTATTGGTAGCCGATTTTTTGTAAAGCGTTTTCTGTTTCGTGCCACATTTTGATAGAGGAGGCAAAGTTTTGGTAGTTGAAGCTTCCTTTGCTTTGCTAAACGACTGTATTAGCCGTTTCGTCCCAGCGTTCTCTAAAAACTGTGCTACAGATGGATGCTTACTTTGGACACTTATTTTCATTTGCTCTATTTCTGCGTTCCTTTCTACGGACTTGCTTTTTGGTAGGCATTCTTTGGAGTCTGTTGGAAAAAAAAGAAGGCATGGTTTGGTCTGTTGTACAATGTATGTCTGCTGTGTGCATGAGTTTGATTGGGAAGCCGTTTGTGATGGTGTGTGAATGTGCATTGGGCAGTTACAATGAGTTGGGAAGGCTATTTTTCTGTTTGTATATTACTACACTGTGCTTCAGATGAGAGTAGAAAGTGAGCTAGTGGTGAGGAGAAGCATTAATAGTAAATGTAATGGTTTAAAATTTAAACAGTTATTTGTTTTCTAGTAGTAACATTCTAAGGCTTCTGTATGTTATTTGTGTTCCAAAAACATAGGGATTTGTCAGCCATTCTGCCTGTTATTCTTTCTTTAATAAATGGGTATTTGTGGGTAGATTGGTTCAGAAATCAATGTTTGTTTTGGTGCACAAATTACATAAATAACCCGCACAGTCTCTTTGAGGAACAGTAAGAATATAAAGGTAGTACTGTACTCACTTTTTGCAGAATGACCAGGTTTCTTCGGATATGTCGTCTGCAGTGTAGATGCTGTTTTTCAGGAGAGTAGTCTTCAATGCAATTGTAAAAAGAAGTTAGTAACTTTGTGTGTTTAAAGCAGTGATGTTACTGCACACGTTAATTTTGCATCTTTCGTCGGAGTACTCTCCTTTGATATCTCAACACAGTGCATGTGTGCATTTCACTTGACTATGTGTTGCCTTTGTATGTTATTTGCAGTATGTTAGTTGAACCTGATTCGCAAATTAGTACAATTTTTAGTTTATGAAAATGCCTTGTTTCTTTTAAGCTATATTGTCGCTAGAAGAGAGGTTTGTCAGTGGTAGGTCATTATAGTAGATGGGAAAAATTTCACTACTTTTATAAGTACGAATCCGAAAAATCGGGAGACCCTCAGAGGGAGATGTCACCACAGCAATCGGGAACGTTTATTTTCTCCTACGATCGCATTGGAAGTAGCATTAATTTAGGCTGTACACAGTAAAAAATTGACATTTTCTAATGGAAAATCGAGTTTTGCGCTAAATAGGGAGGGTTGTTACATATGTATAGGTTATGCGGGGGACAGTAAGAAGTAGTGCTGTTTGTCAATGAAAAATCGGAAGTCTTGCACTTAAAGGGGGAGTGGTGGTATGTATTGGCTATGCAGATTTAGTGGCATTCATTTGTTTAAATGAAATTATAAGGGTTGCACATGTTCTCTGATTAAAATATGCATACCTGTACTTTGTACTCATGCATGTGCGCATGCATGGAGCTGTACATAGAAATCTGCGACCCTTGCACAGTAGTTTTTGAAGTAGGTGCTTTGCAATGATAGGCGACTTGCATTCAGAGTGATCAATGTACATTTGAAGTGCAAAATTTTGATGACGGAATTAGATGTAGAGATGTTGAATGGGATGTCTGGATGGTTGTTTGACTGCTTAGCTGTATCCAATGAGGGAATGGATTTGCGAGTGATGTGGAAAGGGTAGAAGGACTGGCTAAGAGTTACGTGCCGCACGTAGATAGCACTTGTCCGCGTGTAGGGCGTGCCACATACAGGGTTCTACAGCAAATCCAGCATGGAAAGTGGACTGTAGGCATCAGCCAATCAGATGATCACATTGTGTCGAAAGAAGGTGCGTGTACTGAAGATGGCAGAGGTGGAGACAGTCAGGGTTTTGGTGCTTGGAGATATTTTTGTCCATGGTTTACAGCACTATTCTGAAAGTAGGCATGTGGCTCACAATTTCGATGTGAGAGGAGTGGAGGTGGTGTGGAGCGCTGAGACTGATTGCAATGTTGCAGCAATTCTCCAAGTTTGCAGAGACATGCATAGGATGACCAGTCCCCATGTGGTACTTTTGCACTACGGTGCTTGCCATTTGGGCTATGTTAGTTTGTTGGAAGATTTGGAACAGTTGGTGCAAGCAGTCATTAACATCTTTCCAACTGCGAAAGTAATTTTTTCTGGCTTACTCCCTAGAGGAAAATGGGATTACAGTTCTGTTTTCTGTCATGATCAAAGTATTGGGAGGTGTATCAATCGAGGCATGCGTGCTTTCATGTTACGAGCTCGTATGGTTTTCTGCAGCCACAAGAACATTGTTCCTCGTAATGCAGCTTATTTTGAAGCAGATGGTTTTGCGTTATCTTCTTTACGAAATGCCATGTTATTTTGGAATGTAAGGCTTGCTTTGGAGAAGGTTCTGTAATGATTGTAGAAGTAAAGTAAGAAGAAAAAATATGTAAAAAAAAACCAAATAACAGGTGTATGTAAGGCATCTGCCCAAAAAACAAAAACAAAAACGGCTGTTTTCAGAGCCCACCTTTAAAGGGGAAAAGTGGAATAATTTTTAAAGGTACAGTCGTCATGCTCTGATCCGCTACGTGTCCGCGGACATGGCGGTAGTCTGCAGGCAGCACGTATTACCAACGGGGTTTCTGGGGTGGAGACGCATGCAAATGAGAAGGTGCGAAGGTAGGGATTGGTCAGTAAAGTTCAGTGGGTGTGTTCTGAACGGAGACATTTAGTGAGAACGTCTTTTCCCTGACAGGAGACCAGGCAGCCATGGCTTTGCGTGCACGAAAACAGATTATCTGGATTTTGGGAGACTCATGGATACGTTGGTTGAAGGTGCATGCAGAAAGTTGCGGTCTACCTGCAGATCTTGGATTTCCTCATGTGGAAGTGCACTGGCATGGAGTGCGTGGCATGAAGTGGCTGGACTTGGCACCTCTCTGTGCTACTTTACAGACAGAGCGTCATCCTAATATAATTATCATTAATTGCGGAGGAAACAGTTTAGGCCATGGCGCTGGAATTTCTTTGCAATTTGCGATGAAAGAAGGACTTGCTCAGGTCATGGACATGTTTCCAAATTGCCAAATAGTTTTTTCCCGTATTGCACCGATACAAATATGGCTGCGTTCTTCTGCATTTGGTCCACAAATGCAGAAAGTGAGACGCAATGTCAATAAGGCTGTTTGTGCCTTTCTAAGAGATGTTGGCATGTCCTCATTCCACAATGAAAACATTTTGTTTCGCAGCACTTTCATTTTTCGCAGAGATGGAGTCCATCTCACATATGGTGGCAATCAGATTTTTCTTCGCAACGTACAAAATGCTTTGCAACCTTTTTTGGATTCATAGTCACCTATTTGGGAATCCGTTTTTTCGAATCCACAGTTTTTGAAACACACAAAACACCACCGAAAGGCTCTTTTCAGAGTCACCACTTACTCCCAGCGAAAAGTGCATTGGTTTTGCTCCGCTTGCAGCCTCCATTTTTGTGTGTCGTACGACTGTCCGCTGACTTTTTGAAAAATGTGCGGGGGCCTACACCACTTGATAGTTCTATTGTTAAACTGAAAAAGGCGGCTCTGAAAAGAGCCTTTTTTTTTTAAAAAAAAATTGTTTTCCAGTTTATTGCTTTTTAGCACACGACAAACTAGAAGAGGAGGGTAAAGGAGGGTAAGGAAGGGACACCAACCACGGGGATAAGAAAGGGCAGGTGGAGAGAGAAAGATGTAGGGTATGCTTTACTTAAGTAGGAGCAGTTCTTCTGGTGCTCCGTGACCGTAGTCTCAAAAGCACTTCGAAGAGTCTCCCCCTGCAGACTACTGCGTCGTAGTACATACACAATATTGTGACCCTGGCAAGGTAAGGGTCAACAGCATCGCGAATGGCCCGTGAGGCAGATGGAGGGATGCACTCCCCCACAGGAGTGTCTCTTGTGGTGAGAGGATCGGACACGGAGGATGCTGTGGAGGAACTCAATCTACTACGTTCTTCACATGGTACCACCTTGCGAATGTCCACACTGTGGAACGAAGTTAGGTGTCGCTTCATGGTTGTCGTACCAAAGCTGTACGCACCAGGTCTTCCGAGACTCAGCACCAAGTTGCACTTCTTACACATGACCTGGTTCGCACGTGCTTTCGTTACGTTTCCAAAAACGGTTAAAAACTGCCACACCCACGACGCCCGGCGAGTGCTTTTAGTGCAGAGTTCCTCCACCTCATTCTCTTCTTCCTCGCTCTCTACATCCTCACCCGTATTTCCCTCTGCAGGCCCTTGGGGAGGTGGTGGCGGTGGAGGGTTTGGGGGTGCTGCTGAGCCTAATGAAACAGCAGCCATGGATGCCATAAGGATTAGACGGCTAATGTTCACTACAGCAGTAAAGGCAGCACAACTCAATCTGCTATAGCCAGAAGCGCAATGAAGATGTGCTCGGGGGTGTGGCCATTTATAGTGGTGGAGGGGTGCGGCTCATGACCATATCGATCACTCAAAAGCATTGCAAAAATTCTAAATACGTTGAAAGGTAGGGCCATTGTATGGGACATGTGAAAAGGTGATTTTATTCTGTGAAATAATTTCCCATGTTTGTATAAGTTCTTTTGAAATGTTGGGGAAGCAGACAAACTGTGCAAAGTAGGCCACACGCTCAGCGTGGGTGCGGTCACATGATGATGTCGTGAACACATCCGCAAAGGAAATGGGTGCCCGCTGGACAGCAAATGCAGAGTAACGGACGTGCGCATGCATGCGGGTGTTCTACGGACAGTCTTCGGGTCCTGAAACTAATTAAAAGTGCGACTCAAGTGACACGGACAGTTACGGACAGGCGCGATGTTCGCAGTACTTATGGGTGGTGGATATGTGCGTACATGATCTGCTGACTGTACGGGCAGGTACAGTGTCCATAGGACACCTCCATTTTGTTTGACTACGGACCTGCCGGCCACCGCGCCTGTTCTACGGACAGTTCCATCTTGGGTACGGACGGTACAGATAGGTAGAGTGTCCTTAGGACACTCCCATTTTCTTCATTTACAAACATCCCGGACACCTGGTGTGTTGTAAGAACATTTTTTATCTTGTTTGTGAGGAGTACAGAGAGGTATAATGTCCTTAGGAAGCTCCATTCTGTTAATTTACAGACAACTTGAACAGCTGGTGCGTTCTAAGATCACTTCCATCTTGGTTGCGATTGGTACAGGTAGGTGTATTGCCGTTAGAACATCCATATTCTATTGCTTACGGCCAGCCCGAACAGGCACGCTCTCCGCAGACATTTTAACTCTTTAAAAAAAATATTTTGCCTCAAACCATTCCACTACAACTAACAAAAAAATGTTCAATACACAAAAACACATCAATCAAGAGAAATACAGGGGGAAGCAGATACTTAAACAAATATAGGAGAATTAGGGTTTAACACAGGCTGGTTGTGAGGGAATGAATTGTGAGGGGATGAAGGGATGGATGTTTCATCAAAACGTTTATTTTCTTCTTGAAGGTTTGGGGATGGCTCACTAGGAAATGGAGAAGGGGGGCAGGTACAGGTGGAACAGTGATATCGTATTTTCCCTCTCACATATTCCTCTACAAATTGCCTTAAACTGTTAAAATTGTCATTTAGTATGTCCATTTTCACTTCTATCCGTTTCAGCCTTTCTTGCTCTGTGTGCTTTGTTGGAGTTTCTTCTTTTTTTACCAGGTCTGTTAAAAATATATATACATGTTAAATGCCCATAACATACTGACCATTAATCAGACCCTCCAGCTTATAGCGATTTTGCGATCCCTCAAAAAGCTGCGAAAATGGCCGTTTTGCGCAAAATGCCACAAAAACGGCCGTTTTGTGCAAAAACATCTTTAAAAAAATAATTTTTTTTTACATTTTTTTATAAGTAATCTGCAAAAATTACTGTTTTAAAAAAAATAATAATACTCAGTACTCAGGGTGCCAGGTTCTCGACTTTTTTTTTTTACACAGGAAATGAAATGCGCCAACACATCTCATCACTTGCGCCCCAAAAAAGTGCAGCCCAATCCACAAGGGACACATGAATGGGCACATTTTATATGCGCGCCCATTCAGATGGCCGTTTTCACCTCCTTGATCAAATACAGTGGCGTTTCTGTCAATTTAAAAGCGCATCCCTCATTTCCAAGCAAGATGCACTTTTAAATGTGCAGAAATTGTAGGCAACCCTACGCGCACTGGATGTGGGGCTGCCACTGGATGACAGGGTCTTTCCTGACCCTGTCATACATTTCTTTTAAGGTATGAACCGCTGCTGTGTCGCTTGCATTTCTGTTCCTCAAACAGGATAAAAACGCATTTTTTGGGTCGCATTTTACAGCGGCAGGCACCTGGAGAGCCTGTCTCTGTGAAAGGCGCTGGGAGCTTGCAGAAAACTGTCGCGAGAGCGATTCTATTAAAAGTACTGCCCATTTTGATGACAAAAATCTATCGAATGTTACAATTTGACCTTTTTCGTCCAGTACTATTCTATTGATTTTTATAAATACTGAACATGTGTTGCAGGGATGTCACTCACTCCCCATGTTCAGTATTTTTGGTCTAGGGTGGTTGCAGAAGTGTTTTCCCCATTTTCCTCAAAATTGGAGGCGAGGACAGAAAAAAAAGAAAATAACGAAAAAGGGACCCTGCCGAGTCGGATCCGACCCGCGTTAGAGGGACGGATCTGGCACCGCAAGGTTGCAGGGGAAGCGGCAGCGTCCAAGCAGTTAAGTGGGGGAGGGGTGGTGGTGAAAGGTAAATTTTGGGTTGTTTGGCTAAAGTGCAAATCAATTCGCAGCGAAATTGACTACGGTCAATTCCGCCGCAAATAATTACACTTCGGTCAAACAACCCAGAAAACCATTCAAGGCAGCTGGCCAGCGCACAATTTGCGCTACAGCTCAAGCCTGTGGAAATGCGCCGGTCACCTTTGAGAATAAGGTGATCTGCTCATTTCCAAAAATGGGTTGTCTAAAAATAACATATCCTCCGTTCTTTTTTTAAATGCCCCATTATTTAAGGAACTGGGTCAAAATCTACATTTAAAAAAAATAAAAAAATGGTTACGCTATGAGAGAGGGAGAGTGATGGGTGAGATGTGAAGTGATAGGCAAGAAAGCAGAGGGAGAGCAGTGGGTCAGAGGAGGAGGCGCTGCACAAGAGCAGAGGAAGCAGTGATGCGGTGGGCGAGAAATCTGAGAGCAAGCAGTGGTACAGAAAGTAGAGGGAGCGTGTGGTCAGTGAGCCAGAAAGCAGAGAGGAAGCGGTTGGCCAGAAAGAGGCAGTGAGCTGCAGATTGGGAAAAAGGATGAGGGAAGAGTGCGATAGAATGGGAGAATGGATGCAAGATGCAGAAGCAGCACAAAAGAATGAAGGACTGTATATTGCGGGAGGAATTGTAGAGTGTAAGGTGTGAGTTGGGAGTATGATTTAGAGTTTGGCAAGGGCGGGGCAGTGCAAATTGTGACTTGACAGTGTGAAATAGCACATGAGTATTTGTATGACAGAGTGAGAGGTTAAGGAATGTAAGTTGTGCTGGAGAGTTGGTGAGATGTGCGTTGGTGAGAGGTGTGTGGGTGTTTGGGGGATTGGAGAACATAGAAGGGGAATATTTTCAGCATTACAATTGATAATGATCAATTTAGTTAATACTATTAAATAGGCATGAACATTAAACCAGAAATGTAGCCAAATCAAACACTGTTCTGTCAAGCCAGAGACATCTGGGACTCTTCCTATTAAATTAACACAAAAGATACATAATAATGATACTCTGGCCCTCTTGTAGCCTTGCACTCTGCCTATTGTAACGCTCACCTGGTTCCCACGGAGGCGCGGCGTCGAAGGCGCAGAACTCTGAAGATGGACAGGAAGGGCCCCTCTATTCTGGCTTCCCTGGCTCGTTGGATACCCTCCTTAGGGTTTGGAAGGATGAGCTCTCCATCCTGCTACTGATGCAGGGGCGCGTTGAAACCCAGTTACTTCACTGGATTGAGGATTGATGGGAGTTCAGGTAAGCTTGACTGTTCAGGTAAGGCGCTGTAAAAGTTCTGTTCAAAAGTTCAAGCTTAATAATAATGTTCGTTGTCTAATTGCAGCAAGCGCTAATGCTTATGTCTTTTTCCCCTTAGGGGCAGGGGTTCGGAGTGCCGGAGATATGGCGCCGACCCGAAGTGAAACAGTTCTGGATGAGCGCTCAGGTAATGTCTTTGCATTCGCTCATTCAATGTCTTTGTCTTTTTTCCCCATAGGGGCCGGGGTCCGGAGATGCCAGGAAGCGGCAGGACCCGTAATGCAGTGGGAATAATCCAACAGGTAAGACTTAAAAGGAAACTGAGCTTTCCTTATTCCTTTTCTCCCTCTCACCTTTGTTCTTGTCTTTTTTCCTCTAGGCGCCGGGGCGTAGCTGAATCCGGAAGATCGCTGCTGAAGATGGAAGCGCCTTGCCAAGGTGAGTAAAACGCAGCGCTGCAGCGATCGAACCGAAATGCCTTTAAAATGATGTCTTCCTTTTCAGGGCCGTTGGAGAAATGACTCCGGGATGCAGATTTAGCAGGTAAGGGCTTTTCTTCTCCTATTCTCTTCCTTTCTCCCCTTGCAGGTGTCCCAGGGTGCTGGCAGGCGTGGCTGAAGTCAGGATGCAGGAGCTGACACGGTGAGCGTCCAGCTGCTAGGTGCAGAACAACGCAAAGCACCTGTGGCTGTTCGGGTGGGGTTTAAATAGCCTTGGAAGAAGTTCCTGGTATGTATCCTTCCACCAATCAGGTATGTATCCTTCCCCGACCACACCCGGGTGGTGAAGTAGTCCTACAGGTAAAGTAGTCCCATTCAGGCCTCAAGAGGGCCTGGATGAAGCAGCAAGGTCTGCATCAGGTAAGTGTGCACCCAAGCACTTAAACACATATCCTCTTCTATGAGCCTGGCGCCTAAGGCGCCAGGACTGGGGTCCGCTATGAGCCTGGCGCCTAAGGCGCCAGGACTGAGTCCAAAGGGCCCCGACTTGGGCCCGCTGAGACTTCCCTGGGGAAAATGATGTCTACCTCTGGGGTTGCTGGGCCCGGCCTGGCTCCTTAGAGGTAGGCATCATGACACCTATTTCCTGCAATGTGGCAATCTTACACCCTCCAGTTAATACAAAATGTCCCGCAAAAATGCCGCAATAAATAAAGGTTTGTGCTGCAAAATTTGGCATTTCATGCCGCAAAATCCTGGAAGGTCTGATTAATTTGCTTATGCAGAGTAGTGTGTACCATTATTATCGCTACCTTCCGACATTTCCCCAATCGGAAAATTCAACTCCAGCCACTCCAAAGTACTGCACATTTCTGTGTCAAAACAACAGAAATACATTATTTTTTCTGCCCCTCATACAAAAAAAAGTACACACACTTAAGAAAAATGAATTTCACTTACTATTTTGTTTTAATTTCTCTTCGTTGTACTGTGTGCGTCTACTGTTGCTCCTGGCTGCACAGTTTCTGTGAGGTAATTACATTGGAGCCATACCTTTTTTTGTTATGGTATAATGTATTTCATTCTACATGGTCATTAAATGCATGGATATTGTTTCAGACGTTTAGGTTCAATTGGGTATTTATTAGTACTTATAATGTCTTTATGCGTTTTTTTTCAAAGTTGTGCATTTTTCTTATAACACAATAGTACAATTTCAGCTACCCCTTGACTGTTTGGGTAGTGTTGTTCTCGTCCGCGCCCGCCGCAGACAAGCGCTCGGTCCGTGCCTTTCAAATATCATTAGCGAGGGGGTTTCACTATGTTCTATGTTACATGTATATAAAGTAAGGAAATTATAGTACATATCTCCTAAAATCACATGATGAAAGTGTATATTCAGTTAAAAAAAACTTTGTTAACGAGATGTTACGATTAAGTTCCCCTTTTAAAAATCTGGGAAATTCAGTAAAAAAAAACTTTGTTAAAAGGGACATTATGGTTAAGTTGCCCTACTAAAAACCCATAAAATTAACTAAAAAAACTTTAGGGGGACGAAGTTGCGCTACTAAAAACCTGTCAAATTCACTAAAATAACTTTATAAACGTGACATTATGGTTCAAAGTAAAACCGAAAAACCCCTGAAATTCGCCAGTTATGGTAGGCTAAGCAACCACAACTGCCCGCACCACTGTGCACTGCTAACACTAACAACCAGGACATCAAAGATGACATCACAAATGTCATTGATGACATCACATGTGCATTTACTTTTTAGACGAGGGGTGGTGAATGTAATTTTAGCAAAATAATATCAGGGATTATCGGGACATGTGTAATAAAGTACAAACTTCATCACGCAATGTAGTGTTCTAAAGAAAATTCCATTGCAGTGTTCTTTCTATTACAGGAACCTACTCATACAGAAATGTAGGTATTGGCTGCAGAATACACCACAGAGGTGCTAAGTTTGTACTTTGCAAAGTTGTATAATAAAAAGTGGAATGTTTCTGTATCACACTTTTCTGGTCTGTGAAACATGTACTAAGTTGCTAATGATGCATCACTTACTACATATTTCTAGTTATACACACAAAACATAAATAAACTACAATGCATACAAAGATGGGGCTTATATGTGGAGAGTAAAGTAAGCATACAAGAGGCGATATCATTAGCAACTGTGTATAATCTACATGATTGGATTAACGCAGAAAAATAGTTGCTGTGTTTCAGGCCTGCTTCTTCCGCTATATATGTACATCAAATGATGCGATTAAATTCTAAGGAAAGTAGTTTAAGAACATGTGAGAATAGCAATATTTATAAATGTAATACCTTTTGAAAGTTAAGTTTCTGACTGTCAGTAAATAAACCCACCTGGCCTAGATATGGCTACACATGTGATGTCATCAGTGATGTCATCAATGACATTTGTGATGTCATCTTTGATGTCCTGGGTGTTAGTGTTAGCAGTGCACAGTGGTGCAGGCAGTTATGGTTGCTTACCCTACCATAACTGGCGAATTTCAGGGGTTTTTCGGTTTTACTTTGAACCATAATGTCACGTTTATAAAGTTATTTTAGTGAATTTCACAGGTTTTTAGTAGCGCAACTTAACCATAACGTCCCTTTAACAATGTTTTTTTTAGTGAATATATATATATATGTAGGCACTCACCAGCCTCTGGCCAACAGAAGTAGGCCATCTCTTGCGAGGTGTGTCTCCTGGATACATAGAATATTTGCCCAATGCAATTTAGCACGGTGACCATCAAGCAGAATGACAAAGCATTACTCAGCGTAAAAGCATTTCTGATGGTTGTATCTGCTTAGATTCACATGCTGTGCATAGTCAGATATCCAGTGGTCACTGCAGAGTATTGCATTTTGTTTTTCGTAGTCGAAAAGGGGATGTCGACAAGGCGTGTCTAAAACTATCCCTATAGTGACGTGCAGTGTACCCACAATCCGTCACACGTCGAGGTCCCTCTCTTTGTATTTTTTCTGCCCTGAGGGAGCCTATTAGACGTGAGTGAGTAAAGCAAAGAGAGATATAGAAGAAGGAACAAGTTACTTACCTGTAACTGTTGTTCTCCAGCATGGGTCTGGCATGGATTCACATGCTCATGAATATTCCCTGTCGTCAGGCTGGGAATCCTCGGTTAAGAAAAATCAGTATCAGTTTCGTTTCTGATCTGTCTTTCGCAGTAGTAACCAATCACTGATCTCTGCGTCATACTGACCACAGCCAATGACTGCCATCTCCCTAAGCCCCGCCTCTGGCAGCCATCTTCAGATTTGGTAGCACGTGAAGTGGCAGTATGACCAAGTGAAGAGCCGCAGAGGGGTAGGCGGGAGGGTTCGCATGTGAATCCATGCCAGACCTTTGCTGGAGAACAACAGTTACAGGTAAGTAACTTGTTCCTTCTCCAGCATGGGGTCTGGCATGGATTCACATGCTCATGAATAAAAGAATGCATAGCAGGACACACATGCACAACCACGGGAGGTGGCAAAGGCTCAACATTAAGCATTACATCCAAAACTCAACATTAAGCAATTCTTACCTCCTCACCAGGCTCACCTGAGGCGAACAGGTTGCGCAGCACTGCTTGGCCGACCCTGGACTCCTCCCTGGAATCCCGATCGACGCAGTAGAATTTTGTGAAGGTGTGCGTCGACCTCCACGTAGCAGCCCTGCAGATGTCCAGCAAGGGCACACCAGATAGGAACGCCGTGGTAGCTGCGATCGCTCTGGTGGAATGGGCTCTCGGACGGCCAGGCAGCGGTCGGTTTGCCAACCGATGACAGTACATGATACAGCCGGAGAGCCATCTAGAAATGGAAGCCTTCGAGAGAGCCTTCCCCTGATTGACAGGTCCAAAGTTCACAAAAAGTTGTGACGTCTTCCGAAAACTCTTTGTGCGGTCCACGTAGAACTTCAGCGCTCTAGCCACATCCAGCGAGTGCAAAGTCCTTTCAGCCGGCGACGAAGGCGACGGGAAGAAAACGGGCAACACCAAGGGTTCGTTGAGGTGGAAGTCCGACGGCACCTTGGGCATGAAGGAGGGGTGCGTCCTGAGCACTACCCTCATGTCATGAAAAGTCAAGTACGGGGGCTTGCAGGAAAGGGCCTGGATCTCTCCCACCCGTCGTGCGGAGGTGATGGCCACAAGAAACGCTGTTTTCCACGACAAGAACTTCAACGGACCTGAGTGCAGAGGCTCGAACGGCGGTCCCATGAGCTTGGTCAGCACCACGTTGAGCTCCCACGCCGGGGCCGGAGCCTTCACCGGCGGGAACGATCTGAACAGTCCCTTCATGAATTCTTTCACCAGACGACGAGACCACAAAGATGTCCGTCCCGTGGTTCTGGTGTATCGGGAGATCGCAGCAAGATGAATCTTGATGGAAGCGTGCGCCAGTCCAGCCTTGGCCAGCTACGGCAGTACTTGAGGAGCCGTAATCCGTAGAGGGTTAATCTTCTGTGCCTGGCACCAGACAGAGAACCTCTTCCATTTGTGTCCGTAGCATTTAAGAGTTGAGGACGCCCTGGCCTTTGCAAGAACCTCTCTGCAGTCGGCCGGTATGTCGTAACCTCCAAACTCTAACGCTGCAGGAGCCAGGCCTGCAAGTTCAGCGACTTCGGGTCGTGATGGAGGATGGCGCCTCCTTCCCTGGAGAGCAGATCCGCGTCCACTGGCAACTTGATTGACGGGGACGCTGACAAGTCCGGGAACCATATCTGCCTCGGCCACGCAGGTGCGACGAGGATCATCCTGCACTGTGACCTCTTGAGCTGGTTGATGAGCCGGATCAGCAGCGGCAATGGAGGGAACGCACATAGGAACAGGCCCTCACAGGGGAACGAGAAAGCATCGCCCATGCTCCTCGGCTAGGGAAACCTGCTGGCGAACCTCCAGCACTTGGAGTTCGTCGCCGTCGCGAACAGATCGATCTGGGGTGTGCCCCACCGTCGGAAGAGGCGGTCCACTAGATCCTGTCGTAGTTCCCACTCGTGGCACGAGCGCAGCTCTCTGCTGAGCGAGTCAGCGATGGTGTTTTTTATTCCTGCCAGATGAAACGGCACCAGAAATATCCCTTGGGGAACGGCCCAATGCCACAGATCCGGCGCCTCCTTGGACAGGGCTGGGGATCTGGTACCGCCCTGCTTCCTGATGTAGAACATGGTGGTGGTGTTGTCGGTGAAGATCCTCACCACCTTGCCCTTGAGGGACGGAAGAAAGGACCTGAGGGCCCAAAACACTGCATGGAGTTCCAGGATGTTGATATGGAGGGACTTCTCCGTCGGCAGCCAAAGCCCCTCAAGTGCAGATTTTCGGTGTGCGCTCCCCACCCTTCCAGGGAGGCATCCGTGGTGACTGTCTTCTGGTGGCCGGGGGTCTGGAAGTCCATGCCCGCCGTCAGATGCGCGCGGGTTTCCCACCACCGGATCGCTCGTCGGAAGCTCTCGTCGAGTGTGATCCTGTCCTCGAAGCTGCTCGCCGTCTGGATCCAGCGAGCGTCCAGGAACTCCTGTAACGGGCGCATCCGAAACCTGCACAGGCAGATGAGATAAATGCAAGAAGACATCATTCCGAGGAGGGATTTGATGGATCTCACCCTGGACGCGTGCGCAACCAGCATCCGCTGCACCTTGCGGAGAGGCCAGAAGCGCCACTGTGTCGAGTTTCGCTCCCAGAAACAGTGCGTCTTGCGCGGGCACCAGGTGGGACTTGGCGTAGTTTACAGAGAATCCCAGGTCCGTGAGTAGTTGGACGGTCCTCGCGTGTGCTCCGCGGCGAGCTCCTTTGTCTTTGCTCGGATGAGCCAGTCATCCAGGTAGGGGTAGACGTGGATCCCCACCAGGCGCAGCCGCGCCGCCACCGGAGCGAGGCACTTGGTGAACACCCTGGGTGCCGACCTCAATCCGAAGGGAAGGGTTCTGAACTGGTAGTGACGCCCTTGGACCACGAATCTGAGAAACTTTCGGTGTCCCTTTAGGATGGGGATATGGAAGTAGGCATCCTCCTAATGTCATGATGCCTACCTCCAAGGTGCCAGACAAGACCCAGCTACCCCAGAGGCAGACATGTCTTCAAGGGAAGTCACAACAGCCTCAAGTAGGGGCTCTTTGGACTCAGTCCTGGCGCCTTTGGCGCCAGGCTCAAATGGGGCCACAGTCCTGGCGCCATAGGCGCCAGGCTCATAAAAGGGGACTTTGTGTTAAAGGTGCTTAGTGTTAACTTACCTGATGCAGACCATGCTGCAACATCCAGGCCTTCTGAGGCCTGAATGGGACTACTTTATCTTTGGAACTACTTAACCACACGGGTGTGGTCAGGAGAAGAATACATACCTGAGAGGAAGGATACATACCTGGAACTACTTTGAAGGCTATTTAAGCCACGCCCAAGCAGCAACTCACGCTTCGCGTTGTTCTGCATCTAGCAGCTGGACGCTCACCGTGTTTGCTCCTGCATTCTGTCTTCTGCCACTCCTGCCAGCATCCTGGAACACCGGCAAAGAGAGAAGAGAAGAGAAAAGGGTAAAGAAGAGTCCTTACCTGCTAAATCCGTATTCCGGAGACATCTCGCCGACGGTCCTGAAAAGGAAGACATCTATTTAAAAGCACATTGCATCGATCGCTGCAGCGCCGTATCTCACTCACCTGTACAAGGTACCACCACGTTCTACGGCGACATCTGGACTCGCAGCCACATCACCGCGCCTAGGGAGAAAAAGACAAGAATAAAGGTGAGAGGGGAAAGAAAACTGGGAAACCTTAATTTCCATTACAAAGCTTACCTGTTGGGTTATTCCAACTTCATTTCGGGTCGGTGCCGCATCCTGGCATTTCCGGACCCCGGCCCCTAAGGGGAAAAAGAGACATCAGCATTAGTGGGCACATGAAGACGTTACCCAACGCCCATTAAAGACTTACCTGAGTTCTTCTGGATTGATCTTTGTTTCGGGTCGGTGCCGCATCCAGGCATTTCCGGACCCCGGCCCCTATGGGGAAAAAAAGACATCAGCGTTAGGGAGCGCATTGATACAAGGACATTGAGAGAACTTTCATCAAGCTCACCAGAGTCTCATTCTTCGGTTCCACAGCTCTTCTCGGAATAGTTTCCGCACCTGAAAAAGAGACAACGAACAATTATTATTGCGGAATCATACTCATTAACAGAATCCTTACGGTACTATACCGGGAAAACAAAACTTGAACCCTCTACAATCAAAATCCCAGTGAAGTAACTGGATACAACGCGCCCCTGCATGAGAAGCAGGATGGAGAGCTCAACCTTTCAAACCCTAAGGTGAGACTTCACGTGGGGGGTCGCAGGAGGGTTTCGTAGAGGGGTGAGAAGGGAGCGGGAGGCTTATACTTTCTCCCGCTGATTGTTAATACTCCCTTTTCACATACAGAAAGATATTCCTGCGAGCCAGACAAGCCAGATTCGAAGGTCCGGTCCAGTCCATCTTCCTGGTCCTGCGCTTCACCATAGAAGAAGCAACAACACTCCAAACCAGACCTGCGCCTCCGTGGGAGTCAGGTGAGCGGAACACCTAATCCAACGATGACAGGAAATCGCCCTCCACCAGCTGACCCAGGACGTGCTGGAGGGTGACCATCCGGAACTTCTGTGCCTTGATGAATTTGTTCAGTCGTCGTAGGTCCAGGATGGGACGCCATCCTCCTGTCTTCTTCTTCACGAGGAAATATCTTGAGTAAACTCCAGAGCCCTGAAGCCTCTTTGGGTTGAGCTTGATGGCGCCTTTCTTGAGCATCGCCTTTACCTCCAAGAGAAGTTGAGGGACGTGATGTTCCTTCCTGGCCACAGGGGGGGGGAGGAACGGGCACTTCTTTAGAAACTCGAGCGCGTGACCCTGGGCCAGGGTGTCCAGCACCCAACAATCGGTGAAGATGGACTCCCACACGCTGACGAAGTTCGCCAGCCGGCCTCCCACCGGGATGCTTCGGTGGGGGCCCGACCCCACGGCCGGTTCAGTCCTGCTTCGACGAGGCTTTGCCACCTTGTCCACCCTGGCGACGACGGCGGGGTCCGCCCGACTTGCCTCGTCCCCTGTAGGCTTCCTGTGACGACGAACGGGCCGCTTGACGGTAGATGGAATATGTGCCGCCGGAACCTATGGAGGCACCTTGCTTGCCTCCGGCGCTCCGAAAGGGCGGCCGTCGTTGCTGGAGAACACCAAGAGACCGGGCCGTCTCTGTGTCCATCTTGATGGCTTGTAGGGAATCGTCCACTGTTTTCCCAAACAGGTTGCTCCCGTCGAATGGCATGTCCAGAACTCTGGTCTGCACGTCCTGCCGGAAGTCCGTTGCCTTGAGCCATCCACGCCGTCTAAGGCACACGCCGTTGCCCAACTGGCGAAAACCAGTGTCAGCGATGTCCGTCGCTATCGTAATGGCGTGGTCCGACGCCACTTCTCCTTCCTGCAAGATTTCTAGGGCCTCCGCCCTCTTGTCATCCGGTAGGAAGTCCAGCAGGGGGGAGATCTTGTGCCACAACTCCCTGTCGTACCGGGCTACGATGGCTAAGGCGTTGGCAGCCTTAATCGTCGTCGCTGCCGATGAGATGACTCTGCGTCCCATCGTGTCCAATTTCTTTCCCTCACCGTCCGGTGGGGAGGTTGACGTAGAGGCCGAAGCCCCCCCCCCCCCGCTTTCTTCCTGGCTGTCGCGGAGACGACCGAGTCCGGGGTCGGCTGTGCCCGAAGGCACAAGGGGGCCGCGTCCAGGACCCGGTACATCTTCTCGTACCGACCCCTTCTCGCAGGCGTTGTGGATGGATTCTTGAGGAGGGCGAGACCCTCATCCCAGATATCGTCCAGTAGAGGTACAGCGAGGACCGTCTTCCTCTTGGTCTCGCGCCGTTGATAAAGGAAACCTTCCTTCTTCTTCTCTTTCGGGCAGAGCTGGAAAAGCTCGGACGCCCTGGCGATCATGGCATGAAATGATCCAATCTCGTCGGGCGGGGAAGCCCGGGGAGGAGGTGACGACGGAAGATCCTCGTCGTAAACCTCGTCCGTCTGTACCCGTCACGGCCGTGGAGGAGGGCTGAGCAAGGCGCGATGGTTGAAAAGGAGGTGGAGGATGAATCCTTCTTCTCTTAGGAGGAGGGCTCCCAGAAGGGCCTGGCTCCGGGTCCCCCATCGTGAGCAGTTCCTCCGTTGGTGGTAACGGCAATCTCGTCCTTATCTCCGAGCATAAGGACTGTATAGCCAACAAAATGGCCGCCGAGTTGTCTTGTGGCACTGGTTGAGGGGATTCCGACGGGCGGTCAGGAGCCTCGACGTTCTCGTCCCCTCGTCGGGATCCCTCCCGACGGGCTGGTCTTCTTCCACGCCAATGCCGTGGCTTAAGACTTCGATCAGCTCCTCTTCAGAGGTTGAGGCCGAATCCACGACGACCTCCTGCCCCCCCTTTTTCTTCTCCGTCGGAGGTTTCACGGGGGTCCTATCGATGGGCTTGAAAGAGTACTCCCTCCGCAGTGGCAGGGAGACTCTGAGCCCCGGAGTCGCCTCCACTGGTGTAGCCTCCACAGGCTGAGCCAGGGCTGCTGCGACTGTCTCGATAGAGGCCTTGGCAGGGTGGATCAAGGCTTTCACCACCTTAGGTGCGCTCACCGCCTTCTCCTTGAGGGGAGGGTCACCGCCTCGCTCCCCCTCCGATGGGGCCTTCGAGCTCGACCGGCATCTCTCCAGGAGCTTTGCCGGGTGCTCGGCCTTCCTCTTACCCGAGCCAGAGCGTTGGCTCGTGGTTGATGGCGCCGGGGAGGATGCGCCCTACCTGGCAACCATAGAGCCCGACCGTTCGGCGCTCCCGGTGCCAGCGGACTCGCGGTGCTTGGCCTTCTGTTGGGCCCCCGTCGCAGGGGGCGCCATCAAAGGTCTTAGGAGACCGCTCGGACTTATTCTCGCCTGACGGGCTCTTACCTTCCAACCAGTTGGCGAGACGCAGATGGTGGTCCTTCATGGTCCGCTCCGACATATTGCCGCAAAACGCACAGTCCTTCTCCATGTGCGTCTTGTCCTCATGCAGGCAGTAGAGGCAAAGGGAGTGTTCGTCCTCCTTAAAGACATTCTGAAGCTGGCATCCAGGGCAGACCCTGAACAGCTTTCCGGGCGTCGAGCTTCCCTTCTCCTGGGCCATGTCCGAGATGGGCCTGAGAAACTTCTGGAGTCCTCCAAAAGCGTGGCTCGACAAAATCTTCACCCTTGAGGGGCGTAGAGGAATCCGACATGGGTCCCCGTTGATCGGATAAAGGAACGGTGGAGCTTGAGGCTCTTTTGACCGAAAAAAGAGAATTTTCCTATGAAAAAAGCGCGAAAACGCACTACAGCTGAAGAGCAATAGCACGAGGATCCAAACACATGAACGTGCGGTAAAAATCTGAAGATGGCTGCCAGAGGCGGGGCTTAGGGAGATGGCAGTCATTGGCTGTGGTCAGTATGACGCAGAGATCAGTGATTGGTTACTACTACGAAAGACAGATCAGAAACAAAACTGATACTGATTTTTCTTTACCGAGGATTCCCAGCCTGACGACGGAGAATATTCATGAGCATGTGAATCCATGCCAGACCCCATGCTGGAGAAAGTCTATGTTTCTTCCATCCGAGCGTGAAGGAAGGGTGGGCGCATGTGAATCTAAGCAGATACAACCATCGGAAATGCTTTTACGGTAAGTAATGCATTGTCTTCTGATGTTTGTTAATCTGCTTAGAATCACATGCTGTGCATAGACTAGCGAGCAGTACCCGGAGTTGGAGGTGGGTTGTGAGAAGGAACAGTAGAAAAAAGATTCTTAATACTGCTTGTCCCACCTGGGAATCAGCTTTAGAGTGGGCATCTAGACAGTAGTGTTTTGTAAAGGTATGAACAGAACTCCAGGTTGCCGCTTTGCAAATGGACTCAAGAGGGACATTTGCAATGAAAGCTATGGAAGCCCTGGTGCCTCGAGTGGAGTGTGCTCTTGGCTTGAAGGGTAGTTCTCTCTTAGCAAGAGTGTAACAAAGTGATGCATTGTACAATCCATCTAGAAATAGTGGATTTTGAAACTGCATCTCCTTCTCTTCCTGCTGCCACCGAGACAAAGAACTGATTAGTCTTTCTCAATGGTCTAGTTCTTTCCATATAAAACATCACGGCTCTGCAAACATCCAGTGCATGCAGGCTCTTCTCACCGAAGTTTGAAGGATTTTGTAAGAACGTTGGTAGTTCTATTGATTGGTTGACATGGAATTTAGAGATACATTTTGGCGCAAACCTAGGGTGTGTGCGTAGAACCACCTTATCCTTGTGAACTGTTACAAAGGGGTCTAGTACAGAGAGCGCTTGTAGTTCACTTACTCTCCTAATGGAGGTGATAGCTATTAGAAAAGCAGTCTTAAGAGTGAGGTCTTTAAGTGTTGCTTTGTGCATGGGTTCAAAGGGAGACCCCACATGAGCCTGGTTAGTACCACATTTAGGTCCCATCCGGGAGCGGGATTAGCTATGGGAGGGTGGATTCTCTTCACTCCTTCCATGAAGGCTTTATTAACTGGGACTTTCCAACATGACACTTTAAATTGCGAAGTGTTGTATGCTGAAAGTGCAGCTAAATGGACTTTAATAGAGTTAAACACCAAGCCTGAGTCTAGTAGGTGAGTCAGGTACAAAACAATATGTGTGGGAGAGCAGTCAACCGGGTTGATGCTCCTACCCCTACACCAGATGACACATCTTTTCCATTTGCTAGAATAACAGTGACGAGTGTTAGGCTTTCTAGCCTCCCTGAGAATGTCCATGCATCTCTGCAGGAGTTGTAAATGTCCAAATTCTATGATCTCAGGAGCGAGGCTGCTAAGTTCATGGTCTGAGGGCATGGATGCAGTGTCCTGCCCTTGTGCTGTGACAACATGTTGTACGGGCAGGAAAGTTTCACTGGAGGAGATCGGGACATCTCCATCGAGTGCGCGAACCAAGGCTGTCTGGCCCACCTAAGGGCCACCAGTATCATGGTAACTTGTTCCTGGTGCATCTTGTGAACTATATTGTTGAGAAGGGGAGTCTTGGGGGAGCGTAAACAAATTTCCCGGACCATGGTATCGATAGACCGTTCCCCTTGGATTGGTTCTGGGGGTACCTGGAGGGGTAATCTTGGCATTAGGAGTTCTCCAGAGTTGCGAATAGATCTATTTCTGGGAATCCCCATTGTGTGAAGACGTCGAAGACGATGTCTTCGTGTAACCACCATTCGTACTCTGAGGGCAGAGGGAAGTCTCTGCTGAGTTCGTCTGCTAGCAGATTGAGTTCCCCTGGTACATGTTGTGACAGTAGGAACATGTTGTGTTTGAGAGCCCACTTCCAGATGTTCTGGGACAGTTTGGACAGTCCTGGAGAGTGAGTGCCCCCTTGCTTGTTGAGGTAGTACATGGCTGTGGTGCTGTCCGTGAGGACCATCACTGTCTTCCCTTGCAGGTGTGCCTGGAAGGCTTTCAGTGCCTTGAACACAGCTAGTAGCTCCAGTAAGTTTATGTGCTTGGCTGCTACGCTCGGAGTCCAAACTCTGTGAGCAGTCTGATGGGATAGGTGAACCCCCCCCATCCTGTGAAGGATGTGTCAGTGATTAGAGTGGCTTCCACTGCGGGGGTGGCGAATGGTTTCCCTATTACCAGGTTTTCCTTCGACCACCACCGTAGCGAGAGAACCAAGGCCTGTGAGACCCCCACTAGATCGTCCCATTGTCCGCTGGCCTGACACCACTGACTGTTGAGCCACTCTTGCATTGGGAGCATGCGCAGGCGCGCGTGAGGTACCAAATAAATACATGACGCCATCATTCCTAGTAAGCGCATTGCTTTACGTACCGTCACCTCTCGACCGGCCACATATTGAGGGATTTGAAACAGCATGTTTTGGACCCTCTCGTTGGAGGGGAAGACAAGGCCGTCCTTTGTTCGAATTAGAGCCCCTAGGAATTGTTTGATCTGGCTGGGGTCTAAACTGGACTTCTTCTCGTTGATGGAGAAGCCCAGTTGAAACAAAAGGTTTACAGTCTTTGGGGTATTTGAGATGCATGTTTCGTAAGAATCCCCCATTATGAGTCAATCGTCGAGGTAAGGGTATACTGGGATGGACAACCTGCGCAGGTGGGCCGCTGCCACTGCCAGTACCTTTGTGAATACTCTTGGCGCTGATGCTATGCCGAAGGCTAGCACTCTGAACTGGTAGTGTTTGCCCTCTATCATGAACCTGAGATATTTCCTGTGTGCTGGCAACATTAAAATATGAAAGTATGCATCTTTCATGTCCAGTGTTGTCATGTAATCTCCCTGTAGAGTAGAGTACCTCATGTAGAGTCACCATATGAAACTTTTGAGGTTTGACAAATTTGTTTGCTGGGCGCAGATCTAGTATAGGGTGCATGGTTAAACCCTTTTGGGTACAAGGAAGTACACTAAATAAATACCTTCCGTTACCTGGGATAGAGGCACAACCTCTATAGCTCCTTTTTCTAGTAGTTGATCCACTTCTTGAAGAAGGATGGCGAGATGTTCTGGCGACATGCGTCGTCCCCTTGGGGGTCTGTATGTAGGGGAACTGTTGAATTCTACACAGTAACCGCGGGCTATGGCTGATAGTACCCAGCGGTCTGATGTTATACCCTCCCATGCTGGAAGAAAGGATGTTAACCGGCCCCCGACCGGCGAAGCATGGCAGGGGACCCGAATCTTTGAGTCATTTGGTGTTGGTGGCTTGGGAACCTCTAGGGGTTGGCCCCAGACCTCTTCCCTTGCCACGACGTTGTCCTCTTTGGTTGTATTGTCCACTGGTGCCTTGGTTAGAGGACCAGTTACCTGCAGAGTATTGCTGCGGCTGTTGCTGCTGGCGTTGGCCTTGAAAAAAGCATTTGTTGCCATAACCACGTTTGTTGGGAGGCCTTGAAATTTGGTGTAGGGTTTTGATGGTGTCAAATTCCTTCTTTGCGGTCTCTAGTGCCTCATCCACCGCCTTACCAAAGAGGTTTGCATCTTCTATAGGTTTGTTAATAAGAGATGCTTGCGTTTCAGGTTTATAGCCTGAATTACGTAGCCATACATGGCGTTTGAGGAGGATTCCTTGGACTAGGGAACGGCCAGCCGTTTCTGCAGCATCCAGAGTATTTTTAATGATGCTTTGGTTGACTAAGCTCCCTTCAGTCACCGTGGCTAGAAGCCGAGTACATAGTGGTTCCAGTACCTCCTCAATGTCCTTACGTAGTTTGCTCCATTGTGCATCTGCGTAACTTGCCAGCAAAGAAGAGTTGTTGGCAATTCTTGCGGAAAAGGCAGCTGAGGCTGTAATCCTCTTTCCTAGGGCATACAATTTTTTACCCTCTTTATCTGGTGGTGCCTCGCTAGTTGACAGCGGGATCCCTGCTCTCTTCCTAGTATTTGTAACCACTAAGGAGTCTGGTACAGAGTGGCCCCTGATGTATAACGGGTCCGATGGAGAAGGACTAAATAATTTTTCTTTCCTCGGGTTGACCCCTCTGAACCACGCGGGAGTGGATAGTGAAGGAATAATTCATCTCTTTACTGAGGCGAGAAGGGGAATGGTTTGGTTGACAGGGGGTTTCTCCTTAATGATCTTTTCTACAAAGTCGATGTAAGGAGAAGTTTCCCCCGGTCTCGATCTCGAAATGTGCCGCTGCCTTGCGTAGTAGTGCATTAAAGGTAGGTTGATCGTCTATGGCGTCAGGATCTGAAAACGCTGATGGGGACTGCCAGGGCTGTGAAGCGCCTTCTTCTGGGTCTTCTCCGAAGCCCCCACCACCCATATCTCGGTTGTCTTCAAAACCTTCCTCCTCTAGGTTTTGTTCTCCTTCATTGCCTAAGAATTCATCATCCTCCTGAAAGTGGGGGTCCTCTCCAGTGAGGTCATAAATCTACATCCTCTTGGGGGGGGGATCAAACAGCCTAGGGTACTTGGCCCTGGGATCCTCCCGAGGTCCCTCTCTTGATCTCTTGGGTGTTGGAAGGTTCTGAGTCTCCATAAACATCTCCATTTTGTCCATACAGAACTGGAGTCTCTCTAGGGTTTCATGAGGTACCCCAGAGCGGTCAGGTGGGGAAAAGGGAGGGCCTTCCATTAGAAAACGCTTCAACCTATCCCATAACGTCGAAGAAAGGTTCCCCTCGCCTTCTGAAAAGCCTTCTGGTAGGCTAGGAGTCCCTCTCGACGGAGGGGGCGGTTCCTGCTTTTCTTCTGACCTTTTCGGCGTCTCCCGGGCCTTATGAGCGGTGATCGACGTTTCTTTCGCCGTTCGTCTGTGGCTATTGGTGGAAATAATCCGCGCCAGGCTCTCGACAGCGGGTGTTGAATCAGACCTAGACATGGCGTAGGCTGCCCACCTTTTGACCCTGCGGTCTTTTAAAGTCTTCGGCTTAAGGAGCTGACAGGCCGCACAGCAGTCTTCTTTGTGGTCGAGGGGCAAGCAACGGTTACACCGTTTATGCTTGTCTTTCCAGGTAAACTTGCCTTTGCAACGTGGGCAAAACCTAAAGGGTGTCCTCTCCATAGCTGAGGAACCGATTGCATGTGACAACAAACCCGAAGGAAAGGGAGGGGAAAGGGAAGCAAGGCATTCTCAAAGAGAAACAAATGTCCCATGACCCCACTCTCCCTACTGTATTTGGCCGTCGAGGCCAGGCCACGTGTTTGGCGAACGCCGAACAACCTCCTCCGTCGAAGGCACCGCCGTCGGAGATCTTAATCGGCGGTGAACAGCTTCGCAGCTACGATGCCGAAGGAGGGATGCAAGTAATAATATAAGTTAAGAACGACCAAAGGTCGAATAAAGTTTTTGCAATGGCTCTGCGTAAAGGCGATCAATATCTGGGCGGAAAAACAATCTGAGGGACCTCGACGCGCGAGGGATTGTGGGTACACTGCACGTCACTATAGGGATAGTGTTACAGACACGCATTGTCGACGTCGAAAAACAAAATGCAATACTCTGCAGTGACCACTGGATGTCGGACTATGCACAGCATGTGATTCTAAGCAGATTAACAAACATCAGAAGTTTTATTATTGGTGACTCCTCGAATTTCATAATTGTCAGGGGTTCACCGATTGTCGCTATGTAGATGAACCGAGCAGGGGGCTTTCCGCCACAAAGTTTTGCACAGCGGGTTAACAACCCTCCCCAGCAATTGTTTTTATAGTGTTGATCAGTAGATATGTATGCACTGTAACCATAACCCCCACCCTGGAACTCACCCCCTCCCACACCAGAAACCCCAATCTACTGGCATTTTACCCACCCACTAAAATTTTAACTCTTAAGAAACCAGACGCAGTGGATGTGCCGAAGGGGTGCTGGTTGTGGCCTCTCAGCTCAAGGCGCAAGCAACCACCACCGTATATTTCCAACTGTGCGTGGCACATGTTTATTCCCATTCGAGACACCAGCATGTCTCATCACCAGTGGCCTCTTTCCCCCTGGGTAGAGGGGAAGAAAAACCCATGACTTGCAGTTTCAACACCAGACCCATCTACGTGGTTTGGGGAATTCGGGCAGGACATTGAATTTCAGCCAATCGGGGTAAATAAAGCCAATATTCTTTCGTAAGGCGCTAGAGCTATTATACAGCACATTTAAGTGGATAAGGGGAGCCAGTAGGACCCCATGTGTCAGAGGGCTCTTCATAAAAGCAGTAGAAGGCCCCTGCCCTGAACCGGCAGGCCCTCCAAAGGAAAGGGAGGTGTTGCAGTCAGCGGTTGGGGTCCGCATGGTTCTCGGTGGAGTCCGGTATTTCTGAAATAAAACGGTCCGTAGCCGAGGGGTTAGAAAGAACGAGGTCTTGCCATTGTGGACCACACGGAGCTTGGCGGGAAATATCATTGCAGATTTTTCTGTCAGAGTTTTTTATTAACTGCCTGGAACGTCTCCCTCTATTCCTGTACCTGGGGGCTGAAATCCAGGAAGCGTCTGCTGATGGCAGAGCTAAATACCAATTCGTCTTTGTCTCTGGCAGCTCGGAAGAGAGTGTCTCTGTCCCTGTAGTTTAGGGTTCTTGCAATAATATGTCTGGGGTTCCTGTGGGTGTGTCTGGGAGCGAGGGAGTGGCGAGCTCTCTCGACTAAAAATATATTGATAGTGGAGGATGTTCAAGTAAATCAACAAGGAGTTTTTACATAAAGACTTCCATATTGTCGATTATGGGTGGATTCCGGGACCCCAACAATGCGCAGATTGTTTCTGCGCGATCTCCCTTGGAGGTCATTTTCAGCTCCCACGCGCCTTACCCCCTGTTGTAGTGACAAGACCTCTGTCTGTAGCAAAGTGGTCCTGTCCTCATTCTCCCAAATGCGCAGCTCAGCCTCCGCCATCCGACCCCAAAGCTTATCTATATTGATGGCCCAGGTCTCCACCTTGCAGGTCAGCGTGTCAATTTTAGACCCAAGAGAGTCACTACTGTTTTTAAGGGCCAGTAGGGTTTCATTCAGGGTGGACATATCTAAAGTGGCTGAAGTTGAGGCTGTGGTAGGGGGGCAGGGGGAGAGAGACCTGGTCTTGGCATGCAAATTGGTCAAACCTAGCTTGACCAATTGTTCACCCTGTTGCTGCGCTGTGGGTGCCCCACAGAGGTCTGGGAGCCCGAGGTCCCTAAGAGCACCGTGCAGGAGGTTGCCGCTGCTGTAATGCTAATCAATTATATTGATTTATGGTATTGTGCCGCTATAGACTGCCTTGGTCGGGGCAGGGCTGCCACAGGCGGCATGTGGCTGCTCGCAGAGGAGTGGAGTGAGGGCGAGTAGCAGGTATCAAAGGTATTAGTCCTGGTGATCGGTGGTGTGTGGGCTATCCGGCCCTCCTCCCGGATGTTGCAATGCGGTGTGAGCAGCGTGGTGTGCCCGGGACAAGGCCAACAGGTCTGGGATTCTGTTGCGAAAGTTCCAAAAAAGGAGATCATAGAAGGTCCAGACGGGGCAGCACAGGATTATTCATTCAGCGCTGGTGTTAGAAAGAAGTTTTGTCCAAGGCAGATAGGATGTTGAAGGATTTTAGAAAGTCGCTAGGTCAGAGCTATCTCAGGCTGTGGCCATTTTGTTGACTGATGATTTGGATAACGTTTTGTTAAATTTGTTAAATTTATACTGGCCTTTACAAAAATTGCTGCTCACATTGATAAAACTATTTTCTTGAAGTAGAAGCATATTTTAGTTTAAATGGTCTATAAAAATGTTTAAGCTATATTTTATGAATATGAAATTGGTTTGACTGTTTAGTGCAGAGGTCTGCAACCTGCAGCTTGCTAGATGTTTTGGACGACTACTCCTATCTGGAACTCCAACAGTTGCATACCTCTAGTGAATGAAATTTAAGAACTACAAATTTAATTATTAATCATTACTTCTGGGAATAATCATTGTGTGAAATAGTTTCTCATATTATGAGTTTTCTTTGAATAATTTGTGCTCAGAAGGAAATCATTTAGCAGTTAAGGAAACCTTTTGTGATTCAGACTGCAGGATTTTGTAAATCAATCGAGTAAAATCACAACTTGTTTCAATCAAGAAAACTGGATTTCTAAAGACATTCAGAACTTAAACACTTTATCAAGAGATGAGGCAATGGCTTAATAAAGAATGCCTGTGAAACACATTGTCATAGTAATATATGTGTCAAAGTCAGTACAATTGAAAAACAAACTACATGTAGCAGAAAAAAAGTGCTAAAGGGCCTGTGATGGAGGAAAAAAAGAAAATCATAGATTTCAAGACAATACCAACATTACAGCATATTCTTGTCCCACATTTGTATATAAGCAAACGTCTAAGCGTCATACACTCTCACTTTAATACTAGGTAATAACATGCTATGTGCCATTATGTAGAAAAAACATAATATTAAGAAAAACATTTTTAAAACTGTAGCACGTTGGAAAGATTTACTCACTGGGGTGCCAGGAGGCTGAGTCTGCACAGAAGGTGGCTGTTGTTGTTGAACGGATTGTGGCGTTAGGACAGACTGAACTTGTAATGGGGTGAGAGGCTGTGGAGTTACTTGAGCGGCTGTTTGCAATGTTGGGGTGCTTGGAGTCTGAGTCGATGTGGGCACAGAACCTGGTGTCGGAGTGGGTGTCTGTGCCGAAGAGGATATTGGGGTTGATGGCTGAGTAGGGGCTGCGGGTTGAGGTGGTGAAATTCCCGAGGATGCCTGGTTTTGAACAGGCTGCATACCAGCTGCAGTAGGTAAAGGAGGTGAAGTCAGATGGAGAGGCGACTGAGATAATGCAGGACGTGTTAGCTGACCACTCTGTGGTCCAATCATATTCATGGAGTTGCTGATTGGAGAAGCAGCATTAGAAACTTGACTCTGTAGTGAAAAAAAGGCAGGCATATGAATGATTAATCTTTCAGTTCTTTTTCATATCTAAAGCTTTTAATCACATATGCTCCATCATACTTTGATAGATTTATTTACTTTTTAAATCCACTACACTATAATTATGGTACAGTTAACAACTGGGCGTATACATGGATGCAATGGTAAAACACACAAATAAATTGCACCACACACACGAGCCACCAACTACATTGGGGTACGAAAACTTGTTGGGAACTCCTGCAATATTTGTGTGTGAATATATTTCTTAAGCTTGTATCTCTTTAGTGTTGCTTGCTATGCACAGTTCAACATGTAGTGGTTGGTCCAGAGGACTAATTTTTACTACAAAGTAAGATACAAATGTACCTGTTACTCAGGCAAACTATCCCTATCGCACAGGTACCAATACCCACAATGCCCCTCCAAGAGGACACCCCTCAGTTTGTTTTTCCTGTCTGTATGTAATTGTGAGATGTACGCGTCGTATATGTAGTGATGAGTAATGTAATGACTAGGTAATTCACTGCTAATCACTTTAATCTTATCTCTATGATTCATTTTTCTTAAAGACGTGAATGACAGTGAAGGTAAGCCTACCCCTTTTACTCCATGAAAGCCAGGGCATTTGAGAGAGCAATCAAGACCTTTTCCAGTACAGGCATAAAAAGGATGCAAACTAGATGCTGTCCTGTAGGATACATGTTTACTTCTGAGATGAGCAAATACTCTCTGTGGTCCTTCCTTAGAAGTTGAAATTAATTTAACTGAGTTGGGAAAGAACTATGCATTAAAAACACATTGGGCTGTGTAAAGGTGTATTTCCTCGATTTTAGTGCAGAAGTCATTGTTTAACTTTATTGTACAAGATGTGGACTATTGTTCAGCATGCAACTTTTCAGCAAGGCATCCTGGGAACAATCACAACTTGGTTACGTAACCCCATAGTGCAACCATGGGCAAATACTTAAGCTCCCAGTGCAACGTATAACATCTATCTTAAAGTGACTAACCAGTATTTGATACTAAAAAAATAAATTAAAATAAAATTTAAAAAAAATTAAAAAAAAGAATCAAAAAATATTCCAAAGGCGCCCCTCGGTGAGAAGGAACACGACCCATTGACCTGTTCTTTGGGAAGGTACCCACTCGAGAGTCCGCAGCTCACTGTACCTTTCAAAGATGGGGAAATAATAATTTGCATATCAGTCTTGGTCCCGCCCACATGGGCAGTCCAGCACCAGAATGCTATGGCAATTCCCTTCTGAACAAGGGTACCATCAGCAACCCCAGACACATGTTTCAGCCTTGTTGGGCCTCATCAGTTAGGTGGAGCTGTGCCTCCCCAAGCACAGCGAACAAGGGGTCCACGTCTGGATGACCCTAGGAAACTTAGGGTGACTAAACCTAAGTCCCTCAAATAATCAAAAAATAGTCCATAGACGCCCCTCTGCGAAAACGAACACGGCCCAAAAGAAACACTCACAGGCCATGCCCATTGGCCACTTTGCACCTGCGTCACCCCTGCTAGCCATGGAAAAACAGGCAGTGGCCACATTGTACTGCGCACAGCCTTTAGTCATGTATCAGGCCACCAAACGTCACCTGAAGTGGCCAAATGCCATGCCGCAGGTACCTTTGAAGCCATTTGCCCACTGGGGCTGCAGTATGGTTTCAGCCATGCCCCGGCAACCCACAAAGTGGACAGTGAATCATTTTCAATCCACCTGATGTGGGCATTTCTGTCCAGTGGATACTTTTCTGAAACACTGGAAGGGGTTCGGCATGGCCGAATATACTCCATGTTAGGGAGAATTCTCATTCTATGGCTAATTTCCCTCACCTAGTGAATCCCCCGGCAGCTTTGCTGGATTTCTGGAGTTTATTTTTTCCACTTGGTAAGAGTGTGAGCCTTTTTCCCACTCTTACATGTGTTTTGCCATATGTGTTTTTACTGTTTGGGAGATAGTGGGCTCTGGAGGACACCACTCAATGAACCCCACTTTTCATGTGTGTTACACAGCACCTTCCGTGCAGTAACACAGGGTTGTCTTTTAGACTTCTCTCTGACTCCATTTTCTGGGGCTGACTACTGTCCCCCAGAAACAGGTAAAGTTGCCATTTACTTTATGTAGTCATGTAAAACTACAGACCCAGCACACCCCATTTTACATGGAGTACTGGAAAAGGGTTAATTCCTATCCCTTTTTGACTGTGCCTCTCTGAGCTTTGTTTTGCTCTTAACATTTAGACTTGGCTGGTGGCAGTGGTATCTACCCTAACATTTCTACCGCAATCATATTACATAAACGTGGTACTGTTCCAGGCTATCATATTAGCCTCGAACATAAACCCGCTTGACCAAATACTCTTTCTTTTGGCTCCGGTCGGGTTTATTCGGCATTTCTTTTTGTTAAAGTCCTTCTTGTGTTTTACTTTGCGCGGCAAACCAGGTTTGCCGTCTTTGTTCACCGTCTTTTGGCGGGCTTCTACAGAGAGCCTGGGTGTCTAGGTGGGCTGAATGTGAGGGAGGGTTGTAGTCACCCCCTGCACAGGGTCTCCTTGGAAACCCAAGTCGCAATTTGCCATGATTGGCTGAGGTGGTTGTCCGGGCCAGACAAGCCCCTGCTGTGTGATTGACAGCCAGGCTGTGTGAATGGGGGATTTTCACATAAAAGGCAGGACTCTTGGGCTGGAAGTCAGAGTCGCCACTGGAACTGCAAGGAACCAAAGAGAAGTGGAGGAGATGACGGCTGCTGCAACTACCGAATCCCGGTGGAGCCCTGCTGCATTCCTGAGCTATCGACCCTTCGACGACAAGAGAAGATCCAGTCCGGAGTCTTCTTCCCTTGAGCTTGGTGGGATTAACCAGCTCATCTTCCACAGGCAGAGGATCCTCTACTTGGTTGAAAACGCTGCACACAGCTGTAGTGGTCCGGATAGCCATCTGAAGAGCCTCTCCTGTCTTAAAGGAGCGCACATTTTATTCGCTTTTGCTGCTGTTGGCCTCATCCCTGGGTAGTGCAGATCGCTGCAGACGTCGTCCTTCATGCTCCCACGACTGAAGTCACAGGAACCTTGAGTCTGCAGCAACTACCAGGAACAACTGCAGTGGCACCAGCTCTTCTTCACTTGAATAAGGTAGTGTTTCCAACCTCGAGGAACTAGGGTGAATCCCTTTTCTCCCCACCAAAGGCTTGTCCTCATCTTCCTTCCCTCTCATAAATTTTGCTTCCTCTTGTGACAATATCCAAGTACTCCTGGCAATCCCGAATCGTGAACTGTATTAACCGTGTGATCCTCAACAGGAACCCTGTTCCACTTGACACTGGCACAGGCCTATTGACTTTATATCACTTGTCGGAAAGTGTCCTCTGATTCTATCTGCCTTGACAAAAGTATTGCCTATGATTTTTACCCCCAACTCTCTTGTGTTGATTCATGTGCTAAGTGCGTTTTAACTCCGGTGGGTACGCGTATCTTTAGTAATGCCGAACTGTCATTACTGTCAAAAAGTGATTGCATCTGTTCCTCCGGTAACGTCTTTGTTTCACAACACCGGTCTGTCAAAACCAAAAAGGTACTTACCTTGAATTGTGCTGCACAAAGTGAATTGGTTGTGTGTAGTGTATTCTATGTGTGGTTTTAATTTAATAGAAGTGAAGTGTTTTGCAAACATTGTCTAGAAATAAATGTACTTTTACTTTTCAACCAAAAACCTTTAGTCACAGTAATTGTGGTCCTTGGTATAATCTCGACTACTGCACTTTTGCTCTTGAGATAAGTCTGGCTGCTCCACTACTGCTACCACTTTAACAGTGTAGTACAGGCTTGTACAAAAGGTGAACTTGTATTACCACTTGTAGTCTTAATTGTGTGTAGTGATCTCTAAGGGCACTGCACAGGATTCTGCCTAACACTCCACATTGCAAATATTAACTCTGTCATATCCAGGTTCAACTGCAACTTGTGATCAGTCACTTCTTGTTCACCAGTACGTTGTCTGTTGCAGCCAAATGGGCTTTGTGATGAATCACAGTTATTGGTTCCGTCTCCCCAAGGTGCAGCCTCCCCCCTGTGAGGCTAGGGAGGTGAGCTCACTCTGCAAGACACTCCCTCGGGGTCGAGGCATGTGGGACCTCACCGGGAGAGACTCCCCCTTTGGGGACAAGGACTCCTTTTCCTGTGAGGAAACCCTAAAGAACCTACCATAGCTGCCTACATGGGACTGTCTACTTTAAAGAGTAGACAGACTTATATTTAACTGGGATGAGTCAGAGCAAAGAGAGAGAGTGCTATGCACAGGGGTAACCCTCTAACATCACGCCTTGTGGAGTTGAAGCCGAGGCAGGTCGATGAGCCTGAGACTCAATGAGACGCAGGAGGCCAGTGCAAAACATTTTAGGGACGGTGTGTACAGCCGTGACTAAAGAGGAAGAAAGGAACGATGTAGCTGGTGTGGGCATGACCACGCTTGCAGAGTGGTGGGCAGGATGCACTAATGACGTCAAGACTAACATGGTGAGAAGCGGGAATAGCTTCCAATCGGGGGAGAGGGGGAGGGTGGAGAGAGGGGGAGGGAGGAGAGAGGGAGAGGGGGGAGAGGGGGAGAGGGAGAGGGGGAGGGAGAGAGGAAGAGAGAGGGAGAGGGAGGGAGAGGAAGAGAGATAGAGAGAGTCCTGCAACCTTCCAGAGCATAATGAGAGGTAATGGGGTAACCGGGAAAAGCCAGAGGCCACCGGCATGTAAGACTAATTGGAACTGTGAAAGCAAACTACAAATAACCCGGTTGATGAAGACTGGAATCATATGAAGAGATAAACTCGCCCAGAGAACGAGATTTCTTGATGAGACTGGTTAACAAGAACTGTGAAAAAAAGATTTAAACAAACAAGGTGGGGAGCCAACAGAGACTGAAAACAGAAAGCCTTGGAGGAAGGGAAACAACCCTATGTCTGTCTTCAGAGTGGAGGACTGAAGAAAGTCCAACTTAGAAAAATGTAACCAAAGAGAGGTAGTAAAACTGGCAAGTGAACAATATAAAAGAGTAGACAGCCGAAGAGAGAATTCTTGACAAAGAAAGCCTAAAAACAGATTGAGATAAATCCAACTTAAGAGTCTAAATTAATAGACTGGGAATATTCTAAGTGATGACAAAAGTGTGAGGAACCATTTGAAGGAAATGTGTTCTATGTATTGTACCACAGAAAGCACGAAAGCCAAGAGTAGTTTTAAAGAACTACAAGAGTTGATGGGAGACTTTCAAAGGAGATTATGCCAAGAAAAATCAGTACCAAAGAAAAACCTTTACATAAAGAGACCATCAGAAGAGAAGACCAGGGGAAGAAAAGATAGCCTCTTGGCCGATTTAATTTAGTTCTATATAGTGGTAGGGTTTGGACAGAGGACATTTTTACTTTGGACTTCCAGACATCTGACGAGCCCCTTTAGGTCCTTTAGTTAGGTAGTGTATTCCCTCTAGCAATAGGGAAAGACAGACCTTATTCTTGTAATTTGATTAAAGATAATCTAGAAAGTCCTCAACGTGCCAGACTCCCCCTGTCAGGGCCAAGAACCAAACTGCCGTTGCCCCTCTCGATTGCGTTACAGAGCCTCCCCTTCTTGAGGTAATGATTTAGTAGGTATTGGTGAGCAACACCCGGCTAAACACTTGGTGAAAACTTACACAGATGTTCAGAGGGAACATATCTTAAACAAGCATGATGGCTTACCTATCCAAGACCTGCTTGTCGTTGGGGAGAAAATCCAGCAACTGGGCCATTTTATACCACAGCTACCTGTCGTATCTGGCCAGGATTGCAAGAGCATTCGCTACCTTGACTGTCGATGCCGCCGAGTATATCACCTTTCTACCCATGACGTCCAAATTCTTCCCCTAGCTGCCCGGGGGAACTGAGGTGGAAGACGATGGATTTGAGGACTTCTTCCTCGCAGCTGCCGAAACGACAGAGTCTGGGGAAGGATGGGAGCACAGGCACTTGGGTGCGGACTCCGGCACCCGGTACTTCTTTTTCAGCCTGTCTCTTCTTGCCGGGGCTGAGGCAGGATTTTTCATCAGCACCAGGCCCTCATCACAAACATCGTGCAGGAGAGCACTGCCAGAGTTGTCTTCTTCTTAGCCTCTCGGCACTGGTAAAGGAACCCTTTCTTTTTGGTCGCTTCTGGCATCAGCGGGAAGAGCTTAGACACACGGGCGACCATGGAGTGGAATGATCCCACTTTGTCAGAGGGAAGACGCTGTGTCCGTCGTCACCGCGTCTGTCCCTGTATCCCTGGGTAGGGGTGCGGTATCTGATGTGGTTGATGAGGCGGCGTGGGGTGTGTTTCCTGTTTGCCAGTGGGGTGCCCAGTGCCACCAGAGCCGGGGTGCCATCAGCATCCTCTTCTGGATCTCCGACCCCAGCGTGTGGAGAGTTGACAGGATGTCCTGCAACACATCCCTAGGTGGTTTCTGGGGGGGCGGGCTTGCTGGGTCCAGCGCCCACATCGTCGGCTCTGCCATCGTCACCCCCCCTCGACGATCCAGTCGTCCTTCTCAGTGCCGTCGTCGTTCCCCCGCATCCTCCTGGACCGTGTGAACTGACACGATGTCCTCTTCGTCCAAAGAAGAAATATCCGTGCCCTGGAGCACGGTAGAGGCCTCCAATGCACCTAACCCTTTTTTGCATCCTGACTGGTCAGTGCAGGGCTCAGGGATGGCATCCTTTTCTCTGGTGTTTTCTCCACCGAAGCCTCCCACCTGGGAAGAAGGGCCACTCTGGGCGCCGCCATGGCCCCCTGGACCAGGTCAGCCCCTTTAACGTCCGAGAGGGTGGCTGGCGCCAGCTCAATCGAGGATGTCGTAGACTGGACTACCTGGGCCTTTCAGGGGTAGGGCTGCAGCCTTACCCTGTGCCTTGGTCTTCTCCAGTTTCTCCCACAGCTTCCCCGGGTTAGCAGATTTCCTCTTCGAGGAGGAGCTGGAAAATGGCTTGAGATGGAAGCCGATGGTGAAGATGTGTGCCCTGCTCGTCGCGGGACCCGCTTGTGCGGCGTCCCAGACGGAAACAGACTCATGGTGCTTGGCCTCGTCTTGGACCCCCACGGATGGGGCGCCCTTAAACTAGTTAGAAGCCCGCTCCTCGGACCGACCGGTCCAGGGTGAGGCATGGCCTTGCTTGCCGCACAGGGTAGAAACCTTGGCGTTGAGCCATGCTGCCAGTCTACTGTGCCAATCCTTGATGGTGCATTTGGTGAATCCATTGCAAATCTCACAATCCGCTTCCTTGTGGTCCAAATGGAGACAGTAAAGGCACTGGTAGTGTTTGTCTTCCACAAATATGTTTCTCAATCCGCAGCTGGAGCAGAACTTGGAGAACCTCCGTCATTCTTCTCCTCCGACATGGTCCGGCGTGCGTTGTAGGCCCGATGGCCTTCAGGAATCTTCAATGAACTCTCAACGATTCTTGCCCTTGAGGGGTGATGAGACGGTGACAAACGGATACCGGCTTGCCGGTCAAAGGAACAAAAGAACAAACGGGCTCCATTTGACAAATGTAGGACTTTTTTAATGCGAAAACGTAGAAAAGTCCTCGGAGCAAAGCACAAGGACTCAAAACACTTGAACGCGCAGTAAAAATCTGAAGATGGCTGCCAGAGGAGGGGTTTAGGGAGAGAGCAGTCATTGGTTGGGGACAAGTATGAACCAGAGCTCAGTGATTGGTTTATAGGAGAAATACAGTTTGTAAGTGAAAGTGAAACTGTTTCTTCTTTTACAGAGGATTCTCGGCCTGACAGGGAATATTCATAAGCATGTGAATCCATGACAGACACCATGCTGGAGAAGTGATTTTACAAAATGGCCAAAATTCAAAACGGCGGTTAAGATGCATATTGCAAAACAGAGTAACAACTGAGTCTTAAAATGCGTTCTGTTTAAGAAAATATACTTCCAACAAAGCAGCAATTTCTCTATAGTGGACTAAATCGAAAGCTGAAGCATGTAAGGAAATCTTTTCTTCGTATCAATTTAGTTAATGCAGGAGTCTGTTTATCACAAGTGTTTTTGCCAATGATCTCACATTCCCAAACGAAAACATCCGGGACTGTTTAACTATCAAAGATCTTCTATGTGACAACCTGGACACAGTTCGGTCTTGATTCTGTGAACACAATTTTAAAAACCAAAATAAAAATGGAGATAATACAGCTGATGGCATATTTCTAATAGCACATGGCATAACGCTGCTCACATTTATAAATTGGAATGGCACATCATTGTATAAATAACTAATTTGAAATCAGCGGTTGCGCTCGGCAAAGCTTGTATCAATTACATTTTGGGAGCTTTTCAATGGAAACATTATCTGTGTGTTTGTTACAATTGAAATGTATTCAATAGTATTCAATGCAAATTAGGGATAGGGAGGTTTTGCTGCAGAATATATGTAAAATGTATTTGGAGGGTAGGTATGGAAAAAGGCTGTGGTTGGGACGGGGGAAAATGTGGTGGGGTCTGTGCACCGCTGACATTTGCATTGAAATGTCCACACAAAAAAATTAAAATTAGCGAAATCGCTCACCAATTGTTTGAGGAAATCGCATAGAACCAGTAGATTAAGTTCAGATTTAATAACTCCCATTGGTTCGTAAAGCGTTCAAAACATTCAGAAAATATGCAACAGTATGTCTGGCTGGAGAAAAACAGTTCGACTTAAGAATGACGCCCCATAATGCCTCCCCCCATGTAGTGAAAATGGTCTCCACCCCTCAGAAGAAGGCTCCAAAACATGGGAAGCAACCACCCATCTGGCCAAGGATCTTCTCTGCCTTTTGGACCATTCTGACAAAAACACCTTTTCGGGAGATCCAGAATATAATGGGCATTGCCTACCAGCATGAAGATTCCACACTGCCTCTTATAGTTATAATTCATTGCACTGGTGAAGTTTGCAGGATCTGCAGAAAACTCTAAAACATTATTGGAAGAATAGAAACAAGGGGGAATTTAACAGACCTCAGTGTCATGAAACTGGCATGGAGCTCTTTCTACAGATTGTCCCAGCAGCCCCTGAACGATACATCTAACAGATTGTCTTCCCAACCAACAAGGCAGGAAACAGCTATCAATGTTGGTACTAGCCGCAGTGGACTGAATGGTTCTATGTGGAGTAGATGGGACACAGAAACTTGCAATAACAAATCTCAATGCACACTGACAGATGCTGTGATCAGAAAATGGTACCACTGCAACCAAAGTCCATTGCAGTGGCATCTACATCCTTAAGTGTGGCATCAAATGTATGCCCAAGCCCAGAAGACCCAAAAGGAAGAGGAATGTTGAAGTCTGCAACAAGAGGATGGAGGAAAGTGAAACACTTCATGACTGGTATCATCTATCAGTTGAATAACCCTACACACGAGGGCCCCTCTGATTCATGTTTTTGAAGGTCACAGATTAGACTTCCTGGGTGGTCCATGAATAGATTGAATAAGTAATGTTCGAGGGAGAAAAAAAACGAGTCATTTGAACAATAATGACTTTCGGTTTTCACTCCCCCAAAACATTTATGCTAACGCGCACCCCTCCACCCCCTTACTCAACTCTTGGCGGCACACCTCCCTGTGTGTCTCTGCTCCTGCATCCCTCTGCAACACTGGTTGTCTTCACTAAAGTGCATGGCAACCAGCGCCACAGGGTGCTTTTTCTTTTTTACTTTTTTTAATCAGGAGCGGGAATCACTTCTGCAGCCCCCTATGGCATTATAGAGAACAAGGGTGCGGTGAACACACCTCCAGCCCCTGCGCTCACCTTGTTCACTATAATGACACTTCATTTCGTATGCATTAAAAATTTTCGTACAGCCGATTTTTGAACAAATATCCCATTTGTTTTTTTCCCCCGAATATTTATATGGATTCTGGCTTCCTGGAGTTCAGAAAGAACCCCGGGGAATGAAAAGCTACAGTGAATCCAAAGGACCTATGTGAGGAAGCTGAGGACATCATCCCATCTACTCCCCTTGGATCTTCCTCAGGTGGCCAGAGGAAGGCCATCTCTTTTTGATCCTGGCCCTGGGGGTGGATTTGCAATGGAGGGGGGAGGATGTCTTCAGGTGAGACATGTTATCCCCCCTTTCCCGTATGAGAATGAGTCCTACCCTCCCCCTGCCATGGTAGGTTATTTAAAGTCTTCATCCCTTCCACACACACACCCACCCACTGTCCCAAAATCATATGCATTTAAGACAAGGAAGGGGCAACTAGGAGTGATGCACACCTTTAGTCATTTTCACCACTGTAGCAATGAGACAAGGAAGAGGACTATAGAGGGTCAGGCATGTCCAGTTAATTGGTACAATTGTGGTCAGGCAAATGACTCACACCTGCAACCCATTGAAAGGGCACAAGTGCTTAAAAGGAAAGCCCAGCATTGTGGAAAGGGGAACCTGCCTGGTGAGAAGGACGCAGATGTGAGGCGAGGAGCAGGCAAGACACGGGCTGGTGGAGAGGACGCTGTGCATTGCAGAGGGGTGAGAGGCACTATGAACCGAATATGCCTTCAGAAGGTTGGAGCCCCTGCAGTACCCTATGCCACACGTTCCCAGCTGGAGCTGGGAAAAAGCGAAGACTCTGAAGTGCCGTGGCCCAATGCCGCGAGGTTCACTGGTGGCAAGCGCTGTAGAATTGGGTTTGGAACCCAAATGAGAGAACATTGAATTATGAACCAGTTGCCAAGTACTTTGAAAAATACAACAACATATATTGAATACTGAAATAAACACAAGAGATGGAAATAATGTGAAATTACAGCACGAGTAGAAAGCCAATGATGTGCTATTTAAAGCAGTGAAAATCGCTAAGAAGCATTGATGAACAAAGCAAAAGCCTGTAATGAGTACTGATGAACAAAGTGAAAAGAAAGTGTGAAAGACAAGTTGCTGAACTTGAATGGACAATGTGAAAGCAAGGTGTTGAGAGGATACACCACACAATACAGTGAATAAAAGTTGTGGTCGAAGCCAAAAGACTGCCAAGAAGAAACCACAAAACATGTTCATTACTGACACAGGTGCAAGGTGGAAAACCTGTGTTGGTCAAGGAAAACCAAGAACTTCACAAAGTGGCAAGGGTTTTCAGTTGCGTGACCTGTAATGGGTGGACAGTGTCGTCAGACAACTGCGCCTAGACTGAGTAGCCAGACTTGGAAAGAGCCAAGAGACAAAGTCTGTGTGGTATAAGAGTTGAAGTAAAAGGAAAGCATCTGTTTGAACTGTCACAAAGTTTAAAGGATTATAAAGTGAGACTGGGAGAATCATTCAAAGTCAAGAGACTTGAACTGTGTTGAATTTAGGAGGGAACCCTGAGATATCCTGGAACTGTGTTGAACTTGGGGAAGGAGACCCTGAGCCTTTTTGTGGAAGTATTTTAACATGGGGAAGTTATGATATACCAGACCTGGAAGAAGCTCAGAACTTTATTTTGGACACTTTCTTTTGGTGCCGACATCCCTACACATTGTATATCTTTAGTTGTGAGGGCAAGTATAGGTTTTCGACGCAGACATTTAAGTTGAATTTTCAGACACAGACTATCCTTAGTTTCTTTAGGTACCCACCTTCGTATAGGGCAAGTTAGGCCTTACTCCATCCCGACATTTAAAATAGAAATACTTTTGTTTAGAAAAGTGAATCTGTTGTCCGTGTCTTACTTCATGATGCCTTCGCACATATTGGATTTGATCAAATAGTTTGCAACATACAAAACAAGACATGCATGCTCTACCTCTTTAATGTACTCCTCAGATGGTTAAGAGCAGGTGCATCCAGCTCAAATTGACAGGTATATGGAAAGGTGCATCAATGAGATCCAGGTACACCAATTAGTTGCCATCTGAGAGCTTGGAAAAGCTCAGCCAAAATCACCATCTTGAACTTCATCCTTCGTAGGAATTAATAGAGCAGGTAAAAGTCTAGACTAGACCACAGACAACCACACTTCTTGGGAACTTCGTAGCTCGTTGATTAGCAACCCTTTTGAAATCCTAAAGTGGGTACAGGTTGGAGGCTCTTATAGAAATCAGGCACAACTGCCTGGATTAAAATGTGGTCTGGGCAGATGGATGAGCGATATGAGGAAGGTGGTTTTGTGGAGAAGGCGGCAATGCTACTATAAACAGTGGCAGTAATCAGACAAAACTATCTTTAGGTCTTGCGTCTCCAAAGCAATGTACTCTCATCAAGGCTTCAACTGGTGAACCCTGTCAACCAAGAGGCACAGGGTGATGAAAGGTTTCAGAGTGCATAGTCTGAACGGCACACGTCCCTGTGATGTAACGCCCACAGAGCATTTGCTGAAGCCAACACAAACCTTTTGCATTTTTTAAAGCAACGGCTTATATAAAGCACGTCGTAAGGTATGCCTCAAAAACAATGTATTTTAAGAGCAAGAATTGTCAGGGAGGAAGTCACAATTTGACTGGCTCAGAATTCACAATGGCTCCGGAAGTATTGAAATTCTACAGCTATCAATTTTCTAACCAAATACACTTAATTAAATGATGCCTAAAATTATACAGATGTCCATAAATGTAATGCTACTGATGTTTGACTGACAGTTTAGTCTGCATGTGCGTACAGTACCTTTCCCATAAGAATATAAGCCATTGCTTTGGGTTTAGCCATCACATCAGAAGCAAGAACAGCAAGAAAATTGGGAGTGTCATACACCGGAAGAAATACAAGATTCTTAGAAGGGGTGGCTTCTGTTTCCGTCTGGCCTTTTATGACACAAAGCTCCACTGAAATTCTAGAGTATCCGTCCTTTGTAGATAGTTTGATTAGATACTGAAGAGCAGACATTTCAAGAGTCAGCAATTGTGTGCTTGACCAAATCAAATGGGATTGCAAATCAAGATCCAGAATAGAAAATCAGGGAAATACAACTCGGGTGATATTTCCAACTCGTTGTCACCATCAAACCCCTGCATGTCGGGTTCTGCATCATAATTACCCAAAAGGCATAAAAGTAATTGTGGTCCTAAGTGTATGGCTTGTTTCATCAACAGTAATTACTTAGTGGTAATTTACTACAAAGTAATTACTTTTAAAAATATGAGCATTTGTGGGATAAAGGGTTAAAGGGGGTGAGGAGGGGTTTGGGGTAGGTGCCGCAATGAAGGGGAAAATTGGGTATGGAGGACAATGCCAGAGCTTAAGATGAATTCAAAACCTTCCAGAGATAACCTCTTTGGTTTTGCCATAGTCACCCAGAGTGGGACAGGTATGCCCAGATGTGGGTCCTGTGCCTGCTGGGCCTAGCAACCCAACCTACTCCTCACTTATGAGGCCCAACAAGGCTGAAACATGTTTGAGGATGCTTGTGGTCTCATGCAGAAGAGATGTGACCAAGCAGATCCGGCTGAACTGCCCCGTTTGGGGTGGGACGAAGCCAGATTTGCATATGGTCTTTCCCCTTTTGTAATGGCCTGGCAGGCGACGGTGGTCTGGAGGGTTGCCCTGTGCTTCCATTTCATGTTCCTAACCTGCTCTCCGGTTACCCTTCATTCACCCATACCCATACACAACCTCTGCCTAACCCTCTTCTCTCCCCGCCCATTGGTTGTCTGGAGGTGGCCTCTACATTCAAATAGGCACCTCCTGCCAAACAAGGTGGGAAGGTCATGTATGTGCAGCTGTCATGGTTCGGTTGAGAGTGCAGATACATAGACTGACAAGTAAGACATACATAAAATGTCAGGGCTCGCAGCACATTCACTGTAGAGGAGGGGATGCCAAAAAAAGACAGGAACACATGTTCATTCAGAATGAAGACGGAATGTTTGGCATGAAAGCTGGTTTTCGTGCCAAGAACCATGTTAGATCTATGGAAAGTGGAGTAGGGCGGCTTATTTATTACATATGTTATACGCCCAGACCCAGAGGTATCACAGCATAGTTACAGACAGTGGGTAAATACAATACACGCTTACAATATAACAGACAGGAATACAAGAGAGGTGGTATTACATACAGCGCATATACAAGTGATAATTAAGGTTTACAATAGACTATGGACTTAACTAGGTTTAATATTGATTGAATAGCCATGTTTTCAGTAATTTTTTTAATTGTGGCTTGCACTAGAGCCTGGATTTCCCCCACACCCCTCAGGGCCAGTTGATGGCAAACATCAGAGCAGTCTTCAAGGAAGAGAAAAGCAGGGAGGCTTTGTGCATAGGCTCGAGTGGCAGTCCCACGAATTTGCAAAGTACTTAAGATTAATTCAAAACCTTCCAGACATAACTCTCGAGCAGGAGTTCGAACAGGCAGGAAAGAGCGGAACAGTCCTTTAAGAAATTCCTTGAAGAAACTGTGTGACCACATAGAAGGCACCCCCGAGGAACACATACATCTGGAAATGGCAGCCAGATGTAACTTGATGGAAGAATGAGTCAGCCCGTGCCAGAGACAAACATTATAAATTACTCACAGTAGTGACCAATGTACTCTTAGTCCACAGTCTGTATTCCACCATACTGAACGGGCATCCCTCACTAGAGATGGGAACAGAAACTTTTTCACCAGAAAGAATGTCTTTTGCCCTTTAAATTTAGACGGGGTGTGGCACTTGGAGCATGCGTTCCCCTGACTCTGCCCTCCAGCGCCACACATCAGTCTCCTTTGACATGTCGCCAAGATTAAACTGCCTAACAAAGTTGCTTATTAAGGGGGAAGGATGGTGGAACGTATGGATGAAAAGGAACTATTCACTAGGAGTACGTTAGTCACTACAGTGAGTAACTTATAATGACCCCTACGTCCCATCCCCTTTCCTCCATACTGTATACGCGATTACCACTGATTGAGGGCCCAGGAAGGAGAGGTTTTGCCACCCCTAAGAGAAAAGGTTCCTCAGGACAGCTTTCCCAAAGGCTGTGTCTGATCTTGCATGGTTGTCCAGGCAATGCTTGCAGAAGGCTGAGGGGGTAGCCAAGGAGTCAGCCCTGATTATTGTTTGGCATGTCACATGCCTCCGGAAGGCGACCACTGTTGCCTTGGCCCTGACCGTATGAGCATGCATGTTTGCTGGAGCCTTCAATTGCTCTCCCTTGTAGGCCTATTGAATGGCCGTGACCGTCCACGTAGCGATTGAAGACTTCGATGCCTGACAACATGGCTTTGAGCCACCGAAAGTGAAGAACAAAGCATCTGACTTGCGGAAGCCCTTTGTCCTGTACAGGTATAATTTTAGGGCTCTCCTGACATCGAAACAAAGGAAGACCTTTTATGCCTCCTCCTTTGGATTCTGGAAGCAGGTTGGAAGGACTATTAGATCATTGAGGTGAAAAGAAGATCCCACCTTTGAGAGAAATGAGCGGCGGGTGCAGAGCACCAGCTTGTCACGATGGAACGTAGTATAAGGCTCTGATCCCCTCGTGTCGAATCTCGTTCCTGAGTGCCGAGGTAAGGCCCACCAGCAGCGCTGTGTCCGCATTTCTTCCTTATTGTATGGGCGTCCCTTGCTAGGGACAGCAAACAGAATCTTTTTCACCAGAAAAACTGTATTCCCCCCTTAAACTCTTAAATCTTTGATGCATCAGCGATATTACTATCGCCTAATGACACAGGACTTTTTAAGGGGGAGGATAGTGGGGCAAATGGAGGAAAGGGGACTATGGACTAGGAGTACGTTAATCACTGTTAATCATCATAATTACTCCTACGTCCCGTCCCCTTTCCTCCATACTGTATAGGCGATTACCACCGATTGAGGCCGCAGGGAGGAGAGAGGTGTTGCCACCCCTAAGAGAACAGGTTCTTCAGGTTATCTTTCCCATAGGCTGCATCTGATCTTGCACTGCTGTCTAGGCAATGCTTGCAGAAGGCTGAGGGGGTAGTCCCGGTGGCAGCACTGATTATTATGGGCAATTAGCACCTAATGAAGCGCTGGGGCGGAGAGCTGCCCCTCTAGGAAAAAATACGCTTTTTAAAACTGCCTGGGCAAATCGTGCGTCTGATATGGCGCTGCGTCCAAACAATAGTGCTTGCACAAGGCTGATGGAGAAGCCCACGTAGCTGCCTTGCTGATTGTCTGACATGGCACGTGTCTCTGGAAAGCCACAGCTGTGGCCTTGGCTCTGACCGCACGGGCGTGCATGTTAGCTGGCTGACACCTTGGATGCTTGGCCGCCTGGCTTTGACCCACCGAAAGTGACAAACAGAGCATCCAAATTGCGGAAGCTCCTAGTCCTGTTAGGGTAAAATCTCATTGCACGCCTGACATCCAGGCAGTGCAAATTTTTCCTGCCGCGGATTTGGAAAGAAGGTTGGAAGTACTATCTCCTCATTGAGGTAAAAAGATGACATGACCTCTGGGAGAAATGAAGGGTGTGTCCTTAGCACCACTTTGTACCAGTGAAATGTGGTATCTGGCTCCGATGCTACTAGAGCCTGAATCTCACTGATCCTGCGCGCTGAGTAAGGCCAACCAGGAGCATGGGGAGTAGAGGTTGACCAGACAGTCGGGGGCGCTCTGAGAAACAAGGTTTGGCCGGCTACCGCAGCGCTATCAAGATGAGGCACAGCCACTGCGCCTCCTTGACCTTGCACATGACCCTGTCTATCAAGAGGGTCGGGGGGGAAAGCATATACCCACATGTCATTCCACTAAATCTGCAACGCATCCCCCAGTGAGCCTCTGCCCAGACTCATCCAGGAAGCAAAATGGTGACATCTCTTGTTGCTCACGGAGGCAAATATGTCTCCCTGAGAATGGCCCCACCTGTTGAAGAACTCCCTCAGGACACGCTCTTTCAACTGCCACTCGAACTTGTCGACACCCAGCCTGCTGAGTCTGTCCGCCTACAGGTTCGACTCCCCCGGGGAGTCAACAGCCGATAGTTGAATGTTGTTCGCCAGATCCACTCCCATATGTCGATGGACAACCTGTAGAGGGGATCTGGTGACCCCCCCTGTTTGTGGAGGTAATACATGCAGGTGTAGCTGTGTCTGAATGCATACCGGGTTGTTGTTGATAATAAGGAGGAAGGCTTTGAGAGCAAGCCAGATGGCCATCATCTCGAGTCAATTGATGTGTTCTAGCTGTTCCCGCTTTCACCAGTCATGCACACTGTCCTCGTCCAGGGTGCCCCCCCCCCCCAACCTTCCAGGGACGAGTCTGTGATAATGGTGAACAATGGTTGTGACTGTCTGAATGGCCTGCCCACGAACAGGTCGGCTTCTGCCCTCCACCGTTTAAGGTCCTGGTGAAAGTGCTGTGTTATATTTATTGACCCCGTTTCCTGATTGCAAGAGGCAGCGAAATGTAGCTTCAGCCTCCTCATTTTGAGCCCTCTGTGTGGCACAGCGAGGAGACATGCCACCATGATCCCCAGCAGGTGATGGTACTACCTTGCAGAAGTTACTGACCTGCTTAGGAAATGCCCCGTGGCAGTCCTGATTGCCGTGACCATGTCCTCGTCGGAGAAGATCCTCTGCGCCCTTGCATCCCAGATTAGCCCCAAGAATGTCAAGGACTGGGTGGGATGTAACTGATTTCTTGAGATTAGAGAACCCCATATTTATTTATTTTTTTTGTGCCTCTGGTTTACAATATAACCCTTTACAATAGAATATAGCAAAATACATCACAGAAATAGATAGAATGGTTAAAATGCATGCATTATGACATGATTAGACAGATAAAGTGCCTTCATTTACATAAGGTCCTCAGTCACAAAAATAAGTATTGACAGAAAGACATTTTTACAATCATTCAAAACATTTTCATACATATTAATGTACTGTGATGAATAGAATCTTTGAACTATTAATCTAAAATCACAGAGCTAAAAAGGAGAATGTACATTTCCCAAAAAGAAGAAATACATAATTTCATCCATCCAATACCTCAGGTATTTGACCCTCTACTACTATATTAACTGTTATCCTGCGCACACCAATGAATTACAATTCTCTGCTTACAGAGCGGGATCAGTATTAGATTCAGAGATTTAAGAAAACAAGCTGCAGCCAGACCCTCTATATTATTCTTGATCGATATACATCGAGACCAAATGTAAGCGCAATCACTCTGATTCCCCACTTTGCAAACTTCTCAAGATAGATCATTCTTTTTGCCTGTAACTCCAGTCATGATAGTAATAAGATGCTTGCAAGTTTCCAATTCCTCTGTTTTCTGATAGAAATTGACAGAATGAATTCACACCATCCACAATCTTCCATCTTTTCAGATCCTCTCTTGTTGGGAGAATATGCGGTCTGAGGAGGAGTGAAAGATAATATCGATTTGGAAACTGTCATCATAAAGGAGATCATGCCCCGCTTTTTATGCTCACATTTTAAATCGCTAGGACAGGGATATGAATAGAATTTGTCTATTGTATCAATCCAATCCCTTTCACATATTAATTTTTTAACTCTCAGGATTTATTACCAACGTCTGCCTGTCTGTATCCAATTCAGCAAGAAAAAGGTCACAAGTATCACAGATCGAAGCCAAGTATTTATTTGGGGTAGTCCCTGCTCCCAACAGATGTACCAATTTACCCAGAACCTCATTTAAGGTGTTGCAAATGGGATCTATCAGGCTACAGAACAGGGCCAACAGACGCCATTGGGAGCTTGCTTTCAGTGATAATAAAACCAATGCAAAGCAGATAGTCGCCACTGGGATATTATTTGGCAGTTTCAATGTTTTCCTACAAATAATGGTGCGGGTGTGCCCCTGTCACCAGGGTGTGATCTCCCCATAGCAGTGCCAGAGGCCTGTCTGTTGGGGCTGGGCAACTGGGAACCTGACGGTTCCGTGGAAAGGTCTATGGCCTCCACATCAGAGCCATGGCTGCTGCTAGAGTCCTCGTCAGAACCTCATTCGCCCAGCATCGTGTAGGCCGCCCACCGTTTCATCCGCTTATCTTTTAGCGTCTTTGGACAAAAAAGTTTGCAAGACTTGCAGGATTGCTCGTCATGGTCACGAGGTTAGCACCTATTGCACTTGCGATGGGTATCCTTCCAAGGGTATTTTCCGTTACAAGACGGACAACATTTAAAATGAGTCCTCTCCATAGCCGAGGTAAAGGGCGGCAGCCAAACCAGAAAGGGAAAGAAGGGGAAAAAGGAAATGCATTCTCAGAGAATCAAACCCCAGGGCTCCACTCTACCTACTGTACAGGCCTGGCTGGAGGGGATGAGGCCATGCGGTCGACAGCGTCGACAGATGGACCCGTCATAGAAAGCAGTAGACGTATTTGGCGTAGGGGTCCACGAAGTAGCCGTTGAAGATGAAAGTCGAAGACTAGATGACCATCAGTCGTGGGACAAAGAAATAATGAATTATCAAAATATGTCTTTCGAGCTCCGAATAAGGCGACCAACTAGTTGGGTGGAAAAAAACAATCTGAGGGACCTCAAGGCGTGAGGGATTTTGGGTACACTACACGTCACGTTAGGGATAGTTTTAAAAGCACGCCAATGTCGACGTCCCCTTGCGATCCTCGAAAGAAAGATGCAATACTCCCCGATTACCACTAGATGTCGGACTATATGCACAGCATATGATTCTAAGCAGATTAACAAGCATCAGAAATTACAGATACAGGACAATTATGACAAGTCAAATCTGGTATTTGCAGGCAGGTTGAATTGCAAGTACATCAGAGGGCTGAGTAAGCCAAATCCGGGAGCTGTAGACCAGTTAATTGCAAATACAGCACATGACTGACCAGTTAAACTAGGAGGGTTGCCGGCAGGTTACAGGAGCAACGCAGGCTAAGAGATAATATGTGGTGAAGGGTGACGTTTGGAATATAAGACAACCAGCCGAAGCAGTGTAAACTGAGTGTGCGAAATAGTGAATGATCAGCCACTTACTAAGCACTAACGTGTTGTAATGCTTTAGCGACGTAGAAGAGATTCTACAGCCTTCAGGCAAGAGTCACAGCATAGTATAGGTTTGGAGAATAGCATATGGAGTGTCCGACACTCAAAAATACAAGCACATTTGTCTATTACTCCATTTACCCTAAATAGGCACATGGAAAAAATAGCTAGCTTAAAATAAAACCTAGTTCTAATTGAAGTGGACAAATGCTGCACCTTTTTGAAGTTGGTCAAGCTGTCCTGCACTTATGCAGATTATGAAACACTTTTATTGATGGCAAATACCTGAAAATAGGCCATTGACTACCTGCCAAGCTATATGCTATTCAATGCCTCGCTGGTCTGAAGAGCAGGGAAATTAATTAAAATTGGTGTAAATTGGTTGTGGGACAACTTAAACAATAACTTGGGGCTAACGCTGGCTAAGTACCAAAATCAAAAACATTGGTAAATGTGTTCTAAACTGTTACTTTGATAACTAAAACACTCCATCCCAATGAGTACAATAGAATTTAATAAAGGCAAAAAATAACAAATAAGTCGAAAAAAAGCATCTTCAGTTTGGAACAACATCATGCTAAAGACTCCCACCAAGAGAAAGGTGGGAGATCATGTGAGGTCATTCAGAAAAGGTAAGGGAAAAACAGCCCTCACACAAAACCAGGCATGAAACACTTTATGATCCAGAAGTGATTTAGCCTAAGGGAGGGAGGCTTAGTAACATGCCGGTCAAAGGCTAAGGCAGAGTCAGTCGAAGGACAGTGATTACCCTGTTCAAGACAATAAACCTTCATGCCTATATCAAAATCTCCCTTTTTCTTTATATATAAACTATACATATTTGGTCTTGTACCTCACCGCACATCGTCTTTCCCATCCCTTCCCTCTCTGTTCCAACACTGCTCTCCCTGAAGAAATATGTGGCAAACTACAAATACAACATGTAAAGTGTCAGTAGGTCACAATGCTTTGGTGTTTACGGGGGCCTGTAGAACAAACCATTGTGTATCTTTCTACCAATGCAGGCAGGTCAATAGCCACAATATAACGTTGTAGCAACTTTTCTTGACACTATGTTAAAGGCATCCGACTCATTGACATCTGTGCAGATCTACGAGGCTGGGAATGATGCAGGACAAGTGCAGGTCCTTTGCAACAACCATACTAATTGGCCCAGGAATTCCCAAGTTGTGCAATGGGGACACAGATTCTGCAGACCAACAGATGGTACATGGGAATCCCTGCCCCAGACAAACCGACAAGAATGCGAGGAGATGACCAAAGGCAATGATTTCTTCCAGACACAAAACAGTCAACGGAGGGAGGGACTGCACACCAGGCAGACTCCTCGGTACCAGACACACATGGCTCTGCTCGAGTTATTAGAGGGGTCACAATATCGGTAGTACAAATTGGTGTGGCAAGAGAAAAGCCTTTCACAAGGTACACAACACGGATTGCAACAAGAGGGGGGGGGGGGTGATGGAGTAGTGAGGACATGACACTTGGGACAGAGTAATACACTGCCTATATATGTACATAAAAAGAATGAACGCACAACGATTCCAAGATTGCCGCCCGGGCGATGAGACGCGTCTAAGCCGCTCTCTGCCCGGGCTGCCGAAAATGAGCACTACTTATACAGCAGAAGTGAGCAGAACAGACGGAATACCCTCCCCGCATCCATAAACCCCCCCGAGCGAGATCATCACAGCTCCGGGCCACTGAACGCAGCCAGACGGGAACGAAGGACGGACCATCCCTCCCCCATCGTGAGGGATCGAAAACTTGCCCGGGAACGGAGCCGAGCGAAGCGGCCAGCAGAGGAGAAAGGGCCCAGCAGCAGACCGAAGAGGGCCGGCGGCCCCCACTCCACCAGATGAAGATCCGTAATACCCCAAGCCTCGAGGGAGCGGGCTGAGCGGAGCCGCCCATCCCCCCCCCTCGGGGCAAAGGCAGACGGGAGGAGAAACCCAGAGAACCGCTGCAGAGCCATCCCGCCAACACCACGCACAAGCGCCCCTGCGGGGAAGAGAGACCACTAAGGGACATCAGAGCAGACAGCGGTGCCACGGGCTGACCGCTCGGACAGAGGGGGGGCCACCCAGACGGTCCATCAAACCGGCGCACCATTGGAGGTGAGACCCCGCCGAGGGAAGAGCCCAAGGCAAGACCCCGAGACTCGGACAGCGGGGGAGAGGAGCGGCGTGCACGGACGGAGGGGGACCCACGGAGCACTCCCACACTCCAGTCGGGGGGAGGCGCCCCTGGGGAGAAGAACCCGGTGTGCGAGGCCTAGCCAGGTAAGCGGCCATAAGAAGGAGGGTGAAGAGACAGCGCTTTGTAAAATACGGAGAAGAGGGGTTGGAACCCCACTCCCTCCTCACACCCCAAGTGAGCCCATAATAAGCAGGGGCACAGTGAACCAGGTCCCACACCAGAAGGACGATAAGAAAATCATCACACAAGCGATAAGGAGAAAGAGAGGGTACCCCCCCCAGACAGTATACTGCAGCAGGTGTTCAGTCACCCCATCAACCCAACAACTTAAAAGTGGCTACAAAATAAGGGGTCCCCCTCAACGCTGCGGAAGCACTTAAAGAGGAATCCCGGACCAAGGGATAGGGAGAACTAGAGGAGCACTCCAGAGGGGGAACCCAGTCAAGTAAAAGCAGGAAAAGGAGAGACGGAGCAGGCCTGCTAATACAAGCTCACAGGACGAGGGACACGACAAGGGGTACGCAAAGAACAGAACACATTAGCCCTGATCCATCCTCGGACAAGATCCCACATATAACTTAAGAGAACAAACCATGGAGCGACAATCTGACAACAACAGGACCTCAGGAAACCATAAGAACCCAACAGCACCCCGGGATAGTCAATATAACATGTCGAGAGCCAAAGGGAAAGGAAACGCCACACAACAGGCACCACAGCCCACAAAGCAAGATGCAAATATCCTGCAAATGTGGTCAACTGACAATGCATCGCAACCAAGAAGAAAGAACAAGGAAGACCCCCAAAGTGAGGGCGACACCCCTACCCATCACCAACAACTACCCTCGAGAGAGGACATGCAAACATGGTTTCAGGACCTACAAGAAAAATTCATGTCTACGGTACAGGAACAATTCACAACTATGAAAAATGACATGAAGCAAGTGGTTCAGGACATGAAAGTTGATATAGCCAAATTGGAGGAGAGAACGGACATAATTGAAAGATCAATCCAGAGTGTCGAAGAGGAAACACAACAGGTTAGCGAAAGACAAGAATTGGTGAGACTCACCCACAACCTGGAAATTCAATGCGAAGACCTGGAGGACCGCTCCAGACGGTCCAACATACGCATCAAAAACATGTCCTCGACAAAGACCTTAAGATGGCAGTGAAGGAAGTGTTCAGAGATATCCTAGATGCTCAAGTGACAGAAATAATCGGGGTGGACAGAGTCCACAGGGTTGGACCGAAAAGAGCTGGAACACCGGGAGAAAGACCACGGGATGTCCCAGTCGCTCTCTCCTCATACCCACAAAAAGACCAGATCCTGAGGAGGGCAAGAGAAATGGAACATATCAGAATGAACGGTCAAGAAATAGTTATATCAAGACTTAGCTCTGGTAAAGCTGCAAAAAAGAAGAGCGATGGCCCCACTGGTCAAGGCTTTGGTGGCAAAACAAATCCGCTACAAATGGACCTTCCCATTTGGGCTGATGTTCACATGGGAGGGGAAACAGAGAAGAGCGACCACATGGTAAGAAGGCCTCAGCATAATGGGACTCCAGGAACATGAAAAGGAAACAAATTAACATAAATCAAGGGGAGAACAAATGAGAAAACCGAGAGGCTGGGAAACGATCAAACAAAGGAGGACAAACACAGGAAGGGAGAGCTGCAAGAAGCTGCCATGAAAGGATCAAGAGACGAGGATCGACGATGGCAAAAGCGTGGCGGTAACCAAACAAGGATCCCAAGGGGGTGGGCGGAGGGGAATGAACTGCTACGAGACTCACTGAGGCGGCGGCCCGGGAAGGACCCACTGGCTTGGAATCCGGTAAGGAAATGTGGGGTTTAGGATCCCCTACAAAAATATCTCCCGAGAGTAAGGAGGGCAAGGAGCGACGGGCACAACGCCCTAGCATCAGTAGGAACCCTCGCCCTACTCAGGGTCAAGTTGTTTCGTTCACAGTTATCTGTTGGGGGGGGAATGTTTATGGAAAGGGGAGAGGGGGCGGGGGCAGGAAAACAGGAGAATCTGTTAAGAAAGGGGTTCCAAAGACAAGATACACGAACATTACAAAATGGGGAAGATACATATTGTAACATACAACATCAGGGGCATGACCCATCCAATGAAACTGGTAAAACTGGAGAAGCAGCTCAAAAGGGAAAAGAGCTGATATCCTACTGCTCCAAGAAACACATCAGAACGAGGGACAACCAGAAACCCTGCATTAAGGGGTACAAAATATGGGCACAAGCAAATTCAACTGAAAAAAGAGCGGGGGGGCTCATAGCGATAAGGGAAGGGAGGGATTCCAAGCTGGAGGACATACTCACTGATAAAGAAGGGAGGTATGCGTTTGCCAATGTGGTTATAGAAGGTCATTGTATCACCCTCGCGTCAGTATATGCGCCCAATACGGGGCAGGATGGTTTCCCTAGAGATGTCTTGGGGAAATTGGAAGGATTCACAAGGGGGGACGTGATCTCAATATGGCATGGAACCCTCAATTAGATAATAGCACTGGGAATATGCATGGCACCATCAAAACACCTCAAACAACAGATGGACCAGATGGCCCTAAACAATGTGTGGACGGAACTGAAGGGGGAACAGAGGGGGTATTCTTATTTCTCACACATTCATAACTCCATGTCAAGAATAGATTACTTCTGGGCATCAGTGGGGCTCATGGGTAAGATACAAGGGCTGGAGATGGGAGCTATTGCACTATCAGACCATGCACTGCTGTGGCTCGAGCTGAATCTCCCGGGGATAACAGGGGAATCCATAAAGAAAATGATAGAAGAATGCTTCACGCAAAACGACACGGGGGAAGTCTCAATGGGTACAGTCTGGGAGGCGTTCAAAGCAGTTATCCGTGGAAAGATGATGGCGATGAAGATTACGAAGGTGAAACAGAGGTATAGGTGGGAAAAGGAACTGGTAACTTCAATAGCAGACCTACAAGAGAAAATCTTGAACCACCCCACTAGGGCATTAAAGAAATCGCTGAAACACAAAGGGCCAATTAGAGATGCTGCGCACAAAAGGTGCAGAAAGGAATTTACTGTACCTAAAACAAAGATATTATATAAAAGCAAAGAAAGCAGACAGACTCCTAGCAAGAAAACTCGGCACATAACAGCAAGAAACAACGATTAAAAGCATACGAAACACGAAAGGGGAACTACTGACGCGCACACAAGCCATGGGGGAGGCATTTAGAGAATACGACCAAAAGATTTACTCCACAGACCACCCGGATGTAGATGCACAGGACACATATCTAGAATCCCTCCCCATTCCACAAATGTCAGAAGAAGATAGACAGGCCCTGGAGAACCCAATAAGGGAAGAGGAAGTTAAAAAAGCAATAATTGACCTCCCGGTAAACAAGGCACCCGGCCCAGATGGCTTCACGGCCCCATTCTATAAAAAGTATGCAGACTTGCTGATCCCAGTCCTAACCAGGCTTCTCAACTCATTCAAGGATAGCGATAATGTGACCCCCACAATGAACGAGGCGAAGGTCCTAGTCTTTCACAAAACAGGGAAAGACCCGACATACCCTGCGTCATATAGACCAATTTCCCTGATAAATCTAGACGCAAAAATATACACAAAGATCCTAGCTGCAAGGCTATCCCCGCTTCTCCCAAAACTAATCAACCTAGACCAATCGGGCTTCATCTCGGGTAGACAAACCCATGTCAACCTCAGGAGGCTCATTCATCTGGTGGAAAAAATAGGCATAACACACACCCCGGCGATACTACTCTCAGATGCTGAGAAGGCTTTCGAACGGGTGGAATGGTCAATGGTATTTAAAGTCTTAAAATGCATGGGATTCGGGGAGCAATATATTGCAAGAATTAGAGCAAACTATAACTCCCCAACCAGTAGAGTAGCCATCAACGGGGAGGTAACAGAAAGGGTAATAATATCAAGGGGCACAAAGCAAGGTTGCCCGCTCTCCCCAATACTATACGCTATTTGTCTAGAACCCCTGCTAATGAAAATAAGGGAGTCCACTCACATTAAAGGGATCGAAATGGCAGGAATGCAACACAAGGCAATAGCATACGCGGATGACATTCTAATAGCCTTAGAAGATCCGGAGAGATCACTAGCGGCAGTGGTTAGGGAGCTAGAAGACTTCGGGGGCCATCTCAGTCCTAAAGATTAATAAGAAAAAAAAACCGAAAACAAATCGGAAATCCTAATACTGGCGGGAGATCGGGAAAGAATAGAAAGGGAAGCAAAATTACTGGACCTTAAGATTGTAGAGGAAGGTATAACATACCTGGGGATAACACTAACACAGAAGGTAGGGCACCTGTATGGGAAAAACTACCCATAGCTTATAGCAAACATACACAGAGACTTGGAAAGATCGAACCCTCTGATGATATCTTGGTGGGGCAGAAAACAATCGGTCAAGATGACCATCCCCCCAAAGCTACTATACTACTTCCAGGCTCTCCCGGTAGAGGTCCGCAGCACATTCTTTAAAACACTATTGAAGATATCATCCTTTGTATGGAAAAGGAAAACCCCGAGAATGGCCAGGGCGATCCTCACAGCACCAACCAGGGAGGGGGGGTTGGCGCTTCCCCATTTCCAGAAATATTACCATGGGGCGCAACTAAAGGTCCTTCGGGAATGGATGGGGGGAAAACCCGCAGCCGATTTAGGCAAAACAAGACAGGGCAGTAGCGAGAACTCCGCTAGTGGAACTACTCTGGAAACCGAGACATCACAGACACCCCAACATAGGGATAAGTGAAATAATGAAGACCACAATGGAGGCGTGGGACAGCCAAACACGGAAAGGTATAATGACCACTACGCTAGGCCCATTCACACCCATATATCAGAATCCCCAATTCCCACCAGGGATGGAGCAAGGGGCATATGAAAGATGGGAGGAGGCAGGAATTACGAAAATTGGGGAAATGCACATAGGCAACGAAATCAGGTCACATGAGTCCTGCTACCCACGGACATCACTCTCCAAATGTGATAAGAGATACATTACTCACCGTAATCGTATTTCTGATGCTTGTATCTGCTTAGATTCACATGCTGTGCATAGGCCGACATCTAGTGGAAGCTGCAGAGTATTACAGTTTGTTTTTCGAAACTCGAAAATGAGCCGACACAGGGCGTGCCAGTAATACTATCCCTAGTGTGACGTCCACTGTACCCATGATCCCTCACGCGTCTAGGACCCTCAGATTGTATTTTTTCTGACATGAGGTAGCATGAGGAGTAGCGCGAGTACAGATAATCCAAGCAGATAGATAAGACTACAAGCATCCATGCGCCTTCTCTCAGAGGGGAGGAAGGGTGGGTCGCATGTGAATCTAAGCAGATACAAGCATCAGAAATACAATTACGGTGAGTAATGTATCTCTTCTGAGGCTTGTTGAATCTGCCTAGATCACATGCTGTGCATAGATTAGCGAGCAGTGTTAGAAGAAGGAGGTGGGATGTGAGAAGGGTCATGGGCAAATAAATGTCTGGATACAGCTGGATACAGTTAACAATCAGATAATCAGAGATGTCCGAACTCTATGACCTCAGGAGCCATGCTGCTAGGTTCATTGAGTTGGGTTGACGATGCACTGTTTGACCTTGGTGCTGGGACAGTAGGTTGTAACAGCCCGGGAGTTTGATGGGTTCGCACACCACTAGTCTGCGTAGGTGTGGAAACCACGGTTGTCTCGCCCACATGGGAGCAACTAGGACGAGCGTCATTGACTCTCTGTTCATCTTGTTGACCACGTTCCTAATGAGAGGTGTTGGTGGAAAAGCATACGCAAACATCCCTGACCAGTTCATCCACAGGGCGTTCCCCTGGGAGTCTGGCTGGGGGAACCTGGATGCAAATCCTGGGCACTGTCTGTTTTCGCTTGTGGCGAATAGGTCTATAGTGGGGAAACCCCACCGAGAGAAGATATCTTCTACGATTTCTCTGTGTAGACACCATTCGTGTTCCTCTGGGAGGGGATCTCTGCTCAAACCATCCGCCAGAGAATTGAGATCTCCTGGAACATGTTGAGATGACAGGAAGATCTTTCGTCTGAGTGCCCATATCCAAAATTTCTGGGCAAGCTTGGACAGATTTGGCGAACGAGTCCCATCCCTGCTTGTTTATGTAAAACATGGCTAGAGTGCTGTCCGTCAGGATCTGCACTGATAGATTCAGCAGGTAGGGCTTGAAGCGCTCTGAATACTGCCAGAAGCTCTAGCAGGTTGATGTGATTCTTGGCCACTGAGTGAGACCAGAGACCCTGAGCTGTGTGGTGGAGGAGGTGAGCTCCCCACCCTGTCAGGCATGCATCGGTTGTGACTACGCCTGTATCTCGGGATCGTAAAAGGGTTTCCCCTTGGACAGATTTTCTCTTCTCCACCAGTGAAGGCTTTGTACCAGTGTTGGCGAAACGACCACTAGATCGTCTCACTGACCACTTGCCTGAGACCACTGTTTCGCCAACCATTCCTGCATGGGACGCATGCGCAGGCACGCGTGGGGACCAGGTAAACACATGACGCCATCATGCCTAGCAACGCATTGCTTTGCGTACCGTTATCTGGCGACCGGCCTGATATTGCGGAATTTGCAGCAGTATATTCCGAATTCTTTCTTCTGTTGGAAAGGTCAACCTCTCTTGCGTGTCTACGATAGCTCCTAGGAACTGTTTGGAGGTGCTTGGCACCAGACTTGACTTCTTCTCGTTTATTGAGAAGCCTAATTCGAAGAGTAGGTCGATCGTCCTTTGAATGTTTGTTCTGCAAATTACTGGGGTCTCCCCCGTGATGAGCCAGTCATCCAGGTAAGGGTACACCGGGATTGCCTCCCTGCGTAGGTGTGCTGGCGCCACCGCCAGTACCTTGGTGAATACCCTTGGAGCCGAGGCTATCCCGAAGGGCAGTACCTTGAACTGGTAGTGCCGACTGTCCACCTTGAAGCGCAAGTACTTTCTGTGCGCTGGGAACACGGAAATATGAAAATAGGCATCTTTCATGTCCAATGTTGCCATGTAATCCCCCTTTTTTAGGAGGGGGTTACCTCCTGGAGAGTAGTCATGCAAAATTATTTTTGGGGTTTTGGGGCTTGACATACTTGTTTGCAGGCCGTAAATCCAATACTGGGCGCATTGTCAAATCTTTTTTTGGCACAAGGAAGTAAGTTGAATAAATACCCTGGTTTACCTGGTGTCCCGGGACGAGTTCTATCGCGTCCTTTGCTAGAAGATTGACGATCTTCTCGAGGAGGATCTTCTGGTGGTCCAAAGAATGTATTCTTTGTCGTGGAGGGTGGTTTTGGGGACGCTCAAACAGTTCTATGCAATATCCTGCAGACATTGTGGACAGCACCCATCTGTCTGAAGTGATCCCTTCCCAAGCTTGGGTGAAGTTGGAAATGCGTCCCTTTACTGGGGATGTGTGAGAAGGGACCCTGAACGGAATGTCACTGTTTAGGTGGAGACGTGCCGCCGCCTCTACTGGGGCTGCCTCTACCCTTACCACGTCCTCTCTTATACCCCTGCCATAACCCTGGGTAGACTGCTGGCTGTTCCATTGTGTACCCTGCCCCTGGGAAAAGTTAGATCCTCTCTGGGAATTTTGACCGCGTGGGTGACGAAAATTGCCATTCCCTCTCTGGTTTGGGGGTTTATTGGTTAGTTGGCCTAAGGATTTGAGTGTCTCATACTCGTCCTTGGCATTTTTCAGCGCGTCCTCGACCGCCTTTTCAAATAATAGATCCGGCTCCACCGGTTTTTCTATCAATGAAGCCTGGGTTTCGGCTTTGAACCCAGACTGTCGCAACCAAGCACGCCTTTTGATAACAGTACCTTCTGCTATCAATCTGGTGGCGTTATCTGCGGCATCAAAGGTTGCTTTTAATATGCAACCGGACATGGATCTTCCTTCCGCCGAAACTCGTGCCAATTGGCTTTTTAAGGGTTCTGGGGCGGAATCTATGAGTGCCGCGACTTCTTCCCACTGGTGGCAGTTGTAATTCGCCAGTAGGGTGGTGGAGTTGGCAATCCTTGCATGGTAGGCAGAAGTGGAGGTTACCTTCCTGTCCAAGCCATAAATCTTCTTGCTCTCCTTGTCGGGAGGAGCTTCAGACGATGACAAGGGTGTTCCCGCCCTCTTACGGGTGTTAGTAACTACCAGGGAGTCCGGTTTCAGATGCCCTCTTATGTACAGTGGGTCTGTTTGGGCTTCCCTGAAAAGCTTCTCAACTCTGGGGTTTACCGCCCTAGTGAGATAGGGATTAACAAGGGAAGGGTCTATCCTCCTTTGTATAGACTTAAGGATAGGGATGGCCTGGGCAACAGGTCTCCTTTCTCCCACTAACTCCTCGGCAAAATCCCTCTCTTCCTGTGCACCTTGGGTGTCAATGTGGAAGTGTTCTGCCGCTCTGGACATCACTTCATTCAAAAGAGGCTGGTTATCGACCGGGGAGTCGGTAACCGGGGGTTCTTTATCTACCGGGGAATCTAGCCTGTAGGTTTCTGGGTTGTCCTCCTCCTCCTCCTCCTCTTGGTCCTCGTTGTCCCCATAGTAGCCTGTCCCAGTTTGTTCTTCCAACATGCCCAAATCTGGATCCTCATAAAGGGATGGATCTCCATGATATTGATAATAGGGCTGTATACTGAAGGGGTCTGAAGTAGGAGCTTCAATCCGGGACTTCTTACTTGGGGGTATAGGATCCCTAGAGCCTGAGGGAGTTGACCCGTCGGGGGTAAAAGAGAAAGTGTTCAGGGTTTTTGGCGTAGAAATCTGCCAATAATGACATCCTTGACATGACTTGGTCTATGTCATCAGTAGACCACTCTCTTGAACTGAGAACGATTCTTTCTTGAAGGCCTTTCCCTGTCTTATCTAGACTAGACCTACTGGTTTGAACAGGGGTCTTTGGGATAACAGAAGACCGAGACTTGTACATCTGTTTAAGTGGGGTAGAAAGTCTTTGAGGTGTGGAAGTAGGCCGAGACTGCTTCCTCTGTTGTTTTTCACCTTCCCCGTGTGCGGAATTAGTGTTTACCCTGTTTTTTCGCCCCAACGGAGTCTTTCGACGCCTGGCGCCGAGGTTCGGGGGTAGTGTCCCTATCTCTGTGTAGTGGAGGTTGGGACTCGGGAGCAGCCGTTGCGCGGCCTGTTGACGCCGACTCCTGGGGATAGAGGCCGGTTTCCTCTTCTGATGATTGAACCTCAGTTACCTTGGGGAGCGAGGCACTTCTGGCAACAGTGGATGGTTGCCTGGAGTCATGCGGCGATTTAGATCGAGAACGCCCAGAGGACACCGAATCGGACCGTTCTGTATGTGCCGAGTACTCGGCGTGCGCGTCGAGTCTCGGTTGGACTTCATGTGTTTTGTGGAAGTGCTGTGGGTAGCGCTTGGGCCGGGGGTCTTCCCCATAGCCGCCCTGCCGGACGACCTTCCGAGGTCAGGGACTTGCGCTTCGCTGTCAATTGACACCACGTTGCCCTCGCCGTCCAAAAGCACGGCGTCGCTGCCATCGCTGAAGGCGCCCTCTGCTGCCATGGCCTCTTTACGACTGGAGTGGTGGGCCCAACGCTTGATCGAACGGTCCTTGAGTGTTTTTCGGTTTGAACCTACTACACGCTCTGCAGTTAGCCTCGGGGTGGTCCCTCAGTAAGCAGAGATTGCACGTGGCGTGCCTGTCAACCCAAGGGTACTTGCGGTTGCACTTGGGGCAAAATTGGAAAGGGGTACCCTCCATACGCACCTTGTGGCAGCGGGCTAATAAGTGTAGGAATATATAAGAATGTACCTATATACCAAAAGAGTGTAGAGTATGTCCACCCCCCCACTCTCCCTACTTGCAGGGCTGAGGCCAGAGGCCTTCCTAGGCCCGGGCCGAGGCCAGAGGCCTTCCTAGGTCCGGGCCGAGGCCAGAGGCCGTCCTAGGCCCGGGCCGAGGCCAGAGGCCTTCCGAGGCCCAAATCCGTCATGCAGCTCTCGACGGTCGATTCTTTCTCCATGCCGGCATCGAGTGTGGATGTTCGGTGACTCGACATTGGGGTGGAGAAATGGGGAACTATAACAATATTTTAGCAAAAGTATGGCTAAAGCCAGGGAACTCCGCGGAGTGCTTCTAACCAGTATGGCGGAAAAAAAACAATCTGAGGGTCCTAGACGCGTGAGGGATCATGGGTACAGTGGACGTCACACTAGGGATAGTATTTCTGGCACGCCCTGTGTCGACGCCCATTTTCGAGTTTCGAAAAACAAACTGTAATACTCCGCAGCTTCCACTAGATGTCGGCCTATGCACAGCATGTGATCTAAGCAGATTCAACAAGCCTCTGAAATATAGATACGAACAACTCAAACACTGGCTAAAATCCCCGGAAATAACCAAAGCAGCAACGAGAAACCTCACACCGTTTGAGAAATATGTCATATCCAACACAGGGGTGAATAAATGGTTTTCGACATTCTACTCCTTTATAAACTCCCAGAAGGAAGAAATCAAGTGGACATACATAATCAAGTGGGGCAGAACGTTGGGGGAGGACCCCACAAAAAAACAGTGGGTGGACCTATGGGCACTGATCCCCAAGATGACGAGATCAGCACAGACAAGGGAAATGTGAATCAAAATAGTAACACAATGGCATTTTACCCCAGAAAGGCTACATACAATGTTCCCCAAAACTTCAAATCAATGCTGGAGAGGATGTGAAGAGGTGGGAACGTGGAAACATATCTTGTGGGATTGTAAAGGGATTAAACATTTTTGGGAAGAGGTGAAGGGAGAGATGGGGAAAATGTTTCCAGATGTGGGACAAATGGGAGAGCGAGTATGGCTGTGTGGAATAAGAGATGAAATAGCCAGAAAATACAAAAAGACACAATGGGGAAGCTTCATGGGACTACTCATAGCAGCATGGTCAACAATAGCCCACAATTGGAAAAAGAACGACACCCCCACTGACATTCACATGGCTACAAAAAGTATGGACCCAAATGGCGATGGAGAAGGTCACCCACACAATCCAAGGAATGAGGGACATGTTTACAAAGGAATGGGGAGGGGTCCTAGAATATCTCCAGACAGACTTTATGGAACAATGGTGTCCCAACAATATTAAAGTAACAGATATATTCAGTGCATAATGAGATCCCCGGAAGACAGACACACATGCCCCCAAGGGGAGGGTGGGGGGAGTTGGGGAGGGGGAAGTTGTTACTGTTTAATGATATGTTGAAAATGAATAAAGACAAGTTTTTTTAAAAAAAAATCAACACTTTGATTGTAACCCCACACAAGATGGGCCTAGCTCCAGTTATTCCCACTATAGTATTACCATGCACCTCCACTTATTTTGCACCCGTTATAATGGACATTGCAACACAAGAAGACACTGCAGTTTTACAAGGTGTGGAAATAGCATAAAACCTGGCTTGAGAGAATCGCATGGAAACTAGTCTCAGGAGGGACAACATGTCATGTGTGAACAAAACAGTAAAGCCTACACCTCAGGGGCATACAAAATAAGTTAGGGGAGTAGCTCACAGATGCCACAAATTAAGGGGGCTTCCACAATAGTGTCTGAAAGTAAGCCGTCTTGTGTCCGACCCACACTGAAAATACGCAGTGAGAAACCAATACCAGAGGAGTGACCAGTATGGAGATAAATACTGCACTGAAAATGCAAGTACATATATACACAAAGGGATTCATGCATGAAAACTCTGTCCATTTCCTTTCCTACAAAATCCATTTATGGATCTGGTATCCGACACATAAGTAAAATTCATTTGTTCCCTGCTCTGCTGATTCCAACTTCGTCAATGCCCTTCCCTCAGCCATCGGAAGAAGAATATAGATGAATGGTCACAGAAATGGGGTGTGTGATAGCCCACTGCTTCAGCTGCAAACACAGTGTGAATATGAAAATCACTAATTTGCCCAACTCTGTGCCACATAAAAATAGAAGGAAGGACCAATAAGGGATCCTTTCATTCATCCCCAAACACACAGGATTGCTCTCTGTTATAATACAGTTGGCCCCACAATAGGCCATAGAAAACAAATTTTCTGCATTACTGACAGACAAGATAGATCTTCTTCCTTTGACATAGTCTAGGCAGAAGATACCACGCCTTGTAATATAAAAGGCGGCATACTATTAAGAACCTTTTTCATATTGCAATTACATCGACAGTTTTTGCCTATAATAACTGGATGTCTGTCTAGCTTACGGACCACGTATCAACAGGTCAGATTGAACCAGAAAGGGGAGACTACACCAAGAGAAGATGAAAAGAAGCTGGAAACCCACACAGTTCTAGATCTCTGAGCACGGCAAAGACCACAGCAAGAGGAATAAGAAAAAAAGAATCCTGCTCAGGGTTCAATCTCAGATGCAGGTGAGAGCAGGACCAAAGAAAAGAAGAATCCAACAAGATTGCCAAGACCTATAGGTCAGAGACAGGGAAGGTGGTGATCAAATGGCTACTAAGGGCTAGAAACTTTGGCCCAGTAAGGCACGCATGGCTGGTGGGTACAACTAGCCTGGAAAAGTCACAAGCAATGGAGGGGGATATTTGCTTGAAGTGTGTCAAAATGCAGAGTCATAAATCCAGGAGGGTAACCGGTGCTTAAAGTGTCAGAATAGCTACCCGAAGTCCATACCCTAAATTGGGACTGGTGCGATAAATACTTGCTGATGGTTTACATTATGGAAGCTGGGCACTATAACCCTGAAACTCTGTTAGGAAATGCAATCAAGAATGGAACCGTTATTCTTTAGAAAAGAACACTGCATTTTAAGTTTGCAATCCTATCAACCTTAGTAATATTTGATGCACCTCCAAAGTCTTCATTTATAGAATCCTGCACTCTAATGTTAAACTCTTTGACCATGCATCTTGGCACCTTTATTGTATGCTGCTTGTGTTTTAGTTGGAAACCTACACTATGTAGGTCCCCAGCCACCCACCGCCCCCCATCTTATTGCTTGTTACGTCAAGACTTCGGCCAATAAAGGTGCTCTACTGTTAGAAAAACATTTCTTTGTGCAGCTTTCTATGAATTGACACCAATGGAACACCACAAATTGTTTGCCATTATTTCCTGCCCAGACATTTTTCTTTACTTCCTTTGCTTAACTCCTCTGTATTGTGGGCACTGGTCAGTCTCTAAGGCTGCCTGTGCAGGGGCACACTGTCTCTCTTTGTGAGATTCCTTGTTTTTAAGCTGCACATATCACATTCGAGGAAAGTAAAGAATGGGTACCGTTTATCCATTTTTCATGCTCTTCTGTTAACATTTGTGTTACTTTACAATGTGTCCAAAACGTGCTGCTGGCAGCAGATATTGCTCTACTGCATTACTGTTTTTCATGTGTGCAGTTTTGCATTTGATCGCATAATGCCTTTTTGAGCACCATATATGTGTGTGCCACACGTTTTTACCTTGTCCTTTGGCCATCTTGTTCATTGGCCTTACTAGTAGGGACAAAATCCTCACCTGTTGGCTTTGCCAAAAACATGTTTCTCTACTTCTAAACTCTTGACTGCATACAAAGGTTTCATTTTGGGACGTGCAACTCGTGCACTAGGCCTACTTACCTTAGTTGGGAAAAACTTTAAGTGTAAGGGATCTTATTTTATAAAGCACAGTAACAGTGTTTCCATTGTTTTTTCAATATTTAACTTGAATTGTATATGAATTACCAGTTTTACTGCCACAGTTCTCTGTTTCATAACGGAATCATTTATAATTGTTAAATATTGCTGTGTTCTAGCGAGAACACCCATTGTGAATGTGTTGATTGAAATACACCCCTATTATTTTGATTGAATAATGGGCTCAGGCTGAAGAAATAGTGTAATCGTATGCTGTATAATTGGATTCTTTTAAATTCTGCGCGTCTCCTTGTACCATTTCACCAACCCGACAGTTCCTAAAGTCTAAGCCTTACTACTCTACCACCTACCTTGATTTAATTTGTCTAGATCAAAGTGTCTTTTTCCCTTTCCACTAAAGCGGACCTTTCCATTGGCTGTAGTCAGTATGACCCAAAAATTACTAAGAAAGTAATAAAGTGACTGAAGTTTTCAGTTTAAAAATAAACTGCTTCATGTTAGAGGATTCCAAGCCTGACGGCAGGGAATATTCACAGCTTGTGAATCTATGAAAGATCCAATGCTGGAGAATAAAGTGTCTTTTCCCTGTTCACTAGAGGTTGGTCTCAGAACCTTCTTTTGGGGTTGGTTCTAAAAATCCATCTTCACTACATTTCTATCTCATGTATGCTTTTGATTTTTTGTCACGCAACATTTACAATAGATATTTAACGTGTCAATATCTTAAAATGTGCCAACGTATCACAAAGGTGGGACGGGTCACAGGCGAAGAGAAAATAGACAAGCTGCAAAAATACAGTGATAAGTAGGTAATATTCTTTTTTTACAGTATAAATCGGTTTTAGAGTAACATGCTGTGCATAGAATGCCACACAATTTGATTTAGGGAGATTGGTGCATTAGTAGCACAGTTTGAAATAAATTATTTTACAGATTGATCAGAGCAACTGATCTAATTTGCTTATCAATGGAGTAATATTTTGGGAAAATGTGTAAATGAGATAAATACACATTTGCAGCTTTAGTGACCGCTGTAGAATCAGTGTGATAAACGGACTACTGCTCTGAAAGAGTATAGCGGTGAGTAATAGCTGCAACTCTTACTCGGCTCGACCGGTCTAACTCCTTTGCCTCTTTAAAGTAGCATGGGCTGAGGGAAGCCTCCACTCTTCAGGAGGGCCCAAGTAGACATTTGGGAATATTTTTATTTTAAGGTATTTTGGAATAGCAATAAGGGGTTTATCGAGAGGGGATACGCTACTGTAAAGCCTGTACACTCTCATCCTTGCAATTGTTGTCTTCCAGTCATGTCTGAACAAGATCTTTTTTTTTTACCTCATTCTGGTGGTCTATGAGGTCCCTGGAAGACAATTCGATTCCGCTTAGTACCTTGTCTGCCCTTTCCCTAAACTTGGACAAAGACTCCCCATTGTTGTGTTTCAGAGCGTCAGCTAGATCTTCATATAGCGATCCCACCAAAGAGACCAATAGCTTTCTATACAAAGACAGAATTATCCAATCCAGCATACAGCTCAATGAGGTTAAGCCAGTTCCAATCTAAGCACAGCTATTGGTACGCAATCAGGTAGGCTCAGGGCATGCTTCTAAAAACAAAACTATACCTTATAATACTAGCTAGAGCTCTCCGTCCATCACCGATCTCGGTGCCACATAGCAACTTTGGCACCACTTTCTTGTTATAGAAAGATAGTAAAGGACAGATCGAGAGCCTACAACATCGGGTTCTAAGACCAAGTCATTAGCTGGGGCTGAGCCCAAATGGTTATTTTGGGTGAAACAGGGCCCCGACTGGAAACCAAGCTGAAAAAATGACAGCAAAAGGTTTTGACCAGTACAATGTGCCGCCAGGTTTTGGGAGCACACAATTATATGATTTTGGATCAGGACTACCTATGGTTAAAGGCAAAGCCTAACTGGTAAAGGTTTGGGCTCCATCAGTCTGTTGGCAGGAATGCACCCGTCAATGTGCAACTTTAATTTTGCCAAACTACAAGGCAGCTGCTGAAAGGCAACAGTCGACAGGCCCAGAGTAACATGTTTGCACCATCCTTTACAGCCTAGAGGAATATAAAAGTGCGATCGGATTCGCCATCCTTACTGTGCCTACCTTCATAAGTTTACATTAAAAATCAAAAAAGCTCAAGCCATTTAACCCTCATTGATCACATTTTGTCACAATGTGCCATAGGATTTTCTACTAGTAGAACACTCTTGTAACTATTGATTTATTCAAATCATCCTTAGGTATAGACTGTGTTAACCTTTTCAGATCATGAGACACCAAAAAAAGTGTTCGTTTGTAATTAGTTTAGTGCATATAATAGATCAAATATTGAATGAGTAGTCTTGTTTATGCATCAAATAACAAGTTACTTCTTACCTTGTAACGTTCTTTCGATGGGATGTTCCTCCGACGTATTCCTCATCTTGATAGATTACTTCCAGCTTGCTGGCCTTGGAATTTTTTTCTCAGTAGAGGGCGCTGCGCGTCGACGTCCCTCGAGCCTCCGTATCGGCGCCAACGTCATCGGGCGTATAAATAGACTCCCGCAGCGTCAATTGCTCAGTTCCGTTTTGAAGCTTAAGAGTAGCTGTGCATGAATTGGTTATTGACCTTGAAGGAGCGTAAGCTGCAACCACAAGGGAATTTTTACTGAGGGGATGGATGGGAGGGGCGATAAGGAATACGTCGGAGGAACATCCCATCGAAAGAACGTTACAAGTTAAGAAGTAACTTGTTCTTCGAAGGGATTGTGTCCTCCGACGTATTCCTTATCTTGATAGACTCCCATAGCAGTGGTGTGTAAACGGAGGTGGGAGTAAAATTGTAATATTTACCTTTAAGAATGAACAGAGTGTAGCACAGCTTTGCCAAATCTTGTCTCCTGGCTAGAGGAGGAATCCAGATTGCAGAATTTTGTAAAGGTATGTGCAGACGACCATGTGGCAGCCGCACATATGTCTCGAATCGGTACCCCTCTTTGAAGGGCCGAAGAGGCTGCAATACTCCTGGTTGAATGAGCCCTAAGGTGTTGAGGGGGCTCTTTCCCTGCCAATTTGTAGCATTTTAGAATGGCTAAAATAATCCATCTTGAAATGGTCTGTTTTGTGATTGGCAATCCTAATTTGTGTCCTGCATAACCTATAAACAGTTGGTCTGCTTGCCTTATCCTGGCAAGTCTGCGGATATAAAAACTCAAGGCTCGCCTTGGATCCAGCCTATGTAGCCTCTCTTCCTCTTTCCCTGGATGGGAAGGAGGATAGAATGAAGGTAAGGTTATCTTCTGAGTGATGTGGAATTCAGAGACTACCTTTGGAAGGAAATAAGGCTTCACTTGTAGGACAACTTTGTCTTTGTGAAAAATGGTATGAGGAGGTTTGCAAGATAGAGCTTGTAATTCGCTCACTCTTCTGGCAGATGTAAAAGCCACTAGTAAGACTGTTTTAAAGGTGAGAAATCTTAATGAACAAGAATGGAGTGATTCAAAAGGAGGATAGACATTAGTTAACCCCTTCAGAAATTGAATTACTAGGGGTAATTTGAAATATGATGCCTCCTCCGCAGTGCGCTTGAAGATAGACAGCGCTGCGAGGTAGCCCTTGATCGTATCAACTTGAAGACCTGAATTCGCCAAACAGAGCAAAAAAGACAACACCATTGGTGTACTGCATGAAAAGGGTTCGATATTCTTTTCTCTACACCAGTTGCAAAACTTGTTCCAACGGCAGCAGTATAAAGTCTTTGTTGCTGGTCTTCTAGCCAAATGCAACACCTCCATGACGTCATCTGGGAGGTCCCAATCCTTGTATCTCAACCTTTCAGAAACCAAGCGTGAAGGTTGAGGGTTCTGAAGTCTGGATGGAGAACCTGACCTCCCTTCTGCGAGAGAAGATCCTCCCTGTGTGGAAGACGAATCGGAGGGGAGATGGACATGTCCAGAAGGTCCGGGTCCCACGTTCTCCTGGCCTAGTCTGGGGCAATTAGGATCATAGTCTTCCGGCATCTTCTCAACCTCCTGATCATCTGAGGAATGACAGGGACCGGAGGTAACGCGTACAGAAGTGGAAACTCCCAGTCCACTACAAACGCATCCCCTAGAGCTCCTCTTGGGGGAAATTCCCTTGAACAAAACTGATCGCACTTCCTGTTGATACTGGTGGCGAACAGATCCACTTGAGGGGTTCCCCCCCAAAGGGTGAAGATCTCCTGAAGGACTTCCTGAGCTATCTCCCACTCGTGGGAGACTGTGCTCTGCCTGCTCAGAGCGTCCGCTGTCAAGTTCTTCTCTCCGTCTAAGTGAACAGCCGATAGAGAGATTCCTTCTTGAATTGCCCAAAACCAGAGCTGCATCGCCTCTCTGCACAGTGGCAGTGATCCTACGCCTCCTCTTTGGTTTAGGTAGTGCATGGCCACTGTGTTGTCCGTCATTATTAGGACATTTTTCCCTTGTACAGATGGCAGAAAAGCCTTCAGCGCCAATCTGATAGCTCTCAGCTCCAACAGGTTGATATGTAGTCTGGATTCCGATGGAGACCAACGACCGCTGATGGTCAAGTCGTTGGCATGGGCTTCCCACCCCGTGAGTGAGGCATCCGTGACTACTGTTCTCTCCGGCCATGGTTGCCAAAACAGTTCTCCTTTCAAAATGTTCTCCCGACAGGCCCACCACTGAAGGTCTTGAGCCACTTTGTCCGGGACCTGAAGGAGATTTGTCATTCTTCCTGAGAATTGTGAACACTGGGTTCTTAGTGCCCACTGGAGGGATCTCATTCTTAGGCGAGCCTCTGGAACAAGGAAGATGCAGGATGCCATGAGGCCTAGTAACCTCAAAAAGTCGAAGGCTGGGAGACGTTGGGCATTTTGAAACTTGGTGACCATCTGCAGAATATCTTGAGCCCTCAGCTCTGGTGGCGAGGCTTTCCCCAGGGAAGTGTCCAGGACCGCTCCGATGAACTGGAGTCTCTGTAATGGTATCATCTGTGACTTCTTTAAATTGAGGGAGAAGCCCAGTTTGTGAAAGAAGTGGCAGACATAATCTAGTTGGATCTGAGCTTGTTCTGAAAATACTGCTCTGATCAACCAATCGTCTAGGTAGGGGTAGACGTGGATCTCCTCCCTCCTTAGACTTGCAGCCACTACCGACATTAGCTTGGTGAAGACCCTCGGGCGGAGGTCAGCCCAAATGGCAGAACTCGAAATTGATAGTGAGAGTTGCCAATTGCGAACCTCAGGTATTTCCTGTGTTTGAGATGGATTGGCACATGGAAATAAGCATCCTGAAGGTCTAGAGATACCAGCCAGTCCTGAAGCTGGAGGGCCTCAAGGATCTGAGAGAGAGTTACCATCTTGAACTTGTCCTTCCTGAGGAATTTGTTCAATTATCATAAGTCCAAGATGGGTCTCAGTCCTCCCTCTTTCTTCGGTACCAGAAGATAGGGGGAATACCAACCCCTGTTCCTCTCCGCTACAGGTACCGGTTCTATGGCACCTTTCTCTAGCAGGTCAAGAATCTCCTGAAAAAGAGCGGGTCTGGAAACTCCAAAAAGTTGTTCCCCGGTGGATGACTGACGGTGTGTAGAAAAGGCAGGCAGTAACCTTGGGCAACTGTCTCCAAGGCCCAAGCATCTGACGTAATAGCCTGCCATTCCGTCAGATGTTGAGTTAACATGCCCCCTACTGGTGTTTTGTGAGTAGAGACCTCAGAGTGGTTTAGAGGCGGCTGACGCAGATGCCGAGGGCAAGGAGGCACCTGCTGCTGCTGCGGCTTTTGTACTTTTAACCCGTCCATCGCGGATGAATCGTTTTTGGCCCCTGTCCTCTGCCTTTTCCGAATGCGGAATAAAAGCGAAAGGACCTACTCCTCCAAGCGGTTCCTGAGGGGCGATATGGAGTTTGACGGATTGCAGCTCCAAGAGATTTTGCTGCTGCCTTGGATGTTAGTAACTTCTCTAGGCTGTCATCAGCCTTCTTACCAAACAAAGAAGTGCCGTCAAAGGGCATATTCAAAAGTCTGGCCTGCACATCTGGAGCAAAACCAGACTTTTGCAACCACGCAAATCTGCAGATTGTAGTACTTGCCGCCATGGCCCTGCTGATACTGTCAGCAGAATCAATGCCGGTTTCAAGGGACTCACAGATTGCATCTTTAATGATGTTCAGAAATGCTTCCCTTTCCTCTCCATCCGGGAGACAGTCAGACACAGATGAAGCACATTCCCAAAGTGTAAGGCTGAATCTTGCGAGCGTGCAAGTAGCATTAATGGATTTAAGCGCCATGCTACATGCCGAGAAGACATTTTTAGACATAGCGTCAAACCTTTTATCATCCCTGTCTTGTGGAATAGTAGGGTATGCAGATCTACTTTTCGATGAAGTTGCTCCCTGTACAACCAAACTCTCTGGAGTTGGATGTTTGCTCAAATATTCAGGGTCAGAAGCAGATACCCTATATTTGGCAGATAGTTTTTTGTTAACTGCCGGGATAACCTCAGGAGTTTCCCAGTTGACAGATATTTCTCTCTGCAATGCAGCATGAAAGGGAACCACAGAATCTTCCTGTGGACCTTTAAGTAAAATGTCCGTAAGATCATCCTGGTGAAAAGAAGGTGAAGGTGTAGACCACCCCATGAATTCTATTATTCTGGCCATTAAGACCCTATAAGGAGTCTCAGCATGTTCCCCTGGGTCTGGTTTAGCGAATTCTACTTCTGGAGAAGTACTTAAACCGCTTGCCTCATGCAAAGAGTCTTGAAGGTCTTTCAATCTGTTCTCTTCAGAGATAAATTCCTCTGGTATAGGTGTAGTGGTCCTCTGTAACCCAAAGGGTCTTTCATGGTCAGAATCCTCCCCTTCCCCATAAATAGAGGACAAGGCTCTGAAATAATCTGATCTTGGGTATGGTTTAAAACCCATTTCTAGAGAAGGGGCCAAACCTTTAGTGACCGGGTGTGAAAACGTCGAAGTTGTCGACGCGGAAGTCAAAGGTTTCGATGAAACCGAAAAAGGCGTCGAAAAAGTATGAAGAGGCCTCAAAGAACTCAAGAGGATCGGAATCCTACTCGGATTGGTCCAGGTTATCGACGACATCCTCGAGGACATGGTCGAAGCCCTCGGTACGTCTACTGACTGAGATCTAGTAACAGCAGTAGGTCTGTCCTTTATCGGTGTCGACAGTGGCGTCGAGGACGGCGTCGATTCGACCGATTTGTGTGTTGACGGGCCCTTCGACGACGGCGTCCATGATGCGGTCTTACTGCCTTTGCTTGAAGGTTCATGACGCTCTCGGGCAGTTTCTTTCGCCGGGTGCAACGACTTTCAATTTTTGGGTCTTTCACCCAGGGTATCACCTTTAGCCTTCTACGAGGGGGTCGAGGCTGCTTTCTCGAAGACACTAAGCATTTTTTTGTGGCATTCCTCCCACTTAGCTGGAGAGCTGTGTTTCGTGGGGCAGGTGACCCTTTCCGGGAAAGTGGAAGAAGACTAAGAAGAGGGAGATCTACGACCCCTCTTTTTTGAGTGTTAGATCTCGAAGACTGATGGGAACCGCTTTGAGACCTTTAACAGGAAGGTTTCCTGTGACAGCGAGGAAACGTTCGAAGAAGTTGAAGTTTTAATAGTCTTACATCTTTCTAGCTTCCCCTTACGCTCCCTTCAAGGCTTTCGCCGTGATGGACATACAGTCCTCACATTCTGAACTGTGATACTCCGATACCAGGCACCACAAACCGATCCTTTGAGGATCCGTCAATAACATTTTCTTCCCACAATCTCGACACTTTTTGAAGCCGGACCGTGGGGTTGACGGTTCGGAAGAGGAAGCCATCGAATGAAGAAGATATCTTCGAGGAATAATAAGAACATGCTTGAAAAAAAGAACTGAGCAACACTATTCCGAGGCCCACGAAGCGCGGAAAAACTGAACTGAGCAATGGATGCTGCGCAAGTCTATTTATACGCACAATGACGTTGGCGCTGAAATTCGGAGGCTGTCGAGGGACACCAACTCGAGGGACGTCGACGCGCAGCGCCCTCCACTGAAAAAAATTTCTGAAGCCGGCAAGCTGGAAGTAATCTATCAAGATAAGTAATACGTCGGAGGACACAATCCCTTCAAATTGTGATTCTGTAAGAAAACAGGAAGTTCAAAGCTGTGCTACAGGGGAAGGGTTTGGTAAGAAGGTTGGGTGAAAGACAGATGCATACTGACAATACTTTTTCCTTCGGTATGTCCACAGATTTAGATATATGCTTCAAGTTGATCTTAAGCATTGGTACAAATGATGAAAACATACGTTTAAGACTACTTTAAGGTTCCACAGTGGTACCAGTTTTGCTTTAGATGGACTAATTCTTTGGATTCCGCCTTTAAAGGCTTTGACCACAGTTGTTTTACAACATTTATTTTAAAATGCGTTTATTGGCATATATGCAGCATCACATTACAGGAGTAATAGCATTTGAACACAATACCAAGGTACAGATTGAACTACAACAAAACCAACAACCAAATAAACTGGACAAACTGCACATCGTACTGACAAATACAATATTACATTGTTGTTTTGAGAGCAAACCAGAGGGTCCCTGGAAGTCATCTTAGCCCAAAGGACGTAGAAGAACTGAGCCAGGAACCCCCAGAGGCCCCAACATCTGCACGGATAAGGGACAACATTCAGGAAGGGGAAGCAACCACACCACCCTCAGTATTCAATGAGGCAATTCAAGAGGGGCACAGCACTCACAGAGGCTTGTCGTCAGAAGGACCAAACATGGCTATAAGGAGCGCATTCCAGGCCTCAATATTGGTGGTACATTCCATAAGGTCCGCTTGCATGGCGCTGTGCCACACTAAAGTCTCAGCAGTGCTCCACCGCTACATGTCCTTCAGCCACAATAAATTGTTTGAGCCGCCCGCCAATTTCCAAGCAAGAGCAATTCTTTTTGCAAGCACATATGACAAATCCATACATTTAATTACCGGTCTGTCTTTATGCAGCCAACCATAAATCCCCACAGACAGGAGGCGGCAGTACAGGTGCGATACTGGTTTCCAGGCATCCTCATCTCATACAATAAATACCAGTGTCTTGCAGGGCTCCATTAAGGCCATTTCTTCTTGGCCCTCAGATATCGCAGGAATTGGCCCCCATGCAGCCCACTGTTGGAAACCCTAGCAAAGCTCTTAAATACCCCTCCCTCATACATATCCCCCCCACACAGAAACGCGAGCCTCCACGCACCACCTAGCACTCAAAAGGTTGCTGCTGACATGGCAGATATCAGTTTGCGAGGGGCAAATGAGTAGACTAAACAGTATCAACCTTAAGCAGGACGACTGTCCTGGCCCATAGCCATCTGTCCAAACAAAGCATTTAAAGGCATATTGCCAATGCATTTCTGATCAATCCATAATACTTCCTTCAACGTAGCCGGCCTAACGGCCACAATCATGAGTCTGGCATCAAGCAGAGGGTCATCTACCAGCCAAATCGCAACAAATCTCAGTTGTGCTGCTAAGTACTAGAGTTTGAGCCAAGTGAGCCATACACCTCCATCCTCATGACTCTGATACAGTGTGAACATAGCAATGGTTTAATGAAAAGTGTGGTATGAATTGTGTTGTTCAAAATGTATATATGAGGATCCAAAAAGTCTATTGCAGTTTTGCTGTATTGTATAGTAAGTTGCAAATTGTATGTGTTGGTATTAAGATGATAGTATACCATTAGTTGTTCTTCAGTTCCATTTAAAATCATAATATCATCTATATACCTTCCCCAGTATGCATTGTTGTGTCTAGTGCAAGATGGGTGTCGCCATGCATGCTCAACCTCATAATGCTCCGTATAGAGGTTGGTATAAAAGGTGCGAATATTGCCCCCATGGCTGTGCCTTGGATTTGTTTGTAGAGTTGTTGATTTTCTGGATCAACAAACACATTTTTCTCTAAAAAATGCTCAAAAATTATTCAAACCGTGACAAAGTGGCTGAACTACTTTTCTCAAATCAGACCATTCAAACAGAAGAACCCAATGGAGCAACCTCCAAATCACTGAGACAGTTATGTGTCCAACAAGAAAGACTACTCAAATTAGAACTATCAAGATGGTGGGATATCAAGACACTGGAAAAGTACCTACAAGTAGGAAGAATTCCCCGGGGCCTATGCATATGCATAGTCCCATCATTTGAAGAGGGCGACATAGAAAGTTTACAAGATTGGGAAGATCTACTAAGGAAAAAAGAAGCATATTGGATATGCCTCATGGACACTTGCCATAGTGGACTAAACACGGACCAGGAAATATAACACTTTAACAACTCAATGTACCAACAAGCATTGCAGTAATTAATCGTCTCATTATATGAAGCATATGTCATCTCTATGAAAAAGTATATTGATAAAAGCATATAATTTAATATATACAATATAATAATTGTTCTACTTATGTACCATCTTGAATTGTATGCTCAAAGTATCTCTAAGTATAGTCAAAATAATTCATTTGTCGAGGAGATTATTCAGCCTCACAAAAAACATTTTCTGTTTTTGAAAATACTCACAATTGAATACAAAACAGTATCTAACAATCCAGACAATATTTAAATAAATTTTAAAATAAATCATCGTATTCCAAAGCAACGAATCATGCCACCTAAATACAATATTATTTACCTTCCCAAGGCAAGAGGCGTCTGCGTCAAACTGACGCATGACACCATGGCATCCGCCTCAAATTGATGCATGACATCATCGCGCAGACGCACGTTTTTACGTCACTGCGCAAAATATAAAGTTCGAGTTCACGTCAAAATGGATGCCAACCATACCCCAAGGAAAGCAAGCAAACTGCGTCCCATCAAAAACAGTTAAATGGTAATCTCTTTAACTTTAATTTAGTGCATAACCTATGTCATGAATGCAATGATATCTAACCCATAAAGGAAAAAAGGTCATAAATATTCTGTCTATAGGAGGGAAATTACTATCCACAACCGTATACCATGCTGATGTCTATAAGTGCTATAGAAGCAACCAAAGGACACTAAAAGCCCAACTAATGAACCTCTGCAATCAAACAGGTAAAAGAGCATAGTTTTGAATGTGAAGGCTCCTTTAAGAATTTAATGATATTACCAATATCAAATGTTAAACATCAAGGTTAAAATCATCCTCTTCTTGCAGGGGGTAACTATTAAAAACAATGCCATACTAAGTTGTTGCAAAATATAAAGAAATCAAGAAATTATAAAGTTCAAAACACAAGTAGACTTTACAGTAAGTATAAACAATGCCTAATTACCACATACCAAATTGTTGTTTTCTGTGAAACACAAAAAGGCTAAATACATGATGTCTGGTTTGTTTCTTTAGGAAATGTGTTAATTATAGAACTGATTTACAGCACCTCCTGATAAACCGTCAAATCCAATGAAGGGGAAACACGTGACGAGGGGCTCAAACAAAAACTTGAATGAGGTAGCTAAATAAATCCAAAATACCATTGAATTAATTACATTCAGCAGCCAACTGAAGAGGAAAATCAACAATAAATCTGTGAGCTACTGAATGAATACAATTTAATAAGTCAAAGAGAGAAATATAATATATGATGTAATAATCTTGAACCGGATACGAGGAATGTCGCTGAATGAAGACAATTCAATCTGACAACATTTCAGTACAGACATTTTGCCAATAAAAACCTTAAAGGCACATTTGCTTCGGATATCCAAATTCTTTTTTTCTCTTTGTCCAAAGTCCTGGTCAGCCTCAGGACAATTTGATTACGACACTACAGCTATTTGCTTCACATTTACTCTTTTGAACTATCAAGCAATTTAAGGGAAGAGCCATTAACCGCTATAAGGCTGAAAGATTTATTTTTAAAATATAAAAAAAGGTGCAAGCTAACATTTTAGTCTTTGACCTAAAACTCAATGGACCCAAAATGACTGCAGGAAAAGTGTCCCAGGAAAGGTAAGCACCCCCAAAAGGTACTTTACAAGTAAGTTAAAGGTTCAAGTGAGTAAAAAATTCCCCAAAGAAGCCAATGGAACAAAGTCAATAGAGTAATGTGCATGCATGGAGAAAAGGAGGCAAGTAACCGCCCTACAAATCAGCTGCAGCTCTGGCAGCAAAATAACCCATAGCCGATCCCAAAGGAATTGCTTTTGAACCGGGAGCCCCAAGAGAAGCTGCAGCAAAGCAGGATGAGCGCAAGTGAAGTCAAAGGAGAAATGCAGTTGAAAGCCTCCTGCAAAAAGTCTCGACCACGGACACCCTTGAGAGCAAGTACTGTGAACAACCCACCACTTCAGGACCCAGAGGGACGTACTCACTGAGTTTGTTCCACAAAAGACGATTCCAGGAAGACAAAACAACTCAGTGTGTAAAATGATTATTTTGCAGGTACGGTGTAGAGGATCCAAACAGCCAGCAGCTAGAACTCTGCACCAAAGGCAACCCAGATGATGGCATTAAAATCCAACTTAATACTTATGGTATACAAACCAAAGTATAACCTTGTTACAAAGAGCAATCAGCAGTTCAAGGTGAGTCCAACCTAAAAATACACATTCAGAATGGCATAAAGCTATTTAGATTTTTAGAATACTACAAGTAGTTCAAGGGCAGCAGACCCTATTGGTCATAACATACAGTTTTATTCAGTTACAGAATCACTTCATTAGACCAACACTGTTACAAGTATCTTTTGCAACATATGCAACTTTCGGCTATTATGAACGGATACAGTTACAACACAAATGTTACTTTTAAGAACACAGTTCAGAGGGATTAACTTAACTCATACTTTCTAGAGGGGCATTAAACTACTCGGGATCAGTATAAACACAGTAAACTATTTTAGAAGTGCACTAAAGCAATTAAGGGAAAGCCAACCCAACATTACAGTTTAAAAAGCGCAGCAGCTTTACAAGTTCAGGATAACCTATTGGTATACGAACTATACGCTACCTAATAGCTAGTTATATCAGGGACACTTTTCAGAAGTGTAAAGCACAGTTCTAAGGTATGCAAGTACTCCAATCAGACTTAAGAAGACAATAAGCAGTTCAAGGTCCTTAAGGACCTATATACTTGTCAGAGGAGCTAAGCAACTCAAAGACCAGTATTAACTCCGAGACTGTTTTAGAAATGCACTGAAGCACGTCAGGGAAAGCAAAACCAAATGGTACACTTTCAGAAAAACACATGGTTATTCAATGTAAGTAAACCCCATTGGTAACCTTTTACACTCATTCAGTTAAGAATAATGAAACAGTACCAACACTACTACTTTTAAGAAGAGTGAAACTATTTCAGAGAAAGTAAAAACTCATTTATTAAAGGAGCAAAAGAAACTTAAAGTAAAGTATAAACTTCAGGACACTTTGTCAAGTATCCTATTACAGAGATACAGTTACAACACTAACTTCTTTAGCAAGTAAGTACTTTTCACACTTATTATAATTTCAAGACAGGAGCCCGACCTTTTAAAGTGCTTCCCTAGTTTATAGCATGAGTTTTCTCCGAGGGAGAAGAGGGACCCTAGTGGTCTAGGAGCCAGCTGTAGGCAGGTCAGGATAGGGTTGAGTTGCAGGAAAGTCAGTTCTCGAGGATAGCTCCTCACACAAGTAAGTAGTCATTTTAGAGTTAACTGAAAGTGTTCAGGGGCTTCACAGAAGGCTCCCTATATATGTTCCAGCATTAGACTTGGGCAAATGGTATGGGCAAGCTTACAAACAATTGAATCACACACCCAGCCTCACAGGATTCACACAAGACTCAAGGTAAGTATTACACAAGCCAACACAGTAACTCAGTAGAAAAGAAGAGCTGCTGGGTGGATGTCTTCGGGATGCAGCAGCACAGGGACGGTCCCTGGATTCTTGGTCTGGAAATGAAAGATATAGATATTGGATGGGAACAGTCGCCAGAGGAGGCTTCCAACAAAGGATTCTTCAAGGCCTCTCATGGCTCTGCGGTCGTGGTGCCCTTTTACAGGATTCAGATGAAGAAATCAATAGTTACTCACGATAGTGACTAACGTACTCGTAGTCCATAGTCCCCTATCCTCCATACTGCATGGCCGTCCATCGCTAGGGACTGGAGACAGAACCTTTGTCACCAAAAAAATACCTTCTTCCCCTTTAAATTTAGAGGCGCAGGGGCGAAGCCCTGGGAGCTTGCGCTCCCCTGACTCTGCCTACCGGCACCACTCCTCAGTCCCCACTGACGCATCGACCACATTAACATTGCCTAATGACACCAGTATTATTATGGGGTGGGGGGGAAGGATGGTGGGACGTATGGAGGAAAGGGGACTATGGACTAGGGATATGTTAGTCACTACGGTGAGTAACTATTAATTACTTCAACATCCAGTACACTGGCCTACATACTGCATGGGCAATTACAACTGAATGTAGCCCCCCAGGGTGGAGAGGAGACCCTCCTTAAGGAAACAAAATCCTTAGAACCGCCTGTCCGAAAGACGCATCTTATTTGGAGCCAGCGTATAAACAGTGGTGCTTACAGAAAGCCGAATGGGTGGCCGAGGTGGTCGCCCTGCTGTTGACTTTCCACGGAATCTGCCGCTGGAAGGCGGCGGACGTGGCCTTGGCTCCGACAGTGTGGGCATGCATGTTAGCTGGAAGCGGTTTGTGCTGCCCTTCATAGGACTCCTTGATGGTCGAAACCATTCACCTTGCTATAGAAGCCTTGAATGCCCGATAACCTGGCCTTGACCCTCAGAAGGTGACAGAGCGTCTGACTTGCAGAAGCTCTTTGTCCTGTCCAAATAGAATTTCAGAGCGGGTCCGACCTCTGATCATCGTCCTTAGGATCGGCAAAAAACATAGGTAAGACTATCTCCTCATTTAGATGGAAAGCAGAGACTACCTTGGGTAGGAACGCGGGGTACGTTCTCAGGACCACCTTGTCCTTGTGAAAAGTAGTATAGGGTTCTGATGCCACCAGAGCCTGGATCTCGCCGACTCTGTAAGCAGAGGTGAGACCCACCAACAAGGCTATTTTAATTGTTACCAATCTGATGTCTGCAGATGCCATTGGTCCGAAAGGTTTGTGCGCCAGGGCGCCCAACATTGAGGTCCCACACGGGGTGTGGTTTCTTGATGAGCATGAAGCACCTGGTGAGGCCCGGAAGATGCCGTTTAACCAACGGGTTGGAGGAGGGAAAGACCACTTCCTCAGAATTCTTGTAGGCCCCTATGGCTGCCAAGTAGGTGCAGCAGGTGTCGATTTGCACTCCTGAGTGAGAGAATGAGCGCACATCGTCCAATGTGCAGGTAAGAGGGTCGATCTCCTCAGAGTCAGCCCAGTGACAGAACCTGGTCCATTTACTCTTGTGCTGGCTCCTAGTAGCCTTGCTCCTAACCTGAATAATGTCCAGGTTGACCTGCGAAAGGCTCATATGCTTCAGTGTGAACTGTTCGGGAACCACGCTGCGAGTGCTAATTTCTGTGGAGCGGGATGGATGACCCTACCTACCTGCTGCGAGAGTAGGGGAGCTGGGCTCAGCGGCAGGTGAATGGGAGGCCTGTCTGACAGGCTGAGGAGCTCCAAGAACCACGGTCTTGCCAGCCACCACAGCGCTATCAGAACGATGCAGAGGTGACATGATTCTCTTATCTTGCAGATCACCCTGTGGATCAGGGATGTGAGAGGGAATGCATAAAATGTCATGCCATTTCACTGTATCTGGAGTGTGTCACCCAGGGAGCTGGGGCCCTGCCGCTGCCACAATGCTAACTGTTGGCACTTCCTGGTGGACCAGGAGGCAAAGAGGTCCACCTGCGGACGCCCCCATCTGCTGAAGACACCGAGCAGGACCTGATCGTTCAATTGCCATTCGTAAATGTCCGCTCCCAGTCTGCTGAGCCTGCCTGCTTCCGGGTTGGACTCCCCTGGGAGGTGGATTGCAGTCAAGTAGATGTTTTCCAGGGCCCATTCCCACATGCTGACGGCTAGGCTGCACAGCGGAGGGGACCTGGTGCCATCCTGCTGTTTGACATAATACATGCTGGTGGAGTTGTCAGCCTGGATGACGACGACCTTGCCCCCAGTGAGCGGCAGGAAAGCCTTGAGAGGTAGCCAGATAGCCTTCAACTCCAGCCAGTTGATACAAGATTTCTACTCCTGCAGGGACTAGCCTCCATGGGCACTGGTTGTCCAGCAAAGCCCCCCCCAGCCTTCCAGGGAGGAATCCATGGTGATGGTGGCCTGAGGGGGTGCCTGTCGGAAGGGCCTACCAGTCCGCAGGTTGCAGTCCGGGTGGAGAGAATGAGGAGTGCTGACCAGCTCCTCTTGGTAGCCCCTCTCCTGATTCCATGAGTCTGCAAAGTGCAGCTGTAATCTCATCTTGAGCCTCGTGTGAGGAACGGCCAGTAGGACCGCCACAATGATCCCCAGTAAATGCTGGAACCACCAGGCCAAGGCCACTTCTCGGCTGATGAAGTGACTTCCAGCCCTCCTGATGGCCCTGATCTTGTCCTCCAAGGGGAAAACTCTCTCGGAGCTCGTGTCCTATATGAGGGCCAGAAAGGCACAGATCCCATTAGGCTGCAGCTGAGACTTCTTGAGGTTGAAAGAGAATCCCAGCTCGTGAAGAGTGGTCATAAGAGCGGCGGAAGTGAGATGCAGTGCCTCCAGAGGTCTCACCCTGACGAGTCAGTTGTCCAAGTATGGGTAAACGTGGTGGCCCAAGGAGGGCCGTCACAGCATTAGTCTGGTAAACACCTTTCGGGCTGAATTGAGGCCGAAGGGTAGAACCATGCATTACAAATGGCAGCCCATGATCCTGAACCTCAGAAAAGATCGATGAGGCTGCCAAATAGGGACGTGTAGATAAGCGTCCTTCAGATCCAGGGGGCACATCCAGTCTCCCCTGCATAGTGTCCACGCTATGAGTGCTGGCATAACCATCTTGAATTCTTGAAGAGGGAGAGGTTGAGGTTGAGGTTGGAGAGGTCAAACACAACTCTCAGGCCAGCCTGGTGGTTCTTTTGTATGGCGGAAAAATCCTGGAGTAGAAGCCCAAGCCTTGTTGGGAGGCTGGGATTTCTTCCACTGCCTGGCCCTCGACGAGCGACTCAATTTCTGCCAACAGAGTTTCTGTCCCAATCTGTGGGAGTGGAGGGGAGAAATCGGTAGGCGGTACCCCATAGGCACTATGGATAGGATACAGGGGTCCGCGAATAAGGCAAAAACTGTGCATGAAGGGCAAGCCTGCACCCCACCAGAGACGCGTGGACCCAAAGGGGCCCTTCATGCCTGCTTTCCCTCTGAGGCTGTAGCGGAGGTGGGGGACTGAAAGAAGCCCTTGCTCCCCAATTTTCTTGTTTGCACCGGTGCCGACTCTGAGAACGGTCAGGCTGCCTAGACCTCTGTTCTTGGAAGCCCCCGGAACACGCCGAACGCCCGCCCCTTCTCGGATCATTGATGCAACTGGGTGTACGCCTTGGGCGTGGGCTTCGTAAGGATAAAGACTTCATATGTTTTCCTGGACATCAGGGTTGAATTTCGTAGCCCGAAGCCAGGCAGTCCTTATGTCCGTGGCGATACATATGGCCCAGCCAGAGGTGTCTATGTGGGCCACAGTGGACTCCATGATGTCTTGTGCCACCAGTTTGGCCTGCGCCAGTCCCGCCAACGTGGAAAGGGGACTGGGGAGTGGTGCCGGTGGGCGGAGTCAGGCGCGGCCCGTGTGCACCTCTAAATTTAAAGGGGAAGGTGGGATTTTTTCTGGTGAAAAAGGTTCCGTCTTCTGTCCCTAGCGAGGGACGCCCATGCAGTATGGAGGAAAGGGGACGGGACATAGTATGACGATTATCGCCGGTCGGATTCTCGTCATTCTTTCGGTCCAGCACTCTAGTTAAAGGACTTCAAATCGTGTCCCTGGAGGGCCAGCAGGAGTTCACCAAAGTTTCAGCAGGAATCTGATTTCAGAAGATGTTGCACTGCACTCAGGCTCGAGGTCCCCTGGTATTGGCGTTTGGCAGCCTAGCAAGGTCACAGCATGTTGAGGGATGTCTCGTTTTGCAGGTCTCCTTGGGACTAGTGAATCTCGCCAGCCTCTGGGTAGGAGTCGTCCCATTCAGGACCCTAAGGTCGATTGGAAGGAAAAGTTACATCAGGCTCTGGTTACACAGCCGGCTCTCGGTCGCTGGGAATCGTTAAATCTGTCTTTTCTTCATCTTCCTTTTCTGATTTGGCTCCAGTGGTCGACTTTTCAGCAGCTTCCAGGATCAAACTATTTATCAGGAACTGCCGTATAACTTCTGCAATCTTTCCCTGCAGTTTACAGAAAGGGGCGGGTGGCTATTCAATCAAGACAGCCAGCCCCCCAGCGGGAACTGGTTCCTTTCAGGCAAGGTGAAAGTCAAAGGCTGTGCAAATTTTGACTCCTCCCTTGCGTTCTGCCTTCACAGACACTCTGGAGCCTCGGCAAGGAATACAAAGGTTTCCCGCTGAAGACAAATCTTCAACCGAGGTCTTTCCCACCTAGCATGGCAGAAGAATATCTAAGAAACAACTTGCAAATGAGAAACAGCAAAAAAAGAAGCAGCCCACCCATTCTAACAGAATGGTTAACTTCCACTGCATTACCGCAGCTGATTTGACGGCCTGCTAGTAATAATGACAGTCATAAAAAGTAGTTTCACTGCCAGCAGCGATTCAAGTAAACCTGCAATTTTAACAAAAATGTTACCAGTTAAGTGAGAACATGGATACAGTGCATTTCCCCAGCCCTGCACATAAGGTGGGGTGTGCAGGCTCACTATATAAAATGTAAAGGGGATGGGAATCCCACTTTACTTCTTGGTAAACAGTAGGTCACCCAAGTGATCAGAGAAATTACAAATGGGAGCCCAAAGGGGCAACCCAGCCTAAGCCCAAAGGTTACAGGGAACTACGCATCCATACGCACACTATGGAGAAACATGTGGTCACTCACAAAAAAATAAAAGACTAGGTGAGAGGGGAAAACAATTCCCTGCACAAAATAAAGGTCTAGCCCAGCCAATGAAGAGGGGGGGGGGGGGGCAGCAGGATGACTGGGGGTCACCCAGGAAGAATGTCCAGCTGCTGAAACATGACACCTCACTATCAGCCCAAGAAACAGGGTTCAGCCAGCATGGCGAGATCTAAATTTAAAATGCATCAACGGCAGGAATCCTGCAGAAAGTTGATAAGGAACCTGCCTTCCAAGAAAATGTGTTCATAACCGAGTGTAGGTATAGTGTCCCCCCACTAATTGCAAATACACAAACTAGCCTAGCCAAAGCCAGCACGCTACTCTCACTGTGGACGGATGGGGGGACTAATGTTTGTGGTTCCAGACAAATGTGGTGGAGCCCTAAATCTGCTACTCGCGCCAGACCACCCCCACCAGATGTGAAAAGGCTGGCCAGGAACAGGTAACCAATAGTTCAAACCACAAAAAGGGATGCATAGCTTGGTTCACAAAGAGCCCACTTGTGCACAGCTGCCATGTTGTGCTTTCCTTGAATAAAGGAAGCCCCTACAACAAAATGGCTGAGAGCAGGACTTAAACACATTGGTACCCTAATGGCTAACGTAAAGGTACAAGAGCTAAAACTAGAGAACAGCTGCCACCATCCCACCCAATAAAATGAATGTATAATAACCATAGGGCCAAAATAGGGTGCTTAAAAAAGCACCTGCCGCAGGAGGCATATGGGCAAGCATATTTATTTTATTTTATTTTTTTTATATTTATTAAGCGCATGAAAGCCCGTAGGCATCAGGGCGCCACAAAAACACACAAAACATAAGACAGCAAAGGGACAACACAAAAGGTTTGTGGGCAGTAAACAAAACCAGTCAAAAAACGGTTTAAAGGGCAGTGAGTGTCTATTTCAGTCCCTCTCACCACCAACATTAGACTAGGGATCCAAAGGAGAAAAAACAAATAATTCAGGGGACCCTAGAAAGAACCTACACAATTACTAAAAATGAAATTCTGTCTGATCAGTCTGCTAGACATTGTCTTTCCTGCATGGGGAGTTCAGGTCTTCCATATAAAATATTTTTGTGCAATCGGGGCAAAAGTAAATAATTAAATAAGGGGGCGTGGCTTGGACGCCATGTGAAAGGACGTGCCTGAACGGGAGCTCCCGCTGATCCGAACATTATCCGGCTGAATCCGCGCAACGGCCGCTACGATGTGGCATAGACGGTGATGACTGTAAATGCGAAGCTCGGCTGCACATGTGGATGCATTTTTACACGGGATTGTGCAGCGCTTGTGTACTCAGGAGCCGCGAGAAGTTTTGGTGCCGGAGCTTCGCCGGCAGACAAAATGGCTGCCGTCGCCTGATGTTGGGACAAAGGATCGGAGACCGGGGTCTGGAGGCGATTCCCTCAGTTCACGTTCAGCGCGATCCAGCGAGAGCAAGCCTGACTGGAGGTAGCCGAAACTGTGCGGCGACGGGGGGACATAGTGCCCCCAGGCCTGGGGCCTAAGCGAGATCGAAGGGACGCTCCTGATCGAAGATATGTCGAGCAAGCTCCTGAGGGCGAAGAATAAACAGCCCACGCTCGACGAATTTGCCAAGACGTCGCCTGGCACCGAGGGGACCAGGAGCAAAGAGAAGGCCCAGCCCAAGGAGATGGCCACAGGAGGAACGAACCAGGAGGTCCTGGCAGCGATCGCAGATCTGAAGGCGACATGGGAGACCAAACTCCAACTTGCGGTGGCCGAACTGAAAACTGCGATGGAACTACAGGTCGGGGCGGTACAGGAGGACGTGAACCTCCTGAGGCAAGATGTGCGAACCCTGGCCGAGCGCACAGAGACCCTGGAGAAGGAGATGGGCCCGACTGTGGCGGAAAGCACCGCGCACAAACGAGAGATCCATGCCCTGGTGCAGAGGGTGGGCAACCTGGAAAGCAGGGCTGAAGAGGCAGAAGGTCGGGCCCGCAGAAACAACATCCGGATTGTGGGCCTACCGGAGGGAGCTGAGGGCCAGAATCCCACAGATTTTTTTGAGACCTTGCTGCTGCAGGAGATCACCGGAGGTGCCCTAACGCAGGGATTTGCAGTGGAGAGGGCGCATAGGGCCCTGATCAGAAGGCCACCGCCGGGTAATCCGCCTAGGCCTGTGATTGCCAAGATCCTCAACTACAAAGACCGGGAGAAGATTCTGGAACATTTTCGTAAAGGGGGCACCATACGGCGAGGGGAGGCAACCATCACTGCTTACCCCGACTACACTCTACAAGTGCAGCGCAGTCGGATGAACTTTGGAGCGGTCAAAAGGCGCCTGCGGACGGCCGGTTTCAAGTATATGTTACTCTACCCAGCCAAACTTAAGGTCTTCTTCAAGGCTAAGACGCTGTTTTTCGACACCCCTGAGGAGGCCATGGAATGGCTCGATGCGCAGAACTGCCCTCAGGAGCCCGATGAGCAGATGGCGGACGGAGCAGGGAGAGTTAAGTGAAACAGTGGGCTCGGCTGACTTTGAATATTTGGACTGGAATATAGTCTTTGCCACTTTGGGATGGGGATGCACTATTTAACTGTTTCGAACATGGTCCGCGAGCGCGGATATAGATGTGTAGGGGGCATCCGAGGGCCGTTTTATTCGTACCCCAGTGTGTGTTTAGATTAGTCACTGTGTCGGGTTCTCTACACGGGCTTCCGGAGAGAACCGGACACGGGGATGCCTGAGATCCAGGGATGGAGCTGGGCAGTTGGTTGGGTTAGGGGGTTGGGGGGTGTTAGTTGTTATGTGAGCCTGGGGAAGAAACTGAGAAGGGAAGTAGTCGGGACTGGGGGGAGGCGATCAGACCAGAGGGGGAAGTGGGAGCTACGGATAAATCATGGGAGACCTTAAGGTATTGACATGGAATGTTAGAGGGTTGAATAGCTACCTGAAGCGTAATAAGGTCATGTTGTACTTGAAGAGGCAGAGGATAGACGTGGCCTTGTTACAGGAGACGCATTTGACACGGGACAAACTTGAAATGGTGCGGAGAAAATGGAGGGGGACAGTGGTTGGATCCACATTCTCTGCGTATGCCAGGGGTGTGCTGGTTTGGGTTGCACCACATGTCCCGTTCAAGCTCTTGGGGGAGGTTGTGGAGTCGGACGAACGGCTGGCCATGGTTCGGGGGATTGTGGAAGGTAGAGTTGTCTGTATCATAAACACTTATGCGCCCAACCAGGACACAGCGACTTACTTTAAGACACTGTGCGCGAGACTCGGTGAAGGGATGGGGAGCACAGTAATCTGGGGTGGAGACTTTAATTGTGTGCTTAACCCCAGGGAGGACAGGTCGGATGACAAAATGGTTAGGCCCAGCCCAGCGGCCAAGGTATTGCAGTCGCTGCTAACGGATCTAGGCCTGGTAGATGTGTGGAGAGCGAGACACCCGGGTGGGAGGCAGTATTCGCACTATGCGGCTCCGCACCAACTGCACACGAGGCTCGACTACTTTTTTGCCACTCCAGACATTCTTACGGAGTGTGAACAGATTGACTACAGGGCGAGGGTCCTTTCGGACCACTCGCCCCTAATCATGCAATGGCGGCTGCGCCCCCCACGTGCACGGATTCCAACATGGCGCCTTCGGGCGGAAGCGCTACGCGATCCGGTATTCAAGGAGGACATGAGGGAGGAGATAGTTGCGTACTTTGAGTCGAACACAGGGAGTGTCAAGTCGGCTGGTACTTTGTGGGAGGCTTTTAAGGTGGTGATGAGGGGAGTTGCTATCGCGAAGTCCAAGGGATTAATGGGCGGAATCCTGACCGACCTGCGAGAGGCCGAGATCGAGCTGGAAAAAGAATTGGAGAAGGGTGGGACGGATATGGAAGTAGTTACTGAGCTGCAGCAGCAGTGCTCTGGGCATTGGGACAGACTTTGTAACCTGAATTATACGAAGTACATTGAGAGGTTGCATGCGGGTGGGGACAAGACAGGCAGGCTCCTCGCTTGGCTATATAAGAGCGAAACCCCTAGGGCTCCGATCCGATCGGTCATCACCGAAGGGGGTGCGGAGATCGACACGCAAGAAGGGGTAAATGGGGCATTCTCAGAATACTACCAAACATTGTATGAAGATCGGGAAGGGGGGAGCCGAGAGGAGATAGATGAAGTACTCGGGGATATAGGCCTGCCCAGAATCAGCGATGAAGAGCGAGAGGAGATGGATGCTCCGATCACTCTGGAAGAGCTCAGAGAGATAGTGCGACAGCTGCCCACTTGCAAGGCCCCGGGGGCGGACGGGTTCCCCAGTGAGTTTTATAAGGCGTATGCGGAGGAGGTACTCCCACCCATGCTGGACATGTTCAATGAGGCGTTTGAGCTGGGACAGCTACCAGAATCACTCAGGGAAGCGGTCATAGTGCCACTCCCCAAGCACAATACACCGGGACACGGTTGCGGCTCCTATCAACCCTTGTCGATGCTGAACCAGGACAGCAAGATCCTAACAGCTGTCTTGGCGGCTAGAATGAGGAGAGTGATAGGCAAGCTGATTCACCCTGACCAGACGGGCTATGTCCCGGACAGGAACATTACCCACAACCACAGACGCCTACACAGAGTGGTCGAATGGGGATGTAGCAAGGACGGCGAAATGGCGATAGTGGCGCTGGATGCGGTCAAGGCGTTCGACTCTGTTCGTTGGCCGTGGCTGTTGGCGGCACTGGATCACTTCGGAATGGGGCCAGGGTACAGGAGGTGGGCCGAATTATTATACAGCGCGCCTCTAGCCAGAGTTCGTACGGGGGCAGTAGTGTCGGACAGGTGGCAGTTAGGTAGAGGCACCAGGCAGGGATGTCCTTGGTCCCCAATGTTGTACATCCTGGCCCTTGAGCCCTTGGCAATTTACCTCCGGCAACAGTATGACCCGGTGGGCATAGAGGTGGGGGGGGAGAGCCATCTGATATCCCTGTATGCCGACGATATGCTGTTGTACCTCCAATACCCTGAAGAGAACTTGCAATATGTCTTGGAGGTGATGGAGAGGTTTGCTTGGCTTTCTGGCATAGCGGTCAACCCTCGGAAATCCACTCTGTTCCCGCTGGGCGGCTATGTGGGGATACCGGCTGAGAGGTTGCCAGTATTGCGGATCCCATGGGCGACAAGCACCTTTCGGTACCTTGGCATAGACGTATACCACACGACCGGGGAGGAACACAGGCACAATACTGAATTGGCAGTGGGGAGGATTGAGAAGTGCATGAGGTTTTGGGAGAAACTACCCTTAGCGATGATGGGCCGGGGCGCTATGCTTAAGATGGTCGTGTTACCTAGGCTGCTGCATTATTTCAATAACATTCCACACATGATACCTAAGGGGTTTTTTGCTAGACTACATAGGGTATGTAGAGATTTCTTATGGCAGGGCACGCGTAACAGGGTCGCATTGTGGAAATTGCAGAATGCTTACGAGAAAGGTGGCGTGAGGCTGCCGAACTTTGAGGCCTACTACGTGGCAGCGCAGCTGCAGTACGTGGCCAAGTGGCTTTCGGACGACGAAACCCCGGAACACAGACTGCTGGGAAAGGACTGCTCCCCCTTCTACCTGCGAGAGATTATTTGGGTATCCAGCACATGGATGAGGGGGCGTCCTAAGATGCTAGCGTTGGGTAGGAACATGTGGCGAAGAGCCTGCCGGATGATGGGGGATCCCCTGCCGTGCATGCCGCAGCTGCCGCTGGTGGCCTTGGCAAGGGAAGACGGACAGCTTGGGGCCATCCTGCGAACATACTGGGAGTCAGTGGGGCTGGTCACTTTGGGTGACATTTGGCAGGATGGGGCCTTGGCGGAGTTCGCAGATCTAGAGGCGGGGGCGGGGCTGCACACGGGGCAATACATGACGTTCCACAGAGTGATCAGGGAGGTCCGGAGCACTTGGCCCGAGACCGTATTGGCTGACGAGCCGGATGCGACGCTGGAGATTATGTATGACGCATCCGAGGGCGGGCATGAGGTCTCCAGGCTGTACGATATGCTGATGGTAAAGGTTGGGAAGGATTTGGGGTACCTGAGGTTGGAATGGGAAACAGAGATGGGGGCCCCGATGGCGGATGGGCAGTGGGAGCGCGCCCTGGGGTACCACAAAAAAGTGTCGAGGAACGCCAGGTTTAAACAGATACAACTATACATCACGCATAGGGCATACATGACCCCCCTGAGAATTTCCAGATTTCGAGACACTGGGCGCCAGGCGTGTCCCAAGTGTAACACAGAGAACGCTGATATGATTCACATGTTCTGGGCCTGCCCTGTGATTGCAACCTACTGGAGTGAAGTGGCGCAGAAGCTGGCAGGGAGGGGCATTGTACTTAAGATAGATTCGGCCTGGGCCTGTTTGCTTGGAGGGTACCCCAGGGCGCGCAAGCTTCGGCACGTGGAGAAGCTTAAAGATTTGGCTTATGTACTCGCCAAACGCAGAATAGCCATGGGATGGAAGAATTGTCAGAGGCCACGGGCGGAGGTATGGTGGCGTGACCTCCAGAAATGGGCTGCCGCCGAGACGACAGCATGGTGGGAGGCCAGCAGGGCGGGTGGGGAGGAAGAGGTGAGCTCCCTCACGGCATGGAAGGTGCTATTGGCTGAACTGTTTAGTACGGGGTCGACCTCGGCTGGATCTGAGAGCGACGGAACCCCACCACACGGAACGGACAATGATGGTGGACACCCTATAGGCTCATAGGGGGGAGGGAAGGGGATTGTTAAGTTATTCTGTTCTGTTTTTTCTTTCTTTTCTTTTTCAAATCTGTTGTTTGGCCTTTGTTGTGGCTTGATGTGTTCTATTTATGTTCTGTTGCACTGTTTGGTTGATATAAAATAAAATACATTTAAAAAAAAAAAAAAAGTAAATAATTAAATAAAGTGATGTAATGGCATCCATTTCATGCACAGCATGTGAATGTTTAACAGAATTAAATTGAAAAACACACAATCATGCATTAGCAGCAAGACCTTCCAGATCCGAGACAATGCCACCAAAAACACAGATGCTGTTAATTTAAAACAACGCCACAATCTTGCTGGCACAGGTAACTAGAGGGAGGAATTACATTTGGGGTGAATACACAATGCTGTCCTAATGTTCCACTTCTTAACAACTCAATATTTTACAAATTATGTCAACGAAAAGTGTTTAAGCCAAATGATTCTATCAACAGTGCATATAAAAAGGTAGAACAACAATTTGTTTACCTCCAAGTAACTTTTCAGGCCTTTGTTCCACTGATTCCTCATCTTAAATAAATATCTTCCAGCTCGAGCCGTCTTCAAACTTTTTCAGCCAGCTGGGGGTACTGTGTGGCCCAACCCAACTCAAGATGCACACCCATGATGTTGAACTTCACTTAAATGGCAGTATTTCTGGAGCAATTGGTGCTGCATGACATCAGTTCAAACTTTTCCTACAGCTTGGAAGTTAAGAGACTACAGAACAGCAAGGGTGAAAAGGCTTTCATCATGAAGGTTAGGATGAAAGGGTAATGCAGAACCTCTCGGAGGAAAAACAAATTCACCAGAAAGAATATTACCAAAAGGTAATTAAATTGTTTTAATAGATTCCCTTCTTCAATAAAGTCTGTATGTTAGATGGACTCTAACCATAGTAGTGCAGCACTTGAAGGGGGGAGGCGAGGGGATAGTGAGAACCACCATATAGACCAGAAAACACCTTCTAAAAAAATGGATGTCCTGACCAGGCAGCGTACAGGCAGCAGTGCTCGGCAAAATTATGCAAGGAAGCCCATGAAGTAGCGTGACAGATGTCCAAATCGGGGAAGCCTCTACAGGGCAAAAGGGACGACCAAGCCACCAGAGGCATGAGCCACAGACTGTCGGGCACCCCCTGCCCACCCAGAACATAGCACAGTGAAATGAAGGGGACGATACACCTAGTCACAGTATGCTTCGTACTGGCCTTGTCGACACAATCCTCAGTCTAACCAACATAGAGCAGGTCATACTTTCCGATGTCCTTTATCTGGGAGAAACAGTAGCTGAGAGCTTGTTTTGGGTGAAGCCGCTGAAACATAGCCTCCACCTTGGATTGATTAGTAGAAAACAGGAGAATTAATCTTCTGAGTAAAATGGAAATGAGATACAACATTAGGAAGAATGGTTTGGCAAACTCAGTATGTTTCTCCATTCGGATAATCCGGAAATGAGGCTTCGCTGAAAGGGCTCTGAGCACACCTGCCTAGATAAGGAAGATTAATGCAATATACAAGACCTACAACATAACAAATAATGGGTGCGGGGGGAATCTGGCTACCATTCTCTGTAAAAACCAGATAATACTGGGGAGGGTGAACAAGTCCTGATCAGGGCACCTCTTAAAGCCTGAAACAGTGGCCAGGCACCCTTTTGCAGTGCCAATCTGCAGACCTAGCAGAGCCAAAGAGGAAACAAATTGAAAACTGCAGGGGTTGGACAAGTTAAGGAATTTAGATGCTTGCACCGGTGCCAAGACGAAAACGTACACGTCCTAAAGGGAGAAACTTGGTGGCAGGCCTCCAGGACATCGCCTGACAAATCCCAATCCTTATACCTCAGCTGCCACGAATAAGGTTGCTAAGGTTAGGGAGAAGGAGGACATTGAACCCCGCAACTCAGAACTACCTTCGCTGGAAGGTGCCAAGGAGGACATATGGACAAGTCCAGATGTTCTGAGTAGCACATCCTCTGTGCCCAGTTAAGATCGATTTGGGTTATGGTGGACATGCAATTCCTAGCCTGTGTAGAATCAATGCAATGATGGGAATCGGTGTGGTTCATAAAGAACAGCAAAGTTTCACTAGACAATCAAAGTGTCCCCTTGAGATCCCTGCAGGGGGAAACTCACTGGAACAGAAAAATAAACTCCTCCTGTTGACACTGGAGGCAAAGAGGTCAACCTGAAGAGTCCTAAAAAGGATGCAGGTCTCACCTATAACTTCCCGATTATGCTCCCACACGGAAGTCAAGGTCCACCAGGTCAAGGCATCTGCAATCACATTCTACGTGCACGAAAGAAGGATAGCAGTGACATTGTTAAACAGAGTCCAGAACCTCAGCCGCTGCAATTCCCTACACAGAAGTAGCAACCTCACACCACCTTCTGGTCACTGTGCTGTACATTAGGATACACTTACCTCAAAGAGAGTGAAAGAATTTGATCAAAGCCACGCCTAATATACTGCGATATGCTGCCAATCCTCAACAAGTGACCAAAGCCCACTCAATGTTAGGTTGTTCAGGTGAACACCATAGCTTTACAGAGAGGCTTCCATGGCAACTCATATTTGCTCCCTCATGCACCATCCAAATTCCAAAGGACACCTTCAGTACCCTCTTTTTCTAGTTCTTGAAGCGTTTTAAGGTCATTTTGTCCTGAAAAACTCATGCATTTGCTTGACCCTCATCTGTAAAGCTGTATTGGTTTACCTTGACATTTCGCCCTTATGGTTTTCTTTTGACTTTTCTTCTTGATATTTTGTCCTGCTGTTTAACATCTCATTGATTGCACAAACTCAGTTATGTACATCACTTGGGTGTGAGCGCTTTAGAAAAAAATAATATACAACTGTCTTTTGAGGCAAAGGATACTGTGAAAAACACTTGTTTCTGTATATTCTCTGAAGTTGACCACCAAAGAGGATCCTGTGATATACGTTGTGGAACTTGTAAAAGGTTTGGCATGTTGCCCTGATTGAGACCACTGACAACGAAGAAGCCACTAGAGTGACCCATGCACACCATGAGAATGCAGGCTGCCATGATCGCCTAAAGATGCACAAAGGCTAAGCCGGGACCAAACAAACTCTGGGATTGTTAGGGAAAAGTAATTTCAAGGCAGTTAAGACACCCTGTTCACTTGGGGGCTGGGGGTGCTGTGACCAAGCGCGTTAAGAGGATCGCCCTTATTTAATGGAATGACAGGGCTGGGGTCACTCCTTATGTTTGTTAAAGTTCAGGGAAAAGCTCTTATAGCACATGGCAACGGTGGTGCAGTTGGTAGTTAAGGTTTTTCAGAATGAGCCTCAGACAGATTCCGAGAGGCCACTCTAGGGCAACAGGTGGCGAATTATCTTGGGACAGCCATTTCAGCGTATATGGTAATCTAAAAGGCCTTATGTAGTTAAATGCAAAAGTGCATGCAAGAATATAAAAAAAAGTGGAAAAAATATGTTGCCATTAGCCTGACTTGGACACGTCATGAAAGTAACCATAAACGTGCAAAAGAAAGTTAAAGTGACACAAACTATCCCTATCGCAGTGTAAGTAGAAGTGTGCAGTGTAAAATAAACAAGGAATTTCACAATGGAGGGCGGAGTCCAACTGCACCGCTAGCCTTGGGGACTGATCAGTGCTCACAAAACATATGAGCAAAGCAAGGTAGGAAAACTACAGTTTTTACTTGCAGTCAAAATTTTAGGTCACTTTTCAAAGAACAGCAAAATGTTGTGGGGTTCCAGAGACATCTCTGGAGGGAACGAAGCAACAAAAAAAAAAATCTTTCCTAACAGTGGGCAACGAGAATCTGTGTGCAGGCTTAAATGAGCCAGTTCTCTGGGTAGTGAAAGATGTGAATCTTTTCCCCACTGAGATATGCAGCAACAACAGCTTGGTGAGGACCATCAGAGGACAGGACAGGCTGAAAGGGCAGCATTCAGAACTGGAAATGGGTGTTCCCAACCACAAACCTCTGTTACTTCCTGTCCTTCGGATAGATCAGCATGTCGAAGTAGGCAAACTGAACGTCACAGTGATACCAACCACTCCTATGGCATGAGGGTCTGGATGATCTGGCCCAAGGTGACCATCTTGAACTTGCCATTACACAAGTACAAGTACAGAATCCTCAGATCCAAAAAGAGATGCAGGCTCCCCATCCTCCTTTGGTACCAGAAAAGAAAGAATACACCCCCTCTCCCTCGCAAGGCACATAACACTACACTTCAGCACACCTGGCAAGAGGTTGATTAATTTCCTACAGAAGGCAGCAGAGGGGCAGGGCAAAGAGGACAGCCTAGAGTGTGTTCAAAGAATGTGAAACAATATCACTTCCAAACAGCTTGTAAGAAACAATCATCAGAAGTTGTGCATAGCTCCTCTTCGACTTGCAAGGATACATTCTCTCCCCCACTGCCGGTCAGGTGGGGAGGGAAATGTCTAATTTAGCATGTTTTAGGCTCTTAGTAGGGACAGAGGCTAAGGCAACTTCTCTATGTGATCCACTGCCTATAGTTTGGTGGGAAAAATATTACTGTCCCCCCTCTGCTTGTAGAGGGCAAAGTCTGGAAGATAGTGAAACAGATCCTTCTGGGAGACCGAGTGGGGGTAGGCTGCTGTTTGACAAGGGCTTAAGCAGAGGTGTTAAACTGCTCCAGAGACTCATCTGCCTTTTGACCAAAGTGGTTGTCCCCGTCAAAGTGCATATCCAAAGATCTAGCATGGGGATCAGTAGCAGAACCAGACAATCGCATGCGTCTGATGAAAGAGCACTTACTCTGACCACACAGGCTGCTGTATTGAGTACTGCCTGGAGGATATGAAGGGCTGTGTGCCCCCAATCAATAACCAGGATGCAAACATTCTCACCATGTGCAGTAGAAATGATCCACTGCCACATACATCAATTCCACAATCAGTGGGTGTATTAAGCCAGGTTGCATGTGGCATTTATTTATTTTATTGGTCATTTGTAAGGCGCTTTTACATCAAGAAATTGTGTTTCACAGTTCTCAAAGCCAGCTTACAAATCGCTTTGTTCCCAAAGAATCCAATATCTTGCTTTCCCTACATGAGGGCAAAGACATAGCGTGGCCGACTTGAAGCCCAATGTGGTGGTCTGAACAACAAAACACCCGTGAGTGATATGTGGGGGCGAAGAAGACTGGTTCTGTGGCAGCCTGACAATGCTGCTTTGCAAAGCCATAGTGGACAGCCGAGTTCAAGTATGTGACCAACACTGAGGCAGTTACTACCAGTTTAAAAAAGGCAGACGTTTTTTAAGAGCACCCTAGTACAGAAAGTCTACAAGGTCAAACTGTACCACTGGCTTTGCAGAAGCAGGCAAGCCCAGGATGATAATTTCCATTGAAATCTTTGTCTGGTAAAAAACACGAAGCTTGCCTTATACAGAAGCCTGCTTGAGGTCCTGTTCATGGGAGGTGCCTAGACAAGTTGCATCCCAAAGATTGACAACTAAATCTGTGAGGGGAAACTTGCTTGTTGAAAAAACTCTGGAAAATTCTCTAACTCTAGCGAATCCAAGAATTCTAGGTCATAATGAAAGGAATGACCATTGTTGAAAATCTTGCCCATTTTCCCACTGCTGCCAGGGCTTTGTGGTTTGGGCAGGGAAGGTCAGATAGTGGACCGGCATGCCAATACTGACTAACATGGCCATGTGCACTGAATGTTGAGAGTAAATACATACTACGCTTAGGCGGTTTATCCCTCCGCTAACATCTCATACTCCTAGGTCTTCACTCCCCATGGAAACCGTTTCGGTTTATGGGCAGTGTTGTCAACACAGCCTAATAGCCAAAACTAAAATGGTCATTGGCATTCCAGCAAAGTGTACTGCGAGTGAAGAAAATAAAATAGGAGTGTGTTCATGGGGTGCCTATAGCTCTGACTTTACTGCCCCTGCATCACATCCAGCATGATGGGCACGGATCGGATTATGGCAGAGTGCTCTCTGGGGCTAAAAAGGTTTAGCAGGAAAGCGGACACTGAAAGATATGCAAGATGAGGAATCTGTGGGAGAAAGGAATCAATGGATAATTCCAAATAAGAGTAGAGATATGTTGCATTTCAAACAATCAGACAAGCAACCAAGCTTAAGTAACCAACCAATGAAACATTAAGGCGGCAAAGATGTGCATATGCAGTAGTAGTGCTATAAAACTGAAAGCAACATACCTGCGAGACGACTGTCTGAGGGAAGTTCGAACCCATGCCTACACTGGACACACTCATGGCCCCACTGGTGGATGTTGGAAACGGATTATGTGAAATAAACTGGCTCTGGACAGGTGCTTGGCCGATTAGGTTGTTAGAATGCGAAGCGATCAAACTTTGCGGGTGAGGCATACGAGAAGGCGACACAGCCATCTACAAACAGGGCAAAGAATTCCAGTTCATTATTATTCCAATAGGCGCAATGTACAATGCATTTACATAACAATTAATCGAAACCTAGAAGCGCAAGTACAGTTGTGTATATGCACGTATGTGGTGGGTTTTATACAGCGCGACGCAATTACTGAATCAAGTGGTGCATAAACAAGGGGACAACGTACTAGGGTTTGATGAAGTCAATGCTGGTCAGCTGCAGGGGTTGCCTCGATTCGTCAGCAGGATGCTCTTCTTCCTAACAGTTGCAGGAGCCCTTCTTTTACCCACAATTCAAGCTGGGAGCAAGCCGAAGTCCACCAATGGTAACGATCTGCACCATTTAAACAGCCCAGGGTTGTCCAATTGTGGACAACCACTGGTCATCACATATGTCCAGTAACAGACTTTCTGGGTGCCAGAATGTGCACTGGGACCACAGTCCCAGCCCCCCCCCCCTCCGGTAAACCCAAACAAAGCCCAAGTGCATGCTGTTGGGGAGCATTCTCATTTCTGCGCTAACTCCCTTCAACCTTAGAGACCCTCAGCTCTTTTGCTGGATTTAGGACTTTTTAATTTTAACCCTGGAGTGAGACCTTTTTCTCACTCATGTGTTTTTACCGGATTTGGATTTTGTGTTTTCACAGTTTTTGGAGTCTGACAAACTCCATGGGCATCTGCTTTTTGCATAGTGACACACAGCACCTGCATTGCAGTGTCACTGGGAAAATCCTATGGATTTCTCATAAGGTTTAAATACCTTTTCTTGTGTGAACTACAGTTCCCAAGAATAGTAAAGTGAAACTGATTTTACTCAGCTTTTCTCTTTGTAGGTCCAGCACACACCATCTTATGTGGAGTGCTGAGGGGTTACCTAGTAGCCCCTTATCCTACTTTCTCATGTAACATTTTTTTTCTTATCCTCACTACTTTAAAAGGCTGGTGGCAGTAGTTTAATTGTTCCTACCATTGTGCTTTTCTACCGCAGGCTGAACCGTCCGCTGCAGGACAGCACCCATCGGTGACCATTTCGTCAAAAAGCCCCCCCCCCCACCTGTCTTCTTTTTTGCCATTTTCTGTTTGTGAGGTCTTTCTTGGGTTTTACTCTGTGCGTTGACAGAGTGGAGCCCTTTCTTCATCTTGCCTTTGGCGGGCTTCAGCTCTGAAGCTTGCCTCTGGCTCCAGTGTGTCTGGAAGGATAGGATGTGAGGGAAGGTCCCGAAACCTCCCTGTCCTTTGTCTCTAGGCATGCTTGAATGAAATGAGTCCTGATTGGCTGGCTGGCTGTCCTTTTAGGACAGCCACCCTGCAGCGTGATTAACAGGCTAGGCTGTGCATGAATGGAAGAAAACATGCATAAAAGGCGAGGGTCTTGGGACTACAGGCAGAGTCGACCACTGGGAGAAAGATCAGAAGAAGAAACCGTGAACAAAGCTTGCTGCATCCTCCTGGACCTTTGAATTGCCTGATGAAGCCCTGCTGCTGTGCTGAACTCCGTTTTCACCTAGACAGAGAAGCTCTGGAGAGTTGACACCCCCCCCCCCCGCCTTGGGTTAGTGGGACCAAGTAACCCCGAGACGAACTCCACTGGACCAGCCTCTCCGACTTGCTGTGCCTCTCCGTTGCTTCGGAAGCCCAATGCCAGGGGTCGAGTGTCCGTAGTCGAGTGAAACGTCTGAAGCGCTAACAAATCCACCTAGAAGCTCCAGGAGTCTCCCAAGGGCCCTCCAGAAGCAGGACGACAAGATCCCGAGTCCCCTCACCAGAGTGCAGGACTCAAGGAGTGAAGGAAGACCACCCGGTATCCGAGAACCTCAACGGTACTTTTTGCTAAGTGCTGAAACCGCAAAGTGCCGCTGAAACTAAAAGAGCCCGTAGCTGCAGAGGAACTCCAAAGTACTGCCGCAGGAGCCCTCCAGACATCCTCCCTCTTGTCCCCACGACTGTGACTCAGGAACAAGGGTCTGCTCCGCTGTAGCAAGACAGAATCCAGCTGGACCACTCTTCTTCAAGATACTGTTTAGGCTTGGGGTACTTACCTTATTGCCTTGTAGCCATGCTTTTTTCAGTTGGGAATTGCATTGGCGTACTTTATAGAGTTGATCCCAACTCTCTTTCTACAGGCTTAACAGCTTGTGACCCTACAAGTGATGTTTCTACAAACTCTCTAACTTTGTGCAAGACTTTGATTGAAGAAGTGCCTCAGATCCATAGACTGTGTCCATTGACTTTGATACTGCTTCTCCCTCATAGGTGGTATCCTGTTGTAAACTGCTACTGCTGGGAAAGGCTTAAGTAGATTTCATTGGAAGATTTAGTTGTCCTCACATATACTGAGAAGAACAAGTTACTTACCAAGTGGTAACGTTCCTCCAACATATTCCTCATCTTTGACATGTAATGTCCAGCTACGGCTGCTTCGGAAATGTTTCGGCAGAGGGTGCCCTGCGCCGGGTCAATGTCCCTCAGAGGCCTCCGTCGAGGGTGACATCATCGGATGTTATAAATAGCACGCACAGCACCTGTTGGCCTCAGTTCTGTTTTTCCCCTCCTTGTGTTAGCAAGAAAGACCATAAACACGGGCAGGACAGTACTCAGCCTTGTTGGAACGAAAGCTGTAATAACACAGGAAATTCTACTGAGGGGTAGATTGGGACGGCGATGAGGAATACGTTGGAGGAACATCCAGTCGAAAGAACGTTACCAGTTGGTAAGTAACTTGTTCTTCGAATGGATTGTGCCCTCCAAAGTATTCTTCATCTTGGACACCCAAGCAGTATACATGTTTGGAGGCGGCTGAAGAATTTAGACATGCACAGAGTTAAAGGGCAGAGTAAAGCACTGCCTTACCAAAAGAGACATCCTGTGCATGGGCAGTATCCAGAGAATAATGCTTAGTAAACGTGTGTATTGATGACCATGATGCAGCATCACAGACGTTTTTAATACGTACACTCCTTTGCAGAGCTGTCAAAGAGGCCATGCCCCTAGTGGAATATGCATGTAAAACCTAAGGAGGGTCCTTGCCTGCCAGTCTGTAGCATTCAGAAATAGTGAGGATGATCGACCTAGACAAAGTCTGTATGGAAACAGCCTGTCCTAATTTTCGTCCAGTATACTAAACAACGAGCTTGTTGTCCACTCTCAACTTAGACATCCTGGAAATATAAAAACGTAATGCTCTCCTAGGGTCCAACCTATGGAGCATTTCCTCTTCCTTACTAGGATGCGGAGGAGGATAAAAAGCCAGCAGCACAATTTTCTTACTTATGCGAAAGTCTGAAACTACCTTAGATAGGAAGGAGGTTCGAACCCTCAACACAACCCAGACCTTGTGGATAATAGTAAAGGGTGGCTTGGAAGAAAGTGCCTGCAACTCGCTCACTCTACATACAGATGTAAGAGCAACCAATAGTATGGTCTTAAAGGTTAACAACCTCAACTGCCATCTGTGCAAGGGTTCAAATGGTGCACATATTAGGAATTTCAAAACCAGGTTGAGGTCCCAAACCGGAACCTGAAAAGCAGAAGGTGGCAACACATTTGTGAACCCTTTTAGAAATTGAGTCACCAGTGGGATTTTGAAATAGGAGCATTCCTCGGATGAGCGCTTTAAGATGGAAAGTGCTGCTAGGTAACCATTAATGGTTCCAACCTGAAGACCTGTGTGTGCTAATGAAAGCAGAAAGCACAGAACATCCAGAGTCGCACACTGAAAAGATCAACATTCTTTTCCCTGCACCAGTCGCAAAACTTATTCCAATGGCACAGAGACTTTGTTGCTGGCATTCTGGTCGAAATCCATCATGTCATCCCGAAGGTCCCAATCCTTGTATCTCAACCTTTCAGAAACCAAGCGTGAAGGTTGAGAGTGTTGACCTCTGGATGGAGAACTCAATCCTTCTCTTGCAAGAGAAGATCCTCTCTTTGTGGAAGACGTATCGGAGGACAGATGGACATGTCCAGAAGGTCTGGGTACCACGTTCTACTGGCCCAATCCAGGACAGTGGGGATCATGTGGCTCCCAAACCGTCTCAACCTTCTGATTACTTGAGGAATGGCGGGGACTGGAGGAAACGCATACAGCAGTGGGAAATCCCAATCCACCACAAACGTGTCTCCTAGAGCTCCTCTCTGAGGAAATTCCCTTGAGCAGTACTGCTCGCACTTCCGGTTGACCCCTGTCGTGAACAGATCCACTTGAAGGGTTCCCCAAAGGGTGAAGATCTCTTGAAGGACTTCCTGAGCTAACTCCCACTTGTGGGAGATCTTGCTCTGCCTGCTCAGGGCGACGGTGCCGTGTTCTCCTCCATGGCCAGGTGAACTGCCGACAGGGAGATTCCTTCTTGAATAGCCCAATACCAGCGCTGCATTGCATCTCTGCAGAGTGGTAGTGACCCTACGCCTCCTTTCATGTTGACGTAGTGCATGGCCACCGTATTGTATGTCATGATCAGGACATGCCTTCCCCGCAGAGACGGCAGAAAAGCTTTCAGCGCTAGTCTGATTGCGCTCAGCTCCAAAAGATTGATGTGTAGTTTGGACTCTGATGGAGACCAACGACCGCTGACAGTCAAAACGTTGGCGTGTGCTCCTCACTCCGTGAGTGAGGCGTCCGTCACTACAGTAATCTCCAACCATGGTTGCCAAAAATGTTCTCCCTTCAGAATATTTTCCTCGCAGGCCCACCACAGAAGATCCTGTGAAACTCTGGTTGGGATCTGAAGTTGGTCCTACATAAACCCTGAGAACTCGCACCATTGCGCCCCGAGAGCACACTGAAGGGACCTCATCCGCAGGCGGGTGTCTGGTGATAGAAAAATGCAGGATGCCACGAGGCCTAGGAACCTCAAGAATTCGAAAGCTGACACACTGGGCATTCTGGAATTTCACCACCAACTGGAGAATGTCTTGAGCCCTCACCTTGGGTGGTGAACACTTTCCCAAGGCCGTGTCTAAAACAGCTCCTAAGTACTGGAGCTGTTGGGAAGGTATCATCGGGACTTCTTGAAATTAAGGGAGAAGCTCAGTTTACGAAGGGAGTGGCAGGCAACTTTGAGATGATGCACGGCTTGTTCGGGAGAATGCGCACTGAACAGCCTATTGTCCATGCAGGGGTAAATGTGAACCCCCCCTCTCCTGAGATGCGCTGCCACTACCACCATCAATTTGGTGAACACCTTCGGGGTGGAGATCAACCCGAATGGCAGGACTCAAAACTGGTATTTCCTGTGCTTGACATGGATTGGCACATGAAAATAAGCACCCTGAAGGTCCAATGACACCAATCAAACCTGCAATTGGAGGGCCTTAAGGGTCTGAGAAAGAGTGACCATCTTGAATTTGTCCTTCCTGAGGAACTTGTTCAAGTATCTCAAGTCTAAGATGGGTCTCAGTCCTCAGTCTTTCTTGGGGATCAAAAAATATCGGGACTACCAACCTTTGTTCCTCTCCGCTACAGGCACTGGTTCTATAGCACCTTTCTCAAGCAGGGTCAAGATTTCCTGCACAAGGAGCGGATCTGGAATCCTCAAAAAGTGTTTTCCCGGTGGATTGGTCTGGGGCTTTTTTTTATAAAAGGAAGGCAGTAACCGTGGGCGATTGTTTCCAGGGCCCAAGCATCTGAAGTAATGGAGACAGTATGCACCCCACCACTGTTGATTTGCGCCGCAAGCCTTCAGAGCGGTTTTGAAGCGGCTGCTGCAGACTCAGATGGCAGGAAGGCTGCAGTTTGAGCTGGCTTGGCACCTCTACCTCATTCACCATGAGGACATTTTTGTTGGCCCCTTTGACCGGACATTCCTCTCGCCCTTCCAACTGAGGAGTAACCTTCCAACTGAGGAGTAACGAAAAGATCGACCCCTCCAAGCTTGTCCACTAGGACAAAAAGGCTGACGTTGCCTAACAGCGGCACCTAAAGACTTGGCTGCCGCCTTAGAGGTCTGCAACTTTTCAAAGCTCTCGTCAGCCTTGCTACCAAAAAGATGAGACCCGTCAAATGTAACGTTGAGAAAATGAGCCTGCACATCCGATGCAAAACCAGACTTCCGCAACCACACAAACCTGTGCATCACTGTGCTTGTAGCCATGGACCTGCTGATGCCATCTGCAGTATCCAACCCAGAATGAAGGGACTCACACATGGCTTCTTTGCCATCCTTAACAATAGCCAGGAAGCTGTCCCATTCCTCCCCTTTGGGAATATGCTCTGCCACCATAGAAATGCACTCCCAAAAAGTGTAAAAAAATGTTGTCAAGCCACAGGTGGAGTTGGCAGACTTCAGTGCCACACTTGCTGCCAAAAATACCTTACGCGCCTATCCATCGATGTGCTTATCGTCCCCATCAGGAGGGATGGCAGGCTAAGCTGCCTTGTTCGAGGTCTCCGTAGCTGCCTGGACCACCAGACTCTCAGGAGAGGAGTGTTGGGAGAGGTAGCCGGGGTTTCTACCAGAAGGGCAGAATTTTCCTGTAAGAGATTTGTCCACTGCTGGATTAGCCTCCGGGGTCTAGTAATTCCTGGCCACCCGTTTTTAAAGAGCCACATGGAAAAGGTAACAAGATCGGTGGGCGGACCCAGGTCCAAAATATCAGTGAAATCATTGTGATCAAAATGCACTGGAGGGCTAGCCCAGCCCAAATATTCCACAACTCTAGACATAAATTGCCGATAGGATGAGTCGGAATTCTCCCCTGGCTCTGGCTTGCCGAACTCCAGCTCAGGAGAGTTGTCAATGCCACTAGCATTATGCAAAGTGTCACAAAGATCCTGCATCCTGCTCTCCTCCGAAATGAGACAGTCCGGTACATTAGGGGTGCCATACTGGAGACCAAACGGGGCATCTTCCTCCTCCGAATTCTGCTCTTCCTCAAAAATGGAAGTGAGGGACTTAAAAATATCCTTTTTCGGTAGAGAAGTAAAAACGTTTTCAGCTGTAGACCCCAGAGGCTTCGAACCAGTCGAAGGCATTGACCTTGACTTAGTCTCAGCCTTTTTCAGAGGTTCCACAGGCCCCGGGGGCTGAACTGACAAAATCGGCCTCAGCATTGATGACGTCGACAATGGCGTTTAAGGCGCTGAAGGCCTGACTGGAGTCGAGGACCCAATGGGTTCCGTCGACTTCTTTGGCGACAAGGGCTACCACGAGCTGGAACGGTCACCACGCCTTGAGTGATCCTTGGATACCTTGTCTGATCCAGGTTCTCGATGGGGATCACGCTGTTTACTCAGGCTCAAGGGCACGCGAGTTTCCGGCCGAGATCGCTCCTTGCCGGCTTCCACAGAAGGCACAGACTGAGCTTTGCACAGTTTCTCAAAGATCTTAAGCATCTCCAAACGGAAAACTCCCCACTCCTCCGGTATTGACTTTTTGCACGGACAATCACCCTCTCAGGGGTGCCGTCTGACGAATACTAGGAAGACGACTGGCGCTGCATTCGCCTCGAGCACCTCGACGAGGACGAAGAGTGGTGGGAACCAATACGAGACTTTGAAAGCTTGGCCTTATTCCGCCAAGGAGAGTCGCCTCTCGACTCGTTGGTCGAAGGCCCAGCAGGTCGGGACTTATGGGGTTTGGACACCTTGCCTACCTGAAGCTTCCCCTTTCATTCCCAGAAGGCCTTCCCTATCACGGATTGACAGTTGGAGAACGTACCGGTCTCGTGGCCCTCGCCCAGGAACCACAGTCAGACTGGATGCAGGTCTATAATGGACATTTTGGTACTGCAGTCCTTGCATTACTTGAACCCGGATCGAGGGGTCGCCGGAGTAGAAGCCGAAGACATTGCAACTGCAAATACTTGAAAAGTACGAGGCGCACATAGTTTCACGAAGCAAACACGTTTACAGAAAAACTGAACTGAGGGCACAGTGAGTGCTACTTATAACATCCAATGACGTTAACCTCGACGGAGGCTTCCAAGGAGACAGACGCCACCGGCGCAGGGCGCCCTCTGCTGCAAAATGTCAAAGCAGCTGAAGCTGGACATTACATGTCAAAGATTAGGAATACGTTGGAGGGCACAATCCATTCAAAACTTTCTAACCTTTTTCCTTCCTTAAACCTTTCCCTTCTGCAACCTCAGAATATAAATGGCATTACTGTCTTTGTGATTGAAGTCACCTGAGGATGTAGGAAGTGGGTAAGAAGCATATCGAAAGGTTGTCCACTAACTTGTTTGATTCAGAAAAGTATTTTAAAGTATATTTACACTGTTACAACAAATTGCCTTTTTAAAGAGTGCAAATTGATGTTAAATTAATAACTATTTTTAACTGAAACCATGAGTGTAAGTTGGCTACTTGTATTGCCAGATTTCATTTGTACAGCTCTACAGCTCACATTTACCCATCTTGAGATAGGGCTAGCTCTTCAGTCACACTACCAACTTGTGTAGTACAGATCTATACCAAAAGGTGGGTTATCCAATACCAAGCAGATAAGGGTTGTGCAGTCTCGCACAGTGCGACTGCATCAATTCTTACCCAACACATGCAAAAGCCACAGCCCGGGCAATGGGATTCCCAGATGAGGCATTTCCTGACTGGAAGACTGGAAGAAGGTCAAAGAACAATATGGGCATTGAACAAGAGAAAAATCGAGAGGCACAGCCATCTTCGGGTGCCAGCAACCTTTAGAAGACATTTGTGGTAACTGAAAAAGTGCACAAGAAAAATAGCACAAAACCAGTCAAAATCACACAGCTGGCACCAGCTTAGACACGTTGTCAAAGTAACCAAAAAGTCATTAAATGACATGCATTACTCACCGTAATAGCATTTCTGATGATTGTATCTGCATAAGCAGTCTTCTTATGCTTGTTAATCTGTTTAGAATCCATGTTGTGCGTAGACTAGCGAGCAGTACCCAGAGATGGTGGTGGGATGTGAGAAGGAACAGTAGCAAAGAGATGCCTTAGCACTGCTTGTCCCACCTGAAAATCAAACCTAGAGTGTGTATCAAGGCAGTAGTGTTTTGTAAAGGTGTGTAAAGAACTCCAGGTTGCTGCTTTACAAATGGACTCAAGAACATTTGCAACTAATGCTATGGTAACCCCTGTGCCCAGAGTAGAGTGTGCTCTAGGCATGAAGGGCAGATCTCTCTTATCAAGAGTATAGCACAGTGTGATGCAGTTTACAATCCACTTTGAAATAGCTGATTTAGAGACAGGGTCCCCTTCTCTACCAGCTGCCACACACTAAAAACTGGTTTGTTTTTCTTGGTGGTTTTGCCTTTTCCATATGATAGATCACTGTTCTCCTCACATCTAGTGTGTGGGGGCTTCTTTCGGCCATGTTAGTGGCGTTCTGGAAAAAGGTGGGTATTTCTATGGACTGATTCACATGGAACTTTGAAATAAATGTAGGCGCAAATTGTGGGTGAGTGTACAGACCACCTAATCTTTGCGAATCGCGATGAATGGGTCCTGAACTGTAAGGGCTTGCAGTTCACCAACTCTTCTTATTGATGTGATCGCCACCAAGAAGGCGGTCTTGTAGGTGAGTGCTTTAAGGCTAGCCTTGTGCATTGGTTCAAAGGGAGGCCCCATTAGTCTTGTAAGCACAACTTTCATGTCCCACCAGGGAGCTGGTTTGGAAATAGGGGGATGAAGTCTTTTTTTTTGTTACCCCTTCCATAAATGCTTTAATTACTGCAATTGTCCACCACAAAACCTTCTTCTGAGATGTGATGTATTCTGAAAGCAAAGCTAATTGGACTTTTAGGGAATCGAAAACCATGCCTGAATTTAACAGGCGAGTAAGGTACAGGACAATATGTGTTGCTGTGCATGCAATAGGACAGACGCTCTTGCCATTACACCAGATGACGAAGCGTTTCCATTTGCTGGAGTAACAATGTCTGGTGTTAGGTTTCCATGCTTCCCCGAGTATGTCTATACATCCTTGAGGGAATGTGAGGTGCCCGAACTCTATGACCTCAGGAACCAGGCTGCTAAATTGAGAGTTTGAAGGTATGGATGTAGTGTCTCCCCCCTGGTCTTGCAACAGAATGTTGTAAGGGCATGGCAGCTTCCTAGGAGGGGAGACTGAACTTGCCATGACTGGTTCTTGGTTCATCTTGTGCAATATCCTGTTGAGCAGGGGAATCAGGGGAAAAGCCTAGACAAATTTCCCTGACCAGGTTATCCAGAGACCGTTCTCCTTGGAGCGGTTCTGAGGGTACGGGGAGGCGTAATCTGGGCATTGTGCGTTCTCCAGAGTTGCGAACAAGTCGATCTCTGCGAAGCCCCAGTCTGCGAAGACGCTGAGAACAATGTCCTCATGCAATCGCCAGTCGTACTCCACGGGTAGTGGGAAGTCTCTGCTGAGTATGTCCGCCAGAAGATCGAGTTCCCCGGGAACGTGTTGTGACAGGAAAAAGATCTTGTGTTTGAGAGCCCATTTACATATGTTCTGGGACGGTTTAGACAGCCCTGGAGAGCGAGTGCCCCCTTGTTTGCTTAAATAATACATGGCAGAAGTACTGTCCATGAGGACTAGAACGGTCATCCTCTGGAGGTGTGTTTGGCATGCCTTCATGGCTTTGAACACTGCTAGCAGTTCCAATCGGTTTAATTTGTTGGGTGCTACCACTGGGGACCACACGCCGTCTGATGAAGGAAGTGAGCCCCCCAACCTGTCAGAGATGGGTCTGTGGTAAGAGTGGCCTCTACTGCAGAGATGGTGAAGGTTTTCCAGTGCAGAAGGTTTTCCCTTGACCACCACTGCAGAGACTGAACGAGGGCTGCCGAGAACCACTAGATCGTCCAATTGCCCACTGGCTTGACACCATTGGCTCGAGAGCCACTCTTGCATGGTGCGTATGCGCAAACGTGCGTGTAGATGCAAGAGGCCATCATCCCTAATAGTCGCATGGCTTTGAGTACGTCACCTCGTGACTTGCTACATATTGAGGGATTTGGAACAGCACGTTTTGAACCCTCTCGTTGGAGGGAAAGAATTTGAGCCCCCAGAAACGGTTTGACTTGGTTGGGGTCTAGAGTGGACTTTTTCTCACTGATCGAGAACCTCAAGCTGAAGAGGAGATCTACCGTCTTCTGGATATTCGTTAGGCTTGTTCCGCGTACAAATACACTTATTAGCCAGTCGTCGAGGTAAGGGTAGACTGGGATGGACTGACTGCGTAGGTGAGTAGCTACTACCGCCAGTACCTTCGTGAACACCCGTGGAGCTGAGGCAATGCCAAAGGGAAGAACCTTGAACTGATAATGCGTGTCCTCAATCATGAACCTTAGGTACTTTCTGTGCGCAGGCAACATTGAAATATCAAAGTATGCATCTTTCATATCCAATGTGGCCATGTAATCCCCTGCACCAGCAGGGGGATTACTTCCTGCAATGTCGTAATTCGGTATTTTTTGTGATTTGACCTATTTGTTCGCTGGGCGCAGTTCTAACACGGGGCGAATGGGGACAAGGAAGTACACTGAATAAATACCCTCAGTCACCTGGTGAATGGGAATAACTTCTAAGGCACCCTTTTCCAGAAGGATCTGCACCTCTTCCAGCAGGATTTGCAGGTGTGCTTGCGTTAGGAGTCTGCTCTTTGGTGGGTGGTGGCCAGGGGAACTCGATGCAATAACCATGGGTGACTGTCTTGAGCACCCACTGGTCTGATGTGATCAGCTCCCATGCATGAATGAATGACAACTGTCCCCCGACCGGGGAGGCATGGGAGGGGACCCGGACTTTGATGTGGAGGCCAGGGAGTCCCTTGGAGTAGAGTTTCTGCCTCTACCCTTGCGCTGCCCTCTTTGCTGATATTGGCTGTTGCAAGATGAACCTTGTCCAAAGGGCCATCTCCAGAGCCATATTGCCCATGGGGAGATCGGGAGAAGGACTGACTGTTAGGGAGAATTCTCATTTATGGCTAATTTCCCTTACCTAGTGAGCCCCTCAACAGCTTTGCTGGATTTCTGGGGTTTATTTTTTCCCACCCTTACATGTGTTTTTCTACTGTTTGTGTGATCTTGGACGAGAGTGAGAGAGTGAGAGTGAGAGAGTGAGAGAGTGAGAGAGTGAGAGAGTGAGAGAGTGAGAGAGTGAGAGAGTGAGAGAGTGAGAGAGTGAGAGAGTGAGAGAGTGAGAGAGTGAGAGAGTGAGAGAGTGAGAGAGTGAGAGAGTGAGAGAGTGAGAGAGTGAGAGAGTGAGAGAGTGAGAGAGTGAGAGAGTGAGAGAGTGAGAGAGTGAGAGAGTGAGAGAGTGAGAGAGTGAGAGAGTGAGAGAGTGAGAGAGTGAGAGAGTGAGAGAGTGAGAGAGTGAGAGAGTGAGAGAGTGAGAGAGTGAGAGAGTGAGAGAGTGAGAGAGTGAGAGAGTGAGAGAGTGAGAGAGTGAGAGAGTGAGAGAGTGAGAGAGTGAGAGAGTGAGAGAGTGAGAGAGTGAGAGAGTGAGAGAGTGAGAGAGTGAGAGAGTGAGAGAGAGAGAGAGAGAGAGAGAGAGAGAGAGAGAGAGAGAGAGAGAGAGAGAGAGAGAGAGAGAGAGAGAGAGAGAGAGAGAGAGAGAGAGAGAGACAGCACCTTCAGTGCAGTGACACAGGGTTGTCTCAAGGACTTCCCATTGACTCCATTTTTTTGGGGCTCACTACTGTCCCCCAGAAACAGGTAAAGTTGCCATTTACTTTATGTAGTCATTTAAACTGCAGATCCAGTACACCCCATCTTACATGGAGTACTGGAAAAGTCTGCGCCTCTTGGAACTTTGTTTCGCTCCCTTAACACTAAGACTTAGCTGGTGGCAGTGGGACCTACCCTATCTTTTCTACCCTCGATTATAGTATATAAACGTGGTACTGTTTTAGGCTATTGAATTAGCCTCTAACTTAAACCCGCTTGACCAAATACTTTTTATTTTGGCTCTGGTCAGGTTTTATCACCATTACTTTTTGTTAAAATCCTTCTTGTGTTTTACTTTGCGCGGCAAACCAGGTTTGCCTTCTTTGTTCGCCAACCTTTGACGGGATTCTGTCCAGAAACCCTCCTTTTGCGTCTGGGTGTCTAGGTGGGCTGAATGTGAGGGAGGGGTTTAGTCACCCAAAGTCGCACTTTGTGTCGATTGGCTGAGGTGGTTGTCTGGGCCGGACAACCCCCCTGCTGAGTGATCGGCAGCCAGGCTGTGTGAATGGGGGATTTTGGCATAAAAGGCAGGACTCTTGGGCTGGAAGTCAGAGTTGCCACTGGAACTGCAAAGAACCGAAGAGAAGCAGAGAAGAATACGGCTGCTGCAACTCCAGAATCCTAGTGAAGCCCTTCTGCAGTCCTGAACTATCTACCCTTCAACGACAAGAGAAGATCTAGTCCAGTCTCTTCTTCCCTTGAGCCTGGTGGGATCAACCAGCTCACCTTCCACAGTCAGAGGATCCTCTTCTTGGTCGAAATCGCTACACAGCTGTACTGGTCCGGATAGCCATCTGAAGAGCCTCTCCTGTTTTAAAGGAGTGCACCTTTTATTCACTGTTGCTTCGCTGGTGCCGGCCTCATCCCTGGGTACTGCAGATCGCTCCAGACGTCGTCCTTGTCCCCACAACTGAAACTCCAGGAACCGTGAGTCTGCAGGAACTACCAGGAACAAATGCGTTCGCACCAGATTTTCTTCAAACGAATAAGGTATTATGTCCAACTTCGAGGAATTGGGGTGAACCCTTTCTGCTCACCCAAGGCTTGTCCTTGTCTTTCTTCCCTCTTATAACTTTTGCTTCCCTTTTGACACTATCCAAGTACTCCTGGCAATCTCGAATCGTGAACTGTTCTAACCTTGTGATCCTCGACAACAGGACCCCTGTCCCACTTGACACTGGCACAGGCCTATTGACTTTTATCTACATTTTAGGGAGTATCCTCTGATTATAGCTGCCTTGACAAAAGTATTGCCTATGATTTTTATCCCCTATTCTCTTGTGTTAATTCATGTGATAAGTGTGTTTGCCTGCAGTAACATTTCTTCTCATGGGTACGCCTTTCTTTCGTAAGACCGAACTGTCATTACTGTCGAAAAGTGATTACGTATTAACCCACAGTAACGTCTTTGTTTCACAACACTGGTCGGTCAAATCCAATGTACTTACCTTGAATTGATCTGCAAAAGGGGAATTGGTTGTGTGCAGTATTTTTGAAATGTGGTTTTAATTTAATAGAAGTGAAGTGTTTTGTGAACAGATGGTTTAAAAATAAATGTATTTATACTTTTCAACCAGAAACCTTGAGTCAGTGTTTGCTTGAGTGACAGTAATTTTAGTCCTTTGTGTAATCTCTACTACTGCTCATTTGCTCTTGAGATAAGTCTGGCTGCTCAGCCATTGCTACCACTTTTTCTGTGTAGTACAGGCTTGTACCAATGGTGAAATTGCACTACTACTTGTAGCCTTAATTGTGTGTAGTGGTCCCTAAGGGCACTGCACAGAATTCTTCCGAACACTGACCTCGAAAGGAACGCGATATTGAACCTCCCCACTGTTAGAAAGGCTTGGCTGTAATCTGGTTGAGCGATTTCAGCATCTCATGTTCTTTTTATTTTAGCAGTCTCCAAGGTGTCATAACCCTCCATACCAAATAGGTTGGACTCCTCTACGGGCTTATTTGTCGGGGAGCCTTGAGTCTCTGGTTTGAAGCCCGAGTTTCTTAGCCTTTTACTTTTTTTTTTTTAGTAGAGTCACTTATGCAACAGTGGGTCCACAGTTTCAGCAGCGCCTAGAGTGTTCTTTAATATATTATGGGTCACCTGTCTGCCCACAGAGACAACTGTCAGCAGGCATGATCGAGTGGGTTCAGGGACCTCTTGGAGGCTTTCTTGGCGTAGGCCCCATTGTACGTCGATATAACTAGCGAGAAGGGTCGTATTACTCGCAATCCTGGTTGAATAGGCTGCAGATGTGGTAATAAGTTTCCTGAGGGCATAGAGTTTTTTGCAATCTTATCTGGGGAGCCTCCGCCATACACAGTGGCGCGCCTGCCCTTTTTCTGGTGGTTGTAACGACCAGCGAGTCCAGTGTAGCAGGCCTTCAAATATACATAGGGTCAGATGGAGAGGTGCGAAGATATGCATTACTTACCGTAATAGCATTTCTGATGATTGTATCTGCTTAGATTCACATGCTGTGCATATGGTCTGACATCCAGTGGTAACCGCAGAGTATTGCATCTCATCTTTCGGGGACCGAAAGGGGACGTAAGCATAGGCGTGTCTGTAACACTATCCCTATCGTGACGTGTGTAGTCCCCAAAATCCCTCACGCGCCGAGGTTCCACCGATTGTATTTTTTCTGCCATGAGGGAGCCCAAGGCTATAGTGAGTGAGTACATAAAGAGAGAAAGTAGTAAGAAGTCTATGTTCCTTCCACCCAGAGCGGGGCGGTAGGGAGGGCGCATGTGAATCTAAGGAGATACAATCATCAGAAATGCTATTACGGTAAGTAATGCATGTCTTCTGATGCTTGTTAATCTGCTTAGAATCACATGCTGTGCATAGACTAGCGAGCAGTACCCGGAGTTGGAGGTGGGTTGTGAGAAGTAACAGTAGAGAAAACATGTCTTAGTACTGCTTGTCCCACCTGAGAATCAGACATAGAATGAGTGTCTAGGCAATAGTGTTTTGTAAAGGTGTGTACAGATCTCCAGGTTGCCGCTTTGCAAATGGACTCAAGAGGAACATTTGCAATGAATGCTATAGATGCCCCAGTGCCTCGAGTAGAATGTGCTCTAGGCTTGAAGGGCAGTTCTCTCTTCGCAAGAGTGTAACAGTGTGATGCATTTGACAATGCACCTTGAGATAGCAGATTTAGAGACAGGATCCCCTTCTCTACCAGCTGCCACTGAAACGAAGAATTGTTTAGTCTTCCTTAGTGGTTTAGTTTTCTCCAGGTAAAACATGACTGCCCAGCGCACGTCTTGTGTGTGAAGGCTTCTTTTGGCCATGTTAGTAGGGTTCTGGAAGAAAATGGGTAGTTCGATTGACTGGTTCACATGGAACTTCAAAATGAATTTAGGCGCAAACCTGGGATGTGTGCGCAGAACTACCTTATCTTAGTGGACTGTAACAAAGGGGTCTAAAACAGAAAGAGCCTGTAGTTCGCTAACCCTTCTGATAGAATTGATAGCCACTAGGAAGGCTGTTTTATAAGTCAGGTCTTTCAGACTTGCTTTATGCATAGGCTCGAAAGGAGCTCCCATGAGCCTGGTCAAAACCACATTCAGATCCCATCCAGGGGCTGGGTGAGAGATGGGAGGATAAATCCTCTTAACTCCTTCCATAAAGGCTTTAATCACTGGTATCTTCCACCACAATACCTTTTGCTGTGATGTGGTGTAGGCTGACAAAACAGCCAAATGAACCTGTAGGGAATTAAAGACTAACCCAGAGTCTAACAGGTGGGTTAGATACAACACAATGTGTGAGGGTGAGCAGTCGATAGGATGGACACCCTTGGAATTGCACCAGATGACAAAACGTTTCCACTTGCTAGCATAGCAATAATGTGTATTAGGTTTCCTTGCTTCCCTGAGTATGTCCATGCACCTCTGAGGTAGTTGCAGGTGTCCAAACTCTATGATCTCAGGAGCCAGGCTGCTAAGTTCAGGGTTTGGGGGCCCGGGTGTAGGTGATCCCCCCCCCTGTCCTGAGACAACATGTTGTACTGGCAGGGCAGCTTGACTGGTGGGGAGAGGGACATTTCCATCAGGTGAGTAACCAGGGTTGGCGGGCCCACATGGGGGCCACCAGTATCATGGCAACTGGTTCCTGGTGCATATTGTGCACTATCTTGTTGAGAAGGGGAGTCGGGGGGGGGGGGGACTGCCAGGGGGGTGGGAGGGCGTAGACAAATTTCCCCGACCAAGTTATCCAGAGACCGTTCCCCTTGGACCGGTTCTGGGGGTACCTGGAGGCGTAGTCTTGGCATTGGGCATTCTCCTGAGTAGCAAACAGGTTGATCTCTGGGAACCCCCATTCTGCGAAGACGCTGGATACAATGTCTTCGTGCAGTCGCCATTCGTATTCTTCTGGCAGAGGAAAATCTCTGCTGAGTACATCTGCCAGAAGATTGAGTTCCCCTGGAACATGTTGGGACAACAAAAACATCTTGTGTTTGACAGCCCATATCCAAATGTTTTGGGACAGCTTGGATAGCCCTGGAGAGTGAGTGCCCCCCTGTTTGTTCAGGTAATACATTGCTGTAGTGCTGTCAGTTAATATCAGCACCCTCTTCCCTCGCAGTTGCACCTGACAGTCTTTCAATGCTTTGAACACCGCTAATAGCTCCAGTAAGTTTATATGATTGTACGCTACATGAGGGGACCACACTCCGTGCGCTGTCTGCAGAAGTAGGTGAGCCACCCACCCTGTGAGAGATGCGTCTGTCGTGAGAGTGGCTTCCACTGCAGGGGTGGTGAAGGTCTTCCCCTTCAGGAGGTTTTCCGTCAACCACCACTGCAGAAAGAGAACGAGGGCTGCCGAGACAACTACCAGATCTTCCCATTGTCCGCTAGCCTGACACCACTGGCTGTTGAGCCACTCTTGCATGGGACGCATGTGCAGCCACGCGTGGGGAACCAAGTATATACATGACGCCATCATCCCTAGCAACCGCATGGCTTTGCGTACCGTCACCTCCCAACTGGCTACATATTGAGGAATCTGAGAGAGCATGTTCTGAACCCTCTCGCTGGAGGGGAAGACAAGACCGTCTTCCGTCCGAATTAGTGCACCCAGAAATTGTTTTACTTGGCTGGGACTAGGCTGGACTTCTTTTCGTTGACTGAAAAGCCCAGGCTGAAGAGGAGATCTACTGTTTTTTTGGGTGTTCGAAAAACAAGCGTCGAACGAGTCCCCCGTAATGAGCCAGTCGTCGAGGTAAGGGTAAACTGGGATTGATAGTCTGCGCAGGTGTGCTGCCGCCACTGCCAGGACTTTGGTAAACACCCTTGGCGCCGAGGCGATGCCGAAGGGAAGTACTTTGAACTGGTAGTGTTTGTCCTGGATCATGTACCTTAGGTATTTTCTGTGCGCTGGCAACATTGAAATATGAAAGTATGCATCTTTCATATCCAATGTTGCCATGAAGTCCCCCCGTTTCAGCAATGGGATCACTTCCTGTAGTGTTACCATGCAAAATTTCTGGGGTTTTATGAACTTGTTCGCTGGGCGCAGATCTAGAACAGGATGCATGCTGAGATCCTTTTTGGGTACAAGGAAGTACACTAAATACCCTTGTTTACCTGAAGAATAGGGACGGCTTCTATGGCGTCCTTTCCCTGCAGTGCTTCCACCTCTTGAATCAGGATGTTTAGATGGTCCGTTGAAAGGCGCCGTGAGCATGGCGGTCTGAACTGTGGAGGTCGGGAGAATTCCACGCAATAACCGTGGGCGACCGTCTTTAAGACCCACTGGTCGGAAGTTATCCCCTCCCATACCTTGAGCAAAGATGTTAATCGCCCCCCGACCGGGGAGACATGGGAGGGGACCTGGACTTGGTCATTTTTAACCGAGGCTGTAGCTCCTCTGGGATTGGGGCGTCTGCCTCTACCTTTGCCGCGTTTCTGACCCCTTTCTGTCCAGGAGGTTTTTAACCACATTCTGGTTAACCAGTTTTCCTTCCGCAACAATGGCGAGAAGCTTGGTCCTGGCGGGTTCCGGGACCTCCTGAAGGCCTTCTTGGAGCAGGTTCCATTGGGCATCAGCATAGCTTGCTAATAGCGTAGTATTATTAGCAACCCAAACTGTATATGCAGCTGCTGACGTGACACGTTTGCTTAGGGCATACAATCTTTTAGACTCCTTGTCTGGAGGAGATTCTCCAGTGGCAAGGGGTACCCCTGCCCTCTTACGAGTGGTGGTCACTACCAGTTGAGTCCGGGATGGCATGCCCCTTGACATATAGAGGGTCGGTATGAGAAGACCAAAATAATTTTGACACTCTGGTTCACGGCCCTTGTCTGGGCAGATGTGACTAAAGATGGAGCTATCCGCCTTTTAACAGAGTTAAGGAGGGGAATGGATTGACTTGCCGGAGGTTTTTCCTCAATAATGTCCTCCACAAAATCTTGCTCAGGCAAAGCCTCTTGAGTGGCAATTTTGAAGAATTCGGCTGCTTTTTTCAACATGGTGTTGAAAGCCATTTGGTCATCCACAGGGGAGGCCTGGAGAGCAGGGGTGGAAGGAGGAGAATCGATGCACAAAATATCAGAGTCCTGATCTTGATGTGACCAAGGATCCTGTCCTTCCTGCTGGGTTTCCTCCCAGTTTTCTGTCGCCTCCTGTTGATACTCTTCCTAATTTTCGAGAAAAGAGGATTCTTCTTCTTCAGTATAGATGTCCCTGTATGTGTCCATGTGGACCACGTGTTCCTGTTGGAAAACCAGAAGATGAACATCTTGTATTTGAAGGTTAGGGTCTACCCGAGACTTTTTCGGCGGAGGCTGGTCAGCAGAACTGATAATCTGCTCCAGCCGATCCATACATCCCTCAAACTTTTTAGTAGTCCATTTCGAGGACCCAAAAGGGCCTAGGTGGGAAGAAGCAATGTTCTCCGCCCTTTGGCGTCGAGAGGAACTTCTCAGGGTGTCTGAGAGAGGCTCTTGACTATCCACGTAAGTAAGTGTCATCGGAATCGTGGGCCAAGTCCGTCTAAGATTTTTCTGCGGCCTGGCCCATAACTTTCGGCAGGACCAGAATAAGGCCCACCGCTGCTGCGATCCTACCGATGCTCTTCCGGATAGTAACCGAATCGTTGTGAGACAAAGCCTCCGATGATGTAACGGTAGCAGAAAAGCCGTCCGCTGCACCACAAGGCCCAGCAGTCGGTTTACCGGGTAGAGGCCTAGTCGTAATTTTTGGCCTATTGAAGCCTTGGAAATCGTCGAAGTTTCAGACTCCAAAACTTAGAAGCGTGTAGATTGGGGAGTAGCGACCTTATTCGTTTTCGTTTGCCCAGTCGTCATGCGCTGCTGTGGATGCGGGGAAGGCTTTGGATCTACACGATCCGAGGGAACTGTCGAAATTTTCGAGACCCGTTGGCGCTTTAGCTTTTTTCGACGAAGACGTCGAAGATGGCGCAGGGGTTGTGTGTTTAGTGCGATGTGTATGTACGCCCTTGTCGCCGGGTGTAGTCCTTGTAGCAAGACCAGAGTCGAGCCTGGAAAAGTCGGGGACGGGCATGGCGGACCTAGAAGTGTCCATCTCAAGGTCTATAACATCCGTATTGGACGTTTGGTCATCCGAAGTACCCTCGTCACTTTCGGCTGGTGTTGCGGTAGGGGAGTGAGGCTCCAGGCGTGACATGCATACGCGGCCTACCGCTTTACACAGCGATGCTTAAGGGTTTTAGGCTTAAAGGATAGTTCCGGGACTTTTTTTTTGTTGTCCCTACGGGTCGGCCATGTGTTTGTAAGCATAAATCGGTAGATCGTAGGAAACTTTCCTATGGACCTTACCCGACTTTTCGCCCATTATCGCACTCGAAATCAGCCTCCATTTTGTGATAATCCTATCATTCCGCCGCATCGACCTGGCTCACCTGCCTTTGCGGCACTAAATCAAATCCCCCGCCCCTGAGCCTGACATCAGCAGACGCGTACTGCCCATTTCAAGCACGTCTCGTGTCAACAATCGCTGCGCCTCAGCTATTGACGTGTTGCCATGGAAATGGCAGGACGCCTCTTTCCCCAATAAGTATAAACAGACCGTTTCACAACACACAGCAGCAGATTTTCGATTCCATTCCTCTCTCTGTGTTACTTTGAGTATTCTGTGACTCGTTTCAGTGCTCTGGTCAGCTACCTTCGCCGCTTGTAGCCCGTGTGAACACCTGTACCATCTCTGTAAATTATTTTACTATCTTTACCGCACAATGGCCACAATAATGCCGTATATGTACGAGCCCGAGTACACCGAGGAAGAACTACTGGAAAGTCAAGCACGCGAAAACGATGGGGATTCGGACGGCAGTTGGGAGGACCAGTCAACGGATGAAGAGCCTGGACCATGTCGCATGGACGGCGTCTCCACCTGGTGCACGTGCAATCGGTGCGAGCTAATGCCAACTGAGGAGGAGAACTGCTGCTGCCGTGAAAATTCCGGGTGCTTGGCCTACATTTCGGAAAGCGAGCAAAGTCTGCAGGAAGGCGAGCAAAGTCCGCAATGCATCACCGAGCTGCCAGAGTTCAGGGAAGCCTGCCTCTCACAGACCGTGTTGAGGATGATGATGGTGCTTATGCACGAACTTCGCGGCACTGTTCGTCCGCGTAATCCGAGTAACGAGTAAGTATACTCTGTTTGTGATGTCAGTGATGCCACCACTATTTCATGGTCGTCTCCCACATATAAAATTACATTTACATATCATTCGAACGCATGTAAATTTGTTCCATATAGTGCATTTTCTAGATATAATTTTTTTCTAAGAAAAATGACATGTGTTACCTGAATCGACATTGATAAGAAAGTTTGGTCAGTTTAATACAGTTTGCATCTTTTTTTTTCACAGGTGGTACAGGCTGGTGGCCTATCGTTGCTTCACTTGGTGGCTTCACGGGAGGCTCGGACACCGCGTTCGGAGAGTAATACCTGCCTGTGCGGTACTTGCCATTAGACAACATTTCCCCAGTGACAGTGGACAATACCGCGGATTTTCCCTCGATGTGCTGCAACCTCAACTTTACAATGTGTAATGTTTATTATTTATGTTTAATTAAAATCTAAAATAAAGCCCAACATATATTTTAACAATGGTTGTTTTGATTTTTTAAATGAATCTAGTGTATATTCTCCTGGGAGGGTGAGGTATTTATAAACTCACCCCCCTGCATTCCATGTAGTAGATCCTGCAGCCATCCTCTTACATTCAGTTAGATGGCCTCTCCTTGGTGAGGCCCTGCGGCAAACGGGTCTTGTCTGCACGACCACCGCCCCGATCCACCCCCCGCCCTATCAAAGGCAGTTCGCACCGGGGTACTTGTGCTGGCAAGTGGAGCTGTCAGGGAGCGATAAAGGCCAAGAGGTGCCAAAGACCATGTACACTTCAAAGTGGTCTATAGAGCATGGGTTGTTGTTCCCATGTCTACCTCCAGACCCCGTGTCTCCTGCCAAGCATCCCCCCTCACGCTGGACGGCCCCCTGCAATCCACATAAGTGTGTCTCCATTCACGAGTCTTCCTGTGTCTTGTCTGCACGACCACCGCCCCGATCCACCCCCCCGCCCTATCAAAGGCAGTTCGCACCGGGGTACTTGTGCTGGCAAGTGGAGCTGTCAGGGAGCGATAAAGGCCAAGAGGTGCCAAAGACCATGTACACTTCAAAGTGGTCTATAGAGCATGGGTTGTTGTTCCCATGTCTACCTCCAGACCCCGTGTCTCCTGCCAAGCATCCCCCCTCACGCTGGACGGCCCCCTGCAATCCACATAAGTGTGTCTCCATTCACGAGTCTTCCTGTGTCTTGTCTGCACGACCACCGCCCCGATCCACCCCCCCGCCCTATCAAAGGCAGTTCGCACCGGGGTACTTGTGCTGGCAAGTGGAGCTGTCAGGGAGCGATAAAGGCCAAGAGGTGCCAAAGACCATGTACACTTCAAAGTGGTCTATAGAGCATGGGTTGTTGTTCCCATGTCTACCTCCAGACCCCGTGTCTCCTGCCAAGCATCCCCCCTCACGCTGGACGGCCCCCTGCAGACCGCATAATGCCACGACATATACACGTCATTCATTCACAAACACACCCCTGTTTCAAATTCTTTATAACCCACTTCATATTTCTAATGAGAACTTCTTTGCGCTTTGCTAGTCAACCCGTGAAGGTGCTGGTTATCTGCTCTTCGTCTCTCTGAACTTCCGTGACCACTTTGAGCAAACTCGTCAGTTTGCAACCTGTGAACTGCTCCCTGTTCTACGACAAGAAACTACTCTGATCCCTGCATCTAACTGTTTGTTCGTCAAGGTAAGTCCATGTACCATAATCATTTTGCGTCCAATTTTTTAATTTATATCTATTTGCTAGTAGTCATCAAATTGCATCCATGTTTTCTTTTCGTTCACGACAGTACATGCAAGGAACTAGTCACATGTTCTGAGTTTAGTCAAATTACTTTTTCTATTTTTTGAAAGTTATTGAAATACTTATCCGCATGTGAATAACATGTATAGTTCCAAGAACCAAAACGGACCTTGCATTGAACCTTTTATGTGTCATTTAATGTTTTAACACATTGGTATTCATAGAGAATTGTTGATCTTTACTTTTCAGAACTTTCCATAATGCCTGCCTGTTCCATTGGCGGTTGCCCTTCGAAGACCCATAACAAATCTGAAGGTACTATAATGCATGTTTTCCCTAAGACAATAGATCAGATAAGAGAATGGGTCCGATATTGCGGATATCCAGCCTCTGAGATAGAAAGTAGAGTCCTAGAAGTCTTTGCGGACAAGAGGGGTGATCGATACCGCATCTGCAGCAGGCACTTTAGCCCAGACATGTACTCCACATCATTGCTAATAAGGACGAAAACACCGCGAGCGAGGCGAAAATTGCTCTCAACCGCTATTCCCACTCTATTCGTCCACATCCCTCCACTGGTGAGTCAAGTTTACGTATTTATCTCTCGGCATTGCGGTAGTGTGTAGCATTAGCTAACAATAATTTCCCCATTTATGTATCCACTCAATATGAAGGCTGAAGATTCTCCATCCGTGTCGTTATTGCAGTCATCAGCCACTTCAAGCGCCTATCGGGTAATCTTACTTAGCTATTCTGACACTGACTTGTTTTAGGCATGTAAATCAATAGTTTTAATTGATCGTGTAATTATTTTACCTAATGGTACACCACAGTACTCGTCCTCTAGTCTTTGTTTTCAGTTATAATTATTGTTATCCAAAATAATGCAAGTACTGTCTTTCAGGGAGATGCTGAGGAGTCCAACGCATTGACGACAACCGTAGATGTCACTCAGATGCTCGAGGTACGTTTCCGGACAGTTCCATCGATGGAGATCATCAGATCTTGCATTCTTGTAGCGTGATTGTTACACACAATGTTTCTTTCGTTTTTAGCCATTGGTATGTCCTTCTGTCGTCGCCCTCCTATGTGTCTTCTTTTTTCAATATTGTGTTCATTACTAATGAAAGTCCTATGTTTCAGGGAGTCGATGGAGCATTAGTCCAAGAGGAAGGGGGAGCATGCAGTTACGGGTCGGCGCAACAGCTTGCAGAAGTGTGCACCGCAGTTACAGCGTCCCTTGATGTTCTTATGCATTTCGAGGTATGGATACTGACAGATCAATCATGCGAGATCAAATGACGTGATTACATCCGCTATACTTCCTTCTTTATTAACGCAAGTACTATGTTTCAGGGAGCTGACGGAGCTTCTTCAACAAGAACATCACCCCTAGTAGTTGATGCAGATCTCTGGGTGGTGACACTTCCAACGATGGAGCAAATCGAATCATATTTGGATATCCATTATTTATTTTAGACAACTGATCATTTGTGCAGGTCTATTTAGATGAGCCGTTGACGCCTGCAGAAAGTTTATGTTCTTTTAAACAAAATAGAAAACCATACTAATGCAATTACTGTGTTTCAGGGAGTTGCTGAAGCGTCATCTTCAATAATATCATCAATGGAAGTCTATGCGGAGCCCGAGGTATGGATCTTGACAGTTCAATCTAACTAGATCAACAATGCGTGAACTATTGTCGTTTGAATGTTCTACACAATGCGTTCATTCGTGTTTTGCTATTGAGATGTACGTATGGGTATTGGTCCCCAAGTACATTTTGTGTTTTCAATATTATTATACATACTAATGAAAGTTCTATGTTTCAGCGAGTCGATGGAGCCTCAGTGAGTGATGGATGTGCTTATCATGAAAGTATAGTCGTTGCAGCGCGAGAGGAAGTGGAGACATGCACACACGAGTCGGAGCAACAGCGTCCAGATGTTGAAGTTCGAGGAAAGAAAGTTTCAAAGAAAAGAAAGCAAAAGAAGGTTAGTGTCCTGTTCACTATATTATGTTGTCTTTCACTGTCAATAGTTCAATACTGTAAGTTGTGTTTAAACTGAACATCCCTTTTCTAATCTGTCCTCTAGTTGCGAGTGGGTGTAAGAACTAGATCTACACAGACAGTGAAGCGAACGAGAGATGTTGCTTGTCAAACCTTTTGGCAGGGACTTGAGACTGGAGATGCATCGTGCCAATGGGAAGAATATGAAGTGATTGACAACGGAGCTATACCACCACCAGCCATTGATAGTGAATGTCCTCCTGGTAGTTTGGATGCAGTCGTAGATCAATTCACAGAATCCACACCCGCAAAAAATAAGAGCACGCGAAAGTTGAAGACATTGTTTTTTTCTCCCATCTCCGGACAAGGAACAGATGTTGCAATGGAAGAGAATGAAGTGGACGACAATGAAACACCATCAATATCACTCAGCATAGCGGAAGACGATATCAGAGATTGTACCTTTCATGCGAGTGACATGTCCTCAACGTTACAGGCCGAACCAGCTGGGATGCAGAGTGACAGTATAAGGAAAGAGGCCAAATTCATTGTATTCGATAGCTGTTTGATGGATATTATTATGATGATGAAATGTGGGCATTGGGTTGGTGGGGAAGTATGTGGGGAGCCATTGATTAATGTGACTCGTGCAATTCGAGGCACTAACCTTAAAATACATGCCACCTGTACACAATATCATCCGTTCGCATGGTCTGCACAACCCATGCTGGGGCAACTGCCAGCAGGCAATCTACTTTGTGCAGCGGCCGCACTTTTTAGTGGTTCAAGTTTTAAAAAGTTACAGTATTTCTTTCAGTTTGTGGGAATCCATTTCATTGCGAAAAGTCAGTTCTACAAATACCAAACCGATTATCTATTTCCAGCCATCAGCGAAGCTTGGAGAATGGAAAAAATGTCAATGGAAAGTACATTCGCGGGCAAACGCTTCAGGCTAGCCGGTGATGGACAATGCGACAGTCCAGGATTTTCAGCCAAGTACTGCACCTACCACTTTCAGGACATGGAAAGTAAGAAAATTGTGAGTTCGGTGGTCGTGCAGGTGTCACAAAGTACATCCTCAGTGGCCATGGAGAAAGTTGGCTTTGTAGCATCATTGCAAGAACTACAATCGCGGGGAATGGTGATCGACCTGATAGCCACGGACAGACACGTTTTCATTGCCAAGACAATGAGAGAACAGTACAAAAATATAAATCACCAATTTGACGTTTGGCATCTTGCAAAATCAATCAATAAAAAATTGTCGGCTGCAGGAAAAAAAAAAGATATGCAAGGTATTTCACAGTGGTCCAAGTCAATCAGCAACCATCTTTGGTGGAGCTCAAAAACATGTGAAGGGTCGTTGGAAATTCTACTGGAAAAATGGCGGTCAGTAATGTTGCACTGTAGCAACGTACATCGATGGTCGACAAATGAGCATTTCCACAAATGTGAACATGGCCATTTGTCCACAGAGGAGGCACGGAAGAAGAAGTGGTTGATTCCTTCATCACCCACTCACAAGGCCATTGAAAAGATTGTATTTGATAAAACTATAACAAGAGATTTGAGGGGACTCACGGAATTCTGCCACACAGGAGATTTGGAGGTGTTCCACAATATGTGCCTAAAGTACAGGCCCAAAAGATTGCATTTTGGCATGGAAGGCATGATAAATCGGACTCTTCTAGCGGTCTTGGCACATAACCATAATGTTGGCCGTCAACAAAGTAGGACGACCGGAACTTTAGGGACGCTTCGCTACAATAAGGCCTTCACTAAAAGAAGTAAACAATGGGTGATCAAACCAGTGTTTGAGGATATGCAATATGAGTTTATTGAGAGACTTATCGTAGATGTCCTCGATAGGCACATACATGGAGTGGTGAACGAACCTATGCAGGGGACAACTGCATTGCCACCCAACATTGCCTCTGTTCCATGTCCACCTAAAGCAGAGCTCATTGAGAAATACACATCACGGTTTAAATGATTGTAATTCGATTGTCTGTTCTCTCGAGTCTCCTCATGTTGCAGGCCCATTGCAATTAAACCAAACAGTAATATAAATCATTTTTACAAAAATTATAGAATGTTTCCGTATTACAAACACATGGCCGACCCATAGGGACAATAAAAAAAAAGGCACGCAGACAAGATGCCCTTACACTAACTGGAGCTAACTAGAAATGTGTGCTCGCTCAAAGTGAAGGTCAGCTGCTTTGATGTTTTGCTCGGGTGGCGGAAAGGCCCACGACCCAATATAAGGTTCTATTGTGATTTGACCTTGACAGGCCGGGACCATCCTGAAAGACTAAGAAAAGATAATGAATAAAATTTCAGAAACGAAACGATGAGCCACGTTCATTAGAAGAAGTAACGTCGGCAAAGAAGGAGTGGTGTTTCGGGTCTGCCCTACACAGAGACACAATGGAAAATGCAAATATAATGTAAGTAACTTTTGATGAGTTTATACCGCAATTTCATTACTATACAGTGGCTTTAAAGACGGGTTCAGTTGTACTTGTTCGTTCTATGTGGCATAGTGTTTTCTACCGCGCACTATCTGGAGGAGAACCATCTTCTTTTACTGAAGCACCTCAAAACCTTCCTCTTTGCTTCTGCTTTCTCTCTCCCTCTCCCCTGCTACAACTGGTCCACTGTCTGCGACCTCGGTCCTGGGCCCTTCCACTCTCCACCTGCACTGCCTCCCTGTCAACCCCTGCACTGGGGGACTGTCTCAGTATCCTACAGCCCCCCCTTCCCAGCACTTGTTCTGCACTTACCTTGCACTTGCCACCAGCTGGCCCTATTTATTTATTATTTTATGCTACTTACCTTGTACTCCACTCCCCCCCCTCCATGCCTCGCCACGCCTTTAAACACTTGTGTACACCCAGTAGCGCTGTCCTCGCTATGAAATGAATAATTTTAATAAGGATCTGATGGTGAGACTAATTTCATTTTTTATGTTTTTAGGTACATCATTCACTACTGTCTGTGTCACGAGTACCAGACACCGGCGGACGGCTTCTACAGCCGCCAGTTGCTTCTCCGCGTGAACAACGTTACCACCCTGACCATTTTATGGGACGATCGCCAAGTACAAGTATGCCCTTACGCGGTACTAACGGTTAGATGCAACATACCTACCGTTGTGGTGGCCTAGTGCCTCGTTGTTGGAACAGCCATGCGATTATCAGTGCGACAGAAGAGCTTATTTTTATCGTAAACCAACACCCTGTGTACTGCACACGAACATCGCTTCCCTCAAGACGAACTAATTTGGATCGAGAGCAAAGAAAAATGCAAATCGCTGAATATTCTCTAAACATTTGATGTCCAATAAACGTACTTTGCCAAATGTACAATCTTGCCGTTTGCTTTTAAACCACGGTTTCACATTCCGAATTGTGGTGCTGTATTGTGAGATGCTCTAAGACCCTGTGTACAGCAAAGGACCATCGCGTTCCTCAATACGAACTTTTTGGAACATGAGCAAATAAAAATGCAAATCGCTGAATATTCTCTAAACATTTGATGTCCAATAAACGTACTTTGCCAAATGTACAATCTTGCCGTTTGCTTTTAAACCACGGTTTCACATTCCGAATTGTGGTGCTGTATTGTGAGATGCTCTAAGACCCTGTGTACAGCAAAGGACCATCGCGTTCCTCAATACGAACTTTTTGGAACATGAGCAAATAAAAATGCAAATCGCTGAATATTCTCTAAACATTTGATGTCAAATAAACGTACTTTGCCAAATGTACAATCTTGCCGTTTGCTTTTAAACCACGGTTTCACATTCCGAATTGTGGTGCTGTATTGTGAGATGCTCTAAGACCCTGTGTACAGCAAAGGACCTTCGCGTTCCTCAATACGAACTTTTTGGAACATGAGCAAATAAAAATGCAAATCGCTGAATATTCTCTAAACATTTGATGTCAAATAAATGTACTTTACCACATTTACAATCTTGCGGTTTGATTTCAAAGTACAGTTTCATATTCCGAATTGTGGTGCGCTGTATTGTGAGCTGATCTGTGTTGATTTCCGGGGTCTGTGTGGAGTCGCGTAGAAGACGCCTGGGCGCGTTTGCCTACGCAGCACAGTCACGTCACGGATAGAGGCGGGGAATATGAATGTTTTGATAAAGTCTGTTTCAGGGGCGGGGGATTTGATTTAGTGCCGCAAAGGCAGGTGAGCCAGGTCGATGCGGCGGAATGATAGGATTATCACAAAATGGAGGCTGATTTCGAGTGCGATAATGGGCGAAAAGTCGGGTAAGGTCCATAGGAAAGTTTCCTACGATCTACCGATTTATGCTTACAAACACATGGCCGACCCGTAGGGACAATAAAAAAAAAGTCCCGGAACTATCCTTTAAGGAGTTTGCACACCGAACACCACTTTTCGTCGTGCTCTAGGGGAGACCGGCGTTACACGTCCTGTGCTCGTCTTTCCAAGGGTATCTGACCCTACACTTAGGGCAGAATCTAAAAGTAGTCTTTTCCATAGCAAAAGGGAAGGATGACCAGACCGAAAGGGAAAGAAGTGGAAAGGAGGAAAGACATAACAATATGGCTGTTAGGCAGAAACCTGTGCAGTTCCCTCTGGGACCACTGCAAAAGATTTAAGTCTACAGGTGTTGGCAGTAAACCCACTTGGTAGCAGTCTGCACCACACAGATTCACTGTGGTAGCTGTGGCTGAGCAGTCAGACTTCCCTCAAGAAGAGTTAGGCAGTATACAGAGGATACACAATAGATACAGAGGCACAGTAGCACAAGCAAACACTGACCAGAGCTAGGTGTAAAAGTATAAACTTATTTATTAAAGGCACACTCATAAATTACACTAGCACATTAGAAGAGGTAAGAAAGTCAAACACAGTTACTATTACTCATATGTACATCCCTAATTATTTGTTGGACAATTCTAAGTTAACCCCACTTATTTCCAACCAGAGGTGAGCGCTTAACGTTAGATGGTACTCCAACAAGTATTACCAAAAGGGAGGGAAAAGGCAGAAATAAAGAGAGCAGTAAGGTAAAACACTTTTCACATAAGGTTAGCAAAGACAGTCAATGGTGGAACAGGGAGAATTAGTTCGGGGCCCGCTTTAGAGGGAGCCAGGCGAAAAATGTGCCCAAGATCACACAATGTCACAAGTCTTTGCAGGTGAGAGAAAAGGTTTTCCTACGGTTCTGAAAAGTTTAGTTAGGGTGTCCCAGACCTACCCAGGTTCGAGAGCCGAGGGCTAAATCTACCCCGTACAATCGGTGGCAAGGGAGGCCGGGCGGAACACAGTACCTTTAAAAGTGGAAAGATTCCTCCAGCGGTGGTAGTCGTTCCTGGTAGTGGGTGCAAGTCGCGGCGTCGTCCCGAGGAAGAGGTGATCTCGACGTAAAGGAAAGCTGCAGGTCGTTGCACTACCAGGGATGAGGCCAGCCGTGGAGTTTTCCGGTCACAAAGGATTTTTTAGCCCTCTTTCGCGGTTGAGGTAAAAAGTGGTATCCCGGTTGCCGGGGTGCTTGGCACAGGCAAGGCGGCCACGAGATGCTTCGGGACGGCGAAAAGAAGGCAGCAACTGGTTGTCCCCACCAGTTAAGGGAAGAAGACTCTCCGGCAGGAGATCTCCTCTGTCGTCGGGAAAAGTGGTGAGACGGTTCTGCAGGGCTTCACCGGTGGTGTCGTCTTGGCAGGTCGGCTCGGCTTCTCCCTCTTCGGCTTCTTAGGTCCTGTGGCGACTTCTGAAGAACCAGTCCCAAAAACCCTGCTTTTATGCAGCAAACCCCCATTCATACAGCCTAGCTGTCACTCAAACATGCTAAGTGGTGAGCGGGGTGGCTCACCACTTGGGCCAATCACACTAGAGTGCGACATGAGTTGGCAAGGCAACTCAGTCCAGGGTGCCTAAACCCCCTCCCACACCCCCTGTGGTACCCAGACAGAATGGCACCACTTTGGAGGGCTTCTGTGCAGAAGCCCGCCAAAAGTGGAACAAAGGCTCGACTCGGGTTCAGGGTTACTGAAGTGAACCTAGACGCCATTTTGGCGGCGAGTTCCGGCAAAGAATCCCAACCGGTGAATTTATATTAAATAAATAAACCGGCGGTATCTTTAACATTGCACCAAAAAGTGGTACATCAAAAAACAATGGGAAATCCCATTGGGAAATATTCCGGTGGAATATTTCCGTGGTATCCACTGCCACCAGCCAGAACTCGGCGAGGGGGGACGGGACAGTACCCCCCTCGACAACAGACCCAGGGGCAATCTAATTGCCCCTACCAGTACTTCCACAGTAAGATGGTTTGTACTGGTTAAGTTCCTAAATTAAGACTAGTAAAGTCAATGGTAACTTTACAGACCCAGGGAGACAGTAGTCAGTCCCAGGGTGTGGAGTCTATGTTTGGGGGTCTCTAGGACACCCCTGTGCTACTGCACTGAGGGTGCTGTGTAACACACATTCAAAAACCAATGATGGCCTATGGGGAAAATTACCCCCTAGCCCATAAGCACACAGCAAGTCACAGAAACACTCTCAAGTCATGTCCAAGAGTGAGGGTAAAAGAGTCTCACTCTTGGCAGGAGAAAAAAATAAACCCCAAAAATCCAGCAAAGCTGCTGGGGGACTCACTAGGTTAGGAAATTCAGCTTAAACAGAGAATTCTTCCTAACAATGGCCACCCTGAACCCACTCTCCCTACTGTATAGGTCGGCCAGAGGGCCCGACCACATGGAAATGCAGCCGCCGGATTTTAGGTGCCGAAACCACAGCCGTAGACGATTCCTCCGTAGTCTTCGTCGAAGATGTTCTTATTAGGCGAAGTGACTTAACAGGGCATAAACCGAAAATTTGGTAAAGATAAACAATGTCTCTAGTAAGAGCTCCGCTATAGGGCAACCAGTTATCTGGGCGGAAAAAAACAATCTGAGGGACCTCGGCGCGTGAGGGATTTTGGGTACTACACATGTCACGATAGGGATACTGTTACAGACACGCCTATGCCGACGTCCCCTTTCGGTCCCCCGAAAGACAAGATGCAATACTCCGCGGTTACCACTGGATGTCGGACCATATGCACAGCATGTGATTCTAAGCAGATTAACAAGCATCAGAAACAACTTTGCAACCCAAGGGTTGACTGCCCTTGTAAGGGAAGGAGACAAAGAAGGAGCTACGCGTTTCGTTATTGAGTTAAGAAGTGGAATAGCCTGACTAGTGGGAGGTTATTCTTTGAGAATATCCTCAACAAAGTCAGAGTCCTGGACTGTGTAGCTAAGATGGCATTAAAAAGCATCTGGTCATCTATTGGTGATGATTGCCTATATTGAGGTGAAGGAGGCGGGCCTAGACAAATAATGTCTGGGCCTGGGGTATGAGTGGGTGAAAGCGAAGGCCCCTGATCTGCTGGCTGACCTTGATCCCAGTCTGGGTCCTGGTCAGCTGTGTCCTGATCAAAACTATTATCCTTGTATGTCCCTACTTGTTCTGAATTATCAAAATACCTCCTCTTGATGGATTTGTGAAGGTATAGGAAGAGTCTGCAGCTTTGGTGGAATGGGCCAGGAGTCTTCCTCCCTAGGCCTCTTGTGAGTATTGCATTTATCAGAGAAGTCAATGAATTGGGCCATCTCATCCATACAATTCTCAAATCTCTGCCTAGTCCACAGGGATGAAGCAGAGGGCTCTGGAGGAGGAAAAGGCTGTTCATCAGGTAATTCTTCCCCTTCTGAAGTCCTAGAGAGAGGCTGGGGGGCTTCAGAGTACTCCTCTCGACAAGAGGGGGTGCCCCTGGGTTGTTCTGCTGCTGAAATAGCCACGAGACTCACGTATTTGTAGCCGCTGAATGCAGAGTTTCGACACGCCTGTAGGCGTCGTCGCGGTTGTCGACTCCGCCAAAGCCTTAGGTGCTAGTGCACCCTTGGACGAGGTGTCGGTAGCTGTGTGCTTTTTTGTGGGAACGCCCTTGTGAAAGCAAAGCCCAGTCGCATGCCGAGAAGACTGTTGCGGGTAGGGTGCCAGACCACAAAGTTCAGCAGGCGCTGTTAAAGTTTTCGGCGGGCCAGTTGGCGCTTCTTTGACATGTCAGTCGAGAAGGCTTTAGGGGTTATGTGTTTTGTTTTAGGTGGTTCGTGTGTGCCCTTGTCGCCGGGGTGTGAACTCGCCATAACAGTGCCGGTGGACTGTCTGGCAGGGGATGGGCACCTGAGAACCTGAGGATTCCACCGAAAGGTCAATGGCTTCCAGGTCGGAGCCATGGCTGCTGCTGGAGTCCTGTTCGTCCAAAGTGACGGCGCCAAAGGGGGAACATCTTTCGGCCTGCATTGCGTAGTCTGCCCACCGCTTTGTCCTCCTATCCCTTAACATCGAGGGATGAAAGAGTTTGCAGAACTTACAAGAACGCTTGTCGTGGTCACGAGGTAAACGCCTATTGCAACAGCGATCGTTGTCTTTCCAGGGGAATCTTCCGTTACATGACAGACACAATTTAAAGGGTGTCCTCTCCAGAGCAGAGGTAGACGTCAGCCAGACCAAAGAGGGAAAGAGAAGGGAAAAGGAAATGCATTCTCGAAAAATAATCAACCCAGGGACCCACTCTCCCTACTGTAAGGGCCTGGCCGAGGCCACGCGGTCGACAGACATCCATCGATGCACCAGTCGACGAACAGCAGAGGATGTCTTTGTGTAGGAGTCCACGAAGTAGTTGTCGAAAAGAAGTAGCAAAGACTAGACGACCATCGGTCGTGGCACGAAGTAGTAAGTAATGAGCAATATCAACCCTTGCGAACTCCGCATAAGGCGACCAACTAGTTGGGCGGAAAAAACAATCTGCGGGACCTCGACGTGTGAGGGATTTTGGGTACACTACACATTAGGGATAGTGTTACAGTCACTCCCATGTCGACATCCACTTTCGATCTTCCATACAATACTCCGCGATTACCACTAGATGTCAGACTATATGCACAGCATGTGATTCTAAGCAAATAAACACGCATCAGAAACATAAGTTATAAGGATACAAAAAGAGACAGTCTCTCTGTGTACTGACAGTCTTAGGGGCTAGTCAGTTTCCCCACAAGAATGAGCAAAACATGCAAGGGAAGTATGATATTTTATTTGTGACATTGAGAACGCGCAAGTGCATGGGAAAGGGGAAAAGTGCATGGAAGGGGGAAGAGTGGAAAGTGCGGAGATAGAGGAGAACAGAAAAATAATAAATAAAAATAAATAGATAATGGAGGCAATAAACAATGGTAGTGCAGCCAGCAAGTGGAAAGTGCTGTATTTACGGCAGTAGACTGGGAAGGTTTGATAAGTGCAGGAAAAGAGGAAAAAGAGGGGCGGGAGGTGTAGGGTACAGATACAGTTCCCCAGTGCAAAGGGTGGCCAGGAGGCAGTGCATGAGGGTGGCAGGATGAGCAGGTACCTGGGCCCAGGGGACAGAGGGTGGCCAGGTGCACAGTGCCAAGAGAGAGCAGATCAGCAGGGGAAGGAGGGGGGAGCAAAGGCAGAGGAAAAGAGGAAGGTCTTGAGGTTCGTCCGGAACCAGAGATGGTTCTCCTCAAGTTTTAGAGTGGCAGGGAGGCTGTTCCAGAGGGAGGGCCCAGCCGAGGACAGAGATCTACCCCCAGCTTGTTTCTTTGAAAAACGACTGACCCTGAGGGAGTTAGAGGTAGAGGAGCGAAGAGCTCGAGGGGGGAGGTATTTGCAGAGGGATAGCTGAAGGTATTTTGGACCCAGGCCCCAGAAAGCCTTGTGGACAATGCAGAGGGTTTTGAATGCAATCCTTGCATCCACTGGGAGCCAATGGAGAGATTCCAGAGCTGGAGAGATACGATCCCAGGGCTTGAGGCCAAGGCCAAGTCTTGCAGTCTTGTTCTGGATTAGTTGCAGAGGGCGGAGAGCAGAGGCAGGTAGATTTAGAAAGAGGCTGTTGAAGTAGTCCAGCCTAGAGCGAACCAGAGCTTGGGAGACCGTGAGCTTCTGGGGGAAGGAGAGGAAAGGCAGAGTACCTCTAGGTGCAAAAGGAACTTTGACTTCTTAGAGACCTCAGAGATGTAGGCGGAGAAGAAAAGTGTGGAGTCAAAGATGATCCCGAGGTTCTTAGCTTCGCAGGTGGGGGCAGGAGGCTGGCGCGAGAGTGAGGGGAAAGGATGGTGAAGGTGGGCCAATGAGGATCTCAGTCTTGCTGGCGTTCAGACAGAGATAGTTAGCGGCACACCAATCTTGAATGGCCGTTAGGCAATCAGAGCTGAGAGAGAGGAGGTAGTCGAGGGCAGCCTGAAAATGAGTTGAGCGTAGTAGCGTAAAGCAGAGGATTTAAAAACAAGTAAAAAGAAAGGGTTTTTATAGGAATCTATGGAGGCAAACTTGCAAAATGAAAATATTTCCTGACAGACAGGGGCTTTGTCCTACTCTCGGTCCTTCTCCCTCTTTAGAAACCTTCTGGCTTGTAAGCCCAAACCAGTCTCTCCGGTTAGCCAACAGGGAGTCTTGTGGTGATTTCCGCACTCCACTGCTTTCTGGATTTTTGCCCTCCCTGGAGTTCGGGTTTCACACGACATCCTATAACTAGTTTTCTCTCAATCCACCCTGGGTTTGGGTCTCTTATGCCAGATTAGGGCTTTGTGGCTTGCATACCTGCTTAGGCGTCTGGTCTGGTAGCTCGCACCCCACCTTGGGGTTTGTTTGTTCACACATCGCTTTGTTCTCACCCGGCTTTGGGGTCTGTTTGCACTCATCCGGGGTTGGTCTTAGCTATTCCTCCCTGGTTTCCAGGAACAACTGCGTACCTTTTCTTTCCTTGTGGTGCTCCTCCAGGTCAGTGATCACGTCAGTCAATGAAGTTTGTCAGCTCTGGCTTCTTCTAGTGGTTATGTGTAGATCAGATCCAACGCTCGCTTCTTGGTGCCTTCCTGATGGTTTTCGGGAACAATTTGTTGTGTGGACGATCTGCTCAGGCATTCTCTTCTGGTGGAGACCGGCCGGGACCGGGCTTTTCCAGCCCGCATCTCGGCAGGGGAGCTCTATGTTTTGCAGGCTTGCCTCTGCTTTGGCCCGCCGCGCCAGGCATGTCCTCGTCTCTCTCCCAGAGACTCCTCCCAGGAGACTCTGCTTGTGTCTGTAGCTCCTCCCACAACTCTTTCCCTGGGGTTCACACTGCTGATTGGTCACTTATCTTCCATATAATGAGGGCTTAGCCTATTTTCCATCTCGGGTTGAAGATGGGGCCTGAAAGGGATAAGAAACCATACCAGACATTGGTACGTGAACTGGCACGTCATTATGCAAGTTAACTCCCATGTAATCCTTAAAGCAAATTCCTGGGATAAAGGTGGATAATTTATCTCCCTATACAGGGATGACCTGTCCCCAAAGGAAGGCGGTCGCTCCCAGTCGGATCCACTTGCACTGTCCACTAAGGGGTGTTAGGTTTAGCAGGCTCAACTACCTAATCCCAAAGGGGGGTGGCTTCCCCTTTTGCAAGAAGGTATAAGTTACTTACCCTGTATCTCCTGTTCTCCATCATCAGGATCTTTCATGGATTCACATGCTACTGAATATTACCTGTCAGGCTGGGAATTCTCGGTAATATTAAAGCAGGTTACATTTAAACTTTTAAACTGCTTGTCACTTTAGTGCTCTATTGGTGTACTTTTGGGGTTATACTGACCAAAGCCAATTAGACAATTCACCTTAGCTCCTCCCCTGGTGGCTGTCTTCAGATATGGCAGTGCATGAATTCTGGCAGTATGAACGAAGAAGAGCCAGAGAGGGGAAGTAAGGAGGGCTGCATGTGAATCCAGGAAAGATACCAATGCTGGAGAACAAGTTACAGGTAAGTAACATTCCTTCTCAAGCATTGGATCTTTCATGGATTTGCATGCTCTTGAATAGGATTATACAGAAGTAAGTACACACAGCCAGAAAAAAAATGCGAAGACAAATTCAACAGAAGTAAGCAACTCGCCTCTGGAACACTCCCCTCACGTGAACAGGTTTTTTGATGCACTGCCTTGCCAACTCTGTATTCCTCCCTGGAATCCCTATTGATAAATTAAAACCTTGCGAAGGTGTTCACGGACCTCCACGTGGCTGCCTTGCAGATCTTGAGCAGGGGAACACTGGACAGAAAAGACGTATTAGACACCATGGATCTTGCAGAGTGTGCTCCAGGCCTTCCTGAAAGGGGCCTGTTGGCCAGATGATGGCAGTAGGAAATACACACAGACAGCCATTATGCAATGGATGACTTTGAAAGGGCATTGCCCTTGGTGCCAGTTCTAATGGTAACAAATAGTTGCAATGATTTTCAGAACTCCTTAGTGCAAGCCATGTAGAATTTGAGGACTCTGGAGACAATAGGTGAGTGCAAGTATCACTCCGCCGGTGAGGAAAGAGCGAAAAAAACACTGGCAGAATTAAGGGTTCATTCAGGTTTAATGCTGAAAGGACCTTTGACAAGAAAGAAGGATTTGTCCGTAATACCACATTAGACTGGTGAAAACTGAAGTGATGGCAACTAGAAACACAGAAATCCATGAGTGAATTTCAGAGAAGCTCTAGAAAGAGGCTCGAAAGGAGGGCCCATAAGTATTGAGAGGACAACTTTCAGTTCCCACGTTGGGACTGCCGCCCGACCGGGGGTGGGGGGGTGGCGGGGAGGGAGGATGAAACAGGCCCGTAACAAACTCTTACCAACCTCTTGAGATCATATAGCCGGCTGTCCTGTGGTGCACGTATAGCGTGAACTTGTTGCCAAACGCACCCTGATGGAAGAGCGCAAAAAGGCAGATTCTGCTAAAGACAGGAGACATGGCAAGACTTGAGACACTTGAATGTGCAATGGATGTAGGTGCTGAGTTGCACACCGGTAATCCACCCGCTCCGAGCAGCCTCACGGCTGGAGGCCACCATCTTCATACTCTGGCGAATGAGGTAAGTGGTGTCCCACTTCCCCTCTCCCATCCCTCCTCCCCCCATCCACAGAATTCCCTCCCCGCCCCCATCCCGGGAGCCGATGCGCTGGGAACACTTGTCCCCAGCGCGTCCGCTCCGGATCTGCGACAGGCCGTCATGGAAAGGAAGAAGGGACTACACGTAGTCCCTTCTCTCCTTTCCATGGTGAAAATGTTGTTTACTTTTTTCCAATTTTTTTCAATGGCTGCCATGAAAAGGGAAAACTGGCCGTTTTCCCTTCCTCGGTGTCTATTTTTGGTACATTTTCTTTTCTGCACCGAAACGCTTTAACAGAAAGGGCTAAGAGGCCCCGAGCAGGGGGTCATTACCACTTCAGGTAATGCCGCAGGGCTTTCGTTAAGGCCTTCGCTTTGCGCAGGCCGGTAACTATGGGTCCCGGGGGGATTACCTGAAGTGGTAATGTCCCCTGCCCCCCTGCTTGGGGCCTATTGCTTAAATAGATTATATTCACACAAGAGTCGCTGTTAAATACTTAGCACAATAAACCAACACACACAGGTATACGTTACAATACTTTCAAAAGGCCACTGGTAGTTGCTGAACGCGCACAATTGTTACATAAGTTTGACAGGTCTACCGTACTATCGGTACTAACGGGCACCCACAAAGTAATACAGTAATTGCATTTAGTCAGCATACACATACAAGATAGTCATTTTTGGGAAGGGAAACTGTTGGTTAGTGTTATCCTTGTAGACCGTCAGGTTCTAGAGGCAGTTTCCCTGCACAGCAAGTCCTATAAAGTCCAAAACACAACTCTAGCTAAAAGGCAGTTCGGAGAGGCTTAAAGTCTTGAAAAGCAGCAAAAGTGAAACGTTCCTGTGGATACTTCTAGTCTCTAGGAAAGAAGATACAAGAAGCCTTAACCAACATTGGAGACCCTGTTAAAGGACTTGCTAAAGGGACACATGTTGCGCTTGAGTCTGAGGTAAGAGGGGGTTGCCCTGGGCACCTAAACGTGCACTCCAACGGTCTGCCGTGACTTTCTGGAATAACGTAAGCAATACCTTTTTCCCCCACTGTAGCTTAGGTTTGAATAAAACGTTTGTGCTGGATGCCCCGAGATGTTGCAGCTCCGGACACGACCTTCAGATTTCTTAGTCTGATGACGAAAGGCAGGACAATGGACGGGATCTCTCAGTAGCAGTCTTGAGGGAGAACCTCCAATAAGGCTTTCATCAAATTCTTTGGTCACTGCATTGTTGGCCCCTTTTCTGTAGGACCAACAAAGGATGCGATTCGCCCAGTCAATCTTCAGTTCCTGCAGTCCCACACCCTGATGAGGGTGTGGGTTCAAGTTGGGTTGTGTCTCTGGAGTGTCCTTGAGGGCTCAGCAAAGACTTGGACGAATTCAGCCTTTCCACGACAATGCACTCGAAATGGGCATAAGGTCTCTTGGTATTGGGGTTCCGCCGCTCGGGAAACTCAAAACTTTGGGTGATGGCTCAAATCAAAGTTCGTCTTGGGGCTGGTTGTTCCCACCAGTCATAGGCAAGGAGTCGTCCTCTTCGGAGGTCCTCTGTTGCACAGAAAACTGTGTCAGGAGAGCAGTGGTCGCTTCACAGTGTTGCAGAGGGTCTGCAGACGTCTCTAGTTTTCTTCTTTGGTTACTTCAGCTTCCAGTGGTCGACTTGCTTTTCACTCCAGAAGCCTCACCTTTTATACAGTTCCAGAACACACTCCTCTACAATCTAGCTACAGAAAGGAGCGCTTGGTTGTCCAATCAGGACAGCCAGACCCCGTGTGGGAGTTGGCCCTATTTAAGCAATCTGGAAAACAAAGGACAGGGGTGGTGGAAGACACCCCACCCCACACTTTCTGCCTGCCCGGACACTCTGGAGCCTAGGCGGGGATACCAAAGTGTTCCCACTAAAGACAAAAAAAAAACGCACACTGACCTCCCCTCCAGGAATGGTAGAAGAAGGGTTATCAAAGAAAAACCACGCTAGTAATGACGGGAAAAGAAGGGAGGCCCCCCAAGTTGGTACTTGGGAGGCCCTATTGCGCACTACCGATGCTATGGCCATAGCCTGCGGTATAGAAATGACAACAGTTGGTAGACTACGTCCACTGCCACCAGCCATAACTAGGAGATTGTGTATGTGACTGTAAAGTCAAAGGAGTAGACAAAAGGGGGATACTAGGTATCCCGCTGGCACTACACTGAAGGTGGTGTGTGCCAATCTCTCAGACTATTAAGTTTTAGAGGAGATACTCAGTTAAGAACTGTGGTTACTCTAGGATAAAGAAAATAATCTTAAAGGAGGACCCTAAGGATCACCAGCAACACTGCCCATAAGGAGCTGTGTGCTGCAATAGTAAAATACAGATCTCTTTAAGAGTCATGCAGGAAACCTATACTCCATAGGACAGGTAGAATACAAAAAAAAAAAAACAGCTCCAAAAGACAGAGCCCATAAGAATGAATGAGTGGAAAAAGGCTCCACTCATTCAGGATTTCAAACAAAATGTCCAGAAGTCCTGCAAAAAGTGCTGGAGGTCTCACTAGGAGAGTGGATGAAGCATAAAAATAATAAATCTCTACCAGCCGCATCTGCTGTGGAGGGACCCTCTTCGCCACCAATGATACAGCTGGGGGAGAGACATATTCTAAAAGCATTTACAGCATTGAAGACATCTTTGGAACAGAAAATGGATGCAGTCATTGTGGATGTTGGCCTATTGAGACAGGATGTATGCACCCTGTCGGATCGGATAGGCACTGCAGAAACGAAGTAAGGGAAAACACAACCAATATCGCTGGCACTCAATTCCAGGTGACCGAGTTGATCGACAAAGTGCGACTTTCAGGAACATTGTGTTGAGAATTCAGAAGGAAGCGCTAGGGGGAACTTCAGGATCCTTGGCTTACCTGAAGGTGAAGAGAGCAATGACCCAACATTGTACGTTGAAAACCTACTCCTGCAGGAAAATGCGGTCTGGCAAGCTGAGCTTCACGGTTGAACGGGCATGCAGATCACTGGCAAGAAGGCCTGCACCGAGAGCCCCAACCAAGGCCTTACATTGCGAGAATCATGATCTATAAAGGAAGAGAGGCTCTTGGACTTTTCCAGGAAAGGCGGGAGCAAAGTTGGCGCATCTAAAGTTGGCGATCTATACAGTATTGGCAGAGGGCGGTGTTTGGTCCCACTAAGGAACGGCTACGCTGAACAAACATCAAATACATGCTTATTTACCCTACATGGCTCAAAGTGCTCCATAACGGGAGGTCGCACTTGTTCGGTGACATGGTAGAGGGCGAAACCCTGGATGGATACATTAGGAATTGCGCAGCTCCCGGAAAGGGGGGGGGGGGGGGAACAATTTTCTGTAGAATCCCAATGACAAGCAGGGGACTGACCCTTTCCTCACACAATCAGAGAAATGTTGGAGAAGCAGAATACGGGAGCAGGACACTCCAATATTACAGCAAGAGCAGGAGAAGGTGCTCAGGTGGCTATCGGAATCAGCAGTTACAACACCCCAACTGACACTATTTTAAGATGCCGGTTATAAGGTACCATGCTGCTGTATTCCACCCTAGGGGGGAGGGAAAGGGGTGGGAGAGGCTGCTGGGCCCGAGCACTAGATAAGCTGCTGGCTAATGGTTTATGGTAGTTTTTGGTTTTTCTCCCCCTCATTTTTATCTTTTTTTCTGTATATCCAACACCTTTGGTTGGCTAAAGTGGCCTTGTTTATTGGAAAGTTTGAGTGTTATCAATGTTGCACTGACATACAAAACACATGCACGGGTACCACTTCAGCAGAAAGCGGCTTCTCCCATATGGCTAGAAAGTGTTTATTAGAAATGCACTGGTAGCACGTGCGGGCTATGGCTGGTTACGCAGGCTGGAAGTAAGACCCGAGTGCCTCTAATGGCTAGTGGGGCCTGTCTATGGGGACAGATGGGACCACCAGGGTGAGCTGACGGATTGTTAGTAACTTGAAAGGGGTCACCTGGAATATCCAGGGCCTCAATAGCTATATAAAGCGACTCCGCGTGCACACCAATTAAAAGAGGATGGGGGTCCAAATCGCACTGCTACAAGAGACTCACCTCACAGAGGACAGACAAAATTTGATAGCCAGGAAGTGGGGTGGGAAACTGTATGGTTCTCCATTTTTCACATACGCTAGAAGAGTCCTTACATGGGTGGCACCATCAGTCCCCTTACAGTTGACAGATACTAAGCAGGATGACGAGGACAGAAGAACAAGTTACTCTCTAACCTGGTAACTTTCTTTCGATGGGATGGTCCAACGACGTATTCCATGTCTATAACCGTAATCACCACAGCTGTGCTGCTTCGGAACATCTTTGGCGTCCTGCGTCGATGACATCGATACGCTGTCCTCGAGGGCCTCCATCGAGCCGAGGTCACTGGATGTTATAAGTAGGACGCACGACGCCCGTAGCCTCAGTTGTAGTTTTTTCCCCCAGAACTTGTGGTACCAGACTACTGCCACTATGACCACAGAAAGCCTTGTGGAAACGTAAGCTCCAATCGCATAACAAATTCTGTAGCGGGGCAGGTAGGGAGGGAGCGATATGGAATAAGTTGTCGGACCATCCCATCGAAAGAATGTTACCAGGTAAGAGAGTAACTTGTTCTTTGAGGGTATTGGGTCCTCCGACGTATTCCAGATCTATGACAGACTCCTAAAGCAGTACCAACGTATGGAGGAGGGAAAAAGAATTTAGAATATAGACATTTAGAATGCCCAATCAAATTGCAGAGTAAAGGACCGCATTGCCGAAGGCCAGATCCTGCCCATGGATATAATCTAGGGAGTAGTGTCGTACAAAAGTATGGACCGAAGCCCATGTGGCTGCTTCACAGATGTTACGAATAGGAACACCCCTCTGAGGGCAGTAGAGGCAGCCATACCCCTGGTAGAATGGACCCGTAAGCCTACCGGAGGGTCCTTACCGGCCAAGTGGTAACATTCCAGAAAATGCCAAGATAATCCATCTAGACAAAGTCTGCTTAGTAACGGCTTGTCCCAAACGCCTTCCGGCGTAACCAATAAAGAGCTGAACGTCCACTCTGACCCAGGACATGCGTGAAATGTAGAAACTTAAAGCTCTCCTAGGATCCAACCTATGGAGCCTCTCCTTTTCCTTACCAGGATGTGGAGGAGGATAAAATGCCAGAAGAATAACCTTCTGGCTTAAATGAAATTCCGACACCACCTACGGAAGAAAGGAAGGACAAACTCTAAGGACAACCCTGTCCTTATGAAACACAGTGAAGGGTGGCTTAACTGAAAGTGCCTGCAACTAACTCAGTCTGCGACCGGAAGTGACCGCAACTAAAAATACAGTTTTAAGGGTTAACAGTCTCAAAGGACAAGAATGTAAAAGCTCAAACGGAGCACCCATAAGGAATTTTAGAACAAGTTTCAAATCCCAACCAGGCACCTGGAAAGGTGATGGCGGAAACACATTAGTCAGTCCTTTGGGAAACTGAGAAATTAAAGGAATTTTGAAATAAGAACACTCCACAGACGAGCGCTTAAATATGGACAGCGCCGCCAGGTAACCTTTAACGGTACCCACTTGCAGGCCCTTGTGGGCTAGCGAAAGCAAAAAAGACAGAACCACAGGAATGTCACATGAAAAAGGATCCACATTCTTAACCCTGCACCAGTCGCAGAACTTTCTCCAACGGCAACGGTACAGGGACTTTGTTGCCGGACGTCTGGCCGAAAGCAACACCTCCATCACGTCTTCAGGGAGGTCCGAATCCTTATACCTCAACCTTTCAGCGTGAAGGTTGAGGGATCTGACCTCTGGATGGAGAACCTCACCCCACTCTCCCATGACATGAGAGCAGATCGTCTCGGTAGGGAAGACGACGTGGAGGGCAGATGGACAAGTCGAGAAGGTCCGGGTATCACGTCCTCCGGGCCCATGCTGGAGAAATGAGGATCATCCGTGAACCGAACCTCCGTAACCTCCGCAGCACTTCCGGGATGACGGGGACTGGAGGAAACGCGTACAGCAGTGGGAAGGACCACTCGCCACAAACACGTCTCCTAAGGCTCCTTTTGGAGGAAATTCCAGCGAGCAGAACCTTTCGCAATTCCGGTTGACACTGGAGGCGAAGGGATTCACTTGAGGGGTCCCCCAAAGGGCGAAGATCTCCAGGAGAATCTCCTGAGCCAGCTCCCACTCGTGAGAGATCGCGCTTTACCTGCTCAGAGCGTCCGCCGTCTCGTTTTCGTTTCCAGCCAGATGAACTTCCGAGATCGAAACTTCCTGCTGGATGGCCCAGAACCAGAGCTGCATCGCCTCCCTGCACAGTGGAAGTGACCCTGCCCCCCCCTTTTTGTTGAGGTAGTGCATGGCCACTGTGTTGTCCGTCAGAATCAGGACATTCTTCCCTTGCACAGTCGGCAGAAAAGCCTTCAGGGCAAGCCTGACGGCTCTCAGCTCCAACAGATTGATATGGAGTCTGGACCCAGACAAGACCAACGACCGCCGACTGTCAACTCGTTGGCATGAGCTCCCCATCCCGTGAGGGATGCGTCCGCCACGATCGTCACCTCCCGCCAGGGTAGCCAAAATGGAGCCCCCTTCATCAGATTGCCTTTGACGGCCCACCACAGAAGGTCCTGGGCGACTGTGGGCGGCACCTGAACGGGGTCCCACATCCTGCCGGAGGACTGTGACCACTGCATCTTGAGGGCCCATTGCAGAGATCTCATCCGCAACCTGGCCTCTGGCACCAGAAGAATGCAGGATGCCATGAGGCCGAGCAACCTCAAGAACTCGAACGCCAGGAGACTCTGGGCATGTTGAAACTTGTGCATCATCTGCTGAATGTGGTGAGCCCTCACCTGGGGAGGGAAACACTGCCCCAGGGATGTGTCAAGCAGTGCTCCAATGTACTGGAGCCGCTGGGTTGGCGCCAAGTGGGACTTCTTTAAGTTGAGGGAGAAGCCCGGCTTGTGAAGGGAGTGGCAGGTGATGGACATATGATCCAGGACTTGCTTGGGAGAGCGCGCCCTGATCAACCAATCGTCCAGGTAGGGGTAGGCGTGAATCCCCCCTTTCCTGAGATACTCTGCCACCACCACCATGAGCTTGGTGAAGACCCTCGGGTAGAGGTCAATCTGAATGGCAGGACCCGAAACTGAAAGCGTGAGTCGCCGTCCGCAAACCCCAGGTACTTCTTGTGCTAGGGATGGATCGGCACATGAAAGTAAGCGTCCTTGAGGTCGAGACACACCAACCAGTACTGAAGTTGAAGGGCCTGGAGGACTTGAGAAAGAGTAACCATCTTGAACTTGTCCTTCCTGAGGAGCTTGTTCAAACCGCGGAAGTCCATGATGGGTCTCAAATCCCCCGTCTTTCTTCTAAATAAAAAAATAAGGGGAATACCATCCCTTGTTCCTCTCCGCTACAGGCACCAGTTCTATGGCGCCTTTCTCAAGCAGGGACTGAATTTCCTGCGCAAGGAGCGGATCCGGACTCTTCAAAGAGAGATTCCATGGTGGATTGTTGTGAGGCCTCTGCCGGAAACGAAGACAGTAGCCGTGGGCTATGATCTCCAGAATCCATACATCTGAAGTAATGGCACGCCACTCCACAAGGTGCTGCGCCAGCCTTCCCCCAACCGGTGAACCATGGGACATGGCCTCATGACTGAGCTGAAGTGGCTGCGGCAGTGCCTAAGGGCAAAGAGGCAACTGCCCGAGCGTCCTTGGCACCTCGAGTTTTCCACCTCTGGCACTCCTACGGTGGCCCCTTTGACTTGCAGCTCCTCTCGATTTACTAAAGGATGAGTAATATCGAAAGGAACCTCCCCTCCATTGCTGTCCCCTAGGACGATCTTGTAGAACTGCAGCGCTCAATGATTTTGCTGCAGCTTTGGAGGTCTGCAACCTCTCAAGGCTTTCGTCAGCCTTGCTGCCAAAAAGATGTTCACCATCAAAGGGCACGTTGAGGAGCCGGGCTTGCACATCAGGATCAAACCCCGACTTCCGCAAACCTGCGTATTACGGTGCTCGCCGCCATGGACCGGCTGACACAATCTGCCATGTCCAGACCTGACTGAACAGACTCACACATGGCAATCTTGCCACCCTGCACAATAGCAAGAAAACCATCCCGTTCGTCCCCTTCGGGAATATGTTTAGCCGCTAACGAAAAACAGTTCCACAGAGTGTGCGTGAAATGAGACAAGGCACACAGAGTTGGCTGCCTGTAAAGCCATACCCCCTGAAGAAAACACTTTCTTCGCCCAGCCATCAAAACGCTTGTCGTCCCCATCAGGAGGGATGGTAGGGTACGACGCCTGCTTTGCTGGGGCCGTAGCCGCCTGCACCACCAAACTCTCTGGAGTGGGGTGCGTGGTAAAGTAGCAGGGGTCGCTACTGGCTGGGCAGTATTTTTGCGGCAAAGACTTGCTCACTACCGGGAGCAGTGCAAGCCGCTGCCACCCTTCTTTGCAAGGCCATGTGGAATGGCAGTACCGGGTCAGTTGGTGGACCTTGGTCGAGGATATCCGTCAGGTCATCCTGCAGAAAATCCACTGGTGGCACAGACCACCCCAAGTATTCCGTGACCCTCGACATAAGGCGCCGGTACGAGGACTCGGCATGGGTGCCAGGCTCAGGCCTACAGAGCTCCACCTCCGGAGAGGTGTCCAAACCACTGGCGTTGTGCAGCGACTGACGCAGGTCTTCAATCTGGCTATGACCAGACAAAATCTCGTCAGGCACCTCCTCAGGCACCATACCTTCCTCAGACCCCTCATCCCCCTCAGAAATATAATCCAGAGGTTGGAATGAGGGCACAGAAAAAGGGACAAAGACATTTTTAGCTTTGGTCAGAGCCTTTCTGGGGGGTTCCACCGTGCCACGGGGTACCTCTGACAAAGCAGCCTCGAAAGGCGTTGAGGGCGTCAACGGAATCGGCGTCGACGTTGAGCATGTCGCCGACGGCTTTGACACAGTCCTCAAGGGCAGAGCTCCAAGCGTGTCCTTCAACAGCGTGGGCACCAATGGCATCGACGGCTTCCTCGGAAGCGGAGCCTCGAGAGAGTCCCTCGATGACCTCGGCGCCGAAGGCGTCGATGTCTTCCTCGAAGACTTCACAGGCTCTGACGGTCTTGAGGGCGTCGAGGACTGGGACCTGGAACGGGCATGTCTAGAGCAACCATCCTTATCCGACCGGGACCTCGAAGGCGCCCGGTGGTCGCGACGACCGCTCGAGACCGAAGGTGTACAAATGGCGTCTCTAGCACGTTCACGGCCGCCGTCTTTCGACGGCACGGATGGAACGAAGCCCTACGACTGAAAAATCGCCATCATCTCCTGCCGGAACCAATCCCATTCCGCAGGAGTGGAATGCTTGTTGGGACAAGCAACCCGCCGACGAGCGGAGTCCTCGTTTCCGTGAGTGCCTCGACGAGGAATGGCGGGACCTACTTCTGGACCGAGACACCCCCCGGACTTATGCCGACGATGCGGAGAGTCACCCCTCGAATAGTCTGTCGAAAGCCCAGTGGATCGCAACTTCCTGGGCTTGGCCACCTTACCTACAGAAAGCTTCTTCTTACGCTCCCGCAAGGCTTTCGATGTAAGCGACTGGCAGTCGACACAGTAATCCGTGTCGTGGTCCTCCCCGAGGCACCAGAGGCAAGCGTTGTGCGTGTCCGTCAACGACATCTTGGACCCGCAGTCTCGACACTTCTTAAAACCCGGTGGCGGGGTGGAAGAAGCCGAAGACATCATAGACTTCACAACAAACAGGTTTGAAGAACCGAAAGAACAGAACTGCGTAGAACTGAGGCGCCGAGATCTCCGAAGCGAACACGTTCGCGGAAAAACGGAACCGAGGCTACAGGTGTCGTGCGTCCTACTTATAACATCTGGTGACGTCGGCTCGACGGAGGCCCTCGAGGACAGCGTATCGACGTCATCGAGGCAGGACGCAGATGCCGAAAATTTGCCGAAGCAGCACAGCTGTGGTGATTACTGTCATAGATATGGAATACGTCAGAGGACCCAATCCCCTCGAATGATGTTGGTGCATGGGTTTACTGAAAACAGGGAGGCGTGCATTATTATTACCTATTCTCCTGACAATAATGCCACAGCCTTTTTTAAATTCCTCTTACACTAGAATGTCTGCATAAAGCCGGGCTATGTGAATTTGTGTTGGGGGGTGGGTGGGGGGGAGATGTACTGAAACTGCACACTCAATCCCTTGATGGACAGATCAGATAAATATCGGAACACCCCCACCTGTCCAACACTGGGCAAGGACTTAGGCCCCCTGCTGAGGAACTTGGACACATAGGGTGTACACCCGCATCGGCTACCTCTTCACTGGGCAGGAGATATTGAGGGAGTTTGCAGCCACAGAATACAAAGCTAGTACCCTCTCAGACCATGACCCACCGATAGCGACATGGCAGAGGACATCGGGAACAGGAAGCTGAAGACAATGTTTCTGCACCAAAAATGCTTGGCCGAATGGGAACGACTGGGCAAATTTGACAGTGTCGGGAAGGAAAAGCTGCTGGCACGGCTGTGCAGAATTGAGGAACCTTGCAAGATGATCTGTGCAATCAAAGATACGGAGGGCGTTACAGCAACAACTCATTGGGATTAATTAAGTATTTTCCATCCAGGGTCATCAATGTTTATCTGAATGGAACAGTCATGGTTCAGGGTCCTCAACCCAACCTTCTTCTCTTTGACAGGCTCTTACCTCACCTCTCAAACCTTACCTCTCCCCCTGAACAGGCTCCCTTGCCCACCGTACCTTCCTCCGCAGCTGCACAGGCATCCTGGCCTTACCTTACCGCCATCCTCCACTATTCCTCTGGTTCTCTTGCCACCCTCAGGGGGTGGAGGTGGAGGAGGGGACCACCATTCCCCTGCGCCCCCCACTCTCTCCCCTCCCATCCACCCCCCACCCGAGTAAGACCTTCAAAGATGGCATGCTGCACCATATTACCACGCTTAACTTGCGCTCTGCTGTCAAACACTCCTCCGACATCTGAAACCTCCTTGAACGCATGGATCTTGATGTACTCGCCATCACAAAGACATGGTTCAAGGACAGCTCGGTCACAAGCTTTGACACACTCCTTCCTTTTCTATCGGCCACCAGGGCAATCCAGTCTTTTCCTCTCGGAATGGTCCAAACTAGCCTCCTCTCAACTGGCCTCCACTCTACTCTCCACCTCCTCCCAACTCCTCTAGTTGAGGTCAACCTCAATATCCATCTGGACTCTCCTGACTCCTCAGGACCTTTTCGCAACCTATGTCACTCCCTCTCCCTCTCTATCTTACCTTCTGGCTCTGTGATGTTCTCTTGTGCCCCCCGCCCCCCTTCTCGCACACAGGTGTTGCCTGTTTTGCTTGATTCTTCTACCTTGCTCCCCCTCAAGCTCCCCCAGCCTACTTCTGCAGGTGTCTGTCCTGATACATTCTGGTTTAACCATCACCGTCTTGTGGAAAATGTTGGATTTGACTTTTATGGATTTCATTCATTCATGGTGTGTCAACCTTTCTCAACTCTCATGCTGGACTTCCTTTGCATCTTGTACTCATGGTGGCCCTGAATTATGCTGTTCCCATCTTCATCTTGTATCCTGGCTTGCTACATTATGTGTTACTACTGACTTCTGCAATTGTATTCGCTCTCCACTCTTGCTTCTCCATTCTTTTTGACTGCTTACTCTCTTGTTCTCTCCTCCTTTCCCTTCTCCCTTTTCCTATCTCCTCCCCTTGCTTTCTTCTATGCACTTACTCTATCCAAATTGTCCCTGGACCTAATATGATAGCAACCTCGTCTGTTTCCTCACCCTCCCATTACTGTTTTTTTCCTCCCCACCACCCCTCCAGCACTATCTGAAATGTCGTCAGGCCTAGTATGATAGTCATTTGTTTTGTTCCTCCCCTCCCTTTCTGCACCCCTCTCCCTCACCTTTTGTTTTTCTCTGGCTCTACCAGAAATGTCATCAGGCCTAGTACGGAAGTCGCCTGTCTGTTTCCATTTCCTTCCCACTCTCCCCCTCCCTTCCTTATCTATGTCTTAGCTCTTGCACTATCTGAAATGTCGCCAGGCCGAGTACGATAGTTAACTTCACATCCTTACTGTTCATGGCCTGTAAGAATGTCATTGTATTTTCCCTTGTTCCCTCCCTTGACTTGAAGAGCTTTGAAACACATTGTGTATAGGCACTATATAAATAAACTATCATATATCACACTAAGAGCGGGCCACACTCTGGATGCTCTCATCTCTACCAACATCCCTCTCTCTCTCCCTCTCACTACCGCTCCCTTGGGCGGACCCTTCTCTTCTCTCTTCACACCTAAAGCTCTCCTCTTGCATCAGCACACACCTGGCGCGGCCACTCTGATTAAAAGTCACCAAACCCATGAAAAGAGTCACAGCGGCTGCCTTTGCCACCACCTACTCTCTGCCTCCTACTCCTGCGGCTGACTCCCAGCCCGACAGAGCTCGCTAACTTCAATCTCTCCACCTCCAACACCCTTGTCATTCTTGCCCCCGTCATGAGAGCCCGACTGAAGGCTTCCAAAAAGTGCAACTCTTGGTACGACCCTGAGCTGGCTGCTCTTAAAAGCAAGTGTAGGGCAGCTGAAAGGAAATGGAATGCGTCAGGCGCGCCCTCTGACAAACTGGCCTGTTGCCTCCTTCAAAGGCAATATCGACTCTGCATCTGCACCAAGAAAAGTGTCTTTATTACAAGCCTGCATTTCTGCGGCATCGAACACCACGGCCAAACTTGTCAAAGTTTGTAAGAAACTGGCCAATTCCTGCAGCAGCCTCCTCTTCTGTCACACCCACCCAGGACCTTTGCTCGGCCCTGGCTTCTCATTTCGCCACAAAAACCCAAGACATCCTTTCCTCCCTCACCTCCACACTACATCATAAACCTATACCCCTGGACCCTGCCTTGGCTCCTCCACCTCTTCTTTCACTCCCAACACGCCTGATGAGGTCGCCAGACAAGTCAGGTCTATAAAGGCCTCATCCAAACAGGTGGACCACTGTCCCCCCACAACCATTAAGGACAACATTGACTCTCGCTCCAACCCTGGCTAATCTCTCTTTTGCGACTGGAGTACTCCCAACTTCTCTTAAGCACTCCCTTGTGCACACTCTGCTTAAGAATCCCTCTGCTGATCCCTCCATTCCGGGACTACGGCCCAATCTCCATCACCCCTTTCCTGGGCAAATTCCTTGAGAAGTTGTCTATAACTCAGCTTACCCTCCACACTGAATCTGCTGGTTGCCTCCATGACCATCAGTCTGGCTTCAGAGCATCCAGTGGCATGGAAATTGCTCTTCTGAATATCCGTGAAGACCTGCTCTCAAATCTTGACACCAACATCCCCTCTGTCCTCATTCTTCTGGACCTTTCCTCTGCCTTTGACATAGTAAACCACAACATCCTGATTGCACGTCTCCACGACACCCTAGGAATCACTGGTCAGGCTCTGGCATGGTCAACCTCCTTCCTGTCCAACCACCCATCCCAGGTGGTACTTAGGCCCCATTTCTCCACTATCACTCTTTCAACCTGCAGCGTCCCCCAGGGCTCTAACCTTTCCCCATGGTTCTTTAATGTCTACATTGCTGCCCTGGCACGTGAGATTGCCAGCTTCACCTCTAATTTCCAGTGTTATGCGGATGACACGCAACTCTCCTTCAGGCTACCCTCAGCCACATCCTCTACCTCACTCATATCAGACTGTCTGCAATTCAGTCATGGTGTGCTGCAAACGACCTCTGCCTCAATGCCATTGAGGCTGGGATCGTTCGCATTGGGACTCCTGCTCCCGCTTTCCCACTCACTCTGGCCGGCCTCCCTTGGCCATGCACCCACAACCACATGCGAGGCAAAAAACCTTGGGGTCATCTTCGACTACACTCTCTCCTTCTACACTCACGTTTCAGACATCTCTAAAAAGTCCAACTACCAGCTGCACCACCTCAGAGGTACTCTTCCTTTTCTCACTTTCCCCCCAGAGGGTCACTGTCTCCAGAGCCCTGGTTCTCTCAAGGCAGGACTACTGAAACAGCCTCTTTCTCAACCTCCCTGCCTTGGCACTGCGCCCTCTGCAACTCATCCAGAAAAGAACCACAAAACGTATCCTTGGCCTCAAGCCCAGGGACCGCGTCTCTCTGGCACCGACCTCTCTTCACTGCCTCCCTGTGGCTGCAAGGATCAAGTTAAAGCCTTTCTGCATTGCCCATAAGGCTTTCTGGGGCCTGGGACCTACCGATGCCTTCCTAAATACTCTCTCCCCCAAGCCATCCTTTCATCTACCTCCAACCTTCTGGGAGTGAGCCGGTTTTCTAAGCAGAGATTTGGTAGGAGATCTTTATCCTCAGCAGGAGCCTCCCTGTGGAAGAGCCTACCTGCCGCCCTCCAACTTGAGCCTGAACTCCTTAATTTCCAGAAACCCCTTAAGACACCTCTTCTCTTCCTTCTCTCTCTACCCTGCTAACCTCTCTCTCCACTCCATTTCCCATCTCCCTCCTTTACCACACAGCATGCCGACCGGCCGCCGGGAGTACCTCAGTCTCACTGGTCCCTGGCACCCTTGCCAGTCCTCTAGCACTTGCCTCAGGGCCTGCACCTGCCTCATGCTACTGCACTCGGTCAATTACTCATTTAGAATGGCATCTCTGAGCAATTACCCAATTTCTGACCGATTGGGTGCATCCGGATCCCCCCGTGCACTTGCACGATCTGAACATACCATCCCTGAATATAGTCTATCCTTTCCTCCCGCATGGTGGTGCCTCTATGCTCTTGGAAAAACATCAGAATCGTCATACCTATTTGTTGTTATCTACACAGTTAATAGTATTATATGCACTTACTCTGCCTGTCAGACTGGTTATCATTCAGAATCTTAAGGGCCCTGAATGACTTATTTTTCTCCCCTGTTCCCTCCCTCCATGAGCGCCTTAAAACACTTGCCTCGTGTATAGGCGCTTTACAAATAAACATTACCATTATACTACAAAAACCTATACACTAAAGGTATTGGAAGGAGACGAGGCAGACGTTAGGGAGGTCACGGTTCAGAGTACACTGTCAAGGTTGTATGAGGAGTAGGTAGACATCTTGGATGCCCTGCTCTCCAAAATTAGGTCAGTTAGAACATCCTTACCATCAGGCACAAACCCCAGACCGGAGGCCCAGTAGCTTGAGAGAGTGGATCATGTTGCCCTTTCTCAAACTCGGCGAACCCCCTTCAGTCAACGGCTCTTTTATAGGCCCCTCTCCATGGTCAACCAGGATAGCAAGATTCTCACAGCCATATTGGCAAAAAGGCTTAAAGGCGTGATCAGGGACCTGTTACACTGATCAAACTGGGTCTGTTCTGGGCAAGAACACTTGATAGAAACAGAGAAGACTTCCTCACGTAATAGACTGCACTAAAAACTTGAATGTGGATTGCTCAATGGCCGCACTAGATGCAGTCCAGGCATTGAACTCTGTTGGATGGCACTGGCTGTCTGAGACCCTGCAGCAATTTGACCTAGGGGCAGGATTCTTGAGCTGGGTCAGGCTTGTTTATACTAAATCCCTATCGAGGGTAACCTATCGCTGCAGCATGGGAGTTGCATAAAGGCACTAAGCACGGTTGCCCGTTGTCCCCAATGCTGTTTATCCTAGCCCTCGAACCGCTGCCAGTTTTATTAAGATCAGAATATGCTGAGGTGGGATCTTGATTGATGTAGTAAGGCACCTGATTCCAATGTACGCCAACAACCTGCTCCTCTATGTGACTCATCCGGCCGATAACATACATGCTGGAGTTAACTGATCACTTTAGCATACATATAAGCCGCAGCAAGTCCTGCTTGTTCCAACTGGAGGATCTTGCTGGCCCACCAGGACCAGCTGCCCGTCCTGCGCCTGAATTGGAACACTGCCACCTTCCGATATCTAGGTTTCAATGTGTGGCATGGCTTCACATATTTGCAGACATAATACACAGAGGGCCCTAGAAATGTCGTTTTGCAAAAGGTTGTCCTTGTCAATGGCTGGCAGAGAGGCCCTTCTGAAAATGGTGGTGTTACCCCATCTGTACTATAATTCTGTTAATATACCCTACAACATACCGAAGAGCTTCTTCAGTAAGCTAGACTCAGTGGTTAGACCATCCCTTGCCGGGGGGGCGGGTGGGGTATGCACTAAGTACAATGCACAGGAACTACAGTAACAGTGAACTCAAGACTTCCTCACTTTCAGATATACTAACTGGTAGGACAACTGCAGTTTGTAGTTGGCTGGTTAACGGATGAGATTATTTATGTTGGATACGATGCTCCTGCAACAGGCGATCAAACAATACTTCCTGAAGGTGGTGCTATAGGTAGAAGATACACAACTCTTAAACCAGCCCAGCCTCCTTGTAATAGGCAGGGAATTAGGGCACAAGGCATGGAAAAAGTTGAGAATCCTGGACCCCTACTCCCCGAACATTCCGCTGGTGGGGCTGGTTGGAAATGAACTGGACCTAGTCAAAATGTTCAGGAGTTACTGGGAGAGCAATGGGATAGCTACATTAGGGGACATACTGCAAGAAGGGAAGAACAAGTTACTTTCCGGTGGTAACTTTCTTTCAACTGGATGTTCCTGCCACGTATTTCCTCATCGACCTCCACATCCTTCCCCCTCTTGCTTGCCTAGAATAACCAGGTCTTAGACCTTCCTTTCTCGCAAAACATCAAGAATGTTTCCTCCTACGGTAGAGCATGCCAATTAAAGGTGAAAAAAATACAACTGACGTAACTGTCACTGCACGTGCTTCATATACCAGAGTTGACGTCCCGGCGAGGGACGCTACGAGGCTGCCAAAGGCCATGACTCGACGATTATTTGCATTTTTAATGCGATGCACAATGCTACGATGCTCGACCCTATGGCAAAAAAATGTGAAGCAAGCTGCAAACAAACTTGGATACATCACAGATGAGGAATACGTGGGTGGACACAATCCAATCGAAAGTAATAGATTTCACAACTTTGGCACAGAGCTCTGGCGCACATAATGGCCAATTTACGACACACTTGAACTTAGTGAGGACAATAGGAATGAGATGGGCAGACTTCCTGGCAGACATAGAGAATGGCCAGATACTTGGGACTATGTATGACATGGCGACGGGAGGCCACACGGTTTCTAGATTATATTAAGTGCTCTTGAATAAAATTAGCAAACCAGTCCTAACTGTGCGCTCAAAATGGGAGGAAGACCTGGGCAAGACATTAATAGAGGCAGATTGGTCAAGAGTTTTACTATATACCAGAAGGGCCTCCAGGAACTTTAGATTTAAACTCATGCACTGTACACAGAGCATTCCTAACCCCACACAGAAGATCATTGTTCTGAGGTGCAGTGGAATCGTACTTCCCTAGATGAGCAGATAACGTTGCAGATTTCATTCACATTTTCTGGACCAGTCCGGTTAGCGGAAGGTTCAGGCGGCGATAGACAAGGTGGAAAGGGGAGGGCTACAGATGCTTACATTGCCCCCAGAAACCAGATTGCTATGATTGTACACAAGAGGACAGAAACACACATCACACCTCACCAGGATGAAAGACCTAATCTGCGTACTAGCCAAGCATAAAATTGTGATGGTTTGGAAGTCGGCCGAGGGACCTAGAATCCCAGCTTGGTGGGCAGACATAGAATGCTGAGGAGATGCCTGAGACCAGCGTCTGGCGCAGAGCAGTATATAGTGGGACAAGAGAAGTGAGCACAGATGAAGCTGCATGGGATGCTCCGATGCAAGCAATGTTCTCCTCCTCTGATACACAACCCCCATTGAACGAACCTGCTGTGGAAGTGCTGCCTGACACAGGGTGATGCAGGCTATGGACAAGGGTGAACACCCTGGGAAGTATTGCTACAGTAACCATTAGGACCATAGGCTAAGTGGCATTGCATCCATGCATGTAAGCATATCATGGATCCTTTGGGGTTGTGTTCGAGTTTTAAGCACATGTGGATATTTGTAATTATTATTGGGCGTGACCAACTGCTGATGCTACGTAAAGGACGTTGACACCTGTGTCAGTGTATGTGAACAAACATTGTTAAAAAGTAAAACCAAAGAACAGACTACACAGGGAAAAAATCATGTGCATACCAAACTTGGTGGACATCTTGGAACGATGTCAATACTTACATACTGGGTAATACTCCACTCCAAACGTGCCCCATTCTATGGGCTTCAAAAATGAAGAGAGCAGAGTTGTTATATATAGGCAAATAAATTAACAGACATAAAGATGCATGAGAACTGAGAGTTATATAGAAGCCACTGATTGTTGTCAGCTAGAGGCACAATCCTGTTGTGTGTGTATAGTTCATACTTCAAAAAGAATGAACATAAATAGCAAACTACACCAGGAAATAATATCTTGTGCATCTCAAACTTGCTGGAAATCTTGCAATGGTGTCAATGCTGATCTAATACATATTTGGCAATGCTCCACTCCAATTATGCCCCATTATGTGGGATTCAAAAAATAAAGAATGCAAAGTTGTACTGTGTAGGCAAATGAATTCACTTCTGAAGAGTTGATACTTGCACTCTCTCAATGTACAGTATTTCCAAACCAGAAAATAGGTCGACATCTCGGAGCAGTATCTATACCCATTTGATACAAGCTTGCCACTCTTCCAATAGATTCAGGACCCGTTCTATAGTCTTCATAGTGAAAATCCACAGGTGCTCTTTATATGCAAGTTTGTTAGCAAGAGTTTGGCTGGTTGCTGTGCTGACTTTCTCAATGCAGAACCACATATCCTCCACTATGTGGCTGAATTGGATAAAATGCAAGACAAAGGGGCATTAACTGTCCCAATTAGAAATTTCGAACCATGTTTGTTAATGCAAATTTACTGCACGTGTAGTTTTTTCCAATATACATCTTATAGCAGAGACAAAGGATGGCATTTACAACAGTCCGGCTTTTGCACATTGTAAAGGAATTCAATTCCCATGTTTTGCTTTCATAATCAAAGAATTGCATATGTTTGTAAAATTGGCAAGCTATACAGTTGCCACACGGGACATGTGCCAAAGGGGACACATTCCACATGCTAGGAATAGTTGAAACATTCGGAGGTTATAACCGGGAAGCTTTAACCAATTTCTGCTTCAGACTTTGGCCTTTCTTGAATGCAAAAAGAGGATTTTAAAGAGAAGAATCCGACGTTTGTAGTACACACCAGTTTTTCTATATTGCTCCCCTGATGGCATTACTATATTGGGGAAAGTAGTCACGCATACTATACAATCAGACTCTTGGCAAGTATACAGCCTAATTTCTAGGAGGGAGTCCCCATTTGTGTATCAGGCTCCTTTTCTACACTGTTTGAGGAGCTTCTTCGGGTCGCCCTAACTAGCAATCTCTGTTGCAAAGTGTCTGCTTGTATGTTAAATTAAAGCAGTTGAGTACAGTTACAATGTAACGCCAAAAACATACCATAAAAAAAAATTACGTAGAATTGTATTCTGGTGTTGGCTGGAGAAATGCAAAGTAGTATTGCGCTATTTAGCTTTACGAAATAGATCCACTCCAATTTCCCTTCATTGTACCCAATTAGCAAATCTAAAAAAGGTATGCACAGAGTTGTATGCACATGTAAAGTTACGATTTGTATCCTAACTATTCATCCATGTAACAAATAGATGAAGATGGAGTTCTGTGTTGTCTCAGATGATAAGAATATTATCTATATACCACTTGCACAGGGCAATAGATCTGCAAAAGGGATCATTGCCAAAAATCTGTGTCTGTTCAAATGCAGACATAAAAAGAATAGCTAGACTGTGGGCAAATGTACAGCCCATAGCAGTGCCTTTGCATAAATTCTTTAAAAATTTAAAAGAAATTGTAAAACAAGGGAGGCACAATCAATTAGAAAATAAGTAGACATTGCATGGGGTACATTCTGTTTATTGAGGGCCTTTAACATGTTAATAGCGTCAGCCTGAGGAGTATTGGTATAAAGATTATATATCCATAGTAAAAAATAATTGTTTCTCCGGAGCAAAACATAAATCTTCAACTACACTAATACTGTCATATGTAGAGATGTTCACATCCATCTGCCTAATAAAAGAATCCCGGTATTTAGACAGTGGTTCCAAGAAAGATCCACAATTTCAGACGATAGGCCGTCTATGAGGGCTCACAACATCCTTGTGCAATTTTGGAAGGATTAAAAAAGAGATAAAGCATTCAGAGGAAATAAGGAACTCAAATTCCTTTTACAATGGAATACTCTCCGCTCCCACCAATGGTAAGGATCTGCAACAAACAGCCAAGGGGTGTCCTGGACAACCACTGCTCATCACATTCGTCCAGCAAGAGACTTTCGGGGTGCCAGAGGTAGTGAACTGGGACCAGATAATCCAGGCACCTACTCTGGGTCACACACACAAAGCTCACTTGCCTGCCAAAACAGCAGCTTTCACCTGGAAAGGGGTTACCATATGTGGCATTTCCTGAGCTGCACAGGAAGGAAGGCAGCCAAAGGACAAGATGGCCAAAGAACAAGTAATCTTGTGGCACAGGTATTTAAGAGTGCTAGCCATCTTTAGTTGCCATTCCGGGTAAATACAAAACTACACAAGAATTATATAAAATAAACTGTAAAAATCACACAACTGCTATCAGCTTGTCTTTCGCACATTGAAAAAGTAACCAAAAATCCATTAGGTAAAAAGTTAAGGATACAAAGTATCCTAACTGCACTTCATTGTAAGAATACCAGAATTCCATGAGACAGTTTACCAGTACTGAAGTTTTAGTGACTAGTCAGTATCGGCATAAAAATGAGAAAAAATAGACATGGGAAGTAAAGCAGAAGGCTTTACTGACTGCCAAAAGTCAGGACAGGGTTAAAAATAAGCAAGAAGACTGGGAGCCCCACAGGTATGTATGGAGGGTAAGGTGAAAAAAGAAAATCTTCCCTAAACATTATCCTTAAGTATTCTTTCTATTTCTAAGGCATTGGAGTACTTACATGGGTTTAACTTATCATTGAATCGAATGTTATTCTATTTCACATAAGGTTTAGTTACTTACCTGTAAGTATTGTCCTCCAGCATGAGTCGGGCATAGATTCACATTCTCATGAATATCCCCGGTCAGGCTGGCAATCCTCAGTAAAAGAACTTAAAAACAGTATTTCTCCTCTAAACCAATCACTGTCCTCTGGGTCATACTGCCCCCATCCAATGAGAATCCTATCCCTTAGCCCCTCCTCTGGCAGCCATCTTCAGATTCTCTAAGCACGTAAGGTGGCAGTGTAACCAAGAAGAGCAGCAGGTTGTCGGAGGGAGGGTTCGCACGTGAATTAATGCCAGACCCATGCTGGAAAACAATAGTTACAGGTAAGTAACTTAAACCTTCTCCAGCATGGGGTCTGGCATGGATTCAAATGGTCATGAATAACGAATACATGGCAGTACAACATTTCACAACTACGGGAGGTGGCAAGGCTGAATAGAAGCAATTAACTCTTACTTCTGGAACAGGCACACAGCAAGCAAACAGGCTGCATAGCACTGCTTAGCTGACGCTGGAAGCCTCCTTCGAATCCCTGTTGATGCAGTACAACTTTGTGACTGTGCGTGGACTTCCACTTAGCGGCCCTGATGCTATCCAGAAGGGGCACACCAGACAGGAACACCATCGTTGCAGCGTTTGCTCTGGTGGAGTGGGCTCTCGGATGGCCGGACAGCGGTCGGTTCGCCAACCGAAGACCGTGTGTGATACAGCAGGAGAGCCACCTTGAAATGGAAGCCTTGGACAAGGCCTTCCCATGGTTCACAGCACCAAAGTTCACAAACAGTTGTGAAGTCTTCAGAAAACTTTGTGCAGGTCACGTAGAACTTCAGGGCACGAGCAACATCCAGCAAGTGCAAGACCCTTTCAACCAGTGAAAGGTTTCGGGGGGAAAAAACCAGGCAACCCCAAAGGCTCGTTGAGGTGGAATTCCAACTGAACCTTTGGAATGAAAGAGGGGTGCGCACGAAGCACCACCCTTGATTCATGGAAGGTCCGGTACAGTTGCTTGCAGGATAGGGCCTGCATCTCACCTACACTTCTGGCAGAGGTGATAGCCACAAGCAAAGTCATTTTCCACAAGAGAAACTTGGTGGGACCTCTGATGCATAGGCTCAAAGGGCCCCCACGCCCCCATGAGCCTCATCAGAACCATATTCAGGTCCCACACCTGGGCAGGAGCCTTCACCGGCAGGAAAGATCTGAAAAGTCCTTTGAGAAACTCCTTGACGAGTCTGTGGGACCAAAATGAAGATCTTCCTGGGGGCCTGGTGTATCGGGAGAAAGACGCCATGCCTTGATGGAGGCGTGCGCCAGTTCGGCCTGGGTCAAGGATAGAAACTAAGGAGGGACCTGTGGGTCTGTGACCCTTAGAGGATGCTCAGATAGATTACTGAACTCTGACCTGGGGGGCAGAGGTTCAGAGGGCCAGCCTACTTTCTTGGAACAGGATAACCTTCTGGACAAGCCAGACTAATCAAGGTAGCATTGGCAGACGTCACGGCTAGGTCTCAGGAGCGGTGAGGGTGATCGAAAGCCCACAATGAGCACACACTGTGAAGGACACTACGAATGACTCTCAGTCAGGTGTATATTAAAAATTAAATCAAACAAGCAAAGATCAGCAGTAATACTTAAACCAACAACACTATTAAATATATATATACAGATACCAATGGGCCAAAGTAATTGCACACAATAAGAGTCCACCACCTGTAAGGAAAGGGAGGAAACAGTGGGAATATACTTTAGGCAGTCCTTCACTTTTCAAACTCTAAGAGGCAGTCAAATCCCTAAGAAGAGTGGAGCCTTGCGCTCAAAAGTACTTTTGGTGTAGACACGCGATCGAGCAGAAGAGCGAAACCAGGGTCTCTTGCAGGGACTGTAGCGACTCAAGAAGATGGGTGAGGCAGTGAAGAATAAGTTGCAACTATTAGAGGAGGGTCTCTCCACAAGGGCAGAACAGGATCCAAGAGTTGGTAATAGGACGGAAGTGCAGGCTATCTCAATAAACAGTAGCCCTCAGAGGACACTCAAGCATAAAAATAGATGGATGCGCCAGGGGCCACCAGTAAAGTACTGTCCGACCCAAGACGCACTCCGGACCAAACTTCAGCAGTCAAGTCCACTTCAGTTGCAGGTTCAAATGCTGCAATTGTGCGGCTCTGCGACTTTCAGCGGCTGAGTTCCAGGGATGATTCTGTGGTGGGACAGTGGTGATTTCTCCTTTCCTGGTGAAGGGATCAACTCTTTCATTGCAGCACATCTCAGGGCACAGCAGCAGTGCACCCTCGAAGCTTGTCACCATGGTTGGGCAACAGAGTGACCGTGTGCACTCTGGTTCAGGCTTACGCTCCTAATTTTAGACCTAGGGCACCTAGGTGCACGAAACCCAGCTGGAGAGTGCCTTAGACCCAGTGCTTACGATCTTCAAAGTCTCAAGTGTCAACTTGGGACGGCGGCGGTTCCAGTGCAAAGGTCCTGCTCAAGCTGGTCAGTTCACTCATTGGCCCAGGAACACTTCCAAGAAGGCTTGCTTTCGGGTTAAGGTGGAGGTACCGTAAATAGTTGGTCCCAGCATTCAAATGGGTCGAAGCACCTTTGCAGACCTAAGTTGGATCAGAAGCAGGGTGGTCCTGCGGGAAACCGCAGGCTCAGGGTGCCATAGCTTCCAGCAGGTCACCATCGGTTCCTCGACTCGGCTTCTTAGCTTCAGGATGCTTGGATCCTATCCTAGGTTGGTTGTGAACTCAAGAGATCGACCTGGTATAGGTATTTGGTCCCTTCTCTCATCCAGAATCTCCTTTGCGCCAAAATGTAGAGGACCCAATGAGAGATCTGCTCACATACAGCCATGCCAGACGTGGACCAACCGCGGACCACGGTGGTCCCAGTCATTCCCAGCATAGCAGACTCTCTGGCACCCAGGATATGTATTGGAACTAGACAGTCCAGCCCAAATCCTGAGGGCACACACACAAGGCACGCAGAAGCCCACAAAAGCTTTGGTTTGTGCGGGGAGCTGCATGACCAAATAGTTTGCCTGCGTCTGCTCGACCTGGGGAAGGCAAAGGGACAAGATGGCCAAAGGACAAAGGAACTTGTGGAATAACCATTTGGGGCCAAGCCACTGCCTGGTCCAAATGCGGTAAACGTGAAATGAACCAAAACAAAGGGTCAAAAATATATGAAAAATAACGACTTCCACCACCTCTGTTCAAGGCACATCCTTTGAGGGTGTCTAGGTCCTTAAAAACCACAGCGCACTGTACTGTAAGGTACAGTGTGTACTGGTAACATGTTGCTAAAAACTAGCAACAAAGTAAAAGACTAAAGGGAAACAAAGCCTCCAAGCACTGACTGTCTTTAAGGGCATGTCATTTTCCCCATAAAGTGAACGGAAACCCAGCAGTGTGCAAAAGAAGGCAGTGCTCCACTGGCAAAAGGCTAGCCTGACTGCTAGCCTCTCCTCCAAAGGCGATTCTAGGCAAGACACTGTATTGAGTCTGGTGTCTAGGAACAGCACGTTTGGCGATGGCGTTAAGCAGGCCTTCGGATAGTTATGATATGGTATTTCATTTGGCATTTATAACGCGCCTCTACACAAGTGTTTCAACCGAGACTGAGAAACCCAGAACAGTCAGTAGCAGGAAAGTAGTCTGTGTGTCCGACGGCCAGCTCCCACGAGCTGGTGCGAATCAGCCAGTAGTCCAGGTACGGGTATACGGGTATACGTGTATACCATGTAGACGCAGGTGGGCTGCCACTAGTGCCAGTCATTTCGTGAACACTCTTGGGGCCGACTTAAAGTCAAAAGGTAGGGCCTTGAATGGGTAGAGCTGTCCCTGCACTACAAAACTTAGAAACTTCCGATGTTTCTTGTGACTGTGGACGTGGAAATAGGCAAACTCCAGGTCCAACAACGTCAAGCAGTCCTTTTTCCAGTTGACAGAGCGCATGTTGCAACGTGACCATTTTGAACTTTTGGGACTTTAGTTATTTGTTCAGGTGTCTTAGGTCTAGGATGGGCCTCCAGCCCCCTGTCTTCTTTCTGACTTTAACGTATCTAGAATAGACTCCAGTGTCGTTCAGTAACGAGCTCTATCACCCCTTTTCACAGCATTGCTCATACCTCTTCCTGATGTTGAGGGATGTACTGCTCCTGACTGGGAATGGGAGGGATCCACTGACACACGCGTTGGAACTCCAGGGTGTGTTAATGGGGGAAAGCATCCAGCACCAATATGTTGGTGGTGATCTTTCTCCACTCGCTGATGAAGCTCGTCAGCTGGCCTCCCACTGGGGTGCACGAGTGGGGGCCCGACTTTCGGGTTGGTTTGGGCTTTCTTCGGCACCAGCATCCTGCCCTGCGGGCGACACTGTCCTCCGATGCCGAAGGGCTGGGAACGGCCTCTGTAGGCTTCTTGAGTTGAGGATCTGGAAGGCTGTCGGTACGATGAAGAGAACACTTCCTAAGACCTGCTCGACTTTCCCCTGGACGAGTGAAAAGAAGACTAGCACTGCTGCTGGAGAGTGCCCAGGGAACAAGCCGTCTCCGAATCAGTCTTTATGGCCTGGAGGGACTCGTCGACAGCCTTCCCAAATAGATTCTCTCCGTCGAAGGGCAGGTTCAGCCTCTTTGCTTGGACCTCCCTATGGAAATGGGTGGCTTTCATCCAACCTTGTTGACAAAGGCGGACACCGTTCTCCATTTGCCCAGACCCCATGTCGGCGACGTCCAAAGCCACTGTGATGGCGTGATCCAACGCCACTTGCTCTTCCTGCAAGAGAGCGATGACCTCCTCCTTGTCGTCTGGGAGGAACTCCAGTATCGTTCCCAGCTTGTACCACAATTCTTTGTCGTACCTCACATGGATCACCAGTGCGTTGGCAGCCTTGATAGAGGACGCTGCGATGTAAATCACCTTCTTTCCCATGGTGTCCATCCTTTCCCCTCGCTGTCCGGAGGGACCGAAAGAGGACGACGGGTTACCTCGCAGCCGCCGACACCACCAAGACAGGCGATGGCTGCGATCTCAGGCACCTGGGTGCGCAGTCTGGCACCCTATATTTCATTTTCAGGCTATACCGTTTGGCTGGAGCCGTGCAAGGGTTCTTCATGAGGGCGAGGACCACCTCCCAAATATCGTCCAGGAAAGGCACCACCATGATAGTCTTCCTCTTGGCCTTGCACCTTTTATACAAGAAGCCCTCCTTGGTTTCCTCAGGCACCAGCAGGAATATCACAGAGGCCCTGTCAATCATGGAGTGAAATGATCCCACCTTGTCCGGTGGGGACACCCCATGTACAGCATCCAGAGGTGGCATTTCACTGTCAGCTGCGACAATGTCTTAGTCATCATCCGTTGTGTCTGTGTCTGCTGGGGGAGAAGGGACTCGACGTGGTCGAGGAGGCTGAAATTGCAGCATCAGTTGATTCTTCCTCTTCTTCGTTGGAGGCTGATCAGGGACCTGGGGGGCCACAAGTACCACAACCAGAGGCATTCTCATCTAGATCTCTGACACTAAGGTGTGTGGAGTCGATTGAATATCCAAGAAAATGTCCCCCGGCTGAGAAAGCAAAAACAGGAAAACTAGGCCCTGCGCCATCGTTACTGTCGTCCACCTCTTCAACGTCCTTGTGGACCGTATGCAAGGACTCTTGATCTTAGTCGTCCATGGACGAGACCTCCATGGTTCGGGTGAAGGTCTGGGAGGGCTATTTCAGGGCCTCCTCACACCCCCACTATTTCCCCCCCCAACCCCCCGTGAGGGTCTTGAACCGGGGCCTGGGCCAGTTACACCCCTTCGGGCTTGCCTGCAGACTTTGCCAAAATCACTGCGGGGGTGTCACGCCTTGGGGTAGAGACTTTGAGCCGTGGGAGCTACCCTCGTAGAATCAGCACCCGTAGCTTTCGTCGTAGTACCAGTCGCCGACAAGGTGTTGGCCTGTGCCGGTTGAGCCTGCTTGGGCTGATCGGCTTTCTTCCCCATCTGTGGGTTCTCGGATTTCTCAAGTAGTTTAGCTGAGGTAGATGACTTCCTCTTTGAAGAGAAGCTTGATGGCAGGCTGGTAATGGAGGCGGAAGGTGATGCTGATCGCACCCTATCCACTGGACCCGCTTCTGCGACGAACCCGGTGGACTCGGACTTGCGGCTCTTGGCCTCATCTTGGGCCCCTATGGATAAGGCGCCCTTGAAGTAGTTACAAGACCTGTACTCGGACCGGCCGGTCCTGGGTAGGGCATGACTGTGCTCCGAGCACCAGGGCAGAGCCCTTGGCGTTAAGCCATCCCGCCAGCCTACTCCGTCTGTCCTTCGTTGTTTTCTTGGAGAAACTGAAGCATATCTCGCACTCTATCTCTACAAAAACCGGAAGATGCATCGCCCAGTTTATATCTCCATACAAAGAATGTAAGGCGGACTTCAAATACTTTTCCATATATCCTAGCTTTCCAATTATCTATAACCATTAAAGACGACAAATCCAGTTCGAATTTGATTAGTGCGATCTGTAAAGAAGGGTCTAGGCCCAGAATGTGTCTCTACAATACTCCTTTCATCTTGTCCCACCATTTTATATCCCTCAGGTTTATAATTTAGGCACTGTATAGCAGAGTGGGAATCACTTTTTATTTATAATCGTTGACTATCTGTACCATGGAGAACCTTCCATATTTTTCATCAATTCAGATTATTTCAGCACGTAGGCCTAGCACCTTTTAACGCGCACTTTCCTGGATAGAAAGTGGAGGATAGAGTACCTGGCATAAGGAATCCTATGAATTTAAATTCCACAACTATTTGCAATTTATTATAACTTAATCTCCCAAATGGGTGCTTATGGCTCTTTTTCCTAGTGTTAGAGATCCACATTAATTTAGATTTACTCTGGTTTATCGCCATATCATTCAGTTCCATGTACTGTTTTACAATAAATATGACGTCAAATATAAAGTAAAATACAACAAGATCATCTGCCTACAACTGCCAATGAATCAAGAGATTCACCTAGTTTGGGTGGAAAAGCTCTTACAGTATTGAGGGTATCCCCTATATCGGATATATATGGCATACATTACTTACCATAACCATATTTCTGATGCTTCCATCTGCTTGGATTCACATGCTATGCATAGATTGACATCTAGTGGTAGTATTACATGACTTGTGTTTAAGAATTCTAAAAGGGACGTCAACTGGGTGTATTCTGGAATACTATCCCTTGTGTGACGTGTACGGTACCCATGATCCTTCACGCGTCGGTGTCTCAGATGGTTTTGTGTTTTGACATGAGGGAGCGGGACATGTTTGCTTGAGTACTAGAAAGTCAAAGTAGATAAGATAAAGGTGAAGGTTATGCACCTTCAACTCCAGGAGGGGAGGAAGGGTGGGCAAAATGTGAATCTAAGCAGGGTACAAGCATCAGAAATACAGTTACGGTTAAGTAATGTATGCATTCTGAGGACTCTGTTTCCAAGATTTACCTGCATACAGAGCAACGTCCAACGGGTCACTGACAGGCGCCGCTGGCCTTATCAGTCCCGCGTTAGCGCAAAGCGCTGATGCAAAGCCTGTTTAGGAGTGTTTGCAGCCTGGTGCAGCAGTCGGCAGGATATGCTGCCAGTTTGCATAGGGGTGCAAACACAAACGGCAGTATCAGGTTGGAGACATGGTGAGGGTGAAGCACTGTCAGAAGCTGGCGGAAACCATGGGGCATGCTAGGTATGATGGACCTTCCCCGTGGAAGTTTGACAATGGGAAGTGTCACCTTACACTCTGGACTTTGAATAAAATTTGGGACTATACAGAACCATTCTGCAGATTCAGCGGGATGGTGGAGCAGAGGACAGGCTAGGGATTTCAGCAGTATTTATTAATGCTCACTCTGCCATAGCCCATGCAATGGATGTGGCAGAGCTCATTAACCTGCACAATCTAGATAGGCTCCTACTTACTGAGACATGGTTCATGGATGGGTCCCAGACGGTATTCCACTATTTATTTCCAGAGGACTATTGTATTCAGTTTATTGAACGGTAATGGGGGTGGGGGGGTGCATAGTAATGATTTATATATCCTCCCTATTTGTCTCCCACATCGAGGGGCTTGAGTGGGCCGATGGGCCCCAGGTGGGCCAGGTCTCCGTTCAGTTATCACCCACGGTATCAGTGAAGGTTATCCTGAGTTATAGAGCCCCGGGTCTCGCTGCAAGATTTTGAGAAACTGAATATTTTCCTGACCCTATCGGGGAGCAGACATAAGGAACTTGTGTGGGAGATTGGAATATTTGGACGGACAATTTCCAACACCAAGACTCTAAAGAATTGGGCAAATTGATGGGTATCATGGGATGTCACTTCTGACGACGGCCCCCCTCACTTGTGAGAGGTCACTGTCTGGACACATTGCTGGCCAGGGGGTCTTATACAGTGATGAGGGAGACCATCCCCATTTGTTGGTCCCATCATTCTATTCAATTCTTTGACTTGGTTACTCCAGGGAGAGGGAAAGAGAAGAGGAAGGATTGGCCACTGGTTCTTACTCGAAAAGTCAAAGATGTGGCTAGCATTCCAGGTGATAAGGTATTCCAAGAACTGGCTAGTATTGATATTATATGGAGGAATTCTTCACCATGGGCACTAACTAAGGAGTTTCTTATATAGCGCAATCACTCACCCAAAGGTCTCAGGGCGCTTACATGAACATATACAGACACAACATCAAAACCAGACGTTTTCTGAATTGTTGCAGTGTGGTGGACTGTTTGAGATGAAGAGGGATTGTGTTCCAGTTCTTAGGGCCCCAGGCCCCAAAACTTGCTTCACACACTTTCTTTAGGAGGGTACGTGGTTATGCCAATAGCAAAAGACTGTTTGAGTGTAGCGTACGCTTAGGAATCACTATCTGGAGCCTAGTTTTTAGATAATCCGGGGCTTTGCCTGAGAGACATTTAAAAACTATTACTAGTCCTTTGAATTTAAGCCGCTGCTCAAAAGAGAGCCAGTGTAACTTTTTTCGATGCTCTGTAATGTGAGTTTGGCGACATAGGCCACATACAGCTCGAACAGCTCCATTCTGTAAAGTTTGGAGACTCCTAATGTTTCTTTTAGAAGTGCCTATCAGGAGGCTATTGCAGTAGTCCAGCTTGGTATTAACTATGGCTGCTGCAATGGATGCTCTATTGGCTTCGGACAGATATGGTCTTATTTGCCGTAAGAGGTGTGTAAAGAAGCTGCATGATGACTTGAGGTAAGATACATGCTTCTGAAATGTATGATGGGTATCAAAGTATACTCCCAGCGTTTTACGGAATCTAATACATGAATATTGTTACCGCCAATTACGAAAGCTGTGTAATCTGGGTCCATATTTTTATGCCTAAATGGTGTACTGATGACCAGCAGCTCTATTTTTTATCATTAAGTGCAAGAGAGTTAAGAGCCATCCATTTTTGAATGGTATCATAAATTTCATTTACAGTAGCCAAATCATCCTTGTAGACCCCAGATAGTTTAATCACTATCTGCGTGTCGTCGGCGTAATTAGAAAATTGTATGTCCATTGATTTCAGCAAATCACATAGGCATTTGATGTAAATATTAAAAAGTAATAGCGATAAGCAGGATCCCTGAGGGACACCACATGTGTCAGGAATTTTTAGAGATTTAAAAGATCCCTTCGCGACACATGCATTCCTGGGACCCAGGAAAGATTTTAGCCAGCGTACTGCTTCAGGAGGGTAAAGGCCGTTTTTTTGGAGTCTTTCAGCTAGTAATTCGTGGTCGACCAGGTCCAACGCAGAGGAGAGATCCAGCAGGAGCAATAGAGCAGAATTGCCCTCCTCAAGTATTTCTGTTATATTGGCCTAATAGCGCCGTCTCCGTTCCATGGTTGGCTCTAAAACCGGACTGTTCCCTGGCAAGAATGTTATTTTCGACAAATTTCTCCAGCTGTATATAGGATATTTTGTCCAATATTTTAAGTATAAAGGGAACATTTGTGATGGGATGATAATTCTCAGGTAGCAGAGGACCAAGATTATCCTTTTTAAGTAAAGGGGTGATCCATGCCTCCTTTATGCTAGCAACCTGAAAAGACCGATTGACGAGTTCTGTTACCCATGGGCTAAGGGTGTGGGCGAATTCCTTAAAAAGTGTAGTGGGAAAGATATCTCCTTTACATGATGTAGGCACCTCAAGTTTGGACTCTATATGCTCCAAATAAGTCCCACTGAAATCTAAGAGTAATAGGATCTCTAAACCCTGGCTTACTCGCACACAATCTTGTTCCCCTTCGGAAGAAGGTTTGTCAAACAGAAAAGAAATGGAAAGAGACCAGATCACCAGAGAGTACTGAGTGAGCCAAGACTGAGCTGAAGAATTATAAACTAGCCATTTTTAGGGCCAAAAAGGGATTTTCTCCACAAACAAACTGGCAATGGCAGCAACCAGCCAAGAGAGGTCTTCACAGTGGTCACTAGGTTTTGCAAGCCAAGTTGTACTGAGTCATCTCTTGAACCGTTGCTGGCACAGTCCAACATCTTCAATGTATTAAAGAATACATTATAACTATACAGGAAAGCATTGTGGCAAAGGCCCAGGAGGGCCAGGTGTGTCTCAACTCCATAGTTGACTTAGGCCTCGGCATTCAGCCAGATGCATTAGCAGCAGGGAGTGACTAAAATTGTGTGAAGTTTGACTTTCAACCAGTTAGAGGATTTTATACAATCCTTATTTTGAATCTCAAGCCCACTAATGCCTCCTTGTTTACGTTACCTGCTTGTACGGCTAGAAGCCTAGCACAGAATATCACACCACTTTATGACCACATTCATTAATAAATCACTGGCATAGGGAATTGTTCCTAGGGAGCTAAAAAATTCCATCCTTACACCTTTAGTAAAGAAATCGAACCTGAATCCGGCCTGCTTAAAGAACTATCGGCAGGCTGCAGGCCTATCGTGGCCTGGAAAAATACTGGAGAAAGTGGTTTCCACGCAATTTTTAAACTTTTGTTGAAAATGCGGCGCTGCTAGATGGGTTCCAATCAGGATTTTGGCCTAAGCATGGGACCAAGACGGCCTTGTTATCAGTGTAGGAAGAGTTGTTCGAGATCGCAGACAAAGGGGGTGCTTAGACATTTTGTGATGCTGGATCTGTCCACGGCCTTCCACACAGTTCCCCACGATATCATACTCAAACGTCTGACGATGCCTGGAAATGTTTCTGTACAGGCCCTGAAATGGTTTGGATCATTTCTGGAAGATAGACGTCAGCTGGTGAAATTTGGGGTCTATACTTCAGACCCTATTCTAATGAACTGCATAGTCCCGCAGGGATCTTCAGTATCCCCTCTGTTTGATTTGTACATGTAACTTGTACTGAACATTGTGAAAAGTCATGGCCTGAACTACCATTCATACGCTGATGACGCACACATTTATATTAAAATTAACAACATTGAGGAGGCTTTCATGAGGGTTAATCATTGTCTGGAAGACAAATAGATGGGTGACAAAAATCAGCTTCAGCTGAATGCAGCCAAAACTGAGCGTATCCTGTTTGGACATGGGAAACAGGTTCTGGCTGCAAGGGAATCTTTTCCCCCCATGTATCCTTGATGAGGAGCTTCAATTTTCTACTAAAATGAAGAACCTAGGCTTATGGCAAGAGAACCTGGGCAGTGAAGCACAGGTCAGGGCCAAGGTTTAGTCTGTCTACTACACTGCAGATGCTGCAACAGGTTTTACTGTTTATTGCTGAGGAAGACCATTCAGTAGTGGTGGGGGCCCTGATTAACACCCATTTGGACTATTGTAATAGCTTTCTGATGGGTATCCCTGCCAAACAACTTTACAGGCTCCAGAAGGCCCAAAATACAGCAGTCAGACTGATTGGCAGCCTGGGTAGAGCGGACCATGTCTCCCCTCTCTTCAGAACAATGCATTGGCTGGCAGTCAAGGACTGCATTAAAAGGTAGCTTGCTCGATTTATTAAGTGTATTAAGGGACTGGCCCCAGAGTGACTAAGCTCTAAAATCTGTCCTCACAATTCCCGAGGACACTCAGGTCAAGGGACCAGCTGCTACTGAGAAGTCTGCGGTCTTTGTTTGTTACTAGAGGCGACAGAAGATTTGCCGTCTTCGGTCCCAGACTCTGGAACAGTTTACAGCAGGAGATTGGGGACCGTCAGACACTTGTCCAGTTTCAGAAGGCCCTGAAAACCTTCCTGTTTAAATAGTAACAGAACAGTCTACCTGGTGACTTCGCATCCTCTTCCTATTCTTGTGCTATATCTGTGTTGTTCCAACGGCGCCTTTATACGGTTAGGTCTGTCCTGAGCATGTAAAAAATATTCAAAAACAAATAAAATTAAAAAAAATCTGAGGCTTGTGGATCTGCTTAGAATCACATAGATTAGTGAGAAGTACCTGAAGGAGGTGCGTTGTTGGAAGGTTCAGCAGCAAATCGATGTCTTAATACTGCTTGCCCCACGTGTGAATCTGCTTTAGAGTATCTAGGCAGTAGTGTTGTGTAAACGTGCGAATGGAACTCGAAGTAGCTGCTTAGCAAATTGCATCTAATGGAACATTTGCAATGAAAGCCACAGTAGTCCCTGCACCTTGAGTAGAGTGAGCTCTCGGAGTGAAGGGTAAAGAGTTGTTAGATAGTGAGTAGTAAACTTGAATGCATTTGACTATTTTGAGATAGCAGACTTGGAGACATGATCTCCTTCTCTAAGAGCTGCTATTGAAACAAAGGGCTGATCTGTTTTCCGGAGTGGTTTAGTCTTGTTTAGGTAGTACATGACTGCCCTGCCTACATCTACAGTATGGAGGCTCCTTTCTGATGAATTAGTTGGTTTTTGGAAAAAAGTTGAAAGTTCAATGGATTGGTCAACATGGAACTTCAAGATGAATTTGGGTACTGAGAACCACCTTGTCTTTGTGAATAGTAATGAAAGGATCATGAACAGAAGGGCTTGCAGCTCACTGGTCCTTCTTATTGATGTGATTGCCACAAGAAACGCAATATTATAAGTTAGAATGCGTAAGACTATCTTTGTGAATTGGTTCAAAAGGTGGACCCATGAGTTATGAGCACAACCACAACATTTTTATTTTTATTGTTATTTGGTTAAGGTAACTTACCTTTAACAAACAAGAAAAAAAAAGAAAATACAGAAAAAAACATCTTTTATCACAGAAGTCATGAAAGCCACATAAACAATTTCATAAATGTCAAACTAGGCTTTCAGATCCCATCCAGGAGGTGGATTTGAAACTGGAGGGTGTAATCTTTTAACTCGTTCCATGAAAGCTTTGATTACTGGAACTTTACACCAGGACACACTGCTTTGTGATGTAGTGTAAACAGAGTGCTGCTTAATGCACTTTGAGGGAATTGAAGACTAAACCAGAGTCTAGAAGGTACAGCATATAGCATTCTATATGTGAAGGGGAACAGTCAAATGGATTAATGTTGCGTGATCTGCACAAAATGACCAATCTTTTCCATTTGTTAAAATAGCAGTGTCTTAGATTAGGTTTCCATGCCGCTTTCAGGATGTCCATACACCTTTGTGTAGCGTTTAAATGTCCAAACTCTATGACTTCAGGAGCCAGGCTGACAAGTTGAGAGTTTGAGGGTATGGAACAATTAACTTACCTGTTACTGTTGTTCTTCATCATGGGTCTAGCATGGATTCACATGCTCATGAATATTCTCCATTACCAGGCCAGGAATCCTCTGTAAAAGAAAAAAGTTTCACTTTCGTTTATAAACTTTCTTTCTCCTATAAACCAATCACTGAGCTCTTGATCATACTGCCCCCAGCCAATGACTACCCTCTCCCTAAGCCCCTCCTCTGGCAGCAATCTTCAGATTTGGTAGCACAGAAAGTGGCAGTATGACCAAGAAGAGCCGCAGGAGGGAGGGTTCACATGTGAATCCATGCCAGACCCATGGGGGAGAACAAGAGTTACAGGTAAGTAACTTGTTCCCTCTCCAGGCACAGGGTCTGGCATGGATTCACATGCTCGTGAATAAGGACTACATAGCAGTACATACATACATACACAACCACGGGAGGTGGCAAGGCTCAACAGAAGCAATTAATCTTATCTCCTCACCAGGCCCACCTTCAAGCAAGCAGGTTGTGTAGCACTGCTTGGCCGACCCTGGACTCCATTCTGGAATCCCTGTCGACGCAGTAGAATGTTGTGAAGGTGTGTGTGGACCTCCACGTAGCAGCCCTGCAGATATCCAGCAGGGGCACCCCAGACAGGAACGCAGTCGTCGCAGCGATAGCTCTGTGGGAATGGGCTCCCGGACGGCCAGGCAGCGGTCCGTTTGCCAACCAGTGACAATGAGTGATACTGACGGAGAACCACCTAGAGATTGAGCCTTGGGCAAGGCCTTCCCATGGTTCACAGGACCAAAGTTCACAAAAAGCTGAGAAGTCTTCCAGGAACACTTTGTGCACGCCACATAAAACTTAGGTGTTCGAGCCACATCCAGCCTTTCAAAGTCCCTTCAGGCAGCGACAAAGGCATCGGAAAAAACACAGGCAACACCAAAGGTTTGTTGAGATGAAATTCCAACGGAACCTTTAGCATGAAGGAGGGGTGCGTCCGCAGCACCACCCTCATATCGTGGAAAGTCAGATAAGGCTGCTTGCAGGATAGGGCCATGATCTCACCTACTCTCCTGGCAAAGGTGATAGCAACGTGGAAAGCGGTCTTCCACGGAAGGTAATTGAGAAGGGCTTGATGCCTAGGCTCGAAGGGGGCCCCTATGAGCCTTGTCAGAACCACGTTGAGTTCCCACGCCGGGGCGGGCGTCTTCACCGGCGGGAACGATGGGAACACATCCTTTAAGGAAGTCCTTGACCAGATGGTGTGTCCAAAGCAAAGACCGTCCCGGAGACCTGGTGTAGCGAGAGATCGCCTGCAGATGCACCTAATGGAGTGAGCCAGCCCTGCCCTGGCCAATGACAATAAGTACGTATGGATCTGCAGGGCCGGGCTACTTAGAGGGTTTATCTTTCGAGTCCAGCACCACATCAGGAAGAGATCCACTTGTGCCCTTAGCACTTAAAAGTCGACGACGATCTGGCCCTGGGAAGGACCTCACTGCAGTCCACCGGAAGCTTGTACCCACCGAACTCTAATGCTGCAGGAGCCAAGCCTTCAGGTTCAGTGACCCTGGGTAGTGATGAAGAATTGCACATCCTTCTCTGGTGAGCAGATCCGCAACCACAGGCAGCTTGACTGGTGGTGACGCTGACAGGTTGAGAAGGTCCGGGTACCAAATCTGTCTCGGCCAAGCTGGGGCGACTAGGATCATCTTGTACCGGCAGGGATTGAGTCGATTGGTGACTCACAGCAGGAGGGGCAACGGAGGAAACACATACAGGAACAGGCCTTCCCACGCGAAGGAGAACGTATCAGTCATGCTCTTCGGCTGGTGGAACCTGCTGACGAAGCTCTGGCATTTTGAGTTTGCCACCGTCGCCAACAGATCGATCCGGGGCCTACCCCATTTGAAGGAAGAGACTGTCCACTTGATCCTGGAAAAGCTCCCCCTCGGGGCAAGAGTGTTATTTCCTGCCGAGGGAGTCAGCAATTATGTTCTCGACTCCCACCAGGTGAAAAGGAATGAGGAATGTACCCTGGGTGACGGCCCTGTGCCACAAATCCTACGCCTCTCTGGAGAGTTTTGGGGACCTGGTGCCCCCCATGCTTTCAGATGTAGAACATTGTGGTAGTATTGTCCGTGAAGACCTTCACCGCCTTGTACTTGAGGGACGGGAGGAACGACTTGAGGGCCCAGAACACTGCCCGCAGCTCCAGGACATTGTTGTAGAGGTCCCTCTCCTCCGGTAGCCACAGGTATCTGGCTTGGAGACGTCCAGTGTGAGCTCCACAGCCCTCCAGGGAAGCTTCCATGGCGACTGTCTCCTGGTAAGGAGGGCGCTGGAAGTCCGTGCCCACAGCGATGTTGGAGCACACCCGCCGCCATATTATCACTCGACGGAACTCCTCGTCAAGGACAATTTTGTCAGTAAAGCTTCAGCATACCTGGATCCAACGAGAGCCCAGGAACTCCTGAAGAGGTTGCATCTGCAGTGTCTGATCAGGTAGATACACAACATCATACCAAGCAGCGACTTGACGGTCCTGACTGTGGCGATCTTCAATGCTAACAGCCGTTGCACCTTGCCCAGAATGGACGCTATCCTGTCTTCCAAGAGAGCCGCCAGGCAGGAGACCGTGTTGAACCAAGACCCCAGGAACAGCAGCGCATGTTGCAATGGAATCAAGCAGGACTTTGGATAGTTCACAGAGAACGCCAGATCCGTTGGCAGTCAGACAGTCCTCTCTGTGTGATCGATTGCGAGTTCCCTTGACTTGGCACAGATGAGCCAGATGTCAAGGTATGGGTAAACATGTATTCTTTGCAAGCGCATATGGGCTGCCACTTGTGCCAGGCACTTTGTAAAGACTCTGGGTGCTGACTTCAGTCCGAAGGGAAGGGCGTTGAACTGGTATTGCTTCCCCTGGACAACAAAGCGCAGGAACTTGCAATGTTTTTTGTGAATGGGGACATGGAATTATGCATCCTCTAGATCCAGCGATTACAGAAGTCCCCCCCCTCCTCCAGTTGGCTCAGTACGTGCTGCAAAGTGACTATCCTGAACTTTTGGGACTTGATGAAATTGTTGAGTCGTCGTAGATGGAGAATGGGCCTCCAGCCCCGGTCTTTTTTACTAAGAAGTATCTGAAGTAAACTCTGGAGCCCCGGAACCGCTTTGGAACCAGCTCTATTGGCCCCTTTTTTGACATGGCCCGAACCTCCATCTGAAGCAGAGGGATGCATTTTTCCTGTCTAGTCACCAGAGGAATCCGCTGACATTTTCGCTGCAACTTGTCTCAGTGGGCGAGAGTGTCCAGCACCCATAGATTGGTGGAGAAGTATTCCCACACGCTGACAAAGTTAGCCAGCCGGCCTCCCACCAGGGTGCAGTGGTGGGGGCCCGACCGACATCTTGGGCGTTTCAATCCTGCTTGGAGGCCTGCATGCCGCCTTGGGAGCCTTGATGACGGCAGCCACCTCCGAAGGCCTTGGAACGACCACTGTAAGCCTCCTGGGTCTTGGAACGGGAGGGTTGGCAGTACGAGGACGCTCCTCTGTCGAAACCTTTCGAGGATCTGCCCGATTTCCCTCCTGAGGAATGAAAGGACGGATGGTGCTGTTGCAGCGTGCCCAGAGCATGGGCCGTCTGTCGGTCTTGATGACATGCAGTGATTCATCAACAGCCTTTCCAAAGAGATTGTCCCTGTCGAACAGCATATCCAGGACCCTCATCTGGACTTCCTCCCTAAAGTTGGAGGCCTTCAACCAGCCACAACGACGGAGGCAGGCCCCGTTCCCAATTTGGCGGAACCCTGTGTCCGCAATGTCCAGGGACACGGTAATGGCGTGGTCCGACATCACCTTGCCCTCCTGAAGGATCTCTAGCGCCTCGACCCGTTTGTCCTCAGGGAGGAATTCCAGTAGCAGGGACATCTTGTACCATAACTCCCGGTCGTACCTGGCCAGGATCGCTAAAGCATTAACCGCATCAACCATCGTAGCCTCAGAGTAGATGACCTCTATACCGACAGGATCCAACTTCTTCCCCTCGCTGTCCACGGGAGCTGAGGATGATGGGTTGGATGACTTCCTTCCATGCAGCCGCCGAGACCACCGAGTCTGGTGATGGCTGATACCGCAGACACTTGGGTGCATACTTCGGCACCCGGAATTTCGTCTTCAGCCGGTCTCTTTTCGCTGGGGCTGAGGCGGGATTTTTCAGCAGCGCAAGGCCCTCATCCCAGACGTCGTCCAGGAGAGGTACCGCCAGAATGGCCTTCATTCTTGCCTCCCGGCGAGGATAAAGAAAACCCTCCTTCATCTACTCCGGTGTGAGCTTCAAGAGTTCAAATGCGCGGACGACCATGGAGTGGAATGAACCCACTTCGTCCGGGGGATAAACCCTTAGAGGCGGACTAATGTCGCTGCCGTCGTCTGTCTGGCGATGTGTCCGTCCCCGTATCCTTGGGGATGTGGGGCGGCGTAGGATTCCGCTTTCTTTTCTTCAACGGTGGTGGGCCCGGTGTCAATGGGGCCAGGGCTGGTGGTGCCGTCAGCGTCCTCTTCTGTAACTCCGACATCAGCGTGTGGAGAGTCAAAATAATATCCTGTGACAAATCTCTAGGAGGTGTCGGTGGAGCAGGCTTGCTGGTCCCAGTACCTACATCCTTGTTGCCCCCCTATGGGGGGTGGGGAGAGGGAGATTGGGGAGAATTCCCCCCTGGTCCCCAACGTCCTCCGGGACTGCCGTGTGGACGGAAACCATGTATTCTTCGTCAGAAGAAGAAATATCCATGCCCTGGAGTACTTCCACCGCCACCCCCTTTTCTGTGTCCTGAGGGGTAGGTCTCGGGCTTAGGGAAGGCATCCTCTTTTCTGGGATCTTTCCCACTGGTTCCGCCTGGGAGGAAGAGCAACTTTGGCTGCCATCCGGGCACCCTGGACCGGGTAAAGCCCCTTTCGCCTTTGAAATGGCGGCCGCCACCAACTCAAAAGTTGAGGACAATTTAGCCTGGATCACCTGGGCCTTCACGGGCAGGTCCGCTACCTTACAGTGCGGCTTGGCCTACTCCGGTTTCTCCCCCAGCTTTCCAGGGATAGCCGACTTTCTTTTCAATGAAGAACTGGAGCGATGGCTGGAGACAGAGGCTGATGGAGAAGATGAGCGCTCCCCTGCTGGTCGCGCAGACCCTGCCGGAAACGGACTTGCGGTGCTTGGCCTTGTCTTGGGGCCCCATGGATGGAGCGCCCTCAAAGGACTTAGAAGCACGCTCTGACAGGTTGGATCAGGGCGTGGCATGCCCCTGTGAACCACTCGGAGTAGAGGCCTTGGCATTGAGCCACGCTGCCAATCTGCTGTGCAGATCCTTGATTGTGCGCTTAGTAAAGCCACGACAGACCACGCAATCATCCTCCTTGTGCGTCGGGTGAAGACAAAGGCACTGGGAATGGCTGTCATCCGAACACATTCCTCAAACCGCAGCTGGTGCAGAGGTTGAAGAAAGAACTCCCGTTCTCCTCCGCCGACATGGTCCGGCATGCGGAGTAGGCCCGATGGCCTTCTGGAATCTTCAAAGAAAAACCAAAACGATTCTGCCCTTGAGGGGCGATGAAAGATGCCTTTTGTTGGATGAAGAAGAGATAATAGCACACAGGCTTGATCGAACAAAAACAGGAATTTCCTAGCAAAAAAGAGCAAAAACGCAGAAAAGCTCTAAGAGTGAAACACAAGGACTCCCAACACTTGGACATGAAGTAAAAATCTGAAGATGGCTGATAGAGGAAGGGCTTAGAGAGAGGGCAGTCCTTGGCTGGGGGAAAGAGTTTGTAAGTGAAAGTGAAACCGTTTTTTCTTTTACTGAGGATTCCTGGCCTGACGACAGGGAATATTCACGAGCATGTGAATCCATGCCTTAGCCATGCTTGAGAACAATAGTTACAGGTAATTAACTTAAACCTTCTCCAGCATGGGGTCTGCCATGGATTCACATTTAATGAATAACGAATACACAGCAGTACACATAACACAACCACGTGAGGTGGCAAGGCTCAACAGTATCAATTAACACTTACCCCTGGAACAGATTTACCTCAAGCGAACAGGTTGCGTAGCACTGCCTGTCCGACTCTGGACTCCTCCCTGGAATCCCGGAGGACGCAGTATAACTTTGTCACAGTATGCATGGACCTCTTCGTTGCAGCCTTGCAGATGCCGAGCAGGGGCACACCAGAAAGGAATGCTGTCTTAGCAGCGATCGCTCTGGGGCAGTGGGCTCTCGGAAAGCCTGACAGAGGCTGGTTCGCCAGCCAATGACAGTGCATGATGCAGCTGGAGAGTCATCTTGAGATGGGAGCCTTGGACGACCTTCCCAGGATTAACAGGTCCAAAGTTCACAAACTGAGAAGTCTTCCGGAAACTCTTTGTGCGTGTCACATAGAACTTGAAAGCACGAACAATGTCCAGCGAATGCAAGCCCCTCACCACCAGCGACAAAGGGTTTGGGAAGAAAACGGGCAACACCAAAGGCGGTGGAATTGCGACTGAACCTTTGGCATGAAAGTGGGGTGCGTATGAAGTACTACCCTTGATTCTTCATGCAAAGTCAGATACAGCTGCTTGCAGGACAGGGTCTGGATTTCACCTACATGTCTGGCTGAGGCAATGGCCACAAGGAATGCCAACTTCCACGAGAGAAACTTGAGTGGGGCTTGATGCATAGGCTCGAAAAGTGCCCCCATGTGTCTTGTCAGGACCACGTTGAATTCCAATGCCGGGGCAGGTGCCTTCACTGGAGGGAAAGGTCAAAAAATCCCCTTGACGAGCCTGCAGGATCACAGCGAGTATCTTCCCAGGGATCTGGAGTAGGGTGAAATGTACCTTGAATGGATGTGTGAGCCAGCCCAGCTTTCGCCAACGGCAGCGAGTATGGCAGAATCTGTGGAGCCATGGCCCTCATAGGGGTAACCTTCTGCGACCTGCACCAAGTAGCAAAACACTTCCACTTATGGTCGTAGCACTTAAGAGTCAACGCCCTGGCTTTGGCAAGGACCTCCTTGCCTGGCAACTCATAACCTTCAGGTTCAGAGATCCTGCATTGTGATGAAGGTTTGCACCTCCATCCCTGGTGAGCAGATACCGGAAGTACCGGCAACTTAACTGGAGGCAGGACTGACAGGCTGAGTAGGTAAGGATACCAAATTTGTCTTGGCCACGCCGGGGCGATGAGTATCATATCTTGCACCGACACTGAGTGTGCTGATACCACATAGCATGAGAGGAAATGGGGGAAAGGCATTAAGAAACAGACCTTCGCACGGGAAGTAGAGCGCGTCTCCCATGGTCCTCGGTTGGTGAAACCTGCTGGCGTACTGTTGGCATTTTGAGTTTGACGTTGTGGCAAAAAGATCGATCGGACGTCTGCCCCATTTGATGAAGTTCCAATGCATGACAGGAGCGCAGCTCCCTGCTGACCGAGTCTGCGATAGTGTTCTTGATGCCTGCCAGTTGGAACGGGACGAGGAACATCCCCTGTCTGATTGCCAAATGCCACAAGTCCTGAGCTTCCGTGGAGAGCGCCGGGGATCGGGTGCCCCTTTGTTACCGGATGTAGAATGTGGTGGTGTTTTCCGTGAAGATCCTCACCACCTTGCCTCTCGGTGACGGTAGGAAAGACTGGAGGACCCTGAACACTGCCCGCAGCTCCAGGATGTTGATGTGCAGGTCCTCCTCCCGGTGGAGGGTGAGTCAAGGCAAGCGCTAAGGATAGACAGAAGCTGGGGCAATTTGGTATGGGAGGTCAGGGTCCCTGAGATGCATAAGTGGCCTGGACCCCAAACACGCAACTGTGAGAGTAGCAGAGGAGAGTGTGAGGGAAGGAGGAGGTAAAGAGTAATGTCTTGTGAATCTTCTGGAATTGAAGAAAGTCCTACTCAAGACAAAGTGGGAGGGGGAGGCTGTTGCAAAGAAGGGAGCCAGCTGAGGAAAGCAATCTACCTCCTGCCCTCTGTTTAGCAAAACGCTTTACACACAGAGTTGGTGCAAGAGGAGCGAAGAGGGCTAGGGGGGAATATTTAGTTAGAGAGAGTTGCAGATAGTGTGGTCCCCGGTCCCAGATAGCCTTACAGATCATAGAAGGATTTGACTTTAATCTGTGTAACAACCAGGAGCATGTGAAGTCTTTTTAGAGCAGGAGAGATGCAGTCCCTGGTTATCCTACTTAAGGCTTCGGAAGGACCGGGTCATTAATCTGGGCAAAGGCCAGGTCAGGTAGTGGTACAACCTACTTTACCCTCTTCTTGGGAGGTCTCCACCATGGGGAAATCTACATCTCCGAAACCTCTTCAACCTCTCTTGGTTTCTTTTTGAACCTCAACATCTTAGGTTAAGGGGAACTTGTTTTTTTTCTGAGAATCCCTTGGGCTACTTTCTCACCCTCATTTACTGTATAGGGATTGTTCCCATTGTTGTGATGAAGGATTTTAATATCACCTGGGAAGCAAGGGTCAATGACGCCTGCCAGAACGTCGAACTCAGATCGCCAGGCCAACCCGGACTTTGAGGCTAGCCTAATATAGGTGCTTGCGGAGGAATCAAGGTGAGGCCTGTGGGATCAGTCATTTCTCCCCATGGGAATCCAACTTTTCTTGGTAACAAAGGGGCTTTGGCTGTCACTTTACTATACGACAAGGGTCCCCAACTTCCATCAGTTGGTTGACATCTCACTCCTTAAACCATACATGGTGGGTCGTAAGAAGGAGGCAGACACTGAGGGACATTTTTACTGGCGTTCATTAAAAAAACTAAGATCAGGCCCATCTGTCTCTATTGCTAGAAGGGTATCCCAGCTTATATAAATAACCAAGATTTGTGTCAGAAAGTCCCAAATGAATATATCCACAGTACAACACTTGTTGTAGTTGACCTACCACTAGTTTAAGTAACTTAAATTATACTGGGAGAATATATCCCCTCTCCTGGTTATCTCTTATGGCAATGTCTCTTCTTAGTTTATTGTTCTCTTCAGTAAGATATCTTCAAATAGTCTCTTGTCACCTTCTGGACAAGACCTTGTAACTTTCACAATGTACTTGGGTTTTGTCTCCCCTTTTGGGACAGTTGCACCATAGTCCTTCGTCTCACTCTTTCTTATACTTTGATCCGGGCTTATATGCCTTTACGACTATTGTAAACCAGGCCTTCTTGGGATGGTAATCCTGGATATTAAGTTGACTTTCCCCTCCCCTCCCCTCCTCTCCTCTCCTCTCCTCTCCTCTCCTCTCCTCTCCTCTCCTCTCCTCTCCTCTCCTCTCCTCTCCTGGGGTTACTCAGTTTATTATTTCTCCTCTTATCTGGTTCACACATTTAAACTTCCCATTGATATTTATAAAAACCCTTCTCCCAGGGTGTTTGTGCTCATTTCTTAATACTTTCTCTTTCAGAATTAGTCGATATTCTCTTGATCACATTAACACAGTTCCACTTTAATTGTTTTATATTTAGTATCTCAATTTCACTGTGACAAGTTTCTCCTGCTCCATAACGATGTCCCAGCTGGCTCCCAGTACTCCCGCTCTCCCTGGTACCTCTGTATCTGCAGGGGAAAACTGTCAGGCTCTGCACTTTCTCAGGTTCTCTTCCTCTGGCCTGGATCTCTTTCTTCTCCTTGTTGTCTACATCCCACACTTGGTCCTCTGGTGGTCATGCCACCACCAGGATAAGGACTCTCTTCTCCTCGAGTTCTATCTGCTCCGAAAGAACAAGTTACTTACCAACTGGTAACATTCTTTCGACTGGATGTTCCTCCAACTTATTCCACATCTTTGACATGTAAATGTCCACAGGTGTACACTTCGGAAACATTTTCAGCAGAGGGCGTCCTGTGTTGATGGCGTCGGGTTGATGTCCCTCGAAGGCCTCTGTCAAGGGCGACGTCACCGGATGTTATAAATAGGACGCACGGTGCCCGCAGCCTCAGTTTATGTTTTTTCCCTCAGAACGTGTGGCACCAGTCTAATGCCTGTTTGACTGCACTTAGCCTTGCGGAAACAGAGGCTGCAATCGCATAGGAAATTCTACTGAGGGGCAGGCTGGGAAGGCGATGTGGAATACGTTTGAGGAACATCCAGTCGAAAGAACGTTACCAGTTGGTAAGTAACTTGTTCTTCGAATGGATTGTGTCCTCCAACGTATTCCACATCTTTGACAGACTCCCAAAGCAGTACCAGTAAATGGAGGAGGGAAAGAATTTAGAGAACCCAATCAGATTGCAGAATAAAGAAACGCCTTCTGAAAGGCCATAACCTGACCATGGACTGTATCCAGGGAATAATGCTTAACAAAGGTGTGTATTGAAGCCCATGTAGCGGCATCACAAATATTCTTAATAGGAACACCCCGTTGGAGGGCGGTGGAAGTAGCCACACCCCTAGTGGAATGAGCTCGCAACCCTTCAGGAGGGTCCTTAGCAGCCAATCGGTAACACTCCGTAATGGTGAGGATAATCCACCTAGACAAGGTCTGTTTGGTAACAGCCTGGCCCAATCGGTGTCCAGCATATCCCACAAAGAGTTGATCGTCCACTCTGACCCTGGACATCCTAGAAATGTAAAAGCTCAGAGCTCTCCTAGTATCAAACCGATGGAGTCGCTCCTCTTCCTTGCCAAGAGGAGGAGTAGGGTAGAAAGATGGAAGAGCCACCTTTTGACTCAAATGATATTCAGATACTACCTTAGGTAGAAAAGAGGGATGTACCCACAGTACAACCCTGTCCTTGTGAAACACAGTAAAGGGTGGCTTAGATGAAAGTGCCTGCAATTCACCCACTCTGCGAGCGAAAGTAACCGCAACCAAGAACACAGTCTTGAAGGATAGTAATGTCAAAGGACAAGAGTGCAAAGGTTCAAACGGAGCACCCATGAGAAATTTCAAAACCAAATTCAAATCCCAAAACGGCACCTGGAAAGAGGACGGCGGGAATACATTAGTCAGAAGAAACTGAGAAATCATAGGAATCTTAAAGTAAGAACATTCTTCGGACGAGCGCTTAAAGATAGACCGCGCCGCCAGGCAACCTTTAATGATACACACTTGAAAGCCCCTGTGGGCCAAAGAAATTAAGAAAGACAAAACCATAGGAATGGAGCTCTGAAAAGGATCAACATTGTGATCTCCGCACCAGTCACAGAATTTACGGCAACGGTACAGGGATTTGGTTGCAGGCGGCCTGGCCGAAAGCAACCCCTCCATCACGTCCTCCGGGAGGTCCCAATCCTTTTACCTCAACCTTTCAGACACCAAGAATGAAGGTTGAGTGTCTTAACCTCTGGATGGAGAAATTCGCACAAAAAAGGGGTAGACGTGAATCCCCCTCTCGCCTGAGGTACGCTGCCACCACCACCATTAGCTGGGTGAAGACCCTTGGGGCGCAGGTCTATCCAAACGGCATGACCTGAAACTGAAAGTGCGAGTCGCCAGCTGCAAACCTCAGGTACTTTCTGTGCGTAGGATGGATCGGCACATGAATGTAAGCATCCTTGAGGTCCAGAGACACCAACCAATCCTGAAGTTGAAGGGCCTGGAGGACTTGAGAAAGAGTGACCATCTTGAACTTGTCCTTTCGGAGAAGTGTGTTCAACCAACGCAAGTCCATGATGGGTCTCAATCTGTCTTTCTTTGGGATCAAAAAATATGGGGAATGCCATCCCTTGTTCCTCTCTGCTACAGGCAACAGTTCTAGCGACTTTCTCCAGCAGGGAAAAGATATCCTGCGCCGGAGCGGATCCAGAAGCTTCAAAGAGAGTTTCCCCGGTGGATTGTCGGGAGGCCGCTGTAGGAAGGTAGGGCAGTAGCCATGTGCTATGGTATCCAGAACACACACATCTGAAGTAATGGCTCGCCATTCTGAGATGCTGAGACAACCGGCGAATGAAAGGACATGGCCTCATGATTGTTTGCCTTCAGGCACTGCCGCAGCCGCTTCCAAAGAGGCAACTGCCTGAGCGGCTTTTGCACCACGATTTCCCCGACTACCACGGGTACTTATTTGCTGGCCCCTTTGACTGGCGGTCCCTCTCGTTCTACAAAAGGAGGAGTAGTAACGAAATGAACCTCCCCTCCATTGCTGTCCCCTAGGACGAAGAGGCGGAGGTTGACGCACCGCAGCGCTTAAAGATTTTGCCGCAGCTTTTGAGGTCTGCAACCTCTCAAGGCTCTGGTCAGCCTTGCTGCCAAAAAAATGTGCGCCATCAAAGGGCATGTTCAGAAGACGGGCTTGCAATCCGGAAAAAATACCCGACTTCCACAACCACGCAAATCTGCGTATAACGGTGCTCCCAGCCATGGATCGGCTAACACTGTCGGCCGTATCCAAACCCGACTGAAGGAATTTGCACATGGCATCCTTGCAGTCCTGCACGAGAGCAAGGAAACCAACCCTTTCTTCCCCCTCGGGAATATGTTCAGCGGCCAAAGAAACAATTCCACAGAGTGTGTGAAAACCTTGCCAAGGCACATGTAAAGTTGGCCGATTTCAAGGCCATGCTCCCAGCAGAAAATACCTTGAGGGCCCAACAGTCGAAGCGCTTATCGTCCCTATCCGGAGGGATGGTAGGGTACGTCGCCTGCCTCGAGGTGGCCGTAGCCGCCTGAACCACCAAACTCTCAGGAGTGGGGTGAGTAGATAAATAGCTGGGGTCGCTAACGGAAGGGCGGTATTTCTTAGTTAAAGATTTATTAACAGCCGGAAGAGAATCCGAGAACTGCCAAGCACCTGCCACCCTTTTCTGCAAGGTAAAATGAAATGGCAAAACAGGGTCAGAGGACGGACCTTGATCTAAAATGTGTATTAGATCATCCTGCACAAAGTCTTCAGGAGGACTGGACCAGCCCAGATACTCGGAGACCCTCGCCATGAGCCTCCTGTACGAAGTCTCTGCATGAACCCCAGGCTCAGGCCTACCGAATTCCACTTCCGGAGAAGTGTCCAACCCACTGGGCATCATGGGGGATCTGCCTCAACTCCTCCAACTGACTGTCACCAGAAAAAAGTGGAGCCTCATCAAGCTCACCAGGGTCCTCAAACTCAGACCTTTCGTCCTCTTCATAAATGTCATCCTTGATGGATCCACGATATCCGGGTACTCCAAAGGCAAATTCTGAGAATAAATCCCTGAGGGTGCCGATATCGGCAAAGGCTTCGATGCCGAGAGTGGCGACAACCTCGACGTTGTGAGCATCGAAGGCTTCGGCGTCAACACAGGTGCCGACGGCGAGTGGGCTGGTACGATAGTAAAGCGTTGATGTTCGAGTCGGACGGACACGGTACCGACCGAGTCGACATCGAGCCCTCAAATAGGTAGCTGCGGTCTCGCTGAGGACCGAGACCTAGATACACGTCTTCTGCGACTTCTCAAAACCTTGTCCGTATGGGACCTTGAAGGCTCCTTGTGCGAGTCGCGTTGTGGACCGGAGCCCGATGGCGTGCGAGCCACAGTACAAGACCAATCCTGGCCGGCTTCGTCAGAAGGCGCGACCGGACCCGTGCCCTGTGATTGAAAAATCGCTAACATTTTTTCTTTAAACGCTGCACATTTCTCCGGAGTCGAGGACTTCATTGGGCACGCTACCTTCCTCGAGGCACCATCCCCCCAGGAGGGACTGGGAAGGTGACAACGCTTCCTAGAGTGCCGGGATGAGGAAGAAGAATGGTGCGAACCACTCCGGGGCCGAGATCCCCGGGATTCCTTCCGACGCGGAAAGTCGCCCCTTGAGTCGTCGGTGGGAACCCCACTGGACTTGGATTTTCAGGACTCAACAGGCTTAGAGCCCCTACCTGCCTGAAGCTTCCCCTTCCGCAAGGACTTGGCAGTCAGCAACTGGCATTTCGAGCAGTCGTCGGTGTCGTGCGACTCGCCCAGGCACCACAAACAAATGCGGTGCGGGTCGGTGAGTGACTTCTTGGACTTGCAGTCCCGGCAGGTCTTGAAGCCAGACCGCGGAGTCAGAGGGGTTGAAGAGAAAGACATTGGAATGATGAACACACGAGGCGCGCCGAGTAACACGAAGCAACATGTACGCGGAAAAAACGGAACTGAGGCTACGTGCACCATGTGTCCTATTTATAACATCTGGTGAAGTCGCCCTCGACGGAGGCCTTCGAGGGACATCGACACAACGCCATCGACATAGGACTCCCTCTGCCGAAAAAGTTTCCGAAGTGCACAGCTTTGGACATTACATGTTAAAGATGTGGAATACGTTGGAGGACAAAATACATTTGAATGCTGGCATTCCAGTGTTTATCTCGGATGCTCAGGACTCCTCTGAAAGTCACAAGCTCTGCAGCGCTCCTTACACTCCAGGAGACAGGTCATCAGAGGGCGTCTCCTGCTTACGCTCTTCTCTCGGTCTGTGCATCACCTCTCCGCTGTGTCCACTCCTCCCTCTTCCAGCCTACATGTCTCAATTAAATCACAGCTTTCCTTAATTAGACACATCCCCCCTCCTGGTGTATAATGGGGTATTTTAGTTTCGTCTTCAGCCAAGTCCTTGAATCTTTAAAGTTCTTCATATCTGATGGTCCAATATATGCTACTATGGAGGATGGTCTAACAAGTTCCTCACAGCAACAGGAGTCCTTGTCCCCCCCAAAAGGGGCTGGGGACCTCTCCCATTGAGGTTCCACTTGCTCAGACCCCTAGCTAGGGGGTCTTGCAGAGCGGGGTCACCTCCCTAACCTCAAAGGGAGAAGCTCCCCATCTTGGGAAGAAGGGACAAATACCCTTGATTCGTCAGAGCATTTATAAAAAGGGCTCCATGTTATTTTAGTGAAAATAGTTTGAAGCATTTTTTACTGAAAAAGAATGTTTCAATATTTAATTTGGGGGTCCTCCCTCAAGCCCCCCTCCCCCGTTTCCCTATGTTTATTACCCCACCCCAACCCCTTTCAACCCCTTACCACAACCCATATATACATTTTTTTAATCTGTTTTTTTCGTTAATGCCTTGAACAATTGTTTTACGCTAAAATCACTTGATACCATTTACAAGTAGCCAAAAATCGTCTGTGTAAAAAGGTAGGGTGATAGAAAAGTATGAAGTTTGCACTGCACTTTAAGATGCTGTGTCTAATGTTAAAAATACAATATTTGGTCCGGACAAGACTCATGGGGGCACCTTTCGAGCCTATGCATCAAGTCCCACTCAAGTTTCTCTCGTGGAAGGTGGCATTCCTTGTGGCCATCACCTCAGCCAGACATGTGGGTGAGATCCAGACCCTATCCTGCAAGCAGCCTTATCCGACTTCACGAATCAAGGGTGGTACTGCGTACGTACCCAACTTTCATGCCAAAGGTTCAGATGGAATTCCACCTCAACGAGCCTTTGGTGTTGCCAGCTTTCTTCACAAACACTTTTTCGCTGGTGGAGAGGGCCTTGCATTCGCTGGACATTGCTCGTGCTTTGAAGTTAACGAGACATGCACAGAGTTTCCGGAAGACCTCAGTTGTTTGTGAACTTTGGACCTGTTAATCCTGGGAAGGCCGTCCAAGGCTCCCATCGCAAGATGGCTCTCCAGCTGCATCATGCACTGTCATTGGCTGGCGAACCGGCCTCCGTCAGGCCTTCCGAGAGCGCATACCCCCAGAGAGATTGCTGCTACGACAGCATTCCTTTCTGGTGTGCCCGTGCTCGACATCTGCAAGGCGGCAACATGGAGGTCCATGCATACCCTCACTAAGTTCTACTGCGTCCTCAGGGATTCCAGGGAGGAGTCCAGAGTAGGCAAGGCAATGCTACGCAACCTGTTCGATTGAGGTGAATCTGTTCCAAGGGTAAATTAATACTGTTGAGACTTGCCACCTCAAATGGTTGTGTTGTGTACTGCTGTGTATTTGTTATTCATGAGCATGTGAATCGATGCCTGACTCCATGCTGGAGAAGGTTTAAGTTACTTACCTGTAGAGACCCAAGGAGTAGCGGTCTCACTGGATATGCAAAAAGCGTTCGACACGGTTTTTTGGCCCTTTTTATTTGGGGTGATACGCAACTATGGCTTTGGCCCCAATATCATAAGGTGGATTCATGTTTTATACGCTCACCCCTATGCCAGGATCAGAATCAATGGCGCTTTAACGGAAGTACTGGAACTGTTTGGAGGCACTCGACAGGGTTGCCCCCTGTCGCCATTACTGTTCGCCCTAGTGATAGAACCGCTGGCTGACATTCTCAGGGCACGTTATAGCGCATACGGAATATGGTTGGAAGGCAGGAGGCAGATCACTCTATATGCCGATGATATTTTGCTATACCTTAGGAACCCGGACCGCACACTGGGCAAGGTGCTGGCGGAGGTGAATAAGTTTGGCGGGTATTCTGGATTGAGACTCAACCCTAGTAAATCGGAGGTATTCCCACTCACGAAAAATACAACGAAACCCAGGGACTTATGCGGTCTCATATGGAGCCCCACACATATACTCTATCTGGGAGCATACATAGCGAGGACGGCGCAGCTCACACGAGCGCTAAACTATAATGCATTGTCTGACTCCCTGTGTGCAAAAATGAAACGCTGGAGCGCCCTTCCTATATCACTAATGGGGAGAATAGCCCTTGTTAAGATGATCATACTGCCAAAACTTTACTACCTGTTCCACACAGTCCCGGTGTGGCCGGGGCGCACACTGTTCTCCAAGATGAAGAGTGCCTGCACATTGTTCGTCTGGGGCGGGCACCCCAGGCTTAACTGGAATACATTAACTAACACATACCAACAGGGGGGGGCTGGCGGCTCCGGATTTGGAGCTATATTACCTCTCGGCGCAGGCTTACTATGCTGCATACTGGGCCGCAAACTTTATCGACCCGGGGCCGCCGCCACATGGCCAACAAGCTAGAGAATCAATACTAGCTCTGCATAAGATGCTGGAACCAGCCCCTAAACACCATAATTCCTTAGACCCCACGAAGGTGACAACCACAGCATGGGCTAAGATAGCGGATATATTTGGCAAGGGCAGGCTGTATCATCCGAGTATGCCGATATGGGGGGACCCGCGTTCACCATTCTCTCTTGATGGGGAGGTGGCTATGCACTGGAATTCCAGAGGGATTGCGCAGTGTGGCCAGCTGTTCCGGGATGGGCTATTTGCCACATGGGACGACCTAAAGGAAGTAGTGGGGAACACGAATAGACACAAATGGCAGTACCACCAAATTAAAGACACCATGCAAAGGGCTTACCCCTCCTTTCCGGAAGAACCAGAAATAAATATGGGGCTGGGCTATATGTTCACGAGTGGGACCCAAAAAGTCACAGCTGCTGCACTCTATAAAATCATAACCCAGACACGCCCAGAAGGGGTCCACCAGTCCAGGACCAACTGGGAACTAGACTTGGGGCAACAAATAGAGGACCACGAATGGACGCAAATATGTATGCTGACCAAAAGTATTTCATGCAACTCCAGATATAAGCTTATACACTATAAAATAATACATAGGCTGCATTACACACCTGCAAAGCTTCAGCGAATCTACCCCTCCACCTCGGGATTGTGCCCGAGATGCCATGCCGAGGGCGCAAATATCTACCATATGCTTTGGGAATGTATAAAATTGAAAGAGTACTGGAGGGAGGTCTGTGCTGCGCTTGATGAAATGGCGGATCTGCCTGTCCTGTGGACACCAAAGCTATGTTTGCTGGGTGTGGTGGGGAAGATGAACCCGATGTGGCGTAAACTATTAAATTTGAGCTTGCTAATTGCCAAAAGGGCAATACTGTTGAAATGGAAAAGTGTAACCCCCCCAACTAAGGCAGATTGGGAGAAAGACATGTTGTGGACTAATGACACTGAAGAAATGTATATAGACTCTGTACTACCCATAGCCAGACCCAGAAATATATGGGACCGGTACAAGCAATACCTTGCGGACAAGGCTATAGCGGAAGAATCAGAATCGGAGAATACCTGATTGTGTATCATTATTGAAGTGTAATTACGTTGGAATGGTGAAATGTATGTGATTGGCTTGTGTGCACCAATAAATAAAGTTTAAAAAAAAAAAAAAAAAGTTACTTACCTGTAACTATTGTTCTCCAGCATGTGCTTTGCATGGATTCACACGCTCATGAATATTTCCCGTCGTTAGGTAAAAGAAAAACAGTTCCAGTTTGTAACTGTTTATTTGTAAAGCGTTTATACAAAAGCGAAGTGCGTCAAAGCACTTCAAGGCGGGAAAGAACAAGGACACGTTGTCATTCTTAGGCTTCCAAATAATCAAACAAAAATAACTAGCATACTAGGCCAGTGGCATATCTACTAGTGTAAGTGAAAGACAAAGAGAAAGTGGGGGGGGGTCAACGGCGGGGGAGAAACATACAGAACAAAATACTACAGTACTAGTCCTTTCGACACTTCATACTCCTTGGTGGTTGGTCATCCAATGTGACTACGCATGAGTATTTCAGGCACGACCAAGCTAGGGAGGGGAGACAGAGGGCGGACCAGACAGACAGATTTGCTAGGCCTAGTATATTCAAGGACGAACAAGAGTGCAAAGAACAGGAAGTGCAGGGGAGGGGGACGAAGAGCGCCCAGACCAGCAGGGGCCAGAGTTACAAGCAGAGTGCAGAGACCCGGAGCCAGGTTCAGGACTGGCAGGGGAGCCTGGTACCTGTGAGGCTCTGGTGGTGCACCAGGCGACCAGTCAGCAAACTGAGCAGGTTGGGTAGAGAAGAAAGGAGGGAAAGAGCGAAAAGAAAGGAGGTTAGCTGGGGAGAGAGAAAGAGGAAAAGAAGAAGAGGAAGGTCTTTAGGAGCTTCCGGAACTTAAGGAGGTCCGGCTCATCACAGAATCACAGATACAGGGAAGCTGTTCGAAGGAGGAAACCTGCAGAGGATCAGGATCTACCCCCAAACCTCTATTTTGAAAAACGGTTCACCCGCAGGGAGTTGAGCAGGCAGAGCGGATAGCTCATAGGAGGACAGTATTTGGGAAGAGGGTGTTGTAGGTAGTAGGGGCCCAGCCCCAGAAACCCGTGTGGACTATTGCAGGGAAACATAGAAAAAGGTCATCCTCATTTGTGCGCCCCCATAGTCACTGCGACTTTGGAGGCACACAAAATACAGACTCCCATTACTGCACCCAAGCAAAGCGGTGGTTGCAGGGGTGTGCCCCACTCTCCTTGAGAGCACCAACGCAAGTCGGTAAGCGGGAGACGAAGTCAAAAAAAAGAAAAAAAAAAAAGCATCCTGTGGCTTCAGGTCCGACCCGCATAAGTGGGAGGAACCGACACCGCAGGGAATAGCGGGGGAGTCGGCAGTGCACACAGGAGTGTGCGCCACAAAGAAAAGTGGGGGAGGCAGATAAGTGAATGCAGGCCAGGGGACATGGGTAAAGTGATCTATTTTATCACTGCGCCCCGCCATAACTGGCGTTGTCATTTTCGTTGGCGCATTTACGGGTGGCGTAGTGATCACAGATTCATATGCAGCAAACGGTTTTTCTCCTTTAAACCAATCACTGTCCTCTGGGTCATACTGCCCCCATCCAATGACAGTCCTCATTGTTAGGGAGAATTCTCATTCTATGGCTAATTTCCCTTACCTATAGAGTCCCCCAGCAGCTTTGCTGGATTTGAAGGGTTTGTTTCTTTCTCCTGCTAAGAGTGAGACTCTTTTTCCCACTCTTAGGCATGTTTGCTATGTGTTTTATCGGCTATTTTTTGTGTTTAATGTCTATGGGGTTTATCTCACCCTCATAGGGACCATCTTTATTCACAAGTGTTTCACAACACCCTCAGTGCCGTAACAAAGGGGTGTCATAGTGACCCCCAAACAGACTCCATACCCTGGGACTGACTACTGTCTCCCAGGGCATGTAAAGTCCCAATTGACTTTACTAGTCAATCTTTATGAACTAAACCAGTACAACCCATCTTACTATGGAAGTACTGGGAAGGGTTAATAGTTTTTCCCGGTTTGGGTCGAAATGACCGAAAAAAAGGTCGAAACAACCAAAAGTTCTAAAAATGCTACCACCAAAGGATCGAACACCAAAATTTCGATCCTCTGGTGGTGGCATTAAAAAAAAAAAAAAAAAACGGGGGCTGCTGGGGTGTCCCCCGCATTGCCCCGCTCACTATACTTTATGGTATAGTGAGCAGGGGATGCGGGGGACACCCCTGCAGCCGTCTGTGAAAAATAAAAACAAGAAAAGAAAAGGAACCAGCGTGAAGGTAAGTGGGGGGGTGTGTGTATATATATATATACATATATACATACATACATATATACATACATACATTTATACATACATACACATATATATATATATGGGATACATTACTCACCGTAATCGTATTTCTGATGCTTGTATCTGCTTAGATTCACATGCTGTGCATAGGCCGACATCTAGTGGAAGCTGCGGAGTATTACAGTTTGTTGTTCGAAATCGAAAATGGGCGTCGACACAGGGCGTGCCAGTAATACTATCCCTAGTGTGACGTCCACTGTACCCATGATCCCTCACGCGTCTATGATCCCCAGATTGTGTTTTTCCTGACATGAGGTAGCATGAGGAGTAGCGTGAGTACAGATAGTCCAAGCAGATAGACAGAAAGGTAAGACTACAAGCAACCATGCGCCTTCTCTCGGAGGGGAGGAAGGGTGGGTCGCATGTGAATCTAAGCAGATACAAGCATCAGAAATACGATTACGGTGAGTAATGTATCCCTTCTGAGGCTTGTGGAATCTGCTTAGATCACATGCTGTGCATAGATTAGCGAGCAGTACCAGAAGAAGGAGGTGGGATGTGAGAAGGGTCATGAGCAAACAGGTGTCTTAGAACCGCTTGTCCCACTTGTGTATCTGTCTTGGAATGAGTGTCAATGCAGTAATGCTGAGTAAAAGTGTGAATAGAGCTCCAAGTAGCTGCTTTGCAAATGGTGTCGAGGGGAACATTTGCAATGAAAGCCAGAGTGGCCCCAATGCCTCTAGTAGAGTGGGCCCTTGGCGTAAAGGGCAGAGTCTTTTCAGAAAGAGAGTAACACAGCTGTATACAGTTGATAATCCACTTAGAGATAGCGCCCTTAGAGACGCGATCCCCCTCTCTGCCTGTAGCTATGGAGACAAACAGTTGATCTGTTTTCCTTAGCGGTCTGGTTTTATTTACATAGTATAAGACCGCCCTACGCACATCTAGGGTGTGTAGTTTCACCTCAGCCGAGCTTTGTGGGTTTTGGAAGAAAGCCGGAAGCTCGATGGACTGGTTTACATGGAACTTGGATATGAATTTTGGTGAGAACCTAGGGTGTGTGCGTAAAACCAGTTTGTCCTTGTGGATAGTAAAGAAAGGATCTTGCACTGACAGAGCCTGAATTTCACTGACCCTTCTTATGGAGGTAATGGCTACTAAGAAGGCCGTTTTATAAGTCAGGTGTTTGAGACTACTTTTATGCATGGGTTCGAAGGGGGGGCCCATGAGCTTAGCTAGCACCAGGTTGAGGTCCCATCCTGGCGGTGGGTTCGAAATAGGAGGGTGAAGTCTCTTTACTCCTTCCATGAAGGCTTTAACCACTGGTACTTTCCACCACGAGACCCTGTTATGGGATGTGGTGTAAGCCGAGAGGGCTGCCAGGTGTACTTTCAGAGAGTTAAAAACCAACCCTGCATCCAGCAGGTGGACCGACAAGTTCAGTAGATGGGGCTCGAACGCCTGCAGTGCTCGGAATACTGCCAGAAGCTCTAGCAGATAGATGTGGTTCTTGGCTACTGAGTGAGACCAGAGACCCTGAGCTGTGTGGTGGAGATGGTGAGCTCCCCACCCAGTCAGGCATGCATCTGTAGTCACCACTGCCTGTACTTCGGGATCGTAAAAGGGTTTCCCCTTTGCGAGATTCTCTCTTGTCCACCAGTGTAGGCTCTGTACGAGTGTTGGCGAAACGACCACTAGATCGTCCCACTGACCACTTGCCTGAGACCAATGTTTCGCCAACCATTCCTGCATTGGACGCATGCGCAGACGCGCGTGGGGGACCAGGTAAATGCATGACGCCATCATGCCCAGTAACCGCATAGCTTTGCGTACTGTTATCTGTTGACCTGACTGATAATGCAGAATTTGCAGAAGTATATTCCGAATTCTTTCTTCCGAGGGGAAGGTCAATTCTTTCTGAGTATCTAGGATAGCTCCTAGAAACTGTTTTGAGGTGCTTGGCACCAGACTTGACTTTTTCTCGTTGATAGAGAAACCTAATTCGTGGAGGAGGTCGATAGTCCTCTGAATGTTTGACCTGCAGATTCCTGGGGTTTCCCCCGTTATGAGCCAGTCGTCCAGATAAGGGTACACTGGGATTGCCTCCCTGCGTAGGTGTGCAGCTGCCACCGCCAGTACCTTGGTGAATACCCTTGGTGCTGAAGCTATCCCGAAGGGCAGTACCTTGAATTGGTAGTGGCGACTGTCCACCTTGAAGCGCAAGTATTTTCTGTGCGCCGGGAGCATGGAAATATGAAAATAGGCATCTTTCATATCCAAGGTTGCCATGTAATCCCCCTTTTTTAGGAGTGGGATTACCTCTTGTAGCGTGGTCATACGGAATTTTTGGGGCTTGACATACTTGTTGGCAGGCCGTAAGTCCAATACTGGGCGCATAGTTAAATCTTTCTTTGGCACAAGGAAGTAAGTTGAATAGATACCCTTGTTTACCTGGTGTCCTGGGACGAGTTCTATCGCGTCCTTTAGGAGCAGATTGTAGATTTCCTCGAGGAGGATCTTTTGATGTTCTAAAGAGTGGACTTTTTGTCTTGGAGGATGGTTTCGGGGACGTTGCAGTAGTTCTATACAGTACCCCTTGGATACCGTCGACAGCACCCATCTGTCGGATGTTATCCCTTCCCATGCCTGGGTGAAGCTGGATATTCGTCCCCCTACTGGGGTTGCATGGGAAGGGACCCTGAAATGAGCGTCACTGCTTTGGTGGAGGCGTGCCGCCTCCTTTACTGGGGCTGCCTCTGCCTCTACCACGTCCTCTTCTACTAGCCCTACCATACCCCTGGGTAGACTGTTGTGAGTTGGTGTTCCACTGTGTACCCTGGGTGTGGGAATAGCTATTTCCTCTATTGGAATTTTGGCCGCGTGGGCGACGAAAATTGCCGTTCCCTCTTTGGTTAGGTGGTTTTGTAGTTAATTGGCCAAGGGATTTGAGGGTGTCGAATTCCTCCTTAGCGTTTTTTAGAGCGTCCTCGACTGCCTTTCCAAACAGGAGATCACTTTCCACTGGTTTGTCTAAGAGTGCAGCTTGTGTTTCTGCTCTGAATCCCGACTGCCTCAACCAAGCATGTCTTTTGATGACAGTCCCCTCTGCTATAATTCTACCCGCATTGTCTGCGGCGTCCAAAGTTGCTTTTAAAATGCAGCCTGAGACGTTTCTTCCCTCTGCACAAATGCGAGATAGCTGGCTCTTAAGGGGTTCGGGAGCGGAATCTATTAGTGCTGCAACTTCTTCCCACTGATGGCAGTTGTAGCTGGCCAACAGTGTGGTGGAATTCGCGATTCTGGTTTGGTAGGCTGCCGTGGAAGCTACTTTTCTACCAAAACCATAGAGTTTCTTACTTTCCTTGTCGGGGGGGGCCTCCGAGGAAGATAATGGGGTTCCAGCTCTCTTGCGGGTGTTAGTTACGACTAGAGAGTCTGGCTTAAGTTGGCCTCTAATATATAGAGGGTCCGACTGGGCTGCTTTAAACAGCTTCTCTACTCTCGGGTTTACAGGTCTTGTCAGGTTTGGGTTGACAAGGGATGGTGCTATTCTGCGTTGAATAGATTTCAGGATGGGAATGGTCTGGGCTACCGTCTTCCTTTCCCCTATTAGTTCCTCCGCGAAGTCCCTCTCTTCTTGGACACCTTGTGTGTCTATGTGGAAGTGGTTAGCTGCCCGAGAGAGCAGTTCATTCAGGAGGGGCTGATTATCTATTGGGGAATCAGACACTGGGGCTTCCCTTTCGACTGGTGAGTCCATTCTGAAAATATCTGGGCTATTTTCTGGCTCATCCTCGTCTTCGTCCTCCCCGTAATAATCTGACACTGCGAGATCTTCTGGTGTCTCAAAATCCTGGCCCTCTATAAGGGAAGAGTCTCCTTGGCCTGTAGGGAAAAGGCAAGAATAGGGTTGGACCTCGAAGGGGTCTGAAGCCTTTAACGGTGTCTCGACCCGGGGTCTTTTATTTGAAGGGATAGGGTCCCTTGAACCTGAGGGAGAAGATTCCTTAGGGTTTAAAGCTAGGAGTTGGTCAGGGTGTCTTTCGAAGAAATTTGCTAAGGAGGACATCCTTGACATTACTCTGTCAATGTCCTCGCATGACCAGAGTTTTGAGCTTGGGGTGACCTTGCTGGAACTCTCTATGGACTGTCCCTGAGAAGACTTGGACGGGGAAGTCAGTTCTATTGTTGTGGGGGATTGCAAGGGTTGTTTCCTTTGTTGCTTACCCCCTTCCCCGTGGGTGGAAGTGTGTTTACCATTTCCCTTACCTTTCGACGCCTGGCGTCGAGGATCGGAGGTGGAATCCCTGTGTTTTGAACTAGGCTTCGAAACTGGGCCCTCCTTACTCCCAAGTGATGTACCCTTTCCCTGGGGTGCAGGCTGGGGATGGAAGTCGTGTTCGTCTCCGGACGAGTGATCTTCCGTGATGTTAATGGGCGAGGCACTATGTGCAAGTGTGGAGGCTTGCCTGACGTCGTGCGGCGACCTCGACCGGGACCGCCCAGAGGACGTCCTTTCGGACCGCTCCTTCTGTGCCTCTTTCCGAGGTTTCGACGACGTCGAATCTCGGGTGGATTTTTTGTGTTTAGCGTGTGTATGTGTAACGCTCATGTCGCCGGGGGACTTCCCCATAGTCGCCGGGACGGACGACCTTCCGAGGCCGGGGACGTGCGTTAGGCTGTCTTTCGACGCCTTGGTGCCCTCGCCGTCCGAAAGTCCGGCGTCGCTGCCGTCGCTGAAGGTACCCTCCGCCTCCATACCTGCTAGCTTGGCGTGGTGGGCCCAACGCTTGGTGGAGCGGTCCTTAAGGGTTTTGGTCTTAAACCTGCTACAGGCCCTGCAACCCGCCTCGGGGTGGTCTCTGGGCAGGCAAAGGTTGCACGTAGCGTGCTTATCTACCCAAGGGTATTTCTTATTACACTTGGGGCAAAACTGAAAGGGCGTACCCTCCATACGCGCCTGTGGGCAGCGGGCAAGTGTGTGTAGGTAAGAAGGTGTCTATAACCGAGTGTGGAAGTGTACCACCCCCCACTCTCCCTACTTGTAGGGCCGAGGCCAGCGGCCCAGGCCCGAGCCGAGGCGGAAGCCTCAAGGCCCAATCCGTCGCTTTCGACGTTGATCTCCTCCCCGGTTCGGCGTCGAGATGCTGATCGACGTAAGGGTGACAAACGGGGCAAATTAGAATTAGTTTTAAGTGCAAATATGGCAAAGCCAGGGAACTCCGATGAAGTGCTTCCGACCAGAATGGCGGAAAAAAACAATCTGGGGATCATAGACGCGTGAGGGATCATGGGTACAGTGGACGTCACACTAGGGATAGTATTACTGGCACGCCCTGTGTCGACGCCCATTTTCGATTTCGAAAAACAAACTGTAATACTCCGCAGCTTCCACTAGATGTCGGCCTATGCACAGCATGTGATCTAAGCAGATTCCACAAGCCTCAGAAATATATATATATATACCCAAATTATCGGGGCTGAAATGTCCGAAAACAAAGTGTTCGAACTTTTGGTCATTCGAGCACTTTGTTTTCGGATATTTCAGCCTCGATAATTTTTCATTCTGTCAAATCACTTGGATTCGTTTTTCCCTGGGGGTCATTTTCCAGAGGGTACCGTACAGTCCCTCTCTCAAATGTTTCTGGCTGGTGGCAGTGGTTACTACCAAAAATATTCCACCGCAAATATTTCTCTATGGGATTTTCCCAATGTACGAGGCTACCACATTTACTGACAGCCTCTAACATACCCGCTGGTTTATTTTTATATTAACTTACTCCGGTAGGTTTTATTTGCCAGAACTTTTATATAAATTATTTCTCGTGTCTTTCTCTAAACTCCTAACCCAGGTCCGGGATCCTTTGTTCGTCCTTTTGGTGGGCTTCTGCCAAGAAGCCCTCCTTTCGGCGCCACCGAGTCTGGGGTAGATCCATTGTGTGGGAGGGGGAGTAGGAACCCTGGACAGGGTTGCCTCAGCAACCCATGTCGCACTCTGCCCTGATAGGCTGGAGGGTCTCCCGCCAGGATGACCACTCCACTGTGTGAGGGACAGCTAGGCTGTATGAATGGGGATCTTTTTGCATAAAAGCAGGGTCCTGAGGACTGGAAGAGCAAGAGGTCGCCACTGGAACTAAGAAGCCGAAGAGGAGAGAAGCCAAAGACATCTGCAATGACAACCACCGGTGAAGCCCTGCTGCAGCGTCTCACCACTTTTCTCCACACGACGAGAGAAGATCTTCATCTGCAAGAGCCTTCTTCCCTTGAGCTGGGGGGGGGCCAACCAGTTTGCCAATCGCCTTCCTGGACCTGCCTTGGTCGGATCCCCAGTGCCCTGCACTCAGAGACCGGATAGCCAGGCACCCGTCCAACCGGACCGCAATTTAAAGGAGTGTACCTTTTATTTGTTGGGCAGCACCACGGCTGGTTTCATCCCCGGGTAGTGCAGTACCTTGAACCTTCCTCCACGACAAGTCTCTTCCTCTGCTGGATCTCCCGAACTGCAGGAACTGCCAGGAACAACCGCCAACGCAGGAGCCTCTTCTACATTTTAAGGTACTTTGTTCCGCCACGCCTCCCTTTTCGTGTGGTAGTGCTGAAGGTGTTTTAAATCCTTTACCTACCTGCTGGGTTGGCTGCCCCTATCCTCTAACATTGTCTTTCAACTTCTGCATCCACCTTTTTGAATCGTTTAACAAAGACTTGACTGCAGCTACAAGAACATTTGGCTCCTGGGCTCTTTGTGTTAATCCACTGTATATTTATATGTAATATAAGCTGTTGTAGCACTAATTTAGGTAAGAACCCACAAACAGCTCACCTTGGCAATCAATGACTCCAACTGGGAGAATCAAAGCAGATGTGAAGATTTCCCAGCGACAGCCCTGGCCACTCAGCCCAGGGTAATGTGACCCAGGAGAGAGGGCAGGACTCCCAGGGAAACCCTCAATGTGAAGAAAACCCTGGACGAAATCCCAGGTCGTGCAGATCAGGCTGATGGTGGAAGGTTGGACGTCTCTGACAGGAACCCCCGGGAATCACACAAGACACCTTGTCTGCAGGTATGAGAAGGGAAGAAATAGGGAGCAGGTTAGAGGAGAGCCCAAAGAAGGGAAAGGAAAGGAGAGATCAATGGAAATCCTCTCAACCAAAAAGGACTGAGGGAAGAGGACGAGAGTTCGGATCTGGAACCTGGCTGAGTAGGAAAGCTTCGGGAGAATCTGGAAGGATAACAGGAGATGAGAACCAGGTAGAAATACTCAAGGGAACCCTAGAGGAAGGGAACTTACTCAGATGGGGGACTGGCCAGAACAGGAAAATAAGATTGATCAGCGAAGCTGACTGAGAACGAAACTAGCGAAAGCTGAGGGAAGGATCTGAAGAGAGAAAGTAACACAGGGTAAGTCGGAACCGCAAACACAGAGGGAAATGAAAGCATGGAGAGAGAGGATTCAGAAGCGAACTCATGGAGCGTCAAAGGCAGAAGCGACGCGAAGCACTGGCCGCTTCGTTTCCGGATAAAGGATCACGTGATCGGTCGGCCGCACGTCAAGGGAGCGTGCAACTACTAGACCGCTGCCAGCCGGTCGGGGAGAATAACCATCTTCCAACTTGGAGATGCTAGGAATCAAAGCACCGCACAAGCGGGTCCGTGCCCATAAAGACCACTTGCGGCGATATGTAACAGTATGCCCCCTCCTCCGGGAGGGCGCCCCTGGTTTACCCGGATGAAGCAGGAAAAAACGCCGCACAAGACGGGTGCGTAAACCCCAGAAGCTGGCTCCCAAGTTCTTTCAGCAGGAGAATAACCCTTCGTCAATCAGAAACTGCAATCGACCACGATGGAATCGTGAATCACAGATAGCAGCCACCTCAAATTCAGGACCACTGTGAGAATCGGAGGTGGTAGAGAATCCCCATCGCGATGAAAACGATCCCGCACCACTGGCTTAATCTGAGACAGGTGGAAAACCGTGTGAATCCGAGAGCAGGAAGCAGGTAAGGCAAGTCGGACAGCGGCAGTCCCAATCTTGGAGAGAACTAGAAAGGGACCAAAGTACCTGGGAGATAGCTTAGACGGGACCAAATGACGAGGAAGAAATCTGGAAGACAACCAGACCGAATCCCCGATGGTCAGTTCCTTAAAGTCTCGACGACGAAGATCAGCGTACTTCTTCGCTCGATCCTGAGCTTTCTGTAACGACTGCTTAGCCAGTCTCTGTCCCTCATGGATATCTGCAATCAGAGAATCCACAACCGGACAGCCAGAATCAGAGGGAGACACATTCGGAGCAAAGGAAGGGTGTTAACCATAGGTACAAAAGAAGGGAGTGGACTGGAGAGCAGAATGCAAAGAGTTGTTGTACGCAAATTCTGCAAATGGGAGCAGTTCCACCCAATTGTCTTGAGCGTCAGAAATAAAGCACCGTAAGTATCCCTCGAGGGTTTGGTTCAATCGCTCTGTTTGACCGTTCGTCTGGGGATGGTATCCAGAAAAGAGAGCACGTTTAATACCCAGAATGCGACAAACCTGTTGCCAAAAGAGAGAGGTGTACTGGGGACCTCTGTCCGACACAATAGTGTCTGGTAGACCATGGCGAGAAAACACTTCAGAAAGAAAAATTTTGGCCATGGAAGGAGCACTGGGTAATCTTCGCAAAGGAGTAGAGTGTGCTAACTTGGTGAAATAATCGATCGTTACCATGATAGTAGTCATATTCGCTGATGGCGGTAGATCAGATACGAAATCAGTGGAAATGATCTGCCAAGGACGGTCTGGTATGGGCATTCTTGCTAATAACCCTAACGGTGGTGAGCGAGGAGACTTGGCAAGAGCGCAGATCTTACAGGCGGCAACATAGTCCCGGACGTCAGATCTCATGGAAGGCCACCAGAAATGTCGTTGGATGAGTTCCAATGTGGGAAGTACGCCCCTATGTCCTGCAGCTTGTGAGTCATGACAGATTTTCAACACCTCCAGTTGTAAAGGAGGAACGGGAATCAAAACTTGAGTACCATGAAAGTAGTATTCCGTTTCCTTGGAGAGATGATAAGTAAATGCCAGGTCTTCACAGAAAGTTTTATTAAGAGTGGTGGCTGTTCGTACCTCTTGAAGGAAATCAGTAAGTACTGCAATGAACCGAGCATTGGGAAACATCTTTTCTGGGCAAAAAGAAGAAGTTGGAGAATCTTTGCGGGATAAAGCATCTGCTCTTAAATTATGTATGCCAGGCCAGTAAATAAATTCTATCCGAAAGGGTAAGAAGAAGTAAGCCCAACGTGCTTGTCTACTATTTGTGGTGTAAGCATTTTGAAGAACCTTGAGATTTTGGTGATCTGTACGCACCAAGACAGGAAAGGGGGAACCCAAAAGCAAATCCCTCCATTCCTCGAAGTTGTGTTTGATAGCCATCAGTTCCTTCTCGAGTACAGAATAATTTATCTCAGCAGAATTAAATGTCTTGGATAAGTATGCCACCGGTCTTTCTTCACCTTGCTCTGATGACTGTAAAAACACAGCTCCTAACGCATTCTGGGAAGCGTCTGTCTCAACAATGAATTGTTTGGATTGGTCAGGGTTGATCAAAATGGTTGAAGAAGTAAACATTTCCTTCAGAATGTCGAATGCCTTCTGAGCTGATTCATTCCAAACAAATGAGACCCCTTTCTTGAGAAGTCGATTCAAGGGAAGTATGATTTCTGAGAAGGAAGGAATAAATTTACGATAAAAATTTGCGAACCCCAAAAACCTCTGTGTCCTTTATCCCTGTTGGAATAGGCCAATCCACAACTGCGGATATCTTTTTGGGGTCCATGGAAATACCCTGGGAAGATAGGACAAAGCCTAGATAGGTAACTTGTTTCTAATGGAATTCACACTTGGATGCTTTACAGTAGAGATGGTTGGATTGAAGGCGTTCTAGCACGGTATTAACATGATGAATGTGCTCTTCTTGGTTGTTGGAGTAAACAAGGATATCGTCGAGATAGATGATTACGAACCGGAACAATATGTCGGCAAATAGGTGGTCCATGAATCTCTGAAATATCGCAGGAGCATTTACTAAACCAAATGGCATTACGTGATATTCATAATGTGGTCTTCCATTCGTCTCCGGGTGCAATACGAATAAGATGGTATGCATCACGAAGATCCAACTTGGTATACCAAGAAGCCCCTCGAACAGCTTCAACAATGTCCGTGATGTGAGGCATGGGATACTTGTCACCGGTGGTTATCTTGTTGAGACCACGATAATCAATACAGGGACAGAGCTCATCTAAGTCCTTTTTTGGGATAATGAAGCCCCTGCAGGAGACACCGACTCTGAAATGAGACCATTCCGTAAATGGGTTTGAAGGTAGTCTTTTAATGCCGACTTTTCTCTTTGAGAAAGAACGTACATGCGGCCAAAGGGAATGGGTTCATCGGGAAGCAGATCTATGTGACAGTCATCTCTTCGATGAGGAGGCAGAGTAGGAAATTCAGGGTTTTCAAACACTGATCGGTAAGGCTCATGACAGTCAGGAATCTCAAGTTGGCCGATATAAGATACAGCTGGTTTGAGAGTCTCATCAGAAAGTATATGGATCCCCACTGATTCTTGAGAAAGACAATGATGGACACAATATTCTGATCCTAGAAAAAGGGTTCCAGCAGCCCAGTTTATGAACGGGTTATGCAGTCTCAGCCAAGGGAGTCCTAGAATGATTGGGTAATGGGCAGTTCCGATAACATCAAAGACCAGGGTTTCTTTATGACTCGATATCTTACAAGTGAGCGGATTGGTTTGTTCTTTAATGGGACCCGAACTCAGAGGGGTACCATCTACTCCCTGAATAGGAGTAACCAACGTCTTTGGTACCTGAGAGATACCGTGTAATTTCGCCCACTCCACATCCACAAAATGACCAGCCGCTCCACAGTCTATTAAGGCTGGAATAACTGGGATGACATTTTCTGGTAACAGGATGGAAAGAGAAACTACCACCATGGACTGATTGCTGAGAGAGTTATCAAGTGACATACTGGTCTGATACGGGGAAGAATGTTGCTGGGCACTTACCGGTCTTCCCCTAACGGTAAGGCTTTGAAGTTTCCCGACTTAGGAATAGGAGAGCGACGAGGAGGAACCAAGTGACAGTCTTTCAAAACATGAGTAGAGGACCCACAGTACATACATAGTTTCAAAGACCTTCTCCTCTCCCTTTCAGTAGCTGAAATCGGTCCTCGAACGGTCCCAATTTGCATGGGTTCTTCAGTAGGAGACAGAGATTTCTGAATGGTAGAGGAATACTCCAACTGTGGTCGTGTTCCTTTCCCCTTTTACTTTTCATGTCCTTTCATGCATTCAGTAATCAATTTGCATGGTTAAAGTGATCATATCAGCTAGATTAGCGGGACGAGGGACTTTAGAGACCTCGTCTTTTAGTTCATCTGTGAGACCTCTCCAAAAAAGAGTGAGGAGACCTTCATCTGGCCAGCCTAGTTCAGAGGATAGTTGCTTGAACTGAGTGATATACCAAAGTAATTCTTTGTTTCCTTGTTTTAAATCGAGAAGCCGTTCTTGTGTGGCAACCGAAATCTCCTTTCTTCCAAACATGGTTTTGAGGCCGTTAGTGAAGGCGGTGTAAGAATCGAGAATCACATTGTTGGAGGTAACTAAAGGGGTCGCCCAAGCTAAAGCTGGACCAGAAAGATGTGAAATAACATAGCCTACCTCATCTTTATCGGTAGGCAAAAAGCGAGGTTTGAAAGTGAATTGGATGGTACAACTGTCAAGGAATTATTTTAGTCTGTAGGGGTCACCGTCGCACATAACGGAATGTAAGGACGACGGGGGAGTGTCTGAAAAGGCTCTAGTTACTTGATGTCGAAGTTGAGCATTATCCTGTTTCAAGGATTGTACCTCTAATGACATGGCCTGCATGGCCGCCATTAGCTGCTGCATTTGTTGTTCCATTCGGAATTCCGATTGCCAATATTCTTTCGGGCGTCGTTTACTGTTAATCCACTGTATATTTATATGTAATATAAGCTGTTGTAGCACTAATTTAGGCAAGAACCCACAAACGGCTCACCTTGGCAATTGATGACTCCAACTGGGAGAATCAAAGCAGATGTGAAGATTTCCCAGTTACAGTCCTGGCCACTCAGCCCAGGGTAATGTGACCCAGGAGAGAGGGCAGGACTCCCAGGGAAACCCTCAATGGGAAGAAAACCCTGGACGAAATCCCAGGTCGTGCAGATCAGGCTGATGGTGGAAGGTTGGACGTCTCCGACAGGAACCCCCGGGAATCACACAAGACACCTTGTCTGCAGGTATGAGAAGGGAAGAAATAGGGAGCAGGTTAGAGGAGAGCCCGAAGAAGGGAAAGGAAAGGAGAGATCAATGGAAATCCTCACACCCAAAAAGGACTGAGGGAAGAGGATGAGAGTTTGGATCTGGAACCTGGCCGAGTAGGAAAGCTTCGGGAGAGTCTGGAAGGATAACAGGAGATGAGAACCAGGTAGAAATACTCAAGGGAACCCTAGAGGAAGGGAACTTACTCAGATGGGGGAATGGCCAGAACGGGAAAATAAGATTGATCCGCAAAGCTGACTGAGAACGAAACTAGCGAAAGCTGAGGGAAGGATCTGAAGAGAGAAAGTAACACAGGGTAAGTCGGAACCGCAAACACAGAGGGAAATGAAAGCATGGAGAGAGAGGATTCAGAAGCGAACTCACGGAGCGTCAAAGGAAGAAGCGACGCGAAGCACTGGCCGCTTCGTTTCCGGATAAAGGATCACGTGATCGGTCGGACGCACGTCAAGGGAGCGTGCAACTACTAGACCGCTGCCAGCCGGTCGGGGAGAATCACCAGCTTCCAACTTGGAGATGTTAGGAATCAAAGCGCCGCACAAGCGGGTCCGTGCCCATAAAGACCACTTGCGGCGATGTGTAACACTTTGCCCTGTATCACTGACTCTGGCACAGGCCTATTGACTCTGGCTGAATGTGTTAGAACTGCCTTCTCTAGATTGTTTCTCAACTAGAACTGTGTTGGTGCACCTACTTCTTATAACCACCTTTTCCTTCCCACTTTTAAAACTTGTGAAGTGCCATTTTGCTCCGTTTACATTTAAGTATTATACATGCTAAAGTACTGCCTTGCCTAAACTTGTTCACAAACCTATGGGAAGTGTTGCTAGGGTGTTTAAGAATATATTCCTGTATAACTTGTGCTTTCCCTCCCATTTGAGAAATTGTTAGAGTGCTATTTCTGCTCAGTTTACACTGTGCCATTTTGCACAGTTTTCACTCTAGCTCAAACTTATCTACAATGTAATAGGGAGTTGTGTATACTTTCATTGACTATTTTAACTTGCTTTAAAAACTGCGATTGATGTGTTGAACTAGAAGTGTGTAAAATAAATATATATATTCTTTTTAATACAAAGCTTTGGTCAGTGTTTCCTTGTTCCATAGTACTGTAGTCCTAATGTGTAAACCCTGAATACTGCTCATCTCCCTCTTGAGATAAGTCTGACTGCTTAGCCACAGCTACCAACTAAATCTTTGTGGTACAGACTGATACCAAAGGGGATTTATTGCATATACCTGTAGTCTTAATCTTCTGTAGTGCTCCCTAAGGGAACTGCGCATGATTCTGCCTAACACTCTCCTTATCAGCCATCTTCAGATTTGAAAAGCACGTAAAGTGGCATGATGACCAAGAAGAGCCACAGAGGGGACAGAGGGAGGGTTCGCATGTGAATCCATGCCCGACCCATGCTGGAGAACAATAGTTACAGGTAACTTGTTCCTTCTCCAGCATGGGGTCCGGCATGGATTCACATGCTCATGAATAATGGATACATAGCAGTACAATATTACACAACCACGCAAGGTGGCAAAGCTATAAAAGTAGTAACTAACTCTTACTTCCGGAACAGACGCACCTCAAGCAAACAGATTGCATAGCAATGCTTGGTCGACCTCTGGACTCCTCCCTGGAATCCCTGTCGATGTAGTAGAACCTCATGAAGGTGTGCGTGGACCTCCATGTAGCAGCCCTGCAGATGTCCAGCAGGGGTGCACCAGACAGGAACGCTGTCGTTGCAGCGATCGCTCTGGTAGAGTGGTCTCTCGGACAGCCGGGTATCAGTTAGTTTGCCAACCAATGACAATGCATGGTTCACAGGACCAAAGTTCATTAACAGTTGTGAAGTCCTCCGAAAACCTTTCATGCATGTCACATAGAACTTCAAGGCCTGAGTAACGTCCAGCGAGTGCAAGGACCTTTCAGCCAGTGACAAAGGTTTCAGGGAAAAAACAGGCAACACCAAAGGCTCATTGAGGTGGAATTCCGACGGAACCTTCGGCATGAAAGAGGGCTGCATCCGCAAGTCAGGTATGGTTGCTTGCAGGATAGGGCATTGATCGCACCCACCCTCCTGGCACAGTTGATGGCCAAAAGGAAAGCCGTTTTCCATGAGAGGAACCTGGGAGCGGACCATGTCGAGTTGCCCGCCGGGGCAGGAGCCTTTACCAGCGGGAAAAATCAAAAAAGTCCTTTGAGGAACTCCTTGAAGAGTTGGTGAGACTACAGTGAAGATATTCCCAGAGACCTGGTGTAGCGGGAAATAGCCACCAAAGGCACCTTGATAAAAGTGTGGGCAAGCCTGGATTGGCCAAGGAGAGCAGGTATGGAAAGATCTGCGGGGTCGTGACCCTCAGGGGGGAATGTTCTGTGACCGGCACCACGTAGCAAAACGCTTCTACTTGTCACCATATCACTTCAAAGTCGATTACGCCCTGGCCTTGGCAAGGATCTCTGCAGTCCGCAGGCAACTCGTATACACCAAACTCTAGGGCTGCAGGAGCCAAGCCTTCAGGTACAGCGACCCTGGGTTGTGATGCAGGATTGCGCCTCTTTCTCTGGTGAGAAGATCCAGAACTACCGGCAGCTTGATCGGGGGTGACGCCGACAGACTGGAAAGGTCCAGATAACAAATCTGCTTCGGGCCCACCGAGGCGACGAGTATCATTCTGCATTGGCACTGTCTGACTGGGTTGATGACTCATAGCAGGAGAGGCAACGGAGGAAAGGCATACAGAAACAGGCATTCCCACAGGAAGGAGAAAGCATCCCCCCTGCTCCTTGGGAGGTGGAATCTGCTGGCAAACATCTGGTATTTGGAGTTTGTCTCCGTAGCAAACAGATCGATCTGGAGCCTGCAGCACTTGACGAAGATGCAGTATACCTGGTCCTGCCGAAGTTCCCACTCATGGCAGGAGCGCAACTCCCTGCTGAGAGACCAGGCTGCTGTGGTCACACGTTATTACTGCGCCAGAAAATAAAATTATGCTGGAGACTAAGTCCAATTGCTGTTGTGTGATAAGAAAGTTTAATTGGTCTGCCCTATGGATTACACGTGTCTCGGCAAGGTGCCTTTCTCAAATCAGGGCTTATCCAACTTTATTTCTCTTGATCATTACTGGAAGTGTAATAACAGGGATCAATCCCAACTGCAAATATCATTGCCGCGTCCCGCGTTCAAGCGAAGTCCCGCGTTCTCTGCTGAGAGAGTCTGCAATGGGGTTCTCGACTCCCGCTAGGTTAAGAGGAACGGGATACATCTCTTGGCCGACGGCCCAGCACCACAAGTACTGTGCTTCCTTGGAGAGTGTTGGGGATCGAGGGCTCCCCTGTTTCCGGATGTAGAACATTGTGTTGGTGTTGGCCGTGAAGATCCCCACTACCTTTCCCTTCAGAGACCGATGGAACTACTTGAGGGCCAAGACCACTGCTCGTAGCTCCAGGATGTCGATATGGCGGTCCTTCTCCTCCAACAGCCACAGGCCTCTGGCGTGCAGATGTCTGGTGTGGGCTCCCCAGCCTTCCAGGGAAGCATCTGTGGTGACTGTTTCCCAGTAGAAGGGTTTTGGAACCCTGTGCCCCCTCAGGATCTTGTCTGCGAAGCTTCCGGACACCTGTAACCAGCGAGCTTCCCGGAACTCCTGAAGAGGCCTCATCTGTAACCTGCAGAGCCGGATGAGGTAGATGCAGGACTACATCATGCCGAGCAACGACTTGATGGTTCGCACCATGGCGGTCTTCATTGACAATAGCTGCTGCACCTTCCTTTGAATGGCTGCTACCCTCTCCTCCGAGGGGAACGCCAGGCAGGACACCATATTGAGTCTGGCTCCTAGGAACAGCGTGTTCTGCGATGGTGTCCAGCACGACTTTGGCTAGTTGATGGAGAATACTAGATGCGTCAACATCAGGACAGTTGCCTGTGCGAGCGGGTCCGGGTGAGCCAGTCATCAAGTTACGAGTATACATGTATACCCCATAGAGGCAGATGGGTAGCCACCGGTGCCAGAACACTATGGGGGCCGACTTCAAGTCGAAAGGTAGGGCCTAGAACTGGTAGTGCTGTCCCTGCACTATGAAGCGTAGAAACTTTCGGTGTTTCCTGTGAATGGGGATGTGGAAGTAGGCATCCTCCAGGTCCAACAACGTCAAGAAATCCAATTTTTCAGTTGGCAGAGTACGTGTTGCAACGTGACCATCTGAATTTTTGGGATTTGAGGTATTTGTTCAGCTGTTGTAGGTCTAGAATGGGCCTCCAACCCCCTGTCTTCTTTCTGACCAAAAAGTATCTGGAATAGACTCCGGAGCCCCAGAATCGCTGGGAAACCAGCTCCATCGCCCCTTTTCGGGGGTTACCGCCTCCAAAAGCTGAAGAATGTGTTGCTCCTGACTGGCTGAAGGGATCGGCGGACACCTGTGGTGGTATTCCAGAGTATGTCCTTGAGCAAGAGCGTCCACCACCCATCTGTCAGTGGTGATCATTACCCACTCACTGACGAACCTAGTAAGCCGGCCTCCCACCAGGGTGAAGTGGGGGCCCGACATCCTGGTCGGTTCAGGTTTGCTTTGGAGCCAGGATCCTTCCCTGTGGGCAACAGCAACACTGTCCCCAGCCACTGTATGCCTGGGAAGGCCCTCTGTAGGCTTCCTGAGTGGTGGATCTGGAAGGCTGATGGTACAATGAGGAGAAACCTTTGGAAGAACTGCTTGACTTTCCTCTGAAGGAGCAAAAATTAGAGCAGTGCTGCTGGAGGATGACCAGGGAACGGGTCATCTCGGTATCCGCCTTGATGGCCTGTAGGGACTCGTCGACCACCTTCCAGAAAAGGTTCTCTCTGTCAAAAGGCATGTCAAGTACTTTCACCTGCACCTCCTGGTGGAAATTTGTGGCTGTCATCCAGCCCTGGTGATGAAGGCAGACACTGTTCGCCATCTGCCAGAACCCTGTGTCAGCAACGTCCAGTGCCACTGTGATGCCGTGGTCCGATGCTACGTCCCCTTCCTGGAAGAGAGCGATTGCCTCCCTCCTCTTGTCGTCTGGGAGGAACTCCAAAATCAGATCCAGCTGGTACCACAGCTGCCTGTCGTACCTGGCTAGGATCGCCAGTGCGTTGGCCGCCTTGATGGTGGACGTTGCGGTGTAAACCACCTTCCTTCCCATAGTGTCCATCTTCTTCCCTCTCGCTGCCAGGTCCTCCTCCAACACGTCGTCCATAAGGGGCACCACCATGATTGTCTTCCTCTTGGCCTTACGCCTCTGGTACAAGAAACTCTCCTCCTTGGTTTCCTTCAGGCACAAGCTGGAATAGCTCTGAGGATCTGGCGATCATGGAATGGAACTACGTTGCAGAGACCTGCCGCCCATTGTATCCTCGTCCGTGTTTGTCATTGTCGTGGCCGTATCCGTCCCCATCCCTGTGTCTGGGTCCCCTGGGGTAGAGAGGGCCGGATGTGGAGGCTGAAATGAGGGCGTCGGATGACTCTTCGTCTTCTTCGCAGGTGGTTGATCAGGGGCGCGAGGGACAATTGTAAACGGGCCCTGTGGCATCCTCTTCTGGATCTCAGACACCAAGGTGTGGAGGGTCGAAAGGCTGTCCAGGGACACATCCCTCGGCTGAGCTGGCATGATCGGAACACTAGGCCCTGCGCCGTTGTTGCTGTTGTCCCCTTCCATGTCCTTGTGGATCGTTTGTAAGGACTACACCCTGACCCATAACCCATCACCCATCTGTTCCCCAACCTTCTCCTCCCAGTCTAGCCTTGTCTGGGTTACTTCTTTCCCCACTTTAGACATCAGCAGCTCGTATATCCGGGAGACCTCATGGCCCCCATCTGATATGTCATAAAATGTTTCTATGACCGCCTCAGGCTGTCAAGCTAACTCTGCATCAGACCATGTATCTGATCATCTTCACCAGCCTAGCATATGCGATGTATTGTCCTTGATGTAATCCAATGTCTTTCACCAAGGCGTCAAACTCGTTCACCTTCCCATCCTGCCATATATCCCCCATGGTCACTACGCATGTCGGTTCCCATTTCTCGCTGATAGTCCTCCTAATTTGCTCAGCCACTCCTTCCAGTGCCACTAGCCGTATCTGTAGGGAGCACGGGTATGGGTCCTCCATTAACTGGCAGGCTCTTCGTCACATCTTCCCCCCCAGGTCCAGCAATCTACTTGCTCTCTCCTGTTGCAATTTTGGCAACCACATTCATTCATTCATTCATTCATTCATTCATTCATTTTAGAAGGGGTGCATTCGGCCCTCAACAGTTTGGATTCCGGTGTGGGATCCTCTGATAGCCACCTTGCCACTTACTGGAGTTGGCTAGCCAGGTAGTATACCTCGAAATTGGGCAATCTGATGCCCCCCTGTTCATACGGGTTCTGTAATTTCCACACCACTACCCTGTAGTTATGCCATATAAACCCCCTGCATACGCTCTGTACCTTAGTGAAGAATCGTTTGGGCATCATATACGGTATATTCGCAAAGTAGTGTAACAACCTGGGTAGTACTACCATCCTTAACAATGCCACTCTGCCCATCATTATTAAGGGCAGCTTGGCTGAAAATATACGGTTTTCAATTTTTGACACTGCTCTTTCGGAATTCTGCTGTGTTCAACTTCAGTTTTGTGGTATACATCTATTCCAAAATATCAGAACGTCACCATTTCCCATCTAATTTGTTATACCGGCAGCTTATGTTGTGGTATCCTTCCGTATCTACCCAGGGGGAACATGCTTGATTTCTTGGGGTTCACTTATGCCAGACAGCAATGCGTATCATTCCATAACCTCTAAAAAAATATTGTAGGTTCCCCTCAGGGTACTTCAGGTACAGCAACATGTCATCAGCATACATCGATATCAAATGTTGTCCTCCCTTAGTGCTGATACCCACTTCTCCATATTGCTGCCTCAAGTACGCTGCCAGGGGTTCAAGTGCAAAAATAAAAAACATCGGGGACCACGGACATCCCTGTCTGGTACCTCTGCCTAGCTGCCACTGTTCTGATATGGTTGTCGAAGTCTTGACTCGAGCTAGCGGTTTATCATATGGTAATTGTACCCACTTTAAATACGCTGGCCCAATACCGTAATCTCTACTGACCGAGTCAAAGGCTTTCACCGCATCTAGCAAGATTATTGCTGCCTCCTGTGAGCTTTCCTCTGTTCTATAATATGATGGAGTCTCCTCAGGTTGTCAGATATACTTCTGCATGGGACATAGACCGTTTGAACAGAGTGTATATGTATGTTTATGACTGGTCTCAACCTATTCGCCATCACTGCTGTGAGTATCTTGCTATCTTGGTTGAGCATCGAGTGCGGTCTATAGGACCAACACTCCTGGTCCAGTTTGTTAAGGAGCAGAATAATGATCGCTACCCGTAGGGACTCTGGTAATGTGCTTGTATTAAACGCTTCATTCAACATTGCCAGCAGAGGGGGAGGGGGAGGGGGAAGGGAGGGGGGATGAGTAATTCAGCCCGGTAAGCTTTATAAAACTCACTTGGGAGTCTGTCTGCCCTGGGGCCTTATTAGTGGGTAGTAACTTGATTACTTGTTCTAGCTCTTACAACGTTATTGGGGCCTCTAGGTTCTCTCTCTCGGTCTTGAGATTTAGGTTTAGATTAGGCATTTTTCCAACCTGCATACAGTTTAATAAACACCCTTGCACTGTGATCACTTGTGTCTGTATTTACTGTTGCCACCATGACTTCCTTACAATCCTAACACACATTTGGAAAGTGTAGCCCCCATCTTAAACCTATACTGCAAGCCAAAGCCCACCAACATCTGATTCATATGGCCTCAACGGGTCTACAAGAGGATCAAGAGGGGGAGAGAAATGTTGCCCTGCCCATCGCGGGGCAAGGGGTTGAATGGGCACAGGTTACTGTACTGCATGAAACTGATAAGGACTTAGGAACACTATTGAGTCACACCAGCCCATGTATTAAAGGACGCCCCCCAGTCTATCAAGATATGGCGGAAGAGATAGAAGGGAATTTTGAAATAACAGTACTGACCTCAAATAGCTACCAGGTTCTGGGGGTAGTGCAATTGAAGGATGGGGTAATAATAGTCCCCATGAGGTGGGGGACAGTGCCAAACAGACTGTTGATGTGAAAGACAACTGCAAGGACGGCTAGTTCTAAAATAAATTAGGACAAGAATAGAAATAGGGACACAAACTGAGGGACCTGTTATGCATAATAGTAATGCCCAGGGGAACCAGATGGAGGGAGACGTGCAGTTAACAACAATGGATAAGGTGCTGGAGCATTGTGAACACATGGAGACCTTATTTGAGAAACTAAAATTATTAAGGAACAGTTCCAAATGTTCACAGCTGACATTGCCCTCATTAAAAATAGGTTGTCCCTAGGCGCCCTTGAGGGGCCTTCAACTAACAAAAAATCCATGAGCCCTAAGGCACCCAAAACCGCCCAGCAAAACATGGCGCAGGGCGATTATAGAGCCCCCATTGACCCGCCTAATACAACCGTGCCTAAAACCCAATGGAGAGCAGGGAAAAGGGACCAGGGGCGGTGGGTCGTGAGGCCCAAACGGCCCTGTTAACCACATCACCATTAGCATGCAAGAGCCCAGGGAAGAACAACCCGGGCCCCAGGAAGCTGTGAAGGCCAATAATCGGATCTACAATAAATACTGCGCCACAGGTACTCCCCACTGGATTACAGAACCTAACATTCTACCAGTGGGGCTTCCGGTAAGGGAGATGCCAAGCTCTAACATGGGTGGGATAGCACACCCAGATTTAACAAACCCACTTAGTGCAAGGGGTCACCAGATGTGGCTGTCCGCGAAACAACATAATGTGGGCAAATTGTCGCAAGGGTCATTTGAATCACAGGAGTCCCTTACAAATAAGGTGACCAATTACTTGAGTACATAGAGGATCTAAAGCCTTTATTAGGAGTGATATAGTGAAGTGAAATAGATCGAACATGAGCATTGGTGGTGATAAGATTGTGGTCTATTTTTAAAAAGCAATGGTTGGTGAATGGCCTCTTAGCTACAGCAGCTAGAACATATCCACCAAGGGGCACAAGAATTGAAATTAGGCTAACTGTTGGCCCTCAGAGGTTTGGTGGTAGGAACAATAGTTCTACATCGATGGCATGTGGCTCTAACCGCAATGAATTTGAGACAGGAGCCATTATTCAATACTCGGCCTGATATCGACCTGGAGGCCAAAGGGAAACCCGTGTGATCTCCTGGAATATAGCTGGGCTCAGGTTGACCCAGTTTGGTGCAATTTTGTACGGGGACATGACATTATTTGTTTCCAGGAAACGTGGGACATGAAAATGACCTACTTCCAGGGCTCCGACACCTTTCAGATGCCAGCCATAAAGGGTCCAAAGGGCAGGCCTTCTGGGGGGTCTTGCCATTTGGATTAGCACAAACCTGGACTATAAAATAATTAATATAGACTAAGGTTCTCAGATATCCAGTATTTAATTTTATCCACTGGAAAAACCCAGCCGGTATCCCTTTTTAATGTATTCATTTGAGTTTCCACCAAGGCAACAATGAATACTATTGACCTGGCAGAGCGATTATTGGAGACAAGACAACTTGGATCACCGCATTATTATGGTGGGTGTTCTAAATATCCAAATAGAACCGCTGCTGGACTTTGAGGGTGCATGGTATGATCTGGACGAGGTATGGGACATACCACCTTTGTGTCCCACTACGAGGTTGAGAGCTCATCCAAATGCATTTGTCATGCAACCTTGCTCCTACGTATGGGCCTTAAGGCCTGTAATGGCTGCTTTATTAAAGATCAGCCCCACAACCGACATTTTAGGGGCGTAGTGGCTCCTCCCATATGGATTATATTTTTGCATCCTTGAAATTGTGGGATAAAATAATAGACTTCGTAGTCCTGAGCATACCGGGGAGTGATCATAGGCCATTGGTATTACAACTATCCCTGAGTGGACAGGCCTACGACCAGAGTACTATGCAGACTTCAGCTGTTCGCGAACTGGGTCACATCAAACCATCTAACCGTTTGTCACAAAATCTAGTAAAGAATATAAAAATTCGTAACAAAATCACAACCCTGATACGATGAAAACTTCAAGATGGCGAAGTCGGATATATTGAATTGCCTGAAAAGTGGTAATGGCCCGACAAAAAATCTTTATTATTAAGGGCATCCTATAAAGCGATGATTAAGGGGAAAAAAAGAGGCCCATGTTTGAGATGAATGGGAGAAAATGCATGAGGCAGCCATATCGGGTGATTCTCTTACCTTCTGGATAGCAAGTGGGGAAAATGATGGACAAGAAAGGGTCATGGTAACCGGAATAAGTCCCAATACTTGGAAGACACATTTTCAGGAACTCTATAGAATGGGGGAGATGACATCGGATATGGATGCCACTTATTTCAATTATGATAGTGGTAATATCGTCAACCCAATTCAAGTTGTTGAAGGTAGGCAATGTGGGAAGGCTCTGGGTCCTGACTTTCTGACTGGTGATTTAATTAAAGAGGAAATTATGTTATGGGCTCCTTTTTATGGCTTCTGTTGGTTTAATACTAGACTCAAATTGAACAGATCCCCCCCTCGTCCCCCTTCTTGGCAAAAAGCAACTATAATACTGATCTACAAGAAGGGAGGGATAGGCGACCCAGCCAAACATAGGCCAATTTCCTTATTGGATGGAGCAGGGAACATTTCTGCAAAAGCCATTCAAGTACAACTTCAAGATTGGGTGACCCAGGGCTGGGTTGTCTCAGAAAATAAGTACCGTGGACCAGGTGATTCGGCTTTGTATGATTACCCAAAAATACACGGCACTGAGAAAAATGAAGGTATATGCAGTCTTCGTCGATCTCATGACTGCGTTTGATAGTGTAACTAGGGCAACCTTGTGGCCAATCCTTGTAGGGATGGGGCTTTCACAGTGCGCTGGGGATTGGAGGGGGGGTCTGACAGACCAAATTAAGGTAGAAAGAGGTGTGGGACAGGGCTGTATTCTCGCCCCCCTGCTCTTTCTTATTTATGTTGATGAGGTGCTTCGCCAGGTGAGATCAAAATGTCTAGATCCCCCCCAACTCCCAATAATGGGGTTGGACGCCTGCCCGGTCCTCCTCTCTGCAGATGATACAGTTCTCCTCTCAACGTCGGTTAAAGGCCTCAGAACTATGCTGGAGTCCTTTGTGGAGAAATGTAGGGAGCTTACATTTGAGATCAATATGTCGAAAAGCAAAACACTGGTTTTCCGTCCGAGATCCAGCAAATATACTGAAGTTAGGCTGGCCATAAACATTTCTCTCGCACAAGTGAAGCAAAGCGATTACCTAGGTGTAAGATTAAATGACCTAGGCAATTGGTTGCCCCAGCTCTCAAAATCCAGCCTGGCCTTGGAGAAATATGGAGGGGTGGGGGGATCCTAAAATGTTCCTATTCACATGGCCAAGGCCAAACTTCACCTGCTATCAAGATGTACTAAATTACGGGGGCCAAAATATGAGATTTCTCCGATCCCTACCCTGGTTCCAGCATGTAAAAAGTCTTTTGACCCAGATGGACCTAGGTGACCTTTGGCTGCACCCACAAAGAATAACACAGGGTGATATTGTTAAAATAAAACATATGACACATAGGTTGACCGAAGACGTCTTGATTAATGGGTGTACAGGTGCTTCAATGGGCGGCACTTACTTGTGCCATAAACAAATATTGGGGTTCAAAGTATACCTAGACTGGATTCATCGACCCCTGGCAATGTGTACATACAATTCAGATTTTCGCAACCGACTCTGGCATACCGTACCAAACTGGACCTTTTTCACCAGAAAAACCTTCTTCCCCTTTAAATTAAGAGGCGCGCAGGGGTGCTGCCCAAGGAGCAAGCACTGACCAGACTCAGGCCTCTGGCACCACACCTCAGTCCCCATTGACGTGTCGACAATAGATTTTACATTACCTAATGACACCAGTATTATTAGGGGGTGAGGTTGGTGGGACGTATGGAGGAAATGGGGACTATGGACAAAGAGTACGTTAGTCACTACGGTGAGAAATAACCAGGTTACTCACCGTAGTGACCACCTTACTACTAGTCCATAGTCCCCTTTCCTCCATATTTATGGGACATTCCTCTGTTCTGTGGGACGGGACCAGAGCACTTTATTAAAGCATCAAAATTTTGCACAAATGTTAGTCCTTCCTCTCTTTTACGCGGGGTACTGCACGCGACCGTAACCCCACCCATCTCAGCTGCGCCCGCGCATCGCCCATCAGTCCATCAGAGACCTTCAAGCAATAATAGAGGAACCTTAATAGAGGGGACGGCGGGCGGGCGTATGGAGAAAAGGGGACTATGGACTGGGAGTAAGGTGGTCACTACGGTGAGTAACATGGTTATACTCCTACGTCCCATCCCCTTTCCTCCATACTTATGGAAGATTCCCAAGCACTCCTCACAGGAACTAAGGGTGGATGGAAAACCCCCTATTGAACAAGGTTCTTCGGCACAGCCTGGCCAAACTGAGCATCAGATCTGGCGCTCCGGTCCAGACAATGTTTACAAAAAGCCGATGGGGAGGCCCGTGAAGCCGCTTTTGCGATGGTCTCCCAGGGGACATATTTCTGAAAGGCAACTGCAGCTGCCTTGCCCCGCACCAGGTGCACATGAATTCCTTTAGGAGGCTGCAGACCTTGGACAGTGTAAGACTCTGTAATACAGGCAGCGATCCAGCTGGAGATAGTCGCCTTAGAGGCCTGTCTACCTTGTGGATTACCAAAAGGTCACCAATAGTTGAGAAGAGCTCCTAAATTTAGAAGTTCTGTCCAGATAGAACTTAAGAGCCCTTCTAACATCCAAACAATGCAGAACCCTTTCCGCTTCTGAAGCTGGATTTGGAAAGAAGACCGGAAAGGGAGATTGACTGATTTAGATGGAAATCAGAGACCACCTTTGGCAGTAAAGAAGGATTTGTCCGTAGGACCACATTATCCTTGTGGAAAACCAAGAAGGGATGCTCCACCGACAGAGCATGGAGCTCACTCACACGCCTTGCTAAAGTAACGGCAGCCAAAAAGGACACCTTCCACGAAAGGTGCTTAAGGTCCACTGTGAACATTGGTTCGAACGGTTTATGGCACAACGCCGTAAGGACCACATTCAGATCCCACGTCGGGCGCAGCTTGCGAACCGGAGGATAAAGACGCGTCAAACCCACGAAGTGCCTGCTAATCACTGGATTTGACAGTGAATAAGAGCACTGGTCTGTGCATAGGTAGGCGCCTACCGCTGAAAGATAAGTTCTGCATGACAGAACATGAATGCCCGATTCTGCCAGGTGAGACACCAAGGACAGCACTCTGTCAATCGTAGCCACCCTGGGGTCCAACTGTTTGGCTAAGCACCAGTGACAGAACTAAGCCACTTGCTCTTGTAATGAGACCTCGTCGAAGGCTTCCTGGCTGCCTGAATTATTCCCATGTTATCAGTAGACAGGTTGAGATGCTCTGAAGACCTGAACTCCGGCACCATGCCGCCAAGCTGAATGATTGTGGGGAGGGGTGCCACAGCTGTTGATCCCTCTGGTGAAGTAGCCCGGGACTCACCGGTAGCCGGATAGGTGCACACACCGACAGGTGCCGAAGTTCTGAAAACCCGAACCTGGCCGGCCACCACAGGGCTATAAGCAGAAGAGAACAGTTCACCGTGTTCCTCAGCTTGCAAATCGTCCGATGAATAAGAGGCAGAGGCAGGAAAGCATAGGCCCACATGTTGTGCCAAGGAATCTCGAGAGCATCCCCCAGAGAGGAGGCTCCCAGACCATTTCTGGAGGCATACAGAGGAAGTTTGTTTGCCGATGTTGCAAAGAGGTCCACTTCCGGAGTGCCCCAACACAGGAATATCTGTGAGAGGATCTCCGCTTTCAATTCCCACTCGTAGCGGACCATTGTCCGCCGACTTAGGGCATCCGCCGTGACGTTCAGCTGGCTCGGAATGTGTACTGCTACCAGCCAGACACCATGCCGAACCGCCCACTCCCAAATCTAGATGGTCAGATCCACAAGAGGAGGAGACTTGATGCCCCCCTGCTTGTTGATGTAATACATTGACACGACATTGTCCGTGCGGACACAGACCACTTTGTTGGCAATGACCGGCCTGAACGTCTTGAGCGCTAGGAAAATCGCCAGAAGCTTCAAATTTATGTGAAGGAGCTTGGCCGGGCGACCAAAGGTCCGAGACCTGAAGAAGATCCAACGTCGCACCTCACCCCAGAAGGAAGGAGCTTGTCATAACCGTCACCATCGGGACGGGGTCTTGAAACCCTGCACCCACCGATAGGTTGCTGAGAGACGACCACCACACCAGGTCCACTCTCATGGATGCCGGAATCAAAATCATCTTGGAGTCCGGATCTACCGCCTGACGCCAAGAGCTCCAAAGAGCCATTTGAGTCTGCCTCATCTTGAGTCGAGCAAGAGGAAGAGCCAACACACACGAGACCATGAGGCCCAGAAGCCTCTGGAACCACCAGGCTGACATGCTCTCCGACTGCGCAAACATCGGACACGTGGCCAACAGATCCGCCATTCTGTCCCTGGTCAGGTAAACTCTGCAGTCGATCGTGTTCCAGCGAAAAACCAGGAAAATCAAGTCCTGAGAGACCGTCATGGAAGATTTCCGCCAGTTCACCGACAGGTGGAACAGGAGCTGGAGGAGAGACAGAAGATTGCACGCGGCATTCAGCGGGCAAGGGCTGCGCAACAGCCAATCGTCCAAATAAGGATCCCCTGCAGACGAAGATAAGCTGCAATCACTGAGATCTTTGTAAAGACACGCGGTGCCGAGCTGAGGCCAAAGGGAAGCCATCGGAACTAGAAATGCTCCTCTCCCACAGAGAAACGCAGGTATCTCCGGTGTGGATTCCAGATCAGGATATGCATATACACATCCTGAAGGTCCACCACGCTGAGCCAATCGGCCATCTGTTAAGAGGACTTCATCTGACCAGGCGTGATCATCTTGAATTTCTCTTGGGGTAGGGAAAGATTGAACTGGGAAAGGTCTAGAATGGTGCGCAGGCCAGCTTGGTTGGATTTGGGCACCGTAAACAGTCGAGAGTGGAAGCCAACCCCTCGTTCCCCTAAGAACGGGTTCCACTGCTCTGAGATCCAGTAACTTCTGGATTTCGGCCCTGAGGGAGGGAGGGCGACCCAGACTGTTAGAAAGGAGGATTGATGGGTGTGGTAGGGGGAAGGGGTAAGCAGAAGCTCGCCTGAGCGATTGACAAGATCCACCGGTCCTTGGTGATAGTCTGCCATGCCTCCCGATGAGACGCAATGTGTCCTCCCACCGGGGTCTCGTGCGAGTGCAGAGAACCCTCATTTGGCTGGTTTTTCGGTGGTGACACCACCCGAACCTGAGGAGGAGGCTGAGGAGCGGCAGAAATATCGACTCTGTTGCTGCCTCTGGCGGGAATTTCCCAAAGGAGTATCAACTCTGCGGGATTTTCGGTCTAGAAAACCCTTGAAGCCAGAGGAGGGCCGAGGTTGTGACAACGGTCTCTGTGTCACAACAGGTGGTTTCACCAGGGCAGACAAGGACTTGGCGTTGTGGAATGAAAAAGCTCCTTACCGTCAAACGACAGGTCCAAAACCTTATCCTGCACCTCCTTAGAGAACTTGGTGGCGTGCAGCCAAGCCTGACGAGAAGTGTCGACATGATGAGCCGCAGCCTCCAGCAGATCCTGAGCCAGGACCATGGCATCCGCCAAACCCGCGTTGAAGTCCTCAAGCTTTTCAGCGGGGATGAACTCCTCAAACGACGACAGACTTTCCACATTTTCATATTCGCCCCCGCTCTCACCAGTTCTGCATTGGCCTGATGCAATTGCAGGGCCGAGATAGCAAAAATCTTCCTCCCAAGGGAGTCAAGAAGTTTATCCTCTTTGCCAAGACCTGTGTATCCATCGTAGAAGAGGTTGCTGCAGGTCTGGACTGCAAAGTGGCCGCAGCCACCACCGTGGAGGAGGGGGATGGACATGATGCTAAGGCCACTGCTTCCGAAGAATGAAGCCTGTAGCGCGCGTCAATTTTCTTATTGATGAAAAGTCCACAGTGTGGTTTCTCCCAAACTCTACGGACCTCGGCCAAAACGTCCTTCTGCAAGAACAAGCCGGTATGCTCCGAAGGCGACAAGGTGAATGCCCCCGAAAGCACGCCCTCCTGCGGGTAGGGTGCCTCGGGTACTGGAACATCCAATAGACACATGTCCAGCACACAGTCGTGAAAGGCTCTGATCGAGCGGGGCTGGTCTTCGCTGTCCTGATCACCCTGCATGTCATCCAACAGGTCCAGATCAGGCTGAACCACATCAGGCAACACCACAGCCTTGTCCACAGGTGACAACGGAGGCGGGGGTGGAAGAGTAGGGGGAGGCCCAGCAGGTAAAGGCGGCGGAGGCACAGGAACCGCAGCCGGAACCGATGGCGCCGGCGGGCATATCTCCCTGAACAAGCCTCGAAAGTACTCCTTTATGGGGTCGGAACGCATCAATTTTTGAAACTTGCCGAAAAGTGTGTCCTCCACCGATGACTTAGGCGTGACAGGAGGAGGCCTCTCATGAGAGGGTTGTCAAGAGGGTCCTTACCCACTGTTGTCTACATAAATCAAGGGCGCAGATGCCACCGGCAGCGAGACATTGTGCGGTAGAGGCATCCGAGCGTTCCAGTCATAAACTGGACGAAACTTATGTGCACAAGGAAACCGATATTCACCTGAACGAGCACCCCCTACACCTAAGGCCGATGGCGTAGTTGTAAGGGTTGTATCCAAAATGGCCACCGTGGTCTTGGCGGGAACGGCCGCCATTTTGTCGGCACCCAAGGAGAACTGCAACACGTGTGCAGGGGTCGCCACAAGTGGGTCAGGGGTCTTCATTTTAGCCTTAACACAAGGAACCTCGGCCGAGCCGGTACTGTGTGGCCTAGGATGTTTTTGTGACATACTAATAGCCAAACTAGCCTTCGCAGGAAGGCCCTCGGCCTGCCGGTGAAGGAGGAATTACGGTTTGAAACCTCACTCCTTGCCCCCCCCCCCAACAGTTATGGGGTCACCGCAAAAGGGGGATCGATGAGGAACACCCTTCACCGACAAGGCCTTAACAGGCCTCTCAGAACTGTTGGTCGCCTTAGCCTCTAAACGAGGGACCTCAGACCAGAGTACGGTAGAAGCCTCTTCATGCCGGGCCTCGAACTTCTGTTCGGTAACGACAAGCCCAGCTGAGGCCTCGGGGCGCACCCCGGTACAAATAAGGGAAGCTCCAATCAAGGAGGCCTCGGAGCGAGCTCCGGTACCCCACGACTAAGTACAACTAGGTCTACAAACAGCCCCCACAGGAGGGGCCTCGGATTGTGATCTGGTGTCAACAGGCCCCTTACGGAGACCCTCAGAGAAAACTCTGGTACACTTTTTAGATCCAGACGGCACCTCAGGGCAAGTGCCGGTATCAGAGGCCTTGATGCTCCTCCCAGACCGGGAAGACCCCGGAAAGGAGTCCCCCGGCCGGGGTGCTCTAAAAAGTAAGGAAGGAACAAGTTACTTACCTGTAACTGTTGTTCTCCAGCATGGGTCTGGCATGGATTCACATGCTCATGAATATTCCCCGTCGTCAGGCTGGGAATCCTCGGTAAAGAAAAAACCAGTATCAGTTTCGTTTCTGATCTGACTTTCGTAGTAATAACCAATCACTGGTCTCTGCGTCATACTGACCACAGCCAATGACTGCCCTCTACCTAAGCCCCACCTCTGGCAGCCATCTTCAGATTTGGAAGCACGTGAAGTGGCAGTATGACCAAGTGAAGAGCCGCAGAGGGGTAGGCGGGAGGGTTCGCATGTGAATCCATGCCAGACCCATGCTGGAGAACAACAGTTACAGGTAAGTAACTTGTTCCTTCTCCAGCATGGGGTCTGGCATGGATTCACATGCTCATGAATAAAGAATACATAGCAGTACACACATGCACAACCACGGGAGGTGGCAAAGGCTCAATATTAAGCATCACATCAAACTCAACATTAAGCATCTTACCTCCTCACCAGGCTCACCTCAGGCGAACAGGTTGCGCAGCACTGCTTGGCCGACCCTGGACTCCTCCCTGGAATCCCGGTCGACGCAGTAGAATTTCGTGAAGGTGTGCGTCGACCTCCACGTAGCAGCCCTGCATATGTCCAGCAGGGGCACACCAGATAGGAACGCCGTGGTAGCTGCGATCGCTCTGGTGGAATGGGCTCTCGGACGGCCAGGCAGCGGTCGGTTTGCCAACCGATGACAGTACATGATACAGCCGGAGAGCCATCTGGAAATGGAAGCCTTCGAGAGAGCCTTCCCCTGATTGACAGGTCCAAAGTTCACAAAGAGTTGTGACGTCTTCCGAAAACACTTCGTGCGGTCCACGTAGAACTTCAGCGCTCTAGCCACATCCAGCGAGTGCAAAGTCCTCTCAGCCGGCGACGAAGGCGACGGGAAGAACACAGGCAACACCAAGGGTTCGTTCAGATGGAAGTCCGACGGTACCTTGGGCATGAAGGAGGGGTGCGTCCTGAGCACTACCCTCGTGTCGTGAAAAGTCAAGTACGGGGCCTTGCAGGAAAGGGCCTGGATCTCTCCCACTCGTCGTGCGGAGGTGATGGCCACAAGAAACGCTGTTTTCCACGACAGAAATTTCAACGGAGCTGAGTGCAGAGGCTCGAACGGAGGTCCCATGAGCTTGGTCAGCACCACGTTGAGCTCCCACGCCGGGAACGATCTGAACAGTCCCTTCATGAACTCTTTCACCAGACGATGAGACCACAAGGACGTCCGCCCCGTGGTTCTGGTGTATCGGGAGATCGCAGCAAGATGAATCTTGATGGACGCGTGTGCCAGTCCAGCTTTGGCCAGCGTCAGCAGGTACGGCAGTACTTGGGGGGCCGTAATCCGTAGAGGGTTAATCTTCTGTGCGCGGCACCAGACAGAGAACCTCTTCCATTTGTGTCCGTAGCATTTAAGAGTCGAGGACGCCCTGGCCTGTGCAAGAACCTCTCTGCAGTCGGCCGGTATGTCGTATCCTCCAAACTCTAGCGCTGCAGGAGCCAGGCCTGCAGGTTCAGCGATTTCGGGTCGTGGTGGAGGATGGCGCCTCCTTCTCTGGAGAGTAGATCCGCGTCCACCGGCAGCTTGATTGGCGGGGACGCCGACAAGTCCAGAAGGTCCGGGAACCATATCTGCCTCGGCCACGCAGGTGCGACGAGGATCATCCTGCACCGTGACCTCTTGAGCTGGTTGACGAGCCGGATTAGCAGTGGCAAAGGAGGGAACGCGTAGAGGAACAGGCCCTCCCAGGGGAACGAGAAAGCATCGCCCATGCTCCTCGCCTGGGGAAACCTGCTGGCGAACCTCCGGCACTTGGGAGTTCGTCGCCGTCGCGAACAGGTCGATCTGGGGTGTGCCCCACCGTCGGAAGAGGCGATCCACTAGATCCTGCCGTAGCTCCCACTCGTGGCACGAGCGCAGCTCCCTGCTGAGTGAGTCGGCGATGGTGTTTTTTATCCCTGCCAGATGAAACGGCACCAGAAATATCCTTTGGGCGATGGCCCAATGCCACAGGTCCTGCGCCTCCTTGGACAGTGCTGGGGACCTGGTTCCGCCCTGTTTCCGGATGTAAAACATGGTGGTGGTGTTGTCGGTGAAGATCCTCACCACCTTGCCCTTGAGGGACGGAAGGAAGGACCTGAGGGCCCAAAACACTGCACGGAGCTCCAGGACGTTGATATGTAGGGATTTCTCCGTCGGGAGCCAAAAGCCTCTTGCGTGCAGATTTTCGGTGTGCGCTCCCCACCCTTCCAGGGAGGCATCCGTGGTCACTGTCTCCTGGTGGGCTGGGGTCTGGAAGTCCAAGCCCGCTGTCAGATGCGCGCGGGTGCCCCACCACCGGATCGCTCGTCGGAAACTCTCGTCGAGTGTGATCCTTTCCTCGAAGCTGCCCGTCGTTTGGATCCAGCGCGCGTCCAGGAACTCCTGCAACGGGCGCATCCGGAGCCTGCACATGGGAATGAGGTAGATGCAGGAAGACATCTTTCCGAGGAGGGACTTGATGGACCTCACCTTGGCCGCGACGGCTACCAACATCCGCTGCACCTTGCCCAGGATGGTCCTGGTCCTCTCCTCCGACGGGGAGGCCAGAAGGGACACTGTGTTGAGCCTCGCTCCCAGAAACAGAGCGTCTTGCGCGGGTACCAGGTGGGATTTGGCGTAGTTCACGGAGAATCCCAGATCCGTGAGAAGTTGGACTGTCCTTGCCGTGTGAACCAGTCGTCCAGGTAGGGGTAGACGTGGACCCACTCGTGGCGCAGCTGCGCCGCCACCGGTGCGAGGCACTTGGTGAATACCCTGGGTGCCGACCGTAGTCCGAAGGGGAGGGCTTTGAACTGGTAATGACGCCCTTGGACCACAAACCTGAGGAATTTTCGGTGCCCCTTTAGGATGGGAATATGGAAGTAGGCATCCTCCAAATCCAACGACGACAGGAAGTCTCCTTCCTCCAGCTGACCCAGGACGTGCTGGAGGGTGACCATCCGGAACTTCTGCACCTTGATGAACTTGTTCAGACGTCGCAGGTCCAGGATGGGGCGCCATCCCCCCCGTCTTCTTCTTCACGAGGAAGTATCTCGAGTAGACTCCGGAGCCCCGAAGCCTCTTTGGGACGAGTTCGATGGCGCCCTTCCTGAGCATCGCTTTTACCTCCAGGAGAAGTTGAGGGACGTGAAGTTCTTTCCTGGCCACGGGGGGGGACGCGCGGGCACCTTCTCTGGAACTCGAGCGCGTGGCCCCGGGCCAAGGCGTCCAGCACCCAACGGTCGGTGGAGATGGACTCCCACACGCTGACGAAGCTCGCCAGCCGGCCTCCCACCGGGGTGCTTCGGTGGGGGCCCGACCCCATGGCCGGTTCAATCCTGCTTCGACGAGGCTTTGGCGCCTTGACCTCCTTGGCGACGACGGCGGGGTCCGCCAGACTTGCCTCGTCCTCTGTAGGCCTCCTGAGACGACGAGCGGGCCGCTTGACGGTAGGTGGGGAAACCGCCGCCGGAACCTTTGGAGGCGCCCTTGCCTCCGCTGCTCCGAAAGGGCGTCCGTCGTTGTTGCAGAACTCCCAGGGCCCGGGCCGTCTCAGTGTCCGCTTTAATGGCCTGAAGGGAATCGTCCACTGTTTTGCCAAACAGGTTGTTCCCATCGAAGGGCATGTCCAGGACTCTGGTCTGAACGTCTTGACGGAAGTCCGTAGCCTTGAGCCATCCACGCCGCCTAAGGCAAACGCCGTTGCCCAACTGGCGGAACCCAGTGTCGGCGATGTCCGTCCCAACGGTAATGGCGTGGTCCGAAGCCACCTCACTTTCCTGCAGGATCTCCAGGGCCTCTGTCCTCTTGTCGTCCGGCAGGAAGTCCAGCAGGGGAGCCAGTTTGTAGCGGGCCACGATAGCCAAGGCGTTGGCCGCTTTAATCGTCGTCGCTGCCGACGAGATGACTCTGCGTCCCATAGCGTCCAATTTCTTTCCCTCACCGTCCGGTGGGGAAGTCGATGTGGAGGCCGCACCCCCCCCCCCGCTTTCTTCCTGGCCGCCGCGGAGACGACAGAGTCCGGGGTAGGCTGCGCCCGGAGGCACAGGGGGGCCGTGTCCGGGACCCGGTACTTCTTCTCGTACCGGTCTCTTCTAGCTGGCGTCGTGGAAGGGTTCTTGAGGAGGGTGAGGCCCTCATCCCAAATGTCGTCCAATAGAGGCACTGAGAGGACCGTCTTCCTCTTGGCCTCGCGCCGCTGATAAAGGAAACCTTCCTTCTTCTTCTCCTCAGGGCAGAGTTGAAAAAGCTCGGATGCCCTGGTGATCATGGAGTGGAACGATCCAATCTCGTCGGGCGGAGAAGCCCTGGTGGGAGGCGACGACGGTACATCCTCGTCGTATACCTCGTCGTCCGTACCCGTCGCTGCCGTGTCAGTCCCCGTATCATCCCCTCGGGTGGACGGGGAGGAGGGCTGGACGGGGCGCGACGGCTGAAAAGGAGGTGGAGGGTGGATCCTTCTTTTCTTAGTAGGGGGAACACCAGAAGGTCCCGGTTCTGGGTCCCCCGACGGGAGAGGTTCCTCCGTCGGCAACGGTAGTCTCGTCCTTATCTCTGAGCATAAGGACTGTATAGCCAACAAAATGGCCGCCGAGTTGTCTTGCGGTGCTGGCAGAGGGGAATCCGACGGGCGATCAGGGGCCCCGTCGGTACCCTCGTCGTCACCTGCGTCGGGATCCATCCCGACGGGCCGGTCTTCTTCCACGCCGAGGCCGTGGCTTAAGACCTCGACCAGTTCCTCCTCCGAGGTTGAAGCCGAATCTACGACAACGCCCTGCCCCCCCCCTTTCTCTTCCCCTCGGGGGATTTCACGGGGGTCCTATCGATGGGCACAAAAGAGGACTGAGCCCCGAGGTCGCCACCACTGGTGTAGCCTGCACAGGCTGAGCCAGGGCCGCCGCGACAGTTTCGATAGAGGGCTTGGCCGGATGGATTAAGGCCTTCACCACCTTAGGTGCGCTCACCGCCTTATCCTTGAGGGGGGGGACACCGCCTCGCTCCCCCTCCGATGGGGCCTTCGAGCTCGACCGGGGCCTCTCCAGGAGCTTCGCCGGGTGCTCGGCCTTCCTCTTACCCGACCCAGAGCGTTGGCTCGTGGTTGATGGTGCCGGGGAGGGTGCGCCCTGCCTGGCGCCCGTAGAGCCCGACCGTTCGGCGCTCCCGGTGCCAGCGGACTCGCGGTGCTTGGCCTTATGTTGGACCCCCGTCGCCGGGGCGTCCTCAAAGGTCTTAGAAGACCGCTCAGATTTCTTCTTCTTCTCGCCGGACGGGCTCTTCCCTTCTAGCCAGTTGGCGAGACGTTGATGGCGGTCCTTCATGGTCCGCTCCGACATGTTGCCGCAAAACGCACAGTCCTTCTCCACGTGCGTCTTGTCCTCATGTAGGCAGTAGAGACAAAAAGAGTGTTCGTCCTCCTTGAAGACGTTCTGCAGCTGGCATCCAGGGCAGACCCTGAACAGCTTTCCGGGCGTCGAGCTTCCCTTCTCCTGGGCCATGACCGGGCCTGAGAAACTTCTGGAGTCCTCCAAAAGCGTAGCTCGACGAATCTTCACCCTTGAGGGGCGCAGACGAATCCGACACGGGTTCCCGTTGATCGGATAGAGAGTCGGTGGAGCTTGAGGCTCTTTTGACCGAAAAAAAAAAAAAAAAAAAAGTTTTTGAGAAAAAATAGCACTAACGCTCGAGAGCAATAGCACGAGGATCCCAACACATGAACGTGCGGTAAAAATCTGAAGATGGCTGCCAGAGGTGGGGCTTAGGTAGAGGGCAGTCATTGGCTGTGGTCAGTATGACGCATAGACCAGTGATTGGTTATTACTACGAAAGTCAGATCAGAAACGAAACTGATACTGGTTTTTTCTTTACCGAGGATTCCCAGCCTGACGACGGGGAATATTCATGAGCATGTGAATCCATGCCAGACCCCATGCTGGAGAACTTACCAGGCGTTGTTTCTTCTCGTCGATGAAGGATTGGAAATGCGTAGGAGGAGCGCGCTGGAACAACTCCTCCCACCGCTCTAGCTGACGTTGAAGCGCCCGGAACGAAAGGGAATCGCAATAAAAAAACAAGTCCCAGTGGTGGTCAGGACCCAAACACTCTAAACAAAGAGGATGGGGATCCGCCCTAGCGAAGCGTCACTGACAGGAAAAACAATTTGGGAAGTCTAGATGAAAAGGCATAGACAGACTATTACGCGATCGCAAGCGAGATCCAGAGAGGAGAAAATGGGAAGGAAAAACCTTCCACAGATGCAAGTGCGTCCAGTCTCGAATGAGCGGAGGAAAGGAGTGATGGGCGATGCGTGGGGCGGAGCTAAGATGGGCGGGGTTACGGCTGCGTGCAGTATCCCGTGTAAAAGAGAGGAAGGACTAAAATGTTTGCAAAATTTTGATGCTTTTACAAAGTGCTCCGGTCCCGTCCCACAGGACGGAGGAATGTCCCATAAGTATGGAGGAAAGGGGACGGGACGTAGGAGTATTACCCTTACGTCCCATCCTCTTTCCTCCACGCTGTATGGGCGATTACAACCGATTGTAGCCCCAAGGTGGAGAGGAGACCCTCCTTAAGCAAATAGGGTCCTGAGAACCGTCTGTCCGAAAACCGCTTCAGATCTAGAGCCGGCATCCAAACAGTAATGCTTGGAGAAAGCTGAGGCAGAGGCCCACGTGGCCGCCCTGCTTATGACTTGCCAAAGGACATGGCGCTGGAATGCGATGGCCGTTGCCTTGGCCCTGACTGAATGGGCATGCATGTTGGCCGGGATTGGCTTGTGCTGGCCCTCATATGCTTCTTTGATGGCAGAGACCATCCAGCGGGATATGGAAGCCTTAGAGGCCTGATAGCCTGGTCTTGTGCCTCTGAAAGTGACAAACAGGGCGTTCGATTTGTGGAAGCCCTTCGTCCTGTCCAAGTAGAATTTCAGGGCACGCCTGACATCCAAGCAGTGCAGCACTCTGTGCTTCGTCCTTGGATTCGGGAAAAAGGGAGGGAAGGACTACTCCCTCGTTCAAGTGGAAAGCAGACGGAACCTTGGGCAGAAATGCCGGGTGAGTCCGCAGGACTACTTTGTCCTTGTGAAAGGTAGTATATGGTTCTTAGGCGACCAGTGCCTCGATTTCGCCGACTCTACAAGCTGAGGTGAAGCCAACTAGTAAAGCCGTCTTGATGGTGACTAGCCTGATGTCCGACGCCATTGGCTCGAGCAATTGTGCGCCACGGCGCCCAAGACTATGTTAAGGTCCCACCCGTTGTGCGGTCTCTTGACGGGCGTGTAGAGCCCTGCGAGTCCAGTCAGAGGTTTCTTGACGATAGGATTGGAGGATGAGAAGATGCCTTCCTCCGAGTTACTGTAAGCCACATTGGCTGCAAGGTATGTGCGGCAGGTGTCCACCTGCACGCCAGAGTGGGTGAGGTGCACCGAGAAGGAGAGAGCGTGGTCTAAGGTGGATGCCATGGGGCGATTCCCCTGGAGTCTGCCCAGTGCCAGAATCTGGTTCATTTGCTTTTGTACTGGGATCTGGTAGCCTTGCTCTTGGCGCCCTGTATGATCTCCAGACTGGCCTGTGACAGGCTGAGGTGTCGAAGCGTTACCTGCTCAAGTACTACGCTGTGAGGGCTACTTTCCATGGCACCGGGTGGATGACTCAGCCCCCTCCCCTGCTGTGCCAGAAGATGTGGTAGGCCTATCGGGAGGTGAATCGGGGGCACCTCCGAGAGACTGAGAAGCTCTGAAAACCATGGCCTGGCCGGCCACCATGGAGCTATTAGAATGATGAAGAGTTGGTGAGACTCCTTGTTCTTGCAAATTACCCAGGGATGTGGGCAGAAAGGCGTAGGCTTTCATGCCGATCCACTGGAGGTGAAAAGCGTCACCCAGAGAGCCGGGGCCCTGACCTTGTCAGGATGCAAACTGGGGACACTTCTTGTTGTGCTAGGTGGCAAAGAAATCCACCGGGGGTTGACCCCACGTTTTGAAGATCTCCTGAATAACAAGGTTGTTTAGCTGGCACTCGTAATTGTCCACTCCCAGCCTGCTGAGCCGGTCCACTTCCAGGTTGGATTCCCCTGGGAGGTGGACTGCCGTGAGGTAAATGTCATTTTCCACGGCCCACTCCCACATGCTGATCGCCAGTCTGCACAGAGGAGGGGATCTGGTGCCTCCCTGCTTGTTGACTTAGTACATGCTGGACGAGTTGTCCCTCTGGATGAGGACAACCTTGCCCCTAAGAAGTGGTAGGAAGGCACTGAGCACCAGCCAGATGGCATTCAGCTCTAGCCAATTGATGTGGTATTCCTGCTCCTGTCGAGTCCATGTGCCGTGGGCCGAGAGATCGTTCAGGGTGGCTCCCCAGCCTTCGAGCAGGTAATCTGTGCTGACGGCAGCCTGCGGAGTGGGCAGACGGAAGGGCTTGCCCATCCGTAGGTTGCAGTCTCTGGACCACCAAGTTAGGTCTGTGTGGAAAGTTGGAGGAACGTTGATCAGCTCGGATTGAGATCCCTGCTCCTGGTTCCATGAGGCTGCGAAGTGCAGGTGAATCCTACCTCATCCTTAGTCTTGTGTGCGGGACAGCTAATAGGACTGCTGCCATTAGACTCAGGAGATGTTGTTACCACCATGCCGAGGTTGCTTCTCTGCTGAGGAAGTGGGTGGTCTCCCTCTTGATAGCTGAGGTTTTGTCCTCCGAAGGAAACACCTTCTGGGAGCAAGTGTCCCAGATGAGCCCCAAAAATGTCAGTCTGCATAGGTCGCAGCTGCGACTTCTTGAGGTCGAGAGAAAAGCCCAGATCATGCATAGTGTTCATAAGGGCATGGGAAGAGTGGTGAACTGCTTCCGGAGATGTAGCCCTGACGAGCCAGTCGACGAGGTATGGGTAAATGTGGAGGCCCTGCACTCTGAGGGCGGCCACCACTGCATTCATGAGCCTGGTGAAGACCCTGGGTGCCGAGTTGAGGCCAAACGGAATGACCTTGTACTGAAAATGGTAGCCCATGATCCTGAACCGGAGGAAAGAACGATGGGGCTGCTAGATCGGGACGTGCAGGTAGGCTTCCTTCAGGACCAGGGAGCACATCCAGTCTCCCTTATCCAATGTCTCCGCTATAAAAGCTGGCGTAACCATCTTGAATTTTTGCAGGGGTAAGGAGAGGTTCAGGGTGGAAAGGTCCAGCACAACTCTCTTGCCCGCCTGGTTCTTTACTGAATGGCAAAAATCCTGTAGTAAAAGCCAAAGCCTCGCTGGGAGGCTGGGACTTCCTTTACTGCATGGCTCTCTACGAGCGACTGGATCTCTGCCAAAAGAGTAGCTGTCCCAACCTGTGGAAGTGCAGGGGAGGAGAGGAGAGGCTGGGATAGGGAGGCGGTACCCCGTGGATACTACGGAGAGGATCCAAGGGTCCGCAAAATTCTGGTGCCAGAAATGTGCATGGAGAGCTAGCCTGTCCCCCCCCACCAGAGACACATGGAACCGAAGGGACGTGTCATGCCTTCTTTCCCTCTGAGGCGGTCGCGGAGGAGGGGGACTGGAAAAAAGCCCTTACTGCCCCCCACCCCCATTTTTGTTGCTTGCACTGGTTCTGAGATGGCGAGCGGTCCGGCTGCCTGGATCTACGTTCCTGGAAGCCTCGGAACCCTCCATACGTACGACTCCTCTCCGAGCGCTGCCGAGATTGGGTGTACGCTTTGGGCCTGGTCTTTGTAAGGATGGATAAAGACTTGGCCGTTTGTGAGCTGTTTTTCTTTTTGTCCAGCTCTTCATCCGTGGAGGAGTGGAACAGGCCCCCACCCCACCCCTCGAACGGTAGATCTAGTATGCGTTCCTGGACGTCCAGGTTGAATTTTTTTGCCTGGAGCCAGGCTGTCCTTCACATGTCCGTGGCAATGCAGATGGCACGGCCAGTGGTGTCAACATGGGCCACTGTGGATTCCATGAGATTGTGCGCCACCAGCTTAGCCTCGGCTAGCCCCACCTTAAAATGTGATTGGCTCTGGGCGTGGAGTTCCAGAAAGAAGTCCGCAATTTCCCGCCATGATCTTTGGGTGGAGGCAGCCAGCATGGCATCTGCGTTGGCCTGACGAAGATGCAAGGAGGCGTTGGAATACAGTGTTTTGCTGCATGCCTCCCAGATCATCTCCTCCTTGCCTACCAGCGCTGCAGAGGAGTCGGCTGAGGACAATTGAGGCTTGCAGTACAGTGATGCTGCAGCGATCACAGAGGAGTGCGGCTCAGGATGGCCCGAGAGCAAGAGTGTATCCCCCTCCATCTGCCTATACTTGGCGTCCAGGCGTCGATTGATTGGCTGGGCCGAATGGGGTTGAGCCAACCCTTCTTGGCCAGGGATACTACATCGGTTTGCATAGGAATCCCCATTTTGGCAGAGGGGCGTCATGTGAGCACTTCAGCCAGGACAGCCTCTGCCGGCTGCTCGACCTTGGGCTGGGGCAGGCCCAGATACTCTGCCAGCCCAGCAAGACGTTTGTGGAAGGCCCTCGCTGAGGATGGCCTGTCAGGACCCCCCTCCTTATCCGTATTCTGTGGATCTGGGGGATCCTGTGGAGGAGGAGTAGTTGGCGCCGGAGGCTGGGGTACAGGCACTGCGGCCAGAGGCTGAGGAGGCGGCGGAGGATGGGACGGAACCGCCTGAGTAGGCGGCTGCGGAGCCGGAGGAGCGGCTGTGCAGGGGTCTGGGGCACCTACTGAGGCATCTGTGGTGCCACTAGCATTGCGGTAAGGACTTCCCTGAGGGCGTCTTTCAGGATAACCTCCATCCGAGGTGACTTCATGGAGGCCTAGGAACTTCTCGAAGAGGCCCTCTTCACTGGCCGATGAGGTGGCAGGGGTGCTGACAGGGTACTGGGGAGCTGCTGTAACCGTCACCGGGAGGATCCGAGGATTCCTCGGCCCGAAGGCCGGTAGCTGCAGCAGTTCCGGTGCACATGCTGGTAGAAAGACCTAACCTGTCCCTCCCTCGCGGTAGAGTACCTGGGAAGGAGTCTCCTTTGCGGGGTCGATGGAGTATATCAGCCCTACCTTGGGCTTGGTTCGATGTTTCACGAAGTTCTTGAGGTCCTCTGGATGCGACTTCTGGAAGAGCTCCCTCCAACCTGGCGAGTCTGTTCATACCCTGTCCATATGCATCCAAAGGAAAGCTGCCCCGTGCAAAAGAGGGGTAGACTGTAGGCCACATACCTGGTTGAGGCCAGTCTCACCGTAACACTTGTTCTTCGCCAAATTCCTGGAATGGCGTCGGACGGGTGCATCTGTCTGGCACGGTGGCCATTTTGTCGAGCTGCCTGCCACGTGCCTGCAACGTGTTGCTTAGCCCGGCTGGACCCAGCCTCGTTCAAGACTCATGCATGTGGATCACAAGACCTACCCTGCTCCTCTGGCCTAATCCTGGTAGGTGTGACACCTTCGACCCGGCAGTCAGTAGAGCTGCGGACGTATTGCCGGTATTCAGGCGTAGCCCCTCAGACATGGTGCCAGTACAAGGGCAGAGCCCCTCGGGTGAAGATCGGGTAAAAGAACCTTCAGGTCCTTCAACACCGTCACCGGGAGGATCCGAGGATTCCTCGGCCCGAAGGCCGGTAGCTGCAGCAGTTCCGGTGCACATGCTGGTAGAAAGACCTAACCTGTCCCTCCCTCGCGGGAGAGTACCTGGTAAGGAGTCTCCTTTGCGGGGTGCGATGGAGTATATCAGCCCTACCTTGGGCTTGGTTCGATGTTTCACGAAGTTCTTCAGGTCCTCTGGATGCGACTTCTGGAAGAGCTCCCTCCAACCTGGCGAGTCTGTTCTTCAGTGCTTTCCAAGACAGCTAGCCGCATGCTGAACAAGCTTGCCAACCGTGGTCTGGGCCAAGGCAACATAGGCAGAGTGCGTGGGTGTCTGAAGTTGGGAATAGCCCGTTGCAGGCTGGACACCTGATGAACCCTGTAGAAGTCTTTATGCGCAGGGGAGGAGCGTGACGCCTGAGGACCGAGTGCCGGAATGACAAAAAGACAAAAAAGAAGACAAAGAGAAGAAGTATCTGCACATGGAATTACATGGCCGAAGCCAAACCCAGGAGCACTGGTGAATTCGGCCCGTTCCAGTCGACGCAGTAAAGGGGACTGAGGTGTGGCGCCGGAGGGCGGAGTCAGGGCAGCGCATGCTCCCTGTGCGCCTCCAAATTTAAAGGGGAAGAAGGTTTTTTCTGGTGAAAAATGTTCCGTATCCCGTCCCTTGGAAGGGACGCCCATACAGTATTGAGGAAAGGCGACGGGACATAAGAGTACTGAATCAGATGGTAAGGCAATATGATAGGAGTTTCTAATCTGGATTAACTGGTATTGCTGAGTAGAACTGCTTGAGATTATGTATATAGAAACCATCTCAGGTTTTATTAATGGTCTTTTATTATATATTTTTATTATGAAATGGAAGCTGTACTAAACCATAGGAATTGAGTAAGGTTTTAGATATTATTGTAATTAAATGTGTGTGTGAAGTGAAAGCAGTACGAAACTTTAGGAATTGTGAAAGGTTTTAGGTAATGTAAAATAATGTGTTTTATGGCGAATTACTAGACTGTCGAATAAAAGCTATTTGATGATGATGATGATGATAGTAGGATAAGCAGCTGCTCTGGAAGTGGACGTGGCAGCTTGTATAACTAAACTCTCAGGGGTTGGGGTTTTTGAGAGAAAGTCTGGGTCCATACTAGAAGATTTTTATTTCCCTGTAAGGCTATTACTAACAGCTGGATTAGTATCTGGCGTGTCCCAGTTTGCCATAACCCACCTCTGCAAAGCAGAATAGAAGGGTAAGATTGTTTTTTTTTCTGGACCATTGTCTAATATATAAGTCAGGTCGACCTGCTGATACACTAATCTGTCTCCCCCATCCAAGGTATTCCATGACTATTAATCAACTGTCAATATGATGCTTCGAATGTTCAGCTGGGAGGTGTAGCAAAATCTAGTTCAGGGAAAGTGTCCAAAACACTTGCACTCTTCAAGTGGTCATAAAGGTTTTCCATCCTGGACTCTTCAGCCATGAGAGCCTTTGGAATATTTGGTGTCCCATATTCAAGGCCAAATGGTGTAGTGTCCTGATCTGAAGTGTCTACCTCCACAAAAATTGAAGAGGAACTTTAAAAAGACTTTTTTGGGCAAGGGCTTAATGGTTGTTTTATAATTTTCTTCGGAGGCGTCGATGGCTTCAGGTTTCACCCTCGACAGACTCGACCCATGACTCGAAGGAGTCACCAAGGGAAGAGGAGTAGGCATGTCCTCGACCTGAAGGCTCTGGAGGGGTTGACAGTTTTTGGCTTGGGCTGAAGGGTGTAGGAACTTAAATGTCCTTGGACACAGGGTTGTGGTCCTTAAACGGTTCTCTCAAAGGGGCTGGAGCCACCGTCTCAAATATTTTCATCATCTGAAGACGAAAAGTCTCCCACTCAGCCCTAGAGGTTGACCTACCTGGGCAGGACACTTGCGGTCAGGAGAGGAATCTGAGGACGACGAACGGGACCTGTGACGCCTCTTAGATCTTTGTCAGGATGACGAAGACGAGTGACAGGAGATGCTATGAGAACGATAGTGTTTTTTTTCATGCTTTCTCGGAGGAGACGCAACCCTCGAACTTCGCTCATCAGAAGTTTTTTTGACAGCATCGACAGGGAAACTTATGGCTGCAGACTTATTTGGGGTCGGAGGGGGGTAGACCTACCTGCTGCAGGTTTCCCCTTCCATTTCTGCAGAGCCTTTCCTGTCATCAACTGACAGGAACTGCAATCTGCCATCATGTGTTGAACCCCAAGACACCAAAGGCAAACGCAGTGTGAGTCCGTGATCGACATTAAGAATGTGTGGGAGGACGCAATCCATTCAAAAGATATTTTACCATTAAAAGCCTTCTGGAACTAGGAGGCAGTCGGGAATAATTGTACAGCCAAGTGAATATCCAGGCATGTGATGAGTCCATCAGGAAAAATGAAAGCAGGGTTATTGTTAAAAACATTGATGGACCAGCAAAATGTATTGTGGCTGATGGGGAACCAGCATTACGTGGAAAGTTGATGGGTGGTGTTCATGACTAAGCATGCTGTTTCATTATTGATTAGTTTTAATTGTCTGAGACAACACTGTGGAGGATGGAGAGACTATAATCAAGCGAAGATTTAACAGTGGCTGTAATTGGGAATATTCAGCAAGATTTACTTCCAAAGAAGGACTAACCAGACAGCAAATCAGTATCTTGAAGGATGCAAAGTCCCACCTCAAATAACTAGTCAAATAAAAGATGAACTCATGTGGCCTAATAGTGGACATTATCTTCAGCCAGCAGAGCTTTGATAACTTAGTCCAGCTACTTGCCATTTTTTCACTAATCACACCAACATACACCCTTCAATGTCAAACAAAGTGAAAATTCTCAAGAGCGCATGGGAGATACTGAACCTATATGGGTGAAACACTGTTCTGGAGAACAGAAAACCAGACCCAATCTCATGAAAGCCCTCTGATTATGGAAGGGGAATGCACACTATACAGAAGTGCATTCTAAATACCCTGGACAAACTGGCACCTCTGAAACACTTTAAACCCTTAGACCAAATAGAGCAGACATATGGTACACACGAAGACTGAATGCACTTAAACAAATCAATAGGAAGATGGAAGTGGTTTTGAATGGAAGTTACAATAATGAAGACAAAAATCTCATCAAAAGCTGAAAGTGCAGGCTCCGAACATGAAGATCAGCAGAGAAGGGAGGATAGCAAACTAAGAATCCCATGATCAATACAAGCATCACTCAACACATGGAAAGGGATGATCAACATATGTCGTGGGGCCACCTATGAGAAAAATAGAAAGCATGTGGCGAACTCGGAAAACGAACAGAAGCACTTTAAAGGATATGTTAGGAAAGATTTTATTCCCTCCATAGATTCCTATAGAACACCATTCTTTCTGTTCGGTTTTTGATCCTGTTCCAACTTTTTGAAGGGAAGGAAAAGCCTAAAATGGCTGTGGCAAGAGATATTCACTTATTCTTTGGCCTTATTGTATTATGGCCTTCTTCCTGCCTTTTCAGGCCAGGAAAGACCATACAAGGTGATGCACTTGTGTGGAAATCGAAGTCTCCACGTTGTGACTCCCCACAGCCATCTTTATCTGTGTATCACATATATGTCACTTGTTTACTGTGGGCTTTCTGCATTTTCCATTTTACCAATGTATTGCGCAAATTATTTTTCCCAAATGTATTTTCCATCTTGCACTGTATGTGACTGTATACTAATTTTCCCAACCACGGTGTCTTTGCCGTTTATTCTGTGGTTTATTTCTACCAAGTACTTGCATGTTACCCTGGGTTTGTATTTTGTCCTGTATTTGGTTATTGCATTGACAGTTCACCTTACTTAGCTCCAACATTGCCTGCTCACTGCATTTTGAACTTTACGTTAAGATCTCTATAGTTGCTTGTTTTCTGGCAAACTGGACATTGGCCACCATTTACCCTTTGTTCCTGCACTGTATGGATATGCGAGAGACAGAGTGAGACCCTGCTATTGGTTTTAGTCCACTCTGTATGGGGAGGATGTGCAACTTCAGCCTGCTCCTACCTTAGGACTGTATTCCCTCCAGAAACCAGTTCCTCCTGTTAAACCTTTTCCCAGCCAACAGATACCAGCATTTACAGCCAGTGTAATCTACAGCCTAGCGCTGGCCCTTTACTTCTTTTTCTGATAATCACCTGCCCTCCGGAGTAACAGCAATCTAACAATCTGGTCCATCCTTTTCTCACCCACCATACACCATGTAATTTCCATCCACCTTCTGGTCATCATGCCCAGGGAACAGCACAGAAACTAGTTCCTCCTGTTCATGGGATGGGCGGGCTCTGGAGGGGTACTTGTCCTACACCTAGTCATTTTCGTCCCCTTTTTTCCCCTGTATACAACCAGAAACGGGGTCTGGAATAAGGGAGTAACAGCCTTATAAGCATGTGGAGGGAGGACCTGGGTGCACTGTTTGGCTGCTGCTGGTGGTGTGCGGATGGCTGGGGGCAGAGAAGCTAAGGAGGCCCTTTCAGCAGGTACCCTGCCCCTCTCTTCCCTTCTCCATTATTTCCCCTTTTCACCTCCGCTCTCCCAACCTGCAGTATTTTTACTTCAGTGGGCCTCCCGGCCCATCTGCCCTTGCCTCATTGGTTCCCACTCTCTCCCACCACCCACTCTCCTCGTGCCCCAACAGCCTCCCCGCTCTCCAACCCTTCCCTTCCTCCCCACCTGGCATCCAAGGGTACTACCCAGGGTCCAGGTCCCATGCAACTGGGTGTGCCCAGCTGGTGTTCCTAGCTAGTATGCCTGCCATCAATGCCCCGCCTTGTGCCTGCAGCACAGTGCATACAATCATCCATGTCCAGTGGCCCAACATACTCTGCTGGCTTTAAGTCTACTTCTCTGCCTGTAATAAATCTGTACTGCAAAGACTTTGTTGCATTCACTGGTGTTGCCACTATTCGGTGTAGCCTGCCTGTTATTGCTAGAGGAGGGACCCAGTCCTTCAGCCTACACAACACACCATTTCCTGGGTCTTAATTCCCTGGCCCAAAACTGTGGCTCTGCCTGGGGTCTCCCATGTGGCCATCCCCATTTTGGCCTGCCTCCCAAGACCACAGATTTCGGGCACTGTGACTTGGATCTAGAATCTGGTCTACATCCCTGATCATGGGTCTGCACCCTCACGGACTGAACTGGCCCTTGTTTGGTGGCATGTACGTCTCTCCTCTGTCAATTTTCTGCCTTAAGCAATAGCCATTTCTACACATGGATTATAACTTCTCCTTTTTCAGAATCTACGGACCAATGCCCACCAGTCCCAAAGAATAGGTGGACCTCTCCTCCCAGCTGCACCTGTGGCCAGTCTACAGGATCAAGTAGTAAGGTAAGAACTGAAGCACCAGTTAGACACATTGACAGCTTGTGGGGAGGCCTCTTATTCGGACGGGCACGGTAGCACTGAGACTAAGACAGACAGACAGACAGACAGACAGACAGACAGACAGACAGACAGACAGACAGACAGACAGACAGACAGACACACACACACACACACACACACACACACACGTCAGCCTCCAGATCGCAACCTCTGATCTTATCCGGTGTTCGGTTTTAACCTATCCTGTAACAAACTGACCTTCTAGGACCATACTTGAGGGTGAACAAGGGTAGCTGTGGCTCATTGCTCAATTTAAGGACTGGTCCATTTGGAGCCTCGTTTTAGAGCTACCAGTCATTTAATTCAGTTTACTAGTGCTAGGGCCACCTAGTCTGTACCAAACTCCTCTCCAATACACTCACTACGAGTGAACAATGCTGGTAGAGGGCCCAACCTCACCCAGTTTGATTGTGTCCATATCTAGATTGTGAGAGCCGTGTATTACTTTGGGACCACTACAGTGGGCTTCTAGAGATCATCTTCACTGGAATTCTCTTGTGCAGAGTGCCTGACCTGCCTGCCTGAATCGGAGTAGTTTTCTGGGGATGCCTGGGAATTGTACCACTTTTGGAAGTGGATCAGTAGCTTGGCATTACTGTGCCTGCTGTCCTGCAACAGTTTATCACCGGACACTTTCCATAGTTGATCACATTGGAGTGCATCTGTAAGTGAGTGCGAGTGTGCTAGACCCTGGTTAAGAGACTTGGATATTAGGGATGCAGTGGTGCTGATCTCCACCATGTAGTGATTTAGTATTTGTTTTGTAAAACCTGACAATACATTTCAGTTTGTGTACGACACCTTTTTGCCTTGCACAAAGAGAAATTCTGTACGCCAGGGAGTGTGCTCTTCCCCCCCCCCCTCCCCTGCCCCCCTCCTGATTCCCCTGTGGCCCTCATGGCTACAATGCATGACCCGGATATCATCAGATGAATGCAATTATGGCATAAACCGACCAAGCACCAGACCCTGCCTGGCCCCTAGAAGGCTCACTTGAGACTCGCTCTGCTGCAGTGGGTGAGGTTCTTAAAAGGTAGAAAGAGCAGTTAGGCAGTGGGAGGAATAAATGTTTGGTCTCTGCTAAGTGCCTATGGCCAGGAAGAAGTGGCTGAAACAAGTGACCCTAGAGAAAAAGTCAGAACAACATAATCTAGAGAAAATGAGAAATTACATGTTATAGGTGTGACCCCAGTCTGTTCTAGTGTTTTCCACAGTAACCCCTTCTTAGAGGATGTCCTAGATTTTTCTGTGTTTGCTTCCACACTAGGTTATTTTGCTCCCTTCCCAGTCTCTGACCCTTTGGAGTATGCCCCTACTGTGTCAGACCCTGTCCTGTCTGGCCTGGATGAGACTGCCCTCCAGATGGTGAACGCACCCTATGGGGGCCAGTATGGGGCTTCTAGTGGTCAGCATGAATTTGGCTGGGGACGGGGAGGAATCATTCACCACTCTCAGATAACCCCCCCACCCCCCGAACCCTCAGCACTGGGGCTATCCGAATCCTCACTACATGCTTTACATGCTTCAGCCTGTCCCAGGCCCGTATCCACCCCAAGCCTGGTACCCATCCCAGTTAGGTCACCTTGTGCATTAGGACCAGTGTGCATGATTTAAGAAATGGGGCCACTGGAAGTACAGCTGTCCTCAGTGGATTCAGCATGAGAACATGGCCGCAGCCCTGTCTGCTCAGGGACAATAGCAGTTAACTGTACCATACCCGGTGGTCCTTTTCAGCTACCCACTCAGCCAAGACCCTCCAGATCAGAATGCTGGTGCTGGCCCAGCACCCCAGCCTTGACAAACCCAAGCCCGCCTTGCAACCCTGGCTCCAGCAAGCCAGGGAGAGTCCCTTCCAGTTTCCTCAAGCTTGGCAGGAAGTGGACCCAGACAAAGTACGCCCAGCACCCCACCTCCTCGCCCTAACAAACCCCTTCGCATCCAATGGCCCCTAAATCACAGCCCAGTAAGTAACAAGCATGCAAGAATGCTGGTGGACACATGAGCCTTCAGCCCACTGAGGCTAGGGCAGCTCCCAGATTCCCCTGTGTCTGGCCAGTCTGTCACAGCTGTACAAATAAGAGGGCATTCCATGTAAGGTGCCTATATCATTGTGGTGCACTGCATCCTCTGGCTACTACAACACTCTACATGACCTACACTCTTGTCTGAATGATGTTGCAAGTTCAGTGTCCCCGGTTCATTATCCCCAATTTACCAGTACAAGATCATGTAGCAGAACTGACACCATTGCTACACATACTGCAGGCTACCATAGGGACAAAAGACAAAGCTTGGGGAAAACAAAGGAAGAATGGAGAGCTCAAGAACAAGCTGTCAAAAATGTGCGCACAGACAGGACTAAGTGGGCCAGACATATTGCCCTTGCCCTCATGTACATGAGTTATTCCAAGCCGCTTTGCATGACTATCCATTTGCGATCCTGATGGGCAGACCAATACCCCTGCCAGCATCAGCTCCTGCCCTCTGAACAGGTTGCCTTTGGCACTGACTGATGATTCAGTTCTGGCATATTTCAAACAACCTATTTCTGTCATGAGAGATCTACAGCCAGGCCAGTGAGGCACAACCTGTGCAGGCCAGCAAAAACTACTTTTACTGCAGGAAGGAGACCTAGTGATGCTCAATGACTTTGCCAGTGAAAATAGTCTACAGCCCAGGTGGAAAGACCATTTAATGTCCTTATGACCACAGGCACTGCACTGAAGCTGAAAGATGTAAAGTCCTGGGTTCATGCCACCCATAGCAAGAAGGCGAGCCCCCCCCAACCCTGATGCCCCTGAAGTAGAACCCCCGGTGCTGCCTTCTCCTCCAAGCTCTCAAGGGTCAGTGGCTCGATTCAGTGGTGAAATGCTATAAACTAAAGCCCAGGAATTAGCTCAGACCCTGGACTACAAAAGGACACTACATGCCAGAGCACAGACTATTTTTTTCAAATTCTGGTCTCAACCCCACTCTGAAACTCTTTTGGCGTGAAAACAAACTGTCTTCTCTCACTGTGGGGAAGTGACCTGTGTTCAGAAGACAGCACTGTCTGAACTGAGGGATTTTGAATTTTATTTTTGAAGTACGATATGTCTTTGAAAGCTGATTTTTGAAAGTCAATATTTTTTTACTTTAACATTTGTGAGTTGAAATGTTTGATGTTTGGAGACAGTATTCCAAGCTCAATTTGCTTTATGTATTTATTTTTCTGTTCCAGCATACCAGCCTTGCTCTTCATCTTTCATTATTACACTATGCCATCGTCCCATCCTTATGTACTAGCTAGGATTTCTTTCCAGCTTGCGAGAGATCTCTACTTTCCCCTGGACCTAGTGAACTTTCAATCTGCTCCCCGAAGGACTTGGAGGACAGAGGGACTGACTCATCTGCACACACACTGCTCCAACCGGGTGTTACTGCTCCTGTGAATCCCCAAAGCTAACCCGTAAAGTCAGACATCAGCCAGTTAATGCTTGCTCTGCTCGCGCTGCTCCTTTCTCCTGCCTTAACAGACTACCAAGAGAACTCTTTCCTCCGGATCTGTCATTTGGCAGCCCACAAACTCGGACCAATTGCTGGGTCGGTGCCCATATGCCTCCCCATCATGGCACACAGTTCCCGCTCCAAGCAGTACCTGTCAGTGTCTTCGATCTATTCCTCTACCATCCTGGAAAGCCCAGTGCACAACTGGAAAAAGCAGCTCTAACTGTTCGGTACAAGGCCTCCTTCGCTGTGTGCTTCCTACCTTACATTGGCTGTCGGTTATGAAAGCTACCCTTGCTCGAGTGCCAGCCAACAGACACCTGGTTAGCACCTGAAAATCTCTTCTGTATCTGCAGAAGCAAGGCGTACAAGCAGCTGCCTGAACTCTGGAGCTGCAGCTGCGCACTGGGCCACATGGTGCCCCTCAGGGTCACTAAAGAAAGGCTTTCAAGGCAAGATACGAAAAAGCTGTGATCTACGACAAACCTGTTACGTAGTTAACACTCCTTTGACAGCCACACAGATGTATGGCACTGCATTTATACCCCAGATGGGTGTCAGTAGGTTGGGCTGTGTATCGGTTGCAAGCAATTCTGGAGGTGGCAGCAAATGAGACTGCTGTCTCACTGGAAACATTGGCCACCAATCAGGGGGAGTTGAGGAAACTGTCTCTCCAAAACCGTATGGCCCTCGACACTTATTGAATCAAGAGTGTTGTGAATTTGTTCCGGACTCCTCTAATGAAATCTTTTATCACGCTGCTCACATCACCTCCCTTGGTGCCACACCCAAGGATACATCCAAGACTTTCTGAATGGAATAAAAGACTGGTTCAGATCCTTCTTGACGAAAAAATCTATCATATGCCTTGTATGCTATTTTTGTAGGGGGGGGGCTTTCTTGCACTAATTGTCATCTGCAAACTATGCTGGTAACCCATATAGTGTTACCAGACCCCTGGATACTACTTGGCCATGGCTCATATCCCCCTTTTACCCTGAAATCCAGACTCCCTAAACCAAGAACTTTGCAGACTTGTCCGGATTAAGGTGTGACAATGGTCCCCAATTCAGTTTATGTTGCCCATTTTGGGACCAGAGGGGGGCTTTGGAAATGGTCTTCCTCACATGTTGTCCCCCGACAGCCTTTACCTTTGTCTCACTTGTATGTCACTTGTTTACTGTGGGCTTTTTGTATTTTCCATTTTACTAATGTACCACACAACATTTTTCCCAAATGTATTTTCCGTCTTGCAATGTATGTCACTGTATATTACTATTCCCCGCCTACAGTTTGTGCGGTTTATGCTTGTAGTTAATTTTTGGCAAGTGCTTACATGTTCCCCTGTGTTTTTATTTTGTCCAGTATTTGGTTATTGCATTGACGCGTCACTATACTTTGTTCCAACATTGCCTGCGCACAGGGTTTTGTACTTGTTATGATCTCTATGGTTGCTTGCTTTCTGGCACATGGGACATTGCCTACCATTTCCCGGTTGTGTCGCGTGGGTGAGGGGTGTGTCGCGTGGGTAAGGGGTGTGTGTTTGTCTTGCTATGCAGACCTGTGCAGTGTTCTTACTACTGTGTGTAGTCCACTCTGTCCCCTGCACTGTGTGGCACGTGTGGGGAGGTTGTGCAAATCCAGCCATGCTCCTGCCCCAGGCCTCCACTCAATCCAGAAACCAGTTTCCCCTGTTAAACCTGTTTACAGATACCAGCATTTATAGCCAGTGTAATCTACAGCCTAGGGTTGGCCCTTTACATCTCTTACAGAGAACCACCCTCCCCCAGCTACCCTGCATCTCCCCATCTCCAGTAACAGCAATCTAACAATCTGGTCTGCCCTTTTCCCACCTGTCCTACAGTGTGAAATTTTCATCCACTTCCTGTCACCAAACCCTGGGATTAGCACAGAAACAAATGTCGTCCTCGGTTTAGAATGGTGGGTGTGGGCGGGCTATGGAGGGGCACTTGTCCTATGCCCTGTAATTTCCCTCCCTTTTGTCCCATGCAAAGAGCCAGAAACTAGTGCCACCTGTTGTGTCCATCATGGGGGTCGATGTGGGCCTGGATCTGGAGTAGGGGAGTGACAGCCTTATAAGCGTGTGGAGGGAGGACCTGGGCGCTCTCTTTTTGGCTGCTGGCGGTGATGAGCGGATGGGTAGGGGGCAGAGAAGCTGAGGAGGCCCTTTCAGCATGTAGCCTGTCTTCCTTTCACTATTCCTCTTGTTCTCCTGCCTCTTCATTAACCTGTTCCATTCAATCTCAAGTAGGCCTCCCGGGCTCTGGCTTATTCTTCTGGCAAGAAGTCGAATTCTCTGGCTGTAATAAATCTGTTCTGCAAAGACTTTGGTGCATTCATTGGTGTTCCGACCATGCAGTGAGCATTTGTGTGTGTGGTCCAGAAAGAAGCTGGGACTATCTAGTCCCAGTCCACATCAATGGTGCCAGAAGGTCTGCTACTGGGACGGATATTAGACCAATAGTTGTCCCTGACTGACCAACTACTGGCTGTTGGAATTGTGCAAATCCTTACCATTCGTGGGCTTGGACTTGCTTCGAGCTCAGATTTTGGATAAGTGGACGAATCCTGTAGAGAATTTTCAGATCTACGTTGGAGCCAAGAATCCCTTGAAGAAGAGCATACAGTTGATGACGCAAAGACAGCTCCTGAAGTGGTCCAGCATTCCTTCCTGTATCCAGTCCGGTGAAGGCCTGCTCCTTTGTCTGATCTCTGAAGACCCTGAGCGGTGCTTCACCCCTTGGAAAAGTGGAGCAAACTAGTCAACACCTTAGAGGATCTAGCCCTTCAGAGCATTGGGAAGTGTCCCAGGACTGCCCGGTGGACTGTCCAGCTCACTTGTGGGCTACCTCACCAAAACAGTCGCCGTTCTGAATTCAAGCCCGGAACTTTGTTGGTCGACATCCTGTGCCACAAGTCGCCCTTTCCCTGAATTTCAACATCCTATATTCAAAAGAGTCTGTGACAGCGACTGGAAGGACATTTGGCGCCTGCAAAGGGTGACAGTTGCTAGAACTCTCCATCCTGTGAAGTATCCCGAAAAGGTCTACGTCGTTGGATTATGCATTTCTTCACTGAGAGGGGGGTACATCTTGCAATTACACCCAACTGGTAGAACCCTCAAACCTGCAACCCCCCAGGCATTTCTCACAGGAAGAGCAGAAGACTGCTCTCCCAGCGACCCCCAGTCGACCCATCGTGATCCAAGAGTAAGCCTGAGTCAGGGGGGTAAGTAAACATATCTGTGCCGGCCACCCCGTGTCCTCCATAGGATAGCATTGGGACCAAATCCCTTTGTCTCCCATCTCCCTCCTACTTACCTTCGGTTATCTAAACTGTGTCAAGTATCCTGCCCTGGGTTATCTTTGTGTCTGGAAGATTAAGGAGAGCTTACCTGTCTTCAGGTAAATTGTTATTGAAAGTTTAAATAGTTTGAAACTAATCACCACCACAAGCCCATTGATTCCTTTTTAAAGAGAACTCATACCTGTGAGAAACCTATATTGTAACAAGTGGTGGTGATTGGGCACTAGGCCCCATACAAATTAGGGCTGTACTTCAAAAGAAAGTGATATTGTACTTCTGGCTGGTTCCCATAATTTTACTGCATTTGCATTACTTATCTGAAAGTCCTAGTTACGTTATTTGATTATGTGTATTAAGGGAAGCTAAAGGAGATTGTACATATTTGCATTAAAGAGAGTTGTGTGATAATACTACCTGCTAGTTTAATTTTCAGTGTGTTCCAAAGGCCTAAATAATTAACTGTATTGTTATAACTGACTAAGCTGAATTATTGTGTGCCAATCTGTGTGGACTCATTAAGGTGAGGGCCCCTGACTCCACTCCCACTCATTTCTTTATTTGGTTAAATGATAACCTTCACAAAACAAATTCAATTAAAATATTTATAAAAATATAACAATAAAGTACAAATTAGTGCAGTCATTCTCTTAATATCGACTTGATCGAAATTCATACATCAGTACGTCATACATCACTACATCAAAGGTAGAATTTACAGGAACGTATACATTCAGAGTTGCTTATCGAAACTATTACAGTAGTTTGCAAACCTCTGTTAAAAATCTTACCACAGCAAGATGAAGTGATACAGAGCCATTATGCAACATTTCCCACCAAAGCAAATCTAAGTCAACTCTTTGGACGTTCCTCACGTATCTACCAAAAAAGCATATTCAGACTTGTCTTAACGCAGAGCAGTCTATTACACCCATAATTGCCATCCTCGATGAATCTGAAGCTGCATCCAGTGCTTAAGCAGCTGTGCCTCTATCACAGTGATTATAACAATATACGGCATTGAAAACTGCATGGTTTTTCACTTTTAAGATGGACGCCACGTTGTAATCGCCTCGACAGTGATTCCACAACACTTCCTGATTTGCCCGAGAAACTGCCTCCTGATTGGGCAGCCACCTTCCCTTACCCTATCGTGGGGCACTGGCAGGTGTTCGCCGGCCCCAATGAAGGCATCCAAGAAAGGCTCCTGTCGTAGCTGGACGTGCGCCGTTCACCAGGGACCCTACAAGTTTAATCGCCCAGCTAGGTACCTTATATATGCTGACATTGCCTCCCTATGTATACCCGGTAAACGCTGCCTCCTCCTTGAAACGAGTATTGAGAGCCTGTATCATCGACACGCCACTGGCTGGGTTCCCTAACGTAAACTCCCTGTGAATTATCTGTCCATTGCATAACCTCATCTGACTATCTGTAATCTGCCCCACAGTGATTTGTTTGTGTGCCCATAATGTATTGTACTAGCCTCTCAGGACTATAACCCCATTATTGCATCATTGTGCCTTCACACCGTATGACCGTTGATATTCCTAACTGTAACACTATTGCATACTACTCTGGGTTCTAGCCACTAACCAGCACCTATAGCCTGTACAACTTAGAACTGCATTGCTCATACTAGTCAATCAGCAACGAGTACGGATGCCTTTATCGTTCTAACTATTGTCACTGCCACCTCTTACATCTTGTATTACCTGTAATGCTTTGCTCCACGCCACTTTATATTTCACAATGACTCGATCCAACGCCCTAGCCCATTATACATGCATCAAGTCTATATTACAGATCCACGTATCACCCTACTTGAAATCGTTCACCTAATCGTACTATTATTGTTGGCTTAACTGTTAAGCACGGTCTCACATCAATGACTGCAAATCGATGTAATAACAGTGCTGCTGTGTCGCAACTTGCAATACTTGTATAATGAATTAGTACTGGAGTCCGGTATGGCGGACTAGACAAATGCGGGGAAACTGTTTGCTGTGCCTTGACTCATAACAACTTTGTTTGCTCATAGCCTAACCACTACTACTCCCTACATATCGACCTAAGCGATCACCTCCCTGGCATCGCTTAAACCTGCAACTACACAGCGACCTAGTCGCTCTTAACCATTTTAGTTTGGCTTGCCATTGCTATGTTCCCATACCACTTTGTAGCCGACCACACTCCCTGCCTAGGTAGTCATTACCCTATACACGAAAATGGGCTCTCTAGAGCAGCTTGTCCCCGGCACCAGCCAATCCCATGCCCTATGCCCTTTTTGCCCACACTATCACCTTTCAGACCTGCCACGAATGACGTTACCCTCATTAAACCAATGACAAACACTCAAGGAACCCATCTTGAAGCCTCTACAAGCATTCACCATAAACGCACACACAGAAGCACAGTTATGCAGTAGGACTCCAATCACTACCTATCTCAGGCAATGACGGACAATGTCCAAGAGCTCGCACCCAGTACCATACCAAGTATCACACAACCCTTGATGTTCTAACCACTACTCCCATCACCGAAGCACCGCCCAGCGGCCACCTGCCTACGCCCAAATCCAACACCACATCCTCCTCTACCCCCCAAACGAGTAACCACAACATCAGAAGGAACTCATATTCCTAAACCTCCCTCCACACTCAAATGCTCACTCATAAATGCTCGCTCCTTAGGAGCTCATGCTATTGAAATACATGACATCATACTAGAATCGAAACTGGATATCCTAATCATCACCGAATCGTGGCTCCACCCTGCCTCAGGCCCCCACCTCACCATTGCCATCCCCCCGGACTACACCATCCTTAGAACAGATAGAACCCATTCACATGGAGGTGGAGTAGCCATCATTGCAAAAACTAAACTTAATCTAAGATCATGGCAAATTGAAATTCTAAAAGGACACGAAATCCTATTAGCCAAACCTCCCATAGATGGAAAAACTATCAATATACTAGTCACTTACAGAGCCCCCAACTCCAACAAACAGACAGAGATAGACATCCCGCTACTATTGACACCCATCATTAAACCTAAAACCAACTGCATACTTTTGGGAGACTTTAATTTGGGATTTAACGACAGCCAGGATCCTAAAGCAGAAACCCTGCATTCAGCCATGAAGGAAATGACTTCACTCAATTAGTGAATGCCCCCACACATTCCAAAAGGAAGAACCCTGGATTGGATCCTTTCACTCAACACTGACATTACTATTGATGCCATTTCACCTCTAGACTGGTCAGACCATCACAATATCATGTTCACCATCAACTCTATTGTTCCTATGGCTAAGGAGGTGATTCCTAATTCCTTTGAAACCAGAAACCTCTGCAAACTCACTCCCGAAACGCTAGAACCATTGTTGCTCAAAGCATTAGAAGCACACTCATTCACCAACGACAACCCCAACTCTCTAGCAGACGCATATCATAATTGCCTCACATTTACTATCAATGTAGTAGCCCCACTCAACACCAAACCCAAGCGTTCAGAAAAACGCTCATGCTTCTGGTTCAACGAGGAACTAATCTCACTCAGAAGAACCAAATGGGCCCTTGAACATACTTTTAGAAAACTACCCTTACCAGAAAACAAATCAGCCTTCCAAGTAGCAAATAGAAATTACAAAAAAGCCATCGTCATACACCAAGCCAATGCCCTCAAGACTCGGATCACCAATGCTGCATCCGACTCCAAAGAACTCTTCACAATACTAAGAGAAATGGAAAATCCAACACACATCACCAACTGCACCAATACAAGTAAAGAATGCTGCACCACGATCCAAGACGCGCTTACCGCAAAGATCAACCTCCTTCAAATTAAAATCCAAACCAAAAAACAAGCTCTAGCAGATAAATATGACAATGACACCCAACCCCCCCAATCCCGCCACCGGCAAGGGGGGGGAAGGAGGTTGGGGGTTTGCAGATGACACCCAGATCCTTATCACTCTTTCAGGAAACTACAACCAAGACACCACCACTATAAATAAAATGTATTCCATAATCCAAAACTGGATGGCCTTAAATAGCCTCGGTCTCAATGACAGAAAGACAGAGATCCTCATTGTAGGCCCAAAAGCCAAAAATCAACGCCCTTCAGCCTGACTATGCCACCATTAACATAGACGGAACTATCATCCCAGTCCTCAAACATGTTAAAACACTAGGAATGTACTTAGACTCCAATCTATCTTTGAACAAACACATTAGCTCTCTTTCTTCCTCCACTTCATACACGTCTAAGCTGATCTCACTCAGCCGACAATTCCTGACCCCTGCTAACTGCACCACTTTAGCCAGGGCCTTGATACTATCCGGACTCTCCTACTGCAACATACTATTTCTAGGCACCACAGCCACTAACCTCAAGAAACTACAATTAATCCAAAATAAAGCCCTCAGGGCTGCCCTGGGAATAAGAAAATCTGAGCACATTTCTAACTCTAGAAGAGAGCACCATTGGCTATCTATCAAAGATAGAATCTTATTCAAAACATTATGCATCACATTCAAATGTCTACATGATAATGCACCTATATACTTTAACCACGTAATAACCAAAAAGCCGATTACCAGAACCTTAAGATTCAACAACCTCTCACTACTCTCAGACCCCCACGTCAAAAAGATCAGCGTAGGAGGCGCTAGCTTTCAGTATTTAGCCATCAAACACTGTAACGTGGTGCCATTCCATATTAAAAATGAGACAACCTTCACTGGTTTAAAAAAAATGAGTGAAAACGTAGATTTTTGACCAAGAGCATCTCTCTGGTTGAAAATACTGTTCCCTGTATATTTGCTAAGGTCATATATATATATATATTCTCTGTAATGCTCTTGTATATTTCTTGCCAATTGGTAATGTTATGCCTGATCATTTATTCATTTTCAAGCTGTCTGTAACTTCGCTGTGATACCCAAGGGTCTGGGCGAGGAACAAATGTAATAAAAAAAAATATTAATAGTTGTCTCAAAGTTTCTTTACAATCGGTAAAAAGACAAAATCTGCACTTAGATGGTATGGCTCCCAGCCCACCTCTTATGTCCCTTATCTACCCTGTGAGAAGGACGTTAAAGCGAAACCTCAAAGTCACTTTATCTGGAAACTGTAAAAGATAAGTTTCTGGAATACCCAATCTTTTATAATTTGAGACCAACTGAGAAAATAGCTTGGTGTCGAGCACATCCTGCGTTGTCTTAGCCCAGTCATCGTACTGTAATAACTTTTTGACTTTTAATGGGCTACAAATTAGAGAGTCCAAAGTAAGTCCCGATTTATCCAGAATACCCATTCATTCCACAAGTAATTTAGACACAAAGCCCACCTCTGGGAATCCTGATCCTATGCCCTTCCCCAAGATTGCATACAAGGTCTCACGGTGACCTACTAGACGTTTCCTGCAGAGGGATAGTCTTCTCCAATCCATCCGGCTAACCACAGACTGTAAGCCCAATTCGTATCGCTTTGCCACATATGAAACAGTTTTGGGCAGACAGTGAAAGATGGATCTCCAGATTTTTGCTTCATACTTGCAGAGTTCAGATATTACCCAGAGGGGAAATGACTCCACACCATAGTATATTTTGGTGATAATCTTCATTTTATAAAAGTGAAATAGGGGAATTTTCCCATACCTCTAATCCACTTTTTTCATTTGGGCTATAGACTTGTTTACCTTCGCCTCTAAAAATTGGCGATAATGCAATTTTTTGGCATAGCTCGTGGAAACTGTACATTAGAGTTTCTCATTATTCAGAAGCCACGCATATCCCAGAGCTGTAGTTCTCACACTCAACCTCATTATGACTGATTCATTAACATTAATTTCAAGGCCCTTCCTTAAGATGTAATCATTAAAGGCATTAAAGCAAGCTTTGTAAACCTTTCGGGGTATAGTCAATAAGCAGATAATCATCCGCATACGCCACCCAAAATATGTTGCCCACTTCAATTTTCGGGGACGCAAACGCAGCCTTCTCCAGACATCTCCACTCATCAGACATGTACAAATTAAAGAGCGTAGGAGCAAAAATGCATCCCTGTCAAAGGCCATTGGCTATACTTATGGGACAGGACAATAGGCCCTCTCGATTAAGCCTTACTTGAACCAAAAAACCTTGATGCAAGTGGAACAAAATTGAAACAAGACCAAATGGGAACCCTAGGTCAATCAAGGTCCTCCATAATAAATTGTGGAGGACTAGATCGAAAGCGCAGAAGAGGTACATAGCCACAATATAAATAGATGGACTATTTGTTATCAACGCCTTCTCCTGCATAATTGTCAGATGCACACCACTAGCATCAGTCCCCACACACATCCTGAACCCAATTTGTAATGATGACACAATGAGTCTCCGTCCACTCCTCTACATGCTTCAATATTAGGCCGCAAAGATTTTTGAGTCAGCGTCCAATAACGCAATAGGGTGATAATTAGTAGGGCAGGAACAATCCCCCCTTTTTAGAGATAGGGACAATGTATGAGGTGTGCCAAGAAGTAGGTAATGATATAGTCAGAATATTATCAGTGAACAGGCTATATAAGGAATTTTGGCCACAGCTCAGGATTACCTTTCAGCATCACATTAGAAGGTTGATTGGGGACAGCGGCTCTAGACACAGTGGCTTTAACAATACGATTTTTGATCTCTGGAATGGAGAATTGAGAATGGAGAATTGAAAGTCCCAAGGGTACTCAGTTAATCTCTCGAGAATCCCATCGAGAGTCCATACATCTTGGGGATACCCTCATTGGGAGTTCAGAAATTTCCCTTCCATCTTTGGCGTTAATCAAGATCCAAAATTGTCTGGACGACCCATCTTTAAGTGTCCTGCACATTAGCTCACTATCCGCTTGATATACAATTGATCGATGGCTCCTGACCCAGTTTTTTAATTGGTTCTTCACCTTTCTGACTTCTAGATATTTTACCCCTGGCGCAAGTGTTGAATTTGATAGGTTTCTCACCTTTTTACTTACCAGCCTTTTGTGGGCTTGAATACAGCTATCAAAATAGTGAGGACAGTGGACCGAGCCTTGAGCCACAATTGCCCCCTTGACAGATTTCTTTATCAATATATCCACATATTTATCAAATTGGTCATGAGAGCATCGAGATAATTTGGTGTCCAGCTTACAGGTATTAAAGTCGAGGAGAAAGACATAGTTGAATTTCCTGACGTTCCCCTTATGCCATGTAATTCTTGTTTTGATCATCAGGGGCTCGTTATAGACATTCTTCTGCAACTTCCCAATCATCAGCGAGAACATGGTTTCCAGCAGAAGATGGTCACTACATGTGGTGCTGCGCAAATTAAACCCTGTTACCATGTCCATCAAGAATTTCGACATGAAGTTGTAGTCTATCGTTGTTGAGCTGGATCCGTCTGACGAAGTGGACGGATCATCAAGGGTATTCAGAAGGTCATTCGCTAGAAATAGATCCCCTACGATGATCATCTTCAGGCCAGGGTGATCAATAAACGATCCTTTATAAAAGAATGTATTGATTCCAGTGCATCTTTTAAGTTCAGTTGAGGATTAGAATAAATAATAAGCAGAATAAACAGGGAGGACAGATTCTATTTTAACTGGAGCAAGAGAACCAAGCAACAGCTCAGCAGAGTAACAGTTTCTCTTAGTATAAAGTTTACACCTATCCAAGTAGCATTTAACAAGCATTCAGAAAGCCTACACCCTCAAACTTTTTGCAGCAGGTTTAGTGTGGACTACAAAACCATCAAACAGGAGTCTGTTAACCATGAAGTTAGCAAGAACATTACAAAGTTACAAAGTTGCAGAGAATTAAGCAAATACCACCAAGCCCTTGAATTCCATGATAACGGGAATGGCTTTCTTTGGATAAATGGAGGGGGGTGGGGGGGCTTTAGCCAGAAACCTCCAATTCATATCGGGTCTGTCGCCACCCCAACACCCCACAGTATTCTTACTAAGTAAACGGTCGGGAACCCCATTTTCTTGTCCAGCAGTGTTTCTCCCGAACGCAATACTGTGAAATCCTGCACTGAAGAATAAGATGTCATATCCAAGTTTGTTAAATTGAGAAACCGCTCAGTAACATTTCGTAAACAGTGCGGACCAGGCAAATGTCGTCATATCTTTCCGGAAGAATAAAATCCACCCGCTTAATATCCACAGAGGAAACCAATTGCAAACTTGAGATTTCATTAAGTAGGGCCAGAACATCTATTAAGGGAATTAGGGCCCCATAACTGAACAAATAGTGTATAACACCACTTGGGTCATCAGGGAAGCAGGGTTGTCTCCATGGGACGCAGTTGTTTTAAAAATCGATTTATAGGTCAGGTCTTCCCCTTACTCCAGAGGACTCCCACCCTGCAATGGGACTGACCCTATGCCACCACGCACCCCAACCTGAGGTGGACCTTTTCCACTAATGCGATTTGTATCACCTGAAGGCTTACACCCCCAAACACAGAGGTTCCCCCTCCCTCTTCATTTCCCCGACAGAAGAGGACGGGCGACTTTCGCTTCGTATCCCCTCACCCATGTTTACCATATGACACGAGGACCCACCCCCCCCACCAATAGTATTTGACAAAATTGGGACCGTAGATTGTAGACCCAATAATTAAATTATGGTCTTCTTAACCAGGGATTCTAATGACATGTTTTTATGATACTCTCCGACACTTTGATCCTTGTCTTGGGTTGCTCCAGAGATTATACACGCTGAAAACAGTAACTCAATAGATGTATCCCCAACTCTGAGAGATTCATCAACTGAAATTGGCTGAGATTGTCCAGCCCTGCAGAGGTCATGAGGAGTATCTACTTCCCCCATCTCAGTGTCCTCTATAATTGGAGCCCAACTTACACCAGAGGTACCCACCTTCCCATTGCTATCCTTTTTGGGATCCGAGATACAAGGCTCTGCCTTGCTGAGCAGAATCACCTTTTCCTGGTTTTTGGTGACAAGATTATACAGAGGTATATGTGGATTGAGAGTGGACACCTTGGCACCAGGGGCACAACTTTGTTGATTATTTTTTTGTTCTTGCCATGCATTTTCCCTTTATGTTTAGTGGCTTCGGTCAAAGAGCGGGTAGCATCATAAACCTCGCCCCTGCCATGGGTATCCCCAACTGTACAACAATCTGCCTCTTCAATGGCCTGTAACAGACCAGACTCGAGGTCCTGAAAAGTACTAACCTCCTCCCTCACCATATTCCGCCATGAATTCCGAGAGGGCCTACTGAAACCCTTTCCAGAGACCAATTTGAGCATTTATTTATTTATTTTCTGGTTTTAAAAAAAAAACAAAAAACAACTGTCTGTACTAACGGACGGGGACCCACGTTAAAAGGAATAGCAATCTTCCCTTCTTTCACACCCAAATTCAATTCCAAATCAACCAAATCAGGTTCACCCACCTTTTTTGCAGGAGTATTAATTGCACTGAGGTCTCTGGAAACTTCCAAATGTCCCACCTGTATCGGTTCATCAGCAGGGTCAGTTGCCATATCCAATAACTTGCTGCAATTGCAGGGACAGGATAAGCCCTGCACCTGCATATTTGTCAAAAGGATGATAGCACCTCTCAAACACTAAGCGTGTTCCATGAGTTCATTTTGGATTGCATCAAATAGTCCACAACCACCGCCAAGTTTGTTACCGCCCCCGAGATCAGTTGGCCTGTGCCGAGGAGACTGCATCCTCAACCCCACTCCCTCGCTCAGATAGATATTCGGACAATACCAACATCGACACTTCCCCTTCCAAAAATATGGGAGGTGTATCTTAGAATGACAAGTCATTACCAATATTTATAAGTGCAGAGGATTGCACTCAATCATTGGAGGAGGTCCCCACATTTCCCACCCGAGGGGGGAGCTGCCCGTGCCCAATAGGTTCAGTGATGAATAATTTCTCCCCATTTCTAATAGGGTTAAATCAGTAACAGTGGGAGGAGATGGAGGAAGGGCGAGAGCCAATGCCCTACGCACCGTATTTCACTGGAGTGAACACGAGCAGAGCAGATAGAATGTCATTGTACATCCCTTATGACTTCCCTTACCTGGTCCTGGGATAAGGCAACATGTTGAGCAATGTATTACACTAAAGTGCAGCAAAAAACCTCAGCACTGCTTAAGAAGGCGGCTGAGAGTTTAATTAGGAACCTATAACAAGGTTTCACCCTTTCACACTGAAGTGCGGGAAAATCCTCAGCACTGCTCAAGTAGGCAGCTGAGAATTTAACAGGAGCCTATAACAAAGTTTCACCCTGTGAAGATTTAGTGAGGCGCCTTACCGCCGGCTAACAGGTACTCTGGGTGCATGCAGCCCTGTGCCTAAATAGAGGAAGGCACCGCCAGGGGGGCGTGGCCTAATGCTGATATGTATATTGCAGGTATCTGTGAATACAAGTTAAAAAAGAAACGTGTCGGAGCACGGATAATATACTCAAACAGTCTTGAATGTCCTTTAGTAGCAGCATTTATGAAGTCCACGCACTTTAAATACTGTAATGTATGGCGACATCCAACAACCGTGGAAAGCTGAACCAAGCATCACAGGCAATCTGTTGGCAATTTGGGTGCACGCTCACTCCACTCACACGCTCATTGACTGCTCCCCATTGCTACCTTAATTGGGTTTTGGCTAAGCTCTCAGAGTTCCCTGTTCACCATAACTATGGTGGACTCCTAAAATCTGCCCACCAAGCCAGATTCTAGAAATACATCTTAACCGTTGTGACAAATCTGGACAATTCGTTTCTTCTTCCAGGGTGGAGCCACCATCTGAGGCTAGAGAGGCCCAGTCACCTAAGCAAGACCCTACCCTTCTCACTGGGAGTGACTGCCCTCTAACGGACAAGGACTCACATTACTACAAGGAACTCCCAATGTCTACTTATATGAGAATAGAAAAGACTGATGTTACTTCTGTTTTACATCCAACAAACAGTAACATTGCTTATATATCTTTGGCTTCAGGTAATGCTGGATTCTACTTGAACTCAACAACCAAAGAGGAACAATGCAAGCCTTTGAAAGGCAGAAGTTGTTAGAAAAGATTTCTCTGGAAGCAACTTTTCCTCCATAGTCCATGGACCCCCAAACATTTTGCAATTGTTTTAGTATCCTGACCTGACTTTATACAGTAGAGTTTAGCCTTCTGCTTCACTCCACTGGGCATCAGCTCTTTGTTTTGCGGAAAACAGTCTCGTCCTTCAGGCTGTTAGTACTGAGAAACTTTGTATCTCTTAAGTCTTTCAATTTTGTTGCCACTTGTTGGTAACATTTCATCACCTTCCAGTACCACGGGGTGGTTTATTTTACGGCCCTAGACACCCTCTAAGGAATTTTTGGTGATAGTACAATTTGCTTCAGGAGAAACTGGTGACAGCAGTGGGGGGGGGGGGGGGGGGGGGGCGGGAGGGGGGATGGGCGCCTGAGAGCCCGAGCAAAATGGCGGCTGGTTGAGGGAGCTCTGCCGATGGACAACATGCTGAGTCTGATTACTCCTCAATAACCAGCATAAAAATACTTTCAACAGGACCAGACCTCATCGGAAGACTCACGGCAGATGCAGGCGAAATCCCGCAGAAAATCGCTCAATGGGGACAGAGGAGTGAACCGTGGAACCTAGCCGGCGTGACCCGAGTTGCTGCGGACGCCGCATCAAAAGACGCAAAACAGAAGACGTGGACCCAAGGCCTCCGACCCGGAGCCCCCACCACGGTGAGCCACTGGACCATCAGGGCCGCACATAGTACACCACCCGCGGCACTGCAGATATGAGAATCATCGCTGCAGCAACACATAAGGGGGACCTTGGCGGAGACGTAACCACTGAGCTCCACGTGACACACCGGGACATGGGCCCCGCGGAGAGACCACTCAGCAAGCATGGAACATCATCGCGGAGCAGGCAGCGCCGGAGGAAAGACTTCATGAGCCGCTACAGGGAACATCAACACACAAACGCAGAATAATGCCAGGAGAGAAACAACATTGAAAGGCTGAAATCCGCAACAGGAGGTGCCTGCCACGTCATCAACCGTGTGCCGTAACATAGAAGGAGCGCCGATACGGAGTTGGTTACCCCGGAGCGCCAATAAATCGGCATGAAGTAAGGGGGGGGGGGCAGCGATGCATACAGGCACCCGCTCTGGCCCATAATGAATGCACACACCGGATGGGGAGCCGGAGGCCGGCACTAAAACACCTGTCTTTTAGTCACCCCGGCACATGAACGTTGGAAGGGGGCACATGTGGACACCACCTCGTGGCTAACGTTGACCCTTCTCCTGACCCAAGAAGTTACCCGGGAACCCCAAAAGCCAGATAACGAGACTCACAACCCGATCACTGGCCTAAGGGCTCCACGGAGTGGGACACACGGTCACATAACCCGGGACCAGATCCGCTCACTGAACAGCGCGCCCGCGGATGCTACACCGACCCTGGGGCAGATAGGATTCGCAGGGGACACCCCGGGGGCCCGACCTTAGAAGCAAGGACCACCACCAAACCAGAGCAACCTATAGGAAGCACGACCTCACACCCGCAGCATTCGGTTGCCAGTAAATATTAGATAGATTCATCAATCCGCATCATTTGCCCCTTTAATCCAGTCAATTGTAGTTGTCTGGATGTATGGCGACTTGTTATGTGTTTGTTATCCTGTATCCAGATCTTTTGTGGATTAAGGCGAACAAGCCTGACATTGGCCTTCCCCTTTGATTATTAATTGCTGGGTTCATGGCTATTTCGTAACCCTCCACCACAGGTATTTGAGAAATCCAGGTCTCCAGGAAACAGAGGTTATTCAGTTCCATGAGTTCCAAAGGTTGCTTTTTAATTAAATGGGTAAATCCTCTTGCATTCTAGGATCCAAGTTTTAAGATTTCCCTCCCTATCACCTTTGGCCGTTAACTTGAGCTATTTAAAGCACCTGCGAGCCAACTCCAATTATTTTGAGGGTCATTTGCTTAATCTTGTTCGAGTGGATCAGATCTTGTGTTATCCAGCTCTTCCAAAAGAATTGTGATTTTGATGTGTCTCATGTTAGTCATTTTTTCGAGTGACAAGTCATGATCTTCCAATTGCCAAGATACTTTCTTTAAAGTTGCCTGTAACTTCTTCACAATTTCATTTTCTTTTGTGAAATCAGTTTCACTTCTTTGCGTAATTACCTGAGCAGTTTTACTGGTTAAATGATCAGAATCTTTTTTGTCCAGGTCTCGAATTAATCTTGTTATTTTAAATCCAAGATTCCGCAGGGCCTCCTCTGCCTCCATAATTTGATCTTTTTTATAGTTGGAATGAATATGAAGGATTACTTGATCTAACTGGGTTTCATTTGCGGATTCAACGGTTTTGAAATCTCAGGATGTAATTGAGCACAATTCTGGAATGTGTCTAAATAAACTAATTACATTATACCTGTTCATTATTAGACCATCATTTCTGGTTTATCTCCTTTCTAAGGCAATATAATAGTTTGATTTTGTTTTACTATTAGTAGTTTCTGATTTTTTTTTTGGTAGCTGCTTTGATGTACAGCGGTTCTCCTTTTTTCGCCATCAGACTTTATAGCCTCTTTTCGTTCGACAGATTTGAAATTTTGATTAAAAGCAGCTGGGATATCACTTTAGAGGGCCTCGGTTCGTCATTAGAGTTACTTTTTGCTGTGCGTGTATTATCGCACAATGTCACTTTCTCCTTCATTTGTAACCTATGTACATTGAGTCTCCTTTCTTCCAGTGTTTAAATTTGAGAGAATTCTGATTTGCAGAGATACTTGAACCAGATGATTCGCTTTTTGACAAATCTATCAGGTCTAATGAGCTTGCTCTCCGTCCATTTTGCTGATTTCCAGACTGTATTTCGGTAGGCATGCCCACATCTAATTTGCTCCTCATATCAACAGTCAGCGACGGTATGTTTTCATCATCAAGTGAATCCTCAAGTCTGCTCTGATCTTCATCACTTATTTCATATGTTGAAAGATTCAGTAGATCTTCCATCTGCTCGTCCGAACTCTTGTTCGTAAATCTATCGGAACATTCAGTTTCAGTAATCACAGATACTTGTCTAGGCTTTGCACTAATAGCCACTGTTCTGTTCGTAGCTTCTGCCGTCAAAACTAAGATCTAAAGATTTTAAGTTTCTCAAGAATTTTCTTGCGCTATTTCTATTCGTTTTCTTTTTTTTTTACCGGTCATGTTTTTTGTTTTCTTGGTGCATTTCCCTTTTTGGGGTTGATTTATTGACAGGTTGTGCCTTTTTCTTATCAAATATTTGATAACTTTCTCTTTGTTTGTTGGAGACCACATTCAAACTCTCTTTATGTGCCACAATTTGAGGATTTGCCGATGTCGATAGAGTGGGTTCAGGGCACATCAATTAGACTTCATTAGAGGGCGCTCTGGAATCTATTTTAGGTGGTACAGCGACCTCTGGGGCACGGCTAGCTCCGATCTCTTGGGACAACATGTCATCAACATTTGATTTATCCGTTGTTTCTCGACGTTTGTCAGAGGATGAAATGTTCAAATCACTGAGACTCAATTGCAGAGCAAACCTTTTGCGTAACTGATTGACAATCAGGGTAATCAGACGTTCCCACCATGCTCGACCCAGTTGTTGGCCAGTTGGAGCTGTTCACATTGTCAATTATCGCTTTTTCTTGTGATTGTCAACAATTACAGGTCTTCAGGGGAGTCGGATTAGGTATCACACATTCATTTATTGGCAGAGCTATTTCACTATCAGCCTTGTTTAGTTGGGCCTTTTTCAGAATGTTTGTGCTTCCCTCGCCACCTCGGCTAAAAGTCTTGTCTTCCACGAGTTTCGTAGATGTTCTCTTAATAGGGCATTCGAAGTTTCCAGAGAGAGCAGATCCTTATGAGACTGGAATTTCATTTCACGCATTTCCAGATCAATGGACGCCATTTTTGTGTTTAACATTGCTAACAGAGTGTTCTGATCTCTGTAACTTTCATTAAACTGCTCATACATTTTGGAGAAAGGAGCTGTTGCTATTGTTACTGCGAGTGAGATTTTAGGTATTAGGTCCACACTCAAATGCTCCCTCAGATTGATAAAAGAATGATTTAATTTGTCTTTGGCACTTTTTGCTGCATTGACCTCCTGACTTTGGGGAATTAACTTTCAACAAAGGAGGAGTCGGAAGGGGAGAGGTCAGAGTTCTCATCAGAGGAAGACTCACAGTTCTCGTTTTCCTTTAGATGTCTTTCATTCATACCTGTAGGCATCACTATATCCCCTTTCGCCAAATTCTGACTCGCTGTTACCAGCCTTTTTCTGTGAGGTAAGGATGCCAACTGAGGGGCTCAATTCTACTCGCCTTCTTTTAGCCAATCCCGAACTTGTGCTCATTACATTAGATTGTAAAGGAACATAGGTTTGAGGTTGTTGCGTTTTATCTCCGTTCCTTACAACCATGGGTGTGTTAAATGTTCCGTTCAGTTCATTTGTCTTTCTTGACACTCTCTCAGATTGTAATTTCAAGTTGAGGGTCGACAAGTCTAAAATCAGTTGATCAGCAACTGCCAATGAGGATCTTCTGTGTTCATATTCGAGGATCACAACATCAGCCAGTGTGTCATTAGACATTGCATCATTTAGAGAACTGAAACTATTCTTGATTTCTAGCAAATTACTTTCCGCCAAGTAAGTTTCATGTTTGTCTGTGCTAGTATTTTTTTCCAGGTCCTTTCCATGAGGCTTACACGTAATATCAGAAAAAGCTTTTAGCTTTGTTTTTTATACTCGCAAGGTATTGTCTAACGTGTAATCCACACTGTTGTCTTCACCTTCCTTGCCTGAACCTGTGTGCGACCTTAAATTGCAGGTATCCGGCTCAGGAACTGCGAATTTGTATAATTTATTCTCGCCCTCTCCAGATAATACCACGTGATACACGTCATTCGGCATCCCGGGGCTAGCCGTCAGAGGCGGATCACTGGAGAGCGCAACACAAAAGTCAGCTGCAGCAATGCTGTAGGGAATTCCAGCCAAGTTTGCTGGCTCCACTCCAGTGGCCAGACTCGTAACATCCTGCAAATTCGGCACAGCCCATGGAGATGCCACCAGCCCCCACAGAGGGAGCCTCGGAAGCTCCAGCCAGAGCAGCGTTGCCGTCACCGCCCCGCACCACCCCAACAAGGGAGGACGCCACTCTTTCAACAGGCAGACCAGAGATCAGCTCCTCCCCCCGAACAGGCAATTCCAGTACAGTGGCCTCCACAGCCCCCGACGCACGGAGGCAAACCGGGCAAAACCTCTGCAAGCACAACCGCCACTGTAGATACACCGGCCAACGGCACTGCCGGTCGAGGGGCACCATCAAAGTTAGTTTTAGCACTGCTCACACCGTTTCTTATGTTTAGGGTTTAGACGACTTAAACATTCTTTTGCATTGACATTTGTAAACAACCTACTAGAACGCTGCATCCGCTCCAACGACAATGAGCGAGGTGGTTCAGCAATTAACTGCGTCTCACATCCCCCAGGGTCTAACGCAGAATTGCAACGCCTATTGTGTAAACGGGTCTGAGGGTACGCAGTGTGAAGCGGAGCCTTGGTGGGCATTTTTACTGGCCGTTCGAAAAGATCCATGTTACTCGCAGTGCTCTCACTCGTATTTAGAGTCAGATCCGATTCGCAAGGACTTGCCATCCGCACCAATAAGCCTTTGGGTAAATGTCACAAGAGAGTTTACCTTACCTCCCACGCCTCGCACTGCCTCCCATCACAAACACCACCAACACACTCCGCGATGCTCCGGGTCCGGGTGCAGTATTTTGTAGATAGAGCTCCGCCTCCGCCTTGATGGAAATAATAAACAGACCGTAGCTGCAGCTCCTCAAGGAACAAGGGTCCTCCAAACACCACCACCAACACACACTGCACACTCCGCGACCCTCCGCGTCCGAGTGCAGTATTTTGTAGATAGAGCTCCGCCTTGATGGAAATAACAGACCGTAGCTGCAGCTCCTCAAGAAACAAGGGTCCTCCAAACACCACCACCAACACACTCTGCACACTCCGCCTTCTTACTATCTTTTCAACCAATGGCAAAATGTTGTCAAAGAGGATAGAATAAAAAAGCAACTATGAGGAGTCTTAAAAATGACGCCCATAACAAGAGTAAAAGAAAGGGTGAGTGTGTAAAAAGGTTCTCTCACTGAAAAATAAGGAAAAATAATCCATAAATTCAGCAAAAAGTTTGGGGGGGGCGGGGGTCTCACAAGTGAGGGAGATTTAGCACTAAAATGAAAATCTTACATAACAGCCTGCATTTTATTAGATATTTCTCATAGCTTTGTATAGAAACTGAAGACCTTCTCTTTTTAAGCTGGGAATATGTGGCAGGGTAATGTGAGAGCCAGTTGGAGACACCTCACGCAACCTTACGAAAGAGGTGGGCTCTCGGCACCGGACTTTGTGATATATTATCTAGCGGCCCAAGCACAGTACGCTATCCACTGGGTGGAACGAGCACCACACACAACCTATACCATATTGGAAACGGGAGGGAGACTCATGGCCACACTATTACATGGGATTGGGATGGGGATAAGGGGATTCACCGACCATTTGAACCCAAAGCTGGCAACGCAAAAGGCGTGGATGAAGCTGACACAACAGCCGCAGGACAAAGTGCTATACTGTCCCCATATGCCAATCTGGGGTGTGCATTACCTGCCACCCACTACAGACACCACCATCTACACACACTGGAAGGAGGCTGAAATTGTACAATTAGGAGATCTGTATGAAGAGGGAGTATTCAAAACCTGGGAAGAGATCAGACTATTAGTCAGTGACACCCCACTCCAGAAACTGCAGTAACTCAGAATCAGGTCGGCAGTTGCCACGACATAGGGAGAATTCCCTAGCGAACCACCACTGCACCCACGCCTCAATTACATAGTCTCTATGGGGATAGCCAAGAAAACTGCCTCTGGCCTTTATAAAGTAGCACAAACAACAAGGGATGTACAACTCCCAGACATTAGGGGAGAATGGGAGGGGGACCTGAAGGACGAATTCTCAGATACACACTGGGCACAAATATGCAACCTCAAGAAGCAGGTGTCATGCAATTCCAGATTTCGTTTAAATCAATTCAAAATATTGAATAGAGTCCACCTTACCTCCGCACAATTGAAGAAAATGTACCCGGGAACTACGGGAACATGCCCTAGAAGCAGGGAAGCTGAGGCGAACCTGAGGCATATGCTGTGGGCTTGCGAGAGGCTTTCTGAATATTAGGCTGAGATATGTGAGGCACTAGAAATCATGGTGCAGCAGTCAGTGAATTGGGATCAAACTGTATGTATACTGGGATTTGTGCACAAAATGAATGTAACGAAACGCAAACTTATAAACATTGGACTACTCCTGGCTAAGCGGGCCATCCTAATGTGATGGAAGAAGGAGAAACCACCCATGGTGGAAGACTGGACACACGACATAATATGGGCAAATGACCAAGAGGGAAACGTACTAGCCTGCTCCCTGTCACAAACAGACCAAGAGACATATGGGGGGGGTTTCTGCAGATATTTGAGTGATAGGATCGAAACAGTTGGCAGTGATAATGAAACGATGTAAGAACCATAGTGTGCTGGCTGTAACTTGTACACTGTACTGTACCCATGATACTGTGAATTCATAATTAAGAAAGTTTGAAGATGTGAACTGTGCAACTTAGTTTTTTTTTTAAAAAAAACCTAAAAAGAACAGCAGGGAATTTGTACTGGGAATATATTGGTGCAGTGTGTGAGGTGTCAGTAATTTGAGGCGAACAACTGCATGTAGATTTTCCAAAATGTCATTTTATTAAAGAAAATGTAGTGAGAAAATACCTTGCTTGCCCTACTTTTCAGAGGAATTCCTTATCTAGTCTAAAGGCTAAGGGAGCATTCTCTAGCATGGGTAAACTGGCCCTCACACTAAACAACCAATATACAACAAATTATATAGCAACACAATATAAAAATATGAACCCTATCAGAACAGCTTTCTCCTCTCCATACAGTCTGGCACCTAGAGGTGGTCCTTCAACCATCAGGGGCAGGAACCTCATAGTATACAATCAGCAGTGAGGCACTTGTCCATAGAAGTTTCACCTAAATGTGCAGTGGGGTGGCAGATGGGGAGCAGGAGGCTTTCCTCATCTCTCAAAAAGTGACATTTCTACAGCAGTTTGGTCCAAAGAAATCCTGTCGTGAGGGGTTCAATAAAGACTGCTGTAGCAAGAATCCTTTGCTTTCTAATGTCATACCCAGAGTGTTTTGTCTGCAAGAAGTGGGAAAGAGAAGGTGGTTTAGAGACCCCTAGCAGAATCCAAAATTGTGGAACCCTCTATGGGCTAAACCATTCCTCTGGACTACTCCAACTTCACTGCCATCCTCTGTCTGCCTACATCAAAAGGACACAAGTATTCAGCACCCAGTGTGAGAGGGCTTTTGTGATTCCCAAAGAAATACCTGTTTTTTGTGTTCTTTGCCAATCCAGGTCACCGGATAGTAACAAGGCACACCATTCATTTTAGCATGGAGCATTCATGAAAGTGAGTCTGATTAGCACAGCTCACTTTTAGAGACAATTATCAGTATCAATTTAATGCAAAGAAATTAAAAACTTAAGGCTTATATGTCCTTGTAGGGGTTTCTGCCACATGCACAATTGTAAAAACACCTAAAGCTTAAAATGGAGCCATGTTTCTTCCAATCTACACACAACAAATGTGCTCCCATCATGTGGGCACATCCCCCAAATAACCCAAACCCGCCACTGTCTTGTCGATCTTAAAGTGCCAAAAAGCAATGAAAACGAAAGAAGGTATGATATAAGACAATAAAATAGCATTGTGTACAAGTAAACATTACTTGCTTGAAATACTAATTGCAGTTTCTGCTGCCTTGCAGACAGCATCATTCACTAATGGAAGGATGCCAGATTTAAGACGAGCAACATTGTCAAGAATTTCAGATCCTCATTACAAGAAGAACACTACATTGCGTTCTATGAACAATTATTTGAGCACAATAGCTGCATAAAAAAGCCAAAGATCGATCCCAGAGAAATGTAAAGATACACACCGCTGGAATGGAGCCATTGTTATTCATCTGCACTGGATGGTTCATTGGAGAAGCAGCATGAGGGCCCATGGGTGCCTGCGGTATCTGCACATTTCCTACGGCCATTGTATTAAACGGATTCAATCCTGTAAAAAGCACAGAAACAGATTAGCAAAATTATAACATTCCCAAACAGACACAGACAGCAAAAATCTAACTGCTACTTGGCAACACCAGAAAGAACAACCTGGCTGCAAGGAGAGTCAATCATTTGAAGATTCTGATGCACCAAATCGTGTAAGTACCAAAGGGTCAATTTTGCTGTAGATCTCTTCTTTTGTAATGTATTCTATGTCAAGACGGAGGCGAGCATTAAGCTTCATCTTCTTTTATTTTCCACACTCCAGCAGTTTCAACAAATATAAACTTTTCATTTTTATTTTTTTTAAATTTAACAAAGACTTCAAGACCCATGAATCCTGTAGTCCCATAGTCTCTGGCCATGTGACCTAGTCCTTCCTGTCCCTTAGTCCTTCCTCTTCTTTTTCTGCTCTCCGAAAGATAAGTACAGTTTTCTTGGTGCTCCGTAACTCAGTGTTTATAGTTCGACGTGTTAGCAGTACTGTATAGAACGTTATGACTTATGTTGTTATATAAACACGCAGCGGCGCAGCGTTTATTGAGAAATGTTTTGATGGCGTGATAATTTAGTGTGAGAGGGATCCGTGGCCCCGTGCCGCACTACCGGCACCCCAGGGGCCTGCAGATCTCCTCTTCACGAGCCCCGCAGCGCTTTCACACGCGCCGGGAGCGGGCTAGCCCCCACCCTTCCAGGGGCAGAGCTTGTCATGAGCGGGAAAGCTCTTCTTTCACCGCTCGCGTACTGTCTAGGCGGCCCCCACCCTCGGAATTTGAGGGATTCTTTGTGGAGGCCGCGCTGAAGAGCAGCCCCGGCCCCCACCCTTGTGGAGGAGGGGGCCAGAGTACGACCGCGGCTCGCGTAAAGAGGGATTCCCCTCCATATTAATACGAGCGCCACGCTCGCATGACAGGCCCCCTCCCTTGGGGGGAGGGGCCTATTTTGAAATTCTCCAGTGCGAAGGAGATTTTCGAGCGTGTAGCAATACGGAGTAAGAATGAGCTCCAAATTCACATGTATTCTGCCTAGCTTAAGCTGGTTTTCCTTTATACTGAGCTTTCAGTGAGTATTCACTCAAGGGATAGTGCAAAGAATCCCTAAGAAGATCACAGTTTCGTACTGGCAATAAAGAAGGTGCAGTCTCATAAAGCGAATCAGTGGACGTGCCACTACACCTTTCTAAGGTAATTTCAAGGCACCTGTCAGCACAAGAGATGTCCAATTTTGAATGGAGTGATGAGGAGGCAGGCTATGAAGACCTGGCCCACAGTTTTAAGGAAGGGCTGGGAGATTCGTTGTCAGAGGCAGTAGCTCAAGGAGTTAGACCCTTACAGGAGAGACTCCAGACTATTGAAATGTTTTTGAGCAAAAATGATTCAAGCACCGAAGAAAGCACGTCCACTAGGACCTCCTCGAAAGGTCCAAAGGGGTGTACCAAGGCCCGGAAGAGCGGCGACTCTTCTGACCCCCCCGGGCCAGATGGAAGGGGCAGGACTAATGGCCCCAGAGGCTCCGGACGCTTTCAGTAAGCTCAGGGAAGCGTTCATGAGGAAAACACAGGTGCCGAGCCTCGAGACCCCCTACCCAGGGGATGACAATATGGGCAGCAGAGAGGTGTACTCCCCAGAGGAGGATCCTCAAGAATCCCCGGCCTCCTCACAGGAGGAAGCAGATAACGAAGGGGAGAGCCAGCCTCCTCCGAGGAAAAAACTCAGGAAAATAAATAACCTAGAGGAGGAGGAAACCTCAGAGATGTTTCAACCAGAAGAAATAAGAAATCCCAGATCCTCCGAATGGGTACCCTCACCGAGGGTAGCTAGATACATGACGCACAGGTTGGGTAAGGCGCTAGAGAAGGAAGTCAGGCAGCGGATGAGAGCGGAGTGTCCCAAGTCGGATTTACCGGGCAAGGTGGCAAAAGCACCAGAACTCAATCCGAAGATGCTCTCATTCGTCTCCAAAGCAAACAGAGATCCCAGGAAGGGCATAGACCGCTCTTGGAAGAGCTGCCAGGAAAAAGTCTTGGACCTGGCTGGTCCATTAGCGAAGATTATGGACATGGCAGAACGGGCCAAAGACACGGGGGAGGAAGAGGACCCCGCTGTCCTAGCCAACTGGGTGCAGACGGCCGTATGCCTCTTAGGCAACGCGAACTGTGCGATCTCATCAGAACGCCAAAGAGGCCTTCTCCTTAAAATTGACAACAAACTAGGAGACCTGTCGTCGTATGAAGCAGGCAAAGCGGAGCAAGGACTCTTATTCGGCGACATGTTTGGCAATGAAATGGGGAGGTTCGTGGGAACCATTATCTCATTAGAAAAGGCCCAGGCCTCAATGAAAAAGATCTTTCATTGTTCATTGAGAGTTTTTAGCGGGACCGGTCGGTCCAAAGGCCGAGCGACCGGTCGCTATCAGGCGTTCAAAAGGCCTCAAGGAAACAGTAACACCTACTGGGAGAACAGGCAGCCTGATTCATTCTTCCCGTCTAGAGGCCGTTTCCCGAGAGGCAGGAGAGGCAGAGGACCGGGAAGAGGACACAACTTCCCCACAGGTGAGAACTTTCGCATACCCTCCAGTTGGGGGGAGGACAGCGCTATTTGGGGAAAACTGGCGCTCGATTTCCAGCGACCTCTGGGTCCTGCAGACAGTGAATGGCATGCACATAGACTTCATAGAGACCCCCATTCAGAGTCATATTCCCCGTCCTCTAGCCTCGACCCAAATAGAGAAAAGTCTATTACACACAGAATTGCAAAAGTTAGCAGAGAAGCCAGCGATAGAGCAATGCGTATCGCCCCCAAAATTTGTGAGCACGATGTTTTTAGTCCACCGGAAAGAAAAAGTAAGGCCAGTGATAAATCTAAAAAACGAACAGTTGGGTAGTCTACAACCATTTCAAAATGGAAGGGACGCATCAGCTCAGGGATACACTCAGGCAAGACGATTGGCTAGCGAGGATAGACCTAAAAGATGCATACCTGACAATACCAGTTCACAAAGAGTTTCGCCCTTTCCTAGCGTTCGACTGGGACAGGCAATTATGGCAATTTGCTACGATTACTTTCGGGCTGGCTTCAGCGCCGTGGGCGTTCACGAAGATCATGAAACCGGTAGCAGCAGCAATCAGGAAGAAAGGGATTCGGATGATTATATATCTAGGCGATATCCTGCTGATGGCAAACTGCAAAGAGACTTTCCTTTACCAAGCCGACTGGGTGGTGAAGCTCCTGTCGTCTCTGGGTTTTTTAGTGAATCAGGAGAAGTCGGAATTGAAACCAACCAAGAGGTTAGAATTCCTAGGGTTTATCCTGGATACAAGGACAGCTACTCTAGAGCTTCCCGGCAGGAAGTTACGAGACATAAAAAGAGAACTGAGAGCATGTCTCAGCAAAACAGTGATCTCCCTCCGCACTGTAGCTCGAGTGGTAAGCTTATTGGCAGCTTCGATACAAGCGATATTTCCAGGTCTGCTTCATTATCGAGCCCTGCAAAGACCAAAAAATAAAACATTTACGACAGGGCCTGCATTATCACCACCTAGTTCAGATCGATCAGGAATCCAGGACAGAACTACAGTGGTGGTTAGCGAATATGGAAGCATGGAACGGAAGAGCCATCTTCGGCGACCGTCCAGATCTGATAATAGAGTCAGATGCCAGCCGAGCAGGCTGGGGAGCCCGATGCGGGAATCTCCAGACAGGTGGGAGATGGAGCGCGGAAGAACTCCAGCTTCACATCAACTGTCTGGAATTGTTAGCCGGATCATTTGCGATCAGGGCTTTCACGAAAGGAAAAGTGAATTCCTGTATTCTGCTGAAGATGGACAACATCTCAGCTGTCAGATACATAAATCATTTAGGAGGGACGAGATCCAGATTGCTAGCGGAGATAACCAAGGATTTTTGGCACACCTGCCTGAATTCTGGGATTTCAGTGGTAGCCGAGTACCTGCCAGGTTCGCTGAATGTGAAAGCGGACTGGAACTCCAGATACCTCTCGGACTCCAGCGATTGGATGCTGGATCGGGAGACATTAGGACAGCTGGAAGAACTGTTTGCGTCCAGACTCAACGCACAGAAAGAAAGATTCTTCAGATGGAGGTTAGACCCAGCAGCAGCAGGGGCGGACACTTTCCTGCAAGACTGGAGAGAGCAGACTCTCTACGCTTTTCCGCCATTTATAATGATGAGCAGAGTATTAGCGAAAGTGCGCAGAGAAGCAGCGAGCCTCATAGTAGTAGCTCCGATTTGGAAATCGCAAGTTTGGTTTCCGACGCTCATGGAACTGCTAATAGACTACCCGAGACTATTACCTCAAGGAGGGAACTTGCTCACGGACCCAGCTGGGTCATTTCACCCTCTGAGAGTGAAGGGGACGCTGCCGCTGATGGCGTTCAGGATAGCAGCAGACGCTGGAATCTCCCGGGAATTTCGGCGCAGGCTGCAAGCCTCATCGCCGAGTCTTGGGCACCTTCCACCAGAAGGAGCTATGACGCAGCTTGGAATAGATGGTCGAAATGGTGCAGAAGGAGAAAGATTCATCCCGTTTCTGCCCCTCTAGTCGAAGTTCTAAACTTCCTAGCGGAATTGTTACAGGATGGTAAGGCTTACAGGACTATAGGAGTCTATAGGTCTGCAATTTCGGCAGGGCATCTGCCGATAGAGGGACTTCCAATAGGAGAGAATATAGCAGTGAACAGACTGCTGAAAGGGATTAGATTTAGGAAACCTCCACAGCCAAGATACGAAACCTTATGGGACGTTTCCACAGTGCTGAGATTTCTCGCAGATTAGCCAAACAACAGATATCTGTCTCTGGGACAGTTATCCGGAAAACTGGCTATGCTCCTGTGCATGGTATTATGCAGGAGAGTAGCAGACGTGAAGGCTCTAGAGATCAATAGAAAGACTTTTGGTCCGGAAGGAGTGACATTCAACATAGTTAGAAGGACAAAGAAAGACTCTTCATCAATCACTTACCCGTACATGCCAGATCACCCCAAGTGGTGTGTAGCAACATGTATTAAAGAATACGGGTCTAGAACAGCAGAAGTGAGGCCGGCAAGGATAACCCAGCTTTTGATAGCGCGCAGAAAACCACATAAGGGAGTAGCTACTGCCACAATAGCGAGATGGGTTAGAGACATCATGAACATGGCTGGCATCGATATGTCCAGATTTGGGGCGCATTCAGTTAGAGGAGCGATGGCCTCGAAAGCATTAGGGCAATGCGCAGCGTTGCAAGACATTATGAAAGCAGCAGATTGGGCTAGTGATTCAACGATTGGAACGTTCTATTTTAGACCAATTAATACAATAGCTGATTCAGTAGTAAGAAGCTTTGAACAAGTTTAATGCTCGCCTCCGTCTTGACATAGAATGAAGATTCCCCCTGCTAATAGCGCAGGGAGCTCTTGATTCTATTAAAGACAAGGAGGCGAGCATTAAATTCCCGTCCCGAATACACAAGCAGAAGCGATGATAAAATGAATGACTTGATGCACGGTTTATAATTAATAGGATTATTCCTTCCAGAATAGGGTGTGTATTCCCCGCCCTGATATGTACTTTTTGTTTCCTCCTGGCATTAGGAGACGAGCAAAAGAACAGCTGAGACTATTAAAGGATCGCATTGCCTGGAGCGAGCTCGCAAGTTAAAGTGTGAGAGGCCAATCCGGCACGGAGCAGAAAGTTTGGAACAAGTTGACCAGTTGGTTACACAGTTTGGGAAAAGATTGCAGTTCGAGCAGTCAAGAAGAGGAAGGACAAAGGACAGGAGGACTAGGTCACATGGCCAGAGACTATGGGACTACAGGATTCATGGGACTTGAAGTTTTTGTTAAATTTAAAAAAAAAAATGAAGTTTATATTTGTTGAAACTGCTGGAGAGTGGAAAATAAAAGAAGATGAAGGTAAATGCTCGCCTCATTGTCTTTAATAGAATCAAGAGCTCCCTGCGCTATTAGCAGGGGGAATCTTCATTCCACATCCAAATACCACAGCAAATAAAAATACAGCAGAGAAAATACTATGATCATTAACTTCCTCAGAGAGGATTAACAGTTCACTGTTTTTCCAAGGTACATGAAACCATATCAGAGAATAAGAGGACAAAATAGCAGCATTGCTCGATTAGGAATCCTCAAGAATTATTACTCAGAACAACCATCCAATAAGGTGCTGGTCAAGGGCACAAGACAGATGAAACGTTCACCTACATCAACCGATAAGGAGAGCCCATCACAGACATGAACACACTAGAGCGTACATTGCACATCATATACAGAAAAAGTTATTTATCATCACAAGCAAGACAATTTCAGGGCAGAAGCCTTGCAGCGTTTCCCAGGCCCTGAACATTCACCCTGTGCAGGTTTGTCTTGTACGCGAGGGGGGTCCCAACAAAGAGCCTGCACAAAATGTTCAGAAAGAAGCTGGTTATATTAAGCACACAAACTCAATATATAATGCGTCATGCAAGTCATGTTAAATGTTCCTCCAAAGCGCACAAGACTGGGGTTCTTTAATCTCTGCTTGCCGGTGGCATAAGGGAACCTCCACTCAGTTTTGGAGCTCTTGTAAACATAGCTGGGTCTCCGCCATAAACTGCAGGAAGTCATCAGCCTTTTCATCCAAACTGCAACAGGGTTAATTTTCTCCAGTTTTTCCAAGTGACCTTCACAGGGCTCTATCTCCTCCCCCTGTTATGGTGCTCTCCCTCTTCAACATCTCTACTGCCACTCCTCAACACAATGCTACATGCTTGTTCCACCTCCCACCTTGCCCATGAACCATTCAGATAAGGGTCAAATCAGAACCCCCTGCACTGAGCTAAGCGTGCACTCTTGTACAAGTTCCCTTCCCCCCTGAAGCACTCTTGTGCACCCTCTTCTCAAGAAACCCTCAGCCAACCCCACCTGTCCGGCTAACTATAGCCCGATCGCCATCACTCCTTTCCTGGGCAAACTCTTGGAAAAATTGACATCCCCCAGCTTAATCTTCACACTGCATTTGTTGATTCTGTCCATGACCATGGCTTCAGAGCAGGCAGAAGCACGGAAACAGCTCTCCTGAACATCCGTGAAGACCTGCTCTCTAACCTTGATGCTAATCACCCCTCTGTCCTCATCTTACTTGAGCTCTCATCTGCTTTTGACACGGTCAACCATGCCATCCTGCTCAACCAGCTCGGTGATAACCTGAGTATCACTGATCAAGCCCTGGCCTGGCTTACCTCTTTCCTCTCGTACCGACCGCGGCAGGTCCAACTTGGGGGTGGGTCTAGCTCTCTCTCGCTCTCCCCTCTCCCATGTGATGCTCCCCAGGGGTCTAACCCATCTCCCTGGCTTTTCAACCAATACCTGGCACCTCTCACACACCGCATTGCCGCTCTCAGCTCCAACTTTCAGTGCTATGGAGGTGACACTCCGCTCATTTTCAGGCTTCCCTCTACTGCCTCTTCTCCCTCTCTCATCTCGGATTGCCTGTCTGCAATCCAGAAGTGGTGTGCTGCCAATGACCACAGCCTGAATGCCAGCAAGACAGAGATCCTCCTCGTCAGCTCACCTGCAGCTTCCTTTCCTGTCACTCTCTGGCCGGCCTACCTTGGACCCAACACTCGGACGTCGCCAAAAAGTCCCACTACCAGCTGTAGCTCCTCAGACGAATTTTCCCTTTCCTCACCTTCCCCTAGAAGCACACTGTCTCCAGAGCTCTGGTTCTCTCTAGGCTGGACTATTGCAACAGCCTCCTTTAGAATCTGCCTGCCTCTACTCTCCGCCCTCTGACACTCATCTAGAACAGGACTGCGAGACTAGTCTTCAAGTCCAGGGATCGTAGCTCTCCAGCCCTGAAATCTCGCCATTGGCTGTTGCAAGGATCAAGTTCAAGACCCTCTGCATTGTCCACAAGGCCTTCTGGACATGGGACCGCAGTACCTCTAACTCTCTCTTCTGAAATATCTTCCTACTCTAGCTCTTCACTCCTCCAACTCCTTGAGGGTCAGTCGCTTCTCCAAGCAACAAGTTGGGGATCAATCACTTTCTTCGGCTGGCTCCTGCCTCTGGAACAGCCTCCCTGCCGCTCTGAAACATGAGGAGAACCATCGGTTCTGGAAGCACCTCAAAACCTTAATCTTCACTTCTGCCTTCTCTCTTCCTCTCCCCTGCTGATCTCCAGTTGGATTTACCTGGCTACCCTCTGAATTCGGACCCAGGTCCCTGCCCGCCCAGTTGCACACCCACACTGCCTCCTGGCAACCCCTGCACTTGGGGTCTGTATCTGTAACCCTAGAGTCCCCTTAACTGCACTTATTTGACACCTGATGTCTGCATTTAACCCTCGCACTTGCACCTATTCTTACACTAGTCCATTACTTGTGTCTGGGTACCGCTTGCACCCCAGGCGTCATGTGTCGAGTCGCACAATTCCTGCTCCATGTGCTTCCAGGAATCCAAGTCCACATTTTGTGTTGCCACACTGAGATTTCAGCAAGCATCCACTTTTGGAGGTCACTCCGGCAAAGGCGCACCTCTGTACCCTTGCATGCCTTCCAACTCATTGCTATCTTACAATTCGCCAGGATACATCCTAGGGTCTTTCAACCCAACATGTCGTGCCTGTTTTGGGCACATGAAGATGCCTAGCAAACAGGCTGTAGGGGAGTTGCATCTAATGTTATTCCTGCCTTGGCCAAGGCTTGTGCGATTTCCTCTCAACAAAGTTGTATCTTTGTGCTGGCCCAGAACATATGCACCAGGTCTGCAATAATTGCCCCACATTTCGGGCAGGCCTGTTCCGTTGCCTTGGTAAACTTAGCTATCTTCTTCGGGGTTAGATACACCCTGTGCGTGATGTAGAACTGAATCAACTGAAGCCTTGCGTTCCTGGATTCTCTTTTGTGATGTGCCAATATTCGACACCAACCTACATCTGTAATCTTTTCCTGCAAGTCCTCTTCCCAGCTACACTTGGTCTGTTCAAGCATATCTCCCCACCGTGACATGAATAACTCATATCCTCGACACCGTATGTGCCGCTTTTGCTTTATCGTACAATGTTTCAATGAGCTCATCTTGTAGTTCTCCCTCCCTGTTCGGCCATCTCCGCTGCACTCCTCCGAGAAGTGCTGCATGTGTGTGATGTGCTGCCCCAAGTTTACACCTAATTCAGAGGTGAGTGTACTAAAGTCCATCGGTTTACCATCCCATAACAAGTCTCCCACCGTGACCACCCATTAATTCCCAATACTTCCTGAAGTTTAATCCGAGTTGTGGGTCTTCTTAATTGTCACCAATGGGGCCTGAGGAGAATAGGGCTCCCTCCATAAAAAACGACATGCTCTATGTCATATCACTTTACCTAATGTCAGAAGCAGTGGAGGTCCCGGGGCGCTACGGTCCATATCGCATCACGCAAGAAGAAAGGGGTGCCTTGGGTCTGCTCGTCCGACAGCCAATTTGTGACGAATTGCAGTTGGTACGCCAAGAAATATGCCTAAAAGTGAGGAGCTTTAATCCCCCCTCGATTATACGGCCTCTGCAATTTCGTTAGTGTTATCTGGCATCTCGAATTATGCCAAAGAAAACTACGACTTACAGCGTCCAGAAGAAGCCTCTCGGTATATTATATGGCACATTGGGAAAGTAATGGAGGAGCCTTGGGAGCACCACCATCTGTAGCAGCGCCACTCTACCCATCAGCGAGAGCAGCAATCTGACCCAAAAGGCCATAGATTTTTCGATTTTGACCACCACCCTCTCTGTGTTTTGCAGATGTTCAGTCTTAGGATCATGATAAATGTCTACCCCTAAATATCTGAATGTGGACACCTTCCACTTAATTGGCAGCACAGGTAATACGTTCAAAGCCTTCCCTCTACATCCTGCTAATGGGAATAAGAAGGATTTTTGTGCATTTATCGTGATACCAGCTAGGTCCACGCAGCACTCTAATAGGTCTAGAATCTATTGGAGGTTAGTTTCTGGGTGTTGCAAGTATAACAGCATATCATCAGCGTATAGGGAAATCAAGTTCCAGCTTCCCTGTATGTTAATGCCTGCATCTTGGTATTCCTTCCTGAGGTACACCGCTAATAGCTCCAAGGCCAGTATGAATAACATTGGAGACCACGGGCAGCCCTGTCTGGTGCCTTTCTCCAACAGCCATTAGTCGGAGACATAAGTACCTGTTTTGACCCTGGCCATTGGACTGTTAAACAGCAGTTGCACCTGCTTAATGTATGTTGGCCCAATAGCAAGGCTCCTCAGTGCCACTAGCAGCCAGGGCCATCTCACTGAGTCGAATGCTTTTACAACATCAAGCGCGGCCACAGCACACTGGTGTGGACTGGCTTGAGTATGATCAATGAAGTGATGCAACCTTCACAAGTTACATGTAATATTCCTGTTTGGGACATAGCCCGACTGGTCTGGATGTATGAGTTTCGATATTTCCGTCTTGAGCCTATTGGCCATTAGTGCCGTGAGCATCTTCCCATTTTGGTTGAGCAATAAGGGTAACATCCGCACTGAGTCCCAGGTTTGTTGGCTTTGAATAATGGAACTATGATTCTCTTTGCTTCTGCTTCTTCTCCTCCCAACCCCTGCTGACTTCCTGGCTGATACTGAAACTGCACTGGTTACCTGGCCACCCTCTGATCTCGGTCCTAGGTCCCCTCCCCCACCAGTCGCACAACTGCACTGCCTTCCTGGCAACCCCCGCACTGGGGACTGTTTTCTGTTTCCCTACAGTCCAACTACCAGCACTTGACACCCGATGTCTGCACTTACCCATGCACTTGCCACCTGCTGGCAGTACTTTTACTTATTGTCTATTTATTCTATTATCCCATGTACCGCACAGTCTCCCCCACCCACCCGCACTTTCCTCCTTCCCCCCTTCCCATGCACTTGCGCGATCTGAATGACACCTGGCCTAGTAGGATCGTTGTCGGTCTTCCCTCTGTTACCCCTCCATTGCCTCGTCGCGCCTTGAAACACCTGTGTATAGGTGAGTTATAAATGCCATATCATATCAACGACATTGCTAGCATGCCCATGTCCAAGGCTTCATTCAGCATCGCTAACCTCGGGGACGCGATACCTGCTATGAATTCCTTGTGGAATTCACTAGGCAGTTCATCCGAACCTGGGGCTTTACCAATCGGCAACCCTCTTATTGTGGATTCCAGTTCCTCAATAGTTATGGTGTCTTCAAGCCTACTCACCGCTTCTGCTTCCAACTTGGGGAGGTCTATCTGCGCTAATGCCTCATCCATTTCTGACGTTTGTGTCTCTGATGTGTCAGCGTACACCTCCTTGTAATAGTCAAAGAAGCACTTGTTTATGTATTCACGCGTCACACAGGCCTCGCCACTCCCCCCCCCATAACATCCTGTATCGTCTCCCTTTTAAACTCACTCTTATATAGCCAGGACAGCAGGCGTCCGGGCTGATCGCCTTCCGCATGCAGTTTTTCTACATATTTCCTATAGCTCAAATGACCAAGCCTTTCCCAATGAACCAAGCACACGGACGACTTCCTGGGCCAGCTCCCTTGTGGTGTCCTCTGAGCTTGCGAGGGCCTCTAACCTAGCTTCAGCTGTCCATAAGTCCCTTCCAACCATGACCTGCACGCCTTCGACAGTGGCTAGTGTCCTTTTTATAACTACTTTAAATGCCTCCCATAGTGTGCCCGCTGACCTTTTGCTGCCAGTGTTTCTGAAATAATCTTTCACACCTTCTCTAAAGCGCTCACAGAACACCACTTCTTTGAGGGATACCCCTCTAAGTTTCTATGTTGGAATGCATGCCCTCTGTGGGGAACACTGGCATTTAACCACCAAGGGAGCACGGTCTGATAATACCCGTCCTTTGTACTCTGCTGTTTTGAAGTCGCCTACTGCCTCACTTCCTGTGAAGTAGTCTAGTGTGTTAATTCGTTGGGCAGTGTAGTGAGAATACCCTCTGGCCTGCCAGACAGTTGGAACACTTGCAGTAGTGTATTCAAGGCTTTAGCCGGGGGCTCTAACCTGTTACCTTGTAGTCTGACCCATCTAGGCCCAGGCACAATGTGCAATTAAAATCTCACACCCCACATCAACGTGCCATCTCTGTACATGCTCAATTGGGAATACAGCGAGCGAAAGATAAAGCTCTGTGCATCGTGCCACCTTTCCAGAAGTATTGCAGGATCCTTTCCCTGTCTTTGTAATTCAAAATCCAGGCTATGATGGGCTGCAGGAGGCCTCTTCGTCAGGGACCTATCTGCTCTTTTGACTATAAACCCCTGGGTGAGTGTGCCCGGTCCGACCTCCTACAGCAATGAAGTTAGTGGGGTTCGTGCCATGTTCCCCTTCCGGAAGTCCGATTATCCTTATGTCGTTACGTCTGGTCTTTCCTTCGGCATCCTCAACTCTCCCTTCTAGGTTCTGCACTTGCTGCTGCAGGATTGTTACTGAGGTCGACTGTGTGTACCGCAACTTCTTTCTCCAAAGTTCCTGTGTGTTCAGCGAGCGACCAGACATCCTGCCTCAGGAGGTTGACATCCATGCTAATGGCGCCCATTTTGGTTTCCTGCGCAATCTTCAAGGCAGCTATGTTCTCCAGGACCTGCTGGTCTCCCTTCGCTTGGACTGATTCCCCCTGTGAGGGTGAAGTCCCCGGCATGGTGTTCTCAGCCGAGGCTGCTGGATTGGCAAAAGTTTCTATTGTAGGTTGACTAGACTTGCTCTTCTGCAACCTGGGTCACGGTTATCGTGGCCGGCACTGGTTCGTCGATCACCTCTATACCGCATTCGCCCTTGTTCCCTCCAACTGGGCGGCTCCTGGCATTGGGTGGAGGCAGTTAGCAATATATTGAGGAAATGGGTCTGTCCACCAGCTGTTGCTTCCGCCGCTGAACGCTGCAATGTGCTGGCTCTGATGACCATCCACTTTGGCCCTGCTGCAAGCAACCTTATGCGCCCATATGTATAGCGACGTCTTTGCTCTCTGGTGCAGTATACGTCCAGTCGATGTCAAAATGTTACTGGATGCGCACACACACAACAGTGTTCTCTGAAGCCTGTTTTGGAAATTAATCACCACGCCAAAGTCCCTGTGCCCACTACAGGCTGGCAACTACTGCTGTGTGCTTTAGTGCAACTCTCCTCGGTGTCCCGTACATGTGCACTCGTGCCTAACTGTGCTGACCCTCCCCCTGCTGTGCTGGGCTTCTATTTGTGCTGCTTTGTCTGGCCACCGTTATTCTTCGCCCACACTTGTATAATAATGTACGAGGGTGCAGTGCTGGCACTCTCTACTTAATATTGCTAGACTGATTATATTCATCAGACTTAGCAAGCACCCAGGCTGTGCCCCCAGTACATCCGCCATGTTGTTACTCTGGGGAGACATCTGCCTCATTAAACAGTAGAGAAACCGCTTGTCGGGTACTTCTTTGCAGGCCTGCTTCCACTGCGGTCCACTGTTTCATATTATGTGCTCCATGGGCCAGCTTCCTTTCTGATCCGCCTCCACTTATTTGATTAGGGCAAGTTCCCTTTGTGGTCCGCCCGCACACGGCACTCGAGGTCGGTTCCCACTACGGTCCACCCCACCCGTTACCGACTATTGTCATATGTGCGCACACTGCGCATATTAGTATCACTATGGGAGGGGGAGAGAAGTGGGGGTCGGGTGCATACAGAGAGTAACACTCCTGATCTTGCGGGCCCAAGGCTCACGCCCCGCTCTCCTTACCGTGGGCATGGTCGGTGTATTGCTCCCATATTCAGCAAGAGGCAGCTCCTGTTCTGTCTCCCGGCCGCCTGACATTAACCTGGGCATGGCCTCCGGAGGCAGTTCACTTCACGGGTGGCGCAGGCACCAGGATCTCGCCTTCTCCCAATCAGCCTCTATAGTCGCTGTCACCACTGCAGATCTTGTCAACTTCTGCAACCATACATGGGCTTGTAAGCCTAGTATTGGGCGAGAGCCGGATGGCAAGCTCACCCAATGTTATATTGTTTGGTTCCAGTAGGGCCTCTGTTTTGGCCCATGTTGTAAAGTTGTAGGGAAATCTGCCCAAAACTTACATGTTCTTAACCAGGGGATGGGGACATGCACTAATCAGGGGGGACACACTGTTCACTCAAGATAATGCTGACCCACCACGGCCAGGGCTCAGAGCCACACACGTGAAAGCACAATGATGGAAGTTAATTATGTAACCCTAAATATTCAGGGGCTAGGTCACCCCATTAAGCGCAGGCGCTTGCTCAACTAGAGACATACAAGGGGATATAGTGTACTTCCAAGAGACCCACCTCAATAGCACAGGATCTGAAAAACTGGTACGTGGATGGGTAGGGACAGCGGCACACTCGCCGAGTCACGACAAATGGGGAGTATCAATCTTAATACACAAACAGGTGCCCTTTCAAGTCCAACACACACACCCTCAGCGCTAACGAGGGCCGGTTTGTGCTACTCCAGGGACACATACAACCAATCACCCTACTCAACATTTACGCTCCCACATCCGATGCACCGGTCTTCTTTACACGCACTTTTGCCAAATGCGCCCAATATATGCAAAATATCACATGAATCAGGGGGTGGGGGGATAAACATAACACTTGACCCGGCCCTCGACCGCCAAGGGAAAGCACTGGATAATACAGCCAACCCAAAAAAAACTTTTTTTTTTTTTTTTAAAAGGACACCCTTCGCACACTAATATCTGACCTACATTTGGTGGACACATGGCAACACTTGCACATGAAACAATCAGACTACACTCACTACTCCCACTGCCACGACACCTACTCAAGATTAGACTACTGGCTAATACCAGACAATGCAGTGCATATGGTAACGAAATGCAGCATTCTACCGATCGCCATCTCGGATCATGCCCCGGTGACGCTACATATATCACTTCCCGACATACCTCGCAAACCACCCACATGGCGAGTGAACCTGCGCTCACTACAACACCCCAACATAATAGAAAAAATACGGGCATTGAATTCTGGGAAACCAATGAGAACCAGGGGTTCACTCCACTAAGAGGCTGGGACGCCGTTAAAGCATATCTAAGGGGGCAATGCATCTCAAGGTGGGCATATAAGCAAAAGAAATGAGGGGGGGGGGGACCGCACGGCTGACGATCGAACTCAAATGGCTGGAAACACGACACAAAATGTCCCGCAATAAACAGCTCCGGAAACATAGGGATGAGAACAAACGGTTATCCACAATCAGAGCCCAAAAATCCTACACAAGCTGGTTGCAGCAATACTACTATGAGAGCGACAGACTACTACACAGGATGGCTTTAGCACTTAAACAACGTCAAGCCGCTCAAACATTGGAATTTTACCGCAAACTCTACACACCGCCTAACACCTTCCCCTCCCAGGTCATCGATACCTTCCTCGACTCGATACCCATCCCCAAAATACCCGAAGCCAAACTGGACGGGTTTAATGCCCACATCACGACAGCGGAAGTAACACAAGCAATCCTATCATTATCCCACAGCAAAGCTGCTGGGCCCAACGGCATACCAATTGACATGTATAAAAAGATGTTAGAGGAACTAGCCCCGAAACTACAAACAGTATTCCAAGAAGCGCTCACCCAGAACCGGCTCCCGAAATCCATGCTAGTGGCCAACATTGTGTTCCACAAGCGCGGAAGAGACCCAGAGCTCTGCGGGTCATATAGACCAATTTCCCTAATAAACTGACACCAAAATACTTGCAAAATGCCTGGCCCAGAGAATAGGGAACACTCTCCCCCACATAATTCACAAGGACCAAACAGGCTTCATAAAAGGCAGACACTGCAGCGATAACATCCACAGACTACTACATGTCATCTCCGGTAACAGGGACCAACAAGATGCCATCCTAGGAATCGACGTGGAAAAGGCATGCGATAAAGTCCAATGGGAGTTTATGTTCAGTGTTACACTCAGATACGGTTCCCCCTGTGCTTAATCCAACTGATTAGGCTCCTCTATACTGGCCCAACGGCCTCAGTAGTCACAGAGTGGTGTCCACAGATTGTACATGCAATCGGGAACCAGACAGGGCAGTCCGCTCTAGCCGCTATTATACGCCCTGTCCATCGAGCCCCTAGCTATAAGATTACGCAGTAACCCGGAATGGGAGGGCATACACCAAGGCCCAGAGGAACACAGGGTGTAGCTGTATGCAGATGACCTACTCTATGTAAGCAAGACCCGGTCTACCCTGCCCTATGTAATGTTGTTGCTCCGAGACATAGGCCCCAATGTTGGGGTACAAAGTGAACTGGAGCAAATCAGAGGTGATGCCACTCAGAGTAGACGTACCATGGTACCCCAGTGGGGGGAGTTCAGGGGGGATAGCACCATTTGCCCTTCAACTCAAATGTATTAAATACTTAGGGCTACGAATAGGAGCCCCCGAGGCTGACCTCTGCGACCTTAACTATCCTGTGGTCCTTGGCAACATCAAAGCGGACCTGGAGAGATGGAACACCCTGACGCTATCCCTGACTGGGAGAATTCACACCCTAAAGATTAATTCCTTCCCCAAGCTTACAAACATAACCATGATGCTACCAAACTGTCCGACCCCGAAAATGCGCAGGGAATTAGATGCAGACATAATGAAATGTATCTGGCGTGGCAAGAAAGCCTGTCTATGCCTCTCGATAATACAAGTGAGCAAAGCTAATGGGGGACTAGCAGCCACCTCACTAATGAACTACTACCAAGCGGCTTAAATTGTCTGGGCAAAACGATGGCTGAATGGCAGTGATGAATCCAGCTGGTGGACCATGGAACTGGCAGTCATGGCCCTGCCTACACCGTCACACAAACGCTTAGAACATACCCTATTATTGGGCCGACACTCCAGCAATGACAGAAACTTAGGGAAAAACAGGGGGCCAACATTAAAAGCACCCCGCCATGGGCTAGCATACGATCAGAACTAGCGTATGGGTCAGTACAACCCCTCCACCCAAATCAAAAGGGCAGGTGGGCTAATCTAAGGGTAATGGATATCATGGAAGATGACACACTGATGTGGTTTCAGGACGCACAAACCATCCTGGGACTCAAAGAGCGGGACTGGCTGATATCCAGCACCACTCGCGCTGCAATACTAAAATATACGACAAATGAGTCTCTCATATGGTCCCCTGTGCCATGCAAGAAGGAAATGGATCGAAACCCACAGACATTCCCACGAATCAACACCTTTTACTCCATGGCAATACCAGACAACAAAAACTGTACCCAAATCCTAGCGGCACAACGGTCGGAGGACCTAGAGACACCAATAAGCGACTCTGACATACAAACGGGCTTCACAGCCATTCCGGGAGTCTCACTCTGCCTCAGGAACAGAGAAATACAATACAAATGAGATGAGAATGTCACGAATCGCACAATTTGTTATTAAGCCGCATCAGATCTTCTTCAGTCTTGTATTTGGCACGCTGCCACAGAACACTTGATTTAAGCGATTGCCTGTAATAAAAAGTTTGAAAAATAATAAAACAAACAGTAGGCAGCAGTAGCTTTTTCTTTCATTTGTATAACTTTTTTGCGGGCCTTAGCGAGTTTAACACGTGTGGTGCCTGACTGTGGCTAGTGTCCGGCATGGCCGTGCCACAAGGTCCGTTTGTTGCTTTGGCCATTTTGTCCCTTTGCCTTCTCCCTGCCCTTTCGAGTCACAGCATGCACTTGCTGCGAAAGTTGTGTATGGTCCCAATCCGCATTAGTGGTGCCAGGGTGTCTGGTGTGCATGTGAGCAGGAGTCCCACAGTGGTCAGTGATTGGAAAACTGCTGGTGTGGATGTGTTGGGCAGATCGTGCCATTGGTGGGCTGGGTGTGTGCACTCACCTGACTTTGGATAAGAAGAGGGAACCTGCACCAGTTCATCAGATCTGAAGGAGAAAAGTATCATGAGTAGCCTAGCAGAACATAGGACGATCCTGGCACGCACTTGACGAGGTCTGGCAACCGAATCCTGTGGTGTCACCAGTGGACCACTGCTTTGTGCCTGATCTCAGAAGACTTGTGAAGGTGCTTCGAACCTTTGGAGTGGTGGGACTAATCACTTTCAAACTCTCTTAGTAACCTTGCAAGTGAGCCTGTACAGAAGTGTCCCTGGCCTGTCCAGCTCAATCCTTGGTTACTGTGCAGGAGCGCTGTAGTTTCGAGTCGAGACTTTGGGGAGTCCTAACTTGACATGCAATGTGCCCTTCTGCTGAATTTCGGTCTCCCGGCACCTTTTGGCCGCGAAATAGAGGGCTATGTCATACCGCAAGAGCTGGGTCCCCCTGCGTCACTGGGCTGCAGTGACGGTAACCACAGACTATTTTCCTGCGTGCCTTCTAGTGCCCTGTGACCTGCTGCATCAGTGTTTTCTTCAGACTTGAACGTAGCCGCTCCTGTGTCATACCAGACCTGTACCCACAGCGCCAACGCATCGTGCATCTGGAAGCAGAACGGAGGGTGGGAAAGTGTACCTCTGGTGACCACAGTAAGGGAGATTTATCATTTTTATGCTTCATCCCCTCTCTTATTGAGACCCCCCCCCCCCCGCAGCACGTTTTGCTGGACTTTAGGACCTATGTGTTTACATCCTCAATGGGTGGAGCCTTTTTCCACTCATTCATTCATATGTGCTCTGTCTTTTGGAACTCTGTTCTCTGTGTTTTACCTTTACTATGGAGTCTACTTTCCTCCACATCTCTTTTAAGGCATCTGTTTCACACTTTTGCAGCCCACAACCCCTTCTGGGCAGTGTTGTTGGGAACCCTTTGGGTTCTCATTTGAGATTCTTTCCTTATCCTTACTTAATACTGTTCTTAAGGATAGAGGGATACTTTGTATCCCTTCCAAAACTTTATACTCTGGAATTGTCAACCACCACCTTATGTAAAGTGCCAAGGGGATACCTAGTATCCCCCTTCTCTCTGCTCCTGTGACTTTTTAGTCCCAAAATTATAATGACTTTCATAACGCGCTAATAACAGGGAACAGTTTATAAGCACGAGCCCAGGATTTGAACATGTGTTGCTATGCGTTGTCTTGCTTCCAAGACAAGCGTGCTGTCCTCGAACTATCCTCCCGGGCACATAGACAACCCTATAGTTGTGGCAGTGGACACATGTTCTAGCTGTGCTAAATCTTACCAAAGAAAATTCACAGTCCCGTTTGTGCACAATAGGGTCACCTATGTACTAACATGGTGGCTCCTTTTTTTCCCACCATTTCTAACGTGGTTCTTTGTTGGCCCTTCTATCTTTCTGGGAGGGGGAGGTCTGTGTGAATGTTTTGCCTTTGGCGCGAACCCTTGGGTGTCCTCGCCAAGGCTCCAGTGTCTCTATGCAGGTAGGATGTTTTTCACTCCCCTGCCCTTTGTCCCAAAGCCTGAATGGAACTCGCTCCCACTGGGGGTCAGCCTGTCCTGATTGGACAGCCACCCGCCCCTTTCTGTAAACTGCTGAGAAAAATTGCAGTAGATTGTGTGCCGACACTGTATAACAGGTGAGGTTCCTGAGGTAAAAGGTAAGTCGACCACTGGAACTTGAAGTAACCAAAGAAGAAGATGATGACCAGAGACACAGCCTGACAGGTTTCAACACTGGAGCGACCACTGCTGTCCTGACCCCGTTTTCTATGCGACAGGAGCTCCGAAGAGGACTCCTTCCATTTGGCTGATGGGACCAACCAGCCCTGAGACAAACTACAATCTGAGCCATTTCCCGAGGTGATGTGCCTTTCCAGAGCTGCAGACCACGACTACCAGGAGACCGCCTACCCATTTGTAGTGCAATGTCTTGTCAAGGCCAAATCCATTAAAGTCTTTGCTGAGCTTGAGGTGAACCTCCAGAAACATAATCCGACTCATGCAAGTCCCCTCACCAGAGTGTAGGACTCCAGGAATCGAAGAAGATTGATTGGGCAAATCGTGTACTTAGCTGGTGCTGCAGATAAGACGTCAAAACCGCAGACTGACAAAAGAAGATGAAGAAATCCGTGCCAGACGTCCTCTCTTGAGACTGTTGCTGGGACATCCCGTTCAGTGTCCTGCATTTTGTCACCAGACCAAGGAATCCGGAGACCGGGTCCAGCACTGCTAGACCGAGGCGAATCCAGCCACAAAAATGTCTTCTAACCTAAGGTACTGTGGGGTGAAAAGGTATGTCCACTCTTACCTCTGACCCAAGCTGTCGGCTTGTGTCCCTTTTTGCGAGTCCTTTAACAGGGTCTCCAAACTTGTTTTAATTCTTCTATCATCCGTAACTAGAGACTGAAAGTATCCACAGAAACGTTTGCTGTTCTGCTGCTTAGTAGTAGTGTTTTTTCTACATAATAATAAAAATATTGAATTATTAGAGAGAGTCCTTTGATTTAAATTGAATGCCTTTCATCTCACTGTTTAGAGACACGTTTTCTTCACAATGCTTTGAAGTTATGATGAAATGGTGACTGTCAATATGAGATAACTACACCTGAGCTCACCACATAGAAACACAAGTACTATGATCTCTGATGTTAACATAAATATATAGGTTCTATCCAGGCCAGATCATAGTACCAAGATATTCCTGGTATCCCCTGCCTCTTCTGTTTTGTTCTGCTGCTTAGTAAGACTGAGTCCTCTCCAAACTGGCTTTTGCACAGAGTTAGGGATCGGACTTTTAAAGCTGGAGTTTGCTGAGAGAATACATCAAGAACTGTAAGCTCTGCTGCTGTGTGACTAACCAAACCCTTTCTAAAAGACTTTATCTTATGTGGTTTTGTCAACAAAATACAATTATCGTATATCTTTGTCTGTGCGTGTGTGCACAGTCGGAGCGATAATAACCTAGAACTATCTTTAGTGTCAAACTAACAATTGTACCGCGAGAAACTACTAACTAAGCAGTGGTCTCTGAAATGTAGTTATATGTAATCCTATGTCTGTTGGTGAAGTGATAAGTGACATTCCTTGTGTAAATAAGAAATATATATTTTAATATAAATGTATTAGTGTAAGTGTTACTTTGAGCTACTGTACTAGTTGGGCTCAGTGTACTTACCTACAGCTCACATCTTACTCTTAAGATAAGACTGACTGCTCTGCCACTCCACCAAGGTTCAATGAGTAGTACAGACTGATACTAAGAGTTGGGGACCTGTATGCCATTGCGATATTTTATGAAGTCTTACCTCAAGTGGACTTTAGGAAAACTCCCCTTACATCCACCTCTAGACATGCGAAGTCTTGACCACAACGAAACAAAGGGCAGAGTGTAGTAAAGTCACTTACCGGTGGCCCTTTGTTCACACAAATGGATAGAATCCTAGAGGGCTAGCTTTTGGCCTTCCTGTTGGCTTGGGTACCATTTGCTGCCTAAAGCCCTCCAAAAGTCGGGGATTGCTTTCTTAACCATAGCAGATACTCATCCTACTCTTGGAACCTGTTTCACCCCTTCAGAATCCCCCCCATTATTTTTCATGCTCCTTAAGAAGAACTTGTGAACTTTACGCACGACCGTGAGCTTTATGCGTGCATCAAGCACAAGGCTCTGTTAATCTTAGGGCTTCACTTACAACGTTAGGGTTGCCATCTCTGAAGGATGTTGGTGCTAAAAAAGTTATTTAACCTTTTCCTTTGCCGGTTTTGCTGGAGTTAGCGTCCTCGCCCCAACTCATTACATAGTATGATGATTGTGTGGTATTTTGTTAAAGCATCTCTTTAATCATTTCTGTTATCAGGCCTATACTAAATAGTATATTTCTGTAACCTTTATTTGTAATTCTTGGTGTTTCACTGTATGTGATCACTGAAGACCTCTGATCACCCTCAGTACTCCTGAGATTTAGCCTGGACTAGTCTCCAAGCTACCGTGAATTGTTCTACCTTCCGAGAAGTGTCCCCTGTTCATTTAACAAGGGTGGCCTCCTAAACATCAGTCCACCAGGCCAGAGTTTATAAATCCATTCTAACAGCGGTGAAAATAAAGGGACAAGGAATGCTAGGAGGAAAAGAATCCTACGCAGAGACGAGCCTCTGTTGTACAGATGTTCTGAATGGGAGGAGCTGTGCTACATCACAGAGCCAGTAGTAGCATGGAGAGAGACCTGGAAGAAGCAGAGACACCAGAAGGCCGGCGCAGGAAGAGGCACTACAGCCGAGGAAGAGAGGGGGGATGGAAGAACTGTCTTACTTGGTAGCGTGACAAAGAAAAAAACGGACACAGCAGTGATATGGGGGCACTAAAAACCCAAGTACAGAAGATTGGCATCAAACATTGAAACAAGTACAAGGTTTAAAGCAACTAGAAAGCCAGAATGGCCTATACAGGCCTAAACAAATAAGAGATTTATGGAAACCATACAGAGCAGGGAACCTTGAGGGTTCGACCAATTTACCTGAGATGGCAAACCAAGGAGGAGAAAGTAGCTAACTTGGTGGACAAGTAAAAAGGAACATTTCTCAAGTAAAGAACTTGAAACATTTCATTTACAGAAAGGCTTGCAGATCCTTACAAAGAGCTTAAAGGGAAAGCAGGAACCATTTATTTTCCGAACTGTTTTTACACCACAAACTATTTTCTAAGGAGAGACCTATCGAGCATTGGCCGGTCAAGCCTGCATTGAGCCTGTTTTTCTATATTGGTAGAGCCAGATAATATATAGGTTTGGACTAAGGACTACTTTGATTTGAGCGGACGAGCACCTTTAGTTTACTAGGTAGGGAAATCCCTTTTAGTAGTAGGGACAGATAGGGCATGTTGCTTCTTTTATTTTAATAAACACCATTCAATGTGTCACCCTCCTGTCTGATTCGGTCTGCTGGTGCGTCGCATTAGGTACATGTACATAAGGATAAGAGGACCAAAACCTCACTTTTGATGCATGAACTATTGCAATGGACACTCAAGCATGTGGCTATGAGCTTACTGGTAGTGTGCGTTTATTGCATTAATAATCCACATTAATTTGGTAGTCATTCAATGAGGTTAAACAAAAAAGTGGTGCACACAGTAAAAAGATGGTGAAGAAAATCAAGCCATGTCGAGAGAATAAGCTTCAAACATTTGTCAGCAACTTACAGCAGGACTGCCACTTTTGGTAGAACCATGCACTACAGTTCATCAGAGAGTTGCTTAAATCGCAAGTTTGGGGTAGGCACACTACTGATCCCATCAAAAGATTAAACTAAGAAGACTTTGTGGGTGTTCGCTACTTTTCTGGGTAAAAGTTGCAGCAGGACCTCTATTAAACTATTCTGGTTTAGGGCAACAAACAAGTTACTTCTTACCTTGTAACGTTCTTTCGACGGGATGTTCCTCCGACGTATTCCTCATCTTAGATATCTCCTTCCAGCTCTGCTGGCCTCGGAAATTTTTTTCTCTAGAGGGCGCTGCGCGTCGACGTCCTCCGAGTCGATGTCCCTCGACAGCCGCCGTATCGACGTCATCCTGCCTATAAAGGCCGCGCGCAGCGTCCGTTGCTCAGTTCCGTTTTGTAGCCCACAATAATACTTTCTGGACTAGACTAATCACCCTGAAGGAGCGTAAGCTGCAACAACAAGGGAAGTAGAACTGCGGGGATGGATGGGAGGGTCGATGAGGAATACGTCGGAGGAACATCCCGTCGAAAGAACGTTACAAGGTAAGAAGTAACTTGTTCTTCGAAGGGATTGTGTCCTCCGACGTATTCCTCATCTTAGATAGGCTCCCATAGCAGTATTCTATTATTGGAGGAGGGAGTACTGACTTCACGCTGTCTTCTATTGATGAATAGAATGCAGTACAGCCCTTCCAAACCTAGTCCCTTGACTGGAGGAGGAATCCAAATTGTAAAATCGTGTAAAGGTATGGACAGACGACCATGTAGCGGCCGCACAGATGTCTTTAACCGGCACACCTCTTTTGAGGGCCGATGAAGCTGCAATACCTCTGGTCGAATGAGCCCTAAGGTTTTGAGGGGGCTCTTTCCCTGCCAGTTTATAACATTCCAGAATGGCTAGAATGATCCATCTGGAAATGGTCTGCTTAGTTATTGGTAACCCCAGCTTGTGACCTGTGTAACCTACAAACAGCTAGTCTGCCTGTCTTATCCTGGCTAGTCTACTGATGTAAAAACTTAAAGCCCTTCTAGGGTCTAGCCTGTGTAACCTCTCTTCCTCTTTCCCCGGATGAGGAGGAGGATAGAAAGATGGTAGGGTAATCTTCTGAGTGATATGGAATTCAGAAACCACCTTTGGGAGGAAATTAGGCTTCACTTGCAGGACAACTTTGTCTTTGTGAAATATTGTGTGAGGGGGTTTACAAGAAAGAGCTTGTAATTCGCTCACCCTTCTAGCAGATAAGTGCTATTAATAAAACAGTTTTAAGGGTAAGGAATTTTAACGAACAAGAATGGAGTGGTTCGAAAGGTGTGCCCATCAGGAAAGTTAGTACTAAGTTTAAATCCCATAGGGGAACTTGGAATGGTCTTGGGGGATAAACATTGGTTAACCCCTTTAGAAACTGTATTACCAAGGGTAACTTGAAATAGGATGGTTCTTCCGCAGTGCGCTTAAAGATGGATAGCGCTGCGAGATAGCCCTTAATGGTGCCAACTGCAGGCCTGAATTCGCCAAATATAGAAGGAAGGACAAAACCATTGGTGTACCACATGAAAAAGGGTCGATATTCTGTTCTCTACACCAGCTGCAAAATCTGTTCCAACGGCAGCGGTATAAAGACTTTGTTGCTGGCCTCCTTGCCGAAAGCAACACCTCCATAACATCATCAGGGAGGTCCCAATCCTTGTACCTCAACCTTTCAGAAGCCAAGCGTGAAGGTTGAGGGTTTTGATGTCTGGATGGAGAAGCTGACCTCCCTTCTGTGAGAGTAGGTTCTCTCTGAGTGGAAGTCGAATTGGAGGGCAGATGGACAAGTCTAGAAGGTCCGGGTACCACGTTCTCCTGGCCCAATCCGGGGCTATTAGGATCATGGTTCTCCGGAATCTTCTCAACCTCCTGATCATTTGAGGAATGACAGGGACCGGTGGGAACGCGTACAGAAGCGGAAACTCCCAGTCCACTATGAACGCGTCTCCCAGAGCTCCTCTCGGGGGAAATTCCCTTGAGCAGAACAGATCGCATTTCCTGTTGACGCTGGTGGCGAACAGATCCACCTGAGGGGTTCCCCAAAGGGCGAAGATCTCTTGAAGGACTTCCTGAGCTAGTTCCCACTCGTGGGAGACTGTGCTCTGCCTGCTCAGAGCGTCCGCTGTCAAGTTCTTCTCTCCGGCTAGGTGAACTGCCGATAGAGATTCCTTCTTGGATTGCCCAAAACCAGAGCTGCATCGCCTCTCTGCACAGGGGTAGTGATCCTACGCCTCCTCTTTTGTTGAGGTAATGCATGGCCACTGTGTTGTCCATCATTATCAGGACGTTTTTCCCTTGTACAGCTGGCAGGAACGCCTTCAGCACAAGTCTGATGGCTCTCAGCTCTAACAGGTTGATATGTAGTCTGGACTCCCATGGAGACCAACGACCGCTGATGGTCAAGTCGTTGGCGTGGGCTCTCCACCCCGTGAGTGAGGCATCCGTGACTACTGTTATCTCCGGCCAGGGTTGCCAAAAATGTTCTCCTTTCAGAATGTTCTCCTGACAGGCCCACCACTGAAGGTCTCGAGCCACCCTGTCGGGAACCTGAAGAAGATCTGTCATTCTCCCTGAGAATTGTGACCACTTGAGTCCTCAGTGCCCACTGGAGGGATCTCATTCTCAGGCGAGCCTCTGGCACTAGGAAAATGCAGGATGCCATGAGGCCTAGCAACCTCAAAAAGTCGAAGGCTGGGAGACATTGGGCATCTTGGAACTTGGTAACCATCTGTAGAATATCTTGAGCCCTCACCTCTGGTGGCGAGGCTTTTCCCAAGGAAGTGTCCAGGATCGCTCCTATGAACTGGAGTCTCTGCGATGGTATCATTTGTGACTTCTTTAAATTGAGGGAAAAGCCCAGTTTGTGAAGGGAGTGGCACACGTGATTTAGCTGGATCTGAGCTTGTTCCGAAGAGACAGCCCTGATCAACCAATCGTCCAGGTAGGGGTAGACGTGAATCCCTTCCCTCCTTAGACTTGCCACCACTACCGACATTAACTTGGTGAAGACCCTCGGGGCGGAGGTCAGCCCAAATGGCAGCACTCGAAACTGATAGTGAGAGTTGCCAATTGCGAACCTCAGGTATGTCCTGTGTTTGAGATGGATAGGCACATGGAAATAGGCATCCTGAAGGTTCAGAGATACCAACCAGTCCTGGAACTGAAGGGCCTGGAGGATCTGAGAAAGAGTGACCATCTTGAATTTGTCTTTCCTGAGGAATTTGTTCAATTCTCGCAAGTCCAAGATGGGTCTCAGTCCTCCGTCTTTCTTTGGAATGAGAAAATAAGGGGAGTACCAGCCCTTGTTCCTCTCCGCTACAGGTACCGGTTCTATGGCACCTTTCTCTAGCAGGTTCAAAATTTCCTGCAAGAGGAGCGCATCTGGAGCTTTCTGAGAGCTGATCCCCGGTGGATGACTCTGAGGCATGCGTAGGAAAGGCAGGCAGTAACCTTGGGAAACTGTTTCCAATGCCCAAGCATCTGACGTGATAGCCTGCCATACCGCCAGATGTTAAGTCAACCTGCCTCCTACAGGTGTCCTGTGAGGGAAGTCCTCAGAGTGGTTTTGGGGCGGCTGATGCAGATGCCGATGGTAAAGAGGCACCTGCTGTTGCTGCGGCTTTTGAATATCTACCCCGTCCACCTCGGGTAGTTCTTCTTTGTCCCCTTTGAGCCGGTCGTCCTCTACCTCTTCCGAATGCGGAGTAGAAGCGAAAGGACTTGCCCCTCGCAGAGGTTCCTGTGGGACGAAAAGGTGTCTGACGGATTGCAGCGCCTAGGGATTTTGCTGCTGCTTTTGAAGTTTGCAGTTTCTCTAAACTGTCATCCGCCTTTTTCCCGAACAAAGAAGAGCCATCGAATGGCATGTTCAAGACCCTGGCTTGCACATCTGGGGCAAAACCAGACTTTCTCAACCAAGCGAATCTCCTGGTTGTTGTACTTGCCGCCATTGCTCTGCTGATACTGTCAGCCGAATCAATGCCCGTCTGGAGGGATTCGCACATAGCGTCTTTACCGTCCTGTATGATATTCAGGAACGCCTCCCTTTCTTCTCCCTCCGGGATGCAGTCAGCCGCTGTAGAAGCACACTCCCAAAGTGTATGGCTGAATCTAGCAAGGGTGCAAGTAGCATTAACAGATTTTAACGCCATGCTACATGCCGAAAAAACTTTCTTTGCCATAGCATCATATTTTTTATCGTCCCTGTCCTGTGGGACGGTAGGATAAGCCGTCTTGACATCGGTAGAAGATGCTGCCTGTACCACCAGACTTTCTGGGGATGGGTGTTTTGACAAAAACTCCGGGTCTGTAGAGGATACCCTGTATTTTGTAGACAGTTTTTTATTTACTGCCGGGACGACATCTGGGGTTTCCCAGTTCGTCATAATCTTCCTCTGAAGATTATTATGAAAAGGCACCACAGGATCCTCCTGTGGGCCTTTGTCAAGAATATCCCTGAGGTCATCTTGTTGGAAAGATTGTGAAGGTGCAGACCACCCCATAAACTCTGTGATCCTGGCCATTAAGGCTCTATAGGGGGTTTCAGCATGCTCCCCCGGGTCTGGCCTAGCAAACTCCACCTCAGGGGAAGTGTCTAACCCACTTGCCTCATGTAAGGAATCATGAAGATCCTTTAACCTGCGTTCTTCAGAGGAAAATTCCTCTCTAATTGGGGTTACAGGTCCCTGCAACTCAAATGTGTCTTCCTGTTCAGACAATTCACCCTCTTCCAGAATTGAGGACATGCTTCTCAATTGTTCTGAACTCAAAGGGTGTAAATCCCATTTCCAAGGCAGAGGGTGCCGAACTTGTCATAATCGGCCTCGAAAACGTCGATGTCGTCGACGCCGAAGGCTTCGAGCGTGGCGTCGAAAACAAAGTCGGAGGCCTCGATGACCTCGACAGAATTGGGATTCTACTCGACAATCTCGAAGCCATCGTCATCGAGGACCTGGGGATAGTCACTGGGTGTGTCGTGACCGTGACTTTTCTTGGCATCGACGCCGGTGTCGAAGCTGGCGTCGAGTCGACAGACCCGTGTGTCGAAGGTCCCTTCGACAACGGCGTCGAAGACACCAACCTCGGCGTCGACGGAACCTTCGTCGACGGCGTCGACGGAACCTTCGAGGAAGGTTTGGAGGTCATAGTCCTACTCGAGGGTTCGAGACGCGCTCGAGAGGTTTCCTTCGCCGGGTACTGCGACTCGCGGCGTTTTTGACCTTCGGGTCTTTCGACCAGAGCATCGCTCTCGGCAGTCTTCGAGGGGGTCGAGGCCGCTTTCTCGAAGACGATCATATTTTTGCAGAATTCCTCCCATTCAGCCCGGGAACTATGTTTCGTGGGGCAAGGGATTCTCTTTGGCGAAACAGAGGAAAAGGAAGACGGAGAAGGGGATCTTCGACGTCTCCTCTTCGAGTGCTTCGATCTCGAGGAGTGATGGGACCCACTCCGAGACCTGGAGCGTGAATGGTGACGAGGAGACGAATGTCTCGACTTCGTCGATGAAGAAGAAGCTTTAAAAGTCTTACCTTTCTCCAGCTTCCCCCTACGCTCCTTCAGGGCCTTAGCTGTCATGGACATACAGTCCTCGCACTCTGAACAATGGTGTTCAGCTCCCAAACACCACAGACAAACTCTGTGAGGGTCAGTCAGCGACATCTTTTTCCCACAATCTCGGCATTTTTTGAAGCCGGATCAAGGAGTTGTTGGTTCCGACGAAGAAGCCGTCGAGTACGGATCGAATAACTCGAGGTAAATAGGTTTAACCTGACAAAACTGAGCAACGGTATTCCGAGGCACTGAGTAAGCGCGGAAAAACGGAACTGAGCAACGGACGCTGCGCGCGGCCTTTATAGGCAGGATGACGTCGATACGGCGGCTGTCGAGGGACATCGACTCGGAGGACGTCGACGCGCAGCGCCCTCTAGAGAAAAAAATTTCCGAGGCCAGCAGAGCTGGAAGGAGATATCTAAGATGAGGAATACGTCGGAGGACACAATCCCTTCGAAGTATCTTTTTGTTAGGTAAGATTTTCCTATTTATGATAAATCTTCCTGAGCCGTGTCAATCCCAGAACCTTTTGCTTGGACTTGGTAATTATTTTACCTTGTCCCTAGGTGAGAGGGAATCGTTTTTCCCCTCTCACCTAGTCTTACTCTTTTTATGGGTGAAATTTTGATGTCTCTCCATAGTGTATGATTAGAGTTATAGCGTCCTATAACTTAGGACTGACTGTCATGTACTATGGCAGCACACAGCATGTTAATTGCAGTGGCTTCATTTTTTAATTCTCTTATTTCTTGGATGAATTACTGTTCCCATGAAGTAAAGCAGGATTCACATCCCCTTTACATTGATTTAAGTGAGCCAGTATACCCCACCTTATGTGGAGTACTGGGGGAATACAATGTATCCCCTTTCTTACGTACCTGATAACATTTGTGTTACAATTGCAAGTTTACATGAATGGCTGATTAGTGGTTTTACATTAGTGCCTGTTTCGTCTTATTACTCGCAGGCTGATAAATCAGCCTCAATAATGCACAGAAGGGCTACCGTTTTGCTAGAATGGTGGGCTCCTTTCTTTGTTGTTCTTTATGATTCCGATAGTGTTTGGTTTCCCATTTAGTTGTGTTCTCATTTTTTTGCTTTTTCACCCCTGGGTTTCAAGACAGGTATCAAGTCGTCATCTATCCTGTATTGAACACAGGTTGAGAGTTTTTCACTCTGAATATCAGAGTTCGGATTCCAGGCGACCCCCCCTTTTTTTTGGTGATACGATGCCCAAACTACCGTGATCTTGTGGGTTACTTCTGTTCTGGCTCGTACACCACATAATTACAGGATACGTAATGTAAGTGTTTTTTTATTTAAATAATCACTTTCACTATGGGATCCTTTCTTTCCCGTGGGGTCTTAGTGATGCCGTTCACTGGGTCACTCGTGGTCTCACTCCTTGGCGAGGTATTACTCGGTTGATTTGGAATGTCTAAGAGGTTTCACGAGGTGTTGGTGATGGTGGATAGATTTTAGAGGCACCAATTCATTATGGTATCTCTGACATGTTTGTGGATTAGGGTCCGCTTTCTGTCTTCTCAGTAGAGGATAGTTATAAGGTATTAATAACCTAGTCTACGCCACGTTTAATAATAACACGTTGGCAGTATTGATCAATCATATAATAAGAGCATTTTCAGCTTGATTGATTCAGTGTTCTTTTGTTTACATCTAGGTGTGCTTTGTTGGTGTATTCTACATATCTCTTTCTTGTCCATATACAATCCATCTGATTCTGCTGGACCATAACACCCCTGAAGAATTTCTGTTTACTAGATGTGATACAGAAAGAAACATGTCGGGTTGGGGATGTTTTGTTATTCATGAACAAAATTAGAAGTCAAGTCTACCCGAGCCAGGAAAGTTCATAATTACATAGAACAGGCTCTTAGGTGTTATATTGACGGTCCTCATTAATGATGGATCAGATATTGTATTATGATGTTTTAGATTGTTGGATGTTTTATTGAAGAAAAATTGTTTTACCATTGTTTGTATTATGAATGATTTTTTGATGGGCTTGTGTATGTATGTGGTATGGTTGTAGTGTGGTTGGATTTTTTTTATGGATAAGAATGATGTATCAGATCAATCCGACAATGAATTGGAGGGATTGATCCACATGAATTATTGTTATTATTATTGATACCAATGTTATTGTATGTTTTTTATTAAAATATGACTTTTTCTAGAGATTCATTTAATAAATGTTAATAAATAATAAATACTAAATTATTTTAAGTGTCTAGAGGGCTCAATTTAATTGTTTCTCCTCATAGAATGCTCATATGATGAGAGATGTAGATGCTGTATGGCTGTTGGGAGCATTCCATATTTAGCATGAGTATGTAGGTTTTGTTACTACACCAACAACAGCCACCTGAACACTTTATTACTCTGACCTTTGATGTTATTTTTGTGCATGTTCTATCCAGGCCAGGTCACAGTAGTTGGATATTCCTGGTATCCCCTGTTACTTTTGTTCTTTGGGCTCCTTTCTTTGCCATTTCCCATTTGTTGTTTCTGAGGTCTTCCCCTGACATTCTAGGCGGTAACAACCTTGGTTGGAGTTTGGTCTTCAGCTGGAATCCTTTGTATTCCCTGCCAAGGCTCCAGAATGTCTGAGAAGGCACGAACCGTGGTAGGAGTCAAAAACTGTGCAGCCCTTTGTCTCACCTTGCCTGAAAGAAACCAAGTCCCAATGGGGGCTGGTTGTCCTCATTGGACAGCCAAACAGCCCATTTCTGTAAACTGCAAGGAGAGTTTGCAGAAGTGGTGCTGTAGTTCCTGATAAATACTGCGACCCTGGAAGCTGCTGACAAGTCGACAACTGGAGCTGAAACCGAAGAGGAAGATGAAAAAAATAAGTCTGTAGGGATTTCCCTCAACCAGAGAGCTTGCTGTGTAACCGGAGCCTAATGCAAACCTTCCTTCCAATCGCCAGGGGAGGGGGGGGGGGGGTCTCAAATGCGACGACTCCTACCCAAAGGCTGGTGAGATCCACTAGTCTCAAGACCACCTGCATTTTGAGCCATCCCACAACGTGCTGCAATCTTGCTGGGCTGTAAACCCCCAATACCCTGGGACCTCAAGCCCGAGTGTGGTGTATGGTCGCCCGAACCTTTGGTGGACTCCTGCAGGATCTCCAGAGGCACGATTAGAATCCCTGAAGTCCCCTCACTAATGTGCAGTATCGAGAGAGTGAAGCAAATCCAACCAGCAATATTCGTTCTACATCTGGCTGCAGTAAAAAGGCACCAAATGAATAGAGCTGCAAGAATCCGAGAAGAAACCTTTGCTGGAAGCCTCCTCGGACTGCTGCAAGCTCCCATCCAGTGTACAGTTCTTTCATGTCCAGACCAAGAATCCAGGGACCAGGTCTTGTGCTGCTGCAACCTGAAGGCATCCACTCTGAAGCTCTTCTCATCTTTTAAGGTACTATGTGGGCTTGGGTGATACTTACCTTAAGTCTGGTCTGCATCCTGTGAGGCTGAGTGGGCGATTCCTGTGGTTGGGAGTTTGAACATATGACTTGCCCAGGCCTAATGCTGGAACGCATATAGGGAGCCTTCTGTGAAGTCTCCGACACTAACGCTGAAAGTGAATACTGACTTGTTTAAGAAGATAAATAAGTATAAACTCTCAAATAACAAGCGCCAAGTCCGATTTAGAAAGTTCCTTCTTTTTAATTACTTCAAACAGAGTTCCATTCCACTTTTGTGGGCCAGCCCTTTTTGATAGTCCTTTTGGATAACACGTGTTTCGACTCATGTGCCTTTTTCAAAACTGGGTGTTAATTAGCATCTAATTCAATTAAACATCATATGTCATTATGACAGAGATCAGGGGTTGGTGATTGGGAGGATTTTGGGGGTTTGGAACAGAACAAAAAAATAATGAAAAATCAAGATAAAGAATATAAGTATAGGAGACAAATCTAAACGATGAAAAAATTACATAAAACATGATAAACAAAAAAGCACATATCTTCTTAGTGCATCTCTCTTGGATTTTGCGTAAGAACTAGCATTTACTTAAGTTGGATTCACATGTGCGTGAGCATGTAGAGGACAAACTAAGAATCATCTATAAAGAGCCAAAACTTTGAAAAGCAGTCTGAGCACATCGCTGTTAACAGATAAACAAGATACGCCATCTAAAACATGGCTACAGACCGGCAGGAAAGGGTTTAGAAAATGTGGAGTCTGTACGATGTGCAGATTTGCACATGAGAGCACCAACACCTTTACGGACAAAAATTGAACTAAAATCAAAATTGGTATTAACTGTAGAACACAATTTGCTGAGCATTGTATAATTTGTTTATGTAAGAGAATTTATATAGGGAGAACTATTAGAGAGTCAAGAATAAGAATAATAGAACATTTGTCAACTAATGGCAGTCAGGACCCTAAATCTCCTTTAGCACAGCACTGGCAAATTGAAAAGACAGACATTAGATATGTTGGTCTACAAAAGGTCAAGCATGGCAAGAGAGGAGGGAACAGAGATGTTACTTAGGCAAGCTGAGGCAAGGTTAATATGTAGATTCAAAACAACAGAGACTGGTCTAAACAAGGACGATGAGATGGCCTCATATCTGCGAGAACACAACAGAAACAGCAGGTAAATAAGCTATATACTGAACCATTTTGTAGTAAGTTACACATAAAATGGAAGTGTCATCAGGAAGCAGGGTGCAGGAAGCAGGGTGGCACTCTGTTCCTGCTCCTACCTGCAAGGCAAAAAACCTCGGGGTCATCTTCGATTCCACACTCTCCTTCTCTCCTCACATATCTGACGTCTCTAAGAAGACACACTACCAGCTGCACCTCCTCAGAGGTATTCTTCCTTTCCTCTCCTTCCCCCGGAAGCTCACTGTCTCCCGAGCCCTGGTTCTTTCGAAGCTGGACTACTGTAACAGCCTCTATCTTAATCGGCCTGCCTCTACTCTGCGCCCTCTGCAATTTATCCAGAACAGGACTGCGAGACTTGTCCTTGGCCTCAAGCCCAGGGACCGTATCTCTCCAGGACTGAAATCGCTACACTGGCTCCCAGTGGCTGTGAGGATTAAGTTCAAAACCCTATGCATTGTCCACAAGGCCTTCTGGGGCCTGGGGCCTAAATACCTTCAGCTCCCTCTTCCTAAATATCTTCCTTCTCGAGCTCTTCGCTCATCCGTCTCCAACTCCCTCAGGGTCAGCCGCTTCTCCAACCAACGAGTTGGGGGTAGATCTCACTCCGCGGCAGGGGCCTCCCTCTGGAACAGCCTTCCTGCCTCCCTGAAACTTGAGGAGAACCATCTCCGATACCGGAAGCACCTCAAAACCTTCCTCTTTACTTCTGCTTTCTATCCCCCTCTCCCCAGCTAAATTCTTGACTGAAACTACACTGAATAAGCAACTGGGCCACTCACCTATCTCGGTCCTTGGCCCAGCCGCTCTCCACTTGCACTGCCTTCCTGGCAACCCCTGCACTGCGGGACTGTCTCTGTATCCCTCCAGCCCCCCCTTCCCAGCACTTGTCTGCACTTGCCACCAGCTGGCCCTAGTATTTGTTGTTCTACTTACCCTGTACTGCACTTTCTCCCTCCCTTTCCCCTTGCACTTTTCCCTTTCCCTCCACCCATGCACTTGCGTGATCTGAATGACACCTGGCCTAGTAGGATCGTTGTCCGTCCTCCCCTTGCTCCCCTCCTCCCTGCCTCCCTGCCTCGTCGCGCCTTGAAACACTTGTGTATAGGCGCGTTACAAATGCCATATCATATATCATATCTAGATTTTTCATTATCTTTTAATCATTTATGTTCCGTTCCAAACCCTCAAAATACTCCCTATGACCAACCCCTGATCTGTCATAATATGATGTTCGCCCGAGTGGAAGTGCCAAGCCAGTGCCTGATAGCCTGCTACCTACTCTGCTGCTCCTGGTCACATTCTGCAGCTTGTTATTACTTTGGATACCAATACAAGGCCACGCCCCCTCCCACGAGCCTGTGCTTCAAAAGGCACTGGCCATGCGCCCTAAGCGGGTGCACCCGAGCAGAAGTGCCGATAGTCTGCTACCTACTCTTCTGCTCCTGGTCACGTTCTGCAGCTGGTTAGTAATTTGGATACCAATACAAGGTGAAGAGCACAAAGGCTGCACTGGACATTGCTCTTTACTTAATCACGCCATTTACTTTGTAAATATTGTGTATTCACGAGTCCTATGTTATTTTCTCATTTACTGTAGGCCACGCCCCCTCCCACGAACCTCCGCTTCAAAAAGGCACTGGCCATGCACCCTAAGCACGCGCGCCCGAGCAGAAGTGTCCGATAGCCTTATAGGCATGAGAGGCTGGGGAGGCGTAGGTACTTCTTTTCGAGTTGCCTTTTTCTCTGCATGTGGAACGCAGCACCTGTGATGGCCAAACTTCCTAATGAGAGGAGTCTTCCACCTTCCTCACTGAGTATGCTTTCACTCAAAGAGGTAAACAAACCCAATTCGAGTTTCATTCTTCCTTCTACAGATCTGTTGAAACTCGAAACAGCAATTACAGGCATCTTAGAAGGTCACTTTGCTCCCTTGCCTGACACTTCTCTTCTTGCCCCGGTTGTTATGTCTGAACTTGACAAACGGGTGCGCCAGTCTATGGGTCCTTCAACGCCAGTGTCAAAAATGACCAAACATCATGAACAGGTCCACTTTCACAAATCAGATACACCACCACATCATGGCTGCCCGCATCTCTCTCATTGCCATTTCTACCTAATACCTCCCCATCAGCATCTATGACGGCTAGCTCTCCATCTGCCTCCACCTCATTTTCTGTTCCAGTTCACCTACCTCCTTCTCAGCCTATGGTTCTTTTCGTTTGGACTTGTCAAAAGAGGCTCCATGTTACACCGAATCCTTACATCCAGCCACATCTTCTTTGCATGAAAATAATATGGACAATCTTTCTGAACAAACATTTCAAAACTTTCCTCTTTTGACACACTTTCTGAATCTTCTGGATAAGGGCCATGATTTTACTCATACTGCTTTAAGAGAATTAAAAGACACTTTGCTAGTTACCAACACTAAACTGTTCAAAATTGAAGGTTTCATACTGGCCTTGGACACGTGCCATCAATTTCATGCTAATTGTGCAGAAAGGTCCCTTCTGGCATTCCAGACTACCTTGTGCCAGTACGACAAAGCAAAAGCTTCTTCTATTGCATCCACTCAAACTTGCGATGACTTACTTTTATTTCATGGGCATCCCAAAACCCAGCACAAGGGGCCAATTTAGCCTCCAAAACGCTGATAGAATCATCCGATATTGACCTTATGGAAGTTGCGAAATTGCAGCATGATCGTCTGCTTCACATCAAACAAATCCTCTATAAGGCCAATTTAGTCCCGCATCCTGAACTGAATTTAATGGATGTCCATAGCACCTCCGTTATGGATATTCCGGATAGCCCCTTTGACAGATATACTTGACACTCAAGTCAGTATTTTACAAACTAAAGAGCTGTCATTAGTGAATTCCATCTCCCAAGAAGAAATCCAGACTTCGCAAGTCTTTACTTCACATAAAGCTAAAAAGTCCTTTCAGAGAGCCTTAAAAAAAAGATTGCTTGTTAAAACTACTATCAATAATAATGCGGGCAGTGGTCCCAAAATCAAATCTAAAAACCAACCACCTCAGAAAACTACAGGGCACAATTACATCAAAAAGCTTTGCAATGTCTCTCTTGAGGATCAAGTGTTAGACCTTAATCAGTTAAATCAAGAGAGCAAAATAGTCCTTCAAATAAAACCAAAGGAAGGACCTTTGCCTTCATCCTTGGTTTCCAAAGGTTCTTCTGCTGAGGCTGACTCGTCTCTAACAAAGATTCCCAGTGCACATTAAAGCCTAGCTTCTAAAGCCCTGTTATCTGTCCGTGATACCGGCACCCAAACATTGCTGGTTCAATCACAAATGTCTAATTTCTTTCCAACTACCGGCAATAAAACAAGCTCAACTACTTTGCAAGTCGATTACTCAGACGGCATCATAACTACTGCGTCTTCTGGTGTCTGTGCTTCTGCTGAATGCTGCATCCACTTCTTTGCTCCATCGAATAGGCAACCACTTTGCAGACTTCTCATAGTGCAGAGAAAGTCAGTATTTCGTCGATCAAATCGCACCACCATGTAAACAGCACCCAGTCGACTATGCCAGATGGTGTCACGTCCTCGATCTTGCCTTCCTCCCGACACTTACCCGGCACCATCCGTTCCCGTACCCACCACCCACACCAACGGGGAAGACACGGCAGGCGGGATGTCCGAGGGGGCAGAACCACCTCTTTCCGCCCAGTTCCGTGCTGGCGCCTGCCCTGGCGTCTCATCCATGCCTGACGGCTCAGGTGTCGCCGGCTCCAGCTCCCGCGCATGGGGGAACCCGATCGCGTCTCGCTCAGACGATCACGTGACTAGTCACGGGATCGTCTGTAGCCGACGCCGGCGTTCCACATTGGACAAAACACCAGTCACTGATGGCGTCCGAACTCACGTGACGCTCCTGTGCGGTCATGTGCCCTGTCACGTGATCTACCTTTCCTTCAAAAGGAGCTGAGAGGAAACACTCAGTGCTTCACAGCTGTTTCGACCAGAGACCTGTTCGGCATTACCCTCTTTCTTGTTGCTACAGTTTTTGGAACTCGACCACGGAACGTTACTTGGACTTGTCTTGGATTTCCCTTTGGATTCGACGTATTATCTGGACCCTTGGAACTCTTGACCCCCCTTTCTGGCCCTGGAATTGTTCTGGATTACCCTTTTGTCTTGGCGAACTTCTAACCACAGAATTCCTGTCTATCACGTTTTGCCTCCTGAGTCATTTGGGGTTCACCACCTGGACCTTGGATGGACTTGCTATCTGGTCACGCTCTGGCTACAGGTGTGAGTTGGAGGAACTGCAGTACATCCCAGCCTGCTGTTGGTCTTCCCTCGTTGTCTATTCAGGTTTCCCACCTGTCCTATCATCCCCAGGGTAAGCTTTGTCGTTTTTTCCTTGTTTGCTGGCACTGCCATTATTGTTCGAAGTATACCTGATCCTAACTTTTGCCTTACAGCACTCAGGGGTTCTTCCGGTGTTCCCGGTATCTGACGACGCCAGTCATCACCTGTGGCCTCAAAGATTGCTAGGGCAGTATACTTTACCTGCTCGAGCGGTACTTGGGGACGGAGGTAGTTTATAGCTGCACGACCATCAAGGCGGATCACCAAGATCAGAACAGATGGCTCTTCTACTGCATCTACCCTCCCTCATTCGCAGGACCTCCCCACTACCGGCATACCTGTTGTGCCCGTCTGCTTGGGGAAGAGGGCTTCGCCCTCATTTAGGGAAATTCTGAATGAGATGACAACCATTTTAGGGTGGTTGGGCGATCCTCTCTTGAGTGGTAACTCACAAATACATTTTTCATTCTTAATGACTACACTTTTCAAATTTCCATCTCTATGCAATTCAGTTTCCATCGATGTGGAATGGATCAAGCTCGCCAACCACAACAATCACTGTATGCTTTGTCAAACTCAATCACATATAATTACAAAGCTTCTGTGGGATCACAATTCTGATCTGAAATTATTTGGTCTCGAGATGGAGGTCTTTTTCTCTATGGACGACACGTGGTCCATCCTGGACTTTATGCCTCTGTCGAAAAGAACCTGCCGCAGCTGCCAATAAGGGAGCTGCTTCCATGAACACAGACCGAAATGCTCGAACAACTAACTTCACTCGCCAATGCTCTAAAAGGTCTGGCTTGGCTCAAACCCTTTAATAAAGTTGCTGTGCAGGGTGGAGAACCTGCAGCCAATTCTTAGCCCGCGTTGGTTTCAATAGCTTCATGGAACTGTTGCAGTCTACAAAATCTTATCTCATGGCATAAATCGTTTACTCCATCCCACGTTCCTTCGATTATTTTCATACAGGAAACTATGTGCCCTACCGATTTTCCTGCTTTGAACACTACCAACAGTTCTAACAGGTTTATGTGGTTGATTCTATGCCTGACGACAAAACTCTGTGCGCTGTTTGTTCCAGCGATTGTATTTTTTCTGCCGGGACGGAGCCTTACGACTATCGTGAGTGAGTACAGAAAAGAGAGAAAGTATTAAGACACCGATGTTTCTTCCATCTGAGCGGGGAGGAAGGGTGGGCGCATGTGAATCTAAGTAGATACAATCATCAGAAATGCTTTTACGGTAAATAATGTATTTCTTCTGATACTTGTTAATCTGCTTAGAATCACATGCTGTACATAGACTAGCAAGCAGTACCCGGAGTTGGAGGTGGGTTGTGAGAAGGAACAGTAGCGAAAAGATGTCTTAGTACTGCCTGTCCCACCTGAGAATCAGACCTAGAATGAGTGTCTAGGCTATAGTGTTTTGTAAAGGTGTGTACAGAACTCCAGGTTGCCGCTTTGCAAATGGACTCATGGGGAACATTCGCAATGAATGCTATGGAAGCCCCAGTACCTCGAGTAGAATGTGCTCTGGGCTTGAAGGGCAGCTCTCTCTTAGCAAGACTATCAGAGTGATGCATTTGACAATCCATCTAGAGATAGTGAATTTGGAAACTGCGTCTCCTTCGCTTCCTGCCGCCACTGAAACAAAAAACGGATTAGTCTTTCTTAGTGGTCGAGTTCTATCCATGTAGAACATGAGAGCTCTGCGTACATCCAGTGTGTGCAGGGTTCTTTCTCCCATGCTTGAAGGATTTTGAAAGAACGTTGGTAGTTCTATAGATTGGTTCACATGGAACTTAGAAATGAATTTAGGCGTGAACCTAGGGTGAGTGCGTAGAACCACCTTATCTTTGTGAACTGTTACAAAGATCTAGGACTGAGAGCGGTTGTAGTTCACTTACTCTCCTAATGGAGGTAATAGCTATTAAAAAAGCAGTCTTATAGGTGAGATCTTTAACCCCTTAAGTGCCAAGGGCGAGGTATCTCGTCCTTGGGATTACTGTCGCAACCCACATCCAAAAACCCCTCTGGCAAGCCCATGGGCCAGGAGAGGTCTGGGCTCGAGTCTCCAATAAGCCTTGGCATCCACTTCCTAGGCCCTCTTGGAGTCAGTCCTGGCCTATGAACAGGCATGTGCTTAGGGGACTACTTTATTTTGAAGCTGCCAGCCAACATGGAGGCATCCACATAGCTTGGCTCCTAGGAACCAAGCTATGCAGTACAGTGTTTTGGGTGTGGTAGCCTAGGGACTACTTTACCTGGACTACTTTCTTGAAACTATTTAAACCACACCAGACTTGGATTACAAGCTTTGCGTTTCTTTGCAATCTTGCAACGTGACGCTCACCGTGTCCAGCTATACTCACGAACCTCACAGAAGCAGAACCTGCATGGCGATAAAAGGAAGATCATTAGCAGCAGCATCTTACCTGCAATCTTCATCTTTAACCGCCCACAGCTCTTGCGAAAAGCTTCCTTGGATCAGCGCATATTCCGGACCGAAGGATCTGAAAAAAGGTAAGAAGCAAGGTATTAGACACATCATAATATTACGAACTGGTCCGAAAGGCTTACCTGGCAGGTCGCCCCTCAGCCGGCATCGCCTTGGAATTCCACGCGCTGGGAGAACACCGCGACCTATGAGAAAAGAAGAGAAAACAGGTTAGCAAAGGTAAGACATCACAGCGCTGCGCATAGCGCTTACTTACCGCATTGTAGCGCTCATCACGCGCCACCATTTATTGGCACGGCCCAACTCAGCCAATGTGCCACGCTGAACCTCTGCATATCTAAGGAAGAGAAAGAGACATTATTAAACCAAGAAAGGCATGTAGGAATAACAACACAATACGAAAACAGCAATAAGACCTACCTGAAAGGGTTAATGCTCTTTGAGTTGCACCAGATGACAAACCGTTTCTATTTACTGGAATAACAATATTTAGTGTTCGGTTTTCTTACCTCCCTGAGAATGTCCATACATCTCTGAGGGGGCTGCAGGTGCCCAAATTCTATGACCTCAGGAGCCAGGCCACTAAGTTTAATGCTGTGGGCACGGGTGAATCATCTCCCCTCTGTCTTGCGACATGTTGTACGGGCAAGGCAGTCTAACTGGAGGAGATAGGGACATTTCCATCAGATGAGCGAACCAGGGTTGGCGGGCCCACATGGGGCCACTAGAATCATTGTGATTGGTTCCTGGTGCATCTTGTTGAGAAGGGGAGTCGGGGGGGGGGCGGGGGGGAGCGTAAACAAATGTCCCTGACCAGGTTATCCAGTGTCTGTTTCCCTTGGACCGGTTCTGGGGGTACCTGGAGGTGTAATCTTGGCATTGAGCGTTCTCCAGAGTTGCGAATAAATCGATCACTGGGAAGCCCCATTCTGCGAAAAACGGAGACTATGTAATCGCCATTCGTATTCCAAGGGCAGCGGGAAATCTCTGCGGAGTACGTCTGCTAAAGGATTGAGTTCCCCTGGAACATGTGATAACAGGAACATGTTGCGTTTGAGAGCCCACTTCCAAATGTTCTGGGACACTTTGGACAGCCCGGGAGAGTGAGTGCCCCCTTGTTTGTTCAGGTAGTACATGGCCGTGGTGTTGTCTGAGGTTCAGGGCCGTCTTCCCCTGCAGTTGTGTCTGAAAAGCTTTTAGTGCTTTGAACGCTGCCAACAGTTCTAACAGGTTTATGTGGTTGGATGCTTTGCCTGACGATCAAATTCTGTGCGCTGTTTGTTGAAGGAGGTGAGCTCCCCACCCTGTGAGACGCGTCTGTAGTTAGAGTGGCTTCCACTGCGGGGGTGGTGAAGGATTTCCCCTTCAAGAGGTTCTCCCTCCACCACCATTGCAGAGAAACAACGAGGGCCGGCGAGACAATCACTAGATTGTCCCACTGTCCGCTGGCCTGACACCACTGGCTGTTGAGGCACTCCTGCATTGGGTGCAAGCGCGCGTGAGAAACTAAGTAGATACATGACGCCATCATTCCTAGCAGTCGCAAAGCCTTGCGTACCGTCACCTCTCGACTGGCTACATACTGAGGGATTTGAAACATGTTTTGAAGCCTCTCGGAGGAGAAGTCGAGGCCATTCTTTGTTCGAATTAGAGCCCCTAGGAACTGCTTGACCTGACTGGGGTCTAGGCTGGATTTTTTTCTCGTTGATAGAGAATCCCAGACTGAATAAAAGATCCATCGTCTTTTGGGTATTTGACAGACATGTTTCGTAAGAGTCCCCTGTTATGAGCCAGTCATCGAGGTAAGGATAGACCAGGATGGATTGCCTGCGCATATGTGCTGCTGCCACCGCTAGTACCTTTGTAAATACCCTTGGTGCAAATGCTATACCCAAGGGTAGTACCTTTAACTGATAATGTTCGTCTTGTATCATAAATCTGAGGTATTTTCTGTGCGCTGGCAACATTGAAATATGAAAGTATGCATCTTTCATGTCCAGTGATGCCATGTAATCCCACTGCGATAGCAGGGCAATTACTTCCTGCAGAGTGACCATGCAGAATTTTTGTGGCTTTACATATTTGTTCGCTGGGCACAGATCTAAAACAGGGTGCATGGTTAGATCCTTTTTGGGTACAAGGAAGTACACTGAATAAATACCTTCTTTTACCTGTGACAGAGGTACGACTTCTATGGCTCCTTTTTCTTGTAGTGTCTCGACTTACTGAAGAAGGATACGAAGATGGTCTGGTGTCAGTCGTCTTGCTTCTGCAGGTCTGAATGTTGGGGCCCGGTTCAACTCTATACAGTACCCGTGTGCCACGGTCTTCAGCACCGACTGGTCTGTAGTTATCCCCTCCCATGCCTGAAGGAACGGTGGTAGCCAGCCCCCGACCGGGGAGGCATGGGAGGGGACCCAAATCTTCAGGTCATTTTGAACCGGAGGCCGGGGAGCCTCTAGGGGTAGAGTGCCAGCCCCTTCCTTTCCCACGACGCTGACCCCTTTGGGGATACGGGGTGGTGTATCTGCTGGTTCCCTGTGGAGAATTCCAATTGTTTCCCGATGAGTATTGTTGTTGGGGGAAGCGTTGGCCACGAAAAAGCCGTCTGGACCAGATCCCCCGTCTTGTAGAGGGTCTCTGTGTAATTTGGTCTAGTGCTTTTAGGGTGTCATGCTCTTTTTTTTACGGCCTCGAGGGCCTTGTCGACCGCTTTCCAAACAGGTTGGATTCTTCCATGGGTTTATTTTTAAGTGACGGTTGCGTCTCTGGCTTGAATCCAGAGTTCGTAGCCACGCATGTCTCTTCAAGAGTGTGCCCTGAGCCAGGGATCGACCAGCCGTTTTGTCAGAATCCAATGTGTTCTTAAGTATGCTTTGGTTCACTTGTCTCCCCTCAGTGACAGTGGTGAGGAGACGAGTGTTAGGGAGAATTCTCTGTTTAGGCTGAATTTCCTAACCTAGTGAGTCCCCCAGCAGCTTTGCTGGATTTTTGGATTTTATTCTTTTCTCCTGCCAAGAGTGAGACTCTTTTTCTCCCACTCTTGGACATGATTTGTGGTGTTCCTTTGAATGTTAATGTGTTTCATGGGCTATGGGGTCTTTTACTCCATAGGGTCTCATATGTTTTTTTCTATGTGTGTTACACCGCACCCTCCGCGCAGTAACACCGGGGTGTCATAGTGACCCCCCACCATAGACTCCATACCCTGGGACTGACTACTGTCTCCCAGGGCATGTAAAGTCACCATTGGCTTTACTAGTCCCAAATTACTAACAGAACCGGTACAAACCATCATATTGTGGACGTACTGGTAGGGGCAATTTGATTGCCCCTGGGTCTGTTATTCGAGGGGGCACTGTCCCGTCCCCCCTCGTCGAGTTTTGGCTGGTGGCAGTGGATACTACTTTTTATATTCAACCGCAAATATATATCTATGGGATTTTCCTATTGTTCGAGGCTAATACCTTTTTAACATAGCCTCTAACATACCACCGGTTTATTTATTTAATATTAATTCACCGGGTGGTATTTTCTGCCAGAACTCGGTTTTAAAATGGCGTTTGTGTTCGCGTCTAACTCCAAACCAAAGGTCGAGCCCTTTGTTCCACTTTTGGCGGGCTTCTACACAGAAGCCCTCCAAAGTGGTGCCACTCTGTCTGGGTACCACAGGGGGTGTGGGAGGGGGTTTAGGCACCCTGGACTGAGTTGCCTTGGCAACTCAAGTCGCACTCTTGTGTGATTGGCCCAAGTGGTGAGCCGGCCGGCTCACCACTTAGCATGTTTGATTGACAGCTAGGCTAAATGAATGGGGGTTTCGTGCATAAAAGCAGGGCTTTTGGGACTGGAACTTCAGAAGTCGCCACAGGACCTGAAAATGTGACGAGGGAGAAGCTGAGCCGACCTGCTACGACGACACCACCGGTGGAGCCCTGCTGAACCGACTCACCACTTCCCAACGACAGAGGAGATCTCCCTGCTGGAGAGTCTTCTTCCCTTGACTGGTGGGCACAACCAGTTTACCTTCTTTTCTCGCATCCCAGGACGTCTTGTGGTCGAATTGCCCGTGCCAAGCACCCCGGCAACCGGATAGCCACTTAACACTGGACCGCGAATAAAAGGACCGTTCCTTTTAATTGAGAACTCCGCGGCTGGTTTCTTCCCTGGCAGTGCAACGGACTCCTGTTTTCCTCCATGACGAGATCCTCTCTTCCCCCGGACGAAGCATCGACTTGCACCCGCTGCCAGGAACAACTGCCCCCGCTGGAGCGTTCACCATTTTAAGGTACCTTTTCCGCCAGGCCTCCCTTTCTAAAGATTGCTACAAGGTAACAATAATCCCTTAACCTTCTGGACTGGGCAGGCCGTCTTGACCACCTAACTGGTCCCTTTCTGTTGGTCCAACTCTTTCTGAAACTCTTGCGAGACTTTTGGGCACTTTCAACTGTGTGACCTTGGACACATTTCGTCCGGAGCCTCTTAAAGTGGGTCCGGCCTTGTTAACTTTGACTTTATGGTTTTAATCTGCCTTCTTCTCCTACTGTGTTCTTCCGAAAGTGTTGGGATCTGTTTCTATCTTTGCTCTGCCTTTCTCTCCCTTTTTAACCGATTGATTAGAGTGCCATCTTCGTTATGCGCTCACCGCTGTCTGAAAATAAGTGTTGCTTTACTTAAGACTTGTCTAATAATCGTTGAAGGGAGTGTATATCTTTTAGTGACCGTGTTTTTTAACTGCTTAAAAATTGGTGCCACTGTGTTTAACTAGATGTGTTTTTAAATAAATAATTATATCTCTTTTACACCAAGCTCTGGTCAGTGTTTGCTTGTTCTACTGTGTTCTTTTGACCTATTGTGAATACTCTGTATACTGCCTAACTCTTTTTGAGAGAAGTCTGACTGCTCAGCCACAGCTACCAGGTAAATCTGGGTGGTACAGACTGCTACCAATTGGATTTACTGCCAACCACCTGTAGTCTTAAATCTTTTGCAGTGGTCCCAGTGGGAACTGCACAGGTTTCTGCCTAACAACGAGTACGTAGAGGTTCGGGACCCTCCGGTACCCCACAGAGCATAGGCGTAGCTGGCCAACAAGGTCGTGTTGTGGGCACTATGTGTTGAAAACGCTGCTGCGACCGTGACCCTCTTCCCAAGGGCGCCAAGTTGTTTACCTTGCTTATCAGGGGGTGCCTCGCTGGTTGACAAAGGGACCACTGTCCTCTTTCTTGTAGTAGTCACCACCAGAGAGTCTGGGGTGGAGGGACCTCTGATAAACAGAGGGTCTGAGGGAGAAGGACGAAAGAGTTTTTCTATTCTTGGGTTAACACCTCTTGTGAGAGCAGGTGTTGATAAGGAGGGAGCCAGACGTTTCTTAATTGAATTGAGGAGAGGAATAGCCTGGCTGGCCGGCGGCTTCTCCTTGAGGATGTCCTCCACAAAGTCAGCTTCAGGGACAGCTTCATCTGCGGCAATCTTAAAGTGTTCAGCTGCTTTAACGCACCATGACGTTGAATGTCAATTGATCATCCACTGGCGAGGGTTGTTGTCTAGTGGGGGTGGACTGCGGAGAATCCAGAGACAGGGCATCAGGATCATGTGGATCTGGAGACTGCCATGGTTGAGGGTCACCCACATCTGGGTTCTCCTCCCAGCCCTCTAAGTGATCATGCATGTCATCAGGGTTGATGAATTCCTCATCCTGAGTGTCTGCAGGAATGTCTTCTTCAGTTAGGTCATTTATATATCCTCTTCCAGAGAGGGGTCAAAGAGCCTTGGGAATTTTGCTGTAGGGTCCGAAGGGCTCATCTTCTTGGTGTAGGTTGTTCTGAACAGGAAACAAATCTGTCCAGCCTTTCCATGCAGTTTTCAAACGTATCTCTAGTCCACACAGAAGACCAAGAATGGTCTAGAGGTGGAAAGGGGGCTTGAAAACGCTCTTCTGTCGCAAACTGTTGAGATTTTTGACTCAATGTCGAAAACATCCCTTCTTTGCCCTCAGAGAACTCCTCCTGCGGGGGCGACAGTGGTGGGACATCCCAGTGCCTCTCTTTCGGCTTATGGAAGGGTTCCGGTACTCCCTTTAGGCTATCCCTGGATTTCAACGGATCCTTGGCCTTTTCCGTAGGCCTTGAAGAATCCCTTGACTGCGGTTTCTGAGAATCGGCGGAAACAATCCTTGCTAAGCTGTCGGCGATGTCCGCCGCAGACGGGAGGCATGTAGTTTCAGCCTGCGATTGTGAATGGGCCTTTTCGGCAGAGCTGGGGCCTTTTCTTCGGCGACCGACTTCTTCGACGGAACAGGAACCCTGTCGCCACCGGATGCCTTCTTGTGATGCGTCTCGACGGAATCTGGTATATTAGGGGTAGCGCCCCTTGTTTTGGATGGCCCGGTCGGAAACTCCGGCTGCAAGGAGGGCAAATGCCACCGGAGTTTCCGATGTAGTCTTCTTCGACTTGGCCAAAGATTGACCTGGGGTTGTGCGTTTAGTGCCGTGTAATTGTTCGTCGTTGTCGCCGGGGTGTGACTTCCCCATAGCAGTGCCTGAGCCGTGCCTACCCGGGCCAGGGACAGACGATGCGGAATGAGAGCATTCCGTGGAAAGGTCAATGACTTCCGGTTCGGAGGTCTGATCGTCGCTCTCGCCATCGTCACATTCGGTGGAAGCGGCAGCGGGAGAGAACTCAGCCTTGGACATACCGTAGGCCGTCCCCCGCTTGACTTTACCCTCCTTTAATGTCTTAGGACGGAGGAGCTTACAAGCCACGCATCCTACTTAATTGTGATCGAGAGGCAAGCAACAGTTACACTGTTTGTGCTTACCGTTCCAGGGAAATTTGCCCTTACAAATGGGGCAAAACCTAAATGGAGTCCTCTCCATAGCTGAGGATGGGTAGAGTGACGAAGACCAAAAGGGAAAGAGGAAGGAAAGGGAAAGGCATTCTCGATTTGTACAGAAATGTCCACCCCAACCCCACTCTCCCTACTGTGTAAGCCGGCGGAAGGCCCAGCCACGTGGTCAGTAGCGCCAACTGGATCACCGTCTGTCGAAGTTCTGAAGGTCTTCGGCGGAGATCTGGAACAGCCGTCGAAATAAGGGATGGATAGGGTTATCTGACTTATTTTATATAACTATTCGACCAAATGTCCAAGGGACAATAAGCAATGTCTTTGACGAGCTCCGCATAAGGCAACCAGTATGCTGGGCAGAAAAAAACTATCTGAGGGACGTGATATATGAGGGATTTTGGGTACACTACACGTCACGTAGGGATAGTGTTACAGGCACGCCCATGTCGACGTCCCCTTTTGATTCTCAAAAGACAAGATGCAATACTCTGCAGCTACCACTGGATGTCATACCATATACACAGCATGTGATTCTAAGCAGATCAACAACCATAAGAAACAGGGATTGATGGCTTGTTTTGGCAAATTTTCTTTAAATGAAAATACACACTACCTTTGCAGTATGCGCCCTTTGAAGTGGATACTTTGCGTCATCACATTCCGATATTATGCCCATGGTCCACAAAATATATCATTTGGGCCATCCACAAATTAAAACCCTCTAAGGCTGTTGGGCCCGATGGACTTCCACCATGTGTGATAAAAGACAATCCGCTCTTTGAGGCGGTGTTCTTTTTGCAAATCTTTCGGAATGTATTTCACTTCTAGAAAATTCCCTGCTCATGGCTTAGCTCTATTATTATTCCTCTTCATAAAAAAGGACCAATTGACTATCCAAATAACTTTAGGAATATTGCACTAATCGACATGGCAGCGAAGATCTTTGTCTTACTTATACTTAATGAATTGGAAATCTTTATGGCGTAGAAATCTATTCTATTCTATTCAGGGCTTTTGGGACTGGAACTTCAGAAGTCGCCACAGGACCCAAGAAATCCGAAGAGGGGAGAAGCTGAGCCATCTGCAACAACACCACCGGTGGAGCCCTGCTGCAACGACCTCACCACTTTCCAGACGACAAGAGAAGATCTTCTGCTGAAAGAGTCTTCTTCCTCTGAGCTGGTGGGATCAACCAGTTCGCCATTTCGCCTTCCAGGACGTCTCTTGGTTGAATCGCTCGTGCCAAGCACCCCGGCAGCAGGATAGCCAAGCTTCACCACTGTGACCGCAAATAACAGGAACGCACCTTTTTCACCAAACAAACTCCGGGGCTGGTCTCTTCCCTGGGCAGTGCAATGACTCCAAGTTTCCTCCTCGACGAGATCATCTCTCCCCTTGGTCGAAACCACAAACTGCACCCGCTGCCAGGAACAACTGCCACCGCTGGAGCTTCCTCAACTTTAAAGGTACTGTGTTCCACCTGGCCTCCCTTTCTACGGTTTGCTAAAGGTGACCCTTAAATCCTTGGCTTTCCAACTGGGTTGGCTCCCAGACCTTCTAACTTTACCTTCTGAATCAACCCAACCTCTTTTGAAAAAATGTTCAAAGACTTGAATGCATTTCTCAACTGTGTGATCTTGGGCACATTTCACCTTGCTCCATTTAAAGTGGGCCTGGCCTATGAACTTTGGCTCTACAGTAGACTCTGCCTTCTTTAACTTGTTTTGGTCTTTTGAAAGTGTTGGGGAACTGTTTTATTTTCATGACCTGCCTTTTTCTACCCCTTTTACTTAATTATTGGAGTGCCATCTAAGTTACGCGCTCACCTCCGTTTTGACAAAAAGTGGTGTTTTGACTTAGACTTGTCTAATAATTCTTAAGGGAGGTGGGTATACTTTTCTGATGGTGTTTTGAACTTGCTTTGATTAATAGTGCTAGTGTATTTTCTAAAGTGTGTGTTAAATAAATAATTATATACTTTTGATAACAAGCTCTGGTCAGTGTTTGCTTACTCTACTGTGTTTTTAGCCCTATTGTGTATCCTCTGTATACTGCCCTACTCTTCTTGAGAGAAGTCCGACTGCTCAGCCACAGCTTCCAGGTAAATCTGGGTGGTGCAGACTGCTACCAATTGGGTTTACTGCTTACTCCTGTAGTCTTAATCTTCTTGCAGTGGTCCCCAAGGGAACTGCACAGGATTCTGCCTAACAAAGCTCAAATGCAAATTATATTTCGTAAACAATGCAAATTCTCACTAGTCCCGCTTTTAGACTTCAATCAGATGAAGGTCGAGGCTGTGATTCTTTACGGTCTAGACCTATGTCTTGCTGAGATTGCCCCCTTTCTAAATACAATCCGGGGAAAAATGTGTAAGTCCGTATTGGGCCTTCTCATGTACCTACCTAATGCCATCATGAGACATGAATTAGGTCTTTACTCTATGTCTTCTAAATGTACCTGGAGTATGGTATCAAACTCTCTTTATGAAGATGTCGCTATTATGCTAACCAAGTTATCTCCTGTTTCAATAGCGCAATTTCATTCACGCATGCAGAGCCTACTTGCATCTTTGAATTTAACAACTGAAGATCTTAAGTGGCGCTCTGTTTTGGCCAAAAAAATACATTTTCATAATGATTGGGCTGTAACTGTGCATTTACCTATTGCTTGGCATCGAACATTGCTTGACACAGTCTATAGCATTTTGCCAGTAAAGTATGTTAGTCACCCTAGCACCGACATTTCTGCTGTATTTCTACAAGAAATGTCTGATGTTCACCGTTTATGAGACAATGTTGTCATTCAGAGATTTGTACCTGAATTTATTTATCTCCGGTCCTCTGTGTAATACGAAACATGAGTTTGTTATGTGTCTTAATGTCTGTTTGACAGATACTCTTGCACTGACACTTCCGTTTGATTTGAATAAGAAATTATAGATGTCTGATCTCTATGAGAAAAAGCTGCCATTCAGAGATGTCTTATTTGAATTCAATGATTCCTGGATCTTTGTGTAATATGAAACCCAAAGCAGAAAGCAGTTTTCAGGGTGTGGAGAACCTCAGGGGGCTCAGTTATCGCCAAACCCAACAACTACCTATGGTTCAATTCAAAACCCTGATATCAATGGCAAATCTCTCCAACAAATAAAGGAGTGTTGGGAGAGACGATAGCGAGATTTGTAGGAATCCAATCACATCATCGGCATATAATGCCACCTTATGTGTGGGCCCCCCCCATAAGTTGGCCCGAGATGCGGTGATGACCGCGTATCTCTGCTAGTGGTTCCATCGCTAATGCAAAAACTAAGGGGGACTGGGGTAGCCGTGTCTCGTTCCCCTGCTCAGGGGTAGCAATGGTGACCTAAGAGCATTAACTTTAATTCTGGCGGATGGGATTTTAAAATTTGCCATAATCTAGTGAAGATGGGCCGAATTCGTAGGTGGGTAAGAGAGCAGTTAAGTAATCCCAAGACATGCCGTCGAAGGAGTAAAGACTGGAGGGGGGTTTCTGTACTACTGCCCTCTATATGGCAGAGTAGAAGTACAGAGCAACCCAGCCAAGATTCTCTATGCGGTAGCAATAGATGAACAATCAAAGGTTAGCTCTCAGGAGGTGATGTAGGCTGGTTCTGAAGTACAGTGTAATTCCCAAGCCCCCACAAAGGAATGTCCACACACTGTTAGTGATAACACAGTTCCTTATATAAATAAGGTTCAGAATATATACATACACAGCCGAGCACACTTTGTACTCAGGCAATACTAATAGGGTAAATATATACAATATCTATGTGGTACCACGGTTAACTCTGGACTCGTTTAAAATGCACCAACTGCTGACAGTTGCAATGACACAAAAGTCTAATAGCAATGTGAACCAACACCAGACATGGGAGGAAAACAAGTTGGGTTAGACAATTGGCGGAATACTTTATCCCTACCAAACACACAGTTTTGTGCGAGGATCCCCCACCTGCGCAACCTCTAAATAAGATAAACTGACAAGCCCAGTCCATATATTGTTTAGCAGAGTCTTATTACGTTGTAAAAATGTTCTACTACGCCAATGTACCTGGTTTAGCAGAGTTCTTCGATGAGTCGTCAACGGATTCCCTCTTGAGTGAACTACCTTTAAGGCAGGATCCACGGGTCATCGAGATTCCTCGAAGAATAGGTGAACAATGTCGTTGAGACGGTAGTTTCGGCCTTGGCTGTGCTTGTCAACTATCGGTCGTGCACGTCCTGCGAAGACAAGGCACGTGCGGTGCACCTCAATGACAAGAGTTTGTTGCCGCAAAGAGTCAATGAGGAAATTAGGCCCAGCAATGTCGTCGGGTCGTCAGCGTTGACATCAACGATCGGGACTCGACCACGGCTGGCTTTTGAATCTTCGACGTCCTTGTGGACTTTGGGTGGTGGGAAACCCAGCAGCGGATTCTGCTCAGTTCGTTGGCGACCTCGACCTTCTCCGGCGGGACAAAGCGGTCGATGGTGATGGAGTCCTGGATTTCAAAGTGGCTTAGGCATTGGAGCGTTGCGGCTCCGGTCAATGAGGTTGCAACGGTCCTCCGAAGCTCGGTCAGCGGTTTTGGTCGTCGTTTTACTTCATATTCCTTGTCGGTCCTTGTCTCTGGTCTGCAGTCATTTCGGGACTGACTTTGAGGGAGCCTTGGTGAAGGTTAGCTGGTGCACGATGTTCCCTCGTAGCTTGGGAAGAGGTCTCCTAGCCAGGTCCTCTCTTGGATCAGTCCTCGAAGGCATCCCTTTCAGTTCAGATTGCGTTTAAGGAAAGCAGCAGCAATTCTTCTTCTTCCGGCTCGGCTTCGAGAATAAACATGGTAGGCAGTGAATAAGTCGAAAACTTTATGTCGAAAGACATAATGTCGAGAAAAAAAATGTTGAAAAAAAAGTCGAATGCTTTATTTTTTTTATTTACATGTTTTTTTTGGGTTCCGGAGGTAAAAAAAGGGGGTAAAACAAAAAATAAAATTACAAAAAAGGGGGGTGGAGGGGAAACCCCCCATTTCTAACAAAAAGCAACCAAAAAAAGAAATGACTTTTTTTCGACTTTTTTTTTCAACATGACTTTCGACATAATGTAATTCGAATTTATCACTATAAACCAATAAACATCAAGTTTCGACTTCAGCTTCTGAACAATTCCAGTAAGAGGTCCCCAGATATACTGTTCTAACTCTCAGTCACACTGCTGAGCCAGGCTCAGGCAGCCAATCGTTCAGAAGGGTATTCAGCAGGTAGGCAGCCAATCAGGCTCACAGTGCATTCAGGCCATTCTTCTCCATCCATACACTCACAACAAGGAATGTGGATTGGGGAAAGCACCCAGCCTTTCAGCACCTCACACTGCATTCATACCAGTTTCGGGCAGGACTGTCTCATTCATTGAGTCACACACCAGAAACCAGACACCCATAACATGAAATGTATATTGGTCACACACCCCATTCACCCAAGTCCCACCGCAAGGGTGTACCCACAACATACATTCACTGGGAAGGCTCCAGCCACTCTGGCCTGGACTTCACTACAATTCCACATATGGAACTTCCACCCAACAGCCAATCGTCAGGGCTTTTCAGGACTTTGGGGAAAACAAGTTAAGGTCCCTTCCCAGGTTTGAAAGTCACTTCAAAATGTTCAACAAAATAAAATAAAGTTTTGAAACAGTTCTTGAAAGTTGATTAAAAAAATACACTGATAATTCTTTGTTTCTAGGTGAAAAGATCCCTTTCCAACTTCCAGAAAGAAAATAGCACCAATTGTAATCCTGGTTATGATAATTATGTCTGCTTCTGGACCTTCTGGATAAATTGCTGCAGTTCAAAAGAAATTGTGATATTCCACAGATTTCAATAATATAAACTAATTTACAACTTCTTCTGTTACAACTTTACATTTGGTATATTTGTCAGGATCTTTTCCCCATGCTGCTGCTTCCATTTCCAACAACTACACTTTCACTGTTGGTTCTATGAGAACAGTCCCCTTTGTCCCACAGTACGTTACTGCTTCAACCACTTCAATGTGACATCGACTACAACTTTATATACCTCCACAGTTCAAGTGTAACTACTACTGCTTCAGTATTTGTGAATTATTAGGCAGATTTTCAACCAGCCATTAAACCTCTTCAGGTAGGCAAGGCACTCTTCCTTTTAATGGCTTTCTTAAAAGGGGCAGCATCTTTGGTTCTTCAGTCTAACTACCACAAGAACAACCTGTTTCTGCTCACAAGACTCATTCCCTTCTAGCTTCAGCAGTCTGTTGCACCACATGCTGTCTTCTAATTCAGGGTATTCTTTAAGTGTTAGGCTCCCTACCCCAGCTTTGTTCCCATCTTTCTGCCAGTTATCAGCCCAAGTTCTTACCCAGAAGCTTATGTGCCACTCTCCCTGCTTCAGGTAACAATGGGGTACTTGTTTCTTATGCAACTTGATTGATGACAACTTCACAAGAAAGTTAGTTGGCTCTTTAATGCTTAGGAAAACAGGTTTAACTCTTAAAAAGGGGAGGTCCACTGGCTTGGGTAATGCTACTTCTTTCCTTTTAAGGCTTTTATATTCTTTACTTCTTGAAATAAAATAAATGTCAATTATGGATATAGTATAGTATTTGAGATGAAAACACAATAGGACACACACAACCTTTCATACAGTTTCAAAGGTTTAAAGTGGAATAAAACCTTGTTTTCCCGTATAATGGTAAATAATGAAGTTCAGTCTTATTTTGGGAATTGTGATTGGGCACACACAATCTTCTTTTGATACTTGGTAACGTTTAGGAAGCATTCTATCAGCTTAAAGACATGCAACCACTTAGTTATACAGTAAACAGTCTTAGATAGACCAACAATGGGTTTCAAGTGCTTTAGCTTCTCACGCAAAGTGATCTTCAATGTTACACGTGAGTGCTACAACTCCAGTGATGGTTAGACTTCCGCTGCAACAAAGTTTTTCCTCGCATTAATAACACAAGTCAACTAGGGGCTGTTACAGTTGCCAGCAAGGCTTGCACAGTGCACCTGAACGCAGTGCTTCCCTCACTGACTTTAGTAACACTGGTCCTGTGAGTTGCACTGCTTTCCTGACTTCCTCTGCTACTTCTGCTACTTCTGCTACTTCTGCTACTTCTGCTACTTCTGCTACTTCTGCTACTTCTGCTACTTCTGGCCACACCCTTCTCCAGCCCGGATGTCTTCGGTCTGGCCACTTGATTTGGGAGTTTCCTTTTCTCCGAGACCCTCGTCTTGCCTTCTGGCCTTTGTCTCCCACACTTAATGGCTCTGCAATCACTGCAATGCTGCTCAAATAGGGAACACCTAGCCTCCTGCACGTCTTCCTCTTTGCAGCATTGGCAATTGAGAGTTTGACAGAAAAGGACTCTCGCAGAGCTTGCAGGTGAAATCTGCTGTCTCCAAGCTCCGGTATCCCTTCTATTCTACCACTTTCACGTGATTTGCTAGCCTTGTGCTAGTCCCCTGCTACTGCTACAACAGCCAATCTTCCAGTCTGCATTCCAGCTCCTTCAACTCCTGCTTTCTTCGTGGGGCATTTTATGCCTCCTAGCTTGTGTAATAGGCTTCAGGTGTGAGCCGTAATCTTCAATTGCCTGACCCCTGCAACCGTTACTCTGCTTAATTGCCCGACCACTGCATCTGCATGCCTCTTCAGCCCTCTTCTTCGTCTAAGTCCCTCGAGGATTATGGGACTTGTAGTTTGTTCCACTAAAATTAGGTTTTTCAACTTCTACTGTCTTATTAAAGCTAGTTGTTATTTGGTTCACATTTTTAGTAGAGGGGCTGTGAGATGCAAGTTTTACAGAGGAAGATAGTGTAGAGAAGACACCATTTCCATAATCCTTTAACTTGCACCTTTGGGATTGATGAGGGTATTTAGTTTGGGACACCAATTAAGGTCTTGCTTTTGATAAAATGTGCTCTGAATTTATTTTTTATTCGGGTTTACAACCTTAGATCTCATAAGGTTGAGAGACATTACAATAAGCTATGACCTCCTTTGGTACAGTCGTAAGAGTCTCTCTGTCAGAGGAAAATACTGTCTCATCTCACAGAATCTCCTCAGCACTCTGGGCCCTGTCTTCTCCCAGGTGAGCCTCTTGCAGCACACCACCCCCAGGGTTGGGATCACAAAGTGTCTGCCTTCCCCTGGGCACCTGGGAGGAGACTTTAGGTAGGGTTTCAGTGAGGGATCTGCAGGATGTTTCACAAAGGTCACATTGAAAATCAATATTTGTTGGATCCGGGATTGTAATATGGATTTGTTGAGCAGCAGCTAAAATCAGCTTCTTTTTATCTGGCATTGCACAGTAAGCAGGAGGTAGTACATAGCAAGTTTCAAATCTATCACGAGGCGCAGGTTTATAACTTTTGTCCATTACCCATTGTGGTCTAACTGAATTCCAGATATGTCCAAATATTACCTTAAATGCATTTCCGATCCCTTGGCTTTATTGTCACAGATGTGTTCATGGGACCAGTTCATGTGGGTTGTCAAAAATAACTTCTTGTGGCTGCTGATGTCAAGCTAACCAGTCTTCTCTAGTCTATAAAACGCTAAATAGCTCTCAGCTCCTGGCAATTTCAAATCCTGAGCTCACCTCAGGGCACAACTGGGAGCACAAAAATATAGGACCCAACAGAGCGAATTGCTTTAAGAAATCATATAGTTTACCATGCGTTTTGTATTTTGGAAAATTGTGATGTTTTGTATATTCATAATATCTTTGAGATTAAAAAAGGTCTACATCAGTAAGCATTTTACATCATTAATTTTACTTTAGAATTAAGAGAGAATCATGGGACGCAAGTGATGGTCCCATGAGCAAGCCAAGGGACAATTCAACCATGCTGCACTACATATAAATATTATTTGTATTAGATATGGATCGACGCAGTATACTAAACTATGCATGTGGCTGGCTTTTTGCTTAGAGCACACCCAACGGAGTACTTGGGCTTTAAAACTGTCCCTTTTCATTCCTGTAAACAGATTGCATAACTAAAGGTCAGCCGGTTAGTCTATCGATTAATCCTCTTAGCTATTCCTCCAGGGGACTGTGGCAACCCAAACTTTAAGGGGGCAATGGTGGAAGGTGCAGCATGCTATTGTAGTCAACCATGCATCATGTGGTAATGGTTAGGGGAACTGTTGACAGATTCCTTCTCATCCCGCAGGATATGGTGACCTTGGACCAACCAGTGGACTGACCAGCTCTCTTGGGCTACCTTGCAGCTGTTGCCGTTGCGCTCAGATCCTTCAAACTTTGGAGATCTTCAGCTTGTGCCACAAATTGGCTGCTCCTGCATTTTCAGCTGTCCCACACCAAGGAAAGCTGTGCTGAGCCTGCTCCTCTGTTTGCTGATGGAAAAGATGACCTACCGCCACCTGACCGTGGTGTCCTCAGTTGAAACTTGTCCTCCCCATGTCCTAGAGCCTGTCTGACCCGCCAAACTCTTTTCCTTTCCTCGTTTGGGTGTTCTACTGGAATCTCTCTGGAACAGATTCCTCGGCACAGTGACCGGAAGTAAACTCTGCTGCTTAGATGTTCCATGAAAAGGAACCAAGCCCGAAGAACAAGCCTGAAACTAATTCTGGAACCTCCACATGGTCTCTGGAGAACTCTGAGCGAGGTGGGTAAGTCTGCATACTTGCTGCCCCACCCAACGCCCTAACCCCTCGATCTTCCATCATAACAAGGTAAAGTTCCATCATAACAAGGTAAAGGATAACAAGGGCGTAAAGTCCTGCCATTAACATACTCTTACCTGACCTTACACGGTGGAGCACGGGTTGAGGATCCCTCTCTAGGCTTTTCTTAGTGTGTTGGGATTGAGTTAAGTACTTACCTGAATGTTATGACTTACTATTCATAACCAGTGGCACTGTAAATATCTATATAAACATACCTGAAAAATGATCTACCTTGGAACTGGTGCCTTCTGGGCAGAAGGCACCAACCCACCTTGGGGTTGGGCTTAAAAAGAGCTAGGGGAGGGAGCTGTTCTGTGATTTTTCTAAAGAGTTTATTTCTTTTTTTTCCGAGTTGTCTTTTTATTGAAACCTTGATGAACATAATACCACTGCCATAACAATGCAAGCAAGGTTGAGGAAACATGGACATTTAATTTTTACAGTTATTGGTTGAAGCCCCCCTCCCCCCCAAAAAACTAAAAAACAAAACAAATGTCACATGAATAAAACAATGCCAACATTGTGAGCTCCCAGAAATGATGGCCCATCTAAGCACCATCCAACAAGCCCCTGCTCCCATCCAACAAGAACATTCCAACATTTAATTTCGACCCACCAAACTCCTCTGCCACCACAGTTCAGCCTGGAATAGATGTTTCAGAGTCTGTAGCCGGAAAAACATATGATCTTTTCCTCGGGCGAAGTCTAAGAAGGGGTCCCAGGTGCGTGAAAATCTAGCCATTCGATCCAATGTGTGCGCGGTGAGCTTTTCAATGGCTTTGATCTCCCACAAGTTCACCCATCAGAAGGAGACAGAAGGGCCTTCTGGGTGGTATTGCAGAAGCGTGCATGGTTCATTTATGCCACCATCAAGATATTTTATATTAAGTCTGCTCTACCTCCTGACATTGAGAGAATGCCATCCTCTGGAACATCCCCCAAGAGCAGGGTCAACCGGCACATGGGGAGCAAGTTGTCTGTAATACCTTTTCATCCATGACCAAATCTCCTGCCAGTTTGTTTGCATAATTGTGCAGTGCCACCACATGTCTGAGATCCCCCAATTGCCCACACCCATGCCAGCAGCGATCTGATTAATAGGAACAGTTTCCATGTAACTGTTAGGGAGAATTCTCATTGACTGCTAATTTCCCTCACCTAGTGAGTCCCCCAGCAGCTTTGCTGGACTTCTGGAGTTTATTTTTTTCCACTTGTTAAGAGTGTGAGCTTTTCCCCCCACTCTTACCTGTGTTTTGCCATGTGTATTCCTCTGTTTTTGTGATTGTGGACTCTGGAGTACACCACTTCAGTAGCCCCCTTCTTTTGTGTGTCACACAGCGCCTTCAGTGCAGTGGCACAGGGTTGTCTGAGACTGCACACCGACTCCATTTCTGAGGTTGACTACAGTCCCCCAGAAAAGGGTAAAGTTACCAATAACTTTACTTCGTTAATTTACGACAGATCCAGTACACCCCATCTTACATGGAGTACTGGAAAGGGTTAATCAGTAGCCCTTTTTATCTGTACCTCCAAGAGCATTGTTTCGCTCTTTTAACATTTAGACTTGGCTGGTGGCAGTGGTATCTACCCTAACTTTTCAACTGCGATTATATTAGATCTATGTGGTATTGTTTTAGGCTATTATATTAGCCTCGAACACAAACCCGCTTGACCAAATTGTCTTTCTTTTGGCTCTGGTTGGGTTTATTCCCCATTTCTTTTTGTTAAAGTCCTTCTTGTGTTTTACTTTGCGCGGCAAACTAGGTTCGCCTTCTTTGTTCACCGTCTTTTGGCGGGCTTCTGCTCAGAATCCCTCCAACAGGCGCCTGGGTGTCTAGGTGGGCTGAATGTGAGGGAGGGGTGTAGTCACCCCCTGCACAGGGTATCCTAGGAAACCCAAGTTGCACTTTGCCATGTTTGGCTGAGGTGGTTGCCCAGGCTGGACAACCCCCCTGCTGGGTGATTGACAGCCAGGCTGTGTGAATGGGGGTTTTGCGCATAAAAGGCAGGTCTCTTGGGCTAGAAGTCAGAGTCGCCACTGGAACTACAAGGAACCGAAGACAAGCGGAGAGAACGATGACTGCTGCAACTACCCTATCCCGGTGAAGCCCTGCTGCAGTCCTGAGCTATCTACCCTTCAACGACTAGAGAAGATCCAGTCTGGAGTCTTCTTCCCTTGAGCCTGGCGGGGATAACCAGCTCATCTTCCACAGCCAGAGGATCCTCTTCCTTGTTCGTAATTGCTGCACACTGCTGCAGTGGTCTGGATAGCCACCTGAAGAGCCTCTCCTGTTTTTAAGGAGTGCACCTTTTATTCACGTCACTGCTGCCGGCTTCATCCCTGTGTGGTACAGACCCCCTTCAGATGTCCTCCTTCACCTCGAAGCTCCAGGAACCGTGGGTCTGCGGGAAACCAACAGGAACAACTGCCAGGGCACCAGCTGTACCATTGGAATAAGGTACTATGTTCTGCTTGAGGAAACAGGGTGAATCCCTTTTCTTCATCTCCAAGTCTTGCCCTTGTCTTCCCTCCTTATAACTTTTGCTTCCGAACATTGACAATATCGAAGTGTTCTTGGCTACGTTGAATCGTGAATTATCTGACTGTGATCTTCGACAACAGGCCCCCGGTGTCACCTGACCCTGGCTCCGGCCCTTTGACTTTTGAACTCCTGTCTCTGAGTGTTTCTCGATTCTGTCTGCCTAACCAAAATGTTTGCTGTGATTTTTGCCTCCAACTTCCTCTGGGTATCTCAGGTGCTAAGTGTGTTTTTGCCCCAGTAGCATTTCATGTCACGGATACGCGTTTATTTAGTAGACCGAACTTTCAAAAAGTGATCGCAATCGTATTTGCGGTAACTTGTTTTGTTCATAACACTGGTCCATTTAAACACAGGGTACTTACCATGAGACATACTGTACAAAGTGAATTGGTTATTTGTAGTATATTTTACGTGTGGTTTTTGAATTTAATAGAAGTGTTGTGTTTATAACAAATGGTTTAAAAATAAATGTACTTATATTTTTCTACCTGAAACTTTGAGTCAGTGTTTGCTTGAGTCACAGTAATTGTGTTCCCTTTGTGTAATCTCTGCTACTGCTCATATACTCTTGAGATAAGCCTGGCTGCTCCGCCACTGCTACCACTCTGACATAGTAGTACAGGCTTGTACCAAAGGTAAAACTTCTATTGCCACCTGTGGTCTTAATTGTGTTTAGTGGTCCCCAAGGGCACTGCACAGGATTCTGCCTAACTCTGGTGTACAGCGGTGAGGATTTGGAAGTAGAGCGATTACACTTAGAGTGCTGCTATTGCTTGGGTTCAACTCTTGAGCACCAAACACACAAGCACTTGTAACATTGAGCTTCTCTCCTAAGTTGCTAGGCTTTGCCGGTGACACTTCTCCTGTGCCAGCCGGCGCATGTTCTCTGTCCGCCTCCAGCCCCTCCGAGCCAGCCCCTCCCTTCTCTGCGCAAATTGACGCCGTCCGTCCTCCGGCAGGCAGCAAGGAATCCGCGGCCGTCGGAGAGGGGCAAGTCCTCGGGGAGCCATCGAAGGACGTATCGGAAGGGCTCGCCCCGCCACAGGTGAATCAGGAGCCGTGGGGGCCATATTTGAGAGAGCGGGCGGGTTTGGAGTTTGTTATTCAGACCACTCGTCTTCTGGATGTAGGCTGGGCAGCAAAGAGGGGGCTGCCAGGACTGTTGCTGGTTGCCGCGACAGCGGGAACAGAAAGAATACCATTCCTTGAGGCTTACTGGTCGTCGAGTGGGCACCCCGAGAGATAATCAAAGCTGCTGCTACTTGGTCTAAGGCGGGCAACTCCATGGCACCCAGGGAATCAATGTCGGGAGAACCATCCGACGCAGTATGTAGAAGGTCCACTTTTAGAATGCTGGGGGGGGGGGTTTCTTCTGGTCTTCAGCACGAGAGCGCAACCTCCTCAGACGATGGCCCTTCTCTTGGGCAGCGGGGCTAAGCAGAGCAGCATCCGTGGCATCCATGGCTGCCATAGTGACCATACACTGCCAAACACTGCTATTCTGCCGCTACTCCGTGGCCGCTCTGCAGGGAAATTGAGCTTGTAACTGTCTCCTCCCCACTGGTCACTGGTCAGACACTGAAGACAGACTGAGGTCTGCTGGAACACTGGAAACAAAGAGTAGCTGGCAGTCACTTGCCAAAGACTGCTACTCTGCCGCTACTCTGTGGTGATGGGAGGGGCGGGTTCCCATGCCAACGTTACATACACTGCCTAGCTAGCAGGGATCACACTACCATTGTTCACTGACGTGGAACGCAAGATGTATCTTTTCAGGTAAACCCTTAGGAGCCTAGACAGCCCACCCATCATGAGGGCCAATCTTAACCTAGTCCGCCCGCCACATGATATGGACGCATGCCTTTTATATAGCTCAGAGCATTCAATACAAACCGGCATAAGAAGACCAACACATTTAACAACGCTATAATTCAGTGCGTTCAAGTCCGCACCTTGTGACTTAAGGTCTTGAACGTCTGCGTTACTGCAGCTTTATATAGGCCTAGACACGCCATGATCATGGCCTTACTAAGCACTGTGCGAAAGATTATACATATTCACTTTCATTTAGCCTCTGAGCACTCAGATAGTCACGGGCACGGGCACGACCCGCACCTCCCATCACCTTGACATATTTTTTCATAGACCAAATGGGATTTATTACGCTACTACCACAAGCATTTTAACCTCCAATGTCATATGTAATTAGATGCAACTTGAATTGGGATGCTAAGAATGTATCATGACTTACCAACGTATGCTTACCCGCCCCCTTTTACCTCTCCAGTTGGGATCTACCCCGTAATATTCTGCATACAAAAACTACCATATGATTAAGAATGACACCACCGGGTAAGAAACAAACATTCCTTTTTCCTTTCTTTTGAACCTCGCATAATAACTACATTGGTATTAAGCATTGAATTTCACTAACCTTCTCATGTGCAATCTCACTCTCTCCACCCAATTATCCTTCCCTTACCCCCCACCCTAAATCTCTGTCCTTTCATTATGCATAAGGAAAATGCTTATGTATATTGCTTAATCGCTGTTGGTCATATGGACACAATATTTTCAATTAGACAATTTGGAAATTTTCATTTCATTATTTTACCTGTGCTTTTTTACTCGCTGGTTATATGTTTGTACATTCTTTGATAACGACAGATTCTTGTCCAATTGAATGTGCATTTATAATTTTCTAATTTTTTCATTTTGATTGTTACTTTTCTTTCAACAATTGTTTACACATGTTCTTCACATAAAGACAAGCCCTGATTTGAGAAAGGCACCCTGCCGAAACACGTGTTATCTTATAGGGCCACCACATTAAACTTATTACTCAGTAATTATTTTGAGATTCAGCATCATTTGTTTGGCGCAGTAATAAGGTGTGTTCAAAGCCTCTTTTTCTAAGTTCAACAAACGGAGGAGGTGAACTCAAAGTCTCCGTTCTCCGACACACGAATGCGACAGTGCAATTTTGCATTTAAAAAGTCGGAGGTCATTGTTACGCTCACCTGGCTCCCACAGGGGCGTCGGCCGGACCCGGACTGCTGCGGCCTCCACCCACGTGATGCGTAGTGCAGCGATGACTGACTGGATCTGCCCTCCTAATCTTGTCTGCTTGGCCCGTAGAAATATTCTCCTACAAGTGGGAGATGGATTTAGCCACTTGTGGATTCAAGTGATTGCACCCCCACTGTCCTCCCCACTAATCAACTCTGAAGCGCCCTCTCAGCAATCTCACCTTATATTCTTGAAGGATGAGCCCTCCATCCTGCGAAGCACGCAGGGGCGCGTTGATGACCAGTTACTTCACTGGCTTGAGGATATTGGAGAGTTGTAGACGAATCCTGACTCCAAAAGATCCTGGCGAAGAGCCGTAAGTATATAGTTCGTAAGAGTTCAAAATGTCTGGAATTCACTCCTGTCCAATTCCTCTTTTATCTTGCAGCTTTGACCCAATAAGAAGATTGACAGCTAAAAACGCGCCGGTAAAAGTCTGTATTAGCCAACACTGTCCGGTAAATAATGCCAAGGGTTAAACTTGCCGCTTTCTCCTTATCTTACAGGTGCGGCATAAGAAGATGTGGCGTCCTGATGAATTATACCTCCGGTATCAGGTAAGCATATGGCGGCTAAAGAGATTGTCTCTGTCTGTTCTGTCTGTTCACCTTGTTGTTTCTTGTCCCCCTTAGGTGCCAGGATTCGGCGATGTATCGATGGAGACAGCGCCGGATCGAAGAGATGCTGCGTGGAACGGTGAGTTTGGCGCGGCGCTGCTGCTGGCGATGCGACAGGTTTAAAACAAAGTCTTTTCTCTGGTTTGAAGATGCGATGAATCCGGAATCAGGTAAGAGATCAGGTAATACTCTTGTTCTAACCTTTGCTTTTTCCTTTTTTCTAGGTGCTCCAGGTTCGAGGCAGGCATGGCAGAAGGCTGGATGCTGCTGCTGGCATGGTGAGCGTTACGCTGATGGATGCAGAATAACGCAAAGCATGGGCTGCTCTTCGGGCGTGGTTTAAATAGCCTCCAAAGTAGTCCCTGGTAGGTATTCCTCCCCGACCACACCCGAGTAACAAAATAGTCCCTAAGGTAAAGTATTCCCTTCCAGGCCTCACATGGGCTTGGATCTTCTTGCAGCATGGTCTGCATCAGGTAAGTGTGCACCTATGAGCCTGGCGCCATAGGCGCCTGGACTGAACCCAGACAGCCCCTAGCAGGGGTTGCTGGGTTTTCTCAAGGCGACATGATGCCTGCTCCCGGGGCTGATGGACGTGGTCTGGATGCCAGGGGGTATGCATCATGACAGTCATTAAGTGATATCACCCAAAAAGCTCCCACAATAACCTCCAGTTAGGATACATGTAGGAGTGTTCCCCAACAGGAATAGTGGAGTGAAACCAACAGTATTACTTTTGGGAAGAGGCACAACCAAATCACAGCTGAGTAATATACCCTTACATCTACTTTGTTACAATGGAGAAACATTTTAAGGAAAGAGAGGTTACATATAATTTTCAGAATGGCACATTTCTAAGGTCAGTAAAACAAACATATGTACTTTTAAAATGGCAGAACATTTCTAAGGTAAGTAATAACTTTTGTAACTGGTAACTGTAACTATGAGAGTGAGCAATCAACTTCTTTTGCAAGTAACTTTTAAACATGTATTCTCTTTTCTAGGCCAAAGGCCCAATCCTTTAAAAGTCTTTCCCTTTTTCTTGGAGCATGAGTATTCTCAGTGGCAGAAGGGGGCAAAATGTTCTGGGGTTCACAGGTCAGGAAGGTTTATCATTACTATGAAAATCTTACCTACTTAACAAACAGACGTCGCCAAGAAGTCCCACTACAAGCTGCACCTCCTCAAAGAAGGTGGGGGTCACTGAGGTCTAGCGTCCACAGGCAGCGTCAGGTGTTAAGTAGCAAAAGTCAGAGTTCCTAAGGAAGACTCTTCAAACAGGTGAATATTTTACTTCAGAGTTAGTTGAGGGTCGAGGGGCTTCGCAGAAGACACCCTAGGGGGATTCCAGCAGTGGGCCTAGGTGAACTGGACGAGAGGCCTGCAGATTACAGAAAACACCCCACAAGTACACAGAAATTCCAAGAGACTTAGGGTAAGTAAATACCCAAGCCAACACAGTACCACAGCAGAGTTGATGATTTTGCAGAAGGAGAACTTCATGATCTGCAATCAAAATCCCAGTTGGTGGATTTCTTGTGGTGACTGTAAACAGGACCTTGCAAGGGACTTTGCAGCAGGGATGAACGGGGAAGGCTCTAGGCAAGGTTTTCCTTGCGGCTGTATGCGGCTCAGGAGCACAGAAGACATAATATCGCCGGTTGGATTCTCGTTGTTACAAAGGTCCAGCACTCTGGTGAGGGGAACTTTTTCTGGCTTGATTCATGTCTCTGGAGATCAAGCAGGATGCACACAATGTTTCAGCGAGATTCAGACAATGGCTCAAGGTCCCAGGCTATTGGGCTATTGCAGCGCCACAAGGTCACAGCATGGTGTGGGATGGCTCAAAATGCAGGTCTTCTTGAGTCTAGTTGGTTTTAGCAGGCTATGGGTCGCGGCCATAGTTTTCAGAGTCCCCAGGTCGATTGGAAGGAAGGGCTAAAGCAGGCTCAGGTTACACAGCAGGCTCTCCGGTTGCTGGAATTCGTCCCAGCCGCTTTTTCTATATCATCCTCGTTGGTTTTGGTTCCAGTGGTCAACTTGTCTTAAGCTGGTTCATAGTATTTAACAGTAACTACATCACAACTTCTGCATTCTGTCCCTGCAGTTTACAACAAGGGGCAGTCTGGTTGTCCAATCAGGACAGCCAGCCCCCACTGGGATCTGCCCCCATTCAGGCAAGGAGGAAGACAAATGGCTGTGGAGTTTTGGAATCCTCCCTCGCTTTCTGCTATCACACACAGACATGAGCCTGGGCGGGGAGTCCAGGGGACTACTGCCGAAGATAAAAATCACACAAAGGAATTTCCCACTCTGGATGTCAGGGGAAGGAACAAGGAAGGACAAGGAACACTAAAATGGCGAAAATGGCGAAAAAACGGGGGCAATTTTGGTAAAATGAGCACCATTGGGTGCCTTTACTGCAGCTGTGAACACAGCCCGCTGTAAAGATGCACCGAATTAGTAAAAGGTATCACTGCCACCAGCCATTAAAGGTAAGCTTGTCCCTGTTTTAGTGTGAAAGGGGATACATTATATCTCCCCAGTACTCCACATAAGGTGGGGTGTGCTGGTGTCACCAAATAAAATGTAAAAGCGATCCACAGAGCCTTTCTACCCTTGGGAACTGTAGTTCTCTCAAGGTTAGCCAGAGAAAGTTTAAAAGAGGAGCCCCTAGGGCAACCCAGCAACAGGCACGTATTGCCAAAAAGTTGTCAAAGAGGATACATTTTAAAAGACACTATGGAGAGTCTAAAAATGGCACCCATAAAAAGGTTCCCACTCACAGAGGTATAAGAACAAATAATCCACCAGTAAGCAAAATGTTCTGGGGTTCACAGGTCAGGAAGATTTATCATTACTATGAAAATCTTACCTACTTAACAGACGTCTCAAAGAAGTCCCACTACAAGCTGCACCTCCTCAAAGGGACTCTTTCCTTTCTCACTTTCTCTAAGACGCTCACCGTCTCCAGAGCCCTGGTTCTCTCTAGGTTGCACTACTGCAACAGCCTCTTTCTCAATCTGCCTTCCTCTACTCTCCGCCTGATGACTTCAAGACTTATCATTGGCCTCTAGTTGAGGGACTGTATATCTCCAGCCCCGAAATCTGTCCACTGACTCCCGGTTGCTGCAAGGATCAAGTTCAAGACCCTTTGCATTGTCAACAAGGCTTTCTGGGGCCAGGGACTGCACTACATCCAAAACCCTCTTCCAAAAAAACCTTGATTCTCGAGCCCTTTTGCTCAGCTACCTCCAACTTTCTGTGGGTGAGACGCTTCTCCAGGCAGAGAGTGGGGGGCAGTCTGCAAGTGCCTAACTCTGGAATGGCCTCCATGCCCCTCTCAAACTTGAACCAGACCACCTCAAGTTCCGTAAGAAGCTCAAAATGTTCCTCTTGTCCTCTGCTTTCTCTCTCCGCCGCCCCTGCTGACCTACCTGTCTGCTGTAACGACTGGTTGCTTGGCTACTCTCAGAGTCTCACTGGGAACCAGGCCCTTTCTTGATCAGTCAGCCTTGCACTGCCACCAGGCCTACCACGAACTTGGGGCTGTTACTGTAACCCTACAGTCCTTTTTTCTCCTCGCACTACCAAGAGCAATGCTGCCCTGACCGGACTTACTCAAAGCATTGCTGCCCTATTTTCCCCTCCTCTCTACTCTCCCTTGCACTCCCCCCTCCCTTGCCACTTGCAATTCTTCTTCTCTCACTTGCACAATCTGAATGACAAGGCCTAGTAAGATGGTTTTTCTTGTCCTCCCCGTCTTCCCTCCCTTATCTTCTCGCGTCTAGAAACACTTGTGAACAGGCGTGTTATAAATGACTTATATCATAAAAATATAGGAACTTTAATAAAACATTCAAAGCAAACTAACACTAAAAACAAACTGTTAGTACAGTTTGTACGAAATCCAGCTAAGGGCATCATAAAACCATACATCTGAGCCAGCACATAAGATTTAAGTTAATTATCTGAAACTATTGTTCTCCAGCATGGGTCTCGTATTCATTCACATGCTCATGAATATTCCCAGTCTTCAGAATGGGAATCCTCGGAAAAAGAAAAAAACTGTTTTACTTAAAAACTGTATTTCTCCTCTAATTTTCCCACGATCTCTTCTCTGGCCCATAAACCTTCCAATCCACCAAGTACTGAAGTTGACCCCAAACCACTCTAGAATCCAATATGGCTTGAACCTCATACTCATTCTCATCCTCTGAAAACACTGGACCTAGGGCCTCACGAATTCTAGTGAAATTTTTAATAGATTTACATGGAAAGTCAGATGAATCTTTAACCCCGGTGGCAATTTCACAGAGACCGGAGAATAAACCTGCTGCACCTCAAATGGCCCAATGTAACGTGGACTAAGCTTGCTTCTCCCCTTCAAAGTCAAATTTTTAGTAGACAGCCACACTCGATCTCCGGCTGGGTCATGCTGCCCCCATCCAATGACAGTCCCCTCACTAAGCCACTCCTCTGGCAGACATCTTTAGATTTGGTAAGCATGTAAAGTGGAAGTATGACCAAGAAGAGCCACAGAGGGGTCGGAGGGAGAGTTCGCATGTGAATCCATGCCAGGCGCATGCTAGAGAACAATAGTTACAGCTAAGTAACTTATTACTTCTCCAGCATGTGGTCTGGCATGGATTTACATGCTCATCAATAACTAATACATATCAGTACAATATTCCACAACACTGGGAGGTGGCAAGGCTCAACAGAAACAATAATCCTTACCTCTGGAACAGACTCAACTGAAGCGAAGAGGTTGTGCATGCATTGCCTGACCGACTCTGGACGCCTCCCTGGAATCCCCGTCGACACAGTAGAACTTCGTGAATGTGTGGACTTCCACGTAGCACTCCTGCAGATGTCCAGCAGGGGCACACCAGACAGGAACGCCATTGTTGCAGCAATTGCTCTGGTGCAATGGACTCCCAGACAGCCGGGCAGCAGTCGGTTCGCCAACCAGTGACAGTGCATGATGCAGCCAGAGAAGCACCTTGAAATGGAAGCCTTGGACAAGGCCTTCCCATGGCTCACAGGACCAAAGTTCACAAACAGTTGTGTCTTCCAAGAACTCATTGTGCATGTCACAGAGAACTTCAGGGCACAAGCAACGTCCAGCGAGTGCAAGGCCCTTTCTTCTGGCGAAGGTTACGGGAAAGAAACGGGTAACGCCAAAAGATTTGAGGTGGAATTCCGACAGAACATACGACATGAAAGAGGGGTGTGTAAGTAGCACCACCCTCGATTCGTGGAGAGTCGGGTACGGTTGCTTGCAGGATATGGCCTGGATCTCCCCTACCCTTCTGGCAGACGTGATGGCCACAATGAAAGTGGTTTTCCACGAGAGAAACACGCTGGCGCAGGAGCCTTCACTGGCTGGAAAGATCAGAAAAGTCCTTTGGAAAACTCCTTGGCGAGTCAGTGGCACCAAAGCGAAGATCTTCCTTGGTAACAGTGTAGCGGGAGATAGCCCCAGATGTACCGTGATGAAGACCGTGACCCCCCCCCCCGAGGGGTAATCGTCTGTGACCACCACTACGTAGTGATAAATATGATATGATATGACATGCATTACTTACTGTAAAAGCATTTCTGATGATTGTATCTGCTTAGATTCACATGCTGTGCATATGGTCCGAACATCCAGTGCTAACCGCAGAGTATTACATCTCGTCTTTCGGGGACCGAAAGGGGACGTCGGCATAGGCGTGTCTGAAACACTATCCCTATCGTGACGTGTGTAGTACCCAAAATCCCTCACGCGCCGAGGTCCCTCCGATTGTATTTTTTCTGCCATGAGGGAGCCGAAGGCTATAGTGAGTGAGTACATGAAGAGAGAAAGTAGTAAGAAGTCTATGTTCCTTCCACCGAGAGCGGGGAGGCAGGGAGGGCGCATGTGAATCTAAGCAGATACATTCATCAGAAATGCTTTTAAGGTAAGTAATGCATGTCTTCTGATGCTTGTTAATCTGCTTAGGATCACATGCTGTGCATAGACTAGCGAGAAGTACCTGGAGTTGGAGGTGGGTTGTGAGAAGGAACAGTAGAAAAAAGATGCCTTAGTACTGCGATATAACACAATGTGTGAAGGTGAGCAATCGGTGGGATTGACGCCTTTGGAACTGCACCAGATGATAAAAGGTTTCCATTTGCTGGCATAGCAATAACGTGTGTTTGTTAGGCTTTCTTGCCTCCCTCAGTATGTCCATGCATCTTTGAGGGAGTTGCAGATGTCCAAACTCTATGACCTCAGGAGCCAGGCTGCTAAATTCAGAGTTTGTGGGCAGGGGTGCAGAGTCTTCCCCCTGTCCTGAGACAACATGTTGTACGGGCAGGGCAGCTCGACTGGTGGGGAGAGGGACATTTCCATCAGGTGCGCGAACCAAGGTTGGCGGGCCCACATGGGAGCCACCAGAATCATGGTGACTGGTTCCTGGTGCATCATGTGTACTATCTTGTTCAGAAGAGGAGTTGGGGGTGGGGCTGGGGGGGGGGGGGGGGGTTTGCGTAGACAAATTTCCCCGACCAAGTTATCCAGAGACCGTTCCCCCTTGGATCGGTTCTGGGGGTACCTGGAGGCGTAATCTTGGCATTGGGCATTCTCCTGAGTAGCGAACAGGTCGATCTCTGGAAACCCCCATTCTGCGAAGACGTTGGATACAATGTCTTCGTGCAGGCGCCATTCGTATTCTTCTGGCAGAGGAAAATCTCTGCTGAGTATGTCTGCCAGAATATTGAGTTCCCCTGGAACATGTTGGGATATCAGGAACATCTTGTGTTTGAGAGCCCATATCCAGATGTTTTGGGACAGCTTGGATAGCCCTGGAGAGTGAGTGTCCCCCTGTTTGTTCAGGTAATACATTGCTGTTGTGCTGTCGGTTAGGACCAGCACTGTCTTCCCTTGCAGTTGCTCCTGAAAGGCTCTCAATGCTTTGAACACTGCTAGTAGCTCCAGTAGGTTTATATGGTTGGACGCTACCTGAGGGGACCACACTCCATGCACTGTCTGTTGAAGCAGGTGAGCCCCCCACCCTGTGAGAGATGAGTTTGTCGAGAAAGTGGCTTCCACTGCAGGGATGTTGAAGGTTTTCCCCTTCAAGAGGTTCTCCCTCGACCACCACTGCAGAGAGAGAACGAGGGCTGGCGAGACAACTAACAGATCTTCCCATTGTCCGCTGGCCTGACACCACTGGCTGTTGAGCCACTCTTGCATGGGATGCATGCGCAGCCGCGCGTGGGGAACCAAGTATATGCATGACGTCATCATCCCTAGCAAACGCATAGCTTTGCGTACCGTCACCTCTCGACTGGCTACATACCGAGGAACCTGAGAGAGCATGTTCTGAACCCTCTTGCTGGAAGGGAAGACTAGACCCTCTTCCGTACGAATTAGAGCCCCCAGGAACTGTTTTACTTGGCTGGGGACTAAGCTGGATTTCTTTTCGTTGATAGAAAATCCCAGGCTGAACAGTAGGTCTACTGTTTTTTGGGTGTTCGAAAAACAAACGTCGAACGAGTCCCCCGTGATGAGCCAATCGTCGAGGTAAGGGTAAACTGGAACTGAAAGTCTGCGCAGGTGTGCCGCTGCCACTGCAAGGACCTTGGTAAACACCCTTGGCGCCGAGGCTATGCCGAAGGGGAGTACCTTGAACTGGTAGTGCTTGTCCTGAATCACGAACCTTAGGAATTTTCTGTGCGCTGGCAGCATTGAAATATGAAAGTATGCATCTTTCATATCCAATGTTGTCATGAAGTCCCCCTGTTTTAGCATTGGGATCAGCTCTTGCAGTGTTACCATGCAAAACTTCTGGGGCTTTATGAACTTGTTCGCTGGGCGCAGGTCTAGAACAGAACGCATGGTGAGATCCTTTTTGGGTACAAGGAAGTACACGGAATAGATACCCTTGTTTACCTGAAGAATCGGTACGGCTTCTATGTAGTCCTTTCCCAGCAGTGCTTCCACCTCTTGGATCAGGATCTGCAGATGTTCCGGTGAAAGGCGTCGATGTTTTGGCGGTCTGAACTGTGGAGGTCGGGCGAATTCCACTCAGTAACCGTGGGCGACTGTCTTTAAGACCCACTGGTCTGAAGTTATCCCCTCCCATGCCTTGAGGAAAGATGTGAATCGCCCCCCGACCGGGAAGACATGGGAGGAGACCTGGACTTGGTGCTCATTTCTGACCCGAAGTTGACACTCCTCTGGAATTGGAGCCTCTTCCTCTATTCTTTCCGTGGTTCTGACCCCTCTGGGGGTAGTAAGTGGGGCTTGCAGCAGGTTGACTTGAGTTGAAGTTGCCCGTGCCGAAATTGTTTTGAGCGGCGCAGGCTTGTCCTCGAAAAGGACCGTCGAGAATTACTGCCCCTCTGTGAAGAGGGTTTCTGGGAAATTTGGTGCAGCGACTTAATGGTCTCGTGCTCCTTCTTGGCTGTCTCCAACCCATCGTCTACCGCCTTCCCGAAGAGGTTGGCCTCTTCGATGGGTTTGTTTATAATGGGTGCTTGGGTCTCAGGCCTGAAGCCCGATGTGCGCAGCCACGCATGCCTCTTTAGGAGAGTAACCTGTGTGAGACCTGCCTGCTGTCTCTGCGGTGTCCAGGGTATTCTTTACCACATTCTGATTGGCAAGTTTGCCCTCCGAGACAATGGCGAGAAGCTTGGCTCTGGTTGGTTCCGGAACCTCTTGAAGGCCTTCCTGGAGTAGGTTCCATTGGGCGTCGACGTAGCTTGCTAGTAACGTCGTGTTATTGGCAATCCGGACGGTATAGGCCGCCGCCGACGTAACCCGTTTGCCTAAGGCATACAACCTTTTGGACTCCTTGTCCGGGGGTGACTCTCCCGTGGCAAAGGGAACCCCTGCTCTCTTGCGAGTTTTGGTCACCACCAGCGATTCTGGGATTGCGTGTCCTTTGATATAAAGCGGGTCGGTGGGGGAGGGTCGGAAAAGTTTTTCGACCCTTGGGTTCACAGCCCTAGTCTGAGCCGGTGTGAGTAAGGAAGGGGCCACCATTCTCTTTACAGAGCTCAAGAGAGGGATAGACTGGCTTGCCGGAGGCTTTTCATTAATAATGTCCTCCGCAAAATCTTTTTTGGGCAAGGCTTCAAGCGTGGCAATTTTAAAGAATTCCGCTGCTTTTTTCAACATGTTGTTGAAAGCCATTTGATCATCCACCGGGGAAGCTTGTCGAATCGGGGTGGATGGGGGAGAGTCGAGGCAAACGATATCAGAGTTGTGATCGTCCTGCTGGGTGTCCTCCCAGTTGTCTGCTGCTCCTTGATCTTCCCCATAGTTGTCCAGAAAAGAGGACGACTCTTCTTCTGTATAGATGTCTCTATACGTGTCCATCTGGACATCTTCTTGATAGTCAACTTGGTGTTGGACATCTAGGTGTTGGACATCTTGTGTTTGAGGGTTAGGGTCTACGCGAGCTTTTTTCGGCAGAGGTTGATCAGAAGCCCTGAAAAACTGCTCCAGCCAATCCATACACCCCTCAAATTGCTCCGTGGTCAACTTGGATGACCCAAATGGACCTAGCTGAGTAGGAACCGTGTTCTCCGCCCTAAGGCGTTGAGAGGATCTCCTCAGGGTGCTTGAGAGGAGTACCTGGCTTTCTTCATAAGAGTCTTCGGGATCGTCTTCCAAATCCGTGGAAAACGTTTCGGCGGATTGGCCCATAACTGTGTGCGGAACCGGTACTAGGCCCACCGCCGTAGCAATCCTATTGATGCTCTTACGGACAGTCACCGAATCTTCGGGAGACAACGCCTCCGATGATGTGTCGGCAGTGGAAAGGTCTTCCGCGGCTCCAGAAGGGCCAGCGGATGGCTTCTCGGATAGAGGCCGACTCGTAGTTTTCAGACCTGTACGTGCTTTGGAAACCTTGGAATCCGTCGAAGTTTCTTGTTCTGAAAATTCGGCGCATGTAGTTTGGGGAGTAGCGCCCTTGTTATGTTTGTTATGCCCAGTCACTTCGGACCTGAACGAACCGTGGGCACCGCCAAAATTTCCAGCGGGCCCGTTGGCGCTTTCGCCTTCTTCAACGATGTCGTCGAGGACGGCGTTTGGGTTGTGTGCTTGGTGCGGTGCGATTGTACGCCCCTGTCGCTGGGTGTGTTCCCTGTAGCAAGAACGGAGTCGAGCCTGGAAGGGTCGGGGACGGGCGTAGCGGCCGTAGAAGTGTCCGCCTCAAGGTCTATAACATCTGCATTGGACGTTTGGTCATCCGACGTGGCCCTGTCACTTTCGGCTGGTGTCGGGCAGGGGAAGGAGGCGCCACGCATGACATGCCGTATGCGGCCCACCGCTTTAACCGGCGCTCCCTAAGGGTCTTAGATTTAAGGAGTTTACACGCCGAACACCGCCTTTCGTTGTGCTCTAGGGGGAGACAACGTTACACGAGGTGTGCTCGTCTTTCCACGGATATCTAACCCTGCACACAGGGCAGAATCTAAATGGAGTCCTTTCCATAGCAGAAGGGAAGGGTGACCAGACCAAAAGGGAAAGCAGTGGAAAAGAGCAAAGACATAACAGTATGGCAAACTCCGAGCCCACTCTCCCTACTGTGTAGGTCGGCCGGAAGGCCCGACCAAGTTGAAGTCCGAACGTCGAATCTTAGGCGTCGGACCCCACAGCCCTAGACGATTCCCCCGTAGTCTTCGTCGATGATGTTTCTTGATGGGCGAAGTGACTTAACGGGGATAAACCAACAATTCTAAGATAAACAATGTGTCATGAAGAGCTCCGCTATAGGGCGACTAGTGATCTGGGCGGAAAAAAACGATCTGAGGGACCTCGGCGCGTGAGGGATTTTGGGTACTACACACGTCACGGTAGGGATAGTGTTTCAGACACGCCTATCCCGACGTCCCCTTTTAGTCCCCGAAAGACAAGATGCAATACTCCGCGGTTACCACTGGATGTCGGACCACATGCACAGCATGTGATTCTAAGCAGATTAACAAGCATCAGAAATGGCATTTATAACGTGCCTATACATAAGTGTTTCAAGGAGCGATGAGGCAAGGGAGGAGGAACAGAGGGAAGACAGACAACGATCCTACTAGGCCAGGTGTCATTCAGATCGCATAAGTGCATGGGAAGGGGAGAAGTGCGGGGGTAAGGGGGGCGGGGAGAGGACGGTGCAGTACATGGGATAAGACAATAAGTAAAAGTACGGCCAGCAGGTGGCAAGTGAGAGGGTAAGTGCAGACGTCCGGTATCAAGTGCTGGAAGTGGGACCGTAGGGATACAGAAAACAGTCACCAAGTGCGGGGGGTGTCAGGAGGGCAGTGCAGGAGTGCGACTGGTGGGGGAGTGGACCCCGGCCCGAGATCAGAGGGTGGCCAGGTAACCAGTGCAGTTTCAGTGTCAGCCAGGAAATTAGAAAGGGAGAAGGGGAGAAAAAACAGATGCAAAGAGAAAGGTTTTGAGGTGCTTACGGAACCGAAGATGATTCTCCTCAAGTTTCAGGGAGGTAGGGAGGCCCCGGCCGAAGAAAGATCTACCACCAACTCGTTGCTTGGAGAAGCAACTGACCCTGAGGGAATTGGAGGCAGATGAGCGAAGAGCTCGAGAAGGAAGGTATTTAGGAAGAGAGAGTTGAAGGTATTGTGATCCCAGGCTCCAGAAGGCCTTGTGGACGATACAGAGGGTTTTGAACTTAATCCTCGCAGCCACTGGGAGCTAGTGCAGAGATTTCAGTCGTGGAGAGATACGATCCCTGGGCTTGAGGCCAAGGACAAGTCTTGCAGTCCTGTTCTGGATAAGTTGCATAGGGAGTAGAGTAGGAGCAGGCAGATTTAGAAAGAGTCTGTTGCAATAGTCCAGCCTGGAGAGAACCAGAGCTCTGGAGACCGTGAGCATCTGGGGGAAGGAGAGGAAAGGAAGAATACCTCTGAGGAGGTGCAGCTGGTAGTGTGACTTCTTAGAGACGTCCGAGATGTGAGGAGAGAAGGAGTGTGTAGAGTCGAAGATGACCCCGAGAATTATAGCCTTGCAGGTGGGAGCAGGAACAGAGTGCCACCCTGCTTCCTGCACCCTGCTTCCTGATGAAACGCTTCCACTTGTGACCATAGCACTTAAAGGTCAACGACGCCCTGGCCTTGGCGAGGACCTCTCTGCAGTCCGCTAGCAACTCATACCCTTCAAACTCTAGGGATGCAGGAGCCAAGCCCTCAGGTTCAGCGATCCCGGGTCGTTTAAGGATTGCCCCTCCTTCTCTGGTTAGAAGATCAGGAACCACTGGAAGCTTGACCGGAGGCGACGCAGACAGGCTGAAAAGGTCAGAATAAAGAAATCTGCCAGGGCCACTCCGGGGCGATGAGTATAATCTTGCATTGACACTGTCTGAGTGTGTTGATGACTCATAGCAGGGGAGGGAACGGAGGAAAGGCGTACAGAAACAGCCCTTCCCACGGGAAGGAGAATGCGTCCCCCAGGCTCCTTGGCTGGTGGAATCTGCAGGCAAACTTCTGGCATTTAGAGATCGCCTTCGCAAACAGAACGATTTTGGGTCTGCCCCATTTGACAAATAGGCAGTCCACCTGATCCCGACAAAGCTCCCACTCGTGGCAGGAGCGCAGTTCCCTGCCGAGGGAGCCTGCAATCGTGTTCTTGACTCCCACCAGGTGGAGAGGGACGAGGAACATACCCTGCCTGAAGGCCCGGCGCCACAAGTCCTGCCCCTCCTTGGAGAGCACCAGGGACCGAGTGCCACCCTGCTTCCTGATGTAAAACGTGGTGGTGGTGGCTGTGAAAATCCACACCACCTAGCCTTTCAGAGACGGTAGGAATGACTTGAGAGCCCAGAACACTGCCCATAGCTCCAGTATGTTGATATGAAGATCCTTCTCCTCCGGCAGCCACAGGCCTCTGGCATGCAGACGTCCGGTGTGCACTTCCCAACCTTCCAGGTAGGCGTTTGTGGTGACCGTCTCCTAGTATGGGTGGGGGAGGGGTTCAGAAATCCTGTGCGTTGGGCGATGTTGGAGCAGATGCCCCATCATCCTATCACCCCACGGAACTCTTCGTTGAGAGAGATCTTGTCTGTGAAGCTTCCCTACACCTGTATCCAGCGGGCGTTCAGGAATTCCTGTAAGGGTCGGATCTGCAACCTGCAGCGAGGTAGATGCAGGACATCATGCCCAGTAACGACTTGATGCCCCACACTGTGGCCGCCTTAGTCGACGACAGTTGTTGCACCATTCCTTGAATGGCTGCTAGCCTCTCCTTCGAGGCTGACGCCAGGCAAGACACCGTATTGGGTCTGGCGCCTACGAACAGCGCGTTCTGCGATGGTGTTCAGCAGGACTTCGAATAGTTGAACGAGAATCCCAGATCTGTCCATAGTCGGACGGTCATCTCTGTGTGTCCGCCAGCCAGCTCCCACAAGACGGGCGCGTATCAGTCAGTGGTCCAGGTATGGGTATACGTGTATGACCTGTAAACGCAGAAGGGCTGCCACTGGTGCCAGGCATTTCGTGAACACTCTGGGGGCAGACTTCAAGCCGAAAGGTAGGGCCTTGACTGGTAGTGCGGCCCCTGCACCACGAAACGTAGAAACTTCTGATGTTTCTTGTGAATGCAGATGTGGAAATAGGCGTCCTCCAGGTCCAACGATGTCGAGACGTTTCCTTTATCCAGTTGGGCGAGCACGATTTAGCGTGACCATCCTGGACTTTAGGTACATGTTCAGATGTCATAGGTCTAGGATAGGCCTCCAGCCCCCTGTCTTCTTTCTGACTAGAAAGTATCTGGAATAGACTGCGGAGCCTCAGAGCCCTTGGGGAACCAGCTCCATCGCCCCTTTTCGCAGCATGGTTGTACCTCTTCCAGAAGCTGAGTGATGTGCTGCTCCTGACGGGGAAACGGAGGGGTCTGCGGACACCTGCATTGGAACTCCAGGGTGTGTCCTTGGGCGAGCATCCAGCACCCATCTGTCGGTGGTGATATTTTTCCACTTGCTGACCAACCTTATCAGCCAGCTTCCCACCTGGATGCACGAGTGGTGGCCCGACATCCCGGTCGGTTCAGGCTTGCTTTGGCATTGGCATCGCTGTCCTTAGCTACCGTAGGCCTGGGAACAGCCTCTGGAGGCTTCTTGCATGGAGGATCTTGAAGGCTGTCAGTGCAACATGGAGAACCCTTTTGAAGACCTGCTAGAGTTTCCTCTGGAGGAGCGAAAAGACAAGCGGTGCTGCTTTGAGTGTCCAGGGAACTGAACATCTCCGTATCCATCTTGATGGCCTGAAAGGACTCGTCGACGGCCTTCCCAAACAGATTCTCTCACTCGAAGGGTATGTCCAGCACATTCGCTTGGACCTCCTGATAGAAATTAATGGCTTTCAACCAACCTTGTCGACGAAGGCAGACACTGTTCCTCATTTGCCGGTACCCTGTCTCTGCGACATCCAATGCCACTGTGATGCCGTGATCCGACGCCACTTCCCCTTCCTGGAAGAGAGCGATGACCTCCTCCTTCTTATCGTCGAGGAGGAACTCCAGGATCAGTCCCCAGCTTGTAACAATTCCCTGTCATACATGGCCAGGATCGCCCATGCGTTGGCCACTGTTAGGGAGAATTCTCTCATAAGGCTAATTTCCAAAACATAGTGAGACCCCCAGCAGCTTTGCTGGATTTTTGGATTTTTTTTTCTCCTGCTAAGAGTGAGACTCTTTTCCTCCCACTCTTAAGCATGATATGAGGTGTGTCTTTGACTTTTTGTGTGCTTAGGGGATATGCGGTCTTTTACTCCATAGGGTATCATCTGTTTTAGTGTTTGTGTTACACATAACCCTCAGTGCGTTAACACAGGGGTGTCATAGAGACCCCCAAACATAAGACTCCATACCCTGGGACGGACTACTGTCTCCCAGGGCAGGTAAAGTCACCAATGACTTTACTAGTGCAAAATTGTGAACAGAACCAGTACAAACCATCATATTGTGGAAGTACTGGAAGGGGTTAATTCGATTGCCCCTGGGTCTGTTTCCAAGGGAGCACTGTCCAGTCCCCCCTTGTCGAGATTCTGGCTGGTGGCAATGGTTACCTCGCAAAATATTCCACCGGAATATTTCCTATGGGATTTTCCCATTAATTTTAAACGCACCACTTTTTGGTGCAATGTTAAAGATACCGCTGGTTTATTTATTTAATATAAAATCACTGGTTGGGTCTTTTTGCCAGAACTCTTCTTAAATGGCGTTTGTGTCCGTCTCTGTAACTCCAACCAAGGTCGGGCCCTTTGTTCCACTTTTTGTCGGGCTTCTCCACAGAAGCCCTCCAACTGGTGCCACTCTGTCTGGGTTCCACAGGATGTGTGGGTGGGGGAATTGGCACCCTGGACTGCGTTGCCTTAGCAACTCAAGTCACACTCTGTTCTGATTGGCCCAGTGGTGAGCCGGCCGGCTCACCACTTAGCATGTATGAGTGACAGCTAGGCTGTTGAATGGGGGTTTTTCTGCATAAAAGCAGGGCTTTTGGGACTGGAACTTCAGAAGTCGCCACAGGACCTAAGAAATGGGAAGAGGGGCGAAGCCGAGCCATCTGCAACGACACCACCGGTGGAGCACTACTGCAACGACCTCACCACTTTCCCGACGACAAGAGAAGATCTTCTGCTGAAAGTCTTCTTCCTCTGAGCTGGTGGGTTCAACCAGTTCGCCATTTCACCTTCCAGGACGTCACTTGGTCGAATCGCCCGTGCCAAGCACCCCAGCGGCCGGATAGCCAAGCTTCACCACTGGGACCGCGAATAACAGGAACGCACCTTTTTCACCCAACGAACTCCGCGGCTGGTCTCTTCCCTAGGCAGTGCAACGACGCCAAGTTTCCTCCTCCACGAGATCATCTCTTCCCCTGGTCGAAACCACGAACTGCACCCGCTGCCAGGAACAACTGCCACCGCTAGAGCTTCCGCAACTTTAAAAGGTACTGTGTTCCACCTGGCCTCTCTTTCTACGGTTTGCTAAAGGTGACCCTTAAATCTGTGGCTTTCCAACTGGGTTGGCCCCCAGACCTAACTTGACCTTCTGAATCAACCCAACCTCTTTTGAACATTTTTACAAAGACCTGAATGCATTTCTCAACTGTGTGATCTTGGGCACATTTCACCTTGCTCCATTAAGTGGGCTTGGCCTATGAACTTTGGCTCTACAGTAGACTCTGCCTTCTTTACTTGTTTTGGTCTTTTAAAAGTGTTGGGAACTGTTATTTTCATGACCTGCCTTTTTCTCCCCCTTTTACTTAATTATTGGAGTGCCATCTAAGTTACGCACTCACCTCTGTTTTGACAAAAGTGGTGTTTTGACTTAGACTGGTCTAATAATTCTTAAGGGAGGTGTGTATACTTTTCTGATTGTGTTTTGAACTTGCTATGATTAATAGTGCTAGTGTATTTTCTAAAGTGTGGGTTAAATAAATAATTATATACTTTTGATAACAAGCTCTGGTCAGTGTTTGCTTGCTCTACTGTGTTTCTAGCCCTATTGTGTATCCTCTGTATACTGCCTTACTCTTCTTGAGAGAGGTCTGACTGCTCAGCCACAGCTACCAGGTAAATCTGGGTGGTACAGACTGCTACCAATTGGGTTTACTGCGCACTCCTGTAGTCTTAATCTTTTTGCAGTGTTCCCCAAGGGAACTGCACAGGATTCTGCCTAACAGCCACTTTGCTAGTGGACGCTGCGGTGTAAATCACCTTCTTTCCCATGGCGTCCATCCTTTTCCACTGGTTGTCCGGAGGGACCGAAAACTATGAGGAAGGGTTAGCCAACCGCTTCCTTGCGGCCGTCGACACTATGGCGATGGCTGCGACCTCAGGCACTTAGGCGTGGAGTTCAGCACCCTATATTTGTTCTCTTGCCTATCTCATTGGGCTGGAGCAGGGCAAGGGTTCTTCATGAGGGGCAGACCCTCCTCCCAAAAATCATCCAGAAAAGGCAGTGCCATGATAGTTTTCTTCTTGGCCTCGCGCCTTTCATACGAGAAGCCCTCCTTCATTTCCTCAAGCACCAGCTGGATTAGCTCGGAGGGCCTGGCGATCATGGAGTGGGGACACCCTATGTGGAGCATCCAAATGTGAGATTCAACGTCTGCTGCAACAATGTCGGTCATTGTCAGTAGTTGTGGCCGTATCCGTTCCTGTACTCGTGTCTGGGTCTGCTGGGAGAGAAGGGGTGGCGACCTGGTGGAGGAGGTTGGTATGGGGGCGTCGGATGACACTTCCTCTTCGATGGAGGCTGATCAGGGACCTGGGGGACCACAGGTACCGGAACCGAAGACATCCTCATCTGGATCTCTGACACCAAGGTGTGTAGAGTCGACAGAATATCCAAGGAAATGTCCCATGGCTGAGAAGGCAGAACAGAAAACTAGGCCCTGCGCCGTCGTCGCAGGCCTCTTCAACACCCTTGTGAACAGTATTTAAGGACTCTTGTTCTTATTCATCCGTGGATAAGACTTCCATGGTTTGGGCGACAGCCTGGAATGGCTGTTTTGGTGCCTCCTCACCCCCTCCACTTTTATTCCCCCCTGAGGGTCTTGAACTGGGGCCTGGGCCGGTTTCACCCCTTCTGGCTTGCCTGTACACTTTGCCAAAATCACTGCAGCAGTGTTGCGCCTTGGGGGCAGGGACACTGAGCCGTGGGAGCTACCCTTGTAAGATCAGCGCCCGTAGCAGCCGTGGAAGTAGTCGTCGACTGAGCTGCCCACAAGGTCTTTGCCTGTGCAGGTTGAGCCTGCTTGGGCTGCGCAGATTTCTTCTCCTCCATCTGCGGCTTATCAGATTTCTCATATAGGCAGAGTAGATGACTTCCTCTTTGAAGAGGAGCTTGACTGTAGCCTGGCTATGGAGGCAGAAAGGTGATAATGATTGCGCCCTATCCACTTGGGAACCACTTCCGCAGCGAATCCAGTGGACTTGCAGCTCTTGGCCTCGTATGAGGCGCCCGGGAAAGGAATTAGAAAACCGCTCCTCGGACAGGCCAGTCATGGGAGAGGCTTGACCCTGCATGTGGAATTTGCACAGGCTTTTGCATTTTGGCAAATAACACAACAGCCATCCATTCTGTTATAAACAAGAGTTATTTATAATCTTTTCTAGGTTAATGTTCATGGAAAATGAGTAGATACCTCTCTGAGGGTATATGGTTATGTACATGGAAAATAATTGAAAAAAATGGTCACTCAATAAAAGGTTACTAACCTCACCTACGATGACCATGACAATCTCAATTTAAATAGTAAACTTGAGACTGTTGGAGGTCACAGCAGACTGATTGTGTTCGGTTCACATTTGTATTTTTTTATTTTGTTCTTTGTGGTTTTCTGACATGGTTTTTCATAGCTCTTAATAATAATTTTTCAATAAATTGTCATTTTGATCTAGAAATGACCCATTAACATTTTTCTGAATTTAATTGTGATTATGGTAACACCATCCTTGTCTTATATGTGTTTTCCCTAGCCAAGTTTTTAACAACCGGGTAGTTTTTTGGGAAATTGTGTATGTATGAATATATTGACGTCCTCATCCAAATAAGCCCCCTTTACAAAAAAGAGGACCTGTTGTGTTCACTGCATGTGAAACCATGCCAGACCCTATGCTGGAGAATCTCCACTCTTAGTATAAGGCTGTACCACCTGAGAAGATTGGTAGCATGGACAGAGTAGCCAGGCTTGAGAGGGCTGTAGCTTGGTACAAAGAAATTGTAGCATACATATGGTTCAAAAGAAATACTGAAACACTACATATTGTAAAAATAAATGGTTTACTTAAATACAAGTAGACCCAGGTAAATCTTGGATAAATAAGTATTGTAGCATATTAACACAATTAAGAAAAACAAGCTCAATACTTAAGGGATACAACCCAAAGTATAACCTTATTACGAATAGCAATCAACAGTTCAAACGAGTCAAACCTATTACACATTCAGAATGCAATCAGCTATTCTTGGGGAGTAAAACCAGTTTAGATATACTTTTAGAATACAGTCAGTATTTCAAGGGTAGTTGACCCTGTCAGTCATGCAGTGAGACTTGGTTAGAAAATCACTTAATAAACCAACCCTGTAAAAGTATACTGCTTACAACATTACTTTTTAAAACTCAGTTCAGAGTTAATAAAATAATTCATAATTTTTGGAGAGGCTGTAAGCTACTCAATGACAAGAATTAACACTAACCATTTCTGAATGCATTTAGGAATTCAAGAAAAGTAAAACCCAATTACAACATAAGAAAGACCCACAGTATTTCAAGTTAAGTAATGAACCATATACTTTTAAGAGGGGCTTCATGCAATTCAAAAGCAAGTATTAACTCAAGGACTGTTTTAGTATAGTATAAAGCACATCAGGGAAAGTAACACCATATAGTACACTAAGATCACCACAATGTTATTCAAGGTAGGTAAGGCCAATTTTTAAGTTTTTGCACTCATTCAGTTAAGCAATGATAAAACAGTACCAGCACTTGTTACTTATCAGAAGGGTGAAACACCATTCAAAGTAAGTAAAGCAATGTATATACTTTTTAGAGGGAACACTGCAACTGGAAAAAGGGAAGTATAACTTAAGGACACTTTGTAACTTCTTTCACAGAGACAGAGATACCAAACTAACTCTTTCAAAAAGTAATTACAAGTTACTCACTGTAGTGAATAACGTCCATTTCCCTCCATACTGCATGGTCGTCCCTTCCAAGGGACGGGAGACAATCTTTTTCACCAGAAAAAACCTTCTTCCCCTTTAAATTTGAAGGCGGTGCGGGGGTGCGGCCCTGGGAGCATGCACTGCCCTGACTGTACCCTCCGGCGTCACACCTCAGTCACCATAGACGCGGCGACAATAGTTTATTATTGCCTAATGACACCAGTTTTAGTAGGGGGGCGGATGGCAGGACGTATAGAGAAAAGGGGACTAAATCACTACGGTGAGTAACTTATAATTACTCTTACGTCCCGTCCCCTTTGCTCCATACTGCATGGGCGATTACAATTGAGTGTAGACCCAGGGTGGAGAGGAGACCCTCCTTAGGCAAACTGGTTTCTAAGAACCGCCTGTCCAAACGCTACGTCTGATCTAAAGCCGGCATCCAAACAGTAGTGCTTACAGAAAGCTGAGGGGGTGGGCCCATGTGGCCGCCCTCCTTAGGACTTGCCAGGGGACATGCAGCTGGAATGCGATGGCCATTGCCTTGGCTCTGACCGCGTGGGCGTGCTTGTTGGCCGGCAGTGGCTTATGCTGTACCTCATAAGCTTCTTTGATGGCCGCGACCATCCAACAGGCTATGGAGGCCTTGGAGGCCTGATATCCCAGTCTTGCTACGCCGAAGGTGACAAAAAGTGTTTCCGACTTGCAGAAGCCTTTGGTCCTGTCAAGGTAGAATTTCAGGGCCCGCCTGACATTCAGGCAGTGCAGAACTCGATGCCTCGTCTTTGGGCTCGGTAAAAAACGTAGGCAGCACTATTTCTTCATTCAGATGGAATGCAGAAGGCATCTTAGGTAGGAATGCTGGGTGAGTACGCAGTACTACTTTATCCCTGTGAAACTTAATACAGGGTTCTGAGGTGACAGCGCCTGGATTTCGCTTGTCCTGCGAGCCAAGGTGAGGCCGACTAGTAAGGCTGGCTTGATGGTGACCAGCCCGATGTCCGCGGACGCCATTGGCTCAAATGGTTTGTGCGCCAGAGAACTCAACACTATTTGAGGTCCCACACAGGGTGTGGCTTCTTGATGGGCGGGAAGAATCTGGCGAGGCGCGTCAGATGCTTCTTAACAAACGGGTTGGAAGAGGTGAAACCACCTTCCTCTGAGGTTTTTGTAGGCCTCTATGGCTGCCAAGTAAGTATGACAAGTATCTACCTGCACGCCCGAGTGGGCGAGGTGCACCGAGAAGGAGGGCACGCCATCTAATGTACATGCAAGGGGGTTGATATCCTTCGAGTCTGCCGAGTGACAGAACCTGGTCCACTTGCCCTTATACAGGGCCCTGGGAGCTATGCTCCTAGCACCCTGTATGATCTCTAGATTAGCCTGGTACAGGCCGAGGTGTCCTAGCGTGACCTGCTCAGGAAACACGATGTGAGGGCTAGTTTCTCTCGGGCGGGGTGAATTACCCTGCCCCGTGCTGTGCCAGAAGATGTGCTGGGCATGTCGGAAGGCAAATGGGCGGTCTCTCCGAGAGGCTGAGCATCTCCGAGAACCATGGCCTAGCTAGCCAACATGGAGCTATCAGAAAGACGCTGAGTTGGCGAGACTCCTTGAACTTGCATATCACCCTGTGTATCAGCGGAGCGGGCGGGAAGGCGTATGCTGTCATGCCATTCCACTGAATCTGAAATGTGTCGCCCATGGAGCCGGGGCCCTGCCCCTGTCGGAGGCAAACTGTTGGCACTTCCTGTTGTCCGAGGAGGCAAAGCGGTCCACCTGGGGATGTCCCCATCTGCTGAAGATCTCCTGCAGTACGAGATTCTTTAGCTGCCACTCAGAATTGTCCGCTCCCAGCCTGCTGAGCCGGTCCGCCTCCAGGTTGGATTCCCCCGGAAGGCGGACGGCCGTGATGTAGATGTTCTCCAGGGCCCATTCCCACATGCTTACTGGCAGTCTGCACAGTGGAGGGGCCTTGATACGTCCCTGGTTTTTGACATAGAACATGCTGGTTGAGTTGTCTGTCTGGATGAGGACGACCTTGCCCTCGATAACCGGAAGGAAGGCTCTGAGCGCTTGCCAGATTGCCTTCAGCTCCAGCCAATTGATGTGGTACTCCTGCTCCTGCCGGGTCCAGGTGCCATGGAGGCAGTGGTTGTCCAGGGTGATCCCCCATCCTTCAAGAAAGGAGTCTGTAGTGATGGAGACCTGCGGGGTAGGTTGCCGGAAGGGCTTGCCCGTCCGCAGGTTGCAGTCCTTGGACCAACATGTGAGTTACAGTTGGAGAGAAGGAGGAACGATGATCATCTCCGCCCGAGAGCCTGGTTCCATGATGCAGCGAAGTGCAGCTGTATCCTCATCATCCTGAGTCTTGTGTGGGGGATGGCCAAAAGGACTGCTGCCATGAGACCCAGTAGGTGTTGGTACCACCAGGCCGATTTCACTTCTCTGCTGAGGAAGTGCGTAGTGGCCCTCTTGATGGCCGTGATCTTGTCGTCCAAAGGAAAAACTCTCGGAGCCTGTGTCCCAAATGAGCACCAAGAAGGTCAGAGTCTGCGTAGGCTGTAGCTGCTACTTCTTGAGATTGAGCGAGAAGCCCAGATTGTGAAGTGTGTTCATGAGGGTGTGAGAGGTGAGGTGCGGTGCAACGCTTCTGGAGATGACGCTCTGACGAGCCAGTCGTCGAGGTAAGGCTAGATGTGGTGGCCCTGAGGAGGGCCGCCATTGTATTCATCAGCTTGGTAAAGACCCTGGGGGCAGAGTTGAGGTCAAAGGGAAGCACCTTGTATTGGAAATGGTAGCCCATGATCCTGAATCGTAGAAAAGAACAATGAAGCTGCCAAATCGGGATGTGTAAGTACGTGTCCTTCAGATCCAGGGAGCACATCCTGTCTCCCCTTGCACAATGTCTCCGCTATTGAAGCTGGCATAACCATCTTGAATTTTTGTAGAGGTAGGGAGAGGTTGAGGGTGGAAAGGTCCAGCACAACTCTCGGGCCCGCCTGTCCTCAAAATTCTGGCACCAGAAGTGTGCATGGAAAGCAAGCCTGCCCCCCACTGGAGACACGTGGACCCGGAGGGGCGTGTCATGCTTTCTTTCCCTCTGAGGCTGTTGCGGAGGAGGGAAACCCCTTTTTGTTGTTTGCCCCAATGTTGGGTCGGCGAACGGTCAGGCTGCCTGGACCTCCGCTCTAGTAAGCCACCGAACCCTCCGTATGTACGCCCCTTGTCCGAGCGCTGCTGTGACTGAGTGTACGTTTTGGGCAGGGTCTGTCAGGATGGATAAAGACTTGGCCGTTTGTGAGCTGTTTTTCTTTTTGGCCTGTTCCTCGTCCGTGATGGAGTGGAAGAGGTCACCCCCTTCAAACAGAAGGTCTAATATGCATTCCTGGACATCCGGGTTGAATTTAGTAGCACAGAGCCAATCTGTTCTCATGTTCGTGGTAATGCAGATGGCCTGGCCAGAGGTGTCAATGTGGGCCATGGTGGACTCCATGATGTCTTGTGCCACCATCTTGGCCTCAGCCAGTCCCGCCTTGAATCGTGATTGACTCTGTGCTGGAAGCTCCGGGAGGAAATCTGCAATTTCCCGCCAAAGCCTCTGGTTAACGGCTGCCAGCATGGCATCGGCTTGACGAAGATGCAGGGACGCATTGGACTACAGCTTCTTCCCATACGCCTCCTAGATCTTCTCCTCCTTGCCGAGCAGCGGCGGCGGAAGAGGCCGAGGACGACTGAGGATTGGAGTATAGTGATGCTGCAGCGATCCCTGAAGAGTGCGGCTGAGGGTGGGCCGATAGCAAGAGTGTATCCCCCTCCAATCAAGGATAACCACATACCTTTATCCTTCCTTGCTAAAGACTTCGGTAGAAACACGTGTTGGCTTTTTTCACATGCGACCAGCAATATACATGCAAAGTTAACAACTAGCATGTACGTGCTCAATAAATCAAGACTTTGCAACAAGTTCAAGGTGTAATGACCTTTCTCTAACTAATCTATACTAATAAGATGTATTAAGTTTCAGTTGCAGGAAAGTTCCATAGGATATATCTTTTAAACGAGTAAGTATTCACTTTCAGAGTTAAAGTGGTCAGGGACTTTTGAGAAGCCTCCCCTATGAGTGTTCCAGCAATAGGCCTGGGCGAGTGGTATGGGCAAACTGCCAACACGAATCACCCGCTCAGCCTCACAGGATTCAAACCAGACTTAAGCTAAGTAATACCCAAGCCCACACAGTACCTTACGAGAAAAGAAGAGCTTCAAGCTGGATGCCTTCAAGATGCAGCAGCACAGGACCCAGTCCATGGATTCTTGGTCTGGAGACGAAAGAACTGGACTCTGGATGGGAACTTGCAGCAGCAATCAGAGGAGGCTTCCAGCAACAGATAATTCACGAATTATCGTGACTGTAGATTTGGCGTCTTTTTACAGAAGCCAGATGAAAGAATATCACCAGTCAGATTCTCAGCCCTCTCTCTGTCCTGCACTCTGGTGAGGGGTCTTCAGGGATTCAAATCGCCTCTCTGGAGAGCCAGGAGGCAGCCACCAAGATTTCGGATGGATTCAGACGTTGGAAGACCATGCACCGCACAATGCCTTGAGGTCCCAGCCCAGCAAGGTCGCAGCACGTCGTGGGATGGCTCAAAAGGCAGGTCGTCTTGAGACTAGTGGCGCCCCCCCAGTCTCCGGGTAGGAATCGTTACATTCGGGACCCAGAGTTCGAAAATAAGGAAGGGTGATAGCAGGCTCTGGGTTACACAGCAGACTCTCCAGTCACAGGAAACTGCTACAGCTGTCTTTTCTTCATCTTCCTCTTTGGTTTCAGCTGCAGTTGCCGACTTCTCAGCAGCTTCCATGTACGGAGTATTTATCAGGAGCTAATGCACAGCTTCTGCAATTTCCCCCTGCATTTGAAACAAAGGGGCAGTCTGACTGTCCAATCAGGACAGCCAGTTTCCCCCCCGCCCCCCACCACCCCCACTGGGACTTGGTTCCTTTTAGGCAAGGTGGAAGACAAAGGGCTTCAGCGGTTTGTACTCCTATCTGGCTTCCTGCCTTCTCACACGCTATGGAGCCTGGGAGTGGAATACAAATGATTCACGCCGAAGATAAAAGTTCACTGAGGTCGTTCCCACCTAGAATGACAAAGGAAAACCTCAGAAACTAGAAGCATACGAGAAATGGTGAAAAAAGGAGCCCACCATTTTAGCAAAACGGGGGCCCTTCTGTGCATTCCTGAGGCTGATTTAACAGCCTGCGAGTAATAAGAATACAAAGTCACTAAAGTAAAACCACTACCACCAGCAATTTTAGTAAACTTGCAATTGTAACAGAACTGCTACAGGTAAGTAAGCAAGGGGATACATTGTATACCCCCAGCACTCCACATATGGTGGGGTATCTTGGCTCACTAAGGGGATACAAAATCCCCCTTTGCCCCTGGGGAACAGTAGTCAACTCAAGTACATTAAAGTGAAATTAACAGGGAAGCCCAAAGGGGCAACCGAGCCTAAACCCAAATGTTTTAGCAAACTATAACTACAACCATACACTATGGAGAGACATAAAAAGGTCACCCATAAAAAGAGTAAAAGAACAGGTGAGAGGAGGAAAAAGATTCCCCTTTACCTAGGCGCAAGGTAAAATAGTTGCCTATTTAAAGCTAAAAGTTTTCAGGAAGATTTATCATAGATATGAAAATCTTACCTAACAATGACATGGCCATGTTTGACCACAAGCCACAGTTAATAGCCAAACGGAGTAAACGCTGTAAGGCTAAAACTTAATACACCAAAAATAGCAATAAGTTACTGCTGCCACCAGCTTGTCCTTTAGGCGCACCTAGAGTAACCCAAAAAATCCTGTTGAGTGTTAGTCTATGGAAAAACAAAGTGTACTCCATTGTACTGCATTGTAAAATGCATTGTACAATGATAAAAAGTTACCAAAGTTCAAAATTAGTAACAAAGAATCAAGACTATGGGAAACATGTCAGTTTCACCATGACAAAATGAGCAAAAGCCAGTGTTGAGAAGCTTAAGGCTTCACTGCACTGCAAAAAAAGCAGGTGAGAATAAAAGCAAAAGGTTTGGGGGGTCCATAGAAATGGAAGGTAAGGTGCAGTAAAGAGCACTCTTGACTAACAGAAGGCCATACTACAATATGGGTAAAGAACAAGCAGAAAACAATCACCGAGTACAAGCAAAGTGTTCTGGGGTTGGGACAGGTCAGGAAGATCAAATATAAAAATATTACCCAACTCCCACCCCTTGAAACAGAAACAGACAATCCAGAACTGTATGTGAAAGGGCATTCTGGGTTGATAATCTGATGTTCAGCCAAGGCTTTCAACGAACGCCAATGTTTAAGGATATGCTTTTGTAGAAAAAGGCAGAGATTAAATATCGCTATGGTCCCAAAAAGCTTACTGGCTGGGTAGGACCACTTCCTAGAAACTAAATCTTTAGTACTCGTCAACACCCAGCTGGATCCTAGGCACTTTTACTGTCTGCATTAAGTCGGGTCAAAAGTGCAGCTCCCGTTGTTCGAATCAGCATTTCAGACCGACAAGTCGATCAATTCCAATGGTTTGGAGCTGTGATCGAAACAAAGTCAAGGCGATCGCTCTGCTGGGTCAGGAGGAGAGTTTGTTTGCTTCTAGCAGGTCGAGTCAGTTGACCCACACGATGTTGAACATGCAATCAGGTTGCAAAAAGTCATCTAGCTTCAATGGGTTGAAACGAGTCTGCCAGCGTGTATTGAGCTGGCATCTGGATTGCTTGAAGCGCAGCAAGCGGTTTTGAAGTTGCATTGTGTGCCAAATACAGCATTACTGGTCCTGTGGCAGCACAAAAAGCATCAAGCACAGTTGATTTGTTTTGAGGCAACGAAAGACCATTCCAGCTGCTTCTTGGTTGCTGTGGGGACCAATTCAGGGTCTCTGGGACAAGGCATGTTCTTCAGTTCTGTGCCTTCATTCCAAGAAGTTGGCAAGCACCAGGGAGACCTTTAACTCCAGTGCAGGATTCTGGTTTCAGTGCAGCAGTCAGCACAGGCAACCTTGTTCCACAGTAATTCAACCCTCTGTTTCCAATGGAATAGTTGATATGATATGACATGCATTACTCACCGTAATAGCATTTCTGATGATTGCAACTGCTTAGACTCACATGCCGTTGTTTATAGTCTGACATCTAGCGGTAATCAAAGACTATTGCATCTTGCCCCTTTCTATCCCCGAAAGACATCGACATGGGCATTCCGGTAACACTATCCCTAACGTGACGTGTAGTGTACCCAAAATCCCTCACGCATCGAGGTCCCTCTGGTTGTATTTTTTCTGCAGTGAGGGAACCTTATGACTATCGAGAGTGAGAACAGAAAGAGAGAAGTAGTAGTAAGATGTCCATGTTCCTTCCATCCGAGTGGGGAGGAAGGGTGGGCCGCATGCGAATCTAAGCAGATACAATCATCAGAAGGAACAAGTTACTTACCTGTAACTGTTGTTCTCCAGCATGGGTCTGGCATGGATTCACATGCTCATGAATATTCCCCGTCGTCAGGCTGGGAATCCTCGGTAAAGAAAAAACCAGTATCAGTTTCGTTTCTGATCTGTCTTTCGTAGTAGTAACCAATCACTGGCCTCTGCGTCATACTGACCACAGCCAATGACTGCCCTCTACCTAAGCCCCACCTCTGGCAGCCATCTTCAGATTTGGAAGCACGTGAAGTGGCAGTATGACCAAGTGAAGAGCCGCAGAGGGGTAGGCGGGAGGGTTCGCATGTGAATACATGCCAGACCCATGCTGGAGAACAACAGTTACAGGTAAGTAACTTGTTCCTTCTCCAGCATGGGGTCTGGCATGGATTCACATGCTCATGAATAAAGAATACATAGCAGTACCCACATGCACAACCACGGGAGGTGGCAAAGGCTCAACATTAAGCATCACATCAAACTCAACATTAAGCAATCTTACCTCCTCACCAGGCTCACCTCAGGCGAACAGGTTGCGCAGCACTGCTTGGCCGACCCTGGACTCCTCCCTGGAATCCCGATCGACGCAGTAGAATTTCGTGAAGGTGTGCGTCGACCTCCACGTAGCAGCCCTGCAAATGTCCAGCAGGGGCACACCAGATAGGAACGCCGTGGTAGCAGCGATCGCTCTGGTGGAATGTGCTCTCGGACGGCCAGGCAGCGGTCGGTTTGCCAACCGGTGACAGTACATGATACAGCCGGAGAGCCATCTGGAAATGGAAGCCTTCGCGAGAGCCTTCCCCTGATTGACAGGTCCAAAGTTCACAAAGAGTTGTGACGTCTTCCGAAAACACTTCGTGCGATCCACGTAGAACTTCAGCGCTCTAGCCACATCCAGCGAGTGCAAAGTCCTCTCAGCCGGCGACGAAGGCGACGGGAAAAACACAGGCAACACCAAGGGTTCGTTGAGATGGAAGTCCGACGGCACCTTGGGCATGAAGGAGGGGTGCGTCCTGAGCACCACCCTCGTGTCGTGAAAAGTCAAGTACGGGGCCTTGCAGGAAAGGGCCTGGATCTCTCCCACCCGTCGTGCGGAGGGGATGGCCACAAGAAACGCTGTTTTCCACGACAGGAACTTCAACGGGGTCGAGTGCAGAGGCTCGAACGGAGGTCCCATGAGCTTGGTCAGCACCACGTTGAGCTCCCACGCCGGGGCCGGAGCCTTCACCGGCGGGAACGATCTGAACAGTCCCTTCATGAACTCTTTCACCAGACGATGAGACCACAAGGACGTCCGCCCCGTGGTTCTAGTGTATCGGGAGATCGCAGCAAGATGAATCTTGATGGACGCGTGTGCCAGTCCAGCTTTGGCCAGCGTCAACAGGTACGGCAGTACTTGGGGAGCCGTAATCCTTAGAGGGTTAATCTTCTGTGCGTGGCACCAGACAGAGAACCTCTTCCATTTGTGTCCGTAGCATTTAAGAGTCGAGGACGCCCTGGCCTTTGCAAGAACCTCTCTGCAGTCGGCCGGTATGTCGTATCCTCCAAACTCTAGCGCTGCAGGAGCCAGGCCTGCAGGTTCAGTGACTTCGGGTCGTGGTGGAGGATGGCGCCTCCTTCCCTGGAGAGCAGATCCGCGTCCACTGGCAGCTTGATTGACGGGGGCGCTGACAAGTCCAGAAGGTCCGGGAACCATATCTGCCTCGGCCACGCAGGTGCGACGAGGATCATCCTGCACCGTGACCTCTTGAGCTGGTTGATGAGCCGGATCAGTAGCGGCAATGGAGGGAACGCGTATAGGAACAGGCCCGCCCAGGGGAACGAGAAAGCATCGCCCATGCTCCTCGGCTGGGGAAACCTGCTGGCGAACCTCCGGCACTTGGAGTTCGTCGCCGTCGCGAACAGGTCGATCTGGGGTATGCCCCACCGTCGGAAGAGGCGATCCACTAGATCCTGCCGTAGTTCCCACTCGTGGCACGAGCGCAGCTCCCTGCTGAGTGAGTCGGCAATGGTGTTTTTTATCCCTGCCAGATGAAACGGCACCAGAAACATCCTTTGGACGACGGCCCAATGCCACAGGTCCTGCGCCTCCTTGGACAGTGCTGGGGACCTGGTTCCGCCCTGTTTCCTGATGTAAAACATGGTGGTGGTGTTGTCGGTGAAGATCCTCACCACCTTGCCCTTGAGGGACGGAAGGAAGGACCTGAGGGCCCAGAACACTGCACGGAGCTCCAGGACGTTGATATGGAGGGACTTCTCCGTCAGGAGCCAAAGGCCTCTCGCGTGCAGATTTTCGGTGTGCGCTCCTCACCCTTCCAGGGAGGCATCCGTGGTCACTGTCTCCTGGTGGTCTGGGGTCTGGAAGTCCATGCCCGCCGTCAGATGCGCGCGGGTGCCCCACCACCGGATCGCTCGGCGGAAACTCTCGTCGAGTGTGATCCTCTCCTCGAAGCCGCCCGTCGTTTGGATCCAGCGCGCGTCCAGGAACTCCTGCAACGGGCGCATCCGGAGCCTGCACATGGGAATGAGGTAGATGCAAGAAGACATCATTCCGAGGAGGGACTTGATGGACCTCACCTTGGCCGCGTCGGAAACCAACATCCGCTGTACCTTGCCCAGGATAGACCTGGTCCTTTCCTCCGACGGGGAGGCCAGAAGGGACACTGTGTCCAGCTCCACTCCCAGAAACAGTGCGTTTTGCGCGGGTACCAGGTGGGACTTGGCGTAGTTCACGGAGAATCCCAGGTCCGTGAGAAGTTGGACGGTCCTTGCCGTGTGCTCCACGGCGAGCACCCTCGTCTTGGCTCGGATGAGCCAGTCGTCCAGGTAGGGGTAGACGTGGATCCCCTCTCGGCGCAGCTGCGCCGCCACTGGTGCAAGGCACTTGGTGAATACCCTGGGTGCCGACCGTAGACCGAAGGGAAGGGCTCTGAACTGGTAGTGACGCCCTTGGACCACGAACCTGAGGAATTTTCGGTGCCCCTTTAGGATGGGAATATGGAAGTAGGCATCCTCCAAATCCAACGACGACAGGAAGTCGCCCTCCTCCAGCTGACCCAGGACGTGCTGGAGGGTGACCATCCGGAACTTCTGAGCCTTGATGAACTTGTTCAGCCGTCGTAGGTCTAGGATGGGGCGCTATCCTCCCGTCTTCTTCTTCACGAGGAAGTATCTTGAGTAAACTCCGGAGCCCCGAAGCCTCCTTGGGACGAGTTCGATGGCGCCCTTCCTTAGCATCGCCCTTACCTCCCGGAGAAGCTGAGGGACGTGAAGCTCTTTCCTGGCCACAGGGGGGACGCGCGGGCACCTTCTTTGAAACTCGAGCGCGTGGCCCTGGGCTAGGGCGTCCAGCACCCAACGGTCGGTGGAGATGGACTCCCACACGCTGACGAAGCTCGCCAGCCGGCCTCCCACCGGGGTGCTTCGGTGGGGGCCCGACCCCACGGCCGGTTCAATCCTGCTTAGACGAGGCTTTGCCGCCTTGACCTCCTTGGCGACGACTGCGGGGTCCGCCTGACTTGCCTCGTCCCCTGTAAGCTTCTTGAGACGACGAACGGGCCGCTTGACGGTAGGTGGAAAATCCGCCGCCGGAACCTTTGGAGGCGCCCTTGCCTCCGCCGCTCCGAAAGGGCGGCCGCCGTTGCTGGAGAACCCCGAGAGCCCGGGCTGTCTCCGTGTCCGCTTTAATGGCTTGAAGGGAATCGTCCACTGTTTTCCCAAACAGGTTGTTCCCATCGAACGGCATGTCCAGGACTCTGGTCTGTACGTCTTGACGGAAGTCAGTAGCCTTGAGCCATCCACGCCGCCTAAGGCACACGCCGTTGCCCAGCTGGCGAAATCCAGTGTCGGCGATGTCCAATAGTGATGGCGTGGTCCGACGCCACCTCACCTTCCTGTAAGATCTCCAGGGCATCCGCCCTCTTGTCGTCCGGTAGGAAGTCCAGCAGGGGAGCCAGCTTGTACCACAGCTCCCTGTCGTACCGGGCTACGATAGCCAAGGCGTTAGCCGCCTTAATCGTCGTCGCTGCAGACGAGATGACCCTGCGCCCCATCGTGTCCAATTTCTTTCCCTCGCCGTCCGGCGGGGAAGTCGACATGGAGGCCGCGACCCCCCCCCCGCTTTCTTCCTGGCCGCCGCGGAGACGACGGAGTCCGGGGTAGGCTGCGCCCGGAGGCACAAGGGGGCCGAGTCCGGGACCCGGTACTTCTTCTCGTACCGGTCTCTTCTAGCCGGCGTCGTGGATGGGTTCTTGAGGAGGGCGAGGCCCTCATCCCAAATATCGTCCAGTAGAGGTACCGCGAGGACCGTCTTCCTCTTGGCCTCGCGCCGCTGATAAAGGAAACCTTCCTTTTTCTTCTCCTCGGGGCAGAGCTGGAAGAGCTCGGATGCCCTGGCGATCATGGAGTGAAAAGATCCAATCTCGTCGGGCGGGGAAGCCCGGGTGGGAGGAGACGACGGCAGGTCCTCGTCGTACACCTCGTCGCCCGTACCCGTTGCGGCCGTGTCAGTCCCCGTATCATCCCCTCGAGTCGTGGACGGGGAGGAGGGCTGAACGGGGCGCGACGGCTGAAAAGGAGGTGGAGGGTGAATCCTTCTTTTCTTAGGAGGGGGGCTGCCCGAAGGGCCTGGTTCCAGGTCCCCCGACGGGAGTGGTTCCTCCACTGGTAACGGCAGTCTCGTCCTTATCTCTGAGCATAAGGACTGTATAGCCAACAAAATGGCCGCCGAGTTGTCTTGCGGCACTGGCAGAGGGGAATCCGACGGGCGGTCAGGGGCCCCGTCGGTACCCTCGACGATGTCGTCATCTCCTGCGTCGGGATCCCTCCCGACGGCCTGGTCTTCTTCCACGCCAACGCCGTGGCTTAAGACCTCGATCAGTTCTTCCTCAGAGGTTGAGGCTGAATCCACGGCGACCTCCTGCCCCCCCTTTTTCTTCTCCGTCGGAGGTTTCACGGGGGTCCTGTCGATGGGCATAAAAGAGGACTCCCTCCGCGGTGGCAGGGAGACTCTGAGCCCCGAGGTCGCCACCACCGGCGTAGCCTCCACAGGCTGAGCCAGGGCCGCCGCGACAGTCTCGATAGAGGCCTTGGCCGGATGGATTAAGGCTTTCACCACCCTTGGTGCGCTCACCGCCTTCTCCTTGAGGGGGGGGGACACTGCCTCGCTCCCCCTCCGCCTTCGAGCTCGACCGGGGTCTCTCCAGGAGCTTCGCCGGGTGCTCGGCCTTCCTCTTACCCGACCCAGAGCGTTGGCTCGTGGTTGATGGTGCCGGGGAGGGTGCGCCCTGCCTGGTGCCCGTAGAGCCCGACCGTTCGGCGCTCCCGGTGCCAGCGGACTCGCGGTGCTTGGCCTTATGTTGGACCCCCGTCGCCGGGGCGTCCTCAAAGGTCTTAGAAGACCGCTCGGATTTCTTCTTCTTCTTCTCGCCGGACGGGCTCTTCCCTTCCAGCCAGTTGGCGAGACGTTGATGGCGGTCCTTCATGGTCCGCTCCGACATGTTGCCGCAAAACGCACAGTCCTTCTCCACGTGCGTCTTGTCTTCATGTAGGCAGTAAAGACAAAAGGAGTGTTCGTCTTCCTTAAAGACATTCTGCAGCTGGCATCCAGGGCAGACCCTGAACAGCTTTCCGGGCGTCGAGCTTCCCTTCTCCTGGGCCATGACCGAGATGGGCCTGAGAAACTTCAGGAGTCCTCCAAAAGGGTAGCTCGACGAATCTTCACCCTTGAGGGGCGTAGACCAATCCGACACGGGTCCCCGTTGATCGGATGGAGAGTCGGTGGAGCTTGAGGCTCTTTTGACCGAAAAAAAAACGAAGTTTTTTGAGAAAAAACGTGAAAAAATAGCACTAACGCTCGAGAGCAATAGCACGAGGATCCGAACACATGAACGTGCGGTAAAAATCTGAAGATGGCTGCCAGAGGTGGGGCTTAGGTAGAGGGCAGTCATTGGCTGTGGTCAGTATGACGCAGAGACCAGTGATTGGTTACTACTACGAAAGACAGATCAGAAACGAAACTGATACTGGTTTTTTCTTTACCGAGGATTCCCAGCCTGACGACGGGGAATATTCATGAGCATGTGAATCCATGCCAGACCCCATGCTGGAGAAATGATATTACGGTGAGTAATGCATGTCTTCTGATGCTTGTGAATCTGCTTAGAATCAGATGCTGTGCATACACTAGCGATCAGTACCCGGAGTTGGAGGAGGGAGGTGAGAAGCAACAATAGTGAAGAGATGTCTTAATACCGCTTATCCCACCTGAGAGTCAGACCTCGAATGAGTATCTAGGCAGTAGTGTTTTGTAAAGGTGGGTACAGAACTCCAGGTTGCCGCCTTGCAAATGGACCGGAGAGGAACATTTGCAATGAATGCTATGGAAGACCCAGTTTCCCCGAGTAGAGTGTGCTCTAGGCTTGAAGGGCAGATCTCTCTTGGCAAGAGTGTAGCAGAGTGTGATGCAATTGACAATCCACTTAGAGATGGCTGATTTAGAGAAAGGGTCCCCTTCTCTACCAGCCGCCACTGAGACGAAAAACTGGTTTGTCTTTCTTAGTGGTCTAGTCTTTTCCAGATAATATATGACTGCCCTGCGCACATCCAGTGTATGTAGGCTTCTTTCTGCTACGTTAGTGGGGTTCGGGAAAAAAGTGGGTAGTTCTATTGATTGGATGACATGTAACATTGAAATGAATTTGGGCGCAAACAGTCGGTGAGTGTGCAGAACCACCTTGTCTTTGTGGATAGTGACAAATGGGTCTAGAACTGAAAGGGCCTGTAGTTCACTAACTCTTATAGAAGTGACTGCCACAAAGAAGGTGGTCTTATAAGGGGGTGCTTTAAGGCTAGCCTTATGCATGGGTTCAAAGGGAGATCCCATAAGTCTGGTTAGTACCACATTTAGGACCCATCCGGGAGCTGGATTTGAAATGGGGGAGATGTAGTCTCTTAGCCCCTTCCATGAAAGCTTTGATTACTGGGATCTTCTACCACAACACTTTCTGCTGGGACATGGTATAGGCTGAAAGTGCAGCTAAGTGGACTTTCAGAAAATTAAAAACCAGACCCGAGTCAAGAAGGTGAGTCAGGTCTAGTACAATATGAGTAGGAGAGCAATCTATTGGATTGATGCTCTTGCAATTACACTTATTGGAGTAGCAATGTCTGGTGTTAGGCTTTCTTGCTTCTTTAAGTATATCCATGCATCTCTGCGGAAGGTGGAGGTGACCGCACGCTTTCATCTCAGGAGCCAGGCCGCTAAATTGAGAGTTTGCGGGCATGGATGAAGTGGTTCCCCCCTTGTCCTGCGATCGCATGTTGCATGGGCAAGGTAGTTTCATCAGAGGGGAGATTGACTTCTCCATCAGATGAGAGAACCAGGGCTGGCTGGGGCACATCGGGGCCACCAATATCATGTTAACTGGTTCCTGGTGCATCTTGTGCACTATCTTTTTGAGAAAGAGAGTCGGGGGGGGGGGGGGGAGAGAGGAGAGCCGCTCCAAGGGGGTCCCTGTGGAGGTGTAATCTGAGCATTGCACGTTCTCCACAGTTGCGAACAAGTCGATCTCTGGGAAGCCCCATTCTGCGAAAACGTTGGAGATGATGTCTTCGTGTATGATATGAAATGATAAGTTATTTATAACATGCTTAATACTCAGAGGTTTCTAAGCACAGACCCGGGGATTGAACCTGAGTTGCTCAGTGTCGTTTTGCTTTCAAGGGGAGCACATTGCCCCTGAGCTATCCTTCCGAGACTCCCGAGTCGCCATTCGTACTCTGTGGGTAGAGGGAAGTCTCTGCTGAGCACGTTTGCCAGAAGATTGAGTTCCCCTGGAACGTGTTGAGGCAGGAGGAACATCTCGTGTTTGAGGGCCCACTTTCAAATGTTCTGGGGAGAGGGAGAGTGTGAGTGTGAGTGTGTGAGTGTGTGAGTGTGTGTGTGTGTGTGTGTGTGTGTTTGTGACCACCCCCCCCGTTTGTTCAGGTACTGCATGGCCATGGTGCTGTCCATGAGGACCAGCACCGTCTTTCCCTGCAACTGTGTCTGAAAAGCCTTCACTGCTTTGAACACCTCCAACAGGTTTATGTGGGTGGATGCTATTGCTGGAGCCCAACCGTCTGCTGAAGGAGGGGAGCCCCCCCCCCCCCCCACCCCGTGAGAGATGCGTCCGTAGTTAGAGTGGCTTTTGCTGCAGGGGTGGTGAAGGTTTTCCCCTTCAAGAGGTTTTCCCTCGAATACCACTGCAGAGAGAGAAGGAGGGCTGCCGAGACAACCACTAGATCGCCCCATTGTCCGCTGCCCCGACACCACTGGCTGCTGAGCCACTCTTGCATGGGGCGCATGCGCAAACGTGCATGAGGGACCAAATAAATGCAGGATGCCGTCATTCCTAACGGTCGCATGGCTTTGCGTAATGTCACTTCTCGACTGGCTACATATTGAGGGATTTTAAACAGCATGTTCTGAACCCTCTCGTTGGAGGGGAAGACGAGGCCATCTTCTGTCCGAATTAGGGCCTCTAGAAATTGCTCAACTTGGCTGTGGTCTAGGCTGGATTTCTTCTCGTTTATGGAGAATTCCAGACTGAAGAATAGGTCTATCGTCCTTTGGGTGTTTGACAGGCATGTTTTGTAAGAATCCCCAGTTATGAGCCAGTCGTCAAGGTAAGGATAAACTGGGATGGATTGCCTGCACAGGTGAGCCGCTGCTACAGCCAGTAGCTTTGTAAATATCCTTGGAGCTGAGGAAATGTTGAAGGGAAGGACCATGAACAGATGGCGTTTGTTCTCCATCATGAACCTTAGGTATTTTCTGTGTGCCGGCAACATCGAAATATGAAAGTATGCATCTTTCATGTCCAGTGTTGCCATGTGTTAGTAGAGGGATTACCTCTTGCAGCGTTATCATTCAAAACTTTTGTTGTTTGACAAATTTGTTCGCTGGGTGCAGGTCTAGAACAGGGCACATGGTGAGATCCTTTTTGGGTACAAGGAAGTACACTGAATAAATACCTTAATTTACCTGTAGAACGGGGATGACTTCGATTGCGCCCTTTTCCAGCAGGATCTCAAACTCTTGCAGCAGGATTTTCAGGTGTTCAGGTGCCAGACTCCTGGACTTTGGTGGTCTGAATCGAGGTGGCTGGCTGAATTCTATGCAATAACCATGGGCGACTGTCTTGAGCACCCACTGGTCTGTGGTAATCCCCTCCCATGCGTGTAAGAATGATGTTATAAGTCTGTCGACCAGGGAGGCATGGGCGGGGACCCGGATCTGCTAGTCATTTCTGATTGGAGGCCGGGGAGCCTCTACGGGTGGCACTGCGACCCCTTCCTTTGCCACAGCGCTGTCCTCTACGCGGATACTGGTTTGAGGCAGTTGACCCCTGTCCAGAGGACCATTTGTTACCCGTTCCGTATCGGTTGTATGGGGAACATGGGTAGGAATGTCCGCGAAAGGAGCAGCAAGAACCCCCACCTCACTGCTGAAAGGGCCTTGGAGTTATCTGGTTTAAAGATTTCTTTAACCATGCGCGCCTCTTCAAAGGGTACCTTGGGCTAGAGTCCTCCATGCTTTCTCTGCAGCATCTAGGGTGTTCTTAAGGTTATTATGATTTACCTGCCTCATCTCTGACATAACCGCGCGCAAACAAGAACGTACTGGTTCAGGGACCTCCTGCAGGCCTGACTGGAGCAGGTTCCACTGAACATCGCAATAGCTGGCCAACAGAGTGGTTTTGTTGACAATCCTGGTGGAATAGGCTGCCGCAGTAGTGACACGCTTTCCCAGGGAATACAGATTTTTACAGTGCTCGTCTGGCGGTGCCTCACCCGTGTAACAAGGGTACCCCCGCTCTTTTTCTGGTTGTAGTGACAAGGAGGGAATTAGGGGTGGCATGTACCCGAATGTAGAGGGTTTGTAGGGAAGGGGCAAAAAAGTTTGTCCACCCGTGGGTTCACAGCCCTTGATTGTGATGGTGTCAGTAAAGAAGGGGCGATACGCCTTTTAATGGGAATTTAGTAAAGGTATAGCCTGACTGGTAGGTGGCTTCTCCTTCAGAATATCGTCCACAAAGTCAGAGTCTTGCACTGCTTCTTGCGTGGCAATTAGGAAATATTCAGCTGCTTATTTCAGAATGGCATTAAATGACATCTGGTCATCTATATGATATGCCTTTCAAATAGGTGCCGATGCGGGAGGATCCATACATATTGTGTTTCATTCTGGGGTATTGGTAGGTGACAGCCATGGTGGGTTATCCACTGGTGGCTCCTCCCCCTATCCCCCTATCTGCGGCCTGGTCAGTGGGGTCCTCAAAGAGATCGTCTTCCTGCAAATAGGGGTCCTGAGGAACCTCTTCCTGATCCGTCAAATCACCTCCTCATGAAGAGGACAAGAAGTCCTCTGAAAGTTTGACACAGTGGTGTAAAGTTCCTCCTCACTAGGCCTTTTAGGTGTGGTAAACCTTTCAGAAAAGTCTGCGAATTTAGTAAGCCTATTCACACACCCCTCGAACTTATCCCTGGTTCATAAGGAGGAGCGAGACGGGTCTAGAGGGGAAAAGGGCTCCTCTTAGGGATCTATCTGCTTAGACCGTCAAGATTTATCTGAGAGGGCCTTAGATAGTGGCTGGGGGCCCTCACAATAGTCCTCCTGCCTTTCTTGGCGTAGTGGAAGTGTCTTTCAACCTGTCTTTGGGCTTATTGGCTGCCGAAACAATCTTAGCGAGACTCTTGCAGATGTTCAGTGTCTCTGGGAGGGGTTTCGGCTGTTCTAGTGGCTTAGCCGTAGTTTGACATTGCCGGAACTTTTTGCGTCGGCGCACTCTTAAAAGGCGCCTCGATGACTTATTAATTTTGGTGCCGACGCCCTTGTCAGTGGAATGCCCGGACGCATGCCGCTTACGCAGTTGCGGGGAGGGCTACCGATACCGCGGATCGGCGGGTTCTCTCGAAGAAATCTGCGTACCCGCTTGTGTCTGGACGGACCGTCCTGAGGAATCCGTCGAGGAGGTACCGGGAGGGTGTGTTGTGTGTTTAGCCTTGTGTAAAAAGGGTGCGTCACCGTCGCCGGGATGTACACTCCCCATAGCAGAGATGTCGGTCTGCCGGCCGGGTACGGACAGCTCAGAGCGTGGTTGCTCCGAAGATCGGTGGATGGCATCCGTTTTAGGAGCCACAGTCGTCGCACAACTCCTCGTCACTTTTGGCGCCTGTGGCGGCAGGGGGAGATACCCTCAGCCTACATCATGGCGTAGGCCGCCCACTGTTTAACTCGACGCTCTTTGGTCGTCTTAGGACGTAAGAGCTGACAAGACCGACAGGAAGCCTCATTGTGATTGCGAGGGAGACACTTATTGCACCTCCGGTGCACGTCCTTCCAAGATTACTTGCCTTTACAAGAAGGGCAACATTTAAAAGGTGTTCTGTACATAGATCAGGTTTATAGCGACAGAAAAACCAGAGGGGCAAAGAGAGGGGAGAAGGAAATATATTCTTGTAAAGAAATAGAAAACCACGGTACCCACCAAGCAGTCGACAGCATTGACCGGAGCACCAGCCATCGAAGTCTGGTGTTGTCTTCTGCGGTCTTCGGCAGTGGCGGGTAAGTAGTCGATGAAGGGGACAAATTATATATATAAACGACCAGAGGTCATGGACAAAGGTTTTAATCTGCAATTTGTAAGAGCTCCGCATAAGGCGACCAGCTAGCCGGGCGGAAAAAAAACTATCTGAGGGACCTCACCACGTGAGGGATTTTGGGTACACTACACATCACGTTAGGGATAGTGTTACAGGCACGTCTATGTCGACGTCCCCTTTTGATCCTTGAAAGACAATGCAATACTCTGCGATTACCACTCGATATATGAGAGAGAGGGAGAGGGAGATTTCCTCTGGAGGTTCAATGGTGGCAGCCGCCCGGCTATTGTCGTACATGACAGCTAATACACATTGTCTGTCATAGATGGGTCCTCCTCACCGAGCTAATAGGTTATATCAAATTGCCACGCCATATAATTTATTTTTTTTCATACCTACCATGTCACAACCAGGCATAGCATATATTGAAAGATTACTGTGCCACCAGGCTGATTATTACGTTTTGAATCTGAAGTGCAGAAAAGTGAAAAAGCGACTTCTGCCGGCTGTCAGTGTTATCTGACAGCCATCAGTATAGCACACAAACTTTAAATCTTGTTGGGAAGGAGCTATTTAATTTATTACATTTGGTTATATGCCCAAACCCTGGGGTGCCACGGCGTAGGTTACAAGGTTACTTAAAAGCTTAGTCATTACATGTTGACATATTGGTAGGCATACCGTGATGTTACTGAAAGCATATACAAAGAATTGCACGAAAGAATGGTTTGACATGAAAAGGGTTGAAACGGTTACAAGTTAATGCAGGTTTACAGTCTAAAAATCGAGTATTTGTATTCACAATTGAATTGTGTAGTGGAGGTTTTGTGGCTTTTAGAATTTATTAAAGAGTCAGGTTTTGAGGATTTTTTAGAATTTTAGGGGGGAGGGCTCATGGCAGATATTGGCTGGTAGAGTGTCCCTGATTCTCGGGGCTGCTACAGGAAAGCTGGAGTTACCTGTTCTCACATTCTTGAAGCAGAGGATGCAAAGGTGCATGTGTGTTAGATCTGAATGTTCTAGTTGTGATTTTGTGGGTTAAGCATTGGTTGAGGTAGATGGGTGCAGTGCCCGATACACATTTATGTGCTATGGTGAGGGTTTTATGTAGTATCCTGGTTTGTATGGGAAGCCAGTGGGCCTCTCTTCTATGTTGTGAAATGTGGTCCCTCTTTTTTTATGTCTAGCGCTGCTCTGAGCGCTTTGTTCTGAAGTAGTTGTATTTTGTTTATTTTTTTTAAGTCCCTAGTAGGAGAACATTGCAGCAGTCGATCTTTGCCATGATAAGGGCTCTGGCAAGCGTAATACGGATTTGGGGCGTTAGGAAGGGTCTGCTTAGTGCTATATGTTTAGCCGTGTAAGCTGTAAATGAGTGGAGTGCGCTAATGTGTTTGCACATGGTCAGGCTAGAATCTAGGTAGACACCTAACGTTTTGACTTGGTTGGAGATATTGCTTGGGGTACCGCCAAGGACAATGGCTGAATATTGTGGGTGGAACCTACTTAGACGGTCTGTGGAGCCTACTATCAAAATCTTGTTTTATTCTCCATTAAGGCAGAGACTAGTGGTCGCCATCCAATTCTGGATGAGGAACAAGTTACTTACCTGTAACTGTTGTTCTCCAACATGGGTCTGGCATGGATTCACATGCTCATGAATATTCCCCGTCATCAGGCTGGGAATCCTCGGTAAAGAAAAAACCAGTATCAGTTTCGTTTCTGATCTGTCTTTCGTAGTAGCAACCAATCACTGATCTCTGCGTCATACTGACCACAGCCAATGACTGCCCTCTACCTAAGCCCCGCCTCTGGCAGCCATCTTCAGATTTGGTAGCACGTGAAGTGGCAGTATGACCAAGTGAAGAGCCGCAGAGGGGTAGGCGGGAGGGTTCGCATGTGAATCCATGCCAGACCCATGCTGGAGAACAACAGTTACAGGTAGGTAACTTGTTCCTTCTCCAGCATGGGGTCTGGCATGGATTCACATGAATAAAGAATACATAGCAGTACACACATGCACAACCACGGGAGGTGGCAAAGGCTCAACATTAAGCATCACATCAAACTCAACATTAAGCAAATCTTACCTCCTCACCAGGCTCACCTTAGGCGAACAGGTTGCGCAGCACTGCTTGACCGACCCTGGACTCCTCCCTGGAATCCCGATCGACGCAGTAGAATTTCGTGAAGGTGTGCGTCGACCTCCACGTAGCAGCCCTGCAGATGTCCAGCAAGGGCACACCAGATAGGAACGCCGTGGTAGCTGCGATCGCTCTGGTGGAATGGGCTCTCGGACGGCCAGGCAGGGGTCGGTTTGCCAACCGATGACAGTAGATGATGCAGCCGGAGAGCCATCTGGAAATGGAAGCCTTCGAGAGAGCCTTCCCCTGATTGACAGGTCCAAAGTTCACAAAGAGTTGTGACGTCTTCCGAAAACCCTTTGTGCGGTCCATGTAGAACTTCAGCGCTCTAGCCACATCCAGCGAGTGCAAAGTCCTCTCAGCCGGCGACCAAGGAGACGGGAAGAAAACAGGCAACACCAAGGGTTCGTTGAGGTGGAAGTCCGACGGCACCTTGGGCATGAAGGAGGGGTGCGTCCTGAGCACTACCCTCGTGTCGTGAAAAGTCAAGTACGGGGCCTTGCAGGAAAGGGCCTGGATCTCTCCCACCCGTCGTGCGGAGGTGATGGCCACAAGAAACACTGTTTTCCACGACAAGAATTTCAACAGGGCCGAGTGCAGAGGCTCAAACGGAGGTCCCATGAGCTTGGTCAGCACCACATTGAGCTCCCACGCCGGGGCCGGAGCCTTCACCGGCGGGAACGATCTGAACAGTCCCTTCATGAACTCTTTCACCAGACGATGAGACCACAAGGACGTCCGCCCCGTGGTTCTGGTGTATCGGGAGATCGCAGCAAGATGAATCTTGATGGACTCATGCGCCAGTCCAGCTTTGGCCAGCGTCAGTAGGTACGGCAGTACTTGGGGAGCCGTAATCCGCAGAGGGTCAATCTTCTGTGCGTGGCACCAGACAGAGAACCTCTTCCATTTGTGTCCGTAGCATTTAAGAGTTGAGGACGCCCTGGCCTTTGCAAGAACCTCTCTGCAGTCGGCCGGTATGTTGTATCCTCCAAACTCTAACGCTGCAGGAGCCAGGCCTGCAAGTTCAGCGACTTCGGGTCGTGATGGAGGATGGCGCCTCCTTCCCTGGAGAGCAGATCCGCGTCCACTGGCAGCTTGATTGACGGGGACGCTGACAAATCCAGAAGGTCCGGGAACCATATCTGCCTCGGCCACGCAGGTGCGACGAGGATCATCCTGCACCGGGACCTCTTGAGCTGGTTGATGAGCTGGATCAGCAATGGCAATGGAGGAAACACGTATAGGAACAGGCCCTCCCAGGGGAACGAGAAAGCATCGCCCATGCTCCTCGGCTGGGGAAACCTGCTGGCGAACCTCCGGCACTTGGAGTTCGTCGCCGTCGCGAACAGATCGATCTGGGGTGTGCCCCACCAGATCCTGTCAGAGTTCCCACTCGTGGCACGAGCGCAGCTCCCTGCTGAGTGAGTCGGCGATGGTGTTTTTTATCCCTGCCAGATGAAACGGCACCAGAAACATCCTTTGGGCGACGGCCCAATGCCACAGATCCTGCGCCTCCCTGGACAGGGCTGGGGACCTGGTTCCGCCCTGTTTCCTGATGTAGAACATGGTGGTGGTGTTGTCGGTGAAGATCCTCACCACCTTGCCCTTGAGGGACGGAAGGAAGGACATGAGGGCCCAAAACACTGCACGGAGCTCCAGGACGTTGATATGGAGGGCCTTCTCCGTCGGGAGCCAAAGGCCTCTCGCGTGCAGATTCTAGGTGTGCGCTCCCCACCCTTCCAGGGAGGCATCCGTGGTCACTGTCTCCTGGTGGCCGGGGGTCTGGAAGTCCATGCCCGCCGTCAGATGTGCGCGGGTGCCCCACCACCGGATCGCTTGTCGGAAACTCTCGTCGAGTGTGATCCTCTCCTCGAAGCTGCCCGTCGTCTGGATCCAGCGCGCGTCCAGGAACTCCTGCAACGGGCGCATCTGGAGCCTGCACAGGGGGATGAGGTAAATGCAAGAAGACATCATTCCGAGGAGGGACTTGATGGACCTCACTCTGGCCGCGTCCGCAACCAGCATCCGCTGCACCTTGCCCAGAATGGCCCTCGTCCTTTCCTCCGACGGGGAGGCCAGAAGCGACACTGTGTCGAGCTTCGCTCCCAGAAACAGTGCGTCTTGCGCGGGCACCAGGTGGGACTTGGCGTAGTTTACGGAGAATCCCAGGTCCGTGAGAAGTTGGACGGTCCTTGCCGTGTGCTCCACGGCGAGCTCCCTCGTCTTGGCTCGGATGAGCCAGTCGTCCAGGTAGGGGTAGACGAGGCACTTGGTGAACACCCTGGGTGCCGACCTTAGTCCGAAGGGAAGGGCTCTGAACTGATAGTGACGCCCTTGGACCGCGAACCTGAGAAACTTTCGGTGTCCCTTTAGGATGGGAATATGGAAGTAGGCATCCTCCAAATCCAACGACGACAGGAAATCGCCCTCCTCCAGCTGACCCAGGACGTGTTGGAGGGTGACCATCCGGAACTTCTGTGCCTTGATGAATTTGTTCAGTCGTCGTAGGTCCAGGATGGGACGCCATCCTCCCGTCTTCTTCTTCACGAGGAAGTATCTTGAGTAAACTCCGGAGCCCCGAAGCCTCTTTGGGACGAGCTCGATGGCGCCCTTCCTGAGCATCGCCTTTACCTCCAAGAGAAGTTGAGGGACGTGAAGTTCTTTCCTGGCCACAGGGGGGACGCGGGGGCACCTTCTTTGAAACTCGAGAGCGTGACCCTGGGCTAGGGCGTCCAGCACCCAACAGTCGGTGGAGATGGACTCCCACACGCTGACGAAGCTCGCCAGCCGGCCTCCCACCGGGGTGCTTCGGTGGGGGCCCGACCCCACGGCCGGTTCAGTCCTGCTTCGACAAGGCTTTGCCGCCTTGACCTCCTTGGCGACGACGGCGGGGTCCGCCTGACTTGCCTCGTCCCCTGTAAGCTTCCTGCGACGACGAACGGGCCACTTGACGGTAGGTGGAAAATTCGCCGCCGGAACCTTTGGAGGCACCCTTGCCTCCGCCGCTCCGAAAGGGCGGCCGCCGTTGCTGGAGAACCCCACGAGCCCGGGCCGTCTCCGTGTCTGCTTTGATGGCTTGAAGGGAATCGTCCACTGTTTTCCCAAACAGGTTATTTCCATCGAACGGCATGTCCAAGACTCTGGTCTGCACGTCTTGACGGAAGTCAGTAGCCTTGAGCCATCCACGCCACCTAAGGCACACGCCGTTGCCCAACTGGCGAAATCCAGTGTCGGCGATGTCCGTCGCAATCGTAATGGCGTGGTCCGACGCCACCTCACCTTCCTGCAAGATCTCTAGGGCATCCGCCCTCTTGTCGTCCGTTAGGAAGTCCAGCAGGGGGCCCAGTTTGTACCACAGCTCCCTGTCGTAGCGGGCTACGATAGCCAAGGCGTTGGCCGCCTTAATGGTCGTCGCTGCAGACGAGATGACCCTGCGTCCCATCATATCCAATTTCTTTCCCTCGCCGTCCGGCGGGGAAGTCGACGTGGAGGCCGCACCCCCCCCCGCTTTCTTCCTAACCGCCGCGGAGACGATGGAGTCCGGGGTCGGCTGTGCCCGGAGGCACAAGGGGGCCGCGTCCGGGACCCGGTACTTCTTCTCGTACCGATCCCTTCTAGCCGGCGTCGTGGATGGGTTCTTGAGGAGGGCGAGGCCCTCATCCCAAATATCGTCCAGTAGAGGCACCGAGAGGACCGTCTTCCTCTTGGCCTCGCGCCGTTGATAAAGGAAACCTTCCTTCTTCTTCTCCTCCGGGCAGAGCTGGAAGAGCTCGGATGCCCTGGCGATCATGGAGTGAAACGATCCAATCTCGTCGGGCGGGGAAGCCCGGGTGGGAGGTGACGACGGCAGATCCTCGTCGTAAACCTCGTCGTCCGTACCCGTCGCGGCCGTGTCAGTCCCCGTATCATCCCCACGAGTCGTGGACGGGGAGGAGGGCTGAACAGGGCGCGAAGGCTGAAAAGGAGGTGGAGGGTGAATCCTTCTCTTAGGGGGAGGGCTCCCAGAAGGGCCTGGATCCGGGTCCCCCGTCGGGAGCGGTTCCTCCGCTGGTGGTAACAGCAGTCTCGTCCTTATCTCCGAGCATAAGGACTGTATAGCCAACAAAATGGCCGCCGAGTTGTCTTGCGGCGCTGGTTGAGGGGAGTCCGACGGGCGGTCAGGGGCCCCGTCGGCACCCTCGACGATATTGTCGTCTCCTACGCCGGGATCCCTCCCGACGGGCTGGTCTTCTTCCACGCTAACGCCGTGGCTTAAGACCTCGATCAGCTCTTCCTCAGAGGTTGAGGCCGAATCCACGACGACCTCCTGCCCCCCCTTTTTCTTCTCCGTCGGAGGTTTCACGGGGGTCCTGTCGATGGGCATAAAAGAGAACTCCATCCGCGGTGGCAGGGAGACTCTGAGCCCCCGAGGTCGCCACCACTGGTGTAGCCTCCACAGGCTGAGCCAGGGCCGCCGCAACAGTATCGATAGAGGGCTTGGCCGGATGGATTAAGGCTTTCACCACCTTAGGTGCGCTCACCGCCTTCTCCTTGGGGGGGGGGGGGAGACACTGCCTCGCTCTCCCTCCGATGGGGTCTTCGAGCTCGACCGGGGCCTCTCCAGGAGCTTCGCCCGGTGCTCGGCCTTCCTCTTACCCGAACCAGAGCGTTGGCTCGTGGTTGATGGTGCCGGGGAGGATGCGCCCTGCCTGGCGCCCGTAGAGCCCGACCGTTCGGCGCTCCCGGTGCCAGCGGACTCGCGGTGCTTGGCCTTGTGTTGGACCCCCGTCGCCAGGGCGTCCTCAAAGGTCTTAGAAGACCGCTCGGATTTCTTCCTCTTCTTCTCGCCTGACGGGCTCTTCCCTTACAGCCAGTTGGCGAGACGTTGATGGCGGTCCTTCATGGTCCGCTCCGACATATTGCCGCAAAACGCACAGTCCTTCTCCACGTGCGTCTTGTCCTCATGTAGGCAGTAAAGACAAAAGGAGTGTTCGTCCTCCTTAAAGACATTCTGAAGCTGGCATCCAGGGCAGACCCTGAACAGCTTTCCAGGCGTCTAGTTTCCCTTCTCCTGGGCCATGTCCGAGATGGGCCTGAGAAACTTCTGGAGTCCTCCAAAAGCGTAGCTCGACGAAATCTTCACCCTTGAGGGGCGTAGACGAATCCGACACGGGTCCCCGTTGATCGGATGAAGAATCGGTGGAGCTTGAGGCTCTTTTTGACCGAAAAAATCGAAGTTTTTGAGAAAAAACGTGAAACAATAGCACTAACGCTCGAGAGCAATAGCACGAGGATCCCAACACTTGAACGTGCGGTAAAAATCTGAAGAGGGCTGCCAGAGGCGGGGCTTAGGTAGAGGGCAGTCATTGGCTGTGGTCAATATGACGCAGAGATCAGTGATTGGTTGCTACTACGAAAGACAGATCAGAAACGAAACTGATACTGGTTTTTTCTTTACCGAGGATTCCCAGCCTGACGACGGGGAATATTCATGAGCATGTGAATCCATGCCAGACCCCATGCTGGAGAATGGAGAAAATTCTATTGATAGCGATGGTGTCCTGTTCGAGGTTGCCTGTGATGGGAATGAGTAGTTGGTATATAATACTCCCATAGCGTCTAATGCTGCAAAGAGTAATTTTGTATACGAGTTGTAGGGAGTTGGGGAGAGGCAGGAACCTTGGGGGACTCCCAGTGGGACTGTTATTGGGTCTGCTGCTACATCACCTAGCGCTACTCTATGTACGATCTGCAAGAAATGACTTGATCCAAGCAGTAGCATCCTTTGAAAAATGGAAATTACTCGCTAATGTCTGACAGTTTATTGTGGTCTACTAAATCGAAGGCCGCGGATAAATCAAGTAGTAATAGAATACAATGTTTCCCTGAGTCCCTGATAGAGTCCATTTGGTTTTTTAAGTCCAATAATGCTGTTGTCAGTACTGTGTCTGGGGCGGAAGCCTGATTGTCTTTCTCTTAGTAGCTGGTTATTTTCGAAATGGGATTGGACTTGTGTATATGCAATTTTCTCTATGATTTTGAGTAAAAATGGGACTGTGGTAATGGGCCTGTAGTTGATGGGGGTAGTGGGGTCTAAGGATGGTTTTCTGAGGAGGGGGGTGACCCAGGCTTCTTTGATGTTAGCTGGGATGGTATTAGTGTTAAATGAGGCATTAACGAAGTTGGTGATGGGTGCTAGTATGGGGGCGCAGTCCTTAACTAATTTGGCTGGGAAAATGTCTCCTTTGCAGTTGGATGGTTTGAGAGAGGCTATGGTTTTGAGCAATGAATCGGAGTTCACTGGCGTGAAGTGGAATTCTGGGATATTTGTTGTGGAGCGAGTTGACGCTGATGTGATTGGCTCTGTTATAGGTACTAAGAGCTTTCTATGCAGCGCCATTTTATTTTGGAGTGTGTTTATCTTAGAGGCTAAGGCATCCTGGTTGGTGGTACACCATTCCTTATTCACTTTGGCTAGATAGGAGGGGGGATGGGTGTTACTAATTCCCTGATAATGGAAAATAACTCTTTACTGTTTGAGGTGGCATTGGTGATGCGTAGATTAAGGGAGTTAGCTTTCTGGGTAAATACTTCCAATTTGCAGGCTTTGGATATTCACTGGAGTTCTCTTTTGGACTTGCTGGTAGGGTTTCTCCTGGAGAGGTGTTCTAGTGCCCTTTTTTTTCCCTTCTAAGATCAATGAGGTAATCATTGAACCATGAATTACTGCGTTTGAGCTTAGGGAGTTTGGGTCCGAGTAGGGCCATTTCCTCTACAGTTGATTTAAGACAGGTGTGATAGTGCAGTGGGATGTTGTCTGGGTTGGAATCCACTGGATGGTGCGCATTAAGTAGTTTGTTTAGCAAGGGGGCTAGATTTTCGGGGGTGAGTTTCCGAACATTTCTCACTAAGATGGGTGTGGAGGTCGTAGTGGGTGGAGTGGGGTCCTTAGTAAAAATAATGTTGAATCTAAGGAGGAAGTGATCCGTCCAGGAAATATCTAGAATCTCTGCTAGGTGGACTGTGGTGTTCAGTGTAAGAACCCAGTCTAGGATTCAACCTTTTGAATGGGTTGGGGAGTTAACAATTTGCGTGAATTGCATTTCTGAGAATGCATTGTGGAAGGCGGTGGCTTTAAGGTCGGAAATATCATTGTACCCTAAATTAATGTCTCCTAGAAGGATGAATATGATTTTGGGCTCTAGGTGAGGGGAGTTGAGAAGAGGCAGTTCGATGTCTGGGTTGCTGGTAGCACCTTCCTTCATGCCTAAGCACTTTAGAATTAGGCAAGACTTCTTTTGACTGTTTCTAGGCACTACAAAGAGACCAGGGGGCAGGAGGAACACTGAGAAAAGCTTTTTTCATGCAAATATAATCACACACAGACATGGGCGGGCACTAACAGAAGACGGTTAGTATTCAAATATAAGTTGCCAATAACTATTAGCTGAATTAATTGATAAATGTTGAATCCTATTTTGTTTTTCTAAAAGCACACAATAGAAGCAGGCCCTCTGCCCTAGGAATGTGGCTTGCGCTAAAAATGGAGTACCGGCATTGCAGTTGTGTTCGCTAGCTCTGGCAGGCCGGAATGTAACTCTGCATTTGTTTTGCTGTCTGTCCAAGCACCCATGCAGGCTAATTCTGGAAAACAAGGTTTTGAGGAGCTTATAAGACCAGATAAAAATTATCCTTCGCATGAATGAAATATGGAGAGCATGACGGTAAAATGTTTTTATATGTAAAAGTTCATAATGTAGCAGAATGATGAAAAACATGAGCTACAGTGTATTCTTGCATAGGCTAGCACTATGTTAAGTAGCATGGCTGCCAGAAATTGCTGATGATGAAGAAAGGAAGACTTTGCAACACCCCTTGTAGGGAAGGAGGACAGTTTTGGATGGAGCCATGCCCATATCCAGAAAAGCCACTACAGCAAGTTAAGAGTACATAAGCTCCTGCCTGGCTCCAGACGGCAGGAGAATGGGACGGTTGAGGGACATTATCTATTATCCTCATCTCTGTAAAGAATACATTCGTTATCCTTGCAAGACAGAATCTTGGCCTTACTTCCCTAGAGGGGCGTACTTTACTCTTGTGTGAGAAGGATTACAGGTACCTGTATAATTGAGGGGTACCCCTGTAGATTGGGCTACCCTTACAACCTGCCCTCTCTGATGGTGCGCGGTTGGTGCTGTGGGGTCACACGTTTGCATCATTATTTTGGCATGGAGCCTTTACGTGAGGGGTCCGATTAGCAGGCTTCCATTTCAGAAAGATTATTTCCTGTATATTATTTACTCAAAACCAAAAAGTTTTGTGCTATCCCAGCCTCACCAGATGGCCATTCCGTCACAGACCACCCCCCGCCGTCCCTACGTTTAATGGTTTTAGAGCCCTCAGAAGGCTGTACCAAAAATACCTCAACATGGACCTTAACACTGCTTTTGATGCAGTCCCTAGAGTTCAGTTATCAGAAACATTGAATGTCCCCCTATGGTAGTAGCAGCAATTAGCAATCTTTATAGTGCTAATTACACAACTTTAAGATGAGGCCTAGAGGTTAATATTAGTAAAAACTAAATGTATGGTATGGATGCCAATAAGATTCCTCCCTGTCATTACTCGGTAAGAGTTGAGAACGTTTCAAAGTTTAGCTTCCTGTGGGTTCGCCTTAAAGGAACCTGTTAATTACAGATTAAGAAAGACACTACAATTCTTGATGGAGATGCTGGGGGCTGACCTATTCTAAATTTGACGAACAGTGGTAGCTTTCAAAGCACAAGTGCTATTGACAGGATAGGGTGCTAGTGATATTAATTTCCTTCAAACTAAATAAAAAGTGAAAGTCTGCTGGTTCTTCCCGATAGTACAGTGGCCATCTGCATTTTGAATTAGGTACCGCATTGAATGGCCCTGCAGCACAACAAACTCCTTTAATACTGGTTAAAATCTAGCCCTAATAGAGGTCAGCCATGAACCTGGGGCCAAAGCGCACCTCTGGTTTAGGTTAATCAAACATACGGCAACTAACCTGTGTCTGAAGTACATCTGGGAGAATCCTGCACAGAGCGTGACTGGCACTGAAAGAGAAATTCACCTTGCAGACGAAAAGTGGTACACTATCGTAGTGCTATTGAGCAGCCAGAAAAGTAATTTCTATCCTTCAATTATTTGGATGTTAAAAATAGTACCGGAATCGAATGCTAGCTCGATCTGATGGAGCGTTTTTCCTCTAAAGTTTTATATATGAAATACAATACTAGGGTCATGATCCTGGGGAATTTACAACTAGATGGCAATCTAGTCCCACTGACTACTATCCCCACCAGGGAATAATTGATCCACTTTATGTTTATTTGCATTTGTTTTAGCCAACTATTTATGGAGGACATGGCCCTTGAGGTCCAAATTTCTGTGTGTGGTCTTGATCTTATATAAAAACAATATTCAGTCTACAAATATTCAATTTATTCTGGTTTTTCCTCGACCACATTTTGCTGTGAAGGATAGTTCAACATTATATTGTTTAAACCTTATGGTACAATACAAATGCCTGGGTACTTTACACAGGATATGAAGTTAGGGGTTGGGATGCTTGGGATAGACAAGTTTTTCATAAGACAAGGATTTCCTGGCAGCAGGCTACTTGGGGATTTGCATTGTCCACAAGGCTTTCTGGGGCCTGGGTCCAAAATACCTTCAACTCTCCCTCCGTAAATACCTTCCCAATCGAGCTCTTCGCTCCTCCAACTCCATTAGGCTCAGTGGCTTCTGCAAGCCACGAGTTGGGGTTAGATCTCTTTCTTTGGCAGGGGCTTCCCTCAGTAACAGCCTCCCTGCCAAACTGAAACTTGAAGAGAACCATCTCTGGTTCCGGAAGCACCTCAAGACCTTCCTCTTTACTTCTGCCTTCGCTCTTCCTCTCCCCTGCTGATCTTTCTGCTTCGGTACAGTGCAACTGGTTTTCAGGCCCAGGTCCCTGCCCATCCAGCCACACATTCCCACCTACTCCTGGCAACCCTTGCACTTGGGTCTGTATCTGTAACCCTACAGTTCCCTTACCTGCACTTATCAGACACCCTTTGTCTGCGCTTTAAACCTTGCACTTGAAGCCTTGCTGGCTGCACTACCAGTTGCGTTTGTATCCCTTGCTCAGCACTTTTCTCTTCTACCCTCTCCCCTGCACTTTCCCCCTTGCCTCTCGCATGCACGTGCGCGTTCTCAATGTCACAGGGCCTAGAAAGATCCTTGTTTTGGCCTCCCTTGTTCCACTCCCTTGCCTCATCGCACTCTGAAACTTCTGTATGATCGCAATACAAATAGAATTTATCATACATTACTCACCGTAATCTTATTTTGCATGGGCTGACATCCAGTGGAGGTTGCAGATTATTTAATATGAAGTTTTCGAAGTTCCAAAAGGGACGTCGACAGGGCGTGCCTGTAATACTATCCCTAGTCCAATGTCTGAGGGCATGGGTGGAGTGTTGTCCTGACAGGGTATTTTCATGGGAGGACACAGGGACATCACTTTAAGGCCGGAGAAATAAGTTACTCACCGTAGTGACTAACGTACTCTTAGTCCATAGTCCCCTTTCCTCCATACTGCATGGGGCGTCCCTTCCAAAAGACGGGAGACGGAACCTTTTTCACCAGAAAAAAACTTTCTTCCCCTTTAAATTTAGAGGCAGGTGGGGCCTAGGGAGCATGCGCTGCCCTGACTCCGCCCTCCAACTCCACACCTCAGTACCCATGGACGACACGAAGACAATAGATTTAACATTGCCTAATGACACCAGTATTAAGGGGGAGGTTGGTGGGACGTATGGAGGAAAGGGGACTAAGAGTACGTTAGTGACTATGGTGAGTAACTTATAATTACTCTTACGTCCCGTCCCCTTTGCTCCATACTGCATAGGCGATTACAACTGAATGTAGCCCCAGGTTGGAGAGGAGACTCTCCTTAAGCAAATGGGTTCCAGAGAACCGCCTGTCCGAAAGCCGTCAGATCTAGAGCTGGCATCCAAACAGTAATGCTTGCAGAAAGCCGAGGGAGTGGCCCACGTGGCCGCCCTGATTATGACTTGCCAAGGGACATGGCACTGGAATGCGATGACTGTTGCCTTGGCCCCGACAGCGTGGGCATGCATATTGGCCGGGAAAGGCTTGTGCTGGCCCTCGTACTCTTCTTTGATGGTCATCCAGCGGGATATGGAGGCCCGCTAGCCTGGTCTTGATCCTCCGAAGGTGACAAACGGGGCATCCGATCTGCGGAAGCCCTTGGTCCTGTCCAAGTAGCCTTCGGAACGGCAAAAAACGTAGGATGGACTACTTCCTCGTTCAAGTGGAAAGCAGACAGCACCTTGGGCAGAAATGCCGGGTGTGTCCGCAGGACTACTTTGTCCCTGTGAAAGGTAGTATATGGATCAGAGGCGAGCAGCGCCTGGATTTCGCTGACTCTACGAGCCGAGGCGAGGCCAACCAGTAAGGCCGTCTTGATGGTGACCAGCCTGATGTCTGCGGACGCCATTGGGTCAAATGGGGTGCAGCCTCTTGATGGGCGGGTAGAGCCTGGAGAGCCCCGTCAAATGTTTGACGATAGGATTGGAGGAAGAGAAGATTCCCTCCTCCAAGTTCCTGTATGCCCCGATGGCTGGGAGGTATGTACGGCAGGTGTCCACCTGGACCCCAGAGTGGGCGAGGTGCGCCGAGAAGGAGAGCATGTCGTCCAAAGTCATGCCAGGGGGTCGATTTCCTGGACTTTTCCCAGTGGCAGAACATGGTCCATTTACTTTTATATTGGGCCTGGTAGCCTTGCTCCTAGCACCCTGCATGATTTCCAGATTAGCCTGGAAGAGGCTGAGGTGCCGCAACGTTACCTGCTCAGGCACCACGCTGTGAGGGCTAGTTTCTGGCCGATTGCCAGTCTGCACTGAGGAGGGTATCTGGTGCCTCCCTGCTTGTTGACGTAGTACATGTTGGTCGAGTTGTCAGTCTGGATAAGGACAACCTTGCCCATGAGAAGTGGTAAGAATTGCTCTGAGCGCTAAACAGATGGCGTTCAGCTCTAACCAATTGATGTGGTATTCCTGCTCCAGTCGAGTCCAGGTGCAGTGGACCGGGAAATCGTCCAGGGTGGCTGCCCAGCCCTCGAGGGAGGAGTATGTGGTGATGGTGGCCTGCGGGGAGGCCGGCTGAAAGGGCTTGCCCGTCCGTAAGTTGCAGTCCCTGGATGACCATATTAAGTCCGGGTGGAGAGATGGAGGAACATTGATCATCTCTGATTGAGAGCCCCGCCCCTGGTTCCTGAGGCCACGAAGTGCAAATGAGTCCTCCTCATCCTCAATCTCATGTGTGGGACGGCTAATAGGACCGCCGACATGGGAGAAGCTGGTTCCACCATGCAGAGGTCACCTCTTTGCTGAGGAAGTTGGTGGTGGCACTCTTGATGGCCGAGATTTTGTCTTCCGATGGAAACACCTTCTCGGAGCACGTGTCCCAGATAAGGCTCAAGATTGTCAGAGTCTGCGTGGGCTGCAGCTGCAACTTCTTGATATTGAGCGAGAAGCCCAGATCGTGCAGTGTGTTCATAAGGGCATGGGAAGAGTGGCAAACCGATTCCGGAGAAGTACCCCCGACGAGCCAGTTTGGGTAGATGTGGAGGCCCTGCGCACTGAGGAGGGCACCCACCATATTCATGACCCTGGTAAAAAAAACCTGGGGGCCGAGTTGAGGCCAAAGGGGAGGACCTCTTATTCGAAATGGTAGCCCATGATCCTGAACCGTAGGAAAGAACGATGGGGATGCCAAATCGGGACGTGTAGGTACGCGTCCTTCAGATCCAGGGAGCACATCCAGTCTCTCTTGCACAATGTCTCTGCTGTAAAAGCTGGCGAAGCCATCTTCAATTTTTGTAGGAGTAAGGAGAGGTTGAGGGTGGAAAGGTCCAGCACAACTCTCAGGCCCTCCTGGTTCTTCTGAATGGCAAAAATCCTGGAGTAAAAGCCAAAGCCTCGCTGGGAGGCTGTGACTTCCTCCACTGCCTGGCTCTCTACAAGCGACCGGATCTCCGCCAGAAGAGTTGCTGTCCCAACCTGAGGGAGTGGAGGGGAGGAGGGAGGAGAGGCTGGGATTGGTAGGCGGTACCTCGTGGATACTACCGAAAGGATCCAGGGGGCCGCGAAATTCTGGTGCCAGAAATGTGCATGGAGGTTCCAAGATGGCAGCCGACATGAGGAGACGCGCGTAGAGGTCTCTCCCGCCGGGCCGCAGATTATTAGCACCACACTTATGCTCTGCATGTGTTTGCCTTGAGCAGCAGGTGCATACGGTCCCCGGGGGGGGACGAGGAAAGGTGCAGCGCGGTGTTTGTGCACAGCGGTTGCTGAGTGCGGTGCCCGACTCCTGAGGCGGGGGGAGAAGAATCCAGGACGGCGGTGCTGCGTTTGCAGGCCGAACAGGCACGGCGCGGTGATTTCCCCCCCCCCGGAAGTAAGAGGTGGACGGGGGCCGACCCACTCGGGAGAGAGCAACTACTCCGGTTCCCGTTCCGGATCGGAAGAGCTGTCGGCAGCGGAGGGGAGAAGCGCGCCTCCGGGCGGCGGGGTGGCTCCCTAGTTGCCTCGGTGAGAAGCGGCGGCTAGTGCAGCACAGGCACCAGGTGCGCAGAGGTCCGCTGGGGCCTCCGGGAGGGGCTGAGCTGCATCGGGACACCGGAACTTGGCGCTGGATCCCCTGACGGTGAGCACACGCCTGCTCTGAAGACAGACAAGACAAGGGGGTCTCTCCTCCATGAAGTAACACCAAGCCGGGGGGGGGGGGGGGGAGGGGAGAGGAGAGATCCCGACTCCCCCGGAGTACAGAACACCTACGGAAGTGGGCGCTGGGGGAGCACCTCAGGCTATTACAGCGATCTGGCATCCCAGTTGAACTGACTGCCTCTGGATTCAGCACACAAACATTTTGCAGCCTGCAGACAGTTCACCAAAGCTGCGACGAGGCGGCAGGAGGGAGTCTGCTGTCTCTGTAGTACGAGATCCTGCACTGTAGGACTCAATTTGGGGGCCTGAGTCCGGTGTGGGGGTCCTTGTCTGCGGCGCTCTTGAATGTAACGCAGGAGCGGAGATTGAGCGACTTTCCTGGTAGGGGTGCCGGGAGGTACCACGGCAGAGGGGCCTGCTGATTCGGGACGGTGGAAGAGTGGCTTGTGTTGGAAGGCAGTGATATTACAGTGGGGAGGGCCCACTGGGGCGGACAGCTGCAACGCCAGGGGCCCTGTGAGGTCTCAGAACTGGCCATCCGGTGGAACGGGAGCGAGGCTCTTCGGAGGAGAGGGCTGAAACTCGATAAGAGAGGATCTTGGTACCCCGGAGCCGAATGTCTAAGAGTAAAGGAAAGGGAGGAACTTTGCAGGCCCGCTCTCTGCCTCCTCAAAGCAAGACCCGAACCTGGTCCAGATGTGGGCGGTCGACACTGCAGGCTCCCACCGCTGGAAGACACAGGTGGAGGGCCTAGAGGCACAGGGCCAGTCAACCTCACAAAGTCAACAAGTGTCGAGGGCGGACATGCAGGTCTGGTTCAAAGATCTACAGGATTCCTTCATGTCCACAGTGCAGGAGCAGTTTGCTAGCATGAAGGAGGACATGAAGATTGCGGTTCAGGAGCTCCGGCAAGATGTGGCTAAACTTGGAGAGGACGGACACCTTGGAAAGGTTAGTGCAAAATGCGGAAGAACTCCAGCAATGCAGTGCCACACAGGAGCAATCGGTTCACCTGACACATAATCTGGAGTTACAGTGGGAGGACTTAGAGAATCGGTCCCGGAGGGCGAACATCCACATAAAGAATATGGTCGAGTCGGTGGAGGAGAAGGACCTGAAGAAAGCGGTGCAGGAGGTGTATCGGGACATTCAGGATGAGGAAGAGGCGGAGGCAATTAAGATCGACAGGGTCCATCGAGTGGGTCCCAGGAGGACGGGGGAGCTGGGGGAACGCCCCAGAGATGTGTTGGTGGAGATGTCTTCGTATCCACAAAAAGAGGAAATTCTGAAAAGAGCCAGGGGTATGGATCACACAAAAATGAATGGGGTGGAGGTCTACCTATTTCAAGATCTCTCGCAAGTGACCCTGCAGAAGAGGGCGGCGATGGCTCCAGTGACCAGGGAGTTGGTGAACAGGAAGATCAGATACAAATGGACCTTTCCGTTTGGATTGCTTTTTTCTTGGGAAGGCAGGCCAAGAAGGGTAACATCTTGTGAGGAGGGTCTGCTGATGATGGGCGTCCAGGAGGATGAATGAAGTGGCAAGCGGCAGAAGCAGAGGATGTCTCCCAGTAGACGGCCCTCGGGATGGAAGGAGATCCAGCGCAGAAAGAAGTGTTAAGGGTGAAGATGGGGAAGGGTGTGATTGGTCTCTGTGGCACCTGGTGGGGGCGGTCGGCTCTGGAGTTTGGCTTTTCACCCTCCCTCCCCACCGGGGGAAACAGATAGAACTTCACGCAGCAGAGGTCAATTGGACAGCGGCCCGGTGGGGAGCTTGGTGCCAGAGTTCCCCGTGTGAACTAGTAAAGGTCAAGGTATGCAGGGTTTAGGATTCCCCGGGGTGTTTTACCAGAGTTCTCAGAGGGGCAGGTGCGATGGGCGGAACGCCCTAGCAACCCTAGGTTCCTGGGCCGCCCTCGGGTCAGTGTTGGGGGGAGTTGGGGATAGGGTGGGGGGATGGGGAGTGGGCAGGGGGGGTAGGGGGGGAGTGGGCAGGGGGGGGGGGGGGGGGGGGGAGTCCGGTGAGGGTTCGAAGCCAGATGGAGGGCATTTGCATTGGAGGAGGTCAAAATCCTAACTTATAATGTGCGGGGTCTGAATGCCCCTGTGAAGAGTAGGAAGGTGGAGGGCTTCTTGAGAAGGGACAGGGGAGACATTCTACTATTGCATGAAACACACATTAGGGCACGGGACAAAGAAAAGCTACGTCTCCGTGGGTATAAGAGAATATTACAAGCTAACGCGGTTGACAGGAGAGCAGGGGTCCTGGTGGCTTTTCATGATGGGCTACAACTCAGCATTGGCAACTCGCTGAATGACAAACAGGGGCGCTTCATGTTTGTTAACGTAGTAATGGAGGGAGTGGCGCTTACTTTGGTCTCAGTATACGCCCCAAATCTGGGGCAGGATGCTTTTTTAAGATACCCTAGAGAAATTGGAGGCTTTTGCAGAGGGGGCGATCATCTTGGGAGGGGATCTAAACATGGTTTGGGACCCTGCGGCGGATCGGAGCTCGGGATCCTGTCACAATCCGGGGGCAGCGTCAAGTAAGCTACGCAAGGTAGTGAACCAACTGGCGATTAGCAATGTTTGGAGGGTTTGAAAGGTCAGCAAAGTGGGTTTACATGCCACTCGCATGTGTACAATATCTGGTCGCGGATTGACTACTTTTGGGTGGCTGGGGGGCTGCTGGGGCGCATGCGGGAGGTCAAGGTGGAGCCCATCTCTCTGTCGGACCATGCGTCGGTGTGGATGGAGTTGCACACTCCGGATAGGAGGGCGGGACTTTGGCGCTGGAGCCTACCATATGGTTTCCTTCAGGACCCAATGGTGGGAAATTTGTTTGGGGAAAAGATTGAGGAGTTTTGGACCCTTGACGACACAGGGGATGTTAGCCTTGCCACACAGTGGGCGGCATTTAAGGCTGTTATAAGGGGGCAGGTGATAGCCTTGAAGGTCTCCAAAGAATGGACAGCGATTTGCATGGCAGAAGGAGCTAGAGCAGAAGATTGCTGATCTAAGGGGGGGGAACTTGCTCGCTCTCCCTCATTACGTTTGAAGAGAGCCGTGCGGCACGCGGAGGGACGGCTAGATGTGCTGCGCACTAAAAAAGCGGAGAGAAGCCTTCTTTATCTTCGCCATCACGATTACATGAAGGCGAATAAGGCCGATAGATATTTGGGCAGGCAGCTAAAAGCGAAGTTGGAGGAGCGCTCGATTAAGGGGTTAAAAACATTGCGGGGAGAGATGGTTACCAACACGAAGGGCATGGGAGTAATCTTTAAAGATTATTATCAGAAGTTATATTCGTCGGACAAACCTAATGGTGAAGCCCAGTGTCTATATTTAAATAGGAGAAGCTTACCCCGGTTGTCAGGGGAGGATAGAGAAGCCCTGGAAGGCGAAATTAGCGAAGGGGAAGTCAGACAGGCGATAAAGGACTTGCACGCTCACAAAGCACCGGGCCCCGATGGCTTCACGACGGCATTCTATAAAAAAATACGTGAACGTGCTGGCCCCAATAGTGGCAAAATTATTTAACTCCTTCAGGGAGGAGGGTTCTGTGACTCCTTCAATGAACGAGGCCAAAGTCTTGGTCTTTCATAAGGTCAGGAAAGACCGGAGCTCCCGGGCTCTTATAGGCCTATTGCGTTAATTAATCAGCCTGGACACCAAAATATATACAAAAATCCTAGCGGCTAGGTTGACCCCCGGTTCTTCCTAAATTGATCCATAGGGACTAATCAGGCTTTATTCAAGGCCGGAAGACACATGATAACATCCAGCGAATCATTCATTTGATAGAGAAGATTGGGATCAAGCATGTGCCGGCAGTCGTCCTGGCTCTTGATGCCAAGAAGGGATTTGACCGGGTGGAATGGTCAATGCTTTTTAGGACGATGGAGGGCATGGGCTTTGGGGAGCTCTTTTTGAAAATGGTCAAAGCCAATTACAACACCCCCTCGATAAGAATTGCACTGAATGGGGAGATCACGGAGAGGGCGGGGCTAAAGAGAGGGACTAAGCAGTGTTGTCCGCTTTCGCCACTTTTGTACGCAATTTTTCTGGAGCCGTTATTAATCATGATCAGAGAGCAACACACGATCATTGGGATGGGCATGACGGGCATCCACCATAAGGTGATGGCATATGCGAATGATATGCTGGTGCTTCTCACGGAAGCGTCTCACTCCCTTCCGGCGCTGTGTCGGGAGCTTGAGAAGTTTGGGGCGGTGTTCCGGGTTGAAGATTAATAGGAATAAGTTGGAGGTCCTGGTGTTATCAGGGGATATGGTGGAGATAACGCAGGTGGTGACATCCCTTAATCTGAAAATGGCGAAAGGGGAAATTAAATATTTGGGAGTTAAACTCACTGGGAAGTTAGAGTCTCTATTCGGGGCGAACTACACGGTCCTCCTTGATGAGGTCAAGAGGGACCTTGAACGCTGGAACCCCTTGTCGATCTCCTGGTGGGGACGCATGGTTTCGATTAAGATGTCAGTCCTGCCAAAGTTGTATTTTTTTCAGGCTCTCCCAGTCACAGTCCCAGATCCTTCTTTCAAGCCCTTGCGAAATTGGTATACTCCTTTGTCTGGAGGAGGAAGCCGCCCAGGGTTGCTAGGGAGGTGCTGACGGCCCAATATCAGAATGGGGGCCTTGCGTTCCCACACTTTCAGATATTACCAAGCGGCACAGGTGTGGGTTATTAGGGACTGGATGGGGGGGGGAGATGGTCACACGATTTGGGCGGACCAGGACAGAACTGTTGCGCGTTCTCAACTGAGTGGTCTTTGATGGAAAGGGGTTCACACTAGGCATCCCAATTTGCGCATAAGTAAAGTGACTAAATCTACTCTAGAAGCGTGGGACAATCAATGGGGGAGGGACGTGATGACGAGTGTCCCGGGACCGTTTACCGGTGTTCGGGAAGGAACAAGTTACTTACCTGTAACTGTTGTTCTCCAGCATGGGTCTGGCATGGATTCACATGCTCATGAATATTCCCCGTCGTCAGGCTGGGAATCCTCGGTAAAGAAAAAACCAGTATCAGTTTCGTTTCTGATCTGTCTTTCGTAGTAATAACCAATCACTGGTCTCTGCGTCATACTGACCACAGCCAATGACTGCCCTCTACCTAAGCACCGCCTCTGGCAGCCATCTTCAGATTTGGAAGCACGTGAAGTGGCAGTATGACCAAGTGAAGAGCCGCAGAGGGGTAGGCGGGAGGGTTCGCATGTGAATCCATGCCAGACCCATGCTGGAGAACAACAGTTACAGGTAAGTAACTTGTTCCTTCTCCAGCATGGGGTCTGGCATGGATTCACATGCTCATGAATAAAGAATACATAGCAGTACACACATGCACAACCACGGGAGGTGGCAAAGGCTCAACATTAAGCATCACATCAACTCAACATTAAGCATCTTACCTCCTCACCAGGCTCACCTCAGGCGAACAGGTTGCGCAGCACTGCTTGGCCGACCCTGGACTCCTCCCTGGAATCCCGGTCGACGCAGTAGAATTTCGTGAAGGTGTGCGTCGACCTCCACGTAGCAGCCCTGCATATGTCCAGCAGGGGCACACCAGATAGGAACGCCGTGGTAGCTGCGATCGCTCTGGTGGAATGGGCTCTCGGACGGCCAGGCAGCGGTCGGTTTGCCAACCGGTGACAGTACATGATACAGCCGGAGAGCCATCTGGAGATGGAAGCCTTCGAGAGAGCCTTCCCCTGATTGACAGGTCCAAAGTTCACAAAGAGTTGTGACGTCTTCCGAAAACCTTTCGTGCGGTCCACGTAGAACTTCAGCGCTCTAGCTACATCCAGCGAGTGCAAAGTCCTCTCAGCCGGCGACGAAGGCGACGGGAAGAACACAGGCAACACCAAGGGTTCGTTGAGATGAAAGTCCGACGGTACCTTGGGCATGAAGGAGGGGTGCGTCCTGAGCACTACCCTCGTGTCGTGGAAAGTCAAGTACGGGGCCTTGCAGGAAAGGGCCTGGATCTCTCCCACTCGTCGTGCGGAGGTGATGGCCACGAGAAAAGCTGTTTTCCACGATAGAAACTTCAACGGGGCCGAGTGCAGAGGCTCGAACGGAGGTCCCATGAGTTTGGTCAGCACCACGTTGAGCTCCCACGCCGGGGCCGGAGCCTTCACCGGCGGGAACGATCTGAACAGTCCCTTCATGAACTCTTTCACCAGACGATGAGACCACAAGGACGTCCGGCCCGTGGTTCTGGTGTATCGGGAGATCGCAGCAAGATGAATCTTGATGGACGCGTGTGCCAGACCAGCTTTGGCCAGCGTCAGCAGGTACGGCAGCACTTGGGGAGCCGTAATCCGTAGAGGGTTAATCTTCTGTGCGTGGCACCAGACAGAGAACCTCTTCCATTTGTGTCCGTAGCATTTAAGAGTCGAGGACGCCCTGGCCTTTGCAAGAACCTCTCTGCAATCGGCCGGTATGTCGTATCCTCCAAACTCTAGCGCTGCAGGAGCCAGGCCTGCAAGTTCAGCGACTTCGGGTCGTGGTGGAGGATGGCGCCTCCTTCCCTGGAGAGTAGATCCGCGTCCGCCGGCAGCTTGATTGGCGGGGACGCCGACAAGTCCAGAAGGTCCGGGAACCATATCTGCCTCGGCCACGCAGGTGCGACGAGGATCATCCTGCACCGTGACCTCTTGAGCTGGTTGACGAGCCGGATTAGCAGAGGCAAGGGAGGGAACGCGTAGAGGAACAGGCCCTCCCAGGGGAAGGAGAAAGCATCGCCCATGCTCCTCGTCTGGGGAAACCTGCTGGCGAACCTCCGGCACTTGGTGTTCGTCGCCGTCGCGAACAGGTCGATCTGGGGTGTGCCCCACCGTCGGAAGAGGCGATCCACCAGATCCTGCCGTAGTTCCCACTCGTGGCACGAGCGCAGCTCCCTGCTGAGTGAGTCGGCGATGGTGTTTTTTATCCCTGCCAGATGAAACGGCACCAGAAGAATCCCTTGGGCGACGGCCCAATGCCACAGGTCCTGCGCCTCCTTGGACAGCGCTGGGGACCTGGTTCCGCCCTGTTTCCTGATGTAAAACATGGTGGTGGTGTTGTCGGTGAAGATCCTCACCACCTTGCCCTTGAGGGACGGAAGGAAGGACCTGAGGGCCCAAAACACTGCACGGAGCTCCAGGACGTTGATATGCAGGGACTTCTCCGTCGGGAGCCAGAGTCCCCTTGCGTGCAGATTTTCGGTGTGCGCTCCCCACCCTTCCAGGGAGGCATCCGTGGTCACAGTCACCTGGTGGGCTGGGGTCTGGAAGTCCATGCCCGCCGTCAGATGCGCGCGGGTGCCCCACCACCGTATCGCTCGTCGGAAACTCTCGTCGAGCTTGATCCTTTCCTCGAAGCTGCCCGTCGTCTGGATCCAGCGCGCATCCAGGAACTCTTGCAACGGGCGCATCCGGAGCCTGCACATGGGAATGAGGTAGATGCAGGAAGACATCATCCCGAGGAGGGACTTGATGGACCTCACCTTGGCCGCGTCGGCCACCAACATCCGTTGCACCTTGCCCAAGATGGTCCTGGTCCTCTCCTCCGACGGGGAGGCCAGAAGGGACACTGTCGAGCCTCGCTCCCAGAAACAGTGCGACTTGCGCGGGCACCAGGTGGGATTTGGCGTAGTTCACGGAGAATCCCAGGTCCGTGAGGAGTTGGACGGTCCTTGCCGTGTGGACCACGGCGAGCTCCCTCGTCTTGGCGCGGATGAGCCAGTCGTCCAGGTAGGGGTAGACGTGAATCCCCTCGCGGCGCAGCTGCGCCGCCACCGGTGCGAGGCACTTGGTGAAAACCCTGGGTGCCGACCGCAGTCCGAAGGGAAGGGCTTTGAACTGGTAATGACGCCCTTGGACCACGAATCTGAGGAATTTTCGGTGCCCCTTTAGGATGGGAATGTGGAAGTAGGCATCCTCCAAATCCAACGACGATAGGAAGTCTCCTTCCTCCAGCTGACCCAGGACGTGCTGGAGGGTGACCATCCGGAACTTCTGCGCCTTGATGAACTTGTTCAGGCGTCGCAGGTCCAGGATGGGGCGCCATCCTCCCGTCTTCTTCTTCACGAGGAAGTAACGCGAGTAGACTCCGGAGCCCCGAAGCCTCTTTGGGACGAGTTCGATGGCGCCCTTTCTGAGCATCGCCTTTACCTCCAGGAGAAGTTGAGGGACGTGAAGTTCTTTCCTGGCCACGGGGGGGACGCGCGGGCACCTTCTTTGAAACTCGAGCGCGTGGCCCCGGGCCAGGGCGTCCAGCACCCAACGGTCGGTGGAGATGGACTCCCACACGCTGACGAAGCCCGCCAGCCGGCCTCCCACCGGGGTGCTTCGGTGGGGGCCCGACCCCACGGCCGGTTCAATCCTGCTTGGACGCGGCCTTGCCGCCTTGGCCTCCTTGGCGACGACGGCGGGGTCCGCCAGACTTGCCTCGTCCTCTGTAGGCCTCTTGCGACGACGAGCGGGCCGCTTGACGGTAGGAAGCGAAACCGCCGCCGGAACCTTTGGAGGCGCCCTTGCCTCCGCCGCTCCGAAAGGGCGTCCGCCGTTGCTGCAGTACTCCAAGGGCCCGGGCCGTCTCAGTATCCGCCTTGATGGCCTGAAGGGAGTCGTCCACTGTCTTCCCAAACAGGTTGTTCCCGTCGAAGGGCATGTCCAGGACCCTGGTCTGGACGTCCTGCCGAAAGTCCGTAGCCTTGAGCCATCCGCGACGTCGAAGGCAAACGCCGTTGCCCATCTGGAGGAACCCAGTGTCGGCGATGTCCGTCGCCACGGTGATGGCGTGGTCCGAGGCCACCTCACCTTCCTGCAGGATCTCAAGGGCCTCCGCCCTCTTGTCGTCCGGCAGAAAATCCAGCAGGGGAGCTATCTTGTACCAGAGTTCCCTGTCGTAGCGGGCCACGATAGCCAAGGCGTTGGCCGCTTTAATCGTCGTCGCCGCCGACGAGATGACTTTGCGTCCCATGGTATCCAATTTCTTTCCCTCGCCGTCCGGCGGGGAAGTCGACGTGGAGGCCGCACCCCCCCCCGCTTTCTTCCTGGCTGCCGCGGAGACGACGGAGTCCGGGGTAGGCTGCGCCCGGAGGCATAGGGGGGCCGAGTCCGGGACCCGGTACTTTTTCTCGTACCGGTCTCTTCTCGCTGGCGTCGTGGAAGGGTTCTTGAGGAGGGAAAGGCCCTCATCCCAAATGTCGTCCAACAGAGGCACTGCGAGGACCGTCTTCCTCTTGGTCTCGCGCCGTTGGTAAAGGAAGCCTTCCTTTTTCTTCTCCTCAGGGCAGAGTTGGAAAAGCTCGGATGCCCTGGCGATCATTGAGTGGAACGATCCAATCTCGTCGGGCGGAGAAGCCCTGGTGGGAGGCGACGACGGAAAATCCTCGTCGTATGCCTCGTCGTCCGTACCCGTCGCCGCCGTGTCAGTCCCCGTATCATCCCCTCGGGTGGACGGGGAGGAGGGCTGGACGGGGCGCGACGGTTGAAAAGGAGGCGGTGGATGAATCCTTCTTTTCTTGGTAGGGGGAACACCAGAAGGTCCCGGTTCTGGATCCCCAGACGGGAGAGGTTCCTCCGTCGGTAACGGTAGTCTCGTCCTTATCTCGGAGCATAAGGACTGTATAGCCAACAAAATGGCCGCTGAGTTGTCTTGCGGCGCTGGCAGAGGGGAATCCGACGGGCGAGCAGGGGCCCCGTCGGTATCCTCGACGATGTCGTCGTCGTCACCTGCGTCGGGGCCCATTCCGACGGGCTGGTCTTGTTCCACGCCTAGGCCGTGGCTTAAGACCTCGATCAGTTCCTCTTCTGAGGTTGAGGCCGAATCTACGACGACGCCCTGCCCCCCCTTCTTCCCCACGGAGGGTTTCACGGGGGTCCTATCGATGGGCACGAAAGAAGACTCCCTCCGAGGAGGCAGGGAGATTCTGGGCCCCGAGGCCGCCACCACTGGTGCAGCCTCCACAGGCTGGGCCAGGGCCGCCGCGACCGTTTCGATAGAGGGCTTGGTCGAATGGATCAAGGCCTTCACCAACTTAGGTGCGCTCACCGCCTTATCCTTGAGGGAGGGGGCACTGCCACGCTCCTCCTCTGCCTTAGAGCTCGACCGGGATCTCTCCAGGAGCTTCGCCGGGTGCTCGGCCTTCCTCTTACCCGACCCAGAGCGTTGGCTCGTGGTTGATGGTGCCGGGGAGGGTGCGCCCTGCCTGGCGCCCGTAGAGCCCGACCGTTCGGCGCTCCCGGTGCCAGCGGACTCGCGGTGCTTGGCCTTATGTTGGGCCCCCGTCGCCGGGGCGCCCTCAAAGGTCTTAGAAGACCGCTCAGATTTCTTCTTCTTCTCGCCAGACGGGCTCTTACCCTCCAGCCAGCTGGCGAGACGTTGATGGCGGTCCTTCATGGTCCGTTCCGACATGTTGCCGCAAAACGCACAGTCCTTCTCCACGTGCGTCTTGTCCCCATGAAGGCAGTAAAGGCAGAAAGAGTGTTCGTCCTCCTTGAAGACGTTCTGCAGCTGGCATCCAGGGCAGGCCCTGAACAGCTTTCCGGGCGTCGAGCTTCCCTTCTCCTGGGCCATCTCCGAGACCGGGCCTGAGAAGCTTCTGGAGTCCTCCGAAGCGTAGCTCGACGAAATCTTCACCCTTGAGGGGCACAGATGAATCCGACACGGGTCCCCGTTGATCGGATGTAGTATCGGTGGAGCTTGAGGCTCTTTTGACCGAAAGAATCGAAGTTTTTGTGAAAAAGCGCGAAAAAATAGCACTAACGCTCGAGAGCAATAGCACGAGGATCCCAACACATGAACGTGCGGTAAAAATCTGAAGATGGCTGCCAGAGGCGGTGCTTAGGTAGAGGGCAGTCATTGGCTGTGGTCAGTATGACGCAGAGACCAGTGATTGGTTATTACTACGAAAGACAGATCAGAAACGAAACTGATACTGGTTTTTTCTTTACCGAGGATTCCCAGCCTGACGACGGGGAATATTCATGAGCATGTGAATCCATGCCAGACCCCATGCTGGAGAACCCCGATTTCCCTCCTGGGATGGAAGAAGGGGCCTTTGAGAAGTGGGAGCAAGCAGGCTGGTTTAAGGTGGGGGAAATGTTTCAGGATGGGGAGGTAAAGTCATTTGAGACCTGTTTGAGGGACCTGGAATTGCGAGAGTCGGACAGATTTAAGTTAAACCAGCTACGGCATTGGTTAGGGTCGCCAGCAATAAAGCGGGCGGCTGGGAGAAATCTCACTCCATTTGAACAATATACAGTGTCTAATTCGGGTGTGAAGTCCTTTGTGGCCACTTTATATAGATTCATAAAAGTACAAAAGGAGGATGTCAAATGGAATTATATGATGAAATGGGAGCGTTTGTTGGGGGTCCCCATCGCTAAACAGCAGTGGAAGGATCTATGGGAGAACATCCCTAAGTTGACTCATTCCATTCAGGCAAGAGAGATGTGGGCTAAGGTTGTCCTACAGTGGCACTACACCCCGGAGCGACTACATGGGATGTATCCTAAGGAGTCCAAACTGTGTTGGAGGGGCTGTGGGCGGGAAGGAACATGGAAGCACATTTGGTGGGACTGTGAGAGGATACAGGCCTTTTGGGAAGGGGTGAAAGGCCAAATGCAGAAGATGTTTCCTTACGTGGAGCAGTTGGGTCTACAGGTGTGGATGTGTGGTTGGAGGGACTGTACAGCGGCGAGGTTCTCTAAGGCGCAATGGAGATGCTTTATAGGGGTGGTTTTGATAAAATTAATTAAAAAAAATTTAAAATAAATTTAAAAAAAGAAATGTTCATGGAGAGCAAGCCTGCCTCCCCACCGGAGACACATGGACCTGAAGGGGCGTGTCATGCCTTCTTTCCCTCGGAGGCTGTCGCTGAGGAGGAGGACTGGAAAAAGCCCTTACTAAACCCACACCCTTTTTGTTGCTTGCGCCGGTTCCGAGACAGCGAGCGGTCCGGCTGCCTGGATCTCTGTTCCTGGAAGCCACGGAACCCTCCATACGTACGCCCCCTGTCGGAGCGCTGATATGACTGGGTGTATGACTTGGGCGTGGTCTTTGTCAAGATGGATAAAGACTTGGCTGTTTGTGAGCTGTTTTTCTTTTCTTGTCCAGTTATGCATCTGTGGTGGAGTGGAAGAGGTTCCTTCCCCCTTCCCCCGAACGGTAGATCTAATATGCGTTTCTGGACGTCCTGGTTGAATTTCGGGGCCCAGAGCCAGGCTGTCCTTCTCATGTCTGTGGCAATACAGATGGCACAGCCATAGGTGTCAATATGGGCCACAGAGGATTCCATGTGGTCCTGCGCCACCAGCTTGGCATCAGCCAGCCCCGCCTTAAAACGTGATTGGCTCTGTGTAAGGGAATTCCGGGAGGAAGTCTGCAATTTCCCGCCATAACCTCTGGTTAGCGGCAGCCAACATGGCATCGGCCTTGGCCCGACGAAGAGGCAAGGACGCGTTGGAATAGACTTTCTTCCTGTACGCCTCCAAGATTTTCTCCTCCTTGCCTAGCAGCCCCGCAGAGGAGGTGGTTGAGGATGACTGAGGCTTGGAGTATAGTGATGCTGTAGTGATCACCGAGGAGTGTGGCTGAGGATGGGCCGAGAGCAAGATTGTATCCCCCTCCATCTGTCTGTACTTGGCACCCAGGCGTCGATTGACCGGCTGGACCGAGTGGGGTTTGAGCCAACCCTTCTTGGTCCGGGGAGACTACATCAGTCTGCAGAGGAATCCCCGTTTTGGCAGAGGGGCATTGCGTGAAGACTTCATGCTGGCTGCTCAACCTCGGGTTAGGGTAGGCCCAGGTATTCCGCCAGCCCAGCAACACGTTCGTGGGAGGCCCTGGCTGAGGATGGTGTGTCCGGATCCTCCTAAGGTGGAGGACTAGCTGGAGCCGGAGGCTGAGGAGGTGGCAGAGCATGGTACGGAACTGCCTGAGGAGTCGGCTGGGGAGCCGGAGGCAGCGGCTGCAATGGGGATGGGGGAACTGGCAGAGGCGCTTGTGGTGCCGCTAGCATAGTCGGGAGGACTTCCCTGATGGCATCCTTGAGGATAACCCCCATCCGAGGTCACTTCATGAGCCCGAAGAATCCCTCTTCACTGGCCTCAGAGGTGGTAGGGATTACTGACGGGGTAGCCGGGGGCTGCTGGAGCCGCTGTATAGCCTGCCTGTATGGACGCAGTGGGAAGCTGCCCTGTGCATGAGAATGATAGGCTGTAGGCAATGTACCTGGTTGAGGCCAGTCCCACCTTGACACTTATTCCTCGCCGAACTCCTGGAATGGTGTCGGACGGGTGCCTCTGTCTGGCGCGACGGCCATCTTGACGAGCTGCCTGCCAAGTGCCACCTCCAGGCCTCTTGGATGTGGATCACGAGTCCTACCCTGCTCCTCGGGCCTAGGCCTGGTAGATGACACCCTCGACCCGTGGGTCGGTAGAGCTGCGTTTAGGTGCCCCCTCAGACGTATTGCCGGTACTAGGGCGTAGCCCTTTGGCCATATTGCCGGTACAAGGGCGAAGCCCTTCAGATGACAATCCGGTACAAGAACCTTCCGGTCCCTCAAAACTGCCACCGGGAGGATCAGAGGATACCCCAGCCTGAAGGCCGGTAGCTGCAGCAGCCTCTGTGCACGTGCTGGTACAAGAACCTGAACGGTCCATCCCGCACGGGAGAGTCTCCTTTGCGGGGTGCAATGGAAAAATAGCGTCCCTTCCTTGGGCCTGGCTCGGTGTTTCACGAAGTTCTTGAGGTCCTCTGGAGGCAACTTCTGGAAGAGCTCCCTCCACCTGGCTAGTCTGTTCTTCAGCACTTTCGATTATGGCGAGCCACACGCTGTACAAGCTTGCCAACCGTAGTCTGGGCCAAGGCAACATAGGCAGAGGGCGTGGGGGTCTGAAGTTGGGAAGAGCCCATTGCAGGATGGACACCTGTTGAACCCTGTGGAAGTCGACATGCACCGGGGAGGAGCGTGGCGCCTGAGAACCGAGTACCTGAATGATAAGACAAAAAAGAAGACAAAGAAGAAGTATCCACGCATGGAATTACATGACTGAAGCCAAACCCAGGAGCGCTGGTGAATTCGGCCTTTTCTCGTCGGCATGGAAAAGGGGACTGGTGTGTGGCGCCGGAGTCAGGGCAGCGCATGCTCCCTGGGCCGGACCCCAGCGTGCCTCTAAATTTAAAGGGGAAGATGTTTTTTTCTGGTGAAAAAGGTTCCCTGGAAGGGACAGGCCATTCAGTATGGAGGAAAGGGGACGGGACGTAAGGGTACAAGGTTTGTCGTGCCCACATAGGAGCTATCGGGATAAGTGTTACTTGTTCCTGGTGAAGCTTGTGGACTAGTTTATTGATAAGAGGCGTTTGGGGGGTTGGTGGGGGGGGGAGAAGAGTATGCAAATCTCCCTAGCCAATTCATTAGTAGTGCGTTCCCTTTGGAACCTTTCTGGGGAAACCTGGACGTGTAATCTAGGCATCGCGTTCTGCTGTGTAGCAAAGAGGTCTATTTATGGGAACCAGCCGTTTGAGAAGACATTAGCATGTCTGTGTTTAATTGTCACTCGTGTTCCGATGGCAGCATTACACTTCTGATTAGTACGTCAGCCAGTGAATTGAGTTCTACTTGAGTCCTGGAACAAGTGCTACTAGAAACGTGTTTTAGTGCCCAAAGCCAAATGTTATCGGCTAGTTTGGACAGCCCTGGAGAATGTGTTCCTCCCCGTTTATTTATATAACTCATATCGGTGGTGCCGTCTGTTAAAATTAGGACTGTTCTATGTGCTAACTGAGACCTGAATGCTTGTAATGCCCGGAGGACTGCAAGCAGATTCAGAAGTTTGATATGTTTCTTGGTCAATGCGTGTGACCATACCTTGTGGGCAGTGTGGTGGAAGAAGTTAGCTCCCCACTCTGTCATTGATGCATCTGTTTGAAGAGTGGATTCAATTTCTGGGGTGTTGAAAGGTTTTCCATTTAAAGGATTGCTTCTGGACCACCACTGTAGCAATTGAACCAGAGGTTGCAAAAATCCAACTATATCGTCCCACATACAGCTTGCTTCAGTAACCACTCTTGCATTGGAACACAACAATTCTTGATGCAGATGCTGGGGGATGACCAATTTTAAATGTGATGAACACTGGTAGCTTTCAAAGCACAAGTGTTATAAACAGGACTCTACGGTGGCATACTCTAGGGTGCTAGTGATTCCCTTTAAACTAAAAATGTTCAAGTCTGCTGGCCCTTCCTGATAGTACAGTGGCCATCCGTATTTTGTATTAGGTACATCATTGAATGGCCCTGCAGGACAACAAACTCCTTTAATACTTGTTAAAATCTAGCCCTAATAGAGGTCAGCCATGAACCTGTGGGTGTCCCCCAACATGGGGATGGTACCGGAACCTTTGACAGTGAAAAATTATGCTTCCCCTTTAAATATAGTATAGCAGGCGGGGGCACGGCCTCGAGCGTGGGAATGCCCCACTGAAGCCCTGCCCTCCGTCGCCTAAACTCAGTCCCCTTTAAACACATCAGACTTAAATACCTGGCTACTCTTAGTCCCCTTTCCTCCATATGTCCCACACCCCTCCCCCTGCTATTATGCCAAGGGCTATGTACTATGAGTAATGTAGTCACTACGGTAACTTCAATTACTCTTATGTCCCATCCCCTTTCCTCCATCATTGTGGGTGATTCCACCGAACAAGAAACATAGGGCACAGCTGTGACAACCTGCCTTAAATCTAGGATGAAGAGTAAAGTTTCTTCAGAACCATTGGACCAATCTTTGCATCGCACCTGTAGCTGGTGTCCAGAGAACAGTGTCTACAGAAGACCACAGTGGTTTAAGTAGCCACCTTGCTGATGACATCCCAAGAACCAGGTCTCTGAAATTTGACAGCCGTGGCCTTAGCTCTGACGGCATGGGCCTGAACATCCAACGGGTGATGGTAGCCTGACAGCCGCGGGAGGACTACCCAAAAGTCACGAACAATGCCTCTGACTCACTGAAGGATTTCATCCGAGAGAGAGAGAATTTGAGAACCCTTTTGAAGTCCAAGGAACATAGGCCCCTCCCGGACTCAGACTATGGGTTCGGAAGAACACCGCCAGGCAGATATCTTGATTCAGAAGGAATGGAGACACCACCTTGGGCAAGAAGTTTGGGTGAGTACGCAAGATGACCTTGTCATTGTGGAACATGGTGGAGGGCTTGCACAAAGACAATAACTAAAGCTCACCATCGGCTCGAAAAGGCTTGTGTTGCAAAGCTGCAAGAACCACATTGAGGTCCCAGATCGGATATGGTCTATGCACCTGAGAAAAAAGCCTAGACAACCCCTTAAGGTGGGCCTTAACCATCTGGTTGGCCACCGAAAACACCGGCTCAGGGGAATTCTTGTAAGCCCCAATGGCTGCCAAATAAGTGTGGCAAGTATCCACTGGTCTCCAGAGAGAGCCAGGTGTGCTGAAAGAAAAACCATACCTCATCCAGGGTGACAGGGTCCAGACCTTTGTCTCAAGCCCAAAAGCAGAATCTAGTCCATTTGGCTATTATATTGGGACCGAGTCGAAGACCTCCTGGCCTGGTGAAGGATGTCCCAGTTGTCATCAGAAGATTGTGCAAGGTGAAGACTCAGCTGATCAGGAACCAGGCAACCAGGGCCAGTATGACTGGGTCCAGATGTTCCACTGCCCCACCTTGCTGTGTCAGGAAAACCCTGCTGGGGATTGGTAGATGGACAGGAAGCCGGAAGCACAACTGCAGCAGATCCGAAAACCAGGGTCTCGAAAGCCAGTGGGAGGCAACCAGGATTAGGCTGCAGCCCACTGAGGTCAGGAATGTGCAGACGGTCACTTGGAGCATAGGGGCGAGCGTGAATGCGAAAGACCTGCGGCCGTGCCAACAGATCTGGAAGGCATCTCGCAGTGACCCCCGATCGCTGGGGGGCACTTGCAATTCAGAGGAAATGTGAACAAATCCAAGCCCACGAACCTCCAATGCTACAACAAGGGCAACAGGGAGTTGTCGTACAACTCCCACTCGTGGGTGTTGAAACTCAAGCGACTCAGCTGATTGCTTCTGCATTGCTGTCCTCCTACAGGTGGACTGCCAAAATCCAAATACCCTCCTTCAGGGCCCATTCCCAGATTGAAACTGCCTCCATGCAGGGGAGAGGGGGGCTGAGGAAGGAGGGGGTGTGAGGGGGGAACGGGTGCCACCCTGTTTGTTCAGGTAAAACATTGAGTAGAATTGCCGGTCCTGACCAGAAGTGACTTGTCCCTGATGAGGGGCCTTCTGCCCTGAGCTCGAGCAGATTGATATGTAGGAGGGCTACTGTCCTGGACCATGCTCCATGAATCGCATAACCTTCCAGAGTAGCCCTCCCAGCCCGAAAGAGTAGTCAGTTGTCACCACCAGGATAGGCTCTGGTCGGGTGAAGGGGGCTCCCACTGAAACATTGCCATCCATCAGTGAAGATCAGGCTGAAGCATGAGCGGTATAGGGATACTGTCCGACTGAGACCCTGTCTCCTGATCCCAATTGACCACCAGGTGGAGCTGGAGGCACCTCATCTTGAGGCAAGCATGCTGTATAGTGAGCATGCAGGAGGCCTTCTGGCACAAAATGTGCTGGAACCACAATGCAGAGGTGCTGGTGTTGGGCAGAAACTGCCCTAGCACCCTGCAGATGGACAGAAGGGTTTATGGTCATAATACCGAATCTAAAAATCTCGAAAAAATAAAACTCGAAACAAAAAGGTCGAATTTTTTTTTATGACGTTTTTTATTCGAAATGGGGGGGGTTACCCCCAACCCTCCCCCCCTTTTTTTTTTTAACCATTTTTTTTTAATCCCGGACCCCAAAATAAATATATAATTTAAAAAAAAAATGCGACTTTTTTTTCGGTCTTTTTTTTTTCGACCTTATTGTTATTCGAGATAATTTTTTCGAGATTTTGACTGACCACCGGACAGAAGCCTCTCCAGCATAGGAATAACCAGCTGAATGGTAGTGTTGCAACGCACCCCTAGAAAGGCCAGTTCCTGAGATGGGCACAACTGTGACTTTGTCCGGTTGAGGGAAAACCCCAGCTGATGAAGGGTATCTCCCAGTCTCTGCCAGGAGTGCACCACACCTTCGGGTGACCCTGCCCTAACCAGCTAATCGTCTAAGTAAGGATTTGGATGATAGCCCTCCAAGCGGAGACGGTCCGCCACTGCGTTCATCAACTTCGTGATGACACGAGGGGCCGAGTTCAGGTAGAAGGGCACCAATTTGTACTCAAAGTGATCCGACAAACTTGAACCGCAGAAATGAAGAGCAGAGGATGAAGGAGGCATAAGAAGAGGAAGACAGAAGCTTGTGGAGACCACAAAGAGGATTCATGGACTGCGGAATTGGCTCTTTTCCAGGACACCTGGAATCGTCTAACGGCCTCCCTCGGCCAGCTATGTCCTCCGACCTCAATGTCACTGCTTCTTGGCATCCAAGGCAGGGGCAGAGGCGGGGAGTGGAAAAACATGCATGATGTCCTCTGCTGTTACTGCAGTCTCTGAACCCCTTGAAGCCGGAGAAGCGCAGGGTTTGAACTCAGTCCGAGGCTGGGCTTGAGGAAAGGATTTCTGACCGGTTATTGTCAGGATGATCAAGTACTTAGCGGTTTGAGTGGAGGTTTTCTTCTTCGTCAACCCGTCATCAGTGGATGAATGAAGAAGGTCCACCCCCTCAACTGGCAGATGAAGGATCTGCTCCTGCACATCAGAGGAAAACTTCATGGCATGTATCCATGCCATCCTACTATTCTCAACCCCAAGGCAAAGGCCACTGCCTGCTGTGTCAATGTGGGAGACCAAAAACTCCATGAGGTCCTCTTCCAGACCGGTGTTGAAGGAGGCTTGCTTGTCCGTATGGAGGTTGGGCAGAAATTCCCTGAGCTCCGGCCACAGCTTGTGGTTAGCCGCAGCCAAGAGGGCGTCCGCGTTGGCTTGCCGCAGATGCAGTCCTGAGATGGAATAACAGTGCTGACTCAAGGACTTTGTCCTCCTTGGTGAGGCAACTGGAGGCGGCTCCTATGGAGGACAACGATAAAGACGTTGGATTAGAATATGAGGCCGCAGCCACCACAGAGGAATGCGTTGCAGGTGTGAGGCAAGGAGGATCAGCTCCCCGTCCGTCAGCCTAACACTGCTGTCCAACTTCGTGTTCATCTGGGCATTGGCCCTGGGCCTCTCCCAGACCTTCTGCACCATCTGTAGGACATCGTTTTGGAGGGGGATGCCCAAGACCTCTGCTAGCATGTTAGGGAGAATTCCCAGAAAAGTGCTTATTCCTTCCACCTTTGAGACCCCACCCCCCCCCCCAGCAACTTTGCTGGATTGTGAGGACTTGAAGGTTTAAATACATTCTCTGGGAAACAGTAAAGTGAAATTGACTTTACTTACAATTGTATCTTTCTAGACCCAGCACACACTATCTTACAATAGTGTGCTGGAGGGGTTACTTAGTATCCCTTGTCTAGCTTCTCATGTAACATTTTTTAGGTTACACTTTCCTCACTGAATGGCTGGTGGCAGTGGTTTACTTGTAACTACTGTGATGTGCATTTACCGCGGGCTGCGTTCGCAGCTGCAGTAAAGCACCCAAGGGTGCCATTTTTGTTAAAATGACCCCAGTCTTCTTTTTTCGTCATTTCTTTGTGGCAAGGTCCTTCTTGAGATTTACTCTGCGTTGTTCACTTTGCCTTTGGCAGGATTCACCAGTGAAGCCCGCATCTGGCTCCAGGGTGTCTGGTGGGGGCAGGAAGTGAGGGAGGTGCCAAAAACTCCCTGTGCGTAGTCTTGATCTTGCAGGAGACCCAAATGCACTTTGTGGTGATTGGCTGGCTGAGTGTCCGGCAAGGACAGCCACCGTGCTAGGTGACTGACAGCTAGGCTGGAAGGCAGAGTCAACCACTGGACGAAGGAACCGAAGAAGAACTTTAAGAGGATGCCTGCTGCAACTCCTGGACCGTTGGTTTGCCCGGTGAAGCCCTGCTGCTGTGCTGAAACTCCAAATTTGTATCAACAGAGAAGCCTCTGCAAGGACTACTACTCCCCTGGAGTTGGTGGGACCAATCAATTCCAAAGTAAGCCACCTGGACATCTTCTCAGAGCTGGTTGAATTTCCACAGAGTTGCTGCTGGTAACTGAATAGCCAGGGAGAGGAACACCAGATTGGGTGTGTTGCTGTTAAGTTAGCCGAGCGCTCCAGGAAGATCCTCTGGACTCCCAGGAAGCAGCAGTGACCGAGCCTGAGCCCCCTCAACAGAGTGCGGGACCCCAGTAGCAAGGAAAGCCCGTTGAGACAGCCAGAAACCACTGTGTTGCTATTTGCGGTTGTCGCGAGGAGCTGAAACACTGAAGTGCCACTTGTTTGAAGATTGCCGGTTGCGAGCGGTGACCGCCCCATTGCAGTGCAGGAGTCCTCAGAAGTCTTCCCTCTTGTACCAATGACTGAGGCCCAGAACAGTGAGATCTGCAGAGCTGCACAGGAGTCATCTGCTGCACTTGTTGTTCAATCCAAAGGTACTGTAAAGTTCTGAGAGAAGTTACCTCTTATTGTAGAGTTGCTTGCATCTTCTACTACTCACAATCCAAAGCAGCTTGTGGCCCTGCATTGATTCTTCTTTTCTTCAAAGACTTCTAAAACATTGTGCAAAGACTTTTCTACTTACCTACCAGAAAGGCTTCAGCTCATATATACTTTTGCCCAATGACTTTGGCTTTACCTGTTATACTGAATGACTGCTTAGGGGATCCAAACATATTTTCCTGCTTAAGAATATTTGTGGTCTCGTTTGTTCTAATAGCCCTTTTCCTTTGACCAATTCCTAAGAATGTTCTAAAAGCAATAGTAAGATATTGTTGTGACTGTGGGCCATCCCAAAAGGGTCTTTACTCATTTAGAACCGAAGAGTGTATAGTTGGAGTGTATTTGTGTGTTGCTTCTATATTGCTCCCTTCTGTAAAGGCTTATTCTAACTGATAAATGAATAATCGTTTATTCAAGAAACCTTGTGTGTAAGTGTTTATTTGAATACTAGTCAAAGTGAATCTCTGCGCAACTCCCCTACAGCTCACATTGACCCCTCTTGAGATGAGCCTGGCTGCTCAACATGCTACCAACCGGTGTAGTACAGACTTATACCAAAGGTTGGGTTCCGATTGCCAGGAGGGCAGGGTTGTTTTAGTGCACCCAAAGGGTACTGCATACAATCTTGCCTGAAACCCGACTCCTGGGGGCTTCTTCAGGAAGAGGATGCCCCAAGAACTCCAACAGGCCCTGAAAGCAGTCATGAAAGGCCTTTACGGATGCAGAGGGTTCATCGTCCTGGGCGTCATCGTCTCCCTGCCCCCATTTTTACAGAGAGGAATCCAGACCCTGGGACACAGGTGCTGGCGGAGTCCACCAAAGTCCAGAGCCGCAGACAGGTCCAACGGCTGTTGATGGGGAGGCGTTGGTGGTACAGGAGGTGGCCGGGGTGGGGGTCAGAAAAACTGGTGGTGGAGGGACCGGCACCGGGAGCATAGAAGGATTGAGAGGAGAAACCAGGGGAGGGGGCCGAGGTGGCACTGTCTGCGGATTACCTCCTTCACAATGTCTATCAGGAGCCCCTTCATTTGAGGGGAATGCACGAGGAAGAGAAAGTATTCGAAGAAGCAGGCCTCACTAGTCGCTGGGTCCTGGTGACACTGCCCTCCAAGGTGCTGGGCCTCCGCTCCTGGTCAACACGTCAAGGTGCCTGGTGTGCGTAGCTGTACGTCTGTGATGGGTAGATATGCCCACTGTGGACCAAAAACCTGCACCGTAGGATCTGCTGCTGTTTCCAGGGGGAAGGGGGCTGGAATCATCCTGCAAAGCCCACTCGATGGGCGAAAACACTGGCGAGCCCTGTGTGCAGATCCAAGATGGCCGCCTGCCTGGCAGGCTCCACCACATGCCGCTTTGACTTTTTGAGAACCTGCTCCACACCCTGGGAGTGGGGGCACAAAGGCTCTGAGGCAGGAAATGCCCTACACACAGGAGAATACAGCTTGGATCTTGCATCAATCAGGAGGTGTCGACCTCAGAGATCCCTCTGGAAAAGCGCTGAGCCATCAGCCAGACGGCCGGTAGTTGACAGCCTCAGGGCTAACTCCGGTAGGCTGGGAGCCATCGGCATCTGTGCTGGATCTTGATGAGGAACGGCTCTTAGAGGTGGCACTTGACGATCCCCTTACCAGATGGGGTAGAAGAGGACGAGCTTGATCGTCCCTCTGTGGACAGCCTGGTAGGGCCCCTGTGCCCCTCGGCCTGGGAGCCGGTAGCCTTAGAGGACTTTGGCTTGCCAGAACCTGAATGTGGAGAACCCCAGGGGAAGGAGTCTCTGCACCTTCGAGTACGAGTCATTGCACTGTGGAGCCATGCTGAACAGAGACGAGAGGTCCCAGAGAAAGTCCTTAAGGTGGGGTGGAGGGGAAGTGTGGAAGATATCCCTCCAACACCACAAACTATTCTGCAATGCACCGTGACCGAGAGCGATGCAGACTTCCCACGAGTCCCAGCGGTGGTCAGGCCCCAAACACTCAAGACAGACTGGAAAGGGGTCAGAGGCCGTGAATGTGCAGTCACAAGAGGCACATCTCGTGGATCCTCCTATTGAAAAACAAACTGGGAGCACAAAGGAAGCTAAAAAAGTCTCTGCCCTGTCTGCCAGGTCCAATACTGTCCGTGTGGAAAAAGGGACTGAAGTGAGGCGCCGGAGGGCGGTGTCTGCGGAGCGTTCCAACACCGAGGAAGTGCCCCGCGAGCGCTACTAAATATAAAGGAGAAGTCCAATTTTTCCAATACCAAATGTTCCGGCAATGTCCCCATGTTGGGGGACACCCACAAGAACAAAGGAAAGGGGATGCAACGTATGAGTACAAGGAAGTACATTGAAAAAGTACCTTTATTTTCCTCCTGAAAGGGCACCAGCTCTATAGCTACGTTTTGTAGTAGTCTCTTGATTTCTTCCTATAGTATATGAAAATGTTCTGAGGATATTTTCCTTGCACGAGGTGGCTGGCGGCACAGTGTTTCCAGGAACTCTATGGAGTATCCTTCGCCCGCTGTGTTGAGAAGTCCTGGGGATCTGAAGTCATTTCCTCCCATTGCTGGGCAAAGTTTTATGCAACTCCTGACTGGGGATGCATTGGAAGGAATGTGAATGGGTCCGTCTTTTGGTGGCAGGTGTTGCTGTGCCTCAAGAGGCTGCAACACTGCATCGCCCTTTTCCACAATGAAACCCCCTCTGCTGATATTGATTTGAGGTAGATTGACCCATGGGGGCTGTAAAAGGAGGCACAAGATGCTCCTGATTGGTTAGATCTGTTTGAACTTTGTGCACAAAATGTCCGGCGTGTATCGAATAACCGCATCTGTACAAAAACAAAAGGCTTGTTTGAAATCTGACCCAGTCTTTTGATGGTTTCGTGTTCCTTTTTGGTAGTTTCCAGCTCTTCATCCACAGTCTTCCCAAAAGCAGATCCACAGACTTTTGTAGGATAGGAAACTTCTACATGAAATTGACAAAGGATGAAACTTTGTCCATGTTTTCCTTGTATCTCTCTTGAGCCCATGTTCCAGTGCTTGGTATTTCAGCCAATGGGAACAAAACCTTGTCTGGGTCCGCTATCGACTGGACTTTCCCTTGGACATTTTTTCCGTAGGGAAGAAGAGAGGTGAATGAGTTCTTTATGGTCTTTGGAGACACAAGGAGTCTATTTTATGAGTATGAGGCTTCTTATGGCGCTTTTCTGTTGAAAAAGTGTCTCGTGCTTTTTTGACAGCATGACAGCTGTTTCGACGTCTTCGCCTGATCTGTCGAATGAGGTTTGTGCACGCCTATTGCTGGAACCTTATCTTTAATGCCTTATGCTAAGTGTGGTTGAGGAACCACAGCAGGCTTTGTCAGCAGTGGATTGGTAGGTGTTGGGGAGAATTCTCATAAATGGCTAATTTCCCTTACCTAATGAGTCCCTCAGCAGCTTCGCTGGATTTCTAAGGTTTATTTTTGTTCACCTGGTAAGAGTGTGAACCTTTTTCCCACTCTTACATGTATTTTTCCGTGTGTATTTTTACAATTTATGAGATCTTGGGCTCTGGAGCCTCACCTACTCCATGAGCATCCTTTGTGTGTGTTACACAGCACCTTCAGTGCAGTGACACAGGGTTTTTCTGGGACTGACTACTGTCTCCCAGAAACATGTAAAGTTGCCATTAACTTTATGTAGTCTCTTTAAACCACAGACCCATTACACCCCATCTTGCATGGAGTATTGGAAGAACAAGTTCCTTTCTTACCTGGTAACGTTCTTTCGATGGGATGTTCCGCAGAAGTATTCCACATCTCTGACAGTAACGTCTACAGCTGTGCTGCTTCGGAACATTTTTCGGCGTCCTACGTCGATGACGTCGATACGCTGTCCCTCTAGGGCCTCCGTCGAGAGCCGATGTCACCGGATGTTATATGTAGTACGCATGACGCCCATAGCCTCAGTTCAGTTTTTTCCACGAACGTTTTCGCTTCGGAATCTCGGCACGCCTCGGTTCTTCTCCTGTTGAATCGTTTCTTCTAACTTGGATATTGAGAATATGTCTTTGTCTTCTTCTACCCAGAGGTCGTGCTTCAAGAATTGTCGGGACTACGGTTCCAAAATGTCCCTTACGGACCCGCATGACATCTGCCTCTGGTGCCTCGGCGAGAGCCACGCCACCGACGACTGCGATTAATGCCAGTCCTTGACGTCGAAGGCCTTGCAGGAGCGGAAGAAGTTGTCTGTAGGTAGGGTTTTGAAAACCCCGTAAGTCGAAATCCGCTGGGCTTTCGACCGACGAATCGAGGGGCGACTCTCTGCGTCGGCGTAAGTCCAGGGGGTCTCGTTCTCGGAGTGGGTACCACCATTTCGCTGCCTCTTCAAGGCACTCTCAGAAGCGCCGTCACCGGTTGCCTTCCCCGTCCTCATCGGAGTAATCCGCCAGACGGCAGGTAGCTTGTCCCAACAAGCATTCATTGCCAACGGAATGGGACGCATTCCGCAATGAGATGATGGCGATTTTCGAATCGCAGGGCATCGTTCCGTCCACGCCTTCGAGAGAAGCCGGCAAGGAACGAGCTAGGGCCACCACTCTCGCACTCCTTTGGGCTCGGGCAGTCGGCGCGATCATAGGGAGCCGTCGAGGTCCCGTTCGGACAAGGTTGATCGCATTAGCCGTGCCAGGTCCAGGTCCTGGTCCTCGACACCCTCGAGACCGTTGGAGCCTTTGCTCTGCTGCTGGTTTCTTCCCTGGGTAGTGCAGGACCCTCCAGTCTTCCTACTTCTTATCAGTCCGACAGTCGCTTCAGGAACCGTGAGCCTGCGGGAACTACCAGGAACGTCCGCCTCAGCTACAGCTTCCTCTCCATTTTAAGGTACTGTGCAAATCCGGTTGTTCGTTTCGTTCAGCCGCGGTGAAAGTGTTTGAAATCTTTCTCCAAACCAAGGGCTTGTCCTTCACTTCTCTTTGAACTAACTTGTCTGCCAGCCAACCTCGTCCGAAACCCGTGGCATGAACTTTACAGCGAACTATCCTGAACTGTGTGATCTTGAGCAAAAGACTTTTGACCCATTGACTTTGGCCCTAAGGCTTTTTTACCAGATTCTATCATTGTAGTTCCTCTTGCTTAATTGCCCTGAGTACTTAACTGTTGGTGTGGTTCAATTTTTATTAACTTTGTCTTTCCCTCTCTTTAAAATTGCTGCAGTCCCATTTTTGCACCCACTTCATTTTGTGAGCTTAACTTGTCTGGAACTGATTGGCAGTGGTGTGGTGTATGAAGAGTGTGATTTTTAAACTACTTTAATAATAGTGAAATGTTGTACAACTGAAGAGTAAAATAAATGTATATTCATTTACTTGAAAACCTTGAGTCAGTGTTTGCTTGAATCATAGTAATTGCTGTCCTTTGTGTAACTATTTGATACTGCTCACTTACTCTTGAGATAAGTCTGGCTGCTCAGCCATCGCTACCACTTTATTGTGTAGTACAGGCTTGTACCAAAGGTGAATTTGTACTGTCACTTGTAGTCGTAATTGTGTGTGGTGTTCCCAAAGGGTACTGCATATAATTCTGCCTAACAGTAGGGTAAGATACGCCCATCGCCGTTGTGCAGCCTTCCTTCAACGCTTCCATAGAGGAACACTTTTGGCTATGTGTTTGGGTGCAGGCGCGTGTGCGCCGTCCTCGCCAGAAGCTTTCCCCATAGCAGCGCGCAGAGACTGCCTTTCGAGACTGGTGATAGGTGCGCAGGAACCGGAAGGTTCCTTCGTGGTGTCTTCGGGCTTCGAATCGGAGCCTCTGCTGCCATGGCCTCTTGGTCTGATTCGAAGAGTCCTGTGGCGGTCTCCGACTCCACCATCATGGCGTGTGCCATCCACTGCCTCGTTCAGCACTCTTTAAGGGTTTTAGGTCTAAAAAGCTTGCAAGATGTACAGTGGGACACTAGGTGATCGCGGGTAGGCAGTGGTTATACACTCTATGGATGTCTTTCCATTGGAACTTTTGATTGCACTTCAGGCAAAATTTAAACAGAGTATGCTCCATGGTGAAATGTTGAGAAAAAGGCAGCGGGACAAGAACAGTACAGACTAAGAATGGGGGCAGGCATTCTCTAGATAGAAAAGCGATCAGCCCCGCCCTTGACTCTCCATACTAGTAGGCCAAAGCCAGGTGTAGGACGAAGCCTGTTGTCGGAAAGAACGTCTGTCTCGGTCTCTGAAAATCAGCCATCAAGATGATTTGGAAGGATAGCCGTCCAGAAGATGCGAATGGTAACCGAAAAGTAAGATAGAGAGATAATTAACTCCACAGTAGCTTTTGCTACGGAACTCCGCGATTACACAACTACCCACAATGGCAGAAACAAATAATCTGAAGGACCTTGATGCATGGGTACAGTGGACATCACACTAGGTATAGAATTACAGACACACCCCGTTGAAGTCCCTTTTCGAACTTTGAAAACTTCATGGGCAATGCTCTGCAGCAACCACTAGCTGTCGGCCTGTGCAAAGCATGTGGTTACAACTGCTTGGGTATTTTACACTGGATATTAAGTTAAGGTCCAGGATGTTCATGGAGGGATTTGGTTATTAGGTTTAAGACAAGGATTTCCTGGCAGCAGGCTACTCTGGCATATACAGTGACGCTTTTCAACTTGAAGGAATGTTATTCATTTAATTAATTGATATATCAAATGAAACTTTGTATAATTTTGGAAATTCCTATCAGAATTGATTTTATGTATATGCAAGTAATCAGTGTCATCTGGTTGTATTCAACCATCTAGTAATAATATTGGAATGTGTTAATTCATATTGTATACGTTAATCATTGTCTTATGAATACATATCCTAAATAAACACCATCTGATAATAAAATTAGGCTGCAAGCACACATCCGCCTCTTCCAAATATATGTGACAGGAGAACCATAAAGATAGTTCATGGTTTCAGGTGATGGGTAGGATCACAGTTAGCAAGGGTGGGAAATAGAGGTATTAAAGGTTTTGTGTTTACCATCCAATTGTCTGCAGGTGCTACTCCTTCAGTTCCCCTTTCAAATCCCTCGTCATGGAGGTAAGATTGGTGCTCGAGGAGCAACGAGGTAGTAGAGACTCTGTAGTGCACCAGGTGAACCCATTCATGACCGCTCAAAATGTTATTATCTCATACAACACAGAGCCAGAAAGCAAAGAGTCAACACATCCATATGTGTAAAAATTAAAGTCAGTACCTGGACTGGACTGCATCCGGTTTATACCAGGCACATTCGGCAAGGGTCCATCTGAAAAAAGAAGCAAGAAACTGTAACCAAGAAAATAACACATTTAAACTGTTGTAATGATTATTTTAAAAAGGAAAGGGTACATTTTTATTTTCCTACTTTGAAGAATTTGGATTATTCATGTCCAGATCTGGTGTGGCGACCTAATAAAGGGCAAACTAGAAATAAACAGGTAAACAATAATAAAGTTACCCTTACAGGGATTCTGTTATTCAGGAGTCCATGATGCACTCCTTTATCCAAACCAATGTAAACGTCTGGCAGGATTGGAAATGGTTTGTCAAGCTTTTAAAACTATTAGAATGCAGTTGCCTGCCATGTTTAGGTCAGCAAAGAGGCACAACTCCACTTTCAAGTTGGCACTCCCACGCAAGAACCCTTAAGTATCCATGAAATGTCAATTAGGTGGCAGATATGCTGGCAGGAGGGTGGTTTGCAGTAGAGCACCATGTACCAAGAAAAGTGGTTACCATATAGCTAACTGTATATAACATTGTCCCAGCTTCTGTGTAATCCTCAAAAAGATGAGATTCCCTGGAAAAACTAAGAAAAGGTCTGGCACAAATGGGTAAAGGGTAGCCATGTAGGAAACTAAAGAATATTAACCACAGCGGGAGGGTTGGGCAAGAGGAGGCTTTCCTGTATTTGAACCACCATAGGCAACTAACAGTTGGACTTCAGGATGTAGCTTCTGTGTTCTGTCTGGGTTGATCCAGAAGGCATGGCAGACGTCAAGGGTTTGGAGACCCTCTTCCGACAAAGAACATTAGGGAAAACATTAACTGACACAGATTTTTTTAAATCAGGAAAAATGGCTTTTGGCCCAAAATTAGTGAGCGCATTCAAGACTCAATCACACCAATGAAAGTGACCTGATCAGAAGCATATAATGCACCTTTCAGATGGGACGACAACAAAGCATTTTGTCTTCTATGAAAGAATCAGTAGCATACAGGACCCCACTGGATCGGAAGGTTTGTGCGTAATGCATAAAACAGACTGAACTTATCCAGGGCCCACTGAGCTTTGACGCTCATTACCAGACTAAGGGGTGGAGGAGTTCAAACAAGATGGGTTAAATACCTTCACTTTATATTGAAGATTTCCCCAGTCAGTTTGTGTAGAGTACAATGTTTGGCTCCCATTTTAAATGTGTCAATTAGCACATCTAATCCAGCCAGTGTTGGGATGGATTCTCCAAATCTACCGTGGGGATGGACTTTGGGAGAGAAATCTATTATGGTGAACTGGGAGACACTGAGGAGTGCCCAAATCCAATCAAGGTAAGGTAGCAGAGTAACAAGGCTTGGTCTCATTAGGGCTGCAAGAGTGCTGTAGGGCTACAAGGACTCCATGCAGATCACAACTAATAATTCAAGTTACACCGATTAGTATAAAAATAGAAAATGGATTCAAGATGGCCGCCTGCAGGGAGTAGTCGCACTGGCGGAGCTCCCCAGCCCCGGACCTGGGATTTGTCCACCACCCGGCAACTGGGCTTGGAGAAACACCGGCGGAGGAGGCAGGGGAGCACTGGTGTTTCTGGGGCCCCTAACGGAGCTTGGATCTGGGCCGAGACTTCCCCGTTGTGAAAGCCGCTACGGAGCGGGCCACCAGCCGGGGCCTGGGGGAGGCTGAGCAGTTGTGCAGATCGCCGCAGGAGGAGGGGCTGCGGCGGGGACTACCCTGCGCCTGGTCTGCAGGGGCTGTGTGGCGGCCGCTTTGCCCCGTGGCGGCTTGGCGGCGTGGCTGCGGCGCTCTCCCTGCGGGAGCAGACTAGGAGTGAGGAGGCAGCTGAGACCCAGGTTGGTGGGCCCCCGAACCGCTCGGGCGGGCGGAGAGGAGGGGCCGTGGCAAAAGTGGCGCGGCGCCGGGCCATCAGCTCAGTCGGAGCATTGTGAAGCTGAGGGGAGGGGGCCCGCCCCCGGGAGAAGGGAGGTGGCTGCGGAGGGCGGCAGTGCCAGTGGTGGACGGCCGCAGAGCAGAGGCCCGGTGCCTCCCGCGAGTGGGGCCTGCCTTGGAGGAGGGAGTGGCCCTCCGGAGGCAGCGAGGAGAAGGGCACCAGTGAGAGCGTGTAGTGGAGGGGCCAGCCCTGGAGGGCTTGAAGGAACCGGCCCAGGAGAGGCTCACAGTGGCAGCAGAGAGGACCCGGCACCCAGAGTGGGAGATACGTCAAAGTTTGAAGGTACAGAGCAGGGAGGCAGGCCAGGAGGTGGGGGAAAGGCCTGTAACGCAGCTTGTGTCAGGAGACATCTGGGGGGACTGTTCAGCCTTGGCCCCGTTAGGCGGATAGGCAGTAGAAATCACCAGCGGCCTGTGGGGAGGAGAGGCCGGGCGCAGGGGATCTTCAGTGTCCCGAGGAGGGTGCCCTCCAAGGAGAGTGTGGGCAGACTGCACCTGCTATCCTGTGAGTTTGAAGAAGGGCCCGCACGACAGGGAGGAGGACGTGGGAGCCATTGGACTAAGGCATTGGGCAAAAGGTCTGCGGAGGGGCCGCCTCAAGCCTTGCAGAGGAGGTCAGTGGTGCCCAAGGGCTAATTTTAAGCGAGCTGAGCGCGCCTGGGATAGCCCCGAAAAACAAAGGAAAGGGCGGGAGAGCGCCGCAGACTCCAGGGGATGCCCCAGGCACCCTCCCCACGATGTGGCCGATGCAAGAGGTGAGGGAGGCAGCCTTGGGCGCAAGAGACTGTTCGGATGGAGCTGGTCCACCATCGGTGTGGGGGAATTCAGATATGCTCTCGAGGCAGGACTTTAGGGGGGAGATGTCCACACTGTAAACTAGCCTAACTAAAACATTCCAGGAACAATTTCAGCTCCTGCGTGCAGACCTTAACTCGGCTACGGGGGAAATTAAGCAGGAACTGCGGCAGCTGGGGGAACGAAAGGACCTCCTGGAAAGGGGCTTGCAGGAAACAGATAAAGAAGTATCAGCCAACAGTGAGGCAATTGAAAGACTCGATGTAGCCACGCAAAACCTGGAGATTCAATTGGAGGACATGGAAAACAGATCCCGAAGGATTAATATAAGGATCAAAATGCTACCGGAAACTGTTCAGGACAGGGATGTTAATGTTAAAGGACATTTGTACCGCGCACTATCACCACCGGAGTGGTCCCCTAGCGCTCTGGCGGCTCTGAAAGAGGAGGGGAGGTTGAGTTAGTGGGAAGAAGCAGGAAAAGTGCAAGAGAGCAGTGATGTGCTGTTGGCGGCCTCAGCCCGGTGGGTCCGTTGGCTGGGCCTGGGGTGTTTGCGACCGGCAGTCGTCGTGTACTGTTGTGCAAGACTGTGTGTTTTTGTTTTGTTGTTGCAATGTAGTGAAGTTAGTGCGGTTTGCTGTGCTGTAGGTTTTGGTTGTGTTTGGTTTGGAGTTTGAGAGGTGTATGCAGAAAGGGAGATTGTTAGTAGGGTTGGTTAGTTTGCGTCTCTATCCTGAATTGAGGCGCTCGGCTTGCGTAGTCTCCCCTGATGCGGCTCTGTCCTGATCTGGGTCCGATTGGTAGACAGGGTTCCTTACTCCTCTGGCCCCCACCTCTAACATGCTCTCTCATAGCTCTCCTTATCCTCCCTTCCTACTCCTGTGGCCAGTGCACCTGCCTATCTGCCTATGTCAGCCTCTGAGGTAGTGTGGTGATAGCCAATATCCGACAATTCCACGCTACTGTGGTTCCTGGCGGTAACTAAGGGGGCGGGCGAAAGTGTTGGTGGGATTGTCTGGGATAGTTGACTCAGTCTCTGTGCGTGCTGCCTGTGTTCCAATCTATCTGGAGTCACCCATCCAGGTGTCGTGGGAGCTACCCTCTCAGGTCGGGGATGTCCGTGTCCTTTCCGGGTTAGTCGTCCTTTTTCCGGTTTTGGTTTCCAGATTTAGTCTGTGGTGTTGAAGAGCCAGGTTTTTAGTGATTTCCTGAATTTTAGGTGATCTTCAGTGTTTCTTATTTCTTTTGGGAAGTTGTTCCAGGTTTTTGCGGCCAAGTGGTAGAAGGAGGTGCGGCCAAGTATTTTCTTACGGTATGGTTTGAGTTCCAGGCGGATTTAGTTGCTTGATCGGAGGAATCTTGTTGGTTTGTAGACTTATTTTCCTTTGTAGGAATTCGGCTCCTTGTCCGCCGATTGCCCTGTGCGTTATGCACATTGTTTTGAAGGTGATGCGTTGTTTTACTGGGAGCCATTGTAGTGTTTTTAGGGCTGGAGTGATGTGGTCTCTTTTGCATAGTTTGAGTAGTCTTGCTGCCGCATTTTGGATCCGTTGCAGTTTCTTCAGAAGGTATTCTGGTATTCCGAGGTAGAGGCTGTTTGCATAGTCGATTTTTGACATGATTAGGGCGACAATACTGAGTGTTTTGTGCGTGAAGAAGAGTAACGGTAGAATTCTTCTTGCCCTGTGGAGGAATAAAAAGCATTTCTTCACTGTTGCATTTATTTGTGGTTCCAGGTTAAGGGTGTTGTCCATTAGGACTCCCAGATTTTTTACTACCTTCGATGGTGTTGGTGCGTTTCCCATTTCCGTAGGTCATGGGATGGTGGTTTCGTTCTCTTGGTCTTTGGATACAATCATGATTTCTGTTTTACCTGGGTTGATTTTCAGGTTGTTGGCATCCATCCAGTTGAAGACTTCTTTTAGACAGTCGATTAGGGTTGAATGGTTGGCATCAGTGTCTTCGATTTTGTAGATGATCTGAGTGTCGTCCGCGTAGTTGTAACACGTAATGTTGTATTTTTTTAAGATTCTGATGACCGGAGTCTGATAGATGTTGAAATATAGTGGGGATAGTGGGGATAGTGAGGATCCTTGTGGCACTCCACAGTCGTTAACTCGTAGAGTGGATTTGAAAGGTTTGATCCATACGGTTTCTGTCCTGTCTGCTAGGAATGATATGGTCCAGCATAGTGCTGTGTCAGTTATGCCTATGTCTTCTAGTCATTTGGTCAGGGTGTCATGGCTAACTGTGTCAAAGGCTGCAGAGAGGTCGAGCAGAATAAGGGCTGAGGTAGTGCATTTTTGCTAAGATCTTGGGGAATTCTCCCCCGGATACGTTGGAGCTAGATTGCACACACAGGGTGGGGAGGGGGTAGAGGTACGACGGCAAGACCCAGAGACGTCCTTGCGGCGTTTACCAGGTATGCCCAAAAGGAGGCAGTCCTTCAGGCGGCACGGAAGCAGGAGCCAATAATGTACAACGAGCACTACATTACCCTGTTCCAGGACTTGTCATGCAGCACTCTGATAAAGAGGCGTCAAATGGGTCCGGTTCTTAGGCCACTAAATGCCAGGGGGATTCGGTACAGGTGGACCTTCCCTTTCGGACTGGTGTTCGAGTGGGAGGGGAGCCAAAAGCGCATAACCACGCTGCAGGAAGGAGCGGACATTCTCCACCTGGACCCGGAGGATCCTCCTGTTGGAGTTGGGAAACTACCTGTAGCCGGCGGACCGGGGCCAAAGCCTTGGGCCTGGACAACGGTGGGGGAAAAGAGAAGGAGGGCGGGATGGAGTGGAAAACCGCCTAAGGAAAGGAGTAAGTCTCGTTCTGACGGTACGGGAGGGAAAGTTCAAGATGGTACGTAGGCCGGAAAGCGACACAAGGGTGGTGGGCCACTGAAGGAAGTCACAGGCAAGGGGGGAGTAACCATCTATGAATCTAAAGGGTGGGTATGCCCATGGAGCGCGGGGTGAGAGGCGCGGGAAGGGCACGCCCTTCTGGGTGGGGGAAGGGGGGATGGGTGAGGGAAGGCACGTTTATGGAAGGAAGAGGTAGGGGAGGGATTGGGAGGGGGTGGGAAAAGCAGCGATGGCTTAGTACAAGAGCATGGTTAAGAGTCGCAGAGATCTACCTCCATGTGAGGGAGTGGAGGGGGACCCAAGAGGGAGCATGCAGAGCTTTTCGTTCGCCGAGTATGGCTGCGAGGAGATGGAGAGGAGGAGGGGGGGGTGTAAGGTGACTTTGGGGCAGGCTAGGGTTAATCCGCGTTCAAGTGGCTAACACATAATGTGAGGGGGCTGAACTCCCCCTCTTAAATGGAAAAAATTAGAACAATTCACAAGAAAGGAGGGGCCAGATATTTTGGGTCTACAGGAAACACACGTTATGCAAAAAGATCAGGGACGTCTAAAACTGCGGGGGTTTGACCAGATCCTACACGCGTAGGGAGGAGTAAGTCTGGGGAGGTAGCCTTGGCTATCAAAAATACAGTGGATTTTAGAGTCATGGAAATTATAAGGGACAAGGAGGGTAGATACATTATAGCCAAGGGGATGCACCAAGATAGACCATATACCCTGGCGGTGGTATACGCCCCAAACTCAGGTCAGGAGCAGTTCTTGAGGCGGATATTGGAGGACAAGGCCTGGGGGCTAATAATTCTGCTAGGTGACCTCAATATAGCATGGTAAAGGGGGAAAGAGGTCGGGGGACCCCACAAGAGGAGGGGCGGCAGTAATGTCAGCAGATCTTTTAAAGAAAGAATAAGGAGCGTGGGGTTGAGGGACGCCTGGCGGGAACTGAAGGGGGATGGAGAGGGCTATACTTTCATTTCAGGGGTCCATGGGTCTCAATCTAGGATCGACTATATCTGGGTCTCATTGAGCTTCGTGGGCCGGATCCGGGAGATAGAGACAGGTCCCATCGGTATAGCGGATCATAAAGTGGTTGCCATGAGGATGCCCCTGGGATGCCGGGAAAGGGGCGTGTGGACTTGGAGGTACCCAAAGCATCTTATGAGAGACCCGATTATCCAGCAAGAAATAGAAGAAAAGATCAAGGATTTCTTTGTGCTCAATAAGAGGGGGGACACAAGGGAATAGACGCGATGGGACGTCTTGAAAGCGACGCTGAGGGGGAATAGCTGTAACGGCACAGAGGAGAAGCAATTGAAAGCGTTGGAAAAGCAGTTGGAGGTTGAGAAGGCAAGAAAGGAGGCAGGTACAACCCCCTCTAGAGCGGCTATGAGGGAATATCGCAGAGCCCTGGGGTAATTGGAGGTCCTTCGAACCAAAAAGGCTGAGGGGGCACTGCTGAAAGTTCGCCAAAAATACTATGCCAACGCTAACAAGGCCGATGCACTCCTCGCACGCCTTTTGAGGGGAGCCCAATCTATGAATGCTATCACTGCTTTAATAATTGGCCCAGGGGAACAGGTTATGCGGGCGGGGGAGATCCGGGAAGCGTTAGTAGGCTTTTACGAGTCTCTATATGCGTCGCCGGGACCTAGGGCTGACACACAGGTTGAGTTTTTGGACAGGGTGGAGATGGAAAGGATAGGGAAGGAGGCACTGGAATCTCTTAGCAGGGAGATTACAGAGGAGGAAGTGAGGACAGTGATCCGTAATCTGCCACCGAATAAAGCCCCAGGCCCGGATGGCTACTCTGCGATGTACTATAAGACCTTCGCAACTGAATTAACTCCGCATCTGACACTTCTTCAATACATTTAGGTCAACAGGAAAGATAACCCCGTCCATGGAGGAGGCTAGGCTAACCCTTATTTTGAAACCGAACAAGGACCCTGAAGAGAGGACATCATATAGGCCCATAGCGTTAATTAACATTGACACCAAGATATTCACGAAAATTCTGGCTAATAGGCTGGAGGGTCTTCTCCCGGATCTGGTTCATCTGGACCAGGCGGGTTTCATAAGAGGCCGACAGACGGGTGGCTCAACTGGTTGAGAAAGCTCAGAGAACGGACACTCGCGCAGTCCTCCTGTCCCTGGATGCAGAAAAGGCGTTTGACCGTGTGGAGTGGTCCTTTCTCTTCAGGACCATGCAGCAGATGGGCATTGGTGGGGCATTCTTACGTATGGTGCAGGCCAACTACCAGACGCCAATTATGAGGATAGCAGTGAATGGGGCAATGTCTAGGCCCTTTAGTTTGAGCAGGGGGACCAAACAGGGCTGCCCACTGTCCCCGATGCTTTATGCAATCTATCTGGAACCTCTCATGCAAGCAATTAGGGAGGCGGTAGGGATACGGGGCATTACAAAGTGGCGGCATTTGCTGATATGTTGCTCACACTGACAGACCCAAGCCAATCCACTCAAGTAAGCAGAGCAGTGTTGGAGGATTTTGGGGCAGCTTCTGGCTTGAAGATAAATGTGGGAAAGTCGGAACTCTTGAACCTGACCCTAAACCCGGGGGATCGGGAGGCGTTAAGAGCGGTTACTCCATTCACTTGGAGTCCGGGTGGCATTAGGTATCTCGGAGTGAAAATTACGACATCCCTGACAGGCTGGTACCTAGCTAATTACCCTCCATTGTTAAAAGATATTAAGTCCGATTACCGTAGGTGGAGGGGCCTTCGCGTCTCGTGGCTGGGCAGAATGGCGGCGGTCAAAATGGTCACCCTACCGCGCCTGCTGTATTTCTTCCAGGCAATACCCCACGCAGTCCCTGCGAGCTTCTTTAGGGAATTGGGAACCTTAACTAGAGAGTTTCTGTGGGAAGGGAAGAAGGCGAGGGTTAGTAAACAGCTGCTGATGGCACCTAGATGAGAGGGGGGACTGGCATTTCCGAATTTCCAACAGTACTATGAGGCTGCACAGCTACGGGTCATTAGAGAGTGGCTTCAGGAAGGGGAGATTACACAAGATAAACAGTGGGTGAAGATGGATAGAGCAGTGGCACATCGCAGCCTGGCGGAGGTGTTGCGGCTCCCAAAACAACAGACCCAAGCATCTATATGAAAGCACCATAACGATATTAATGGCCGAGAACTGGGATAAGCTGGTGGGCACTAAAGGGTTTACGACCTTACCATCCCCCTTCACACATATTTGGCAATGGGGATTTTACCCCTGGGCTGGAAGTAGGCGCTTTCAGATGATAGCAAGAGGGAGGCTGTAAATGGCTGGGGGATCTGTTTCGGGGGCGGAGGGTTCTCTCGTTCGAGGAGTGTAAGAGGGACTATGGGGGAAAGGCTTAGATACACGCAATTACGTCATTGGGTGGTCTTGAACCCGACGAACAAACAAGCAGCAACGAGAGAGAAAACGCGTTTTGAAAGATTCCTCCTGTCAAACGATGCGTCCAAGGGGTTAATAACTAACCTATATAAAATTCTGGACGAGGCAACAAACAGGGGCCAATGGCAGTACATGCAGAGGTGGAGTCGGATCCCGGTAGGGAAATGGCGCGAGAAGAGTGGGAGAGGTTGTGGAGGGACATCCTCAAACTGGTTAAAGCATCCCAACTACAGGAAATGTGGTATAAGGTACTGTTTGGGTGGCATTATACACCAGCCCGTCTCTGGGAGATCTACCCTAGTACCTCAGGGAGTTGTTGGAGGGGATGTGGGCAGGAGGGCACGGCGCAACACATCTGGTGGGACTGCCTGAAAATTAGGCCTTTTTGGCAAGAAGTGCGAGATGCCCAGGAGCAGGCGTTTGGGCCAGGGAACACCAGACCACCGGTAGAAGTTCTCTTGGGAATCAGAGGGGGTACTGCCCAGGGAGAGCCCAGGTTTCGAAGGAAAGCGAGGGTGATCCTCACAATCGCAGCTATGACAGTCATAGCGCAGAGATGGAGGAGCATGGAGATCCCCCTCTTGCAGGACTTACTGCGGAAACTCTGGGATATTGTGGCACTTGAATGGGCAACGTATGCCATGAACAATAACCTACAATCCTTCGCAAGGGACTGCGAAGAAACATTGGTATTCCTTAAGGGGGACTTTCGCATTGGGTGGAGCCCCCAGCGTCTGCGGCTTTTGGATCTGCAGTAAACATCAGTGACTAGCCTGTGGCAACAGCGGCCAAAGAATATTGTTAGGCTGGCACCAGGGGGGCAGGGGGGAAACGGAAAAAATATGAGTCCTACTGTTCTTGTTACAAATCTATTGACTATGGCTATTGGTCCATGGGGAAATGGATCAGGAACTCAGCACCGTTGCCTTTGGGGGGTGGGGGGGGAGTTGGGGAAATATAAGTTTGCAGTTTTTAAACCAATGAAAAGAGGTTTTCTTAAATGAGGGGGGGAGGGGGGGGCGTGTTGAGGGAATGTTGTGTATGTCATAAACTTCAATAAAAAGAGTTAAAAAATAGAAAATGATAATTTATAAGATCTTCCAAATACACACTGAATAAATCCTCAAGTCAGATATTGTCACTAACGTATGATTAAACAGATATATGCATTCACCCTTGGGAGAAGAAAGCATATATTTCAATAACCAGTGAAACACATGGTAAGTACTTATATGCATGAGATTCAGGAAAGATACTAACAATATCTACAGAATAGCTCGCCTAACACTTAATGAGTCCCACCCTAAATTGGTTTGAGGCTTGTTCCCTAAGGTCATCGGTTCCAAAGTTACACTTCACATGTAGGTTGATCAAGAGATTTGGTTAAACAGAGAGGGTGCCCAGCTGTCAGGAAATGGGGTGAGAACTAAATATAACAAATAATTCCTTACAGTAAACTTGTCATTACTGTCCCAATCCAACAATGTTACCATGTCGCCTACTTAAAGAACCTGCATTTATCAATTCTAAAGAAAGTCACAAATTACATTGTGGTGATATGAATTCTCCTTTAATCATGTTGGTTGTTAGCGCTACTTGCGCTGCCTAGAATACTGTTCCACTTGCACATTTTTGCACACTTTTTTGCCCTTCAACAACATGTATTGGAATGTGAATTTTTGTATTGTTATTCATTAATGTCGAGTATAAGCAGCAGGTACTTTTGCCTGCGCAAAAGTGCAGCTGCACAAATTAACGTCCACACAAAAACTTTTTAACAAACAAAAAGGAGAATTCATAGCTCCACAACGTAATAAATGTGTGACATTCTTTAGAATCGATAAATGCAGGTTCTTTAGGTAGGAGATCTGGTAACATTGTTGGATTGGAACAGTAACTATGATAAAGAGATTTGGACTGTGCCTGTGGTTATGATGAAAAAGGTAAGACAATGCATTACTTACCGTAAAAGCATTTCTGATGGTTGTATCTGCTTAGATTCACATGCTGTGCATAGGTCCGACATCCAGTGGTCACTGCGGAGTATTGCATTTTGTTTTTCGTAGTCGAAAAGGGGACGTCGACAAGGCGTGTCTGTAACACTATCCCTATAGTGACGTGCGTTGTACCCATAATCCCTCACGCGTCGAGGTCCCTCAGATTGTTTTTTCCCGCCCAGCTTCTGGTCGCCTTACGCGGAGCTCCTAGAGAGACATTGCAAATACTTACTATCGGACCTCGGTCCTTAATTATACTTATTATATTCTTAAAGATCCCTCTCCTCGACGTTAGCTGTGAAGCTGTTTCTCCGCCGAGCAAGTTTTCGACGGAGGGGAAGAGACGGAGGAGATCCTTCGGCGCTGCCGAACACGTGGCCTGGCCTCGCCGGCCAACATACAGTAGGGAGAGTGGGGGTTCGAACTTTTATCTTCTCTTTGAGAATGTCTTTCTTTCTCCCCTATCTTTCCCTTGGGGTTATCACCAGTTATTATTGCCTCAGCTATGGAGAGGACACCTTTTAAGTTTTGCCCACGCTGTAGGGGCAAATACACTTGGAAGGACAAACACAAGCTCTGTAATCGTTGCTTGCCCCTCGATCATAAGGAGGACAGCTGTGCGGCCTGTAAGCTCTTGAAACCAAGAACTCTTAAAGAACGCAAAGTTAAGAGGTGGGCGGACTACGCTATGTCGAAGTCAGTTTCCTCACCCGCCGCCGCTGTTACAGAAAGTGACGAGGAGGGTGATAACTCGACGTCCGTTACGGAAGTCATTAACCCCCAGAAGGAGCGCTCGCGCTCCTCGACGTCCGTCCCCGGCCCCGATCATGGGGATGAACACCCCGGCGACAGGGACGCACACAGACCCCATAGGCCTAAGCACACAACCCACGGCTCTTCTTCGTCAAAGACGAAGGATCCATCAGCGCCGAAGGGGACGCAGGGCACTCCGGCGTCTACCTCAGACCGTAAGGGTCTCAAGCCCCACCCGCAAACGCAGTCGCGACCAGCGATTGGGCTTTCATCAAACATGGGCGCTACCCCAAAATCATCCGACGTAACGCTCCATAGAGCGGCCGTCGAGGAACAATGCGTAACGCAGGCAACGTCGACACCAGAGTCCTCTACTGACAAACTCGTTGTCGAGAGCCTGGCGAGAATTGTTTCCGAAGACACACGTAAGCGGACGACGAAACAAACGTCGAATACCGCACAAAAAGCTATAGAAACGCCGAAAAAGCATAAGAGTAGCCAGGAACTGCCCCTTTCATCTAAGGGCACTTCGGAACTACCAGAGGGCTTTTCAGATGGCGACGCAAACCTTTCTTCGACGTTGTGGGAGCGTTCTAAGCGTTTTGAAGGTGAAAACACTGATTTCCCCCCTCTAGACCATTCAGGGGTCCCCCATGAGACCCTTGAAAGACTCAATTCTTGTATGGAGAAAATGGAAAGGTTTTTGGGAAACCAAAACCCACCCCCAAAAGACTAAGAGAATGGCCCCAGGATGACCCTAGGGTCAAAATTCCTAGGCTGTTTCCCCCTTCTACAGACGTATATGACCTCACGGAAGAGGAGCAATACCTCCAGGAAGATGAGTGTTTGGGTGGAGAGGAAGAACATGAGGAAGAGGGGTTTGAAGAAGATCCTTACACTAGTGCAGGAGCATTCGAAGAAGATACAGCTACCTTGCAGCCTTGGCAATCCCCATCAGTGCACTCAGACCCTGATGTCTTTCACCCTTCTCCTCCCAATGATTCACCTATTGGAAACACCTCTCCCATAGATGACCAACCTTCACTTAATGCACTATTGCGCAAGGCAGCAGCGCATTTTGAAATATACACAGGGGAGACTCTTCCTGACATAGACTTTGTAGAGAAAGTTATTAAAGAAAAAGCCCCTGTTAGTCAGTCTATTCTGCTCCTGGCTTCTATAAAGAGAAGAATAACTCCTTCCCTTTCCAATCCTGCCTTAGTCAGAGGGGTCAACCCTCGGATAGAAAAGCTCTTCAGCCCTTCGCCCTCTGACCCGTTGTACATCAGAGGCCATTCTATTCCGGACTCCCTCGTAGTTACTAATACAAGGAAAAGAGCAGGGGTACCACTATCCACTAGTGAGGCACCACCTGACAAAGAGGGCAAAAAGCTCTACGCACTTGGGAAGAGAATCACGACGTCCGCCGCCTTTTCAACTAGGATTGCAAATAACAATTCCCTACTAGCTAGCTACGCAGATGCACAGTGGAGCAAGCTGCGCAGCGAAGCAGAGGACGCACCAGAACCCCTGCGTTCACGCCTGTTAGCTACAATCTCAGAGGGAACTCTTGTAAACCAGGGCATCGTAAAGAACTCCTTAGATGCCGCAGAGACGGCTGGCCGTTCCCTGGTTCAGGGAACACTTCTCAAACGCCATGTCTGGCTGCGCAATTCGGGATTTAAACCGGAAACCCAGGCTTCCCTGATAAATAAGCCCATAGAAGAAACACATCTGTTTGGGAAAGCAGTTGATGAGGCCCTAGAACATGCGAAGAAAGAGTTTGCTACCATCAAAACTCTTGACCAAATTTCTAGGCCCCCTAACAGACGCGGCTATGGCAATAGACACTCCTTTCGTGGCCAGCGCCAGCAGCAAAACCAACAGCAATTTTACTCTGCTACCAACTGGCCCTCTAACCAGGGTAACAACACCCAGTTCAGTCAAAGAGGCCAACGCCGTGGCAGGGGAAGAGGTCGCGGCTCCAGTCCCAAAGGTTCCACGCCCAATACCAACAAATGACCCGAAGATTCGGGTCCCCTCCCATGCATCACCGGTCGGGGGCCGGCTAACATCGTTCCTTTCAGCATGGGAGGGAATATCGTCAGACCGCTGGGTATTATCCACCATAGCCCACGGATACTGCATCGAATTCAACGGTTCCCCGAAGTACAGACCCCCACGGAACCGACGCATAACACCGGAACACCTCACCATTCTTCTACAAGAAGTAGAAGAGCTACTGAAAAAAGAAGCTATAGAGGCTGTCCCCCTATCTCAGGTAATAGAAGGTATTTATTCAGTGTACTTCCTTGTACCCAAAAAGGACTTAACCATGCGCCCTGTATTAGATCTGTGCCCAGCGAACAAGTTTGTCAAACCCCAAAAGTTTCATATGATGACCTTGCAGGAAGTAATCCCACTGTTATCACAGGGGGATTACATGACAACACTGGACATGAAAGATGCATACTTTCATATTTTAATGTTGCCAGCGCACAGAAAATACCTCAGGTTCAAGATAGAGAACAAACACTACCAGTTCAGAGTACTAATCTTCGGGATAGCATCTGCACCAAGGGTATTCACGAAAGTACTGGCAGTGGCCCACCTGCGCAGGTTATCCATCCCGGTATACCCTTACCTCGACGACTGGCTCATAACAGGGGATTCTTACGAAACATGCTTCTCCAATACCCAAAAGACTGTAGACCTTTTGTTCCAACTGGGCTTCTCCATCAACGAAAAGAAGTCCAGCTTAGACCCCAGCCAAATCAAACAATTCCTAGGGGCTCCAATTCGAACAAAGGACGGCCTCGTCTTCCCCTCCAACGAGAGGGTCCAAAACATGCTGTTTCAGATCCCCCATTATGTGGCAGGTCGAGAGGTGACGGTACGCAAAGCAATGCGCTTGCTAGGAATGATGGCGTCATGTATTTATTTGGTACCTCACGCGCGCCTGCGCATGCACCCAATGCAAGAGTGGCTCAACAGCCAGTGGTGTCAGGCCAGCGGACAATGGAACGATCTAGTGGTGGTCTCGCAGGCCTTGGTTCTCTCACTACGGTGGTGGACAAAAGAAAACCTGTTATTAGGGAAAACTTTTGCCACACCCGCAGTGGAAGCCACTCTAACCACAGACACATCCCTTAGAGGATGGGGGGCTCACCTATCCCATCACACTGCTCACGGAGCGTGGACTCCGAGATTAGCATCCAAGCATATAAACCTGCTGGAACTACTAGCGGTGTTCAAAGCACTGAAAGCCTTTCAGGAACACCTACAAGGAAAGACAGTGATGGTCCTCACAGACAGCACCACAGCCATGTACTACCTCAACAAGAAAGGGGGCACTCACTCTCCAGGACTGTCCAAGCTGTCCCAGAACATCTGGAAGTGGGCTCTCAAACACAACATGTTCCTACTATCACAACATGTACCAGGGGAACTCAATCTGCTAGCAGACGAACTCAGCAGAGACTTCCCCCTGCCCGTAGAGTACGAATGGCGGTTACAAGAAGACATCGTCTTCGACGTCTTCACACAGTGGGGTTTCCCAGAAATAGACCTGTTCGCAACTCTGGAAAACTCTCAATGCCAAGATTACGCCTCCAGGTACCCCCAGAACCAGTCCAAGGGGAACGGTCTATCGATTCCATGGTCAGGGAAATTTGTTTACGCTTTCCCCCCCAACTCCCCTTCTCAACAAGATAGTGCACAAGATGCACCAGGAACAAGTTACCATGATACTGGTGGCCCCTATGTGGGCCCGACAGCCATGGTTCGCTCACTTGTTGGAGATGTCTCTATCTCCTCCAGTGAAACTGCCCTGCCCGTACAACATGCTGTCACAAGACAGGGGTAGGACACTGCACCCATGCCCTCAGACCATGAACTTAGCAGCCTGGCTCCTGAGGTCATAGAATTTGGACATTTACAACTTCCACAGAGGTGCATGGACATCCTCAGAGAGGCCAGAAAGCCCAACACTCGTCACTGCTATTCTAGCAAATGGAAAAGATTTGTCATCTGGTGTAGAGGGAAGAGTATCAACCCCGTTGACTGCTCTCCCACACAAATTATTCTGTACCTGACCCATTTACTGGACTCGGGTCTAGTATTCAATTCTATTAAAGTACACCTGGCAGCGCTTTCTGCTTACACCACTTCACAACTCAAAGTATCGTGGTGGAAGATCCCAGTAATCAAAGCCTTCATGGAAGGGGTAAAGAGAATACACCCTCCAATAGCAAACCCAGCTCCCGGCTGGGATCTAAATGTGGTACTCACCAGGCTCATGGGGTCACCCTTTGAACCCATGCACAAGGCAACTCTTAAAGTTCTCACTCCTCCACCAAGCAAGGAATACTTGACTAGGCCTCCACCTACAAAAGTCAGCAAAGAGTAGTTTAGGGACAGGATATGGCACTCATGTAAACCTATATAGAATGGGGGGAAAATTAACAGGTATGTTAACTCGACCCAAGCCCCCATGACTCTCCAACTCTATACCCCCTCCCCAACGTAGTCAGATTTCTCCAGACAACTGCTGAGGTTCCTGAGTCCATTGGGGACAACATCTTTTGTGCCTGGTCTGGTCTAGTCAGATTTCTCCAGACAACTGCTGAGGTTCCTGAGTCCATTAGGGACAACATCTTTTGTGCCTGGTCTGGTCGAGAAGGCAAAAATGTTGAAGGTGCAGAGATCAACATTTGGTGAGGAACTTAGTTTGTTGGTCAGAGTGCTTAGCAATCAGTTCAACACCTTCCAGGTGAACACTCAAAGGAACAATGAATATTTCTCAGTGCAAGCTGCCCAATGACACCACTAGAATGCGAAGACTGATACGATACGACATTTGTAACGCGCCTATACACAAGTGTTTAAAGGCGCGTCACTGATTGCAATGGGAGTCACTGCAGTGAGGTGGCGGCATACAATCTTTCAGGAACAAGCAAACCACGACCTGAACAGCTTCTGTTAATGTGAGAAGGTAAAAAATGTGGAAGCACAAGTCTTGATGCACAAGTGGAAGATGGAGATTTTTGAAGGCTCAGAAGGCACAGATACTCAAACAGGGGTTCAGACTGGTTTGCACCAGTCCAGTGGTCGAGCCAATAAGGGTCTTCTTGAAATCAGGAGGAAGAGCATGGCTTAACTGGGACTTCACTGGAGTTGGCGCTGGTCAGTTGCAAGGGTTGTCCCCAGGTTAACAGACTGCTCTTATTCGCAGAAGACTTGGCACCAGCAGCATTAGTAAAGATGTTCTCTTTTGCACCTTTATAGCCACCGATTTCAATCGGCCACCCTTTCTGCTCATTTTATAACCGGCCTTGACTTTTTGAAGGGAAGTAAGCCTTCAGCTTCACTTCCTTTCCCTTCCTTTTTGCTCATTGTTATGGGGAAACTGACTGGTCTTTCAGACTGTCAGTACTGAGAAACTGTTTCTCTTTGTATTTTTGCAACTGCACACAGCAGCTTACTGTGCAACGCAATGGGGATACTCTGTATCATAACTTTATATCTTTTGGGTGTTTGGTCACTTTATGTGCCTAAATAAGCTGGTGGCTGCAGTAACGTTTGCCGTTCTTACTTTATTTTACTTGTGCGCTTTTGCATCATGAATGGTTACTAAAGGTGGCTAGAAGCCAAAGATAGTGGTGCATCGAGTTGTTTTGCTTGTTCTTTAGCCATATTTTAGTTTGGCCTTCTGTTAGCAAAAATTCCTCTTTACTGCACCTTTCCTTCCATTTCTATGAACCCCTAAACCATTTGCTTTTATTTTTGATTCCAACCTGCTCTTTTTGCAGTGCAGTGAAACCTTAAGCTTCACAACACTGGCTTTTGCTCATTTTGGCATGGGGAAACTGATGTCCTTCAAGCTGTCCATTTTGGGAAACATTATTTCCCTTAGTCTTGTTACTTTGTAACCCATTTTGGTAACTTTTCACTTTGGTAACTTTTTATCATTGTACAATACAACATACAAAGCAGTACTGTGGGGTAAACTTTCTTTGGCCTTATACTAACACTCAAGAGGCTTTTTTGGTTACTCTATGTGTGCCTCTGGGACAAGCTGGTGGAAGAAGTTACTTTTTGCAATTTTGTGGTGTATTTCGTTTTAGCCTTACAGTGGTTAGCTACTAACGATGGCTACTGGTTACAAATGGCCATGCCACTTTTAGGTAAGATTTTAATATCTATGATAAATCTTCCTGGCCTATGTCCACCCCAGAACTTTTTCCTTTGGCTGGGTAACTATTTTACCTTGTCCGTAGGTGAAGGGGAATCTGTTTCTCCTCTCAAGTGTTCTTTTACTCTTTTGATGGGTGACCTTTTTATGGCTCTCCATAGTGTATGTTGGAGTTATAGTTTCCTATAACTTTTGGCCTTAGGCTGGGCTGCCCCTTTGGGCTTCCCTGTTAATTTCTCTTTAATGTACTTGGGTGAACTATGTCCATCCCCCTTTACATTTTATATAGTAAGCCAGCACACCCCACAGTATGGTAAGTGCTGTGGGGATACAATGTATCCCCTTGCTTACTTACCTGTAGCACTTTTGTTACAATTCTAGGTTTACTTGAATGGCCGGTGGCAGGGATTTTCCCTTAGTGCCTTTTTAGTCCTATTCCCCGCAGGCTGTTAAATCAGCCTCAGTAATGCACAGAGGGGTCAACATTTGTCTAAAATGTTGGGCTCCCTTTTTCACCATTTCTTGTTTGCTTGTGTTATGAGGTCTTCCCCTATGATTCTAGGTGGGAACGACCTCAATGGGGGTTTGGGCTTTGGCGGGAATGCTTTATATCCCGTGCCAAGGCACCAGAGTTTCTCAGTAGGCAGGAAACGAGGGATGAGTCCAAAACTCTGCAGCCCTTAGTCTTTCACCTTGCCTGAAAGGAGCCAAGTCTCAATCGGGGGCTGGCTGTCCCGATTGGACAGCCATACCGCCCCTTTCGATAAAATGCAGGGAGAGACTGCAGAAGTTGAGCTGTAGTTCCTGTTAAATACTCCGAACCTGGAAGCTGCTGACAATCCGACCACTGAAGCTGAAACCAAAGAGGATGATTAAGAAACTACAGCCATAGCGATTTCCAGCGACAGAAGAGCCTGCTGTGTAACCAGAGCCTGCTGTTGCCCTTCCTTCTAATCGACCTGGGGGTCTTAAAAATGACAACCCCGACCCAGTGCCTGGCGAGATCCACGAGACTCCAGAAGACCTGCATTTTGAGCAATCCCACATCCTGCTGCGATCTTGCGGGGCTGCAATACCTTGGACCTCAAGCCATTGTGCGGTGCATGGTCTTCCGAATTCCGAATCAAGCTGACATTTATGTGGCCTCCTCCCGGCTCTCCAGAGACACAAGTTATGCCCTTGAAGTCCCTTCACCAGAGTGGGGGGACCAGATTAGAGCCAAAAATCCGATATTCAGTTTTCTCTGGGCTCCTGAAAAGGGTGCCAAAACCACAGAGCCGCATCCAGTCACAAAGAAACTCTTGCCTGGAGCCTTCCCAGTTTATCCCTCCTGCAAAATCCCTTCCAGTCTTCTGTATATATGACAAGGAATTCACGACCATGTTTTTAGCTGCAGATCCTGAAGTCTTCCTGCTGCAAACTCTTCTTCTGTGCTGAGGTATCGTGTTGGCTGGGGCATTTACTTATTTTTTAAAATTTTATTTATTTACTTCTATAGCGCCGAAAATCCAAGCCCTATTGTTTTAGTTCAAAGTCAGGGTCACTACCATTAGCAGGAGGTGTGTCTTTAGAGTTTTTCTGAAGCATTTCCAACCAGAAATCCCTCTGGACAGTGGTAGGGAATACCAGAAGACAGGGGACCTGGCCTGAAAGGATCTACCTAGACCTCTGGTACTTTTGGTTCCGATTCCTTGTAACAGGTTCAAATCTGAGGAATGTAAATCTCTAACCGGACTGTAATGTACGATCATGTTTTTTGGATACTTTGGGGCTTTTCCATAAAAAGAGCATTGTATTAGTGATCCCATTTTGAAATTGATACCTTGTTGTACTGGTAATCGGTGAATATCTCTCCTGGTATTGGTGATGTGTGATCTCCTAGAGGTGGTCATAGCGATATAAGTGGCATCATTTGGGATTACTTGCCATATCCGTGTGTTAGACTGTCGCGCCACATAATAAGATGTTGCAGTAATCCAATCTTGATAGAATCATGGCCTGAGTAATTGTTACCGCATTCTTGGTCTTAATGAAAAGGCAAATGGTACGTAGAGGCCCCTGCTGGTAATTACATGTTTTGCTCAGGTTCTGTACATGAGAATCTGAGTTCAGTGAGGCGTCCAGAATGACCCCCAGAGTTTTCAATTTCATTTGTGTTATGATCATATTACCTTGCAATACGACGTGAGAATATGAGGGTTCTAGTTTTGCTCTCGCCTGAGGTGAGCCAAAAATGAGAAGTTCGGTTTTATTGCTGTTTAAGCAAAGCCAGTTTGAGGACATCAATTTTTCAATAGCTTTATAGATCTTTTCTAGAGTCAGTGAGTCTTGATGGTAATTGCCACTTGGCTTGATGACCAATTGCGTGTCATCGACATAGTTGGTGAAAAAGACGCCTAGCCTCTCTAATAGTGTACATAAGGTGCGCATGTAAAGGCTGAACAGAAGGGTCGATATGGATGCACCTTGAGGGAAGCCATCTTTTTTGGGAGAAACTGGGGAAGTGGCTGCGCCCCATTGTACCTTGGATACTCGGTTGGACAAGAACGATTTAATCCAAGAGCGAATGCCGCCAATAGATCCAATAGGATCAATATCCCAGCTTTGCCACTATCAATCTCTAACATGTGATTCTGGAGATCAAGAAGAGCAGTCGCGGTGCTATATGTTGGATGGAAACTGGACTGTCTAGTGTGCAATTTGTTATCGTTTCCTATGAACGACTGGAATTGAGATGTAGAGGCCTTGTCCAATATTTTTAGAAGAAACTGACTGTTATTGGACAGAGGTTAGTTGGATCCGTAAGGTCCAGGTTCTTTTTCTTTGGGATAGGCGTAATGTTCACTTTCTTAATGTCTAATGGGACTTCTTGATCTCGAAAAGGTGTCAACAAATTGTGTTAGAAAAGGTTCAAATATGTATTTATGTTGTAAAATAATTTCAGATGGTAACAGGTTTAATGAACAGGAGGTGGGGTTCATGGAAGCTAGCAGCAGGTTAATTTCTGCTGAAGAGATAGACGAGAACGAGAAAGAGAAAAGCTTTTGTGATTCGTGGGTAGCTTTGGGGTGTTTCTTTTGATTGGGAGGCCTCTCACCCAGTTCACCCAGGCCCACTGCTAGACCCTTCCTAGTGTGTCTTCTCTGAAGTCCCTGGACCCCGCCTAACTCTAAAGTGAATTACTTGTTTTGAAGAGACTTTCTCAGGAACTCTGGCTTTTTCCTGCAAATGAACCCTATTTCACCCTGCCTACAGCTGGCACCTATAGCACTAGGATCCCTCTTCTGCCTTGAAAAGTATTACAAGTGTTTAAAAGTTACCTACATGTGAAAGAGTTAGTTGATAAATGCCCCTCAGAGTGAACAGTTACAAAAGTTCTTACTTACCGTGGATGTGTTCTGCCATTATGACAATTATACGTTAGGTTATTTTACTAACCTGTGAATTGGTTATGCCCCTTTCCCAAAAGTTATGCTGCTGACTTCACTTACTTCTGAAAGAATATTAGTATATAGCTTACCAACTGGGTCTTGCTTACCCCCGACCTGCTGTACAGTCTGTTTACAATAAGTCTGCCTTGGGTTTTACTTACATTTAATAGCTGTGTACAATTCTTAATAAGTGTATTGCATGTTTTACTTAACTTGGTTTGCATTGTGCCATCCTAAACTAAGTTAGAGAGTTATTGATACCTTACTCTGTGTTCCACAGAGCTGAAAAGCAACTGTAATATAATTATTACACCCTTAGGTTTTACCTGCCAAGAATAGCTATGTGCCATTCTTAAAAAGTGTCCTGTAGGTGTAGCTGACCTTGGTACGACTGGTGCAAACCTAAATTTGTTTAGAAAGTTATTGCTTACCTTATTCGTGCCCCACTTATCTGAAAAGCAACTGTGATTGTACATTGCACCATAAGGTCTTACTCAACTTGTATAACTGTTATCCTGAATGTAGTTATAGGTTTATACTGTTCCTTGAATCAGAGTTTCACTATTCTGAAGAGTATACTGATAACTGGGTTGGTTTACTAAGTGATTCTTGAACTGAGTAACTGCATGACTGACTGGTTCTACTACGCTTGACTTACTGTAAAATAATCTAAAAGTAACTAATGGTTTTACTCCCCATGAATAGGTTTTTCCTATACTAAATGTGTTTGTTAACGTCTCACTTCCCTAGAAATATTGCTCGTTTTCTGAACAGTGTATCGGCTTTGGTCTGTGTACTTTAAAGCATTGTGTTATATTTGTATAACTGTGTTTATATATAATATGATAGTACTTACTTTCACAAGATTCTTCTTGGCCACCTTGTATTTAAATAAACCCTTTATTTTTACAAAACAGTGTTGGACCTTAAGTATGCTACACTTTCATTGTACCAAGCTACAGCCCTCTCTCTGTCCTAAGATATGCATGGCTGCTCTGTCTACGCTACCAAATACTCAGGTGGCACAGCCTTATACTAAGAGTGGAGTTTTGTACAGTCTCAGATCGATGTTTTTACTAAGTAATTAGGTGGACTTCAGAAAAACTGTCCTAACAGCCACAAGGTTTTTCGCTTGTCCTTTGCCCATCTTGTCTTCTACCTTTCATCTTGGCCTGTGAGGCCAGGAACATTCTTATATGGACTTCCAGTGCCTTGGGAGATGGTAGGTGTGTGTGTGTGTGTGTGTGTGTGTGTCTCTGCGTGTGTGTCTGTCTCTGCGTGTGTGCGTGTCTGTCTCTGCGTGTGTGCGTGTGTGTCTCTGCGTGTGTGCGTGTGTGTCTCTGCGTGTGTGCGTGTGTGTGTCTCTGCGTGCGTGTGTGTGTCTCTGCGTGCGTGTGTGTGTGTCTCTGCGTGTGTGTGTGTCTCTGCGTGCGTGTGTGTGTGTCTCTGCGTGCGTGTGTGTGTGTCTCTGCGTGCGTGTGTGTGTCTCTGCGTGCGTGTGTGTGTGTCTCTGCGTGCGCGTGTGTGTCTCTGCGTGCGCGTGTGTGTCTCTGCGTGTGTGTGTGTGTGTGTCTCTGCGTGTGTGTGTGTGTGTGTCTCTGCGTGTGTGTGTGTGTGTCTCTGCGTGTGTGTGTGTGTGTCTCTGCGTGTGTGTGTGTCTCTGCGTGTGTGTGTGTGTGTCTCTGCGTGTGTGTGTGTGTGTCTCTGCGTGTGTGTGTGTGTGTCTCTGCGTGTGTGTGTGTGTGTCTCTGCGTGTGTGTGTGTGTCTCTGCGTGCGTGTGTGTCTCTGCGTGCGTGTGTGTCTCTGCGTGCGTGTGTGTCTCTGCGTGCGTGTGTGTCTCTGCGTGCGTGTGTGTCTCTGCGTGCGTGTGTGTCTCTGCGTGCGTGTGTGTCTCTGCGTGCGTGTGTGTCTCTGCGTGTGCGTGTGTGTCTCTGCGTGTGCGTCTCTGCGTGTGCGTGTGTGTCTCTGCGTGTGCGTGTGTGTCTCTGCGTGTGCGCCTGCGTCTCTGCGTGCGCGCCTGCGTCTCTGCGTGCGCGCCTGCGTCTCTGCATGCGTCTCTGCGTGTCTCTGCGCCGCGTGTGTCTCTCTGCGCCGCGTGTGTCTCTCTGCGCCGCGTGTGTCTCTCTGCGCCGCGTGTGTCTCTCTGCGCCGCGTGTGTCTCTCTGCGCCGCGTGTGTCTCTCTGCGCCGCGTGTGTCTCTCTGCGCCGCGTGTGTCTCTCTGCGCCGCGTGTGTCTCTCTGCGCCGCGTGTGTCTCTCTGCGCCGCGTGTGTCTCTCTGCGCCGCGTGTGTCTCTCTGCGCCGCGTGTGTCTCTCTCTGCGCCGCGTGTGTCTCTCTCTGCGCCGCGTGTCTCTCTCTGCGCCGCGTGTCTCTCTCTGCGCGCGTGTCTCTCTCTGCGCGCGTGTCTCTCTCTGCGCGCGTGTCTCTCTCTGCGCGCGTGTCTCTCTCTGCGCGCGTGTCTCTCTCTGCGCGCGTGTCTCTCTCTGCGCGCGTGTCTCTCTCTGCGCGCGTGTCTGTCTCTGCGCGTGTCTGTCTCTGCGCGTGTCTGTCTCTGCGCGTGTCTGTCTCTGCGTGTGTCTGTCTCTGCGCGTGTCTGTCTCTGCGTGTGTCTGTCTCTGCGTGTGTCTGTCTCTGCGTGTGTCTGTCTCTGCGTGTGTCTGTCTCTGTGTGTCTCTGTGTGTGCGTGCATTGGCTAGTGGGAGTCTCAACTCTTCCCTCGCATTTCGGATAAGACAAAGACCCCTACCCCCACTGTAGAAAGATCCTGGAAGAAAATGAGCCAAGAATTCTGTCCAGCAGAAAGACCCACGAGAAGGATGCAGGCGCATTGGAAGGCGGCCTGACAGAGCCCTGTCTTGTGGAAGATATCCAGCAGCCTTGCGAAGGAGCTGCAGCCCTTGGAGTGGAAAGAACATCAATTTTCAACGTCAGCTCGGAGTCCTACGAAGAAGAGCCTTCGGAAGTGGCAAATGACCGCACAGTAGCTGACCAGCTCAGAGGTTGGGCTACCGTGCTACGGATGTCGCTGTTTCAAGCCAAGGCCTGGAACTTGGGGGATCTTCAGCTTGTGCCATAAGACGTACCTCTTAGATATTTCGGCGGTGTAGCCTCAAGAGGACCCGAGACAGGAGGTGAGGTCTGACCGCAGTAAGTGAATCCCTTTGCTTTGCTGACCATCCAAAATTGCTTACCTGCGTCTAGTCATGTCCTGTGAGGGACCCTCCATCAAGTTCTTTTGCATTTCTCAACTGGAAGACCTTCCACCAGCATTGAGTGCTCGAACCTTCAGCCCCCTGGGGATCAAGGGCTGAGGCAGACGGCGTGCAAAGCGACCTCTCGCCCTCTGCAGCAGACCAGCAAAGTGCTACAAAGAATCAGAGTACGAGGAGGATGGATTTGCAACGATACTTACCTGAACCCTAATTCCCTCTTAAAAGTGTTGATAACTTTTATAAACTTTTCAAATAGTTTGGCTTTGCCATTGCTTGTTCAGACAAGCACTCAAAGTTGGGGACACGTTTGTCAGATTAACATGTCCCCTAATCCTTGGACCACAGAGAGCCTACCTTAATTTTTTCCAGTTTCACAAAACTGTATGGCACTTTGCTGAACTTTTGGGCACAAGGCCGCATACATCTGAGGGATGGACTTCTGAAGCTAGGATTCTAACTCTGTGGACCTGTAGTTCTTATACTAATCTGCACCTTCCTTTTCAGGTGTTTGATATGTATTTTGCCCTACTCCAGTGATGGTGTATATGTATCTATTATCAGTGTTGTGTGATATCACAAGTTAGTAGTCATTTTTCACTATGTTATATGGCCACAAGAAAATATTGTCAAAGTGTGTACCTTGACTGTTTCACTGTGTGTGCTCATTGTGGACCCCCCTTACAAGATCACCACCTCTTGAAATGTAGCCTAGACCACTGGTCCACCTACATTGAACTCGTTTGGCTGGAGCTCCCAGAGGTGTCCCTGTTACAAAACTAGTTTGGCCTTCTATACATCGGTCCAACAGGCAAAAGTATAGAAAATCAGTGCTAACCCCTTCTTGCTGCACTCATAGGTCACGCACTCCCATATAAGGTCATGTTCGTGTTCCGGAAAGATAGATATATATATATATATACATACACATACATATACATATATGGGATAAATTACTCACCGTAATCGTATTTCTGATGCTTGTATCTGCTTAGATTCACATGCTGTGCATAGGCCGACATCTAGTGGAAGCTGCGGAGTATTACAGTTTGTTTTTCGAAACTCGAAAATGGGCGTCGACACAGGGCGTGCCAGTAATACTATCCCTAGTGTGACGTCCACTGTACCCAAGATCCCTCACGCGTCTAGGATCCTCAGATTGTATTTTTTCCTGACATGGGGTAGCATGAGGAGTAGCGTGAGTACAGATAGTCCAAGCAGATAGACAGAAAGGTAAGACTACAAGCAATCATGCGCCTTCTCTCGGAGGGGAGGAAGGGTGGGTCGCATGTGAATCTAAGCAGACACAAGCATCAGAAATACGATTACGGTGAGTAATGTGTCCCTTCTGAGGCTTGTGGAATCTGCTTAGATCACATGCTGTGCATAGATTAGCGAGCAGTACCAGAAGAAGGAGGTGGGATGTGAGAAGGGTCATGAGCAAATAAGTGTTTTAGAACCGCTTGTCCCACTTGTGTATCTGCCTTGGAATGGGTGTCAATGCAGTAATGCTGAGTAAAAGTGTGAATAGAGCTCCAAGTAGCTGCTTTGCAAATGGTGTCAAGGGGTACATTTGCAATGAAAGCCAGAGTGGCCCCAATGCCTCTAGTAGAGTGGGCCCTTGGCGTAAAAGGCAGAGTCTTTTCAGAGAGTGAGTAACACAGCTGGATACAGTTAATAATCCACTTCGAGATGGCACCTTTCGAGACGGGATCCCCCTCTCTGCCTGTAGCTACGGAGACAAACAGTTGATCTGTTTTCCTTAGCGGTCTTGTTTTATTTACATAGTAGAGGACCGCCCTACGCACATCTAGGGTGTGTAGTTTCACCTCAGCCGAGCTTTGCGGGTTCTGGAAGAAAGCCGGAAGCTCGATGGACTGGTTTACATGGAATTTTGATATAAATTTAGGTGAGAACCTAGGGTGTGTGCGTAAAACCAGTTTGTCTTTGTGGATAGTAAAGAAGTGATCCTGCACTGACAGAGCCTGAATTTCACTGACCCTTCTTATAGAAGTAATAGCTACTAAGAAGGCCGTTTTATAAGTCAGGTGTTTGAGACTGCTTTTATGCATGGGTTTGAAAGGGGGGCCCATGAGCTTGGCTAGCACCACATTAAGGTCCCACCCTGGCGGTGGGTTTGAAATAGGAGGGTGAAGTCTCTTTACTCCTTCCATGAAGGCTTTAACTATTGGTACTTTCCACCACGACACCTTGCTATGGGAAGTGGTGTAAGCCGAGAGGGCTGCCAGGTATACTTTCAGTGAGTTAAAAACCAATCCTGCATCTAGCAGGTGGAGCATGTATGTAACAATAGTGGAAGGAGTGCAATCAACCGGGTTGATTTGTCTACTCTGGCACCAGATAACGAACCTCTTCCACTTGTCAAAGTAACAGTGCCTTGTGTTTGGTTTCCTAGATTCCTTTAGGATGTCCAAACACCTCTGTGGCAAATTGAGGTGTCCAAACTCTATGACCTCAGGAGCCATGCTGCCAGGTTCATTGAGTTGGGTTGCTGGTGCACTGTTTGACCTTGGTGCTGGGACAGTAGGTTGTACCAGGCTGGAAGTTCGATGGGCTCGCACACCGCCATCCTGCGTACGTGTGGGAACCAGGGTTGTCTTGCCCACATGGGAGCAACTAGGACGAGCGTCATCGATTCTCTGTTCATCTTGTTCACCACTTTCCTGATGAGGAGTTGGTGGAAAAGCGTACGCAAACATCCCTGACCAGTTCATCCACAGGGTGTTCCCCTGGGAGTCTGGTTGGGGGAACCTGGATGCAAATCCTGGGCATTGTCGGTTTTCGCTTGTGGCGAATAAGTCTATAGTGGGGAAACCCCACTGAGAGAAGAGATCTTCTACGACCTCTCTGTGAAGAACCCATTCGTGTTCCTCTGGGAGGGAGTCTCTGCTTAGGGCATCCGCTAGGGAATTGAGCTCCCCTGGAACATGTTGTGATGACAGGAAGATGTTCCGTCTGAGTGCCCATATCCAGATTTTCTGGGCAAGCTTGGACAGATTTGGCGAGCGAGTCCCTCCTTGTTTGTTCAGGTAGAACATGGCTGTAGTGCTGTCCGTCCGGATTTGCACTGACTGGTTTAGTAGGTGGGGCTCTAACGCCTGAAGCGCTCTGAATACTGCCAGAAGCTCTAGCAGGTTGATGTGGTTCTTGGCCACTGAGTGAGACCAGAGACCCTGAGCTGTGTGGTGGAGATGGTGAGCTCCCCACCCCGTCAGACATGCATCTGTAGTGACTACTGCCTGTACTTCGGGATCGTAAAAGGGTTTCCCCTGTGCGAGATTTTCTCTTGTCCACCAGTGAAGGCTTTGTACCAGTGTTGGCGAAACGACCACTAGATCGTCCCACTGACCACTTGCCTGAGACCACTGTTTCGCCAACCATTCCTGCATGGGACGCATGCGCAGGCGCGCGTGGGGGACCAGATAAATGCATGACGCCATCATGCCCAGTAAACGCATTGCTTTGCGTACCGTTATTTGTTGACCGGACTGATAATGCGGAATTTGCAGTAGTATATTCCAAATTCTTAATTCTGAAGGAAAGGTCAACCCCTGCTGGGTATCCAGGATTGCTCCTAGGAATTGTTTTGAGGTGCTTGGCACCAGGCTTGACTTCTTCTCGTTGATTGAGAAGCCTAACTCGTGGAGGAGGTCGATAGTCCTTTGAATGTTTGTCCTGCAAATTCCTGGGGTTTCCCCCGTTATGAGTCAGTCGTCCAGATAAGGGTACACTGGGATTGCCTCCCTGCGTAGGTGTGCAGCCGCCACCGCCAGTACCTTGGTGAATACCCTTGGTGCTGAAGCTATCCCGAAGGGCAGTACCTTGAATTGGTAGTGACGACTGTCCACCTTGAAGCGCAAGTACTTTCTGTGCGCTGGGAACATGGAAATATGAAAATAAGCATCTTTCATATCCAAGGTTGCCATGTAATCCCCCTTTTTTAGGAGGGGGATTACCTCTTGTAGCGTGGTCATACGAAATTTTTGGGGCTTGACATACTTGTTGGCAGGCCGTAAATACAAAACTGGGCGCATTGTCAAGTCTTTCTTTGGCACAAGGAAGTAAGTTGAATAAATACCCTTGTTTACCTGGTGTCCTGGGACAAGTTCTATCGCGTCCTTTTGTAGAAGAATGGCGATCTCCTCGAGGAGAATCTTCTGATGTTCTAAGGAGTGTACTCTTTGTCATGGAGGATGGTTCCGGGGACGCTGCAGTAGCTCTATACAATATCCCGTGGATACTGTTGACAGCACCCATTTGTCTGATGTGATCCCTTCCCAAGCCTGGGTGAAGTTTGAAATGCGTCCCCCTACTGGGGTTGCGTGAGAAGGGACCCTGAACTGAGCGTCACTGCTTTGGTGGAGGCGTGCTGCCTCCCTTGCTGGGGCTGCCTCTGCCTTTACCACGACCTCTCCTATTACCTCTGCCGTAACCCTGGGTAGACTGTTGGTTGTTGTTCCACTGTGTACCCTGCCCCTGGGAATAGTTAAATCCTCTCTGGGAATTTTGGCCGCGTGGGCGACGAAAATTACTATTCCCTCTCTGGTTAGGGGGTTTATTGGTTAACTGGCCAAGGGACTTGAGTGTCTCGTATTCGTCCTTGGCATTTTTCAGTGCGTCTTCGACCGCCTTACCAAACAACAGATCGGTTTCCACCGGTTTGTCCAACAATGATGCCTGTGTTTCTGCCTTAAAACCAGACTGCCGTAACCACGCATGTCTCTTGATAACAGTAGCTTCTGCTATAAATCTGCCTGCGTTGTCCGCGGCGTCAAAGGTTGCTTTCAAAATGCAACCAGACACGGCTCTACCCTCTGCGGAAATCCGAGCTAATTGGCCCTTTAACGGTTCAGGAGCAGAGGCTATGAGAGCCGCGACTTCTTCCCACTGATGGCAGTTGTAGCTGGCCAACAGGGTGGTGGAGTTAGCAATCCTTGCTTGATAGGCGGACGTTGAGGCTACCTTCCTGCCGAAACCATATCGTTTTTTGCTCTCCTTGTCGGGAGGAGCTTCTGATGAAGACAAGGGTGTCCCAGCCCTCTTACGAGTGTTGGTGACAACTAGGGAGTCTGCTTCAGATGTCCTCTTATATAGAGAGGGTCAGACTGTGCCGCCCTGAAAAGTTTTTCAACCCTGGGATTGACTGCTCTGGTGAGGTTTGGGTTCACCAGAGATGGATCTATTCTCCGCTGAATGGATTTAAGGATAGGGATGGTCTGGGCAACAGGCCTCCTTTCTCCCACGAACTCTTCTGCGAAGTCCCTTTCCTCCTGTACACCGTGTGTGTCAATGTGGAAATGTTCTGCTGCGCGAGCGAGAACCTCATTTAGGAGGGGTTGGTTATCGACCAGGAGTCGGTAACCGGGGCTTCGTTCTCTACCGGGGAATCTACTCTGTATGTTTCCGGGTCATCCTCTTCTTCTTCGTGGTCCTCATCATCCCCATAGTAGCCCGTCCCGGTTTGCTGTTCTATTATACCAAATTCTTGGTCTTCACAAAAGGAAGCGTCTCCTTGATACCGTGAGTATGGAGTTGCGTAAGGTTGTACCTCGAAGGGTTCAGACCTCATAGAGCTTTCCAACCGGGTCTTCTTACTCGGGGGGATTAGATCAGTAGAGCCTGAGGGTGTGGCCCCTTGTGGATCATACGAGAGGAAATGTTCTGGATTTTTATCATAAAAATCAGCCAAAGAAGACATTCTTGACATGACCCTATCTATGTCTTCACTGGACCATTTTTTGGAACTGGGAATGACTCTCAGCAAGTCTATGGGATTTATCTTGAGTAGCTTTGCTGGTTGTGGACCTATCAGCAGACCTGGGCTTGTCTGTCTGTTTAGGGGGTGGGGAGTGTTTTACAGGTGTGGAAGAATGTACAGGTAGTTTCTTCTGCTGTTTTCCCCCCTCCCCGTGCGTAGAAAAATGTTTTCCCTGTCCCTTAGTGGCTCCGGAGATTCGACGCCTGGCGTCGAGGATCGGGAGAGGTGTCCCTGTCCTTCGAGCATGGGGCCTCGCTGGCTTTAATTGCGGGCTCCGACTCCTGGAGCGCGGCCTGGGGGTGTAAGTCATCTTCGTCTTCCGACGATCGAACTTCTGTTAGCCTAGGGAGCGAGGCACTCTTGGCAAGAGTGGATGATTGCCTGGAGTCATGCGGCGATCTTGATCGAGAGCGCCCAGAGGACACCGAATCGGACCGTTCTGTCTGTGCCTCTTTCCGAGAACTCGATGTCGTCGAGTCTCGGTTGGACTTAGTGTGTTTAGTGTGTGTAGTATGTGAAGCGCTTGTGTCGCCGGGGGTCTTCCCCATAGCCGCCCTGCCGGACGACCTTCCGAGGTCGGGGACCTGCGCTCGGCTGTCTTTCGACGCCGTAATGCCCTCGCCGTCCGAAAGTACGGCGTCGCTACCATCGCTGAAGGCGCCCTCCGCTGCCATGGCCGCCTGCCTGGTGTGGTGGGCCCAACGCTTCGTCGAACGGTCCTTAAGTGTCTTAGGTTTAAACCTACTACACGCTCTGCAGTTCGCTTCGGGGTGGTCCCTCGGCAAGCAGAGATTGCACGTGGCGTGCCCGTCGACCCAAGGGTATTTGCGATTGCACTTGGGGCAGAATTGAAAAGGGGTACCCTCCATACGCACCTTGAGGCAGCGGGCTGTTAAGTGTAGGAAATGTATAAGGTGTACCTATATACAAAGAGTGTAGAGTATGTACCAACCCCCACTCTCCCTACTTGCAGGGCCGAGGCCAGTGGCCTACCAGGCGCGGGCCGAGGCCAGCGGCCTTCCGAGGCCCAAATCCGTCGTGCAGCAGCCGACGGTCGATTTCTTCTCCAGCCGGCGTCGAGTTGTCGAAGTTCGACGTTGGGGTGGGGAAGAATGTCAATAGATAATTATCTTTAAATTTTTAGCAAAAGTATGGCTAAGGACAGGGGACTCCGCAAAATGCTTCCGACCAGTATGGCGGAAAAAAACAATCTGAGGATCCTAGACGCGTGAGGGATCTTGGGTACAGTGGACGTCACACTAGGGATAGTATTAGTGGCACGCCCTGTGTCGACGCCCATTTTCGAGTTTCGAAAAACTAACTGTAATACTCTGCAGCTTCCACTAGATGTCAGCCTATGCACAGCATGTGATCTAAGCAGATTCCACAAGCCTCAGAAATATATATATATATATATATATACATACATACATAATATATGGAGAAGTCTGGGACTGTTTGGTCCCAGTCACATTCCTTGATGCCAGATTCTCTGCTGCTGGGTGGATGTGAACCCAATAGCTGTCCCATATTTGACAACTACTGCCTGTTTGAAGTGGCAGATGGAACAAGTTACCTAACAAGCATGGATTTACGTTCTCATGAATATTCCCCGTCAGGCTGGGAATCCGCAGTAAAAGAAAAACAGTTTCACTTTCACTTATAAACCGCATTTCTCCTTTAAACCAATCACTGTCCTCTGGGTCATACTACCCCCAGCCAATGACAGCCTCTTCCTAAGCCCCTCCTCTGGCAGCCATCTTCAGATTTGGTAAGCATGTAAAGTAGCATTATGACCAAGAAAATCAGCAGAGGGGTCGGCGGGAGTGTTTTGCATGTGAATCCATGCCAGACCCATGCTGGAGAACAATAGTTACAGGTAAGTAACTTGTTCCTTCTCCAGCATGAGGTCTGGCATGGATTCACATGCTCATGAATAACAAATGCATATCAGTACAACTTTACACAACCATGGGAGGTGGCAAGGCTCAACAGAAGCAATTACTCTTACCTCTGGAACAGATTCACCTCAAGCAAACAGGTTGCGCTGCACTGCCTGGCCGACTCAGATTCCTCACTGGAATCCCGGTTGCACGCAGTATAACTTTGTGAAGGTGTGCATGGAACTCCATGTAGCAGCCCTGCAGATGTCCAGCAGGAAAAACTAAGACAGGAACGCCGTCATTGCAGCGATCGCTCTGGTGGAGTGGGCTCCCGGATGGCCGGGCAGCGGTCGGTTCGCCAACCGATGACAGTGCATGATGCAGCCGGAGAGTCACCTCAAGATGGAAGGCTTGGACAACGCTTTCCCATGATACACAGGACCAAAGTTCACGAACAGTTGTTAAGTGCTCCGAAAACACTTTGTGCATGCCATGTAGAACTTCAGGGCACGAGCAACGTCCAGCGAGTGCAGCAAAGCCCTTTCAGCCAGTGACTAAGGCTTTGGGAAAAAAACAGGTTACACCAAAGGCTTGTTGAAGTGGAATTCAGACAGAACCTTTGGCATAAACGAGGGAAGCATCCACAGCACCACCCTCGAATCGTGGAAAGTCGGGTATGGTTGCTTAAAGGATAGGGCCTGGATCTCACCTATCCTCCTGGCAGAGATGATGGCCACAAGAAAAGCCTTTTGACAAGAGGAACTTGAGCAGGGCCTGATGCATAGGCTCGAAGGGGGCCTCCACGAGCCTAGTCAGCACCACGTTGAGTTTCCACACCGAGGCAGGAGCCTTTACCAGCGGGAAAGTCCTTTGAGAAATTCCTTGAAGAGTCAGTGGGACCAAAGGGAAGATCTTCCTGGAGACCTGGTGTAGCGGGATAGTGCTGTCAGATGGACTTTGATAGAGGCGTGTGCCAGTCCAGCCTTGGACAAGGATATAAAGTACGGAAGGATATGCAGAGCTGTGACCCTCAAGGGGGTAATCTTCTGAGACCGGCACCATGTAGTGAAACACTTCCACTTGTGACCGTAGCACTTCAAAGTCGACAACGCCCAGGCCTTGGTGAGGACCTCCCTGAAGTCCGCAGGCAAATAATATCTTCAAAACTCTACGACTGCATGAGCCAAGTCCTCAGGTTCAGCAATCCTGGGTCATGATGAAGGATTGTGCATCCTTCTCTAGTGAGAAGATCCAGAACCACTGGCAGCTTGACCGGAGGGGACACTGACTGGCTGAGAAGGTCCGGGTACCAAATCCGCCAACGCCACATCAGAGCGTTGAGAATCATCCTGTATTGCCACTGTTTTGAGTGTGTTGATGACTCGTAGCAGCAGAGGCAACAGTGGAAATGCGTACAGAGACATCCCCTTCCGACAGGAAAGAGAAGGTGTCGGTGTCCCCCAGGCTCCTCGGTTGGTGGAATCTGCTGGCAACTTCTGGCATTTGGAGTTCGCAGGCGTCGCAAAAAGATCAATCTGGGCCTGCCCCATTTAGCGAAGAAGCTGTCCAACTGGTCCTCCCGAAGTTCCCATTTGTGCCAGGAGCACAAGTCTCTGCTGAGGGAGTCTGCTATGGTGTTCTTGACTCCCACTAGGTGAAGAGGGACAAGGAACATCTTGTCCAACGGCTCATCGCCAGAAGTCATGCGCTTCCATGGAGAATACTGGTGATAGAGTGCCCTGATGTTTCCTGATGTAAAACATGGTGTTGTCCCTGAAGATCCTCACCACCTCACCCTTCAGAAACGGAAGGAATGACTTGAGGGTCCAGAACACTGCCCGCAGCTCCAGGATGTTGATATGGAGATCCTTCTCCGCCGCCAGCCACAGACCTCTGGTGTGCAGATGTCTGGTGTTGGCTCCCCATCGTTTTGGGGAGGCGTCCGTGGTGACTAGTATGGAGTGTTTTTAAACCACATGCCATGGGCGATGTTGGAGTGGACGCCCCACTACCATATCACCTGGCAGAACTCATCAAGCGGGATCTTGTCCGCAAAGCTTACGGACAACTGTATCCAGCGAGCGTCCAGGAACTCCTGAAGAGGTCGCATTTGCAACCTGCAGAGCCGGATGAGGTAGATGCAGACAACATGCCGAGCAAAGACTTGCAGGTCCGCACCATGGCTGTCTTCATCGACAACAGCCGCTGCACCTCTCCTTGGATGCCCGCTACCCTCGCCTCCAAAAGGGGACACCAGGCAGGATACCGTATTGAGTCTAGCGCCCCTAGGAACAGCACGTTCTGCGATGGTGTCAAGCAGGACTTCTGATAGTTGATGAAGAATCCCAGAACTGTCAGTAGCTGGACGGTCGCCTCGGTGTGTCCGACGACCAGGTCCCGCGAGCCGGCCCGGATGAGCCACTCGAGGTATGGTTATAGATGTATACCCCGCAGACATAGATGGGCCGCCACCGGTGCCAGGCAATTTGTGAACACTGTGGGGTCTGACTTTAATCTGAAAGGTAGGGCCTTAAACTGGTAGTGCTGGCCCTGCACTACGAAACACAAATCTTCAATGTTTCTTGTGAATGGGGATGCAGAAATGGGCGTCCTCCAGGTCAAGCGATGTCAAGAAGTCTCCTTCCTCCATTTGGCCGAGCACATGCTGCAACGTGACCATCCTGAACTTTAGGGACTTCAAATGTGTCGAGATGTCGCAGGTCTAGGATGGGCATCTAGCCCCCTGTCTTCGTTCTGACCATAAAGTATCTGGAATAGTAGAGCCCTCGGAGCCGCTGGGGAACTAGCTCTATCACCCCCTTTTCACAGAATGGCCGGCACCTCTTCAAGGAGCAGAGGAATGTGCTGCTCCTGACGGGAAACTGTGTCCTTGGGCGAGCGCGTCTGGCACCCATTTGTCAGTGGTTATCTTCTTCCACTCGCTGACAAACCTGGTCAGCTGGCCACCCACTGGGGTGCACGTGTGGGGGCCCGACGTCCCGGTCGGTTCAGGCCTGTTTCAGAGCGACGTCCTGCACTGCGGGCGACGGTGACGCTGTCCTCTGCTACCATAGGCATGGGAAACACCCTCTTGTAGGCTTCCTGGGTCATGGATCTGGAAGGCTGGCAGTACGAAGAGGACAAACCTTTGGATGGAAGACCTGCTCGACTTTCCTCTGGAGGAGCGAAAAGAAGAGTGCTGCTGTTGGAGAGTGCCAAAGGAACGCACAGTCTCCATATCCGCCTTGATGGCCTGGAGGGACTCGTCGACAACCTTCACAAACAAGTTCTGTCCATCGAAGAGCATGTGCAACACCTTCGCCTGGATCTCCTGCCGGAAATTTGTGGCCTTAATCCAGCCTTGTCAAAGAAGGCAGACACTGTTCCCCATCTGCCGGAACCCCGTATTGGCGATGTCCAACGCCACTGTAATGGCGTGATCAGGCGCAGCTTCCCTCTCCTGGAAAAGAGGGATTGCCTCCATCCACTTATCTGGGAGGAACTCCAGAATAGGGCCCAGCTTATCCCACAGCTCCCTGTCGTACCTGGCCAGGATCGCCAGTGCGTTGGCCGCCTTGATAGTGGACGCTGCAGTGTAAAACACCCTCCTTCCCACGGCATCCAACTTCTTCCTCTCGCTATCCAGAGGGAACAAAGAAGACGAGGACGTGTTAGGCAACCACTTCCTTGCGCCCGCTGATACCAATGAATCAATACATTATGTACATTCTGCAGATCCTTCTGCTCGCCTTACTATACAACAAGTAACAAGTTACATTATCAGAGAAAGCGGAAAGAGAAGGCTGCTCCTACCTTACGCAAAAACTGGCCTCATGTGAAGCCTGAAATTTGGTATGAGGACATCATGCCCAGAAGAGATTTGAGGGAGCGGACCGTGGTCGTCCTGTTGCTTTGAAACCATGAAGTCAGATGAGTAAGTGCAGATATTCTGTCTGCTGACTGTGTCTTACTCTGTGTATGTTGGTGTTGAGTTCTGCTCCCAGAAAAAGCACCGTCTTGCTGGAAACGGGGCAGAATTTGTCCTCGTTTATCGAGAAACCTAAGGGCTTCCAACTGAAGCCAACAAAAACACCTTGATCATTGCTTAATCCAATTACAAAGAAGCAATTATCTTAGCAGAAAGAAATGTCTATAACATACACATCTTGCAAGCCCAATCACTAAAGAGCTCTTCAAAATCCTACAAGAGCTTGAACTGCCCATTGCCCCTACTAACAAGTGCAACACTGACGCCACATGGTGCATTATCCAAAAAGCGCTCCTTGATAACATCTCTACCATACAAACTAAAATCAACAAAAAGAAAAAAGGAATCTGCTTGCAGACCTACCAGCTAATTCCTACACCAATAAACCACCAGCTCCGAATCATTCATTAAAACCTGTTTCTCTCCTTAATCTATCCAGTAAGTGGAAAACATTATTAACAAGATTAAACCTTCCAATTGTCAAGGTGAGACTTGCCCTGCCCCGATCATCAAGGAGGCAGCCCACGACCTTGCCCCTTCATCACAACACTCATTAATGCCTCATTCAAATCCGGTATTGTACCCGACAATCTAAAAGACGCGTGGGTCATCCCATTAATCAAAAAAATCTAACCTTGATCTGAGTAACCCCTCAAACTACAGACCCATCACCACTGTGCCATTTCTCCTGAAAATTCTCGACCGTGCTGCCCATCTACAAATTCAGGCCTATCTTGAAGATAAACTCCTGGGTCGTCAATCAGGCTTCCAACCTAGACACGGGACGGAAACTGCCTTGACTGACCTAAAAACGCAAATCGAGGTCCTAAAAGACAAGGGCAAACTTGCACTCCTTCTCCCGCTTGACCTCTAAGCAGCTTTTGATTTGGTCAACCATCAAATTCTTTGCCATCACCTCAAAATTGCCGCCCATTTCTCAGAGGATGCCACCTCATGGATTAGATCATTCCAGGCGAACAGAATGATGAGGTCTTCTCCCCATCTGCTACCGCTGAGCCTTCTCCTGTTACATGTGGGATCCCGCAAGGGTCCTGTGCTTCACCCACATTATACAATGTATTTACAAAGCCGCTCTTTGATAGTCTGGACTCTCTGGGTGTCACCTACACGAATTACGCAGATGACACCCCGATACTGATCCCCATCACTGGTGACTATAAGACTGACTAAAAAGCACTTAATGAGGTCTATACAGTAATCCAAGCCTGGATGGCACACTATGGGCTATGCTTGAACGATAAAACTGAGTTACTTATCCTAGGTTCACAGACTAGACTAAATAAACTTGACCTAGTATTCCAATCATTCATCATTGATGGGAACACTATCAAGGTGTCTAATGATACTAAAATCCTCAGTATCTATCTAGATTCTACCCTATCACGTCATCAACAAACTAACACAGTGGTTTCTGCAGCAGCTTACACATGCAAGCTGATAACAGCATGCAGACTTTTTCTTACAACCAATAACTGAATCATCCAGACTAGAACACTCATATTGTCAAAGAGTGACTATTGTAATGCTCTCTACCTTGGGACTAGCCAAAGAAACATCAACAAACTCCAGGTTACCCAGAACAATGCCATCAGGGCTGCTCTCAACTTCCCCAGGAAACTGGATATGTCAGACACTAGACAGAGCCTTCACTGGCTACCGGTTGTCCACAGAATTTAACTGAAAACACTAATGATCACCCACAAATGTCAAGCTAACCTCGCCCCGGAATACCTAGCCAACCGCGTTACTATACACATTGCCCTACGACCACTGAGATCCTCTCTTACTCACTCGTCAATTCCTAGATATAAGCTACAAACAGCAGAAGGGGCCAGCTTCCCAGTCCTCGCGGCCAAACTCTGGAACACCCTCCCCAGCCTACTAAAAGAGGAGCCTCCCTTCCCTGCCTTCAAACACAAAACAAAATAATGGCTTTCAGAGCAGGATATAGCAGCATCCCGCTCATAATGCTCGTATGTCTATTATCCGTATCTTTGCCCACTGTATTTTGGGAACCTGCACTTTTTGCTGTATATCTGTAACGTCTGGACTATAAGAAATACTTTGTATATGTAACCTTTCATCTTGTAAGAAATGCGCCCAGATGCCTCCGGGCCAGGCGCGCAATACAAATATATAAACTAAACTAAGTCTTCCAGGAGTTTTACTGTCCTCTCCACTACGATGTTCTCAAGTTTGAATGAGCTCGCCCTTATGATCCAACCGTCTAAATACGGGAAGTCTTCCGTTCCCAATCTTCTGAGGTATGCTGCCACCGGTGCCAGGCACTTGGCAAACACTCTTGATGCTGATTTTAGGCCGAATGATAGGACATGAAATTGAAAATGTGTATCCGCATGGCGAAGCTGAGGAATTGCCTGTGGGCCGGATGGATATGTGGAAAGGAGCGTCCTCCAACTCGAGGGTGGAGAGGAGGTTGTGTTGGTTGAGCCACAGAACATTCTGAAGGGACGTCATCTTGAATTTGATGCGTTTGATAAACTTGAGAGCTCTCAAATCCAGAATCAGTCTCCACTGACCGTTTTTCTTCTTCACCAGAAAAATCCGGGAGTAGAAGCCTCTTCCCATTTGCTAGTAAGGTACCGGTCTATAGATGCTTTAAGGAGTAGCTTGTGAACCTCCAGCATGACTTGCTTCAGATGATGCACCCTACATGGAAAGGGGGCAAGGAATGGAGGTTGGCCAGGAATTCTATGGTGTGACCTTCGCGGACCACATGTAGCACCCACTTGTTTGATGTTATTTTTTGCCAACGTTGGTAGAAACAGTTTACTCTCCCTCCCACTGGGGTGCGTCATGAGAGAGGGGAGGAGGATTGTCAATTTTGCTTGCTCTGGGTATTGGCGCGGTTGGAGCAACGTTTACCCCTATGGGTGTATCTGTTTGTTGACTGATGGTATCTGTCCTGAAAGATATTACTCTGCGTTTTTTGAGTGTATGATGGGCAGCTGAAAACTCTATTTTGAAGATGCACCTCGAAAGGATCTACAAACTTTGTCTCTGTCCTTAAGGGAACTGATGGCTTGTGCTGTATCGGTGTCAGCCTTTAAACCCTTGAGATGGTCGTCAATCTTTTTTCCAAAGACATCTTGCCCATCGAAGGGCATATCTAATATCTGGGCCTGAACCTCTGGTCTAAATTCGTAGCCTTCATCTAGGCTTTTCTCCTCAAGACTGTACCATGGGCCATTTGTCTGAAGCCCGATTCCGCTATGTCCACCGCCCTGGCTATCATATGGTCGGAGGTAGCCTCACCATCCGATAGGATTGCTTTGGCCTCTTCCTGCAGATCCGTAAGCAAGTACTTGGTCAGTTCTGACATAAGGAGCCACAGCTCGCGGTCCAGCCGTGCAGTCATGGCAAGCGTGTTTCCAGCCCTAATGGTGAGAGAGGCCGACGATGATACCTTACGGCCCATGGCTTCCAATTTATGCCCTTCTTTATCAGGTGGAGCTGAAAGAGGCGATGGATTAGCCAACCTTTTCCTGGCTGCAACCGTTATGACGGAATCATGTTTGGTGTCCCCCCCCACCCTCCCTTAGGCATAACGGTGCTGTGTCCAGTGCCTTATACTTCTTCTCCAGTCTTGAAACGAGGGCCGGTGTGGACAATGGCATAGCCAAAATTTTCACTATAGTGTCCCAAATCGTGTCCAAAAGCGTCTCCTGGGGAGTCGTCCTTCTTAGGCTTTTCTACAATGTAATCGTCCCACTACCTCTGCGCGTCTGGTTCATGGGTAATCTCCCCTTCTTCAGGGTCTGAAAATTCCCTGAAAGGATCTTCCTGCCAGTCGGAAACGGATGCAGTGGATGGGACTATCGTGGGGTCCCTTGTGGGCGGTCTCATGGGGTCCCTTGCGGGTGATCTTGGTGTAGGTGGTGACCTGGTAGGTGAGACCCTTGTCGACAAAGCACTGAGCGTCCTGCTCCTGAGCCTGCGGGGAGATTTCTGCAAGCGTGCTCTCTTCTGGAGGTCTGCTCCTGTTAGGAGAGCTTCTTGCAGAGTTAAGGGGCAGTGAAAACTGCCTTTGAGCAGATCTTTCCATCGGTGTAAAGAAACTATGCCTTTGTCTCCGACGCCCATTGAATTCGTCAATGATCCTCGGCATTGGCAGCATGAGTTCTGGATCATATGGGTCAGTGGTTTCCTCTGGGGTGGGGTGCCATGGAGGACTGTTCTCCCTTGGCGCGATGATCGGTTGCTCAGGAATGAGTTTGGAACCTGAGAAATCCTCCTGTTGGATGATGTCAGGAAGTTCTGCCATCTATTTTAAGGGAGACAGTGGGCTCTTATTGGCAGATTGAGGGCTTCCGGTGTATGGAGGTCTGTGTCCATTGGTCTGACCGACTCGCTTTCCTTGGAAAGTGTGTTTGGGATACCCGTGGAAGGTGTCTTGGATTTATTTTTCTCTGTCGACGAGGGGTCAACAGTCGACGACGGTGCCTTTGCCGACAGTGGTTTGGGCGTCAACGAGGCTTTCGCGGACTTCAAAGGCTTTGTGGACGGGTGGTGCTCCTTCTCAGACGACGATAGCTTCGTTGACGAGTGGTGAGATTCTTTCATTGACAAGGACTTAGTAGTGGACAACGAGGTTTGGAGAGTCGCTGAGGACGTCTTCGGTTTCGTCGACTGTTTACTCCTCGACGGGTCTCTATCGCCGGTGCCGCTCGTAGACGGCATTTGATGATGACTGGCCACCCCCACCCCAGAATTTTTGAAAACGTCTCCTTACTTTTGGAGGAAGTTTTCTCATCAGGGTGCTTTTTCTTTTGGTCTCCAGAACCAAGGGAAGGTGATAGAGATGACAATTCCTTCTATTTCTTGCTCTATGTGAAGGAGAGAAGCTTCTTTCTACAGAGGAAGCCCTTCTTTTTGAAGTTTGCCTCTCTGAAGGATTTACAGACAGCACAGGAGCTGTCTTAGCTAACTCTTCATCAGAAGAATGTCCTCTAGCTTCCAAATGTAGAAGGAGTTTTCTATGTCTGTCCTGGAGAGTTTTGTTAGAAAAAGTCTTACAAATATCACATTTGTGAATGTCATGTGGGTAGAGAAAGTAAATGCACTGTTCATGAGGGTCTTTCATGTAGACCAGCTTCTTCTTGCATCTTACACAGGACCCCTGAGAAGTGGTAAGAATGCCCTAAGCACCAACCAGATGGTGTTCAGCTCTAGCTAATTGATGTGATATTCCTGCTCCTGTCGAGTCCAGGTGCTGTGGACCCGAGAGATCGTCCAGGGTGGTTCCCTAGCCCTCGAGCGTGGAATCAGTGGTGATGGTGGCCTGCGGAGTGGGCAGCCGGAAGGGCTTGCCCGTTCGTAGGTTGCAGTCTCTGGACCACCAAGTCAGGTCCGGGTGGTGAGATGGAGGAACGTTGTTCATCTCGGATTGAGAGCCCTGCTCCTGGTTCCATTAGGCCGAAAAGTGCAGCTGCATCCTCCTCATCCTTAATCCTGTGTGTGGCACGGCTAATAAGACCATTGCCAGTAGACCCAGGAGGTCACCTCTCTGCTGAGGAAGTGGGTGGTGGCCCTCTTGATGGCCGAGATTTTGTCCTCCGACGGGAAGACCTTCTCAGAGCATGTGTCCCAGATAAGGCCCAAGAATGTCAGTCTGCGTAGGCTGCAGCTGCGACTTGAGATTGAGCGAGAAGCCCAGATCGTGCAGTGTGTTCATAAGGGCATGGGAAGAGTGGTGAACCGCTTCCGGAGATGTAGCCCTGACGAGCCAGTCGTCCAGGTATGGGTAGATGTGGAGGCCCTGCGCTCTGAGGAGGCCCACCACTGAATTCATGAGCCTGGTAAAGACCCTGGGGGGCCGAGTTGAGGCCAAAAGGAAGGACCTTGTATTGAAAATGGTAGCCCCTGATCCTGAACCGTAGGAAAGAACGATGGGGCTGCCAAATATGGATGTGTAGGTACGCGTCCTTCAAGTCCAGGGAGCACATCCAGTGTCCCTTGTCCAATGTCTCTGCTATAAAATCTGGCGTAACCATCTTGAATTTTTGTAGGGGTAAGGAGAGGTTGAGGGTGGAAAGGTCCAGCAAAACTCTGAGGCCCGCTTGAATCTTCTGAATGGCGAAAATCCTGGAGTAAAAGCCAAAGCCTCGCTGGGAGGCTGGGCCTTCCTCCACTACCTGTTCTCTACGAGCGACCAGATCTCTACCAAAAGAGTTGCTGTCCCAATCTGTGGGAGTTGAGGGGAGGATAGGAGGGAGAGGCTGGGATAGGAAGGCGGTACCCCGTGGATACTACGGAGAGGATCAAGGGGTCCGCGAAATTCTGGCGCCAGAAATGTGCATGGAGAGCAAGCCTGCCCCTCACCAGGGACACCCCCCTTTTTTGTTTCTTGTGCCAGTTCTTAGACAGCGAGCGGTCCGGCTGCCTGGATCTGCGTTCCTGGAAGCCACGGAACCCCTCCTTACGTATGCCCCCTTTCTGAGCGCTGCTGAGATTGATTGAACGATTTTGCCGTGGTCTTTGTAAGGATGGATAAAAACAGTTTGTGAGTTGTTTTTCTTCTTGCCCAGCTCTTCGTCCGTGGAGGAATGGAAGAGGCCCCCCCCACACTCGAACGGTAGATCTAGTATGCGTTCCTGGACATCCGGGTTGCATTTTGTTGCCCGGAGCCAGGCTGTCCTTCTCATGTCCATGGCAATACAGAGGGCACGGCCAGAGGTGTCAATATGGGACACTGGATTCCATGAGGTCATGTGCCACCAGCTTGGCCTCGGCTAGCCCCGCCTTAAAATGTGATTGGCTATGGGTGGGGAGTTCTGGGAGGAAGTCTGCAATTTCCCGCCATAATCTGTGGTTGGTGGCTGCCAGCATGGCATTGGCTTGACGCAGATGTAACGAAGCATTGGAATAGAGTTTCTTGCCATACGCCTCCAAGATCTTCTCCTTGCCTAGCAGCGCCGCAGAGGAGGCGGCTGAGGACGACTGAGGCTTGGAGTATAGTGATGCCGCTGCAATCACCGAGGAGTGTGGCTGAGGGTGGGCTGAAAGTAAGATGCATCACCCTCCATCTGCCTGTACTTGGTATCCAGGCCTCAAGTTAGGGGTAGGCCCAGATACTCCGCCAGACCAGCAAGACGTTTGTGTAAGCCCTGACTGAGGATGGCGTGTTAGGATCCTCCTCCTCATCCGTATCCTGCGGATCTGCAGGATCCTGTGGAAGAGGAGGCGTAGTTGGCGCCAGAGGCTGGGGTACAGGGATCGCAGCCAGAGGCTGAGGAGGCGGCAGAGGTTGAGGAGTCAGATGGGGAGCCGGAGGAGGCGGCTATGCCAGTGCCTGGGGTGCCGACTGAGGCATCTGTGGTGCCGCTAGCATGGTGGGAATGACTTCCCCCGATGGTGTCCTTGAGGATAACGCCCATCTGAGGCGACTTCATGAGGCTGAGGAACCTCTCGCAGAAAACCTCCTCACTGACTGAAGCGGTGGCAGGGGGTGCTGACGGGTTAGCGGGAGGCTGCTCTGGCCGCTGCATACCCTGTCCATACGGACGCAAAGGAAAGCTGCCCTACGCATTTAGAGGGGTAGGCTGTAGGCCACGTACCTGGTTGAAGCCAGTCCCACCTTGACACTCTCTTCGCCGAATTCCTGGAATGGCGTCGGACGGGTGCCTCTTTCTGGCGTGGCAGCCATTTTGTCGAGCTGCCTGCCACGTGCCTGTGACGTGTTGCTCGGCCCACTGGGCCCAGCTTCCTAGGCCCAGTAGGTGTGACACCCTCGACCCGGGGGTCAGTAGAGCTGCTTTTAGGCACCCCCTGAGACGTATTGCTGGTATAAGGGCGTAGCTCCTCGGCCATGGTGACGGTACAAGGGCGGAGCCCCTCGGGTGAAGACCCGTTAAAAGAACCTTCCAGTCCCTCAACACTGTCACCAGGAGGATCCCGCGGGCTGGAGGCCGGTAGCTACAGCGGCCTCGGTGCATGTGCTGGCAGAAGGACCTGACTGGTCACTCCCACGCAGTAGAGTCCCTGGGAAGGAGTTTCCCTTGCGGGGTGCGATGGAGAATATCGGCCATACCATGGGCCTGGTTCAATGCTTCGCGAAGTTTTGAGGTCCTCTGGAGGAGACTTCTGGAAGAGCTCCCTCCACCTGGCTAGTCTGTTCTTCAGCGCCTTCGAGGACAGCGAGTCACGCTGAACAAGACTGCCAACCATGGTCTGGGCCAAGGCAACATAGGCAGAGGGCGTGGAGATCTGAAGTTGGGAAGAGCCTGTTGCAGGATGGACACCTGCTGAACCCTGTGGAAGTCTAAATGTGCCGAGGAGGGGCATGACCCCTGAGGACCGAGTACCTGAATGATAAAAAGACAAAAAAGACAAAGAGAAGAAGTATCTGCACGTGGAATTACATGGCCGAAGCCAAACCCAGGAGCGCTGGTGAATTCAGCCTTTTCCTGTCGACGCGGAAAAGGGGACCGAGGTGTGGCGCCAGAGGGCGGAGTCAGGGCAGCAAATGCTCCCTGGGACACACCCCCGCGCGCCTTTAAATTTAAAGGGGAAGAAGGTTTTGTCTGGTGAAAAAGGTTCCGTCTCCCGTCCCTTGAAAGGGATGCCCATACAGTGTGGAGGAAAGGGGACGGGACGTAAGAGTAATGAATTTAATGATACCCCGCTCTCCCAGTCAGTTATGGAGGAATTTATTCGCATGGCACAGTCCTGCTATCCTCCCAGGGGACAAGGAAGAGGGCGCACCCTTTCTATAGATCTAACAAAAGAAGCGCAAAGTGAGCTGGCGTCTAATCCACCCAAGGTAAACAGGAAAACAAAAAGAAAGAAAAAGAAAAGTAGTGTTGAAGGGGCTCTTAATGAACCTCCAAGCTCAGCCCAGATACCAAAAATCTGAAAACTCCAAAGACAACAAAAAGAGCTACAGTGCAGTTTGTAAGATCAATTGCTATTCCAAATAACTCTAAGGTTTAAGGGGCCCATGGTCAACAGAATAATATTTAAAAAAAACAGTACTTTACCGGATAATGGGGTTATACTTTTACAGGAAAAAGAAGGCCGGGCAGATTGGAGCAAGTCTCCATCCAAAAATAGATCTAAAAAAATAAAAATCTGATACAGCCCCTACTAACACTATTGGGGTACAAACTATGACCCCAATAAAAAAAACAAGGATTGTCCCCATATTTCTAAACAAAAAGAGACAAGACCTCATTTGAGGCAGCGATGTCTCCTGGGGGGGCCACAGATCCGAGCAATGTGGCAGTGATTAATAACAGAGTAATTTAATGATGCGAGAAATGGGCAAGAGCGTTAAACAGACCATAAAGACCACAAGTTGTGGATTAGACACGCCTTCTGTAAGTACAGAAAGTGTACATACCAAGCCCAATGCAGTGAAGGTTAGCTTCCTAGGAGAAGAACTCGACAGAGAAACCTCTTTGCCATTTTCAAAATCTGGGTGAAACAAATAGACTTTAGGAAAAATGCAAAATCATTCAATGGAAGTGAAATCCTGTCGATTTTTCGGCAAGCAGACAAATTATTCCAGCTCTCAAGCCATAATGTTGAGTATGTAAAATTTGATTTAAGAAATAATAGCATATCGGAAGTGAACTTGAAGTCCAGATTAGGAGCCAAAGTAATTTTAGCATCGGCACCCATAACACTATGAACAGAAGCCTCAGTGGAACCCTTTGGAGAACAGGGAGATTAATGCAAACCAAAAATGTGAAGGCTCAGATATTAGGGGTTGGCACAGGAGGCCTAGTACATTCTAACACGTTAAGTGATGGCCCAAAAAGATCAGTACCTTGCATAATTCCTCTCTAATGCAATCAAAGACCCAAATCCTTGGGTCCATGTTCCGAATATCATTTCCCAAGTCTTTCAGAAACTGGGATTGGCGGGGACGCCGCTCTAGTCTCAAGAGAGTTAAGATGGCTAGGCTGGAATACGAAGGGCATGAGCTCTTTTAAAAATAAGGAAACCAGAAAGTGAATCTTTGATAATCATGACCTAATTTTACTCCAGGAAGCCTGGTTTAAAAAAAATAAAAACTTAATATTAGATGGGTCCCACAACTAGCCAAACATCAAGGGAAAGGTAGACCGGCAGGGGGGCTTGCTAATTGCACTAATAAATACTATATTCTCCGGTTCAGTGATAGTAAGGACTTTCCATGTATTTTAGTAATAAAAACTAAGTTTAGGGACTCAAAAATTGATATGAGTTATGGGCGATTAACATCTATTGGAACCCAGTTAGCTTATCTTCAATTGCCTTCTTGACACATCGGGCTCAAGTCCCAACACAGCTAAAAATTCAATTTGGAGCAGGCAATATTATCCATGTCCGGTGATTTAAATGCCCAGTGTAGTAGAACCCAATTAAATACAGATATCTGCTCCCTCCTTTCCTATCACTCTCTGGCCGGCCTCTCTTGGCACTCTTCCTGCTCCCACCTGTGAGGCTAAAAACCTCAGGGTCATCTTCGACTCCAATTTCTGACATCTCTAAGAAGTCACACTACCAGCTGCACATAATCAGAGGTATTCTACCTTTCCTCTCCTTCCCCCAGAAGCTCATTGTCTCCAGAGCTCTGGTTCTCTCTAGGCTGGACTACTGCAACAGCCACTTTCTAAATCTGCTTGCCTCTACTCTCCGCCCTCTGCAACTCATCCAGAACAGGACAGCAAGACTTGTCCTTGGCCTCAAGCCCAGGGATCATGTCTCTCCAGGACTGAAATCTTTGCACTGGCTCCCAGTAGCGGCGAGGATTAAATTCAAAACCCTCTGCATTGTCCACAAGGCTTTCTGGGGCCTGGGACCTCAATACCTTGGCGCTCTCTTCCTTCTCGAGCTCTTCGCTTATCCGACCTCCAACTCCCTCAGGGTTAGTCGCTTTTCCAAGCAGCAAGTTGGTGGTAGATCTCTTTCTTCTGCTGGGGCTTCCTTTTGAACAGCATTGCTGCCTCTCTGAAACTTGAGGAGGACCATCTCCGGTTCCGGAAGCACCTCAAGACCTTCCTATTTGCTTCTGCCATCGCTCTTCCTCTCCCTTGCACTCTGGGACTGTTTCTACATCCCTGCAGCCCCCACTAGGACTCGACACCTGATGTCTGCACTTACCGTTGCACTTGCCACCAGCTGGCTGCACTTAATTTATTGTCCTCATTTATTTACTGTTTTACTATTTATTACACTGCCCTCTACCCTTTCCCCCCTACACTTTTATCCTTTCCCCTCCCGCGATCTCAATGTTACCTGGCCTAGTAGGAACATTCTCTCAGTCTTCCCTCTGTTATCCCTCCTTTGCCTTGTTGCACCTTGAAACGTGTATAGGCGCGTTATAAATAGCATATCATATCTCCTGGAAGACAATGGCTCGCTTTCTTGACCGACTGGAATCTCCTCATGGGTAATGGTAATTCCAACAGCTATCACTTGGTCGAGGGATGAGCAGGGCTTAACCATCGATTACACATTCTTCAAAGGATCTATTCGACAAATGTAAAAAATAGAATATTGTGAAGACGTGCTGGCGAGACCATGACTTGAGGGTCTCAGAAGAGCTTGTCACGGAAAATACTGAATGTCAATATTCTTCAGCCTTGGTAGTGAATAAAACTGGAAATCGCCTGGTGAAATTTAAAGGGGGTGCTATGCATTTGAATCAAGAACTAACAATAAGTTGCCAAAGTATGTCAGATCAAGACCAGAAAGTCACATGACCCAGCAACGTTTGTGGAATCCGTATGGAAGGCAGCAATGCCCAAATATGTAGGTGATCGGTCATGGCTTAACCATCAACATTCTTTTAGTGAAGAGACGCTATTAAAGAAGAGGGAAGGAAAGAACTGTGTGGGCTCAACAAGAACGATCTGAAAAAGCAGGAGTTGAGCGTAGAGAGAAGAATAAGACGTAAATATAATCATTTGTCTAAATCCCAAAGACATATTAGACTACAAAATGATGGCGAACAAATGCAAGAGCCTTGGTGAACCATAACTCTAGAAATGTTTGGGAAATCTTAAATAGGAGAGAACAGAGATAGGTAATGACACAAAGTAATGTCATACAGGAGCCGGAATGGGTGAAACATTTCTCTGTCTAATATGGACCCGTGGGTAACGTTCAGGATTGGGGCCAGGATAAGAATAGGTGGGGGTTAAATCTCAGTAGAGATTTAGTAAAAGAGGCCATTAGGAAATCATCAGATGAAGGGCCTCTGGGCCAAATGGTCTCTAAGTGTGATGACATCTTGTGGTCTTATATTCTCTTCAACCTTTCCGGAGAGATTGTTATTTCTAGTACACTACCAGACTCACGGAGGGAGGCAACAGTCAGAACCATATATAAGAGGGGGATCAGGCAGATCCTATGAACTGTCGCCCGATCTCCATTCTAGATGCTTATAGCTAAATATTTCCAAGCTTGGTGCTGAAAGATAAAGATTTGGTCAAAAACCCAAGGTATACTAGCTAAAAATCTAATTGGTTTTAGAAGGGGCCTCTCAACCACACTGAATGGCCTTATCCTCAGTACAACATCCAATAAGAGTTTTGTGACTGTTTGGGGCCCGAGTCGATTTGTCCCAGGCTTTCGATACTGTAGACAGAGAACGGCTATGGTGGAAACTAAGGCAATGGGGCATTACGGACTCACTCCTATCCATCATCACAGAGTTTCACAATAAGTCTTTTTGAGGATAAGGCTGGACGAAAGAGGAAATCTATCCACTCGAATCCAGACACACAAGGGAGTGCGACGGGTGTATGGTGGCCCGTTGCCCATTTAATCCAGATCTAGCAGATTTGGCCATTAGCTTGCAAGGAAAGGGTCTCTCTAGTCCAGTGTTGGAAGAGGTTGAATTGGGTTGCGTACGAAGAAGACATTGTGCTACTAGACCATAACCCCATTGGAGTACAGAGACTGATGGATGCGTTAGGAGAATTTGCAAGGGTTAACTTCAAGAAAAACCCAGCTAAATCTAAAATAGTAGCATTTAAACATCCGTCGACTAGGGATTCTACCTTTACAAGGGAGAGGACTGGTCAAGTAATCACTAAGGGTAAGGAGGTCCAATATTTGGGGTTTAACATCCGGTCATTTCCACCCAACGGCTACATAGAGGGTATTTTGGAAGAGAAGCTGGTTAATTTAGGGAGCCAGATGAAGAAATTGAGCTCCAATTGTTGTAGGTTTTCAATAAAACCCCAGTTAAAATTCTATGCCAGTAAAGTCATTCCAACTTTGACTAATGGCATAGATGTACTCCCTGCAATCATGATTACCTGGGAGAGGTTGGAAGGCCGGTTATGAAAAAAAGAGTTCTCTCGCTTCCGCAGTCTCTCAGAGTCATTTAATTGAGGTATGAATTGGGACTACTCGGGAGAGTGGGGAATAATAGTGTCCGCGTTTAGATTGATTAGGGGTCCACAAGTAAACACCCTCTATGAGGACCTCAATACAGAACTAATGAAAAAGGGTAAACTGTTTCTATCAGGTCTAAGTGCATATGCACAGGACATTCCGATTTCCTGCGAATGTGGGGCGAGTGATCTTTGCGACAATCCTATGTACGTTAAAAATGATTAAAAGTAAAAAAGGACTTGATAACAACAATCACAGAAATGAGATCCAGAAAACTGTCGCACTCTCACTCGCTTCATGATAAACCACAGGGTTTCCTGCCAGGATACCTAACATGATTTAAAATGCCAGAGGGGTTAGGTGTGGTGACTGTGACTTCAAACTTTCGTTGCTTGCAGATGACATCTTGGCTTATCTTACTAAACTCCAAGTCACCCTTCCCCGATTGTTGGACCTTAAAAGCCTCTTTGGCTCCTTTTCGGGACTTAAGGTGAATGCTTCCAAATCTTGCATAATGCCAATGGGTACAAGGGATGGCGACATTCGAGGGAGAACAGAGATACAGGGTATGAGAATAGAATGGGATGCCACTCCGTATTTGGGCGCATTATTCCCAGAGAGGTAACAACTCTTTCAAGCTAATTTCCCCCCAATTTTGGCAAAGATCAGTAGGGACCTTACACGCTGGGCTCCTTTTACCCCTCTCATGGTTTGGGCGTATGGTCACGGTGAAAATGAACATTTTGCCACGTCTCCTCCATCTTTTCTAGGCTCTCCCTGTGGTGATCCCGGAGGCCTTTTTTGAGGTGCTGCTATCCCGTGTTCACTACTTCATTTGGAACGGTAAAAAACCAAGAGTCAAGTTTGCTACCTTAACCTTACCAAAACCATATGGTGGCTTCGGCCTGCCTGACTTCAGGTTATACCTAAAGGCAGCCCAACTTCGTGTGATGTTGGCGCACATGAGAGATGATATGGGGACGTATTGGACCTATATTGAAGACATTCACTCTAACACACAGAAAATTAGGGGCCTGATGTGGGCTCCTCCCAAATCCCTTCCTTCTCACCTCAAATGTCATCCTATTCTTGCTGCTTTGTGGGGATCCTGGAAGCCAGACAAATTTTATATAACAGCTCTCCACCTGGCCACCCCCCTTATCGTCACTTTGGGGTCTATCTTTCGACCTGGGGTCTAGGGGCTTCCGCGACACCCAGGAGTGGTCGGATAGGGGCTTAGAGAGGGCAGCCCAACTCTTCCGTCAGGGGGTTTTCATTGAATATGGTCAACTGTTTGAAGCGTTGGGTGACAATTCTCCCTCCGAGTATCTACGTCTGAAGGGAATACTTACCCACCCTCGGTGGATCTATGATTTGAAGCGCCCCCATCTCCCCCTTTGAAAAAAATTCTACCTGACTCCCCGACCAGGAAGGGCGCCCTTTCCAGGATCTACAATTTATTGGTTACGGCGGACCTGGAAGATAGACAGCATTTTAAGCAAATATGGGAGGGGAGGCTGGGCATGGTTTTGGAGGACCCAAAATGGAGGGCTATTTTTTTTTTTTTTTTAACTTATATTTATTAGTTTTACATAAATATTACATGAAGAAGTTAACATTGAATCTCATAACATTCCCTTCCCCCCCTCCCCCCTCCCCCCTCCCTTCCCACGGGACGGATGGAGTCATTTTGTCCGGGGATCCTGTTATGCGTTAAATATGTCTGAGATTTTTATGTTGTGGGGGCACCATTGTTCCATAAAGTCTGACTGGAGGTATTGCAGGGTCCCTTCCCATTCCTTTACAAATTTGTCTCCTGTTCCTTGGAGTTTGTGGGTAATTTTCTCCATTGTTATATGGGCCCATACTTTCTGTAGCCAGGTGTAGGTCAATGGGGTATTTTTATTTTTCCAGTTCTGTGCAATGGTGGTCCAAGCTGCAATGAGTAGTCCCATGAATGATCTCCATTGCGTTTTGTTGTATTGCCTTGCTATGTCGTCTTTGATTCCACAGAGCCACACCTCCTCCCCCATCAGCCCCACATCCGGGAATATTTTGCCCATCTCGTTTCTCACTTCTTCCCAAAAGGGTTTTATGCCTTTACAGTCATGCCATATGTGTCTCCAAGTTCCCACTTCGTCACATCCTCTCCAGCAGTGGTTGGACGTGTTGGGGTACATTGTGTGGAGCCTCTCTGGAGTGTAGTGCCACTGTGTCATTATTTTGACCCACATTTCCCTAGTTTGTGCCGAGCGGGTCATTCTGGGGATCTGTTTCATTAGGTCCTCCCATTGTTTATCCGTTGGTTCCTCCCCCAATGTTCTGCCCCATTTTATTCTGTATGACAATTTAATGCTTTCCCCTTGTGAGTTTATGTATTTGTATAGAGTTGATACCCACTTTCTCTCCCCCGTGTTGGATATGATGTACGTTTCGAACCCTGTGAGGTCCCTGGTTGCTGCCTCGGTGATTATTGGAGAGTTGAGCCAATGTTTTAGCTGTTCATATCTCTATCTATCACTTTTAGGGATTCTCGTGGTTGCCACGCATGACTCCAGGGGGATGATTTCCTTGTCCATAAACATCTCTCCTATTTTAGTAATGCCCGCTTTCTCCCAGGTGTCATATGCCCCTTGTTCCATCCCTGGTGGAAATAGTGGGTTTCTACAGATGGGTGTAAAGGGTCCGATCACTGTGGTCATTATGCCTTTTTTTGTTTGGCTATCCCATGCTTCTAACGTGGTCTTCATGATTTCGCTTAGCCTTAGATTTTCATGCCTGTGCTGCCTCTGTTTCCAGAGAAGTTCTACCAGTGGGGTCTTTGCTACTGCTCTGTCTTGTTTGGCCCATATCTGTTGCGGATCCCCCCCCCCCCACTCCCTTAGAACTTTTAGCTGTGCTGCCTGATAGTATTTTCTAAAGTGGGGTAGCGCCATTCCTCCTTCTCTGGTTGGGGCCGTGAGGACCTTCCTGGCAATTCTCGGTGTTTTCCCTTTCCATATGAAGGACGATACCATTTTTGTTAAGGTTTTGAAGAACGTGTCTGGGACCCCCACTGGGAGAGCCTGAAAATAATATAGTACCTTTGGGAGGATGGTCATCTTGATTGATTGTATTCTACCCCACCAGGATATCTGTAGTGGGTTCCATCTGTTTAATTCTCTTCGGATGTTTAAAATTAGCGACGGGTAGTTTTCCCCGTAGAATTGTTCTATTTTTGGGGGTACATTTATTCCCAAATATTTAATGCCTTTCTGTATAATCTTGAGGTCCAGTGTTTTTGCCTGCCTTTCTATGTTCGTTCTATCCCCTGCCAGGATGAGGATCTCTGATTTTTTCCTATTTATTTTTAGGCCAGAGATGGTCCCATAGTTTTCTAGTTCTCTAACTGTGGCCGATAAAGTAGATTCAGGGTCCTCTAAGGTTATCAGCATATCGTCTGCATACGCAATAACTTTGTGTTGCTGACCCGCCATTTCTATCCCTTTAATGTGTATTGACTCCCGTATTTTGATTAGGAGGGGTTCTAAGAAGAGAGCGTACAATAGTGGTGATAGGGGGCAACCCTGTTTCGTTCCTCTCGTTATCGTTACCTTGCCAGTAAGTTCGCCATTAATGGCTATTCTGCTGGATGGGGAATTGTAGTTTGCTCTAATACTCACGATATATTTTTCCCCAAACCCCATGGATTCCAGAACCCTAAACAGTATGGACCACTCCACTCTATCGAAGGCCTTCTCGGCGTCTACTGACAGTATCATCGCTGGGGTGCGGGTTATCCCTATTTTTTCGATCAGGTGGGCTAGCCTCCTAGTATTATCGTGGGTTTGCCTGCCTGGAATGAAGCCTGATTGATCCTCGCTAATCAGTTTAGGAAGGAGCGGGGATAGCCTTGTTGCCAGGATTTTGGTATATATTTTTGCATCTAGGTTGATTAGGGAGATTGGTCTGTATGATGCGGGATTAGTTGGATCTTTGCCTGGTTTATGAAACACCAGCACCTTCGCTTCATTCATTGTGGGGGTCACTTTACCGGTGTCTTTGAATGAGTTTAGGAGTCTTGTTAGGGTCGGGGTTAGTATGTCTGCGTATTTTTTATAAAATGGGGCCGTAAACCCATCCGGGCCTGGAGCTTTGTTACTTGGGAGTCCTTTTATGGCTTTATTGACTTCTTCTTCACTGATAGGGGTCTCTAGTGACTGTTTGTCTTCTTCTGAGATTTTCTGGATCTTTAGGGCCTCTAGGTATGAAGTTTGGGCGTTTATATCGGGGTGCTCTGTGGAATAGAGCGTTTGATAATATTGCCTCATTGTTTCCCCCATGTCGTGCGTAGAAGTTTGAGTGGCACCTTTCGCAGCATATAAGGCCTTAATCGTTGTTTCTTTTTGTTTCGCCCTTAGTTGTCGCGCCATGAGTCTGTCTGCTTTGTTCGCTCTTATATAATATCTCTGCTTCAGATAGAGTAGATTCCTTTCTGCGCCCTTCGTACGTAACATCTCTAGTTGGCCTTGTGTATGTTTCAGAGATTTTTTTAATATCTTTGTGGGTTGAGTCGTCAGTTTCTCTTGGATCTCCTCAATTGTTTTTTCCAGCTCTTTTTCCCACTGGTCCCTTTGTTTGTCTCTCGTGATTTTCATCGCTATCATCTTCCCCCTCAAGACTGCTTTAAACGCGTCCCAGACTGCGCTCATTGCGACCTCCCCCGTATCATTTAGTAATAAGTATTCCGTTATCATTTCCCTTATGGCCTCCCCTGCCACTGGGTCATGGATCAGCTCCTGCGGTAACCTCCATTTCCATAGCCCGCTCTTCCCCCCTGGGAGAGTCACGTCCAACCACAGAGGGTCATGGTCCGAGAGGGCTATAGAGCCCTTATCTAGCCCTTGTATCTTTCCCAGTAGTCCCACTGACACCCAGAGATAGTCGATCCTGGACATAGAGTTGTGAACATGTGAGAAATAGGTGTACCCCCTCTGTTCACCCTTCAGTTCCCTCCAGACATCATTTAGAGCCATTTGGTCCATTTGCTGTTTCAAACGTTTTGATGGCGCCCCCTGTCCATGTGTGTTTCCTGTGCTCCTATCTAGCTTTGGGTTCCATGCCAGATTAAAGTCCCCCCCCAGTATCACCTCCCCTCTAGCGAAATCAGTGCGTTTCTGAGAAAGCCATCCTGTCCCTGATTGGGTGCATATATTGAGGCGAGCGTTATGCGACATCCTTCGATCTCTACGTTGGCAAAGGCGTACCTCCCTTCCTTATCAGTTATAGTGTCTAGTGTTTTTACGTCCTTTCCTTCTTTTATCGCTATCAGGACTCCTGCTTTTTTCTCCGTTGTCGTTGCCTGTGCCCATATTTTATATCCTTTTATCCGCATTTTGTGCTTATCTTTAGTTTTGATATGGGTTTCCTGGAGGAGTAGTACATCCGCTTTCCCCCTTTTGAATTGTTTCTCCAGTTTCGTTCTTTTTGTTGGGTGGTTCATGCCCCTGATATTGTAGGTCATAAAGCGTATCATCCCCATTCTATTTTGTTTGTATGCCATTGCCTCCGGTCCCCTTCTGTTCCCGATTCAACTCTTTGTTTCATCCGATCCCTCCCATTCCCTTGAACTTCCCTTCCCCCCCAACTTTGAACTTTAAACCAACCAAACTGTCCCCCGAGTAGGGCGAGGGTTCCTATTGACGCTAGGGCGTTGCGCCCTTCGCTCCCTGCCCTCCATACCCTCGGGGGGGTATGTTATGGGGATTCCTAAACCCCACTGAACCATTTGTCTTTACCTGGTTCCAGACCGTTGGGTCTCGACCAGGCCGCCCTCCTTGAATTGTCCGTTCCGCTCCGCACCCGCGTCCCCCCCCGACTGGGTCTTCAGTGACAACGTATCCATGTCTGTCCCCCAGGCATGTGTTATTCTTGTATTCCTCATGGTACCTTTCTCCGGGTGTCTCTCCCTGGATTTGCATTCTTCCGCTTGCTGGATTCCCAGCCCATAGGTTTTCTCGTTCGTTCTCTCCTGTTTGTGGCCTCCCCCTGCTCCATCTGCTCCATCTCTTCGTCTTGTAGTCCCATCGTGCTGAGGCCTTCTTCCAGCGTGGTCACTCTTTTCTGTTTTCCTTCCCACGTGAACAGTAAGCCAAACGGGAAGGTCCATTTGTAGCGGATTTGTTTTTCAATTAGCACTTTCACCAGAGGGGCCATTGCTCTTCTTTTTTGGAGGGTTATTAGTGCCAGGTCCTGATACAGTTGGATGTCTTGCCCATTCATTTTAATATGTTCCAATTCCCTGGCTCTCCTGAGGATCTGCTCTTTCTGCGGGTAGGAGGATAGCGCCACCAGAACATCACGTGGTCTTTCCCCTGGGGCCCCCGCTCTTTTCGGTCCTACCCTGTGGATTCTGTCGATTCCGATATCCTCAATGTCTTGTGTTCCCAGGATGTCTCTGAATACCTCCTTCACTGCCTCCTTCAGATCTTTGTCCAGCACTGATTCCACCATGTTCTTGATTCGGATGTTGGAGCGTCTGGAGCGGTTCTCTAAATCCTCACATTGTAGTTCCAAGTTGTGAGTGAGTGTCACCAGGTGTTCTTGCGTTTCACTTGCTTGTCTCGTGTCTTCTTCCAGACTTTGCACCGTTTTTTCCACAATGTCTGTTCTTTCTTCTAGGTTGTTTATGTCTATTCTCATATCTTGTACCGCCTGTTTCATTTCGTTCTTCATGGATGTAAATTGTTCCTGAACTGTGGACATGAATTTCTCCTGCAGGTCCATGAACCAGGTTTGCATGTCCTCCCTGGTCAGTGGTTGCTGTTGTTGGGATAGTGGTTCTGCTTCCCCCATGGGGTATTCCTGGGCTCTTCCTCTCGGTTGTGGTGTCCCCTCTGTTGACCACATTTGTAGAATGTCGGCCCCTTGTTTCGCTGTTTGGGGAGTTTGCTGGATGGGGTTCCCCTTTCCTTTTGCTCTAGACATGATAGGGCGCTCCGTCTGATAGTCTATATGGTTCCTGCGCCTTCTTGTGACCCTTCGATGGGGCCTCTCGCTTTCTTGTCCTCGGAGGTGTTCTTAATTGTTGTGGGTCCTGCGGTATTGTGCTTCACCTTCCTGGGTTCCCCCCTTTCTTCACCCCTGTCTTGTCGGGGGACTTGTGAGGTGGCTCCTTGTGTCCCAGGGGGAAAATAGTTGGTGCCAGAGAGAGGTTTTTTTTTTTTCCCTCCTCCTGTGAGTCCCCCCCCCCGGGGTATGTGCGCACAGGGCTGGCGCTTAATTTCTGCCCCCCCCCCCGGGCCTGCTCACCTTGCCTCTGTATCTTCCTGTGCGCTCCGTGCAGGGCGGCCCCCGCGGCTCCTCACCCGCGGTCCGCCCTGCTCGCACTGCTTTCTCCTGGCGCCGCAGCCGCTCCGCTGGACGCCGCTCTCCCCTCACCTCGGGGCGGCGCGGGGGCAGCGCAAGGGCGGCTCCGTTCTTCGGGATCCGCTGTGTCCCCGATCCCGCTCACACGCCGGCCGATGCCACTCAGTCACCCGGCGCCGCGCCGGAGGACCCCTGCGACGCGGGACCAGCTCTTTCGGCCCCGATGGGGGAGGGGGCGGTTGCCTCGCTCCTCGGCGGCGCACGTCTATCCTCCGCGCCTGTTTCCTCGCTGGGGGGGGGGGGGTGTATTATGGGGGCAGCTTGGTAGTCGGGGGGGGGGGGCCGAGGGACGGCCCGTCACGGCTTCGGTCGTGCTCTTTACGGCGGCCCGGGCGGAGCGCGGTTTAGCTGCGACTCCTCACCCTGGCGGCCATCTTGGATCTCATGGAGGGCTATTTTTAAGACTATTTTCCCGGGGGCTTTGTATACCTCGGCCATGGAACACGGCTTTAAGGTAACTCCATTCTTGGCACTGTCCCCCGGTTGCTCTGTCCAAAATGTTAAAAAATGTGCTCGCAATGAGGCACTTGGTACCACATGTGGTGGGGATGCCTGGTGATTCAGGTATACTGGTCTGAATTACTTAGCTGGCTCAAGGATATAGCGGGCACCTGTCCGTCCCTGCTTGCTCTGGAGGTCCTCTTGGGAAGCCCATGCCAGACGCTGAGATGAATGGCTTCCCAAAAGTTGTAGGGGCAATGTTGAGAGCAGGGAGAATGGCCCTGGCTCAAAAATAGAAAAGCCCCTTCGCCCCTTCTAAAGCGGAATGGCTTAATAAGTTATGTGCTATCTTTATCTACGAGAAGCTGTCGGCCCTATCTAATGGTACTATGTCTTCCTTTGCTCAGGAATGATGGTTGTCCTTTTGAATGAGGAATGTGATTCCATGAGACTGTGAATCCTTGATGCAAGCGGCGCCACTGGAGTGCTCTCTGTGCTGCCTCATTTTAACCTCTATCTGACTGAACGATTTGGAGAGGGTTTAACCTCACTTTGTCAACCTGCCTGAATGGTTTTAGCTTGATCTTTTTCATCCTTCCCACGCTGGATGGAAGAGGGATACTACCGCAATGTTCAACAGCTGGTAAGTGATGGTTTAAGGAAAAGCGCAAAGTATGGCGAAGCGCAACCTTAAACTGACTGTTTTTTCGATGTCTATTCTTGTCTTCTGTTTTTCCTGCAAGAATACACTTGGGGCTGCTTAATGGATGGAATGTTCAAGGTTAATGCATCTGAAGTGCTATGTCCAAAATAAAAGCTTTTTGGTGTTAAATGGATGTTCTCGTTTACTTTTGTTCATGAGCCTGGAGCCAAAGGTGTCAGGACAGTGTCCACCCAGGTCTCCTCTGCATGCAACACATGCATGCATGCGACCCGTGCATGCCTGTGCCCCTGACTTCACGACCATGACAGATTTCCTAAGATTTTGTTTGAACATCAGACACGAGGGAAATTCTTTACTCCAGGCATAAGGACCTGTATAGTGACAGTGCATGCTGACAATGTGATGGCGTAAGAGTAGAGATGCTAAAACACGTCCTTATTGAATGGAGGAAACGCGTACAGCAGTGGGAAGGACCACTCCACTTCGAACGCTTGCAGAATCTTTTGCACATCCGGTTGACACTGGTGGCAAAGAGATCCACTTGTGGGGACCCCCAAAGGGCAAAGATCTCCAGGAGAATCTCCTGAGCCAGCTCTCACTCGTGAGAGACCGTGCTCTGCCTGCTCAAAGCATCCGCCACCACGTTTTTGTCTCCGACCAGATGAACTGCTGAGATGGAAATTTCCTGCTGGATGGCCCAGAACCAGAGCTGCATCGCCTCTCTGCAAAGGGGGAGAGACCCAGCACCCCCCCTTTTTGTTGAGGTAGTGCATGGCCACTGTATTGTCCATCAGAATCAGGACATTCTTTCCTCGCACAGACGGCAGAAAAGCCTTCAGGGCTAACCTGACAGCCCTCAGCTCCAACAGACTGATATTGAGTCTGGACTCTGACGGAGACCAACGACCACTGACTCAACTCGTTGGCATGAGCGCCCCATCCCGTGAGGGATGCGCCTCTCACGATCGTTACCTCTGGCCAGGGTAGCCAAAATGGAGCCCCCTTCATCAGATTGCCTTTGACGGCCCACCACAGAAGATCCTGGGCGACCGAGGGCGGCACCTGAACAGGGTACGACATCCTGCCGGAGGACTGCGACCACTGCATCTTGAGAGCCCATTGAAGAGATCTCATCCACAACCTGGCCTCTGGCACCAGAAGAATGCAGGATGCCATGAGGCCAAGCAACCTCAAGAACTCGAACGCCGGGAGACTGAGCATGTTGAAACATGTGCACCATCTGCAGAATGTGATAAGCCCTCACCTGAGGAGGCGAACACTGCCCCAGGGATGTGGCGAGCACTGCTCTGATGTACTGGGGCCGTTGGGTAGGTGTCAAGTGGGACTTCTTTAAGTTGAGGGAGAAGCCCAGCTCGTGAAGGGAGTGGCAGGTGACCGAGATGATCCAGGACTTGCTCGGGAAAGCACACCCTGATCAACCAATCGTCCAGGTAGGGGTAGACGTGAATCTCCCCTTTCCTGAGATAAGCTGCCACCACCACCATGAGCTTGGTGAAGACCCCCTCGGGGCGAAGGTCAATCCGAACGGCAGGACCTGAAACTGAAAATGCGAGTCGCCAACCGCGAACCTCAGGTACTTCTTGTGCTTGGGGTGAATCGGCACATGAAAGTAAGCGTCCTTGAGGTCGAGAAATACCAATCGGTCCTGAAGTTGAAGGGCCTGGAAGACTTGAGAGAGAGTAACCATCTTGAACTTGTCCTTCCTGAGGAGCTTGTCCAAACCACGCAAGTCCATGATGGGTGTCAATCCCCAGTCTTTTTTCGGGATCAAAAAATATGGGGAATACCATCCCTTGTTCCTCTCTGATACATTCACCAGTTCTATGGCGCCTTTCTCCAGCAAGGATTTGATTTCCTACGCAAGGAGCGGATCCAGACTCTTCAAAGAGAGATTCCCTGGTGGACTGTCGTGTGGCCTCTGCTGGAAAGGAAGACAGTAGGCGTGGGCTATGATCTCCAGAACCCACACATCTGAAGTAATGGCACGCCATTCTACAAGATGCTGCACCAGTCTTTCCCCCAACTGGCGAACCATGGGACATGGCCTCATGACTGAGCTGAAGCGGCTGCGGCAGTGCCTCAGGGCAAAGAGGCAACTGCCCGAGCGGCCTTGGCACCTCGAGTACCTTGTTTTCCACCTCTGGTACTCCTACGGTGGCCCTTTTGACTTGCAGCTTCCCTCAATCTATCAAAGGAAGAGTAGGACGAAAAGGTGGAGGTTGGCGAACTGCAGTGCTCAACGACTTTGCTGCAGCTTTGGAGGTCTGCAACCTCTCAAGGCTCTTCTCAGCCTTGCTGCCAAAAAGATGTTCACCATCAAAGGGCATGTTGAGAAGCCGGGCCTGTATGTCAGGAGCAAACCCGACTTCCGCAACCACGCAAATCTGCGCATCACGGTGCTCGTCGTCATGGACCGGCTGACACAGTCTGCCATGTCCAGACCCGACTGAACGGATTCACACATGGCATCCTTGCCACCCTGGACGAGGCCAAGAAAACCAGCCCGTTCCCCCCCTTTGGGAATATGTTCAGCCGCCAAAGAGACACAATTCCACAGAGTGAGTGTGAAACGTGCTAAGGCACACACAGAGTTGACTGCCTGTAAAGCCATACCCCCTGAAGAAAACACTTTCTTCGCCCAGCCATCAAAACGTTTGTCGTCCCTATGAGGAGGGATGGTAGGGTACGACGCCTGCTTTGCTGGGCCATAGCCGCCTGCACTACCAAACTCTCTGGAGTGGGGTGCATAGTCAAGTAGCAGGGGTTGCTACTGGCTGGATGGTATTTTTTCGGCAACGACTTGCTCACTGCCGGGAGACATTCTGGAGCAGTCCAAGCTGCCACCACTCTTCTCTATAAAGCCACATGAAATGGCAGCACCGGGTCAGTGGGTGGATCTTGGTCAAGGATATCTGTCAGGTCATCCTGCAGAAAATCCACTGGTGGCGCAGACCACCCCAAGTACTCCGTCAGCCTCTACATGAGTCGCCTGTACGAAGATTCAGCATGCGTACCAGGCTCAGGCCTGCTAAACTCAACCTCCGGGGAGGTATCAAGACCACTGGCGTCATGCAAAGACTTATGCAGGTCTTCCAACTGGCTATGACCAGATAACGGGTCATCAGGAACCTCATCAAGAACCAAACCTTCCTCAGACCCTTCATCCACCTCAGAGATGTAATCCAGAGGCTGGAATAATTCCCTGGATGAGGGCACAGATAAAGGCTGAAATCCAGGCTTTACTGACTTCTTCAGGGCCTTCCTCAGAGTTTCCACCGATGCACGGAGTACCAATTTCGGTTGGGTGATATTGTATGTAAATATGTGCTCTGTAAAGCGCTTTGGATTAAGGCGCTACATAAATAACATCATTATCATTACCTCCGGTACACAAAAGGATTCGAGGGCGTCGCCAAAATCGGCGTCGACGTCTAGCGTGGCGCCGATGGCTTCGACACAGGCATCAAGGGCAGTGCCCCGAGCGTGTCCTTCGACAGCCTTCGATGACTTCCTCGGAGGCGGAGCCTCGAGAAAGTCCCTTGACGGACATGGCGCCAATGACATCAACCTCTTCTTAGAAGACCTCACAGGCTCTACCGGTCTCGAGGGCGTCGAGGACCGGGACCTGGAGCGGGCATGGTTAGAGCAATCCACCTTATCCGACCGGGACCTCGAAGGTTCCCGGTGATCGCACCGACCCCCCGAGCCCAAAGGCATGCGAACGGTGGCCCTAGCACGTTCCTTGCCAGCTTCTCTCGAAGGCACGGACGGAACGGAGCCCTACAACTCGAAAATCGCCATCATTTCTTTACGAAATGCGTCCCATTCCGCAGGAGAGGAATGCTTGGTAGGACAAGCTACCTGCCGTCTGGTGGAGTCACCGGACGAGGAAGGCGACCGGTGATGACGCTGCCGCAAGTGCCTCGAAGAAGCAGAGGAATGCCCGGGAACCACTCCGGGACCGAGACCCCCTGGATTTATGCCGACAATGCGGAGAGTCGCCCCTCGAATCGTCGGTCGAAAGCCCAGCAGATTTCGACTTTCAGGGCTTTCGTCACAGTCATCGGTGGCGTGGTCCTCGCCGAGGCACCAGAGGCAGACATCGTGCGGGTCCGTAAGTTCGAGAAACCGATAGAATCAGAAGAACTGAGGCGCGCCGAGATCTCCGAAGCGAACACGTTCGCGGAAAGAACGGATCTGATGCTACGGCGTTGTGCGTCCTATTTATAAAATCCGGTGACGTCGGCTCGACGGAGGCCCTCGAGGACAGCGCATCGACATCATCGACGCAGAAAATTTTCCGAAGCAGCACAGCTGTGGCGATTACCTGTCATAGATGTGGAATACGTCAGAGGAACCAATCCCTTCGAATAATATGTTCTTTGGAAGTTCAGTGCTCCTGGACAGGGAAAGAGAGAGAAAGAGAGAGAAAGACAAAGAGAGACAAAGAGAGACAAAGAGAGAGAGAGAAAGAGAAATAAAGGGAGAAAAATAAAGGGAGAAAAATAAAGGGAGAAAAATAAAGGGAGAAAAATAAAGGGAGAAAAATAAAGGGAGAAAAATAAAGGGAGTAAAATAAAGGGAGTAAAATAAAGGGAGTAAAATAAAGAGAGAAAAATAAAGAGAAATAAAGAGAAATAAAGAGAGAGAAATAAAAGAGAGTTCTCATTGCAATATTGAATTCCTTCTTCTGGCTACATGTCTATGTTTCATGTGCATTGTGCCTGCAATCCATTAAATGCCTATACTTTCACAAGATCATGTACGCATGTGCGCGTGTGTGTGTGTGTATGCATTTGTGCACGCGCCAATCCCCCTCTTCTTGTAAGCATATCATGACAGAGATTCTAACCTTAACCATCTCTATTTCTTTCCCCAATAAATTCATCACATATACGAATAATCCATGTCATGCTTCAATAACTGTGCCAAGTCTTCCTTATTCTTCTTCGTCAGTGCCTCACCCTGCTTATGCTTGTCTTATAAATACATTTTACTTTAACAAACCCCAAAAAAATCTAAATAATGCACTCCTTTTCTTGTGAAATGACAAATTACTCACTGTAGTGACTAGCGTACTCTTAGTCCTTTAGTCCCCTTTCCTCCATACTGCATGGGTGTCCCTTCCTAGGGACAGACGGAACCTTTTTCACCAGAAAAACCTTCCAGTTAAATTTCAAGGGGGTGCTTCCCTGGGAGCATTCGCTACCCTTCCCCTGCCCACCGGCATCATTCCTGAGTCCCCATTGATGCATCGACAATATTTAACATTTCCTAATGGCACCAGTATTATTAGGGAGGGGGATGGTGGGGCGTATGGAGGAAAGGGGGACTAAGGACGTTTGTGACTATGGTGAGTAACTTCTAATTACTCTTACGTCCTGTCCCCTTTCCTCCATACTGCATAGGCGATTATAACTGAGTGTAGCCACAGGGTGGAGAGGAGACCCTCATTAATCAAACAAGTTCCTTAGAACCGCCTGTCCGAAAGCCGCGTCTGACTTAGAGCCGGCGTCCAAACTGTAATGATTACAGAAAGCCGAAGGGCTGGCCCAGGTGGCCGCCCTGCTTATGACTTGCCACGGAACCTGCTTTTGGAATGCTGTGATCTTGGCTCTGACCGCGTGAGCGTGCATGTTGGCTGGCAGCAGCTTGTGCTGCCCCTCATAGGCCTCTTTGATGGCCACAACCATCCACCGTGCAATAGAAGCCTTGGATGCCTGATAACCGGGTCTGGAGCCCCCAAAGGTGACAAAAAGTGCGTCAGACTTGCGGAAGCCCTTTGTCGTGTCCAGTTAGAATTTCAGAGCGCATCCGACACCCAGACAGTGCAAGACTCTCTGAGCCTCGTCCTTGGGCTCCGCAAAGAATGTAGGTAAGACCATTTCCTCGTTTAGATGGAAAGCAGAGGGTACCTTAGGTAGGAAGGCCAGATGAGTCAGCAGGACCACCTTATCCCTGTGCAACGTGGTATGGGGTTCTGATGCCACCAGAGACTGGATCTCACTAACTCTGCAAGCAGTGGGGAGTCCTACTAGCAGCGCTGTCTTAATGGTGACCAGCCTGATGTCCGCAGACGCCATTGGCTCGAATGGTTTGTGTGCCAAGGTGCCCTTACACCACATTGAGTTCCCAAACGGGGTGTGGCTTTTTGATGGGTGGGTAAAGCCTGGACAAGCCCACCAGATGTTTCCTGACTATCGGGTTGGAAGAGAAGACCTCCTCTGAATTTCTGTAGGCCCCTATGGCTGCCAGATAGGTGCAACATGTGTCTGGATGCACTCCTGAGTGCGCGAGGTGTGCCGAGAAGGAGAGCACATCGTCCAGCGTGCACATCAGTGGATCGATCTCCTTAGAGTCTGCACAGTGACAGAAACGGCTCCATTTACTAGTATATTGGCTCCTGGTGGCTTTGCTCCCAGCGCCCTTGATGATCTCCAGGTTAGCCTGTGATAAGCTCAGGTGCTGGAGTGGGATCTGCTCAGGAACCACGCTGCAAAGGTTAACTTCTGAGGAGCGGGGTGGATAACCTTGCCACATTGCTGGGACAGGGGGTGTGCTGGACCCAGCAGAAGGTGAATGGGTGGTCTGTCCGTGAGGTTGAGATATTCGTTGAACCACAGTCTCACGGCCATAAAGGAACTAGCAAGATGATGCTGAGGTGTCATGATGCCTACCCCCGGGCATCCGGATCAAGCCCATCAGCCTGTCTGGAGCAGGCATCCAGACATTTACAAAAACCCCAGCAGCCCCAGCTAGGGGCTGTCTGGGTTCGGTCCTGGCGCTGTAGGCACACCAGGCTCATAATAAAAATCAGTCCTGGCGCCATAGACGCCAGGCTCGTAGACATTACTTACCTCATGCAGACCATGCTGCAAATAAATCCAAGCCAGCTTGAGGCCTGGATGGGACTATTTTACTACAGGGACTATTTTTTTTACTCGGGTGTGGTCCTGGGGAACTTCTTTCCTGGGACTACTTTGGAGGCTATTTAAACCACGCCCGAACAGCAGCACATGCTTTGTGTTATTCTGCATCCAGCAGCATAACTCTCACCGTGCCTGCAGCCAGTCTTCTGCCACACCCGCGTGCCTACAGCCAGCATCCAGTCTTCTGCCACGCCCGCCTCGAATCCGGAGCTCCTAGAATAAAGAGGAAGAAAAGGACAAGGTTAGAAAACAAACTTATTTCAAATTCCTCACCTGATTCCGGATCCATTTCATCTCCCAACCTGGAAAGTACATCAGTCCTGCACGTGTCGCTTCGCCAGCTCCAGCATGGCGCCATACTCACCAGTTCTCACGGCATCTTTCGATCCGGCACTGTCTCCATCATTTCTTCGCCGTACTCCGGCACCTAGGGGCACAAGAATAACAAGGTGAGCCAAGGGAATCAACAAATACCTCTTACCACCATAGACTTACCTGATTTACCACCGGCGGTATGATTCTCCATATCTTCATATGCCGCATCTGAAAAGAGGGAGAAAAACACTTTAACGCATGCAATAGTTACCGGACAGCGTTGGGCAACACAGACTCTTACCTGAACGCCAACAGCAGCTACGAGCCCTTCTTCTCATGAACTCAGTTGCAACTTAAGGAAGGAAGGGGACAAGAGTGAACATCGGGCACATTGAACTCTTTGAACTTGATACTTACCAATCCCGCCTGGGACTTCAGAGTCAATGCTTACCGGAACTCTCCCAAAGCCTTCAAACCAGTGAAGTAACTGGTATCTACGCGCCCCTGCAAGACACGCAGGATGGAGAGCTCATCTTTTACAAACATAAGGTGAGGTTACTATGGGGATGTCGGAGGTGATTAGTGGGGGAGAGCGAGAACAGTTGGGAGGCCATCACTAAAACCCACAGGTGGCTAATCCCTGTGTCCACTTGCAGGAAAATACTTCTTTGGGTCCAGCAGCAAGACTAGGCGGGCCAGTCCAGACAGTCATCTCTGCACTACGCATCACGTTGACGGAGACCGCAGCTGTCCGGGTCCGATCGACACCCCTGTGGGGTCCAGGTGAGCGTAACATGAGGTGACAAGCTTCCTTTATCTTGCGGAGTACCCAGAGGATCAGGGGTGTGAGAGGAAAGGCATAGGCTGTCATGACTTCCCATTGAATCTGCAAAGCGTCGCCCAGGAAGCTGGGGCCCCGTCCCTACCAAGTGGCTAACTGATGGCACTTCCTGTTCTTCCAGGAGGCAAATAGATCCACCCGAGGATGGCCCCATGTGTTGAAGACCAACTGATCGCTCAATTGCCACTCGTCATTATTCGCTCCCAGTCTGCTGAGCTCGTCCACTTCCAAATTGGCCTGCCCGGGAGGTAGCTTTTTATTAATCCAAGGCCCATTCCCACATGCTGACCGCGAAGTTGCACAGTGGAGGGGACCTGGTACCCCCCTGCTTGTTGACAGTACATGCTGGTGGAGTGTTCGGTCTGGATCAGGAAAGTCTTGCCCTCAATGAGTGGAAGGAAGGCTCCGATGGCTAGCCAGATGGCACTGAGCTCCAGCCAGTTGATATGCGACTCCTGCTCCTGCCGGGTCAAGACACTGTGGACGCTCTGGCTGTCCAGAGTGGCTCCCCAGCCCTCTCGGGAGGAGGCCGCAGAGATGGTGAACTGCGGGGGCAGCTGCTGGAAGGGCTTGCTTGTCCGCAGGTTGCAGTCCCTAGACTACCACGTGAGGTCCAAGTGGAGAGAAGGCGGTATGATGATCACCTCCGCTTGGGAGCCCTTCTCCTGATTCCATGATGCTGCAAAGTGCAGCTGTAATTTCCTCATCTGGAGTCTCGTGTCTGGCACGGCCAGAAGGACCACTGCCATGATACTCAGTAAGTGCTGGTACCACCAAGCCAAGGTCACTGCTCTAGTAAGGAAGTGCGTCGTGGCCCTCTTGATGGCTGTAATCTTGTCCTCCGAGGGAAATACCTTCTCGGAGCACGTGTCCCAGATGAGGCCCAGGAAGGGAGGCTATGCGTGGGCTGCAGCTGAGACTTCTTGAGGTTGATAGTAAACCCCAGGTCATGGAGCGTGTTCATAAGCAAAGGAGGTGTGGGTAACTGCGTCCGGGGATCTCGCCCTGACGAGCCAGTCATCCAGGTACGGGTAGACATGATGGCCCTGGACCCCAAGGAGGGCTGCCACTGCATTCATGAGTCTGGTGAATAGCCTGGAGGCTGAGTTGAGGCCAAAGGGCAGCACCTTGTACTGGAAATAACAGCCCATGATCCTGAAGCGTAGGAAGGATCGATGTGGCTGCCAAATCCTATTGTGTAAGTAGGTGTCCTTCAGATCCAAGGAGCACATCCAGTCTTCCCTGGCTAGAGTCTCTGAAATGGGTGCTGGCATAACCATCTTGAATTTGATGGAGAAAGGCAGAGGTTGAGGGTGGATAGGTCCAACACAACTCTCAGGCCAGCCTGGTTCTTCTTCTGTATTGCAAACATCCTGGTATAGAAGCCTAATCTACTCTGGGAGGCTGATACTACTTCTAGTGCCTGCCTCTCGACAAGTGACTGGATCTCCGCCAACAGAGTTGCCGTCCCAATCTATGGGAGGGGAGGAGGGAGAGGTATTGGTAGGCGGTACCCCATGGATACAACAGATAGGATCCAGGGGTCAGCAAAGTTCTGGCGCCAGAAATGCACGTGAGAGGCAAGCCTGCCACCCACGGGAGACACGTGGACCCGAAGGGACGAGTCATGCCTTTTTTCCTTATGAGGCTGCTGCTGAGGAGGGCGACTGGAGGAAGCCCTTGCTCCCCATGCCCATTTGTTGCTTGCGCCGTTGCTTAATCTGCGAGCAGTCCGGTTGTCTCGACCTCCGTTCCTGGAATCCCCGGAACCTGTCGAACGCCTGCCCCTTGTCGGAGCATCGATGCAACTGGTTGTACGCCTTGGGCGTGGGCTTTGTCAGGATCGATAAAGATTTTGCAGTCTGTGAGCTGTTCTTTTCATCTAATTCCTCGTTGTTGAGAGGGAAAGAGGTCACAACCCTCGTACTGAAGGTCCAATATGCGATCCTGGACGTCAGGGTTAAACTTAGTAGTTCGAAGCCAGGCCGTCCTTCTCATGTCTGTGGCGATGCAGATGGCCGGGCCAGAGGTATCGATGTGGGTCACAGTGGACTTAATGATGTCCTGCGCTACCAGCCTGGCTTCTCCTAGACCCGCCTTGAAGCATGCCTGGCTCTGCACCGGAAGTTCCAAGAGGAAGTCTGCTCTTTCCCGCCAAAGCTTCTGTTTAGCGGCTGCTAGCATGGAATCGATGTTGGCCTGACGCAGGTGCAGCGAGGCGTTGGAGTACAGCTTCTTCCTGTATGCCTCCAAGATCATCTCCTCCTCGTCTAGCCATGCCGAGGAGGCCTAGAGTAGAGTGACGCTGCAGTGATCACTGAAGAGTGCGGTTGAGGGTGTGCCGACAACCAGAGTGTATCCCCCTCCATCTGTCTATACTTGGCATTGAGGCGCCGATTGACAAGTTGGGCTGGGTGTGGCTTGAGCCAGCCCTTCTTGGCTAGTGCCACAATGTCCTTCTGCATCGGGATACCCGTCTCGGTAGGTGGTCTTAGGATGAGCATTTCTGCTAAGACCCCCCTCCTCGGGCTGCTCTACACCTTGGGTTGAGGAAGGCCCAAATATTCTGGCAAGCCGGTCGTGGAAGGCCTTTGCCGATGGCGGAATGTCAGGGTCCTCCTCCTCGTCCGTGTACACCAGAGTGTCCGCCTGGTCAAGAGCGGGTGGAGGGGTGCTGGGCGCCGTGGGCTGTGGTGTGGAGACCCAAGCCGGAGGCTGGTGCGGGACTGCCTGCACTGGGGGAGGCAGAGGAGCCGGAATCGAAGGAACCAGTAGGGGCAGCAGGGGCTGCGCTGGGGCCTCTGGTGCCAGAGCCATGGGAGGAATGACTATGGGCGCTGGTAGAGTGACCAGAGGGAGCAAGTCCCTAACAGCATCCCGTAGGATGGCCCCCATCGGGGGGGGGGTTCACATCAGCAAAAAGAACCTTTCGAAGAACCGGTCTTCGGGTGCAGAAGAGGAGGAAGGAGATATTGATGGAGTGGCTGGGCGAAAATAGCGTCTCTCCTTTGGGCCTCGATTTCTGTTTAACACATTTCTTCAATTCCTCTGGACGCGACCCTTGAGAGCTACCTCCACCTAGCTAGCCTGTACTTCAGTGCGGGTGGAGTCCGTGCGCCCACACGGTACAACTTTCCCAGCCGTGGTCAGGGCCCTAGGCAGCGGAGGCAAAGAGCTTGGGAGTCAGGCATAGGGAGGAGCCCCTCACAGGCTGGACACCTGCTGAAGCCTGAGGACCAAGTACCTGAATGACAAAAAGATAGAAGAATCTGGGGAAGAGCGCGTGGAATTACATGGCAGGGCCCAACCGAGGAGCGCTGATGAAATCGGTCTGTTCCTGTCGATGTGGAAAAGGGGACTGGGGAGTGGCGCCTCTGCGCAGAGTCAGAGTAGAGCATTCTCCTAGGGCCGCACCCCCACACGCCTCATAATTTAAAGGGAAAGAAGGTTTTTCTGGTGAAAAAGGTTCTGTCTCCCGTCCCTATGAAGGATCGCCCATGCAGTATGGAGGAAAGGGGATGGGACGTAAGAGTATAATACTAATCAAGGTGTGTGCATCTATAAAAAAATACTTCTTTTCTCAATACAACTGTTTAAATATATCATGCCTCTTTGTCCATATTGTGTGTGACCTTAGCCGCCTTGCGAGCACTTTCCCTCACTACCCACTGCTTCCTCATTCCTAATACAAATTTTGTATTTTTGCCAAAAAAGTGCATTTATCATATTTATTCTTGCTATTCCTTATAAATATTTACTGTGCTAATTCATTATTACACCAGCCTACTTTTTAATGTAATTTGCACTTACAAAACTGCATTTTTAATCTCGGCGCTATGCTTCTCAATTTGTGTGATTTTAGACACATTTTTCCTTTCATTCTGAAAATACCCTTTTATTGCATAGTTATACTGTATGGTGAGGGAAACCCTGTCCCCCTTCTTGGTGCCTCTCCAATCTGCTCTGGTCTTGGTGTACATGCTTAAAGCTTCATGTATAACACCCTTATGATTCTCCATTATATTGCAGTGCATAACCCATGCATTCACTCTGTCCCCAACTACCAGTATTCTCGGCATTGTGTTCACTACAGCACTCTTTTGTGTGTTTATTTCAACTATATTTTTCAAAAATGGCCCATCAATTACCAACAAAAAAACGGCTACTTACTCAACATAAAATCAATAATTCAGGGGCGCTTTAATGTGTGTCCACCAAAATCGGCATTCAACACCAACCCCACTAAATGACCAACCACCCGTTACAATGGAAAGTGACTTGTTTAACCCTAAACAGTGACTCAATCGGGCCTCTCCAGCTCTCACATACACAATAACTGGGAGCAGACTCCTAAGTGCAAAATAATATATTCAGAATACAGTTCAACCAAATATGGTTCTCCTGGCTAAACAAACACTTCAAAACCTACACCCTTGCTTGACTTAAACCATCAAGGGTTTAATTTACCCGACAATATTTTAATCCTATCCAGCACTTTCTCTTAGCATCTGTTTTTGACAATTGTGCACTAATGCCATAGTAAATGCTGTTTCTCAAAACCTATTTGTCAATTTACTCAAGAAATTTCAAAACTGCACAACCAAATCACTAAACATGTTTTTGCACACGTATTACACATATTAGCTTCATCTCTACTGATTGTGGTCACATTTCCATAAATCGTCATTCATTTTTCATTTTTAATCACACATACACTTTCATTCCTGCCAACACAGGCAGCAGGCTGCTCTTTTCTGTGTATAAAGCTTAGCTCACAGCTGTTCTAATTTGCAGGATTTATCCCATGTTTTCAACTTCAAGGCAGCTTCTGTCTTTTCCTACAACCATTAATTATTCTGCCAACTTATCTCTTTAGCCTTGAAAAAAAGCGTTTCGCTATTCTTAGCGCGGTTTTGACAATAAGTCTTCATTGTGTACTGTCAGCACTAGCCTTTGTTAGCTGAGCATTACATACAAAAAGTGATCATATCACTGACATTTTAATTAAAAAAAATATATGTCTTATTAGATTTCCTTTCCCAAGCAGAAAAGGAATGTGATGTCGGATTGAATGTCAATTTGATTTAAAACCCCCATTTATCCTTTCTTCCTAACTGCGTAGTTCCCTGTATGAAGCACAATTATTTTCTCTCACACATCCTATCTTATCTGTTCTTAGTTTACATGATGTGCCTTGCAGATTATTACTGTGCAAGACAATTTGGTATATTAAAGCTGTCAAGTATGTATATAAAACTAACCCCCTAGCTACCGACACTCAGCCGCTTCAAGGGTGCAAAGTAGGCACAATTTTTTACAGCAATTCATTATTTTGCCTGGTTCTTTCTCCATAGCATTTCAGATAATGCATATGAGCGCGCTCATCAATTGTTTGCTCACACATACTCTTTTCCACTACTTTCTGCCTATTTCTGGGTTGGTGCAAATCACCTTCCTTAAATAAATAATATAATTTCTTAACTTGTCTCAATCTTTTTATAACTCATTATCGCTCTTCGATATCAATTTAAAACAGACAAACCAGTTGACTTTTTTCACATTAATCCTCAGCGCTCTTCACTTTATTTCTGCCCCCAAATATACCCCTATCAGAGTTTGAGTCATTCCTTATCATAAACCTGTTTATGTGCCACCTATTTACCCCCTTGGGGTTTTGAAATTACTCCTTCTAGACCTGCCTGGAGGTAGGAAACTGGGCTCTCAGACGCTCTTCAGACAGCCACACGGACACGGTCCGAGGAAGGATGAAATCCATTGAGAGGTCAGAGGGGAACAGTTAGTAACCTCCCTCATGCGTGTCACCAGAAGCGAATGATCAACCAAATCAAAGGCTGCAAGGGGTCTTGGACCAGGATAAAGGAACGGAAACCCGGATGAGATTTCACAGCCATCTTTATTACAGGTTCAGAAGACACTGGAAACAGCACACTGAGCTGCTACAATCAGCTTGCTTATATAGGCTTATTGCAATTACATAATGTTTTTATGCAAATTCAGGATACATTTCCATTTGGTTCTCTTAACTAGAATATAAGCCCTCCTGTTCTTTGATTGGTTGGCTTAACTGTAACTCAACAAGCCACATTAGCTCATTTTTGGCATGCTCCGTCTGACTGACGCAGACTGATCAGCCCATTCCAGTCTCAGCTAAACATAATTAAACATATTTAAACCCATGCCAAGAAACAGTTCGCATCAGCTCTCGAGGCTCTGCCAAATCTTCCTGGCAGCTCATACCATGAAAACCTCCATGAGCTAATCTCATTTGTTGCCAAGTAAGCAGCTTTTCTGTCTAATTAGTAGCCTTCCCATTCTCTTATCTGATTTACTATCAATCATTGTCTGCTTTCTCTGCCAAGAAATTCTAAATATACCAACCCAGACATACTTCACCTCACAGTGAAATGCTGCCAAAGAATATTCCACCAGCAGTAGGATTCAGCTCTTTTAACACGCGACTCCGAAGCCATTTTGTTATCTGGCATCCATTTTAGAATCTATTTAAGCCTGTTCAGCCTAGATGTTTGGCAACCTACAGTGAGTTATTTACTTTTGAACCTAACCCTTTTTCTATCCAGTTTTCAGATATTTGTAAATATTCATGATGTACGTGTAATACCCTCCATCTCCTGGGTCATCTTAACCCCAAAAATATATATGTCGCCCTATATGCACTCTTTATCTTCAAAAAGCACTATAATTTTGATTTTTGCAATACTGGAACCACTGATCAGCCCACCATGCCATCCGCACCCAACTTGGGGGAGGCGGGTGTGGGTCTAGCACCTCCTCTACACTGCACAAAGTATCCCAGTATTGACATATGGTATACAGGTGTGGGGTCATAATTTACTTGGAGAACAGAGGATATTTGAGGCCAAAATACTGTGTAAACTATTTAGAATGCTGAACATATTATTAGTAGAATTCCTTTGACTTGAATTTGATCTGAAAGGCACTATGGTAGATTTTATTTTTAAAGTGGCCATGTGTTGCGAAAAACTGTTGTGTTTAGATAATGCACCTATCATGGTTGGCCATCTCTAGGCCTTTGTGAGACTCGACCGAAGCGAGAGTATGGGCACTTTGGGTAAGATATTGATGTTATACAACAAATTGTTTGAAGGGTTTGTGAGTAGAGAAGACACCATTCAAGTGAGAGCATGCAAACAATGGCAAAAACAGAAATTGAGTGATTACAGCTTTGAGAAAAATTTTGTGCAATCATCTACCAATATTAATAGTGGACCTTATATCTATTATAGAATGACGTGTGCACTTAAGCCTAAACATATTTTAGCCTATCCTAATAGCAGTGTTAGACAGTATTTATTATTAAAATTTAATGTTAAAGTTTTAGAGGTCAAGGGTGCAAAAATTGGACTGGTTAGATCAGACAGGATGCGTCGCCTTTGTGGAGACTGTGTTTGAAACATAGGAACACATTCTGGTCCACTAAACATTGGGACACAGTCTGGTCCACTGTATGAGTTTAAACATGATCAGAAACAACTATGTTAAATCATACAATTATGAAATAGAGTGTAGATCTGTGCTTTATATGGCCAAAATGTATGGAAATCCATGACATATACTTTATATTTTTAAGGTTTTATTTGAAGTTCAGTGATATTTTAGGTGAATTATCAAATGTAATTTTAGATTGCTATGTATAAATATGATCTTGGTATATATACCCTTTTATATATTAGGATAACCTGTTTTTAGGAACTGTGATTTAGTTGTTTTAAAAGGATGTGTTATATATGTGGATTTTATGTGTTTGTTATGTAGGATTGTGTCTGTCTAATGTATATACAAAGCAGATTGAGTATATTAATAAATAAATAAAACAAAAAGTGTACCTTATTGTACTGCATTGCAAGATGCATTGTTCATCGATAAAAAGTCAACAGTTGTACCAAGTTACCAAAACTGGCAACAAAGTAACAAGAGTGACAGCCTGAAGGACATGTCAGTTTCCCCAATGACAAATTAGTAAAATCCAGTATAGTGAAGGTTAAGGCTTCACTGCACTTGCGAAAAGTGCAGGTTGGAAGCAAAAATAAAAGCAAAAGGTTTGGGTATCCATAGAAATGTAAGGAAATGTGCTGTAAAGAGAGATCCTTCCTAACAGTACCTTTGTGTCAACCTACTACTCCCTACCTTAAGAGTGAAGCCTTGTCGTTCCAACCATGTTACCTACACCAAGCGGTTTGGCTTCCATTACTTGCCAGCAACGTTAGCCTTCTCCCTAAGGCTAGTGGATGAAGCATCAACAGAGGGTGGTACAAGAACTAGCTTAACTGACATTGAAAGGCATATTCCACAAACTACAGCACAGTGTGCAAGAAGGCATAGTTACAGGTGTAATAATGGATGGTTAGATCTTTGTATAAATTATACAAAGAAAGTGGTCTGCTTACCTTTAAGAACCTGTGGAGACTTTTCATTGTAGCTTTTCATTGTGGTCATTTTGTTGGGAGGAGCTTGAACTGTGCAGTTAAAAATCCCCAACACTGCGCAGAGCACGACACGGAGTGACGAGCAGTGTGGTCTGCGGTGGTCCACTGTGGACCAGCGGGCGGTGGGACGGCATAAGAGATTGCAGCATTGTGCGGTAAAGGACGGTGAAGCTTGAGGCATGGGATGGAGATGAGTTAAGCCATGTGCAGGCATATGCACACACACTGGACGCACGAAAGTTCGAAGGTTCCCTTTTCTAGTTGATTACTGCTGGGGTGAGGTGAGGCGACTGGAGTCTCCAGGACTGGAGTTTTGAAGCCACGGAACAGTGGAATAGCGGAGAAGTCAAGGAGGATGTAGGAAGTGCCCCCTCCACTTTTAAGTCTGTAAGTGTGCCGTTGAGCCCTGGACTCCCGATTGGATCTCCAAGCAATTTTAATCCTTGCAACTTTGTAGGTCTTTTTGCCAGCACACTATTCCTTACCCGTTGCAGTTGCAAGAGGCTGCTACACCAATAGCAAATAGTGAGGTAAGGGGGTGGGGGGGGTTGAGCTTTACAAGAGACCTTGTACTACTAATTCCTGACCCAATACCTGTGTGAACAGATACGCTTGACTTCTAACTTCGGACCTTATTTCTGAAGGCGACATATTGGTTATTAAGTTGGAAGGAACGTTTGCCACTTGTTAGAGGAAGCACTTCAGTGACAAATTATGTATGAATTGCGCAGTAAAACTATGGCTGATGCAGCATTACTGAACCCACTAGTGCGTGCAAACTTGGTGTGACATCTCCACAAGGGGTGGGGAGGGGGTCTTAGCCTGAACCACTAATTGCACCACCTGATATGCACACTAGGGAGTTAGGCCAAGCTGATATTCTGATATTAGAGGGTGTGGGGGTTCAAAGACCTGAATGGAAACTTTTTTGTGGCAGACGAACAGTATTCAAAAATTATGCCTGTACTAGGAGGAGAGCAAAGTAATAAAGGGGTCAGAAACAAGGCCCCGGTTGCATCCGATGCAAGAAATGGCACTCTGAAGGAAATTGACGGTAGTACGGGAAATGAAATGACTGATTCCCCCAGTCAGTGAGAGGATGCCCAGATAACGTCTTAAACAGTTGCACACAGTTGCTCTTTCTTAAATCTCGTCTCTGAGAGGGGAGACCAGCATGGTTACGAAGTCCCAAAGGGAGCTGTCCAGGTGCAGAGTATTCACTTGGGTACCCCTGAGCAAAGGGGGAGAACGGAGTCACCACAGTGCCCGCAGCAATGAATAGCAAAACAAAAAAGGATGTAAGATTTTTTTCTTGGGCGGGGAATCCTCTGGCACAAGTACTGGGGATTAGGCACAAGGTGAGAAGGAGAGTTGTAAAGGATGGCGATAGCAACTTTATAAGTTCCTTTGCCTGCTTGTACAACAAAGCTCGAACTCACGACTCACACCCTGCAGTTGAGTGAACTGAAGTTAGGTGTAGAGGAGGTGCAAGGGTAGTGCAAAAAATAGTTGGAAAAACCTTGCAATCCAGAAATTGTTCTCCACATCCGCTAAGAGAGAAGTAGCCAGGCCTCCATCTTCAACGTATTCTCCTGCTGCGCGCCCCTCCACCAGCACCGAATTAGGGGCTGGGACTGACTCCAACAAGATCAACACAGATAAACAAATAGCATCCCGAAGGGCGTGCACTTTTCAAACCCCCAAGAAAGAAGGAGGAGGGCAGGAACTATTGTTCTAAAAGATTTCTCAGGAACATACCGTTTTTTAAAGCACTGAATTGGCTATGGGTGAGGATGTGGTGGTGTATTAAGAACTGTCTGAGGTGGTAGTTGGAGGAACTGGTCATTCCTGCCAACCCTTCGAACACGGACAATCCAGTTTAGAGTAACAAAACTGATAAGAGCCTTGCAGACTGCCTCCTTCCCTCAAAAGACATTGAACACTGCTCAATGGGTCAACCTCTTTACCCAAAAGCGAGGGAGTCGGGCACGGTGAAGGTTTTGAATTGCATCATAGAAGCGGGCCCAGGGTGTTCTGAATTTGTTATAGCCAAGGGCCCCAAAGGTAAAGGTATTGATGCCTGTATTCAAACTGATAAGAATGAGTGGGAGAGGGGTATCAGTTTAACCCTGCTAGGGTAGCCCCTTTAAGATCTGTTGTTGTCCTGGTGAGTGAGGGGGGCCCAGTCCAGGGTCTTTGTTTTAACCAAGGTGTTTTAGAAATGTGCAGGGAAGGGATAGGTTTCCAAGAGGGCCCCAGCTTGTTCCTGTGATTAGGAGCGAATATCAAACGGCACCTTACTCGCATCAAGAGGTAAAAACTGATAATAGGCTAACACGCACGGAAGTGGTAAAATCAAGGAGGGTTGAATGCACGACAAAGAACTAGTTGTCAGGGATGCCAATCAGCAATGCATAATTTTATATCTAAAACGAGGGATACAAAGGTTGTTAAATAGTCTACTGAAAGGATACAGTCGGAGTGGTCTTGTATTGATGAGGGGAAATGTCTGGTGTTGGAACGCTTATTTAGCATGGCAGAGGAAATTCTACTAAATTGTGGGAACGTTCTGAGGTTATTGCTCAAAATACCACAACTTTGCCTGATTAGATCAAGAGACAGTGAGAGAGTTTATTTCCCTGACAAAAGGCGAACAGATGTCGCTCAAGTGGTATTAAAATAGATGTTGGTTGTCAATTTGGTAATGGCAGAAGTTGATGCTATACAGAATCTGGGTTATTATATGTACCCCTTGAAGATGGAAAGGCCATGGTGTGGGAGGAGAATTCAATCACTTTTGTTAGGGAGTACCAACAGGGTTACTCAAGGCCTTCAAAGGTCACACGCAACTTGTCAAAGGACTGTAGATTTGGCTTTGAGATGGGGCGTAAAGAAAGGCAGGAGAATAAGGATAATGCGGACATGTGGTCTTGGCTTTCCCATTCCCTGCTGGGTGGTCGGAACACAATTAGCGAAAGAAGGATGGACACTAGCAGGTGGGGAGGAGGTGTGGGAGTTCCCCCTTAGTTGAACACCAGTGACTTCTCCAGTCTGACAACAATCTTAAAGGGTAGTAATCTCTGGTCGACTCTTGATGTTTTGCTATTTCAAGATGTCTGGTTAACCAGACATATTAGCTTGGATGGTTATACAACATTCCAGCAGTTGGTGAGGAAGGGACAGGGTAGGCCCTCAGGTGGCCGCATCATAGCTGTTAAAAACTCTTTGCTAATAGAGTCCAATGTCATCTCAGAGAATGAATATGGTATTTTAGCTATTAAAGTAAAATAGACAAATATCCTAGGGGAAGCTCCAGTGTTGTTGGTTAACATATCGCAGCCCCTCGTGTGTTAATGTACCATCCTTTCTTCAGAAACTCACTGAAATCTGTGAAACTTATTTGCGATCAAGCCCGGGTTCACATTTTGGTGGTGGGGGTGACCTAAAGGCACCTTGTTTGGAGTTGGTGGGTGCCAATTATTTTAAACAAAGGAGTGAGGGAAAGGGGTGAATGTGGATATCCTTTTTTCAAAATTGGGTTCAAGTTATGGTTAACAGTAACATGAAAGAGGATATCCCTCTCAATGACACGTGGAAGAATGCAGTTATCTCCTCTTGCATTGATTATATTGTGTTACTGAAATGTCTAATGAAGGCTACCGAAATGTCTAATGAGGGCATGCTTAGAACTCCAAAATCCCAACATCTGAGTGACCATAATCCTCTAATATTAAAATTGGATTCCAGAGTTCAATTTAAGGTGCAGTTTAATTTTCCTAATCTAACTCTTGTTAATGGGTCTAATTGAGTGTGGAGGAGGATAGCAAATGGGCAAAAGTGCACAGAATACCTCCATTATTTGTTAGGCTCAACTTCACTACATGAGAAATTAGAAGTATTGAAGGCGAGAACCTTTGGTTGCCTATTCAATGGGTTGGTAAAATTTCCCAACCCAGATAAAAAAAAAAGCTAGGAGGGGTTGTTGGTTCACATCCGTTCCACCAACTAGTTCAAGAAAGGAAAAGGATTCTGCGTAATAAAATTAGTAGAGAAGGTCTAAATATGGAAACAAGACTGAGTCCCCCAAAATGACGAGGAAAACAAGTAGACATATGGCAGGGAACTGGAGCGGGGCAAACCTCATGCGATGTGAAACAAATTGACTTAAGACATTAAAGTAACCGAACACTGGATGACATTAAATAAGCTGCTCGAGAATATGTCAATAAAAAGGAAGACGGCAGAGAAGATACAGAATGCTTGGTAGGAGAGAAAAGGGACAGAGGAGAGCTATGGAAAAGATAGAGCTGGAGAGGGGGAAGATTATCTAGACGCTGTAATTAAACTAAGACAGTACTGCTTTACCCAATGGGACAGGCTGGGCAAATTCAGTTATGCGCAATACCTAGAAAAAACCCACGCCCAAGGAGACAAACCTAGTAAAATGCTGGCCTGGTTGTACAAGAGTAACAACAAGAAAATAACAATACAATTGATCCAAAAAGCTGAGGGGAATATAAGTAACACACAGATAGGTGTGAGAAAGGCGTTTCAGGATTATTATTCGGAACTATACAAGGACACCCACACACGGAGAGATGAGGAACTACATGAGGCACTAGATCTCATTACCTTACCACACCTAGATGAACAAGTACACGTTAGAAGAGTCCTTAACAGCAGATGAGGTGGAGGCTGTAATTACTACCCTCAGAGAATGCACCAGGCATGGAAGAGCTGCCAAACAAATACTTTAAGACATACACAAATAGTCTAGCACTGATCCCGAGAAGTGTGTATAATGAAGCATTTGAAACTCGGCTGCTCCCTGAAAGCATGAGGGAGGCAGTAATTATCCCTCTTCCAAAACCCAACAAAAACACAGAAGACTGGATCTTGTAGACCCCTGTCCCATCCTAACCAGGATCGCCAAATCCTCACTGCAGTGCTGGAAAACCGGCTTAGATTAATAACGGGAATCAAACAAACAATCAGACCAAACTAGATATGTAGCAGGTAGGAACATCTCATGGAACCTGAGAAGGTTGCACCACGTTATCAATAGCACAGGGGGCAGTGAGGAGAGCTGTGCGGTGGCCTCATTAGATGCTACAATAGCATTTGATTCGGTACACTGGGACTGGCTCTACACTACATTGACTAGATTGGGATTTGGACCACATTACATTAAATAGGTTTAGTATATATCAATTTAACCCATGGCGATAGTTGGAACAGGACTTTATTTTCTCAGAAAAATGGCAATTGCAGAAGGGCACAAGACAGGGCTGCCCATTATCTCAGGTGCTGTACATTCTAGCGATGAAGCCAATAGCGGCATTCCTAAGACAGGAATACAAGGAGGCAGGAATAGCTATAGATGATGTGAGACAATGTGTCAATGTAAGCAGACAACATGCTACTATACCTACATAACCCAGAAGAGAAGAAGTTACTCTCTTACCTGGTAACGTTCATTCGATGGGATGGTCCGATGACGTATTCCATATCTATGACATGTAATCACCACACCTGTACTGCTTTGGAAAATCTTTGGCGTCTGCGTCCTGGTTGATGACGTCGATACACCGCCCTCGAGGACCTCCTCCGACAGCCGATGTCACTGGATGTTATAAGTAGGATGCACGACGCCCGTAGCCTCAGTTGTAGATTTTTCCCCAGAACGTGTGGCACCAGTCTTCTGCCAGTCTGACACACAAAGCCTTGCGGAAACGTAAGCTGCAATCGCATAAGAAATTCTGTAGCGGGGGAAGGCAGGGAGGGAGTGATATGGAATACGTCGTCGGACCATCCCATCGAAAGAACGTTACCAGGTAAGAGAGTAACTTGTTCTTCGAGGGGATCGGGTCCTCCGACGTATTCCATATCTATAACAGACTCCCAAAGCAGTACCAATGCAAGGAGGTGGGAAAAAAAATTTAGAATGCCCAATCAAATTGCGGAGGAAAGGACCACCTTGCCAAAGGCCAGATCCTGCCCACGGATGGAATCTAGGGAGTAGTGACGTACAAAAGTATATACCGAAGCCCAGGTGGCTGCATCACAGATGTAACGAATAGGAACACCCCTCTGTAGGGCAGTAGAGGCAGGATACCCCAGGTAGAATGGGCCCGCAAGCCGACCATTGGGTCCTTACCCGCCAAGCGGTAACACTCAGATGGCCAGAATAATCCAGCGAGACAAAGTCTGTTTCGTCACAGCTTGTCCCAAACGCTTTCCAGCGTAACCAATAAAGAGTTGATCGTCCACTCTGACCCGGGACATGCGTGAAATATAAAAGCTTAACACTCTCCTAGGATCAAGCCTATGGAGCCTCTCCTCTTCCTTACCAGGATGTGGAGGAGGATAAAACGCTGGAAGAACAACCTTCTGGCCTAAATGAAATTCCGACACCAACTTCGGAAGAAAGGAAGGACAAACTCTAAGGACAACCCTGTCCTTATGAAACACAGTGAAGGGTGGCTTAACTGAAAGTGCCTGTATCTCACTCACTCTGCGAGCGGAAGTGACCACAACCAAAAATACAGTTTTAAGAGTTAACAGTCTTAAAGGGCATGAATGCAAAGGCTCAAACGGAGCACCCATCAGAAAATTGAGAACAAGGCTCAAATCCCAACTGGGCACCTGGAAAGGTGACGGAGGGAACACATTAGTGAGCCCTTTCAGAAACTGAGAAATTAAAGGAATTTTAAAATAGGAACACTCTTCAGACGAGTGCTTAAATATGGACAGCACCGCCAGGTAACCTTTAACAGTACCCACTTGCAAGCCCCTGTGGGCCAAAGAAAGCAAAAAAGACAGAACCATGGGAATGTCACATGCAAAAGGATCCACATTCTTAACCATGCACCAGTCGCAGAATTTACGGCAACGGCACAGGGACTTTGTTGCGGGCCGTCTGGCCGAGAGCAACACCTCCATCACGTCATCAGGGAGGTCCCAATCCTTATACCTCAACCTTTCAGAAACGAAGCGTGAAGGTTGAGGGATCTGACCTCTGGATGGAGAACCTGACCCCCCTCCCGTGAGAGCAGATCGTCTCGGTAGGGAAGACGACGCAGAGGGCAGATGGACAAGTCGAGAAGGTCCGGGTACCACGTCCTCCGGGCCCACGCCAGAGCAATGAGGATCATCCGGGAACCAATCCTCCGTAACCTCCGCAGTACTTGCAGGATGACGGGGACTGGAGGAAATGCGTACAGCAGTGGGAATGACCACTGCACCACAAACGCGTCTCCTAAGGCTCCTTTTGGAGGAAATTCCCGTGAGCAGAACCTCTTGCACTTCCGGTTGACACTGGAGGTGAAGAGATCCACTTGAGGGGTCCCCCAGAGGGCGAAGATCTCCAGGAGAATCTCCTGAGCCAAGTCCCACTCATGAGAGATCGCGCTCTGCCTGCTCAGAGCGTCCGCCGTCTCGTTTTCGTCTCCATCCAGATGAACTGCCGAGATCGAAACTTCCTGCTGGGTTGCCCAGAACCAGAGCTGCATTGCGTCCCTGCACAGAGGAAGTTGTGGAAATCGATATAATATTGTGACCCCAATCGCATTGTTTAAATGTATGTTGGCCTACGCCAAGCTGCTAAAGAATATTATGAACATAGGTTCCGCGGCAAGGTCTTGACCTTAATGTATCGTGTAAAGCCGCCATCTTGGATCTAGCCGCCATTTTAGGTATTCTTGCAGTGTGGAAGTCACCCCGAATCACAAAATGGAGGCCGAATGACATTGCGAGTAAGACTTCGGCCATGGTGACCTCCGCACACGTGAATGAATAATATGTCCGCAGGCTACCTGTTAGGGTCATGAACTAAGACCCTGTCCTCTGTTTAACCTAGGTGTAAATATGTAACTGTATCAGCGAAACCGATCTAATATATGGAAATTGCATGTTCGACCTGGCTACGAACCCTAGCCGTTGTTCTAAGAATGGTTAACTTACAAGAGGGCTGGCCAATGCAGTACAAAATGTATAAAAACTCGAGCATCCCGATGATCGGTCTCTCCCACTTTCAGTGCGAACCTAACGTTGAAGGTTCGTGTGTTAGTCAGAGGGCCGAATAGCTATTCGCATGTCAACATGTCAATTGACTTTGGTAACTTTGTAACTTTGAAATAAAGCGCTTTGTATGTCCTTTGTAACCTGTGTTGGTGTGTTTCCTTTTGGGCTTCCCGGCCTCATATCAATTTCTCTGTTTCCACAGTTGGCGCCCGAATAGGGACCCTCAAGATTGATGCCGGATCATTGAAGGTTGACGCAGACTATCGAACTGGGATCGGACGGTGTGATTCTGCGGGCCCGACCGATCGAGACGCGATACCTCGGCAGCGCTGCACGATCCGATCCTTGGGCGATAGTCGTGCGGTCTGACACGGCATCTTGACGAGGGTCCAATTCCGAGGCGGGCAGATTTGCCGAAACCACCGAACGCAGGTAAAATTTGTTAGTTAAAGTCCTTTGTAAACCGTACGGTCCTCCTTAGGTTTGGTCAGGTGTAGTCGTGACCCGGCTCTTAATTTAACCCTGACAATTTGAATTTGGCGTATTGTATCTGCAGACACAATTATTGGACCAGGTAACACCAATCCTTTGAGAAATGCCTGGGAAATTGTCTAGCTGTTTTAGGGCTCTATTCCGCAGCGATCGACAATCTTTGGAATTTAGCCGTCCGGCACCACAGGAGGGGTCGCCGGCGTGTACTATGTACTGTAAGTATGGCATTGGTAGTATTGTATTTAATGACATTTGGCACAGACAGACCAGAAATGCCTCCGAATTTCAGTGGCCAATCAATGGTAGTTTTGAGATCCCCCGTATTGAATACTTAGAGTCGATCTTGCTTAAAAAGAAGGCTAGGCCAGCAGCCTTTGATGTGTTACAAAACTGGAAAAAGGAAGCATTACAGCAGCTTAAAAGTAGGGATAAACATGCACGACGTCATAAAACGAATGCCGAAAAGGCATTGTTATATGACAAGGAAAAACGATTAGATGAAACCCAGAAAATGGACAGAGCTTTTTCGCTCGGAGTCCAGAAAATTTACCCTTCTAAAGATTTCCATGTTTCCGAGGAGTTTATTGAGAAAATATTAAACGAACGGAGGCCTGATTCTTCAGCGCCACCTCCGTATGCTCCTGTTGTGGGCGCTCTTCCCATTCCTGCTATTGCTCCTAACGTTATTCCTACTCCTCTTACACAGCCTACTACCCCTAGTTCCTTAGTTGTCGCTCCTCCATCTATTTCGTCTGTTACATTACCTCTTTCCCCTGCACCCATGTTAGGTTCACCTACACTTTCGATTTCGGGGAGTCCTGTGTTTATTAAATCAGATCCTGGTGCAGGGTCGAGGATAGTGACTCGTAGTACTGTTCCTGCAGGCAGGAAACAGGAACTATTTGCTTGGGCTAAACATTGCATGGAAAAAGGTGATCAAACTGATGTATTTTCAACATTATCTAATTTGCACGATTTTCCCGAGAAAAACGTTTTTATTGAAGGACTGGGGATTCACTTAGGTGTAATGTGGGGTAGATTGCAGACTTCGGATCTCCCACAAGGGGTGAGAGATCTGAACGCTTTGGCACTCTCAAGGGATACCGAACAGAAAGTATATGGGCATGTTGATAGATTGTTTGAGTTTAGACAGGATTTTGAAAGATTACAAAATGAGGATGATGAGGACGATAGGATATGTATGCAGAAACGGTTCCTTTCGTGCCGAAGATCAGCACCCGAGGAAGTACGGATTTGTACTAGAGATGCGGTTCGATGGATCTCGGATTCATCAATACCGCCGGATGAGGTATACGATACATATAGTCAATATACGGTAGAAATGCAAAGGAAGGTAATTCAAGTGATGGTACAGCACTTGCAGGAAGAATGTATAAGAAAGAAGGTTGGTTGCCCCACAGAGTTATTAGGTATTTGTAAAAGAGCTTTTTCGCCCGACACTTCCACAGCTGCTTTAGCGCTTGATTTGGCCTTATTACTCAGTAAGCGGTCGGAGGTCCCTATATCTCAGTTGCCTATGAGAGAGGTCCCTCCGACCCTTGTCCCAAAAGTAGAAATCCCCGCCAACGCGGCGGCTGGTACTCCCGCGGTGGATATCCCTGCACATTACGTATCGCAGTTTGTTCACGTCCCGTTCTCCCGACAAGTGAACACGATTAGACAATCAGTCCCTGATATTAGGAAAAACCCGACAGGGTTTTATAAAGAAATAGAATCCGTCTTGCAGTCTTCTGTGTTCACCTTAAGTGACATGGATTTATTGTTTCCAGTGCTTTTACCTGTTGATGTATGGAAACAGGTACGAACAATAGATGATGTGCCGGGGTTAGAGGATACATGGGTAAACTTAATTAGAATAGATGGGGAACGACCAGCTGGTGAGAAACCACCCCAGGTAATACTCACTTTACCCGATAGAATAGTTGCTAAATTAAAAACTATAATCCCAGAAAAAAGGATTATTTGGGACAAGCTTACGGCCTGCGTCCAAGGGAAAACTGAAGGTACTACTGAATTCTTTAATAGATTCGAACAGGTGTTCTCCGACTTCAGTGGACAGGATTTAGGTACAGAGTCGGGGAAGAGGTTGTTTGTGGACAAATTTGTGCGTGGATTGTTGCCCGACATCCAGTCACAAATTATGTCCTCAGAGAGCGCTTGGCAGGCAAAATCCCAGTCAGAAGTCTTGCATATGGCTCAGTATTACGAGAATCGGGTTAATAATGAAAATCGAAAAAAGAAGGGGTGACCTAAAAACTAAGGTATTGTTGCAGCAAATTGTCAGGAACCCCAGAGGAGGTACGACACAGACTAGAGGTCAGTATATTCCAAGAGGAAATACTCCTCCAAATTCTATAAATATTAATCAGTGTGCTTATTGCCGCCAGGAAGGTCACTGGCGAGCACAGTGCCCTGCCCTTCGTCAGAGGTCAGGAGGCACATTTGGAGGTATGGGTAGGCGACCAAGGGGCCGCCCCGGAGCAGGAGGCCCTGATAGGGGTCAACTTCTACAAGATCCCCAGCAACTTTTTTCACGGGAAAATCAGACTCCGAGTATGGACTCGAGAAATATATTTGATCACCCTTCCACCGCCTATCTTTCTGAGGAACTTCCCTTTGATGAAGTTCTGCCTTACTAGGATTGCCCGAAGCAGCGTTTGGAACCTTTACCTATTCCCGTTATTCAGAAGGGCCCCTATGTTGAATTATTGGTGGGGAATAGGAAACATCAGTTCTTGATCGACACTGGAGCGCAGAAGTGCTCCATTGGCCATTCTCGGGTTCCAAACATTCCCCTGTCAGGGCAAACAAACGTTTCTATAGGGTTCTCTGGTATACCAACTGTTTGTCCGGTCTCTGCGCCGGTATCCGTTTCTTTGGGTCCTTTTATAGACCAGTGCCCTTTTCTTCTTACTTCAAACTGTGGAGAAAATTTGCTGGGGTTGAATTTGTTGAAGAAACTGAATGCAGTAATTCATTGTTCCCCTGACGGAATAAGATTAACAGTTTCACCACAGCAACCCTTTAACTCCCAATACTTGACCCGACCTCTACCTCCCGAATTCGACATTGTCCCAGAATGTTTGTGGGCAATAGACGATAATGATGTCGGGATATTGCACATCGAACCTGTTAAGATAATATTGAAACATGGGGTTAAGCTACCGCGCATTCCGCAATATAAAATTTCAATTGAAGGAGAGCGCGCTCTGAAATGCATTGTCTCCGATTTTGTACATCGTGGAGTGATCGAAGAGATTACAGGTAGCTTATGTAATAGCCCGATCTTGCCAGTATATAAGAAAGGCGACAATGCAATTCCGTACCGGTTTATAATAGATCTTCGTGCTATTAACCGGGTGGTAGCCCCACAATTTCCAATCGTGCCTGATGTAACAACAATCTTAACAATGATCCCTGCTACGGCTACACACTTTAGTGTCGTAGATTTGAAAAACGCCTTCTTTAGTATTCCGATACACAAGGAGAGCAGGTATTTGTTCGCGTTCACCTTGGGGGGACGCTCATTTACATTCACAAGGGCACCTCAAGGGTATACTGAAAGTCCTAGTATCTATAGTAGAGCCTTAAAAGAGCAGCTCGACACCCTTGAACTGCCACCTACTTGCACGCTGCTTCAGTATGTAGACGATCTGCTCCTAGCTGCAGACTCTGAGAAAGCTTGTGAAGAAGGCACTATATTGTTGCTTGTTCATTTAGCTGAACATGGTCACAAAGCTTCACTTAAGAAATTTCAATATTGTTGCCAGGAGGTTGCCTATTTAGGCTACCTCCTGTCAAAGGAGGGGAGAAGATTGACACCTGAACGAATAAAACACATTTCTGGCATGTCTGTCCCAAAAACACAGAAGGAAGTCAGAGCCCTGATAGGGATGGCGTCCTACTGTAGACTGTGGATCCCGAACTTTGCCCTAGTGGTAAAACCGATGTTGGCTTTGACGAAGAAGGGCATTTCTCTGCCACTGCCATGGGAATCGGAACATCAACGATCATTTGAGCTTCTCAAAGCCGCGCTGTGTTCAGCACCGGTTCTGGGTACACCAAATTATGATAAGGCCTTTGTGTTGTTTGTGCATGAATGTAATGGATGTGCTTTGTCTGTGTTAACGCAGGAACATGGAGGGAAGAATCGATCCTGTCGCATGCGCTTTGCCGCGATGTCTGCGCGCTGTTGCTGCTGCTGCTGCGTCTGTAAAACAGAGTGAGGGGATGGTCCTAGGCCACGATTTGATTCTGATGGTACCTCACTCTGTTGATATTCTATTGAATAAAACTCAAACACAACACCTTACTTCTGCCCGGTTGACCAGGTATGAATTAGTTCTATTTGCTCCTCATATCCAAATTAAAAGGTGTTGTGTTCTCAATCCGGCTGAACTTTTGCCTCTCCCGCAAACTTCTGCTTGCGGCGATGATGGATCACATGACTGCCTGTACGCCACCGAACAAGAAACAAAGGGCAGAATAGACCTTTCAGATACTCCTTTGGAGAATGCGGAAGGGGAGCTGTTTTGTGATGGCTCCTGCTTTACACTTCCGAATGGCACATCTACAGCTGCTTATGCAGTTACTACTTTGAATAAGATTGTAGAAACTAAAAGGATTCCGCATAACTCCGCGCAGGCCGCAGAGATTATAGCGTTGACCCGTACTTGTGAACTCTCCCAAGGGCATAGAGTTAACATTTATACGGATAGTCAGTACGCCTTTGGGGTGGCTCACAACTTCGGAAAACTGTGGTCGGAAAGAGGGTTTCTGACCTCACATGGGACCAAGATTCAGCATGGCCCCTTAATAGTACAACTACTCTCAGCACTCTCACTCCCTGAACTAGCAATCATGAAATGTGCAGCACATCGGAAGGTCATAGACGATGTGGGCAAGGGAAACGCTTTTGCAGATTCGATAGCTAGACAAACAGCCACAGACCTTAGCACAGACATGTATACCTCGAGGGAAGTGAGAGATGGTTGTATAATAGATGAAGGCATTGGGTCTGTGCGAGATATTCAGACTGATGCCTCTGTTGAAGAATCTAGGAAATGGGCTGAAGGTATGGGGAAATTGGATGACGAAGGGTGTTGGGTGGACACATCTGACGGGAAATGGTTGCTTCCTGATTCTTATGTATTAGCAATGGTCACAATGGCACATGGCCCGACACACGTGTGTGCCCAGCAAATTGCGAAGATATTACAGCAGGTTTGGGTGAATGACAAAATTCTGGAAACTGCAAAAAGACATGTTAGAAATTGTATGATTTGCCTACAACACAATGTGGGTAAAGGGACAGTGACTCTAAGGGGAAGTTTCGGGCCCCCCTCTGTCCCCTTTGAAACCATTCACCTTGATTTTATTGAAATGGAGCGATGTAAAAACTTGAAATATGTTCTTGTTATCATTTGTGCTTTTAGCAAATGGGTCGAGGCTTTCCCCGTCAAAGATGCTACCGCCATGACTACCGCAAAGATCTTGGTAAAAGACTATTTTCCAAGATTTGGGCTCCCGAGGATAATTTGGTCGGACAACGGCCCCCACTTCATCGCAGCCGTAATGTTGCAAATATGTGTTGCCTTAGGGATAGAGAAACGTTTTCATTCAGCTAGGCACCCTCAAAGTGCGGGGTTGGTAGAAAGACACAATGGTATTTTGAAAAACAAACTTGCAAAAACATGTGCCAACACTAAATTAAAATGGCCAGATGCTTTACCTATTGTGTTGTTAGCTATGCGCACCACACCCCAGACTAGAACTGGGCTTTCTCCATTCGAGGTAGTAATGGGAAGGCCTGCTAATATTTGGGGCCTCCCTAAACCTAAAGCCCTGAGGGATGTGGAGAATGTATTGCTCATAGACTATTGTAATAAATTGACTAAAAACCTGTATTTCATTTACCACCAGGTGAATGCCGCCTTACCTGTACGGTTTACGGGCCCAGGACACGATATATTGCCCGGCAGCTGGGTCCTGGTAAAGGCCTACGAAAGGTCTTCCTGTCTCGCGCCTCGCTGGCGGGGACCCTACCAGGTTTTATTGGTCACCAGGACGGCAGTGCGGGTGGCAGGAAAGAAGAACTGGATACACGCAACGCATATCAAGAAGATCCCTCACCCGGCGCCACACGTTACAGAAGAAACAGAACCCCTCGCTGATGCTACACTCTCTGATCTCGGAGTAGCAGGCAGCGTTGTGAGTGCGTCGGAGAAGTTCTCTGAGCCTGAGGAGCTCGGGGAGCCGTCCATTTTGTCTCCGCACTCCCTTGATCAATCACTTCCGGAAAACCTTGTTTCGAGCTCTGCGACTTCCGTCGCTACTGATACGACGCTCCCCTCAGGGAGCGACGATACTTTGCTTTCGGATTTAACAAACTTGGGTACCCTCCGGTACAACCTTCGACCACGCAAATAAAATCGCTGCACGAGTATCGTGCATCTGGAAGAAAAAGGAGTGATTGAAATACTATCGTCTTCCCTTTTTTTGGAACAAAGAAAAGGGGGGGTTCTGTTGGCCAGGGTTGGGAAGGACTAAGAAGTCGCGCGGCCGAAGTGCCGCCAGCAACGAACATTGGGGCCGTCGATCGGGATAACCATGATGCCTGCCGCCTTCACCGTTGCTCCTCGTATTGAACTATTAGATAAGGAGGTGACCAAATCGAACAATGGACAATGTGCCTGGGCCCTGAAAACGTACTGTTGTGTTCTTGTTTTGATTATTGTTAGTTTTGCAACCGCTGCCGTGGGACTTTGGTACTTTGAAGAAATTTATCCTTTGAAGCCTCTGTTACCGACCAAAATTGTACCAACTGTTTTGACTCCCTCTGTACACCTTCACACTCTGTCCCTTAGGGACTCTCGGCATAGACAGAAATATCATAATAACACTTTGATGATAGTGATGAATGCTACGCATGCTATTCTTAATAGGAGTAATTGTTGGATTTGCACTCACTTACCACAACATGGGAACAAGGGACTGGGATGGTATATACATCCCCTACCTCTAGCGACTTCCTGCTATGCCTCTCTTAGAGCACTTTTCTTTGGCCGGTGGAATGATAGCATCTCAGGGAACTTCGATGGCACTAATTTGAATGAATTTGAGAGACGTGAATTGACTCCCCTGGGATGCTCGCTTTTCGCAAATAGGAGTAGACCTAATATCGCTTCTATTAGGCCGTCTGATAAACTTTCCTTTCCTTTCCAAAATCTAGTTTCTTTCAAGATGGCTCCGATAGGCAATAAGGATGCCATGCCTCCTTCTTATTCTGTAAATCACAATCCTGATTCTGTCCCTTTCTGTGTACAAAGAAATGGCACTAGGCCAATGGGAGATTTTGAGCCTTGTGTACATATTGTAAATTTGACTGGGGAAAATAGGCCTTTGTATGTAGGGGGACCCGTTTATTTTGTTTGTGGTAGTTTAGCTTTTCCCTGGTTGCCCAAGGATTGGCAGGGGACTTGTTATTTGGGGATATTGTTACCAGGTGTGTTTATAGCCAGTACCTTAGAGGTATCTAAGGCTCGCCCGCGACGGGATAAGGATGGAGATACCCCTGGACAAGTATTCGGGGATATAGCCAAATCAGTAGTCCCCTTCTGGGGACAAATAGCAAATTCAGAAAACATTAGGGGATTAGCGAGGGTATTGGAGAAAACGATCAACCGGACCACGGACATACTTTACAATATGACCTTAGAGCAAAAGGCGATAAGATTGGTAGCACTTCAAAATCGAATGGCATTAGATGTCATTTTAGCTGAACGAGGTGGAGTATGTAAATTAGTGGGGTCCGCTTGCTGTGTTTTCGTACCAGATTCTTCATCAACAATATTTAAAGCAATTCAGAATTTACACACTCTTAGTTCTGAAGTCCATATCCCTGTAGGAGACTGGAGCCTTAGTACTTGGTTTTGGGATTCTCTACGATCTTGGGGGTGGAAGGTGCTTTCTGTTATTTTAGGTATTTTAGGGACTCTGTTATTTCTTTGCTGCTGTTTTCAATGCCTCCCGAGTATATGCGGAATGTTAGGGGGATGTTGTGCCCAAGTTATGAGCGCAATAGGGCGTAGAATATATACCCCGAAGACAGCATCTAAAGAATTCATGTTGCAAGAAGTTCTTATGAACAACTTTATGGCTATTGATATTTCAGACAATGATGCGGAACCTATGAATGATAATGCCTTCAAGTATTTTCAAAAGTATTAGGAAATAATGTTTTAGAACTTGGCATAGGCCAAAAGGAGGGTCTGTGGAAATCGATATAATATTGTGACCCCAATCGCATTGTTTAAATGTATGTTGGCCTACGCCAAGCTGTCTAAAGAATATTATGAACATAGGTTCCGCGGCAAGGTCTTGACCTTAATGTATCGTGTAAAGCCGCCATCTTGGATCTAGCCGCCATTTTAGGTATTCTTGCAGTGTGGAAGTCACCCCGAATCACAAAATGGAGGCCGAATGACATTGCGAGTAAGACTTCGGCCATGGTGACCTCCGCACACGTGAATGAATAATATGTCCGCAGGCTACCTGTTAGGGTCATGAACTAAGACCCTGTCCTCTGTTTAACCTAGGTGTAAATATGTAACTGTATCAGCGAAACCGATCTAATATATGGAAATTGCATGTTCGACCTGGCTACGAACCCTAGCCGTTGTTCTAAGAATGGTTAACTTACAAGAGGGCTGGCCAATGCAGTACAAAATGTATAAAAACTCGAGCATCCCGATGATCGGTCTCTCCCACTTTCAGTGCGAACCTAACGTTGAAGGTTCGTGTGTTAGTCAGAGGGCCGAATAGCTATTCGCATGTCAATTGACTTTGGTAACTTTGTAACTTTGAAATAAAGCGCTTTGTATGTCCTTTGTAACCTGTGTTGGTGTGTTTCCTTTTGGGCTTCCCGGCCTCATATCAATTTCTCTGTTTCCACAAAGTGACCCTGCCCCCCCCTTTTTGTTGAGGTAGTGCATGGCCACCATGTTGTCCGTCAGGATCAGGACATTCTTCCCTCGCACAATCGGCAGAAAAGCCTTCAGGGCTAGCCTGACGGTCCTCAGCTCCAACAGATTGATATGGAGTCTGGACTCCGATGGATGACTGTCAACTCGTTGGCATGAGCTCCCCATCCCGTGAGGGATGCGTCCGTCACGATCGTCACCTCCGGCCAGGGTAGCCAAAATGGAGCCCCCTTCATCAGATTGTCTTCGACGCTCCACCACAGAACGTCCTGGGCGACCAAGGACAGCACCTGAACAGGGTACGACATCCTGCCGGAGGACTGAGACCACTGGAGCTTGAGTGCCCATTGCAAAGATCTCATCCGCAACCTGGCCCCTGGCACCAGAAGAATGCAGGATGCCACGAGGCCGAGCAATCTCAAGAACTCTAACGCTGGGAGACTCTGGGCAAGCGGAAACTTGTGCACCATCTGCTGAATGTGATGAGCCCTCACCTGGGGAGGAAAACACTGTCCCAGGGACGTGTCGAGCACTGCTCCGATGTACTGGAGCCTCTGAGTTGGTGTCAAATGGGACTTCAAGTTGAGGGAGAAGCCCAGTTTGTGGAGGGAGTGGCAGGTGACTGACAGATGATCCAGGACTTGCTCGGGAGACCACGCCCTTATCAACCAATCGTCCAGGTAGGGGTAGACGTGAATCACCCCTTTCCTGAGGTGCGCTGCCATCACTACCATGAGCTTGGTGAAGACCCTCGGGGCGGAGGTCAATCCGAACGGTAGGACCCGAAACTGAAAGTGCGAGTCGCCAACCGCGAACCTCAGGTGCTTCTTGTTCTTTTGAGGTCGAGAGACACCAGCCAGTCCTGAAGTTGAAGGGCCTGGAGGACTTGAGAGAGAGTAACCATCTTGAACTTGTCCTTCCTGAGGAGTTTCTTCAAACCGCACAAGTCCATGATGGGTCTCAATCCCCCGTCTTTCTTGAAAATCAAAAAATAAGGGGAATACCATCCCTTGTTCCTCTCCGCTACAGGCACCAGTTCTATGGCACCTTTCTCCAGCAGGGTTTGAATTTCCTGAGCAAGGAGCGGATCCGGACTCTTCAAAGAGAGATTCCCCGGTGGATTGTCGTGAGGCCTCTGCTGGAAAGGAAGACAGTAGCTGTGGGTTATGATCTCCAGAACCCACACATCTGAAGTAATGGTGCGCCACTCTGCAAGATGCTGCGCCAGCCTTCCCCCAACCGGCGAACCATGGGACATGGCCTCATGACTGAGCAGAAGCTGCTGCGGCATTGCCTGAGGGCAAAGAGGCAACAGCCTGAGCGGCCTCGGCACCTGAAGTACCTAGTTTTCCACCTCTGGCACTCCAACGGTGGCCCCTTTGACTGGCAGCTCCTCTCGCTTTACCCAAGGATGAGTAATAACGAAAGGAACCTCCCCTTCATTGCTGTCCCCTAGGACAAAAAGGCGGAGGTTTGTGAACAGCAGCGCCCAACGACTTTGCTGCAACTTTGGAGGTCTGCAACCTCTCAAGGCTCTCGTCAGCCTTGCTGCCAAAAAGATGTTCCCCGTCAAAGGGCATGTTGAGGAGCCAGGCCTGCATATCAGGAGCAAACCCCGACTTTTGCAACCACGCAAATCTGCGTATTACGGTGCTCGCCGCCATGGACCGGCTGACGCAATCTACAATGTCCAAACCCGACTGAACGGCATCACACATGACATCCTTGCCATCCTGAACCATGGCAAGGAAACTATCCCGTTCGTCCAATTCGGGAATATGTTCAGCTGCTAAGGAAACACAGTTCCACAGAGTTTGCGTGAAACGCGACAAGGCACATACGGAGTTGGCCGCCTGAAGCGCCATACCCCCTGAAGAAAATACTTTCTTCGCCCAGCCGTCAAAACGCTTGTCGTCCCTATCAGGAGGGATGGTAGGATACGACGCCTGCTTTGCCAGGGCCGTAGCCGCCTGCACCACCAAACTCTCTGGAGTGGGGTGCTTGGTCAAGTAGCAGGGGTCGCTACTGGCTGGGCGGTAAATTCGCGGCAAAGACTTGCCCACTTCCGGTAGACTCTCCGGAGCAGTCCAAGCCGCCGCCGCCACCCTCCTCTGTAGAGCCATATGGAATGGCAGTAACGGGTCAGTTGGCGGACCTCGGTCGAGGATATCCGTAAGGTCATCCTGAAGTAAATCCCCTGGGGGAGCAGACCACCCCAAGTACTCAGTGACCCTAGACATAAGGCGCCGGTACGAGGAGTCGGTATGAGTGCCAGGCTCAGGCCTACAAAACTCCACCTCCGGAGAGGTGTCCAGTCCACTGGCGTCATGCAGGGACTGCCGCAGGTCCTCAATTTGGCTATGGCCCGAGAGAATCTCATCTGTCACCGTATCAGGAACCATGCCATCATCAGAGCCCTCCTCCACCTCTAAAATGAACTCAGGATGGCGGTATGAAGGCACAGAATGTGTTACAAAGCCATGGTTGACCTTGGCCAGAGCGTTTCTAGGGGGTTCCGCCGAGCCTCGGGGTACCCCTGTCGAAACAGCCCCGAATGAATCGGCGTTGATGCCGAACGCGGCGCCGACAGCATCGACGGCGTCGACACAGGCCTCGAGGCCAGAGCCCCGAGCATGTCCCTCGACAGCCTGGGCGCCAATGCCGTCAACGACTTCTTCGGAGGCGGGGCCTCGAAAGAGTCCGTCGATAACCTTGACGCCACCAGCACGACGTCTTCCTCGAAGACACCAGAGGTACACACGGTCTCGAGCGCATCGAGGACCGGGACCTGGAACGGGCATGACGAGAACTATTGCCCTTGTCCGAGCGGGACCTCTCCCGCGAATCGTGCCGACCACCCGAGCCCGAAGGCATGCGAGCAGTGTCTCTCGACCGATCATGACCGACCCCACTCGGAGGCGCGGACGGACCAGTGCCCTGCGATTCGAGAATCGCTAACATTTTCTTCCCGAAGGAAGCCCATTCCTCCGGCGTTGCATGCTTGGTGGGATAAGCGACCCGCCGACGGGCGGAGTCCTCTGATGAGGACGGGGAAGGCGACCGATGACGGCGCTTCCGGGAGTGCCTCAAAGAGGCAGAGGAGTGGCGGGACCGACTCCGGGACTGAGACCCACTGGACTTCCGACGACGATGCGGAGAGTCGCCCCTCGAATCGTCTGTCGAAAGCCCCGCAGACCTCGACTTCCGTGACTTGGACACCTTACTTACCGACAACTTCTGCTTGCGCTCCCGCAAGGCTTTGGACGTGAGCGACTGGCAGTCGACACAGTCATCCATGTCATGGGCCTTCCCGAGGCACCAGAGGCAGGCATCGTGCGAGTCCGTCACCGACATCTAGGACCCACAGTCCCCGCACTTCTTAAAGCCCGGACGCGGGGTGGAAGATGAGGTAGACATCTTGACAAAAAAATACTTCACAATACGAACAGGTTCGAAGAACCGAGAAAGAACAGAAACTCCAAAGAGTCGAGGCGCGCCGAGATCTCCCAAGCGAACACGTTCGCGGAAAAAACAGAACTGATGCTACGGGCGTCGTGCGTCAGAATTTCTTATGCAATTGCAGTTTACGTTTCCGCAAGGCTTTGTGTGGTCAGACTGGCAGAAGACTGGTGCCACACGTTCTGGAAAAAAAATACAACTGAGGCTACGGGCGTCGTGCGTCCTACTTATAACATCCAGTGACGTCAGCCGTAGGAGGAGGTCCTCGAGGGCAGCGTATCGATGTCATCGACGCAGGACGCAGACGCCGAAGATTTTCCGAAGCAGCACAGCTGTGGTGATTACATGTCATAGATATGGAATACGTCGGAGGACCCAATCCCCTTGAACTTACAATATGTATTAGATGTGCTAGACAATTTCAGCACTTTGTCTGGGATAGTAATTAACAGGAACCAATCCTTTTAATTTCTGCTGGTCAAGCTGGCTGTAGGAAACCAAGCAGAATTGATTGAACTGGCCCTACCATGGAACAATTACTTCTTCAGATACCTGGGACTAGACATTAATCGCGACCCGAAAAAACATAGCACACACAATACATTAAAGGAATGGAAGGGATAGTGAAGTCAATGCAATTCTGGGGGAAGTTGCCTTTATCGGTAATGGGGAGAGCAGCACTATTAAAAATGGTGGCACTGCCAAGACTGCTAGATTGCTTTGGGAATATACCATACAACATACCAAAACAATTCTTCATTAAATTCGAAACAGAGTGTAGAAGCTTCCTATGGCAGGGCAGGAGACACAGAGTTGCACACATCATCTTACAAAGACCTTATGAGAAATTATAACGTACTCGCCGTAGTGACTAACATTCTCTTAGTCCTTTGTCCCCTTTACTCCTTACTGCATGGGGCGTCCCTGCCAAGGGACGGGAGACGGAACCTTTTTCACCAGACAAAACCTTCTTCCGCTTTAAATTTAGAGGCGCGTGGGGGTGCAGCCCTGGGAGCATGCGCTGCCCTGACTCAGCCCACCAGCGCCATGCTTCAGTCCCCATTGACGCGTCGACAATAGATTTAACATTGCCTAATGACACCAGTTAAATAGGGGGGAGAATGGTGGGACATATGGAGGAAAGGGGACTAAAAGTACATTAGTCACTACAGTGAGTAACTTATCATTGCTTTAAGTCCCACCACCTTTCCTCCATATTGCATGGGCGATTACAACTGAATGTAGCCCTAGGGCAGAGAGGAGAACCTCCTTAAGCAAAGAGGCTGCTGAGAACCGCCTATCCGAAAGCTGCATCTAATCTAGAGCCGGCATTCAAAGAGTAATGCTTGCAGAAAGCCGAGGGAGTGGCCCAAGTGGCCGCCCTGCTTATAATTTGCCAAGGGACATGGCGCTGGAATGCGATGGGCGTTGCCTTGGCCCTGACTGCGTGGGCGTGCATGTTAGCCGGAAACAGCTTGTGCTGGCCCTCGTATGCTTCTTTGATGGCCGAGACCATCCAGTGGGGTATGAAGGCCTTGGAGGCCTGATGGCCTCGTCTTGCACCTCCGAAAGTGACAAACAGGGCATCTGATTTGAGAAAGCCCTTGGTCCTGTCAAGGTAGAATTTCAGAGCACGCCCGACATCCAGGCAGTGCAGAAATCTCTGCCTTGTCATTAGGATCTGCAAAAAACATAGGAAGGACTATTTCCTCGTTCAAATGGAAAGCAGACAGCACCTTAGGCAGAAATTATGGGTGTGTCAGCAGGACTACTTTGTCCTTGTGAAAGGTAGTACATGATTCTGAGGCACCCAGCGCCTGGATTTCGCTGACTCTGCGAGGTGAGGCCGACCAGTAAGGCTATCTTATTGGTGACCAGCCTGATGTCCCCAGACGCCATTGGCTCAAACAGTTTGTGCGCCAGGGTGCCCAAAACCATATTCGGGTCCCACACAGAGTGTGGCCTCTTGATGGGCAGGTAGAGCCTTGCGAGCTCCGTCAAATGTTTCTTGACAATCGGATAGGACGAGAAGACCACCCCCTCCTCCGAATTCCGGTAAGCACCGATGGCTGCGAGGTTAAGTGCAGCAGGTGTCCACATGCAAGCCCGAATGGGCGAGGTGAACCAAGAAGGAGAGCACGTCATCCAGAGGATCGATTTCCTTGAAGCCTGCCCAGTGGCAGAACCTGGTCCATTTACTTTTGTACTGGGCCCTGGTAGCCTTGCTCCTTGCGCCCTGTATGATTTCCAGATTAGCCTGTGATAGGCTGAGGTGCCTTAGTGTTACCTACTCAGGAACCAGGCTGTGAGGGCTAGTTTCGGTGGCACAGGGTGGATGACCCTGCCCCCCCTGCTGCGCCAGAAGACGTGCTGGGCGCGTCATAAGGTGAATCAGAGGCATCTCCAAGAGCCTGAGCAGCTCTGAGAACCATGGCCTGGCTGGCCACGAGGGAGCTATAAGGATGATATGGAGCTGGCGAGACTCCTTGATCTTGAAAATCACTCTGAACGAGCAGAGTGGGTGCGAAGGCGTACGCTGTCATGCTGTTCCACTGAATCTGAAATGCGTCGCCCAGGGAGCCGGGCCCTGTCCATGCAAGGAGGCAAACTGAGGGCACTTCTTGTTGTGCCATGTGGCAAAAGATCCACCTGGGGGAGACCTCATCTGTTGAAGATCTACTGAATAACGAGGTTATATAGCTGCCATTCGTAATTGTCTGCTCCCAACCTGCTGAGCCTGTCCACCTCCAGGTTGGATTCCCCCAGAAGGTGGACTGCCGTGAGGTAGATGTCGTTTTCCAGGGCCCACTCCCACACGATGATTGCCAGTCTGCACAGTGGAGGGGATCTGGTGCCTCCTTGCTTTTTGACATAGTACATGCTGGTCGAGTTGTCCGTCTAGATGAGGACAACCTTGCTCCTGAGAAGTGGAAGGAATGCTCTGAGCGCTAGCGAGATGGCATTCAGCTCCAATTGATGCAGTATTCCTGCTCATGTCGAGCCAAGGTGCTGTGGACCAAGAGATTGCCCAGCCTCGAGAGAGGAGACCGTGGTGATGGGTACCTGCAGGGTGGGAGACCGGAAGGGCTTGCTCGTCCGTAGGTTGCAGTCCCTGGACCACCATGTGAGGTCCGGGCAGAGAGATTAAGGAAAGTTGATTTATTTTCAAATTTCTTCATTGGCATTTATATTATGTACAAGAGCATTGTGACAACGGGTGCCAACTGCGACAAAGTATAATTGTCAGAGTAGGCCAATTAGTTATTGAACAAACTAACAGGTACAACATAAAACAAACAATAACAGTAAGTCTCCAATTGGTTGGCAAACAGTTCAGTGTGAGAGGGTCCACAAGGGAGGGGAGGAAGGAAGAAATTCAAGGAGGGGAGGGAGACAGGAAGTCCGAGCATAAGATAGTTCAAGTGTCTTGTGATGCATAGATTTTTCGTGTGGGGGTGAATCATTCAAGGAGGTTTCTCATCATTAGGGGGTTAAGCAAAGCCCATGTGAGGGCCCTCCAAGCATCTAGAGCCAGGCTTGCGTCATCAGGGGACCTGGCAATACCATCCTCCCAAGCCGAAGTCTCTGCCCCAATCCACCGTTCTAATTTGTTGGACCATACTCGGTACCGTGGGCGACCTGGTCGCTTCCAAGCCATGGCGATGGTCCTTTTGACAAGGATGCATACCAGGTCCACAAGCTTTACCATATGCTTGATTTTGGCGAGTCTGGGGTAAGTTCCAAGAAGCCACTCCCCAGGGGACCAATCGTACCTGGTCATGCCAGCCTTTCTGCAGGTTTGCTCCACCTTCGACCAGAGCTGTCGGACCTGGACGCAGCCCCAGAACATGTGCAGTAGGTCCGCTTCATCCCCGTTACACCACGGACAATTATGTTGGGGCTGTTCATAAATTTTCGCTATTCTGAGCGGCGTCAGATACGAGCGGTACATCACGTTGAGCTGAATTAGTCTAAACCTGGAGTTTCTGGATACCTCCTTAGGGAACGCCAATGCTCTCCTCCATTCTCCGTCAGTCATTTCTCACCCCAAGTCCTTATCCCATTTGAGTTTTAGATCAGGGCTGCGGGAATTGGGCCCATCTATTAGGTGGCTGTATATTTGTGACACTGGCCTCCATCCATCTCCCAAATTATATGACAATGCATTACTTACCGTAAAAGCATTTCTGATGGTTGTATCTGCTTAGATTCACATGCTGTGCATAGGTCCGACATCCAGTGGTCACTGCGGAGTATTGCATTTTGTTTTTCGTAGTCGAAAAAGGGGACGTCGACAAGGCGTGTCTGTAACACTATCCCTATAGTGACGTGCGTTGTACCCACAATCCCTCACGCGTCGAGGTCCCTCTGTTTGTATTTTTCTGCCCTGAGGGAGCCTTCTAGACGTGAGAGTACAGAAAAGAGAGAAATATAGAAAAGGATGTCTATGTTCCTTCCATCCGAGCGGGGAGGAAGGGTGGGCGCATGTGAATCTAAGCAGATACAACCATCAGAAATGCTTTTACGGTAAGTAATGCATTGTCTTCTGATGTTTGTTAATCTGCTTAGAATCACATGCTGTGCATAGACTAGCGAGCAGTACCCGAAGTTGGCGGTGGGTTATGAGAAGGAACAGTAGAGAAAAGATGTCTTAATACTGCCTGTCCCACCTGGGAGTCAGATCTAGAATGTGCATCTAGACAGTAGTGTTTTGTAAAGGTGTGCACAGAACTCCAGGTAGCCGCTTTGCAGATGGACTCAAGGGGAACATTTGCAATGAACGCTATGGAAGCCCCATTGCCTCGAGTGGAATGTGCACTTGGCTTGAAGGGTAGTTCTCTCTTAGCAAGAGTGTAACAGAGAGTGATGCATTGCACAATCCATCTAGATATAGTGGACTTTGAAACTGCATCTCCTTCTCTTCCTGCTGCCACAGAGACAAAGAACTGATTAGTCTTTCTCAGTGGTCTGGTTCTTTCCATGTAGAACATGACAGCTCTGCGTACATCTAGTGTATGCAGACTTTTTTCTCCCAAGCTGGAAGGGTTTTGAAAGAACTTTGGTAGTTCTATTGACTGGTTTACATGAAATTTCGAGATGAATTTTGGTGCAAACCTTGGGTGTGTGCGTAGAACCACCTTATCCTTGTGAACTGTTACGAAGGGGTCTAGTACAGAAAGAGCCTGTAGTTCACTTACTCTCCTAATGGAGATGATAGCTATTAGGAAAGCAGTCTTAAGAGTGAGGTCTTTAAGAGTTGCCTTGTGCATGGGTTCGAAAGGAGGGCCCAAGTACAGAACAATGTTAGTGGGAGAGCAGTCAACCGGGTTGATGCTCTTACCTCTACACCAGATGACAAATCTTTTCCACTTGCTAGAATAGCAGTGGCGAGTATTAGGTTTTCTGGCTTCCCTGAGGATGTCCATACATCTCTGCGGGAGTTGTAAATGTCCAAATTCTATGATCTCAGGAGCCAGGCTGCTAAATTCATGGTCTGAGGGCATGGATGCAGTGTCCTGCCCTTGTCCTGTGACAGCATGTTGTACGGGCAGGGAAGTTTCACTGGGGTATATAGGGACATCTCCATCAAGTGAGCGAACCATGGCTGCCGGGCCCACATTGGGGCCACTAGTATCATGGTAACCTGCTCCTGGTGCATCTTGCGCACCACTTTGTTGAGAAGGGGAGTCGGGGGAAAGGCGTAAACAAATTTCCCTGACCATTGAATCGACAGACCGTTCCCCTTGGACTGGTTCTGGGGGTACCTGGAGGCGTAACTTTGGCATTGTGAGTTCTCCAGGGTTGCGAACAGGTCTATTTACGGGAATCCCCATTGCGTGAAGACGTCTAAGATGATGTCTTCGTGCAATTGCCATTCGTATTCTTCGGGCAGGGGGAAGTCTCTGCTGAGTTTGTCTGCTAGCAGATTGAGTTCCCCTGGTACATGTTGTGATAGTAGGAACATGTTGTGTTTGAGAGCCCACTTCCAGATGTTCTGGGACAGCTTGGACAGTCCTGGAGAGTGAGTGCCCCCTTGCTTGTTGAGGTAGTACATGGCTGTGGTGCTGTCTGTGAGGACCATCACTGTCTTTCCTTGTAGGTGTTCCTGAAAGGCTTTCAGTGCTTTGAACACCGCTAGTAGTTCCAGCAGGTTTATATGCTTGGATGCTAATCTCGGAGTCCACGCTCCGTGAGCAGTGTGATGGGATAGGTGAGCCCCCCATCTTCTAAGGGATGCGTCTGTGGTTAGAGTGGCTTCCACTGCGGGTGTGGCAAAAGTTTTCCCTAATAACAGGTTTTCTTTTGTCCACCACCGTAGTGAGAGAACCAAGGCCTGCGAGACCACCACTAGATCGTCCCATTGTCCGCTGGCCTGACACCACTGGCTGTTGAGCCACTCTTGCATTGGGTGCATGCGCAGGCGCGCGTGAGGTACCAAATAAATACATGACGCCATCATTCCTAGCAAGCGCATTGCTTTGCGTACCGTCACCTCTCGACCTGCCACATAATGGGGGATCTGAAACAGCATGTTTTGGACCCTCTCGTTGGAGGGGAAGACGAGGCCGTCCTTTGTTCGAATTAGAGCCCTTAGGAATTGTTTGATTTGGCTGGGGTCCAAGCTGGACTTCTTTTCGTTGATGGAGAAGCCCAGTTGGAACAAAAGGTCTACGGTCCTTTGGGTATTGGAGAAGCAGGTTTCGTAAGAATCCCCTGTTATGAGCCAGTCGTCGAGGTAAGGGTATACCGGGATGGATAACCTGCGCAGGTCGGCCGCTGCCACTGCCAGTACTTTCGTGAATACCCTTGGTGCAGATGCTATCCCGAAGGGTAGTACTCTGAACTGGTAGTGTTTGTTCTCCATCTTGAACCTGAGGTATTTTCTGTGCGCTGGCAACATTAAAATATGAAAGTATGCATCTTTCATGTCCACTTTGCCACGGCGTTGGCCTCTTTGACTGAACTGGGTGTTGCTACCCTGGTTAGAGGGCCAGTTGGTAGCAGAGCAAAATTGCTATTGGTTTTGCTGCTGGCGTTGGCCACGAAAGGAGCGTCTATTGCCATAGCTGCGTCTGTTAGGGGGCCTAGAAATTTGGTCAAGAGTCTTGATGGTATCAAACTCTTTCTTCGCATTTTCTAGGGCCTCATCAACTGCTTTCCCAAACAGATGTGTTTGTTCTATGGGCTTATTTATCAGGGAAGCCTGGGTTTCCGGCTTAAATCCCGAATTGCGCAGCCAGACATGGCGTTTGAGAAGTATTCCCTGAACCAGGGAACGGCCAGCCGTCTCTGCGGCATCTAAGGAGTTCTTTACGATGCCCTGGTTTACAAGAGTTCCCTCTGAGATTATAGCTAACAGGCGTGAACGCAGGGGTTCTGGTGCGTCCTCTGCTTCGCTGCGCAGCTTGCCACACTGTGCATCTGCGTAGCTAGCTAGTAGGGAATTGTTATTTGCAATCATAGTTGAGAAGGCGGCGGAGGTCGTGATTCTCTTCCCAAGTGCATAGAGCTTCTTGCCCTCTTTGTCAGGTGGTGCCTCACTAGTGGATAGTGGTACCCCCGCTCTTTTTCTTGTATTAGTAACTACGAGGGAGTCCGGAATAGAATGTCCTCTGATGTACAAAGGGTCAGACGACGAAGGGCTGAAGAGCTTTTCTATCCGAGGGTTAACCCCTCTGACTAAGGCCGGATTGGAAAGGGAAGGAGTTATTCTTCTCTTTATAGAAGCCAGGAGCGGAATAGACTGACTAACAGGGGCTTTTTCTTTAATAACTTTCTCTACAAAGTCTATGTCAGGAAGAGTCTCCCCTGTGTCTATTTCAAAATGCGCTGCTGCCTTGCGCAATAGTGCATTAAGTGAAGGTTGGTCATCTATGGGAGAGGTGTTTCCAATAGGTGCATATTTGGGAGAAGGGTGAAAGACATCAGGGTCTGAGTGCACTGATGGGGATTGCCAAGGCTGTACTGATGGGGATTGCCAGGGCTGCGAGGTAGCTGTATCTTCTTCAAAAGCTCCTGCACTAGTGTAAGGATCTTCTTCAAACCCCTCTTCCTCATGTTCTTCCTCTCCACCCAAACACTCATCTTCCTGGAGGTATTGCTCCTCCTCAGTGAGATCATATGCGTCTGTAGAAGGGGGAAACAGCCTAGGAATCTTGACCCTAGGGTCCTCCTGGGGCCATTCTCTTGGTCTTTTGGGTGTGGGTGTGGGTGGGTTTTGGCTCCCCAAAAACCTTTCCATTTTCTCCATACAAGAATGGAGTCTTTCAAGGGTCTCATGGGGGACCCCTGAATAGTCTAGAGGGGGGAAATCAGCGTCTTCACCTTCAAAACGCTTGGAACGCTCCCAAAACGTCGAAGAAAGGTTTCCGTCGCCCTCTGAAAAGCCCTCTGGTAGTTCAGAAGTGCCCTTAGATGAAGGGGGCAGTTCCTGGCTACTCTTGTGCTTTTTCGGCGTTTCCATAGCTCTTTGTGCGGTATTCGACGTTTGTTTCGTCGTCCGCTTACGTTTGTCTTCGGAAACAATTCTCGCCAGGCTCTCGACAACGAGTTTGTCAGTAGAGGGCTCTGGTGTCGACGTTGCCTGCGTTACGCGTTGTTCCTCGATGGCCGCTCTATGGAGCGTTACGTCGGATGATTTCGTGTTTGATGAAAGCCCAATCGCTGGTCGCGGCTGCGTTTGCGGGTGGGTCTTGAGACCCTTACGGTCTGAGGTAGACGCCGAAGTGCCCTGCGTCCCCTTCGGCGCTGATAGATCCTTCGTCTTCGACGAAGAAGAGCCGTGGGTTGTGTGCTTAGGCCTATGGGGTCTATGTGCGTCCTTGTCGCCGGGGTGTTCATCCCCATAAGCAGGGCGTGAGCCGAGCCCGTCGGGGACGGACGTCGAGGAGCGCGAGCGCTCCTTCTGGGGGTTAATGACTTCCGTAACGGACGTCGAGTTATCACCCTCCTCGTCACTTTCTGTAACAGCGGCGGCGGGTGAGGATACTGACTTCGACATAGCGTAGTCCGCCCACCTCTTAACTTTTCGTTCTTTAAGAGTTCTTGGTTTCAAGAGCTTACAGGCCGCGCAGCTGTCCTCCTTATGATCGAGGGGCAAGCAACGATTACAGAGCTTGTGTTTGTCCTTCCAAGTGTATTTGCCCCTACAGCGTGGGCAAAACTTAAAAGGTGTCCTCTCCATAGCTGAGGCAATAATAACTGGTGATAACAACCCCAAGGGAAAGATAGGGGAGAAAGAAAGACATTCTCAAAGAGAAGATAAAAGTTCGAACCCCCACTCTCCCTACTGTATGTTGGTCGGCGAGGCCAGGCCACGTGTTCGGCAGCGCCGAAGGATCTCCTCCGTCTCTTCCCCTCCGTCGAAAACTTGCTCGGCGGAGAAAAGCTTCACAGCTAACGTCGAGGGGAGGGATCTTTAACAATATAATAAGTATAATTAAGGACCGAGGTCCGTAGTAAGTATTTGCAATGTCTCTCTAGGAGCTCCGCGTAAGGCGACCAGAAGCTGGGCGGAAAAAAACAATCTGAGGGACCTTGACGCGTGAGGGATTGTGGGTACAACGCACGTCACTATAGGGATAGTGTTAGACACGCCTTGTCGACGTCCCCTTTTTCGACTACGAAAAACAAAATGCAATACTCCGCAGTGACCACTGGATGTCGGACCTATGCACAGCATGTGATTCTAAGCAGATTAACAAACATCAGAAAAAAGAGTTACAAAGGGGTTGGACTCGGGTTCGTCGGGTCAAGTGTCCCATTTGGTCCGCGCTAATTTACGGGTCTTCAAATACCAAAGGAATTGGCCACTAGGCATGCCATCATCGGATCGCAAGGAGGAGAAGTTACGAAAGGAGCCCTCATTATATAGGTCCCCCCAGCTTTACACTCCCAGCCTTTCCCAATATCTGATGGTTGCTAGGTCGACACTGTTCTGGCACAGATCAGCAAGGAGCGGGATGTCCGGAGTGTATACATGCTTCAGGTGGAGAAGCAATTTTGTTCTGTGCCATATTTGTCTTCCTAGGGTGGCCAAGAAGGGGGTCCCACCTGTGAGGTGCTGGGGGGCCCAGATGAGCTTGTTCAATCGAATTGGAGCAATCGGGCGCTGTAGTAGAGCCGTTTCAGGAGCGTCGTCATCCGCCAACCATTTAGCCACGAAGCCGAGCTGGGCTGCCAGGTAATACCTCTCGAGATCGGGGAGCTGAAAACCGCCCTGCCTGTATGGGAGGGTTAACGTAGATAGTGCCAATTTATGCCTGCCTCCTGCCGACAGAAAGTCCTTAAGTATCTTCTCCAATAGTCAAAAGAAGGGAGCCTTGATATAGTAAAACACATTTTGAAACCCATAGAGAAATCTGAGGAGAACAATCATCTTTATGATGGATGCCCTACCCATCATGGACAGGGGGAGCCGAGACCAAAACCCCTATTGACCTGCGTTGGGGGGGGGGGGGGGGGGAGCGCCGCCGCTGTGTTTTCATGCATGAGTTCAGGTGTGTGATATATATTGACTCCAAGGTAGCGAAATGTGATGGGATGCCAACTGATCCCTAGCGAAGGCAGGTCATCCTCGTGTGTGCTTCTGAGACATCCCAATGGAAAGAGGCAGGATTTGTTTCTGCTAAAATGTATGCCCGATACTTTGGCAAAGTTACTGAGGACTTCCAACATAGTTGGGACATTGAGGTGTGGGTCCCTAACAAAAAGGAGGACATCGCCCGCGTACAGGGATATTATGTGGTCAATCCCATCAAGGCTATTGAGGAACGTTGATCATCTCAGATTGAGAGCCCCGCTCCTGGTTCCATGAAGCAGCGAAGTGCAGCTGAATCCTCCTCATCCTCAGTCTCGTGTGTGGGACGGCTAACAGGACTGCCGCCAAGAGACCCAGGAGATGCTGGTACCACCAGACCGAGGTCACCTCTCTGCTGAGGAAGTGTGTGGTCCTCCTGATGGCCACATTCTTGTCCTCTGACGGAAACACCATCTCGGAGCATGTAAGAGGACCAAGAATGTCAGAATGTCAGAGTCTGCGTGGGCTGCCGCTGGGACTTCTTGAGATTGAGCGAAAAGCCCAGATCATGCAGTGTGTGAAATGGGAAGAGTGGTGAACCGCTTCCGAAGATGTAGCCCTGCCGAGCCAGTCGTCGAGGTATGGGTAGATGTGGAGGGCCTGCGCTCTGAGGAGGGCAGCCACAGTATTCATGAGTCTGGTAAAGACCCTGGGGACAGACTTGAGGCCAAAAGGAAGGACCTTGTATTGGAAATGATAGCCCATGATCCTGAACCATAGGAAAGAACGATGGGGCTGCCAAATAGTATGTACGCGTCCTTCAGATCCAGGGAGCACATCCAGTCTCCCTTGCACAATGTCTCCTCTATAAAAGCTGGCGTAACCATCTTGAATTTTTGTAGAGGTAAGGAGAGGTTGAGGGTGGAAAGGTCCAGCACAACTCTCAGGCCCGCCTGGTTCTTTTTCTGAATGGCGAAAATCCTGGAGTAAAAGCCAAAGCCTCACTGGGAGGCTGGGACTTACTCCACGGCCTGGCTCTCTACGAGCGAGTTGATCTCCGCCAGAAGAGTTGCTGTCCCAATTTACGGAAGTGGAAGGGAGGAGAGGCTGGGACGGGTAGGTGGTACCCTGTGGATGCTACGGAGAGGATCAAGAGGTCCACGAAATTCTGGTGCCAGAAATGTGCATGGAGAGCAAGCCTGCCCCCCCACTGGAGACATGTGGGCCCGAAGGGGCGTGTCATGCCTTCTTTTCCCTCAGAGGCTGTTGCGGAGGAGGGGGACTGGAAAAAGTCCTTACCCCCCCACCGCACCCCTTTTTTTGCTTGCACCGATTTGGAGTTGGCGAGTGGTCCTGCTGCATGGACCTCCGTACCTGGAAGCTGCGGAAACCTCTGTACGTACAACCCCTTGTCAGAGCGCTGCTGTGACTGGGTGTACGATTTGGGCGTGGTCTTTGTCAAGATGGATAAAGACGAGGCCGTTTGTGAGCTGTTTTATTATTTGTCCAGCTCCTCGTCTGTTGTGGAGTGGAAGAGGTCGCACCCTTCGAACAGGAGATCTAAGATGCGTTCCTGGACGTCCGGGTTGAATTTAGTTGCATGGAGCCAGGCTGTCCTTCTCATGTACCGTGGTAATACAAATGGCCCGGCCAGAGGTGTCAATATGGGCCACAGTGGACTTCCAGCTTGGCCTCAGCCAGTCCCGCCTTGAAACGTGATTGGCTCTGCGTATGGAGTTCTGGGAGGAAGTCCGCAATTTCCCGCCATAACCTCTGGTTGGCGGCAGCCAGCCTGGCATCGGTGTTGGCCTGACTAAGATGCAAGGATGCATTGGAATACAGCTTCTTCCCACAAGCCTCCAAGATCATCTCCTCCTTGCCTAGCAGCATCGCAGAGGAGGAAGCCGCGGACGACTGAGGCTTGGAGTATAGTGATGCCGCAGCAATCACCGCCGAGTGTGGCTGAGCATGGGCGAATAGCAAAAGTGAATCCCCTTCCATCTGCCTGTACTTGGCGTCCAGGCGTCAATTGACAGCTGGGCAGAGTGGGGCTTGAGCCAACCCTTTTTTTTGGCCATGGAGTCTACATCGGTCTGCAGTGGAATTCCCGTTTTGGCAGCGGGGTACCGTGTGAAGACTTCAGCAAGGACCCACTCTCCCCAGGCCCAGGTATTCTGCCAGCCCTGCCAGACGTTCATGGAAGGCGTTCGTGGAAGGCCCAGGCTGACGAGGGCATGTCAGGGTCCTCCTCCTCATCGGTGCCTTGAGGATCAGGAGGGTCCTGCATCAGTGGGGGAGTAGCGGGAGCTGGCGGCTGGGGTAACGGGACCAGAGACAGAGGCTGTGAAGAGGCCGGTACGGAACCACCTGAGGAATCGGCTGGGGGCCGGAGGGAGAGGCTGCGCTGGGGCCAGGAGTGCCGGCGGAGGAGCCTGAGGAGCTGGAAGAATTGGAGGGAGCACGTGCCTGATGGCATCCCCGAGGATAACCCACATCTGAGGAACCTCTCAAAGAACCGGTCTTCACAAGCCAGAGGAGTGGTAGGGGCTATAGACGGGGCAGCGGGAGGCTACTGGAGCCGCTGCATACCGTGCCCATATGGACGCAGCCGGAACCTGCCCTGCGCAAATGAAGGATAGGCTGTAGGCCACGTACCTGGTTGAGGCCAGTCCCACCTCGACACTCGTTCCTCGCCAAACTCCTGGAATGGCGTCGGAAGGGTGCGGATGTCTGGCACAGCAGCCATTTTGTTGAGCTGCCTGCCATGTTCCTGCGTTGTGTAGCTCGGCTCGCTGGGCCCAGCCTCCTCCAAGACTCTTGTGTGGATGACGAGGCCTACCCTGCTCTTCGGGCCTAGACCCAGTAGGTGAGACAGCCTCGGCCCGGGAGACAGACGAACTGCGTTAAGGGCACCCCCTGAGATATATTGCCGATACTAGGGCGTGGCCCCTTGGACATAATGCTGGTACAAGGGAGGAGCCCCTTGGGTGAAGACCCGGTGCAAGAACCTTCTGGTCCCTCAACATGGTCACCGGGAGGATCCCTCGGCCTGTAGGCTGGTAGCTGAAGCAGCCTTGGTGCACATGCAGGTACAATGACCTGAGCGGTCCATCCCGTCGGGCGGGTCCTTGGGAAGAAGTCTCCCTTGCAGGGTGCGATGGAAAATAGAGGCCCTACATTAGGCCTGGATTGATGTTTCACAAAGTCCTTGAGGTCGTCTGGAGACCTCGATGACCGGGCGTTGCACGCTGTACAAGCTTGCCAACCGTGGTCTGTGCCAAGTCGACGTAGGCAGAGGATGTGGGGGTATGAAGAACCCTGTGCAAGTCGACATGCACCGGGGAGGATCGTGATGCCTGAGGACCGAGTACCTGTATGAAAAAAGACAGAAGTATCCTCGCATGGAATTACATGGCCAAAGCCAAACCCAGGAGTGCTGGTGAATTCGGCCTATTCCCGTCGACATGGAAAAGGGGACTGAGGTGTGGCGCTGGAGGGCGGAGGCAGGGCAGCACATGCTTCCAGGGCCGCACCCCTGCACTCCTCTAAATGTAAAGTGCAAGAAGCTTTTTTCTGATGAAAAAGGTTCCGTCTCCCGTCCGTTGGAAGGGACGCCCCATGCAGTATGGAGGAAAGGGGACGGGACGTAAGAATAAGGGGGGTTGAGGAACCTGAATTTCGAACTGTACTACCTGGCATGCCAAATGCAATATATGGCAAGTTGGTTTGCAGACAACCCCACGGTAGACAGCACTCCTACAACCAGCAATAAAACATCTACACTTGAAAGACCCGATTTGGGTTGTCCCGCCAGAACCGCAAGGATACCTGCGACTAGTGAAATTGGCTATGCAAATATGGACGAGGGCCTGAAAGACACTAGGAATTAAAGACCCCAATATCACCAGAGATACCTCTAGCAGCAGTAATGATAGAAGGAAGAGGACTAGGGGCTTATGTGCGCACACACTGGGGGACTTAAGGGATCATCACAATAGGAGACCTGAGCGGAGGAAATCAACTATTGGATTTCCAAGAATTGCCAGAAACAGGCCCTACACAGAGGACAATTCTTAATACAGTTCCATATTAAACACGATTAAGCGTAGATTGCTGGTCATAGGGGAGGAATAGGCAGCGAAGAAATAGAAACAATAATAGATCTCAGATGGGGGTGGGAGGCACACCATATAGAGACTATACGACGTGCTAATAGGACACCACTCCAGAGGATAGATGGAAAAGCAAACAGAGATGGGAGGCAGAACCTTGGAAGCCCTTTGGCGATAGTCAACCACCTTGCACCCTATCAAAAAAGTTTCCAGGAACGCAAGATTGCAACTAATACAATTTTCTTAAACACAGAAGGCTTCACTCACCCCGGAAGTAATGGACAAAATCAAAGGAGCAGGCAGACAGGGGCGCCCGAAATGGAAAATGGAAAAAGCTGGAATGGTACGTATGTTTTGGGAATGTAACTCTACACAGAAATGTTTGAGGGAGATCGCAAGTGAGGTTGCTAAGAGAGGCATATATTTAGATATCCAAACCCTGGAGGCATGCATCCTGGGTGTTTTCAAAAGGATAAAAAAAGAAAGCGCTAGGCTAGATTAAAGATCTTATGTAGGTGCTGGCCAAATGCAGCATAGCCATGAACTGGAAAGCAAATAGAGGGCAGGGTGGGCAAAAATGGTGGTAAGATTTACTAAAATGGACAATGGCTGAAACAGGAGTGTGGACACAGGCGATCACGGAGCAAAAACTAGACCCTAGGGAATATATGCTTCAGTGGACTGCCTACACTCAATCTATTTAACCAAAACAGTAGAGAAAGGGAAGTGCAAAGAACGCTGGCAGGGAATATTGGTGAAGTAGGTGAGACAAAGGGATGTTAGGATAAAGAATTACATCAAGGCTTGGTATAGGGCTGGGGGGATGTGGGATTAAGATGGAAAGGTTGTAAATGCATGAGTACCAAGTAAAATGCATACGTTTAGTAAAACCTGTGAACTGTTAAATAAAAGACAAAGAAATTTGTGGTCTGAACAGATTCGAACATTGAAATAAGTCTTTAAAAATTGGCTTAAATCCCACCGGTAGTATTAGTTTCATCTGGAAGGGGAAAGAATGTAACACATTGTCCATAGCAAAGACTCACATAACATTTGGGTGGTAATTAATAATCTTGTTCACACCCAGGACAACAAACAGGATAACCCTGTTTCAGAGGAGGCCTGGGGCTAACATTTAGAACATCTTTACAGGCGTCCTGCAGTCCTGTTGCCAGAGACGCTCATTAAGTGTCCATGGTTTTGAATCTGGGAGTTGAGAAGTTTGAAAAGAACGCTAAAAGGGCCTCTAATTCAAGGGCACCGTGGCCCAACGGGCTATCTAACGTCCTTATAAAATCTGATCCTAGAGTCTGGGCAACAGTCCAGTTTTTTCTTTTCACTTCAGTACTGGCCAGTAGAGCAACTCCAAACGCCAAGAAACGCTCTGATTATTCAAATTTTTAAGAAAGGCGATTGGAATAACCCACTCAACTACCAATCTATATCACTCTTGGATTGCGAGCTTAGTCTTTCAGGAGCTGGAGGCCCGGGCCAGGGCCACTGCTGCTTGTCGCTTCACAAAGTTTCAAACAGGCTTTAGAAAGGGCCTTTCCACTTAACTCAATGGATTCATACTGTCATGTATTCAATTACTTGCATAAGCGGAGTTGTCACAACAGACCTTTTTGATGAGCGCTCACGACTATGGGCGAAATTGCAGACCTGGGGTATCGCACATCCATTATTAGCAATTTTGATTAACCTACATAGGGGTCAGTTTTGCAGGTAAGATTAAACAGGCACAGAGGACTCTATCTCAAGAATGTGACACCCACAGGGGGCTGAGGCAGGGTTGTGTGCTGGCACCCTGCTTGTTCAATCTGTACCTGGCTGAGCAAGAGCAGAAGCAGAGTCTTAATAGATTTGTATGGAATCCAGATATGTTAACTCCAGAGACATCTTTAAGAGACTGGCCATTGGGGAGGAAACGCTTCTAATGATAGCAACATTAAAATTGCTGTCACTAGCAGGGATAATCAACATCTTGTAGAGGTCCGGGGCTTATCCCTCGTTTCTTTGGCAAAAGTATAGACTATCTATTGGTGAGATGGATTTTCAAGGTAACATCACTCCATCGTATTGGCACAGAAATGTTAGGACAAGGTTATATTTAGGCCATGCTAATCGATACTGCACAATGAGGATTGTAATGTGACAGCTGCATATTTGCTAATTTTCACACTTTCATACTGCATATTTGTACAGAAGGAAGTTAAAAAATCTTGCTATAAAATGATATGTAATTTGTGATTGGCATAGTCTACTATTGTAGCCGTATATTGATAATTTTCCCATTTCTATATTGCGTATTTGCACGTACTAAATGAATAACGACATTGAAATGAAATGTGTGATTTTGTAGCTGTATTTTCGCTTATTTGCGCACTTTCTTACTGTGAATTTGTACAGAAGGGAGTGGATATGCGTTGCAAGGATATGAAACCAGTGATGGGCATAGGCTGTAACAACGGAGCCGTAAATTTGCGTATTTGCACAAATGGGAGTCATGACTGTCGGTACTGAAATTAAATTTGTGATTAGTATAGGTTATATAATGTGATTTGAATAGGTTGTATGGAAAGCAGGTTATATTATCCTTTGTTGTGGAACAAGGTTTTAGGCATTTTAGAATATGTTTTAACTTTAAATGGGATATTTTTGTATTTTATTGCTTGTTGTGATTGTTTCTTTTTATGGCTGTGTAAGAGAGTGGTTTCAACAAGAATCACAAATAAAATAAATGATACACAGAAAGATATAGAACGCTCCGTGCGCTGGTAAAGAATACCAAATCTATAAAGGTTTTATGAAAAATTATATATCATGCTCCTGATTTTAAAATAACAATCGATACTTTCATACAGCATGTTGTAAAGAACTCTGAAAACCAGAAACAGAACAAGTTTCCCTTCACAAGGCCTTGATCACATTCCTAAAAATCTGAACAGTCCTTCCTGCAAGTAGAAAGGGTATCCTTATATAAATCTTGTAGGGTGGCCTGACCAACAAATCTGTACATAGCAATAAAAAAAATGTACAGCAACCAACTACTTCAATATTTTTAAAGAGCTAAGACACCTAGTCGTCGCCACCAGAACAGAATATTTGGAGAGCAGTGCTGTCTGTCATTCATTCGCACCCAGGGAAGGCCCATCAGCCAATCAAGTGGCTGGAAAAGCGGGCGAGTTACAGGACCTTCCCCGAGTGGCACCATTTTGAATTTTTTTTATTTAATGTGAGGAGGCAAGAGGGAAACACTTGCCTCCCCACCCCCACTCTCCCAAAATCCTCCGATCCCCTTCCCCCACCCCACTTACCCATGGGACTGTAAGCTTTGCTACCCAGTCCCGGCACTCATCCTGTCTCTTTGCCGTCATATACATGGAAAAAGGACATCGTAATTTTTTCTACACACACCCCCCTCACCTCACCAGCACCCACTCGGGAGATCGGCTCCTGAGGATTAAATTAGAAAGCCATCCGCACCCCAGGTGCGAATGGCTTTCATGCCCACTGAGAGGGGCGGACATGGGCTTCAACAGCCTGCCAGCCTGAGCCATTGTTGGCTTCACTCTGGCCTACCTTTGCCTGGGCTGGGTGGCCGTTAAAGGTCATGTCTGCCGCCACACAGCGGGCATGAAGCCATATTAACCATAACATTTCCTGTTCTGAAGTTCTTCGGGGAAATGAAGCAAAATTAACAATCCTGGACTAAGCCTAATTGAAGTCAGCCCATCTCTCTTGTTGTCTTCTTTGGATGAGTAACTGCAAGTTGAGTAAATACAGGTCCTTTGGTGACCATTGAGCCCCCGACACCCTGAGTAACTGCTGGACTTTGGAAATTGCTAGCGTACCTAAATGGTGGGATCACAATGGCAAAACATTAAACAACTTCTTCTCATACAGGTCTACTTCTCTGCCATGTGTACAACATTACCAGTTTTTCTAACCTATTTCTGTAGACATGCCCTGGCTGAATATTTGTGCTAAACAGCATCTTCACCACCTCATTGACATCCTTAAAGTTGCCCTTCACTGGTCAATGAGCTCTACCACTTGGTGAGCGAGTTAAAGCTTGCAGGCAATGGTGTTGCCTAGTTGCGGATCAGTCTCTGATACCATGAAAACAGGAAGGAAGGACCCATCCTCATAAGAATATAGCAACTCAAAGGAATCCTTTGTTACTGAGTTCTTGAGAGGGCAGCCAACAAAGATTGACAATCCACATATTCGGTGAAGGCATAATACTGGTGGAACTGTAGGAGCTTGGTCTGAGAATTGGTCCAAATGCTCATATGTGTGTTGTACCATAGGCATCTATATTCTGGTGTTACAGACCAAACCTATATTCAAGAGGCTGCACCAAGCACACAACTCTAATGTGAGCGAAAGTCACTGTCTTAGATGATGGCGTTACTCCATGGACGAGAAAGCCTTCATCAGTTGAATGCAGAGTGCACATTCTAATTTGATTATTTTATACAGAATTAAGTCTTCTTTGGGAAGATTATGTAATTGGAGAGGGAGTCGGCAACAAAGCAAGGTCATGGGAAAGGGCCCTTATCAGACAATCGTCCCGACAAGAGAAATGGACCTTCAAATACACTGCCACTGGGGACAGCAGCATTGTTAATACATGCTGAGTCACATTTTGATTTACAAGGAGCTTCTTCTGAGAAAATTGGCTCACCTGTTCACAGCAGTGGACGAATTAAGGCCAACATTTGGAAGGGGTACAGGGTAGTTGAGAATACAAGTGTATCTCATCATTCAGGCATGGATGGCAACCCATGGGCTTTGCCTGAACGATGATAAAACCAAACTTATCATCCTGGGCACACAATCAAACTGCAAGAAACTAGGCCAGGATCATGCATCCTTCTTAATAGACTGTAACCTCATCAAGGTTGACAAGGAGGTGAAGACTCTGAGGATCCACCTGGATTGCATACTCTCCTTCGGCAAACAAGTGAACGCCATGGCTAAGCTCATCAGGACAGGCAAGCCATTCTTGTCTGATAATTGCATGATTTTAGCTAGAGCCCTTATACTCTCCAGGCTAGATTATTGCAACGCTCTATATATTGGTGCCAACAAAGCAATTATCCAGAGGATACAAATCCTCCAAAATAATGCCTTAAGAGCTGCACCTGGCATGGCAAGAAGATCTCACATATCAGACATCAGGCGCCATAACAACTGGCTTTCTACTCACAACAAAGTTTTATTAAAAACAGCATCCCTCATTTACAAAGCACTTAACAATGCCGCCCCTAGTTACCTTACTGAGAGATTCCATAGGAGAACATCTACCAGACCTACGAGACTAGCCCATTCCAACTGCCTCACTATCCCAAGATTCAAGCTATCCAAAATCGGGGGTTGTAGTTTCCCCGTCAAAGGGGCCCAACTTTGGAACTCCTTGCCACACCCCATCACATAAGACCAACCTTACCTAATTTTCAGACTTAACTATATTAATTGACTTAAATCTACAAATCAGTAAGACTCACACACAGACCTGTGCTCCACTTCTGCACACCACTTGCCCTCCTCTCACCCAACCATATCAATTCTTAATGTAATTTTGTATATAGATTGTATACAATTCCCATTATGTACGTTACCGTATGATGTGTTGTATCTATGATTGTTACCTGAACCACCCTGAAATGTAGGTTAACGTAGGATGTGTTGTATCTATGATTGTTACCTGCAACACCCTGAAACTTCTGTACTCAAGCTTTGCATATCCTGTAACTGTTGCGCCCCGATACCCCAGGGTCTGGAGCGCATTACAAATGATTAAACAAAGTAACAACATTACTTTGGATAAGGAATATTTACACAGTTATTTATTTTTCTTTCGGGGATTGCACATAAAATATTTACAAAGAAAGGCAGAGCCCATTTTCAGAACCCACAAGGTTTCTAAGGGAAGTATATGTAATACAAACCACCAGATGTGTCCTCGTGGTGCCACAGCAGGTTACATTATGTTGATGCAAAGGTAAGCACAGTAGTCTAGGTCACCATGGTCTTCTAGGACTGAAAACTTCTGTTTCACCAGCAAAGGTTCCTGGAGTTCAGGCGAGTAGGAAGCAATGGTTTGTCAGTGTTGCTGTGTGTTGCCATCCTTTCCAATTACAGAAGAGCCTACGATCTGGTGATGTATGAAGAACAAATAGCTCAATTGGTGATTTATGAAGGTTCAGGTGTACTCTGCAGAGTGCAGGAACTATTGCTGTAGCACCAAATGCTTTGGGTTATAGGCAAAATGAGAGCCACAGTCGTTCTGCCCTTGTATGGCTTCACCATGGGTCATGTTTTTTTTTAACTGCATGGTTTTTAATAAGGCACACGATTGGAGGCTTGCAAACCCAGCAAATGCAGCTGTGTCAAGGAAAGTTAACCACAAATGCTGACCTCTCCCTGGTAACCTGGAGGTTGCTATAACAGTGTTGGTAATATTTTCAACTATCACTCTGGTGAGAGCTTAAAAAGACTAAACTGTATTGTTAGGAAGGATTTACAGTGAGCTATTCTTAAATCTCACATGGCTAGCTGTGAGAGTAGTTGTCGATCTATCAGCGCACAAATGAAGATCCACACAGTAAATTACGGAAAACATGCTCTATGTAAAGTTTGGCATCAAGAGGCTTGCACTTTCAAAACATAAGTCCAAAGGAAGCTCTAAGTCACAGGTAAAACGCAATTAGAAGTTACCAGAGGGCAGAGGTAGCCGCGGTCAAGACATCCTTCTGGCTGCAAGAGTCACTTAGCTGCAGTTCTTTATTTCGGGCGTTGAGATGGATTTCTAGAATCTGACATGGTGGACAGACTTTAGGTTATATTGTGTTCAGGAGAAAGTTCATTTCTGTGCAAATTCCCTTCAACCTTAGAGACCCCCAGGTATTTTGCTGGATTCATGGCTTTTACATTTTTACTCCTGAGTGAGTGGGACCTTTTTCTCACTCATGTGTTTTTCTGACTATGATTTTCTATGCTCCTTACTATTTTATGGAGTTTGGTAAACTCCATAGCAATCTACTTTTGCATTGTGACACACAGCACCTTTTGTGCAGTGCCACTGAGAGGTCCCTTGGATTTCTCTTAATGTTGAACTACATTTTCTTGGGTGAACTACGGTCCCCAAGAATAGTAAGATGACCCTTGTCTTACTTTACTTTATGGGTCCAGCACAAACCACCCTATGTGGATTGCTGGGTGGTTACATAGTCATTCCTTTAACCCATTAACATTTTGTTACACTAACTCACTTGAATGGCTGGTGGCAGCGGTTTCTTGTTTACTACCTGGTGACATGTAACTGCAGGCTGATACCTCAGCTGCAGTGCTACACCCAAGTGTGACCATTTTCACAAAATGGCCTGTCTTCTTTTTCACCATTTCTTGTTAGTTTCTTCTAGGCTTTTACTCCGTTTGCATCAGGTTTGAGTCCTTTGTGTGGTTTGCCTTTGGGAGGCTTCAGCCCTTAAGCCTGCCCAAGCTCCAGTGTGTCTGGAAAGGCAGGAGGTGAGGGAGGATCCCAAAACTTCCCTGTCCTTGGTCTCTAGATGTGATTGAGTGAAACCAGTTCCAACCGTCCGACTGGCTGTCCTGGAGGACAGCCACCCTGCTGTGTGATTGACAGACTAGGGCTGTGAATGAATGGGAGCTTGCATAAAGAGTTTTATGGGACTAGAAGCAGTATCGACCACTGGAGGACAACATCCAAAACAGAAGACGAGAGAAGATGCCAGCAAAATCCTCCTGTACCGTGAAGTGCCCGGTGAAGCCCTGCAGCTGTGCCTACCCCATTTTCAAATCGACAGGGAAGACCCGTAAAGGACGTCTTCCTCCCGTAGGCTGGTGGGACCAACTAGCCTCAAGAAACTATTTTGGGGCAACCCACAACTTGCTGCGACTTTCCAAGGCTGCAGAAAGCCCAATACTCGGGGTAGCTAAACCACTTGTGAGTGCATTGTGGCATCCGAAAGACCCTACAGAAATCTGCATCAAGAGTACAGGACTGAGGGACCAAGGCACTCCTAACCAGCGCTTTTCATTCTTAGTTGGTGCTGGGAAAAAGGCGTCAAAACTACAAAGAGCTAATGAATTGGAGGAAATACATTGCTGCAGAGTCCCCCTCTCGATGGCTGCTGCAGGAGCCCACCAGACGTCCTCCCTTTCATTACCACGACCGAGGACCAGGAACAAGGATCGACTGCATTGCATCGTGAAGGCAACCAGCTGGAACACTTCATTTTCAGGGTACTGTGGGGCTTGGGGTATTTTATACTGTTGCCATTTGGGGTTCTTCCTATCTTTGGGAGTGCGATTTAACCCTACACCAAGTTGACCTCACCTTATCTGCATTGGCCTTACAGCTTGTGCTTTATAAAGGTGACCCCTCTTGAGTTGCTGCAATTTCTATTTGGAATACTGAACATTTTCTAAGAAGAGCATCTGAACTTTGACTTTGTCCATCGACTATGGCTGCCCTGGCTCCCCCCAAAGGCCTGTTTCTGAGCCTATTGGCTTTGGTAGTACTTGTTCCCTCACATGTCTTAAATGTTGAAGACTTTAATGCTGGGATAATAGACTGCCTACATCCCTCCGAGATAATTTAACTGTTCTTATAACCCATCAGTCTGTTCTGATCTAACGCCAACATTTCCTTTCTAAAAACTCAATATTGCAAAGGTGATACTATGTAAGTGCTATACTGACCTAAAATGACGTCACCTCCGGGTGCTGGAACATGTGTAACATATGAATGAATTACTCACCTGCTTTATTCACTTTTTGAATTGAACCATAACTTGGAATTAATGTTACAGCTAATTACTGCTTTTTAAAGATTGTTTTAAATATCTGTGTATGAATAAATGTATTATATAACTTTAAGTGTGTACGTGTTTAATTGGATACTTGTATTGACTGATTTCATTGCACATCTCAACAGCTCACATTAGCCCTCTTAAAATGAGCCTGGCTGTTAAGTCACACCACCAACTTGTGAACTACAGGCCTAAAGTAAAAGGTGGGCTACCTAACAAGAGAAGTCTTGTGTAGTCCCACACCAGTTGGACTGCACTAATTCTTCGCCAACATAGTTAAGGGAAATCCGAGAGGTTAGCCTAAACCCAATCAAGGTAAATGTGGAGAGCACTTGAGGCTATTCTCAGGAGAGAATGAGTGGGGTAAGAGGTCCACAATGAGTCCACACAGAAGCACACAATTTGATTTAGACAGCGTTAGGGAGAATTCTCAGAAATGTGTTAATTCCCTTCAACCTTAGAGACCCCCAGCTCTTTTGCTGGACTTTTTTTATCTCACATGTAATTTTAATGTGATTTATCCTATGTTTCTTTTGACCTTTGGAGTCCGACAAATTCCATAGGCATCATCTTAACATTGTGGCACACTGCACCATCAGTGCAGTGGCAGAGGGAAGTCTCTTAGATTTCCCAATGGTTTAAATACCTTCTCTTGGTGAAACTACTGTTTCCAAGAGCAGTGAAGTGAAATTGACTTTACTTACATTTTTTAACTTTCTAGACACAGCACACACTATCTCACAATAGGGTGCTGGGGGGGAGGGGGGTGAGTATCCCCTTTGTCTAGTTTCTAATTAAACATTTGAAAGTTACCCTTTCTACAATTAATGGCTGGCGGCAGTCGTTTACTTTTTACTACCATTGTGCGTTTTTACTGCGGGCTGCGTTCCCAGCCACGGCAAGACACCCATGGGTGCCCATTTCGTCATAATGGCCCTGGTCTTCCTTTTTCGCCATTTCTTGTCGGGAAGGTTCTTCTTGAGATATACTCTGCACGCTAAACCAGGTTTGGTACCTTTGTTAGTTTTGTCTTTGGCGGGCTTCACGAGTGAAACCCGCCTCGGGCTCCAGTATGTCTGGCAGAGGCAAGAAGTGAGGGAGGTGCCCTAAACGCCCTGTGCTCAATACCCTTGGTTACATGAATGCACCCAAAGGTGATTGGCCGGCTGGCTGTCCGGCAAGGACAGCCACTCTGCTGTGTGATTGACAGCTAGGCTGGTATGAATGGTAGAAACCTGCATAAAAGGCGAGGCTTTTTGGCTTGAAAGGCAGAGTCGACCTCTGGACGAAGGAATTCAAAGAACAACTTGGAAGCGACGCCTGCTGCAACTCCTGGACCGTTTGTTTAGTCGGTGAAGCCCTGCTACTGTGCTGAAGCTCCGAATTCGCCTCGACTACAGAAGCCCTGCAAGGACGACTTCTCCATTTCAGTTGGTGGGACCAATCAACTCCAAAGTAAGCCCATCTGGACATTCCCAAAGCTGATTGCATTTGCACTGCAGTTGCTGCTGGACCCGAAGAGCCAGGGAGAGCAATACCAGATTGTGTGCGTTGCTTTTAAGTCAAACTCGAACGCTAGGAAGATCCTCCTGACTTCCCCGATTCAGGACTGACCAAGCCTGAGCCAGCTCAACAGAATGCTGGCCCCCAGATGCGAGGAAAGTCCAAAGTGGTATCCGAGAACCGCAGTGTTGCTATTTCCTGTCAGACGAGAGGAGCTGAAACACCGAAGGAGCGCCGAATTGAAGTTTTCCCATTGCTGCAGCTGACCGTCCCCATTGCAGAGCATGAGTCCCCAGACGTTCTCCGTCTTGTCCCCACGACTGAGGCCCAGGAACAGCAGGATCTGGAGAGCTACACAGGAATAGAAGCCAGCTGTAACCATTTCTTCTAACCAGAGGTACTGTAATGTCTAAGAGAACTTACCTCTTGTTGTGTAGCCTCACCTGCTCTCAGTTGAGACCTGTCTTGGTTACCTTGCAGAGTTGCTAAAGCTTTCCCCTCACAAGCCTCCCAGCTTGTGGCCCTTCAAGTGTTCTACTTTTCTACAAACATTTCTAAAAACATTGAGCAAGACTTTTTACCTACCTGCAAAAGAGATCTTCAGCTCCCCTTGACATTCTGCAATTAACATTTGCTGTCCTGGCTGCCTGAGAGACCCCTCTTTACCTCAGACTTTGTGCTTTGGCTCTTCCCCCAGGAAATGGTTAATTTACTCTGCTTTGGAAGGTTCTTGCAAGTACTTACCGGTTTATGAATTATTTGTTAACATTTGTTTTATTCCTCTATTCTATCTTTTACACCAAACTCAATATTGCTCTAAATGTACCAGTAATAAAATGTCCACAGTGTCCTAGCTATTTAAGTCACCTGAGGGTGTAGGAAGTGTTTGTGTGCCATACCCAATGGGTATCATGTGATTTAGAGAAACTAAGAGTGTGTTTTGAAGTATATTTAAGTGTTACATGTTTTGCTCCCTTTCTGAAGAAGGCTTATACAACTGACTGAAATAAATTAATAATTTTTTTTACAAGAAACCTTGAGTATAAGTGTTTATTTGGATAACTGGATTGTTAAACTGTCACAACCTTACTGCTCACATTGACCCCTCTTGAGACGAGCCTGGCTGCTCGACCACACTACCAACCAGTGTAGTTCAGACTTATACCAAAGGTTGGGTCCCTATTGCCAGGAAGTCAAGGATATTGTAGTGCACCCTAAGGGTACTGCATACAATCTTGCCTAACAGACAGGAATGTATAAAAATACAAATATACATTCTAGCCTTTACACACATTTAAAAAATGGAACTAGTGGGTGATATCACACAGTAACCAATGAGAAACATATATATTCACCATAGGATCTTAAAATGTATTGAAATCACTTAATATAAAAGAGTTAAATAAATTACTTGAGTAGCCCAATCCCTAAGAAAAATGGGGCATTGTGCCCAAAACTTACAGGAGCCACAATGCCTCTCCCGAGAATGTAGTCTCTGTTGTTAAGTTCTAATTGTAATTGTACTTGTGTTGGTGAGTTCAAAGAAGATATTCAACAAGGTTACTAGGTATGTAGTTTGTGTTCTTATCTTTCAACTTGTACTACCCAGGTTCGACAACCAAAAGGCATTGGAATTAAATTTAAGGATACAAAGAGGCTAGTTCCCAATGTTATCCTATGGAGAACGGGAGAGAGGTAGGGGCGGGCCATTGAGCATGCAGGGAGGATGCAGCTGTCGGGGTAAAAAATATGTTTCTGCGTTTACTTAACCCCCCCTACCTCTCCCAGACTCCAATTTTCCGAGATGGCTTGAGGAGTTGCTGGAGGTTGGATTTCCTGCCGTTGGTTCCAGTGGGAGGTGCTCGGGAGCTATGGGTGCAAGAGTCCACCTCATATCCAAAATCAAGCCTGTAAGCAAGTCCAAGCCCACCAATGGAAAGGACCTGCACCATTCAAACAGCCAGTGGTTCACCAATTCGGGACAGCTTTAGGTTTCACTTCCGCCCCACAAATAGACTCACTGGCACCACAGATGTGGAGTGGGACCAGACAGTCCCACCCACTTCCTGGGCCAAAGACACAAAGCAGCATTAGGCTGTGAAAACAGCAGCTTTCGCGAGCAAGCGCATTACCTTATATGGGATCTCCTGACCTAGAGGTGATATGATATATGATCCTTTATTTATATAGCGCCTATACACAATGTGTTTCAAAGCGCTTCAAGGCAAGGGAGGGGGAAAAAGGGAAAATACAACCACATTCTTACAGGCCATGAACAGTAAGGATGTGAAATTAACTATCGTACTTGGCCCGACGACATTTCAGATAGTGCAAGAGCTAAGGCATAGATAAGGAAGGGAGGGGGAGAGTGGGAAGGAAATGGAAACAGACAGGCGACTACCGTACTAGGCCTGGTAGAGCCGGAGAAAAACAAAAGGTGAGGGAGAGGGGTGCAGAAAGGGAGGGGAGGAACAAAACAAGCGACTATCCTACTAGGCCTGACGATATTTCAGATAGTGCTGGAGGGGTCGTGGGGAGGAAAAAAACAGTAATGGGAGGGTGGAGGAAACAGACGAGGTTGCTAACATATTAGGTCAAGGGACAATTCTGATAGAGTAAGTGCATAGAAGAAAGTAAGGGGAGGAGATAGGAAAAGGGAGAAGGGAAAGGAAGGTGGCCACACTACAATATGGCCACAGAACAAGCAGAAATCTTGTGGCATGGCCACTTTAGGGCACTAGCCACATTTTGTAGGCATAAGTAGTTAACGTGAATGGGCACACTCAAAATAATGCAAAACATGTCAAAAGAGATTACTGCCACCAGCTTGTCTTTAGGCACATTTAAAAGTAACCAAAAATAGAAAGTGTAACAAGCTAGGGTGATACAAAAGTTACCCCAATGCACTCTAGTGAATTGTAAGATGTTATGTGCAATGTTAAAAAGTTACAAAAATGTAAAAGATAAAAGGGCAACAGTTTCCCAGTACCGACAGTCTGAAAGACTGATCAGTTTCCACCATAAAAAATGAGCAAAAGGCAGGGGATGTGACTTTGAAGGCTTTACTTCCCTAGAAAAAGTCAGGACAAGTTCAAAAACAAAGCAAAAGATTTGGGGTGCATAGAACTATGGAGGGAAGTTGCCAAAAGAGAAATCTTTCCTAACACCGCGTATCAGCAGCAGGTCTTGGGCTTGGTTGGTTGTCAGTGCTCTCTGTACAATGCTGCTTCTTTGTGTTAGATCTGCGCATGGAATGGGGAAGGCATTTTCTGGGTGCAACTCCACTGCTTCAGGTCAAGGGAAGAAAGCAGCACACCATGGTTTTGTTCTGCGTGATAATCCTCTGGCATCAGCAGAACAGAGCTTTACCATAAGAATAGTTCTTGGAAGATTACAGCAGTCAACCCAGCTTCCTTAGGATTCCTCTTCAGTGGAGCATTATGTTTCATGCTTTGGGAACATTTCAATGTTCTTCGTAGTAAGAATGCAAATCCCTAGTTTAAATAGGATATTTGGGGACGAGAGGGAAACACGGATCCTATTAATAGGATTGCGTTCATTCAGGCTTTTTCAGCTGTCGCATTAAATGCTTATGGGTCTCCACCTGACGCTCCACTGTGTTTATTGTGCCCTTGAATCACGGACACCATTCATAAACAGGCGTTCTCGTGTTCTGGAAAACCACCTTCCAATTCTCTTAAGAAGGCAGTAAGCATGCCCATCTATGGCAATGTCTCTACCCACCTCAGCCTCTTGTAGAAAGAAGATAGCTGTTGGCTCCCAACTCATGCAGACCCACCTCTGTCTCTGTACACCCTCCAGCACCCATCGAAACCTCTGACTGGCAGGGTACTGAAACTGCAAAAGGAGGACCAACAATTGTAGGATCTGCCATCACATCCATACAGGCAGCCATGACCAGCTCAAATGCAGTGAACCACTGACACTAAGCTGCTACATATACAAAGCTTGTGACACTCATCAAGCAAGGCACCACCTGCTGGGCTTCACTGCTGCAGACTTTCTGTCTCCAAAGATAAACAAGTCTAGATGAGTGTGAAAGCTGAGACCACAGAGTGGCAACTGGGACAATGGTAGCAATGGCCAAGAAACAGATACAACAGCCCAGACAAAGTGTGGATAGGGTGGCAAAGCCTTGTCAAATGCTGTATCCCTCATCCACCTTCCCTGTTCAAGTGCAATACTGAGCCGTGCCAACAAACATCGCTATTAAGTTGAAGTCAACATATTGGAGCCCTATACAACACGTGTTTCACATGGCAGCCACTTAACCCGCTTTCCACATGGAAAAGGAACATGACAAAAACATAAGGGATTCACACTTCAGCAAGACCCTAAACTGTCCCTGCAAGTGATGATACTCACTGGAGGGCCTTACAGACTGAGCCTGACCCATGATGACCGCAGCAGTGACCTGAGGGATACCTTGCGGTGCAGCACCAGGGGGTTGTAAAGGAGACGGTGTAGTTAACATTCCTTGCTTTTGTAATCGAGACCTCCGCTTTTCCTCCAGTTCTTTCTGGATCTTGTATATCTTCTCAGCCAATAAGTGATAGTATTCATCCTACAAAATGGAAGAATAGTGGAGAACTCTAAATTAAACGAGAAATGTATATGCAGCCAGATATTTGTACATTAAAGATTTGTTTCATTTGGCCAAATAGAGTCGCAAACATGGACCCTGTTACAATGGTACAAAACCCAGTCCTTTGGAAGCCTATGTAAGAAACTGCAAACATTTTGTACATAAATGCCCTGGATAGCCATGAGACAGGAAGGGCTTGTCATTGCATTTAATCTCAACTGGACATATTGTTTGTCAAAAAGGTAGACCTTTGTTCTGGCCTGTAATCACGGGCCCTGAGCATTACCTGAAGCGGTAATGTCCACCCTGCTTGGGGCTTATTGCTTGATCAGAAGAAGTAAACATGTGATTAATAACTAGATGAAAGAAATAATTACAAGAACATTTCTGTTTTCCATTTAAAACTGTTTACTTGCTTCCAAATACTCCCATTGCGAAATCCACCTACATTTTTACTCCCCAAAAATCATTTTACTCTTAACTTTAAAAAATAGGGAGTAAAATACTCCAACTTCAAAAGTTTACCTGGAGCGCTGAGTACTAGGGTGGCTAAAAGCACTGTTCTATGCTAGGTCATTAAAAAAATTATCTTAACATTGCTTTTATCCATACCTACAGGAACACTTAGGAGTTTCTTCAATTTTGGCAAACTCATCCATCCAAAAGTGAGCCATTGAAAGAGTCATTTCATTTTGTCATTTGTATAGCGCCTTTGAACAGGGGTATATAGTCCCAACACGCTATAGGTTCAAGGCCCTCAGAGGGACTGAAGTCCGAAGTATGGTAAAGTAAGGAGGAGGTGATCTGCTTGTGTGCATAATGGCCATTTAGAGGTTGGCTGAGTACCTGCTATCCGTCCATGTCTAATTGGCATGTGTATGGGTGGAGAGAGATACACTAGGGAAATAAGCTGGAGGGGTGGGTGTAAGCGGGTAATCACTTGTGTGTAGATAAGTTCGAATTTTTGCTGTGAAAGGTAGCTACATTCTTATGGCAGCAGTGTTGTGCGAAGTGTCATTCCAGTTGTACATGAAAGTCGATGTGTGGGAGGTAGGCCGCCCCTTGGGCTAAATCCAAAAGGGCAGGGTGCGAGAGGAAAAAATGCATCGCTCTCAGGTCCATACAACTTTAATACATTGCCAATCAGACAGTTTGGTTTAGAGTGAAAGCCCACGCTCAAAATGCATTAAAGAGTGATACGTTGCCCAACCATAAGTAATCCAAATGCAGCACTTAGTCCACCGCTAAATTCTCCCAGGAGCAACACATTACCCCCGTGGGAAATGACATGCATTTCTTACCGTAAAAGCATTTCTGATGGTTGTATCTGCTTGGATTCACATACTGTGCATATGGTCCCACAGCCAGTGGTAACCGCGGAATATTGTATCTCGTCTTTCGAGAATCGAAAGGGGACGTCGACATGGGCGTGCCAGTAACACTATCCCTACGTGACGTGTAGTGTACCCAAGATCCATCACGCATCCAGGTCCCTCTGATTCTATTTTTTCTGCCATTAGGGAGCCTTATGACGATCGTGAGCGAGTACAGAAAAGAGAGAAAGTAGTAAGACATCTATGTTCCTTCAATCCGAGCAGGGAGGAAGGGCGGGCGCATGTGAATCTAAGCAGATGCAACCATCAGAAATGTTTTTACGGTAAGTAGAAACGTGACTGCTCCGTGTACATCCAGTGTGTGCAGGGTTCTTTCTCCCAGGCTTGCAGGATTCTGAAAGAACGCTGGTAGTTCTATTGACTGGTTCACATGGAACTTGGAAATTAATTTAGGTGCAAATCTAGGGTGAGTGTGCAGAACCACCTTATCTTTGTGAATGGTTACAAAGGGATCTAGGATCGAGAGCGCCTGTAGTTCACTTACCCTCCTGATGGAGGTAATCGCTATGAAAAAAGCAGTCTCAAGGGTGAGGGCTTTAAGACTTGCCTTGTGCATGGGCTTGAAAGGAGCCCCCATAAGCCTAGTCAACACCACATTTAGGTCCCATCCAGGAGCCGGGTTAGAAATGGGATGGTGAATTCTCTTCACTCCCTCCATGAAAGCTTTAATAACTGGTATCTTCCACCATGACACTTTCTGTTGTGATGTCGTGTAGGCTTAAAGTGCAGCTAGGTGCACCTTTATGGAGTTGAAGACCAGGCCTGAGTCAAGTAAATGAGTTTGGTATAATACAGTGTGTGTGGGATAGCAGTTAATCGCGTTAATGCTCTTCGAGTTGCACCAGATGACAAACCGTTTCCATTTACTGGAATAGCAGTATCTGGTGTTCGGATTTCTTGCTTCCCTGAGAATGTCCATACATATGAGGGAGTTGCAGGTGTCCAAACTCTATGACCTCAGGAGCCAGGCCGCTAAGTTCAAGGTCTGCGGGCATTGGTGAAGCATCTCCCCTCTGTTTTGCGACATCTTGTACGGGCAAGGCAGTTTGACTGGAGGAGCTAGGGACATCTCCATCAGATGAGCGAAACAGGGTTGGCGGGGCCTCATGGGGGCCACCAGTATCATCGTGACTGGTTCCTGGTGCATCTTGTGCACAAACTTGTTGAGAAGGGGAGTCGGGGGGGGGGGGGAAAAGCGTAGACAAATTTCCCTGACTAGGGTATCCAGATTCCGTTCCCCTTGGAATGGTTCTGGGGCTACCTGGAGGCGTAATCTTGGCATTGATTGTTCTCCAGAGTTGCAAACAGATCCATCTCTGGGAAGCCCCATTCTGCGAAAAAGTTGGAGACGATGTCTCAATGTAATCGCCATTCGTACTCCATGGGCAACGGAAAGACTCTGCCGAGTACGTCTGCCAGAAGATTGAGTTCCCCTGGAACATGTTGCGTTTGAGAGCCCACTTCCAAATGTTCTGGGACAGTTTGGATAGCCCTGGAGAATGAGTGCCCCCTTGTGTGTTCAGATAGTACATGGCCGTGGTGTCGTCTGTGAGGATGAGGATCGTCTTCCCCTGTAGTTGTGTCTGGAAAGCCTTCATTGCTTTGAACACTGCCAACAGTTCCAACAGATTTATGTGGTTGGATGCTATGTCTGACGACCAAACTCTCTGCGCTGTTTGTTGAAGCAGGTGAGCTCCCCACCCTGTAAGAGACGTGTCAGTGGCTAGAGTGGCTTCCACTCTGGGGGTGGTAAAGGATTACCTTTTCAAGAGGTTTTTCCCTCAACCACCACCTGCAGCGAGAGAACGAGGGCCGGCGAGACGACTACTAGATTGTGCCACTGCCCGCTGGCCTGACACCACTGGCTGTTGAGCCACTCTTGCATTGGGCGCATGCGCAGGCGCATGTGAGGAACCAAGTAGATACATGACGCCATCATTCCTAGCAGTCGCATAGCCTGGCGTACAGTCACCTTTCGACTGGATACATACTGAGGGATCTGAAACAACATGTTTTGGACCCTCTTTTTGGAGGGGAAGACGAGGCGGTCCTTTGTTCAAATTAGAGCCCCTAGGAATTGTTTGACCTGACTGGGGTCTAGGCTGGATTTGTTCTCGTCGATAGAGAATCCCAGACTGAATAAAAGATCTATCGTCTTTTGGGTATTTGACATACATATTTCATAAGAGTCCACTGATATGAGCCAGTTGTAGAGGTAAGGATAGACCGGGATGGATTGCCTGCGCAGATGTGCTGCTGCCACCGCAAGTACTTTTGTAAATACTCTTGGTGCAGATGCCATGCCTAAGGGTAGTACTTTGAACTGATAATGCTTGTCTTGTATCATAAATCAGGTATTTTCTGTGCGCTGGCAACATTGAAATATGAAAGTATGCATTTTCATGTCCAGTGTTGCCATGTAATCTCCCTTTGAAACCAGTGGAATTACTTCCTGCATTGTGACCATGCAGAACTTATGGGGCTTGACAAATGTGTTCACTGGGTGCAGATCTAAAACAGGGCGCAAGGTTAGATCCTTTTTGGGTACAAGGAAGTACACTAAATAAATATCTTCTTTTACCTGTGACAGATGTACGATTTCTATGGCTCCTTTCTCCTGTAGTGTCTCGACTTCCTGCAGAAGAATGCGAAGATGGTCTGGCGTCAGTCGTCTTGCTCGTGGAGGTCCGAATGTTGGGTACCGGTTCAACTGTATACAGTACACGTGGGCCACGATCTTTAGCACCCACTGGTCTGTAGTTATTCCCTCCCATGCCTGAAGAAACAATGTTATCCTTTCCCCGACCAGGGAGGCATGGGAGGGAACCCGTTGCTGACCCCTTTGGGGATACGGGGTGGTGTAACCGCTATTTCCCTGTGTAGAATTCCAATTGTTTCCCAATGAATATTGTTGAGGGAAGCATTGGCCTCGAAAAAGTTGTTTGGACCCAGATCCTCTTCTTGCAGAGGGTCTTTGAGTAATCTGGTCGAGTGTTTTTAAGGTGTCAAGCTCCTTTTTTGAAGTCTCGAGGGCCTCATCGACCGCCTTCCCAAACAGATTGGATTCTTCCACAGATTTATCAGTGACGCTTGCGTCTCTGGCTTGAATCCAGAGTTCCGTAGCCACGCATGTCTCTTCAGGAGTGTACCCTGAGCAAGGGATCGACCAGCCGTTTCTGCAGAATCCAATGTATTCTTAAGAATGCTTTGGTTCACCAGTCTGCCCTCAGTGACAGTGGTGAGGGGACAAGTACGTAGGGGTTGGGAAACTCCTGTATGCCTTCCTGTAGTAAGGCCTACTGGGCATCAGTGTAGCTGGCCAACAAGGTATTGTTGTTGGCAATGTGCGTTGAAAACGCTGCTGCAACCGTGATCCTTTTCCCAAGAGTGTAAAGTCATTTACCTTCCTTATCAGGGGGGGTGCCTAGCCTGTTGACAAAGGGACCCCTACCCGCTTTCGTGTAGTAGTCACCACCAGGGAGTCTGGGGTGGAATGACCTCTGATATACAGAGGGTCTGATGGAGAAGGGCGAAAGTTTTTCTATTCGTGGGTTGACACCTCTTGTGAGGGCAGGTGTTGATAAGGAGGGCGCCAGACGTTTTTTGATTGAATTGAGGAGAGGAATAGCCTGGCTGGCCGGCGGCTTCTCCTCAAGGATGTTCTCCACGAAGTCAGCTTCAGGGACCGTTTCATCTGTAGCAATTTTAAAGTGATCAGCTGCTTTACGCAACATTACGTTAAAAGTCAACGGGTCATCCACTGGTGAGGGTTGTTGCCTAGTGGGGGTGGCCTGGGGAGAGTGCAGAGACAGGACATCAGGGTCTTGATGATCTGGGGACTGCCATGGTTGAGGGTCACCCACATCTGGGTTCTCTTCCCAGCCCTCTATGGGATCATTCATGTCCTCAGGATTGATGAATTCCTCATCCTGAGTGTCAGCAGGAATGTCCTCCTCAGTTAGGTCATAACTGTATATATCCTCTTCTAAGGAATGGTCAAAAAGTCTTGGAAATTTTGCTTTGGGGTCCACAGGGCTCTCATCCCTTGGCCTCCTTGGTGTAGGTTGTTCTGAACGGGAAACAAACCTGTCTAGCTTTTCCATACAGTTCTCAAACTTTTCTCTAGTCCAAACAGAGTGCATAGAATGGTCTAGAGATGGAAAAAGGTCCTGATTGTTTTCATCCGTCGAAAAGCATTGAGATTTTCGTTTCATTGTCGAGAATAGCCTGTCTTCGCCCTCAGAGAACTCCTCCTGAGGTACCGACAGAGGTGAGACGTCTCTGTGCTTCTCTTTCGACTTATGGGTAGGTTCGGGTACCCCCTTAGGCCATCCTTGGACCTCAGATCCTCTTCTTGTAGAGGGTCTTTGAGTAATCTGGTACCCCCTTAGGCCATCCTTGGGCCTTTCCGTGGGCCTCGGCGCATCCCCGGGTTGCCGCTTCTGAGAATCGGCAGCAACAATCCTAGCTAAACTGTCGGCAACGTCCTCTGCGGTCGGGAGGCGCGTAGCTTCAGCCTGCGATTGCGAGGGGGTCCTCTTCGCCGGTGCCGAGGCCTTGTCCTCAGCAGCTGCCTTTTTCGGCGGTGCTGGGGCCTTATCTTCTGCAACCGCCTTCTTCGGCGGAACCGGAACCCTAACGTCGCTGAATGCCTTCTTGCGATGCGTCTCGATGGAACCCGGTATATTAGGGGTAGCGCTCTTTGTTTTCTATGGCTCGGTTGCTAGGCGCATTTGCGGCTGCAGGGAGGGCTGCCGGGAGGGCTGCCGATCAGGACGGTCAGGGGGTGCCGCCGGAGCTTCCGGTGTACCGGTTGGCACTGAAGTCTTTTTCGACCTGACCTAAGATTTACTTGGGGTTGTGTGCTTTGTGCTGTGTACATGTTCGTCTTTGTCGCCGGGGTGTGACTTCCCCATAGCAGTGCTTTAGCCGTGCCTAGCGGGGCCGGAAACAAACTATGCCGAACGTGAGCGTTCTGTAGAAAGGTCAACAACCTCCAGTTCGGAGGTATGATCGTCACAGAAAATTCGGCCTTCAACATACCGTAGGCTGTCCACCGCTTGACTCTACGCTCCATTAATGTCTTAGGACGGAGGAGCTTACAAGCCGCGCATCCTCCTTCTTTGGGACCGGTTTGGGAGAATTTTCAGTTTCTGTGCTAATTCCCTTTAACATGGAGACCCCCAGCACTTTTGCTGGTCAATCATTCTTTTTCTCTGACTGGGATTTTAATTCTCTGTTTTATGGAGTTTGATAATAACTTCCATATGTGAATACAGGCATCTGCTTTTTTATTTTTATTTTTTTATTTATTGTGTCTTAGTACACATGTACTTTTAACACAAGAAAACATCACAGAAAAAATCATTTTAAAAGGCCCAAAAACATGAATAATAACTTAGCACAAATTTAAACAATGCTTAAATGCTTAAATGTACCTTCTAAAACACCACTGCACATTCCTTTAATAACTCTAAACTATGGCAGGCAAATTAAAAGTTTTACATGTCTAGAGAAAATGATCACCAAAACATTTGTGTTGAAGTAGGGATTCTCCAACACCAGCCCCCACATGTCTAGCCAATTTTAGCTTAGCCACTGTTGGAGTAATTACCAATGCCTCTGTTGATATCCCAGTTTGCTCCAATATTTTTTCACAACCAGCAACCCAGTCTACTTTACATCCACCTGTACTCCAAATGTTATTTAAGGCCTCATAAATTGATGCAACCGGTGGATTTAGAATGCTAGCGAACAGCTGATGCTTCCCCCAATTAATAACAGTTTGGATGGGGAGTTGGCCCAATTGAAAATGTACCCCCACCAGAGAAACGGATTGCAGTAGCCAGTGAAGCTCACGCCAGACGATACCTTCTAATATAGACCAACCTATTTGTCTACCCCTGGTTTGAGCTCTGTATGTCAATTTAGGCACCAATTGCTGCATTTACAATTTTAAAGCCGGGAGAATCGAGAATCTCCTGAACTTAGTGTCAAAAATCTGCAGCTTTATCAGTGCATCTAAAAAGTTAGCCGTAAGATCTACCACCAACTCCGGCCTATCGAGATCATCATATAAGGGCAAGCATAAGTACACAAATTTAGAAACCACTTCAAGTTTACCAGATTTCAAATTCCAAGGAAATGTTTTGTATTTTTTTTCTCCCACATTTTAAAACCAAAACCTTAGACCTTTCTGTATTTAAAGACAAACCCAGAGTTTCCAGAAATTCTTCAACTGCCGTCAATGCTCTTTGCAGGCATATAATACATATTGTATTATCAGAGAACCCAGCCCAGGAGGATTTGTGTTGGCTTTACCAAGGTGGTCTGCAATACCCAACAAGTAAAAGCAAAAAAGAAAAGGAGCCAATACACATCCCTGGCGTAAGCCCCTATTTGTCGGGATCCATGATAAGTATCCTCCATGTGTGGCCAACCTCAATCAAATTCTTGTTCCCATGTCCAGCGCCTCGACTATACCCATCAACGACGGCGGGCACCCCCTTTCGTGCATTTTCTTCCACAACAGTGCTCTGTTTACATGGTCGAAGGCCTTGCTGATATCCAAAAAGGCCACAAATACTGGTCTGGCTTGGGCGTTTCGCTTGCTGAGCCAATAGGTCTAGCACAAAACTGTTTAAAGCTGTGCCCATGCCCAGACGGAACCCAGTTTGATAAATGTCCACAGAATTGGATTCCCTAATCCATTTTTTGAGCTCTGTAAGAATTATTTTGGCGAAGATTTTATTTGAGGCATCCAAAAGTGATATAGGCCTATAGAACAAGGGCGATGTCCTATACCTCACCTTTAAAAATCAAGATAATAGGGGCCGCAGACCAAGTTTCCGGGAGCACTTTTTAGGCAAGAATACTAGAAAAAAAGTTGGATAGCACCTTGGACCAGATCTCCAAGTTATCTTTAAAAGTTAAATTTGTTAGGCCGTCTGGGCCCGCAGCGTTAGACCTCTTACTCCTTTGTATCAAGTAAATTATATCCTCTAGGTCCCACTCAAGAGCCCCCTTCGACCCGGCCTGCGTCCACACTAAACATGTACGAGCCCCCATGTTAATATACACTTGCGAGAAATGTTTAACCCAGGTGCCCTCAGAAATTGAATGGGATTGAAAATACCCTTGTCTACCGTCAGGCATAATTAACTGCCAAAATCGTCCTACATCGTTTCCTGACATACATGCCAGCATTCTTTCAGCATCGTTAATATACAACAGAAATGTCCTACCCTTCACCCAATTCACATGGGCCTGTCTCTTTTTCATCAACGGCAGCAGCAGACCCCATCCCCATTACCTGTGGTGTCCCACAAGGTTTTTTGTGTTTCCCCTACTTTGTATAACATTTTTACAAAGCCTCTCTGACAAATTGGACCATCTGGGTGTCACCTACACTAACTACGCAGATGACACCCAGATAATCCTCACCATCTCAGGTAGCTACAGTGCTGACAGCATTAGGATTAATTAAATCTTCTCCATCATTCAGGCATGGATGGCCACAAACGGCCTCTGCCTGAATGATGAGAAGACTGAGCTTCTCCTTGTCGGCTCACCTAACAATCTGCAAAAACTTAGCCCCAACTACAACAATATAATCATTGACGGTAACAATTCCCATTGTTAGAAATTTGAAAACCCTTGGCTTCTACCTCGACGCAAATACTGTCCTCTCCAAACAAGTTAATAGGACTGCCTCAGCCACTGCCTACAAGGGGAAATTGATCAGAGCCTGTAGGCCCTTCTTATCCACCAATAGCTGTCTCACTCTGGCTAGAGCTCTCATACAGTCCAAACTGGATTACTGCAATAGCCTTTACCTAGGTACCAACCAATCTGTAATCAACAAACTACAGGTTCTCCAAAATAACGCGCTATGAGCTGCACTAAACATCCCTAGGCGAGAGCACATCTCCACCAGAATATCCTGTAAATGGCTCTCTTTATGACAAAAAAAGAAAAATCGACCTAAAAACCATATGCCTCACCTACAAAGCCCTAAACCATTCAGCCCCACCCTATCTCACCAATAAATTCACCTTGAATTCAGCGACCAGAGTTACTAGATCATCCAATACTCTACGCCTCACAGTGCCCAGATTTACCTTAAAAAAAAAAGCCGGAGGCTCCAGCTTCACGGTCCTTGCCTCTCAACTATGGAATACCTTACCCATTGAACATTAAATCAATTGAATCATTTCATCCATTCAGGAAACAAGTCATCGGTTGGTTACTGGAGAAAAACTAACCTTACCATTCTTTATCTCCTATGCCTGACGACACTGCTGTTACTTTAACTAAAATAAGGCAAACTGTATATAATGTACATACTGCACAAATGTATAACTGAATATCATATTTATATTGTTTTTGTTGTAACCTGTTCTAAAAGCGCCCTTTTACCTCTGGGTCTGGAGCGCTATATAAATAAAATAAAACAATCTACGCACGTTTAGCTTGTAGTTTACTACTGAGGCCTTCTTCAGCCTCTTTACATCCTTGTGTAGTTGCTTCTTCTTAACCTGAATCTCCAGGTCAAGAGCATAGGTGTACCCATGCTTGTGCAGCCCTTTTTTCAACATTCTATCCGTAGTCAGCCTACCTAGAATTTCTTGTACTACTTCCGGGAAGCCTGCTGCAGAACATTAAAAAGCCATCCTTTCTATGTGCAGATTAACAATCTCGCCCAGAAAAGCTTTGACCAGTCTCAGAGCCCATTTCAACACTGAATTTCTCAGGTTTATTTCCATTTCCAAACACATCTCGCCCCTCATTTTGTTAGGCAATTCAATGATATACAATAAAAGCGAGTGATCGCTCAAAGACAAAGGGTTTATTACCAGAGACCTCGCCCTTAATGCCAGGTCCTGGGAAACAAAAATAATCTAAAGTAGTTTTCCAGGGCCCGTTCTAGCATGTAAAATTAGGGTCTAGGGGTCCCCTTGTGCATTTCCATTGGGAATAGTCAAATCCCATACTTCCAATTCTTGGATAATTCTCTTGCACCTAGCACGGGCCTCTTTAGCAACAGATATTCTGTTTGGAGCCATATACCATTTGATTTGTCATCCAGACATTCCGCATTAAAATCACACAGTACTATAACAGACGACCCCTACTCCGGAAACTCTCCCAACAGGGTAAAAGAAAGAGCCGTCAAAGTTTCCTCTAAATTATCCTTCAAAGGGCTAAAGTAAATGTTAACCAAGAGACATTTATTACACAGCCCACCCTCAGACTCCTTCCAAACCAGAAGTGCTACCAGCATGTCGAATCTATCCAGTTCTATTTTTTTAATGTTGACCCCTGAAGAACGTTTTATGGCGGTAATTAGGCCACCATACGGCCTTCTCTTTCCTCTTACCTAGCTTCAATATGTATAACTTCATAGCCCTCTATAATTTGGGGCTCCTGCAAGAGTGTTTCCTGCAAACACACTATGTCAAATGAGGCAAACAAGGCTTGGTTACTTACGATATTCCTAAAACCTCTAGAGTTCCAAGAAGCCACTGTCCAGTTGGGTGTTTTATGGAGTTTGGTAATAACCTCCATATGTGTATACAGGCATCTGCTTTTAAATTAGTGAGACAGCACCCTTTGTGCAGTGTCACTGACGAGTCCCTTGGGCTTCTCTTTAATGTTTAAATACATTCTCTTGTGAGAACTACAGTTCCCAAGAGTAGCAATATAATTTGTATCTTACTTACCTTCCTCTTTATGGATACAAAACACACTGTTAGGCAGAAACCTGTGCAGTTCCCTCTGGGACCACTGCAAAAGATTTAAGACTACAGGTGTTTGGCAGTAAACCCACTTAGTAGCAGCTTGTACCACAAAGATTCACTTGGTAGCTGTGGCTGAGCAGTCAGACTTCCCTCAAGAAGAGTTAGGCAGAATACAGAGTATCCACAATAGGTCAAAAGAACACAGTAGAACAAGTAAACACTGACCAGAGCTTGGTGTAAAAAGAGATAAAATTATTTATTTAAAACCACATCTAGAAAAACACACAGGCACTAATAGTTAGAAATTCAAAAACACGGTCACTAAAAGATATACACTCCCTTAGAAGATTATTAGACAAGTCTTAAGTAAAGCCCCACTTATTTTCAGACAGCGGTGAGTGCTTAACGCAGATGGCACTCTAATAATTCATTTTAAAAGGGAGAGAAAAGCAGAGTATAAATTGAAACAGATCCCAACACTTTTGCAAGAACACAACAAGAGAGGAAGGCAAAGTAAAACCGTGAGTTTAGAGTTCAGTAGGCCGGATCCACTTTAAGGGGATCAAAACGAAATGTTTCCAAGGTCACACGGTTGCAGTGCACAAAAGTCTTGAAAAGGTTCAAAAAGAGTTGGACCAAAGAAAGGGACCAGTTAGAAGGTCAAGGAGGCCAGCCCAGTCCAGAAGGTTAAGGGGTAATTATTACCTTGTAGCAATCTTTAGAAAGGGAGGCCTGGCGGACACGGTACCTTAAAGTGGTGAGAATACTCCAGCGGGGGCAGTTGTTCCTGGCAGCGGATGCAAGTCGGTACTTCGTCCGGGTGAAGAGAGGATCTCGTCGGGGAGGAAGACAGGAGTCCGTTGCACTGCCAGGGAAGAAACCAGCCGCGGAGTTCTCAGGTAAAAGGAGCGGTCCTTGTATTCGCGGTCCAGTGGTAAGTGGCTATCCGGTTGCCGGGGTGCTTGGCACGGGCAATTCGACCACAAGACGTCCTGGGATGCGAAGAAAAGAAGGTAAACTGGTTGTGCCCACCAGTCAGGGGCAGAAGCCTCTCCAGCCGGGAGATCTTCTCTGTCGTCGGGAAGTGGTGAGTCGGTTCCACAGGGCTCCACCGGTGGTGTCGTTGTGGTAGGTCGGCTCAGCTTCTCCCTCGTCGGATTCTAAGGTCCTGTGGCGACTTCTAATGTTCCAGTCCCCAAAGCCCTGCTTTTATGCAGCACACCCCCATTCACTCAGCCTAGCTGTCAATCAAACATGCTAAGTGGTGAGCCGGCCGGCTCACCACTTGGGCCAATCACACAAGAGTGCGACTTGAGTTACCAAGGTAACTCAGTCCAGGGTGCCTAAACCCCCTCCCACACCCCCTGTGGTACCCAGACAGAGTGGCACCACTTTTGGAGGCTTCTGTGGAGAAGCCCACCAAAAAGTGGAACAAAGTGCTTGGCTTGGGTTGGAGTCACAGAAGAGAACACAAACGCCATTTTAGAATCGAGTCCTGGCAAAAAATACCAACAGGCGACTTAATATTAAATAAATAAACCAGCGGTATGTTCAAGGCTATGAGAATTAAATAATTAAAGTTGGTAGCCTCGAACAATGGGAAAATCCCATAGGGGTATATTCGCGGTCGAATATAAAAAGTAGTATCCACTGCCACCAGCCAAAACTCGATCGGGGGGACGGAGACGTGCCCCCTCGACTAACAGATCCCGGGGCAATCGAATTGCCCCGACCAGTACATCCACAATATGATGGTTTGTACTGGTTTCTGTTCATAATTTTGGACTAGTAAAGCCAATGGTGACTTTACATGCCCTGGGAGACAGTAGTCAGTCCCAGGGTATGGAGTCTATGGTGGGGTGTCACTATGACACCCCCGTGTTACTGCACGGAGGGTGCTGTGTAAAACACATAGTAAAAACACATGAGACCCTATGGAGTAAAGGACCCCATAGCCCATAAAACACAAACAGTCAAAGGACACCATAAATCATGTCCAAGAGTGGGAGAAAAAGTCTCACTCTTGGCAGGAGAAAAAAACAAACTCCAGAAATCCAGCAAAGCTGCTGGGGGACTCACTAGGTTAGGAAATTCAGCTTAAAGAGAGAATTCTCCCCAACACACACCACCTTATGTGGGGTGGTTACACATTGTAACTCCTCCTCCCACTCCTCATGTAACTTTTTGTTACAATGAATAATTTAAACGGCTGCTGGCAGTTGTTTCTTTTTACTACCTTTTGTGCAGGTTACCAGCAGGCCGATTTCTCAGCTGCAGTAAAGCACCCATGGGTGACCATTTTCCCTGGTCTTATTTGCCATTTTACATTTGTCGGTACCTTCTGGGCTTTAGAGTAGATTTGAGTCCTTTGTGAGTTTTGCCCTAGGCGGGCTTCACTCCTAAAGCCCATCCAGTGTCTAAAGTTTTGAAGCAGCAAGTTAGCAACTAACAAAGGAGACCTAGAAACGGACTTGAGAAGGGAACACAAGCAGCAGCTTGGGTCAGAGGTAAGATGGGGGTTGACCTGGACACCTCTACGTGCACTCAAACGCTCTGGAGCAACTTCTTGGAATCAAGTAAGCAATATCTTTTTCCCCACTGTACCTTCAGTTTGAAGAAAGTGTTCGGGGTGGCTCCTCTGCGAAGTGGCAGCTCTTGACCTGACCTCTGGATTCTTTGGTCTGGTGATGAGAGAAAGGACAATGGATGTTGTCTCAGCAGCAGTCTAGAGGGAGGACCTGTAGCACGACTTTCAGCAACTTCTTAGTTCACTCTGCGACTTTGGCGCCTTTTCAACAGCACCAACAAAAGGACACGGATCGCCCAGTCAATCTTTTTTGCTTCCTGCAGTCCGACACTCTGGTGTGGGGGTCTGGGCTAGTTTGATTGGATCTCTGGAGTGTCCTTCCGGGATCAGCATAGATTTGGACGGATTCAGCCTTTCCACAATGATGCACTCGAAATGGGCAGTAGGTCTCCTAGTATTAGGATACTGCAGCTCTGGAAGCTCCTAGGACCTCGGGAGATGGCTCGTTTTAAAGTTTGTCTTGGGACTGGTTGTTCCCACCAGACAAAAGGGAAGGAGCTATTCTGTCGCACAGAAAACTGTCAGGACAGCAGTGGTCTCTTCAAGGTCTTGCAAAGGATCTGCAAGCGTCGTTGGTCATCTTTTTTGATTACTTCTCCTTCCAGTGGCTGACTTGCTTTACACTCGAGAAGCCTCACCTTTTATACATTTCCAGTACTCACTCCTCTCCAATCTCTGTCATTTTACATGAAGGGGCGTTTGGCTGTTCAAGCCAATCCCCCGGTGGGAGCTGGTCCTATTCAGGCAATCTGGCAGACAAAGGGCTGGTGGGTGCCCAGTCACACTGGAACCTAGGTGGGGATACCCACTGGTTCCCGCCAAAGGTGACACAGACACACACACACACACACCTATGCCTCCAAGAAAGTTAGAAGAAGGGCTAACAAAGAAACAAAGAACAAGCACAGCATTAATGCGAAAAAAAGGAGGGAGGACCCAAGTTGGTACTTCAGTGCCCCTGTTGTGTACTACGAATGCTATGCACATAGCCTGTGGTACAAAAAAATACGCAATAGTTGGTAGAACACGTCCACTGCCAACTGCCATAACTAGGTGATTGTCTATGTGACTACAAAGTCACAGGAGCAGCGAGAAGAGGTATACTAAATGTCCCGTTGGCACTCCACTGAAGGGGGTGTGTGCCAATCTCTCAGACTATAGAGTTTTGGGAGATATACGAAGTATCCTTAAGAAATGCATTCTACTTTAAGGATATAGGAAAAGAATCTTAAACGACCCTCGGGGTCCCCAGCAACACTGCGCATAAGGAGCTGTGTGCTGCAGTAGTAAAACACAGATGCCTTTATTGTACAGGTAGATTTACAAAGAATAGAGTTCCGAAAGAGAGAGCCCCTAAAAAAAAAAGGAGTGGAAAAAGGCTCCGCTCTTTCAGGATTAATATGAAAAAGGTCCAGAAGTCCAGCAAAAGTGTTGATGGTCTCACTAGAAGAGGGGATGAAGTACAATAAATTAAGTGTTACTCACGGAGTGACTAACGTACTGCTAGTCCATAGTCCCCTTTCCTCGATAATGTATGGGCATCCCTCGTGAGGGATGGCAACGGAACCTCTTTTTGACCAGAAAAAGACATTTCCCCTTAAAATTCTCTGGCGTGCAGGGGTATGGCCTTGGGAGCACAGGCTCCCTTAACCCCACCCATTGGCACCACACCTCAGTCCCCTTGTGACGCATCAGCTGTATTAACGTTCTAAAACCTCACTGGCATTATTATAGAGGAATGGATGGTGAGACGTATGGAGGAAAGGGGACCATGGACTAGGACTACGTTAGTCACCTCAGTGAGTAACAACTCCTACGTCCCGTCCCCTTTCCTCAATCCTGTACGGGAGATTACAAATGACAATGCCATGGGGAGGACAGCCTGACTTCTTAAGCAAATAGATTGCACAGCACCACTTGGCCAAATGCTGCATCAGCCTTGGCAAAGGTATCCAAGCAGTAGTGCTTGCAGAAAGCCGAGGGCATGGCCCATGCTGCCGCCTTGCTAATCACCTGCCAGGGAATGTGGCCCTGCAAGGCGTCTGGTGTCACTTTAGTTCTTACCGCATGTATGCCCTGTGGCGGATCCTTACATTTCACCTCGTATGCCTCTTGGATCGCTGCTGCCAGCCATCGAGTCATGGATGACTTGGAGGCCTACTGCCCAGGAATAGAGCCTCTGAATGTTACAAATAGCGCATCTGTTTTACGGATGATAGAATTTCAACGCCCTCCTAATATCTAGGCAGTGGAGCTTTTTCTCTACATCTTCCTTGGAGTCAAAGCACAGTCTCCTCATTATATGGAAGGATGAAACGACCTTCAGAAGAAATTTGGTGTGTGCGCGGAGCACAACCTTGTCCTTGTGAAATCTGGTATATGGCTCTGAGGTGACTAACAGCTGGATCTCACTCACCATGCGAGCTAAAGTGAGCCCGACAAGCAGGGCTGTCTTTAGTGTGACCAACGTGATGTCTGCCGTGGCTACTGGCAGAAATGGTTCATGTGCCATAGCACTTAGGACTACGTTCAGGTCCTAGACGAGATAAGGATGCATGACTGGAGGGAAAAGCCGGGTCAGCTCTGTGAGGTCCACCTGGCGTGGGTGGAAATGCATAAACCCACATCCCGTCTGAGGTTATCTGGAGTGCATTTACTAGAGAGTTGCATCCTCTTCCTCCCCAGGACATGAACTGTTGGCACGTCTGATTGTGAGCTGTCGCAAATAGGTCTGTTGTTGTATGAACCAATCTGTTGAACACTTCCTGGAGAATTCTCCCGTTCAGTTGCCATTCGTAATAGTTGGCAGCAAGGCGGCTGAGCCAGTCCGCTTCCAGATTGGACTCCCTCAGCACGCGGACTGCCAACAGCCACACTCCCTGGTTGATAGCCCATTCCCAGATGTCCAAGGTCAACATGCACAGTTGCGGGGATCTGGTGCACCCCTGTTTGTTGATGTAAAACATGCAGGTCGTATTGTCTTTCTGGATGCAAGACCAGAGTGCCAACTGTATAGCCATAAGTTCCAGCCAGTTAATGCGTTTCTGCCAGTCGTTCTCGGTCCAAACACTGTGCACCGAGTGCGCTCCCAGGGTAGCTCCCCAGCCGTGGAGCGAGGAATCTGTGGTAATGGTGTACTCTATGGCGGACATACAGAAGGGTCGCCCACCAGGATATTCTCCTCCTGCTACCACCAGCTGAGATCGTGGTCCAGGTGTTGTGGAATGGAGACAGGGGCCCCATGATGTCCCGATTCCGGATCCCAGGAATCAGCGAAATGCAGCCAGAGCCTCCTCATGCGGAGCCTGGTGTAAGGCATTGCCAAGATGCATGCTGCCAACACTCCCAGGAGGTGTTGATAGCACCAGGCCATGGTGCTCGATTAGCCACGGAAATGGCCGAATGCTAATCAGATCGCTGTCAGCTTGTCCCCCGTGGGGAACACCCTTTGCTGCGGTGTGTCCTACAAGAGGCCCAGAAAAACCAGCACCTGAGTAGGGTGTGAGGTGTGATTTCTGATAGTTGCCGGAAAATCCCAGGTCGAATAGGTTATAGCTGAATCTGTTCGCCGAGTACCGGGCCTGCTCCGGAGAGGAAGCCCCGACAAGCCAGCCGAAGTACGGGTAGACATGCAACCCCTCCGATCTGAGGAGAGCTGCCACCGCATTCATGAGCCTCGTGAATACTCTGAGCTGAATTTAGCCCGAAGGGCAGAACTCTGTACTGAAGTGCAGGCCCATGACCCGGGAACCTGAGGAAGGCCCGATGAGGCTGCACATACGCGTCCTTCAGGTCCAGGGAACACATCCAGTCTCCCCCACACTGTCTCGGCAATAAGCACTGGCCTTACCATCTTCAATTTAAGGGAAGATGGATTCAACACCACTCACAGGCCCGCCTGGTTCTTCTTATGGATAGCAAAGATGCAGGAGTAAAAGGCGCTTAGCTCTCTATAAGGGAGCAAATCTCTGCTAACAGAGCTGGTGTGCCGATCTTTGGAAGTGGAGGGGAACTCAGGAGGGCTGGGGGCGACAGAGGTAGCCGGAAGCCCCGGGACTCAGAGGACCCAGGCACCCACAAAGTTCATACGCCATGCCTGACTGTGCAAGGGGTGCTGTGGAGCTGAGGCACAGATCCATTGCTTCTTTTGGTCTGTGGCTGCTGCTGAGGAGGGTGACTGATAGAACCCCTTATGAGCAGTTTTTTTGGTGTTTTCTCCGGTGTTGACTTAGTGATCTGTCTGGCTGCCTGGATTTGCGATCTTGGAACCCCCAGAAGCCGCTAAAAGGAGTGCCCTTTGTCCGAGCGAAACTGAGACTGGGCGAAAGGTTTAGTGGCCGATTTTGTAAGTATGGCCAGAGACTTTGCTATCTGGGAGCTAGTCTTTTTGTCGAGAACCTCATCGATTGAGGTGTGGAAAAGATCCTCACCCCCCACCTTAAAAGGAAGTTCAAGGATTCTGTCCTGGACATCCTGGTTGAACCTAGTGGCCTTCAACCAGGCAGTGCGCCTCATGTCTGTTGCCAGACATATTGCCCTATTCGCTGTGTCGATGTGTCCCAATGATGCCTCCATCATACCTTCGGCTAAAATTTTAGCCTCTGCCAGACCGGCCTTAAAGGAGGCGTGCGGGTCTTTCGGGATATCAGGCAGGAAGTCTGTGATTTCCCTCCAGAAGTTGGTTGGCATCTGTGTTGCAAACAACAAACACACACCTATGGGGAGGTAAGAGGATTATGAGCCCTCTCCTTGGCACAGCCTCTATATTTTTTAGGCAAAGCCTACAACAACAAACGAAACGGTGCCAAGGGGCTTGATATGTTCACTTTTCAATTATTCTCCCAATGCATGCAGCATTAATCACCAATTACTGTTCACATTCCAAACAAGTTTACAAAAAATATATATATCATTTATTAGTTTATCATTATTAAAAAACTTTGAGTTTGTTCACAGTCAATATTAAAAGCTTCAATAACCAGACAACTGGTATAAAGTGCAAATAGCATGTACCATTTCACAATTGGAGGTAGAATAGCAGAATAAACAGAAAAAATATGAAATCATCACAGTGTGAAAAAACCAGGAGTGAATAAAGATTGAAATCACTCCGGGGTAGTGTTGTGCAAATGTCACAAAAATCAACCTACTCATTCACTACATTCGCTCTAATTCAAATTCAGACATACTCATTCATTCATTGCTTTCCCAACATGTTTCTTTCTGAACGTGTGTGTATGCAAAGTGACCAGAAATTCTTCAGGGGTAGTCTGCCGTCTACCAAAGCCAAAAATAACCCACTAACGATATCGGAAAAAGTACAAATCATCTAATAACTACAATCTGATTATTGCAGAGTCAATCAAAAGAAAGTACAAAAACAAAAAGACAAATCTAATTGCTTTAGGCACATATTCGTGTGGATTGAAAGTCCAAACTCTTCTCGTGCCGTGAATGGTCCAAGAATTGTTTGAGACTCAACAGCAAGGGAGGGGCTCCATATCTGAAAAGGGAACAGATCAGGGTAAAAATGAGAAATTCCCTGTTTATTCATTCTCTAGTGAATAGGAAGGAATGAATATTAAACGTAGACCTAATTTTTAAATACTGGTCAACAAATGATATAGCTTCCTAAATTGGTAGGTACATCACTTTTAGTGGTTTGACAAGAAAGGAACGGTGACACTCAATAAGAATAAAAATACTCAAAGATGAAATTGAGGCACCAACAGATACAAGGTAGCAGTAATATATAACGTAAATAGAATACACTGCTCAATGTGTTGGCTCAAACAAGAATAGGAAAATGAGGAACTCATTAGGACACATATGTGCATCAGGGTGCTAAAGCTCGAAGTAGGACTAATCACTTCAAAAAAACTGGAGATTCGCAATGAAATACAAGATGCATTAATTTCGTATGGCTACAGTCGATGGTTGTAAAGACGAACGTTCATTATTCTGCATCAGAACGGCAACAAGGACCACAGAAAGAGATGCATCTCTGTTAATATATTCTTAGAGACATGCCCAGTGTAAGCATATAAAGGAAGAATAAACTGCTTACTATTCCTTATACAAGCATGGTTATGCGGTGGAAGAAACCATGTAGTGTCTCTTTAACTCATATTGAAAATGTTAAGACTTTATCAGTGTTACGCGTGCCGGACTTGGAATAAATGTCCTGTGGTGTTCCTTTGTTGGCGAGTAGCTGCTAAGGTGCTACAAGTGCCGATTAATGGCCTGTAAATAAAAGCATAAAATGCAATTAAATGGCCGCACGGCGTAAAGGAAAGGCACATCTGGCATCCACCTATACTCCTCGAGCTTAATAACGCTCAAGTTAGAGAGTGAAGGGGTCAAGTCAGGGTCGTGGTGCACGAACGAGCAGAGGGAAATGGGAAGCAGTAATGGCTCATTAAGTGCGGCACTCCATTTAACATCAAGGAAAGTCTGTATTCAACTGGCTTAAAGGCCGCGAATTTCCCATATAAAAGATTCTTGTGCCCAGGACTCTACATCTTACCGCGTAATGCGTATCCTCCATTGTTTCTCCATTGTTTCTCTGTTCGTGCTCACAGTGCCGTTGCTGGAGTATACAGTAGATCACATGATTTTTATGCCTGAATGGACGTGTCTCTGAACGTCTCGCATCTCATATGATTGGAGCGCTCGCATGTCATGTGATGTGATTAGAGCGTACGTCAAGCTGGTACCTTTAACTCCAGTTGCATGAATATAGCCAGTCCCTCCTTTGTTTCTTTAGTCAAAATTAGTCCGTATTGCCAAAACAGTTGTGAAGCAACCCCCATTAAGAATAAGGCTGTCAAACACACGCGGTGCTGGTGAGTCAAAAGTGTTTGTAATACTAGAATACATTTCGTTTTGTGTTTAGACGACAATTTACAAGTTCCAATCCACTTTCTCATTGAGGCCAGTCCTAGAACTATTAGTTAAGAAGATAAGGTGTTCTTTTTTTTAGAAGGATCATTTTGTCCCTGTTGGAGTCCATACTAGATGTCAATTTGTATAGTACTGTCCGTTTCAGGACTTCCAATGTGTGTTGATGTTCTATCCAGTGTTCGACCATGGGTGCATTTCTAGTTTTCTAGATTTTTTAGGCAGCTTTTATGTTCGCCAATGCGAAGTTTCACCTTCCGGTCCGTTTTTCCAACGTACATTTTTTCACATGGACACCAGATAGCGTAAACTACCAAGGTGGAATTGCAATTGGTATGGGATTTTTGCTGCCATTTGGATTTAAGCCCCATGTCTACTTCTGTAATCTTTGCTGTGTACTTGCAATATACGCATTGTCCACATGTATAATGACCCAAAATTTTAGGGAGACCCCATAACTGAGACAGACTCGTTGTGGATCGAGGTCTGAGCGACACGTCATTCCTAGTCACTTCTTCTTTCAGATTTTTGCTGCGTTTAAAAGCAACAGCAGGTCTAGGTACCGGTGTCTCTTTTTTCCAGGATTGGACAATTTCTCAAAATTATCTTCTTAATGTCATTTGACATGTTACAGAAGGTGTTTACAAAGATTATTTGGGGGTTTTTTCTTGGTTTCAGAATGTTCTTTGTACTCCAATAAGGACTCCCAATTGTTGTTATTGGCTCTTTTAAGAGCTTTCCTAACTATCTTATATGGATAGCCTCTTTGATGTAACTTGTTCGCATCTTGACAGCTTCTTCATTGAAATCATCCTTCTTGGAACTGTTCCTTTTGAGCCTCATAAATTGGCCCAAATGGAGGTTGTCCCTTACATGTTCTGCATCTGTGTTGGACTGCCTGAGGTGTAGGTGTAGGCCTACGTTCGAAAATACCTTTTTGCCATAAGAGTCAAGGGTCTTTTCCTCCTTGTTGAGTAGCAATGTAGTGGCAGCACTGGAAGAGGAAGCCTGGGGTTTGGCATTCATAGATGCCGCAGCAATTACTTACGCAGGGGCTGCGGGTGTGTAAAAAGTAGAATACTGTCCCCCCCCACTCTGTTTGCCTGAACCTGGCATCAAGTTTCTTGTTGACAGGTTGTGTGGAGTGGGGCTTAAACCAGCCCTTCTTGACCAATGCTTCCACATCTTTTTGTAGAGGGATGCCAGACTGGGCTTCAGCCTTGATGCTAAGGACCTCTGCCGGAACTCCAGCTTCAGGGAGCTTCTATTGTGGCTGGGGGATACCCAGGTATTCTGACAGGCCGGCAATCAAGTTGTGAAAAGATTTCGCTGAGGAGGGCGTATCCTGCTCCTCCTCGTCTGAGTCCTGGGGTGCGGGGGGTGCGGGGCAATAGGGGGGGGTTTGCGAGTCAGTAGGTCTCAGTGTTTCCTCTGTGGTGGTGATATGGGACCGCACCGAAGTTGCCTGAGCCGCTGCGCTGCTACGGAGATGGAGTCTGCAGGGGAGGCATGGAGTTGTGCTGCGCCGGGGCAACATGTCTTTAATAATGCCCCCTGAATGGGGCAAGGTGTTGTCAAAACACAACCTATCCATCCTAAATGGCCATACCAAGAGCGATGCATCTCATGCCTATACACGGGTTGACGGTCGCTCTGCATCCACGATTGATTAGGTTATTGCTAATAATAGAGGAATTGAATACATCCTTGATATGGGTGTGGTCAGTAGGGAGGGGAGCGATCCCTTCCCCCCCCCCCGTGTACCTTGTTGTCCCTTCCACTTGAAACAATGGTGTCTGCTAGAAAGGACATGAACGTCAGATATTCGTAAATTAAGGTGGTAACCGCATTATGTGGCACCAATCTAACCTGGAAAAAGAATCTTTCAGCCATATAAATGGTACCCGAGTATCTACTTGAGGGGCACTAATAAAAACTGTAGTCTTACTGAAATAATCACCCAGTTTAGTAACATGGTGGAGAAAAAAAAAAAAAAGAAAAAAATCAGTCAGTGAAGGAAGGAATGCTGCATCTATAAATCCAATGTGGAAAAAAGCAATATGCTAAGTTATACAAAAGGTAATGACAAATGTATTAGTAATGCAAAGAAAATCATGCGGAAGGAGATCGCAGATGCTACTGTATGTGGTTTCTCTTCCAAGTTAGTCACTGAAAGGGTCAAACAAAAAAAAAATCTTAGATGTTGGCTCCGTAATTGTCATGATTCCTGCCCCTCATGTCCCCAGCCCTCCAAGATGTCAGGCTGGAACCAGGCCACAATCCCCTACATGGCCCTCAAGGGCCTCTCCATCCCTCCAAAGACACACTTGGAGTCAGACTTGGCGCTTGTGGCACCAGACTCACTCACTCCCATAGGATAACATTGGGGATGGGACTTGTAGTGCATTGATGCGGACAAGATGGATGCCCCCACATATTTCGGTTCCCAGAACTGCATGTGCAGTCTAGTCTTTTGGGTATGGTTCAGCCCAGAGACACCTGGGATACCCAGAGACTATTTAAGCCACGCCCAGGCTGAGAAACATGCTTTGTGTTTTCTGCACCACCAGCGTGACACTCATCGTGTTCGGATCGGTCTCCAGTAGGCCTGCATCTTTCTTCTGCGCTCAGCTCCTGCAAGAACACCGTTAGGAACAGCCTTACTTTGCGGCGCTTCTGCCCATCATTCATCGCTTCTTCTGTTCTGCGGGCATCTTCGGCGGTGTCATTCCCATCCCGGCACGCCGCTTCCGAAGAAAAAGGGAAAAGAAAAGAAAAAAGGCATTAGTAAGCATTCAGCAAATCTTCGCTTATTTTTAAAGACTGTACGAGGTTCAAACGCTTACCTGAATCCAAGCCGCTCTGGGGGAACTCTGTCTCCGGAACTTCTCATCCATCTGCAAGAGTGAAAAGACACTCCAGGTTAGCGTGGAAACATCTAGAGGCGCCGCATACCGCCCTTACTTACCGCATTTCTTCTTCATAACCGGCATCCACGCTGAAAACGGCAAAGCACCTAAAAGACACAGAAAAAGAACACAGTTCAATACAAATACGAAAGGGTCACATCGCCCATCGCGCTCTCACTCACCTTCAGCGCTACTCATCTCAGCAGCACGTCGCCATCCACGGACGCCGGCCATCATCTAAGGAAGGAAAGGAACGAAGTTAGAGAACTGTTCAAAAGACTTATTATACTTATCTGTCAGACTCTTGCCAGTGAAGTAACTAGGCAGCAACGAGCACGCATCAATCAACGCGCCCCTGCGCTGAAAGCAGGACGGAGAGCACACTTTCCAAGAAAACAAGGTGAGCTGTGGATCAAAGGGAAGGGCTGGACCCCGGGGAAGAAGGAGTTCAAGCACACACAGACAATAGGGAGTTAAACTCTACCAATCCTGTGTTTCAGGCCCAGTCGAGTAGACTCCAGGAAAGGGTTCGAGGTCGTAAGAGGTCAGAACAGGCTGAGTGACGCTCCTGTGGATACCAGGTGAGCGTTACAGTAATCATCAATTCCATTGTGAGGTGGAGCGCTGAAAATAAAATTGCATTGCTTGCTCAGTCGCATAACTCTTCAAGAATATGGCAAGTGATTCGTAGCTCTAAGAAAAGGGAGTCAGGAATAAACTATTACTGAACAGGCTTGGATTTTCCATATAAGCTCTACATTAGGACGCAAAGAAAATGCTGTGAATTAATTTCCTATTCCTTCTAATAGTTGGCACCATAAGGCCACCGTATCGGATCTTATCGATATTATTGCACACACCAATATTTCCAGGGCCGCATGGCCATATGAGGTGTGCAACAACCTAATAAAACTCACCCCTGACTTGTGGGCTACTGCTTTGCATATATTAACGTGATTGGTCTGACTGGTTGTATCCCAAAGTCATGGAAGGTTAGTCATATCCTTCCCATATATAAACAGAGGAGTGTGGGATCAACCCAGTAATTTCAGGTTACTGGCGATGCTTGATGTGCCAAAGATTTTCGCTAGAGTCCTGTTAATGGAACTTAATGAATGGACAAGTCTTAATTCATCTTGCCTCCAAATCAAATCGGTTTTAGAAAAAAGGCTAGCACTGTTCATAATTTAGTTCTATTAACATCAGGGATAGAATATGCCTGGAAACGGAGGGAGTCAAGAGTTTGCTGTGCCTTTATTTATTTCACTTTAGCGTTTGACTCTGTCCTGAGAAACCGGCTATGGAAAAAACTGAGTGAATGGAATATTCTGTTAGGGTTATTAAAGATGCTGATGCTACTGTATTCTGAAACATCAGTGTGCATCAAACTTGATGCCAAAGGGAAACTGTCAGGCCTAATTCCAACTTGCTGTGTTGTAAAACACGACTGCATGGTGGCAGCTACCCTATTTAATTTAGATTTAGCCAAGATGCAACAAGCTTTCTCTCTATTAACCACAAATCCCATTGTCAGCTGGTTAGCCTACGCCGATGATTTGGTGCTGTTGGATTACACCCCAGCAGGTTTACAACAAATGTTATCTGCCCTTGCTGATTATTCCAAAGAGAATGGTCTCATGATTGATATCGGAAAAAGTAAAATCATGTTTTTTCCGGTAAAGAAACAGAATCCTTGCAATAAGATCTGGACTATGAAGAGTGAAAAGTTGGAACAGGTGCTACAATATAATTAATTGGTTGTAATAATTGATGACAAACTGAGATGGGAGAGTCAATGGTGTGCGATTCAAAAGAAAAGTAGTATCTTGGCATGCGCCATTAGTACCTTTATTGGCAGAAACAATGGGTACTCGGTTAATACTGTATTACTGTTGTATACATCTAAAATTCGAGCTATGTTCATGTATGCTATTGAGGTCTGGGAGCATAGATACATCAAAGAGAAAGACATTTGAAGCCATAACATTGCGCAAATTATTGAGGTTGCCTAGATGCATCTCAGTAGAATATCTATAGAGTTTGACGTTAAATGCATATAAGCATGAATTTATTAGAAGATTGGCACTGTGTTATTTAAATCTCTGTAATCTAACAAATGATAATATTGTTGTCCCATTTATTGTGTCATTTGCCCAATTAAAGAGAAGTAAGCAAACTGGAATCTTGGGAAAAATACAAACTGCTTATTTGACATGGTGGGATCGGTATGCGCAAAACAGTGCGTCCAGCTGCAGTTAACTTTAAAGGTTGGTTAAAAAAGTATGTGACTGGGCTAGGCCACGAACGCTGTGTCATTGAACTTGCAAACAAATCCAATAGCAGTCCCTTCTGTTTATACCTGGCTGAGTTTTGAAACCAAATTACATCAATGCCTATCCTAGTCCTAAAATACTGCATACCTACTTGTTGAGGAAATATAACAATAGTGAAGCACTAGAAACAAAGGGGGCACAGCTATGCATATCCAGAGCAAAGTGTATGTGCGCTTATGCAGCAATGAAACAGTGGAATCTTTAGAACATTTGATGACGCAATGTAAATGCCTAATGGAACTGCCATCGAAATATCTTAAAGCCTTTGACAACAAGATAGATATCAACGATCTTTCCAATATATGGCAACTTTTTATGAATGGTAATGATTGTAATTTGATCTATTTTATGGTATTATTGCATTTACGAATTGTAGAGATCTTAAAGATTCTTAGTAGTAGAACAAGTTACTTCTTACCTTGTAACGTTCTTTCGATGGGATGTTCCTCCGACGTATTCCTTATCTTAGATATCTCTTTCCAGCTTTGCTGGCCTCGGAAATTTTTTCTCTAGAGGGCACTGCGCGTCGACGTCCGCCGAGTCAATGTCCCTCGACAGCCGCCGTATCGACGTCATCCTGCCTATAAAGGCCGCGCGCAGCGTCCGTTGCTCAGTTCCGTTTTGTAGCCCACAATAATTCTTTCTGGACTAGACTAATCACCCTGAAGGAGCGTAAGCTGCAACAACAAGGGAAGTAGTACTGCGGGGATGGATGGGAGGGTCGATAAGGAATACGTCGGAGGAACATCCCATCGAAAGAACGTTACAAGGTGAGAAGTAACTTGTTCTTCGAAGGGATTGTGTCCTCCGACGTATTCCTTATCTTAGATAGGCTCCCATAGCAGTATTCTGTTATTGGAGGTGGGAGTACTGACTTCATGCTTCCTCTTATTGATGAATAGAGTGCAATACTGCCCTTCCATACCTAGTTTCCTGACTGGAGGAGGAATCCAAGTTGTAAAACCGTGTAAAGGTATGGACGGACGACCATGTGGCAGCCGCACATATGTCTCGAACCTGCACTCCTCTTTTGAGGGCCGATGAGGCTGCGATACCTCTGGTCGAATGAGCCCTAAGATTTTGAGGGGGCTCTTTTCCTGCCAGTTTATAACATTCCAAAATGGCTAAAATAATCCATCTGGAAATGGTCTGCTTAGTTATCGGTAGCCCCAGCTTGTGACCTGCGTAGCCTACAAACAGCTGGTCTGCTTGTCTTATCCTAGCCAGTCTACTAATGTAAAAACTTAAAGCCCTTCTTGGGTCCAGCCTGTGTAACCTCTCTTCCTCTTTCCCCAGATGGGGAGGAGGATAGAAAGATGGAAGGGTAATTTTCTGTGTGATATGAAATTCAGAAACCACCTTTGGGAGGAAATTAGGCTTCACTTGCAGAACAACTTTGTCTTTGTGAAAGATTGTATGAGGGGGTTTACAAGAAAGAGCTTGTAACTCGCTCACCCTTCTAGCAGATGTAAGTGCTACTAATAAAACAGTCTTAAGGGTAAGAAACCTTAACGAACAAGAGTGGAGTGGTTCGAAAGGTGTGCCCATCAGGAAAGTTAGGACTAAATTTAAATCCCATAGGGGAACTTGGAATGGTCTTGGGGGATAAACGTTAGTTAACCCCTTTAGAAACTGTATTACCAAGGGTAACTTGAAATAGGATGGTTCTTCCGCAGTGCGCTTAAAGATGGATAGCGCTGCGAGATAGCCCTATATGGTGCCAACTTGAAGGCCTGAATTCGCTAAATAAAGTAGGAAGGACAAAACCATTGGTGTACCACATGAAAAGGGATCGATATTCTTTTCCCTACACCAGCTGCAAAATCTGTTCCAACGGCAGCGGTATAAAGATTTTGTTGCTGGCCTTCTTGCCGAAAGCAACACCTCCATAACGTCATAGGGGAGGTCCCAATCCTTGTACCTCAGCCTTTCAGAAGCCAAGCGTGAAGGTTGAGGGTTTTGATGTCTGGATGGAGAACCTGACCTCCCTTCTGTGAGAGCAGATTCTCTCTGAGTGGAAGTCGAATTGGAGGGCAGATGGACAAGTCTAGAAGGTCCGGGTACCACGTTCTCCTGGCCCAATCCGGGGCAATTAGGATCATGGTTTTCCGGAATCTTCTCAACCTCCTGACCATTTGAGGAATGACAGGGACTGGTGGAAACGCGTACAGGAGTGGAAACTCCCAGTCCACTATGAACGCGTCTCCCAGAGCTCCTCTCGGGGGAAATTCCCTTGAGCAGAACAGATTGCACTTCCTGTTGACACTGGTGGCGAACAAATCCACCTGAGGGGTTCCCCAAAAGGCGAAGATCTCTTGAAGGACTTCCTGAGCTAGTTCCCACTCGTGGGAGACTGTGCTCTGCCTGCTCGGAGCGTCCGCTGTCAAGTTCTTCTCTCCGGCTAGGTGAACTGCCGATAGAGATTCCTTCTTGGATTGCCCAAAACCAGAGCTGCATCGCCTCTCTGCACAGTGGTAGTGATCCTACGCCTCCTCTTTTGTTGAGGTAATGCATGGCCACTGTGTTGTCCGTCATTATCAGGACATTATTTCCTTGTACAGATGGCAGAAAAGCCTTCAGCGCAAGTCTGATGGCCCTCAGCTCTAACAAGTTGATGTGTAGTCTGGACTCCGATGGAGACCAACGAGTGCTGATGGTCAAGTCGTTGGCATGGGCTCCCCACCCCGTGAGTGAGGTGTCTGTGACTACTGTTATCTCCGGCCATGGTTGCCAAAACAGTTCTCCTTTCAAGATGTTCTCCTGACAGGCCCACCACTGAAGGTCTCGAGCCACCCTGCCGGGAACCTGAAGAAGATCTGTCATTCTCCCTGAGAATTGTGACCACTGAGTTCTCAGTGCCCACTGGAGAGATCTCATTCTCAGGCGAGCCTCTGGCACTAGGAAAATGCAGGATGCCATGAGGCCTAGCAACCTCAAAAAAGTCGAAGGCTGAGAGACTTTGGGCATTTTGAAACTTGGTGACCATCTGTAGAATATCTTGAGCCCTCACCTCTGGTGGCGAGGCATTTCCCAGGGAAGTGTCCAGGATCGCTCCGATGAACTGGAGTCTCTGCGATGGTATCATTTGTGACTTCTTTAAATTGAGGGAGAAGCCCAGTCTGTGAAGGGAGTGGCAAACATAATCTAGCTGGATCTGAGCTTGTTCCGAAGATACAGCTCTGATCAACCAATCGTCCAGGTAGGGGTAGACGTGAATCCCTTCCCTCCTTAGACTTGCCGCCACTACCGACATTAACTTGGTGAAGACCCTCGGGTCGGAGGTCAGCCCAAATGGCAGAACTCGAAATTGATAATGAGAGTTGCCAATTGCGAACCTCAGGTATTTCCTGTGTTTGAGATGGATTGGCACATGGAAATAAGCGTCCTGAAGGTCCAGAGATACCAACCAGTCCTGGAACTGAAGGGCCTGAAGGATCTGAGAGAGAGTTACCATCTTGAATTTGTCTTTCCTGAGGAATTTGTTCAATTCCCGCAAGTCCAAGATGGGTCTCAGTCCTCTGCATTTCTTTGGAATGAGAAAGTAAGGGGAGTACCAGCCCTTGTTCCTCTCCGCTACAGGTACCGGTTCTATGGCACCTTTCTCTAGCAGGTCTAAAATTTCCTGCAAGAGGAGCGGATCTGGAGCTTTTTGAGAGCTGATCCCCGGTGGATGACTGAGGTATGCGTAGGAGAGGCAGGCAGTAACCTTGTGCAACTGTCTCCAGTGCCCAAGCATCTGACGTGATAGCCTGCCATTCAGCCAGATTGTTGAGTCAACCTGCCTCCTACAGGTGTCCTGTGAGGGAAGTCCTCAGAGTGGTTTTGGGGCGGCTGATGCAGATGCTGATGGTAAAGAGGCACCTGCTGTTGCTGCGGCTTTTGAATATCTACCCTGTCCACCTCGGGTATTTCTTCTTTGTCCCCTTTGAGCCGGTCGTCCTCTACCTCTTCCGAATGCGGAGTAGAAGCGAAAAGACTTGCCTCTCGCAGAGGTTCGTGTGGGACGAAAAGGTATCTGACGGATCGCAGCGCCTAGGGATTTTGCTGCTGCCTTTGATGTTTGCAGTTTTTCTAAACTGTCATCCGCCTTTTTCCCAAACAAAGAAGAGCCATCAAATGGCATATTCAAGAGCCTGGCTTGCACATCTGGGGCAAAACCAGACTCAACCAAGCAAATCTCCTGGTTGTTGTACTTGCCGCCATTGCTCTGCTGATCCTGTCAGCCGAGTCAATGCCCGTCTGGAGGGCTTCGCACATAGCGTCTTTACCGTCCCTTATGATATTTAGGAACGCCTCCCTTTCTTCTCCCTTCGGGATGCAGTCAGCCGCTGTAGAAGCACACTCCCAAAGTGTATGGCTAAATCTAGCAAGGGTGCAAGTAGCATTAATAGATTTTAACGCCATGCTACATGCCGAAAAGACTTTCTTAGCCATAGCATCGTATTTCATATCGTCCCTGTCCTGTGGGACGGTAGGGTAAGCAGTCTTTATGTCAGTAGAAGATGCTGCCTGTACCACCAGACTTTCTGGGGATGGGTGTTTGGACAAAAACTCCGGGTCTGCAGAAGATACCCTGTATTTAGCAGACAGTTTTTTATTTACTGCCGGGACGACATCTGGGGTTTCCCAGTTCGTCATTATTTTTCTTTGAAGAGCTTTATGAAAAGGTACTACAGGGTCCTCCTGTGGACCTTTATCAAGAATACCCGTGAGGTCATCCTGTTGGAAAGCCGGTGAAGGTGTTGACCACCCCATAAATTCTGTAATCCTGGCCATTAAGGCTCTCTAAGGGGTTTCAGCATGCTCCCCCGGGTCTGGCCTAGCGAACTCCACCTCTGGGGAAGTGTCTAAACCACTTGCCTCATGTAATGGAGTTCCTTTAATCTGCGTTCCTCTGAGGATAACTCCTCTTTAACTGGGGTTGCAGATCCATGCAACTCAAATGGCTCTTCTTGATCAGACAGTTCTCCCTCTTCCATAATTGAAGACATTGTTCTCAATTGGTCTGAGCTCACAAAGGGTGTGAAACCCATCTCCAAGGCAGAGGGTGCCAAACTTGTCGTAATCGGCCTCGAAAACGTCGATGTCGTTGACACCGACGTCGAAGGCTTCGAAAACAAAGGTGGAGGCCTCGAGGTCTTCGATAGAATCGGAATTCTGCTCGAGGATATCGACAATCTCGACGACATCGACAGCGAAGACCTGGGAATAGCCACTGGGTGCGCCGCAACCGTGACTTTCCTTGGCGTCGACGCCGGTGTCGAGGATGGCGTCGAGTCGACAGACCCGTGTGTCGAAGGTCCCTTCAACAACGGCGTCGAAGACACCGACCTCGGCGTCGACGGAACCTTCGTCGACAGAACCTTCGAAGAAGGATTCGAGGTCTTTGCTTTACTCGAGGGTTCGTGACGCGCTCGAGAAGCTTCCTTCGTTGTGTGCTGCGACTCGCGGCGTTTTGGATCTCGGTTCTTTCGACCACAGCATCGCTCTCGGCAGTCTTCGAGGGGGTCGAGGCCGCTTTCTCGAAGATGCTCATCATATTTTTTCGGAATTCCTCCCATTCAGCCCGGGAACTATGCTTCGTGGGGCAAGGGATTCTCTTAGGTGAAACAGAGGAAGAGGACGAAGAAGGGGATCTTCGGAGTCTCCTTTTCGAGTGCTTGGATCTCGAAGAATGATGGGACCCGCTTGGAGACCTGGAGCGCGAATGGTGAGGAGACGAATGTCTCGACTTCATCGAGGAAGAAGAAGCTTTAGAAGTCTTACTTTTTTCCAGCTTCGCCCTATGCTCCTTCAGGGCTTTAGCTGTCATGGACATACAGTCCTCACACTCCGAACAATGGTGTTCAGCTCCCAAACACCACAGACAGACCCTGTGAGGGTCCGTTACCGACATCTTTTTTCCACAGTCTCTGCATTTTTTAAAGCCGGACCGAGGGGTCGTCTGTTCAGACGATGAAGCCATCGAGTATGGATGGAATATCTCGAGGAAAATGGAGTAATATATGTACGAAACTGAGCAACGATATTCCGAGGCACTGAGTAAGCGCGGAAAAACGGAACTGAGCAACAAACGCTGCTCGCGGCCTTTATAGGCAGGATGACGTCGATACGGCGGCTGTCGAGGGACATCGACTCGGCGGACGTCGACGCGCAGCGCCTTCTAGAGAGAAAACATTTCCGAGGCCAGCAAAGCTGGAAAGAGATATCTAAGATAAGGAATACGTCGGCGGACACAATCCCTTCGAAGTTAATATTTATATATGCAGATTTTGACTCATTTTTAATGGTTATAAGATGATCATAAACTTCCATCTATGCATCATAATGAAACCACTGCTTTTAACTATCATTGTAACCTCAGCTTAATTATCAGGTGTATAAAAAGTGCACCGAGGGTTATAAGAAAACAAGTAAAAATATGGATTTGCTTTCACCATGATACAGAAATGTCAATCCCAAAGGGAGATGTTTACATATGTATGTTTTTATTGTTGTATATACAAAGCCTATTTGGCAATTAGGTATATTAATAAACTGAAACTAATGCCCCTGAAGATTGTGCCAATCTGAGGGGAGGGCATAAGTGTCATGAACTTGTCAAAAAACCTGTGCTCACAGGCTGGCTGCGATCGGTCTGGCGCTGGAGGCAGGGGTGAATAAGCCAGCTGCCCAGCCTAGCCCCTGCCCGTATATGAGACTGTTGTAACCGGACCATGGGATCGTAGGATAAGACGTAGACCAGGTGACAGGTGTCAGTAGCTCCCAGTCTGTCCTAGGAGTACTCCTTTGCTGTTTGGTGGGCTTACTGGCTTCTGTGCCTCTTGCGAAGCTTCCCGTCTAGAAGGTTCGGAGTGGCAGCCATCTTGTCTCTAGCTGTCATCTTGTCCATGCTTTGTGCATGTGGACCTGCAGCTCGCGAGATCGCGGGCTCAGCCTCCATGCTCGAGGGCACCGGCTCTGTCCTGCCCTACACCTCAGGTGTACACCTGGTAGGCGGTTCGCCCGCAGCCTCCCTGCCAGTAGTGCTGGTACTATGTGAAGGCTCTCCCTTGGGTAAAGACCCGGTATCAGGGCAATGCCCCTCAGGGCGTGTCCCGGTGTTGGCAGAGCTCAGAGGCCCCTTGGCTGCGGGACCGGAAGGGCCCCTCGGCCATGAGGCCAGTAGCTTTGTGAGCCTCAGTGCTCCCTGCGATGGTGTGAGGGCCAGACTGACCCATCCCGCCAGAAGGCTTCCCCGGGAAGGAGTCGCCTCTGTGGGGTGCCTTTGAAAACAATGCACCCATCCTTCTGTGTCTTCCTCCAGACGTAGTCTGAGGTTCTACGGCAGTGTTCTGTTTAAGAGTTCCTTCCAACGCTCGAGTCGGTGCTTGAACGCCCTGGGTGTGAGGGAGTCACACGCAGAGCATCCGTCCTAGCCGTGGTCATCACCAAGGCATCGAAGACGGAGCACATGGGGATCTGCTGTAGGGAAGGAACCATCGCATGACGGGCACCTGCTAAAGCCTGTCGGGCCGACATGCCCCAGGGACAGAGGTAGGGTACCAGTGGACAGTGTTCCCAAGTCTGCAATAGAAGGAAAAAAGTTAGGTAAACTACTGGGGCAGTGCAAGGAATTACGAGGCTAGGTCTCATCCTGGAGCGCTGGTGGAGCGGTCCGTTCCCGTCAACTAGGAAAAGGGGGACTGGGGTGTGGCATCGATGGGCAGGGTTAAGGGAGCCGGTGCTCCCGAGACCTGCCCGACGCGGTCAAAACATGTAAAGGGGAAATGTGTTTTCTGGAGGAAAAGAGGTTCTGTTCCCGTCCCTCACAAGGGACGCCCATACAGGATGGAGGAAAGGGAACGGGACGCAAGTGTGATAAATCTCCCTAACTAACCTGCGCAAATTGCAGTTCTGTCACTCCATACCCACCCAGCATTCAATTGTGTCCTCCTAGGCTACGACATGTCTAGGAGCAGAGGAGTGGGCAGGGTTGCGTATGGGGTAAAGGAAATGGACTAGAAGTACGGTAGCCACATATTTTACATATGCCAATGTACATTTTGTCTAATTTCCGCTATATTCATGGAAGATATTCAAAGCACAAAAATGTGCAGGAGATTTTACAAGACTGGCCAAATCTGGCATCTGTCCTGGAGCAGAGATCAAGTGAATAAAGTCTGCAGAATCTAGAGGAATACCAGCATGTGATAGCTTTGCAAATGACTTCGAATGGATTGTGCCTCTGAAAAGCTACAGAAGATACTTTGGCCAGGTTAACATGAGCATGTAGACCATTCGGTGGAGACTTATCTACCTAGAAATATCTTTAGAGGCTGGCTTCACAGACCTAGGAAGCCACACGTAACAAAGTTTAAGTTGGCTGGTCCACTGCAGATAACATTTGAGGGCCTTGCACAAAGCAAGGGAGTGAAGGGTCCGCTCCAACTGAAAAACAGGATTGGGAAACAATATAGCAAGGCTTTTTTCCTGAATAATATGGAAATCAGGATACATTTTATGCAGGCACGAGGGCTGGGGTCTCAATACTACCATATCCTTATGAAGTACCCAGAAAGTTTTCCTAGTCTGAAAGCTTCTAAATCGCTGAACCTACTGGACAAAAAAAGGCAGTCTTCCAAGAGATGATGCTTATGACAACCAAAGCCACAGGCTCCCAATGGTTTATGAGATTAAGTGTGAAGGACAGCATTCAATTCCCATTAACATTAAGAAGGTGTAACTGGAGCATGCATGTAAAAAAGGCCCTTGAAGATTATGGCCGGATTGGAAAAGGAGAGTTGCAGCATTCCAGAATTTAGATAGGCAGCTAGGGGCACCATGTCAGATGGGCAGTACTCGGATAGAAGGCACGAGTCAAACATATTAGCTACGAAGGACAGAATGAGATTTAAAGATACTTTAAGGGGGATTCTTTTTTTTTTGTTAAGGGGCAAGTGGTAAAACAATCCACTTGCAGTATCTCTTGGCTACGGAGTGGATTATGAAAGGCACAGCTGTCAGAACAATCTCCTCAGAAACCAGGCTTCTAGGTTCGGAGAATGTGGGTAGGGTTGAAGTAACCCGTCCACCTGCTGATGGAGATCAGCACACTTGAGGAGAAACCGAAGTTAAGGCTCCAGGGAAATCAGATCTGAAAAATAAAACTTGGCTAGCAAAGTTCTCCAGGACTCGCCCGAAAACTAAACCGACTTTCACTATTAACAAGGTGTAGCTCTTGCACTTGACATTCATCTGCGTCAAGAACTATAATCTTGGGAAGAACCAAGAGAAGATTGGCAGAAATATCTCATCGGGCAACTCCCAAAGGTGATAGTGATGGTGATGGTGTAATCTGCTGTGCTTATCAGTCAATCAGTCAGGACACTGCTCTCTAGGGAGTAGAGAGGAATGCAGGAAGATGCTATGCCATGACGCCCAATGCCAAAAATCTAGGGCCAATAGACAAAGCTGATCTGATGTGGTGACCACCTCACTTGTTCACACAGAACATAACAGTTGTGTTTGTCTATCATGATCAGAACACTCAATTTCATTCACAACCTGAAGAAACCATCTTCAGAGGTAGCAAAACAGATTTCAGCTCCAGCACTTTAACATGCAAAAGTGTGCCCTACCAGTCCTAGAGATTGTGGCCATAGAATCTGCTCCTGGAGGCTCGTAGCACATAAGAGGTGGTCATCCCTGTGATATTGGAGTAACGGTTGTGTGAATTGTTCTGCGTCATCAACCTCCAGGCAATTTCCCGTTTAATAGCTTCTGTCACATAGTACAGCAGACTGTGGCTGATAATTCTGCTTTTAGACGAATATGCTTAAGTCGATGATGAGCTGAGCAAGACACTACTGTAACTCAGAAGGCCATCAAGCCTTTTCCAGTGGAAATTATATGTAGTGTTTCAGATGCCCAAAATACTCTCCTGTGACGAAATAAATCCTGGATGCGTTCTGCTGCTTACTCTGAGACTTCTATGGGACACTTTCTTTTTGCTTTGTTTAAACTGGTAACCAGGCATTTTGAAAGTTAGTAAAGCCTTAGAAATGTTTTACGATTCCTACTAGCGAAGCATGGGAGCGGACCTGAATCTCAGTCATTGCTTTGAGGCGGTGAAAGATCTTCATGTGGATTGTCCTCTTCCTTTCGGGTTGCTTCTCTTGGTCTGTCATGATGGCGAAGTGTATGAGGTTTGAAGAGTTTCAGACCCTGGATACACACACACGCCCCTGACTTGACTTGTGTGCAGTTGGCTAGGTTTAAGGCAAGAATTCCCTGCTCTGAAAACTCCTGCCTGACATTTGTCCCCGGTTTTGAGTGTCATGTTCCTTTTGGCTTGTTCTAGAGCCTCGACTGCCTTTCAGATTAACGCTGATTCCTCTGGCTTGTTTTAAAGAGCGGCCTAGGTTTCCACTTTCAATCACGTATACACAGACCCAGGGATCAAACCTGTGTTGCTCGGCGTCGTCTTGCTTCCAAGGCGAGCGTGTTGCCCCCAAGCTATCCTCCCAAGATTATGGTAATGAAATCTGTGTATTGCAATGTGTTCTCGGTATGAGAGGATGCCACCGGTTTATCTTCCTCATCTGCGGATGGCCTAATAGTCAGGATCCACACACGGTCCCCTGATTCTATGCGAGTATGCATCGTCATTGCCCTGATGGCGTTTCTCCCTGGGGCACTGCAGCCTGCCTCATCATTTTCTTTTCATGGTCTTCAATGAAGAGCATCTTGGACAAAGTGTCCTTAAAGTCTTTCATGGACCACTACCTCAGACACGGAGGGGTATCGGTTAAAAAAGATCTCTTTTTGGCAACTTTTCCTCCATTGTCCCTATCGACCACATCCCTTTTGCTCCGCTTTTAAATCTGTTCTGACTTTTTGAAGGGATGCAATGCCTTCAGCTTCACTTCAAAGTTTGCTTATTCGTATTGGGCATCATTCGTAATGGTCGGCATCAGTGTCTTTGATTTTGTAGATGATTTGAGCGTCATCTGCGTAGTTGTAACATGTAATGTTATATTTTTTGAAAATTCTGATGACCGGAGTCTGATAGATGTTGAAATATAGTGGAGATTAACAAGTTACTTCTTACCTGGTAACGTTCTTTCGATGGGATGTTCTTTCGATGGGATGTTCTTCTGACGTATTCCTCATCTTGATAGATTTCCTTCCAGCTTGCTGGCCTTGGAATTGTTTTTTCAGTAGATGGCACTGCGCATCGACGTCCCTCGAGTTGGTGTCCCTCGACAGCCTCCGTATCGGCACCAATGTCATCATGCGTATAAATAGACTTGCGCAGCGTCCGTTGCTCAGTTCCGTTTTGAAGCTTAAGAGTAGCTGTGCATGAATTGGTTACCGACCTTGAAGGAACGTAAGCTGCAACCACAAGGGAAGTTTTACTGAGGGGATGGATGGGAGGGGCGATGAGGAATATGTCGGAGGAACATCCCATCGAAAGAACGTTACCAAGTAAGAAGTAACTTGTTCTTCGAAGGGATTGTGTCCTCCGACGTATTCCTTATCTTGATAGACTCCCATAGTAGTGGTGTGTAAACGGTGGGAATAAAATTGTCATATCCCCCTTTAAGAGTGAACAGAGTAACACAGCTTTGCCAAATCTAGTCTCTTGGCGAGGAGGAATCCAGATTGTAGAATTTTGTAAAGGTATGTGCGGACGACCATGTGGCAGCCGCACATATGTCTCGAATCGGCACCCCTCTTTAGAGGGCCGAAGAGGCTGCGATACCCCTGGTTGAATGAGCCCTAAGATTTTGAGGGGGCTCTTTCCCTGCCAGTTTGCAACATTCTAGAATGGCTAAGATAATCCATCTGGAAATGGTCTGTTTTGTGATTGGCAATCTTAATGTGTGCCCTGTGTAACCTATGAACAGTTGGTCTGCTTGCCTAATCCTAGCAGGTCTGCGGATATAAAAAGTCAAGGCTCGCCTTGGATCCAGCCTATGTAGCCTCTCTTCCTCTTTCCCTGGATGGGGAGGAGGATAGAATGAGGGTAAGGTTATCTTCTGAGTGATGTGGAATTCAGAAACCACCTTTGGGAGGAAATTAGGCTTCACTTGCAGGACAACTTTGTCTTTGTGAAAAATTGTATGAGGGGGTTTACAAGATAGGGCTTGTAATTCGCTCACCCTCCTGGCAGATGTCAAAGCCACTAATAAGACACTTTTAAGGGGGAGAAATCTTAACGAACAAGAGTGGCGTGGTTCAAAAGGAGTACCCATCAGGAAACTTAAGACTAAATTTAAGTCCCATAAGGGAACTTGGAACGGTCTCGGGGGAGAGACATTAGTTAACCCCTTCAGAAATTGTATTACTAAGGGTAATTTGAAATATGATGGCTCCTCTGCAGTGCGCTTGAAGATCGATAGTGCTGCGAGGTAGGCCTTGATCGTACCAACTTGAAGACCTGAATTCACCAAATAGAGTAGAAAGGATAACACCATTGGTGTACAACATGAAAAGGGTTCAATATTCTTTTCTCTACACCAGCTGCAAAAATGTGTTCCAATGGCAGCGGTATAAAGTCTTTGTTGCTGGCCTTCTGGCTGAAAGCAACACCTCCATGACGTCATCTGGGAGGTCCCAATCCTTGTATCTCAACCTTTCAGAAACCAAGCGTGAAGGTTGAGGGCTCTGTCGTCTGGATGGAGAACCTGACCTCCCTTCTGTGAGAGAAGATCCTCCCTGTGTGGAAGACGAATCAGAGGGCAAATGGACATGTCCAGAAGGTACGGGTACCACATTCTCCTGGCCAAGTCTGGGGCAATTAGGATCATAGTCTTCGGGAATCTTCTCAACCTCCTGATCATCTGAGAAATGACAGGGACTGGAGGAAACACGTACAGAAGTGGAAACTCCCAGTCCACTAAGAACGCATCTCCTAGAGCTCCTCTCGGGGGAAATTCCCTTTAACAAAACTGATCGCACTTCCTGTTGATACTGGTGGCAAACAGATCCACTTGGGGGGTTCCCCAAAGGGGGAAGATCTCTTGAAGGACTTCCTGAGCTATCTCCCACTCGTGAGAGACTGTGTTCTGCCTGCTCAGAGCGTCCGCTGTCAAGTTCTTCTCTCCGGCTAAGTGAACTGCAGATAGAGAGATTCCTTCTTGAATTGCCCAAAACCAGAGCTGCATCGCCTCTCCTCACAGTGGCAGTGATCCTACGCCTCCTCTTTTGTTGAGGTAGTGCATGGCCACTGTATTGTCGGTCATTATTAGGACATTTTTCCCTTGTACAGATGGCAGAAAAGCCTTCAGCGCTAGTCTGATAGCTCTCGGCTCCAACAGGTTGATATGTAGTCTGGACTCCGATGGAGACCAACGACCGCTGAAGGCCAAGTCGTTGGCATGGGCTCCCCACCCCGTGAGTGAGGCATCCGTGACTACCGTTATCTCCGGCCATGGTTGCCAAAACAGTTCTCCGTGCAAAATGTTCTCCCGACAGGCCCACCACTGAAGGTCTCGAGCCATTTTGCCCAGAACCTGAAGGAGATCTGTCATTTTTCCTGAAAATTGCGACCACTGAGTTCTTAGTGCCCACTGGAGATCTCATTCTCAGGCGAGCCTCTGGCAAAAGGAAGATGCAGGATGCCATGAGGCCTAGCAACCTCAAAAGGTCGAAGGCTGGGAGACGTTGGGCATTTTGAAACTTGGTGACCATCTGCAGAATATCTTGAGCCCTCACCTCTGGTGGCGAGGCTTTCCCCAGGGAAGTGTCCAGAACTGCTCCGATGAACTGGAGTCTCTGTGATGGTATCATATGTGACTTCTTTAAATTGAGGGAGAAGCCCAGTTTGTGAAGGAAGTGGCAGACATAATCTAGTTGGATCTGAGCTTCTTCCGAAGATACTGCTCTGATCAACCAATCGTCTAGGCAGGGGTAGACTTGGATCCCTTCCCTCGTTAGACTTGCAGCCACTACCGACATTAGCTTGGTGAAGACCCTCGGAGCGGCAGTCAGCCCAAATGGCAGAACTCGAAATTGATAGTGAGAGTTGCCAATTGCGAACCTCAGGTATTTCCTGTGTTTGAGATGGATTGGCACATGGAAATAAGCATCCTGAAGGTCTAGAGATACCAGCCAGTCCTGAAGCTGGAGGGCCTGAAGGATCTGAGAGAGAGTTACCATCTTGAACTTGTCCTTCCTGAGGAATTTGTTCAATTCAATTCTCGTAAATCCAAGATGGGTCTCAGTCCTCCATCCTTCTTCGGTATCAAGAAGTAGGGGGAATACCAACCCTTGTTCCTCTCCGCTACAGGTACCGGTTCTATGGCACCTTTCTCCAGCAGGTCTAGAATCTCCTGCAAAAGGAGCGGATCTGGAAACTTCAAAGAGTTGTTCCCCGGTGGATGACTCTGAGGGGTGCGTAGAAAAGGCAGGCAGTAACCTTGGGCAACTGTCTCCAATGCCCAAGCATCTGACGTAATAGCCTACCATTCCGTCAGATGATGAGTTAACCTGCCCCCTACTGGTGTCTTGTGAATAGAGTCCTTAGAGGCGGCTGATGCAGATGCCGAGGGTAAAGAGGCACCTGCTGCGGCTTTTGTACTTTTAACCCGTCCACCTCGGGTGAATTTCTTTTGGCCTCTTTGAGCCGGCTGTCCGCTGCCTTTTCCGAATGCGGAATAAAAAACGAACGGACCTACCTCTCCAAGAGGTTGCTGAAGGGTGATAGGGAGTTTGACGGATTGCAGCTCCAAGGGATTTTGCTGCTGCCTTGGATGTTTGTAACTTCTCTAGGCGGTCATCAGCCTTCTTACCAAATAAAGAAGTCGTCAAAGGGCATATTCAAAAGTCTGGCCTATACATCTGAAGCAAAACCATACTTTCGCAACCACGCAAATCTGCGGATTGTAGTACTTGCCGCCATGGCCCTGCTGATACTGTCAGCAGAATCAATGCCAGTTTGAAGGGATTCCCACATTGCGTCTTTACCATCTTTAATGATGTTCGGAAAAGCTTCCCTTTCTTCTCCTTCCGGGAGGCAGTCAGCCGCTGATGAAGCACACTCCCAAATGGTATGGCTGAATCTTGCAAGCGTACAAGTAGCATTAATGGATTTAAGTGCCATGCTACACGCAGAAAAAAAACTTTTGACATAGCGTCAAATCTCTCATCATCCCTGTCTTGTGGAACAGTAGGGTATGCAGATCTACTGTTTGATGAAGTTGCTGCTTGAACAACCAGGCTCTGGAGTTGGATGTTTGGACAAATAATCGGGGTCAGAAGCAGATACCCTATATTTGGCAGATCGTTTTTTGTTAACTGCCGGGATAACCTCAGGCGTTTCCCAGTTGGCCGATATTTTCCTCTGTAATGCAGTATGAAATGGAACCACAGGATCTTCCTGTGGGCCTTTAATTAAGATGTATGTAAGATCATCTTGTTGAAAAGCAGGGGAAGGTGTAGGCCAACCCATTAATTCTATTATTCTGGCCATTAAAGTTCGATAAGGGGTCTCAGCATGTTCCCCTGGGTCTGGTTTGGCAAATTTGACTTCTGGGGAAGTATCTAACCCACTTGCATCATGCAAGGACTCTTTAAGGTCCTTCAACCTATTCTCTTCAGAGATAAATTCCTCTGGTACAGGTGTTGTAGTTCTCTGCAACCCAAAAGGCCTTTCCTGATCAGAATCCTCACCTTCTTCATAAATAAAGGACAATGCTCTGAAATAATCTGACCATGGAAAAGGCTTAAAACCCATTTCTAAAGTAGAAGGGGCCAAGCTTGTAGTAACCGGTTGAGAAAAAGTCGACGTTGTCGACGCAGAAGTCAAAGGCTTCGAAGAAACCAAAAAAGGTGTCGAAAAGGTATGAAGCTACCTCAAAGAACTCGAGAGTCTTTAAGGTTATCGACGAGATTCGAGGTCATGGTGGAAGCCCTCGGTATGACTACTGACTGCAAAGTAGTGACAGCCGTAGGTTTATCCTTTATCGGCGTCGAGGATGGCGTCGATTCGACCGATCTATGCGTCGATAGGCCCTTCGATAATGGTGTCGATGACGCAGATTTATGAGTCGAAGGGGCCTTCGACGATGGCATCGATGACGCAGTCTTAGTGCCTTTGCTCGAGGGTTTGTGACGCTCTCGAGCAGTTTCTTTCGCTGGGTGCAACGCCGCGCGGCGCTTCGATTTTTCGAGTCTTTCACCCAGGGTATCACCTTTAGCCGTCTCCGAGGGGCCGAGGCCGCTTTCTCGAAGACGCCAAGCATCTTTTTATAGAATTCCTCCCACTTAGCTGGAGAGCTGTGTTTTGTGGGACAGGTGACCCTTTCCGGGGAAACAGAAGACGAAGAAGAGGGAGATCTTCGACGCCTCTTTTTCGAATGTTTGGATCTCGAAGAGTGATGGGAACTGCTTTGAGGCCTCGAACGAGAATGTTTCCTGTGATGGCGAGGAGATGAATGTCTCGACTCTGCCGAGGAAACTTTCGAAGGAGTAGAAGTTTTAACAGTCTTACCTCTTTTGAGCTTCCCCTTACGCTCCTTCAAGTCTTTCGCAGTCATGGACATGCAGCCTCCGCATTCTGAACAATGGTGCTCCAATCCCAGGCACCACAAACCGATCCTGTGAGGATCCGTCAACATTTTCTTTCCACAATCTCGACACTTTTTGAAGCCAGACCGTGGGGTCGCTAGTTCAGATGAGGAAGCCACCGAAAAGAGTAAGATATACTCAAGGAATAAGTAGAATCTACTTGAATAACGAACTGAGCAACCTGATTCCGAGGCCCACGAAGCGCGGAAAAACGGAACTGAGCAACAGACGCTGCGCAAGTCTATTTATACGCATGATGACGTCGGCGCCGATACGGAGGCTGTCGAGGGACACCAACTCGAGGAATGCCGACGCGCAGGGCCCTCTACTGAAAAAAAAATTCCGAGGACAGCAAGCTGGAAGTAAATCTATCAAAATACGGAATACGTCGGAGGACACAATCCCTTCGAAAGTGAGGATCCTTGTGGCACTCCACAGTCGTTAACTCGGAGTGGATTTGAAAGGTTTGATCCATACGGTTTCTGTTCTGTCTGCTAGGAATGATTTGGTCCAGCGTAGTGCTATGTCTGTTATGCCTATGTCTTCTAGTCTTTTGGTCAGGGTGTCGTGGCTAACTGTCAAAGGCTGTGGAGAGGTCGAGCAGAATAAGGGCTGAGGTAGTGTTTGAGTCTGCGTTAGTTTTGAGGTCGTCCCAGATGGATAGTAGTGCTGTTTCCGTTCCTCTTGCTGGTCTAAAGCCGACTTGAGCTTGGTCCAGAAGGTGGTGTTTTTCTACATGTTTTTGGGTTAGTTTATATATGTAGGTTTCTAGAGGTTTTGCTCGGTAGGGGACGTTCGAGATCGGCCTGTAGTTGAAAAGGTCATCTACGTCACTACTTGCGTTTTTCAAGAGTGGCTTGATGTATGCTGATTTGAAGATCCTCGGTACAGTCCCTGTTGCTAGTGATAGATTTAGAAGGTTTCTGTAGTGTTCTACTGACGATCCTTGCATTAAAACTGATTTGTAGATGTCTGGGGGACAGGGGTCCATGGGTGATTCCGCTTTTTTGCTTCGTCTTACCAGCATTGCGAATCCCTCTGCTGATATTTCAGGAAAGCTTTGGAGGTTGTGCTGTGGTTCCGTGTTAGGTTCGTTGGGTTGTATGTTGTGGTTGGTCCCATTTTTATGGTTTGTCGGATGTCATTTATTTTTTTAAGTGGTCTGCCAGGTCGTTGCATAGTTTTTCTGAGGGGGTTAGGGTGTTATCGCAGCCTGGTGGGTTTCTCATTTCTTCAATGATGCTAAACATTTCTTTTTGTGTGTTGGTGGCATTGTTGATTCTGTCATCGTACTGTCTTCTCTTTGCCTTTTGAATTTCCTTCTTGTATGCGCAGGTTTGTTTCTGGTACAGTGTTTTTTTCCCTGGGTTGTATTCTTTCCTCCATTCCAATTCCATCTTTTTGTTTTCCTTTTTTATGGTGTTTAATAGTGGGGTGAACCATTTTGCCATTGCTCTTTTTTGATGGGGTGAACAGTTTTTCTGGGGTGATCTCGTCTATTGTATCTGCAATCCATTTGAGTAGCATCTCTGCTTTCCCGTCTAGGTCAGCTAGCTCTAGTTCTGTAGTTGAGAGTTTGTTAATTCCAGTTGTTCGATTAGGTTGCTTTCTTTGACGTGTTTCCAGTTTCTTTTCGTGGTGGTTGTGAGTTTCGGATGTTGGATGTAGGCTTGAGTAGGCAGAGTAATCACGAATTTGATGATGAGATGGTCGCTTCACAGTATTTGTATTGGTGGTGCCATGGGGATGAGTTTTTCTTTGACGAAAATTGCGTCTAGGGTGTGTCCTGCCGAGTGCGCTGCTCCTTTGACTAGTTGTAGTTTCATGGTGCTGAGTTGTTTAATCAGTGAGTTTTGGGAGTTGGCGTGGCTGTCTTCAAACCAGATGTTGAAGTCCCCCAGGATGATTAGGTGTTCGTGGTTGATGGCTAAGTTGGTGATGGCTTCTATGAAGTCGTCGACGAATGTTGCATCATATGTCGGCGGTCTGTATACCAGGATGAACGTGATGTTGGTTTTTGGGCTCGCTGTTAGGTGTATTACCATGGTTTCGCAGTTGAGGATGTTGAGCGGTTCGTCAGTTTTTATTTTCAGGTGTTCTTTGAATGCTATAGCGATGCTGCCTCCTTTTTCGTTTTTTCCATTTATTTGCAGGCATTTGAAGTTGGTTGAAAGGCAGCTTTGGAGTATGATTTTGTAGTTGTCATCCAGCCATGTTTCTGTGATGAACAGGATGTTAATGCAGTTGTCGTTGAGTAGGTCGAAGATCTCTGTTGAGTGTTTTGACATGGATCTTGTCTTTATTAGATTGCAGTGAAGTTTCGAGGTGTTTGGTTTGGGCTTTCTCGTCAAGCTAGTCTTCTGCTCGGTGTTGAGGTTTCCTTCCTCGTCGATCTCTTGTTGGGCTGTGGGATTCTGGGTGTCAGCGCCTTCGAAGAGTTCTTCTAGGTTCTGTCTTGGGTTTTTTTTGTTTTCATCGGGTTCGTCTTCCAGGAGTTGTGGTTGTTGATTGGAAGTTCCTCTTGCTTTGGTGATGTAGGTTGTTATCGCGTCGGTCGTCTGTTTGTTGTTTGTCTTGTTCATCCTTCTTCTACTTGCTTGCGTTAGGTTGTTTGATATTGCTGCTTCTAACGTTGGGTTGGATTGCTGTGGTGGCCAGTTGTCAGCGAGGTATGGAGTTAGGTAGAGGGATTTGTTTCTTCTCTCAGTGTTGGTTCGATTTGTGTTCCTGTCTGTGGGGGTCCATTCTATAGTTGTCGTTCTTAGTTGCTATTATGGAGAGTCTGTTCTTTCTTCTCTTCGTCTTTTCCTTGCAATGGGTCATTTGCGTGGCATTATAAGATTGAGAGTTGTTTAGTCTTTGTTTGGTGACGTCTAGTTGGTCCTGCTTTGGTCTGGTTGTCTTGTGGTGTAGTGGCGGGTGAGGGGGGTGTCCGCTACTAGTTTGGGCTCCGTCTGTAGATGGTATTCCTGCTGAAGTTGGCGAGTTGTTCAGTCGCTGTTCTAGGAGGGGAAGGGGGGTGGTAAGGGTTATTTAGTCGGGTGTTATCAGTGGCTCTCTTTACTGTCCGTCTCCCTGAGCGCGGTTCACTCTGGCGAGCAGGCTATGTGGGTTTGGGAAGGGTATCTGCTGGTTGAAGAGTGGCTTGGACGGGTGCAGCTTGGACTTTTGCCTTGTGATGCAAGAGGCCCTAGTCAGAGTGACACTCCACCGTAATTCACTGGTGGGTTCTGTCTCACTTGAGAGTGAACTAAATTTGCGAGTGAGCTAGATTTGAGAGTAAGCTAGATTTGAGACACCTGTGTGGTGGGAGAGAGGCCTATCAATGCAGTTTGGGGATCACACAAGGCAATTTGGGCACAGAGGCCCTGCTAAGTTTGAGACACCTGTGTGGTGGGAGAGAGGCCTATCAATGCAGTTTGGGGATCACACAAGGCAATTTGGGCCCAGAGGCCCTGCTAAGTTTGAGACACCTGTATAGTGGGAGAGAGGCCTATCAATGTTATCTAAATAGCACAAAATGCAGTTTGGGCTCAGAGGCCCTGCTAAGTTTGAGACACCTGCTAAGTTTGAGACACCTGTATAGTAGGAGAGAGGCCTATCAATGCAGTTTGTGGATCACACAATGCAATTTGGGGCAACGGGGGTGATCACATTGTTAAACATTGGTTTTGCCAAGTGGTCGGGATTCTGGGGTAGAGCTGTACCTCTCCCCAACCCAAGCCACGCTACCTTATTGGTCCTTGTAGTTGCTGGTTGACGGCTGGCCACTGGCTTACCATGCGGACACCGGCTGACACTTCCTGGAGCCCCCTCTGTTGGAGCCACCCTTGGCATTGGGGCCCTTAGCCGCAGGGGGCTGCCGGGCAGGGCGCTGCCCTGGGAGGACCAGTGATGAAGGGCTTGAGCGGCAGGGGGACGCTTAGTAGGCCTGGGGGCCTAGTTCTTTGGTTCTACTCCTCCGCTACTATGCTACAGGCACGGTCCTCGGACCAATGGGAGCAGGGGGGGGCTGGAAGGAAAGCGGGAGGGAAGGAGATCCAGGAAGAGGGCGCGGGGTAGGAGGGGTCTACTGGGGCCTCGGGGCCTCCTTCAATCAACACAAAAACACCAAGAAACACCGACAGCAGACAGGGGCAGGACTCACCGCGCTCCGATGGAAATGGGGCCGGTGAGCCCTGCGCCCCTGCTACTATGCTACAGGCACGGTCCTCTGACCAATGGTCATAATAGCACCATCCATCCAACAGCCTGTAACTGCTACACATTCCAAAATGCATCAGTGCTGCTTGTGTCCTACAGTACTAGCCTCTTGAGTGGTACAGTGTACACCTTCAACACTATCAGTGCTACATAACTGCACCATCCATTTGACGGTATTACCCAAATTGACCTTTTACAATTGACCTTTTGTCCCAATTGACCTTCTGCACAAATGACCTTTATATTATTTTAGTTATTTTATATATGTATTGGGTTGGTTTTGGATTATAAATAATATAAGGGGATTGGGTGGGGTTTTTTTTTTTGGGATTGGGTGCGGGGCTTTCCCCCCGCATGTATGTCCTAATAGACTTTTTAAATTAGGTCAATTCTCCCGAGGTCAATTGTGAAAAGGTCAATTAGTATACATCCATTTGACCATGTGACCAACGTCACCTATCCACATACACAGCACTACCACCAGCACTACTACCCAACCTGCCCACCGCCATGTAGCTATACAGTAGCAAATAGCACCACTTACCATAATGTAGAAAGAAAACACTCTCCTGCACCCCTGCGCGCTTTCATTCACATACTATAGCCGTCCCCACTTCCATTCCTGAACTGTAGTGCCACTGCCATAACAGTATCCAAACCCAGGACCCAGTTTCCACACTTCATCACTTTTCACATCACCAAGTACACATCAAATACTTTACCATGTTGTAACAGTGTCCTCACCAGCAAAAGCAAACATGCAGGCATGGCAGCTCACTTGTTCTGCTCTATTGCGTTTCAAATGTGCTCCACACCCTTTTTTTTTTTTTACAGGTCAGCACCCTCTACGTACTGGAAATTCCAAGATGCATTAGTACTGTGTCTGTCCTTCAGTCCTAGCGTCTGTAGTGCATGGCCTACGGCCTTCGGCCATGCACCCGACAGCGTACACATTCAACACTATCACTGCTGCATAATTGCACCATCCATTTGACCATGTGACCAACTTCACCTATCCACATACACAGCACTACTACCCAACCTACACACTAGCATTTACTTACACAGCAACAAATTGCACCACTTAGCACAATTTACAAAAAAACTATCCTTCACCCCTGTGCACTTTCCTTCACATACTATGCCCGTCCCCACTTCCATTCCAAAACTATAGTGCCACCGCCAAAGTACCCACATTCGGTTTGCAACACTAGCCTACTGCAATCAATTTCCACACACGCACTATGCAAACACCACCCTGCACCGCATGTACACCCACACTTGCCATGTTACTGTGTTACTTATGGTAAAGGCCTACGCTCTTCACTCCATGCCCTACGGTCTACATCCTTACTCCATGCAATCAATATTGTAATCCTTCCACTAATCCAACGCAAGATCCTCAACCCATGCATACCACCACGTGGCCAACTACCGCATTCCATCGGCATAAGAAATAGGTGGGCACAAACAAGTGGAGGCACAATGTATGGGGCTGTTGCGCCACCTACCTCCAATCGCCACACATAGTACTCGACTGCGTAGGTACCCGCCAGTACACGCCAACAGTACATGCACTACTCAGTCTTCTTCCACCTACACACATTTCACATAAGCCACTTTTCACTCCACCACCCATTCCGTACAGTCCATTTTCCATACCCTTCCGCTAGCAAATGCATATTCTGAACTTGCATCACAATGTACTACCCCTGTACCATGCGTCTCTGGCATGGATATATACTATCATAGCCTTTGCACGTGCAGACAGGATACAGTTATAGATACCAAATACATAGAGTAAGCTGATTGCATTCCACACCTATTGCCTAGATACTCACAGTATTGCCTCATTTCCTCTTAGCCTCCTTTGTATGCATGCTGCTTAGAGCTACAGATGCATTGTAAATGTACCCTCTCGCCTACATAGTATCACTACATGTCTTGCCTTAAGGTAGCTATACGTTGCTTTCTAGACACTGTTGGATTGTCGCATCTAGGTGCCCCTTATGCTATGTATTTTAGTCACTGTTCAATTGCCACATTTAGGTGCCTTTAACCTTTGCATTTCAGTCACTGTTGGATTGTCGCATCTAGGTGCCCCTTATGCCATGTAGTTTAGTCACTGTTCAATTGCCACATTTAGGTGCCTTTAACCTTTGCATTTCAGTCACTGTTGGATTGTCGCATCTAGGTATTATCTGTTAACTTCACCGACTACCCACACAGTTTAACTCACCAGCTAGGTCACTTTACCTTACCACAGGAAGCATCTACTCTGCATGACTACTACCCACCCAACTAAGTGATAGCTTTTCATAATGTCAAGCCTACTCAGTATCTACTGTATCATGACCAATGCTACACTCCTTGTCACCAGTAATCAGGTCGGCCACACAGGGGTCCCCCCCATATGGACCTGTAGCCCTCTCACTCATATCAACAGACATAGTTACTAACACTCATGTCTACTCTGATTTAAAACACCAAGCTCTGCTAGGACCATTAGCCTACGCCTCCCAGCCTAGCTCCACTCACTATAGAAACAACAAACTACGTGCTAGACTCAACAAACTTCACGAGATACCTAGACGACTCCTCCCTCTTACAAAACGTGAGACGAAACGCCCAAATGATAAGGAATGCAATGCTTCCAATATCACCCTAGCCTCAATGAATCCACAAACATCCAAATCTAAGACAAAATCTAGTGCTAAAAGTACTCCAAATCTTACACAACCTAAAGAGGAAACCAAGGATCACTCCTACAAAGGAGCGCTTCTCAATGCTAGGTCATTAGTTGCCCATGCCCTTGATATAGCTGATTTAATCCCTGAGGCGAATTTGGACTTTATTGCAATAGCCGAGACCTGGCTACACAAGGCAGCAGGCCCTTCACTTATGTTAGCCATCCCTGACGGCTACACTATATGTAGGCAAGACCGAGAGGGCACCCGCGGAGGCGGAATTGCCATAATTTCCAAATCGAATCTAACGCTAAGGCTAGCCCCCACCCAAACCTTACAATCTTGTGAAGCCCTCACTGCCAACCGTCTTATAAACAACACTCAATCCTTAACCATTCACCTAATTTATAGACCTCCAGGATCGCTTGGGACCTTTGAAGAGGATCTGCACAAGCTACTAACCAATAATGCTAAAACCACTTCACAACTGCTGGTACTAGGGGATTTTAACCTAGAATTTAATGACCAAGCGGATGCGCACGCCTTGGTCATTGCCAACACTATTAACTCGCTAGGATTCTCCCAAAAAGTTAACAATCCTACCCATACGAAAGGCTGATTATTAGACTGGGTCGCTGACTCAAACTGCACAGCAGCTATCTCGTCTATCTCGCCATTACAATGGACTGACCACTCACTAGTGTCCTTCAACCTCCTAACCTCCCGACCATCCTCTACAGTTGTTCCCACGTCACCATCATGCCCAACGAGAAACAAGAAGAATATGACAATAGACAATGTCATACCTGCCATCCTTCCAACATTAAATGCACTGCCCGACAACTTAGACCCTAGTATATTACTTTATGAGTATAATAAAATCATGACTGATAGCATGGACAAAATTGCCCCACTTAAAATGCGTACAAGTAAACCTAAAGCCCATTTAAATAAATGGTTTACACGTGAACTTAAGGCCTTACGCCTCACTATGAGAAAATGTGAATCTAATTGGAAACTATGCCCAACTGCTGAGAATAAGGCTAACCTAACATCTATCTGCCGCCACTACAAAAATGAAGTTTGCCTGGCAAAGAGGAATTCATACAATGATCGTATTGCCAACTCTAATTCAAACATGAAGGAACTCTTCTCCATACTGAAGGAACTTGAATCACCCATTGCCATACCAGACACCTGAACTAAGGACCAGACCTGGTGCACAGATATCCAACATGCTCCAACTAATAAAATAAACACCCTCCAAAACAAAATTCAACTGAAAAAAGACTCGCTCAACCTTTCTAATCTGCCTAAGCCACCACCCAATGCCACCCACAATTCCCAGTCTAGCAAATTCTCCTTCACCAAAACCACCACACTAGAGGTAGAGAAAATCATCCTCACCCTCAAACCATCTAATTGCAAAGGTGACATCTACCCAGCACAGTTAATAAAAGACGCTGCCAGAGATTTATCACCTTTTATCTCCAAACTTGTCAATGCATTCTTCTCCACAGGCATCATCCCTGCTAACTTAAAACAATCTTGGGTGCTCGCGTTGCTCAAAAAGCAAACACTAGACCCTCTTATCCCCACTAGTTACCGTCCAATTACTACAGTTCCATTTCTTTTGAAGATCTTGGACAAAGTGGCCTATACACAGATTGAAAAACACCTTGAATTGCATAAGCTACTAGGAACTAGACAATCTGGCTTCCGCACACTACATGGAACGGAAACAGCCCTTATCGATTTAAAGACCCAAATAGACTAACAGAGATCAAGGCAAGACAGCTCTCCTCCTCTTACTAGATCTCTCAGCTGCCTTCGACCTTGTGGACCACAAGGTCCTCTGCAGACATTTGGATTCTGCCGCTCACTTCTCCACCCAAGCCATCAGATGGATAGAATCCTTTCTGAGTGAGAGAACTATGAGAGTTTTTTCCCCATCGGCAGCAGGAGACCCTATACCCATCACATGTGGAGTCTCTCAGGGATCCTGCGTCTCCCCTACTCTATACAATATTTTCACCAAACCTCTCTTTGATGATCTGGACAATCTATGTATCACCTACATTAACTATGCAGATGATACACAGATTCTCCTCCCGCTTTCTGGGGATCATAGCAGGGACAGGGAATTGGTGAACAGAGTATCTTATCATTCAGGCATGGATGGCTACCCATGGTCTCTGCCTGAATAAGACAGTTGATTATTCTAGGCACACAAGCCAACTTCAACAAATTGGGCCCGGATTACTCCGCTTTCAGCATAGATGGAAATGTTATCAAAGTCTCGAGGGAAGTAAAAACACTTGGTTTTTACCTTGATTCTACCATGTCTTTCACCAAACAGGTCAACTCCTTAGCTTCCACCAGTGCCTACACCTGTAAATTGATAAGAGAAGGCAAGCCCTTCCTATCCAATACTAGTTGTCTGATCCTGGCGAGAGCCTTAATACTTTCCTGACTTGACTATTGTAATGCCCTCTAAGGTGGTGCCAACAAAGCCACTACCCAAAGACTCCAAACTTTACAAAACAATGCTCTCAGAGCTGCACTTGGCATAAAGAAGAGGGAGCACATCTCCTGTATTAGGCGGCAACACAAATGGCTCTCGACTGACTAGTTACCTGATGGATAAAATAAAAACAAAAACATCTAATAGACCTATGAGACTTGCCAACTCTAACTGCCTGGTTGTACCCAGATTTAGACTTGCCAAAATCGGTGGCACCAGCTTCCCTGTGAGAGCTGCTAACTTGTGGAACGCTCTGCCACGCAACCTAAGAGTAGACCAACCTTTCTCACACTTCAGAAGGAACTTCATTAAACACATTAATGCTAACAATGCCTAGACACCTGTAAATGACTCCTTCGCACGCTTAGCCCCACTCAATGTACATAGTTGTTAGCTACCCCCATTATGTTTATAACTGCTAATATTGTATGTATACTCCTGTACATTATATAGTTTCTCCTGGTAATCTTTCTAAATAGATTGTAAGTATGCAATTGTGCACTTATGTAATACTGCAATATTGTAAATTTATTCATGTAACATTGTAAGTCTCGCATATACTTTCTGCTGCGCCCGGTAACCTTTGGGTCTGGAGCGCATTATAAATAAATAAACAAACAAACCGCACTGTCCTCCGATACATCATGGCGGCGTTTCACAAAAACTTTGACGCAGAGCACGCTTCCCTCCAGCCAACCATGTCCAAAGTTTGCCGACATCACGGCGTACCGCAGGCCAATGACACTGTGGTCCGCGGAGCGGACCCATATATCACGCATTTTTTGGGACGTAAATTTCAGTAATTTACAGAAAAGGTACTGGTTGGATTTCCACCAAACACAAAAGCACGCTTTCTGACCCAAGCCCCCGCCTCAAAGTTGCCAAAAATCCGTCCAGCCGTTTGGCCTGTAGCCGTGCGCAAAGTATTTCCCCATTCACTCTATAGAAAAAAAATAATAATAATAATTGGGACCCCCGCTCCCTATACCTCAGCAAACCTCAAAGCCGAACATATACTTTTTTTTGCAAAGTTTGGTGCCGATTCGTCCATGGGGAGCGAAGTTAAAAGCCGCAGAAAAGTGGTCTTCCTATGGGTTTAGCAACTTAACCATAACTACACGGCCGCTACAGCGGGCTGTGTAAAATAAATAAATATATATATGATACATTACTCACTGTAATTGTAATTCTGTATCAGCTTAGATTCACATGCTAAGCATATGCCGACATCTAGTGGAAGCTGCAGAGTATTACAATTGTTCTCGAAAGGGGACATTGACGGGTCGTGCCAGTAATACTATCACGTGTGAAATCTACTGTACCCATGGTGCTTCACGCGTCGAGGTCCATCAGATTGTTGGTTACTGACATGCGGTTGTATGAAGTGCAGCGGGAGTACAGGTGTAGTAAAGCAGATTATGTATCAGATAAAGCCCAGAAAACATCTAAGCACCCTCTACTCCAGTGGTATTCAAACTGTGGGTCGCGACCCCCTAGGGGTCCGCGGGTGCATCCCAGGGGGGCCCTGAGAGCTCAGCATGAAAAAAGATTATTTTTATTTTTTTTTTAGATTGGAAGAAATGGGCAGGGGTGGCCCACATGGGCGGGCTGAAGCATGAAACTGTCTCAGGCAACAATGAAAAAGTGGCCCACAGTTGTAAATGGATATTCATTCCTTTAGTCACAGACTGGGCCTCATTACTACCATGGCGGACCAGTAACAACGGTGCTGGTAAGCTACCGGCACCGTTGCTACCGTTCCGCCATAGTAAGAGTTGTGCTCGTGGGTGCTTGACAGCCCCCGCCAGGTCTGACCTCAGCTCGTCGGATGCACCAGCACCGTTATTAACGGTGCCGGTGCATCCGAGCTCCCCCTTCCCATTTGAGCCATATGGGGCTCAAATGGGAATGGGGATCTACCGGCACCTTCGAAAGGGCAATTATCATGTCCGCCTAACTCGGCATGACCTAGTAATTGCCCATTCGCGGGTGCCAGACCCGGATGCAACTCCAGTGGCAGCCGTGCCGGTTTTACCGGCACAGCTACCGCCAGAGTAGTTATGAAGCCCACTGTTTCAATAGTACCCAAAGGGGTGCTTTGTGTTAAAATGTAAGTAAATTGTGATATATTCAGCAACAATGGTCAACATTACTAACTGCATAGTGGCCCTCACCCATTATGGAGGAGCTAAGGAGCCAGCCCAGTGAAACAGTGAGCACTCCCTCAGCTGCTTTATCCAGCTAATGGAGTGCTCCTGGGCTGGCTGAACTGTCAAAGGGAAACACTGTTTCCCTTTGACAGTTCAGTTTAGTTCCCCAGCCGCACATGCTCACTGAGCCATGCAAGTGCTGGGGCGTTTTGCTTCGCCAGCATTGCATAGCTCATTGGAAATGCTGGCTGGGGCACTGCATGTCTGTATGTCCGAGGGGGAGCTCCTGCGCCTCCTCGCACATACGGACAGAGCAGCTGGAGCAGCACCCACACACAGGCCAATGCAGAAGGTACGTTTATGTTCATTGTTTTTATTTAAACATGTGTATGGATGCGTTATGAGTGAGTGTATGGTGATGGATGCTCATGTGAATGATAGAGTGATTGCTGTATGAATGTGCAGCGCCTTGCATATACACATAATCATGTTCATTGTGTTAGGACCAGTGGGGCCCAGGGGACAGGGATGGTATCTTTTTACCGGACATCTATCATTCAAAACCCTCTGCCTTGTCCACAAGGCTTTCTGGGGCCTCGGTCCAAAATACCTTCAGCTATTCCTCCGCAAATACCTCCCCTCTCGAGCTCTTCACTCCTCTACCTCCAACTCCCTCAGGGTCAGTCGTTTATCAAAGAAACGAGCTGGGGGTAGATCTCCGTCTTCGGCTGGGGCCTCCCTCTGGAACAGCGCCCTGCCACTCTAAAACTTGAGGAGAACCATCTTTCTTCCTGCACTTATCAGACCTACCCTGTCTGCTGCCTTAAACGTAGCACTTGCAAATTGCTGGCTGCACTACCACTGTTTGTTGCCTTTATTATTTATTTATTGTTATTTATCTGTTTCTCCTCGGCTTCGCACTTTCCACTTCTCCCCCCTTCCATGCACTTTTCCCCTCACACTTGCGCGTTCTCAATGTCACTGGGCCTAGTAAGATCGCTGTTTTATTCTCCTCTGTTCCCCTCCCTTGCCTTGGCACGCTCTGAAACACTTGTGTACGAGCGCGATAGAAATAAAATATCAATGCCTGCCCCCTGGACTCCCAGCAACAATTGCAAACTGTTTGGCTATTTACCCATTTTTTGTTAAAAGTATGCTCTACAATGCAACATTTTAACCTATTATTTAAAAAAAAATTCACAGGGGGAAACCCCCCCGAACCTCCCCTTAATGCCCCTCCACTTAAAAAAGATTCACCAGCCGCCACTGGCCCTCAGACTGTGTTGGGAACGGGATGGGGGAACCGAGGGACTATGGTGGGAGCACAATGGGCGGGAACCATGGGATAGTGATGGGAGCAGAGTGGGGAGAGCCCTGGGTGTGTGATGGGGTGGGGAGAGACCAGCGACTGGGTAGGAGTGGGATGAGGGAGCCCAGCGACTTTGATGGGAGCAGGTGACGGCGCGCAATATATACTGTCCATTTGGCATTTCTGGGGGGTCCCGACCTGCCCAAATTTTGCTCAGGGGGGCCCTGGCCAAAAAAGTTTGAAGACCACTGCTCTGCTCCAAGGGGAGAAAGGGTGGGCGCATGTGAATCTAAGAAAAAAGATGCATCAGAAATATGATTACGGCGAGCAGTGTATCCCTTCTTAGACTTGTGGAATCTGCTTAGATGACATGGTATGCATAGATTAGCGAGCAGCGTTTGGCGAAGGTAACGAGTTGTGAGAAATTAATAGTTACTCACCGTAGTGACTAACGTACTAGTCCACAGTCTACTTTCCTCCATACTGCAAGGGTGTCCCTCGCTAGGTTCGGGAGACAACCTTTTTCACCAGAAAAAAACCTTCCACTTTAAATTTAGAGGCATGCGGGTGCACTCCCATGCCTCCGCCCACCAGCGCCACTCCTCAGTCCCCATTGACGTGCCAACAATATCATCATTGCCTAATGACACCAGTATTAGGGGGGAGGATTTTGGGACGTATGGAGGAAAGGGGTCTATTGACTAGGAGTACGTTAGTCACTACAGTGAGCAACTTATAATTACTCCTACGTCTCGTCCCCTTTTCTCCATACTGTATGGGCGATTACAACCGAGTGTAGCCCCAAAGTGAAGAGGAGACCTTCCTTAAGCAAACAAGTTCCTTACAACCGTCTGTCTGAAAGCTGCGTCTGATTTAGAGCCAGCGTCCAAACAGTAGTGCTTACAGAAAGCCAAAGGGGTGGCCCAGGTGGCTACCCTGCTGATGACCCGTCACCGGACCTAACGCTGAAATGCAATGGCTGTGGCCTTGGCTCGGACAGCGTGGGCGTGCATGTTAACTGGAAGTGGTTTGTGCTGCCCCTCATAGGCCTCCTCGATGGTCGAAACCATCCACCTTCCTAGAGAGGCCTTGGATGCCTGATAACAGGGCCCCGACCCCCCGAAGATTGTTCGACTTGCGGAAGCTCTTGGTACTGTCCAGATAGAATTTTAGAGAAAGTCTGACATCCAGACAGTGCAAGACACTCTGAGCATTGTCCTTAGGGTCGGCAAAGAACATAGGTAAAACTATCTCCTCGTTTAGATGGAAAACTGAGACTACCTTAGGTAGGAACGCAGGGTAAGTACTCAGGACCACCTTATCCTTGTGAAAAGTAGTATAGGTTTCTGATGCCATCAAAGTATGGATCTCGCTGACTGCAAGCAGAGGTGAGAACCACCAACAAAGCTGTTTTAAACGCGAATAATCTGATGTCAGCAAATGTCATTGGCTCGAAAGGCTTGTGCGCCAGGGCGCACAACACTACATTGAGATCCCACACAGGGTGTGGTTTCTTGATGGGCGGGTAGTGCCTGGTGAGGTTTGCCAGATGCTGCTTAACCACCAGCCTGGAGAAGGAGAAGACAACCTCCTCCTCAGAATTCCTGTAGGCCCCCATGGCTGCCAAGTAGGTGCAGCAGGTATCTAGTTGCACCCTTGAGTGCGCGAGGTGTGCCGAGAAAGAGCACATCGTCCAATGTGCATAATCCGCCCGGTGAAAGAACCTGGTCCATTTACTCTTGTACTGGCTCCTAGAAGCGATGCTCCTAGTGCCCTAAATGATGTCCAGGCCTGAGATGGGCTCAAATGTTCAGTGTGACCTGCACAGGTACCACACTGATGGCAAATTTCGGTGGGGTGGGGTGGGTGACCCTGCCCTCCTGCTGCGAGAGGAAGTAAGCTGGTCCCAGCAGCAGGTGAATGGGTGGCCTGTCCGAGAGGCTGAGGAGCTCCAAGAACCATGGTCTTGTCGGCCAACACAGAGCTATCAGAATGATGCGGAGGGGACATGATTCTCTGCAGATCACACTGTGGATCAAGGGTGTGGAAGGGAATGCATACGCTGTCATGCCATTCCACTGTATCTGGAATGCGTCACCCATGGAGTCGGGGCCCTGCCAGGACGCAAACTGTTGGTACTTCCTTTTGGACCAGGAGGCAAAGAGGTCCACCTGAGGATGCCCCCATCTGCTGAAGACCCCGAGCAGGACATGATCGTTCAAATGCCTTTCGTAACTGTCCACTCTGTCTGCTGAGCCTGTCCGCTTCCAGGTTGGACTCCCCCAGGAGGTGGATTGCAGTCAGGTAGATGTTGCTTTCCAGGGCCCATTCCCACATGCTGAACGCTAGTCTGCACAGCAGAGGGGACCTGGTGCCACCCTGCTTGTTGACATAATACATGCTGGTGGAGTTGTCCGTCTGGATGAGGACGACCTTGCCCCCAATGAGCGGAAGGAAAGCCAGCCAGATAGCCTTTAGCTCCAGCCAGTTGATATGAGATTCTTGCTCCTGCATGGACCAGACTCCATGGACACTACGGTTGTTCACTGTAGCCCCCGGTGGTGATGGTGACCTTAGGGGGTGCCTGCCGGAAGGGCCTGCCAGTCCGCAGGTTGCAATCCATGGACCACCAGGTGAGGTCCGGGTGAAGAGAAGGAGGAATGCTGACATGCTCTGCTTGGGAGCCCTGCTCCTGATTACATGAGGCTGTGTAATGCAGCTATAATCTCAACACGAGTCTCGTGTGGGGGACTGCTAGTAGAACCAATGCCACGATCCCCAGTAAATGCTGGTACCACCAGGCCGAGGTGACCTCTCGGCTGAGGAAGTGACCTACGGCCCTCTTGATGGCCATGATCTTGTCCTCTGAGCAGAAAACACTCTCGGAGCTTGTGTCCCAGATGAGGCCCAGTAAGGTCAGGCTCTGAGTAGGCTGCAGCCGGGACTTCTTGAGGTTGATGAAAATCCCAGCTCGTGGGGGGCATGGCTGAGCGGCACACCATGCGGACTTGCCTGCTATGAGCTCCGTAATCAGGCGCCTGAATTTCGTTTTATCTATGCCCTAACATCTGAATTTTTGCCCGATTTCCGCCCTGTGGAGACATGCATAACGCGGCACCTCTGAGGCGCGAGCAGTGAAGCCTGACGCCTGTTGGAGCTGGCATTTCACTCCGAAATCATCCTGGCGGCGAAAGCAAAAATGGCAGCAAGTGAAGGCGGCATTGAATGTTATGTCCTCCACCGGATGGAGGTGCCCCCGCAGCTGATGAATGCCTGAGCAGTCTTGCGGTGCCCCTCGGCTCAGCGGACCCTGTCGCATGTAAGGAGGAGAGAGATCGGGCGATTTGGAGCTCCCCACGGGCTTGCCGTGACTCGTTTGGGCTTGCCGTACGCTCAGGGCTCCTACCGCCCTGGGAGAGGAGACCCAGAGGAGGGAGATTGGAAATCTGCGAGGGCTCTGGGCGCTCTGCTTGGCGGCGTCCCTCGAAGCCTGCCTTCCTGTTTCTGGCGCCCTCGTTGCCTGGCGGGCGGTCCCGTATCTCCGAGGGGTCTCCTGCGCTGAATGCTGGGGCGGAGTGCCTGATACCGCGCTCCCGAGGAACTACATACCGGTGAGTTTGGGGCTCCGGAGACTACCCCTCGCGCCCACTGTGCCCTTGAGCTCTACAGCAGCCCTGGGCAGGCTGTGGTGGCTCAGGCGGACTGGAGACCCCCACTTGCCCACGGAGCTCTGCTCGCCTGCCGGGGTTGTTGTGATGGCCCCAACCATTGAGGAGCAGCCGGTAACGACTAGTGAGAAGTAAGATGACTGACCTGGAGTGAGGAATTCTATATCACCCAAAGAGATAGCCTATCTGCGCGTGAAAAAAGGAGTGGGGGAGTGGGTCAGCTGGAGGGTGAAAAGATTGTGAGAGCGAATGGGGTGATAACGCTTCAAAACTTTGCACAGCCCGGAGGGAGACAAGTTCGATTGAGAGTGTCATCTACCCCACCGCACTCTGTACCTCAAGTGGAGGGTTCCCTCTATAACTCAGACAGGAGGAAGCTCAAAGGGCACATAAAGTGCTAGGCCTTGGGGCGTTTCGGCTGGAGAATCGAACGCCTTCGCCTGGGCCTCCGGTTTGGAAATCTCTTTGGTTGAGAGCCGCCGGACTTCGCTGCGGTGGGGCGGGATCCTATCTCAATTTAGCAACCTGGCATCCACGTGCCGGGATGGTTCGGCTGACACAAGGTGGGTGCACCTACAGGGGAGGGTGTTCGGTGGTCCCTTGTGTAGTAGGAAGGGTCACCTCAAGGGGTGAAACTCTAATATCCTGTGTGACGAAAAATTGAGGCTTTCATTGGCACCTTTTCCACTTTGTAAATCCAATGCCAACGGTTGCTGAAAAGGAGCCTGGGATGAACTTTCCCTGGTCAAACTGCACCAGCAGCGACGTCTTGCCAACACCGCTGTCTCCCACCAGGATGGTCTCAACACATCGTCTCTATGCGCTGAGTTCTCAGATTTGAAACTTTGCACAGCTCGGAGGGAGACAAGTTCGATTGAGAGTGTCAGCTACCCCACTGCACTCTGTACCTCAAGTGGAGGGTTCCCTCTATAATTCAGACAGGAGGAAGCTCGCCCTCCTCCCCCAAAACAAGCGGACCTTGAAAATAGGTCAATAAGAAACAATGTCCGTCTTCGGGGTGTTCCGCAACAAGTTCCTGATCAGGAGTTACCCGACTACGTAGAGGCGCTGTTTAGATCCATCCTAGACATCCCCTCATTAGAAGAACTTCTGCTAGACAGAACTCACCATGTCTACTCCTCTGCTCAACCTAAAAGAAACCTTCTCCCAGATGTCCTCACTCGTGTGCCCCTCTTTCAACAGAAGGAAGAGATCATGGCGGCTGCCAGGGGCTCCTCTACAGTGCAATTTCGGGGCGCGACGCTCCAGCTCTTTCAGGATCTCTCTCCATACACACTTGCTAACAGAAGGTGGCTACGCAATGTAACGGCCTGGCTGAGATCTAAGCAGATCCGTTATCACTGGGGATATCCCTGTAAATTACTTTTTGACTTCCAGAAACAACATTACATGATCTCATCGGAGGAGGAAGCCAGTGCCTTGATGGCGGAAGCAACCGGGTCAAATTCCACAGACTCTTGCTCCCAGACCTCGACTGAGTTAACTTTTGTCCCCTCGCCAAGAGATAAGCGGAGGACGCCCCGTGGCTGGCGCCATCTGGAACCAACCCCTCAACAGGAAAAGGGAGCCATGAATAGCGTAGAGGATCGGGTCTCTACTCAGATACCCTTGGAGTCAGAGGGGGATAACCTGGCAAATGGTTGACCCAGACGCTCAGTTGATGTAGGCTCCTTGATTTGGCGAAATGATGGGGTTTTATCCTTCACTTTCTCCCTTAGATACTCGCCTTGGATTCCTCCTTTGAAGGACTCCTTCTTGGGTTGGACATTCATGAGAGCTCTGATTGGTATTTTTGCCTCCTTGTTTGGTTTTATTGCAATTCCCCACATACATTCCTGGACACGCTGGCTTTTTGGAATGCCTGATGTTTAATTGCGAGTAGATTAGGGTGGTTAAAATTCAGTTAACTTTGCAGTTTCGGGCGTCTGTGCAGATTGCGCCCCAAATGTTTATTAATGGGAAAAAATTAACTTGGGTCTTAAGCATGACCAGATTCTTAAGGTTGTTACCTACTCTAATTCGTTATAATTATTTATTTGTGTTGAATTTCTTTGTTTTTTATATGTCTCCTTTCCACTCATGGTTCTGATAAACCTGTTCCATGACCTTACTTATCATATGCCACATATGCCCTGCGCCACGCTGTTAGAGGTGCTGGGAGATTGTTTGGTCTCCCCAAGCTGGATTATAAGCTACAAAGAGATGTAATGGGTTCGACTGATTGCACTAGCACGGGGCAAGGGGACCGGGCTGAACCTGGGATGGTGCTGCCGTACGTTACGTGCGTCACATTGAACGTGCAAGGTTTAAATTCTCCCTTAAAGTGTAAAGCGTTGTTTCATAGATTGGCAACTTTGCAGGCAACGCTTCTATTTTTGCAAGAGACCCACTTATGTCCTGCGGATGAACCACGTCTCAATAATAAACTTTATCCCACAAAATGTTTTGCTTCCATTGGGCTCAAAAAACGAGGTGTCGCCATCCTGGTTCGCAAAGGTACCCGGTTTAAGACTCTGGAGGTGGTCCGAGATGAAGAGGGGAGATTCCTACTAGTTGTGGCGCTATTGGATGGGAGCAAAGTCACATTGGTCTCAATATATGCTCCAAACGTTAAACAAGATATATTTTTTGCAAAATTATCTAAAGCCCTATTTGACCACGCGGATGGGGAAATTCTCCTGGGGTGGGGGTGGGGCTTTGGGGGATTTTAACACGGTTATAAATCCTCTGGTAGATAAAACCCTACCCCTATCATCGGCAGATAAAAACAACTTCCGGGCCCTTACTACTCTACTGCGTGATCACTCCTTTATTGAGATCTGCACTATTGTCATCAAAATGAGCGAGACTATACTTACTTCTTGGCGGTACATGGGGATTTCTCTAGGTTAGATATGTTTCTTATTTCCGATTCTCTGGTCCCGTTGGTGGGGGCAGTGGAGATCCTGCCGGAGGCTCTCTGATCATGCACCTGTGAGGCTCACATTTTCAGCATTCCAGGCGGCCCCACCTCGGAAGCCCCCCTGGAGGCTGAATGATTTTTTTCTAGAAGATCCATTAGTCCGCACACATAAGGGAAACCTTGGAATCCTATTTCAGGGATAATGAAAAGGGGGGCGTGAATTTGGGGACACTCTGGGATGCAGCCAAGGCGGTTATAGGGGGCATCTGATTGAACGGGCAGTACAGAGGGGGAGGGCCAGGAAGACGCTGCATACGCATTTAGAAGAAGAAGCTCGCAGACTTGATGAGATACATAAAACAAAAGGTTCCTGACGTTCCCTGAGAGACATGCGGGTAGGGAAGAGGGCGCTGGAAGCGCACCGCATCGGTAAGGCAGCTTACTCGATGATGCTCACCAAACAATATTTTTACTCGAAGGGGAATAAAGCGAACAAACTCCTCACTGCCAAATTTAAAAAGCAAAATAGACAAAATAGGATAGACGCTTTGAGAGATGAGCCTGGGAAGTGTATCTATACAGAGGAAGGCAAACTGTCAAGAAATTCTTAATTGAACAAGCCACCCCCCACCTAGGGAATCCACAGATCTCTAATGATTTCTTGGCTAGCGCAAATCTTCCACAACTTCCTCAAGCTTTGCGAGAGCCATTGGAAGCCCCGATAACCACACAAGAAGTTGAAATGGCTATCAAGACCCTCCCCTTGGGTAAAGCTCCAGGCCTAGACAGCTTTACCAATACATTTTATAGAGTCTTCTCGCCCAAGCTTACACCTCGCCTCACAGAAATATGTAATCTGTAGAAAACTGGTTTGGTCACTCGATCCATGGCAGCCTCCTCTACTTCTCTAATCTTAAAACCAGGGAAAGACCCAACAGAGTGTACCTCATACCGCCCTATAGCTTTGCTTAACACAGATGCAAAATTATTTAGCAAAATTATAGCCCGGCGCTTAGGGGAGGTTCTCCCAGATATCATAGGTAAGGATCAGACCGAATTTATCCTTGGGCGCTCGGCACACGATAATATCCGCAGTGCGATAGATTTGGTTTCCCACGGCTCCAATATCCCGGGCCCTTTGCCCCTTCTGTCCCTAGACGCCCATAGGGCATTTGATAGCATGGCCTGGGAATACTTGAACTTAGTGCTGAAGAGCTTTGGATTTGGCCAGAAATTTAACAAACTAATCCTTTCAAATTTTCAGATTCCTTCAACCCAAATTCGAATGAACTGACATTGGTCAGCCCAAATTCCGCTAGGTAAAGGGACTAGGCAGGGGTGCCCCCTATCTCCGTTGGTGTTTGCCCTTGCTATCGAACCCCTAGCCCAGCACATCCGTCTTCACCCAAAGATTAAAGGCTTTACCGTCGGGAATCAATGTCACAAAGTCACGTTACACGCGGACGACATCCTCTGTTTTTTTAAAGAAGCCCGAACCTCACTCTCTCCTCTCATGGACCTCCTTGCCCAATTCGGGAAGAACTCGGGATTCACAATAAACATGGCCAAATCAATGGGTTTAAACCTGTCTGAAACCTCTGAGACCCTGAGGTCCCTGCAGAGTCTCTGCTCCCTTAAGTGGAAGAATACCTCCATTTGTATCTCGGAATACAGCTAACCCCGTCCTTTGTGGGTCTACTGAAGGCCAATGTCCCTACACTTTTAAAAGAAGCCAAAGAATCCCTAGGGAGATGGTCACTGCAGGAAATATCTTGGCTGGGGCGAATAAGTGCTATCAAAATGGTTTTACTCCCCAGGCTTCTATATACATGCCAGGCGCTTCCTATAGTGATCCCTGACCGAGACCTCTAGGGGCTTCAGAAGGAAATATGTCGCTTTGTCTGGAAGCATAAAACGCCCCATATCCAACGTAAGCTCTTGACCCGCGGCAGACTGACAGGTGGGCTGGGTCTCCCTTCGATTGTTAGATACTACCGTGCCTCCCAGTTGGCCGCCATTCTGAGGTGGACTCACCCAAAAGAACCCCCTAGATGGCAGGACATCGAACAACACTACACTGAGACACCCCTAGATCATCTGCCCTTTAACCCTCGAGAAGCGCGTATTCACAGAGGATCCCTTCTTCCCTCCACAAAAACCACACTCCGCACGTGGGATAGATCCTGTGCTCAAAGAGGGCTCACGCCGGGACTGGGCCCAGTATCTCCTGTATTGCAAAACCCAGCCTTTACTCCTGGGCTTCAACCTAACTCTTTTCTCCTATGGTCGAGAGAGAAACCCTTGAGATTGGACGACCTTTATGAGGACAACTCCCCCCTAAACTTCGACCAGTGCAAAGCGAAATTCAATCTTCCAGAGACCGAAAGGTTTAGATACATCCAGCTCTGCCACTGGATAACTAATCCAGATGTAAAAAAGGTAGCCACTAGATCCCCCACGGGATTAGAGATGACGATGATGGAAGGCCAACTCACCTGAAGGGTGGCTGCATGTTATCGCCTTTTGGAGGACGACCCTGGGGAGGAGAAAATGCCTTATATGTTGGCTTGGGAAAGAGACCTGGGAGTGGAAATTGCTCAGGAGTCTTGGCAAAGGATATGGGGTAGAGCTCACAAAGTCTCTAGATGTACAACTGTAAGGGAGTGTGCGCTTAAAATATGTTTCTGTTGGTACTTTTCCCCGCAGAAACTGCATGCCATTAATCCCGATTATCCCGACACTTGCTGGCACGGATGTGGGGCGAGAGGGGACTTGGGCCATCTGTGGTGGTACTGCCCAATCATCCAGTCTTTTTGGCTGGAGGTTAGATCTAAGATTAAAGACATCTGTGGAACTCTCCTCCCCATGGACCCGCTGATGATGTTATTGGGAGATACCCGGATGATGGATCATACCTGCAGTCAGGTCCCAGAGCGGAACTGATAACTCACTTGCTTATGGCAGCCCCTCTCACCCGTGCCAGATTCTGGAAAGACATTGAGGGCCCCCATATAGCATATTGGTGGGTTAAGATTTGGGAATTACTGGGCTTGGAAAACTTAACGGCCACATTGGAAGGCAAGACGGCCAAGTTCTCAAGAATTTGGGGACCTTTCCTCGAACATGTTGCCGAGAGGGAGCATATGTTTTTTCAACCTAGAGTGATCAAATATCTTCTGAAACCTTAATGAATTTTCAACACGGACATTGTGTAGTACCCAGGTGGTTGCCTGAACTGAGATGGGGGGTTTTTGGAACCTAATTCTGTGTTCTCTGCTAGTGGATATTATGGACCGGGGGGATTTTTTTTTTTTTGTGTTTTGTTCTTCTGCTTAATAGTGTTCATGTTTAGCTAAACCTTTTCATAAAACGCCAGTTATTGATGAATTATATGGTTTGATGAATTTATAATGATGAAAATGAAATATCAACGTGTTGATCATTTGTAATTGTTCCTAATTTTCTTCTACATTCATTTGCTGGATGAATTCATGATTATACGATATTTCAATAAAAAATATTTTGTCAAAAAAAAGAAAATCCCAGCTCGTAGAGAGTGGTCATGAGAGCGGAGAAAGTGTGAGGCACCACCTCCGCAGATCTCACCCTGATGAGTCAGTCGTCCAGTTATGGGTAGATGTGCTGGACCTGAGCCCTGGGCAGGGCCTCCACTGCATTCATTAGTCTAGTAAAAACCCTGGGGAATGAGTTGAGGCCGAAAGGTAGAACCTTGTATTGGAAATGGCAGCCCATGATCCTTAACCGCAGAAAGGATTGGTGAGGCTGCCAAATCGGGACATGTAGATAAGCGTCCTTCAGATCCAGGGAGCACATCCAGTCTCCCCCCCCTGCACGGTATCTCCACTACAAGTGCTGGCGTAACCATCTTGAATTTTTGAAGACGGAGGGAGATGTTGGGGGTGGAGAGGTCCAACACAAATCACAGGCCAACCTGGTTCTTCTTTTGTATGGTGAAAATCCTGGAGCAGAAGCCCAAGCCTTGCTGGGTGCTGGGACTTCTGCCACTGCCTGGCTCTCGATGAGCAACTGAATTTCCGCCAACAGAGTTGCTGTCCCCACCTGTGGGAGGGGAGGAGGGAGGAATCGGTAGGCGGTACCCCATTGAAACTACGGATATGATCCAGGGGTCTTCAAACATCTGATGCCAAAACTGCATGAAGGGCAAGCCCCCCCCCCCCCCTCCACCGGGGACACGTGGACCCGAAGGGGCGCATCATGCATTCAGGTTGTTTGCACCGGTGCTGACTCTGAGAACTATCAGGTTGTCTAGACCTCTGTTCTTGGAAGCCCTGGGAACCCTTGGAACACCCGCCCCTTCTCGGGGCGTTGATGCGGCTGGGTGTACACCTTGGGTGTGGCCTTCGTAAGGATAAAGACTTTGCATTTTGGGAACTGTTTTTCCTTTCTATCTTGCTCCTCATCGGTGGAGGATTGAAAAAGGTTACCACCCTCGAATGGAAGGTCCTATATGCGTTTCTGGACATCTGGGTTGAATTTAGTAGCCTGAAGCCAGGCAGTCCTCATGTCCGTGGTATATGGCCCAGCCAGAGGTGTTGATGTGGGCCACAGTGGACTCCATGATGTCTTGTGCCACCAGTTTGGCCACCGCCAGTCCCGCCTTGAAACGTGCCGGGCTCTGCACCAGAGGTTCTTGAAGGAAGTCGGCTATTTCCCGACAAAGCCTCTGGTTAATGGCTGCAGCATGGCATCCGCGTTGGATTGACGAAGATGCAGTGAGGCATTAGAATAAAGCTTCTTTATGTAAGCCTCCAAAATCATCCCCTCCTTGCCTAACAGCGCAGAGGACTAGGTGGCTGAGGACGACAGGCTTTGAGTAGAGTGACGCCACAGCGATCACTGAAGAGTGCGGTTGAGGGTGTGCCGACAGCAAGCGTGGATCCCCCTCCATTTGCCTATACTTGTCGTTGAGGCACCGAATGACAGGCTGGGCGCAGTGGGGCTTAAGCCACCCCTTTTTGGCCAAGGTGACAACATCCTTCTGCATTGGGAACCCCGTTCTAGCCACGGGGCGTAGAGTGAGGACCTCGGCCAGGACCGCCGCCTCTGGTTTTTCGACCTTGGGTTGAGGAAGCCCAAGTGTCAGGGTCCTCTTCCTCATCAGTGTCCACCAGGGTATCCGGCGGGTCCAGAGAGGGTGGAGGAGGGCAGGGCACCGAGGGCTGTGGTGTTGGGACCAGAGCCCAGAGGCTGCTGTGGAACTGCTTGAACTGTAGGAGGCAGGGGGGCTGGAATCGAAGGAGCCGGAATGGAGAGCAGGGGCTGTACCGGGGCACGTGGCGCTGGAGCCATAGGAGGAGTGGAGGGGCCGGATGGAGCATGTCCCTGATCAGATCCCAAAGGATGGCCCCCATCTGAAGAGATCTCATGAGACTGAGTAACTTTTCAAAGAACCTGTCCTCACAAGCCAGTGGGATGGCAGCTGATGTAGCCGGGGTAGCGTGCGGCGTCTGGGGCCGGCACGTTGTCAGTATAGCCGGTTGGGGGGTAAACCTGCCCGGCGATGCTGATGGATAAGCTGTAGGTCACGTACCTGGTTGATAGTAGTCTGACCTTGTAACTCGTTCTCCCATCTGCTCCGTTCCAATGGGCGTATCGGACGAGCAGCCATTTTGTCTGGAGCGGCAGCCATCTTGTCGAGTTGTGTGCCATGTGCCAAAGTCTGACTTGGCTCATTGGGCCCGGCCTTGGTGGTGGAGCATGAGACCTACCCTGCACCTCAGGACGGGGCCTGCTAGGCGTGCTGCCCACAGCAGTTTCGCTGCTAGTGCTGTGTGCAGGCGCCCCCTCAGACATCTGCCCAGTACTAGGGCATAGCCCATCGAGTGTAAACCCGGTAAAATAACCTTGCAGTCCCTCTGCACTGCCTCCAAATAGATCTAATGACCCATCGGCCTGGCGGCCAGAAGCTGAAATAGCCTCGGTACCAGTGCTGGTGCAAGAACCTGAAAGGTTCCTCCCATTCGGGCGTTTCCTTGGGAAGGAGTCACCCTTGCACGCTGCGATAGGATGGGAAAAAGCGGCCCTACCTTAGTCCTTGACTTATGTCTGACAAAGTCCTTCAAGTCCACTGGAGGCGACTTCTCGAAGAGCTCCCTCCACCGAGCAAGCCTGTTCTTCAGAGTATGTGGTGTAAGCGTGTTGCACGCGGTACAACCCTTCCAGCCGTAGTCGTGGCCAAGGCAGCAGAGGCAAAGAACGTGGGGATCGAACGTAGGGAAGAGCCCTTTGCAGGCTGGACACCTGCTGAAGCCCGCTGACGTCGACATGCGCTGGGGAGGAGTGTGGCACTAGAGGATTGAGTACCTAATTGATAAAAGGAAAAAAGACAGAATAAAGTATCGGGGGAAGAGCAGGTGGTAAGGCCGAAGCCAAACCCAGGAGCGCTGGTGAAATCGGTCTGTTCCGGTGGACGTAGAAAAGGGGACTGGGAAGTGGCGCAAGTGGGCAGAGTCAGGGGAGTGCATGGCTAACAGGGCTGCGCCACCCCTGCGCCTCTAAATTTGGTGAAGAGGGTTCCGTCTCCCGCCCCTACCAAGGGAAGCCCTTGCATTATGGAGGAAAGGGGACGGGACGTAGGAGTAGGTGCAGCAGCAAAAAAATGTTTTAGCACTGCATGTGCCACCTGAGAATCTGCTTTAGAGTGTGTGTCAATGCAGTAGTGCCAAGTTGAAGTATGTACTGAGCTCCATATAGCTGATTTGCAAATGGACGTTGGCGATAAAAGCCTAAGTAGCTCCTGTACCCCTAGTGGAGTGAGCTCTTGGTGTAAAAGGCAGTGTTTTGCTTGATTGAGAGTAGCAGAGCTATATGCATCCGACTATCCATCTGGAGATGTTTTTGGAAATGGGGTCTCTTCCCAGCCTGGTGCTACGGAGACAAAAAGTTGGTCTGGTTTTATTTACATAGTAAAGGACCGCCCTCCTTACATCCAGTGTATGGAGTTTCTTCTCAGCTGAGCTTGTTGGGTTTTGAAAGAAAGCTGGTAGTACGATGGCCTGATAGACATGGAACTTTGAAATGAACTTCGGTGAAAACCTAGTGTGTGTTCTTAATACCAATTTGTCTTTGTGGATCACAAAGAAAGGGTTTTACACTGACAAGGGTTGCAGTTCACAGACTCTCCATATGAAGGTGATAGCCACCAAGAAAGCGGTTTTATATGTGAGGTGTTCAAGGTTTGATTTAGGCATAGGCTCAAATGGGGTCCCATGTGCTTTACAAGTACGCCATTGAAGTCCCAGCCTGGCAGTGGATTTGAAATAGGAGGGTGGGGTCTTTTAAATCCCCCCATGAATGCCTTATTGAAAGGAATGTTCCACCATGACACCTTACTCTGAGAAGAAGTGTATGTGGATAGAGCTGGTAGGTGAACTTTTATTGAGTTAAAGACTAACCCGAGTCTAGTAAGTGAAGCATCTAATGAAGAATGTCTGTTGGAGTACATTCTATTGGGTTTATTTTCTTTTGACTGGCACCAGATTACAAATCTTTCCCACTTGTCAAAATAACAGTGTCTGGTGTTTGGTTTACGTACCTCTGAGTATTTCCATAAATACTTAAGGTAGATTTAGATGTCAAAACTCTGACTTCAGGTGCCAAATTTAGGTTTAGGGTGTAATGTTGTTCCCCCCCCGTACGGAGTGAGCATGCTGAACGGGCAAGGGAGCTTGGTCGGGTCGCAGTTTGCGCAGATGTGGCTACCAAGGTTGTCTCGCCCACATAGGAGCAATAGGATTAAGGTCATCTTTTCTTTGTGAATCTTGTTCACCACTTTGCTCATTAGTCGATTTCCCTGACCAACACATCCACAGGGTACTCCCCTTGGAGTCATGTTGGGGAAACCTGGACGCAAAGCCTGGGCATTATTGGTTTTCTATTGTTGCGAACAAGTCTAGCAAGGGGTAGCCCCACTGTGTGACAATATGATGTATTATACTTCTGTTGAGCTGCCACTTGTGCTCTTCTGGTAGAGGATCTCTGTTAAGGGAGTCTGCTAGAGTGTTGGGTTACCCTGGAACATGTTGAGATGTTAGGAACATGCCAGGCTTAAGTGCCCACTTCCATATTTTCTGTACTAGCCTGGACAGATTTGGAGAATGTATGCCCCGTGCTTTTTTATATAGAACATCGCAGTGGGGCTGTCTCTGAGGATTTGTACTGATTGATTCATCAATTCTGCTTTGAAGGCTTGGAGCGCTTTGAGCACTGCTAGAACTTCTGGCAGGTTGATGTGGTTCAGTGCTGTGATTTAAGTCCACAGACCATGCGCTGTGAGATTAAGGTGATGGCCCCACCTGGTGAGAGATACGTCTGTTTTAACAACCGTTTGTACCGCCAGGTCATGGAAGGGCTTTCCCTTTGACAGATTCCCCTTCGTCCACTTGCATAGAGCTTGTACTAGGGCTGGCGAAACGAGCACTAGATCGGCCCACTGACCGCTTGCCTGAGACCACTGTTTCACCAACACTCCTGCATCTGGCGCATGCGCAATCGTGCGTGTGGTACCAGGTAAATGCATGATGCCAGCATTCCGAACAAGCAAATTGCTTCGCGTGCGGTTTTAGGGAGAATTCTCTGTTAAGGCTAATTTCCCAAACCTAGTGAGTCCCCCAGCAGCTTTGCTGGATTTTTGGGGTTTATTTTTTTCTCCTGCTTAGATTGAGACTCTTTCTCCCACTCTTAGACATGATTTGAGATCCTTTGACTTTGTAATGTGTTTTATGGGCTATGGGGTCTTTTACTCCATAAGGTTTCATGTGGTTTTGGTAAGTGTGTTACACAGCACCCTCAGTGCAGTAACACAGGGGTGTCATAGTGACCCCCAAACATAAACTCCATACCCTGGGACTGACTACTGTCTCCCAGGGCATGTAAAGTCACCATTGACTTTACTAGTCTTAAATTGTGAACAGAACCAGTACAAACCATCATATTGTGGAAGTACTGGTAGGGGTAATTCGATTGCCCCTGGATCTGTTTTTCGAGGGGGCACTGTGCAGTCCCCCCTCGTCGAGTTTCTGGCTGGTGGCAGTGGTTACCACGCAAAATATTCCACCGGAATATTTCTTATGGGATTTCCCATTCATTTTTAACGCACCACTTTTTTTGGTGCAATGTTAAAGATACCGCTGGGTTATTTATTTAATATTTATTCCCTGGTTGGGTCTTTTTGCCAGGACTCGGTTTTAAAATGGATTTTGTGTTCGCCTCTGTAACTCCAACCCAAGTCGAGCCCTTTTTCCACTTTTTGGTGGGCTTCTACACAGAAGCCTCCAAAAGTGGTGCCACTCTGTCTGGGTCTACAGGATGTGTGGGAGGGGGGTTTAGGCACCCTGGACTGAGTTGCCTCGGCAACTCAAGTCACACTCTTGTGTGATTGGCCTAGTGGTGAGCCGCCCGGCTCACCACTTAGCATGTTTGAGTGACAGCTAGGACTGATGAATGGGGGTTTTCTGCATAAAAGCAGGGCTTTGGGGACTGGAACTTCAGAAGTCGCCACAGGACCAAAGAATCCGAAGAGGGAGAAGCTGAGCCGACCTGCAACGACGACACCACCGGTGGAGCCCTGCTGAACCGTCTCACCACTTCCCAACGACAAAGAATATCTTCATCCCGGAGAATCATCTTCCTCTGAACTGGTGGGGATAACCAGTTAGCCCTCTTTTTCGCCTTCCTGGATCGTCTCGTGGTCAAATTGCCCATGCCAAGCACCCCGGCGGCCGGATAGCCACGCTTCACCACTACCGCGAATAAAAGGGTAGTACCTTTTAACCGGGAAACTTTGCGGCTGGTTTCTTCCGTGGCAGTGCAACGACCTCCAGCTTTCCTCCACGTAGAGATCTCCTCTTCCCCTGGACGAAGCACCAACTTGCACCCGCTGCCAGGAACAACTGCCCCCGCTGGAGCTTTCTCACCATTTCAGGTACTGTGTCCCGCATGGTCTCCCTTGCAACAGACTGTTCAAGGTGTCCCGTAAATCCTCGACTTTCTATCCTGGGGTGACTTGGGACCTGCAAACTAACTTTCCCTGACTTTATCCAACCCTTTTCGAACGATCTGCAAAGACTCTTTAAAGTACTATTCAAATGTGTGATCTTGGACACATTCCGCCTGGCTCTCTCCAAGAGTGGGCCTGGCCTATGACTTTCTTGCTCCTCAGTAGACTCTGCCTTTTCTGACATGCTCTGGTTCTCTTAAAGTGTTGGTATTGTGTATTTTCCTAATTCTGCCTTTTTCCCTCCCTTTTTAACTAACTTATTGGAGTGCCATCTTAGGTTAAGCGCTCACCTCTGTCTGAAAATAAGTGGTGTTTTAACTAAGACTTGTTCAATAAGTAATCAGGGATGTATATATATTAATAGTGACTTGCCATATTAGTGTTAGTGTATATTACAAAGTGTGTTTTTAAATAAATAATTATATACTTTTATACCCAAGCTCTGGTCAGTGTGCTTGTGCTACTGTATTTTGGTACCTATCTTGTATACTCTATATACTGTCTAACTCTTCTTGAGAGAAGTCTGGCTGGTACAGACTGCTACCAATTGGGTTTACTGCCAACACCTGTAGTCCTAAGCCTTTTGCAGTGGTCACTAAGGGAACTGCACAGGTTTCTGCCTAACAGCAGTTATTTGGTGACCGGCTACATACTGAAGTATTTACAGCAGTATGTTTTGTATTCTTTCCATTTCAACTCTCAAGACGAGACCATCGTCTGTCTTTATAGCCGCTCCTAAGAACTGTTTGGTCTTGTTTGGTACAAGGCTTGACTTTTTTTCGTCGATTTAGAAACCCAATTGGAAAAGTATGATGATCGTTCTTTGGGTACTTTGCTTGCAAATTTGAGGGGGTTTCCCCTGTGACCAGCCAGTCGTCCAAATAAGTGTACACTGGGATTGACAGCCTGCGTAGGTGCGCTGCCAGTACCTTGGTGAAAACATGTGGAGCGGAAGCTATGCAGAAGGGAAACAGCTTGAATTGGTTTGCCATCTTGAAACGCAAGAACCTTCGAATGTATTGTGTCCTCCCACGTATTCCATATCTTTGATATTTCCAATATGCAGCTTTGGAATTTTTTTTTCAGCTCAGTGAGAAGAGTTTAGATTACGAATGTTAAAGGTGTTCGAGAACACAGCCTTGCCCCCCTCGACTACACTCAAAATCCATGGTCCGGTCGAAAGACCTTGTAAGCACAACAGCTGTGCGTCATCTGACATGGCGGGCCAGACTTCTCGATAGCAAAGGATCCCTCAATTCGAGGAAAATTCCCCTCGAGGACAGCCATCAACGCCGAAAGATTTGACATCATCAGGGTCAAAAGGTGAGTAATCTATGCCGATAACTGGAGAAGCCATCGACGCTTTGAGCGTCAACTTCATCAACGCCACATGTGTCGAAGCAGTCGACACAACCGTCGAAGCCATCGACGTTGTCGGCTCCTTTAACCACGACTATAATGACAACTACATTTGAAAAGACATATACCCCTTTGCCCGTGATTATTTCAAGTCCCTCTCCTCCATTTATGAGGATACAGAGGAATCGTCTGATGAATCCAGATATTTTGGTTTACAGTATGGTACACCATCAGTGCCTGAGGCATTAATTTCAGAAGGTTCAAGAATGAAAAACCTACAATAGTGCCTACATGAGGCTAGTGGGTTTGAAACCTCACCAGAGGTTAAGTTTGGCAGGGCAGACCCTGATGGCATACAGGTAATTGATGTCAAGAGTTATGGAGTATATGGGGTGGTCGGGACCAGCACCAGTCTTTGAGCAAGACGATTTAACTGACATCTTGGACAGGGGACCACAAGGGGACCCAATTGTACCTTTCCATCAAGCCTTACAAAGACGTGTGGATACCAACTGGGAGGCACCAGAGGTCATTCCAGCTGTCAACAAAAAGTTGACGTCAAAGTACAGAGTTTCAAGCTCTGACCCTTTTTACTTGTCCAAGCACCCAACACCAGTGAACCTGGTGGTTCAGGCGGGCACCTCCACCAGTAGGCAGAATGCCTATCCTACAATCCCTCCGGATAAGGATGACAAGCGTTACGACGCCATGGCCCAAAAAGTTTATTTGGCTGCGAGTATGGCCTTGAAATCGGCCAATGCTACGTCATGTTAGCAAGGTTTGCACACACCCTTTGGGAGTGCATTTCCATGGCGGCTGACCATATCCCCTAAGGGGAGGAGCGAGATAGGTTTCTAAACATTGTCAAGGATGGGAAAGATGCAATGTTCTCGACTCTGTTGATAGCATCAGCAGAGCTATGGCGGCAAGTACACGGATGTGCAGATTTGCCTGGTTGAGAAAGTCGGGATTTGCCCCAGACGTACAATACAGACTTCTCAATCAGGAAGGACAAGTTCAAGATGGTAACCCTTTCTCAGATCCTTCATGCCGTCCAGCTTCAGGATTGGATGGTATCATTGGACCTTCAGGATGCTTACTTTCATGTGCCTATCCATCACACGCACGGACAGTACCTGAGGTTCGCCATTGGCGGTTCTCATCAGTTTCGAGTTCTGCCATTTGGGCTGACCTCCGCCCCGAGGGTATTCACCAAACTGATGGCGGTTGTTGCAGCGAATCTCAGGAGAGGTGGAATTCACGTTTACCCCTAACTAGACGATTGGCTGATCAGGGCCAGGTACCCAGAACAGGCCTTGGAACATCTCAGCTACACCCGACACTCCCTTCACAAACTGGACTTCTCCCTCAAATTCAAGAAGTCCCACATGATACCATCACAAAGACTCCAATTCATTGGGGCAGTCCTGGATGCATCCCTGGGGAAAGCATCGCTGCCAGCGGTGAGGGCTCAAGACAATCTGCAGATGGTGACCAAATTCCAGAATGACCAGTGCATCGGCTTTCGATTTTCTGAGGTTGATCGGCCTCATGGCATTCTGCATCTTTCTGGTGCTAGAGGCGAGCTTAAGAATGAGATCTCTCCAATGGGCTCTCAGGACTCGGTTGTCACAATTCTCAGGAAGGATGTCAGACCACCTACAAATACTGAGCAGAGTCTCACTGGATCTTCAGTGGTGGGCCTGTCGGGAGAACATCTTGAAAGGAGAACCGTTTTGGCAACCATGCCCAGAGATAACAGTAGTTACTGATGGCTCCCCACCCCATGAGTGAGGCCGTACCAATGATCTGACAATCGGCGGTCGGTTTCCATCGGAATCCAAACTACATATCAACCTTTTAGAGCTGAGGGCAATCAGACTAGCACTGCAGGACTGCCTGCCCTCTGTACGTGGAAAGAATGTCCTGTTAATGACAGACAACACAGTGGCCATGTACTACCTCAACAAGAGAGGAGGTATAGGGTCACTACCACTGTGCAGAGAACAATGCAGCTCTGTTCCTGGGCAGTACAAGAAGGAATCTCTCTGTAGGCAGTTCATCTAGCTGGAGAGAGGAACACAAAGGCAGACATTCTGAGGAGGCAGAGCACAGTCTCCCACGAATGGGAAATAGCTCAGGAAGTCCTTCACGAAATCTTCACCCTTCGGGGAACCCCTCAAGTGGATCTTTGCGTGACCGATGCCAACCGGAAGTGTGAGCTGTACTGCTCAAGGGAATTTCCGTGGAGTGAGATGAGCGTTTACTATGTGAGCCTATAGCCGCATTTAAATTAAACGCTAGAATGAGCTCTGTACCGGTGTTACACGCCAGGGATTGTTAGAGGCTAGGAAGATCAGCATCACTTACATGGCTGCAGCACCGACGCTATTCGGAGTCGGCTTGTACTGCTGGAGCTGCCTTGGACCCCAGAAGAGCTCAAGTAAGTGAAAGCGTTCGCTCTCAGTGTCTGACTTTAATTCAAACACCAATGTTAACCACGCCCCTGAATACCATGAAAAATACAAAATATTCACAAACCGCTGACCGAAGCGGGTTTGGCGGAGAAACTTCGGCCGATTCCCGCGAGCGTGAAATTGACACCTGCGTGCTGGGAGTACAATGTTTGCCGACACGCTCTGATTTTCGTTATAGAAACCCCACCTTTGCTTCCTACAATGGAACCGTAGGTAGTGCCGTTGACTGTGTTGGGGCCACGGTTCGGCAGACTGGGTATGTAGTCCCGCCCCATCCCTATGTTAATAAATGGGATTATCCGGCCTTATTTGAGCAAACCAGACTACTTGCCCCTTACGAAGCTGTGAATAGACTACACAAAGTGCTGCATGGAAAGTGACCTCTCGCAAAAAACCTGTATGCAGTTTATGCAGTTGACGGAATGGAGGCCTGTGTAAATGGGTGCCCATATGGCATCCCTTCCTTGAGGGTGCTTGCGTGGCGAGTCGTGGAGAGCCCGGAGTCGCATTTGACAATGGGGAGATGGGGCTCCCCTGTCTTAGTTTTGAGACTCCTGTATGCTGCGACCATGGGGGGGGGGGGGGGGGGAGGGTTGTTTTTCCCAATGAAAAGGGCAGGTTGCACCTGGAAACCTGGCAGGACGAAGTATTTGTGCCCCCCAGCGGCGCAATTCCTGTGGCTGATAACGTACAACCTTGGTGCCAGGGGGAGGCGAGTGTCGATCCTAGTAAGGCTAGTGAACGACAAAACTCCCTTGCTGTTGCAGATTCTCTATTGAAGAATTTGGCTGAAATAAATGCGACCCTGGCAGCAAACCAAATATCTAAAATAAAATCAAGGGAATCCAGATCGCTGAGGGTTGACCCAAATATCAAGCTTGTGCAAATTCTTACGCAACATAAAAGCGTTAAATGTGACTATACAGACTGATTCCCTGAAAGCTGCAGCTATGCTTAATACTGATGCTCTAAGCCAAGCTAAAAAAACAGCTAATTATAAGGATGTAGAGCACGTGGAAAAATTAAGACACAAAATGAAGAAGAATTAGAAGATGCCAGGATGTTAGAGCTTCTTGTGAATTTATCGACTCATGAGGCAGAAAGTGACAATGTAATGGTGGAGTCGATAACTGAAGAAGATGATTGCAGTGGCAATGTTACTGAATCTGAAACAATCTCAGAGCGAAGTGAGCAAGCAACATAGGAAAAAAACAGAACCACGCTCTAAAAGAAAGTATCATCATAAACGCCCCAACAAATGAGAACCAAGATAAACCATTAGAAATGCAAGATGAGGGGAAAGCTAAACGATTCCTGACCTTAGACGAACGCAGAGTGATTGTGAAAGACAAAACAGCTTTGAGAAAGTGACAGAAATTAGAGAATCTTCAAAAAAAACAACGATTCTAAAGGAGTGCGGGATAGTGAAACAGTAAGAAGCAAGTCGAAATTCAGTGGATGTCACGGCCGGATTGGAGAAACGATAAAAGGCCTTTAGTAAAAGTTGCAAGAAAAAACATGCCTAAAAAAAAAAGAGAAAACCGCTTCAAAACTACTACCTTTTGGTAGAAAGAATCTTTCGGTCTCGGGACTCGCTAATCTCAAACAGATGCAACGTGTTACAGCTGTTCAGACACATAACTCAACTACAATCTGTTGCATCTCAGGACATTAAAACTGTCGAATTCCTAGATGAAGATTCCACGCACAGATTGATACTACATATATATTCAAGAATCATTCGAGATCTGATCCTAGATTGTAGTATGGATCTGAACTCTGGGTTTTGAGATGAAGGAAATTCATAACGAGCATGACACATTTAAAGATCAGGACCGAAAAAAAATTTACACAGAAAGGAGAGCTTCAAGAAATAACGAAGTAAATTGTGAGTCTCAACAGAAGGAGGAAATTGAGAGATGCCCAGTAAGGGCTATAAATACTTCCAAACGAGCCGAGAAAAAGCATCACTCGCACGAAGATCCAGAAAGCCCAGTGAAACAGATTAAAAGCACAGTGGAGGGCAACATGAGATTAGCGAATGATGCCAAGAAAGAGGAAGAGTCTCTCAGACCAAGGAATGACTCGAGAAAATGGAGTTGGCTAGCAGAAAACTTAAATAGATCCTCGGAGAGCTAATGCCAAACAGTTGACTCAATATGGATGGGTTCGTGGAACACGAGAGGGTGAACCCATCTTTTCGGAAGGTCAGATATTTATCTGACCGAATTGGATATCATTTGTCTACAAGAAATATGGCTCCAAACATCACCATGTGCGGCAGGCTTTGAAATCGCCTTCAACCCTGCCATTAAACCGGATAAGAGCAGACCAATAGCAGGAACAACACCAATGGTGAAATCAATTAAAAATCTCCATATAAAGAAATCAAACCCTTCGCCTTATTTACAAGTTTCCACCACTGAAATAGGAGCGGGAAGCAAAGGGCAAAGTAATTTGCTATATATTTTTAATATCTATTGGCAACATGCCGCCACAGATGAATCAGAATTTCTTGAATTGATATGTGAGAATATAGATCACCTCAAAACAAAAGGGGAAGACCCAGCTATTATCTTGTGCGGAGACCTAAATATGGAATGCTTACAAGTAGACATGACTAGACCGGAAAAAAGACACAAAGACCTGTATCAAATTAAATTAGCTTGGGCAGACTAAATGAAGGAGAGAGATCTAATTATGAGGAGTGGCAATGTGCGAGGCGAAATCCCTCCAAAACCAACGTGGACCCAAGGCCACAGTAGATCAATACTGGACTATTTCTATGCTTCTGACCGCATGAGCAAGAAGATTTCGAAGCTCAAGGTGATAGCAGTGTCTCAGAGTGACCATAATTTGGTTACAACCAAGATAGATGGCTTGGCCTCTCAACTAAAAGAGACATGGAAGGTCCAGCTAAGTGTAACAGGAAGAAACCAGATCAAAATTGATGGTGAGAAATTATTATCTCTAACCCAACTACTTCTGGAGAGCGAAAACTGCGACCAGATGGACCCAATAGAGTACCGGGCACTCTTACAGCGCTATGTTGAAGAACAAGTAGGAAGGCGCAAGTTGGTGTTTAGAAACCATCATGTTTATGATCCCCAAATAGTTTCAAGAAAAAGGGAGCAAAGAAGAGCGATAAGAGCATTCCTTGTGCTCCACTCAGATGAACAGCAGAGGGAAATCAGGAAAATAAAATCAGAAGATAAAATGTGGTTACAATCACATAAAAACCGAATGCTCCAAAAAGATGCAGAGGAGATGAAGACCTTGACCAACAGGAACACGCAAAATTTTTGGATCATCATTAATAATGCTGAGGCGCCCCAAGGAGCCCTTCAAGTGTCACAAGTTATGGAGAGGCAATGGACGGAGCATTATTCCGACCTATTCAAGAAGCAGGGGCAATTTGGTTATCAGGACCAAGAACCGCTTGGTCACTGGGATCTAGAAATTGCCCAAAGTGACATCTTAGATAACATCAAAAGAATAAGCTCCTAAAGAGCCCCAGGACCTGACGGCCTGACAAACGCGATGTTAAAGAAGAGCACAGTAGAATGGGCAGACTTCTGCTATAACTTGTTTAAAAACAACATTAAAGCAAGGGTCCCAAAGTCCTGGAAAACCACCATCATTGTTCCTATATTCAAAAAAGGCTTAAGATCAGAGCCAAAGAACTTTAGACCTATAGCCTTACTGGACGTTGCTGGGAAGATCTTCACAACCCAGAATTTGCATCAGCTAACATGGATTAAAAGCGCTGAAACTTTTGACATTCGCCAAACAGGGTTTGTTAAAGGAGTTGGTTGCCCCTTGAATCGGTTTCTGATCAATCTGCTAAAGATGGAGGTGATAAAAAAAAAGATCTAGAACGTATATATAGCCTTTGTCGATCTGGCTCAAGCCTTCAACAGTATTGATCGAGAAAGACTTTGGACAAAAATGGAGGCAAATAAATGCCAAAAGAACTTAATGAAGGTGATCCAAGCGCTGTACTCAAAGACATATCAAAATGAGGCTCGACCAAATGGGAGCCCTCTCCACAGCATTAAGAACAACGAGAGGGGTTAAGCAGGGCTGCCCGTTGGGAGCTACTCTATACAACTTTTTCATCTCAGATGTAGGTAGTGCAATGGATCAAGTAAGAGCATTTACAGTTAAGATCAATGGAAACCCGCTGAATTATGTGCTATATGCAGATGACATCGTCCTTCTGGATCAAACCCCTATTGGTCTACAACATAAACTGACAGCTCTGAAAGGAGATCTGGATGAGAATGGACTGGTTATAAATGTTGCAAAAACCCAGATCCTAGTGCTGCAAAATCTAATAGGATCAACATCCTACAACATAAATTCAATTGGATAATTGGCGGTGAATCAATCAAGTGTGTCAAGCAAAGCCAATACTTAGGAGTTTTAATCAACTCACAGATCAATGACGACCCAATGGTGCAAAGAATCAAAAGAAAATGCAAACTCTTATCTACTCACGGAATGCTAATAAACAAAAAATATGGAAAATTCTCAGTGAAACCAGTGTTAGAGTTTTACAAAAATAAAGTTACACCATCATTGATCTTTGGAGCTGAAACAATGCTGGACTGTCCGCATGACACATGGCCATGGTGTGAAAAACCCTATTGGAAAAAAATCTTGCACCTCCCAAGATGAATGCCAACCACCTGCATACGATACGAATTGGGATTAACATCAATAAACGCAAGGGTGATGTGGAATTCTCTGGTAGTATACAGAAAATCTATAGGAGCTGATGACCTACCACAATTTGAAATATTGAGTATGCCCAAAAGGAAGAATCCGGGCTAAATTCTTGAGTAATGGGAAAAATCGTGTGAAAGGCTCATGGTACAACTAAAACTAGACAAAGAAACTTTAATTCAGAATCCAAACAAAGTAAAGACCAAACTATGGGAACAAAATTGGTGTGAAACCATAGGAACAAGATCTACCCATAGATGTATGAAGCAAGCTGCCCCTCAAGCAAGAAAAAGGGGTAACTTACCAAAATACCTAGACGTGTTTCCTTGTAGCAAAAAAGGAACTTCTTGAAATTCTGCTTGAACCGGTTTAAAACAAAGGAGATCTTGAATGTGTGGCACAGAAATGAGGATCTGGAATACCTGTGCCGATTCTGCGACACATCAAGCGAGTTCCCGAAACATCTAGTCTTATATTACAAAGATTTAAAGGATTTACGAACAATACATTTAGGGAAAGTAATTACAGAAAGGACTTGTTTAAACGCTGAAGAGTGGTGGAGAGTTATGCACGGAGGGACTGAGAAAAAGTTGAACTTTGCATTGACATTCTTTTTGGAAGAGATTGAAAGACTTGTGCAAGTTAATAACGAAACTGAATAGAGACGATTGATCGTGTGCAAAACGAAAGACCAAGACTTGACAGTTTGAAGTGGAAAAGTAACTAAGAATGATGCAGACTAATGAATTCCTTTATGCCTTTGTTCTTTTCTTTCTCGTCTTTCTTTTTTTTTTTAAAAGGTTTGTTATGAACTAAATAAATAATTAAAAAAATAAAATAAAATAAAAGAATTTCCCCCAAGAGGAGCTCTAAGAGACGCGTTTGTGGTGAACTGGGAATTTCCACTCCTATACGTGTTTCCTCCTGTCCCAGTCATTTCTCACATAATCAGGAGGTTGTGAAAGTCCAGGAAATCCATGATCCTAGTTGCCCCGGATTGGGCCAGGAGAAGACTGTACACGGACCTTCTGGACATGTCAATCTGCCCTGCGATACGTCTTCCACAAAGAGAGGACCTTCTCTCACGAGAGGAGGGTCGGGTTCTCCATCCGGAGATCGGGACGCTCAGTCTTCACGCATGGTTTCTAAGGCTGAGATAGAAGGATTGGGACTTCACAGATGATGTAATGGAGATTTTAAGGCCAGACACCAATTATTTTTACTACTGCCGCTGGAATAAGTTCTGCAGCTGGTGTAGAGATAAGACTGTTGACATTGCGCACTTCAGAAGAACTTTCTGACTTTAAGATACCTTTAATAATACAATTTTTAAAGGGTCTGACAAACGGTTTCCCTCCAATACCTTTTCAAGTCCCAGTTTGGGATCTCAACTTAGTGTTGAAGTTTATTATGGGGCCTCCTTTCGAGCCATTACACTCCAGTCCTTTGAGGATACCAACTCTAAAAACCATCTTTTTAGTAGCAATTACATCTGCCCGAAGGGTGAGTGGGCTACAGCCTTTATCCTGCAAGCCTCCTTACACTATCTTTTAAAAAGATAAAAGTGGTACTAGAAAGTGAAGCCAACTTTTCTCCCCAAAATAATCTGAGTTTCATTTCACTCAAAACATAACGTTACCATCTTTTTATCCTCTGCCACTTCCTGCAAAGGAAGAGGAAAGGCGTCACAGGCTTGACCCTAGACGTGCACTGAGCTTTTACATCTCCAGAATGACAAGTTAAGACAGAATGACCAATCTCAGGAGGATAGCTCAGGGGGCAACGTGCTCTCCTTGAAAGAAAGACGACACTGAGCACCACAGGTTCGATCCTCGGGTCTGCACTTAGAAACCTCTGGATATTAAGCGTGTTATAAATAACCCATCAAATCATAACAATTATTCGTGGGCTATTCAGGTCACAAATTGGGTATGGCGATTAACAAAGTCTATCCAGATTGATTATATTGGCAATATCAGAATGCTACAAACTGGCAGGGAAAGATCCTCTGGAACACCTTCGAGCTCATTCAACCAGGGGCTTGGCAACTTCTTCTGTTAATGTTAAAAGATATTTGTACCGCGCACTATCGCCACCGGGTGGTCCCCTGGGAGCTCTGAAAAGGGAAGGGGGGGTGAGTTAGTGGGAGAAAGCGGCAAAAGTGCAAGAGAGCAGTGATGTGCCGTTGGCAGCCTCAGCCCGGTTAACACTGTTGGCTGGGCTTGGGGTGTTTTCCGGTTTGTAGCCGTTGTGTGCTGTTGTGAGAGTCTATGTGTAGTTTGTTTTGTTGTTGCAGTGTAGTGAAGTTTCTGCGGTTTTTTGTGGTGTAGGGTTGTGTTTGGTTAGAGTTTGAGAGGTGTAGGCAGCGGGGTGAAATTGTTAGTGGATTGGTTATTGGCATCGCTGTCTAGAAGCAATGTGCTGAATTTCCGAGTTCTTTCTAGGTGTGGCGCGAACATCACTACATATCCATCTAGCTCCGCCACCAGCCAATATTCACAATCCCTTTCACAAACTGTGTCCAAATTCGGTCCCTGCCCACCTTTTGGAACCTGTCGATATGTGCGGCTAGCAGGTGTTCGCGATTCCATCTAAATCTGGCCTCGATAGCATTCCCAATGCAGTCCTGACGCGGCATCGCTTAACAACCGCTACTCTATCCAAATGTGGCAATGGTCGGCATTCACAATCCTACCCAGCTGCTCACGCAGGCTACCGCTCACAACCACATCCAAGCGCGGCACATGCCAACACTGGCAACTACATCCAGGAGTGTCATCTGTCATCATTCACAACTCCGTCCGGGCTCGTCGCATGCCAACGTCCACAGATCTGTCCAAAATGTGGCAACTGCTAACAGTCATAATTCCATCTAAGTATGGTACTTGGTAGCATTCATGGAGTGGGTGAAGTTGTAGGATGGAGTTGGGCAGGGATGCTAATTCTGTCCTTATGGGGTTGTCGCTTGTGTCCTATTTCAACCTAGCGTCGTCTCTCTTGTTACTGTAGGAGTTTCCCTTAGTCGGTTCTGGGTGTTGTCTGTGTCATCCTAATTTCTGTCAACCTGGTCTTTGCGTTTCCTGTTCGATTGTTTAGTTGTTGCAATTTGATTCTGCTGTGTTTAAGAGCCAGGTTTTTAGTAGATTTCCGAATTGTAGGTGGTCTTTGGTGCTTCTCATTTCTTTTGGAATATTGCTCCAGGTTTCTGCGGCCAGGTCGGTGTCATGATCTCTGCTTCCAAAAGGTCAGGACTTACCCAACTCCCTTGGAAGCAGACCCATAACCCAGGTTCCGAGTGCCAACCAGTCCCAATTGGGACCTTTTGGACCCTGTCCTGGCGCCAGTGGCACCAGGCTCATAAATATGCCCAGTCCCAGCGCTGGAAGCGCCGGGCTCATAATGTTTGGGTGGACTTACCTGCGGCAGACCATGCTGCTTACTTACCTGCCAGTTGAGCCTCTAATCCTCTTCGGTTTGGGACTACTTTTCCTGTTGGGTGGGGCAGGAGCCACTCCCTAGGTTCAGAACACTGGAACTCTTCTGGAAAGCAGGAACTCTTTTCTTACCTAGGCGAGGCTGTGGAAGGAGACACCTAAGCACTACAGGAGGCTATTTAAACCACACCCGATGGATGAATCTTGCTTTGCGTTATTCTGCATCCTCTGCAGCAGAACGCTCATCGTGTCTTCTGCATCTGATCCTGGGCCTAAGGGAAAAAGGCTTACCATCCTGAATCCAGTCTTCAGCAACACCTATAAAGACAAGAAAGAACAGGTTAGCACTACGGTATTCAGTGACAGCGCTTCTCTTACCTGGTCCATCGGCTGTCACCAACGCCTCGCGCTGCATTCCGGCATCTGAAAGACAAAGGCTTACCTACTCTTCGCGTGCTCCGGAGGTCTTCGCACTGCATTCCGGCATCTGAAAGACAAAAGCTTACCAACTCTTCGCACGCTCCGGAGGCCTTCGGCGCTGCATCCCGCATCTGAAAGACAAAAGAAGGTGCGTTTAAAGACATTGGGTAACTTTATTACTCACGTGCCATTACTCCTTCCCACGCCGAACCCAGTGGGTATTCCGGCACCCTTCAGCAGCTCCGAACTTGTACCTGCAAGATAAAAGGACAGTTAGTGCGCATCGTGAAGTAGGCAACAAGCGCTTACTTACGTGCTTCCAGGCGCTTCTATTCCTCACACGGGTTCCATCCTCAACTCACTTCAGCCCGTCATCCGCCATCGCCGGAACCCTGCAAAACAAAAGACAACATTACAAAAGACTTTTAAAGACATTTGAAATACTCGGAACTTACCGTTCGTGCAGTAAACGACGGACAGCAGTCCTCGGAGGTCAAGAGGCCTGCACCCTTATCCAGTGAAGAAACTGGTTACGGCACCCTGCCCCGAGGCAGATGGAGAGCTCGGCGTTCACTTACCTAAGGTGAGAGCGTTAACCTTTGGGGTTCTACAGGAGAAGAGAAAGGGAAGAAGAGACAGACACCCAATAACCCCAGTTCATTAATCCCATATTTTCTATCCGCAGACATCTTACTCTTCGAGTCAGACATACAGTGCACAGAGGTCCAGCCCAAAGAGCCAACCGTGTGTTACACATCACCTTTGAAGATACGGTATTCGCCCAGTCAAGACCGGCGCCTCTGCGGGAATCAGGTGAGCGTTACAGTCGGAGAAGGAGGAGCTTCCTAATTTTTTCTTGACGTATCGTTTTGGTTCCAGGCAGATTTCATTGCTTGATCTGAGGAGTCTCGTTGGTTTGTAGATTGTTATTTTCTTAAGTAGGAATTCGGCTCCCTGTCCGCTGATTGCCCTGTGTGTTCTGCTTTACAGAGGGGAGTTCCAATAAGCAATATATGTACATCTGCCACATGGCAGTCTGTACACACCTTCACAAAACATTATAATTTAGACTCTTCTTCAGGTCAGGAATCTGCTCACACACCCATGTAAACAGTTTACATCATACTAAATTCGGACTCCCTCCTCCAAATTATTCAAACTGCTTTGGGAGTGTATCAAAGATAAGGAATACGTGAGAGGACACAATCCATTCGAAGAACAAGTTACTAATCCCTGGTAACGTTCTTTCGACTGGATGTTCCTCCCACGTATTCCTTATCGCCCCTCCCAACATACCCAGCAGTAGAATTTTACTTGCGGTTACAGTCTACTCTCTCAGGGGGAGTAACCGTCAGACACAAGATAAATCCTTCAGTTATAAAAACTGAACAGAAGCCAACCGGTCGCTGCATGTGCTGCATATACCTTTGTGATGTCAACATCAAGACAGGCCTCCGAGGGACATCAAGTAGTAAGGCATTGACGCACAACGCCCCCTGCTTAAAACAAATTCGAAAGCAGCAAAGCTGGAAATTGGAAATATCAAAGATAAGGAATACGTGCGAGGAACATACAGTCCAAAGAATGTTACCAGGGATAAGGAACCTGTTCTTCTGTGACCTGGGAATATTGAAATAGGACGGCATACATCTTTCATATCCAAGGTTGCCATGTAATCCCCCCACTTTAGCAGTGGGATTACTTCATGTAGCGTTGTCATGCAGTACTTATGTGGCATGACATAGGTGTTTGCTGGGCGCAGAACTAAAATAGGGTGCATCGTGAGATCTTTCTTTGGCACAAGGTAGTACATTGAATAGATACTATTGTTTACCTGCTTCGCCTGGACGACTTCTACAGCATCCTTTAGTAGCAGCGCTGCCACCTCTTCCAATAGGATGCACTGTTATTCTTTGGAGGTGGTCTTTTGTCTTGAAGATGGTTGGCGGGTTGCTGTAGCAGTTCCATACAATAACCGGCCGCCACGTTTGAAAGTACCCACTTGTCTGAGGTGATTCCCGCCCAAACGTGGGTAAAATGTGAAATGCATCCTTCTACTGGAGCGGCATGGGTGGGAATCTGTAGCGGGTGGTCATTGTTTGGGGGTGCTGAGCTGTCTCTGGAAGAGGAGGATCTATCCCTGCTGCGAGATCTTCTCTGGCCCCTTTGAAATCCTTGCAAAGACTGCCTCTGTGGTGAGCCCCAGGATGAGACCTGACCCTGGTTGTATCCTGACCCCCGTTGTGAATTTCGCCCCCTAAAGTGGTGGAAATAACCTCCCTCTTTGACATGAGGGTTTATTAGTAAGTTGGGCCAGTGACTTTAAGGAATCATACTCCTCTTTGGCACTCTTGAGGGTGTCTTCCACTGCCTTGCCGAACAAGACGTTCGGTTCTATTGGCATGTTAAGAAGAGTAGCTTGTGTCTTGAGTTTGACCCCAGAGTGGCACAGCCATGCGTGGCGTTTGATAAGCGTGCCCTCAGCAATTATCCTTCAGCATTATCTGCTGCATCTACATTATTTTTGAGACTTCAATTAGCCACAGCTTTCCCTTCTGACACAGCGAGAGAGAGTTGTGATTTAAGGGCATATGGAACTGAAGCTATCTGTTCGGCCACTTCGTCCCACTTATGGCAGTTGTAGCTGGCCAGTAAGGTGGTGTTATTGGCAATCCTCGCGTGGTAGGCTGCCAAGGTGGAGCCTTTTCTACCGAAAGTATAAATCTTTTTACTTTCTTTGTCTGGGGGTGCTTCTGAAGAGGCTGGAGGTGCTTCTGAAGAGTCTAGAGGTGTTCCCGCTCTTTTTCTCTGGTTGAAACAACCAATGAATCTGATTTTAATTGACCCCTGATGTAGAGGGGGTCTGAGGGAGCTGGCCGGAAGACTTTTTCAATGCGCAAGTTTACCGCCCGTGTTAAGTTTGGGGTTAAAGAGGGTTGGATTTGCCTCTGTACAGATTGGAGTATTAGAATAAATTGGGTAGCAGGCTTTTTATCTCCCAAGATGTTTTCAACAAAAGTCTACCTGGGTCCCCTGTGCATCGATCTTGAAATGTTCAGCTGCCTTTAGGAGCATATCATTATATTGGATTTGATTGTCAACTGGTGAGTCTGCCACTGGTGGGTCTGAATGATCCGGCGACTGAATGATCTGATGTCTTCGTCGTCGTCGTCATAAAACTGGTCTGTATACCCCCCCCACACCTCCCCATGTCCCCTTGGTCCTCAGTGTCCGTGTATGCTCCAGAGTCCTGAAAGTTTTGAGTGGGGTCATAGTAAGAAAGCTTCTGAAGGGTGGCTGCTTGTATAGTGTCTGTACGAGCACTTTTGGCAGGGAAGCTGTGTAAGTAGGCCCCACTAGCTGGTGGAGTGCCCTGAATATTTACTAACACCTCTGGGTGGTTGCCAAAGAAATTGGTCAATGAGGACATACGTGCGAGGGTCTTCCCGGACAATACAACCACAATGTTTTACATCAGGAAGCAGGAAAGGAGGAGGGGGTGGGGTGGGGGGGGGAATCACCAGATCCCTGGCGCTCTCAAGAGAGGCGTAGAAGTTGAGGCACCGGGCCGTTGCCCAGGGGATGTTTCCCATTCCTTTTCACCTAGCGGGAGTCAAAAGCACTGTTGCCGACTCCCTCGGCAGAGAGCTGGGAACTTCAGCAGGATTAAGTGGACAACCTTTTCCTCAGGTGGGACAGACCCCAGATCGATCTATTTGTGACAGCAGCAAACACCAAGTCCCGGTGATTCGCCAGCAGGTTCCACCAGACAGGGAGAATGGCTGACGCGTTGTCCTTCCCGAAGGTCTGTTCCTATACGTGTCCCTGCCGCTGGCTCCGCTACTCCTGCATGAGGATCGCTGAACCTGGAGGCCTGGCTCCTGCAGACTTGGGTACGAGCTGCCGGTGTACTGCAGGGAGGTTGTTGCCAGGGCCAGAGCATCGCCGTGCTACAGACACAAGTGGCAGCGGTTTGCAACTTAGTGCCGGTCGCAGATCAACCCGCTGAGGGCCACGGCCCCTCAGATCCTTCCGTACTTGTTGTCTTTGGCTAAGGCGGGGCTTGCACACGCCTCCATCAAAGTGCATCTGGCAGCTATGTCCCGCTACACCAGGTCTCCGGGACGGTCATCTCTTTGGTCCCACCGTCTAGTCAAGGAGTTCCTTAAAGGACTATTTTGATTGTTCCCGGCGGTGAAGGCGCACGCCCCAGCGTGGGAACTCAACGTGGTTTTGACAAGGCTCATGGGGGGCCCCCTTCGAGCCTATGCATCAAGCCCCTCAAATACCTTTCATGGAAGACAGATTTCCTCGTGGCCATCACCTCTGCCAGTTGAGGTGTTGAGATCGAAACCCTGTCCTGCAAGTGCCCTTATCTGACGTTCCACGATATGAGGGTGGTACTGCGGAACCCACCCCTCCTTCATGCCGAAGGTCCCGTTGGGAATTCTATCTCAATGAACCTTTGGTGTTGCCTGTGTTTTTATTCCGACGCCTTCGTCACCGGCTGAAAAGACTGCACTTGCTGGATGTGGCGCTTGCTCTGAAGTTCTATGTGGGCCGCACAAAGAGTTTCCGGAAGACATCTCAACTTTTGGCTGCATATCTCATTATCACCGGTTGGCAAACCGACCGCTGCCTGGCTGTCCGACAGCGCATTCTACCAGAGCGATCGCTGCAACACCGGCGTTCCTGTCTGGTGTGTCTCTGCTGGACATCTGCAGGGCTGCTACGTGGAGGTCGACGCACACCTTCACAAAGTTCTACTGCATCGACAGGGATTCCAGAGAGGAGTCCAAGGTCGGCCAAGCAATGCTGCGCAACGTGTTCACTTGAAGGTGAGCCTGGTGAGGAGGTAAGAGTATTTGCTTCCTGAGCCTTGCAACCTCCCATGGTTGTGTACATACTGCTGTGTATTCTTTATTCATGAGCATGTGAATCCATGCCAGACCCCATGCTGGAGAACGGACAAGTTACTTACCTGTAACAGTTGTTCTCCAGCATGGGTCTGGCATGGATTCATGTGCAAACCCCTCCCTCCTCCCTCCTGCCCCTCTGCAGCTCTGCTCTTCTTGGTCATACTGCCACTTTACGTGCTACCAAATCTGAAGATGACTGCCATGGGGGGGCTTATGCAGAAGGCAGTCATTGGCTGGGGGCAGTATGACTCAGAGCTCAGTGATTGGTTTATAGGAGAAAGACAGTTTATAAGTGAGAGTGAAATTGCTTATTTTACAGAGGATTCACAGCCTGACGACGGGGAATATTCATGAGCATGTGAATCCATGCCAGACAGCAGGCTGGAGAAAAGTAAGTATAGAGCTCCATGTAGCTGCTTTGCACATGGCGTCCAGCGGGATGTTTGCAATAAAGGCCAAAGTAGCTCCTGTAACCCTGGCAGAGTGAGCTCTTGGTGGGAAAGGCAGAGTTTTGTTTGATATAGAATAGCAGAGCTGTATGCATTTCACTATCCATCTGCAGATGGCGTTTTTTGAAACGTGGTCACCTTCCCCGACAGGTGCTTTGGAGTTAGCTGGTCTGTTTTTCGTAACGGTTTTGTTTACCTACTAAAGAACCACCCTCCGTACATCTAGTGTATAGAGTTTTTTTTCTCAGCTGAGCTTGAAGGGTTTTGAAAGAAAGCTGGTAGTTCAATGGACTGGTTGACATGGAACATGGATGTGTACTTAGATGAAAACCTAGGGTGCGTTCTTAGTACCAACTTGTCTTTGTGGATAACAAAGAAAAGGTCTTGCAGTGACAAAGCTTGTAGTACGCTGACTCTTCTTATGGAGGCGATAGCCACCAGAAAAGCAGTTTTATACGTAAGGTGTTTAAGGCTGGTTTTGTGCATAGGCTCAATGGGGGGTCCTACGATCTTATGAGCTTTGCAAATACCACAATTAGGTCCCACCCGGGAGGTGGGTTTGAAATGGGGGGGGGGGGGTAATTCTTTTTACTCCTTCCATGAATGCCTTAATGACGGGGACTTTCCACTAGGACACCTTGCTTTGAGAAGTGGTGTATGCGGAAAGAGCCGCTAGGTGAACCTTGCTGGAGTTAAATACTAGCCAAGAGTCTAGTAAGTGGAGCATGTAATTATGAATGTGTTAAGTAGAACATTAGATCAGGTATACATTTTTTGACTGGCACCATATTGCAAATCCTTTCCACTTGTTAAAATAACAGTGTCTGGTGTTTGGTTTGCGTGCCTACTTGAGGATTTCCATACACCTTTGAGGTAGTTTTAAGTGGCCAAACTATATTACTTCAGGAGATAAGCTGCCAAGTTCATAGACTGAGGGTGTGGGTGGAACGTTATGCTGCCCATGCTGTGACAGCATTTTGTAAGAGCACAGGAGTGCGATTGGTACGCACATCGCCAGTTTGTGCATATGCAGAAACAAAGGTTGTTGTCTCGCGCACATAGGAGCAACTAGGATTAGTGTCACTTATTCATGGTGCAACTTGTTCACTTTAGTAGTGGTGTTGGGGGGAGAAGCGTAGGCAAATTTCCCTGACCAGTTCATCTATAGGGTGTTCCCCTTAGATCCGAGTTGGGGGAAACCTGGATTCGAAGTCTGGGCATTGTTTGTTTTGACTTGTGGCGAACAAGACTAAAGGGTGATAACCCAAGAGGGAGAGGATATCATCTAAGATATCTTTGGCAAGCTGCCACTCGTGCTCTCCAGTTAAAGGATCTCTGCTTAATGAGTCTGCCAGAGAATTGTGTTCTCCTGGAACATGTTGCAATGTTAGGAACATGCCTCCCTTGAGTGCCCACTTCCACATTTTTTGTGTAAGCCTGGACAAACTTGGAGAGTGTGCCCCCCCCCCCCAACAGCTTATGTAAAAGATGGCAGTGGTGCTGTCTGTGAGGACTTGTACTGTTTGACCCGACAGGTGCACTTGGAAAGCATGTAGGGCCTTGAGCACTGCAAATAGTTCCAGAAGGTTTATGTGATTGTGGGCTGTGATCTGTGTCCACAGGCCATGCACTGAAGGTAATGGGCTCACCACCCGGTGAGCGATGAGTCTGTTGTGAGAACTGCTTGCACAGAGGGGTTGTGAATAGGTTTTTCGTTTAACAGGTTTTCCTTTGTCCACCAACGTAGCACTTGAACTAGGATTAGCTAAAACAACCACTAGATTGTCCCACTGACCACTTGCCTGAGACCACTGTTTCGTGAACCACTCTTGCATTGGGCGCATGCGCAGCCGTGTGTGCGGAACCAGGAAGATGCAGGAAGCCATCATTCCGAGCAAGTGCATTGCTCTGCGTATGATTATTTGGCGACTGGCTAGATACTGAGGTATTTGCAGCAGTATGTTTTGCACTCGTTCGTTTGCCGAAAAGACATTACCCTCTTCTGTCTTTATGACAGCTCCTAAAAACTGTTTTGTTCTGCTTAGAACGAGACTTGGGATTCTCGAACGAGAAAAAAATCAACTGTAACAGAAGGATGATAGTTTTCTGGTTATTTTGCTTGCAAATTTGGGGGTTGGGGGGGGGGGGGGAGTTCCCCTGTTATCAGCCAGTCGTCCAGATAAGGGTACACTGCCACAATCATGTCGCACTAACTGCGAGATTATTTCCACAGCTAATAAAAAAAAGATTGGCTAATAAAAAAAAGATTGTGCCTTTAGTCTGCCTCTGTGCACAGCGTGCACTGCAGGCGAGGCAGAAGCACCCGGGCTGGGCTAAAAACATTGTATCAATGTTATTAGACCAGCCCGGATGCGGCGTCATTACGTCGTGAGAGGAGGATCTCAGAGACCCAGCGCCCACTATAATAACGAAGCCTGCTACCTACAAGCAGACAGTGCCTGGCAATAATATTTCTCTCTCCATGTTCGGGCGGGAGAAATATTATTCCCAGCCACTCCATACTTGCCAACATTCTGTGACCAATGTAGGATGATAATTTTTGAAGTTTCAAAAATAATAATTCCCATAACAATGACATTTGGATAATACCAAACATACATTGTTGGCACCACTGAAGCATGCCAAAGTTGAGCTCTTTGTATCCAAGTACCGTCAGGCCAATGCCAATGCCATTACTGTACGGCAACGTCATTTCCAAAGTAATGCAATTAATGACACATGGTCATGCCACTTTCAAGAGTGGCAAGCTAGGCACAGAAAGCCTAGACTAGAATAAGTTTCCCCGGATAACAGCATTGTAATTCCAATTTGTACATTATGTTTATAAAATGGCAATGGCAGCAACTGCTAGTTGGCCACCAGTTCGGAGTATACAGCAGCTCTCTTCACTGGCTGTACATGCACAGGCACCGAGCACGCACCAGCAAGGGCCACCAAGATGCAGGGGCAAATTAAGCACATGCCTAACTAGGCAAGCCAACAGGGCCTAGTATTCTACACAGGGTGCAACCTCTTTAGCAGGGGTCTGCAACCTGGGGCTATCCACATGTTTCGGACTACAACTCCAATGATCACTCAGCATTGATAATGCAAGTTCGGATCGATGGTGTTGCAGTCCAAAACATCTTGAGAGCCAAAGGTTGCAGACCCCTATAGCTTCCATTTAAGGCCACTGGTCAGACATGATCATGTTTTCTCCAGCCCAAGTCACCTGCTGATGGAGACTGAGATCTAGTGACACATGCATAGGTGAAGGGCTCGCCAACAATGGAGGACTTGGTGCTGAGAGATGACTTTGCACATTAGTGAGTTTATTGGTACACACTGTGCTGTTGTGAAATGGATAAAGCAGTCGAGAATAAAAATCTATTGTGAACAAGAAGTCTGCACCACAAGTGAGCCATAATATTTCGGTGTAACCTTTGCCTAATACACAACCCATCAAACAGCACAATATGGAAAGATGTTCAAATGTAAAAAGAACAAGTTACTTTCTTACCTGGTAACGTTCTTTCGATGGGATGGTCCGACGACGTATTCCATATCTATGACATGTAATCACCACAGCTGTGCTGCTTCGGAAACTTTTTTCGGCGTCTGCGTCCGACGTCGATGACGTCGATGCGCCGTCGTCGAGGGCCTCCACCGACGTCCGACGTCATCCGATGTGATAAGTAGGACTCACGACGCCCGTAGCCTCAGTTGTAGTTTTTTCCCCCAGAACGTGTGACACTAGTCAACTGCCAGTCAGACACACAAGGCCTTGCGGAACGCAAGCTGCAATCGCAAAAGAAATTCTGCAGCGGGGAAGGCAGGGCAGGAGCGATATGGAATACGTTGTCGGACCATCCCATCGAAAGAACGTTACCAGGTAAGAAAGTAACTTGTTCTTCGAGGGGATAGGTTCCTCCGACGTATTCCATATCTATGACAGACTCCCAAAGCAGTACCAGAGCAAGGAGGAGGGAAAGAATTTAGAATCAAAATTTAGAATAGCCAATCAAATAGCAGAGCAAAGGACCGCCTTGCCAAAGGACAGATCCTGTGCTCGGATGGAATCGAGGGAATAGTGACGTACAAATGTATGTACTGAAGCCCAGGTGGCTGCATCACAGATGTTGCGAATAGGAACACCCCTCTGCAGGGCAGTAGACGCAGCCATACCCCTGGTAGAATGGGCCCGCAAGCCAGCCGGTGGGTCCTTACCCGCCAAGCGGTAGCACTCCGAGATGGCCAAAATAATCCAGCGAGACAAAGTCTGTTTCGTCACAGCTTGCCCCAAACGCTTTCCAGCGTAACCAATAAAGAGTTGATCGTCCACTCTGACCCGGGACATGCGTGAAACATAAAAGCTTAAAGCTCTCCTAGGATCAAGCCTATGGAGCCTCTCCTCTTCCTTACCAGGATGCGGAGGAGGATAGAATGCCGGAAGAACAACCTTCTGGGCCAAATGAAACTCCGTCACTAGCTTCGGAAGAAAAGAAGGACGAACTCTAAGGACAACCCTGTCCTTGTGAAAAACAGTGAAGGGTGGCTTAACTGAAAGTGCCTGTAATTCACTCACTCTACGAGCAGAAGTAACCGCAACTAAAAACACAGTTTTCAGAGTTAACAGCCTCAAAGGGCAAGAATGTAAAGGCTCAAACGGAGCACCCATAAGAAACTTAAGAACAAGGTTTAAATCCCAACCGGGCACCAGGAAAGGTGACGGAGGGAACACATTAGTGAGCCCTTTCAGAAACTGTGAAATTAAAGGGATTTTAAAGTAAGAACACTCTTCAGACGAGCGCTTAAAGATGGACAGCGCCGCCAGGTAATCTTTAATGGTACCCACTTGCAAGCCCCTGTGGGCCAAAGAAAGTAAAAAGGACAGAACCATGGGGATGTCACATGCAAAAGGATCCACATTCTGAACTCTGCACCAGTCGCAGAACTTACGCCAACGGCAACGGTACAGAGACTTTGTTGCTGGCCTTCGGGCCGAAAGCAACACCTGCATCACGTCTTCAGGGAGAGATCGTGCTCTGCCTGCTCAGAGCGTCCGCCGTCACGTTTTCGTCTCCGGCCAGATGAACTGCCGAGATCAAAACTTCCTGCTGGATGGCCCAGAACTCGAGCTGCATCGCCTCCCTGCACAGAGGAAGTGACCCTGGCCCCCCCTTTTTGTTGAGGTAGTGCATGGCCACTGTGTTGTCCGTCAGGATCAGGACACTCTTTCCTCGCACAGTCGGCAGAAAAGCCTTCAGGGCTAGCCTGACGGCCCTCAGCTCCAACAGATTGATATGGATTATGGACTCCGACGGAGACCAACGACCGCTGACTGTCAGCCCGTTGGCATGAGCTCCCCAACCCGTGAGGGATGCATCCGTCACGATCGTCACCTCCGGCCAGGGAAGCCAAAATGGAGCCCCCTTCATCAAGTTGCCTTCGACGGCCCACCACAGAAGGTCCCGGGCGACCGAGGGCGGCACCTGAACCGGGTCCGACATCCTGCCGGAGGACTGCGACCATTGCGTCTTGAGCGCCCACTGCAAAGATCTCATCCGCAGGCGAGCCTCTGGCACCAGAAGAATGCAGGATGCCATGAGGCCGAGCAACCTCAAGAACTCGAACGCTGGGAGCGTCTGGGCATGCTGAAACTTGTGCACCATCTGCTGAATGTGAAGAGCCCTCACCTGGGGAGGAAAACACTGCCCCAGGGAAGTGTCGAGCACTGCTCCGATGTACTGGAGCCGCTGTGTTGGCGTCAAATGGGACTTCTTTAAATTGAGGGAGAAGCCCAGCCTGTGAAGGGAGTGGCAGGTGACGGACAGATGATCCAGGACTTGCTCAGGAGAGCTCCCCCTGATCAACCAATCGTCCAGGTAGGGGTAGACGTGAATCCCCCCTTGCCTGAGATGCGCTGCCACCACCACCATGAGCTTGGTGAAAACCCTCGGGGCAGAGGTCAATCCGAACGGCAGGACCCGAAACTGAAAGTGCGAGTCGCCAACCGCGAACCTCAGGTACTTCTTGTGCTTGGGATGGATCGGCACATGGAAGTAAGCATCCTTGAGGTCGAGTGACACCAACCAGTCCTGAAGCTGAAGGGCCTGGAGGACTTGAGAGAGAGTAACCATCTTGAACTTGTCCTTCCTGAGGAGTTTGTTCAAACCGCGCAAGTCCATGATGGGTCTCAATCCCCCGTCTTTCTTCGAAATCAAAAAATAAGGGGAATACCATCCCTTGTTCCTCTCAGCTACAGGCACCAGTTCTATGGCGCCTTTCTCCAGCAGGGCTTGAATTTCCTGCGCAAGGAGCGGATCCGGACTCTGCAAAGAGAGGTTCCCTGGTGGATTGTCGCGAGGCCTGTGCCGAAAGGGAAGACAGTAGCCGTGGGTTATGATCTCCAGAACCCACACATCTGAAGTAATGGCTTGCCACTCTACAAGATGCTGCGCCAGCCTTCCCCCAACCGGCGAACCATGGGACATGGCCTCATGACTGAATGGGAGCGGCTGCGGCGTTACCTGAGGGCAAAGAGGCAACTGCCCAAGCGGCCTTGGCACCACGGGTACCCTGTCGTCCACCACTGGTACCCCTGCGTTGGCCTCTTTGACTGCCAGCTCCTCTCGCTTTACTGAAGGACGAGAAATAGCGAAAGGAACCACCCCTCCACTGCTGTCCCCTAGGACGAAAAGGCGGAGGCTGGCGAACTGCAGCGCCCAACGACTTCGCTGCAGCTTTCGAGGTCTGCAACCTCTCAAGGCTCTAGTCAGCCTTGCTGCCAAAAAGGTGTTCACCGTCAAAGGGCATGTTGAGGAGCCGAGACTGCACATCAGGAGCAAACCCCGACTTCCGCAACCACGCAAACCTGCGTATCACGGTGCTCGCCGCCATGGACCTACTGACGCATTCAGCTAAGTCCAAACCCGACTGAACGGACTCACACATGGCATCCTTACCATCCTGGACCATAGCAAGGAAACCATCCCGTTCGTCCCCTTCGGGAATATGTTCTGCCGCTAACGCAATACAGTTCCACAGAGTGTGTGTGAAACGAGACAAGGCACAAATGGAGTTGGCAGCCTGAAGCGCCATACCACCAGAAGAAAACACTTTCTTCGCCCAGCCATCAAAACGTTTGTCGTCCCCATCAGGAGGGATGGTAGGGTACGACGCCTGCTTTGCCGGGGCCGTGGCTGCCTGCACCACCAAACTCTCCGGAGTGGGGTGCCTGGTCAAGTAACAGGGTTCGCTACTGGCTGGACGGTATTTTCGCGACAAGGATCAGCCTACCGCCGGGAGACTCTCCGGAGCAGTCCAAGCCGCCGCCACCCTTCTCTGTAAAGCCATATGGAACGGCAGTACCGGATCAGTTGGGGGACCAACATCAAGGATGTCCGTCAGATCATCCTGCACAAACTCCCCTGGGGGAGCAGACCACCCAAGTACTCAGAAACCCTAGCCATAAGGCGCCGGTACGAGGAATCGGCATGAGAGCCAGGCTCAGGCCTACAAAACTCCACCTCCGGAGAGGTGTCCAGTCCACTGGCATCATGCAGTGACTGTCTCAAATCGTCAAACTGACTATGGCCCGAGACAATTTCATCTGGAACCTGACTAGGAACCAGGCCATCAGAATCCTCATCCGCCTCTGAAATATAGTCCAGGTGGCGAAAAGAAGGCACCCGAGAGTGCTTGCTCTTAGCCAGAGCCTTCCTAGGGGGTTCTCCCGTGCCACGGGGTACCTCCGACACGAAAGGCGTCGATGGCGTCGAGCGAATCGGCGCTGGCGTCAAGAGAACCGGCATCGGCGCCGAGAGGATCGGCGTCGAGGAAATCGGCGTCGACGTCAGATGCAGCGCCTCCAGCATCGGCGGCGTCGACACAGCCCTCGAGGCCGGAGCCCCGAGCGTGTCCCTCGACGACCTGAGCGTCGACGACTTACTCGGAGCCTCGAGAAAGCCTGTCGACGCCCTCGACGCCTCAGACATCGATGCCTTCCTCGAAGACCTCACAGGTGCATACGGTCTCGAACGCGTCGAGGACCGGGACCTGGAACGGGTACGGCGAGAACGAGTCTCCTTGTCCGAACGGGACCTCTCCCGTGACTCGTGCCGACCACTCTTGCGAGCGGTGTCTCTCGACCTCTCACGACCGACCCCACTCGGGGGCTTAGTACCCTGTGACTCAAGAATCGCCAGCATTTTCTTCCCGAAGGAAGCCCATTCCTCCGGCGTCGCACGGCTGGTGGGGTAAGCGACGTGCCGGGCAGAGTCCTCCGAAGAGGACCTGGAAGACGACCGGTGTCGGCGCTTCCGAGAATGCCTCGAAGAGGCTGAGGAGTGGCCAGACCGACTCCTAGAAGGAGACCCACGAGACTTCCGACAATGACGCGGAGAGTCACCCCTCGAATCATCCGTCGAAAGCCCCGCAGACTTCGACTTCCTGGGCTTGGACACCCGACCTACCAACAACTTCTTCTTACGTTCGCGTAAGGCTTTGGACGTGAGCGACTGGCAGTCGATACAGTCATCCGTGTCGTGGGCCTCCCCAAGGCACCAGAGGCAGGCGTCGTGCGAGTCCGTCACCGACATCTTGGACCCACACTCCCCGCACTTCTTGAAACCCGGACGCGGGGTAGAAGACGATCTTCACACGAAGGATTTCCACAAAACGAACAGGTTCGAAGAACAGAACTCTAAAGAGTCGAGGCGTGAACCGAGAATCACGAAGCAACACGTTCGCAGAAAAAACGGAACTGAGGCTACGGGCATCGTGCGTCCTACTTATCACATCGGATGACGTCGGACGTCGGAGGAGGCCCTCGACGATGGCGCATCGACGTCATCGACGCAGGACGCAGACGCCGAAAAAAGTTTCCGAAGCAGCACAGCTGTGGTGATTACATGTCATAGATATGGAATACGTCGGAGGACCCAATCCCCTCGAAATGTATAATTCTGAATGGTAACTTAGCACCAAATTCAATGACCTAACTTCACAGAAGGTATAAATTACACAGAGCTGGTAGGCGACGTTTGCCACTGCTCTGTAGGAACAGCCCAGGCAGTACATATGTATTGCAAATTGAACACTGAATGACATGGTGACCGATACCCCTTGGCCTGAGAGGCAGATGCTGTGTGATAGTCTTACACTCTGCCACTTGCCTTCACTGGTGGTTACCTAAGGGTTGTCCCGGCAAGAGTGCAGGACAGAGTCAAGTAGCTGTCAGGTGAGGTCAGTGGATTGGTCTGAGCCGAATCAAAGTAATCACCTACCAGTCCACTGTACAGACAGACTAATGTGTTGCATGCTTTATCCTGGAGCTTGCCTTAGAGTCACATTAATTACTTGCCACTGTAAAAAGCAGTAGAATCGGTCATTGAAATCTGTAGTCGGGTAGGACTGCTTAAAAAGCAGTAGCCTACTGCCTAAATCTGTAGGGTTGGCAAGTATGTGTAACGCTCACCTGACTCCCACGGGGGCGCTGGCCTGGTTCGCGCTGCTGTGACCTCGTCTAAGGTGATGCGCAGGGTTCGGAAGACGGGCTGGACCGGGCCCCAGATCTGGCTTGTCTGACTCGCAGAAGTATCCTTCTGTAGGTGAGAATAGGGGGTTAACTGTCTGCGGGGTAATGCAATCGGCCTCCCACTTACCCCTCTCACCCTCCTCAAAACCCTTCTGTGCTTCCCCCGTAGCGTCTCACCTTAGGGTCTGGAAGGACGAGCTCTCCATCCTGCTTCTGATGCAGGGGCGCGTTGATATCCAGTTACGTCACTGGATTTTTGGATGGGTGAGAACCAAACTTGCTTGGCTTCCAGGTAAGTTTTTCTATAAGTGGTTCCCCTTGTGTCCATGCATTAATGTTCTAATGCTAGTGTCTTTTTCCCCATAGGGGCCGGGGTACGGAATGCCGGGGAACAGGCACCGACCCGAGGTGAGCGGTGAAATCCTTGTGGAAATCAGTCTTTAATGAGTGTTTTGGTAATGTCTTTTCATTCACTCATTAACGCTGATGTCTTTTTCCCCTTAGGGGCCGGGGTCCGAAAATGCCTGGATGCGGCGCAGACCCGAAATGAAAAGGGAATGACCCACCAGGTAAGTCTTGACATGGAGTTTTAGCTTCCCTTTTCCCTTCTTTCTCTCACCTTTGTTCTTGTCTTTTTCTCCCTAGGCCCGGGGGCGCAACTGCGAATCCGGATGGTCGCTGCTGAACATGGAGGCGCCCTGTAAAAGTGAGTAGAATGCGGCGCTGCAGTGATCGATGCGAAGTGCTTTTAAAAATAAATGTCTTCCTTTTCAGGATTGTCGGCGAAATGTCTCTGGGATGCAGATTTAGCAGGTGAGGTCTTTTCCTTCTTCTGTTCTCTTGTTCCCTTCCTTTGCAGGTGATTCAGGATGCTGGCAGGTGTGGCAGAAGTCAAGATGCAGGAGCAGACACGGTGAGCGTCCAGCTGCTAGATGCAGAACAACGCGAAGCACGTGTGGCTGATCGGGTGTGGTTTAAATAGCCTTGGAAGAAGTTCCTAGAATGTGTCCTTCCTCCAATCAGGTATGTATCCTTCCCCGACCACGCCCGGGTGGTAAATGAGTCTCACAGGTAAAGTAGTTCCTTTCAGGCCTCAAGGAGGCCGGGGTTCTGCAGCATGGTCTGCATCAGGTAAGTGCACCCAAACACTTTCATAATGAGCCTGGCGCCTATGGCGCCAGGACTGATGTTTTCTATGAGTCTGGCGCCATAGGCGCCAGGACGCTGTCCAAAGGGCCCCTATAAGGGGTTGCTGGGACCTTCCCCGGGGACTTGATGTCCGCTTTCGGGGACGCAGTGCCTGAGCCGGCTCCCCGGGAGCGGGCATCGTGACAGTATGCCACTCTACACCCAGCACCCACAGTAAGCAGCATCAGTCCTGGGTGAAGATGTGTACCTCCCAGATCCCCCCACTGCTGATGGTGGAAAGAGTGGGGAAGGGTCAGACTGAGGCATACAATTGTCTCGGGCACCAACGAAAAGTGCTCCAAAGTTGCAAATCAATGGGAATTAATTCCTGAGACGCTGTTTGAATAAACCAAGGGGGACGTTTCTGATCAAATGTGATGCAAATTGTGCCAGAATATTCAGCAACTCGGGTCAAAACAATTAGTCACATAATTTAGTCCAGTAACTCAAACTGGCCCACACTGGCAAAAAAGGTGGCCCACTTTGACCCAAAAAATGGGCCCACACAAGCATTTTGCGTTTTTCGTTAAGCCATGGGCCTATTGCCCTATAGGCCAGTCCGAGCAGCCTGCAGTGGTGCATGGAGGTTAGCTGCCGAATTTATCACGAGATAGCCAGAGCCAGTAGGAAGTTTTACACTGGCCATAACCTTAATGTGAGCACTGCGAAGCGCATATTAAAAGCCCCAGAACAAAAATGGTGACTTTTTGCTGTGCTTTGCAGACTGGAAACATGGGGGCAGTTGCTGGACCTCTTACCCCCAGAGGCTCGAGGCCTCTTGTTTGTAAAGGCGAAAGGCCCCAACGCTGTCCCTGATTGATTGGCTAGGTGTTAGCAAGTGGCTGCGCTGGCATTTGTTCGGGTGGGAGAAGAACAAGTTACTTCTTACCTTGTAACGTTCTTTCGACGGGATGTTCCTCCGACGTATTCCTTATCTTTGATAATACGTTTCCAGCTTGTTGGCCTCGGAAATTTTTTCTGTGTTTGCGCTGCGCGTCGACGTCCGCCGAGTCGATGTCCCTCGACGGCCACCATATCAGTGCCTTCACCATGCCCATAAATAGCCACACGCTGCGTCCGTTGCTCAGTTCCGTTTTGTAGCATAAGAAAAGTCATGCCTGAATTGGTTATTGACCTTGAAGGAGCGTAAGCTGCAACCACAAGGGAAGTATCACTGCGGGGATGGATGGGAGGGGCGATAAGGAATATGTTGGAGGAACATCCCGTCGAAAGAACGTTACAAGCTAAGAAGTAACTTGTTCTTCGAAGGGATTGTGTCCTCCGACGTATTCCTCATCTTTGATAGACTCCCATAGCAGTGGCATGTAATTGGAGGTAGGAGTAAGAATGTTATGTATCCCTTTAGGGATGGACCGAATGTAATACAGCCTTGCCAAATCTGGTCTCTTGACTAGTGGAGGAAGCAAGATTGTAAAATTTTGTGAATGTATGTGCAGACGACCATGTGGCAGCCGCACATATGTCTCGGACCGGTACCCCTCTTTGGAGAGCCGAAGAGGCTGCGATACCCGTGGTTGAATGAGCCCTGAGATTTTGGGGTGGCTCTTTCCCTGCCAGTTTGTAACATTCCAGAATGGCCAAAATAATCCACCTGGAGATGGTTTGTTTTGTTATGGGTAGTCCCAACTTGTGACCTGAGTATCTTACAGTTGGTCTGCTTGCCTGATTCTAGCCATTCTGCTGATGTAAAAGCTGAGAGCTCGCCTTGGGTCGAGCCTATGTAGCCTTTCCTCCTCTTTTCCCGGATGGGGAGGAGGGTAGAACGAAGGCAAGGTAATTTTCTGAGTAATATGAAATTCAGAAACCACCTTTGGGAGGAAATTAGGCTTCACCTCTAGTACAACTTTGTCCTTGTGGAAAATTGTATGTGGGGGTTTACAGGAGAGAGCTTGTAGCTCGCTCACCCTCCTAGCAGATGTTAGTGCTACCAATAGGACAGTTTTAAGCGTGAGAAATCTCACCGAACAAGAGTAAAGTGGTTTGAATGAAGTGCCCATTAGGAAGTTTAAGACTAAATTTAAGTCCCATAAGGGAACCTGGAATGGTTTTGGAGGATAAACATTAGTTAATCCCTTGAGAAATTGTATCACTGGAGGAAGTTTAAAATACGAAGGTTCCTCCGCAGTGCGCTTGAAGATAGAAAGCGCTGCGAGATAGCCTTTTACAGAGCCAACTTGAAGGCCTGAGTTTGCCAAGTAGAGTAGAAACGATAACACCGTTGGTGTACCACATGAAAAAGGGTCGATATTCTCTTCCCTACACCAGCTGCAAAATTTGTTCCAACGGCAGCGGTATAAAGACTTTGTTGCTGGCCTTCTGGCCGAAAGCAACACCTCCATGACGTCATCGGGAAGATCCCAATCCTTGTACCTCACCCTTTCAGAAGCCACGCGTGAAGGTTGAAGGTTCTGGTGTCTGGATGGAGAACCTGACCTCCCTTCTGCGAGAGAAGATTCTCTTTGAGTGGAAGGCGGATTGGAGGACAGATGGACATATCTTGAAGGTCCGGGTACCACTTTCTCCTGGCCCAATCCAGGGCAATTAGGATCATGGTTTTCCGGAATCTTCTCAACCTCCTGATCATTTGAGGAATAACAGGGACTGGTGGGAACGCGTAAAGGAGTGGAAACTCCCAGTCCACTCCGAACGCGTCTCCTAGAGCTCCTCTCAGGGGAAATTCCCTTGAATAGAACAGATTGCACTTCCTGTTGGTGCTTGTGGCGAACAGATCCACCTGAGGTGTTGTCCGTCATTATCAGGACATTTCTCTCTTGCACTGATGGCAGGAAAGTTTCCAGCGCTAGTCTGATTGCTCTCAGCTCCAATAGGTTGATGTGTAGTCTGGACTCCGATGGAGACCAACGACCGCTGATGGTCAAGTCGTTGGCATGGGCTCCCCACCCCGTGAGTGAAGCGTCTGTGACTACTGTTATCTCCGGCCATGGTTGCCAAAACAGTTCTCCTTTCAAGATGTTCTCTGGATAGGCCCACCATTGAAGGTCGTGGGCTACCTTGTCCGGAATCCGGAGGAGATCTGTCACTCTCCCTGAGAATTGGGACCACCGACTTCTCAGTGCCCACTGAAGAGATCTTATTCTCAGGCGAGCCTCTGGCACAAGGAAGATGCAGGATGCCATGAGGCCTAGCAACCTCAAAAAGTCGAAGGCTGGGAGACGTTGGGCATTTTGAAACTTGGTGACCATCCATAGAATATCTTGAGCCCTCAGCTCTGGTGGCAAGGCATTTCCCAGGGAAGTGTCCAGGACCGCTCCAATGAACTGGAGTCTCTGCGATGGTATCATCTGCGACTTCTCTAAATTGAGGGAGAAGCCCAGTTTGTGAAGGAAGTGGCAGACCTAATCTAGCTGGGCCTGGGCTTATTTCGAAGATACAGCCCTGATCAGCCAATCGTCCAAGTAGGGGTAGACGTGGATCCCTTCCCTCCTTAGACTCGCCGCGACTACCGACATCAGCTTGGTGAAGACCCTCGGGGCGGAGGTCAGCCCAAATGGCAGAACTCGAAATTGATAATGAGAGTCGCCAATTGCGAACCTCAGGTATTTCCTGTGTTTGAGATGGATTGGCACATGGAAATAAGCATCCTGAAGGTCCAGATATACCAGCCAGTCCTGGAGCTGGAGGGCCTGAAGGATCAGAGTTACCATCTTGAAGTTGTCCTTCCTGAGGAACTTGTTCAATTCTCGTAAGTCCAGGATGGGTCTCAGTCCTCCGTCCTTCTTGTGTATGAGGATGTAGCGGGAGTACCAGCCCTTGTTCCTGTTCGCTACAGGTACCGGTTCTATGGCACCTTTCTCTAGCAGGTCTATAATTTCCTGCAAGAGGAGCAGATCTGGAACTTTTAGAGAGCTGTTCCCCGGTGGATGACTGAGGGATGTGTAGAAAGGGTAGGCAGTAACCCTGGGCAACTGTCTCCAATGCCCAAGCATCTGACGTTATAGCCTGCCATTCCGTCAGATGGTGAGTTAACCTGCCCCCTACAGGTGTATTGTGTGGAAAGACCTCAGAGTGGTTTGGGGGCGGCTGATGCAGATGCCGAGGGTAAAGAGGCACCTGCTGCTGCTGCGGCCTTAGTACCTTTGACCCATCCACCTAGGGTGGATCTCCTTTGGCCTCTTTGAGCCGGCTGTCCTCTGCCTTTCCCGAATGCGGAATAATAGCGAAAGGACTTTCCTCTCCCAGAGGTTCCTGAGGGGCGAAAAGGAGTTTGCCGGATAGCAGCTCCTTAAGATTTTGCTGCTGTTTTAGAAGTCTGCAACTTTTCCAGACTGTCATCAGCCTTTTTTCCGAATAGTGAAGAGACGTCAAAGGGCATATTCAAAAGTCTGGCCTGTACATCTGGAGCAAAGCCAGACTTTCGCAATCACGCATGCCTGCGGATTGTTGTACTTGCCGCCATGGCCCTGCTGATACTGTCAGCGGAATCGATGCCAGTTTGAAGTGATTCGCGCATGGCATCTTTGCCATCTTTAATAATGTTAAGGAAGGCTTCCTTTTCCTCTCATTCGGGTATGCAGTCAGCCGCTGATGAAGCACACTCCCATAGTGTGTGACTGAACCTGGCGAGCGTACAGGTGGCGTTGAAGGACTTCAACGCCATACTACAAGCAGAGAAGACTTTCTTCGCCATAGAATCGTACCTCTTGTCATCTCTATCCTGTGGGACAGTAGGGTAAGCGGTCCTACTGCTAGATGAAGTTGCCGCTTGAACCACCAGGCTCTCTGGAGTCGGGTGTTTTGATAAGTATTCAGGGTCAGCAGCCGCTACCCTATACTTGGCTGACAATCTTTTATTGACCGCAGGGATAACTTCAGGAGTTTCCCAATTAGATGTAATTTTCCTTTGTAAGGCTGCATGGAAGGGGACCACAGGGTCCTCCTGTGGACCTTTGTCTAATATGTCTGTTAAGTCGTCCTGTTGAAAAACAGGCGAAGGTGCAGACCAACCCATAAATTCAATAATTCTTGCCGTAAGGGTTCTATAGGGTGTTTCGGCATGTTCCCCTGGGTCTGGCTTAACAAATTCCACTTCTGGGGAAGTGTCCAGCCCACTTGCCTCATGTAGTGACTCCTGTAGGTCCTTCAACCTTCTTTCCTCAGAGGTGAAATCCTCTGAAATAGGCAGTGTGGTCCTCTGTAACCCAAATGTTTCCTGGTCAGAATCTTCCCCCTCTTCATAAATTGAAGATAGTCCAGGGTACTCTGACCTCTGCAATGGTGTAAAACCCATCTCTAAGGCTGAAGGAGCCAAACTCGTCATTATTGGGCGAGAAAACGTTGATGTCGTCGACGCCGATGTGACAGGCTTCGAAGGCGTCGAAAAAACTGGAAGGGGTCTCTAAGAACTCAAGAGGATCGGAATCCTACTCGAGGACATCGACGACGGTCTCGGCGTCGTGCCGGAGGCCCTTGGAATCACCGTTGGCTGTGGAGTAGCCTTGGTCTTCTCTTTCATCGGCATCGATGTAGACGATGGCGTCAAGTCGATCGACCGATGTATCGAGGAACCCTTCGACAGCGGCGTCGATGGCGCCGATCCATGGTGCCTTCTTACCCGATGGCTCGTGGCGCTCTAGGGTGGAATGTTTCGCCGGGTGCTGCGACTCGCAGCGTTTTGATTTTTTGGGTTTTTCACCCGGGGTATCACCCTCAGCTGTCTTCGAGGGGGTCGAGGCCGCTTTCTCGAAGACGCTGAACATTTTCTTTCTGAATTCCTCCCACTCAGCCTGAGAGCTGTGTTTTGTGGGACAGGAGACCCTTTCTGGGGAAACAGAAAACGAGGAAGGGGATCTTCGACGTCTCTTTTTTGAGTGACTTTATCTCAACGAATGGTGGGAGCTACTTCGAGATCTAGAATGGGAATGTTTTCGACGGCAAGGAGACGAATGCCTCGACTTAGCCGAAGAAACCTTTGAGGAGGTTTTGACTGACTTACCTCTCTCGAGCTTCCCCTTGACTCCTTTCAAGGCTTTCGCCGTCATGGACATGCAGTCCTCACACTCTGAACAATGGTGCTCGGCTCCCAAGCACCACAAGCAGATCCTGTGTGGATCCGTTGTCGACATTTTTTTACCGCAGTCTCGACATTTCTTGAAGCCGGATCACAGCGTCGTCTGTTTCCGATAAAGATGCCATCGAGAACGAGTAGGTATTTATTCGATGTAGATATAGATTATCCTGACTGAACTGAGCAACGACGTTCCGAGGCCCCACGAAGCGCGGAAAAACGGAACTGAGCAACGGACGCAGCGCGTGGCTATTTATGGGCATGGTGACATCGGCGCCGATACAGTGGCCGTCGAGGGACGTCGACGGGCAGCGCCCTCTACAGAAAAAATTTCCGAGGCCAGTAAGCTGGAAACGTATTATCAAAGATAAGGAATACGTCGGAGGACACAATCCCTTCGAAATATAATTTTCACTCCATAGCGGGTGCTGAGGGGCCATGCCGATTCTCGAGGCGCCCCCAGAGTGAGTGTGCATTGTTGTGGGTAGGTAATGAGTTGCTTTTTGCTTATCTTGTAGGAATTGGTCTGCAGTGTAGAGGAAGATTAGGCAGAGAGGACCTTCCCACTGTGACTTGATAACGGGCATGAGAGGTAAGCAAAGCCTAGCCCAACTTTTTATTCTAAACATATCTTTTTAATGTAGACTATTCAAAGGCCTTCTGCAAGCAGGATCGTTATTGGTGCAGGTGGCCGCGCTGGAAATTAATTTTCTCCTGCTCGTTTGGGTGGGAGAAATATCAATACCAGCCACTTGCTAACGCTCAGCCTCGCACTAAAACCACTGCCGGTGCTGGCAGAAAGCATTCTAAATATTCTTTCAATCACAATTTAAAAATATTAGAATGCTTTCTGAGCAGGCGGTGTTAAAACTGCAGGGCTGTGTGCATTTGGTGGGCAAATTATTTGTCCCAGAGCCCTTTGCTAGCACACAGCTCTGCATTGATAAATCCTGAAGGCTAAATCATTTGTTCTTTCCTGTCAGCAGCAACTACGACTTGGAATAATAGATTTGTGATCATCATGTTAGCACTTGAATCAGAATAGTGCTTGGAAGCAAGAGGAAACGGGAGACCATTTAGCATTAAAGCGGTCAAGAGTCCCATAATGTGTAAATATGTTGGATACCTTAAACACCACATTTGCACAGAAAGTGACTCAAAGCTAGCTAGTTCTTTTTAAAGCGGAGTTCATCCATGAGATCAAACATGGTTTTGCATTCTGACATGTGTAGTCTTCGGTTTGGGTGGTTCAAATACTCCGAGGTTGCTTTGGGTGTACTTTGCAAATAAACTAGACCATTGTGGCTCTTGTTTAACCCAAAACAAATGTGTACTAATTAGAGCTTGGAGGTTTGAGGCAGGTAAGTTAAATTGCTGGCAATTCTGGCTTCACTTCATAAACAAAGCATGTGATTCTGGGCAAATCATTTGACCCACCAAGTGCTGGCAAGAACAGAAATTTGAATTTTCTCCATAGGCAAGGTCAGTGACCTCAGCCCTACAGATAAGGGGTGTATCAGCCTCTTTTACTCCCTTAAAAAGGGCAAATACACCCAACAAAAAATGTGTGCCCCTGCTTTCACACACACAGTTCCATGTAGATTATGTTTGGAACAGTAGTACCACAGGAAGAAACTAGGGTTATATATGTAACTTGATATCATAAAATAGAAATTGCCTATGCACACACTATTGAGTCTTTAATTGATGTCTTGTTAACAATATGAAGGACACAGCACTGTGCTGCAACACTGACTGCATGACCCAGCCACACATCCTTGATCTGAAAAATGTTTTTTACAGCTTTATTTGTTTGGCCATTCATGCAGCGAACTTTTACATTTTACAGACATTGCACTGATGTTATACTTCAGAGGTATTATTTCTGCATTCTTCCAAATTCTATATCTTGGGGTACAATTAATTCTGGTGACATTACTATTAGTACAAAACTGCTAATCAAATAAGTTAATTTGTTATTTAAAAAAAATGTAATTAGCAAAATCTGCTAATCAATTTTTGAAAACTAATTTATGCCTTGGTATCGTTGCAGCAGAGGCTATGCCGAAGGGTAGAACCTTGAATTGGTAGAGTTGGTTCGCTAGCTTGAAGCGCAAGAATCTTCTGTGCGCTGGGAACATTGAAATATGAAAGTATGCATCTTTCATATCCAAGGTTGCCATGTAGTCCCCCTGTTTTAGCAGTGGGATTACTTCCTGTAGCGTTGTCAGGCAGAATTTTTTTGGCTTGACAGGTTTTTGCAGGGAGCAGGTCTAGGACAGGGTGCATCATTGGGTCTTTTATCGGCACAAGGAAGTACATTGAATAAATACCCTTGGTTTACCTGGTTTTCCGGGACTTTTCTATGGTGTCCTTTAGTAGCAGTGCTTTGACCTCTTCCAACAGGATGCCTTGTTCTTCCTGTGAAGTATGTCTTTTTCTTGGCGGGTGGTTGGCTGGTGTTTGAATTAGCTCTATGAAATACCCACAACCCCCCCCAGCCACAGTGGAAAGTACCCACTTGTCTGACGTGATGCCTTCCCATGCATGGGTAAAGTGAGAAAAACAACCTCCTACTCGAGTGGCATGGGAGGGAAGCTGAAGGAGGTGGTCAATGGTTAGGAGGGGTTGAGCCCCCTCTTGAGGAGGAGGATCTGCCCCCATTTCTAGAAATTATTTGGCCTCTTTGAAAACCCTATTGGGAGATCTGCCCTTTTGAGGAACTCCAGGATCAATTCTGCCCCCCTGGTTGTAGTTAAAGGAGCGTTGGGAGTTCTGTGCTCTAAAACGGTGTGTGTTTGAGCAGTCTCTCAGGTCAAAGTGTTGGTTGGAGAGCTGTCCTAGGGATTTGAGGATATCATATTCCTCCTTTGCGCTTTTAAGTGCATCTTCAACTGCTTTGTCAAATAAAACGATAAGCTCAATGGGCTTGTTCAAACGGGTAGCATGGGTCTCCAATTTAAACCCTGGCTATTGGAACCATGCGTGGCGTTTAAGCTACCTTTTGCCACGATTCGCACTTCGGCGTCTGCTGCGTCCAGGTTATTTTTAAGGTTGCAGCCCGCTACCAGTCTCCCTTCAGCAATAGTCTGTGAGTGCTGGGTCTTTAGGGGCTCTGGAACTGAGTCCATTTGTTGGGCGATCACGTCCCACTTGTGGCAATTGTAGCTGGATAACTTAGTATTATTAGCTATTCTTGTTTGATAGACAGCCTAGGAAGCTACTTTCCTACCAAGGGTGTAGATCTTTTAACTTTCATCAGGAGGGGCTTCGGCAGAGGCTAGGGCAGTTCCCTTCCACTTTCTAGTGGTGGTGACTGCTAGAGAGTCGGGCTTTAGCTGTCCCCTAATGTATAAGGGGTCTGAAAGGGCTGGCCTAAACATCTTATCAATGTGTTGGTTGACTGCCTGTGGTAGAATGGGGGTAAGCAGTGAGAGCTGAATATGTCTCTGGGCCGATTGAAGTAAAGGGAGAAACTGCACTGCAGATCTTTTATCACCAGAGGTGTCCTCCGCGAAGTCTTTATCAACCTGAGCTTCTTGGGTATTTATTTTAAAGTGCTCTGCAAGCTTTAAGAGCAGGTCATTGTATTGCAGTTGGTAGTCTACATGGGAGTCATCCACTGGTGGGTCGCTGTGGTCTGGGGATTGGACGATGTAAACATCATCCTAGTATTGGTCCAAGTCACCTATGTGCCCTTGGTCCTCTGGGTCTGTATATGAGCCAGGGTCCTGTGAGCCTTGAGTGTCATAGTAGTATGTAACTTGACCTGCGCCTTGATATGACGAGGGAGTAGCGTGCGTGATGGTCAGGTGGGCTTTCTTGGCCTTGGGCTGTTTGCTTGCTGCCTCGCACTGTGAGTGGCCCCAGAAGTTTGAGTTATTTGGGGTGTTAACCAAAGAGGTTTACGAAACTGGACATTTTTCTCATGACCTTGTCTTTACGCTCTGTGGTCCATTTGGAGGAGGTTGGCTACACAGAGAGCAAGTGTACGTGGAGGTTCTGGGGCAGGGGTCTGTTTATGATGCTTTGCCCCTGAAAGCGTGTCCTCAGGGGTCAAGTAATTCCTACGTTTTGTGCATTTGAGACTTTGTGACTAGGGGCAAAGATTTAGTTTTTCAACGTTCTGGCCTTCAGTAGGGTGTCAGCAATGTGTTTTTTTACTTAAGACACTCATTTAGAGCTTTTTCCCCGGGGTTGACTTAGGACCTTGACGCTTGAAGGACCATGGGTACAGTGGACGTCGTATTAAGGATTGTATTACCGGCACGCCCTGTCGACTTCCCTTTTCAAGTTTCGAAAACAAATAATGTAATACTCTGCGGCTACCACTATATGTCGGCTGATGCATAGCATGCAATCTAAGCAGATCCACAAGCCTCAGAAAAAAATAAATTATATATATATATATATATATATATATATATATATATATATATATATATATATATTCAGTGAAAAGATGTTAGAGACGTTATGGTTAACTTGCACTAGTCAAAACCTATGAAATTCAATGGAAATACGTTGTCACAGGGATGTTATGGTTGCAGGTAAAACCAAAAACCCCCAGAAATTTACCAGTTATGGTAAGCTAAGCAAACATAACTCACACTACCACAGTGCCCTGCAAGAACCAACACCCATGACATAAAAGATGACATCACAAATGTCATTGATGACATCACTGATGCCATCACATGTATGTCTGTTTGTTCACTGAAATATCTAGGCCAGGTGGTTTTCTTCACTGACAGTCAGGAAGTAAGGATGCAAAAGGTACTATGTTTGCAGACCTTGCCCTTCTCATATGTTCTTGCACTACTTTCCGTAGGATTCAGGCACATCATACGATACATAAACATAGGGGAAGAAGCCAGCCTGCAACACAGCAATCATTTCTGTACATGAAGATAATCATTTAGGTTATGAACACTTTCTTGTAGTCCTGGTACTTTTTTGCTTACTTTACTTTCCCTGTATATGCTCATATTTGTATGCGTTATCTCTATCTTTTGTGTATAGTAGTACAATTATGTAGTAAGTAAGGCATTTTTAGCTACTTATTACATGTTTCACAGTACACAAAACTCAAGCATTCATCATTTTACTATCCAACATGGGATGATTTTGAATATTGCACCTCTTTGATGCATGCAGCAGGCAATGCCTGCATTTCTACATGAGTTGGTTCATGTGCTGCAAAGAACTCTGTAATGCAAGGGTGTTTCTAGCAATGCATTGGTTAATGAACTATTTATGTCATGATAGTTCTTCCAATGATATCTGATAGTTTTCTGCCAACATTACAATGATAATCCCTTGTGGAGGCTTTTCATGAAAACGAAATACACACGTGATGTCCTCACTGATGTCATCAATGACATTTGTTATGTCATGATTGTTAGTCCTTGCGTGCACATTGGTAGCGTGAGTTATGGTTGCTTAGCTTACCGTAACAGGAATTTCTGGGAGTTTTCGGTTTTACCTGTATCCATAACATCCCTGTAACAACGTATTTCCATTGAATTTCATAGTTTTTGACTAGTGCAACTTAACAATAATGTCCCTTTAACAATGTTTTTTGACTGAATTTCATAGGTTTTTATCAGGATACCCTTAGTTTATACAAATGTACTGTACAACATACTGAACCTGCTGGCACCATGTTAATGCGCACAGCAGTCGCGGACTATGCGTCTGGTTGCGGACATCGGGTGGCATCCAACGTGCCCAGAAAGTCAGGGGCACTCTTAAGTAGTGGTAGCATTCAGCAAACACAAGAAACATATACAAACAGCACCATGTACATGAATTGCAAAGGAAAACAGAGTAGGTCTGCAAACTGTGTACTTCTGAAACAAACAGCACAAAGGCATAGGGAGTACACCATACCGGAATGCACCAACAAGAGAAGTGATGTTTGCCTTCAACAAGCTTACTGCACTTCTACTTTACATGGTAAAGAACAAACAGGAAGAGTAAGGACGGGAAAGTACTAAGACCAGAACGTCACTACAACGTAGTAAGCACAGTAAAGTTGGTCTGATAATTGCACAGGTTGTGCAGTATACAATAGTAGAGGAGCATAACGTTTCTTGTTTTACGCAACAATGACAAGCACCTAAGAGTGGCTGGAAGAAAGTTTCCCTCATGACGCAATGACTTACGATAGTAAACCCACTGGTACGCACCGCAGTCTGAAACGTAAAATATGTAATATCTATTGCGTCATGTACACCTAGCAGATTTTCTTTTCTTTTAGAGAACATACTGAAAGGAAAGCAAGGCAGCATAAGCGGCACCCCTTCCACAACAGCATACGGGCAAAGGAAAGGAAAGAAACTCTAAACAGCAAACTGGACAGCCTGGAAGCCAAAATGGAAGAATTGGTGAACAATTTTGCCACCTTAAAAGATTTTGTACAAGGACATTACGGACAAAACAAAATACCACTGCCCGACCTGTATGTGTACCCTTTCCCCATTTCACAGCCCACTATCCCCTGTAAATCAGTGTGATTAGAGACGTTACACTGATACCTCAATCCCTTCCTCCACTCGCGACCAAGTTGTGCAAATCCCCAATTCCCCACAATAAGTATCCACTTCTGCTAACCCTTCCCTTTCCTAATGGCATGTATTAATGTGTGGAAGTAAATGTTGATTTAAATTGTTGCTGTGTGTATATGTGGCTTTTCCTTTGTTTTTAAAATGCTGTTATGACTCAGCGGCGCACAGCACTCGTAGTAATGGCTGCAAATAAGCAAAATGGAGGTGTCCTACGGACCCCGTACCTGCCCGGTCTATCCGCAATCACAATGGAGTCATCCGTATGACTCCAGTACAACCTGCATGACTGCATCTTGTGAACCACCTATAATTAGTTGTGGGAGCGGACGTTTGTCCGTTGCACAAGTACATGCATGCATATCTCTTACTCTGTCTCCTGGTGACACCGCCCCTGTGCAGCATATGCTAACAAACTTGTGACAAACTTTAATTAGTTTGCGCCGGCCACCCACGTCCTACAGGTAGCTGCACACAAACATCCCACCTGCTATACCCTATACACACCCAGTGTGTCCCAAAATGGTCGGTGCACGTGTGTCGCACTATTATTCAGTCCACAGATCCCAACGGTGTGCATAGGACACCTATGTACATGCGCACCAAGTATTCCGCCCAAAACTGGTACTGCGGACCGCCATCCCAATCGAGAACATTTGAGAGGTCACCATGCGATCGAACCACACTATGCGTGGGCCATTATTTCGCAGACATGATCCAGACCCTCGGACATCGGAAAAGAACAAGTTACTTCTTACTTTGTAACGTTCTTTCGATGGGATGTTCCTCCGACGTATTCCTTATCTTAGATATCTCCTTCCAGCTCTGCTGGCCTCGGACAATTTTTCTCTAGAGGGCGCTGCGCGTCGACGTCCTCGGATTCGATGTACCTCGACAGCCGACATCATCCTGCCTATAAAGGCCGCGTGCAGCGTCCGTTGCCCAGTTCCGTTTTGTAGCCCACAGTATTACTGTCTGGACTAGACTAATCACCCTGAAGGAGCGTAAGCTGCAACAACAAGGGAAGTAGAACTGCGGGGATGGATGGGAGGGTCGATAAGGAATACGTCGGAGGAACATCCCGTCGAAAGAACGTTACAAGGTAAGAAGTAACTTGTTCTTCGAAGGGATTGTGTCCTCCGACGTATTCCTTATCTTAGATAGGCTCCCATAGCAGTATTCTATTATTGGAGGAGGGAGTACTGACTTCACGCTGTCTTCTATTGATGAATAGAGTGCAGTACAGCCCTTCCAAACCTAGTCTCTTGACTGGAGGAGGAATCCAAGTTGTAAAATCGTGTAAAGGTATGGACAGACGACCATGTAGCGGCCGCACAGATGTCTTTAACCGGCACACCTCTTTTGAGGGCCGATGAAGCTGCAATACCTCTGGTCGAATGAGCCCTAAGGTTTTGAGGGGGCTCTTTCCCTGCCAGTTTATAACATTCCAGAATGGCTAGAATGATCCATCTGAAAATGGTCTGCTTAGTTATTGGTAACCCCAGCTTGTGACCTGTGTAACCTACAAACAGCTGGTCTGCCTGTCTTATCCTGGCTAGTCTACTGATGTAAAAACTTAAAGCCCTTCTAGGGTCCAGCCTGTGTAACCTCTCTTCCTCTTTCCCCGGATGAGGAGGAGGATAGAAAGTTGGTAGGGTAATCTTCTGAGTGATATGGAATTCAGAAACCACCTTTGGGAGGAAATTAGGCTTCACTTGCAGGACAACTTTGTCTTTGTGAAAGATTGTATGAGGGGGTTTACAAGAAAGAGCTTGTAATTCGCTCACCCTTCTAGCAGATGTAAGTGCTATTAATAAAACAGTTTTAAGGGTAAGGAATCTTAACGAACAAGAATGGAGTGGTTCGAAAGGTGTGCCCATCAGGAAAGTTAGGACTAAGTTTAAATCCCACAGGGGAACTTGGAATGGTCTTGGGGGATAAACATTGGTTAACCCCTTTAGAAACTGTATTACCAAGGGTAACTTGAAATTGGATGGTTCTTCCGCAGTGCGCTTAAAGATGGATAGCGCTGCGAGATAGCCCTTAATGGTGCCAACTTGAAGGCCTGAATTCGCCAAATAGAGTAGGAAGGACAAAACCATTGGTGTACCAGATGAAAAGGGGTCGATATTCTGCTCTCTACACCAGCTGCAAAATCTTTTCCAACGGCAGCGGTATAAAGACTTTGTTGCTGGCCTCCTTGCCGAAAGCAACACCTTCATATCATCATCAGGGAGGCCCCAATCCTTGTACCTCAGTCTTTCAGAAGCCAAGCGTGAAGGTTGAGGGTTTTGATGTCTGGATGGAGAACCTGACCTCCCTTCTGTGAGAGTAGGTTCTCTCTGAGTGGAAGTCGAATTGGAGGGCAGATGGACAAGTCTAGAAGGTCCGGATACCACGTTCTCCTGGCCCAATTCGGGGCAATTAGGATCATGGTTCTCCGGAATCTTCTCAACCTCCTGATCATTTGAGGAATGACAGGGGCCGGTGGGAACGCGTACAGAAGCGGAAACTCCCAGTCCACTATGAACGCGTCTCCCAGAGCTCCTCTCGGGGGAAATTCCCTTGAGCAGAACAGATCGCATTTCCTGTTGACGCTGGTGGCGAACAGATCCACCTGAGGGGTTCCCCAAAGGGCGAAGATCTCTTGAAGGACTTCCTGAGCTAGTTCCCACTCGTGGGAGACTGTACTCTGCCTGCTCAGAGCGTCCGCTGTCAAGTTCTTCTCTCCGGCTAGGTGAACTGCCGATAGAGAGATTCCTTCATGGATTGCCCAAAACCAGAGCTGCATCGCCTCTCTGCACAGGGGTAGTGATCCTACGCCTCCTCTTTTGTTGAGGTAATGCATGGCCACCGTGTTGTCCGTCATTATCAGGACATTTTTCCCTTGTACAGCTGGCAGGAACGCCTTCAGCGCAAGTCTGATGGCTCTCAGCTCTAACAGGTTGATATGTAGTCTGGACTCCGATGGAGACCAACGACCGCTGATGGTCAAGTCGTTGGCGTGGGCTCCCCACCCCGTGAGTGAGGCATCCGTGACTACTGTTATCTCCGGCCAGGGTTGCCAAAACTGTTCTCCTTTCAGAATGTTCTCCTGACAGGCCCACCACTGAAGGTCTCGAGCCACCCTGTCGGGAACCTGAAGAACATCTGTCATTCTCCCTGAGAATTGTGACCACTGAGTCCTCAGTGTCCACTGGAGGGATCTCATTCTCATGCGAGCCTCTGGCACTAGGAAAATGCAGGATGCCATGAGGCCTAGCAACCTCAAAAAGTCAAAGGCTGGGAGACGTTGGGCATCTTGGAACTTGGTAACCATCTGTAGAATATCTTGAGCCCTCATCTCTGGTGGCGAGGCTTTTCCCAGGGAAGTGTCCAGGATCGCTCCTATGAACTGGAGTCTCTGCGATGGTATCATTTGTGACTTCTTTAAATTGAGGGAGAAGCCCAGTCTGTGAAGGGAGTGGCAAACGTGATTTAGCTGGATCTGAGCTTGTTCCGAAGATACAGCCCTGATCAACCAATCGTCCAGGTAGGGGTAGACGTGAATCCCTTCCCTCCTTAGACTTGCCGCCACTACCGACATTAACTTGGTGAAGACCCTCGGGGCGGAGGTCAGCCCAAATGGCAGCACTCGAAATTGATAATGAGAGTTGCCAATTGCGAACCTCAGTTATTTCCTGTGTTTGAGATGGATAGGCACATGGAAATAAGCGTCCTGAAGGTCCAGAGATACCAACCAGTCCTGGAACTGAAGGGCCTGAAGGATCTGAGAAAGAGTGACCATCTTGAATTTGTCTTTCCTGAGGAATTTGTTCAATTCTCGCAAGTCCAAGATGGGTCTCAGTCCTCCGTCTTTCTTTGGAATGAGAACGTAAGGGGAGTACCAGCCCTTGTTCCTCTCCGCTACAGGTACCGGTTCTATGACACCTTTCTCTAGCAGGTCCAAAATTTCCTGCAAGAGGAGCGGATCTGGAGCTTTCTGAGGGCTGATCCCCGGTGGATGACTCTGAGGTATGCATAGGAAAGGCAGGCAGTAACCTTGGGCAACTGTTTCCAATGCCCAAGCATCTGACGTGATAGCCTGCCATTCCGCCAGATGTTGAGTCAACCTGCCTCCTACAGGTGTCCTGTGAGGGAAGTCCTCAGAGTGGTTTTGGGGCGGCTGATGCAGATGCCGATGGTAAAGAGGCACCTGCTGTTGCTGCGGCTTTTGAATATCTACCCCGTCCACCTCGGGTAGTTCTTCTTTGTCCCCTTTGAGCCGGTCGTCCTCTACCTCTTCCGAATGCGGAGTAGAAGCGAAAGGACTTGCCCCTCGCAGAGGTTCCTGTGGGACGAAAAGGTGTCTGACGGATTGCAGCGCCTAGGGATTTTGCTGCTGCTTTTGAAGTTTGCAGTTTCTCTAAACTGTCATCCGCCTTTTTCCCGAACAAAGAAGAGCCATCGAATGGCATGTTCAAGAGCCTGGCTTGCACATCTGGGGCAAAACCAGACTTTCTCAACCAGGCGAATCTCCTGGTTGTACTTGCCACCATTGCTCTGCTGATACTGTCAGCCGAATCAATGCCCGTCTGGAAGGATTCGCACATAGCGTCTTTACCGTCCTGTATGATATTCAGGAACGCCTCCCTTTCTTCTCCCTCCGGGATGCAGTCAGCCGCAGTAGAAGCACACTCCCAAAGTTATTGCTGAATCTAGCAAGGGTGCAAGTAGCATTAACAGATTTTAACGCCATGCTACATGCCGAAAAAACTTTCTTTGCCATAGTATCATATTTTTTATCGTCCCTGTCCTGTGGGACGGTAGGGTAAGCAGTCTTGACATCAGTAGAAGATGCTGCCTGTACCACCAGACTTTCTGGGGATGGGTGTTTTGACAAAAACTCCGGGTGACTGCCGGGACGACATCTGGGGTTTCCCAGTTCGTCATAATCTTCCTCTGAAGAGCTTTATGAAAGGGCACTACAGGATCCTCCGTGGGCCTTTGTCAAGAATATCCGTGAGGTCATCTTGTTGGAAAGACTGTGAAGGTGCAGACCACCCCATAAACTCTGTGATCCTGGCCATTAAGGCTCTATAGGGGGTTTCAGCATGCTCCTCCGGGTCTGGCCTAGCAAACTCCACCTCAGGGGAAGTGTCTAACCCACTTGCCTCATGTAAGGAATCATGAAGATCCTTTAACCTGCGTTCTTCAGAGGATAACTCCTCTCTAACTGGAGTTGCAGGTCCCTGCAACTCAAATGGGTCTTCCTGTTCAGACAATTCACCCTCTTCCATAATTGAGGACATAGTTCTCAATTGTTCTGAACTCATAAAGGGTGTAAACCCCATCTCCAAGGCAAAGGGTGCCAAACTTGTCATAATCGGCCTCGAAAACGTCGATGTCGTCGACGCCGAAGGATTCGGGCGTGGCGTCGTAAACAAAGGCGGAGGCCTCGATGACCTCGAAAGAATTGGGATTCTGCTCAAGGAAGTCAACAATCTCGACGCCATCGAGGACCTGGGGATAGCCACTGGGTGTGTCGTAACCGTGACTTTTCTTGGTGTCGACGCCGGTGTCGAAGATGGCGTCAAGTCGACAGACCCGTGTGTCGAAGGTCCCTTCGACAACAGCGTCGAAGACACCGACCTCGGCGTCGATGGAACCATCAAAGAAGGTTTTGAGGTCATAGTCTTACTTGAGGGTTCGAGACGCGCTCGAGAAGTTTCCTTCACCGGGTACTGCGATTTGCGGCGTTTTTGACCTTCAGGTCTTTCGACCAGAGCATCGCTCTCGCCAGTCTTCGAGGGGGTCGAGGCCGCTTTCTCGAAGACGCTCATCATATTTTTGCGGAATTCCTCCCATTCAGCCTGAGAACTATGTTTCGTGGGGCAAGGGATTCTCTTTGGAGAAGCAGAGGAAGAGGAAGACGGAGAAGGGGATCTTCGACGTCTCCTCTTCGAGTGCTTCGATCTCGAGGAGTGATGGGACCCACTCCGAGACCTGGAGCGCGCATGGTGACGAGGAGACAAATGTCTCGACTTCGTCGAGGAAGAAGAAGCTTTAAAAGTCTTACCTTTCTCCAGCTTCCCCCTACGCTCCTTCAGGGCCTTAGCTGTCATGGACATACAGTCCTCGCACTCCGAACAATGGTATTCAGCTCCCAAACACCACAGACAAACTCTGTGAGGGTCAGTCAGCGACATCTTTTTCCCACAATCTCGGCATTTTTTGAAGCCGGACCGAGGAGTTGTCGGTTCCGACGAAGAAGCCATCAAGTACGGATCGAATAACTCTAGGTAAATAGGATTAACCTGACAAAACTGAGCAACTGTATTCCGAGACACTGAGTAAGCGCGGAAAAACGGAACTGAGCAATGGACGCTGCGCACGGCCTTTATAGGCAGGATGACGTCGACGTCAATACGGCGGCTGTCGAGGGACATCGACTCGGAGGACGTCGACGCGCAGCGCCCTCTAGAGAAAAATTTGCCGAGGCCAGCAGAGCTGGAAGGAGATATCCAAGATAAGGAATACGTCGGAGGACACAATCCCTTCGAAATACAGTGTTCTGCAATCTACAGAGTGTTATTGGGAAAGTACATGCTTACAAAAACCCCAAAAGGTGCTATTGCACATGTATGTATTTGTTTGAAAGATGTAGGCCTGTTTTATGCGTGCAATGTCTCCACACCAGCCCAACAAAATGCCACACCCGAGAGGATCTTCACATTTTGTTTGTAACTTTTAAGAGCAGAGTAGCGGGCCATATAGCTTTGAGCTGTAATTGATGTTGGACCAAATCTGCTCTGCTACATTATCTTTGTAAGTAAAGGCAACCATGTCAGCCTGGCTCACTACGTAGAGTATTGGAGAAAAGTATCAACGCCCCTTCCTGTGACCCACACCCTCAGTACCTATAGTCCCCACTGTCCCATTCCCATGGGCAGTATGCTGGAAACGGTAGTATGTGGCACGTGCGCTTCTCCAAGTACGGCGAGGGCCGTGCCCCAATAAAGCAGAAACAGTCCTTCCCTATCCACCATCTTCTTTCCAGCACGCCCTCACTGGGTACTGTTAAATAGTCACACACGCATCCACCAATCACATTGAAGAGCTCTCCAAATAACACTATCAGTTCTGTTCAACAGTCCTCTGCGTACACACCACACCCAGAAACGTTATTGTGCAATCCCTTACCCTCCATAGTCCCATTCCCATGCCCGCCATCCTCAAAAGAACCGGATGTGGCTTTCGTGCTGCGTGCGGGAATAAATTGCAACCAGGGTAGGGGATTTCGTCTTGAGTGGTGGCTCTGAAAAGAGCCTTTTTTTTTTTAGGTGCTTCTAGAGAAACACCTTTATTTTCAACACCTCCTGTAGATGGGCAAACAAAAGAGCATCACCAATGCTGGACACAAATGCCATTTGCATGGAAAAAGTCTGCATTTCGAGAATTAATGATCTCATTGTTGCAGAAGAACATCACACGAGCCGACAAAAAAATAATAATCACACATGCTTCTGTCGATGAGACTCCTTCCAACCTCTGACTCGGAACAACATACATTAGGATAGTCCCATACTCTTTTTGGTGGTGGTAGGACTGAAAAAACCACCTGGGCAGTGGGAAAAAGCCTCTTCACTGCATTCATCAACCTCTTCAGTCGATGGAACAAACCGGAACAAGCCACGTAACCCAAATGCATGCCGACATAATGCACAACATGAACAGTAGCGAAACTGGCCACTTGTCTGCAAAGTGCATGCATATCGGCGAAACTGCGGACATGGACAGCGCACCACAATGCGCCCACTCCTTCCAAACCGAAATTGCCATCAAGTGTCTTTCCTGGGCATACTTGTGCAGCTCTATCATAAAGGCATAACCCAAAATCAACACAGTGCGTTTCTCCATGTCAGCCCGCCTCACTAGGCAAAGTAATGAAAAACAGTATTACCACCCCTTCCTGTGAACTGCACCCTCAGTGCCCGATTGGATAATCCCCACAGCCCCATTTCCATTGGCCAGCATGGTGAGAAGCGCAGGATGTGGTACGTGCGCTTCCCCAAGTACCGCGCCCCAGTAAAGCAGGAAAAGTCCTTCCCTTTCCACTATTTTTTGTCCAGCACTACCTCGTTGGGTACTGTTAAATAGTCACACACGCATCCACCAATCCCATACAAGACGTCAGCATCCAACACTGTCAGTTCTGTACAACACTTCATATGTACAGTTACACAATCAGACTGCAAGTGTTGTGTCATTTGAAAGCATGTCAAGTAGAAAGTAACTTTGAAAGATTTCTGCATCCATAGTCATCCACATGAGCACCCATCACCACAAAGTAGAGGTATGAATACTTTTTCTGCAGTATGTTTACAACTCTGTTATACGTGCCTCTGAGCACGGTATCTGTCACTGAAAGTCCATTACGTACTTAAACATACTGTTTTTTTTCTCCCATCACCTACCATCAAGTGGCCCTTCAATGTTATACGCTTTCAACGTTTCCATTTAACCATATCGCCCATTGGAATATCGAAACAGGAACTCTTCTTTCCTTCCGACAAAGCTACAAATTCTTTTCCTCACTAACCCATCTCTTACATAAATGGTAAAAATATGGCACCAAAACCAACATTGAATGTATCTTACCAACCTAAACTAAGTTCCCAAAAGCTTACAGTCTCCACAGCTGTGGTTCTCTCTAGGTTGTACTATTGCAACAGTCTCTTTCTAAATCTGCCTGCTTCTACTCTCTGCCCTCCACAACTCACCCAGAACAGGACTGCACGACTTGCCCTTGGATTCAAGCCCAGGGATCTTATCTCTCTGGGACTGAAATGTCTGCACTGGTTCGCCGTGACTGCAAGGATTAAGGTCAAAACCCTCTGCATTATTCACAAGGCCTTCTGGGTCCTGGGGCTTCAATACGTTCAACTCTCAATTCCTAAATATCTCCCTGCTCGAACTCTTACCTCATCCGTCTCCAACTCCCTCAGGGTCAGTTGTTTATCCAAGCAACCAGTTGGTGGTAGATCTCTTTCTTCGGCTGGGGTCTCCCTCTGGAACAGCCTCCCTGCCTCCTCCTTGAAACTTGAGGAGAACAATATGCGGTTCCGGAAGCGCCTCAAAATCTTACTCTTTGCTTCTGCTTTTTCTCCCCCTCTCCCCTGCTGACTTCGTGGCTGAAACTGATTCTGTACTGGTTATCTGGCCACCCTCTGATCTCGGGCCCAGGCCACCTCCCCCCACCAGTCGCACCCTTGCACTGCCTTTCTGGCAACCACAGCACTTGGGGACTGTTTTCTGTATCCCTAACAGTCCCACCACCTAATGCCTGCACTTATCCTTGCACTTGCCACCAGTGGCCTGGTATTTATACTTATTGTCATTTATTTTTCTTCCCATGTACTGCATGCACTTTCCCCTCCCCTACCCACGCACTTGCGCAATCTGAGTGACACCTGGCCTAGATGGATTGTTGTCTCCGTCTCCCCTCTGTTCCTCCTCCCTTGCCTCGTCGCGCGCTGAAACACTTGTGTATAGGCGCATTAGAAATAACATATCATATACAGAAAATGCATTCATAACAGGATGCCTGCCACTTATCTTGTACACTTCACAGAATGTTTTTCCGCAGTAACCCATTTACTAAAAAATTCAGAAAAATTATTGCGCAAAAGCAGCACTGAATGTATGTTAGCAACTTCAAACAAGTACAGACAGTGCATGCATGCAAACAGGATGCCTACCCCTTACCTTGCACACTTCAACCATAGACTTCTGCATTTCTCTGTACAAATAGACCTTTGGCCACCGTTTTTGCATACACACCACAACCAGAAACCTTATTGAGCAATGCCTTAGCCTCCACAGTCCCATTTCCATGGCTGCCATCCTGAAAAGGCTCGGATGTGGCACGTGTAATCCTGAAACTACTGTGGAATCCGCAGAGTTATCGTGCTAGGAACAGGTGTGGGGGAAGAAATGTGAAACAGGGTAGGGGACTGGGTCTTTAGTGGTGCCTCTGAAAAGATTAATCTTTTTATTTTGGGTGTTTTTTTATGTTTGTTTACGTGCTTGCAAAAAACCTTTTTAGTTTTTTCTCTTTGTATGAGTTTGTTTGCTTCTCAAATTTTTACCGAATTATGGTCAACGCTTCTTGCACGGTGTAAAAGAAAATAGCACAGCCAATAGCATACAAAGAAGTGCCATTTGCATGGAAACAGTGCATATGTTGTGAATTCATGATCTCATAGTGGGTGGAGAACATCCCATCAGTGCACATAAATACACACATGCTTCTGTTTAGAAGACCCCTTCCGAGCTCTGCTTGGGGACAAATTACACCGGCATGGTCCCAAGCTCCTCGTGGTGGTATGCATGAGAAAACCACCTTGGCAGTGGGAAAAAATCTGCATCACTGCATTCATCAACATGTTCAGGTGACTGAGCAAGTGTCCACATGACATGTAAACCAAATGTTTCCCCCCATAATGCACCACGACAACTTGAACAGAAGCGACAGAGGCCAAATATCTGCAAAGGTGAACCATACTGCCGAAACTGCACTCATACAGACTGCGCCACAAAGCCTACACTCCTTCCAACCCCGAATTAGCAGCAATGGCTCTTTGCACAGCATACCTGTGTAGATCTAGCACGAAGGTATCAACCACGATCAGCACGGAGTGGCTCTCCATCTCTGCCAACTTCAGTACACAGAATATTGGGGAAAAATAGTACCGTCCCTTCCTGTGAACCACACCCTGAACACCTGATTGGATAATCCGCACAGTTCCATTTCCATGACCACCAAGCTCAGGAGCGCTGCATGTGCGCTTTCCCAGCTACAGCGAGGGCCGTACCCCAGTAAAGCAGAGGGAGTCCTTCGTCCCATTCCACTGTTCTGTTTGCAGCACTCCCTCAGTGGGCACTGTGAAATATTCACACACGCATGCACCAATCACTTCTGCACCCAACACTATTAATTCTTCACAGCACTCCATATGTACCGTTAAACATTCAGAGTGCAAGTCTCAGGTGATTCGCAAGTACCGCCAGTAGAAAGTTCTGTGAAACTATCCAAGACTTCTGCATCCAGATTCCTCCACATCGCCAAGGGTGGGGGAATATATTTCAAGCAGGGTAGGGGATTTCGTCTTTAGTGGTGGCTCTGAAAAGAGCCTTTTTTATACGTGCTTGCACAGAACCTGGTTTGTTTTTGCTCTTTATCTCCGCTACCATTTTCTTTTCCTCCTTACATTTTTACAGGATTCTCTTCAAGACGTCTTGCACAGTATAAAACAAAACAGCATTGCCAATGGCAGTCAAAGAAATGTCATTTGCATGGAACCAGTGCAAATTTCGCTCATTAATGATGTCAGTCGGTGGAGAACATCCCTGCACTGCACATAAAGTGACATGCTTCTGTTTATAAGACACCTTCTGACCTCTGGCTGGTGACAAGTTACACCAGCATGGTCCCAAGCTCCTCTTGGTGGTATGGATGAGAAAACCACCTTGGCAGTGGGAAAAATCTGTATCACTGCTGTCACCCACTTCTCTAGGTGACGGAGCAAACGTCTACACGGCATGTACCCCAAATGTAGCACTCCATAATGCACCACGACAACATCAACAGTACTGACTGAGGCTAAACATTTGCAAAGGTCCACCATAGCGCCGAATCTGCACTCAGACAGTGCCCCAGAAAGCCTCCACTCCTTACAACGCAAAATTAGCAGCAATGCCTCTTTGCACAGCATATCTGTGCAGATCTTGCACAAATCTATCACCCACGATCAGCACTCTGCGTCTCTCCATCTCTGACAATCTCACTACACAGAGTATTGGGGAAAAAAATATAACCGCCCCTTCCTGTGAAGCAAACTCTCGACACCTGATTAGATAATCCTGACAGTTCCATTTCTATGTCCACCATGCTGAGAAGGGCAGAATGTGACATGTGCGCTTTCCCAGTTACAGCGAGGGCCGTGTCCCAGTAAAGCAGGGACAGTCCTCCTTCCCTTTCCACTATTGTATTTGCAGCACTCCCTCATTAGGTACTATTAAATAGTCACACAGGCATGCAGCAATCGCATGCAAGACCTCTGCATCGAACACTCATTTCTGAACAGAACTCCATATGTACCGTTACACACTCAAGAGTATACGTCTCGTGTCATTTGAAAGCGCCTCTAGTTAAAAATTCTCCAAAAGTATTCACGCTTTCAGCATCCAGATTCACCAGGAGCAGCACCCATCACCACCAACTACAGGTAGCAATATTTGTTTTCCTCCCAGCACTGTAGTAAGTGCAAAGAACCAATACTTCAAAGTGCAGTACAGTAGTCAGTAATCTGCGCAATGCACACTACCCGAGAACATAAAATGTCTAGTTGAAACCTATCCACTTGTATACACACAGTTTTTCAACACACCACTCAGTGGACACACGCAGAAGTGTTCACTCCATAAGCTCCAGCCATGCACTAAAAACTCTAGGATGTGCTAACAGTCACCAGACCCATGGAACCAACAATGCATGTAATGCTCACAAACGACAAACAGAACGCAACAATGTGAAGCCTGCTTGCAAGCAGGCCACATAGTTGTCGGTGCAAGGACTCCAGCCATTCATCCAAGATGCTAGGGCCTCAACGCACACAACACAGCCTAGTACACCCGATGTTTAAATGCTCATGTCATGTGCAATGCACTCCCCATCTGCAATTGAGCCTGCCAACTTTCACCCTGCCACATCTTTGCATGCATGCATGTCTTCATGATGTTGCGTTGGGTGTGGTGAACGGTATGTGGGTGGCTGTATACATTGTCCATATTTTAAATATGTCATGCCGAGGACTTCCTTTCATGACACAATATGTTGAAGCACTTCCAAAAGCAAGGTTCTTATAAGGGGCAAACGCAAATGGTCACATGTGGCTCCCTAATGTGCAACACATGCAATGACCTCCACCATATGGTATTGTATGCATATCAGCTCACTTCTGCTGTTCTACCACGTCTAAAATGTTCTCCACAACCATTATTTGAAGGGCACCACCCTCAGAGAGATTCATACCTAAAACTGCACGTCAGCATTATGGTGTGGTGGCTGTGGTGAAGGCCTAGGCTCTTAGGTGTATGTCCTACAGCCTATAGCCTTTTGCCATGCACCCAACAATGTAGGCCTTGCCCACATCCAGTGCAACATAACAGAGCCATTCAGGCAAACATGTGGCCAGGTACCACAATCGTAACATAGGCAGCGACACTTCTACCCAACCCCCGCACCATATTACAGTGATGCATGCAAACATGTAACAGATAGCAGAATGCACAAACATACCATAGTCTCCGGCACCCCTACCCACTTCTATTCACGTAGCATTGTATTACTGCCAACCTAACCACAAATTCTTCACAACAGTGGCACTGCTCCCAGCACTATATTACGTGCAGAAAACTAATACTTCATAGTGCAGTACTGTAGTCGGCACTCTGCGCAATGGAGAGTACCCAAGCCGATAAAATATGCAGTTCAATTCTATCCACTTCTATGCACACAGTACTTCAACGCTGCATCCAGAAGGGTGGCTTCTGTGGAGGGGGAAAGCAGAGCGGCATCCCACGGAGAGGGTCAAGTCTGCAGCAGGCGGCTTCCCCGGTGCCAACAGGCATACACAGGCTGGTGAAGTGAGCCTTTCCTTCGTCATGGGCAAGGTTCGCTAGTCAGCTTGGAGGGGGCAGGGCACATCTTGCAAGCGGCCAATCTGGTCGCAAGTAGGTCGGTACCACAGCCAATGAAGCTGTGTGTCAGCAGGCATTGTTGGAGGGCTGGTGGTGGGTCAGCCATCTTGAAATGTTACAAGGCTCCTGCCTCGAGGTGTGCTGTAGGTCTGCCTGCTGAGGGCGTCTCCCAGGCCAGATGGAGCAGGGCCTGCAACTTCTCCTCAAAGCAGCCAACAGGCACAGACAGGCTGTTGATACTCGGGCAAGAAATGATTCTCAGGTGGAGCCAGCATTTCTAAACATTTGTTTGTAATGGTACCATCAGCTTCCCCAGGACCTTTCATGCACTGATTGCTAGTCTATGCAGATCCACAATCTTCACACATTACTTACCCAGTGGTAGTCTTTCTGTGGAATGAATCTGCTTAAGTCACATGTGCCGACCCATCCTTCCCACAGTGGGAGTGAAGGACACAGCAAAACATTTTTAGATGAAGGGTACTACAAATGTCTTCATGCAAACTTCAGTTCAGAAAAATAACAATGTTAAGATGTTGACGTGTGAAGGAGCATTGGTACTGGACGCGTAATGATAGGGATAGTATTACAGCTACACCTCCATCAATGTCTTTTTTAGACTTCGAAAACAAAATCCTCATGTAATACTCTGCACCAACGACTAGATGTCGGCCTATGCAAAGCATGCAATTCTAAGCAGATGCTGGCCACAAAAGAGATATATATATATATATATATATATATATATATATATACGGGATACATTACTCACCGTAATCGTATTTCTGATGCATGTATCTGCTTAGATTCACATGCTGTGCATAGGCCGACATCTAGTGGAAGCTGCGGAGTATTACAGTTTGTTTTTCGAAACTCGAAAATGGGCGTCGACACAGGGCGTGCCAGTAATACTATCCCTAGTGTGACGTCCACTGTACCCAAGATCCCTCACGCGTCTAGGATCCTCAGATTGTATTTTTTCTGACATGAGGTAGCATGAGGAGTAGCGTGAGTACAGATAATCCAAGCAGATAGAAAGGTAAGACTACAAGCAACCATGCGCCTTCTCTCAGAGGGGAGGAAGGGTGGGTCGCATGTGAATCCAAGCAGATACAAGTATCAGAAATACGATTACGGTGAGTAATGTATCCCTTCTGAGGCTTGTGGAATCTGCTTAGATCACATGCTGTGCATAGATTAGCGAGCAGTACCTGAAGGAGGTGGGATGTGAGAAGGGTCTTGAGCAAATAAATGTCTTAGAACCGCCTGTCCCACTTGTGTATCTGCCTTGGAATGGGTGTCAATGCAGTAATGCTGAGTAAAAGTGTGAATAGAGCTCCAAGTAGCTGCTTTGCAAATGGTGTCAAGGGGTACATTTGCAATGAAAGCCAGAGTGGCCCCAATGCCTCTAGTAGAGTGGGCTCTTGGCGTGAAAGGCAGAGTTCTTTCAGAGAGTGAGTAACACAGCTGGATACAGTTAATAATCCACTTCGAGATGGCACCTTTAGAGACGCGATCCCCCTCTCTGCCTGTAGCTACGGAGACAAACAGTTGATCTGTTTTTCTTAGCGGTCTGGTTTTATTTACATAGTAGAGGACCGCCCTACGCACATCTAGGGTGTGTAGTTTCACCTCAGCCGAGCTTTGAGGGTCCTGGAAGAAAGCCGGAAGCTCGATGGACTGGTTTACATGGAATTTTGATATAAACTTAGGTGGGAACCTAGGGTGTGTGCGTAAAACCAGTTTTTCTTTATGGACAGTAAAGAAGGGATCCTGCACTGACCGAGCCTGAATTTCACTGACCCTTCTTATAGAAGTAATAGCTACTAAGAAGGCCGTTTTATAAGTCAGGTGTTTGAGACTGCTTTTATGCATGGGCTCGAAAGGGGGTCCCATGAGCTTGGCTAGCACCACATTAAGGTCCCACCCTGGTGGTGGGTTTGAAATAGGAGGGTGAAGTCTCTTTACTCCTTCCATGTAGGCTTTAACTACTGGTACTTTCCACCACAAGACGTTGCTATGGGAAGTGGTGTATGCCGACAGGGCTGCCAGGTGTACTTTCAGTGAGTTAAAAACCAATCCTGCATCTAGCAGGTGGAGCATGTATGTAACAATAGTGGAAGGAGTGCAATCAACAGGGTTGATCTGTCTACTCTGGCACCAGATAACGAACCTCTTCCACTTGTCAAAGTAACAGTGCCTTGTGTTTGGTTTCCTAGATTCCTTTAGGATGTCCATACACCTCTGTGGTAAATTAAGATGTCCAAACTCTATGACCTCAGGAGCCATGCTGCCAGGTTCATTGAGTTGGGTTGCTGGTGCACTGTTTGACCTTGGTGCTGGGACAGTAGGTTGTACCAGGCTGGAAGTTTGATGGGGTCACACACCGCCATCTTGCGTAGGTGTGGGAACCACGGTGGTCTTGCCCACATGGGAGCAACTAGGACGAGCGTCATCGATTCTCTGTTCATCTTGTTCACCACTTTCCTGATGAGGAGTTGGTGGAAAAGCGTACGCAAACATCCCTGACCAGTTCATCCACAGGGCGTTCCCCTGGGAGTCTGGTTGGGGGAACCTGGATGCAAATCCTGGGCATTGTCTGTTTTCGCTTGTGGCGAATAAGTCTACAGTGGGGAAACCCCACTGAGAGAAGATATCTTCTATGACCTCTCTGTGTAGAACCCATTCGTGTTCCTCTGGGAGGGAGTCTCTGCTCAGAGCATCCGCTAGGGAATTGAGCTCCCCTGGAACATGTTGTGATGACAGGAAGATGTTCCGTCTGAGTGCCCATATCCAGATTTTCTGGGCAAGCTTGGACAGATTTGGCGAACGAGTCCCTCCTTGCTTGTTCAGGTAGAACATGGCTGTTGTGCTGTCCGTCCGGATTTGCACTGACAGGTTTAGTAGGTGGGGCTCGAACGCTTGAAGCGCTCTGAATACTGCCAGAAGCTCTAGCAGGTTGATGTGGTTCTTGGCCACTGAGGGAGACCAGAGACCCTGAGCTGTGTGGTGGAGATGGTGAGTTCCCCACCTCGTCAGACATGCATCGGTAGTGACTACTGCCTGTAAAAGGGTTTCCCCTGTGCGAGATTCTCTCTTGTCCACCAGTGAAGGCTTTGTACTAGTGTTGGCGAAACGACCACTAGATCGTCCCACTGACCACTTGCCTGAGACCACTGTTTCGCCAACCATTCCTGCATGGGGCGCAGGCGCGCGTGGGGGACCAGGTAAATACATGATGCCATCATGCCTAGTAAACGCATTGCTTTGCGTACCGTTATTTGGCGACCGGACTGATAATGCGGAATTTGCAGTAGTATATTCTGAATTCTTTCCTCTGAAGGAAAGGTCAACCCCTCTCGAGTATCTAGGATTGCTCCTAGGAACTGTTTGGAGGTGCTTGGCACCAGGCTTGACTTTTTCTCGTTGATTGAGAAGCCTAACTCGTGGAGGAGGTCGATAGTCCCTTCAATGTTTGTCTTGCAAATTACTGGGGTTTACCCCGTTATGAGCCAGTCGTCCAGATAAGGGTACACAGGGATTGCCTCCCTGCGTAGGTGTGCAGCCGCCACCACCAGTACCTTGGTGAATACCCTTGGTGCTGAAGCTATCCCGAAGGGCAGTACCTTGAATTGGTAGTGTCGACTGTCCACCTTGAAGCGCAAGTACCTTCTGTGCGCTGGGAACATGGAAATATGAAAATAAGCATCTTTCATATCCAAGGTTGCCATGTAATCCCCCTTTTTTAGGAGGGGGATTACCTCTTGTAGCGTAGTCATACGAAACTTTTGGGGCTTGACATACTTGTTGGCAGGCCCTAAGTCCAATACTGGGTGCATTGTCAAATCTTTCTTTGGCACAAGGAAGTAAGTTGAATAAATACCCTTGTTTACCTGGTGTCCCGGGACGAGTTCTATCGCGTCCTTTTCTAGCAGAATGGCGATCTCCTCGAGGAGAATCTTCTGATGTTCTAAAGAGTGTACTCTTTGTCGTGGAGGATGGTTCCGGGGACGCTGCAGTAGTTCTATACTACTGTGGATACTGTTGACAGCACCCATCTGTCTGATGTGATCCCTTCCCAAGCCTGGGTGAAGTTGGAAATGCGTCCCCCTACTCGGGTTGCGTGAGAAGGGACCCTGAACTGAGCGTCACTGCTTTGGTGGAGGCGTGCCGCCTCTCTTGCTGGGGCCGCCTCTGCCTTTACCACAACCTCTCCTATTAGCCCTGCCGTAACCCTAGGTAGACTGTTGGCTGTTGTTCCACTGTGTACCCTGCCCCTGGGAATAGTTAGATCCTCTCTGGGAATTTTGGCCGCGTGGGCGACGAAAATTACTATTCCCTCTCTGGTTAGGGGGTTTATTGGTTAACTGGCCAAGGGACTTGAGTGTCTCGTATTCGTCCTTGGCATTCTTCAGTGCGTCTTCGACCGCCTTACCAAACAACAGATCGGCTTCCACCGGTTTGTCCAACAATGATGCCTGGATTTCTGCCTTAAAACCAGACTGCCGTAACCACGCACCCTCCATACGCACCTTGAGGCAGCAGGCTGTTAAGTGTAGGAAATGTATAAGGTGTACCTATATACCAATAGTGTAGAGTATGTACAACCCCCCACTCTCCCTACTTGCAGGGCCGAGGCCAGAGGCCTTCCAAGCCCCGGGCCGAGGCCAGAGGCCTTCCGAGGCCCAAATCCGTCGTGCAACAGCCGACGGTCGATTTCTTCTCCAGCTGGCGTCGAGTGTCGAAGTTCGACGTTGGGATAGGGAAGGATGTAAATAAATTCATATTTTAGCAAAAGTATGGCTAAGGCCAGGGGACTCCGCAAAATGCTTCCGACCAGTATGGCGGAAAAAAACAATCTGAGGATCCTAGACGCGTGAGGGATCTTGGGTACAGTGGACGTCACACTAGGGATAGTATTACTGGCACGCCCTGTGTCGACGCCCATTTTCGAGTTTCGAAAAACAAATACTCCGCAGCTTCCACTAGATGTCGGTCTATGCACAGCATGTGATCTAAGCAGATTCCACAAGCCTCAGAAATATATATATATATTGAAACAGCAAAATAATTGATTTGTCCCAATTGACACAGAGCCCACTATACAGTTCGTAGAATTTCATTGCCAGGGGGCCAGATCTTCGAGGTTCCCCCATATATAACAATAGGTCCGCAGCATACAAGGGTACTCTTCTCGCGCCAAGGGCCACATAAACCCTTTCAGTAAAGGTTATCCATGACACCAAATCGCCAGGGGTTCCATGGCCAGGACAAAAAGCATTGGGTAGAGGAGGCATCCTTACTGCATTCCACGTTCGAACTGGAACCCATGGGAGATCGATCCGTTGACCATGACCGCTGCCATGAGGCGTGTACACAACAGTTTCACCCATTGCAGAAAACTGGGTACTACCCCCATTTTAGTCGGCACTGCCCAAACAAATTTACCAGTGGATGGTATCAAACACTTTCTAGAAGTCAACTGTGACCCTGATAGGGTCTGGGATATATCCTACTCGGTGTAGAGCGATACAGAGCCTGTGGATATTCATACGGGTGGCTCAATCTGGCAGAAATGTGATCTTGTCAGGGTATATCCACTGAGTATGCACAGTCAGCAATCTGCTGGCGAGATTTTTCGCTAATACCTTTGTTTCTACGTAGAGTAAAATCGGCCTATAAGAAGCTGTCAACTGGCGCTATCTTTTTTAGGGAAGACCACAATATACGCCTGGCGGAGATCTGGAGGTAGTAGTTTGCCTGCATCATCTTTGCTTTACTGTTACATAGATAGCAGGGGTTTAGAACCTTTTACATAGCTCCACAAGGAAAACATTGGGTCGCACGGATTTACCCGAATGGAGTGCTATGATCGCTGCAACCACCTCGTCTTCCGTGATGTCCGACTCCTGGGCATCTCTCTGATCAGTTGTGATGTTGAGAGTGGGAAGTTCATCTAATAGATCGCATATTCTGCTTCGATCCTGTGGCACATCCTACAGCCAAGCATAGTAAGTAGCAAAGATCTTTCAGATTTCGCCATCATCTGTGACGACTTCCCCAGTAGCCAATGAACACCCCAAATAAATATTGCAACATGTTAGCCTGCTTCTCGGGCCAGGTGGCCAGCAGTTTACCTGCTTTTCCCAGGTCTCGAAAATTGTAGCCTGAGATGCAGTTAGGGAGATCATGTACATGCTTCATCCCCCTCAGTGAGGCCCACAGCAAACTTTTCTGGACTTCTGGACCGTTTTCTTTAATCCTGAATGAGTGGAGCATTATCCCACTCATTCATCCTTATGGGCTCTGTCTTTTGGAACTCTGTTCTCTGTTTTTCACCTATACTATGGAGTCTACTTTTCTCCATTTCTCTTTTAAGGCATCTGTATTTTATTATTGCAGCACACAGCTCCTTATGGGCAGTGTTGCTGGGAACCATTTAGGTTTTCCTTTGAGATTCTTTTATTTATCTTATAGTAATTAGAGTTCTTAATGACAGACAGATACAAAGTATCTCTCCTTAAACTGTGTATTCTGAGGTATTGGCGCACACACCACTTTATGTGGAGTGTCAAAGGGATATTTAGTATCCCAGTTCTCTCTGGTCCTGCAACTTTTTAGTCACCTAGACAACCTTATAGTTATGGCTGGTGGCAGTGGACTTGCTCTACCGACTAATGTGTTATTTTGTAACTGCAGACTGTATTCACAGTCTTGATTGTGCACAAAAGGGGCACCTAAGTGCTACTTTGGGGCTTCTATCTGTTTCTGCTACTTCTAGCATGGTTTATTTCCTGTATAAGCAAGTGCCTAACAAGCAAACAAATTATTTTTTTTAAAAAAGGTTGTCCTTTCAACAAGTTTTCTTTTGTCCACCATTTTAGTGCCAAGACCAGTGTCAGACCCATTTGCCTTCTGCTTGCAGAAATTGCTCCTCCAGCCATTGCTGCACTGTTCGGATGCATTTGGAACGATGAAAATAGAAGAAGCCATCATGACTAGCAGACTTCATTACCAATCTGACTTATCCGAAGACAGGCTGAATAACAAGGCATTTGGCACAATACGATTTGCACCCTTCCGTGTGGAGGGGAAATGATTGCTAGTTGGGTATTTATACTTCCGCACAAAAATTGTTTGCTTTGGAACTAGTCTGGATTTCTTTTAGCCGACTGAGAAACCTAGACATGGGAGTAGATGTGTGCATATGACAGTTGTTTGTTTCCCCGTTATTAAACAGTCCAGATAAGAGTAAACTGGAATGCCCTCTCTGCGAAGGTGTGCTACAACCACTGCTAGTACTTCTATGAACACCTAGGGTGCTAAGCAAATTTCAAAAGGGAGTTATTTGAATTGGTAATGTGTCTGTTCTAGCTTGAAACAAAGATACTTTCAATGACCTGGGAACATTGAAAACATGAAATGATGCATCATTCACAACTAAAGTAGCCACAGTCGGTCATTTGTGGCTTTACATATTTGTTTGCAGGTCTTAAGTCCAATACTTGGTCTTTTTGTTTGGTCTCCCTTGGAAGAACAAGTTACTCTCTTACCTGGTAACATTCTTTCGATGGGATGGTCCGACGACGTATTCCATATCTATGACGTAATCACCACAGTTGTGCTGCTTCGGAAAATCTTCGGCCTCTGCGTCCTGCGTCGATGACATCGATACGCCGCCCTCGAGGACCTCCTCGGACGGCCGAAGTCACTGGATGTTAGAAGTAGGACGCACAACGCCCGTAGCCTCAGTTGTAGTTTTTTCCCAGAACGTGTGGCACCAGTCTTCTGCCAGTCTGACGACACAAAGCCTTGCGGAAACGTAAGCTGCAATTGCATAAGAAATTCTGTAGCGGGGAAGGCAGGGAGGGAGCGACAGGTAAGTGAGTAACTTGTTCTTTGAGGAGGTTGGGTCCTCCGGCATATTTCATATCTATGACAAACTCCCAAAGCAGTACCAATGCAAGGAGGTGGAAAAATAATTTAGTAAACAGAAATTTAGAGTGCCCAATCAAATTGCAGAGTAAAGGACCGCCTTGCCAAAGGCCAGATCCTGCCCACGGATGGAATCGAGGGAGTAGTGACGTACAAAAGTATGTACCGAAGCCCAGGTGGCTGCATCACAGATGTTACAAATAGGAACACCCCTCTGTAGGGCAGTAGAGGCAGCCATAACCCTGGTAGAATGGGCTCGCAAGCCGACCGGTGGGTCCTTAACCGCCAAGCGGTAACACTCAGATGGCCAGAATAATCCAGCGAGACAAAGTCGGTTTCGTCACAGCTTGTCCCAAACGCTTTCCAGCGTAACCAATGAAGAGTTGATCGTCCACTCTGACCCGGGACATGCGTGAAATATAAAAGCTTAACGCTCTCCTAGGATCAAGCCTATGAGCCTCTCCTCTTCCTTACCAGGATGTGGAGGAGGATAAAACGCCGAAAGAACAGCCTTCTGGCCTAAATGAAATTCCGACACCACCTTCGGAAGAAAGGAAGGACGAACTCTTAGGACAACCCTGTCCTTATGAAACACAGTGAAGGGTGGCTCAACTGAAAGTGCCTGTAACTCACTCTCCGAGCGGAAGTGACCGCAACCAAAAATACAGTTTTAAGAGTTAACAGTCTCAAAGGGCATAAATGCAAAAGCTCAAACGGAGCACCCATCAGAAACTTGAGAACAAGGTTCAAATCCCAACCGGGCACCTGGAAAGGTGACAGAGGGAACACATTAGTGAGCCCTTTCAGAAACTGAGAAATGAAAGGAATTTTAAAATAGGAACACTCTTCAGACGAGCACTTAAATATTGACAGCGCTGCCAGGTAACCTTTAATGGTACCCACTTGCAAGCCCCTGTGGGCCAAAGAAAGCAAAAAAGACAGAACCATGGGAATGTCACATGCAAAAGGATCCACGTTCTTAACCCTGCACCAGTTGCAGAAATGACGCCAACGGCACAGGGATTTTGTTGCGGGCCGTCTGGCCGAAAGCACCACCTCCATCACGTCTTCAGGGAGGTCCCAATCCTTATACCTCAACCTTTCAGAAACCAAGCGTGAAGGTTGAGGGATCTGACCTCTGGATGGAGAACCTGACACCCCTCCCGTCAGAGCAGATCGTCTCGGTAGGGAAGGCGACGTGGAGGGCAGATGGACAAGTCGCGAAGGTCCGGGTACCACGTCCTCCGGGCCCACGCCGGTGCAATGAGGATCATCCGGGAACCGAACCTCCGTAACCTCTGCAGTACTTGCGGGATGACAGGGACTGGAGGAAACGCGTACAGCAGTGGGAATGACCACTCCACCACAAACGCATCTCCTAAGGCTCCTTTTGGAGGAAATTCCTGCAAGCAGAACCTCTCACACTTCCGGTTGACACTGGCGGCGAAGAGATCCACTTGAGGGGTCCCCCAAAGGGCAAAGATCTCCACGAGAATCTCCTGAGCCAACTCCCACTCGTGGGAGATCGCGCTCTGCCTGCTCAGAGCGTCCGCCGTCTCGTTTTCGTCTCCGGCCACATGAACTGCTGAGATCGAAACTTCCTGCTGGATTGCCCAGAACCAGAGCTGCATCGCCTCCCTGCACAGAGGAAATGACCCCGTGTTGTCCGTCAGAATCAGGACATTCTTCCCTCGCTCAGTCGGCAGAAAAGCCTTCAGGGCTAGCCTGACGGCCCTCAGCTCCAACAGATTGATATGGAGTCTGGACCCCGACAGAGACCAACAACCGCTGACTGTCAACTTGTTGGCATGAGCTCCCCATCCCGTGAGGGATGCGTCCATCACAATCGTTACCTCCGGCAGGGTAGCCAAAATGGAGACCCCTCCATCAGATTGTTTTTGACGGCCCTCCACAGAAGGTCCTGGGCGACCGAGGACGGCACCTGAACAGGGTCCGACAACCTGGCGGAGGACTGAGACCACTGGAGCTTGAGTGCCCATTGCAAGGATCTCATCCGCAACCTGGCCTCTGGCATCAGAAGAATGCAATCTCAAGAACTCGAACGCAGGGAGACTCTGGGCAAGCTGAATCTTGTGCACCATCTGCTTAATGTGATGAGCCCTCACCTGGGGAGGAAAACACTGCCCCACGGACGTGTCGAGCACAGCTCTGATGTACTGGAGCCTCTGAGTTGGTGTCAAATGGGACTTCTTTAAGTGGAGGTAGAAGCCCAGCTTGTGGAGGGAGTGGCAGGTGACTGACAGATGATCCAGGACTTGCTTGGGAGAGCACGTCCTGATCAACCAATCGTCCAGTTAGGGGTAGACGTGAATCCCCCCTTTCCTGAGGTGCGCTGCCACCACTACCATGAGCTTGGTGAAGACGCTCGGAGCGGAGGTCAATCTGAACGGCAGGACCCGAAACTGAAAGTGCGAGTCGCCAACCGCGAACCTCAGGTACTTCTTGTGCTTTGGATGAATCGGCACATGAAAATTAGCGTCCTTGAGGTCGAGAGACACCAACCAGTCCTGAAGTTGAAGAGCCTGGAGGACTTGAGAGAGAGTAACCATCTTGAACTTGTCCTTCCTGAGGAGTTTGTTCAAACCGCGCAAGTCCATGATGGGTCTCAAACCCCCGTCTTTCTTGGAAATCAAAAAATAAGGGCAATACCATCCCTTGCTCCTCTCCGCTACAGGCACCAGTTCTATGGCGCCTTTCTCCAGCAGGGATTGAATTTCCTGCGCAAGGAGCGGATCCGGACTCTTCAAAGAGATTCCCCGGTGGATTGTCTTGAGGCCTCTGCCGGAAAGGAAGACAGTAGCTGTGGGTTATGATCTCCAGAACCCACACATCTGAAGTAATGGTGCGCCACTCTGCAAGATGCTGCGCCAGCCTTCCCTCAACCGGCGAACCATGGGACATGGCCTCATGACTGAGCTGAGGTGGCTGCAGCGTTGCCTGAGGGCAAAGAGGCAACAGCCCGAGCGGCCCTGGCACCTCGAGTACCTTGTTTACCACCTCTGGCACTCCTACGGTGGCCCCTTTGACTGGCAGCTCCTCTCGCTTTACCAAAGGATGAGTAATAATGAAAGGAACCTCCCCTCCATTGCTGTCCCTTAGGACGAAAAGGCGGAGGTTGGCGAACTGCAGCGCCCAACGACTTTGCTGCAGCTTTGGATGTCTGCAACCTCTGAAGGCTCTCGTCAGCCTTGCTGCCAAAAAGAGGTTGCCCGTCAAAGGGCATGTAGAGGAGCCGGGCCTGCACATCAGGAGCAAACCCCGACTTCCGCAACCAGGCAAACCTGCGTATCATGGTGCTCGCCGCCATGGACCGGCTGACGCAATCTGCCATGTCCAAACCCGACTGAACGGCCTCACACGACATCCTTGTCATCCTGAACCATGGCAAGGAAACCATCCCGTTCGTCCCCTTCGGGAATATGTTCAGCCGCTAAGGAAACAGTTCCACAGAGTGCGTGAAACGTGACAAGGCACATACGGAGTTGGCCACCTGAAGCGCCATACCCCCTGAAGAAAACACTTTCTTCGCCCAGCCGTCAAAACGCTTGTCGTCCCTATCAAGAGGGATGGTAGGATACGACGCCTGCTTTCCCGGGGCCGTAGCCACCTGCACCACCAAACTCTCCGCAGTGGGGTGCTTGGTCAAGTAGCAGGGGTCGCTACTGACTGGGCGGAATTTTCGCAGCACAGACTTGCCCACTGCCGGGAGACTCTCCGGAGCAGTCCAAGCCGCCGCCACCCTCCTCTGTAGAGCCATATGGAACAGCAGTACCGGGTCACTTGGTGGACCTTGTTCGAGGATATCCGTAAGGTCATCCTGAAGAAAATCCCCTGGGGGAGCAGACCATCCCAAGTACTCGGTGACCCTAGACATAAGGCACTGGTACGAGGAGTCGGCTGAGTGCCAGGCTCAGGCCTACAGAACTCCACCTCCAGAGAGGTGTCCAGCCCACTGGCATCGTGCAGGGACTGCCTCAGGTCCTCAATCTGGCTATGGCCCGAGAAAATCTCATCTGGCACCGTATCAGGAACCATGCCATCATCAGAGCCCTCATCCACCTCTGAAATAAACTCAAGATGGCGGTAAGAAGGCACAGAATGTGGAACAAAGCCATGCTTGACCTTGGCCAGAGCATTTCTAGGGGGTTCCACCGAGCCCCGGGGTACCCCCGTCGAAACAGCCTCGAAAGGCGCCGAGTGAATCGGCATTGACGCCGACAGCATCGATGGCGTCGACACAGGCCTCGAGGCCAGAGCCCTGAGCGTGTCCCTCGACAGCCTGGGCGCCGATGGCATCGACGACTTCTTCGGAGGCGGGGCCTCGAAAGAGTCCGTCGACGACCTCGGCGTCGGCGTCTTCCTCGAAGACACCACAGGTGCACACGGTCTCGAGCGCTTTGAGGACCGGGACCTGGACGGGGCATGACGAGAACAATTCCCCTTGTCCAAGCGGGACCTCTTCAGCAAATCTTGCCGACCACCCGAGCTCGAAGGCGTGCGAGCGGTGTCTCTCGACCGATCACGACCGACCCCACTCGGAGGCGTGGACGGACCAGTGCCCTGCGATTCGAGAATCGCTAACATTTTCTTCCCGAAGGAAGCCCATTCCTCTGGCGTTGCATGCTTGGTGGGATAAGCGACCCGCCGACGGGCGGAGTCCTCAGATGAGTGGCGGGACCGACTCTAGGACCGAGACCCACTGGACTTCCGACGATGATGCGGAGAGTCGCCCCTCGAATCGTCTGTCGAAAGCCCCGCAGACTTCGGCTTCTGTGGCTTGGACACCTTACCTACCGACAACAACTTCTTGTGCTCCCGAAAGGCTTTGGACGTGAGCGACTGGCAGTCGACAGTCATCCGTGTCATGGGCCTCCCCGAGGCACCAGAGGCAGGCGTTGTGCGAGTCCGTCACCGACATCTTGGACCCACAGTCCCTGCACTTCTTAAAGCTGGGACGCGGGGTAGAAGACGAGGTAGACATCTTCACGAACAATATACTTCACAATACGAACAGGTTCGAAGAACTGAGAAAGAACAGAAACTCCAAAGAGTCGAGGCGTGCCAAAGCGGACACGTTCGCAGAAAAAACGGAACTGAGGCTACGGGCGTTGTGCGTCCTACCTATAACATCCAGTGACGTCGGCCGTCGGAGGAGGTCCTCGAGGGCGGCGTATCAACGTCATCGACGCAGGAGCCGAAGATTTTCCGAAGCAGCACAGCTGTGGTGATTACATGTCATAGATATGGAATATGTCGGAGGACCCAATCCCCTTGAAACAAGGATGTACAGTGAATAAATACTTTTTTTTACCTGTAATAGAGGAACCTGGTATCTTGCGGCCCTGGGTTAGGTTTGGAGTATGAACGGTAGGCCTACTTGATGACAAACCTCTTGCTGAAAAGTCCTGCTTGTGATTAGAACTAGAGACTTAAGTAGCCCTTCTTTGCTTTTTCTAAAGCATCATCCGCTGCTTTCGCAAACAGCTGGCTTTTCACCAATGGCAAATCTAGAAGAGTTGCTTGCATTTCTGGTATGAAACCTGCCTGCCAAAGCCAATTGTGCATTTTAATAATAGTTTGCTCTGCTATCATACTTCCAGCAGTTTCTGATGCATCAAGTGAATTTTGAATGACTACATTAGCCAATTACTTCCACTCCTGTCAAATCTTTAACATTTAGGATTTTGAAGGATCCGAGACCAGGTGTTTATTTGATCGCATTGAGCTCTATCGTAACATGCCATTATTGCTGCAGAATTTGCAATCCAAAACTTAAGATGCAGAAGTAGCCACTTTCTTACCAAGAGCATTTATTTTCGTACTCCATCAGGTGGAATCTCTGTTGAAGCAAAGGTGGTCCCCAAAGGTGGAGCCCTTGCATATAAAATGTGTTGCTTAGTGCAGGTTTATATGTTTTCTCAACACAAGGGTTGACTGGTTTGGTTAGGGCTGGATTTGCATATTTAAAAAGTGGTATATACTGGCACATTTTCTCTTGAATGATGTCTCCAAAATAATCTATATCTTCCTCAAACTAATTTATTTCTATTTTAAACATGTTTCCAGTGATCCCAAGGTAATCATGGTTGTACCTTGGTCATCCTCAAGGAGAGGATGTAATGAGTGGATCTAGTGTCAGGTGACAGCATAAGCATACTTCTTCAGAGTAGTCCATTAACTCCTAGTTCCTCCTCTAAAGGGCTTTGTTATGTTAAGTTGCCTTTTACCGTGCACTATTACCATAGGCATGGTCTCCAGGCGCTCACGTGGCTCTGTAAGAAAGGGCAGGGGGTTAGTGAGGGTAGGTATGATATGGCATAACGCCCCTATACACAAGTGTTTCTAGGTGCAACAAGACAAGGAAGGGGGAACAAAGGGAGGGCAAAATAACAATCTCACTAGGCCTTGTGTCATTCAGATCGTGCAAGTGCGGGGAAGAGGGAAGGGAAGAAGTGCTGGGGGAGGGCAAGGGGAAAGTGCAGTTAACTCACAAGTGCAGCCAGCGGGTGGCTCATAAGTGCAGAGAGAAGGGACTGTAGGGTTGCAGATCAAGACACTTAATTGCTGGGGAGCCCGGAGGCAGTGCAAGGGCAACTGGACATGCAGGAGCCTCGGCCCAGGTTCACAGGCTGACCAGTCCGCGGAGCAGTCATGTGCATTAGCAGGGGAGAGGGAGAGAGAAAGCAAAAGCGAAAAGGAAGGTCTTCAGTTGCTTCTGAAACCAGAGGTGGTTCTTCTCTAGTTTGTGAGAACAGCAAGGCTGTTCCAGAGGGAGGCCCCAGCCAAGGAGCTAGATCTGCCCCCAACCCTCTGCTTGGAGAAGTGTCTGACCCTCAGAGTTGGAAGTAGATAAGCGAGAGCTCGAAAAGGACGATGTTTTGGAAGTGAAAGTTGGAGGTAGAGCAGTCCCAGGCCCCAGAACGCCTTGTGGCCGATGTAGAGGGTCTTGAAGTTGATCCATGAAGCCACAGGGAGCTAGTGAAAAGATTTCAGAGCTGTAGAGGTGCGATCCCTGGGCCTGAGGCCAAGGACAAGTCTCGAGTCCTGTTCTGGATAATTTGTAAAGGTCGAAGAAGAGTCGAGGCAGGAAGATTTAGAAAGAGGCTGTTGTAATATTCCAGCCCAGAGGGAGGACCAGAGCTATCGAGACAGTGAGCTTCTGGGGAAAAGTGAGAAAAGGAAAATACCTCGGAGGATGTGCAGCTGAGAATTTGACTTCTTAGAGACATCTGAGATGTGATGAGTGAAAGAGAGAGTGGAGTCTAAGAGGACACCAAGGTTCTTAGTCTCATAGGAAAGAGCAGGAACAGTGCCCAGAGTGGGCGGCTAGAGAGAGAGAGAGGAAAGGAGGGAGGCTGGTGTCCCAATGAGGAGGATGTCAGTCTTACTGTTATTAAGACACAGATCATTGCCGGCACACCATTCCTGAATTGCGGTCAGACAGTCTGGTATGAGAGAAGAAGCAGAGGTGGCTGAGGAGAGCCTGAAAGAGTCATCCGTATAACATTGAAAATTGGAGCAGAAGTAGCAATGCGGTGGCCAAGAGATGCCAGGTAGTGGTTGAAGAGCCAGAGAGAGAGGTTAGACAGCTGGGGAATACCACAAGTAGAGAGCGAGATACAAGAGAGGAAAGACCCCAGTTGGACCTGAGAGGGTCGGTGAGAAAGGAAGTCAACCAGGCCAGGGCCTGATCAGTAATGACAAGGTTGTTCCAGAGGCGATTGAGCAGGATGGCATGGTTGACCATGTCAAAAGTAGAGGAGTTTGCCCAGGAAAAGAGATGGAGATTGGGCAATAGCTAGAGAGGAAGGGTCGACTGAGGGCATGTTTAGAAGGGGGTGAACAAGAGAGTGCTTAAGGGGGAGGGGAAGGATCCAGTGGCAAAGGAGTGATTGCAGAAATCGGCAAAGGCTGGAGCAAGGGTGTCAATGTAGTCCTTTATGGTTCTGGAAGAGCAAGGGATAACCTGCTTTGACGATACCTTCATAGATCGGACTGGACTAGAAACATAGTCGGGGGTGAACAGGGGAAAGGAGGAGATGAGACGGGCTCGAACAGGACCGGAGTGGTGGTGGAGGAGGAGGAGGAGGAGGAGGAGGAGGAGGAGGAGGAAGAGGAGGTAGAGGAAGAGAGGGTGACCAGGATGTCCCGAGTTTTAGTAATCTGATTAAATGAGAAGCCAAGACCGTGCAAAGGGCCTGGGAGGGAACAGGAAAGGTAGAGACTGCAGCAGGAATTGCCAGCTCCTTGCATATTTTGAAATGTTCGGCAGAGTTGGTAGATGCCGCAGAGATGCGGGCTTGGATGTAGGCTCTCTTCTTAGAGAGGACAGAGTCTGTACTTCCTTTGGAGCAGGCTGGCCAGTTTGTCAGGGGGAACGCCCGATGCCCTCCACATCCTCTCCACCGCCCTACACTTGCGTTAAAGGGCGACTAGGTCGGAATCATACCTAGAGTTGCACTTGGATTTGGGCTTCAAGCAGATCCTCATGACAGGGGCAAGGACGTCCATAGTGTTAGAGATAGAGAGATGAAGGTTAGAGAGGGCTGTGTCAGGGTGTGAGTCAGCCAGGATAGGATAGATGTTGTACTCTTTTGTTGATGTTTGCAGCAAAAAGGAGAAACTAGCATCTATGTGTGTCAGCTTTCTAAGTGAGTTTTGATTGTGTGTACTGGCTCGTTGCATCCAGAAGAGTAAGGCCCAGTGTCTGGGTTTGTTTGCTGTATGCAAATGTTATGTTGGATGTGTGTCAGTGTGCTGTTTGGCTGGCCCTTGGGCGTGTGTGGTACTCTGGTGGTTTGCGGGAGGGAAGCAGGAACAGGGTTTGTTAGTAAATTGGCTGCCCTTACAATTCATCTAGGTGCAATGCCTTGGCTTCTTTTGACAAGATCGAAGTGCAGCGCATTGACTATCTTCGCAATTCATCTAGGTGCAGTGTATTTACTACTCTCAAACATTCTATGGGCAATACAGTGACTACCCTCACAGTGCTTCTAGTTGCCACGCACTGGCTATCCTCATAAATGTTATAAGTACATTGCATTGGCTATCTTAATAGTTCATCCAGGTAAGATACATTAGCGACCCTCAAAAATCTTTAAATGCAGTACATTGACAGTCTTCACAATTCCTCCAAGTGCAGTGTAATTGCTACCCTCGACAGACTTCTCAGTGTAATATGTTGACTATCTTCACAATTTGTCTAATATGAATACATTTGGGACCCTCAAAAATCTTCTAAGCGCACTGAATTTGCTACCCTCATAAAATCTTCTAGATACAGTTCATCTAGGTGCAATGCATTAGTTACTCCCAAAAAACTTTGAAGTGCAATACATAAGCTATCTGCACGATTGGTCAGAGTGCAATACATAGGCTACCCTCAGTGTCTAAGTGCATAACATCTGCTACCCCCAATAATCTTCTAGGTGCAATACATTGACGATCTTCAACGTATTACCTACCCTCAAACTATTCTAGATAACACGAGTGAGCTATCTATGTTCACAGTTCATCTAGGTGCAACGCATTGGCAACCATCAGTCTTCTAAGTGAATCTTAGTTTTTTTTTTAATGAGAGCACTGTCCTCACTGGCTGTTTTTCTTTTTAGTGGGTGGTTTTCTTAAAGAAATAAAAACCCACACAAACGAGGCCATCTTGTCAATAGATTACTGATCTGTTTCCTTTTATCCATTTAGTATTGGTGGGATCTGGGGGAATCTGGCATTCATCTTCCTCTGATAGGGTTCCTGAATCATGCCTTTTTTTGTTTTCAAAGAGATACTCCTCAATCCCTGTCATACCGGAAGACTGTGACTTATGTCATTTAAATGCATTTTTCAGAAACTTGATTGCTCTGTGTTTATGAAGTATGCTTCAAGCCCTCTAAACATTTGCAATGTGGCTTGTGTCCTCTGCTCGAGCCCGTACATTTTGTTTCCATTCAATGTTTCGCTGAAGTGGCTAGTGTTTTTGTGCGCGTCGGCCTTTTGTTTAGCTGAAGACAGGGTTTTGACCACTGACTTCAAGCAGCACTCCACCTCCTCGGTTTTATGCACACAGACATACACAAACATATATAGAACTGTCCGGCATCTACCGCCCACACATTAAAAATAAAAGAAGGTATACCATTTTAACAAGTGGTAATGCTATTGCAACAGTAACCGGCCAGGTAAACAAAGACCAACATATTGCAGGCCTTATGGGAAATATGACAAACCAATACAACCTCAAATACTGAGAGAATTCCCGCCTATCTCCTGAGTAACCATGGGTCCAAAGTAAGAGGAAATAAAGTAGCTTCACTTAGGTAAAAGTTGGAGTGAATACAAAAACCTCTTCCATGGCTAGAATATGACAGTTAATAGGCAAGCATGGGTAGCGACCGTTATGCAGTGCAAGTGGGTACCCCATAGCAGATTCCTACATCCAGGCTGCACCAGCAAAGACAAGGCCAGGAGCAGATGAAGGTATGGCCTTTGCCCCACCTCCCCTTGGTATAAGTGGGGGAGCAGGAGGGCAAGCTCATGTCCAGTAGACTCAAACGAGTAAGAGCAGCGACTCCAGGTTGGGGAAGTCTACTCAATCTGTTGGTCGCAGTGAAGATGAATGTCTAAAATCTAGTTCAGTTTTCAGGAGGCCATCCTAGTTATAGCGAATAGATGAACTGTGAGAGGTTAAACCCAATCAAGGTAAGCATGGAGAGTGGTCAAGGTTTTGTCTCAGGAGGGAGTATGGTCAGGGGTCACAATGAGTCCACACAGTGAAGCACAATGATACTCTATTAGAGGCCCAAAACGCACTAGAAAAATGAAGAGCAGGTAATATCACAGCACTCTTATCAAACATATATACAGTCACCTTAGGTTTGTAGAAATACATACAATTCACTTAAATTAAAACAAGGTAATTAGTGATACAGTAAGGAAAACCAGTTCACAAGAATAATACCCTAACTTTAGAAGTCCATTCCCTATGTTGAATGAGGCCTTATGCCCAAAAGTTACAAAAGCTTCTTCTCGGGAGAGCAGACAAAGGTGGGAAAGATTCTTAAGGTGTTGAACAGGTGAAGACTTCTGAATAATATTACAGATCAGTAAGATTATTTTGCCATCCTTCAGAACAAATGTTCAAAAAGCGATGGAATGGAATAAACCAAAGTTTATTCTAAGGTTTGTTATATGGGAGAGAGGGGAGGCTAAATGTGTAGCAAGTACTAACCACCCCCTGACTCAGATTTTCCCAAGTGACTGAGCAGGTCGACTAGTAGTCGCTGGAGGCATGTTTTCTAACCGTTGAATCCAGTAGAAGACGACCAGGAGCTGCAGGTGCAGAGAAGAATCCAGTGGGGTCCAAGAGCTGTGTGCAACCCTTTCCGATGAATAAATGCGGCAAGGACCGATGCACATCTCTCCAGGACACACTACTAAATGGAGGAAAGCTGGTTCCAGCGACACTGCACATGGGCGACAGCAGGCATCTCTCCATTCGCAGTCGAAGTCCTTCCCGAGCAGGATCCCTTGATGCTGGAAGCTCAAACTTGGCACAAAGACGACTTGTAGCATGGGCTGGCAACCACCAAAGTTCCGGACAAAAACGAGGAACAGTGACACTTCTTGCGAGGTAGCCCAAGTCACAGCTGGTCAGTCCACCAGGTGGCCCAAGAATGACTTCTAAGACTCCCAAAGAGTGGATCTCGAGCAGGCGTAGAGACTGGTTGCTCCCACCAGTCCAAGTGTTGAAGCACAGCAGCGGGCCTTCGCAGATCAAGTAGACAAGTAGGGATTCACCAAGCCAAATGCAGGAAGGCTTACCAGTACTCTTCAGGATACTTGGCTCCAACACTGATCTAAAGAAATGGCTGCAGGAGTCCTCTCCGTATCCCAAATCCTAGGTGGAAGTAAGTAAAGCCCACCAATGGTAAGGATCTGCACCACTGTAACACAAATGGTATGCTTTCCTAGGTGAATGCATGACCATATAAGGTATTTCCTAACCTAAAGGCAGGAGGGCGGCCAAGAAACAATATGGCCAAAGAAAAAGCAAAAAATCTTGTAGCATGGCCATTTTACAGCACTTGCCACGTTTAGTAGGCAGGCATGGTAAACAGGAATGTGCACACTAAAAGTAGTAAAAATGTAAACGTTGTCACCAGCTCGCCCTTAAACACAAAAGTAACCAAAAATCCCAAATGTCAAAGACTAGGGTGATACAAAAGTATCCCTACTGCACTGCATTGGAAGATGCTGCGTGCACTTTTAAAATGTTATTCAAACAGGTAAAAAGTAGAAGACAAAAGGGAAACGGTTTCTCAGCATTGATGGTCTGAAGGACTGATCAGTTTCCCTATGACAAAATTATCAAAATGCCAGGGAATTGAAGCATACATCTTTACTTCCCTGTAGAAGATCAGTACAGTTTTTGGGGTCCATCTAATATGGAGGGAAAGTTGGCTAAATAAATCTTTCCCAATGGCAGTGTAGAAGGGCCAGGGGTCATGAGTGCACAGTAGTTTTGGGGTATGGGTTGAGTCCTGCTGGCGGCAGACCTAGCTTGTTCCAGAACTCACGGAACCAGAAGGTGGTGGTAGCTGGACAGGAACCAGATGAATTAAGGCTTGTAGAGATGTCCCACCACAATGCTGGAGAAATGCAAACCATGGAAATGGCTGTGAGCAGTATTCAGGTGATCACAAGGTCTCCTTGCAACAAGAAGGAAACAAAGAACTTTAGCTACAGTGAGCCAACTCAGTCTGAAGGGCAAGAGCAATAGCCGAGACAGAAAGATCATGTCCCTTGGCGTCGCTCAGCATGGTGAGCCACAGGTACAGCAAATGCGTGTCCAGATTCAAGATGGGGGTCCAATCTTAGGATATGCACAACATCCAAGCTGGAGCAGATCGGCAGGTTGTACAACAGAGTTGTGTGTCAAACTAAGACCAGGGCAAAGAAGCAGTTGTGCTCATTGGCTCAAGGCAGGGAGAAATCTGTGGTTGGATTCCCCTGGTTAAAAGAGGCAGTTTCTCCTTGCAAGTGTTGGCCTGGCTGAGGTTTGTTTTGGCGGCAGTGCCTTCAGCTGTTGGGGAGAATTCTCTTATAAGGATAATTTCCCAAACCTAGCGAGTCCGCCAGCAGCTTTGCTGGATTTTTGGGGTTTGTTTTTTTCTCCTGCTAAGAGTGAGACTCTTTTCCTCCCACACTTAGGCATGATTTGGGGTATTGTCTTTGACTTTGTGTGCTTATGGGCTATGGGTTTTCTTTTTTTTTTACTCCATAGGGCATCATCTGGTTTTTGACTTTACTAGTCCAAACTTGTGAACAGAACCAGTACAAACCATCATATTGTGGAAGTACTGGAAGGGGTCAATTCGACTGCCCCCGGGTCTGTTTTCAAGGGGGCACTGTCCAGTCCCCCCCTTGTCGAGTTTCTGGCTGGTGGCAGTGGTTACCATGCAAAATATTCCACTGGAATATTTCCTATGGGATTTTCCCATTGATTTTAAACGCACCACTTTTTTGTGCAATGTTAAAGATAACACTGGTTTATTTATTTAATATTAAATCAACGGTTCGGTCTTTTTGCCAGAACTCTTTTCTAAAATGGCATTCGTGTCTGTCTCTGTAACTCCAACCACGGTCGGGCCCTTTGTTCCACTTTTTGGCGGGCTTCTCCACAGAAGCCCTCCAAATGGTGCCACTCTGTCTGGGTTCTACAGGATGTGTGGGGAGGGGAATTGGCACCCTGGACTGCATTGCCTTACCAACCCAAGTCGCACTCTATTTTGATTGGCCCAGAGGTGAGCCGCCCGGCTCACCACTTAGCATGTTTGAGTGACAGCTAGGCTGTTGAATGGGGGGTTTTCTGCATAAAAGCAGGCTTTTGGGACTGGAACTTCAGAAGTCGCCACAGGACCTAAGAATCTGAAGAGGGAAGAAGCTGAGCCATCTACAACACCACCACCACCGGTGGAGCCCTGCTGCAACAAACTCACCACTTTCCCAATGACAAGAGAAGATCTTCTGCTGGACGAGTCTTCTTCCTTTGAGCTGGTGGATCAACCAGTTTGCCCCTTTCGCCTTCCAAAGACGTCTCTTGGTTGAATCGCCGGTGCCACGCACCCCGGCGGCCGGATAGCAAAGCTTCACCACTTTGACCGCGAATAAAAGGAACGCACCTTTTAACCGACAAACTCTGCGGCTGGTTTCATCCCTGTGCAGTGCATCAACTCCAAGTTTCCTCCTCGACGGGATCCCCTCTTCCCCTGGTCGAAACAACGAACTGCAACCACTGCCAGGAACAACTGCCACCGCTGGAGCTTCCTCTCTCTTTAAGGTACTGTGTTCTGCCTGGCCTCCCTTTCCACGGATTGCTAAAGGTGACCCTTAAATCCTTGGCTTTCCAACTGGGTTGGCCCCAGACCTTCTAACTTTACTTCTTGAATCACCCCAACCTATTTTGAACATTCGGCAAATACTTTTAGTGCATTTTAAACTGTGTGATCTTGGGCACATTTCGCTTTGCTCCATTTAAAGTGGGCCTGGCCTATGAACCTTGGCTCTACAGTGTATACTGCCTTTACTCCCTTGCTTTGAACTTCTAAAAGTGTTGGGAACTGTTATATTTTTATGCCCTGCCTTTTTCTCTCCCTTTAACTTAACTTTTAGAGTGCCATCTAGGTTACGCGCTCACATCTGTTTTAACAAATAGTGGTGTTTTAACTCTGACTTGTCTAATAGTTATCAAGGGAGGTGTTTATACGTTACCTGACTGTGTTTTAACTTGCTTTTGATTTAGAGTGCTAGTGTATTGCCTAAAGTGTGTTTTAAATAAATAATTATATACTTTTGATGCAAAGCTCTGGTCAGTGTTTGTTTGCTCTACTGTGTTTTTAGCCCTATTGTGTATACTCTATATACTGCCCTACTCTTCTTGAGAGAGGTCTGACTGCCCAGCCACAGCTACCAGGTAAATGTGGGTGGTGCAGACTGCTACCAATTGGGTTTACTGCTTACTCCTGTAGTCTTAATCTTTTTGCAGTGTTCCCTAAGGGAACTGCACAGGATTCTGCCTAACAGCAGCCTTAAGGATCCTCTTGATGCTTCGGTTTAATGTACCAGTGGTTTGACGGATTGGTTCACCAAAAAATTAAATGCTGGATAAGGCTTGACCACGTCCACCAATAAGGATTTTCATGCTATTCAAATTGAGTAGTTATTCAATTCCGATTAGGGAGCTTAGAGGCACTCACATCAGCCAAGGTGAGGATGTATGCTAGGGTATCCGGACCCTAAAAAACAGTGCTCACCACTTCAAAGTGATGAGATTTGAAGAGAAATGGAAAACTATTTTGTATTTCTGTATTTGAGTTTTATTTGGCATAAAACTAGCCAGGGGCAACGGAGCACTATACATGGATTACAGAAAATTATTAGTTACTTTCCAAGACAACCCTGTAGTGGTGGTATTCTGGGAACAGTGGATAACATATGGCCATTTCCTACTTTGAAGAAAACACCAGAGCAGCCTTCTTCACCGATAGAGCAGAGGCAACCATCTATAAAACACAATTTCACCTGGACCTATCCAGTATGTGAAGTTACTTTATAACACTTCATAATACACCCATCACTGTTCATCAGTAAATTATCAACCCAAGTGCGTGTGGCAGGAGATACCCCAATGGACCGAACAAGGAAGACGTCAACCGGTGGTGTAACAAAAACACACTTGTAAACAATTTATTAAGAAGTTACAAAACAAAGACACAATGACAAGCGTCACATGAGCTTAAAACTGATCATTACATTCATGGATTAAAAAAAAAAGAAAACAGAACGAAATCAGACCATAACTTATGCAAGTATTGTTAAAAATAATTTACATTTTTAAAAGTGGGTACATAAATGGACAAATGGTTCATACAGTCAAATTAAATTGCTGTATTCATAGGATTTTGAGCAATAGGCTCCCCTCTTCTTGGGGACTGGAGTGCCTTTCAGTTAGGATTGTGATTACTGCAGAACTGCCTAATGACTCTTTGCACTACCTGTTTCCTTCCGTTTCCTAGGTTGTGGACCCATTTCGTGCATCAACCCTTTAGGGAACTTGGTTTTGTGTATCTGTATTTTAGTAGGATTGTGTTGGTTTAAAAGTGTTACTGTTAATAACTATTGTGTTGAAACTCAAAGGCCTTGAATAAATGTATTTGTAATATATATATATATATATATATATATATATATATATATATATATATATATATATATATATATATATATATGGGATACATTACTCACCGTAATCGTATTTCTGATGCTTGTATCTGCTTAGATTCACATGCTGTGCATAGGCCGACATCTAGTGGAAGCTGCGGAGTATTACAGTTTGTTTTTCGAAAGTCGAAAATGGGCGTCGACACAGGCGTGCCAGTAATACTATCCCTAGTGTGACGTCCACTGTACCCAAGATCCCTCACGCGTCTAGGATCCTCAGATTGTATTTTTTCTGACATGAGGAAGCATGAGGAGTAGCGTGAGTACAGATAATCCAAGCAGATAGACAGAAAGGTAAGACTACAAGTAATCATGCGCCTTCTCTCGGAGGGGAGGAAGGGTGGGTCGCATGTGAATCTAAGCAGATACAAGCATCAGAAATACGATTACGGTGAGTAATGTATCCCTTCTGAGGCTTGTGGAATCTGCTTAGATAACATGCTGTGCATAGATTAGCGAGCAGTACCAGAAGAAGGAGGTGGGATGTGAGAAGGGTCATGAGCAAACAGGTGTCTTAGAACCGCTTGTCCCACTTGTGTATCTGTCTTGGAATGAGTGTCAATGCAGTAATGCTGAGTAAAAGTGTGAATAGAGCTCCAAGTAGCTGCTTTGCAAATGGTGTCGAGGGGAACATTTGCAATGAAAGCCAGAGTGGCACCAATGCCTCTAGTAGAGTGGGCCCTTGGCGTAAAAGGCAGAGTCTTTTCAGAAAGAGAGTAACACAGCTGTATACAGTTGATAATCCACTTCGAGATAGCGCCCTTAGAGACGCGATCCCCCTCTCTGCCTGTAGCTACGGAGACAAACAGTTGATCTGTTTTCCTTAGCGGTCTGGTTTTATTTACATAGTATAGGACCGCCCTACGCACATCTAGGGTGTGTAGTTTCACCTCAGCCGAGCTTTGCGGGTTTTGGAAGAAAGCCGGAAGCTCGATGGACTGGTTTACATGGAACTTGGATATGAATTTAGGTGAGAACCTAGGGTGTGTGCGTAAAACCAGTTTGTCCTTGTGGATAGTAAAGAAAGGATCCTGCACTGACAGAGCCTGAATTTCACTGACCCTTCTTATGGAGGTAATGGCTACTAAGAAGGCCGTTTTATAAGTCAGGTGTTTGAGACTACTTTTATGCATGGGTTCGAATGGGGGTCCCATGAGCTTAGCTAGCACCACGTTGAGGTCCCATCCTGGCGGTGGGTTCGAAATAGGAGGGTGAAGTCTCTTTACTCCTTCCATGAAGGCTTTAACCACTGGTACTTTCCACCACGAGACCTTGTTATGGGATGTGGTGTAAGCCGAGAGGGCTGCCAGGTGTACTTTCAGCGAGTTAAAAACCAACCCTGCATCCAGCAGGTGGAGCATGTATGTCACAACGTTGGAAGGAATGCAATCAACCGGGTTGATTTGTTTATTCTGGCACCAGATAACGAATCTTTTCCACTTATCAAAGTAACAGTGCCTTGTATTTGGTTTCCTGGACTCCTTTAGAATGTCCATACACCTCTGTGGTAATTTGAGATGTCCAAACTCTATGACTTCAGGAGCCATGCTGCTAGGTTCATAGAGTTGGGTTCCTGATGCACTGTTTGACCCTGTTGCTGGGACAGTAGGTTGTACCAGGCTGGGAGTCTGATGGGCTCGCACACCGCCATCCTGCGTAGGTGTGGAAACCATGGTTGTCTCGCCCACATGGGAGCAACTAGGATGAGGGTCATCGATTCCTTGTTCATCTTGTACACCACCTTCCTGATGAGAGGAGTTGGTGGAAAAGCGTACGCAAACATCCCTGACCAGTTCATCCACAGGGCATTCCCTTGGGAGTCCGGCTGGGGGAACCTGGATGCAAATCCTGGGCATTGTTTGTTTTCGCTTGTGGCGAATAGGTCTATAGTGGGGAAACCCCACTGAGAGAAGAGATCTTCTACTACGTCTCTGTGAAGGACCCATTCGTGTTCTTCTGGGAGGGAGTCTCTGCTTAGAGCATCCGCTAGGGAATTGAGCTCCCCTGGAACATGTTGCGATGACAGGAAGATGTTCCGTCTGAGTGCCCATATCCATATTTTCTGGGCAAGCTTGGACAGATTTGGCGAACGAGCCCCCCTTGCTTGTTCAGATAGAACATGGCCGTCGTGCTGTCCGTCCGGATCTGCACTGACAAGTTTAGCAGATGGGGCTCGAACGCCTTTAGCGCTCGGAATACTGCCAGAAGCTCTAGCAGATTGATGTGGTTCTTGGCTACTGAGTGAGACCAGAGACCCTGAGCTGTGTGGTGGAGATAGTGAGCTCCCCACCCAGTCAGGCATGCATCTGTAGTCACCACGGCTTGCACTTCGGGATCGTAAAAGGGTTTCCCCTTTGCGAGATTCTCTCTTGTCCACCAGTGTAGGCTCTGTACGAGTGTTGGCGAAACGACCACTAGATCGTCCCACTGACCACTTGCCTGAGACCACTGTTTCGCCAACCATTCCTGCATGGGACGCATGCGCAGACGCGCGTGGGGGACCAGGTAAATGCATGACGCCATCATGCCCAGTAACCGCATAGCTTTGCGTACTGTTATCTGTTGACCTGACTGATAATGCGGAATTTGCAGAAGTATATTCCGAATTCTCTCTTCCGAAGGGAAGGTCAATCCTTTCTGAGTATCTAGGATAGCTCCTAGAAACTGTTTTGAGGTGCTTGGCACCAGACTTGACTTTTTCTCGTTGATAGAGAAGCCTAATTCGTGGAGGAGGTCGATAGTCCTCTGAATGTTTGACCTGCAAATTCCTGGGGTTTCCCCCGTTATGAGCCAGTCGTCCAGATAAGGGTACACCGGGATTGCCTCCCTGCGTAGGTGTGCAGCTGCCACCGCCAGTACCTTGGTGAATACCCTTGGTGCTGAAGCTATCCCGAAGGGCAGTACCTTGAATTGGTAGTGGCGACTGTCCACCTTGAAGCGCAAGTACTTTCTGTGCGCTGGGAGCATGGAAATATGAAAATAAGCATCTTTCATATCCAAGGTTGCCATGTAATCCCCCTTTTTTAGGAGGGGGATTACCTCTTGTAGCGTGGTCATACGGAATTTTTGGGGCTTGACATACTTGTTGGCAGGCCGTAAGTCCAATACTGGGCGCATTGTCAAATCTTTCTTTGGCACAAGGAAGTAAGTTGAATAGATACCCTTGTTTACCTGGTTTCCTGGGACGAGTTCTATCGCGTCCTTTTCTAGCAGAATGGCGATCTCCTCGAGAAGGATCCTTTGATGCTCTAGGGAGTGCACTCTTTGTCGTGGAGGATGGTTCCGGGGACGCTGCAGTAGTTCTATACAATATCCTGCGGATACTGTTGACAGCACCCATCTGTCTGAGGTGATCCCTTCCCAAGCCTGGGTGAAGGTGGAAATGCGTCCCCCTACTGGGGTTGCGTGACAAGGGACCCTGAACTGAGCGTCACTGCTTTGGTGGAGGCGTGCCACCTCCCTTGTTGGGGCTGCCTCTGCCTCTTCCACGACCTCTCTTGTTACCCCTGCCGTAACTCTGGGTAGACTGCTGGTTGTTATTCCATTGTGTACCCTGTCCCTGGGCATAGTTGCCTCTTTGTGAATTTTGGCCGCGTGGGCGACGAAAATTACTGTTCCCCCTCTGGTTAGGGGGTTTGTTGGTAAGCTGGCCAAGGGATTTGAGAGTCTCATATTCATCTTTGGCATTTTTAAGTGCGTCTTCGACTGCTTTCCCAAACAATAGGTCGGGTTCCACTGGCTTGTCTATTAAAGAAGCCTGGGTTTCTGTCTTGAATCCCGACTGCCGTAACCACGCACGTCTCTTGATAACAGTACCTTCTGCTATCAATCTCCCTGCGTTGTCAGCGGCGTCGAAAGTTGCTTTTAAAATGCAACCAGACACGGCTCTCACCTCTGCCGAGATCCGAGCCAGCTGGCCCTTTAACGGTTCTGGAGCAGAGGCAATGAGCGCCGCGACTTCTTCCCATTGATGGCAGTTGTAACTAGCCAACAGGGTGGTGGAATTTGCAATCCTTGCTTGGTAGGCGGACGTTGAGGCTACCCTTCCTGCCAAACCCGTAAAGTTTTTTGCTCTCCTTGTCGGGAGGAGCTTCTGATGAAGATAAGGGCGTGCCAGCCCTTTTTCTAGTGTTGGTAACCACTAGGGAATCTGGTTTAAGATGTCCCCTTATATACAGAGGGTCAGACTGGGCTGCCCGGAAAATCTTTTCAATTCTGGGGTTGACAGCTCTGGTGAGGTTAGGATTCACCAGGGAAGGATCTATTCTTCGTTGGATGGATTTGAGGATAGGGATGGTCTGAGCGACCGGTCTCCTCTCTCCTACAAACTCCTCCGCGAAGTCCCTTTCCTCCTGTACACCGTGGGTGTCGATGTGGAAATGTTCCGCTGCTCGAGCGAGAACCTCGTTAAGGAGGGGCTGGTTATCAACTGGAGAGTCGGTAACTGGGGCTTCGCTTTGTACTGGGGAATCTACTCTGTAAATTTCCTGCTCATCTTCTCCCTCCTCCAGGTCCTCATCATCTGCATAGTAATCTGTCCCGGTTTGTTCTTCCATAATTTCAAACTCCTGGTCCTCTTCAGGGAAAACTTGTCCCTGGTAACTGGGGAGTGGAGTAGAATATGGAGTGGAGTAAGGCTGCACCTCGAAGGGTTCAGGTCTTTCGAACCGGGGCTTTTTACTTAGCGGGATAGGATCGGAGGAGCCTGAGGGTGTGGCCCCTTGAGGGTTATATGAAAGAAAATGTTCTGGGTTCTTATCATAAAAATCAGCCAAGGAAGACATCCTAGACATAACCCTGTCTATGTCTTCACTGGACCATTCCCTGGAACAGGGTATTACTTTAGTAGGTGATGATTTATGGGACTTTTCAAGGGTAGACTTGTGTTTGCTTCTCTGCCTAGGGTGAGAGGATGGCTTTACAGGAGTGGAAGGCTGTGCTTTCCGCTGTTTCCCCCCCTCCCCGTGCGTGGAAAAATGTTTTCCCTGTCCCTTGGAGGCCCCAGAGACTTTCGACGCCTGGCGCCGAGGGTCTGGAGAGGTATCTGTGTGCTTCGGGCGTGGGGCCTCACTGGTGTTAACCGCGGTCTCGGTATCTTGGAGCGCGGCCTGGGGGTGGAAGTCGTCTTCGTCTCCCGACGATCGAACTTCCGTTAATGTGTGTAGCGAGGCACTCTTGGCAAGAGTGGATGATTGCCTTGCGTCGTGAGGTGATCTCGATCGAGAGCGCCCAGAGGACACCGAGTCGGACCGTTCTTTTTGTGCCTCTTTCCGGGAAGTCGACGTCGTCGAGGTCCGGTTGGTCTTAGTGTGTTTAGTGTGTGTTAGGTGTGAAGCGCTTGCGTCGCCGGGGGTCTTCCCCATAGCCGCCCTGCCGGACGACCTTCCGAGGTCGGGGACCTGCGCTCGCCGGCTGTCTTTCGACGCCATAATGCCCTCGCCGTCCGAAAGTACGGCGTCGCTGCCATCGCTGAAGGCGCCCTCCGCTGCCATGGCCTCCTGCCTGGCGTGGTGGGCCCAACGCTTTGTCGAACGGTCCTTAAGTGTCTTAGGTTTAAACCTACTACACGCTCTGCAGTTCGCTTCGGGGTGATCCCTCGGCAAGCAGAGATTGCACGTGGCGTGCCTGTCGACCCAAGGGTATTTGCGATTGCACTTGGGGCAGAATTGAAAAGGGGTACCCTCCATACGCACCTTAAGGCAGCGGGCTGCTAAGTGTAGGAATATATAAAATGTAACTATATATCAAGAGTGAAGAGTATGTACCACCCCCCACTCTCCCTACTTGTAAGGGCCGAGGCCAGCGGCCTACTAGGCCCGGGCCGAGGCCAGCGGCCTTCCGAGGCCCAGATCCGTCGTGCAGCAGTCGACGGTCGATGACTTCTCCAGCCGTCGTCGAGGGTCGACGTTGGGGTGGGGAAGGGAATGAATAAGAATTATAATTATAATAACAGCAAAAGTATGGCTAAGGCCAGGGAACTCCGCAAGATGCTTCCGACCAGTATGGCGGAAAAAAACAATCTGAGGATCCTAGACGCGTGAGGGATCTTGGGTACAGTGGACGTCACACTAGGGATAGTATTACTGGCACGCCTGTGTCGACGCCCATTTTCGACTTTCGAAAAACAAACTGTAATACTCCGCAGCTTCCACTAGATGTCGGCCTATGCACAGCATGTGATCTAAGCAGATTCCACAAGCCTCAGAAATATATATATATAGGATACATTACTCACCGTAATCGTATTTCTGATGCTTGTATCTGCTTAGATTCACATGCTGTGCATAGGCCGACATCTAGTGGAGGCTGCGGAGTATTACAGTTTGTTTTTCGAAACTCGAAAATGGGCGTCGACACAGGCGTGCCAGTAATACTATCCCTAGTGTGACGTCCACTGTACCCAAGATCCCTCACGCGTCTAGGATCCTCAGATTGTATTTTTTCTGACATGAGGAAGCATGAGGAGTAGCGAGAGTACAGATAATCCAAGAAGATAGACAGAAAGGTAAGACTACAAGCAATCATGCGCCTTCTCTCGGAGGGGAGGAAGGGTGGGTCGCATGTGAATCTAAGCATATACAAGCATCAGAAATACGATTACGGTGAGTAATGTATCCCTTCTGAGGCTTGTGGAATCTGCTTAGATCACATGCTGTGCATAGATTAGCGAGCAGTACCAGAAGAAGGAGGTGGGATGTGAGAAGGGTCATGAGCAAACAGGTGTCTTAGAACCGCTTGTCCCACTTGTGTATCTGTCTTGGAATGAGTGTCAATGCAGTAATGCTGAGTAAAAGTGTGAATAGAGCTCCAAGTAGCTGCTTTGCAAATGGTGTCGATGGGAACATTTGCAATGAAAGCCAGAGTGGCCCCAATGCCTCTAGTAGAGTGGGCCCTTGGCGTAAAAGGCAGAGTTTTTTCAGAAAGAGAGTAACACAGCTGTATACAGTTGATAATCCACTTCGAGATAGCGCCTTTAGAGACGCGATCTCCCTCTCTGCCTTGCAGACACAAACAGTTGATCTGTTTTCCTTAGCGGTCTGGTTTTATTTACATAGTAGAGGACCGCCCTACGCACATCTATCAGCCGAGCTTTGCGGGTTCTGGAAGAAAGCCGGAAGCTCGATGGACTGGTTTACATGGAACTTTGATATAAATTTAGGTGAGAACCTAGGGTGTGTGCGTAAAACCAGTTTGTCTTTGTGGATAGTAAAGAAAGGATCCTGCACTGACAGAGCCTGAATTTCACTGACCGTTCTTATAGAGGTAATGGCTACTAAGAAGGCCGTTTTATAAGTCAGGTGTTTGAGACTACTTTTATGCATGGGTTCGAAAGGGGGGCCCATGAGCTTAGCTAGCACCACATTAAGGCCCCATCCTGGCGGTGGGTTCGAAATAGGAGGGTGAAGTCTCTTTACTCCTTCCATGAAGGCTTTAACTACTGGTACTTTCCACCACAACACCTTGTTATGGGATGTGGTGTAAGCCGAGAGGGCTGCCAGGTGTACTTTCAGAGAGTTAAAAACCAATCCTGCATCCAGCAGGTGGAGCATGTATGTCACAACGTTGGAAGGAGTGCAATCAACAGGGTTGATTTGTTTATTCTGGCACCAAATAACGAATCTCTTCCACTTGTCAAAATAACAGTGCCTTGTGTTTGGTTTTCTGGATTCTTTTAGGATGTCCATACACCTCTGTGGTAAATTGAGATGGCCAAACTCTATGACCTCAGGAGCCATGCTGCCAGGTTCATTGAGTTGGGTTCCTGGTGCACTGTTTGACCTTGTTGCTGGGACAGTAGGTTGTACCAGGCTGGGAGTTGGATGGGCTCGCACACCGCCATCCTGCGTAGGTGTGGAAACCATGGTTGTCTCGCCCACATGGGAGCAACTAGGATGAGCGTCATCGATTCCTTGTTCATCTTGTACACCACCTTCCTGATGAGGAGTTGGTGGAAAAGCGTACGCAAACATCCCTGACCAGTTCATCCACAGGGCGTTCCCTTGGGAGTCTGGCTGGGGGAACCTGGATGCAAATCCTGGGCATTGTTTGTTTTCGCTTGTGGCGAATAGGTCTATAGTGGGGAAACCCCACTGAGAGAAGAGATCTTCTACGATATCTCTGTGAAGGACCCATTCGTGTTCCTCTGGGAGGGAGTCTCTGCTTAGGGCATCCGCTAGGGAATTGAGCTCCCCTGGAACATGTTGTGATGACAGGAAGATGTTCCGTCTGAGTGCCCATATCCAGATTTTCTGGGCAAGCTTGGACAGATTTGGCGAACGAGTCCCTCCTTGTTTGTTCAAATAGAACATGGCTGTCGTGCTGTCCGTCCGGATCTGCACCGACAAGTTTAGCAGATGGGGCTCGAACGCCCGAAGCGCTCGGAATACTGCCAGAAGCTCTAGCAGGTTGATGTGGTTCTTGGCTACTGAGTGAGACCAGAGACCCTGAGCTGTGTGGTGGAGATGGTGAGCTCCCCACCCAGTCAGGCATGCATCTGTAGTCACCACTGCCTGTACTTCGGGATCGTAAAAGGGTTTTCCCCTTGCGAGATTCTCTCTTGTCCACCAGTGTAAGCTCTGTACGAGTGTTGGCGAAACGACCACTAGATCGTCCCACTGACCACTTGCCTGAGACCACTGTTTCGCCAACCATTCCTGCATGGGACGCATGCGCAGACGCGCGTGGGGGACCAGGTAAATGCATGACGCCATCATGCCCAGTAACCGCATTGCTTTGCGTACCGTTATTTGTTGACCTGAATGATAATGTGGAATTTGCAGTAGTATATTCCGAATTCTCTCTTCCGAAGGGAAGGTCAACCCTTTCTGAGAATCTAGGATTGCTCCTAGGAACTGTTTTGAGGTGCTTGGCACCAGACTTGACTTCTTCTCGTTGATAGAGAAGCCTAATTCGTGGAGGAGGTCGATAGTCCTTTGAATGTTTGACCTGCAAATTCCTGGGGTTTCCCCCGTTATAAGCCAGTCGTCCAGATAAGGGTACACTGGGATTGCCTCCCTGCGTAGGTGAGCGGCTGCCACCGCCAGTACCTTGGTGAACACCCTTGGTGCTGAAGCTATCCCGAAGGGTAGTACCTTGAATTGGTAGTGGCGACTGTCCACCTTGAAGCGCAAGTATTTTCTGTGTGCTGGGAGCATGGAAATATGAAAATAAGCATCTTCATATCCAAGGTTGCCATGTAATCCCCCTTTTTTAGGAGGGGGATTACCTCTTGTAGCGTGGTCATACGGAATTTTTGGGGCTTGACATACTTGTTGGCAGGCCGTAAGTCCAATACTGGGCGCATTGTTAAATCTTTCTTTGGCACAAGGAAGTAAGTTGAATAGATACCCTTGTTTACCTGGTGTCCTGGGACGAGTTCTATCGCGTCCTTTTCTAGCAGAATGGCGATCTCCTCGAGAAGGATCTTCTGATGTTCTAAGGAGTGTACTCTTTGTCGTGGAGGGTGGTTCCGGGGACGCTGCAGTAATTCTATACAATATACTGTGGACACTGTTGACAGCACCCATCTGTCTGAGGTGATCCCTTCCCAAGCCTGGGTGAAGTTGGAAATGCGTCCCCCTACTGGGGTTGCGTGAGAAGGGACCCTGAACTGAGCGTCACTGCTTTGGTGGAGGCGTGCCACCTCCCTTGTTGGGGCTGCCTCTGCCTCTTCCACGACCTCTTTTGTTACCCCTGCCGTAACTCTGGGTAGACTGCTGGTTGTTGTTCCATTGTGTACCCTGTCCTTGGGCATAGTTGCCTCTTTGTGAATTTTGGCCGCGTGGGCGACGAAAATTACTGTTCCCCCTCTGGTTAGGGGGTTTGTTGGTAAGCTGGCCAAGGGATTTGAGAGTCTCGTACTCGTCCTTGGCATTCTTAAGTGCGTCTTCGACCGCTTTCCCAAACAATAGATCGGGTTCCACCGGCTTGTCTATTAATGAAGCCTGTGTTTCTGTTTTGAACCCCGACTGCCGTAACCACGCATGTCTCTTGATAACAGTACCTTCTGCTATCAATCTTCCTGCGTTGTCCGCGGCGTCGAAAGTTGCTTTTAATATGCAACCAGACACGGCTCTCCCTTCTGCCGAGATCCGAGCCAACTGGCCCTTTAACGGTTCAGGAGCAGAGGCTATGAGCGCCGCGACCTCTTCCCATTGATGGCAGTTGTAACTTGCCAACAGGGTGGTGGAGTTTGCAATCCTTGCTTGGTAGGCGGACGTTGAGGCTACCTTCCTGCCAAACCCGTATAGTCTTTTGCTCTCCTTGTCGGGAAGAGCTTCTGATGACGATAAGGGTGTCCCAGCCCTCTTCCGAGTGTTGGTAACCACTAGGGAGTCTGGTTTAAGCTGTCCTCTTATATAAAGAGGGTCAGACTGGGCTGCCCGAAAAAGTTTTTCGACTCTGGGGTTGACGGCTCTGGTGAGGTTTGGATTCACCAGGGATGGATCTATTCTACGTTGGATGGATTTAAGGATAGGGATGGTTTGAGCGACCGGCCTCCTTTCTCCCACCAACTCTTCTGCGAAGTCCCTTTCCTCCTGTACACCGTGGGTGTCGATGTGAAAATGTTCTGCCGCGCGAGCGAGAACTTCATTAAGGAGGGGCTGGTTATCAACTGGCGAGTCGGTAACTGGGGCTTCGCTTTCTACCGGGGAATCTACTCTGTAAATTTCCTGCTCGTCTTCTACCTCCTCCAGGTCCTCATCATCCGCATAGTATTCAGTCCCGGTTTGTTCCTCCATAATTGTAAACTCCTGGTCCCCTTCAGGGAAAGGCTGTCCTTGGTATCTGGGGTGTGGAGTAGAGTAAGGCTGCACCTCGAAGGGTTCAGGTCTTTCGAACCGGGCCTTTTTACTTAGGGAGATAGGATCAGAGGAGCCTGAGGGTGTGGCCCCTTGAGGGTCATACGAAAGGAAATGTTCTGGGTTCTTGTCATAAAAATCAGCTAAGGAAGACATCCTTGACATGACCCTGTCTATGTCTTCACTGGACCATTCTTTGGAACAGGGTATGGCTTTAGTAGGCAACTTAGAGGACTTATCAAGGGTAGACTTGCTGGATGTTGATGTCCCAGTAGATTTATGTTTGTCTGTCTGCTTAGGGTGGAAGGATGGTCTTACAGGAGTGGAAGGCTGTGCTTTCCGCTGTTTCCCCCCCTCCCCGTGCGTGGAAAAATGTTTTCCCTGCCCCTTGGAGGCCCCAGAGACTTTCGACGCCTGGCGTCGAGGGTCGGGAGAGGTACCTTGTTTTGAGCGTGGGGCCTCGCTGGTGTTAACTGCGGCCTCGGTCTCCTGGAGCGCGGCCTGGGGGTGGAAGTCGTCTTCGTCTTCCGACGATCGAACTTCCGTTAATCTAGGGAGCGAGGCACTCTTGGCAAGAGTGGATGATTGCCTTGCGTCATGCGGCGATCTCGATCGAGAGCGCCCAGAGGACACCGAGTCGGACCGTTCTATCTGTGCCTCTTTCCGAGAAGTCGACGTCGTCGAGGTTCGGTTGGACTTAGTGTGCTTAGTGTGTGTAGGGTGTGTAGCGCTTGCGTCGCCGGGGGTCTTCCCAATAGCCGCCCTGCCGGACAACCTTCCGAGGTCGGGGACCTGCGCTCGGCAGTCTTTCGACGCCGTAATGCCCTCGCCGTCCGAAAGTACGGCGTCGCTGCCATCGCTGAAGGCGCCCTCCGCTGCCATGGCCGCCTGCCTGGCGTGGTGGGCCCAACGCTTTGTCGAACGGTCCTTAAGTGTCTTAGGCTTAAACCTACTACACGCTCTGCAGTTCGCTTCGGGGTGGTCCCTCGGCAAGCAGAGATTGCACGTGGCGTGCCTGTCGACCCAAGGGTATTTGCGGTTGCACTTGAGGCAGAATTGGAAAGGGGTACCCTCCATACGCACCTTGAGGCAGCGGGCTGGTAAGTGTAGGAAATATATAAGGTGTACCTTTATACCAAGAGTGAAGAGTATGTACCACCCCCCCACTCTCCCTACTTGCAGGGCCGAGGCCAGCGGCCTACTAGGCCCGGGCCGAGGCCAGCGGCCTTCCGAGGCCCAGATCCGTCGTGCAGCAGCCGACGGTCGATGTCTTCTCCAGCCGTCGTCGAGTGTCGAGGGTCGACGTTGGGGTGGGGAAGGATGTCAATAAATAATTTTACTTCAATAATTAGCAAAAGTATGGCTAAGGCCAGGGAACTCCGCAAGATGCTTCCGACCAGTATGGCGGAAAAAAACAATCTGAGGATCCTAGACGCGTGAGGGATCTTGGGTACAGTGGACGTCACACTAGGGATAGTATTACTGGCACGCCTGTGTCGACGCCCATTTTCGAGTTTCGAAAAACAAACTGTAATACTCCGCAGCTTCCACTAGATGTCGGCCTATGCACAGCATGTGATCTAAGCAGATTCCACAAGCCTCAGAAATATATATATACATACATACACCTGACTAGGACTGTTTGGTATGTGTCCTTTACTCTGTGTGCTCATTGAGGGCTTTCAGTCACCCTCACCCCTCCTGACACCTAGTCTTGACTGCCGCCAATGCTACCTTGATTGGTCTGGCTTGTCCAGAAGGTTACCCTTTTCCAAGAAACTAGGCTGGCCTTCTGAACCTCTGCCCACCAGGTCAGAGTTCAGAAATCCATCTTAACAGCTGTTTCTAAAATCTACAGTCCAGAACACTATTTTGCATGGGTAAAATCAACACCCTACAAGCCTGCGTAAAAATGTGCCATTTATTTGTTTATTTTTACATTTATTAAGCACCAAAACACCAAAGTCATCAAAGCGCTGGAGTTTCTAAGGGCTTGACGTAATTGCACATCTCTTTTTTATAAACAAGCCCTGATTATGACGGATCTATGCAAAAGGGGTTACACAAAGAAACACTTAAAATGCTGCATGGAAAGGGAACAGTTTTATGACGGTGATCAACAATTGGTCCATACACATAGGCCAGAGGTGGAAAGATTGGTATACGTGACCACATTTTGCCCACTGAGTAACATTTGTCAGATAATTGACAAGAATTGGCACGTTTTGCAAATCGTTTAACCAAATTTAGCCAAACCAATGTTTACCTTCAAGAGAGGTGTACATTTACGTCAGTCCTTCGTATGTGCCCTACGAAAAGACAATAGCATGCATGGAAAAATGGGAACGTATTTGGGGTTGCCGCCTGTGCAGGGCCCACCATCCTTGTGGGGGCTGAACGGTCTGTACATTTACTGAAAACATTTTTTTCATAATCAAAAAGCATGGAAAATAAGTAATAATAAATGCAAATCATGTAACCTCATCTATTTTGTCACGGGTCTTTGCTAACTACATTATGTAGAAAAGACCCAGAAACCTATCCTTATCAGAATTACCGAACACTGCGCTCACTGATTCACACAGTGACCTTTTCGGCCCTGCTGATAAACCGTTTTGTAGAGGCCACACACAGAATGATTTCAAGTGGTTTGTCATAGAAAAAGTAACCATTGGTGATAGGGGGGGGTTTCACTCCCAGATATGCTGGCAAATCGCAGGGCCTTTTGGATTCATAACATTTTTGCTGGCCTTATTGAGGCTATGGAGTGGAATAGTTAGCTGAAACAGGGTCACTCTGGGCACTAATTGTCTTGGTGTCGGCCATTTCCCAAGCATGTTGCCATGTCGGTTTTGTTGTGTTCGAGCATGGGGTCTGGCATGGATTCACATGCTCATGAATATTCCCCGTCAGGCTGTGAATCCTTGTTAAAAGAAAAAACAGTTTCACTTTAACTTACAAACTGTCTTTCTCTTATAAACCAATCACTGAGCTCTGGGTCATACTGCCCTCATAAAATGACTGCCTGCTCCCTAAGCCCCATCACTGGTAGTCACCTTCAGATTTTTACTGCACATTCAAGTGTTGGGAGTAGTCGTGTTCCGCTCCGAGAGCTTTTCTGTTTTTGCGCTTTTTTTGATAAAAAAAGTTCCTATTTTTGTCAACTAGAGCCTGTGTGCTCTTTCGTCCTTTTCCTGGCAAGCAGGGATCCGTTTGTGAGAGTCTTTCAACGCACCTCAAGGGTAAGAATCGTCGAATTTCATCTAAGATTCCAGAAGGCCATCGGGCCTACACTGCATGCCATGTCAGAGGAGGGATGATCCCTCTTCAAGCTCTGCTCCAACTGCAGATTGAGGAACGTGTTTGTGGAGGACAAACACTCCCAGTGCCTCTGTCTCGATCTGCACCATAGGGAAGCAGATTGTGAAATCTGCCTTGGATTCTCTCCAAGCGCACCGTCAAGGAACGTCAGAGTAGGTTGGTGGCATGTCTCGACACGAAGGCCTCTACCCCGTGCGGCAAGCAGGGGCATGCCTCACCCAGGACCGGCCGGTTCGAGGAGCAGACTTCTAAGTCCTTTGAGGGCGCTTCATCTGTGGGGGCACCAAGACTAAGCCAAGCACCGTGAGTCGGTTTCCATCGAGGTCGCGTACAAGCATGTCCCGCAATGTGCAGGGCGCAGTCATCTTCACCGTCTGCCTCCATCGCCAGTCAACACTCAAGCTCCTCCTCGAAGAGGAAATCTGCTAACGCAGGGAAGCTGCGGGAGAAGCCGGAGAAGACCTAGGCGCAGGAAAAGGGGTCCGACCTGCCCCTGAAGGCCCAGGTGGGTTCAGGCGAAGTCATCCTCGACAATTGAGCTGGTGGCGGCCACTGTCTCGAAGGCAAAAGGAGCTAACCCAGTGCAGAGGATCCTGACAGTGCCCAGAGTGGCCAACCTCCCGCCCCCTTCCAGAGGCAGGAGGCCTCAGACAAGCCAGGGAGAAAACACTGGAGAAGATGCCATCCCTAAGCCTGACCCCTCAGGATGCAAAGAAGGGGTGGGGGAGTGGAAGCCTCAACCGTGCTCCAGGACGCAGTTATTTCTTCCTCGGACGAGGAGGACCTGTTGTCCGTTCACACGGTCCCTTAGGACATGGGGAACAACGACGACTGTTGAAATGCCTACGACGACGACGGCAGAAACACTGAGGGGGATGACGACGATGTGGGCGCTGGGCCCAGCAAGCCTACCCCTCCAACACCTCCCATGGACATATCGCTGGACATCCTTTCAACTCTTCACACACTGGTGTCGGAGATCCAGATCAGGATGCTGACGGAAACCCCGGCACCGGCGGCAGTGGCACCGGGACTGCCGCCGGTGAAGAAGAGGAAACGGCACCTTACACCGCTTCATCAACTGCAGCACATGTCGCCCACAATCTCCCCCAAGGGATAAAAGGACGGACATTGCGACTACGGACAAAGACGACGACGGCATACTCTCTCCACCGACGAGAGCTTCTCTGCCAGACAAAGTGGGATCGTTCCACGCCATGGTCGCCCGCACGTCTGAGTTCTTCCAGCTGATGCAGATGTAGAAGCAGAAGAGACCAGGATTCACCCAAAACTCATCGTACACATAGGAAGTACATCCATTGACGAGGACTAAGGGAAACAAAGTCTCCCATTACTGACTGTCTTTAAGGGCATGTCCATTTCCTCAAACTGAGCGAAAAGCCCAGGGGAGTGCAGCTGAAGGTTGTGCTCCTCTGGCAAACTCAGACTAAGGTGTTAAATGGCAGCAAAACGTTGGCGGGTACACAACTGGAGTGATAAATACACATGAAATGGAAATCTTTACTAACAGCGTCACGTCAATATGCCCTTCTCTTGCTCTTAGCAACAGATCTAGAAAAGATCTTTCTTTTTGGCTACGTGTCACAGTGTACTTCAAGTGTTCACTTGTATTGCTCCAGGTCAAAAGAACAAGTTACTTACCAAAATTGTAATGCTCATTCGACTGGATGTTCCTCCAAAGTATTCCACATCTTTGACATGTAATGTCCACAGCTGTGCACTTCGGAAACTTTTTCGGCAGAAGGTGTCCTGCTTCTATGGCGTCGGGTCAATGTTCCTCAAAGGCCTCCATTGAGGGCGAAGTCACCAGATGTTATAAAATAGGACGCACGGCGCCCGTAGCCTCAGTTTAAGTTTTTTTCCCTCAGAACATGTGGCACCAGTGTCATGCCTGCTTGACTGCACTTAGCCTGACGGAAACGGAAGCTGCAATCACATAGGAAATGCCCAAGAGGGGCCGGCTTGGAGGGCAACGTGGAATACGTTGGAGGAACATCCAGTCGAAAGAACATTACCAGTTTGGTAAGTAACTTTTTCTTCAAATGGATTGTGTCCTCCTATGGACCAGATTCCCAAAGCAGTACCAGTAAATGGAGGAGGGAAAATAATTTAGAGTACCCATTTCGATTACGGAATAAAGAACGGCCTTCCCAAAGGCCATATCCTGACCATGGATTGTATCCAGGGAATGTTTGACAAAGGTATGTATTAAAGCCCATCTAGCGGCATCACAAATATTCCTAATAGGCACACCCCGCTGGAGGGCGGTGGAAGTAACCACGCCCCTAGTGGAATGAGCTCACAACCCTTCAGGAGGGTCCTTACCCGCCAATCGGTAACACTCCGTAATGGTGAGGATAATCCACCTGGCCCAATCAGTGTCCAGCATATCCCACAAAGAGTTGATCGTCCACTCTGACCCTGGACATCGTAGAAATGTAAAAGCTCAGAGCTCTCCTAGGATCCAACCGATGGAATCGCTCCTCTTACTTACCAGGATCAGGAAGAGGGTAGAAAGATGGAAGACAAACCTTTTGACTCAAATGACATTCAGAAACTACCTTAGGTAGAAAAGAGGGGGACGTACTCGCAGTACAACCCTGTCCTTGTGAAACACAGTAAAGGGTGGCTTAGATGAAAGTGCCTGCAATTCACTCAGTGCGAGCAGAAGTAACCGCAACCAAGAACACAGTCTTGAAGGACAGTAATCATAAAGGACAAGAGTGCAAAGGCACAAACGGAGCACCAATGAGAAATTTCAAAACCAAATTCAAATCCCAAACCAGCACCTGGAAAGGGGACGGCAGGAATGCATTAGTCCTGAAACTGAGGAATCAAAAGGAATCTTTAAGTAAGAACATTCTTCAGACAAGCCCTTAAATATAGACAGCGCTGCCAGGTAACCTTTATTGGTACCCACTTGAAAGCCCCTCTGGGTCAAAGAAAGTAAGAAACACAAAACCATAGGAATGGAGCACTGAAAAGGATCAACATTGTGATCTCTGCACCAGTCGCAGAACCTACGCCAATGGTACAGGGATTTTGATGCAGGCCGCCTGGCCGAAAGCAGCTCCTCCTCCTCTCCCCCCCCCCTCGTGGAGGTCAGATGGACATTTCTAGAAGGTCCGGGTACCACGCTCTCCTGGAGCAATGAGGATCATGTGGGAACTGAACCTCTGCAACACTTGAGGAATGGCAGGGACTGGAGGAAACGTGTACAACAGTGGAAATGACCAATCCACCAAAAACGCATCTCCTAAGGTTCCTCTTGGAGGAAATTCCCTTCAGCAAAATCTCTTGCACTTCCGGTTCACACTGATGGCGAAGAGATCCACTTCGCGGGTAACCTAAAGGGCGAAGATCTCCTGAAGGACTTCCTGAGCCAACTCTCACTCGCGAGAGACCATGCTCGTCAGCCGCTGCATTTTTCCCTCTGGTCAGATGAACTGCAGAGATAGAAATTTCCTGCTTGATGGCCTAGAACCAGAGCTGCATTGCCTCTCTGCACAACGGGAGTGACCCTACTCCCCCCCCCCCCTTTTTTGTTGAGGTAATGCATGGCCACTCTGTTGTCCGTCATGATCAGGACACTCTTCCCCCGTGCAGACGCAGAAAAGCCTTCAGGGCTAGCCTGATGGCCCTCAGCTCTAACAGACTGATGTGGAGCTTGGACTCAGACGAAGACCAAGACCGCGGCCTGTCAAATCGTTGGCATGAGCGTCCTATTCTGTGAGGGAAGCATCCATCACTACAGTCGCCTCCGGCCACGAGGCCAAAACTGTTCCCCCCTCATCAGGTTCCCTTCGTTGGCCCACCACAGAAGATCCCGGGAGACCGAGAGTGGAATCTGAACGGGATCCGACATCTTGCCAGAGAACTGACCACTGCATCTTGAGGGCCCACAGCAGGGATCTCATCCACCGCCTGGCCTTTGGCACCAGAAAAATGTAGGATGCCATGAGGCCTAGCAACTTTAAGAATTTGAAAGCCGGGAGCCTAAGGGCATGTTGAAACTTGTCCACCATCTGTACAATGTGATGAGCCCATACCTTGGGAGGCGAACACTTCCCCAAGGACCTGTCCAACACAGCACTGATGTACTGGAGCTGTTGGGAAGGCGTCTGGTGCGACTTCTTGAAATTCAGGGAGAAGCCCAGCTTGTGGAGAGTGCGACAGGTAAGACCGAGATGATATAACGCTTGCTCGGGAGAGCACGCCCGGATAAGCCAGTCGTCCAGGTAGGGGTAGACGTGAATCCCCCATCGTCTGAGGAACACTGCCACCACCACCACCATTAACTTGGTGAAGACCCTCGGGGCAGAGGTCAATCTCAATGGCAGGACCGGAAACTGAAAGTGTGAGTCGCCAGCCGCAAACCTCAGGTAGTTTCTGTGCGCGGGATGGATCGGCACATGAAACTAAGCATCCTTGAGGTCCAGAGACACCAACCAATCCTGAAGTATAAGGGCCTGGAGGACTTAAGAAAGAGTGACCATCTTGAACTTGTCCTTCCGGGGAAGTTTGTTCAACCAACGCAAGTCCATGATGGGTCTCAATCGCCCGTCTTTCTATGGGATAAAAAAATTAAGGGGAATACCATTCCTTGTTCCTCTACAGGCACCAGTTCTATAGCGCCTTTCTCCAGCAGGGACAAGATTTCCTGCGCAAGGAGCGGATCTGGAAGCATCAAAGAGTTTCCCCGGTGGATTGTCGTGAGGCCACTGAAGGAAGAGAAGGCATTAGTCGTGGGCTATGGTATCCAGAACCCACACATCTTAAGTAATGGCACGCCACTCTTCAAGATGGTGAGACAGTCTGCAACCAACCGGCGAACCATGGGACATGGCCTCATGACTGTTTGGAAGCGACTGCGGCTGTGGCTGTGCCTGAAGGCAAAGAGGCAGCTGCCTGAGCGGCTTTGGCACCACGATTTCCCCGACCACCACGGGTACTTTTTCGCTGGCCTCTTTGACTGGCTGCCCCTCTGGTTCTACCAAAGTAGAAACAAAAAACCTCCCCTCCACTGCTGTCCCCTAGGACGAAAAGGCGTAGGTTGATGCACTGCGGCGCTTAAAGATTTTGCCGCAGCTTTTGAGGTCTGCAACCTCTCAAGGCTCTTGTCAGCCTTGCTGCCAAACAAATGTGCGCCATCAAAGGGCATGTTCAGAAGACGGGCCTGCACATCTGGAGGAAACCCCTACTTCCGCAACCACGCAAATCTGCATATAACGGTGCTCACAGCCATGGATCCGCTGACACTGTCGGCCGTATCCAAACCCGACTGAAGGCATTCACACATTGCATCCTTGCCGTCCTGCATGAGAGCAAGGAACCCATCCCTTTCTTCCCCCCTCAGGAATATGCTCAGCCGCCAAAGAAACAATTCCACAGTGTGCGTGAAAACCTTGCCAAGGCACACATGGAGTTGGCCGATTTCAAGGCCATGCTCCCAGCAGAAAATACCTTCCGGGCCCAACCGTCGAATCGCTTGTCGTCCCTATCCTGAGGGATGGTAGGGTATGCCGCTTGCGTCAAGGTGGCCGTAGCCGCCTGAACTGCCAAACTCTCAGGAGTGGGGCGAGTAAATAAACAGCTGGGGTCGCTAACAGAAGGGCAGTATTTCTTGGTCAAAGACTTAACAGCCGGAAGAGATTCCGGTGAATGCCAAGCAGCTGCCACCCTTTTCTGCAAGGTAAGATGAAATGGCAAAACAGGGACAGAGGACGGACCTTGATCTAAAATGTCAGTTAGATCATCCTAGTATCGTTAGAGATGTAATGATGTTACGCAAAAGGTAAAACGGGTGAACGATTCTCCATGTAATGGTTGCCGTATGAGAGACCAATCTTGTCCAGTAAGTGGCGTTCAGTTCAGAGTTTGAAAAAGCATCTCACTTACCAGAACAGTTAAGTAAAAACCAAGAGAGACTGCAGATATGCTAAGGCTTCCAAAGAAAGTTTAAAAAGCAGAAAAAAGGAACCTATATCTTAATGTTATTCACAAGAAGCTGGTCCCCAGAGTAATAAAAAAGCACCTGAGCAGATATCCACATAAAGAAGAATCAGACGATCATAAGAGATCATTTGCAATGTGTGCAACCGAATGCAGAAAAATTGATGCATGCATTTATTTAGAAAATGATGTAAAGTGTTAGGTTCTCAAATGTTTTTTGAAAGAGACACAGTTTGAGTCCAGTCGCAGGCACTGTGGTAACTTGTTACAGCAGGCTAAGGTCGAAAAGGGTCTACCGTCAGTGCAACTACGCTTGTATCACCCAGTTAGCAGCTGTTGTATGTTTGAATGGAGGGAGCGAGAAAGTTTATAGGGTCGTAGAAGAGCTTAAAGATATTCAGGAGAATTCGCATACACACATTTATGGATAGACATGGATTTAAATTTTATTCTCTGGGCAACAGGCAGTCAATGAAGGCTTTTCAATACTGGAGTGATGCGATATCACCAGATAACCTAACCAGCAGCCAACTATCATCAGCATAGTTTTGGAACAGGACTTTACTCTCATGCAGAAGATCATAAAGCGGTTTTGGGTATAAATTAAAGAGGAGAGGCGATATGCATGCTCCCGGAGGAACATAGGATTTTAGCTGCATTAGCAGAAGCCTTCTGGGATTTGGTGGGCAATAATAAATCAAAGAAAATCGTGAAATGGTAAGACCATGGGCAGCACAGAGGACACATATTACAAAAAACATTCTCGTTGAAAACTATTAAGTCAATAGTATGACCCTTTATATGTGTGGGGCATTTACTGAGATAGACTGACTATTCAAGGACAGAAAGGCATTCGAGTGCCTCCCTGTCACTAGGGCCCATGAATCCCAAGTTGAAGGCCCTCCAGAATGATAAAAAAAGGTTCAAATAGTTTCATTGAGTGAGTTTTTGAACTCCGGCGCATGGTTGGGAGGGCAATGCATGCATTAGAAGGTATACGTCAAATTAGGGTTTACCAGCAGGAGTTCAATATGTAGAATTTCACACCCAGGTATGGGATGGACTTCTAAAGAGTGGATATTAAGAGCTCTAGAGAAGATCTCAGATACGCCTCCCCCTGTCCTTTTTAGTCAATCTGCATGTAAGATGGTGTAGGATTCCGGTACCGCAAGAGATGAGGGACGAGCAGCCAGGTGCAGCCATGTCTCTGTCCGAAACATGGTATTGATTCTGAATTTGCGGATAAGATATGCCACTTCAGTAGAGTGTTTCATAAGCGACAAGGTTCTGTCCTCTCAGTGAAGAATGCAAGCTAGATTGTTTCGACTCACTGTTCCAGATTATTTTGCTAGTTAAACTGCATACAATTATGAAATCCACAACTTTGACAATCCAGCAAGCAGTGAGGTAATGGGTTTGAGGCAAATAATCAAGAACAGATGGCAAAATCAAGCCTAATCTTGTCCCACATAGTTTTTAGCAATCACAATATAATGTCACCTTACCCTACTGTTAGCAGACTCGTACATATCACCCTCAACCTTCCTAGCATAGGCTACTAGGTTCTCCATCCGGCGATCCTTCAAGGCAGCAGGATCGGGAGTGGGAAAGATGGCTTGGACACTGCAGAAAAAAAATCAAAAAATTAATCCTTTCCAAACTCTATTTTTATGAGAGAAAAAAAAAGGATGAAGTTAAATGATCTGGGCCTTGAAGAGGGACTCTAGGAAACCAAGAGATACAAAGTCATAAACTCAATATCATGCATTCTTTCCTAAAATTAAGTACACCTTTTCAGAAAAGGGTTTACAATTAATTAGTTACAACAAAAAGGCAAACATGGTGAAAAGCAACCTGTTAGGCAGAAACCTGTGCAGTTCCCTTTGGTAACACTGCAAAAGATTTAGGACTACAGGTGTTAGCAGTAAACCCACTTGGTAGCAGTCTGTACCACCCAGGTTTACCTGGAAGCTGTGGCTGAGCAGTCAGACTTCCCTCAAGAAGAGTTAGGCAGTATGCAAAGTATACACAATAGGCACTCAGACACAATAGCACAAGCAAACACTGACCAGAGCTTTGGTATCAAAGTATATAATTATTTATTTAAAAACACACTGAAAAACTCCAGCACTCTAATTGTAAAACACTCTAAACACAGTTACTATTATGATATATACAACCCTTATTCCTTATCAGACAAGTCTTAGTTAACACCACTTATTTCCAGACAGAGGTGAGCGCTTGACTTTAGATGGCACTCCAATAAGTTCATGAAGAAGGAAGGGAAAAAGACAGAATATGTGAAGATACACCACTCTAAGATTTAGGAACACTTTTAGCAAGGCAGAAGAGCAAAAGTCACTTGTGAGCCAAAGTCCATAGGCTGGGCCCACTCAGAGAGAGCAGAGCACAAATGCGCCCAAGATCACACAGTTACACTAGGCTTTGAAAGTCTTGCAGAGAGTTCAAAAAGAGTCTAGAGAGGCCCAGAAAAGTTTAGCCAGGGTGTCCCAGGCTAACCCAGGTTCGAAAGCCAGGGGCTAAATCTTCCCGTACAGTCGTTGGCAAGGGAAGCCAGGCGGAACACAGTACCTTAAGTGGGAAGGATCCTCCAGCGGTGGCAGTTGTTCCTGGCAGCGGGTGCAAGCCTCGGCGTCATCCAGGGGAAGAGAAGATCTCAACTTGGAGGAAAGATGAAGGTAGTTGCACTGCCAGGGAAGAAACCAGCCGCAGAGTTTTCCGGTTAAAGGTATTACCCTTTATTTCGCGGTCGTGGTAAGGAACAAGTTACTACCTGTAACTGTTGTTCTCCAGCATGGGTCTGGCATGGATTCACATGCTCATGAATATTCGCCGTCGTCAGGCTGGGAATCCTCGGTAAAGAAAAATCAGTATCAGTTTCGTTTCTGATCTGTCTTTCGTAGTAGTAACCAATCACTGATCTCTGCGTCATACTGACCACAGCCAATGACTGCCATCTCCCTAAGCCCCGCCTCTGGCAGCCATCTTCAGATTTGGTAGCACGTGAAGTGGCAGTATGACTAAGTGAAGAGCCGCAGAGGGGTAGGCGGGAGGGTTCGCATGTGAATCCATGCCAGACCCATGCTGGAGAACAACAGTTACAGGTAGTAACTTGTTCCTTCTCCAGCATGGGGTCTGGCATGGATTCACATGCTCATGAATATAAGAATACATAGCAGTACACACATGCACAACCACGGGAGGTGGCAAAAGGCTCAACATTAAGCAATACAAAAAACTCAACATTAAGCATCTCTTACCTCCTCACCAGGCTCACCTTAAGCGAACAGGTTGCGCAGCACTGCTTGGCCGACCCTGGACTCCTCCCTGGAATCCCGATCGATGCAGTAGAATCTCGTGAAGGTGTGCGTCGACCTCCACGTAGCAGCCCTGCAGATGTCCAGCAGGGGCACACCAGATAGGAACGCCGTAGTAGCAGCAATCGCTCTGGTCGAATGGGCTCTCGGACGGCCTGGCAGCGGTCGGTTAGCCAACCGGTGGCAGTGCATGATGCAGCCGGAGAGCCATCTGGAAATAGAAGACTTCGAGAGAGCCTTCCCTTGATTCACAGGTCCAAAGTTCACGAAAAGCTGTGATGTCCTCCGAAAACTCTATGTGCGGTCCATGTAGAACTTCAGCGCTCTAGCCACATCCAGCGAGTGCAAAGTCCTCCCGGCCGGCGACGAAGGAGACGGGAAGAAAACAGGTAACACCAGGGGCTCGTTAAGATGGAAGTCCGACGGCACCTTGGGCATAAAGGAGGGGTGCGTCCTAAGCACCACCCTCGAGGCATGGAAAGTCAAGTACGGTGCTTTGCAGGATAGGGCCTGGATCTCTCCCACTCGTCGTGCGGAGGTAATGGCCACCAGGAATGCAGTCTTCCACGACACAAACTTAATCGGTGCGGAGTGCATCGGCTCGAATGGGGGCCCCATGAGCCTGGTCAGCACCACGTTAAGTTCCAAGGCCGGGGCCGGGGCCTTCACCGGCGGGAACGACCGGAACAGTCCTTTCATAAACACTTTTACCAGTCGATGGGACCACAGGGACGTCCGTCCTGTGGTTCTGGTATATCTGGAGATCGCCGCCAGATGAATCTTAATGGAGGCATGGGCTAGACCAGCCTTTGCCAGCGATAGCAGGTACGGCAGCACTTGAGGGGCCGTAATCCGTAGGGGGTTGATCTTCTGTGCTCGGCACCAGATAGAGAACCTCTTCCACTTGTGACCGTAGCCTTTGAGAGTCAAGGACGCCCTGGCCTTTGCAAGAACCTCTCTGCAGTCGGCTGGTATATCGTACCCTCCAAACTCTAGCGCTGCAGGAGCCAAGCCTGCAGGTTCAGCGACGCCGGGTCGTGGTGGAAGATGGCGCCTCCTTCTCTGGAGAGAAGATCCGCGTCCGCCGACAGCTTGATGGGAGGGGACGTTGACAAGTCCATAAGGTCCGGCAACCAGATCTGCCTCGGCCACGCCGGTGCGACGAGGATCATCCTGCACCGGGACCTCTTGAGCTGGTTGATTGAGTCGAAGCAGCAACGGCAACGGAGGGAACGCATACAGGTATAGGCCGTCCCAGGGAAACGAGAACGCATCGCCCATGCTTCTCGGCTGGGGAAACCTGCTGGCGAACCTCTGGCACTTCGAGTTCGTCTCTGTTATTTGGGGTTTGCCCCATCGTCGGAAGAGTTGATCCACCTGATCCTGGCGCAGTTCCCACTCGTGACACGTGCGCAGCTCCCTGCTGAGCGAGTCGGCGATGGTGTTTCTTTCTCCTGCCAGGTGGAAGGGAACCAGGAACATCCCCTGGGCGACCGCCCAGTGCCACAGATCCTGTGCCTCCTTGGATAGGGCTGGGGATCTGGTGCCTCCCTGCTTCAGTATGTAAAACATTGTCATGGTGTTGTCCGTGAAGATCCGCACCACCTTGCCCTTGAGAGACGGGAGGAACGATTTGAGAGCCCAGAACACGGCTCGGAGTTCCAGGATGTTGATGTGCAGGAGCTTCTCCTCCGGGAGCCAGAGGCCTCTTGCGTGGAGATCTCTGGTGTGGGCGCCCCAACCTTCCAGGGAGGCGTCCGTCGTCACCGTCTCCTGGTACGCCGGCGTCTGAAAGTCCTTGCCCGCCGTGAGGTGCGCTCGAACCCCCCACCACTGAATCGCCCTCCGGAACACCTCGTTGAGGGGGACCCTGTCTTCGAAGGTGCCCGTCGCCTGCATCCAGCGGGCGTCGAGAAATTCGTGAAGAGGGCGCATCCGTAGTCTGCAGAGCCGCACCAGGTAGATGCAAGAGGACATCATCCTCAGGAGGGACTTGATGGACCTCACCCTGGCCACGTCATTGGCTAGCACTTTGCCCAGAATTGTCTTCGTCCGTTCTTCCGACAGTGCCGCCAGGCGCCTCACTGTATCGAGCTTCGCTCCCAGAAACCGGGCCACCTGCGACGGCACCAGGTGGGACTTTGGGTAATTTATGGCGAATCCCAGGTCTGTGAGTAGCTGGACGGTCCTCGCAGTGTGTTCGACGGCGAGTTCCCTCGTCCTTGAGCGGATGAGCCAGTCGTCCAGGTAGGGGTAGACGTGAATCCCCTGCAGGCGCAGCCGTGCTGCCACAGGTGCTAGGCACTTGGTAAAGACCCTGGGGGCCGACTTCAATCCGAACAGCAGTGCTCTGAATTGGTAGTGGCGTCCCTGGACGACGACGACGAACCGAGGAACTTTCGGTGACTTTTGAGGGTGGGAACGTGGAAGTATGCATCCTCCAGGTCCAACGACGATAGAAAGTCGCCTTCCTCCAGCTGTCCCAGCACGTGCTGGAGGGTGACCATCCTGAACTTGTGACCTGATGTATTTGTTCAAACGACGAAGGTCCAGGATGGGGCGCCAGCCGCCTGTCTTCTTCCTGACGAGGAAGTACCTTGAGTACACCCCGGAGCCCTGGAGCCTCTTTGGGACAAGCTCGATGGCGCCTTTCCTGAGCATCGCCCGTACTTCCAACAGCAGTTGCGGGACGTGATTTTCCTTCCTGGCCACAGGTGTTACGTGAGGGCACTTCTTCAGGAATTCGATACATTGTCCTCTTGCCAGGGTATCCAGCACCCAACGGTCAGTGGAGATGGACTTCCACACGCCGACGAAATTCGTCAGCCGGCCTCCCACCGGGGTGCTTCGGTGGGGGCCCGAGGCCGCGGCCAGTTCAGTCCTGCTTGGAGGTGGTGGCCTTGCCGCCCTGGCCACCTTGCCGATGGCGGCGAGGCGCTCCCTGCTTGCCGCGACCCCTGTAGGCCTCCTGAGACGAGGAGCGTGCCGCCTGGCGGTAGGACGACGAGCCACCGCTGGATCCCTTGGAGGCCCCCTGTCTGCCTCCGGAGCTCCGAAAGGGCCGTCGTTGCTGAAGGGCTCCTAGGGCGCGGGCCGTCTCCGTGTCCGTCTTTATGGCTTGGAGGGATTCGTCCACCGCCTTCCCGAACAAATTGCTGCCGTCGAACGGTATGTCCAACACCCTGGTCTGGACGTCCTGATGGAAGTCGGTCGCCCGGAGCCAACCCGGTCGTCGTAGGCAAACTCCGTTGCCCAGCTGGCGGAATCCGGTATCGGCAATATCGGTTGCCACCGTTATGGCGTGGTCCGACGCCACCTCGCCTTCTTGAAGTATTTTCAGGGCCTCGGACCTCTTGTTGTCCGGTAGGAAGTCCAATATGGGGGCCAGCTTAAAACAGAGCTCCCTGTCGTAACGGGCCACGATCGCCAGGGCGTTGGCCGCTTTCATCGTCGTCACCGCCGACGAAATGACCCGTCGCCCCATGGCGTCCAACTTCCTACCCTCGCCGTCCGGAGGGGAATTCGACGTTGAGGCTCCTGACCCCGCCGCTTTCTTCTTCGCCGCCGCTGAGACGACCGAGTCTGATGTTGGCTGGGCCCTGAGGCACAGGGGAGCGGTCTGGGGGACCCGGTATTTCTTCTCGTACCGGTCCCGTTTGGCTGGTGCCGTGGAGGGGTTCTTGAGTACCGACAGGCCCTCCTCCCAGATGCCATCTATTAGAGGCACCGCGATGACAGTCTTCCTCTTGGCCTCCCGGCGCTGATAGAGGAAACCTTCCTTTTTCTGCTCCTCCGGGCAGAGCTGGAACAATTCGGACGCCCTGGCGATCATGGCGTGGAATGAGCCAATCTCGTCGGGCGGAGAGGCCCGTGCGACGGGAGACGGGAGACCCGTTCCGCCGTCGTCGCCCTCAGAACCCGTCGTCGAGCCCACCGCACCGTCATCTCCCGACTCATGGGAGGGTGAGGAGGGAGCTGTAGGCCTTACGGGGGCGAGTGGAGGAGAGGGTTGGGTCCTCCGTCGTTTGTTCTGAGGACTTCCCGACGGGCCAGGTTGCGGGTCCTCCGGCCTGGGCCGTGGTAATCTCGTCCTTATCTCAGAGCATAAGGACTGGATCGCAGACAAAATGGCCACTGAGCTATCCTGAGGCCTAGGTTCCGGCTGCGCCGGAAGGGAAGGCTGCTCTTCCTCGCCATCGTCGTCTTCCTCGGTTATCTCCCGAGGATCTTCCTTATCGAACCTTCTCGAATTGGACTTCGAGATTCCTCACGGCCTCGGTCAGTTCCTCCTCCGAGGCGGACTCCGAGCTCGAGGAGGCTACCGTGCCCCCCCTCGCTTCTTCCATCATGGTGGCCATGACGATGGGCTAAAAAGAGGATTCCCTCCTTGGCGGCAGGGAAACTCTAGTCCCGTAGGCAGTCTCCGCTGGCGGGGTCTCTGCCCGCTTGGCCAGAGTCACCGCGATTGCCTCGATAGAGGCCTTTGCCTGCTGGGTAGGGGCCTTCACCACCTTAGGTGGGTCCCGGGCCTTCTCCTTAGGGGGGGGGGCGACGCCTCGCTCCCCCTCCCCCGCGATCGGACGGGGCTTCTCCCGAAGCTTACCCGGGGTCTCGGACTTCCTCTTCCCCGAACCGGAGCACTGGCTCATGGTTGACGGTGGCGGGGAAGGTTCGCCCTGCCTGGCGACCGAAGAGCCCGACCTTTCGGCGCTCCCGGAGCCAGCGGACTCGCAGTGCTTGGCCTGGTGTTGGGCCCCCGTCGCCGGGGCACCCACACAGGACTTAGAAGCCCGCTCTGACCCTTTCTTCTTCTCACCCGTTGAGTCCTTCTCCAACCAGCTGGCGAGACGGGATCGACGGTCCCTCATGGTCCGCTCCGACAAGTTCTTGCAGAACTGGCAGTCCTTCTCTACATGAGTCTTGTCCCCATGAAGACAGAGGCATCGCAAATGCTCGTCCTCCTTAAACACATTCTGCAGCCCGCATCCAGAAGAGCTGAGAAACAGCTTGGGTCCGGGTGACAAACTCGCGTCCTGGGCCATCTCGAAGTAGGCCGCAAATCTTTTGGAATCCTCCAAAAGGTTGATTCGACAAAATCTTCACCCTTGAAGGGCGTAGGAAAATCCCGCAACGGGTACCCGTTAACGGGAGTAGAAACGGTGGAGCTTGAGGCTCGATTAACCGAAAAATGTGAAAATTCACCTGAAAAAGCGTGAAAACGCAGCAAAAGCTCGAGAGCTAAGCACGAGGACTCCCAACACTTGAACGTGCGGTAAAAATCTGAAGATGGCTGCCAGAGGCGGGGCTTAGGGAGATGGCAGTCATTGGCTGTGGTCAGTATGACGCAGAGATCAGTGATTGGTTACTACTACGAAAGACAGATCAGAAACGAAACTGATACTGATTTTTCTTTACCGAGGATTCCCAGCCTGACGACGGCGAATATTCATGAGCATGTGAATCCATGCCAGACCCCATGCTGGAGAAAACGTGGTATTCCAGTTGCCGGGGTGCTTGGCACAGGCAAGGCGGCCACGAGATGCGTCGGGAAGGCGAAAAGACGGTGAAACTGGTTATCCCCACCAGTCAAAGGAAGAAGACTCTCCGGCGGGAGATGATCTCTGTTGTTGGGAAAAGTGGTGAGACGGTTCAGCAGGGCTCCACCGGTGGTGTCGTCGTAGCAGGTCGGCTCAGCTTCTCCCTCGTCGGATTCTTAGGTCCTGTGGGGACTTCTCAAGTTCCAGTCCCCAAAGCCCTGCTTTTATGCAGAAAACCCCCATTCACTCAGCCTAGCTGTCACTCAAACATGCTAAGTGGTGAGCCGGCCAGCTCACCACTTGGGCCAAGCAGGACGGAGTGCAACTTGAGTTGCCTAGGCAACTCAGTCCAGGGTGCCTAAATCCCACCCCTCCTAAGTACCCCAGACAGAGTGGCACCACTTTGGAGGGCTTCTGTGGAAAAGCCTGCCAAAAAGTGGAACAAAGGGCTCGACTTGGGTTGGAGTCACAGAAGAGAACACAAACGCCATTTTAGAACCGAGTTTTGGCAGAAAATACCAACCGGAGAATTAATAATTAAATAAACCGGCGGTATGTTTGAGGCTATCGGAATTAAATAAATAAAGATAGTAGCCTCGAACAATGGGAAAATCCCATAGAGAAATATTTGCGGTTGAATATAAAAAGTAGTATCCACTGCCACCAGCCAAAACTCGATCAGGGGGGACCGAGACGTGCCCCCTCGACTAACAGACCCGGGGCAATCGAATTGCCCCGGCCAGTACGTCCACAATATGATGGTTTGTACTAGTTCTGTTCAGAATTCAAGACTAGTAAAGCCAATGGTGACTTTACATGCCCTGGGAGACAGTAGTCAGTCCCAGGGTATGGAGTCTATACTGGGGGGTCACTATGACACCCCTGTGTTACTGCACTGAGGGTGCTGTGTAACACGCATCACAAAAACACATGAAGCCCTATGGAGTAAAAGACCCCATAGCCCATTAAACACATCTAGAGTCAAAGGAACACACTCAAATCATGTCCAAGAGTGAGGGTAAAAGAGTCTCACTCTTGGCAGGAGAAAAAAATAAACCCCAAAAATCCAGCAAAGCTGCTGGGGGACTCACTAGGTTAGGAAACTCAGCCTAAAGAGAGAATTCTCCCTAACACAACCCGTGCTAGAGTTCACAAATTGAAGCAATCTGTGAGTGTTACATTTTACAATCAACATTCTTAGCTGCCAAAAGTTTGGACGATTTGATCAAGGGGTTTTGCAACTCACTAAAATATGGAAAACATCTGAGCAACTTTGTTCCTCTATTGGAACAGATGTAGGAAAAAACAGGACAATACAGATTTAGGACTTGTTGATGACAATGGAAAAATATGTCAAGTTCATTTGAAAACATCCCATACTGTAATGCTGCATCTGGAGACGCAAACTGTTAGGAAGATTTATCGTTTTATGCTTAATCCCCTCTCCTAGTGAGCCCCCCCAGCACTTTCCGCTGGACTTCTGGACCTTTTTTCTTTTTCTCATGAATGAGGGGAGCCTTTTCCCCCTCCTTCATTCTTACTGCTCTAACCATGGGGGACCATTGTTTTTTTTATGTTTTACTTGCAGTCTGCTTTCCTCCATACCTCTTAACGGCATCTGTGCTAAACTTTTGCAGCAGACAGCACACTCTGGGTAGTGTTGCTGAAGACCCTTTGGATTCTCCTTTTATATTCTTTCGTTCCGTAAGAGCTACTGTTCTTAAGGAAAGAGAGGTACTTTGTTACCTTTCAAAAACTGTAACTGAGAGATTAGCATTCACCACCTTATGTGGAGTGCCAAGGGGACGCCTATTATGCCTGGGAGGGGGAGGTCTGAATTTGAGTTTTGCCTTTGGCGGGATCCCTTTGTGTCCCCACCTATGCTCCAGTGCGTCTTTGAAGGCATGAAGCAGAGGAGGAGCCCGAAAAGTCCCTGTCCTTTGTCTGCCAGAATGCCTGAATGGAACCAGTTCGCACTCGGGGGCTGGCTGTCCTGATTAGGCAGCCACCCACCTCTTTCTGCAAACTGCACTGAGTTTGCTGAGGAGTGAATGGGAAATCCGGATAAAAGGTGTGTTACTGAGGCAGAAGACAAGTAGACCAATGGAAGAGGAGCTCCGAAGAGGACTCCCTCATTTTGTCTAGTGAGACCAACCAGCCCTGGGGCGAACTGCAGATCGAGCCATCCCCCGTGACCTTACATGACTGCAAACTACGAATACCAGGAGACCTCCGACCCATTTGCAGTGCAACATCTCTGCATGAATGAATCCTCGCAGAACTTTGTTGAGCTCCAGTTGGACCTCCAGAGGAATGATCCCACTCATCAAAGTCCCCTCACCAGAGTGTAGGACAGCAGAATTGTGGAAGATCGACCATGCGATAACTGTTCACTGTTGGAGTTGATAAAAAGTCCAATAAACACAAAGGGGGTGGGCGTATAACCTGTACACAACCCGTAACGTTTTCACACAAAAGTGGTACAGGTAGAGTTTATTAATTCATATTTGATCATACAGTAATATGGAAACTAAATGGCCTCCCAACTGTACTAACTGTGCCCTCAGAGTGGAGATACCTAAATTACCATTACAAATTTAGGGATCTCTCACTTATTAAGGGATACCCTATACCAAGCTGTGCACTGACTTAATGCGCATACATTATGTATGCCTATGATTTTATAGACCTTGAGTTCTTATAATCAGGACAGTTAAAGCAATTGGCATTCCTGTTAGAATTCAGCACTTTGGGCACAGTGCGAAGTGTCCCATTGTGCATTTTTTAAAATTATTTTTTCCCTCTATAGGGTCAGCCTCCTCCTGTCCCCTCACTCTAGATAGGCAGCTTACCACCAGCAACTAGGGACAGAAACCACTCAGAGCACAGTTAGTACGGTTGGAGGGCCATTTAGTTTTTAAGACCGTCTCCTCATCGGCACACCCGCTCCATCGGTTGCTGTCACTCTATGGCCGGCCTCTCTTGGCCCTCTTCCTGCAAGCACCTTTGAGGCTAAAAACCTCTGGGTCATCTTCGAATCCACACTCTCCTTGTCTCCTCACATCTCTGACGTCTCTAAGAAGTCACACTACAAGCTGCACCTCCTCAGGAGGTATTCTGCTTCTACTCTCCGCCCTCTGCAATTAATTCAGAACAGGACTGCGAGACTTGTTCTTGGCCTGAGGCCCAGGGATTGTATCCCTCTAGGACTGAAATCCCTGTACTGGCTCCAAGTGGCTGCGAGGATTAAGTTCAAAACCCTCTGCATTGTCCACAAGGCCTTCTGGGGCCAGGGGCCTCAATACCTTCAACTCTCTCTTCCTAAATATCTTCTTTCTCGGGCTCTTCGCTCATCCACCTCCAACTCCCCCAAGGTCAGTCGCATCTCCAAGCAACAAGTTGGCAGTAGATCTCTCTTTGGCTGGGGCCGCCCTCTGGAACAGCCTCCCTGACTCACTGAAAGTTGAGGAGAACCATCTCTGGTACAGGAAGCACCTCAAAACCTTTTTGCTTCTGCTTTTACTCTTCCTCTTCCCTGCTGAATCCCTAGCTGAAACTGCACTGGTTACCTGGCCACCCTCTGATCCCGGGCAAAGGTCCCCTCGTCCACCAGTCGCACACCTGCACTGCTTCCTGGCAACCGCCGCACTCAAGACTGTCGCTGTATCCCTACAGTCCCTCTACCAGCACTTAACACTGGATGTCTGCACTTAACCTTGCACTTGCCACCAGATGGTTGTACTTACTATGTTATACTGCACTCTCCACTCCCCCTCACCTTTGCACTTTCGCAATAGGAATGACTCACTTGTGAAAAGGCGCGTTATAAATGACACACTTGTGAAAAGGCGCGTTATAAATGCCATATCATATACGATTAGATATCAAATATGAACTAATAGACTACCTGTACTGCTTTTGTGGGGAAAAAGCTGATAAAAAGGCACCAAAAGCACAGACCGACGTGAGAGACTGAAGAAATCCTTGCTGAGGGTCCTTTCTTGCGACTGCTGCCATGGCATTCCATTCAGAGTCCTTCCTTTCGTGACCAGACCGAGGAGAATCAGGGGACCACGTCCACCGCTGCTGCACAGGAAAATATCCAGCTGCATTTTTTTCAACCACCCAAGGTAGTGTGGGGCTCAAAGTATAACTCGCCTCAAACCGAATAGTCACTGCAGTGATACTGGACTGCAATACCAGGTGTTTGGGTATCCACCCAGACCTCTTGCCTGGGCTTAAACAGCTTGTGCGCTTTTAGGGAGTCCTTTGCAGGGTCCTTATATGTTGTGTTATCCTCCTAAAGTATTTTAAGTTTGCCTTTTCTGCTGCATAAGACTTTTGCTCCCAACCTACACTGACGTTGATGAACTCTTGACTAGTTAGGGATTGGACTGCTAAAGCATTAGGAACCTTGACAAATGTTGCTAAGAAGTAAACCACTGCAGTTAGTGTTGAATAACCCTCCTTTCCCCTCCTATAAGACTTTGCCTGAGTGACTTTGTAAGGAAATGAAGCTGTCATTTCACTGTACAAAATGTGGATGTGCCCCACTACTATTTAAACAGTAGAGTCATTACCGTCATTTTCTGTACCAATTGTAAGAGCAAGCAACTACATTGAAGCAGTCTGCCATGAAAAATATTGCTTATATTTCCTGTGTGTATTGTTAGTCTAAAAATAGTATTTACTGATCTTTCCTTGTGTATATACAATGCATGTATGGGATACATTACTCACCGTAATCGTATTTCTGATGCTTGTATCTGGTTAGATTCACATGCTGTGCATAGGCCGACATCTAGTGGAAGCTGCGGAGTATTACAGTTTGTATTTCGAAACTCGAAAATGGGCGTCGACACAGGGCGGTGCCAGTAATACTATCCTTAGTGTGACGTCCACTGTACCCATGATCGCTCAGGCGTGTAGGACCCTCAGATTGTATTTTTTCTGACATGAGGTAGCATGAGGAGAAGCGTGAGTACAGATGATCCAATCAGATAGAAAGAAAGGTAAGACTGCAAGCATCCATGCGCCTTCTCTCAGAGGGGAGGAAGGGTGGGTCACATCTGAATCTAAGCAGATACAAGCATCAGAAATACAATTACGGTGAGTAATGTATCCCTTCTGAGGCTTGTGGAATCTGCATAGATTAGCAAGCAGTACCTGAAGGAGGTGGGATGTGAGATGGGTCATGAGCAAATAAAGGTCTTAGAACTGCTTGTCCCACTTGGGTATCTGTCTTGGAATGGGTGTCAATGCAGTAGTGCTGAGTAAAAGTGTGAATAGAGCTTCAAGTAGCTGCTTTGCAAATGGTGTCAAGGGGGACATTTGCAATGAAAGCCAGAGTGGCCCCAATGCCTCTTGTAGAGTGGGCTCTTGGTGTGAAAGGCAGAGTTTTTTCAGAAAGGGATTAACAGCTGGACACAGTTAATAATCGACTTAGAGATGGCACCTTTAGAGACGTGATCCCCCTCTCTGCCTGTAGCTACGGAGACAAACAGTTGGTCTGTTTTCCTTAGCGGTCTGGTCTTGTTTACATAGTAGAGGACTGCCCTACGCACATCTAGGGTGTGTAGTTTCAACTCAGCCGAGCTCTGTGGGTCTTGGAAGAAAGCCGGAAGCTCGATGGACTGGTTCACGTGGAATTTAGAAATACACTTAGTTGAGAACCTAGGGTGTGTGCGTAAAACCAGTTTATCTTTATGGACAGTAAAGAAGGGATCTTGCACTGACAGAGCCTGAATTTCACTGAGCCTCCTTATAAATGATATATGATATGATATGGCATTTGTAACGCGCCTATACACAAGTGCTTGAACTACTGGTACTTTCCACCACGACACCTTGTTATGGGGAGTGGTGTATGCCGACAGAGCTGCCAGGTGTACCTTCAGAGAGTTAAAAACCAGTCCTGCCATCCAGCAGGTGGAGCATGTATGTAACAATAGTGGAAAGAGTGCAATCAACTGGGTTGATTCGTTTATTCTGGCACCAGATAACGAATCTCTTCCATTTGTCAAAGTAGCAGTGCCTCATGTTTGGCTTCCTAGATTCTTTCAGGATGTCCATACACCTCTGTGGTAAATTGAGATGTCCGAACTCTATGACCTCAGGAGCCATGCTGTCAAGTTCATTGAGTTGGGTTGAGGATGCACTGTTTGACCTTGGTGCTGGGACAGTAGGTTGTACCAGGCCAGAGGTTTGATGGGTTCGCACACCGCTAATCTGCGTAAGTGTGGGAACCACGGTTGTCTGCCCCACATGGGAGCAACCAGGACGAGCGTCATTGATTCTCTGTTCATCTATTTGACCACCTTCCTGATGAGGAGTTGGTGGAAAAGCGTACGCAAACATTCCTGACCAGTTTATCTACATGGCGTTCCCCTGGGAGTCTGGTTGGGGGAACCTGGATGCAAATCGTGGGCACTGTCTGTTTTCGCTTGTGGTGAATAGGTCTATAGTGGGGAAACCCCACTGAGAGAAGATATCTTCTACGATTTCTCTGTGTAGACACCATTCGTGTTCTTCTGGGAGGGGGTCTCTGCTCAGAGCATCCACTAGAGAATTGAGATCCCCTGGAACATGTTGCGATGACAGGAAGATGTTCCATCTGAGTGCCCATATCCACATTTTCTGGGCAAGCTTGGACAGATTTGGCGAACGAGTCCCTCCTTCCTACTTCAGGTAAAACATGGCTGTAGTGCTGTCCGTCCGGATTTGCACTGACAGATTTAGCAGGTAGGGCTCGAACGCTTGAAGCGCTCTGAATACTGCCAGAAGCTCTAGCAGGTTGATGTGATTCTTGGCCTCTGAGTGAGACCAGCGACCCTGAGCTGTGTGGTGGAGATGGTGAGCTCCCCACCCTGTCAGGCATGCATCGGTTGTGACTACCGCCTGTATCTCGGGATCGTGAAAGGGTTTCTCCTTGCAGAGATTTTCTCTTGTTCACCAGTGAAGGCTTTGTACAAGTGTTGGCAAAACGGCCACTAGATCGTCCCACTGATCACTTGTCTGAGACCACCATTCCTGCATGGGACGCATGCGCAGGCGCGCGTGGCGGACCAGGTAAATACAGGACGCCATCATGCCCAGCAAACGCATTGCTTGGCGACCAGACTGATATTGCAGAATTTGCAGCAGTATATTCCGAATTCTTTCCTCGGAAGGAAAGGTCAACCCCTCTTGAGTTTCTAGGATAGCTCCTAGCAACTGTTTGGAGGTGCTTGGCACCAGACTTGACTTTCTCGTTTATTGAGAAGCCCAAATCGAAGAGGAGGTCGATTGTCCTTTGAATGTTTGTTCTGCAAATTACTGGGGTCTCCCCCGTGATGAGCTAGTCGTCCAGGTAAGGGTACACCAGGAGTGCCTCCCTGCGTAGGTGTGCTGCCGCCACTGCCAGTACCTTGGTGAATACCCTTGGAGCCGAAGCTATCCCGAAGGGCAGTACCTTGAACTGGTAGTGCTGACTGTCCAGATTGAAGCGCAAGTACTTTCTGTGCGCTGGGAACATGGAAATATGAAAATAGGCATCTTTCATGTCCAATGTTGCCATGTAATCCCCCTTTTTTTTTTTAGGAGGGGGATTACCTCTTGGAGAGTAGTCATGCAAAATTTTTTGGGCTTGACATACTTGTTTGCAGGCCGTAAGTCCAATACTGAGCGCATTGTCAAATCTTTTTTTGGCACAAGGAAGTAAGTTGAATAAATACCCTTGTTTACCTGGTGTCCCGGGACGAGTTCTATCGCGTCCTTTGCTAGCAGATTGACGATCTCCTCGAGGAGGATCTTCTGTTGGTCCAAAGAATGTATTTGTCGTGGAGGATGGTTCCGGGGACGCTCTAACAGTTCTATGCAATACCCTGCGGATACTGTGGACAGCACCCATCTGTCTGATGTGATCCCTTCTCAAGCTTGGGTGAAGTTGGAAATGCGTCCCCCTACTGGGGTTGCGTGAGAAGGGACCCTGAACGAAGCGTCACTGTTTTGGTAGAGGCATGCCGCCTCCTCTACTGGGGCTGCATCTACCTTTACCACGTCCTCTTATTATCCCTGCCGTAACCCTGGGTAGACTGTTGGTTATTATTGTTCCACGGTGTACCCTGCCCCTGGGAATAGTTGGATCCTCTCTGGGGAATTTTGGCTGTGTGGGCGACGAAAATTGCCATTCCATCTCTGATTAGGGGGTTTATTGGTTAGTTGGCCTAGGGATTTGAGTGTCTCATACCCGTCCTTGGCATTTTTCAGCGCGTCCTCGACCGCCTTACCAAACAATAGATCCGGCTCCACCGGTTTATCTAACAATGATGCTTGGGTTTCAGCTTTGAATCCAGACTGCCGTAACCAAGCGTGTCTCTTGATGACAGTTCCTTCTGCTATCAATCTGCAGGCGTTAATCCGTGGCATCAAAGGTTGTTTTTAAAATGCAACCGGACACGGCTCTTCCCTCCGCCGCAACTCATGCCAACTAGCTCTTTAAGGGTTCTGGGGCAGAGTCTATGAGTGCCGCGACTTCTTCCCACTGATGGCAGTTGTAGCTGGCCAACAGGGTGGTGGAGTAGGCAATCCTTGCCTGGTAGGCAGAAGTGGAGGCTACTTTCCTGCCTAAACCATACAGTTTCTTGCTCTCCTTGTCGGGGGGGGAGCTTCGGACGATGACCAGGGTGTTCCAGCCCTCTTACTGGTGTTTGTAACAACCAGGGAGTCCGGTTTCAGATGCCCCCTTATATACAGTGGGTCCGACTGGGCTGCCCTGAAAAGTTTCTCAATCCTCGGGTTCACTGCCCTGGTGAGGTTAGGATTTACAAGTGAAGGGTCTATTCTTCTCTGAATAGACTTAAGGATAGGGATGGCCTGAGCAACAGGCCTCCTTTCTCCCATTAACTCCTCGGCGAAGTCCCTCTCCTCTTGAGCACCCCTGGGTGTCAATGTGGAAATGTTCTGCCGCTCGGGACAGAACTTCATTCAGGAGAGGTTGATTGTCGACGGGGGAGTCGGTAATCGCGGGTTCTCTCTCTACCGGGGAATCTACTCTGTAGGTCTCAGGGTCTTCCTCTTCCTGGTCCTCATCATCCCCATAGTAGCCCGTACCAGTTTGCTCTTCCAACCTGCCCAAATCTGGATCCTCACAAAAGGATGTATCCCCTTGATATTGAGAGTAGGGCTGTATATAGAAGGGGTCCGAAGACCGTGTTGGGGCTTCAAACCGGGACTTGTTACTTGGAGGTATTGGATCCTTAGAGCCTGAGGGTGCTGACCCGTCGGGAGTATAGGAGAGAAAGTGTTCCAGGTTTTTTGTGTAAAAATCTGCCAATGATGACATCCTTGACATAACCCTGTCTATGTCATCACTAGACCATTCTCTAGAACTGGGAATGACCCTTTCTGGGACTTTCTCCGCCTTATCCTGACTAGACTTACTGGTTTTAGCAGGGGTCCTTGGGATAACACACGACTGGGATTTGTCTGTCTGTTTATGTGGAGTTGAAAGTTTTAGAGGTATATGAGGAGGCTGAGACTGCTTCCTTTGTTGTTTTCCCCCCTCCCCGTGGGCAGAAGTGTGTTTTCCCTGCCTTTTCACCCCTTCGGAGCCTTCCGACGCCTGGCGTCGAGGTTCGGGGCTAGTTTCCCTATCTTTAGAACGTGGAGGTAGGGACTCGGGAGCCGACGTTACGCGGTTTGCGGGCGCCGACTCCTGGAGTGCTTTCTGGGGATGGAAGTTGGCTTCAGCCTCCGACGATCGAACTTCCGTTACTTTGGGGAGCGAGGCACTCTTGGCAACAGTGGATGATTGCCTGGAGTCATGCGACGATCTAGATAGAGAACGCCCAGAGGACACCGATTCGGACCGTTCTCTATGTGTCTCTTTCCAGAGAATTCGACGTGCGCGTCGAGTCTCGGTTGGACTTCATGTGTTTTGTGGAAGTGCTGTGGATAGCGCTTGTGTCGCCGGGGTCTTCCCCATAGCCGCCCTGCTGGATGACCTTCCGAGGTCGGGGACTTGCGCTCGGCTGTCTCTTGACGCCACGTTACCCTCGCCGTCTGAAAGCACGGCATTGCTGCCATCACTGAAGGCGCCCTCCGCTGCCATGGCCTCCTGACGCTGGCGTGGTGGGCCCAACGCTTGATCGAACGGTCCTTAAGTGTTTTCGGTTTAAACCTACTACACGCTCTGCAGTTCGCCTCGGGGTGGTCCCTCGGCAAGCAGAGATTGCACGTGGCGGGTCTGTCAACCCAAGGGTACTTGCGGTTGCACTTGGGGCAGAATTGGAAAGGGGTACCCTCCATATGCACCCTGTGGCAGCATGCTATTAAATGTAGGAATATATAAGAATGTACCTATATACCAAAAGAGTGTAGCGTATGTCCACCCCCACACACTCCCTACTTGCAGGGCCGAGGCCAGAGACCTTCCGAGGCCCAAATCCGTCATGCAGCTGTCGACGGTCGATTTCTTCTCCGGGCCGGCGTCGAGTGTGGAAGTTCGGTGACTCGACGTTGTGGTGGAGAATGGGGAAAATATAACGATATTTTGCAAAAGTATGGCTAAGTCCAAGGAACTCCGCGAAATGCTTCCGACCAGTATGGCGGAAAAAAAACAATCTGAGGGTCCTACACGCGTGAGGGATCATGGGTACAGTGGACGTCACACTAGGGATAGTAATACTGGCACGCCCTGTGTAGATGCCCATTTTCGAGTTTCAAAAAACAAACTGTAATACTCCGCAGCTTCCACTAGATGTCGGCCTATGCACAGCATGTGATCTAAGCGGATTCCACAAGCCTCAGAAATTTTATTATAACTTTCAGTGTGTAAGAGTTTCCTTGGGCTAATGTATTGTCTGGGTTCATTGTACTTAGCTACAGCTCACATCCTCCTGACAAGATAAGCCTGGCTGCTCTGCCATTCTACCAATCCTTTGGGCAGTACAGACTTATACTAAAAGTTGGGGTACTGTATATAGCAAAGGAAAGTTTTATAGAGTCTTGCCTGCAGGTGGACTTTAGGAAAACACCCCTAACACAAACCAGCTAAAACAATTGCACTTTCCAATAAGGACTTAGCCATAGGTATTTCTGCAGTTGGGTTACAGTGGTTGTACGCCGGGATGGAACTATTTTCATTATATAATTTGGAGATCAAATTGTGCTTCAAAAGATATTCAGATGAATAGAGATGGAATCATTTGCCACCACGGATCTTTCACAAGCATTTAGTTGGGTAACGAACACCATAGTTTGCAACCGTACTTCAGAGGTAACATTTTTCAGCGGAGGAAAATTGGACTGTTGGACCAGTTTGATATGGTTACAGTTGTTTTCCTCTATGCCAAGTGGAAAGCAGCAAGCTAGAGCACCTTTTGCATCATGTCCACTATTATAACATGACCAAGGGACAAGACCTCTGTGGCCTTGATGGTATACATGCAAATTACCAGGTTACTCACCGTAGTGACCACCTTACTCCTAGTCCATAGTCCCCTTTCCTCCATACTTATGGGACATTTCTCCGTCCTGTGGGACGGGACCGGAGCACTTTGTAAAAAGCATCACATTTTTCAAAAATGTGTCCTTCCTCTCTTTTTACGTGGGGTACCGCATGCAGCCATAACCCCGCCCTTCTCAGTTCCGCCCAGCGCATCGCCCATCAAGTCCTTTTCTATCGCCAGTTCAGAGACCTTTAAGCAATAATAGACGAACCTTATTAGAGGGGACGGCGGGCGGACGTATGGATGAAAGGAGACTATGGACTAGGAGTAAGGTGGTCACTATGGTGAGTAACCTGGTACTACTCCTACGTCCTGTTCCCTTTCCTCCATACTTATGGGAGATTCCCATGCACTGAACTACGGGTGGATGGAAACCCCCTTACTGAAAAAGGGGTTTCAGCACAGCCAGCCCAAACTGAGCATCAGATCTGGAGCTCAAGTCCAAGCAGTAATTCTTACAAAAAGCCGATGGGAGGCCCAAGTAGCCGCTTTCGCAATGGTCTCCCAGGGGACATACGTTTGAAAGGCAACAGCAGCTGCCTTGCCCCACAATAGATGAGCATGAATCCCTTTAGGAGGCTGTAGACCTTGGACAGTGTAAGTCTCCGTAATACAGGCTGCAAAATAGCTTTGGAGGTCTGCTTGCCCTGCGGGATACCAAAGGTTACCAAAAATTGAGAGGAACTCCTAAGTTCAGAAGTTCTGTCTAGATAGAACTTAAGAGCTCTTCTCACATCCAGGCAATGCAAAACCCTCTCGGCTTCCAAAGCCGGGTTTGGGAAAAAGACGGGCACAGAGATTGTCTGATTTAGATGGAAATCAGAAAGCACCTTTGGTAAGAAAGGAAGATTCGTCCTTATCCTTGTGGAAAACAAAGAAGGGATGCTCCACCGACAAAGCTTGGAGCTCACTCACTCGCCTTGCCGAGGTCACGGTGACCAAAAAAGCCACCTTCCATGAAAGGTACTTAAGATCTACCGTAGCCATTGGTTCAAAAGGCTTATGGCACAAGGCTGTAAGAACCACGTTCAGATCCCACGTCGGATGCGGTTTGCGAACAGGAGGAAAAAGACGCATAAGACCCGCAAAGTGCAGTTTAATCACTGGGTTCGACAGTGAGAAAGAGCACTGGTCCGTGGATAGGTAAGCGGCCACAGCCGAAAGATAAGTCCTGCATGACAGAACATGAATGCCCGACTCTGCAAGATGAGAGACGAAGGACAAAACTGTCAATTGTAGCCACCCTGGGGTCCAGCTGTTTGGCTAAGCACCAGTGACAAAACCGAAGCCACTTGCTCTTATACTGCAACCTCGTTGAAGGCTTCCTGGCTGCCTGAATAATGCTCATGTTGTCAGCAGAAATGTTGAGATGTTCTAAAGATCTGAACGATTGTGGGGAGGGGTGCCACAGCTGTTGATCTCTCTGGTGAAGCACATCGGAAACTAGCGGAAGCCTGATCGCTGCACACACCGACAGATTTTGAAGCTCCCACAACGGAGCTATGAGCAGAAGAGAACAATTGACCGTGTTCTTCAGCTTGCAAATCGTCTGATGAATCAGAGGCGCCGAACTCCGAAGAGCCATCTGCGTCCGCCTCATCTTGAGTCGAGCAAGGGGAAGAGCCAATACACACGAGGCCATGAGGCCCAGAAGCCTCTGGAACCACCAGGCCGACATGCTCTCCGACTGTGCAACCATCTGACACATGGCCAACAGATCCGCCATTCTGTACCCGGTCAGGTAAACTCTGCAGTCGATCGTGTTCCAACAAAAACCCAGGAAAACCAGGGCCTGAGAGACCATCATGGAAGATTTCCACCAGTTCACCGACAGCCCAAGGCGAAACAGGAGCTGGAGTAGAGACTGAAGATTGCTTGAGGCTTTCAGCGGACAAGGACTGCGCAGCAACCAATCGTCCAAATACGGATACACGTGTATACCATGTAGCCGAAGAGAAGCTGCAATAACCGACATCTTCGTAAAGAGACACAGTGCCGAGCTGAGGCCAAAAGGGAGCACTTGGTACTGGAAGTGCTCCTCCCCCACAGAAAACCGTAGGTATCTCTGATGCGGATTCCAGATCAGGATATGCATATACGCATCCTGGAGGTCCACCACACTGAGCCAATCGCCCTTTTGTAAAGAGGAATTTATCTGACCAGGCGTGATCATCTTCAATTTCTCTTGGGGTAGAGAAAGATTGAACTGGGAAAGGTCTAGGATGGTGCACAGGCCAGCCTGGTTCGGTTTGGGCACCGTAAACAGTCGGGAATAGAAGCCCTCCCCTCGTTCCCCTAGAGGAACGGGTTCCACTGCCCTGAGATACAGCAACTTCTGAATCTAGGCTCTGTGGGAGGGCGATCCCGACTGCTGGAAGGGAGGATTGAAGGGTGGCTACCCCTTCCCTAATGGGAAGGGGCAAGCAGAAGCCCGCCCAGGCGACTGACAAGACCCACCAGTCCTCGGTGATTGTCTGCCACGCCTCCCAATGAGAGGCAATGCGTCCGCCCACCGGGGTCTCGTGCAAGGGCAGAAAACCCTCATTTTGCTGGCTTGTCGGTGGCATCACCACATGAACCTGAGGATGAGGCTGAAGAGCGGGATAAAAACCGACTCTGCTGCTGCCTTCGGCAGGAGTTTCCCAAAGGAGCGTCAACCCTGTGGGATTTCCGATCTAAAAAACCCCTGAAACCAGAGGAAGGACGAGGGTTTGACAACGACCTCTGTGTCCTGAAAGGAGGTTTAACCAGGACAGACAAGGACTTGGCGGTCTGAGTGCTGTCCTTAGTTTTGGTCAGCTCCACGTCCAGAGGAGTGAAAGAGCGCCTTGCCATCGAAAGGCAGGTCCAAAACCTTATCCTCCACCTCCTTAGAGAAGTTGGTGGCATGCAACCAAGCTTGACGAGAGGTATCCACACCAAGCATAAGGCCTCGGGCCGAGGTGTCGACATGGTGCGCTGCAGCCTCCAGGAGATCCTGCTCCAAGTCTCTGGCATCTGACAACCCCGCTTTGAAATCTTCCAACTTTTCAACTGGAATAAACTCCTCAAACTCTGACAGACCTTTCCATATTTTCATATTCGCCCCCGCTAAAACCAGTTCTGCATTGGCTTGACGCAGCTGCAGAGCAGAGTTAGCGAAAATCTTCCTCCCAAGGGAATCAAGAAGTTTACCTTCCTTGGCCAGAACCTGTGTAGCCGTCGAACAGGAGGATGGCGCAGGTCTGGATTGCAAAGTGGCTGCCGCCACTACCGTGGAGGAAGGGGGCGGACACGACACCAAGGCCACTTCTTCTGAAGAATGGAGACTATAGCGCGCGTCAATCTTCTTGTAGACAACCAGTCCAGAGTGTGGCTTCTCCCAAACTTTACGGACCTCGGCCAAAACGTCCTTCTGCAAGAACAAGCCGGTAAGCTCCGAAGGAGATAAGGTGGAGGCCCCCAAAAGCACGCCCTCCTGCGGAGCGGGTGCCTCAGGTACTGGAACATCTAACAGACACGTCCAGCACCCGGTCATGAAAAGCTCTAACAGAGCGGGGATGGGCTTCGCTGTCCTGATCTCCCTGTAGATCGTCCGTCAGGTCTGTATCAGGTTGAGTCACATCAGGCACCACAACAGCCTTGTCCACTGGGGACAACAAAGGCGTGGGTGGAAGAGTAAGGGGAGGCCCCAGCCGGTAAATGTGGTGCTGGCGGAGGCACAGGAACTGTGGCCGGGAACGTCGATGCATGCGGGCATATCTCCCTGAACAAGCCTCGAAAATACTCCTTCATGGGGTCGGAACGCATCAGTTTGAAACTTGCCGAAAAAGGCATCCTCCGCCGATGACTTAGGCGTGACAGGAGGAGGCCTCTCATGAGGGGAGTAATTCCAGGGGCGTAAGGGAGAGGGTTGCCAAGAGGGCCCCTTCCCCACTGTTGTCCACATAAATCAAAAGGCACTGATGCCGCCGGCAGCGAGACATTGTGCGGTAGAGGCATCCGAGCGTTCCAGTCAAACTAGACGAAACGGATGTGCACAAGGAAACCGATATTCACCTGACAAAGTACCCCTACACCTAGGGCCGATGGCGTAGTTGTAAGGGTTGTATCCAAAATGGCTGCCCTGCTCTTGGCGGGAACGATCGCCATTTTGTCGGCACCTGATGAGAATTGCGACAGGTGTGGAAGTGAAACAGGGGTCCCCACAGGTGGGTCTGGGGTCTCCATTTTAGCCTTAACACAAGAAACCTCGGCCGAGCCGGTACTGTGTGGCAGGACCTCAGCACTGTCGGTAACAGAGGGATTATGGTCTAAGACCTCACTCCATGCCCCCTCAACAGAACTGGGGTCTCCGCAAGAGCGGGAACGATGACACACCTCCCCTGCAAGACCTTATCCGGGCTCTCAGAACTGTTGGTCACTTTAGCCTCTAGATGACGGGCCTCGGACCCGAGTCCGGTGAAAACCCCCTCACGAGGGGCCTCGAACTTTCGCTAAGTGTCAACAACCTCAACTGAGGTGTCAGGGCATACCCCGGTGATTTTAGGGGAGGCTCCAAGTAAGGAGACCTCGAAGCTAGCTCCGGTACCCGATGCCTCAGTCGAACTGGGCCCACAAACAGCCCCCACAGGAGGGGCCTCGGAATGTAATCTGGTATCAATAGGCCCTTTACGGATGCACTCGGAGAAAACTCTGGTAGAATTTTTAGGCCTGGAAGGCACCTCAGGGCTAGCCCCGGTAACAGAGCTTTTGACGCTCGCCCAGGAAGGAGTCCCCCCGGCCGGGGTGCCTTAAAAAGTAAAGAACTCACCAGGGGTTTCTTTTTTTCGTCGATGAAAGTCTGAAAGTGCGCCGGGGGAGTATGTTGAAACACCTACTCCCACAGCTCCAAACGACGTTGAAGCGTCCGGACCGAAAGGGACTCGCAATAAAAGCACGAGTCACACCGGTGATCCGGACTCAAACACTCTAAGCACAGAGCATGGGGATCCGCCCTAGCGAAGCGTCGCTGACAAGAAGAACAATTAGGAAAGTCTAGCTGAAACGGCATAGACGGACTACCACGCGAACGCTAAACCAGAGCAAGAGGAGGAGGAACTGGAAGGAATAAATATTCCGAAGATGCAAGTGCGTCCAGTCCCGAGCGAACGGAGAAAAGGACTGATGGGCAATGCGCTGGGCGGAGCCGAGAAGGGCAGGGTTACGGCCGTGTGCGGTACTCCGCGTAAAAAGAGAGGGACACATTTTTGAAAAATGTGATGCTTTTTACAAAGTGCTCCGGTCCCGTCCCACAGGACGGAGGAATGTTCCATAAGTATGGAGGAAAGGGGACGGGACGTAGGAGTAAGGCAAAGCAATTTTATGTTTCCTAACAAAACGAAATTGAGACTTTGCGAAATGTATGTGCCACCACTAGGTATGTGCACCAGAGAAGTAGTGTTTAAGTCAGTTCCTTTAAAACACAGGAATTTAAGTAGGCAATCACGTTTTATACAGGAGGAAGTAGTGCTGACCAAAGGAAGTTGAATTTGGAATGGTATATGGAGATTACTCCATTTAAAAAAAAAAAAAAAATGGACAGCATCTAAGATCTGTTAAAAATACACATAATCGTGGCCTTCCTAGGTGTCTTTTGGATCGAACAGCACGATAAGACTTGCATTACTTACCGTAATAGCATTTCTGATTATTGTATCTGCTTAGATTCACATGCTGTGCATATGGTCCGACATCCAGTGGTAACCGCTGAGTATTGCATCTCGTCTTTCGAGGACCGAAAGGTGACGTCGGCATAGGCGTGTCTGTAACACTATCCCTATCGTGACGTGTGTAGTACCCAAAATCCCTCACCCGCCGAGGTCCCTCCGATTGTATTTTTTCTGCTATGAAAGGCTATAGTGAGTGAGTTCATAAAGAGAGAAAGTAGTAAGAAGTCTATGTTCCTTCTACCCCGAGCGGGGCGGTAGGGAGGGTGCATGTGAATCTAGGCAGATACAATCATCAGAAATGCTATTACGGTAAGTAATGCATGTCTTCTGATGCTTGTTAATCTGCTTAGAATCGCATGTTGTGCATAGACTAGCGAGCAGTACCCGGAGTTGGAGGTGGGTTGTGAGAAAGAACAGTAGAGCAAAGATGTCTTAGTACTGCTTGTCCCACCTGAGAATCAGACCTAAAATGAGTGTCTAGGCAATAGTGTTTTGTAAAGGTGTGTACAGAACTCCAGGTTGCTGCTTTGCAAATGGACTCAAGAGGAACATTTGCAATGAATGCTATGGATGCCCCAGTGCCTCGAGTAGAATGTGCTCTAGGCTTGAAGGGCAGTTCTCTCTTCGCAAAAGTGTAACAGTGTGATGTATTTGACAATCCACCTTGAGATAGCCGATTTAGAGACAGGATCCCCTTCTCTACCAGCTGCCACTGAAACAAAGAATTGTTTAGTCTTCCTTAGTGGTTTAGTTTTCTCCAGGTAAAACATGACTGCCCGGCGCACGTCTAGTGTGTGAAGGCTTCTTTCGGCCAGGTTAGTAGGGTTCTGAAAGAAAATGGGTAGTTCGATTGACTGGTTCACATGGAACTTCAAAATGTATTCAGGCGCAAACCTGGGATGTGTGCGTACAACTACCTTATCTTTGTGTAACAAAGGGGTCTAAAACAGAAAGAGCCTGTAGTTCGCGAACCCTTCTGATAGAAGTGATAGCCACTAGGAAGGCTGTTTTATAGGTCAGGTCTTTCAGACTTGCTTTATGCATAGGCTCGAAAGGAGCTCCCATGAGCCTGGTCAAAACCACATTCAGATCCCATCCAGGGGCTGGGTTAGAGATGGGAGGATAAATCCTCTTAACTCCTTCCATAAAGGCTTTAATCACCGGTATCTTCCACCATGATACCTTCTGCTGTGATGTGGTGTAGGCTGACAAAGCAGCCAGATGAACCTTTAGGGAATTAAAGACTAACCCAGAGTCCAACATGTGGGTTAGATACAACACAATGTGTGAGGGTGAGCAATCGATAGGATTGACACCTTTAGAATTGCACCAGATGACAAAACGTTTCCACTTGTTAGCACAGCAATAACGTGCATTAGGTTTACTCGCTTCCCTGAGTAGGTTCATGCACCTCTGAGGGAGTTGCATGTGTCCAAACTCTATGATCTCAGGAGCCAGGCTGCTAAATTCAGGGTTTGGGGGCACTGGTGTAGGGTTTCCCCCCTGTCCTGAGACAACATGTTGTACGGGCAGGGCAACATGACTGGTGGGGAGAGGGACATTTCCATCAGGTGAGCGAACCATGGTTGGAGGGCCCACATGGCGGCCACCAGTATCATGGTAACTGGTTCCTGGTGCATCTTGTGCACTATCTTGTTGAGAAGGGGAGTCTGGGGGCGGGGGGAGCGTAGACAAATTTCCCTGAACAAGTTATCCAGAGACCATTCCCCTTGGACCGGTTCTGGGGGTACCTGGAGGCATAGTCTTGGCATTGGGCGTTCTCCTGAGTAGCGAACAGTTCGATCTCTGGGAACCCCCATTCTGCAAAGACGCTGGATACAATGTCTTTGTGCAGTCGCCATTCGTATTCTGGCAGAGGAAAATCTCTGCTGAGTACATCTGCCAGAAGATTGAGTTCCCCTGGAACATGTTGGGACAACAAAAACATCTTGTGTTTGAGAGCCCATATCCAAATGTTTTGGGACAGCTTGGATAGCCCTGGAGAGTGAGTGCCCCCCTGTTTGTTCAGGTAATACATTGCTGTAGTGCTGTCAGTTAAGATCAGCACGGTCTTCCCTTGCAGTTGTACCGGAAAGGCTTTCAATGCTTTGAACACTGCTAATAGCTCCAGTAAGTTTATATGATTGGATGCTACTTGAGGGGACCACACTCCGTGCGCTGCCTGCAGAAGTAGGTGAGCTCCCCACCCTGTGAGAGATGTGTCTGCCGCGAGAGTGGCTTCCACTGCAGGGGTGGTGAAGGTCTTCCCCTTCAGGAGGTTTTCCCTCGACCACCACTGCAGAGAGAGAGAACGAGGGCTGGCGGGACAACTACCAGATCTTCCCATTGTCCGCTGGCCTGACACCACTGGCTGTTGAGCCACTCTTGCATGAGACGCACGCGCAGCCGCGCGTGGGGAACCAAGTATATACATTACGCCATCACCCCTAGCAACCGCATGGTCACCTCCCGACTGGCTACATATTGAGGAATCTGAGAAAGCATGTTCTGAACCCTCTCGTTGGAGGGGAAGACAAGACAGTCTTCCGTCCGAATTAGTGCTCCCAGAAATTGTTTTACTTGGCTGGGGACTAGGCTGGACTTTTCGTTGATTGAAAATCCCAGGCTGAAGAGGAGATCTAATGTTTTTTGGGTGTTCGAAAAACAAGCGTCAAACGAGTCCCCCGTAATGAGCCAGTCGTCGAAGGGGTAAACTGGGACTGATAGTCTGCGCAGGTGTGCTGTCGCCACTGCCAGGACATTGGTTAACACCCTTGGCGCTGAGGCGATGCCGAAGGAGAGTACTTTGAACTGGTAGTGTTTGTCCTGGATCATGAACCTTAGGTATTTTCTGTGCGCTGGCAACATTGAAATATGAAAGTATGCATCTTTCATATCCAATGTTGCCATGAAGTCCCCCCGTTTCAGCAATGGGATCAGTTCGTGTAGCGTTACCATGCAAAACTTCTGGGGTTTTATGAACTTGGGCGCAGATCTAGAACAGGAAGCATGCTGAGATCCTTTTTGGGTACAAGGAAGTACACTGAATAAATACCCTCGTTTATCTGAAGAATAGGGACGGCTTCTATGGCGTCCTTTCCCAGCAGTGCTTCCACCTCTTGAATCAGGATGTTTAGATGGTCCGGTGAAAGGCGCTGTGAGCGCAGCGGTCTGAACTGTGGAGGTCGGGAGAATTCCATGCAATAACTGTGGGCGACCGTCTTTAAGACCCACTGGTCGGAAGTTATTTCCTCCCATGCCTTGAGGAAAGATGTTAATCGCCCCCCTTGACCGGGGAGACATGGGAGGGGACCTGGACTTGGTGGTCATTTCTGACCCGAGGCTGTGGCTCCTCTGGGATTGGGGCCTCTGCCTCTACCTTTGCCGCGTTTCTGACCCCTTGAGGGATAGTAAGAGGGGCTTCCAGATGTTTGGTTCGTGTTGAAGCTGCCTGTGCCGTAGTTGTTTTGACCGGCACAAGCTTGTCTTCGAAAGGACCGCCGAGAGTTATTACCCCTCTGGGAAGAGGGTTTTTGTGTAATTTGTTGCAGAGACTTTAAGGTCTCATGCTGCTTCTTGGCTGTCTCCAACGCTTCATCAACTGCTTTCCCAAAGAGGTTTGACTCTTCGATGGGCATATTAATGAGGGAGGCCTGAGTTTCAGGTCTAAACCCCGATGTACGCAGCCATGCGTGTCTCTTCAGAAGAGTACCTTGTGCAAGGGATCTGCCAGATGTTTCTGCAGTATCCAGGATGTTTTTAACCACATTCTGGTTAACCAGTTTTCCTTCCGCAACAATGGCGAGAAGCTTGGTCCTGGCCGTTCCAAGAAGGCCTTCAGGAGGTCCCGGAGCAGGTTCCACTGGGCATCAGCATAGCTTGCTAATAGCATAGTGTTATTAGCAACCCGAATGGTATATGCAGCTGCTGACGTGACACGTTTGCCTAGGGCATACAATCTTTTAGACTCCTTGTCTGGAGATGATTTTCCAGTGGCAAGGGGTACTCCCTGCCCTCTTACGAGTGGTGGTGACTAAAGATGGAGCTTTTCGCCTCTTAACAGCGTTAAGGAGGGGAATGGATTGACTTGCCGGAGCTTTTTCCTTAATAATGTCCTCCACAAAATCCTGCTCAGGCAAAGCCTCTTGAGTGGCAATTTTGAAGACTTCTGCTTCTTTTTTCAACATGGTGTTGAAAGCCATTTGGTCATCCACAGGGGAGGCCTGGCGAGCTGGGGTGGAAGGAGGAGAATCGATGCACAAAATATCAGAGTCCTGATCTTGATGTGACCAAGGATCCTGTCCTTCCTGCTGGGTTTCCTCACAGTTTTCCGTCGCCTCCTGTTGATCTTCATAATTTTCGAGAAAAGAGGATTCTTCTTCTTCAGTATAGAAGTCCCTGTATGTGGCCATGTGGACCATGTCTTCCTGTTGGAAAACCTGAGGCTGAACATTTTGTATTTGAAGGTTAGGGTCTACCCGAGCCTTTTTCAGCGGAGGCTGGTCATCCATACATCCCTCGAACTTTTCAGTAGTCCATTCCGAGGACCCAAAAGGGCCTAGGTGGTGGAGAAACAACGTTCTCTGCCCTTTGGCGTTGAGAGGAACTTCTCAGGGTGTCTGAGAGAAGCTCTTGACTATCCACGTAAGTGTCATCGGAATCGCGGCCCAAGCATGTCAAAGATTTTTCCGCAGCCTGGCCCATAACTTTCGGCGGCACCGGGTTAAGGCCCACCGATGCTGCGATCCTACCGATGCTCTTCCGGATAGTAACCGAATTGTCGGGAGACAAAGCCTCTGATGATGTAACTGTAGCAGAAACGCCGTCCGCGGCACCAGGAGGCCCAGCGGTCGGTTTGCCGGGTAGAGGCCTAGTTGGAATTTTCGGGCCTATAGAGGCCTTGGAAATCATCGAAGTTTCAGACTCCAAAACTTCGGCGCGTGTAGATTGGGGAGTAGCGCCTTTATTAGTTTTCGTTTGCCCAGTCGTCGTGCGCTGCTCCGGATGCGGGGAAGGCTTTGGATCTACACAATCCAAGGGAACCATCGAAATTTTCGACGGACCCATTGGCGCTTTCACCTTTTTTCGACGAAGACGTTGAAAATGGCGTAGGGGTTGTGTGTTAAGTGCGATGTGTATGTACGCCCTTGTCGCTGGGTGTAGTCCCTGTAGCAAGACCAGAGTTGAGCCTGGAAGGGTCGGGGACGGGCGTGGCAGACCTAGAAGTGTCCACCTCAAGGTCAATAACATCCACATTGGACGTTTGATCATCCGAAGTACCCCCGTCACTTTTGGCTGGTGTTGTGGTAGGGAAGGGAGGCTCCACGCGTAATATGCCGTACGCGGCCCACCGCTTTACACAGCAATCCTTAAGGGTTTTAGGCTTAAGGAGTTTGCACGCCGAACACCATTTTTCGTTGTGCTCTAAGGGGAGGCAGGCGTTACAGGTCCTGTGCGCGTCCTTCCAAGGATATCTGACCCTACACTTCGGGCAGAATCTAAAAAGAGTCCTTTGCATAGCAAAAGGGACGGATGACCAGACCGAAAGGGAAAGAAGTGGAAAGGAGGAAAGCCATAACAATATGGCCACCCCGAACCCACTTTCCCTACTGTATAGGTCGGCCAGAGGGCCCGACCACGTGGAAATGCGGCCACCGGAACTTAGGCGCCGAAACCACAGCCATAGACTATTCCTCCGTAGTCTTTGTCGAAGATGTTCTTATTAGACTAAGTGACTTAACAGGGCATAAACCGAAAATTCGGTAAAGATAAACAATGGGCCTCATTACGACCACGGCGGTAGCCGCGCCGGTAAAAATGGCACGGCTGCCGCCGCAGTTGTGTTTTTTCCAGCGCCTATCAATGGGGAATCACTGGGGCATTACAGCCCTGGTGGTCCCTGAAGTCAGACGCCAGAAAAAGTCACTCCCCATTCCCATTTGAGTCCCCTAGGACTCAAATGGGAATGGGGAGTACGGCAGCACTGGCACTCATTCATGGTGCCGGTGCTACCGTAAAAGTCTGCGAGCGGGTGCCTTTCTTCCTGCCAGGTCAGACCTAGCAGGCGGAAAGGCACCCAGCCCCCAAACTTGTACTCTGCCGGTCCGTTAACAGCAGTGCCGGCACCGTTGTTACCGGACTTGCAGGGTTGTAATGAGGCCCAATATCTCTAGTAAGAGCTCCGCTGTAGGGCGGCCAGTTATCTGGGCGGAAAAAAACAATTTTAGGGACCTCGGCGCGTGAGGGATTTTGGGTACTACACACGTCACGATAGGGATAGTGTTACAGACACGCCTATGCCGACGTCCCCTTTCGGTCCCTGAAAGACAAGATGCAATACTCTGCGGTTACCACTGGATGTCGGACCATATGCACAGCATGTGATTCTAAGCAGATTAACAAGCATCAGAAACCACTTTACTTGCATAGACAATCCTATTACACCACAATATAATGTTTGGGGAGGAGGGCAGGAGCAAATTAATCTAGATAATCCAAGATATTTATATTTACCATGAACAATTGTTGTTATTTTATAGATAAACCTACATTGAATATAGATCAAACGGCAGTGTATGTAAAAATATAAATAGTTATATTACAATCAACTGTATGACAAAATGAAAGCAATGCAAGAACTTTTCTCCCATAGCCGAGATGGCAGGGCAGAGGCTGCTCGTTGAAAAGGTTGGACAACAGTCTCATCAGCCCCAGCATCATCTTGTGCTGTTTTATGAAGACCGCAATTTTCGCTGAACGCATGACTCCTTCACATAGATGCATCGAGCATCTCAAACAAATATTTGCTAAAAAGGCACAATTTGTAGCTTTCTGACATGCAAAATGATCAGTCACACGTCCTGGGAACATATGATTTGCTTTCAGTTGCATTACTTTATACAGCCTACAATCCAAAAAGCAAATTATTGACTGATAAAAGCAGAATCCTTACTCTGGTTCACATAGGATACCAGTAGTTGATCAGATTATATTTCTGCCCATTCCATACATAATTTGACCTTGTTGCATGCCAAGAGTGCAGACAAACAGAATCCTGGAACAACAAGTTGAATCCCCTGGTACACACCTGCATGTTTCATTGCAAATGAACACTGCCCTCATGACAGTTGGGGCTCCCTAAACCGCATTGTCCTCCGACCACACGCACACCACTGCCATTCATACCTACTATATCAGCTGGACTGGCATTGCACCTTGTAAGGAAACATGTCCTTCCATAGACCTACATGGAACACCCCTTATTTTTGCTTTGACTCAGACTTAATTTTTTGGAGTCAAGTAAAGTCTTGTGCTTTACTTTCCTTGTCTTTCTGCTCATTGTTTGTTACAATTGCACAAATCACCCTAAAGTGAAATGCAATTAGGATACTTTGTATCCTTGGAACATTTTCTCTAGTGGCTTTTGGGCTACAATTGCAATATGCCTAGAATGTCCTGGTGCCAGATTTGTATACTTTTTACTCATGCACTTTTGCATTTACCGCAAAGGGATACTAATGGATGCCTAGCACGCTAAAATGGCCATATGGCAATATTTTGGCTTGTCCTTTGGCCATATTGTTCTTTGCCCTCATGTGCCCGTGATTGCCATATATGGGAATCCCTTTACCAGGGAAAGCTACTGCTTTCATGGCCAAATTGCAGCCCTCCAGATAAGGTGCGTATCAGGCCTTTTTTTACACACAGAAATCTCATCAATACGGCCCTTTTAATTCTTCCTTGCGTACAGCTTGCACAGGCGATTAATAGCAGCACCCCCATTAATATTGGCGGTCACTGAAGACAGGCTGGCCAGCAGCAGCTTGAAAATCCACTCTTTACTTTAGCAAGCAACACAGTTCCTTGAAAAGAAGCAACTGGGATGAGTCCTGGTCTATTTTTTTTACACTCTGAATTCCAACAAAATAATACTTTGAGTAATGTAGAAGGTAATTTATGTTTTGTTCTCTTTGTTCAACTGCCTGCAGTTAGTGTTATTGAAGCATTTTAAATCATGTTCATGCTTTTCACGTTGCTTTAGGACACATGTAGTATTGTGTAAAATGAAAATGGTCTTAAACTAGTGCTGTATTTTTGCTTCATTTTCCTCTGTTTTGATAGGCTTTAATAGAGGCAGCGCAGTTGCAGCATCATGGGCATTTCATACTTTGTTTTCTTTTCATCACAGAAGCACATCAATTGCGTTTGATGTCTCGAAGTTTTAGAAGAGCCTCCCAGCAAGCAGTTGTTTGGCATTTGTGAGAAGGAAAAGCTTTTGGTGTTCTATATGAAGATGTGTTTTATTTAGTCTTAAGATAGTATGTGTCCATGTGCATGCATGAAAGGGCACTGTACATAGTTTGTTGTCCTGGACAGCAAGAAATAGCTGGGCATGCAGACTGAACTTTACTTTAACTCCCTTTCTGATCAGCTATCAACCGCAAGCAGGTATAATCGATGGAGGTAGAAGCGGTGCTGTATACATTTTCAGTGGCACAGATTGTGCAGGTACCTCTGAACAGTACTGCTATATATTCAGGCAAAATAGCCTAATTTATCAGCAGAGCTGCTATACGCATATCATGGCACAGTGACAAATATTCACAGAAGGGTTTATTGCATCTTGCCCACATTTCTTAGCAGGACTGCTATGTTTAGCGACAGTATCTGAATTTCTTAGAAGACCTGCTGTAATGACAAAGCACGTACATGTGTTGGCATTTTCTGCAGCGGGCTAAAGTACTGAGCAAGAACTTCCCACCGGTTTCCCTACAAAATTCCTGATTCCCATTGCTGCGATGTATAAAACATTGCATGGAAAACAAAAGAGGTCCCCCAAAGAATAGTTGGGGGGGGGGCGCATTTGGTAGGGGTATTTAGTAAAGTGGGTGGATGAGGTGGGGTATGCTGCGAGCAGTCTCCTCCTGCTTTTAAAATACAGAAAATGTGTTGTATATGCAAGATTTTTGACCTTGTAGTACAAAATTGGGTATTTTCACGTTGATCCCCACCACCCACCTAAACTCACATGCTGTACACTGATCGGACAGTATGAGAAGATGGCAATTCTGTCATATACTTCAATCCCTCCTACTCTGCCTTGTGCTTTTCAAAACTTCCGCTTCTCCCATGTCACATTACAGAGTACCATTAACAAAAATTGAACACATTTCAAAGCCTCATTACGAATCTACTGACTCATGTAGGATAGTCCAAACAGGCTGAGACATTTTGACAAGCCAGTTATGTAAGGCAAGCCCCATATGGAACTGCCAGTGCCCTAACCCCATTTGCCTTTCCAAGTCAACAGCCTGTTGGGAAAGGTAGCTCAGATGGTCAATAACCCTGCTGTAGAGATCATTGTGTAACCTGTTAGTTCAAATCCTGTTGATAGGTGAGCTAATGCGTCTGCATCAGAGGTATGTGTTTAAGATGCAGGTAACATTCAATTCTAACAGAGCTGACTTATCTTTTGACTCATCAAAAGGACGGCTAAATGTTCAGTAATTCAGAACACCTCATTGGGATCATACAGTTACTGCACCTTTTTTACGGCGACCACTAAAAATTGACTTTTATTTCAACCACATATATATGTGGGGGAGGTACAGAATATAATGAATACAGAGGGTAGCAGGGGGACTCCCCCTGCATATATATGGGGTGAAAAGGGTGTTCAAACTTTTTTTTAAAATCAGCAATTTTGGTGATCGCAGTAATAACAGCACAGTGATCACATATATCCCCCCCTTATCAGGCCTGCTATACCTCTAATGGCTCAGAACACACACATCTCGCCACAGCTGCTATACCTGTAACGGCCCAGAACAGACACATTCAATTAGAGATGCTATACCTGTAATGACTCAGAAGAAGCACATCCCATGAGGGCTGCTATACTTGTAATGGCTCAGAACAGACATCTCATCTGGGACCTTATACTTGTAATGGCATACAGTGCTGGTAAAGCATCTGCATTCAAGCAAGTACTGACTCTGGTCAGACACACCTCTAACTCTATTATTCCCAGGCTAATGGCCAAAAGAAGGTCTGCACACATCTAAAAAAGGAGCACCGATGCGAAAGCTGCACTGTATTTGTAAATGGAAAAGGCATTTTCAGCTTTTTAAATATTTATTTGTGCCATGTCAAAAGACCAAAAGGAAAAAGAGAGCAACTCTGAACCTAAGGAATATAGGAGAACAAAGTGAAGGCTGGGGGTAGAGAGGCTGCGAGATCAAAGAACGTAATAGACAATCCAAAACAGGAATTCGATTAACAGGAAGAAAGATCAATGAGCTACATAAGAGAGCAACAAAGAAAGTGAGAAGGGAAACTGAGGTAAATAATAGGACAAACACACAATAGGAGTGAGGGATAGAAGCAGAGCAAGAGAGACACAGACAGTAAAATAAGAAAACCTAGATCAACAGCAGACGGGGAGATCCGGAAATAGAAAATTCAGATTAGAGAAAGGCAGGACAATAACATAAGAGGGAGTGCAAGAAAGATAATCAAAAGGAGTAGTAACAACAACAACAGATAAAAGGAAAAAAAAAGATAGTCAGAGTAGTGACATGAGAGAGGAAGAGGTGTTATATCAAACGATACAGAACAATGTAGGAGTGAAACAGCAATAATAGAATGCAGAGATGGGATAGGAAGAATGACGGGGCAACAGACCTCAAAACGTGGCATAGCAAGAGTGAGAGGCAGAACATCAGAAAGTGAGAGACCGGTGAAACAGAGTAGCAAAGGGAAGGAGAGATGGAGCAAAAACATGCAGTGGCTTGTCGAGCAGGTATTGCCAAGCAGCACCCGTAGGTGCAAGAGGAAGAGAAGTGTTGCCGGTAGAGTGAGGGACTTGATTTATGATGCAACTAGCTGGCATCTGTAGTAGTTCTTAACAGAGTTTTGGTGTCCAAGCATAATGAAGATGAAGCCGAGTAGTACGCATCGACAAGTTCTTTGCCACTGACGTTTTTGAACTATTTTACGTACAAATTCGATAGTTGTCAGACACTTTTTTACTCTCTTGCAAAGGAAGAAACTCATTTACACTCTCTTGAAATTGGATTTACTCTCCCATTCAAAAAACTGGGAGTAAAATACTCCACGCCAAATCCTATATGAGGTCGGTGGGTGTGGGTGTGGGTGTGTGTGTGTGTGTGTGTGTGTGTGTGTGTGTGTGTGTGTGGAGGGGTGCGGGGGGGGATGGGGGGGTGGGTGTGTGTATGGGTGTGTGTGTGTGTGTCAGGATGTGGGGGCTAGGACTGATGTCGACATCCTGGTGCCTTAATGTCTATTGCTGGGCAGATGTGGGACTATCCATGATTGGAAAGCCGCTGCCAGATTGAACAGCGCAGATCATTACCATTGGTGGACACGGGCACATGTAAAGTCCAGATCGTGGATAAAAGGAGAACCACTGCCACCATTCTGAAGATCATAATTGGCACCAAGACAACCCGAGGATGACCCCCTGCAGCTACCTTGCACCAACTAGTGAAGTCCTGGTGAAGCTCTGCTCTTGTGTCTGATCCAAAGACCCTTGTCACTGCTTTGACAACCCACCACCCCACCCTGTGTAGCATCTACTCCTTTGTTCGTCCCTGGAAGACCTTCTGTTGCGCACTGACCGTCATGCCTCCTGCTGCAATCGGTCCTCTTTGCATGCTAGGTGACCCGAGGTTGCTTGCTCCGCACAAGTCTTTTCTTTGTTTGGATGCTCAGCTGCAAGGTGTCTGGAACAGATTCAAAAGCACTGCAACGGACCGAAACTAAATCCAATGTCCGAAGATTACCTCTGTAACCGCGAGCCCTGTACCCGACTGGACCACGAACGGACTACTGTGCCCCACAACGGATTCATAACTTGTTCCTTTCCTCTCTGTTCTCCATAGGGTTACATGGGCGCAAAGACGTGTCCCTAAATCACACTTTTCTGACTTTGGTTGGTAGAGGTCTTCCTAGGCTCATCCTAGTTTCTGGGATGGAGTTTGAGCAGAATTTTCTGAAAATGCAATCTTTAGTACTTGCCCCAGGGTTGATAAGTTATTTCTAAAGGCCACCCACTCAGGGGGTCCTCTGGGTCTGTAGTCTTGGGTTTCTGCAGGTCCCCTTTCATCCCGGTGCCATTGGTTTCCACTGGCCCGGATCTTGCTTTGCTTGCCTTTCTTCCTGGGGCTTCTGGAGCTTAAACCTGGAACTGAAACTCTTCGAGGGGGTCAAACTCTGGCATCCCCAGTGGTTAGTTGCGGTCTTCGACAGCTATGGGGTAGAACCCAAACTGTTCACCATAACTGCAATGCTTCTTATGGACCTTGCACAATTATTCCCCATGGGGATCTTTTGACCCACTTGGAAAAATTTGGCAAAGCAACTGAAAAGGTTACTGGATCGAAATGTTGGTTATTCTAGCATCACTATATTTCTAGGAGTGCATTGAGCCGTTATGGGTCTGGTATTGTCATTCTAAATGTGTCAACTTTTGGTGAGCCTGTGGGCCTAGCAGCTAAAGTGTAAACCCCTTTTCCTCTCTCTAGATGCTATATGTAATGTATGGTGTACATTTTTTAATTGCATTTACACTGCTATATACAAGAAGTGAGGGGAATAGATTACCTGTCATCAAAATGTTCCCTGATTTTAAGGCACTTTACTACATGAATACTGTCTCTGTGACTGACCACGCTGTCCTGGTATATGAATGGAATGAAGATGGGACAATTGCCTTTAAAGAGTTGTTGGTAATTTGAAGAGTTTCCTGCAAATTCCCAATAGGTCTTACTAGAGCCACTATTTGGGGTTTGGGCATTACAGATCTTTGCTTACAGTCTAAATCGGGGATTTGTAGGCATAGTAAGGGCTGTAAAAGAGATGGGGGGAAAATTCTATTGATTAGGATAAGTGAGATTTATTTTTCCAACTTGCTTTTATTCGTTTTCTCAAACATGTGGTACAATTATTCATTTAAGAATGCCCAACTGCCCCCTCACCCAAATGTAGAATCAGTCTGAGCAGTTTTTTTAATTAATTTTGTTACGCCTGTAGTATGTCCAATATTCAAATGTTATGGGGACACCATTGTTGCACATAATCACTCTGAAGGTGTCTAATCACCTGTCCTCATTCATCCCTGAATGCTGCTTGGGCCCCTTGTAGCGGATTGGTCAACCACTCATGCGATACAAAGTTTCACACTTTCTTCAGCCATTCGTAGATTGTGGGAGACTGTTTTTTCTTCCACTGTTGAGCGATCGACAGCCATGCTGCTATCACTAACATCATGAAACGCCTTTTTTATGCCGTGTTAAGAGTCCCCGTTCCTGGTTTCCAAATTCACCCCAGCCAAACCCTTTCCTGAAGCCTCTCCTCCTGGAACCATCGCACCCACCTGTTCTTTCACTTCTTCCCAAAAATGCTGAAGGACCGGGCAGCTCCACCATGTGTGTTTCCAGTCCCCTATCCCATTGCAACCTCTCCAGCATCTGTCTGAACTTGTTGGGAACGTAGCGCGGCGTCTCTCTGGGGTGTAGTGCCATTGAAACAGGACTTTTTGCCACATGTCCCTCAGTTGTATGGAACGTGTCAGTTTGGGGATGAGTCCCCATGTGTACTCCCACTGTTTCCTAGTTATCGTTTCCCCCAAAGTCTTGTCCCATTTCCACACATAGTTGCACATCACCTCCTCCCCCTGTGTGTTCAGGTGCCCGTAGAGGTTCGATACTAGTTTCCCTGATCCCTTGCTCGTTGCCAAGAACATCTCAAAGTGTGTCAGCTCTCTAGTGGCTGTTTGCCCCATGTGGGGGCAGACAGCCAATGTTTTAGTTGTGTGTATTGAAAGCTCTTTCCCAGTTAGCCCCAATGCTTGGGTGCATTCTTCAAATGTTAATATGTTCTCCCCCTGATATATACACACCATATAGTCCGGCAGCCAGCCCTTTTCCATTTCTCACAGGTTTTTGTGTCCATCCTAGGTTGAAAATCTGGATTCCCAAAATTGGTGAGAATGGGGAGGGAATTGTCGACAGTGTCCCTTTTTTGAGTGCTGCATCCCATGTTGACCCCGCCCCCACCACTTCACCGATCTTGATGTTCGGGTGCCTATGTTGACCCTTCAGACAAAGAAGCCCTGATAACGGAGTAGACAGGCTAAGTCAGATTTTGATAAAGCTTTTGATAGTACATTGCACAAATTGGCTATTCATTTTGCTGCTGGCAGTTAAGTGTGTGGTTTGGTTCACTGTTTGGGTTTTCCTTAAGGATAAGTATTTCAATTTGCTTCCAGCAGCAGGATTGTTTATAGTAATATCCTTCTTCAGAATTTGGATCTCCAACTTCCTATTCCGTCATAATGAAGAGCAGCCCCTCACATGATCTACTGAAAAATGGGGACAGAGCATCACATATTTAATATGCAAGTTCATACTCCCTCAACTCCTCAAATATATGGGAAAAATTACTCACCGTAATTGTATTTCTGATGCTTGTATCTGCTTAGAAACTCGAAAAGGGATGTTAACAGGGTGTGCCAGTAATACTATCCCTAGTGTGGTGCCCACTGTACCCATTGTCCTTCGCGTGTCGAGGTCCCTCAGAATGTTTTGTTCTGTCATGAGGTTGCATGAAGTGTAGCGCGAGTACAGGTGTATCCAAGCAGATTGGTACCAGAAAACCTCATATAACATCTATGCACCTTCTCTCAGGGGAGGAAGGGTGGGCGCATGTGAATCTGAGAAGATACAAGCATCAGAAATAAGTTTACGGTGAGTAATGTATCCCTTCTTAGGCTTGTAGAATCTGCTTAGATCACATGCTATGCATCAATTAGCGAGCATTGTTAGGAGAAGGTGGTGGGTCGTGAGAAGGAGCAGCAGCAAATAGATGTTTTAGAACCACTTGTCCCGCCTTTGTATCTGCTTTGGAATGGGTGTCGATGCAGTAGTGCTGAATGAAAGTGTGTACCGAGCTCCATGTAGCTGCTTTGCAAATGCTGTCTAAGTGGACATCTGCGATAAAAGCCACAGTAGCTCCTGTGCTCCGTGTGGAGTGAGCTCTTGGTGTAAAAGGCATTGTTTTGTTTGATGAAGAATAGCATAATTGTATACATCTGACTATCCATCTGGAGATGGCATTCTTAGAAACACGGTCTCCTTCTCTGCCTGGTGCTACGGAGACAAACAGTTGGTCTGTATTTCTAAGCAGCCTGGTCTTGTTTATGTAGTAAAGGACCGCCCTCCTCACATCCAATGTGTGGAGTTGTACTTCAGCCGAGCTTGTTGGATTCTGAAAGAAAGCCGGAACTCAATGGATTGGTTCACGTGGAATTTGGAAATTAATTTAGGGGAGAACCTAAGATGAGTACGTAAAACCAATTTATCTTTATGGATGGTAAAGAAAGGGTCCTGCACTGACAATGCTTGCAATTAACTAACTCTTCTTATGGAAGTAATAGCCACTAAGAAGGCAGTCTTGTAGGTCAGGTGTTTAAGACTAGACTTATGCATAGGCTCGAATGGGGGCCCCATGAGCTTTGCAAGAACTACATTGAGATTCCATCCTGGAGGTAGGTTCGAAATTGGAGGGTGGAGTCTTGACTACCTCCTGGAAATGCCTTAATGACTGGAATTTTCCACAATACTTTACTTTGAGATGTCAATCATTTTAAATAAAAAATAAAAAAAAAATTGTCAGTTGCCCAAGAGATTTGAGGGCATCATATTCCTCTTTGGCTGATTTCAGAGCATCCTCTACCGCTTTGCCAAATAGCACGGTCGGTTCCACTGGCATGTTGAGTAACGTTGCCTGGGTCTCAAGCTTGAAGCCAGGCATGGCATTGGATAATGGTTTCTTCTGCAGTAATACGGCCTGCATTATCTGCAGCGTCAAGGTTGTTCTTGAGAATGCAGCTGTCAGTGGCTTTGCCTTCCCCTGCTACTAGGGCAAGTCTAGACTTTAAAGGCACTGGAGCAGAGTCAATGAGGGCAGCACTCTCATCCCATTTATGGCAATCATAGCTTGTCAACAGTGTGGAATTGTTGGCAATCCTAGTTTGAAATACTTCGCAACTTTCCTTCCCATGGTGTAGCACTTCCTGCTCTCCTTGTCTGGGGGAGCCTCAGAAGAGGCTAGTGGTGTACCTGCCCTCCTTCGGGTAGTTGCGACAACAAGAGAGTCAGGCTTAAGATGCCCCCTGATATATAAGGGGACAGATGTCGTTGAATAGGGGCTGATTATCTACCGGAGAATCAGGTACTGGGTGGTAGTAGTCCTCCAGCTCCTCCTCCTCCACATCACAGTATTGATCAGTGTGTTGGTAGTCCTTATTATCCCCTTCAGTGTCTGTATGAATGTCAAAGGTCAGCAGTAGTGCAAGACCTTTTTGCCGGTGGCTGGGATGAAGACAGTGGCTGCGAGTTGGATGCCTGAGCAGTGGGAGGTGTAATCTGAAAGTTTAACATCCCGAGGGTTTTTCTCAAAAGAAATTTGCAAAAAATGTCACTCTCGACATCACCCTATCTATGTCCTCTGCCGTCCATAGGGGTGAACTGAGGATCACCCCAGGGTAAGGTATGGTAGGGACTGAAGGTGTAGGTATGGGCAGGCCATTAGTCTTTAAGGCCTCAGCCAAAGAACCCTCTTCTTGTGCGACATTCGTCGGTCGATGTAGTTTTATGGGCGGCGTCTTTTGGTTTACAGGGCCTGTCATGGGGCGATCGGGACCTCAAGTGCCCAGAGGAAAGGGAATTAAGAGATCTCCCCCTAGACGCCATATCGGGGCGTTTGGTCGGTGGCCCGACACACCGCCATGGTGTGTGTGCCTAGTGGCATGTGAAGTGGCAGTGTTCTTGCCGCTGGGTGTCATCCCCGTAACAGAGCCGCCGGCCTGTCTTCTAGGTTCAGGGGCTTGCACTTGGGAACTTGGCTGTTCCCAGTCGCCCGCACCATCCGAAAAAGCCGGCGACGCTGCAGTCACTGTAAGCTCCCTCCAAGTCCATGGCAGCCTCAACCTGCATGGCATGATGGGCCCAGTGCTTGGTTCTGCGTTTTATAAGGGTCTTAGGTTTAAGGAGCTTGCAAGCTCCACAGTTCCCTTCGTCATGGTCGCAGTTCAGACAAAGGATGCACACACTGTTTGTCGATTCACAGAAATCTTTTTACATGTGGGGTACAATTTAAAGGGTGTTTTATCCACATCTGGAAAAGGCAGCCAGGCAATAAAAGTAAGGGGTGGGAAAATGCATTGTACAATGACCGCCCCCCACTCTCCCTACTGTAAGGGCCTAGGCCCATTGGGCCTTCCAAGGCCGAAAGGGTCAGTTGAAAGTTGACTTTGTCCGATGGCGCGGTCTTGTCTTTTCCATTGCATCGATGAATTTGTCGATGACGGAAGGAAAAGGACAGAAAGAGTAACTATATTTAAACTTCTCAAAAGCAAATAGCGTCAGATGAAATTGAACTCCACGAGAAATGTCCACTCACAATGGCAGAAAAAAACAATCTGAGGGACCTAGACGCATGAAGGACCATGGGTACAGTGGACGTCAACCTAGGGATAGTATTACTGGCACGCCATGTCGATGTCCCTTTTCGAGTTTTGAAAACAACTTTAATACTATGCAGCTTCCACTAGATGTCGGCCTACGCATAGCATGTGATCTAAGCAGATTCCACAAGCCTCAGAAACGTTTATACTCCCTCTTCTCCTTATTGCTCAGCTAGTAATGAATATTTAGTAGTGGACGTAATCCACAGGAGCTTGGAACACTGCCCAGCCTTCATTCTTCTCAGAGGATGCAGGAGAGTTGTACAAGAATGCACAAAGTGTTCACTTTCTAGAGGTTATTTACACTTCTACCTCGGTCCCACTATTGTCCAGCATCAGCTGGCTTCTCGGCTATTATTTTTCAAAATAGAGGTGAAAATAAATCTGGTAATGCAGGTTTATCGACCAATGTGCCTTATTTACCCATGTAGCACTAAGCCACCACTATGGTGAGCCTATTTTCAGTATGGCTTTACAGTGTTTTAACAATCTCCAAACACCACCAACTCACTCCAAGGGTCCGTATCTTAAAACATCTTTCATATCTTATGGTTCACCTTGACTGATCAAAGGTGAGGTTCATCCATGTAAGGTGCCCAGTGTGCTGGGCAACTAGCCTGATTTCCCCATTGCTAGGTGCCTTAATCAGAAATTGATACACCAGAAGGGTCAGTGAACTGCAAGGGCCATCAGTACAAGATTCCTTTGTTGGTCTACACAAAGACAAAGTAGTGCTGCGCGCATATCCACAGTTGTTATCAAAATACGATGTGAACCAGTCCCATAGAGGATCCTGCATTTTTCCAACATCCCACAAACGCAGCAGAGAAAAGCCTTCATACCCTAAATGCAAGGACAGTAATATACTACCGACAAAAGACTCAAGCTATCAGAAAAACTGATTTTTTTTATATCTATAGCCACAGGAAGAGAAGGTGACCCTATATCTAAATCAGCAATTTCAAAATGGATTATCTCAAGGATCTCCTTTAGCAGGGGGAAATCCTGCATATTCCCATTGGCGGGGCCAGCAAGGAAATTGGAGGAGGATCTCCCGAAAGTTGGACTCTGGTGGCAGCTGCATTTGTTCAGGTATTTAGGGGGGAATGTCTGACACACACCTGAACTGATGCACGGGGGCAACACTGTACCACCGGTGCAAGGACTCAGGAAGTTCAGGAAGTTTTGGTCTAATCTGCTGCTATCAGTGATGGGCAGGGTCGCCATCATTAAAATGATAGTCCTACCGAGGTACCTATCCTTCTTCCATAATGTTCATTGCTATGTTCCGGCCTCTTTCTTTCGTCTACTGGAAAAGCTGCTGAGGGAGCTGCTCTGGGGTCACGCCAGACACAGGCTATCTCTGGCCACACTTATGCTGCCGTACAAGGCGGGCGGGGTCCATTTACCAGATCCTGAGAAATATTATCTGGCAGAGCAACTCAGCTTCGTGGCCAAGTCACTTGCAGATGAGGCCACCTCAGAGACAAAGCTGATAAAACAGCTAGTAGCGCCTGTGCGCCTAAAGGAAACACTGTGGGTCATGCTGAGGTGCTTGAGTAAGGCCGCAATGATCGTACAGTTAGGCAGAAGGGTTTGGAGCAGGGCCCTGAAATTGGTGGGACACAAATACCACTACTCACCTGAGACCCCGATCGCAGCTGATGTCTGTGCAGTCAAAGCGGACCTGGCAAATGTAAGGCAATGGTAAAGATAGAGCATTTGCACCTGGGGGGACACATATGAGTAGGGCGTTTTTAGGGAATTTGAATCCATGGGTGAGAAAGAGGGACTACCCAAAGGCCAGTTCATATGGTATCGGAAGATTAGGAAGGTAGCAAGGGGAAAATGGAAACAATGGCCAGAGGAGCCGAAGGCAGACCCAGTACTAACGCTACTGCACAACATGGGTGATGGATGGAAGCCAGTGTCCAGGCTCTATATCCTGCTGGCAGACAGACCCAACCCCAAAAGCGATAAGTTGAAGCAGTGGTGGGAGGCAGAACTGGAAATCGGCATAACGGAGAAGGAATGGGAGAGGATCCTAATGCACCCCCGGGAAGTGCCAAGAAATGCCCCATTTAGGTTGATCCAACTAAATGTCCTGCATAGGACCTACATGACACCAAGTAGAAAAGCCAAATTTAGCAGCAGCACTAACCCATTGTGTCCCTGGTGTGGGTCGGAGGGAGCGGGAATGTTGCATATGTTCTGTGGGTGTCTGAAGATACAGCGCTTCTGGGCCAAGATAAACAAGCTTGCAAATGCTGGGGTAGCACGGTACGAAACAACACCGATGGAATGCCTCCTGGGAGCCTACCCAAGAAATAGCAAAGGCGTGGAAAACGGTGGGTGGCCTGCAACAGCCTTTTCAAGCTATTGAAATGTTCAACTATCGATTTTTCTGAGAAGATTGCATCAGAACTAGAACTGTCCTATTGACTTTGGCTGTGTTGGCTCCCTAAAGGCATCCCTTCTAAAACCTACTGGCTTTGGCAGTGCTCGTTTCCTATAAAGGTTTTAATTGTTTACACTCTTACTGCTGGGGAAAAGACTTCCTGCATCCCTCTGGGAGAAAAGACTATTGTTACAGTGCTACAGTGTTCTGTTCTACTCTAACACTTTTCCCCCCTCGCAACTCAATATTGCATGGTGAACCATAAGTGCTACTACTGACCTTGATTTATGTTACTCCCTGTGCTGGAAATGTTTTTAGTACACAAAGAATTTACTCACCTGCATTATTGCTGCTTGAATAACATGATTTTGAAATTCTACTTGATGTTACTATTAGTTACTGCATATTTAGCGTGATTCATTTGCTTTGTGTGTATATAAATAATTGAATATAACCTTTAAGAGTAAGTCTTTACTGGAGTACTTGTATTTACTGATTTCACTGTACTTCTGTACAGCTCATAGTGCCACTTCTAAGATAAACCTGGCTGCTCAGCCACTCTACCGACTTGTGTAGTACAGACCTATGTTAAAAGTTGGGAATTTCAGGATTGGGTTCGAAATAATACTTGTGCGCTTATGACCACTCTATTAAAATCCTATAGCTGGCTTGCAGCACTCGCACCCTTCCACAAAGCCCACCCACAGCAGGGCTTTGAACATGTGATTGCAAAAAATGTAGGTTGGATATTGGTGACTCGCACACTCCCGTCCTAAATAACCACAAATAATATGAATGAAATAAATGTTCAATTTGAGTCATTGCAAAGTCCCAATTTAATTCTGGTGTGATCAGCCGACTCGTGTTTCGACCCAGAGGTCGTTCTCAAGGCACTTCACCAAAGGAATAGGTGTATTGACCGTATTGTTCTTGATCAAATTGATTGGTGGTCAGCGGCTAAACTGTAGGATAGGATTCTTGAGAACTGTATTTGCACTTACTGTCTGGCACAACTAGAAAATGCACAAATAGATGTCCGTCTGCCAGCAAAGTACTGCGTGGGTTATTCCATTCAGAAAATTGTGTTGGAACATTCTCTGCCTCTAATGGCTGTGTCAACGAGCTCTATCCTGTCTGTAAACCTTTTTTACAGACAGGTTTACAGGATGTCCGAAGAGGAAGGCTGGAGGGTCACATGTGAATCCATGAAAGACACATGGAGAAATGGAGTTACAGGTAAGAAACTACTCCCTTCTCCAGCATTGGGTCTTTCATGGATTCACATGCTGTGAATAGACTTTGTAGCAGTAGGAGAGACTGGAGGTGCATAACAGGCAAACAGGACGCAGATGTAAGGCAATATGACAAACATGAGAAAACACATTGTTCCAGTCAATATATAAAAACATGAATAGAGCCAAAACCATGGAAGCTGCAGGGCTTATCTTACTGGAATAGGCGTTGGAGCACAGCTCGTCCCACCTGTACGTCTTCAGCATCCTCCTGATTCACAGAGTAGTGCCTGGTGAACGTGTTGGGCACTACCCACGTCGCTGCCTGGCAAATGTCTCTGAACGGTATGCCTGCCCAAAGAGCCGCTGAGGTCACCTTGTAGAGTGAGCTCTGGGAGTTGACTAATGGTTTGTTGGCTTTAGCGTGGCAGAAAGATATTGTTGCTACCACCCAGCGCCAGATGCCTTGTCTAGAAATCAGCCTCCCTTTATTGGAGGGGGCCGAACGCCACAAAGAGCTGCTTGGATGCTCTGTACGACTCATTGCAATCCAGATAGTACTTTAAAGCCCTTTTGACCTCCAGGGAATGCAAGGCTTTTTACGCTGGAGTAGAAGCATTAGGGGAAAAAAGTTGGTAAGGCTACTGTAGTTTTTTTTATTAAAGTCCGACAGAATCTTTGGAATTTGTGGAAAGAAAAACCTCGTCTTTCATGAAGCGCAGATATGAAGGGTCAATTACCAGATCCTGCAGCTCTGATATTCGTCTGGCGGAACGTAATGGGCACTAGAAAAATTGTTTTCCAAGTAGGAAATGTTATGGCCTCCGTCGACATAGGCTCAAACGGTGGTTTCATGTATTTATTTATTTATACATTTCTAGTGCTGCAAGCCCAGAGGCAACTAGGCGCTGTTACATACTTAAGGAGGTGGTTACAAGTTATTAAACACATAGCTTCATGGTTGCAGAATTACAATTTGACACAGAATACAGTGTGCAATTATATACATTTATGTACAAATTATGTACATGTGTCATGCAAGTATTAATCAAATGTCTAAGCAGCTATTGCAAGAGGTCAGTCTTAAAGAGTAAGGTTTTTAGGCTTTTTCTGAAGGCCCAGAAGGAGGTGTCCTTTCTGAGATGAGTAGGGAGGGAATTCCATAGTTTGGGAGCTATGATAGGGAAACTTGCTCCTCCTACTTTCTGTCTTTTGTATTTGGGGGTGATGAGGAGATTGGTGTACTGGGATCGGGTTGGTCTATTGGAATGGGCTTTGCGGATGAGATTGCTGAGGTATAGGGGTGCCTTGTTGGTAATGCATTTGTGGGTGAGCGACAGTATTTTGAAATTGATTCTGTCTTGGACAGGGAGCCAGTGGAATTTCCGCCTGATAGTAGAAATGTCATCATGTCTAGGAATGTTTACGGCAGCTCTAATGGCGTTGTTTTGGACAACCTGTAATCTTTTGATGTTTCTTGGACTGGTTCCTGCAAATAGTGAGTTGCAATAATCAATCCTAGATAATACCAGGGCTCTGGCCAAGGTGATCAGATTGTCAGGAAGTCTGCTAGTTCTTATCAACTTGGCGTTGTGAGCTGCTGAAGAGACAACAGCGTTAACGTGTCTGTTTAGGGTGAGAGGAATCGATGTACACTCCCAATGTTTTTATTTCTTTGGCGACTAATAATACTAGCATCGATGATAAAGGATTTGTAACTATGAGGGAGGTTGTTGAGTTTAGTTTTATTGCCAATGAGGATTAGCACGGTCTTATCATTAAGACAATTCATTAAGCGCCATCCACGCCTGAATGGCCAGATATATCTTGTTTGAGTTTTTAGAGTCGGTGTCATGGCATCCAGTAAGGGGTATTAGTATTTGCATATCATCAGCTTAGTTTGTGTACGTGATACCCATGTTATCTAATTTATCAAACAAGAGTGAATGCATTATAAAGTGTGGGTGACACGCAGGAGCCTTGTGGTACGCCGCAGGTCACAGGGACTGGCGGGGCTGCCGAGTTTTCGAAAAAGACCCTCATGATGTGATTGGTAAGGAATTATTTAATCCACTTGATGGAGCATGCTGAGAATTGGAAGACGTATTCTAGGTGCTGGCAGAGGACATCATGATTAACTAGATTGAATGCTGCGGAGAGATCTAAGAGAAGGAGGATGCACAGTTCCCCCTCGTCTTTGTATGGATAAGTCTAGTAAGGCACTCTGTGCCGTAACCTGGCCTGAAGCCTGATTGTCTTAAGCGCAGGAGGTTATTTTCTTCTAGCTATTTCTGTATCTGCAGATAGACTGCACAATCAAGTATTTATAATAAGAACGGTAAAGTGGTGATAGGATGGAAGTTTGTGGGGATGTTGGGGTCTAGTGTTGGTTTCTTGAGTAGGGTTAGAACCCAGGCTGTTTTTAAGTCGCTCGGAACTGTGTTGGTGGCAAAGGAGCTGTTGATGGGGCTAGTGATGAAGGGTGCAAATTCTGAAGCGCAATCTTTGATCAAAGTTGCTGGGCAAATGTCGCCTTTGCATCTAGATGGCTTTAAGCTATTGATGATGTTCATCGTGTCTAGGATCGAGAGTGGAGAAAATGAGAATTTATTAGCCTCCACTAGGGGAGGTGGAGTTGGCCGAGTTTGGGCGGGACAGAGTTATTTTTTTTGTTCTATTTTGAGTTGAAGCAAGGAAATTCTGTCAGCTAACGCATTTTGAATGTTAGAACACCATTGCTCAATTTTCACCGTATGGTCTGGGGTAGGTGATAGAGATTCTTGTTCACGGAGGATAGTGAAAAGTTCTGTGGTATTGGATTGAGCATTGGCTATTCTCGGGTTCTAGACTTCACTATTTGCTACGTAATTAGTAGTAGTAATTAGCTACTGCCTGGAAGAGGCTTTTGTTTGCCGAGTTTGGCGATTTGCGCCAATTATTTTCCGCAGATCTTTTAGAAGCATGCATTGTTCTGAGTTCTGGGGTAAACCAGGGGTTGATGTGTGCTTATTTCATTTTTTTACTTTTTAGGGGAGCAACTTTATCAATAACCTCTAGCATGATTTCGTTATATTGACATACCAAGATTGATGGGTCATTTTCTGGATGCCTAGCGTTTAAGAAAGGCGTTGAGAGGTAACATTGTCTTTATTCATATTTTAAAAGCTTCTAGACAGGGCAGAGGATGCTGTGACGGAGAGGTTCTGATTTTTAGTGCCGACGGTAGTGGTAAAGATTGATGACCAGGGCATAGGGTAGTTAAATAGTATGTTGGTGGCGGAGTTGGTGTCTGCTAGCCAATCAAGGGTCTGTCCTTTTTCGTGGGTAGGGCCAAGAATTCTGTGGGCGAATCCATGGGCTTCCATAGACTTGGCTAGGTGGTCTGCATGAATGACATAAGGGTCATTCAGGCCATATTTTGAGTCAGGAGTGTTGATATGACGTCTTCGATGGTGGAGATGGCTCCAGGGGGCCTGTAGACTATGTGAAGGGTGAGTGTAAGATATTTTTAAGGTGATGACTTCCCCAGTGCTAATAGGGAGGTCAGGGGATATCCTTATATTAAAGGTGTCTTTTGCAAATATGGCAACGCCGCCTCCTCTAGGAGGTGTCTATCTTTTCTGAAGATGGTGTAGCCGTCTAGGATAGCTAAGGTTAGCTGTGGTCCTGAGGCTCAGTGTAACCAGGTTTCTGTAACTGCTAAAAAGTCAAGGTCGTTGGATGTGATGACGTCAGCAATATCTAGTGCGTGTGCAGTGATAGATCTGGTGTTGAGTGCCCCTTTTAGGATGGTGGAATTCATGCTGATAGATGCCTTACCGGGGGCAACTTTATGAAGTTTAGAGACATTAGCTGTATGTGGGTGTGGTGGAGTGATGTTGGTGGAGGAGTGTAGTTTACTTGGCCATGGGCATGAACGAGAGGAGAGTCTATGCGTTCTCATAGATCCCGTGAGGGGGCATGAGAGCAAAGGGAGAGTCCGGGCTGGGGAGTCTATGAGTCGATGATTTTTTGGGTGGAGGGTGGAGTTAGCGTGAGCATATCTATGCCCAGTTCTTGCAGAAAGTCAGTGGAGTCCTGTAAGTAAGTTGGGTGGCAGTGCAGATAATGGGATGACCTTAGGGTGTAAGTGAGGTGTGGTCAAACCTTTGCTAGGTGAGCCTGGGTAGGTAGGTCGTGAGGAAAAGGTGCGATGTTGAGGAAAGGCGTGGGGCACAGAATAAGGTGAGGGCGAGCACAGTGTAAACAGGCTAGGCCTTTTCCTAACTGGATATAAGCACCTGCTGTGCAGGGTGGATCCATTGTGTGTGGTGGTAAGGAAACGTGTTCAGCTGGTAATTTGCTACTAATATTCAAAGTAGCAGAGTGGGTAGCAGGAATGTAGCAGACATAGCACTTGATTTGTGTTGCTATATTGGGCTGCACAGTAGGCGGTACGACATTGGATGCAGTGGCAAGTGCTTCAATGGGCAAGCATCAGAGTGCTGTGACAAACAGTGGCTGATTAATAGCGTGATAGAAGATGACACGGGTAGTCACTGAGCGGCACAATTGAGGGCGAGGCGTAGGGCCACGCAGCTAATTGTAGGACAATAACTGTACAGTTAGTAGCAAGGCAGCATGCATCTTAAATCATAACATAATGGTAGGCAACATTTGATGTCAAGGCAGTAAGATTGGTAATGGTGCAGGGGCTACTCGATTGAGGCGGGACCGGAAGTAATCGACATACAGATCGTAATATGATGGAGGGCAGCAATTTATGTGCAGGGCGTTACAACTGATAATAGAGCAAAGGGCTACGCAGTGAAAAGCATGACAAAGGGCAACATGATTGAGTATGTGGCAATGTGCTACAAAATTAATCGCAGGGCAATACACGACAATTGATAGTAAGGCAGTCGGCAATTCAAATTCTGGTATTAATAAGTGGCAACATAATGAATTGCACGGCAGTTGATGTCTGAATGGATAGCTACTCAATTAATTGCACTAACAAGGGGGCAAAGAGATTGCCTAATAAGACTTTAATGCTAGATGCTGCGCGATTGATCGCTAAAAAAGGTTTATAAGGAAACAGTGTGAGTATCAAAACACGTAGGAGCAACAGAAACAGGAAAAGTCATAGAAACAGTTGTGTAGATTTCCGGCGATGCAAACACTGTTAATTCACGTTACGTTGTTGGGTGGTTGAATGCACGGTCAGGGTGGGAAAGGAGTGTCTGGCGTAGGTGGTGAATTATTGGGCCACTGTCGCATGTCTGGGTACACTTGAGAAGCGGTGGTGGCTGGCAGGCAGCGACCTGGGTGTCCAAATAGATTTTGATTAGGCGGCATATCAAGTCACTTCAGATCACACGTTTTTTGTTAAGCGTGATGTTGTCACCGACAATGTCTTAATAGTGTTGGTGGGGACAAGAGGCAACACGCATGGTATACAGGACTTAGGTGAAGGGTGGACCCCAGTAGGTAATTAGAGGAGAGATGTGGGTACTATAAGGGGGAAAGGTACTCACTGAAGGAGGTTCATGAGGGCTGAGAGCACCAGGTTGAGACTCCAAACCAGAGAAAACTTTTTCTTCGGCGGAAAAGTCCTGAAAAGGCCCTTGAGAAAATGTTTAATCAACCTATCGCTGAAAAGAGGTGTAGAATTCCTTTTCGATGAAAATCTTGAGACGGCCACCATGTGACCCTCGATAGATGATATTGCCAGACACTCCTTTGCTAAAAGCAGAAGGTAATGAAGGAGTTGCTGAGGTGAAACGCGTAACGGCTGTAGGTCAGGATGCTGAGAACACCAGACACACAACCTTTGCCACTTACGGGCATATGATGCGTTGGTAGATGGAGCCCTTGCCGCAGCCAAAATGCGGCAGCAATCCTGAGGTATATTTAGGTTTCCGAACTTGGATTGGTCAGGAGCCATGAGGCTAGGTTGAGGGAGCACGGGTTGTGATGCCACACAGTCCCCTTGTTCTGAGAGAGACAATGCGGCTAGGAACCCAGATGAAGAAGGTCGCCCCTCGCCAAGTGAAGAAGGTCTGAGAACCAGGTCTGTCTGGGCCAGAACGGAAGCGGGTGCAAGTCGTGGCTTCAACCAGAGGAAGAGATGATCTCGATGAGGAAGAAAGCTGGAGGTCGTTGCACTGCCAGGGAAGAAACCAGCCGCAGAGTTTCCCCGATTAAAAGGTACGACCTTTATTCGCGGTAGTGGTGAAGCGTGGCTATCCGGCCGCCAGGGTACTTGGCACGGGCGATTCGACCACAAGACGATCCAGGAAGGTGAAAAAGGCGAACTGGTTGGTCCCACCAGCTCAAAGGGAAAAAGACTCTCCTGGAAGAAGATCTCCTCTGTCGTCGGGGAAGTGGTGATTTTGTACAGCAGTGCTCCACCGGTGGTGTCGTCCTAGATGGCTCAGCTTCTCCCCTCTTCGTATTCTTTAGGTCCAGTGGCGACTTCTGAAGTTCCAGTCCCCAAAGCCCTGCTTTTATGCAGTAAACCCCCCATTCATCAGCCTAGCTGTCACTCAAATATGCTAAGTGGTGAGCCGGGTGGCTCACCACTGGGCCAATCACACAAGAGTGCGACTTGAGTTGCCAAGGCAACTCAGTCCAGGGTGCCTAATCCCCCTCCCACACATCCTGTTGACCCCAGACAGAATGGCACCATTTGGAGGGCTTCTGTGGAGAAGCCCGCCAAAATGTGGAACAAAGGGCTCAACTTGGGTTAGAGTTTCAGAGGCGAACACAAACGCCATTTTAAAACAGAGTCCTGGCAAAAAGACCCAACCGGGGAATAAATATTAAATTAATAACCCGGCGTCATCTTTAACATTGCACCAAAAAGTGGTGCGTTTAAAATGGATGGGAAAATCCCATAGGAAATATTCCGGTGGAATATTTTGCGTGGAATCCACTGCCACCAGCCAGAAACTCGACAAGGGGGGACTGGACAGTGCCCCCTTGGAAAACAGACCCTGGGGCAATCGAATTACCCCTACCAGTACTTCCACAATATAATGGTTTGTACTGGTTATGTTCACAATTTGAGACTAGTAAAGCCAATGGTGACTTTACATGCCCTGGGAGACAGTAGTCAGTCCCAGGGAATGGAGTCTATGTCTGGGGGTCACTATGGCACCCCTGTGTTACTGCACTGAGGGTGCTGTGTAACACACATTCCAAAAACACATGAAGCCCTAGGTGTCTAGTCAAAGCATTGAATCCAAAGGGTCGACAGGTCAAAGGATCGACAGGTCAAAGGATTGATTTTTTAAAAAAATTATATATATTTTTTTTTACGTTTGGGGAAAAAAAGTGTTTTTTGGCACAAAAAAAAGGGGGTTGGGGGACCCTCCTCCCCCCCACCCCCCAAAAAGAAAAGTGAAAAAAAAATTGATCCTTTGACCTGTCGACCCTTTGGTGTCGATCCTTTGACCTACAACCGAAGCCTTATGGAGTAAAAGACCCCATAGCCCATAAAACACATTACATAGTCAAAGGACATTCTCAAATCATGCCCAAGAGTGGGAGAAAAAGAGTCTCACTCTTAGCAGGAGAAAAAAATAAACCCCAAAAATCCAGCAAAGCTGCTGGGGGACTCACTAGGTTTGGGAAATTAGCCTCAACATAGACTTCTCTCTAACAGAAGACGGTTGAAATCTGAGGGGAAGCCGCAGGGGCCGAGCTATACTCTCACCGTCTATTGGTGCTGCCTAAAGCACCCATAACAACGTTGATAGGACACTCACGGTGTCATGTTTTTCCATAGGAAAAGTACTATACTAAAGTTACCAGGGTCTTCCTTCCCAACCTGTTGACAGGGAATATTCACAGCATGTGAATCCATGAAAGATCCAATGCTGGAGAAAATACATTTCCCATAGCATGGAGCCTTTTACCCTCCCTGTCTGGAGTAACCACGGGATAGGTTGCTCCCTTAGAAGCAGAAGTGGCTGCTTGAACAGCAAGGCTTTGTGGACTTGGATGTTTTGAAAGAAACTCTGGATTCATACGAAGGTCTGTATTCCTCTGTAAAGTCCTTGTGGACTGCAAAGACCCAATTCTTGAATGTTTATTAAGGAACAAGTTACTTACCTGTAACTGTTGTTCTCCAGCATGGGTCTGGCATGGATTCACATGCTCATGAATATTCCCCGTCGTCAGGTTGGGAATCCTCGGTAAAGAAAAAACCAGTATCAGTTTCGTTTCTGATCTGACTTTCGTAGTAATAACCAATCACTGGTCTCTGCGTCATACTGACCACAGCCAATGACTGCCCTCTACCTAAGCCCCACCTCTGGCAGCCATCTTCAGATTTGGAAGCACGTGAAGTGGCAGTATGACCAAGTGAAGAGCCGCAGAGGGGTAGGCGGGAGGGTTCGCATGTGAATCCATGCCAGACCCATGCTGGAGAACAACAGTAACTTGTTCCTTCTCCAGCATGGGGTCTGGCATGGATTCACATGCTCATGAATAAAGAATACATAGCAGTACACACATGCACAACCACGGGAGGTGGCGAAGGCTCAATATTAAGCATCACATCAAACTCAACATTAAGCATCTTACCTCCTCACCAGGCTCACCTCAGGCGAACAGGTTGCGCAGCACTGCTTGGCCGACCCTGGACTCCTCCCTGGAATCCCGGTCGACGCAGTAGAATTTCGTGAAGGTGTGCGTCGACCTCCACGTAGCAACCCTGCATATGTCCAGCAGGGGCACACCAGATAGGAACGCCGTGGTAGCTGCGATCGCTCTGGTGGAATGGGCTCTCGGACGGCCAGGCAGCGGTCGGTTTGCCAACCGATGACAGTACATGATATAGCCGGAGAGCCATCTGGAAATGGAAGCCTTCGAGAGAGCCTTCCCCTGATTGACAGGTCCAAAGTTCACAAAGAGTTGTGACGTCTTCCGAAAACACTTCGTGCGGTCCACGTAGAACTTCAGCGCTCTAGCCACATCCAGCGAGTGCAAAGTCCTCTCAGCCGGCGACGAAGGCGACGGGAAGAACACAGGCAATACCAAGGGTTCGTTAAGATGGAAGTCCGACGGTACCTTGGGCATGAAGGAGGGGTGCGTCCTGAGCACTACCCTTGTGTCGTGAAAAGTCAAGTACGGGGCCTTGCAGGAAAGGGCCTGGATCTCTCCCACTCGTCGTGCGGAGGTGATGGCCACAAGAAACGCTGTTTTCCACGACAGAAATTTCAACGGAGCTGAGTGCAGAGGCTCGAACGGAGGTCCCATGAGCTTGGTCAGCACCACGTTGAGCTCCCACGCCGGGGCCGGAGCCTTCACCGGCGGGAACGATCTGAACAGTCCCTTCATGAACTCTTTCACCAGACGATGAGACCACAAGGACGTCCGCCCCGTGGTTCTGGTGTATCGGGAGATCGCAGCAAGATGAATCTTGATGGACGCGTGTGCCAGTCCAGCTTTGGCCAGCGTCAGCAGGTACGGCAGTACTTGGGGGGCCGTAATCCGTAGAGGGTTAATCTTCTGTGCGTGGCACCAGACAGAGAACCTCTTCCATTTGTGTCCGTAGCATTTAAGAGTCGAGGACGCCCTGGCCTTTGCAAGAACCTCTCTGCAGTCGGCCGGTATGTCGTATCCTCCAAACTCTAGCGCTGCAGGAGCCAGGCCTGCAGGTTCAGCGATTTCGGGTCGTGGTGGAGGATGGCACCTCCTTCTCTGCAGAGTAGATCCGCGTCCACAGGCAGCTTGATTGGCGGGGACGCCGACAAGTCCAGAAGGTCCGGGAACCATATCTGCCTCGGCCACGCAGGTGCGACGAGGATCATCCTGCACCGTGACCTCTTGAGCTGGTTGACGAGCCGGATAAGCAGTGGCAAAGGAGGGAACGCGTAGAGGAACAGGCCCTCCCAGGGGAACGAGAAAGCATCGCCCATGCTCCTCGCCTGGGGAAACCTGCTGGCGAACCTCCGGCACTTGGAGTTCGTCGCCGTCGCGAACAGGTCGATCTGGGGTGTGCCCCACCGTCGGAAGAGGCGATCCACTAGATCCTGCCGTAGCTCCCACTCGTGGCACGAGCGCAGCTCCCTGCTGAGTGAGTCGGCGATGGTGTTTTTTATCCCTGCCAGATGAAACGGCACCAGAAATATCCTTTGGGCGATGGCCCAATGCCACAGGTCCTGCGCCTCCTTGGACAGTGCTGGGGACCTGGTTCCGCCCTGTTTCCTGATGTAAAACATGGTGGTGGTGTTGTCGGTGAAGATCCTCACCACCTTGCCCTTGAGGGACGGAAGGAAGGACCTGAGGGCCCAAAACACTGCACGGAGCTCCAGGACGTTGATATGTAGGGATTTCTCCGTCGGGAGCCAAAGGCCTCTTGCGTGCAGATTTTCGGTGTGCGCTCCCCACCCTTCCAGGGAGGCATCCGTGGTCACTGTCTCCTGGTGGGCTGGGGTCTGGAAGTACAAGCCCGCCGTCAGATGCGCGCGGGTGCCCCACCACCGGATCACTCGTCGGAAACTCTCGTCGAGTGTGATCCTTTCCTCGAAGCTGCCCGTCGTTTGGATCCAGCGCGCGTCCAGGAACTCCTGCAACGGGCGCATCCGGAACCTGCACATGGGAATGAGGTAGATGCAGGAAGACATCATTCCGAGGAGGGACTTGATGGACCTCACCTTGGCCGCGTCGGCCACCAACATCCGCTGCACCTTGCCCAGGATGGTCCTGGTCCTGTCCTCCGACGGGGAGGCCAGAAGGGACACTGTGTTGAGCCTCGCTCCCAGAAACAGAGCGTCTTGCGCGGGTACCAGGTGGGATTTGGCGTAGTTCACGGAGAATCCCAGATCCGTGAGAAGTTGGACCGTCCTTGCCATGTGAACCACGGCGAGCTCCCTCGTCTTGGCTCGGATGAGCCAGTCGTCCAGGTAGGGGTAGACGTGGACCCCCTCGCGGCGCAGCTGCGCCGCCACCGGTGCGAGGCACTTGGTGAATACCCTGGGTGCCGACCGTAGTCCGAAGGGGAGGGCTTTGAACTGGTAATGACGCCCTTGGACCACAAACCTGAGGAATTTTCGGTGCCCCTTTAGGATGGGAATATGGAAGTAGGCATCCTCCAAATCCAACGACAACAGGAAGTCTCCTTCCTCCAGCTGACCCAGGACGTGCTGGAGGGTGACCATCCAGAACTTCTGCGCCTTGATGAACTTGTTCAGACATCACAGGTCCAGGATGGGGCGCCATCCCCCCGTCTTCTTCACGAGGAAGTATCTCGAGTAGACTCCGGAGCCCCGAAGCCTCTTTGGGACGAGTTCGATGGCGCCCTTCCTGAGCATCGCTTTTACCTCTAGGAGAAGTTGAGGGACGTGAAGTTCTTTCCTGGCCACGGGGGGGACGCGCGGGCACCTTCTATGGAACTCGAGCGCGTGGCCCCGGGCCAAGGCGTCCAGCACCCAACGGTCGGTGGAGATGGACTCCCACACGCTGACGAAGCTCCCCAGCCGGCCTCCCACCGGGGTGCTTCGGTGGGGGCCCGACCCCACGGCCGGTTCAATCCTGCTTCGACGAGGCTTTGGCGCCTTGACCTCCTTGGCGACGACGGCGGGGTCCGCCAGACTTGCCTCGTCCTCTGTAGGCCTCCTGAGACGACGAGCGGGCCGCTTGACGGTAGGTGGAGAAACCGCCGCCGGAACCTTTGGAGGCGCCCTTGCCTCCGCTGCTCCGAAAGGGCGTCCGTCGTTGTTGCAGAACTCCCAGGGCCCGGGCCGTCTCAGTGTCCGCTTTAATGGCCTGAAGGGAATCGTCCACTGTTTTGCCAAACAGGTTGTTCCCATCGAAGGGCATGTCCAGGACTCTGGTCTGAACGTCTTGACGGAAGTCCGTAGCCTTGAGCCATCCACGCCGCCTAAGGCAAACGCCGTTGCCCAACTGGCGGAACCCAGTGTCTGCGATGTCCGTCGCAACGGTAATGGCGTGGTCCGAAGCCACCTCACCTTCCTGCAGGATCTCCAGGGCCTCTGTCCTCTTGTCATCCGGCAGGAAGTCCAGCAGGGGAGCCAGTTTGTACCAGAGCTCCCTGTCGTAGCGGGCCACGATAGCCAAGGCGTTGGCCGCTTTAATCGTCGTCGCTGCCGACGAGATGACTCTGCGTCCCATAGCGTCCAATTTCTTTCCCTCACCGTCCGGTGGGGAAGTCGATGTGGAGGCCGCACCCCCCCCCGCTTTCTTCCTGGTCGCCGCGGAGACGACAGAGTCCGGGGTAGGCTGCGCCCGGAGGCACAGGGGGGCCGTGTCCGGGACCCGGTACTTCTTCTCGTACCAGCCAGAAACCCAACACTACTTCCAAACCAGCTCCGGACACCCCCAATAAATTACTATCCACCTTTAAAGGAGCGCTTATCAATGCCCGCTCCTTAGGGGCGCATGCTATAGAAGTTCACAACCTCATTATGGAATCACAGCTCGACATACTAGTAGTCACAGAGTCCTGGCTCCATCAAGCATCAGGTCCACTACTAACTCTGGCAATCCCATCCGACTACACCATATTCAGAACAGATAGGACCCACTCACAAGGAGGCGGTGTTGCTATTATAGCCAAGACTAAATTGCAGCTTAGATCTTGTCCCATTGAAAGTATTGAAGGGTATGAAACATTACTCGTAAAATTTCCCATAAATGCCAAAACTACTATTAATTTAATAGTAATTTATAGAGCACCTAGCCCCAACAACCACCCAGAGACTGAAATTCCGTTGCTATTAGCTCCACTAATAAAACCTAGCTCGAAATACATCATCCTGGGTGACCTTAACCTAGGTTTCAATGACAGCCAAGATGCCAAAGCAGAATCACTGCACTCCGCCCTGAAGGACATGGGTTTCAGCCAACTAGTTAATGCACCCACACATATCAAAGGCAGGACTCTTGATTGGATCCTCTCCCTTAATACCCCCGTAACCATTGAGGTCATCTCCCCTCTTACTTGGACCGATCACCATAACATTGTATTTACAATCAATCCCTCCGAACCCACACAAAAGAAACCTAAAACTATGATTACCTATGAAACTAGAAACGCCCGCAAACTCACGGCAGAAAACTTCACGCCTCCTCTTTCAAAAATCCTAGCTTCTACCTTGATCACCAGTGACAACCCCTGCCTCCTAGCAGACATATATCACAACTGCCTCACTGCAACCATTAATGCTATAGCACCGCTCACCACCACGGCAAAACGCTCAGACAAGCGATCTAGCTTCTGGTTCAATGATGATCTTATCGCCCTCAGAAGAACCAAACGCGCGTGTGAACATGCCTACAGAAAGCATCCTACTGCAGAGGCAGAAAAAGCCTACCAAGAAATAAACAAAACCTATAAAACAGCTACTATTACCTACAAATCTAATGCGTATAATAATAGGATCAGCAATGCTACTTCAGATACCAAGGAATTATTTGCCATTCTAAAAGAATTGGAAAACCCCACTCCAGCCATAAACCCTACCATCCCCAGCAAGGAATGGTGCACCACTATACAAGACGCACTAACAGCCAAAATTGAACTACTCCAAATAAAAATCACATCCAAAAAACAATCACTAGCCAACAAACCTGCCCTCCTTAACCTAAATCGACCACATCAGGAATTCACCAGCGCCCCATTCCATTTCACACCAGTATCCCAAAATGTAGTGTTTGACACCATCGCCAAACTTAAAGCATCCAACTGCAAAGGCGATTCTGTCCCCGCATCAGTAGTCAAATCCTGCGCTCACACCCTCACCCCCATTATCACCAACTTCGTCAACGCTTCCTTCAATACTAACCTAGTACCAGCTAGCATTAAAGAAGCCTGGGTCACCCCTCTCCTGAAAAATCCTACCCTAGACCCCACTGTGCCCACTAATTACAGGCCAATAACAACTGTCCCATTTCTCCTCAAAATATTGGATAAATTAGCATACAACCAAGTCCAAACTCACCTCGAACAAAACCACCTCCTTGGCACGAGGCAATCAGGCTTCCGCCCCAACCATAGCACAGAAACGGCGCTCCTTGACTTAAAAATCCAGATGGATACCATCAGAGACTCAGGGAAACTCTGCATCCTCCTCCTACTCGATCTCTTCGCAGCGTTTGATTTAGTAGACCATAATAAACTGTGCGCCACACTAGCGAAAGACTTCAACTTCTCCACCGAAGCTACTACCTGGATCAAATCCTTTCTTGCTGACCGCACCTCCAGGGTCGCCATAGGTAAACAAGCCGCCAACCCCATCATAGTACCCATTGGTGTCCCCCAAGGTTCCTGTCTCTCACCAACATTATACAATGCATACACTAAACTCCTCTTCTCAGCGCTAGACGACATGGGTGTCATCTACACCAACTTTGCAGATGACACCCAGATCCTCATCCCTTTATCGGGAGACTACACTCAAGACACCGACACTATCAACAAAATATATGCCATAATCCAAAATTGGATGGCACTAAATAGCCTCTGTCTCAATGATGAGAAGACTGAGGTTCTCATTGTGGGCTCCCAATCCAAAATAGAAGCATTACATCCTGATTACTCATCCATCAACATTGATGGCACAAACATATCAGTACTCAAACAAGTGAAAACACTAGGTGTCTACCTTGATGCCAACCACACCATGACCAAGCACATCAACGCCCTCTCTTCTTCTACATCCTACACCGCAAATCTTATTGCTCTCAGTCGCCAATTCTTGACACCCACCAATTGTATCACGCTGGCAAGAGCTTTAATATTATCCAGGCTCGACTACTGCAACGTACTCTACCTGGGTACCTCAAAAGCCAATCTAAACAAACTACAGCTTATCCAAAATAAAGCCCTTCGGGCGGCCCTTGGAATAAGGAAGTCAGATCATATCTCAAATATTAGAAGAAACCATCACTGACTTCCCATCAAAGCCAGGGTCACATTCAAAGCTCGGTGCGTCACATTCAAATGCATCCACTCATGTGTCCCCATCTACCTCAACCACGCCATCACCAGAAAAGTATCTAAGAGGCCCCTCAGATCTAACAGTCAATTACTCCTAGCTATCCCCCGCTACAAGACAACCAAGGCAGGAGGCAGTAGTTTCCAATACCTCGCACCCACATATTGGAACACTCTTCCCCTCCCCATCAAAAATGAGCAAACATTCTCAGGTTTCAAGAAATCCCTGAAAACGTGGCTATTTAACCAAGACTAAAAAATCCCCCTCCATGCTTCAGGAAATATCATTGTACTGAAACCCTGCATTTAATGTCTTCGTGTATGATTATTTTGTATTCACATGCACTGCGCCCGATTGGCAAAGTCCAAGAAATGTTTTAACCAAGCTGTCTGTAACATCGCCGTGGTACCCAAGGGTTTGGGCGAGTAATAAATGCAATAAATAAATAAATAAATAAATAAATAAATAAATAAATAAATACCGGTCTCTTCTAGCTGGCGTCGTGGAAGGGTTCTTGAGGAGGGTGAGGCCCTCATCCCAAATGTCGTCCAATAGAGGCACTGAGAGGACCGTCTTCCTCTTGGCCTCGCGCCGCTGATAAAGGAAACCTTCCTTCTTCTCCTCAGGGCAGAGTTGAAAAAGCTCGGATGCCCTGGTGATCATGGAGTGGAACGATCCAATCTCGTCGGGCGGAGAAGCCCTGGTGGGAGGCGACGACGGTACATCCTCGTCGTATACCTCGTCGTCCGTACCCGTCGCTGCCGTGTCAGTCCCCGTATCATCCCCTCGGGTGGACGGGGAGGAGGGCTGGACGGGGCGCGACGGCTGAAAAGGAGGTGGAGGGTGGATCCTTCTTTTCTTAGTAGGGGGAACACCAGAAGGTCCCGGTTCTGGGTCCCCCGACGGGAGAGGTGCCTCCGTCGGCAACGGTAGTCTCGTCCTTATCTCTGAGCATAAGGACTGTATAGCCAACAAAATGGCCGCCGAGTTGTCTTGCGGTGCTGGCAGAGGGGAATCCGACGGGCGATCAGGGGCCCCGTCGGTACCCTCGTCGTCACCTGCGTCGGGATCCATCCCGACGGGCCGGTCTTCTTCCACGCCGAGGCCGTGGCTTAAGACCTCGACCGGTTCCTCCTCCGAGGTTGAAGCCGAATCTACGACAACGCCCTGCCCCCCCTTTCTCTTCCCCTCGGGGGATTTCACGGGGGTCCTATCGATGGGCACAAAAGAGGACTCCCTCCGAGGTGGCAGGGAGACTCTGAGCCCCGAGGTCGCCACCACTGGTGTAGCCTGCACAGGCTGAGCCAGGGCCGCCGTGACAGTTTCGATAGAGGGCTTGGCCGGATGGATTAAGGCCTTCACCACCTTAGGTGCGCTCACCGCCTTATCCTTGAGGGGGGGGGGGACACCGCCTCGCTCCCCCTCCGATGGGGCCTTCGAGCTCGACCGGGGCCTCTCCAGGAGCTTCGCCGGGTGCTCGGCCTTCCTCTTACCCGACCCAGAGCGTTGGCTCGTGGTTGATGGTGCCGGGGAGGGTGCGCCCTGCCTGGCGCCCGTAGAGCCCGACCGTTCGGCGCTCCCGGTGCCAGCGGACTCGCGGTGCTTGGCCTTATGTTGGACCCCCGTCGCCGGGGCGTCCTCAAAGGTCTTAGAAGACCGCTCGGATTTCTTCTTCTTCTTCTCGCCGGACGGGCTCTTCCCTTCTAGCCAGTTGGCGAGACGTTGATGGCGGTCCTTCATGGTCCGCTCCGACATGTTGCCGCAAAACGCACAGTCCTTCTCCACGTGCGTCTTGTCCTCATGTAGGCAGTAGAGACAAAAAGAGTGTTCGTCCTCCTTGAAGACGTTCTGCAGCTGGCATCCAGGGCAGACCCTGAACAGCTTTCCGGGCGTCGAGCTTCCCTTCTCCTGGGCCATGACCGGGCCTGAGAAACTTCTGGAGTCCTCCAAAAGCGTAGCTCGACGAATCTTCACCCTTGAGGGGCGCAGACGAATCCGACACGGGTCCCCGTTGATCGGATAGAGAGTCGGTGGAGCTTGAGGCTCTTTTGACCGAAAAAAAAAAAAACAAAGTTTTTGAGAAAAAACGTGAAAAAATAGCACTAACGCTCGAGAGCAATAGCACGAGGATCCCAACACATGAACGTGCGGTAAAAATCTGAAGATGGCTGCCAGAGGTGGGGCTTAGGTAGAGGGCAGTCATTGGCTGTGGTCAGTATGACGCATAGACCAGTGATTGGTTATTACTACGAAAGTCAGATCAGAAACGAAACTGATACTGGTTTTTTCTTTACCGAGGATTCCCAGCCTGACGACGGGGAATATTCATGAGCATGTGAATCCATGCCAGACCCCATGCTGGAGAAAAGGAAGGATTGGGTCCTTAGGCGGTCTCTTAGCCAAAATATCGTTCAAGGGTGCACTAGCACCTTTAAGCGTCTTTGTGCTAGGTGGAATTACCAATAAAATGTCTCAGACCAAATAATCGGACAGAATCAAAGAAAATGGTAAAATACTGCTTTTATCTCAATGAAGGAAAATAGGGTGCATCATCATTCATCAAGTTGATTCATGCCGGATCACAATGTCTTTTTGATTATGCTTAGTTTACGTAATGCTAGATGCGTCATCTATGAAATCATCCTACAAAAACCTATCGAGGGGTGGGATTGGATTAGGGGGAACAGGTCGACATATAGAATGTGTGAATATTAATCTCCCATTGGCGGTCCCTTGTCTATACAACATGCCCTGAGCTACTTCTAAATAAATATAACGCTGATTAAAGCAGAGAATATGGCAGTGGAATAATACTTGCAACATTGTATGAAAAGTGCAAGCAGGCTTTTCCGATTGGTTGGCAACCCAATTCCGACCTTGGACATTTGGCTCGCTAACAGCACATACTAGTAACGAAACCCAGGTGCTTGGAGATACGTCAGCTCTTCCCTTGTTTTCCCAATTAGTCTACCCTCTCTCATCAGTAGGCCTCATGCCAGTGTCGTCCTCTGTTTGAAGGCAGACCTTGCCAATCTGCACTGTCTCGGAACATTGAAGGGAGTGTAGGCACACCATTATCTAGCTTCAAGCCTAATGAATAGCCCTTGTTTGTGAGCTCTGTCTTACAAGATTACTAATGTGTCCATTATGACAGTGTGTTCAACATTATTTGATTCAATTATACTGGGTGCAGTTGCTCCTCTTGGCTAGAGACTTGCACACTCTATCCCATATAAACTTTGTTCACTTTTAATTGTCCAATACTTGACATCCGTAAATGTTCTTGATCCTGCTAATCTTGAGAAATAGGTCCTTCGATCGTTGGACTCACTTCTTACTTTGCCTTCATCTCTCTAAACAGCATCCTTAGTCCTAGGCCAATGTACTATATTTTGCAAGGGGAAAAAACGTCATCTTTCACTTCTTACATCTTTATGAAATTCTTTCGCTGTTGATAGACTTTGTTTTAACGTACATCCATTCTGTTAATGGCTGCATTTCGACAGCTCGGCAAAGAGCATCCTTCTTCGTAACTATTATGTCAGCTTGTGAGTACACTCCAAATGGTTGCCGGAGTGCATATCGTCTCTCATATACTCGGTGTGTAGCAGAAATATTGCAAGGATTCATGCATGGGTTCCTAATTGTACCTCTTCATCTGTCACTCCAATAGGACGGTGCTAAGGGGACGCAGACCACAGAAGGTGTCCACCTGCTTCTCTACACAACAGATGACCTGCCCCAGCCAAGGTATTCCATTACCTTTACCATCACAGATCTATATGAAGCATCAGCATGTCGTGTGCCTTCAGGAGTACGAAAATCAACTACTGAAGAAGGATCCAGATCACTGGTATCCACAATGTCCTTCATTCTTGATTCCTGGAACATTAGCTCCTCTGGAACATCAGGAGTTCCATACTCAGGCCAAAACCATAATTGGAGCTTTCTTCTTCCATCACCTCCTCATAAATAGAGGCCATAGACCTAAGGTCTCTTTCGTCTTGCGGTTTGTAAACCTTCAACCGTTCCGGAAAGGACGTTGAGGGCCTCGACGTCCAACAACTTTGACGTTGATGAACTCTACTTTGATGTTTTAGACAGTGTCGAGTGGGTAGGAGGAGTATCCCTCTACGAGGTGTCGAGGCCATGAGTGGCACACGGATGCCTTTGAGGACTTTGAATCCTTCAAAGACTTTGACGACCTGCTGTCTGGACTCGTGGGAGCGTAGTCAGCGGTTTTCATCAACTCCCTGACGGCCTTCAGTGCAATGGGGTCGGGAGTCTAACGACTTCTTCAAAGGGCTGATGATTCTCAAACACCTCCAAGATCAGCATACGGAAATTCTCCCTTTCTGCCATGTTAGCCCCCTTCTTTGGAAAGCTTTCCCATTTCCACTCGGGCGAGGAATACGCAGAGGACGATCTGGAGCGATGACACCTTTTCTTATATCTTCTCGATGACTATGAAGAGAAATTACGAGACCTTGAATGCTTAGCGTGCTTCCGTGCCTCTTGGTCCGTTGTGGAGATCTCTCTCTTGGGCTCTTCTCTTCAGACTATTCTTTTGTGGAAGTTACCAAAGATTATTTAGGGGAGGTTTTGCCCAGAGCAAGTTTCCTCTTCCCCTCTTTTAAAGCTATTCCAGTCATAGAATGGCAGGAGCCACAATCGACGACGATGTGGCCCGACCCCTGGGACCAGAGACATACCATATGAGAATCGGTTATAGACATTTTAGCCGAACACTCCGCACATCTCTCTAAGCACATTTTTGTAATATGGGTCGACATTTACGGATGAAACACGCAAACTATGCAGTTATTGAACACGCTGAGGCGAAGAACCGTTTTAAGCAGCTGTGTGGAAAAACGGAACTGATGCAATGGGCACATCGACGTCATACTTTAGGAGCATGGAGACCCTCGAAGGACACAAGGTCAATGACTATGCAGGGCACCCTCTGCTAAAAAAAATTCCAAAGCTGCAAGTAGGATATCGGAGCATATAAAAGATGAAGAATATGTCAGAGGACACAATACATTTGAAAGGTAGGTTTTGTTGAAAATAGTGTAGGGCTATTCAATACTTAAGGGAACGTTCTTCTATGGAAAGGTGCAATGTCATTGGATTTCTCTGAAAAGAGTGACGGTAAATATGGGAGGCATTTTAACCTGTCTAGACCTTAAGTCTCCACCATTCGAGATCATTAAGTCTTTTGCTCGCCTTGTGGAGTACTATAAGCTGATTTGTCTGTCCCACTAAATGACTTACAAGTCTGGCGAGTGAAGCCTTGGCTCACACACATCTGCAAAGAAGAGAGTTACTCCTTGTAGCTATTAAAATGTCCACTCCAAATGCCATAACCGTGAGGTTAAGGAGGCTAAAGTACAAACGAGAACTGAAAAATACAAGGGTGGAAATTGCTAGTGCAGTGTGGGATGGTTTGTGCTCCATGCCAGCCTCTCGTGACACAATAGCCTTCAGGAAAATTGCATCAAGAAACACAGATGAACTGGACCTTGCCCATCTTGTGACTCAGGATATGCATGTCCGGGAACAAGATTGGGCCAGACATTTTTAGAACCCTTTACAATGTTGGTGAGGCTCAGGGGCAGCCTAGGGAGAAGTCAACTGCAGGGTCCACAAAACTATTGCCCTTTTATCTGTGGGAGATGAGACAGTCATGGGAAGAAAAAAGCAAACCAAAGTCCCTGGTTACGATGGCTTGCCAAAGGAGCTATACTGTGGCAATTTTGATTAATGGGCTCCATTTATAACTCAAGTTTGTAATGCAACAGTCACCAGATTCCTGAGAGTTCCAATCTACAAAAAGGGGGACAAGCCAGATCCCCCCCACCCCCCATCGTCCACTTACACTGATGGATGGTACATCAACAATTTAGGTTAGGGCTTAAGAAATTGGAGGAGTGGGTTGAGGACCACCACCTCTTAACGGATACACAATCAGCATATAGGGATGGGGTGGGAACACTGAATCAGTGTATCAACTTGTACTTGATCTTGTCCAACTAGGTTTCCATGTTGCGGTCCCCATTCTATGCAGCCTTTATGGACTTGAGTTCAGCTTTTGACCAAGTGGACAGGAGACTGCTCTGGAGGACCCTTGACGAGTAGGGTACCCAAAGCCCTTGGTTGAGATGATTGTCTCAGGTATGGGTTCAAAATGGACCAGGAAGGTGATTTAAGTAGGCCGGTTGAATAGAACAAGTTACTCTCTTACCCGTTAACGTTCTTTCGATGGGATGGTCCGACGACGTATTCCATATCTATGACAGTAATCACCACAGCAGTGCTGCTTCGGGAAAATCTTTTGGGCATCTGCGTCCTGTGTCGATGACATTGATGCGCTGTCCTCGAGGGCCTCAGTCGAGCCGACGTCACCAGATGTTATAAGTAGGACGCCCGTAGCCTCAGTTGTAGTTTTTTCCCAGAATGTGTGGCACCAATCTTCTGCCAGTATGACCACAGAAAGCCTTGCGGAAACGTAAGCTGCCATCGCATAAGAAATTCTGTAGAGGGGAAGGCAGGGAGGGAGTGATATGGAATACGTCGTCAGACCATCCCATCGAAAGAACATTACCAGGTAAGAGAGTAACTTGTTCTTTGAGGGGATCGGGTCCTCCGACGTATTCCATATCTATGACAGACTCCCAAAGCAGTACCAACGAATAGGAGGTGGGAAAAGAGTTTAGAATATACAAATTTAGAAAACCCAATCAAATTGCAGAGTAAAGGACCGCCTTGCCAAAGGCCAGATCCTGCCCATGGATAGAATCTAGGGTTTAGTGACGTACAAAAGTATGGACCGAAGCCCAAGTGGCTGCTTCACAGATGTTACGAATAGGAACACCCCTCTGCAGGGCAGAAGAGGCAGCCATACCCCTAGTCGAATGGGCCCGCAAGCCTACTGGAGGGTCCTTACCCGCCAGGCGGTAACATTCAGAAATTGCCAAGATAATCCATCTAGACAAAGTCTGCTTAGTCACAGCTTGTCCCAAACGCCTTCCAGTGTAACCAATAAAGAGCTGATCGTCCACTCTGACCCGGTACATGCGTGAAATGTAGAAACTTAAAGCCCTCCTAGGATCTAACCTATGGAGCCTCTCCTCGTCCTTATCAGGATGCGGAGGAGGATAAAATGCCGGAAGAATGACCTTCTGGCTCAAATGAAAATCCGACACAACTTTCGGAAGAAAAGAAGGACGAACTCTAAGGACAACCCTGTCCTTATGAAACACAGTGAAGGGTGGCTTAACAGACAGCGCCTGTAACTCACTCACTCTGCGAGCGGAAGTGACCGCAACTAAAAACACAGTTTTCAGGGTTAACAGTCTCAAAGGACAAGAATGTAAAGGCTCAAATGGAGCACCCATTAAAAACTTGAGAACAAGGTTCAAATCCCACCCGGGAACCTGGAAAGGTGACGGAGGGAACACATCGGTGAGCCCTTTCAGAAACTGAGAAATTAAAGGCATTTTAAAATAAGAACACTCCTCAGACACGCGCTTAAATATGGACAGTGCCGCCAGGTAACCTTTAATGGTACTCGCTTGCAAGCCCCTGTGGGCTAAGGAAAGCAGAAAAAGAGAACCACAGGAATGTGAAAAAGGATCCACATTCTTAACCCTGCACCAGTCGCAGAACTTTCTCAAACGGCAACGGTACAGGGACTTTGTTGCCGGCCGTCTGGCCGAAAGCAACACCTCCATCACGTCTTCAGGGAGGTCCCAATCCTTATACCTCAACCTTTCAGAAGCCAAGCGTGAAGGTTGATTGAACTGACCTCTGGATGGAGAACCTGATCCTCCTCCCGTGAGAGCAGATCGTCTCGGTAGGGAAGACGACGTGGAGGGCAGATGGACAAGTCAAGAAGGTCCGGGTACCACGTCCTCCGGACCCATGCCGGAGCAATGAGGATCATCCGGGAACCGAACCTCCGTAACCTCCGCAGCACTTGCGGGATGACAGGGACTGGAGGAAACACGTACAGCAGTGGGAAGGACCACTCCACACGAACGTGTCTCCCAAGGCTCCTCTTGGAGGAAATTCCCACGAGCCGAACCTTTCGCACTTGCGTTTGACACTGGAGGCGAAGAGATCCACTTGATGGGTCCCCCAAAGGGCGAAGATCTCCAGGAGAATCTCCTGAGCCAACTCCAACTCGTGAGAGATCGCCCTCTGATGTGGGATGTTTTTACCCACGCATCCAAGCCCTACCACAGAACTGTGCATTACTGGCATTGAAAACATGATGGCCAGAACTCACAGAAAATGCACAGGGAAAACATGAAAAATAGGTTGCCATCCATTTTTGCCTCTGTCAATGTTAATACAAGAGACCATTGCCAGGCCCTATCCTTTGGCTACACACAGAGCAAAAACCAGTGCAAAGAGAGATAGTTCTGTTCAAAATCTGTTTTTATTAATGTCAAAAATTGCTAAGATCATGGGCACGAAACCACCAAACAAAAATCCAACTGTGGTTGAGCGTTCTACTTTACTCTACTGCAGATCCACATAAATGCCATGTTAAGCAAGGATCACATACTATCAAGTAAAATCCCCTTTTTGAAATGGATTAATTCAAGACAGCTCCCAAAAATGGGTGCATTACCGGCGCTCGACACTAACCGGCGCTAGCGGTCTAAACTCTGACTGGGGACCTGTATTTCAGAAGCTAAACAGCATCCTGAGCTAGCTGGGACTTCAAAGGCTTGCTGATTAATGAGAATTCTCAACACCTACTGTTCCCAAGCCCTATACTAGAAGGTAGTCTGATTCAATTAACAGTTCAAGAGGCCTCTGTTCATGGGAAGTCTTCACACCTGCTCTTACCAGCAACAGTACAGGATATCGCCTTGACATGTAAATTAGGAGGAGAGCTTCCTGCAGCCTGGAAGAAAGGAACAATAGCCTCTTTCAATTGAACAGGATATGCTGATTTGAGGTGTAATTGTCAACATTTGCTCTGGCAGGAAAGCATGTGACATCTGACTCAGCCAGCTAGAGGCGGGCCAGACTGGGTTGTGGATTTCATATTGCACCAAATGTATGTTTTATCAAATTGCTTATAAAATAAAGTATTAAGCTGACAGAAATGTACAATTTGGAGATTCTTAATATGAAAAATGTACCTACAATTTGAGACTAAACTCCACTTTGTGTGACGCTCTAAGACCAAACCCCGCTATTTATTAATATTGCGGACACTGTGCTTACACTAGAGAATTGAAAACTCATTGTAATGTGCTCAGGGAGGGGGTGTACCTCTGTACATTTTGAGGAAAAACCAATGTTGCAAAAGCTACTAAAAAGCGCAAAATGTTGTCATTTCTGAACCCAAGCTCGCAGGAACATGGGGCTTGATCAGAGACATGTCTTAATTTATCCATCATGTGTACATGTATTTTCAACAACTTGCATATCTGGGAAATGTGTGTTTTGGGTAAAATTGATTTTCTCAGTAAAAGCAAAGGGGCGTTTCTTCAATAGATTGTAAAATGGTAGCATCACTGACTCACAACTCTGTTCTCCAGTGAGAGCACAGAAAATCTGCTAACCTATCAGGATCTTCAGAGGGTTGGGCATAGAAAGTCAGCCTTCCCACCCACTTTCAAAAGACATAAAAAGGACCACTGAAATCAAGGTAGGGACACTCACTTCCCACTTCAAACTGATTTCCTGCGAAGCACTTTGCCAGAAGACTCCAGAACCAGAACTTAGAATTCAGACTCCAGAACTTGAAGCAGAGGGGCCAATCCACAAGCTGAATCCTTTTCAGCAGGCCTGCCTAGGATCCTCAGCTTTCCAACAAGCCCTAAACTGCAATTTGAATCAAATTTCTCCACCTATCAAAATCGCTGTCTTTTGATTGCAACTGCTGTAATCCGTTTTCAACCTGATAATCCCTCATGAATCACTGATAGTGTTGACCTGAACCAATCTTCAGTAGCTATCACCTACCCTGAATCTCCTATAGGGAATTAAAATCATTTTTAGCATATTTCACTTCTTTGCAAATCACATTTAAAGTATTTTTGCCTGTGTTTTAAAATCATTGCTGTTGCTCCAAGCTTGCTAGGGGGGGGGGAACTGAATTGGTATTGCATTTGATTGTATTCCTGAAAATTGTGTGCTCTCCTTCCATCTCCTTATATTGCATAGGGAGGGGGGGGTGAATTGTCAAAAGAAAAAGTGATCATATTATCTCTTGTGGAAACCATCTCAGTTATTTCTGTGCTGCATTATTTTCCATCATTGCATTTCCTTGAACCCATAAAAGCATTCTCAACTACTTTATCCTCTCTATACCAACTCCTAAGTAATTAAAAAAGTGTGCTAGTGTAATATTATCCATTGTTGATCACTGTCATATTCATAAGTGTGCTATCAAATATTTATTTATAAAAGTGTGATATATATCTTGTTTAATTTTTCAATAAATCTTTTAATTTGCAAAACAAACCTACTTCTTGGCTCAGTGAGGTCAGGGGGATTCAAAGAGAGGGGGGTTATACAAGCGTTTATCATCCAGATCTATGAACTCGTCATAAAAATATATAAATAAGGGCTTCCCTTGGGCATCACAGACTAGGCATTGACTCAGTTGGAGTGCTGAATTGAAGTCGCTTAACACTGCCTGCTCAGAGTGTCCACCGTCTCGTTTTTGTCTCCGGCCAGATGAAATGCCGAGATCGAAATTTCCTGCTGGATTGCCCAGAACCAGAGCTGCATCGCCTCCCTGCACAGAGGAAGTGACCCTGCCCCCCCCCTTTTTGTTGAGGTAGTGCATGGCCACTGTGTTGTCGGTCAGAATCAGGACATTCTTTCCTTGCACAGTCGGCAGAAAAACCTTCAGGGCAAGCCTGACGGCCCTCAGCTCCAACAGATTGATATGGAGTCTGGACTCCGACGGAGACCAATGACCGGTAAGTGTCAGCTCATTGGCATGAGCTCCCCATCCCGTCACCTCTGGCCAGGGCAGCCAAAACAGAGCCCCCCCCCTCATCAGATTGCCTTTGCCGGCCCACCACAGAAGATCCTGGGCGACCGAGGACGGCACCTGAACGGGGTCCGACATCCTGCCGGAGGACTGTGAGCACTGGAGCTTGAGAGCCCATTGCAAAGATCTCATCCGCAACCTGGCCTCTGGCACCAGAAGAATGCAGGATGCCAGGAGGCCGAGCAACCTCAAGAACTCGAACGCTGGGAGACTCTGGGCATGTTGAAACTTGTGCACCATCTGCTGAATGTGGTGAGCCCTCACCTGGGGAGGAGAAAACTGCCCCAGGGACGCGTCGAGCACTGCCCCGATGTACTGGAGCCACTGAGTTGGCGTCAAGTGAGACTTCTTTAAGTTGAAGGAGAAGCCCAGCTTGTGAAGGGAGTGGCAGGTGACAGACAGATGATCCAGGACTTGCTCCGGAGAGCGCGCTCTGATCAACCAATCGTCCAGGTAGGGGTAGACGTGTATCCCCCCCTTTCCTGAGATATGCTGCCACCACCACCATGAGCTTGGTGAAAACCCTCGGGCAGAGGTCAATCCGAACGGCAGGACCCGAAACTGAAAGTGCGAGTCGCCAACCGCGAACCTTAGGTACTTCTTGTGCTTGGGATGGATCGGCACATTAAAATAAGCGTCCTTGAGGTCGAGCGACACCAACCAGTCCTGAAGTTGAAGGGCCTGGAGGACTTGAGAAAGAGTAACCATCCTGAACTTGTCCTTCCTGAGTAGCTTGTTCAAACCACGCAAGTCCATAATGGATCTCAACCCTCCGTCTTTCTTCGAAATCAAAAAATAAGGGGAATACCATCCCTTGTTCCTCTCCGCTACAGGCACCAGTTCTATGGCGCCTTTCTCCAGCAGGGATTCAATTTCCTGCGCAAGGAGCGGATCCGGCTCTTCAGAGAGATTCCCTGGTGGATTGTCGTGAGGCCTCTGCCGGAAAGGAAGACAGTAGCCGTGGGATATGATCTCCAGAACCCACACATCTGAAGTAATGGCACGCCATTCTACAATATGCTGCGCCAGCCTTCCCACAACTGGAGAAGCATGGGCCTCATGACTGAGCTGAAGCGGCTGCGGCAGTGCCCGAGAGCAAAGAGGCAACTGCTCGAGCGGCCTTGGCACCTCGAGTACCTTGTTTTCCACCTCTGGCACTCCAACGGTTGCCCCTTTGACTTGCAGCTCCTCTCGATTTACTAAAGGACGAGTAATATCGAAAGGAACCTCCCCTCCATTGCTGTCCCCCAAGACGAAAAAGCGGAGGTTGGTGAACTGCAGCGCCCAACGACTTTGCTGCAGCTTTGGAGGTCTGCAACCTCTCAAGACTCTCGTCAGCCTTGCTGCCAAAAAGATGGTCACCATCAAAGGGCATGTTGAGAAGCCGGGCTTGCACATCAGGAGCAAAACCTGACTTCCGCAACCACACAAACCTACGTATTACGGTGCTCGCCGCCATGGACCGGCTGACGCAATCAACCATGTCCAGACCCGACTGAACTGATTCACACATTGCATTCTTGCCATCCTGCACGATAGCAAGGAAACCATTCCGTTCCTCCCCTTCGGGAATATGATCAGCTGCTAGGGAAATACAGTTCCACAGTGTGTACGTGAAACGAGACAAGGCACAAACGGAGTTGGCAGCCTGAAGCGCCATACCCCCAGAAGAAAATACCTTCTTCGCCCAGCCGTCAAAACGTTTGTCGTCCCTATCAGGAGGGATGGCAGGGTACGACACCCTCTTTGCTGGGGCCGTAGCCGCCTGCACCACCAAACTCTGCGTAGTAGGGTGCGTGGTCAAGTAGCAGGGGTCGCCACTGGCTGGGCGATATTTCCTCGGCAAGGACTTGGTCACTGCCGGGAGACTCTCCGGAGCAGTCCAAGCCGCAGCCACCCTTCACTGCAAGGCCATATGGAATGGCAGCACCGGGTCAGTTGGAGGACCTTGGTCCAGGATATCAGTCAGGTCATCCTGCTGAAAATCCCCAGGGGGGCAGACCACCCCAGGTAGTCCGTGACCCTCGACATGAGGCGCCGGTATGAGGATTCGGCATGCGTGCCAGGCTCCGGCCTACCAAACTCCACCCCCGGAGAGGTGTCCAGACCACTGGTGTCGTGACGCAGGTCCTCAAGTCGACTATGACCAGAAACAATGTCATCAGGAACCCCTGCAGGAACCACACCTTCCTCAGACCCCTCATCCACCTCAGAAATATAATCCAGAGGCTGGAAGGAGGGTACAGAAAAAGGCACAGAGACATGATTAGCCTTGGCCAGCGCCTTTCTGGGAGGTGCCATGGGGTACCTCCGACAAGGCCGCCTCGAAAGGTGTCGATGGAAATGGGCGTCAACGTCGAGCACGGCGCTGACAGCTTTGATGGTGTCGACACAGGCCTCGAGGGCGGAGCCCCGAGCGGGTCTCTCGACAGCCTGGGCGCCGACGACTTACTCCGAGGCGGGGGGCCTCGAGAGAGTCTGTCGACTAACTCGGCGCCGCCGGCGTCAATGTCTTACTCGAAGACTTCCCAGATTCTCGCGGTCTCGATGGCGTCAAGGACCGGGACCTGGAATGGGCATGTCTAGAGCGACCATCCTTGTTCGCCGGGGCCTCGAAGGCCCCCGGTGGTTGCGACGACTGCTCGAGCCCGAAGGCGTACGAGCGGTGTCTCTAGCACGGCCACGACCGGCGTCCTCAGACGGCGCGGACGGACCGGAGCCCTGCGATTGAAAAATCGCCAACATAGCCTTTCGGAAGTAATCCCATTCCTCAGGAGTGGAATGCTTGTTGGGACAAGCAACCCGCCTACGGGCTGAGTCCTTGGAAGAGGACGGGGAAGGCGACCTGTGACGGCGCTTCCTGGAGTGCCTCGAAGAGGCAGAGGAATGGCGGGACCGACTCCCAGACCGAGAACCCCCGGACTCACAAAGACGATGCGGAGAGTCGCCCCTCGAATCGTCCGTCGAAAGACCAATGGAACGCGACTTCCGGGGCTTGGCCACCTTACCAACCGACAGCTTCTTCCAACGCTCCCGCAAGGCCGTCGATGTGAGCGATTGGCAGTCGACACAGTCGTCAGTATCATGGTCCTCCCCGAGGCACCAGAGGCAAGCGTCATGCGTATCAGTCAACGAAATCTTGGACCTGCACACCCGACACTTCATAAACCCGGACCGCGGGGTGGAAGAAGCCGAAGACATCATACGATAGCAATGAAGAAACAGTTTCAAAGAACCGAAAGAACAGGATTCAGTAGAATCGAGGCGCACCGAGATCTCCAAAGCAAACACGTTCGCGGAAAAAATGGAACGGAGGCTACGGGCGTCGTGCGTCCTACTTATAACATCCGGTGACGTCAGCTTGACGGAGGCCCTCGAGGACAGCGTATCGATGCAGGACGCAGACGCCAAAAGATTTTCCGAAGCAGCACAGCTGTGGTGATTACTGTCATAGATATGTAATACGTCGGAGGACCCAATCCCCTCGAAAGAAGGGCATCTGACAAAGGTGTGTACTTGCACCCCTTCTGTTTAACCTCTAAGCCAACTCTTGCATCGACCTTGGTTGCCCCAGACACCGAGATGCCTTTATGTGCCAGCAGAAGGCTGCCTGCCTCAAGTTATGCAGATAGTGTGGACTTTCTCACCAGAACTCCCAAATCCCTGCAGATATTGGCAGATACTTGAAGCAGTTCTATGCAGGCAAGAATTTTGACTGCTAATGCAGGTAAATTTAAGGTAATGCATTTTTCAAATCAGCCTAAAATGCAGAAAAGGCATTATACTAAATGGCCAAAGACTTCAGATTAGCCAGGATTTTACTTATCTGGGGTTTACCTTTAGCCAACATCTTGTCTGGAACATTAACATAAATGAACAAAGGGCAAAATTGAACTAGTTTATTGGCGGTATTTTTAGGTTCTCCAGAAATGTGGGATGGATCTACGTTGGACACTTGCTCGAGAGTTTTAAGGGGAAAGGCATTTGGTTGGGGGTCTATGGCTTTGAGCTTTGGGGCTCCTGAAGAGTAAACGCTGCAGAGTGGTGAAAATATTTTCCTAGCCTGTCTGTTAGGTGTAACCTCAGCTACGGCTGCATATTTAACACATAAAGAGACTATCCTCCCTTTTCGGGCCTTAAAACACTTCTGCATGGGCGCGCTATAAATAAAATATATCATTTCTGACAGATGTGTTAAGATTAAGGCTGATTCTGATGTGGCGCTCTGTGTGGATAAATAAATAGGGAACCTTAACAAGGCTAATATTAAAGAATATCTTGAGTTTGGGAAATGAACAGAGTGGGCTGGTTACATTTCATTAAGCATGAAGCAGTATGAAGTTAATTAGCTATTTCAATATCCCCAAAAGCAACAGGAGTTTGCCAATATCTATGCTTAGGTCACCCTTCTGGTCTGTACGACGCAGTTTGCTTGAGATGGCAAACGGGGACAAATTAAAAGTTAAAACATACTTTCCATTGGGCCGGGCAGAGGGCCCAGCTGATTATCTTAATTAGGTCTCAAACACATATTGGCAATTGCTGACTAGGGCTTGTTTCAATGTCTTGGGAATAAATGCAATCACTTACAAGTGTGGGGTGTTCCAACAGCAGTGATGTTTGTGTTGGGTGCCAGAAACTTTATCACACTTTGTACTATTCTGCCCCATGTAGAGGGATCTACGGAAAACATATTTTGAAGGTGGTGAGATTAAGTGATCTACAAGACCTGCCTTTTTGTTCTTACTATCTCTCCCCACCTGTTGGAGCAACCTTTGCTCTTGCCGGTTTTCTAAAATCAGCATATCAGAAAAGAAGCTTTTTTTATCGCAAGGAAAACAAAATCGTGATTGGTATGCTTTATGATTTCAGTTGTCGCCTCATTTTCTCATTTTCTATTTTTTTTTCAGTTTTTATTGTGTTTTTACATTATGCAACCATTATTCAATCATGATAGGTTGTTAAATATACGTTAAGCTTTTGGAACTGTGTTACTGAGGATTGTATACGGTTTCGTATTGCCTGTTATGATGGATTTTAATTGGACTGGAGGATCCTCACTCTATATAGTTTGGTCACTTTGCCCAGGAAGAGATAATTGTATGTCGGCATAGGAGCTCATTTAAACCAGGGCTCTTGTGTCTAACTTAATGTCATGGAAAAAGATGCATGTAAAATTCTTATGAACGGATCAATCAGAAAAAGAATTATGGGAGAGTACTATGAAGGTTAAGATGGGACTCGTGTTGAAAAGCAAGTTTAGTGAAATGGAGTCTTTTAAGGCTTTTACCATTCTCGACAAACGAAGAGGTTTTGTATTACCTTACCTACAGCGCTTTCCTAATCCAAGGTGGATGTCGGAACGTCTGAGAATCCGTCTCAACCTAAAACTCACTAAAGAAGTACAGAGAATTTGGAACAAAGAGGCACCTTAGGAGGGCTTTTGTTATGTGTGTGGGGAGGGGATGACCCGAGATCTGAAGACACCTGTTAATTGGCTGTAGAGCAACAAAAGTTCTTGGGTATAGGCATTTTCCACATTTTGGACAGAATAATGAATGGTTGAGCTCTGAGGATTCCATGTCTAGATTAATGGCTGGGAACTAAACCCTTTTATCTTTGAACTTTTAAGAGTGTTGAAAGAACTGAATTCTGTAAAATTGTAAATTGGATAAGATGAAATTACTGTGTTTTAATTTTCATCATCACCATCACTTTAAGTACATCCAAATACAAAAGCTAATCAAACAACAAATTATACACAACAAAAAAATCCATTCCCCTTCATGATACCACAAATTTCATAGAATTCCCCACTTTTTGCCCCCAATTGACGGTGGCCTAAGGATGTAAGGTTTGCCCCAGTTAGGGGTATGTTGGCTCTAACAATTCTATCTGGGCCAACAGAGCCAGGGAAAGGGAACCAACTGATTGAAATCCGACTCGTAGACATTTAGCCCGCCCCACCACCTCCCAGAACCCTGTTTGCTGTCCATGATCCCAAAAAGTCAATTTGATGCCATCAGGGGTGTTGGTGCCCATACTTGGACTTCTGCAACATCCCATCAGAGATTCTCTAGATACAAAGGGGCAGCCTCCAGAAGTCCTCAGAAAGAATAGACATTTATTTAGTAGAGCATCCTTTCGCTCCATTGTATTTGGTGCCAATTTGGGTACCCCCTGAATATAGACTTTGGGACGTTGGGGCTTTCAATGATCAAAGGGTTTATGCAGACCTCCAGTCTTACATGAACCCTGGACTCTAGGCTTAAATCTTCTGGGGCACTCAGTGCCCACGGTAGTAGGGACCTGAGCCACCGATGACGGGGTCATTAACCTGATGTTAGAGACCCTACTTCTCTCCCTAGTCTTGGCACTGGAAACACAGGGTCGATTATTAGAAAGAGATTCCCCTGGTGCTGAGTTAAGGCAGGCAGCAATCCCCTTGAAGGTGGCCAAAGCCATGGGGGCCTGTTCAGACTGGCATTCCGGGGGTAAGATCTTGTGCCCTTTGGTGACTGGAATAGTGGCCGTGGGGTCCTCCGGTGTCATTTCCTTCTCCCTTCCTTTGGGCCTCAGTTCCCTGATGACTGCCAGTTCTGCAAGAACTGGATTACACCCACACCCCCTGGATGTGTAGGCCTCCTATGCGGGTCGGTTGATGGTCACATGGATGGCGTGGTTACTGGCGTCATTTGATGGCCTTATCCATCCTAAGTGGGGTTAGATAGTCAAAGGAGCTGGCCCAGGAGTGTGTGGACAAAGGAAGGTCGCTCCATGAACTACTGAGGGAGCTAGAGGGAGGTTTTACCCCCCCCTCCCCCTTGGGCGTTTTCTGTCAATCCGTTTCCTGCAGCCAAAAGAGATGAGGTAGGGGTTAAGGGAGTGCCAAGGGTAAAGGATTCGCTAGTGGGGGGCAAAAACCAGATCCATGCTTTGAGTCAGGGGGAGACTTGGCTCTGCGTGGCAACCAGCAGCTACGCTGGCACCAGGATACAGTTTGAACAGTTCACCCAGATTTCTGTGCAACGCACTCTTAATACACTTGGCATTGACGCTTGCCACACCTCCCAATGAATCATGGCTCCCCAAGTGCTGCTGGGCCTTTACTATGGGCATGTTGGCTGTCACTGCTAAATCACCAGGCATACACACAGGATTGTTGATGCAAAACCCAGTGACCCCCAGAGTAGAGCCGATTGTAGCAGCCAAGGATAACCCGCCCCTGCCCCCCATGTGATTGCTGTCTCTTCACTACCATAGTCTTGCGCTTGGATTTGTGGAGGAGGTGGTCTTGGGTAGAAGTTTGGGGCAGAAAGAAGCAGGGAGGTGGGGGTCAGTAGGGCCAACAGGCAGCTGCTCCATGGCCAGGTACTGTGAGGCTTGTGTTTGAGGGTGTTTTTGTTGGGGCCCATAGCACATCATCTTCCAGGACTTCATTATTGTCCCTTTCCACAAATGCTCACCTCAAGGTTTAGAGTCTGACCAACCTGGATTTGTCCTTGAACACCGCGCAGCGCCAAACACTGCGCCCTTACCCCACCGTGGGCTTCACCGCTGCGGGGCCGGTGGAGCGCTGATAAGCCCAGGGGGGCGTGGGCAAAAGGAATCCAGGAAGTAGAGCGTCCCTTCAGGGACTCGCGTGCCAAACACTGCGCCCTTAAAACCGCAGCCGCTTTTTATCTTTGGAAATTTTAAGAGTGTCTGCAGTCCACGTTACCGCTCCGATGAACTGTGCCCAGTCTTTTTGCTGTGCCTATTGCTTGTGGGAGGACTCATAAGCACCAACAACACAGCGGAGCCGTAGCAGAGTCGATTGCAATCTCTGCAGTCTATGGCAGCAAGACTGTGTCCGGTGGGAGAGGAGGACCAGGGCAGACTGATGCGGAATGCACGGAATGGTCTCCAGGAAAAAGATCAGAGTTCACAAGAAACGGACCGGGAACTGAAGGATGGGTCATCCGAGGCACACCCCCTGCGTCGTGGTTTGCATCGCCCGTCCACTCTATTCGGTCAGACTTTATTAAGTAAAAGACATTGCCCGGTCCCCTGCATTAACAATGACCTTACCTTCCCCGGCCATACAAACGAATCCAGTAAGTAGAGATCTGCAGATACGAGTCCATGCACTCCAGCACCGTCAGTGGATCCAGCGATAGACCTGCCGGTTACTTCCTCTCTGAAATTGGCCCCACTGCTGAAATCTAACGCTGATCTTCAGGAGGGGGGTGGGGGGTTGCACACCACAGACTCAGCCTTCGGGTTGCTTTGACACTCCCAAACTCGGCAGTGGGAGACCCCCCCCCCAAACCTTACACGGACAGGGATGATTATGGAACCCCTCACTGACAACATGGGGCAAGAACCTGATACCATTACCTAAGCACTGTCGAGGTGCGAGAATCGGCAACAGCAATAATTATGATCCACAAACATCCGGACACAGAAGACCTGGGAAGTCCAACAGAAAAAAACAGTCCCTCACTGTGAGAGCGACATGGAAAGGAACCTACGGGAGGAAGGAGTTTCAAACACAGTTCCAAACAGTTACGGGAACATTGAGTCTTTCGATACTCCCGAGAAAAGAACTTGCCTTCCCTCAGCATTTACAGGGTCCAACGCAGACTATGGGGACAGTAAAAACCTTCACCTGCCAACGAAGACAACAAATCAAAAGAAGATCCAAATTTCAGATAAAAGTCTGAGCCATACACGAATATCAGGGAAAAATCATAAAATGGTCACATGCAGAACTCGAGAACTAAAAGGTATTTACAGGTGAGGGATACCGTCACAGGCCTGTCAGCAAGCTCGGAACCAACCACTCTCTGGGAATGTTCTGGAGGAGTTCTTCGGAATAAAAATCCCTCCCCCAGGACCAAGTACGCAGGATCCATCCGATGCAGAAATCCTGGCTGTGGTAGAAGACCAACCGACAGACCTCTTCCCCCCCCCCCCCCCCCAGGCCTAATCCACTGACCTCCCAGAGCTCAAACCAAGGAGAAGCAGTGCAGAACTGCAAACTATCAAAACCTAATCCAACCCTGCAAAGATGGCATTTTGGAAAGCCGCCAGGGGGATCGGGACTTGACAGTGGTAAAACAGGGAAAGTGGCGATCCAAAGGGGACAGTAGATCGGTCCCCATGGCGCCGAAAGGGATTTTTGACATCGACCAAACGGGATCTCCAAATGGCGAGCTGCCCGACCGCAGAGGGAAAGAAGTGAGTGCATATTTTCTTGAACGCAAAGGCCCCGTCGCAAATGGAGGTCCTGAAGCGCCCCTTAATCCGCAGGCCCCTAGATCAGGGCCAACACAGCTGAAAAGACTTCTTCAAAAAACCCAGAGTCCGGAGAGGCGAAAACCGCCTTAACCCCGGAACATATTCCAAAAGCAGACGCGCGCCCTAGAACACCATCCTTGAAGAGGCGTCTTAGTGAAATTGCGTCTCAGACAGCAACGGAGTCACCGTCTAAACAACTGGACCCCATGACCCTCCTTTCGACAGTGACAATAGCACTGGCCGTATTTGGGAGGTTATATGAATCCTTAAATGAAACCCTAAAAGACCAAACTACACTGATCGACCTATATGCACACAAAATTAAACTACTCAGAAGGTTACGTGGTTTCGAAAACCAGCGACAAGCCGACAATGATATCACAAGCCATGGTGGGGGACTTGTCACCCAGGAAAACAGCTGGTAGTGACCTGACAATTCCAAAACGCAAAACAAGATCTCAAAGTACCCAGGCGGGAGAACGTAATCTCAACCAACGGAGAGGAGACTCAAGATCAAAGGAACCTGCCCGCGACCGGCAAGGAACCCCAGAAATAACCAAAACTGTGACCAGTCTCCTGACAACCAGCTTACTGCAACTCGCAGGGCAACTAAAGGCTCCAGTAGTAGCTTTAGAACGAAGCCACCAGGCCAGGGCGGGAAACGGCTCCATCGCAAAGTCCTCATCAGTCGAGATAATAAAAATAACCTCACCGCCATGCGGCCCACGACTGGAAGGGATCCACCGACTGACTTTTTAAATTTTTACGCAAAAACCAAATCAGGACAACGAGAACCTGAGGAGAAAAGGGGAAAAGAATTTGAGCCAAGAAAAACAATCTCCAGATCGGAAGCGCCAGGAAGACAAGGCCAAGAGGTCTGTGGTTCAATCTTTGGAAAAGCAAAGGAGCAAAAAACAACTACCTAACATCACTCAGACTACCTGTTCTATATCAACAAACTTGCAGACTAACGAAAAAGAGGCGGAGGAGGAAGGGAACTTTGAAAATTCAATCGATTTAATGAACATGAGTCTACACACGATTGAAGACTCGGAATCAGAACTAACCGACATTTGTCGCCAAAAAAGAAAACAATACAATCCTCAAGATGAGTGAGGCAGAAGAACCGAAAAAGAAAATCATTGATATCCCATCTCCCAGATTTTTGACTATGGCAGACAAATGCAATTTAATACACAAAGAATATAATTCAAGACATTACACTCAACAAAATATAGCGCAAAGTCTGACAACTCATGGCATCACAAAGGGATCAGCCTAGAAGGGAACCTGAGAAGAGAAAAAAGGCACCAGCGGCGCAAGAGTGGCGTGCGTATTGAAATGCCGGGGACAACCTAATTCAAATAACGAGAAACCTGTACAAAAACTCATTGCAAGAGAGCTCATTTCAATACACAGGTGCATGAAGAAATCCACATTGAGGAAAAGGAGCTGGAATCTACAGAAGGCAGACATGTTCCACTACAAACATCATCAAAGGCTAAGTCAACAAGAACATTCAGGCTGGAAAGAACTTACGACGGGGAGATAATTGGACTCTAAATCGGAGAGCAACAAATTTATTTGAGCAAGTTCAATCCTTGAAAAAATGCTCATAGAGGGACATTAAAATCGTCGAACCAAACCCTAACGGAAGAAAGGGCAGCGCATATCTACACATTGACTCCCGGAAGTTTAAATTACTCTTGTGGGAAGAAAGAGAAACCCTGGAGCTTGGGTTTTGATGTGTGCGACACATGACAAGTCGATTCACAAGATAAAAAGGCACTGAGGAAGATTGCAAGTACTCCCCTCAACAAAACCCCTTCACAAAAGAGGCCCGAAAAGTCCTCGGCGAAGATCGCCAAGCAGAAAAAGAAGGGAGACCAATTGTCGATCCCCACCTGACAAACAGCACTCCGTCTTAAGGTGCTCCAACATTCCACAAGATCAAAGATCACACGGGAAGTACGAGAAGGAAATAGACACCAAAAAAAGTTAGAGTGGAGACAAGTCAGGAGGGAGTATCCTCCATGCAGCAACTCGACCCTGACAGAATGCCGAAGGGGTCTTTACACCTTTTGAAAATGACCTTCTCTCAACACATTGAGGATTCAAAAAGGAGGACGAGATGGAGTGACGGGAGGCCAAGGTCAAGCCTTCTCACTGCAATTAGAGCTGGTAGTGGAATGCTCCTGAAAAAGTACTAAAAGCAACTGAATTCATCCTTGCTAATTTAGTCACATGGACCTGTCTCGAAAGCCGCAAAGGCAACCATCAACGAGAAGAAATTCTCCTGATTAACACATACTGGAATCCAAGGCTCATAAGTAATAAGATCTACCTCGGGCAGATGGAAACTCACAGACGAGACCGAGGACAATGATGAGGTTAATCACATTATTATAAACTGTGATCTTAACGCTGTATGCATGGACATGGAAATGAAGAACAGTGCAACAGGTTCAGACAAACCAAGAGAGAGGGGGCGTCTATGGTCAAACCTCATGGATGCTAGAGATCTTCATAACCTGCACTGGTTAACAAAGGCAAAACATCCTGAAGTCCCGACATGGGAAAAGGAGAGACGGGAGGCAACTGTAGACCACATGTATGTCTTACAGAGCCTTTTGGCCCTTATGGAGTCCTTCACAGTGAGAAGAACAGAGCGATCATAATATCAACTTGGAGAACCTCGAGGACTCCAGCATGCTACAAGAATTTCGGAATAGAAACCTGCGACAGCTGCAACAGGTTAAGACTATCTGTCAAGGCAATAAACTAAAACAATTGATACCGCCTCTACCAGGACGATTCTGAAGCCATGCTCTGGGCCATAAGCAGGAAAACGACAAGACTTTTGGTCATTAAAGGAAGCACCAACAGAGAAAACCTAACCTTAAAAAATACAATGGGAGAACAAACGTGGGTTGAACACTTCACGATATTATATAGAAAATCACAAGAGTACGGAGAAACCGGATATCACCCACACAAAAAGTGTATGGTCCATACCAATCGACCAAGGTTCCATTTTAGCGGGAATAAAAAAAACGTAATGGATCGTGGGCCCCGGTCCGGATGGAATCACAAACTTTGACTTAAAGAAACACTCAGAGGCATGGTCGCTCTTCATAAAAGAAGTGTTCGGAAACTGAATAAGAACATCCACTGTACCACCTTTGTGGAAAAAGGCCATAGTGGTCCAGATTTTTAAAAAAGGTGCCAGAGAGAATCCTAACCACTATCGCCCCATAGTCGTTCTGGACACAATGGGGAAGATTTTTGGTTCACTGGCACTGGACAATCTTCAAAACTGGATCTCACCATCAGCCATCGCAGACCCCTTACAAGCGGGCTTTGTAAAAAACCTGGGAACGACTGCGAATATATTGGCCCTGAATTTACTGAAAGCAAAGGTCATGGATGGACGACCACGTATCTTCATGGCATTAGTCGACCAGGTCCAGGATTTCGACCAGGTCGACCGAGCCATTTTGTGGAGAAAACTAGAAGATCAGACTTCTCAAGCACAGATCCTAGGCCCAATAAGGAACAAGTTACTTACCTGTAACTGTTGTTCTCCAGTATGGGTCTGGCATGGATTCACATGCTCATGAATATTCCCCGTTGTCAGGCTGGGAATCCTCGGCAAAGAAAAAATCAGTATCGGTTTCGTTTCTGATCTGTCTTTCTTAGTAGTAACAATCACTGGTCTCTGGGTCATACTGCCCCCACCCAATGACTGCCCTCTCCCTAAGCCCCTCCCCTGGCAGCCATCCTCAGATTTGGTAGCACGTAAAGTGGCAGTATGACCAAGTGAAGAGCCGCAGAGGGGTAGAAGGGAGAGTTTGCATGTAAATCCATACCAGACCTATGCTGGAGAACAACTTGTACCTTCTCCAGCATGGGGTCTGGCATGGATTCACATGCTCATGAATATAAGAATACATAGCAGTATACACATGCACAACCACGGGAGGTGGCAAGGCTCAACATTAAGAATTACATAAACTCAACATTAAGTAACTCTTACCTCCTCACCAGGCCCACCTTCAGGCGAACAGGTTGCGCAGCACTGCTTGGCCGACTCTTGACTCCTCCCTGGAATCCCGGTCGACGCAGTAGAATCTCGTGAAGGTGTGCATCGACCTCCATGTAGCAGCCCTGCAGATGTCCAGCAGGGGCACACCAGATAAATCCGTGGTAGCAGCGATCGCTCTGGTCGAATGGGCTCTCGGACGGCCTGGCAACGGTCGGTTTGCCAACCGTTGACAGTGCATGATGCAGCCGGAGAGCCATCTGGAAATGGAGGCCTTCGAGAGGGCCTTCCACTGGTTCACAGATCCAAAGTTCACAAACAGTTGTGATGTCTTCCGAAAACTCTTTGTGCGGTCCACGTAGAACTTAAGCGCTCTAGCTACATCCAGCGAGTGCAAAATCCTCTCGGCCGGCTACAAAGGCGACGTGAAGCAAACAGGTAACACCAAGGGCTCGATGAGATGGAAGTCCGACGGCACCTTGGGCATGAAGGAGGGGTGCGTCCTCAGCACTACCCTCGTCTCGTGAAAAGTCAAGTATGGAGGCTTGAAGGATAGGGCCTGGATCTCTCCCACTTGTCGTGGGGAGGTGATGGCCACAAGAAAAGCAGTTTTCCATGACAGAAACTTCAACGGTGTTGAATCCAGAGGCTCGAAAGGCGCCCCCATGAGCCTGGCCAGCACCACGTTGAGCTCCCACGCCGGGGCCGGAGCCTTCACCGGCGAGAATGAACGTATCAGTCCCTTCATAAATTCTTTCACCAGGCGATGAGACCACAGAGATGATTGTCCCGTAGTTCTGGTGTAGCGGGATATCACTGCTAGATGTATTTGGATACAGGCATGAGCCAGCCCGGCCTTGGCCAGCGACAGCAGGTACTGCAACACTTGAGGGGCCGTAATTCGCAGAGGGTTAATCTTCTGTGCACGGCACCAGACAGAGAACCTCTTCCATTTCTGTCCATAGCACTTGAGAGTTGAGGACGCCCTGGCCTTTGCAAGTACCTCCTTGCAGTCCACCGGGATATCGTACCCTCCAAACTCTAGTGCCGCAGGAGCCAGACCTGCAAGTTCAGCGACCCCGGGTCGTGATGGAGGATGGCTCCTCCTTCTCTGGAGAGAAGATATGTGTCCGCCGATAGTGACTGGGGGGGGGGCGCTGACAAGTCCAGAAGGTCCGGGAACCAGATCTGTGTTGGCCACGCTGGTGCAACGAGGATCATCCTGCACCACGACTTCCTGAGTTGGTTGATGAGACGCAGTGGCAACGGAGGGAACGCATACAGGAACAGGCCGTCCCAGGGGAACGAGAAAGCATCGCCCATGCTCCTCGGCTGGGGAAACCTGCTGGCGAGCCTCTGGCACTTGGAGTTTGTCGCCGCCGCGAACAGGTCGATCTGGGGTTTGCCCCATCGTCGGAAAAGCCGATCCACGATTCCCTGCTCAACGAGTCGGCGATGGTGTTCTTTATCCCTGCTAGATGGAAGGGCCCCAGAAACATCCCTTGGGCAAGGGCCCAATGCCACAGATCCTGGGCCTCCTTGGATAGGGCCGGGGACCTGGTTCCTCCCTGCTTCCGATTGTAGAACATCGTGGTGGTATTGTCGGTGAAGATCCTCACCACCTTGCCCTTGAGGGATGGAAGAAATGACCAGAGCGCCCAATGACTGCTCGGAGCGCTAGAATGTTGATGTGGAGCGACCTCTCCTCCGGGAGCCACAGGGCTCTCGCGTGAAGATCTCCGGTGTGCGCTCCCCATCCTTCCAGGGAGGCATCCGTCGTCACCGTCTCCTGATGCGCTGGGGTCTGAAAGTCTGTGCCCGCCGCGAGATGCTTGCGGGTGCCCCACCACCGAATTGCTTGGCGGAAGGCCTCGTTGAGCGGGATCTTGTCTTCGAAGCTGCCTGCTGATTATTTTCAACGGGCGTCGAGGAACTCCTCTAGGGGACACATCCGCAGCCTGCATAGGCACACCAGGTAGATGCAAGAGGACATCATGCCGAGAAGGGACTTGATGGACTTCACCCTGGCCACGTCCATGGCAAGTTGGCGCTGCACCTTGCCCAGGATGGCCTTCGTCCTTTCCTCCGACCAATAGGCCAACCGTGCCACTGTATCGAGCTTGGCTCCCAGAAACAGTGTGACCTGCGACAGAATCAAGTGGGATTTTGGGGAAGTTGGAGAGCCCCAGATCCGTGAACAGTTGGACGGTTTTCGCTGTGTGCTCGACGGCGAGCTCCCTTGACCTTGCTCGGATGAGCCAATCGTCCAGGTAAGGGAAAACGTGGATCCCTTGCAGGTGCAGCCGCGCCGCCACTGGTGCTAGGCACTTGGTAAATACCCTGGGTGTCGACTTCAATACGAATGGCAGGGCCTTGAATTGGTAGTGCCGTCCTTGGACTACGAATCTGAGGAACTTTCGGTGTCCTTTCCTAATAGGGATGTGGAAGTAAGCATCTTCCAAGTCCAGCAACGATAGGAAGTCGCCTGTCTCCAGCTGTCCCAGCAGTGCTGGAGGGTGACCATCCGGAACTTCTGGGCCTTGATGTATTTGTTTAGCCGACGTAAATCCAGGATGGGGTGCCAACCGCCTGTCTTCTTTCTGATGAGGAAGTATCTTGAGTATACTCCGGAGCCCCGGAGCCTCTTTGGGACGAGTTCGATGGCACTTTTCCTGAGCATCGCCCTTACTTCTAACAGTAGTTGAGGGATGTGATTTTCCTTCCTGGCCACGGGTGGAATGCGGGGGCACTTCTTTAGAAATTCGAGAGAGTGCCCGTGGGCCAGGGCATCCAGCACCCAACGGTCGGTCAAGATGGACTAACACATGCTGACGAACCTCGCTAGCCGGCCTCCCACCAGGGTGCTTCGGTGGGGGCTGACGCCACGGCCGGTTCAGTCCTGCTTGGAGGCGGCCTTGCCACCTTGACCTCCTTGGCAATGGTGACAGGCTCCTTCTGACTTGCCGCACCCTCTGTAGGCTTCTTGCGACGAGGAACGGGCTGCCTGGTGGTACGTCGATGCGCCACCGCCGAATCCTTTGGAGGCACCTTGCTTACCTCCGGAGTTCCAAAAGGGCGGTCCTCTTTGCTGCATAACTCCTAAGGCCTGAGCCATCTCCGTGTCAGCCTTAATGGCCTGAAGTGACTCATCCACTGTTTTCCCCAAACAGGTTGTTCCTGTCGAAGGGCATGTCCAAAACTCTGGTTTGCACGTCCTGGCGGAAATCAGTCGCCTTGAGCCATCTCCGCCGTCGAAGGAAAACATTGTTGCCCAACTGGCGGAAACCGGTGTCAGATGTCTGTGGCCACCGTTATGGCGTGGTCTGATGCCACCTCTCCTTCCGGCAGAATCTCCAGGGCCTCAGCCCTCTTGTCTGGTAGGAAGTCCAGCAGGGGAGCAATCTAGTACCACAACTCCATGTCGTAGCGGGCCACAATCGCTAGGGCGTTGGCCTCGGTGATCGTAGTCGCCGCCGACGAGATGACTCGTCCCATGGCATCCATTTTCTTTCCCTCGCCGTCGGGTGGGGAGGTAGAAGTTGAAGCCGTCGTCCCCGCCGCTTTCTTCTTGGCCACTGCAGAGACGACCGAATCCGGGGTCGGCTGGGCCCTAAGACACAAGGGGGTAGAATCAGGGACTCGGTACTTCTTCTCGTACCGATCCCTCTTGGCAGGCGCCGTGGACGGGTTCTTTAGGACCGCAAGCCCCTCGTCCCAGATATCGTCGAGCAATGGTACAGAGAGCACCGTCTTTCTCTTGGCCTTGCACCGTTGGTAGAGGAAGCCTTCCTTCTTCTGTTCCTCAGGGCAGAGCTGGAAGAGCTCGAATGCCCTGGCAATCATGGCGTGCAAGGAGCCAATTTCGTCGGGCGGAGAAGCCAGAGGGGGTGGTGATGATGGAAGGTCCATCCCATCGTCACCGCCGTAGTCATCCGTCCCCATTGTTGAATCCGTCGCTGTGTCATCTCTGGGATCCGGAGAGGGAGATGAAGGCTACACGGGCCGCAAGGGTTGAAAGGGTGGGGGAGGATAAATTCTCCTCCGCTTGCTTGGAGGACTTCCCGACGGGTCCAGTTCCGTCAGCTCGCCAGTCGGGGCTAGTGACAACCTCGTCCTTATCTCCGTGCATAAGGTTTGGATTGCCATCAAAATGGTCGCCGAGCTGTCTTGAGGCTCGGGCACTGGTTGCGAAGGGTGAGATGGCTGCTCCTCCACTGGAGCCTCGTCTCCACCGTCGCTTTCTTCGATCGCTTCATCAGGATCTCTCCTGCGGGGGTCGAACCTTCTCTGACCTCTTGCTGAGCCCCTTCACGGCTTCCATCAGCTCCTCCTCAGAGGCTGTTTCTGTGTCCGTAATGGCCACCGTCCTCCCCTCTTTTTCCGCCGGGGTCTTGATGGGGGTCTTGTCGATAGGTTGGAAACAGGATTCCCTCCACGGTGGCAGGGAAACTCTGGGCCCCGAGGTTGCCTCCCATAGGCTTCGCCAGGGTCGCCACGACTCCCTCGATGGAGGCCTTAGCCGGGTGAATCAAGGCCCTTCCCCACCTTGGGCGCGCTTGAGGCCTTCACCTTGGGGGGCGGGTCACCGCCTCACTCCCCCTCGGCTGATCCCTTCCCGATCGACCGGGGCCTATCCAGAAGCTTACCCGGGTTCTCGGATTTTCTCTTCCCAGAGCCAGAGCGTTGACTCGTGGTTGATGGCATTGGGGAATGTGCGCCCTGCCTGGCAGCCAAAGGAGCCCGACCCTTTGGCGCTCCCGGTGCCCGCGGAATCGAGGTGCTTTGTCTTCTGTTGGGCCCCCGTTGCCGGGGTGCCCTCACAGGACTTTTAAGAACGCTCTGACCTCTTCTCACCTGCTGGGCCCTTCTCCAGCCAGCAGGCAAGGCGGATCGACCATCCTTCATGGTCCGTTCCGACAGATTCTTGCAAAACGTACAGTCCTTTTCCACGTGTGTTTTGTCCTCATGAAGGCAGTAGAGACATCTCGAATGCTCATCCTCCTTGAAAACATTCTGTAATCCGCATCCAGGGCAGTTCCTGAACAGCTTGGATCCGGGCGTCGAGCTTCCCATGTCCTGGGCCATGTCCACGAGGTAGGCCTCAGATCTTCTGGAATCCTCCAAGAAGCGTAACTCGACGAAAACTTCACCCTTGAGGGGCGTAGAAAATTCCGAAAGGGGTCCCCATTGATCGGAAGTATAAACGGTGGAGCTTGAGGCTCGATTGACCGAAAAAATGAGATTAAATTTTGAAAAATCGCAAAACGCAGTAAAAGCTCGAGAGCTAAAGCACGAGGACTCCCAACACATGAACGTGCAATAAAAATCTGAGGATGGCTGCCCGCGGAGGGGCTTAGGGAGAGGGCAGTCATTGGCTGGGGGCAGTATGACCCAGAGACCAGTGATTGGTTACTACTAAGAAAGACAGATCAGAAACGAAACTGATAATGATTTTTTTCTTTACCAAGGACTCCCAGCCAGACGACGGGGAATATTCATGAGCATGTGAATCCATGCCAGACCCCATGCTGGAGAAAGTCTCTTTACACAGGAACCTCAATGTGTTTAAGTCTCAACCGAGCGGGCCAGCTATCCAAAGACATCAGAACAGAGCGCGGCATGAAACAGGGCTGCCCGTTGGCTTCAGCGTTATATAATGCCTATATACCTGACTTCAAGGACTCTGAAAACAGAGTACAATCTTTTCCACCAATTCTGGGTAACGAGAAACTATCCAGACTGTTATACACGGATGACTTTATTTTAATGGACCAAACGGCCATTGGCCTGCAAAGACAATTAAACAACTTGGCCATTTACCTGAAAGATAACCATCTGCAGTTGAACAAGGATAAAAATAAAATAATGTCTTGAGAAAACCGCCCGAAAATTGGAGCACCTGAAGTTGATCATTGACGGGAACCCCCTGGAGAAGGTAAAAAGCTTCAGGTACCTGGGAATCACCTTAAACAACAACCATACAGAAAGACCAATGCAAGACACTTAACTATCAAAAGCAAAAATAGTAATAGCCCACACGAAAGCGATCTATAGGAAATATGGGCGCTTTTCATTGACTCCGGCTATAACTTTCTACAGAACCAAGGTCGTCCCAAGTCTTACATACGGTACTGAAGCAATGTCATACCTTCCAGACACCCTCTGGTCAAAACTTGAGGGGATGTCCTGGCGGAAGGTGTTAAACCTGCCACAGTTGTTACCCATATCTTTAATCAGAAGAGAAAAGAGTTTAAAATCATTAAGAGCAATCGTAGCACGGAACGAAGTAATTCTATATAGAAAAATAATTCTTCCTTCTCCACCATGGATCCTTATGGCCATCAAAAGGAATTAGAAGCCGGAACCTGCAAGATGTTGCAGAAATGGTCAACGAAAAACAAACTGCTCTTAGACTGGGCAGACACTCTGAAGATTAAAAAGCAACCCTACCAAAGTAATAAAACATATTCTCGAAAGAGACTGGATCAGAACGCTGGAAGAAGCGGGATCTTCAAAATGGACAGTACATTTGCCACCGAATATGATGAAAACAAATCAAATCAGAGCATACTTGGCAAAATGCCAGACAAAAAACTATGGGAAAACTTTCTCCAAATTAGTTTAAACTTGTTTTACACCAAAGTTCTCGCAAGAAGAAATCAATCAGAAACCAACACTTGCCGCTTTTGTACACAACCCGAGGAGATAGAAACTATAAGAAATGTCCTATTGACATTCCCAGGGACAAATTCAGCTCTTACAATTCACCTGGGCCACCTCTTTAAAAACTTGAATTACTATGACGAAGAGGAATGGAGGCACAGGTTGATGAGTGGCGAGAAAACGCAGTGGGTAACAGCTTTAGTTTTTTTTTTTATCTCGGTTTAAATAGACTCACCAAAACTACACCTATCACTCAGGGCTGAATCACACAGGAAGATTATACGATGACAGCAAAAGCTCAACGCTGCCATTTAAAGAAACATGAACCTTCTTATGGATAACAAGAGGAATAGAAAAGACTAAATTAATAAAGCCAAATTTGTTTACTTTCTTTTTAAAACCAGAAAGGCTGGGGAAACAAATAAGGGAGGAGGATGCCTTCTTCCTTTTCTCTTTTCATACTTGTAAAAATTGTTTTTCTTTTCAATTGAAGCAAGTTTAATAAAAAAATGACAGCTTTTAATATTACTTAAGCATGTATTGACTTTTTTCCTTTTCTTTTCATTTTTTTATTTCATTCTATTTTTTCCATTCTTTTTCTTCCTTTTTTCTTAATTATTCTGTCTTTTTATGTCTGTTGCATATTTTGATTCTTTTGCATGGATTTGTGGGAAAATTCATATTTTTGGTTAAACACAAAACATTTTTTTAAAAATAAAAAAATTGGAACAGAATACCATCACAAATGATACATAAGGCCTGGCGTTCGGACATCCAAAATGCAGATGTGAAAGCCAGAAAGGATATCTGAGCAACCAATTTTAGATCTTAAGATGCCAAAGGCTCAAAGGGCATGAGGGCCGAAAAGTACAATATTTAGATACCACAGAGGAGCAAGTTACTTACCTGTAACTGTTCTCCAGCATGGGTCTGGCATGGATTCACATGCTCATGAATATTCCCCGTCGGGCTGGGAATCGTCGGTAAAGAAAAAAATAATCAATTTCACTTCGGAACTTTCTTTCTCCTAACAACCAATCACTGGTCTCTGGGACATACTGCCCCCTGCCAATGACTGCCCTCTACCCAAGCCCCTCCTCTGGCAGCCATCTTCAGATTCGGTAGCACGTAAAGTGGCAGTAGGACCAAGAGAAAAGCCGCAGATGGGTAGGCGGGAGGAGTCTCATGTGAATCCATGCCAGACCCATGCTGGAGAACAACAGTTACAGGCAAGTACATTTTTCCTTCTCCAGCATGGGGTCTGGCATGGATTCACATGCTCATGAATTAAGAATACATAGCAGTACATACATGCACAACCACGGGAGGTAGCAAGGCTCAACTTTCAGCATCTCAACATTAAGCATCTCCTACCGCATCACCAGGCTCACCTTCAAGCGAACAGTTTGTGCAGCACTGCTTGGCCGACTCTGGACTTCTCCCTGAAATCCCTGTTGACGCAGTAGAACTTCGTGAAGGTGTGCGTCGACCTCCACGTAGAAGCCCTGCAGATGTCCAGCAGAGGCACACCAGACAGGAACGCTGTAGTTGCAGCGATCGCTCTGGTCGAATGGGCTCCAAGGTGGCCAGGCAACAGTCGGTTTGCCAACCGGTGACAATGGGTGATGCAGCCGGAGAGCCACCTGGAAATGGAAGACTTGGACAGGGCCAAAATTCACAAAAAGTTGTGACCTCTTCGGGACACCCTTTGTGCGGTCCACATAGAACTTCAGCGCTCTATCCACATCCAGCGAGTGCAAGTCCTTTCAGCCGGCGACGAAGGCGTCAAAAAAAACACTGTTAACACCAAGGGCTCGTTTAGATGAGTCAGACGGCACCTTGGGCATGAAGGAGGTGTGGGTCCGTAGCACCACCCTAGTCTCGTGTAATGACAAGTAAGGTGGTTTACAAGAGAGGGCCTGGATCTCTCCCACTAGCCGTGCGGAGGGGATGGCCACAAGAAACGCTGTTTTCCACAACAAAAATGTCACTGGCGCAAAATGCATAGGCTCGAACAGCGGACCCATGAGCCTAGTCAGTACCACATTGAGCTCCCACGCCGGGGCCGGAGCCTTCACCAGCGGGAACAAACGCACAAGTCCTTTGATGAACTCTGACCAGGCGGTGTGACCATATCGACGACCGTCCCAGAGTCCCGGTGTAACGGGAGATAGCCGCCAGATGAACCTTGATGGAGGCATGCGCCAGCCCTGCTTTGACCAGCGACCACAAATACGGCAGCACCTGCAGAGCTGTAATCTGTAGAGGGTCAATCTTCTGTGCACGGCACCAGACGGCGAACCTCTTCCACTTAAGTCTGTAGCATTTCAGTGTAGACTAAGCCCTGGCCTTGGCAAGCACCTCCTTGCAGTTCGCCGGGATATCGTATCCTCCAAACACTAGCGCTGCAGGCGCCAGACCTGCAAGTTCATCGACCATGGGTCGTGGTGCAGGATCGCGCCTCCTTCTCTGGCGAGAAGATCTGCTGCCGCCGGAAGCTTGACTGACGGTGACAAGTCCAGAAGATCCAGGTACCATATCTGTCTCTCCACGCCGGTGCAAGGAGGATCATCCTGCACCAGGACCATCTGAGTTGATTGACTAGTCGAAGAGGCAACGGAGGGAACGCATACAGAAACAGGCCGTCCCAGGGGAATGAATGCGTCCCCCATGCTCCGCGGCTGGAGAAACCTGCTGGTGAACCTCCGGCACATGGTGTTCGTCGCCGTAACAAACACGTCGATTTGGGGATTGCCCCATCGATGGAACAGAAGATCCACTTGGTCCTGCCAAAGTTCCCACTTGTGGCAAAAGCGCAGCTCTCTGCTGAAGGAGTCGGCGACGGTGTTCTTCACTCCTGCCAGATGAAATGGGACGAGGAACATCCCCTGGGCAATGGCCTAGTGCCATAGGTCCTGCACCTCTCTGGAGAGCGCGGGGGATCTGGTGCCCCTCTGCTTCCAGATGTAGAACATCGTGGTGGTGTTGTCCGTGAAGACATCCATTACCTTGCCCTTGAGGGACAGAAGGAAAGACTTTTTTTTTTTTTTGTTAACCTGTTTAAGGTTTTTTACAAATCTGTGCTGTGGTGAACTGTGTTTGTGCTACTTCTAAGAAATTTGACCCAGAACTTACGACACCACTCTCGAATTTCCTTGAAGGTCTCTTGCTGCTGTTGCAGGCGATGAAGTAATGTCATTGGCTTTTGCCAGAGCTACTTCAAGAAATTTAGCTGCCGCTCTGGACCATCTAGTGGAATCGCCTGCAATTAACCAAAACCATATTGTCTCTTCGTCGAGTGTGAACGGGCACGTGATGAGTGGTGTCAAGTAAGCCCTTCTTTCGTGCGCCAATCCGGAACATGAGGTGAGTAGATGACGGACAGATTCTACTTGGTCAACTAGACCACAGACCAGGCAATGAGGAGAATTTGCCAGCGCTCTTTTGGCCAAAATTTCTCTCGTGTGCAGAAGATTCAGCCGGGCCCGTAGAAGAGTTTTTCTCAGCCTTTTTTCGGGAAATTTTTCGCAATATTTCAGCGGAACCTTTGGGCGATTGTAAGTAGGTGGCAAGTCTTTTAGGGATGTGTACGTTAGGATTTTCTCGTTAGTACGTATCCAGTCTTGTTCTAAAAGTTTTTGCTTCACACGCCCAGGATTTGAGATGAGGAGGTCGTCCGTGCAGTGGACTTCTTCTAATTTTTGTCCAATTTTCTTTGCCCAGTTGGTGAATGGTGTGCACTTCCCGTTTTCCAGTTCGTTTTCTAATATCCGAAAAATCGGCAGAGAGTCAGGGGTTCGTATTTTCCTGTAAAGTAGAATCGCGCTTTGCATGACAACTGAGGCTAGTGAAGGAAGGCCAAGGTCGCGCCGAATGGCTGGCATGGGGGCTGAGGTAGGAAGCCCCAAAACCGATTTCCATAGAAATCCTTCCAGTCTCAGCCAAAATTCAGCAGGTAGAGTTAAATTGGCTGCCATGCCGTATGTTATGGCCGGTACTACCTTTGTTTTGTAGAATTGCAGTACCGGGGTCCAAGAGAACTTGACGAATTTTTTGTCGACAGCTCGAGATTGGGCTCTCAGGTTCTTGATTTTTGACCATAACGAGGCTTGGAGTGAAGTGTCGTTCAAAGTGTTATCTAGTTGAATGCCCAGGTACTTAAACTCGTCTACTACTTCGATTTGTTCTTCATCGAGAAACCATGCCGGACGCTTCTTTGTCTTTTTTTTGCTTTTTGAAAAGGACAGGATTTTAGTTTTGCTTTTGTTTATTTGCAGATTATTTTCTTCCATGTATTTGGCCAAGTTTGTTAGCTGTCTCTGAAGGCCCACTGCCGTCTGGTCAATCAGAATTAAGTCGTCGGCGTACCACAGTCTTGAGACTTTAGAGATACCCACTCGCGGTGGGAAGGATCTTACTGATTTCGCTGAGTCTTGAAAGTCTCCAATAAACGAGATGAACAGAGCTGGGGCTAACGGGCAGCCCTGTTTTACTCCCCGTTTTGTAAAGATTTGCTCTGAGAGTGTGCCTTGTTGCTTTAGGCGGACTGAGTGAGGTGGTTTCATGGAGTGCCATTACTGGTGCGAGAATCGAGTCTGGACATTTCCAGGTGGCTAACTTGGTCCACAGTCTTTCTCGATCTACCAGATCAAAGGCCTGGGACAAGTCCACCATTGCCATGTGGACCTTTCCCGTGCCCCTTTTTGTATTTGCTTTAAGTATGTTGAGAAACAGTAGGTTGATTGACGTTCCTGCTCCCTTCTGGAATCCTGTTTGAAACATGCCGGCTAACGGGGAGGCGCTGGCCCAGACTTTGAAGTGGCGGAGGAGTAGTGCTGCGAAAATCTTCCCTATGACATCCAGTAAGACAATAGGTCTGTAATTGGCGGGGGGTGTCTCTGTTTCCTTTCTTATAGATGGGCACCAGTACAGCCTCTGTCCATGTTTTGGGAATTTCTTTTGTTTTCTGAATTTGAGTAAATATTTCGCCAATTGCTTGCGCCCATAGTAGTGGGTGTGCCTTAAGGTCAGTGTTAGTCAAGCCATCTGGCCCTGGAGCCCTTGAAGATTTGAGTTTGTTGATCGCTTCTGTGATGTCCTCGACCGATGAGAGAGTGATCCATGGGGAATCTGAGAGGGCGGGAAGATGTAGTGACGGGGAGGTAGGGCAGCGGTATAACTCTGTGAAGTGCTGAATCCACTTTGATTCTGGGACACAGTTTGCCAGCACGTTTGCCTTCTGCCCGTTGATTGATTTCAGTAGTGACCAAAAGTCTCGAGTGTTCCTTGTGGCACAAGTGTGGAGCATTTCTTCAGCGTCGTTTTGGTACATGAGCAACCGTTGCTGTTTTAACCATGATTTGTAGGACTTTTGTTCTGCTTGATAATTAAGCCATGTTTCCGGCGAGTCAGCTCTTATGGCCGTTTTTTTCAGTTTGTTAAGATTTTTTCTTTTTGTTGCCACTTCAGTGTCGAAAGAATGCATATGGATCGGTTTCCCTGTTTTTGTTCCCGCAAATTTCGTTTTGTGTGCGGCCAAAAGCGACACGTATTCTGGTCGTCTGTCGCTTTTGCTCTTTGTTATTTGGACGGTTTTCCTCGCGATGTTAGAAAAAAATTTTTTTACATTTTCGGGGGTTAAGCGAAGCCTGTTTTGCTGTGGGTTAGCTTCCACTACTGCAGGGTGGAAGGGTCTTGATGGAGCTGTTCCGTACCATGACATTTTTAGAAGGTTGTGGTCACTTTCCTGCGTTTTTACCACCGTGAAGTCAGTGAAATAGGCTATCAGCCCTTCCGTGATGAATATGTAATCCAGCGTGGCAGTCGAGCTCAGTCTTTCCCACGTAGGGATTTGTGATTTTCGATCTTGGAGTGATGATACGTTACTAAAAGTTCCTTGATTTCATTAGGAGGGACCAGGCTCGACCTCTTTTGTCCATCGTTGAGTTCGGGCTTTGTTTGTTTTTCACTCTCCCCTCACATTTGGAGTTCAGATCACCGCAGATGATGATGTTGGATACTTCCCGCTCCACCGTTAGGTCGTCAATTTGGTTGGCGACCATGGTGCAGAATTCTATAGTGCTGGTTTTCGCCGGGTTCCAGTAGAGGTTTATTATGCCTAACTCCGAGTTTGTCCAAGCATCTCTGGTTAAGTCTTGATGGCACCATGTAGCCAATGTCGTCAGCATTCCGTAACCCTCTGCTATTTTCCGTTTTGGAATAATCCCTGAGCCAATCCGGATAGCTGTTAGTATGCCTCCGGAGGGGCGTCCTAGGATGGATTTGCAGGCGGGCGAGGCCTCTGTTACGTATCCGTCCATGGCTGGTTTGTGGATCAAAGGAAAACATCAAGGCGACAAAAGAAAAAACTGAAGATCTAAATCGAGACAGGGAGCGACACAGAGAAAATTACGCACAGAGGCTTCCGAGAAAAAAAAATGCTCTTTGATGTTCTTTCCATTGCTGTGAGATAGCCTTCCACGTAAAGTAGCTTGTCCTTTAGTTCACTAATCATTGCTGTATTGTCTTTCAAGGCCTCGTGTATTGATTCGTACAGCTTTGTGAAAGGGTTTAGCACTATTGAAAATGCAGACATCACTGACAGAAGATCTTTTTTCTTTGTCGCGGGAGAGTCGTTTTCTGACATGTTTGATGTGTTTCCAAGGCGTCTGCTTTTCTGCGGGGTATTTGAGTCTTTGGCGGCGTTGAGTGGCGCGAATCTTTCTGAGAGTCTTCTTTCTGCAGTTGATACTTTCGTTTGGGGAGGCTGAGATGGATTTTCCGACGATTGGGTCAGGTTACCCGAAGTATGCGGCTTGTTCCACACATGATTTTCTCGTTGTTGGCTGGGGCAGAAATTGTGGGTCTGCTTTGGTCCCTCTAAGGTGGGCACAGGAGTTTGTAAGTTTGCGTGTGGCAGCTTTGGGAGACTAAGGGAGACTTCGGGGAGCTTGTTTGTTTCGTCTGACTTCTTTTTGTTCGGGTCTTCTTCTCTTTCTTCTTGCTGAGACAGTTCAGGCGGCACTGGTCTCCTTTGATTCAAGTCTCCCGATTGCGTGGACTCCTGGACGGTGAGAGCGTGTGCCGTCTGAATCCGTCCTTGGAGATTTGTATCAGTTTTTCTGGCCTTGCTCAGTGGAGATTTGTCTTGTATAGCCTCTAGGATTTCGGCGTCTGATAGCTCAGACTCTTGGCTAATCTTTTGTTTATGTTGCTTTAAAAAGTAGTCCTTTAGGCTGCTTAGGTTTGTCAGGGTCGGGTTACCTTTGTACCCTCCTAATGGTTTAGAGGTGACTTTTTTTTTTCAGGGTCTTTGATATCGTTTTCTTCTCCCTTATTACATTCAGATTAGGGTTTTCATTTTTGCGTGCAGTCTTTTCTCTCTGGGGTGAGTTTGTTGAGACTGTGCCGTGTTGGTCGTTGTCGCTCAGCTGTGTTTCAGCCAGTACCAAAGGCGTGCCTTCTGCTGATTTTGATGGTTGAGGTCTCAGATGTCGGTCTAGGTCCTGGACTGGGGATTCGTTCCCTTCTGGGGACCCTGTGGACCCCACGGACTGAGTTACTACTGATTGATTTCGGGCCTGCTCAGGGACCGTGGTGCTGGTTGTTTCTGATGGTGAGTATCCCTCCGGCCCTTTGTTCGTGAATACATCGTCTTTGGATTCCGTGTCACATGAGGAAGTTGGGGTACCTCGCCTCGTGGTTAGCTGGGCCTTTCTAAAGTGAAATCTCTTTTCAGGGTTCGTCTGATAGGCTCGACTCTGATGGACCTGAGCCTGAACCTTGATGACTGTGTCGCATGAGTATTCTTGCGCTGCGGCCGCCTCAGCGCACGTCGCGCTGCTGACCGGCATGGTTGCCCGATCTGAGTTTTCCCTGAGTTTCTGGGGTGCTGATTGAAGCTGACATGGCGAGGTATGTGAGGCCTCCAGGTCACTTTTTCCGTTAGTGGGTTGAGTGAATTGCAGTTGGATCGTGTTTGACAAGGCATGCTCTGCAGTACCCTGCCGTGCCCACCCTCCGATGGTCACCGGCAGGGAGTCGCTCATCGAGACGGTAGTCAGACTGGGCGGCTGGAGTCGCTCCGTTCTTGCTGTTTGGCTGGGGTGACTGTGCGAATTTCCAGTTGTAGTGGCGAGACTTTCCCACCCTCCTGCTTGCGTGGTGGGCTTCAAGTTTTTATGACCGGGGTCAAATTCACGTTTTTTAGGAGTCGTAGGTGTTGACGGACGTGCCTCGCCCTTCCATTGCCTGTCAGTTGTTTTAGTAAGGGCAGGGCGAACTTGCAGGTTCTCTTGGTCTGTTTTGCTGCTGCTGCGCAGCCGGCGGCTAATGTCGCCCTCTGTGGGTGATGGAGGAGGCATATGTGTGATGAGTGTGGTGCGAGGGTGACTGCGGGGTTAATACGATGGAATAGGGACGACACGTGTTCTTTGCCTTTCTGGTGCTGCCACAGTGCGCCAAAAAGTCGCTTAACAGTCCCTGGGCTTTACTCCTCTCGGGCTTAACGCCACAAGGGTGGTAGCCTCCGGGCTTTGAAGGCGCCCGAGATCACGTGATGGAGTCACGTGTCGTGTGTAGCCGGGGAGCCCCGCCTCCTCCAGGAAGCGCGGCGAGTCTGCTGATTACCGGTTCACTATACCGGTTCAGTAAAGTAAGGTAAGCGTGTTCTCCTTGCAGGCAGTTTTGCTACGGAGAAGGAAAGACTTGAGGCTCCGAAACACTGCCCGCAGCTCCAGTACGTTGATATGCAATGACTTCTCTACGGGTAACCACAGGCCTCTTGGTTGGAGACTTCCGGTGTGCGCGCCCCAAACTTCCAAGGAGGTGTCCATCGTGACAGTCTCCTGAGGTGGTGGTGTCTGGAAGGCTGCGCCCACCAACAAATGCGCGTGGACTCCGCACCACTGTATCGCTCGACGGAAACTCTTGTTGAGAGATCTTGTCCTCTAAGCTTCCTGAATCCCACTGGGGACGAGGAACTCTTGCAGTGGCCGCATCCGCAGCTTGCACAGCTGAATGAGGTATATGCATGACGAAATCATGCCGAGAAGGGACTTGATGGACCTCATCCCTGCGATTTTCAGTGTCAACAGCCGTTGTACCTTGCCCAGGATGGCTGCCATCCTCTCCTCCGACAGACGCCAGGCATGACACCGTGTTGAGTCAAGACCCCAGAAACAGTGCGTCTTGCGATGGCACCAAGCAAGATTTTGCATAGTTCACAGAGAACCCCCAGCTCCGTCAGCAGCTGGATGGTTTTCGCCGTGTGCGCGACGGCGATCTCTCTCGATTTCACTCGGATGAGCCAGTCGTCCAGGTAGGGGTAAATGTGGATCCCTCGTAGATGCAGCCGCACCCCCACTGGCATCAGGCACCTGGTGAAAAACCTTGGCGCCGACTTCAATCTGAAGGGAAGGACCTTGAACTGGTAAAGTTGCCCTTGAAACGACGAAGCACAGAAACTTGCGGTGTCCCTTGTGAATGGGGATGTGAAAGTAGGCATCCTCCAAGTGCAGCGACAATAGGAAATCCCCTTCTTTCAGCTGTCCTAGCATGTAACGCTTACCTGTGAACTCTGCGGGAACGCCCTTGAAAACTCTCTGGAACTTCTGACAAGAAGCAATTTCTGTAGCAATGACAAGAGAACAAACTCCCTTCTTAACTACTGCTCTCTCTCTGAAAACCTCACACCATTTGGTGACTGAAGTAACAAGAACGATAAAAGCTCACCTTAATTTTTAATTGTGTGAGCTCTCCATCCTGCGTCACGCAGGGGCGCATGTCCTGAAGAGTGGAGACGAAGGAGAGAACAAATAATAGGGCACTCTATAATAATATGACTGATGTGGAACCTAGCTGAAGGAGGAATATAACAAAATAACCAAATGGTGCCTAATATACGGAGCGACTGGTAGCAGCAGTAATTTCTAACATGTATTAGCGATTGGAATGGAGAGTGAGGCTCTAATAATCACTATCTCACTAAATACCTAAACTAAATATAAGAAAAGAAAAGAGGTCATGAATAAACTGAACAATGTGCGACAAGATCTAAGCAGAAGGAAACGTTGTTCAAGGCGTGCGCGAAGCAACGATAATGCGCACACTACGGGCAATGCAAATTAAAATGTAATTATTGAATAACCAACAACCTCCGTGACAGATACAACCTCACACGAGTGCCACCCAAAATCATCTAAAAACACTTGGTAACTCGAAACAGTACTTGCGTGAGGAACAGCAATTTTCAGTCAGGACCTCTGAGGAGGGACACGGGGCGAGTGACAGGAAAAATAAAATAACCGTAAACGGGACAGGGTGCTATATATGGGAGGGAAGAATAATAACAGATAAGGGCAAGACTTCGGAGTCTGAGGAAAAGGCAAGGGGCTAAAACTGGAGGGGCTAAATGCTGTGACTGGAATTCTGTGACGACCGCGGTAAGCGTCCGTACTGCAGGGCAGTCAGCAACGCGAAGCGCGAGTCCCCTCAGGAAACGACTACTTATAACAGAGTTCGGTCAAAGACTAGACTAGTAATGTTAGCTTTCTCAATGGCACAACCTGGCGGCCATTGAGGGAAATGAACTTCCATTACTTTAAGTATAAATCTGACTTAACAGCAGTACCTCTCAATACTTTTAACAAGGTTAAACCTAAGGACCCATAGGCTTAATTGGGAAACTGACTGGTGATCATGACATAGCATGTGCTGAAGGATGACCATCTGAAACTTCTGGGATCTGATGTACTTGTTCAGACGACAGAGGTCTAGGATGGGCCTCCAACCGCCAGTCTTCTTGACGAGGAAGTACCGAGAGTACACTCCAGAGCCCCGGAGCCTTTTTGGAACAAGCTCTATCGCACCCTTCTTCAGCATGGCCTGCACCTCCAGCAGAAGCTGAGGGACCTGGTTTTCCTGCCTGGCCACTAGTGGTATGCGCGGACACTTTTGTTGGAATTCCAGGGTTTGTCCGTGGGCCAGAGCGCCCAGCACCAAACGGTCGGTGGAGATGGACTTCCACATGCTGACAAAGTACGCCAGCTGGCCTCCCACCGGAGTGCACAGGTGGGGGCCCTGACGTCACGGCCGGTTCAATCCTTCTTCACCGTGGAGGCACCACCTTGGGGACCTGGACGACGGCGACCTCCTCCAGTCTTGCTGCGTACCCTGTAGGCCTCCTGGGCCGAAGAGCAGGACGGTTAATGGTAGGACGACAAACTTCCACTGAAGCCTTTGGAGGAACTCTGGGGTTTACCCACGGAATTCCGAAAGCACGGCTGTCGCTGCTGAAGCGTGCCCAGGGCAAGAGCCATCTCGGTGTCCGCCTTGATGGCCTGAAGAGACTCGTCCATGGTTTTGCCAAACAAAGTGTCCCAGTCTAAGGGCATGTCCAATACCCACGACTGCACATCCTGGCGAAAGTTAGTAGCCCTTAACCAACCTCGCCGACAAAGGCAAACGCTGTTGCCCATTTGGTGAAACCCTGTGTTGGCAATGTCCGTGGCCACTGTGATAGCATGGTCCGATGCCACCTCGCTCTCCAGCAGGATCTCCAACGCTTCCGCTCTCATATCATAAGGATATCTGGCCCATGCCTACTATACCCTGTGATTGCAGGGGGGTGTGGGGGCGCCCAGTAAGGTATCGCCCACACAGGGTGCCCTTGAAAACATAGTAGCTTGACTTGCCTTCCCTCTACGCAAATAATTCCTCCTCCTCGCCAGTAAGCTGCTCGACAAAAGCAGCCTCCCAGGGCATGCCCTGACTCGTTAGTGAATGAGCGGATAAGGAAACGCATGCACTGCACGAATGCCATGTGTGGGACTTCCCCAAACAGAGCAAACACAGGATGTGCAGGTCCAAGGAGAAGCACCATGGGCACACCGTTTAAACCCATTGGGCATGGGCCGCGGGAAGTTGAATTTAACTGCAGTAAGCACAGCCGCTGCTCAACACTGTGTACCGCCCGACAGAGAAAGGGACTGTTGGGCAGGGCACGCAGGGGAGCTACCATGCAGAACAGGGCATGCGTGTATGTATGTATTAAAAACATTTCTTATTTTGCTGCTTTGCAGCACGTTCCGGCTGTCGCCCCCTTTAGGGGACATCCCAACAGAACGGAGGACAGGGGACAAGCCATAAAAGTACAAGATAAGTAAACAGTCTATTTTAAATGTGCTCTGCAGTCCATGCCGAGTTGTCTGAGTTAGGTAAGATGCAGCTGTTAACATGTGGTGTGTGCTGGTGTTGGAAACAGCGCGCAGCATTCTTGGTGAATGCACAGGATTTTTGCTCTCCCGTTTGGCCCCTGCAGTCAGATGACTGGAGTCATCGGACAAAAGGTGTTAGTGTATTGCTGTCATGCAAGCAGTCTGCCCAGACTGCGGCTGCTTCTTAATTTAGTCGAAAAGAAAAGCTGGCCAGCATTGACAGGAGGAATGGGGTGATCTAAAGCGTTACTGGTTGGGAAGGGGACAGCAACTGGAGACATACGAACAGCCATTCCCCCCCCACCCCCGCATCTATGGTAGCAATGGCTATGGCTTTCATCCTGGTAGGCTTCTCACCTCAGACTGCAAGGGGCCAAATTACTTACCATGTCACAATTATGTATGCCGAGTGCTTCTTGAGAACAAGAGGGGAAGTGTTTTTTCTTCTGAAATATAAATCTGTTTGGGAAGTGTCCTGACCAGCAGGAGTGATAGCTTGCAGCCATGAACAGATCTTGCGTTTCATTCAGTATGCAGTAGTGGCATTAGGTCAAAAAACGTACATTTTGCCTGCAGCACGAGGCATGTGTTTTTATTTGGTGGATTTTGCCCAACTATCTTACCAAACATTTTCCATGAGTCGTCCTCTTCAAAGGCTTCATCGGAGGGAGGTGTGGTTTGGGGTGCGGGGCTGTGTCTATGTGCCCTGACACTAAGACTCAATGTGCCACATGGGTATCCTGTGGTCCATTATTTGTGTCCTCACACAACTAGCTGTGTGAAACCCACTACTTAGTGGCAGTCTTTGTGACTTGCACTGCGGTACAATCCACTGTACCCGGTGGTATCCCTCAAGGTAGCTCCTGTGCAAGTCTAGTACAGACTCCAACGGCTAAAACTTTCCTATATGCATGGAATACAATGTTGCCATAAATGAAGATTAAAGTTGGCAGCATATCCAATAAGTTTAGGAACAGTGTCTGGGTTCAGCCCTCAATCCACAACTGGAAAAAAGCACAGGAATAAGCTAGCTAAAGTTGAGTGGGGATGCCAAAAGTTTGAATGGATTTAACCATGTGATTAGGAGTTGCAGTCCCTTCAGCCTCCAAATGTCTATTAAACCCATAAATCTGCACTCACCTTGTCAAACCTGCGACTATGTCCCAAAGAATAAAGAATTCTACAGAAAGAGAATGGTTATTAAGCTGTGCAGTACCGCCGCATTCTTGCAAGACTATGTCATAGCTAAGTTCCAACAGGGTCGGAATGCAAAAAATATTTCACAATGATCAAAGGGAACCTAGTAACATCTCTTTTTCCATCACCCAGAAGGTAGGGCCCAAGAATTGCCTGTCTCCGCAAAGCCTTGAAACCATGTCATTCAATCTACAGAGTACTAACACACGGAAACAGCAGACAGCGAGGGTGATCAATCAGGAGGACCAGAAGTTCATTTTATCTATATGAAATGATGATGCCATAACAAACATTGCGTACTACAACTGTAGAGTAAATTAAGTGTTACTCACCGGAGTGACCAACGTACACCTAATCCATAGTCCCCTTTCCTCCATCCTGCATGGGAATCCCTCACGAGGGACGGGAACAGACGTCAATTGCACCAGAAAGAGACATTCCCCAATTAAATTTACTGGCGCGCTTGGGCTCCCTCAAACCCGCCCACCGGCGCCACAACTCAGTCCCCTTTTGACAAACCGGCTGTATTAGACTTTACACTTTAACAACCTCACTGGTCTTATTATAGGGGGGAAGGATGGTGGGACGTATGGAGGAAAGGGGACTATGAACTAGGAGTAAGTTAGTCACTCCGGTGAGTAACTCAATTATTCCTACATCCCACCCCCTTTCCTCCAACCTTAATGGGCAATCACAACTGACAACGTACTGGGGAAGAGATCCGTAACTTCTAGGCAAATAGATCAGGCAGCACCGCTTGGCCCAATGCTGTATCTGCCATGGCACTGGTATGCAAACAGGAGTATTGCAGAAGGCCGAAGGGGTGGCCCATGTTGCAGCCCTGCTGATCACCTGCCAGGAAATGCGACGCTGGAACGCGATTGCGGTCGCCTTGGCTCTTACCGCATGACCATGTATGCCCTGAGGTGGATACTTACGTTGCACCTTGTATGCCTCCTGGATCGCTGCAGTCATCCATCGAGCTATGGATGCCCTGGAGCCCTTCCTGCTCCAAATGTCCAGATAGAATTTCAATGCTCTCCTGACATACAGACAGCGGAGCATTTTCTCTGAGTTTTTCTTGGGGTCCGGGAATAATGTGAGGAGCACAATATCCTTGTTGATATGTAAGGATGACGCCACCTTTGGAAGGAACTTGGGGTGCATGCGCAGCACAACCTTGTCCTTGTGAATTCTAGTGTATGGCTCTGAGGCGACCAACACCTGGATCGATCTCACTCTGCGAGCTGATGCAAGACCAACCAGAGGGGCTGTTATCAGAGTGACCAAATTAATGTCTGCTGTGGCCATTGGCTCGAATGATTTGTGGGCTATAGCACTTAGCACCATGTTGAGGTCCCAAATGGGATGCAGGCGTTTGACCAGGGGACACAGCCTGGTCAGGTGTTTTTTCACTACGGGATTGGCTAAAGACAGGATAAGAGAGTGGGAGTTCTTATATGCACCAACAGCGGCCACTATGCACCTGGACACTCGATCTGGCGAGATAGGCCGAGAATGATAAGACTTTCCAGGGTGCATGTCAGGAGATTCATCCCCTTTTCCTTAGCCCAAAAACAGAATCTGCTCCATTTGCTTTGTCGCTAGACAACTGAAGGTGCTGGAGCGTTAGCTGCTCAAGAACCAGGCCGCTAGGACTATCCACTCTGGGGAGGGGTTTAGCACTGCACCTCCCTGCTGCGCAAGTAGAGGGCCCTTCTCGCGGGGAAGCACCATCTCCAGCTGGGTTAACAGCTGCTGCAGGTCTGAGAACCAGGGTTGTGCCGGCCAGCAAGGCGCTATGAGGATTATCTTCAAGTTCCTGATCTTGCTCACCACCATGTGAACCAGCGGTGTGTGGGGGGGGGGGGAGAACAAATGCCCACATCGCGTCCCAGGGTATCTGGAGTGCGTCCCTAGAGAGTTGCATCCCCTTCCTCCCCAGGACGCAAATTGCTGAAACGTCCGGTTGTTTACTATCGCAAATAGGTCTGCGGGGGAGGTGGCCCCATCTGCTGATCACATCCTGGAGTACTCTCCCATTCAGCTGCCTCTCATAATTGTCGGCGGCAAGGCGACCGAGTCATCTGCTTCCAGGTTAGATTCTCCCAGAAGGTGAACCCCTGAAATTCACACCTCCTGACTGATGGCCCATTCCCAGATTTCCAAGGTCAACAAGCACATCTGTGGGGATCTGGTGCCTCCGTTTGTAGATATAGTGCAAGCAGGTTGTGTTGTCTGTCTGAATGCACACAGAACTGCCCTTGATAGTCAGGAGAAAGAACTTGAGGGCCAACTAGATTGCCATAGGTTCCAGCCTGTTGATGTGATCCTACCAGTCGGTCTGGGTCCAAAGCCCATGCACAGAGTGCGTTCCGAGAGTGGCTCCGCACTGATTGAGGGAGGAGTCTGTGGTAATTGTGTACTCTATGGGGGTGGAAGGTGTGGCCTGCCCACCAAAATGTTCTTCTCCTGCTGCCACCATTTGAGATTGTGGTCCAGATGTTGCGGGATGGAGACCGGGGGGCCCCCTGGTGGCCTGACTCCTGATCTCAGGAATACGCAAAATGCAACTGGCGCCTCATACGGAGCCTGGTGTACCAGACCGTCGGGAGGTATGCAGCCAGAACGCCCAGAAGGTGTTGATACCAACAGGCTGTGGGGATGGACGGTCTGCGGAAATGGGAGACTGCAATCCGAATCGCTGTAACCTTGTCCACGGTGGGTAATACCCTCTGCTGCTGTGTGTCCCACAACGGGCCCAGAAGCACTAGCATCTGTGTAAGGGTGAGCTGAGATTTCTGGTAGTTAATTGAAAATCCCAGGTCAAATAGGGTGGAGATGAGCCTGTCCGCTGAGGCTCGAAACTGCTCCAGAGACGAGACCCTGACTAACCGGTCATCGAGGTACGGATAGACATGCAGCCCTTCTGACCAGAAGAGAGCTGCCACCGCATTCCTGACCGTTGTGAAGACTCTCAGAGCTGAATTTAACCCAAGGGCAGAACCTTGTACTGAAAATGCAGGCCCATGACCCGGAACCTGAGGAAGGCCTTGTGAGGCTGCACAATAAGAACGTGGTGAAACGAGTCCTTCAGGTCCAGGGAGCATGCACACTCTCCTCCACACAGTGTGTCGGCTATGAGCGCTAGCGTCATCTTGAACGTCTGCAGGGGCAGGTAAAGATTGAGGGAAGACAAATCCAACACCACTCGCAGGCCCCACTTGATTTTCCTTTTGAATAGTAAAGATGCAGGAGCAAAAGCCCTGCCTCTTCAGGGGGAGGGCGGGGGGGACCTTGTCTACCGCCCCGCTCTCTAAAAAGGGAGCAAATCTCTGCTAGGAGTGATGGTGTACCGATTTGTGGTGGGGGGGGGGAAGAACTCGGGAGAGGAGAAGGAAGAGGTAACTGGAAGCCTGAGGAGACAACTGAGATGACCCATGCGTCCACTAACTTTGCCCGCCAAGCCTGACTGTGCAGGGCCACCCAACTGGGGTGCCGTAGACCTGAAAGGAATTGTCATAATTTCTTCTGGTCAGAGGCTGATGAGTGGGAGGGGAACTGGAAAACCCCTTTTATTTCAGACTGTGGTGTTTTTGTCTGTGCTGACTGGGTGACCTCTCAGGCTGCCTGGCATTGCGGTCCTGGAAAGCGTGGAAACCGGTAAAAGATTGCCCCTTGTCTGAGCAAGACTGTGAAAAAGGCTTCGCTGCTGACTTGGTAAGAATCGCCAGCGACTTGGCCGTCTGATAGCTGCTCTTCTTGTTCAGCTCTTCATCAGTTGTGGAGTGGCAAGGATCAGCCCCTTCGAACTGAAGGTTGAGGAAATCCAGGTTGTACCTGGAAGCCTTATAGTCAGGCCGTGCGCCTAATGTCTGTTGTGAGACAAATCGCTCTGTGAGCCATGTCGATGTGGCCTACAGTGGCCTCCATAATGTCCTGTGCCACGAGTTTCGCTTTGAATGAGGCTTGCTTGTCCGCAGGGATGTCAGGCAGGAAGTCTGATTTCCCTTCACAGGCTTTCATTAGGCGCAACCAGGATGACTTCTGTGTTGGCCTGCCTGAGGTGTAGACCAGCATTGGAGTAGACCTTCTTGCCGTCTGATTCAAGAGTCTTTTCTTCCTTGTTCAAGAGGGCTGCCGTGGCAGTACTAGTCGAGGACGCCTGGGGATTGGCATACATGGATGCTGCAGCGATATCCGATGAGAGGTTGCAGGTGTATTGAGAGCAGCATGCTGCCCCCTTGGCCTGTATGAACTTAGCATCCAGCTTTTTGTCAACGGGTTGCATGGAGTGTGGCTTGAGCCACCCTTTCGTGGCCAAGGCCTGCACATCCTTCTGTAGGGGGATGCCCAACCATTCCTCTGCCCTGATGCTTAGGCCCTCCGCCAGAACACCTGCCTCAGGAAGCTCCTTCTGCGGTTGGGGATTGCTGAGGTATTCCAACATGCCAGCAATCCAGTCATGAAAGACTTTGGCTGAGGAAGGTGTGTCCTGCTCCTCCTAGTCTGCGTGCTGCTGGTCATCTGCCCCGGGAGCAGTGACACCAGCAACCTTTGGAGGGGCTTCTGGTGTGGGGGTTTGCACCTGCACCAGGGCTACGGGAGCCTCAGGAACAGGCTACTGCGAGGCAGAGCTGGGGGCGGAAGCATGGGCTGTGTTGCAGTGTGCTTCACTGGCAAAGCCGGAGGCAACATGTCCTTGATAAGGCCCCTGAGAATGGAGCCCATTTCTGGAGACCGCATGAGACACATGAATTTGTCGAAAAACCTGTCTTCACAGGCTGGCTGACCACGGTCCTGCACTGGAGGTGGTGGTGAATACGCTGGCTGCCTCCCGAGCCCTCGTCTGTACATGGGGTCACTGTACCTGGAACCAGAAATGTTGAGGTATGACGTGGTCCAGGTGACGGTCGTCATTGGTAGCCAGCCTGCCCTTGGAGTAAAGCTTCTCCTCTGTTGATCACCTGGCTCGCAGGCTACCGCACCTGCATGTGTAGATTTCCGCTTTTGAGGAGTGTGGAGGCCATCTTGTTTCGTGACGCCACCATTTTTTCCGTGCCTTGAGCATGTGGACCTTTAGCCAGTGTGTTCCCGGGATTGGCCTACATGCCTGACTGCACCGGCTCTGCCCAGCCCTGCACCTCTGAAACTGTATCGCGCTCTGAAACACTTGTGTATGAGCGCGATATAAATAAAATATAATTTAATTTCACCTCCAGTGTACACCCAGTAGGCTGTGCGCCCTCAGCCTCCTGGCTGGTAGTGCTGTCTGTGCGTAAAGCCCCCCCCCCCCCTCGAGTAAAGACCCGGTATCAGGGCAAGGCCCCTCAAGAAGAGTCCTGGTAGAGGAAAAGCTCACAGGCCCCTAGGCTGTGGATCCGATAGCGCCCTTTGACCCCTCAGCCATGAAGCTGGTAGCTGAGTCAGCCTCTCTGCTCCCTGAGTCGGTGCGAGGGCCGGATTGACCCCTCCCGGCAGAGGGCTTCCCTGGTAAGGAGTTGCCAATGCGGGGTGCTTTGGAAAATAAGGCATCTACCTTCTTTGTCTTCCTCTGGACGTAGTCCTTTATGTTCTGTGGAGGAGTCTTGTTGAACATCTCTCTCCAATGCCGGTGTTTAAGTGACCTGGGCGTTAGTGCATCACACACGAAGCACCCGTCTCATCTGTGGTCTTCACCAGGGCACTGGAGACAGAGTGCGTGTGGGTTTTCTGTGGGGAAGGAACCGTCGCACAAAGGGCAATTGCTAATGCCTGTCAAAGCAGACATGCACCGGCGTCAAACTAGGGCACCAGTGGACGGGGTTCCCAAATCTGCAAAAGGAAAGATTTCGGGGAAATCACGTGGAATTACAAGGCTTGATGCCTCACCCAGGAGCACTGGTGGTAGCAGTCCATTCAAGTCGACACGGAAAGGGGACTGAAGTGTGGCCCCGGTGGGGGGGGGGGGGATTAGGGATTAAAAATAGCCTGCACACCCGTGGCCGCACCCCAGTAAATTTAAAGGGGAAACGTCTGTCTGGTGGAAAAGAGGTTCCATTCCCCGTTCCTCACGAGGGACGCTAATACAGGCTGGAGGAAAAGGGGACGGGACGTGGGCATATGCTGGCTATCCACAGTCACTCGCTGGGCACAGTCTATCTACAGCTCTGCTGGATGCGGTCCGCTGGATTAGGTATATGCAGCATCGGATTGTCCATTCGGGAATTTTGCCATTTCCTGAAATCAATTTAGCCTTTTGTGGGACAATTTGTACAGCCTATTGTGTGGGCCGATTTTGGCCTTGACAGTTTATTTTCTTCCAGAAAATTAAACCTTTTCTTTTTGTTAATGTGGTGTGGTTTTTGTAACCGCTATCTCACAAAGCCGTTCCACCACCGCCAGGGTAGTATCCGAGACATCTTGCCCCTCCCACCCCTATAGGGGCTGTGGTAGGAATAGAGAAAAGCATATACCCATCACTGTGAATCAGTAAAGAGAATAAGCAATAATCCCCTGCAGTGAGCGGCTAATCATTTATCTACACAGGAGCGGTTTGCTAATGTCACATTTTATTGATGGTCGGTCCACTGCTCATACCTTCCAGTAACCCTTTGTGTGTATTAAGGACATGCAAAACATATACCATATCACCACAGTACATTCAAAGGATGCCCCCACACAATGCCCATATTAAAATGCTTCTGACAAAATTCTCAATAATGACCACTCAATTTTCTTAGTCTCCTGTATAGTGTACATATTATAATTATGAGAAATAACAAACTAACATTGCTACTATTACAAAACTTAATATGTAAAAGGTTTTTAATGAATAATTATTGTATTAATGACTTGCCTCTGTCTACTCAGGATCAATCATTTCAGAAGCATAATAGTCACTTCAAAAGTAATGGTCTACCTCATCAGCTCACGATATGCAACCTCATAGAATGATCTGCCCTCCCAATACCTCTCCTCTTTCCCAATGTGATATTAAAGATGGGTAAAACAGATTGGAATACTCACTATATTTAGAAGGAAGGTAGATAAAATCTGTAGGTAGAATGCCCAGATACCTGTGGTCTGTACCATCCAAGAAAAAAATTACCCAAAAATATTGGATCCAAAAACCAAGTATCAGAATCACCCTGGATAGATTTTTAAAAGAGGAAAATTGCTTTAACCTTAAGTGCCAAGGACGAGTATGCTTGTCCTTTTTGCATAGACTCGCATAATAGCCTGGCACTTAAGGGGTTCAAAGGATTCAGTGTCATATCTGAAATAATCAAATGTGAGTAGGTCGTGAGCTGATTGCCCCAGACAGCATGCAGCTCCATGAGTAGTTCTTCTCAATAGCAAATAGCAAGAGTCTCAAAAAGCTAAAAATCCAATTTAGTGGCTTCAAAAATCAGGCAAGAAAAAAGGAGAAACTTCCTCTCCCTGCACAAGGGCCTGCATGGATTTGTATTGCCAGCCAGCTTCTGGTCCTCCAGCCTCAAGTCTGCCTCATCAGATACTTAAGGTCTGCGTGTAGACTAGCTCCTGCTTCCACCCTGAAGCCAGACGTTTTATAGTATCCAAGCTAAACCATCAACTACCCCGATTAGCAATGTGCTGCCGCTCCCATCCGAAGCAACCCATGGCATTACCAGCGTTCAGCGTCTAACAGAACCGAATTGCTTTGCTTACATCATGCCTCACTATCATCCTAAAGCATCTAACAGAAGATGCTGCTTAGATCATTTCTCACCATTAACGTTTAGCAGGAGCAAGTTGCTTGTTTATGTTTAAAGCAAGGTCAGCAGGAAGTCGCCTCAGCCTCTCGTACAGTTGCACGTTGCTTTATATCGCGCTACAGCCATTTGTCTTATATCAGGCTTCCGCCAGAAACATTCTAGTTCATTTTAGTTCCTTACGCTTTGTTGCTAGGGAGAACGTTTCGTTTACTATAAATCAAACTGAGCAATTTGGAACACTTTCCAGACTATTAGAGTACAGTCAGAGGTTTGGTTTACATGAACTGCTCAAGTGTTTCCCCAAGCAAAGATAAAATTGGCGCACAGCCTGGAAAACAAACTGAGCATAATTATCGGTTCATTCGTGAATTCTGCCCATTGCCTGAATATATTTTTAATGCAAGTGCACCATGTACATGCCTGCCTAGCACACATGGCTGAGGATGCCGCTCAATCCTTGCATTCAGCTAAATTACATGTCAAATGTCTTGCGGAACTGCATGGACACTTGCATGTGTCAGCTCAGCAAGACAGAGACACTGTTCCAATATATGAGGTCAAGCAAAGGTTAGAGACTACATAGCTGTACCAGACAAGGTTGCTTGACAACGGACCATGAATACAATCCCCAGGACCTTGCTCACACTTGTTCCTCACCAGGCCTCTCCTCAAATCCTGCTTCTTGCTGCGACACAGAAGAGCCTCGGAAATGGGAGACTGTTCACCCTACCCACAGGCTTTTCAGGCAGAGGGAAATGTTCTGCAATACATCTAATTTAAAAAGCCAAACATTTCAGGGGATTGTATTGAGATAAAATAGAATGTGGTTTGCACTTAAAGCACAAAAAAGATTTTTGTTTCCATCTGGAGTCGTAAATAAACAGTGCATGTTCAAATGGCTTTCTGGTGCTTGCTATAAAAACAAATAAAGCAAACGTTTAAAGCGATCCCGCAACCCTTTACCGAATTTAAATTTCTGATCATAGGTGGTTGGGCAACCTGAGGGAGTCAGTCACATGGTAGCCAGAGTAGCTGACTTCCCCAGTTCTAGAGCTATTTGGAAACTGACAAGCAATTCCAAAATATTATTTACAGATCAAGTCAATCTGGCCTAATTAGAAATGTATTTTAAATCGGCACTTTGGTTGCTGTGGGCCATGTCTACAATCACCTAGTCATCAATTGGATTGAATAAATTATGTATTTTATAAGGTGCTGCACATTCAAATGGCAGTCGGGGAAACAAGGCAGTAAGTGGGGAAAACAGCCACAATCTTGGGATAACCATGGACCGTTTCAAATTCAAGAATTCAAAAAAGCTATACATAGTTCCTGTATGAGAATGTATCTAAAATTATGCGCAGTACGCTTGCAATTTTAGTTTTAGTAGTGAGGGGAAAAGGCGACAGCGTGAATTGACAAACTTCTACCTTGGGTATATGCCAACCTTCCTTTATTTTCAGATCTACTTTATGCAACTGAAAGGCTTCTGTGCACCTTGCTAAAATGTATTCGATTTTAAGAGCCTCTAGTTTTCCAGCCTGACAATTATTCACCCATATATCCAGATGCCCACTTATATCGCAACTCTTTATAGTTTATACAATTACGCACTACCTCGGGAACATGCACCAAGTTCACCCTCTCAGAATTCCATGCGCAGCAAATCTTCAGGTATACGGGTGATTAAAATTTGGGACAGCACCAATACTTATTTGCATGCCCTCCTGTATTTGCGAAATGTGCAGGGAAATTTGTCCGTGGCCATATCATTAAGAATTCTTTTGGTTAAGATGATATGATTGGAACAGTGTCGGTCCTGTCTGTGATCGCACATAGAATATTTGAACCTAGAAGAATTAAGTATGATTAGTCAAGAATCGGCCGATGGTATTCAAATAATGCACACCACACAGAGCGGTGCCTTTTAAAGTGGCTGCAAGAGCTGATGCCTAAAATTACATTCTGCCCTGCTAGCGACATGACAACTAAAAAGAGAAGTTGTATTGGTTTGCTGACTGAGTCACTTTACATCGCCTTCACATGTTGCATATAACTAATTCACATTGCCATCCCAAGTAAAAGAGCAAGCACACACAGCATTATTTTCTTTCAATATTATCCATGTCTGCTTGCAGATGCGCACAAGTTTGCGCATACAAATACAGGCGCCAATATGAAACCTGAAGGAAAAGGGTGGTAGGGAACTGCGCTCACGAACAGCTCCTCCAGCAACATGCCCCCTGCTTCCATATTACTGTTTGTTATTCATATTCAAAGCAAAAGTATTTCTGAACACCTTTACGAGAATTGACATAGAGGGCATACAGGACTATGCAGCAAAAGAAATTTCCTCCTAAAAAAGTGTAATCGTTTTAGTGCAAACTAAAGCGAGAAGGTTACTTTTCCTTTTGGGCTATTAGGTTATTTGCCCACCCATTGACAAGCTAATTCGTATGGCAATTCCCCCCCACCCCCAATTCCTGCCCCTCCGCGCCCAAACCACTGCCTCATGGGAACTCTATGAGCTCACTTGAATCAAGTACTACCATCAAACTTTGCACTCGTAAGTGCCTGCCAGTGTTTTTTCAAAGTAGTCTTCTGAGAGCTAATGACTTAATTGGCGCTGTAAACACGTTACTGGTGTAATAAAAATGTCTTGGCCAAGTCTGCCTTCATCCACTCTGTTTATAAGCAATAAACGTGTCCTTCACTGAATCCTTGTTAAAAAACAAGCATTGGCAAAAAGAAACAAGTTACTTACCTGCAACTATTGTTCTCCAGCATTGGTCTGGCATGGAATCAGAATATTCCCAGTCGTCAGGCCGGGAATCCTAAGTAAAAGAAAAAAAGTAGTCTCACTTACAAACTGTCTTTTACTATAAACCAATCCCTGAGGTCTGGGTCATACTGCCCTCTCCCTAAGCCCCTCCTCTGCCAGCCATCGTCAGATTTGGTAGCACGTAAAGTGGTCCTATGACCAAGAAGAGCCGAAGAGGGGCAGGAGGGAGGTTTTGCATGTGAATCCATGCCAGACCCAAGTTGGAGAAAAATAGTTACAGGTAAACAACTTGTTTCTTCTATAGCATGGGGTCTGGCATGGATTCACATGCTCATAAATAAAGAATACATAGCAGTACAACATTATACAACCACAGAAGGTGGCAAAGCTCAAAAGAAGCAATCAATTCTTACCTCCGGAACATGCTCAGATTCAAGTGAAAAGGTTGCGTAGCACTGCTTGGCCAACCCTGGACCCCTCTCTGGAATCCCTGTCGACGTAGTAGAATCTTGAGAAGGTGTGCGTGGACCTCCACGTAGCAGCCCTGCAGATGTCCAACAGGGGCACACCAGACAGGAACGCTGTGGTCGCAGCTATCGCTCTGGTGCAATGGGCTCTCAGACGGCCGGGCAGCGGTCAGTTTGCCAGCCGGTGACAATGTGTGATGCAGCCGGACAGCCATCTGGAGATGGAAGTCTTGGACAAGGCCTTCCCATGGTTCATGGGACCAAAGTTTACAAATAGTTGAGATGTCTTCTGGAAACCCTTCTTGAGTACCACATAGAAATTCAGCGCACAAGCCACATCCAGAGAGTGCCTTTCAGCCACCAACGAAGGTTTTGGAAAAAATACAGCCAACACCAAAGGCTTGTTAAGTGGAATTCCGACTGAACCTTTGGCACAAATGAGGGGTGCCTCCACAGCACCACCCTTGTGTCCTGAAAAGTCAGATAAGGCTGTTTGCAGTAAAGGGCCAAGATCTCACCTACCCTCCTGGCAGTGGTGTTGGCCACGAGAAAAGCAGACTTCCACGAAAGGAACTTGAGAGGGGCCTGATGCATTAGCTCGAAGGGGGTCCCCCATGAGCCTCAGTATCACGCTGGGGTAGGGGCCTACACTGGCGGGAACAATTGAAACAGTCCTTTGAGGAACTCCTTGACTAGACGGTGGGCCCAAAGAGAAGGCCGTCCTGGAGACCTGGTGTAGCAGGAGATAGCCACCAGACGCACTTTGATAGAGGCGTGCGCTAGCCCCACCTTGGCCAAGTACAATAAGTACAGAATAATCTGCGGAGCCGAGACCCTCAGAGGATTGATCTTCTGCATCTGGTATCACGTTGCGAAACGTTTCCACTTGTGCCTGTAGCACTGAAGAGTTGACGATGCTCTGGCCCGGGCAAGGACCTCACTGCAGTCCGCCGGCAGCTCGTATCCTCCAGTCTCTAAGTCTGCAGAAGCCAAGCCTTCATGTTTAGTGATCCTGGGCCGTGATGCAGGATTGCGCCTCCTTCTCTGGTGAGCAGATCTGCGATCACTTGCTGCTTGACCGGCGGTGACATTAACAGGCTGAGAAGGTCCGGGTACCAAATCTACCTTAGCCATGCCGGGGCAACAAGGATCATCCTGCATCAGCACCGTTTGAGTTTATTGATGACTCACAGCAGGAGAGGAAACGGAGGGAACGCGTAAAGGAAGAGGACTTTGCACGTGAAGGAAAACGTGCCCCTCATGCTCCTCCGCCAGTGGAACCTAGTGGTGAATTTCTGGAATTCGTCGGCTTTGCAAACATATCGATATGGGTTCTGACCCATCTGAGGTAGAGGCTGTCCACTTGATTGTGTCAAAGATCCCACTCTGGCAAGAGCTCAGCTCCCTGATGAGGGAGTCAGTGAGGACGACCTTGACTCCCAGCAAGTGGAAAGGAATGAGGAACATTTCCTGGGCGACGGCCACAAGTCCTGCGCTCAACTGGAGAGCGCTGGGGATATGGTTCCACCCTGCTTCCCGATGTAGAACATTGTGGTGGAATTGTCTGTGAAGACCCTCACCAAGGAATGACTTGAGGGCCCAGAACACTGCCCGCAGCTCCAGGACATTGATGTGGAGAGCCCTCCTACGGCCGCCAAAGGCCTTTGGCGTGGAGACGTCCGGTGTGGGCTCCCCAGTCCTCCAGGGAAGCATCCATGGTGACCGTCTCCTGGTACGGGGCGGGTTATGCAAGTCCATGGCCCCAGCGATGTTGGAGCGCATGCCCAGTCACTTTATCGCTCGACAGAACTCCTCATCGAGGACAATCTTGTCAGGGAAGCTTCCGGACACTTGGATCCACCAGGCTTCCAGGAATTCCTGAAGCGGTCGCATCTGCAACCTGCAGAGTCGAATCAGGTAAATGCATGACATCATGCCGAGCAACGACTTGGTCTGCACTGCAGCAGTCTTCCGTGTCAACAGCCATTGCATTTTGCCCAGCACGGCTGCTATTCGACAGGGCCACAAGGCAGGAGACAGTGTTGAGCCTGGCATCCAGGAACAGTGTGTTCTGTGGTGGAATCAAGCATGACTTTCTATAGTTCACGGAGAATCCCAGATCCGTCGGCATTCGGACAGTCCTTTCCATGTGCCAGACGGCTACTTCCCTGGACTTAGCGCGGTTGAGCCAGTCGTCGAGGGAGTACACATGTATCCCTTGTAGACACAGATGGGCCGCCACTGGCGGCAGGAGCTTCGTTAACACCCTGTGCGCGGACTTCAGTCCGAACGGAAGGTCCTTGAACTGGTAGAGCCTTCCCTGCACCACAAAGAACATGAATTTCTGATGCTTCTCGTGAACGGGGAACTATGTGTACTCCAGATCCAGCGACAAGAAGTCTCCTTCCTCCAGTTGGCGAGCATGTGCTGCAACGTGTCCATCCTGAATTTTTGGGACTTGAGGTATTCTGACTGGTGGCAGTGGTTACCACGCAAAATATTTCACCGGAATATTTCCTATGGGATTTTCCCATTGATTTTAAATGCACCACTTTTTGGTGCAATGTTAAAGATACCGCTGGTTTATTCATTTAATATTAAATCAACGGTTGGGTCTTTTTGCCAGAAGTCTTTTCTAAAATGGCGTTCGTGTCCGTCTCTGTAACTCCAACCAAGGTTGGGCCCTTTGTTCCACTTTTTGGCGGGCTTCTCCACTGAAGCCCTCCAACTGGTGCCACTCTGTCTGGGTTCCACAGGATGTGTGGGTGGGGAATTGGCACCCTGGACTGCGTTGCCTTAGCAACCCAAGTCACACGCTGTTCTAATTGGGCCAGTGGTGAGCCGCCCGGCTCACCACTTAGCATGTTTGAGTGACAGCTAGGCTGATGAATGGGGGTTTTTCTGCATAAAAGCAGGGCTTTTGGGACTAGAACTTCAGAAGTCGCCACAGGACCGAAGAAATCCAAAGAGGGGAGAAGCTGAGCCATCTGCAACAACACCACCACCACCGGTGGAGCCCTGCTGCAACAACCTCACCACTTTCCCGATCAAAAGAGAAGATCTTCTGCTGAAAGAGTCTTCTTCCTCTGCGCTGGTGGGATCAACCAGTTCGCCATTTCGCCTTCCAGGACGTCTCTTGGTCGAATCGCCCGTGCCAAGCACCCCGGCAGCCGGATAGCCAAGCTGCACCACTGTGACCATGAATACCAGGAACGCACCTTTTCACCGACGAACTCCGCAGCTGGTTTCTTCCCTTTGCAGTGCAACGACTCCAGGTTTCCTCCTCAACGAGATCCTCTTTTCCCCTGGTCGAAACCATGAACTGCACCCGCTGCCAGGAACAACTGCCACGGCTGGAGCTTCCTCACTCTTTAAGGTACTGTGTTCTACCTGGCCTCCCTTTCTTCGGTTTGCCCAAGGTGACCCTTAAATCATTGGATTTCCAACTGGGTTGGCACCCAGACCTTCTAACTATCTTTTGAACCACCCCAACCTCTTTTGAACATTTCTACAAAGACTTGAATGCATTGCTAAACCGTGTGATCTTGGGCACATTTTTCCTTGCTCCATTTAAAGTGGGCCTGGCCTATGAACTTTGGCTACAGTATACCCTGCCTTCAGTAACTTGATTTTGTCTCAAAAGTGTTGGGAACTATTTTATTTTCATGACCTGCCTTTTTTTCTCCCTTTAACCTAATTGTTGGAGTGCCATCTAAGTTACGCGCTCACTTCTGTTTTGACAAAAAGTGGTGTTTTAACTTAGACTTGTCTAGTAATTGCTAGGGGAGGTGTAAATACTTTTCTGATTGTGTTGGAACTTGCTTTTGATTAATAGTGCTAGTGTATTTTCTAAAGTGTGTGTTAAATAAATAATTATATACTTTTGATACAAAGCTCTGGTCAGTGTTTACTTGTTCTACTCTGTTTTTAGCCCTATTGTGTATCCTCTGTATACTGCCTAACTCTTCTTGAGAGAAGTCTGACTGCTCAGCCACAGCTACCAGGTAAATCTGGGTGGTACAGACTGCTACCAATTGGGTTTACTGCTTACTCCTGTAGTCTTAATCTTTTTGCAGTGTACCCCAAGGGATCTGCACAGGATTCTGCCTAACAGGGGTGGGGGCGGGGGGTGGTATGCTTGCTAAACCCAGTGCCCACATTGTAGGCTGCAGCATTCCTGCCATCATCGTCGTCTCCCTCAGAGTTGTCGTCCTCCTCGGCGTTTCCATAGTGGTTGTCGTTCCCCATGTCCTCCAGGACCGTGTGGACGGACACCAGGTCCTCCTTGTCCAAGGATGAAAAATCTGTGCTGTGGGGCATGGTTGAGGCTGCCACTTCCCTTTCCCCTCCACTTTTTTGCATCCTCCAGGGTCAGTCTCGGGCTTGGGGGTAGCATCCTCTTCACCAGAGTTTTCTCCAACGGCTTGGCCGAGGGCTCCTCCTCGTAGCGCCGTCGAGGTACCCTGGACCAGGACAGCCACTTCCGCCTTCGAGAGGGCAGCAGCCACCAGCTCAATCGTCGAGGATGACTTTACCTGAATCACCTTCAGAGGCAGGTCAGACACCTTTCCCTGCACCTTGGTCTTCCCCGGCTTCTCCCAAAGCTTCCCTTGGTTCAATTTCCTCTTTGTGGTTGAGTGATGACTGGAGATGGGGGCAGACGGTGAAGAAGAGAGCGCCCTGCTCGTCGCAGGACACGCTTGCGCAGCGACCCCGACCAAAACTGACTTGCATTGCTTGGCCTCGTTTTGGGCCCCCACGGATGAAGCGCCCTCAAATGACTTAGAATCCCGCTTCTCGGACCGGCCAGACCTTGGTGAGGCATGCCCCTTCTTGCTGCACAGGGTAGAGGCCTTGGCGTTCAGCCACACCGCCAACCTACTGTTGCTGCCACCCTTTTTTCAAGATCAATATGGAATGGGAGTATAGGATCCATCGGTGGACCCTGGTCTAGGATATCAATCAGATTATCCTGCTCAAATGGTAAAGGAGGCCTACACTGCACCCCATGTAGTCTACCACCTTGGACATTAGTTGTCAATGCGAAGCATCAGCGTGTTCCCCAGGCACAGGTCTTCCAAAATCAAGCTCAGGTGAGGTATCCACCCAACTGGCCGTCTGTAAATTGTCAAAGATCTTTCAACCTTGACTCCTCCGAATTGAAGTTTTCAGGTACATTTGGTGCATCAAATTGGAGAACAAAGGGGGCTTAGTTATCAGAGGGTTCATTCTCCTCATACATTGGGGGACTTAAAATCTTTCCTTGGCAAATGGAACATATATTTTATCAGGCCTGGCAAATAGTGGATTCGACATTCGAGGGGCCTTCAATGGCGCCGTAGGTTTAAATGGGGCACCCGGCATCAATGGTACAGCTGGCATCGAGGGCACAGCCGGTGTCGATATCGGCGTAGCTGGGATTAGCGGTGCAGTTGGCTTCGATGGCTGCAAGATGACGATGTTGCGAGCTTTGCTGGTGTCGAGGACGCAGCAGGCGTCAATGGTGTCGACGAACTCGACCTGTGCTTTCTGCTCAAACGATCCTTCGATGTTGGTCCTCGACGCGAGGCCTTGATGGCTCTCGGTGTGTATCAGGCCTTCGTCCCGGGCTCGAGGGCTTGCAGGATTTGGCTCGAGCCGTTTCCTTACCGGCTTCTTTGGAAGGCGTGGTAGGAGCATGGCTTGCCGTGGGGTTTTTGCTTTTCAAATATTTTAAGCATTTTTACTCTAAAAGCTTACCATTCAGCCGGTGTGGAGTTTTTTTGTGGGGCAAGATGCCCTCTCCAGTGAGGTGTCCAACGACTAAGTCGAAGAAGGCGACCTATGGTGACTCTTTTTGGACTTCGACGACGAGTGGTGAGAGCCGCTCCTCGACCTCACTCTTTTGACTTTCTTCCTCCGAGGAGAGTCACCTCTCAACTCATCGGTCGAAATCTTTTTGGGGGTAGATGGGGATTTTCTGGGTTTCGACCTACCGCCAATTTCCCTCCCCTTTCGCACCTTCGGGGCCTTCCCCGTCATCGACTGGCACTTGGAGCAGGCTGCAGCCTTATGCTCCACCCGAGGCACCACAGACATACAAGATGTGGGTCGGTCAACGACATTTTTGAGCCACAGCCTCAAAACATCTTAAACCCAGTCTTCGGGATAGTCGACATACTCTAAGTAATCACAATCAAGCGTGCAGTATTTCTTAAAGCGATAGCATTCGCGACAAAAACAGAACTGAAGCAGATGGGTGCTGCGCGTGCTAGATATACCTTAGAAGACATCATGCTCGAGACAGAGGCCCTAGAGGGACATACAAATCGACTCCATCGACTCCATCGACACACAGCGCCCTCTGCCTAAATAAAGCAGCAGAAGCTGGATATCGAATATCAAAGATGGGGAATACGTGGGAGGACACAATCCATTCGAAAATCCTTCTGGAGAGGGATTGCAGACAGGATCGTGGTGTGCTTCCCCAACAACTTGCTAGCACACCCAACTCCTGGGGGTTTTCCTCCGACGGAGTGAGCCCCCCGAACTCCAAGAACTCCGCCAGGCCTTGAAAGCAGTCATGAAAGGCCTTAACGGATACCAAGGGTTCATCGTCCTGGCAGTCGTGCCCTGCAGGTGCCAGCGGGGTCCACTTACGCCCAGAGCCGCAGACCGGTCCAACGACTGTTGAGGGGGAGGCATTGGTGGTGCAGGAGGTTGTCGAGGGGTCAGAACAACCGGTAGAGCCTGAACCAGTGAAGGGACCGCTACTGGAACAAGCAGTGCTGGAGGAACGTGAGTACCACCCAGAGGAGGAGACTGGGGGGAAGCCGCGTGCGGGGTGACCTTGACAAGGTCTTCAAAAGCCCCTTCATCTGAGGGGAATGCATGAGGAAGAGGAAGCACTCAAACAAGTGGTCCTCACAAGCCACCAGGTCCCTAGGGAGGCGCTGGGCCTCATCTCCTGGTCAAAGCACCGAGGGGCCTGGTGCATATAGTCGCAAGGCTGTGAAGAGCAGATGTATCCCGGAGGAGACCAGACGCTTGCACCATAGGATCCGCTGCCAGAGGTAAGGGGGCTGGGATCATCTTGCAAAGCCCATTCTATGGGCGAAAGAACTGACAGGCCATGAGCCGAATCCAAGGTGGACGCCAGCCTGGCAGGCTCAGCCACGTGCCGCTCTGCCATTTTGAAGATTTGTGCCACGCTCTGGGTGGGAGGGCACAGAGGCCCTGAACCAAGAAAGAGGACTCGGACAAAGGAGGATACAGCTTGGGTCTTGCACCTGAAGTGGAAGCGTCAACCTGTCATAACGCCCTAACTGGACAGCCAACCGCCCCTTTTTTTCTAAACCGCTGAGAGAGATTGCAGAGAGGTGTGCTGAAAATTAATAAAAGGCAAGGTCCCTGAGGTGAAAGGCTAGTCAACCACTGGAACCTGAAGTAACCAAATAAGACGACCAGAGAAGCCTGCAGACCATTTGCATCACTGTGAAGCAACCACTACTGTCCTGACCCCAATTACAACACGACTCCTTCCCTTTGGCTGGTGGGACCAACCAGTCCTGAAACATCCTGCAATTTGAGCCATCTCCCGAGGTGCTGTGCCTTTCATTTTTGTTATTTATTTAACATGCATTTGGTTAACGAAACCTTTAGCACAAGACATGTGCCTTTACAAAGGGGGGGGATATCTCACTCCCCCTCCCTCCTCCCCTCCCTCTCCCCCAACCCCACCCCCCCCAACCCCCCATTCTTTGTCCTTCCTGTCATCACCAGACCGAGGAATCAGGAGACTGGGTCCATCGCTGCACAGAGGAAAAGCCAGCTACGAGCATTTCTTCTAACCTAAGGTTTTGTGAGGTGAAAGGCACCTTGAACCAAGAAGTCGCTCTAGAGTGTTGGTGTGTGAAGGTGTCCAGGGTTTCGACTCTTACCTCTGTCTGACCCAAGTTGCCAGCTTGTGTTCCTTTTGTGTGTCTTTGAACAAGGTCTATAAAGTTGTGTTAACTCTTCTAGTATCTTGTCCTAGAGACAAAGTATCTTCAGGAACTTTTGTTGTCCTGCTGCTTCGTAACAATTTGAGCCCTCTGCAAAATGATGTCTCTAAAACGTTAAGCTCTGCTACTGTATGACTAACCAACCTTTTTTATTCCTAAGTGGTTTTGCTAACTAAATACAAGTACTGCATATCTTTGTCTAAACGCGAGTGCGCGGTCATACTGGTAATACAGTAGAACTGTCATTAGTATCTAACTCCAATAATTTTACCGCAAGCAACTACCGACTAAGAAGTACCCTTTGAAAAGTAATTATAAGTTACTCACAGTAGTGGCTAACTTAAAACTATCCATAGTCCTCTTTCCTCTACACTGCATGGGCGGCCCTTGCTAGGGACGGGAGACAACCTGTTTCACAGGAAAAATCATCTTCCCCTTTAAATTTAAATACACGCAGGGGCGCAGCCTTGGAAGCAAGTGCTCCCCTGACTCCGCCCACCGGCGTCATTTCTCAGTCCCCTTTAACGCGTCGAAAATATTAACATTGCCCAAGGACACCCGTTTTATGAAGGGGGAGGATGGTGGGATGTATTGGGTAAAGGGGACAATGGACTAGGAGTATGTTAGTCACTACAGTGAGTAACTTATAATTACTCCTACTTCCCGTCCCCTTTCCCCCATACTCTATGGACAAGTACAACTGAATATAGCCCCATGGTGGAGAAATCAAGTTCCTTAACACTGCCTGACCAAATTCTGCATCCGACCTGGAGACGGCATTCAAGCAGTAGTGCTTGTAGAATGCAGAGGGCGTAGCCTACGTAGCCGCCTTGCTGATAACCTGCCATGGGACGTGCCTCTGGAAAGCAACCGCCGTGGCTTTAGCTCTAATTGCATGAGTATGCAGATTTGCTGGAAGAGTTTTGTGCTGCCCCTCGCATGCCTACGTGATGGCCATAACCATCCACCGTGCTATGGAAGCCTCAGAGGCCCGACAGCCCGGCTTCGAACCACCGAAGGTGACAAAAAGCTTCTGATTTACGGAAGCTGTTGGTCCTGTCCAGGTAGTATCCCAGCACACGCCTGCCATCTACACAGTGCAATACCCTCTGAGCATCATCCTTCGGGTCCGCAAAGAATGTTGGAATCACTATCTCCTCATTTAAGTGAAAAGAGGAGACAACCTTAGGTAAGAATGAGAGATGAGTTCCAAGCACCACCTTGTCCTTGTCCTTATGTTATGAAAAGTAGTATAAGGCTCTGAGGTCACCAAAGCCTGGATTTCACTGATCCGGCGTGCCAGGTTAAAGCCCACTAAGAGCCGTCTTAATGGTGACTAGCCTGATGTCTGCGGATGCCATAGGTTCGAATGGTTTATGCACCAAGGCGCCCAAGTCCACGCTGAGGTCCCACACAGGGTGTGGTTTCTTGATGGGCGGATAAAGCCTGGTCAAGCCCAACAAGTGTCTTTTAACCACCGGATAAGAAGATGAAAATACCTCCTCTTCAGAGTTCCTGTAGGCTCCAATAGCCGCCAGATAGATGCGGCATGTGTCTACCTGCACCCCGAATGTGCGAGGTGCGCAGAGAAGGATAGAACTCCCAAATATCGACTGCTAGAGTGCAGAGGGGAGGAGACCTGTTGCCACCCTGCTTGTTGATGTAATACATGCTGGTAGAGCTGTCCATCTGAATGAGAATCGCCTTGCCACTGATCATAGGGAGGAAGTCTTTGAGAGCATTCCAGACGGCAATCAACTTGAGCCAGTTGATGGGAGCCGTCTGCTCCTGACAAGACCAAACCCTGTGGATGCTGTGGCTGCCCAAGGTAGCTCGCCAGCCCTCTGGGGAAGTGTCTGTGGTGATGGTGATCTGAGGTGCTGGTTGACGGAAGGGCCAGAATATCCACAGGATGCGGTTCTTGCTCCACCTGATTACGTCCTGCTGGAAGTCATGTGGGATGCTGACCAGCTGCACCTGGGAACCCTTCTCCAGGTTCCAGGAGGCTGTGAAGTGCAAGGAGACATGCTGCCATGATGCCCAGGAAGTGTTGGTCCACCACGCCAAGGTCACTGCTCTGCAATGAATAGGCCTCTGGCCTTCTTGATGGCTGTGATCTTGTCCTCTGAGGGGAAAATATCCCAACTTGTGTAGTGTATTCATGAGGGCGGAGGAGGTGTGCTGGACTGCCTGCGGAGACCTCACACCCCGACAAGACAGTGGTCTAGTTATGGGTAGAGATGGTGGCCCTAAACCCTGAGCAGGGCTGCCAACATGTTCATAAGTCTTGGAAAGACCCTGGGGGCCGAATTGAGAGCAAAGGTTAGAACCTTGTATTGGAAATGGAAACCCATAATCCTGAACCTCAGAAAGGACCGATGAGGTTGCTAGATTGGGACGCGTAGGTAGGCATCCTTCAGCTCCAGGGAGCACATCCAGTCTCCCGCACACAATGTCTCCGCTATAAGCGCTGAGTTAACCATCTTGAACTTGTGGAGAGGAAGGGAAAGGTTCATTCAAGGTGGAAAGGTCCAACACAACTCTCAAGCCAGCCTGGTGGTTCTTGTGTATGGTGAAAATCTGTGAATAGAAGCCCATCCCCGTTGAGAAGCACGACTTACTCCACTCCCTGACTCTCTACGAGCAAGCGAACTTCCACCAACAGAGTTGCTGTACCAATCTGTGGGAGCGGAGGAGAGGAGAGAGGAGAAGGAGGGATAGGGAGCCAGAAGCCCGTGGATACTACTGAGAGGATCCACGGGTCTGTGAACCTTGTGTGCCAGCTGTGAGTGTAAAGGGCAAGCCTGCCCCCACTGTAGACTCGTGGATCTGGATGGCTGTGTGATGCTTTTTTGCCCTCTGAGGCCCGGGCTGAGGAGGGGGACTGGAAAAAGTCCTTGTGAGTCGCCTTGTGCTGCTTGCACCTATGTTGGCTCGGGGAACCATCCAGTTGTCTGGACCGTCTCTACTGGAAGCCCCTGAAGCCTCTAAAGCACCAACCCTTGTCTGAGCGCTGGTGCGCCTGGCAATATTCCTTGGGGGTGGACTTAGTTAGGATCGATAAGGACTTAGCAATCTGTTAACTATTATTCTTGAGTTCCTTGCCCGTAGTAGAATGGAACAGATCGCCCCCCTCGAAAGGAAGGTCCAGAATACGCTCCTGGACGTCCGGGTTGAACTTTGTTACCCGTAGCCAGGACATCCTTCCATTATGTACTGCGCTACTATTTTGGCTTCAGCCAGCCCAGCCTTGACTAGCGCCTGGCTCTGCACAGGGAGTTCATGAAGCGAATCGGCAATCTCTCGCCAGAGCCTATGGTTAACCTTCGCCAGCATGGCATCCATATTGGACTGGCGCAGATGAAGATAAGCGTTGGAATAGATTTGCTTTCCATATGCTTACAGGATCTGCTCCTACTTACCCAGGAGTGCACAGACTGATGTAGCAGAGGACGATTGTGGCTTGGAATAAAGTGAAGCTGCCGCAATCACAGAGGAGTATGGCTGGGGGTGAGACGACAATAAGAGGGTGTTCCATTTGCCTAAACTTTAGCGTTGAGGCACCTATCTGTAGGGATGTGTAGAGTGTGGCTTGAGCCATCCATTTTTGGCAAGCGCAACCACGTCCTTCTGCATTGGAATTCACGTTCTAGCCATTGGGCATAGACGGAGAACCTCTGCCAAGACCCGCGCCTCTGGTTGTTCCACCTGTGGGATTCTCAAATACTCAGCCAGTCCTGCAAGCCGTTCGTGAAAGGCCTGGGCCGACGATGGCGTCCCAGGGTCGTCCTCTTCATCCGTGTCCACAAATGTGTCCTGCTGGTCCGGTGCAGTTGGAGGAGTGCTGGGAGCAAGGAGCTGTGCGTACCGATAGCGCTGGAGGCTGCTGTGGCAGCGGGTACAGGGCTGCTGTGACTGGCAGAGGCATGGGAGCTGGTGTTGTGGTGGGGATGAGCAGGCAGCTGGGGCTGCATTGGGCCCGGGGGAGTTGGACCCAAGGGCGGGGTGGCCGTGAGGGCAAGCGGCTGAAACCAGAGGCAGCATGTCCCTGATAACATCCTTCAGGATGATGCCCATCTGCGGGGACCTCAAGAGAGTCAGGAATGTCTCAAAAAACCTGTCTTCACAGGCCAGAGGAGCGCTTGGTGGAGCGGGCATGGGAGTGGGAACCCCAGGTTGCTGAGATCTGGGCGCACCCTGTCCTGCTGTATGTGGTGAGCTGTACCTGCCCTGCGACGCTGATGGATATGCCGTGGGCCACGTGCCAGGCCATGACCAGTCCCACCTTGAAACTCCTTCCACTACCTGGACACAAAGGGGGATGGTGACGGGCGAGCGGCCATTTTGTCTGGCTGCATGCCACGTGCCTGTGTCGTGGCACTTGCCGCGCTGAGCCCGACTTCCTCCAGGGCGTGGCACGGTGGAGGTTGAGGCCTACCCTGCACCGCAGGACGGGGCCTGGTAGGAGTGCCCTCAGCTGTGGCACCAGTAGTGCTGCGTACAGGTGCCCCCTCAGACATCAGTCCGGTATTAGGGCGCAGCCCCTCTGCATCGAGACCTGGGAACAGAACCTTGCAGTCCCTCAGCGGAGTCACCAGTAGGACACCTCAACCTGGAGGCCAGTAGCTGAAGCAGCCTCGGTACTCGTGCTGGTATTAGGAGCTACTAGATCCCTCCCGCTCCTGTGCTTCCTGGGGAAGGAGTCACCCTTGCGGGGTGAGCAGGAGAACAGGGCCCATACTTCGGGCTTGGTCTTCTGCTTGACAAAATTTGTGAGGTCATCTGGAGGTGACCTACCGAAGAGTTCTCTCCACCTGGCTAACCTGTTCTTGAGTGCGCACTGTGTGAGTGTGGTACAACCCTGCCAGCTGTGGTCGGGGCCAAGGCAGTGGAGGCAGAGGGCTTGTGGGTCAGATGTCGGGAAGAGACCCTCACAGGCTGGACACCTACTGAAGCCCGAGGATGTTGGCATGTGCCGGGGAGGAGTGTGGCGCCAGAGCACAGAGTGGTACCTGATTGAAAAAAGAGATAGACAAAAGTACTTCTCCGGGGAAGAGCGCATGGAATTACTAGGCAGTAGGCCTAACAAAGGAGCGCTGGTAAAATTGGTCCGTTCCAGTCGACACAGAAAAGAAGACAAGGGAGTGGTGACGGCGGGCGTAGTCAGAGGAGTGCATACTCCCAGAGTTGCGCCTCTGCAAGCATATAAATTTAAAAGGGAAGATGATTTTTCTAGTGAAAAAGGTTCTGTCTCCCATCCCTAGCGAGGGATGCCCATACAGTATGGAATAAAGGGGTTGGGATGTAGGAGTATTTATAGGTTTTCCTAAGTGTGTTGGTTATTTGAATCGAGTATATCTCTGACTTGCTTGGGTAAATCTAACAAATTTGATATTTAAACAGAACTTTATTGGTGTGTTTCTTTGGACTGATATACTAACTGGGTTCAGTGTACTTAACTACAGCTCACATCTTCCTCCAATGAAGTCTGACTGCTCTGCCACTCTACCAAGGTTTCTTGATTAGTACAATCTTATACTAAAAATTGTGAACCTGTATGCCAAGGGATAGTTTTATGAAGTCTTACCTCAAGTAGACTTTAGGAGAACTCCCATAACAACTGCCCTAGGTACCTACACATACATCATAACTTTCATAGGAAATGAATGCAGTTACAGCAGTCAAAAGGGTTAATCTGATATATAAGCATGGAAGTGGTCATTTATTCTGTGCCAGAATCAATCGTATTACCTCTCAGTGTTTAGGCATTCCACAGCGACTATCAAGCCCTTGACTAGGGTAACAACATCTGGGTATGTGGAAGTTAAACAAAAAAAGCAGACAGGGGGAAGACGAGGAAGGAGAGAATTGTGTTGACCTCACACCTCCAAGACACTTTTTATAGAAACTCCTTCGTTAGGGAGACTACAAAGATGCAAAAATAAACTGTCAAAAAAGTTTATACATACAGTTTATGCACCAAGTGATTGCGAAGGTCTTGAGTGACATGTTCGTGCCACGCTTTCCTTACACCGGTGCTGGAAGGTGGTGCAGCGGTAGGCATAGCACTGAGGTTTCCCACACTGACGGCATTTGTGTTATCACTCAGGAGTTGACTAGAACAGAAGAATCATTGCATTATTAATGTGAACCAAACATTTACCACTGAACTAAGTACATTTATCAGCTTCTTTTCTTAACACCATATTCCCATTATGAAAGTTTCAGGCATATGGCTTGGATATTCGTACCTTGAAACACTTGTGTACATGCATGTTATAAATGACTTATCATATCCATCATTCAGACAAACTGGCAAGCCTGTTTTAATATGCATGCCTTTTCCAACAACTTGATTGAACACAATCAAATTCGACACATTTGCACTTGGTCCCGACAGTTCTATACAAAAGTGCCAGTTCTCATACTTACGTTTGCTTACTATTAGTCACAAACAATGTATTTAAAATTAGGCCTGATCTGTATTGTAATAGGGTAAGAAATACTCAAAAATGTTTAGCGTACCAAACGATCATTATGAAGGGGGAAGAGAGAAGAAAACACATAATACAAGCAACTCGCGCACCTACTGTATTCTTAGACCTTCAGCATGATCTTCCCAATGACTGAGCAGATGGTGTGCTAGTGCCTTGAGAGAAGAGTTTTAAAGGCTTACTTCAGAAGCCTGAGATTATTTAATTCTAATACAGCCATAATTGGCTTTTTTGTAAAATATGTTCTAATTGCCATACAATTAAATCATATCACCCCACTAAATTAATATTAATTTCAATGCTTCAAATTAGTTCCCAATGTACCCACGCAAGAAAATATATATCACCAACTTTAAATCCATCCATCCAAGATCAAGGTTTCTAAATATACCATCTAAGTTACTGCAACATTATCAGAATATCTCTGCAAGGCTTGGTGTTCTAGAAGCTCCTTCATATCTTTCCATAATTTAGTCAGGTTGTCTATAACAGGCAGGTTATTTCCTCCCAGATATTCACGCCACAAGGAATCTGGGGTACCGTATCTGGATTTGCAGATACCTGTGGCTAATAGAACGCTATTCCTAATCTTAATGTATTGCATGCACAGCAGTTATGTTTGGCTGTCTCGGTTTCCCCAGTTATACAAAGCCTGCAGGTGAGATCAGTTCCATTAATGTTCACTCCGCCCAAGGCTATTCAGAGTTCATATGAGATTAAATGTAATCCTAATACTCTATGCACAAGTAGGTGTTGGGAATGCATTTATATACAATCCTGGCTTTGAAGAAGAACTAGGTCCATCAACAATCTCTGCTGGATGCCTTAGCAGAGAGGTTTACACAGGATTGAAGTCTGTCCTACTTCTATAGATAAGTCTTCATTCGCTTTTTAAATATATGTCTGGTCATTTGAGGGCATGAACTCCAGCTGATTTTCCCCAAGTAATGTTTTTCCCAATTAATGTTTTGCTGCATTATGTCTGAATAGGCGTTTCGGTGCAATTTGCATTTTGTACACAATTATCATGGCAGTCAAGGAGTATCCTGCGTGCTGGAGTGTAAATCTACTCAAAGTTCTTAGCTGTTGATTCACCTCCTGCACTAATCTTTCTACATGCGTGCCCCATTTCAGTTAATCTAAAGTGACTAGGAGATATTTGTCCACGCTTTCCACTACGCAGTCCTGGAGTCTTCAACTGTATCTCCTGAGAGCCTGTCCTTTGCCAGGTATAAAAGACGTTGTCTTGATTTTTGTGATGTTAATTTTTAGATCATGCTCCTCGGCAAACAACTAATGAGTTAAAAAAGATCTGTAACCCCTTCGATGTTTCGCTCATGAGGAGCAGGTTATCTGTGTATCCAAGTAAACAGATTCTAGTTTCAACCAATTTAGGGGATCAATTGGTAGAGCATCTATGGTCAGGGACAACTCCACCATGTACAGGTTGAATAGCAAGGGGGACAGTATGCAGCCTTGTTTTAGGTTATTGGAGCGGTTAAGTTCCCCTCTGTGCTCAATCTTACCTTTCCTGTGTTGTTACAGTACAATTTAATTTCAAGGAGGCCTGGGGGAGATGGAGAGGGAGGTGCGGGGGTGGGGTGGCGGGTTCAATACTCGAGGACTGCTATTTCGTCCACAGTTGACAACGGTCAACTGTGTCAAATGAAGAGCTAAAATAAACTAAGGCAACGTAGATGGATTGTCCACAGGATTTCCATGCCCTCTCAAAGTGATCAGTAGCATAATGTTATCTACAGTAGAGTATGTCTTGTGGACACCTGTTTGGTTAAACTGAAGAAATTCGTTTTACGCAACCCACTTAGAAACTTGGCCAGCAGAACATTTGCAAACAATTTCCTGGGTGCATCAAGCATTTCTAGAAAGCAATAGCTTTTTGGTTTGGACTGCCGTGATTATAATGCTGCTTGTCCAGTTTTCTGGGACCAAGCGTGTCTCGCTTATGATCTTAAACAAGACAAAGAACTCTGCCCCGGTTTTGTGCATTGTTCTTCATCAGAAGTTGTCCTGTTCGGGTCTTCCCAGTCGATTCGAAAACTGGGTCAGCAGAGCTGCAGGGCTTCACTGGGTACTTTGCGGTCCAGGAGGGTGCTGCTGGCGACTCGCCACGTCTTCAGCTTCGGATATTCCGCTCCAGTGTTCGACTCTGCCACTAGTCCCAAAAACCTTGCTTTTTATGCAATTTCCCATTCATTGGCAGCCTAGACTGTCAATCACACAGCAGGGTAGCTGGCTGTCATTCCAGGACAGCCAGCCAGCCATTTAGAACTAGTTTTATTCAGGCACACCTAGAGACAAAGGACAGGGAAGTTTCGGGACCCTACCTCACTTCCTGTCTTTCCTGACACTGGAGCGTGAGCGGGATTTCAGGGCTGAAGCCCACCAAAGGTTAAAGAAAGGACTCAAAACCTGTTTCAACTAACTGAGTACAAGCCAAGAAGGAACTAAAACAGAAAATGGCAAAAAAAAAGAAGATGGGTGCCTTTTAGGGAAAATGGTCACCCATGGGTGCTGTACTGCAGCGGAGGGTTCAGCCTGTGGTAAAAATGCACACTGGTAGTAAAAATTAAACCACTGCCACCAGCCGTTTAAAGTATGTTTGTGTAACAATAAATGTCACATAGGAAGTGCGATAGGGAATTACTATAGGGTGGTGTGTGCTGGTCCCAGAAAGAACAAGGTAAGTAAGACAGGGATCATCTTACTACTCTTGGGAACTGAAATTCACCCAAGAAAACGTTAGTAAACATTGAGAGGTCCAAGGAACTTTAGTGGCACTGCACCTAATGTGCTGGGTGTCACCATGCAAAAATGCAGATGCTTATGGAGTTTGTCATACCCTAGTCAAGGAAAATACATTAGGGAGTGAAAAAAAGGTTGCACTCACTAGGGAGTAAAAAAATCACAAGCCTCAAGTCCAGCAAAAGAGCTGGGGGTCTCTAAGGTTGAAAGGAATTAGCACAGAAATGAAAATTCTCCCCAACAATGCGCGAGTACAACATTTCTAATCTATTGGTTAAAGATGTAAACTACCATCCGTTCGAATGACTGGCTTTCAATTTGATCCACTATTTTATTAACATGGCGGAGTCGGTACAGAGTCTCTGGCACTTTGCTGTACCTGTTTGGACCCTGCTGGTTTGCCGTGTGTTCTGAGTCCTCTTTCTATTGCCATCACCTCACAGAGGGGAGTGAAGCTTAAAAACCCCCTGTTCTCCGCAGAGCGGCGCGGAGTCGGTGCAGAGTCTTGTGAGTCTCTGGAGGCTCTCGAGGCTCTGATAGCACCCTCCTCTATGGATCGAGGCAAACTACCAAGACCACCATCGAGGAATATACAAAAACCCCTCACACGCCTGCAGCTGAGACGCGTGGGAGAAGGAGCCGATCTCAAGCTGACTGATTGTTGGAATCGTTCAGAAGCAACATACATGAGTGTGCAAGTAAGGAAATCTAATTTAATTCCTCCCCGGCCGCGCGAATATTTTCATTGCCGCAAGCCCACATGGATAAAAGCTGTGCAAGCGAAGTCAGCCACGTCTCTTACACACACATCATGCTGGCTCTCAGTGCCCCTGATAGACTGCTTGTCCGACAAAGTCGAGGTAATAAACGAAAATGAAAACTTACTCCCGGGTCGTGGCGGTGCGGAATCGGGTGGGCAGTTTGCTGGCGACATTGAAAATGGCAATGTGTTCCCCTTGTCTCTGGGCGTGTTTGCAGGGGAGTCCGCCAAGCAAGGTGGAGCTGTGAAGGGAGCTGCAGCTCCTTTGATTCAAGTTGAAGTTACGAATGCTGCTGGCGAGGTACACGCCCCATGTGCTCCTACTGAGGATCTAGCTTTTCGATCCAGCCGTCTGCAGGTTGCGACCTGAGCACCTCGGACCACAGACTTCAACGGCTAATGTCGGAATGTACCGGCGCATGGCTGGAATGTGCTTTAGATTCTTGCAGCACTCCGACAATTGCCTGAGAGATATAATCACCAAATACTCACTCGGATAAGCATTTCCAGCCAATCAAGGACCACACTTCTTCGCAGAACTCTCAGAACCTTTTGCCATCTTTTCCCACACCATTGACTGAGTGTGAAGGTGAAGTCTTTTCAAATAATCTGCCCGCCGAGTATGTGGGAATGAGCTTAATGGAGGACAACGCTCACCTCGTATCTGACAAAAGTTGTGATTCCAAAGGTTCAGCGATAACTCCTGATAAAAGGCTCAAATCCTTGGCAATAGTAAAACTACTACTCGATTTGACAAAGATGAATGGCTCCTTGAATGCCAAACCTTCCACTAATGATTCTGGTCCTGATATGGAGGGTCTGGCCTCAGTCTCGCTCAAATTTGGGGAAGTATGAATGGCCAGCAACTAAGAACTTACCCAGTAATCGATGGCCGATGGGTGTCAGAAAAATAAGACGTGTGGCATCCAGTACCCAATTCAATGTTCTCAAAATAGGAAAACCCTGCGCGGAACAACTCTGGCGCAAACCTCACCACCTAGTCTGTTGAGTTTAAAAAATCCCAATATAAGGTCTCCAGTTACTTTAAGTGCTGATGACCGGTGCAAGTCCTCATCCATGGACGAGACGACGCACGATTCATTTATCAGACACCGTCAAGACAAATCAAAATTCTGCCACCACAATGTAAGTGCAAACCAAACGCTGAGAGACGCCAACTTTCAGAATCTAATCAAGGAAGCTCTAAATGAGCTCAGACCATTTGTTATGTCATCTTTGACTATAGCAATAGCACCAATGCTCAAGTTGTATGAGCAAATCAACGAAAATCTAAAAGACTAAACCACTCTGACTGCACTCACAAATTCTAAACTAGCATTCGTAGATGTGCCACCTAATTCTGGAAATTCGAAAGTGTGGGAAAATATCCAAAGAATTGATCTTTCGTTAAAGGAACTAGCTGACCAAAAGCGTTCCAATAGCAAAGATAAGAGAATGCTAGCTGAAGTAACAATAGAAGCCATGAGTCTTCTCAAACATATTCAGAAACCTAAGAAAGATGACCAAGAGAACCATTCACCTTCTCAGCCATCCATGTCCAACAACCAAATATCGGATGGCGCTAAAATCCCACAGAACGAAAACTCAAGCCAAATCAATGAGATTGCAAAGACGATTTTACCTTGCCTCTAACAGCGATAATGAATAGCTCAACAATTTTGTCTTCATCTACGTCGACAGCGCAGCAGGATAAACTCGCTAATTCTAAAGGGCAGTCTCAAAGAGGCGAATCACCTCAAATGAGACAGTTGGTATACAGTCTCCTCAGCCGCAAACATCTCTGACAAGCCTGCAAAATTAAGTAAATGGCTGTGGTGTTGGTAACAGGCCTGATTTAAATAATCCAGTGCCATCAACCTCTGCTAATGTGGAGGGCATGATTGGCAATCCTAAAGAAAAAGAAAATACATCCACTGCCAAAAGTGACAAAATGTATGAGATCTTTCAAAAACCTCAAATTTCAGATTCAAACAAACCCCAGGAAAAAAAACAAAAATGTAAACGAAAACGCAACATAGGTTCAAGAAAATTTCTGCGAAACTTAAAATCAGTTAATGTCTTCGTCAATACAGAGAAGGCTAATCCGGTGTGCAAAAATGTCAAACAAATAGATAAACCAAGTGAAAGATCAACAACTGAAGATCCAATTGTTCTTGACGAAAGTGCAGAAAGCAATCAGCATGAGCTTATAGATTTATCAATTTACGATGATGATATAAGTTTGGAAAACAATGGTGAAGGCGATGAGGAAAAAAATGATATTCATGATGGTCTTCCATTCAAAGATCAACAAATCCCGATGAACGCAGGTATTCGCCCAAAATGTGGGAGAGTGTCAATTGGTTCTGCCCCCAGTTGAATCTAATCCATCCCTGCATGTTGAGAAAGAAAACAAATTTGTAACCATGGCAGAAAAAAGAAGGTGATTGGGTCTTATAAATGAATCCTTAAAAACCTCAAATGATAGCAGCCTTGCAGAAAGGGCATTACCCAATAAAGCTTCAGAAGAGCCAATGACGAATCCATAGCTCACGTATGTCAGACAACAGACATCCCGATATGTACGAACATACACTCAAATCAATAATAAGTAAAGAAAACCGTGGAAGATCTGTGCAAAAAGACTCCCCAAGAGTGAAGAAACTGAAAAAATCAGCAAAATATATGCTAATCTTGGAGCGAATTTTAGATACAAAAGATGGGCTAACCTCAAATAGAAATAATGTCCTTCAGCTCTTACATCACGTTCCAGGGCTCCGCTCCATAGAGTCAAATGATATACAAACAGTGGACTTTTTCAATGAGCACCACAACGACAAAGTCTGGCTACTGGATTTGTCAGAGGCGTAGGATGCAGTCTGAATCGGTTGATCCTGAATATACTGAAAATGGATGCGATAAGAACAAATAAAAAGATCTATCTTGCATTTGTGGATCTTTCACAAGCGTTCGACAGCATTGACCGAGAATTACTATGGGAAAAATTGATGGCATGGAAGTGTTCAATCAGTCTCTTATTGGCCATAAAAGCACTGCATACAGATACCACAATAAGAATTCGGTTGGACCAAAAAGGATCCCTATCTGAACCAAAAAAAAACCTGCCGAGGAGTTAAACAGGGTTGTCCTCTTGCCTCAATAATTTTTAACCTGTTTATATCAGATTTGGGCAAAGCATACATTGAGGCAAATACCTACCCCCCAAAAATCAATGGGAGAGAAGTGAACTGGCTCTTGTATGCAGATGATTTAGTCCTTATAGACCTAACTCCCATAGGACTTCAACGCAAACTAAGCATATTAGATCAATATATCCAACAAAATGGTCTAAGTGTCAACACAGAGATCCTGATTCTGCAAAATCTCCAAAAAAACAAAATCAGTGTGGGGAAAAAAAATGTGTCTGGAGAATTGGAAAAGAACCAATCGAGGTGGTAAAAGAAACTATGTATCTTGGTATGTGCATCAGCTCCAGCATTAACGACGCTCCATGGGTCCAGAAAGCAAAGGACAAATGCAAACAATTGACATCTCAAGCATGCATTATAAATAGAAAATACGGCAAACACTCCTGAAAACCCGTCATGGACTTTTATAAAAATGAAAGTCATCCCAGCAATAACACATGGAGCCAACTGTGCCCTGGGATGTCCAGAAAAACTGTGGTCATCATTAGAACATTCCTTCTGGTCCAAAGTATTGAGGCTTCCGACGGAGGGTACCCACCGCGTGTATAAGATACAAGCTTAGCCTCTTGTCCATTAATGCAGTAATATTGTGGAGTACACTAAATCGATATCGCAAGATGACCATTGAACCAGCGGTTCTACACTATCATATTCTAAGAGAGGTATGGACTGGTAATGCTGACAGTGTCCTGACACAATGGGCTAATCGTTGCGAAAAAATCTTGAGTGACATAAGTGCGAGTAGAAGCTTGTTGCATTGCAATCCAAATAAAGTTAAATCATTGCTATGGTCCCAAGATTGGATACACACTTGTGATACACGAAGGAACCATAGAATCATGAAAATGGGTGGAGTCTTTAGCATTGTATTTTCTATGATCACTGGTTGTGAGATTGAACTCCTTCAATTGCTGGTCTGTTGGCTTCTTTTTAAGGTTCATCCATCGAAGCAGAGAAAAACAAGCCGATGCCATCTAAGATAAATGAATCAATCATCAATGGATTTATCCACCCAGAGTTTGGTGGTAGAGTGTGGCAATGAGGCTGAGATGGTAAAAAACATGCAAATGCCTGGCTGATTTCATCTTGAATGTCTTTTGTGGTCAACTAAACTAGTGTCTCTCGCCTCTTGGATTATGTGATTTCCCCCATTAGTGGCCAGCCCTTTACACACTTCCAACAATGCTGTCTTTTTGTGACAGCTATGATTTTCTCTTGAGTTTTTATTTTTTATTTTCCTAGTTTAGCTGACTTTCTGGTATTTTTTACCTTGCCCCCATCTGTGTCAACTTCAAGTAGCACATGATTTTTATTAGAGTTGATGAACTCATTAGTTTTGTTCTTATTCTTGGCTACATTTCCCTTTCTCTTGTTAGTGATCTGACCTTCAACCAAAGGAGTCCTTTTTCTTTTCCTCTTGGGCATTTAAGATTATAGCTGGTTCATGAGTCAATGCTGGTTAGGTTGATCATGTTTTGGATACCCACGTCAACATCAGCATCTTGCTCCTCCTTGTCCTCTTGATGTTTTGGGCTGCGGCTTATGGCACAGCTTTTCCCTGGTTACACCATGATTAACTGCACGAGTGTTGGTTCTATCTTAAGGCAGATCTGCAGTCCTTTTTATGTGCGTCTGCAAGACCTCCTTCTCCATGGGTTGGTGAATATCGAAGCCTTCATGACTAATATGTTCTTCAATAATGCACAGCACATTTGATGGGACCGATTTAATTACCAGGTGGTTCATTATTGCCTTTAGTTGGCCAGAGTGTGAGGTAACGTCATTAAATATTCTCTCACAATAGTCCACCAGCGATGTCAAAAGAAAATGTAGAGCCTGAAATTTGTATGAAAAGTTCATGGAAATTTGACCACTAAGTACATCCTCCAATGAAGAAGGCAAGGAAACTGACAAATGTTTTATGTTAATTGTATCCACATCCTTGCTGTTATCAATTAGTCCAGATTAATTCGCTGCCAACTCCGCAGGTGTGTGGCTCCATTATATTTGTATCACTAGTGTACCTGGTTTGTTCAGGTCAGGAACAGGTTCAAGGATGGTGGAGTTATGTAGCAGCATTACCGGACTCCACTCGGTCTAGTGGTAAGTTTAATTCCACATTTATAATATTCACCAGTAATGCCTAAGAGATTCATAATGGTTTCCCATTTCTCACTCAGCTTCTCTGGGATATTAACGCAGTGTGAGTCGCTTTACTTTGCCCAGCTTTCGGATCAGCTTCAAATACCTAAATGAGAGATTCAGTAGTTTAAGTTCCAAGGCAGCCAACAATGTGTTTATGTGATCAGCGAGTGAACCCTATTCACTGTGGAATTGGCAAGGAAGAAATCCATTATTCTGTTCATTGTCACCTGATCTATAGCTTTAGTTTAATTGTTTTTGTTGCACATGATGTGAAATAGTTTCGCTCTTCTAAGATCGTGTGTGTGCTGGAGAATCTGGATTGGCGATTAAGTCATTATTTTCTCACTTACTAGTTGGATCTCTCCATCCAGCTTACTATTCACAATTTCCCTGTTGGTTGCATTCTCGATAGTTGTCATCTCGATCTTGCGCATGCCTCCCCGGGCCTTGGGTTTACGGCAGACGGCACTTCAGTGCAGAGCAATCTATTTCAAGGTGCCCGGCGGGTCAAAGGGCACATCACAAAGTAATCTCCTGAAATCTCTGTGTACAACGTAGTTAGCAGTTCTTATTCCAGTTAAGTAAAGTCAAAAGCCTGATATTTCCTCCTTTGTACACTTCAGCACCAGTGTGCCAATATTACTTTCTCAACCCACGGGTGAAAAATGATATTAGCACTAGGACAGAATCAAGGGGTTTGAAGTTCGGTCAGATTAGGGCTGAAGGACGAAGGGTGCAGTACTTGAACAGTAAAGACCTGTGTGAAGGGGCCCCGGAGGGACCCTCGGATGTGGAAACAAGGCACAGTCACCACACACGAATAGATACGCCAGACACGAGGTTCTGTTCCCAAAATCTAGGGTTTATTGCAATACGAAATAGTCCCAGTTGGCCAAGTGCTCCCACGCCCCACGACGTGTGTCTAACAGACCTCGGGGGACGCAAGAGAGTGTGAAACGTACATCAGTTACATATATACAAACGGAGCATCTTACAATCAGTATTGACACATTTGATGCCGCCCCCGATTCATTTCCCTTTGAATTAGAGGCGATGATTGACCATTGTGACAGATATGACACCTTAGACCACCATATTTAGTAACAGTTTGCAATCTCCAATTTTACAGACACCATTCTTTGTTTGCGAGAACACAGCGTTTCTGTTTTTCATGGGCAGCTGCGCGTAGGAGACTGGCACATACCAGGCATCACTATCTCTAAGTTTCGATTCTCGCTCTAGAAGTCAGCCCGCTCTCCGGGGCCTCACTGGGCTCAGAAAGGGGGGCCGTAAAGAAGATCATAATTCAACTCTGTGAATGCTAGTTTCGTACATTGCTATTCTTTCAGGAGACTCGCTGGCATTCGTATACTGATTAAATGCCTTGCTCCCTGTCTTCAAGGATATGTAAGGGAGGGAAATCGGGCATTCCTGTCTGGCTCTCCAGTGTAATGTTTCAACATGTTTCTTAGCCTTGGACCATTGAAGCGAAATAATATCTACAGCAAAGTAGTTTTACATGAGGCAAAGTGGCAACGTTAGAGAGAGAAAACAAAATGGCGATTCTGGTCATCTTAAAATGGCTTCACTCTAGTTAAACTAATAGCTACGTAATAACTAATGACTAATGAATATATATTCTTACACTGTAAATGAGGCGGTTGGTCTTCGGCCAACCAATTATTCATTTCCGGACCCTCAAGGGGTGCTTAGTTTTTCTGGACTGACAAGTTTCCCAGTCCCAGCTGAGATCTTAGGTGAGGATGTTTAAAGACTTCCATTATAAATACAACTTTCTTTTTTTTACATAATATTTTAATTGACTTATAAGCAAAATTGCCAGGCAAATATTAGTCAGAAAACAAAGAATATATTCACCGGAAGAGCACAGTAAGCAAGAAGCAGCAATTGATAACCCAAGTCATGATGGAAGAGTCTGCCCACCATTCAACTCATATCCACCCCATTTCAGATTCCCATCTCGCCCAAACATCAGTAGGACACACCCACATGAAAATAAGTAGTCCCAAAACCTTGCCCAATGTATAAATAAAGCCAAATAGACCTAACATGATTTGACAAAATTGGAACTCAGCCCTTGAGATCAAAACCAAGGGAATATGAAAGCATGAGGAGTATCCAAAGGGACAGTCATACATGGTCTCTCAAATGCAAAAGGAAGCTCTTTTGGCTTGGAGTGTGTGCTTTCCATTAAAGGGAAAAATGAATTATCTACCCGAGTGGTGGTAATGCCCTTCTGGAAGGCCTTCCGGAATCTAAACTGGCACCCCATGAGATATGTCCTACATTTGGAGGCACAACTCAAACTCCACAAATTGACCTCATAGCTCCTACCCTCATCAGGCTGCACTGGGTCCGGCTGAAAGCACGTACCTGCATATTCTGCGGCATCATCTACAAGGCTGTTCCCCTAAAGTCCCCAGGTTACCTTACTGAGGAAAAAGTGTTTCTGGATGCCTAAATCCACCAGAAGTAATGACATAGGCAGAGATTACCTCCACTGGTGCAGGGAGGATAGAACCAGAAGATGGGTCTACTTGATCTACGCCGCTCACAGACTCCAACCTCCTACCTGACAACTCCAGACTCTCTCCCTCACTTCTACATTGCAGTAAGGAGCATGAGACCCCACCTATACAAGGAATGGCTACTCCCCAACACTTGGGTTCACACACCCTCCACTCCCCACCCAACCTGAGACTGGGTGATCTGCTCTCCCCAGGGTGCTTGTAGATCCCTTGCTGCTTACCAGCCCAACACTAGCATTTGTTGCTCCCCGCTCCCTTGTATCGCTGCTTCCATCACTGTGTTGTTCCCCTATAATTTGCAAAGCGCTAATTTGCTTCCTCACTCCACACTCAAATATCCTTATTAAAATAAATACCACAACTTCAGAAAATGAAGCTTGTTTAGGCAGAATTTCATTTCTGCGGGTTCTGTGGCCTCTTTTTGACCAACCCTAAACTTTTGGCGCTTTTCCTCTCTTGTTTTCTGGATCTCTGCATTTCCTTCTTTTGAAGTCCCCTTGCCAATGCAACCTTTTTGAAGTATAAGTTCCTACTGTATGCCAAATGGCTCATAGAACAGGTTTTTTTTCGTTTAAGCACTCCATTTTTGCCCTCTAGTGATTTGATCACCCTGCATTGGTTTTAGGGAGCAGGCTGGTGGTAGCTGTTTATTATTTTGGCCGCACCAGGGGTGCATGCAGACACATTTCATTAGTCACTCAATATACTGATTGGGGGCCATTGAGCTACTAATATATTTATTTTCTAAGTCCCACTCTCAGTCATTTCGTCTTTGACCCATCCCTTTAAGGGAAACCATGATGAAGGACTAAAATGGCCTTTGTGCACACAAAGGCTCACTCTTAGCACCGCCTGGCAGCCTCTACTTTGGATTAAACTGGTTTACAGCAGTATGTAGCCCTAAACTGGCCAATACACATGTACACCTGGACCCGAGTGGTTTGAAGTTCTTGGGATAAACTAGATAGGCTGGCCGCCAAAACCTGTCCTCATGTGCCATGGTGTTTATTTGGAGGGCTGGCTTACACCAGTCAACGCGTATGATTTATCGGTGTTCCTGATCAGACTTTTCAGGAACCACAACCCTGGGTACTTACACCTCTGGGCCCTAAACTGGTGGGGCTGACGGAAGTCATGACAGAAGAGTTTGCCACCCTCTCGGTCACGATTCACCTCAATTCTCACTCCAAACTCACCCCAACATCAGTTGAATACCCCACATGACAATAGGTAGTTCCCAGACCTTGCCCTGAGTAGGTAGAAATAAAGCATTAACCAAATACTTACATTCACGGTTGGATGTTTCTGCAGGTCTTTTTCCAATGGCTCGAATCCTGCTGTGCTGGTACTCTTCCTGGGGCTGATGGGTCTCCAACCTGGCACAGGAGCGCTTCAAGAGTGTCTCCTCTTGCAGTCCCCCGGGTTGGGCACTGTGTTCTCTGCACCTTTGCCTTACAACTGGAACTTGCCTTCCTTTTGATCAAAACCGTACCCACTGACATTCCCCCGCACCCTTATCATCTACTGGCTGTTTGAATGTGGCAGATCTTCAGAACTACGTAGGAGCCAAAAATCCTATGACTAAGAGCAGCCCTTTGATTAACCGAGGATGACTTCTGCAGTAGACCAGCATCCTCTTCAGCCAGTGGCCTGGTGAAGCCGTACTCGTTTGTAAGATCTCGTTAGACCCTAGTTGGTGCTTCAGCCATTGGACTAGTGGGAGGACCGACTAATTTCAATGCCTACTCGAGGTCACATGCCGCAAGAGCCTTCAGAAGTGTCCCTGGGCTGCCCGACAAACTGACCAGCACCCGCGTGGGCTACCTTCAGCAGACGGCGCCATTCCACATTCAAGTCCGGAACTTTGGTGGTCGTCAGCTTGTGCCATATGTCACCTTCTCACAAAATGTAGGCTTCCTAGCATCAAAGGAACATGTGCCAAAGCTGCTTCTGTGACCACGACTGGAAGATCGTTCGCCGTCGCCTGCAACGGGTGACTGTTGCTGAAACTTGCCTTCCTCCATCTCATGACGTGTCCTGAAGGGGTCTGCACAGTGAAAGTCAGCAGTTCTTCATCCTCTCGTGTTGCATCTTGAAATTGGACTTGACCGGAAGAAGCACTATAACCTGCAACCCCTCGGGTACCCCTCAACCGAACAAAGGACAGAATATCATGACCTCAGCAACCCACAGGCAATCCAACGTGAGAGCTGGGATACGCAGAGTCAGAAAGGTGAGTAAATGCAACTGTTACTACCCGCTACTCCCCTCCCCACCCCTCAGGATAACATTGGTTGCAAGACCCTTTGCCTCGTAACTCACGCTTTACTGACCTTTGGTTGCAGAACCTGGGTCAAGTATTGTATCCTACCCTTGGGCTAGGCTTGGGGCTGGAAGAGAGGAGTACTTGTGTGCCATTGGGCAAATAGTTATTCCACTTTAAAATAGTTTTGAACTGTTTGAAATCACCACAAGCCCATTGCATCCTTTCACAGAAAACATTACCTGGAGAACCTGGTCTTGGAACCTGTAACCTTTGAGCACCAGGCCCCATACATTTTAGAGCTGCACTTCTTAAGTGAATTGTACTTGTGACTGTCCCTAATCATTTTTCCTGCATCTGAATTTATTTTTACATTTATAGAGCAGGCAAAACCCACAGGCATCTAGGCGCTGAACCTAGGGAGAAGGGAGGTTGGCAAAAGGGAAAAGTGTGAGGCAAAAGGGTAGGACTGTTACAGTAGATACCACAGTTTTTTAAGTTCAAGAAAGAAGGGTGGAGGCGGGGCGGGCGCAGAAGTGTCATGCCCGGGTCATCAAAGTCAGTGGAACAAGCATGTTTTCAATTGTTTTCTAAAAGGCCAGTATCGAGGCTCAGCATGCAGATAAAGATGCAGGTTGTTCCACAGGCAGGCCACAGTGTCTGGGAAGCTGGATCCACCCCCAACTCTGCTGCTTTCGGGATAGTCAGTTTGTAGCAGGAAGGCGATCCTATAGGTCTGGACGAATTGTTTTTGGAGATCCTCATTTGTGAGGGAGGACACCGCTGTATTAGAGAGACATCAGCGAGTTATGGAGATTATTTTGAAGTTGATTCTCTCCGACAGGTAGCCAGTGTGCAGCTTTTCTGTGGACTAAGACATGGTCACAATCTGATAAGATCCAAGCAGCTCAGATGGCATTGTTATGGATAGATTGGAGATAGTTGAGATTACATTCAAAGGTGCCGGCAAAGAGGGAATTCCAATAGTCCAAACAGGAAACAATTATTGCTCTGGCAATAGTCTTACGAGAGAGGAGGTGCTTGGTTGCATTCAGTAGTTTAGTGGTGTGGACCATTGAGGCAATTGCGTTGACTTGGCCAGTCATGCCGAGGCTGGAGTGGAGGTAGACACCAAGTGTTTTAACTGAGATAGGGACTGGAATGGAACAAGCATCTATGCTGATAGAGCGGAAGTCCGGATCAAGTTTGGCAAGACGTGTGGGGAGGCCCAGTATCAAGATTTCCATCTCGTCATTCAGACAGAGCTGATTTGTAGCCATGCAAGCTTAGATAGATACTGTTGATATAGCTGGAGTCTTGGACATAAAACCCTGAGAGGGCAATGAGGATTTGAGTATTGTCAGCGTAGTTATATGAAATGTCCACAGCATCTAGAAGGTGAAAAAGTGGTTTTGTGCAAATGTTGTATAATGTGGGGGAGACACATGAGCCTTAGAGAGCCCACAGGCACTTGCGTGGGGTGGGCAGCTGCACTTCCGGCATAAACATGGGCTGTTCTGTCTGCAAGGAATGAGGCAATCTATGTGGTGGTCTTAGGTGAGATGGTAGCTGCTAAGGTGAGAAGGTCGCTGCTAAGTTGAGATTGTGGCCAAGTGTTTGGTGGTTGACCAGATCAAACGCTGCAGATAGGTTGAGGAAGAGGAGAGCAAGGTTGCCAGAGGCGCGGGTGTCGTCTAGTTGGTTTTTAAGGTCAAGGTGGGCAGACTCTGTTCTGTGGCCTGAAGCCTGACTATCGATGGCTGAGGATGTTGTGTTCCAGGTAGGCTTGTATTTGAATGCAGGCAGCACCGTCAACAATTTGTTAGAAAGAAGGGCACAGTGGTAATGGGCCGGTAGGTAGTAGGGATGGTAGAGTCGAGGGAGGCTTTCTTGATAAGAGAGGAGATCCAAAATTCCTTAAGGTTTGGTGGGGTGGAGCTGCCCGAGAAGGAGGAGGAGGAGTTGACAAATGCAGTGATGATAGGAATGAGGGCTACTGCGCAGTCTTTGATGAATGGCGCTGGGTAGGCCTCGCCTGGACAGCGAGATAATTTTAACGTTGCAATGAGATTAGCGATTTCAGATTCAGTGATGGCTGGAAGCTGAAGGCAGTGTCAGTGGAGGGAGGCTGTGGCACTGACAGGTACATGTCAGGGACTGATGTACGAGTCTTGGAAAGGATAGCAACTTGCTCCTTTACAATTGAATGGTGTCGATCTTGGGGTGAGTGTCTTGGATGTTATGACGACCAGGGTTTAATGCAACCAGGGAATGACTTATCTGGTTAAATTACTGACTAATGCATTATAATTGAACCTACTGGTGAATGTATACATTTAAGATATATGGTTTTGTGTGATATTACACTACCAGCTAGTTTCATTTCTTAGTGTTCTCTCAAGTCCTAATCAATAACTGTACTTTTATACATACTGTCCAAGATGAATGATTGTGTTATTCTGTGACAACTCATTGGGGCACTAGACCACTCTCACTCACTCCCAAAATTAAGCTTGAACTGCTCTCTCACGATAACTTGGCTGATCTTTTATAGACTCCCTGTTCACCATAACTATGGTGGCATCCTAAAATCTTCCCCCCAGGGTTGATTTTTGAAATGCATCTAAATTGATGTGCTTTCCTTGGTTAAACGTGTGGGATCACATCACTACCAGGCCCACTCCTTGAGCTAAGCCAGATTGCTCTTACACAGCTAATAACAGAGTTTGGTCTTTCCTTTTAGGAGAAACACTTTCACCTTTAGATCAGATGATTACAAAGCCCTAGGAAGAGGGCTGTGCATAAATCTCCCTAACACCTCACATTAGCAAATGGTTGATGGCGTCTTTAGATCTCTCACTGTCCAGAGAATTACCCCCGTTTTAAACGAGTGACACTATTACATCCAAATAAAGCAGACCACCTTCTTTTTGGGGTATGCAGGGTTTCCATTGCTATAATAGATGTATGTGGAAATAAGGAATCATACCCATGTCTTGATAAAATGAGCTGAAACAAATGTCTGGAGAAAATAAGGATCTGGCATTAAACCTACTTTGTCTTTCTGAAATGCGGTTAAGAGCCCTCAGCCTAAAGAGTTTGTAAATGTATTCTAATAGTTAAGAGCAATCAAGATTATAATTTTAATCTTAACATAACCAATTTGCACAAGCTAAAAGGATACTGTGGTTTGTAAACTGAAGCATTACAAACCATATCCATACTTAGTGAGGTTTCTTTAATGGGGGAGAAGCCTGAAAAAACCCTTAAAATGTGTATTTACTACTTCATTCGGACCAAGAGCCACTACAAAGCAAATTACTTACCTTCTGGTAACGTTCCTTCTGATCAACTAGTCCTTGCTCCCATAGAATTGTCATGTTAAGAGCTATACCTTCCAGCGCCAGTTATTCTGGGAAACCTTTCAGCCACCAGAGCAATGCCCATCGTCTGTCTCAGACTATAATGTGCACCCATGATGGTGAATGTGGTTCTGTAGACATACAGCCATTGGCACTGCATGATCTCAGTTTTGACTTTTTTACCCAGCACTCCAGACCTAAGGAACCGCATAACAGCCAGAACCTAATGAGCTATCCATCATGACGGGCATGATGGGAGGAGGAGGAGAAGAAGAATTAGTCTGTTGGAGGAATGACTAATCCATTAGAAAGTCCAATAACAAGAGTTAAGTAATTTGATATTCCCATGTATTCCTGATTCCCATGGTTTCATCTTAGATTCAGAGAACAATACAGAACTCTGGAGGAGGGAGGATAGTGTGAACCAACAGCTAGGCTAAAAAACAACCACCAACTGCCAAAAACGGGAATCCAGACCAAACAAGGAGATGAGAGAGTAGAGGTAGAAAACCTGTGCAAGAAAGCCCATTTAACAGACAAATGTCCAACAACCACTGAAAACTCTGCGTGGCAGATATATCTCTGGTGAAGAAGCCCTGGGAGAAATGGACCAGCTTTCCCTACCTAGCAGCCCGACCTACCTAGCAGCCCTACCTACCAAGCAGCCATTCAATGGAATTCCCTGCCACCACACCTACGAGCGGAAACATCTCACATAGTATTCCGCAAAGCGGCAAAACCGCCGCTCTTCTCCTAACTCACCTCCACCTACCACATCTTGACAAATCTGTAACCTCTTCAGGCAGTTTATTTACCCACTTTAGAATGTAATAAATGTATATGTCTGCAATGTATAATTGTATATAACTAACCTGCACCCCCATGATCCATGTAACTAAGTTCCTCACAAGTAACAGCGCCTCGATGCCCCAGGGCGGTTTGTGCCCTACACGAATGCAAAAAATAAATAAATGCAGACATTCCACCAAGACAAAGGTCAGCTAAGTAACTGCCCTAACTGTATGAGATACAGTTTAACCAACAAAGCTTGTCATCCTTTCTGATGACCTTCAGAGAATTAGTAGAACAGGGCCCAATTGGGGTCAGCCGATGAAGCAATTCATACATTTTTTGTTGGATGAGAGGTAGAGTTGAAAACTGGAAGATTAATCTTCAGAGAAAGCTGCAAATCTAGTGCAACATTGGGAATGGAGTTTGGATGAACTCTGAGTCACTGTCTTCCCTAGGAAAAACAAGAAATTGAGTCTTCATCAAAAGCCTGGAGCTCACACACACATCTAGCAATTGAAAACAGAAACATCACCTTAAAGAACAGGAATAAAGGGCCTTCTCCAGAGCCACTGTCAGACAGGTTACCAGAAGATTTAAGCCCCAGGCTGGAAAAGAACTAGGTGGGATAAACTAGTTATCCAACCCATTCAAAAAAATTACAAAAAGTAGGGGTGGTGAAAAACTAGTCTTCCTCAGGGGACGTACTTAAGAGCAAAATCTGCAGGCCCCACTGCAGAAAGAGCAAGAAAACAAAACAGTCAAGACAAATTCCAGACAAAAACCTAGGCCAGGTGCATGCATACACAGGCTTGGTGGCAGGTCACCAGGCAGAAAAGAGTACATCATCCAAAAAGTGTCACATCTTCAATCTCGGCCTCAGCAGAAAAGCGTGGAGGACCTACTCTACCCTAATCCCCCCCCCTGCCCTATTAACGACTGGGACACCAGGTGCAGTCTCACCGAAAAGCATGAAGGACAGCAGATGGACATATTTGGAAACTTCACATATCACATTCATGGGGACCAGCCCGAAGCAAACAGGATCACGATTGACCCATCATTCTGCAATCTCTGCAGAATGAACAGAATAACAAATCAGTAAGGCATAGAGGAGAGCAAAATGCCAACAGACAATCAATGCATCTCCTCAAGACGCAGGTAGGAAAAGTTTCCTGGAGCAGAGGTCACATGTCCCGTTGAAACTGGAGCAAAGTTGTCCAACAAGGGCAAAGAACGTGCCTGGACCTTCCTGACAGATCCCACTAGTGGAAGGTCGATAGCTATTCAACTTACGGAATCCGCAATCAAATTCTCTGTGTAAATAAGATGGGCATCAAACATTCCCTATAGCCCAGAACCAGTTTCATTGTTTCCCTGCACAAAGGCACTGACCCAATAACACCTCACTTGTTGAGGTAATGCAGGGACACTGTGTTGTCTATTAGGATCAGGAGACTCCTGCCTCCGAAGGAGGGATGGAATGCCACCAGGGCCAGCTGGATGGTCTGCAGCTCTAGTAGATGCAGGTGTTCCTAATTCTCGGTAAAGGACCACAGCCCAGTGACACCAAGAATCCCCCAGGTGATTGACAAGCCTTTCTGCCACTGGTCGCAATACAGAAACTCCTTTGATACACGCTCTGGAACATACAAAAGGCCCAAAATGTTGCCCTCACACTGAGAGCACTGAAAACTAAGAAGTGACTGGTGCAACCTTAGGACAACTAAGCCACGAACAGCCCCAAAATGCAGATTGTCATGAGCCACAAAAGACAGAATTAGGGTGAAGGTGGTATCAAACATTGGTCTCAGAAGAGAAACTATCTGAAGGATGTTCGTCCATCTGCCCAAGAGGTCATCCAGAATCACCCCTATGAAATAGTGACTGGAAAGGGGTCACCTGAGGCTTCTTGAACTTCAGGGAGAAGCACAACCTGTACAGCCGACAACAGGTGTGGTGTAGGTGAGCTAACGCCAGATCAGGGGTGCAGGCTCGAATTACCCAATTGTGCAGGTAGGGAAATATGTAAGCTTGGGGAAGACCCTCAGAGCAGAGGACAGTCTGAAGGCAGGATCCTGAACTGGAAATGGTTGTTTACAACTATGAACCTCCAAACCTGCCTGTACTTGTGATGGTTTGGCATGTGGAAGCAAGCACACTCAAGGTCCAGTAATTCAGCCAGCCTTGCGACTTGAGGGCACTGGTGATCTGGGCCAAAGTGACCATCTTAACATTTTACTTCTGCAGGTAAAAGTACAGAAGCCTCACATCCAAGATGGAACACCAGGCCCCAGTGTTCCTTTGGCACCAGAAAGTAAAGAGAACCAGCCCCATCAGCACTTTGAAGGCACTGGCTATATGATCACTTTGCTAGAAACGGACAAACCTCCTCCAGCAGATCGGCATCTGGAGAGAGGGCCGACGATAGAAGGCAATAGCGGGCTATAGGGCATTTAAAAAAAGGGGGAACATCTTTGCCAAACTACCTTGAAGGCTTAGCTGCTAGAAAAGCTTTCTAGCACGAATGTATGTACTAGAGTCATGGCACACAGATCACAAATTAAAGATGGAACTCCATCCACCAAAATACTTTACCTTTTACAAAGAAAAGTAGTCATAGCTGAAAAGGACCATCAAAAAGATTAAGAGTTAAGAAGGCAACATAATTTCAACTCCAAAAACAAAAAGGCTATTACATCACCATTTTACATTCTGTAGATGGATGGGATGAGAAGGATGGTTTGATGGTATGATCCTCAAGAGAATTGGGCTTCAGTATGTAATTCCAGTATGTATTCTGTTCATATGTTCAGAAGTTACTTAATGTTTGTTTTTGAATGGCTTGACAGCTGTAATCCATTGGATATTGTCTGAACTATATTTTTATTAAGAAGACTGCTGTAGCTTTTGTTCACTATTCTGAAAATCTGAATCGGATTGATTTTCACTAAACTAACCCAGTTCAAACATTTTTAATTGTTGTAGTTAACTGATTTTTTATTTGTTTCCATAATTACATTGGACTTTTAGTATGATCCTTTTTTCATGTTCCGGTATGCTACAATAATTTACAACCCATATGGTACTATAGGACTTCATCATGCTTTGACACAAGCACGTCGTTTGTCTAAGTTAATGTTAAAGGATATTTGTACTGCGCACTATCACCACCGGAGTGGTCCACTGGCGCTCTGGTGGATCGGAAACAAAAGGGTAGGTTAGGCGTGTTAGTAGGACAAAGTTTGGAGAAGAGCAAGGGAGCTGTGAAGTACTGTTGGCAGCTTCAGTTCGTTTAACACTGTTCGCCAAGCATATTGGTGTGGTATTCAATTCTGAATCCGCCGTGTGCTGTTGTGTGGGGGGTCTGTGTGGTGTGTTTGTTGTTGCGGTGTGGTGAAGTGCGTGCAGGTTGCTGCAGTTTTAAGAGAGGTGGTTGTGTTTGGTTAGAGTGTGAGGTCTTTTTGTCGTTTTTTGGGGTTGGTTAGTAGCCTTTTTGTTAGGAGAAATGAACACCCCAATTGTGTCTCCTTCGTGATTTAGAGGAGGTTGCTTCCTTTCAGTGATTAAGTTTAGGCATGATAAGGCTATCTCATCTCTGTCATTATGCTAAGTCAGCTACTCTTTGTGCTTCAATTTTTGTACTTGGCCACCCCTTTTATCCCTGTTTGCTGTTGCTCCAACCTAGCCCTATAAAATAGATTTAATTGCGAACTACGCCTGCACCCTACGCCCTTTATGAGTGGGTAAGGTTGTTGATAGTGTTAAGCATGTTTGCTATTATTCTGTCCTCATGGGGTTGTCGCTGCGTTCTGTTCCACCTAGCATCGTCTCTTGTTCTTGTAGGGGTTTCTCTCAGTCAGTCCTAGGTGTTGTCTGTGCCATCATATATTATGTCAGTGTATTCTTTGTGTGTCCTGTTTGATTGTTTTAGTTGTTTCAATTTGGTTCCGAGGTGTTGAAGAGTCAGGTTTTTAGAAATGTTCTAAATTTTAGGTGGTGTTTTATTTCTTTAGGGAAGTTGTTCCAGGTTTTTGCGGCTAGGTGGGAGAAAGAGAAGCCCCCTAGTTTTATCCTGGCATATTGTTTTGGTTCCAGGCAGATTTCATTGCTTGATCTGAGGAGTCTCGTTGGCTTGTAGATAGTTATTTTCTTATGTAGGAATTCTGCTCCCTACCCGCTGATTGCCCTGTGCGTTATGCACACTGTTTTGAACCTGCTACAATGTTTGTTTGGGAGCCAATGCAGTATTTTTAGCGCTGGAGTGATGTGGTCTCTTCTGGATAGTTTGAGAAGGAGTCTAGCTGCTGCATTTTGAATGTGTTTTAATTTCTTCAGGTGTTCCAGCATCCCAAGGTAGAGGCTGATTGCGTAGTCGATCCTCAACATGAGGAGGGCGACGATTGCCAGTGTTTTGTGGGTGAAGGAGAGAAAAGGTAGGATTCTTCTTGTTGAGTGAAGGAGGAAGAAGCATTATTAATTATCGCGTTTACTTGTGGTTCTAAGGTTAGAGCATTGTCCATTAGGACTCAGGATTTTTACTACCTTAGATGGTGTGTGCGTGGTTCCCAGTTCCGTCGGCCAGGGAATGTAGGTGTTGCTCTCTAGATGTAATCATGATTTCTGTTTTTCCTGGGTTGAATTTTAAAGTTTGGGCGTTCATCCAGTCAGATTTCTTTTCGGCATTCTACTAGAGTTGAGTGATCGGCTTGTGCATCTTCGATTTTGTAGATTTGAGTGTCGTTTGCGTAGGAACCGAGGGAAAGCATTTAGGAAAAGTCCCTCCCACGGAAAGGAGAATGCATCACCTGTGCTACCCGGCTGCAGGATCCTGCTGATGTACCTCTGACACTTGGCGTTTGTCATTGTCGTGAAAAGACCGATCTGGGGTTGGCCCCTTCCAAGGTATAGAAGATCCACCTGGTCTTGACAAAGTTCCCACTTGTGGCAAGAACACTGCTCCCTGCTGAGCAAGTCTGCAATGGTGTTCTTGATGGTCGCCAGGTGTGAAGGGACGAGGGACATGTCCTAATGAATGGCCCTGCGCCAAAGGTCCTGGGCTTCCTTGAAAAGAGCTGGAGAGTGGGTCCAGCCATGCTTCCGGATGTAGAACATGGAGGTGGTGTAGTCCGTGAAGATACTTACTACCACTACCTTGCCCATTAGTGAGGGCAGGAACGACTTGAGGGCCTAGAAGACGGCCCGAAGTTCCAGGACATTGATGTGGAGGGCCTTCTCCTCGGGAAGACGGAGGCCTCTGGCATGCAGCTGTCTGGTGTGGGCTCCATAACCTTGCAGAGAACCATCCGTGGCGACAGTCTACTGGGTAAGGAGGAACTTGGAATGGTGCACCTTGCATGAGCTGTGAGCACTCGCCCGACCACTTTATTGCCCGTCATAACTCCTTGTTGAGGGCTATTTTGTTGTACAGGCTCCAGAGAACTGCAGCCACCTTGCATCCAGGTACTCCTGGAGAAGCCTCATCTGCAATCTGCAAAGGCGAATGAGGTGGATGCAGGAGGACATCATGCCAAGCAATGACTTGACAGCTCGGACCCTAGCAGTCTGTGCAGACGATAGACGCTGCATCTTCCCCAGAATGGCCAACACTCTCTGGTGGGGAACGCCAGACAAGTCAATGTGTTGAGTCGGGCACCCAGAAACAGCACGTTCTGCGAGGGCTTCAAACACAACTTTGGATAGTTTATGGAAAATCCCAGCTTCGTCAGCAGACACATGATCCTTGATGTGTGCCCTCTGGCCAGTGTGTGGGAGCGGGATCTGACGAGCCAATCATCCAGGTAAGGGTAGACACGAATGCCTTCAAGACGAAGATGTGTCGCCACTGGGGCCAAGCATTTCGTGAAGAACTTTAGACTATTTTAGGCCGAAGGGGAGCACCTTGAGCTGATAGTGACACCCCTGGACCACGAACCGTAGGAATTTGCGGTGCTTCTTGTGAATAGGGATATGGAATTAAGGGTCCTCCACATGCAACGCCAGAAGGCGCATTGCGCCAGCTGGCCGAGAACATGCTGCAACGTGACCATCCTGAACTTCTGGGACTTTAGTACTTGAGACGTAGCAGGTTGAGGATCGGCATCCTTCCTCCTATCTTCTTCCAAACCAGAAAGTATCTGGAGTACACACCGGAGACCCGGAGGCGCTGGGGAACTGGCTCAATTGACCCCCTTTAAACTGGGGTTGCTGTTGGTACTCTTGTTTAAAGTAGGTTGGCCTGGCATTTCGGTGCTGGACTGCCATTGTGGGCGGGGACAGACTGATATGCAAATGGATATTCTTCCTTTGTGTAAAGTACAGTGAGCAAAAAGCTAAGGCTTCGGTATCTCAAAGTGGGGAAAAAAAAAACAACAGGTCATCATGCCATGTTCCTTCTAGAGAGGGGCGCCTGCTACCTTTTTTAACATGGCGTGAACCTCCTGCAGCAGTTGTGCCACGTGTTGTTCCTTCCGGGCAACAGGAGATACGAGCAAACCTGCGTTGGATCTCCAAGGTGGACCCCTGCTCGAGAGCATCCAGTACCCATCTGTCGGTGGTGCTGTTCCTCCACGTGCTAACTTTGCAGGCCAGCCTCCCAATGGGGGCAAAAGTGTCCCCCCCTCTCCCCAACCCCCCACCCACCTCCCCCCCTAGTCCACAGACAGTTCAGGCCAGTTTCAGGGCCAAGGTACTGCCTTGCAGGTGGTGCCGGCGTGGTACCCTGTGGCTGTATGCCTGCAAGCAACCTCTGTACACTTCTTGCATCGTGGAGTGGGAAGTGTGCCGGTAAGAGAGGGTACATCCTTTGGAGAACCTGCCAAACTTTCCTCTAGAAGAATGAAAGGACGACCAGCGCTGTTGCAGGGTCCCCAAGGAGCGTGCTGTCACTGTCAGTCTTGATGGTTTACAGCGATTCAGACGGTTTTGCCAAATAAGGCCCAACTTGTAACATAATTCCCTGTCATAGCAGGAAAGCATGGCCACGGCATTTGCTGCCTTTAATGTTAGAGGCTTCTGTATAGATTATCCTCTTGACCATCGTGTCCAGCTTCTTAGCCTCCTTATCCGGGGGTACCATGGACGCAGAGGACTGGTTCGGCGAGCGCTTCAGGGCTGCTACTGAAAGCACCGAGTCAGGAGTAGGTTGGGACCTCAAGCACTTGGGGGCCAAGGTGGGCACCCTGTACTTCTTTTCGAGTCTCTCGTTTCGGAGGAGCCGTGTTCGGGTTCTTCATCAGCACCAAGCCCTCCTCTCAGATGTCATCTAGCAAGGGAACTGACAGGATGGTCTTCCGTCTGGAATTGCGCCGCTGGTAAAGGAAAACCTCCTTTTTCGTCTTCTTGGGCACAAGGTTGAACAAGTCCAAAGCCCTGGGCATAACGGACTGAAAAGATTCAACTTCGTCCAGATGGGAGTACCTGTGAAGCTCGTCCACAGCCAACAGTTCGCTGCCAGCCGGCAGAGCCACCCTCCTCGTTGGTGCCCGTCGCCAGAGTAGCTGTATGGGTGCCTGAGCCCTAGGTGTGGTTAGGTCGCAATGTGGCTGTAGAGGTGGGGTGGGCTGGTCGGTTGGAGATGTGGGCCAGCCACATCCTTTGACTTCCTTTTTCGACGAGGTGGTCTCAAGGCCAGAGGTCCCAGAGGCGTCTGAGGTGGAGCAGGACCCAGAGTTGGAGTTAACCTTTGCTGGATTTCTGAAACCAGTGTGTGCAGAGTCGTTAGAATATCCAGTGACATCCTGCCAGACTTGGGACATGCATCTGCGGCGAACCCAGAGAGATTACCGTTGTGGAACCTGGCCTTCTTTTGGAACCCCACGGGTGGGGCAACCTCGAAGGATCTCAACCTCCTCTCAGAGAGAGTTTTCTCCTGGGACCGGCCGGTCCTGTGTCAGGCATGAACGAGCCCGGAGGAAGAGTCAGGGGCCTTGCCCAATTTGAGCCATGCTGTCAGCCTGCCGTAGCGACCCTTCTTGGTTTTCTTTGAGAAACCACAGCAGACCTGCCATCCCTCATCAAGGTCCAGATGCAGGCAATATAGGCATTTATATCTATCCTCGACAAATACATTCCTTAATCCGCAATTTGCGCAGAGTTTGGAGAGGCTTTTTTCCTCGGACATCGTTTAAAAGGTGCAAAGTAGACCCCAGCTCGGGCCTTCTCAAAACTTCGATGGAAGAACCGCAATGTAGGATGATCTTCGGTCAAAAGTTATCAAAATACACAAAATAGCTTGGAGAGCAAGATGAGGACTCCCAACACTGAAGAGTGCAGTAAAAAACTGAAGCTGGCCACTAGGGGTGGAGCTTAGGGAGAGGTCTGTCATTGGATGGGGGCAGTATGACCAAGAGGACAGGGATTGGTTTAGAGGAGAGGTACAGTTTTCAAGTGAAAGTGAAACCTTTTTCTTTTATCAAGGATTCCCAGCCTGACAACTGGGAATATTCATGAGCATGTGAATCCGTGTCAGACTCCATGTTGGAGAAGAACAAGTTACTTACCTACTGCAACGTTCTTTCGACTGGATGTTCCTCCCACGTTTTCCTCATCTTAGATATCTCGTGTCCCGGCTTTGCTGCTTTGGAAAAAGAACCAGAGGGCGATGTGCTCGAAGCCGCTGAGTCGTAGTCCCTCGAAGGTCATCATCGAGCGTTGATGTCATCCACAGTATAAAGGGCTCGAGCCGCGCCCATTGGCTCAGTTCTATTTTTACGGTGTTAATGGTCGCATCAGTTGATCAGCCTTTCAAAGACCTTTGGCTCTTAAGGAAGTTCGAGTGCAACTGGCGTAAACTGTACAGAGGGGTAGGCTGTGAGTGTCGATAAGGAATACGTGGAAGGAACATCCAGTCAAAAGAACATTACAGTTGGTAAGTAACTTGTTCTTTGAATGGATTGTGCCCTCCCACGTATTCCTCATCTTAGATAGGCTCCGAAAGCAGTAAGAACTTGGGAGGAGGGAGTACCAGAGATTTCAATCATGGACTGAATGAAAGATGGCTTTTGCAAAGAGGCCTCCTTGATATGATGTAGAGTCCAAGCAGTAATGTTTTACAAAAGTGTGCCTCGATGACCAGGTGGCCGCCACACAAATATCTTGCACCGGAACACCCCTCTGAAGAGCCGTAGAATTCGCCATGCCCCTGATTGAATGAGCCCTTAGCCCATCTGGAGGCTCCTTCCCAACCAATTTGTAGCACTCCGAATTTGCCAGAATTATCCATCTGGATAGAGTTTGTTTAGACACTCCAAGGCCCAATTTGAGTCCAGTATATCCAACAAACAGTTGGTCACTTTGTTGGAAATTCGCTAGTCTAGAAATATAGAAACCGAGAGCCCTTTTTGGGTACAGTCTGTACAATCTCTTGTCCTCTACTTGTGTGTGGAGGTGGGTCAAAATAGGGTAAGGTAATTTTCTGTGACCGGTGGAAATCAGAGTATTTTGGGTAAGAAGGATGTTTGCCCTTTAGAATGACCTTGTCCTTATGGAAAATGGTGTAAGGAGGCTTACAAGAGAGCGCCGGCAACTCACTCACCCTGCGGCTGATGTTATAGCCACTAGCAAATCATTTTCAAAGTGAGGAGCCTTAACGTGCAAGAATGTAAAGGCTCAAAGATGGCAAACGTGAGACATTTTCAAATTAAATTTAAATCCCAGATGGGTACCTGAAAAGTTGTTGGAGGGTACACATGTGTTAGTCCTTTTAAAAACTGGGTAACTAAAGGCATTTTAAAATGAGAAACCTCTTCAGAGGAGCACTTGAAAATAGATAGCGCCGCCAAGTATCCTTTTATAGAGCCAACTTGGAGCCACAAATTGGCCAAGTGTAATAGAAAAGAAAGTGCCACAGGGGTATTACATAAAAAAGGGTCCACATTGTTGTCCTTGCACCAGTTACTGAACTTCTTCCAACACCAGTACAAGGATTTCGCTGCTGGCCTTCTGGCCAAAAGCAAAATCTCCATGACGTCATCTGGGAGGTCCCAATCCTTATACATCAGCCTCTCAGAAGCCATGCGTGAAGGCTGTGTGTTTTGACCTCTGGATGGAGAACCGGACCTTCCCTTTGCAAGAGGAGATCCTCTTAGAGAAAGACGAATTGGACGGCAGATGGACATGCCCAGAAGGACTGGGTACCACGTTCTCCGTGACCAATCCGGTGCAATTAGGATCATGGTTTTCCTGAACTTTCTCAACCTCCTGATTACATGACGAATGACGGGGACCGGAGGAAATGCGTACAGGAGTGGAAACTCCCAGACCACTACGAACATGTCTCCTAGAGCTCCTCTTGGGAGAAATTCCCTTGAGCAGTACAGATCGCACTTCCTGTTGACACTGGTCGCAAACAGGTCCACTAGAGGGGTTCCCAAAAGGGCAAAGATCTCTTGAAGGACTTCATGAGCTAGTTCCCAATCGTAGTAGACTTGTGCTCTACCTGCTCAGAGCGTCTGCCGCCGTGTTCTTCTCTCCCGCTAGGTGCACTGCCGATAAAGTGACTCCTTGCATCGCCCAGAACCAGAGCCGCATTGCTTCTCTGCACAGTGGAAGCGACACTAGTCCTCCTTTCTTGTTGAGGTAGTACATGGCCACTGTTCTCCCTCATACTCAGGACATTCTAGCCCCGTACCGAGGGCAGAAAGGCCTTCAGCGCTAGTCTGATTTCACTCAGCTCTAACAGGTTGATGTGTAGTTTGGACTCCGATGGAGACAAACGACTGCTTGTCAGACCGTTGGTATGGCCTCTCCACCCCATGAGTGAGGCATCCGTCACTACTGTTGTCTCTGGCCATGGTTGCCAAAAAGGCTCTACTCTGAGGATATTGTCCCTGCACGCCCACCATAGAAGGTCTTGGGTCACTCTGACCGCAACTGGCAAAAGATCTGACATATCCCCCGAAAACTGGGAACATTGAGTCCGGAGGGCCCACTGAAGGGTTCTCTAAGTCAATCTGGCACCAGAAGAATGCAGGATGCCATGAGGCCGAGCAAACTCAAAAAATAAAAGGCTGGCAGATGTTGGGCATTGCAAAACTTGGTTACCATCTGCAGAATGGGGTGAGCTCTCTCCTCGGGAGGCAAGGCTTTGAATTATCCAGGACTGCTCTGAGGAATAGGAGTCTTTGGCGTGCAATCATTTGTGACTTCTTGTAAATGAGGTAGAAGCCCAGTCTGTGTAAGAAGTGGCAAGTCATGGTCAGATGTTCTTGGGCTCGTTCAGGTGAACTCGCCCTGATTAACCAGTCATCCAGGTAAGGGTAGACATGAATTCCCCCCCTCCTGAGACTCGCTGCCACCAAAGCCATCAGCTTGGTAAAAACCCTCGGGCGGAGGTCAGCCCAAATGGCAGAACTCGAAACGGATAGTGAGAACCACGAACTTAAAGTACTTTCTGTGCTTGAGATGGATTGGCACATGAAAGTAAGCATCCTGAAGGTCCAATGAAACCAGCCAGTCCTGAAGTTGAAGAGCCTGAAGGATGTGAGAAAGGGTCACCATCTTGAACTTGTCCTTCCTGAGGAATGTGTTCACATTTCTTAAGTCCAAGATAGTTCTGAATCCTCTGTCCTTCTTGGGAATGAGAAAATGGTTCCACGTCATTTCATGGCGGGATGTTTTTTCGCGAATTCTTTTCTGAAAAAAAAATGTGCGGTAAAAAAACCAGCGAAAAAACATCCCGCGACGAAAGGACGTCATACCGAGAAAATAAGGGGAGTACCAACCCTTGTTCCTCTCCGCTACAGGTACATGTTCTATTGCACCTTTCTCTAGCAGGACTAAAATCTCCTGCACAAGCAGCGGGTCTAAAAGTTTGGCAGAATTGATTCCCCGTGGATGATCTTGAGGTCTTTGTCGCAAAGGAAGGCAGTAACCATGGGTCACCATCTCTAGCGCCCAGGCATCAGATGTAATGCCCACCCATTTGCTCAGATAGCGAGTGATCCTGCCTCCCACCGGGGTCTTGTGGGTCAAGACCTCAGAGTGGCTTTGCAGCGGCTGCAGCAGTGGCTGAGGAGGTAGTAGCCGCTGCTGGGGCGGATCTAGCACTTTTCTCTCTTCCACCACGAGGGGGTTTTCTCTGTTGACCTCTTTGACGGGCCTGTCCCTTCCCTCTTCCAAAAGAGGATTAGAAACTAAAGGGACGGCTCCTCCAGGAAGATGCCACTGGAGTGTTGCTGAATCTGCCTTATAGCGGCGCTGAGTGATTTAGCTTCCGCTTTAGAGGTCTGCAGCTTGTCCAAGCTCTCATCCCTCTTGCTGCCGAACAGCCTCAAGCCATCTAAGGGCAGATTCAGTAATCTGGATTACATGTCGGGTGCAAAACCAGATTTCCTCAACCATGCAAATCTGCGTAGGACCGTGCTAGATGCCATGGACCTGCTTACACTATCAGCAGTGTCCAATCCTGACTGGAGGCATGCCTCCATAACCTCCTTTCCACCTCTTACTATCGCCAGGAAACCATCCCATTCCTCGCCCGCCGGGATGTATTCAGACACTGATGTCCTACGGTCCCACAGGGTGTATGTAAACCTTGCCAGAGTGCAAGTTACATTCGTAGATTTAAGGGCCATGCTGCCCGAAGAGAAGACTTTCCGGGCCCACGCATCAACTTTTTTGTCATCCCCATCAGGTGGTATCGAAGGGTAAGCTGACTGTCTAGTGGGGGTTGCAGCTTGTCCACCAAGCTTTCTGGCGAAGAGATGCTTTTACAGGTACTCAGGATCTGACGAGGATGGTCTGTACTTCCCTATAAACTTTTTATTTTCTGCAGGCCCAGAGTCTAGGGTATCCCAAGTTGCCATCATCCTTTTTTGCAATGCCTTATGGAAAGGGAGTTCCCTCATTAAGGATGTCTGTCATATTGTCTTGGTCGAACCTTGGGGAAGCTGTTTTCCAACCCATGAAGTCAATGACTCTTCCCATAGGGTTTCTATACCCAGAGTCTGCATGATCTGCAGGGTCTGGCTTCTCAAACTCTACTTCAGGATATAAAAAAATAAAATCTTGCCTAGGTTGTGGATGTAAGATCTTCTGTGGTGCAAAGGGTTGCATTGATCAAGGCTTTGACAAAAGGTGTCGATTTTAGCATCGGAATTAAAGAATGCCTCGACAAAGGTGTTGAAGACGTCGATGATATAGACGCTGGCTTCGACGGTTTCGAAGGAGGCTTAGATGTTGTCGAGGGAGGCCTTGACGCTGTCGCGGAAGGTATCGACACCATCTTCGGCGGCGGCCTCGACGTTGTCGTTGAAGGCTGCGTAGAGTCGATATTTGACTTCGATGTGGATGCCATTTCGTCAGCCGTCACCCCCGATTTATGCAACAGTGGTTTCACTCTTTTTTTCATGAGGTGTCAGAGCTTTCCCCCGATGACACCCTCGACTTTGTGTCGGATCATGCGTGTCTGGTCTTTGATCTCCCTCCGTCACTCTTGGAGTGGGCAGGGGCATGATCTTCACGCAGCTTTTTCGAGGGGGAATCGTGCTTGGAAGGGTAGGATACGACCCTTCTGTCAGACGAGGAGGAAGAGGAAGAAGATGATCTAGGTCGTCGCTTCTTCGATTTTTTGGACGAAGAAGAGGAGGATTTCCTCAAGCGACTTCAACCTCGATCTCCTCGACCCGCGTCGAGACTTTCCGCTCGACCCTCCCGAATCTGTGTCTTTTTGGAGACTTAAAAGATTCCTCCCACAGCGCCAGCTTACTTTTCCGTTTTTTAAGAGCCTTATTGGTCATAGACTGACAGGAACCACCATTTGTCGACCCGATGGTCAGGGACAAACACCAAAGGCAATTGCGATGGTGGTCGGTAATCGACATCCTTTTGCACACTTTTGACATTTTTAAAATCCAGTCTTGTGTGAGGATGGAGTTGATGAAGAGGACAATGTCGAAAGACTGATGCACTGTTTTGTGACACAAAGTAGTGCTCGGAAAAACGGAACTGAACCAACGGGCATGGCTTGAGTGGTTTATACTGCAGACGACGTCGACGCTCGACGGAGGCCTTCGAGGGACTACGGCTTCGAGCACAGCGCCCTCTGGTGAATTTTTTTTCCCGAAGCAGCAAAGCTGGGAGACGAGATATCCAAGATGAGGAATAATGGGAGGACACAACCCATTCGAACTTTAATTACTCTCCCGTCCCCTTTCCGCCATCCTTGTGGGCGATTGCACCGAACAAGAAAATAGGGTGCAGCTGTGATAACCTGCATCGAAGCAGGACGAAGCAAAAAAGGTCTACAGAACCGCCTAACCAAACTCTGCATTGTGCCTGGTGCTGGTGTCCAGTGAGTAGTCCTTACAGAAGGCTGGAGTGGCCCAGGTAGCCACTTTGCTGATATCCCAAGAAGCAGGTCTCTGAAATGTGACGGCCATGGCCTTGGCTCTGACTGCACTAGCATGAATCCCCTTGGAGATGGCCTGAACCATCCAACAGGCGATGGAAGCCTGAGAGCAGGCGGCAGAGCACCCCAAAAGATACAAAATGCCTCAGACTTACTCAAGGATTTTGTCAGAGGGATGAAACTAGAGGACCCTCTTGAGGTCCAAGGAATGCAAGGCCATCTCTGCTACTGACTGTGTTCGGGAATAACACTGGCAGGCGCCCATCTTAATTTAGATGAAATGGAGACCACCTTGAGCAAGAAGTTTGGGTGAGTGTTAGGAAAGATTTCCATTTCATGTGTAATTTTCCCCCCAGTTGTGTACCCCTGAACTTTTTGCTTTGTTTAAACACCATAGTCTGACTTTACCAGAGGAGCACAGCCTTCTGCTGAACTCCCCTGGGCTTTTCGCTCACTTTTTATGGGGAAACTTGAAAATGCCCTTAAAGAGAGTCAGTACGGAGAGACTTTGTTTCCCTTAGTCCTCGTAATTGTTGCAACTTTTCTGCAACATGTAACAAGTGCCCAAAGTACATTACAATACAGTGCACGTGGGTCTAACAATCACTTCCAAAGGCCCTGGGTACGTTCTAAGGATATTTTTTTAGAAGTGCGGATGTGCCTTGGACATTTTGGATAAGAGAACACCTATGCCATGTCGATCTCTGGAGCTCTCACTGAACGCAGGATAGGATCCAAGTATCTTGAAACTAAGAAGCAGAGTCTAGGAACCGCTGGTGACCTGCTGGAAGGTTTGGCACCCGGGGCCCGCTGTCGTCCCACTGGACCCCTCTGCATCTGGTCGTCCTAGGATATCTGCGAAGATGCTTCGACCCGTGGGAATAGTGGGACCAACTATTCTCAGCGCCTTCATCAAACCCTGCAAGTAAGCCTTCTCGGAAATGTCTCTGGGCCAACCAGTGGGATGACCAGCTTATGCAGGACCTTTGCTCATATACCGCTGCCATTTCGAGGAGACACTCAAAACTTGGTAAGTCGCAAGCTCTGTGCTCACTGCACTCTCACACCGAATTTCATACACTTGCCGTTCCCAGGTCTGAAAAAGCCAGTACATCATCCAGAGGGCAGGTGACAGGGTCCAGACCCTTGTCACGAATCCAATGACAGAACTTAGTCCATTTACTCTTATACTGGGACAAAGTGGAGACCTCCTAGCCTGTTGAATGTCGTCCCAGTTGTCATCTGAAAATTTTGCATGCTGAAGCCTCAGCTGGTCAAGAACCAGGCCGCCAGCGCCAGCTTGGTCGAGTCCAGATGTTATACCACCCACCCTGCTGTGCCAGGAATCCCCTGCTGGAGATCAGAAGGTGGACGGTACCCTGGGAGCACAACTGCAGCAGATACGAAAACCAGGGTCTCGAAGGCCAGTGGGGGCAATCAGGATGTGGCTGCAATCCACCGAAGCCCAAAACTTGCGGTGGGTCTTTTTGAGCAGAGCGGTGAGCGGGAACGCATAACACCTGCGGACGTGCCAACAGATCTGGAAGGCATCTCCCAGAGACCACCTTAAGGTGAGCATGCTGTACAGTAAACATGCAGGAGGCCATCAGGCCCAGAATGTGCTGAAACTACCGTGGCGAGGTGGTCGCGTTGGCCAAAAAGTCTGCATTGCCTTGTGGAGAGACAGGTGCCTCTCAGGCATAGGAAACACCCGTTGAACGGTAGAGTCCCAACGCAACCCTAGGAAGACCTATTCCTGAGAGGGGCACAGCTGCGACTTCCTCTGGTTGAGGGAGAATCCCAGCTGAAGGAGATCTGCCAATCTCTGGCAGAGTGTACCACCCCTTCGGGTGACCCCACCCTCACCAGCCAGTCCTCCAAATAGGATACAGATGATGGCCCTCAAAGCGGAGAAGACCCACCACTGTGTTCCTCAACTTTGTGAAGACACAAGGAGCCCGACTTCAGGCAGGTCATCACCTTGTGCTGAAAGTGGTATGACATTTGTGAACCGCAGAAACTTCTGATGCAGTGGTAGATGGGAACATGCAGGCATGTATCCTTGAGGTCCAGGGAACACAGCCATCCTCCTGCACACAGACTCAGCTGTGTGCAGGAATAATCATATTGAAGCATTCCAGCGGTAAAGACAGATTTAGAAATGACAGGTCCAGGACAACCCTCGGGCCAGCCTAGTTGCTCTTGGGTACAGCAAAAATCCAGCAATATTACCCGGAGCCCCCATGTACAAGAGGAAGGAACAAGTTACTTACCTGTAACTGTTGTTCTCCAGCATGGGTCTGGCATGGATTCACATGCTCATGAATATTCCCAGTCGTCAGGCTGGGAAGCTCAGTAAAGAAAAAATCAGTTTCAGTATCGTTTCTCAACTGTCTTTCTACTATTAACCAATCACTGGTCTCTGGGTCATACTGCCCCCAGCCAATGACTGCCCTCTACCTAATCCCCTCCTCTGGCAGCTATCTTCAGATTTGGTAGCACTTAAAGTGGCAGTAGGACCAAGAGAAGAGCCGCAGAGGGGTAGGCGGGAAGGTTCGCATGTGAATCCATGCCAGACCCATGCTGGAGAACAACAGTTACAGGTAAGAAACAACTCAACATTAAGCATCTCTCACCTCCTCACCAGGCTCACCTTCAAGCGAACAGGCTGCGCAGCACTGCCTGGCTGACTCTGGATTCCTCCCTGGAAACCAGATCGGCACAGTAGAATCTCGTGGAGGTGTGCGTCGACTTCCACGTAGCAGCCCTGCAGATGTCCAGCAGGGGCACACCAGACAGGAAATCCGTAGTAGCAGCAATCGCTTTGGTTGAATGGGCTCTAGACGGCCAGGCAACGGTCGGATTGCCAACCAGGCACAGTGCATGATGCAGCCGGAGAGCCATCTGGAAATGGAAGCCTTCGAGAGGGCCTTCCCTTGGTTCACAGTACCAAAGTTCACAAACAGCTGTGATGTCTTCCGAAAACTCTTTGTGCGGTCCACATAGAACTTCAGCGTTCTAGCCACATCCAGCGAGTACAAAGTCCTCTCAGCCAGTGACGAAGGGGACGGGAAGAAAACAGGTAACACCAAGGGCTCGTTGAGATGGAAGTCCGACGGCACCTTGGGCATGAAAGAGGGGTGCGTCCTCAGCACTACCCTCGTCTCGTGGAATGTCAGATATGGTGGCTTACAGTAAAGGACCTAGATCTCTCCCACTCGTCGTGCAGAGGTGATGGCCACAAGAAAAGCGGTCTTCCACGATAGGAACTTCAGTGGTGCCAAGTGCAGGGGCTCGAATGGCAGACCCATGAGCCTGGTCACCACCACATTGATCTCCCACTCCGGGGCCACAGCCTTCACCGGCGGGAACGAACGGAACATTCCTTTCATGAGCTCCTTCACCAGGCGATGCGACCACAGAGATGATCGCCCCAGAGTTCTGGTGTAGCGGGAGATAGCCGCCAGATGGATTTTGATGGAGGCATGTGCAAGTCCCGCCTTGGCCAGTGACAGCAAGTACAGCAGCCCTTGAGGGGCCGTAATCCGTAGAGGGTTGATCGTCTGTGCACCATGTCCATAGCACTTAAGAGTCGAGGAAGCCCTGGCCTTGGGAAGCACCCCCTTGCAGTGCGCCGGGATATCGTAGCCTCCGAACCCTAGTGCTGCAGGAGCCAGGCCTGTAGGTTCAGCGATCCTGGGTCGTGATGCAGGATCGCGCCTCCTTCCCTGGCAAGAAGATGTGTCCGTCGGCAGCTCGACTGGAGGGGACGCTGACATGTCCAGAAGGTCCGGGAACCATATCTGTCTCGGCCACGCCGGTGCAACGAGGATCATTCTGCACCGGGACATTGTGAGTTGACTGATGAGTCGCAGAAGCAACGGCAGGAATGCATAGAGGAACAGGCCATCCCATGGGAAGGAGAATGCATCCCCAAGCTCACCGGCTTGGGAAACCTGCTGGCGAACCTCCGGCACTTGGTGTTCATCGCTGTCGCGAACAGATCGATCTGGGGGTTGCCCCATTTTCGTAATAGGAGATCAAATTTATCTTGTCGAAGCTCCCACTCATAGCAAGAGCGCAGCTCCCTGCTGAGCGAGTCGGCGACAGTTTTCTTCAGTCCTGCCAGGTGAAAGGGTACGAGGAACATCCCCTGGGCGACGGCCCAGTGCCACAGATCCTGTGCTTCCTTGGAGAACCGGGGATCTGGTGCCCCCCCTGCCTCTGGATGTAGAACATTGAAGTGGTGTTGTCGGTCAAGACCCATACCACTTTGCCCTTGAGGGACCGAAGGAAGGACCTGAGGGCCCAGAACACAGCCCGGAGCTCCAGGACGTTGATGTGCAGCGCCCTCTCCCCTGGGAGCCAGAGGCCTCTTGCGTGGAGATTTCTGGCGTGTGCGCCCCATCCCTCCAGGGAGGCGTCCATCGTCACCATTTCCTGATGCGCTGGGGTCTGGAAGTCCATGCCTGCTGCAAGGTTCTCGCGGGTGCCCGACCACTGGATTGCATGTCGGAAAGTCTCGTTGAGGGAGAGCTTGTCTTCGAAGCTTCCCGCCACCTGTATCCAACGGGCGTCGAGGAACTCCTGCCGTGGCCGCATCCGCAACCTGCACAGACGCACGAGGTAGATGCATGATGACATCATGCCGAGTAGGGACTTGATGGACCTCACCCTGGCAACTTCCATGGTCAACAGTCGTACCTTGCCCAGGATGGCTTTTATCCTCACCTCCGACAGTGAAGCCAGCCGCGCCACCATGTTGAGCCTGGCTCCCAGGAACAGGGCGTCCTGCGATGGCACCAAGCAGGACTTCACATAGTTTATCACGAACCCCAGTTTTGTGAGCAGGACAGCGGTCCTCGCTGTGTGGTCGACTGTTAGGCAGAATTATATGCAGTACCCTTTGAGAACACCACACACACAATTAAGACTACAAGTGACAGTACCAACTCACCTTTGGTACAAGCCTGTACTACACAGTTAAAGTGGTAGCCGTAGCGGAGCAGCCAGTCTTATCTCAAGAGTAAGTGAGCAGTATCAGATAGTTACACAAAGTACAGCAATTACTATGATTCAGGCAAACACTGACTCAAGGTTTTCAAGTAAAAGAATATACATTTATTTCACTCTTCAGTTGTATAACATTCCACTATTATAAACAAGTTAAAAATCACAATCTTAATACATCACACCACTTCCCTTAAATTCCAGACAAGTTAAGCTCACAAAATGAAGTGGGAGCAAAATTGCACTCCAGCAATTTAAAAGGGAGGGAAAGAAAGTTATTAGAAATTAAATCAACCCACCAGGTAAGTTCTCAGGGCAATTGAACAAGAGGAACTACAGTGATGAAATCAGTTAGAAAAGGCTTAAGGCCAAAGTCAATGGGTCCAAAGTCTTTTGCTCAAGATCACACAGTTCAGGGTAGTTTGTGGTAAAGTTTGTGGCACGTTTCCGGAGGAGGTTGGTTGAGAGAAAGTTAGTTCAAAGAAGATTTCAAACACTTTCACAGCGGTTCAACGAAACGAGCAACCGGATTTGTACAGTACCTTCAAATGGAGAGGGAGCTGTAGCTGAGGCGGACGTTCCTGGTAGTTCCTGCAGACTCCCGGTTCCTGAAGCGACTGTCGGACTGACAAGAAGTAGGAAGACTGGAGGGTCCTGCACTACCCAGGGAAGAAACCAGCAGCAGAGCAAAGCAACGAATAAAAGGTGCGCTCCTTAAAAACCAAGCAGGGTCCGACCGACCATCCTGGCTATCCAGCACACTGTAGCTCTGTACAGCAAATTCGACCAGAGGAGGGGTCCTTGCTTGCAGTTTGGGCGAACTGGTTGGTCCCACCAGCTCAGGGGAAGAAGTTTCCTGGAGGATCTTCTGTCGTCAGATTCTGAAGATTTGGACCTCCAGCAGGGCTTCACCGGACGGTTCAGTCATTGTAGGGGTCCTCTTCTGCCAGCTCCTCATTGGTTCTTTCGTTCCATGGGTGACTCTGCCGTTCCAGTCCCAGAGACATGCTTTTTATGCAGTTTTCCCTCATTCATACAGCCTGGCTGTCAATCACACAGCAGGGTGGCTGTCCTGGCAAGGACAGTCCCCTTAGCCAATCAAACAGGAATGTGACTTGGGTTACCAAGGAAACCCATGGCAGGGGTCCAAAGATCCCTCCTTCACATCCTGCCTACCCAGACTTTCAGGCGCCTTAAGGGTGCTCCTGTGATGAAGCCCACGAAAAGACGGCGAACAAAGGAATCATCCCCGGTTTGGCGCTCAGAAAAAAACACGAGAAAGACTAACAAAAAGAAATGGCGAATAAACCCAGCCAGAGCCAAAATAAAATGTATTTGGTCAAGCGGGTTTATGTTCAAGGCTAATATAATAGCCTAAAACAGTACCACATTTATATAAGATAACCTTGGTAGAAAAGTCAGGGTAGTTACCACTGCACCACTGTAGCGAAACAAGGCTCCAAGCGACACAGACAAAAAGAGATAAGAATTAACCCTTTCCAATACTCCATGTAAGATGGGGTGTACTGGGTCTGTGGTTTAAAGTGACTAACAAAGTTAATGGCAACTTTACCTTTTCTGGGGGACAGTAGTCAGCCCCAGAAAATGGAGTCAGTGGAAAGTCTCAAAGACAACCCTGTGTCACTGCACTGAAGGTGCTGTATAACACTTGAAAAATATGAGGCCCTGGAGTAGGAGAGTAAGATCACACAAAGTAGAAATACACACAGCAAAACACATGTAAGAGTGGGAAAAAGGATCACACCCTTACCAGGTGAAAAAAAGATAAACCCTAGAAATCCAGCAAAGCTGCTGAGGGACTCAGTAGGTAAGGGAAATTGGCCATTTATGAGAATTTTCCCTAACATCGACGGTGAGTTCCCTTGACATTGCTCGGATTAGCCAATCGTCCAGATAGGGGTAGACGTGGATCCCATGGAGGTGCAGCCGGGCCAGCACCGGTGCCAGGCACATGGTGAAGACCCTTGGTGCTGACTTCAAACCGAAGGGCAGTGCCTTGAATTGATGGTGCCGTCCCTGGACCACAAAGCACAAACTTTCAATGCCCTTTGTGTATGGGGATGTGAAAGTATGCATCCTCCAGGTCCAGAGACGACAGGAAGTCCCCCATCTTCCAGCTGTCCCAGCACGTGCTGAAGGGTGACCATCCGGAATTTTTGAGATTGTATGTATTTGTTGAGGCGGCGGAGGTCTAAAATGGGTCGCCAACCACCAGTCTTCTTTCGGACGAGGAAGTACCGTGAGTATACTCAGGAGCCCCGAAGTCTCTTCAGGATTAGCTCTATTGCGCCCTTTTCCAGCATCGCTCGTACCTCCAGAAGTAGCTGTGGAATGTGGTTTTCTTTCCTGGCCACCAGTGGAAAGTGTGGGCACTTCCTTTGGAACTCCAGAGTGTGACCATGGGTCAGGGCATCCAGCACCCAATGGTCGGTGGCGATTGATTTCCACACGCTGACGAAGTTCCCCAGCCGGCCTCCAGTGGGGTGCTCGGGTTGGGGCCAGACGTCACGGCTGTTCAATCCTGCTTCGCCGAGGCCTTGCCACCTTGGGCCCCTTTGCGACGACTGAGTCCACTGGCCTTGCTGCGGCCTCTGTAGGCTTCCTGCGACGAAGAGTAGGCCGCTTGACAGTACGATGAAGAGCTGTCGCCGAATCCTTTGGAGGCCCTGAGACTTGCCTCCGGAGGTCCGAAAGGATGGCTGTCGCTTATGAAGCGTGCCCAAGGCACGGGACGTCTGCTTCTGCCTTGATGGCCTGCAGTGACTCGTCCACCGCCTAACCAAACAGGTTGTTCCCGTCGAAGGGCATGTCCAGTACCCTGGTCTGTACGTCCTGAAGGAAGTTGGTGGCCCTGAGCCAGCCGCGCTAGCGAAGGCAAACGCTGTTGCCCATCTGGTGAAACCCAGTGTCGGCGAGGTCCGTGGCTACCGTGATGGCGTGGTCCGAAGCCACCTCGCCCTCTTGTAGGATTTCAAGGGCTTGCGCCCTCTTGTCATCCGGAAGGAAGTCCAGGGGGGGGGGGGGTGATTTTAAACCACAGCTCCCTATCGTAGCGGCCCACGATAGCGAGAGCGCTGGCCGCCTTGATGGTCGTCGCAGCCGACGAGATGACCCGACGTCCCATGGCGTCCATTCTTCCCCTCACCGTCCGGTGGGGAAGTGTAAGTCGATGCCGTCGCCCCTGCTGATTTCTTCTTAGCCGCCAGAGACCACTGAGTCCGGGGACAGCTGCACCCTGAGGCACATCAGGGCCAAGTCTGGACCCGATACTACTTCTGGTACCGGTCTCTTGGCAAGGGCCGCGGACGGGTTCTTCAGAAGGGACAGCCCTTCGTGCCAAATATCGTCCAACAGCGGGACTGAGAGAACCGTCTTCCTCTTGGCCTCTCGTCATTGATAAAGGAATCCCTGCTTCTGCTCTTCCAGACATAGTTGGAAGAGCTCTGAAGACCTGGCGATCATGGCGTGAAACAAGCCAATTTCGTCGGTAGGGGAAGTCCGGGGAGGGGGCGATGGGAGATCTATTCCGTCGTCATAAATCCCTGTCATCGTCGTCATCTCAGTCTCCGGCTCATCCCTCGGTGGAGGGGATGGAGGTGAAGGATGAAAGGGTGGGGGTGGATGGACTCTCCTCTGTTGTTTGGAGGACTCCCCGATGGTCCAGGCGCCGTTGGATCGTCTGCCGGAGGTAAGGGCAACCTTGTCCTTATCTCTATGCACAGGGTGTGCAGAGCCAGCAAGATGTCTTCCGACCTGTGCGACGGTGGTGGCATCGGTTGCAACGGGAGCGTCGGCAGAGGCGTGGTGCCTCAGGTTCCTCGTCGGCTCCACCCTCGCTCTCCACGTCCGCCTCATCAGGATCCTTCCCGTAGGCCCCAACCTCGAACCTCTTGTCCAGGACTGACTTCATGACAGACAGCTCATCCTCGGAGGAGGTACCCGAGTCCGCTAGGACTACCGCTCCCCCCTCTTTCTCAGTCCGGGCTTCACAGGGGTCTTTTCGATCGGTTGGAAAGACGATTCCCTCCGGGATGGCAGGGAAACTCTAGGCCTGGAGATAGTCTCCACTGGGGTCGCCTCCTCGGCTTCGCCAGGGACACCACGACTCCCTCAATCAAGGCCTTAGCAGGGTGAATCTGGGCCTTCACGACATTAGGCGCGTCTAAGGCCTTCACCGTAGGGGGAGGGTCACCGCCTCGCTCCCCCTTGGCTTTCTCCGTCGTGGGTTCTCCGACTTACTTTTCACCGAGCCGGAGCGTTGGCTCGTGGTTGACGGCGTCCGTGACGTTGCGCCCAGCCTGGCAGCCAATGAGCCTGAACCAACGGCGCTCCCGGTGCCCGCGGACTCGCTGTGCTTTGCCTTCTGTTGGGCACCCCATCGACGGAGCGCCCTCAAAGGTCTTAGAAGACTGCTCTGACTTCTCACCTGCTGCCGGGCTCTTCGCCGCCAGCCAGTCAGCAAGTCGTTTACGATGGTCCATCATGGTCCAGACAGACATGTTCTTGCAGAACGCACAGTCCTCCTGGACGTGTCACTTGTTGGAGTGCAGGCAGTAGAGACACCGGGAGTGCTAATCTTCCTCAAAGACCTTCTGTAGTCCACATCCTGGGCAGATCCTAAACAGCTTTGATCCAACGGGCGTCGAGTCTCCTTTATCTTGAGCCATGTCCACGCGGGGTAGGCCTCAAAGATCTTCCGGAATCCTCCAAGAAGTGAAATTTGACGAAAATCGCCCTTGAGGGGCGTAGAAATTTCCGAAACCGGTCCCTGTTAATCGGAAGATGAATCGGTGGAGCCTGAGGCTCGAATTGACCGAAAAAAATAAGAGTAAACTCTTTGAAAAAAACGCAACACGCAGTAATAGCTCGAGAGCTAAGCACGAGGACTCCCAACACTTGAACGTGCTGTAAAAACCTGAAGATGGCTGCCAGAGGAGGGGCTTAGGTAGAGGGAAGTCATTGGCTGGGGGCAGTATGACACGGAGACCAATGATTGGTTATTAGTAGAAAGAGTTCAGAAACAAAACTGATTTTATCTTTACAGAGGATTCCCATCCCGACGACGGGGAATATTCATGAGCATGTGAATCCATGCCAGACCCCATGCTGGAGAACATAATTTTCCCAAAGACTTGAGGACTTGGAGAGGCAACTGGAGGTGGCTCTCGTGGAGGAAGACAATTGTTTAGAATACAAGGAAGCTGCAGCCACCACTGAGGAATGCAGTTGCAGGTGGAAGGCAAGGAGGATTGGCACCCTGTCGGTCAGCCTAAACCTGCGGTCCAACATCTTGTTGATCTGGCCGTTGGCCCTGGGCTTCTCCCAGACCTTTTGCGCCACCTACAGAACATCCATCTGGAGAGGGATGCCAGACCGTATCGTAGTGCGCTTCCCCCAAGACCTCTGCTAGCACTCCCGACTCCTGGGGGCTTCATTGGTCAGAGGGAACCACAAGAACTCTGCCAGGCCCTGAAGGTGGTCATTATGAAAGGCCTTAACGGATGCCAAGGGTTCATTGTCCTGGGCGTTATCGTCCCCTCCCCCCTCCTTTTCGCAGACCGAGGGAAACAGGGCCCTGTGAAACATGCAAGTAGGGTTCTCCTATGTCCGGAGCCACAGACACGTCCCACGGCTGTAGAGGGGGAGGCGTTGGTGGTACAGGAGGAGGTGTCCAAAGAACCGGTAGGGCCTGGACCACTGGAGGAACAGGAGTAGTACCCAGAGGAGGGGGCCGGGGCAGCGCCACCTGCGGGATGACCTCTCATCCCGGATTGTCCCTCCACAATCCAGGAGTGGTGTGCCGCCAATGATCTTTGACTCAATGCCAGTAAGATGGAGATCCTCCTCATTGGCACACATGCACCTTACTTTCCTGTCACTCTCTGGCTGGCCTCTCTTGGCCCTCTTTCTGCTCCCACCTGTTAGGCTAAGAACCTCGGGGTCTTCTTCGACTCCACACTCTCCTGACATCTCTAAGTCGTCAAACTACCAGCTGCAACTCCTCAGAGGTATTCTACCCTTCCTCACCATCCCCAAGAAGCTCACCGTCTCCAGAGCTCTACACTGGACTACAGCAACCCCTCTTTTTAAATCTGCTGCATCTACTCTCCGTCCTCTATATCTCATCCAGAACAGGACTGCAAGACTTGTACTTGGCTTCAAGCACAGGGATGATATCTCTCCAGACCTAGAATCTCTCCATTGGCACCCAGTGGCTGCAAGGATCAAGTTCAAGACCCTCTGCATTGTCCACAGGGCCATCTGGGGCCTGGGACCGCAATACCTTCAACTCTCTCTTGGGAAATATCTTCCTACTCATGCTCTTCGCTCCCCCACTCCTTGAGGGTCAGTCGCTTCTCCAAGCAACAAGTTGGGGGCAGATCTCTTTCTTCGACTATCGCCTCCGTCCCTGCCTCTCTGAAACATGAGCAGAACCATGCCGGTTCCGGAAGCAACTCAAGACCTTCCTCTTTGCATATGCCTTCTCTCCTCCTCTCCCCTGCTGATCTCCTGTCTGATACTGCACTGATCACCTGGTTACCCTCTGAATTCAGGCCCAGTTCCCTGCCCGCAAAGTTGCATCCCTGCACTGCCTCCTGGTCTGTATCTGCCACCCTACAGTCCCCTTACCCGCACTTATTAGACACCTGCTGTCTGCACTTTAAACCTCGCACTTGCCACTAGCTGGCCGCACTATTTGTGGTTTTTATCCAATGTTCAGCACTTACCCATTCTCTCCCCCCAGCACTTTTCACCTTCCCTCTCCCCTGTACTTGCGTGATCTCAACATAACTACGCCTAGTAAGATCACTGTCTTTGTCCTCCCTCCGTTCCCCCTCCCTTGCCTCCTTGCGCCTTGAAACGCTTGTGTTATGAATGCCATATCCTATCTTACCTCCTTCACAATGTCCTTCAGGAGCCTCTTCATCTGAGGGGAACGCATGAGGACGGCCATTAGTCGGAAAGCTCTTACTTACGACCTCGGAGCGAGCTCCGGTAGGCTGGACGCCCTCAACACCTGTGCCGGTAGGCACGTTAGTTCGTGCCGAGGACAGACTCTTGGAGGAGGAACTCGATGAACCCTTACCCCCTGGGGTAAAAGAATAGGATGAACTTGATGGTCCTTCCGAGGACAGCAGGCACGGCCCCTCAGTTTGGGAGCCGGTAGCAAGGACAGCCTGATGTCTGTTCCTGGAGTGCCAGGAAGAGCCCCCTTGCACCCCTTGGCTTGGGTGCCGGTAGCCTTGGAGGCCTTGGTTGTCAAAACATGAATTCGAGGATCCCCGATCCGTGGGAACCCTGGGGTAGGAGTCGCCATGCTGTGGAGTCATGCTAAACACAGGGCCTACCTTGTATTGATCAGGGGTCCTGGAGACAAAGTCCTGAAGGTGGGGGAACAGGTATTGTATGGTCTTCCATAAAATAGATGAAATTGACTAGTTGTAAATGTGTACAGTCCCCCAAATAATAAGAACCTCATGTACCCGAGAAGCTGCATAAATTAGTATTTGGAGATATTTAAGGGTAGTGGGAGGCAATTTAATGTAGTGAATTTGGGGGGATTTTAATGAAGGCTGCCCAGATCTTGCAAATCAAATGGGATGTCATGCATGGGGTAATTGTCCATAGAATATGATCAATTGCAAGTTATTAACCCAAAGGACTGAAAAGACAGGGAGAGAATGGGCACAATTCTTTTCAATCATGGAGAATGCTGAATGGTCATAAGTGGAAATTCCAGGATATTGTTCTTGGACAAGGGGTCACACACAGTGCACATTAGATTACATCTTTGCATCTGAAACAATTTTGGGGAAAAGTGGAAGAGCAAAATGTAATGGATTCTGACCAGAGTAATAAATATCTAAGACTAACCTGTGATTTGGAGAAAACTGAAAAGGGGAGATTGCACTGGTACATTGAAGGCAAATGAGGTGAAAACAGTTGAAAGTGGTCTGAAGAAAATGCCACAAAATGTAACCTACATATATGAAATATTGCAGATGCGATATGGGCCGCTGTGTTCGGTATAGAATGCCTGATTCCGATTGCATCCAGAAATGTATGGCTAATGATCATCTGGTAAATGCTTTCTGTCTACAAATCCGCCTCAGGGTTCTTGTGTATCAGACCTTTCCCACTGGTGCAGGTCCCTCATGTGGATAATGGAAACGAGAGGAGGGTTATCCTTAGTGAAATGCAGACACCAGTGCTGCAGGGTGGCCCCGTTGGGGGATTGGAACCTAGGAGGGGACACCAACCACAGATGGAGACATCTCTTGACGAATTAGATTGACTCCATGGGGAAAGTCGAGAATTCGTTTACTTAGGGTTGATAAAAAATGACCTTGTAGAATATAGCTGGATTGTGTGAAAAAATATGGAGGCTCCTACATAGTGCGATTTCATAAAGGAGTACAGCCTAATTTCTATTCAGGAGAGCTGGGCAATGGACCCATTTGACTTTCAGGGTTACCAGACATTTTCTATACCTGCACTGAAAGATCCTAGGGGTGGGCCATGTGGCGGTCTGGTGATTTTGGTGGAAGCTGCAATTAACTGGCATATAGGGGAGTTGGACACAGTCTCCAGACCTGCAGCACTTAATGATACATCTTAAGGAGGGGGGCATTTCTTCTCTTGTTTAATTTCTATAATAGGCCAACCAAAGACATCAGAGGGAGTGAAATTGGATTAATGCAAGAACTCAAGACAATTGCAAGATGTGAGATCCCAACCAAATACATATTCTTGTGGCTGGAGCACTGAATCTTCAATTTCAACACCTCGGGGAGCTTGAAGGATGTTGGGATGACCAGGATGAGACCTGGGATAATCCAGATCTATCCTTGGCTTACACCAAAAAAGGCATCCTTGTGCAATGATTATCAACCAGCAAGAAGAACTTTTGCTGGACTAAATTCATCGACACCAATTGATTACGTTTTACTAACAGCCAAGGGTTGGGCTAGGGCGAAAACAACGTAAGTGCTACAGAGGGAGGGGAGTGACCATAAGACACTGAAATTGTGGGGAAGGCCAAACGTGCAATTAAATAGGTGAATCTGTGTCCTGACTATTATTGGGAATCTGGAAAATCTATGCAAGCCTGATATTCGAGATCACAAAAAGGTTAGGGTTTAATGACTTAGTAATTATTTTTTTAATTTGTATATGGTTTTTTAATTTTCTTTTACAAAAATTACATACATTTCATATATTTCAACAATTTTCAACAGTTATCAATTAATTCACAAACAAGACTAAAATACATTCCTAGTTAAAAACAATACATAAAAGGATGAATCCTTGCTATTTTCTAATGGAAAAAAAACCCTAATAACACATTGTGCAGATTACTCTCAGCTAACACAGCCGTTTTCAGAAATCCAATTCCATGATATAACCTCAACACTCCTTACAGTCAAATAGAACTTTTGCCATAAACCAGATTCTTTTTCATCAAAACAGTACAAAGTGGAAGCATGACAGGAGCATTCCTAAGTACACTTACAAGTAGCGCAAAGATTTTATCTTAATCAGTTCCACAACTAGTTACATAGTAGATTTCAAGTTGTCTTCAATTATCCTTAATAAATGCACCAAAGCAAAGATTTAACGGATTGCGATTCCCAATCATTCTATCCCATAGGAAATCCAAACAATCCACAAATTTGGGATTGACAAATTTTATCAAAAGATTAGTTCGGGGTGTTCTGAATAGAGGGCATTCCAGCACCAGATGTTTGAGTGTTTCCAAGGGCTCCTTGCAGTTGGGAAATCTACAATTCACATGTTGCGAGCTCATTGGACAACTTTCTCAAAGCTTACAACGTTCTCTAGTTCGAAATTGATTGAATTTAAAACATATAAAATACATCTGTGTGTACATGCAGGGAAAGATACGTATATATGAGCAACAAGGACATTTTTTAATGCGTGAATTTACCGTATTCAATATACGTACTATAGTTATTCAGCTGTTCAAGTGTGGTGATCCAATCCCTCTCAAACGTTTTTTTTTTTTATTTTACAAAAGCTGGCCTAAAAAAAGGTCATCATTAGTAACCAAGAGGTTGTCAAGCACCCTTTGCATCTGTTTTTGAAATAGATTAAGAGATTCAACACCTTTAGATTCAATCTCCTGCAAATCCTTATATAAAGAGTTATTCTGAGGGTTCAAAATGTTTGCATACTTCGTCAGGGAGCGCCATACTGCCCTGCATGAAAGCGAGATCATTCCTAGTTCATGGTAAATTACGCAATTAGGGATCGAGAGTGAGAAATCCAAAGCACCCTTAATTAAGCACCCATGTATAGAGTCCAAAAGTTGACTTGGGTCGAAAAACACATATCTAAGGTGTATATTATCACAGCCAGAACTTTCATTAATAAAACTTTTTTTAAAAAAAAAATCACACAACGGGTACAAGGAAAATCGGCAGTATTTGGCAAAAATGTACTTTAATTGACTTGCAAGTGGGCAGACTTTCTGAGAGAGACTGTCTTTCCACAGCTTAACTGAGGAGTTATTACTCAAATAATAGCCAAAATAGGTCATTTCAGGCACTTGAATGATTACCTCACTCCCAATCTTCCATTTGTAAAGCTTCAGCTTCCTTCCTTCATCAAATACGATCATATTAGTTTTTGTTACATCAGGGATTAAATTCTGAAAATGTGCATACATCTCAAATGCGTAGAGCTTGGCTTGAAGCACCGCTGGTGTGGAATCCAGGAGTATAATATCAGCGAATGCAAGCCAGTGCATTCGCAACACTCCCATTCTCACAGAATTCATTCCCATGCCTTGCCATTGTTTCTCCAGGTCGCATTGGTACAAATTAAAGAGAGTGGCTGCTAGATTGCCGCCTTGTTTCAAGCCCATGTATGTTCCAATAGACCCTGTAGTCGCGCCCTCCTTAGTAATCCTAACTTTGTAAATAGTATGATTATGGAGCATAGCGACCCAAAAGATCAGAGCTGCCAGAATTCCTCCTTCTGCCATTTTATTCCATAACAGATCCCTCACAACAGTGTCGAAGTCTGAGGACATATCTATGCTAGCCACATAGACAGGGGTACCCTCCCTTCTTTTTAGTACCCGCCAGAATGTGTGCTAATACGGTAGCGTTCAGGGCTGTGCCCATATCCCTCCTGAATCCTACTTGGAATTTTGACAAAATGACTTCGTAATAACTTTGCAGGAGCTGTAAGGAAGGCATGGCATCAACATAAGAACAAGTTACTTCTTACCTTGTAACGTTCTTTTGACGGGATGCTCCTCCGACGTATTCCTTATCTTTGATAATACATTTCCAGCTTTCTGGCCTGTGAAACTTTTTCTGTAGAGGGCGCTGCGCGTCGACGTCCGCCGCGTCGATGTCCCTCGACGACCACCGTATCGGCGCCGACGTCACCATGCCCATAAATAGCCACGCGCGGCATCCGTTGCTCAGTTCCGTTTTGTAGCATAAGAAAAGTCATGCCTGAATTGGTTATTGACCTTGAAGGAGCGTAAGCTGCAACCACAAGGGAAGTATTACTGCAGGGATAGATGGGAGGGGCGATGATGAAAACGTCGGAGGAACATCCCGTCGAAAGAACGTTACAAGGTAAGAAGTAACTTGTTCTTCGAAGGGATTGTGTCCTCTGACGTATTCCTTATCTTTGAGAGACTCCCATAGCAGTGGCATGTAATTGGAGGTAGGAGTAAGAATGTTATGTATCCCTTTAGGGATGGACCGAATGTAATACGGCCTTGCCAAATCTAGTCTCTTGACTAGTGGAGGAATCCAGGTTGTAAAATTTTGTGAATGTATGTGCGGACGACCATGTGGCAGCTGCACATATGTCTCGGACCGGTACCCCTCTTTGGAGAGCTGAAGAGGCAGCGATACCACTAGTTGAATGAGCCCTAAGATTTTGGGGTGGCTCTTTGACTGCCAGTTTGTAACATTCCAGAATGGCCAAAATAATCCGCCTGGAAATGGTTTGTTTTGTTATGGCTAGTCCCAACTTGTGACCCGAGTATCCTACAAACAGTTGGTCTGCTTGCCTGATCCTAGCCATTCTGCTGATGTAAAAGCTGAGAGCTCGCCTTGGGTCCAGCCTATGTAGCCTTTCTTCCTCTTTCCCCGGATGGGGAGGAGGGTAGAACGAAGGTAAGGTAATTTTCTGAGTATTATGAAATTCAGAAAACACCTTTGGGAGGAAATTAGGCTTCACCTGTGGGACAACTTTGTCCTTGTGGAAAATTGTATGTGGGGGTTTACAGGAGAGAGCTTGTAGCTCGCTCACCCTCCTAGCAGATGTTAGTGCTACCAATAGGACATTTTTAAGCGTGAGAAATCTCAGCGAACAAGAGTGAAGTGGTTCGAATGGAGTGCCCATTAGGAAGTTTAAGACTAAATTTAAGTCCCATAAGGGAACCTGGAATGGTTTTGGAGGATAAACATTAGTTAATCCTTTGAGAAATTGTATCACTAGAGGTAGTTTGAAATACGATGGTTCCTCCGCAGTGCGCTTGAAGATTGAAAGCGCTGCGAGATAGCCTTTTACAGTGCCAACTTGAAGGCCTGAGTTTGCCAAGTAGAGTAGAAACGATAACACAGTTGGTGTACCACATGAAAACGGGTCGATATTCTCTTCCCTACACTAGCTGCAAAATTTGTTCCAACGGCAGCGGTATAAAGACTTTGTTGCTGGCCTTCTGGCCGAAAGCAACACCTCCATGATGTCATCATGGAGATCCCAATCCTTGTACCTCACCCTTTCAGAAGCCAAGTGTGAAGGTTGAGGGTTCTTTTGTCTGGATGGAGAACCTGACCTCCCTTCTGTGAGAGAAGATTCTCTTTGAGTGGACGACGGATTGGAGGTCAGATGGACATATCTAGAAGGTCCGGGTACCACGTTCTCCTGGCCCAGTCCGGGGCAATTAGGATCATGGTTTTCCGGAATCTTCTCAACCTCCTGATCATTTGAGGAACAACAGGGACTGGTGGGAACGCGTAAAGGAGTGGAAACTCCCAGTCCACTACGAACGCGTCTCCTAGAGCTCCTCTCAGGGGAAATTCCCTTGAACAGAAACTATCGCACTTCCTGTTGGTGCTTGTGGCGAACAGATCCACCTGAGGGGTTCCCCAAAGGGCGAAGATCTCTTGAAGGACTTCCTGAGCTAGCTCCCACTCATGGGAGACTGTGCTCTGCCTGCTCAAGGTCTTCTCTCCGGCTAGGTGGACTGCCGATAGAGATTCCTTCCCGAATTGCCCAAAACCAGAGCTGCATTGCCTCTCTGCACAGTGGCAGTGACCCTACGCCTCTTTTGTTGAGGTAGTATATGGCCACCGGGTTGTCTGTCATTATCAGGACATTTCTCCCCTGTACTGATGGCAGGAAAGCTTTCAGCGCTAGTCTGATCGCTCTCAGCTCCAATAGGTTGATGTGTAGTCTGTACTCCGATGGAGACCAACGACCGCTGATGGTCAAGTCGTTGGCATGGGCTCCGCACCCCGTGAGTGAGGCGTCTGTGACTACTGTTATCTCTGGCCATGGTTGCCAAAACAGTCCTCCTTTCATGATGTTCTCTGGATAGGCCCACCATTGAAGGTCGCGGGCTACTTTGTCCGGAATCCGGAGGAGATCTGTCATGCTCCCTGAGAATTGCGACCACGGAGTTCTCAGTGCCCACTGAAAAGATCTCATTCTCAGGCGAGCCTCTGGCACAAGGAAGATGCAGGATGCCATGAGGCCTAGCAACCTCAAAAAGTCGAAGGCTGGGAGACGTTGGGCATTTTGAAACTTGACCATCTGCAGAATATCTTGAGCCCTCACCTCTGGTGGCGAGACTTTTCCCAGTGAAGTGTCCAGGACCGCTCCAATGAACTGGAGTCTCTGTGATGGTATCATCTGTGACTTGTTTAAATTGAGGGAGAAGCCCAGTTTGTGAAGGAAGTGGCAGACAATCTAGCTGGGTCTGAGCTTGTTCTGAAGATACAGCCTTGATCAGCCAATCGTCCAGGTAGGGGTAGACATGGATCCCTTCCCTCCTTAGACTCGCAACCACTACCAACATTAGCTTGGTTAAGACCCTCGGGCGGAGGTCAGCCCAAATGGCAGAACTCGAAATTGATAATGAGAGTCTCCAATTGCGAACCTCCGGTATTTCCTGTGTTTGGGATGGATTGGCAAATGGAAATAAGCATCCTGAAGGTCCAGAGATACCAGCCAGTCCTGGAGGGCCTGAAGGATCTGAGAGAGAGTTACCATCTTGAACTTGTCCTTCCTGAGGATCTTGTTCAATTCTCTTAAGTCCAGGATGGGTCTCAGTCCTCCGTCCTTCTTTGGTATGAGAAAGTGGGGGGAGTACCAGCCCTTGTTCCTGTCCGCTACAGGTACCAGTTCTATGGCACCTTTCTCTAGCAGGTTTATAATTTCCTGCAAGAGGAGCGGATCTGGAACTTTTAGAGACCTGTTCCCCGGTGGATGACTCTGAGGGATGTGTAGAAAGGGTAGGCAGTAACCCTGGGCAACTGTCTCCAATGCCCAAGCATCTGACGTTATAGCCTGCCATTCCGTCAGATGGTGAGTTAACTTGCCCCCTACAGGTGTTGTGTGGAAAGACCTCAGAGTGGTTTGGGGGCGGCTGATGCAGATGCTGAGGGTAAAGAGGCACCTGCTGCTGCGGCATTAGTACCTTTGGCCCGTCCACCACGGGTGGATCTCCTTTGGCCTCTTTGAGCCGGCTGTCCTCTGCCTTTCCCGAATGCGTAATAATAGCAAAGGACTTTCCTCTCCCAGAGGTTCCTGAGGGGCGAAAAGGAGTTTGGCGGATAGCAGCTCCTAAAGATTTTGCTGCTGCTTTAGATGTCTGCAACTTTTCCAGACTGTTGTCAGCCTTTTTTCTGAATAATGAAGAGCCGTCAAAGGGCATATTCAAAGGTCTGGCCTGTACATCTGGAGCAAAGCCAGACTTTCGCAACCACGCATGCCTGCGGATTGTTGTACTTGCCGCCATGGCCCTGCTGATACCGTCAGCGGAATCGATGCCAGTTTGAAGTGACTCGCACATGGCATCTTTGCCATCTTTAATAATGTTAAGGAATGCTTCCTTTTCCCCTCCTTCGGGTATGCAGTCAGCCGCTGATGAAGCACACTCCCACAGTGTGTGACTGAACCTGGCAAGGGTACGGTGGCATTGATGGACTTCAACGCTATACTACAAGCAGAGAAGACTTTCTTTTCCATAGAATCGTACCTCTTGTCGTCTCTATCCTGTGGGACAGTAGGGTAAGCGGTCCTGCTGCTTGATGAAGTTGCCGCTTGGACCACCAGGCTCTCTGGAGTTGGGTGTTTCGATAAGTATTCAGGATCAGCAGCAGCTACCCTATACTTGGCTGCTAATCTTTTATTGACAGCAGGGATAACTTCAGGAGTTTCCCAGTTAGATAGTAAGGCTGTATGGAAGGGGACCACAGGATCCTCCTGTGGACCTTTGTCTAATATGTCTGTCAGGTCATCCTGTTGAAAAACAGGCTAAGGCGCAGACCAACCCATGTATTCAATAATTCTTGCCATCAGGGTTCTATAGGGTGTTTCCGCATGTTCCCCTGGGTCGGCTTAACAAAATCCACTTCTGGGGAAGTGTCAAGCCCACTTGCCTCATGTAATGACTCCTGTAGGTCTTTCAACCTTCTTTCCTCAGAGGTAAAATCCTCTGAAACAGGTAGTGTGGTCCTCTGCAACTCGAAGGTTTCCTGGTCAGTATCTTCCCCTTCTTCATAAATTGAAGATAATCCAGGGTACTCTCACCTCTGTAATGGTATAAAACCCGTTTCTAAGGCAGAAGGAGCCAAATTTGTCATTATTGGGCGAGAAAACGTCGATGTCATCGACGCCGATGTGACAGGCTTCGAAGGCGTCGAGAAAAGCGGAAGAGGCCTCGAAGAACTCGAGAGGATCGGGATCCTACTTGAGGACATAGACGACGGTCTCGGCGTCGTACCAGAGGCTCTTGGAATCACCGTTGGCTGTGGAGCAGCCGTGGTAGTCTGTTTCATCAGCGTCGACGATGGCGTTGAGTCGATCGACCGAGGCGTCGAAGAACCCTTCGACAACGGCGTCAATGGCGCAGATCCATGCGTCGAAGGGATCTTCGGCGTCGAAGACGGTGCCTTCTTACGCGATGGCCCGTGGCGCTCTCGGGTGGAATGTTTCGCCGGGTGCTGCGACTCGCGGCGTTCTGATTTTTTGGGTTTTTCACCCGGGGTATCACCCTCAGCTGTCTTCGAGGGGGACGAGGCCGCTTTCTCGAAGACTCTTAACATTTTCTTCCTGAATTCCTCCCACTCAGCCTGAGAGCTGTGTTTTGTGGGGCAGGAGACCCTTTCTGGGGAAACAGAAGACGAGGAAGGGGATCTTCGACATCTCTTCTTTGAGTGTCTTGATCTCGACGAATGGTGGGAGCTACTTCGAGATCTAGAATGGGAATGTTTTCGACCGCGAGGAGACGAATGCCTCGACCGAAGAAACTTTTGAGGAGGTTTTGACTGACTTACCTCTCTCGAGCTTCCCCTTGCGCTCCTTCAAGGCTTTCGCCGTCATGGACATGCAGTCCTCACACTCCGAACAATGGTGCTCGGCTCCCAAGCACCACAAGCAGATCCTGTGTGGATCCGTTAGACATTTTTTTTACCACAGTCGCAACATTTTTTGAAGCCGGATCGCGGCGTTGTCGGTTCCGATGAAGATGCCATCGAGAACAAGTTGGTATTCGAGTAGATGTAGATAAGATTATCTGACTGAACTGAGCAACGATGTTCCGAGGCCCCACGAAGCGCGGAAAAACAGAACTGAGTAACAGACGCCGCACGTGGCTATTTATGGGCATGGTGACGTCGGCGCTGATACGGTGGCCATCGAGGGACATGGACTCGGCGGACGTCGACGCGCAGCGCCCTCTACAGAAAAAATTTACGAGGCCAGCAAGCTGGAAACGTATTATCAAAGATGATGAATACGTGGGAGGACACAATCCCTTCGAAAGACAGACACAAGTGACCACAATTCAAGGGTGTTTATTGAACTTCAAGAAAATGTATGATAAACGCCTATCTAAACCTAAATCTACAGATGGGAGCAAGCAACGACCATCAAATAATAACACAGACCTAGTGATGCCTTTGTCAAAATAAAAGGGCCTATATTAAAAAAATCTATTGCCAATCCTTGCCTCTAAATACAAATCGTGTGGGAAATAATGTTATGAAAAAGAAAGAAGTGTCCAAAATGATATATCAAGATTTCAGGCCACTGGCCTCCCTTCACCACGTTTTTAGCACAGGATAAGGCGGTTCACTCTAGCATGGCACTGTCTCTGGCTTGGTCAGCACAAGGTTACAGTTCACTCATCAGAATCAGGGCATCCGGACCGCAAGTCTCCTTGCTTCTCAAACGTCTCTTCACTAAAAGGACCCGATGCAACCAAATAGACAACTTTGTTTCCCTTTCTCGATCTTCACAAGTATTCACATCGGGTGATTATCCACTCCAATTGCCCCTCAACCGGGCTCATACTATTAGCATAAAGGTACGCACAGGCTTCCCTCTGCCGGGCTCGAGCCTGTCTTTCACCTTTCACTTTATCGTATGTTTGTGGGTTCCAACTTTTCGGGTGACTCACGGTTCACCCCCAGGTCCCCCTCTGCTGGGCTTAGATCCCTTCTACACAATTAGTCTCCCTGAGCCGGGTTCGGACCAACGTCAATTTTAAATCAAGTATCTAATACCTTTGAATGTGCACAGGGTTGGCTACACCAGTTGCTGGACCATTTTTTTTCACAATTGTTTTCTTTTAATGTGTGCACCCTTTTTTCGGTTGGATACTAAGACTTTTTTGAATGAGCACCTATGTGCTGCCCGACCACTCTGTCCACAGTATCGGATTTTAGCTTCAAAGTTCATTCACTCATCTGCTATCTTAATAATAATCTTCATACAATGTTGCCGCTTGCAACCTTGGTTTACTCACAGACAGGTCTGGTTTCAATCTCCCCAACTCACCGGTTGTGCTGATTTCACTGGTGATGCTTTGTTGTAGGAGCGAAGTACAGTACCACGGCGGCAAGCACTTCTCCTAGCCTTGACTAGCAGCATGGAAGAGCCCCGAGTACCTCAGACACACAATGCAGGATTCTTTAGCTTTAAATCCAGGTCTTAAGTTTCCTACTTATTAAGGCTCATGAAAGATGCGATTTGTTGGTGAAAAGGTCAAGGGTATTTCGCTCCTTGCAATCCTCTTCATTCCTGCAGTCTTCGCCTTGTATTAAACTGCCATCTTGGAACTGCTGCTTCCTCGTGTGCTTTGCCTTGCTCACAGTGTGCTTTTGTGCTCCGCCTTTTATCCATGTGGGGAAGTGTGATAAAAGGGAGGTGTGTACAATGATCAGTAATTGCCTGACCATTGTTGTGGGAAATGTCATGTATACGGCTCGGGTGTTAGTCCGTTTTCCCTCACAGCGAGTTGACCGTGAGAAAGTGTTTGTGTAAAAAAAGGAGAGTGGAAGGGGTTTGAGACCCTATGTATGAAACTGGGTAGGATGGGGTAAAGGTGTTACAGGGAAGGGGATAACGCCTGTTGCCGTCCAGGGTCCCACTTCCACTCCTCGAAGACCACCCATCCAGCGGATCCTCCCACACTGGTCCACTCCCAAGAACTGGATCCAAAAGCTATGGCCGTGTCCTGGCCACCTAGATGGCAGATCCCCGGGGACTAGCGGGTGAGACACTTTCAGGTTTCTCAAAGAGCATGTTACTGTCCCTTCTAGCAGAGTCAAACCGCAAACTGGTATGACAGAGATTGTAAAGCAGCCAAATACAAAATTACATTGCATCTGAACCCTACTACTGTAAAAGATACATTTGTGTTTTCTAGCTTGGGGTCCAATTAGAAGGCTGTCATTAAAGCTAAGAAAGAAGCACATGTGAGGACAGAGTGGGATCATTTATTGCAAGCATCCACTATAGGCGATTCTTGTGCCTTCTGGAAACGTATTAAGTAGGAAAGAACTATGAGGAGACACACATGCAGTGTTATATTATCCCTGAAGCATGGCAAATCCATTTTAAGAATCTCGATAGGGAGGACTCACATTCAGATACAAGCAAATGAAGATCGGAAGATGAGATACTTTATCACCTAGACAAATCTGCTAGTGGACAGTCATTTTGTCTTATTCTAGGCGAGGTGAAGGAAGCTGTATTATCTCAAAAAAGAGGGCAGGAGCCTGGCCTTGATAATATTGATCAAGTCAAGGAGGTAGCTGCAATCTGGGCACTTGTGTTATGGCATCTGTTTAATGTTATTAACTTAAATATGGTTCCTTTGTCCTGGCAATCTGCTGTAATTGTCTCCATATATATTGTCGATTTAAGGGCTGCTTTTGATGGGGTCCAAAGAAATAAGTTCTGGCAGGCTCTCAAGGACCGGGGGATTCCAGCACACCTATTGGTTATTATACAACAGCTGTACTCAGAACAAAGCGGCTGTCCACTGGGGTTTGGGCGGGGGTCAGGGGAAATACAGAAGCGTTTGATGTGGCCAAAGGAGTAAGACCGGGCTGTGTCCTCTACACCCCCCCCCCCACCTCCCTACGGTTTTGTGTACATATTAATTAATTAATAAATTTAGTTTTGAAATGCTTGGACCAGCCCAAATTAGGGAATGATTAATTTCCTGGAAAGTTCTTCGCAGATGTGGTTATTCTGGCCACTTCTCCCATGGGTCTAAATAAAAAAATGAATAGTTTTTTAAATAAATGGGAGGGCCTGCAATTGGTGACACTACAAAGACAAAACCTATGGGTTTCAGACCAAGGTTTTCCAAACACCAGAAAATGTATGTCGCTGTGAATGATATTTTGAAGCAAGCAAGAATATTACGTCTATTTTGGATAAGATTTTCAGAGAATGGACAATTGTCAATTCAGCTGTGTAAAGCACATGCCACCCTAGATAAATATTAAGGGGTGGTGAAACTCTTTCATAAAAGCCACGGTGGGAGAGCAATATCACCTGCTCTCAAGATTTATAGATCAAAAGCCAAAGCCTTGGCTATCTATGGAGCAGACAGTTGGAGCTATATTATCGTTGACCCCCTGAATCCAAATGAATATACATTCTTTAAAAAACTGCTACTACTCCCAAATAGTTTTCCAAACGAGTGTACATTTAGAGACCAACATCCCCCCAACTGGTGATTAGAATATGGACATCGCCAGGGCTTGTAAAATTCAGGGATGCATTATTGCATGTAATTAGTCTGAAAGGAAGAAAGTCTTTGCAATGGCTGAGACATGTGAAAACACTCACTGGAGAATTAGGAATATCTGGCTAACCCAACATCTATTGATAGGACTGTTAGGACAGATTTTCTGAAGTCCAGCTAAGGGCTTAGCAAAACCATTCAACTGAGACAGTACAAGACTCCACTCTTAGTATAAGGCTGTACCACCTGAGTATAGGGTAGCATAGACAGAGCAGCAAGGCTTATTTTGGGAGGGAGAGAGGGCAGTAGACACAGTACCAGTGAAATTGTAATACAAATGATCCAAAGAAACACTGAAACACTATGTATTGTGAAAATAAAGGATTTATTTAAATACATGTAGGTCCAGATAAATCTAGGGGTAAGCAAGTACTAAAACATTTTTAAAAAAAATCACAGTATAAAAACACAACACTATACTTGAAATCCACAGATACAAGTATAGACCTTATTTGGAACACCTAACAGTAGTTCTAGGGAAGTCAAAACCTTGTTATACATATTTAGTATAGGTCAAGCCTATTCTTTGGGAGTAAAAGACCAATGGTTACTTTCAGTTTATATTCAGTAATACAAGGGCAGTAGGCCCTTCCAGTTGTACAGTGACTCTTGGAACAAATCACAAACAGTCAACTGGACAATATACTTTTGGTGAATAGTGAAACATTTATCCTAGGTGCAGTAAAAACCTATAACTACGTTTCTCATAACACACAGTTATACCAGGTGAGTAACACCTAAGGATGTAACATACCATTACAGATGCTTTTCAAATCGGGGAACCCTAGGTTGAGGCAAGCAATAACTCTGGTAACTTAATTGGGATGAGACACAGCTAACACAAGGTAAGTAAAACCCACCTACTTTAACTTCACAATGAAGGGGAAAGTAAAACCCAATGTCACACTTTACTGAATAGTTATTCTAGGTAGGCAACAACCGAATGTAGACTTATTAAGGACGGGCTAGCAGTAAGTCAAGACCCAGTTGGGGGACACCCTTACAGTTATCCTAACAGGACTAACCTGGTGAAACCAACACATTACTTTTGTAAAGAGGCACAACCTAATCACAGAAGAGTAAAATACCTTTACATCTACTTTCTTTTAGACTGGCAAAACAGTAGCTAAGGAAGAAAAGATGTTAACCATACTTTTAAGAATAGTCCATCCCACATCTTTTGTAACTGTTCACTCTTAGAATTACAGTTACCAACCAACTCTTTACAAGTAAAACACTTGATTTCATTTCTAGGCAGAAGTCCCAATCCCTTTAAAGTCTTTCCCTTATTCTTGGAGCATGAGTGTTCTCAGTGGCAGAAGGGGGAGGGGAGGGGGAGTGGGGTCACCAGGACTAGTAACCAGCAGGCAGTGTTAGAATAAGTTCTTTAGTAGCAAAAGTCAGAGTTCCTTAGGAAAACTGGGCAAACAGGTACTTTACTTTTAGAGTTAGAAGAGGGCCCAGGGGCTTCACAGAAGACACCATAGCAGGATTCTAGCAGTGGGACTGGGTGCACTGGATGAGGGACCTCCCAATCACAGAAAACACCCCAAAGCTATACAGAAATCCCAACAGCCTTGAGGTAAGTATATACCCAAGCCAACACAGTACCTCAGCAATGAAGAAGCGATTGCAGCAGGAGAACTTCAGGGACTGCAGCCAAATACCCGGTAAGTGGATTCCTTGTCCTGGAGACTGAACACAAGACCTCAGAAGAGACTTTGCAGCAGGGATCGATAGAGGCTCTAGGCAAGATTTCCCTCGTGGCTGAATGCGGTTCTGCGGATTTGACGCCTTTTCAAGGAGCACAGAAGACAGAAAATCGCGGTTGGATTCTCGTCGTTTAAAAGGTCCGGCACTCTTGTGAGGGGACTTTTTTGACTCGATTCGTGTCCCTGGAAATACACCAAGATGCCCACAAAGTTTCCGCGAGATTCGGAATTTGTAAGACCATGCACCGCACAGTGGCTGGAGGTCCCAGGGTATGGGGTATTACGAGAACGCAAGGTCGCAGCAACCCGTGGGATGGCTCAAAATGCAATTCTTCTTGAGTCTAGTGGATTTCACCAGGCACTGGGTTAGGGTTGTAGGTTTCGGAGACCCCAGGTCGATTGGAAGGAAGGACTGCAGCAGGTTCTGGTTACACAGCAGGCTCTCAGGTCGCTGGAAATCATCTCCGCCGCTTTTCCTTCGTCATCCTCTTTGGTTTTCTGTTCTAGTGGCTGACATGACTTCAGCTTCCGGGTTTCCAGTATTTATCAGGAACTACAGCACCACCTCTGCATTCTCTCCCTGCATTTTACAAGAAAGGGGCATCTGGTTGTCCAATCAGGACAGCCAGCCCCCCACTGGGATTTGTCCCAGTTGAAGGAAGGCGTAAGACAAATGATGAAGTTTTCGACTCCTCCCCCACTTCCTGTGCTTACAGACTGACTGGAACCTGGGCGGGCTGTCCAGGGGACTCCCACCAAAGACAAAACTCAAACAAAGGAATTTCCTGCCCTGGATGTCAGGGGAAGGAACAAGAAATGACGAACACTAAAATGGCAAAAAAGAAGACAGGGCCATTTTGGTAAAATGAGCACTCTTGGGTGCCTTTACTGCAGCTGTGATCACAGCCTGCGGAAAAGGTGCACCAAATTAGTAAAAGGTATCACTGCCACCAGCCATTAAAGGTAAGCTTGTCACTGTTACAGTTTTAGTGTGAACGGGGATACATTGCATCTCCCCAGCACTCCACATAAGGTGGGGTGTGCTGGTTTCACCTAACAAAATGTAAAAAGGCATCCAACGATCCTTTCTAACCTTGGGAACTGTAGTTCACTCAAGGTTAGCACAAGAAAGTTAAATAGGGTGCCCCTAGGGCAACCCAGAAACAACAGGCACTTATTGTCAATAGGTTGTTAAACATGATAACTTTAAAAAGACACTATGGAGAGTCTTAAAAATGACACCCATAAAAAGAGTTAAAGATTAGGTAAGTGTGGAAAAAGGTTCCCACTCACTGAGGTATTAATGAAAAATATCCCACTAGAAAAGCAAAAAGTGCTGGGGTTGAACCAGGAAAGGAAGATTTACCAGCTCTGTGGAAATCTTACCTAACAAGGACTAGTATTGGTCATAGTTAAAAGTGCTTCTTTGAGATGAACCAAGAGACGGCTGCAGAGTCACACAATGGTCTAGGATTTGGCCCAGAGCACTTGGCGATTAAAATGACCTTTGGTTTTAAAAAGTACCTGGAGATTATCGAACTGCCTGTAGAGATATCTCTGAATATGAAACTAAGGGCTAATGTTCTTCCAGTGGCAAGCTACACTAAAACTTTGTGCGATTCAAACAAAAGCAGGTGCCCAGTCTGTGGCTTTGCTAATGAAACTTGAGCACTTCTACTTTTATGTAAGGGCTATAAGGCACTGCGATGCAAGTACTTAAAGCCATTCATTCATTTGGCTGGTATATGCAATTTAGCTCAGGCTTTTACTTACTGTAGAACTACCAATTAATTAAATGCAGTCTATTTTACTGCCAAATTTACACATGGGGCCTGGCTTTGTAGAACACGTTTTATCAATGAGGTGAATACTAAATTTTGTATGTAATGTTTCAGCCATTTTTATTAGCATGGTTTGTTAGAATCAGATTTTTTATTTAAAAATGGTATACTAGTGTACATTATATGTTACTCACCGTAGTGACTAACGTACTCCTAGTTCATAGTCCCCTTTCCTCCATACTGTATGGGCTTCCCTCGCTGGGGGTGGGAAACTTTCACCAGAAAAATTGTCTTCCCCTTCAAATTTAGATGCGTGAATGACAGGGCCCTGGGAGCATGCGCTCCCCTGACTCCGCCCACCGGCGCCACTTCTCAGCCCCCATTGACGCCTCAGCAATATTACAATTGCCTAATGACACAGGTAATACAGCCCTGGGGAAAAGTTACCCCTCTAAGAAAACAAGTTTTTCAAAACTGCCTGGCCAAATGCCAAATGCTGCATCAGATACTGGCGCAGGCATCCAAGCAGTATTGTTTGCAAATTGGCCAATGGGGAACCCCAAGTAGCCGCCTTGCTGATCGTGTGCCATGGAACGTGTCTTTGGAAGGCCACAGCCGTGGCCTTGGCTCGGGTGGCGCGGGCTTGCAGGTTTGCTGGCAAAGACATGTGCTAACCCTCATACGCTTCCCTTGATAGCCATCACCATTCACCTCGCTATTGAAGCCTTGGATGCTTTACAGCCTGGTTTTTACATGCCAAAAGTGATGAACAGGGCATCCGATTTAAGGAGGTAAAATCTTAGAGCAAGTTTGACATCCAGACAGTGCATCACCTTCTGTGCCTAGTCCTTTGATCTGCAAAGATAGTCGGAAGTACCATCTCCTCATCGAGGTGAAAAGATGACATGACGTTGAGAAAGGAAGGGTGCGTCATTAGCACCACCTTGTCCCGGTGAAATGTGGTATACAGCTCTGAAGCCACTAGCGCTTGTATCTCACTGATCCTGCATGCTGAGGTGAGGCCAACCAGTAGAGCAGTCTTTATAGTAACCATCCTGATATCCGCTGACACGACACCATGGGCTCGAAAGGCGTGTGGACCAGTGTGCCCAGCAGCCCGTTAAGGTCCCAGACCTGATGTTTTGGCGCTTGACTTGGGGATACAGTCTGGTCAGGCCCGCCAACGGCTTTTTGACCACCGGATTGGAGAAGAGGTCACCGCAGATAGGTACGACAGGTTGTGCCAGATGTGCGGAAAAAGATAGCACCTGGTCTAGTGTGCATGCCAGAGGGTCTATGCCATTCGCTTTGGACCAGTGACAGAACCTAGTCTATTTGCTTTTGTATCGACTCCTGGTGGAGCTGCTTCTTGCCCCCTGAATGATATCCAAGTTTAAGTGCAGACGTTTTAGGGTGACATGTTCAGGAACTTGGCTGCTAGGGTCCACATCTGCGTAGCGGGGTGTACTACCATGCATCAATGCTGTGATAGTAGGGGGTCTGGTCCCAGTGGAAGGAGGACTGATGGTTGACCCGACAGCCGGAGGAGTTCTGAGATCCAAGGTCTGGCTGGCCACTGCAGCGCTATTAAGATGAGAAGAAGCTTTTGTAACTACTTGACCTTGCAGATGACCCTGTGAATCAATGGGGTAGGAGGAAAGGAGTATGCACTCATGTCGTGCCACTGAATCTGCAACTTGTCCCACAGAGAGCCCCTGCCCCATCCAGGATGGGAACTGGTGGCATCTCCTGTTGCTCTTGGTGGCGTATAGGTCTACCCTAAGGGTGGACCCACTTGATGAAGACTTCCCGGAGGACATCCTTGTTCAACTGCCACTCGTAGGTGTCGACCCCCAGCCTGCGGAGTCTGTCCGCCACCAGGTTGGACTCCCCTGGGAGGTGGACTGCTGAGAGGAAACTGTTGTTCGATAGTGCCCATTCCCACACGTCGATGGACAGCCTGCACAAGGGAGGTTCGGGGGGGATAGGGAGGGAAGACCTAGTGCCCCCCTTCTTGATGTAATACAGGCACGTGGAGCTGTCTGTCTGAATGCAAACAGACGTGTTGCCTGGAAAGGGGAAGGATTCTTTGAGAGCGAGCGAGATGGCCATCTCTAGCAAGTGGATGTGCTCCAGTTCCTGCTTTGACCAGATTCCGTGGACACTGGTTGTCCAAGCTAGCCCCCCCCCTTCCCTCCAGGGAGGGGTCCATGGTAGTGGCTGTCTGAAGAGCCTGCCCACTAACAGTTTGGCCTCTGTCCTCCACCACGAGAGATCCTGGTGCAGATGCTGCAGTATGCTGATGAGAGCCGCTTGGGAGTCCGTTTCCTGATTCCAAGAGGCTGAGAAGTGCAGCTACAGTCGCCTCATTCTGAGCCTTATATGCAGCATCGCCAGGAGGCAAGCCGCCAATATTTCAAGCAAGTGTTGGTACCACCATGCCAACGTGACTGGTATGCTGAGGAAATGCCCTGTGGCCCTCTTGATTGACAAGATATTGACTTCCGAGGTAAAGCACCTCTTTACGCTTGTATCCCAAATTAGTCCCAAGAAGGCTAAGAACTGCGTGGGAAGTAACTGATTTCTTGAGGTTGATGGAGAACCCCAATTCGAATAGCATGTGCATTAGGCTGGCTTCAGTGCGCTGTACTCCCGCAGGGGACACCTCTCGCACAAGCCAGTCGTCAAGGTATGGATAAAGGTGTTGGCCCTCTGCCCTGAGCAGGGCTGCTACAGCATTCATTAATCTTGTAAAGACCCTGGGAGCCAAGTCGAGACCAAATGGGAGGATCTGGTATTGGAAATGAAAGCCCATGATCCTGAACCAGAGGAAGGAACGATGGGGCTTCCAAATCGGGGCGTGCAGGTAAGCATCTTTCAGATTCAGGGAGCACAACCAGTATCCCACAAAGAGTGTCTCCAATATTGGTGCTGGTGTAACCATCTTGAACTATTGAAGGGGTAGGGAAAGGTTCACGGTTGAAAAGTCCAGTACAACTCTCAGGCCAGCCTGGTTCTTTTTCTGTACGACAGAAATACGGGAATATAAACCCATGCCTCGCTGTGAGGCTGGAACCTCCTCCACCGCCTGACTCGCCATGAGCGAGCAGACCTCCGGCAGAAGAGTTGTTGTCGCCGTACCAATCAGTGGGAGATGGGAAGAGGAAAGAGGGAATTGAAGTATCGGCAGTCGGAAGCCAGAGGAAACCACATAGAATCCATGGGTCCGCAAACCTTGCCCGCCAGCAATAAAATGTGAAGGGCAAGCCTGCCCCTCATCTGAGAACTGTGCATCTGGATGGTACTGTTTCTTTCCTTCTGAGGCTGGTGCCTGTGAGGGGTACTGGAAGAACCCCTTGTGCGACAATTTGTGCTGCTTGCGTCAGTGTTTGATGGACGACCTGTCCGGCTGCCTAGAATGTCGCTCCCGAAAGCCCCTGAAGCCACCAAAAGGTACAACCGCTCTCAGAGCGTGGGTGACTCTGGCTATAGGTCTTGGGCGCAGACTGTTAAAATTGACAAGGATTTAGCTGTTTGGGAGCGGTTTTTCTTTTTTTTTTTAAATCACATTTTATTGGCATTTAATAGTAACAAGAGGCTTCTACAGCGTGTCAACTTTTGGGCAAATGCCCATCATAACTTTACAATCAAACCATACATCCCTTGAGTTTTTTTCTCCCCCCAAACCCCATAGTTCAAGGCGCGAAACAGATTGTCCATAACACTTCTCCTGGAACAACTCTGACCGGGCTAATGGCCGTCCGTGGTTAAACCAACTCCCCCAAAACTAAGGCAAAGTGTTACATGCTATGGATGGTTTCGAGCCGGGTCGTGAGACCCCATGATTCTCAGGGCGTTTCCTCTGTGTGGCCGAAAGCCTCCATAAATTGTAGCCAGTCCATCTCTATCTGGGCGCTCGAGCCCTGCGTAGCCGCTGTGAGTCTTTCCATGAAATAGATATCCTTAGCCACGGCTACCCACTTCCTTTTCGTGGGAAGGCTGGTCCTTTTTCATGTTCTAGCCCGAGCTGCTTGAGCTGCCAGGTGTAAAGGGTGCGTCAGGTCGGGAAGCTTCTCCCAACGTTCATCCCTTAGCTGAAGGCCAAACATTATTAGTATAGGATCTTGTGGGTAGACCCCCCCCTCTCCCGCCTCCCTTAACCAGCTCAGGACCTCAGACCAGAAGGCTTGAACCTTCGTGCACGACCACCACATAAGCCAGTAGTCGGCTTTTTCCCCACATCCGTGCCAGCACTCTGGGTCAATGTCCGGGAACATCCTTGAGAGGGTGATCGGGTCATACTGCCATCTATGAAGGAGTTTGACAGCATGTGTTTTATATTGGCAGGAGATGGACGTCTTAAACGCCCTGCTGCAAATACGTCCCCATAGCCCGTCCCCACTCCACAACCCAGGTCCCTCTCCCATTTCCTTCTAAGGCTTTTGGTCGTTCCCTCCCGGGGGATCATAAGGGCTCCGTAGAGGAGGGAGATGAGTCCTTTCATTTCTACGTGAGAATCTAGGATTTTTTCGACCAGGGTGAGCTTTCTTTGTATGCAGGGCTTTAGTTTGGGTTTCATTAGGACACCCTTGAGACGTAGATATAAGAGCGGGGAGAGGGTACCAATTCCCAAGGCCTCCTCAAGTTCCTGAATGAGGATGAAGGAGTCCTCCCGCACCAGCTGACCGACTCTGGCTAGACCTGCCTCGAACCAGGACTGGTAGTGTTCATGGCCTGGGATTTCCTCTAGAACTGGCGTGGACTCAAGGGCGAGGGCCAGATGGTCACCTTTTCTCCAATTCCCTTTCCTGCAAGTGCATTCCACATAGTTCCAAGGATGGGGTGGTCCCTGATTCTTTTGGGTAGTTTTTTCAGAGGGACCCATAACCATTCCCCCACGGTGAATGGGTGTAGGTGGAAATTTTCAAGGAAAACCCATTGTTTACTGGGGTCCTCCCTAAGGTGTGGGGCCAGGGCCCTGAGCTGCTCTATGATATATTCACAGGTCTGGGAGGGCTAAGCCCCCACTATCCTTGGGGAGGATGAGGGTCTCATATCCTATTCTGGGTCTCCGGCCCTGCCATATAAATTTAGTTATTCGTCTTTTGGCTTCGCTAAGGTAGGATTCTGGGGCCTCCAAGGGGAGCATCTGGAAAACGTACAACACCCTAGGTAGAAGGTTCATTTTTATAGCGTTTATTCTTCCCATCCATGAGATCTGTCCCTTCACCCAGCCCTCCATGTCCCTGAAGAGTTTGTCGAACAAAGGGGGATAGTTTGCCTGGCTCAGGTCTTCGTCAGGTCTTACTATATTGATCCCCAAATATTTTATACCCGTGGGGCAGACTTGGAGGCCCAATTCGGCTAGTTTTCTCTCTGCATCAGGAGCAAAAGGGAAGACCATGGACTTGCTAACGTTTACCCTGAAGCCCGAGATGCGGCCAAATTGTTCCATGACCTGCAGGGCAGCCGGGAACGATCTTGTGGGTTCCCTTAAGTGTGGCAGAATGTCGTCTGCGTAAAGGCCCAGTTTAAACGTGTGGCCTCCTATTTCTATGCCTCTCACCATCTGGGAGCCTCTGATGCTTTCTGCCAAAATCTCCATGGTCATTGCGAACAGGAGTGGGGAGAGGGGACAGCCCTGTCTTGTCCCTGTCTGTGGGGCGAAAGTACGTGACAGGTGGCCATTGACCGTGACTCTGGCAGAGGGGGCCATGTACATGGCTTTAATGGCCTGTCTAATCCCCACCCCGAAGCCTAGTTTCTCCAAGAGCCCGTGCCGGAATCCCCAGTCCACCCGGTCAAAAGCCTTTTCGGCGTCGATGGACACCAGAACCGGGTTGTCTCCCTTCCGTGCCGCCTCCCTCATGACGTGGAGGGTCGCGGAGGGTATCCGCCCCCTGCCTCCCCTGTATAAAGCCCACCTGGTCCGAGTGGATCAGCTCCGGCATATGGCCATCTATCCTCGTGGCAATGATCCTGGTAAATAGCTTCGCATCTACATTTAGGAGGGAGATCGGTCTGTAGGACCGACAGTGTGCTGGGTCCTTCCACTCCTTTGGAATCACGGTGATCAATGCTTTACCAAATGATGGGGGTGCCCTCCCTGTGGCCATGATGTTGGAAAATAATCTTGCCAGGAATCCCACTAGGTGGCCCGAGAACGCCTTGTAAAAGCCCGTCGTGTACCCATCTACTCCCGGGGCCCTTCCAAGCTTGAGGCCTGATATTGCCTTGAGTACCTCCTCAGTTATTGGGGCGTCCAGGACCTCCGCCTCCGGGGCTCGCAGGGTGGGGAGGGCGACCCCACCGAGGTATGCGCCAAGCATTTCCTTCTCTGCCCCCCCCCCCCCCTGTCACTCCCATACAGGGTGTCATAGAAGCCGGCAAAGCTCTCAGCTATGCCTTCGGGATCTGAAGTTTCCTCCTCTTCCCCACCCACAACTCTGGACACCCACCTCTCTGCCCGTTGGCCACTGAGTTTAGCTGCTAACATAGCATCTGCCTTATCTCCTTTTTCGTAATATCTTTGGCGTAAGTGTTGGAGTCCTGCCACAATTCTGCCCATCTCTAATTCCCTCAGGTCCTACCTTTTCCCTCTTGCTATGCCCAAGTCTCTCACCCTCTCCTCCTCCCCCTTCTCTTCGGACCTTTCCAATACAAGGATCTCTGACCTAAGTCTGTGAGCCACAAGCATCCTCTCACTTTTTTTGGAAGCCCCTCGCTAATCAGCCTGCCCCTCCAGGTTGCCTTTTCCGCCTCCCATACTAACCCTTGGTCAACTTCTCCAGTATCATTTAGTTCGAAGTATTCTCTAATCGCCTCTATCATTTCCTCTTTAAAGACCGCATCCCTTAGGAGGAAGTCATTACATCTCCACAGTGTTTTCCTAGGTTTTAGGCCCGAGATGCTAATGTCAGACCAGACAAGGTCATGGTCTAACCAGCTGACTGGGATGATCTCTGAGGCCTCTATTCTGCTCATGTGCTGGTGGCGCGTAAAGAGGTAGTCAATTCTGGTTCTCGTACCGTGGGCAGCTGAGTAGAAGGTGTATCCCCTCTCCGTTGGGTGGAGCTCTCTTCATATATCCACCAGACCCTTCTCCCACATTAGGTCCCGAAGCCCTCCATAAGATCGTGCCCCCCGGCACAAGGTGGGATGGCCTCACCACTATGGTCCAACTCCCTGTCAGCCCACATGTTGAAATCCGCCCCCCCCCCCCCCCCAAGAGGAGGAGCCCTTCTGCTCTGGTCAACACCTCCGCAAGGGCTTCTTGGATAAATCCCAGCTGCCCTACGTTGGGGCAATATATGGCTGCTAGTGTGATTTTTGAGTTGTGCAAGTTGCCTGACACTACCAAGGTTCTCCCGTCTTCCCGCTCCCATCGGGATACCTCTGTCAGTTTATGATTCCTGTGCAGAACAATTCTGACACCCCCCCTTCTTAATGTGGCCGGATGCCCAGAAGGTCTGGCCCACGTGGGATCCGGGGATCGGCCTCTCTTCCCCCTTCACCGTTCTAGTTTCCTGGACAAAGAGGATATCGGCTCCTGCATTATTCATTTCCCTCCCCAGAAGTGAGCGCTTTGTCGGGGAGTTGAGCCCCTTAACGTTGAGGGAGCCTATTCTGAGGGACTCAGCCCGGCCCTTCCTCTCATTCTGTATCATTAGTTCTATGCCTTGCATTCATCTTTTCCCCGGTCATGTGTAGATTGTCCCGTTCCCTTGTTGAGCTTGGTTCGGTCTGGGCCCGCGGGCCTCTAACTATCTCACCCTCCCTTCCCCCCTCCCTTCACAGTTCAAGACGCCTGCCAACGGGCAAGCCACCAGGGTGAGAGAATATCCATACCTTGCAGGACTCTCGAACACGGTGTCCCCGGCTGGGATTGCAAAACGGGTGTCCCTGCGTTTTCGGATCAAAAGTCATTGTTCACCTGGTCTTCCCCAGCTTCCGACGTGGGGATGTTTGGTTTTCTGAATTTTCTCCTGCCCTTTGTCGTCTTCCTTGTGGACCAAGGGCCCTGTCTACGGGGATCAGGCTCCATTTGTGTACCTCCTTCGTTCCCTCCCTCCGGGGAGTCGCTCTTGACCACTTGGAGGACATGTGTGGCTTCTTTGCCGCTGATCACTCTGTAGTCTACGCCAGCTCGCTCGAAGGAGAGGGCGAACGGGAACGACCATCTATATCTTATTTCCTGGCTGGTGAGCCACTGAGTGAGCGGGCGACAATCCCTCCTGCGGGTGAGCGTGAGGGTCGAGAGATCTTGGTAGATCCTAATTGTGTCCCCTTCAAAAATGAAGCTCTCAAGCCTTTTTGCCTTCTCCAGGACCTCCATTTTTTCTCTGTACCGAAGGAAAAGCACCACTATAGACCTCGGGGCCCCACCTCCGCCCCCGTCACCTCGATGCACCCTCTCCAGCTGGACCTCCTTCCCCCCCCCCTCCAAGGCAAAGAGTTGGTTGATCAGTCCTTGAACCTTCCTTCCCACATCGGCCACCGTCTCCCCTCTTTGCTGGGTGACACCAATTATCCGCAGGTTATTTCGGCGTTCCCTATTTTCCAAATCATCCATCTTCAAGGTCATGTCCTCATCTCTCATTTCGAGGTCCGTTAGTCTCGCCTCATATTTCATGTCCAACAGGTCTGTTTTGAGGTGGTTATTTTCCATTCCCTCCATTTTATCTTCCAAGGTTTCCACTCTTCCCCCGAGATCCACTATAGAAACCTGTATGTCGGTGCGAATCGCCTTAATTCCCTGAAGGATGTCCTTGAGGTCCTCATTCGTTAGTGGTGTGGGGGGCGGGTCGCTGCCTGAAGGCATGGTGGCACTGCGGGCCTCTCTCGGGGCTAGAGCGGTTTGTGGACGGCGAAAGCGTTGGAGGGAAAGGATTGCCCGAGTGGCCGAGGGCCTCTCCAGGGTGTCGCTCTCCGTTGGTGACCTTTGGTGCAATGCCTCCACGAGGCCAGCCTGTGGTGATCTCAGCACGTAGTGGTCAAGTTCTATGGAGTCGGGGCGTCGAGTACGTAGGCCTTGACTTGGTGCTGAGGAAGGCCTATGGGGCCTTCAGGTATTAGGGCTTTGGCCCACTTCGTTTTGAGGGCCTCCGCTGTGATGGCGGGAAGGGAGGAGGCGCGGGAAGCGGCGCCGCTGGGGGAGCGTGAGCCGCCCTGCTCCGTTTCTTTTCTTTTCCGCTTGTTTTGAGGGAGGGGGGGTTGCGTCCCGGGGGGAAGGAGGGCAGCACAGTTTCCTCAAATGACCCCTTCACCCCTCCGTCTCACCTCTTTTCCGTGTACTTAGAGAAGCTGGTGCTCCGGGCCTGTATTCCTCCTCCCGCTGGGGTAGCCCCGGGTTGGGCTTACGGGGACGGGTGTCTGCCTCGTGTCGTGGGCTCAAGTCCTTGGAGCGTGGGCATGGGGCCCGGGCTGTATCGTGGGCGAGGGCTCTGCTCCGGAGTGCGGGGCTTCCCCGCGATCGGCAAATCAAAATGTCGACGTCCCCGCGAGTCCTCTGCAGGGGGCTCACAGGTCTGTGCGCAGGGTGGTGGGGGCTCCCACTCCGCTCGGCTTCTTCTGAGCACCCTCGTACATGGGAGATAGCTCCCTCTGTCGCCGGGCCCCCGCGGGCCTACGACGGGCGGCGCTTGTCTTGCTACGGCACTCGCCACGGGCCGCGGGCACCGGACCCTCGCCACCCGCTCTGGGTTTCCTGGCGTGTATTCGTGCGCATAGGGGGGGGCACCCCGGTTTCAGGAGGGGGAGGCGGCAGTGCGGCCAGATGGTGTGCGCATGGGGCCCCGCTCGTCGCCAGTCCGCTGGCAGCCCGTCGCCTCTGGCGGTCCTCAGGGGGGCTGGCCCCTCGGCCTCGGGCGGTGCTGATTCCGGGCCCTTGATCGGGGGCTTCAGTGGGGGAGATGGCCCCGGTGCTGGACCTCCCTGGCTTCAATGTGAAAATCCCGGCTGGGGATTGAAAAAGGCCCACTAGGCCCCGCGAGGCAGGAGGAGCGCGAGCCTCACACGACTTGCATGCTCTGCGCCCCCTGGCGGTCTCCCGCTGTTTTTCTTTTTATCAAGCTCATCTGTAGTTGAATGAAACAAACACCCCTCACCCCTCTCGAATGGCAGGTTGGGAATGCATCCCTGCACATCCGGGTTAAACTTAGTTGCCTTAAGCCAAGATGTTCTCATGTTGGTGGAAACACAAATAGCCCTGCCTACGAGGTCAATATGTGCCACTGTCGACTCCATGATGTCCTGGGCTACTATTTAAGCCTCTACCAGGCCTGCCTTGAATCTCGCCTGGCTGTGGGCCAGAAGCTCTGGAAGAAACTCTGCAATCTGCCGCCATAGCTTTTGGTTTACCACGGCTAGCATTGCGTCCGCATTAGCCTGCTGCAAGCGCAGTGTAGCATTAGAGTACATCTTTTGCCAAACTAGGAGAACCAAAGTAGGTGTAGCCATAGAGGATTGTGGCTTAGCGTACATAGAGGCTGCCGCTAAAACCGAAGAGTGAGATTGCGGGTGCACCGACAGCACGAGGGAGCTCCCTCGGCCTACCGATATTTGGCATCCAGGTGCTTTTTGTAGGCTGCGTGGAGTGTGGTTTTACACAGCCCTTCTTTGCCAATGATAACATTTTTCTGCAATGGGATACCGTTTTCTGGGTTGACCGGCTGGTAAGTACCTCAGCCAAGACCCCCACCTCTACTTGCTCAGCTTGTGGCAGCGGTATCCCCAAGTATTCCACCACACCAGCCAGTCTTTAATGGAAAGCCCTAGCTGAAGAGGTTTCTTGATCTTCCTCGTCGTCCGTGTCCCCTGCTGTGTCCTGCGGGTCAGTCCCTGCTGGAGTGTGCTGTGGGCGATTGTGGCGTAGCGAAGGGCAACGCCGAAGCCGCAATGACGATCTGTGCCTGGGGTATTGCAGGAACCTGCAGTGGTATCTGCGTATGAACCACTGCAGCCGGTTGACGGGTTGCCGGAGGGAGCATGTCTTGGATGACCTTCACTGCACGGGCCTGGGAGGCAAAATCCCTTCTGCCCTGTCGCTGGTAGTGCTGGAACTGCGCTTAGGTGCCTCCTCGGGTTTATGCCTGGTACTAGATCTGGGCCAAGCTTGCACATGTTTTTATAAAGGGTCAATTCATGGTTTGTAGGTTGATGTTTTGTCAGGCACTGCACCACCACACCTTGTATATGGTCTGATCATCTTTTTGTCTCTAGTCTAATACATCTTCCTCCCCTACAAAAGCATGAACATGAGCTGCCGCGCAAAATAATGCACAGGAATTACAAGGCACTTACTACAGAAATTCTAACAGAATGCCTGTCCTCACTCATGTCCGCCACAACTGATTCCGATCATCCGGACCACCTTGTGGAAAAATATAATTCCAAAATGGCCATCTTATTGGATTCAGTAGCCCCTATGAAATTAAAAAGTATAAGAAAATCTAACCCCAAACAAAAATGGTTCTTACCACAGTTAACTATACTGAAGGCCACTAAGCGACGAGCAGAGCGCGCTTGGCGCAAAGACCAAAATTTGGCAAACAGAGTTATCTGGAAAACCCATGCCAAAACATACAAAGACGCCATTGCGGAAGCAAAGCGGACTTATTACAATGATCAAATAGCTTCAGCTGATAATGACACCAAGGAACTTTTTCGCCTTTTTAGGTCCTGGGAAAAACCGGAAGTTTTAAATCACTCAATTATCCCCACTAAAGAGGACTGTGTTAGAACACAAAAAGCCTTCTCTGATAAACTTACATGCGCCCAAGATAAAATTCGGAGGCAATTACCTCAACAAACCCTTGAGACAAACCCTACTTTAACTCAAGAGGTCAATTTTAACCATATGATCAATCACCCTGAACCACAAGAAGAGGAGCAAAAATCAATGGATACTGGTTTTAAATTCTCTGAAATCACATTGGCAGAGATTGAAAACATCATGAGAGTTATGAATCCTACCAGTTGTCCAGGAGACTTGATTCCATCGAAAATCATATTAGATCATCAAAACATCTTTGCACCATTTATGTGCAGATTTGTAAACGCCTCTTTCAGGCATTGTACAGTTCCACAAGCCATTAAATCAGTGGCTGTTACCCCCCTTCTAAAAAAAGCTGGCTTGGATCCTAAAGATGCTGCTAACTATCGTCCAATTACCAACACTCTTTTCTTTCTGAAACTGGTAGATAAGGTTGCTACCTCTCAACTTCAATCATATATTGAAAACACGGGAAGGTTGCACGAGAGGCAATCGGGTTTCCGCCGCTTCCATGGCACAGAGAGCGCCTTGGTCGATCTCCAGACGCAGATGCTATCACTAATTGAGAAAGGCAGATTAGGCCTGTTAATATTACTTGATCTCAGTGCTGCTTTTGATCTTTTAGATCATAAGATTCTACTACACAGACTGTGGGATACCGGCGGCTTGGCCATTGAAACTTAACTGGGTGAGATCTTTTTTAGAGAGTAGAAGTTCCAGGGTGCATTGGGGCGAGGCCTTCTCGGAAGTAGAGACTATCCTTTGTGGCGTTCCACAAGGAGCTTGTCTGTCGCCCTTGCTCTTTAACATTTATATTGCCCCTCTATGCAGAGAACTGGAGAAGTTGGGCTATTTTTTCACCAACTATGCAGATGACTTCCAGTTGTCAATGGAACTTTAAGGTGACCATCAAGCAGACCAACTCAAATTAAATAAGTTATACAGTGTAATAAAAGACTGGATGACCACAAACTGGCTATGCCTAAATGCAGGAAAGACGGAACTAATGATCTACGGGCCCAATAAACCGAGAGAGGGACTAGCTAAGGCTTTCACTGGCTTTCAGGTTGATGATAGCTTTATTGAAGTTGTTGGCAAGGTAAAAACATTAGGTGTTTATATGGAGGCTTCCTTGGATGCAGGCGCACACGTGGATGCTATAGTAAAAAATACCCAATATCATCTACGAGTATTGAGGCAGGTCGCCCCTCTTATCTCTGAAAACAACCGAGCCAAACTGGTCAGAGCCGTTATCTTGCCACGAATTGACTATTGTAATGCTCTGTTGGGGGGGGCTAGTAGAGAAGACGTACAGCAATTGCAGAAAATCCAAAATGCCTCTGTACGTATAATATACGGTATGAAGAGGCATGAACCCACCTCTAACGCGAGAAGGGAGCCACATTGCCTCCCAGTATCAGCCAGGATTTCCTTTAAATTATTGACGTTAGGTCATAAATGCATCTATGGAACAGTCCCTAATTATTTGAAGGACAAAATCATGATATATCAACCGACAAGAAATCTGCGCTCTACAATGACTAAGTCTGCAGGTGCCAAGGACTAAAAGCGCGTGGAAATGGACGTTCTTTCCCGGTGCTCATGGCTAAGGCCTGGAATAATCTACCGTTAGGGCTCCGTACAGAGAGCAATCACCTGGCTTTCCGGAAACTCTTGAAGACAGAACTTTTCATCTAACCTACATCTTCGGTTGTCCTCACTGACCTCTCTGCTTGTGATGGAGCGCTTGGATGCCTCAGGGCTTGTAGCGCTATAGAAATTTAATAACATAACATAACATACTACTTTACAGATTGATGTGTGGATAGTATAGAAGTACGAGAGGTCGCCAATGATAATGGGTAGGATAAATAATGCAAGGACTTAGTAACATTGTCTCAATGTGCTGTTCTTTATTATTTTATGAGATCAGCTTTCTCACATACAGCTTGTTTTTCCTTTGCTCTCTCAGGGCAACTGCCCCCCTCACAGTCTGATCATTCACATCTGTACTCCTTTCAGAGGAGGACTGGGAAACAAAAGCAGCCCTGGAAATAATTTTCAAAGTAGCCCCAGATTACACATTTTCAGCAAGCCATACCCTTTTCATATGAAAAATGAAACACAAAACAGGCTCAGCGTGCTGATGCCTACCGGGAAATCACCAGAGTTCCTGATGGACCAGTGCAGCCCTGACTTTTTTCACTCTTTGGTTTCTCATTGAATTTCCAAGCCTTTCACAATTCTCAGTTCGTCTCATGTTCACCTGCTTTTAGGATTACTACACAGGTTGGTAGTGTGGACGAGTAGCCAGGCTTATCTCAAGAGGGGTCAATGTGAGCTGTAAGGGAGTTACACAGAGGTTCACAGTGACAAGTATTCAAGCAGACACTTACACACAGGGTTTCTCGATAAAACAATTATTAATTTACCAGTCAGTTAATGTAAGCCTTCAGAAGGGAGCACTATAAAACACCACACAAATATACTTCAAAATTTCACAATCTCTAGTTCAGAATCAGTAAATACCGATTTGGGATGGCAGAGACCAACTAACACACAGGGATTTTATTCAAAAACACATTACCTCAACCGCGGGTATGCGTCCTTTCTGTTATCAGAAAAACATTTTAACACACAAAACAGAGTAAGGAACAATGAGCTTCACCGAAGCTGTTTATTTTATTGTGCTTTTAATTCAGCCCTAGCTCTTTCCCTACAGGGGATACACTATTCTAGCCCTGCATGGTGTTTCTGTCCCTAGGAAGCGCTAATGCGCCGACTACAGGCAGGGAATACATGGGGACTATTCTCACCCTATGTCAAAAGAAATGGAAAAATTCTTCACAATGAAGTTGCACAATACATTTTGTACATACAGATTTCATACAGCTATGGGTAGTTAGCCCAAATAGTTAAAAACAAAGCAGTTGCGGGAAAAACCATTTCCCGGCTGCACCCTTGGATAAAACAGGCAGGTCACGTGGGACTCAGCGTCAGATAATCTGACAATTTAATTGCCCTCCGTGAGGTGTGTCTGGTTGATCCAGGAGTAATTTCTAAAACATTTGTCAAGGGTATAAGTGTCGCACACGATCTCAGCACAACATGCACTCCATACTAAGCTCTTTTTTTGAGGTGCATAACTCATTCTCCTATGCGAGAATCCATGACATATCTATAAAAAGACAACAAATTCTGTAACATTGATTCAAACAATTTGTGTCTAAAAATGCATGTGTCCATTTGTGTCACTTTAAATGAGGTGACATCTGTGTGTTTGGTCGACCGGTTTCAATGATGTCTTGCGTGTATCATATTCTTCAGGACCCATTATTGCTTCTTTTGACCCAATCAGCAGGCCCCATAGGGGCGAGATTGCGACATATTCTGTGGATAGAACGTCAAAATGACTTCTCATATCTAGGGAAAAGGCATATAGCATTTCTTACTGGCTCTTATTAATAGAGTGAAATAATGGTACTTTCCAATGTACTAAATCGGTCAACTTGTGACATTAAAAAAGAGGCTATCTTCACCGCACCCATCACCATTACGTACGTGACATCATGTCTAGAATATGTCAAGATCATACCTGTCCGTCTGTTTGTATATGCGGAGAGGTAAAATCAACTTCAGCAGTGTTGCCACTTTCAAATGGTCAAGTAAGGACGCCTAAGGTGATAGTCTGCAACGTAAGAAGACTTATGTTGCATTATCTGTTTATGTGCTTCCAAGGTGACGCATCACCTTGTCCAAGAATGTATTTTTTCATTAGTAAAACTATTTACCTCGCCGTTCATCACAAAATCCCTTTGATGAGATGAGCTTCTGATGGTCTCAGAGCATTATTCATAATGCTCTTTGAAGGAATCCTGCACAAAGGGGAATTGCAGAGCCTTAATCGCAATGAATCTTGTCTTTGATATGTTATACTTATCCATTTCCTTTGTTACAGGGGCCATGCCCATATTACCAATACATTCCCCAAGTACTGGCCAATCGTTTGTCTTCCGATAATTGTGCCCCCAAGGGACCCCATTATGTGCACTTAAACACCTTAACTTCTCACATCACACCCAGTGGTGCAATCTTGTTTCATAATTTAGACCAGATTATCACTAGGGCTAAAGCCCATTTCTACTTCCAAGGACGCGTACACGTCCACCTATTCCGGTTTTCATGTGCCCGAGTGAACCCCGTTATAGGAACTCACTCAGACTGACTCCACCAAAAGTACCCATCAAAGAAGGTCTGATAGTGTATTTCTAAGGAGATTGGTGCGAAACTAGGAACCCGTTGCCATTTGTTCTAACGCGAACATGCACATAATCTAACACGCGAATCCCAATAGATCTTACTTGTTACATCCTTGTTGCCCCTTCAGGACTGCTTCCGTTTTGTTTGAAATGGGACGTTCCTCGCAGTAAATGCTAATGGCGTTCCTCGCAGTAAACACCGGTTCTGTCCTCCGCGTCTTGTACATACACTGACAGCGGAGGATGGTCTGGGCGACAGCCAATAGGAACCCACGGCCGGGTCACGTGTTCCGGCCACCATTTTAGGTTGGGAGACCTAACGTGTTCCCGCGGCCATGTTTAACTAGTAAAATAACATGTAGATGAAGGACCATTTAACATTGAATTTCTTACGTGGACACAGTGGCAAATACTGTCCTGAGGTGACGAACACCCCAAACGGGATGGGGTTAGTTGGTTCTCCCTACACCCATAGTTAGAATGGTAGTGGACAACCACTACCATAATTAAAGAATTGTTTGGGCAGATTTTTATTATTGTGACAGCAGTCACATGGCCCTCAAATTTTTATTAAGCGTGTGGGAGCACAACTACTGCACACATCAGACCAATTCCGAGGGAAAAGGAAAAGGGGGCACAAAGAGTGAATGCCTAAAAATTCTATTCTGACGCCAATTATATGACCCCAACTTGTGGCTGGGCGTGTGGAGACACGTCAAGTGCAAAAAAAGTGCAAGAAAAAGGGGGAGGAAAAAGGAAAGAGGAAAGGGGGGAGGGTGGGGGAAGACCCTGATGAGAGCGAGGTAGGGGCCAACTGAAGAAAGATGGAATGCCTAAAGATATGGAGTAGCCCTCATATCTATCTACTTCATCAAGGCCAAAGTGTTCCACTGAATTTCTTCATTTAGCCCGTTTCAGACTGTGTACAGACGGAAAATCCATTGTTGTTCCTTCTTCAAAAGTATGTCATGGAAATTACCTCCTCTACGGGGTGGCCACACTTTCTCGAGGATTGTCCATTTGAAATCATTCTCTGTATGTTGTTTTGCATTAAAATGGACCACAAGGGGTGCAGTGATTTTTTTAGTCCTTATACAGGACTTATGCTCGATTAAGCGTGTTCTGATTGGGCGTGTTGACATCCCAATATATTTCAAATTGCACGGACAGCTAATCAAATAGATGACACATCGACTATTGCAGTTTGTTAAATGCCTCTGCATCCACGGCGTCTTCCACCCTATGTCAATCGATACACTTCTTGTCGTCGGTTTGCACATACTGCACATTCCACATGGTGTATGTCCTACTGCAGTGGATACATTCCAGAGAGTGTTGTCATTTGCTCCGCACTTTGGGTCTGTTAAAGTGTGGACCAGACTGTCCCGGATGTTCTTTCTCCGTTTGATCGCAAAGGTGGGCGGTGTCATTTCTAGTTTACCGGTATTCAGAATGGGCCACAACCTCTTAATTTCTTTTTTCAAAGTATTAAAGATTGGGGAGTAGCTTAGGACTGCCACAATGGACGTACCTTGGACGGGTTTTCCATGTTGTTGTAGGGTAATCGTCCGTGGTATATTCCTTGCTCGTTTCTGGGTATCTTTAACAATTTTCTTGGGATATCCTCGCCGTAGAAGTTGCAATTTTAGCTCTCCAGATTGTTGTTGGTAATCAGCAACTTTCGTACAGGTCCGCCTGTAACGTACAAATTGCCCAAATGGCAGGTTATCCCGTAACGCACGAGGATGGTAACTTCCATAGTTTAACAGTGCATTAATGTCAGTGGATTTTTTATAAACCTTGGAAATTAAGCCGCCATCTTCTGCTACCACATGAAGGTCCAAGAAGTGTGTTTCCGTTTTGTTATGGTCCAGAGTGAACTTCAAAAAAGGGTTTTGTTCGTTGATCCATTGGTGGAACTCTTGTAATATCGCCTCATCTCCCTCAAAGATGATAAAAATATCATCGATGTACCTCCGCCACACTTTGATGTTATTCAAAAAAGGGTTGGTGGCGGGGTAGATGATTTCCTTCTCGAAGTTATCTACACACAGATTCGCCAAACTGGGGGCAAATGTAGCCCCCATTGCCGTTCCAGAAATCTGTTGATAAAATTGCTCATTGCAGAGGAAGAAGTTTTTAGTTAGGGCTATTTCTGTGAGGGCCGTAATTAATTCAACATGGCCCCTCCTGAGATCATCTCTATGTGAAAGATGCCGCCTAACCATCTCAGTAGTCTCCAATTGGGGTATGCTTGTATACAAGGATTCCACATCCATGGTTACTAGCCACTGAGTGGTGCTGTCGAAAGGCAAGTTGTCAATAAGGACAAGCATTGCCGTAGAATCCTTGACAAACAAGGTCATTTTCGGTATGTCATCCCACAGGAACCAATCCACATATTTGGACAGAGGTTTCAAAATCGATAGAATTCCAGACACAATGGGTCTCCTAGGAATTGGGGAGATAACCCTTGTGGACCTTAGGTAAGGCATAGAACGCGGGGATTCTTGGGTGTGGCTGTGTAAGAAACACAGCTTCTTTACTAGTCACCAATTCATCTGCTAGTGCTTCTTCGACCAAAGGAGCAATTAAATTGCAAATGGCTTGCGTGGGGTCTCCTGGCAGTTTTCGGTAGCTTTTACCGTCTTTCAAAAGGTTGTCAATCATGATCCCATAGTCTTCCTGGTTCATAATCACCGTCTCTATACTCTTATCGGCTGGTTTAATAATGATGGCATCATTCTTAGCTAAATCATTCAATGCTAGCAATTGCTCCTTTGTGCAGTTGTTATTAATGAAAGGCAAATTTTGTTCTAGTGCTTCTAATTTTTTGATTAGAGCTTGCTCAAAGGTTATTGACTCGGGTGTATTACTATATGACGGTGGGATGAACTTCGACGGCGGTCGGAGTCCAGTGTCTTCAGCCACTTGCGATTCTTGATGATCTGTGAAAAATGGTTTCAACCGAATTTTCCGCATGAGCTGTGTAATCTCAATGTGAGTCTGGAACGGATCATATCTGGCCGTTGGGATAAATGATAAACCCTTCTGCAGTATTTGTTCTTCGGCATCAGTTAGTTGGTGTCGTGAGAAATTCATAATTAGGGAAATGTTGGCTATGGAAAGTTCTGCCCTCTGTTGCTCCGCGTCACCCTCGGTGAGAACATCTGCCATCTGGGCCTGCCTCTGTTGCCCCCGCGCGGGCCTAAAAAATGGGGCGCTTGATTTTGTGGTTGCATGAAGCCCCCTCCAAAGTTTCCCTGATGCCCTTGTGTGTTGAAGTGTACCTGCTGTCTTTGTCGGCCTTGGCCTCTGTTACCCTGTCTCTGGGCACCGTTGTTCGACCCATTGCTAGAATTGTTAGAGGAGGCATAGCTGTTATTTCTCTGATTCCTATATCCGCCAGGTGGATTAGCTAGATAGGCATTCCGTCTCGCCAATTTGGCCTCCAGTGTATAATACTCCTCGGTTGTGTAGGGATATACTTTTGCATGTTCAAATGCTGAAAGATTTTTTCAGTTTGAGAATTTTTGTTGCCATATTCATTTCTTTAAATTCTTTGAGGGAGGCATCTAGTGCAGCCAACCTGATCTTAAAGGCCTCAATATCGATCAAGTCTTTGATTGCGGAAAGTTTGGTTTCCAGTTCTTTTACCAAATTATCTGCGATGGATTTTGCAGTGTTAATTATCAAGATGAGCCAATCACGCGTACATTTATTTGCAATAAATGACCAGTCCTTGCGGAACTGGAGATGTTCCAAGAAGATCCGAGGTTCGATCCTGATAATAAGGCCATTTGGTGCTGCATGGGCCCAGAGGTACTCAGTCATGAGGGCCCCGTGTAATTGGGCCCTAATGATCTTTTTTCTCAGGATCTGAACCTCATTCCATTCATCTGAATCGGTGTTCTCTGTCGTGGTGCATTCAACCCCAGGAGGGATGGATTAGCCAATATCCCTTCAACCAAGGGTAAGGATAAGGGTGGAGGGACGGTGTTTGTGAACCAGGAAGACTATGGGATCATGATTGACAACCTTTTGAAAGACGGTAAAAGCTACCGAAAACTGCCAGGAGACCCCACGCAAGCCATTTGCAATTTAATTGCTCCTTTGGTCGAAGAAGCACTAGCAGATGAATTGGTGACTAGTAAAGAAGCTGTGTTTCTTACACAGCCACACCCAAGAATCCCCGCGTTCTATGCCTTACCTAAGGTCCACAAGGGTTATCTCCCCAATTCCTAGGAGACCCATTGTGTCTGGAATTCTATCGATTTTGGAACCTCTGTCCCAATATGTGGATTGGTTCCTGCGGGATGACATACCGAAAATGACCTTGTTTGTCAAGGATTCTACGGCAATGCTTGTCCTTATTGACAACTTGCCTTTCGACAGCACCACTCAGTGGCTAGTAACCATGGATGTGGAATCCTTGTATACAAGCATACCCCAATTGGAGACTACTGAGATGGTTAGGCGGCATCTTTCACATAGAGATGATCTCAGGAGGGGCCATGTTGAATTAATTACGGCCCTCACAGAAATAGCCCTAACTAAAAACTTCTTCCTCTGCAATGAGCAATTTTATCAACAGATTTCTGGAACGGCAATGGGGGCTACATTTGCCCCCAGTTTGGCGAATCTGTGTGTAGATCACTTCGAGAAGGAAATCATCTACCCCGCCACCAACCCTTTTTTGAATAACATCAAAGTGTCGCGGAGGTACATCGATGATATTTTTATCATCTTTGAGGGAGATGAGGCGATATTACTAGAGTTCCACCAATGGATCAACGAACAAAACCCTTTTTTGAAGTTCACTCTGGACCATAACAAAACGGAAACACTTCTTGGACCTTCATGTGGTAGCAGAAGATGGTGGCTTAATTTCCAAGGTTTATAAAAAATCCGCTGACCGTAATGCACTGTTAAACTATGGAAGTTACCATCCACGTGCGTTACGGGATAACCTGCCATTTGGGCAATTTGTACGTTACAGGCGGACCTGTACGAAAGTTGCTGATTACCAACAACAATCTGGAGAGCTAAAATCACAACTTCTACAGAGAGGATATCCCAAGAAAATTGTTAAAGATACCCAGAAACGAGCAAGGAATATACCACGGACGATTACCCTACAACAACATGGAAAACCCGTCCAAGGTACGTCCATTGTGGCAGTCCTAAGCTACTCCCCAATCTTTAATACTTTGAAAAAAGAAATTAAGAGGTTGTGGCCCATTCTGAATACCGGTAACTAGAAATGACACCGCCCACCTTTGCGATCAAACGGAGAAAGAACATCCGGGACAGTCTGGTCCACACTTTGACAGACCCAAAGTGCAGAGCAAATGACAACACTCTCTGGAATGTATCCACTGCAGTAGGACATACACCATGTGGAATGTGCAGTATGTGCAAACCGACGACAAGAAGTGTATCGATTGACATAGGGTGGTAGACGGCGTGGATGCAGAGGCATTTAACAAACTGCAATAGTCGATGTGTCATCTATTTGATTAGCTGTCCGTGCAATTTGAAATATATTGGGATACAACCCGCCCAATCAGAACACGCTTAATCGAGCATAAGTCCTGTATAAGGACTAAAAAAATCACTGCACCCCTTGTGGTCCATTTTAATGCGAGAAAGTGTGGCCACCCCGTAGAGGAGGTAATTTCCATGACATACTTTTGAAAAAGGAACAATGGATTTTCCGTCTGGACACCGTCTGAAACGGGCTAAATGAAGAAATTCAGTGGAACACTTTGGCCTTGATGAAGTAGATAGATATGAGGGCTATTCCATATCTTTAGGCATTCCATCTTTCTTCAATTGGCCCCTACCTCGCTCTCATCAGGGTCTTCCCCCGCCCTCCCCCTTTTCCGCTTTCCTTTTTCCTCCCCCTTTTTCTTGCACTTTATTTGCACTTGACGTGTCTCCACACGCCCAGCAACAAGTTGGGGTCATATAATTGCCGTCAGAATAGAATTTTTTAGGCATTCACTCTTTGTGCCCCCTTTTCCTTTTCCCTCGGAATTGGTCTGATGTGTGCAGTAGTTGTGCTCCCACACGCTTAATAAAAATTTGAGGGCCATGTGACTGCTGTCACAATAATAAAAATCTGCCCAACAATTCTTTAATTATGGTAGTGGTTGTCCACTACCATTCTAACTATGGGTGTAGGGAGAACCAACTAACCCCATCCCGTTTGGGGTGTTCGTCACCTCAGGACAGTATTTGCCACAGTGTCCACGTAAGAAATTCAACGTTAAATGGTCCTTCATCTACATGTTATTTTACTAGTTAAACATGGCCGCGGGAACACGTTAGGTCTCCCAACCTAAAATGGTGGACGGAACACGTGACCCGGCCGTGGGTTCCTATTGGACGTCGCCCAGACCATCCTCCGCTGTCAGTGTATGTACAAGACGCGGAGGACAGAACTGGTGTTTAACGCGAGGAACGCCATTAGCATTTACTGCGAGGAACGTCCCATTTCAAACAAAACGGAAGCAGTCCTGAAGGGGCAACAAGGATGTAACAAGTAAGATCTATTGGGATTCGCGTGTTAGATTATGTGCATGTTCGTGTTAGAACAAATGGCAACGGGTTCCTAGTTTCGCACCAATCTCCTTAGAAATACACTATCAGACCTTCTTTGATGGGTACTTTTGGTGGAGTCAGTCTGAATGAGTTCATATAACGGGGTTCACTCGGGCACATGAAAACCGGAATAGGTGGACGTGTACGCGTCCTTGGAAGTAGAAATGGGCTTTCAGCCCTAGTGATAATCTGGTCTAAATTATGAAACAAGTTTGCACCACTGGGTGTGATGTGAGAAGTTAAGGTGTTTAAGTGCACATAATGGGGTCCCTTGGGGGCACAAATATCGGAAGACAAACGATTGGCCAGTACTTGGGGAATGTTTTGGTAATATGGGCATGGCCCCTGTAACAAGGAAATGGATAAGAAGAACATATCAAAGCCAAGATTCATTGCGATTAAGGCTCTGCAATTCCCCTTTGTGCAGGATTCCTTCAAAGAGCATTATGAATAATGCTGTGAGACCATCAGAAGCTCATCTCAAAGGGATTTTGTGATGAACAGCGAGGTAAATAGTTTTACTAATGAAAAAATATATTCTTGGACAAGGTGATGTATCACCTTGGAAGCACATAAACAGATAATGCAACATAAGTCTTCTTACGTTGCAGACTATCACCTTAGGCGTCCTTACTTGACCATTTGAAAGTGGCAACACTGCTGAAGTTGATTTTACCTCTCCGCATATACAAACAGACGGACAGGTATGATCTTGACATATTCTAGACATGATGTCACGTACGTAATGGTGATGGGTGCGGTGAAGATAGCCTCTTTTTTAATGTCACAAGTTGACCGATTAAGTACATTGGAAAGTACCATTATTTCACTCTATTAATAAGAGCCAGTAAGAAATGCTATTTGCTTTTTCCCTAGATATGAGAGAAGTCATTTTGACGTTCTCCCGTTCTATCCACAGAATATGTCCCAATCTCGCCCCTATGGGGCCTGCTGATTGGGTCAAAAGAAGCAATAATGGGTCCTGAAGAATATGATACACGCAAGGCGACATTGAAAACGGTCGACCAAACACACAGATGTCACCTCATTTAAAGGGACACAAATGGACACATGCATTTTTAGACGCAAATTGTTTGAATCAATGTTACAGAATTTATGTTGTCTTTTATAGATATGTCATGGATTCTCGCATAGGAGAATGAGTTATGCACCTCAAAAAAAGAGCTTAGTATGGAGTGCATGTTGTGCTGAGATCGTGTGCGACACTTATACCCTTGACAAATGTTTTAGAAATTACTCCTGGATCAACCAGACACACCTCACGGAGGGCAATTCAATTGTCAGATTATCTGACGCTGAGTCCCACGTGACCTGCCTGTTTTATCCAAGGGTGCAGTCGGGAAATGGTTTTTCCCGCAACTGCTTTGTTTTTAACTATTTGGGCTAACTACCCATAGCTGTATGAAATCTGTATGTACGAAATGTATTGTGCATCTTCATTGTGAAGAATTTTTCCATTTCTTTTGACATAGGGGGAGAATGGTCCCCATGTATTCCCTGCCTATAGTCGGCGCATTAGCGCTTCCTAGGGACAGAAACACCATGCAGGGCTAAAATAGTGTATCCCCTGTAGGGAAAGTGCTAGGGCTGCATTAAAAGCACAAATTAAAAAGCTTCGGTGAAGCTCATTGTTCCTTACTCTGTTTTGTGTGTTAAAATACAGCAAAGACCTACACCCACAGGAGACTTCAATTGCTAGCGTGCTGTTGAAATTAATTATTACTGTTGGCATTCAGATTTAGTTAAGAGCAAGCAAAAAGGGAAAGATTATTAGAGCAAACAAGATACCACAAATATTTCTTAAGCAGGCAAATACTTTCAGATCCCCCAAAAAGAGTCATTCATTTAAAACAGGCTAAGCCAAAGTCAATAGGCGAGAGTCTATATGGGCTGAAGCACAAGCTAAGTAGCAAAGTATTTGCAGAATGTTTCAGAAGTCTGAAGAAAAAGATTAATCAATGTAGGGCCACAAGCTGTTAGACTTGTGAGTAGTAGAACATGCAAGCAACTCTACAGCAAGAGGTAAGTTCTCTTAGACTTTGTACAGTACCTTTAAAATGAAGAAAAGATGCAGCAGATGACTCTTGTTCCTGTGCAGCTCTGAAGATCACTGTTCCTGGGCCTCAGTCGTGGGGACAAGAGGGAGGACGTCGCGGGACTCCTGCACTGGACTGGGACGGTCAAAACTCTCAACCGGCAAACTTCACCTTCAGTGGCTGTTCTGTGTTTCAGCTCCTTACTTCTACCACCAATAGCAACACTGGTTCCCGACTGTCGAGATGGACTTTCTTTGCTTCTGGGGTCCTGCACTCGGGTGAGGGGGCTCAGGCTCCGTTAGTCCTGCTTCCTGAGAGTCCAGAGGATCTTCCGGGAGCTCTTGGCCAACCTCAAAGCAATGCACACAAACTGGTGTTCCACTCCCTGGCTCTACGGTTTCCAGCAGCAACTCTCTGGAAATTTAACCAGCTCCGAGATGGATGTCCAGGTGGCTTACTTTGGAGTCGATTGGTCCGACCAACTCAAGGTGAGAGGTCGTCCTTGCAGGGGCTTCTCTGTCGATGCAAACTTGGTGTTTTGGCACTGCTTCAGGGCTTCACCAGGCAAACCAACGGTTCAGGAGTTGCAGCAGGTGTCCTCTACAAGTTGTTCTTCGATTCCTTCGTCCAGTGGTCGACTCTGCCTTCCAAGCCAAAAGACTCGCCTCTTATACTGTTCTCTCCCTTTCATTCCAGCCTGGCTGTCAGTCACCCAGCAGGGTGGCTGTCCTTGCCAGCCAGCCAGCCAGCCAGCCAATCATCACAGAGTGCATTTGGGTCTCCTAGGAGACTAAGCACAAGGAGTTTCAGGCACCTCCCTCACTTCCTGTCTACCGCAGACACCCTGGAGCCAGAGGTGGGCTTCACTCATGAATCCCGCCAAAGGCAAAACAAATGGACCAAACCTGGTTTGGCGCACAGAGTAAATCTCAAAATCTCAAGAAGGACCTTTCCACAAAGACATGGCGAAAAAAGACGACTAGGGCCATTTTGACAAAAATTGCACCCTTGGGAGCTTTTATGCAGCTGCGAACGCAGCTGTGGTAAACGCACACCACGGTAGTAAAAACGAAACCACTGCCACCAGCCATTCAATGAGGAAAGGGTAACCTAAACATGTTACATGAGAGGCTAGACAAAAGGGGATATTAGGTAACCCCTCCAGCACCCTATTGTAAAATAGTGTGTGCTGGGTCTAGAAAGTTACAAATGCAAGTAAAGTCAATTTCACTTTACTGTTCTGGGAAACAGTAGTTTATCCCAGAGAAGGTATTTAAACCTTGGGGAAATCTAAGACTTAACTGTGTCACTGCACTAAAGGTGCTGTGTGCCACAATGTAAAAGATGATGCCTATGGAGTTTGTCAGACTCCGCAACCAAAAGAAACACACAGTACAGAGTACAAAAGTCACATTAAAATACATGAGTGGGGAAAAGGGGCGCCCACTCTCCAGGTTAAAAAAAATCAAGTCCTCAAAATCCAGCAAAGATGCTGGGCGTCTCTTTCCAAACTCATCAGCTTTGCTCCCAAATAGATGTGTGCCGTCAAAGGGCATGTTTAGAAGTCTAACTGTACGTCTGGGGCAAATCCTGACATTCACAACCACGCACATCTGCAGATTACTTTACTAGCCGCCAATGCTCTGCTGATGCTGTCAGAGTGGAGACCGGTCTGGAGGGATCCGCACATAGCGTTCTTTCCATCCTTGATAAGGTTAAAAAAACCATCCCTTTCCTCCCCCTCGGGGATATGGTCAGCTGCCATCGAAATACAATCCCAAAGGGTGTGGGTAAACCTCACCAGCATGCATGTGGCATTAGCAGACTTTAACGCTATGTTATCGGCCGAGAAAACCTTCTTGGCCATGGCATCATATTTCTTGTCATCACAATCTCGCGGGATTGTGGGATATGCATTATGCTTGCCAGAAGAAGTTGCAGCCTGTACTACCAGGCTTTCTGGTGTTGGGTGCTCTGAAAATAGAGGATCCGTAGCTGATGCTCTATATTTAGCTGTAAATCTTTTGTTAACTGCAGGGATAACCTCAGGTGTTTCCCAATTGGAAGATACCCTATTCTTTGACGAGTATATCAGTTAGGTCATCCTGCTCGAAAACAGGTGTGGTTCTAGACCACCCCATGTACTCCATCACTCAGTCATAAGCATTCTATAATTGCTTTCAGCATGATCACCTGGGTCAGGTCTACCAAATTCAGCTTCCGGCAAAGTGTCAATTACACTCGCCTCATGCAGAGTGTCCTGCAGATGTTTCATTCTAGATTCTTCCGACACCAGTTCTTCTGGAACAGGTGGTGTCCCATATGCAAGACCAAAATGTCTTTCCTCTTCAGATGATTCTGCATCCTCAGATTGAGGAGAGGGTTTTGAAATATTCTGAGCGAGGTTGTGGTGTGTAATTTTTCTCAACTGTAGAAGGTGGCACTATAGCTATTAGAGCAGAAATTGTTGAAATAGTCGACGATGACATCAACTGCTTCGATGAATTCTTCAACAGCTTCAAAGTCATCGATGGAGTCTGCAGTAATGTCGCCATCTTTGACGAAAGCGAAGAAAGTGTCTTACACGGCGTTGAGGACACGCGAGGCGTAAGTGGTTCCTCCTTCGATGAGGGCGCTGAGGGCATTGATGACATACTCTTCGGCTTTACCGTATGGGTCGGCATTGATGACTTCTTATGCATCAGAGGCTTTGTCTCGACTCAAGGGTTTTTCACGCTCGAGGAGTTTCCCCAGCCGAGGTCTAGGACTCACGGCTCCAGTGTTTTCCAGGTGTTTCTCGTGGTGCATTGCATCTAGGTGTCTTTGAGGGGGGCAAGGATGCGTTCTCGAACACCTTTAACATACTTTTACGGAATTCCTCCCACTGTTCCAGGGTACTGTGCTTCGAAGGACAAATTACCCTCTCTGGTGAACTGGAGGATGAGGTGGACGGCGACCTATGGCGCCTTTTCTTGCCATGTTTCGAAGAGTTAGAATGATGTGATCCATTTTTTTGACGAGGAGACAAAGCCCTCGACTCGTCGGAAGACATGCGTTTGAACGGGGTAATGGATTTCTGAGGCTTACCTCTCTCCAACTTCCCTCTGTGCTCCCTCAATGCCTTGACTATCATTGACATTCACTCGTCGCATTCGGAATACGGATGCTCTGCCACAAGGCACCACAGACAGACCCTGTGTGGCTCCATCATGGACATCTTAGCCCTGCAGTCGCTGCATTTTTTAAAACCGGGCCGAGGTGTAGACGGAGCCGACGAGGAGGCCATCTCATCGAAGTTTAGTATACATTTTCACAGGAACCAAGCGTGTTACTGAAACTGTGAAGCGTGGAAAAACGGAATTGAGCAAACGGACGCTGTGCGCGCTTATACCTATGTGACATCGGCACAGAGGCCTCCGAGGGACATCGACTCAACAGGCATCAATGCACAGCGCCCTCTAATGGGAAAACAAATATTCCAAAGCAGCAAGCTGGATATTAGGAAATATCAAAAGATAAGGAATACGTGGGAGGACAAAATCTATTCGAAAATATATATATGATACATTACTCACCGTAATCATATTTCTGATGCTTGTATCTTCTTAGATTCACATGCTGGGCATAGACCGACATCTAGTGGAAGCTGCGGAGTATTACAGTTTGTTTTTCGGAACTCAAAAATGGGCGTCGACACAGGGCTTGCCAGTAATACTATCCCTAGTGTGACGTCCACTGTACTGATGATCCCTCACGCGTCTAGGACCCTGAGATTGTATTTTTTCTGGCATGAGGTAGCATGAGGAGTAGCGTGAGTATAGATAATCCAAGCAGAGAGACAGATAAGACTACAAGCATCCATGCGCCTTCCCTCAGAGGGGAGGAAGGGTGGGTCGCATGTGAATCTAAGCAGATACAAGCATCAGAAATACGATTACGGTGAGTAATGTATCCCTTCTGAGGCTTGTGGAATCTGCTTAGATCACATGCTGTGCATAGATTAGCGAGCAGTGTTAGAAGAAGGAGGTGGGATGTGAGAAGGGTCATGAGCAAATGTCTTAAAACCGCTTGTCCCACTTGAGTATCTGTCTTGGAATGGGTGTCAATGCAGTAGTGCTGAGTAAAAGTGTGAATAGAGCTCCAAGAAGCTGTTTTGCAAATAGTGTCAAGGGGTACATTTGCAATGAAAGCCAGAGTGGCCCCAATGCCTCTAGTAGAGTGGGCTCTTGGCGTGAAAGGCAGAGTTTTTTCAGAAAGAGTAACACAGCTGGATACAGTTAACAATCCACTTAGAGATGGCACCTTTAGAGACGCGATCTCCCTCTCTGCCTGTAGCTACGGAGACAAACAGCTGATCTGTTTTCCTTAGCGGTCTGGTCTTGTTTACATAGTAGAGGACCACCCTACGCACATCTAGGGTGTGTAGTTTCACCTCGGCCGAGCTTTGTCTTGGAAGAAAGCCGGAAGCTCGATGGACTGGTTCACGTGGAATTTAGAAATACACTTAGGTGAGAACCTAGGGTGTGTACGTAAAACCAGTTTATCTTTATGAACTGTAAATAATGGATCCTGCACTGATAGAGCCTGAATTTCACTGACCCTTCTTATAGCTGTTATTGCTACTAAGAAGGCCGTCTTATAAGTCAGGTGTTTGAGACTGCTTTTATGCATGGGTTCAAATGGGGGGCCCATGAGTTTAGATAGCACCACGTTAAGGTCCCATCCTGGTGGTGGGTTTGAAATAGGAGGGTGAAGTCTCTTTACTCCTTCCATGAAAGCTTTACCCACTGGTATCTTCCACCACAACACCTTGTTATGGGAAGTGGTGTATGCTGACAGCGCTGCCAGGTGTACCTTCAGTGAGTTAAATGCCAGTCCTGCATCCAGCAGGTGGAGCATGTATGTGACAATTGTGGAAGGAGTGGAGTCAACTGGGTTGACTTGCTTGTTCTGGCACCAGATAACAAATCGTTTCCATTTGTCAAAGTAGCAGTGCCTCACGCTTGGCTTCCTAGATTCCTTTAGGATGTCCATACACCTCTGAGATAATCTGAGATGTCCGAACTCTATGACCTCAGGAGCCATGCTGCTAGGTTCAATGAGTTGGGTTGACGATGCACTGTTTGACCTTGGTGCTGGGACAGTAGGTTGTACCAGCCCGGGAGTTTGATGGGTTAGCACACCGCTAGTCTGCGTAGGTGTGGAAACCACGGTTGTCTCGCCCGCATGGGAGCAACTAGGACGAGCGTCATTGACTCTGTTCATCTTGTTGACCACCATCCTGATGAGGTGTTGGTGGAAAAGCGTACGCAAACATCCCTGACCAGTTCATCCACAGGGTGTTCCCCTGGGAGTCTGGCTGGGGGAACCTGGATGCAAATCCTGGGCACTGTCTGTTTTCGCTTGTGGCGAATAGGTCTATAGTGGGGAAACCCCACTGAGAGAAGATATTTTCTACGATTTCTCTGTGTAGACACCATTCGTGTTCCTCTGGGAGGGGATCTCTGCTCAAACCATCCACCAGAGAATTGAGATCCCCTGGAACATGTTGAGATGACAGGAAGATCTTCCGTCTGAGTGCCCATATCCAAATTTTCTGGGCAAGCTTGGACAGATTTGGCGAACGAGTCCCTCCCTGCTTGTTTATGTAAAACACGGCAGTAGTGCTTTTCCGTCCGGATCTACACTGACAGATTCAGCAGGTAGGGCTCGAACGCTTGAAGCGCTCTGAATACTGCCAGAAGCTCTAGCAGGTTGATGTGATTCTTGGCCACTGAGTGAGACCAGAGACTCTGAGCTGTGTGGTGGAGGAGGTGATCTACCCACCCTGTCAGGCATGCATCGGTTGTGACTACCGCCTGTATCTCGGGATTGTAAAAGGGTTTCCCCTTGGACAGATTTTCTCTTGTCCACCAGTGAAGGCTTTGTACCAGTGTTGGCGAAACGACCACTAGATCGTCCCACTGACCACTTGCCTGAGACCACTGTTTCGCCAACCATTCCTGCATGGACCGCATGCGTAGGTGTGCTGCCGCCACCGCCAGTACCTTGGTGAATACCCTTGGAGCCGAGGCTATCCCGAAGGGCAGTACCTTGAACTGGTAGTGCCGACTGTCCACTTTGAAGCGCAAGTACTTTGTGTGCTGGGAACATGGAAATATGAAAATAGGCATCTTTCATGTCCAATGTTGCCATGTAATCCCCTTTTTTAGGAGGGGGATTACCTACTGGAGAGTAGTCATGCAAATTTTTTGGGGCTTGACATACTTGTTTGCAGGCCTTAAGTCCAATAGTGGGCGCATAGTCAAATCATTTTTTGGCACAAGGAAGTAAGTTGAATAAATACCCTTGTTTACCTGGTGTCTCGGGACGAGTTCTATCACGTCCTTTGCTAGAAGATTGACGATATCCTCGAGGAGGATCTTCTGCTGGTCCAAAGAATGTATTCTTTGTCGTGGAGGGTGGTTTTGGGGACGCTCTAACAGTTCTATGCAGTATCCTGCGGACACTGGACAGCACCCATCTGTCTGAAGTGATCCCTTCCCAAGCTTGGGTGAAGTTGGAAATGCGTCCCCCTACTGGGAATGTGTGAGAAGGGACCCTGAACGGAACGTCACTGTTTTGGTGGAGGCGTGCCGCCGCCTCTACCCTTACCACGCCCTCTCTTATTACCCCTGCCATAACCCCTGGGCAGACTGCTGGCTGTTGTTGCTCCATTGTGTACCCTGCCCCTGGGAATAGTTAGACCCTCTCTGGGAATTTTGTCCGTGTGGGTGACGAAAATTGCCATTCCCTCTCTGGTTACGGGGTTTATTGTTTAGTTTGCCCGGAGATTTGTGTGTCTCATACTCGTCCTTGACATTTTTCAGCGCGTCCTCGACCGCCTTTCCAAACAATAGATCCAGCTCCACCGGTTTGTCTATCAATGAAGCCTGGGTTTTGGCTTTGAACCCAGACTGTCGCAACCAAGCATGCCTTTTGATAACAGTACCTTCTGCTATCAATCTGCCAGCGTTATCCGTGGCATCAGAGGTTGCTTTTAATATGCAACCGGACACGGCTCTTCCTTCCGCGAAAATCGTGCCAATTGGCTGTTTAAGGGTTCTGGGGCGGAATCTTTGAGTGCCGCAACTTCTTCCCACTGGTGGCAGTTGTAACTCACCAGTAGGGTGGTGGAGTTGGCAATCCTTGCCTGGTAGGCGGAAGTGGAGGCTACTTTCCTGCCCAAGCCATACATCTTCTTGCTCTCCTTGTTGGGAGGAGCTTCCGACGATAAGGGTGTTCCCGACCTCTTACGGGTGTTAATAACTACCAGGGAGTCCGGTTTCAGATGCCCCCTTATGTGCAGTGGGTCTGTTTGGGCAGCCCTGAAAAGCTTCTCAACTCTGGGGTTTACCGCCCTAGTGAGATAGGGATTAATAAGGGAAGGGTCTATCCTCCTTTGTATAGACTTAAGGATAGGGATGGCCTGGGCAACAGGTCTCCTTTCTCCCACTAACTCCTCGGGAAAATCCCTCTCTTCCTGCACACCCTGGGTGTCCATGTGGAAGTGTTCTGCCGCTCTGAACAACACTTCATTCAAAAGAGGCTGGTTATCGACAGGGGAGTCGGTAACCGGGGGTTCTTTATCTACCAGGGAATCCAGCCTGTAGGTTTCTGGGTTGTCCTCCTCTTGGTCCTCGTCATCCCCATAGTAGCCTGTCCCAGTTTGTTCTTCCAACATGCCCAAATCTGGATCCTCAAAGGGATGGATCTCCCTGATATTGAGAACAGGGCAGTATACTGAAGGGGTCTGAAGTAGGAGCTTCAACCCGGGACTTCTTACTTGGGGGTATAGGATCCCTAGGGCTTGAGGGAGTTGACCCGTCGGGGGTAAAAGAGAGAAAGTGTTCAGGGATTTTGGCGTAGAAATCTGCCAATGATGACAGACAGTCATGTCAAGGATGTCATCAGTAGACCACTCTCTTGAACTGGGAATGATTCTTTCTTGAAGGCCTTTCCCTGTCTTATCTAGACTAGACCTACTGGTTTGAACAGGGGTCTTTGGGATAACAGAAGACCGAGACTTGTACATCTGTTTAAGTGGGGTAGAGAGTCTTTGAGGTGTGGAAGTTGGCTGAGGCTGCTTCCTCTGTTTTTTACCTTCCCCGTGTGTGGAACAGTGTTTACCCTGTTTTTTCGCCCCTCTGGAGTCTTTCGACGTCTGGCGCCGAGGTTCGGGGGTAGTGTCCCTATCTCTGTGTAGTGGAGGTTGGGACTCGGGAGCAGCTGTTGCGTGGCCTGTTGACGCCGACTCCTGGAGTGCGGACTGGGGAAAGAGGTCGTTTTCATCTTCTGACGATCGAACCTCCGTTAACTTGGGGAGCGAGGCACTTCTAGCAACAGTGGATGGTTGCCTGGAGTCACCCTCCATACGCACCTTGTGGCAGCTGGCTAATAAGTGTAGGAATATATAAGAATGTACCTATATACTAAAAGAGTGTAGAGTATGCCCACCCCCCACTCTCCCTACTTGCAGGGCAGAGGCCTTCCTAGGCCCGGGCCGAGGCCATAGGCATTCCGAGGCCCAACTCCGTCATGCAGCTCTCGACGGTCAATTCTTTCTCCATGCCGGCGTCGAGTGTGGATGTTCGGTGACTCGACGTTGGGGTGGAGAAATGGGGAAATAACAATATTTTAGCAAAAGTATGGCTAAAGCCAGGGAACTCCACGGAATGCTTCTGACCAGTATGGCGGGAAAAAAAAAAAATCTGAGGGTCCTAGACGCGTGAGGGATCATGGGTACAGTGGACGTCACACTAGGGATAGTATTACTGGCACGCCCTGTGTCGACGCCCATTTTCGAGTTTCGAAAAACTAATACTCCGCAGGTTCCACTAGATGTCGGCCTATGCACAGCATGTGATCTAAGCAGATTCAACAAGCCTCAATATATATATATATATATATATATGGGATTACTCACCGTAATCGTATTTCTGATGCTTGTATCTGCTTAGATCACATGCTGTGCATAGGCCGACATCTAGTGGAAGCTGCGGAGTATTACAGTTTGTTTTTCGAAACTCGAAAATGGGCGTCGACACAGGCGTGCCAGTAATCCTATCCCTAGTGTGACGTCCACTGTACCCAGGATACCTCACGCGTCTAGGATCCTCAGATTGTATTTTTTCTGACATGAGGAAGCATGAGGAGTAGCGTGAGTACAGACAATCCAAGCAGATAGACAGAAAGGTAAGACTACAAGCAATCATGCGCCTTCTCTCGGAGGGGAGGAAGGGTGGGTCGCATGTGAATCTAAGCAGATACAAGCATCAGAAATACGATTACGGTGAGTAATGTATCCCTTCTGAGGCTTGTGGAATCTGCTTAGATCACATGCTGTGCATAGATTAGCGAGCAGTACCCGAAGAAGGAGGTGGGATGTGAGAAGCCTCATGAGCAAACAGGTGTCTTAGAACCGCTTGTCCCACTTGTGTATCTGTCTTGGAATGAGTGTCAATGCAGTAATGCTGAGTAAAAGTGTGAATAGAGCTCCAAGTAGCTGCTTTACAAATGGTGTCGAGGGGAACATTTGCAATGAAAGCCAGAGTGGCCCCAATGCCTCTAGTAGAATGGGCCCTTGGCGTAAAAGGCAGAGTTTTTTCAGAAAGAGAGTAACACAGCTGTATACAGTTGATAATCCACTTCGAGATCGCGCCCTTAGAGACGCGATCCCCCTCTCTGCCTGTAGCTACGGAGACAAACAGTTGATCTGTTTTCCTTAGCGGTCTGGTTTTATTCACATAGTAGAGGACCGCCCTACCCACATCAAGGGTGTGTAGTTTCACCTCAGCTGAGCTTTGCGGGTTCTGGAAGAATGCCAGAAGCTCGATGGACTGGTTTACATGGAATTTAGATATATATTTAGGTGAGAACCTAGGGTGTGTGCATAAAACCAGTTTGTCTTTGTGGATAGTAAAGAAAGGATCCTGCACTGACAGAGCCTGAATTTCACTGACCCTTCTTATAGAGGTAATGGCTACTAAGAAGGCCGTTTTATAAGTCAGGTGTTTGAGACTACTTTTATGCATGGGTTCAAAAGGGGGGCCCATGAGCTTAGCTAGCACCACATTGAGGTCCCATCCTGGCGGTGGGTTCGAAATAGGAGGGTGAAGTCTCTTTACTCCTTCCATGAAGGCTTTAACTACTGGTACTTTCCACCACGATACTTTGTTATGGGATGTGGTGTAAGCCGAGAGGGCTGCCAGGTGTACTTTCAGAGAGTTAAAAACCAAACCTGCGTCCAGCAGGTGGAGCATGTATGTTACAACGTTGGAAGGAGTGCAATCAACTGGGTTGATTTGTTTATTCTGGCACCAAATAACGAATCTCTTCCACTTGTCAAAATAACAGTGCCTTGTGTTTGGTTTCCTGGATTCTTTTAGGATGTCCATACACCTCTGTGGTAAAATGAGATGGCCAAACTATGACCTCAGGAGCCATGCTGCCAGGTTCATTGAGTTGGGTTCCCGGTGCACTGTTTGACCTTGTTGCTGGGACAGTAGGTTGTACCAGGCTGGGAGCATGATGGGCTCGCACACCGCCATCCTGCCTAGGTGTGGAAACCATGGTTGTCTCGCCCACATGGGAGCAACTAGGATGAGCGTCATCGATTCCTTGTTCATCTTGTACACCACCTTCCTGATGAGAGGAGTTGGTGGAAAAGCGTACGCAAACATCCCTGACCAGTTCATCCACAGGGCGTTCCCTTGGGAGTCTGGCTGGGGGAACCTGGATGCAAATCCTGGGCATTGTTTGTTTTCGCTTGTGGCGAATAGGTCTATAGTGGGGAAACCCCACTGAGAGAAGAGATCTTCTACGATATCTCTGTGAAGGACCCATTCGTGTTCCTCTGGGAGGGAGTCTCTGCTTAGGGCATCCGCTAGGGAATTGAGCTCCCCTGGAACATGTTGTGATGACAGGAAGATGTTCCGTCTGAGTGCCCATATCCAGATTTTCTGGGCAAGCTTGGACAGATTTGGCGAACGAGTCCCTCCTTGTTTGTTCAGATAGAACATGGCCGTCGTGCTGTCCGTCCGGATCTGCACTGACAAGTTTAGCAGATGGGGCTCGAACGCCCGAAGCGCTCGGAATACTGCCAGAAGCTCTAGCAGGTCGATGTGGTTCTTGGCTACTGAGTGAGACCAGAGACCCTGAGCTGTGTGGTGGAGATGGTGAGCTCCCCACCCAGTCAGGCATGCATCTGTAGTCACCACTGCCTGTACTTCGGGATCGTAAAAGGGTTTTCCCCTTGCGAGATTCTCTCTTGTCCACCAGTGTAAGCTCTGTACGAGTGTTGGCGAAACGACCACTAGATCGTCCCACTGACCACTTGCCTGAGACCACTGTTTCGCCAACCATTCCTGCATGGGACGCATGCGCAGACGCGCGTGGGGGACCAGGTAAATGCATGACGCCATCATGCCCAGTAACCGCATTGCTTTGCGTACCGTTATTTGTTGACCTGACTGATAATGTGGAATTTGCAGTAGTATATTCCGAATTCTCTCTTCCGAAGGGAAGGTCAACCCTTTCTGAGAATCTAGGATTGCTCCTAGGAACTGTTTTGAGGTGCTTGGCACCAGACTTGACTTCTTCTCGTTGATAGAGAAGCCTAATTCGTGGAGGAGGTCGATAGTCCTCTGAATGTTTGACCTGCAAATTCCTGGGGTTTCCCCCGTTATGAGCCAGTCGTCCAGATAAGGGTACACTGGGATTGCCTCCCTGCGTAGGTGTGCAGCTGCCACCGCCAGTACCTTGGTGAATACCCTTGGTGCTGAAGCTATCCCGAAGGGCAGTACCTTGAATTGGTAGTGGCGACTGTCCACCTTGAAGCGCAAGTATTTTCTGTGGGCTGGGAGCATGGAAATATGAAAATAAGCATCTTTCATATCCAAGGTTGCCATGTAATCCCCCTTTTTTAGGAGGGGGATTACCTCTTGTAGCGTGGTCATACGGAATTTTTGGGGCTTGACATACTTGTTGGCAGGCCGTAAGTCCAATACTGGGCGCATTGTTAAATCTTTCTTTGGCACAAGGAAGTAAGTTGAATAGATACCCTTGTTTACCTGGTGTCCTGGGACGAGTTCTATCGTGTCCTTTTCTAGCAGAATGGCGATCTCCTCGAGAAGGATCTTCTGATGTTCTAAGGAGTGTACTCTTTGTCGTGGAGGGTGGTTCCGGGGACGCTGCAGTAATTCTATACAATATCCTGTGGACACTGTTGACAGCACCCATCTGTCTGAGGTGATCCCTTCCCAAGGTTGGGTGAAGTTGGAAATGCGTCCCCCTACTGGGGTTGCGTGAGAAGGGACCCTGAACTGAGCGTCACTGCTTTGGTGGAGGCGTGCCACCTCCCTTGTTGGGGCTGCCTCTGCCTCTTCCACGACCTCTCTTGTTACCCCTGCCGTAACTCTGGGTAGACTGCTGGTTGTTGTTCCATTGTGTACCCTGTCCTTGGGCATAGTTGCCTCTTTGTGAATTTTGGCCGCGTGGGCGACGAAAATTACTGTTCCCCCTCTGGTTAGGGGGTTTGTTGGTAAGCTGGCCAAGGGATTTGAGAGTCTCGTACTCGTCCTTGGCATTCTTAAGTGCGTCTTCGACCGCTTTCCCAAACAATAGATCGGGTTCCACCGGCTTGTCTATTAATGAAGCCTGGGTTTCTGTTTTGAACCCCGACTGCCGTAACCACGCATGTCTCTTGATAACAGTACCTTCTGCTATCAATCTTCCTGCGTTGTCCGCGGCGTCGAAAGTTGCTTTTAATATGCAACCAGACACGGCTCTCCCTTCTGCTGAGATCCGAGCCAACTGGCCCTTTAACGGTTCAGGAGCAGAGGCTATGAGCGCCGCGACCTCTTCCCATTGATGGCAGTTGTAACTTGCCAACAGGGTGGTGGAGTTTGCAATCCTTGCTTGGTAGGCGGACGTTGAGGCTACCTTCCTGCCAAACCCGTACAGTCTTTTGCTCTCCTTGTCGGGAGGAGCTTCTGATGACGATAAGGGTGTCCCAGCCCTCTTCCGAGTGTTGGTAACCACTAGGGAGTCTGGTTTAAGCTGTCCTCTTATATAAAGAGGGTCAGACTGGGCTGCCCGAAAAAGTTTTTCGGCTCTGGTGAGGTTAGGATTCACCAGGGATGGATCTATTCTACGTTGGATGGATTTAAGGATAGGGATGGTCTGAGCGACCGGCCTCCTCTCTCCCACCAACTCTTCTGCGAAGTCCCTTTCCTCCTGTACACCGTGGGTGTCGATGTGAAAATGTTCTGCCGCGCGAGCGAGAACTTCATTAAGGAGGGGCTGGTTATCAACTGGCGAGTCGGTAACTGGGTCTTCGCTTTCTACCGGGGAATCTACTCTGTAAATTTCCTGCTCGTCTTCTACCTCCTCCAGGTCCTCATCATCCGCATAGTATTCAGTCCCGGTTTGTTCCTCCATAATTGTAAACTCCTGGTCCCCTTCAGGGAAAGGCTGTCCTTGGTATCTGGGGTGTGGAGTAGAGTATGGAGTAGAGTAAGGCTGCACCTCGAAGGGTTCAGGTCTTTCGAACCGGGCCTTTTTACTTAGGGGGATAGGATCAGAGGAGCCCGAGGGTGTGGCCCCTTGAGGGTCATACGAAAGGAAATGTTCTGGGTTTTTGTCATAAAAATCAGCTAAGGAAGACATCCTTGACATGACCCTGTCTATGTCTTCACTGGACCATTCTTTGGAACAGGGTATGGCTTTAGTAGGCAACTTAGAGGACTTATCAAGGGTAGCCTTGCTGGATGTTGATGTCCCAGTAGATTTATGTTTGTCTGTCTGCTTAGGGTGGAAGGATGGTCTTACAGGAGTGGAAGGCTGTGCTTTCCGCTGTTTCCCCCCCTCCCCGTGCGTGGAAAAATGTTTTCCCTGCCCTTTGGAGGCCCCAGAGACTTTCGACGCCTGGCGTCGAGGGTCGGGAGAGGTACCTTGTTTTGAGCGTGGGGCCTCGCTGGTGTTAACTGCGGCCTCGGTCTCCTGGAGCGCGGCCTGGGGGTGGAAGTCGTCTTCGTCTTCCGACGATCGAACTTCTGTTAATCTAGGGAGCGAGGCACTCTTGGCAAGAGTGGATGATTGCCTTGCGTCATGCGGCGATCTCGATCGAGAGCGCCCAGAGGACACCGAGTCGGACCGTTCTATCTGTGCCTCTTTCCGAGAAGTCGACGTCGTCGAGGTTCGGTTGGACTTAGTGTGCTTAGTGTGTGTAGGGTGTGTAGCGCTTGCGTCGCCGGGGGTCTTCCCCATAGCCGCCCTGCCGGACAACCTTCCGAGGTCGGGGACCTGCGCTCGGCAGTCTTTCGACGCCGTAATGCCCTCGCCGTCCGAAAGTACGGCGTCGCTGGCATCGCTGAAGGCGCCCTCCGCTGCCATGGCCGCCTGCCTGGCGTGGTGGGCCCAACGCTTTGTCGAACGGTCCTTAAGTGTCTTAGGCTTAAACCTACTACACGCTCTGCAGTTCGCTTCGGGGTGGTCCCTCGGCAAGCAGAGATTGCACGTGGCGTGCCTGTCGACCCAAGGGTATTTGCGGTTGCACTTGGGGCAGAATTGGAAAGGGGTACCCTCCATACGCACCTTGAGGCAGCGGGCTGGTAAGTGTAGGAAATATATAAGGTGTACCTATATACCAAGAGTGAAGAGTATGTACCACCCCCCCACTCTCCCTACTTGCAGGGCCGAGGCCAGCGGCCTACTAGGCCCGGGCCGAGGCCAGCGGCCTTCCGAGGCCCAGATCCGTCGTGCAGCAGCCGATGGTCGATGTCTTCTCCAGCCGTCGTCGAGGGTCGACGTTGGGTGGGGAAGGATGTCAATAAATAATTTTAACTTCAATAATTAGCAAAAGTATGGCTAAGGCCAGGGAACTCCGCAAGATGCTTCCGACCAGTATGGCGGAAAAAAACAATCTGAGGATCCTAGACGCGTGAGGGATCCTGGGTACAGTGGACGTCACACTAGGGATAGGATTACTGGCACGCCTGTGTCGACGCCCATTTTCGAGTTTCGAAAAACAAACTGTAATACTCCGCAGCTTCCACTAGATGTCGGCCTATGCACAGCATGTGATCTAAGCAGATTCCACAAGCCTCAGAAATATATATATATATATGATACATTACTCACCGTATCGGATTTCTGATACATGTATCTGCTTAGACTCACATCCTATGCATAGGCTGACATCCAGTGGAAGCTGCAGAGTATTACAGTTGTTTTCAAAACTCAAAAAAGGGACGTCGACAGGGCGTGCCAGTAATACTATCCCTAGTTTGATGTCCACTGTACTCATGGTCCTTCACGAGTCGAGGTCCGTCAGATTGTGTTGTTTCTGACACGAGGTTGCATGAAGTGTAGCGTGAGTACAGATGTAGTAAAGCAGACGTGTATCAGATAAAGCCCAGAAAACATCCATGCACCTTCGACTCCTAGGGAGGAAGGGTAAGCGCATGTGAATCTAAGCAGATACAAGCATCAGAAATATGATTACGGTGAGTAATGTATCCCTTCTGAGGTCTCTGGAATTTGCTTAGATCACATGCTATGCGTAGATTAGTGAGCAGTGTTTGGAAAAGGTGGTGAGTTGTGAGAAGGTACAGCAGCAGATAGAAGTTTTAGAACCACTTGTCCCACCTGTGAATCTGATTTAGAGTGTGACAATGCAGTAGTGCAGAGTGAAAGTGTGTACTGAGCACCATGTAGCTGCTTTGCAAATGGAGCCCAGCGGGACGTTTGTGATAAAAGCCAAAGTAGCTGCTGTACCCCTTGTGGAGTGAGCTCTTGGTTTGAAAAGCAGTGTTTTGCTTCATAAAGAGTAACTGAGCTGTATGCATCGGACTATCCATCTGGAGATGGCATTCTTGGAAATGTGGTCTCGTCCTCCGCCTGGTGCTACAGAGACAAACAGTTGGTCTGTTTTTCTGAGGAGTCTGGTCTTGTTTACACAGTGAAGGACTGCCCTCCTTGCATCTAGTGTATGGAGTTTTTCCTCAGCTGAGCTTATTGGGTTCAGAAAAAAAGACTGGCAGTTCGATCGATTGGTTTACTTGGAATTTTGAAATTAACTTAGGTGAAAACCTAGGGTGCGTTTTTAATACCAATTTGTCTGTGGATAACAAAAAAAAGGGTCTTGCACTGACAAGGCTTGAAGTTCACTGACTCTCCTTATGGAGGTGATAGCCACCAAGAAAGCAGTTTTGTACGTGAGGTCTTTAAAGCTTGGCTTATGCAAAGGCTCAAAGGGGGGGTCCCATGAGTTTTGCAAGCACTACATTGAGTTCCCAGCCTGATGGTGGGTTTGATATATGAGGGTGGAGTCTTTTTACTCCCTCCATGAAAGCCTTAATGACAGGAACCTTCCACTATGATACTTCACTGTGAGAGGTGGTGTATAAGGATAGAGCCGCCAGGTGAACCTTTATAGACTAACTCTGAGTCTAATAAGTGGAGCATGTAATGAAGAATGTGAGTTGGGGTACATTCTATCGGGTTTGTTTTGACTGGCACCAAATTACAAATCTTCTCCACTTGTCAAAATAACAGTGTCTGGTGTTTGGTTTCTGTGCCTCCTTGTGGGTATCCATACACGTTGAGGTAAATTAAGATGTCCAAACTATGACCTCAGGAGCCATGCTGTCAAGTTCAGTGAGTGAGGTTGAGGGTGTAGTGTTGTCCCCTCGTGTTGGGAAAGCGTGTTGGCTGGGAGCTTGATTGGATCGCACATGGCCAGTTTGCGCAGATGTGGATACCAAGGTTTTCTCGCCCACATGGGAGCAACTAGGATTAACATCTGTTGCCTATGAATCTTGTTCACTCTGTTCATTAACAGAGTTGAGGGAAAAGCGTAGGCAAAATTCCCTGACCAACTCATCCATAGGGAGTTACCCTTGGAGTCTGGTTAAGGAAACCTGGACGCGAAGTCTGGGCATTGTTGGTCTTCTCATGTAGCGAACAATGGTGTGCAGTCATATCGAAAAAAACATGTCGAATTACAATAATGTCGAAAAAATAATGTCGAAAACAAAAATGTAGATTTTTTTATTTACATTTTTTTTGGGTTCCGGGGGTAAAAAAAAAAAAAATACAAAAAAGGGGGGTTGGGGAACCCCCATTTCGTATAAAAAGCAACCAAAAAAGAAATGTGACTTTTTTTTCGACTTTTTTTTTTTTTAGACATGACTTTCGACATTTTTACATTCGATTTAATGACTATAAACCGCGAACAAGTGTAGCGTGGGGTAACCCCACTGTGTGAAAATGTGTTCTATGACATCTGTCGAGTCACCACTAGTGCTATTCTGGTAGAGGATCTTTGCTTAGCGAGTCCGCTAGGGTGTCGAGTTCCCTTGGAACATGTTGGGAAGTCTGAAGCATCCCCCGTTTGAGTGACCATTTCCACATGCTCTGTGCTAGCCTGGACACATTTCGAGAATGTGTGCCCCCCTGCTTTTGATATAGAACATTGTAGTAGTGCCGTCTGTGAGAATCTGTACTGACTTTTGTCAAGTGCGCTCGGAGGGGTGAAGCGCTTTGAATATTGCTATAAGGTCCAGCAAGTCGATGTGGTTCTGTGCTGTGATTTGAGCCCACCGACCATGTGCTGTGAGATGAAGGGGGTGGGCCCCCCACCCGGATAGTGATGCGTCTGTTGTGACTACCGCTTGCACCGCCGGGTCGTGGAAGGTTTTTCCTTTCAACAGATTTTCTTTTGTCCACCAGCGTAGAGCTTGTACATGCCGAAGGGTAGCACCTTTAATTGCTAGTGCTGGTTTGCGATCTTGAATCGCAAGAACCTTCTGTGCGCTGGGAACATTGAAATATGAAAATAGGCATCTTTCATATCCAAGGTTGCCATGTAGTCCCTCGCTTTAGCAGTGGGATTACGTCATGTAGCGTTTTCATGCAGAATTTTTGTGGCTTGACAAAGGTGTTTGCAGGGCGCAGACCTAATAATACAGGGCACATTGTTAGATCTTTATTGGGCACAAGAAAGTATGTTGAATAGATACTGTTTACCTGGTTTGTCGGGACGATTTCGACACCATTCTTTAATAGCAGAGCCTCAGCTCTTCAAGAAGTATGCGCTATTCTTCCTTTGTGGTGGTTCTTTATCGCAGGGGATGGTAGGAGGGTCGCTGTAGCAGCTCTATGCAATAACCGCCCACCCCGGTTGAATGCACCCACTTGTGAGAGTACCTGAAGCGGGAGGTCATTGCTTTGGGGGTGTGGATCCACCTCTGGAAGAGGAGGATCAGCCCCTGAAGAGAGATCTTCTCTTGCCTCTCTGAAAGCCTTGAGGATTGGACGCGTTTAGAACCCCAGGATGAACCTTGACCCTAGTTGTATCAAGAACCCCTTTGAGCATTTTGTCCCCTGAAGTGACGAAAATGATAGCCACCACTTTGACCTGAGGGTTTGTTGGTGAGCTGGCTCGGTGACTTTAGAGTGTCATACTCTTCTTTTGCACTTTTGAGTGCATCCTCTACTGCCTTGTCGAACAGAACATTTGGCTCGATCTGCATGTTAAGAACAGTCTCTTGAGTTTCCAGGGTAAAGCCCAACTGGCGTAGCCATGCGTGGTACTTGTTAGGTGTGCCCTCAGCAATAATTCTCCCTGCATTATCTACGGCATCTAAATTATTCTTCAGAATGCAGCTGGAGACCGCTTTGCCTTCGGTCACTGTGAGGGAGAGTTGCGTTTTCAATGGCTATGGAGATAAGGCCATTATTGCGGCTATGTCATCCCACTTGTGGCAGTTGTAGCTGGCCAGCAAGGTGGTGGTGTTGGCAATCCTCACCCGATATGCTGCAGGGGTGGCTACTTTCCTACTGAAAGTGTAGTGCTTTTTGCTTTCCATGCCTGAGGGTGCCTGTGATGATGCGAGAGGTGTTCCCACCCTTTTCCTATTGGTGGTAACGACTTATGAGTCTGGTTTTAATTGAGCACTGATGTACAAGCGGTCTAAAGGGGAGGGACGGAACTTTTATTCAATGCAGGGGTTTACTGCCTGCGTTAGGTTCAGGATTACCAAAAATGGTTGTATTCACCTTTGCACAGATTGTAATAAGGTGATGAATGTGGTTGCTGCTTTCTTGTCTCCCAATTTGTTGGACAACATCTTGGTCTACTTGTTGTTCTTGTGTCTATATCTGGAAGTGCTCAGCTGCCATTAGGAGCAGGTCATTAAACTGGATTTGGTTATCTACCAGCGAGTCTGCCACCGGCCAGTCTGCGAGATCTAGTGACGATATGACGTCAATGTCTTCCTAGTTGTCAAAATAAAGGTTCACCTCCCCCATGTCCTCCTGATCCTCTGAATCTGAATATGCTCCAGTCTCCTGGAAGCTTTGGTTGGGGTCATAGTGTTCAAGCTGGCCAGGGTGCTGTTGCGGAGTGGCTGTTTCTAGGGTGTCTGCCCAGGCTCTTTTTGCGGGGTGGTGTGACTGTCGCCCCACTAGCTGGTGGCGTGTGTCGGAGGTTTTTTAGAACTTGAGGGTTGCTGTCGAAAAAGTTGACCAGAAAAGACATGTGCCTCATCACCCTGTCTATATCTTCAGCAGACCACTGTGGGGAACTTGGGATAGTTGGTGTGGGAGGAAGTTCAGGTGTAGGCTGCCTCTTGTACCTCACAACCTCTGTTATTGTTCCCTCCTCCTGGGTAACAGTCTCCTTTTCTGTAGGGGATTTGTGGTGTTTCCAAGACCGCCCCTTCAGAAGTGTTTCTGGTACATGTTTAATAAGATGAGACAATTTCGATGTCTGAGGGGATTTTGCAGATTTGGACGAGTGTCGACTGTCACTTAGCGGCGTGTGAACAGGCCGGCACCGCTGTTAGGGAGCATTCTCATTTATGGCTAATTTCCCTCACCTAGTGAGTCCCCCAGCAGCTTTGCCGGACTTCTGGAGTTTATTTTTTTCCACTTGGTAAGAGTGAGAGCTTTTCCGCCACTCTTACCTGTGTTTTGCTATGTGTTTCCATCTGTTTTTATGAGTGTGGACTCTGAAGTACACCACTTCAGTAGCCCCCTTCTTTGTGTGGGTAACGCAGCACATTCAGTGCCGTGGCACAGGGTTGTCTTTGAGACTTCCCTCGACTCCATTTCTGAGGCAACTACTGTCCACCAGAAAAGGGTAAAGTTACCATTAACTTTACTTAGTCAATCTACCACAGATCCAGTACACCCATCTTCCATGGAGTACTGGAAAGGGTTAACTCGTATCTCTTTTTATCTGTACCTCCTATAGCATTGTTTCGCTCATTTAACATTTAGACTTGGCTTGTGGCAGTGGTATCTACCCTAACTTTTCTACCGCGATTATATTAGATAAACGTGGTACTGTTCTTGGCTATTATAATAGCCTCGAACATAAACCCGCTTGACCAAATAGTCTTTCTTTTGGCTCCGGTTGGGTTTATTCACCATTTCTTTTTGTTAAAGTCCTTCTTGTGTTTTACTTTGCGCGGCAAACCTGGTTTGCCTTCTTTGTTCACTGTCTTTTGGCGGGCTTCTGCTCAGAGGCCCTCCTCAAGGCGCCTGGGTGTCTAGGTGGGCTGAATGTGAGGGAGGGGTGTAGTCACCCCCTGCACAGGGTATCCTAGGAAACCCAAGTAGAACTTTGTCATGATTGGCCAGGGTAGTTGTCCGGGCTGGACAACCCCCCTGCTGGGAGATTGACAGCCAGGCTGTGTGAATGGAGGTTTTTCGCATAAAAGTCAGGTCTCTTGGGCTAGAAAGTCGCCACTGGAACTACAAAGAAGCGGAGAGAACGACGGCTGCTGCAACTACCCCATCCCAGTGAAGCCCTGCTGCAGTCCTGAGCTATCTGCCCTCAACGACTCAGAGAAGATCCAGTGTGGAGTCTTCTTCCCTTGAGCTTGGTGGGGATAGCCAGCTCATCTTCAGCCAGAGGATCCTCTTCCGTGGTCGAAATCGCTGCACACTGCTGTAGTGGTCCAGATAGCCACCTGAAGAGCTTCTCCTGTTTTTAAGGAGTGCACCTTTTATTCGGTGTCGCTGCTGCCGGTCTCATCCCTGTGTGGTGCAGACCCCTTCAGACATCCTTCCTTCTCGACAAAGCTCCAGGAATCGTGGGTCTGCGGGAAACCAACAAGAACAACTGTCAGGGCACCAGCTGCACCATTGGAACAAGGTACTGTGCTCTGTTGAGAAAACTGGTTGAATCCCTTTTCTTCATTTCCAAGGCTTGCCCTGGTCTTCCCTCCTTCTTATAACTTTTGCTTCCGAACATTGACAATATCGAAGTACTTTTGGCTGTGTTGAATCGTGAACTGTCTGACTGTGTGATCTTCGGCAACTGGCCCTGGTATCTTTCGACCCTGGCTCCGGCCCTTTGACTTTTGAACTCCTGTCTCTGATTGTTTCTTGATTCTGCCTGCCTAACCAAAATATTGCCTGTGATTTTTGCCTCCAACTCCCTTTGGGTATCTCGGGTGCTAAGTGTGTTTTTGCCCCGGTAGCATTTCATGTCACGGATACGTGTTTGTTTAGTAGACCGAACTGTCAAAAAGTGATCGCAATCGTATTCGCGGTAACGTGTTTTGTGCCTAACACCGGTTCATTCAAACACAGGGTACTTACCTTGAGACTTACTGTACAAAGTGAATTGGTTACTTGTAGTATATTTAACGTGTGGTTTTTATTGAAGTTTAATAGAAGTGTTGTGTTTATAACGAATGGTTTAAAAATAAATTGACTTCTATTTTTCTACCTAAAACCTTGAGTCAGTGTTTGCTTGAGTCACAGTAATTGTGGTCCCTTTGTTTTAATCTCTGCTACTGCTCATATACTCTTGAGATAAGCCTGGCTGCTCCGCCACTGCTACCACTCTGACATAGCAGTACAGGCTTGCACCAAAGGTAAAACTTGTATTGCCACCTGTGGTCTTAATTGTGTGTAGTGGTCCCTAAGGGCACTGCACAGGATTCTGCCTAACACGCGTCTTTTGACGTTTGGTTTTCAGCTGTAGTTTTGGACACTGCGTCCGACCTGATTTTTCTATCGACATCGGGGCCCGTCGTGAGATGAACACGATTGTGATTGCCCAGAGGACAGGGAACTGGTCGACCTTCCACTTGACACCGTGTGTGGCCTTGTATGCCGGTGTTGACGTCGCCTTATGGTCTTGGGTTGTGTGCTTAGCGTGGGAGAGCTTTTCTGTGTTGAAGCCGCCGGCCTGTCCGGTGGGGTCGGGAGCTTACACGTGGAAATCCTATCGATCCCTTTCACCGTTGTCACTGAAGACGCTGATGCTGCTGTCACTGGAAGCACCCTCCATGTCCATGACAGCCTCGGCCTGCATGGCGTGGGGGGCCCAGCGCTTGGTTTTGCGGTGCTTCAAAGTGTTGGGCTTAAAGAACTAGCAGGCTTTGCAGTGGCCCTCTTTGTGGTACCTTGGAAGACAGATTACACACCCGGTGCAAGTCCTTCCAGGAAAATTTCCTTTTACATTTTAAAGGTGTATTCTCCATATCTAATTGGAAGGGCAGCTTGGCAAGTAAAGTGGGAAGAAGGGGAAATATGGATTTTCTTAGTTTGCCTAAGATATTTACCACCCCCCCACTCTCCCTAATGTGTGGAAGTTTGAGGCAAGTTCTGCAGTCGACGAATATAGTCCTCAAAGCCGTTGCCGAAGTTGTGAGAAACTGCTAAAAACAGAACAGAAAGAGTAACTAGCTCTAATTTTTTTATACTAAATGGCATTAGCCAGAAAGAAACACTGCTTTCAGCGTCCGACAATGATGGCGGAAAAAAACAACCTGAGGGACCTCGACATGTGAAGGACCATGTGTACAGTGGACATCACACTAGGGACAGTGTTACTGGCATACCCTGTCGACGTCCCTTTTCGAGTTTCGAAAACAACTATTACTCTGCAGCTTCCACTAGATGTTAGCCTATGCATAGCATGTGATCTAAGCAGATTCGACAAGCCATAGATAGATAGATAGATAGATAGATAGATAGATAGATACACACAGAAAAAGGTGGATTGGAAACCAATCCAAGTCACATTGGCACTCCGTCTGTATTCCCAACGGGGAGCTGAATTTCTCCAAATAATCCACAGGCAGTCTTAGTGTACTGTGCAATTGAAATGTCCTTTATTGGTTAAAATACATGGACAAGGAAGAGAACAGCAGTCTTAGGTGCAAGGAAAGAACGATGCGTTTCACCTTACTTGGGCTTCGTCTTGTATGTGACAGAGAGAGAGAGGACTGTGATTTTATAGAAAGAAAGTGTACGAGTCCATCTTTAATGTTTAACATTGTAGTAAAATGACAATGGTTAGTCAAAAAGGCAGCCATATTAGAACAAAATGACCTCTCATTTTAATGCACTGGATAAAAACACTTTATATTAGATATATTTTGGTAACTCTATTCCGCATTCGTCCCGGATGCCTATTAGCCAGAGTGGGTTAAAGGTGGACAATTTTACACGGAAGATAATATAATTTGTATCCTGCTTTTCACCATTTCCAACATGATAGAAGCAAGCAATTTTTCATCATTTCCTAATTCACCAGGCATATTTTAACAGCCCAAGTGGGCCGACACAATATCTGGGCCTGAACTGAAATTCGCTGTCAAAGGTTTACCAAATACATATTGTAAATATTAGTACCAGAATTACAGATATTTCATAAGTAAAAACGTGCTATGTAAACAGAGGACTATTGGTTGCTAAAGTGCTATGTGCTGTCAATAAGGTGCTAGTTGTAAAGTGCATGTTTTATAACCACTTGTGGTTTATTCATTAGCTATAAGGCTGTATATAATCTTAACGGGTGCCTCCATGGTATATTCTTTCATAAATCAAATTAATTCAACATGGTTACACTCGAAGGAACATGAGGATCTATAGTGCATGTTGTAGATGTTCATAATAGAACACGCAAGTTGATTTAGTGCAACATAAAGGGCAATATGTTACCCTTGCGGGCGCCTATATGTTGTGACTTGAGGCTGTATCTAGCCCTTGCGGGTACCTCTATAGTATGTTCTCAGTATACACATATCAAATCAACTCAACATGAATATGCTACGGAAGACATAATGATCCATGAAATAGGTTGTAAATATTCATAATAAAACACATAGGTTGGTCTGGTTCAACAGTAAAGGCAGTGTCTTACCTTTGCGGGCGCCTATATATTGTAGCTCAACCAGCCTGTGTATTAGATGGTCTAATATTCCCAAGCGATTCAAAAAACTTGATGATAGTGCAATTTACATATTAATAAAAACAATACACTATTTCTAAAAATATAAAACAGACCCATTTCAATTGAAAATTTAAGTGCTACGCACAGTGGGGAATAAAAGTTCTCTCTCTCTCTATATATATATATATATATGATACTTACCAACTGTAACATTCTTTCGATTGGATGTTCCTCCCACGCATTTCTGATCTTATGATAATCATATCCCAGCTTCAGCTGCTTCGGAAAAAATGTTCACCAGGGGGCGCAGTGTTGGAGACCGCGGATTCGAAGTCCCTCGAAGGCCGCCATCGGGCGTCAACATCATCGCTATATAAAGGGCTCAAGCAGCGCCCGTTACCTCAGTTCTGTTTTTGCGGTGTTCATGGTTGCATCAGCTGATCAGGCTTTAAGTCTTCAGGCTCTTAAGGAAGTCAGAGTGCAACTGGCGTAAACTGTACGGAGGGGTAGGATGGGAGGGTCGATGAGGAATACGTGGGAGGAACATCCAATCGAAAGAACGTTACATTTGGTAAGTAACTTGTTCTTCGAATGGATTGCGTCCTCCCACGTATTCCTCATCTTATGATAGATTCCCATAGCAGTGATAATTTTGGAGGTGGGAGTACTAGGAATTTTAATTATGGACTAAATGAAGGGCAGCTTTTGCAAATAGTCCTCCTTGGTATTAAGTAGAGTCCAAGCAGTAATGCTTTACAAAGGTGTGCATTGACGACCAGGTGGCCGCAGCACAAATATCCTGCAGCAGGACACCCCTCTGAAGAGCCGTGGAAGTTGCCATGCCTCTGGTTGAATGAGCCTTTAATCCATCTGGAGGCACTTTCCCAGCTAGTTTATAGCATTCAGAGATTGCTAGAATTATCCACCTGGATAGAGTTTGTTTTGATACTGCAAGGCCCAATTGGTGCCCAGTATATCCAACAAACAGTTGATCACATTGTCGGAGATTTGCCAATCTGGAAATATAGAAACTGATAGCCCTTTTTGGGGCCAGTCTATGTAACCTTTCCTCTTCCTTACTAGCTTGAGGTGGAGGATAAAAGTAAGGTAAGCCAATCTTTTCTGACAGATGAAAATCAGACACTATTTTAGGCAAGAATGATGGCTTGACTTTTAAAATAACATTGTCCCTATGGAAAATAGTGTGAGGAAGCTTACAAGACAGTGCCTGCAACTCACTTACCCTGCAGGCTGATGTTATAGCCACTAGCGATTGTTTTGAGAGTCAGCAGTCTTAATGGACAAGAATGTAAAGGCTCGAAAGGAGCACACATGAGAAATGTTAAGACTAGATTTAAATACCAGATGGGCACCTGAAAAGGTGTTGGAGGGTATACCTTTCAAGAATTGAATGATTAAAGGCATTTTAAAATAGGACACCTCTTCCGAGGAGTGCTTAAAGATCGATGGTGCTGCCAAGTAACCCTTTATCGTTCCAACTTGGAACCCCAAATTGGCTAACTGTAAGAGAAAAGAAAGTACTGGAGGAGTATTACAAAGAAATGGATCCACATGCTTATCCCTGCACCAGTTACTGAACTTGTTCCAAAGACACCAGTACAGGGATTTTGTTGCTGGCCGCCTGGCCGAAAGCGAAATCTCCATTAAGTCATCCGGGAGGTCCCAATCCTTATATCTTAGCCTCTCAGAAACCATGCGTGAAGGCCGAGTGTCTTGACCTCTGGATGGAGAACCTGGCCTTCCTCTTGCAAGAGAAGATCCTCTCTTTGTGGAAGACGTATTGGAGGGGCAGATGGACATGTCCAGAAGGTCCGGGTACCACGTCCTCCTGGCCCAATCCGGGGCAATTAGGATCATGGTTTTCCTGAACTTTCTCAACCTCCTGATTACGTGAGGAATCACTGACTGGAGGAAACGCGTAAAGAAGTGGAAATGCCCAGTCCACTACGAACACATCCCCTAGAGCTCCTCTTGGGGGAAATTCCCTTGAGCAACACAGTTCGCACTGCCGGTTGGACTCGGTCGCGAACAGATCCACTTGAGGGGTTCCCCAAAGGGCGAAGATCTCTTGAAGGACTTCCTGAGCTAGCTCCCATTCGTGGGAGACACTGCTCTGCCCGCTCAGAGCGTCTGCCGCCGTGTTTAGCTCTCCGGCTAGGTGAACTGCCGATAGAGAGATTCCTTCTTGCATTGCCCAGAGCCAGAGCTGCATTGCCTCTCTGCACAGTGAGAGTGATCCTACGTCTCCTCTTTTGTTGAGGGAGTACATGGCCACTGTGTTGTCCCATCATTATCAGGACATTCTTTCCCTGTACAGAGGGCAGAAAAGCCTTCAGCGCTAGTCTGATTGCTCTCAGCTCCAAAAGGTTGATGTATAGTTTGGACTCCGATGGAGACCAACGACCACTGATTGTCAGATCGTTGGTGTGGGCTCCCCACCCCATGAGTGAGGCGTCAGTCACTACCGTTATCTCCGGCCATGGTTGCCAAAAATGTTCCCCTTTGAGGATATTCTCCTTGCAAACCCACCATAGGAGATCTTGAGCCACTTTGGTCAGGACTTGTAGAAGGTCTGACATCTCCCCCGAAAACTGGAACCATTGAATCCTGAGGGCCCACTGAAGGTCTCTCATCCTCAATCTGGCCTATGGCACCAGGAAAATGCAGGATGCCATGAGACCTAGCAACCTTAGAAAGTCGAATGCCGGTAGATGTTGGGCATTTTGAAATGTCATTACCATCTGCAGAATGTGGTGAGCTCTCTCCTCAGGACGCGAGGCTTTCCCTCAGGAAGTGTCCAGGATTGCTCCGATGAATTGGAGTTTTTGGCTTGGAATCATGTGTGACTTCTTGTAATTGAGGGAGAATCCCAGACTGTGTAAGAAGTGGCAGGTCAAGGCCAGATGTTCCTGTGCTCATTCGGATGAACTCGCCCTCATTAGCCAATCGTCCAGATAAGGGTAGACGTGAATCCCCCTTTTTCTGATACTCGCTGCGACCACCGCCATCAGTTTGGTGAAAACCCTTGGGGCGGAGGATAGCCAAAATGGTAGAACCCTAAACTGATAATGAGAACCACCAATTGCAAACCTCAGGTACTTCCTGTGCTTGAGATGGATTGGCACATGAAAGTAAGCTTCCTGAAGGTCCAATGAAACCAGCCAATCCTGAAGCTGAAGAGCCTGAAGGATTTGAGAAAGGGTCACCATCTTGAACTTGTCCTTCCTGAGGAATTTGTTCAAATTTCTTAAGTACAAGATGGGTCTCAATCCTCCGTCCTTCTTGGGGATGAGAAAATAAGCGGAGTACCAACCCTTGTTCCTCTCCGCTACAGGTACATGTTCTATTGCACCTTTCTCTAGCAGGGTTAAAATCTCCTGCACAAGGAGCGGGTCTCAATTTTTACAGAGTTTGCTCGGAGTGAATGATCTTGAGGTCTTTGAAGAAAAAGAAGACAGTAACCATGGGTCACTATCTCTAGTGTGCAGGCATCTGACGTAATGGCCCGCCATTCGTCCAGATACCGAGTGATTCTGCCTCCAACCGGGGTTTTGTGGGTTAAGACCTCAAAGTGGCTTTACAGCGGCTGCAGCAGTGTCTGAGGTGGTAGTAGCAGCTGCTGTGGCTGATCTAGCACCTCTCCCTTTTCAACCACAAAAAGGTTTTGTCTGTTGGCCTCTGTGACTGGCCTGCTCCCTCCGTTTTCCAAAAGAGGAATAAAAGCGAAAGGGGTGACTCTTCCAGGAAGACGAGCCTGCATAAGAGTTGTTGAGGTTGTCTTATAGCAGCGCCGAGTGATTTTTCTGCCACTTTCGAGGTCTGCAGCTTCTCCAAGCTCTCGTCCGCCTTGCTGCCAAACAACCTCAAGCCGTCAAAGGGCATATTAAGTAATCTAGACTGCACATCAAGTGCAAAACCAGATTTTCTTAGCCATGCAATCCTGCGCAAGACGGTGCCAGAAGCCATGGACCTGCTACTACTATCCGCAGTGTCCAATCCTGACTGAAGGCATTCCTCCATAGCCGCTTTACCATCCTTCACTATAGCCAGGAAACCATCTCGTTCTTCACCTTCTGGGATGCGTTCAGCCACTGAAGACATGCAGTCCCACAGGGTATAAGTAAATCTTGCTAATGTGCAAGTGACATTAGTTGATTCAGTGCCATGCTGCCCGAAGTAAAAGCTTTCCGGGCCCAAGCAGCAACTTTTTTATCATCCCTGTCTGGTGGTACTGATGGGTAAGCTGACTACCTAGTAGAGGTAGCAGCTTGAACAACAAGACTCAGAAGTGGGATGCTTGGATAAATACTCTGGGTCTGATAAGGCTGGTCTATATTTTGGTACCAGTTTTTAATTTACTGCTGGAATCGAATCGGGACTATTCCAATTTGCCATTATCCTTTTTTGTAAAGCCTTATGGAATGGTAAAAATGGATTTATTAAGGTACCTTCAGTTAGGATGTCAGTCATGTCATCCTGGTCAAAATCTGGGTAAGCTGCTTTCCAACCCATAAAATCAATGACCCTTCCCATAAGATTTCTATAACTGGGATCAGCATGATCTGTAGGGTCTGGTTTTTCAAAATCCACTTCAGGTGAAGTGTCTAAGCCACTGGCATTTTGTAGGCAATCATAAAAGTCTGTTATCTTTGATTGTGGGTCCACTAGTTCTTCAGGGACCTCTCTGGCCCCAAATCTGACTCCAGCTGGAGTGACTTCATCTTCAGAGGAATGTTCCTCATAAATAGATGACATGGATGTAAAGAAATTCATGTCTAGATTGAGGGTGGAAAGCCTTTTCAGGCAAAGAAGGTGGAATCTGTCTAGGCATATAAAATGGCGTCCACTTGGGCCTTGGTATTAGAGAAGGCCTCGATAAAGGAGTCGAAGGCGTCGATAGGGTAGACGCTGGCTTCGACAGTGTCGAAGGAGGCTTTGATACAGCTAAAGGTGTCAATGTCATTTTTGTCATCGGTCTCAACGCTATGGACGTCAACTGTGTCGAGTAGAGTTTTAGTTTCAACGACGATGCCGATTCATTTAGCCCTGCTTTATGCACCAGAGGTTTAGACTTAGACTGAGGCGTTGGGGAACTTTCCAGCAAAGACATTCTCGAATCTTTCAACCCTTGCGTGTTTGGATCTTGATTTTCCTCTGTCACTTTTAGAGTGAGTAGAGGCATGATCACCATGCGGCAACTTCGAGAGGGTCTGGGCCGCTTTCTCGAATATTTTCAGCATCAAAGCCCTGAAGGCCTCCCATTTTTTGGGGGAATCATGCTTTGAAGGGTAAATTACAATCCTCTCAGAAGAGGACGAGGAGGAAGAAGACCTATGACGTCGCTTTATTGACTTTTTCGTCGAAGACGAGGAAGACCTCCTCGAGCGACTTTCCGATCTCTACCTCCTCGACTCGTGACGAGATTTTCTACCCGATTCATCCGAATCATTTTGTCTTTTCGAAGACTTCTATTTCTCCTCCCCCACCGCCAGCTTACCTCTGCGTTCCGCAAGAGCCTTATTTGACATGGCCTGACAGGACCCGCACTCGTCAACCCGACGGCCTGGGCAGAGGCACCAGAGGCAATTCCAATGGGGGTCGGTAATAGACATCTTCCTGCCACACTTCAGACATTTTTTTAACCCTGTCTTGGGTGTGGAGAGAGTTGAAGACGAAGACATCGAAGAAATTCTTGATCCGCCTTTACGAACACGAAGCAGTTGTGGCGTAAAAACGGAACTGAAGTAACGGGCGCTGCTCGAGCCCTTTATACAGCGGATGACGTCGACGCCGGCCCTCGACTCTGCTGTTTCGAACACCGCGCCCCCTGGTGAAAAGAATTTCCGAAGCAGCTGAAGCTGGAATACAATTATCATAAGATGAGGAATACGTCGGAGGACACAATCCATTCGAAATAGATAGATATATATATATTCATTGAAGAAACATTGTTAAAGGGATGTTATGGTTAAGTTGCACTAATAAAAACCTAACAAATTCAATGTAAAAACGTACTTAAAGGGATATTATGGTTACACATAAAATCGAAAACCCCCAGAAATGTATCAGTTATGGTAAGGTAAGCAACCATAACTCGCGCCACCGCTGGGAACTAAAACGCACACCCACGACAAAGATGACAGAAGGGAGCCTGAGAGCTTTCCATCACGTGCCACCATTAATGGGAGGAGGAGGAGACAGGACAGAGCAGAGATAATGATGATATTATTATTACTAATAATAATAAATTAGCATTTATATAGTGCTACAAACCTTCCGGTATCCGAGTGCTGCTTATTATTACCCACAGTGTATGGTGCTCATTTATTGACATCGGAAGGATGAAAGGCCGAGTTTGGCCCTGCCGGAATTCGAACCTGCGTCAGCAGGCTCTGCACGGATACCAAAGCGAGCACTCAACTCGCTGTGCTATTTGACCGTATGAAGAGTTAATAGATCTGGTGAAGGAACGACAAAAGTTGATGTCAGTGAGGGTCTGTCTGGAGGAAGCGTTGTAATAGGTGCCAGCGATGGGGAGACCAAGGTTGGAGGCCAAGGTATCCTTTTTGAACTTCTTCCTACCAGACTTAGTGAGAAGGGAGGGGAAAGTCAATGAAGAAGCAGTTGGAGAAAATAGGAGAAACAGAAAGCGCCATGGGGTGGTAGCGAGAGAAAGGGGGAAGAAGCAGAAAGTGAGGGGGAGTGGAAAGCAGGTAGCAGTGGAACAAAGAGCAGTGAAGTCAATGGGCCACCAAGTTACAGAGAGGCCAAAATACAAGCAAAGTGCAGAGTAAGTTAGCAAAAACAGCAAGATTTGACTTTTAACCAAAAATGCAGATTTGGAATTTACAATTTGGGCTCAGATGATACCAAAGGGTGTAGAATACACAATGCAATTCAGAATGTAAACATGGGAGAAACAAGCAGAGAAGGACAGTAAAAAGTCAAAAGAGGGTAGATTTAAGTCCAGAGGGAGGAACTAACCCATAGTTAAGCAGGAGTGAATGTCATGGTAGCGCGGATTTCTTTGATGAGTGAGGTAGCTGCATCATGGAGGTTCAGTTGCTGCGGTGCAGAAAAGACCCCAAGTAGCGCTCTGGTAGCGGACAGGGAGCAGACGGGGGCCTTCGAGGTGGGCATCCGGGCAGAGGGCTGGTTAGAGCCTGACGGTCCCGAATTGGTGGGTTTCAAGGACCAGCTGGCCAATAGGAAGTGCAGGAGGCACGATGCAGGACCCTGCAAGTGGCCTCTACTTTCAGACAAGCAGTCTGCCATCTTGGAATTGCTACACGGATGGCACACAAATGTAACAGAAGGGCTCAATGCGGCTACACGATGCGGTGAGCGCTTAAGTGTACGGCAGAACGAGAAAGGCACGGCCTCCACGAGTGAATCTGCAAGCAGAATGGGAGCGCAAGGTCTTGTGTTTCTCTGTTGGCAAAGAGATGACTCTGTCCTGCGCACACCTGGATGCATGCGTACCAGATCTCGGTGTGCCCCTGAACATCGTGCCTGTCCAGATCTGTCTGCTCACATGTGTCGCACTTTTAATTAATTCGGGGACTCCACCCTTGTCCGACGAACACTGGTACGCATGCACACACAGTCTACCCACGCAATACGTGTCCAGAGAACAGCCGTCCTATCCGCAGTCCAGGGACATCATCTTGTGACCGCACCCATGCTGCGTGTCGGTAATAAACGCGAACACTGGCCATACTCCCAGACAGTTAAAAACTGTATTTTTGGCCAATCCAGGGTATTTGAAGCTGAACCTTCACACTTACAGATGTCCAAGACCATGTCCTGGTTGATTGAGTGACTTTTTGTAACTATTTGAGCCCTACCTGTTTATAGGACAATTGCGCGGACAGTACCCCTTAAGGGAAAGACCCACAGCTGCTCCTCATTGTGTTTCTGGCTGTCCAGGACAGATCACCTGCTGCTGATTTGGCATATTGTGGTTTCTGCTTTTGTACAGAATGGCATACATGGCTACTGCAGCTGCACCACCATATGGAGGGCCTGGAGAGAGGAACAGGCGTGGTGCTATAGAGGTGGATCAAGAGGATGAGGTAGTGGAAATCTCTCACCAGCTCCCAGCATGAATCCTGGATGTGGAGGTTTTTTACCACCGTTGGGCGGGTACCTAAGGCATGTGCGGACAAGGCTAAATGCACAGAGGGCAAAGTTGTACTCAGTTGCGGAAGACTGGGTCTGAAAGCGACAGGACCACCTCCATGCGGCGATACCCAAGAGCGAATCACAAGGGAGCAGTGCGAAAGATTTTAACTTTCGATGGGGAGAGTAGGTTGACATCCACTATCACATCCTCATCATCATCATCTGCTCCTGCTACCACAAGAGACACTCCAGTGGGGCAGAGTATCCCTGCGGAAGCCTCACAGGCCATACATGACACAGTCGATCCTTACCTTTCGAGGGTCACAGTGCTCTGTATGTACTTTGACACAGCTCTGTAGGGGGGAGCAGTTTCAAAGTGCTTTCGGGACTGCGGTCCGGGAGCACAAGAAACACTGTCCCATACCTCATTAAGGCCCACCCAACAACTTCCTTTCTCCACCTGGGCCTTTGTCCCTTAGGTGGTGCCCCTTCCCTATCCTCCCTTCCCTCCATTGTGCCTCCTGTCAAAAAAAGCCAAAACAAATATATAGCAAAAAATGTAAAAGTTTCTTTTCAGAACCACCTTTCACATTTCAAAAATAGAAATACCAAAAAAAGGTGCAGGCCAGTATACGCAGACTCCAAAGTCTGCCGACAGCACGGTAGTCTGCAGACATCTAAAAATGTGGCTGGTGGCGACATCAAAAACATTGCACTCTTTTGTGTGGGAAAGTGGTGGCTCTAAAAAAACTTTCCAAAAAAATGTGCAAAGTTTAAAAGTAAACTAAACATTCTATTGAACTAAACTTGTCCATGCAACTTGCACACAAATGGGCATTTTGTTTTCGCCATCCTTCCATGCATTTTTTTTTTACCAGAAATGCATTCTATATTTACAAAAAGTACTTTAAAGCATTTTAAAGACAAAAAAGCTCATTGCCAGCATCAGTAAGATGCAAGATGTACTCCATCTCTGCGAAAAATATTGCAAATATCAAATTTAATATTTTCATTATCAAAAGAAGTCATGCCAACATCTGCCAAAAAATGCAGACAGCCTTGTTGACATTGTGGCTCGGTTTCACCAGTTGCGGAACAAATGAACTGGAGCGCACCCACATCTGTCTCCTGGCAATGCGAGAAAAAATTAGTTGGGAGTTCGGGAACATTTCCATCATTTTGCCAAATGTCTCCTTCATTGCAAACCGCAGTAAAATTCCAGTTTCATGGCCTAAACTGTTCCCTCCACTATGAACAATTACAATTTCCGGATGTTGCAACGTCACCAAATTGACACAAAATGGGAGCAAGTCCACCCACTTCATGCCACGCACTCCTACCACTTGACATCAACATGATGAAATCCAAGATGTTCAGCCACTCCACACGGCTCTGCACACACCTGCAAACAATGGATCCATGAGTCCCCCAAAATCCAAACACTCAGCCTCCTGAAAGCCTTTGCCTTAGCCATCTGCACTCCTCTCAGCAAACAGACTATCTGCCACACTCTCTCTCCTTGCATACCACACCCAGGAAAGCCGATTGGCTAATCCTCTTGACTGCACAATCCCACTTCCATGCCTGGCATTCTCAAAAGACCCTGATGTGGCATGTGCTGTCTGGGGACTACCGCAGTGCCCGCGGACAGATTGTCCAAAACAAGGGGGTGGGGCGAGAAATGAAACAAGGTAAGTTTATTTACTCTTTAGTGGTGGCTCTGAAAATAACTTTGTTGGTTTTTTTGGGGGGGGGGGATTTTCAGTTTTTTTTTTAAAACCTGCTCACCTGCACTGTACATCATTTTACAAGAACTTTCTAAGTGCATTCTGAATAGTAGCAAGAAAGATTTCATTGCCACAATCCGTTAAAGTGATGCCATCACAAAAAAGGACCATCCTCCAGAATGTTGTCATTTGGGAACGATGACATTGCAACACCGCACAAAAAAGAAGATATGCCTTTGTTGACAAGACGCCTTCCTGCATTTATAGCAGGAGACATTGGGGCAGGTCCATAGTGCCATAGGTGGTATATGGGAAAAGATCACCTGTGCACATGGAAAGAGCTGCATTAGTGCCTTCAGCAATTCCTTCACTGCACTCTGCAAACTTATTGCACTAACATACCCCAAATACAGTCCTCGACAATCCACCACAATGACATCTGGAGTGTTGAAAACAAACATATTTTTACATAGTGCAAATACACCTTTCAAATATCGCCCAGGCACCCCACAAAGTCTCCACTCCCTCCAATCCAAGGTTGGCAGAAATGCCACATATTTCTGTATACCTCTGCAAATTAGTCATACAACAATCTCCCACCATCCACACACTGTCTATTCATCTCTGCAACCACAGCCATCTTGACTACACACAGGAATGAAAAAAACTATTACCCTCTCTTTCTATAAAGCACAACCAAAACACAAAACACCTGATTGGCTAATCGCCACAGTGCCCTTTCCATGCAAGGCATCCTGAAAAGACCCGGATTTGGCACGCCCTGTCCGCGGACTATCATGGTGTCTGCGAACCACGTAACACAGGGCAGCCGTTCTTCCCTTTCCACTTCCCTCTTTGGAGTACTTCATCATTGGCTACTGTTAAGCAGTCAAACACCCATCCACCAATCACATCCAAGAACTCTACATCCAACTACGTAATCTCAGTTTAACTCTTCAGATGTACTGTTCAACACTCCGAGTACAGGTCTCCTGTTCTTCACAAGCACCTGCATCAAAAAATACTGTAAAACTCTACAAGATTTCTTCTTCCAGATTCATCCACATCTGCATCTATCAAAACTAAGTACAGGGTTGCATATATTTTTTAAATGACATTTCCAACTCTTTAAATGCATTTCAACAGGGTTCCTACCACTTACTCTGCATTGACCTACTCAATATTCATACTCTTGTCTGTCCCACCTACTGACATCAAATGGCACTCACAATGCTGTGTAGTTTCGAACTTTTCTTTTCATGAAGATTTTCATAACACTTTCAAAACACATATTTGCAATTTCAGCAGCACGTTGGGTCTTTTTTGTGAAACAAAAGAACACCACATTTGAAACATTTCCACAGCATGTTTAAGTGGCAGATCCTGTGTGAAACTTCAATATATTAATTACCAAGACATGCATGCTTGCCCATATCACCCATTCTAATGTACAAAGCTATTTTCTTCTTTCATTCTGTCACTTTTAAAACCACTTCTCCCACTAACAAAGCTGCACTAAAACTCCCACAATGCACAGTGAAAACAAAAACTGCATGCGTGTTACTAAAGCACAGCATGTACATGGAATAAAAAATGACAAAATGCAATGAGTTTAAAACTATTCATTTCAGCACCATTTCAAGGGCAACAAAGGCATATGTACATTTACAACAATGTTGTGTCTAATTTTTTATAAATAAAGGAAACAAAATGGAAACTTTCTCCAACATATTGCAAAAACACTCCGTTTGTGCAATTTCATTCACTTTCCCACACATGCATACTTGCTACCTAACATTCTCCTTTCTAATCCATACATGCTTCGTGGCGTCTCGATTTTCTCTGCATACTGGGATTTGCAGTGCACCATTTCTAAAACAAATACTGCAACAACTCCTCCCACACTTTCAATACTACAGCCCCGTAGGGCATACTTATCACGGGACCATCAGCCACATTACCAACGCTGCAGGTACACCACTGTCCCCATTCCCATACAGCGCTATGCAACACCACAAAAATAGAGACTAACATTTTCCACCACCTGACTTTCTAGGCCAACATGGCCTGTAATGTCCTAGTGACACTGGGAAACCAGCTGTCAAACTATTAGGATTCTGATAGCAACCCGTCTGCAGCAACGGCAGTGTTACAACCATACTCGTAATCATGCCCAATGTTACAAACTCTTCTTCCCAACAACTCCTGCATTGCAGAATAATATCTTTATGCGCTACAAATACTTTGCCATTACCACACATAACCACATATTTTCTTCTTTCCCAATTGCAGTAAAGAACAGCCTCCTGAAAGACAACCTCTCTCCTAGAAGACAACATGAAGAAAACTACTCTTCACATCCTACATTGTAAGTGCACTAATGTAGTAGCATTCTTTGTTTTATTCATACAGTCCAGAAGAACAAGTAACTCTCTTAACTGTTAACTTTCTTTCGATGGGATGGTCCGACGACGTATTCCATATCTATGACAGTAATAACCAGAGCTGTGCTGCTTCGGAAAACTTTTCGGCGTCTGGGTCCTGCGTCGATGACATTGATACGCCGTCCTCGAGGGCCTCCGTCGAGCCGACAACACCGGCTGTTATAAGTAGGACGCACGACGCCCGTAGCCTCAGTTGTAGTTTTTTCCCCAGAACGTGTGGCACCGATCAACTGCCTGTATGACCACAGAAAGCCTTGCGGAAACGTAAACTGCAATCGCATAAGAAATTCTGTAGCAGGGAAGGCAGGGAGGGAGCGATATGGAATACGTCGGACCATCCCATTTCGTTACTAGGTAAGGGAGTAACTTGTTCTTCGAGGGGATTGGGTCCTCTGACGTATTCCATATCTATGACAGACTCCCAAAGCAGTACCAACGTAAGGAGGTGGGAAAAGAATTTGGAATACACAAATTTAGAGTGTCCAATCAAATTGCAGAGTAAAGGACCGCCTTGCCAAAGCCCAGATCCTGCCCACGGATAGAATCTAGGGAGAAGTGACATACACAAGTATGGACCGAAGCCCAAGTGGCTGCATCACAGATGTTACGAATAGGAACACCCCTCTGCAGGGCAGTAGAGGCAGCCATACCCCTAGTCGAATGGGCCCGTAAGTCTACCGGAGGGTCCTTACCCGCCAGGCGGTAACATTCTTAAATTGCCAAGATAATCCATCTGGACAAAGTCTGCTTAGTCACAGCTTGTCCCAAACACCTTCCAGTGTAACAAATAAAGAGCTCATCGTCCACTCTGACCCAGGACATGCGAGAAATGTAGACGCTTAAAGCTCTCCTAGGATCCAACCTATGGAGCCTCTCCTCCTTGCCAGGATGTGGGGGGAGGATAAAATGGCGGAAGAATAATCTTCTGGCCTAAATGAAATTCCGACACCACCTTCGGAAGAAAAGAAGGACGAACTCTAAGGACAACCCTGTCCTTATGAAACACAGTGAAGGGTGGCTTAACTGAAAGTGCCTGTAACTCACTCACTCTGCGAGCGGAAGTGACCGCAACTAAAAATACAGTTTTAAGAGTTAACAGTCTCAAAGGGCAAGAATGTAAAGGCTCAAATGGAGCACCCATTAGAAACTTGAACCAGGTTCAAATCCCAACCGGGCACCTGGAAAGGTGACGGAGGGAACACATTAGTGAACCCTTTTAGAAACTGAGAAATTAAAGGAATTTTAAAGTAAGAACACTCCTCAGACGAGCGCTTAAATATTGACAGCGCCGCCAGGTAACCTTTAATGGTACCCACTTGCAAGCCCTGTGGGCTAAAGAAAGCAAAAAAGACAGAACCACAGGAATGTCACATGAAAAAGGATCTACATTCTTAACCCTGCACCAGTCGAAGAACTTTCTCCAATGGCAACGGTACAGAGACTTTGTTGCCGGCCGTCTGGCCGAAAACAACACCTCCATCACGTCTTCAGGGAGGTCCCAATCCTTCTACCTCAACCTTTCAGAAGCCAAGCGTGAAGGTTGAGGGATCTGACCTCTGGATGGAGAACCTGACCCCCCTCCCGTGAGAGCAGATCGTCTCGGTAGGGAAGACGACGTGGAGGGCAGATGGACAAGTCGAGAAGGTCCGGGTACCACGTCCTCCTGGCCCATGCCGAAGCAATGAGGATCATCCGGGAACCGAACCTCCGTAGCAATTGCGGGATGACGGGGACTGGAGGAAACGCGTACAGCAGTGGGAATGACCACTCCACCACGAACGCGTCTCCTAAGGCTCCTTTTGGAGGAAATTCTCGCGAGCAGAACCTTTCACACTTCCGGTTGACACTGGAGGTTAACAGATCCACTTGAGGGGTCCCCCAAAGGGCGAAGATCTCCAGGAGAGTCTCCTGAGCCAATTCCCACTCGTGAGAGATCGCGCTCTGCCTGCTCAGAGCATCAGCCGTCTCGTGTTCGTCTCCAGCCAGATGAACCGCTGAGACCGTAATTTCCTGCTGGATTGCCCAGAACCAGAGCTGCATCACCTCCCTGCACAGAGGAAGTGACCCTGCCCCCCCCTTTTTGTTGAGGTAGTGCATGGCCACTGAGTTGTCCGTCAGAATCAGGACATTCTTTCCTCGCACAGTCGGCAGAAAAGCCTTCAGGGCAAGCCTGACGGCTCTCAGCTCCAACAGATTGATATGGAATCTGGACTCTGATGGAGACGAACGACCGCTGACTATCAGCTCGTTGGCATGAGCTCCCCATCCCGTGAGGGATGCGTCCGTCACGATTGTCACCTCCAGCCAGGGCAGCCAAAATGGAGCCCCCTTCATCAGATTGCTTTCGACGGACCACCAGAGAAGGTCCTGGGCGACCGAGGGCGGCACCTGAACGGAGTCCGACATCCTGCCGGAGGACTGAGACCACGGGAGCTTGAGTGCCCATTGCAAAGATCTAATCCGCAACCTGGCCTCTGGCACTAGAAGAATGCCGGATGCCATAAGGCCGAGCAATCTCAAGAACTCGAACGCAGGGAGACTCTGGGCATTTTGAAACTTGTGCACCATCTGCTGAATGTGATGAGCCCTCACCTGCGGAGGAAAACACAGCCCCAGGGACGTGTCGAGCACTGCTCCAATGTACTGGAGCCTCTAAGTTGGCGTCAAGTGGGACTTCTTTAAGTTGAGGGAGAAGCCCAGCTTGTGAAGGGAGTGGCAGGTGACGGACAGATGATACAGGACTTGCTCGGGAGAGCGCGCCCTGATCAGTCAATCGTCCAGGCAGGGGTAGACGTGAATCTCCCCTTCCTGAGATACGCTGCCACCATCATCATGAGCTTGGTGAAGACCCCCAGGGCGGAGGTCAATCCGAACGGACTCGAAACTGAAATTGCGAGTCGCCAACCGCGAACCTCAGGTACTTCTTGTGCTTGGGATGGATCGGCACATGAAAATAAGCGTCCTTGAGGTCTAGAGAAACCAACCAGTCCTGAAGTTGAAGGGCCTGGAGGACTCGAGAAAGAGTAACCATTTTGAACTTGTCCTTCCGTCCATGTCCATGATGGGTCGCAATTCCCAGTCTTTCTTCAAAATCAAAAAATAAGGGGAATACCATCCCTTGTTCCTCTCCGCTACAGGCACCTGTTCTATGGCGCCTTTCTCCAGCAGGGATTGAATTTCCTGCGCAAGGTGCAGATCCGAACTCTTCAAAGAGATTTCCTGGTGGATTGTCGTGAGGCCTCTGGCAGAAAGGAAAACAGTAGCCGTGGGTTATGATCTCCAGAACTCACACATCTGAAGTAATGGCACGCCACTCTACAAGATGCTGCACCAGCCTTCCCCCCAACCAGCGAAACATAGACCTCATGACTGAGCTGAAGCGGCTGCGGCAGTGCATGAGGGCAAAGAGGCAACTGCTCGCGCAGCCTTAGCACCTAGAGTACCTTGTTTTCCACCATTGGCACTCCTACGGTTGCCCCTTTGACTTGCAGCTCCTCTTGCTCTACCAAAGGATGAGTAATAATGAAAGGAACCTCCCCTCCATTGCCGTCCTCTAGGACGAAAAGGCGGAGGTTGGCGGACTGCAGCGCCCAATGCCTTTGCTGCAGCTTTCGAGGTCTGCAACATCTCAAGACTCTCGTCAGCCTTGCTGCCAAAAAGATGTTCAAAAGGGCATATTGAGGAGCTGGCTTTGCACATCCGGAGCAAAACCAGACTTCCGCAACCACGCAAACCTGCGCATTACGGTGCTCGCCGCCATGGACCGGCTGACGCAATCAACCATGTCGAGACCCGACTGAACGGATTCACACATGGCGTCCTTGCCATCCTGCACGATAGCAAGGAAACCATCCTGTTCCTCCCCTTCGGGGATATGATCAGCCGCTAAGGAAATGCAGTTCCACAGAGTGCGTGAAACGAGACAAGGCACAAGCGGAGTTGGCAGCCTGAAGCGCCATACCCCCAGAAGAAAAAACCTTCTTCGCTCAGCCGTCAAAACGTTTGTCGTCCCTATCAGGAGGGATGGTAGGATACGATGCCTGCTTTGCGGGGGCCGTAGCCGCCTGCACCACCAAACTCTCCGGAGTAGGGTGCGTTGTCAAGTAGCAGGGGTCGCCACTGGCTGGGCGATATTTCTCGGCAAGGACTTGCTCACTGCCGGGAGACTCTCTGGGGAAGTCCAAGCCACACCCACCCTTCTCTGCAAGGCCATAATGGAATGAGGCGCCGATATGAAGATTCGGCATGCATGCCAGGTTCCGGCCTACCAAACTCCACCTCCGGAGAGGTGTCAAGACCACTGGTGTCACGCACTGACTGACGCAGATCCTCAAGATGACTGACCAGAAACAAAGTCATCAGGAACCTCACCTTCCTCAGACCCCTCATCCACCTCAGAAATATAATCCAGAGGCTGGAAAGAGGGTACAGAAAAAGGTACAAAGACATGTTTAGCCTTAGCCATCGCCTTTCTGGGGGGTGCCACCGTGCCACGGGGTACCTCCGACAAGGCTACCTCAAAAGGCGTCGAGGGAGTCGACATCGAGCGTGGCGCCAACAGTGCACTGAAGGTGCTGTGTAACACAAAAAATGATGCTCATGGAGTAGGTGAGGCTCCAGAGCAAAAGATCACACAAATGGTAAAAATACACACAGCAAAACACATGTAAGAGGGGGAAAAGGGCTCACACTCTTACCAGGTGAAAAAAATAAACCCTCGAAATCCAGCAAAGCTGCTGAGGGAATCATTAGGTAAGGGAAATCAGCCATTTATGAGAATTCTCCCTAACAGAAACCTCTCCACATTTTTAGTGGGAAAAGAAGCTAATGAACCCACAGACACAGCCCCTATCCTCCCATTGATTGAAGAGGGGTCTAAAACTGCAGAAGAAGCTGTCATTCTGTTTCCTGCTATGCAGGAAATCTGCTATTTTCTCTACCATGGGTGTGGTGAATAACCCCTTGTTATTGGATTTTATGACAGACTCTCCCCCTCTACATCCTATGGATGGGGTGCATGATGTTATAGAAGCTCAGAACAGACCTCCTTTTGAAGGAAATTGTACTCTTTTTGATTACAACACAAACCTCACAATGTTATCTGAAAAGGCACCCATCTATGATCAAAGTGAAACTGTGGGGCTCCCTAAAATATCATCTAGGCACTCACAAACTATGGGTTCTTTATCAAAGATACTAATAAAATCTCTCCAAGAGGATGGGTAAATGAGTGTGAGAAACTGGGTGACAATCTTGATAGAGACGAAATTAGGAAAAAATGGGTGTGGAATGTTTTAACAACCATCTTGCTGATTTTTCAATGTTAGCTCCAGCTTTGAGTCTGAATTAGAGAAGCGAATCAGACTCTCGCACGAGCCTTCCACCCCTGTCACCCAAAGGAAATGCCGAGTCGAAAATGTCTTCCTCTTTAACAATCTACCCAATTAATCTTACACCGTGCCCTCTCGCTACATTGCACACAGAGGGCCGAGAAATTGGGAGTATTTTTACCCCAAGAAATGCATCTTCGGCTGTTGCAAATGTGCAACACAATAGCTCCCTATTTCCGAAAAGTCTGCTAAACAGCATATCCAAGGTCCAAATAGTTTAGAATGCACTATGGATCCACAGTCCCCTCACAATGAGCCAGAAATTGCTGCACCTGGCCCAACGTTGGCCCTAAACTTTGATGAGAATAGACCTAGTTCAGAGGCATTTCCCGTAATTACTAGGATCCTTAACCTGTTGGATAAGGGTCATGAGCAGACACACGGGGAAGTTCAACTACAAATGTCAGAGATGATTGCCAAATTAAGGAGAATTGAGGGTTTGCTTTTCACCTGTGATGCGATCTCTGCACTGTCGCAAAAGCATAATGCGAGGGCAGAGACAAACTCTAGGGCCACTCAGACTAAAACGTTTGCTGAGGCAGTTACTGTAAACCCAAATCTAAAGCCTCGGCCAGAGTTGAGTCTGGAGGTATCACTCCCGCAAATAGTTGCTCTGAATGCTATAAAAATTGTGGAACTGATAACCGTTAAGGAGATGGCCCATAATCATGAGATCCAATCACAATCTAATGAAGCGGATGTCTTGGTACCACTGGTTATCCTTGTGTGTGCCTCCTGATAGCCCCTCCGTTCTCACCAATCTCATTGACCTAGCTGGGTATATAATAGAGATGAAGGGAGCCCCCAATGACGCCCGATGCGGCAAACTGCCAGGTCAAGTGGCACAGCAAGTAGAGCACTCGCTTGACATCCGTGCAGAGCCTGCCAACGCAGGTTCGAATCCCGGCGGGGCCAAACTCAGCCTTTCATCCTTCCGAGGTCGATAAATGAGCACCACACACCGTGGGTAATAATAAGCAGCGCTCAGATACCTGAGGGTTCGTAGCGCTATATAAATGGCAAATTATTATTATTAGGAGTCTCCCATTATAGCCTTAACGAGAAAAAAAAAGAGCCCTAGCCAGAACAGAAAAGCAGAAGGTATTTGATAAAAGAATTAAAGGGAAAAGCAGAAAAAAAACAAAAAAAAATCAACCAGATAACACGGATATGAAAGATATATTCAATTTATCTGGTGGTGATACAATTATTGACTTAAATCACTAAATGAGTCGAAAGCAATGCTCAACCTTCCTGAGCCAAATCATCAGGCTCAATCAATGAATAAACCTCTAACTGATTCAAAAGACTTACCAAGTTCCAGGAGTGGGTCTGGAGCTAATCCAAAGATTATGGATAAAGCTGACAAAAAAAGAGTTTCCAAATCAAATAAAAGAGCTGCCCGGTACCGAAAGAGAAAGTATTTGAGACACCCACTTCTGTCCCGGTGATAACAGTGCTTGCTCAAAAACAATCAGTTTTGTCGAATTTCTACCCTATGTTGGGAACTAAGAAAACAGAGAAAGTAATCATTGGCTCAGGCAATGCTCAGCCTGCAAAATGTCCATCTAAATCTACAAATACGAAAGAAAGTGGACAGCAATTATTGCCTGCTGATCGCATCCTTAAAACCGGTGATGGAAGTGGTCAAAACGGAGAGCAAACATATGAGGGGCTGTCCTTACATGGAATTGTAAATGGAAATGCTTTGACAGCCCCCCCCCCCCCCCAGCAGTGAGTATTGGCGCCCAAGAGACAGAGCCATCACGCCATTTTTCTTCTTATATGACAAATGAACTCAAATCCGCCACTCTGATGGGTTGGGAAAGTGACCCAACTCGGCATGGTAAAGCCCAGTTAAACCGAACCTTTTTGTTAACCATCTTACAAGATATTCCATCGCTACGCATCATTAGATCTATTGACATTGAATGGGTTAAACTAGCCTCTATTAACAACAGAATGATTTGTAAACTCAATTCCCCCTTTATTACTAAACTCATTTGGGAACAAAGTGAAGATCTTAAATCAATTGGCCTTTTGCCTTCCCTGTTTATGTCAACTGAGGATGCTACAAGCTACGTGGAAACTCCCCTGTCCTCCGTAGAGATTCCGCCATCTAATACTTTTCAAGATGATGTTCCCAAAATAGATGTAAATACAATGAAACGGCTAATGGCCTTCGTGTCAGCTCTTAAAGGGTTGACATGGATAGATTCTGGCACTGGGCCAACAGGTCCACAGTCAGGATCGTTAGGACTCTCGTAGCTTCGCTGACTTAAAAATTATTTCCTGGAATTCCTGTGGACTCAACAACTTTAAAACATAGCACAGGAATAATAAACAAGATGTCCCCAATGTCATCTTCTTACAGGAAACTATGTCTCAAATGCCCTTTACTGCCGAGGGCTTCTTTGCCTACACTCGTGATGCATTACGGGGCTCCTCAGGAAGACTTTCGGGTGGCTTAGCCATACTGATCAATACAGCATGCAAATACTCTTCTGAACTTGTTAGTAGCTCTCATGCATTATTGGCCATTCAATTAACTGCCAATGAGAATCCATCAATAGTTATATTACTGATTTGTATTTATTGGAACAAGTACACTAGTGCTCTGTCGTCATGGATGAATTGAATCTTTACTAGAGGTAGCTTTGATTGCAAATCCGTTAGTAAGAATAATTGTTGGTGGTGGCTTCAATGCTTTTTGCTATGGTGCTGTGTCTCAATCGGATGTTATGGTGAAACATTCAGAATTGTCGAGGAAAAATGGGCACAAATGGATACTTTAAAAAAAAAAATGGATGTTTTTAGAGTGGGACATACAATCTCCCCCGACTAGTTTGGAGCCTTATAATTATACTTGGTCTACGGGAGGCAATAGCTCTATGATTGAATTTTTTTTTTTTAATCTCGTCTGGGCTTTATCGGTATATTACTCCTGTTAATATCTTTAATCCGAAACTAGGCGACCATATGATGATTATCCTAGTGTACATCTTCCTTTTGCCCATTTCTCCGAAGACATTGCCCCAACGATGATTGAACCCGATCGTCCAGTTCTGTCAGTGAGATGGAACCCCACAGTCTGCTGCAAGCTTCTAAAATATATAGCATCAGATTGTGAAATCATAACCAGGATAGATCTGGGGGTCCATCTATGATGGATATAGAAGCAAGAAATGTCTCCTGTATACAAATCCATCTAGTTAGGTTGGCATCCCAAAGAAAGACGCAAGCTCTTTCATATTACAAATCATGCTCACTCTCTTAATTTGAAGCTTGCTATCTTAAAAAAAGAAAAACTCACTCACTAGACGCCTATTGAGAAATAACTTCTTTTTGGATGTTCCTAAAAACAAATAAGGAAAATCAAACAAACCTATAAAAATAAAATCATATGGATGAGAAGAGAATTGTACCTAGTTGATAACCAAAAAATGATATACCATCTAATAAGACACGACGCTAGACACGTGTGGTCAATTCTGCACACTTTGACAACTGATTCCTCCTCTGTGACAGAATCTGTCATCTCTGCGTAGGTTTGGGCAATCTATATAAAGAAAAAATATCAGCTGCCGGAGCGATTAGTTTCGCTTACAGGCGGTGTACCCAAGCTAAACCCAGGCATGCAATCTGTATGGTCTATCGCTGACATTATAGAAGCCATACAGAAATTAAAATACTCAAAAGGCCACAGGACCTGACGGCTTGCCCCTGTGTATTTATAAAGCAGATCCATTGCTATGAGCTCAAAATTTAAAAATATGCTTCGATTTTTTACACTGGTATCGTTCCACCTTCTTGGCGATCTGCCCACATTATTCCAAGTTAGAAAAAGGGACCTCCCGATTCCCCCGGTAACTACCGCCCTATTGCACTTAGACGCCTCTTCAAAAATCTTTTCCCTATTATTGCTTCATCAACTGCAATTGCATATAGACCAAAAAGCATTGCTATCTTCTTGTCAGGTGGGCTTTCGTAAATACATTGGTTGCTCTTTGAATGCAACCATCTTAGCTCATCTGCGAGCCCAAACCTATCATTCTAAAATGGGTCCGGTTTACATGGCCAGCTTAGACCTTACAGCGGCCTTGGATAGCGTGATTCGAGAAGTTCTTTGGACAAAAATGATAAAACTTGGAATCTCCTATCTGGTGGCTATTATAGCACTACTTCATCAAAATACCAACTACCGAATTCGGTTGAATGGAGAAGGGGCTCTCAGTAATTCCATCACTACTGAACGAGGCGTAAAACAGGGGTGCAATATGGTGGCAGTTCTTTTCAACTCATACCTCTTAGGGATCGATCTATGGCTTAATGCAGTGGTTTTTCCGGCCATACTGGGCTCCATTAAATTGGACTGGATAGGATTTGATGATGATCTTCTGTTTTTTGACAGAACTCCTTATGGTCTGCAAAAAAAACTGCATTTATTTGCACAATTTGCAAAAGAACATAACCGTACAGTAAATCCCGCCAAATCATATATTTTAACATTTGCCAATGGCAAACAGAAACCTACCTTCTATGCATGTTCACTCCATGGGGTCGATATCATCTTCACCCCATTGATACGATATCTAGGCTACCCGCTCACTGATACTTGTTCCTTGTGAATGTGGAAAACTTATCTAGAACACAAACTAAAAAGTCTGACTTCCCAGATGAAAAATATATTTCATAAACACTAAATGTTTTCCTTGCTAACCCTTGTTCATTCTACTTACTCAAAGTGGAACCCATCCTGCTATACTGTCTGGATATTTGTACTATTGAGATCGATGCTATCCTCAATGCCCTACAGGGAAAACTATGGATAACTGTCTTGGGTTTAGCACTATCCATTCCGAACGCATTGATTTGTTACAAAATTAATCTATTAACCCTCTCGGTGAAGAGAAACTGGAGAAGCTTAAAAAAATATCTGAAAATGGTTGATCCTCCAAAAAAACACTATGTGGAGCTTAATAAAATCCTTGGAGACCCCAAAATTCGTTCACTCAACAAACGTACTCGTAAACTCAAGCTAATTCTTAATGAGATTAATGAAACTCCAGAGCCAATGTGTATGTGCCTGCCGAGTCAAAAGAAAAAAATATGAAAGATACTATTGGTGCATCAAGTCAGACACGTTTGGGACCCATTCCTCTTTCTACAAATATAATTTGTTTAGCAGGAAATGGGGCGATCGCCCACAATATTTAATTCAATTCCCCTCTTCAATAGCTAGGAAAACATATCTTCGTTTTAGGCTAAATCAATTTCCAACCTACTCGAGAACCAAATATTGGTATAGATGCCAGGGAATAACAGGTTCAGGCATATGCTGTTTTTGTGTTTTAAAGGCAGAGAAAGAAATCTTAAAACACTTGGTGATTTACTGTAATTTTTTTTAAGGAATCTCGTGAACTAATCTTTGATTTGAGCCCTCTAAACAAATCTCATTATGGAATCATTGTGGAAGCGATGCATGGAGGGATATAGCCTTCGATTTACTCTGAAACTGAATGATCCACTCTCAATTATCGAGCTAAAATTGTCAGAGGTGCATTTCACTGCATAATTTTCTGTATTATATGAATCGTGTCTGATGTGCAAACCTGCTTTTCATTATTATCTATGAGATTACATCAAAGCCTTGATGATTCTTTACTTTCCAACTTATGTAGCCTAAAAGTGATGTATTGGCATTCCAGGTGGATTTGATTCAAACCTTTTTAGTTTTACTTTTATGATGTATAATTAATTTTAATTAACATGCATTCATTAAAACACATTGATTTAATTTCATGTATTCTTTTTATTGTTGATGTTTCTTAATACAAATGTAACTTGTTTTTTTGTAAAGGTTTTATCTTAATAAACCACGAACAATAAAAACAATTATTAAAAAGAAATAAGTGAGGGAAACTAGCGGCAACCAGGAGGGCATCCATGAGATCACAACTTGTTAAGGAAGCTGTACCCATCACTGAGGCAGAAACAAGAATCAGGGCAGCAGAGGATACAGTTCAAGGCAACCACATCACGGTGGTGACTGGTGAAAGACATGAAAGCTGTAAAAGCCAAGTGTGATAACTTAGAATCATGCTTTGGGAGAAACATCAGAATTGTTGGGGTCCCTGAAGACACTGGAAGCATGGAACATGCAATTGAAAGCCTACTTAAGGACCTATTGGACGGCCCGGCGCTATCCACTTTCTTTGCAGTGGAGCGGGCCCACCGGGTGCTTGGTCCCGAACCAAAACCAGGCGACTTTCCAAGACCCATCATTGCGAAGATGAACACGTTATTTATCAATTGTAACGTTCTTTCGACTGGATGTTCCTCCCACGTATTCCTCATCTTAGATAATTTGTCTCCCAGCTTTGCTGCTTTGGAATTTTTTTTCACCAGAGGGCGCTGTACTCGAAGCCGCAGAGTTGTAGTACCTCAAAGGCTGCCGTCGAGCGTCTAGGTCATCCGCAGTATGAAGGGATCGAGCCGCGCCCATTATCTTAGTTCTGTTTTTACAGTGTTAGTGGTTGCGTCAGTTGATCAGCCTTTCAAAGACCTTTGGCTCTTAAGGAAGTTTCAGTGCAACTGGCGTATACTGTACGGAGGGGTAGGCTGGGAGGGTCGATGAGGAATACGTGGGAAGAACATCCAGTCGAAAGAATGTTACAGTGGGTAAGCATTGATGACCAGGTGGCCGCCGCACAAATATCTTACACCAGAACACCCCTCTGAAGAGCCGTAGAAGTCGCCATGTCCCTGCTTGAATGAGCCCTTAGCCCATCTGGAGGCTCCTTCCCAGCCAATTTGAGCACTCCGAAATTGCCAGAATTATCCATCTGGATAGAGTCTGTTTAGACACTCCAAGGCCCAATTTGTGTCCAGTATATCCAAAAAACAGTAGGTCTCTGTCGGAAAATTCGCTAGTCTAGAAATACAGAAACAGAGCCCTTTTTAGGTCCAGCATGTGCAATCTCTCCTCCTCTTTACTTGCGTGTGGAGGAGGGTCAAAATAGGGTAAGCCAATATTCTGTGACGGGTGGAAATCAGACTTTTTTTAGGTAAGAAGGATGGTTTGACCTTTAGAATTACCTTGTTCTTACGGAAAATGGCGTGAGGAGGCTTACAAGAGAGCACCTGCAACTCACCCTGTGGGCTGATGTTATAGCCACTAGCAAAATTATTTCCAAAGTGAGGAGCCTTAACGTGCAAGAATATAAAGGCTCAAAGGGGGCACATATGAGAAATTTTAAAACTAAATTTAAATCCCAGATGGGTACCTGCAAGGGTTTTGGAGGGTACACATTTGTTAGTCCTTTTAGAAATGGGGTAACTAAAGGCATTTTAAAATAAGAAACCTCTTCAGAGGAGCGCTTGAAAATGGATAGCGCTGCCAAGTATCCTTTTATAGTGCCAACTTGAAGCCCCAAATTGGCCAAGTGTAATAGAAAAGAAAGTACCATAGGGGTATTACATAAAAAAGGGTACACATTCTTGTCCTTGCACTAGTTACTGAACTTTTTCCCACAACACCGGTACAAGGAGTTTGTTGATGGCCTTCTGGCCGAAAGCAAAATCTCCATGACGTCATCTGGGAGTTCCCAATCCTTATACCTCAGCCTCTCAGAAGCCATGCGTGAAGGCTGAGAGTTTTGACCTCTCGATGGAGAACCTGACCTTCCCTTTGCGAGAGGAGATCCTCTCTTAGCAGAAGACAAATTGGAGGGCAGATGGACATTTCCAGAAGGTCCGGGTATCACATTCTCCTGGCCCAATCCGGGGCACTTAGGATCATGGCTTTCCTGAACTTGCTCAACCTCCTAATTACATGAGGAATGACGGGACTGGAGGAAACGTGTACAGGAGTGGAAACTCCCAGTCCACTACGAACGTGTCTCCAAAAGCTCCTCTTGGGGGAAATTCCCTTGAGCAGTACAGATCGCACTTCCTGTTGACACTGGTTGCAAACAGATCCACTTGAGGGGTTCCCCAAAGGGCGAAGATCTCTTGAAGGACTTCCTGAGCTAGCTCCCACTCGTGGGAGACTGCTCTGCCTTCTCAAAGTGTCTGCCGCCATGTTCTTCTCTCCGGCTAGGTGCACTTCCAATAGAGTGACTCCTTGTATCGCCCAGAACCAGAGCCGCTTTGCTTCTCTGCACAGTGGAAGTGACCCTACTCCTCCTTTCTTGTTGAGGTAGTACATGGCCACTGTGTTGTCTGTCATTATCAGGACATTCTTTTCTCGCGCCGAAGGCAGAAAGGCCTTCAGCACTAGTCTGATTACCCTCAACCCTAACAGGTTGATGTGTAGTTTGGACTCCGATGGAGACCAACAACGCTTATTGTAAGACCGTTGGTATGGGCTCCCCACCCTGTGAGTGAGGCGTCAGTCACTACTGTTGTCTCCGGCCAAGGTTGGCATAAAGTCTCTCCCCTGGGGATATGGTCTCTGCAAGCCCGCCATAGAAGGTTTTGGGTCACTGACCGGAACTTGCAAAAGATCTGACATATCCCCCAAAACTGGGACCATTGAGTCCTGAGGGCCCACTGAAGGGTTCTCATCCTCAATCTGGCCTCTGGCACCAGAAAAATGCAGGATGCCATGAGACGGAGCAACCTCAGAAAATCGAAGGCCGACAGATGTTGAGCATTCCGAAACTTTGTTTCCATCTGCAGAATGTGGTGAGATCTCTCCTCGGGAGGCGAGGTTTTGCCCGAGGAAGTAACCCCGATGAATTGGAGTCTTTGGCGTGGAATCATTTGTGACTTTTTGTAATTGAGGGAGAAGCCCACACTGTGTAAGAAGTGGCAGGCCATGGTCAAAAGTTCCTGCGCTCGTTTGGGTGAACTCGCCCCGATTAACCAATTGTCCAGGAAAGGGTAGACATGAATTCCCACCCTCCTGAGACTGGCTGCCACCACAGCCATCTGCTTGGTGGAAAACCCTTGGGGCGGAGGTCAGTTCAAATGGCAGAACTCGAAACATCGTGAGAACTACGAACCTCAGGTACTTCTGTGCTTGAGATGGATTGGCACATGAAAGTAAGCACCCTGAAGGTCCAATGAAACCAGCCAGTCCTGAAGTTGAAGAGCCAGAAGGATCTGAGAAAGGGTCACCATCTTGAAGTTGTCCTTCCTGAGGAATTTGTTCAAATATCTTCAGTACAAGATAGGTCTCAATCCTCAGTCCTTCTTGGGAATGAGAAAATAAGGGGAGTACCAACCCTTGTTCCTCTGCGCTACATGTGCATGTTCTATTGCACCTTTCTCTAGCAGGACTAAAATCTCCTGCACAAGGAGCAGGTCTGGAATTTTGAATTTTTACAGAATTGGTTCCCTGTGGATGATCTTGAGGTCTGTCGAAAAGGAAGGCAGTAACCATGGGTCACTATCTCTAGCGCCCAGGCATCTGACGCAATGCCCGCCATTCGCTCAGATACCGAGTGATCCTGCCTCCCACCAGGGTCTTGTGGGTCAAGTCCTCAGAGTTGCTTTGCAGCGGCTGAGGAGGTAGTAGCCGCTGCTGGGGCGGATCTAGCACCTTTCCCTCTTCCACCACAAGGGGGTTTTCTCCATTGAACTCTTGGACTGGCCTGTCCCTTCCCTCTTCCAAAAGAGGAGTTGAAACGAAAGGGACGGCTCCTCCATGAAGATGACCCTGCGTAGGAGTGTTGCTGAGGCTGCCTTAGAGCAGCGCCGAGTGATTTAGCTGCCGCTTTAGAGGGCTTCGCTTCTCCAAGCTCTCATCCGCTTTGCTGCCAAACAGCCTCAAACAGTCAAAGGGTATATATTGAGTAATCTGAATTGGACGTCAGGTGCAAAAGCAGATTTCCTCAGCCGTGCAAATCTGCGTAGGACCGTGCTAGATGCCATGGACCTGCTTACACTATCAGCAGTGTCCATTCCTGACTGGAGGCATTCCTCCATAGCCTCCTTTCAATCTCTTACTATTGATAGGAAACCATCCTGTTCCTCGCCCTCCGGGATGCGTTCAGCCGCCGATGTCATACAGTCCCACAGGGTGTATGTAAACCTTGCCAGAGTGCAAGTTACATTTGTAGATTTAAGGGCCATGCTACCCGAAGAGAAGACTTTCCGGGCCCAAGCATCAACTTTTGTGTCATTCCCATCAGGTGGTATCGAAGGGTAAGCTGACGGTTGAGTGGAGGTTGCAGCTTGTACCACCAAGCTTTCTGGCGAGGGATGATTTGACAGGTACTCGGGATCTGATGAGGATGGTCTGTACTTCCCTATAAACTTTATTTACTGCAGGCCCAGGGTCTGGGGTATCCCAAGTTGGCATGACCCTTTTTTGCAATGCCTTATGGAAAGGAAGGACAGGGTCCCTTTGAGGTCCCTCATTAAGGATGTCTGCCATATCATCTTAGTTGAACCTTGGGGAAGCTGTTTCCATCCCATGAAGTCAATTACTCTTCCCATTAGGTATCTATACCCAGAGTCTGCATGATCTGCTGGGTCTGGCTTTTCAAACTCTACTTCAGGGGTGTATCTAGGCCACTGGTTGTGTGAAGGCAATCATAAAGATCAGTCATTTTAGAGTTTGTGTTTATCAACTCCTCATAAACCTCTTTAGTTCCAAATCTAACCCCAGCTGAAGTAACATCCTCTTCAGGGGATTGCTCCTCATAAATAGAGGACATAGATCTAAAGAATTATTGCCTGGGTTGTGGACGGAAGATCTTCTGTGGTGAAAAGGGTGGCATTGATCTAGGCTTTGACAAAGGCGTCGATTTTGGCATCTGAATTAAAGAATGCCTCAACAAAGGCGTTGAAGGCGCCGTTGATAGACGCTGGCTTCGACAGTTTCGAAGGAGGCTTCGACATTGTCAAGGGAGGCCTTGACGCTGTCGCGGAAGGCATCAACGTCATCCTTCGGCCGCGAAGTTGTCGTTGAAGGCTGCGTCGAGTCAATATTCAACTTCGACGTGGATGCCATTTTTTCAGCCGTCACTCCCGATTTAGGCACCTGTGGTTTCACTCTTTTTTCATGAGGTGTCTGAGAGCTTTCCCCCCAATGACGCCCTCAACTTTGTCAGATCTAGCGTGCCTGTCTTTGATCTCCCTCAGTCACTCTTGGAGTGGGCATGGGCATGATCTTCACGTGGCTTTTTCAAGGGAGTCTCTGGGCCACAGTCTCGAAAAATGTTAGCATCTAAGCCCTGAAGGCCTATCATGTTTCAGGGGAATAGTGCTTGGAAGGGTAGGATACGACCTGTCAGACGAGGAGGAAGAGGAAGAAGATCTATGTCTAGCTTCTTCGATTTTTTGGACGAAGAAGAGGAGGATTTCTGCAAGCGACTCTTAAACCTCGATCTCCTCGACACGTGTCGAGACTTTCCGCTCGACCCTCCCGAATCTCTGTCTTTTTGGGGACTTATGAGATTCCTCCCCCACCGCCAGCATACCTTTCCGTTCCATAAGAGCCTTATTGGTCTTAGACAGACAGGAACCACATTTGTAGATACGATGGTCAGGGCCCAAACACCAAAGGCAATTACGATGGGGGTCGGTAATCACATCTTTTTTCCACACTTTTGACATTTTTTTAAACCTGTCTTGGGTGTCGATGGAGTCAATGAAGAGAACATAAATTTGAAAAAACTGATGCACTGTTTTGTGACACGAAGCAGTGCTCGAAAAAAACGGAACTGAGCTAACGGGGGCAGCTCGAGCCCTTTATACTGCAGATGTCATTGACGCTCGACAGCGGCCTTCGAGGGATGATGACTCCATGGCTTAGAGTACAGCGCCCTCTGGTGACTTTTTTCCAAACCAGCAAAGATGGGAGACAAGATATCTAAGATCTAAGATGAGGAATACGTGGGAGGACACAATCCATTCGAAACTGTTTTCCTGACAGAGATCTGCTCCTCTGCCTCGCCAGAGAGATGGGGGAGCTCCGACTGGGCTCCCAGACTATCCGCATTTTTCGGTACAACACGAAAGACCCCAGTTCATTAAGAAATTACTTCATACCCGCAACATCCAATATCCAATATGCAAAGCTGTTCCTGGCTCGACTAAAAGTTCGAGGCAAAAGGTATTTTTTTACCGTCCCTGATGAGGCTGTTAAATTAATTGAGGCTCAAATACTGATCTCATCAACTATTCTTACTCCTATGACAAGCACATAGTACCTGAGAATTTATTTACTGCCACTACAGATATATCTGGCTCATCTGTCCTACAATGACCAGGTGGAATGGGCCACGGCAGCAACAGATAAACCCACAGCAGCTGCTAAATTAATGTTGGGTTTTGATACCAGAAGTGCGCCATGTTGGTGATAGGCCACGGGGGGGGGGGGTGAATTGGGGAGGGACTTACACTGCTAGGTTGGGCGTGGGGGGCAGTGCGAGCAGGAAGGAGGCTTCAGGTTGGGGGGTGGCAGCAGAGGAGGGGGGGGGTTGGTCTGGTATTGTCATGATGCCTACCCCCGGACTTCCGGATCAAGCCCATCAGTCCAGAGGGCAGACATCCAGCCCCTTATTGGAACCCACAAAGCCCCGGTTAGGGGCTCTATGGATTCAGTCCTGGCGCCTCATATGGGATCAGTCCTGGCGCCATAGGCGCCAGGCTCAAACAATCAAACTTACCTCATGCAGACCATGCCGCAAGGAACTCAAGCATTGGCATTTGTGAGGCCAGGGAAGGACTACTTTTCTTCAGGGACTATTTTTTAATTGGGTGTGGTGCTTGGAACCATTTACCTGGGACTACTTTGGAAGCTATTTAAACCATGCCCGAAGAGCAGAACACGCTTCGCGTTATTCTGCATTCAGCAGCGTAACGCTCACCGTGCCTGCAGCCAGCATCCTGTTACCTGCCACGCCCGCTCCGAATCCAGACTGCATCCTGGGAAGAAGGGAAGAAGAAGAAAAGGTTAGAGCAAGAACCTACCTTCTAATCTTCATCGGCTCCTGAATCCAAAGCATCCCTGCACAAGGAAAAAGACTTTGAAAAAATAAACGCGTCGCACCGCTAGCAGCTGCGCCGCGCCATACTTACCAGTCTTCACAGCATCTACACGATCCGGCGCAGCTTACATCTCTTCATAGCTGCATTCTCGGCACCTAGAGGAAGACAAGAAAAAACAAGGTGAGCCGAGAGCAAACAGACAATCTTGGTTACCGCCAGGCGCTTACTTGATTTGCCGCCCGAGGTATAATTCTTCGGCATCCAGCATCTTCTTACGCCGCACCTGTAAAAGGACAAAAGCACTTGGTTAGAGACATTTAGCATCATTATTTTCTACCGGACAGTGCTGGGTAATACAGACTCTTACCTTAGCGCGACCTGCTGCCAATCAGGAGAATTCCTTTTGGACCAAGCTGCAAGATAAATAAAGGAAAAGGGAAATGAGTGAATATCAGAGATTGGAACTCTAAAGACTATATAATTATGGCTCCACGCCACATTCCCCAGAGCCCCATTTTGTCTGGAACTCACCCTATTCCTTCGATCCAGTGGAGTAACTGGCATTCTATGCACCCCTGCAATCAGCGCAGGATGGAGAGCTCATCATTTCAAGCACTAAGGTGAGGACATAAAGGGAATATCGGAGGTGTTCCGTGGGAACGAATTGGGTGCAGGTATCCTCGCAATCCACGGATGGCTAACTCCCTTCTGTTGTTTTCAGGAAACTACTTTTACAGGTCAAGCAAACAAAACTAGGAGGGCCAGTCCAGTCAGCCATCTCTGCCCTACGAGTCACGCTGGTGGAGACCACTGCTGTTCAGTTCTGTTCAACGGCCCTGCAGGAACCAGGTGAGCGTAACAGGTATTATAACAGATCTTGATGTACGGTTCCACGCCAGTTGTGCAGTTCAGGCGATTATGGGAGAGGAAATACTTAAAATACTGGCAATGGAGTACTCAGGAAACATGTTCTTAAGTTGCACAGAATTCTGGACTATTGGTAAACAGTGTAAATCATGCAATAACAAGTTATGGTACAACAGTTGAGAATAATGAGCTGGAATGTCCATGGTCTGGGGAACTTCAAAACACGGAAGGTGAGACATGGGGTAAATGTTTTATTCTTACAGGAAACCCATGCTAAAGAAACTGTATCCTGCAGTATTGGCACTACATGGGGGAAGAATAGGTTCTATACCTCCTACTCCTCGCATTCCAGGAGTCATGATACTCCAACATAAATCCCTAAAATATGTGGAAAAGAAAGCAAACATTGACCCTGAAGGGGGGTATGTGGTGGGGCATTGTGTCCTTGAAGGAACCAAATTAGTGCTTGCTAACACATACTGTCCTAATGTAGACTCCCCTGAGTGTTTTTGACCTTATTAGAGAAATCATGCCAGGATACTGTGGGATAACCGTAGTGTGGGGAGGTGATATGAATCTGATTCTAGACCGTGTATTGGACAGGACTAACGCTGCACCTAGGCCCCCAACCCAGAGCGGACTGTCACCTACTATCCCTTATACCATTACTAGCCTTGTGTGATGCATGGCGCATGATACACCCGCAGACTAGGGAATATACCTTTTATTCCTCAGTGCATGACATGTCGTCCCGCATTAATATGCTCCTGATATTGGGCTCATTTATGGGGAAAGTACTGGACGCTGACATAAAACCTTGTACACTATCTGACCACTCCCCGATGACACTGAGCAGATCGGGTTGCGGTTGGAGATTTAAATCAGAAGCATTGAAAGATACAGTGTTCCGGGCGCCGATTAAAAGCAGATGATATTGAAATATTTTTCGCCTGTAATGCAGCACATTCTGCTTCCCTCGGTATTAGATGGCAGGCCTTTAAGGTCTACATTAGGGGAGTGGCAATATCAAGGGTAGCCAGTGTCCTCAAAAGCATTAGGAGGGACCAAAAAGAATCAGAAACTACACTTAAAAAGGTTGAAATTGAATATTCCTACTCCGCTTTTCCACGATTGCTAGAATAAATGTGGACAGAATGGGCAAAATGTGAGATACATGTTCAGCGGGAAATCTGTTATTTCTCCCGCCTGGAAGTAGCTAGAAGATATGGGGAAGAGGACCGACCAGGTACAATCTGGTGAGAATAGTTCAGATGGAGAGAGGGCAGACCAAGGTGAACTGTATACTCAATGACCAAGGCAACACTAAATTGACAGATGCAGAGGTGTTTGGGACATTCCGAGACTTCTACAAAACACTATATACTGCGGAACCGTTAAGGGTAAGGGGAGAGGGTGTGGGGGGAGGGGGGAGGATAACAAGCCATTTCAATCCCTACTAGATGTCCTCCAATTGTCATGCCCCAATCCCCAGACTGGAGCGGAACTCTAGGTCCGCGTCACACTAAGATATTATGGCGGTAATTACCAATTTGCCTAAGGGGAAAGCCCCTGGTCCTGATGGTCTCACTGCAGAGTTCTACCAGGAATAAATAAACAGTGGTGGCCCCAACCTCTTTTTGGGGTGGGAGGAATTGCTCTGCAACACTCTGCAGCCCGAGTGCTTCGTGCAGCCGTAATCATAGTCCTCCTAAAACCAGACAAGCCTAGTACCGAATGTGGCTCCTATAGGCCCCTTTCGATCATGAAATGACTTCAAAATCTACGCTAAGGTGCTGGCCAATCGCCTTCTCCCACTGAAGCCACATCTTGTACTTGCAATCAAGCCAGGTTTATTCCTGGGAGGTCTACGGCTCTCAATAGTAGGTGACTGACATGGCCAGAATAGATACCGAAGCTAGTGCTATCGCAGTGACCATTGATGCTCAAAAGGCCTTCGATATGGTATTGTGGGAGTATTTGTTAGTGGTGCTCACGAAAAAGGGGGTCAGGCCTGCCATTGTGGGAGTATTTGTTAGTGGTGCTCACGAAAAAGGGGGTCGGGCCTGCCATGATACGATATATTAAACTGTTATATACACAACCTTTAGCAAGAATACTGGTTAATGTGTGCAATATCCGAACCATTGAAACTAGAAAGAGGCACTCAGCAGGACTGTCCCCTTTCCCTGATCCTTTTCGCCCTAGTCCTTGAGCCCATGGCCGACTTCATTAGAGAACGCCACAGTCTGCGGGGCTTACGCTTGGCTGGCCCTCCCAAAATTATTTCCCTGTATGCTGAGGAGGTAATGTTATTTGTTAAAAACCTTCATACCAACCTGGACCCAATCCTTCATGACATTAAACTAATCGGAAATTCTCCAGCTTCACATTCACTTTTCCAAATCTAATCTTTCCAGTGACAAATACGTGTGAAATCCGTGGTTCCTTCCAGCTCCGTTGGTCCCCTGACCACATAAAGTATCAGGGGGTAGTGGTTTCCAGAACACGCTCCTCCCTACCACGTGAGAATTGCAAAGCAATCAACACCCACGTTGAAAATAAACTAAATGGATGGGAGTTCTCTCCCACTCTCTGTTGCTAAACTCTCGCTAATTAAAATGACTTTGCTGCCTAAGATATTATATACGTTCATTAAATGTCCCAGTATGGCTGAACAAGCCGTACTTGGCCAAATTGCAAGGACGAATTGCATAATAACTGTGGCATTCTGTAGCTGTCTGGAAGAAATGGGCAGAGAAAGCCTTCCCATATGAGAACAACAAGTTACTTACCAACTGTAACGTTCTTTCGACTGGATGGTCCTCCCACGTATTACTCATCTTGTGATAATTCGTTATCGCCAGCTTCGCTGCTTCAGAAAAAAGAAATTTCGCCAGAGGGTGCTGTGCTCGAGGCCGTGACGTCGATTGTCCGTCGACAGGCTCTGTACCGTGTCGACGTCACTGATGGTAAAAGTAGCTCGAGCCGCGCCCGTTGGCTTCAGTTCTGTTTTTTCGAGGAAATACTCCCACCGATTCCCAGTAGGTTCTGATAATCACCCTCAGCTGCTTGTCCCCTCCTGCTAATGCGACCAGCGGTACTTGCGGGGAGCACGGGAATGGGTCCTCCATCATCCGACATGCTCGACGCCACATTTTCCACCCCAACATCATCATTTTAGGGCGCTCCTTCATATCTGTTTCAGGCAACCATATCATTTCCCTTAAGTAAAATGGGGTACAAACCCGCCCAAACAACCTATGTTCAGGGGGTCACTTCGTCGGAGAGCCAATTGGCCACATATTGTAATTGACTTGCTATGTAGTAGACATCAAAATTGGGCAGCCTGATGCCTTCCTTTTCATAGAAGTTCCGCAACTTCCATATCGCTACTCTATTTCGGGTACCATGCCATAGGAAGTCTCTGCACACACTATTCAGTTTAGCAAAGAACTTCTTGGGTATCATATGTGGGATATTGTTAAAATAATGTAAAAGCCTAGGTAGGACCACCATCTTAAGCATTGCCCCCCGTCCCATCATAGCTAGGGGCAACTTCTCCCAAAACTTCATGCATTTCTGGATTTTCTCAACAGCTACCACGGTGTTGTGCTTATGTTCCTCTTCTGCGGTGTGATACACATCTATGCCAAGGTAACGGAAAGAACCAATCACCCGTGGTATCTGTAACACCGGCAACCTTTCCTCCGGGGTCCCCTTGTAGCTACATAGGGGGAATAAACTGGATTTTTGAGGATTTACCTCTATGCCGGACAACCCAGCGTATTTCTCCATCACTTCGAGGATATATTGAAGATTCTCTTCTGGGTATTGCAAGTATAAGGAACAAGTTACTTACCTGTAACTGTTGTTCTCCAGCATGGGTCTGGCATGGATTCACATGCTATGAATATTCCCCGTCGTCAGGCTGGGAATCCTCGGTAAAGAAAAAACCAGTATCAGTTTCGTTTCTGATCTGTCTTTCATAGTAACAACCAATCACTGGTCTCTGCGTCATACTGACCACAGCCAATGACTGCCCTCTACCTAAGCACCGCCTCTGGCAGCCATCTTCAGATTTGGAAGCACGTGAAGTGGCAGTATGACCAAGTGAAGAGCCGCAGAGGGGTAGGCGGGAGGGTTCGCATGTGAATCCATGCCAGACCCATGCTGGAGAACAACAGTTACAGGTAAGTAACTTGTTCCTTCTCCAGCATGGGGTCTGGCATGGATTCACATGCTCATGAATAAAGAATACATAGCAGTACACACATGCACAACCACGGGAGGTGGCAAAGGCTCAACATTAAGCATTGCATCAAACTCAACATTAAGCATCTTACCTCCTCACCAGGCTCACCTCAGGCGAACAGGTTGCGCAGCACTGCTTGGCCGACCCTGGACTCCTCCCTGGAATCCCGATCGACGCAGTAGAACTTTGTGAAGGTGTGCGTCGACCTCCACGTAGCAGCCCTGCATATGTCCAGCAGGGGCACACCAGAAAGGAACGCCGTGGTAGCTGCGATCGCTCTGGTGGAATGGGCTCTCGGACGGCCGGGCAGCGGTCGGTTTGCCAACCGATGACAGTACATGATACAGCCGGAGAGCCATCTGGAAATGGAAGCCTTCGAGAGAGCCTTCCCCTGATTGACAGGTCCAAAGTTCACAAAGAGTTGTGACGTCTTCCGAAAACACTTCGTGCGGTCCACGTAGAACTTCAGCGCTCTAGCCACATCCAGCGAGTGCAAAGTCCTCTCAGCCGGCGGCGACGGGAAGAATACAGGCAACACCAAGGGTTCGTTGAGATGGAAGTCCGACGGTACCTTGGGCATGAAGATGGGGTGCGTCCTGAGCACCACCCTCGTGTCGTGAAAAGTCAAGTACGGGGCCTTGCAGGAAAGGGCCTGGATCTCTCCCACCCGTCGTGCGGAGGTGATGGCCACAAGAAACGCTGTCTTCCACGACAGAAACTTCAACGGGGCCGAGTGCAGAGGCTCGAACGGAGGACCCATGAGCTTGGTCAGCACCACGTTGAGCTCCCACGCCGGGGCCGGAGCCTTCACCGGCGGGAACGATCTGAACAGTCCCTTCATGAACTCTTTCACCAGACGATGAGACCACAAGGACGTCCGTCCCGTGGTCCTGGTGTATCGGGAGATCGCAGCCAGATGAATCTTGATGGACGCGTGTGCCAGTCCAGCTTTGGCCAGCGTCAACAGGTACGGCAGAACTTGGGGAGCCGTAATCCGTAGAGGGTTAATCTTCTGTGCGTGGCACCAGACAGAGAACCTCTTCCATTTGTGTCCGTAGCATTTAAGAGTCGAGGACGCCCTGGCCTTTGCAAGAACCTCTCTGCAGTCGGCCGGTATGTCGTATCCTCCAAACTCTAGCGCTGCAGGAGCCAGGCCTGCAAGTTCAGCGATTTCGGGTTGTGGTGGAGGATGGCGCCTCCTTCCCTGGAGAGCAGATCCGCGTCCACCGGCAGCTTGATTGGCGGGGACGCTGACAAGTCCAGAAGGTCCGGGAACCATATCTGCCTCGGCCACGCAGGTGCGACGAGGATCATCCTGCACTGTGACCTCTTGAGCTGGTTGACGAGCCGGATTAGCAGTGGCAAAGGAGGGAACGCGTAGAGGAACAGGCCCTCCCAGGGGAACGAGAAAGCATCGCCCATGCTCCTCGCCTGGGGAAACCTGCTGGCGAACCTCCGGCACTTGGAGTTCGTCGCCGTCGCGAACAGGTCGATCTAGGGTGTGCCCCACCGTCGGAAGAGGCGATCCACTAGATCCTGCCGTAGTTCCCACTCGTGGCACGAGCGCAGCTCCCTGCTGAATGAGTCGGCGATGGTGTTTTTTATCCCTGCCAGATGAAACGGCACCAGAAACATCCCTTGGGCGACTGCCCAATGCCCAGGTCCTGCGCCTCCTTGGACAGTGCTGGGGACCTGGTTCCGCCCTGTTTTCTGATGTAAAACATGGTGGTGTTGTTGTCGGTGAAGATCCTCACCACCTTGCCCTTGAGGGACGGAAGGAAGGACCTGAGGGCCCAAAACACTGCACGGAGCTCCAGGACGTTGATATGTAAGGATTTCTCGGTCGGGAGCCAAAGGCCCCTTGCGTGCAGATTTTCGGTGTGCGCTCCCCACCCTTCCAGGGAGGCATCCGTGGTCACTGTCTCCTGGTGGGCTGGGGTCTGGAAGTCCATGCCCGCCGTCAGATGCGCGCGGGTGCCCCACCACCGGATCGCTCGTCGGAAACTCTCGTCGAGTGTGATCCTCTCCTCGAAGCTGCCCGTCGTCTGGATCCAGCGCGCGTCCAGGAACTCCTGCAACGGGCGCATCCGAAGCCTGCACAGGGGGATGAGGTAAATGCAAGAAGACATCATTCCGAGGAGGGACTTGATGGACCTCACTTTGGCCGCGTCCGCAACCAGCATCTGCTGCACCTTGCCCAGAATGGCCCTCGTCCTTTCCTCCGAAGGGGAGGCCAGAAGGGACACTGTGTTGAGCCTCGCTCCCAGAAACAGAGCGTCTTGCGCGGGTACCAGGTGGGATTTGGCGTAGTTCACGGAGAATCCCAGGTCCGTGAGAAGTTGGACGGTCCTTGCCGTGTGAACCACGGCGAGCTCCCTCGTCTTGGCTCGGATGAGCCAGTCGTCCAGGTAGGGGTAGACGTGGATCCCCTCGCGGCGCAGCTGCGCCGCCACCGGTGCGAGGCACTTGGTGAACACCCTGGGTGCCGACCGTAGACCGAAGGGGAGGGCTTTGAACTGGTAATGACGCCCTTGGACCACAAACCTGAGGAATTTTCGGTGCCCCTTTAGGATGGGAATATGGAAGTAGGCATCCTCCAAATCCAACGACGACAGGAAGTCTCCTTCCTCCAGCTGACCCAGGACGTGCTGGAGGGTGACCATCCGGAACTTTTGCGCCTTGATGAACTTGTTCAGACGTCGCAGGTCCAGGATGGGGCGCCATCCCCCTGTCTTCTTCTTCACGAGGAAGTATCTCGAGTACACTCCGGAGCCCCGAAGCCTCTTTGGGACGAGTTCGATGGCGCCCTTCCTGAGCATCGCCTTTACCTCCAGGAGAAGTTGAGGGACGTGAAGTTCTTTCCTGGCCACGGGGGGGACGCGTGGACACCTTTGAAACTCGAGCGCGTGGCCCCGGGCCAAGGCGTCCAGCACCCAACGGTCGGTGGAGATGGACTCCCACACGCTGACGAAGCTCGCCAGCCGGCCTCCCACCGGGGTGCTTCGGTGGGGGCCCGACCCCACGGTCGGTTCAATCCTGCTTGGACGAGGCTTTTCCGCCTTGACCTCCTTGGCGACGACGGCGGAGTCCGCCAGACTTGCCTCGTCCTCTGTAGGCCTCCTGAGACGACGAGCGGGCCGCTTGACGGTAGGTGGAGAAACCGCCGCCGGAACCTTTGGAGGCGCCCTTGCCTCCGCTGCTCCGAAAGGGCGTCCGTCGTTGCTGCAGAACTCCCAGGGCCCGGGCCGTCTCAGTGCCCGCTTTAATGGCCTGAAGGGAATCGTCTACTGTCTTGCCAAACAGGTTGTTCCCATCGAAGGGCATGTCCAGGACTCTGGTCTGAACGTCTTGACGGAAGTCCGTAGCCTTGAGCCATCCACGCCGCCTAAGGCAAACGCCGTTGCCCAACTGGCGGAACCCAGTGTCGGCGATGTCCGTCGCAACGGTAATGGCGTGGTCCGAAGCCACCTCACCTTCCTGCAGGATCTCCAGGGCCTCTGTCCTCTTGTCGTCCGGCAGGAAGTCCAGCAGGGGAGCCAGTTTGTACCAGAGCTCCCTGTCGTAGCGGGCCACGATAGCCAAGGCGTTGGCCGCTTTAATCGTCGTCGCTGCCGACGAGATGACTCTGCGTCCCATAGCGTCCAATTTCTTTCCCTCACCGTCCGGTGGGGAAGTCGATGTGGAGGCCGCACCCCCCCCCGCTTTCTTCCTGGCCGCCGCGGAGACGACGGAGTCCGGGGTAGGCTGCGCCCGGAGGCACAGGGGGGCCGTGTCCGGGACCCGGTACTTCTTCTCGTACCGGTCTCTTCTAGCTGGCGTCGTGGAAGGGTTCTTGAGGAGGGTGAGGCCCTCATCCCAAATGTCGTCCAATAGAGGCACTGAGAGGACCGTCTTCCTCTTGGCCTCGCGCCGCTGATAAAGGAAACCTTCCTTCTTCTTCTCCTCAGGGCAGAGTTGAAAAAGCTCGGATGCCCTGGAGATCATGGAGTGGAACGATCCAATCTCGTCGGGCGGAGAAACCCTGGTGGGAGGCGACGACGGTACATCCTCGTCGTATACCTCGTCGTCCGTACCCGTCGCTGCCGTGTCAGTCCCCGTATCATCCCCTCGGGTGGACGGGGAGGAGGGCTGGAAAGGAGGCGGAGGGTGGATCCTTCTTTTCTTGGCAGGGGGAACACCAGAAGGTCCCGGTTCTGGGTCCCCCGACGGGAGAGGTTCCGTCGGCAACGGTAGTCTCGTCCTTATCTCTGAGCATAAGGACTGTATAGCCAACAAAATGGCCGCCGAGTTGTCTCGCGGCGCTGGCAGAGGGGAATCCGACGGGCGATCAGGGGCCCCGTCGGTACCCTCGACGATGTCGTCGTCACCTGCGTAGGGATCCATCCCGACGGGTCGGTCTTCTTCCACGCCGAGGCCGTGGCTTAAGACTTCGACCAGCTCCTCCTCCGAGGTTGAGGCCAAATCTACGACGACGCCCTGCCCCCCCTTTTTCTTCCCCACGGGGGATTTCACGGGGGTCTTATCGATGGGCACAAAAGATGACTCCCTCCGAGGTGGCAGGGAGACTCTGAGCCCCGAGGTCGCCACCACTGGTGTAGCCTGCACAGGTTGAGCCAGGGCCGCCGCGACAGTTTCGATAGAGGGCTTGGCCGGATGGATTAAGGCCTTCACCACCTTAGGTGCGCTCACCGCCTTATCCTTGAGGGGGGGGACACCGCCTCGCTCCCCCTCCGATGGGGCCCTTCGAGCTCGACCGGGGCCTCTCCAGGAGCTTCGCCGGGTGCTCGGCCTTCCTCTTACCCGACCCAGAGCGTTGGCTCGTGGTTGATGATGCCGGGGAGGGTGCGCCCTGCCTGGCGCCCGTAGAGCCCGACCGTTCGGCGCTCCCGGTGCCAGCGGACTCGCGGTGCTTGGCCTTATGTTGGATCCCCGTCGCCGGGGCATCCTCAAAGGACTTAGAAGACCGCTCAGATTTCTTCTTCTTCTTCTCGCCGGACGGGCTCTTCCCTTCTAGCCAGTTGGCGAGACGTTGATGGCGGTCCTTCATGGTCCGCTCCGACATGTTGCCGCAAAACGCACAGTCTTTTTCCACGTGCGTCTTGTGCTCATGTAGGCAGTAGAGACAAAAGGAGTGTTCGTCCTCCTTGAAGACGTTCTGCAGCTGGCATCCAGGGCAGACCCTGAACAGCTTTCCGGGCGTCGAGCTTCCCTTCTCCTGGGCCATGACCGGGCCTGAGAAACTTCTGGAGTCCTCCAAAAGCGTAGCTCGACGAATCTTCACCCTTGAGGGGCGCAGACGAATCCGACACGGGTCCCCGTTGATCGAATAGTGAGTCGGTGGAGCTTGAGGCTCTTTTGACCGAAAAAAACGAAGGTTTTTGAGAAAAAACGTGAAAAAATAGCACTAACGCTCGAGAGCAATAGCACGAGGATCCCAACACATGAACGTGCGGTAAAAATCTGAAGATGGCTGCCAGAGGCGGTGCTTAGGTAGAGGGCAGTCATTGGCTGTGGTCAGTATGACGCAGAGACCAGTGATTGGTTGTTACTACGAAAGACAGATCAGAAACGAAACTGATACTGGTTTTTTCTTTACCGAGGATTCCCAGCCTGACGACGGGGAATATTCATAGCATGTGAATCCATGCCAGACCCCATGCTGGAGAATAATAAATCATCCGCATATAAAGATATTAGATGCCGCTCCTCCCCACCTCAAAACCTATCATATCGTATTGTTGCCTGAGGTATATTGCTAGGGGCTCCAGGGCTAGGATGTAAAGCATCGGGGACCAGGAACACCCCTGCTTTACATACTAAGCTGCCATCTCTTGGATATCACCGATCCCGTTCGAACTCTGGCTAACGGCTCACTGTATAGCATTTTCGCCCACCTAATATAACCCGGCCCTACTCCGTAACCTCCCAGGGCTGCCGGCAGCCATGGCCACTTAACGGAGTCAAAAGCTTTAACTGCGTCTAGGGATACAATCGCCATTTCGCTTTCATTTCTATCTGCCCATTCGATCACACGGTGGAGTCTCCTATGATTATGGGTTATATTCCTGTTTGGGACATAGCCCGTTTGATCTGGGTGGATTAATTTACTAATTACTTTCCGCAATCTGTTTGCCAGGACAGCCGTCAGTATCTTGCTGTCCTGGTTCAGCATCGACAAAGGCCTGTAGGAGCCACAGCTATGCCCCGGTTTGTTGGGCTTAGGAAGCGGTATTATGATCGCCTCTCTGAGTGACTCCGGCAACCTTCCTATCTCAAACGCTTCGTTAAGCAGGTCTAGCAATGGGGGTAGCACTTCTCTATATACTTTGTAAAATTCACAAGGGACCCCGTCTGCTCCTGGGGTCTTACTGGTGGGCAACTGCTTCACAACCTCCCTCAGCTCCTCCAGAGTAATTGGCGCATCAAGCTCTTCTCTCTCCTCATCACTTATCTTAGGTAATCCTATTTTTTCTAGTGTTTCGGTTATCTCCTCTTGACGACTCCCCTCCTCGTCACCGTATAGCACCCTATAATAATCCGCAAATTCCCTGTTAACTCCTTCTTGAGTGTCCACTACATCGCCATCTTCTCTAACTATTGTCCTAATCGGGGGTCTAGGGGTCTCACTCTTGTACAGCCACGCTAAAAGCCTACCCGTTTTATCTCCCCCCGCGTGCTGTCTTTCTACATATTTTTTTATAATTGAGGTTACAGAGCCTTTCCCAATGTTCCGCACATTGCTGTTGTAGTTTAAGTGCTAGCTCAGTGTCCACACTGTCACATTCTAATGTCCTTTCTAGTTCATCTTCGACCCTTTGTAGGTCAGCCAGAACCCCACCTTGCAGGCCCTTTGATTTAGCTATGGCTGCCCCCCGCATCACCACCTTAAAAGCTTCCCATAGGGTACCCACCGAGTCAACACTTCCAGTATTCGTCTCAAAATAGTTAATGATCTCATCCCTTATGTCCTCACGAAACACCGGATCTTTAAGTGCCTCCGCTCTGAGGCGCCACGTCGGGATCCGCGACCTCTGGGGCCAGTATTGCCACCCAAGGATCAGGGGCGAGTGATCCGAGAGGACCCTCGCCTTGTATTCTATTTGAGTGCTCTCTGCCACCACATTCGGCGGGGCAAAGACAGTTCAGTCTCGTGTGTAGCTGCTGCGGGGCAGAATAATGCGAATATTGCCCATCATTGGGATGTTTTGTTCTCCATACGTCTACCATACAGAAATCATCTAGTAACACCTGCAATGCTTTGGCCGCTGGGGTGGGCCTATCAATCCTGTTGTCAGATCTATCCACTTTGGGGTTCATTACACAATTGAAATCCCCACCCCAAATAACCACGCTTCCCACACACATACTAAGGTTAGTGCACAGAGTCCTGAAGTATGCCGCTGTGTTATGGTTAGGGGCATACGTATTCACGATGCATACCTCTTTATTCTCCAACAGCCCTCTCAATATAACCATCCTCCCGTCAGTTTCCACCGTTTCCTGAAGTAGCTGAAACGGGACATGAGGTGCTACCTAGACGAGCACTCCCCTGGCATAAGCAGAGTATGACGAACCCGCCACAATCCCTTTCCATTTTTTCCCGACTAGCTCCAGTTTCTCCCGCGTCAAATGCGTCTCCTGCAACAGTGCAACATCTATCTTTTGCCTTTTCAAATACAGCATGACTTTATTCCTCTTCATATAACTGTTAAGTCCCCTGACATTCCACGTCACTATCCTGAGATCTCCCATAGCGCACTGATATCATCCTCCCTCATTACCAGCCGAACCATCCAGGTCATGCTATGCAGATACAACCCTTCAATTCTTCCATGTAGGCTCATATTTAAACTTCCCAAAACTCCCCAAAACTATGTACAACCCAAACTTCCAACCTTCCTTCCTCCCCCAACCCAACCCTTCCCCAACAATGCCCCCCCCCCCCCCAACTGTTGCCTAGCTCCATCCCTGGATCTCAGGCACCCCCACATCTAGCCCCGTCCAGCACAAACTTATGCCCAGTAGGGTAAAATCGCCCTAATGGCCACTTAACTATTAGTATTTCAGGGGCGAGTTGCCTCCATCCTATTGCTCCTATTCCCAAATGTATTACGCATTGTGTTAACTTTATGCTGCTTCCAATTACAATTTACCTACTATATTCCAGTCCATGACGGGCACAGGGCCCGAATGCTATCCAGTGTTCAACTAATCTCGTTTCCCGGTATAATCCGGTACCTCCAATGTCCGTGGCACCAGTTTTTTAGCCGTCCTGTTCCTGCCGGTCATGGTCCACTTCTTGTTCCGGGCAACCCTGCAGATCCAGCCACGTTACCACCTCTTCGGCAGGCAGCCGCCGGCACTAACATAATGTCCCTCATACTGCATCAGCACTATATGTCTGACTCCCCCATAGATGCTATCAGCGCGACCCTGCGTGCCTGGGCACGCCTGTTGTGTCTGACATCCGACTCCTTCCCTTACTATAAATGGCTCCCGGTTTGGGCGTTCCCGGGCCTGTCACCCACGCATGACACTGCTCTTGCCCGTCACTGGGGCACATTGGGGTACCAGGCATTATCGGATTTCTATCCGGAAGGCAGGTTCATTAACCCCCAAACATGGAAACAGGGACACACCAGATCCGCTCTAGAGACCCTCCAATACTATAGGCTCCGAGCTGCGTTCCGCACTAAATGGCCCTCATTTCCAGATGAGCCCCCTGATAATCCGGTGATCACATATATCACTAACTCGGGCGGCGCTCGTGGCGTCGTCTCCTCATTATATAAGATCTTACAGGAAATCACCCCGATCCCAGCGCTCAGAGCACGCGATGATTGGGCAGCTGAACTGGGCCTAGAAATATCCGACAGGGTCTGGGAGGAAATGTGCCTACACACCCAAAAGGTCTCTCTCAATTTCCGCCACCGGGCCATGCAATACAAACTCCTAAATAGGCTTTACTATACCCCGCACAGGACTTCGAAGTTCACCCGCACCACACAGTGCACCCCTGCCCGCGCTGTGGAGCAGAGGGTGCTGACCATCTACATATGTTTTGGTCCTGTAATAGACTTTCTGAATTCTGGGAAAGCATCCTAAATACACTCACCGAGATTATCGAAACGGTGGTCGACCCTGATCCCTTAGCAGTCCTTTTCGGGGCCTGGAGAACGGAGGACACTAGACGTCTGGCTAAATTTTTAAACATAAGCTGTATGATAGCCAAGAAATGCATACTCCAGAGCTGGAAAAATCCCTCCCCTCCGGCCTTTAAGAAATGGCTGAATTTGCTCACCTGGTCACGAAACTGCGAGGAGGAATACCTGACCATGCTCCCCGCCCACTCCCGCCCCAAGAACACCTGGGTTGAATTTAACACCTATCTTAACAACCAAAGTGAAACTACACCCACAACTGACTTGCCCCCTGCCCCACAAGGGATATCCCCTACATCATGAGACCCTATATCCTCTGCTTAAGGCTCGCCCTGGTGCTATTGCTATGACTGCTGTACTGTGATTACTGTGTTGCTCAAGAATAATATGTTATACACATGTGTTGCCTTGATGTATGCACCTTGTGAACCTCTGCCTGCAAAAATAAAAGTTTAAAAAAAAAAAAAAAAAAAAAAAAAGAGCGCTCTGCCCTTAGGTAGCACCTTCAGCTTTGCCGGGTACAGGAGCATGTATTTGATGCCTGCTGCTCGCAGCCTCCTCTTAACGGCCACGTAGCTGTATCTCAGTCTCTGCACCAGCATTGTATAGTCTGGGTATGCTGTAATGTTGGCGGATGTTCTCTGTATTGTCCCACCTTTACGAAAATATTCTAGGATCTTCTCCCTATCTCTGTAGTTAAAGATCCTTGCGATGAAAGGTCGCGGCGGAGCCCCAGGTCGCGGTCTCCTCATCAAGACTCGGTGCAACCGCTCCACCGTGAATCCCTGCGAAAGCTTATCTGCTCCTATTTCTTATAGGATCAAGTTTTCCACGTAGTTTGTAGGGTCTTGACCCTCCTCCCCCTCCGGCAGGCTGACCATACGTATGTTATTTCTCCTCGCTCTTCCTTCAGGTTCTTCCACCCGATTTTCGAGGTTAGCAACCTGCTGTTTGAGCACATGAACTTCCTTTGCGTTAGTTGTGCTGACATCAGTATTGGTCTTTACGGCACTCTCCAGCCCACTTGTTCTCTCCGCCAGCCCCCTGACATCTTGCCGTAACAGGGTAAGTTCAGTCCCGACCGCATCAATTTTGCCTTCCAGGGCTGTCCGCAAGTCCGCCATAGCCGCGCACCACTTGGTGCTCAGCTCCGATATAGCCTCCAGGATTTGGTGCTTGTCTCCTTCTGGGGCTTCTTCAGCAAAAGTCGTGGGGGTCTTCTGCGCTTTCGCGAAGACCTCCATTGTAGGTTGTTTGGTCTTGGCTCTCAAACTTTTCACCGACATGGTGCAACCTTGTCCACGTGTCCGACTCCGGCCCGGTGCCGCTTAGTTGTTGTTCGAGTCGTTGGAGTCTCTGTATATCAGCCTACACCAATTACACACGAAATTGTTATTCAGGTGGATTGTAACTTTCCGCGTCACAACCATCTCTCAGCATCCATGCCAGTCATCAGCAGGGTGCCGTCATCAGCATCTCCGGTGCTTCTTCATAATCTTTGCACCTATCAAAGGCCGATGGTACATACAACATGCATATAACCATTTTCTGCGTCCCAGACCTTACGAGGCCGCTTCACGGTCCACCAATGTAATCCTTTGTTCAGGATCAGTCGCCATTTTGTTTCGGGCGTACAGGTCTCGTCGCCACTTATTGTGTCCGTATTTGCTCATCCACTCCTCGGTGCAGATTCAGGATGTAATCTGTGCTCGATGCTTCCATCTTACTGCGAGAACGCTGTCTTATTGTCCGTTTCATGTATACATCGTCCCGGTCCAGTGGGAGCACCAAGGCCGTGCCACCTATCTCATGGCCCAGTGGCCCAACGCTGTGTACATCTCCTCTGGCTATTCGTGGGCTTCTCTCCGGTAGTCGGCCACTCACTGTTTCATCTGCCGCTGCCCGCCAGCAGTCCAGTCACTGCCCGCCTGGCGCCCGATTTCAAGTGCCGCCGGGGGTCCCTTTGTGTTGGCAAGCCGCCATCTTCGTTTCGATTGCGCCGCTTCCGGATCAGGACATAAAGTGGCCTAATTCAATCTGTTGTGTTCACTTTCTCTCGCCGATACGCTCATCTGCTGCCTGAAGTATTCCCACAAATACCGTATCTTTTTTCCGCTGGAATCGGCCGTCAACACGTGCGTTTTGCTTCGAATCAATAAGTCGGATCACGCCTGTGGGGGGCGTGGCCAAGCAGCCTATTCCATGGCTGCTTGGCCACGCCCCCCACAGTTGGTAAGTAACTTGTTCTTCAAATGGATTCTGTCCTCCCACGTATTCCTCATCTTGTGATAGACTCCCAAAGCAGTGATCAATTTGGAGGTGGGAGTGCTAGTTTTTGTTTTCATGGACAGAGTGAAGTACTGCTCTGGCAAATAGCCCCTCATTGGAGGAGGAGGCATCTAAGCAGTAATGCTTGATAAAAGTATGCATTGATGCCCATGTTGCAGCCGAGCAAATATCTTTTGCAGGGACTCCCCTCTTCAAAGCTGCAGAAGTAGCCATCACCCTAGTGGAGTGAGCACGTAACCCATCTGGTGGGTCTTTTCCTGCTAATCTGTAGCATTGCAATACAGCTAGAATGATCCAGCAGGGTATAGCTTGTTTTGTCACTGCTAACCCCAATTTACGACATGTGTAACCCACAAAAAGTTGGTCGTCTTGATGTAATTTTTTCATTCTTGAAATGTAAAAGCTGAGGGCCCTCTTGGGGTCCAGTCTATGTAATCTCTCCTCCTCTTTTCCTAAATGAGGAGGAGGATAGAATGTTGGTAAAACAATTTTCTGTGACAAATGGAAGTCGGAAACTACTTTCGGTAAGAAAGATGGTTTAACTTTTAGGACTACCTTGTCCTTATAAAATGTGGTGTATGGAGGTTTACATGAGCAAGCCTGTAGTACACTAACAATGCAGGCTGATGTTAATGCCACAAGAAGAACAGTCTTTAGTGTTAAAAGCCTCAATGGACAGGAGTGCAGAGGCTCAAATGGTATACATGTCAGGAATTTAAGAACTAAATTTAAATCCCAAGTTGGAACATGAAATGGTATTGGTGGATATACATTTGTAAGTCCTTTCAGGAACTGTATTATTAATGGTATTTTAAAGTACGAAACCTCTTCTGAGGAGCGCTTAAAAATGGACAGCGCAGCAAGATATCCTTTGATTGTCCCGATCTGGAGCCCGAGATTGGCCAGATGTAATAGAAAAGAAAGCACCATTGGTGTGCTACATTGAAAAGGGTCCACATCGCTATCTTTGCACCAGTTACTGAACTTATTCCAACAACACCGGTACAAGGATTTTGTCGCTGGCCTCCTGGCCAAAGCAAGATCTCCATTAAGTCATCCGGAAGATCCCAATCCTTGTATCTCAACCTCTCAGAAACCATGCATGAAGGTTGAGTGTGTTGACCTCTGGATGGAGAACACGACCTTCCTCTTGCGAGAGAGGATCCTCTCTTTGTGGAAGACGTACTGGGGGGCAGATGGACATGCCCAGAAGGTCCGGGTACCACGTCCTCCTGGCCCAATCCGGGGCAATTAGGATCATGGTTTTCCTGAACTTTCTCAACCTCCTGATTACTTGAGGAATCACGGGGACTGGAGGAAACTCGTACAGCAGGGAAAAATCCCAATCCACTACGAACGAGTCTCCTAGTGCTCCTATCGAGGGAAATTCCCTTGAGCAATACTGATCGCACTCCCGGTTTACCGTGGTTGCGAACAGATCCATTTAAGGGGTTCGCCAAAGGGCGAAGATCTCCAGAAGGACTTCCTGAGCTAGTTCCCACTCGTGGGAGACTGCTCTGCCTGCTCAGAGCGCCTGCCGCCATGTTCTGCTCTCCGGCTAGGTGAACTGCCGATAGAGATTCCTTCTCGTATCGCCCAGAAGCAGAGCTGCATTGCCTCTCTGCACAGAGGTAGTGATCCTACGCCTCCTCTTTTGTTGAAGTAGTACATGGCCACTGTGTTGTTTGTCATTATCAGGACGTTCTTTCCTTGTACGGAGTGCAGGAAGGCCTTCAGCGCTAGTCTGATTGCCCTCAGCTCCAGTAGGTTGATGTGTAGTTTGGACTCCGATGGAGACCAACGTCCGCCGATTGTCAGATAGTTGGTGTGAGCTCCCCACCCCGTGAGTGAGGCGTCCGTCACTACTGTTATCTCCGGCCATGGTTGCCAAAAAGATTTTCCCTTGAGGATTTTGTCGTTGCAAGCCCACCATGATAGATCCTGAGCATCTGCACTTGGTACTTGTAGAAGATCTGACATATTCCCTGAGAATTGGGACCACTGAGTTCTGAGGGCCCATTGGAGAGATCCCATTCTCAGTCTGGCCTCTGGCACCAGAAAAATGCAGGATGCCATGAGGCCGAGCAACCTCAGAAAATCGAAGGCCGGCAGATGCTGGGCTTTCTGGAATTTTGTTACCATCTGCCGGATGTCGAGAGCTCTTACCTCGGGCGGCGAGACTTTGCCTGACGAAGTGTCCAAGACTGCTCCGATGAACTGGAGTTCTTGGGATGGTATCATGTGGGACTTCTTGAAATTGAGGGAGAAGCCCAGGTTGTGGAGGAAGTGACAGGTGATCGACAGATGTTCCTGAGCCTGTTCGGGAGAACATGCTCTGATCAACCAGTCGTCCAGGTAGGGGTAGACGTTAATCCCCCCCTCTCCCGAGACTCGCTGCCACAACCGCCATCAGCTTGGTGAAAACCCTTGGAGTGGAGGTCAGCCCGAATGGCAGAACTCGAAACTGATAGTGAGAACCACCAACTGCGAACCTTGGGTATTTTCTGTGCTTGGGATGGATTGGCACATGAAAATAAACATCCTGAAGGTCCAATGATACCAACCAGTCTTGGAGTTGGAGAGCCTGAAGGATCTGAGAAAGGGTTACCATCTTGAACTTGTCATTTCTGAGGAACATGTTCAATTTTCTTAAGTCCAAGATGGGTCTCAGTCCTCCGTCTTATTCGGGATGAGAAAATAAGGGGAGTACCAACCCTTGTTCCTCTCTGATACAGGTACATGTTCTATTGCACCTTTCTCTAGCAGGGTTATCATTTCCTACAAAAGGAGCGGGTCTGGAATTTTGGTAGAGTTGGCTCCCGGTGGGTGATCGTGAGGTCTTTTTAGGAAGGGAAGGCCGTAACCTTGGGCTACCGTTTCCAGTGCCCAAGCATCTGAAGTAATGCCTCGCCATTCTTTCAGATGCTGAGAGATTCTGCCTCACACTGGTGTTTTGTATGATAAGACCTCAGAGAGATTTGGAGGCGGCTGCAGGAGCGGCTGAGGGCATAGATGCCATTCCTGAAGATGGCTTTGTAGTCTTTCCTCGTCTCCCACGAGTGACATTCATTTTGCCCCTTTGAAAAGCCTGTCCTCTTCCAACAGAGGAGTAGTATCAAAAAGGACCCCCCCACCCCCCTCTCCAGGAGAATGAGCCAAAATAGGGTTTCTGAGGCTGTCGCACGGAGGCACAACGGGATTTAGCTGCTGCTTTCGAGGTCTGTAGTTTTTCTAGGCTATCAGCCTTACTACCAAACAACCTCGAGCCACCAAAGGGCATGTTGAGAAGTCTGGTCTGCACATCTGGTGCAAACCCCGACTTTCTCAACCACGCAAATCCGCGTAGCACTGTGCTTGATGCCATGGACCTGCTAATACTATCAGCACTATCCAGTCCAGACTGGAGACATTCCCCCATTGCCTCCTTCCCGTCACTGACTATATTCAGGAAGCCTTCCCTTTCCTCGCCTTCCGGACTATGTTCAGCCGCGACCATAATGCATTCCCACAGGGTATGTGTAAACCTGGCCAGGGTATAGGTGTCGTTTGTCAATTTCAATGCCATGCTACCCGAAGTAAAAACTTTACGAGCCCAAGCATCAACCTTTGTATCCTCCCTGTCCGGAGGTCTGCCTGGAAGTAGTAGCGGCCTGAATAACCAGACTTTCTGGCGTAGGATGTCTATTCAGGTATTCTGGATCGTAAGTAGAAGTTCTGTACTTCTTTGGAAGATTGCGGTCTACTGCAGCAATGCTATCAGGTTTTTCCCAGTTCCTTTCAACTGTCCTTTGGAGTGCCCTATGGAAAGGGAGAACTGAATCTTTCCGGGGTCCCTGGACTATAATGTCCGTCATATCGTCTTGCTCAAAAGTAGGGGAGGCTCTTCCCCAACCCATATATTCAATCACCATACTCATCAAATTCCTATACCCTGAGTCTGCTTGTTCTGCGGGATCAGGTGCAACAAACTCCAATTCAGGTGATGTGTCAACATCACTAGCAGAATGCAGAGTTTCACATAGGTCTCATTTTTGTTTCAGGATTTATAAGTTCCTCTGGAACCTGTCTAGTGCCATATTTTACTCCAAAAGGAGTAACATCTTCATCCTCTGAGCCAGATTCTTCAAAAATTGAAGACATGGACCTAAAAAAATCCGATTTGGGTAAAGGTGTAAACCTTCTCTCTTCCTCCTGATTTTTTGTCGAAGGAATAGGTGTTTTCTTTGATGGGGTCGAAGGAACCTTCGACACACTCTACGAAGCCTTTGATAAAGGCGTCAAGGATAATATAGGCTTTGTTGTCGAAGCTGCCGGCGTCGACGAAGTTGCACTCTACTTCGACAATTTCTGCTTTTTATGAGGGATCGGAGAAACACTCGATCTTCGAGGATCTCTCGACGATTTGTCGACTCGAGTTTTATGGGTACTACTGGGTTTCACAGCCGTAGTTCCCGACTTCCCTGTGTCGTCCTGTGGAGCGACCGGGGTCTGGCTTTTCTGAGGTTTCTTTGAGGGGGGTCGAGGCCGCGTTCTGAAAGACCTGCATCATTTTTCTTCTAAAGCTCTCCCATTTTGAAGGGGAATCCGATCTTGTTGGACATCGAACCAATTCCGTCGATGTATCGGATGACAATGGAGATCTAGGTCTCCTTTTTAGCTTTTTAGAAGAAGATGATCGTCTCGACCTGCTACGAGATCAGGATCTCTTCGAATGTTTTTTATGACGTTCCGATTCTTATGTTTTTTTTGACAAGGCTTTCGAAGAGCCCCTCGAAGCCTCACGCCCCACCGCTAACTTACTTTTCCTCTCACGGAGGGCCTTTTCCGTCATTGACTGACAGGAGCCACAGTCGCCAGTTCGATGGTCTGAGCCCAGACACCAAAGACAGATCTGGTGAGGATCGGTGATAGACATCTTGGACCCACAGTCGATACACTTCTTAAACCCCGTTTTGGGAGTCGAAGCAGTTGATGAAGAAAACTTTTTCTTGACAGAAAATGTCTAAGCGTGCCGTTCACGAGAGCGAAGCAATCGGAAAAACAGAACTGAAGGCAACGGGCGCGGCTTGAGCTACTTATACCATCAGTGACATCGACACGGTACGGAGCCCGTCGAGGGACAATCGACGCCACGGCCTCGAGCATAGCGCCGAAATGTGTTTTTTCGAAGCAGCGAAGCTGGCGTTAACGAATTATCACAAGATGATGAATACATGGGAGGAAACAATCCATTCGAAAGGAGGGTTCTCAGCCCCCCATCTGGAACTTTATTGGATAGCTGCCCAGGTCCAGTACGCCACATGCTGGTATGGGGCTGAATATCCAACACCCCATGTAAAATTATAAACATTAGCAGCAGGACTATCAGATCAAGACATTACTGCTGGACAAACACTACAAGCACAACTGTTCATTCGACTCAGTCGCCTCCACAAGAAAGCTTGGCAAGTGAAATTCGCCCTCTATACTATAGATGGCTCCCACTATTGAAGGTCGCAGAACTAGGTCTTACGTGGGATGGAGCCTTGAAATTAAGGTTGGGGCTATAGAGCATTGGTGGATTTATACGTTGAGGGGAAATTCATTACACCCACCACATGGAAGCCTGGGCACGGGAGAGCTGGAAGGGATCTGTTCCAATACTACCTGATCAGCGGTGACAAGCAGATGGCCTATGTACCCGAATGTACCTCCCGAGACACTTGAACTGGCATATATAGTTAAGTCCGGGGATTGCAAGCACATGCACTCCACTCTAACATGGTACTGAACAAAAGCCCCCCCTCCCCCCCAACTTCACTTGCACGGATCCGCTGGTTGGAACTTACTGATGATAAATGGTCAGTGTTAGGAAAGATTTCTCAATTGTGGGTAATTTTCCTTCCATGTGGCAAACCCTAAACTTTTTGCTGTTTTCACCATGATCTAGACTTTGCCAGAGAAGTGCAGCCTTCTGCCGCACTCCTCTGGGCTTTTGCTCCATTCTTACGGGGAACTGACATGCCCTTATGACAGTACCGGGAAACGCTGTTTTACGTAGTTTCTTTATCATGTTCGTGCAACATGACACAAGAGGGCACTGTAAGCTAAGTTACTGCTCTCTTGGGTCTCTAGTCTTCTACAGGCCCTAGATACTCTCTTTGGATTGTAAATGATCGGTGTAAGTGAATCACGGTCGGGAATGGTGGCAGCGATCGTTTGTGTTTTTGAGCTCCTTTTGGCCTTTTAAGCGCGCTTCTCGCGCTTAGCCCAAAATGGTGGCCTGGCTCCCAAAATGGCCAGACCACGAGGCTCCTTTGTCCTGTCCGCTGACCGTCTTGCCCCCTTCACCTTCCCCAGGTCGAGCCGACCCGGGGCCTTCCTTATTTGGGCATGTACTTTCCCGCGAAACACAGATGCTTTCGCGGGCTTCTACAGGCCTTGTGTGTGCCTCCAGGATGTGGGCTGGGATGTCTGGTCCCAATACACATCCTGGGTGCCAGAGAGTCTAGTGTGGTGTGAATGACTGGGACCACCGTGGTCCGTTGATAGGTCCACGTATGGTGTGAGTGTTTTATGAGCGGATCTCCCACTGGGTCCCCTCCGTTTTGGCGCGAAGGGAACCGTGGATAAGAGGGGGCTGGAAACGCCACTACCAGGTCGATCTCCTGAGTTCTCACGAACAAAGGAATACAGGAGCCAAGTATCCTGCAACCACGAGGCTGAACCGAGGAATCGCTGGTGACCCGCTGAAGGACTGCTCCTCTGCACCGCTGTCGCTTTGTGAAACCCTTTCTACCTCTGATCGAACCAGAAGGCCTGTACTGGTACTTCGACCCTTGGAATAGCGGGAACAGCTATTCTCGGCATCTTCACCATCTCCTGCACGTAAGCCTTCGGAAGTGTCTCTGGGCCATCCAGCAGACTGACCAGCCTACCCAGGAGTCTTGCTCTGTAACCGCCGTCAGGTTGCGTTGTATTTCGAGTCCTTGTCACTCTCACACGATTCGTACACTTGGCATTCCCAGGTCTGAAGTGAATAGTGTACATTTGGTTGAGATCTACACGTCCGCTCCGTTGCCCTGCTGTGGTAACAAACTGTGCGGGTTCACTGCGTTTGGGACGCCCTCAACTCTGCTGCTGCAGAATCTACACGACGACGAGACGTCCCCTGTTCCCCTGAACCTGCCAGCACTGAAACTGACGCGGAGAAGCCTGGGTCTGCTTGCATCGGGGACCGGTGAGTAGCATAGCTAGGAACTGGTCGTCCTCCTGCAGGAGCCCATAGCTTTTCCCCCGCTGTGTCAAACAGCACGCCTTTCCGTACTCGCGCTCTGCTTCTGCCCACAGTGGAGGCTGCGCTTGAGTCGCGGAACTCTGTTCATCTTTTGTGCACCGAACTGAACTGCCGATTCCCTCAAAGAGACTCCCCCCTTTTTGCCCGTTGGCATCAGCGTGTGCAGGTACTTTTGAGCACAAGGCTCCACTCTTCGTAGGGCTTGGACTTCCTTTTAGTAAGGTGCCTCTGAAGGCGGACTGGGTCTAATTATTATTTCGCACTGCCTGTTTTCCGCCCCTTCTAGGTGGACTACACATTTTGTGCGTCTAACTCTTTAGACTCGTTTGTATTTGTATATATATTGTATTGGTTTGGTATGTGTTGGTTTACTATAGTTTTATTGTGATTTCTCGCTACGGTCATTGTTGCAAAGGCCTTGGAATAAATGTGTATATATTTTTAATATAACACCTGTTTGGAGTAATTTGTAAGTGTCCTTGCTTTGTGTGCTCAATGCGGGCTTTCAGTCACCCTCACCCCTCTTGAGACCTAGTCTTGACCGCCGCGATCGCTACCCTGATTGGTCTGGCTTGTCCAGAGGTTACCCTGTTCCAAGTAATTAGGTTGACCTTATGAACCTCTGCGCCTCCAGGACAGAGTTCAGAAATCCGTCTTAACAGTCGCGCATGTGCTCCCACACCAGGAGGGTATCCCTTAGTTTTAAATTGAAGTTTATGCAATTCAAAACACTAAATAGGCTATACTACACCCCCACCAGACTAACCAAAATGTTTCAAACTGAAGAGCATGTTTGCCCTAGATGTGCATGTGCCCCTGCCGATCATCTATATATGTACTGGATATGTCTCCGCCTAAGCGACTTCTGGAATAAAATACTAGACACCTTGCCTAGAGTGGTGGGTTCCCCATTGGAACGGAGCCCACTTGGGGCCCTGTTTGGTATGTGGCCTGGACTGCAGAGTAAAATACACAGAGCCTTCATGAATATGGGTTGCATGGTGGCTAAACGAAGCATCCTCTTGAAGTGGAAGAATAAAAATTCCCCAAGGGAGAAAGAATGGTTGTTACCATTGACCTGGGTTCAGGAAACGCAACATCAATATGTGGACACACTTCCCCTGTCTCCCAGAACTAGAGACATATGGGGCCATGTTCCACTCCTACTTGGCCAAAATTGCAGCTGCGGATAAGGTGTGAACTGGGGTCAAAGACCGACTTATGTAACATCATTTGTTTCCAATGCAACTGTATAATTCACTAAGACCATATGAATATCTGTGTGCATGCTATGTCCGTTTATTTCCATTTGCTTTCTGTTGTACTCATAAAAGTGACAATAAAAAAATAAAGGTTTAAAAAAGAAATTGAATTTAAATGTTCTCGCATCCTGGAGAAAAAAAAAATCCCCAGACACTTGCATCCAACATGCAGCCAAGATTTGCTGTAGGAGTTGCATCTGCAACCTGCAGAGACAAGACGAGGTAGATTAATGACAGCCGCTGTAACTTTCCTTGAATGGCCGCTAGCCTCTCCTCAGAAGGGGACGCTAAGCAAGTCACTGTGTTGAGTCTGGCACTCAGGAACAGCGCGTTCTGCGATGGCATTAAGCAGGACTTCGGATAGTTCACGGAAAACCCCAGCTCTGTTAGTAACCGGACGGTCTTCTTCGTGTGCTCATCAGCTATTTCCTGGGAAAGGGCATGTATCAGACAATCGCCCAAGTACGGGTATACGTGTATGCCCTCCAGCCGCAGGTGGGCAGGCACTGGAGCAAAGCATTTTGTGAACACCTTTGGGGCCAACGTTAGGCCGAAAGGTAAGTACTTGAACTGGTAGTGTTGGCCTTATACCACGAACCGTAGGAACTTCTGATGTTTCCTGTGGATGAGGATATGGAAGTATCCATCCTCTAGGTCAAACGTTTTCAAGAAATCCCCTTCCTCCAGCTGGCCGAGAACATGTTGCAATATGACCATCCTGAATTTTTGGGATTTCAAATACTTGTTTAGAAGGCGAAGGTCCAGGATGGGCCTAAAACCCATGTCTTCTTTCTGACCAGAAAGTATCTGGAATAGACTCCGGAGCCATTGGGGAACTAGCTCTATCGCCATTTTCCATTACATGGCTCTCACTTCTTCCAGGAGCAGAAGGATGTGCTGCTCCTGATGGGGAACCGGTGGAATACAAGGGCACCTGCATTTGAGCTCCAAGGTGTGTCCCCGGGCAAGAGCGTCCAGCACCCATCTGTTGGTGGTGATGATGATGATCTTTCACTCGCTGACAAACTCCATCAGCCGGCCTCCCATAGGGGATGCAAAAGTGGGGCCCCGCCGTCTTGGCCGGTTCAGGCTTGCTTGGGTGCCGGTGCAGTGACATCACTGACGTCGGCTACTGTAGGCCTGGGGGCAACCCCTTTAGGCTTTCTGCGTGAAGGATAGGGGAGGTTGCCAGTATGATGTGGAGTATCACTTGGATTATCGGCCCGATTTTCCCCTGGAGGAGCAAAAAGACGACCAGCGATGCTGCTGTAGAGTGCCAAGGGAACATGCCGTCTCAGTGTCCGTCTTTATGGCTTCAACGGATTCGTCGACCGCTTTACCGAGAAGATTTTCATGGTCCAAGGGCATGTCCAGCACCTTTGCATGAACGTCCTGGTGAAAGTGTGGCCATCAACCATCCCTGTTGATTAAGGCAGACTGTTTCCCATCTGCCGGAAGCCTGTGTCAGCGTTGTCCACTGCCACCATAATGGCATGGTGGGATGCCACCTCCCCTTCTTGAAAGAGGGCAGGAGCCAACATTTTCTTGTCGTCGGGGAGGAATTCCAAGATAGGGCCCAGCTTGTATCAAAGCTCCCGGTTGTATGAGGCCAAGATAGCCAGAGCATTAGCCGCCGTGTATATGACTTTTCCCTCATTGCGTCCATCTTCTTCCCCTCCTTGTCCGGGGACCAAAAAGGGAACCGCCATGATAGTCTTCCTCTTGGACTCTCGCCGCTGTTATAGGAAGCCCTCCTCCTTGATTTTCCTGGAGATGAGTGGAATTATCCCACCTCGTCTGGTGGAGACACTCTGAGGGGCGTCCAGGTGCGGCCATGCATTGTCCACCGAGACAAAGTCCTCATCTTCCTCAGTTCCTGTGGCTGTCGTGGCCATGTCCGTACTAGTGGCCGTATCCGGGTCCGCTGGTGGAGGAGGTTGATGCAGCCGTGTTGGATGACACTACCTCTTTTTATGCAGAGGATGGTCAGGGGCCTGTGGTACAACAGGTGCTGAGGGCAGCCTGTGGTGGATCTCAGTCACAACAGTGTGGAGAGTTGACAGGATGTCCACTGATATATCTCTCAGCTGTGGAGGGAGTGATGGAGTGCTAGGCCCTGCACCGCCGCCGTCGTCGTCGTGGACTGTATGGGCAGACACTTGGTCCACGTAATCATCCAAGGATTAGATGTCCATTGGCTGAACGTGAGCCTTGGAGGACTGCTTTGGGGTCTCCTCACCTCCCCCCCTTTTTCCCCTCCTGGTGGATGTGTGCCGGGACCTGAGCCGGTGCCTGCCCCCACCCACAGGGGTGCCTGCACCCTTTGCCGCTGCGGCAGGGATACTCTGCGCCATAGGGTGCAGGCAGTATAAACATGTTAGATGTTTCTCCTCCACAAAGACATTCCTTTGCCCGCATTGAGTGCAGGGCATGGAGGTGGTCCATCCCTCCCTTTTCTCCTCCGTCAAGGTCCGAAAGCGCGAAGTAGGGCCAAGACAGCCTACCGAAACTTCGACGAATAATAGCCCTTGAGGGGCGCGCAAATTCACTGACAACGGGTCCCTGTTGCCAGCCGATGACTATAGGAGCACACGGGCTCCAATGGAACAAAAATAGAACTTTTCTGCAAACATTTTGGGGAAAAAGTACAAACTAGCTCTGACAGGACTGCCAACACTGAAGTGTGTGTGGTAAAAATCTGAAGATGGCTGACAGAGGACAGTCATTGGATGGGGGCAGTATGACCCAGAGGGAAGTAATTGGTTTAGAGGAGCACAAGTGAAACTGTCTTTTCCCAGCTTAATGACAGGGAATAATGAGCATGTGAATTCATGCCAGACACAATGGTGGAGAATATGTGGGTTATAAAAAAAATTGAATTAAAGCAGACCCTGGGTCTTACCTGGAGAGTTCTCCTTCCATCTGCATCTTTAGGAGTCCCAGTGTTTGACAAAAGGAATGGTGAACATACTGCTATTCAAAATGAAATCCAGGAGGCTAGTGCACATCCAGGCACACAGTATCCTTCAAAAAGTTGGCAGCAGCCCAATCAGGAGTGGCCAACACATTCAAACTTTCTAATGCTTCTTCACAGGAAAACAAAAAGGATGCAGATTCAGGCACCTAATCATACATCCAGGAATATCTGGCCATGCCTCCCTTGAGCTCCTAACCTACAGTCTCAGGAAGGCAACGCCCCTATAATGAAAAGCATGCAGTTGTTTGCAAGCTTACTAGGTTAACAGCCTCACTGTGAACTCTCAGTGGAATTCTAAACCAACGTTTGTTCTGTGGTCACAAAATAAATGGCTGTATCAGTGGCAAATCTTCTGAAAACACAATGAAGCTGCCATGAGACAGTTAAGGGTGACATGTTTGGGCGAAACTGACTACAGGGTACTTTTGGGGCACCATGGCTTTGGTACCCTAAGGAAAAATGCACAAAGTTGCATTGGCAATGAAGCCCTGGTTTGAGCCCCTCCAGGGTAAAAAAGTGCAGACGGAAAAGGGGAGGGGGCTGTGCAGTACATTGTAAACAGTAAATAAAGACAATAAATAAAGACAAGTAAATAGTGCAGACATCAGGTGGCAAATGCTGGTAGGGGGACTGTAGGGTTACAGAAACAGTCCCTGGGTGCAACGTTTGCCGGGGGGGTGGGGGGGGCAGTACAGGTGTGCAACTGGCAGGGAGGGGACCTGGGCCTGAGATCAGAGGGTAGCCAGGTAACCAGTGCAGTTTCAGCTTCAGCCAGGAGATCAGCAGGAGAGAGGAGAGCAAGCAGAAGCAAAGAGGAAGGTCATGAGGTGCTTCCGGAACCGTAGATGGTTCAAGTTTCAGAGAGGCAGGGAGGCTGTTCCAGAGGGAGGCCCCAGCAGAAAAAAGAGCTACCACCAATGCTCTACTTGGAGAAGCGACTGACCCTGAGGGAGTTGGAGGTGGATGAGGGAAGAGTTCAAGAAAGAAGATATTTAGGAAGAGAGAGTTGAAGATATTTAGACCCTAGGCCCCAGAAGGCCTTGTGGACAATGCAGAGGGTTTTAAACTTAATACTCGCAGCCACTGGGAGCCCGTGTAGAGATTTCAGTCCTGGAGGGATACGATCCCTGGGCTTGAGGCCAAGGACAAGTCTCGCAGTCCTGTTTTGGATGAGTTGCAGGGGGTGGAGAGTAGTGGCAGGCAGATTTAGAAAGAGGCTGTTGCAGTAGTCTAGCCTAGAGAGAACCAGAGCTCTGGAGACAGTGAACCTCTGGGGGACGGAAGAATACCTCTGAGGAGATGCAGCTGGTAGTGACACTTCTTAGCGACATCAGAGATGTGAGGAGAGAAGGAGAGAGTAGAGTCAACGATGACCACAAGGTTTTTGCCTCACAGGTAGGAGCAGGAAGAGGGCCAAGAGAGGCCGGACAGAGTGTCAGGAAAGGAGGGAGAGGGTGTGCCGATGAGGAGAATCTCAAGTCTTACTGACATTAAGACGAGATCATTGGCGGCATACCACTCCTGGATAACAGACAGTCAGAGAAGGAGAAGTGGTGGCTGAAGGGAGCGTGAAAATGAGCTGAGTGTCCACTGCATAGCAAGAAATGCCAAGTATTGGTTGAACAGCCAGGAAGAGAGGTTAGACCCCAGGGGAACCCCACAGGTAGAGAGAGCGATAGAGGAGAGAAAGGATACAAGTTGGACCTGGGAGAGTCGATCAGAAAGGAAAGAACTCGGGCAAGCCAGGGCCTGATCGTGATACCCAGGTTATCACAGAGGTGATGTAGTAGGGTGGCATGGTTGACCATGTCAAAGGCAGAAGAGAGATCAAGTAAGATGAGGACACGGGGTGTTGTAGCAGGTCTTCATGGATGTTCAGGAGAGCAGTTTCCGTGCTTCTGGCAGCTCTGAAGCCAGCCTGATGGTCATGGAGACAAACAGATTCATTGTGAAGATTAAGCTGGAAGATGGCCAGCTTTTTCAGGAGTTTGCACAGGAAAGGAGTGATGGAGATTGGGCGATAGTTAGCCGGGCAGGACAGGTCGGCAGAGGGTTTAAGAGGGTGCACAAGGGAGTGCTTTGGAGCAGGCGGCAGGCCAGTTTGTCAGAGGATATACCGGAAGCACGCCATTTACTCTGAGCCACCCTGCACTCGCGTTTTAGGGAGACTAGGTATGAGTAGAACCAGGAGTTGCACTTGGATTTGAGCTGCAGGCGGATCCTCATGACAGGGGCAGGAAAATCAAGAGTATCAGATATCACAGAGTGGAGCATGGAAAGGCTGTCTGGGTGCGAGTCAGCCAAAGGGGGACTGGGGGTGAGAAAGTAGCAGCGAAAGCCTCAACTGAGACACGCTACATGGGGCAGGTAACCGAGAAGGTGGGTGGCAGTGCTGGAGGTGGCTTGGTCTGAGGGGTAGAGCGGGTGAGCTGGGAGGAAAGGAGAACGTGATCACTCCAGGAGAGAGGACTGCTGAGAGCGATAGAAATGGGAAGGTCTAACCAAGTAGAATTTCAGGGCACGCCTGACATCCAGGCAGTGCAGCAATCTCTGTGCTTAGTCCTTGGGATCGGGAAAAAAATGATGACTATTTCTTTGTTCAAGTGGAAAGCAGACAGAACCTTAGGCAGAATTGATGGGTGAGTCTGCAGGAGTACTTTGTCCTTGTGAAAGGTAGTATATGGTTCAGAGGCGACCAGAGCCTGGATTTCTCTGACTCTACGAGCTGAGGTGAGGCCTACTAGTAAAGCCAGCTTGATGGCGACTAGCCTGATGTCCACGGACGCCATTGGCTCGAACGGTTTTTGCGCCAGGGCGCCCAAGACTATGCTAAGGTCCCACATGGGGTGCAGTCTCTTGATGGGTGGGTAGAGCCTTGCGAGTACCGTCAGATGTTTCTTGACGATAGGAAAAGAGGAAAAGATGCCTTCCACAGAGTTCCTGTAAGCCCCAATGGCTGCGAGGTATGTGCGGCAGGTGTCCACCTACACATCTGAGTGGGCGAGGTGCGCCAAGAAGGAGAGCACATCGTCTAAGGTGCATGCCAGGGGGTCGATTCCCTTGGAATCTGCCCAGTGGCAGAATCTGGTCCATTTGCTTTTGTACTGGGCCCTGGCAGCTTTGCTCCTGGCGCCCTGTATGATCTCCAGACTGGCCTGTGAGAGGCTGAGGTGCCGAAGCGTTACCTGCTCAGGTACCAGGCTGTGAGGGCTAGTTTCCCTGGCGCCGGGTCGATGACGCTGCCCCCCTGCTGTGCCAGAAGATGTGCTGGGCCCTTCGGGAGGTGAATCGGGGGCACCTCCGAGAGACTGAGAAGCTCCGAAATCCATGGCCTGGCCGGCCACCATAGAACTATTCGAATTATTAGAAGTTGGCGAGACTCCTTGATCTTGCAAATTACCCTGTGAATCAGAGGTGTGGGAGGAAAAGGCATAGGCTTTCATGCCGGTCCACTGGAGGTGAAATGCGTCGCCTAGAGATCCGGGGCCATAACCATGCCAGAATGCAAACTGGGGACACTTCTTGTTGTGCCAGGTGGCAAAGAGATCCACATGGGGGTGACCCCACCTGTTGAAGATTTCCTGAATAACGAGGTCGTTGAGCTGCCACTCGTAATTGTCCGCTCCCAGCCTGCTGAGTCTGTCTACTTCCAGGTTGGAGTCCCCCGGGAGGTAAACGTTTTCCAGGGCCCACTCCCACATGCGGATCGCCAGTTTGCACAGAGGAGGGGATCTGGTGCCTCCCTGCTTCTTGACATAGTACATGCTGGTCGAGTTGTCCAACTGGACGAGGACAACCTTGCCCCTGAGCAGTGGTAGGAAGGCCCCGAGCGCCAGCCAGATGATGTTCAGCTCTAGCCAATTGATATGCTATTCCTGCTCTTGTTGAGTCCAGGTGCCGTGGACCGAGAGATCGTTCAGGGTGGCTCCCCAGCCCTCGAGCAAGGAATACATGGTGACTGTGGCATGCGGAGTGGGCGGGCAGAAGGGCTTGCCCATCTGTAGGTTGCAGTCTCTGGACCACCAAGTTAGGTCCGAGTGGAGAGATGGAGGAACGTTGATCAGCTCGGCTTGAGAGCCCTGCTCCAGGTACTATGAGGCTGCGAAGTGCAGCTGAATCATCCTTATTCTTGTGTGCGGGACGGCTAAGAGGACCGTTGCCATTAGACCCAGGAGATGTTGGTACCACCATGCTGAGGTTACTTCTCTGCTGAGGAAGTGGATGGTCGCCCTCTTGATAGCCGAGATTCTGTCCTCCGAAGGAAACACCTTCTGGAGCAAGAGTCCCAAAAATGTCAGACTGCGTAGGTTGCAGCTGCGACTTCTTGGGGTTGAGCGAAAAGCCCAGAACGCGCAGTGTGTTCAAAATGGCATGGGAAGAGTGGTGAACCACTTCCAGAGATGCAACCCCGACGAGCCAGTCATCGAGCTATGGGTAAATGTGGAGGCCCTGCGCTCTGAGGAGGGCCGCCACTGCATTCATAAGCCAGGTGAAGACTCTGGGGGCTGAGTTGAGGCCAAACAGAAGAACCTAGTACTGAAAATAGTAGCCCATGATACCGATCCGGAGGAAAGAACGATGGGGCTGCCAGATCGAGATGGGCAGGTACGGGTCCTTCAGGTCCAGGGAGCACATCGTCTCCCTTGTCCCAATTTCACTGCTATAAAAGCTGGCGTAACCATCTTGAGTTTTTGGAGGGGTAAGGAGAGGTTGAGGGTGGAAAGGTCCAGCACAACTCAGGCCTGCCTGGTTCTTCTTCTGAATGACGAAAATCCTGGAGTAAAAGCCAAAGCCTCGCTGGGAGGCCGGGACTTCCTCCACTGCCTGGCTCTCTACGAGCAACCGGATCTCCGCCAAGAGAGTTACCGTCCCAACCTGTGGGAGAGGAGGGAGGAGAGGCTGGGATAGTGAGGCGGTACCCCATGGATACTACGGAGAGGATCCAGGGGTCCGTGAAATTCTGTCGCCAGAAATGTGCATGGAGAGCTAGCCTGCCCCCCCAACGGAGACACGTGGACCCGAATGGGGCGTGTCATGCCTTCTTTCCCTCAGAGGCTGTCGCAGAGGAGAGGGACTGGAAAAAAGCCCTTCCTCGCCCCCCACCCCCTCTTTATGTTGCTTGTGCCGGTTCTGAGACGGCGAGTGGTCCGGCTGCCTGGATCTACGTTCCTGGAAGCCTCTGAACAATCCATTCGTACGACCCCTCTCGGAGCGCTGCTGAGATTGGGTATACGCTTTGGGTGGGGTCTTTGTAAGGATGGCTAAAGACTTGGCGTTTGTGAGCTGTTTTTCTTTTTGTACAGCTCTTTGTCCAAGGAGGAGTGAAACAGGTCCCCCAAGACCCCTCAAAACGGTAGATCTAGTATGTGTTCCAGGATGTCCAGGTTGAATTTTGTTGCCCCGAGCCAGGCTGTCCTTCTCATGTCTGTGGCAATGCAGGTGATCCGGTCAGAGGTGTCAATATAGGTCACTGTGGATTCCATGAGATCGTGTGTGTTAGGGAGAATTCTCCTTCTAGGGCTAATTTCCCTCACCTATTGAGTCCCCCAGCAGCTTTGCTGGATTTCTGGAGTTTATTTTTTCCACCTGGTAAGAGTGTACATCCTTTTTCCACTCTTACATGTGTTTTGGCCTATGTGTTATTCATTGTGTGATCTTGGGCACTGGAGCACACCACTCCAAGTGCCCCTGTTCTTGTATGGGTTACACAGCACCTTTAGTGTAGTAACCCAGGGTTGTCTTTTAGACTTCCCTCTGACTCCATTTCACTGGGGCTGACTACTGTTCCCTAGAGAAAGGTAAAGTTGCCATTTAGTTTATATAGTCATTTTTACCACAGACCCAGTAAACCCCATCTTACATGGAGTACTGGAAAGGGCTAATCTGTAACCCTTTTTCTGTCTGTACCTCCCTGAGCATTGTTTTGTTCTTTTAACATTTAGACTTGGCTGGTGGCAGTGGTATCTACCCTAACTTTTCTACCGCGATTATATTAGATAAACGTGGTACTGTTCTTGGCTATTATATTAGCCTCGAACATATCCCACTTGACCAAATCGTCTTTGGCTCCGGTTGGTTTATTCGCCATTTCTTTTTGTTAAAGTCCTTGTGTTTTACTTTGCGCGGCAAACTAGGTTTGCCTTCTTCGTTCACTGTCTTTTGGCGGGCTTCTGCAGAGAAGCCCACCTCTTGGCGCCTGGGTGTCTAGGTAGACTGAATGTGGGGAAGGGGTGTAGTCACCCCCTGCACAGGGTATCCTAGGAAACCCAAGTCGCACTTTGCCATGATTGGCTGAGGTGGGTGTCCCGGCTGGACAACCCCCCTGCTGCGTGATTGACAGCCAGGCTGTGTGAATGGGGGTTTTGCGCATAAAAGGCAGGTCTCTTGGGCTAGAAGTCAGAGTCGCCTCTGGAACTACAAGGAACAGAAGAGAAGTGGAGAGAACAACGGCTGCACATCGTCTCCCTTGTCCCAATGTCACTGCTATAAAAGCTGGCGTAACCATCTTGAGTTTTTGGAGGGGTAAGGAGAGGTTGAGGGAGGAAAGGTCCAGCATAACTCAGGCCTGCCTGGTTCTTCTTCTGAATGGACGAAAATCCTGGAGTAAAAGCCAAAGCCACGTACCTGGTTGAGGCCAGTCGCTTCTTGACACTCGTTCTTCGGCCAATTCCTGGAATGACGTCGGACGGGTGCCTCTGGCTGGCGCTGTGGCCATTTTGTTGAGCTGCCTTCCACGTTCCTGCGACGTGTTGCTCAGCCTGCTGGGCTCGGCCTCGTCCAAAACTTTTGCGTGTGGATCACGAGGCCTACCCTGCTCCTCAGGCCTAGGCCAGGTAGGTGTGACACCCTCGATCCGGGGGTCAGAGCTGCGTTGAGGGGCCCCCTCGGACGTATTGCTGGTATTAGGGTGGAGCCTCTCGGCCATGGTGCCGGTACAAGGGCAGAGCCCCTCGGGTGAAGACCCAGTAAAAGAACCTTCCGTTCCCTCAAGACTGTCACCGGGAGGATGCGAGGATCCTCGGTGCACATGCTTGTAGAAGGACCTAACCGGTCCCTCCCTGGGAAGGAGTCTCCCATGCGGGGTGCGATGGAGACTATCGGCCCTACCTTGGGCCTGGTTCGATGTTTCACAAAGTTCTTGAGGCCCTCTGAAGGCGACTTCTTGAAGACCTCCCTCCACCTGGCTAGTCTGTTCTTCAGCGCATTCAAAGACAGCGAGCTGCGCGCTGAACAAGCTTGCCAACCTTGGACTGGGCCAAGGCAACGTAGCCATAGGGCGTGGGGATGTGAAGTTGGGAATAGCCCGTTGCAGGCTGGACACCTGCTGAACCCTGTAGAAGTCGACATGCGCCGGGGAGGAGCGAGAGGCCTGACCTGATAGACAAAAAGACAAAAAAGAAGTATTCGTGTGTGGAATTACATGGCCAAAGCCAAACCCAGGAGCGCCGGTGAATTCGGCCTGTTCCAGTCGACGCGGAAAAGGGGACTGGGGTGTGGCGCTGGACGGCAGAGTCAGGGCAGCGGATGCTCCCTGGGCCGCACCCCGACGCGCCTCTAAATTTAAAGGCGAAGAAGCTTTATTCTGGTGAAAAAGGTTCCGTCTCCCATGCCTTGGAAGGGACACCCCTACAGTATGAAGGAAAGAGGAGGGGACGTAAGAGTAAGAGAGCTACTACCACAGACCATTAATCCAGGGGTCACAAGGTGAGTCAGATAAGTGAAGGAACTGCTACTAGCCCTTCAAGGATGGGGGGGGGGGGGCAGGGCTTTGTTTTTGTCTTTCTTTTCTCACCCTCTGGTTCCAGAGACAAATTGGTTCTGTTGCAGGAATAATCCCCTACTGGTTCTGGGATAGCAAAAGGTAAAGTATGTAAAATAAGACAGGCCCAGAAGGTTAAAACATGGGGGACGGGAACAACTAGAGGTAAGGGTTAATCCGGGATAAATGTCAAGGGAAATGTGTTCTTGTCGGAAGAGACCAGTTGCTTGTTTGGAAGAGACTGTGCCCAAAAAGTATCTTTCTGAGGCTGAAAATCTTCCAATATTAGACTGAACTAAGTTAAGTGGAGACTGCAGGTTGGGATAATATAAGACATTATCTACCAGGTGGAAATCCCAGGATAGGGGTTGACTTTGAAAATGCACAAACTCCACCTTTTAAAAGGTGCCGTTTCTATATAGGTCTGCTGTGCAGGCAGGTTGCCAACATGTTAAAAGAAAAGTAGTAAAATTTTTATTTTACATTTGCAAATGAAACTGACTATATAACGAAAGGTGGTGTTAATCAAATGTAACCCAATTGTCACATAGCAAGCCAAAGGCCAGATCTTCTGTGAGTTGGTTTTAAATGTAGCATGTTTTTCCTGGTATTTCAACTAACTACACCAATAATAGCTGTGTGTAACACAAGCTCAACATCTCACAAAAGCAACATTTTGCTAAAAGTTGGAACATACAAATGTTTAAGATCCATAGCTTAGAACTGTACTATTTTATAAACAAACACTTTATTTACTTGATTTTTTTAAGGAAAAGGTCAATTAAAAAAACAGTACCAGCCAGTGGCCACTCCACACATCCCCAACAATGTGCCCTCCCCCATCCCTCTCAAGTGCTTATTTCCCCTTTTTCAGATTACACAAAAGACATACAGATACAAAACTGAGGAGTTTGTGAAGGGGATGAATTCCAAGCATGGAAGATTTGTCAGAGTACTCAATAGTGGAGGCAGTTGTGGCAGAAATGACTAATCAAGCATATGTTTTAGCAGGAGCATCAGCTATGTCAACTAACTTCAAAATACAAATTATCTTACAAAATGTATGGTGCACAAACATAGCAAGATTATTTGCAGAAGTCAGCTGAAACAGGTTTCTGGAAGTCTGCAAATGACCCTTACAGTCAACAAATGCAACATAGTTTGTTGGATTTGGAGAGACCCACTAAGAGCTATGTCAGGGATATATACACAAAATCCCTTTTGATATTTCATAAAGGCATGTACGCCCGGTAACGACAATCAGGATACCTACATGACAGGCATAAAAAGGGTGAGGACATAAAAATAAAATAACCCATGTAAGCACATCTTTTATGAAAAATCTATGTTAAGATTCTAATGTCAACATAAGAAAATGTCATTAAAGGGCTTAGAATTGGAAGCAACATTTTTTTGTTGACCCATACTTTGCTATCCCGAGCGATGTAGGTAGAGCCGCCTCGGAGATCAAATTTGTTTGCTGATCAGTTGATATCCCTCCTGCGGAAAGGTTCATCAGGTTAGCTCCTGTGGGAAAACAATTGCAGATGGAGGTTAGGAAAAATTGCCTTTTCAATAGTTTCTCTTTTGTCCTTGAGAAATTCATAACAATAAAAAAGGAACTAGTACACATAACCTTTCCTAGATTATGCCTTTGTTCTAGCTAAGGGACACATTGCGAGTCATTGGATGAAGCCGGACCCGCGACAATTGCTAGGTGGAGACAGGGCATGGAAAAAACAATGGAATGGATCGGACTGATTTAGAAAAACAGGTGATGTTCACAAAGGTTTGTTGTATGTGGCACAAATGGGCAGACCAATGGATAGGCCAACTTCCAAATAAGTACGAGGGTTTGTGGAGATAGGTGAAGCATACCTTACACCTCCAGGATATATTACTTTCATTCAATTATAAATTGATGAGAAGGGGTAGAAAGCTGCATCACCTAGTTCTTTTTAAACAATGTGTCTGAAATAGTCCAAAATTACATATGAATTTTTATTTAACAGAAATTCTATGATTGGATGTTATTTTCAAAGTACAAAGGCATACTATAGCCATCCCCATTAGTGTGGAACATTTCTAGCACATTTCTACTTGCATAGATTGCAGAATAATGGAGGTTCCACACAATGCATCTAAGTAATATATGCCCTCTAATACGGCTGTGCATAGGAAATTATTAGAAAATATTTACAGTTAAGAATAAAAAAAAAAAAATCACAAACTTTTCCTAATATGGTTAAAAACAAAGTGGTCTCACAAGACCACAACAGTTGAACTGGACTTTTAATAAGAATCAAAGGCATCAAAAACACAATTGATCCAAAGTAATAATGTTAAGGGTATGTATCTATAGAAACAAACAGGCAAATGTTCACCTATCCAGGTACATAGGATTTCTGCACAAAGGAGTATGTAGGAAGTTGGGACCAAAAGACTACGTCCAGAAGGATAAGGACTCAATAGGTTATCAAGTGAAAGTGCTTTATTCGCCACCCTCCAGAACATGTGACTCAAGAGTATAGTAGAGATGCACAACACAGGAAGATTGTGATCCAGTTTTGGATGAGCAGGGGAGAGTAAAGAGACTGCCCCCAACATGGGATCATCATGAAGAGCCTACAGTGGAGTCTTTGGAGCAGTAACAGCAGAGATGGTCGTGGTTGACAGCCAGAAAGGCAAGCTCAACAGAGAAAAGAAAAAAAAAAACGAACAGCCCAGTAAGCCCAGCTGAAGACAGACACTCCCCAAAAGATGTTCAGGCTAAGTAACGGATACTCCATGATTTCTGATTGAAGATTCATCAATAGGTTGCAGTTCAACTAGTGCAGCAAGACATTCCACTGGAGGTCTCCACAATGGAAGAATTTCACCAACAACCCACTGCATAGCTGCAGTTTTCAACAAATGGTCACGCAGAGACAACAGCGGACAGCCAGAAGCATGTAGTGCTTGGTTCCCTGCATCAAGCATTCCTCACAAGTCAGCGAGAAGAAAAAACCTTTAAAAACTCTGAGGTCGAGCTGCCTGACAATACACAGCACTGGAGATTGCTTGCTGAACTTTGGAAAAAGCAAGAAAACTGCGAGGACGTCGAGAGACCTAGTCTCTCTTTACTTGCTACTTTTGGAACTGGAACGCGCTGTCTCCGGTGACACTCGCCCCTACACAAAAACTGTGCTTTGAGCGAAGCGTAGTGGAGTGTGTCAGAGTGTCCTGTGTCAGAGGACAGAAATACAGAAGACCGGACCCATTGGAATTAAAGGTAAGAAAGTCAGAGGGCAGTGGCAGAAGTGTATTTATACATCTAATGGCAAGGTTTGACTTGGTCGCTGTAAATATGCTGCCTCTTGTACGGGTAGCTAGATCAGTAAAACCACTGCCCAAATTCCCTGAAATATCAACAGAGGAGCGGGACGAAGTGCAGACTGAGAAAGGGCAAGAGGAACAAAGTTCATCTCCATCATGGGCAGCGGAAGCTCTTACTCCGTTGAATGACCTAGCGGAGCAAACCATTAACGAAGGATTGACGGCATATCCGTTCAATATTAATGTAAATATAGGGGCTAGCACAGATCTATATATTGATAATCAGGCGGCCACCAACAATGGAGAACCAAAATTTCAGGACAGAAATTTAACTGAGGATCCGAAAAAGTATGTCCCTTTAACTGGCAAGGTCTCAGTTTCGACCACGCTGTGCCAGCACGACAAAAACTGTGTTCAAGAACCAGACTGCAAAGAAAACATGGCAGAAAATAAGGAAGAAAAAAAAAACAGTTAAAACCAGTGAAAGAAAAAAAAGGCACTATGCTAAATTTCGGGGCCAATAGTAGCCACACATTTAGGACAATTAAAAAAGGAGCAACCTCGGCGGGGGCAAGGGGGTACAAGTTATGAAGGACCAACTGACCCAGAAACAAATGGAAATCGTTTTGGAGGTGGATCGACATCGAAAAGAAAAAATGATATGGATACTGACAACACGGATACTATGCCGTTTGAGACCCTATTGGGTCACATTCAGCAAGTTAAAGATCTGAAAACAAAAAGGGTAAGTCTGCCAAACCAACATATGGCTAAACTAAATAAAATACAAAGGGCCTCATTACGACCCAGGCGGTAAGGGGTTAACGGCAGCGTAAACAGCGCCGACCCTTACCGCCTGAGTACGAGGTCCCTTAGCGCCATGGAGCTTTTAACACCTGCTTTTAGCAGGTGTTAAAATCCATGGCGCTAAGGGACCATGGAGTTAATTACGCCACCATAATTTACGGTGGCGTAATTAACGCCTTCCCCACTCCCATTATGCCCTATGGGGCAAAAATGGGAATGGGGAAGGGTAAATGGGGATTGGGGACTTACCGCCCCGCCAAGGTCGGAATGGGGCGGTAAGTCCGCCATCCACCATGGCGGAGTTGGGAATTTAGCGGCATGGACCATGGTGCTAATAGCGCCATGGTCCTCCGCCAAGGTCGTAATGAGGCCCAAAGTCCTGATCGTAGTGAAGTCAGTCTGGAATCAAGATGTGGCTACCAAACAAGTGTGAATAGGGCCCCAGCTTGTTTTACAAAAAGGTAGAACTTATGGCAGTGCCATGCAGGAAACAAATATATGGAAACCACAGACCGTGACGGACTCAATGAGAGTGCCCCGTTTCATCTATAATGGAACACGAATGTCAGAAGCTACTGAGCAATCTAAAAAGGGGGGGGGGGGACATCCAGGCCGCTCAATCTATGTCTCGTAGCATGGACTTAGAAATCCCAGACGAGGTCCTTCTAGAAACCTCAAGAACAATGGAAAACTCTAACACAGGCCTCACCCCAGTACAGAATTACAGCCGGAACTCTAACTCAAAACAAAGGACATAAGACAAGCGCGCTGTTGAGACTATGCAACTCAAACTTTGAACTCCTGTGAAGAAGAGCCGGATAAACAGAAAAAGTTAGGGCTCGTAAAAGCTAGCTTAACAGCGTCAACAGAAAGGACTGATCATGTCAAAGGGAGCAAAAAAGAAGGGCCAGGTTTATATGGTTATCAAGAAGATACATTTCTACTGCTATCTACAATGACAGTGATTCTATCGCCATTCATGAAATTGTACAAAGAGGTACTAGGGACCCTCCAAGACCATACTACTTTACTGGCAATGGTCCATTCAAAGATGATATTCGTGGAAGGGTTTATATCATCTGTACAGAACAACATGGACAACAGAAATGCGAAGGTGTCACAACTTCTTCACTATATACTCGAGCCAATCATGAAGGAAAAAAGAGAAAAAAGAAAAGCAGCAACGGGGGAACCCATAGTAGGCTCTAATGAAGCCAAGTGTGACAACCTGTGCGCCATTGAAACAAATTTGGTGCACGAAACAGTAAACCAAGGAAGCCCTTCTACTAGTGACAACACCACAGGTCAAGGGTGCCCATCAACATCCGCCCCCGCAGCCCGCTTCAGAAGAGAACTCTAAATAACGATAAAGAGCTAGCCAACCGATCGCACAACCTCTTGCGTTTAGTGGTCTGGAAGTTACAGGATCGATTGACATGCCAGTCCCTAAACTCAGAGTAAATCAAAAAGACAAGTAAGCAAAGAGCAGCCCTACTAGGAAGGTCTGATTTAGTAGATACAGATAGAGAAACCCACAAAGACGACAATGAAATCTGTAATAACAATCTAGAGGTAAATATCTGACATTTTTATGAAGAAAAAAAAAGGAGTTAAACAAAACAGATGGGGCAGCTGAAGAGGGGGAATACACCGGAACAAATTGATCAAAGAAAAAACAAGTTAAACTGAGAACTTAATTCCAAAGAAGCCAAAGAATCAAACACTACCTACTAACCAAAAATCCAACAAGAGTCGGTCTTTTATTTAAAAACTCACTCTTCCGAAAGAACAAAACAGCTTAAAAAACGTATCTGCGGTCTCAATGAATAAGGGAAGTAAAGTGCCCACCGATAAGATAACATCGGAGATAGTGGGGTTATTTGACGAGGAGGGCCCGACCAGGATTTAATGGACTTATCGACTTATTCAATTTCAGAAGAAGGGGAGAGGGTGGAGGTATTAACCAAAAATGAAATACAAACGGACCAAGAGGAAGACCAAAAATCTGACAAAAGTGAAACGAGCAGAGTACACTCGGAAGGGGAGGAAGACTATGTAGAGTGATAGGGATACAGGTCGTCAACCACAATTGAACGTTGGTCAAAGTTGTCTGCCTAAATTAACAAACATTGAACAGTCGCAACATAAAGAAACTAACAGAGATTCAGGGGAGGAGACGGACTAGTAACAAGCGAAGCGCTTATACTCCAAAGAGCGATACCCCAGAGGGGAGAACACAGACAGGAGAGACAACCAGCTAAACGGCTCCAACCAAGCCCGAAAGTACAAAGGAAGAGCAGTTTATCTATGATTTCATCAAGAACAGAGGCCAGCCCTCAGTTGTTTGGAAATGGAAATAAGAGCAGACGATCAGAAAAGGACAAAAGGTACGCCTCTAGTCCAGCAAAAAGGACTCGTCTTGGAAAGGATGTTACATCATGACGATGGCCTGATACCCAATAGATCAAACGTCGTAAGACTATTACACCAAATTCCAGCACTGTGATCAATAACCTCAAAAGATCTGGCGATTGTAGAGTCTCCTGAGGAGCGCACAGAAACTTTCTACATACATTGTCAAGGCTGGTTAAACAATTACTTTTGGACGAGGCACATCATTTACGGCCAATGGTTTTGATTTGTGCGAAAAAAAGTTATGTGGTTTCAAAACAGCAAGAGCAAACACATACAAGATCGTGAATTGAAGTTACTACACACGAGAAGAACAAGTTACTTTCTTAACTGGTAACGTTCTTTCGATGGGATGTTCCCGACTATGTATTCCACATCTATGACAAGTAATCACCACAGCTGTGCTGCTGCGGAAAATATTTGGCGTCTGCATCGATGACGTCGATATGCGCAAGGAGCGGATCCGGACTCTTCAAAGAGAGATTCCCTGGTGGATTGTCGTGAGGCCTCTGCCGGAAGGGAAGACAGTAGCCGTGGGCTATGATCTCCAGAACACACACATCTGAAGTAATGGCACGCCATTCAGCAAGATGCTGCACCAGCCTTCCCCCAACCAGCGAACCATGAGACATGGCCTCATGACTGAGCTGAAGCGGCTGAGGCAGTGCCTGAGGGCAAAGAGGCAACTGCCCAAGCGGCCTTGACACCTCGAGTACCCCGTTTTCCACCTCTGGTACTCCTACGGTGGCCCCTTTGACTTGCAGCTCACCTCGATCTACCAAAGGAAGCGTAGTATTGAAAGGAACCTCCCCTCCATTGCTGTCCCCTAGGACGAAAAGGCAGAGGTTGGCGAACTGCAGCGCTCAACGACTTCGCTGCAGCTTTGGAGGTCTGCAACCTCTGAAGGCTCTAGTCAGCTTTGCTGCCAAAAAGATATACACCATCAAAGGGCATGTTGAGAAGCCGGGCTTGTACGTCAGGAGCAAACCACGACTTCTGCAACCACGCAAATCTGCACATCACGGTGATCGCCGCCATAGACCAGCTGACACAGTCTGCCATGTCCAGACACGACTGAACGGATTCACACATGGCATCCTTGCCATCCTGAACGAGGGCAAGAAAACCATCCCGTTCCTCCCCTTTGGGAATATGGTCAGCCGCCAAAGAGACAATTCCACAGAGTGAGAGTGAAACGTGCTAAGGCACACACAGAGTTGGCTGCCTGTAAAGCCATACCCCCTGAAGACAACACTTTCTTTGGTCAGCCATCTAAACGTTTGTCGTCCCTATCCGGAGGGATGGTAGGGTATGACACCTGCTTTGCTGGGGCCGTGGTCACCTGCACCACCAAACTCTCCAGAGTGGGGTGTGTAGTCAAGTAGCAGGGGTCGCTACTGGCTGGACGGTATTTTTTCGGAAATGACTTGTTCACTGCCAGGATACTCTCCGGAGCAGTCCAAGCCGCCACTACCCTTCTCTGTAAAGCCATATGAAATGGCAGCACCGGGTCAGTGGGTGGACCTTGGTCAAGGGGATATCCATCAGGTCATCCTGCAGAAAATCTACTGGTGGCGCAGACCACCCCAAGTATTCCGTCACCCTCGACATGAGCCGCCGGTGTGAAGACTCTGCGTGCGTGCCAGGCTCAGGCTTACCGAACTCAACCTTCAGAGAGGTGTCCAGACCACTGGCGTCATGCAAAGACTGACGCAGGTCTTCCAAGTGGCTATGACCAGACAAGAGTTTGTCAGGAACCTCATCAGGAACCAAAACCAAACCTTCATCAGACCCTTCATCCACCTCAGATTTAATCCAGAGGCTGGAATAAATCCCTGGATGAGGGCACAGAAAAAGGTTCAAATACAGGCCTCACTGACTTCTTCAGGGCCTTCCTCAGAGTTTCCACTGATGCACGGGGTACCTCCGGTAAAGCCTCCACAAAAGGCGTTGGGGGCTCGACGGAATCGGCGTCGAGCGTGGCGCCGATGGCTTCGACACAGGCCTCGATGGCGGTGCCCCGAGCGTGTCCTTTGACGGCCTCTGCGCCGATGACTTCCTCCGAGGCGGAGCCTCGAGAGAGTCCCTCGACAGACATGGCGCCGATGATATCAACGTCTTCTTAGAAGACTTCACAGGCTCTGACGGTCTCGAGGCCGTCTAGGACCGGGACCTGGAGCGGGCATGGCTAGAGCGATCCACTTTGCCCGATCAGGCCCTCGACGGCTCCCGATGATCGCGCCGACCGCCCAAGCCCAAAGGCGTGCGAGCGGTGGCCCTAGAGTGTTCCCTGTCGGCTTCTCGCGAAGGAACGGAGCCCTGCGATTTGAAAATCGCCATTATCTCCTTACGACATGTGTCCCATTCCGCAGGAGAGGAATGCTTGTTGGGACAAGCAACCCGGCGTCTGGCGGAGTCCTCGGATGAGGACGGGAAAGGCGACCGGTGACTGCGCTTACGCGAGTGCCTCGAGGAGGCAGAGGAATGGCGGGAACATCTCTGGGACTGAGACCCCCTGGACTAACACCGACGTCTCGGAAAGTCGCCCCTCGAATCGTCGGTCGAAAGCCCAGCGGATTTCGACTTTCGGGGTTTGGAACCCCTACCTACAGAAAGCTTCTTCCACTCCACCAAGGCCTTCAACATTAACGACTGGCAATCGTCACAGTCATCGGTGGCATGGTCCTACCCGAGGCACCAGAGGCAGACGTCGTGCGGGTCCGTAAGTGACATCTTGGAACTGCAGTCCCGACACTTCTTGAATCCCGACCGCAGGGTAGAAGAAGACGAAGACATATCTTCACAAAACACCAAGTTCGAAGAACCAATAGAAATCAGAAGAACCGAGGCAGAGATCTCCGAAGCGAACACGTTTGCGGAAAAAACTGAACTAAGGCTATGGGCATCGTGCGTCCTACATATAACATCCGGTGACTTCGGCTCGACGGAGACGCTCGAGGACAGGGTATCGACGTCATTGACGCAGGACGCAGAAATTTTCCGAAGCAGCACAGCTATGGTGATTACCTGTCATAGATGTGGAATACGTCGGAGGAACCAATCCCTTCGAAAGTCAAGTACAACAGTGCGCCTGTTTCAAGGAGAAAGACTAGGAGCGCCGGACCGTCATCTAATCCAAGGAAACCAACTAAAGAGATAGATGGCAAGAACGCAAAATGGAAATGGCTAGCTAACCTCGCTGTGGAAAAAATGCAAAACCAATAACGCCTAAAAGACGACGCCAGAGAGTCCTGGACTTTGGCAAGTTGGAACACCAGTCACTTGTTAAAAAAAAAGGCGAATTACAAAAAGTAGGACTTCAAATCCTCTGCCTACAAGAAACCTGGCTGATCGAACCCCCAATCCTAGAAGGATACTGGGTCTTGTTAAACCCAGCCCTTAAAGGTTCAAAGGGAAGACCAATGTCAGGACTATTGGACGCCATCAAAAATGACTTGACTGGTCCTTGTTGTACACTTTGAACCCAACGCCATATGTGCAGTTGGTGGCGATAAAGTTGGAAAAAGACATAGTTGGAACACAGTGAGTTCTGATATTTCTAAATGTGTATTGGAACCCCGCAATTGCAATGAATGATTCTCTACCAGATGAGGTAGTAGCATTGTCGGACATACAGAGTGAGATATGGCACAATCCGCTCCTCAATTGTTGGTGGTTTAAACTGCTCTTGCCTCGATTCTGGTAACCAACCTATAGAACAGGACTTCGTAGAGGCAACAAAAAAACTAAAATGAGGCATTTTGTGGAGGAATCAAATTCAATCAAAAGACTAATACTAAACGGATTAACACAAGATGATGTACCTGGGAGACCAACTTGGAAAGGTGCTCACTCAACAGAAATACTGGACTACATATGTACATCGACCAACATGTCAGACATAATTCAAACTTTGTAAGTAATAACTACATCAGCTAGCAATCACAACATACTGAAACGTATGTGTAAAAGCATCAGCCATAATGTCAGAGCCTCCTATGGGAATCCAGTGTCAAAACAAATATCCATCGACTCGGGAACAAAACCTGATAGACTTCCAGCATTGAACTAAAATCTAAAAGGTCTTGATAAGTCATATGCAAACTCAAGAGGTGACAGACAGACTTGATTATCTGCCCCTACTGAAGGAATTTAGGACAGATCTTAAAAGAGGAGGCAACAAACCCATAACGATAGTGGAGCAGAAGAAAACATTAACGAAATGCATTGCGCGGCTGAGAAATAATTTATATTGAGTGGAAACTCAAATGAAATAATTAAACAATAATACCACAACTGGCTCCATTTACACAAAAAAAAAATGTTAAATCAAGATGCGGAGCAGATACTGCAAAAGATTTAAACTAGAAACACTGCTGAAATTTGGTCAAACATCAATGAAATGGATACACCACAAGACGCACTGATGGCAATCCCTTAACAGCAACAACATGTTGTGAATTCTATACACAGATGCAGGAAAAGACCAGCACAGGGACGGTACTAAAGGTACAAAATATAAAAGAGGATGTAAAATTAAAACAGACATTTAAACAATTGAGGTGACCATAAACAAATTAAAAAATTCAAGAGCACCCGGGCCGACGGGTTGAGGAATGCTATAATTAAGAGTAATCCATCAGACTTATCAACATTCTTACATCAACTGATCAAATACATCTTATGAGTAGGAAAAGTCCAGACTTCATGGAAGGCTGCAGTAATCATGCCAATTTTCAAAAAAGTGCTTAGGATAAACCTTAACAACTATCGTCCTATAGCCCTACTGGATGGGACAGGAACAATATCTGCGGCAATTTTACTTAAAGCCTTAACTACATGGAGTAAATCTGCGGGTAGAAGAGATCCCTGGCAGTCGGTTTCGTGAAAGGGAGAGGTACTTTCCTTAACTTTTTTTTAGTCAACCTATTAAAATCTAGAAAGGCCAGAAACAAGGACCGAAAAATATTTGTTGCCTTTGTCGTTCTGTCAAAGGCATTTGGTACGGTCAGGAGAGGGAAACTATGGTACAAGTTGGCTAAAGGAAACTGCCCTTTGGTAATCTCAGAAAACATTAAAGATCTATACACAAACACGACTATTCGGGTAAGGTTGGACAAAAACAATTATTACGGGTCTGAAACAAGGTTGCCCTTTGGTTCCAGAACTATATAACCTTTTTGTTTCAGACATCAAAGAGGCGTTTCAACAAATCCGTTCATTTCCCCCTTAAGTGGCAGGAATATGCATCGAGAGGTTGCTTTATGCAGATGACATAGTCCTAATGTACCAGAACCCAATAGGACTACAGCATCAGTTAGAAGCCCTACAAGAGTATGTTGATTCTAATGATCTAATAATCAACCCGGACAAATCACGTATCTTAAGCTTGACTACATCCAAGAACAACCAGAAACAAAAAAACAAGTTTGGTTGGTTCTTAAAAGGGGAAAACAATATTGGAGGTTAACTCCATTAATTACTTAGGAGACTGCATTAACAATAGCAAATGTGAAGCGCCAAGAGTGGACTTGATGAGAAGGAAAGCAGTTAACTTGACAGCCAAGGAAAGGTTTTACTACGAAGCTACTGTAGATTTACCCTGACTCTGCTGATAACCTTCTATAGGATGAAAGTGATTCCAATACTGTCCTATGGGGCAGAAACAGCATTTGTTTACCAGCGAAAATATGGCCCACCTTAAAGGGGATATTCTGTCGGCTAGTGTTTCAGCTTCCAAAATCACTAACAATCCAGAAATAAGGAGAGAACTTGCCTTGACTTCCTTACAAGCGTGGCAGACTGGAAAACCATCTTGTTTGATCGGAAATGTTTTGAGAACATCCCCACGGGAGGCTTCCAGGTCATTAATAAGGCAATGAGATAATGCTCAGATCAAACCTTACAACAATGGCAAAAACTGTGTAAAGCTATCCTTGAGGATTTAAATGAGACAAAAGAGGACCTTTTAAACAATCCCCCCAAAACTAAACAAAGACTATACACAAGAGCCTGGATACAGACCCAAGAAGAAATATGGAAGTATAAAAACTATGACGACTTCTGGCCAGGCCCAAGAAAACTAAACATACTACCAAGATATTTGAAACTTTTTCCAAACTGGTATCTTCGCAATACTTACGGTCCCGCCTGAACGTTTTACCCGCAAAAGAAGTAACCCACAAGAGATGGTAGTCAAGTGGAACCGACAAATTTAGACCAAGTCAAAACCCGGACTCAATATAATCCTTGAAACATCTGACATTTGCAAGCAAGGGTCTAACAAAAGAACGGGATCACTGTTTGGGGGATATCATGAGGAAGTCTAATACCAGTGAAATTGATCTATGGTGGCGAACCCTGATTGAAGGGGAGAAACTACACATTAATTTGGTATTAGCAAGACTGCTGATAACTTTTTTTTAAAAATGAACTACACAAGACTGAAAAGGTGGAAGAAGATCCAACGGGACTAGAACGAATCAGTAGGGGCATGGTTAACAAAACAGGACCACTGGCAGCAGTCTATTGAGTTTTATAGAATGTGAAAAAAAAATGTGTTTTAATGAATTGATTTTATGTTTGTGTGTAGTAAAGGCTAAAGGTTTTTAATTTTGTAAACCATGTGGAGCCTAACTAAAAAAATGTAAAAAACTTTAAAAGCAAAGGATCCTGCTTTCCCCACTGGATCAAGAGGAAAAGGAGAATGTTTCCCTTTTCAGCTTTACAGAGTGAAAAAGATATTGGAGCACAACTTTCCATGCCCTCATGTCAATGGACTTTCATGGATGGTAAGTCAAGTGGCCTTATGTATCGTGCTTCAGCCACTAATGTTGGCTTCGCTGCATGGGGTACAGCAGAAAAAGTGAGTGAGATATTAATGGAATAGAAAGGCAGATGCAATAAAAACCTATGGTATTGATGAATATGTCAGAATAGTATCTGCTACCTCTTTGCTGATGTAGAGTCGGTGAGAGCAATAGATATGCTAGAGTGGCTTAACCATAAGGGTAACGCCCATGATTGACAAGGCAGTGACTGGTGTAAGGGGGGGTGGGGGGGTGGGGGGTGGTTGTAGATAAAAATTGGAGAGAGTAGCAATCTCTCCAATATGCTGGACAAAGTTGGTCTTCCAATAGGGAACTTGTTATGTAATGTTGCAAGATTTTAATAGTGAGGCATTTGAAATGGTCTTCGGGAGGCGGGTGTTGGGTCGGGGTGCAAAAGCTTCATTGGGTGTGGTGGTAAAATCAATCAAGTTTATTTTGAAATGTTCAAATCCATAAAACCCATCATGAACAATCTCAGCATATAATATCAGAAAATCAGCCTAAAACTGGCCAGGCAAACATTGAAAACTGTTAAACACCAAATAATTCTCAAAAGAAACAAAATCATTTAAGGAACAAGTTACTTATCTGTAACTCCTGTTCTCCAGCATGGATCTTGCATGGATTCACATGAATATGTGCAGTCAGGCTGGGAATCCTCTAAAATCTTAAAGCAGTTTTGCATTCAAGCTAAAAACTGCTCATCGCTTCTATACCCGATTACTGTCACTTTGGGTCATACTGTTCTAGCCAATGACATTCGTCCGTATAAGACCCACCCATGGTGGCCATCTTCAGATTTGATTGCGCACGTGAAGTGGCAGTACGAACCAAGAACAGCCAGAGAGGGGGTTTCCATGCAAATCAATGTAAGACTAATGCTGGTCACCAATAGTTGCAGTTAAGTAACTTGTTCCTTCTGCAGCACAGGGCCTTGCATGGATTCACATGCTCATGAATACGATTACACAGCAGAACTACACAACCATGGGAAGTGGCAAGGCTCAACAAAAGCAATCCGCTTACCCCTGGAACAGACTCACCTCAAACAAACAGGCTGCAAAGCACTGTTTGGCCCGACAGTAGGCTTCCCTGGAATTCCGGTCAATGCAGTAGAATCTTATGAAGGTGTGGGTAGACCTCCACGTAGAAGCCCTGCAGATGTCGAGCGGGGGAGGGAGGGGAAGACATCAGAGAGAAATGCTGTATTCGATACAATGGCAATGGTGGAATAGGCTCTCGGCCAGCCAGGCAGAGATCTGTTGGCCAGACGATGGCAATGTGTGATACAGCCAGAGAGCCACCTGGAGATGGAAGCCTTAGACGGGGCCTTCCCATGTCCCACAGGTCTAAAACTGACAAAAAGCTGAGACGTCTTTCAAAAGTCTTTCATGCGTACAACATAGAACTTGAAAGCACTAGCAACATCCAGCGAATGCATTGATCTTTCAGCCGGTGAAGGGTTTGCAAAGAAAACTGGTAGAACCAATTGCTTGTTTAGATGAAGTCAACCGGGACCTTTGGCCAGAAGGAAGAGTTTACAGAACCACCTTCGCTGAATGGAAAAACAAATATGGAGTCCTACACGAGAGAGCCTGCATGTCCCCAATGCCTGGCCCGTGTGATTGCTTCCAGGAAGGCAATCTTCCATGACAGAAACTTTTAAGGAGGCCCGATGCATAGGTTCAAGCGGAGTCCCCATCAGTTTCAATAGTACCACAATGAGCTCCCAGACAGGGGCAGGAGCCCTCAGAGGGAATGTCCTGAAGAGTCCCTTGAGGAACTCCTTAACTAGCCTTTGTGACCACAGGCATAGCTTGCTTGGAGCTCGGGTGTACCAGGATAAGGTGGCCAGGTGTACCTTGATCGATGCATGGGCAGAGCCCGACTTGGCCAGCAAGAGCAAGTAAGGAAGAAGCTGCAGCACTGTGATGCGCAGCTGAGAAATCTTCTGCGACTTGGCACGGAACCATAAAGCGCTTCCAGTTGTGTTTGTAGCAGGAAAGTGTAGACGGAGCTCTGGCCCTGGCTAGAATGTCCCTGCATTCTGCAGGCCGTGAGAATTGTCAAAACTCTAGGGCATCAGGGGCCAGGCCGTGAGGCATAGAGACGAGGGTCCTGATTCAAGATCTACCCTCCGTTGGAGAGGAAGTCTGGAAGGGGAGGCAGTTGGATGGCTGGGGCCACCAACAGATGGCAAAGGCGCGAGTACCAGATCTGCATGGGCCATGCCGGTGCAATGAGGATCATCTTACAGTGTCAACGTCTGAGTGTGCTGACCACTCGAAAGAGCGTCAGATTTGCGGAAGCCCTTGGTCCTGTCTAAGTAGAATTTCAGGGCACGTCCGACATCAAGGCAGTGCAGAACTAAGTGCCTTGTCTTTGGGCTCATCAAAAAACATAGGCAGCACTATTTCTTTATTCAGATGGACTGCGGAAGGCACCTTAGGTAGGAATGCTGGGTGTGTCCGTAGGACTACGTTGTCCTTGTGCCTGGATTGCGCCGATTCTGCGAGCCGAGGCCTACTAACAAGGCCGTCTTAATGGTGACCAGCTTGATGTCTGCGACACCATTGATATGATATATGATATATGGCATTTATAACGCGCCTATACACAAGTGTTTCATTGGTTTAAATGGTTTGTGCGACAAAGAGCAGCTACCACTATGTTGGGGTCCCACACGTGGTGCAGCCTCTTGATGGGCGGGTACAGCCTGGCGAGTCCATAAAATGTTTCCCCGACAACTGGGTGTGAAGAGGAAAATATCTCCTCCTCCCGAGTTTCTGTAAGCCCCAATGGCTGCCAGGTATGTGCGACAAGTGTCTACCTCCACACATGAATGGGCGAGGTGTGCCGAAAAGGAGAGCATGTTGTCCAGGGTATATGACAGGGGGCTGATACCCTTAGAGTCTGCCTAATGGCAGAAAATGGTCCACTTGCTCTTATACTGGCCCCTAACTTTTCTACCGCGATTATCTTATATAAACGTGGTACTGTTTTAGGCTACTATATTAGCCTCAAACATAAACCTGCTTGACCAAATGCATTTTATTTTGGCTCCGGCTGGGTTTATTCGCCATTTCTTTTTGTTAAAGTCTCTCGCGTTTTTCTGTGCGCGCCAAACCGGGGAGGATTCCTTGTTCACTGTCTTTTCGCTCTCTTGGCTTCTGTGGCTTAAGGCGCCTGACAGTCTAGGTAGCAGGATTTGCGGGAGGGATCTTCATACCACTGCCATGGGTTCCCTTGGTAACCCAAGTCGCACTCCTGTTTGATTGGCTGAGGGGACTGTCCTTGCCAGGACAGCCACCCTGCTGTGTGATTGACAGCCAGGCTGTATGAATGGGGGAAAACTGCATAAAAAGCAGGTCTCTGGTACTGGAAAGGCAGAGTCGCCACTCGAACGAAAGAACCAACAAGGAACTGGCAGAAGAGGACCCCTACAACGACTGAACCGCCCGGTGAAGCCCTGCTGCAGGTCCGAATCTCCAGAATAGGATGACAGAGAAGATCCTCAAGGAAACTTCTTCCCTTGAGCTGGTGGGACCAACCAGTTCGCCAAAACTGCAAGCCAGGAACACCCCTCTGGTCAAATTCGCTGTACAGATCTACAGTGGGCCGGATAGCCACGAAGGTAGGACCCTGCTTGGGTTTTAAGGAGCGCACCTTTTATTCTTTGCTTTGCTCTGCTCTGCTGCTGGTTTCTTCCCTGGGTAGTGCAGGACCCTCCAGTCTTCCTACTTCGTGTCAGTCTGACAGTCGCTTCAGGAACCGTGAGCCTGCAGGAACTACCAGGAACGTCCACCTCAGCTACAGTTCCCTCTCCGTTTTAAGGTACTGTGCAAATCCGGTTGTCCATTTCGTTCAACCAGGGTGAAAGTGTTTGAAATCTTTCTCCAAAGCGAGGGCTTGTCCTTCTCTTCTCTTTGAACTAACTTTTCTATCAACCAACCTCGTCCGGAATCTGTTCCACGAATTTTACCGCATTGTAGAACTATATTATCTTGAGCAAAAGACTTTTGACCTATTGACTTTGGCCCTAAGCCTTTTCTATCTGATTTTATCACGGTAGTTCCTCTTGTTCAATTCCCCGAGTACTTATCTGTTGGTGTGACTTAATTTCTATTAACTTTGTCTTTCCCTCCCTTTTAAATTGCTGGAGTGCCATTTTGCTCCCACTTCATTTTGTGAGCTTAACTTGTCTGGAGTTTAAGGGAAGTGCTGTGGTGTATTAAGAGAGTGATTTTTAAACTGCTTATAATAGTGTAATGTTCTACAACTGAAGAGCGATATAAATGTATATTCTTTTACTTGAAAACCTTGAGTCAGTGTTTGCCAGAATTATAGTAATTGCTGTCCTTTGTGTAACTATCTGATACTGCTCACTTACTCTTGAGATAAGACTGGCTGCTCCGCTACTGGTACCACTATAACTGTGTAGTACAGGCTTGTACCAAAGGTGAATTTGTACCGTCACTTGTAGTCTTAATTGTGTGTGGTGATCCCAAACGGTACTGCATATAATTCTGCCTAAAACCCTGTACGATATCCAGATTAGCCGGGGAGAGGCTTAGGTGACCTAGCGTGACCTGTTCAGGAACCACGCTGTGAGGGCTAGTCTCTCTGGTGCAGGGCGGATGACCCTGCCCCACCTCCCCCCCCTTGCTGCACCAGAATATGTGCTGGGCCCGTCGGAAGGCAAATGGAAGGCCTCTCCGAGAGGCTGAGCAGCTCCGAGAACCATCGCCTGGTTGGCCACCATGGAGCTATTAGAATGATGCCGAGGTGCCGAGACGCCTTGATCTTGCATATCAATCTGTGTATCAGCGGTTTGGGCAGAAAGGCGTATGCTGTCTTTCCATCCCACTGGAACTGGAATGCATCGTCCAGGAAGCCCGGGCCAAGACCCTGCTAGGAAGCGAACAGGTGGCACTTCCTGTTGCCCAAGGAGACAAAGAGGTCCACCAGAGGGTGTCCCCATTTGTAAAAGACCTTCTGCAGTACTAGGTCGTTCAACTGCCACTCGTAGTTGTCCGCTCCTAGTCTGCTGAGCCTGTCTGCCTGCAGGTTGGATTCCCCTGGCAGGGGGACAGCCGTGAGGTATATGTTGTTCTCCAGGGCCCATTCGCACATGCTCACTGCCAGCCTGCACAGTGGGAGAGGGGAGTCAGTAGGCAGGGGGTGGGAGGGGCAGGTAGGGAAATCCTGGTACCTCCCTGCTTGTTGACGAAGGAACGTTGATCACCTCTGACTGAGAGCCCCGATCCAGGTTCCAGGATGCTGCAAAGTGCAGCTGTATCCTCCTCATCCCGAGTCTCGTGTGGGGGATGGCCAAAATGACTGCTGCCATGAGACCCAGCACGTGCTGGTACCACCAGGCCGAGGTCACTTCTCTTCTGAGGAAGCGCGCTGTGGCCCTCTTGATGGCCGTAATCTTGTCCTCAGAGGTAAAAACCTTCTTGAAGCGCGTGTCCCAAATGAGGTCCAAGGTGGTCAGTCTCTGCGTAGGCTGCAGCTGCAACTTCTTGAGGTCTAGTGAAAAACCCAACTCGTGCAGTGTTTTCATAAGAGCATGGGAAGTGTGTTGCACCGCTTCCGGAGAGGTCGCCCTGACGAGCCAGTCGTCAAGGTAGGGGTAGATGTGGTGGCCCTATGCCCTGATGAGGGCCACCACTGTATTTATGAGCCTGGTAAAGACACTGGGAGCCGAGTTGAGGCCAAAAGGAAGCTCCTTGTATTGGAAATGGTAGCCCATGATCCTGAACCATAGTAAAGAACGATGAGGCTGCCAGGTACGTGTCCTTCAGATCCAGGGAGCACATTCAGTGCCCCTTGCACAATGTCTCCGCTATCAAAGCTGGCATAACCATCTTGCATTTTTGAAGAGGAAGGGAAAGGCTGAGGGTGGAAAGGTCCAGCACAACTCTCAGGCCCGCCTGGTTCTTATTCTGAATGGCGAGAATCTTGGAGTAAAAGCCCAAGTATCGCTGGGACTTCCTCCACTACCTGCTCTCGACCAGAACTCTGCCAAAAGAGTTGTTGTCCCAACCTCTGGGAGTGGAGGGGAAGAGGGAGGAGATGCTGGGATAGGGAGGCTGTACCCTATGGACACTACCGAGATGAGCCAGCGGTCCGCGAAATTCTGGTGTCAGAATTTTGCATGGAGAGCAAGCCTGCCCCCCCCCCCCCCCACTGGAGACATGTGGACCGGAGGGGTGTGTCGTGCCTTCTTTCCCTCTGTGGCTGTTGCGGAGGAGGGGAACTGGAAAAAGCTCTTACTCCCCCTTTTTGTTGTTTGCGCCGATGTTGGATCTGTGAACGGTCAGGCTGCCTGGACCTCCGCTCTTGGAAGCCACAGAACCCTCCATACGTATGCCCATTGTCCGAGTCTTGCTTTGACTGGGTGTACGTTTTCGGTGTGGTCTTTGTAAGGATGTATAAAGGCTTAGCCGTTTGTGAGCTGTTTTTCTTTTTGTCCAGCTCCTCGTCCATTGTGGAGTGGAAGAGGTCAACCCCTTCGTACAGAAGGGGTAAGATGCGTTCCTGGACATCCAGGTTGAATTTCAGAGCACAGAGCCAGGCTGTTCTTCTCATGTCCGTGGCAATGCAGATGGCCCGGCCAGAGTTGTCAATGTGGGCCACGGTGGACTCCATGATGTCCTGCGCCACCACCATGGCCTCTTTCAATCCCACCTTGAATCGTGATTGGCTCTGAGCCGGAAGCTCTGGGAGGAAATCCGCATTTTCCCGCCAGAGCCTCTGGTTAACGGCAGCCAGCATGGCATCTGCGTTGGCTTGATGAAGGTGCAAGGACGTGTTGGAATACAGCTTGTTCCTGTATGCCTCCAAAATCTTCTCCTTGCCTAGCAGCGCCACAGAGGAGGAGGCTGAGGAAGACTGAGGCTTGGAATATAGTGATGCCGCAGCGATCACCAAGGATTTCGGCTGAGGGTGGGCCGATAGCAAGAGTGTATCCCCCTCCATCTGCCTGTACTTGCCGTCCAGGCGTTTATTCACCGGCTGGACCGAGTGAGGCTTGAGCTAACCCTTCTTGGCCAAGGCAACTAAGTCCTTCTGCATCAGGATCCCCGTTCTGGCCACGGGACATAGCGCGAGGACTTCTGCAAGGACCCTCTCTGCTGGTTGCTCGACCTCGTGTTGAGGAAGGCCCAAGTACTCTGCCAGCCCTGCCAGACATTTGTGGACGGCCTTGGCTGAAGATGGTGTGTCAGGGTCCTCATCTGTGTCCACCCGAGGGTCCGGTTGGTCCGGCACCGGAGGAGGGGTGCTGGGAGCCGAGTGCTGAGGTGTGGAGACCAGAGCCAGAGGCTACAGCGGAGGCTGGAGCGGAACCGCCTGTACAATCAGTTGGGGGGCCGGAGTGGCCTGCTGAGGCTGAACAGGAGCCAGGGGCGCCTGTACCGGGGCCTGCGGCGCCAAAGTCATTGTTGGGAACACGTCCCTGATGGCATCCCTGAGGATGACCCCCATCCGAGGAAATTTCATGTGCCCGAGGAACCTTTGAAAGAACCTGTCCTCACAGGCCGGAGTGGCGGTAGGCGATATTGATGGGGTAGCAAGCGGCTGCTGGATCCAATGAGTGCCCTGCCCGTACGGACAGAACCTGCCTTGCACGAAGGAAGGGTAAACTGTAGGCCACATACCTGGTTGACACCAGTCCCACCTTGACACACCTTCCTCTGCCTGCTGCCTGCCTTGGAGCAGGGTCGGACGAATGTCTGGCATGGCAGCCATTTGGTCGAGCTGCCCACCACGTGCCTACATCATGTTGCTCGGCTCACTAGGCCCCACCCTGTCCAGGACTCTTGAGTGTGGATCATGGGGCCTACCCTGTTCCTCAGGCCGAGGCCTGGTAAGCGTTTCACCCTCGGCGGATCTGCCGGTAGAACTGCATATAGGCGCCCCCTCTGACATGTTTCCGGTACTAGGGCGTAGCCCCTCAGGTGAAGACCCGGTAAAAGAAGCTTTCGGTCCCTCAGCATTGTCACCGGGAGGATCCACTGACTCCCTCAGCCAGCCGGCAAGTAGCTTATTCAGCCTCAGTACTTGTGCTGGTACCATGACCGGAGCGGGGTGCGTTGGAAAAAGAGCGGCCCTCCCTTGGGCTTGGATCGATGATAGACTAAGTCCTTTAGGTCCTTTGGAGGCGATCTCTGGAAGCCCCCTCCACCTGGCTAGTCTGTTATTCAAAGACCTTGAGGAGAGCATGTTGCACACAGTACAAAATTGCCTGCCGTGGTCTGGGCCAAGGCAAAGGAGGGAGAGAGTGTGGGTGTGGGGGTCTTTAGTCGGAAAGAGTCCGTCGCAGGATGGACACCTGCTGAACCCTGTAGAAGTCGACATGCGCCGGGGAGGAGCGTGACGCAGAGGACAGAGTACCTGAATGATAAAAAGAAAAAAAAAAAGGAGAATTAGTAGTATCAGTGCGTGGAATTACATGGCCGAAGCCAAACCCAGGAGCGCTGGTGAATTCGGCCCGTTCCCGTCAATGCGGAAAAGGGGACTGAGGTGTCGCGTCGGAGGGCGGAGTCAGGGCAGCGCATGCTCCCAGGGCCACACGCCTGCGCGTCTCCAAATTTAAAGGGGAAAGAGATTTTTCTGGTGAAAAAAGATCCATCTCCCGTCCCTTGGAAGGGACCCCCATGCAGTATGGAGGAAAGGGGACAGGACGTAAGAGTACAGTGACGAACAGTTGCAATTCACAACAGCAACTTGATCAGATCGCTAGTTTGCTTACCGCTGTCAGCTAAACAGCCAAACAGCCATGAATGAGCGCACGCTTTGGTTAAACCCACTTCACCCAGAAGCCATTTAGGTGCTCCTCGCTAGTAAATGTCAACAAACTAGCAGAATCAAGCCAAAAAGTTAAAAGGAATACAATAAGAAATTACAATGAGGGGAGTCGGAGTTGCAGTCCATTAGTATAGAAAGCTGGCGTAATTACAGTGTTTGTTGCATATCAAGTTGACTTCTTCTGCAGCGTGTTAGAGCCTGGACAGCCAAACAGCATTTCGGAATGCACTTCCGCAAATGCAATCTTTGTTTTGTCCTCCATTCCTTGTCGCGCCTAGAAACACTTGTGTACAGGCGCATTACAAATCACTTATATAATATGACTGAGTCTTCAGGGATTTCCGGAAGAGTGAGTGTTTTCATTGTCCAAATTTCCATTGGAAGCTTATTCCATAGCTTTGGGCCAGACTGCAAACCCCTAGAAGCACGGTTTCAGGGGGGAATTTGGAGGAGCAATTTGTTACAGGTCTGCAACTGTTGTGGTGGTGTATACTGAATTATTTTGTATGAAAGATAACAGGAAGCCAGCTGGTTGACGCATTTGAATACCATGCACAGAATTTTGAAGTCAATGCGCTCCTTCATTGCATGCCAGTGCAGCGAGCAGAGCAGGCCTGATATTGGGGAGGATTTTTAAACTCCAAAAATAGCTGCTTTCTGGACATTTAGCCTTCTCTGAATTTGAGCCAAGGGAATGCCTGCCAGCTGCACATTACAATAATCCAGGCGAGTTAACCAGTGTTCCCCACCCCTACAATATAGTCCTTGGCTGGAATAAAAGGGTGGGCTTGTCTCAAAAGGCGCAAGGTACTGAAAACTGACTGTACCTTGGCACTAAACTGGGCTTTACTCCCCAGATCCTCCTACAACCTAGATTTTTTATTTTCGGAGCAAGACCCAAATGTGAATCCAAAAAGCAGGGTGACGAGGACACTTATATCCCTCAAAACGATGTTTAGGGCCGAACAGTGCCACCTCTGTTTTCCCAGAATTCAGAAGAAGCCAGTTTGAGGACATCCACCCTTGGCCTTCAAGGCAGCCTTCGACCGTCTAAAAGGTCTCCTCCACCTTCACATTTTTATGATATCGTCAGCATATCAGTGAAATTTCACATCATGCTCGTTTGTTTGTTTGTTTTATTCACTTATAATGCGCACCAGACCCGAAGGTAGCCGGGCGCAACAGTACTGAAAATGCGAAGCTTAAGTTACAGGGTGGGGTCATGGGTTACATACAGTATACAAATACAACATACAATAAATCACAGGTAGGCGGCAATTGCAAATTACACACAAAATACATGAAAAATTTGTACAGAATACAATAAAGGCAGTATATATACAGGCGCTAAGCTCATCGGCCAGGTGGGCAGAGGGAGGAGGTCCATAAGATCAAAGGAGAACAGGATAGTGATGCGTATAAGCTAGTGTTGTGTAAGGATAAGTAGGCGCCAATGGGCTAATCATTGGCAGACCTCAGGAGATTAATGTAGTTGCTTCTAAATTTCGGAAAAGGCTGCTCCTCACATAGAGGGTTTGGCAGTGAGTTCCATAATTGGGCTGCTTGAACTTGGAAGCTGCTGCCCCCGCCTTAGATAACCTGAATCTAGGAATAATGAGGCTATTGGCATTTGAAGTTCTGGCTTCCTCAAACTGTCCATTAGCGGTCTCAAATATAGGTTAAAGAGGAGGGATGAAAAAAGATCTCTGTAGGACGCCAGAAGCCTGTGGAAGGGAGTTTGAAGGTCAGAAAGCAGACTGGAGCGAGTCCAGCAAAGATTCCCTTTCCACGTAATCCTGTAGCTGGGGTGTTACAATATTATCTAAGATTTTACCCGGCCAGGGTAACCCTGCCACTGCCCAGTAGTTCTGCCGATCTTTGGGATCCAATTATGATTTTTTCAAAAGGGGGGGTGACCACCGACTCTTAGCATTGCGGTACATATCCGGAGAGTAAGGGCTTAAGAAGCAGAATCATAAAAGTTGATCTATCTGTCGCAAGCCGTTTAACTACACATGATGGCATAGAGAATAGGGTATCATTGGTGGGCTTCAAATTCTGTAGGAGTGACCGTACAGTCTCTTCCTTCACCTGCAAGAAAGCGAAAGGCTCCCTAACCATCAAAGCACTAGTTTTCTTTATTTCCCCTGAGGTCATCTCTAGGGCCAGTTCCGATAGGGGGTGATTGTATGATCTTTTCCTGAACCAACTAAATGTTTTTGAATTAAAAAAACACCAAAAAAAAAGTTGAAAGTGTCCACCTGGTTCCTAGAGGCTTCTAAGGAAGAGGAAACACCTTTAGGTTTGGCAAAATGTGCAATACCGTAGAAGAACAAGTTACTTCTTACCTGGTAACGTTCTTTCGATGGGCTGTTCCTCTGATGTATTCCTTCTTTTAGATAATTTGTCTCCAGCTTGCTGGCCTCAGAAATTTTTTCTCTGTAGAGGGCGCTGCGCGTCGACGTCCGCCGAGTTGGTGTCCCTCGACAGCCACCGTATGGGCACCAACGTCACCATGCCCATAAATAGCCACGCGCGGCGTCCGTTGCTCAGTTCCGTTTTGTAGCATAAAATAAGTCTTGCATGAATTGGCTATTGACCTTGAAGGAGCGTGAGCTGCAACTACAAGGGAAGCATTACTGCGGGGAGGGATGGGAGGGGTGATAAGGAACACGTCGGAGGAACATCCCATTGAAAGAACGTTACCAGGTAAGAAGTAACTTGTTCTTCGAAGGGATTGTGTCCTCCGACATATTCCTTATCTTAGATAGACTCCCATAGCAGTGGCATGTAATTGGAGGTGGGAGTAATGTCATGTATCCCTTTTAGGAATGAACCGAATGTAATACGGCTTTGCCAAATCTGGTCTCTTGACTAGCGGAGGAATCCAGGTTGTAAAATCTTGTGAATGTATGTGCGGACGACCATGTGGCAGCCGCACATGTGTCTCGGACCGGTACTTCTCTTTGGAGGGCCGAAGAGGCTGCGATACCCCTGGTTGAATGAGCCCTAAGATTCTGGGGGGGCTCTTTCCCGGCCAGTTTGTAACATTCCAGACTGGCCAAAATAATCCACCTGGAAATGGTCTGTTTTGTTATGGGTAGTCCGAACTTGTGACCTGAGTAGCCTACAAACAGTTGGTCTGCTTGCCTAATCCTAGCCAGTCTGCTGACGTAAAAGCTTAGAGCTTGCCTTGGGTCCAGCCTATGTAGCCTTTCTTCCCCTTTCCCCGGATGGGGAGGAGGGTAGAACAAAGGTAAGGTAATTTTCTAAGTGATGTGAAATTCAGAAACCACCTTTGGGAGGAAATTAGGCTTCACCTGTAGGACAACTTTGTCCTTATGGAAAATTGTATTGGGGAGGGGGGAGGGGGGTTTACAAGATAGAGCTTGTAATTCGCTCACCCTCCTAGCAGATGCTAGTGCTACTAATAGGACAGTTTTAAGAGTGAGAAATATCAGCGAACAAGAGTGGAGTGGTTCGAAGGGAGTACCCATTAGGAAATTTAAGACTAAATTTAAGTCCCATAAGGGAACTTGGAATGGTCTTGGAGGATAAACATTAGTTAATCCCTTGAGAAATTGTATTACTAAGGGTAGTTTGAAATACGATGGTTCCTCTGCAGTGCGCTTGAAGATCGATAGTGCTGCGAGGTAGCCTTTTACAGTGCCAACTTGAAGGCCTGAGTTTGCCAAGTAGAGTAGAAACGATAACACTGTTGGTGTACCATATGAAAAAGAGTCGATATTGTCCTCTCTACACCAGCTGCAAAATGTGTTCCAACGGCAGTGGTATAAAGACTTTGTTGCTGGCCTTCTGGCCGAAAGCAACACCTCCATGATCAGGAAGGTCCCAATCCTTGTACCTCAACCTTTCAGAAGCCAAGAGTGAAGGTTGAGGGTTCTGATGTCTGGATGGAGAACCTGACCTCCCTTCTGCGAGAGAAGATGCTCTTTGAGGGGAAGACGGATTGGAGGGCAGATGGACATATCCAGAAGGTCCGGGTACCACGTTCTCCTGGCCCAGGTCAGGGCAATTAGGATCATGGTTTTCCGGAATCTTCTCAACCTCCTGATCATTTGAGGAATAACGGACTGGTGGAAACGCGTACAGGAGAGGAAACTCCCAGTCCACTACAAACGCATCCCCTAGAGCTCCTCTCGGGGGAAATTCCCTTGAACAGAACAGATCGCACTTCCTGTTGGTGCTGGTGGCGAACAGATCCACCTGAGGGGTTCCCCAAAGGGCGAAGATCTCTTGAAGGACTTCCTGAGCTAGCTCCCACTAGTGGGAGACTGTGCTCTGCCTGCTCAGAGCATCCGCTGTCAAGTTCTCCTCTCCGGCTAGGTGGACTGCCGATAGAGAGATTCCTTCCTGAATTGCCCAAAACCAGAGCTGCATTGCCTCTCTGCACAGTGGCAGTGACCCTACACCTCCTCTTTTGTTGAGGTAGTGTACGGCCACCGTGTTTTCTGTCATTATCAGGACATTTCTCCCCTGTACTGATGGCAGGAAAGCTTTCAGCGCTAGTCTGATCGCTCTCAGCTCTAATAGGTTGATGTGTAGTCTGGACTCCGATGGAGACCAACCACCGCTGATGGCCAAGTCGTTGGCATGGGCTCCCCACCCCGTGAGTGAGGCGTCTGTGACTACTGTTATCTCCGGCCATGGTTGCCAAAACAGTTCTTTCAAAATGTTCTCTGGATAGACCCACCATTGAAGGTCGTGGGCTACCTTGTCCGGAATCCGGTGGAGATCTGTCATTCTTCCCGAGTATTGTGACCGCTGGGTTCTTAGTGCCCACTGGAGAGATCTCATTCTCAGGCGAGCCTCTGGCACAAGCAGGATGCCATGAGGCCTAGCAATCTCAAAAAGTCAAAGGCTGGGAGATGTTGGGCATTTTGAAACTTGTTGACCATCTGCAGAATATCTTGAGCCCTCACCTCTGGTGGCGAGGCTTTTTCCAGGGAAGTGTCCAGGACCGCTCCGATGAACTGGAGTCTCTGTGATGGTATCATCTGTGAGATCTTTAAATTGAGGGAGAATCCCAGTTTGTGAAGGAAGTGGCAGACATAATCCAGCTGGATCTGAGCTTGTTCAGAAGATACAGCTCTGATCAGCCAATCGTCCAAGTAGGGGTAGACGTGGATCCCTTCCCTCCTTAGACTTGCAGCCACTACCAACATTAGCTTGGTGAAGACCCTCGGGGCGGAGGTCAGCCCAAATCGCAGAATTTGAAATTGATAATGAGAGCCGCCAATTGCGAACCTCGGGTATCTCCTGTGTTCGAGATGGATTGCACATGGAAATAAGCATCCTGGAGGTCCAGAGATACCAGCCAGTCCTGGATCTGGAGGGCATGAAGGATCTGAGAGAGAGTTACCATCTTTAACTTGTCCTTCCTGAGGAACTTGTTTAATTCTCGTAAGTCCAAGATGGGTCTCAGTCCTCCGTCCTTCTTCGGTATGAGAAAGTAGGAGGGGGAGAGGGGGGGGGGGGGGGGGGGGGGGGAGGGGGGGGGGTGGAGTACCAGCCCTTGTTCCTCTCCGCTACAGGTACCGGTTCTATGGCACCTTTCTCTAGCAGGTCTACAATTTCCTGCAAGAGGAGCGGATCTGGAACTTTTAGAGAGCTGTGTTGGATCCTCCTGTGGACCTTTATCTAGTATGTCTGTAAGGTCATCCTGTTGAAAAACAGGTGAAGGCGCAGACCAACCCATGAATTCAATAATTCTTGCCATCAGGGTTCTATAGGGGGTTTCGGCATGTTCCCCTGGGTCTGGTTTGACAAATTCCACTTCTGGGGAAGTGTCCAACTCACTTGCCTCATGTAATGATTCCTGTAGGTCTTTCAACCTTCCTTCTTCAGAGGTAAAATCCTCTGAAACAGGTGGTGTGGTCCTCTGCAGCCTGAAGGGTCTTTCTTGGTCAGAATCCTCCCCTTCTTCATAGATTGAAGATAATCTGGGGTACTCTGACCTCGGAAATGGTGTAAAACCCATTTCTAAAGCAGAAGGAGCCAAACTTGTCATTATTGGCGTCGACGCCGATGTAAAAGGCTTCGAAGGCGCAGAGAAAGGTGTCGAGAAAACTGGAAGAGGCCTCGAGGAACTCGAGAGGATCGGGATCCTGCTCGAGGATGTCAACGACGTTCTCAGCGTCATGCTGGAGGCTCTGGGTATAACCGTTAGCTGTGAGGTAGCCGTGGTTTTTTCTTTTATCAGCGTCAATTCGATCGACCGATGCGTCGAAGAACCCTTCGATAACGGCGTTGATGGCGCCGATCCATGAGTCGCAGGGACTTTCAACGACGGCGTCGAAGATGAGGCCTTCCTACCCGAGGGCCCGTGGCGCTCTCGGGTGGACTCTTTCGCCGGGTGCAACGACTTGCGGCGTTTCGATTTTTTGTGTTTTTTACCCAGGGTATCACCCTCAGCTGTCTTCGAGGGGGTCAAGGCCGCTTTCTCGAAGACGCTTAGCATCTTTTTCCTGAATTCCTCCCACTCAGCCTGAGAGCTGTGTTTTGTGGGACAGGAGACCCTTTCTGGGGAAACAGAATATGACGAGGAAGGGGATCTTCAACGTCTCTTTTTTGAGTGTTTAGATCTCGACGAGTGGTGGGAGCTACTTCGAGACCTAGAATGGGAATGCTTTCGACGGCGAGGAGACAAATGCCTCGACTCGGATGAAGAAACTTTCGAGGAGGTTTTGACTGACTTACCTATCTCGAGCTTCCCCTTGCGCTCCTTCAAGGCTTTCGCCGTCATGGACATGCAGTCCTCACATTCCGAACAATTGTGCTCGGCTCCCAAGCACCACAAACAGATCCTGTGAGGATCCGTTAGCGACATTTTCTTTCCGCAGTCTCGACATTTTTTGAAGCCAGACCGCGAAGTCGTCGGTTCGGATGAGGAAGCTATCGAGTACGAGTTGGTTTTATCGAGGAAATATAAGAGGTTTATCTGACTGAACTGAGCAACGATATTCCAAGGCCCCACGAAGCGCGGAAAAACGGAACTGAGCAACGGACGCCGCACGTGGCTATTTATGGGCATGGTGACGTCGGCGCTGATACGGTGGCTGTCGAGGGACACCAACTCGGCAGACGTCGACGCGCAGCGCCCTCTACAGAGAAAAAATTTCTGAGGCCAGCAAGCTGGAGACGAATTATCTAAGCTAAGGAATACGTCAGCGGACACAATCCCTTCGAAGAGTTCTTTTGGCCAGTTTATAGCCCCTTATTTTTGTAAGAAAACAATTTAGCTTTGAAAATGGCTTCTTTATAGGCGATTTGTGCTGCCTTCACCATTTCTGCAAGACCAGGGATTCTGGCTCTCCTCCAGTTTTTCCCCCCATTCATCCAAGATGTTGACGCAGGGTGAGGAGATGTTCTGTAAACCAAGGTTTAAAGGGTCTTTTAGGTTTACCCTATTTAAGGGGACAACCAGATTACAAATGTTGCCCAGTATCTCCACCCCTCTTAAAAAATACATCACAAGAACATGCAGCACTAATACAGTTTAGTTCTTTTTGTAGCCCGCTGCTTGAAATTCCACACATCTTTAGACCTCCAGTATGGAACCGGTGTGAGGTAAATTTTTCCCACCAAGCTGTCCCTTTTCCTGTTCGCTTGAACGTAAACATCCTTGTGGTGTGGTCGGACCAAGAAATGGGAAGTGTGCCCAGAAATTCTGTGCTCTCTCCTCTGCATAGCAGGACATCAAGGCAATAGCCATGAGAGGTGTTTACTGACAATGGTTTTATCTCATGATTAAGATGCCCAACAATTCTTTTTGCGTCCGATGTGAAGCGTCATCCAGCCAAATATTGAAGTTGCACAGAAATAGTAACTCCTTAGGTTTACTTCCAGTGTCTATTAAAAACTGATTTAAATGCTGGACCTGGCGGTCGAAACCCAACTTATATAGCTTTGGTTTGCCAGCACCAGAAAAGGGCATTTTCACAGAGGAATTTAGAATTACTGCCACCCCAACCCCTTTTCAATTGTTCCTGTTCATAAACTGGATGGTATAGTCCTGAGGAACCAAAAAAATTAAACGCAGCCTGCGAAGAATCATTAAACCATGTTTCAGTGATACAGATAGTCCAGCACATGTTCTTCAATAAAATCATGAATTTGAAGAGTGTTTTTAACTGCAGACCTAACCTTTAATAGGGTCGCCTATGGGCCCTCCATTACTTTTGGCGAGTCAGAGTTATTTCTGCCTTTGTATTTTCCTATGCCCAGGCTCCTAATTTTATTTAAAGTCCGGAGTGTAAGGTGGCTTCTATCAGTATTGACTCCCTCAACGCAGGGCCAGAAACAGATAACAGCCTCATTTGACTTTGCAAGATTTTTAATAATTATTCCTCCATGGGATCTTCTCAAGCAGGCAGGCCCCTGCCTCAGAAGCCATATCCTGTGCCTATGGACGGACTGCTGCAGCTCAACTTTTTAGCTCCTCTGTCTCGGGCCTTTGAATGGGGAACCACTGAATTTTCAAATCATATATACCAACGGTTTTGGGGTCCCTCGTACGCTGGTGCATCAAATGCTGCTGAAGGACTGCTTCAAGGATCCAGGGTATTCAGCCCTCTGCTCTCCAGCGAGTCCTTCCTTTGCTTGTTTCTTCATCTCTGGGTCCTCTCTATCAACAGGGTGCTCAATTTATACAACTGGTTCCCCCCCCTTGGTCATTTACCAAACTTTCTGGCCTAGGAATGTTTGATTTTTTTACTAACCTGTGGTAGCTTTTTCATACTAGGAAATACTCTAACTCTCAATAACCCCTTTTAAAACTGCTGTTACTTACCTATTACAGTGTTGCATTTGGGTAAACAAGTACCCTGTATGTGTAGTGTTTTTGATCTTGCCTTTCCTCCCATAAAAGAATATAACATGCATTACTTACCGTAAAAGCATTTCTGAACCTGTTAACCACTACCACTTGGAGAGCTTGACAGTATCACTGGTATCCCTAAGTCAGGAAGACACCCAATGGCCCAGATACAGGGCTAAAGGAAAAGCTCACTAACAATGAGCATGCTGTACCTCATTGATAGCATAAGTTGAAGGAGTTCCTAATTCACAGGGGGCGTACTAGAAATGGCAGGGCTGTCTTTATATTTTAAGGTCTTGTCAACCATCGTCAGGACACCGATATATTCTGCAATGTGCAGTAAGCACTAGGGGGGGGAACACCTTCATTCTCATAAAATAAAATTAGGGGCTGTAGCTGGATTTCAAATATGAGCAGTGAAACTAGGAAACAGTCCCAGTTCTATGCTCTAGAGATCTAAAACAGTTGGCTCAGTGGACTAATGCATCTATTACAGGACCTGTGTTTGACCTCAAAAGTTGAACTTGCTACAGGCCCACTGAACCATTCATCATTTAGGAGGTCAATAAAATAACTGGTGAGTTAGGATTCAAACATCTATTACCAGTCCACCGCACCAAAATACCTGTTCAGGGTGGACTTGAGCTCTACAAATACATCAATTGTGCAAGTTATTTGGGGAGTCACAGGGTCACCTCCAGATTTACCCCCTCTTCGATTCCTCAGAGTTAATCCTTTATTTAGTCAGACAGCTGGGAAATTTGGGTTGGTCCAGGAAGAACCACACAAGGTCCCACACAGATCTGGAAACCCCTAGGAAGGAGTCACCAAATCTGGGTGCTGTGAAAGAAGAAACTTACTCCCCTGATTCCCTTTATGATATGCCGGAAAGTTCTACAGGTGCTTTGGGAGGTGTCGGAGACCAAAGTTTTTCCAATGGTTGAAGGCGCCTACTAAGGAAGCAAACCGAGAACGTTGCAGATCCAGCAATTGTCCCAGCATTGTCCAGTCAATAATACATACAGTGAGCGAGAACTGCTGCCAAGTAGCCAAAGGGAAAAATTTAAGAAATAAAAGACATTTTTTAAAAAATGACAAAGATGTGCAAAAGGCGCACCAAAGCAGTAGGCTCCTGTCCTCCTGAAGCAGAGGAAGACTGGCAAGGGTAGGCAAGACTGGGTGAATCAATCATTTTGGTAGAATGCATTTTTCTGCTAGGAAAAATTGCCCTGGTCCCATCCTCCATAAAAGGCTCTCCCAAAAGTACATAGGAAGAAGGGCAGGACATAGAATTAACTCAGTAAGCAGAAGCCTGTTGACAAGCTATAGAAAAGGTACTATTGCCCAACTAAACAGTATCCTCATCACTCTTGCGATGATCGAAGAATTAAACAGCACAGCCAATATTCAAACTTGGGATGTGACCTACAGCATTTTTGTACTGGGTACAATAAGAGGTCACTATAATATCACTTACATCTATTTTCATACACACACACCAAAAAGGCCCCCGTTAAACAGCTCGACCATTTAAGGGAGCTTAGCCCAGATCCACCCCGGACACATGTATTTTATAAACGCTCACAGGATCTGTACCATCTGAAAATGTGTTGCAACTGAAGGAAAAACACATGAATCCTTGAAAATGCTTTATCATCATAACAGAAAATGCATTGCTTTAAAACAAAACAATTTTATTTCTATACTTTCATGATGGTACTAAATAAACATTGTGAACACCATCACAAAAAAATATGATTAATACCACCAGTGGAACTTACTACATCAATATAAATGGTATAATACACCATTATAATAAACTATGTACAAGGATTCCTGCGTTTTCTCTTCAGTGTAACATTTCCTGTGAGCGCTTAACATTTATTTTCATTACAGTTCTTGCATCCTGAAAAATGTGAATATTGCATATACAAAGGTGCATACTTTTACTATATTCATAACTTACCAAGTGCATTTATAGTTCTCATTTGCTGGTGAACCTGAGGCGGTGTTGGCTGCTGGCTCGTAACCTGCGGGGGCAGCTGTGCTTGAGTTTGGTTACAATAAGGTAATCCCAGAGCATCGTAGGCTCGCTTCATAGAACCTGGGTCAATTGGATTAGGACTACTTAATGAAGGTGTATTTTGTTGGCCAGTCCCTGTTGAACCAACTGAATTTGGAATACCACCAGTGGGGGAACCTAAGAGAGCTGAAAGCAACGAAAAATCTTAGCATCAGTCATTTGACCATATAGCAGCAGGACTATGGCACATGAGGTTAGGCGTTGTCAGTTTAAAAATATTTCCACACTCAATCTAGACCCTCAAATGGCAAATATCAAAATGAAAATGGACTGCATTATCAACTTTCAATGATGTGGTTAAGTATTGCAATGCTATCCCCTTTGCACAACCTGACAATCAAAACAAAACTGTACAAAGTGCAATGTGAATACTAATGATCCATTTGGCCCTGTCCGAGACCCCATTTTCAGGTCAACACCTGCAACCCATTATAATCGTGTTATGTATTAACTACAGGGTTTAAAATTGAGGGGAGCTAGGAGCAATTTAGCTCCTGCTTGTTGCCTAGAAGGATCCTCGTTCACTTGGCACCAACAGCTACCATGAGCTACTTTTGTCTCCCCAGGCCAAATGATAACACTAACGAACAAACAACTATGTGAATGTAACTCTCTGCACTTTGGGGCAGTCTATAAACATACATAAGGGCACATCTAGATGACATTTAAAGCAGAAGGGGTCATAAATAATGTATACAATTAAATGTTTGCATTTAATGTGACAGTTGTATATGCGCAACGGTATGTGCAAACTACTCGTTCCCCAGTGGTAACTCCTGGTGACTGGATACCCATGAGCTGCTTGTAGCTTTGCTCCTCCTTACCCAACCCAAATTCCGAGACCTGAACTGTAATTCTATAGAGAGGACAAGTGAAATGACAACAGATGCCCATTCAGATGTCCCAAGAATAATATTAAATAAATAACACTAACAATGCTGGCAAGAAATCCCTTCATATGCAGTCACTACTACCACAATCAACATATAATATTCTACCAATTGTTAGAAGCAACGAGACTCTTAGATAAACAAAACATAGCTTAGAGAAAAAGAGGGGATTTAGCATTAGCAGTCATGGTCAAAAAGCACCTATTCAATTGCAGTGACACGCTTTTTCTCTAAACTGTTTTGTTCATCTAAGAGAGTCTCATTGCTTCTAACAATTGATAGAATATTATGTGTTGATCGTTTAAATACACCACAAATACTACCTTCATCTCCTGTCCATAGCAGTATCACCAGGGGAGGGCGAATATGCTCCCAAATGAAAACTTTATGCAACACTGCTTTGACAAATTCTAAAATCAAGGTCTACTGTTCAACCAGAGGAACAGATCTGCTCAAAACAAATACTGCTTATTTTGTGAAAGAAGAGAATTTATGAAACCCAGAGAAGCTTTCGTCACCCTGGCAATGGGAAGAAGGTTAATTTATTCGCATTTACTCCAGCATTTCATAACGCATATTCTGGCCATGGAGGCATTGAACGGTGACGGGGGAAAGCAGTTTAACATTAACCCAGTAACTGCTGAGGGTTTTTGCTCACATTGCTGGACCCCTTGATCACCATTCTTAGAGGCGCGCAGCTCCACACTACTGATCAGGTCTTACCAGACCAAACCATGTCTGGGGTTGCTGTTGGTACTCTTGTTCAGAGGAGAATTGCTTAGCATTTTGGTGCTGGACTGCCCTAGTGTAGGACAAAAAAATGTTTTGTATATTTCTCCTCTGTGAAAGATAGTGAGCTAAAGACTCTGGGTAAGTCTCTTGTAACCAGGACTAATGTCCAGCAGAGGGACTCCCAGGACTCCCCACCCCGTTTTGTTCCATTTTTTTGATATTTTGGTATGTCTCATTCAATCCATTGTAACTTTTTTTTGTTACAAGTGATATCCCGGCCAAATTGTCACCCTTTTCGTCACACATGTAGGTGGTCATAACGCCAACAGGGATTAGTCGTTTGATGTAGGGGTGTGTGAAAAAGTAACAAAAAAGTGACAAAATTGTGCGTTTTTTCAGAAACCTGTGGTTTTTCTTGCAAGAGCTAGGAACAAATGGTTTGCAGTTCTGAATTTCCAAGCTTTTAAGAACAGGTTGAGGAGGAAAACAACATGGTTGCCATCAGTTTTTTGAAAGCTAGGCGATTTTTCCCCTTTTTATTTTAATTGGACATGCTTGGACGCAATGGAATAGGAGGGTAGGAAAGCTCAATGGGAACACAGAAAGGCATACATTTCTGAAAAGTAGACAATGCAAGTTCAGTAAGGGCTCATTTATGCAGGTCATGCAACAACTATGTACCTACATTTCCCATAGTTTGGGAACAAATTGGAAACGTGACAGGAAAAAAAAAAGAAGTATGTGCTGGTCATGTTTGCACTTGTAAGATAATGATTTCTGTGAATACTGAGAAAAGCAATGCACTGCTACATCGCCTTCTGCTTCTCCCCACCCCCCAACTCTTCTAGTTGGGACATTTCAGAATGTTTCACAAAACGAGCAAAACCACGAGCCAAAAACTGAGCCATGGTACACAGGATTTTTATGCTGATGGCCTAAACAGACGCAATTAGCATTTAAAAAAGGAAAACTAATGTGGTGAAGAATGGCAAGCATACATTTTTTTGAAAGAGCATAGGCAGACCTTTTAACGGATAGGTGACTTGTGCAGGTTATAAAAGCATGCAAGTGCCTAAAGCACCGACTAAATGTAGATCACATTTGGGAAATAAAAGGGTTGTGTAACCAAGTGCAGTATGAAAGCGTTATCAAAACCAAGACGAAGACAAAACAAAAAATGTTCTACCTTCCCACATTCCCACAGGTGTCACGACGGAAACGGTACCTCACATGTGTGGGTGCAGTGACCTGGGTGCAAAGGGAAAAGGCTAAATTACTGGTACACCAAAGGGCCAGGGAAGACCAAATCTTTACTCTATTTGGTCTTGTGGACAAACCACAGATTTGGGCTTGGGGTATCGACGCAACCAAGGAAAACAGGGAACCCCATGCATTGCTGAAAAGAAGACACCCGTGGGAATCCTAAGAGGACGACTTGCGCGAATCTCCCTAGATTTTATTACCCACAAGGCCCGATAAATTGCAAAATGTAGGGGGGAAAAAAACACATTTTTCAGACATTTGCCACCAGGAAACCACCGAAACACGCCAGCAACACGTGCCCTACCATGTGGGTCAACTGACCCCAGGCCCAGCAGCAGTCACACGGAGTCCCGGTAAGGTCCACATCCTTCCCCAGAGGGAATAGCTGTAAGAAAACAAACCGAGCGAGAGCTCCAGGACGGCTGGGGTGCTGCCCCAGCCTTGGGAGCCTGTTCCCAATATGGGATGACAGTCCACAAATCCAGCAGCGGTCAAAGGGAGCCCCGGCAGCGTACCCCATCCCTCCTCCGAGAAAAGCTATAACGCATCCCAGCCAAAGCTCTAGGGCGGCTGGAGGTGAGGTCCCCGGCTTTGGGCGCCTGTCTCCCATGTGGGTCGACTGTCCCCAAGTCCAACGGCAGTCCCAACAGTATCCGTACAAAAGTCGCAAGAAATATTTCGAATGGAGAAATGACCATCTTTTCTGCGGTTATTGCTCCAGTTTTGGGGACATTTTTAAGTAATATAGGCGTTGGGAGGAGTTATAAGGTCAATAGCTAAGGTGGGGAGGGAAGGGGGTCTTCACACCGCATTTTCACCAACAAAAATAAAAAGCTGGTCATTTCTGCATTCGAAATGTTCACGTATATCCACCCCGGAATGGTCACCATCCCTCCCCGGAGGGACAAGCTGTAACGCAACCCAGACAAAGCGCAAGGGTGGTAGGGGATGCCGCCGCCGGCCGTGGGCGCCCGTCTCCCATGTGGGTTGACCGTCACAAGTCCAGCAGAGGTGCGAGGGAGCCCCAGCAGAGTGCCCAGCCCTCCCCGGAGGGAAAAGCTGTAATGCGGCATGGCCAGTGCTTCAGGGCTGCTGGGGGTACTGTGACGAGCAACAGGGTGAAGCAGTCTCCCCAATGCCAAAATCTTTTCCCTGATGGCTTAGTGCTCCTTACTGCTTCACAGGGTTGGAAAAAAGGGACCAGACACTCAATTGTGACCACCAGGGAAGCAGAAACGATCTACACCCTCCATGGGGGATTCCTGGGGGGGTAGGGGGGCAACAGGCTCAGGGCCAGCCCACTGATGCCGCAAAGTGTGCCTCTGGCAAAATTGCCCTATGTTTTGAGTTTATTGGGGGCAAAAAGGCAAAACATTATGCCATCTTGTTGCCATTTCTTGGGGGTGAAGTGGGGGGAATCCTAAGGGAGCTGGCCCACAGGCACGGGTCCAGCCTCCCAAAGCTGCACCAATTTGCACCCAAAAAAGGCAAAAAAACATACCGTCTAGTTGCCATTTCCTAGGAGTGGGGCGCTGATTGGCCTGAGCCACCCCACCCAGACCCCTCACCCCAAGATCATATCCCTGGTGGCATAGTGTTCCATGCTGCTTCCCTGGGTTAGCAAAATGGGGTCAGAAACTCAATCACAAGTACAGGACCAACCACCTATTGCCCCCAGTGTGCCTTTTTGCCAAATGTTATTTTGTTACCTTCCTTGCGGTCAAATGGATGCAAAACAGCACCCATCGGCCCCCAAAGGTGGTAAAACCGTGTGCCATATTTTTTTTTGTTTGGGTGTATGTGGTAGGCTGTTTGGCGTGGTGGGGGCCTGCACCCCCAAAATCAATGTCCTGGTGGTCTACTGGTCATTGCTGGTCGAGGATCAAATGATCCTCGACCAGCAATCTCCTTGAATGAGGGGCTTGTTGGAAAGGGGAGTTATCCTCTTTCCAACGAGACCTCACTCAACGAAATCGGGCAATAAATGCCCTTGCAGCACGCAAAAGCGTGTCTGCGAAATTTGGTTTCCTGATGACGAAGATGCACATAGCAGGCGCTGACGTCATCACGGCTGCACCCCGACCTCCAGGCATGGAAGGGGAGTTCTTCACCTCCACAGCCTGGGGGTCACGGAGAGCAGCACGGCAGCAAAGATGGGGCTGAGCTGAGTAGTGCGGAGGACGAGCTATTGTGTCCTCCGCACTGTGAAAGTAGTGCAGAGGACGAGATACTTTGGCCTCCGTACTAAGGGCTTAAACATCAGACTAGATAAGGTAGAAAAACAAAAGTTAAATCGGAAAAATAAATCTTAAACAAATTAAAACTAGGCAAAGACAAAAATGGGAATAGAAAAAGCAACTAAATTAATGGATGTACAATAGAGGGGCTCAACGCCGTATGCAAAATAATCAGAAGGGGCACTGCAAATGGCAATCAGAAGTTGATTACATGCTCTTCCGCAGCCAAATTCAAAGCATGAGCAGAGTCTAGAATGTCAACATTTTTCTCTCCAATACCACTCTCTACTTGTGATGTCCCCCAGGGTTCTAACCTTTCCCATGGATTTTTCAACATCTATATGGCACCCTTGGGCCCACAGGATCTCTACCTTTACTTCTAACTTTCAGTGTTAAGCGGATGGGAAGCAGCTCTCTTTCAGGCTACCCTCTGCCTCCTCCTCGCTTATCCCAGACAGTCTAGCCACAATTGAGGCTTGGTGTTAAAACAGATGTCAAAAACCCATATTGCCCTCTAACTGGTATTTGCCAATAAAGAGACAACACAGAGTGGATTGTGGTAAGCCAAATGCAAGATAACCCAGCTTTAATTCCAATGTAAAACGGGGGGGGGGGGAACAAGATTAACAGCCAAGCTCTCATTCAAGATTTGTCTCCACATCTCAACAGGAAATAGTTTATATAGCCAGTTTGATGTCACAGTTATGAAAACCTATTGCTCCTAGTCATTGGTTCACTCTACTAAGCCACATATAATTCTATATGTCCAACAATAATGATTGGATAACTTCTTATCTTAGATCGCACCCATAAACATCACATAAAATGTGCTACATCATCATGCTTAATTATTGGTAGGCTCCAATTACTTCTGCAGTGAAAAGGGACATGTGCTTATCAGTTAACATGTGGTCTCACACTGAACTGGCAACATGACAGGTTTTATGCAGATGGGAAGAGAACACCAGTGTACCACCTTTGTTCTTAATTAAATAAAACAGCCCATGTTATTTCTGCCACAGTGTTGCTGAGTCTCAAGGACCTGTTCTAGTAATTCCGGCCCTCCTTATCCTTGCAACAGTAACCGCCATTCTGTTCTTGACCCATTTATGCATACTGTTATTATGAATCCGGCTGCTTTCGCCATGTGCGCGGTAATTAGCTGCATCTGTGTATCTCTGTCACGCCTAGCCGATCACTGAGATACTAATCTGCCAACTACTTATGAAATTTCTTAGGATGTTCAGTTTGTCCCATAGACTTCAAATAGTCTGGTGTTATCGCAACTTGATTCATCTTGACAGTTGAAGGCACACAATGGTATTTTGATCCACTATGTAACTCTCCCCTAGAGAGTCTTGGGCCTTCACATTCCTTGGAGGCAGCTATGTCCTGCCGCTACATCATTTTCCTGAATTAAATGTATTTGTTCAATAAGTGTGCTTAGCTGGGGCCTTTCTTAAAGCTGCAGTGTTTAATTTTGTGCTGTGCTGGTGCAGTTTTAAAATGGCAACTGATAGTAACATTTTCCTCTGCAGGACACATTTCTATTGCTATCTAAAGAGTCCTGGTGCATGCCTGTCACATGATCTCTCTTCCTATGGGTAGCCGCAAACTTATCCTGCCTACAATTTTCTGCCCTACTTGTGCAGTGAGTCCCTACCTTGTCTACATGCCTTCCCGTCACCTAATCTATTTTATTTTCAAATACACCAATTCTGCAAGCTAATGCCTAGTCTGTTCCATACTTGAGTGGCGAAAAACTAACTATTCTTTCTGTCAGCTGCATTTCCAGGAGAATTTAAAGTGCAGTTTCAAATGTGTCCTTTTGTTAGTCCAGAAATGACCCTGCCAAAGCATAGAAGGTATACTATGTTGGTCGAAAACCAATCGCATCATATGCCCTACATCGCCAATAGAGAATCGTCAGCATAACCATAGAGTGTCCATTTTGTGTCTAGATCCGCCATTTGCTTTCTTTGCCCTTCTGTTTAACACTTTGCAAAATGTATTTTATTTCATCTCAGCTCATGCACGGAGCAAGGCCACAAGTTACATGTTGAGAGACCGGCCCAGAGAGAAATGCAAAAGAATACAGAAATACATTGTTTTCCTCCCTCACAAGTAATTGAAGGCGAGCTGAGAGGCATTGAATCACGAGGCCAGGTGCAGGCCGTCTCGCTGAAACTGTAGAAACAGGCCGTTAAAGCATGAATTTTAATTTCCTAGCAGCCCCCCTTCGGGGCCCTCCTTAGATCAGGCTGACTCCTAGTTCAAAAATAGAAACCAGAAGCTAATAGGCTTTATAATGAGTCTTCTACGAACACAGTTTTCTCGCTAAACAAGTGCCTTGTGTTCTTCATAACAAAGAACTATGTCTGCTTACTGCAAATTGCAACTGTTGCTAAAACGAGTAATATAGATTGAGTAAGAAACGTGTCATATTTATAATAATTTGTCAATTACCGAACCCTAGCTCCAGAAGATACATTATGGGCGGGTTTGATGCGTCACAAAGAAATTGTACGATTGTCCTTTCATATATATGATTCTGTTGTAGAATGTTCGCACTCTTGCATCTCACGAGGTCCGGGTGACACACGTTGCGAGACGTTAGACCCAGTCGGCAGACTGAGTATTTGCTTTGCAATAAACCATAGTACTTGGAAATCGAACCTTGTGTCTGTCGTATCACTTGGTGTATGGCGATTGTGCTTTGTTTCCATACGCGAGGGTCTTCAGGGCCTAGCACTTTCTTTTCTTATAATTTCGTTTCTTCATAGGCAGTCAGGGGGGCAGAGCCTGAACATGCTCTCTAGTCAATAATTGCTCCACTACAGTGGGCTGTTAACAATCTCGGCCAGAATGCAAGTAAGACAGATCATACATTCATTGGGACCCCTGCTCCCGCTTTGCCACTCTAACTGGCCTGCCTCCCTTGGCCCTGTGTCCTCGCCTACCAATGAGGCAAAATATCTTGGGGTCATCTTGGACTCCACTCTCCTTTTCTCACATCTCAGACATCTCCAAAAAATCCAATTTCCAACTTCAACACCTCAGAGGTATTCTACCTTTCCTCACTTTCACCCAGAAGCTCATCGCCTCGAGAGCCCTGGTTCTCTCTAGGCTGGACTATTGCAACATCCTCATTCTCAATCTTCCTACTTCTACTCTCCATCATCTACAAGTCATCGAAAACAGAACCACAAGACTTATCCTTGGCATGCATCTCTGCAGCACTGAAATCCCTCCACTGGCTCCCTGTGGCTGCAAGGATCAAGTTCAAGATCCTCTGCATAATCGACAAGGCTTAATGGGGCTATGGCCCGCACTAACTACAACGCTCTCTTCCTAAATACTCTCCCTCTGGAGCACGCCACTCGTTGTCCTCCTCCAACTCCCTGCTGGTGAGCAGCTTCCACAAACAAGAGATTTGGGGGTAGATATTTATCCTTTGCAGGTGCCTCCATCGGGAACAGCCTCCCTGACGCTCTCCGTCTTGAACCGGAACACCTTAAGTTCCGGAAACTGCTTGACCTTACCTTTCTCTTCCTCCTCCTTCCTTCTTCTCCCTCCCCTTGCTAACCACCTTTACCTTCTCTCTCTCCCCCCACCCCCCAGGCTCTGTGCAGTTTTGCTGACTGATTGTCCAACAGGTCCCACGCTCCCCTGCCAGTCTTTCGCACTTGCCTCAGGGCCGCTGCAATTGTATCAGCATTACTGCACTTTCAGCTTACGCTCCATGAGATGGGCAACCCCTCTGCGCTTAACACAGGGCCCTGCTGTTCCGGACTAGTTTTTGTCCCCCCCCCTCCCCTTACCTGCAAATCCGTATGTACATACGCATTATCTAAATGTTCTAGGACCAGTTATTTGTCGGGCCTGTCCCCCATCAGGCCCCAATGTTTCCAGTCTCCCCCTCCGGAGCTTGGTCGCAACTATAACACTTCATGCACTTGGGAGAAATGTCGTCAGGCCTAGTATTCTAGTTTTCTTTCTCTGTTTTGATTATTCAGAATCTGCTCAGGCCCAAGAATGATTACTGTATACCCCTGTTCCCTTTCCGCCTTAAAGCACTTCACCTGTGTGTAAGCGCCGTATAAAACTAACATTTGTGAATCTTCAGATGAAAATTGTATGCATGACTAATGTTTCCTTGACCCTGAGATTCATGCATTTTAGCAGCAAAGATTTTTGGCTCCCACAGTACAAGACCTTGAAGGTGATACATGAAAACGATTTTTTAAAAAAAGTGAACAGAAACCCTGCAAAGAGAAAAAGATTTCATGTGTTCAAGGTTGTGTGATCTGTAAACCACAAGGGCTGCAGAGTGGAGGATAGAGGAGGTAATCCATTGAACAAGTGATCAGCCCCTTTAGGATAGGCTTTAATGATCCAACCTTGAGCAGGCTAATGACTGCATGGTGGACTACATCTGAAGAAACACAATTTTAGGAAGGACTAATGTAAAAGAACGAGATAAAGATGATACCCAGGGCAGGAAGAAATTAAAGCAAACGGTGAGAAAAGTGCATGAGCAAGAAACCAATGGATGGATTGAGCTTAACCGGGTGATAGGAAATAATTCCATTATTGCGCAGGGTGGGTCCTTTTCACAGAGTACATCAAGAGGATAAGAAGCCTTAAGATAGTGTGTCAAAAGAATATAGATTTTTGGCGAGGCCGGAACCTGCAAACGATAACCGAGCAGATTCAGACAGAAAAATCCATGTTATGTATAGGCTCGTTATAAATGACTTAACGTATCAAAGAGCATGGAAGACATTCAAAGTTGCAGTACTTCAACTTTCTTAAAAAATAAAGTCACTCTCTGTAGTCTCTAGAGTACTCATAGTGCATAGTCCCTGTTCCTCCATCCTTGTGGGCGTCCCCCAACATGGGGATAGTACCAGAACCTTGGGCAGAGAAAAAATGAGCTTCCCCTTTAAATTTAGTATAGCGCACTGAGGTGCAGCCTAAGGCGTGGGAACAGCCCGCTGAGGCCCGCCCTCCGGAGCCTCACCTCAGTCCCATTTGCACACATCGGACACTTGGATACCTGGCTACTGTTAGTACATATTAGCCCTTTGCATACTAGCGGGGGAAGGCGGGTGGGATATATGGAGGAAAGGGTACTATGGACTACAAGTACTTTAGTAACTATGGTGAGTAACTTTAATTACTCATATGTCTCGTCCTTCTCCATCCTTGTGGACGATTCCACCGAACAAGATAGGGTGGAGTTGTGATACCCTGCCTCATAGCTAGGGAAAAGCAAAAAGGTTCTTCAGAATCGCCTGACCAAACAGTGCTTCGCGACTGGAGCTGGTGTCCAGTGAGTAGGGCTTACTGAAGGCCAACGGAGAGGGCCAAGTAGCCTCCTTGCTGATGACATCCCATGGAGCATGTCTCTGAAACGCGACGCCTGTGGCATTGGCTCTGACCGCATGGCCATGAATCCCCTCAGAACAGGTTTGCCCAGGGCCGTGTACGCCTCTGAGATGGCCTGAACCAATCAACAAGCGATGGGAGCCTTGGAAGCCTGAGAGCCAGGGAGGAGCCCCCAAAAGTCACAAACGATGCCTCAGACATCCTCAAGGATTTTGTCCAAGAGAGAAAACTTGAGGACCCTCTTAAGGTCCAAACAATGAGGGGCCCCCTCTGCCTCGAACTGCGGGTTCAGAAGAACACCGGCAGGCAGATCTCTTGATTCGGATGAAATAGAGAGACCACCTTATGCAATAAGGTTGGGTGGTGAGTAAGATTACCTTGTCGTGACAAGTGGTGAAGGGGTTGCATGAGGACAATGCCTGCTGCTCGCAGAGGTGAGAGCCACCAGTAAAAATGGCTTTAGTGTCACCGAGCAGATGTGCACAGAGGTTTATAGTGACATTTTCTAACGTCACATTTTCGAAATGCCATTTTTGACAAAAATGCCGTAAAAACTTTTTTTAATGGTTTTTTTATTTTATTTTTTTAATGGCGGTTTTTTACTAACGAAAGAAACATAAAACATATAATAAAAAAAAGAACTTTCGGAATTTCTTTTCTGAATTTTTGTTCCGAGATTTTGGCCTGTCGAAAATGTGTTTTCGAAAATGTAACTGGATACCGTCCACAGAGGCCATCGGCTGAAAAGTCTTGCACTGCAAAGCTGCAACAACCACATTGAGGTCCCAGACCAAGTGCGGCCTGTGCACTGGCAAAAAAAGCCTAGACAACCCATTAAGGTGGGCCTTAACCACATGGTTGGCCGCAGAAAACACATGCTCAGGGGAATTCTTGTAAGCACCAATGGCTGCCAGATAGATGGAGAATGTATCCACCTGAACTCCAGAATGAGCCAGGTGTGCTGAAAAAGCCAGTATGTCATCCAGAGGACAGGTGACAGGGTTAAGACCCTTTTCACAAGCCCAATCGCAGAACCTATTCCATGTACTCTTATACTGGGACCGAGTTAAAGGCCTCTTGGACAAAATTAATGATGTCCCAGTTGTAATCCAAAATTTGAGCATGCTGAAGCCTCAGCTGGTCAGGAACCAGGCAGCTAGCACCAGCTTTGCCAGGTCTGGATATTCCACTACCCTGCCGCGTCAGGAATCCCCTTCTGGAGATCTGAAGGTGGGCGGGAACCTGGAAACACAACTGCAGCAGATCCGAAAACCAAGGTCTCAAAGGCTAGTGGAGGGGCAATCAGGATGAGGCTGCATTCCACTGAAGCCCAAAACTTGCGGAGGGTCGATTGTAGCATGGGGTGGGTGGGAACGCATAACACCTGCGGCCATGCCAACAGATCTGGAAGGCGTCTCCCAGAGAATCCCGACCCAGTCTTGCCAATGAAGCAAACTGGGGGCACTTGAAATTGAGGGGATGCAAACAAATCCATGTCCGTGAACACCCAACGCTGGAACAGATTAGGGGCAAAAACACCTTCAGGGCCAAGCCCACAGCCCCGAGCTCGAGCAAATTGATATGAATAAGGGCTTCAGTCCTGGACCATGCTCCATGAATTGCCTGAAATAGGAGTCTGTCGTCACCACAGTGTAGGCTTTGGTCGGGTGAAGGGGGCTCCCACTGAAACATTGCCATCCCTTAGCCACTAGCTAAGATCAGGCAGTAGGAGCAGTGGTATTGGGATCCTGTCCGACAGACCCTGTCTCCTGATCCCAATTGGCCACCAGGTGGAGATGGAGGCACCTCATCTTGAGGTGAGCATGTTGTACAGTAAGCACACATGAGGCCATCAGGCCCAGAATGTGCTGGAACCACCAATCTGAGGTGGTCGTGTTGGCAAGAAAGTACCACACCGCCTTGCGGAGGAACAGAAGCCTCTCGGGCATAGGAAACAAAAGCTGAACGGCTGGGTTCCAACGCACCACTACGAAGACCAGTTACTGAGAGGGGCACAGCTGACTTCCTCTTGGTGACGGAGAACTCCATCTGATGGAGATCCACTTATCTCTGGCAGGTGTGTAGCACCCGTTCGGGTGACCCACGCCCTCGCCACCTGGTCCAGATAAGAGTACAGATGATGGCCCCCCAAGCGGAGTAGACTCGCCAGTGCATTCATCAACTTTGTGAAGACAAGGAGCAGATTGAAGACTGAAGGGCAGCACATTGTACTGAAAGTGGTACAAAATTGTGAACCATAGAAACATCAGATGCGGTTGGTAGAAGGGAACATGCAGGTACGCATCCTTGAGGTCCATGGAACACATCCAGTCCCCTGCACACAGACTCGGCTATGCGAGCAGGAAATCATCTTCAAGCTTTCCAGTGGTAAATACAGATTTAGAAGTGACAGGTCTAGGACTAGCCTCAGGTCAGCCTGGTTGTTCTTGGGTACGGCAAAAATCCTGGAATAGTAACCGGAGCCCAATGTCCACAAGAGGAACCGGTTCTATCGCCTGCATCTCCAAGAACGAAAGGACCTCCCGTAAAAGAGCCAGGGACCCGATCTGACGAAGAGTAGAAAAGGATAGTGGAGGCAAAGGAAGACTGAAGACCATGGAGACTATGGATAGGAGTTAGGGTTGCTGGAAAGATGCTTCCAGGTGTCCTGGACGAGAGCCAAAGAGCCACCCACAGGTGAGCTGTGGTCCCAGACCTTGACATCACTGCTTATTGGCGTCAGAGGCGGGAGAGAGGGGGGGGCAGAAAAACTTGTGCAACGTCTTCTGCTGCTTCCTTCTGTTGTCGCTGGGTGACCTATCAGGCCTCCACGTACTGCCCTGAGGGAAGGTTTTCTGACCTGGTTTTGCCCGAATGGCCAAGGACTTGGCAGTTTCAGTGGAGCTTTTCTTTGTCAACTCACCAACGGTCATCAAATGAAAAAGTTCCACCCCTTCAAAGGGTAGATGCAGGATGCGGTCCTACAGGTCAGAGAAAAACTTTGTGACGTGCATCCACACCATCGTCCTCATCTCGCACCCCTGGCACAGCCCTCTGCTGGCTTTGTCGATGTGGGAGACCCAAGACTCCATGAGGTCCTGCGCAATGGCCCTGACTTCTGCCAGACAGGCCTTGAAGGAGGCATGCTTGTACGAAGAAAGGTCTGGCAGAAATTCCCAGAGGTCCAGCAACAGCTTCTGGTTAGCCGCAGCCAAGAAAGAGTCAGCGTTGACTTGCCGCAGATGTAGTCCTGTGATGGTGTAACAGTGCTTTCCCAAGGACTTTGTCCTCCTTGGAGAGGCAACTGGAGGTGGGTCTCGTGGAGGAAGACTAAGACGATGGTTTAGAATAAGAGGCAGCATCAACCAAAGAGGAATGTGGCTGCGGATGGGAGGCCAAAAGGATTGGCCCACCACCAGTCAACCTAAACCTGCTGTCCAACTTCTTGTTCATCTGGGCGTGGGCCCTGTGCTTCTCCCAGTCCTAATTTGTGCCACCTGCAGGACATCCTTCTGGCGATGGATGCCAGACCGGATTGTGTTGCATTTCCCCAAGACTTCTGCTAGCACACCCTTCTCCTGAGGGGCTTCCTCAGGAAGAGGGAACCCCCCCCAAAAAAAAACTCCACCAGGCCCTGAAGGCGGTCAGGGAAGGCCTTAATGGAATCTGAGGCCTCTGTCAGTCATCACCCCTCCCCCTTTTTTACAGATAGAGGGGCATCCGGGCACTGGGACACAGGTGCTGGCAGGGTCCCACCCCAGATCCAGAGCAGCAGACAAATCCAACGGCTGTGGACGGTTGTGGCGGGGGTGGCGTTGGTGGTACTGAAGGAGGTGGAGGGGTCCGAACAACAGGTAGGCCCCAAGCCGGTGGAGAGACTGCAGAAGGAACGGTAGGAGTACCCAGAGGAGGGGCCGGGGCGATGCCACTTGCGGGATGACCTTCACAATGTCCTTCAGGAGCCCCTTCATTGAGGGGAGTGCATGAGGAAGAGGAAGAGCTCAAAGCAGTCCTCACAAGCAACCAGGGTCCCCAAGGGCCTGCCCCTCTGATGTGCTGAGCCTCTGCTATTAGTCAAAACGCTGAGGCACCTGGTGCGAGTAGCCTTACGGCTGTGATGGGTAGATGTATCCCTGAGAGGACCAAAAGCCTGCACCGCACAATCGACTGCTGTTTCCAGAGGGAAGGGTGCTGAGATCATCCTGCAAAGTCCACTCGATGGGCAAAAGAACTAGCGGCCCCTGAGCTGGATCCAAGATGGCGGCCTGCGTGGCAGGCTTTGCTACGTGCCGGTCTGCCATTTTGAAGCCTTGCGCCGCACCTGTTAGAAGGATTGCAGGAAGGACCTGAGCCAAGAAAGCCCTCAAACGAGAAAGGATACAGCTTGGGTCTTGCACACGAAGCAGAGGCGTCGACCTCAGATCACGCTGGTAAGGTGCTGAGCCCTCAGCTGGATGGCAGGTAGTTTCAACGCCCCGACTCGTGAGCTCTGGGTAGGCTGGAAGCCCTCGGCACCTGTGCCGGTAGCTGTGCTGGATCTAGCGGAGGACAGACTCTTTGAGGTGGCACTGGGCGATCCCTTACCCTCTGGGTTAGAAGAGGACAATCTTGATCACCCCTCAAAAGACAGCATGGTAGCCGGTAGCCTGTACAGCCTCAGGTCTGGCCCGTAGCGCCCAGAGAAGCCCCCGGCCCGTCTGCTTAGGAGCCTTGGAGGAACCCTGATCCGTGTGAACCCCAGCAAAGTAATAGATGCGCTGTGGAACCATACTGAACAGAGGGCCTTGTTCTTGACGAGAGATCCTGATGACAAAGTCCTTACGGTGGGGAGAAGGAGAGGTGTGGACGATCTCCCTCCACTGCGACAACCAATTCTTCAATGCCCTTTGACAGAGAGTGCTGAAGGCCGAATAGGAGTCCCAGTGGTGGTCGGGCCCCCCACACTCAAGACAGAGTGCATGGGGGTCCGAAATGGGAACGAGCAGTCGCATGAGGCACATCTCGTGAATTCTCCTTCAGCAGACTTGCGCAGGGGAGGCGAGGCATCGAAGTGAAGTTAAATAAGAATTGAAAAAACAAACTGGGAGCAAGCAGAAAGCTAAAGTCTCTGTGCTGGCAGCCAGGTCCAACACTGTGCATGCGGAAAAGATTATAAGTTACTCACCGTAATGACTAATGTACTCCTAGTCCATAGCCCCCTTTCCTCCATACTGTATGGGCGTCCCTCGCTAGGGAAGGGAACCGGAACCTTTTTCACCAGAAAAAAATTGTCTTCCATTGAATGCAGCCCTGGGGAGCAGAGATGGCCCGCTAAGAAAACTGCTTCTTCAGAACTGCCTGGCCAAATGCAGCGTCCGATCTGGCGCTGGCATACAAGTAGTAGTGTTTGCAAAAGGCTGATGGGGAAGTCCAAGTAGCCGCTTTGCTGATTGTCTGCCGTGGAACATGTCTCTGGAACGCCACTGCCGTAGCCTTGGCTCTGATGGTGTGGGCATGGATATTTGCTGGCAAGGACCAGTGCTGCCCTTCATATGCCTCCATGCTAGTCATAACCATCCACCTTGCAATGGTAGCCTTGGAGGCTTGACAACCTGGTTTTGATCCACCAAAAGTGATTAACAGGCATTTGATTTACGGGAGCTCTTTGTCCTGTCCAGATAGAACCTTAGAGCAAGCCTGACATCCAGACAGTGCAATACCATCTAAGCTTCATCATTTGGATCCGTGAAGATTGTTGGGACTACTAGGTCCTCATTAATGAGAAAGGAAGAAACGACCTTAGGGAGAGAGGCAGGATGCGTCCTGAGCACAACCTTTGTTAGGCAGAATCCTCTGCAGTACCCTTAGGGAACACTACAGACAATTAAGTCCACAAGTGGTAATACAATTTCACCTTTGGTACAAGCCTGTACTACACAGTTATAGTGGTAGCAGTAGCGGAGCAATCAGACTTATCTCAAGAGCATATGAGCAGTAATAGGGATTACACAAAGGACTACAATTACTGTGACTCAAACAAACACGGACTCAAGGTTTCTGGTAAAAAATAGAAGTACATTTATTTTTAAACCATCTGTTCACAACACACTTCACTTCTATTAAACAAAACCACACTCTAAATATACCACACACAACCAATTCCTTTGGTTCAGGTCAATTCAAGGTAAGTACATTAGGAGTTGACAGACCGGTGTTGTGAAACAAAAGAAGTTACCGGGGGTTAATTAGAACACATTTTTTGGACAGTAATGACAGTTCCGTCTTTCAAAAGGAAAGCGTACCCGCAGGAAGAATTGTAACCGTAGTCAAAATACATTTAGCACATTGAATAAAAACCAAGGCAAAGGGGACAAAAATCATAGGCAATACTTTTGTCAAGGCACTTGAATCACAGGATGTATTCTAAGAGACAGATAAAGTCAATAGGCCTGCGCCAGTGCCAAATGGAGCAGGGCTCTGTTGTCGAGGATCACACGATTAGAACAGTTCGAGATTAACGTTGCCAAGAGTACTTGGATATTGTCAAAGGGAGGCAAAAGTTATAAGAGGGAAGGAAGAAAGGACAAGCCTTCGGCAAGGAAAAGGGTTCACCCAGATTCCTCAAGGTCGGACAGAGAGAACGACCAAATGGACACAGTACCTTATTCAAATGAAGAAAAGCTGGTGCCACGGCAGTTGTTCCTGGTAGTTCCTGCAGACTCACGGTTCCTGGAGCTTCAGTCGTGGGGACAAGAAGGACGATGTCTGGAGCGATCTACACTGCCCAGGCATGAGGCCAGCAGCAGCAAAGCAACGGTGAATAAAAGGTGCGCTCCTTTATAACAGGAGAGGGCTCTTCTGGTGGCTATCCGGACAACTACAGCTTGGTGCAGCGATTTCGACCCAGGAGAGGATTCTCTGGCTGTAGGAAGGTGAGCTGGTTGATCCCACCAGGCTCAAAGGAAGACGACTCCGGACTGCATCTTCTGTCGTTGAAGGGTAGATGGCTCAGGACTGCAGCAGGGCTTCACCGGGACTCGGGAGTTGCAGCAGCCGTCTTCTTCTCCACTTCTCTTCTGTTCTTGTAGTTCCAGTGGCGACTGACTTCCAGCTCAAGAGTCCTGCCTTTTATGCCAAAATCCCCCATTCACACAGCCTGGCTGTCAATCACACAGCAGTGGGGTTGTCCAGCCCGGACAACCACCTCAGCCAATGGACACAAAGTGCGACTTGGGTCTCCAAGGAGACCCTGTGCAGGGGGTGACTAAACCCCTCCATCATATTCAACCCACCCAGACACTAAAGGAGGGCTTCTTCGCAGAAGCCCGCCAAAGGACGGCGAAGAAAGGCAGCAAACCTGGTTTGCCGCGCAAAGTAAAACACAAGAAGGATATTAACACAAAGAAATGGCAACCAAACCTGACCGGAGCCAAAATAAAACATATTTGGTCAAGCGGGTTTATGTTCAAGGCGAACACAATAGCCAAAACAGTACCACGTTTATGTAGTATAATTGCGGTAGAAAAGTTAGGGTAGAAACCACTGCCACCAGCCAAGTCTTCGTATTAAGGGAGCAAAACAAGGCTCCAGGAGGTACAGACAAAAAGGGATCAGAGTTAACCCTTTCCAATACTCCATGTAAGATGGGGTGTACTGGGTCTGTAGGTTAAATGACTACATAAAGTAAATGGCCACTTTACCTGTTTCTGGGGGACAGTAGTCAGCCCCAGAAAAATGGAGTCAGTGGGATGTCTTAGAGACAACCCTGTGTCACTGCACTGAGGGTCCTGTGCAACACAAAAAGTTGGGCTCATGGAGTGGTGTGGCTCCAGAGCCCAAGATCACACAAAAAGTAGAAATACATATGGCAAAACACATGTAAGAGTGGGAAAAAGGTTCACACTCTTACCAGGTGGAAAAAATAAACCCCAGAAATCCAGCAAAGCTGCTGAGGGACCCACTAGGTGAGGGAAATTAGCCATAAATGAGAATTCTCCCTAACAACTTTGTCCCAGTGAAACGTGGTATAGGGCTCTGAAGCCATCAGAGCCTGAATTTCGCTGATCAGGTGCTTAATCGTAACCAGCATGATGTCTGCAGAGGCCATGGGATTCAAAGGGCGTGTGTGCTAGGGCGCCCAACACCATGTTAAGGTCCCAGGCCGGATGTGGACGTTTGACAGGAGGCTATAATTTAGTCAGGCCCGCTATGTGCCTTTTAACCAACCTGAGTGCGTCTGATGCACAGAGAAGGATAACACATTGTTCAGTGAGCATGTCAGAGGATCAATCCTGTTTGTCTTGGCCCAGTGGCAGAACCTAGTCCACTTGCTTCTGTACGGACTCCTGGTGGAATTATTTCTTGCCCCCTGAATGATAGCCAGGTTTTCCTGTGACAAGCGTAGCAGCTTCAGGATGACCTGCTCAGGAACCAAGCTGCCAGGGCTAACTTCTGCAGAGCGGGGTGAACGTCTGTGCACCCCCTACTGGGAGAGTAAGTGGGATGGACCCAGCAGGAGGTGTAACAAAGGTTGGTCCGACAGCCGGAGGCGCTACGAGAACCAAGGTCTTGCCAGCCACCACAGTGCTATCAGGATCAGTCGAAGGCTCCGATTTCCTGATCTTGCAGATGACCCTGTGAATCAGAGGCGTAGGAGGAACGCGTAAGCATTGCCGTGCCACAGAATCTGCAACACATCCCCCAGAGATCCCCTGCCAAGAAGCAAACTGAAGGAAGTGTCTGTTGTTCACGGTGGCGAATAAGTCTACCTGAGGGTGAACCACGTGTCGAATATTCCCCTCGTTATTCTTAGAAAGGCACAGTTCCACCCTACTGATGAGGTCCAACCAGACCAAAACACGTGTCTGGGGATGCTGTTGGTACTAATGTTCAGAGGAGAATTGCATAGCATTTCGGTGCTGGAATGCCATAGGGCAGGACAAAGACTGATATGTTTTGGATATTTCTCCTCTGTGAAAGATAGTGAGCTAAAGATTCTGGGTAAGTCTCTCATAACCAGGACTAATGGCCGGCAGAGGGACTCCCAACCCCCCCCCCTTTCTTTAATATCCCCCTCGGGACTGCTTTGTTCAACTGCCACTTGTTGTCAATCCCAAGCCTGCTGAGCCTGTCTGCCTCCAAGTTGGACTCTCTCGGCAGATGGACTGCTGATAGATGAACGTTGTTCGACAGGGCCCACTCCCAAATGTCGATGAACAGCCGGCAGAGGGAGGAGACCTGGTACCTCCCTGCTTGTTGATGTAATACATGCAGGTGGAGTTGACTGGATGCAGACTGACTTGCCGTTGACCATGGTAAGGAATGCTTTTAGGGCCAGCCAGATGGCCATCATCTCGAGCCAGTTGATGTGTTCTAGCTGTTCCTGTAGTGACCATGTGGTCGTCAAGAGTAGCCCCCTATCCCACTAGGGACAAGTCTTTGGTAAAAGTGAGCTTTGGAGATGGTAGACTGAACGGTCTGCCCGCCAATAGGTTGGCCTCTGCACTCCACTACTCGAGGTCCGGGTTTAGGTGCTGTGGAACACTGATTAGAGCTGCCTGGGAGCCCATCTCCGTATTCCAAGACGCTGAGCAATGCAGCTGCAGCCTCCTCATTTTGAGTTGTGTGTGGCACGGGCAGGAGACAAGCCGCCATAATACCAGCAGGCGCTGGTACCACCATGCTGAGGTCACTGGTCTGCTGAGAAAATGCCCGATAGCCTTCCTGATCGCTGTGATCTTATCTGCCGAGGAGAAGATCTCCTCTGCCCTTGTATCCCAAATTAGCTGCAGGAATGTTAATGACTGAGTGGGGAGCAACAGGTTGATCGAGAACCCCAGATCCAATAGCATGTGCATAAAAGCTGAAGCTGTGCGCTGTACAGCCTCGAGTGACTCCACTCAGACGAGCCAATGATCGAGGTATGGATAAAGAAGGTAGCATTCCACCCTAAGCAGAACTGCTACCACCTTGTTAAGACCCTCAGAGCCGAATTGAGGCCAAACGGGAGGACCTTGTATTGAAAATGAAAGCCCATGATCCTGAACCTCAGGAAGGAACGATGGGGCTCCCAAATCGGGACATGTAGTTAAGCATCCTTCAGATCCAGGGAGCACCTCCTGTCTCCCCCACAGTGTCTCCGAAATGAGTGCTGGAGTAACCATCTTGAACTTTTGAAGGGGTAGGGAAAGGTTCAAGGAAGATGGGTCTAGAACAACTCTCAGGCCAGCCTAGTTCTTCTGAATGGCGAATATCCGAGAATAGAAACCCATGCCGCACTGTGAAGCTGGAACTTCCTCCACTGCCTGACTAAAGGATTTCCGCGCAAAGATTTGACGTCCCAATCTGTGGGAGTGGAGGGGAGGAAAGAGGAAATGGAGGGATTGGCAGATGAAAGCCAGTGGAAACTACAGAGGATCCAAGGGTCCACGAAACTTGCCTTCTGCCTTCCAGGAATAAAAGTAAAGGGCACGCCTGCCCACCACCATAGACTTGTGGATCTGGATGACATTGTCACACTTTCTTACTCTCTGAGGCTGGTGTCTGGAAGGGGGACTGGAAAAACCCATTGTGGGAGGATTTGTGCTGCTTGCACCTGTTCTGGTTAGGAGACCAGGCGGGCTGCCTAGCGCGCTGCTCCTGAAACCCCCTAAAGCCAACGAAGGTACAGGCTCTGTCAGAGCGCTGGCGACTCTGGCTATAGGCCATGGGCGCCGTCTTTGTCAGGATTGCCAAGGACTTAGCTGTTTGAGAGCTATTTTTCTTTTTGTCAAGTTCCTCATCTGTGGTAGAGTGGAACAAGTCCCCCCCCCCATAACCCTCCTCAAATGGCAGGTCTAGAATGTACTCCTGCACATCAGGGTTAAACTTGGTCGCCCTAAGCCAAGCCTTTCTCAGATCAGTGCCGATACAGATAGCTCTACCCCCAGTGTCGATGTGCGCAACAGTAGACTTCATGTTATCTTGGGCTATGATTTTGTTTGGCCTATGCAAACCTAGCCTTGAAGCGTGCCAGACTATGCACAGGGAGCGCTGGGAGGAAATCTCCCTCCAAAGCTTTTGATTCACTGCAGCCAACATGGCGCCCGCGTTGGCCTGGCTCAGGTTTAGCATGGCATTGCAAATCATTTTGCCGTAGGACTACAACAGCTTTTCCTCCTTTCCTAGTAATGCTCAGGTGGGTGCAGCTGACGAGGACTGTGGCTTGGAGTAAAGGAAGGCTGCAGCTATAACCGATGAATGCGGTTGAGGGTGCACCGCCAGGATAAGGGAGTCTCCCTCTGCCTGCCTATACTTGGAATTGAGGCGTTTATTGCTAGGCTGCGTTGAGTGCAGTTTCACCCATCCCTTCTTGGCCAGGGCTTCCATATCCTTTTGCAGAGGGATGACAGTTCTTGTGGCAGGGCCAATGGTCAGCAACACGGCCAGAACCCCAGTTTCAGGTTGCTCTACTAGTGGCCGCGGAATACTGAGATATTCTGCTTCCCTCGCCAGACTCTCATGGACGACCTTAGCTGTCGAGGAAGTATCCTGGTCCTGGTCCTTGTCCGTGTCACTTGCTGTGTCCTGCAGGTCGGGAGCTGTCAGACAGGGGCTGGGAGCGAGCAGCTGTGGCATACTAACTGGCAGTGTCAAGAGCTGCAGAGGAGGCTGCGCCAGAGGAGCACTTAAGATGCCATCAGTGTCAGACGGTGCTGGAACCACAATGCCGAGGTGGTGGACTTAGCAAGAAAGTGCCCTAATTCCTTGTAGAAGCAGAGGAGCCTCCTTGGAATGTGGAACAATGGCTGCACATCCGTGTCCCAGCACACTCCAAGGAAACCCAGATCCTGGGCGGGAATCAGCTGGGACTTCTGCCGGTTGAGGGAGAACCCCAACTGGTGAAGAACGCCTGCCAGTCGTTAGCAGGAGTGCACCGCCTCCTCAGGCAAGCTGGCAGTAGCCAGTCATCCAGATAAGCGTGTAATTTATGGTCCTCCAGGCATAGGAGACCAGCCAAGACATGTACTGCAAGTGGTATGACAATCGTGAACCGCAGAAACTTCTGATGCCGCTGGTATGAGGGAACATGAAAGTACACATCCTTGTGGTCTACGTAACATATCCAGTCTTGTGCACATACAGACTCTGCTATGTGCACAGGAGTAAACATCTTGAAGCTTTTGAACTGTAATGATAGGTTGAGAAATGACAGGTACAGGACTACCCCTCAGGCCAGCCTGGCTGTTCTTGTGTCCGAAAAAATCCTGGAGTAGTAGCTGAAGCCCCTAACTGACAGAGGAACTGGATCCACCGCCTGCAACTCCAGAAGAGGATCTGCTGTAAAAGGGGAGTGGGACCCTTTCTGAAGCAGAGGAGACGAAGGTAGAGGGAAAGGATGGGGAAGACTGAAGCCTGTGTAGACTATAGAAAGGATCCAAGGACTCTTGAAACAACGCTTCTAGCTGTCCTGAAAGAACCAGCCGGCCCAACACAGGCAAGCTGTTTTCCCTGACCGTTACGTCATTGCTCTGAGGTGGGGGCATAGAAGAAGCGGAAAATAATTTGCCAAGTCCTCTGCCGTTTCCGCCTGTGGTCGCTAGGGGACCTGTCAGGCCTATGTGCACAGCAGTCTCCAAAGCCCTTGAAGCCGGTGAAAGCGCTGGGTTTTAAGTCAGTCTTGCTCTGGGACGGAGGGAAGGACTTCTGCCTGATTTAGTCAGGATGGCCATCAACTTGGCGGTCCGAGTAGGTGTCTGTAAACTCGTCATCAGTGGGCGAATGAAAACGATCCGACCCCTCAAAAGGAAGATCCAGAATACTCTCCTGTACATCGGAGAAGAATTTAGTGGCATGCATCCACACGGTCCGCCTCATCTCGACTCCCAGGCACAGCCCTCTACTACTGGCTGTATCAATGTGGGAGACCGAAGACTCCATGAGGTCCTCCGCAACTGCCTGGGCGTCCACTAGGTTGGCCTTGAAAAACGCTTGCCTCTCCAGACCGAGGTTGGGTAGCAACTCCTCAATATCCTGCCACAGCTTCTGGTCCACTGCTGCTCTGAGGGCATCAGCCTGCCACAAATGCAGCCCACAGTTAAGGTAGCAACGCTTGCCAAAAGATTCAAGGGTTTTCTCCTCCTTGGAAAAACTGGAGGTGGCCCCTGCAGAGGACAACCAAGAAAATGGTTTGGAATGCAAGGAGGCCGCTGCCACAACTGAAGAGTGTGGCTGGGGGTGGTAGGAGGCCAGCAGGACTGGCTCCCCACCCAAAAGCCTGCAGTCCAATTTCTTGTTCATCTGGACATTGGCCCTGGACCTGGACGTCTCCCCAGACCTTTCACACCATCTGCAGGACATCCTTCCAGGGGGGGAATGCCTGGCCAAAAAACCTCTGCTAGCCCCCCCTGACTCCTGGGGGGCCACCTCAGGCTGAGGGACCCCTAAGAACTCTGCAAGGCCCTGAAGGCTCTTCAGCTTGGGTGTCGTCGTCGCTGTCATCATTCCCCCACCCCCCTTTCTTCCAGACGGAGGGGAGTCCGGGTCCTTGGATGCAAGAGGGGTCACCCCCTGATCCGGACCTGAAGATAGCTGTGGATCCATTGGAGAATGTGGGGGAGGTGTTGGTGGTACAGGAGGGTGGTTCTGAAGCACCAGTAGGGCCTGGACCAGGGGAGGAGCAGGAAGCAGCACAGGAAGCACCAACCTGAGGAATCTGAGGGGGGACCAGAGACTGAGGCCTAGGAGGCACAACCCGTGGGATCACTCCGATACCCTTAAGGAGCCCCATCTGAGGAAAGCGCAGGAGGAGGAGGAAGAATCGCTTAAAGAAGTGGTCCTCGCAAGCTGCCGGATCGCGAGGGGCAAAGCCCTCGGAGGCACTGTGTCATCTTTCCTGACCAAAGCGTCTAGTTGCCTAGGGCGTGTAGCCCTAAGGCTGCAAGGGGTATACGTAACACTGCTGAAAGCAGCCGCCTGTACCATGAAGTCTGCCGCAGCTTCCTCAGGAGGCTGGCGTATTCTTGGATTCTTGGAAGGCCTACTCTGTGGACGAAGAACCGGGGAGACTTGAATCCAAATCCAAGATGCCTGCCGGGAGAGGGAGGGCACGAAGGCCCTGTGCCAGTTCAGACATGGAAGGGCACACCCTGAACTTTAAACCTGAATCATAAGCGTCTACCTCAGATGGCTACTGTAGGCTCAGAACCCTCAGCCCCGCTGGCCGGTAGTCAAATTGCCCTGCACAATGACCTCAGGTGGCTCAGGTAGGTTGGGTGGCCAAAGCTACAGAGCTGGTAGTTGTGTTGGATCATGCTACGGACTGACACCGAGTTAGAACACGACGATCCCTTGCCCACTGGGGCCGAAAAGGACAACTAACTTGACTGCCCATCCATTGACTGGCCAGAAGGGCCCTTGGGCACCTCGACTTGTGATCTGCTAGCCTTGCCGGGCTCAGGTCTGTTGAACAGAGCACCCGTAAGAGCCACTCAACTTGGGAGCTGGTAGCCTTCCCGGGCTCAGGTCTGTCGAACCGAGCATCCGGAAGAGCCACTCAACTTTAGAGCCGTTAGCCTTAACAGCCTTGAGCCTGCCTTACCCTTATCCCTGGAAACCCACAGGAAGGAGTCTATGAACTAATGAGCCGTACTAAACAAAGGGCCTACCTTTTCATGACGTGGGGTCCTGGAGACTAACTCTTTAAGATGACCTGGTGAAGAAGTGTGGAAGATCTCCCTCTAGCGTGAAAGATGATTCTTCAAGGACTGGTGAATGAGAGTGCTGCAAGCCGCACACGCGTCCCAGCGGTTGTCAGGACCCAGGCACTTGAGGCAGAGCCCACGAGAGTCTGAGGCCGGGAACAGCATCGCAGGATGCGCATCTCTTGAAGCCTCTTGCAGCCGACATGCGCTGGGGAGGCAAGGCACCAAAGCTAGGTGAAGATTACAAAGAACAGGGATCAAACGGAAGTTGAAAAAGTCTCTGTGCCTAGCTGCCAGGTCCAACACCATCTGTGTGGAAGGGACTGAGGTGAGGTGCAGGAGAGCGGGGTTTTGGGGACACCCCACGTGCTATACTAAATTTAAAGGATGAGCTCAATTTTTCACTTATTAACGCCTTGGTAGTGTCCCTATTTTGGGGGATGCCCACAAGGATGGAACAAGGACAGGATGTATGTCTAAATATCATGACTGCCCCCCATACTTTTTCGTAGGTAAGATTTTTACATTTGTGAAAATCATCCTCACCTGTGATAACCACAGAACATTTTGCTGGACTTGGTGATTTTTCATTGTTCCTGGATGAGTGGGAATGTTTTTCCCCTCTTACCCCTTTTTTTTACTCTTTTCATGGGGAACCTTTGCATCTCTCTCCATAGTGTAGGTATAGATTTATAGTTCCCTTTAACTATTGGGCTTCCCTTTTTAATTTCTCGTAACTTACCTTGGGTCAACTACTGTTCCCAAAGGTAAGTCTTAGTTACTTACCTGTAACTGTATTTCTCCAGCATTGGTATCTTTCATAGATTCAGATGCTTGAATATTCCCTGTCATCAGAATGGGAATTGTCAGTGATAAAAATAATTAAAAATGTTTTAATATACACACATTGCGTCCATTATGGCCTATGAGCCATTCTATTGTGTAGTCCCTCCACCTCACTTTGGTCCTTTATGACAGCAACCAATGAGGTGGCAGGGCTTAAGCTCCGCCCCAGGCAGCTATCTTCAGATTTTGAATCGTAGGAATTAAAGTATGATGGAAGCTGAGCGTAGGAGCAGCCTCTCAGGGGAGACAGGTGGGCGCATGTGAATCTATGAAAGATACCAATGCTGGAGAAATACAGTAACAGGTAAGTAACTAAGACTTCTCCGCCATTGGATCTTTCATAGATTCCGATGCTTGAATAGAACACCAAGCAGTTAAACACATGCCACCATCATATCCATATATGCATAATACAGAAAACATATCTCTGATGAAACCTTTACCATGCAGCAACACAACGGTTACATAATCAGGGAAAGGTGGGTAAAGGAGGCCGGTCCTACCTTATGCAAAGAGGTGGCGGAGCAATGCCTGTCCAACTGCAGTTTCTTTGTTGGTATCTTCAGCCAGGCAGTAGTGTTTAGCAAAAGTGTGCAGAGTGCTCCACGTGGTTGCTCTGTATATGTCCTTCAAGGCCACCCCTGCGAGGAACGCTGTTGACGCCGCTCTCCCTCTGGTGGGGTGCGCTGAGGGTGGTTTGGGAAGGGGGTCGCCTTTCGTTTGATGGCTGTGGGTAATGCAGGAAGAAACCCAGCACACCAGACCTTGTTTGGAAATATGCTGGCCCTCTGTATGGCCAGAGAAGGCGATGAACAGGCTATTTGAAGAACAGAACTCCCTAGTCCTTTGCAAATTAAACTTTAAAACTCTTGCTATGTCCAGAGAATGCAATGTTCATTCTGCTTTCGAAGAATGATTCTGGAAGAAAGTTGGCAGGACAATGCGTTCCGTGAGCGTCATTTCCGATATTACCTTCGGGAGGAACTTAGGGTGTGGTCTTAAAATGACACGGTCCTTATGGAACCACGTGATAGGGGGTTCAGAAGATAAGGCTTGTAACTCACTGATCCTCCTGGCCGAAGTAATGGCCATCAAGAAAGCCGTTTTCCATGACAAGAATTTTATCTCGCACCTGTGGATGGGCTCTTAAGGAGGCTCCATCAGGGCTGTTAGCACAATGTTCAAGCTCCAGGTTGGAACCGGCGTAGGCGGGTATGTACACAAAAGTCCTTTAAGGAAGACCTTAACGGCCGGAAGGGAGAGTAAGGACTGCGTCTCCAGGGCAGTCGTGTATGCCGCAATGGCCGATAGATGGACCTTGATCGAAGACCATGAAAGACTTGCTTTGGCTAAGTGTAATAAGTAAGGAAGTACTTGCTCAACCGAAGCAATGAGGATCAATAGCATACGTCTCACACCACTTGGAAAAACAAGTCAATTTCCTAGTGTAGGTGATGCGTGTAGAAGGAGCCCTTGAGGCCCTGATTATATCCCAGGATTCCACAGGCAGATTGAGATTCATCATCTTATGCTGCTCAGGAACCAGGCCTTGAGAGACAGGCTCAATGGATCGTGATGGAGGACCTTGCGGTTCTGTTGCGTCAATAGATACTGATGCGCTTTGAGGCGAATCGGGGCCATCAGGACAGGTGCTGTAGGGTCGAGTACCAGACCTGCCGTGCTCAGCCCGGTGCAATTAGGATTATAGAACACTTCTGCTCTTTCAGTCTGCGTAGTATGCTGGAAATGAGGGGGGCATATAGGAATTTCCCCATCCAATCCACTGAGAAAGCGTCTCCTACTGACTGACTCTGGGTACCAGGAGGCAAACATTTTGCATTTCTTGTTGGCCCTGTTGGCAAAAAGATCGAGATGTGAATGGCCCCATAAGGCGAAGATCCGTTGGGCATCCTTCTCGTCCAGCTCCCACTCATGAGAAGACGTGTAGTCCCTGCTCAGCTTGTCCGCTAGGACATTGTCCACTCCCGGAAGGTGTTCCGCCTTGATTTGGACTCTGTGATGCAAGGCCCATGCCCATAGTAGTTGAGCTTCTTGAGACAAGATCTCTGCCCTCGTGCCTACTTGCTTGTTTGTGTAGTGCATGGAGGTCGTGTTGTCTGTCTGCACAGTGAGTACCTGCCCCGCTACTACCGGAACGAAAGCTTTCAGTGCCCACCGTATGGCCCTGAGTTCCAACACATTGATGTGGAGTTGGGAGTCCGGGGTTGACCAGGATCCCTTGGTTTGTAGGTCCGCAAGATGAGTGCCCCAGCCCGAAAGAGACGCGTCCGTCCTCAAGAGAAGGGTCGACGTTGGTGCCTGAAACGGCATCCCTTGTAAAAGGTTCTGAGGAGCGCTCCACCATCGAAGAGCCTTGTGCAGCGTTGTTGAAATCTGGACGATGTCCTCCCAAGAGCCGAGTGCTTGTTTCCATTAGTGGTCCAGTGCCTCCTGGACAGGCCTCATGCGAAGCCTGCAATTTGGTATAAGGAATACACATGAGGACATCATGCCCAGGAGGGATTTGTAAGAGCGCACTGATGTTGTTTCTCTCCCCAAGAACCACCAGGTCAAGCGGAGAATTGCGGTTGCTCTTTCTGCTGACGGTCTCACCCTGGGAATGTTGGTGTCTAGTTTGGTTCCCAGTAAAGAAACTATCTTGCTAGGAACTGGGCAGGACTTTGCGTTGTTTATGGCGAAACCTAACCCTCTTAGGAGATTTGTCGTCTTTGAAACTGCCAAGCGTGCGCTTGAGGCGGAACTTGCTCTTATCAAACATTTGTCCAGATATGGAAAGAATTCTGTTCCTGTCCTTCTGAGTTTTGCAGCCACTGTTGCCAGGCATTTTGTAAACACTCTCGGTGCTGATCTCAGACTGAACAGGAGCACTCGAAATTGAAAATGAAGATCGCCCACAGTGAACCTGAGGAATTTTCTGTGTGCTGGGTGGATTGGTACGTGGAAGTATGCGTCCTCCAAGTATAGAGTGGCTAAGAAATCGTGCATGTTTAACCAATGGAGCACTCCTTGCAAAGTTATCTTGAATTTGATGCGCTTGATATATATGTTTAGCGCTCTCAGGTCCAATATGGGTCGCCATTGACCATTCTTCTTTTTGAAGAGGAAGAAACCAGAGTAGAAACCCTTCCCCCTTAGAGAGTAAGGTACTGGCTCTATTGCTGCTTTGGGCAGCAGTTTCTGGATTTCGGACATGACTTGCTTTAACATATGCACCTTGAGCGGAGTCGGGGGCAAGGAAGGGGGCTGGTCTAGAAATTCTAAGTTGTCCCCCTCGCGGACCACGTGTAACCCATTTGTCTGAGGTCATTGAATGCCAGCGTTGAAAGAACAGGCTCACCCTTGCCGCCCCACCGGGGTGTGATGTTGAGGGGGAGGAGCAGGACTGTCAGTTTTGTTTGCTCTGCAACTTCACTTGAGCGGAGCCCCGCCTACCTCTCTGGCCGTACTTGGTGTCCTGGTATGAATTACCTTGCGACTTCTGACTGTAGGAGGGACGGTTAAACCGCTGTACTTCGAGGATGAACCACGAAAAGGACGAAAAGACCGGCAATCCTTGTCTTCATCTTTCAAGGAGCCGATGGCACGTGCTGTATCCGTGTCCGTTTTGATTCCTTTGAGGTGCTCATCGATCTTTTTCCCCAAAGAGTTCTCGACCATCGAATGGCATGTCCAATATCTGAGCTTGGACCTCAGGACTGAAATTGGTAGCCTTCATCCAGGCCTATCTTCTAAGCACTGTGCTATGGGCCATCTGCCTGAAACCTGATTCCGCCACATCGACTGCTGCGTCAATCATGTGATCCGAAGCGGCTTCCTCATCAGCGATAATCGACCTGGCTTCTTCATGGAGTTCTACAGGTAGCTGTTTGGCCAGCTTGGACATGCAGAGACAAAGCTTGCGGTCAAATCTCGCTGCCATGGCCAGTGCGTTGCCTTTTCTAATGGTAAGCGATGCCGATGCGGACACTTTCCTGCCCATAGCCTCTAGTTTGCGACCGTCCTTGTCCGGTGGGGCTGTTAGAGGTGATGCTGGATTGGTCAACTTTTTCCTAGCTGCTACTGTGATGACAGAGTCCGGTTTTGTATGACCTCGTAGACAAAGAGGTGCAGACTCCGGAGCCTTGTATTTTTTCTCAGACCTGGAAACTAGAGACGGAGTGGATAAGGGTGTTGTCCATATCTTGGATCCAGACTCCCAAATGGTGTTGAGGAGAGGAATGGTAGTAACAGTTCTTCTCCTCCGATGTGACCTGTAACTGAAACAATTCTGAGGCTTTGCCGATGATAGTATGAAAAGAGACTAGATGATCCGGCGGTGAAGAGCCACCCAGAGAATCTTTCTTTCTGGGCTTTTCAACAATGTAATCGACCCATTCACTACTATCAGGCTCTTGCGTGATCTCGCCTTCTTCCAGTTCAGAAGATTCTCAGTCTGAGACCGAAACAGAGGATGGTACAATCGTTGGATCTCTAGCTGGAGATCTTGTCCTGTGTGACGATGCTGGAGAAGGGACCCTTGTCGGTGAAGCACTGAGTGTCCTGCTCCTAGACCTGCATGGTGGCTCAGGTGAACGCACTTTTCTGTGGCCTACTCCTGGAAGGCAAATGTCTTGGCGTGCTTTGTCGAGGTGAAAAATCCCTCTGCGGGAGGTTTGGCTCCCTCGGTACAGCGGACTTGCATTTTTCATTTTGACTTCTGTTGAACTCCTCAATGATCCTTTGCATTGATAACATGAGCACAGGATCATAAGGATCAGCAGGTACCTCTGTAGTAGGTTGCCAAGGAGGGCTGTGTTCCTTAGGTGTAAGACAATGCTGTTCTTCAACAAACTCAGTGTCCGAAAAGTCCTCCTGCAGGATGACGTCGGGTAGCTCTGGCATTTCTCCTAAGGGAGATAATTGTGTTCCCTGTGGTTCAAGAGCGTCTACAAACTGAAGCGGCGCTCCTATAGACTCAGGAAGACTGTCTTCATTGGATGGCGTAACAGTGGCGTCAGCGAGGGTGTTTTGGGCCCCAATTCTTCTGTCGGTAAAGGAGCTCGCGGTGCCGTAGACTGAGCCGTGGTCGAAGATTTAGTCGATGGCGGGTCCGTGGACGAAGATTTTGTGGACGGTAGCTTGTCTTTATCCGTCGACAAGTGCGTGGATGATGATTTTATGGATGGTAGCTTATCCGTCGACGAGTGCTTCGTGGAAGAATGATGAGCTTCCTTTGTCGAAGATTGCTTTGTGGATGATAAACTCGCCGACGAGGACTTGGTCGTGGATGATGCGGTTTGTCGCGTGGTGGGCGTCAATGAGGTCTAGTCGACAGCTTGGTGGACGGTGGGCCTCTTTCTTTACTGCCGCTCATAGACAGCTTCTCCGTGATGACTGCCCCCCCCTGATTTTTTGCAAACTCCTCCTTACCTTTGGAGGTAGTTTTTGCCGTAGAATGCTTCATCTTATGGCTTGTAGAGTCCAGTCGGAGGTAGGAAAGGTATCATATCAAGCTTCCTTTTACTCTTGGGAGTGGGAGAGGAACTCCTTTCCACTGAAGAGGCCCTTCTTTTAGAGGTTTGCCTCTCAGATGATTTGCTGGAGTGAACAGGGGCTGTCTTCGCAGATTCCGCGCAGAAGAAAGTCCCTTGGCTTCCAAATGCAGAAGTCTTCTAGGTCTGTCTTGTAGGGTCTTACTTGAAAAAGATTTACAAATGTGACATTTCTGGATGTCATAAGGATATAGACAGTATATACAGTGATCATGGTGGTCTCATGTAAAACACCTTTCTCCTGCACCACGTGCAATCCCTGAATAGGGAAGGATTCTTGGTAGCCTGAAGTTCAGCCATCTGAAGAGAAAGTTCACTCGACAAATTCTGGGTCAAAAGTTTTTTGAAACCCCAAAAACCAGTAGAGATAGCCCCTAGCCAGGGGAATAAGGTAAAGTATATTAAAAAATAAACTACTGCGAAAATAGAAGAAAAATCGAAAAAGCTAAGAGAGCTTGAGGATTCCGTGTGTCAATTAAACTGCACTGAAAAATCTAAAGATGGCTACCTGGGGCGGAGCTTAAACCCTGCCACCTCATTGGTTGGGGTCATAAAGGACCAAAGTGAGGTGGAGGGACTAGACAATATAATGGCTCATAGGCCATAATGGACTATGTACATGCATTTCTATGTAGCAATGTGTGTTTATTAAAAAAAAATATATATATTATTTTTATCACAGAATTCCCAGTCTGACGACAGGGAATATTCAAGCATCTGAATCTATGAAAGATCCAATGCTGGAGAAAGTGGGATTCTCATTCCCTTTACATTTTATATGCGAGACCAGCACACCCCAACCTATGTGGGGAGATGCACGGTATTCCCTTTCTCACTGACCTGGTACCATTTTTATTACAATAGCAAGCTAACACTAATGGCTGGTGGCAGTGGTTATACCGTAATGACTTTTTAGTCATATTAATGGCAGACTCAATCAGCCGCGGAAATGCACATGAGGCTTACCATTCTGCTAGAATGTTGGCTTCATTCTTTTTTTTGCCATTTTAAGTATGCTTGTAAGGAGTGGCCCAAGTAGCTGCCCTGCTGATGACATCCCAATGAAGCATGTCTCAAAAACATGACTGCCATGGCCTTTGCATGAATCCCCTCCGGGACCGGCTTGCCTATGGCCATAAACACCTCTGAAATTGCCTGAACCATCCAATGGGTGATGGAAGCCCGAGAGCCGGGGGAGGCGCCCCCAAAAGTAACAACCCATGCCTCTGACTTCTTAAATTATTTGGTCTGAGAGAGGTAAAACTGGAGGGCCCTTCAGGTTCAAGGAACGTGGGGCCCTCTCGGCCTCCGACTGCGGGTTCGGGGAGAACACTGGCAGGCAGATCTCTTGATACAGATGAAATGGAGAAACCGCCTTGGGCAAGTGACGCTGGACAGCTGGTCACTGGTGCTGCATAGCAGAAAGGGAACCGCCCTCTTCCTTCCACTGCACTGGACACGTAGCTATGTTACAGCAGCCCTGCGATGCACGCCGGAGCAGGGTTGCTAAGCAACCATCCACAAACTCCTCTGCCTCCTTGCCTTCTTCCTTCAAACATGCCACTATCATCCCTATTCTGAAAAAACCCTCTGCTAACCCCCTCCTTGTATCCAAATTCCGACCTATCTCTCTTGTCCCATTCCTTTCTAAGCTTCTTGAGCAATTGGTCTACTCTCAACTTTTGCCTCTAATCTCTCCCTTCTCCCCCCCTCTTCGCAATCTAGTTTCTGCCCTAAGCACTCCACTGAAACTGCTCTCACCTCAACTCCCTCCTTACTGCTCGCTACTCTAAGCAATCCTCTGTCCTTGTCCTCCTCGATCGCTCAGCAGCCTTTTACACCGTTGATCACCCCCTTCTCCTCAGCACTCTCTTCCTTTGGTCTCAAAGGTCCTGTACTCGACTGGTTCTCCTACCTCTCCAACTTTTCTTTCCCCTTGGACTTCGGTGTCCTCCAAGGCTTGGTTCTTGGCCCTTTCCTTTTCTCACTTTACACTGCCCTCCTTGCCCCCAACATCTCTTCTTTCGGTAACTCTCACCATTTCTATGCTGATGACACCCAGCTCTCTTTCTCGCAATTCACTCCTGACATCCACCATAACCTTTCTTCCTGGCTTACTGCCATTAAAAACTGGATGTCATCCCACTTTCGCTCCCTCAATACTGATAAGGCCGAAGTCGTCTTCTTTCCCTCCACCTCGCCTCTCCCTCCTTCTCCCCCTCCTTACATTCTCTGTCCCCCTTCTAATCTCGCCATATCTGACCATGCTTGCAATCTTGGCCACCTTGACCCCGCCCTCTCCTTTACCCACCAGATTTCCCTTACCTGTCGCTAAGACATTTTCAACATTCGCAAAATCCGTTCCTCCCTCACCTTCCAAGCCACTAAACTCTTAATCACTTCCCCTCTTCTTCTCTCGTCTTTTCTATTGCTCTATGCTCTTCTTTGGCCTCCCGGCCTCTTATCTTGCTACCCTCAAATCACTCTGCTATTCGTACCCTCTGCCTTCTCTCTCCTCACGACTATCTCTTCTTCACTTTCTCATCTTGGCTGGCTTCCATTCCAGTCTCTACTTAAGTTTAACTTCCTTTGTCTCGTCTTTAAATCTCTTCATGATCTCGCCCCGCCCTACCTCTCCTCCCTCCTCTCATTCTACTCTCCCTCCTGCCACCTCCGATCTGCTGACCTCCCCCTACTCTGTCCCCCGCCTCCTTGTGCCCCTTCTCTTTTCCGTTCCTTTCAGCTCCTTGCCCCCCTATACTGGAATTCTCTCCCTCTTCGCTCCATTTCCTCTTACCCCTCCTTCCGTTCTTCCTTGAAATCCCACCTTCTTCATCCCCCCGTCCCGTTAACCCCATCTCTTCTCTCTTCCACTGTTCTTTTTCTCGCCACCGACCTAGGAAAATTGTTCTACATATTGTTTTGATGGTTTGTTTCACGTTTTGCTTTTAAGCTTCAAATTTTTGTATCATGTCAGGTAAAGCGCTTTATACATTTAATAAATACAAATACAAACACACAGCCTAATTTCTCTCTCGTTGCCCATGCTCCTTTCTGCTCTTGTTCCGTTCACTGCGCACCTGCTCTATGGGTTTTTCTCTTAGACCCACCTTTTGCCTAGCTTCCTCCTTTCATTGTCCTTACCTCCCGTGCTATGCTTAACTGCTCATTTCACCCCTACCCTTGCTGATTGCCTCAGCTTTCCGGCTTATATTCCATCATCTTGGTGCAGCTGTTCAGTGCCTGCCACCATTTCTGCACCACGTTAATCCAGGGTAACCCTTTCGTGGTGCAGGAGGATTTACCCTGATTTCTGCCTCAGAGGACGAGACAATCAGTTGGCAGGGGTAGGGTGGGTTTTCAGGCATTGCCAACACCGCTCTAGAGTTGCGGAATACAACATGACAAACCATGCTCAACAGACCCCTCGTACAGGTACGTGTCAGCGCTCAGCTTGACGGATTGAGATGCCTACCTTCCGAGTCTTTAGACATGGAGGCCCTGCAAGAATTGAGGGACGAAGTAGTGACGCTATGTCAGGAAATGACAGCTCTCAAACAAGAAAATCAGTTACTCAAAGATGCAACTGCGCAAAACGCAGTGGCCCCACTTGCTGAGAGCATTTTAACAAATGTCCATCGGGTATACTAAGCGAGTAACAAAGCAAAAACTGGGTATATCCTAAACAATCTCACAGGGAATGCTGTAGCATGGGCTACACCCTGTGTGTCAGCTAGGCGCCCCGTTATAGAGTCCTTCTCCAAATTAAAAAAGGTGTTCCTTGAGGCATTCCAGTCGCCTAATACCACAGCCATTGGCCAGAACCATTTATTGGACATTAAACAAGGGGCACAAAACGTCATCCTTTGTGTTAGTCGATTCAGTCAGTTGGCAAACAAATCCCAATCGCCTAAAGAAACAACGCATTGTTCTACCGAGGTTTACACGAAAAATGCAAAGACAAATTAGTCCATGTCCCGGAGACCGCCACTATTCAGGTATTAATTGATCAAGATCGACCACTGTTTGACAGAGCGACGTACTGAAAGTTGAAGTGACTACAACAGATATGTTCCACCTGCACCTTCGGCTACTAGAAGCCTCCCTCCTGTAAGGGAGGTTGAGCATGAACCCATGCAGTTGGGAGCTGCATGTGGCCCCCTCCCTGAAGTAGAAAGAAGACAACGCAGACTTAATGTGTGTCTTTACTGCAGAGATGTAAGTCTTTCGAGTAACTGTCCTGTTCGGCCGGTTAAACATGGGGGAAACTTGCAGGTTGCTTGTAAGTCCAGGAAGGAAACAACGAGCCCAGCTGATATAACCAACCTTCCCCCAGCCATGGTGCATGCTATGCCACCTTACGTTCGGTTCATCCTGCAGGTAACCATATCATGGGGCGCAGGAACTCTGGGGCATCGGGTAAATATATGGATGCCAGATTCTGTACCCTGACTTCCTTGCCAACATTACATCCAGCGATGGTGGAAGGGGTTCATGGGACACCTCTGGCTTCAGGTTCCTTAACTCATGAATCTGAACCAATTTCATTAACCATCAATCAACACAAGGAAACCATGGCTTTTGATCTTAGACAATCACATTCCTATCCACTGGTTTTGGATTTGCCATTGTTAGTTTTTGATAATCCCTACATCAACTAGGCCATGCAAACCCTAATGTTTTGTTCAGACTATTGCACCAGAAAATGCTGTTCTGTCCCACTGCCGTCTTCGGGACAATTCGATCTTGCTAACACAAGTATGGTTCATCCAGTCCTTTGCTGCCAAAAGGGGCCTGTGGAGTACACCAACGTTGGCAAAGTGTTTTCTTCTCCTGAGGAAATACTTGTACCACCATCACGTCCCTTTGATTGCAAGATAAGCTGCGCCCAGATCAACCTATCCCTCATGGCCGGGTGAATTCACTTCCCACACACGAATGAGAGGCACTGAAACTATATATCTCTGAATGCCACAAAAAAGGCTACATCAAACCCTCAAGGGTCCCAGCAGGGGACCCATTTTCTTGTGTCAGACACCTGCGTGTTCACCAAGATCGACCATGGGGGTGCTTATAACCTAGTCAGAATCAAACATGGAGATGAATGGAAATCTGCCTTTAAGTCTCCCCTGGGTCATTATGAATATCGCGTAATGCCTTTCAGTCTGTGCAATGCCCCAGCAGTATTACAGTGCTTTATGGACTCCCTTTTTACAGATCTTCTCAGTATAACCTCCTGGGTCTATCTGGACGATATTCTCGTTTTCTCTAAAACACATAGTTCCTGTCTCTGAGGTCCTTCAGAGATTATTAGACAATCACCTATTTGCCAAGAAATGTGAATTTCTCCAAGAACGGATCAAATTCCTGGGTTACGTGATAGATTCCAACAGCATCCAGATGGACCCAACGAAGATTAAATCCATCATGGAACAGTCTAGTCCACAAGATGTCAAGTCTGTTCAGCGATGTTTGGGGTTTGCTAATTTTTAGATGCTTTATACCCGATTTCGCCCACACAGATCACATGTTTATTATGGAAAGGGGTAGTCTTCTGTTGGGATGAATAAGCAGAACAAGAGTTTCAGGACATCAAAGCTGAGCTTATGAAGGCTCCCATCCTGAGGCACCCCAAAAAGGAATAACCATTTATCATTGAGACTGATGCATCAGATAGTGCTGTGCGCTCCGTCTTGCAGCAATGAAAAACCATCTTGACCATTCGATCCCTTACTATTCCAGACAATTAACCACAAGTGAGCGAAACTACGCTTTCATAGAAAAGGAACGGTTAATCATAAAAACTGGTTCACAGAATGGAAGCACACAGAAAATAAAAATCTACAGTATCTACAATCCATGTCATTAACTGTTGCCATGCCTGATGGGCATTGCTCTTCTCACAATTCACCTTCACCATTGCTCATATCCCTGGAACTGAGAATGTGAAAGCAGGCTCCTTATCCCGTACTTTTGCCGATAGTACGAAACCACATGCTGACATATCCTATCCTGCCTGCCTGCATTTCTTGTTTGCGGTTCAGTCTTTTTTTGGAGACAGTGAAGACCGCATAAGCCCTTAATCCTCACATGTCCACAATGAGGATCTCCCTGCATTTTCGTATTCAGGATGGATTGCAGTTCTTTTGTGACTAACTATACATCCCTACCACCGACCTGCAATGCATGCTCCTACAATGCCATCATGATTCCAAAAGCGTAGGACATCGTAGTCAAACAACCACCATCAGAACTATGAGGGTTTCTCTCCTCTAGCCTCTGCAGAACCTGCCCCGGTCTCGTGTGAGGTCCCCCAAGGGTCTTGTGTTTCTCCCAAACTATACAATTTATTTACCAAGCCACTTGACATACTTGACTATCTGGGTGTATCATATACTAATAACGCTGACGTCCCCATCTCTGGTGACTTTGCCCTAGACACCAAGGCACTCGATGAGAAAACAGAGCTTCTTATCCGTGGATCACACGCCAAACTGGCCAAACTTGACCAAGCCTACAATGCTTTCACTATAGACGGCAATACTATCAAAGTTTCTAAAGTACCCAAAACTCTTGGCATTTATCTTGACGCCACTTCATCTCTAACCAGACAAACCAACGCTGTAGCGTCGTTCTCGGCTCATACCTGGCACGCTTATTACAGCTAGCAGACCTTTCCTCAGTACTGAGAACTGCATCATCTTAGCTAGAACCCTTATCATGGCAAAAATAGACTACTGCAATGCTCTCTACCTTGGGACGAGCAAAAAAAAAACATTGACAAGCTTCAAGTCACACAAAATAATGCTATCAGGGCTGCCCTTAATATCCCTAGAAGATCTCACATCTCAGACACTAGACGTAACCTTCACTGGCTCCTTGTCACGCAAAGAATCTCGCTAAAAACATTAGCTTTAACTCACAAGGCTCAGAATAATCTGGCACCAGCTTATCTAGCCAACCACTTCACACAGCATGCTGCAAATAGACTGCTCAGAACAGTTTCTGTCAACACACTTTCCATACCTAGATTTAAACTGCAGTCTGCAGGGGGATCCAGCTTCCCTGTCCTTGCAGCTAAACTTTGGAACACCATCCCTCCCACACTCCGATCTGATCCTTTGTTCCACTCTTTCAAAACCAAAACAAAACTTTGGCTTCACAAGCTGGACGAGCCCTCCATTCTTTGATTAGGCCACCATCATAACTACACACCTACTAACATCCTTATGTATCTGAGTTAGTCAGTGGAATTCTGCACTGATTCTGTAACCTGCCTAAGTTTATCTGTATCTTCTTTGTAAAGTTTGACCCCTTGGAGATCATTCTCTGTTTGCTTATAACCACTTTCGTGTAAATCCACCTCAGGGTACACATTATGACTGCTCGTAATCACTTTCTCTTGTAATCACTTTCTTTTAACTATGTAACTATGTGCTCAGATGTAACTATGCACGCAGATGCCTCATGGCAAGGCTGCACTTTACAAATAAATACAAATACCATGGAACTATCATCAAGTCAGTTCTGGTCGCCCAATATGAGAAAACAGATCCCTTCTGTGTCAGCCTGTCCCACGTTTGCCATGCAAAAAGTACCCCACTGTAAACCGGTTGGTCTCCTACAGAGATTCTGCCTTTTCCCTGGCATACTGTGGTCGTGGACTTTATTGTGGACCTTCCCATGTCTCAGGGCTACACATGCATTCTGGTGGCAGTCGACTGTTTTAGCAAAATGGCACATTACGTTCCCTTCGCCACTCTGCCTACTGCATACCAGACTGCAAAGGCTTTTCTTCACAATATCTACCATTTGCACAACCTACCGGAAAAGATAATATCTGATTGGGGGCAGCAATTCATTTCACATCTTTGGTCCGCTCTCTGGCGTGCTCTTGGAATACAAAAGGCCTTGAGCTCCAGACACAACCCAGAGTCCATTGGGCAGATGGAACGGACCAACCAAACACTGGAGGCCCATTTACCTTGTTATACCAACACTGTACAAGGTGACTCGGCTACTGTTTTAGACATACTAGAGGTGGCTTACAACAATGCCTATCACACTGCCATACACTGTAACCCCTTTCATTCGTCAGAATTTCATCCCAAACTTCTGCCTATGTCTTCTATCCCTGCTACTGCCATGCCAAACAATGACCTAATCAAAAAGCTACACGATGCTCATAAGACTGCATCCAGCACTTCAGAGACAACTACGACATGTCAGGAACTTTTTGGTAATCGACCTAGGATACCAGCACCTCCATACTCCATTGGGGACAGAGTTTGGCTTAGTACTCATGGGACCTTTCACCATTATTAAGAAGATCTCTCCAGTGGCGTTTCGTCTTTTTCTCCCTTCCACTTGGCGCCTTCACCCGGTGTTCATGTGTACCTCCACAAACCTTATCTGTCGGACACCTTTCATCGCCCTTGACAACGTCCTGCTCCCTTCTTGATTGATGGGAACCTTAAATAAGAGGTTGAAGCCATTTGTGATTCCCACATATCCAAAAGCCATCTAGAGTACGTGGTCCAATGAAAAGGCTATACTCCTTGCGATTGTGCTTAGGAACCAGCCTTGCAATTGCATGCCCCCCGCTTGGTTCGATTGGTCTATCTATGCAATCCATGGAAGCCAGTTGCCCCGGGAAGGGGGCTGAGTGCCAGGTGTCTGCGTGCCTCCCGATCCTGCGATCGCAGACCGGGAGGCTGGTGGGTGTATGCGCACTGACGCTTCCCACGCAGACAGGCTGCTTACCGGTCTCTCTCTGGCCCTCTGTATCTCGGGAACGCGGCGGTGATGCTAGACAGCTGGTCTCTGGTTCTCCACCGCGGAAGGGAGCCACCATCTTCTTTCCACAGCGCCAGGTACGTCACTACGTTACGGCAGCCCTTCATGTGGGCTGGAGCACAGTTGCTAAACAACCATAAACAAACAGCCTCATTTTCGTCCCCTTTCCTCCATACTTATTGGAGATTCCCAAGCACTCCTAACTGGAGCTACGGGTGGATGGAAATACCCCTTATTGAAAAAGGTTCTTCAGCACAGCCTGACCAAACAGAGCATCAGCTCTCGAGCTCATGTCAAGACAATAATGCTTACAAAAAGCAGATGGAGAGGCCCAAGTATCTGCCCTAGGGATGGACTCCCAGGGGACATATTTCTGAAAAGCAACTGCAGCTGCCTTGCCCCGCACCAGGTGTGCATGAATACCTTTAGGGGGTTTCAGCCCTTGGACGGTGAAAGACTCCATAATGCAGGCAGCGATCCACTGAGAAATAGTCGCCTTAGACGCCTGCTTACCCTGAGTGTTACCAAAAGTCACCAAAAGTTGAGAAGAACTCCTAAGCTCGGAAGTCCTGTCAAGGTAGAAGTTGAGAGCCCTTCTGACATCAAGACAGTGCAGAACCCTTTCAGCCTCTGAGGCAGGGTTCAGAAAAAAAGACCGGCAGGGAGATCGACTGATTCAGATGGAATTCAGTTACCACCTTCAGTAGAAAGGCCGGGTTTGTCCGTAGGACTAACTTGTGAAAGACCAAGAAGGGATGCTCCACTGGCAAGGCCTGGAGCTCACTCACTCGCCTCACTGACGTAACGGCGACCAGAAAGGACACTTTCCAGGATAGGTACTTGAGGTCCACCGTGGCCATTGGTTCAAAAGGCTTATGGTGCAGCGCCGTCAGGACTACATTTAGGTCCCACGGCGGGTGCGGACTACGAACTGGAGGCAAGAGGCGTGTCAAGCCTGCAAAATGCCTCTTAACCACTGGGTTACTCAGAGAATAAAAACACTGGTCTGTAGAAAGATAAGCGGAGACCGCTGAAAGGTAAGTTCTGCATGACAGAACGTGAACACCCGACTCTGCTAGGGAGGACACGAAGGACAGCACCGTGTCAATCGTAGCCACCCTTGGATCCAACTGCTTTTCCAAACACCAATGACAGAACCTGAGCCATTTACTCCTGTATTGGGATCTGGTCGAGCTTTTCCTGGCTGCCTGGAGAATACGCATGTTATCCGTAGACAAGTTAAGATGGTCTAAAGACCTGAACTCAGGCACCATGCCGCCAAGCTGAGCGATTTTGGGGAGGGGTGCCACATCTGCAGGTCCCCTTGAGGAAGAAGATCAGGGGTCACTGGTAACCTGATCGGCGGATACACCGACAGGTGTTGAAGTTCTGAGAACCAAAACCTGGCCGGCCACCAGGGGATAGGAGTAGAAGGGAGCAGTTCACCAAGTTCTTCAGCTTCCAAATTGCTCGATGGACTAGAGACAGAGGAGGGATGACATAAGCTCTCATGTTGTGCCATGGAATCTCGAGAGAATCCCCCATAGAGGAGGCTCCCAGCCCCCCTCTGGAGGCATACCGAGGAAGCTTCTTGTTTACCGCCGTAGGGAAGAGATCCACCTCCGGTGTGCCCCAACGCAAGAAGATCCATGAGAGGACCTCCGCCTTCAACTCCCACTCGTAGCTGACCACTGTCCACTGGCTGAGGGAATCCGCTGTAACATTCAGCTGGCCCGGGATGTGCACTGCAAGCAGCCAGACACCATGAAGCACGGCCCACTCGCAAATCTGGATGGACAGGTCCATAAGGGGCGGGGGGACTTTGTTCCCCCTTGCTTGTCGATGTAATACATCAACACCGCATTGTCTGTGCGTATGTGGACCACCTTGTTGGCAATGATCGGTCTGAAAGCCCTGAGCGCTAGGAAGATCGCCAGAAGCTCCAGATGATTTATGTGAAGGAGCTTGTCCCGAGGCGACCAGAGGTCCGAGACCTGGAGAAGATCTAACATCGCACCACACCCCAGGAGGGAGGAGTCCGTCGTGATCGTCACCGTAGGGGCTGGGTCCTGAAACCCTGCACCCACCGAGAGGTTGCTGAGAGAAGACCACCATTCCAGGTCCATTCTCATGGAAGCCGGAATCATTATCAGCTTGGAATCCGGGTCCACAGCCCGACGCCAAGAACTCCGAAGAGCCATCTGGGTCCGGCTCATCTTGAGACAAGCAAGAGGAACAGCCAGCACACATGAGGCCATGAGGCCCAGAAGCCTCTGGAACCACCAGGCCGACATGCTCTCAGACTGCGCAAACATCTAACACGTGGCTAACAGATCTGCCATTCTGTCCCCGGTCAGGTACACTCAGCAGTGATCGTGTTCCAGCGAAAACCCAGGAAAATCAGGTCCTGCGAGACCGTCATGGAAGATTTCCGCCAGTTCACCGACAGCCCAAGATGGAACAGGAGCTGAAGGAGAGACTGGCGATTGCCCGCTGCTGCCAGCGGACTAAGGCTGCGTAAGAGCCAGTCGTCCAAATATGGATACACATGGATACCCTGGAGACGAAGATAGGCCGCAATCACCATCATCTTTGTGAAGACACGCGGCGCCGAGCTGAGGCCAAAAGGAAGCACTCGAAACTGAAAGTGCTCCTCTCCCAAAGAGAAACTGAGATATCTCCTGTGTGGGTTCCAAATCAGGATATGCATGTACGCATCCTCAAGATCCACCACGCTGAGCCAATCGCCCATCTGCAAGGAGGATCGTATCTGGCTGGGCGTGATCATCTTTAATTTCTCTTGGGGTAGGAAAAGATTGAACTGGGAAAGGTCTAGGATGGTGCGCAGGCCAGCCTGGTTGGGTTTGGGCACCATAAAACAGCCGGGAGTAGAAGCCCTCCCCTCGCTCCCCCAGGGGAACAGGTTCCACAGCTCTGAGGTCCAGAAGTTTCTGAACTTCGGCTTTGATGGAGGGCGAGCCCGACAGCTGAAAAGGAGGGTTGAGGGGTGGGGCAGGGGGTAGGGGTAAGCGGAAGCCCACCCGAGCGACTGATGAGACCCAGCTGTCTTCTGTGATGGTCTGCCACGCCTCCCAATGAGACGCAATGCGTCCTCCCACCGGGGTCTCGTGCGAGCGCGGAAAACCCTCATTTAGTAGGTTTATCGGTGGCGTTGCCACCTTAACCTGAGGAGGAGGCTGAGGAGCGGGAGAAAAACCGCGTTCTTTGCTGCTTACGTCGGTTGTTCCCCGCAGGGGTATCCACTCTGCAAGATTTTCTGTCGAGGAAGCCCCTAAAGCCAGAGGAAGGTCGGCTTTGCAACAACGGTCTCTGGGTTTTGAAAGGAGTCTTAACAAGAACCGACAAGGAGTTAGCTGTCTGAGTGCTATCCTTCGTCTTGGTGAGCTCTACATCTGTTGTAGAATGAAAGAGCTCCTTCACCATCAAAAGCAAGGTCCAACACCTTGTCCTGCACTTCTTTTGAGAATTTAGTTGCATGCAACCACGCCTTCCTGAGCTATCAACCCCCAGCACAAGGCCCTGAGCCGAGGTGTCTACGTGATGAGCCGCAGCCTCCAGGAGATCCTGGGCCAAGACCCTGGCGTCGGCTAGACCCCCTTTAAAGTCTTCCAGCTTCTCAACCGGGATGAACTCCTCAAACTCCGACAGACCTTTCCACATCTGCATATTAGCCCCCGCTAACACCAGTTCGGTGTTGCCCTGCCTGAGCTGCAAGGCCGAGTTGGCAAAGATTTTCCTCCGAAGGGAGTCAAGGAGTTTGTCCTCCATTCCCAGAACCTGAGTAGCCGTCGTGGAAGAGGATGCTGCAGGCCTGGATTGTCACTGTGGAGGAAGGGGGCGGACAAGACGACAGGGCCACCTCTTCCGAAGAATGCAGCCTGTATCTCGCGTCAATTTTCTTATTGACAAAAAGTCCAGTGTGGCTTTTCCCAGACTCAGCGGACCTCGGCCAGAACGTCCTTCTACAAGAACAGGCCGGTACGCTCCGGAGAAGACAGGGTGAACGCCCCAGAAAGCACGCCCTCTTGCAGAGCGGGTGCCTCGGGCACTCGAACATCTAAGAAGCACATGTTCAGTACCCGGTCATGAAAAGCTGTAATAGATCGGGGCAGGTCCTCGTTGTCCTGATCGCCCTGTGCTTCATCCGACAGGTCAGGATCCTGCTGAACCGTGTCAGGCGCTGCCTTGTCCGCAGGGGACAACGGGGGCAAAGGCGGAAGGGTCAGGGGAGGCACCGTAGGCAAGGGAGGCGCCGGCGGAACCACCAGAGGAACGGGTGGAGCCGGAGGCGCAGGTGGACATATCTCCCTAAAAGCCCTTTGAAATATTCCCTCATGGGGTCAGTACGCATTAATGTTTGAAATGTACCGAAAAAAGCCTCCTCCGGGGACTGCCTCGGAACCTGAGGAGACTTCTCACGAGGTGGACAAATCCAGGGACGGGAAGGGTGCCACACACGGCCCTCCACCGACATATCCACATAAATCAAAGGTGCCAACACCGCAGGCAACGAAACAGTGTACGGAAGAGGCATCCGGGCGTTCCAATCGTAAACTGGCCGATAAGGATGCGCACAAGGGACTATGTTCACCCAAGGAACCAAGCCCTACACCTGAGGTCGATGGCGTAGCTGTAGGGGTAGCACCTAAAATGGCTGCCGCGGTCGTGGGGGGGGAACAGGCGCCATTTTGTCATCGCCTGAGGGGAACTGTGGCACGTGAGGAAGTGAGGCAGGGGTCCCCGTCGATCGATCAGGGGTCTTAACTTTAGCCTTAACATAAGGAACCTCAGCAGAGCTGGTACTATGAGGCCTGGAATGTTTCTGCGACATGCCAAATCAGCCTTCCCAGGAAGGACCTCAGCACTGCCGGTAAAAGAAGAGCTTTCCTTCTTTGCCCCCTCAACAGATCTGGTATCGCCGCAAGAGTGGGAACGGTGAGCAACAGCCTTCACCGGTAAGGCCTTGTCAGGCCTCTCAGAAATGTTAACTTTAGCCTCTGAAAGAGGGACCTCGGACCCACGTCCGGTGACAGCCTTTTCCACGCGGGCCTCGAACATCTGTTCGGTAACAGCAACCCCCACCAAGGCCTCAGGGCGCACCCCGGTCTTATTTTTGAGGGAAGCCGACAGAGAGGCCTCAGAGCGAGCTCCGGTATCCCACGATTCAGTAGAACTAGGTCTACAAACAGCCCCCACAGGAGGGGTCTCGGAGCGTGCTCCGGTATCCACAGGCCCCCTACGGAGACCCTCGGAGAAAACTCTGGTACAATTATTAGGCCCAACAGGCACCTCAGGGTGAACCCCGGTGACAGAGCGATCAACGCCCCCTCCCGGTCCGAGAGGAACCTGGAAAGGTATCCCCAGCCGGGGTGTTCTCAAAAGTAAAGAACTTACCGGGCGTTTTTTCTTCTCGTCGATGAAGGCCTGAAAATGTGGAGGAGGAGTTTGTCGGAACACCTCCTCCCACCGCTCCAACCGACGCTGAAGTGCCCGAACCGAAAGGGAGTTGCAGTAAAAACAGGAATCCCAACGGTGATCCAGACCCAAACACTCTAAACAGAGAGGAGGGGGATCCGCCCTCGCGAAACGACAGTGACACGATGAACAATCTGGAAAGTCTAGTTTGAACGACAGACTAGTACAGGATCACTAGCGAGAGCCAGAGAGGAAAAAAGGGAAGAAAATCTTCCGAGGATGCAAGTGCGTCCGGTCCCGAACAAGCGGAGAAAAGGACTGATGGGTGATGCGGAGCCTAGGTGTGCGGGGTTACGGCCGCGTGCCGGGCCCCGCGCAGAAAGAGAGGAAGGACACATTTTTGGAAAAAATGTTTTGGATGCTTTTTACAAAAGTGCTCCGGTCCCGTGCCACAGGACGGATAGATGTCCCATAAGTATGGAGGAAAGGGGACGGGATGTAGGAGGAAATGGCACTGGTTCAAAAGAAATACAGTGAACTCACTGTGTGGAGGCAAATTGCAAAGTGTCATACTAATTCCACAGAGCCAATCACCCATCTACAGTACATAATGTAATGACAAAAATAATAAACTTGCTGCCAAAATCCAGATTTGTAATCCCTCTCCAGGAAAAACAAGCCATTGTCTAGAGACAACGGCTAAGGCTTTCCATTACGCAGAACACAGTAAAATCTCATAGCTTGTCTTAAGAGGGACCACCCCCCTATTGACAGTTCAAATGTTCCTGCAACACCTGTGCTGATACGTGGAAGGAAAAAAACAGGAGAAAGAGTAAATCAGGAGACGAAAAGAAAAGCAATGAAAACGACCAATGGATCATGAGACACTGTGAAACAATGATGTAAAGTTTGGTTCCCAATGCAGCGGGATAAAGCTTGTGACTTTGGCAACTCAATTCAATTTCTAAATCAATTTTACTTGTTTGAATTTGAAGTGGTCACCCTGGAAGAAAACAAGATACCTCTAGACTTACTCCAAAAGTTTAATTGGCTTAAGATCTTTACTGTCTTGAGCTCATGACAAATTGTTGAGAGCCTTAGGATGTCTAAACTATCACAAAATTGTAACCTTAATTTTGAGGTCTGTGCAAAGACCTGTTTGAGAGAACAGAGAAAGACTTGGTTTTCACAGCACCAGTTTTACAGTGGTTGCAAAACATCTGCCACAGAGGAAAAGTTACTTTCAATCAGATATCCAAAACCTTCTTTTGAACATTGTGCGAAAGCTAGCTTGATCTAAGCCATTCTCTCCAGTAAGGTGCCTAATGGCTTTCCGCTGGCAACTGTTCCCACTTAATCAAAGGGCAGCAACAAGAAACGATGACAGTTAGCCTCCAACAGCCACAAATAAGCGTTTGCCAGTCAATGTGAAGTAGGGAGCATACAAGGCCCTGGCACAGAACCTGTGTGGGAGCACTTGCATTATAAACTCTGAAGGTGCTGCACAGCTAAATGACTCTTCCATTTTTGTGAAGGGAAACTGATGTGCCATATAAAGTATTGAGCCCAGTAAGCTTACAGCAAAGGCAGTCAAAACCTGGTCCGACATAAAAGGCCTGTATCCAAATCTGGTTTGCCTGGCAAAATTCAAATGTGCCTGCTAGAAAAAACATTTCTTTTGTAGCTTTCCTTCCATTAATTTCAATGGAGCCACCAACAAGTGTGGATGTTTTGGTGTCTTGGATGTTTTTGGGGTGAGGACCTTCAGCTTCACTCACCTACTCATGTTTGGGGGACACTGGTCAAATGCTGAGTGCATGGAGGACTTTTTCTTCAATTTGATTTTCCGGTGTTTTTGATTTGTAACAGAAGCAAACTTAAGTTGTTTATTCGAGGGACACCTTGTGTGCCTTTCTTTTCACATGGCAACATTTGTATCATCTTTTTGGTGTGCCTATGACAGGCTACTGGCAGCGAACATTATACAACATTTTCCGGTGAACCATATTTTTTTACCTAACACCAAAAGGAATGGCTCTTCATGGATTAACGCCCTGTCCTTTGGCCACCTTGCCTGTTGGTAGTCTTCCTGCCCTTTATGGTGGGAAAAATCCAAATAAGGTTATATTCTTTGGTGGGATACTAGTTCAAGACTCTCGGTCAGTGCTGTGCGACACTGAAAATAACTCATACTGAGAATGGGACTGTATGGTCCAAATCCACCTTTCTCCTAGTGGATGTCTGTTCCTGGGCCGATGTGGGGTAACCGACTGGCCATGATTAGAACACAATTATCTGTTTGAATATTACTGATCCTTCCCATTAGTGGGCTCTGGCAGCATGCAGATGGAATTTTGGATATAAACTAGTCTGGAGCAATTCTGGGCCATGTACGTTTGTCACCTAGGTTTAGTTTAGTTGAAGTACTTTAACAAATCAGGGTGACATCTGGAATGATCTTTCAGACCAGGATGAAAGAGAGGGCAGTTAGGTGTAATCCTAGTTCTCCGTTATTAATAGCTGTCGCAAACAATAAGCATGTTAAGCAAAGAAAAAGATACACTAAGACATTAAGGGCACTTCAGCAAGCATTGTCATTTGCGTGTTATTAACATTTCACTTTTTACTTAAATATAGATGAAGGGGTTTTGTATCCCCTTGTTCTCCCCCCTCACCAACCCGATCAACAATGGTAAACAGAAGAACAAGTTACTCTTACCTGGTAACGTTCTTTCGATGGGATGGTCCGACGACGTATTGCATATCTATGACAGGTAATGTCCACAGCTGTGCCGCTTCGGAAAATTGTCTGCGCCGATGCGCCATCCCCAAGGACCTCCTCCGGCGGCCGACGTCACCCGATGTGATAGGTAGGACGCACGACGCCCGTAGCCTCAGTTGTAGTTTTTCCCCCCAGAACGTGTGACGCCAGTTTTCTGCCAGTCAGACACACAATGCCGTGCGGAACGCAAGCTGCAATCGCATAAGAAATTCTGCAGCAGGGAAGGTAGGGAGGGAGCGATATGAATACGTCGTCGGACCATCCCATCGAAAGAACGTTACCAGGTAAGAGTAACCCCTTCTTCGAGGGGATTGGGTTCTCTGAAGTATTCCATATCTATGACAGACTGCCAAAGCAGTACCAAGCGAGGAGGAGGGAAAAGAATTTAGAACACAAATTTAGCATGCCCAATCAAATTGCGGAATAAAGGACTGCCTTGCCAAAGGCCAGATCCTGCCCTCGAATGGAATCGAGGGAGTAGTGACGTACAAAAGTATGTACCGAAGCCCAGGTGGCTGCATCACAGATGTGACGAATAGGAACACACCTCTGCAGGGCAGTAGACGCAGCCACACCCCTGGTAGAATGGGCCCGCAAGCCAGCCGCAGGGTCCTTATCCGCCAAGCGGTAACACTCGGAGATAGCTAAAATAATCCAAAGAGACAAAGCCTGTTTCATCACAGCTTATAATCCAACGAGACAAAGCCTGTTTCATCACAGCTTGTCCCAAACGCTTTCCAGCGTAACCAATGAAAAGTTGATCGTCCACTCTGACCCGGGACATGCGCGAAATATAAAAGCTCAACGCTCTCCTAGGATCAAGCCTATGGAGCCTCTCCTCTTCCTTACCAGTATGTGGAGGAGGATAGAATGCCGGAAGAACCACCTTCTGGCTCAAATGAAATTCCGAAACCACCTTCGGAAGAAAGGAAGGACGAACTCGAAGGACAACCCTGTCCTTATGAAACACAGTGAAGGGTGGCTTAACTGAAAGTGCCTATAACTCACTCACTCTGCGAGCGTAAGTAACCGCAACCAAAAACACAGTTTTAAGAGTTAACATTCTCAAAGGGCAAGAATGCAAAGACTCAAACGGAGCACCCATAAGAAACTTAAGAACAAGGTTCAAATCCCAACCGGGCACCAGAAAAGGTGACCGAGGGCACACATGAGTGAGCCCTTTCAAAAACAGAGAAATTAAAGGAATCTTAAAATAGGAACATTCTTCAGATGAGCGCTTAAATATGGACAGCGCCGCCAGGTAACCTTTAATGGTACCCACTTGCAAGCCCCTGTGGGCCAAGGAAAGCAAAAACAGACAGAACCATGGGAATGACACACTCAAAAGGATCCACATTCTTAACTCTGCACCAGTCGCAGAACTTACGGCAACGGTACAGAGACTTTGTTGCCGGCCGTCTGGCCGAGAGCAACACCTCCAACAAGTCTTCAGGGAGGTCCAAATCCTTATACCTCAACCTTTCAGAAGCCAAGCGTGAAGGTTGAGGGATCTAACCTCTGGATGGAGATCCTGACCCCCCCCCCCTCCCGTGAGAGGAGATCGTCTCGGTAGGGAAGACGACGTGGAGGGCAGATGGACAAGTCTAGAAGGTCCGGGTACCACGTCCTCCGGGCCCACGCCAGAGCAATGAGGATCATCCGGGAAGCGAACCTCCGTAACCTCCGCAGCACTTGTGGAATGACGGGGACTGGAGGAAACGCGTACAGCAGTGGGAATGACCACTCCACCACGAACGCGTCTCCTAAGGCTCCTTTTGGAGGAAATTCCCGCGAGCAAAACCTTTTGAACTTCCGGTTGACACTGGAGGCGAAGAGATCCACTTGAGGGGTCCCCCAAAGGGCGAAGATCTCCAGGAGAATCTCCTGAGCCAGCTCCCACTCGTGAGAGATCGAGCTCTGCCTGCTCAGAGCGTCCGCCGTCTCGTTGACTTCTCCGGCCAGATGAACAGCCGAGATCGAAACTTCCTGCTGGATGGCCCAGAATTCGAGCTGCATCGCCTCCCTGCTCAGCGGAAGTGACCCTGCCCTTCCCCCTTTTTGTTGAGGTAGTGCATGGCCACCGTGTTGTCCGTTAGAATCAGGACACTCTTTCCACGCAGTCGGCAGAAAAGCCTTCAGGGCTAGCCTGACGGCCCTCAGCTCCAACAGATTGATATGGAGTCTGGACTCCGACGGAGACCAATGACCGCTGACTGTCAACTCGTTGGCAGGAGCTCCCCATCCCTTGAGGGATGCGTCCGTCACGATCGTCACCTCAGGCCAGGGCAGCCAAAATGGGGCCACCTACATCAGATTGCCCTCGACGGCCCACCACAGAAGGTCCCGGGCCACCGAGGGCAGCACCTGAACAGGATCCGACAGCCTGCCGGAGGACTGAGACCACTGGAGCTTGAGTGCCCAATGCAAAGATCTCATCCGCAGACGAGCCTCTGGCACCAGAAGAATGCAGGATGCCATGAGGCCGAGCAGTCTCAAGAACTCGGACGCTGGGAGATCCTGGGCAAACTGAAACTTGTGCACCATCTGCTGAATGTGAAGAGCCCTCACCTGAGGAGGAAAACACTGCCCCAGGGACGTGTCGAGCACTGCTCCGATGTACTGGAGCCGCTGCGTTGGTGTCAAATGGGACTTCTTTAAATTGAGGGAGAAGCCCAGCCTGTGAAGGGAGTGGCAGGAGACGGACAGATGATCCAGGACTTGCTCGGCAGAGCTCCCCCTGATCAACCAATCGTCCAGGTGGGGGTAAACGTGAATTCCCCTTTCCTGAGATGCGCTGCCACCACCACCAAGAGCTTAGTGAAAACCCTCGGGCGGAGGGCAATCCGAACGGCAGGACCCGAAACTGAAAGTGCGAGTCGCCAACCGCGAACCTCAGGTGCTTCTTGTGCTTGGGATGGATCAGCACATGGAAGTAAGCATCCTTGAGGTCGAGAGACACCAACCAGTCCTGAAGTTGAAGGGCCTGGAGGACTTGAGAAAGAGTCACCATCTTGAACATGTCCTTCCTGAGGAGTTGGTTCAAACCGCGCAAGTCCATGATGGGTCTCAATCCCCCGTCTTTCTTTGAAATAAAAAATTAAAGGGAATACCATCCCTTGTTCCTCTCCGCTACAGGCACCAGTTCTATGGCGCCTTTCTCCAGCAGGGCTTGAATTTCCTGCGCAAGGAGCGGATCCGGACACTTCAAAGAGAGGTTCCCTGGTGGATTGTCGTGAGGCCTGTACCGAAAAGGAAGACAGTAGCCGTGGGTTATGATCTCCAGAACCCACACATCCGAAGTAATGGCTTGCCACTCTACAAGATGCTGCGCCAGCCTTCCCCCAACCGGCGAACCATGGGACCTGGCCTCATGACTGAGTGGTAGCGGCTGCGGCGTTGCCTGAGGGTAAAGAGGCAACTGCCCAAGCGGCCTTGGCACCTCGAGTACCTTTTTTTCCACCTCTGGCACTCTTACGATGGCCTCTTTGACTGCTAGCTCCCCTCGCTTTACTGAAGGACGAGTAATAGCGAAAGGAACCTCCCCTCCATTGCTGTCCCCTAGGATAAAAAGGCGGAGGTTGGTGAACTGCAGCGCCCAACGACTTTGCTGCAGCTTTGGAGGTCTGCAACCTCTCAAGGCTCTCGTCAGCCTTGAGTGGGGTGCCTAGACAAGTAGCAGGGGTCTCTACTGGCTGGATGGTATTTTCGCGACAAAGACTTGCCCACTGCCGGGAGACTCTCCGGAGCAGTCCAAGCCACCGCCACCCTTCTCTGCAGAGCCATATGAAAAGGCAAAACCGGGTCAGTGGGGGGACCGAGATCAAGGATGTCCGTGAGATCATCCTGAACGAACTCCCCTGGGGGAGCTGACCAACCCAAGTACTCGGTGACCCGAGACATAAGGCGCTGATATGAAGAATCGGCATGAGTGCCAGGCTCCGGCCTACAAAACTCCACCTCCGGAGAGGTGTCCAGTCCACTGGCATCATGCAGCGACTGCCGCAGATCATCAAACTGGCTATGGCCCGAGATAAGGTCATCTGGAACCGTAACCGGAACCAAGCCCCCATCAGAGCCTTCATCACCCTCTGAAATGTACTCCAGGTGGGCAGAGGAAGACCTCTGTGGACCAAAGCAGTGCCTGACCTTAGCCATAGCCTTTCTAGGGGCAAACCCCGTGCCACGGGGCCCCTCCGACACCACCGCCTCGAAAGGTGTTGAGGGCGGCGAACGAGTCGGCGTCGACAGAAAAGGCGTTGACGTCGAGCGAATCAGCGTCGACGTCAGCTGCAGCGCCACCAGCATCGGTGGCGTCCACACAGGCCTCGAAGCCGGAGCTCCGAGCGTGTCTCTCGACGACCTAGGTGCCGACGGCGTCGACAACCCCCTCGGAGGCGGAGCCTCGAGAGAAATCGTCGACGACCTCGGCGCCACAGGCGTCGACGTCTTCTTCGAAGACGGCACAGGATCACGCGGTCTCAAGCGCGTCGAGGACCGGGACCTAGAACGAGAACGGCTACCCTGGTCCAAGCGGGACCTCTCCTGCGAGCCGTGCCGACCACCCGAGCCCGAAGACGTACGGGCGGTGTCTCTCCACCGGTGCCGACAGACCCCACTCGGAGGCGCGGACGGACCGGTGCCCTGCGATTCAAGAATCGCCAACATCATCTTCCCGAAGGAAGCCCATTCCTCCGGTGTCGCTTGCATGGTGGGATAAGCGACCCGCCGACGGGCGGAGTCCTCGGAAGAGGACGGGGAAGGCGAACGATGCCGGCACTTCCGGGAATGCCTCGAAGAGGCAGAGGAGTGGCGAGACGGACTCCTGGAAGGAGACCCACCTGACCTCTGACGACGCAGAAAGTCGCCTCTCGAATCATCCGTCGAAAGCCCCGCAGACCTCGACTTCCTGGGCTTAGACACCCTACCTACTGACAACTTCTTCTTGCGCTCCCGCAAGGCCTTGGCCGTGAGCGAATGGCAGTCGACAGTCATCCGTGTCGTGGGCCTCCCCGAGGCACCAGAGGCAGGCGTCATGCAAGTCCGTTACTGTCATCTTGGACCCACAGTCCCCGCATTTCTTGAAGCCCGGACGCAGGGTTGACGAGGTAGACATCGTTCACGAACAGCTTTACACAAAAACCAAACAGGTTCAAAGAACCGAGAAGAATACAACAAACTCCAAAGAGTCGAGGCGTACCGAGATTCACAAAGTGAAAACGTTCGCGGAAAAAACGGAACTGAGGCTACGGGCGTTGTGCGTCCTACTCATCACATCGGGTGATGTCGGCCGTCGGAGGAGGTCCTCGGGTACGGCGCATCGACGTAGGATGCAGAAAATTTTCCAAAGCAGCACAGCTGTGGACATTACCTGTAATAGATCTGGAATACGTCGGAGGACCCCAATCCCCTCGAATTGCAAATATTCTACTTTTACTTCCCCATGACTGTATTTTCATTTATATCTTTAAACACTGATTAAAACCGTAAGCGCATACCCCAAAACCATGCAGTTGTGAAATCAGGGAGTTGGGGGGGGGGGGGAGCGAATACAAGAGAAATCAACAAATCACCTCATTTATTACACAGATTCCTAGAGAGACCTGGTTTATTCAGACTTATACTCCAACGTTTCTGTACAAAATCAAGGATCTTTCTCCTGCGCTGCTTTGCCCTCTGGACAACACAAGAAAAGCTTTCTCCAACCTGGGTTCTCTGAAACAGTAAAGGCGCGTGGGAATAATTATTTTGTGGAAGAGTTTTTGTGCTTGCAGCCGAAATGAGGGCTCTTTTCTATTGGCATTTCTGTTCTGGGTGCATTGGACATTGGGTCTGGAGTTACATCCCTAACCTCTATGGGATAGCCACCTATCCCTAAAGACCCAACTGACATAGATCACACCCATTTTACAGGGTGTAGACTGCAGAAAAGCCCCATCAAAACTCAGTCAATTTTATTAACTTTAATTTGGACCAACATTCGCCTCTTGGGAAAATAAAATGCATTTTTATATACTTTCAAGTGGATACTGCTTATTTCAAATTAATAATGTATTCCTCCAACTAATTCCCTTGATTTACCCCCCCCCCATTAAGATATGTACACTATCCCCTTTGCAAAAGAAACTGTTATTCACCATAGTGACTACTGTACTCCTAGTCTATAGTCCCCTTTCCTCTAAATTGAAGGAGTTCATCCCACATGGACGGGACCGGAGCATGTTTTGCAGCACAAAACTAACTTCACTAACAAATTGGAAACATGCAAGGGCATGCCTGCCCATGCTTAGTACTCCCACCGTCATTGCCAGTCAGTCCTTTGTCCGCTCGAAAGCTACACAGCAAAAAATGTACGGGGAGACTGCGGGTGGATTGAATGGGGAAAATGGGATTATAGACAGAGCACAGTAGTCACTACGGGGAGTAACTTGTATACTCCTGCATCCTGTCCCCTTCCCTCCATAAAGATAGATTGTATAGCATGAAAACTTCAGGGTGGACAAGAATCACTAACGATTAGCAAACAGATTCTGCAGGACTGTCTGCCTCAAGCAAGCATCGGCTCTGATGCTATTACCTAGACAATCGTACCTGTAGAAGGTGAAGTCAGTGGACTAAGTGGCAATCTTACCTTCCACATCCCAGGAAAAATGGTGCTGGAAATCAACCAGCCGTGGCTTGAGCGTGGATGGTGCAAGTCCCCTGGGAAACACTTTTGAAGGCGATAACAATGGACTGTACCTGAAACCAGCCAGCTGGCTGTCGTGGCCTTGGAAGTGTGTGCACTAGTGCGCTGTATCCAAAAAGTAACAAACAGGGGATCTCACTTTCTGAACCTTTTCGTTCTGTTAATGTATAATGTAAGCATCCTCCCGAAATCAAAGGATGAAGAACCGTGTCTGCATGAGATTGAGGATGGGAAAAAAGTTGGAAAGAACCACCTCTAAATTTATGTGGAAAGACGACACCACCTTATTAATTAAAACTGGATGGGTTCTTCGAACCACCTTGTAGTTGTGAAAGACAGTATATGGCTCAGAAGCAAAAAAGGCCTGCCTCTCGCTCACCCTCCCCTCAAAGAGCTACTAAAATGTCTCCTTTCGCGAAAAACAACTCTGTAGAGGGCAATGGCTCAAAAGTTTTATCATTCAGGGAAGCCAAGACATTGTAAAGGCACCATATTGGGTGAGGCCTTTTAACAGGAGTGTAAAACCTCATCCCTTCCAAATGACCATGAACGACAGTTTGAAGAGGAAAGAGCCCGTTTGAGTGCTATGGTACGGCCCAATAACCGCCAGGTAGGAGCATCAGGATTCCAAAGAGGTGCAATGATGTTGAACATAAAGGACAAAGTCATTCAGATAGCAGGGTTGATCCAGTTGTCCAGGGACCTGTGAGAACATGAACCAGTTGCAACTGTGAATGCCTTTCAAGCCTCCTGAACAACTCCAGCAGAAATACCTGGATGTCCTATGGTAAGCTGCTCGGGAACCATGCAGCTAAGTTGAGCAATCAAGGGAGGGGCAGAGAACCATGCCCCTTTGCTGATGAGAGATAATGGGGAGCAGGAAGGGGAACTGGGCCTTCCAGGCAGGCCTTCATGAGGTCAGAGGACTAGAAGTGAGCTGGCCATTGCATCTTTACCCAGTGAGTGGATTTTTTTGCTCTTGGCGAACTTCACAAGAAATAAGTTAAGGTATTACAGGAAATGCATAGCGGGGCATGGAGTCCCAATAAATCGGTAGCACATTGCCCAAGGAATTCAGGAATCTCCCATTCATGGTTCGAGTAATTAAGTCTGCTTAAAAGATCGGCTTTCGTGTTGACAACCCCCAGGAGATAGACTGCCTTGAGAGACATACCTTGTTAGATGGCCCACTCCCAGATCGACACCTGCCATGTGGCGCAGGGACAGAGATGTGCCCTAACCCCCTGCTTATTCAAGTAGGACAAAGAATTAGAAATGTCCTTCTGAATGAGGATCCACTTAGCTTGGAGTACTGGCTTGAAAGATCATTCTAAAAGATTGATGTTAAGGAGCTGTCGCATGGACCATAGTTCGTGCACCACAAGAACGTTCAAGGTCGTTCCCCATGCACGATGAATCTCTGACAACGCATTAGTTTAGGTAAAAGTTCCTGAAAGATGCAACAATGTGTCTCGTTTTCAGCGAGCATCTTCAACACAGCACGCACGCTGCGATCAGGCCAAATAGCCTTTGGAAACCACAGGCCGATATGATATGTCTCATCTGAAAACGAGCGAGTGATATGTCCCTGCTCAGAGGAGAAAAATACTGTCAGCCTGAGAGTCCTATACAAACACAGACACATAGGCCTCCAAATTCACACCACAGGGAATTTCTCAAAGATGATGGAAAATCTGTGGTTGAATAGTTTGCCCACCAGACATTAAGCAGAGGCAAAGCTCCAGGGCAGATGGTGCACTCACCAGCCAATCGTCCAAGTGAAGCTATACATGGCCCCCCCACCCCCGAGCGGAAGGATGCAGGCTACTGCGTTCATCAGCTTGGTGAAATCTCTTAGGGTCGCACAGAGCCCCTTAAATGCAAGGAAACATTAAGGTATGCCTTACATCTGTACAAGTCAAGCAGTTTATTCTCCTTGTTCAGCAGCAAAGCTGATGAATGGAGGACACTAGAAACAGCTGGTTTCTAGCTGGTTTGGCTAAGAGAGAGGCTGTATGCAGCTTTTCCGAGGGGAGTGGCCTGTATCAAACGTCTAGACTTATGTTAGTAGGCTGCAAGGAGTGAGGTTTGCCACATTTTGAGTGCCTTGGCCAAGTCGTCCCTTTGAATATGTAACCCTAAGCAAGTAGATGTTCATAGGGTAAAAACCACAGAGATCTCCAGCTTCCTGGTGGGTTTCTTTCACAGCGGGAACTCGCATTCTATCATGAAAGGCCTTTGCAGAGTGTGGTAGGTTATCCTCGTTTTGCTCTAAGGGTCTATCCAGTAGAGGGTCATGAGGGCCATGAGGAGTAATATGCACCAGAGAGGTAAAAGACTGTCATAGTAGCTACTGTAACCTTAGGCAGTGCAATAAGAGAAGAGGCCTGCAGGAGCAATGAGCTCTCAGATGAGGCCCGTAAAGTTACCTGCCTTCAATTTGTATCAGAGTGTCTGGAACTTGCCAAAAAGAATATGCAAGGGCGGCTTGAGAGACAGGAGGATGCGGCAGATGTAGTGTTCCATAAACTAACTTGTGTAGAGCAGCAGGAGTTCATGATGCTGTTGCTGGTATCCAAGGAGGGTACCAGTGCAATGGGGTCCAAGAGGATAAGGGAGCAGAGGAGATAAGTTGTGTGCTAGTCACTTGTTTGCCAACCCAGGTGGGGGAAAGGAAGGTTGGTGGCAGGGGCACTTGAGAGAGCCCTATCCTCTGGAAATGGATTTTGCAACCAACTCACTTGGTGTTCACCTGACTGAGGATCTGGTATCTGAATCGTTGGGCCCTCCCCAGCCAAAGGCCTTGTCATGGGAATCTAGCACAATGAGTCCTTGGATGAGTACGAGCACTCCTTGCCATTTTGCACTGAAGAATAACTGCTTTCACCTACCGGCATGAAGATGCTTAACATAGGTCTCATTGGATTCTAAGGGCAGATCCGATTATCAGGAGCAATGGAGAGGTATGGAAGTACCCTCAGGTTCCCTTGGAACATAGCCTTGTGCTAGATACAGCAGCGCATTTGGCCTGCAGGCTGGTAGAAGCCTTCATGGTGTTAGTGCCACCCCAGAAGGTCTCAGAGGATTCGAAGTACCACCCCTCATGCTGCAGTCCCAAGAAAGGGGTCAGTGTGCTTCTTAACAACAACAAGAATCACCCAACAGGTACTTCTACCGGCTTAGCCTTTGAAGGAAATCACGCGCAAACCTAAAGCTACACAGTGCATGCAAGCATCCCAATCGTGGTACGAGCCTGACAACTGAGGAAATGACTGTCCAAAGCTGGGAGGATTCTGACACAGTAGGAACACCTACTAAATCCTAAATGATCACCGGCATACTACGGTAGTGAGTGATCAGGGAATCCGAGTTAATCTCAATAAAAAGACAAAAAACATGTTGGGGAAGCTGCACGACAAACAAATATGCTGCCTGGTGCAAGGCATACAGTACTGTAGAGCAGTTAAAAGGACCGACTGGCAAGGCCGGTGGGAGGAATCTGCATGGGCGGGCATGACCAGGCACAACACCCTTGTGTGCTTCCAATTTTAAGGAGAAGTTAGTTGTGCAGAGCAAAACAAAAGGCTCCGTTCCTGTCCTTATGGGATGGACCGTCATCAATATGGACGAAAAGGGACGTGATGTAGGAGTGATATTTAACTTTAAAAGAGTAGGCAGGCTTAGTTCTCAATCCTCTTCCACCCCCTCCCAGTTAACTCAGACACGATTCCCCTGTGTGTACTTTTCAAACTAGGTTTTAAGTTTTTATATTTTATTTGCAACATATTTAAGTTCACACCATACACAGGAAACTACACCTTTATAGGAGTCTTACTTTCAGTACTCCTTACCAAGCAAACATTGTATCACTATAAGCTACACATGCATAAATAAGATCGATAACTCACGCTGTTGATTTCTTTTGTCACTTGCATTCTTCAATGGTAGGCACACAGGACAATCATGTCTTGTGCAATTCTTCCAGTGCGAGATGATTTGTCGTGATGAGGCGCAGTGGGCAACTGTGATAAAATGCATTTATTAATAAGGGAAACGATCCGCTTTCACATAATCCAATTACTGTCAAGCTTATGAGTTAACTTTGGTTAAAGGATATTCTATGAGGACAAACTGTGCAAGTCAAATTAGAGGAGCATCTTCTAGAGTCTATATTTCATGAATTTTGTGTGTGGACGCATGGTAGAAAATGCAGGATAAAACTTAAATGTAGTGTCCCTCACGCCATTATGAACTATAGTAACTGAGCACAGCAGGATCACCTCAATTGATATGCAATAGTGTTCATAACCCTCCTAGCCCACTCTGCTGCCATCTATTCGGGAGTACAGTAAGCTCTCGGCTTTCACCAAGTCTAAAGTGGATGTTGTGACTAGCAGGATTGCAACCGGCAGCTCTCCAGAAATGTTAGACTAAGACGCTCCCATGATCCCTCGCAATTGACTTTGCCAACTAGGGCTGATGCAAGTTATAGTCCAAAACATTTGGAGAGACAAAAGGTTGTTTGACTCCTGGTCTAGGAAGAGATTTGTGTAACACATTACAAATGTTACAATAGCCTGGGTAGAAGGCACTTACCGGGCTAATACATTGTATGGCATGGGAGCAGGCATCTGTTGAGCTCAAGGCAAATCAGATTTGTGCCTCGCTCCCTTATCTATACCACCATTTGCCCATTGTTTCATGTTTATTACAGACCTCCATCACATACAGAATCCCATTTGGGTTGCAATTACATTACACTTCAGTCTTGGGGGCTTTAGTATATTCATGGACAATACACATTGGGTGTGCTTCCCGAAGATCTCTTGGGCACCATTGTTTTCAGAGGGCTTATCCGATTGGCCAACCATGTAACTCATGAGAGTGGGGATTCCTCAACCTCCAATTTTAACAAGTACCAGCCAATTTACCTTTCTTGGACCAACCCTTTTCAGAGTCTGAGGCTAGTCTCAAAAAGAAGAATATTCTTGGACAAAATCTGTTTTTTCAATTCCCAATTAATGGGGATGACCGGGCCATGAAAAGTAGAAAATCTTTGCTTGTCCACGGGCAAGGCCAACACCCCGGAGTGAATCCATACATTGCACTTTTATACTTTAGTATGCTTGCGTGTAAGAACTTAAAATACAAAGAAACTGTAAACATGCATCATAAAATAGTTGATGTTGGTTTAGTTCTAGCTTTGTATTCTGAAACAGTACAACTGAAAGTCTACTTGGATTTAGCATGGCCCTAAATTTAGAGTCATCCTAAAAAACTATTTACTACGGAATAATTTCTCATAACAAAAGATAATTCAGAAAGAGAATTGCACAATCAATAGTAACTTATTGATATAGAAAAATAGTTTTCTTTACATGAATACCTCGATGTGGTGCAAGTATGAGCAACAAAAAGATTGCGGAGGCACTGCGGCGCGGCAGCGAATGTGGTCGTGAGCCACTATCTCTGCCGGGGCCGCCAGTATCCTGTGGACAAAATATTGTTTCCTGCTGGAATCCCACATTAGAAAAAGTGTCGGAGCAGAACGTCTCTGTTACACAGTGGGCAGTTTATGCTGCTACGTTGTTCGGGAGTCCCGCAAAGACCGGGAGAGTAGGAGACCGGGTCAGGTGACATTCTGCAGCAGTTACCGGAGCAGGAGCTGCGTGGACCCCTGAAGCCCGGGGGTAGGCTGGTGCTACGACGACTGAGACATAAAAAGTGCAGCACGGCACCAACGTGGACTTACTCCTACGCTGAGGACAGCACAGTGATGGTAGGCAGCGCCTCGCTGGGCCCCCAGCACAGACTGGAAACACACGGTGTGCCAGCCTGCGGCGGTGACTGAGGACTGAAGAGCTTCTGCAGGAACGGATACTGAGACCTGCGAGACCTGGCACACAAGACCATGACTGGTAGACGGAAGGGCCCATATATTGGAGGGTACAGGGGGCCAATCAACTCACTGGCTGAGTGGACAGCAGTGGTGGAGGGGCACACTGCAAGAGTCTGTGGCTAGGCAGCAGCTGTGCTCTCGTGGCGAGTGGGGTGGGTGCTGTGCCCTGCTATAGCGTAATGACAGTCTGAGTGTTAGCCACCCCATCCCACATTGGAAATCTGGGGAGCCGTGAACACTTGCAAGGGGATCTCGCCGGGGCAGCTTAGCCTATACGCCTCATCTGCTGGGGGTGTGCAGGGGCACGACGGGTGCTGCTGGCTCCTGCAATCAAGGATATCCTTAGAGCCCGCTATAGGGACCACTGGGGGCACACAGACTAGGGGCATAGAACAAGATGCAGCTGGGAGAATTAAAGGCCTGTGTACGACCGGCAGTTGAGAAGCGCTGAGAACAATTACACAAAGTAGGCAGCAAACCGGGCTCTCCCGATGGTGAATAATACTGCAGGGCACTCTCTATCGACTGCTTCACCTACGAACATTAATGCTGGCACTATGCTTCATTTGTTGGGGGTCTGTGGGGGCAGGACAGGTCCCGCAAGCTCCGGCAATCAAGGTGTTGGGGAGAATTCTCTGTTTAGGCAGAATTTCCTAACCTAGTGAGTCCCCCCAGCAGCTTTGCTGGATTTTTGGGGTTTATTTTTTTCTCCTGCAAGAGTGAGACTCTTTTACCTTCACTCTTGGGCATGATTTGAGTGTGTTTCTTTGAATCTAGATGTGTTTAATGGGCTATGGGGTCTTTTACCCCATAGGGCTTCATGTGTTTTTGTGATGTGTGTTACACAGCACCCTCAGTGCAGTGACACAGGGGTGTAATAGTGACCCCCCAGTATAGACTTCATACCCTGGGACGGACTACCGTCTCCCAGAGCATGTAAAGTCACCATTGACTTTACTAGTCTTAAATTCTGAACAGAACCAGTACAAACCATCATATTGTGGACGTACTGGCTGGGCAATTCGATTGCCCCAGGGTCTGTTAGTCGAGGGGGCACGTCTCCGTCCCCCCTGATCGGGTTTTGGCTGGTGGCAGTGGATACTACTTTTTATATTCAACCGCGAATATTTTCCTATGGGATTTCCCATTGTTTTAGGCTACTACCTTTAATTATTTACGGTAGCCTCGAACATGCCGCCGGTTTATTTAATTAATATTAATTCTCCAGTTGGTATTTTTTTGCCAAAACTTGATTCTAAAATGGCGTTTGTGTTCTCTTCTGTGACTCCAACCCAAGTCGAGCCCTTTGTTCCACTTTTTTGCGGGCTTCTCCACAGAAGCCCTCCAAAGTGGTGCCACTGTGTCTGGGGTACTTAGGAGGGGTGGAGGGGAATTTAGGCACCCTGGACTGAGTTGCCTATGCAACTCAAGTCGCACTCCGTCCTGATTGGCCCAAGTAGTGAGCCGGCCAGCTCACCACTTAGCATGTTTGAGTGACAGCTAGGCTGAGTGAATGGGGGTTTGCTGCATAAAAGCAGGGCTTTGGGGACTGGAACTTCAGAAGTCGCCACAGGACCTAAGAATCCGAGGAGGGAGAAGCTGAGCCGACCTGCCACGACACCACCACCGGTAGAGCCCTGCTGGACTGCCTCACCACTTTCCCCAACGACAGAGGAGATCTCCCGCCGGAGAGTCTTCTTCCTTTGACTGGTGGGGATAACCAGTTTCACCGTCTTTTCGCTTTCTCGACGTATCTCGTGGCCGCCTTGCCTGTGCCAAGCACCCCGGCAACCGGGATACCACGTTTTACCCAGACCGTGAGACAAAGGTACCACCTTTAACCGGAAAACTCTGCGGCTGGTTTCTGCCCTGGTAGTGCAACGACCTTCATCTTTCCTCCAAGTCGAGATCTTCTCTTCCCCTGGACGACGACGCAACTTGCACCCACTACCAGGAACAACTGCCACCGCTGGAGGATCCTTCCCACTTAAGGTACCGTGTACCGCCTGGCTTCCCTTGCTACCGACTGTACGGGGTAGATTTAGCCCCCGGCTTTCGAACCTGGGACACCTTGGCTAAACTTTTCTAAGCCTTTCACAACGCTTTTCTGAACCCTCTGCAAGACTTTCTAAGCCTAGTGTAACTGTGTGATCTTGGGCGCATTTGTGCTCTGCTCTCTCTAAGAGTGGGCCCAGCCTTTGGACTTTGGCTCACCAGTGACTTTTTGCTCTCTGCCTTGTTAACAGTGTTCTGGAATCGTAGAGTGGTGTACCTTTTCATATTCTGTCTTCCCCCTCCCCCCCCTTTTCACAAACTTATTAGAGTGCAATCTAGTTAAGCGCTCACCTCTGTATGAAAATAAGTGGTGTTTTACTGTGATTTTCTAATAGGGAAAAAGGGGTGTATATATCATAATAGTAACTGTGTTTAGAATATTTTACAATAAGAGTGCTGGAGTGTTTCAACTGTGTGTTTTTAAATAAATAATTATATACTTTGATACCAAAGCTCTGGTCGGTGTTTGCTTGTATTATTGTATCCGAGTGCCTATTGAGTATACTTTGCATACTGCCTAACTCTCTTGAGGGAAGTCTGACTGCTCAGCCACAGCTACCAGGTAAACCTGGGTGGTACAGACTGCTACCAAGTGGGTTTACTGCCAACACCTGTAGTCTTAAATCTTTTGCAGTGTTCCCTAAGGGAACTGCACAGGTTTCTGGCTAACACAAGGACATCCACGGATCCCATTATAGGCGTGTCCAGGGGGCACACGGGCAGAAGCATAGAGCAAGATGCAGCTGGGGCAATTAAAGGCCTATGTTCCGACTGGCAGTTAAGAAGCGCCCAGAACAATTCCACACTGGACTGGCAGTGCACCCAAGAGGGAGGAATCCCTCCACAGGGTTCCCCATACCAACAGAGGAAACAGGCAAAGGGAAGTGCTATTAGACACCAAGTTTGAAATATCACACAGCCGCCAAAACACCTCACTGGCACGGATGGGGCAGAGGACCCGGAAGTAACGACTGTCTGTGGCCGCACACTCCTTTCACTGGCCCCTACCTGCTGTATCTGAGCGGTCGTGTGCACCACAATTCGTCGCCGTGCAACTGGGGTCGGGCACGCAAACTCCAGTGAAGGACAAAGCCAGGGCTTCAACTTTGAATCGATCAGTAAACAGTGAGCAGCCCACCGCCCTCAGTGGCCACCCCACACCAGCAATGCCTGGCGCATGAGGAGAGATGCAGGCAGCACAGATCTTTTTCACTGACATTATGAGAGACACATGGTAGTCTAGATCCTCCAAAGAAAAAAATGTATGGCCTATTTATGGAGGGGTTCTTCCTCTGGCAAGATCTTTGGAAGCTTGCATCAAGAGAAGCAAAACAGCACATCTCAGACTCTGAAGATACGCTCAAGCGCATGGAGAAGTGGCTGGCAGCAGACTCTCAGATATTCGCACAACTGGAGAGTAGGGCCGAGGACAGTGAGGGGAGTCAGGGCTAAACAAACTTCACATCTTAGGCGTGCCAGAGAGAGAGCTCTTCCTACAATGCTGGCTGACGGATCTCATTGCCCAGAAGAAAATCTACAACTTCTTTTCTATTGAGCGAGCTCAGAATCCCTATGGGCCAGCCCGTTCCTTGTGCTGCTCCTCGCACTATTATTGCCAGACAATTGAATTACCGGGATTGAGATGCTCCGTTATAGATGGGAGGGCCACTGGTACCATGACCTACAATGGCCATCAGATTGGGTTTTTCCCGGATGATACCAGAGGTCCAAAAGGCACGTCAGTCCTTCGACTCGGCAAATAAGAAATTGGCCTCGCTGGGTATCAAATTTTCCTTGTTCTTTCCTGCAAAATAGAAGATATATCACAAGGGTGAGGTCCAGCTCTTCAACAGCCCCAGGGAGGCAAGAACCCGGCTGGAAACTCGGATACTGTTAATACCAGGACTCCAGGTGCCCAATGGAGGGGGGGTGTGGGGGGGTGGCGACCATGGCCGGAGCCGGGGTCATCCCTGGTTCTATTTGACACAATAGCCTCAGAAACACCCTGCTGCCACGGTAGCCGCTCTGCAGGCATAGGCTGAAACGCTGCCAGGCCAGTGGGGACCTATACAAACCAACTTCCTTGAGCAGGATCCAATTCTTGGGTGGTCTCTGGTGGGGGGTATGGGGCTGTATGTACTGCTGCAGTGGGTACCCTGAACAGGGTTGCAATGGTTTTTCTGTGTACGTTTGATGTGGTGTTTGGGCGACATGTGCTTCTGGTTGGGGAGAAAGTACAGGGAGGGGTTTAGGGGTGGTTCCAGTTGTTGCTCCATTTGGTTTGTTGCCTTTCTTGGGTCATCTTGGTATGGGGCAGAGCCCTGGGGAAGAAAATGCCAAGGGGAGTTTGAGGGAGTGGGCGGGTGGTAGTTTGCCTCACAGTATCCTGGGCAAAATTCTATGTGGGTGATGGCTCATGAAGGGGTGGTTTCGGTCCTGACTTGGAATGTAAATGGGTTGTGCTCCAGCATCAAACGCAGGCTTGCGCTCCAACTCATTAACAGATGAAGGGAAAAGGAAAGCCATCAAAGCAAGCAACCTAATAGAACATCTAACTCACAAAACCATCCACAACCAAACTGGACAAGGCAGACCTAGACGGAAAAACAGAGCTGCTACATAAATGGATCGCTGATACAATCAACAGCATCTCACCGGAAAAGTAATTCACCCCTAGAGCAATGGCAAAACAGTTCATCCCACTACTCAGCATTATGAAAAAGAAGACCAAGAAGCTGGAACTAGAATGGAGAAAAGAATATGAACCACTAGGAAAACAAAGACTCTGCTGGTAACAGACAGGGAACATTAACCAATACAGGCAACACAAGGGACCGCATGGCACCTGACCCGGTAGATGGGGGGCCCCCCAACAAGAAAAACTCAGGGAGGGACCCAAATCCCATTACTTAACCATCTATAGCCTGTGGGTGGGGGGGAGCCCACCTCAACCAATCATGCCAGCGGGAGGCCAACTCAACCAATCATGCCCGAGGGGGAGGCCATCTCAACCAATCATGCCCGAGGGGGAGGCCAACTCAACCAATCATGCCCGAGGGGGAGGCCAACTCAACCAATCATGCCCGGGGGGGGGAGGCCAACTCAACCAATCATGCCCGGGGGGGGGGGCCAACTCAACCAATCATGCCCGGGGGGGAGGCCAACTCAACCAATCATGCCCGGGGGGAGGCCACCTCAACCAATCATGCCCACATACCGCTAGAATCTACAGGGGAAAGATACCAACCTGAAGCGCCCGTCGACTAGACTACCACATTATATCCAACAAAGGACGGTCAGTCCAAAGCAAAAAGGTAGAATTTTTTCTTATTTTTTTCAAAACCCACTAACCCGACTCTAAAACCGTAATTTTTTTCTGCATACACTTCAGCAACGCAAACAACCACAGATCTGCACGGCTATCCGCATGCACTACACCACACTGCAACAACATACAAACAACCATTCACAACAGCACATGGGAATTGGACCGACGCGTAAATCGCACCCAAGCTCAGCTAACGGTGCAAACCAAACTGAAGCTGCCACCAGGACATCACAACTCTCAATTTACCTATTCCTGCTATAGCCTACTAACCGCCTCCCACCCCCGCCCCCTTCACACACTCCTTTTCAGATCCATAAGAGTGCCAAGAGACGACTCCGGTGGTGATAGTGCGCCGTACAAGTACCCTTTAACATTAACATTTGGCTGGAGGATGAGATAAGTCATATGGATTCTCTGGATCTTCAAGCACTATCTATTTGGACTGGAGAACATGAAGTGCTGTGCTTGTATAACATCTATAACAGGCCAACAACACTCTTCTCCGGGAGCATATAAATTCCAATAATTGTCAATTTCCTAAAAATAATCATATTGTTTTGGTTGGGGGACTTCAATCTTCAGAATTAACCTCTTAAGGAGTTGGTGGAACTTTGGGATGATCAAGATCAGGCATGGGAAATCCCATCCCCGATAGCCACTTGTCCCTTGAGAACACACCATTTGGCCGTAGAAATAAAATAAATGAATTCATATTTCGGTTCCTGCAAGAATAATCAAAAATACATTTCTGAATAAGCCAGGCTGGTACAACCCTGCATGTCATTCGGCCAAACAGGAAATTAAATGCAAAACCCTCCCTGAGTGGGGAGAGGCCAAAACTGCATTTACTATGGGCAAAGTGTATAATCATGACAAATGCCAAAACAAGAGTTTATTCAAGGAACATTGTGCGCCCATCAATTTGGGTATTGTCCCCTCTTTTGGAAGTTGATATCAGACAAAGAGCTGAATAGGGATCAGTCCCTGCAATGCTGTATTAATGAGGATAACTGGTGGTCGTATTTCTCAGACTTATTTTAGGACTGCCCCCGCTCTTCGACTTAACCCTGTTTTTCCCTCTGCTCATTGTATCCTGTAGATGAGGTGGTTGTTAAGCTGCAGGTCCTGATCTTATTCCCATAGACCTGCCAAGGACGAGGTGGACATTTGGGCCCCAGAACTTTGTAAGGTCTTTAATGCCATTCTTTGTAAGGGGGAAAATTACAACTTCCTGGTGTTTGGCCGTGATTCTCCCAATGTATAAAAAAGGTGAAAGCGATTTTCCAGGCAACCATCAGCAGATTTTGTTGCTAGATAGCTTTCCCCAAATAGCTTTCCAGCGCTATTTGGGAATATTATCTTAGAGCACCTTCAGGAATAGGCAGATGGGGAACGTGTGATTAGTGACCTACAAGCTGCTTTCAGGAAAAATAAGGGTACGATAGACCAGTGTTATGTTTTCCTTGTTGATTCAAAAATTCAGTCTGTTAGGCAGAATTATATGCAGTACCCTTTGGGAACACCACACAAAATTAAGACTACAAATGACAGTACAAATTCACCTTGGGTACAAGCCTCTACTACACAGTTAAAGTGGTAGCAGTAGCGGAGCAGCCAGACTTAACTCAAGAGTAAGTGAGCAGTATCAGATAGTTACACAAAGGACAGCAATCACTATGATTCAGGCAAACACTGACTCAAGGTTTCCAAGTAAAAGAATATACATTTATTTCACTCTTCAGTTGTATAACATTACACTATTAGAAGCAAGTTAGAAATCACAACCTTAATACACCACTTTCCTTGAATTCCAGACAACCTAAGCTCACAAAATGAAGTGTGAGCAAAATGGCATTCCAGCAATTCAAAAAGGAGGGAAAGAAAGTTATTAGAAATCAACTCAAACCAAACGGTAAGTACTCAGGGCAATTGAACACGAGGAACTACAGTGATGAAATCAGTTAGAAAAGGCTTAAGGCCAAAGTCAATGGGTCCAAAGTCTTTTACTCAAGATTACACAGTACAGGGTAGTTCACGGTAAAGTTCGTGGCACGGTTTCTGGACAAGGTTGGCTGAGAGAAAAGTTAGTTCAAAGAGAAGAGAAGGACAAGCCCTCGGATTGGAGAAAGATTTCAAACACTTTCACTGCGGTTAAACGAAGCGAGCAACCGGATTTGCACAGTACCTTAAAACGGAGAGGGAACTGTAGCTGGGGCGGATGTTCCTGGTAGTTCCTGCAGGCTCACGGTTCCTGAAGCGACTGTCGGACTGACAAGAAGTAGGAAGAAGGGAGGGTCCTGCACTACCCAGGGAAGAAACCAGCAGCAGAGCAAAGCAACGAATAAAAGGTGCGCTCCTTAAAACCCAAGCAGGGTCGGACCTTCCTGGCTATCCGGCCCACTGTAGCTCTGTACAGTGAATTAGACCAGAGGAGGGGTCCTGGCTTGCAGTTTGGGCGAACTGGTTGGTCCCACCAGCTCAAGGGAAGAAGCATCCTGGAGGATCTTCTCTGTCGTCGGATTCTAAAGATTCGGACCTGCAGCAGGGCTTCACCGGGGGTTCAGTCGTTGTAGGGGTCCTCTTCTGTCAGTTCCTCGTTGGTTCTTTCGTTCTAGTGGCGACTCTGCCATTCCAGTCCCAATGACCTGCTTTTTATGCAGTTTTCATCCATTAATACAGCCTGGCTGTCGATCACACAGCAGGGTGGCTATCCTGGCAAGGACAGTCCCCTTAGCCAATCAAACAGGAGTGCGACTTGGGTTACCAAGGGAACCCATGGCAGGGGTCCGAAGATCCCTAACTCACATCCTGCCTACCCAGACTTTCAGGTGCCTTAAGGAGGGCTTCTGTGCAGAAGTCCCCAAATAGACAGCAAACAAAGGAATCATCCCCAGTTTAGCGTGCAGAGAAAAAAACGAGAAAGACTTTAAAAAAAAGAAATGGCGAATAAACCCAACCGGAGCCCAAATAAAATGTATTTGGTCGAGCTGGTTTATGTTCGAGGCTAATATAATAGCCTGAAACAATACCATGGTTATATAAGATAACCGCGGTAGAAAAGTTAGGGTAGTTACCACTGCCACCAGCCAAATCTTGATGTAAAGGGAGCGAAACAATGCTCCAAGAGACAGACAAAAAGGGATAAGAATTAACCCTTTCCAATACTCCATGTAAGATGGTTTGTACTGGGTCTGTAGTTTAAAGTGACTATCATAAAGTTAATGGCAACTTTATCTTTTCTGTGGGACAGTAGTCATCCCCAGAAAATAAGTCTTTGGGAAGTCTCAAAGACAACCCTGTGTCACTGCACTGAAGGTGCTGCGTAACACTTGAAAAATATGAGGCCCTTGAGTAGGTGAGGCTCCAGTGCTCAAGATCACACAAAAAGTAGAAATACACACAGCAAAACACATGTAAGAGTGGGAAAAAGGATCACACTCTTACCAGGTAAAAAAAATAAACCCTAGAAATCCAGAAAAGCTGCTGAGGGACTCAGTAGATGAGGGTAATTAGCCATTTATGAGAATTCTCCCTAACAATATACAAGAAATTATAGACGTTTTATTGGGAGAGTGCAAGACTATCCTAAGATGGCATTTGAGAAATATCCTGCCTTATTTTATGTGGATGACGCAGTTCTGATATCCACAACACCACAAGGATTGAAAAAGTCCATCTACTTTCTTGAACAAATGCAATGAGCTGCAAATCAGCCTGAACATCGATAAATCCAAAGTAATGGTTTTCAAACTTCTAACTTCCGAGGCTAGAAGTGGAATGTCTGCCGATTAAGCAGGTTGATTATTTTGTCTACCTGGGGCTGAGATTTCAGGAGTCTGGCAGCTGGGTAGCGCAGTTATATATATTTGCCATTTCCTTGGAAAAATTGGAGTGCTATTGTCTTTTTACACAAAACACAAATTGTGCCATCTCCCCAGCCTTGGACCAATATCAGAAATAAGCCTTGCCTGCAGCATTGTATGGTTCATATTTGTAGGTTTACAGTGATGCTACTAGTGGAGTACTACATTTTTAGAAAAATACTATTCATCCATCTAGTGCTCCTATGGTTCTGGTCCATTTGAAACTTGATGGTACTATGGCTGCTTCTCAAATTATCACTAACCTGGCCATTTTCGGGACCAGATTATGGAAGCAACGTGGTGTCGATAAATACCAGCAGGTACTGCTTCATATTATGGCTTTGGAGGGTGGTAAGAGCTTAATATGGGTGTTGCATGTCAAGAAAACCCTCCAAAGTCTTGACATGATTAATTTATGGGAAAATGCCTGCATCTCGACTTCATTTCTGATCAGGAATTAGAAAAACAGCATACAACTGAGCCAGTGAATTACTTATAGTTGATGCCACCAATTTGAAGTTGGGCCCTGAATATCAGCAACTCAGGATGCACGAGATCTTAAAAATGTATCTGCACATCATTTTTCCTCCACTTTTAAAATCTCTATTTTTGTGTTTCAGACCAGGTATAATTCCTGTAGCTTCCTTTAACCGAAACTGGAGGGTATCAAACAAGTTTGTTTCCTTTGTCTGGGGTTGGTAATGAGACGATACTGCATTTTTAACAAGACTATCCGCCTGCGAAAAATATACCTCATACCTGTTTTGAGGGAGGTAGAGATTTGCCATTCCGCTATGGCAGTGAGATTCTTGAGCCAGTGTTTAAACCCCCATGTACTCTTTGCAACTGCCCATTATACTTATAGGGCATGGTTGCTAAGAGTTAAGACCCTGAGACAGGGAGTTGAGGGGTTTCACAGACATTTTGCACAGAAGGGCTGTTAGAACAGTCCTGTAATCCAGCGCTTCTTTGCACTTGTAGTTTAAAATGATGAACTTTGTTATTCTTTTATGACATTCTATTCATATTTTGATAAATGTCTGATTGGTTGGTTTGAAGTATTATTGAATTTGTTTTTTAGTATAGTCATATCCTTGTTAGTATGGACGTTGGTTTACTATGCATGGTATATCTTATCCTTTCTTAACAAAGTCGTCCTCCCTATAAGGTGTTATGATTGTCTTAAATGAGTAATATTAATGGGATGCATTTCTTTTTAACTGACCTGTATGACAATGCATTACTTACCGTAAAAGCATTTCTGATGGTTGTATCTGCTTAGATTCACATGCTGTGCATAGGTCCGACATCCAGTGGTCACTGCGGAGTATTGCATTTTGTTTTTCGTAGTCGAAAAAGGGGACGTCGACAAGGCGTGTCTGTAACACTATCCCTATAGGGACGTGTGTTGTACCCACAATCCCTCACGCGTCGAGGTCCCTCTGTTTGTATTTTTCTGCCCTGAGGGAGCCTTCTAGACGTGAGTGAGTACAGAAAAGCGAGAAATATAGAAAAGGATGTCTATGTTCCTTCCATCCGAGCGGGGAGGAAGGGTGGGCGCATGTGAATCTAAGCAGATACAACCATCAGAAATGCTTTTACGGTAAGTAATGCATTGTCTTCTGATGTTTGTTAATCTGCTTAGAATCACATGCTGTGCATAGACTAGCGAGCAGTACCCCGAGTTGGCGGTGGGTTATGAGAAGGAACAGTAGAGAAAAGATGTCTTAATACTGCCTGTCCCACCTGGGAGTCAGATCTAGAGTGTGCATCTAGACAGTAGTGTTTTGTAAAGGTGTGCACAGAACTCCAGGTAGCCGCTTTGCAGATGGACTCAAGGGGAACATTTGCAATGAACGCTATGGAAGCCCCAGTGCCTCGAGTGGAATGTGCTCTTGGCTTGAAGGGTAGTTCTCTCTTAGCAAGAGTGTAACAGAGTGATGCATTGAACAATCCATATAGATATAGTGGACTTTGAAACTGCATCTCCTTCTCTTCCTGCTGCCACAGAGACAAAGAACTGATTAGTCTTTCTCAGTGGTCTGGTTCTTTCCATGTAGAACATGACAGCTCTGCGTACATCTAGTGTATGCAGACTTTTTTCTCCCAAGCTGGAAGGGTTTTGAAAGAACGTTGGTAGTTCTATTGACTGGTTTACATGAAATTTCAAGATGAATTTTGGTGCAAACCTTGGGTGTGTGCGTAGAACCACCTTATCCTTGTGAACTGTTACGAAGGGGTCTAGTACAGAAAGAGCCTGTAGTTCACTTACTCTCCTAATGGAGGTGATAGCTATTAGGAAAGCAGTCTTAAGAGTGAGGTCTTTAAGTGTTGCTTTGTGCATGGGTACGAAAGGAGGGCCCATGAGTCTAGAAAGTACCACATTTAAGTCCCATCCGGGAGCTGGGTTAGCTATCGGAGGGTGTATTCTCTTTACCCCCTCCATGAAGGCCTTGATAACTGGTATCTTCCACCACGACACTTTAAGTTGGGAAGTGGTGTATGCAGAAAGTGCCGCTAGGTGGACTTTAATGGAATTGAAGACTAGACCTGAATCCAGTAAATGGGTCAAGTACAGAACAATGTTAGTGGGAGAGCAGTCAACCGGGTTGATGCTCTCACCTCTACACCAGATGACAAATCTTTTCCACTTGCTAGAATAGCAGTGGCGAGTATTAGGTTTTCTGGCTTCCCTGAGGATGTCCATACATCTCTGCGGGAGTTGTAAATGTCCAAATTCTATGATCTCAGGAGCCAGGCTGCTAAGTTCATGGTCTGAGGGCATGGATGCAGTGTCCTGCCCTTGTCCTGTGACAGCATGTTGTACGGGCAGGGAAGTTTCACTGGGGGAGATAGGGACATCTCCATCAAGTGAGCGAACCATGGCTGCCGGGCCCACATTGGGGCCACTAGTATCATGGTAACCTGCTCCTGGTGCATCTTGTGCACCACTTTGTTGAGAAGGGGAGTCGGGGGAAAGGCGTAAACAAATTTCCCTGACCATTGAATCGACAGACCGTTCCCCTTGGACTGGTTCTGGGGGTACCTGGAGGCGTAACTTTGGCATTGTGAGTTCTCCAGAGTTGCGAACAGGTCTATTTCCGGGAACCCCCATTGCGTGAAGACGTCTAAGACGATGTCTTCGTGCAATTGCCATTCGTACTCTTCGGGCAGGGGGAAGTCTCTGCTGAGTTTGTCTGCTAGCAGATTGAGTTCCCCTGGTACATGTTGTGATAGTAGGAACATGTTGTGTTTGAGAGCCCACTTCCATATATTCTGGGACAGCTTGGACAGTCCTGGAGAGTGAGTGCCCCCTTGCTTGTTGAGGTAGTACATGGCTGTGGTGCTGTCTGTGAGGACCATCACCGTCTTTCCTTGTAGGTGTTCCTGAAAGGCTTTCAGTGCTTTGAACACCGCTAGTAGTTCCAGCAGGTTTATATGCTTGGATGCTAAGCTCGGAGTCCACGCTCCGTGAGCAGTCTGATGGGATAGGTGAGCCCCCCATCCTGTAAGGGATGCGTCTGTGGTTAGAGTGGCTTCCACTGCGGGTGTGGCAAAAGTTTTCCCTAATAGGTTTTCTTTTGTCCACCACCGTAGCGAGAGAACCAAGGCCTGCAAGACCACCACTAGATCGTCCCATTGTCCGCTGGCCTGACACCACTGGCTGTAGAGCCACTCTTGCATTGGGCGCATGCGCAGGCGCGCGTGAGGTACCAAATAAATACATGACGCCATCATCCCTAGCAAGCACATTGCTTTGCGTACCGTCACCTCTCGACCTGCCACATAATGGGGGATCTGAAACAGCACGTTTTGGACCCTCTCGTTGGAGGGGAAGACGAGGCCGTCCTTTGTTCGAATTAGAGCTCCTAGGAATTGTTTGATTTGGCTGGGGTCTAAGCTGGACTTCTTTTCGTTGATGGAGAAGCCCAGTTGGGACAAAAGGTCTACGGTCTTTTGGGTATTGGAGAAGCATGTTTCGTAAGAATCCCCTGTTATGAGCCAGTCGTCGAGGTAAGGGTACACCGGGATGGATAACCTGCGCAGGTGGGCCGCTGCCACTGCCAGTACTTTCGTGAATACCCTTGGTGCAGATGCTATCCCGAAGGGTAGTACTCTGAACTGGTAGTGTTTGTTCGCTATCTTGAACCTGAGGTATTTTCTGTGCGCTGGCAACATTAAAATATGAAAGTATGCATCTTTCATGTCTAGTGTTGTCATGTAATCCCCTTGTGATAACAGTGGGATTACTTCCTGCAAGGTCACCATACGAAACTTTTGGGGTTTGACAAACTTGTTTGCTGGGCGCAGATCTAATACAGGGCGCATGGTTAAGTCCTTTTTGGGTCCAATGAAGTACACTGAATAAATACCTTCTGTTACCTGAGATAGGGGGACAGCCTCTATAGCCTCTTTTTTCAGTAGCTCTTCTACTTCTTGAAGAAGAATGGTGAGGTGTTGCGGTGTCATGCGTCGGTTCCGTGGGGGTCTGTACTTCGGGGAACCATTGAATTTGATGCAGTATCCGTGGACTATGGTGGATAATACCCAGCGGTCTGACGATATTGCCTCCCATGCTGAAAGGAACGATGTTAGCCGGCCCCCGACCGGTGATGCATGGGAGGGGACCCGAATCTTCGAGTCATTTGTTGGTATTGGGCATGGAACCTTTGGGGCTGGAGCCGCGACCTCTTCCTTTGCCACGGCGTTGGCCTCTTTGACTGAACTGGGTGTTGTTACCCTGGTTAGATGGCCAGTTGGTAGCAGAGTAAAATTGCTGTTGGTTTTGCTGCTGGCGTTGGCCACGAAAGGAGCGTCTATTGCCATAGCTGCGTCTGTTAGGGGGCCTAGAAATTTGGTCAAGAGTCTTGATGGTATCAAACTCTTTCTTCGCATGTTCTAGGGCCTCATCAACTGCTTTCCCAAACAGATGTGTTTGTTCTATGGGCTTATTTATCAGGGAAGCCTGGGTTTCCGGCTTAAATCCCGAATTGCGCAGCCAGACATGGCGTTTGAGAAGTATTCCCTGAACCAGGGAACGGTCAGCGGTCTCTGCGGCATCTAAGGAGTTCTTTACGATGCCCAGGTTTACAAGAGTTCCCTCTGAGATTATAGCTAACAGGCGTGAACGCAGGGGTTCTGGTGCGTCCTCTGCTTCGCTGCGCAGCTTGCTCCACTGTGCATCTGCGTAGCTAGCTAGTAGGGAATTGTTATTTGCAATCCTAGTTGAGAAGGCGGCGGAGGTCGTGATTCTCTTCCCAAGTGCATAGAGCTTCTTGCCCTCTTTGTCAGGTGGTGCCTCACTAGTGGATAGTGGTACCCCCGCTCTTTTTCTTGTATTAGTAACTACGAGGGAGTCCGGAATAGAATGTCCTCTGATGTACAAAGGGTCAGAGGACAAAGGGCTGAAGAGCTTTTCTATCCGAGGGTTGACCCCCTCTGACTAAGGCAGGATTGGAAAGGGAAGGAGTTATTCTTCTCTTTATAGAAGCCAGGAGCGGAATAGACTGACTAACAGGGGCTTTTTCTTTAATAACTTTCTCTACAAAGTCTATGTCAGGAAGAGTCTCCCCTGTGTATTTCAAAATGCGCTGCTGCCTTGCGCAATAGTGCATTAAGTGAAGGTTGGTCATCTATGGGAGAGGTGTTTCCAATAGGTGAATCCTTGGGAGGAGAAGGGTGAAAGACATCAGGGTCTGAGTGCACTGATGGGGATTGCCAAGGCTGCACTGATGGGGATTGCCAGGGCTGCGAGGTAGCTGTATCTTCTTCAAAAGCTCCTGCACTAGTGTAAGGATCTTCTTCAAACCCCTCTTCCTCATGTTCTTCCTCTCCACCCAAACACTCCTCATCTTCCTGGAGGTATTGCTCCTCTTCAGTGAGGTCATATACGTCTGTAGAAGGGGGAAACAGCCTAGGAATCTTGACCCTAGGGTCATCCTGGGGCCATTCTCCTGGTCTTTTGGGTGTGGGTGGGTTTTGGCTTCCCAAAAACCTTTCCATTTTCTCCATACAAGAATGGAGTCTTTCAAGGGTCTCATGGGGGACCCCTGAATAGTCTAGAGGGGGGAAATCAGTGTCTTCACCTTCAAAACGCTTAGAACGCTCCCACAACGTCGAATAAAGGTTTCCGTCGCCCTCTGAAAAGCCCTCCGGTAGTTTAGAAGTGCCCTTAGATGAAGGGGGCAGTTCCTGGCTACTCTTGCGCTTTTTCGGCGTTTCCATAGCTTTTTGTGCGGTATTCGACGTTTGTTTCGTCGTCCGCTTACGTTTGTCTTCGGAAACAATTCTCGCCAGGCTCTCGACAACGAGTTTGTCAGTAGAGGGCTCTGGTGTCGACGTTGCCTGCGTTACGCGTTGTTCCTCGACGGCGGCTCTATGGAGCGTTACGTCGGATGATTTTGAGGTAGCGCCCGTGTTTGATGAAAGCCCAATCGCTGGTCGCGGCTGCGTTTGCGGGTGGGGCTTGAGACCTTTACGGTCTGAGGTAGACGCCGGAGTGCCCTGCGTCCCCTTCGGCGCTGATGGATCCTTCTTCTTCGACGAAGACGAGCCATGGGTTGTGTGCTTAGGCCTATGGGGTCTATGTGCGTCCTTGTCGCCGGGGTGTTCATCCCCATAAGCAGGGCGTGAGCAGAGCCCGTCGGGGCCGGGGACGGACGTCGAGGAGCGCGAGCGCTCCTTCTGGGGGTTAATGACTTCCGTAACAGACGTCGAGTTATCACCCTCCTCGTCACTTTCTGTCACAGCGGCGGCGGGTGAGGAAACTGACTTCGACATAGCGTAGTCCGCCCACCTCTTAACTTTTCGTTCTTTAAGAGTTCTTGGTTTCAAGAGCTTACAGGTCGCGCAGCTGTCCTCCTTATGATCGAGGGGCAAGCAACGATTACAGAGCTTGTGTTTGTCCTTCCAAGTGTATTTGCCCCTACAGCGTGGGCAAAACTTAAAAGGTGTCCTCTCCATAGCTGAGGCAATAATAACTGGTGATAACAACCCCAAGGGAAAGATAGGGGAGAAAGAAAGACATTCTCAAAGAGAAGATAAAAGTTCGAACCCCCACTCTCCCTACTGTATGTTGGCCGGCGAGGCCAGGCCACGTGTTCGGCAGCGCCGAAGGATCTCCTCCATCTCTTCCCCTCCGTCGAAAACTTGCTCGGCGGAGAAACAGCTTCACAGCTAACGTCGAGGGGAGGGATCTTTAACAATATAATAAGTATAATTAAGGACCGAGGTCCGTAGTATTTGCAATGTCTCTCTAGGAGCTCCGCGTAAGGCGACCAGAAGCTGGGCGGAAAAAAACAATCTGAGGGACCTCGACGCGTGAGGGATTGTGGGTACAACGCACGTCACTATAGGGATAGTGTTACAGACACGCCTTGTCGACGTCCCCTTTTTCGACTACGAAAAACAAAATGCAATACTCCGCAGTGACCACTGGATGTCGGACCTATGCACAGCATGTGATTCTAAGCAGATTAACAAACATCAGAAAGTATTTTACCAATGTTAGTATTTTTATGAATTGGCCGTTTTATTTTATATGTGCTTTTATGGCCGATCCGCCGAAATGACTGAATATGGAGAGCACTGCATTCATCCGAGTCGGGTCATTCATTTTTCACCAATACACATACCCTCCATGTCCCGGGTCGATTACTTCTTTATTCCCAAAGGCATAATGTACAGGATGCCCACAGTGAGAATCCTGGCTAGAGGGATATCAGATTACTCCCCACTTCTCTTTGAGATCAAAAGCGGGCGGGTGCAGCCCACAGCAATGTGGCGCCTCAATGCATATTATCGGGGCATGCCAGAAGTCCTGAAGGGATGGTTTAAACAAAAAAACAGCATTTCAGGTTAAACGGAGGGTCAGTCGGCAGCCCAGCTATGTTATGGGAGGACTAAAATGCAGTACTTACGGAGGAGGTGCTCTCTCTAGTGGCGGCCAGGTACAATCAGCACGCAAAGGCGGTGGAGGAGGCAGAAGGAGGCCTTTTTGGTGTGCGGGTCCCGGCTTCACAAGAGCCATTAGTTACAATACAGTAATCCCTTCGCAACGCGGCACTGGACAATGCTCAATTGGCCCATTGGGCTGTGCACAGCGAGATCCACGAGTTGGGGGACAAGGCGGAGAAAACGCTTGCCTGGCTGCAAAGGTAAAATAGAGGAAGCGGGTACGTGCGTGCCATAAATGATGCGCAATGGGCGGGGGATGACTGAGGATGCAGACATTTGTCGGCACATTCGCTGCCTTCTATGAGACTATATACAGTCCAGTGCAAGAGTCGCCCATCCTGGACGCACCGAGCTTGCTTGACTCGGCGCTCCTCCGTCTTACGGAACAGCAGGCGTTGGGGTTAGAAGCAGACATCACTTAGGAGATAGCGGCAGCGGTCTCACAGTTACAGTCAGGCAAAACCCCAAGGCACAACGGCTTCCTGGTGGAAACAGAAGGGACCAGGGGGAGAATCTGGTCACTGGGTCCATGCACCATCTATTCAAGCAGTGTCAGCATCAGCAGGGTGGGCATCTCCACCTTGACCTCAGGAAGTCCTGTATAGTAGTGCTACCAAAACCTGTGAGCCCCTGCTCCCTCCTCCCCCCTACCCCCGGGCTCTGGGAGATCATGGGTTGCATGAGGTTTGGGGAAGTTTTCCTATCATGGGTCAAGCTGCTCTATACATCTCCGGAGGCAGTGCTTTCGAGCTAATGGAGTATCCTGTGAGAGGGACAAGGCAGAGTTGCCCACTTCCCCCCTGCTGTTTAATCTGGCCATAGTGCCACTCACAATTAAGCTTTGGACAGCCCCGGACTGGGTGGGATTCCAATGGCCCTCAGGGAGGAAAGATCGGGTTTCACTTCATGCCGGCGACCTTGATTTATATGAGCAACCCTGCGGTTTCTTGTCCTGCCGTGACCACCATTTTGGCAGTCAGAATACCAGGGGTTCAGTGGGCTGCAGGTGAACTGACAAAAGCATGTGAGTCCGAGTTCCTAAGATTTTCTCCGACTCAACTTGCACCCGGTAATGGACAGATTCTCCTCCGATGTGGTGCACTGACAATCCGTCCCGCTGATGTTATTGGGTAAAGCAGCTGTCTTTAAAATGCTCAAGCTCCCTACATTGTAGCTCTGTATAGGAGGGGGGAATTTACCTACCTTGACCCTGTCTGTATTACTGGGTAGCATAACTGGGGACGGTGGAAGACTGGCTTCATGGTGACCTCGGGCTTCCCATATCGCGAAAGAAAGAGGCAGAATGGGAGAGACACCACCCAAGCAAATGCTTTATGGGGAGTGGGAGGGGAAAGACCGATCTCCCCTTAATGTTATTACATGTACGGCAGGTATGGGCCGATGCACATCAGTATATCTATCGGGTTGGGGGGTTGCCAATGCTAGATCAGGCCCTTTGGAACAACACTTCCCTGAGCTAGTTAAAATGGGCCAGTTCAAAAACTGGGGGTTGTGGGGGGGTTCAGGGTGCAGGTCTTGGCGATGTCGTGCGGGACGGACAGCTCATCTCGTTTAGGTCGCGCCAATACACTCTTGGGCCAACGGGTAAAGAACAATAGAGGTACCTGCAGGTGTCTCACGCCATTGGCTCCCAATTCCCCTTGTTGGCAGAGGTCCCGAATAGTTCATCCTGGAGGCCAATCTTTTTCCGGCCCGCATTGCTACTAAGGTCACCTCAACGCAGGTACTGACAGCATTTGGGGTCCAGGAACTGTTCAGACAAGGGCAAATGAGAGGGTGATATAGGCCCACTGGACCCAGGGGGATTGGGTACAGGCTCTCACGTTCCCACTTGAGCTTGGTATTGCCACAAAACTCTGACTAATCCAATAAAAAATGCTGCATCGAGTATACTACCCATGGATGGCACTTTTGCAATGGGGATGGCAGATGGGACACTTGTCTGAGGTGTGGGAGAGCAGCAGGCACTTTTTTCCATACAGTATGGGAATGTCAAAAAAAATCCAGGTTTTTCTGGGGCAAGTGTATCCACAGGTTAACATCGGTGCAGGGGTCCACATGTGCCTTGTGAACCAAAAATTGCCTTGATGTGGGAGAGTCGGATTGACTAAGAATTATTGATGAAATGTGGGGCTCGGCAGATCGCCTAAGACTCAGTCCTTGGTACGCTGAGGTGGACAGGGGTGTGTCACTTGAGAGGCGCGTATATAATGCAAAGGGTTGTCTCCAGAAATTCCAAAAGGTGTGGTATTGGCGGGTGGGGTGGGCCGAGGTATGGTCCCAGAAAATAATGGTTTACCTGTTCCCTGGCATAGGCTGATTTGTCACCATTACAATGTTCTCTATGCCGCTGTAACTCAGATTTAAATGTCATTTTTGAGGTTAACAAAGCAATGGCACGTTTGTTAAGCAATGATTTTTATTTCAAAACAATAAAAAAAAGTTATAATAAAAAAAGAATTGTCTATGACTAAGATTGTACAGTTTTGCACCGATTTGTCACCAAGGGAGGCAAAACAACATTACACCCCAGATATAGTGGAATGCTTGGGGGTATGAGGGGACTGTCCCGATGCCTGTGCGCCAGCCCCCTTAGTAATGCCCCTCAAGGACAGGCAGACCATTCATTTCTGCTTCCCGGGAGGGGTTGGGCGGGGCGAGACATTGAAGGGCTGGTCTCATTTTACCAACCATGAGAAGCAGTAAGGAGCACTAAGCCACGCGGGAAAAGATGTTGGGCGGGCTGTTTCGCCCGTTGCCCCTCGCAGTAACCCTGGCCGTCCTGGATCTCTGGCCAGGACACAGCATTTCCTTCTGGGGAGGGATGGAGGTCATGCGGGGGCTCCCTGGGCCCACCAATGGGCTGGGGGAGCAGTCAATCCATGTGCAAAGCAGATGTCGAAGGCCAGTGGGGGGGGTACCCCTGGCCGCCCAGCTCCTCTGGATGGGCTGCATTACAGCTTTTCCCACCAGGGAGGGATGGGGAACCCTGCCGGGGCTCCCTTGGATCGCCTCTGGACTTGCGGACAGTCGACCCACATTGGAGACAGGCAGCCAAAGCTGGGGACATCACCCTCCTTCCCCCCCCCCCCCCCAAACTGTCCTGGAGCTCTGCCTGTGTTGTGTTACAGCTTTTTCTTCCGGATAGGGATGGTGACCCTGCCGGGGCTCACAGAGACTGCCGCTGGACTTTGGGATAGTCCACACTTTCCGCCGAGGTCAGTTCACCCACAAATGTGAGGTACCGTTTTTGTCAGGACACTAATGGGAACACAGGAAGGAAGGACATGTGTTGTTGATGGCCTGTTTCTGTGGTTTCCTGGTGGCAAATGTCTGAAAATTGTGTTTGTTTCCCTAAATTTCGGATAATTCTAGTGCTGTTTGCGAAAGTCAAAACCCTTTGGATTTCCCAGGGTGTCTTATTCAGAAATGCATGGGGTTGCCCATTTTCCTTGGTTGTTGCGACACCCTAGGCACAAATCTGTGGGTTCAAATCCAGTATTCCCCAGGCCGTTTGATGTACCAGTGGTTTAGCCTTTTCCCTTTGCGCACAGGTCAGTGCACCATGTGAAGTACTATTTTTTCCATCGGGACACCTGCAGGAATGTGGGAAGGTAGGACATTTGTTTGATCTTGGTTTGGATAACGTTTTCATACATTTCCTACTTCCACAACACTTTCATTTCCCAAATGTGACCTACATTAGTCGCTGCTTTAGGCACTGTTTGCTTTCATAACATGCGTATATCACCTATCCTTCAAAAGGTCTGCCTGTGCTCATTCAAAAAAATGTATGCTTGCCACTCTTCACCACATTGGTTTTACTTATTTTCAAATGCTAAATACGTCTGTTTAGGCCGTCAGCATAGAAATCCTGTGTACCATGGCTCAGTGTTCGGCTTGCGGCATTGCTTCTTTTGTGAAACATTACAAAATGTGCGATTTCCTAACTAGAAAAGTTGGGGGAATTTAGCGGTGCATTGCTTTTCTCAATATTCACAGAAGTCATTACCTTACAAGTCCAAACATGTCCAGCACATTTTTTTCTGTCATTTTTCCAATTCTTTCCAATCTATGGGAACGTTAGCTACATAGTTATTGCCCAACCTGCACAAATGACCCGTTCCTGAACTTGGAATTTTGTCTACTTTCCAGAAATGTATGCCTCTGTCTTCCCATTCAGCTTTCCTACCCTCTTCCATTCCATCCAAGCATGACCCATTGAAACAAAAAAACCTTTTTGAAGGCTCGGAAAATGGCGAATGCAGAACAGCAAACCATCTGTTCCTAGCTCTTACAAGGAAAAAAAAACAGGCTTTTTTGTACCTCATTTCATTGCCTTTTTCTGAAAAAACACATTTGGTTACTTTATTTTTATTCCCCCCCCCCGACCCCCTCCCCCCAACAGCATACTAGGAATCCTTGGTGGCATTATGACCGCCTACAGGTGGGAAGAAAAGGGTACACATTTGGCCGTAATATCACGTGTAACAAAAAGGTTAAGGGATTGAATGAGACCTACCGAAATGTCCAAAAAATGGCTCGGCACTGGGAGCGAAAACCCTCAGCAGCTTGGGGTTAAAGTGGCCTTGAGGGCTTCTGCAATATATAACATTGCTATAACTGGAGTTAACAGCCTAGATTAAAGTGTGTTTCTGCAGCTTAACTTCCTTATTCTCTTCAAAGCAATTCTAGATGCTCTCGGGTTGGAAACTCCCATCCTTTTGTGGAAATAACCTGTGTGTTAAGAGGAAGAAGGTGTTCATTGGTAACAAGGTGCCTGTTATTGGCTGTGCACCACATGGGAAGCCTTCAGTTTGCTTTTTAGTGCAGATCCGACGACACTAGGGAATACTGTGCAGACTATCACTATAAGTGAATTGATCAACCGATTAAATGCCAGCCTCCAAATGGTTGTCCCTTATTAATAAGAACACAAAAGTAGAAAAGTAAGACATCAAATATTAAAACCAAAAGGAATATAAAAAATATAATTAAAACGCAATTTCACTCTAACTTTATTAAATTCATCTTCACAACAATGACTTACCCTGGCAGGCTTTACCAGCCTGACAATGAGTCATGTGGTTGAGGACATTCTTCATAGTACGGCAGTGGGGAAGCGAGCAGTCCCTCACCTCCCCATTTGCCTGCTCTCTTCGCTGACACTTGTGAGCATGAAGCAGAAGAACCAGCTGCTGCTGTATAAGTTTACGCTTCTCTGGGTCAGCAGTAGGTCCCGTTCCCATCGAGGGTGCTGTTCCAAGACCCACTGGTTGTACCTGGGGCTGCATCTGAAAAGGACAAAACCATCATGTCAGCTATCTAGTCCAGCTTTTCAGATGCTTTAACACTACAAAAGAACGCATCAATCTCACTTTTCAAAACTTAACTGACCCATAACAATGGTACTCCAGCGTTGGCGAGTACTGTGAAGGGATCATGAAGCAGACAAACAAAAGAATCAAGTTTCGTCTTCAAAGTTTTATTAACTCAAAATGAAGGATAGAGTAAAGCCTAACTTGCCCTATGCTAAAGTGGAATTTCCCTACCTGAAGAAAACTAGGGACAATCTGTGTCACGAAGTCCAAAGCAAATGTTTGTCTGTGTCCAAAACCTATACTTGCACTCACGTCTAACTGTACACAATGTGTAGGGATGTCAGCATCAAAATGAATAGTGTTCAAAAGGTCAGAGCATCTTCCAGCTCTTGGCTTGTAATCAGCTTCCCCAAGTTCAAAAAAAGGTCACAAAGCATAGGGGTTTTCTTCTCCAAGAGTTCCAATCTTACAGCTTTTCAAAACAATTCCTTGGGATACTTCCCAGCTCTTATACTATTAGTACTTTTCACTAGTTCACATAGGCAGTTTAGTTTCTTAACTTTAAAAGTCACAAAAGAGTTTGTTGTAGTACAAACACAACCTTCTTCATGGGTGCTTTCAGTGGCCTTTCCATATAGGGCTGCGCACTCGGTCTAGGCCCAGTTGTCGGACCACACAGTCCACCCATAACAAGTCACGCAACAGATTCCCCCTTCCTTGCTGGTTTTTCATCAACACTGTGTGAACTTGACAGTGCTCTGTGATTTCTCCACCTGCGTCACACTCTCCAGACACTGCACAGTGGCTTGGTTGATCACTAAGCACCCATTACAATTTCTTACATTATCCTGGATCTTGCCAATGTGTGCTCCTGGCATACAGTTCCTTTAATTCTCCTTTTGGTGCTTGCCCATGCCTGGTTTCTCATATACTATAGTTCTGTCTTTAGGCAGATACCCAAACTTTCTTTTACTCAGTTTAATGTGCAAGATTGCTCAAAACTTGCTTTCACTTTGTTCGGTATTCAAGAGTACTTTGCTTTAACTTCGTTCGGCATCCACAAATGCGTATATTTACTTTCAATTAATTTCGCATTCGTAGAAATGTTTAATTCCACTTAAATCATTGTTCGTAGCTTGCTTTACATATTCGCCTGCCGACCTGTTTCCCCATCTTGGTTTACTCACTGATCGAGCTTACCGCTTCATTGTGAGGTCCTTAGCTGCCACGGGTTCTCTCATTCCCATGCGCACCTTGCATCTTCTCCCGGTGGCTCTGTGGCTCTGCTCACCCAGTGAGGCTACTGCTGCAGCTCTGGACTTGCTCCAGCGATCGCTCAGTCATCTTGGTCTCCTTCCTTCGGTCTGCTGCCGGCCAACAGCGTCCTTCAACTCTGCTTTCCTCTGCATAAACTGCATCCTTTTCGTGTCTCAAACACTCCACTTGCCACACCGCTGATCCAGAGAGGTCTGCATGCACACAGCAATTGGTAGGTCTTCCACAACTGCCACCATTTCCACAAGGATGTCTGGTTTTAAAGTTCCTGCCACCATGATGAGTCAAGGAAAGACTAGATCGCTCACAATTAGAATGTTAGTTCTGCCTTACTTGTGCAGCCCTCATCCCAGTACACAGCCGAGGCTGATAGGTGTTTGTACTACTAAAAAGGATGTGTGTTATGACATGCGCCAGGAACTCTTTTAAAACAGCCTTTATAGCCCAGCCACCTTCTGCACTGTTAGGATGGGGCAAACACTTTAAATGGTGGATATGTGTGCCATGTCTGCTTAGCGCGATGACCTACGAGCGATAACCCAGCAAGTGTTAAGACAGGGGCCCAAACTTGCACAGCAATCGTACGTTCTTTCGCTTAGCTAAGAACTAGGAAATGGTAAGTTTCCTGTCAGCTAACCACACAGTCAGTTGGCAGCTTTTAGCATTGCACACTTTAACAAAGTTACTCACTGTAGTGACTACCTAACTCCTAGTCCATAGCCCCCTTTCCTGCATACTTTTGGGACATTCCATCAATTGGGACAGGACTGGAGCATTTTTGAAGCATTAAAAATCATTTTTGTCCTATTTTTACACAGTACCACCGCGCGTGACCGCAGCCCTGCCTTCCTGAGCTCTGCCCCGCGCATCACCATTCAGTCCTTTGCTATCGCCAAAGTCGAAGGACCCTTAGCAAAATAGAGGATACTTATTAGAGGGGACGGCGGGCAGGCCTTTGGAGGAAAGGGGACTATGAACTAGGAGTAAGGTAGTCACTATGGTGAGTAACTGTTATACTCCTCTGTCCCGTCCCCGTTCCTCCATACTTTTGGGAGATTCCCAAACACTGACCAAAGAAATGGGAGGATGGAAACTTCCCTTACTGGACCAGGTTCTTAATAACTGCGTGGCCAAATTGGGCATCAGCCCTAGAGCTCAGGCCAAGACAATGTCTGCAAAAAGCCGAAGGAGAAGCCCACATAGCAGCCTCGGCTATAAACTCCCAAGGGACATTTCTGGAAGGCAACAGCAGGCGCTTTGCCACGGACCAAATGTGCATGAACGCCCTTTGGGGGCTGAAGGCATTGAAATGTATAAGCCTCTGATGCATGAAGCGATCCGGCGTGAGATGGACGCTTTCGAAGGCAGTTTCCCTTTTGGGTCACCAAAAGTAACAAAGTTGTGAAAACTTCTAAGTTTGCTTTTTCTATCGAGGTAAAACTTCAGAGCTCGTCTGACGACTAGATTATGTCTCTGTGCACCGGAGACCTGTTGTGGAAAGGATATTGATTGATTTATGTGGAACTCAGACAATTTTTGGAAGGAAAGAAGGGTGAGTGCGAAGCACAACCTTATCCTTGTGGAAAGTTAGGAACGGATATTCGACAGAGCTTGAAGCTCACTTATTCTTCTCACAGATGTTACCTCAACCAAGAAGGCTACTTTCCGGTATACAGGGCTTATATCAAATATTTGATATAAAATGAACATATATCGAATATTTCATATTGAATTTTTTTTATAGTGAATGCATTTAGGGGGTAAAGGGTTAAATATTTTTGGGAACCCCCCAAAAAAAGTGCATTCTCTAACCTTTTGTGTAATAAAATATTCGATATGTGCATTCTTTATAAATTACTTTGGTATAAAGACATGTAACCCACTTTCCAAGAAAGGAACTTGAGTACGCTAGTGGCCATTGGTTCAAATGGGTTATTTTCTTTTTTTCTTTTTATTTTATTGTGTTATAGCCAAAAGGAAAATCTTGACTTTTCACACATTACATTTAAGAGTTCTTCAAAATATACATAATACTAAACAAGAATTCATTAAACATAAAATAATCAGGTAATAACAAAATAAAGAAAGGAGCTCTAAATTAGTACTCTCTAAAATCTTAATACAATAAAATTTCATACCAAAGTTTTTTTTAAAATTAAATACCACGCATTAAAAGCAAAGAGAAAAGGAGAAGTAAAGATGGACAAAAGACAGAACAAAGGAGAACACAATAAAATGCCTCATCTAGAGCAGAAAATCATGGATTATCATGAAAGATCAGAGGAGTATTCATCATACTTTTCTGTTTTTTTTCTCTTACTTTAATTGACTTCCGTTGCTTCCAGTTAGATTTAATTCTTTCAAGAGATAACCACTTCAGCTGAAAGGAAGGTTTCATTTCCTGATGCAAGTCTTTCCCAAAAGATCTTGGTATCCAATGATCGAACATCATTTACAAATCTTTGGAATCTTTGCACTCTCTAATTCCACGTCCCTGTTTAATTCGATAAATTGACTGACTCTTCTTTTCATCACATTTGTCACATATATCTGTGGTATCTTTCTCTTTGTCTCCAACATAGAGGATTTCTCAAGTATATAAGAGATTTAGTCTGAATCTTAAGAAATCCATTAGGATTCCTCGGTCTGTTCATTTCTTTAAGTAGGATGGTAAAATGGACATGGGTTTATCTATTGCTGTAAGAGAAGGAGATTTTAGCAGATCTCACCTTTTCTAAAGTCCTTATCCAGTCCATTCTTTTAATAGATTATTTTGTTTTTAAAGGATTTTGGATCAAAGATCTTTTTCCCAAAAGATCTTGGTATCCAATGATCGAACATCATTTACAAATCTTTGGAATCTTTGCTCTCTCTAATACAGCAATAGATAAACCCATGTCCATTTTACCATCCTACTTAAAGAAATGAACAGACCGAGGAATCCTAATGGATTTCTTAAGATTTCAATCGTACTGTCCGACTGGATTCATATTTCATCACACTTTGATCTTAATTTGTTCAAGAATAAATTGACTGTTTTCTGCATTGATATTGCCACCTCCTGGTATAAGGAGGATGTACGAGGTTTGAGGATTAGCATATACATAGACAACCATTTCCATTCCAACCAGGACAACAAACATGTAAGGCCCGGTTCTGATCTTATACAAGCCATTGGTACACAACTAGGGAGTGCCAATGATATTTTCCAAATTTTAGCTTCAATTTTCTCTGAGTCTATGTCAAAGGCTTGTAAATTAGATTCTAAGAAAAACAGAATAACCGGCACCACCTTTCCAATGTAGAATTGTATTACCAGAAGAATAGCGAATTTGCAGTTTTGTGAACAGATCCTCTTCATTTGTGATCCCATGTTTATTATTTTTAGATCTAGTGTTGAAAGTAGATGCTTTTTGGTTGGAAAAGCTCTAATCTGCGAACCCAAATAGGTAACCTCGGCTGTGATCGGGATTGGTCGATTATCCATGTGCCACATAAATGGTTTTGTTACCATCAATGGATGTTTGAATATGACTACTGTTGATTTGTAAAGGTTTATTTTCAAATCATTTTGTAGAGCTTATTCAGAGAGGGCATTCAAAAGGCGCTGTAACCCAACATAAGTGATCTAGTAGGACAATATCGTCGGCATATGCCAATTTATTTTCATCACGCTGACTTTTGGACTAACCAAACCGATCTCTTTAAGCCACTGGAGTAGATCCGATAGATTTAGATTAAAAAGGAAGGGAGCCACCAGGCAGCCTTGTCATACTCCTCTTTCTATACGAATCGGTTGTGATAGAACACCCCCCCCCCCCCACACTGGTCATTCTCACTCTTAAAGATGAATTTTGATGGAGTTCTATCAGAATAGCTAGTAAATTATCTGGCAAGCCCCGGCTTTTTGTTATGACACAAAGTGGCGAGGACCACATTCAAATACAATTTCGGGTGAGTAGGCCTGACCAGAGGAAAGAGGTGAAGACCTGCAAAATGCCTCTTGATTATTGCGTTTGCCAGTGAAAGAGAGCAACTGTCTGTAGACAGATAAGCTGCAATGGCCGATAGATATGTTCTGCACAGCAAGATGTGTATGCCAGAGGCTGCAAGGTCAGATATAAAAGACAAGTCAGTCAATAGAAGCCTGTCGAGGATCAAGCTGTTTAGCTAGACACAATGACAAAAACAAAGCCATTTACTTTTGTACTGAGCCCTCGTAGAAGGCTTACGTGCCGCCTGAATTATGCACATATTATCCATATCGCTGTTCATTTCCCATTCATAATTTGCCACAGACTGGCGGCTCTGGGAATCTGCCGCAGCATTGATCTGACCCGGAAAGTGCACGGCCTATAGCCAGACATTGTGCTGGACTGCCGAATTCCAAATATGGATAGTGCTGCGTGTGCCCCTGCTTGTTGATATAGAAGATAGCTACAGAATGGTCTGTGCGAATTCGGACCACTTTGTTGTTGATAAAAGTCTGGAAAGCTTTCAATGCCAGGAGTTCTAGGTAGTTGATGAGACACACTGTCCTGGGACGTCCACAAATCTTACACCTCAAGGTGCCCCAGCATCATTCCCCACCCTAGGAGGGAAGGAGTCTGTTGTAACCATAATCTGTGGGCAGGGCTCCTGGCAGGAGCTTCCCACTGAATGGTTGCTGGTGGTGACAACCACTGAAGATCCACTGTTATTTTGGAGTCCAGGTCCACAGCTTGGGACCAGCAGCCCCGAAGCGTTAGCTGTGTTCGCCTCATTTTCAGTCTTGCAAGAGGTCGGACTAACACGCATGAAGCAATCAGGCCAAGGAGTCTCTGGAACCACCAGGCTGAACTTGTGGGAGGAATAAAAAAAAAAAAAAAAAAAGAAATGCCACGTGGCAGATAAATCTGTAATTCTGTCCTCCGTCAGGAACACTGACAGTATCCCAATGGAAACCTACAAATATCAGGTCTTAAGCAACTGTCAGACGATTTCCATCAGTTCACCGACAACCCCAGTTGGAACAGGAGCTGGAGGAGTGACTGAAGATTGGCTGTTGCAGCCCATGGACAAGGACTCTTCTCAAGCCAATCGTCCAAATACGGATAAACATGAACCCCCTGCAGTCTGAGGAATTCTGTGATGACCGCCAACTTCGTAAAGACATGCTGTGCCGAGCTGAGACCATAACACCACTTGATACAGGAAGTGCTCCGCTCCCAAGGAAAACCAAAGGTATTTGCGATTTGGGCCCCAGATCAGGGCATGCATGTAAGTGTCCTGAAGAACTACCACACTGAGGCTAGGAAAAGATTGAAGTTGTAGAGGTTGAGGATAGTGTGAAGGCCAGCCTGGTTGGGTTTGGGCGCTGTAAAAAGATGGGAGGAATAGCCCTCCCCTTGCTCCCGCAAGGTAACAGGTTACACCGATCTGAGGTTCAGAAGTTCCTGTACCTCGGCTCTGAGGGAGGTAGACCCAGTCTGACAAGGAGGGTGAGAGCGTGGTTGTGACGGAGGGGCAAGCGGAAGCCCACCCAGGCGATGGACAAAACGCACCAGTCATTTGATGGTCTGCAATGCCTCCAAATGAGACGATATGCGTCATCCCACCGGAGTCTTGTGTGACCAATGAAAAACATCATTTGGATGGTTTGTCAGCGGCGAGACCACCTTTTGCCGAACCGGAGGCTGGTGACCGAGAGAAAAAAGGGCCTCTGCTGCTTGCAACAAGGTGCACCAGAGGAACTTTCTGCCCGGCGTACTCATGTTATGCTCACCTGGTATCCACGGGGACGCCACGTGTGTGCCCGCAGGCCAGGGCATCCAGCACCCATCGGTCGGTGGAGATGGACTCCCACACGCTGACGAACTTCGCCAGCCGGCCTCCCACCGGGGTACTCAGGTGGGGGTCCGACGCTACAGCCGGTTCAGTCCTGCTTGGCAGCGGCCTTACCGCCCTGGTGATGACGACAAGATCCTCCTGACTTGCCGCATCCTCTGTAGGCCTCCTGCGACAAGGAGTGGGGCGCTTGGCGGTACATCGAGGAGCCGACGCCAAATCCTTTCGAGGCACCTTGCTTGCCTCCGGTGTTCCGAAAGGGCGGCCGTCGTCGTTGCAGAACACCTTGATGGCCTGCAGTGACCCGTCCACTGTCTTGCCAAACAGATTATTCCCATCGAAGGGCATGTCCAGAACTGTGGTCCTCATGTCTTGGCGGAAATCGGTTGCCTTGAGCCAACCACGCCGGCGGAGGCAAACACTGTTGCCCATCTGGCAAAAACCAGTGTCAGCAATTTCCGCCAGCACCGTTATGGCATGGACCGACGCCACCTCATCGTCCTGTGGGATCTCCAGGGCCTTGGCCCTCTTGTCGTCTGGGAGGAAGTCAAGCAGGGGAGCGATCTTAAACCACAGCTCCCTGTCGTAACGGACCACAATCGCCAAGGCGTTGGCCACTTTAATAGTCATCGCCGCCGACGAGAACTCTGCGTCCCATGGCGTCCAATTTCTTCCCCTCGCCGTCCAGCGGGGAGGTCGAAGTTGAAGCCGTCGCCCCCGCTGCTTTCTTCTTGGCCGCCGCAGAGACGACAGAATCCGGGGTCAGCTGCGCCCCAAGAAACATGGGGGCGGAATACGGGACCCGATACTTCTACTCGTACCGGTCTCTTGGCAGGTGTCGTGGACGGGTTCTTCAGGAGCGACAGCCCCTCGTCCCAAATGTCATCAAGCAAAGGAATCGAGAGGACCGTCTTCCTCTTGGCCTCACGCCATTGATAGAGGAAACCTTCCTTCTTCTGTTCCTCAGGCAGAGCTGGAAGAGCTTGGATGCCCTGGAAATCATAGCGTTGAGGGTACCAATTTCGTCGGGCGGGGAGGCCCGAGGAGGTGGCGTTGGAAGGCCCATCCTGTCGTCACCACCATCGTCATCCGTCCCTGTCGTGGCCGTCTCTGTTCCTGTGTCCTAACTCAGATCAGGAGAAGAAGGTTGCGAAGGCCGAGAATGCTGGATGGGCTGGGGGTGGGGGGATGAATTCTCCTCCGCTTGCCTGGAGGGCTTCCCGACGGTCCAGGCTCCGCTGGATCATCCGTTGGGGGTAAGGGCAACCTTGTCCTTATCTCAGTACACAAGGCCTGGATCGCAATCAAGATTGCTCCCGAGTTGTCCTGTTGCCCAGGTACCGGCTGCGACGGGCGCGACGTTTGGGGAGTGGATTCCTCCACCTCCACGGGCTTCTCGTCGGCACCACCGCCACTTTCTTCGTCCGCCTCGTCGGGATCCCTCCCACGGGACCGGACCTCCTCGAACTTCTTGTTCAGGATTTCGCGACTCCAGCTAGCTCCTCTTCAGAGGCTGTATCTGTGTCCGTGATGGCCACCAGGCCCCTCCCCTTTATCCACCCGGGGTTTCATGGGTCTTATCGATGGGCTGAAAAGAGGCCTCCCTCCGTGCTGGCAGGGAAACTCTAGGCCCGGAGGTCGCCTCCACTGGGGTAGCCTCCACAGGCTTCGCCAGGGCTGCCACAACTCCCTCGATAGAGGCCTTAGCCAGGTGAATCAAGGCCTTCACGACCTTGGGCGTGCCTGAGGCCTTTACCTTGGGGGGAGGGTCACTGCCTCGCTCCCCCTCAGCTGTCTGTCGGGATCGACCGGGGCTTCTCCCGAAGCTTACCCGGGTTCTCCGATTTCCTCTTCCCCGAGCCAGAGCATTGGCTCGTGGTTGATGGCGTCGGAGAAAGTGTGCCCTGCCTGGCAACCGATGAGCCTGACCGTTTGGCGCTCCCGGTGCCCGGGACTTGCAGTGCTTTGCCTTTTGTTGGGCCCCGGTCACCCGAGCGCCCTCAAAGGTCTTAGGAGACCGCTCAGACTTCTCACCTACCGCTGGGCTCTTCCCTTCCAGCCAGTTGGTGAGGAGGATCTGCCAATCCCTCATAGTCCGCTCCAACATGTTCTTGCAAAACGCAGTCCTTCTCCACGTGCGTTCTGCCTTCGTGAAGGCAGTAGAGGCATCTGGAATGCTCATCCTCCTTGAAGACATTCTGCAATCCGCATCCAGGGCAGCTCCTGAACAGCTTGGATCCGGGCATGGTGTTTCCTTTGTCCTGGGCCATGTCCACACGGGGTAGGCCTCAAAGATCTTCCGGAATCCTCCAAGAAGTGAAACTCGACGAGAACTTCACCCTTGAGGGGCGTAGAAAATTCCGAAATGGGTCCCCGTTGATCGGAAGTAGAAACGGTGGAGCTTGAGGCTCGATTGACCGAAAAATGAGATTCAACTCTTTGAAAACTCGCAAAACGCAGTAAAAGCTTGAGAGCTATAGCACGAGGCTCGCAACACTTGACCGTGCTGTAAAAATCTGAAGAAGGCTGCCAGAGGAGGGGCTTAGGTAGAGGGCAGTCATTGGCTGGGGGCAGTATGACCCAGAGAACAGTGATTAGTTATTAGGAGAAAGACAGTTCAGAAACTAAACTGAAACAGATTTTTTCTTTACCAAGGATTCCCAGCTTGACAACAGGGAATATTCATGAGCATGTGAATCCATGCCAGACCCCATGCTGGAGAACTGCAATTTCCTCTGGTTGAGGGAAAACCCCAGCTGATGAAGGGAATCTGCTAATTTCTGGCAGGAGTGTGCCATCCCTTTGGGGGAACCCACCCTCACCAACCAGGTATAGGTGATCGTCCTCCAAGCGGAGAAGGCCCGTCACTGCATTCATCAACTTCGTGTAGACATGAGGGGCCGAGTTCACGCCCAAGGGCATCACAAATTCTACTGGAAGTGATACAACAATAATGAACTGGAGAAACGTCCAGTGCGGTTGAAACATAGGTACATGCAGGTACGCATCCTTGAGGTCCAGGTAACACACCCAGTCCCCTGCACATACACACATGGCTATGTGCACACGGGTAATCGTCTGGAAGCGTTCCAGCGGTAAAGACTAATTTAGAAATGAAAGGTCCAGGACTACCCTCAGGCCATACTGGTTATTCTTGGATACCACAATAATCCTGGATTAGTAACTCAAGACCCTGTCTACAAGAGGAACCAGTTCTATCCCCTGCATCTCCAAGAGCAAAATGACCTCTGGTAAAAGAGCAGGGGACCCGATCTGATGAAGAGGAGGAAAAGTTGGTAGAGGTAAAGGAAGATTAAGACTGAAGCCCGTGGAGACTACAGATGGGATCCACGGGTTGCTTAAAAGATGCTTCCAGGTGTCCTGGAAGAGAGCGAAACGGCCCCTCGCAGCTGAGCTGTGCTTCGAGACCTTGACGTCACTGCTTCTTAACATCAGAGGCGGGAGCAGAGGAGTGGGAGTGGAAAAAACTGTGCAACGTCCTCTGCTGCTTCCTCCTGTTGTCGCTGGGCAACCTGTTGGGCCTCCGTGTACCGCGGCCTCTTAATCCCCTGAAGCCAGAGAAAGCAAGAGTTTAAACTCGGTCCTACCCTGGGATTAAAGAAAGGATTTAGTACCTGGTTTTGTCAGGATGGCCAAAGACTTGCCAGTTTGAGTGGATGCTTTCTTCTTTGTTAATTCGTCATCGGTGGACGAATACAAAAGGTCCATGCCCTCAAAGGGCAGATCCACATGAGATGAAAACTTTGTGGCGTACATACAAGCCGTCCTCATCTCGACCCCAAGGCACAGCCCCTCTCCTGGCTGTGTCGATGTGGTCGACCGAGGATTCCATGACATCCTGCCAATGGCCGGGGCATCCGCCAGGCCAGCCTTAAAGGAGGCTTGTTTGTCCGAAGGGAGGTCGGTCAGAAATTCTGTGAGCTCCCGCCACAGCTTCTGGTTAGCCACAGCCAAGAAGGTATCCGCGTTGGCCTGCTGCAGATGCAGCCCTGCGATGGAGTAACAGCGCTTTCCCAAGGACTCATCCTCCTTGGGGAGGCAACTGGAGGCATCTCCCATAGACTAAGACGATGGTTTAGAATACAACGAGGCCGCAGTCACCACAGAGGAATTGGACTGCAGGTGGGAGGCCAGGAGCATTGGCTCCCCGTCCGTCAGCCTAAACCTGCATTACAACTTCTTGTTCATCTGGGTGTTCGCCCTGGGCTTCTCACAGACCTTCCATGCCATCTGCAGGACATCCTTCCGGAAGAGAATGCCATACCTGAGAGTGATGCGTTTGCCCTAGACCTCTGCTAGTACTCCGGACTGCAGGGGGACTTCCTCGGGAAGAGGGACCCCCAAAAACTTCACCAGGCCCTGAAGGCTGTCATGAAAGGCTTTAACCAATCCAGAGGGGGTTCATCGTCATGGGCGTCTTCATCGTTGCCATCACTCACCCCCTTTTTTTTTTACAGATTGAGGAGAATCTGGGCCATGGGAGGCAGGTGCTGGAGGAGTCTGTCTCACCCTCCCATGCCCTTTCACCAGGTCAGGAGCTGCAGACAGATCCAATGGGGCATTGGCGATACAGGTCGAGGTGGGTGGGGTGCGGGGGGCAGGGGTGGGGGGGTGGTTTAGTGTAGATCAACCAGAGGGGACTGAACCGGAGGAGGGGCCGGGACTGGTAGCACAGGAGGAACCGGAGTACCACCCAGAGGAGGGGGATGAGATGCCACCACCTGCGGAGGGGGCTGAGATGCCGCCACCTGCGAAGGGGGCTGAGATGCCGCCACCTGTGAAGGGGGCCGAGATGCCGCCACCTGTGAAGGGGGCTGAGATGCCGCCACCTGTGAAGGGGGCCGAGATGCAGCCACTTGCAGGGTGACCTCCTTAACAATGTCCTTCAGGATCCCCTTCATCTGAGGAAACGCTCGAAGAAGTGATCCTCACAAGCCGTCTGATCCCTAGGGCCCTGCCTTCTGAAGCACTGGGCCTCGCTCCTGGTCAAAGCGCTGCGGCGCCTGGTGTGTGTAGCCGTACAGCTGTAATGGGTAGATGTAGCCCTGAGGGGACCATACACCTGCACCGTAGGATCCGCTTCTGCTTCCACAGGGAAGGGAGTTGGGATCATCCTGCTAAGCCGATCCGATGGGAGAAAGCACTAACAGGCCTTGAGCTGGATCCAAGATGGCTGCATGCCTGGCAGGCTCCGCCATGTGACACTCTGCCATTTTGAAACCTTGCACCACGCCCTGGGTGGGAGGGCATGAAGGCTCTGAGCCAAGACCCATAGTGACTACCTTACTACTAGTCAATAGTCCCCTTTCCTCCATACGTGTGACATTCCGTCCTTCGGGAAGGAACTGGAGCACTTTTGTCAAAAAAGCATCAAAAATTAAAATGCTTGTCCTTCTATTTTTACGTGGGGTACCGCAAACAGCCATAACACCGCCCTCCTGAGCTCCACACCGCGCATGGCCCTACAGTCCTTTTCTATCGCCAGGTCTGCGACCATTTAAGCAATAATAGAGGATACTTATTAGAGGGGACTGCAGGCGGGCGTATAGAGAAAAGGGGACTATGGAATAGAGTAAGGTAGTCACCAGGGTGAGTAACTTTGTTTTACTCCTGCGCCCCGTCCCCTTTCCTCCAAACTTGTGGGAGATTCCCAAGCACTCCTCACAGGTAATATGGGTGGATGGAAACTCCTTACTGAAATAGGTTTTTAAGAACAGCCTGGCCGAATTGGGCATCGGCCCTGGAGCTCAGGTCCAAGCAACAATGCTTATAAAAAGCAGATGGGGAAGCACACGTAGCCGCCTTGGCAATGGTCTCCCAGGGAACATACTTTTGGAAGGCAACAGTAGCCGCTTTGCCACATACAAGATAGGCATGAATGCCCTTCAGAGGTTGAAAACCCTGAATGGTATACACTTCTAAAATACAGAAGGCAATCCCATCAGAAGATATTAGCCTTTGAAGCAGGTTTCCCCTTCGGGTCTCCGAATGTAAAAGTTGTGAGGAGCCCCCGAGTTCAGTAGTTCTGTCAAGATATAACTTCAGGGATCGCCTGACAACTAAATTGTGTAAAACTCTCTCGGCATCTGAGGCCGGATTAAAAAAAAAGACGGGTAATGAGATAGATTGAGTCAAATGAAAATCAGTCACTACCTACGGTAAGAAAGAAGGAGTGCGAAGCACAACCATATCCTTATGAAATGTGAGGAACGGATGTTCCACAGACAAAGCTTGAAGCTTGCTTGCTTACTGCTTTGCCAAAATCACTGCAATCAAAAATGTGACCTTTCACGAAAGGTATTTGAGATCAACCGTAGCCCTAGGTTCAAATGGTTTAAGGCATAACGCGTTGAGGACCACATTCAAATCCCATTTTGGATGAGGATTATGTACCGGTGGGAAAAGATGTAATAGACCTGCAAAATGCCATTTAATGACTGGGTTCGTCAATGAAAAGGAACAGCTGTCAGTGGACAGGTAGGCGGCAATAGCCAACAAATAAGTCCTACAAGACATGAATGCCGAAGCTGCCAGATGAGATGTATTAGGCAGAATCCTGTGCAGTTCCCTTAGGGAGCACTACAGAAGATTAAGACTACAGGTATGAGCAATAAATCCCCTTTGGTATCAGTCTGTACCACAACGATTTAGTTGGTAGCTGTGGCTAAGCAGTCAGACTTATCTCAGGAGGGAGATGAGCAGTATTCAGGGTTTACACAATACGGCTATAGTACTATGGTACAAGGAAACACTGACCAAAGCTTTGTATTAAAAATAATATATATATTTATTTTACACACTTCTACTTAGACACAACAATCACAGTTCTTAAAGCAAGTTAAAATCAGTCAAGACAAGTATACACAACTCCCTAGTTAAATTGTAGACAGGTTTGAGCAAGAGTGAAAACTGAGCAAAACAGCACAGTGAAAACCAAACACAAATGGCACACTAGCAATTTCTCACAAGGGAGGGAAAGGGCAGGTTATACAGGAATATACTCTTAGGCACCCTAGCAACACTTTCCAATAGGTTTGTGAACAAGTTCAGGCAAGGCAGTACTTTAGCATGTATTATACTTAGGTGAAAACCGAGCAAAATGGCACTTCACAAGTTTGAAAAGTGGGAAGGAAAAGGTGGTTATAAGAGTTAGGTGCACCAACACATTTCTAGTTGAAAAGCAATCTAGAGAGGGCAGTTATAACAGATTCAACCAAAGTCAAGAGGCCTGCGCCAGAGTCAGTGGTACAGGGCAAAACACCCAGGAGCAAAATGTTCTTGTAGCTGCTGTTAATTCTTAGTTAAACGATTCGAAAGGTTGGTTGCAGAAGGTGAAAGACAATGTTAGAAGATAGGGGCGGCCAGCCCAACAGGTAGGTAAAGGATTTAAAACACCTTTAGTGCTACCAAACGAAAAGGGCGGCCTGGCGGAACAAAGTACCTTAAAATGAAGAAGAGGCTCCTGCGTTGGTGGTAGTTCCTGCAGTTCAGGAGATCCAGCAGAGGGAGAGAGGCTCTCGTCGTGGAGGAAGTTTCGAGTTACTGCACTACCCAGGGATGAAACCAGCCGCGGTGCTGCCAAACGAAATAAAAAGTAAGCTCATTTAAATCGCGGTCCGGGTGGACAGGTGCCTGGCTATCAAGTCTCCGAGTGTATGGCACTGGCGATTCGACCAAGGCAGGTCCTGGAAGGCGATTGGCAAACTGGTTGGCCCCACCAGCTCAAGGGAAGAAGGCGCTTGAAGATGAAGATCTTCTCTCATCATGTGGAGAAAAGGGTTGAGACGCTGCAGCAGGGCTTCACCGGTGGTTCAGTCATTGCAGAGGTCTTTGGCTTCTCTCCTCTTCAGCTTCTCAGTTCCAGTGGCAACGTCTTGCTCTTCCAGTCCTCAGGACCCTGTTTTTATGCAAAAAGATCCCCATTCATACAGCCTAGCTGTCACTCACACAGTGGAGTGGTCATCCTGGCAGGAGACCCTCCAGCCTATCAGGGCAGAGTGCGACATGGGTTGCTGAGGCAACCCTTTCCAGGGGTCCTACTCCCCCTCCCACACAATGGGTCCACCCCAGACTCAGTGGCGCCGAAAGGAGGGCTTCTTGGCAGAAGCCCGCCAAAAGGACGAACAAAGGATCCCCGACCTGGGTTAGGATTTTAGAGAAAGACACAAGAAAGAATTTATATAAAAGTTCTGGCAAATAAAACCTACCGGAGTAAAGTTAATATAAAAATAAACTGGCGGTATGTTAGAGGCTGTCAGTAATTGTGGTAGCCTCGAACAATGGGAAAATCCCATAGAGAAATATTTGCGGTCGAATATTTTTGGGAGTAACCACTGCCACCAGCCAAAACGTTTGAGAGGGACTGTACGGTACCCTCTCGAAAATGAACATAAGGGAAAAACTATTAACCCTTGCCAGTATCTCCATAGTAAGATGGGTTGTACTAGTTTTGTTCATACAGAGTGACTAGTAAAGTCAATGAGGACAGTTTATGAGACAATAGTCAGTCCCAGGGTATGGAGTCGATGTTTGGGGGTCGCTACGACACCCCTGTGTCACTGCACGGAGGGTGCTGTGTAACACACGTGGATAAAGATGGTTCCTATGAGGGTGAGATAATCCCCATAGACATTAAACACAAAAAAATAGCATAGAACACACATAGCAAAAAATGCTTAAGAGTGGGGAAAAAGAGTCTCACTCTTAGCAGGAGAAAAAACAAACCCTTCAAATCCAGCAAAGCTGCTGGGGGACTCTATAGGTAAGGGAAATTAGCCATAGAATGAGAATTCGCCCTAACAATATGAACGACAGGACAGTGTCAATCGTAGCATGTCTGGGGTCGGGTGCTTAGATAAACACCAGTGGCAAAAACAGAGCCACTTGCACCTATACTGAGACCTCATAGAGTGTTTCCTGGCTTCTTGGATAAAGCTTATATTGTCCTTGGACAAGTTAAACTGCACTAAGGATTTGAATTCAGTCACCAGGCCGCCAAACTGAATGATTGTGGGGAGGGGTGCCGTGAAGCAGGTTGGGAATCAACAGCAGTCTGATTGGACAAAATCGACAGATGCTGAAGTTCCGAGAACCAGAATCTGGCTGGCCACCAAGGAGCTATGAACAGGAGTGTGTAATTCGATGAATTCCTGAGCTTGCAGAGTGACCGATGAATTAAAGGTAGAGGGGGGGAGGGGGGGAGCATAGGCCTTCATGTTGTGCCACAGAATTTCAAGAGTGTTGCTTAGGGAGGAGGCCCCGAGACCGTTCCTTGATGCATAAAGAGAAAGTTTCCTGTTTGTAGAAGTCGCAAAGAGGTCCACTTCCGGAGTACCCCATTGGCGAAAGATGGAGGAGAGGACCTCAGTGTTCAGTGCCTACTAGTAGCTGGATGCTGTCTGTCACCTGAGTGAGTCTGCAGTTGCATTGAATTGACCCGGAATGTGCACCGCCAGTAGCCAAATGCCGTGCTGGATGGCCCATTCCCAGATCTGAATGGCAAGGTCCACAAGAGGTGGTGATTTGATATCACCCTGCTTGTTGCTATAAAACAGCGACACAGTTGTCCGTGCGGATGCAGACCACCCTGTTCGTGATAGACGGTTGAAAAGCTTTCAGCGCCAGAAATGCAGCCAGGAGTTCCAAATAATTTATATGAAACTGCTTGTCCTGCAGCACACAGATTGAAAACCTGGAGATGATCCAGATTCGCGTCCCAACCCAGAAGGGAGTCGTCCGTGGGCAGGGCTTCTGAAAGGAGGTCCCTACTGTAAGATTGTTGGTCGAGGACCACCATAGAAGATCCATCCTGCATGATGATGAACTGGCATCTTGGAATCCGAGTCCAAATTTGAACACCAAGAGCTCCGAAAAGCCAGCAAGTAAGCCTCACTTTGAGACGTGCAAGGGGAAGAGCAAGTACGCACAAAGCCATGAGGCCCGGAAGTCTCTGGAACCACCAAGCAGTCATGTGCTCCGACTGGATGAAGAGCTGACATGTGGCGAATAGATCCGCAATACTGTCCGTCGTCGAGTACATCCTGGAGTCGACCGTGTTCACACGGAAACCCAAGAAAATCAGGTCTTGGGAGACTGTCATGGAAGATTTCTGCCAGTTCATCGACAGCCCAAGATGGAACAGGAGCTGGAGGAGAGACTGGAGATTGCTCAAAGCAGTCAGTAGTGGGCAAGGGTTGCGCAGGAGCCAGTCATCCAAATACTGATATACATGAACATCCTGAAGCCGAAGGAAAGCTGTGATGACCAACATCTTCGTAAAGACATGCAGCGCCGAGCTGGAACCAAACGGGAGTGCAAGAAACTGGAAATGCTCCCCTCCCAGGGAGAACCACAGATATTTTCAATGCGGCCTCCATATCTGGATGTGCTTATACCCGTCCTGAAGGTCCACTACACTGAGCCAGTCGCCCTTCTGAAGAGAGGACTATTTGGCAGGTTGAGATCATCTTGAATTTCTCTTGGGGAAGAGAAAGATTGACCTGGGAAAGATCGAGGATAATGCGCAGGCCAGCCCAGTCGGCTTTGAGGGAGGGTGTCCCGATCTGTTGGAAGGGAGGGTTGAAAGGTAGGGTAGGGGGGGGAGGGGAAAGCGAAAGCCCGCCTGAGCAATGGACAAAACCCACCAGTCTTCAGTGATTGTCTGCCACGCTTCCAGATGAGAAGAGATTCGTCCTCCCAACAGAGTCTCGTGCGACCGACACATTTTTTTGCAGATTTGTCAGCAGGGAGACTACCTGTCCCAGCAGAGGCTGCTGATGGCTGAGAGAAAAACTGACCACATTGTTGTTCGACGGGTGCCGCCAACCGGAGGTTCAGTTCTGAGCACACGGCGGTCCTGAAATCCCCTGAAGCCAGAGAAGGATTGAGACTGAGAGCCTGACCTCTGTGTATAAGGAGCCTTAGCTGGGACCGTAGCCAGGACCGACAAAGATTTCGCAGTTTGGGCGCTTGCCTTGATCTTTGTAAATTCCTCATCCATAGTAGGATGAAACAATTCTTTGGCCTCGAAGGGAAGGTCCAGAACTTTGCCTTGCATCTCCTTCGAAAACGTTGTCGTATGGAGCCATGTCTAGCGGGAGGTGTTAATTCCCACCATAAGAATCGAGCGGAGGTATTTAACATGGTGTGCCGCAGTTTCCAGAGGATCTTTTGACAACACCCTGGCGTCCGAAAAAACGGTTTTAAAGTCATCTAGCCTATCCACAGAAATACACTCCTGGAAAACAGCAAATTCCTTACACAGCCTCAGATTAGCTGCTGCCCGAATGAGCTTGGCATTTGCTTGGCGAAGTTTAAGTACTGAGTTGACAAAGACTTTCTTGCCCAAGGAGTCCAGAATCTTGTCTTTCTTGGACAGAATCTGAGCCGCAGCCGTCAAGGTTGCATAGGCCTGCTTGAATTGAAGCGTGGCCGCAGCTACCACCGCCCAGGAAGGGAGCGGACAAGACACCAAGGCCATCTCCTCAGAGGTGTGGAGCCTACAACGTGTGTCAATTCTCTTATTGATGTGTAGCCCAGTGTAGGGCTCATACGAGACCTTACGGGCCTCAGCCAAAATGTCCTTCTGGAGGAACAGGGCGGTGCGCTCTTGTGGTGACGGGGGAAATGCTCCCAAAAACACCCCCCTCCTGTGGAGCGGGGACCTCGGGTACTGGAATGTCAAGGAAGGCCATATCCAGGACCCGATCATGGAATGCTCTGACAGAGCAGGGCTGCCCATCGCTATCCTCATCTGCTTGAGGGTCATCCAGCGAATCGGAAGCAGACGGCGGGACCGTCTCAGGTTTTAAAGTACTATCCCACTCTGCGGGTGTCTTCTCTATGGGAGACAGCGGTGGTAGGGGAGGAAGAGCTGGAGGCGGGCCAAGAGGAAGAGGTGGCTCCACCGCAGGAGCTGTCAGGACTGCCGGAGTGGAAGGTGGAACAGGAGGCTCAGGGTAGATTTCCTTAAAAAAAACCTTAAAATACTCCATTATGTGGTCAGAGTGCATGAGCCTCTGAAATTTCCAGAAAAATGCATCCTCTAATGAAGGTTTAGGCGCTGGGATGGGAAGAGGCCGCTCATATGGGGCATACCCCCACAAACACAATGAGGATGGTTGCCAGGAAGGCCCACCACCAACCGGGTCCACATAGACCAGTGGAGCAGAAGCAGGAGGGCGCAAAACAGTATGAGGCAGCGGTATCCGAGCACACCAGTCATAAGAAGGGTGGAACAGATTTTTACTGTCCACTTGATGTGGGAACGGCTGGTCAGCCCCAAAAAGAAGGTTTTCAGCACTCGACGTCAAGAGCGTAGCCGTAAGGGAAGAATCCAAAAGGGCTGCCATGGACCGCGAGGGTCGGGCCGCCATTTTGTCGATGCCTAAAGAGTACTGAGTCACATGTGTAGATGAGGCAACCGTCTCCTCGGGCTGGTCAGGGGACTTAAGCAACACCTTAACCTTGACACAAGGATCCTGGGCAGAGCTGGTACTGGGTGGTCTCAGATGTTTACTCGACATCTTGGAGGTGGCCCCAAAATTAGCATCCAGAGGAGGAACCTCGGCAGAGCCAGAAACAGGAGTTACGGTTTATGAACACCCTCTTTGCCCACTCGACAGAAACGGTAACACTGCGTCCCTGAGCATGGGAATGCTGAGGAATCCACCTCACAGACAAGCCCTTCAGAGCAGGTCCCTCGGCTTTGTCGGTACAGAACTTAGCCTCAAAAAGAGGAACCGCTGGGTTTCCCCCCTCGTACGTGCAGCTCCCTCGAGAGGGGCCTCAAGCCGTGGCTCGGTAAAGAAAGCTCCAGAAATTGAGACCTCAGGGCGTACCCCGGTGTCTGTGTGGAAAGCTCCAGAAAGAGAGACCTCGGAGCGAACCCCAGCATCCAAAGCCAGAGATTAGCTGGGCTGAAGTTTATCACCCGACAGGTGAACCTTGGGGCATGGTCCGGTTTTGGCGGGTCCCTCATGGGTACCCTTAAACTCAGGTACGCCTGTTAGGCCTGTGTGGCACCTCATGGGAAACCCTAGTACCAGAGCTGCTCAAACCCTTCCCAGACCTGGAAACCCCGGGAAGGAATCCCCAGGCCGGGGCGCCCTAAAAAGTAAGGATTTTACCAGGTGTCTCTCCTTGTCGATGAAAAGCTGAAAATGCGGTGGAGGAACGTGCTGCAAGATCTCCTCCCACTGAAGACGACAACGCTGGAGTGCCTGGAAGGAGAGGGAGTCGCAGTAGGAACACGAATCCCAATGATGATCCGGGCCCAGACACTCCAAGCCAATGGAAAATGGGGATCCACCCTAGCGAAGCGACGTTTGCATGAAGAACAGGACACAAATCCCAGACGCTCCAGGATAAGTGACCGCAGAACCAGAGCAGCAAAGGAGGACAACAGGAACAAAAATATTTCCTGGTGATGCAAGTGCGTCCAGCCCAGACCTGTGGAGAAAAGGACTGAAGGGCGATGCCTGGGGCAAAGCTCAGGAGGGTGGGGTTACGGCCGCGTGCTGTACCCCGCATAAAAAGAGAAGGACAAACATTTTAATATTTATGCTTATTTGTCAAAAGTGCTCCAGTCCCGTTCCAAAGGTCTGAATGTCCCACAAGTATGGAGTAAAGGAGACGGGACGTAGGATTATAGAGTATACAGCTTGTTTCTTGCACCCGAATCAAAGCATCAATGTCAGTGATCCATCTGGTAGGCGACGAGCACCCAGGCAGCCGGAAGTCATAATTCCCCCGATTCATGGCCTCTGAGCGAGCTCCGGTAGGCTGTGAGCCCTCGGCACCTGTACCAGGAGCCGTGCTGGATCTAGCAGAGGACACACTCTTTGAGGTGGCACTCGATGATCCCTTACTCCCTGCCCCTTCTGGGGTGGAAGAAGAGAGCGAGCCTGATCACCCTTCCGAGGACAGCCTGGTAGGGGCCCCTGAGCCCCTCAGCTTGGGAGCCGGTAGACTTAGAGGCATCTGGGCTGCCAGGACCTGAATCTGAGGATCCCCGATCAATGGGAACCCCCAGAGAAGGAGGTGCTGTGAAGTTGTGCTGAACAGAGAGCCTGCCTTGTCTTGAAGAGAGGTCCTGGACACAAAGTCCTTAAGGTGGGGCAGAGGAGAAGTGTGGAAGATCTCCATCTACCGCGACAAACAATTCTTCAATGCTCTGTGAACGAGAGCACTGCGGGCCGAACAGGAGTACCAGAGGTGGTCAAGAACCAAGCACTCAAGACAAGAGTGCATTTCGGTCCGAGGCGGAAACTAACAGTCACATGAGGTACACCTCGTGAAAGTCGTCAGGGGAGGCGAGGCACCAAAGGGAAGTGAAATAAGAATTGACAAAAACCAACAGAGAACAAGCGGGAAGCCAAAGAAAAGTGTCTGCCCTGGTTGCCAGGTCCAACACGATCCGTGCAGAAAAAGGGACTGAGGTGGGTGGCGGAGGGCAGTGGGTTTCCCCCACCCAGGGCCAACTGAGCACGCGTTATACTAAATTTAAAAGGGGAAGCTCCATTTTTCGCTGCCAATGATTGCTACCGTCCCCATGTTGTGGGACGCCGCCACAAAGTTGGAGGAAAGGGGACGGGACATATGTGAATGAGGAGTGTAGCGCAAAGTAGCTTAGGAGATATGCTCTCACCTTGTTTTTAAAACTAAACATCACTTGTTTCAAAATTTGAATATCCAACATTCTCTGCTTTCATGATAATTTTGTTCATAGGTTTGATATGTTATTTTAGATGTGCTTTTGCGCTAGCTTGTTTAATGAGGCTGGAAACCCTCAGAAGATTGGTGATCAAATTAAATGCATTAAAAGAACTCTCGTCAAGTTAATTACAACTGGTTAGCAACGGAGGTCCAGCCGGATAGAATTCATGGAGCGGGTCAGCGGAAATCCGACCCGGGATCCAAACCTAGAGATGTCCTGGCAGCCTTTCATGATTATTCCACGAATTAGAAGGATCCTGGTGGCCGCAAAAAAGGCAAATCAAATATTTTACACTAGGGTGGAGATCTCTCTTCCAAGACCTGGCCAAGACGATGATGACTAAGAAGCAAATGGCCCCAGTAATGAAAGCCCTCCAAGACACAGACATCTGCTACAGATGGATCTTCCCGTTTGGGATGTTATTCGAGTGGCAAGGAAAACAGCAACAGATTGCCCTGCCGGAAGAGGGCACAAAATTGCTGGGCATAGAGAAAGATCAATAAGCAGCGAGCGCGCCCTCTACGAGCGCTCACACCAGGCCTAGAAGCTGGGAATAGTTAACAGTCCGACCCACAAGATACAAGGAGAGGGGTATCAACCCAATCTGAGAGGCCCAGTACCCGGAGGGCCGGGACTATCTGCATGCACCCCGGAGGGGGATGCACAGGGAGGATAAGATTGAGTGGGAACCAAGGTCCTACTTCTACATGTAAGGACTGGGGAGGGCAATTAAATGTGGTTTCTTTTTTTTGTTATCTCATTGGGGGCGGGGGTGCCAGCGTGAAATCAATTGGGGGTTTTAGGATGCCCTCCGCTTGCTCATGGTTACATGGGTGGGTCACCTGCGTGGAGGATTCTCGTGGGTAGTATAGCAAGGGTGGCTCACACCAGGGAGGGACGGGAGGAGGGTGGCGGGGGAGGACGGGCAGGGTTGAAGGGCACGCAGGCTTTGGGGGACAGGTAGGGGGGCGGGACAGCGGCGCACACACAAGACACCCACATTTGAGGTAAAACCACGTAGCAGGGTTGGACTACACATACAAACACTCCACGTTGGAAACCCATTCCAATGTCGGACACTTAATATTCAGGGTTTAAATAGCCCTGTCAAAAGGAGGAAGTTCGAAGCTCTCCTTTTCAAACTCAAACCGACCTTTGGCTCTCCAGGAGACTCACATTAAAAGGCTGGACAAACAGAAGCTAAGGTTGGGGCAATATTGAAGATTCTACAGGCAAACACGGGGGTTAAGAGGGCAGGGGTACTCATCGCGTTTAAACGGGACACGCAAGTGTATTCTGAAATCCCACGCAGTCACAGCAGGCCGGTACCCGTTTCTTCTCCTACAACTTGACTCGTTCACTCTTACTGTACTTTGGTCTACGGTCCGAATACAGGACAAAAGGGGTTCCTGAAAATGGTGATCTTGAAATTGGAACATTTTAGCGTGTTTGGGGAGGGCTACGGGTGGAGGTCGTGGGAGGCCCAATTCTCTTGGGGGGACTTTAACATAGCGTGGGACCCAGTTTGGGACAGGAGCACAGTGACAAAATAGGCAAAGCTGCCTGCACCCCAGGCCCTAAACGAGTTGTTCCAGAGACTGACCCTCAGGGACATTTGGACCTCCTTAAGGGGTGAGGAAATCGCATACACATTAATCACATGTGCACAAATCGTTCTCCAGAATCGATTACACCTGGGCCTTGGTCACACTCTTGGGAAGGGTTAAAACAACTGATACACCATGACCATTTTGGACCATGCCCCGTTCACCTTTACCCTTAACATACCCACTCCGCGATCTAGGCTGTGGAAATGCTCTTTTCCTACGGCCCTACTATTCGATCAACTCACCTGTGAGTCCCTGGAAGCCAAAAGCTCAGTTTTTTTAAAAGAACTGGGGGGCTGACATGCCAGAGGGGGTGTTTTGGGACACGTTCAAGGCAAAAATGAGGGGGGAATTTATCACAGCAGAGGCACATAGGACATGTCTTAGGAGGAAATTGGAGGCTGATTTCAAAGCAGAGGTAAAGAGGGTCATGCACAGAATGGAGAGAGTCCTCACCGGAATTGCGCAGGCAATACAGATGCGTGAAGGGAAAGGTGGACCTCTGCCACACGAGACAAGCCTAAAGCAGCCTGCTATATCTAAAACAAAAGTACTATATCAAGGCCAACAAGGCCGACAAGCTTCTTCTGAGACAGTTAAAACAACAAAAAATGTGGCCCAAACCATTCAGCTGATCGACGCCTCACTGGACAGTAGGGTTACAACCACAGAAGACCTAACCGCACAGTTCCATGCCTACTATTCGGCTCTCTATACCTCTGATCTCCCCGAGCAGAGGGAGTATATTAAGTCTGCAGCATTGCAGACTCTCACGGCCCACGAGAGACACTATCCAGAGGGCTATTACACAGGAGGAGGTACTATTGGTGAGAACGAATCTCCCGCCAAATAAGGCACCTGGCCCGGACAGGTTCCCACCTTCCTTTTAGGAGCGGTTCAGGGCAACGTTGGCTCCCAGACGTGTAGGTCTCCAACTCCTTCGCAGCCGCGGGCTAAGGTCACTGAATCTATGGAGGAGGCCAAGATAGTTCTCTTCCTAAATCCCGGGAAAGATCTCACAAGGTGCAGGTCCTATCACCCTATAGCACTCATCAACACAGATGCTAAAATCTATTCTAAGATCCTTGCCAATAGGATAGCCCAGCTGAAGCCAATATTGATCTACCCAGATCCGACTGGGTTCATTAAGGGTCGCCAAACACATGACAATCTTAGGAGAATATGCCACCTGCTAAAGAAAGTAGCGAAAAAGGGAGACCAAATCACCCAAAAAGATGGCAGGAACATCTGTTGCAGAAACATTTTTACAAATCTCTATACAAGATTCTATTGAATAAATAGTTGTGGTCCCATTCCCAGTTGGCCTATTATTCAGAGAAAAGGAATTTACAAGCACTAAACCGGATCACTTGAGATTTCTGTAGGTTTTTGCTTCCAGTGTGAAATGATTCAATCATGGCATCCGGTGATGAGCCTACCCAGACAGCAGGTGCCCCCACTAAGTGTTCCCTTGGCCCCTTTTGATGCAAGAATGTTGTAACAAGCAAACACTTGAAGACATTCAACCATTGTAAACTAGACCAACAATCATCTAAAATATTCTTGGCTCGACCAGCTATATTCCATGACTGAATATGCTGTTAGGCAGAATTATATGCAGTACCCTTTGGGAACACAACACACAATTAAGACTACAAGTGACAGTACAAATTCACCTTTGGGACAAGCCTGTACTACACAGTTAGAGTGGTAGTGGTAGCAGTATCAGAGCAGCCAGACTTATCTCAAGAGTAAGTGAGCAGTATCAGATAGTTACACAAAGGACAGCAATTACTATGATTCAGGCAAACACTGACTCAAGGTTTTCAAGTAAAAGAATATACATTTATTTCACTCTTCAGTTGTATAACATTACACTATTATAAGCAAGTTAAAAATCACAATCTTAATACATCACACCACGTCCCTTAAATTCCAGACAAGTTAATGTGGGAGCAATGTTAGGGAGAATTCTCTGTTTAGGCTGAATTTCCTAACCTAGTGAGTCCCCCAGCAGCTTTGCCGGATTTTTTGGGTTTATTTTTTTCTCCTGCCAAGAGTGAGACTCTTTTACCCTCACTCTTGGGCATGATTTGAGTGTGTTTCTTTGAATCTAGATGTGTTTAATGGGCTATGGGGTCTTTTACTCCATAGGGCTTCATGTGTTTTTGTGATATGTGTTACACAGCACCCTCAGTGCAGTAACACAGGGGTGTCATAGTGACCCCCCAGTATAGACTCCATACCCTGGGACTGACTACTGTCTCCCAGGGCATGTAAAGTCACCATTGACTTTACTAGTCTTAAATTCTGAACAGAACCAGTACAAACCATCATATTGTGGATGTACTGGCTGGGGCAATTAAATTGCCCCCGGGTCTGTTAGTCGAGGGGGCCCGTCTCCGTCCCCCCTGATCGAGTTTTGGCTGGTGGCAGTGGATACTACTTTTTATATTCAACCGCGAATATTTTCCTATGGGATTTCCCATTGTTTTAGGCTACTATCTTTAATTATTTACGGTAGCCTCGAACATACCGCAGGTTTATTTAATTAATATTAATTCTCCGGTTGGTATTTTTTGCCAAAACTCGATTCTAAAATGGCGTTTGTGTTCTCTTCTGTGACTCCAACCCAAGTCGAGCCCTTTGTTCCACTTTTTGGCGGGCTTCTCCACAGACAAAGTGGTGCCACTCTGTCTGGGGTACTTAGGAGGGGTCGAGGGGGATTTAGGCACCCTGGACTGAGTTGCCTAGGCAACTCAAGTCGCACTCCGTCCTGATTGGCCCAAGTGGTGAGCCGACCGGCTCACCACTTAGCATGTTTGAGTGACAGATAGGCTGAGTGAATGGGGGTTTTCTGCATAAAAGCAGGGCTTTGGGGACTGGAACTTGAGAAGTCGCCACAGGACCTAAGAATCCGACGAGCGAAAAGCGGAGCTGACCTGCCACGACGCCACCACCGGTGGAGCCCTGCTGGACCATCTCACCACTTTTCCCAACGACAGAGGAGATCTCCCGCCGGAGAGTCTTCTTCCTTTGACTGGTGGGGATAACCAGTTTCACCGTCTTTTCGCCTTCCCGACGTACCTCGTGCCCGCCTTGCCTGTGCCAAGCAACCCGGCAACCGGGATACCACGTTTTACCCACACCGCGAAACAGAGGTACCACCTTTAACTGGAAAACTCTGCGGCTGGTTTCTTCCCTGGCAGTGCAACGACCTCCATCTCTCCTCTAAGTCGAGATCTTCTCTTCCCCTGGACGACGACGCGACTTGCACCCACTGCCAGGAACAACTGCCACCGCTGGAGGATCCTTCCCACTTAAGGTACCGTGTCCCGCCTGGCTTGCCTTGCTACCGACTGTACGGGGTAGATTTAGCCCCCGGCTTTCGAACCTGGGTTAGCCTGGGACACCATGGCTAAAATTTCCTAAGCCTCTCTAAACTCTTTTTGAACCCTCTGCAAGACTTTCTAAGCCTAGTGTAACTGTGTGAACTTGGGCGCATTTTTGCTCTGCTCTCTCTAAGAGTGGGCCCAGCCTTTGGACTTTGGCTCACCAGTGACTTTTGCTCTTCTGCCTTGCTAACAGTGTTCCTGAATCCTAGAGTGGTGTACCTTTCTATATTCTGTCTTTTTCCCTCCCTTTCTCACAAACTTATTGGAGTACCATCTAGTTAAGCGCTCACCTCTGTATGAAAATAAGTGGTGTTTTACTGAGATTTATCTGATAAGGAAAAAGGAGTGTATATATTACAATCGTAACTGTGTTTAGAATATTTTACAACAAGAGTGCTGGAGTGTTTCAAACCGTGTGTTTTTAAATAAATAATTATATACTTTGATACCAAAGCTCTGGTCAGTGTTTGCTTGTATTGGTGTGTCTGAGTGCCTATTGTGTATACTTTGCATACTGCCTAACTCTTCTTGAGAGAAGTCTGACTGCTCAGCCACAGCTACCAGGTAAATCTGGGCGGTACAGACTGCTACCAAGTGGGTTTACTGCTAACACCTGTATTCCTAAATCTTTTGCAGTGTTCCCTAAGGGAACTGCACAGGTTTCTTCCTAACAAACAAAATGGCACTCCAGCAATTTAAAAGGGAGGGAAAGACAAAGTTATTAGAAATTAGCTCAAACCAACAGGTAAGTACTCAGGGAAATTGAACAAGAGAAGGAACTACAGTGATAAAATCAGATGGAAAAGGCTTATGGCCAAAGTCAATAGGTCAAAAGTCTTTTGCTCAAGATAATACAGTTCAGGGTAGTTTGCGGTAAAGTTCATGGCACGGTTTCAGGACGAGGTTGGTTGAGAGAAAAGTTACTTCAAAGAGAAGAGAAGGACCAGCCCTTGTATTGGAGAAAGATTTCAAACACTTTCACCGTGGTTGAACGAAACGAGCAACGGCATTTGCACAGTACCTTAAAACGGAGAGGGAGCTGTAGCCGAGGTGGACGTTCCTGGTAGTTCCTGCAGGCTCACGGTTCCTGAAGCGACTGACTGACACGAAGTAGGTAGACTGGAGGGTCCTGCACTACCCAGGGAAGAAACCAGCAGCAGAGCAAAGCAACGAATAAAAGGTGCGCTCCTAAAAACCCAAGCAGGGTCCAACATTCCTGACCATCCGGCCCACTGTAGATCTGTACACGAATTCGACCAGAGGAGGGGTCTGGCTTGCAGTTTGGGCAAACTGGTTGGTCCCATCAGCTCAAGGGAAGAAGTCTCCTGGAGGATCTTCTCAGTCGTCGGATTCTGGCGATTCGGACATGCAGCAGGACTTCACCAGGCGGTTCAGTCATTTTAGGGGTCCTCTTCTACCAGTTCCTTGTTCGTTCTTTCATCCCAGTGGCGACTCTGCCTTTCCAGTCCCAGAGACCTGCTTTTTATGCAGTTTTCCCACATTCATACAGACTGGCTGTCAATCACCAAGCAGGGTGACTGTCCTGGCAAGGACAGTCCCCTTAGCCAATCAAACAGGAGTGTGACTTGGGTTACCAAGGGAACCCATGGCAGGGGTCCGAAGATCCCTCCCTCACATCCTGCCTACCCAGACTTTCAGCGCCTTAAGGAGGTCTTCTGTGCAGAACAAAGGAATCATCCCCGGTTTGGCGTGCAGAGAAAAACACGAGAAAGACTAACAAAAAGAAATGCCGAATAAACCCAGCCGGAGCCAAAATAAAATGTATTTGGTCAAGCGGGTTTATGTTCGAGGCTAATATAATAGCCTAAAACAGTACCACGTTTATATAAGATAATCGCAGTAGAAAAGTTAGGGTAGTGACCACTGGCACCAGCCAAGTCTTAATGTAAAGGGAGCAAAACAATGCTCCAAGAGAGACAGACACAGACAAAAAGGGATCAGAGTTAACCCTTTCCAATACTCCATGTAAGATGGGGTGTACTGGGTCTGTGGTTTAAAGTGACTAACAAAGTTAATGGCAACTTTAACTTTTCTGGGGGACAGTAGTCAGCCCCAGAAAATAGAGTTAGTCGGAAGTCTCAAAGACAACCCTGTGTCACTGCACTGAGGGTGCTGTGTAACACATGAAAAATATGAGGCCATGGAGTAGGTGAGGCTCCAGTGCTCACGATCACACACAAAGTGAAAACACACACACAGCAAAACACATGTAAGAGTGGGACAAAAGGCTCACACTGTTACCAGGTGAAGAAAATAAATCCTAGAAATCCAGCAAAGCTGCTGAGGGACTCATTAGGTAAGGGAAATCAGCCATTTATGAGAATTCTCCCTAACACCGGGCGTTGAGGAACTCCTGCAGCGGCCGCATCTGTAACCTGCAGAGTCGCACGAGATAGATGCACAACATCATGCCGAGTAGCGACTTGGACCTCACCCTGGCAACTTCTGTGGTCCACAGCGGTTGAACCTTGCCCAGAATGGCCTTTATCCTCTCCTCCGACGGTGAAGCTAGTCGCGTCACCGTGTTGAGCTTGGCCCCCAGGAACAGAGCTTCCTGCGGTGGCACCAAGCAGGACTTCGCATAGTTTATCGAGAACCCCAGTTCAGTGAGCAGGCGGACGGTCCTCTGTGTGGTCGACGGCGAGTTCTCTTGACTTCGCTCGGATGAGCCAATCGTCCAGGTAGGGGTAGACGGGGATCCCCTGCAGGCGCAGCGGCGCCAGGCACTTGAAGACTCTTGGTGCCGACTTCAAACCGAAGGGCGGTGCCTTGAACTGATAGGGTCGCCCCTGGTCCACGAAGCGCAGAAATTTAGATGTCCTTTGTGTATGGGGATGTGGAAGTATGCATCCTCCAGGTCCAGCGAGGACAGGAAGTCCCCTTCTTCCAGCTGTCCCAGCACATGCTTAAGGGTGACCATCCGGAATATTTGGGTTCTTATGTATTTGTTGAGACGGCAGAGGTCCAGGATAGCTGCCAGCCACCGGTCTTCTTTCGGACGAGGAAGTACTGCGAGTACACTCCTGAGTCTCTTTGGGAAGAGTTCTATCGCACCCTATTCCAGCATTGCTCGGACCTCCAGAAGTAGCTGTGGAATGTGATTTTCTTTCCTGGCCACCGGTGAAAAGTTAGGACACTTCCTTTGGAACGCCAGAGTGTGCCCGTGGGCCAGGGCCTCCAGCACCCAACAGTCGGTGGAGATGGATTTCCACACGCCGATGAAGTTAGTCAGCCGGCCTCCCACCGGGGTACTCGGGTGGGGGTCCGACGTCCCGGCTGGTTCAGTCCTGCTTCGCCAAGACCTTGCCACCTTGGGCCCCTTGGCGACAATGTCCCCCGGCCTTGCTGCTAACCCTGTAGGCTTCCTGCGACGAAGAATGGGACGCCTGACGGTACGACGAAGAGCTGCCACCGAATCGTGTGTAGGCACCTTGAGACTTGCCTCCGGAGGTCCGAAAGGACATCAGCTTCGCTGATGAAGCGTGCCCAAGGTACGGGCCGTCTCGGTGTCCGCCTTGATGGCCTGCAGTGACTCGTCTACTGCCTTGTCGAACAGGTTGTTCCCATCGAAGGGCATGTCCAGTATCCTGGTCTGTACGTCCTGACGGAAATTGGTGGCCCTGAGCCACCCACGCCGGCAAAGGCAAACGCTGTTGCCCATCTGGCAAAAAGTGGTGTTGGCGATGTCCGTGGCTACCGTGATGGTGTGGTCAGAAGCCACCTCGCCCTCCTGCAGGATTTCAAGGGCCTCTGCTCTCTTGTCGTCCGGGAGGAATTCCAGGGGGAGGGCGATTTTAAACCGGGCCATCATCGTAGCGGGCCACAATAGCGAGAGCGTTGACCGCCTTAATGGTCGTCGCTGCCAACGAGATGACCCGCCGTCCCATGGCGTCCAGCTTCTTCCCCTGGCCGTCCGGTGGGGAAGTGGAAGTAGATGCTGTCGCCCCTGCCGATTTCTTCTTGGCCGCCACGCAGACCAGAGTCCAGTGACAGCTGCGCCCTGAGTCACATAGGATCAGAATCTAGGACCCGGTACTACTTCTCATACCGGTCTCTCTTCGCAGGGGCCGTGGACGGGTTCTTCAGAAGGGACAGTCGCTCGTTCCAGATGTCGTCTAACAGTAGGACCGAGAGTACGGTCTTCCTCTTGGCTTCTCGTTGCTGATAAAGGAATCCTTCCTTCCTTCTGCTCTTAAGGGCATAGCCGGAAAAGCTCTGAGGCCCTGGCGATCATGGCGTGAAATAGCCAATTTTGTCGAGAGGGGAAGACCAGGGAGGGGGCGATGGGTGATCTGTTCCGTCGTCTCCGCCGTCGTCGTCCGTCCCAGTCATAGCCGAAGGACCAGGCGCTGCTGGATCGTCCGCTAGTGGTAAGGGCAACCTTGTCCTTATCTCTGTGCACAGGGTCTGCAGTGCCAGCAAGACGTCTTCCGACCTGTCCGGCGGTGTTGGTATCGGTAGCGACGGGGGTGTCAACAGAGGCTCCTCCAGTTCCTCGTCAACCTGCCGTTGTTAGTTGGCTCCACCCTCCCTCTCCACGTCCGCCTCGTCAGGATCCTTCCCGCAGGCCCTGACCTCGTCGAACCTCCTGTCCAGGACCTCCTTGAAAACCGACAGATACCTCCTCTGAGGTTGAGCTGAGTTTGTTGGGGAATTGAGCCTTCACGACCTTGGGCGCATCAGAGGCTTCACCGTGGGGGGAGGGTCACCCCCTCGCTCCCCTTGGCTTTCTCCGTCGGGATCGGCCAGGGCTTCTCCCGAAGCTTACCCGGGTTCTCCGGCTCGGTGAAAAGGAAGCCGGAGCGTTGGCTCATGGTTGACGGCGTCAGTGACATTGCACCCGGCCTGGCAGCCGAGGAGCCTGAAACAACGGCGCTCCCAGTGCCCACAGACTCGCAGTGATTTGCCTTCTGTTGCGCCCCCGTCGCCGGAGCACCCTCAAAGGTCTTGGAAGACCGCTCAGACTTCTTCTTACCTGCTGCTGGGCTCTTCGCCTCCAGCCAGTTAGCGAGTTAAGTACGCCGGTCCTTCATGGTCCGGACGGACATGTTCTTGCAGAACGCACATTCCTCCTAAACGTGAGACTTGGCGGAGTGCAGGCAGTAGAGGCACCGGGAGTGTTTAGCTTCCTTGAAGACGTTCTGTTGTCCACATCCTGGGCAGATCCTAAACAGCTTGGATCCAACGGGTGTCGAGTCGCCTTTGTCCTGGGCCATCTCTATGCGGGGTAGGCCTCAAAGATCTTTGGAAGAGAAATTCAACAAGAATCACCCTTGAGAGGCATAGAAATTTCCTAAACGGATCCCTGTTAATCAGAAGAAGAATTGGTGGAGCTTGAGGCTCGAATTGACCGAATAAAATGTGTAAACTGCTGAAAAAAACGCGACACGTAGTAAAAGCTCGAGAGCTATAGCACGAGGACTCACAACACTTGAACGTGCAGTAAAATTCTGAAGATGGTTGCCAGAGGAGTGGCTTAGGTAGAGGGCAGTCATTGGCTGGGGGCAGTATGACCCACAGGCCAGGGATTGGTTATTAGCAGAAAGACAGTTCAGAAACTAAACTGAAACTGATTTTTTCTTTACCGAGGATTCCCAGCCTGACGACGGGGAATATTCATGAGTATGTGAATCCATGCCAGACCCCATGCTGGAGAAGTAAGGCTACAAGCCAAGAGGTTAGTTCTCTTAAACTGTACAGTACCTTTGGTTAGAAGAAATGGTTCCAGCTGGCTTCTGTTCCTGTGTGGCTCTGCAGATCCTTTTGTTCCTGGGTCTCAGTCGTAGGGACAAGAAGGAGGGCGTCTGGGGACTCCTGCAACACAACGCGACAGTCAGCATCAGCAATGGGCAAATTTCATTTCAGTCGCACTTCAGTGTTTCAGCTCCTCGCGTCTGACAGCAAATAGCAGAACTGCGGTTCTCGGACACCACTTCAGACTTTCCTTGCTTCTGGGGTCCAGCACTCTGTTGAGGTTGTTCAGGCCTGGTCAGTCCTGCAGTAGGGAACTCCGGAGGATCTTCCTAGCAGTCAGGTCCCACTTAAAAGCGATCCACTCGATTTGGTGTTCCTCTCCCTGCCACTCCGGTTTCAGCAGCAGAAGTACAGCCAGCTTTGAGAAGATGACCAAACTTTGGCATTGATTGTTCCCACCAACTCAAGGGGAGAAGTTGTCCTTGCAGGGCTTCTCTAGTCGAAACTAATTCGGAGCTTCGACACAGCAGCAGGGTGGTGTCCAGTCAACTCGTCGAAAAAAAACTGGTCGACTGCAATTTGGTCGAAAAAATATTTTTATTTATATATTTATTTTTTGGGTTTTCGTTTTGTTAAAAAATGGGTTTTTAGAGAAAAAAAGGGGGTTGGGGGGACCCCCCCCCCCAAAAAAAAAAAAAAAAGGGTTAAAATAGAAAAAAAAAAATTCGACGAAATGGTTTTCGACCAATTTGATTCGACCATTTGTCTGGTCGACCAATTTTTTTCGACGAATTGACTGGCAACCCAGCAGGGCTTCACCGGAAAAACGAACGGTCCAGGAGTTGCAGCAGGCTTCTCTTCCAAGTTCTTCTTCGGATTTCTTCGTCCAGTGGTCGACTCTGCCTTCCAAGCCAAAAAGCCTCCCCTTTTATGCAGGATTTTCCCATTCATTCCAGCCTAGTTGTCAATCACAGAAGGGTGGCTGTCCTTGCCAGACAGCCAGCCGGGCAATCATCTTTGGGTGCATACCAGTAACCAAGGGGATTAAGCACAGGGAGATTCAAGCACCTCCCTCACTTCCTGCCCCCACCAGGCATACTGGATCCAGAGGCTGGCTTCACTCATGAATCCCGCCAACGAAAACAAACAAAGGGACCAAACCTGGTTTGGCACGCAGAGTAAATCTCAAGAAGGACCTTTCCAACAACAAATGGCAAAAAAAGAAAGCCAGTGCCATTTTGACAAAATGGGCACCCATGGGTGCTTTACTGCAGCTGCGAACACAGCCCGCGTAAAAACTCCCAATAGTAGTTTAAAGTAAACAACTGCCACCAGCCATTAATTGTAGAAAGGGTAACAAAAATGTTGTATGGTAGTGTGTGCTGGGTCTGGAAAGTACTCTTACGTCCTTGTCCCCTTTCCTCCATACTGTATGGGTGCCCCGCCCTAGGGACGGGAGACAATCTTTTTCACCCGAAAAATCTTCTTCCCCTTTAAATTTAGAGGCGCGTGGGGGTGCAGTCCTGGGAGCATGCGCTACCCTGACTCCGTCCACTGGAACCACTCCCCAGTCCCCTTTTCTGTGTCGACGGGAACGGGCCGATTTCAACAGCGCTCCTGGGTTTGGCACTGCCATGTAATTCCATACGCTCTTCCCCGGATTCTTATTTTATCTTTTTGTCTTTGTCATCTAGATACTTGTTCCTCTGGCATCACGCTCTTCCCCTGTGCATGTCGACTTCAGCGGGTTTCAGCAGGTGTCCAGCCTGCGAGGGACTCTTTCCCACATCTGACCGCCACGCTCTTTGCCTCCGCTGCCTTGGCCCCTACCACGGCTGGGAGGGCTGCACCGCGTGAGACTGACTTCACGCGCACTGAAGAACAGGCTAGCCAGGTGGAGGGAACTCTTCCAAGCTTCGCCTCCAGAGGGCTTAAGTTTGTCCGGCAGAGAACGAGGCCCAAGGGAGGGACGTTATTTTCCATCGCACCCCATAAGGGCAACTCCTTCCAGAGGAAATGCCCAAGCGGTAGGAACCTCTCTGGTTCTGTAACCAGCACACGCACTGAGGCTAACCCAGATACCGGCCTTACGGCCGAGGGGTCTTCGGACCCTACCGGTATCAGTGCTGAGGGACCGCAAGGTTCTTCTACTGGGTCTACACTCGAGGGGCTTCGCCCTAGAACCAGCACCATGTCCGAGGGGGCGCCTGCACACAGCACTACCGGCGACAATGCCGAGGTATGCCTTGCAGGCCTAGACCTGAGGTGCGGGACAGGCCTCATGTTCCATCACCAGGACCCTTGGGCGAGGCAGTTTCTGGAGGGACATGCACCACGACTTTGGCACGTGGCACAAAGCCCAACAAAATGGCCACTCGTCCGATGCTACTCCTAGAAACAGAGCAGGCAGATGAACGAGTTTCAAGGTGGGGCTGGTGTAAACCAGGTATGTGGCCAACGGGGTATCCCTCAGTAGCGCAGGGCAGGTTTCGCCTGCAACCCAGACCGAGTGTGCTCCAGCCCCAGCAGCCCCCAGCCACTGTCTATCTCATGCATACTCCTCAGCCTCAGGATAGATTTTTCGAATGGTTTTTGGGGCTGATGCGAACCTCCCCAGATGGGTGCCTTCCTGAAGGATGCAGTCAGGGACTTGCTCCCTCTGGTCACCCCACTGGCACCTATAATCATTCCAACCATGGCTCCGGCACCACAGGCCCCAGCACAGCCCCCGCTGCAGGCTCAGCTGAATCCACCCCCAGTTCAGCCGGTTCCGAGCCTATCTAGGCAGCAGCCTCAGGCTCCAGTCTCCACACCGCAGCTCACGGCGCCCAGCACTATTCCCCCCCGCGGCGGACTAGCCAGATACCCAGGCGCATACAGACTAGGAGGAGGACCCTGACACGCCGTCGTCAGCGAAGGCCTTTCACAACGGGCTTGCAGGTTTGGCAGAATATCTGGGCCTTCTTCATCCTGAGGTAGAGCAGCCCAAGGAGGCCTTGTCAGAGATCCTCTTCCTAAGATCCCCTACCAAGACGGGCATCCCGATGCAGAAGGACGTCGTCGCTCTGGCCAAGAAGGGTTGGCTCAAGTCACACTCGGCCCAGTCTGTCAATCAGCACCTTGACGCAAAGTATATATACGCTGTCACTCTACTCTAAGCCTCAGTCATCCTCAGCCACCTCTTCCTCGGCGCTGCTAGGCAAGGGGGAAAAGATCTTGGAGGTGTACAGGAAAAAGCTGTACTCCAACACCTGCCTGCACCTGCGTCAAAACAACGCGTATGCCATGTTGGCAGCCGCTAACCAGGGGTTATGCGGGAAATAGACGACCTTCTGGAAATTCTGTTGCAGAGCCAGGCACGCGGGTCTAGGAGAATCCAGGCTGGTAGCGCAGGACATCATGAAGTCCACAGTGGCCCACGTCGATGCTTCTTGCCGGGGCCATCTGAATCACCACGGACATGAGGACGGCCTGGCATCAGGCTACTAAGTTTAACCCTGACGTCCAGGATCGCATATTGGACCTTCCGTTCGAGGGTAGTGACCTCTCCCACTCTACCACCAATGAGGAATTAGATGAGAACCACTCGCAAAGTCTTTATCCTGATGAAGGCCACGCCCAAGGCGTACACCCAGCTCTTCCTCCTCCTCCCCCTCCCTCCCCCTTAGTGGAAAAAGAACCAGCCTTCCAAAGAGGATTTGGCTTATATGCCATGATTTTCATTGTACAAAACAATAACCAGGCTGGCCTGAGTTGTGTTGGACCTCCAACCTCAAGCTTTCCCTCCCTCTTCAAAAACTGAAGATGTTTATGCCAGCACTCATTACAGACGCACTAGACAAGGGAGCTTGAAGCACTCCCTGGATCTGAAGGGCGCTTACCTACACGTCCCAATTTGGCAGCCCCATCGCTCCTTCCTACGCTTCAGGATCATGGGCTGTCATTTCCAGTACACAGTGCTACCCCCTTTGGCCTCAACTCAGCCCCCAGGGTAATCACCAGACTCATGACACTGGCTTGTAAGGGCGAGATCCCCAGAGGGATTTGTCGACACCTCCTCCACGCTTATAAGAACGCTCCACGACCTGGGTTTACCATCAACCTCAAGAAGCCTCCACTGCAGCCCACACAGAGCCTCATCTTCCTGGGACTCATCTAGGATACAAGCTCCGAGAAGGCATTTCCCTCGGAGGACAAAATTACAGCCAACAAGAGGGTAACTACGCACTTCCTTACCAGACCAGTTACTTCGGCATGGTGGTACCAGCACCTGCTAGGTATCATGGCAGCGGTCCTCTTGACCGTGCCACACACAAGGCTCCAGATGAGGAGACTGCAACTGCACTTTGCAGCCTCATGGAATCATGAGAAGGGCTCCCAACCGGAGCTGGTCAGCATACCGTTCTCTCTCCACTCGGACCTCACGTAGTGGTCCAAAGATTGCAATCTGCGGACTGGCAAGCCATTCCTGCAGCTGACGCCGCAGCTCACCATAACTACGGACACCTCCCTAGAGGGCTGGGGAGCCACTCTGGACAGCAACAGCGTCACCGAGTCTGGACCCGACAGGGGCATGAGTCGCATATATACTGGGTGGAGCTCAGAGCCATTTGGCTAGCCTTCTGGGCCTTCCTCCCAATCAGGGGTAGGACCGTCCTGATCCAGACAACTACACCAGCATGTATTATGTCAACAAGCAGGGGGGTACCAGGTACCCTCCACTGTGCAACCTAGCGGTCCGCATGTGGGAATGGGCTCTGGAAAACAACATCTATATCGGGGCTGTCCACCTTGGAGGCAGACAGACCAAGCAGGCTGGGTGCAGACAATTACGAGTGGAAATTGAATGACCAGGTGCTGCAGGAGGTAACACATGGGGCCATCCTCGGGTGGATCCATTTGCCTCCTGGAGGAACAGGAAGTGCCATCAGTTTGTGTCTTGGCAGAGACTAGGCCCCGGCTCCGTGTGCGACACCATGCAGATTCAATGGGAGGGCATGACAGCATTTGCTTTTCCGCCCACACCCCTGATCCCCAGGGTACTCCGCAAGATAAAGAAAGCTTGTCACCTCAGCATCATAGTGAGCGCCTTGGTGGCCGGTGAGGCCATGGTTCTCTGAATTGCTCAGCCTCTCGGACCAACCACTCATTCACCTTCCGCTGGGCCCAGCACCTCTCCTGTCCCAGCAGAGGAGCAGGGTTCTCCACCCCGCTCCTCAGAAGCTAGCGCTCGCAGCGTGGTTCCTGAGCAGATCACCCTCAAACACCTGAACTATCAGGCTAACCTGGAGATCATCCAGGGTGCTTGGAGCAAGGACACTAGGAGCCAATACTGAAGCAAATGGAGCAGGTTCTGTCACAGGGTAGATTCTAAGGAAATCAACCTCCTGACATGCATGCTGGACGATGTGCTTTTGTTCTCGGCGCACCTTGCCAACTCTAGCATACAGGTGGATGCATGTCGCACCCATTTCGTAGCCATAGGGGCCTACAGAAATTCGGAGGTCGTCTTCTCTTTCAACCCAATAGTCAGGTCACATCTGGTGGGCCTGTCCAGGCTTTACCCGCCCATCAAAAAGCCACACCCTGTGTGGGACCTCAAGGTGGTGTTGGGCGCCCTGGCGCACAAACCCTTCAAGCCAATGGTGTCCGCGGACATCAGGCTGGTCACCATCAAGACAGTTCTGCTAGGTCGCCACCAGGGGGTGCCGAATGAAGACCTAGCTTCACGTCGCTCCGCCAGGGCCGCCTAAATCCTCCATAATCCTGCCGTTCCTTCGACCCTTCTGTTGACCAGCACCTCGCACCACGGTGGGGGAATGCACCGGCACCCCCTCCGAAAAATCCAGAGGAAAATCGGACCTGCCGGAGCCTCCCGCACCGTGTGAAAGCCCGGCCGGGGCCGCGAGGCGGGCCGCGCGAGTGAGCCGGCGCGAACACCAGTCGCGACCAACGCGGCTCCGCCAAGGACACATTGGGCACTTCGGAGATCGCTGCGGGTTCACCGCCCCGGGCCGCGGGACTGCTGCTGGAGGATCGGAATCATCGCCCAGCGAGGCGTGAGGTGAGGACCCTCCCCCCCCCCGCCTCCCCCACCCCCCCTGGGCCTCCGTTACAGCCGTAGCCGCCGGTGCCGAGGGACTGGGGCTGCCTCCTCCCCCCCGGTGCGGCAGCCGTGCGGGCTCTCCCTCCCCGGCCCCCGCTGTGTGCGGGCCGCCTGGGTCGAGGGGGAACATCGAGTGCGAGGGGGGGCACGCGCGACGGCTGGGGGAGGGGAGGTGAAATTACCAGCGGATCGAAGCGGACCTGCTGGGGGACTGCACCAGGTACTGCAAACTGGGGCCCCCTGCCATCGGGCAGCCCAAAAAGCACCCGCCACGTATTGAAGAAACGAGGGATTCGCCCCCCCCCCCCAGGCTCAGACTTGCCAGCCCGGCAACACCACCCTCTGCCGGCATAATCACCCCCGGAACCACACGACAAAGCAGGCCCTGCGCTAGGCCATACGGGACATAGCACCAGATTGTGCAGGCCAAGGCCAGATGAGGGCCTAAGCAGTGCGGCGCAAACAGTGATAAGGCCACCAGCCAGCGACACACAGGAGACCACAGGGGCGGAGCGGAGGGCGGAAGACCATCCAGGAAGGAACCTCAACCCAAGGAGACACACCCGCACCTAGAGTCGCCCCACAGGGTCAGGATGGGCAAGGATCAGCCCCGTAGGGGAGCGACCCAGAACAAAATAGACAAATACACGATGAGCACCCCGGTGGCTCTCCCGGACCCAATTAGTGGGGTGGAAAATGAGACTATTAAGGGGGGTGCGGCCCAAACGCTGTCCCTCACCGACATCATGGCAGCAATTAACAACTCCAGAACCTCGGTAGAGACCAAAATAGACGGGTTGGCCTCCGAGGTGTCCTTTTTGAGGCAAGACTTAAGGAACCTCACTACCAGGGTTGGGGAAGCAGAACAACGAATATCAGACACCGAGGACACGGTTAAAAACCTGGGAAGCCGCCTTGAGCAAATGGAACGGAAAATCACCACACTTGAAAACAGAGCCGAAGATAGTGAGGGTAGGTCCCGCCGGAACAACCTCCGCATACTCGGCCTTCCCGAGAAAGAGGAAGGGCCCTCTATGGAGCTCTTTCTGGAACACTGGCTAGCGGACTTGATGGCTCCCAAGCAGCTCTCTAAATTCTTCTCAATAGAAAGAGCACACAGAGTTCCGACGGGCAGACCAGTTCCGGGGCCCCCCCCCCAAGAACGGTGATCGTAAAACTCATGAACTACAGGGACCGGGACACACTACTACACATGGCAAGGGCGACCGGCCCCATCACCTACAATGGTCACCGAATCGGGCTCTTCCCCGACTACACGAGGGAGGTCCAGAAGTTGCGACAGTCCTACGACTCTATCAAAAAGAAACTGTCCCCCCTGGGCATCAAATATGCACTCTTCTTCCCGGCAACATTCAAAGTATACCACAACGGCAAGGTCCAAGTGTTCTACACTCCCCGCAAGGCCTGGGACTGGTTGGAAACACAGGTCCTCTCTACTCCACGCCCGAATAGACCGGATGGAAACACACCCCGCAGGAACGATGGAGACAACAACCGCCCTACTGGACAGGTCACCCCACCACGTGGGGAGGCGGGGGAACCCGGCCCCCGATAGACAGAGGACACACCTGAAAATGTGCAGCTGCTGTGGGACAGGAACAAGGAAACAGGAAGAGATCCTTGCGACCGGCGGCCCTGGCCGGCTACCACCTCTTCACCCCCGGTGGGGGACTCTTCACGGCTAGCTGTACTTTAAGTTCAGTGGTTATTTTGAACCACACAAGTTGCGGGGTAGGGTCCTCCTGACCCCCCCCCCGCCTCCGAGTTGGGGCCTTCGCCTCTTTAGTAGTTTAAATGGTTAGGGAAACAGGTACTTCAGGTTGGGGGGGAAGTGCGGGGTGGGGGGAGTTTGGGGTTTTTGGAGAAGGAAGAGACTGGCCTCATGTCACAACCGCTAGCAACAGTGGGCTGCAAAACAGAAGTTCACAGAAAGTCTTGTACTAGATATGAGTGGGACCGACACGTCCCCCCCCACTGGCCAGCACATATCCACCTGCACGGACGGGACCTATGGTTCACAGGATGGGGTTCTAGAGTTTGCACATGAAGTACACAAAGTAGATCACCAAATAAGCAAGGCAGAAGGGCTCAGGCGTCAGTTACACCTTAGAACGACAGGCAAAAGAAGAAAATGGGAACCACCCCGCATCCTTACATATGACACCAAACCAAATCCCACGCTGATATAACACAAAAGAAACAGATATCCCTGTTGACTTGGAACGTGAACGGCCTGGGGTCGGGCATAAAGCGTAAACTGGTACTCCAGTACCTTAACCGCCATTCCCCAGACATTGCATTCATAACAGAAACCCACCTGATCGGTACTAACTGTGGGCTCTTTAGGAAATCAAATTACCCGCACACATACCTCGCTGGGTTCTCCAGAGGCTCTAGGGGAGTAATGATCCTCTTGCATAAAAGATTTCCGTTTACTACAAGGAAAGTCAAAGCAGACCCTCGGGGCAGGTTTGTGATGGTGCTGGGTAAACTGAAGGGGGAGACGTGGGGCCTCGTGGCAGTGTATGCACCTCCCACACTTACAGCGGAACTCCTTGCCGAGCTCCAGGACATAATACTAGAAGAACAGGCAGACTCATGGGCGATTGGGGGGGATTTCAATGAGGTCATGGAGACAGCTCGGGACAGAACACGCGTGGGCAACAGAGCTGTAGGCATCCCGACCAGACTCCACACCTTTGCAGAAACTATGGGGCTATCTGACACATGGAGGGCAGCCCACCCAATGGACCGGGGCTACTCGTTCTATTCCAATGCACACCGGTCCCTATCCAGACTTGATTATATCCTCACCCCAAGGAATATGGGCCATCGACTATTGTCCGCAGAATTCCTGGCGAGAGGGATCTCCGACCACTCCCCCCTATTGGTAAAACTCAAGGGCCTATCAGCAAAACAAGAACCCACCTGGCGCCTAAACACCTATTACTTAGGGATACCCGAAATACTGGAAGGGCTCGAGAATAAAACATCGGAATATTTCGACCTAAATGTGGAGGCAGTGGACTGCCCAATAACAAGGTGGGAGGCATACAAGACCGTCATACGGGGGGAAGCAATATCCTTGGTGGCAGCTCACCGCAAACAACATAGCGAGGCAATCTCCGAAGCAGAAGCCCAGGTAACCAGGCGGGAGGAGCAATTCCTCGAAGAGGGAACCCAGGAGGCACATGAAGCCTTGGTAACAGCCCAAATAATCCTGAAAGACAGGGCCTTAGATAATGCCCGAACTGCCCACTGGCTGGCCCGGAGCCATATATACGAGAGAGGAGACAAGGCTACCAAAACACTAGCCTGGCTGGAACGTAGGGAGCAGAGCAAAGGACAAGTACGGGCCATCCAAACCCAGGGCGGGAACTTATTAACCGGGGACGCTGAGATCGCGGGGGAATTCGCAAACTACTATAGAGAACTATACTCCCCACAAATACGAGACCCCACAATATACGTCCCAAACTTCCTGGACGAGATCACGATCCCCCGCCTTTCTGAACTTCAGACAGAACAGCTAGACACTGCCATCACTGAAGAGGAGGTAGGGGAAGCCCTTTCACAACTACAGACGGGGAAGACCCCAGGCCCCAACGGGTTCCCCGTAGAACTGTGGAAGAAACTGAGCGCAACGACAACGAAACACATGCACGACATGTTCCTCCGTAGCAGAGAATTGGGCACCCTCCCCCCAGACCTCCGAAAAACGACAATAGTGGTGATCCCCAAAGCAGGGAAACCCCCGGAGCACTGCGCCTCCTACAGGCCCATTTCTTTAATAAACAGGGAGGCAAAAGTGCTAGCCAGAGTCCTCGCCAATAGACTGCTGGGGGTGATTGGATCTCTAACTCACCCAGATCAGTGTGGATTTATGCCCGGCAAGTCCACCCGAATGAATCTCCGCAGGGTCCAGATTGCCCTCGACAGAGCTGACGAGATCCGGTCTCCACTGGCCCTCCTGGCGGTGGACTTTGAGAAGGCTTTCGATACAGTGGGATGGGATGCCCTGTGGGACATAATGGAACGCATGGGCTTTGGACAATACTTCATGTCATGGGTTAAACTCCTTTACTCTCTCCCCGAGGCCTCTGTAAGAGTCAATGGGAAATCATCTGCCACGTTTCAGCTGAGTAGGGGGACCAGGCAGGGATGCCCCTTCTCCCCCCTGCTGTTTATCCTCGCCATTGAACCTTTGGCAATCCGGTTGAGAACTGATACACGATGGACAGGATTCGCCTGGCCACGGGGCGGGGAGGAACGGGTCTCGCTGTACGCAGATGACCTTTTGATATATTTGAGCAACCCAATAATCTCCTGCCCGATTGTGACTAGAACCCTGGAGGAATACCAACACTTCATGGGACTACGGGTCAACACACAGAAAACAATCTACTTCCCGGTACAGGGAGGGGAGGAAGCAATCCCAGATCCCTGTCCATACTCCGTTTCAATCCTGGGCTTCACCTATCTAGGTATACGAATTAACCAAACACAGGAGGACTTCCCCAAACTGAACTTACACCCGATAATGGAAAAACTGGAGAACGATGTCACCCACTGGCACTCCCTCCCACTTTCATTACTCGGGAGGGCGGCACTTTTTAAGATGCTGGCTCTCCCGAGATTTCTGTATGTCCTCCAAAATGCCCCGCTCCCTATCCCGGCCACAATATTCGCAGATATAAACAGGACTCTCCGCACACTTCTCTGGGGAGGGAAACAGCCGCGCATTGCCCTGAAAACGCTCTATCGCTCTGTGTGGGATGGGGGTATAGGACTGCCCAACATTCGTACATATTATTGGGCGGCACAAGCGGGAGTGGCAAATGAATGGCTACACGGAGACCCGCGGCTACCACATATCCGCGTGGAGACAGGGGACACTGGCTTGCCATCCCCCCTGCACGTACTATATGATAGCCCAAGGAACCTAAGAGCAACGCCGACAGGGTCCCGTCACATACAGCGAGTTTGGAGGGAGATACATAGATACTTAGGCTGGGCAGACAGACCAACCCTGATCCAACCCCTCTGGCGTAATGCACACCTTCCCGAAATACAAAAAATGGGCCATTTCGAAACCTGGGAGAGGAAAGGGATAACCACACTGGCGGACATAGTCCAGGAGGGGCGAATGATGGACTTTGAAACCCTGCGAACGAGACACGGGCTGTCACCCATGGACCGCTTCAGATACCTCCAGCTCACACACGCCATTAACACCCAACTCCCGAACCTGGCCGATATACCTGCCTGCTCTCCCCTGGAAACAAACATACTCCCGCACCCCATCCCCCATAAGGTAACCTCCACCCTCTATCAGGCAATTAACTCCTTTGGATCCAGGGAACTTGACATTCTCAGGGCTAAATGGGAACAGGACCTAGGGCCACTAGAGGCCGAGGAGTGGGTGGAGGCCCTGATGTCCCCGAGGGAAATAGGGATAGATGCCAAACTCCGGCTGATTCAGCTCCGAATTCTGCACAGGTCCTACTACTCCAGAACGCAAATGGCCAGTTGGGATGGGGATGTAACCGCAGAATGTAGTCGATGCAAGAGGGCAGAGGGCACCTTCTACCATTTGTTATGGGAGTGTGGGGTACTACAGGAGTTTTGGACTGCGTGTTTACTCCGCCTCTCCGGAATACTTGGCTCCACAATCCCGAGAGACCCTAAGCTTATCCTACTGGGTATAGGGGGCGAAACTGACCTTAACAAGCATGAAAGATTGTTTCTAGGAGTAGCACTTGGTGCTGGAAAGAGACTCACGGCAGCCACATGGGGCTCGGGGGACGGGATAACCATTGACAGATGGTCCAATGAAATGGACAGATGCGCCTCCCTGGAGAGGCGAATTTATAATGCAAGGGGCTCCCCCCGTAAGTTCCAGAAAATATGGGGAAAATGGGAACTATAAATGCTAAGACCAAAACAAGGGACAGCGGCGACGCCCTACGCAGCTGCCGGGTGGAGGGTGCGGATTTCCGAATTCGAACCCCAGTCCCCCCCCCCCCCCGCAGAACCACACAACTGTCAAGGAATATGTTGAGCACCCTGTCTATTGCGATCTTGATGATAGGTCTCCTAATGTCTTTTGTGTACTCATGCTGAAAGTGCTACCTTTCTTTTTCTTCTTTTTGTTCTCTGTTTAACAAACCAATAAAAAAAAGATTTATAAAAAAAAAAAAAAAAAGACAGTTCTGCTAGTCTCACATCTGCTTGCAGAGTCAGCGAGATCCAGGCTCTGGTGGCTTCAGAACCCTATACCACTTTCCACAGGGATAAGGTGGTCCTGCAGACTCGCCCACCATTCCTACCCAAGATACCCTCTGCGTTCCACCTAAACAAATAAATAGTCTTTCCTACATTCTTCGTTGACCCCAAGGACAAGGCTCAGAGATTCTTTCACTGGCTGTATGTCAGACGCGCTCTGAAATTCTATCTGGATAGGACCAAGGACTTCCGCAAGTCGGCCGTACTTTGTCACCTTTGGGGGCTCGTGACCTGGTTATCAGGCATCCAAGGTCTCCATAGCAAGGTGGATGGTTGCGGCCATCAAAGAGACCTATGGAGGGGCAGCGCAAGCCGTTGCAAGGCAACATACACGCCCATGCTGTCAGGGCCAATGCTACAGCCATCGCATTCCAGCGGCAGGTTCCGTGGCGCGTCCTAAGCAGGACAGCTACCTGGGCCACCCCTTCAGCTTCCTGCAAACACTACTGTTTGGACGCCGGCTCCAAGTCAGACGCTGCCTTCGAACAAGCAGTTCTAAGGAACTTGTTTGCTTAAGAAGGGTGTCCTCTCAACCCAGGGGTTACATTCAGTTGTAATCGCCCATACAGTATGGAGGAAATCGGACGGGACGTAAGAGTAATTACAAATTACTCACTGTTCCTCCATACGTCACACCATCCTTTCCCCTATTAATACTGGTGTAATTAGGCAATGGTAAATATTGTCGACACGTCAATGGGGACGGAGGAGTGGTGCTGATGGGCGGAGTAAGGGAAGCGCATGCTGCCAGGCCCACACCCCTGCGTGCCTTTAAATTTAAAGGGGAAGAAGGTGTTTTGGTGAAAAAGGTTCCGTCTATCCCATCCCTAGGGAGGGACGCCGATATACTATGGAGGAAAGGGGACTATGAACTAGGAGTACGTTAATCACTACCGTGAGTAACTTCATTTTTTTTCCCCCCTCACTCTGGCCATCCTATGGGCTCTCCCCCTGCTCCTTCTGAAGCCAGAAACCTTGCAGTCCTCTTCGACTCCTCTCTCTCCTTCCACCCTCACACTCAGGACATTCCCAAGAAGTCCCACTTTCAACTTTACCTTCTCAAAGGAATTCTCCCTTTTTTCGCTTTACCCGAGAAGCTCAATGTTACCCGAGCCCTGGTTCTCCCTAGGCTTGACTATAGCCTTCTCCTGAATCCATCTGCTGAAGACCCCGAGCAGGACCTGACCATTCAATTGCCATTCGTAACTGTCAGCTCCCAGTCTTCTGAGCCTTTCTTCTTCCAGGTTGGACTTCCCCGAGGTGGATGGCAGTCAGGTAGATTTTGTTCTCCATGGCCCATTCCCACATACTGACCGCTAGTCTGGACAGAGGAGGGGGATCAGTGCCACCCTGCTTGTTGACATAATGCATGCTGGTGGAGTTGTCCGTCTGGATGAGGACGAATTTACCCCCCCAATGAGCTGCAGGAAAGCCTTGAGAGCTACCCAGATAGCCTTCAGCTCCAGCCAGTTGATAAGATTCCTGCTAGGGCCAAACTCCATGGACACTGTGGTTGTCCAGCATAGCCCCCCCTCCACCGCCGGCAGCCTTCCAGGGAGGAATCTGTGGTGATGGTGGCCTGAGGGGGCGCCTGTCGGAAGGGCCTGCCAGTCCGCAGGTTCCAGTCCCTGGACCATCAGGTAAAGTCTGGGTGGAGAGAAGGAGGAATGCCCCTTTCCTGATTACAGGAGGCTAAGAATTGCAGCTGTAATCTCATCTTGAGCCTCGTGTGAGGAACGGCCAGTAGGACCGCCGCCATGATCCCCAGTAAATGCTGGAACCACCAGGCTGAGGTCACTACTCGGCTGACAAAGTGACTAACCGCCCTCTTGATGGCCCCGATCTTGTAATGCGAAGGGAAAACTGTCTCAGCGCTCGTGTCCCATATGAGGTACAGAAATGTCAGGCTCTGAGTAGGCTGCAGCTGAAACTTCTTGAGAATGAAAGAATCCCAGCTCGTGAAGATTTGTTTTAAGAGCGGCGAAAGTGAGATGCACTGCCTCCGGAGATCTCACCCTGACGAGCCAGTCATCCAGGTATGGTTAGATGCGGTGACCCTGAGCCCTGAGGAGGGCCGCCACATTATTCATTAGTCTGGTAAACACCCTAGGAGCGGAGTTGAGGCCGAAGAGTAGAACCTTGCATTGGAAATGGTAGCCCATGATCCTGAACCGCAGAAAAGATCGAGGAGGCTGCCAAATAGGGACGTGTAGATAAGCATCCTTCAGATCCAGGGAGCACACCCAGTCTCCCCTGCACAGTGTCTCCGCTAGGAGTGCTGGCGAGGGAGAGGTTGAGGGTGGAGAGGTCCAACAACTCTCAGGCCAGCCTGATTCTTTTGTATGGCCAAAATACCGGAGTAGAAGCCCAAGCCTCGCTCGGAGGCTAGACCTTCTTCCACTGCTTGGCTCTCGACGAGCGACTGAATTTGCACCAACAGAGTTGCTGTCCCAATCTGCGAGAGTGGAGGGGAGGAGGAGGGAGGAGAGGAAGGAATCGGTAGGCGGTACCCCGTGAACACTACAGATAGGATCCAGGGGTCTGTGAACTTCAGACGCCAAAACTGTGCATGAAGGGCAAACCTGCCCCCCCACTGGAGACATGTGGACCCAAAGGGGCGCATCATGCCTTCTTTCCCTCAGGCTGTCGCGAAGGAGGGGGACTGAAAGAAGCCCTTGCTTCCCCCCACCCCCCCTTTGTTGTTTGCGCCGGTGCTGACTCTGAGAACAGTCAAGCTGCCTAGATCTCTGTTCTTGGAAGCCCCGGAACCCGCCGAATGTCCACCCATTCTCAGAGGGTGGACGCGACTGGGTGTACGCCATGGGCGTGTCCTTCGTAAGTATAAATACTACAGTTTGCAAACTGTTTTTTCTTTTTATCTAGTTTATCTGTGGTGGAACGAAAGAGGTCACCACCCTCGAATCAAAGGTCCAATGTGCGTTCCTGGACGTCTTGGTTGAATTTAGTAGCCCAAAGCCAGGTAGTCCTCATGTCCACGGCGATGAATATGGCCTGGCCAGAGGTGTCGATGTGGGCCACAGTGGACTCCATGAGGTCTTGTTCCACCAGTTTGGCCTCTGCCATTCCCCCCTTGAAACGTGTCTGACTCTGCACCGGATGTTCTGGAAGGGTGTCGGCTATTTCCGACCAAAGCCTCTGGTTAACAGCTGCCAGCATGGCATCCGTGGTGGATTAACAAAGGTGCGGCGAGACGTTGGAATAACGTTTTTTTCCATAAGCTTCCAAGATCTTCTCCTTGCCCAACAGCACAGAGGACGAGGTGGCCGAGAACAACTGAGGCTTTGAGTAGTGTAACGCTGCAGCGATCACTGAAGAGTGCGGTTGAGGGCGTGCCAACAGCGAGAGTGGACCCCCTCCATTTGCCTACACTTGGCGTCAAGGCGCCAATTGACAGGCTGGGCCAAGTGGGGTTTAAGCCATCCTTTTTGTCCAAGGCAACAATGTCCTTCTGCATCGGGATCTCCGTTCTAGCCACGGGGTATAGACGGAAGACCTCGGCCAGGACCCCTGCCTCCGATTGTTCAACCTTGGGTTGAGGAAGCCCCAAGTACTCTGCCAAACCTGCGAGCCCTTTGAGGAAGGCCTTTGGTGACTACTACGTGTCTGGGTCTTCTTCCTAGTCAGTGTCCACCAGGGTGCCCGGCTGGTCCAGAGCGGGTGGAGGAGTGCTGTGCGCTGAGGGCTGCGGTGTGGAGACCGGAGCCAGAGGCTGCAGTGGAGGCTAGTGTGGAACCGCCTGAACTGTGGGGAGGCAGGGGAGCCGGAATCTAAGGAGCCGGCAAGGGCAGCAGGGGCTGCACCGGGGCCTGTGGCGCTGGAGGCATAGGAGGAATGACTATAGGCGTAGGCAGAGAGGCGGAAGGGAGCATGTCTCTCATCACATCCCGAAGGATGGCCCCCATCGGAGGAGATCTCATGAGAGTGAGGAACTCTTCAAAGAACCTGTCCTCACGAGCTGGTGGGGTTGCATGTGATGTTGACGGGGTAGTGGGCGGCTGCTGGTGCCCGTGTGTACTGTCTAGCTGGCTGCGGGGTATACCTGCCCTGCGATGCCAATGGATAAGCTGTAGGCCACGAAACCTGGTTGACACCAGTCCCACCTTGCGACTCGTTCTCCCACCTGCTCTGTTCCAAGAGCCGGTATCGGACAAGCAGCCATTTTGTCTGGCGCTGCAGCCATTCTGACGATCTGCGTGCTACATGCCAAAGTCGTGGTGCTTGGCTCACTGGGCCTGGCCTCCTCCAAGACTCTTGGCGGTGGAGCATGAGACCTACCCTGCAGGGTCTGGTAGGCATGTTGCCCTAGGCAGTATCCCCGGTAGTGCTGCGTGCAGGCGCCATATCGGACATCTGGACGGTACTAGGGCGTAGCTCCTCGGGTGTGCACTTGGTAAAAAAACCTTGCAGCCCCTCAGCACAGTCTCCGGAAGGATCCAATGACCCCTCGGCCTGGGAGCCGGTAGCAGATATAGCCTCGGTACAAGGTGCGAGAACTTGAAAGGTTCCTTCGGCTCAGGCGCTTCTTTGGGAAGGACTCGCCCTTGCGGGGTGTGATGGAAAAAAGCAGCCCTCCCTTGGGCCTCAATTTATGTCTGACAAAGTCCTTCAAGTACTCTGGAGGCGACTTCTCGAAGAGCTCCCTCCACCGAGCTTGCCTGTTCTTCAGAGCATGTGATCTAAGTGCGTAGCACGTGGTACATCCCTCCCAGGTGTGGTCAGGGCCAAGGCAGCGGAGGCAGAGTGGGGATCGGACGTAGGGAAAAGCCCCTCGCAGCCTGGACACCTCCTGAAGCCCACTGGCACCCGATTGATAAAAAGAACAAAAGACAGAAGAAAGTATCTGGGGAAGAGTGCATGGTATTACAAGAGCGAAGCCAAACCGAAGAGCGCTGGTGAAATCGGCTCATTCCCTTCGACATGGAAAGACACCTCAGGTGGTGATGGAAGTAGGTGAGGAGAAGGTGCCAAAAATGACTTGGGACGAACGGTCAGTTAGGAAGGAGGTAAGCTAATCCAGTGTCAGCTCCGAAATACCATGGGTATCATGGAGTCGTTTTATGGGGATGGAATGGTTAACCGTATCGAAGGCAGAGGAGAGATCGAGTAGGATGAGGACAGCTGGAAAGTTAGAATCCAGAGAGGCGAGCAGTTCTTCACTGGTGTTCAGAAGAGCCGTTTACATGCCTCTGGATGCTCGGAACCCAGATTGATGGTCGTGGATCCCACCAACAAGTTCGGTGTGTGAATGCAGTTGTGGAAAGGCCAGCTTCTCCCGCAGTTTCCTCGAGGAAGGGGGTGATAGAAATAGGGCAGTAGTTGGCTGGGCTTGTAGGGTCTGCAGAAGTTTTTTTTTCAGGAGTGGGCACACAAGGGAGTGCTTGAGGGAGGATGGGAAATATCCAGTGGCAAAACAGTAGTTGCAGAGATCGGCGAGTGCAGGGGCAAGAGAGGCAATGTTGTGCTTGATGGTTCTGGAGGTGCAAGAGGAAAACTGTTTGGAAGAGACCTTCATGGAGCGGACAACTCTGGTTACTTCAGGTGAGACAGTGGAGAAGGAGGAGAGAGGACGATGGAGGGTGAGAAGCCATAGGAGGCAAGGGAGTGAGGGAGGGGTTGGGTAGGAGGGTAGCAAGAGTGCTCAGGATGTCCAGTGTCTGTGGTAAAGTGTGTGACAAATGCGTTGCAAAGGGTCTGGGATGGAAGAAGGGAAGAGACTACAGAAGGGTTGGCTAGTTCCCTGCAGATATTAAAGAGTTCAGCCATGTTGTTAAATGCACCCGATACTCATGCCTGGATGTGGGCCTTTTTCTTGGCACAGATGGAGTCTGTATTGCCTTTCGAGCAGGTGGCAGCCCAGTATGTCAGAGGGTGATGCTGAGGTTGGCAACTTCCGTTCCACACCTCTGCACTCGCGTTTCAGGGCTGTAAGTTCTTGAGTCGTACCAGGTGTTTTTGGAGGCAGGTTTCAGGCAGATCCTCATGACTGCAGCTGTTAGGGAGAATTCTCATAAATGTCTGCTTTCCCTTACCTAATTAGTCCCTCAGCAGCTTTGCCGATTTCTAGGATTTATATTTTTCACCTGGTAAGAGCGAGAGCTTTTTCCCACTCTTACACGTGTTTTGCTGTGTGTGTTTTCACTTTGTGTGATCTTTAGCACTGGAGCCTCACCTACTCCAGGGCCTCATTTTTCAAGTGTGTTCCACAGCACCTTCAGTGCGGTGACACGTCTTTGAGACTTCCCACTGACTCAATTTTCTGGGGCTGATTGCTGTCCCCCAGAAAAGGTAAAGTTGCCATTAACTTTAGTCACTTTAAACCACAGACCCAGTACACCCCATCTTACACAGAGTATTGGAAAGGGTTAATTCTTATCCCTTTTTGTCTGTGTCTCTTGGAGCCTTGTTTCGCTCCCTTTACATCAAGACTTGGCTGTTGGCAGTGGTAACTATCCTAACTTTTCTATCGCGGTTATCTTATATAAACATGGTAATGTTTTAGGCTACTATATTAGCCTCAAACATAAACCCGCTTGACCAAAAACATTTTATTTTGGCTCCGGCTGGGTTTATTTGCCATTTCTTTTTGTTAAAGTCTTTCGCGTGTTTTTCTCGTCGCACCAAACCGGGGAGGATTCCTTTATTTGCCGTCTTTTCACAGGCTTCTACACAGGAGCCCCCTTAAAGGTGCCTGAAAGTCTGGGTAGGCAGGATGTGAGGGAGGGATCTTCGGACCCCTGCCATGGGTTCACTTGGTAACCCAAGTCGCACTCCTGTTTGATTGGCAAAGGGGACTGTCCTTGCCAGGAGAGCCACCCTGATGTGTGATTGACAGCCATGCTGTATGAATGGCGGAATACTGCATAAAAAGCTGGTCTCTGGAACTAGAAAGGCAGTCGCCACTGGAACGAAAGAACCAACGAGGAGCTGGCAGAAGAGGACCCCTACAATGACTGAACCGCCCGGTGAAGCCCTGCTGCAGGTTAGAATCTTCAGAATCCAATGACAGAAGATCCTCCAGGAAAATTCTTCCCTTGAGCTGGTGGGACCAACCAGTTTGCCCAAACTGCAAGCCAGGACCCCTCCCTCTGGTCGAATTCGCTGTACAGAGTTACAGTGCGCCTGATAGCCAGGAAGGTCAGACCCCGTTTGGGTTTTAATGAGTGCACCTTTTATTTGTCGCTTTGCTCTGCTGCTGGTTTCTTCCCTGGGTATTGCAGGACCCTCCAGTCTTCATACTTCGTGTCAGTCCGACAGTCGCTTCAGGAACCGTGAGCCTGCAGGAACTACCAGGAAGGTCCACCTCAGCTACCGCTCACTCTCTGTTTTAAGGTACTGTGTAAATGCGGTTGCTCGTTTCGTTCAATTGCGGTGAAAGTGTTTGAAATCTTTCTCCAATCAGAGGGCTTGTCCTTCTCTTCTCTTTGAACTAACTTTTCTCTCAACCAACCTCGTCCGGAAACTGTGCCACGAACTTTACCACAAACTAACCTGATCTGTGTGATCTTGAGCAAAAGACTTTAGACCCATTGACTTTGGCCTTAAGCCTTTTCTAACTGATTTCATCACTGTAGTTCCTCTTGTTCAATTGCCCTGAGTACTTACCTGTTGGTTTGATTTAATTTCTAAGAACTTTGTCTTTCACTCCCTTTTAAATTGCTGGAGTGCCAATTTGCTCCCACTTCATTTAATGAGCTTAACTTGTCTGGAATTTAAGGGGCGTGGTGTGGTGTATTACGATTGTGATTTTTAACTTGCTTATAATAGTGGAATGTTCTACAACTGAAGAGTGAAATAAATGTATACTCTTTTACTTGAAAACCTTGAGTCAGTGTTTGTCTGAATCATAGTAATTGCTGTCCTTTGTGTAACTATGTTGTACTGCTCACTTACTCTTGAGAGAAGTCTGGGTGCTCCGCTACTGCTACCACTTGTAGTACAGGCTTGTACCAAAGGTGATTTTGTACTGTCACTTGTAGTCTTATTTGTGTGTGGTGTTCCCAAAGGGTACTGCATATAATACTGCCTAACAGCAGCAAGAAGGTCAGGCATATTGTTAATGGCCAAACTGAGGTTGCTGAGAGAAGAGTCAGTGGTAGGGTCTGGAGATGGGGTTGAGGTGGGATGAAGGTGGATGCGAAGGAAGCAGCTGACCCTCGTTTCAATGGACGGATGTTCGTGAACGAGACTGGCAGGGCATTCTGAGGCCCTGTCAAAGGACCAAGGGGACCCAGGTGCGAGAAGAGGAGAAAATAGTCCGACCAAGAGAGGGGGGTGGAGTGGGGTCAGAATGGATGAAGGTGTTCAGAGTGTCAAGCCAAGTGGGTTGGGTCCAAAGGGAGACAGGAGAGGGATAGGGATGTACAGAGGTCAAGGAAGATAGCAGATGCTGTGACAGAGGAGTCCAGTTGGATGTTGAAATCGCTGATGAGGTGATTGAGATTAACAAGGTTACTCACCGTAGTGACCACCTTACTCTTAGTCCATAGTCCCCTTTCCTCCATACTTATGGGACATCTCTCGGTCCTGTGGGACGGGACCGGAGCACTTTGTAAAAAGCATCCAAAAACTTTGCAAAAAAACACCATCAGTCCTTTTCTATCGCCAGGTCTAAGACCTATTAGCAATAACAGAGGAACCTTATTAGAGGGGACGGCGGGCGGGAGTATTGAGGAAAGGGGTCTATGGACTAGGAGTAAGGTGATCACTACGGTGAGTAAACTGGTTATACTCCTACATCACATCCCCTTTCCTCCATACTTATGGGAGATTTCCAAGCACTCCTTCCAGGTACTATGGGTGGATGGAAATATCCCTTACTGAAAAAGGTTCTTCAGCACAGCCTGACCAAACTGAGCATCAGCTCTTGAGCTCATGTCTAGTCAATAATGCTCACAAAAAGCAGATGGGGAGGACCAAGTAGCTGCCCTAACGATGGTCTCCCAGGGGACATATTTCTCAAAGGCAACTGCGGCTGCCTTACCCCGCACCAGCTGTGCATGAATGCTTTTAGGAGGCTTCAGCCCTTGGACGGTGAAAGACTCCGTAATTGTCATGCCCGTCATGCCTGTCCCACCTGTCAAGCCTGTCAAGCCTAGACAGAGGTCACATGCCCATACAGCTCACAGAACTGCCAGACCGGTTTATACTCGGAGTCCGTTTAGCAAACTCCCGGGGAAACGTCTCTATTAGGCACGGCGTATGGGAAACACATTACTCTGCATTCGCATTGAGTGATGCGGTACGAATTGTTTACTTGGGTACTGTCATTTAGCCCGGAAGTGTTCCTCGAATGATGCTTCTGAACGTTTCTTGTTAGGAGCTTTGAGTTCATACCCGTTACTCCGGTTTTCACCGAATTCATCTGCGGTGCTGTGTATACTGTTTCCAGTGCTCCAATTCCAACCGGAGCAGTCAGTGAGTACAGCCAACTTACACCGTGTTCTCTTACGGTGAATCTCTCTGCCTTTTTCAGCGCTCCGAGTCCGCTCGTAGCAGTCAGCAAGATCAACAGCTGACCTTACACCGCATTGTCCTGCGGTGCATCTCTACTGCTTTTCCAAGAGCTCTGATTCCACTCCGAGCAGTCAGCGAGGTTCAGCTGACGTTTACCGCATTCCCCGCGGTACATTCTATTCAGTTTCCGGTACTCCACTACTTCCCAGAGCAGCCGCCGGTTCCATCAGTCTGCTATTCTCCACTTCCCTTCCTGAACATTATCCTCTCTGATCCAACAAGGGCTTTATCATCTGGAACCACAATCACCCATTTTCCACTGTCCATTGGGGGATCTCCTTACAGGAATAGTGCACTGGACTCTATGGACGCCATGCTGGGTGCACCAACCCAACTCTAGTGCAGCCCTCGTTTCGTTCGGGTTAGTCCACTTACTAACTTCCGTCCTATTCGTTGTTCCTTGGAATTCCTTTTGGACCTGGATTCGAGCTATGACTGTCCTACTCACAGTCCGCTGGTGTTGGTTTCTTACACGCCCTTTGCACCAATTGCTCTCTTTAGCTGTTGAATCTATCCAGCTAGAGAGTGACATTAGTTGGAAGGTCTAATATGGACGGACGTCGCTCTACTCCTCGTCAATCAGGGGCAACTCCAACTGTATCCTTTGATTGGTGTACTAGTGGTATTGTCTGATTGTAACAGTAATGCAGGAGTCGATCCACTGAGAAATAGTCGCCTTAGATGCCTGCTTACCTTGTGGGTTACCAAAGGTCACAAACAGTTGAACTCCTGAGCTTGGATGTTCTGTCCAGATAGAACTTAAGAGCCCTTCTGACATCGAGACAATGCAGAACCCTTTCTGCCTCTGAGGCAGGGTTCAGAAAAAAAACCAGCAGGGAGATCGACTGATTCAGATGGAACTCAGATACCACCTTCGACAGGAAACAGGATTTGTCTGTAGGACCACCTTATCCTTGTGAAGTCGAGGGTTTCCTGGCTGCCTGGATAATACGCATGTTATCCGCAGACAAGTTAAGATGTTCTAAAGAGTTGATCTCCGGCACCATGCCGCCAAGCTGAGCGACTGTGGGGAGGGGTGCCACAGCTGCTGTTCCCCCCCTGGTGAAGATGATCAGGGGTCACCGGAAGCCTGATCGGTGGATACACCGACAAGTGTTGAAGTTCTGAGAACCAAAACCTGGCCGGCCACCACGGGGCTATGAGTAGGAGAAAACAGTTCACCAAGTTCTTCAATTTGCAAACGGCTCGGTGAACTAGAGGCAGAGGCGAGAAAGCATAAGCTCTCATGGTGTGCCATGGAATCTCGAGAGCACCCCCCAGAGAGTAGGCTCCCAGCCCCCCTCTGGAGGCATAATGAGGAAGCTTCTTGTTTACCGCCGTAGCAAGAGGTCCACCTCCAGAGTGCCCCAACGCAGGAAAATCCATGAGAGGACCTCTGCCTTCAACTCCCACTTGTAGCTGACCATTGTCAGCCGGCTGAGGGAATCCACTGTGACATTCAGCTGGCCCGCGATGTGCACTGAAAGCAGCCAAACACCATGACGCACAGCCCATTCCCAAATCTGGATGGACAGGTCCACGAGAGGGGGAGACTTGGTTCCCCTTGTTTGTTGATGTAATACATGGACACCACATTGTCCGTGCGCATACCAACTACCTTGTTTGCAATGATCGGTCTGAACGCCTTGAACGCTAGGGAGATCGCCAGAAGCTCCAGATCATTTATGTGGAGGAGCTTTTCCTGAGGCGACCAAAGATCCGAGACCTGAAGAAGATTCAACATCGCACCCCACCCCAGAAGGGAGGAGTCCGTCGTGACCGTTACTGTAGGGACTTGGTCCTGAAACCCAGCACCCACCGACAGGTTGCTGAGACACAAACACCACTCCAGGTCCACTCTCATGGAAGCTGGAATAATTAACAACTTGGAGTCCGGATCCACAGCCTGACGGCAAGAACTCTGAAGAGCCATCTGGGTTCGCCTCATCTTGAGACGAGCAAGAGGAAAAGCCAACACGCACAAGGCCAGGATGCCCAGAAGCCTCTGGAAACACCAGGCCGAAATGCTCTCCGACTGCACAAACTTCTGACACGCGGCTAACAGATACGCCATTCTGTCCCTGGTCTGGTACACTCTGCAGTCGATCGTGCTCCAGCAAAAACCCAGGAAAATCAAGTCATGGAAGATTTCTGCCAGTTCACCAACAGCCCAAGATGGAACGAGAGCTGTAGGAGAGACTGCAGATTGCTTGCGGCTCTCAACGGGCAAGGGCTGCATAAGAGCCAGTCATCCAAATAGGGATACACATGGATACCCTGCAGAAGAAGATAGGCCGCAATTACAGACATCATCTTCGTGAAGACACAGCGCCGAACTGAGGCCAAAAGGAAGCACTCGAAACTGGAAGTGCTCCTCTTCCAAAGAGAAATGGAGATATCGCCGTGTGGATTCCAAATCAGAATATGCATGTACGCATCCTGAAGATCCACCACGCTGAGCCAATCGCCCATCTGCAAGGAAGACCGTATCTGGCTGGGCATGATCATCTTGAATTTCCCTTGGGGTAGGAAAAGATTGAACTGGTAAAGGTCTAGGGTGGTGCGCAGGCCAGCCTGATTGGGTTTGGGCACCGTAAACAGCTGGGAGTAGAAGCCCTCCCCTCGTTCTCCGAGAGGAACGGGTTCCACCGCTCTGAGGTCCAGAAGCTTCTGCACCTCGGCGTTCAGTGAGGGCGATCCCGACAGCTGGAAAGGAGGGTTGAAGGGTGGGGTAGGGGTAAGCGGAAGCCCTCACGAGCGACTGACGAGACCCATTTGTCTTCGGTGATGGTCTGGCACACCCCCCAATGAGACGCAATGCGTCCTCCCACCGGGGTCTCGTGCGAGCGTGCATAAGCCTCATTTTGTAGGTTTGTTAGTGGTATTGCCACTTGAACCTGAGGCGGAGGCTGAGGAGTGGGAGAAAAACCGAGTCTGTTGTTGCCTCCGGTGGTTATTCCCCAAAGGGTATCCACTCTACGAGATTTCCGGTCAAGGAAGCCCCTGAAACCAGAAGAGGGCTGACTTTGCGACAGCTGTGTCTGGGTTTTGAAGGGGTTTTTTACCAGGACTGACAAGGACTAAGCTGTCTGCGTGCTATCCTTCGTCTTGGTCAGCTCTACATCCATTGTAGAATGAAACAGCTCCTTTCCATCAAAAGGAAGGTCCAACACCTTGTCCTGCACTTCTTTTGAGAATTTTAACCAGGTTACTCACCGTAGTGACCACCTTACTCCTAGTCCATTGTCCCCTTTTCTCCATACTTATGGACACCTCTCCGTCCTGTGGGACGGGACCGGAGCACTTTGTAAAAAGCATCCAAATTGTTCCCAAAATTTGTCCTTCCTCTCTTTCTTTCGTGGGGACCGGCACGCGGCCGTAATCCCGCCCACCTTGGCTCCGCCCAGTGCATCGCCCCTTCAGTCCTTTTCTATCGCCAGGTCAGAGACCCATTAGCAATAACAGAGGAACCTTATGAGAGGGGAAGGCGGGTGGGCATATGGAGGAAAGGGGACTATGAACTAGGAGTAAGGTGGTCACTACGGTGAGTAACCTGGTTATACTCCTTCGTCCCGTCCCCTTTCCTCCATACTTATGGGAGTTTCCCAAGCACTCCTAACAGGAGTTACGGGTGGATGGAAATACCCCTTACTGAAACAGGTTCTTCAGCACAGCCTGACCAAACTGAGCATCAGCTCTTGAGCTCATGTCGAGACAATGCTTACAAAAAGCAGATGGGGAGGCCAAGTAGCTGCCCTAGCGATGGACTCCCACGGGACATATTTCTGAAGAGCAACCGTGGCTGTCTTGCCCCGCACCAGGTGTGCATGAATACCCTTAGGAGGTTTCAGCCCTTGGACGGTGAACGACTCAGTGATGCAGGCGGCGATCCATCAACAAATAGTCGCCTTAGACGCCTGCTTACCCTGAGGGTTACTGAAGGTCCCAAAAAGTTGAGAAGAACTAAGCTCGCAAGTCCTGTCCAGGTAGAACTTAGGAGCTCTTCTGACATCAAGACAGTGCAGAACCCTTTCAGCCTCTGAGGCAGGGTTCGGAAAAAAGACTCGTACGGAGATCGACTGATTCAGATGGAATTCAGTTACCACCTTCGGTAGAAAGGCCGGGTTTGTCCACAGGACTACCTTGTCCTTGTGAAAGACTAAGAAAGGATGCTCCACTGACAAGGCCTGGAGCTCACACTCTCCTCGCTGACATAACGGCGACCAGAAAGGACACTTTCCATGATAAGTACTTGAGGTCCACCGTGGCCATTGGTTGAAAAGGTTTATGGCACAGCGCCGTCAGGACAACATTAAGGTCCAACGGCGGATGCGGACTACGAACCGGAGGGTAGAGGCGTGTCAAGCCTGAAAAATGCCTCTTAACCACTGGGTTACTCAGAGAATAAGAACATTGGTCTGTAGAAAGATAAGCGGAAACCGCTGAAAGGTAAGTTCTGCATGACAGAACGTGAACACCTGACTCTGCTAGGGAGGACACGAACAGTACTGTGTCAATCGTAGCCACCCTTGGATCCAATTGCTTCTCCAAACACCAATGACAGAACCTGAGCCGTTTACTTCTGTATTGGGATCTGGTCAAGGGTTTCCTGGCTGCCTGGATAATACGGATGTTATCCGTAGACAGGTTAAGATGCTCTAAAGACTTGAACTCTGGCACCATGCCGCCAAGCTGAGCGATTGTGGGGAGGGGTGCCACTTCTGCTGTTTCCCCTGGTGAAGATCGGGGGTCACTGGAAGCCTGATCGGTGGATACACCAACAGGTGTTGAAGTTCTGAGAACCAAAACCTGGCCGGCCACCACGAGGCTATGAGTAGAAGAGAACAGTTAGAGTTCTTCAGCTTCCAAATTGCCCGATGGACTGGAGGCAGAGGCGGGAAGGCGTAAGCTCTCATGTTGTGCCATGAAATCTCGAGAGCATCCCCCAGAGAGGAGGCTCCCAGCCCCCCTCTGGAGACATACTGAGGAAGCTTCTTGTTTACCGCCGTAGCGAAAAGGTCCAACTCCGGTGTGCACCCACGCGAGAAAATCCATGAGAGGACCTCCGCCTTTAACTCCCACTCATAGCTGACCACTGTCTGCCGGCAGAGGTCATCCTCTGTGACATTCAGCTGGCCCGGGAAGTGTACTGCAAGCAGCCAGACACCATGAAGCATGGCCCACTCCCATATCTGGATAGACAGGTCCATGAAGGGGGTTGGGGGGAGGAGACTTTGTTCCCCCTTGCTTGTTGATGTAATACATTGACACCACATTGTCCGTGCGTATGCGGACCACCTTGTTGGGAATGAGCGTTCTGAACGCCTTGAGCGCCAGAAGCTCCAAATGATTTATGTGCAGGAGCTTGTCCTGAGGCGACCAGAAGTCCGAGACCTGAAGAAGATCTAACGTCGCACCCCACTCCAGAAGGGAGGAGTCCGTCGTGATCGTCACTGTGGGAGCTGGGCCCTGAAACCCCGCACCCACCGACAGGTTGCTGAGAGATGACCACCAATCCAGGTCCACTCATGGAATCCGGAATCATTATCCGCTTGGAATCCGGGTCCACAGCCTGACGCCAGGAACTCCGAAGAGCCATCTGGGTCAGTCTCATCTTGAGGCGAGCAAGAGGAAGAGCCAGCACACACGAGACCATGAGGCCTAGAAGCCTCTGGAACCACCAGGCCGACATGCTCTCCGACTGCGCACACATCTGACAAGTGGCTAAGAGATCCACCATTCTGTCCCCGGTCAGGTACACTCTACAGTCGATCGTGTTCCAGCGAAAACCGAGGAAAATCAGGTCCTGCGAGACCGTCATGGAAGATTTCCGCCAGTTCATCGACAGCCCAAGTTGAACAGGAGCTGAAGGAGAGACTGAAGATTGCCCGCTGCTGCCAGCGAACAAAGGCTGCGTAAGAGCCAGTCGTACAAATATGGATACACATGGATACCCTGGAGACGAAGATAGGTTGCAATCACCAACATCATCTTCGTGAAGACACGCGGCACCAAGCTGATGCCAAAAGGAAGAACTCAAAACTGGAAGTGCTCCTCTCCCAAAGAGACGCAGAGATATCTCCTGTGTGGGTTCCCAATCAAGATATGCATGTACGCATCCTGAAGATCCACCACGCTGAGCCAATCGGCCATCTGCAAGGAGGTGCGTATCTGGCTGGTTGGCTGGTGTATAGTCAAAGGATCGAATCTAAAGGGTCGACAGGTCAAAGGATCGACACCAAAGCGTCGACAGGTCAAAGGATCGACACCAAAGCGTTGACAGGTCAAAGGATCGACACCAAAGCGTCGACAGGTCAAAGGATCGAATTTCTTTTAAAATTATAAATATTTTTTTAGATTTTCGTAAAGGGAAAAAAAAGGTTTTTAGCAAAAAAAAAAAAAAAGGGGGGTTGGGGACACCCCCCCACCCCCCCCAAAAATGTGAAAAAATAAATAATTAGATCCTTTGACCTGTCGACCCTTTAGATTCGATCCTTTGACTGGCAACCATCTGGCTGGGTGTGATCATCTTGAATTTCTCTTGGGGTAGGAAAAGATTGAACTGGGAAAGGTCTAGGATGGTGCACAGGCCAGCCTGGTTGGGTTTGGGCACCATGAACAGCCAGGAGTAGAAGCCCTCCCCTCGCTCCCCAAGGGGAACTGGTTCCACAGATCTGAGGTCCAGAAGTTTCTGAACTTCGGCTTTGAGGGAGGGCGAGCCAGACAGCTGAAAAGGAGGGTTGAGGGGTGGGGTAGAGGTAAGCGGAAGCCCGCCCGAGCGACTGACAAAACCCATCTGTCTTCTGTGATGGTCTGCCACGCCTCCCAATGAGACGCAATGCGTCCTCCCACCGGGGTCTCGTGCGAGCGCGGAAAACCCTCATTTAGTAGGTTTATCGCTGGCGGTGCCACCTGAACCTGAGGAGGAGGCTGAAGAGCGGGAGAAAAACCGCATGCGCTGTTGTCTAAAGCGGTTATTCCCCGCTGGAGTATCCACTCAGAGATTTGCGGTCGAGGAAGACCCTAAAGCCAGAGGAGGGTCGACTTTGTGACAACGGTCTCTGGATTTGAAAGGTGCTTTGACCAGAACAGACAATGATTTAGCCGTCTGAGTGATATCCTTGGTCTTGGTGAGCTCTACATCAGTAGAAGAATGAAAAAGCTCCTTACCATGAATTTAAGATCCAACACCTTGTCTTGCACTTCCTTAGAAAATTTAGTGGCATGCAGCCACGCTTGCCGTGAGGTATCAACCCCCAGCATAAGGCCCCGAGCCGAGGTGTCTACGTGATGAGCCGCAGCCTCCAGGAGATCCTGGGCCAAGACCCTGGCATCGGAAAGGCCTCCTTTGAAGTCCTCCAGCTTCTCGACCAGGATGTGCTCCTCAAACTCCGACAGACCTTTCCACATCTGCATGTTAGCTCCCGCTAATATCAACTCAGCGTTGGCCTGCCTGAGCTGCAAGGCCAAGATGGCAAAAATGTTTCTCCCTAGGGAGTCAAGGAGCTTGTCCTCCTTTCGCAAGACCAGATTAGCCGTCGTGGAAGAGGATGCTGCAGGTCTGGATTGTAACGTGGCCGCAGCCACCACTGTGGAGGAGGGAGGCGGACAAGACGACAGGGCCACCTCTTCCGAGGAATGTAGCCTGTACCTCGCGTCAATATTCTTATTGACAAAGTCCCTAGTGTGGCTTTTCCCAGACTCTTCGGACCTTGGCCAGAACGTCCTTCTGCAGAACAGGCCGGTACGCTCCAAGGGAGACCGGGTGAACGCCCCAGAAAGCACGCCCTCCTGCGGAGCGGGTGACTCGCACACCGGAACATCTAAGAAATTCATCATGTCCAGTACCCGGTCATGAAAGGCTCTGATAAAGCGGGGAAGGTCCTCGTTGTCCTGATCGCCTTGAGGATCATCTGACAGGTCAGGATACTGCTGAGCCGTGTCAGGCACTGCATTGTCCACTGGGGACAATGGAGGCACAGGCGGAAGAGCCGGGGAGGCACCACGGGCAAGGGAGACGCCGGCGGAACCACCGGAGGAACGGGTGGAGCCGGAGGCGCAGGTGGACATATCTCCTTGAAAAGCCCCTTGAGATATTCCCTCATGGGGTCGGTGCGCATAAGCGCTTGAAATGTACCAAAAAAGGCATCCTCAGGAGATTGTTTCGGAACATGAGGAGGCCTCTCAGTGACATAACGGGGAAGGGTGCCACACCGGCCCCTCCCCCGATGTATCTGCATAAATCAAAGGTGCCGCCCCCGGGGGCAACAAAACATTGTGCGGAAGAGGCATCCAGGCGTTCCAATCATAAACCGGCCGGTAAAGATGCGCACAAGGGACCTTAGGTTCAGCAAAGGGACCAAGCCCTAGACCAGAGGACGATGGCGTAATTGTAGGGGTAGCACCTAAAATGGCCACGGTGGTGGGAATGGGCGCCATTTTGTCCTCATCTGAGGGGAACTGCGGCACGTGAGGAAGGCAGGGGTCCCTGTCGATGGATCAGGGGTCTTAATCTTAGCCTTAATATAAGGAACCTCGGCAGAGCCGGTACTATGAGGCCTGGAATGTTTTTGAGACATTCCAACCGCCAAATTAGCCTTCGAAGGAAGGACCTTGGCACTGCCGGTAAAAGAAGAACTTTGCTTCTTTGCCCCCTCAACAGATCTGGTGTCTCCACAAGAGCGGGAACGGTGAGCAAACGCTTTCACCGACAAGGCCTTGTCCGGCCTCTCAGAACTGTTGGTGGCTTTAGCCTCTGAACGAGGGACCTTGGACCCAGGCCCGGTAACAGCCTTATCTGCACGGGCCTCGAACATCCGTTCGGTAACAAGCCCAGCCAAGGCCTCGGGGCGCACCCAGGTCTTGTTTTTGAGGGAAGCCGACAGAGAGGCCTCAGAGCGAGCTCCGGTACCCCACGATTCAGTAGAACTGGGTCTACAAACAGCCCCCACAGGAGGGGCCTCAGAGCGTACTCCGGTGTTCACAGGCCCCTTACGGAGACCCTCGGAGAAAACTCTGGTAGAATTATTAGGCCCAACGGGCACCTCAGGGCAACCCCGGTGACAGAGCGATCAACGCCCCTCCCGGACCAAGAGGAACCCAGAAAGGTATCCCCCGGCCGGGGTGCTCTGAAAAGTAAAGAACTTACCGGGCGTTTTTTCTTCTCATCGATGAACGCCTGAAAATGCGAAGGAGGAGTTTGTCGGAACACCTTCTCCCACCGCTCCAACCGACATTGAAGTGCCCGGACCGAAAGGGTGTCACAGTAAAAACAGGAGTCCCAACGGTGTTCCGGACCCAAACACTCTAAACAAAGAGGATGGGGATCTGCCCTCGCGAAGCAACGGTGACACGATGAACAATCTGGAAAGTCTAACTTGAAAGACAGACTAATAAATGAACGCTAGCGAGAGCCAGAGAGGAAAAAGGGAAGAAAATCTTCCAAGGATGCAAGTGCGTCCAGTCCCGAACGAGCGGAGAAAAGGACTGATGGGCGATGCGCGGGGCGGAGCCAAGGTGGGCGGGGTTACGGCCGTGTACCGGGCCCTGCGCAAGAACGAGAGGAAGGACACATTTTTTGTTACGCTCACCTGAACCCCACAAGGGTGTCGATCGGACCCGGACAGTTGCGGTCTCCGTCAACGTGATGCGCAGTGCAGAGATGACTGTCTGGACTGGTCCGCCTAGTCTTGTCTACTGGACCCGAAGAAGTATTTTCCTGCAACTGGAGACAGGGATTAGCCACCTGTGGGTTTTAGTGATGGCCTCCCAACTGTTCTCGCTCTCCCCCACTAATCGCCTCCGATATCCCCTTAGTAACCTCACCTTATGTTTGTAAAAGATGAGATCTCCATCCTGCGTGTCTTGCAGGGGCGCGTAGATACCAGTTACTTCACTGGTTTGAAGGCGTTGGGAGAGTTCCGGTAAGCATTGACTCTGAAGTCCCAGGCGGGATTGTTAAGTATCAAGTTCAAAGAGTTCAAAGTGCCCGATGTTCACTCTTGTCCCCTTCCTTCCATAAATTGCAACAGAGTTTGTGAGAAGGTCTCGTAGCTGCTGCTGGCGTTCAGGTAAGAGTCTGTTACCCAACGCTGTCCGGTAACTATTGCATGCGTTAACGTGTTGTTTTTCTCCCTCTTTACAGATGCAGCATTTGAAGATATGGAGAATAATACCGCCGGTGGTAAATCAGGTAAGTCTATGGTGGTAAGAGGTATTTGTTGATTCCCTTGGCTCACCTTGTTATTCTTGTGCCCAGGGTTAAAAAAAAAGAATAAAAAAAAAAGAAATGATGGAGACAGTGCCGGATCGAAAGATGCTGTGAGAACTGGCGAGTATGGCGCCGTGCTGGAGCTGGCGAAGCGACGCGTGCAGGACTGATGTACTTTCCAGGTCGGGAGATGAAATGGATCCGGAATCAGGTGAGGAATTTGAAATAAGTTTGTTTTCTAACCTTGTCCTTTTCTTCCTCTTTATTCTAGGAGCTCCGGATTCGAGGCAGACGTGGCAGAAGACTGGATGCTGGCTGCAGGCACGCGGGCGTGGCAGAAGACTGGATGCTGGCTGCAGGCACGGTGAGAGTCACGCTGCTGGATGCAGAATAACACGAAGCATGTGCTGCTGTTCGGGCGTGGTTTAAATAGCCTCCAAAGTAGTCCCAGGAAAGAAGTTCCCCAGGACCACAACCGAGTAAAAAATAGTCCCTGTAGTAAAATAGTCCCATCCAGGCCTCACGTTGGCTTGGATTTATTTGCAGCATGGTCTGCATGAGGCAAGTAATGTCTATGAGCCTGGCGCCTATGGCGCCAGGACTGATTTTTATTATGAGCCTGGTGCCTACGGCCCCAGGACTGAACCCAGACAGCCCCTAGCTGGGGCTGCTGGGGTTTTTGTAAATGTCTGGATGCCTGCTCCCAGGGCTGATGGGCTTGATCCGGATGCCCGGGAGTAGGCATGACATTTTTCGAAACATTTTTAGATGCTTTTTACAAAGTGCTCCGGTCCCGTCCCACAGGACGGAGAGATGTCCATAAGTATGGAGGAAAGGGGACGCGATGTAGGAGTATGATGTCTTATAGAGTTTACTTACAAAAAACACAAATTGCATAATAACTGTTAGGGAGAATTCTCTGTTTAGGCTGAATTTCCTAACCTAGTGAGTCCCCCAGCAGCTTTGCTGGATTTTTGGGGTTTATTTTTTTTCTCCTGCCAAGAGTGAGACTCTTTTACCCTCACTCTTGGACATGATTTGAGAGTGTTACTGTGACTTGCTATGTGCTTATGGGCTAGGGGGTATTTCTTCCCCATAGTCTATCCTTGGTTTTTAAATGTGTGTTACACAGCACCCTCAGTGCAGTAACACAGGGGTGTCATAGAGACCCCCAAACATAGACTCCACACCCTGGGACTGACTACTGTCTCCCTGGGTCTGTAAAGTCACCATTGACTTAACTAGTCTTAACTTGGGAACTTAACCAGTACAAACCATCATACTGTGGAAGTACTGGTAGGGGCAATTAGATTGCCCCTAGGTCTGTTGTCGATGGGGGTACTGTCCCGTCCCCCCTCCTCAAGTTTCTGGCTGGTGGCAGTGGATACCACGGAAATATTCCACCGGAATATTTCCCAATGGGATTTCCCATTGATTTTAATGCACCACTTTTTGGTGCAATGTTAAAGATACCGCCGGTTTATTTATTTAATATAAATTCACCGGTTGGGATTTTTTGCCAGAACTCGCCGCCAAAATGGTGTCTAGGTTTACTTCAGTAACCCTGAACCCGAGTCGAGCCTTTGTTCCACTTTTGGCGGGCTTCTGCACAGAAGCCCTCCACAGTGGTGCCATTCTGTCTGGGTACCACAGGGGGTGTGGGAGGGGGTTTAGGCACCCTGGACTGAGATACCTTGCCAACTCATGTCGCACTCTGGTGTGATTGGCCCAAGTGGTGAGCCACCCCGCTCACCACTTAGCATGTTTGAGTGACAGCTAGGCTGTATGAATGGGGGTTTGCTGCATAAAAGCAGGGTTTTTGGGACTGGTTCTTGAGAAGTCGCCACAGGACCTAAGAAGCCGAAGAGGGAGAAGCCGAGACGACCTGCCAAGACGACACCACCGGTGAAGCCCTGCGGAACCGTCTCACCACTTTTTCCGACGACAGAGGAGATCTCCCGCCGGAGAGTCTCCTTCCCTTAACTGGTGGGGACAACCAGTTGCTGCCTTCTTTTCGCCGTCCCGAAGCATCTCGCGGCCGCCTTGCCTGTGCCAAGCACCCCGGCAACCGGGATACCACTTTTTACCTCAACCGCGAAAGAGGGGTAAACTCCTTGGTGACCGGAAAACTCCACGGCTGGTCTCATCCCTGGTAGTGCAACGACCTGCAGCTTTCCTCCACGTCGAGCTCACCTCTTCCCCTGGACGACGCCGCAACTTGCACCCACTACCAGGAACAACTACCACCGCTGGAGGATCCTTTCCACTTTTAAAAGGTACTGTGTTCCGCCCGGCTTCCCTTGCCACCGATTGTACGGGGTAGATTTAGCCCTCGGCTCTCGACCCTGGGTAAGCCTGGGACACCCTAACTAAACTTTTTCTAAACTCAGTAGAACCTTTTCTACTTACCTGCAAAGACTTGTGACATTGTGTGATCTTGGGCATATTTTTACCTGGCTCTCTGAAGCGGGCAACAAATCAATTCTCCTTGTTCCACAGTTGACTGCCTTTGCTAACCTTATGTGGAAAGTGTTTTACCTTGCTGCTTTCATTATTTCTGCTTTTCCCTCCCTTTTCTAATAACTTGTTGGAGTGCCATCTGACGTTAAGCGCTCACCTCTGTTTGGAAATAAGTGGTGTTAACTTAGACTTGTCCAACAAATGACTAGGGATGTACATATAAGTAATAGTGACTGTTTTGACTTACTTACCTTTTTCTGTGCTAGTGTAATTTTATGAGTGTGCCTTTAAAATAAATAAGTATATACTTTTACACCTAGCTCTGGTCAGTGTTTGTGTGTACTACTGTGACTCTGTACCTATCCTGTATCCTCTATATACTGCCTAACTCTTCTTGAGGGAAGTCTGACTGCTCAGCCACAGCTACCACAGTGAATCTGTGTGGTGCAGACTGCTACCAAGTGGGTTTACTGCCAACACCTGTAATCTTAAATCTTTTGCAGTGGTCCCAGAGGGAACTGCACAGGTTTCTGCTTAACAATAACTCCACATGACATGTAAATCCTTACAGTTACGTGTTAAGGCAAAAGAATATAATTGTGGCTTTAATGTTCGTCCTGAATGGTACACTATAAGTCCCAGAATACAAGATAATGTCAACCCGAAAGAGCTGGTTAACCCCACAGTAATTTCAGTGATTTAAGACATGTAATGAAAGATGTTGTATAATAAACTCAGATATGGAGATTCTTTGCAACAAACCTTCAGCTCATTGTTATTCATGATGTTGAAAACTTTTGATTAGTGACTTAAAGCAACTTTATTTTTTTCGCTTGTCAAGCTAGTAGACATCCTAGATATATAAAGCGCCTATCTAATGATGTGTTAATATAAACCCATAATTGAATGGGCGCTTTGGGTTGCTCACTTTAACTATCATGCATATGAAAGGCTCTGCCACTGACAAAAGAAATGTGTTTGCAACCTGAGCACTTAACAACCTGCAGAGCCGTGTGTCTGCCTAGTGAGACCTGGTAAACTGTCAGTGCTTGAATGTCGGCCTGAGCCAATTCTAGAACTGGCTCGGGAGAAAGAAAAAGCATCCCAACGCAGGTGATCTAGCTGCAGCAAAAGGCCAGGATGCTCACCTGGCTGGTGTCTCCTGGCGTCACCACCCCTGTGGGTTTGTGGCCTCCTGTCTCAGCTGCGAGCCCAAGGCTACTCTTCCTATGAAAGTATGCAGCAGCACTGTGGAGCGAAGGACACTTGCGCAGGAAATGTCTTGCAGAGGGGAGGGGGCGAGGGCGAGCCCTGGTTACATGTCTCGGAGAGACCGGGAAGGGAAAGGGCGAGCGGGGCAGAACAATGCACTTAAGCCACATGCTGCACATGCGTTGGCTCTGCAGGAAGGCCCAAGGTGTGAAGAATGCATTCACAACTTGACACAGCACGATTGGTAGTGAGCCTGGTTTCACCTTGTACTTTAAGTTTAAGGTTTCCCTTCCCGGTGGTTGTCCAGACTGCTATTCACTGTTCACGGTGCTATTTAATGTTTGCCTCCACGTCGCTGGCTTACTGTGGCCAATCGAATCAATAAAGGCTCCTCCTCCTTGAGCCCTTGACCAAGCAAGACATTATTGATCCATAAATGCCCTCCTCACAGACAATTACTGTTCTTATGAAATGGGTGAATTCTTTGTTTCCGTTTTTCTAGGTTTTACTCCTCTAATGCGGAGCTCCTGACCCGCATGGGAATCTTCCCAGAAGTCAGGGAATGCAGCAAAACATTCCCTGGAGATATTCCGTGGAGGACACCTATGGACTGTATTTCATTTTTAGGGGCTTGTTCCATAAACTCCCAAGACCCAGCATGGCACACTACTGCAGATCCAAGACACCTTTTGCACTCTAGTGCCATCTAGTGGAGGAAACAACAAGTTACTCTCTTACCTGGTAACGTTCTTTCAATGGGATGGTCCGACGATGTATTCCATATCTATGACAGTAATCACTACAGCTGTGCTGCTTCGGAAATTTTTTTGGTGTCTGCGTCCTGCGTCGATGACGTCGATACGCCATCCTCGATGACCTCCTCCGACTGCACCGGATGTTATAAGTAGGACGCACAACGCCCATAGCCTCAGTTGTAGTTTTTTCCCCAGAACGTGTGGCACCAATCTTCTGCCAGTATGACCACAGAAAGCCTTATGGAAACGTAAGCTGCAATCGCATAAGAAATTCTGTAGCGGGGTAGGGAGGGAGCGATATGGAATACGTCGTCAGACCATCCCATCGAAAGAACGTTACCAGGTAAGAGTAACTTGTTCCTCGAGGGGATTGGGTCCTCTGACGTATTCCATATCTCTGACAGAATCCCAAAGCAGTACCAACGTAAGGAGGTGGGAAAAGAATTCAAAGTATACAAATTCAGAATGCCCAATCAAATTGCAGAGTAAAGGACCGCCTTGCCAAAGGCCAGATCCTGCCCCCGGATAGAATCGAGGGAGTAGTGACGTACAAAAGTATGGACCGAAGCCCAGGTGGCTGCATCACAGATGTTACGAATAGGAACACCCCTCTGTAGGAGTGCAGAGGCAGCCATACCCCTGGTAGAATGGCGACCGGTGGGTCCTTACCCGCCAAGCGGTAACATTCAGAAATTGACAGAATAATCCAGCGAGACAAAGTCTGCTTAGTCACAGCTTGTCCCAAATGCTTTCCAGTGTAACCAATGAAGAGTTGATCGTCCACTTTGACCCGGGACATGCGTGAAATATAAAAGCTTAAAGCTCTCCTAGGATCGAGCCCATGGAGCCTCTCCTCTTCCTTACCAGGATGCGGAGGAGGATAAAATGCCGGAAGGATAACCTGACATAAATGAAATTTCGACACTACCTTCGGAAGAAAGGAAGGACGAACTCTAAGGACAACCCTGTCCTTATGAAACACAGTGAAGGGTGGCTTAACTGAAAGTGCCTGTAACTCACTCACTCTGCGAGCAGAAGTCACTGCAACTAAAAATACAGTTTTAAGGGTTATCAGTCTCAAAGGACAAGAATGCAAAGGTTAAAATGGAGCACCCCTTAGAAACTTGATCCTTGCCATCCTGAATAATAGCAAGGTTCAGATCCCAACCGGGCACCTGAAAAAATGACGGAATGAACACATTAGTGAGCCCTTTCAAAAACTGAGAAACTAAAGCGATTTTAAAATAAGAACACTCCTCAGACGAGCACTTGAATATAGACAGCGCTGCCAGGTAACCTTTGATGGTACCCACTTGTAGGCCCCTGTGGGCCAAAGAAAGCAAAAAAGACAGAACCATAGGAATGTCACATGAAAAAGGATCCACATGCTTAACACTGCACCAGTCGCAGAACTTTCTCCAACGGCAACGGTACAGGGACTTTGTTACGGGCCTTCTGGCCAAAACAAAACCTCCATCCATCTTCAGGGAGGTCCTAATCCTTATACCTCAACCTTTCAGAAGCCAAGCATGAAGGTTGAGGGATCTGACCTCTGGATGGAGAACCTGACCCCCCCCCCCTCCCGTGAGAGCAGATCGTCTCGGTAGGGAAGACGACGTGGAGGGCAGATGGACAAGTCCACGTCCTCCGGGCCCATGCCGGAGCAATGAGGATCATCCGGGAACCGAATCTTCGTAACCTCCGCAGCACTTACGGGATGACAGGGACTATAGGAAACGCGTACAGCAGTGGGAATAACCACTCCACCACGAACGTGTCTCCCAAGGCTCCTCTTGGAGGAAATTCCCGCGAGCAGAACCTTTCGCACTTCCGGTTGACACTGGAGGCGAAGAGATCCACTTGAGGGGTCCCCCAAAGGGCGAAGATCTTCAGGAGAATCTCCTGAGCCAGCTCCCACTCATGAGAGATTGTGCTCTGCCTGCTCAGAGCGTCCGCAGTCTCGTTTTCATCTCCGGCCAGATGAACTGCCGAGATCGAAATTTCCTGCTGGATGGCCCAGAACCAGAGCTGCATCGCCTCCCTGCACAGAGGAAGTGACCCTGCCCCCCGCCCCCCTGTTTTGTTGAGATAGTGCATGGCCACTGTGTTGTCTGTCAGAATCAGGACATTCTTTCCTCGCACAGTCAGCTGAAAAGCCTTTAGGGCAAGCCTGACGGCCCTCACCTCCAACAGATTGATATGGAGTCTGGACTCCGACGGAGACCAATGACCGCTGACTGTCAACTCGCTGGCATGAGCTCCCCATCCCGTGAGGGATGCGTCCGTCACGATCGTCACCTCCGGCCAGGGTAGCCAAAATGGAGCCCCCTTCATCAGATTGCCTTCTATGGCCCACCACAGAAGGTCCTGGGCGACAGAGGACGGCACCTGAACAGCGTCCGACATCCTGCCGGAGGCCTGAGACCACTAGAGCTTGAGTGCCCATTGCAAAGATCTCATCCGCAACCTGGCCTCTGGCACCAGAAGAATGCAGGATGCCATGAGGCCGAGCAATCTCAAGAACTCGAACACTGGGCTCTGGGTATGCTGAAACTTGTGCACCATCTGCTGAATGTGATGAGCCCTCACCTGGGGAGGAAAACATTGCGCCAGGGACGTGTCGAGCACTGCTCCGATGTACTGGAGCCTCCGAGTTGGTGTCAAGTGGGACTTCATTAAGTTGAGGGAGGAGCCCAGCTTGTGGAGGGAGTGGCAGGTGACAGACAGATGACCCAGGGCTTGCTCGGGAAAGCGCACTCCGATCAACCAATAGTCCAAGTAGGGGTAGACGTGAATCCCCCTTTCCTGAGATGCGCTGCCACCACAACCATGAGCTTGGTGAAGACCCTTGGGGCAGAGGTCAATCCGAACGGCAGGACCCGAAACTGAAAGTGCGAGTCGCCAACCGTGAACCTCAGGTACTTCTTGTGCTTGGGATGGATCGGCACATGAAAATAAGCATCCTTGAAGTCGAGAGACACCAACCAGTCCTGAAGTTGAAGGGCCTGGAGGACTTGAGAAAGAGGAACCATCTTGAACTTGTCCTTCCTGAGGAGTTTGTTAAAACCGTGCAAGTCCATGATGGGTCTCAATCCCCCGTCTTTCTTTGAAATCAAAAAATAAGGGGAATACCATCCCTCGTTCCTCTCCGCTACAGGCACCAGTTCTATGGCACCTTTCTCCAGCAGGGATTGAATTTCCTGCGCAAGTAGCAGATCCAGACTCTTCAAAGATTCCCTGGTGGATTGTCGTGAGGCCTCTGTCAGAAAGGAAGACAGTAGCCGTGGGCTATGATCTCCAGAACCCACACATCTGAAGTAATGGCACGCCATTCTACAAGATGCTGCGCCAGCCTTCCGCCAACAGGCAAACCATGGGACATGGACTCCTGACTGAGCTGAAGCGGCTGTGGCAGTGCCTGAGGGCAAAGAGGAAACTGCCCGAGCAGCCTTGGCACCTAGAGTACCTTTTTTTCCCCACCTCTGGAACTCCTACGGTGGCCCCTTTGACTTGCAGCTCCCCTCGATCTACCAAAGGAAGAGTAGTATCGAAAGGAACCTCCCCTCCATTGCTGTCCCCTGGGAGGAAAAGGCGGAGGTTGGCGAACTGCAGCGCTCACCACTTCGCTGCAGCTTTGGAGGTCTACAACCTCTCAAGGCTCTTGTCAGCCTTGCTGCCAAAAAGATGTACACCAATAAAGGGCATGTTGAGAAGCCGGGTTTGTACGTCAGGAGCAAACCCAGACTTCCGCAACCACGCAAATATGCGGATCACAGTGCACGCCTCCATGGACCTGCTGACACAATCTGCCACGTCCAGACCCGACTGAACGGATTCACACATGGCATCCTTGCCATCCTGAACGAGGGTAAGAAAACCATCCTGTTCCTCCCCTTCGGGAATTCAGCAGCCGAAGACACACAATTCCACAGAGTGTGAGTGAAACGTACTAAGGCACACACAGAGTTTGCTGCTTGTAAAGCCATACCCCATGAAGAAAACACTTTCTTTGCCCAGCCATCAAAATGTTTGTCGTCCCTATCCGGAGGGATAGTAGGGTACGACGCCTGCTTTGCTGGGGCCGTGGCCGCCTGCACCACCAAACTCTCCTGAGTGGGGTGCGTAGTCAAGTAGCAGGGGTCGCTACTGCCTGTACGATATTTTTTCAGCAATGACTTGCTCACTGCCGGGAGACTCTCCGGAGCAGTCCAAGCCGCCACTACCCTTCTCTCTAAAGCCATATGAAATGGCAGCACCGGGTCAGTGGGTGGACCTTGGTCAAGGATATCAGTCAGGTCATCCTGCAGAAAATCCACTAGTGGCGCAGACCACCCCAAGTACTCAGTCACCCTCGACATGAGATCCCGGTATGAAGACTCGGCGTGCGTGCCAGGCTCAGGCCTACCGAACTCAACCTCCGGAGAGGTGCCCAGACCACTGGCGTCATGCAAAGACTGACGCATGTCTTCCAACTGGCTATGACCAGACAAGAGTTCGCCAGGAACCTCATCAGGAACCAAACCATCAGACCCTTCATCCACCTCAGATGTAATCCAGAGGCTGGAACAAATCCCTGGATGAGGGCACAGAAAAAGTTTCAAATACAGGCCTCACTGACTTCTTTAGGGCCTTCCTCAGAGTTTCTACCGATGCACGGGGTACCTCTGGTAAAGCCTCCACAAAAGGCATCAAGGGCGTCGACTGAGTAGACGTCGAGCGTGGCGCCGATTGCTTCGGCACAGGCCTCGAGGGCGGTGCCCTGAGCGTGTCCTTGACGGCCTATGCGCCGATGGCGATGAATTCCTCCGAGGCAGAGCCTCAAGAGAGTCCCTCGACGGACATGGCGCTGATGGCGTCGACGTCTTCTTAGAAGACGTCACAGGCTCGGAGGGCGTTGAGGACCTGGAGCTGGCATGGGTAGAGCGATCCGCCTTGTCCGATCGAGACCTCGACGGCTCCCAATGATTGTGCCACCGCCCGCGCCCGAAGGCGTGCGAGCAGTGGCCCTAGCGCGTTTCCTGCCGGGTTCTCGCAAAGGCGCGGACGGAACAGAGCCCTGTGATTCGAAAATCGCCATCTCCTTACGAAATGCGTCCCATTCCGCAGGAGAGGAATGCTTGTTGGGACAAGCAACCCGCCGTCTGGCGGAGTCCTCGGACGTGGACGGGGAAGGCGACCGGTGACGGCGCTTCTGCGAGTGCCTCGAGGAGGCAGCGGAATGGCGGGAACCACTCTGGGACCGAGACCCCCCCCCCTGGACTTATGCCGACGTCTCGGAGAGTCGCCCCTCGAATCGTCGGTTGAAAGCCCAGCGGATTTAGACTTTTGGGGCTTGAAAACCCCACCTAGAGAAAGCTTCTGCTCCCGCAAGCCCTTTGACGTTAACTACTGGCAATCGTCACAGTCATCGCTGGTGTGGTCCTCGCCGAGGCACCAGAGGCAGACGTTGTGCGGGTCCGTAAGCGACATCTTGGAACCGCATTCCTGACACTTCTTGAATCCCAACCGCGGGGTAGAAGACGACGAAGACATGATATCTTCACAAAACACCAAGTTCGAAGAACCAATAGGATTATCAGAAGAACCGAGGCGCGCCGAGATCTCCGAAGCGAACACGTTCGTGGAAAAAACGCAACTGAGGCTACGGTGTCGTGCGTCCTACTTATAACATCCGGTGACGTCAGCTCGACGGAGGCCCTCGAGGGCAGCATATCAACGTCATCAACGCAGGAGCCGAAAATGTTCTGAAGCAGCACAGCTGTGGTGATTACCTGTCAGATTTGCAATACGTCGGAGGAACCAAGCCCCTCGAAAGTGATTTTTGGGGGTTTCGACCAACAGCCAATTTCCCATTTCACTCCTTCAGGGCCTTTCTGGTCATCGAATTAGCACTTGGAACAGGCCGCTGTCTTAAGCTCCACCCAGAGACACCCCAGACATATACAGTGTGGGTCGATCAACAACATTTTCGAGCCAGTCTCGACACTTCTTGAACCAGTCTTCGGGTAGTCTGTATCGACAAAGAAGACCTACTCACGTAGTACATGAAGAGTGCCGTATTTCTCAAACTGATGGCATTAGCGGAAAAACGGAACTGAAGCCAACGGATACTGTGCGTGCTATATATGCCTCGATGACATCATCCTCGAGGGACATTGAGTCTACTCCATCAATGCACCGAGCCCTAAACCAAAAACAATTTCTGAAGCAGCTGGATATCGCATATCAAAGATGAGGAATAAGTGGGCGGACTCAATCCATTCGAAAAGGGCCGAGTTCAACCTTGAAAGGTCAGTCAGATAGGAAAGAGGTCAGCCAGTCCAATGCCAGGCCTGTGATGCCATGGGTGACGGAGCCGATTTGTCATGGTGACATGATTGACCGTGTCTAAGGCAGAGGAAAGATCCAGAGGGTTAAAAACGGATGGAGGGTTGGAATAGAGATTTGAAAACAAGCCTTCACAGGTGTTGAGTAGAGCGGTTTCCTTGCCTCTGGCTTCTGTGAAGCCAGACTGGTGGTTGTGAAGACAACCAACAGATTCAGCGTGTTGGATCAGTTGGGAGATGGCCAGCTTCTCCAGAAGTTTGCCCAGGAAGGGGGTGATGGATATTGGGTGGGAGTTAGCCAGGGAGGAGGGGTCGGCAGAGGGCTTTTTGATGAGGATGAACAAGTGAGTGCTTGAGGGGTAATAGGAAGGAGCCAGTGGCAAACGAGTGATTAGAGAAATCGACCATGGTTGGCGCAAGGGAGGTAATGTTGCCCTTGAGAGTTCTGGAGGAGCAGGGGAGCACCTGTTTAGAGGAGACTTTAATAGAGAGGACTTGTCTAGAGACCTCATCCGGTGCTATGGGTGAGAGGGGAGGAAAGAGAGGAGGGGGGTGGGTAAGGGGGCTGGCGAGGGAGGAGAGTGAGGCCAAGATGTCCTGAGTTTTAGAAGTACACAGTGTCAGGGATGGCAGTTGAGAAGTTGAGAAGTGGAGACTGCAGTAGGATTGGTGAATTCCTTGCATACATTTGCCCATATTAGTGGACCCAGAGATGGGGGCTTGGATATGGGCCCTCTTCTTGGAGTTGATAGTCTGTATTGCTTTTGGAGCAGGCGGCAGGCCAGTCTGTCAGAGGATGTGCCTGGTGCCCACCACTTCCGCTCAGCAACTCTGCACTTCTGTTTCAGCGAGGTTAGGTTTGAGTCATACCAGGTGTTGCGCTTGGAGGCAGGCTTCATGGCTATCCCCATGACAGGGGCAAGGATATCCAGGGTATTGGTGATAGAGCTGTGTGGATTAGCAAGGGCAGAATCCGTGTGGGAGTCAGTGGCAGGAAGGGGAATTAATGTGGTGGCAAAAGCAGCAACTGACACTCGCTTCATTTGGCAAATGACAGAGAAGGAGACTGGCAGTACAGGTAGAGGCTTAGCAGGGGGACCAAAGATCCAGGTGAGAGGACAGGAGAGCATGGTCAGACCAGGAGAGAGGTGTACTGAGAGGGTTGGAGAGGGGGATGTCTGAAGAGATGAGAGCATCCAAGGTATATCCGGCTGAATGAGTCGGACCGAAGGGATGGATGGAGAGGGAAATAAAGTCAGAGGCTGCGGGAGAGTCCAGGTGAAAATTGAAGTCTCAGAGGAGGAGAAGCTTGGAGGTGGAGGTAAGAAGAGGTCAGACCGAGAGGAAGAGGGAGACCGGACCAGGGGTCCTGTAGATGGTGGCTAGAGTGAACCAGAGGGTTGGGGAGACACCAAGCTTGCAGACTAGGCACTCGCAGGAAGAGAAGGACTGTGGGGAAAAATAGTAGCAGCGACTCATTCAGGGAAGATCAAGGCCATTTCTGCCTCCAAACATGTTGGACCTGGGCTTAGAGAGGATCTTGTAGGCCTCAGGGAGAAGTGTGTCAAAAGCAGTGACAGCTGGTAGTGAACCACGTCTGAGCGCAAGAACGTTCAGGTGAACTCCACTTATAACAAAGAGCGCAAAATAATTACATAAACCAAGAATAGTTCAATGGTTCAATAGCATCAACAAAACATTTCTGTCAGGATAATTCTTCAACAGTTTACAAACACTTGGTGTAGCAATGTTAGATGATTCTACAACAGTTCACACAACTTGCTTCAGTGGTATAAATTTGTCAGGATGATTCCTTAACAGCTCTGGTTCTACCACTGCTTTTCCAAGACTTTTAACCACACCACAGTACTTCAACCACTTCCACCTGGTCAACTCACCTGCGAGGCCTACTACTACAAAGTTATCTGCCCAGTTGTACTCTCCTGCCAAGGCAGAAGAAGACTACCAGCTACAAGTACGTCAGTGGTAAAGGTTAGCTTCAAAAAGATTAGTATTTTCTTTTGGTCTATAACATCAATTGTAGGTATTTCTTCGGGGAAACAAGAAACACTGACTGATGCTGATGGTTACACACTTGTGACTGCCAAACGCAATTCAGGCGAAGCTCCACTTCTCCTGAATACCTTCTATCAGAAGGGCAGCCTGCCTGCCACTCTTGTCCCCCTAACTTCTGCTTTCACAAACTGCTGACAATTTTTTCTCACTCGCACTTCTTTGGCAATGTGGGTTTAAGCCAGTTCCTCTTATGGCCTCTTTTACATTTGGAAAAAGTTTTTTACAAACACTTGAGTTCTTAACTGCCCTATCTTGGCAACCTCATTTCTTTATCTCTTCCCTTGGTATGATTCTCATTTGACTTGGGCAATGGTTGTTAGTCTTGGTTTCTCAAATGATTGTTCTCAGATGCATATCCCAGATATGTTGAAACAATGTTCTAATTCCTTGGAATTGGTGATTAACATGCATAAAACCAAGGTATGGTATTCCAATCGCCGGGACATAAAACGAAAAATACCATTTCCCTTGGCAGCAGGAAGGGAAGATGTTGGAGGTCGTTAAAAGTGAATTCCAAGGTATTTATATTCGTGATGACCCCCTTCGTGGTACTTGTTTGCGACCAAACTAAGGTTCTCACAGGCGGTCAGATGCTGAGAAAATTGTCTCGCAATGGAGGGGGCTATTCGGTTGGGATATTGGGTCAATTGTACCGGGATAAGATTACACACTGATCCTTGTGTACGGGGCTGAATGCTGGCATCGCTCTAACGGTGAGGGGGTGGCACACTTGGAATCCTTTAAGAATCTTGCTTGCCAACCCTCACAACGGTTTCCTTCTGACCACCTACTGGCATTTAGCAAACGCCAGACCCTCTTTGAATTTGATTCTATTTAACGCAGCTCGGGCCAATGCCTCCTTTATACAGAGTAGCGCTCTACATCATATCTTTGCTGCAGCATCTAGGTGGTTGGCCCTAGTGCCTGGCATTGCCCTTAGCTGGACCCTCCTTCAGTACAAAGCAGCTATGCGTCTCGTTTGTTACTACGAGCAATAGATAGTTGATGTTGCTTCCTTATCTAATAGGCATTTTACTGGCTACATTCTGGCAAGTAATTTTATTCCAAATTGTATTGGCCAGTTTGCAGGTAACTCTTTAGTTTTGGATTACCTCAAGCTCAAGACCAACTCTGTGAAGACTATGGAAGTTACCGGTGCCAAGTCATCACAGGTATGTCGTTTATGCAACTCTGGGCCACTTGAAAGTGCTAAACATCTTGTCCATTGCGATGTACTGGTTCCCCATAGATCTGCGGTCCCTCTTGCGGCCGGGTTGGGGGCTGATTTTACTGGCGATGCTCCATGGGACTTGATTATGGGGGGAAACACTGAACCCGGTATTCATTTCTTCACAATAGTCTGACAACAAATTGCATGTATGTTGGAGGATCTCTTCCATTAATTGATGTGGGCTGGGTCATGATCTTAGCTTGAGTTTTCTTTGTCGTATTGTTTTATAATGGATTCTGATTATTTTTTTTTTAAATGTGCTACTGGTTTTTAACCACTTATGTTTGTGTTAAAAAGCTATTGATTATACTGTTATGTAACGCGGATTTAAATACATTTTAAAACAATTTTAAAAAGAGTGGGCTTAAGCAGTTAGTGGACCAATAAAAGTGTCGAGTGTAAAAATAAAATGTTCTGTACACTGTTCAGAAACCTTTTAACACACTAATAGTGATGCTAGGAGAACACAATGGGACAAGGAAAAAGGACACCACCCAAACATGTTGTGAGGTCAGTGGATAAGTAATCAAAGGGCATGGGAAGTGACCTGAATAAAAGTAGAAAAATATATATTTTACAAAAATCCCTTATTGTAGTGACTCTTTAATTTGACCCCAAGGCTGGGGGGTAGATCTCGGTCTTCGGCTAGGGCCTCCCTCTGGAATGGCCTCCCTGCCACTCTAAAACTTGAGGAGAACCATCTGCAGTTCCGGGAGCACCTCAAGACCTTCCCTCTTTTCTTCTGCCTTCGCCCCCCCTCTCCCCTGCTGATCTGTTCTCTTGGCACTGTGCACCTGGCCACCCCCTGTCCTTCGGGCCCAGGTACCTTCTCACCCTGCCACCCTCCCGCACTGGGGTCTGTATCTGTACCCATACAGCCCCCCTTTTTCTTCCTGCCCTTATCAGACCTACCCTGTCTGCTGCCTTAAACCTAGCACTTGCAAATTGCTGGCTGCATTACCACTGTTTGTTGCCTTTATTATTTATCGGTTTCTCCTCTCCATCGCACTTTCCACTTCTCCCTCCTTCCATGCACTTTTCCCCACCCCCTCTCCCATGCACTTGCACGTTCTCAATGTCACTGAGCCCAGTAAAATCGCTGTTTTTGTTCTCCCCTGTTCCCCTCCCTTGCCTTGTTGCGCTCTGAAACACTTGTGTACGAGCGCGATAGAAATAAAATATTAAAGGAAGAAACTTTTTTTTACCATGAATTCAAAACTATTTGCAAAAAAGACATTTTTCAAACAAGAAATTGAATAAAAAGCAGACCCAATAGTATGGTATCAACTTGATCGGCATTCTAGCCATCTGGAAAATTAAATGTATCTATCCAACAGTACAAAACAAGAAAAACATTTCCAAACACAAACAAGCAAATGCAAGCATTTGTATTATAATGTTAGGATTCAAAAGTTTTTTGGGATTTGTTTTTCTTGTATAAGGTTTTTATAAACCAACATAATAAAAATTAAAAATAAATAAAAATACATTCATATTCCTAAACCTGATCCAAGTGCTAAGGTCATTTGATCAGGATAAAGTTAACATTCTTGGGTTGGAATATGTGAGTTCTTAGGGGGTGGTCGTCTCGTAAAAGTACGTTGAGAAAAGCTTCAAAAAGTGTTGGCCTATTTCGCCCCCACATTTTATGGGCAGGAATTCCAAAGAGCAAAAGCAGCCATTCGCTATGTACAATCATTTAGTGTCAGTGGAACTAAAACATGCTGTCACAATTGCATTTCTATCTCCCAAACAGAGATTTACCAGTGCTTTTATTTACTTTTTTGTTTACACTTCACAATGATGGATCCTTTAATGGTCAGTTACTGTGAAATGTGCTCCAGCACCCATTCAGGTGCAGTGAGTGTCATATTAGTATCATTAGTATCAGGAGCAAAATATGCCAACTTCCAGAAAATTCAGGCACTATGACCACTAGACAGTGGCTATTTGGAGTAGATAAATCTGATAACATATACAGTGACTTACCAAATTTGGCACACTGGTAACGGAAGCACTCTTAATATCCGCAGGAAAGGGTGGCAAGTTGTTAGCCATGACTGCTTTGTTTGACAGCTGAGGATTCACTAGTGGAGCCCTTATCTGCTGACCACCAGGTTGTGTAAAGAGTGATCCAAATGGCCCGCTGTTACCAGTCAATCCCATCTGAAACAGAAACTGTGTGTAAGTGGACATTCATAAACATGCTTGTGAATCACCAAACAATGCTCCTAAATAGCTAGTACAAACAGGAGCTTTTAGCTACAGCCACTAAAATAGCTGAAAGCATAAAACTAAATTGCTATGCATATTTTACAGTATAGGAAACAGGAGAATTCAGATTTTTCCACGGGAATACAAATTTGATGATCACTAAAACTTAGGAGGATTGTTTTGAATTAATAAAATTATCACACAATGCAATTCATGGCGTAGAGTTTCAGCCTTCTGCACAGAACCTTACATCTTTATGTCCAGATATGCCATTTGCTGCAACTCAAGTGTTATGCTATGCCTCAACAAAGGCTTGGGCCGCCTGAAATCTAAGCAGATGGCAAACATTTTGTATATCGACATTTTACCTAGAAGATGTCACAGCACATTTGTTTTGTTAGCTCATGTCACACGTTACCACACCAGCGCAGCACTTGAGCTCATTATGTGATCACCTGTATGCCATCTTGCATCCACTAACTCAGTCACCGTATACAGGGATAGTGCATATGCGTGTGCTGCATCTTGTGATGTTGGCAACATCTGGAAAATGTGAGGTTTTCTAACTAAGTTACTCACTGTAGTGACTACATTACTCCTAGTCCATAGTCCCCTTTCCTCCATACCTTTGGGACATTCAGTCCTACTAGACAGAAGCACTTTTTGAAGCATCAAAAAAGATGTGTTCTTTTATTTTTATGCAGTGCCACCAATCATGGCTGTAGCCCTCGCCTTCCTGAGCCACTTGCATCGTTCTTCAATCCTTTCCCATCGCCGAAGCCGAAGGACAAATTTGCAAACCGGAAACGTTTTACAGGGGAAGGTGGGCACGCCTATGGAGGAAAGAGGACTATGTAATCGGAGTAAGGTAGTCACTACGGTGAGTAACCCATTATACTCCTACGTCCTGTCCCCTTACCGCCATACTTTTGGGAGATTCCCAAGCATTGACCTATGAAATGGGTGGATGGAAATCATTTACAGAAAAAGGTTTTTGAGCACTGCCTGTCCAAACTGTGCATCAGCCCGGGAACTGCGATCACTGCAGTAGTGCTTACAGTAAGCCAAAGGTGAAGACCATGTAGCTGCTTTGGCAATGGTCTCCAATGGCACATTTCTGAAAAGTGACAGAGGTTGCTTTCCCTCGCACTAGATCTGCGTGGATGCCTTTCAGGGCTTCCAGGCATTGTAACATATAAGCTTCCGAGATACACAAAGCAACCCAACGCCAGATGGAAGCCTTGGAGGCAGGGGTTCCTTTTGCATTCCCAAAGGAAACAAAGAGTTCAGAAGAGCCTCAGGAGGTCAGTTCTCTGTAGGTAAAACTTCAGTGCCCTCCTAACCTCTAAGTTATGGAGGACTCCTTCAGCATGTGAAGCCGGGTTTGGAAATACGACCAGGAAGCAAATGGTTTGGTTGATATGGAACTCTGAAACACTCTTTGGAAGGATGGATGTTTGCAGAGCGCCACCTTGTCCTTATGCAAAACCAAGAAAGGATGCTCAGTAGAAAGGGCTTGCAATTCACTTATTCTTCCGGCCGATGTAATCACTCTCAAGAAGGCCACCTTCCAGGTGAGGAACTTCAGTTCTACAGTGGCTAGTGGATCAAAGGGTTTGTGACCGAGCGCGCCGAGGACCACATTGAGATCCCATTTAGGATGAGGTGGGATGACCGGAGGAAAAAGATGGAGGCCAGCAAAATGCCTCTTTATGACCAGATTTGTCAGAGTGAAAAAGCAATTATCCCTGCTAAGGTATGCCCCCCCCAAAGGCAGACTGATGAGTTCTACATGACAAAATTTGGATGCCCATGGCCGCTATATGCGAAATGGACGCCAGGACACAGACAATAGAAGTCTGACGAGGGTCAAGCTGTTTGGCAAGGCACCAGTGACAGATCCCAAGCCTTTTGCTCCTGTACTGGGCTCCTGTTGAAGGCCTGAATCACACGCATTTGGTCTTCTGAGAGATTAAATTGCGCTAAGGATTTGAAGTCAGGAACCATGCTGCTAAGCTGAAGGATTGTGGGGAGGGATGCCACACTTGTGGATTGTACTGGTGCAGAAGAATGGGGAACCTCTGCAACCTGATCAGACTGCTTATGGACAGGTGCTGAAGTTCCAAGAACCAGAACCTGGCTGACCACCAAAAGCTATGAGCAGCAGAGTGCAATTGTTGGCACTCCTGAGCTTACAAAGCGATCGATGAATCAATGGCAGAGGAGGGAAGGCATATGCTAACATGTTGTTGCACAGAATCACGAGCACATCCGCAAGGAAGAGTGCCTCCCTGGAGGCCTAGCACAGAAGTTTTTTGTTGGCTGACGTCGCACGCAGGTCCACTGTCGGAGTGCCCAACTGCAAGAAAAAGGTGGAAAAGAACATTCTCGTTGACCTCCCAATTGCAGTTTGCTATAGACTGGCGGCTGAGGGAATCTGCCGCAATATATTGTGCCACCACAGAATGCGCACTGCCTGTAGCCAGATATAGTTCTGCACTTCCCATTCCCAAATCTGGATGGCTAGATGGAAAAGTGTGAGAGCTCTGGTGTCTCCCTGTTTGTTCACACAGAACATAGCCACCAAATTGTCTGTGCATATTCTCACTACCTTGCTGACAATGGAAGGCCGAACATCTTTCAATGCCAGAAACGCTGCCAAGAGCTTGAAGTAATTGATACGAGACATCCTGTCCTGAGGTGTCCATAGGTCGAAAACCTCCAGATGATTCAGTGTAGCTCCCCAGCACAGAAGGATGGAGTCCGTTATTGTGACTTGCGGTGAAGGCTCCTGAAAGGAGGCACCCACTGGGAGATTGACAGGAGTTTAACATCAGAGATCCACCAGCATAGATAAAGTGATCTCTATCATTTGGGAGTGTGGTTCTGAAGCTCGAGACCAATTGCTCCATAGAGTTAGTTGCGTGCTCCTCATCTTTAGCCTCGCCACAGGAAGAGCCAGAACAAGAGGCCCAGAAGACTTTGAAACCAACCGGCTGACCTGTGGCATGAGCTGAGAAACAAGTGGCAAGTGACAGACAAGTCCGTAGTCCTCTCCTAAAAAGATTTTGACTTTGATGGTATCCCAGCGAAAGCCTAGTACAATCAAGTTCTGAGAAGCCATCATCATCGACTTCTGCCAGTTTACCGACAGTCAAGTTGGAACAGTAGTTGAAGGGATTGAAGATTGTTCGCTGCAGTCTGTTGATAGTGACTTCGAAGCAGCCAGTTGTCCAACTATGGATAGATGCGGATTCCCTGGAGCCTGACGAAAGCTGCAATGGCCACCATTATCTTTGTAAAATCTGTGGTGCTCAACTGAGACCGAAGGGGAGGACTTGATATTGGAAATGTTCCATCCCTACCGAGAAGCGAAGGAATTTGCGGTGCTCAGGCCATATTAGGATATGCAGTAAAGCATCCTGGATATCTACCACACTGAGCCAGTCACCTTTCTGAAGAGAGGACCTGATGTGGTTGGGCGTGATCTTGAATTTCTATTGGGCAAGGGAAAGGTTGAAGTTGGAAAGGTCTAGGAAAGTGCGCAGGCCAGCCTGGTTGGGTGTGGGCACTGAACAGACTGGAATAAAATCCCTCACCTTGTTCTAATGGAGGGACACGCTCCACTGCCTTGAGGACCAAGAGGTTCTGCATCTCTGCCCTGAGAGAAGGAGACACCGTCTGATGTAAAGAGGTAAGAAGGTAGGGTATCTGCAAGTCAGTCGTCTGTTATGGTCCGCCACACCTTCAAATGAGACAAAATCCATCCTCCCTCAAGAGACTTGTGGGACCAATGAGAAACATAACTGTAGAATTATCGGAGGCAAGGGCTCCTGTATACGAAGAGGAGGCTGAGGCCTGGGAGAAAAACCATCTGCCTTGTCTCTGCAGTTTGTGCCGAGGTCCACTGGAGAATGATCTGCCTCAAGCGCTCTTCGGACTTGAAACCCTCTGAAGTCCAAAATGGATCTTTTTCAGGATTCTGATTTCTGAGTACAGGTTTTAGACTGAGCAGGTTTTGTTAAGACAGACTTGGTTGTTAGCGTACTCGCTTTGCTGATAAGTTCTGTTCCTTATCAGTGGAGGAATGTAAAAGACGTTTCCACTGAAAGGGAAGGTCCAGCACCTTTTCTTGGACCTCCCTTGAAAACTTTGTAGCGTGGAGCCACGCATGGCGGGAAACAACAACCCTGATCATAAGGTCCTTGGCTGAAGTGTCAATGTTATGGGTTGCAGCCTCAAGCAGATCCTGAGCCAACACCTTGGCATCAGACAGACCCTCTTTGAAGTCCTCCAACTGGTCTTGAGGAATACAGTCTTGGAATTTCTGACAATTCCGTCCATAGCTTGATGTTGGCTGCCGCAAGTATGACCTCAGTATTTGCCTGACGTAGCTGAAGACATGCATTGGCAAACACATTTTCTGCCCCTGGTACCGTCAAGGATCTTCTACTCTTGACAAAACCTGTGAGGCAGTGGAGAGGAGGAAGGCTTACAATGAAGCGTAGCCGCTGCCACTACCATAGAGGAAGGAAGTGGACAGGAAGCTAAAGGAATGTCTTCCGATGACTGTAGCTTATAGCACGCGTCAATTTATTTTGTTAATGTGATGCCGGTATGAGGTTTCTCCCAAATTTTGCAAGCTTCAGCGAGCATATCTTATTGAAGAAACAGACCGGAGCGCTCTTGTGACTAAGATCAAGGTTCCGGAGATAGCACCCTCCTGCAGAACTGGAGGATCCAGAGTTGGAATTTCTAGCAACGCCATCAAATCCAACACCCGGTCATGAAACTATCTGATGGAATGGGGAAGGCCCTCATCATCTTCGTCCATCTGCCCCTCGTCCTGGTGTATCGGGTCCCTTAAGCTCAGATGACTGCACAACAGGAGTTGCTAGCACCAGAGAAAGTTGGGGCAATGGTGCAACGGGAGGCACAGGCCCTGCTGGAAGTGGAGGAGGCAATTCCAGAGCCTGCTGAGGCAGTGGAGGAGCGGGCTGAAGCTCGGCACATATCCTTGAAGAGATCCCTAGAATACTCCTTCATCGGGTCAGAGTGCATGAGGGAATAGTATTTGCCAAATAACTCATCTTCAGGGGAAGGCTTAAGATGAGGAGTGGGTAATGGGCGAAGAACAGACCATATCCCCACGACTCCATTGAGGTAGGCTACCACAATGGTCTGCCCCTGGCCGGATCGTCATAATGCAGAGGAGCGGACGTTTGGGGAGGCGCCACTATTTGCCAGAGAGGAAATCTGGTACGCCAGTCGATTGCCGGACTAAAAGGATTTCTGCTATCTAGGCTGGGCAATTAAAAAGGTGTCTCACCCCCCCCCATTTCAGGTCCTCCTGAGACAGTCTATTTGGAAGGACCCAACAAAATTGCCGCCTCTGACAGCATAGGTTGGGCTGCCATTTTGTCACTCCCTGTGGAGATCTCGGTCACAGGCTTATGTGATGCCATTGTCACCACAGGAATTATAGGAGCATGAGAGTCAATTTTAGCCCTTTGGGAGGGAACCTCGCAGACCTGGTACTGGAAGACCTTGGACGTTTGTCCCCCTTTTTAGCCTCGGAATCGACATTAGCCCTCTGGGAGGGAACCTCAGCAGAGCCATTACTGGAACACTGGATTCTTGCCCACTTGTTTGCCCCCTCAGAAGGGCTGGTGTGGATTTCACCCCCTTTGAGGGGGAACCTCAGGGTGATGCTCATTGTTAAGACTCCCAGAATGCGGCCCCTCCGTTGTGCTGGTTTTCTTGGCCACTATTTGGGGATCTCTGGAGCAAGCCCCGTACTTTTAGCCCCTTTCCGGGAACCTCAAGAAGAATCTCGGTACGCTTAGCCCCCGACTGAGGATCCTCTGGAGTTAGCCTGAGCCCTGGAAAAGGGCAACCTCACGGGTGACCCCGGTACCCATAGCCCCTTGATAGAGGAACCTTGGAAGGCTACTCCGGTATCCAGGTTCGATCCCTTTCAGTATACCTCAGGGTGAGCCCTGTTAATGCTAGAGCCGTTACAGCCCCTCCCAGCACCTGACGATCCCAGGAAAGCGTCACAGGCCAGGTTGCCCTAAAAAGTAGCGTAATTACTAGACAATTCCTCTTATTGTCGATGAACTGTTGAAGGTGAGCCGGAGGTAACCGCTGGAACACACCCCCCCCCCCCCCACCTGACGTGCCTATGCTGAAGTGCCCGAATGGATATCGAGTAGCAGTGGAGACAGGAATCCAACTGATGTTCTGGGCCGCCAGACAAATAATGGGGGATCTAACCTCGCGAAGCTGGCAAGAAACAGGACACAATGCCCTGATGCTACGGCAGACAGATGAAGAGAAATGGCGAACCGGAGCCCGGAGATTCGAAGGGCAGGATGGGAGAAACAACAAAAAAGAAAACACGATGCAAGGGCGTCCGACCCTGACCGTGCAGAGAAAAAGACTGAAGGGTAATGCCTGGTCGGGGCTAAAGCCATGCACAGTGATCCCGAATAAAAATAAAAGGAAAACATTTCATGGATACTTCAAAAAATGCTCCCGTCTCGTCGCATAGGACCGAATGTCCCAAAAGTATGTAGGAAAGGGGATTCATGCATCCCATCCCCCATCCCATTTTCTGCATCCTTGTACGTGATACCACCAAACTAGCACATAGGGTGGAGCTGTGGCCTTGGCTCTGACAGCATGGGTATGAATCCCCTCAATAACACGTCTGCCCATGGCCCTGTACACCTTTGAAATGGCCTAAACCATCCAACGGGCAATGGAAGTCTTGGAAGCCGGAGAGTCTGGGGAGGAGCCGCCAAAAGTCATGAACCATGCCTCTGACTTCCTGAAGAATTTCGTCTGAGAGCGATAAAACTAGGACTCTCTTGAGCTCCAAAGAATGCCAGGCCCCCTCTGCCTCTGAATGCGGGTTCGACAAGAACACTGGCAGGCAGATCTCTTGATTCAGATCAAATGGAAAGACCACCTTGTGCAAAAAGTTTGGGCGACTGTGCAAGATGACCTTGCCGTTGTGAAACGTGGTGAAAGGCTCACACAAAGACAATGCGTGCAGTACACGAACGCTACGCACATACGCGAGAGCCACCAGTAAAACTGTCTTTAGGCGGATGTCCACAGAGGCAATCGGCTCCAAAAACTTGCACCGCAAAGCTACAAGAATCACATTGAGGTCCAAGACAGGGTGCAAAAAGCCTAGGCAACTCCTTAAGTGGCACATGCTCGGGGGGAGTTCTTGTAAGCCCCAATGGCCACCAAATAAGTGCAGCAAGTATCCACCTGAACTCCAGAACGAGCCAGGTGAGCTGAAAAAGCCAGTACATTATCTCGAGGAAAGGTGACCGGGCCCAGACCCTTGCCGCGAGCCCAATGGCAGAACCTAGTCCATTTACTCTTATACTGGGACCAAGTTGAGGGCCTCCTGTCCTGCTGAATGATGTTCCAGTTGTCATCTAAAAATTGAACATGTTGAAGCCTCAGCTGGTCAGGAACCGGGCCGCCAGCGCCAGCTTGACCGGTTCAGCATGTTCCACCGCCCGCAGCATCAGGAATCCCCTGCTGCAGACTGGAAGGCCGACGGGATCCTGGGAACACAACTGCAGCAGATCCGGAAACCAGGGTCTTGAAGGCCAGTGGGGGGCAATCAGGATGAGGCTGCACCCCACCAAAGCTTAAAACTTGCAGTGGGTCCGTTGGAGCCGAGGGGTGGGTAGGAACAACACCTGCAAAAGTGCCAATAGATCTAGAAGGCATCTCCCAGAGATCCCCGAACCAGTCCTGCCCATGAAGCAAACTGGGAGACCTTGGAATTCAGAGGGGATACAAACAAATCCAGGTCAGCGAACCCCCAATGCTGGAACAGGGGCAACAAGGAGTAGGTGTGCAACTCCTACTCGTCGGTGTTGAACCCCAAGCAGCTCAGCCGGTCTGCTTTTGCATTGCTGTCCCCCTTGAAGTGGGCTGCTGAAATCCAAACTCCCCCCCATCGGGGCCCATTCCCAGATCGATACAGCCTCCACGCAGAGGGAAGGGGTGGGGGATGTGTGTCCCCCTGCTTGTTTTGGTAAAACATTGTAGTAGAATTGTCAGTTCTGACCAGAACAGACCTGTCCCTGATGAGGGGCAAAAACTTCTTAACGGCCAGGCCCCCTGCTCTGAGCTCGAGCAGATTGATATGCAGAAGGCCTTCTGTCCTGAACCATGCACCATAAACATGTAACCCTCCAGAGAAGTCCCCCAGCCCAAAAGAGGAGTCCGTTATCACCACCAGGGTAGACTCCAGTCGGGTGCAGGGGGCTCCCCCTGAAACATGGCCATCCACCAGCAAATATCGGGCAGTAGGATCAGTGGTATTGGGATCCTGTCAGACAAACCCTGTCTCCTAATCCCAGTTGGCCGCTAGGTGGAGATGGAGGCACCTCATCTTGAGGCAAGTGTGCTGTACAGTGAGCACGAAGGAGGCCATCAGGCCCAGAATGTGCTGGAACCACCATGCCGAGGTGATTGAGTTGGCCCAAAAGTGCCTCACTGCCTTGCAGAGGGACAGAAGCCTCTCAGGCATAGGGAACACCCGTGAACCTGTGTTCTATCACACCCCTAGGAAGACCAGGTCCTGAGATGGCCACAACTGACTCCTTAGGTTGAGGGAGAACCTTGATGATGAAGGATATCCACCAATCACTGACAGGAGTGCAACACCCCCTCGGGTGACCCCGTCCTCACCAGTTAGTCATCCAAATAAGGGTACAGATGATGGCCCTCCAATCGTAGAAGGCCCACCCGTGCGTTCATCAGTTTGGTGAAGGCACGAGGGGCTGAGTTCAGGCTGAAGGCCAGCAACTTCTACTGAAAGTGCTAAGACATAATCGTGAAATACAGAAACTTCCAATGTGTTTGGTAAATGGATACATGCAGGTACGCATCCTTGAAACCCAGGGAACACATCCAGTCTCCTGCACACAGAGACTTGACTATGTGAGCGGGGGTAATCATCTTGATGCATTCCAGCGGTAGAGACCGATTTAGAAATGGCAAGTCCAGGACCACCCTCAGGCCAGCCTGGTAGTTCTTGGGTACCACAAAAATCCTGTAATAGTACCCGCAGCCCCTGTCTGAAAGAGGAACCGGTTCTATCGCCTGCATCTCCAAGAGCCAAAGGAACTCCCGTAAAAGAGCAGGGGACCCGATCTGAAGAAGAGGATGAGAGGATGGTGGAGGCAAAGGAAGTGGAAGACTGAAGCCTGTGGAGACTACAGAAAGTATTCACGGGTTGCTGAGAAGATGTTTGCATGTGTCCTGGAAAAGAGCCAAATGTCCCCCACATGCGAGCTGTGTTCCCCTGACCTGGACACCACCGCTTCTTGGCGTCAGAGGCGGGGGCAGAGGAGGGGAGGGGAAAAACCTGTGCCAAGTCCTCTGCTGCTTCCTCCTGTTGTCACAGGGGCAATCTGTCTGGCCTCCGTGTACTACAGTCCCAAAACCCCTTGAAGCCGGAGAAGGCGCAGGGTTTGAACTCAGTCCTGCCCTGGGGCTGAGGGAAGGATTTCGGTCCAATTTTTGTCAGGAAGGCCAAGGACTTGGCGGTTTAAGTGGAGGTTTTCTTCTTTGTCAACTCGTCATCGGTTGACAAATGAAAAAGATCCACGCCCTCAAAGGAGGGGTCCGCTCCAGCATGTCAGATTAAACGTAGTGGCGTAAATCCACGCCGCCCTTCTCATGTCGAAACCAAGGCACGGCCCTCTGCTGGCTGTGTCGATGTGAGGGACTGAAGACTCAATGAGGTCCTGCGCAATGGACCAGGCATCTGCCAGACCGGCCTTGAAGGAGACTTGCTTGCCCAAAGGGAGGTCGGGCAGAAATTCCTCTAGCTCCCATCACAGCTTCTGGTTAGCCACAACCAAGAGGGTGTCTGCATTGGCTTCCGGCAGATTCAGTCCGGAGATGGAATAACAGCGCTTTCCCAAAGTCTTGAGGACCTTGTCCTCCTTGGAAAGACAACTGCAGGTGGCTCTCTTGGAGGAAGACGAAGACAATGGTTAAGAATATGAGGCCGCAGCCATCACCGAAGAATGCGGGTGGGAGGACAGGTGCCGTTAGGGAGAATTCTCATAAATGGCTAAATTCCCTTACTTAATGAGTCCCTCAGCAGCTTTGCTGGATTTCTAGGATTTATTTTTTCCACCTGGTAAGAGTGTGAGACTTTTTTTCCCACTCTTACATTTGTTTTGCTGAGTGTGTTATCACTTTTTTGTGATCTTGAGCACTGGAGCCTCGCCTACTCCATGGCCTCATATGTTCATGTGTGTTACACAGCACCCTCAGTGCAGTGACCCAGGGTTGTCTTTGAGACTTCCAACCGACTCCATTTTCTGGGGCTGACTACTGTCCCTCAGAAAAGGTAAAGTTGCCATTAACTTTACTTTAGTCACTTTAAACCACAGACCCAGTACACCCCATCTTACATGGAGTATTGGAAAGGGTTAACTCTTATCCCTTTTCGTCTGTGCCTCTTGGAGCATTGTTTTGCTCCCTTTACATCAAGACTTGGCTGGCGGCAGTGGTAACTACCCTAACTTTTCTACCGCGATTATCTTATATAAACGTGGTAATGTTTTAGGCTATTATATTAGCCTCAAACATAAACCCACTTGACCAAATACATTTTATTTTGGCTCTGGCTGGGTTTATTCGCCATTTCTTTTGTTAAAGTCTTTCACGTGTTTTTCTCTGCATGCCAAACCGGGGACGATTCCTTTGTTCGCTGTCTTTTCACGGGCTTCTGCACAGAAGCCCACCTTAAGGCGCCTGAAAGTCTAGGTAGGCAGGATGTGAGGGAGGGATCTTCGGACCCCTGCCATGGGTTCCCTTGGTAACCCAAGTCACACTCCTGTTTGATTGGCTAAGGGGACTGTCCTTGTGTGATTTACTGTATGAATGGGGAAAAACTGCCTTTCCAGTCCCAGGGACCTGCTTTTTATGCAGAGTCGCCACTGGAACTAAAGAACCAATGAGGAACTGGCAGAAAAGGACCCCTGCAATGATTGAACCGCCCGGTGAAGCCCTGCTGCAGGTTCGAATCTCCAGAATCCGCCAGCAGATAACTTCTTCCCATAAACTGGTGGGACCAACCAGTTTGCCCAAACTGCAAGCCAGGACCCCTCCTCTGGTCGAATTCGCTGTACAGCGCTACAGTGGACCGCATAGCCAGGAAGGTCGGACCCTGCTTGGGTTTTAAGGAGCACACCTTTTATTCGTCGTTTTGCTCTGCTGCTGGTTTCTTCCCTGGGTAGTGCAGGACCCTCCAGTCTTCCTACTTCGTGTCAGTCCGACAGTCACTTCAGGAACCGTGAGCCTGCAGGAGCTACCAGGAAAGTCCGCCTCAGCTACAGCTCCCTCTCCGTTTTAAGGTACTGTGCAAATCCTGTTTGTTTCCTTCAACCGCGGTGAAAGTGTTTGAAATGTTTCTCCAAACCGAGGGCTTGTCCTCTTCTCTTTGAACTAAGTTTTATATCAACCAACCTCGTACGGAAACCGTGCCACGAATTTTACCCAAAACTACCCTGAACTGTGTGATCTCGAGCAAAAGACTTTTGACCCATTGACTTTGGCCCTAGACCTTTTCTACCTGATTCTATCACTGTAGTTCCTCTTGCTCAACTGCCCTGGGTACATACTTGTTAGTTTGATCTAATTTCTAATAACTTTTGTCTTTCCCTCCCTTTTAAATTGCTGGAGTGCCATTTTGCTCCTACTTCACTTTGTGAGCTTAACTTGTCTGGAATTTAAGGGAAGTGGTGTGGTGAAGATTGTGATTTTTGACTTGCTTATAATAGTGTAATGTTATACAACTGAAGAGTGAAATAAATGTATGTTTTTACTTGAAAACCTTGAGTCAGTGTTTGCCTGAATCATAGTTATTGCTGTCCTTTGTGTAACTATCTTGTACTGCTCACTTACTCTTGAGATAAGTCTGGCTGCTTCGATACTGCTACCACTTTAACAGTATAGTACAGGCTTGTACCGAAGGTGAATTTGTACTGTCACTTGTAGTCTTAATTGTGTGTGGAGTTCCCAAAGGGTACTGCATATAATTCTGCCTAACGGGTGCATTGGCTCCCCGTCAGTCAGCCTGAACCTGCTGTCCAACTTGTTCATCTGGGTATTGGCCCTGGGATTCTCCCAGACCTTTTGCACGACCTGCAGGACATCCTTCTGGAGAGGGATGCCAGACCGGATCATGGTGCGCTTACCCAAGATCTCTGCTAGCACTCCAGACACCTGGGGACTTCCTCTGGCAACCCCCACGAATTCCGCCAGGCCCTGAAGGCAATCATGAAAGGCCTTAACAGATGCTGAGGGTTCATCGTCCTGGGTGTCAGTCATCATTCCCCCCCCTCCCCTTTTTAGTCAGACCAAGGGTAGTGCCGATGGGGTTCCACCCAAGTCTGGCACTGAAGATCGGTCTAACTGCTGTTGAGGGGAAGGCGGTTGTACAGGAGGCGGTGGTGGAGGAGTGTGAACAACCGGTAGGGCCTGGACCGGGGACAGACCGGCTCTGGAACCGGCAGCACTGGAGGAATAGTAGTACCACCCAGAAGAAGGGGCCCGGGAGGTGCCACCCGCAGGATGACCTACACTATATCCTTCTGGGGTCCCTTCATCTGAGGGGAACCAATGAGGCAGAGGAAGTACTCGAAGAAGTGGTCCTCGCAAGCCGCTGGGTCCCTAGGGGCCCGGCCTTCCGAGCCGCTGGGCCACCGCTCCGGGTCAAAGCACCTAGGCCAGCAGATGCCTGTACCATACAATCCGCTGCCGCTTCCACAGGGAGAAATCACAGGCGGGCCTTGAGTTGGATCCAAGATGGCTGCCGGGCTGACAAGCTCCGCCATAATAATAATACTGCCATGCGCCTCTCTGCCATTTCAAAGCCTTGCACCAAGCCCTGGGCGGGAGGGCACGAAGGCCCTGAGCCACGAGAGGTCTCAGACACAGAAGGTTACAACTCGAGTCTTGCACCCGAAGCAGAAGCTTCGACCTCTGATCACTCGGGTAGGCGCTGAGCATTTGCTCAGCTGGCCAGTATTCATAATGCCCAGACTGACTGTAGCCATGCTGAATCGAGCCGAGGACAGATTCTTGGAGGTGGCATTTAACGATCCCTTACCCCTTGGGGTTGAATTAGAGGACACACTTGATGGCCCTTCCGATGACAGCCCAGTAGAGCCCCTGAGCACCTCAGCTTGGGAGACGGCAGCCTGCACAGCCTCAGGTCTCCCCGTAGCGCCCAGAAAAGCCCCCGGGGCGCTCGGCTTGGGAGCAAGTGGCCTTAGAGGCCTCGGGCCTGCCAGAACCTGAATCTGAGGAACCCCTGTCCGTGGGAACCTCGGGCCACGCTGAACAGAGGGTCTTCCGTGTTTTGATCAGGGGTTCTTAAGGTGGAAGATCTCTCTCCACTGCAACAAATAATTCTTCAATGCCTTGTGACAGAGCACTGCAAGCCAAACAAGGATCCCAGGGGGGGTTGGGCCCAAACACTCAAGACAAGAGTGCATGGTGGTCCGAGGCAAGGAATAACGGTCGCATGAGGCACATCTCATGAATCCTCCTGCAGTCGACATGTGCCAAGGGAGGCGAGGCACCGAAGGGAAGTTAAAAAAGATTGAAAAAACTAAATGGGGAGCAAGCAGAAAGTTAAAGTCTCAACGCTGGCTGCCAGGTCCAACACCGGCCGTATGGAAAAAGGGACTGAGGTGAGGCACCGGAAGGGCAGGGCCTCGTGGGCATTCCCACGCCAGAGGCCGCGTGCTATACTAAATTTAAAGCGGAACTTCAATTTTGCACTGCCAAAGGTTCCGGTACTGTCCCCATGTTGGGAGACGCCCACAAGGATGGAGGAAAGGGGACGGGCCGTACGAGTACTAAAGAAATCTACCTACACTTGTTATTGTGTCTCAGAAACAAACAAGTATCGGGTAGGAAATTAAACAAATAAACCCAAGGAAGTTATAGAGAGTATGTACAAACACTGAGAAAGCATTCCCAAAGAATGCTGGGGAAGAATCGGTGGGAAAGAGAGCCAGGGCGAAAGGGTGAAAGGGCGAAAGAGCAAGATAAAAAGACCGACCTCAGAGTTTCAAACCAGATCCAGGAGGTAGGCTGGTGAACCAGGGAGAAGGCCGACACCCAGCTAAGGAATTAGCAAGAAGCAACAGGTGCCTAGGAAGCACCTTTCCAAAGACAGCCTACGGGGAGGCTTTGAAGCAGACTGCTGTCACAGGAAGGACAGCAGTGAGGCAAGGTGGCCGAGAGATGGGAAGAGAGTAAACCTCTTGCGTGCTGATACCACTTACCAGGAAGCACACCAAGCCATGCCAGACAGAAACGGAGCAGAGCACTACACTTGCCTGAGAGGTGGTGGCCAAGAAAGGGAGAGCGAGCATCCCGCTAAGTGTCAATACCACTATTTGCGAAGTACGCTGGAGCATGTCTGGAGAAGCAATAAAACTAACATGAGAGCAAACTCGACGAAAGAGGGAGAAGCCCAGTAGGATAACGACAACTTGGTGACAGCCAAAAATAGGAAGGTAACGGGGTGAGTGGGAGAGAGATGGTCAGAATGATTGGCATAATCCTCCTAGTCAGCCTACTACCCAAAACCAATATAAAGATTGGAACATCCATTGTTGTCCCACTTGTATGAAGAATAACATGAAGAGTAAGTAGTACTGGGTTCAGTATAATCGTCCCAGTAAACAGAGTGAGACTAACAACTGCTATACAGTGCTCTACCCGGTGATCCAACCAATGAGATAGTTAGCAGTTTGATATCTATTTTAGAAATGGCAGAAGGCAACAAATGGATCACTGATAAGACTAGATTGTTTCTCATGCAAAATGACCCTAACACACTACACTTATCTTTAACCAAAGATACATAAGTCAATGACTCAACCTCCTGGATGACCAATAGCGGTAGCCACCGACAGTATCCCGCAACCTCTTGGTATCTACATTGACATGATACTGCAACCAATAATTCAGAAACATCACAATTACATCAAGGACACCACCAACTTCCTTAACAGACTCAACAACATACAGCTCAAACATACAGCTCAAGGAGGAAGATTTATTTTAGATACCATTGACATCAACAGCCTGTACACATCAATTCTACATTCTCTAGGTCAACAAGCAGTGGAGTGGAGCATCTAAGGAATGGCTGATGATACTTTTGGAGTACATTTCACAAAATGTGCATTTTCAACACAAGAATACGACAATACATTACTTACCGTAAAAGCATTTCTGATGTTTGTATCTGCTTAGATTCACATGCTGTGCATAATCCAAAATCCAGTGGTCACTGCGGAGTATAGCATTTTGTTTTCGTAGTCGAAAAGGGGACGCCAACAAGGCGGGTCTGTAACACTATCCCTATAGTGACGTGCATTGTACCCACAATCTCTCACGCGTCGAGGTCCCTCTGTTTGTATTTTTTCTACCCTGAGGGAGCCTATTAGACGTGAGTGAGTACAGAAAAGAGAGATAAAGGATGTCTATGTTCCTTCCATCCGAGCGGGGAGGAAGGGTGGGCGCATGTGAATCTAAGCAGATACAACCATCAGAAATGCTTTTACGGTAAGTAATGCATTGTCTTCTGATATTTGTTAATCTGCTTAGAATCACATGCTGTGCAAAGACTAGCGAGCAGTACCCGGAGTTGGAGGTGGGTTTTGAGAAGGAACAGTAGAAAAAAGATGTCTTAATACTGCTTGTCCCACCTGGGAATCAGATCTAGAGTGGGCATCTAGACAGTAGTGTTTTGTAAAGGTGTGTACAGAACTCCAGGTTGCTGCTTTGCAAATGGACTCAAGAGGGACATTTGCTATGGAAGCCCCAGTGCCACGAGTAGAATGTGCTCTCGGCTTGAAGGGTAGTTCTCTCTTAGCAAGAGTGTAACAGAGAGTGATGCATTGGACAATCCATCTAGATCTAGTAGATTTTGAAACTGCATCTCCTTCTCTTCCTGCTGCCAACGAGGCAAAGAACCGATTAGTCTTTCTCAGAGGTCTAGTTCTTTCCATATAAAACACGACGGCTCTGTATGCAGGCTCCTTTCTCCTAAATTTGAAGGGTTTTGAAAGAACGTTGGTCATTCTATTGACTGGTTGACATGGAATTTAAAAATAAATTTTGGTGCAAACCTAGGATGTGTGCGTAGAACCACCTTATCCTTGTGAACTGTTACAAAGGAGTCTAGTATTAGAGAGCGCTTTTAGTTCACTAATGGAGGTGATGGCTATTAAGAAAGCAGTTTTAAGAGTGAGGTTTTTAAGGGATGCTTTGTGCATGGGTTGAAAGGGTGAGCCCATAAGCCTGGTAAGTACCACATTTAGGTCCCATCCAGGAGCTGGGTTGGCAATAGGAGGGTGTATCATCTTTACTCCCTCCATGAAGGCTTTAATAACTGGGACTTTCCACCATAACACTTTGATTTGAGAAGTGGTGTATGGGGAAAGTGCTGCTAGATGAACCTTAATAGAATTAAAGACCAATCCTGAGTCTAATAAGTGAGTAAGGTAAAGAACAATCTGTGTGGGAGAGCAGTCAACGGGGTTGATGCTCTTATTTCTACACCAGATGACGAATCTCTTCCACTTGCTAGAATAGCAGTAACGAGTGTTAGGTTTTCTAACCCCCCGTGAGAATGTCCATGCGTCTTTGAGGGAGCTGTAAATGTCCAAATTCTATGACCTCAGGAGCAAGGCTGCTAAGTTCATGGTCTGTGGGACATGGGTGTATCGTCTTGCCCCTGTCCTGTGACAGCATGTTGTACGGGCAGGGTAGTTTCACCAGTGGAGATAGAGACATCTTCATCAGGTGAGCGAACCATGGCTGTCAGGCCCACATAGGGGCCACTAGTATCATGGTGACTGGTTCCTGGTGCATCTTGTGCACTATTTTGTTGAGAAGGGGAGTCGGGGTAGGGAAAAGCGTAAACAAATTTCCCTGACCATGTTATCCAGAGACCGTTCCCCCTTGGATCGGTTCTGGGGGTACCTGGTGGCGTAATCTTGGCATTGCGAGTTCTCCAGAGTTGCGAACAGATCTATTTCTGGGAACCCCCATTGTGTGAAAACGTCAAAGACGAGGTCTTCTCTTAACCACCATTCGTACTCTGCGGGCAGAGGGAAGTCTCTGCTGAGTTCGTCTGCTAGCAGATTGAGTTCCCCTGGTACATGTTGTGACAACAGGAACATGTGTTTGAGAGCCCACTTCCAGATGTTCTGGGACAGCTTAGACAGTCCTGGAGAGTGCGTGCCCCCTTGCTTGTTCAGGTAGTACATGGCTGTGGTGCTGTCTGTGAGGACCATCACTGTCTTACCTTGCAGGTGTACCCGAAAAGCCTCCTGTGCTTTGAAGACCGCTAGCAGTTCCAGCAAGTTTATGTGTTTGGACGCTACACTCGGAGTCCAAACTCCATGTGCAGTCTGATGGGATAGGTGAGCCCCACATCCTGTGAGGGATGTGTCTGTGGTTAGAGTGGCGTCCACTGTGGGGGTGGCGAATGGTTTCCCTATTAAAAGGTTTCCCTTCGACCACCACCGTAGCGAGAGAACCAAGGCCTGCGAGACCACCACTAGATCGTCCCATTGTCCGCTGGCCTGACACCACTGGCTGTTGAGCCACTCTTGCATTGGGCGCATGCGCAAGCGCACGTGAGGTACCAAATATATACATGACACTATCATTCCTAGCAACCGAGGGTTCTGAAACAGCATATTTTGAACCCTCTCATTGGAGGGGAAGACGAGGCCGCCCTTTGTTCGAATTAGAGCCCCTAGGAATTGTTTGATCTGGCTGGGGTCTAGGCTGGACGACTTCTCATTGATGGCGATGCCCAGTTGGAACAAAACGTCTGCAGTCTTTTGGGTATTTGAGAAGCATGTCTCGTAAGAATCCTGTTATGAGCCAATTGTCGAGGTAAGGGTATACTGGGATGGATAACCAGCGCAGGTGGGCCGCTGCCACTGCCAGTACTTTTGTGAATACCCTCGGCGCTGACGCTATGCCGAAGGGTAGCACTCTGAACTGGTAGTGTTTGCCCTCTATCATGAACCTGAGGTATTTTCTGTGCGCTGGCAACATTAAAATATGAAAGTATGCATCTTTCATGTCCAGTGTTGTCATGCAATCTCCCTGTGAAAGCAGGGGGATTACTTCCTGTAAGGTCACCATGCAAAATTTTTGAGGTTTGACAAATTTGTTCGCTGGGCGCAGATCTAGTACAGGGCGCATGGTTAAGTCCTTTTTGGGTACAAGGAAGTACACTGAATAAATACCTTCCGTTACCTGTGATAGAGGCACAACCTCTATTGCTCCTTTTAGTAGCAGCAGTTCCACTACTTGAAGAAGGATGGCGAGGTGCTCCGGTAATAAGCGCCGCCCCCTTGGGGTTCTGTACTTGGGGGACCGACTGAATTCTATGCAGTAACCGCGGGCTATAGTTGACAATACCCAGCGGTCTGATGTTATTCCCTCCCATGCTGGTAGGAAAGATGTTAACCGGCCCCCGACCGGCGATGCATGGGAGGGAACCCGAACCTTCGGGTCATTTGGTGTTGGTAGCTAGGGATCCTCTGGGAGTGGGGCCCCGACCTCTACCCTTGCCACAGCGTTGTCCTCTGAGTGTATTGGCCACTGGTTTCCCTGAGTAGAGGACCAGTTGCCTGCAGTGTACTGCTGCTGTTGCTGCTGTTGACGCTGGCCTCGAAAAAAGTGTTTGTTGCCGAATCCTCGCTTATTGGGAGGCCTTGAGATCTGGTCTAAAGTCTTTAGGGTGTCGAAATCCTCCTTCGCAGTCTCCAGTGCGTCATCCACCGCTTTCCCAAAGAGGTTAGAATCCTCTATTGGTTTATTAATGAGCGACGCCTGGGTTTCTGGCTTAAAACCTGAGTTGCAGAGCCAGACATGACGCTTCAGAAGTATCCCCTGAACTAAAGAACAGCCAGCCGTTTCTGCACCATCAAGAGTGTTTTTAATGATGCTCTGGTTAACCAGAGTTCCTTGTTAACGTGGTTAACAAGCAAGTTCTTAAGGGCTCAGGGACTTCGATGTCTTGGCGTAATTTTCCCGATTGGGCATCAGCATAACTTGCCAGTAAGGTATTATTATTGGCAATTCTGGTGGAAAAAGCTGCCGAGGCTGTAATTCTCTTACCCAGGGCGTACTTTCTTTCCTTCCTTGTCTGAGGGTGCTTCGCTAGTTGATAGCGGAACCCCTGCTCTTTTCCTTGTGGTAGTTACCACCAAGGAATCTGGTATCGAGTGACCCTTAATGTATAATGGGTCCGAAGGAGAGGGAGTAAACAGTTTTTCAATTCTTGGGTTGACCCCTCTGACCAACGCAGGCGTAGACAGCGATGGGATGATTCTTCTCTTAACTGAGGCGAGAAGGGGAATGGTCTGGCTAATGCGAGGTTTCTTCTGAATGATTCTTTCTACAAAATAAGTATCGGGAGTAATTTCCCCAGTCTCAATTTCAAAGTGTGCTGCTGCTTTCCGTAGTAGCGCTTTGAAAGTGGGTTGGTCATCCATCAGTGACGGATTCCTGATCAGTGTGGTCTGAGGAGAGGAAAGGTTCAGGATCTCAGGGTCTGTAGACACTGTTGGTGACTGCCAAGGCTGTGAGCCACCTTCATCTGGGTCTTCTCCCAAGCCCCCCCCCCACTTATGTCAGGGTTTTCCTCAAAACCTTCTTCGAGGTTGTTGGTCTTCACTATTTAAAAACTCCTCATCCTCTTGGAAGTGAGAGTCTTCTTCAGTGAGGTCATAAGTATTAGTCTCCTCTTGAAGGGGGTTAAATAGTCTAGGATATTTAGCCCTGGGGACCTCATGAAGTACCTCTCTTGGCCTCTTGGGTGTTTTATGTTCAGGAGTGGACATAAATCTATCCAGTTTGTCCATACATGATTGGAATCTCTCAAATGTCCAATGTGGTAACCCAGAACGGTCTGGAGGCTAAAAGGGAGGCTCTTCTGCCTGTAGCCGTCTAGATCTGTCCCATAACGTCAAGGATAAAGTCCCTTCGCCTTCTGAGAAACCCTCTTGTAGGCTAAGGCCTTCCTTCGACGGTGGGAGCGGTCCCTGACTCCCTTCCGGCATTCTCAGCGTCTCCCTGGCCTTGTGAACGGTCTTCGGCGTATCACTCGCCGTCTGTCGGTGGAAACTATACGAGCCAAGCTCTCGACGATTAATTTCTCCGTCGAGGGTTCGTCTGGCGTCGTGCTGGGCGGTGCCGAGTCTCTATCGGCGACGGTCGCACTCTTACGAGGAGTGTCGCCTGGCGTTTTGGTGGTAGTGCCCTTGTCTGCAGGTAGCCCAGTCGCTAATTGCAGTGGCGGGGTGGCCTTGCGACCCTTACTGTCGGTGGAGGACAGCGGTGGATCCGGCGTCTGTTGGCGCTAGGGCTTTCTTAGTCTTCGACAAAGAAGTGCCATGGGTTGTGTGCTTATGTTTATGCTTTTTGCTTTCGTCAGTGTAGCCGGGGTGTTCATCCCAATAAGTAGGGCGTGAGCCGAACTTGTCGGGGCCGGGGACAGACGCCAAAGGAGCGGGAACGCTCCCTAGAGAGGTCTACAACCTCTGAAACGGAGGTCTGGATTTCACTGTCCTCGTCACACTCGGCGGCGGTGGGTGAGGAATCAGCTCTAGACATAGCGTTGGATGCCCACCACTTGACCCTGTGGTCCTTTATTTTGGGCGAAGAAGTTTACAGGCCGCACTGCCTTCCTCGTTGTGGTCGAGGGGGAAGCAACCGTTACACCGCTTGCGCTTGTCTTTCCATGTGAATTTGCCCTTACAGCGTGGGCAAAATCTAAACGGAGTCCTCTCCATAGCTGAGGATACAATTAAGAGTGATAACGACCCGAAGGAAAGGTGAGTGAAAGAAAGGCATTCTTAGAAGTAGAAGAAATATCCCACGACCCCCAGTCGCCCTACTGTCTTAGGCCGGCGAGGCCAGGCCACGTGTTCTGCAGCGCCGAAGGATCACCGCCGTTGAAGTTCTTACTCGGCGGTGAAACAGCTTTGCAGCTTCGCCGTCTAAGGAGGGATCTAATGTAATGTATAATAAATAATGACCAAAGGGTTGAGTAAATATTTTGCAATTTCTCTCGAAGGAGCTCCGCGTTAAGGCGACCAATATCTGGGCGGAAAAAAACAATCTGAGGGACCTCGACGCGTGAGGGATTATGGGTACAATGCAGGTCACTATAGGGATAGTGTTACAGACACGCCTTCTCGACGTCCCCTTTTCGACTACGAAAACAAAATGCAATACTCCGCAGTGACCACTGAATGTCGGACTATGCACAGCATGTGATTCTGAGCAGATTAACAAACATCAGAAATATTATTTACAGACAAGTGTCACAGAAATGGGGGCCACCAGGGCCCCAGCATATGCAAATGCATTTATGCTAAAGTTTGAAGATGATTACATAAAGAAACATCCAGTTTGGATTCAATTTATCAAACACTGGGGCAGGTAAATTGATGACATGTTTATGGTCTGGAACGATTCAAGAGAAACATTGGAAGCATTTCTTAATTACTTGAATATGATTAACAAAATAATACAGTTTACTTCTGAAATTGGAAATCACCACATCCACTTCTTGGATGTGCACATCACCCCCAATGCACCCATATTTGAAACCAACGTGTATCATAAGCCTACGGACCGTAACAACCTACCTCATAGTATGAGCTTTCATCCTTTGGCGACTATCAGAAGTCTGCCATACAGTTAACTAGTGCGGATCAAACAAATAACCAACACAGAAACAATGTATGAGCAAGAAAAGAACAAAATGATGAGCAAGTTTAAGCAGAGAGGGTACAAGGAGGATGAATAGATTTTTGGGCAGCCAACCAACTAGTGACGAAGGAAGTCCATCCCTTCTGTCTCCTGCCAGTAACACTAAATCTGGCAACCCACTGTTATTTGTCAGTAAATACAGTACAGAAACATCAAGAATCAAAAAAGCAATATTAAAAACACTGGCCACTACTAGCATACAACAAACTACAAGGCCTATTCAAAGACAGACCAATATTTGCATTTCAACGCAGCAGTAACCTGAGAGATCTTCTGGTCAAAACAGAACCCAAAAGAACCAAGAAAGTAATGACCAGCAAGAAAGGGAGATTCATAGCGTTATCAAATGAAGTACAGTTATACATCCAAGACCAGGTGAAAAGATTGCCATTAGAGATTATTCAACATGCGCCTCACAAGGAGTAATATAATCAACTAAATGTCCTTGCTGTCTTCTCTACATGGGACAAACCAGTAGAAAAGCTACAGTGAGATGGAATGAACAGAAGTCCAACATTAGAACAAAAATAAAATCAACAATCGCCAGTTCCTAGACACTTTTAGCAGGCGAGACATCAGTTGTCATAAATCAGGTTTCAGATTGAGATTGTCAACCCTACTCACTTCAGAATCAACTTCACCAAAAAACTTGAACAAAGCAGCATACTGGATAGAAAAACTGGAAATGGTTTCTCCCAATGGTTTCAAGGAGGAACCTGATTTGAACTGCTTTCTGTAATGCGAAGAACTACCACTCTGTACATAGCGACACCGCGGGAAGGTGCAAACATAAGACCATGCTATATTGTCAAATGACTTGCATATTAGTTTGCAAAGGTAGCGGGCGCCCCTCTCTCGACAGATCAAGGCCTGATAACCTGTTCAGTGGTTATTAACCACTTGAGAGTTCGCAGCCACTGCTTTTACTCACTGTGCCTTTCACAGATGGGAAATATCCATTTGCATATCAGTCTTTGTCCTGCCCAGGGGCAGTCCAGCACCGAAATGCAATGGCAATTCCAACCTGAACGAGAGTACCACCAGCAACCCCATACACGTGTTTCACCCTTGTTGGGGATCATCAGTGAGGTGAAGCTGATGCTTCTCTAAGCACAGTGAGAGGGAGACCACGTCTGGTTGCCCCCAGGAGACCTTGGGTTACCAATCCCAGGTTCCTTGAAATTTAGTTTGCAAAGGTAGCGGGCGCCTCTCTCTCGACAGAACAAGGCCTGATAACCTGTTCAGTGGTTAGTGAGTAAAAGCAGTGGCTGCGAACTCTCAAGTGGTTAATAACCACTGAACAGGTTATCAGGCCTTGTTCTGTCGAGAGAGGGGCGCCCGCTACCTTTGCAAACTGACTTGCATATTATTTTGTGCAGCTCTGTCATTCTTGTTATTTTCAAGTGCTTTTCCTAGATGCACACATTTTAACCCCTGTGCATAGATTATCTCTCCAGGAGCATCGCCTCTACATTACCTTGTGCAGGTAAGTTTCTTTATTTGCAAGTTTGTCTATTCACAAGTGGTCAACATATACGTAAGCATTTTTTTATTGTGCATAGATAATCACTCCATGAGCGTTACGCCCACAAACATTTGTACCCCTGTGCATGGATAATTGCTCCAGGAACATCACCCATATATTACCTTGTGCAGGTTTGCAAGCTTCTTTATTTGCAAGTTTTGATATTTTACAAGTTCTCAACACAAATGCATACATTTTATCATGGTGCATAGATAATCCCTCCAGGAGCGTCACGCCAGCATAATCACATTTATTCCTGCATGAACACACTGCCCCAGGTTGTTTAGAACGTATGGCATCCGTAGTATATTACAATTGAAGAGATTACCTTAACCACGTAGTGGCACCACTATTTTTTGGATTTGTTTCTATGCATTACTTACCTAGTCATGCTGAGGTTCCAGGTTAGTATTGAAACTTACGAGTTGCCCTAATCGCCTCCACAGCATTATTAATTTACACTACTGCATGACCTTATGACAGATATGCTTGCCGCTTTTACATCATCCTCCTAAAATAGCCATACACAGCATCCTTTACATACCATGCGCGCAACTAACTTACCTTTATGTATGCTTCATTTACATGTCTTCTTAGCCAGACAGCTTTCTTAACCGAATACACTATGCACCAGTTGCAATGGAAACACCAGACACCGTAAACTCGGCCGATTACACACGCCATCACGCACAAGTACGTGGTTGTCCATGAAAACACATCCCGATACAAAGCACCCACCACACGGATGCATTCTGTCTGACTCGATTCGGGCCGTTGTGCATTTTACATGACGAACTGACATGCGATTACGGTAAGCAGTGCTAGTAATTCTTTGTTTCTGCTTTGCTAGCAGCTCGATGTGCACAAGACAGATTCAACCATTACATTAACTTTATTTATGACTGGCACACACTTGACAGTTGCCATGTGGGACGAGCTCATATTTCTACTGTGCATGCTGCAGTTAGACATACTTTTGTGACATCTTCAAACCGATTTCTCAGCGTGCAGAAAGCTACTGATACGGCAACTGGAAGGTAAGCGTTTCTATCCCTCAACAGTTCTCGCATTTCATACAGCATTTAAGAGGTCTACTCATTGAAAATTTGTTTTACGCACATTCATCCTTTTATAGGAACGAATGAAGATAATGATTTGTGCATTTTTGTGACCTTGACTACACAACATTGCAGGTAACAGGAGATTTCTACTCTATTTATTCTTGCTTTGTTTACTCTATGTGATACACACTGTGTATACAGTGAAGATCCTTTCTAAACAAGTATTCATTTGCAATTGATATTGTAGAATCCGCCCTGACGAAGGACCTTGGTCCGAAATGCATCAGTGCTAAAAGGCTTCTGCTGATTTACCTAAAGGAATGAACTTTGATTAAAAAGATATTTTACACAAGACTACAGCCGCACTCTTTTTGGATTGATGATGAACATAATAAACAACTAAGCGAAAGAAGATGATCAGTAGTTTTTACATTATTTTGGCGACCCGAGGTCTGGTGAATATTTCACCAGACAAGTCTATGTTCAGCATTTCATATACCAATGTGGTGTACATTGGGTTTCTAGGGATCGACATTCAACTTATAAAGAACCAATAGTAACATTGACAAATTTGACGAACGCAGTGATGCCCCTTGGATCCACAATAACTACTGGACTAATCATACTCTTCCCAGTATTGAGAAGGGTGAGGAGAAAGTACTGTGGGCATCCTACTCATCCCAGAGCATTAATCAAAAGCGTGAGAATAACCATTGGGCTCATCCTATTCATCCAAGTGAGAAGGCTAAGAAGCAAGAAGGTTAGAAAGCCATTAAGAGAGTGATAAGCCATACAGGGATTACCATTATTTTCTTAGTGAGAAAGTGACTAACCAAGAAAGTGAGAGACAACCAGAGGAAGACTTATCGACAACTAAGGTCAAGGGAATCCAAGACAAAGACTAGGAGCTTTGATCAGAGGGATCCTTCAAAAGGGCAAGGCGAAGCCCAAACACTGGGGAAGTCCTGTTAATAAATTGAAAGAACTTGTAAAAAAGATAGCAGAAAACGATCTGAAAATTGGTTATTAAAAAGGAACTGAATGGAGAAAGCTGATCCAATAGAAGGGAGTCATTCTCCTGGACTTTAGTGGTTTGTCTTAGTGGTAGGGTCAGCATAGTTTCATTTTGGACCGAGGACAGGCTCAACTTTTTGACTACAAACGGACGACGAGCAACCTAGTTAGTTGTGTTGGGTAGGAAAACCCATAAATTAGGGAAAGCCAGGCATTTTTCCACTATTTGAATAAATGTGCCTTAACATGGCATCTTCTAGTCCGTCTCCTCCTTCTGACCCGCCACAACTACTAAAACAGTCCAAAGAACAATGTGAGGCTGACACTTCTATATGACAAACTGATGCAAAGTCTTGTTTGGCCATGTGTGCAAGCAGAAGCATTCTTCGAGCTAGGTAAGTAGTTTATCTTGGGTGCCAATGTAAGCAACTTCTTCATAATAACATTAGCTAGGTGTGTGCTGTACTTGGTTATGTAGTGGGTTGGTGCAATTCCCCAGAGCCTCTCACCAGGTCATAGCGTTTACTGGGCTTTATTTGCATGTGTCAAGCTTAAGTGTATTTCAATATACTCACAGAATTATTTGATAATTCTTTGGGATAATGCATTCACCAGATTTTTTAATGTCTGAATGCCTTTCTTAATTATCCAAATCTTTTACCTCTGCCACGCTCACAACGCTATCAATCACAACAGATAATACATTCATGTGCAGTATTGAAAATTGCTGCTGTTGGAGTTGTTTGTACTGCTGTTTTGAGGTACTATCATCATTCAGGATTCAGATCACTTATCCTATCAAAAGATGCAGATTGCCATCATTAAACAGCAGTACAGAGAATTCAAAGCAACTCACCATCTCAATGTATGTAAATCTGCTTGAAGCGGTGTTCAGTTAACAGCAAGTAATAAAGCAAATGGTTCAAAATCTGCCTGCTCTTTACTCTTAACTGTTAACCCACTTATTTTCTTGTGGTGCTTTAACACTAGTTGTTTGTTCTGGATAGGACCCATATATGTAAGGTGCTAGTTTCAAAGAACTGTTTTGAAATCATCATACCAACCAATACTAAGAGCATGGACCAACATCTTTTGTTATACTCTCACTACTCTGCACCAACTCATGAAGTCTATGGGACTTGGAAAGCTAATGCATTAATCCATCCCAGCATAATATTTCCAGTTAGTGCCATGAAAGGTATTCAAATCTGCATTGCATGAACTCACTAAATACTGCGTTGGTGGCAATTTTGACAAAGTCCACCGTATAAAAATGGATTTCCAACCCATTTAAGTATAACAAGAAATGTGTTAATTGCAATATCCTCATCTTGTACTGCTTAAGAGATGTGATAATGTTTGTGTGCTACTTCTTTCTCTGGTGTTCCATGCCATGCTCAGTGCTTTGTCAGAAAGATTATTGAGTCCTGGGGCAGTGAAATAGTGTGAAAGTACCCAATGGTTTTGTGTTATGCCTACAAAAACCAACACCAAAGATGTGGTGCATCTGATTACGTGGGGCTAACAGAAAAGCTAAAACATGCATTATTGAGCACAAATCGTGCATTAGAACAAAAAAGATAAATGTGCCTCTTGTAGAACATTTTCTGGAGAAAAGACATGGAGTGTGACTTGAAGTGGGTGATCCTCGAGGTATTAACTAGAACCAAAAGAGGGTGACACTTCAAGCCATTCTGTTAAAAAGGGAACGATGGATTTTTCGTTTGAGAATGGATATTCAAGGACTGAAAGAACAGATTTGTTGGCAGACGCTAGCTACCCTCAAAATCCACATACTGCTTGTTCACAGGGGGGTACTGTGATTAATTCCCATTCGTTTTCTTTATGTGTTGGAGTTTGGCTTATCAGTTTCCTCCTGTATAAGTCAGAGGGACGCCCCATAGATGAGTGCCTTACATCCCTGTATAACTATTCATCGTCACTTGTCCTCTTGAGACAGCATGCCACAGGAGATCTAGTTCTCTAGGTAATATTATTGGGTCTCTTCTACATGCTATGGTTGCTCCCCTTATTAGTCTTACTAGCCTTCACATGCATGAATTTATAGTGCAGACGTTAGTTGCACTTGGCTGCCCGAATAACAAAACATAAGAAGGTTATCTCTCATACGAGAGCTTTGCCCAATTTTTTAAGCTGTAACAAGGGAGAGAGTTGGAGTCAGTTGCCTATTCATGGATGGCATCGGTTACAGACCGATGTTACACCAAATCACGTCGAAAAGGAAAACCGGTCTCATTTAATGGTGGAGGGTCCAGAGCCAGTAACTTCTCCAGCTCTGAGGCTTATGGGAGGACTACTTGGCCCAGTCACAGGTATTTTAAATTACATGGAGTATAAACACCCGACATAAGTCGTTTATATTTGTTGGTCCTGCATAAGTCATAATGATGCTGCACACCTACGTGATAAACACCAGAGGGGGGGGGGGTCTGGCTTACACTGTAAATGGGCAACTTGCATGTAAGTAACAATTGGGGTTTTAAAGCATACTCCGGTTTTGTCAACTGTTTGACATTCTGGATATCCTTGGCAGTATGGAAACAATGTCAGCACAAGAGAGTGCATTTTAATAGCATGGTTCTGTTTATTAACATGTTTTTCTGAGATATGGTAAAATGCGAACTCGTTTTGTAGGGCATCTTACATATAACCCAAAAATGGCATTTCTGCACATCTTAGAGGGGAGTGGCTCCATGAAAAAGTTTTTTGACAAGTCCGACACGTAAGTGAGATTCTGTATTGCCAAACTATGCTGTTAATGTTCATAAGTTTCCTTCTAGCAGACTTCTCCAAGTAGATATCATAGATGCATCTCCCTGTTCGCGTCTGTCGACAGTTAACGCAGGAACATACCAAATAGACAATACCATTGTTGTCAAGCTGATAACAGAGTGATGGATATCCTTTGCACTCTGTGTGCATTGTAGATTCAAATAGTGAGGGAATATTTTTGAAATCTACCAAGGGCGGTAGTAGCTTTCTTTCACCAATCACACAGGATGTACAATGGGGTTCTACGTGATTTCGCCGACCTATTTTTGGTCGTGGTACTTTTCATCGCTGGATTTTACATCGCCAGAAACCGTTTTTATTTATCCTGGGGGGTTACCCCCCTCAGACCCCACCCTTACTATTATAATAATACCCCAACCCCAACAAAACAACCCCCAAAATAAAAAAATAAAAAAAACGTGGTTTCTGGCGATGTAAAATTCGGCGATGAAAAGTACCACGACCAAAAATAGGTCGGCGAAATGCGTGTATACCGTACAATAGATACTGTACTTAAGGATTACCCTTAAGGTCCTGAAGAAGGCGATGTATACATTGTGTTTTCGCTGAAACCAGGCAGCCATCACTCTGGTAATGGCACAAGGATTGACGTGCTATCCTAATTGATCAGATCTTGATATACTACAGATATTTGGTTCTTTTTAATTGCAGGATTCATGACCCGTAGGGACCATATGTACAAGTCCAATAAACTAGTTTGCCTCAACTTTGTTCCCATTACTTTTATTTTTTATTTTTGTGTTGATTTTTCTTTCACTCTTGTCCCTCAAACATTGTCTATGGCTAATTCCATTGAAGTTATTGTTTTGACACACTAATAATAAGATTCTATATTGATACTCGATTACTGAATTGCACCACTCGGAGCAGCTTTTTTCTTATTCTTTCCACTTTTAGACAGGTGGCTAACCACCACACACTAGGATCAGGTGTCTTATGAGGGTCAGCTAGTCTTCCTCACTGTCCTTTTCAGTCTTTGCCTAACTCCTTTGTGTGAGAACATTATTTGACTTGTGTTGGGCAGCTTTTGCCCTATAGGATATTAGAGGTCCTTTTATGTACAAATGTCGACAAACTCCAGTAACCTTGAACGCTTGCTTAATGCTCAAGTGAATCATCAGCTCCAAGAGGGCAGAATGGAATATTTGTTGTCTTCACAACCCAGTTTATTTTTTTTCTAACTCCCATATTGCATAGATCCGACACTTCCACAACACTCATTTCTGCCAGAGTATGCCATTGTGCCAAAATAATTCTAAAGGTTTAATGCAAAGCAATATCCAATGACTGCTTCCACTGCCAAAACCTGTGCAATCCAGTCACCACACCTTATAGACGTTATTACTTGCCACAAATACTTCACCATTGCAATGTCATCCAGCATCATTTCAAATGTTAGTTAAGACCGTCCTTAAACTTTAGTAAACTATAGTATATTTCTCCATACTAGTTCTTGAATATCGCAGCTCCTAATATATATGGTTTTCATTATTCAACCTTAACATGAATTTTTGTACATTATTCTGTAACACTTGTGGGTGCTTCTTCAGCATGTTCAATATATTTGCTGTGGGTGGCCAGCGAGCACAGCATGAGGACATGATCTTAGAGTGCTCCAAGGGCCGCCAGCCGTATCCTGCGAAATCCTGTGAATTTTAACTTTAACAATCCATGAAAATGGCACCTATCGATGGCAGGCATCCTGCACAAACGGTCGCTGAAGTTTAGTGGCAAACCGGCGTAAGAAACTGGAAATATACGCAACAGAAAGAAGAGATAGCCAGCACCGTGATCAAAACAAGATGGCTGCTGAGTGCGATAGATACGACAGAGCGAGCGCTGCCACCAACTGAAAAGGCGCCAGGGAAGGAAACATACGATGCGCATAACCCTCAGCGCAACTGCAAGAAGCACCATCCCGCCCTCCCACTGGCTCTGATATAGTCAGGTCGGGGAAATGGCGACGTGGGGAAGAGGAACCCAACCCGACGGAGCTCGCAGCGTGCCGCGGTGGGCGGTGTGTCCGGAAGGGGAGACAAGACGATCGCAGGTGCTCTGTGCCACGTAGAGCGCCTGCTGAACCAGCAGAAAATTACTTCGGTCTGGCGTGTGACCCGCAGCTCCACCTGCATTCCACTGAAACGCTGCAGTGGTAAGGGGGAGAGGAGGCGTGAGACGAGTGGCTCGGCCCGTGCTGGGTGGTGCCCAAGGTGGGAGAGGGACCAGCCCGACCCTGCCGCTCTGGCCCGGGGAGCCCCGAACACGGCGGTGGACGTGTTTCCCTGTCCAATGCGGCTTAAGAGCTGTAGACCAACTGACACACACCGGCGATAATCGAGCCCGGAGGCTGAGTGGAACGCTGGGGAATGGGACCGCTGGTGGGCCTGGTGCACTGGTGAGAGGTGTGATGGGGAGTGGTGGACTGAGGACCACCCCGAGTGCCGTGGCCAAGGACCAACGCAGAGCTCGACATACCACTGGCAAAAAGGAGTGGCTAAGATCTCCGTATCCTCAATCTGTGGCAGAAAAGGGGATGCAAACTGTTGCTCACACACATTGAGCGCAAACGAGCAGCGATTGAACCCAAACCAGAAAGTACCGGAGCACCCAGAACTGTATCTCTGGCGTTAACTAGTTAAAAACGCCAACCTTACACAGCGCTACATAAATCAGCCTTGACATAACTCATTGTGCCACCAGGAGCAGTCCTCTGAATGAAAACAAACAAGACAGAAGAGGCATGCTGGCACAGCAGGAGAAGTGGTGAGGGGGAAACAAAGTGTATGCCTCCTCCGATCCAACACCGCCTGCCTCAATATAATGTCATAATACTCGGAGGAGACAGGCCAACCACACACGCCTGAGGCCCTGCAAGAAACGCCCTTCGGCACCCCCTGCTGCTGCCACGAGGTGGACGACAATATCTCTGGTAGGAGGACTGCCCCGACGGATCTGCTGTTGTGCTGCCTGGAGCCCCGGTGCGACAAAGCTGGACTGCGTGGAGGTCGCGGGTGCTCCGCGCTACGTAGAGCGCCTTCTGTACCCCATTTTGTTGGCGGGTGATTTGCGGCCCTCCAGCACTTATCCAGAATCCATGAGAGGTAAGGAGAGGGGGCGACGGAAAATAGCCGGAATAACCAGCCCGGCCCACGGTGGGAGGAACCCGGTGGCAAGCGGGTCCCCTGAGGATCAGACCCCACAGGTCTGGGACCCCCCCCCCAACCCCTCCGGAGAGACACGACCTACGCCCTACTCCGGCTCACCTTGGTGCCGTGGAGCACCTCGCCAACCGCGACACGCAAAGCTGTCCGAGGGGAACCCTTGTGCCACGAGTAATGCTCCTAATGAACTGAAACAGCGGAGAGAGAGAAAGAAAGGGGGCACACACTGGCAGCATGTCCATGTGAAATTAGACAGACTATGCCTGATGAACATTTGGAGCTGTAGTGTGAAACAATAAACCAATACCCTGTGCCCCAGGGCCTCCATACAGTAGTGAGTGAACAACGCAGGGTGCCGGCGAAGTGACATTAAAATCTGCAGTATAACTGTATGAACAGACGACGCTGAATGAACGGACAGAGTGAATAAAACGGATAGAATAGATGGCACAGATGAGCGCCCGATCTTAAGGGCCTTACTGAAAACCACCATATCACACCACCACGCTTACTCTCTCCTATACACCACCACTCAACTAGAACACAGCGATACTATGACACATTCGGTATAGCTGTTCTCAGATTAACACCCGCCACATACTCCTCCTCATCCTAATTAAACACAGCTAGCTGAGCACACACCGCTAGCCTAAGCGTCTCCTCAGGCCCAATGCAGCCAGAAATCAGTCTGGGTATCAACCCACCAGAGTGAAAACATTCCTGACCTCCCAACTACCACACCTACCGCTAAGAAGCAGCTATGATACAAGTGCCACACCAGCTGCAGATATATCTGGTGCACCCACGCACCTTATGACACACTCTCTCTCGGTCTCCCTCTCTCTCTACTGACTTGAACTGCGGTTCCTGAGGGCGTTCAACCTCCCAGCGCTTTGAAATCATACCAATGATACATAAGGCGCTATATAAATGCAAAGCAACATAACATATACTTCTGCAATATCGATAACTTGTGGTCTCAGGATGTCACCTTCCCCATCAAGTTAGGTCACCTTAAACGTAACTGGTTGGGCTTTGCGGATCCGATTTCTTTCTGACAAGATGCCCATGGGTCTTCAGAGGAAATAAACCACTTCTCAGATGATGCCATCAGAAATAACCTCTTGGTCAATGATGCAAAATCTACAATCATAATTTAATCCACCAAAACAAAGCCCACGATTATGGTTAGGACAATTGGAGATCAAAGACTGTGTAAAGTTTCCTCTTAGAATCTGGGTTTTAATTTGTCGAATACCATGTCTATTACTGCTTTAAAAGGAGGAGTTGAGAGCTAAATCTAAACAGTTAACAGCTCAATTTAAAAGGATCTACTACAAGCTGTGTAAATATTCTCTCCTTCCTTTGCAGCATTATTACTTGCCAAAAGTTGAACCAGTGATTCGATATTGTCTGGATACAATCCTGCTTGCTATAGGTCCCGATCTGGATAACCTTCAAGTAATTATCTGGAAGGAAACTTTGAGATCATGCTTGTCAATTCCAAATGGGGTATTGCGAAATAAATTTGGTTTGACCTGATATTTATCCATTTATGGAAAATTATTTGTCCTCCATCAAATTCTGTATATGTTGACCTGGGTGAAATTATATACATGCAGTCCATAAACTCTTCTTATAGAGAATGTATACTAACGTGCATGACTACACATAATGGTAGGTCTATTGAACTCACAAACAACTTATACAAAATATGCTTTGATTGATAGGAGAAGAGAGACCCTACCTAAATACATCCACCTGTTACGATTTAACGAGGCACGCTATGTTCACTTACATTTTAGGCTTAACCAACTGCCCCACTTTGGAGCGCAGAGGCACTCGAGTCTTCGCTTTGGCCTGTCTTGCTCTTCTAGCTTGTGTAAAATAAAGAATGCATTAGAAACTCTAAAACATCTTACTAATTACTGTATGGCAATTCATCTAAGAATGTCATATTCCATGTCTATTCTCAGTTTGTTCAGATGGGTGAATTTTTGTTATCTTGCCAAATGCAAGAAAACTGTTTCGTTGATTTGAGCTCTTTAAAGATTCTCAGGCCTTCACACTTCTACAGGTGCAGATTTAAATTCTTAGTGATTGGATGTAGCTTGTTTTACAGAATGTAGAATTTAAAACAATATAAATTTTCTTTTTTTTAAATGTTATGTGAACTTGGTTACATTTTATATCATTTGTGAAAGGTTTGTTACACAACTGCAAGCAGAATAAATACAGGTGAGTCACCAGCAGATTATTATTAGGGCAGACGGAAAATATCAGTCAAATTTCTGGAGAACGAATCCAAAAGGATACCACAGGCAACCCTATAGATCGGTTGCATAAAAGCCACTATTAGTGAGTAAAAAAAAGCAAATCCTTCTAAAAATAAAATGTTTGTGGGATTCATTACTCACCTTAATCGTATTTCTGGTGCTTGTATCTGCTTAGATTCACATGCTCTGCACAGTCCGACATAGTGGTAGTCGCAGAGTATAACCAGATTTGTTTTCGAAAGTCGAACAAGGGCATCGACAGGGCAGGTTAGTAATAAGCCTACGCACTTGCACTATCCAAATGCAACATGCCTGAAGATCGTCCGTCTGTTCTCCCCTGACTTCTCACCTTAATCGCACTGGTCAAACTGCAGAATCACTGCCTAGCTGATTTTCTGTGTGTCAATTGTTAAATGTATGTTGTGCACTTACTCTGCCTGTGCAGACTTATCATCTTAGAATTTCAAGGGCTCTGAGTGAATATTTTACCGCCCTTGTTCCCACCCTGCTTGAGTGCTTTGAAACACTTTCCGGTGTACAGTCGCTAGATAAATATGCAATACAATGCTATCCCTAGTGTGGCATGTACTGTACCCATGGTCCTTCACACGTCGAGGTCCCTCAGATTATTTGTTTCTGACAGGAGGTTGCATGAAGTGTAGTCCGAGTATAGATGTGATAAACCAGAAACAGTGATGAACCAGAAAACATCTATGCGTCTTCGACTGCAGTAGGGGAGGAAGGGTGGGCACATGTGAATCTAAGCAAATACAAGCATCAGAAATACGATTACGGTGAGTAATGTATCCCTTCTGAGGCTTGTGGATCTGCTGAGATCACATGCTCTGCCTGGAATAGCGAGCAGTACCTGGAGAAGGAGGTGGGATGTGAGAAGGTACAGTGGCAAAAAGATGTTTTAGAACCGCTTGTCCCACCTGTGAGTCTGCTTTAGAGAAAGTGTCAAAGCAATACTGCTGTGTGAAAGTATGAATGGAACTCCATGTAGTAGCTTTGCAAATTGAGTCTAGTGGGACGTTTGCAATGAAGGCTAAGGTAGCTCCGGTACCTCCGATAGAGTGAGCCCTGAAAGTGAAAGGTAAAACTATTTTTGGATAGCAAATTGCACAGCTGTATGCTCTTGACTAGCCATTTGGAGATCAGCATTTTTTTTTAATATGTGATCGCCCTCTCCCCCAGGTGCTATGGAAACGAAGAGTGGGTTTGTTTTTCTTAGGGGTTTAATTTTGCTCACATAGTACAAGACAGCCCTCCATAAATCAAGTGTATGGAGGCTTCTCTCAGCTGAGTGAGATGGATTTTGAAATAAGGTAGGAAGTTTTATCGATTAAAATGGAATTTTGAAATGAACTTAGCTAAAAACCTAGGATGTGTTCTGTGGACAACGTTGTCTTTGTGGATTATGAAGAAATTCTTGTACGGACAAAGCTCACTGACTCATCTTATAGAGGTGATGGCTACTAGGAATGCAGTTTTGCAAGTCAAATGTTTTAGGCTGGCCTTGTGCATAAGCTCAAAGGGCGAACCCATGAGTTTGGAGAGCACGACATTGAGATTCCAAACCGGTGGAGGGTTAGAGTTGGGAGGGTATGGCCCATTTACCCCTACCATGAATGCTTTAATGACAGGAACTTTCCACCAGGACACCCGATTTTGTGAAGTGGTGTAAGCCGATAGAGCCACCAGGTGTACTTTGATGAAGTTGAATACTAGGCCAAGTTCATAGATTTAGGATGAGGGGGGAGGGATGCTCGATCGTGTTGTGTTAGCATGTTGTAGAGGCACAGGCGCTGGTTGGGTCACACATCGACAGTTTGAGCAGATGTGGAAACCAAGGAGCCCACATAGGAGCAACCAGAATTAAAGTCACTTGTTTCTGGTGCATCTTGTGCACAATCCTGCCGAGAGAAAAACCGTAAGCAAATTTCCCTGACTAGTTCATCCATAGGGTGTTCCCCCTGCACCCTGGTTGGAGAAACCTGGACGTGAAGCCTGGGCTTTGCGCGTTTAGGCTTGTGGTGAACAAATCTAACGGGGGAAAGGCCCCATTGGGTAAGACTCCGTCCAGGATATCTTTGATGAGTTGCCACTCCTGTTCTTCTGGTAGAGGATCCAGAGCACTGAGTTTCCCTGGAACGTGTCAAGAGGTTAGGAACATGTTCCGCTTTTGTGCCCACTTACATATTTTCTGGCACAGTTTGGACAGACGATGAGTGTGTTCCTCCCTGCTCTTTTATGTAGAACAAGGCAGTTGTGCTGTTAGTGAGGACGTGCACTGTTTGATTTGAAAGATGTTGTTAAAAGGCTTGAAGGGCCTTGAGAACTGCCAGAGGTTATAGGAAGTTGATGTGTTTTTGAGCTGTAGCGTGTGTCCACTGGCCGTGGGCTGTGTGGTGGAGGAAGTGAGGGCCCCCCTCCCCCATCCGACGACTGAGGCATCTGTAGTTAGCATCGCTTGTGCTGGTGGAACATGAGGCTTTTCCTTTTAACTGGTTGCCCATGGACCACCAGCAAACAGCATGTAACAGGGTTAGCGAAACAACCACTAGATTGTCCCACTGACTGCATGCTTGAGAGCATTGTTTTGCTAAACACACTCCTGCATTGGACGCAGGTGCAGGTGCGCGTGTGGAACCAAGTGAATGCAGGACGCCATCATCCCGAGCAAGCGCATTGCTTTGCGTACAGCTATCTGGCGACCGGCCTTGTAGTGAGGTACTTGCAACAGCATGTTTTGAACTCTCTCGATTGATGGGAAAGCCAGCTCCTCTTGTCTTTATAATTGCTCCCAGAAATTGTTTTATTTGGCTCGGGACTGCACTATTTCTTTTTGTTGATGGAGAAACCCAAATTGAAAAGGTGGTCTATTGTTTTTTTGTGTATTTTGTCTGCAAATTTGAGGAGATTCCCCAGTGATTAGCCAGTCGTCCAGATAAGGGTACACAGGGATTGACTGTCTGCGCAGGTGTGCAGCCACTACTAAGCACCTTTGTGAATACTCTTGGTGCCAAGGAGATGCCGAAGGGGAGTACCTTGAACTGGTAGTGAACTCAAGCTATTTTGAGTCACAGACATTTTCTGTGTGCAGGGAGTGTTGAAACATGAAAGTATGCATCTTTCATACCCAATATTGCCATGCAGTCCCCCCCGTTTTATGAGGTGGATTACCTCTTAAAGTTTGGTCATGCAAAACATTTGGGGCTTGACCCATTTGTTCGCAGGGCCCAGATCTAGGACTGGGTGCATGGACAGATCTTTCTTTGGTACAAGGAAGTACTCTGAATAAATGCCCTTGTTTACCAGATTTGCTGGGACATTTTTTATTGCGTCCTTTCCCAGCAGTGACTTTACTATTTCTAATAGTATGCACCTCTCTTCTGGCGTCAATTTTGTGACTTGGCGGGCGGTTGGGTGGCTTTTGTAAAAGTTCGATGCAATAACCGCCTCCCAAGGCAGACAACACCCACTTCTCTGACGTTATCCCCTCCCATGCGTCGGTGAAGAGTGAAATGTGACCTCCTACTGGGGTGGCATGGGAGGGGTCCTGCAGCGGCGTGTCACTGTTTGGGAGGGGTAGAGCCCCTCCCAGGGGAGGTTCTGCCTTTTTTCGTAGATCTTTTATTTCCTCTTTGAAAACCAGAAGAGTAAGATCGTCCTTCCAACGGCCCCCAAGATGAAGACTGTCCGCCCTGAGTGTATCCGGAAAAGCGGTGTGGACCTGGACCTCAAAACCTTCTGGAGTTTGAGTAGCCCAGTTATAAGCAGGGTTTGTTGATTAATTGGCCGAGGGATTTAGGAGTGTCATACTCTTACTTTACACTTTTGAGGGTGTCTTCGACAGCCTTAAAGAAAAGGACATTAGGTTCTACCAGCATGTTAAGGAGGGTGGCCAGATTCTCCAATTTAAAACCAGACTGTGAGCCAGACGTGGCGCATGAGTGTGCCTTCTGTGATGAGGCCTGCATGGTCTGCTGCACAGAGATTATTCTTAAGGATGCAGTTAGATACCCGCTTGCCCTCTGAGATGGGTCTTAGTAATTGTGATTTTAGGGGTTGTGGAACCGCTTCAACCTGGTGTTCGAAGTCATTCCACTTGTGGCAGCCATAACTAGCTAGGATTGTAGTATTTCTCGCAATTCTAGCTTGATATGCCGCTGAGGAGGCAACCTTCCTTCTGAAAATGCAGATGATTTTACTCTGTCTGGCGGTGCATCAGCCAACACCAGAGGAGTGCTAGCCCTCTTTCTGGTAGTGGTGACAACCAGTGAGTCAGGTTTTAGCTGACCCCGGTTTCAGCCGACCCACAATATACAGGGGGGGGGGTCTGTGGGCACTGGCCTGAATAATTTTTCGATTCTATGGTTAACCGCCCTTGTGAGGTTAGGTTAATGTTAAGGATAAAGGATATTTGTCCCGCACACTATCACCGCCGGAGTGATCCCCTGGCGCTCTGGTAGATCTGAAAAGGAATGGGGTGGAGTCAGAGTGTAGGGGGGTTGAATTAGTGGGGATGAGCCGGAAAAGCGCAAGAGAGCAGTGATGTGCTGTTGGCAGCTTCAGTTCGGTTAACACCGTTCGCGAAGCTTGGTGGTGTTTTTCGGTCAGTAGCCGTTGTGTGCTGTTGTGCAAAGCTATGTGTAGTTTGTTTTGTTGTTGCAGTGTAGTGACGTTTGTGCAGTTTGTTGTGCTTTAGGCTTGTGGTTGTGTTTGGTTAGAATTTGAGAGGTTTATGCAGAGGGGTGAAATTGTTAGTGGGTTGGTTATTGGCCTCGCTATCTAGAAGTGATATGTGCTAAATTGCCACGATCTTTCTAGATGAGGTGAATGAATATCTCCGTATTTCTATCTAGATCCGGCACTGGCCAACACTCACAATCCTGTCCATATAAGACGCACGCCAATATTCACAATTATATCCAAATGTGGGACTGGCCCACCTTCAAATACTGTCTAGATGCGAAGTAATCCAGCATTCACAATTCTATCCAAATGTGGCATTGGTAATATTCCCAATGTAATCTAGATGTGGTAATGGCTAACATTTGCAATTCTATCTAGATATGGCACTGGCGAACATTCACAATTCTATCTAGATGCGATGCAGGCTAATGTTCACAATCCTATATAAGTGTGGTACTTGCTATCATTCACAATTCTGTCTGGGTCCGGCGCTGGCCAATGTTCACAATGCTATCTGAATGTGGCACGTGCTAATATTCACAATTTTGAGTGTGGCACTTGCTAACATTCATGATTCTATCCAAGTGTGGCACATGATAACATTTACAATCCTATTTAATGCGACGCAGGCCAATGTTCACAATTCTATTTAAAAGGTGCAAGCTAACAATCACAGTACTATCCTAGAGGGCACAAGCTAACAATCGCAGCCTTATCCTAGGGGGCACAAGCTAACAATGGTTCCATGTCTTAAAAATGCGGCAAAAATGGCTGTGTATACAAAATATTGCGGCAAAAATGGCATGGTTTTGCCGCCACAATCATGTAAAGGATGCAGGGGACACCCCTGGACCCATTATGCCATTTAAGGGGAGCTGGGGACACCCCCGCAACCCCCACTCCTTAAATGGTATAATGGGGTACACCTTTACCAGGTCAAACCACAGCATTTTTGCCACAATTTTTTTAACAGCAACATTTTTTCTGCTATTTTATTACCCCATACCCTAGCAATCACAGGGCACAAGCTAACAATCAAAGTACGGTCACAATTTAAGTAGGTTTGTTGTGCAGCAGTGTTAGGGAGAATTCTCCAAAAAGGGCTGATTTCCCTTACCTACCGAGTCACTCAGCAGCTTTGCTGGATTTCTAGGGTTTATTTCTTTCACCTGGTAAGAGTGTGAGCCTTTTTCCCACTCTTACATGGATTTTGCTGTGTGTGTTTTTACCAATTGTGTGATCTTGAGCTGTGGAGTCTCACCTACTCCATGGAATTTTTTTTGTGCGTTACACTACACAGCACCTTCAGTGCAGTGACACAGGGTTGTCTTTCAGACTTCCCACTAACTCCATTTTTCTGGGACTAACTACTGTCTCCCAGAAACATGTAAAGTTGCCATTAACTTTATGTAGTCTCTTTAAACCACAGACCCAGTACACCCCATCTTACATGGAGAATTGAAATGGTATTTTATTAGCCTCGAACATAAAACCGCTTGACCAAATATATTTTAATACACCTCCAGCTGGGTTTATTCGCCATTTCTTTTTGTAAAAGTCTTTCTCGTGTTTTTTGCACAGAAGCCTTCCTTAAGGCACCTGAAAGTCGGGGTAGGCAGGATGTGAGCGAGGGGTCTTAGGACCCCTGCCATGGGTTCCCTTGGTAACACAAGTCGGTCTCCTGTTTGATTGGCTGGCTGACTATCCTTGCCAGGACAGCCACCCTGCTGTGTGATTGACAGCCAGGCTGTGCGAATGGGGGAAAACTGCATAAAAAGAAGGTCTCTGGGACTGTAAAGGCAGAGTCGCCACTGGAACGAAAGAACTGATGAGGAGCTGACAGAAGAGGACCCCTACGACGACTGAACCGCCTGGTGAAGCCCTGCTGCAGGTCCAAATCTTCAGAATCCAACGACAGAGGATCCTCCAGGAATCTTCTTCCCTTGAGCTGGTGGGACCAACCAGTTCGCCCAAACTTCAAGCCAGGACCCCTCTGGTCGAATTTGCTGTACAGAGCTACAGTGGGCCGAATAGCTAGGAAGATCGGACCCTGCTTGCGTTTTAAGGAGCGCACCTTTTAATCGTTGCTTTGCTCTGCTGCTGGTTTCTTCCCTGGGTAGTGCAGGACCCTCCAGTCTTCCTACTTCTTGTAGGACAGTCGCTTCAGGAACCGTGAGCCTGCAGGAACTACCAGGAACATCCACCTCAGCTACAGCTCCCTCTCCATTTTAAGGGACTGTGCGAATCCGGTTGTTCATTTCGTTCAGCCGCGGGGAAAGTGTGAAATATTTCTCCAATCCGAGGGCGTGTCCTTCTCTTCTCTTTGAAGTAACTTTTCTGCTTACCAACTTCGTCTGGAACTCGTGGCACAAACTTTACCGTGAACTACACCGAACTGTGTGATCTTGAGCAAAAGACTTGACCTATTGACTTTGGCCATAAGCGTTTTTTACCTGATTCCATCACTGTAGTTCCTCTTGCTCAATTGCCCGAGTACTTACCTGTTAGTGTGGTTCAATTTCTATTAACTTTGTCTTTCCCTTCCTTTTAAATTGCTGGAGTGCCATTTTGCTCCCACTTCATTTTGTGAGCTTAACTTGTCTGGAACTTATTGGGAGTGGTGTGGCGTATTAAGAGTGTGATTTTTAAACTGCTTTACTTTAGTGACATGTTATACAACTGAAGAGTAGATGAATGTATATTCTTTTACTTGAAAACCTTGAGTCAGTGTTTGTTTGAATCATAGTAATTGCTGTCCTTTGTGTAACTATTTGATACTGCTCACTTGCTCTTGAGATAAGTCTGGCTGCTCAGCCATCGCTACCACTTTTACTGTGTAGTACAGGCTTGTACCAAATGTGAATTTGTACTGTTACATGTAGTCTTAATTGTGTGTGGTGTTCCCAAAGGGTACTGCATATAATTCTGCCTAACAGGCAGCGCTTCCAGAGTAGAGCGATTGCTCAACTCCCAACCCTGGCCACCACTACCTACTTTGTTGATGCTGGTTGACGGCTGGCTACTGGCTTCCACTGCAGACACCAACAGACACCTTGGAGCCGCCAATTTATTTTACTTTTTCATTTTATTTATTTGTATTTGGCACAAAGCACCTTTACAAACATTATAACGTAACTAAAATAAGTACAAAGAAATATTTATTTACATCTCATATACCACAAAGCACATAACATAAAATTAAAACTCAGTATATTAAAAAAACTCAATGATCAAAAACAATTGTTACAATTTTGGAATATCTTACTATATCCCAATACGACTTAATACGATAGACACATCTTGTTCCTTTTCGCTTAATTGAACCCAAATTATTTTTAGGAAATGCGTTAATGCCAGTACTAGCGACTGTCTTGTGCCCCACATACATTGTGACCACAAAAGATCTCGTGAGAGTGCCAGAACTGCACTAAATAATTCCCCAAATGGGCCATCCACAAACTTTCAAAATACATACAATGTATCATCAGGTGTTTGTGTCTCGCAGCTTTCTTCTCTGCAAAATCTACACCCAACATTGTCAGCCCCTTCGTTGTTCAAGTCCCCCTATTTCATCTTTTCTTTTGTATGGAAGATATTGAGCTTGAATTTCAAATACACACTCCTTGTTTTATTGCAGGGAAATATTACTAGTTATTGAAGCTGTGGGAGTTTGTGGCTAAAGCAGGATTGCTCGGCATATGATTTGTACTTAAGAGTTCAGATCAATAATATTTGCCCAATCTATTTGAATTTTTTTTTTTTTAACCACACCAGGATGCTCATGCAATTCTTTTTGATCCATAGCAATTAAATATACCATTGCTTGCATCTTCTTAACATAGCTCTTAATTGACAGAGGGTAGGCATTCATAACCATTTTTCCAAAATCCTCATAAAACGAATTTGGTGGAGGATACAACATTTTACCGTATTTCATCATCATTCTCCAGTAAAATTTAGCAGCAGGGGTGTTGAGTCCCAATTCATGAAGAATCAATGAATTAGGCAGTGATTTCGGAAATCCCATAACTGCTTTACAGATCTTTCCTTGTAGTTTATCAAGGATTTTTGTCAAGTCAAGTATACAAAGATCCAATCCATACAGAATGAGTGGTTCAACCTTTAAGGTATACAACTCAATGGTTCGTAGTAATATTTTGAGTACCTGTGATAAATAATTTTCATTTGTGATATAAGGTGGACTACTTTTAAATTTAACGTATTGCTCCACATGGTCAGGGAGTTGGAATCCCAAAGATTATATCCCAAATATCTGGTTGCCAAAACACATTGGATTCTGGCTCCGTCCATCTCCCATGCAAATCTACACACTTTCTTTCTGTTAGCAAATACAATTATGTTAGATTTACAGGGGTTGTTTAGTTTAGCATATGCAGAAAAATTAGAAATTTGTTGGAGAGCATAAGGAGTCCGGTCAAACAAAATAATATCATCTGCAAATGCCAACCAATTAATTCTGGCGTCCCCAAATTTGACTGGAAATATATCCAAATTAACCCATATCTTATCAATATCACATATGTACAGGTTGAATAGAATAGTTGCTAATCGACAGCCTTGCTGGACTCGTATTTGTGTCAATTGGATCAGTAATGAACCCGGATTGATTTATACGTACCATGTAGGACGTGCTGTTATGAAGTAACGCTATAAACCCCACAAGGTGTTCTGGAATGCCATGTTGAATCAACTTGCTCCATAGACGAGCCCCAATGATGCTGTCAAAGGCTGCGGACAGATCTAATGATGCCATGTAAATAGCACCTGAACCAGTAAGATGGGAAGTTTCCACCAAATGAGCTAGGATTGTAGCGTTAAGAGTGGTACCCATTGCCTTCCTAAATCTCACCTGGAATCTTTAAAGAACATTGTTGTCAGCTACCCACTTCTCCAATTCCCTTAATATCAGAGTTGCAAATACCTTGGCAGGCACATCAATAAATAAAATAGGGCGATAATTACATGGGTCATCATTTGGCCCTATATTATGGATAGGGACAATAATTGCGGTAAGCCAAGATGGAGGAATAATTCTAGTTTCAGATACCAGATAAAAAATGGGTTTAATTATTTTGGCCCAGAAGCGTCGAGGTTGCCTTTTTTATGCAGGACGCTCATTTAGGATAGAATTAAAATCGCCACCCACGATTTCCTCATTCTACATTACGAAGGAGGGCTTTGTGTAAGATCGCATCAAATTCCGTTAATATGCTTAACTGGGACCGCAGCTTAGGATTGCAATACAAGTTAATAATCAAAATGTGGCTGTGTTCGGATATTACTTAAATAACAAGTAATTGAATTTTGCTACCATTTTCAAGCTATTGTGCACTAGAGTCAAAAGACCTCCTGCCGGTCGTCCAAACTCACCACATCTAGCTGGGTAACTAAATGAAGTAAAACCATCCAAATGTTTTACAGCCATCGTGTCCTGTATTAAGATGATGCTGGAATTGTTGAATGCAGGATTTGTTTTATAACATTTCTCCAAGTTGTTAAATCCACAACAATTCCAAATACAAATAGAAATCTCTGACAATTATGAATGATTCTGATTGGTCTTGAGGGAACTCACATCTTTCAAAAGTGGTTCTAAACTTGCTAACCCCTTTAAAACATTAACTACTGAAGTTAACTGGTTAAGCAAGTTTTGGGTCACCAGTACTTCTGCAACCACTTGTCTCCCTGGGGTCATACTACATGTCATTTTCTCTGTTTGAAATTCAATGAAGCTAGTTGCTTCTCGCATACTTTCAAAGAAGTGTAGTTCGTAACCCTACAAGTTAAAATGGTCTTTGTTCCCATAACATTTTGCATATCAGGAGAGATTGGACTTTACATAGCATCCTGTTATTAATGAGAGGCAATTTTATCCATTCAATGTCACGTGTATATAAATTCCGCAAAGTTGGTATTTGTTGAAACACATTCAGCAAATTGGTGCGGTTGATTCGATTCTTTCCATGCATCGAGAAATCACTACTCCACCCAATGCACATTTGCATTTCTTTAGGGATGTCATCTCGTGTCTTGATGGGCTCAACACCAGGGATAGGATGGTTTACATTACCTGCCTTCTTCTCTGTCTGATTGATCACCATTTGAGGTCATATCCTCCTGACACTCCTCAAATTGAGTATTACTTTCACTTTTGTTTGAGGCAAGCAATTCCCCTACGTTGACAACCAAACCTGATGTACATGCGTGATAAGCACTATTCATATTAACCTTTACAGGATTTCCATTACTTGGATTGCTATGCTTCAAACATATGTATGGAGGTTTTAGTTCTGTTATTACGGGTGGTCCTGACAAGGTTATCGTTTTGGCATGCTCTCCATTGCAACTCTCTTATGAAAGTTTTTTTTATTTTTAGTAGCTTGGTAGAAAGCCACCAAATTAGATTGTTTCATATTACTCCCTTGGGTGTTCACACCACCCGTGGTAGGAGCACCATTTGCCCCCTTTCGTGTCAACTATGGATTTAGTTGCATTGTGCACCTTTTGAGGCGATTACGGCTTGTGTAATATTTGTGTATACATTTGCTGGAGATTACTACGTTCAGTTAGAGTCCTGCATATCCATCTGTAAATGAGCCTCGGATTCATCATCCAACTGATTTAAGTCTAATCCAGGTTCATGTGGCAGGTGTAAAGCAGCATCTTTCAGTTCTTTGCTGTTTGAGTTAGAATCAATTGTGCTACTTTGCTGCCCCTTTTTATTTTACCTGGTAGGATACTAGTATTACTTTCTGCTGTCGTTTCTTTGCCCTTAACTGCAATTTTTTTGCTTTCCGAGACATAAAACATTTCCATTCCCGATTGCTCTTGGTCTTGATTTCTTCTCCATTAGTGAAAACCTCCTCATTCTTAGCCCATTCTTGTTGCTCTAAAATTTCAGTCAAGACAGAGGGACTATCAGGTGTCTCACACGGAACTACAACCTTCGCAATGTTTTCCAACTCAACCTTATGGGGTACCCTAGCATCACAGTTTACCCCATTCCCTTTGATCAAAATACTTTCCAATACTAATAGTCTGATGATGTAACTTTGCTACTGTGATTAACTCAATTTTGTCAATCGCATCCTGTGTGGGAATATATGTCTCAATTCTGCTCAACATTTCAACCTGCTCTGAGTTAGGCTTCTCTCCTTTGTGTGGTTTGTTCGTAGTTTGTGTTTCTTGTGTTGTCATCTTAACATGCGGATGGAAAAAGCAAGGTGGATTTTGGCAATTAATATGCATGTTCTCTGTTTTATTTGGCTGGGGCTTTCCTAAAGCTTCGTGTGCCAACATGAAACTCTCTTAACTTGTTTAATTTTCCCAACATCCACGCCATTGACCCTTTCATCTCCCTTATGTATGGCAAAGTGGGCATATTCGCGCCGCTTATCCAAAAGGTTAAGAATTTGCGTCAACCGGGGAAAGGTTTGGCAATTCTGCTCATTCAGATCGAGCATCGTTTCATCATTGAGATCATTTTCTAGAGTACCTATTGGCGCTTTTTGGGTATCCATGTCTAAGTGAGCTTTACAAGACCCATCAAGTGGGTCAAACTCTCCATACTCTTGGTTTGACCATTCTTTGTGACCTCTGCAACTGGTGGCGAATAAGCCATCCCACTCAGCTTAACCCAAACACGAACCTGTCAGAGGAGATGGGATTGCAACGCAAGTCACCATCCTTGTTACAGTGTAAGTGTACAAAACATCTATCTTCTGGGTGTGGAAACTGGAGTAGATGGCCCCGAAGACAGGCACACGCATCTATCAAGTTCCGCCATTATGACTGGTGGTAGCATAGAAACATCTGCAATATCCTCATCTGGCGTTTAGTTTGCATTGTATCATCTTCAATATCGTGAAGCCCATTTAGTTCACTTAAAAAGAGCACCTTTTCATCACTTGTTATAAGCTGGGACATTTGTCATTGGTTACCACAGCTTTTGCTCTTCAATGTGCAGTACAGAGGTATTATAGGGCAATTTCGATAGTAACAGGATTATTGAGGGTACCGTAAAGGTGAGCTCTGAAGGCAAGGGCTCTAAATCTTGTTCTACTATCATATTAGTCTCCATTAACTCCTCTGTACATTGCGGCAAGGAGATCACATTCTTTTTTATTACTGGGCATGTCGGGCGTTTTCCATTTCTAAGGCTCGTTTCCATTTTGATATATCTCTTCACGGCACCAACACTATTTACCCCACAAAGGAATCAATTGAAGAAGCACAGATCTACTGTGCTTTTCTTAACGATATACCAAGGGCTCTTATCACCTCAATCATACAAATATCTCCCACTCCTGCAACCACTGTACCTGTGTACAGCCGTCACTTGCAACCAATTTAGGCAAGGGGCTCAAAAGGCGTGCAGGCCCGCAGTCACCCCTAATGCACCGCACACATAATGCACACACTAGTGTTTTATGTGCCGACACTTGTAGCCAAATTCGCCAAGGGTTCAAAGGCACACCGGCCTGCAGTTATCCCAATTATGCCACATCTCTCTGGTGCACATACTTGCTTTAGTAACCAATACTTGGTGACAATTTGGCATGAAGCTCAACAGCTCTCCGTCACGCAGTCACTCCACTGCAACCAAACTCGAAACGCACCGGCCAGTAGTTTATATTCGACCCTATCACCCAAGTTCACCGGGGGTTCAAAGGCACGCCGGCTTGCAGTCCCCCCCACCAATTGTACTTCACTCCTGTAGTGTACGTGCCTGCTTTAAGTAACGCCCGCTTTTTGCCACTGTAGCATGGGGCTCAACGGGAGGCATGACAAAGTTAATAATCTGGGACGCGGCAAACAGCCCGTGAGGGTCCCGCTGCACAAGGCAGTGCCATGATGGTACGGGAGGGGGACCACACACTCCGCTCACCTACTTGCCAGCTGGAAAAGGCACAGGCAGCCAGTGTACTTTCAATAATAGAGAAGGAAACCCCAAACTCACGGCTAAGCGTTCAACTTTTGCTACAATACCTTCTTAGGCAAACACAGTTAAACTGTAGATTATCACAAAGTGCTACCATCACAATCCTCCATTAATTTTTAGGAATTCAATTTTACTTTGAGAGGATTATTTACCCAACGGCACATACTATCCTTATCCCAAACAAAGACGTGCACAGATCTTTCCAACAAAGATAAATAAGTCATGTCATATTATATTGGCTTTCACTGGACTTTAGATTACAACTAAAACGTGCAGTTGCTTTGAGAATTTTCTAACAACCAATTTATGAGTTTATTCTAAAGCAGTTATGCATTGCGTTACAGATTCAATGCCAGAATGGTGGCAATATCCTTCAGAGGAACCGCTGTTACACTCAGCGGGGAAACACGCGTCGACGATTAGAGAACAATCTTTATGTTAGCGAACACCCCTCTATGGTACATTAATAGAGGTGTAAAGACCATTTAATTTATTCTTTACATATTAGTATTGGGGAACACACCTCTATGACAAATAAATGGAAGCCAACAAGGCTGAACTAAAACGCATAAGACTATGATTTGTTTTGATGACCATTAGCAACACAGCACTTACAAGAGCGTGCAAAGGAGAAACTACAGACTACTCGGGCAAGGTAGCCCAAATCAAATTTATGAGCAATCAAGAGTACGTGTTAAAGACAATATGAATGAACTGTGCTAAGATACAACTTATAGAAAATGCCCAATATGAATGAACTGTGCTAAGAACAGAAGCAATCAACCAACCAAAAAAAAAAGATTCAATCAAAAGAATAAACTACATAATTGGAGCAATTTATCGGATCTCAATTGTTTCATTCTTACTGTTTCCTAATACTGGACAGCCTCCATTTATAGAGATCTGAGTGCGGCCTTTATAAGAAAACAATCACCAAAAAATACAATTTTTCAGCGAAGTAAGGAATCGCTCCAAGTTGCAAAAAGGCTGTAGGTTGTGTCTTCTATTTGTATACTTTCGATAACAGAGGATTTGGCCAATAGGGGACCGGGGGGGAGGTCACAGGAGGCCGACATTAAGTTAAGAACCTGGGACGCGGCCATGATGTTACCAGGGAAGTGACAGAAGGGGCACCACACACATCGCGCTCACCTGCTTGCCACCTGGAATAGGCACAGGAAGCCAGTGTACTTTCAATAATAGAGGATTTGGCCAATAGGATCTGCTGCTATCGGCAAACCTTTCGCTTCTGCAAAGGGTCATAAATGTGAGACGGACAACTTTGTGAAGTTTTTCCAAAAGATTCAATTTTATTAACTCAAAGGGGTGATAAATGCCTCACTATCTCTACCATGACGTGGATTTTGCAGATTTCCCAAGCGCAAACAATGAAACTGTTGAAAGCTGTATGTATGTATCATGATTTTCACACATTACTGAAAGGGTGACCATTCTGGCAAAGGGAAAAACCTCCATACCAAGTGTGCATTGCATGCTCAGAAGAAATTAACGTTTGCATTACTAGCACAGACATGTTTGACAAAGTGGTGGTCATTATGTTCCCAAAATGCAGTTTGTTTTTATGCAAAGCAGCCAGCATCCTCTATTCAGGGCATGCACATCATTGCACGTACATCTGCGCCACCTATTCCTGCCCACACCACTGACACTCCAGCCCCACCCACACCACTGCCAATACACCCCCCTTTATAAAGTGCAATAAGGAAAGAAGCACATTTTGTTCTACTTACATAACCACAGACAACCACTACACTGCCACAAATATGACCGCGAAAGCTTCAGCTGCAACCACTGACAACCACTACACTGCCACAACTGCTGTGTGTGCCCCGTCCTCTGGGTAGGCACTGCTTGCACCTGCTGTTGGACTCCTTCCTCTGGTTAAACTCTCTGCTCCCACCTGTGCTTGCTGCCTTCCTCTTGACAAAGCTCTGCTGAAACCTTCCTCTGGGTGAACGATGAAGCATCTCTGGGCAAAGAGCATGGGTCAAGTCATAGGAGGGTGGAAAGCTCTAAGGATAGGGGTGGCTTGGGAGGATGCCCGATCCTTGTGGTCCATAGCACCAGAGAGTTTGTCTACAGGGGAGGAGGAAACAATCTGAGAGCTTTGGGAAGACAATTGCATGGAGGATTTTGATTTTTTTGGCGACCTTCTTTAACAGGGTAGCGGGGTGTGTTTAATTAGTTCTTGCATTTTCGGTCACGTCGATGGAGGCTTCAGCCTGCATTGCGTGAACGGCCCCATTTTTGAGTGGAAATGTTTGCAGGACTTGGAAGGCTTTTCGGGATGGTCCCTAGGTAGACAGTAATTGTATGTCCTTCTACAGGAATTTTCTATGGCAGGTAGGGCAACATTTAAAAGGATTTTTTCATCATAAAAGGAAAGGGCAGTTAGGCGAGAAAAAGGGAAAGGGGATAGCAGAATATGCATTCTATAAAAGGATGGTGTAAAAAGACCTCCCTCTTCTGTCTACTGTAAGGACCGAGGCCCGAAGAGGTCCGTCAAAGTAGCGTCTGGTAGTCCATGAAGTCGACCATGGAGTTCTCCGTCGAGCAGTTTGATAACGCTGCGGCAAAAGCAGACAGTAAAGAAAAATCTACAAATAAACTTTTAACTAGTCAAAGACATCAGCCTGGAAAGTAACTCTGCAACTTGCGATGGACCATGATGGCGGAAAGAAACAATCTGAGGGACCCTGACACGTGACGGACCATGGTACATTACACGTCACACTAGGGAAAGTATCACTAACACGCTCTGTCGATGTCGGTTTGACAACAAATCTTGTAACACTCTGCGACTACCACTAGATGTCCGACTATGGAGAGCATGATGTCCAACTATGGCGAGCATGTGATCTAAGCAGATCCAAAAGCCTCAGAAGGGATACATTACTCACCGTAATCGAATTTCTGATGCTTCCATCTGCTTAGATTCACATGCTGTGCATAGGCAGACATCTAGTGGAAGCTGCAGAGTATTACAGTTTGTTTTTCGAAACTCGAAAATGGGAGTCGACACAGGGCGTGCCAGTAATATTATCCTTAGTGTGACGTCCACTGTACCCAAGATCCCTCACGCGTCTAGGATCCTCAGATTGTATTTTTTCTGACATGAGGTAGCATGAGGAGCAGCGTGAGTAGATAATCCAAGCAGATCGATAGAAAGGTAAGACTACAAGCAACCATGCGCCTTCTCTCAGAGGGGAGGAAGGGTGGGTCGCATGTGAATCTAAGCAGATACAAGCATCAGAAATACGATTACGGTGAGTAATGTATATCCCTTCTGAGGCTTGTGGAATCTGCTTAGATCACATGCTGTGCATAGATTAGCGAGCAGTACCTGAAGGAGGTGGGATGTGAGAAGGGTCATGAGCAAACAGGTGTCTTAGAACCGCTTGTCCCACTTGTGTATCTGCCTTGGAATGGGTGTCAATGCAGTAATGCTGAGTAAGTGTGAATAGAGCTCCAAGTAGCTGCTTTGCAAATGGTGTCAAGGGGTACATTTGCAATGAAAGCCAGAGTGGCCCCAATGCCTCTAGTAGAGTGGGCTCTTGGCGTAAAAGGCAGAGTTCTTTCAGAGAGTGAGTAACACAGCTGGATACAGTTAATAATCCACTTCGAGATGGCACCTTTAGTGACACGATCCCCCTCTCTGCCTGTAGCTACGGAGACAAACAGTTGATCTGTTTTCCTTAGCGGTATGGTTTTATATACATAGTAGAGGACCGCCCTACGCACATCTAGGGTTTGTAGTTTCACCTCAGCCGAGCTTTGAGGGTCCTGGAAGAAAGCCGGAAGCTCGATGGACTGGTTTGCGTGGAATTTAGATATAAATTTAGGTGAGAACCTAGGGTGTGTGCGTAAAACCAGTTTGTCTTTATGGACTGTAAAGAAGGGATCCGGCACTGACAGAGCCTGAATTTCACGGACCCTTCTTATAGAAGTAATAGCTACTAAGAAGGCCGTTTTATAAGTCAGGTGTTTGAGGCTGCTTTTATGCATGGGCTCGAAAGGGGGTCCCATGAGTTTAGATAGCACCACATTAAGGTCCCACCCTGGTGGTGGGTTAGAAATAGGAGGGTGAAGTCTCTTTACTCCTTCCATGAAGGCTTTAACTACTGGTACTTTCCACCACGAGACCTTGTTATGGGAAGTGGTGTATGCCGACAGGGCTGCCAGGTGTACTTTCAGTGAGTTAAAAACCAATCCTGTGTCCAGCAGGTGGAGCATGTATGTAACAATAGTGGAAGGAGTGCAATCAACTGGGTTGATTTGTCTACTCTGGCACCACATAACGAATCTCTTCCACTTGTCAAAGTAACAGTGCCTTGTGTTTGGTTTCCTAGATTCCTTTAGGATGTCCATACACCTCTGTGGTAAATTGAGATGTCCAAACTCTATGACCTCAGGAGCCATGCTGCCAGGTTCATTGAGTTGGGTTGCTGGTGCACTGTTTGACCTTGGTGCTGGGACAGTAGGTTGTACCAGACTGGAAGTTTGATGGGCTCGCACACCGTCATCCTGCGTAGGTGTGGGAACCACGGTTGTCTTGCCCACATGGGAGCAACTAGGACGAGTGTCATCGACTCTCTGTTCATCTTGTTCACCACCTTCCTGATGAGGAGTTGGTGGAAAAGCGTACGCAAACATCCCTGACCAGTTCATCCACAGGACGTTCCCCTGGGAGTCTGGTTGGGGGAACCTGGATGCAAATCCTGGGCATTGTCGGTTTTCCCTTGTGGCGAATAAGTCTATAGTGGGGAAACCCCACTGAGAGAAGATATCTTGTACGACCTCTCTGTGTAGAACCCATTCGTGTTCCTCTGGGAGGGAGTCTCTGCTCAGAGCATCCGCTAGGGAATTGAGCTCCCCTGGAACATGTTGTGATGACAGGAAGATGTTCCGTCTGAATGCCCATATCCAGATTTTCTGGGCAAGCTTGGACAGATTTGGCGAACGAGTCCTTCCTTGCTTGTTCAAGTAGAACATGGCTGTTGTGCTGTCCGTCCGGATTTACACTGACAAGTTTAGTAGGTGGGGCTTGAACGCTTGAAGCGCTCTGAATACTGGCAGAAGCTCTAGCAGGTTGATGTGGTTCTTGGCCACCGAGGGAGACCAGAGACCCTGAGCTGTGTGGTGAAGATGGTGAGCTCCCCACCCAGTCAGACATGCATCGGTAGTGACTACTGCCTGTACTTCGGTATCGTAAAAGGGTTTTCCCTGTGCAAGATTCTCTCTTGTCCACCAGTGAAGGCTTTGTACTAGTGTTGGCGAAACGACCACTAGATCGTCCCACTGACCACTTGCCTGAGACCACTGTTTCGCCAACCATTCCTGCATGGGACGCATGCGCAGGCGCGCGTGGGGGACCAGGTAAATACATGACGCCATCATGCCCAGTAAACGCATTGCTTTGCGTACCGTTATTTGGTGATCGGACTGATATTGCGGAATTTGCCATAGTATATTCCAAATTCTTTCCTCTGAAGGAAAGGTCAACCCCTCTTGAGTGTCTAGGATTGCTCCTAGGAACTGTTTGGAGGTGCTTGGCACCAGGCTTGACTTTTTCTCGTTGATTGAGAAGCCTAATTCGTGGAGGAGGTCGATAGTCCTTTGAATGTTTGTCCTGCAAATTACTGGGGTTTCCCCCATTATGAGCCAGTCGTCCAGATAAGGGTACACCAGGATTGCCTCCCTGCGTAGGTGTGCAGCCGCCACCGCCAGTACCTTGGTGAATACCCTTGGTGCCGAAGCTATCCCGAAGGGCAGTACCTTGAATTGGTAGTGCCGACTGTCCACCTTGAAGCGCAAGTACCTTCTGTGCGCTGGGAACATGAAAATATGAAAATAGGCATCTTTCATATCCAAGGTTGCCATATAATCACCCTTTTTTAGGAGGGGGATTACCTCTTGTAGCGTAGTCATACGAAACTTTTTGGGCTTGACATACTTGTTTGCAGGCCGTAAGTCCAATACTGGGCGCATGGTCAAATCTTTTTTTTGGCCCAAGGAAGTAAATTGAATAAATACCCTTGTTTACCTGGTGTCCCGGGACGGGTTTTCTAGCAAAATGGCGATCTCCTCGAGGAGAATCTTCTGATGTTCTAAAGTGTGTACTCTTTGTCGTGGAGGATGGTTCCGGGGACGCTGCAGTAGTTCTATACAGTACCCTGAGGATACTGTTGACAGCACGCATCTGTCTGATGTGATCCCTTCCCAAGGCTGGGTGAAGTTGGCAATGCGCCCCCCTACTGGGGTTGCGTGAGAAGGGACCCTGAACTGAGCGTCACTGCTTTGGTGGAGGCGTGCCGCCTCCTTTGCTGGGGCTGCCTCTGCCTTTACCACGTCCTCTCCTATTACCCCTGCCGTAACCCTGGGTAGACTGTTGGCTGTTCCACTGTGTACCCTGCCTCTGGGAATAGTTAAATCCTCTCTGGGAATTTTGGCCGCGTGGGCGACGAAAATTACTATTCCCTCTCTGGTTAGGGGGTTTATTGGTTAACTGGCCAAGGGACTGGAGTGTCTCGTATTCGTCCTTGGCATTCTTCAGTGCGTCCTCGACCGCCTTACCAAACAGATCGGCTTCCACCGGTTTGTCCAATAATGATGCCTGGGTTTCTGCCTTAAAACCAGACTGCCGTAACCACGCATGTCTCTTGATAACAGTACCTTCTGCTATCAATCTGCCTGCGTTGTCCGCGGCGTCAAAGGTTGCTTTTAAAATGCATCCAGACACGGCTATACCCTCTGAGGAAATCAGAGCTAACTGGCCCTTTAAGGGTTCCGGAGCAGAGGCTATGAGTGCCGCGACTTCTTCCCACTGATGGCAGTTGTAGCTGGCCAACAGGGTGGTGGAGTTTGCAATCCTTGCCTGATAGGCGGACGTTGAGGCTACTTTCCTGCCGAAACCATATAGTTTTTTGCTCTCCTTGTCTGGAGGAGCTTCGGACGATGACAAGGGAGTTCCAGCCCTCTTACGAGTGTTAGTGACAACCCGGGAGTCTGGCTTCAGATGTCCTCTTATATAGAGAGGGTCAGACTGGGCTGCCATGAAAAGTTTTTCAACTCTGGGATTGACTGCTCTGGTGAGGTTTGGGTTCACCAGGGACGGGTCTATTCTCCGCTGAAGAGACTTGAGGATAGGGATGGTCTGGGCAGCAGGCCTCCTTTCTCCCACTAACTCTTCTGCAAAGTCCCTCTCCTCCTGGACACCGTGGGTGTCAATATGGAAGTGTTCTGCTGCACGTGCGAGAACCTCGTTCAGGAGGGGTTGGTTATCGACAGGGGAGTCGGTAACCGGGGCTTCCTTCTCTACCGGGGAATCTACTCTGTAGGTTTCAGGGTCTTCCTCTCCCTCTTCTTGGTCCTCAACGTCCCCATAGTAGCCCGTCCAGGTTTGCTCTTCTACCACGGCCAAATCTTGGTCCTCACCAAAGGAAGACTCTCCTTGATACAGTGAGTATGGCCGTGAGTATGGTTGTACCTCGAAGGGGTCTGTAGACCTCATCGGTGTCTCAAACCGGAGCTTCTTACTTGGGGGGATAGGATCATTAGAGCCTGAGGGTGTAGCCCCTTGTGGATCATAAGAAATGAAGTGGTCTGGATTTTTATCGTAAAAGTCTGCCAAGGAAGACATCCTTGACATGACCCTATCTATGTCATCACTGGACCATTTTTTGTAACTGGGAATGACTCTCTCAGAAAGTTTTGGAGATTTATCTTGAGTAGATTTGCTCTTTGAAATATCAGCAGACCTGGTCTTGTCTGCCTGTTTAGGAGGAGAGGAGTGTTTTACAGGTGTGGAAGAGTGCAGAGGCTGCTTCTTCTGCCGTTTTTTCCCCCTCCCCGTGAGTGGAAAAGTGTTTTCCCTGTCCCTTTGTGGCTCCGGAGGTTTTCGACGCCTGGCGTCGAGGATCGGGGGTAGAGTCCCTGTCCTTCGAACGTGGGGCCGTGCTGATCTTGTCTGCGGGCTCCAATTCCTGGAGTGCGCGGCCTGGGGGTGGAAGTCGTCTTCCGACGATCGAACTTCCGTTAGCCTAGGGAGCGAGGCACTCTTGGCAAGAGTGGATGATTGCCTGGAGTCATGCAGCGATCTCGAACGCCCAGAGGACACCGATTCGGACCGTTCTGTTTGTGCCTCTTTCCGAGTACTCGACGTCGTCGAGTCTCGGTTGGACTTCGTGTGTTTAGTGTGGGTGGTGTGTGAAGCGCCTGTGTCGCCGGGGGTCTTCCCCATAGCCGCCCTGTCGGACGACCTTCCGAGGTCCGGGACCTGCGCTCGGCTGTCTTTCGACGCTGTAATGCCCTCGCCGTCCGAAAGCACGGCGTCGCTGCCATCGCTGAAGGCACCCTACGCTGCCATGGCCGCCTGCCTGGCGTGGTGGGCCCAACGCTTCGAACGGTCCTTAAGTGTCTTAGGTTTAAACCTACTACACGCTCTGCAGTTCGCTTCAGGGTGGTCCCTCGGCAAGCAGAGATTGCACGTGGCGTGCCTGTCGACCCAAGGGTATTTGCGATTGCACTTGGGGCAGAATTGAAAAGGGGTACCCTCCATACGCACCTTAAGGCAGCCGGCTGTTAAGTGTAGGAAATGTATAAGGTGTACCTATATACCAAGAGTGTAGAGTATGTACAACCCCCCACTCTCCCTACTTGCAGGGCCGAGGCCAGAGGCCTTCCAAGGCACGGGCCGAGGCCAGGGGCCTTCCGAGGCCCAAATCCGTCGTGCAGCAGCCGACGGTCGATTTCTTCTCCAGCCGGTGTCGAGTGTCGAAGTTCGACATTGGGATGGGGAAGGATGTCAATAAATCAATATTTTAGCAAAAGTATGTTTAAGGCCAGGGGACTCCGCAAAATGCTTCTGACCAGTATGGCGGAAAAAAACAATCTGAGGATCCTAGACGCGTGAGGGATCTAAAATAGGAAGTAAAATTACTTCAAGCAAAATATAAAAACCGAAAACGCAAGGCCCTTGCATGTATCCACGCTGCTGCATGGATATGTTGGAGGCAATAGTACAGGCTGAACAGTGCCACAGAAAGAAGCTCTACTACTATTGATAATGACCAATCTGAAGATGAACATTAAAGTAAAAGTGAATTTTTTAATGTGCATAAATTTCTAGCTGCAAAGAAATATGAATTACAAAAAGTGAGTTAAAATATATTTTACTCACCTAAAAAAAATTTAAAAAAATACTCCTACTAGGAATGGGATTTACATCTTTAGAAAAAAATCATACAACTTCAAAAACTAATACTCCTACTTCAAAATCATATCTGCAGGTCGTGACCTGGCAGGAGGCCAATGGGGGTGTAATCCCTGTGAGCTCTTCAGCCCTGTGATGAGAAATCAGCATTAAAAATCCAATTTGAACACGACTTGAAGCCATTAAACCTGGGTTAGCATTGTAAATCCTTGAGCACCCTGCAGATCGGATCTCCGGTTTCGCCGACTCAGAAAACGCGGTGGAATCAATACGGGCATGGAATCCTGGCTCAGGGAAAAAATAGCACCTGTTGGCAGTAATTAAGTACCATGACCTGGAGGGTCATTGGACTTGCATCCTGGTGAACCTGGCTCTGTTTGAGGTGTCGGACGGTGCCAGGGCTAATGATCCGCTGCCCAGGTGTGGAGCCTGGAGCAAAGAGCAGTGTAGCGGCCCGTTTGGCAGTCGTGGTGTAGTCCCAGGAGTGCAGGGATCCACGCGGGAGGGTGTGCTAGTGAGCGTGGCCTCACTACTGGAGGAGCGAGCGGCAGCCAACTTGGCTTAGCCCACCTCAGTGCGGGATAAGTCCTCGTCTCCCCCGGCGGATTGTCAGGCGGAGTAGCTGGAGCAGCTCCCTGGGGAAGCAGAAGCCAGGCTCTGCTGCAACAACTGTGGAGCCGGGTTGAGCGCCGACGGCTCTGGGGTGCAGGTTGGCAGTGAGGGACGGCAGGTCTTGGGCTCACCTGGGGTGAAGTCTACCTCCCCTCGGGGCCTGTGCCCAGAAGCAGAGCGGGTGCAGTGGTGTACTACCTCCAGCACAAAGATTCTAAGAAGCGGTTCTGGAGTGGTCTCCAAGTCTGCAGCAGGTACGGCACGTATGCCGCAATGGGAAGTCATCCGGTCTGACTTTGGCGGAGTGCATTGCTATACTAGTAAGAGGCAGCACGCACCCCATAGTAGCAGTTGAGATTGCAGCTGTGAGAGGGAGTGCAAATTCTTTTAAAGTGATAGGGTAACCCCCATACCACACCTTATCCATTATTAGGGGTGTGAGTGTGCATTTACTCATCTCGTAGAGCCTTGCCTCCCGTCTGATGGGCTGGATCTGGGACTATGCCCCTCCTCTGCTGATGGTGTCGGTGAGAGCACAGTGACTAGAGTAGAGGCTTGACCTGGAGTGAGGGGCCCTGGTAAGAGCGTCAGCTTTCTGCATCTGGGGAAGTCCCCTTTGGCCCAGAGTTGACGTTGCACCATATTTTCCCTCACGTTATGGTTAGCTGCAGCACCTCTCCCCGCTTCGCTCCATCATACATTTCCAGGCACAGGATGAAATGGGGGGGAAAGCAAAAGAAAAACCTGAAACCTCAATTAAGGAGATGCTCAAACGGGGGAAAAAAATCAGCCTCTGATCCGGCGCCTACAGTGCCTGCCGCAGATAACCCGCAACCGTCCATTAAGGGCGACATTCTACGCCTGTTCCAATCAATACAGAAGGAAATGCCGTCAACTTTGCAAGAATTAAAGAGCTCCTTTCAAGACTTAACCCACAGTGTGCAGCAAAACGAAACCATGTTGGAGGATCTTGAATCCGCCTTCTGCGACCAAGCGAATTCCCAAGATCAGCAGGAACAGCAGGTGGCAACGTTCAAGGCATATAGGCACAACCCGGAAGAGAGACAGGAGGACGCTGAAAATCTGTCTCGCAGAAACAACTCGCATATGAGAGGGGTGCCAAGGGAAATCAAAGATCAGGACCTGGAGGCCTACGTCTGGGGGTTGCTTCATGAGATACTGGGGCATGCTGAAGTTGTCCTCACACTGAACCAAACGCACAGGGTTTACTCCAACCTCTAGATGAGGCAGAATCTCCTTCCGAACTTCTTGGTGAGGGTCCACTTCTTTAAAACCAAGAACATCATTTTCTAGAAGTCCAGGGGGCTGTGAAATCTAGACTATAGAGGGTCATCTCTTCAATTGTTCCAAGACCTCTCCCAAGGCACGATCCAACTATGCAGGCTAATGAGGTCATTAACTGACTGGTTATTGGAGAAAGGAGTGTTACAGGTGGGGATATCCGTTCCGAATCATGTTTCAGTTTAATGAAATTTAACATCAATTTACATCCCTCCGGGCAGCTGTCGACACTCTGATACCAGAGTCAGACATACATTTACCTGAAGCTGGACCTCACAAGCCCCAGTCTGCCCCTTGGTCCTAAGCGAGTTCGAGGAAGGGAAGGAGGCGACACCAACAGAGGCCCTCATTAGATAGAAGAGAACGGAGCAGAGTCTCAGGAGACACCCATCTAATATGTGCATGGGCGAGTGAGGAGCGGTGTCAAAGAATGTTCGTTCGCATTAAAGGACTGTCGAATACCCAAGGCTCGGATTAAGTGACAGACACAGTGGTTGCTGGGGTTGAGTTGTGCCACTATACTTACATTCGGTTACGATTCGAGGGGCATTAGAAGTGCATGCCCTCAGGCGATTTGTCCCGATGTTACCCTACACATCCAATATCGTTATGTTTGGTGCTATGCATGCTGGGCTGGTGTTTTGAGAGTTGCCTTACGGTGGGCAGTAGTCACGACTGGTTCGGGTTGGGGGAAGGGACCACAGACTTCGAATATGGTTGTGCATATTATGTACGTTACTCAATGTGGAGTGAGTAGTTTGCCGAGCGTATCACGATCACCGACGTGAAAATGGTTTCAATTAATGTTCAAGGGCTAAACTCTGAGGAAGTGGAAAAGTGTGCTCGCCAAGCTGGTAGACAAAGCGGACATTGCTCTACTCCAAGAGACTCATCTGATGCAGCAGGACTGGCCGAGGATGTAGTCTCGCTGGTTCCTGCATCATTATTTTGCCTCCTCACCCTTTGAAAAAGCAGGGGTTGCTAACCAGATTGCCAGATCCTTACATTTTGAAAAGTTAACGGTTGTGAAAGATGGCCTGGGGAGGTACAGTGGGCTGAATTATGTATAGCAGGAAAGGACCTCAACGCGTTGTCTATATACAGGCCTAACCAACAGCAAGACCAGTTCTATGCCCCGCTGTTCCCTTGCCTGGCGCAGTTTCAACGGGGTGAGCTAGTAGAGGGGGGACTAGGGGGGATTTCAATGTGGTATTGGATGGAGGGTGGAATATATTTGACTTACGTCCCTGGCGGACGCCTCTAAGGCAGTCTCCCTTAAAACAGGCTATGACTGACATGCATATGTAGACGTGTGGCGGCATCTCCTCAACATGATTATTCACATTTCTCACATGTTCCCCGTACTTACTCCGGAATGGATTTTTTGTCATCTGGCCCTTTGCTTGTGGAAATCACATCTACCACAGTAGCATCGATCTCAGATAATTCGCCCATCAACCTGCAACTAGACGGCTATTGCCAGGGGAGGAGGAGGAGGAGGAGGAGGAGGAGGAGGAGGAGGAGGAAGGGGGGGGGGGGGTTTATGGGCAGAAGGAAGTCCACAGGGTGAAAGCTGAACGACTCCTTGTTGGCACCACCATTTCAGATAGAATCACACAATATTTTCAAGATAATCTCACAGGGGATGTCTCAGTATGCGGGTTATGGGAGGCTTTTAAACCCACACAGAGGGGAGCTAATTAGCATAGCCTCAGCACAAAATAAGCTTCCTTCAACCCAACAGATTTGGCCAGAGGAGATGGTCAGAGAGTGCGAAATTCAAATACATAATTGACAATGAGGGTAGTAGGTTCAAATATTTTTAATACCACATCCATCTTCTACAAGCTCTAATTTGCATTGCACATGCCATAACAAAAGCAACGGTTTTACATTAGTAGAGAAAAGAACAAGTGATCATTTTAGTTTAGCAGCTTGGTTGAGCTGTGTCTGTCTCCCCTTCCCTTCCCGTCCCTCCCCTCTCCCCTCTCCCCTCTCCCCTCTCCCCTCTCCCCTCTCCCCTCTGACTCCCCCTCCCCCTTCCTCCTCCCCCCTGGGGGTAAAGCATGTCAATTGCTTCCACACAACTTCAAACTCCATTATATAACTGGGCTTCTGAAGGGGTAAAGCAGGTCACTTGCTTGCACACACTCTTAACTGTGCGCATGTATTTTAGTGCTTCCTGTCCTTTGACTGCTTGTCAGATCTAAATGGTGTAAAAGCATCTCCTGACCTTGCTACATACCGTTTAAGACAGGAAGTTGCCAGCTGCTGATGGGTTTCTCTGCAGGAAGGGGAAGATACGATTTCCTGATCATCACCTTTGGCTAAAGCCAAGAAACAAGTGTGTGTGTGTGTGTGTGTGTGTGTGTTCTTTGTTAAAAACACATGCGTTATTTATTCAACAAACTATATTATCTGAAGCAAGTGTCTGCTTTTGTCCCTTGTCAACAGCCCTTACATTATGTGGAAGCATGTGCCTTGTATTCAATGAACATTTGTAGCCTCTTGCTGTGGCCATCGACTGTTTCATCTGTAAAGTCGTCTGATCTGTGACCAACTGTCTTACCAGGCTTGTTGTCCATAATCCACAACACCCCCCTCAAGGGAGTTTGTCACAGATCAAAGATTTGTAGCTCAGTGAAGTCATTAATACATCTACTGGTAGCCACATTTACATAAAAAAAGGTTGTCGATATTGGTGGGAAAACACAATTTAAGCATTCATATCTTAGCAAATAATTAGTGCATGCAAAAACCTAACATGAGTTGCTTGATAAATTGCTGAGCTCCTAGAAGCATGTTGTGTGCTATACACAATAAAAATCAGCAGCTGCATCACATTTCAAATAGTTAGCACTAATTGCCAACACCAGCATGAATGGGGGGCGTGGCTAAGCGAGCCATGGCGTAGACTCGTTCTCTGGGAGGCTCCTGCTGATCAGAGTCTGATCCGATTAAGAAAAGTGTTAAAAGGTGCCTGCAATCCCCGAAATTGAAAGCAAATGCGTGTGAATGTACACAGCAAGAAAAGCGCGAGCATAATTAGTAAGAAAAACGCACAAAACGGGGCTTCTAAGAAATGAGGACTCGCAGCTGACTAGACCAAAATGGCGGATCGACTTAACAAAGGGATCTAACAACAATCACCGTCTCATCACTTTCCCCAAAACCAAGATGCGGCTAAACTGAAGGCGGGAGACACACTTCACGATACATGAAGGTGCGGAGGCCTGATGACTGGAGATTGGATGCAAGCAATCGTGAGGAAGGCAGCTGAGAAACAAGGAAGGGACGGGCGAGTGGTCGCTGAGCCAGACGACTGTGTGCGCACCCTTGTCTTAGAGCCATTGGACAGTGGGACCTGGGAGCGCACCCCGGAGCAGAGAACAAGTCCCCCGGTTGGCCCGCGAGCGGGCTCCCCCCACCCCCGTAGCGGCTGCAAGCTTAGGAGACGCTACTGAACCGAAAGGATACATCGTCACACAGGACATTGTTCCTCTGTGGCTGGGAAGCACACAGGAGGGGCGGAGAGCCCGAACAACAAACTGGAGGCACTAATAAGGCACACGCAATAGGACAACTCGGCCAAGAGATACTGTAGCGTCCTTAAATGGATACATGAGAGGACACACACAATACTAGTTAGCTGGAACGATGACACAGGACTCTGGAGGCTTGTTGTGCTGTGGAATAAATGAGCACTGCTGGAAATACTGAGGTGGGGCTGGAGTGAGACTGCGGCTGTTTGGGGGCGCACACAAAAAATTGGAGCACGACACCGGCCACGGGAGGCACGCAGTAACCCATAAGAGCGCCGCGCCAGTAACCTCATTGGCACTCGAGATCGAGTAAGCCCTTGCCGGCCTGACAGATCATTCCTTGACTGTTGACCCCTTTAGTCCGTCCATACCACCTCTTGGGGCGGACTGCTCATGAAAACAGGTAAGCCAGGGGGACCCAACGTCAAACAGAAGCGGCGAACTGCAGAGGACACTACCCGCACAGTGAATAAAGGATCTCAGTAGCAGGAGCTAGCCCTACTTAAGGGCAGATCTTGACCAGCAGCCCCTAAACAAATAAGATGGCATCCAAACTGCCCAAAAGTAAAGGAAAGCAGTCCACCCTGGAGGACTTCGCCAAAACACCAAAGATGATACCAGGGGCCAGCGGAACAGGGCATGCGAGAAAATGAACAGGTGGCACCCAGCAACCAGCACATACTGGACGCAATTGACAAGCTGAAAGGAGCATGGGAGAGCAAAATGAGAACCGCTATCTCAGGTATTTGGATTGCAAACTGAAGACTCCCTCCCTACCCTTCAGGGTTCTGCGAAAGCCTTATTGGGGCAGGACATGATGCGCTGTACAAGTAACAAAGCGCCTCAGTCTGAAGGCGACAGTCAAAGCATAGTAATGCAAGTTACTTATTAAGAAAGAAGCATCTGACCCTTCTTATTTACCTATCCTGTTTTGTCACTCGTCCATCTTTTTTGCAAAAGGTCTAATGAACACGGCCTGCAGCGGTATTTCAGGCTATATTTTCCCTCTCTGGACAGAAAAAATACATGCAGTAGTGATTAACATACACCAAGTACAGAGTCCCTTTCCTCCCCTCTATGCTCGATTCTTTGTCGTTTTGACAACGAGATTCTTCCAATACATTTTTTCCAAAGAAAGTTCTAAACAAAATTATTGATATGTTCTGTTTTTATACCCCAAACCCCCTTCCCTATATTATAAACCCTACCGCAACCACCTCCCCCGCCCCTTGTAACCCCTTACCCAAACTCCCCCAAATATTTCAATGTTTTTTCAATGTATTTTTTCGAAACAAATTACATAGATAAAACACCCGTCGACAAATCAACGCGATACCCTACAACTATGGGGATATTCAATTATGACAGTACCAGAGCACTTTTTGTAGCACCAAAACATTCCTTTTTATTGTTACACGAGGGCCAGTGCACATACAGCCTTAGCATTGCCTTCCTAGGCACTGCGCATCACTCTTCAATTCAATCACCATGGTCTGTAGACAGTTAAGCAATTAAATGATACTTTTTAGGGGACAGCGGGTGGGTGTATGGAAGAAAGGAGACACTGGACAAGGAGTAGGTTAGTAAACATGGTGAGTAACTTTCTTACTCTGATGTCCCATTCACTTTCCTCCATACTTAGATTTCCAAGCACTTGAGAACTATTACTGGGTAGATGGATAAAAATTCCATATTTTGGAAAAGTTTGAGAACCGCCTGACAAAACCGAGCATCAGACCTACAACCAAGATCGAAGCAGTAGTGTCTGCAAAAATCAGAAGAAGCCCACGTGGCCGCTATGGCAATGAACTCCCATCTGATGTATTTCTGGGGAAAGCCACAGAGGCTGCCTTTCGCACACCAGAGGAGAATGGAGACCTTTTGGTGCCAGCAGGCCTTGAACAATATTAACTTCAGTGAAACAGGCAACTATACAAGATGAAATGTTAGATTTAGAAGCATGAACTCCTTTCTTTGAATTTCCAATTGTCACAAACAGTGCATCCCGTCACATCAAATGGCCCTTTCTGCATCGGACAGAGGGTTAGGAAAGAAAACTAGTTAGGTAATGGCCTAGTTGATGTGAAAATGTGTTACCAGTTTCGACAAGAAAGATGGATGTGTGTAAAGAATGAACATCCTTATGGAAGAATGTAATGGGTTCTTTGGCACAAAGTGCCTGCAATTCACTAACCCACCTCAGTGAGGCGATGGCAACTAGGAAAGCCGTCATCCAAAAAAGTAATTTAACATCAATAGTGGCCGTTGGGTCAAAGGGTTTATGGCATAAAGCATTCAGAACTACATTAACTCCTCTGCACGTATGGCAGTAGGACCCACGCTGGGCACCCCGAACTTCCTTAATTTGATAACAATTCCTCGGCTCTCTAGACAACAGGCAGAGCAGCTAGACTCTGAGATCACAGAGGAAGAAGTGGGGGAAGCACTGGTGCAGCTGCCATCAGGGAAGACTCCCGGCCCCAACTGTTTCCCAGTGGAGATATGGAAACGGTTGGGCTGGACACCAATGGGGCACATGCACTGCATGTTACTCTGCAATAGGGAGCTGGGTGTACTTCCCCTGGACCTCTGGAGGACATGCATTGTGGTAATTTCCAAACCTGGAAAACCCCCGGAACGCTGTGCCTCATATAGGCCCATATCATTAATAAACAGGGAAGCAAAAATCCTGGCCCGAATACTAGCTGAGTGTTCGGGGTAATCAAATCACTAGTCCACCAGACCAGTGTGGATTTATGCCAGGCAAATCCATGCGAATGAACCTATGCAGGGGTCCCGATTGCTCTAGACCGTGCATCTGAGATCCCGGACCAGTTGGCCCTCCTTGCGTTCGACTTCGAGAAGGCCTTTGACTCGGTGGGGTGGGAGGCTCTATGGGAGAACATGAGGCGGATGGAATTCGGGCAAGGCTTCAAGTCATGGGTCAAACTCCTCTATGCTCTACCCGAAACATTTGTAAGGGTAAACGGGAGATCATCCAGGATGCTCCTGCTGGGTCATGGGACCAGACAAGGCTGCCCCTTCTCACCTCTATTGTTCCTTCTTGCAATCAAACCTTTAGCGATCAGACTAAGAACAGATGTAAACTGGGCCGGGTTCACCTCGCTGAGGGGAGGAGAAGATAGAGTCTCGCTGTATGCAGATGACCTCCTTATACACCTCAGCAACCCAGTGGTCTCCTGCCCGATCGTGTCCCAGATTCTCACAGAATATCAACACTTTGGGGGACTCTGCGTGAATATGCAAAAACAATATACTTCCCTATTCAGGGAGATGATGCAGCGATCCCTGAACCTGGTCCATACCCTTTCTCGGTATTGGGCTTCACCAACCTGGGCATACAGGTCAGTTCGATGCTAGATGATTTCCTTAGACTTAACCTCCAACCGGTGGTTGATAGATTCACGAACAATGTTTCACACTGGTAGTCTCTCCCACTATCGCTATTGGGGAGGGCGGCACTGTTTAAGGCTCCTCTGTCCTACAGAATGCTCCACTTCCTATCCCCATAAAAACCTTTGTACCCATTGATAGGACTACGCACACTGCTCTGGGGTGGGAAGCAACCCCGCATTGTGCTCAGTACCCTCCAACGCTCAGTGTGGGAGGGTGGTATAGGATTATCGAATATTCGCATCTACTATTGGGCCACACAAACAGGGGTGGTAAATGAATGGCTGCACAGCGACCCAAGGCTCCCGCACATCCGGGTAGAAATGAGCGATGACAGCTCTTTTTTCCCCCCCTCCAAGTACTGTATGATGACAACAAGAGCCTGGTAGGGATACCAAGAATGTCACTCCATACCGCCGAGTTTGGGAGGAGATGCACCGACACACAGGATCGGGCGGCAGCCAAACACTGATCCAGCCCTTGTGGCACAACACATACCTCCGCGAAATACAGAGAATGGGATACTTCGGAACCTGGTAGAAGAGTGGTTTAGGCACACTGGCGGATATTATTCAAGAGTGGCGACTTGTAGACATTGAGACCCTGAAAGGGAAACATGGGTTGCAACCTATGGATCGCTTTAGACACGCACAGCTTACGCATGCCATCAATGACCAATTTCCGAACCTTGCTGACGTACCTGCCTGTTCCCCTCTAGAAACAAATGTTCTCCCAGACCGCATTCCTTCGAAGGTCCCCCCCACTCTTTATCAAGCACTCAACTCCTTTGGCACCAGGGAATCTACAAAACTGAAAAAAAAAATGGGAAAGTGACCGAGGCACATTAGAGGCAAAAGAATGGGTGGAGGCGTTGATGTCCCTATCACAAGAAATAGGTATTGATGCCAATTTGAGACTGATACAGCTACAAATATTACACAGTTCATACTACTCTAGAATATTGATGGCTAAATGGGGAAGGGCCAATGATGGGAAATGTCTCCGATGTAAAAGAGCAGAAAGCACCTTTTTTCACATGATCTGGGAGTGCAGAGTATTACAGGAGTTTTGCGCAGCGTGCATCACTAGACTCTCCGGGATAATGGGATCCCCAGTACCCAGAGAACCAAGACTGATACTACTGGGGGTGTGGGGAGAAACAGACTTCACCAAATATGAGAAAGCATTCCTTGGAGTGGCGCTAGGGGCAGGGAAGAGACTAACCGCTGCCACCTGGGGTTCTGCAGATACAATAAGCATGGACCGATGGTCCAACGAAATGAGCAGATGTGCCTCCCTGGAACAACGTATTACCACCACAAGGGGGTGCACTTGGAAATTTTCGGAAAACATGGAGGAAGTGGGGGAATAAGGACTGAGTTCAGAACACTAACAATGTCCTAGTGGAAGCGAGCGACCCTCACCCACTGGCAACCTTCTCCCCCTACCCCCTATCCTCCCGCAATCTGAGAACTTTGGTGCTCGACATATGGCTGATGAACTCAATTGTGTATATTGTTTTCTTATGATCCCGCTACCTGTGCTGCTAATGTACATTCATATTTTTTTCTTGTTCTATAAGACTTAATAAAAAGAGTTATAAAAAAAAAAAAGACAATAGTGTCTGCAAAAAGCCCCCGTAGCAGCCTTGCCTATGGTCTCCCAAGGGACATTTCTGCAAGGCAGCAGCAGCTGCTTTGCCACAGACCAAATGCGCATGAACGCGCCTTAGGCCTTGAATTGTATAAGCCTCTGAGATGCATGAAGCAATCCAGCGTGAGATAGGGAAACCGGCTTCAAAAGCATCTTTCGGATCACCGAAATTAACAGTTGTGAAGAACATCACATTTATTTTTTATTTTCAATAAAACCAAACAAAATAACACACATTACAACTGTTTAGGACGTACATAATCAGCATCAAACCATCACATTATACAGTAATTTTCCGTCCTCCCCCCCTCCCACCCCACAAACTCGAGCTGGCACACTCATGTCATCTACAGGAGCATTATCAGGTATCGCAGTGCTTGTGCACTCATCCGAGTCCTCTAATTCGTTATTGTTCTGGTGAGGGTTTGCCATAGAGGTCACCAATTGCCGCCAGGCCAACAAGGGCCCTACTTCCTCCTCTACCCCCCTAGTCCCCGCTTCAAACCAAACTACGGATTCCGCCTCCGCCCATCTGAGGAGGTCCGCCCACCATAGCTCCACCTTGGGTCTGTGGGCCGCCTTCCAGCCCATTGCGATCCTGCTCTTGGCCAGGATGTAGGCTAAATCCTTCATTTTGCTTATGTGCTTTAAATCCCGTGGTCTGGGAAAAATCCTGAGCATGCATGGCCAAGCTGATCCCACGTCCAGCTCCACTCCCCCACCAGCCAGTTTAGTTTTAATCTCATCCCAAAATCTGTGCACCTCCCGGCAAGCCCAGAACATGTGTAGCAGCCCCGCTTCCACCTCCCCACACCTGGGACATTTCTGCGTAGCCGAGCCTCCAAACCTTGCAATTTTCCCGGGAGTCAGATAAGCCCTGTGAGTGACATACTATTGGAGTTGTTGGAGTCTCGCATTCCGGGATACCTTTTTATGGTACCTTTGGGCTCTCTCCCATTGCCCATCTGTCATGGGTCCTCCTACTTCCTCCTCCCAGTCCTGCCTCAATTGAAGCAGCTCCTTCCCTGCCTTTGCTCTTAGAAGCTCGTATATTCTAGATATTTCGTGCCCGCCCTCCGAAACATCATACATCGTTTCCAGGGAGGCATCAGGGTCATCCGCTCGAACTGTCTCCGGCCAGCTCTCCCTAACCCGTTTCATGAGCCTAGCGTAGGTTATATACTGGCCTTTATGCACCCCTGTCTCTTCTTGCAACCTCTGAAATTCCAATGCCTCCCCTTCCTGCCATGTGTCCCCAAGGGTGGCCAGGCCTACTGGTTCCCAAGATCTACGGACCGCTTCGAACAGTTGTCATTCCTGCATAGTGCCACCAGCGGGGCCTGCTGAGAGAACGGCTCTATGTCACCCATCTTTCTCCACGTTCTGCGCCAAACCTCCCAGCCCAGCCTCAATAGCCGCCCTCTTCCCACAAGTTTGTTCTTTTGTAACCACACCACTTCATTCAAAAGGTATGGGGCCGAGTCTTCCCGCAGAAGCCTGGCTTCCGCCGAGTCTTCAGTCGACAGCCACCTGGCCACGTACAGCAGCTGCCCCGCCAGATAATAAAGCTCAAAATTTGGCAGGCCTATGCCCCCCTTGTCACATGGGTTCTGGAGTTTCCACAGGGCCAATCTGTTCCTGGAGTTACCCCATATGAAGCCCCTGCACAAGCTATGAAGTCTCACAAATAGGCTCCTGGGAATCAAAAACGGGACATTCACAAAGAAATGCAGGAGTCTAGGCAGGACCACCATCTTAAGCAAGGCCGCTCTCCCCATCATAGTCAGGGTCAATCTAGACCAAAACACCATGCTGTTCTTAACTCCCTCTAATGCTTTCTCCGTATTGTGTTTGTGCTCCGCCTCGATCTTGTGGTAAATATTCACTCCCAAATACCTAAATGTCTCCGTCTGCCATGGTATCAGCAGGATAGGCAGCCTCTGTAACGGGACATTCTTTTATCTACCCAAGGGGAACTGACTAGACTTCCTAGGGTTCACCGATATGCCCGAGAGGGTGGCATATCGGTTCATCACCTCTAGCACATACTGCAGGTTCTCCTCCGGATAGCGCAGATAAAGGAGCATGTCATCTGCCTACAGAGATACCAGGCGTCTACCACTTACTGTACTAATCCCCACCTCCCCGTATTGTTGCCTCAGACATATTGCCAACGGCTCTAATGCCAGAATGTATAGCATGGGTGACTAGGGGCATCCCTGTCTGGTCCCCCTGCTAAGTTGCCAAGCATCTGAGATTATGGATCCTGTTTTAACTCTCGCCACCGGGGTGCTGTATAACAACTGGACCCACCTGATATATCCAGGTCCCACTCCGTATCCCCTCAGGGCCGCTTTCAACCAAGGCCATCGCACTGAGTCAAAGGCTTTGACCGCGTCTAGCGACACGATAGCCAGCTCACCCGTATCTTCCTCAGTGTGGTCAATGATGTGGTGTAGCCGCCTATGGTTATCTGTAATGTTCCTGCCGGGGACATATCCCGTCTGGTCTGGGTGTATCAGCTTACCGATCACCCTCTTCAGCCTATTGGCCAGCACTGCCGCAAGTATTTTGCTGTCCTGATTCAGCATGGACAAGGGTCTGTAAGACCCACACTCCACGGCCGGCTTGCCTGGTTTCAGGAGTCGGATGATCATCGCCTCGCGAAGGGACAATGGCAGTTCCCCCTGCTCATAGGCCTCGTTGAACATGGCAAGCAGTGGCTGAAGCAGTTCCTGTTTGTATGTCTTGTAAAACTCACAAGGCAACCCATCCGTCCCGGGTGCCTTACACGTGGGCAAATGTTGGATCACCACCTCCAGCTCTTCCGAGGTGATAGGGGCCTCCAATTCTGCGCGTTCTAGGTCGTCCAGGTGGGCAGCTCTATGTCCTCTAACGTGTCCTGTATGTCTTGACCCCTATCCTCCCCTGCGTCCTCATAAGTGTCTGTAAAACTTGAGGAACTCCTCGTTCACCCCCTCCTGGGTATTACAGATGCGACCTTCCTCATCCCTAATCTCACTGATCACTGTGCGGGGGGTCTCACTCTTATGCAGCCAGGCCAGCAATCTGCGCGCCTTATCGCCCCCTGCGTGTAGCCTCGCCGTGTATTTCTTGTAATTTAGTCTACATAGCCTATCCCAGAGTCCACTGCAGGTTAACTGTTGGTCTTTTATCTTATCGCTATTCTCCCGGGCGGTATTCTCATGTCGTGTGAGACCCTCCAGCTCCCTTTCCGTTTCCTGAAGTTCCCTTTCGATGCCCCCCTGGAGCCCTTCAGATTTCGAAATGGCTACTCCATGAACCACCAACTTTAACGCCTCCCATACTGTTCCAACCGAGCGCACACTGTCGGTGTTTATATCAAAATATTCCTCGATGGCCTCCCTCAAATCCTCCCGGAACCCCTCATCTTGTAATGCCTCAGTCCTAAGTCTCCATGTCGGGATCCGCGCTGTGGGGGGTTGGTGTCGCCACTCTACCACCAAAGGCGCGTGGTCGGATAGTACCCGGGCCTTGTATTCCGCTCCCACCATTTCTCCCGCTATCTCAGCTGCTACGAACACATAATCTAGCCTCGTGTGCAGGTCATGTGGCGCTGTACAGTGTGAGTATTGCCTATCCATTGGATGCAAACTTCTCAACACGTCTTCTAGGCTTAGATCTTTTAACAATGTCCCCAGTGCTTTGGCCGCCGGCGCCGGCTTCCCCGCTTTGTCGACTGACCTATCCATTTTGGGATTCAGGGTGCAATTAAAGTCCCCTCCCCACACCACCGCACCCCCAGCAAGGGGTCTAATTTAGCTGTAAAGGGACCTGAAATAAGCCGCTGTATCATGGTTAGGGGGGTACAGATTTATAATATGCACTTCCCTGTTCTCCAGGAGTCCCGTCACCGCCACCATTCTGCCCTCTGGGTCTACCGTTGAGCTAAGCACCTCGAGCGGCACATGCAGCGCCACCCAAGTGATAACCCCTCTAGCGTACGCAGAATACATAGCCCCCACAACATGTCCCCTCCATTTTTGCTTCACAACCTCCAACTTCTCCTTTCTGAGATAAGTCTCCTGCAGCAGGGCTATATCAATGCGCATCATTTTTAAATACAGCATCACTTTATTACGTTTCAGGTAGCTATTAAGGCCCCGTACATTCCAGGTCACAATTCTGAGATTACCCGATGCCATCTACTTGGTTTGTTCCCAACCCACCTCTCCCTTCAATGCTTCCCTTGGTGATTTGTTTTCCGACTCTCCCAATTCCCCCCCTCAACAGTTTCCCCCCCTCCCTAGTTCCCCAACTCCCATCCACTGCACACCCAGCCCCTCCCCCCACCCTACCCCAACAAATGCCCAGCTCCTTCCCTGGATCTCAGGCCCACCCGCGTCTGGTCCTGTCCTGTCGCCGAGGACTAGGACCCAGCGGGGCGTCACCGATCTAACAGTGACCTAACTAAATATATTACTATTGGGTACAAGGGATGCCTCCTAGGAGCTCCCAGTCGTCTATTTTAGGATTGGTGCGTCCAGCGGGTCCAGCCAGTTGATACTACAACACACTCCCCACAAACTTAAAACAACTCTATATTCAAGTCCCAATGTCTTGGCCATGTCACCCTAGGTGCCACAGCCATCTGCTACTTATCTCCTGCAGCTCCCATCTGGACATCCGGTTTTGAGGTCGGCCCTGCATATCCAGCCAATCCATTGCCTCGGTTGGCGTCTCGAAAAAAAGGGATCTGTTCTTATAAAACACTTTCAACTTGGCTGGGTAGAGCAACATGTAGCGATGGCTTGCGTCCTTCAGCCTCCTTTTCACTGATCCAAAGTTCATCCTACTACGCTGTACAAGCAGCGCATAGTCTGGGTAGGCCGTGATTTTTGCAGAACCCCTTTCAATCGTTCCTCCCCTCCAGAAAAATTCGAGGATCTTCTCCCGATCCCGATAATTCAGGATCTTTGCGATCAGCGGCCGCGGAGGGGGCTCCAGGGGGCGGTCTCCTTGTCAGGGCCCTGTGCGCCCTTCCAACCGCGAACCCCTGGGTCAGCACCCCGCCTGTTATCTCCTGAAAAAGCATGGATTCAAATATTCTGTGGGGTTTGACCCTTCCGTACCTTTCCGGCAGGCCCACTATACGGATGTTATTGCTTCTGGCGCGCCCCTCTGCTAGCTCAGCTCTGTCCTCCAGATTGCCCACCCGTTGCACGAGGGCATGGAGCTCCTTTCCATGTGCGGGGCCATCTCCTTCTCCAAGGCCCCAGTGCGCTCCGCGATCGTTCGCACTCCTGTCTCAGCAGGTTCACCTCCTCCTGGAACGCGCCGATCTTGAGGTCCAGGCCCTCCTGCAGCTCTTTCATTGCCTGGCCCAACTTAGTCTCCCAGGCCACCTTTAAGTCTGCAATCGCTGCCAGCACCTCCTGGATCGTGCCCGGTGTTTCCGCCGTTGCCGTGAGGGGCGGGGGGGGGGTCTCCTTGCTCTTGCCCCCCTCCGCTTCTGGGGGCAACCTGGTGTAAGCCTCCATCGTGGGCTGTCGGATCCTGGGTCTAACCACTTTAGAGGACATCCTGCTATGTTACCTGGGCGAGGGCCTGCCATGCCTCCCTCCGCACAAAGGTCCGCGTGGTCACGGACCACTCTCAGCAGGCCAAGTATATCTAGGTTATGTAGAACCTTTTCTGGGTCTGAGACCGGGTTAGGAAAGAAAACCGGTAAGTATGGATTGATGTAGAACTCAAACAATTTTTGTAAGGAAAGAAGGATGAATGCGAAGCATAACCTTATCCTTGTGGAAATTTAAGAATGGGTGTTCAACAGACAGAGCTTGAAGCACACTTATTCTTCTTGCATATGTTACTGCATTCAAGAAGGCTACTTTCCAAGATAGAAACTTGAATTCGGTTTTGGCCATTGGTTCAAATGGCTTATGCCACAAAGGGTGGAGGACCACGTTCAGATCTTATTTCGGGTGAGGAGGCCTAACCGGTGGGAAGAGGTGAAGATGACATGCGAAATGCCTCTCGATTGCTGGGTTTGCCAGAGAAAAAGAGCAACTGTCTGTAGACAGATAAGCTGAAATGGTATGTTCTGCACGATAAGACGTGTATGCCAGAGGCCGCAAGGTCTGTTATAAAAGAAAAGACAGTCATTAGAAGCCTGTTGAGGATCAAACCGTTTAGCTAGACACCAATGACAAAAACGAAGCCATTTACCTTTGTACGGAGCCCTCGTAGAAGGCTTACGAGCTGCCTGGATTATGCGAACATTATCCTCCGAAAAGGTTAACCTGCGCTAAAGACTTGACCTCAGGTACCAGGCCGCCAAGCTGAGAGATTGTGGGGAGGGGTGCATGAATCAACGGCAAAGGCCGTTGTCCCCAGGAATCTCAAGGGCATCCCCAGGGAAGACGCTCCAAGACCGTCCCTGGAGGCATACAGTGGAAGTTTCCCATTGGTTGAATTAGCAAAAAGGTCCACCATTGGAGAACCCCATTGCGAGAATATCCTGACATTAACACCTTTGTTCATTTCCGACTCGTAATTCGCCATAGATTGACGACTCAGGGAATCTGCTGCAACAATGATCTGACCCGGAATGTACACTGCCTGTAGCCATTGTGCTGGACCGCTCAATTCCAAATCTGGAGAGCTAGATCCACCAGTGGAGCAGCCCTGGTGTCCCCCTGTTTGATGATGTAGAACATAGCTACAGAATTGTCTGTGCGAATTCGCACCACTCGATGATAGGAGGCTGGAAAGCTTGCAATGCCAGAAAGATTGCCAGGAGTTTTAGCGTAGTTGATATGGGATTGTCCTGGGGAATGCACCGATTGTACACCTCGAGGTGACCCAACGTCGCTCCCCACCCTTGGGGGGAGGAGTCTGTTGTAACCATAATCTGTTCGATGGGTTCCAGGAAGGAGGTTCCCACTGAAAGGTTGCTGGAGGTTGATCATCATTGAAGAACCACCGTGATGGAGTATGTCATCGGCATCGTTTTGAAATCCGGGGCCACGGATTGGGACCAGCAGCGCTGAAGCACTAGCTGTGTGCGCCTCATTTTCAGTCTGGCAAGAGGAAGGGCTAGCACGCATGAAGCCATCAGGCCCAAAAGTCTCTAACCACCAGGCTGATGTAGGAGGAGTTCAGGAAAAGAAGGAACGTGACCGATAAATACGCTATTCTGTCCTCCATAAGGAAACCTCTGGCACAGACTGTATCCCAACAGAAACCTAGAAAAATCAGGTCATGAGCAACCGTCAGATGATTTCTGTCAGTTCACCGTCAGCCCCAGTTGAAATAGGAGCTGGAGGAGTGACTGAAGATTGGCTGTTGCAGCCCGTGGACAAGGACTCTGCAGAAGCCAATCATCCAAATATGGATATATATTAACTCCCTGCAGTCTCATTAATGCTTCGATAACAGCCATCATCTTCGTGAAGGCACGCAGTGCCAAGCTGAGACCAAAAGGCAGCACTCTATATTGGCTGTGTTCCAGTCCCATGGAAAACCGAAGGTATTGCCGATATGGGCCCCAAATCAGGATGTGCAGGTAAGTATCCTGAATATCTACCACACTGAGTCAATCGCCCTTTCTGGAGAGAGGACCTTATCTGGCTGGGCGTGATCATCTTTAATTTCTCTTGGGGTAGGAAAAGATTGACGTGGGCGAGGTCGAGGATGGTGCACAGGCCAGGCTATTTGGGCTTGGGCACTAAGCAGACGGGCGTAATAGCCCTCCCCTTGCTCCCGCAAGGCAACAGGTTACATCGCTGTGAGGTTCATAAGTTTCTGTACCTCGGCTCTTAGAAAGGGAAACCCAGTCTGCTGGAGAGGAGGGCGAGAGGGTGGGGTATGAGGGAGGAGCAAGCGGAAACCAGCCTGGGCGATGAACAAAACCCATCAGCCTTTCGTGATGGTCTGCCACGCCTCCAAATGAGACTATATACGTCCTCCCAACGGAGTCTCGTGTGACCGATGGAAAACATCATTTGGATCGTTTGTCAGCGGCGAGACCACCTGTGGAAGAGGAGGCTGATGACCAAGAGAGTAACCTTCTGGCCAGCGTGCTCGATGCTCTTGGAACTCTCTAAAACCTGAGAAGGACCTTGTCTGGGTCCCGGACCTCTGCATATAGGACACTAACTGGGATTTTTGCAAGGACCGACTAAGATTTAGACGTTTGCATGCTTGTCTGTTTTATTCGATGAAGGAGTGAAACAGCTCTTTACCTTCAAAGGGAAGGTTGATTACTTTGTCCTGAACCTCTTTTGAGAACTTTGTAGCGTGCAAACAAGCTTTGCGGAAGGGGTCTAACCCAACCATAAGGCCATGAGCAGAAGTATCTCCATGATGGATCACAGCCTCCAGCAGGTCCTGAGCCAGAACCCTGGCATCGGATAGGCCCTCTAAAATCTTCCAGTCTGTCCTGATACAATCCTGAAATTCAGAAAACTCCTTGCACACCTTGGGATTTGCTGCTGTAAAGATGACTTTGGTGTTCGCCTACAGCAGCTGGATACCAGCATTGGAGGATATTCAGGACAGCTTAGAATACAGCATAGTTGCTGCCACTACCTTTGATGAAGGGAGTGTACATGTAGTCAAAAAGTATGTCCTCTGATAAGTGTAGCTTTAGCGCGCGTTAATTTTCCTATTTACATGCTGCCCGAAATGAGGTTTCTCCCAGATCTTGCGTGCTTCAGCAAGCACATCCTTTTGAAGGAAAAGGCCTGTGTGCTCCTGTGCCATAAGAGTTAAGGCTCCTGAAAGTACTCCTTGTGGAGCCAGAGGCTCGGGTATTGGAATATCCAGCAACGCCATCATATCCAAGACCCGATCATGAAAAGATGCGACAGAGTGGAGCGGGTCTTCGTTATCCTTGTCTTCGTCAGTTGTGGTGGGAAAAGAAAACTGATCCGCAGCACTTGGTACCTCAGAAACTGTGGGCATACTTGTTCGCGCAACTGGAGTCTGAAGCACTGGCAAAAGTGGAGACACTTGTGGCAATGTGGGAGGGAGGCACCAATGGAAGCAGCGGCGGCAGTACCGAAACCTGCTGAGTAGGAGGAGAAGGCTACGGAGAGGCTTAGGATACATTTCTTTGAATAGATCCTTAAAGTAAGCCTTCATCCAGTCAGAGTGCATAAGGGCCTGGAATTTCCCAAAGAACACGTCCTCAGAAGGTGGACTAGGCAGAGGCGTGGGTAGAGACCGCTCTGGAGGAGCATACCCCCAGGATTGTAATGAGTCTGGTTGCCAAAATAGCCTTCCTCCACATAAATTAAGGGAGCAGACGCAGGAGGAAGAGAGACCGGGTGTGGCAGCGGAAACCATGCACGCCAATCTGTTTGAGGGCAAAAGGGATTTCTTTTATCCACATTCCAAGGAAAACGCAGCTCTGCCCCAAACAGAGGCCCCGCTGCACCAGCCGTTGAGAACAATGGTGTAAAAGAGCTAGTCAAAATGGCCACCTTAGACAGCGCGGGTTGAAACACAATTGTCCCTGCCTGAAGTGATCCAACGCCCTAGATCTGCCGGTACTAGCAGATCTAGAGCGTTAAGCCTTTTTGGATTCTGCTGAAGAATTATCCCTCAGTGAGGGACCCTCAGCAGGGATGGTGCTTGAAGACTTGGGGCCTTTGCCTTCCTTCTTTGCCCCCTCAGCAGGATCGGTACAACCAAAAGATTGATTGTGGGAAGGCTTAGGGTCATACCCGGTGGCCAGAGCCTCTTAATGAGGCCCCTCAACCCTGCCGGTTTTAATTATAGCCCCTATTCAGGGATCCTCAGGGTTAACCCCGGTACTCTTAATCACTGTACAGGAAACCGAGACTAGGCTTGTTACGTTTAGTTCCAGACTTGGGAGTAACCCTGGTAAAAATAGCCTCAGCAACGTTGGGCTTTGTCTTATCCCCAGAGGGGGAACCTCAGATGAAAATCCGGTGTTGACAGCCCCTTGACATGGGGCCTCAGAGAAAACTCCGGAATTCAAGTTAGATCCCTTTTGGAGCACCTCAAGGAGAACCGTGGTGCCAGAGCCACTTGGCTCCATCCCGTAACCAGAAGACCCTGGGAAGGAGCCCCCTGGCCGGGGTGCCCTAAAAAGGAAGGAACTTACCAGACGCTTCATATTTTCGTCAATGAATTGCTGTAAATGTGGAGGAGGGAGCCGTTGGAATACCTCCCACCAGAAGAGCCTTCCCTGGAGTGCCCAGACGGAGAGGGAGTTGCAGTAGAAGCAAGAGTCCCAACGATGTTCTGGGTCCAAGCACTCCAGCCAGAGAGAATGGGGATCCACCTTGGCGAAACGACGTTTGCACGAAGAACAGGATACGAATTCCAGACACTCCAGCATAGACTGAGGAAAGACTGTGGAACCGGAGCAGGAAGATGAAGGACAAGGGAACACAAAAAAGAAAATTCCCTACAATGCAAGTGCGTCCGACCCTGACCGTGCAAAGAAAAGGACTGAAGGTTGCCGGGCGGGGCGGGGCGGAGCTACGGTCACGTACGGTGGCCCAAGCGTAAAAATAAAAGGACAAAAAGTTATTTTTGATGCTTCAAAGTGCTCCGGTCCCATCCTGATGGAAAGTCCCAAAAGTATGGAGGAAGGAGACGGAACATAGGAGTACGATGTTTCACCACTGGGTTCACCAAACTGAAGGAACAAGAATCAGAATTCAAACATGATCCAACGGCATAAGTCCTACTGGAATATATCTGAGCTGCTGTGGCAGCCATGTTTGATATGAAAGAAAGAACATGGTCTATAGATAATGAAAGCGGGTTGACCCTTGTCCAGGCACGAAGGACAGAAACAGAGCAGTTTGTTCCTATATTTGTTATGCATAGAATGTTTACACAATGCCTGCATGATGCAAAGATTGTCCCCTGAAACTTCCAAGTGAGTTAATTACCTAATCTCAGGAACCAGGCCACCAAGCTCATTGATTGTGGGGAGGGGTGCCACACTGGTCCGTTATGAAGAAAGTGGTTCAGGATCTTCGGAAGACTAATTGGAGGACAGATTGAGATGCTTACCAGGGTCAAGAACCAGAACCTAGCTGGCCACCATGGTGATTTAAAAACAACAATTCTTCGCTTCTCTCAGTTGTGCACGATGAATTGGTGGCAGCAGTGTAAAAAACCTACGCCGACATGTCACTCCATGAGATTCCTAGAGTCACCTAGAGAGCCCAGACTCGGGCTTTCCCTGGAGGCATAAAAGGGAAGCTTCTTGTTGCTATGTGTTGCAAATAGGTCTATCAAAGGAGTTTCCCATTTTCAAAAAATCTGGCTGAGGACTACGTTGTTTAGTTCAACTCCGGATTCACCGTCACCAAGCAACGGAGGGAGTCCGCTGCAGAATTCTCCCGACCCAGCATATGGATAACTTGCAGCCATATCCCCCTCTGAATCGCCCAGTCCCACAACGGTTGTGATAGCCGGATTAGGGGGTACAAGTTGGTGCCTCCTTGTTGGTTCACAGAGCATTAAAACAGCATAGCCTGTCCGAATGCAAATACCTAGTTCCCGATGCTTGCCTGAAAAGCTTTCAGGGCCAAGAAAATGGCGGACAGCAAAAAAGTAATTTGCGGTTTCATCTCTATCGGGGAGTTGGTGGTTATGGTCACCTGAGAATTTGGATCTGAAAAGGGGGCCCCTTGCAATAGATTGAACTGGTATGACAACCACAGGAGATTGGTCCCCATTTCCAGTGGTACTGGGAGCAGGCTTGCAGGGGCCAATTGTGTACATCTCATCTTGAGCCTTGCCAATGGGACCGCAAGCATGCAGGAAGCCATAAAGCCCAACTGTGTCTGAAACCAAAATGCTATCATATGGGACAAACTTAGGAAGAGTGCACAAGTTTGAAAAATATCTTAACCGTTCCTTTGTGACAAACCCTTGCTACCATAGTGTTCCTTGCTACCATAGTGTTCCTTGCTACCATAGTGTTCCTTGCTACCATAGTGTTCCTTGCTACCATAGTGTTCCAGCGACATCCGATGAAATTGAGGATTTGAGTGACCATCAGAAAATTTCCTCCAGTTCAGTACTCTCCTCACAGAGAATAGATCAGAGGAGCCAATCGATCAAAAACGGATATACGTGGAATCCACTCAGTTGCTGACAATTTTGTAAAAGCTCTAGGGTCCAAGCTCAGACTGAAAGGAAGGACTGTACTAGAAGTGATAATTCCCAAATGAGAAACAAAGACATTTCCAGTGCTGGGGCCATATGAGAATATGGACATGTGCATCTTTTAGATCCACTGCAGAGCAAATCTTCATCTTGAACCTCGCCTGGGGGAGGTGGAGCTTGAGTTCTGACAGCTCTGGGATAATGCACTGGCCAGTTTGGTTGGGTTTGGGCACTGGATAGGCGTGAGTAAACGGCACCTCTCTCCCCAAACACCCCTCCACCCCTGAAAGAAAACTGTCTTAATACAGAGCAGTTGTTGATTCTCTGATGAGAGGGAGATGTGATGGGTGAACAGTCGGGAGAATAAGGCGATAACTGTTGGAGGCAACGGACAGGACCAAAGCATCCGTTATATTCCACCATGCCACCAAACTGAGGAATGCGTCCACCAACAGGGTTTTTTTTTTTTATTTGAATTTGTATTGATAGAGCGCTATATGCCAAAGTACAGTACAAATATCATATCCCAGTACAACTAAAAGCAATACAAATTCATGAAGTCAAGACTGGAGATGATGGTCCTTAAGAGCAGAGTGAAAAAGTGGATAAGAAGACAGAGCGTAGAGAAAGATTAAGGGCGTTCCAGTGTAAAGGAGCAAGTAAAGAAAAAGAATGAAATCGAGAACGAGCACAAGGTGGGGGCGAGGAACAGTTAAAAGAAAAAGTTTGAGCACGAAGAGGTTGCAAAGGAAAATAAAAAGATCCCAAGGATAAAAGATAAGGAGACAGAATTGCGAGGTGAGGGATAACAGAAGACGGACAAAAGAATTCAAGGTAGATGTAAGGGGATCCAGTCGCGAGGTAGGAAGACCAAACAGGGTACAGGAGCAATAGAACAGTCGAGAAAAAAATAAGAGATGAAATTAAGAGCTGGGGCGCTAGTGAGCCCAGGACCAAGATGGACGCTCTTATGTGAGCTCCGGCGAGGCCCCGTGTTGGCGTAGGATTATACCACACCCATCGGGGCCACAACGAGCTGAAACACTGTAGAGGTGCTACGGGAGGACTGGGGATGGAATCGTGAAATCTTGTCGCAATCGGCATATCAGAAATGCAGCTACGCGGAGCCGTGTGAGGAACGTACTAGGACAGAGAGCGTGGCTCGGTGCCCCCTGCACGGAGTGCCTGTGCGCGATCCGCAGTACGGACCAGTGGGCGGCAGAGGCGACTGCTGTCCCACGCAGCAACCTATATACATTAAAATTGGCAGCAGAGAGCCGTGAGGGATCAAACTCAGAAGAGCCGAGGGTGCCCTGGAGATCGACATCCGGTGTGAGCTAGCTCGTAGTGACAGCACACTCAGGTGGTAAGGAGTAGACTACGGGCCCGGAGAGGCAGGGCGGGACAAACGGCGGACCCACTACCTCTCGACCACAATTGTTGGAAATTAAGCTTCGAACATAAGAGCGGGCTGGTCGCTCTGTCAGGAGCGCAATAATAGCTGCTGGGTGCGGACTGCGTCCATAATCCGAAATACGTGAGTGCTAGTCCTTACAGCCCGGGCAGCCCGCAGACAGCGTCGAGGGAGCACGGACCACCGTTGGCCCGGAGAGGTTGAGAGGAGAGAGGCGGATTACGGCAGGGGACGGCAAGCAGACATTTGCTACAACAACCCATAGGAACAACTATACGCCGGACCCAGGAGAAGGATAACAGGCACCCTGGATGTACAGAAAAGGAAGGAGAGGCGAGGCGACTAGACCCCCAGAGGCCACCCTGATAATACGCAGAAGCGTGGTGGAGTGAGGGGGCAATCACACCTAGTCTGAATACTGATAGCTAAGGGGCTAATTCATACGAGTGCTGCACGGAGTAGACAGCCCACGCCACTACCCGGGGGGGGGCTCTCACGTGGCAGCAAGGAGGGAGGGCAAGTTGCTGATCCCAGGGCCTACCAAGATGGCCCATAATTAATATAGGGGACGCTGAACCCCATCGTGCCTGGTCTGGCAGGGAGGAACCATTGAATAAATAAATAAATAGCAAGCCTGTCTGCAGCAGGGGCACAGAGACACAGCGAGGAGGACAGCAACAAGGTGTTCAGGATAGTGGCCCACCCCCACAATAAAAAGACTGAAACGGGAGAGTATTAGACAAACCTCAGGCAACCGGCTCAAAAATAGGTGGGGGCTAGAGGGAGATGCAAGGAGCCTACCGACATGCTACGCTCAGCACGGTGTGTGAGAACTTGTATGGTGGGAAAGAGGATTGGTGAAGGCCTCCGGCAATCGTGGTCCTTGGCGGGGCAGTCCCTGCGAAGACGACAGGAACACAAAATGTGGCAGCTGCGCACAGTAAGGGCGAGGCGGCAATAGCAGTGACAACAAACTCGGCCGAAAGGAATGTTGAGAGCTCGCTGGCCAGCCCAAGAGCAAGCTGGAGAGGAAGGGAAGCTGTTGAACCTAGGCCCTGCTATGGCGGCAACCCAATCCCCAGCAAGGGTAGAGGCTGGATCGAGGGGGGAACCCCCGGCTTCAGAATTAAGCGTGGTCCATGCGGAGATGCGCTCAGGATTTGCAGCCATTAAGACAAAGCTAGATTGCCTAACATATAAAGTGGAGAGGATGCAGGAGCGCATCGACAGTGGAGACAAGAATCTGCGTCCTGGAGGATACCAGCAGTGAAACCGTGCAGCGGTACAGGAGCTGCGGAGAGAATTGAGCGCTATAAGAGATGAGAACAAGGACCTGGAAGCGAGGTCACGGAGAAACAATATAAAGGTGGTGGGGATTCCAGATACGGTACTGCAGCAGAATTTGGAAGTGTTCATGGAAACATTTATCAAGGATGTCCTCCAGGGTCCGGCGCTATCTCCCCAATTCATGGTGGAGAGAGCGCACAGAATCTCACAGATGGCCCTAATGCCTGGTCAAAACCTGTGCCCCTCGGGGGGCGATGTTGCGGCGAAGCAAGATGGCCGCCTAAGTGCTGAGCTCCTGACGGGGAGAGCGCATAAACTCTAATAAATCCCTTCAGATACAGGCAATTCATACCAGACTGGTGAGGCCTGTGTGAGAACTTCACTGCCGCATCGCCACTGACTTTTGGCCCTGGCGAGCCCCTGAGGACTGAGCTGCGACTGCCGAGCGGGCTGGAGCTGAGGGTGCCTGACTCGCCCCGCACTGCGGCTCCAGCGACTGCGGCTCTCCCTGCCACTGGACGGCGAGGCGTGATCGACCTTCGTGGGGGAGGGGCGCCTGAGCCCATGGAGCACGCGGGGCTGCGGTGATCCGGGCGAGATCGCCCTGCGCTCTCCCTGCCACACTCTGGTGGCTTGCAGAGGGGATCGGGACGCCGCACCCGAACACTACAGCTGGCTCCCACGTCAATTGGTGCGACATCCGGGGACGCCGGTTCCCCCCACTGTCTGGGCCTCACGCCGCAGGGAGACTGAGCCCGTGCCGTGGGCCCCGCGCGCCTTTGTCCTGCTCGCCTGCTCCCCCTCCTTGAAGATCCTTGGGGCAAGACACGACAAGGTAGGGGGTAGGAGCGGACCACTCCTGCGGTGCAGCGCTGCCGGCCCCGGAGGCCGCGGGCTTCCCTCGCGGACCGCCTACTATTATATCTGTGGCGCCATTGACCTGATTTGGCTGGCAGGGGCTGGCGCTGGACCTGGGCGCATCGGCTGGCCTGAACACTGTTCACCCTCCCCCGGGAGCTGTAAAGGATACCCTGCTGCGGTCTATCCAGGCGGCCCTGCGCTGGGGATCCCAGGGCCTGCTGCCCATTCCTCCTGGACACTCGGGGCTTGATGTAGACTCTCTGGGCCGGTGCTGGGTAGTCGACCTGTGCACATCATCTCTCTATGCCTCCTCACCAGGACAGTATACTTTTGGCCAACCCTGGATGCCGCCACTGACACCTAATTTAACTGGGTCTCCCCTGTGGGGCCCCTGTTGCCATCAACAGCAATCAAGTAATCGGTGGATGCAAGATCCCGGGTGGTATCCGTGGCTATACTGGGCTGGGGACTGAACTCCACAGGGTCAGCCTTGCAATCCTTCCATAGCGCCATACTCTCTGGATGGTCTGCACAGCCCCGGCTGTGGACAGGGTCAGACCCGGATTATCTGAGTTTACCCCACACACAACGGGCCTCGGTGATCACATCGTCCGCAATTTGAATCTCATTAGACCTATCCTAGAAGGTCTCCACCGATACTGGTGCAAACATAGACTGAGCCCCTCCGGGGACACCCCCCGCCTGCACTGATCCTTGGAGAAACAGGCCTAAAGCCCCATTACAGCGATACACCCCTACAGGCGCAAGAGGTACTCTAAGAGCATTGCTTGGCCAGGGGTAGCTACATAGACGCAGCGTCCAGCGGAACTTTTCCATCACCCTTTCGGCTGCCCCTGTTTAGGCAATCGTTACCTAAGAAATCTGGTACCTCTGATCACTCACACTCTCTCTGGTTCCTGGAACCGTGTTTTTGCCATCATCATGACCAAGGGAGCTGGTGCAGGAAAAAAGCAAAGTTTGCTGAATATGTTCGCGAAGACACCGTCCAGGCCGGCGGCGGAGGCCCCGGAGGAAGCACCTACCACCTCGATGTCCTCAACCCCGGATGACTCGCAGAAGATGCTGGAATATATGCGTGAAGGATTCACAACACTGCATACTCCATAAAAGCCCATATCGAAAAAACAGACGGCCGGGTAGCTGGAACTGAAACAAGGGTCGGGCTGCGGAGGATGACCTGGGCTCCCTTTGCGCCACAGTTTCCACACTCACCAGCCGAGTGTCGGCAGTTGAAAAGAAAAATGACGACCTCGAATCTCGCTCCAGACGGAATAATTTGCGTATTGTCGGTGTACCCGAGGACATTATCAAGGAACCCATGGAGGACTACGTGGAACACATTCTCTTAACACTCCTGGACACACCGAAACTCTGCTTGCAATTCGCAGTTGAAAGGGCACATCGCTCCCTTACCGCAAAACCCAGAGCGGGTGCACTCCCGCGCACTATTATAGCCAGGATCTTAAATTTCCGGGACCGCGATGCCCTTCTGCGGGCGGCCAGGATTAAGGGGGAGTTGCTTCTTGGGGCAGCTAGAATCCATCTGTTAGGGAGAATTCTCTTATAAGACTAATTTCCCAAACCTAGTGAGTCCCCCAGCAGCTTTGCTGGATTTTTGGGGTTTGTTTTTTTTCTCCTGCTAAGAGTGAGACTCTTTTACTCCCACTCTTAGGTATGATTTGAGGTATGCCTTTGACTTATGTGCTTATGGGCTATGGGCTTCCTTTTTTCTCCATAGGGTATCATCAGTTTTTCTGTATGTGTGGTACACAGCACCCTCAGTGCAGTACCACAGGGGTGTCACAGTGACCCCCAAACATAGACTCCATACCCTGGGACTGTCTACTGTCTCCCAGGGCATGTAAAGTCACCATTGTCTTTACTAGTCCAAAATTGTCAACAGAACCAGTACAAACCATCATATTGTGGAAGTACTGTTAAGAGGTAATTCGATTGCCCCTGGGTCTGTTTTCGAGGGGGCACTATCCCGTCCCCCCTCGTCGAGTTTCTGGCTGGTGGCAGTGGTTACCACGCAAAATATTACACCAGAATATTCTCTATGGGATTTTCCCATTGATTTTAAATGCACCACTTTTTGGTGCAATGTTAAAGATCCCGCTGGTTTATTTATTGAATATTAAATGACTGGTTGGGTCTTTTTGCCAGAACTCAATTCTAAAATGGCGTTTGTGTCCGTCTCTGTAACTCTGACCAAGGTCGAGCCCTTTGTTCCACTATTTTGGCAGGCTTCTCCACAGAAGCCCTCCAAATGGTGCCACTCTGTCTGGGTTCCACAGGAAAGGTGGAGGGGGGAATTGGCACCCTGGACTGCGTTGCCTTAGCAACCCAAGTCGCAGTCTACTCTGATTGGCCCAGTGGTGAGGCTAGGCTAGCTAACAGGCCCCCAGGCGCAGATGCCTCAAAGTTTGTTGTTGTTATGGTTTTGCTTTGGTTGGGGGAGGGATGGGAGTGGGGGGATGGGACGTTATGTTTAAAAGAGTCTTGACAACCACCAGAGGTGCTGCATACACCACGGTAGTACATCACAAACACAGATGGGGGGGGGGGGGCGGAGGGTGCACTCATCCAGATCGGCTGATTCCTCGCCACTATTAACCCATGCACGGAAACTCAATACCCCTACACTCATGATGGATAGCGATTTGACCTTTCTGAGCTGGAATGTTCGGGGGTTGGGTAACCACTAAAAGATGCAGCAGATACAATTATATGCTGAACGCCACAGTGTTAAAATCCTGTGCTTACAAGAGACCCATGCCCGCTCTGAACAATGTGAAAGAATTGCCAAACAGTGGGGACCTCAGAGATATTACATTAACTACTCCACCCAAAGCCGAGGCACCCTTACTTTAATACACAGGAATCTAAAATGTGCATGTACCCACTCGCGAATAGACCCGCTTGGTAGACGAGTATTAATCATTGGCAAACTACAAAACCAGGAGGTGGCCATCTTGAACATATATGGCCCGAATCTTGATCCCGACTTCTACCTACACCTAGCCTCTATCTTGGAGAGTTACCCTATGGTCTCGATTATATGGGGAGGCGATTTCAATACGATACTGGATGTCACCCTAGACAGGTTGGGCTCTAGACCTCGCCAACTCTCCAGGGCGGCCTACACCATTCTTACAATGCTCCTCCGACTGGCGGTAGTTGATGTCTGGCGACTAATGAACCCCGATTCTCGCACATACTCATTCTTCGGTTCACTATTCATATTCTGGAATAGACAGATGACTCATATCCGACATACTGGTCAGATGCCTGTCCCATCAGGCCATCCTCCCCAGAAATCTATCAGACCATTCACCTGTGCTCATTTTGCTGAACTGGGGTCAGGACGCTGGTGGAGCGAGGCAGTGGAGGATGAGACCCCACGCGCTTGTTGATCAGGTCTTCACCGCTGAACTTGAATCCTCCATCAAAGAATTCTTTGAGGTTAACACAAACTCTGACAACACAAGCCACCCTCTGGGAATCCTTCAAAGCGTACACGAGAGGCATCGCCATCTCCAAGGGGTGTGGTATTCTGAAGGGTATCCGTGCGGATATCGCCGAGAGCGAATCAACCCTGGCTAACCTTGAGACCCAATACGCTCAAGATCATTCCCCAGCCACGCTAGCAGCATTGGGGTCGGAACTGGACAGGTTCCGCAGCCTTGCAGAGTAAAATTGCTGGACAGCCCCCAGTCGGTGAGGAAATATGGTGAGGGAGAGCAGCCAGGCCGTATTCTAGCCAGGCTGCTACGGCAAGAATTCGGAGCCCCCAACATACCGGTTATAGAGAGGCCTGATGGCTCACTGGCTACCTCGCCACAAGACATCAACTCTGAATTTCTATCCTTTCATACCTCCCTGTACTCGGTAGTGGATGGTCCCCATGTATCATAAATTGCCTCCTATCTAGAAAACGTTCCTCTCTCTCAGTCCTGTCCGCTGATGCCAGCATCTCCCTAGAGAGGCCCTTTACTCCTGAGGAACTCACTGAGGCCATTGAGTTGTTGGCATCGGGGGAAGGCCCCTGGCCCGGATGGTCTCCCCATGGACTTTTACAAGCAATACAAATCTCTTCTGGTCCCACATTTACTGGTACTGTGGGGGGAGTCGTGCGAAAAGGGCATACTCCTCTCCCCCCCCCTCTCTCTCTCCGGGAGGCAATGATAACAGTTCTCCTCAAGCCTGGCAAACCCCCCCCACCCAGTGCGGTTCCTACCGACCCCTCTCATTGATTAAATGTGACGTTAAAATATACGCTAAACTACTGGCCAATCGCTTAGCCTCTTACATGCCCCACATCATCCACCCCGACCAGGCGGGATTTGTCCCGGGAAGGTCCACGTCACTGAATCTAAGAAGGCTCTTTAATGTAATCAGCAGGATCAACCCGACTACACAGGCGGTGGCAGCCACTTTAAATATGCAGAAGGCATTCGACTCAGTCTCGTGGGAATATCTATGGCAAGTTCGAGAAATGTAAGTTTGGTCCTAACTTCCAGACCTGGGTTAGGCTGCTCTATAGCGCCCCGTCAGCCAGAGTTCGCACCGAAGACAGGTGCTCCACCCCCTTCCAGATAGCCAGAGGGACACGACAGGGATGCCCGTTTTCCCCGCTAATTTTCGCCATAGCCATGGAACCCTTTGCCGACATGATTCGCCAGTTACACTCTCACAGAGGCTTACACACGGCGGGACAATCCGATATAGTTTACTTGTACGCCGATGACGCTCTCCTGTATATCTGCTCCCCAGAAAACAATCTCACCCCCATTCTAGTCGATGTGGCCCGATTCAGAGACATATCTGGGCTGAAAGTAAATTGTTCCGAATCTGCTCTATTCCCACTTACAGACTCCACACAACCCCCCCCCCCTTTGATTTAGGGTGATTCACCTGGGCACAATCTAGCATCACCTACCTGGGGGTGGTAGTTTCCCGACACATGGAGAAGCTGCGCGAGGACAACTACCAGAATTACTTAACAAATCTGGCTACTAAAACTGCCAGCTGGACTAGACTCCCCCATGTTCCTAGCAGGTAGGATTGGAATACTTAAAATGGTAGTGTTACCCCAACTCCTATCGATTCGTCAATCTTCCTATATGGCCAGGTGACAAATTCTTCAAATAGCTGCGCCGCATAAGCAACACCTTGCTTTGGCATTCAGGTGCAGTCCTCCTCAAACTGACTACGCTGACCACCCCTATGGAATTGGGCGGGTTCAGCGTCATAGACTTCATTAGATACTGGGTGGTGGCCCAATCTCAATTCGCTTCCCACTGGTTTAACACTATAGACCCCCCCCCCCTCATGTCCGGTTAGAGAAACTAACAGTCTGCGACCGAGTGATTGGTTTCCTTATCCTCAAACCTGTTTCACCTGACCCAGACTCAACAGACCCCGTGGTTAGCACATCCTTAGCACTTGCCAAATTCTGGGCCATGGTCGATACACCTCACCCATTTCACGGGGACCTTCCACTCTGGAACTTCTTCCCTGATCCATACATTGCACAATCCATTGTATCTCACTGGGTTGATGCTGGCTTCCTGACACTCCGTGATGCCTATGAACAGGGCAACTTCCTTGAGTGGACTGATCTCCCTCTCTCCCTCAGGCGGAAGCCCTCAGTTTCGCTACAATACGCCTCTCTCCGGAAGAATCTCAAAGCCAGATACCCTGAGTTCTCCACGCTACCACCTGACGAACCCATAATTGCGGAACTCTGTTCCTTTGACTCCTTCAAGGGGAAGGTGTCAAGGCTTTATTCACTATTGCAAACTAGAGCTGCCCCCTCCTTCACTAAACTGAATCGCAGATGGGAGGAGAATCTTGAGGTCGAGATTACCGATGAACGGTGGTCCCGAATATGTGCTCGTATCCATGATGTGTCCTATAATTCTAGATTCAAGTTAACACAATTTAAAGTGCTACACAGTTATCGCACACCAAAGAGACTACATCATATGTTCCGTGATGTTCCTCCCAATTGCCCCAGGTGTGGCACCGATCAAGCATCTTATATTCATAGGATTTGGAATTGCTCGCACCTGACCCAATTTTGGTCTGAAATTTGCTCCACATTATCGGACATACTAGACCACACTATCATCCCCACCCCCACTGCGTGGTCTCTTTCACGACTTCCATCAGTTGGGGCGTGACTCTAAGAGACTTGCAGGTCTTTGTATGGTATTGGCTGTACGCTGTATATTGATGTGTTGGCTTCACCCCAGGGCGCCCACCTATGCACAGTGGCTCAGGGCAGTCACTTGGGCGCATGACACTGAAGAGGGCTGGAGGGCATCGCAACATCCACAAGAGATATTTGGCAAAAGTTCTGATTACATGTCTGCCATGACTTCACCTTCAAATTCTGAATCCTCCTCCCCTGCTCGTTCCCCGCAACTGTGCTTTGTGAACTGTGTCTCCTTTGCTTCAGATGCCAATACATCGTCCATAATCTGACCCCTGGGCTTGGTCCAGAATCCTTGCAGTGTACTGTTAGAATATCTAACGTATTTAGTGTATACTGTTGTTGCGCTGGGACTACCTCCGTTTGTTGTGTTGTCAAGACATATAAAAAAGGTACAAAAAAAAACCTGCGCCCACTAATAGCGAAAGTGCTCAACTATCGGGACCGAGATGTGATATTGAGGAGGGCAAGAGAACTGGGAGACCTCACTTTCGAGAACAGCAGGGTGTCCATCTATCCAGACTTCACGCTAGCAGTCCAGAAAGCCTGCATGTTCTTCAGAGCTGCGAAGAGGGCACTACGCGACAGAGCACTGCAATATTCCATGCAATACCCCTCCAAACTATAGGTGCAGCATGGGGGGAAGAGCACACTTTTTTACTGATCCAGCGGCAGTTCACGAGTTCATAGACAACCTGCCGAAAATAAAGAAACCAGGGTGGTGCTGTATTGAGCCTGGATATGGCATTCTATGGATTGCGTTAAGATGTGAGGCACTACCGTTCATAAGGAACAATGACTGCCACTGCCAGTGAATGTGCAGACTTATCTTCCGATGGGTCAAGTTAGATCACTGCTAGAAATGTAACTAGTCAGTCCAGTGGCTTTAACAAAAGTTTTTAAGAGGTTAGTCGTCCTCCGACAAACGGGAGCAAGAGGCTTCTTGGAGAGTGGTGTCCTACGCCCGGGCCGTTGCCCATGTTAATTCATATGTTAAGATGTTGTGGGGGAGGAGGGGCATCCACTGTGGGTTGGGGTAGGGAAGTGTGGGAGGGGTGTAGGTTGTTTGGTATTTGGAATACTGGGGAGGGGAGGAGGGTGACTTGGCCGGTTGTCAAGTATGAGGGTTTACAAAAACGTTCACATTGTCTCAGAATGGTCACAAGACAATCTGCAATAAGGTTAGCAGGGAGGGACGACAACCCCTCCGTTATGATCCACACCCGAGTAATGGTACATAAAGTAATGAGCCGGAATGAGCGGGGGCTGAATGACCTGCGCAAAGCACAGAAAGTGGTACAATATTGTGAGAGACACAGGACGAAGATAGTTATGTTACAAGAAACCCACCTCAAAAGGGAAAGGGAACGAGGGAGTGGCCAAGAGTTGGGGCAATTGTAAATATTACACAACCTATTCTGCATAATCAGCGGGTGTGATGACGCTGGCACACAAGTCCATAGAGTTCAGGGTCAGTAATACTGTAGTAGATACTGAGGGGAGGTTTGTGATCGTCTCGGGATGTGTGGGACAAACAAAGCTGGCCCCGTTTAATGTGTACGGGCAAAATACGGATGATCCTGAATTCTTTAATTCCCTGCTAGGTTGATGCCAAAAGTATGTAGGCACTAACATCGTATGGGCGGGAGACCTTAATGTGTTGTTGGATCCATGCCTGGATAGAACCGGGGAGACGAAGAGGCGCACAAAAGCAGCTGAAGCCGTGATGAGAGCAATGGAAGCTCTAGACATGGGGAACATCTGCCGAATGCTCCACCCGGGAGAGCAGGGATACTCTGCACATAATACTTATACCAGAATAGATTATGTCCTGGGAAGTCCCCACCTGGTACGCTGCACGTAGAGCTGTGAGTTGCTTCAGAGGACATTCTAGGATCACTCTTCAGTGCTGTGGACAGTGTGCCTAGATCCATCACCTGCACGTCCCCACTGGAGGTTCAAACCAGCGGTCGCTCCGGGATATAGCATTCAAGAGTGATATCCAGAGCCTGGTAAAAAACTACTTTCTAGAGAATGTGGGAACAGCGACGGGGAAAGGGACCCTGTGGGAAGCGTTCAAGGTGGTACTGAGGGAGGGGGTGCATGTCCACCGAGCTGGGAGTATTGAAACTAATCTGTAGACAGCTGCAGGAAGTGGAACTTGAGCTAAAGCACAAAGAAGGAGGTGTAGAGGCTGAATAACCTTAGCGCACTTGCAAAACTAGAGGAACTGGACCGTTTCCAGGAGCTAGCAGATGGGGAAGTAAACTACTTTGCTCCACCAGCAATGGCACGTAGGTACGGGGAGGAGGGGAGGCCTGGAAGGCACCTGGCGGCACTGATCAGACATGAATGTGGACATAGGGAGATACATGCAGTGAGAACTCCAAGGGGTGAGATAAGAGTAAAACCGAGTGAAATAGCTGAAGTCTTCCATGACTATTATGAAGCTCTATATGCCACGAGAGGCACAGTACAAACAGAAGATCTCGGAGACTATATCAGGACAGCAGTGCTCCCAAACTAGACACCAGAGACGTAGAGGCCCTAGGAAAACCCATATAGGTTGAGGAAGTATTGGGTGCAGTGCAGGCTCTTCCTACCACAGATGGTATCACGACCACATTTTATAAGGAATGGGGTGCGGAGGTAGCTCAACATATGCTGGAGGTTTGGGAGGAGGGGCTGTTGGGAATACTGCCCCCCCGCCTCTCGATGAGGGAAGCAGTGGTCCCACTGATCCTTAAACCAGGAACGGACCCAGCGGAATGTTCATCATACCGTCCGATCTCCTTATTAAACCCTGACACCAAAATATTCGCTAAAGTACTGACAGATCGGCTGCTCCCCCCGTCACACAGCTCTTCCACCGGGACCAATTGGGATTCACTGTACCTCAGGCGTCTGTTCCCAATCCTGGCACAAATAGAACCCCCACACAGGCAGTGGCGGCACTCCCCCGACATGGAGAAGGCGTTTGACTCTGGAGTAGGATTACCTTTTCGAGGTGCTAGCCCAGGTGGTAATCCCTGCATACTATCTAAGTGTGGTGCGACTGCTCTATGCGGGCTCCAGCACACAAATTAATATAGGTGGCACATAGGCAGGCCTGTTCACTCTCAGGAAGGGGACTAGGCAGGGATGCAGCCTCTCGCCATTGCTATTCGCTATTGCAATTGAGGTACTGGCTAGGAGGCTGAGGAGGTTTCATGGACACAGGGGGCTACCTATGGGAGTGTCGAGTGAACTTGTGTCCCTTTACGCAGGCGATGCAATAATTTACACAGCGATCAATCTTACACAGGTAACAGGAAATAACTGCATTTGGCAGAGTATCAGGACTTCTGCTAAATCGAACCAAGTCCTCCTTGTTCCCCCTGAACGAGGCGACCACACGCCCTCTGGATATGGAAGGTTTTGAATGGGAACAAGACGTTGCGACATATCTGGGGCTGAAGGTCAGCAGGGGAGCTTAATCCTTGCTACATAACCATAGAAACCATCTCCGGGATCTACAATCTAGCGTGTACAGATGGTGCCGACTCCCACTTATGAGCCGGGTGGCACTGGGCAAGTTGGTGGTGGTGGTACCCAAGCTCCTGTACATTTTTCAAAACTTACCTGTGTGACCGGGGACGAGCTACTTTCGCGAGGTGCATTCCCAAATGATTAAATTGCCATGGCATCCCAAGGTCCCTCGTATAAGGTGGGAGACATTGGTGCTCGCTTGGGAGAAGGGGAAATAGGGGCTCCCGACATGTAAACATACTTTATGGTAGCCCAGGTGTCCTTTGCAAGGTTCTGGATGCCGGGGTGCAGTTGACAACTCATGTGCGTATAGAGAGAGGATCCATCCACCCCCCACACACTGCAGGGAGTACTGATCACGGGCAAGGTGGAGGATAAGTGCAGGATTGTCCCGGTGGCCTGCACGATGCATGCGTGGAAGAGGGCACTGGCGAAAAAGTGGACCACCCGTTTGACCCCGGTATCTCACTATGGCAGCTAGAAGCCCTGGCACAGACATGCGATGTGGCTCTGGTACGGGACTGGAAGGGGGAGGGAATAAAGCGACTGAAAGACATGTATCCAAATGGCAGGTTTGTGACACAGAAGGATTTTATCGCCAGGATGGAGGCGGACTAATGCGTAGACTGCAATATTTTAGGCTTAAAGCCGCATTTCGGGAGTGGTCCCCAATCGTTTCCGGATGTCCCACAAACTACTCCGCTACTACACTAGATCAGAAATTCAGCAGGGTGCAGAGGGGTATTATCAATGATATATTATATCATTCAGGCTGAGTCACACCCTTCCAGTGACTGCAAAAGCAAGTGGGAGGGTGATTCCAGAGAGAACGTCAATGACAAGCAATGGGCAAAAATATGCGGCACCACTCACACAGGAGCCTTTAGCTCCAGATTACAGTTGATTCAGCTTAAAACACTCCAGAGGGCTTACATTACACCAGCACTAGTGCACAAATATAACGTCACCAAACCAGCTACTTGTCCAAGATGTGATACAGACCAGGCAGATTTTGTACATCTGCTATGGGCATGTGCAAAACTGCGCCCTTACTGGGAGGTAATAAATGGGTAATGACGGAAATGATAGGGCAGCCTGTCCCAAATACTATAACGTGTGGTATGTTTGGTTGGGAACCGGGTGTAACAAAGCAATGTTGTAAACTGCTAGCAACGTGCATGATAGTCGCAAGATGTATTTTGGTGAAATGGACTAACACTTACCCACAAGGGGTGAATTACTGGCTGAAAGATTTGATCTGGCTAAGGGCCACAGACAGACTACGCTGCCCTATGTGGGCAACAAAACAGGCCCAAATGCATCTGCGGCCTATTATCAGTATATCGGACCAATCCGGATGAAATGCCAACATGAGAAGGGAAAAGAGTCATAATACCCCGCACCATGGACAGATTGGACACTCAAAGGCAACAGGGGAGGGGAGTTGTACCCTGATCAATGATGTAATTGTTTTGCAATGAGCGTTGAAATGGCATTCCTGTACTGTTGCGTGAGGTAATATGCTCCATGCAGATGTGATCCGTATAATAATGAAATTTTTTTAAAAAAATATGAAATTAAGAGCTTAGTTGCCCTAAAAGTGAGAAATGGCCTTGTAAATGTTAAAAAGGTGGAATCGGCATAAGAGTGAGAGTAAATAGATGAAGTTGCGTGGTAAACGTCTTGATTGGATGTTCCTCCCACGTATTCCTCATCTTATGATGATGTCATCTCGTCGAGTCGATGTCCCTCATGGGCCTCCGTTCGACTGTCAACGTCAATTGCATAAGTAGCGCATGCAGCACCCGTTGGCTTCAGTTCTGTTTTTCTCCCTCCTGTAGAGGAATTACCCGGCATACCATAGACCATAGACCATAGGCTCCAAGAAATAGAAAAGTGTAAAGATAGGTAAATTATACGATGGGGTAGGCTAGTAGGGGTGATGAGGAATACGTGAGAGGAACATCCAATCGAAAGAAGGTTACCACTGGTAAGTAACATGATCTTCAACTGGATTGTGTCTTCCCACGTACTCCTCATCTTATGATAGACTGCCAAAACAGTAATAATTTGGTGGTGGGAGTATGAATTTTACTTCATCCTTAAATGTCATCATGGACTGAATGAAGGACCGCTTTGCCAAAATGTCCTTGATTTGAAGATGAATCCAAGCAGTCATGTTTTACGAAAATGTGAACAGACGACCAAGTGGCCCCTGCACATATGTCTTTTACCAGAATACCTCTCTAAAGAGCAACAGAGGTTGTCATGTCCCCGTGGAAATGTGCTCTCAAACCTTCCAGCGGGTCTTTGCCCGCTAACCTGTAACATTCCCCAAAAGCCAGGATGATCCATATGGATAGGGTCCATTTTGTCACAGCTAAACACAATTTAGGAGCTGTATAGCCAATGAATAATTGTTCATTTTGACGAATTTTAGGCATTCTTAATATGTAAAAGCTTAGAGCACTTTTGGGGTCCAGCCTATGTAATCTTTCCTCCTCCTTTCCAGGATGAGATGAGTAGAAATATGGTGAAATAATCTTTTGCGATAAGTGGAAGTCGGAGACTACCTTTGGTAGGAACAAACGTTTCACCTTGAGAACCACCTTGTCTTTATAGAAAACAGTGTATGGCGGTTTACAGGAAAGTGCTGCAACTCGCTTACCCGGCAGGCTGGCGTTATTGCCATTAGCAGAAGAGTGAAGTTAACAGTCTTAATGGGCATGAGCGTATTGACTCAAAAGGAACGCATGTTAGACATTTTAACACCAGGTTAAGATCTCATATAGGGACTTGGAATGGAATTGGTGGAAATCTATTAGATTGACCCTTTAGGAATTGAACAATCAAGAGGGATTTAAAAATATGAATCCTCCTCTGAAGAGCGCTTGAAAATTGACAGTGCTGTCTGGTAACCTTTAATTGTTCCTATCTGGAGCCCCAGGTTCGCAAAATGTAACAAAAATGAAAGCACCATAGGTGTATCACAAAGAAAAGGGTCTACATTCTTATCCCCGCAACAAGTGCTGAACTTGTTTCAACAGCAACGATACAAAGATTGTTGCTGGCCTTCTAGCCGAAAGTAAGATCTCCATTACGTCATCCGGGAGGTTGCAATCCTTATATCTCAACCTCTCAGAAACCATGCGTGAAGGTAGAGTGTCTTGACCTCTGGATGGAGAACCCAACCCTCCCCTCACGAGAGAAGGTCCTCATTTTATGGTAGCCGCATTGAGCGCAGATGGACATGTCCAGAAGGTCTGGGTATCATGTCCTCCTGGCCCAATCCGGGGCAATTAGGATCATGGATTTACCGAACTTTCTCAACCTCCTGATCACATGAGGAATGACGGAGACTGGAGGGAACGTGTAAAGGAGTGGAAACTCCCAGTCCATTACGAATGCATCCCCTAGAGCTCCTCTTGGAGGAAATTCCCAGGAGCAGAACAGTTTGCACTTCCAGTTGACACTGGTCGCAAACAGATCCACTCGCAGGGTATCCCAAAGGGTGAAGATCTCTCGAAGGCCTTCCTGAGCTAGTTTTCACTAGTGAAAGACTGCTCTGCCTGCTCAGAGTGTCCACCACCATTGTTCTCCTCTGCGACTAAGTGAACTGCTGATAGGGAGATTCCTTCTTGAATTGTCCCGAACCAGGGATGCAGTGTCTCTCTGTACAGTGGTAGTGACCCCACAACTCTTCTCTTGTTAAGGTAGTACATGGCCACTGTTTCGACTGTCATTATCGTGACATTCTTTCCCCGTACAGAGGGCAGGTAGGCATTCAGCACTAGTCTGATCACCCTCAGGGTTGATGTGTAGTTTGGACTCCGATGGAGACCAATGACCGCTGATTGACAGATAGTTGGCATGGGCTCCTCATCGCATGAGCAAGGCGTCCATAACGGTCATCTCCGGCCATGGTTGCCAAAAGGGTTCTCCCTTCAGAATGTTGTTCTTGCAGGCCCACAACATAAGATCCTGTGTGACTGCGCTTGGAACTTGAAGATCCGACATCCTGCCTGAGAAATGGGACCATTGAGTTCTGAGAACCCGTTGGAGGTCTCATTCTCAGGCGAGCTCTGGCACAAGAAACATGAAGCCGAGCAACCTCCAAAAAAAAAAAAATATTTAAAAAAAAAACAGGCAGGGAGACACTGGGCACTCTTTAATTTGCTGACCATCTGCAGAATGTGTAGAGCCTCACCTCAGGTGGTGAGGCCTTGCCCAAAGTTGTATCCAGTACCGTGCCGATAAACTGGAGTCTTTGTGATGGTATGAGGGACTCATTGTAATTTGAGGAGAAGCCCAGTCTGTGGAAAGAGTGGCAGGTTATGCTGAGATGTTCCAGGGCTTCTTCGGGTGAACATGCACTCATCAGCCTATCCTCAAGGTAGGGGTAGACGTGAATCTCCCCCTCTCCTGAGAATCGCTGCCAGAACCGCTGTTATCAGCCCAAATGGCAGAACATGAAATTGATAATGAGAACTGCCAACCACGAACCTCAGGTACCTTCTGTGTTTGTGATGGATAGGCACTTGAAAGTAAGCATCCTGAAGGTCCAACGATACCATCCAATCCTGGAGTTGGTGGGCCTGAAGGATCTGTGAAAGGGTAACCATATTGAATGTGTCCTTCCTGAGGAACTTATTCAAATTTAAGTCCAAGATGGGTCTCGATCCTCCGTCCTTCTTGGTAATTAAAGTAAGAGTACCACCAACCCTGGTTTCTCCCCGCCACATGTACCAATTCTAGAGCACCTTTCTCCATCAGGGTCAACATTTCCTGCACAAGGAGTGGATCTGGAATTTTGAGAGAGCTGTTCTGTGGTGGATGTTCCTGGGGCAATTTTAGAAAGTGAAGGCAGTAATCCTGGGGTACCATTTCCAGTGCCCAAGCATCTGAAGTAATACCCTGCCATTCTTTCAGATGCTGAGAAAGTCCGCCTCCCACATGGGTCTTGTGGGTTAAGGCCTCAGAGTGGTTTTGAGGCGGCTGAAGCAGTGGCTGAGGGTAATATTGCAGCTGCTTGGGCTGACTTGGCACATCTCCCTCGTCCACCTCAAGGGAATCTTCTCGGGCCTCTATGACTGTCTAATGGCGGCACCAAGAGATTTAGCAGCCTCCTTTGAGGTGAGCAGCTTTTCCAGACTTTCATCAGCCTTGCTTCCAAACAGCCTTGTGCCATCAAAGGGGATATTGAGTTGTCTAGATTGCACATCCGATGCAAATCCAGACTTCCTCAACCACACAAATCTGCACAGCGCGTGCTAGTTGCCACAGACCTGCTAATGCTATCTGCAGTATCCAGACCCGACTGCAGGCTTCACACATTGCCTCCTTATCTTTGATTATAGCCAGGAAGTCGTCTTCTCCTTCTGGGATAGCTACGTAGTCCAACAGGGTAAACGTGAATTTTGACAAGGCACAAGTTGCATTTGCTTATTTTAAAGTCATACTTTTAAAGCCCCATCACTATAAATTACTTGAACGGTTGGTCTATTCTCAAGTTTCTATCTTTGTTTCCAACTCTTCTATTCTCCCACAATTCCAGTCTGGCTTTCGCCCTCTTCACTCCACGGAATCTGCTCTACTGTCTTGGACTCACTACTTACTGCACAGTATTCTAAACACTCATCTCTTCTTATTCTTGTGGAACCATCTACCGCATTAGACACTGTCGAGCACTCCCTTCTACAGACGTCTCTTCCTTCGGCTTCGTGGGCCAGTCCTATCCTGGTTTCAATCTGATCTATCTCAAAGAACCGTTTCATGGGGTGGCAAATCATCTAAATCATTTTGCTTGCGCATGGCGTCCCACAATGGTCTGTCTTGGGCCCTTTTCTGTTCTCTCTTTACACTCTTCCCACCAACCCCCTCTTGCCGCCGTTACTTCTTCCTTTCGTCCATCACACGACTTTTATGCTGATAACTTTTTCTCCTTTTCTTCCGAGCTTCGCCACACTCTTTCTGCTCGTCTTCTGGCCATTAAATTGTGGATGTCTTCTCACCATCTTACACTTAATGCGGGTAAAACTGAGGTTCTTTTCTTCCCCGCTAACACGCCTTTCCCTTCGCCCCCCGTCCTTTATTTCTTTCCCCATCCAAGCTTCCAATCTCATCTATGGCACGGAATCTTGGGCTCTACCTTGACTCTAGCCTATCCTTCTCATCACATTTCTCTAACTTTGCGCGCCTGATGCTTTCACATACACAATATCTGTAAAGGTAGTCCATATCTCACTTTTCAAGCCTCTAAATTGTTGATTTCCTCTGACCTTTTCCTGACTTTTACTGTTCCTCTGCTCTTGTGGGGCTCCCAATGTCTTGTCTTGCTGCTCTCAAATTTGTTTTTAACTCTTCTATTCGTCCTCAGCCTCCTTCCTTTCCCGAGAGTAATTTCTTCTTCTCTTGCTACTTTGCTTGTTATCCTTTCAATTTCCTATGCCTCGTTTTCAAATGCCTCTATGGTCTTGCTCCTGACCATCTCTGTCCTGGTATCCTTCTGTACCCCTTTCCGTTCCCTCTGCCGCGCCTCTCAATTTCTCTTGGTGGCACCTTGCCCCCCTTTTGCTCAATCTCATTTTCGTACGTTCACTCTGAGCTGCCGTGGATCTGACTCCCTCTTCGTTCTATATCGGTTTATTCTTTATTTTGTAAGTCATTGAAGTCTCACCTTTTGCAACATCCTTCATTGTTTTATTTTTTTTGCCTATTCATTTTATTGTACTGTTCCCGGTACAGCGCCTTTGGTTAAGGCGCTATAATAAACAAATGCAAATGCTTCCAGCAGTAAATAATTTTCTAGCCTAGGCATCCACTCGCTTGTCATCCCTATCTGGAGGAATAGAAGGATATGCAGATTGTTTACTAGATATAGCAGCCTTAACCATCAAACTCTCTTATGTTGGGTGCATTATTAAATATTCTGGGTCACAGCTGGATGGTCTGTTTGGGAAGTTCTTTTGTACTGCAGCTGCCATTTCTGGTGTATCGCAATTATATGAGACCCTTTTTTGTAGAGCGATAAGAAAAGGCAAAATTGGATCTCTCTGGGGACCCTGATCCAATATATCAGTTAGGTCATCCTGCTCGTAAGACAGTGCAGGCCTGCTCCAACCCAAACATTCTACATCTTTCTCATTAGTTGTCTGTATGTGTGTGGTTAGAAGGATCTGGTTTCCCAAATTCCAATTTTGGACAGGTATCTATTCCACTGGCTGTTTGCAGGTTTTCATAGAAGTCTTATCATAGACTCTTCCTAAATGAATGCCTCTGGCACATTTGGGGTACCAAATTGGAGGCTAAATAGTGGTGTATTGTCATCTGAGGGTTCATTGTCTTCATAAATTGAAGTTAAAGATTTGTTTAAACTTTTTTGGTAAGCGTTTGAAAACCTTATACTGGGAAACCAAGAAATTGTTGCTAACTTCAAAATTGGTGTCAATTTTGTAGGATTGAGGACGTGGAGGATGAGGACTGCCCAGCGCCAATTTTCCTTTACGCTCCCTCAGAGCATTTTACACTCTGAGGTACAGTGATCGGTTCCCAAACACCACAGACATATGTGGTGAGAGTCAGTGATGGACATCTTCGAACCGCAGTTTTGACGTTTTTTTAAGTCTGTCTTAGGTGTTGATGGAGCAAAGCTGAAGACATTTTCAGACAGAAAATTTGTGATGAAGTTCAGTAAAGAACCAAAGCACGCCGTAATTCTTCAAAGCGTTTGCTTGTAAAAACGGAACTGTAGTCAACAGGCACTGCGCATGCGCTACTTATATTGAGGATGACAGTTGAACGGAGGCTCTCGAGGGACATATCGACTCAATGAGAAGGCACTAAGCGTCCAGTCGAGAAAAAAAATTCCAAAGCAGCTGAAGCTGGAAAGATATCATAAGATCAGGAATAAGTGGGAGGAAAATCCATTCTAATATTTTTTATTTAAGACAAGGTAATGGTCAGCCAATCCAGGATTGACAAAAGACAAGATGTCCGAGTGTCCTGGACAGAGGGAGTAAGGGGAGAAAAAAAAGAAAAAGCTTAGTGTCATCAGCATAAGAATTGATGTATTCCGAATGTAGAGATAATAGAAGCAAGGGAAGTATAAAGAGAAAAAAGGAAATCAGAACCTTGCGGTACCCCATGGGGAAGAGAAACAATATCTGAACACTTATTAACCCAAGACACTGAATAAGTATGGTTAGTCAAGCAAGAACAGAACCACGATAGAACATAACCAGAAAACCCAAAAGATGCAAGAAAGAATAAAGCATAATCCACAGGGTCAAATGCAGCGGATAAAATCAGGTAAAATTAATAGGGAAATATTTTTTGAATAACAAGCTGAAATTAACAAGTCTCAGACTGAAAGAGCATTTTCAGCATAGTGCAATGGACGGAAACCAGATTGAAAATGACGAAGAATAAAATTGGCAGAAATAAAGGAAAAAACTTAATAGACTAAACATTCAAGAAGCTTACAAAGAAAGGGAAGAGGACAAAGGCCTAAAATTAGTTGGACTTTTCCCGAGCATCACTTGGTGATCTTTTCAGAGGAAGCAGAAGCAGCTCCCGGGGATGAAGCTGAATAGGAGAAAATCCATGACCTGCTGTGCTTTGCAGTCTACAAGGTTACCACTGGTAGACCGGTCCGAATGTTGTGGTCTTCCAATCCTGAAAACCGTGAAATCCAGCAAAGGATCTGGAGCAAAAATCTGATCTTTGTAGAGTAGCAGACTTTCAACCAGAGGGTTTCGTAAGAACAGAGCGCACCTTTGCAGTTAGGATACTCTTTTGTCTTGGTCAGCTCCTTGTCAGTTGAGCTGTGACCTCTTTAGCAAATGTGGTGGTGTGGAGCCACTCCTGAGGACAGGCATCTAAACCAATCATGAGGCCTCTAGCTGATGTTGGAATCCGCTGCCCATCAATCGACAGAAGTCCTGAGCCAGCACCATGGCATCCCTGTCTACAAGGGGTCAAGCTTATCCTCCAGAATGTACTTTACAAACTCTGAAAGTTCTTTCCACAGATTCAAATGAGCAGTAGCACAAACAGCTTCTGTGTTGGCCTGCCTCAGCTAGAGCGCTGAATTAGAAAAAAATCTTTTTACCGACCTCCACCAAAGTCTTAATTTCCGTCATGAAGAGTTGAGAGAAGTGGATGCCAAAGATTTGGAATACAGAGTCGCTGCAGCTACGACTATGGAACATTTGAGAGGATCTCTTCTGAAAATCAAAGCCTGTATCAGGCATCTATTTTCTTGTTCGTGAGCAGACCAGATTGCTCTTTTGCCCACACCCTTATACCCTCAGTGAAAAACATCTTTTTGCAGGATAAGGCCCAACTGATCTGGAGCTTTCAAGGTTAGGGCTACTGATAAAACTCACTTTAAGTGGAGAGGCTTCTGGTGTTGAAATGTCCAAATCCATTAAATCCAATCCTCGGTCAGGAAAAGCCCAAATTAATAAATACTGTTCAAGTCCTTTCTGCAAGGTCGCTGCCTACCCCTTATCGGCTGGAACTTCTACCAAGTCTGTCAGACATGTCATTTGCGGCAGAGGATCGGTCTGCTTTGGTTCAGGAGGACGTTCCATCGGAGGAGGGGCAGAGGAGTTTCCCTGGGGCTGCAGAAAAAACTTTAGATGTTTTTTTTTAGTTCCTCCTGGGCTCTCAATGCATGCAGTTTTGGAATCTAAAGAAAGTGTCAGAGGACTGCCTTGACTGAGGTGTTGGAATTGGCCTAGAGGGAACTTGTCTCCAAAATTCAGTGGAAACAGGCTGCCACAAAGGATCCCCCCCCCCCCACTCTCCCCCTCCAACCATTGGTCAACATACTGCAACAGAGAATATGTGAGGAACAGAGACTTGACAGCAAGGACATTTCTCGTGTGACATGTTCAATTCACCCTGGAGCTAAATTGGTCAACTTCCAAAGTTGCATCAGCCATTGAACTGGGTGAGGTGTCAAGTGAAGTAGTAGCTAAATAAGTAGTCAAAATGGCCAACAATGTCACCGAATGAGGCGCTGCCATTAAAGGCCTTCTGTCGAAATGTGCACCACAGACTTGAGGCCACTGAAGCTTTGGCCGTTAATTTAGGAGATTTGATTAACCGTAGTGACCACCTTACTCCTAGTCCATAGTCCCCTTTCCTCCATACTTATGGGACATCTCTCCGTCCTGTGGGACGGGACCGGAGCACTTTGTAAAAAGCATCCAAACATTTTTTTCAAAAATGTGCCCATCCTCTTTCCTGCGCGGGGCCCGGCACACGGTCGTAACCCCACCCACCTTGGCTCCGCCCCACGCATCGCCCATCAGTCCTTTTCTATCGCCAGGTCAGACCTATTAGCAATAACAGAGGAACCTTATTAGAGGGGACAGTGGGCGGGCGTATGGAGGAAAGGGGACTAGGAGTAAGGTGGTCACTACGGTGAGTAATCTGGTTATACTCCTACGTTCCGTCCCCTTTCCTCCATACTTAAGGGAGATTCCCAAGCACTCCGAACAGCAACTACGGGTGGATGGAAATACCCCTTACAGAAAAAGTTTCTTCAGCACAGCCTGACCAAATTGAGCATTAGCTCGAGGTCATGCCAAGACAATAATGCTTACAAAAAGCAGATGGGGAGGCCCAAGTAGATGCCCTAGCGATGGACTCCCAGGGGACATATTCCAGAAAAGCAACCGCGGCTGCCAGGTGTGCATGAATACCCTTAGGAGGTTTCAGCCCGTGGACGGTGAAAGACTCCGTAATACAGGCGGCGATCCACCGAGAAATAGTCGCACTCCTAAGCTCGGAAGTTCTGTCCAGATAGAACTTAAGAGCCCTTTTGACAGATACAATGCAGAACCCTTTCTGCCTCTGAGGTAGAGTTTGGAAAAAAGACCGGCAGGGAGATCGACTGATTCAGATGGAATTCAGTTACCACCTTCGGCAGGAAAGCAGGATGCGTCCGTAGGACTACCTTATCCTTGTGAAAGACCAAAAAGGGATGCTCCAACGACAATGCCTGGAGCTCACTCACCCACCTCGCTGACATAACGGCGACCAAAAAGGACACTTTCCAGGATAGGTACTTTAAGTCCACCATGGCCAAGGCTTATGGCACAACGCCGTCAGGACTACGAACTGGAGGGTATAGGCGTGTCAAGCCTGCAAAATGCCTCTTAACCACTGGATTACATAGAGAGTAAGAACATTGGTCCGTAGAAAGATGAGCGGAAACCGCTGAAAGGTAAGTTCTGCAAGACAGAACATGGGCACCTGACTCTGCTAAGAAGGATACAAACGACAAAACCGTGGCAATTGTAGCCCCCCGTTGCGTCCAACTGCCTGTCTAAACAATGACAGAACCTAAGCTATTTGCTTCTGTACTGGGACCTAGTCGAGGGTTTCCTGGCTGTCTGGATAATACGCATGTTATCCGCAGACAAATTAAGATGCTCTAAAGACTTGAACTCGGGCCCCATGCCGCCAAGCTGAGCGATTGTGGGGTGAGGTGCCACATCTGCTATTCCCTGATCTTCATCAGGGGGGGGGGGTTACCGGTAACCTGATCGGCGGATACACCGACAGGTGTTGAAGTTCTGAGAACCAAAACCTGGCCGGTCACCACAGGGCTATGAGTAGGAGGGAACAGTTCACCGAGTTCTTCAGCTTCCAAATTGCGCGGTGAACTAGAGACAGAGGCGGGAAGGCGTAAGCTCTCATTTTGTGCCATGGAATCTCGAGAGCATCCCCCAGAGAGGAGACTCCCAGCCCCCCCTCTGGAGGCATACTGAGGAAGCTTCTTGTTTACCGCCGTAGCAAAGAGGTCCACCTATGGTATGCCCCGACGCAAGAAAATCCATGAGAGGACCTCCGCCTTCAACTCCCACTCGTAGCTGGCCACTGCCCGCCGACTGAGGGCATCTGCCGTGACATTCAGCTGGCCCGGGATGTGTACTGCAAGTAGCCAGACACCATGAAGAACAGCCCACTCCCAAATCTGGATGGACAGGTCCACGAGGTGTAGGAGGGGGGATACGGACCACTTTGTTGGCAATGATCGGTCTGAACGCCTTGAGCGCTAGGAAGATCACCAGAAGCTCCAGATGATTTATGTGGAGGAACTTGTCCTGAGGCGATCAGAGACCTGAAGAGGGTTCAACGTCGCATCCCACCCCAGGAGGGAGGAGTCTGTCGTGAACGTCACCGTAGGGGCTGGGTCCTGGAACCCCGCACCCACTGACAGGTTGCTGAGAGATGACCACCATTTCAGGTCCACTCTCATTGAAGCCGGAATCATTATCAGCTTGGAATCCGGGTCCACAGCCTGACGCCAAGAACTCCGAAGAGCCATCTGAGTCCGCCTCATCTTGAAACGAGCAAGAGCCAACACGCACCAGGCCATGAGGCCCAGAAGCCTCTGGAACCACCAGGGCGACATGCTCTCCGACTGTGCAAACAGCTGACACGTGGCTAACAGATCCGCCATTCTTTCCCCGGTCAGGTACACACTGCAGTCGATCGTGTTCCAGCGAAAACCCACACAAATCAAGTCCTGCAAGACCGTCATGGAAGATTTCCGCCAGTCACCAACAACCCAAGATGGAACAGGAGCTGAAGGAGACTGAAGATTGCCCGCTGCTTTCAACAGACAAGGGCTGCGTAAGAGCCAGTCGTCCAAATACAGATACACGATACACATGGATACCCTGCAGAGGAAGATAGGCTGCGATCACCGACATCATCTTCGTGAAGACATGCGGCGCCGAGCTGAGGCCAAAAGGAAGCACTCGAAACTGGAAGTGCTCCTCTCCCAAAGAGAAACAGAGATATCTCCTGTGCGGATTCCAAATCAGAATATGCATGTACGCATCCTGAAGATCCACCACACTGAGCCAATCGCCCATCTGCAAGAAGGACCGTATCTGGCTGGGCGTGATCATCTTGAATTTCTCTTGGGGTAGGAAAAGATTGAACTGGGAAAGGTCTAGGATGGTGCGCAGGCCAGCCTGGTTGGGTTTGGGCACCGTAAACAGCCGGGATTAGAAGCCCTCCCCTCGTTTCCCAAGGGGAATGGGTTCCACAGCTCCGAGGTCCAGAAGTTTCTAAACCTCGGCTGAGCTTTGAGGGAGGGCGAGCCCGACAGCTGAAAAGGAGGGTTGAAGGGTGGAGTAGGAGTAAGCGGAAGCCTGCTCGAGCGACTGACAAGACCCATCTGTCTTCGGTGGTGGTCTGGCACGCGTCCCAATGAGACGCGATGCGTCCTCCCAACGGGATCTCATGCGAGCACATAAAACCCTAATTTTGCAGGTTTTTCGGTGGTGTTGCCACCTAAAGAGGAGGTTGAGGAGCGGGAGAAAAACCGAGTCCATTGTTGCCTACGGCAGCTACCTGAGGGGGTATCCACTCAGAGATTTCCGGTCAAGGAAGCCCCTAAAGCCAGAGGAGGGTTGGCTTTGCAACAACGGTCTCTTGGTCTTGAAGGGGGGTCTTAACAAGGACCGACAAGGACTTAGCTGTTTGAGTACTATCCTTCGTCTTGGTGAGCTCTACATCTGTTGTGGAATGAAAGAGCTCCTTACCATCGAACGAAGGTCCAACACCTTGTCCTGTACTTCTTTTGAGAATTTAGTGGCATGCAGCCACGCCTGCCGTGAGGTATCAACCCCCAGCATAAGGCCCCGAGCCGAGGTGTCCATGTGATGAGCCGCAGCCTTCAGGAGATTCTGGGCCAGGACCCTGGCATCGGCCAATCCCCCCCTTAAAGTCTTCCAGCTTCTCGACCGGGATTAACTCCTCAAACTCCAACAGACCTTTCCACATCCGCATATTAGCCCCAGCTAATACCAGTTCGGCATTGGCCTGCCTGAGCTGCAAGGCCGCTTTGGTGGAAAATCTTCCTCCCAAGGGAGTCAAGGAGCTTATCCTCCTTTCCCAGAACCTGAGTAGCCGTCGTGGAAGAGGATGCTGCAGGCCTGGACTGCAAAGTGGCCGCAGCCACCACTGTGGAGGAGGGGGCGGACAAGACGACAGGGCCACCTCTTCCGAAGAATGCAGCCTGCATCATGCATCAATTTTCTTATTGACAAAAAGTCCAGAGTGTGACTTTTCCCAAACCCTGCCGACCTCAGCCAGAATGTCCTTCTGCAAGAACAGGCCGTTACGCTCCAAAGGAGACAGGGTGAACACCCCAGAAAGCACGCCCTCCTGCGGAGCGGGTGCCTTGGGCACCGGACCATCTAAGAAGCACATCATGTCCAGCACCCGGTCATGAAAAGCTCTAATAGAGCGGGGCAGGTCCTCGTTGTCCTGATCGCTGTGCGCGTCATCCGACAGGTCACGATCCTACTGAGTCGTTTCGGGCGCTGCCTTGTCCACGGGGGACAATGGGGACAAAGGCGGAAAAGTCAGGGAAGGCACTGTAGGCAAGGGAGGCGCCGGCAGAGCCACCAGAAGAACGGGTGGAGCCGGAGGCGCGGGCGGACATATCTCCCTAAAAAGCCCTCTGAAATATTACCTCATGGGGTCGGTACGCACGAGAGTTTGAAATCTACTGAAAAAGACTTCTTCCGGGGACTGCTTTGGAACCTGAGGAGGTCTCTCATGAGAAGGATAATTCCAGGGATGTAACGGGGTAGGGTGCCGCACCGGCCCCTCCACCGACGTATCCACATAAATCAAAGGTGCCATCCCCACAGGCAACAAAACATTGTGCAGAAGGGGCATCCGGGCGTTCCAATCATAAACTGGCCAATAAGGATGCGCACAAGGAACTCTATGTTCACCCACAGAACCAAGCCCTACACCTGAGGCAGATGGCGTAGTTGTAGGGGTATCACCGAAAATCGCCGCCGCGGACGTGCCGGGAACAGGCGCCATTTTGTCATCACCTGAGGGGAACTGCGGCACGTGATGAAGTGAGGCAGCGGTCCCCGTCGACGGATCAGGGGTCTTAAATTTAGCCTTAACATAAGGAACCTCAGCAGAGCTGGTACTATGAGGCCTGGAATGTTTCTCCCAACTGCCAAATTAGCCTTCCCAGGAAGGACCTCGGCACTGCCGGTAAAAGAATTCTTCTTTGCCCCCTCAACAGATCTGGTGTCGCCGCAATAGCGGGAACGGTGAGAAACCGCCTTCACCGATAAGGCCTCGTCAGGCCTCTCAGAACTGTTGGTAGCTTTAGCCTCTGTACTAGTGACACCAAGCCCAACCAAGGCCTCGGGGCGCACCCCGGTCTTATTCTTGAGGGAAGCCGAAAGAGTCCTCAGAGCGAGCTCCGGTACCCCACGACTCAGAATTGGGCCTACAAGCAGCCCCCCTGCAGGAGGGCCTCGAAGCGTGCTCTGGTACCCACAGGCCCCTTACAGAGACACTCGGAGAAAACTCTGGTACAATTATTAGGCCCAACGGGCGCCTCAGGGTGATCCCGTGACAGAGCGATCAACGTCCCTCCCGGCCTGGGAGGAACCCGGAAAGGTATCCCCCGGCCGGGGTGCTCTGAAAAGTAAAGAACTTACCAGGCGTTTCTTCTTTTCGTCGATAAACGCCTGAAAATGCAACCGATGTTGAAGTGCCCGGACCGAAAGGGAGTCGCAGTAAAAACAGGAGTCCCAACAGTGATCCGGACCCAAACACTCTAAACAAAGAGGATGGGGATCCTCTTTGTTTAGAAGCGTCGTTGACACGAAGCGTCGTTGACACGAAGCGCAATCTGGAATGTCTAGTTTGAACGACAGACAGACTAGTAAACGATCGCTAGCAAGAGCCAGAGAGGAAAAAAGGGAAGAATATCTTCTGAGGATGCAAGTGCGTCCAGTCCCGAACGAGTGGAGAAAAGGACTGATGGGCGATGCGCGGGACGGATTCAAGGTGGGCGGGGTTACGGTCGCGCGCCGGGCCCCGCGCAAGAAAGCGAGGAAGGACACATTTTCAAAAAATATTTTTGGATGCTTTTTACAAAGTGCTCCGGTCCCATCCCACAGGACGGAGATATGTCCCATAAGTATGGAGGAAAGGGGACGTGACGTAGGAGTAAATTTAGTCATTCCTGAGGGATCCTCAGCAACACTGGTATTTACAGTCTTTCATCCACAGATTTTACAACTTTTTTGCCCCAGAAAAGGGATTCTCTGCCTTGCTGTTAACTGATTTAGCCCTTATTCAGGGAACCGATTTCGAGGTATGGCCTCGAGCTGAGCGCTCTTTTTCTTAATGTTTTCATGATTCAGACATTTATTTCCTTTTAATTGCACCGGACGCTACTCCGGGCTACGGCACTTGACTGCGCGCGGCACACACACATTCACACTAGTTAGCGCTTATATTTTATATATTCTTTTATTTTTACTCCTTTGGTTTTCTAGTGTTGGCATGATGGTGCCTGGACTCAGCTGTGCACCGAGGCTCATGCTCTGTCTGCACAGTCCCTTTACTTTCCTTACCCCACTCACCATCAGAGGCAGTCTGTCCTCACTGCCTGCTGGTAGGAGGACCAGATTGGTTCCAGTAATACCAAGGGGTTGGAATGAAAGCCTTGTGCAGACAGTGTAGCGGTTGTGCGCAGCAGGCACGCAATGAAGTTGCAGCAAAGTTAAGCCTGTCTGGAGAGTGGGGGGGGGGGGGGGTTCTGTTCTCTAGGCATTTCTCACAGGATACTCTCCTTGCTCTCTGCCTTGTTGGTCTGATTTTGCCTAGAGGCATGTCAGTGCAGGGATTATCAGGGGAGATTTAAGACTACTGGTAAAGGGTATCTAGCTGCCATACTTCATGCCCGATCGTTGGTGGCACATGCCCACTTCCTCTACGAGTGTTACGCTCACCTGGTCTCTGCGGAGGCGTTGGGGCACGGTTGCAGCCCTCCCTGAACTTTAATCCCCTCCCTTCAGGCCTCTCCCTCAGTAGAAACCTGTGAGTGGTGGTACGTCTTGATACTGCTCGTACGTGGAGATAAGAGTGTGTGAGTATGCCAATCTGTGATTGTTGTACCTCTCGAACCTTTCACCCCAAAGTACGGTTTCTGTGAGCATACGCAGGCCGATAAAGCTCACCTGTGAATTATGGAAGATAAGTTCTGTCCAGCTACTGCTGGCAGGGGCGCCTCGAATGGTATCTAGTTCCTTCACTAATCCCTGATAATGATAAGTCCAATCCAGCTGCGACTATGCTTCTCCTAATGACTGGTAAGTCTTGAGCTCTTGTGATGCTGTTTGTTCTTTTTAATGTCTTTATATGTTGCTCCCATTTATGCCCGCAATAATGTCTCTATTCTGTTACCTTCCCTTAGATGGAAATGCAGCCTCAATGCAGCTGTGAGATGCGAGACGTGGCCAGATGGAAGATGGATGCTCCCGCAATCTGACAGCAGATAAGTGATGCTTTAAGGAAAGCGCGAAGTATGGCGAAGCGCAACCTTAAACTGACTTATTTCTATGTCTAACCTTCTCTGTTTTTCCTTGCAGGCGCTGCTGTCGACGATGGAGCGTGTCGTGCTGCGGTGCCAAGATGAAGATTTCGGCATTCCGGAAAGTGTAAAGATTAATACTTGGTTCACCGAAGAGATGTACAGATAAGAACAGCTTCCCCCAGATGATAAGTGTGCTGGCAGGAAGCAGGATGTCCGGTAAGTCTGACCTCAGGTGACTGTGTGCGTTACGCTGCTTGCAAGTGCAGAATAACGCGAAGCGTCTGTCTTGAGGATCCGGGCACCTTATATAGCTGAGTCGGCACACCCATTAGGGCCGGCTTACCAGCCACACCCTGCCATTCCTAGAGTGAGCACGTGCGAAGGCAATTCATTAGTAGCCACACCCAAAAATACACTTGGGGCTGCTTAATGGATGGAATGTTCAAGGTTAATGCATCCTGCTTAATGGATGGAATGTTCAAGGTTAATGCATCTGAAGTGATATTTCCATAAAACGTTTGCTGGTGTTAAATGGATGTCCTTGTTTACTTTTGTTCATGAGCCTGGCGCCAAAGGCTCCAGGAGTGTCCACCCAGGTCTCCTGCGTATGTAACCCCTGCCTGCCTCTGACTTCATGACCATGACAAGGAGAAACACAGCCTGATCTGGTCTTCGTGACTGAGACCTGGCTGACTGAGGCATCTACCCCGATATTCTCTCATGCCCTACCTGCTCATTACAATATTGTTCACCTGGACTGTATTTCCACCCATCCGGCATTGATGGGGGGGCTTGAGGAGGTAGTTGCAGTGATATTTAAGTCCGCTCTCTACAATCTCCATGATTTCCTTGGTTCACGAGTTACAAACAGGAGCATTGTTAGTACATCTCATGGTATCGGCTTCCTTCTCCTGGAATTTCCTCATTATTTATCGCCAACCAGGATCTTGTGTCCTTTCTTAATCCCTTTCTAGAGCTAGTTGCGGCCCTTCAGGTAAAATATGGGAACCTGATGGTATTAAGAGACTAACATGAGACTTAATGCCCCATGCCACCGGGACTATCCCAATTCTGTGAGGCCATGCTGGATTTGGAACTGTTTGAATTTGTCTGTGACTTGACACATGCCCGGTGGTTGAGGGTGGGAGAGAGGGTTCGCGGGGGAATTCTGGACATTACCCTCTCATCCCCGACCAGCATCTCCGGTGTTCAGGGGAAGCAGGTACTGTAGTTTGACCACAGTCTTATTTTATTGATATTCTGGGCCCTATAGGGCAGGCAGAAGGACCCCCAGCTACAGCTTGGAGACGTAACTGGCGCACAGTTGACCCTCTGAGATTGTGGCTCGCTAAAGGGGCTAACTACTTCTCTTCACTTTCTAGCATCCTAGTTGATGTTGCTAACCATGTAGCCCCGCATAAATTAGTTCAGGCCCGGAAACACCCGCCTGAGCCATGGTGCACTGATTCACTTATAGCACCTCGCCTGCAAGACAGGCAGAGCGTAATTGGGCTGCGCGTACGGATCTGCAGAAAAGGCCTCCTTACTGTATCTTGCTAAAGTAGATCATCAGGACGTTAGAATAGCTAATAAACCTATATTACTAGCAAGGTTGAGCAAGCTCTTAAGCTAAGAGCTAAGAGGCTGTGATCCCCATTGAGTTGAAGCAGGCTACTGTGATACCACTTCTTAAGAAACGCTCCTTGGATGCGTCGGTGCTGGCTAACATCCCATTTCCCGTCTTCCTTTTTTCATGAAATTGCTAGAGTATCTGATAGCGCCCCTTCCTCCTTTTTGGGAATCTTCATCATTTTTTTTTACTACTTTGAGTCGGGGTTCTGACCAGGACGAGGCACCAAGAGTATCCTTGTGTCAGTGGTCAATCTCATCAGGCTGGTGGATCAGGGCGGAGTGGGGGCCCTGGTTCCGTTAGATCTGGCGGTGGCATTTGACACATCGACCATGCCGTCCTGTTATCTCGCCTGCAGACAGCGGGCCGCTACGGGCCCGTCCTGGCCTTGTTTGTATTCTTCCTCACGGATAGGAGTCCCTTTTTCTGCCTAGTTTTCAATCTTCTTGCACATTATTTTGTGGGGTTCCGCAGGGGTTGGCCTTGTCCCCCATTCTTTTTAACATCTATATTCAGCTGCCGATTCGCCTCATCCGTTCTTATGGCTTTCGCTTTTACTCCTATGCTGACATGCAGATCCTGGTCTGTCTCGACCGTGAGTGACCAAGTGACTGCAGCCCATGAGCCGCGGGACTGTTTGTCGGCAGTGGGAAACTGGATGAGTGCGAACTGGCTGAAGCTGAATGGGGACAAGACCGACATTTTGGTGGTGGGTTCTCCCTCTGCTGTGTGGTCGGCTTCCTTTTGGCCCCCCACCTTGGGTGATCTGCCTGTTACGGTGAAGGTGGTTAAGAACTTAGGGATTCTCTTGGAATCTGACCTACCTATGTCATCTCAAGTTAGCGCCGTCTGTAAGACTGGACACTTTCTCTTCAGAGTGCTGCGCAGAGTTCTGCCTGAATTTATGCAACCTCTGGTAGTGGCTTCTTTAATTACTAGTAAGATAGACTACTGTAATGCACTATCTGCCACAACTCTTGGAGCTGACACCGTCTCAAACTGCTGCAAATTTTAGCAGCTAGGGTGGCTACCAACTCCCCTGATGGAGCTCATAAGTCCTGTGCTTCGGTCTCTCCACTGGCTCCTGGTGGCACAGAGGATTCCATTTAAATCTCTGTGCCTGGTACACCAGGCCTTCTTTAGGAAAAAAAATACACCCTCCCCATATCCCGGGACGACCATTTCGTTTAGGTAATGCCAACCTCGTGGCTATCCCGAAGGTCCGCCTGGCCCGTGTGGGCAGACAAGCTTTTTCATATGCAGCCAGTAAACTGTGGAATGGGCTTCCATCAGACCTTCGAGGTATGAACCATTTAGTTTAGATGGTCGGTGAAACATTGTTTTAGGGCCACTACAGTGGGCGGTATCCTTACTTTTCCTCGCACCAAGATGACCTTGGGCGAAAGTGCACGCTATAAATGCAACTAACATAACCTCGGGGGTATCCCTAAATGTGTTAACCCCAAGGAGGGGAACCTCGGATGGCACTTCAATATTCATTTAAGCCCCCAAAAGGGGTGACATGGGGTGAACCTTGGTGACGCTAGAGCCAACCCGACCCCTCTGTCAACAGGATGTGTCCAGCAGGCGTCATCCGAGCGTGTTGCCCTGAAAAGTACTCTATTGTCTTCTATTGTCTTTAAATAATTCTCCAAGTTGTGAAGGAGGACTGGAATGAAAAACGTCCTTGCAAGTACTTAATCACTCCTGACCACCATTGTAATAAGTTAATTGGGTCCTTTATTAAGTACATTCTATATCAGGCACTCCTTCCCGCACATATCCACCTCATTATCCTGCATAATACACCATCCAGTCTTTTAGAAGTTAATAAAAACAGTGCTTGTGAACCTGTCCCAAAGAAATGCCTCAACTTTTTTGATCGCCCAAACAACTACAAGGATTCTTGCTCAATCAATGAGTACCGAGATTCTGCCCCTTTGAGCAGCCTGGATGCAAATGCGATCACTCATTCCACTTCATTCTGGGTTTGCAACTATATTGCTTCTAATCCAGTGCCATTGGCATCCGTCATAACAAACGTGTCACAGGTTGTATCAAAACTACCCAACACAGGCTCCCTCAAGATGCTCCTCAAAATTTTGACTGCATTATTGAGTCCACACAAACTTGATCTCCTTCTTGCATAACCCACTAATATTCAAACAGCAATCAGCAACATTTCTAATGAATTTGACATAATATTCTACCATGCCCAAAAATGACAATCGCACCATGCCAGTCCTTAGGTGGCTCTAGACCTCAAATAGTTGCCACCCAACGCTTGACATTCTAAATCAGCACTTGCTCTGCTGAAGTTTCAGAACTGCCTTACAAAGTTAATTCAACACCAACTTCCAATCACGATTCTCCACCGACCTCCCCATTATCAGAATATCATCCTGGTAAAAGATAGCCACATCTAGCTTTCCCAAAACTGCATGCATCACATATTGGCAAAATGCTGCTGCAGTTATCAGTCCAAAAGGCATGTGTTTAAACCTAAACGTGCCTTCATGTGTGATGCAGTGTAAACTCTCGAATCAGGATAAAGCAGAACCCGACGATATATCTAAAGTGCTAAATACATTGGCACCTGCCGTCCTGCTTACAAGATCCCCAATGCTGGGTAGGGGAAATTATCTTCAACACCACACTTATCAAGCCACCAAAAGTCCACACAAAGCTTTGCACTTCCATCGCTTTAGCAAACTACTACCACAGGGGAGACCCATTCTGGGGCCTCGACTGTCAATTATGTCCTTTTTCTCCAATCTCTTAATCTTCTTAAGCACTTCTATCAAAACCAAAGGAACAACCTCACTCACAGCTACAGGGACGGCATCCTTACTCTGCTTAATTTTTTGGACAGTAAGCCCAGCACAGTCTTATCCCAGAAATCTGTGAAACTCCTTCCAATCAAGCAACGAAGGGCTATGCCAGCCAAACGTGGAAGCTGCACTCCCCCAAACAACTGTACAAATCCTTCAGCACCAATGTCACGCAGCTTTGAAAATCACGAAGCAACTGTAGAAAACTTGACAACCAGCGTTATTAGATGCCAACCACAAGCAAGGCACCTAAAGGTCACTCACCAGACATCGTGCTGACGCACCAACAGGTCAGAGGGTCTGTTACTCTACCAAAGTGGAGCCAATTGGTGCTCCAAATTCCTGCGGCAGTACCGCAACACTGGGGAGACACTCCGGTCTCACAAGTGCACCAGGATTAAACTCAGTACCGGAATCCACCTCCAATTCAAGATACAATCGTTGAGGGGGGGATGAGCAGATTTCACAGAAAGTGTCCCCACACATTGTGAGCACTTCCCGGTGGAAGCCCAGACTTTGCGCCTGCCCAGGACAGAAGCCTGCATCAGCACCATGGCTGGAGGGGATGCTGCTACACCAGTCACAGCAACTTTGCTCCACACTATGTTTGCGGAGCACCACACCAACGGCAGAACAGAAGGGCCTCGCGACCTGCGTGTTGCAAAAATGATAAGCACTGAATCACTCACAACCAATGTTGTATAGGTTCAGTGGCTCCTTTAAGTACATTCTATAAAAGGCCCTCCTTCCCACACAGTCAGTCAACTGAGTACCTGAGGGATCACTTGTATGGGCTAGAAAGGAACATAGAACCTTAGAACATATATCTTGATAATAAACATTAGGGTAGCTTAAACAAACCATCCACCTGCACAGCCAGTTGAACATGAATGTAAAAAAACAACACAACAAGTCCTCTCATCGGATGAGCCTTCTCTCGAGTGCACTAAAGAGGGTTGCAGTAGAAGCAGGAACTCCAAAGGTGCTCCGGACAAAAACACTTGAGGCAAAGGTTACGAGTGTCTGCCACCTCATAAGTTGGCACACGGAGGACAACAAAAAACCCTTTCGATATCTGTAGGTGGAGGGAAATGAACTACCACTGGAAGTCACATTTAATGAACAAACACAATGAAAAAATGTCTGACAGGTGTTCAGCGTGTCCAATGACAACAGTGCAGAGAAAAGAAATTAAGAGCGTAGGACAGGGATTCAGGAATGCAGGGCTAAAGCCATACGTACGCCAACCCGCAATAAAGAAAATGGACAAAATATCCCATTACAATGGAGGAAAGGTGACGGGACGTACGGGTAAAGGGGACATGCAGTGACTATCGGACATATGGCAAACAAACATGCTTTAAATTTGCATGCAACTGCATGGTACTCAGTTTGCATGTGCTCTGCACGTAAAGCATAGCGGAGCCCTCAATTGTGTATAGTTGGCTCTGTGGGTTGCCAGACTAATGTATAATAGCACGTTCCCCCAACCCCCTTCTGTTTCGCGCAGCAACCCACAAGACGGCAGAGTACAATGAAAAATGTGGTAAAGCTGTCACATAGCCAACAACATAGCAATTCTGTCTGCTTCTGAACACCCCGCATTGAATGACTAGTATATTTTTAAGATAGTCATCTCTGCTAGTAATTGAACAGTCCCATACATTCTAATGACTAGTTGCATGCAATTTAATGCTGTAATTTCCTTGTTTTTCAGACTGGCGTCTGCTGAAGGCCCATTCACCCCACAGCATTTTGAGGTTGTCCCCCAGGGTTCTAACCTTTCTCCCTGGTTTTTCAACATCTACATGATCCCCTTGGCACACAGGATCTCTACCTTTACCTCTAACCTTCGGTGTTATGCGGATGGCACGCAGCTCTCCTTAAGGTTACCCTCTGCCTATTTCTCCTCCTCGCTTATCCCAAACGGTCTATCCGCAATTCAGGCTTGGTGTGCTGCTAACGATCTCTGCCTGAATGCAAGAGAGCCAGAGATCGTACTCATTGGGACCCTTGCTCCTGCTTTCCCACGGACTCACTGGCCTGTCTCCCTTGGCCCTGACCAACCAATGAGGCAATAAATCTTGATCTTCATCTCCACACTCTCCTTCTCTTATCTCACACATCTCCAAAAAATACAGTTACCAACTGCACCTCCTACGAGTTAGTTATTCTAGCTTAACTCACTTTTCCCCCAGAAGCTCCTCACCTCGAGAGCCCTGGTTCTCTCTAGGACTATTGCAACAGTCTCTTTCTCAATCTTCCTACTTCTACTCTCCGTCCTCTACAACTCATCCAGAGCAGAACTGCAAGACTTCTCCTTGGACTCAAACCCTGTGACCACATCTCTGGCACTGAAATCCCTCCACTGGCTGCCCGCGGCTGCGAGGATCAAGTTCAAGATCCTATGCATAATCCACAACGCTTTCTGGGGCCAGGCCCGCACTATCTACAATGCTCTCTTCCTAAATACTCTCCCCCTAGAGCCCTCTGCTCGTCTTCCATCTCTCTTCAGGTGAGCCGCAAACATCTTTCTCCTCTGCAGGTGCCTCCCTCTGGAACAACCTCCCTGCCTCTTAGTCTTGAGCCGGAACACCTTAAGTTCCGGAAACTGCTCAAAACCTTCCTTTTCTCTTCCTCCTCCCCTGTCCCTCGCTAACCTTCCCCCCGTATCCCTCCTCCCCCCAAAATCTGTTCAGTTTTTGCTGACTGGTTGCCTGGTTCCCCTGCCAGTCAATTGACAGGCCGCTGTACTTCAGCATTACTGCACTTCAGCTCCATGAGCGGGCAACCTCTCTGCACTTAAACCCAGGGGCCTGCTGGACCAGACTAGTTTTTTCGTCTGTCCTGTCCTCCCTCATCCACACCAACTGCTTCTCGTCTCCCCCTCCTGAGCTTGGTCGCAACTATAACACTTCATGCACGTACACTAGGAGAAATGTCGTCAGGCCTAGTATTCAAGGGGGGGCGTGGCTAGAGGGCCATGGGATAGAAGGTGCTTTCCTGCAACTCTCGCTGATCCAACATGATCCTTGCTCGAAGATGCGTGTAAACTGAACTATTTTGCTTGAAGTTGGATCAGCTGCTGTGTGAAAACGCAACGAATAGAAGGTGCCGAGTTAGGCAGGAAACCGTGATAAAGCTGGTGAAATGAAAGCAGAGAAAGTCCAGTAGCGTCCGAACAGAGTCGCAACAAAATGGCGTCTTACTCAGAACAAAGGATTATATCGTAGGAAACGTGTGCTAGTGGAGTTTGCCGAGCTACATTGTGACAACATGCTTTGAAGTATGGGAGCAGTGCCACACCGACGCATGACTGCAGGAGGAAAGACAGAGCTGAACGGTACTGAGGCCGCTGCAGAGAAGATTTGAGCGAGTAAGAGACTGTATCCAAGTACGGCAGTACGGAGGAATGCCACTGCTCCATTTGCTTTGACACAGGAGACAATGTAGCGGAGGACGGGAGGCATGCGCCAGGAATAAAGACAGCAACGGTCTGAGCAACACACCATGGAAAAGAGGATGGGCGCATCTCGCTGTATATGCACGATAACGCTGAGGGACTAACATACAACTGAGGGTTAGCAGGAATTCACGCAGAGGGCAAGTTACCACTGAGGAAGTGGCACGGAGCAGAACCCTACTAACGAGATCTGCAGCTGCGGACCGTGACTGAGGAAGCAACAGTAACGAACGCTAGGATACACAGCTCAGTTTTTCACAACAAAGAAACTGACATGATAGCCGTAGCAGGGGAAGCTTGATATGCAAGGGGTCCACAAAGCAGCACAACACGGGCGATCTCACCAGACAAAGGAAAAAGCAAAGCGCCCGAAACAGAGAAGGGAGCAGTATTGCTTGTTATGCTGGGACAGCTTGCAGATGGGTTGGAGCAGGCACCACCGCATCAACAGACACAAGGCAGTTGCAGAGAACCCAGGGGAGTGTCCAAGAAGGGTGATAACAGCACAAAAAAACAGGAGCTCCTCACTGCCTCAGGTGGTGGGCCTGAACACAACTGCAACATGCACTGGGTGAAACAAGCCAAAACAATTGTCCAGCAAGGTGGGCAAGGCAGTACATGATACGGTTAAGGCAACACACAGAGTAGGAGATGCCAAACCACACAGATGCAGAAGCCACATGCAAGGGAAGGAGGGAGGTGGGGCGAATAGCACAGTGCTCATAAAACTGGCTGCAATCCACCAGGCAAGAACTTAGATGCTGCAACCTGTCTGTTCACGGGCTACAGCTGTGGAAAAAAGGGAGGCGGGGGCAGGCCAGACATAGTAAAGCCCACCAAGGGCCCCCGATTGTGCACTCACTACTGGTCCTCTGGCATCCCCCCGCCTCATGCACCAGGGGAACACACCAGAGTGCCCTCTAGGCTGAACTGAGCACATTAAATTAAATGTAAGCATTGCGCGAGCCACGTAAGAACGCTAAGAAGTGTTCGGTGGAACTACTGGTGCACATGCTCCCCACGCGCAATGAGGCACCAATCCGACTGACTCTTCGGGTGCTTCTAACCTAAGCCCAATAAGGCACTCCGACAACAGCAGTGGTTCCAAGAGGAATGTCGGTGAGTGACGGAAAGCCCCATATACACAGGAGGGGATGGCTGTAGCCGGCAGCGTGAGTGGATCTCGAATTGCAGTCCGCCTCGGGCCACAACGAGGCGACGAGACCAGGGAGAAGTGACAAGGTGGTATAGGACAGACTAAGAGCATAGAAACGAGCCCTCAGACGCAACTCTGGAGACAGACACAAAATCATTGAGTCGGGCCTAGGCACGGAGCATAACGCACTGTAAGAGTCACTCAACGAGGCCCCGTATATAATCGCCAGGAAACAGCTACCCCACTGGGTACGACGCCAGTAACCAGCACCACCACAGATGCCAGAAAGAAAAAAAGAGCACCAGAGAGAAGGCAATAGCAATGTCGTCTAAGGCGAATAGTAATAAAGCAAAGCAGACATCCCTGTACACGTTTACCAGACCCCACCCAAGCGATGGAAGAACACAGTCGCACCCGCAAGAGCCAAACGAGGGAGATAAACAAGGAGAGATGGACAAACAAATATTGGTGGCCATTACGGAACTGAAAGCGTCACTAGAATTCAAAATAGAAGCAATGCAGATAGACTTGAACCTCTTAAGGCAAGATGTCAGAGCATCATCAGAGCGCACCGGGGTGCTAGAAAAAGATGTGCAAGCCAATACCAGCAGTTGCAAAGACAACACCTTAGAAGTCTCCATTTTGAAACATCAAGTGCAGAACTTGGAAAACATGGCAGCGGAAGCAGAAGGCCGAGCCAGGCGCAACAATGTGCGTATGGTTGGGCTACCAGAAGGCGAGGAGGAGCAGAACTCGACAAACTACTTAGAGTACATGTTCCCTGACGAGGAGACCATAACCCGGGGCCCCGCCGAGACCAATAATAGCCAAGATATTGAATTACAAGGACAGCGAGAAAAGACTAACATTTACGAAAAGGTGGCACCATCAATAGAGCGTCGGCATCCATCACGGCGTACCTGGACTACACCTTTTTAGTGCAAAAGCAACGGATGAACTACAGGGTGGTGAAAAGAAGACTGTGGGCCTCATTACGACCCTTGCGGAAATCGCGGTGCTAAATGCACCGCGGAAAGCTGCCGATAGCGCCATGGAGGTTGGCGGATTTTCCGCCCCATGCCGGCCTTGGCGGGGCGGTAAATCCCCATTCCCCATTTTACCCTTCCCCATTCCCATTTTTGCCCCATAGGGTATAATGGGAGTGGGGAAGGCGTTAATTACGCCACCGTAAACTACGGTGGCGTAATTAACAACAAGGTCCCGTAGCGCCATGGATTTCTCCGCCCGGAAAAACCAGGCGGAAAACGTTCCATGGCGCTACGGAAACTCGTAGTAGGGCGGACGGGTCCGCCGCGAATAACGCTGGCGTAAACCCACTCCGCCAGGGTCGTAATGAGGCCCTGTGTGAGGCCCAACTCAAGTTTCAGCTACTATACCCGGCAAAGATGAAGGTGCTGTACAAGGACCGTACCATGTTTTTCGAAACCCTAAAGGATGTCAACAGTTGGTTGAATGCTAAGAATATGCCGGCAGAGCAGCAGAACCGGAATAACGAGGAAAGTGATAAGGGATATATCGATGGGGACTCTAATGTATAACCTAGGGGTAGAGGGAGGTAACGAGAGGGAGGGTGATGGAGACACTTGGATTATCAAATAAGCATGCTTTGAGACTTAGGACTATGAATGGAATGCGGGAGCAACGCACGCTGCGTAAGAACGGGCAGCGCAGGAATCGCACTTATCCCAGTAGGCTAGTTAGTTGAGATAGTGGTAGCACAATATCCACCTGTTGCGCTTGAAGTACTGGCTAGTTGTCAAGAAAAAAGGCAGAAGCAGGGATGCCTGAGATTCCGTTATGGAGCTGGGCAAATGTTGGGGTTAGTTTAGAGAGGTGGGGGTGGCTGGGGCAGTTAGAGGGACAGGCCTACAGACACACATAAAATGACAGCAGGCAGGTGGGAGCTGGGAAGGTGAGGTTGGAAAATGGTTAAGATGAATGAACTGCGGATAGCAACCTGGAATGTGAGGGGGCTAAATAACTATTCAACTAAACAAGGTTATGATGTACTTGAAGAGACAGAAAATAGACATAGCATTGTTGCAAGAAACTCACCTAACCAAAGAAAAGCAGGAAGTGTTAAGGAAATGGACAGCCCTAGGAGCAACCCAAGGCATAAATTAGTTTTCAAAAATTGATTAGCAGAGTTTGGCAATCAAAATGTTCTTGATTAGCAAACAAGCCCATTTGATTAGCAAGGCATAAAATAAGCGGTGTCGCATAGCAATTTGCTATGCAATTCTGTCCATTTGCTAATCAAACGGACACTAGTGTAGCAAAGATAGCTCTTTTAGTTGCCCTCTTCAATGAAAGTACACCTCAACCTGCACTTCTTCTCTTGCCCTATGTGCTCTCTTCTTCCTCTTTTCTCTGTTCACTTCAAGGCCTAATGAAGAGAAAGTGCAACAGTAATCATCTCCTCCACTCTTAAGTGCCAAGGCATGTGCGGGAGTGCTAGGCAAGAATTTATTTTTCTGTTTCATGTAATTGCAAACCAGAAATAATCAGGATGCTACTTTTATAAGCTTTTTATATGCTGTCGGGCAAAGACCAGTATGTGTCAACCTTATATTTTTTTTAAAAGACAGTCATGCAGTTCCATTCCTAAAATGTAGGTTGTTAAATAATGCTTGATTGCATCATATTGACGAATGAACACTTTTGAAAATGTACATGATCCCATGATCGAATGCACTAGATGGCAAACCTAGTTCTGTAACCTGCAGGTTGCATACATCTTGCAAATGGTGCTCATCCGATGAGCGGTTTTATAGCAGTTACCCTGAAAGTGAGATGGCAGCAAATTAGAATATTCCACCTAGTTTGACCAGTTCTCTGCGTGCTACACCTACTACTCTGCTTAGTCTCTTACTTTCTATCCTCTTAAATAATGAATACACAAGGCTAACTAGATGTTTACGAAAAGAAATGATCAATAGTACCACCCAGACTGTACATCGACACATCTGCTGCAATACCACACACTGTACTTATCCTCCAGAGCTCCCTTTGCTCTATGATTATATTATATATTAGCACCTGCGGGAGCGAGCTGGCCAAACTGTTTTCAGAGCCTTTTTACTCCTTGACATTCTATATTATCACCCAGTTGTTTTATACCAGCTTCGTGGAAATTGAGATTACCACAAACTACGATATTCCATCTAGTTTGCTTAGTTCTCCGCCTGCTACGCAATCCACTCTAAGTCTCTTTCTTTCCTCTTACATAATGAATAAACAAAGCGGACTAGATGCTTACGCAAAGTAGTATTACTGGCACGCCCTGTGTCGACGCCCATTTTCGAGTTTCGAAAAACAAACTGTAATACTCTGCATCTTCCACTAGATGTCAGCCTATGCACAGCATGTGAATCTAAGCAGATACAAGCATCAGAAATACGAATACGGTGAGTAATGTATCCCATGTACATCTACAGATCTAGTCAATACCAAACACTGTAGTTAGCCTCCAGACAGCAGGAGACAGCTGGCAAACTGTTTCTAGAGCCTTTTTAAACATATCTATTTATTTGTGTCCATTCATGCAGCTAACCTTTTACATTTTGTAGACACTCCGCTGTGATTTGCAAAGTCTTTTCGCCCACTCGCATAGTCGTTTACATTTTATGACGGGCCAGTAGCATTTGCAAGAGATGTTTGAAACATTTATGTAACATTTACTTTGTTTGCAGTTAATGTAAAAAAAAAAGTTTCACTGGGCATGGCTGGCCTCTGGGTGGCGGCATCAGTGTACCAAACAAAGCGGGTTTGTAGTGACATGCACCATTGTGCACACTAATCTTGCCATGGGTCAAGTGCATTTCTCTTCAGTTGAATAGGGAAACTAAGTTACCCGACCTGCAGGTCTAGCTGAATTTTAAAAAATGTGCAAGGCCTGACTCCTCTAACTAATGTCTTATTTCAGCGGTATGCAAAACTGCTGTATTGTTGCTCATTTTGTGTCTTGGGTACAAATAACTGCGGATGACATTAACAATATTAGTACAAAATTGCTAATCAAATGGGTCTGTTTGCTAATCAAAATAATTTTCATTAGCAGACTCTGCTAATCTATGTTTGAAAACTAGTTTATGCCTTGATTAGCAGTGCTGTACTAATACGCTTGTCACCAGAAGTTATTTGTACCCAAGACATAAAAGGAGCAACAATACATCATTTTTGTGTACCGTTGAAGACATTAGTGAGATGACTCATGTCTTGTAACTTTCAAATTCCACAAGACCTGCAGTTCGAGTAGCTTAGTTTACCTATTTGACCTAAGAGAAATACACTCGACCCATGGCAATGGTTGACAAAAAATTGAAATGCGCTTTCAGTAAAATGGTGCGTATAACTACAAACCCACTTTGTTTGGCACACTGCTGCCACCCAGAGGCTAGCCATGCACAGTAAAACTTCATTTTGACATTTACTCCAACAAAGTAAATGCTAACTTAAAGTGTCAAACATTCCCTGAAAATGGTACTCGCCCTTCATTAAATTTACTTGACTATGCGAGTAGGCAAGTAGACTTTGCGATCCCTGGATGAGTATGTAAAATGTAAAAGGTTTGCTGCATGAATGGACACAAATAAGATATTTTAAAAAACCCATGAAAACAGTTTGGCCGGCTCGCTCGCAGTTGCTAATATATAGCATTCCACACCAAGGCCGCCATGATGTGGAACAATCTTCCCCTCCCTATCAGGTTGCAAAAGAATTACACATGCTTTTTGGAAAAACTCAAGACCCACCTCTTCAAATAAACCACTGCGTACCAGACAAAAACCCCAACCACATACTTGAACAAATTGTCCCGTGACTACGTGTTTTGTACCAACTGCCTATATGTTAGCACCCTGATGATTGCGAGCGACCGGCGCTATATAAATAAACATAATCCAATCACAGAACAAAGCAAGCTCTGCAGGCTAACAGTTTGTGTTATTGAAGCAGATATGTAGACGTAGTGACCGGATCGAACTATTGATCACTACTTTGCAGAAACTTCAAGTCCACTTTGTTTATTCATTATGTCAGAGGAAAGAAAGTAAAAGACTAAGCAGAGTGGATCGCACAGCAGGAAGAGAACTGGGAAACCAGGTGGGAAATTCTAGTTTGTGGCCATTTCACTTTCAGGGTAGCTGGTATAAAGCAGCAGAGTGATAAGATAGAATGTCAAGGAATCTGGGGTATCAGCTTATTTGTCGAGCATCATTTTCACAAATGCATGCAACCACCAGATCAAATAACTAGGTTTGCCATCAAAAGCATTTGGCTGTATGACAATGCATTACTTACCGTAAAAGCATTTCTGATGGTTGTATCTGCTTAGATTCACATGCTGTGCATAGGTCCGACATCCAGTGGTCACTGCGGAGTATTGCATTTTGTTTTTCGTAGTCGAAAAGGGACGTCGACAAGGCGTGTCTGAAATACTATCCCTATAGTGACGTGTGTTGTACCCACAATCCCTCACGCGTCGAGATATAGTTGGCTTCATTAAAGTATTAAACGATTGCTTCTGGTTTGCAATTGTTTGAAAAACAAGAAAGAAATCCTGCCTAGCACTCCCACACAGGCCTAGGAGTGGAGCAGATGAGTACTGCTGCACTCTTTCCATTAGCCCCTTTGAACTTACAGAGAAAAGAGGGCGGAGAAAGCCTTGAGGGCAAGAGGAATTCAGGGTGAGCTATATTGTCATTGAACAGGGAAACTTAAATAGCTAGCTTTGCTAAACAAGTGTCAATTTAATTAGCAAACCTACAGAATTGCCTAGCAAATTGCTATGCGACACTGCTTATTTTATGCCTTGCAACCTATTCAGCATATGCTAGAGGAGTCATGACATGGATAGCGCCTCTTGTTCCATTTAAGCTACTACAGTCCACCATAGATAAAGATGGGAAGATGGTATTGATAAGGGGGTTGGTAGAAAATAAGGAAGTGTGTTATCATCAATGTGTATGCCCCAAATCAAGATAGGACAGCCTACTTCAGAACCCTGTATACCAAATTTGGTCCTTATATTGATGGAGCAGTGATGTGAGGGGAGACTAATTGTACCCTAGATCCAATGATAGACAGGTCGGACAAAAAGGTGAAACATCCGATCCGGGCAGCAAAAGCCCAAAACACCCTGTTACAAGCTTTTCGTTTGGTAGATATAGGGAGGCTGCGCCACCCACAAGATGGAAAATATTCACATTCCGCCCCACAGAACCTGTACACAAGGCTGGATTATATATTCATGGGAACAGATTTAATAAAAGAAGCGATGCAAGCAGAATATAAAGCCATGGTCCTTTCAGACCATGCCCCGCTGGCGGTAACATGGCAGATCCAGCCACCCAGAGCCAGCATCCCGACATGGAGGCTCAGGGCGGAATCACTGAAAGACAGTGTTTAGAGAGGACCTGAGGACGAAGATAGAGTATTTCAAACACAACACGGGCAGTGTAGACTCAGTTGGGACGGTATGGGAGGCATTTAAGGTAGTGATGAAGGGAGCAGAAATGTCTAAAGCAAAGGAGTTGCAAAGGGTCATAACACATGAACTTCAAAACACAGAATGGAAGTTAGAAAAGAAGAGGCGGGATGGCACGAGATCCCCAGAGGAGGCCAAGACCATAATCCAATTACAACAAGAATGTAGAGATCACTGGAGAGGTTAGGCAACCTAAACTACAGGAAATATTTTAAGAGGCAGCATGCAGAAGGTGACAAACCTGGCAGATTACTAGCCTAGTTATATAAAAGTGAGATCGCCAGGCAGACTATCAGAGCAATGCAAGGGATGGATGGTCAGATAAGAGAAACCCAGGAAGGAGTAAACGAATGCTTTATGGAATACAATATGCGACTGTATGCAGACTCCACAGAGGAGGAAGAGATCGATATACGGGAAGCTTTAAATGAGATCACTCCCCACACTCAAGCAAGCAGAAAGAGCCTGGAAGTCCCGATAACATCAGAGGAGCTAGAGCAAGTTACCAAACTATTGCCCACCAGCAAGGCCCTGGGTACAGATGGGCTCCCCGGTGAATTTTATAAAGCTTATAAGACAAATACTCCCCCCACACCCACTGTTCGCGATGTTCAACGAGGCGCTGAGTACACACACTCTGCCCGAGACTCTACGGGAGGCGATTATTATCCCCCTCCTTAAACACAACAAACCGGACACAGAATGCAGGTCTATAGACCACTCTCACTGTTCAATCAGGACAGAAAGATCCTGACAGCAGTGATGGCTAACAGGTTAAGGCCAGTAATAAGCAAACCTATATACTTGGGCCAAACGGGTTACGTTCCACAGAGGAATATAACCGACAATTTGTCGAGACTCCATCATGTCATAGATCAAAACCAGAGGGGCTCGCATGAGGCGGCAATAGTTTCACTTGATGCAGTGAAAGCGTTTGACTCAGTGAAATGGCCTTGGTTATTAGTAGTGCTGGAGGAATGCAGGATTGGACCCATATACCTTAGATGGGTGCGATTATTATACAGTGAGCTGGTTGTAAAGGTCAGAACAGGCTCTAGCATTTCAGAACAATGGCAGCCAAGTAAGGGCACCAGACAGGGATGCCTGTGGTCCCTAATGCTCTTTATCCTAGCGTTGGAACCCTTAGTGGTGTATCTAAGGCCGCAATATGTGGAAGTGGGAATCAGCCCCAAAGGAGGACAAAACATGATATCGCTGTATGCGGACAATTAACCAGGTTACTCACCGTAGTGACCACCTTACTTCTAGTCCATAGTCCCCTTTCTTCCTTACTTATGGGACATTCCTCAGTCCTGTGGGACGGGACATTCTTCCGTCCTGTGGGATGGGACCGGAGCACTTTGTAAAAGCATCAAAAAAAAGTTGCAAACATTTTAGTCCTTCCTCTCTTTCTACGCGGGTACGGCATGTGGCCGTAACCCCACCCATCTTAGCTCCGCCCCCACGCATCGCCCATCAGTCCTTTTCTATCGCCAGGTCACAGACCTTTAAGCAATATTAGAGGAACCTTATTAGAGGGGGTGGGGCGGGCGTATGGAGGAAAGGGGACTATGGACTAGGAGTAAAGTGGTTACTACGGTGAGTAACCTGGTTATACTCCTACGTCCCGTCACCTTTCCTGCATACTTATGACAGATTCCCAATCACTCCTTACAGGAACTACGGGTGGATGGAAAAACCCCTATTGAAAAAGTCTAGACAGGCCCAAGTAGCTGCTTTTGCGATGGTCTCCCAGGGGACATATTTTTGAAAAGCAACTGCGGCTGCCTTGACCCGCACCAGGTGTGCATGAATACCTTTAGGAGGCTGCAGTCCTTGGACAGCGTAAGACTCCATAATACAGGCAGCGATCCATCTGGAGATAGTCGCCTTAGAGGCCTGTTTACCTTGTGGATTACCAAAGGTCACCAACAGTTGAGAAGAGTTCCTAAATTCAGATGTTCTGTCTAGATAGAAATTAAGAGCCCTTCTCACATCCAAACAATGCAGAACCCTTTCCGCTGCTGAAACAGGGTTCGGAAAGAAGACCGGTAGGGAGATTGATTGGTTCAGATGGAAATCAGAGACCACCTTTGGCAGGAAAGAAGGATTTGTCCGTAGGACCACCTTATCCTTGCGGAAAACCAAGAAAGGATGCTCCTTAATAATGCGCATGTTATCAGCAGACAGGTTGAGATGTTCTAATGACTTGAACTCAGGCACCATGCCGCCAAGCTGAACGATTGTGGGGAGGGATGCCACAGCTGTTGATCCTGGTGAAGCAGGTCGGGACTCACCAGCAGCCTGATCGGTGGATACACAGACAGGTGTTGAAGCTCTGAGAACCAAAACCTAGCCAGCCACTACGGGGCTATGAGCAGAAGAGAACATTTCACTGTGTTCTTTAGTTAGCAAATCGTCCGATGAATCAGAGGCGGGAAAGCATAGGCCCTCATGTTGTGCCATGAAATCTCGAGAGCATCCCCCAGAGAGGAGGCTCCCAGCCAGTTTCTGGAGGCATAAAGAGGAAGTTTCTTGTTTGCCGCTGTCGCGAAGAGGTCCACTTCAGGAGTGCCCCAACACAGCAAAATCCATGAGAGGATCTCTGCCTTCAATTCCCAGTCGTAGCTGACCATCGTCCGCCGACTGAGGGCGTCTGCCGTGAGATTCAGCTGGCCCGGAATGTGTACTGCCACTAGCCAGACACCATGACTAACCGCCCACTCCCAAATCTGGATAGACAGGTCCACGAGAGGGGGAGACTTGGTGCCCCCTTGCGGGTTGATGTAATACATTAACACCACATTGTCCGTGCGGATACAGACCACTTTGTTAGCAATGTTCCAGATGATTTATGTGGAGGAACTTGTCCTGAGGCGACCAAAAATCTGAGACCTGAAGAAGATCCAATGTCGCACCCCACCCCAGAAGGGAGGAGTCCGTTGTGACCGTTACTATAGGGACTGGGTCCTGAAAACCCGCACCCACCGACAGGTTGCTGAGAGACGACCACCACTCTATGTCCGCTCTCATGGAAGCCGGAATCAATATCAACTTGGAGTCCGGATCCACAGCCTGACGCCAAGAACTCCGAAGAGCCATCCGAGTACGCCTCATCTTGAGACGAGCAAGAGGAAGAGCCAATACGCACAAGGACATTAGGCCCAGAAGCCTCTGGAACCACCAGGCGGACATGCTCTACGACTGCGCAAACATCTGACGCGTGGCCTACCGATCCACCATTCTGTCCCCGGTCAGGTACGCCCTGCAGTCAAGCGTGTTCCAGCGAAAACCCAGGAAAATCAAGTCCTGTGAGACCGTCATGGAAGATTTCCACCAGTTCACCGATAGCCCAAGATGGAACAGGAGCTGAAGGAGAGACTGAAGATTGCACGCAGCTTTCAACGGGCAAGGGTTGCGTAAGAGCCAGTCGTCCAAATATGGATACACATGGATACCCTCCAGACGAAGATAGGCTGCAATCACTGACATCTTCGTGAAGACACGCGGCGCCAAGCCGAGGCCAAAAGGAAGCACTCGAAACTGGAAGTGCTCCTCTCCCACAGAGAAACGGAGATATCGCCTGTGTGGATTCCAGATCAGAATATGCATGGACGCATCCAGAAGGTCCACCACTCTGAGCCAATCGCCCATCTGCAAAGAGGACCATATCTGGCCGGCGTGATCATCTTGAATTTCTCTTGGGGTAGGAAAAGATTGAACTGGGAAAGGTCTAGGATGGTGCGCAGGCCAGCCTGGTTGGGTTTGGGCAACAAACAGCTGGGAGTAGAAGCCCTCCCCTCGGTCCCCAAGGGGAACGGGTTCCACAGCTCTGAGGTCCAGCAGTTTCAGAACCTCGGCTTTTAGGGAGGATGACCCCGACTGTTGGAAAGGAGGGTTGAAGGGTGGGGTAAAGGGTAAGCGGAAGCACGCCCGAGCAACTGACAAGACCCACCGGTCCTCCGTGATGGTCTGCCACGCCTCCCAATGAGACACAATGCGTCCTGCCACCAGGGTCTTGTGCGAGCACGGAGAATCCTCATTTGGCAGCCTTTTAAGTGGTGTTACCACCTGAACCTGAGGAGGAGGCTGAGGAGTGGGAGAAAAACAGAGTCCATTGCTGCCTCCAGTGGTTATTTCCCGAAGGGGTATCCGCTCTGCTGGATTTCAGATCTAGGAATCTTCTGAAGCTCTGGGTTCTAAAAGGAGTATTAACCAGGACGGACAAAGACTTAGCCGTCTGCGTGCTGTTCTTCGTTTTGGTCAGCTTCACATCTGTTGTGGAATGGCAAAGCTCCTTACCATCAAATGGCAGGTCCAACACCTTGTCCTGCACCTCCTTTCAGAATTTGGTGGCATGCAACCACGCCTGTCGAGAGTTATCAACTCGCAGCATAAGGCCCTGAGCCAATGTGTCGACGTGATGAGTCGCGGCCTCCAGCAGATCCTGGGCCAAGACCCTGGCATCATCCGACAGGTCAGGGTCTTGCTGAACTACATCGGGCACCGCCTTGTCCACCGGGGGCAAGGGTGGAAGGGTAGGGGGAGGCACTGCAGGCAAAGGCGGCGCCGGTGGAACCACCGTAGGCGGACATATTTCTCTAAAAAGACCATTGAAATACTCCCTCATGGGGTCGGAACGCATGAGCGTCTGAAACTTGCCGAAAAGGGCATCCTCCGGAGAAGGCTTTGGAGCTGCCGGAGGAGGCCTCTCATGATGAGGATAATTCCAGGGACGCAGAGGGGAGGGTTGCCAAACAAGGCCCATCCCCAGAGGTGTCTACATAAATCAAGGGTGCCGAATCCACAGGCAGCGAGATGTGTGGAAGAGGCATCCGAGCGTTCCAGTCATAAACTGGACAAAAGGGATGCGCACAAGGAACCTTATGTTCACCCACAGAACCAATCCCTACACCTGAGGCCGATGGCGTAGTTGTAGGGGAAGTGCCCAAAATGGCCACCACTGTTGTGGCGGGAACGGCCACCATTTTGCCATCACCTGAGGGGAACTGCGGCACGTGTGGAAGTGAAGCAGGGGTCGCCGCAGATGGGCCAGGGGTCTTCATTTTAGCCTTTACACAAGGAACCTCGGCCAAGCCGGTACTATGCGGCCTGGAATGTTTCTGCGACATACCAATAGCCAAACTAGCCTTCACAGGAAGGACCTCGGCACTGCCGGTAAAGGAGGAACTTCGATTCAAAATCTCACCCCTTGCCCCCTCAACGGTTCTGGTGTTCTGGGTGAGGAGACATGCGAAATGCCATTTGATTACTGGATTGGTCAGAGAAAAGGAGCAAATATCTGTAGAATGATAAGCTGCAATGGCTGACAGATATGTTCTGCACGATAAGACATGCATGCCAGAGGCCAGAGGCCGCACGGTCTGATATAAAAGACAAGACAGACAATAGAAGCATGTCGAGGATCAAGCTGTTTAGCAAGACACCAATGACAAAAACAAAGCCATTTACTTTTGTACCGCACTCTTGTAGAAAGTTTAGGTGCCGCCGGGATTATGTGCATATTATCCTCCAAAAGGTTACACTGCGCTAGGGCCCTGAAATCAGGCACCAGGCCGCCAAGTTGAAGGACTGTGGGTAGGGGTGCCAGTCCTGGTGATTTCTCTGGTGCAGGAGACTGGGTATGGTTTATAGGATTTCCATCGAAAATCATCCAATCGAAAATTAAATCCACCGAAATAAAAGCACTGAAATGCTATCTTTATCATTTAAAAGTACATATCCATCAAAACCAGTCCATCGAATATAGGAATACATTTGACGAAAATAGCAGATGAAAGAGTAAAGCATGTAAAACGCTTTAACGTTCTATAGAGCTGTCCAGTGCTTAAATCTGAACAGCTCTGTATAAGATGTGTAGTGTGCACTTTTATACTTTTATTTTAATGCCGGGGGGGAGGGGGGGTATTGGAATTGAAATTGCTGGTATTGGAGAGAAAAGCAAATGTAACCAAAGAGCATATAGAGGAGTTGATTGGATTGAAGCAAGCCTGCCTAGTAAAGTGGGACAGGCTGGGGAAATGTAATTATGCAAGATACCTAGAAAGGCGTCATGCACAGGGGAATATGCCACGTAGAATGCTAGCCTGCTGTATAAACATTAGGACACAAGATCCCCTATATGCTCCATACAGAACATAGATCAAGAAGAGGTGAATACGCAAGCAGGCATAAATGAAGTCTTTTCGGATTTTTATAAGGCGCTATATGCGGAAACCCTGATAGATTAGGAGAGAGTCCGACAAGATGGCCTAGATCTAATTGCCCTGCCACATCTAGATGCACAGCAATCAGAGGCACTGGAGGTCGTAGCCACCATCAGAACGCTGCACTCGGGCAAGGTCCCAGGCATGGGTGGGTTTACAGGTGAATTTTATAAGGCCTACGCAGACACGTTGGCGCCACTCCTTGCCAATGTGTATAATGAGGCGTATGAAGAGGACATCCTCCCCGATAGCATGAGATAAGCCTTGATAATCCGTTACTCAAGCCAAAGAAGGTAGATACACAGACCATTGTCACTGCTGAACCAGGACAGTAAGATCCTCACAGCGATTTTGTTCAGACCAGACTGGGTACGTGCAAGGGAGGAATATTGCAGAGAACCTACGAAGGCTACACCATGTGATTTACCAGGTTACTCACCGTAGTGACCACCTTACTCCTAGTCCATAGTCCCCTTTCCTCCATTCGCCCGCCCGCCGTCCCCTCTAATAAGGTTCCTCTGTTATTGCTAATGGGTCTTGACCCTGCGATAGAAAAGGACTAATGGGCGATGCGCGGGGCGGAGCCAAGGTGGGCAGGGTTAAGGCCGCGTGCCGGGCCCCGTGCTGGAAAGAGGAGGGCCACATTTTTGAAAAAAGGTGGATGCTTTTTACAAAGTGCTCCGGTCCCGTCCCACTGGAGGAAGGTGGTCACTACAGTGAGTAACTATAGTTGCTATACTATATACTATAGTAACATAGTGCTCCTACGTCCCGTCCCCTTTCCTCCATACTTATGGGAGATTCCCAAGCACTCCTTACAGGAACTATGAGTGGATGGAAATACCCCTTACTGAAACAGGTTCTTCCACACAGCCTTGCCGAACTGAGCGTTAGCTCTAGAGCTCATATCGAGGCAGTAATACTTACAGAAAGCAGATGGGGTGGCCCAAGTAGCCGCTTTAGCGATGGACTCCCAGGGAACATACTTCTGAAAAGCAACTGCGGCTGCCTTGCCTCGCACCTGGTGTGCATGGATACCTTTAGGAGGTTTCAGCTTTTGGACGGTGAAAGATTCCGTGATACAGGTGGCAATCCATCTGGAAATGGATGCCTTAGACGCCGGCTTGCCCTGAGGTCTACCGAAGGTCACAAACAGTTGCGAAGAGCTCCAAAGCTCGGAAGTCCTGTCCAGGTAGAACTTAAGAGCTCTTCGGACATCCAGGCAGTGTAGAACCCTTTCCGCCTCCGAGGCAGGGTTCGGAAAAAAGACCGGAAGGGAAATCGACAGATTCAGAAGGAATTCGGTCACTACCTTTGGTAGGAAAGCTGGGTTCGTCCGAAGGACTACCTTGTCCTTGTGAAAGACCAAGAAAGGATGCTCCACCGAAAATACCTGGAGCTCACTCACTCTCCTCGCTGACGTAACGGCTACCAGAATGGACACTTTCCAGGACACGTACTTGAGGTCAACCGTAGCCATTGGCTCAAAGGGTTTATGGCACAGCGCCGTCAGGAATACCTTTAGGTCCCAAGGCGGGTGCAGACTACGAACCGGAGGCTAGATGCGTGTCAAGCCAGCAAAATGTTTCTTCACCACCGGGTTAGTTAAAGAATAAGAACACCGGTCTGTAGAGAGGTAAGCGGAAATCGCCGAGAGATAAGTCCTGCAAGACAGAACATGAACCCCTGACTCTGCTAGGGAGGATACGAAGGACAGCACCGTGTCAATCGTCGCCACCCTCGGGTCCAATTCTTCCTCCAAACGCCAATGACAGAACCTGAGCCATTTACTCTTGTATTGGGATCTGGTCGAGGGCTTCCTGGCTGCCTGGATAATGCGCATGTTATCCGCAGACAAACCCAAATGCTCTAGAGACGTTAACTCAGGCACCATGCCACCAAGTTGAGCGATTGTGGGGAGGGGTGCCACATCTGCTGTTCCCCTTGGTGAAGAAGATCGGGAGTTACTGGTAAACTGATCGGCTGGCACACCAACAGGTGTTGAAGTTCTGAGAACCAAAACCTGGCCAGCCACCACAGAGCTATCAGTAGAAGAGAACAGTTGACAGAGCTCTTCAACTTCCAAATCGCTCGATGAACTAGGGATAGAGGCGGGAAGGCGTAAGCTCTCATGTTGTGCCATGTAATCTCGAGTGCATCCCCTAGAGAGGAGGCTCCCAGCCCCCCTCTGGAGGCGTACTGAGGAAGCTTCTTGTTTATCGCCGTGGCGAAGAGGTCCACCTCCGGTGTGCCCCAACGCGAGAAAATCCATGAGAGGATCTCTGCCTTCAACTGCCACTCGTAGCTGACCACTGTCCGCCGGCTGAGGGCATCCGCGGTGACATTCAGCCGGCCCGGGATGTGCACTGCAAGTAGCCGGACCCCATGAAGCAAGGCTTACTCCCAAATCTAGATGGACAGGTCCACGAGAAGGGGAGACTTTGTTCCCCCTTGCTTGTTTATGTAATACATTGACACCGCATTGTCCGTTCTTATGCGGACCACCTTGTTGACAATGAGAGGTCTGAACGCCTTGAGCGCCAGAAACATCGCCAGAAGCTCCAAATGATTTATGTGCAGGAGCTTGTCCTGTGGTGACCAGAGGTCCGAGACCTAAAGAAGATCTAACCTCGCACCCCACCCCAAAAGGGAGGAGTCTGTCATGATCGTCACCATGGGGGCTGGGTCCTGGAACCCTGCGCCCACTGACAGGTTGCTGAGAGATAACCACCAGTCCAGGTCCACCCTCATGGAATCCGGAATCCTTATCCGCTTGGAATCGGGTCCACAGCCCGACGCCAGGAACTCCGAAGAGCCATCTGGGTCCGTCTTATTTTGAGAAGAGGAAGAGCCAGTACACACGAGGCCATGAGGCCCAGAAGCCTCTGGAACCACCAGGCCGACATGCTCTCCGACTGCGCAAACATCTGACACGTGGCCAACAGATCCATCATTCTGTCCACGGTCAGATGCACTCGGCAGTCTATCGTGTTCCAACGAAAACCCAGGAAAGTCAGGTCCTGTGAGACCGTCATGGAGGATTTCCGCCAGTTCACCGACAGCCCAAGATGGAACAGGAGCTGAAGGAGAGACTGGAGATTGCCCGCTGCTGCCAACTGACGAGGGCTGCGTAGGAGCCAGTCGTCCAAATAGGGATACACATGGATACCCTGGAGACAAAGATAGGCCGCAATCACCGACATCTTCGTGAAGACACGCGGCGCCGAACTGAGGCCAAAAGGAAGCACCCGAAACTGGAAGTGCTCCTCTCCCAAAGAGAAACGGAGGTATATCCTGTGTGGATTCCAAATCAGGATATGCATGTACGCATCCTGAAGATCCACCACGCTGAGCCAATCCCTCGTCTGCAAAGAGGAGCGAATCTGGCTGGGCGTGATCATCTTGAATTTCTCTTGGGGTAGGAAAAAGATTGAACTGGGAAAGGTCTAGGATGGTGTGCAGGCCAGCCTGGTTGGGTTTGGGCACCGTAAACAGCCGGGAATAGAATCCCTCCCCTCGCTCCCCAAGGGGAACGGGTTCCACAGCTCTGAGGTGCAGAAGTTTCTGAACTCAGCCTGAGGGAGGGTGAGCCCGACAGCTGAAAAGGAGGGTTGAGGGGTGGGGTAGGGGGTAAAGGTAAGCGGATGCCCGCTCGAGCGACTGACAAGACCCATCTGTCTTCTGTGATGGCCTGCCACCCCTCCCAATGAGACGCAATGCGTCCTCCCACCAGGGTCTCGTGCGAGCGCGGAAAACCCTCATTTGGCAGATTTATCGGTGGCGGTGCCACCTGAACCTGATGAGGAGGCTGAGGAGCGGGAGAAATACCGCGTACGCTGTTGTCTACGGCGGTTATTCCACGCAGGAGTATCCACTCTGCAAGATTTGCGGTCGAGGAAGCCCCTAAAACCAGAGGAAGGTCGACCTTGCGACAACGGCCTTTGAGCCGTGAAGGGAGCTTTAACCAGAACAGACAATGATTTAGCCGTCTGAGTGCTGTCTTTAGTTTTGGTGAGCTCTACATCAGTAGAAGAGTGAAAAAGCTCCTTATCAAATGGAAGGTCCAGAACCTTGTCTTGCACCTCCTTCGAGAACTTCGTGGCATGCAGCCACGCTTGCCGCGAGGTATCGACCCCAAGCATCAGACCCCGAGCCGAGGTGTCTACGTGATGAGCCGCAGCCTCCAGGAGATCCTGGGCCAAGACCCTGGCATCGGAAAGGCCTCCTCTGAAATCTTCCAACTTCTCGACCGGAATGTGCTCCTCAAACTCCGACAGACCTCTCCACATCTGCACGTTAGCTCCCGCCAAAATCAATTCTGCATTGGCCTGCCTGAGCTGTAAGGTCGAATTGGCAAAGATTTTACTCCCTAGGGAGTCCAGGAGCTTGTAATCCTTTCCCAAGACCTGAGTAGACCGGAGGATGCTGCAGGCCTGGATTGCAACATAGCCGCAGCCACCACTGTTGAGGAGGGAGGCGGACAAGACGACAAGGCCACTTTCTTCCGAAGAATGCAGCATGTACCTCGCGTCAATCTTTTTATTGACAAAAAGTCCCGAGTGTGGCTTTTCCCAAACTCTACGGACCTCGGCCAGAACGTCCTTCTGCAAGAACAGGCCGGTACGCTCCAAAGGAGACAAGGTGAACGCCCCAGAAAGCACGCCCTCCTGCGGAGCAGGTGCCTCGGATACCGCAACATCTAGGAAACTCATGTCCAGCACCCGGTCATGAAAAGCTCTGATAGAGCGGGGAAGGTCCTCGTTGTCCTGATCGCCTTGAGGGTCATCTGACAGGTCAGGATCCTGCTGAGCCGTGTCAGGCACTTTCTTGTCCACTGGGGCCAATGGTGGCACAAGCAGAAGCGCAGGGGGAGGCACCATGGGCAAGGGAGGTGCCGGCGGAACCACCATCAGAACGGGTGGAGCCGGAGGCGCGGGTCGGCATATCTCCTTGAAAAGCCCTTTGAAATATTCCCTCATGGAGTCGGTGCGCATAAGCGCTTGAAATTTACCGAAAAAAGCGCCCTCAGGAGATTGTTTCGGAACCTGAGGAGGCCTCATGAGGTGGACAAATCCAGGGACGTGACGGAGAAGGGTGCCACACCGGCCCCTCCACCGACGAATCCACATAAATCAAGGGAGCCGCCCCCGCGGGCAACGAAACATTGTGCGGAAGAGGCATCCGGGCGTTCCAATCATAAACCGGCCGGTAAGGATGCGCACAAGGGACCTTAGGTTCACCCGAAGGACCGAACCCTACACCAGGGGCCGATGGCGTAGTTGTAGGGGTAGTACCTAAAATGGCTGCCGTGGTCGTGGCGGGAATGGCCGCCATTTTGTCCTCATCTGAGGGGAACTGCGGCACGTGAGGAAGGGGTCCCAGTCGATGGATCAAGGGTCTTAATTTTAGCCTTAACGTAAGGAACCTCGGCAGAGCCGGTACTATGAGACCTGGAATGTTTCTGCGACATACCAACCGCCAACTGAGCCTTTAAAGGAAAGGCCTCGGCACTGCCAGTAAAAGAAGAAACTTTCTTCTTTGCCCCCTCAACAGATCTGGTGTCCCCACAAGAGCGGGAACGGTGCGCTGTCAACGACAGGGCCTTGCCCGGCCCCTCAGAACTGTTGGTATCCTTAGCCTCTGTACGAGGGACCTCGGACCTAGGCCCGGTAGAAGCCTTATCGGCACGGGCCTCGAACATCCGTTCAGTAACCTCAAGCCCAGCCAAGACCTCGGGCGCACCCCGGTTTTGTTTTTGAGGGAAGACGAAAGAGCGGCCTCAGAGCAAGCTCCGGTATCCAACGACTCAGTAGAACTGGGTCTACAAACAGCCCCCACAGGAGGGGCCTCGGAGCGTACTCCGGTGGACACAGGCCCCTTACGGAGACCCTCAGAGAAAACTCTGGTAGAATTATTAGGCCCGACAGGCACCTCAGGGCGAACCCCGGTAACAGAGCGATCAACGCCCCTCCCGGCCCGAGAGGAACCTGGCAAGTTATCCCCCGGCCGGGGTGCTCTGAAAAGTAAAGAACTTACCGGGCGTTTTTTCTTCTCGTCGATGAACGCCTGAAAATGCAAAGGAGGAGTCCGTCCGAACACCTCCTGCCACCGCTCTAACTGACGTTGAAGTGCCCGGACCGAAAGGGAGTCACAGTAAAAATAGGAGTCCCAACGGTGTTCCGGACCCAAACACTCTAAACAAAGAGGATGGGGATCGGCCCTCGCGAAGCGACTGACACGATGAACAGTCTGGAGAATCTAGTTTAAAAGGCAGACAGACTAGTAAACGAACGCTAGCGAGAGCCAGAGAGGGGGTAAAAAGGGAAGAAAATCTTCCAAGGATGCAAGTGCGTCCGGCCCCGATCGTGCGGATAAAAGGACTGATGGGTGATGCGCGGGGCAGAGCCAAGGTGGGCGGGGTTACGGCCGAGTGCCGGGCCCCGTGCTGGAAAGAGAGGAGGGACACATTTTTGAAAAAAATGTGGATGCTTTTTACAAAGTGCTCCGGTCCCGTCCCACAGGACGGAGAGATGTCCCATAAGTATGGAGGAAAGGGGACGGGATGTAGGAGTATTATAGCCAGAGAGACAGTGTAGCACATTAAGTGTTGCTTCTTTGAACGCGACTAAGGCATTTGATTCTGTTCATTGGGATTGGTTGTATGCAACAATGGTAAAGGTGTAAATAGGGCCGCAATACATGAAGTGGGTACAGCTTATATATACACTAAACCCATGGCGGGGGTCAAGACGGGAAGTACGTACTCAGACAAATGGCAACTATATAGGGGTACCAGACAAGGATGCCCCCTGTCTCCTATGCTATGTATTATAGCTGCTGCACCCATAGCTGTCTATTTGAGGCAGGAATATGTTGATGTGGGAATAGAAATAGATGGGATAAAGCATATAGTGTCCATGTACGCAGATGATATGTTGCTCTACCTGTGCAACCCAGAGATAAACCTGCCATATGTAATGTAGGTGTTCGACAACTTTAGTATATTGACAGGGATTAGAATAAATAAGAGCAAGTCATGTCTGTTCCCATTGGCCAAAATGGTGACTGTAGCAGGTGAGGACCTGCCGGTCCAGCCCCTGCATTGGAGTAAGACTACCTTCAGATACTTGGGGGTCAACATGGATCATGATCCTAAAAGGGTACAAATTCACACTGAAGGCTAAAAATGGGTTGGTGAAATCTATTGAGTTTTGGAGCAAGTTGCCCTTGTCCATGATGGGGAGGGCCGCATTGTTGAAATTGGTGGCACTGCAGAGACTCATGCACTGTTTTGTAAATGTCCTGTATAATGTCCCACAGCAATTCATCCACAACTTTGAGAAAATATGTAGGGGCTTCCTCTGGCAAGGAGGGAGACACATAGTTGCACTGAGTGTATCACAAAGGCCCTATGAGCAGGGGGGGGGGGGGGGGGGTGTTGAAGATACCGAACTTAGAGTTGTATTTTCTGGCGTGCCAACTACAATATGTAGTGCAATGGATGGCAGATGATCCCACGACAGAAACAGCTCTTTTACAACCTGCCATAAAGAAGTGATATCCTTACCTGGTGAACATGGGTATACAAATTTGGAAAAGGACCTGTAAAGTCATGAGACTTGACCAAATCTCACCACAGACCCCTAACGCAGTGATAATGGCAGAGATGCCAGGTAGTGGGGCAATGGTGCGATCACAATGGGAAATATGCGGCATAGCTACGGTGGGAGCCTTGCGGAACGAACAGGGGCTAATGAGTTGTGCTGAGTTGCAGGTAGCTACGGCCGAACAGCAACGAAGAGACATAGGGGGTGAAGAAATAGAGACATTGCTTACGGTAGCATAGGGTGGACATGCCATTTCAAGGATCTATGAGATATTGATAGAACGTCATTTGAGACTAGGATTGAAGTGTAGGGAGAAATTGAAAAGGGAATTGGGCAAAACGTTTGAAGATAATGAATGGAAGGATATAACTAAGTGCAGTAGTGGTGGGATGGAAACCCAGTTGGCAGGACATCCTTAAGTGCAGCACAGGGTGATATAGTTCTTTCAAATCCAAGTTTTTAGCTTTTTCGAAAGGACAAGTGGGAGGGGTCTGTTCTAAGGGACAGAGGGAGAGAATTCCACTGTTTGGCTGCTACAACTGGTAAGCTGTGGCCACCTGCCTTTTCCCACTGGAATTTTGGTGTGGTGAGGAAGTGCAAAAGGGTTGACTGGGTTGGTCTGTTGGATTGATGTTTGGTGAATTTGTTAGTCAGATATTTGGGGGCAGTGTTGGTTAAGCACTTGAGTGATGGAGAGGGCTTTGAAAAAGATGCAGTCTCGAACTGGCATCCAATTGGCCTGGCCAAGGAAATGTGCTTTTCTTTTGCGATATTCAGAGCCACTCTTAATGCATTATTTTGGATTATTTGTAGTTTGACGTTGAAGGTGGCAGAATCTACAAAGTGCACTGCAGTAGTCTAGTCTAGACAAGATAAGAGCCCTGCCTAGCGTGACGCAGCTTTCAGGGGTTAGGGACAATCTGTCAGCATTAATGAGTTTGGCATAGAGTGGTAGTTTTCTGTTGGTTGCAGTAGCAAAGAGGTCCACTGTTGGAGAACCCCATTGCCGGAAAAGCTGAACAAGAACATCGCTGTTCATTTCCCACTCAATTCGCCAGACTGGCAGTTCAAGGAATCTGATGCAACATTGATCTGCCCCGGAATGTGCACGGCCTGAAGCCAGACATTGTGTTGGACTGCCCAATTCCAAATCTGGATAGCTAGATCCATCAGAGGAGGCACCCTGGTGGTGCCCCCGTTTGTTGACGTAGAACATAGCTACAGAATTGTCTGTGCACATACGCACTACGCTGTTGATAGTAGACTGGAAAGCTTTCAATGCCAGGAAAACCACCAAGAGTTCTAGGTAGTCTATATGAGACATCCTGTCTTGGGGTGTCCACAGATCATAAACCTCGAGATTACCCACCGTAGCTCCCCACCCTCGAAGGGAGGAGTTTGTTGTAACCGTGACCTGTGGTAAGGGCTACTGGAAAGAGGCTCCCACTGAGAGTTTGTTGAAGGTTGTCCACCATTGAAGATCCGACGTCATGAAAGATAGGATCAGTATTTTTTTGGAGTCTGGATCGAAAGCTTGGGACCAGCAGCTCTACAGTGCAAGCTGCGAGTTATTTTCAGTCCTGCAATAGGCAGAGCTAGAACACTTGAAGCCATCGGGCCAAGGAGTCTCTGGAACAACCAGACGGACTTGTGGTAGGAGTTCAGGAAAAGTTGGCATATGGTTGATAAATCCGCAATTCTGTCCTCTGTTAAGAAAAAACTGGCATTGACAGTATCGCAACAGAAACCTAGAAATATCAGATCTTGAGCAACCAACAGACTATTTACGTCAGTTCACCGACTGCCCATTGGAACAGCAGCTGGAGGAGGGACTGAAGATTGGCTGCTGATCCGGGAGCAAGAACTCTGCAGAAGCCAATCATCTAAATATGGATAGGCATGAACTCCATGAAGTCTTAAGGGACGCTGCGATGATCACTATCATCTTCGTAAAGACATGCAGCGCCGAGCGGAGACCAAAAGGCAGCACTTGATATTGGATATGTTCCGTTCATTCAGAAAACAGAAGGTATTTCCGACGTGGGAGCCAAATCAGGCCGTGGATAAAAGCGTCCTGGAGATCTACCACACTGAGCCAATCGACCTTTCCTAAGAGAGGTTCTTTTCTTGCTGGGTGCGATCATACTTAATTTCTCTTAAGGAAGGAAAAGGTTGAAGCTAGAGAGGTCGAGGTTAGTGCGCAGGGCAGCCTGGTTGGGTTTGGGTTATGTAAACATAGAAGAGTAATAGCCCTCCCCTTGCTCCCCCAAGGGAATCAGTACCACCGCTTTGAGGTTCAGAAGTTTTTGTACCTCAGCTCTGAGGGACGGAGACTCAGTCTGCTGAAGAGGAGGGTAAGAAGGTGGGGTATGAGGGAGGGGGAAGGCAGAAGCCTGCTCGGGCGACAGACAAAACCCATCGGTCTTCTACGCCTCCAGATAAGATACGTCCTCCCACCAGAGTCTCGCATGACCGATGGAAAACATCATTTGGATGATTTATGGGTGCCAAGACATCCTATTGCAGAGGAAGCAGCTGATAATCGGAAAAAAACCAACCACTTTGTCTTTGCTGCTTGCGTCGAGGCCCAACAGAGGAACCTGCTCGGTATGCTAGACGCTCCTGTAAACCTAAATCCTAAAAAGGACCTTGTCTGGGTTCCCGGCCGGTATGTATAGGCCACTTTAGCAGGAGGTTGTTTTGCCAAGACCGACAAAGACTTAGCCGTCAATGTGCTTGCCTTTGTCTTGTTGAGTTCCTCGTTGGTGTAGGGGTGGAAAAGCTCTTTCCCCATCATAGGGGAGGTCTAGTACCTTGGCTTGAAACTCTTTCGAGAGCTTTGTTGCGTGAAGCCACACCTGGCGGGAAATGTCTATTCCAGCCATAAGGCCCAGAGCGGACGCAGCCTCCAACAGGACGAGAGCCAGAACTTTGCCATCGGATACACTTACCTTAAAATCTTCTAGCCTGTCCTATGGGATACAATGTTGAAAGTCTGAAAGCTCCCTCCACACCTTGAGGTTTGCCACTGCAAGAAGGACTTCAGTATTCGATTGATGCAGTTGAAGACCTGCATTGGAAAAAAGTTTTTTCCCGATGTCATCTAGAATTATGTCATCCTTGGACAGGACCCGAAAGGCAACCGTGAAGGATGTTGAAGGCTTAGCCTGAAGTGTGGCTGCTGCCACTACCATTGATCAAGGGAGACGACAAGCAGTCAAGTTTATGTCCTCTGATGAGTGGAGCTTGGAGTGAGCGTCAATATTTTATTTATATGCTCTTTGAAATAGTTTTTTTCCCAGACCACACGTTTTCAAAGAAAAAGACCGGTGCGCTTCTGTGCAGTAAAAGTTAATGCTCCTAAGAGAGCTCCTGGTGTGGAGTCGAAGACTCGGGTATTGGAGTTTCCCGCAACACCATCTTATCTATGACCCGTTCATGAAAAGCTCTGATGGACTCGGGCGGGTCTTCACAATCCTTGTCCGCATGCTCCTCATCTGTTTTGGCAGGAACAGAAAACTGATTCGCGACACGTGGTACCTCAGACAACTTGGGCATATCCATTTGCACAACTGAAGTATTAAGAACTGGTGAAAGCGGAGGCAATGGTGGCAGTGTAGGAGGGGGCACAACTAGAAGCGGAGGAGGCCCTACCGAAACCGGATTAGGAGGAGGAGCAGGCTGTGGCTCGAGAGTCTTAGAATATATTTCTTTAAATAGATCCTTAAAGTAAGCCTTCATCAGATCTGAGTGCACGAGGGCCTGGAATCTGCCAAAAAAACAAGTCCTCACAGGAAGGTCTAGGCAAAGGAGTGGGTAGAGGCTGCTTTGGAGGGGCATATCCCAAAGATTGCATTGAGGCCGGGTGCCACAATGGCCCTCCTTCAGCTCGAGCCACATAAACTAAAGGAGCAGACGTAGGAAGAAGAGAGACTGAGGCAGCGGAAACCGTGTACACCAGTAGGTTGACGGGCGAGTGTTACCTCACCGGAGTGACTAACGTACTCGTAAGCCCATGGTCCCCTTTCGTCCATCCAGTACGGGCATCCATCTCAAGGGACGGGAACAGAACCTCTTTTCCACCAGAAAAAGACATTTCCCTTTAAATTTACTGGCGAGCGGGAGCACAGCCCCGGGAGCGCAGACTCCATTAACCCCACCCACCGGCACCACACCTGAGGCCTCTTTTGACGCGTCGGCTGCATTACACTTTAACCTCACTGGCAATACTATAGGGGGATGGTGGGACGTATAGAGGAAAGGGGACTATGGACTAGGAGTACGTTAGTCACTGCGGTGAGTAACACTTAATAACTCCTACGTCCCATCCCCTTTCATCCATCCTGTATGGGAGATTACAACACCTTGGGAAGGAGAGCCTGACCCTCTAAGCAAATAGATTATGCAGCACCACTTGGTCGAATGCTGGATCTGCCTTGTCACTGGTATCCAAGCAGTAGTGTTTGTAAAAGGCTGACGGGGTGGCCCGTGTTGCCGCCCTGCTGATCACCTGCCAGAGAATGTGGCACTGGAACGAGACTGTGGTCGCCTTGGCTCTTACCGCATGCACATGTATGCCCTGCAGCAGATCCTTACGTTGCACCTTATATGACTCCTGGATCGCTGCTGTCATCCATTGAGCTATGGATACCTTGGAAGTTTGCTGCCCAGGCCTGGAGCGTCCAAATGTTAGTGTATCCGTCTTGCGGATGCCCTCCGTTCTGTCAAGATAGAATTTCAAAGCTCTCCCGACATCCAGACAGTGGAGCGTTTTCTCTGAGCCTTCCTTGGGTCCCAGGTATAATGTGTGGAGCACAATCTCCTAGTTAATATGAAAGAATGACACCACCTTTGGAAGGAACTTTGGGTGCATGTGCAGCACACCCTTGTCCTTGTGAAACCTAGTGTATGGCTCGGAGGCGACCAACGCATGGATCTCACCCATTCTGCAAGTTTACGTAAGACCAGCTAGAAGCGTGGTCTTCAGAGTGACCAACTTAATTTCTGCTGTTGGGTTCGAATGGTTTGTGGGCTATAGCACTTAGCACCACGTTGAGGTCCCAAAGAGTAGGAGTTCCTGTATGCGCCAATAGCAGACAGGTATCTCCGGCAGGTATCCGGTCCAGGATGCATGTCAGGGGATTCATCCCATTTTCCTTAGCCCAAAAACAATCTCCTCCATTTGCTTTTGTACCGCTTTCGCATAAGCAGGACTTCTGGCGCTTTGAATGATCTCCAGATTGTCGCTAGACAACTGAAGGTGCTGGAGCATTAGCTGCTCAGGAACCAGGTCGCTAGGGCCAGCCTCTCCAGGGAGGGGTGTAGCACTGCACTTCCATGCTGCGCACGTAGAGGGCCCTTCTCAAGGGGAAGCACCATCTCCAGCTTTGTTGACAGCTGCCACAAGTACAAGAACCAGGGTTGTGCTGGCCAGCGACGCGCTATGAGGATTATCTTCAAGTTGCTGGAGTTCCTGATCAAGCCCACCACCTTGTGAACCAGCGGTGTGGGTGGGAATGCATATGCCCACATCCTGTCCCAGGGTATCTGGAGTGAGTCCCCTAGAGAGTTGCAGAGTTGTCAACCCAGGACGCAAATTGCTGGCACATCCGGTTGTTTACTGTGGCAAATAGTTTTGTGGTGGGGTGGCCCCATCTGCTGAACACTTCCTGGACTACTCTCCTATTCAGCTGCCACTCAATTGTCGGTGGCCAGGCGACTGTCTGCTTCCAGGTTGGATTCTACCCGAAGGTGAACCACTGAAATACACACCTGCTGGCTGTCACGACCCGTGACCCAGAACCCACTGGCATGGTCACATGCCAGGTAGGGTTAGGACTCGGGGGTTCATTCGGGGCCCCAAGGGCCTTACATTATCACCAAGGACTCTCCCGGGGTCAGTCCTGGCGCCAAAGGAATGGGACTTGAGGGGACTACTTTTTGTGTGGAAGCCTGCAGCCAACATGGAGACACCCACACAGTCTAGTACCTAAGAACCAGACAGTGCAGTGTTTTAGGGTGTGGTAGCCCAGACTACTTTACCCGGACTACTCTACAGGGGTAGGTTATAAAATCCACACCCAAGCTAAAGAACGTGCTTCGTGTTATTCTGCAGCCAGCAGCGTGACGCTCATCATGTGTTCAGGGGTCAGCACCCGGCATTCCAGGAATCGTGGACCTGCAGAGGAGACAAAAGAACATCATTAGTAGTCCCAGCTTCCCTGCAGCTTTCCATCCTTCGATCCCGGCTACTCGAGGAATTACATCCCATTGGCAGCATCTCCAGGACATCACGCAAGCACCGGAACGAAGCACCAGGAGGGGAGAGAGGAAAAGGGACAGCATTAAACAGGTTACTCACGGCAATCGCAGCAGTAACCATAACCTCCTCACCTGGCTGGGCATATCTTGGCCGGTTCCGCTCCAGACATCACAGCACGCCCAGAAAGACCATCGCGACCTGAAAAGGAATAAAGAATACAGGTTAGACCAAAAGACATTAACGCGCCGCACTTCGCGCTGAACCTACCTTTCTTCATACGCTCTGCGACCATAAATCCCAGCAGGAGCCTGACCCAAGCCGCGCACCCAGCGAACCCCTGCACATCTAAGGGGGAAACAATCGGGGAAAGAATTCAATAGCACGAAAGAAAACCAAAGGCCTTCAGAGACTGCTATAATCGGACTAACCTCCTTAAAAGTTACTTGAATGGGTTGGCACCAGTGAAGTTAACTCTGTCGCTTCAAACCGCAGAAAACTACGCGCCTCTGCACAGAAAGCAGGACGGAGAGCACGCCAGACATCATAAGGTGATGAGGGGGGCCATCAGGTCGAGTCCAAGGGGCTGGTGGGAGGAAAGAAAATCTGTGCCTAAGTCCAGTCTTCCTGTGTTTTCAGGCTCACCTGCCATAGAAGACATCCCGAATTGAGCACATCTGGGGTAAATCCGGCAACCAGGGCATACGGGCGTCCCCGTGGATACCAGGTGAGCGTAACACTGACCGATTGCCCATTCCCAGATGCAGGGATCTGGTGCCGCTCAGTTTGTTGATATAGTACATACAGGTCAGGTCTGTCTGAATGCAGACAGACCTGCCCTTGATGGTGAGGCGTTAGGCAGAATCCGGTGCAGTTCCCTTAGGGAGCACTACAGAAGATTAGGACTACAGGTAAGAGCAATAAATCCCCTTTGGTATCAGTCTGTACCACAAAGATTTAGTTGGTAGCTGTGGCTGAGCAGTCGGACTTCTCTCAAGAGGGAGATGAGCAGTATTCAGGGTTTACACAATAGGCCTACAGTACTATGGCACAAGAACACTGACCAAAGCTTTGTATAAAAAAGTAGATATATATTTATTTTATACACTAATAAAACACATTTATCAGTCATCAAGCGAGTTAAAATAAGTCAAAGAAAAATATACACACTCCCTAGTTAAATTGTAGTCCAAGTGAACCAGAGTGAAAACGGAGCAAAACGGCACAGTGAAAACCACACACAAGGGATACTCTAGCAATTTCTCACAAGGGAGGGAAAGCACAAGTTATTCAGAAATAGCTTCTTACACACCCTAGCAACACTTCCCATAAGTTTGTGAACCAGTTTAAGCAAGACAGTGCATCAGTATAGGAAATACTTAAATGAAAACTGAGCAAAATGGCATTTCACTAGTTTTAAAAAGGGAAAGAAAAGGGTAGTTATAAGAAGTAGGTGCACCAACACAGTTCTAATTGAGAAGCAATCTAAAGAACAAGTTACTTCTTACCTGGTAACGTTCTTTCGATGGGATGTTCCTCCGAAGTATTCTTTATCTATGATATTTGTATCTCCAGCTTGCTGGCCTCGGAAAATATTTTTCCCAGTAGAGGGCGCTGTGCGTCGACGTCCGTCGAGTAGGTGTTCCTCGACAGCCACCGTATTGACGCCGATGTCATCATGCCTATAAATGGCCATGCGCAGCATTCGTTGCTCAGTTACGTTTTGTAGAGTAAGGTAGTTATTGCATAAATGGTTACTACCCTTGAAGGAGCGTAAACTGCAACCACAAGGGAAATGTTACTGCGGGGATGGATGGGAGGGGCGATAAGGAATACGTCGGAGGAACATCCCATCGAAAGAACGTTACCGGGTAAGAAGTAACTTGTTCTTCGAAGGGATTGTGTCCTCCGACGTATTCCTTATCTATGATAGACTCCCATAGCATTGGTATGTGATTGGAGGCGGGAGTAAGAGTTGCCATATTACTCTTTAAGAATGAACAGAGTGTAGCACAGCTTTGCCAAATCTAGTCTCTTGACTAGAGGAGGAATCCAGGCTATAAAATTTGGTAAAGGTATGTGCGGATAACCATGTGGCAGCCGCACATATGTCTCTAATTGGTACCCCTCTTTGAGGAGCTGAGGAGGCTGCAATACCACTGGTCGAATGAGCCCTTAGATTTTGAGGGGGCTCTTTCCCTGCCAGTTTGTAGCATTCCAGAATGGCTAAAATAATCCATCTGGAGATGGTTTGTTTGGTTATTGGTACTCCCAACTTATGTCGTGCGTAACCTACAAAGAGTTGGTCTGCTTGTGTAATTTTAGCAATTCTACTGATAAAAAAACTCAAGGCTCGCTTAGGGTCCAGCCTGTGTTGTCTCTCTTCCTCTTTCCCCGGATGGGGAGGAGGATAGAATGAAGGTAAAGTAATCTTCTGAGTAATGTGAAATTCAGAAACTACCTTTGGGAGGAAGTTAGGCTTCACCTGTAGAACGACTTTGTCCTTGTGAAAAATTGTATGAGGAGGTTTACAAGATAGGGCTTGTATCTCGCTAACCCTTCTAGCAGATATTAATGCTACCAATAAAACAGTTTTGAGGGTGAGAAACTTCAATGAACAAGAGTGGAGTTGTTCAAAAGGAGCACCCTTTAGGAAGTTTAAAACTAGATTTAAGTCCCATAAGGGAACTTGGAATGGTCTTGGAGGGTAAACATTAGTTAGACCTTTCAGGTATTGTATTTCCAATGGAATTTTGAAATACAATGGCTCCTCTGCAGTGCGCTTAAAGATCGATAGCGCTGCGAGATAGCCCTTAATAGTGCCAACTTGAAGGCCTGAATTTGCCAAATAAATTAAGGATAACACCGCAGGTGTACCACATGAAAAGGGTTCGATATTCTTTTCTCTGCACCAGCTGCAAAATGTATTCCAACGGCAGCGGTATAGAATTTTAGTTGCTGGCCTTCTGGCCGAAAGCAACATCTCCATGACTTTATCTGGAAGGTCCCAATCCTTGTACCTCAACCTTTCAGATACCAAGCGTGAAGGTTGAGGGTCTTGATGGCTGGATGGAGAACCTGACCTTCTGTGAGAGAAGATCCTCTCTGTACGGTAGATGAATTGGAGGGCAGATGGACATGTCCAGAAGGTCTGGGTACCACGTTCTCCTGGCCCAATCTGGGGCAATTAGCATCATGGTCTTCCGAAACCTTCTCAACAACCTGATCATTTGAGAAATGACAGGGACCGAAGGTAACGCGTACAGAAGTGGGAACTCTCAGTCCACTACGAACGCGTCTCCTAGAGCTCCTCTCGGGGGGAAATTCCCTTGAGCAAAATCTGTCGCACTTCCTGTTGATACTGGTGAACAGATCCACTTGAGGGGTTCCCCAAAGGGCAAAGATCTCTTGAAGCACTTCCTGAGCTATCTCCCACTCGTGGGAGACTGTGTTCTGCCTGCTCAGAGCGTCCGCTGTCAAGTTCTTCTCTCCGGTTAGATGAATTGCCGATAGAGAGATTCCTTCCTGAATTGCCCAAAACCAGAGCTGCATCGCCTCTCTGCACAGTGGCAGTGACCCTACGCCTCCTTTTGTTGAGGTAGTGCATGGCCACTGTATTGTCCGTCATTATCAGGATGTTTCTCCCCCATACAGACGGCAGAAAAGCCTTCAGTGCCAGTCTGATGGCTCTCAGCTCCAACAGGTTGATGTGTAGTCTGGACTCCGATGGAGACCAACGACCGCTGATGGTCAGGTCGTTGGCATGGGCTCCCCACCCCGTGAGTGAGGCTTCTGTGACTACTGTTATCTCCGGCCATGGTTGCCAAAACAGTTCTCCTTTCAAGATGTTCTCTGGAGAGGCCCACCATTGAAGGTCGTGGGCTACCTTGTCCGGAATCCGGAGGAGATCTGTCATCCTCCCTGAGAATTGTGACCACTGAGTCCTCAGTGCCCACTGAAGGGATCTCATTCTCAGGCGAGCCTCCGGCACAAGGGATATGCAGGATGCCATGAGGCCTAGCAACCTCAAAAAGTCGTAGGCTGGGAGATGTTGGGCATTTTGAAACCTGGTGACCATCTGCAGAATTATCTTGAGCCCTCACCTCTGGTGGCGAGGCTTTTCCCCAGGGACATGTCCAGGACTGCTCCAATGAACTGGAGTCTCTGTGATGGTATCATCTGTGACTTCTTTAAATTGAGGGAGAAGCCCAGCTTGTGAAGGAAGTGGCAGACATAATCTAGTTGGATCCAAGCTTGTTCCGAAGAAGCTGCTCTGATCAACCAATCGTCCAGATAGGGGTAGACATGAATCCCTTCCCTCCTTAGACTTGCAGCCACAACCGACATTAGCTTGGTGAAGACCCTCGGGGCGGAGGTCAGCCCAAATGGCAGAACTCGAAATTGATAATGAGAGTTGCCAATTGCGAACCTCAGGTACTTCCTGCGCTTGGGATGGATTGGCACATGGCAATAAGCATCCTGAAGGTCCAGAGATACCAACCAGTCCTGAAGCTGGAGGGCCTGAAGGATCTGAGAGAGAGTTACCATCTTGAACGTGTCCTTCCTGAGGAACTTGTTCAATTCTCGTAAGTCCAGGATGGGTTTCAGTCCTCCGTCTTTCTTTGGTATGAGAAAGTAGGGAGAGTACCAGCCCTTGTTCCTGTCCGCTACAGGTACCGGTTATATGGCACCTTTCTCTAGCAGGTCTACAATTTCCTGCAAGAGGAGCGGATCCGGCACTTTCAGCGAGTTGTTCCCCAGTGGATGGCTCTAAGGGATACGTAAAAAAGGCAGGCAGTAACCTTGGGCAACTGTCTCCAATGCCCAAGCATCTGACGTAATAGCCTGCCATTCCGTCAGATGGTGAGTTAACCTGCCCCCTACAGGTGTCTTGTGATGGGAGACACCAGAGTGGTTTGGGAGCGGCTGATGCAGTTGCCGAAGGTAAAGCGGCTCCTGCGGCTTTCTTTCCTTTACCCCGTCCACCACGGGTACATTTTCCTTGGCCTCTTTGAGCCGGCCGTCCTCTGCCTCTTCCATATGAGCAATAATAGCGAAAGGACCTTCCTTTCCAAGAGGATGCTGAGGGACAAAAATTAGTTTGGCGGATTGCAGCTCCTAGTGACTTGGCTGCTGCTTTAGATGTTTGCAGTTTTTCCAAACTGTCATCTGCCTTTTTACCAAACAGGGAAGCGCCGTCAAAGGGCATATTTAAAAGCTTGGCCTGTACGTCAGAAGCAAAGCCGGACTTTCTCAACCACGCATGCCTGCGGATTGTGGTACTTGCCGCCATGGCCCTGCTGATACTGTCAGCAGAATCAATGCCAGTTTGAAGGGACTCATACATTGCATCTTTACCATCTCTGATGATATTTAAAAATGCGTCCCTTTCTTCTCCTTCCTGGAGGCAGTCAGCCGCTGATGAAGCACACTCCCAAAGAGTGTGGCTGAACCTAGCGAGCGTACAAGTCGCATTAATAGATTTTAAAGCCATGCTACAGGCCGAGAAGACTTTCTTAGCCATGGCATTATATTTTTTAGCATCCCTATCCTGTGGAGCAGTGGGGTATGCAGATGTACTGGCTGATGAAGTTGCAGCCTGGACCACCAGACTCTCTTGAGTAGGGTGTTTAGATAGGTATTCAGGGTCAGCAGCAGATACCCTATATTTCGCTGACAACTTCTTGTTAACTGCAGGGACAACTTCAGGAGTTTCCCAGTTAGTTAAAATCTTCATTTGTAAAGCAGAATGAAAGGGAACCACAGGAACCTCCTGTGGACCTTTATCCAGAATATCTGTGAGGTCATCCTGTTGAAAAACAGGTGAAGGCGCAGACCACCCCATGAACTCCATAATCCTTGACATTAGGGTTCTCTAAGGGGTTTCAGCATGTTCCCCTGGGTCTGGTTTGACAAATTCCACCTCTGGGGAAGTGTCTAGGCCACTTGCTTCCTGTAATGCATCCTGAAGGTCTTTCAACCTTCTTTCCTCAGAGGCAAAAGTCTCTGGTTCAGGTGATGTGGTCCTCTCCAGCCCAAAAGGCCTTTCTTGATCAGAACCTTCCCTTTCTTCATAAATTGAAGTTAAGGGGGGATGCTCTGGCCTGTGAAATGGTATAAAACCCATCTCTAAAGCAGAGGGAGCCATCATCAGTGGCCTTGAAAAGGTCGATGTCGTCAACGCCGATGTAAAAATCCTCGAAGGCGCCGACAAAGGCGTCGAGAAAACTGGAAGAGGCCTCGAAGAACTCGAGAGGATTGGAATCCTACTCGAGGATGTCGACGACGTTCTCAACGTCGTGTTGGAGGCTCTCAGTGTAACCGTTGGCTGTGGAGTAGCCGTGGGTTTTTCTTTTATCAGCGTCGATGTCGGCGTCGACTCGATCGACGGATGCGTCGAAGAACCCTTCGATAACGGCGTCGATGGCGCCGATCTATGCTTCGAAGGGGCTTTCGACGATGGCGTCGAAGATGCTTTACTTCCCGATGGCTCATGGCGCTTTCGGGTCGACTCTTTCGCCGGGTGTTTCGACTCGCGGCGTTCACCCGGGCTATCACCCTCAGCTGACTTCGAGGGGGTCGAAGACGCTTAGCATCTTTTTTCTGAATTCTTCCCACTTAGCATGAGAGCTGTATTTTGTGGGGCAATTTACTCTTTCAGGGGAACTAGAAAACGACAAAGGAGATCTTGTACGTCTCTTTCGAGTGTCTAGACCTCGACGAGTGGTGGGAGCCACTTCGAGACCTAGACCGAGAATGCTTTCGACGGCGAGGAGACGAATGTCTCGACTCTACCGCGGAAACTTTCAAGGAAGTTAAAACTGACTTACCTCTCTCGAGCTTCCCCTTACGCTCCTTCAAGGCTTTCGCCGTCATGGATAGGCATTCCTCACACTCCGAACACTGGTGTTCGATTCCCAGACACCACAAACAGATCCTGTGAGGATCCGTCAACGACATTTTCTTCCCACAGTCTCGGCATTTTTTGAAACCGGACCAAGGAGTCGTCGGGTCGGAGGAGGAAGCCATCGAGTACGAGTCAGTTTTCTCGAGGAAATATGAATATATTTCGACTGACTAACTGAGCAACGGTATTCCGAGGCACACGAAGCGCAGAAAAACGGAACTGAGCAACGGACGCTGCGCGTGGCCATTTATAGGCATGACGACGTCGGCGTCGATACGGTGGCTGTCGAAGAACACCTACTCGACGGACGTCGACGCACAGCGCCCTCTACTGGGAATTTTTTTTTCCGAGGCCAGCAAGCTGGAGATACAAATATCATGGATAAGGAATACGTCGGAGGACACAATCCCTTCGAAGAAGGCAGTTCTAACAAATGTAGCCAGAGTCAGTAGGCCTGTGTCAGAGTCTGGGGTACAGGGCAAGGGCCCAGGAGCAAAATGTTCTTGCAGCTGCAGTCAGGTCTTTGGTTAACGATTTTGAAAAGGTGTATGCAGAAGGTGAAAGACAATGTTAAGAGAGGGGCGGCCAACTCAACAGGTAGGTTAAGGATTTAAAACACCTTTAGAGCTACCGCGAAGAAAGGGCGGCCTGGCGGAACAATGCACCTTTACAATGAAGAAGTGGCTCCTGCGGTGGCGGTTGTCCTGGTAGTTCCTGCAGTTCAGGGGATCCAGCAGAGGAAGAGAGGCTCTCGTCGTGGAGGAAGGTTCGAGTTACTGCACTACCCAGGGATGAAACCAGCCGCGGTGCTGACCGACAAAAGGTACGCTCCTTTAAATCACGGTCCGGGTGGACTGATGCCTGGCTATCCGGCCTCCGAGTACAGGGTACTGGTGATTCGACCCAGGCAGGTCCGGGAAGGTGATTGGCAAAATGGTTGGCCCCACCAGCTCAAGCGAAGAAGGCTCTTGCAGATTAAGATCTCTCGTTGTGTGGAGAAAAGTGGTGAGACGCTGCAGCAGGGCTTCACCGGTGGTTCAGTCACTGCAAGGGTCTTTGGCTTCTCTCCTCTTCGGCTTCCTAGTTCCAGTGGCTACTTCTTGCTCTTCCAATCCTCAGGACCCTGCTTTTATGCGAAAAGATCCCCATTCATACAGCCTAGCCGTCACTCACACAGTGGAGTGGTCATCTTGGCGGGAGACCCTCCAGCCTATCAGGATAGAGTGCGACATGGGTTGCTGAGGCAACCCTGTCCAGGGGTCCTACCGCCCTCCCACACAATGGACCCACCCCAGACTCAGTGGCCCCGAAAGGAGGGCTTCTTGGCAGAAGCCTGCCAAACAGACGAACAAAGGATCCCCGACCTGGGTTAGGAGTTTATAGAAAGACACGAGAAAGAAGCTATATTAAAGTTCTGGCAAAGAAAACCTACCGGAGTAAAGTTAATATTAAAATGCACTGGTGGTATGTTCGAGGCTGTCAGAAAAAGTGGTAGCCTCGAACAATGGGAAAATCCCATAGGAAAACATTTGCGGTCGAATATTTATGGTAGTAACCACTGCCACCAGCCAGAAACTTTTGAGAGAGGGACTGTACGGTATCCACTGGAAAATGAACATAAGGGGAAAACTATTAACCCTTTCCAGTACCTCCCGTAGTAAGATGGGGTGTACTGGTTTAGTTCATAAAAATTGACTAGTAAAGTCAATTGGGACTTTACATGCCCTGGGAGACAGTAGTCAGTTCCAGGGTATGGAGTCTATGTTTGGGGGTCGCTACGACATCCCTGTGTCACTGCACTGAGGGTGCTGTGTAACACATGTGAATAAACATGGTTCCTATGGGAGGTGAGAAAAACTCCAAAAGACATTAAACACAAAAATAGCCTAGAACACACATAGCAAAAATGCCTAAGAGTGGCAAAAAGAGTCTCACTCTTAGCAGGAGAAAAGAAACAAACCCTTCAAATCCAGCAAAGCTGCTGGGTGACTCTATAGGTAAGGGAAATTAGCCATAGAATGAGAATTCTCCCTAACATTGGGAGAAAGGACTTGAGGGCCAACCAGACTGCCATATGTTCCAGCCAGTTGATCTGATTCTGCCGGTTGGTCTGGGTCCAGAGTCCATGCTCCATAGTGGGAGGAGTCTCTGGTAATGGTGTACTCTATGGGGCGTGGACGGAACGGCCTGCCTACAAAGATGTTCTCCTCCTGCTGCCACCATTTGAGAATGTGGTCCAGATGTTGTAGGATGGAGACCTGCCCCCCCACCCCCTTATGGCCCGGCTCCTGATAACAGGAATCCGCAAAATGCCACTGAAGCCTACTCATGCGGAGTCTGGTGTACTGGACTGCCAGGAGGAATACTGTCAAAACACCCAGACGGTGGTGATACCACCAGGCTGTGGTGATTGACCTGCTGTGGAAAAGGGAGACGGCAGCCCAAATCGCTGCAACCTTGTCCCCAGTGGGAAATGCCCTCTGCTGCTGTGCGTCCGACAACAGGCCCAGAAACACTAGAGTATGTGTAAGGTGAGCTGAGATTTCTGCTAGTTTCTTGAAAACAAAAAGTTCAAATAGGGTGGAGATGAGCCTGTCCACTGAGGCTCGAACCTACTCCGGAGACGAGGCCCTGGCTAACCAGGCGTCGAGGAATGGACAGACATGCAGCCCCTCTAGCCGAAGGAAAGCTGCCACTGCATTCATGAGCCTCGTGAAGACTCTCAGAGCTGAATTTAACCCAAAGGGCAGAACCTTGAACTGAAAGTGCAGGCCCATGACCCGGAACCTGAGGAAGGCCCGGTGAGGCTGCACGATAGGAACATCGAGATACGAGTCCTTCATATCCGGGGAGCATGTCCAGTCTCCCACACACACTGTCTCAGCTATTAGCGCTGGCGTCACCATCTTGAACTTCTGCAGGGGTAGGTAAAGATTCAGGGAAGACCAATTAAGCACCACTCGCAGACCCGCCTGGTTCTTCTTTTGAATAGCAAATTTGCAGGAGTAAAAGCCCTGTCCCTGCTGGGGGTGTGAGGGGGTTCCTCTACCGCCTCGCGCTCTAAAAGGGAGTGAATCTCTGCTAGGAGTGATGGTGTACCGAACTGTGGGAGACGGGGGAGAACTCGTGAGAGGAGAAGAGGTAACCAAAAGCCCCATGACACAACTGAGCTGACTCATGCGTCCGCGAACTTTGCCTGCCAAGCCTGAATGTGCAGGGCCAGCCTGCCCACAACTGATATGCCATGGACCTGAAAAGAATTGTCATTGTTTCTTCTGGTCAGAGGACGATTAGTGGGAGGGGGACTGTAAAACCCCTTTGAGGCGATGTGGTATTTTCACGACTGGGTGACATGTCAGGCTGCCTGGTTTTGCGGTCCTGTAACCTGTGAAAACCTGCCAAAAGATTGCCCCTTGTCTGAGCAAAACTGTGCCTGTAAAAAAGCCTTTGCTGCTGGCTTAATAAGAATCGCCAGCGACTCGGCCGTCTGAGAACTGCTCTTCTTGTCAAGATCTTCATCAATTGTGGAGTGGAAAACATCACCCCCTTCGAAGGGAAGGTCCAGGATTCCAGCCTGAAAATCCGGGTTGAACCTGGTAGCCTTTAGCCAGGCCGTGCGTTGCATGTCTGCTGTGAGACAGATCGCTCCGTTAGCCGTGTCGATGTGGCCTACAGTGGCCTCCATAATGCCCTGTCCACGAGTTTCGCCTCAGCTAGGCCCGCTTTGAATGAAGCTTGCTTGTCTTTTGGGATGTCAGGCAGGAAGTCTGATTTCCCTCCAGAGGCGTTGGTTAGCCACAGCCAGGATGGCGTCTGAGTTGGCCTACCTGAGGTTCAGACCAGCATTGGTGTAGACCTTCTTGCCGTATGATTCAAGAATCTTTTCTTCCTTGTTCAAGAGGGCTGCCTTGGCAGCACTAGACAAGGACGCCTGGAGCTTGGCATACATGGATGCTGCAGCGATAACCAATGACAGGATGCAGGTGTGTGGAGAGCAGCAGGATGTCCCCCTAGGCCCGTCTAAACTTAGCATCCAGCTTTTGGTTAACAGACTTGAGCCACCCTTTCTTGGACAAGGCCTGCACATCCGTCTAGAGGTGATGCCCGACCTTGCCCAAGCCCTGATGTTTAGGACCTCCGCCAGAACTCCTGCCTCAGGAAGTTCCTTCTGGGGCTAAGGAATGCCCAGGTATTTCGACAGGCCAACAATCCTGTCTATGAAGTCTTTTGCCGAGGTAGGCGTGTCCAGCTCCTCGTCTTCTGTGTCCTGCTGGTCATCTGGCACGGCCATTCTTTGGAGGCGCTTCCGGTGCGGGGGTGTACACCTGCACCAGGGCTACTGGAGCCTGAGGAACAGGCTGTTGCAGAGGCAGAGTTGGAGGCGGGAGCATGGGCCATGTCGAGGTGGGCTGTTTGGGCTAAGCCAGAGGCGACATGTCCTTGATAATACCCTGAGAATGGAGCCCATTTGTGGAGACCGCATGAGTCATGAACTTGTCAAAAAACATGTCTTCAAAGTCCATAGATGGGGTCACTGTACCTTGAACCCGAGATGTTGGCATATGACGTAGTCCAGTTGACAGGCATCATTGGTACCCAGTCTGTCCTTGAAGTAAAGCTTCTCTGTTGATCGCCTGGCTGGCAGGCCTCCAGACCTGCCTGTGTGGGTTCCCGCCTTTGAGGTTCGGGAGTGGCGGCCATTTTGCACGTGGACCTGTAGCCGGTGGGTTCCTGGGCTCTGCCCCACACGTACACCCAGTAGGCTGTGCATATAGGCGATCCCTCGAGTAAGGACCCGATATCAGGGCAAGGCCACTCGGGATCATTCCCGGTAGTGGTAGAGCTCACAGGCCCCTCGGCTGTAGAACCGGTAGGGCCCATGGACCCCTCAGCCATGAGGCCGGTAGCTGCATGAGCCTCTGTGCTCCCTGAGCTGATGCGAGGGCCGGATTGACCCCTCCCGCCAGAGGGCTTCCCCAGGAAGGAGTCGCCTCTGCGGGGTGCTTTTGAAAATAAGGTACCTACCTTCTTGGTCTTCCTCCGGACGTAGTCCTTGATGTTCTGTGGAGGAGTCTTGTTGAACAGCTCTCTCCAACACACGAGCCAGTGATTAAGCAAACTGGTAGTGTGAGTGTCGCATGCAGAGCACTCGTCCCATCCGTAGTCTACACCAAGGCACCGGAGACAGAGTGCGGGCAGGTCTGCTGGGGGGAAGAAGCCATTGCACAACGAGCAACTGTCGAAGCCGACATGCGCCAGGGACAAACTAGGACACCGGTGGACAGTGTTCTCGAATATGCAAAAGAAAAGGTTTCGGGGAATTAGCGCATGGAATTATGAGGCTTGAGGCATCACCCAGGAGCGCAGGTGATAGCAGTCCATTCCCCCCGATGCGGAAAAGGGAAGTGACGTGTGGCGCTGGTGGGCGGGGTTAAGGGAGCCCACGGTCCCAGGGCCGTGCCTCCACGCACCAGTACATTTAAAAGAGTAATGTCATTCTGGTGCAAAAGATATTCCGTTCCCGTCCCTCATGACGGACGCCCAAACAGGATGGACAAAAGGGGACTGGAAGCAGGAGTAGGGTTTCCATTATCCATGTTTCGGGCTTTGGAATCAGTTTTAGCCCTCTTATAGAGAACATCAGCAGAGCCAGTACTAGAAGACCTGGAACGCTTTTTCAGCCCCTTTTATCTCAGCAGAAGTATTAGCCATCGGTGAGGGAGCCTCAGCAGGGCCAGTACTTGAAGACTTGGTGCCCTTGCCCTCCTTTGAATCCCTCAGCTGGATCGGTACGACCACAAGGTTGCTTGGGGGAAAGCTTAGGGTCCTACCCAGTAGCCAGAGTCCCTAAATGGGACCCCTCAATCCTGCTGGTTTTAATCACAGCCACGTTTAAGGGATCATCAGGAGTGACCCTAGTATTTGTAATCACTTTGCAGGAAACCTCGAGACTAGGCTTAGTACGTTTAGTCCCAGATTGGGAAACTTCAGGAATACCCCAGTTGAAGTAGCCCCAGAAACATTGGGCTTAGCCTTAGCCCCCAGATGGGGAACCTGGGAGGAAAAACCGGCTGCTTTAGCCCCTTGACAGGGAGCCTCAAAGAAAACTCTGGAATCCAGGTTAGATCCATTTTGGAACACCTCAGGGAGAACCCTGGTACAAGAGCCACTTGCACCACTCCCAGAACCAGAAAAGTAATGAATTTACCGGACGCTTCCTTATTTCGTCGATGAACTGCTGTAAATGTGGAGGAGGAGGCCGTTGGAACACCCTCCCGCCTGACGAGCCAACGCTGGAGTGCCCGGACAGAGAGAGAGAGTCGCAGCAGAGACAAGAGTCCCACTGATGTTCCGGGCCCAAGGGGATCCGCCGTTGCGAAACAACATTTGCACGAAGCACGAATAACAGGACACAAATCCCTGACGCTCTGGCATAGATGGCGAATAAGACTGTGGAACCGGAGCAGGAAGATGGACATGTGGGAGGTGGGGGGGGAGGGTGAAATTACCCAAGATGCAAGGGCATCCGACCCCAACCGTGTGGAAAAAAGGACTGAATGGCGATGTGCGAGGGTTACAGCCACGTGCAGTGGTCCAGCATAAAAAAAATAAAAAAAACAAGTAGTTTTTGAGGCTTCAAAAGTGCTCTGGTCCCGTCCCGAAGAATGAATGTCCCAAAAGTATGGAGGAAAGGGGACGGAGCGTAGGAGTATGAAGAATAAGTGGTCGATCACTACAATGGCCTTTCTAACTGGCATTTAGATGAAGACTATGCCAAAGCCTTAGCTGCACCCGAACCTCAACTTCCACACCCATCATGCATTCTCCTGTCACTTATCAATGATTCAAGTGTCCCAAATGTATTAAACTTGCCTAAGCACATTTGAATCGTGCATCCAATTTGAATTGCCCAAAGAAAGGAATATTCATGGAAAGGCTCATCGTAAGGTATAGCAATACTGTAGCGATAAAGGTGTGGGACGAAATAGCTCAGGCGGTTAAGCCAATCTTGGACCCGGCGTGAAGTAACTTTACTAAATAAGTGGGCATGGCTCCCACGCCAGGTTATTGCTACAGGGAGATGGATAATTCCAATGGTGCCTTCTTTTATCAGATAACTCGCTTAACCACAAAGAATGTTACTTGAGTGTACTGACCAGTATTACAGTTGTTTTTGAAATTCGAAAAGGGACGTTGACAGGGTGGGCCAGTAATACTATCCTTGGTGTGACGTCCACTGTACCCATGGACCTTCACCCGCTGAGGTCCCTCAGATTGTTTTGTTTCCAACATGAAGTGGGCATGAGTACAGGTGTTACCAAGCAGATAAGTATTAGACAAGCTCAAACATCCATGCACCTTCTCTTCAAGGGGAGGAAGGGTGGGTCGCATGTGAATCTAAGCAGATGCAAGCATCAGAAATACGATTACAGTAAGTAATGCATCCCTTCTTAGGCTTGTGGAATCTGCTTAGATCACATACTGTGCATAGATTAGCGAGCAGTGTTAGGAGAAGGTGGTGAGTTGTGAAAAGGTTCATTGGCAAAGAGAACCGCTTGTCACACCTGTGCATCTGTCTTGGAATGTGTGTCAATGCAGTAGTAATGAGTGAAGGTGTATACTGAGCTCTATGTAGCTGCTTTGCAAATGTGGTCTAGGGGGACATTTCCAATGAAAGCCAGAGGGGCTCCTCTGCTTCTTGTGGAGTGAGCGTTGGGCGTGAAATGCAGTGTCTTGTTTGATAGAGAATAGCACAGTTGTATATATCTGACTATCCATCTGGAGATGGCATTCTTTGAAATGGGAGGGTGGAGTCTCTTTACTCCCTCCATAAAAGCCTTGATGGGCACCTTCCACCATGAGACCTTATTGTGGGACGTGCTGTATGCTGACAAGGCCGCAAGGTGGACCTTTAAAGAGTTGAATACTAACCCAGAGTGTAGAGAGTGGAGCAAATCATTTTGAATGTGGGATGGAGAACATTCTATGGGGTTAATTTGTTTAGAATGGCATCAAATTACAAATATTCTCCACTTGTCGAAATAACATTGTCAAGTGTTAGGCTTTCGTGCTTCCTTCAGGATATCCATATACCTCTGTGGTAAGTTAAGATGTCTGAACTCTGACTTCAGGAGCCATGCTGCCAAGTACATAGAGTGAGGTTGAGGGTGCACTGTTAATCCCCCGTGCTGAGAGAGCAGATCGGTCAGGCACGGGAGCTTGATGGGATCGCACATCGCCAGTTTGCGCAGATGTGGATACCAAGGTTGTCTTGCCCACATAGGAGCAACTAGAATGAGCATCACTTGGTCCTTGTGGCTCTTGTTCACCACTTTCTTCATAAGAGGCATTGGGTGGGGGCGGGGGAGGGTAGAGCGTAAGCAGATTTCCCTGACCAGTTCATCCATAGGGCGTTCCCCTTAGAGCCTGGCTGGGGGAACCTGGACGCGAAGTCTGGGCATTGACTGTTTTCACTTGTAGCAAACAAGTATATTGTGGGGAAACCCCATTGAGAGAAGAGGTGCTCTTCGACTCCTGCGTGTAGTCGCCATTCGTATTCCTCTGGTAGGGGATCTCTGCTCAGAGAATCTGCAAGAGTTGTGTTCCCCTGGAACGTGCTGTGATAGGAATATTTTCCGTTTGAGTGCCCATCTCCAAATTTGCTGCACAAGCCTGGACAGATTTGGAGAAAGTGTGCCCCTGTTCGTTGATGTAAAACATCACCGTAGTGCTGTCTGTCAGGACTTGCACAGATTGGTTCGCTAAGTGAAACTCGAATGCCCGAGGGGCCTTGAATACAGCCAGTAGTTCCAGCAGATTGATGTGGTTCTGTGCCGCCGCATGAGACCACAGACCCTGAGCTGTGTGATGAAGGTGATGAGCCCCCCCCCCCCCCCCCCCAACCTGGCAAGCGAGGCGTCTGTTGCCACCATAGCTTGCACTTCTGGGTTGTGGAAGGGTTTGCTTAGAAGATTTTCCCTTGTCCACAAGCAAAGGTTTTGCACAAGTGTTGGCGAAATGACCACTAGATCGTCCCACTGAAAGCTTGCCTGAGACCACGGTTTCGTCAACCACTCCTGCATGAGGCACATGTGCAGGCGTGCATGCGGCACCAGGTAAATGCAAGATGGCATCATGACTAGCAATCGCATCGCTTTGCGTACGCTTATCTGGCGACCGGCCTGATCGTGGTATTTGCAGTAACATATTTTGGACTCTTTCGGAAGACTAAGACCTCCCTTGTGTCTATTACAGCTCCTATACATTGTTTGGTTGTGCTTGGCACTAGACTTGATTTTTTTCTCGTTTATTGATTGAGAAGCCCAATTGAAAGAAGATTTATCGTTTAATGTTTGTCCTGCAAATATGAGGGGGTTTGGGGGGTTTCTCCTGTAATCAGCCAGTCGTCCAGGTAAGGGTACACTGGGATTGACTCCCAGGATTACTTCTTGTAGCGTAGTCATGCAGAATTTTTTTGTCTTCACATATTTGTTTACAGGGCGTAGGTCTAAGAAGGGGCGCATTGTTAAATCTTTCTTTGGCACAATAAATACCGTTTTTTACCTGGTTCGCCGGGACAACTTCTATGGCGTCCTTTAGGAGCAGCGTAGTGATTTCCTCAAGAAGGATGCGTTCTTCCTCAGAGCTTTTCTTCTGGGGCGGGGGATAGTTCCAGGGTCGCTGGATTAGTTCCACACATTATCCACCCGCCAATGTGTCTGATGTGATCCCCTCCCATGCTTGGGTGAAGTTTGAAATGCGCCCTGCTACTGGAGAGACACGATAGGGCGCCTGAAGCGGAATGTCAATGTTTTGGAGGTGTTGCTCCACCTCTAGAGGTGGAAGACGTACGCCAGCCGTGAGATAGGTGCTGTCCTCTTGGGTAACCCTGTGAGGATTGGCACAGATTGTTACCCCAGGATGACCCTTGGTTTTGGCCATACCCTGAACCCATTTGGGAATTTCATCCTCTGAAGTGACGAAAATTACTATTCCCTCTTTGGCCTGAGGGTTTCTCTGTAAGCTGTCCCAAGGACTTCAGAGTATCGTATTCGTCTTTTGCAGACCTTAGAACGTCCTCGATAGGTATAATTCAGCAGTGTTGGCTTGTGTCTCCTGCTTAAAGTCCGATTGACAAAGCCAAGCATGGCGCTTGATAATCGTGCCTTCTGCAATTCTTCCCGCATGGTCTGAGGCGTCAATTGTTCTTGAGGATGCAGCTCGAGAAAGCCTTGCCCTCTGCTGCAACCTGGGCCAATTGAGTCTTTGATGGTTCTGGGGCCGACTATAGTAGTGTGGACACCTTGTCCGATTGATGACAGTTATAGCTAGCTAAGAGAGTTGTATTGTTGGCTATTCTAGCCTGAAAAGCCGTAGAAGAGGCTACCTTCTGTCCATGGTGTAAAGGCGTTTTCTTTCCTAGTCAGGTGGCACCTCAGAGGAAGCTAGTGGAGTACCCGCTCTTTTTCTTGTGGTTGTGACCATGAGTGAGTCTGGTTTAAGCTGTCCCCTGATATAGAGGGGGGGTCGGTGGGATCTGGGTGGAAGAGCGTCTCTGTGCGTGGGTTAACTGCATCCGTTTGATTTGATGTTTGCAGAAACAGTTGGATCCTTCTCTGGACAGATGTAGGGTTATCAACTGGGTAACTGATTTCTTATCCCCCAGGATATCCTCAACAAAATCCTTGTCCTGCTGAGTCTCTTGTGTTCTGATCTGAAAGTGTTCAGCCGCCTTAATGAGCATGTCATTCAGAAGGGGCTGGTTGTCAATAGGTGAATCAGCCACCGGAGGGTCCTGGTTGCCGTGAGAGGATATAGTGTACATCTGTCTCATCCTCACCATAGTTTTCTTCTGTGCCCTCTTGAGCTGTAAAAGTATCTACAGCATCTTCACCATAATAGTCTGTGACAAAGATCTACGTACGGAGGATTAGCCTGTGGTGAAATATCCATGGTGTCCGGACAAGATTTCTTTAGATGGAGGTTGACTAGTAGGGGCATTTGCAATGGCTTGTGAGCCAGAGGCAGCTGTAGTAGGTGTGTTCTGGATGCTTTGGAAAGCTTCTGGATTTTTCTAAAAAAAATGGCCAATAAAGGTCATCCTCCTCATGACCCCATCAATGTCTTCACATATCCATTGGGCTGAGCTCGGGATGGACATGGGGCATAGAATGGAAGCCTGAGGGGTTAGAGTGCATACTAAGGAGTCCTTTACGTGTAAGGAATTTTTCTCTTGAGGTTGAGACCCTTTGTGAGTATGGGAAGCCTTGTGAGGCTGGCTTTGGGTGGGGAAGAGTGAGCTATCCTTATGAAGCGTCGTGGAAGAGTGCTTCTTAGACTCCTTATCCTTTCTAAGCCCTTTCGGGATGTGTTTTTCCACTAAGTGGGATAGTCCCACCTGCACTGAGGCCTTACACTATTTCGACAAAGAACGTCGAACCTCAGTCGTGGAGTGGCCCGAAGCCTCGTCAGCAGACGCGAGACGTTCGGGTGCGGATTTATGCACAATGTCTGTTTGGTCTTTTGACAGTCGGGCCTGTCATGTGGCAATCAGGAATGCCCAGAGGACAGTGAACTTGTAGACCTCTCCCTAGATGTCGTACGTGGGCCTTTAGTCGACAACCGCGTCGAGTCTTGACCCTGGGTTGTGCGTTTAGCGGAGTTAGGGGTTGTGAGAGCACCCGTGCCGTCAGGGGTCGTCCCCATAACAAGCCTGTCTGTTGGGGTCGGGGGCTTGCGAAACTAGCGTCGCCCCTTCGCCTTTGCCGTCTGAAATGGCTGCATTGCTACCATCGTTGAATGTCCCTTCCACGTCTATGGTGGCTTTGCCTGCATGGCGTGGTGGGCCCAGCGTTTCGTCTTACGGTCCTTCAATGTCTTCGGTTTGAAGAGCCTACAGGCTCAACACTCCTCCTCGACGTGGTCTCGTGAGAGGCAGAGATTGCACACCAGGTGCTTGTTGACCCACTGGAATTTTCTGCAACTTGGGGAGAACTTAAAAGGGGTCTTATCCATTACTTGTAATGGTAGCCAGGCAAATACAATGTAGGAAAAGGGGCAAATGCATTTCCAATGACTCCTACTGCATAGGCTGAATCCCGGTGCGGCCCTCCCGCGCCAAACAGATTTGTCCAAAGGATCTTCTCTGATGATTGTCTTCCTTCACGGTTGTCGAAGATGATCTCTTTAGTCGGTGAATAAAGGATAGGAAGAGATATCTAGCTCTAATTATTATAATCAATGGCGATATGCTGAAAGAGGAACGCCACTATTGTGGGTCCGTCTACGATGGCGAAAAAAACAATCTGAGGGAACGCGACGCATGAAGGACCAGGAGTACAGTGGACGTCACACTGGGGATAGTATTGCGTCCCTTTTTGAATTTCCAAAACAACAACTGTAATACTCTGCAGCTTCCACTAATGTCGGAGAATTAATTTACCTAAACCAAAAGATATATATATATATAATACACACATATATACATATATAAATATATACATATATATACTAAGGGTTGATTTTAAAATGCAACCTGACACGGCTCTCCCCTCTGCCGAAACTCGTGCCAAATGGTTTTTTAAGGGTTCTGGGGCGGAGTCTATGAGAGCCGCGACTTCTTCCCACTGGTGGCAGTTGTAACTAGCCAGCAGGGTGGTGGAGTTGGCAATCCTTGCCTGGTAGGCGGAAGTGGAGGCTACTTTCCTGTCCAAGCCATAAATCTTCTTGCTCTCCTTGTCGGGGGGAACTTCGGATGAAGGGTGTTCCCGCCCTCTTACGGGTGTTTGTAACAACCAGGGAGTCCGGTTTGAGATGTCCCCTTATGTATAGTGGGTCAGATTGGGCTGCCCTGAAAAGCTTTTCAATTCTGGGGTTTACTGCCCTAGTGAGATTGGGGTTAGCAAGGGAAGGGTCTATCCTCCTTTGTATTGACTTAAGGATAGGGATGGCCTGGGCAACAGGTCTCCTTTCTCCCACCAGTTCCTCTGCAAAGTCCCTCTCTTCCCGAGCACCTTGGGTGTCAATGTGGAAGTGCTGTGCCGCTCTGGACAGGACCACATTCAGGAGAGGCTGGTTGTCGACAGGGGAGTCGGTAACCGCGGGCTCCTCCTCCCTCCTCCTCCTCCTCCTCCTCCTCCTCTCTCTCCTCCTCTCTCTCCTCCTCTCTCCTCCTCTCTCCTCCTCTCTCCTCCTACATAGCCTGTCCCAGTTTGTTCTTCGAACATGCCCACGTCTGGATCCTCACCAAAGGATGGATCTTCCCGATATTGAGAATAGGGCTGTATATATAAGGGGTCTGAAGACTGAGTTGATGCTTCACCCCAGGACTTCCTACTTGGGGGTATTGGATCCTTTGAGTCTGAGGGAGTTGATCCTTCTGGTGTATAAGAGAGAAAGTGTTCCGGGTTCTTGGCATAGAAATCTGCCAATGATGACATCCTTGACATTACTCGGTCTATGCCCTCACTGGACCATTCCTTTGAACTGGGAATAACTTTCCTGGAGCGCTTTCTCGGTTTTATCCTGACTAGACCTACTGGTTTGAACAGGGACCTTAAGGACAGGGGTCCGAGACTTGTCTGTCTGTTTAGGTGGAGTAGAATGTAGTTTAGGAGAGGAAGTAGGCTGGGACTGCTTACTTCGTTGTTTTCCCCCCTCCCCGTGGGTGGAAGAGTGCTTCCCCAACTTTTGGGCCCTATGAGAGCTTTTGGATGCCTGGTGTCGATATTCGTGGGTAGAGTCCCTGTCTCTGGAGAGTGTAAGGGATTCGGTAGTAGCCTTGCCGCTGCCTGCAGACGCCGACTCCTGGAGTGCGGCTTGGGGGTAGAGGTCGGCGTCGTCCTCCGACGACCGAACCTCAGTCACTAAGGGGAGCGAGGCACTTTTAGCAACAGTGGAGGGTTGCTTGGTGTCATGAGGCGATCTCGAACACGAACGCCCAGAGGACACCGACTCGGTGGACCGTTCTCAACGTGCCTCTTGCCGAGAACTCGACGTGCGCGCCGAGTCTCGGTTGGACTTCCGTTTGCTGGAAGTGGTGTGGGTAGCGCTCGTGTCGCCGGGGGTCTTCCCCATAGCTGCCCTGCCGGACAACCTTCCGAGGTCGGGAACTTGCGCTTGGCTGTCCTTCGACGCCACAGTTCCCTCGCCGTCCGAAAGTACGGCGTCGCTGCCATCGCTGAAGCCACCCTCCGCGGCCATGGCCTCTTGTCGCCTGGCGTGGTGGGCCCAACGCTTTGTCGAAAGGTCCTTAAGGGTCTTCGGTTTAAACCAAATGCATGCTCTGAAATTCGCCTCGGGGTGGTCCCTCGGCAAGCAGAGGTTACACGTGGCGTGTCTGTCAACCCAAGGATACTTGCGGTTGCACTTGGGGCAAAATTGAAAGGGGGTACCCTCCATACGCACCCTATGGCAGCGGGCTGGGAGTGTAGGAATATAAGTAATGTATCTATATTAAACAGAGTGTAGGATATGTGCCACCCCCCACTCTCCCTACTTGGAGGGCCGAGTCCAGAGGACTTCCGAGGCCCGGGCCGAGGCCAGCGGCCTTTCGAGGCCCAAATCCGTCGCTGTAGTCAGACGGTTGAATTTTCTCCGATCCGGCGTCGAGTGTCGATGTTCGGAGACTCGACGTAGAGGTGGAATAAACGGGGAAATGTATAACAATATTAGCAAAATCTGACTAAGTCAGGGAACTCCGCTTAGTGCTTCCGACCAGCATGGCGGAAAAAAACAATCTGAGGGTCCTAGACGCGTGAGGGATCATGGGTACAGTGGACGTCACACTAGGGATAGTATTACTGGCCCACCCTGTGTCGACGCCCAATTTTCGAGTTTCGAAAAACAAACTAATACTCCGCAGCTTCCACTAGATGTCGGCCTATGCACAGCATGTGATCTAAGCAGATTCCACAAGCCTCAGATAGATATACATATACACACAGACATACCTATATATGTTTAGGTAAATAAATTAGTTAATGTTATTGGGTGGGTGTTGCGGGTATTTTGGATTGGTGGGGGTTGCGGGGGTTAACCCCCGCATAGATGTCTAAATTTACCTTCTAAATTCAGTCAATTCTCCCACAAGCAATTCGGAAACTGTACATTCGTATACATCCGTACTTAATACCTAGGATTGGCCGTGACCATGAGCCCCTTAACTCCATCTCGTTTGAGCATGTCAATACAGACCCCTGGTCATTTGCTCATGTCAAAATTCACCCTAGGCTGTGTCTCAGCGCTAAAAGACAGGCATGCCTTATTAACAAGATTAAGCATATACAGCCAGGAATTGTAAGGCTTTTGGACTCATATACCACTCTGATGCATTACTCTGAATCATACACTTGACACAAGAGTTATGTTAATGCATTTTAATATAACCCCCTATCTTCTGAGGGTTTGTATTTTCATTAAACACGCTATGTCGGCGAATAGCATGTTTGAATAGATAAATAGAACAAGTGGGGGTTTTAGTTTAACAGCATGTGTAACCTGTATATCTTAGTCGGCTACGCTACACTATACGCCAGTCTCCATGCACACAACAAGCCCCCACCTCTAACTCGCGTTTAGAGCTGAGTGTGCTTCAAATGAAACCGCTCCTTCCTGGGTTGATGAGATCTGCTTAGCTGGGCCTGGCTATCTCACTCCTATGCTGCTGCTCTGCTCTTCACTCCTACCCAGCCCCTCTGGCTTCAATGGGCTGGCAAGTCTACTGGGCTTCCTCCCTCTCCCTCTTTTCTGCTGGGCTTTATATGTATCAAGTAACAGGATTTCCCTGCATGTGTGCGTTCGTCATATCCGCTATCTGGAACAGTGAGGGCTATAGCTAGTTTGTCAATGTTCGTTGGATTTATGCCTTCTATGTAAAACTACATTAGGTGTGTTTTTGCACCTCAGTGAGATCTCTGCACCAGTTTAGTGAATGCCTCCACTGTACTCTATGGCATTCTGCTATCTGTTGTGAAGAGACATCTCTCAATTTTTACTTCTTGTTCCCTGTGGTACTCTGAGCCTTAACTGTGCGAACGGGCTCGATGCTTCTGTTCGTGTCTGTCAAGTTCCTGTTCTTGAATCCTTATCTAACACTTCCCTGTGTGAGGCCAAAACCGGCTGCTCTCAGCTAACACCTAATGGTGTGAAGTCATAGCTCACATAATGGTGTGCAGCTAAAGCAGGCTGTTAAATGTCATTTGTGGCCAGCTCATGTGCCAGAACAGGAAAGCACCACTTCCTGGACATCGTGTGCTCTTACAGAGCCAACAAATATTTCTTCAGCTAGTGTAGCACAATAATCTTCTGTATTAAAGTGTGCTGTATGTAGAACTGTGAAGCCATCATTAAAACTTCTAGGTGCTATATTTGCAAAACAGGCCACCTATATTGGTGGCAAAGATAAAGCATACACATACTAGCAACTGTGAGCAATGGTTACTGCATACAAAATCAAATGAGTTGCTTGGTGAATACATTAGCGCCTAGAAACATTGTAGGTGCTACAGAGAAAATGAATAAAAGAATCACTTCAAAACCGTGGTTATGGCTAACGAGCATTAATAAATACATGTATTTAACAGTGAGGTATTCAGGATAAGTCCAATATACTGTTAGTGGAACTAGCTAAGAAAGCATGAATGAATGCATTTAATGTGAGGTATTTAGGTTAATTCAAACTCCTTACTGTCAACAGTTTCAAAGTAAGACAAGTGATTCTTGGAGAATCCATTAGCAATTAACAACCAGCATAGGTTAGCTCCCGACTTTGACCAAATGCGCCATCTTGAGCGAGTGACCACACGTACAAACCATCCAGAGTTTAAATTTGTGTTCCTTAAGGTAGACCAAAATGTGAGTGCATCTGTTACCCACAGTGATTTGTAAGTGGAGGTCATCCAATACATACTTATGCTGTGTTTACAAACGTGTACCTTGAAGTAGAATGCAGTATATTTTCAGTTCTGTGGACCCAGATTGTGATGCCAGCAGTGGCGGATTCCGCAGAATTTCATGCTTTTTGAACTCCGGGTTAGTTGCTAATCTTCTTTTGATGTGCGTTCAGAAATAAAGTGGTGAAGGAAACACAATTTGCAAGGCAGATTTCTGCACGAACATCGGCATTGGCTCATTATGCCATGCACTCCTGGAACCAGAGGTATCCATCACTTGTCTCGACTGTGGAAACTCCCTGGGACTCCGTGTTTGAGAGTAGGCATGTTTCATCTTGTGTATGTCTTGAATCAGGCTTTCCAACTGGTGTCTCAGCAGTTTCACTTGCTGGTGTGTTGGTCTCATGGGAGACATCTGGACATAGTCGTCGCTTGTCGTTCTCCAAGCTGTCTCCTTTTCCTTGACATTCTCCCATAGCAAGCCGTGGCTTCTAGGGCGGTTTCAAGGAAATCACAGTAGAAGACTTCAGGGCAGAATCTTCGGATGCCACACACGTCTCTGCATGGACAACGTTTTGCCAGTCTGGTAGGTACCAATGCAAGTCTGGATTATGAGACACTCACACCCACATTTTTGGCAAGAAGTGATTCCCTGACACACACTGTGCACCTGGCCATAGCCGATACCGTCAACTTCTTCCTGATCAATGAGAAAATATATATTTTTTAAATTGAGCACATTGCAGGTACCAAAAGGCGTCTGCATCGCTCAGCTCCGAAACGAAAAACAAGTTGCTTCAAGACACTTCATGTTGCGAACATTCATAATTCAGTGTCTACAGTAACATAAGATTGCAAATATTAGCAGCAGTCCACAAACCAAAGCACTTGGCGAATAAGTGTTTTAATGAGCGTGTCCAGCATGGTCCGCCCTTTTCAAAGAGCTTTTGTGGCAGCCCTTGTTACCACAGAAAAACCAGTATTCATGCCAGTTAACAGAGCCGTCAATTAAAGAGTGCATGGCCTCTTCCATTTTATCTTCGGAGGCTAGTAGAGATGAAATCTGTTTGACCACTGCGGAGTGTGCTTCAAGATCAGACTCGCTGCTGCACACTTTTAGACGTATGTTTTGCAGTCGCGCCATATGTTAGCTACATTTTTGATATTCTATTTGTCTTCATTTGAAACTCACCCAGTGTAGGAATCTGAAATCAGAATAAACCCATGGCACTTAACTTGTGTACTCACAGTAACCAGGGTTGGAGCCCCAATGGCAAAATGATAACAGGACTCATTGAATTGCAATAGACATGAGCCATTAAATAAGCTGTGTACTTAACTGTAAATAAAATGCAATTGGTTTAACATGAAGTGTGTATTTAGTGATACTGTCACAGGAATATACTGGCGCAGCATGCAAGCAAACTAAGCGAGTGAAGCCTTTGCATTCACGTAATGAGTACAGTGTTATTTCAGGACTTGAATGTGACACACATGCATGTGAATAAGGCACAACATAGTCTTCCCTGAACCAAGTGTCATTAAAGAAGTGCAAACTACCCCAGGAATGCAGCTCGTGACATACCATGGTGTCGTCCCAAGGGGAATATTTAACACACCATGCCAAATCCAATAAGTCAAGCCTGGTGCCCAGACAGATGATGCTGCAAAACATTTTGTAAGTACACTAAGCAACAAGGACATAGAGCCTGACATTGCTTGGCGTATGGCAACCTTTGACAAGTTAAGTGCATTTTTTTGTTCTGGCCATGAAATTACATTTCAATTGGGGAATCCTCTGCTAAGAGTGTCCAGAAAATCTGTTACCACAGAAAGGCTTAATGCAGCTTATTGGTCGCTTCCAATCATAGACAGGTCATTGTGAACCAACCCCACTACATCTGTAATGACATCTCTTCATGCACAGAAGCCCTGCTCTAGCGCTTTATTAGAATCTGATGCATGAAATCCTAGCCGCACTGCCTCACTTTCAGTCTGCAGGATTTGCATTATTGCTTGTGACCAAGTGCAAGTTCCACCTGTTATTGACGCTTGTCCCACCACACAAGGTACTCTAGGGTCAGAGGTGGTGCAGGTAGCTCACCTCCTGACACGCCCACTTTGTGTGCGCTTCGGAACAGTAGCCGACTACTACGGTGATCCTTGGCACAGCTTACCTATGGATATAGCCATTGTCAGGGAATTGTTATGGGAATTCCAAGCCCTATATGGGCCCACACGGGTTCCTGCTTTCTTTTATTGCAATCATTTGCTTGAAACGCCCATAATACAGGCCTGCATGATTCATAGGTAATAATCTTTTTCTTCCCTATAGGACCGCACTCCAAACTCACCTTCCCTCTTCCAGTCAGGGTAGAAGCTCAAGTTCCTATTACTGCAGGTGGTGTGGAACTGCATATATTTTTTTTAAAATACATCAAATGTGGGAATCTACATGCCATGTCTAAAGTGTGAACACTTTTGCTTTGCCATATCTGTTGATCCCAAGTAGACAGCAGAGGGACAGTTTCTCGCCATGTTTGAAAAATATTCTGTCAAAAATGACTGAATCTGCAACATACATGTGCTGTGCTTCATGTGGATCTCGATGGAATTTATTCTGATTTTCAAACATGTAATCCCCCGTTTGGTATGGCCTCAGTGAAATTATGGACCTGTGCTTGGAATTCAGGACTATCAGTTTGGAAAGGGACTGCACAGTGTTCCAAGAAAGTGTATTTGGGCCACAGGATAGGCTCACGTTTGACAAGTAAAAAAGCATTGTAATATCACACATTACACACATGGGACACCAATTTCATGGAGATCCTCAACATCAAAAACGTCAAAACGCATTTTGCGCAAATGTCTGGAACCTATTTTTTAACAGTTCTCTATATGTTCTGGACACAGGATCACTGGGTGCAAACAGTGAACTTGCAGCTGCTTGGCTGGGCCATTAAAAGTCTTACATGAGGGCATCCACACATGACCCATGCTTAGAGGAAACATTTGTATTGAGACTGGATTTGCTGGCATTTGGAGCTCTCTTCGCCAAACATGTGTGAAAGGCTTCTTTACTTGCAGGTCGAGTGGACACCTCAGTGAGATGAGAAACAGTGAGGTTCAGCCACATTAGAAGGAAATATACTGCCAGCATTATATAACACTGTTTCAGAAAGTCTTCCCAAAATATTTTCATTACTTTAGCAACCAGAAAGGCTTTCCGTTTTTTTTTAATTTTTTTTATTGTGTTTGATTCATTAAGAACCTTTACAATATTACAAAATTTTAAAAATTCATCTTTGTTAAAACATTTCATTTCATTCCACAATAATCACAATTTATACAGCATTCATCACTAAAATTCAATTCCGAATAAGACATTCTTATAAACTCATTGGGGTGTCAATCTAGTTCATTTAACCTGGTAATCTTTTGCATTACAACTTCAAGAAAATTAGTTAAACCAATTCGAAGATTAATGCTATTCCCCCACATACACTTGGACCAAAAAAAAAAGGAGGCTTGAACATTCCATCCCAGGTTTCCAATATCTTCCCAAATGGAGCGTTCTGATGTTATCAAAATAAACACAATTCTGAACTAAATGTTTGAGGGACTCCACCGATCCGTCTTCCTTACAGAATCTACATTCAAAGCTCATGTTCCCAAACGTTTCTGAATTCCAACCCCATCTACCTATTCGATCCAATGTCGGGAACTGGTTTAATCGAAAGCGCATGTAAAGTTTCCTTGCAGTCTGACAAGGAAATTGTAAAAGGTATCTAGGCATATCTCCCATTTTTCTTCTAAACATAGCATATTCCTTAAATGCTCTATATCTTCCAATGCGATCAGATTGCAAACACCAGTTCAATCGCTGGAATTTTCGCTTATTACATGGTAGACACAAAATTAAGTCTTCCTTTGAAATATTTGACTCTTCCAAGATTGCCTCCATTTTCCTTACAAATTTACACAGAACAGGTATTGTTTCCAAATTAATCATTTAATGTAAATCTATGTAGAGTGAGTTTCTAGTGGGACTCAGCATTTTTCTGTAGTTGTTAAGCAACCTCCAATTTCTTTTCACAGAGATCGGCAAGAGATCAAGCTCATGTCTGATTATATCGTTCGGTATGGTTTTTGCTATACATAACACCCTTTTCCACAATACGCCCTGAAGCCTGTCCAATATGTCATCAATATCAACAGTGCATAAATCAAGAATATACAAAATAATTGGCTCAATTTTTAACAGGTAGAATTGTCTAATCGGTATTATAGACAATTTACAATATTTTCTGTAAAGAATACACATCTGAGCAGTGAGAGGTTTCATTTTTTCCTTAAGCAGTAACTCCCACCATCTTTTGGAGTTCTGATCGGTCAGGGTGTATCCGAGGTATCGTATGTCCTTCACCACCTCGAGTTCTATAGACCCAATTGACCAAGAGAATTTCCTGATTCTTTTATTTCCATCATTGAATATTAAAATTTTGGATTTGGTTTGATTTATTTTTACATTATGCTCTTCAGCAAACAGGAATAATACATCCAACTTATTCTGTAACCCAAAGGGCGTTCTATCGAGAATCAATAAGTCATCCGCGAAATAGATACAATTTAGTTTTAAGTCACCCAGGCAGACAGGATAATTTATTCCATCCTTCCAAATAATGTCCATATAAGAGAGGTATAGATTAAACAGTACCGCTGCTAGACAACATCCTTGTTTTAATCCAATTTCCGTAGAAATTGGCTGTGTAAAGTTTCCGGTCTTATCCACCCGTACCCTATAGTTCGTCTTTGAGTACAACATGGCTATCAAAGCCACTAAATGTACCGGGATCCCCAGATATTTCATGATCTCCCATAGTTTAGATCTAATTACTGTATCGAATGCGGAATTCAAGTCAAGTGCAGCCATATATACCTTCCCTCTACCCCCCTTGCTAGTTTGATATTGCACATACGCAAGTATGGTCGCATTAAGAGTGCACCCCATGTCTTTGCGAAACCCAATTTGGAATTTAGATAATACATCATTGCGGTACAAAAAATTCTGTAATTCTTTTAGGATTAATTGGGTGAAGATTTTATATGAAGTATCCGTAAGCGCAATTGGTCTAAAATTCTGCGGATCGGTTGTGGGACCTTTCTTATAAATCGGCACAATGATGGCCAAATACCATGAGCTAGGAATTTTTTTTGTACTAAATATCCTTTCGAATTTTGATTTAAAGATTTCAGCCCAGAACATTGGGTCCAGCTTTACCACACATGCCGGGATCCCATCCGGACCACATGCCTTAGAATCCTTCAGTTTAGTTATAACATTGGATATATCCTCTATCGACCACGGACATAACTCCATGATGTGTTCCGAAAAATCAACATTTTGTTCACTGATAAATCTGTTTGGCAATTCAAATTTTTTAGTCAAATATTGTACCCATGTTGATGGCAGAATCGAAGGCTCCAATGAGGGAGCTGGTGTCGATATGGTTCTGATTAGAGACCAAGTATTCCTAATATCTTGAGACAAGATGGTATGCATCATATGTTCATTCTCTCTTATGGCAGTAGACTGCCTGAGGTCTCTGATCTGATTCTTATAATATAGTATTATCCGTTTCTTTTCTACTTGATAAGTAGCATAGCCAATATTCATTTTAACTAAATTCCTTATTTTTATGTTTTTTTCAAGCTTTAATTTATGAATTCTCAGATCAAACGTATGCTTATGCTTCAGTGCATCAGGATATATCACGTTCTCCTGAGCAATATGTATCAACTGAGCCTTAATACAACTATTCAGGTCTACTTCTAGTCAATTATCGAATGGCTTAGAATTGAGGCTAAAATATCTGTAGCGAGCATCCTCCTTGATCCTGTTGATTAGTCTTAAACAAATCTTCCTACTCCATCTTATCGATGTGACAGGCCTATCAACCTCTATCAAACTTAAGGGTGGTGCAGAGTAAACACTCCAATTATGAAACTTCAGATTGATACATATAGCAGAGTGATCCCCATACCCAAGATACAAGATTCGTGTGGGTTCACACTGCCTACGTAAGATGGAGGATATGAAAAAATGGTCTATGTAAGAATTACGATCACCACGTTTCCATGAGATCGGGTCAAGACCACCCTCAGGCTCCACAAGTTGCAGATCCCATCCTAAAAGGTGTTCCACCCACTTCTGGCCATGTTTCCATGAAGCCGGAGCTCTATTTTTTCCTTTTCTCTTACGCATACTCTGATTCTCATAACACGAGGAATTGAAATCCCCACCCAGTATAATCCCTGCATGACCTATGCGCACAAACACATCTTCTAAAATTCCATCAATAGTATCCACAATCTTATCCCATGTTATTCGAGCTTTGTTCCAATATATGCAAATGATCACTAGCACCAAGTCCTGGGTTTTGTCTGGATTCATTTGAATTGCTACAATACTTTCATCTTCGTATAACAGAGACATCAAATTTACATCTATTATTAACGAGTATGGCTATTCCACCCGAGGGCCTACCCTTTGGGCCTCTTGTCGCATCCATAGAATAGCAGGTGTATCCAGCAACATTGAACATAGTCGTATGCATCGTCTCTTGCAGCAAAATAACTTCAGAACATTTCTTTAAGTCGAATTTACCATACCAAAGATAGAAATTCGATAATCCACAACAGTTCCATGAAGTGACCACGAAAGGACCATGCTATGCTGACGCATCTTCATTTGTTTTTGTTGAAGGCCCATTTAAAGCACCACCCACCGCTGAAATTCCATTTAGTGCTGCCACAAGCGCTAACAATTGTTTCACAGTATCTTCACTAAAGTTAAACTGTGCAGTGCTTTGTACCGGAATCTCTTTTCTAACTTCAGTTGCAAGAGGAATTTCTAAATATTCCACAGCATCTTTTGTGTTCAAAAATACGTGCGGGGTAATGCCAAGTGCAATAAAATTTTCCCTCGGTTCCCACACCATTTTCATAATTATCATCGATTGGAATCCACATAACATGCGATGATTGTAATTGGTAGCAAGTCTTATCCAATCCATATCATCTGAACGTAGGGTTCTTAAAGGAGGGATGGCTTGGAACGTTTTCAGCATATAAGTTCTATTTAAATTTATTTTACCATTTTTCCGCACATCATTTTCCCAACCCATAATTAAGGGCATTCGTGCCTCCAGTCTCTCTTCATCACAGTTTTTAGTCGAATCGGACCTCATTCGGCCTTCTACATTCATCGGTGCATTTTCCCTCTGCTCTTCTTTATCAGCTATTTCAGCTTTGGAGATACCATCCCCCTCTAGGGGTTTAGGCTTGAGTTTGTTCTTATTCTCTAATCCAATTGTTATTTCTTCCAAGATCACCTCGTCTACATCCGCACCATCACCAATGTTCACCCCTCCCATGTTTTCTTTATCATCCAATTCATTACTCTCTACCTCTGTTGAACAGCGTGTGAAGTCTTGAACCTCTTTTTTTCCTTTCTTCTCTGTTTTTTTATTCTTTACTGGGTAAAACTGTGACAAGGCAGTTTGTCCTTCTAATGCTTTCTTACCAACTGGGGCATCACACCTCTTTTTTTGTGAGAGCAGATAAGGTTCATTACTAATACCCTCCACAGTCCTATCCTGCATCATCTGTAGATGTTGTTTTTTTTATGCATTTTTTATAAATTTCAGGTACCTCTCTTTGATCCTCAACTTTGATATTCAAGTGGGCCTTGGATTCTTCATCTAATTGATGAAGATCAATGCCAGTCTCCTCCTCTTGATTCTGCAATATTTTTTCCCTTGAGTCTACAAAAAGCTCACCTAATTGAGTCTTTGTTTGTTTCTTTTTTTTAGTATTTCTGGACTTATTGGTCCTCGCCTCCCTCTTCTGTGCTCGGGCCATAATTCTTTTTTCCCTCCTCATCAGTACCACAACTTTCTTCTCATATTCACAGTCTGAACCCAGATTCCACATATCCACTTCCCTTTTTTCTAAATCATTATCAGTTAGGTCAATTAAGTCCAGTAGAGCTGAGGGACTATCCAATCCCCCTTTCTCTGGCATCACACCCATCTGTAGTTGACATAAATCCGCAGTCTCATTTGAACTCCCAACCACAAAGGAATGTTTTACTTCAATTATATCAGCTTGCAACTGTTGCATTACACTTGTCAAAACTTCCAGGGAATCCATGACTGATTTATTTGATATTACTTCCGGTTTCTGCGCATTCTCTTTGGGTATTGCAGCTAATTCAGCAAAGGTTCTATATGTTGCATTCACCATTCTTGCGTCTCCAGGGGTTTGAGTATAACTATCCTTAGAGTTTACTCCTTTTTTATTTTCGTTTGTCAGGGAAGCTATCACATCGCATGCAAATAACAACCCCTCAAGTTTATTGATCTTACATAGCATGCCTGTCATAGTCGTTCTTAATTCTGCCATTTCAAAATGTGTTCTCTCATGGCCCTTATCCAGCAGGTCTAGGATCCTGGTTATTACTGGGAAATCTTCACCAAAACCTGGTACATCCCGGGCATGTAAATCCAGGATTTCATCCTGCACCGTTACCACACAAGTCCCTGATTTAGGCTGAGAGCCTACACTTTCTACAAATTGCTCAATTTGTTCTATAGGATTAGTGAATGAGTTACTGGTAGACCAGGAGTGTGCTATATCGATCGGTAAACTCTTTCTTTCAATACACCCTTCCTCATTATCCACCTCCTCTTTATTACCTCCAATCATCTCCTTTAACGGCGATTGGAACCTATACTTACTTTCCAATGGTGGATTGTGAATATGTACATCCTCCCTACCTCCCATTCTATTTGATACCAGAGTCGATGGCCCCAGGGAGAATCTCATTCTTCTACCCACTTCGGCCTCAATGGTCGGACCAAGGATAGAACAATCATTCATGTCTCCCAGCATATTTTTAGCTAAATTCCCGGTACCTAATTTTTTTCTCATCCATTCATCCATTTCTGAGCCTATCAGACACTGTTTATTCAGTACGGGAGAGACATTTATATCTTTAACATTAAATTTAATAGGGGGAAGTTGCTAGCGTGATAGAAGCTCTATCACTCCGCTGATGGTCATTGTGTGTGTCCAGTACTACATCATCACCTTCGTTAATACTCCTTACCATAGGAATATTAGCTATACTCTGTTCACTACATTCAAGGTTAACTACCTCAGCTAAAATGGCACTGTGGTTCTGTAAATCCTCACATAACGCCCCTTCGGTGGGTAATTCCATATTTGTGATCACCGAAGCATCCGTCCCTGTAATCTTCCGCCCACTTCTTAGACCATTCACCATGTTTAGACACAAGAGAATTTGAGACCTGATATGGGAAATAGCCCAAGATGATTTCTTCCCCCCTATAACAGGTAATTTCCACTAGGGCAACGTTTGAGGCTTAACCTCAGTCTATTAGGACAAAGGACTAAGCAATATTTACAACTAGCCACTCATAATTAACAGTATCATTTTATCATTCAATAGCAATTACTATTTTCAGTACACTAGTACTTGAGGAGTACCTTCACGGTGCACACACGGGGGTTGCTGCACACCAGAATAATTGACTGAATTCGTGCTTAAGGAGAATATACTACCGAGCCCACTCCGCGCTCCACGCGAACCGCGAACAGCCAACAGTACTTGAAGGTACTTGGCAGGTGCGCGGCGCGGGTGCGCGGGTGGGCAGGGTTATGTACACTCTTCCTGTACGGCGTGCACGTCACGCGAATTGGGGGCGGGACTTCCTAATACGGGGAAGCCTAGGAAAAGGAAACAGAAAAAATACTTTCCGTTTCCAAATTGGCAGACCTGCAGTACTTCCCTGAATTGTGGAGTTGTAATCAAGCAAGGCATATTCTTCCCCATCTTGAATGCCAATCATCAACATTTGTCTGATCTCCATCTCTTCTTCTGCTGGCTTCTCAACTGGAAGAGGATGATTACATGGAAACATCACAGTAACCATCTGCAGCAGGTTTCAGGTGATCCACAGAAACTTGTCTGGTACCTTTCTTGGGTGGTATTGCAGGCAGGACAGCAGTTCTGGAACCTTTCAATCTGATTTGCACTGCTGGTCTGTCGGACAGGCCAAACTGAGTCTGATCATGGATCTTCTCCCGGACACAATCTCCTGCTTTGAGAGTTGTCTCAGCACTGGCCTCAGCAGTTTTCATCTCAATGGATTCCCTCAGCAGAGTTGTCACAAGCAGTTGCTCTTGCTTAGATTGGGGCTTGGGGAGTGTCCAGATCAGGCATAAACACCTTTCTCCAAAACACAAGTTCAAATGGAGTCTTACCGTTGCATAGAGACTGTTGTGGTACATTATTTAAACTTCTGATCACTTAAGGCACATGGTCCACCCAGTTACCTCCCCACCCCCAATCGAAAGGATGCATTTAGTCAGACACCTATGGCATGATTGGCTCATTGGATAATCCCATTTGTCACAGGACGAAAGGGATGGGAATAGTGCAGCTCTGATCTGCACGCCTCTAATGGCTTTCTCAGGGCCCGTCCCGCGAAAGCTGGACCATTATCAGCACGGAACGTTTGAGTTGCTGTCATATCTACTACAACCCGGAGTGCCTGTATCACTGATTTGCAGTCTGCTCTCTTTTGAGGAATCGTCCAGGTGAACCTAGTGCAAGAGTCCACTATTATTAGAATATATGTGTACTTATTTATTGCTGGTAGTGGGCCTATATGATCCAGATATTGAATCTCAAAATGCAAGGCTGCCTTTCTTAAAGGAGCCTGTTTAGATATTTTTGCTGTGGTCCACCGCTGTCTTCAGACATGTGTCACAGTTTGCTATGTATACTTTAACCTGTTGCCTTAATCCTGGCCACCAATACCTGTCAAGGAGCAGCTGTGTGGCTCCCCAAAATGGGGAGATGCAAGTCCAGCATGTGTGGCTGCTATTAGCTTTTCCCTGTCTGCTCTATTAGGTATTAATCTTTGAATAGGATCCCTGTTTTTCATAGGAATTGTGACTACTGCTTTATTATTCTCAATGTCATGAATGTAATTACTTGGGAAACTCTTCGGCTTAGGTAGAATACCCAATCAAGCTTTTATTTCCTCATCCATTTCAGTTGCTGAGCCAGTTATGACTGCTATCGTTTTCCCCACTGTGTGCTCTTTGGCATACGCATCTGCTAATGCATTGCCAAGGCTATAAAATGTGCCCTTTAGTATGTGCTCTTGTGTGCATCACCCATAGCAAAGGATAACTCTGTTTAAGGTCCCAAACTTGTTTCCAGAGTTGATTGGAAGCAATCGTTTTAGGCCTAATGTCTCTAAAGTCATTTTGAATCCCCCAATGCAAATCAGTGTTGTAAGCCCCGCCAATGTAATTTGAACCTGAGACTACTAGTGTGTGCGCTTCCTGGAGTCTGCTTGGCGCAATACAAGCAGCAATCCATGCAGTTCAGCATTCTGGGATGACATGTCTCCCAGATGGTTTGTTGCAATATCAGTATGTATAAAACCTTCATGTGTAAAATGTCGTACCACTGCTGCACATGGAACACGTTCCAAACATGCTGCTGCAACAGCTGGTATGGCAGAGCCATCACAGTACATTATTTGGGAAAGAAACAATAGCATGGCAGCCAGTGTGGTGTCTGGCTCTGTATCCATTAACCAATAATGCACTCATTATTTACCAATCTGCTTTATAATGATACTTTACATCTGGAGCATGTTGAGATGCTGACCATTGAATCCATCTCGTATGTCATGCCTTTGCATTGGGCACGCTAGCTTTTGTGGCCAAGTTGAGCTAAAGGTGTATTTATATGTATAGGCAAAGTGTTGGCTGATTGTGCTGCTACTGCTTCCTTGGACACTGGACCTTGAACCCAAGTCTGTCTTCACTTGCTTTCATTGACTCAGCTCAGCTACAAGAACACTTCCGGACGCAGAGAGTTGCGCAGTGTTTGCTGAGTGTTCTTTCAGTGGGTGCTGCAGCAGTATCAGCATTACCATCAGCAGTATCAGGAAACCTTGTACGTTTCATTAAAAGATCTCGGAACGCCCTGTCATGACTATGTCCGTGGACATAGCAGGGCAACAATGCACTAGAAGCCAGGCAAGTCATTCTGAACTAAGTGAACAAGTTTCTAATGTAAAGTTAAATGCCAAACACATTGTGAAAACACACGCGACAAAAACACTTACAAATACAATGTAGCCACTAAAGAATTGTTTGGATTCCGATATGAACGGTAGTAAAGACCTAAATTGCAGCGCAACAAAAACTGCGATTATTTCGCCCTTGAAGACATGTTTAGAATCTGCTCGCAATGGAAGCTAAGATCTAAATTCCAGCGCGACATGCTGTGAGGCAGAGTCTGAACTTACAATGTGAAGTTCAGACACTTTTGCCCTCCTTGTGCCTCCTGCTGTTTTCTCTGGTGATTGCCGCGCACTAGAGCATGACGCACTCACCTGCAACGTTGCGCGTGCCCAAGTCCAGAGTCAGGGTGCAGCGGTGCAAAGGTGTCTAAGGAGGACGTGAGAGCCCATGCCTGCACGGGCGAGTGAGTCTGTGGAAATGAGCGAAATTGAAAGAGGACCATCGCAAAAACCACCGCAAATAATGTTATTTGGAGCCCACGGATCAGAAGACAAAGCACTAAAAAGGTGCGTGCCGAAAGAAGAAGTTACTTTCTTACCTGGTAACGTTCTTGCAATGGGATGTTCCTCCGACGTATTCCACATCTATGACAGTAATGTCCACAGCTGTGCTGCTTCGGAAAAAATTTTGGCGTCGATACGCTGTCCCTCGAGGGCCTCCGTCGAGAGCCGACGTCACTAGATGTCATATGCAGAATGCACAACGCCTGTAGCCTCAGTTGTAGTTTTTTCCCAGAACTTGTGGCACCAATCCACTGCCAGTATGACTAAAGAAAGCCTTACGGAAACGTAAGCTGCAATCGCATAAGACATTCTGTAGAGGGGCAGGCTGGGAGGGTTCGATGTGGAACACGTAGGAGGAACATCCCATCGAAAGAACGTTACCAGGTAAGAAAGTAACTTGTTCTTCGAGGGGATTGTGTCCTCGGACGTATCCCACATCTATGACAGACTCCCAAAGCAGTACCAACGTCAAGATGGGAAAAAGAATTTTGAATTTTAGAATGCCCAATCAAATTGGAGAATAGAGGGCCGCCTTACCAAAGGCCCAATCTTGCCCATTGATTGAGTCCAGGGAATAGTGTTTTACAAAAGTATGGACAGAGGCCCAGACGGCTGCTTCACAAATATTACGAATGGGAACACCCCTCTGCAGAGCAGTAGAGGCAGCCACACCCCTAGTAGAACAGGCCCGTAAGCCTACCGGAGGGTCCTTACCCGCCAAACGGCAACATTCAGAGATCGTCAAAATGATCCATCTGGACAAGGCATGTTAATGTTAAAGGACAATTGTACCGTGCACTACCACCACCCGAGTGGTCCCCTGGCGCTCTGGCGGCTCTGAAAGAGGAGGGGAGGTTGAGTTAGTGGGAGGAAGCAGGAAAAGTGCAAGAGAGCAGTGATGTGCTGTTGGTGGCCTCAGCCCGGTGGGTCAGTTGGCTGGGCCTGGGGTGTTTGCAGCCGGTAGTCGTTGTGTACTGTTGTGCAAGACTGTGTTTTTGTTTTGTTGTTGCAATGTAGTGAAGTTTGTGCGGTTTGTTGTGCTGTAGGTTTTGGTTGTGTTTGGAGTTTGAGAGGTGTATGCAGAAAGGGAAATTGTTAGTAGGGTTGGTTAGTTTGAGTCTCTATCCTGAATTGAGGTGTTCGGCTTGTGTAGTCTCCCCTGATACGGCTCTGTCCTGATCTGGGTCCGACTGGTATACAAGGTTCCTTACTCCTCTGGCCCCCACCTCCAACATGCTCTCTCATAGCTCCCCTTATCCTCCCTTCATACTCCTGTGGCCAGTGCACCTGCCAATATCAACCTCTCAGGTAGTGCGGTGATTGCCAATATCTCGACAATTCCACACTACTGTGGTACCTGGCAGTAACTAAGGGGCGGGCAAAAGTGTTGGTGGGATTGTCTGGGATAGTTGACCCAGTCTCCGTGCGTGCCGCCTATGTAGAAGAAGTCCAAGATGGAAGAAATTAGGGCTATAAATGAGTCATCCGAGATCAGCGCAGGATTCCAATATACATTTATGATAGAGATCTTACAGCAAATGCCACTTCCTGCCGATGATGAGTCGGGTTCCCATGTGATCGAATTTTCTTGTATAAGGAAGTTTGATGAACTGATTTCAAGAGTTTCAAAGTACTGCCCAGTTTCACTGCTGTGAGTAAAACCGCCGATGGTCACCCAAGTAATCCCCTCACAGCCGGGACAAGAGAGAAATCAAAGCCATCTAACATTGGCGACTTCCTCAGCCACGTATCCTGTAGGTTGATTAAGTCAAACTCGCCCAAGTTTAAGTTATTAGGTATGCTTGGTAACAGCTTGACCTAAACGCCTTCCAGCGTATCCTACAAATAGCCGATCGTCCACTCTGACCCGGGACATCCGTGAGAGATAGAAGCTCAAAGCTCTCCTCGGATCCAACCTATGGAGCCTCTCCTCTTCCTTACCAGGATCCGGAAGAATTAGTTTCTGGCTCAAATGAAATTCCGACACAACCTTCGTAAGAAAAGAAGGACGAACCCTAAGGACAACCCTGTCCTTATGGAACACCATGAAAGGTGGCTTGGCGGACAGTGCCTGCAACTCACTCTGCGAGCGGAAGTAACCGCAACTAAAAATACAGTTTTAAAGGTCAACTGTCTCAAAGGACAAGAATGTAAGGGCTCAAACGGAGTTCCCATTAGGAATTTGAGAACCAAGTTCAAATCCCATCCCGGCACCTGGAAAGGTGATGGTGGAAACACATTAGTTAGCCCCTTTAGAAACTGAGAAATCAAAAGGAATCTTAAAATAAGAACACTCCTCAGACGAGTGCTTAAATATGGACACCGCCGCCAGGTAACCCTTAATGTAGGGATGTAACGGTATTACGGTATACCGTTAAAGATACCGTCAACCACTTAATTGAACAATAATAACAGTCACATTGTTTATACCGGTATACCGTTCATACCGTTAAGTGTGCTTTTCAATCTGATTTGGAAAGGCTGCAGTAAGCAAGTGCTGCGCTGTCTTCGTCTTGCACTGTTCGATGTGTCGTCTGCCAAGTAGTTTCAGTTTGAGCAGTTTTTAATGCCATTCCATAAACCACACGTGCCTGACACAAAATCAATATGTTAGCAATAGGAAGAATAAATACAGTGCCAAGAAGGATAAGGGTTTACTTTTTTTTTTATTTACATTTTTTTTTAAACCGCTCACACAGCCCGCGGGCATCGAGACGCTGTTAAAGAAATTGTTTTTGTTTATTTAGTTGCGCAATTGTTTTTGTCTTAGTTGCGTATTTATAACGCGCTTAAACACCCAGAGGTTTCTAAGCGCGGACCCGGGGATCGAACCTGTGTTGCTTCGTGTCGTCTTGCTTCCAAGGCATGCATGTTGCCGCTGAGCTATCCTCCCGGGACTTTGGGGTTTATATATTTATAATGGATAATGTTTTCTAAACATATGACAATGGGGGATTTCCCTGGTTCTATCATTGAATATACATATAATAAGTCACACTGCGAAATGTACTCATCTCTGTGGGTATTCCCTGCTGCCATACCAAAGGGTAACATGTCCGTGATTACTGAACACCTTTTGTCCCGGAAGTAAACTAAAGGCTGTAAAGTGTGTGTGTGTGTGTGTGTGTGTACGTGTACGTGTGTGTACGTGTGTGTACGTGTGTGTACGTGTGTGTACGTGTGTGTACGTGTGTGTACGTGTGTGTACGTACGTGTGTGTACGTGTGTGTACGTGTGTGTACGTGTGTGTATGTGTGTGTGTGTGTGTGTGTGTGTGTGTGTGTACGTGTGTGTACGTGTGTGTACGTGTGTGTGTATACAAGCGTATACTACCATCAGACTCCATTGATCTGTGGCATGCAGGTTATCAAGATGGCAACATGTTCATCTTCACCAGTAGCCAGTGGTGGAGTGTAAAGACCGGTGGGGGGGTCTGTACTTCCGCTCTCTATATGGTAGAGGAGAGGCACAGAAGACCCCAGCCAAGATTCTCGATTACGGTAGCGATGGACGAGCAATCAAGGCCTAGCTTCTCAGGAGGTGATGCAGGCTGGTTCTTAAGTACAGTGTATCCCCAAGCCCCCACAAAGGAATGTCCACACACTGTATTACTGAAAACACAGTCTTTATATAATTAATATTCAAGGGTTATGTACACTTATCACAATAACGCACTTTGTGCTCAGGAAAATCAGCAATGGTAAATATCTACAATTCTAAAGTGGTACCACTAATATTAGACCTCATTAAAGTGCATTCACAATACTGTTAAAATGGCACACCGATCAATAAGAAGGAAACCAGCAATAGAGAGAGGAGAGATAACAGAGGGTTGAAACAATAGGCAGAATACTGGCCCCTACCACTGGACACAGTTCTGTGTGGAGATCCCCCCACCTGGGCAACCTGTAAAATAAAGGGATATGACACAAGCCCAGTCCATATATTGTTCAACAGTCTTATTCTCTCCTACAATGTTTTTACCCCCCCAATGTACCTGGTGGAGTCGAGTTCTTCGAAGAGGCGTCGACAGATCCTTCTTGAATGACCCCCTTTTAAGCAGGAGTCACGGATCGTCGAGAGGCGTAGAGAAACGTCGAAGACCTCGGGGCTCGGCGACGGGGAATCGACGGCCCTTCTTGAATGCCTTCCCTTTCAAGCGGGAGGCACGGGGCGTCGAACGTCCGTCGACGAACGAGGTAGAACGATGTCGAAGAGGCGGCAGCTTCGTCCGAGCGGTGCTCGTCGGCGTCGGGGCGTCGGCGTCCTGCAAGGCGGAGGTGTGCGGGGCACCTCGATGACAATAGTTCTGGACCGCAAAGATTGTAGAGACGGGAGCCCAGCAAGGGCGTCGGGTCGTCCGAGTCTTTGAGGTCGTTGGGTGGCGGGAAACCCACCGGCAGGTTTCTCCTCGGCGCGTTGGTCGTCCTCGACTTTCTCCGGCAGGGCAAAAGCGGTCGACGGTGCGGACGAGGGAGTCCTTCGAGTCAAATGTTCTTAGGCAAGGAGCGGACGGCTCCGGTCGTCGGCGGCACGGCGTCAAGTGGTTCCCACGGCTGGGCAACACAACTTCGACGGGCCTCCAGCGGTTACACAGACCTGCGAACCCTGGTCGACGGCAATGGACTTCGACAGCGTCGAGGTCCGGGTGCTTCACTTCGATCTCCTCGGCGGTCCCGTCTCGGGTCGGCAGCCTTTCGAGGGTCTGACTTCCAGGGCGCTTCGGCGAAGATTCAGCGGTGCTCGATGGTCCCTCGGAGCACGGGAAGAGGGCGCCTTACCAGGTCCTCTCTCGGGTCAGTCCTCGACGATTTCGACAACCTTCAGTTCCGTCGAAGCAAATGCCACAGCAAGTCTTCTTCTTCCAGCTGGACGTCGAGGATCAGCAAATCCAGTTACTCTTGAGTGGAGACTCAGCTTCTGAATGCTTCTGAACAATTTCCAGTGGTGAGAGGTCCCCAGATATACTATTCTGTCTCTCATCCACACTGCTGGCACACACACAGCAGCCAATCACACAGAAGGGCATTCATGCAGTCAGTCAGCCAATCAGGCACACAGTGCATTCAGGCCACACTCCTCCCTTTCAGACACTCACAACAAGGAATGTGGATTGGGACAAGTACCCAGCCATTCAACACTACACACTGCATTCAGGCCAGTTTCGGGCAGGGCTGTCTCAGTCTTTGTCTCTCATGCCAGAAACCAGACAACCACAACAAGGAGTGTATATTGGTCACACACTCCATTCACCCAGGTCCCACCCACAGGAGGTACCCACAACATACAGTCACTGGGAAGGCTCCAGTCAGTCTAGCTGGGCCTTCACAACAACACCATATATGGAACTTCCACCCAACAGCCAGTCAGGGGGAAGGGACAGAGTCAGGGCTTCCCAGGACTTTGGGAAAAACAAGATAACAGGCAATAGAAAGCAAGAGGCCACAGGGGCCATCTTGTTTCCTATCAGGAATCAACTGATTCCAATGGCAGGGCCTGGGTATCCCAAAATGGAGGACACCCAGAGCACCTGTCAAATTCAGCATGGAGCTGCCACCAGCCCATACCCTGCTCTGTGGGCCACCCACAGGTGCCCAAAAACATACACTAGGGGCACAGGGTTGTACCCCTACCCATGGGTGCCATAAGGGTATCCCATGGGTCTGTTCACCAAACCAAAAGAGAGCTGCACTGCCAGGAGTCCCTCATGGACTCCTGGGCAGAAAACATGACAGAACACACGGTAAAAACAGAAAAAGGACAAGGATTCAGAGGCCCTGTCCCTCAGATGCATTTCCGGCATCACAGTCGCCCCCCCCAGACTGAGGTGGAGGGTGCCTAATCTCCCACGGGATAGACACCCTCATCCAGACGGTCAACATACCTTCTGGAAAGGCCATCTGCATTATCGTGACTCTTCCCTGGTCTGTGCTCTATGGTGAAGTCTAGCCCTTGTAGGCTAATCGACCACCTGAGCAATTTCGGATTCTCACCCTTCATCTGCATAAGCCACTTCAGGGGCTTATGATCTGTTTGGACCTTGAAGGTGGACCCCGTAAGGTAGGGCCTAAAACGCCTAAGGCTCCAAACTATACTAAAACATTCCTTTTCAACAGTAGCCCACCTAAGTTCTCTACCCTTGAGTTGTCTACTGATGAATATGATAGGATGTTCTCTCCCTTTGTCATCTAACTGGGACAAGACAGCTCCAATTCCGGTGTCGCAGGCATCCGTCTGGACGATAAAGGGTCGGCTGTAGTCAGGCGCACTCAACACAGGTGCCCTACACAGACTTTCTTTCAAGCCATCAAAGGCCCTCTGACAGTCTTCAGTCCAATTAACCTTCCTAGGCTGTTTGGGTGAAGTTAGAGCTGTCAGGGGTGCAGCTATGGTTCCATAGTCTGCCATGAAATTGCGATAGTACCCAGTGAGGCCCAAAAAGGCTCTCACCTGGGTTTGAGTAGTGGGAGTCTCCCAGTTCTGTACGTCCTGTACTTTACTGGAGAGAGGTTGGATTTGACCCCCTCCTACCTCATGACCAAGATAGGTAACTTTCCCCTGAGCTATCTGGCACTTGGTGGCCTTGATAGTGAGGTTAGCCCTTTTCAAGGCCTGCAACACCTTATCCAGATGTGTCAAATGCTCTTCCCAGGTGGAACTGTAGACGGCAATGTCGTCTAAGTAAGCCACACAAAAGGCTTCCAGCCCACTGAGCGCATGGTTGACCAATCTCTGGAAGGTGGCAGGGGCATTCTTCAACCCAAAGGGCATGACCCTAAACTGGTAGAGTCCCTCAGGTGTGGAGAATGCCGTCTTTTCCTTGGCATGGTCCGTCAGAGCTATTTGCCAATAGCCTGAGGTAAGGTCAAAGGTGCTCACAAATTTGGCAGCACCTATAGTGTCCACGAGCTCATCAGCCCTGGGCAATGGGTGCGCGTCAGTTTTGGTGACGGCATTGACTCCTCGGTAGTCCACACAGAACCTCCAATCCTTGGTACCCGCCGGGGAACTTGCCTTGGGGACAAGGACCACTGGACTGGACCAGGGACTGGTGGAGGGTTCAATAACACCCAGATCCAACATCTTGGCGACCTCAGCCTGGATGTGGTTTTTGACGGTATCTGACATACGATAGCTCCTGCTTTTGACAGGCACACTGTCACCAGTGTCAATTTCGTGCTTACACCACGGTGTAAGGCCCGGTGTCAGTGAAAACAGAGGGGCATACTGCTGGAGCAAAGCCCGGCAGGCCCTCTGCTGCTCTGTTGTCAAATCGGGAGAGAGTTGTACTCCCTCCACTGAGCCATCCTGAGGGTTGCTATGCAGCAAATCAGGAAGGGGCTCACTCTCATCCTCTTCTTGCCCTGAAGCTAGCAAGAGACATGAGACCTCTGCTCGCCTGTGGAAAGGCTTGAGCCTGTTGACATGGAATACCTGGGGGGCTACCCCAGAGGCTCCCATGTCCACCAGATAATTGACTTCGCCCATCTTGGAGATGATCCTGAAGGGTCCAGTCCACTTGTCTGCCAAAGCTCTAGGCTTGGTAGGCTCCATCACAAGGATTTCCTGTCCCGGAGTCCAATCCACTTGCGAAGCTTTCAGGTCATGCCAGTACTTATTCAATTCCTGGCTGGCCTTGAGATTTGCTGTTGCCTGACCCATCATTTGTGTCATCCTCCGCCTGAGGCCTAACACATAGTCCCCCACTTGCTTGGCGGGACCTGGAGGGGTGGCTTCCAAGCCTTCTCGGATCAAGGCGAGGGGCCCCCTCACGGGATGTCCAAAGAGTAACTCAAAGGGGCTGAAACCAACACCCTCTTGAGGTACCTCTCTGTAAGCAAACAGCAGGCATGGCAGGAGGAGATCCCATTTCCTCCTTAGGGGCTCTTCCAAAGCACCTAGCATGCCCTTGAGAGTTTTGTTAAATCTCTCAACCAGACCATTGGTCTGGGGGTGGTAAGAGGTGGAGAACTTGTAGGTTACCCCGCACTCTTTCCACATGGTTTTCATGTAACTAGACATGAAGTTGGATCCTCGGTCAGAGACAACCTCCTTGGGGAATCCAACACGGGTGAAAATGCCCAGGAGAGCCCTGGCAACCACCTTGGCAGTAACAGTCCGAAGGGGTATTGCCTCAGGGTACCTGGTGGCATGATCTACCAAGACCAGGATGAACCGATGTCCACCTGAAGTGGGAGGGTCAAGGGGACCGACGATGTCGATGCCCACCCTCTCAAATGGTGTGCCAACCACTGGTAATGGCTGCAGTGGGGCAATGACCCTGCCTCCAGTCTTGCCAGACAACTGACAAGTTGGGCAGGTCCTGCAGTGGGACTCCACCTCTACTCCCATCCGTGGCCAGTAGAAATGGGCAGAGAGCCTCTGCTTAGTCTTCTTGGTCCCAAGATGACCAGCCAAGGGCACCTCATGCGCCAACTGCAGTAGGAAGGGCCTGTAAACCTGGGGTACCACCAACCTCTTGCGGGCACCAGGTTCGGGCTTAGTGGGCTCACTAACAAGGAGCTCACCCTCCCAATAAATCTTGAATGTCCTAGGCACTTCACCTTGTGCCTGGGACAGGGCCTGTTTCCTCAGGCCCTCGAGAGAGTGGCACTCTCTCTGTCCCTTACAGAAGTCTGCCCGGGAGGGTCCCCCTTCAGCTAACAAGCATTGAAGGTCGGGATGATCCTCCGGGTTGAGAACCTCTCCCACAGGAGAGTCTTCTGTCTCTTCTCCCACAGGAGTTGAGTTTGGGTTTTCCACTGGACCCAGCCCGTCCGGAGCATGGATCCCAATGGGTGCTGTCGGAACAGCAGGAAGAGAAGGTGTTCCCTCCACAGAGGTGGCCTTCTTGGTCTTCCTTCTTCTTGCCTTAGGCCTCGCCTTTGGCTCGGGTACCTGACTCACAGCCAGACCCGGTGTCACCTGTGACCTAGTGACTGCAGCAGCAGTCATGGGAAGACCATCCGAGATCAACCCCAACTCTACTAGATCATTTCCTAACAGAATGTTAGCAGGGACATTGTCCTGAACCAGGACAGGAAGCTTTGCTGTCTTGTCTCCAATCATGAGTGTGACTAGGGCTACAGGCGATAATTTGGGAGGCCCACCAGCTAACCTGGTGGTTTGCAGAGGAGCACCTTCATAGTCCTCTGGCTTGAGCAGGGTCCTGTCCACCACTGTCATGCTTGCCCCAGTGTCTCTCAAACCAGTAGAAGGCTGGCCATTCAAGAGGACACTTCTCAAAAATCTACGGGTGTTCTGTGGGATAGTCGCCAGTACTTCTGCGTACTGGTCCCAGGCCCCAAGGGACACTAAGGAAATCTCTACTGGAGCACCAAATGTGATTCCTGTAGAGGAGGGGAGGACAGTGGCCTCCACCTCAGACACGGGGTAAGGGTAGGTCAGGCTGACAGCCTGTACTCCAAGTGCCTTACCTTTACACTTGGGGTCACCCCTTTTGTGATCCAGAGCCCCACAATCCCAACAAGTGCCAGGAGTGCGGGGTACGGTACTGGAACCACTGGGAGCCTGCTTTGCAGCAGGTGGACCACTACTCTTATTCCCACCCACAGAGGACTTATCCCCACTAGATTTTTGGGTCTTAGGAGAGGAAGGTTTTGGTTTACCCGACTGTGACTGCTTTTGGGACTCCTCAGCTTTCTGAGAGGCCCCCTTTTCTTTGTCCTTGTCCTTCCCACTGGAGTCCTTAGGGGACACCCGGTGGGAGACCCACTTGTCAGCCAACCTAGCCAGCTTAAAGGGGTCCAAAATGTTCTGGTCAGCCACATACTGACGCAGCTCTGGTGAACAGGCTTCAGAAAAATGCTCAAAAAACAAGAGGTGGGACAACTCAACAAAAGTTTTCACCTTGTAACCATCAATCCACCCCATCATGTTCATGTGCGCAGTACTCACCCAGTCAACCCAAGACACATTCTCTCTTTTCTTAAATTCCCTGAACCTTTTAAGGTATTGGGCAGGTGTCTTGCCAAACTTGGCAATCAAAGCAGACTTCATACACTCATACTGACCCCTTTCTTCCACACTCAGCTTCAGAATACAGTCATATCCAGTTTGAGGCACTCTGCTTAACAAACACTTAGCCCAATCTCTTTTACCTACATCATGAATTGCACAAGCCATTTCAAACGCTTCAATCCATTGGAGGATATCTGAACCCTCCACAAACACACCAACCAAATCTTTCATAAACTTGGTGGCTGGGGACCTGCCACTCTCAATTGGTCTAGCTGAAGTCTCCACTCTAGCTCTCTCTAGCTGGATTCTCTGACATTCAGTGTCCTTGTCTTTGAGCGCAAGATCCCTATTCTTGAGTTCCACTTGCTGTGCCAGCTCCTCTTTCTTAAGCTCAGCTTCTATTTCCAACTTGCGATATTCAAAGGCCAATTTCATCCTTAATAACTCAAGTTCCATGGAATTGCTGGGGTTTGGAACAGAGGCAGCAGGAATGGTGGCATTCCCAGAAACAGATTCAGCGACAACCCCAGGGGCAGAGTCCTCACTGGTTGCATCCCCCCCTTCATCAAGGGTTTCACCATCAGTCTGGTAGTCCACCAGGGCAGCTATCAGCTCAGCCCTAGACTTATCCACAAAGTCCAACTCCCTGGCTTCACAAGCACTCTGGAGAGCCTCTAAGCTCATCCGAGTCAATTTACCATTTGCAATGGGCTCCATTGCCTGTAATGCAGTTATTTGGTACACACCCAAACCTTAATCTAATAAAGTGCGGATATTTTGTAAGTGGCACGGTTATACACTGAGTCTTAAAACCATAAGCATCCCACCGCTGCCACCAGCTTTGTAAAGACCGGTGGGGGGGTCTGTACTTCCGCTCTCTATATGGTAGAGGAGAGGCACAGAAGACCCCAGCCAAGATTCTCGATTACGGTAGCGATGGACGAGCAATCAAGGCCTAGCTTCTCAGGAGGTGATGCAGGCTGGTTCTTAAGTACAGTGTATCCCCAAGCCCCCACAAAGGAATGTCCACACACTGTATTACTGAAAACACAGTCTTTATATAATTAATATTCAAGGGTTATGTACACTTATCACAATAACGCACTTTGTGCTCAGGAAAATCAGCAATGGTAAATATCTACAATTCTAAAGTGGTACCACTAATATTAGACCTCATTAAAGTGCATTCACAATACTGTTAAAATGGCACACCGATCAATAAGAAGGAAACCAGCAATAGAGAGAGGAGAGATAACAGAGGGTTGAAACAATAGGCAGAATACTGGCCCCTACCACTGGACACAGTTCTGTGTGGAGATCCCCCCACCTGGGCAACCTGTAAAATAAAGGGATATGACACAAGCCCAGTCCATATATTGTTCAACAGTCTTATTCTCTCCTACAATGTTTTTACCCCCCCAATGTACCTGGTGGAGTCGAGTTCTTCGAAGAGGCGTCGACAGATCCTTCTTGAATGACCCCCTTTTAAGCAGGAGTCACGGATCGTCGAGAGGCGTAGAGAAACGTCGAAGACCTCGGGGCTCGGCGACGGGGAATCGACGGCCCTTCTTGAATGCCTTCCCTTTCAAGCGGGAGGCACGGGGCGTCGAACGTCCGTCGACGAACGAGGTAGAACGATGTCGAAGAGGCGGCAGCTTCGTCCGAGCGGTGCTCGTCGGCGTCGGGGCGTCGGCGTCCTGCAAGGCGGAGGTGTGCGGGGCACCTCGATGACAATAGTTCTGGACCGCAAAGATTGTAGAGACGGGAGCCCAGCAAGGGCGTCGGGTCGTCCGAGTCTTTGAGGTCGTTGGGTGGCGGGAAACCCACCGGCAGGTTTCTCCTCGGCGCGTTGGTCGTCCTCGACTTTCTCCGGCAGGGCAAAAGCGGTCGACGGTGCGGACGAGGGAGTCCTTCGAGTCAAATGTTCTTAGGCAAGGAGCGGACGGCTCCGGTCGTCGGCGGCACGGCGTCAAGTGGTTCCCACGGCTGGGCAACACAACTTCGACGGGCCTCCAGCGGTTACACAGACCTGCGAACCCTGGTCGACGGCAATGGACTTCGACAGCGTCGAGGTCCGGGTGCTTCACTTCGATCTCCTCGGCGGTCCCGTCTCGGGTCGGCAGCCTTTCGAGGGTCTGACTTCCAGGGCGCTTCGGCGAAGATTCAGCGGTGCTCGATGGTCCCTCGGAGCACGGGAAGAGGGCGCCTTACCAGGTCCTCTCTCGGGTCAGTCCTCGACGATTTCGACAACCTTCAGTTCCGTCGAAGCAAATGCCACAGCAAGTCTTCTTCTTCCAGCTGGACGTCGAGGATCAGCAAATCCAGTTACTCTTGAGTGGAGACTCAGCTTCTGAATGCTTCTGAACAATTTCCAGTGGTGAGAGGTCCCCAGATATACTATTCTGTCTCTCATCCACACTGCTGGCACACACACAGCAGCCAATCACACAGAAGGGCATTCATGCAGTCAGTCAGCCAATCAGGCACACAGTGCATTCAGGCCACACTCCTCCCTTTCAGACACTCACAACAAGGAATGTGGATTGGGACAAGTACCCAGCCATTCAACACTACACACTGCATTCAGGCCAGTTTCGGGCAGGGCTGTCTCAGTCTTTGTCTCTCATGCCAGAAACCAGACAACCACAACAAGGAGTGTATATTGGTCACACACTCCATTCACCCAGGTCCCACCCACAGGAGGTACCCACAACATACAGTCACTGGGAAGGCTCCAGTCAGTCTAGCTGGGCCTTCACAACAACACCATATATGGAACTTCCACCCAACAGCCAGTCAGGGGGAAGGGACAGAGTCAGGGCTTCCCAGGACTTTGGGAAAAACAAGATAACAGGCAATAGAAAGCAAGAGGCCACAGGGGCCATCTTGTTTCCTATCAGGAATCAACTGATTCCAATGGCAGGGCCTGGGTATCCCAAAATGGAGGACACCCAGAGCACCTGTCAAATTCAGCATGGAGCTGCCACCAGCCCATACCCTGCTCTGTGGGCCACCCACAGGTGCCCAAAAACATACACTAGGGGCACAGGGTTGTACCCCTACCCATGGGTGCCATAAGGGTATCCCATGGGTCTGTTCACCAAACCAAAAGAGAGCTGCACTGCCAGGAGTCCCTCATGGACTCCTGGGCAGAAAACATGACAGAACACACGGTAAAAACAGAAAAAGGACAAGGATTCAGAGGCCCTGTCCCTCAGATGCATTTCCGGCATCACATGGAGCTAAAAGCCTAAATGATCACTCAAGAAAAGCTATTCAGTTTGCTTTGCCAGTCGCAGCAGGGCTCCGTCCCCCTCCTCCTCTCCACACGAGTATGGTGGAAGCAAGGGGTGGCATTTCAGTGGAAAGTATGTTGAAAAGCCCAATTCTGGCCCTGGGTGCCTGGTTTTGTTTGTGATGATAAATCTGACATTTTATGACCCTTTAGAAAATATTTAAGATTAGTTAACTCCACCTGCTATACCACGATAACCATGATATACCGTCATTTGGCAAGAAGGTTATTGTACCGTCATAAAACCAATACCGTGACACCCCTACCTTAATGGTACCCACTTGCAGGCCCTTGTGGGCTAATGAAAGCAAAAAAGACAGAACCACAGGAATTGAACATTGAAAAGGATCCACATTCTGTACCTTGCACCAGTCGCAGAACTTTCTCCAACGGCAATAGAGGGATTTTGTTGCGGGTCTTCTGGCCGAAAGCAACACCTCCATCACGTCTTCGGGGAGGTCCCAATCCTTATAACTCAACCTTTCAGATACCAAGCATGAAGGCTGAGGAACTTGACCTCGGGATGGAGAACCCCGACCCCAATCCCTTGAGAGCAGATCGTCTCGGTAGGGAAGACGGCATGGAGGGCAGATGGACATGTCTAGAAGGTCCCGGTACCACCCTCTCCTGGCCAATGCCGGAGCAATGAGGATCATTCGGGAACCGAACCTCCGTAACCTCGGCAACACTTGCGGAATGACGGGGACTGGAGGAAACGCGTACAGTAGTGGGAAGGACCACTCCACTACAAACGTGTCCCCTAAGGCTCCTCTTGGAGGAAATTCCCGCGAGCAGAATCTTTCGCACTTCCGGTTGACACTGGTGGCGAAGAGATCCACTTGTGGGGTCCCCCAAATGGCGAAGATCTCCAAAAGAACCTCCTCAGCCAGCTCTCACTTGTTAGAGACCATGCTCTGCCTGCTCAGAGCATCCGCCGTCACGTTTTGGTCTCCGGCCAGATGAACTGCCGAGATCGAAATCTCCTGCTGGATGGCCCAGAACCAGAGCTGCATCGCCTCAATGCACAGTGGGAGTGACCCTGCCCCCCCCTTTTTTGTTGAGGTAGTGCATTGCCACTGCATTGTCCGTCATGATCAGGACATTTTTCCCCCGCACAGATGGCAGAAAAGCCTTCAGGGCTAGCCCGACAGCCCGCAGCTCTAACAGATTGATGTGGAGTCTGGACTCCGACGGAGACCAACGACCGCTGTCAACTCGTTGGCATGAGCTCCCCATCCCGTGAGGGATGCATCCGTCACGATCGTCACCTTCGGCCAGGGTAGCCAAAATGGCGCTCCCCTCATCAGATTGCCTTCGTCGGCCCACCACAGAAGATCGTGGGCAACAGATGGTGGCACCTGAACGGGATCCGACATCCTGCTGGAGGACTGCGACCACTGCATCTTGAGAGGCCACTGCAGAGATCTCATCCGCAGCCAGGCCTCTGGCACCAGTAGAATGCAGGATGCCATGAGGCCGAGCAACCTCAGGAACTCAAACGCCGGGAGACTCTGGGCATGTTGAAATTGTCCACCATCTTCAGAATGTGATGAGCCCTCCCCTGGGGAGGCGAACACTGCCCCAGGGATGTGTCGAGCGCTGCTCCAATGTACTGGAGCCGCTGGGTAGGTGTCAAGTGGGACTGCTTTAAGTTGAGGGAGAAGCCCAGCTTGTGAAGGGAGTAGCAGGAGACGGACAGATGATCCAGGACTTGCTCGGGAGAGCGCGCCCTGATCAACCAATCGTCCAGGTAAGGGTAGACGTGAATCCCCCCCCTTTCCTGAGATACGCTGCCACCACCACTATCATCTTGGTGAGGACCCTCGGGCGGAGGTCAATCTGAACGACAGGACCCGAAACTGAAAATGCAAGTCGCGAACCTCAGGTACTTTCTGTGCTTGGGATGACTCGGCACATGAAAGTAAGCATCCTTGAGGTCGAGAGACACCAACCAGTCCTGAAGTTGAAGGGCCTTGAGGACTTGAGAGTAACCATCTTGAACTTGTCCTTCCTGAGGAGCTTGTCCAAACCATGCAAGTCCATGATGGGTCTAAAAAAATATGGGTAATACCATTCCTTGTTTCTCTCCGCTACAGGCACCAGTTCTATGGCACCTTTCTCCAGCAGGGATTTGATTTCCTGCGCAATGAGTGGATCTGGACTCTTCAAAGAGCTTCCCCGGTGGATTGTCGCGAGGCCTCTGCCGGAAAGGAAGGCAGTAGCCGTGGGCTATGATCTCCAGAACCCACACATCTGAAGTAATGGCACGCCATTCTACAAGATGCTGCGCCAGCCTTCCCCCAACCGGCGAACCATGGGACATGGCCTCATGACTGAGCGGAAGCGGCCGCAGCAGTGCCTGAAGGCAATGAGGCAACTGCCCGAGCGGCTTTGGTACCTCGAGTACCTCGTTTTCCACCTCTGGTACTCCTACGTTGGCCCCTCTGACTGGCAGCTCCCCTCGATCTACCAAAGGAAGAGTAGTATCGAAAGGAACCTCCCCTCTGCTGCTGTCCCCTAGGACGAAAAGGCGGGGGTTGACGTACTGCAGTGCTCAACGACTTTGCTGCAGCTTTGGAGGTCTGCAACCTCTCAAGGCTCTCATCAGCCTTGCTGCCAAAAAGATGGACACCATCAAAGGGCATGTTGAGAAGCCGGGACTGCACATCAGGAGCAAACCCGACTTCCACACCCATACAAACCTGCGCATCACGGTGCTCGCCTCCATGGACCGGGTGACACAATCTGCCACGTCCAGACCCGACTGAACGGTTTCACACATGGCATCCTTGCCATCCTGCACGAGGGCCAGAAAACCGTCCCGTCCCCCCCCACCCCCCTTTGGGAAAATGTTCAGCCGCCAAAGATACACAATTCCACAGTGTGTGAGTGAATCTTGCCAAGGCGCAAACAGAGTTTGCTGCCTTTAAAGCCATACCCCCAGACGAAAATACTTTCTTCGCCCAACCGTCAAAGTGCTTGTCGTCCCTATCCAGAGGGATGGTAGGGTACGCAGGCGAAGCCGGCCCACTCCTACCAAGGCCCAGGGAAACAAGGCCAATACCTGTCCTCAGCCTTCCCTGCCGTTTGCCCAGAACCTCTGCCCTTTTTCTGGTCCACTACCCCTGTGACCATCAGCACCGTGTACTGAGCCCTTTCCAAGACTAACTGCCACTGACTCTTTGATACAAACATGTCGCCGTAAGTCTAGTAATTCTATTATTGATTACTTGCGCTACACTGCCTTGTTTTACCTATGCTCCAGTATCTACCTTGTTGCATCGCTCTGTATCCTCCTCCACTCTACCACCTAGGGGCACTCATTTAAGATCCTCCTACTTGCCGTGCACGCCTCTTCCCAACCCTGTGCACTCTGATACCGCACCCTGCACTACCGTTTACTCCTGGCCACAACCTAACTTCTTGCATCAGCTGTGCCTCTGAGCCGATGGTAACCGCAAATACCTGTTGTCATTCCAATGCATGTTATCATTTTATGTGTCCTGTTAGGCCCTGGTCTCACTAATGACTGCCACATATGGGCAGCCCGCTGCACTTGCGCCCTCCGTATAGCCATAGCAGCATATTTTACCCTGTAGGCTCTGTAGCTTATGCTTCTCCTCATATCCGTTCATTAGAAAGAACTGTAAAGGTGTAACTTCTTGCCTGCGAGCCACAATATTGCCCACCATGATTGTAGCTCGAGCAAAGCGCAATGCCTCTTTATTATAATCTGCATCTAGCCTAGCACTGCTTCCCTGTTTGAACCTGCATCTAGCCTAGCACTGCCTCTCACCTAGCCTATCCGAGTAAAGTTTCTCATAATATTCACTGTAACCTAATTGCATATTATGCCTACCTTGTATACATGTGATGAAACTGTATTTTGTTGAACATTTGGCAAACCGCATTTAGCCTTTTGGCTAGCAGAATACTGGGAGGCAGTTCTAGCAGAACTGTATGACTTGCCTTCTGTGCTGAAACTGCTGTATCCTGTAGTACATTTGGCAAAACTGCATCTAGCCCCCCTGCTAGAACTGTTTTTCTGCACTCACACAGCTGAACTATATGATATGCCTATGTACATCTGCCATTTTGCGTATACCTATGGTCGCTTATAGGCCACATTTGCCCTCTTGACTGGGCCTCTTGCTGTTCGTAGGCCACATTGACATTTCTCTGTACCTTAGCATGCTTTTTAGCCCACTCTGAACCAATCTCTTCCTGCCGCCACTGGCAGGGGCCACACAACCCAATTTGACTGTGCCCATCACTACCCACAGCCCTCCCAGTATACAATCATGCCCATAGCACCCTGCAAACTCGCAGCTGCTACCACCACGCTGCTCACTCTCCTTGCAACACTCACTGCTCTCCAACTTTACACCTCACTCCACCCCATCACACCCACTCCACAAAGCCCCTTCCCCAATCCCACTCAACCCACTGCACTGGATTCCTCACAAACACACTCACCTCTCACAGACACACCCCCTGCACCCTGCATCACAATAATGTATAGACTAGAAAGACTTAGAGCTCGCACACTGACTGCAGAAATCAGCACACAACCCCCTCCCATAGAACACAAACTATAGATTGAGCTCCCGCACCACTTCCAAACACATCCCTCGCACTGAACTTCCACGTACCTACAACCAACCACCCATTAACCAAACCATACCCCACAATGTCACCACACAACATATCAGACACATCCGACACCCACACCTCCACTAACAAACTACACACACCTCACATCAAATGTGCCCTCTCAATGTCTGTTCCCTCCCAGCTCACGCATCAGATATTCATGACCTCTCAAACAACAACAACATTGACCTATTAGCCATCACAGAAACATGGTTACATGAAGCATCAGGCCCCGCCATTGCACTTGCACTACCACCAGGCTTCACCATACTCAGACAAGACATACCTGAACGAATAGGAGGTGGAGTAGCATTCAACTACAAGGAGAACCTCCAGCTCCGACTTGTCAGTCACTCCTCGACCAGCAACTCTGACTTCTGATCGGCCAAACTCACACTGTCACCCAACAGTACCATCAATATTCACTTACTATACCGGCCCCCAGGCCTCACCCTAGACTCTCAAGAAAACATCATCCACATTCTCAGTAATAATATCAAAAGCTCCACTAAAACCCTTCTACTAGGAGACCTCAATCTGGGATTCAAGGATGCTAAAGACAAACCTGCGGTCACCCTCACCAAGGAATTTAGTGCCTTAGGCTTCACCCAGAAAGTAGAAAGTCCAACTCATTCCAAAGGCCGCATTCTAGATTGCATCGCAGACCATAATTGCCTCGCTACTATCACCTCTAACACCTCACTGCCCTGGACCGACCATAACTGTATTGAATTCTCTGTTCCCATCACTAAAAACCACAAAACTCTGACCCCTGCTATCGCTGCACAAGTCAGAAGCTCTAAAAAGCTTAAAGAGGATAACCGCACCCTTACCTCAACACCCCCGAACGAGACCCCCTGGACTTATGCCGAAGCGGAGAGTCACCCCTCGAATAGTCGGTCGAAAGCCCAGCAGATTTCTACTTACAGGGTTTGGAAACCCTACCTACAGACAACTTCTTCCGCTCCCGCAAGGCCTTTTCCGTCAAGGACTGGCATTCATCGCAGTCGTCGGTGGCGTGGCTCTCGCCGAGGCACCAGAGGCAGACTTTGTGCGGGTCCGTAAGCGACATCTTGGAACCGCAGTCCCGACACTTCATGAAGCCCGACCGCGGGGTAGAAGAAGATGAAGACATATTCTCAATATCCAAGTTAGAAGAACTGATTCAACAGAAGAATCAAGGCCCGCCGAGATTCCGAATCGAACACGTTTGCGGAAAAAGCGGAACTGAGGATATGGGCGTTGTGCGTCCTACATTTAACGTCCCGTGACGTCGGCCATCGAGGGACGGCGTATCAGCGTCTCGACGTAGGACACTGACACCGAAATGTTTTCGAAGCAGCACAGCTGTGGACATTACTGTCATAGATGTGGAATACGTCGGAGGACACAATCCCCTCGAGAGGAGCCTTTCAAGTTCTGACATAGGGACTTTTTAATGGCGCTTTCACTTTAAAATGCCACTTTAAGGTCCACTTTGTCAACAGGAAAACACAAATAATGAGACCGCTTTAAACTAAAACTTTAGTAGACATTACGGAAGATCTCTTGGCTAGTGTACTAGCAGATGGAGATATTAATAACCCCAAACAGATAGACAAAAAGAATACCATCTGCTCAAATAGTCCATGGGCGAGAAAAGACCTTTCTCAACCTGAAGTCAATAGTTGGGCACCAAAAAGATCAAGACTAGCGAGCACTAGCACAAACTCACTAGTGGCTCCATGCCAAATAAAGGGCATAGATGTACACAAAGGACTGACGAACCAAGATGATATGAATGGTTCCGAGGGTGAAGAAAACATCAACATATCGGCTGCCATCAGGACATCCGAATAAGAATCTATAAAAAAAGGACAAAGGAAATGGTGAACATCGAAATAAATCAAAAAAGCCAGACTATACCAGGAGGGATTGGCTTAAACAGAAAGGAAACCATCAAAGTATGTCAACCTGTCTTAAACAAAAATCCACCAAATGAACAAGACAGATAGGTAGGGTTCCTAACTGCTTGCCGAACCGAATTTTCAGATCAGAGGTCGTTTTATCGGATTCAGAGGACAGTGATGGCCCCCGCTGGGACAGAGGAGAAAGACTTTGTTAAAGACAATAGCCCCTAAATAGGCGGGTCACTAGAGCAGGGCCCACTACATGGAAACCTGCCAACCAAAGGAGAGAAAAAGAAATGCAAGAAGCCATTATTGCAGCTGTCTCAATAACTCTGGCACCTTTCCTCAAATTATATGAAAATTGGAGCGATAACTATAGAGATCAATCGACGCTTATTGCACTAATGAACACCAAGATGACCCATGTAGAATCGGTCATGGAAGCATTAAAAGAAAAACGGGGAAGAGAAAAAGAAATGCAAGGCATTATCCTGAAATCCCTCATTGACTAAATGCAAGACGCAAAATCCGATTAACTCCCTCTAAAAAAAAATCAGTTTAAGAAATTGTCTCGAGCACAAATACTGAACAGAGAAAGCCTCTGTTTGATATCAATTTTGGCGGCTTCACAGTGTGGCGACAATGGAAAGCACTCGTCAGACAGTTCAACGTGAGATAAGAGAACACAAATGGGTCAGCAGCTAAACAAACACACAAAGCCGTCAAACCCAGTAACTGTACCACTATGAGTTATGACAAGAACAAAATGCCATTGTTAAGCTGCACTAATGTAAGCCATATCCAAATTAAAGACGCAGAACAAAAAAAAAAGTCCACAAAAAGAAAAGATATCCAACGATGGCAGTGCTAGTAATCCTTTTTCCATATTCGAGCCTAAGGGCCCCAACGCAAACAGAACATGCAGTGCAAACATTTATGAAAGACAAAAAATATCAGAATACAAGAAGCAAAAAGATTGTGTGTCAAGAAGCTTCCTCAGAAAAATAAGCCTGCCTTTGACAGCAAAAGAATGTGATTCTACACAAACAGTACTAAAGACAACTGGAAATAAAAATAACAGTCTTATCTGAAAGTCCAATAGTGATTTTACCAGTCGCTGAAGATGAATATAGCGAAATATAACGAAATGGACGACAGCACATTCGAGCTAATTTACTTGTCGTTGTATGCCGAAGATTATAGTGAAAGTTGAGCCAGAGAGAATAGTCCATAACCTTATTCAAGAAAATTCAAGGAAAGTGTCTATGCCCAAAAAAACGGAAAATTTAGAAAATGTGGGTTTCCTGACTAACTGAAAAAAGAGCGAAGCTTACAACCTGTACCATCAAAGAAACTGCTCCACATGAAGAAATAATGAAAGAGCTCTTAATAAAACCCAAATCAGTACAGACAGAAAGCAAAATTTCCTGATAAACTCAAAAACTAATGTGGAGAAAAAACACTGATGGAACGAGAAATGGCAAGAGGACAAAAATAGAACAAATAATGGATACGTAGATAACATCTTACAGTTGGAAATAATAGAGAGCACAATATGGGCCAATACTGAATAGGTCCATCATGAAACTATTACAATACCTCCCACAAATAAGGGTAATAAGGTCAGACGATCTTAAAAATGTGAGCCTCCCAAATGAAGACCGAAATGACTCTAGAAATAATTGCAAATTCCTCAGCTTTAACAGCCATACTGATCGATGCAGCAGAATAACTCCGCTCTCTGGGTTTTGAGATTAGAAAGAAAAAAGCCAATGCAAAATCAACAAGAACGGGCAAGAGACGATCTTGCCGGAACATCAGAGCAAATAGTTGATAAAGTAGAGACAAACGAGAAACTGCAAAACAAAAAGCCATTGTCAGATCTAGAGTGTAAAAACAATCCATGGAAGGGAACAAACCATTCGAACCTGCTGACAAAAGAGAAAGAAGATATAAATAAAATACAGATCACGGGGGGAAGAACAAACAGCGAAGTAAAAAAAGTTGTAGATTCAGAAAATAATGATATTGCTGCATGGAGTTGGCTAGCAAGTACGCTGGCTACAAAAACAGGATGCAAATAATCAAATAAAAATAAGCTGGAAGATAGGGAGCTAGAATTCTAGGGGCTACCGGCATCTCTATAACGAAAAACACAATGAAATAAGAAATCTAGAAATTATATGCATCCAAGAATCATGGATAAAAGAACCACCAATGTTGGACGGATACATCGTTCTAACAAATCCAGTGATAAGAGGATTGAATGGTTGCCCCTCGTCCGGCTTACTGACAATGTTAAAAAATGCAATAAACCCAAATCCTTATATTCAAATTACCCAACTAAAACTAACAAGCCTTTCACCAGCAAATTGTGCATATATTGGCCCCCTTCGGCCATAGAAGAAAGCTTCCTCGATCTAATTACTGAAAACATTGACCAGAGTGTAGAGAAATATCAGGAAATGGACATTTTAATCTGTGGCGATTTCAACACATTATGGTTTGAAGATGACTGGCAAAAGGCAAATGAAAAGGCCTTACAACACCAAAAAAATAATCGTGGAAAACAATGGATGGGTGAGATGGAGCAAAGAGCGATACACAGATTAAATGTTATCACGGGCGATGTACATCCAGCCCCAACGTGGACAAATGTCATAGTCAATGCAACATTGGATTATATTTTTGTTTCAGAAAATTACATTTGTTGTCCAAAATTTCACTATTAAAAGTGATAAAAGAACCACATAGTGATCACCATTTGGTAATTGTGACATACAGCAGGAAAGAAGGAGACTAAAACTTGCTATAAGGGCTAGTTGGAATTAGAAAATGGAAGAAATCGCCCAAGACTAAAAATAACCAGGTTACTCACCGTAGTGATCACCTTACGCCTAGTCCATAGTCCCCTTTCCTCCATACATATGGGACATTCCTACGTCCTGTGGGACGGGACCGGAGCGCTTTGTAAAAGCATCCAAAAAAAATGTCAAAACTTTTTAGTCCTTCCTCTCTTTCTACGCGGGGCCCGGCACGCGGCCGTAACCCCGCCCATCTCAGCTCCGCGCATCACCCATCAGTCCTTTTCTATCGCCAGGTCAGAGACCTTTTAGCAATAACAGAGGAACCTTATTAGAGGGGACGGCGGGCGGGCGTATGGAGGAAAAGGGACTATGGACTAGGAGTAAGGTGGTCACTACGGTGAGTCACCTGGTTATACTCCTACATCCCGTCCCCTTTCCTCCATACTTATGGTAGATTCCCAAGCACTCCTTACAGGAACTATGGGTGGATGGAAAAAAACCCTTACTGAAACAGGTTCTTCAGCACAGCTTGACCAAACTGAGCATCAGATCTTGAGCTCAGGTCTAGACAATAATGCTTACAAAACGCTGATGGGGAGGCCCAAGTAGCCGCCTTTGCGATGCTCTCTCAGGGAACAAATTTCTGAAAGGCAACTGCGGCTGCCTTGCCCCGTACTAGGTGTGCATGAATACCTTTAGTAGGCTTCAGCCCTTGGACGGTGTAAGACTCCATAATGCAGGCGGCGATCCATCGGGAGATAGTCGCCTTAGAGGCCTGTTTACCTTGTGGATTACCAAAGGTCACGAACAGTTGAGAAGAGCTCCTAAATTCAGATGTTCTGTCCAGATAGAAGGGCTAAGTTAACATCCAGACAGTGCAGAACCCTTTCTGCCTCTGAAGCGGGGTTCGGAAAAAAGACCGGCAGGGAGATAGACTGGTTTAGATGGAAATCAGAAACCACCTTCGGCAAGAAAGCATAATTTGTCCGTAGGACCACCTTATACTTGTGAAAAGCCAAGAAGGGATGCTCCACCGACAAAGCCAGGGGCTCCCTCACACTTCCATGACAGGTGCTTGAGGTCCACCGTGGCCATTGATTCGAAAGGTTTATGGCCGCCGTCAGGACCACATTTAGATCCCATGCCGGGTGCGGACTGCGAATCGGTGGATAAAGGCACGTCAAGCCTGCAAAATGTCTCAACCACTGGATTAGACAGAGTGCACTGGTCCGTAGATAGGTAGGCTGAAACCGCTGAAACATAAGTTCTACATGACAGAACGTGAACACCCGACTCTGCTAAGTAGGATACAAAGGACAGTACCGTGTCAATTGTAGCCCCACCCCCCCACCCCCGTTGGGTCCATCTGCTTGTTTAAACACCAATGGCAGAACCTAAGCCATTTGCTTTTGTACTGGGACCCAGTCAAGGGTTTTCTGGATGCCTGGATAATGTGCATGTTATCCGCAGACAGGCTAAGATGTTCTAAAGACCTGAACTCCGGCACCATGCCACCAAGCTGAGTGATTGTGGGGAGAGGTGCCACAGTTGTTGTTCCCCTTGGTGAAGATCTGGAGTCACCGGTAACCTGATCGGCGGATACACCGACAGGTGTTGAAGTTCTGAGAACCAAAACTGGCCGGCCACCACGGGGCTAGGAGAAGAAGAGAACAGTTCACTGAGTTCTTCAATTTGCAAATCGTCCGCTGAACTAGAGGCAGAGGCGGGAAGGCATATACCCTCATATGTTGTGCCATGGAATCTCGAGAGCATCGCCCAGAGATGAGGCTCCCAGTCCATTTCTGAAGGAATACAGAGGAAGCTTCTTGTTTGCCGCCATAGCGAAGAGATCCACTTCTGGAGTGCCCCAGCGCAGGAAAATCCATGAGAGGACCTCCGCCTTCAGTTCCCACTCGTAGCTGACCATCGTCCGCCGACTGAGGGCATCTGCCGTGATATTCAGCTGGCCTTGAATGTGTACTGCAAGTAGCCAGACACCATGACGAACCGCCCATTCCCATATCTGGGTGACAGGTCCATGAGCGGGGGAGACTTGGTGCCCCCTTGCTTGTTGATGTAATACATCGACACCTCATTGTCCGTGCGAATATGAAGCACCTTGTTGGCTCTGATCGGTCTGAACGCCTTGAGCGCTTGGAAGATCGCCAGGAGCTCCAGATTTATGTGGAGGAGCTCATCCTAAGACTACCAAAGATCCGAGACCTGAAGAAGATCCAACGTTGCACCTCACCCCAGAAGGGAGGAGTCCGTCGTGACCATTACCGTCGGGGCTGGGTCCTGAAAACCCTCCCCCACCGACAGGTTGCTGAGAGATGACCACCAGTCCAGGTCCGCTCTCATGGAAGCCGGAATTGTTATCAACTCGGAGTCCGAATCCACAGCCTGAAGCCAAGAACTCCGAAGAGCCATCTGAGTCTGCCACCTCTTGAGGCGAGCAAGAGGAAGAGCCAAAACGCACGAGGCCATGCGGGCCAGCAGCCTCTGAAACCACCAGGCCGACATGCTCTCCGACTGCGCAAACATCTGACACGTGGCCAACAGATCCGCCATTCTGTCCCCGGTCAGGTACACTCTGCAGTCGATCGTGTTCCAGCAAAAACCCAGGAAAATCAAGTCCTGTGAGACTGTCATGGAAGATTTCCGCCAGCCCGAGGTGGAACAGGAGCTGGAGGAGAGACTGAAGATTGCAGGCGGCTTTCAACGGGCAAGGGCTGCGTAAGAGCCAGTTGCCCAAATACGGATACACATGGATACCCTGCAGACGAAGATAGGCCGCGATCACCGACATCTTCGTAAAGACACGCGGTGCCGAACTAAGGCCAAAAGGAAGCACTCGAAACTGAAAATGCTCCTCTCCCACAGAGAAACAGATCTCCTCTGTGGACTCCAGATCAGGATATGCATGTAGGCATCCTGAAGGTCCACCACGCTGAGCCAATCGCCCATCTGCAAAGAGGACCTTATCAGGCCAGGCGTGATCTTGAATTTCTCTTGGGGTAGGAAAAGGTCTAGGATGGTGCGCAGGCCAGCCTGGTTGGGGTTGGGCACCGTAAACAGCCAGGAGTAGAAGCCCTCCCCCTCGCTCCCCAAGAGGAACAGGTTCCACAGCTCTGAGGTCCTGCAGTTTCTGCACCTCGACTTTTAGGGAGGGCGATCCCGACTGCTGGAAAGGAGGGTTGAAGGGTGGGGTAGGGGTAAGCTGAAGCCCGCCCGAGCGACTGACAAGACCCACCTGTCCTCGGTGATGGTCTGCCACACCTCCCAATGAGACGCAATGCGTCCTGCCACCGAGGTCTCGTGCGAGTGAGAACCCTCATTTGGCAGGCTTTTCAGTGGCGTTACCACCTGAACCTGAGGAGGAGGCTGAGGAGCGGGAGAAAAACCGAGTCCGTTGCTGCCTCCGGCGGTTATTACCCGGAGTATCCACTCTGGTTTCAGGTGCTTTCTAGACCGGAAATCCCGAAGAGGAGGGCCGGCTTTACGACAACAGTCTCTGGGTCCTAAAAGGGGTTTTAACCAGGACGGACCAGGTGTTAGGTAGAATTCTCATTTTATGGCTAATTGCCCTTACCTATAGAGTTCCCCAGCAGCTTTGCTGGATTTGAAGGGTTTGTTTCTTTTTACCTGCCAAGAGTGAGACTCTTTTTCCCACTCTTAGGCATTTTTGCTATGTGTGTTCTAGGCTATTCTTGTGTTTAATACCTATGGGACTTTCTCTCCCCCATAAGAACCATCTTTATGCACATGTGTTTCACAGCACCCTCCGTGCAGTACCACAGGGGTGTCGTAGCGACCCCCAAACATAGACTCCATACTCTGGGACTGACTACTGTCTCCCAGGGCATGTAAAGTTCCCATTGACTTTACTAGTCAATTACTACGAACTTAACCAGTACAACCCATCTTACTATGGAGATACTAGAAGGGATCAATAGTTTTTCCCCCTAGGTTCATTTTCGAGAGTGTACCCTACAGTACCCCTCTAAAAAGTTTCTGGCTGGTGCTAGTGGTTACTACCAAAAATATTCGACCGCAAATATTTCTCTATGGGATTTTACCATTGTTCGAGGCTACCGCTTTTTCTGACAGCCTCTAACATACCGCCGGTGCATTTTAATATTAACTTTGCTCTGGTAGGTTTTATTTGCCAGAACTTTGATATAACTTCTTTTTCGTGTCTTTCTCTACAATCCTAACCCAGGTCGGGGATCCTTTGTTCATCCTTTTGGCTGGCTTCTACCAAGAAACCCTCCTTTCGGCGTCACTGAGTCTGGGGTGGGTCCATTGTGTGGGAGTGGGAGTAGGAGTAGGACCCCTGGACAGGGTTGCCTCAGCAACCCATGTCGCACTCTAACCTGATAGGCTGGAGGGTCTCCCGCTAAGATGACCACTCCACTGTGAGCGAGAGCTAGGCTGTATGAATGGGGATCTTTTCGCATAAAAGCAGGGTCCTGAGGACTGGAAAAGCAAGACTTTGCCACTGGAACTATGGAACCGAAGGGGAGAGCAGCCACAGACATCTTCAGCATCTACACCACCGGGATCGTCTCACCACTTTTCTTCCACACCACGAGAGGAGATCTTCTTCGAAAGAGCCTCCTTCTCTTCAGCTGGTGGAACAACCAGTTCGCCCATCACTTCTCCGGACCAGCCTTGGTCGAATCGACAGTGCCCAACACTTGGAGACCGGATAGCCAGGCAGCTATAAACCCGGAACGCGATTAAAAGGAGCATACCTTTTAAACTTCTTTTGGCAGCACCACGGTTGGCTTCTTCCCCGAGTAGTGCAGTACCTCAAACCTTCCTCCACGACGAGAGCCTCTCTTCCTCTGCTGGATCCCTTGAACTGCAGTAACTACCAGGAACAACCGCCACCGCAGGAGCCACTTCTCCACTTTTAAGGTACATTGTTCCGCCAGGCTGCCCTTTCTTCGCGGTAGTGCTAAAGGTGTTTTAAATCCTTTTCCTACCTGTAGGGTTGGCCGCCCTTCTCTCATAACATTGTCTTCCACTTTCTGCAACCACCTTTTCAACATCGTTAACCAAAGACTTGACTGCAGCTACAAGAACATTTTGCTCCTGGGCCCTTGCCCTGTACCACTAACTCTAGCACAGGCCTATTGACTCTGGTCACATTTGTTAGACCTGCTTTCTCGAGATTGATTCTCCATTCAAACTGTGTGGTGCAACCCTGTCTTATAACTACCCTTTCCTTCCCACTTCATAATCATTGTGAAATACCATTTTGCTCAGTTTTCATTCTAAGTATTACTTATATTGATGCACTGTCTTGCTGAACTGGTTCACAACTGATGGGAAGTGTTGCTAGGGTGTATAAGAGCCTATTTCTAGATAACTTGCGTTTTCCCTCCCTTGTGAGAAATTGCTAGAGGTTCCCTTGTGTGTAGTTATCACAGTGCCGTTTTGCTCAGTTTTCACTTTGGCTCACCTGATCTACAATTTATATACGGAGTGTGTGTATATTTTTCTATTGATATAATTTTAACTTGCTTGATACTTGTGATACATGTGTTTACTTAGAAGTGTATAAAATATATATCTACTTTTAAACTACAAAGCTTTGGTCAGTGTTTCCTTGTACCATAGTACAGTAGGCCTACTGTGTAAACCCTGAACACTGCTCATCTCCCTCTTGAGATAAGTGACTGCTCAGCCACAGATACCAACTAAATCTTTGTGGTACAGACTGATACCAAAGGGGATTTTTTCCCCTCACCTATAGTCCTTATCTGGTGTAGTGCTCCCTAAGGGAAGTGCACTGGATTCTGCCTAACACTGGTGTTCAGCGGTGAGGATAAAAGTATTGGATTTACATTTTAGAGTTCTGCTAGTGCTTTGGTTCAAATAACCACAAGGCTAACTATCACAACAAGTTTATTTTAAACAAAAGTCAAAATTATGGAAAGTTTACAGCCAGGAGACCATCCTTACTAATACTGCTGATTATTTAAAGTGATCTGTGTAGACAGAAAGGTCTTCCTGTCAAAGGCAAGAAACAAGAAATGATTCATAGACTGTTAGAGAAACAAAGTCTGGATAGTGGTGCTGTAGTGCCCACTACTCCAGCAAATATAGCAAACAGTAATGAGGATAATGTTGAAGATGTTATTGTTTAAACAGATGAGGAAGCGGAGGATAACTGTCACCCCCTCTGACCCTCTAGCTCCTCAAAGGCCTCAACATGTAGCTACTGGACCTTTAATAGGTCCCACATTAAGTCCTGAATTTATCTCACTAGAAAAAATGAGACTTGAACTTAAATTCAAAAGAAATAGTGCCCAAATTGAACAGAGGCATCGAGAACTAAGGCTCAAAGAAATGGAGCTTAACCATGAGCTTGAGATGAAGAAATTGTCTTTGGAAAATGCTTCTCTCCCCGAATCCTTTAGATCTTCCAGTCCAAAATGACCCTGGATGCCTAAAGAGATTGTGGGTATGTATGAACCTAAATTGGATGCATTAGATTGGCTTGCTATGTTTGAATATAATCATGGGCTCCAGGAACTCTCAGGGAATCAGTTGATCCCCTGGTTATTCTCTAGGCTCCCCCCTGTTGCATCTGATGTGGTAATGGAGTTGGGGGAGGTGGATAGGAATAAACTTTGCTACTGCAGAATTCCTGGAAGAAACTTTAAAAGCGATAAGACCAAAGCATGAACAGAAAATATTTTATAAAATAGTTCCATTTGCCGTAATCAGCCTTTCCTTCTAAATGAGCATGTGAACTGAAGACAGAATCTTTTCCTTCGGTGTAAATCTTAATTCAGGCGTGCAATATACATGTGGCATATGCAAATGGTTTAGTCTCCACTAGATTGCAAACTATGTGAAAGCATTATCTCCCACCAACAGGTTCATTTCTATGTCTTTTTCGGTATTTCTGTCTTGCAAAGGACCAGTTTGAGTCATTAATGAGTACACATGGTGCAGAATATGAGCGTACTCTGGCAACCAATGAGCTGCTTTAAAATTTGGCTTTATCAAAGCATACAATGGTTTCACTAGCTCAGCAAAATTAGACACAAGATCTGCCAAAACTCAAAAGCCCTAAAATTGCCCGCAAATGCCCAAGTGTGTTAGGTGGCCATATCCTGGCACGCTTCAAGAAAATCTGCCGACAAGCTTTTGCCCTCGCCAGAAAGAGTGAACCCTAAGAAGGTAACCTCACAATGAGCTATATTTGATTTCTTGAAGTAAATCAGGTACCCTTTTGCAGCCAATGTGTGAATGACTACGTCTACTTGTTGCAAGTGTTCATTGAGATTCTCATGGGTGATGTAAATATCATTTACATATTGCCAACAGTTAGGAATGTCTACCAGCAAACTCTGTATTCTACTTGATAATGTGCTAGGTGAATTCTTATACCCCTGCATTATTCTAGTGAATTGGAAATGCGTTCCCTTAAAAAGGGAGCACAGTTTATTTCTGCCTTTTGTTTTGTTTTCTGGCCTTTTGTTTTGTTTTATATTTGCATCTATGTAAATTGGCCCGAAGTCCAGAACTATGATGGTTTTGGACTGCCTCTGTCTTACAATGTGCATTCAAAATTCTAAAATTCACAATAAAAATCAGGTTTAAAAACGGGCAGCACTGGACTGTTCTGTGGGCTTGCTTGATAGTTACTCTCTGGTCCATTAGTTGGTCAACTATGGTTTGCATGTGAGCAATTGCTTGTGGCACAACTGGATACTGACTCTGGAGGGTGTAGTTATTTGTGCATTTGTGTGCCTTTATGTGCTCCAACAGTGTCTTGTGGCTGCATTCAAATATGGAAATATCAGACCCAGAGTCTAATAGGAAGTCTATCCAGTCAGTGTGATGCTTAGTCTTGGGAATGATTCGGTGAGCACGTGGACTTTGCATTCTGTGAAACTTGTAGGGCTGCCGTGTGTTTCTCAACTTTCACGTCCTTCCCCCTCAGTTTTAGAACGGTCTGGCATCTTTGCCCATGAGGAATGAGATGAACCCTCATCAGTGCCATACATTTGTGGACTTTTCATGCGTTTTCTGTCTCTGAAATCATAGTCTGTTGGTGTAAATTGGGACTGCCCCCTAGGTTTACCCCAAGATCGTGTACCCCTGTGAGTGCCTTGCCACTACAGGGCATCCCCATTGCCTGTAGTTTTCCCATTCATGGGTTCATACTCTGGGGATTTTTCTTCCTCTATTGGTGAAAGCTGTCTATGTGGTTTATCAGCCTTTTTACCTTGAAATGATCCCCTTCTTTTTGAGGGTCTCGCTTCCTGGTGTGTCTCCTCGTCTGGCTTACTATTCTTGTTAGACTTCTGACGTGTCCCTGCAGGTCTCCCGCCTAGGTGATCTCCCCCTAGTGATTGATAAGTGGATGTCACCATGTCCCCAAATTGCTCCTTTTTTCTTGCTCATTTAACTGGGACAATTTTCTATGAATTTCTAACCTTGCAGGCTCTCCTTTCAATAAGGGTAGACTTATGCTCTCAACCATTTGATAATTATTGGATGCTATGGACAAGCCTAAAATCATGGCGGCAGCAGCACCCTGTGTTCCATTAAGGTCTGCCAATATTGATGCTAGAGATGTGATAGACAGTGTGCCTATCAGCTGTAAATAAAGCCAGATATAAATTGAGATCCAGCTGTCACAGCTTGCTAAAGGCGGTGTGCAGGCAGAGGGAAGGAACATGGCTAGTGCCCTATGTCTATGCTGCGGTGTAACCTGGGGATAGGCAGCTTGTAGCTGTCCTAGCTTTTCTGAATGCCACTTAGGTATGTTTTCATTTATCGAAGTGCATGACCCCAATATAATTATCAATGTCTGGAGCTGCACTCCTCCTGTGTATATCTGTACTTATGGCTGTTGGGCAGGCGCTATGCCATGCTTCGCAGCATATTACAATGCAAGGTTACGCACGGTGTGAAAATGTGCAGCCAGTAGTTGATAGTCTGTAAGGTGGAGCATCTGCGGTTTAGCTGGAACAGGGCTAGAATAATCCAGTCATTCATGTCGAAATTCACCCTAGGCTGTGTGTCAGCGTTAAAAGACAGGCATGCCTAGGTTCATGTGCTTATCAACATGATTAAACATGATTAAACATACAAAGCCAGGAATTTTAAGGTTCTTGGACTCCGAGATACCACTCTGATGCATTACTCTGAATCATACACTTGACACAGGATTTATGTAAATGCATTTAATATGAACCCCCCCATCTTCCGAGGGTTATTTTCATTCAACAAGCTAAAGCAAAAACAGATAACATAATATCACACACATGAACAAGATTGCCATGTGGGCAAAAGAGAATGTTTCAATAGATAAACTAAAACCACCACTTGTTCTATTATTTAACAGCATGGTTAACCTGAATGTCTCGATAAGCTATGCTACACTACATTATACCCCATCAGTCTCCATGCACACAGCAAGCCTCCACCTGTCACTCACATTTAGAGCGGAGTATGCTTCAAATGAAACAGCTCCTTCTTGGATTGATGAGATCTGCTTAGCTGGTCGTTCCTATGCTGCTGCTGCTCTGCACTCTCAGCCCCTGTGGCTTCAATGGACTGGCAAGTCTGCTGGGCTTGCTCCCGTTCCCTCTTTTCTGCTGGGCTTTGTATGTATCAAATAACATGGTTTCCCTGCATGTGTGCGTTTGTCACATCCGCTATCTGGCACAGTGAGGGCTAGAGCTAGTGTGTCACTGTGTTTGGTGGATTTAGGCCTACTATGTAAAACTACATTAGGGCGGTTTTTGCACCTCACAGTGATTTCTCTGCACCCGTTTAGTGAATGCCTCAACTGAACTCTATGGCATTCGGCTATCTGTTGTGAAGAGACATCTTTCACAGGTTACTTCTTTTTTCCTGTGGTACTCTATGAGCCTTAACTGTGTGAAAGTGCACAATGCTTCTGGTCGTGTCTGTCCATTTCCTGTTCTTGAATCCTTATCAGATATAACACTTCACAGTGTGCGGTCAAGACTGGCTGCTCTCAGGTCACATCTAATGGTGTGAAGTAAAATCTCACATCTGATGGTGTGCAGCTAAAACAGGCTGTTATTTTTATTTATTTATTTAGTTGATTTAATCAAATTAATGATTTTTACAACAGATCGAAATCAAAACGAAGTGAAGAGTCGGAGTAGAGCTAAGGACTGAAAGTTGAGGAGAGAAGAAGAAAGGGGTTTTCAAAGAGATAGAATAAACTTCAGAGTCTGTGTAATGGCGATAGTCCAGGTATTTCTTTCTCCGCTCATCAAACGTGTCCACCACGTTTCTTCATCCCTGGTATAAGATGCAGAAAGGTGTGGTAGTAGAAACTTCTCGCCTACGGCTCTGGTTCCGGGGCAATTTAAAAGAAGATGGCGAATGGTTTCTACGTGTGTCTCGTTTTTGCAAAAACGACACGTATTTGAATTACTTTGTCCTCTGAGTTTTAAGATCTCGTTTGTCGGCAGTAGGTTCAGACGCGCTCTCAAGAACAAGTTTCTCGCTGCTTTGTTTGGGAACTTGCTCAAATAGTTCGGTACAATATTTAATTTGTTCTGATAGGAAGGCAAATGACTGACAGATTTTGCTTTGGAAGCAATGTTCAGGGTTTCGATCCAGTCAAGCTCACTGATTTTCCTTTTTATTTTTAGCGCATTGCTGATAAGATCCTGCTCCGAAGAGTTTATTTCCACGAGCTTTTTTTTGCGAGCTATTTCCCAGGATTTTAGCACAGAGGGGGAAGGTGTCAATAGTTCCGTGCGTACAATAGCTAGCACATGAGGGCAGTCCTAAAGCAGCAACTTCCTGTACAGTATCATCGATTTGATTTCCACGGTCCCTTCCAACGATAGTAGGCCAAGCTCTCTTCTGATCAAGGGGGCTGATGTTGACTTAGGGAGGCCTAGGACGGTGCGCCAGAATAAGCCCTCAAGCTTCGGCCACAGGTTTGTCGGTGTATGAGGGAGGGCTTCCGCAGCATAGGTGAGGGTTGGCACCACTTTCATCTTGTAAAATTTAATCAAAGGTAACAGGGAAAAACCACCGAACTTGTTGTCCAATGCCCGGCCTTGTGCCGCTAGGTTTTTTGTCTTGGTTATTAAGCTGCTTTGGAGGGTTGCATTTATACTTGAGCAGTCCAGAGCTACTCCCAAGTATACAATGCTTACAACTTTTTCCAGTGCTGCCCCCTCCAAGTACCAGGCAAGTTTTTCCTTAGGACGTTTGTGTTTTTCCATTATCAAGATCTTGGTTTTGGCTGTATTTATAGTTAGATCGTTTACTCTGATGTATGTCGCCAGATGGTCCAGTTGACGCTGGAGACCGATAGGAGTCAAGTCCATTAAGATTAAATCATCAGCGTAAAGTAGCCTCGATGTTTTCAACTTGCCCATAGTTGGTGGAAAAGAGCGGATTAATTTCTCCGAGGTTTTGAAATCGCCGAGGTAGGCGATGAAGAGTGACGGAGCCAGTGGGCAACCCTGTTTCACTCCGCGGTCAACTGGAATTTCAGATGATAACAGACCAGCCTGGGTAAGTCTCACTCGCATCTTTGTTTCTTGATGTAAAGCTTGAATCGGTTGGAGGAGTTCGTCCGGGCATTTCCAGAGACTCAGTTTTCTCCATAGGCGCTCACGGTTTACTTGATCGAAAGCTTGCGCCAGATCTATGAACGCAAAGAACACTCGTGGGCCTCCTCCCAACACCTTACTTTTGAGTGCGCTGAGAAACATAATGTTAGTGGTTGTACCGCTGTTTTTTGTAAATCCTGTTTGGAACGGGTCCGCACATTCGGCCTCCCTCGCCCAGTCCTGGAATGTTTGTAGTAGTAAAGAACCAAACACCTTTCCAACCGTATCCAAAAGTGCGATAGGGCGATAGTTTTTTGGATCTTCTTTCCTGCCCTTCTTGAATATCGGGACTATGATAGATGTTGTCCATGAAGACGGAATTTGCCTTGCCTGTTTGCAGCGTTTGAAGATTTCACTTATCAACCCAGCCCACTGACTTGGGTATTTCTTTAGGTCGAGGTTTGTTATTCCGTCCGGGCCGGGTGCTCGCGATGGCTTTAATCTATGCAGGATTTTGAGGATATCAGATTCCCTGCTCAAGTCTATCCATGGTGCCCGTTTAGTATTAAGTTCATAGGCACTTGATGGTGCTGGTGCTTTGAACAGGTTTGAGTAGAATGTTATCCAAGTTATTTCCCCAATAGGATTAGATGGTAGAGTCTCGTGGGGCGACAAAAAGGATCTTAAGAGTTCCCAGAATTCACGGGGGTGGTGGCCGCTTACAAGCTTCAGCATCGCTTCGGCATCCTGTTGGTAGAATTTGCTACGGTGGTGCTTAAGCCATGATTTGTAGGATTCCTTTTCTTGAGTCAAGATTGCCTGGTTTCCAGGTGAGGGAGAAGCGGCAAATTTCCTTCTAGCTTGTCTTACCGATCTCCGTTTAAGGACCAGTTCTTGACTGTATTGATGTCTAACACAGTCGTTGTTGTGTCTGAGGCCGACAAATTTAGCTCTAAAAGGAACCAAGAGAGGTTGGTAGTCTGGTACTTGCGGGTCACTCAGACGATTGTCCTCGTTTCCAATTGCCAGATATTTAGCCTGTATCTTTGAGATTGATGATTCTGAGAGTCTTAAACGATTTTGCTGGTTATTTAACTCCACTTGTGCTGGCCTAACTGAGTTCACAAGCCTTGTAGTCATCCATTCCAGTACAAGCAGGTTATGGTCGCTGGCCGAAGACCTGCGTACCTCGAACGAAGTGGTCAACGCTGCCAAAAGCCTGCTTACGAAGATGTGGTCCAGGTCCGCTGAGGAGTTACCTCTTTCCCAGGTGGGCGGCCTCTCATCTCTTGGGAAAAGATCCTCAGCACAGAGCAAATCACGAGATGACATCAACGACAGCCAAGCCACGCCACGTTCACTTCTTAGAGTCGAGAAAAGAGGTAGGTCGTCGGCAGAATCACGTGGTGACCAGGTGGCGTTTAAATCTCCGCAGATGATCAGCAGGGCCTCAGGACACCCTGTTCGTGCTTCATCGATTGCGTCCTCAATCAGTGCTAAGAAGAATGAATCGGTCATAATCGCGGGGTTCCAATATACATTGAAGATGATTAAGGGTTGTGTTCTGGGCGTTCTCTTTTCCACCTCTGCCACACTCCAGGTAACTTCTGTGGTCAATAAGTGAGATGTCACTCTCAAAGTGTTTTTTAGGTGTAGACCGGATCCACAGCGGATTGCCGTTATAAGGCCTGATGACGGTCTGCCAAAAGGTCCTTTAACAGCTGGAGCAAATGTCAAATCATATCCGTCTAAGGAGGGGCGTTCTGTCATCCAAGTTTCTTGCAAACAGATGATGTCTAAACATCCCAAGTTTACGTCTCCTTGTTTCGTTAAATGCCGGAAACCACGTGTATTCCATGACCCCAGGGAGATATTTGGTTTACCAGTTTGTTGTGTTAAGGCGAGTGGTGCGGACAGACACGCGACGAATTGCTATTTGTTCTTGTTTATCATCAGTGCGTTGGGCAACCATGCCCATTGTTCGGCTGGTGGAGCTTGTTGTTGAGATTCATGGGTGCCGGATTTCTTGCCCTCCGGTACTTGATGTATGGTCTTTACAATTCTCAACCTGGGTCCTTGAGGGCATCTTCCTGTACCCAAAGGATCGTTTAGGGCAATTCCGTCTATCTTTGTTGCCATTTTAAGACGCTGGCTCTCCTCTTTACCAATGGGATTCCAAAGGGAAGACCGGGGGGAGACCATCTGTAAAGCTGGTTCATTGTATGTACAAATTTGTCGGAATCCTCTCTTCTTGCCAGGTTGAGAGCACGATTGTGGTTTATTACTTTTCGCAACTACAGTGCATGATGTGGCTGGATTTGTTGATTCTGCAGATTTGGTGGGAGGGGTAAATAGTACACTCTCTTCCAATTCGAACAGGTCAAAGCCCATTTTTAATAGTTGTTCCGCCGCCTCTGAGATTCTCACTTTAGCCCAATTCATTTGTACGTGCAGATAAGCGCATGCCATTTTTCCTTGGTGAAAAGGTTCGACCCTGGTAAGGTCGTTTGATTCGATTTTCCTGAGCGATGGTATACATTGGAGCAGTTGTAGCAGGTAGCTTCTATTTAATATCACGTAATTTCTGTTATTTGGCAGCTGTTCGATTTTGAAATTTCGTTTTGACTTAGAAGCATGTGCCGTTGACCCTCGTCCTTTGTTTACAACAGGTTTGGAGAGGTGCAGCTTTTGCTTGTCTTTCGTATTTGTAGCTGGGGAAAGTCGATTTTCCGCAAACCATTTGTCCCGGGTGGCGTACACCCATTTAGTTATAGACGGGGAACGGGATCTTGGAGGGGAGTCAGGTCTTCTTTCCCCCGGTCTTAAGCGAGGATTTTCAAAATTGAGCTCTTCCCTTTCCGCTTCTTGGAAGTTAGTATGGTGCCTTTTGGGGCTGCTGTCTTGCGACGGTCCCGCCCCCCAGCTACACTTTTTTTGAAGCTTCTTACAGCGACTTTCCAGAGTACAAAAGGGCGGGGGCTCCTTGTCCATATGGCGAGAATTATTTGGTGATTCTTGATCATCAGAAAGTGTGTAAACACTACAGTTCAGTAAGTCCTCGTCAATCGCATATTCAGATTCCTTATTTACGGGAGCACTGTCTAGTTCATTGTGCCCCGACATCAGACTTGGAATTTCCCGTTCAGCCACTGATTTTGGTGTTTCGCAGTTGAGGGGGGTCTCGGACCCGCGGTTCATTTCACCTTGGTCTTTCGCCGATTGTACTTTGTTAATGGTCAGTTGGGGGGGAAAGAACTTTATAATCGTTTGCTTTTGGGTCATAGGATGACCTTTTGTTACAAAAGTAGCCTCCTTTACTTTCCTGTCTGGGACATGCCCCTGGTCTGTAGTGATTTCATCCGGTTTATCACATATTGCTCCGTTTCCCTTGGCCTTAGTGGACTGTGGCTTGGGCGGGGTCAGTCCCTCACACCGGGGCACGTAGCTGACAGTTGTTCTCGGTTCATCAAGTTGAGGTTGCGGGCTTGGGGCCGGGGTCTGGGAACTAGCATCCACCAGGGGGCCTTTCGTTGGTTGCACTGAAGACTGACCGAACTCCTCATCTTTGGTGCCCTTTTCCATTTTGCTGTTCAGAGCATTGATGTAGCCTTCCAAAAAAATTAGACGGCTATTCATCATCGCTATAATGGAGGTGTGGTCTCTCATTGAGTCGTTTATTGACTCATAGTTTACAAAATGGAGCCATGGCCAGGGTTACAGTTGACATAATAAGTCTTAGGTCCGTTTTTTAGGCGAGGTGTCTTTTGTGGACTTTCCTCCATTCTCGTTTGAATGTAAAGGGCTTGTTAGGCTAGATACCGTTTCGGTGCTCCCATGCTGCTGGACAATAAAAGGACTGGGGGTCCCATAGCTTGTTTGTGCCACCACTGCGGAGCCCTTTTCTTGCATAAGAGGCTCAGTTGAGACCGAGACTTTCCCTTGCTTCTCTGAGCCAGGCACCTCAATAGACCCCTGATCAGATTGATCCGGAGTCGAAGGTGCCGATACACTGAATTCTGTTTCATTTCGATGAGAGTAATTGAAGGGGGGATCTTCGGTACCATCTAAGTCGGTGAGGGTGGTCACCGGAGATCTTACGCATGCCTGAGTTTGCAGAAAAGACTTGGCTGTCGATGATGTGGCTGCTGAGACCATCGATCCAACCGACGGAGGCCTGGCACGGGGGCCCGTTGCTTCAAGGGCCGTGCCAGCAGCCAATGCTGATTGGGAGTTTGGAAAATTAGTAGCTCTCTCCAGGTCGGATGTAATCTTGGTAGGTGGCGTTAGCAGGGATCGTGCACCAATTCGGGGAGAGCCAAAGTGCCACCTGATGTTTGCTTCTTCCACAGGTCCTGCAAAGGAGAAGCGTGGGGGTTTCAGTGAGAAGGCTGGACGCGAGTCAGAAGAGCCTCCCATAGCATTTAAGGGGGCGTTTTGATCCGCTGTTACTTCTAAAATCTCCGCATCCGAAAGTTCCCTTAAGGGTAAGGCTTTCTTTTTTAGGAGATTTGCGAAGAATTTGTTGTTCACCGACAATTGTGTTGTATCATCCTTCTGCTGATTATACTGGGGGTTTGACGAAGCGCAGGGATGTCTTGAGCGCTGTGTTTGCTGGGCTTTTATCCCCAGCTTTTGGTGTGAATCTGCACAACGTTTCTTGCGGATCAGTCTTCCTCTCTTTTTTGGATGTGAGACATGTGTGGAGACCTGAGCTAGCTTGGTTGCCCTGTCGGCTCTCGCAGCCCTTATCAGAGGGTCGAACAATCCCATGTCGGGAGGAGCCGCTACAAATGGAACTGCTAGTTTCTCTCCTTCCAGCACGTCCACCTCCAGAGGACTGCCAACATCTGGGGGGGGAGAGTGCAGGATCGGTGCCACTGTAAGGCGGATTGCGTCGAAACTTATCGGGACTAGCAGATCATCTCCTGGAGCTGCATCTCTATTGACCTCATCATCCGCCTGGCGACTGGGGCTACAGGCTCCTGGGCGTGGCAAGCCCGGGGGGTCAGCGAGAGGCAGCTTGTCACCCGCCGTCCCATCTTCACCCACCCGACCCACCAGACCCTCCTCACCTGCGACATACGGCGCTTCCTCTCCTCCGAGGGGCAGCTCCGTAAATGCTTCACACGGCAGACGGTAACTGGCGGTCGCGGGGGACTTCTCCATTGACGGGGGACTGGCAGGAAGACAAACTGGTGTCCAAGCCGACAGTACAGACTCCTGGGCATCTCGGGCATCCCAGGCATCCAGCTGGCGTACTCCCAGACCCTGGTTCACTGCTGTGGACGGTCCGGGTATGATGGAAGCCAGCCTTGGCGCCAAAGAGTCTGCCTCGAGATCCAAGTGAGGCTGGATGGGCTGGTTAGGCACCTGGTTAGGCACCTGGATCATCTTTGATTTGGCGCTCCGCAGTCGAGGACCTGGGGTATCAGGTTGCAGTGGCGTTGACTCCGGGTGAGTGGCGGGGATTGAAACTCCCGCCGATGTCAAAGTCTTTTTGGTTACCGCAGCGGCAGGCAATTGAGTCACTCGGGGGGTGCGGCTTTTCCTACTCGCAAGCCGCCCTGCCCTAGCTGCCATAGACTGCAGAGACTGCCACTCTGCAGCCACAGGCTGTTATTTGTGGTCAGCTCATCTGCCAGAACAGGAAAGCACCACTTGCTGGACATCGGGCACTCTCACAGAGCCTATGAATATTTGTTCAGCAAATGTTCAGCAAACGTAGCACACTAATCTTCTGTGTTAAACTGTGCTGTATGATTCAAGAACATCTTTCATTGCTTCAATGGCTATAGGCTGCATGAGATATGAAAAAGATTTCTTAAATTAGGCTGAGTTCATGTCACATCACTGTAGCAAGTCAGGAATTGTGTTCCGATACAGCAAACAAACTTCAGAAATCAAAATATTGATCTACTTTTGTGAATGTTTCACCAGGAAGTATCATGATTTCATTGCCTTTTTCTACCTTTCATGTTGCATCTCAATTTCCCAACTGCTCCCATGGTGCTGCAATAGCCTAGCACAGAGAAGTTATGACATCCAAAAGAATTAAGGAGGACCTTTTGGTGTGGGATGGGGCAAACAGCCCTTACAGCTTTGAGTCCTTAGCCAGTTAAGAGACCCGTTTCAGTTACCTGGAAAAGGCAACTGGACTTCTCACTGGGGTACAACTGACAAACTATGATACAAACATTCAAGAGCTCAAAATAATCTCTGCTCGGAGCATCACATCTAAAGAACTGTTGGCGGGTCTTATGACAAGTATTACTTACACTGGTGAATCTCTAGAATGGGACTTAGCTGGTGCAGATGTTCAAGGCGTTCTCAATGAACAGCAGATAACTATCCATGTAGATGAACACCATCGGACCTGGGTACAAGAGCTCACCAATAAATCAAGAGTAGCGGCCAATTTGTTGCCAGAGAGGAAGCTGCCTCCAGCTGCTATGCCTACGCATGAGGGGATGCAGTTTATTAACATTCAATCTTGAGGACCGATCGATGGAATTTGGGCCTCGACTATTCAGATCCTGCCAGGTCCTCAGTTTAGGTGCACCCGTGTACAAGTTCCTGGCCAACCACCTCAGTTCCCAATCAGTTCATGGGAACAAATGGGTGTATAGGATTGTGAATGGAATGGTTACTGTACCCGCTCAAACCTCCCTTGCTGCAATGTATGAAAATGCAAAAACCAGGGCAAGTGTTTTTAGGGCTAGAATTTGTTAGGAGGGGTGGGCAACTGGCACCTCCACACAGAGCGGAATTGTAAGAAAGTCCTTAACAATTGTATGCATCAGTGAAACACCCTCTGTACATTTCTTACTCAGAACCAACACCAAAAGGACAATGGCCTTCTAGCTGATGGAGATAGCTAGGTTGGTAAGTATGGATTACAAGATGCCCCTGAATTGTACACTGGCAGCGCAGGATTTGAAAATCTAGACGTTTTACCTCATGATCAGAGGACCGCTGACGTGAGGAAACTGTTACATATTATGGAAAAACATTTGATCAGGAAAAGGAAGATTTTCAAATGACTCACCAGAATGCCACATTGTGCACTCCATCCGATATTTGTCAGATAAAGCATATTAAGGACAAGCCTATCAACACAGCCTTTATAGGTAAAACCGTTCTTTCCATTATTTTAGCAGGGCTAATAATTTGCCATTGTAAACGCTATGCTAATAGCGGTAAAGTAACAAATACCAGCAGAGAAATATATGAATAACATAGCAAAGTAGACAAGGAAATTGATAAATTACTGTAGGGAAGGGCATTTGATCACCGTAACCTAAAGTAGGCCCGCCACTTAAAGAGTAAGTGCGCTTTTGACCGTAAAGCAAGTTTATTGTACAAATGGCCGGCAGGGGCTAGTTGACATCAAAGAGTCAAACTAAACAGAGCCTCCCTGAACTATACAAAGAACACACAGTTTATACCAATTGCAACAGTTAAAACACTTGCAAGGTTTCTGATACAAAGTGAATTCCCCCCTCCCCCCACCCCCACCACATGATTGGTAATACATACACAAATAACCATAAAAGTAACATTTATACCATTCACCTTAATTACACAATTAAATCCTAAATATGGGGAACGTAATTCAAATTTCTTTATACCCATGGGACTTTTATTAACTACCCCAACATTACTAAATTTGAGATATTGACGGGATTCTTCTGAGACCTGGTTCCCACGAAACCCTTGATGCTGTAACAGGGTGAGAAATGACTTAAGAATGTTACGCTTCAAGTGTAAAGGGGGAGGGGAATGTGGGTGCATATATACTTTCCTTTTACTCTTCCCTGCTTGAATAGAGCATCACCTTTCTTTTATGTCAGTGGGCATATAACACCAGTTCATAACAGCCCCATACCTTCCTTTGTAGCTATTGTGAAAGGCTATTGCAATCATCTGTTTATTAGTGTATAGTGCATTTCTCTGTTCTCACTATTTGCTTTCAGGACTATTTGCATTGTTTCATCAGAGCATGAAAGCTGGAGTTAGCAAAACACACTTTCACATGTAAACTTGGAACTTGTACAGAGCTGACAGAAAAGTACAGCCTGTTGGGTCGGAAATGGTAATTCTGGTCACCTCTTGGGTGGGAGCCTTCCAGAAGGAACCAGGACATATGACTAACAAGGTGAAGACGTGCGCCAACAACAGACTTCCCAAACCTTCTAGCATGAAAAGGACAGGCGAGTTCACCCCGATCGAAATAGTAATTACAGTTCTTTTCTCAAAGGATCTTTTGTGGTTTTGGTTAGATCACAAGGACTTGACCACAGTTGGTCTGGTGGTAAGTCAGGTTGTTGCAGGCAGGATTGTTCCGGTAGAGTGAAAACGTAGCTCTGTTTAAAGGTCTTGCAAGACAATGAAGCAGTCATAGGCTTTGCAACTTTGTGAGAATGACTGATCTTTCATCTCCAAAACCAGAGAACTTGACTTTGTTTCTAGAATATTATCAGTAGTATTTTACAGGATCAGTACACACTAACCTTAATTCACCTTGGGTGTAGTGGGATCTTTAGAGGCACATACCAAAATTAATACAGATCCCTAGCTTCAACCAAACAAATATTGCCAAAACACATTGGATATAAATCAAAACCGACAATGCAGTGGGTTTAGTAGAATGTTCAACACAAAGAATTAGCCATGTGGATCCTCATTTACATGAACTGGAAAAAGGGACCCATCATACTAAAGAAAATACTAGGCACCAAAGACTTGGCCTGGCTGGTTCTTGTGGCCCTCATTCAGCAAGAGCCAAGAGACCAAAGAGCAACAGGTTTTTAAAAAAAGGGACCAAGTAAACCCTTCACTACTTTAAAGAGCAAAACACACACACACACACACACACACACATCAGTAGTTTGATGTAAACATGCACCAAAAAGAAACCAAAGCATACCTTTGCCATTGCTCCTGGCTGTGCTGCATTCAGGCCAGTGTGGGTTGTTATTTGTGGGGATCCTTGAGTTAGAGTCTCAGCCAAGACACTACCAGCATTACTCTGCATAGTAGGACTGGAATACTGCAACGCTGACCCTCTCCCACGTCCACATACCGCAAGTGATCCATTCATAACTTGGCCTGGCAGTGATTGAGTCATTAAAGAAAGACCAGAGTTGCTGCTGAGAAGTCCTTGCTGGGTGGTAGTGAAGTTTGTATTCATGCAAACACCAGAGCCAGTTTGGGATGTTGTAGGCTTGTTAACCATGCTGACCTGCTTTTGAACTTGCGGTGCCTGTGTGAAACCTGCAGGGCTTTTGGCAACCTGTTTTGCCAAACTTGATACTGCAGTAGAAAGTGCCTGATTTAAGGGGCTCTTGCTCATAGCACCCAAATTTCCAATGTTGGTGCTGTTCTGCTGGCCCAGGCCTGGGCCCGACATGCCCTGCTGGACAGGGCTATTTGAGTTCACATTTCCAATGCCAGTGTTCAAACTGGAGCCAGTGCCCCGAAGAAGTTTTGAAAGTTGTTCATGTTTGGAAACTGCATCCTGGCCAGGGTTGCTACTGCTGTTCAGAATGCCTAGCTCTGGCCCATTCGGGATCAGCTCATCAGGTAGATCATTTTCCAAATCAAAAAAGGAACCAAAATCTAGAAACAAATATGAAATAAATATTAGGATTTACAGTTTTAAAGTAGAAACATTTAGTTACAAGCCCAGGCAGGTCTACGCATAATACACAGCGCTTTTTATTTCTTACCACAAAGCATTTTCATGAGTTCCATTTATAATGGAACGGAAAACTTCATAGCAAGAATAGATGCAACTCGCGTGGTACAGAAATTAACTGCATCAATATTTTAGCATCTTGACTCAGTGAATCTTTGGCAACCTAGAGCCCCGTGTATCAGCTCACATGGCCAACCTAGACGGCTAAGAGTGTAGCAGATTACACCTAGATACATTGTGGGAAAACAATCTGGTTCGCAAATGGCAGGTGGGATTTGCACATCAATAACACATTCTGCACATACAGGATCAATCCTTGTTGCATGATTCAGTGTGCAGCAAATGTTTCTTTAAGACAAGTTGAACGAAAGCTCTGAAAGTGTAGAGCTAGACTCCAAGATTTAACTTTGAAACCTCTGAAAGATGATTTTCCAATAGCAGTCCCATGAACCTCCTGGACCATGACCCGACAAAGTTCAGAATCCACTGTGTGCATTTAAGCCTTCATTAACTTTAATTGATAGCCTAACTAAATGCACATATTTTCCCTACCCAACTGCTACACCCCCGAAATAGCAAGAAAACAATGATTTGGGGTTTTGTTTTGCCCAGCTTCTGAACATAAAGGAAACTAATTGTGAAAAACGTGTGAAAAAAGGTTAATGACAGTAACACAATATGTATATTACCAACTACTTTGTGTTTTCCAAAACAGTATTATAGAACAGCTAATTTCGATTTAACAGAAGATATGAAATGAAATATTTTATTTATATTGTGCTCGTACACAAGTGTTTCAGAGCACGATCAGGCAAGAGGGAGGGGAACAAGGGAGAACAAAAAGAAAACCGCGATCTTACTAGTCCCAGTAACATTTAAGAAAGCACAAGTGCATGGAAAAGGGAAGAGGAGGAAAGTGCACTAAAATTAATAAAGGCAATAAACCATGGTAGTGCGGCCAGCAAGAGGCATGTGAAAGTTAATCAGATAAGGTATATCTGATAAGTGCAGATGAAAGGTGGGAGGGGGACTGTATGGGTGCAGAACCCCAGTCCAGGGGGTGGCCTGGAGGCAGTGCAGGAGGGTGGCAGCGTGAGCAGGTACCTGGACCCGAGTGACAGAGGGTGGCCAGGTGCACGATGCCAAGAGAAGAAACAGATCAACAGGGGAGAAGGCAAGCAAAGGCAGAGGCAAAGAGGAAGGTCTTGAGGTGCTTCTGGAACCAGAGCTGGTTTTCCTCAAGTTTCAAGGTGGCCGGGAGGCTGTTCCAAAGGGAGGCCCCAGCCGAAGACGGGTCTAGTGCCACCACTGTGCACTGTTAGGACTAACATGCAGGACATCAAATGACATGACAAATGTCATTGATGACGTCACAAAATGTATTTTTATGAAAAGTCCCTACAAGGGGTTGTGTTTACAATGTTGCTAGTACGTTGCTTAGCAATGTTGCTAGCAAGTTCCTCAGCATACATAATTGTGGGGGTTTACGATTTTTCTTGTAACCATAACATCCCTTTAACAAAGTTTTTTCACTGAATGTCTCAGGTTTTTACCACTACACTGAAAAGCACTTCTATCATATTAGAAAGGAACAAGTTACTTACTTTTAACTATTGCTCGCCAGCATGGGTCTGGCATGAATTCACATGCTCATGAATATTTCAGTCAGGCTGGGAATCCTCTGTAAAAAGAAAAAGTTTCATTTCACACTATATCTCTCCTCTAAACCAATGACTGCCCTTTGGGTCATACTGCCCCCATCCAATGACCGTCCTCTCCCCAAGCCCCTCCTCTGGCAGCAGCCATCTTCAGATTTGGTAAACACGTAAAGTGGCAGTAGGACCAAGAAGAGCCACAGAGGGGACAGAGGGAGGGTTTGCATATAAATCCATCCCAGGCCCATGCTGGTGAACAATAGTTGCTGTTAAGTAACTTGTTCCTTCTCCAGCATGGGGTCTAGAATGAATTTGCATGCTCATGAATAATAGCCTAACATAGCAGTACAACATTACACAACACGGGAGGTGGCAAGACTCAACAGAAGCAATCGACTCTTACCTCTGGAATACTCTCGCCTCAAAAACAGGTTGCGTAGCACTGCTCGGCCGACTCCGTCCTCCCCCTGGAATCCCTGTCAACGCATTAGAACTTAGCGATGGGTGTACGTGGACCTCCACGTAGCAGCCCTGCAGATGTCCAGCAGGGTCACACCAGCCAGGAGCGCAGTCGTCGCAGCGATCGCTATGGTGGAGTAGGCTCTTGGACAGCCAGGCAGCAATCGGTTCACCGATGACAGTGCATGATGCAGCCAGAGAGCCACCTTGAGATGGAAGCCTTGGGCAAGGCTTTCCCATGGCTCACATGACCAAAGGTCCAAAGTTCACAAACAGTTGTGAAGTCTTTCAAAAACTCTTTGTGCGTGGTACGTAGAACTTGCGGGTACAAGCAATGTCCAGCAAGTGCAAGACCCTTTCAGCCGTGATGAAGGTTTTCGAGAAAATAAAATAGGTGACAAAGCATCTCAAGCACCTAAATTAAACCACCATATTCACATCTCCAGGCTTACTCTCTTCTTCACATCACCACTCAAATAGAACACAACGATACTATGACACCATTTGGTATAGCTGTTCTCATACCAACATTTGCCTCATACTCCCCATTACTCTAAACACTGCTGGTTACACCCCCCCAGCCAGGCATTCTCCTCAGGCCTAACGCAGCCACAATCGGTCTGGATAAATCCTGCCAGAACGAACACATATCCTGACCTCTCAACCACCACACATACCGCTAAGAAGCAGCTATTACATGAACGTCACACCAACTGCACACATATCCGGTGCGCACACGCACCTTTGACTCTCTCTACTGACTTGAACTTCGGTTCCCAAGGGCGTTCAACCTACCAGCGCCTTCAGACCATACCAATGGTACATAAGGTGCTATATAAATGCAAAGTAACATAACAAAGGCTCATTGAGGTGGAATTCCGACTGAACATTTGGCACGAAAGAGGGGTGCGTCCTCAGCACCACCCTCGATTCATGGAAAGTTGGGTATGGCTGTTTGCAAGATAGGGCCTGCATCTCACCCACCCTCCTGGGAGAGGTGATGGCCTCAAGGAACAATGTTTTCCGAGAGGGGCCTGATGCCTAGGCTCAAAGGCCCTCCAACCCCCAGGAGTATCGTCAGAACCATGTTGAGTTCCCACGCCGGGACAGGAGCCTTCACCGGCAGGAAAGATCGAAAAAGTCCTTTGAGGAACTCGTTGAGAAGACGAAAGTGAAAACCTTCCTGGAGACCAGGTATAGCGGGAGATAACCGGCAGATGTACCTTGATCTATGCATGGGCCAAGCCAGCCTTGGCCAAGGATAGCAAGTACAGAAGAATCTGCGGTGACATGACCCTCAGAAGGGTAATCTTCTGCAACCAGCACCAGGTAGCGAAACGCTTCCACTTGTGTCAGTAGCATTTCAAAGTCGACGCCCTGGCCTTGGCGAGGACCCCTCTGCAGTCCGCAGGCAACTCATATCCTCAAAACTCTAGGGCTGCAAGAACCAAGTCCTCAGGTTGAGTGATCCTGGCTTGTGATGCAGGATTGCACCTTCTTTGGTGAGAACATCTGGGATCGCCGGTAGCTCGACAGGAAGCGACGCCGACAGTCTGAGAAGGTCTGGTACCAAATCTGCCTCGGCCATGCCGGTACGAGGACGATCATCCTGTACTGACACTGTCTGAGTGGGTTGATGACTCGGAGGAGAGGCAACGATTACAGAAACATCCCTTCCCACAGGAAGAACGCGTCCCCCAGGCTCCTCTGTGGAATCTGCTGGCAAACTTCTGGCATTTGGAGTTGGCAGTCATCACAAACCGACTGGTCTGGGGCCTGCCTCACTTGGCGAAGATGCTGTCCACCTGGTTCTGCTGAAGTTCCCACTCGTGGCAGGAGCGCAACTCCCTGCTGAAGGATTCTGTGATGGTGTTCTTGACTCCCGCATGGTGAAGGGTGAGGAGGGACATTTCTTGTCCGATGGCCCAGCGTCACAAGTCCTGTCCTTCCCTGGAGAGCGCGAGGGAATAGAGTGCCCCCTTGTTTCCTGATGTAGAATATCATGGTGGTGTTGTCTGAAGATCCTCACCACCTTGCCCTTCAGAGCCGGAAGGAAAGACTTGAGGGCCCAGAACCCTGCCCGTAGCTCCAAGATGGTGCTATGGAGATCCTTCTCCAGCAGCCACAGGCCTCTGGCATGCAGACGCCCAGTGTGCACTCCCCAACCCTCAGGGGAAGACGGTTTCCTAGAATGGAGGGTTCTGAAACACTGTGCCCTGGGTGATGTTGGAGCGGACGCCCCACCACCTTATCGCCCAACAGAACTCGTCGTCCAGAGTGATCTTGTCCGCAATGTTTCCAAACACCTGTATCCAGCAAGCGTCAAGGAAATCCTGAAGAGGTTGCATCTGTAACCTGTAGAGCCGGATGAGGAAGATGCAGGACATGCCGAGCAACAACTTGATTGTACCATGGCCGTCTTCATCTACAACAGCCGCTGTACCTTTCGCCCGAATGGCCGCTACCCTCTCCTCCGAGGGGAATGCCATGCAGGATACTGTATGAAGTCTGGCTCCCAGGAACCGCGCATTCTGCAATGGTGTCAAGCAGGACTTTGGATAATTGACGGAGAATCCTAGATCCATCAGCAACTTGAAAGCCGCCTCAGTGCGTCCGACGGCCAAATCTTGCGAGCGGGCCCGGGTGAGCCAGTCTTCTAGGTATGGGTATACTTGTATACCTCGTAGACGCAGATGGGACGCCACCTGTGTCAGGCACTTCGTGAACACTCTGGGGGCTGACTTCAAGCCGAAGGGTAGGGCCTTGAACTGGTAGTGCTGTCCCTGCACTACAAAGCACAAAATCCTTTGATGTTTCTTGTGAATGGGTACGTGGAAGTAGGCGTCTTCCAGGTCCAGCAACGTCAAGAAATCCACTTTCCAGTTTGTTTGTTTATTTTATTTATATAGCGCTCCAGACCCAGAGGTAGAAGGGCGCATAAGTAAGCGGTTACAGGGTGGCATATATACATTTCCATAGTCCCTCAAGTGGGATATGTGCAGTTTTCAATACATAATCAGAACATCGATATTTACAAGTTACAAGCAAGATTAAGTAGTTAGTCATATATTAGGGTATCTGATGGTAAGGACTGGGTATTACATTTTGGTCTGTAGCCAGTCAATGACATGTTTCCGGAAAATCTGAAAAGACTCAATAGTTTTTAAGTTGAATGGTAGAGTGTTCCAGAGTTGGGAAGCAAGTACTGAGAAGCTGGTGCCGCCTGCTCTTTTTAAGGAGAATCTAGGTACTGTTAGGCAGAGTGTGTTGGAGGATCTGGTGGTTCTGTTGGAGGATTTCAAGGTGAATTTATTGGTGAGATATGGTGGGGCAGGGTGGTTTAAGGCCTTGTAAGTGAGGCAGAGGGTTTTCAAGTCTATTTTTTGTCTTATGGACAGCCATTTACATGATTTTCTGATATCGGAAATATGCTCTCGCTTGGGGATGTTAAGGGCAGCTCGTAGTGCATTGTTTTGGAGCACTTGAAGTTTGGAGATTATGGTTTGGTTGGCACATAGGTACATGCTGTTACAATAGTCATGTTTGGATTGTATGAGGGCTCTGGCAAGAGTCAGGCAGCTATTGGGAGATAGGAAGGGTCTGCTGGCCCTGATCAGCTTGCCGGTGTAAGCAGTGGTTGAGTCGGTCATATTAATTTGTTTGGAGAGGTTGGAGTTAGCATCAAGGTAAAAGCCTAGGGTTTTTACGCTTTTAACAATGGGGATAGTGTTGCCATCAGTGATGATGTTGTTGTAGCTAGGGCTCAACTTAGACAAGTTACTAGGAGAGCCGACAAGGAGAAGCTCTGTCTTCTCATCGTTCAGGCATAGACCCTGTGTAGCCATGCATGCGTGAATGACGGAGAAGATTTCATTAATCCGGGTGACGTCCATGTTGTAGTTGCCTGTGATGGTAAGGAGTATCTGGTTGTCTGCATAGTTGGTGTAGACGACGCCCAGATGGTCCACTTGTCGAATAGGGGTTTTGTAAATATATTCTAGAGCGTGGGGGAGACGCAGGAGCCTTGTGGGACTGCACATGTGATGGGGTCTGCTGCCGCTATTGTGGAGAAGACCCTCAAAGTCCTATTCGCCAAGAAGGATTGTATCCATGCGGAGGCGGACGTGGAGAAGTGAGCAGCGGTGGATAAGTGGCTGCAGAGGATTTCGTGATCAACTAGATCGAACGCTGCTGAGAGGTCTAAGAGGAGTAGGATGGCGCATTACCTTTGTCCTTGATTTCATCAATCTGACTTTTGAGGTCAACAAGGGCAGTTTCTGTTCCATGTTGTGATCTAAAGCCAGATTGACGTATACCAAGCAGCTGGTTAGATTCCAGGTGTTCTTGAATCTGGAGGTAAGCCACTCTGTCCAGTATCTTTAGCAGGAAAGGTACATTGGTGATGGGCCTGTAGTTGGTGGGTATGGCCGGGTCAAGCAATTGTTTTTATAAGAGTGGGAGAACCCAGGATTGTTTAAGGTTGTTGGGGACGGAGTTGTTGGCAAAGGATAGGTTAATTAGTTTGGTGATAAAAGGGGAGAGATCTCTGGCTGCATCTTTTATGATCTGGGCAGGACAGCTGTCTCCTTTGCAGTTGGACGGTTTTAGGGAGGTGATGATTTTTTGAACGTCTAGGATGGTTACTCTTTTAAATGTGAATCCTACGTCTGTCTTGATGGGTGTTGGTATGCTAATATTATTGGATTTGGTGCTAGAGAGTTGTTGGCGCTTGACCACAATTTTGGTTTGAAGTCCTGCAATTTTGTTGAGGGCGTTTTGGATGCTGGTGCACCAAGGTTTGTCTGTCGTGCAGGTGTCTGGTGGTGAGTTAGGATTTTCAAGTTCCTTTATTATTTTGAAGAGTTCTTTGGTACATGAGCCTGCATGATCTATCCTGACGTAGGTATATTTTTCTGTGCAAATGATCTCCTTTTTATACAGTGAGGAAATGGTTGTCAGATTGGATTTGTTTACAACTGAAGGATTTGTTTTCCATAGGAGTTCTAATTTGGCTTTCTTTTTTCTGAATAGCTTAAGTTCAGGGGTGTACCATGAGTTCAAATGAGCTCTTGGTTTGCCTGAGCGTAGCTTCAGTGGGGCGATGGTGTCAATGGCATTGGCCATGTTTTCGTTGAAGGTATTGACAAGGAGGTTCAGGTTAGCATTAGCTGGTAGTGCATTGAGGGTGGGTAGGACTAGAGGTAGTAAGGCTTCAGCAGTAATGTTGCGTTTATTTCTAGTCGGGCAGGCTGGTGCAATGGTGCATTTTAAAGGTGCTCCAAGTTTGGTGTTGATTTCAAAGGGGATGAGGTAGTGGTCTGTCCAGGTGAGAGATTGGGGTGCCTTGCAGGAAGTATTGCAGTTGAGGGCCGCAACCCAGTCAATGGTTCTACCCTTCTGGTGTGGGTGAGATGCTGAGTTCAGTCAGGCCGTGCTCAGTTAAGGTGTTGGCTAGTGATATGGCTGGAGGGTCATTATAACCCAAGGTTGAAGTCTCCGAGGATAATAGTTTGAGCCAGGGGTTTGGAGTTTTCGGCGATAAGTGAGGTAATGTCTTCTTCGAATGCTCCTGGGAGGCCTGGGGGCCTGTATATGAGGTGAAAGGAGATCGTGCTTTTGGGGGTAGTTTGAAGCTCAATTGTGAGAAGCTCGCAAGATTTGAGTGACGAGGAGGAGACCGATCTGCAATCTAATGATGATTTAGATATGAAAGCTACACCTCCTACCCTAGCATTAGGTCTATCGGCTCTGAGGATAGAGTAGTTATCTGGGATAGCTAGTGATAGGTAGGGTCCTGATGATTCATGTAGCCATGTTTCGGTTAAGGCAAGAAAGTCAAGATCGTTGGTGAGGATGAGGTCTGCGATTTCCGTTGGGTGGGCGGCAAGGGATCTAACATTGAGTAAGGCACCTTTTAGCAGAGGTGGTTGGGTTTGTTCAGGTCCTCCGGTTTTTTGTTGGTTTTGCTGTAAGGCTTGGTGAGTGTCCTGCTGGTAGAGAGGGGGAGCCTAGCGCCTAGTCTAATGTTGCGGTTGGCAAGGTTAGGATTGATGGAGTGTGTAGGTTCAGGCTTAGTTGGATCGATGGGTTTAAGTTGAATGGGAGAGCGGTTGAGGGTGGATTTGGCTGGGAGGCTGCTATCTTTGGGCGTAGTGAGGGAAGGGTAGTTGCTGGGTGGGAAGGGCGTCAGGCGGGGTAGAAAGGGTGTCTGGCAGGGGAGAGGGTAGTGTCTAGTACATCCAAGTTTGGATAGGCCATTCTTAAAGGCGGCATAACTGTTGCTGCTGCAAGGTACATTATTTTGTACTATGCAGTAGGGGAACATAGTGAGAATGATCCAGATAATCATAGTTTGATGAGAGGCTGAGGCGTAGGGCAGTGGCTCTCTTGGTACTGGGGACTGCAACTGGGTATAAAGTGGCACTATTACGCTGCGAAGAAGCGTTTAGAGTTGGGCCAGCCTACCTGGTCTAGGACATAGTGGCATTGGTTAACACATTAGCAGTACAGTGCCTTGCAGCGCAGCAATAGGTTAAATGCAGCAGCGGAAATACAACATTAGCATCTGGGGTTGAGGTAACACTTTGCAATACAGTGCCCTGTGGCAGCATCTAAGTTTGAGTCAGCGCTACTTGGCCAAAATACAGTGAGCTTGGGAGGTGTTTTTGCAATACGGTCCCCTGCGGCGCAGCAATAGGTTAAATGCAGCAGCAGAAATACAGCATTAGCAACTGGGTTCTATATGCTATGGCAAGTTGGTTAGGTTATGCAATGCAACGTTGCAGGGTGGGGACTGCAAGTCACTGTAAAAGCTGCACTTATAAGAAGTGGGGCGGCAATATGCGGATATCCCAGTCTCACGGTTCTGATGAGGAAGTAGAAGTCATAATTACAGAGAAAGGCGGTGTGCAATGTTGTAAGGGCGATCAGAAAGGTTAGCGTTCCGTTGATTGGTGAAGATGGTAGGTGGCTTACCTGGAGCAGTGGGGGGGCAGCGTTCAGGGGCCAGGCTCCTACGGCTCCAGACAGGCTCACGACAGGGGCGTGAGCCTTTGTGCGAGCCTTTGTGTCGGCCGGCTTGAGCCTGCCGGCTCACGATAGGCTAGTAAGGCAATTCTTTCAGCCAATGGCGGTGGTCAGAGGCTCGGGGGCCTGCCTCAGCAAGATGGGAGGCTTCTGGGTGAAGAGGCTGCGGTGCGGGCGGCCATCTTTAAAGGGATATTCTCCTTGGCCAGTTGGCCAAGCACGTTTTGCAACGTGACCATCCTGAATTTCTGAGACTTGACGTACTTGTTCAGACGTTGTAGGTCTGAATGGGCCTCCAGCCCCCTTTCTTTTCGGACTAAAAAGTATCTGAAATATACTCCAGAGTCCCAGAGTCACTGGGGAACCAACTCCATCACCCTTTTTCATAGCATGGCTCGTACCTCCTTTAAGAGCTGAGGGGTGTACTGCTGACTGGCCACCGGAGGGATCCGCATACACCTGTGCTGAAACTCCAGGGTATATCCTTGGGTGCAAGCGTACAGCACCCATCTGTCGTTGGTGATCTTTTCCCACTCGCCGACTAACCTCGCCAGCCGGCCTCCCAGCTGGGTGGATGGGTGGGCCTCCCACCTGGGGGGGGGTGCATGCCCCCAGCCCCCATAACAGCCCAGACGTCCTGGCCAGTAAAGCTTGCTTCGGCGTCCTGCCCTGCAGGCAACGCTGTCCACCACCGTAGGCCTGGTAACGGCCCCTGTAGGCTCCTGCGCCATTGATCAGCAAGGCTGATGGTACAAGGAGGGTAAACCGTTGGAAGACCTGCCGACTTTTCTCTGTAAGATGCAAAAACTAGAGTGGTGCTGCTGGAGGGTGGCCAGGGAATGGGCAGTCTCTTTATCCGCCTTGATGGTCCATAGGGACTTGACGACCTTCCCGAAAAAGTTATAACCATGGAAAGGCATGTTCAGTACCTTCGTTTTGGACCTCCTGGTGGAAATTGGTGGCCGTCATCCAGCCTTGGCGCCGAAGGCAGACACCGTTCCCCATCTTTCGGAACCCTGTGTTGGCAATGTCCAGCGCCACTGTGATGGTGTGATCCAACGCTACCTCTCCCTCCTGGAAGAAGGCGATCGCCTCTATCTTCTTGTTGTCCGGGAGGAACTCCATAATTGGACCCAGCTTGTACCACAGCTCCCTGTCGTACCTGGCTAGGATCACCAGTGCGTTGGCCACCTTGATGGTGGACGCTGCATGTAAATCACCTTCCTCCACATGGCGTCCATCTTCTCACCCTTGCTGTCCGGAGGGACTGAAGACGGGTTAACTGACAGTTTCCTCACTGGAGCCAAAACCACCGAATCCAGCAATGGTTGCAACCTCAGGCACATGGGTGTGGATTCCAGTACTGCTTCTACAGCCTATCCTGCTTGGCTGGAGCCGTGCAAGGGTTCTTCAAGAAGGCAGTCTTCCCACACATCGTCCAAGAGGGGCACCGTCATGATTGTCTTCCTCTAGGCCTCTCGCCTCTGGTACAGGAAAACCCTCCTTCCTGGTTTCTTCAGGCACAAGTTGGTGAAGCTCAGAGGCTCTGGCGATCATGGGATGAAACACGACCTCGTCCGGTGGGGACACCCTAGGCTGCGAGGACCCACTCCAACGATATTGTTGTCCGTTGCCCTGGCCGTATTCGTCCCCATACCAGTGTCAGAGTCTGCTGGGGGGGAAGAGGAGCCCGGCGCCGGATTTGGAGGCGGAAAAGGGGGCGTCGGATGATGCCTCCTCTTCACTGGCGGTTTGTCAGGTCCCTGGGGGACCATTGGGACAGGCCCTTGTGGCATCCTCTTCTGGATCTCCAACACCAAGGTGTGGCGGGTTGATATGATGTCCCTTGGAGGAACTGGCGCGATCGGAAAACACTAGGTCCTGCACCATTGTCCACCCACTTCCACGTCCTTGTGGACCATGTGTAAGGACTCCAGGTCCTAGTCTGTAGACGAAATTTCCTTGGCTTGGGCCACGGCCTGGAACTGATCTGGGGCCTCCTTAACCCCCCCCCCCTTTTTTCCACCTTGAGGGGCTGGAACTGGGTTCTGAAACTTTGTTTCCCTTCTCCGGCATGCCGGCAGACCTTGTCAAAGTCACTATGGCAGCCTTGCGCCTCAGAGGGAGGAATACCTTCAGCGCTGTGGGGGCTACCTTCTCTGGGTCAGCCCAGTTACCTTTCAAGAGAGCAGCTGCCACTAGCTCTATCGTCGAAGCAGACCTATGCTGTGCCGCCTGGGCCTTTTTGCGCAGCTCTGCCATCTTCTACTCCGTCCGCGGCTTCTCCTGCAGTTTAGCCAGGTTGGACAACTTTCTCTTCGAGGAGTAGCTTGATTGTCGACTGGCAATGGAGGCGGAAGTTGATGTCGGTCGTGCGCTGTCAGCCGTTGGACCTGCTTCCGCTGCGACCGTGGTGGATCCGGACTTTCAGTTCTTGGCCTTATCTTGAGCCCCCACAGATGAGGCACCCTCACAGGACATAGAATAACGCTCCTCTGACCGACCGGCCTTGGGTGAACCATGCCCCTGGTCGGAGCACGGGGCAGAGGCCTTGACGTTCAGCCGCACCGCCAGTCTACTGTGTCTGTCCTTTGTCTTCTTGGAGAAGCTGCAGCATATCTTGCAATCTCGTTCCTTGTGGTCCAAATGGAGGCAGTTGAGACATTGCAGGTGCTTGTCCTCCACAAACACAAAGAACTGGAAGAGGGACAGACCTTTCTCCTCCTCAGTCATAGTCCAAGGCCCCGAAGTGGGCCCGAAGGCCTTCTGGGAACTTCAACGTTCTTCGCCCTCGAGGGGCGCTGAAATTCACCGACAATGGATCCCCGCTGTCAGCAGATGGAGAGACGAGCACATAGGCTCTTTCCGCGAAAAAAAATACAGAAGTAGCTCGCAGAGAAAAACTTGCAGACCCCTTTCTCCCCAAACACTGAAGCGTGCAGTAAAAATATGAAGATGGCTGCCACAGGAGGGGTTGGGGAGGGGACTGTCATTGGATGCGGGCAGTATGACCCATAGGACAGTGATTGGTGAGAGGAGAAATAAAGTTTGTAAGTGAAAGTGAAACTGTTTCTTTTTACTGACGATTACCAGCCTGACAACAGGGAATATTCATGAGCATGTGAATCCATGCCAAACCCCATGCACATGCTGGAGAATGTTCATTATCACGGTCCTAGTTGTACCAGTCCACATTCCCTGAACAATCGACCCAATCAAATTACCAAACATTCTCTCCCTCCCCAAATGATAACTTCATACAATTCCAAATTCTCCCATTTATGTGTCCCATTCCAATACCCATCCCTTTCATGAATAAAACATTTTTTGTACTATAAATATCTTGTATATCATTTTCATATATTTTTTTTAAAAAACCAATTGAAAGTCTACTAACTAAAGAAATGTTTAGGGGTCCGGTGTCACAACCAATAGTCGCAGACGTAGAGCCCAGTCCGGCGTTATGCGGACATACCTTTACATGCGCCCCGCAGCTCCCGCTGCCATGGTTCACGAACGTCGTGTCATCGGGAACAGGCTCAAATGACCATACGCGTACGACATGACGACGTGTTCGCAAACGTGTCCCGCGCTTTATGAACTTCAAAACTGCACATTTGGCTGATCTAGTGAGTTTCAAGTGAAAACTGACATTCCACACGTTCTAGCCTCATTAACACTTTAATCAACTTACTACACTGTTTTCCACTCACTACAAGTTAACGAATGTCAAGCGTCATTGCAGACCCCCGAACACTGTCACGTAACCGGGGTGAGGTGGGGTGACGTGTGCACCGCGAGGACGTGTCCGTGAACGGGCCTGTGCTTCCCGGGAACTTTGAAACCAGAAGAAGTTTTGAGGTAAAAATGTACCCTTCTACAGCTTTCAAAACTATTGCCACAACTACTTAAAGAGATGATGACCTGCAAGTCGCGCTACCTCCTGAAACTAACTGATATTTAATATTTGACAAGTCTTGATTAACAATTCATAAGTCCATGTATAGGTGAGTTTTATTAACACTCAATCAGCCAACACGTGTTTCGACGTATACGTTGTTTTCAAGGCTGATAATATTTTAAACATTAACAAATGATGTTGTAATTTACACATTGGTGTTGTGGGTAATAATATTACAGTTTGTCCAAGAGTATATCAGAATATTTCACAGCGTTATTGTTTGTATCATACAGGTAAGATGAAATTCACATACCAAATTCGTAGACATCAATGTGATTTATTGCAGGAAAATGGAAAGAGGGAACATTAAGGACAGTACGTTAATAAAGCTGATTATGAATGGTATTGTACAATCATGCAAAACTTGTATGGACAGCACCTCAAAGAGACACCAGTACAAATCACCCTATAGTGGGATGCATAATTGATATTTGTGTTCCCAATTTGGAATAGTGATTGTACCAGTGCTGGATTTTGATTGTTGTAAGTAATAATGTGTGAATTAATAATTGGGGACCGGGTAAAAGGGGAAAATATTACAATAAAAGCTTCTCACCTAGTTCCTTCTGTGTCTATATTAGTAACGCCCTGTCATGCTTTACATATAGTTGACCATCCATAAAGTATTCTTACCCATGGAATACTTTCAGTATAATGATTTCCCTGTAAAAAGTAGTACAAAGTGTATATCACTATAATGTTTGTTGTGTGTGTAAGTTTTTGCGCCATTCTTTTGTTTCTAATGTTTAAAAGTTCAGAAAAAATGCTCACCCACTGATAGATAAATTTGGTCTTGGCGCTTCGGATAGCAAGATGAACGAAGTCCATACAGTAGGTTATGCTGTTGCAGAAATATGTGCAGTTCCTACCATGTAAGTTAAGAAACACAATTGAAGAACGAACAATTTCTGGTTTGCGCTTCTAAATTGAATTAATTAACTCAAAGAGACACTTACCTAGTCTTGTGTTAAATCCCTGGTCTGTAAAATGTACGGGCATCAAAGACAGAACCTCCGTTCGATGCGGTTTTATATACTGTTTGTTACGAGGCTGAGCGGCGCGCGAAAACGCGTAGCCGCGCATGCGTGAACGTGAAACGCTACTCTTATGCGCATACTCTAGTTTGTCCCAATAGCATTATGCTTCTGCACATGCAGTCGGAGTCTGAATTCTAGTGTCTGGTATTTGGCTCATGCGCGTAACTTTCCATGTTCATGTTGACTAAAAGTTGATCCAATTAATTTTATTAATGTGCTTTTGTATCGTCATTACGATATTGTTAAGAGTATTAACAATATTCATATTCACATTAGTTGCCACAGAAGAAAAAAAAATAGTCTGATACTAGATCACCTTATGTATTCAATGATATATTGAGAGCCAATTCATTATCAATGTGTGATGTCACTGAGTGTGCGACCCAAAACAGAGCAGTGCATACTACATTAACTGCCGTAAATCGGTTAAAGAGCACCATATTGCATACTAACAAATCTCCATGCTGAGTGAAACCATCAATCATCAACCTTCCGAAAATATAAGTCTCAGTCTTGACTTCCTTAGTACATTGCTATATGTGTTGCCAAATATATCCACATGACTATTCCCAGATGAATTCCGACATTGAATATCCAAATTACTCCACTTTTATCAATTCAGCCTCAAGGTGCTTAAAATGCACACTTATCTTTGATCTTCTAAATTATGAATCATCTTCATAACTACATGATGCATAGTTGGCCAATACTGGAAAGAATGTACTTACAAAAAGAAAAAAGTATTCACAAAAACATGCATCTCATGGTCAGTGTTGAGACCTATGTGTATACAACAATATGGGATACATTACTCACCGTAATCGTATTTCTGATGCTTGTATCTGCTTAGATTCACATGCTGTGCATTGGCCGACATCTAGTGGAAGCTGCGGGGTATTAGTTTGTTTTTCAAAACTCAAAAATGGGCGTCGACACAGGGCGTGCCAGTAATACTATCCCTAGTGTGACGTCCACTGTACCCATGATCCCTCACGCTTCTAGCACCCTCAGATTGTATTTTTTTCTGGCATGAGGAGTAGCGCGAGTACAGATAATCCAAGCAGATGGCTAGAAAGGTAAGACTACAAGCATCCATGCGCCTTCTCTCAGAGGGGAGGAAGGGTGGGTCGCATGTGAATCTAAGCAGATACAAGCATCAGAAATACGATTACGGTGAGTAATGTATCCCTTCTGAGGCTTGTGGAATCTGCTTAGATCACATGCTGTGCATAGATTAGCGAGCAGTACCTGAAGGAGGTGGGATGTGAGATGGGTCATAAGCAAATAAATGTCTTAGAACCGCTTGTCCCACTTGTGTATCTGTCTTGGAATGGATGTCAATGCAGTAGTGCTGAGTAAAAGTGTGAATAGAGCTCCAAGTAGCTGCTTTGCAAATGGTGTCAAGGGGTACATTTGCAATGAAAGCCAGATTGGCCCCAATGCCTCTTGTAGAGTGGGCTCTTGGCGTGAAAGGCAGAGTTTTTTCAGAAAGGGAGTAACACAGCTGGATACAGTTAATAATCCACTTCGAGATGGCACCTTTAGAGACGCGATCCCCCTCTCTGCCTGTAGCTACGGAGACAAACAGTTGGTCTGTTTTCCTTAGCGGTCTGGTCTTGTTTACATAGTAGAGGACCGCCCTACGCACATCTAGGGTGTGTAGTTTCACCTCAGCCGAGCTTTGCGGATCTTGGAAGAAAGCCGGAAGTTCGATTGACTGGTTCATGTGGAATATGGAAATAAACTTAGGTGAGAACCTAGGGTGTGTGCGTAAAACCAGTTTATCTTTATGGAGAGTAAAGAAGGGATCTTGCACTGACAGAGCCTGAATTTCACCGACCCTTCTTATAGATGTAATTGCTACTAAGAAGGCCGTCTTATAAGTCAGGTGTTTGAGACTGCTTTTATGCATGGGCTCGAATGGGAGGCCCATCAGTTTAGATAGCACCACGTTAATGTCCCATCCTGGTGGAGGGTTTGAAATAGGAGGGTGAAGTCTTTTTACTCCTTCCATGAAGGCTTGAACTACTGGTACTTTCCACCACGACACCTTGTTATGGGAAGTGGTGTATGCCGACAGAGCTGCCAGGTGTACCTTCAGTGAGTTAAAACCAGTCCTGCATCCAGCAGGTGGAGCACGTATGTAACAATAGGGGAAGGAGTGCAATCAACTGGGTTGATTGGTTTATTCTGGCACCAGATAACGAATCTCTTCCATTTGTCAAAGTAGCAGTGCCTCGTATTTGGCTTCCTAGATTCTTTTAGGATGTCCATACACCTCTGTGGTAAATTGAGATGTCCGAACTATATGACCTCAGGAGCCCTGCTGCCAGGTTCATTGAGTTGGGTTGAGGATGCACTGTTTGACCTTGGTGCTGGGACAGTAGGTTGTACCAGGCCGGAAGTTTGATGGGTTCGCACACCGCTAATCTGCGTAAGTGTGGGAACCACGGTTGTCTCGCCCACATGGGAGCAATCAGGACGAGCGTCATCAATTCTGTTCATCTTGTTGACCACGTTCCTGGAGAGGAGTTGGTGGAAAAGCGTACGCAAACATTCCTGACCAGTTCATCCACAGGGCGTTGCCCCTGGGAGTCTGGTTGGGGGAACCTGGATGCAAATCCTGGGCATTGTCCGTTTTCACTTGTGGCGAATAGGTCTATAGTGGGGAAACCCCACTGAGAGAAGATATCTTCTACGACTTCTCTGTGTAGACACCATTCGTGTTCCTCTGGGAGGGGGGTCTCTGCTCAGAGCATCCGCTAGAGAATTGAGATCCCCTGGAACATGTTGCGATGACAGGAAGATGTTCCGTCTCAGTGCCCATATCCAAATTTTCTGGGCAAGCTTGGACAGATTTGGCGAACGAGTCCCTCCTTGCTTGTTCAGGAAGAACATGGCTGTTGTGCTGTCCGTCCGGATTTGCACCGACAGATTTAGCAGGTAGGGCTCGAACGCTTGAAGCGCTCTGAATACTGCCAGAAGCTCTAGCAGGTTGATGTGATTTTTGGCCACTGAGTGAGACCAGAGACCCTGAGCTGTGTGGTGGAGATGGTGAGCCCCCCACCCTGTCAGGCATGCATCAGTTGGAACTACCGCCTGTATCTCGGGATCGTTAAAGGGTTTCCCCTTGGACAGATTTTCTCTTGTCCACCAGTGAAGGCTTTGTACAAGTGTTGGCGAAACGACCACTAGATCTTCCCACTGACCACTTGTCTGAGACCACTGTTTCGCCAACCATTCCTGCATGGGACGCATGCGCAGGCTCGCGTGGGGGACCAGGTAAATACATGATGCCATCATGCCCAGCAAACGCATTGCTTTGCGTACCGTTATCTGGCAACCAGACTGATATTGCGGAATTTGCAGCAGTATATTCCGAATTCTTTCCTCGGAAGGAAAGGTCAACCCCTCTTGAGTGTCTAGGATAGCTTCTAGGAACTGTTTGGAGGTGCTTGGCACCAGACTTGACTTTTTCTCGTTTATTGAGAAGCCAAATTCGAAGAGGAGGTTGATTGTTCTTTGAAAGTTTGTTCTGCAAATTACTGGGGTCTCCCCCGTGATGAGCCAGTCGTCCAGGTAAGGGTACACCGGGATTCCCTCCCTGCGTAGGTGTGCTGCCACCACCACCGGTACCTTGGTGAATACTCTTGGAGCCAAAGCTATCCCGAAGGGCAGTACCTTGAACTGGTAGTGCCGACTGTCCACCTTGAAGCGCAAGTACTTTCTGTGCGCTGGGAACATGGAAATATGAAAATAGGCATCTTTCATGTCCAATGTTGCCATGTAATCCCCCTTTTTTTATGAGGGGGATTACCTCCTGGAGAGTAGTCATGCAAAACTTTTGGGGCTTGACATACTTGTTTGCAGGCCCTAAGTCCAATACTGGGCACATTGTTAAATCTTTTTTGGCACAAGGAAGTAAGTTGAATAAATACCCTTGTTTACCTTGTGTCCCGGGACGAGCTCTATCGCGTCCTTTGCTAGCAGATTGACGATCTCCATGAGGAGGATCTTCTGGTGGTCCAAAGAATGTATTTTTTGTCATGGAGGATGGTTTCGGGGACGCTCTAACAGTTCTATGCAGTAACCTGCGGACACTGTGGACAGCACCCATCTGTCTGATGTGATCCTTTCCCAAGCTTGGGTGAAGTTGGAAATGCGTCCCCCTACTGGGGTTGCGCGAGAAGGGACCCTGAACGGAGCGTCACTGTTTTGGTGGAGGCGTGCCGCCTCCTCTACTGGGGCTGCCTCTACCTTTACCACGTCCTCTTATTACCCCTGCCGTAACCCTGGGTAACTGTTGGTTATTATTGTTCCACGGTGTACCCTGCCCCTGGGAATAGTTAGATCCTCTCTGGGAATTTTGGCCGCGTGGGCGACGAAAATTGCCATTCCCTCTCCGATTAGGGGGTTTATTGGTTAGTTGGCCTAGGGATTGGAGTGTCTCATACTCGTCCTTGGCATTTTTCAGCGCGTCCTCGACCGCCTTACCAAACAGATCCGGCTCCACCGGTTCATCTAACAATGATGCTTGGGTTTCAGCTTTGAATCCAGACTGCCATAACAAAGCGTGTCTCTTGATAACAGTTCCTTCTGCTATCAATCTGCCGGCGTTATCCGCGGCATCAAAGGTTGCTTTCAAAATGCAACCGGACACGGCTCTTCCCTCTGCCGAAACTCGTGCCAACTGGCTCTTTAAGGGTTCAGGGGCGGAGTCTATGAGTGCCGCAACTTCTTCCCACTGATGGCAGTTGTAGCTGGCCAACAAGGTGGTGGAGTTGGCAATCCAAGTGGAGGCTACTTTCCGGCCCAAACCATACAGTTTCTTGCTCTCCTTGTCGGGGGGAGCTTCGGACGATGACAAGGGTGTTCCAGCCCTCTTAGGGTGTTTGTAACAACCAGGGAGTCTGGCTTCAGATGTCCCCTTATATACAGTGGGTTTGATTGGGCTGCCCTGAAAAGTTTCTCAATCCTGGGGTTCACTGCCCTGGTGAGGTTAGGATTTACAAGTGAAGGGTCTATTCTTCTCTGAATAGACTTAAGGATAGGGATGGCCTGAGCAACAGGCCTCCTTTCTCCCACTAACTCTTCGGCAAAGTCCCTCTCCTCTTGAGCACCATGGGTGTCAATGTGGAAATGTTCTGCCGCTCGGGGCAGAACTTCATTCAGGAGAGGTTGGTTGTCGACAGGGGAGTCGATAACCGGGGGTTCCTTCTCTACCGGGGAATCTACTCTGTAGGTTTCAGGGTCTTCCTCTTCTTGGTCCTCATCATCCCCATAGTAGCCCGTACCAGTTTGCTCTTCCATCATGCCCAAATCTGGATCCTCACAAAAGGATGTCTCTCCTTGATACTGAGAGTAGGGCTGTACATACAAGGGGTCCGAAGACTGTGTTGGTGTTTCATACCGGGACTTTTTACCTGGAGGTATTGATCCTTAGAGCCTGAGGGTGCTGACCCGTCGGGAGTATAAGAGAGAAAGTGTTCAGGGTTTTGTGTGTAAAAATCTGGCAATGATGACATCCTTGACATGACTATGTCATCACTAGACCATTTTCTAGAACTGGGAATGACTTTTTGGAAGTTTCTCTGATTTATCCTGACTAGACTTGCTGGTCTGAGCAGGGGTCTTTGTGATAGCAGAAGACTTGGACCGGTCTGTTTATGAGGAGTGGAAAGAGGCCGAGGCTGCTTCCTTTGTTGTTTTTCCCCCTCCCCGTGAGTGGAAGAGTGTTTTCCCTGCTTTTTCTCTCCCTCGGAGCCTTTTGACGCCTGGCGTCGAGGTTCGTGGGTAGTGTCCCTATCCTTCGAACGTGGAGGTAGGGGCTGGAAGTCGGCTTCGTCCTCAGACGTTACTTCCGTTACTTTGGGGAGCGAGGCACTCTTGGCAACAGTGGATGATTGCCTGGAGTCATGTGGCGATCTAGATCGAGAACACCCAGAAGACGCCGATTCGGACCGTTCTCTATGTGCCTCTTTCCGAGAACTCGACGTGCGCGTCGAGTCCCGGTTGGACTTCATGTGTTTTGTGGAAGTGCTGTGGGAAGCGCTTGTGTCGCCGGGGGTCTTCCCCATAGCCGCCCTGCCGGACGACCTTCCGAGGTCACGAACTTGCGCTCGGCTGTCTTTAGACGCCATATTGCCCTCGCCGTCCGAAAGCATGGCGTTGCTGCCATCGCTGAAGGCGCCCTCCGCTGCCATGGCCTCCTGACGCCTGGCGTGGTGGGCCCAACGCTTGATCAAATGGTCCTTAAGTGTTTTTGGTTTAAACCTACTACACGCTCTGCAGTTCGCCTCGGGGTGGGCCCTCGGCAAGCAGAGATTGCACATGACATGCCTGTCGACCCAAGGGTACTTGCGGTTGCACTTGGGGCAGAATTGGAAAGGGGTACCCTCCAAACGCACCTTGTGGCAGCAGGCTGGTAAGAGTAGGAATATATAAGCATGTACCAATATACCAAAAGACTGTAGAGTAGGTCAACCCCCCCACTCTCCCTACTTGCAGGGCCGAGGCCAGAGGCCTTCCGAGGCCCAAATCCGTCATGCAGCTGTCGACGGTCGAATTCTTCTCCGGGCCGGCGTCGAGTGTGGAAGTTCGATGACTCTACGTTGGGGTGGAGAAATGGGTAAATATAACAATATTTAGCAAAAGTATGGCTAATACTAGGGAACTCCGCGAAATGCTTCCGACCAGTATGGCGGAAAAAAACAATCTGAGGCTCCTAGACGCGTGAGGGATCATGGGTTCAGTGGACGTCACAGTAGGGATAGTATTACTGGCACACCCTGTGTCGACGCCCATTTTCGAGTTTCGAAAAACAAACTAATACTCCGCAGCGTCCACTAGATGTCGGCCTATGCACAGCATGTGATCTAAGCAGATTCCACAAGCCTCAGAAAGATATATACATTTAGCCTCCATTTGTCTAAGTTTGAGACTGATGTCTCCCCCCTCTTTTGCCCGGCTTGACTTTCTTGAGTCCAATAAAGCGAATATCATCCTTATTGTCTGTTTGATGCTTAGTCTGCCAATGAATGGCTAGGGGCAGTCTTGGATCCTGACTAGCAAGACTGGCCAAATGTTCACATATTCTGAAAAGTAGCTGTCTAATAGTAAACCCTATATAAATCTTATCACACACACATTTTAATGCATAAACATCATGAGTACTTCTGCAGTTAATGAAATCTTTGATCTGGATATTGTTGCCATTAATGACTGTTGTACGGCATTGCAGTCTGCATGTTTGCACATAAAACAGGTTGCACATTTGTGGAAACCGGTTGGAGGGCAACCAGGTGGTACTGACTCTTGACATAATGTTCTGAATCTATAGAAATTGATTGATTTTGTCCCGAATGGTCGCTGATTTGGTAAATATGAATTTGGGTTTGTCTGCCAAATAAGGTCTAATGTCTTTGTCTGGCAATAGTATGTTCCAATGTCTATGTAGCAAATTGTACATGGACTTAGAATCCATCGAATATTGAGTGATAACATCCACTGTTCTTTGGTTATTAACTTCATGTTTGTCAGACTGCAGTATGGTAATTCTGGCCAATGTGTGATATTTATTTAGACTTCTCTTAATGTTATCTTAAGAAGAACCTCTTTGGTGGAACCGGGTTGATAGGAGCTCACATTCTCGTTTAGTCATCATCCCTGTCGCAGTTCCTACGGGCCCTGTAAAATTCCCCATTTGGAGTATTTTGAATGGTCGATGAGCGATGGCAACTAGAAGAGTGAAGGGTAGAGTTAGCCTCAGATGGTTTGCGAAAAGTCTTAGTATTGATAATCCCATCCACCATTTATTTTTTGCCTAAGATTCACAAGTCTTCTGATCATTTATCAGATGTGAGGCCTATCGTGAGCGGGATAGGCTGGGCTACCGAAGGTCTATCAAAATATTTAGATAATGCAGTTGCTGCGGTCAAGTAGCATGAAAAACACAGTTCCCCTACCTTAGATTTAAGGCTATGACAAAATTTCCCCGAACTACCTGCCGCTCCGTATCTGCGGTTAGTGCCCCTTCCCTCACTTCCCTCCACCACTTGACTTGCTTTGCTCTCCTGGAAAAAAGACAAAATGACCAAATCAAAAAACACCAAAAAAGGTTCCTTTGCAAGCCACCTTTTTTTATAGACCATCTGCTTTACAATTTTCAGTTACAATGTTGTACTATGCTAACGGATAGAATGGATAATTGTATACTAGCAAAAAAGTCTAACAATGTTCTGACCAAAATACTGTTCTCTAGCATACAATGTGGCATTAAGCCCACGTTCCAAGGGCTGCAATGGGGGGACACAACCCGGCAGCACAAGTTAACGGCCACAGCGAAGCAAGGACCATTAACAAGGGCTCCAGGCCTTTACTCGCCCATTCCAACACTTGGGGCTTAAGGCCATTGGCACCCCAGATTACCAAAGCAGTAACCCAGGGTGCTTAAAAATAGAAGTACTTTCAGTCGTTCAACTGGATGCTTTTTGCATCCCGTTCAAGGACTAAAAATATTATCTTAAGATAGCTACCAAAGAAAAGGAAAGCGGGGCTCAGTACAGAGCCCCTCTTCCATTTCCAAAAAGACACCAGTGGGAATCCAAAGATGTCTGACTTGTGTGAATGGCCCTAGAATGTATTACCCACAAGGTCCAGCAAAGTTGAAAATGTCAGGAAAAAATAAAAAAAAATAAAAAAATTATCAGACATTTGCCACCGAACATGCCCTACCTTCCCACATTCCCAAAGGTGTCCCGACGAAAACGATACCTCACATGCATGGGTGCCCAGCCAGACCTCCAAGATAGCCGGTTCTGCTGCCCCCAGCCTTGGGCACCTGTCTCCAATTTGGATACACTGTCCCCAAAGCCCAGCGGTGGTCCCAGGGAGCCCCGGCAGGGTCTCTATTCCTCCCCCGAGGGAAAAGCTGTAACGCAGCCAAGCCAGCGCTCTAGCATGGCCGGGAATGCTGCCCCCGGCCTTGGGCGTCTGCCTCCCACATCGGTCGACCGACATCCAGCTCAGCGGCAGTCGCAGGGTCCCCATCTCACCCCAATGGGAAAAGCTCTAATGTGGCACAGCAAGAGATCTAGGACGGGCAGGGACACTGCGCCAAGCAACGGGCAAAACAGGGGGGTAGGATTCCTGAGGGGGGTGGCCCTACAGGTCTAGGGGGGGCCCTAATGCCCCCAAGTGTGCCTCTGGCAAAATTGTCCAATGTTATGCCTTCCTCGGGGGGCAAATGGGTGCAAAACAGCACCCATCTGCCCAACAAAGAAGACAAAACATTGTGCCTTTTTTAAAGAGTATTTTTGGTGTGGTTGGGAGGCTGTTTGGCCTGGTGGGGGGCCCCCTCTTCCAAAATCAATGTCCTGGTGGTCATTTCTAGTCGAGGATTGAATGATCCTCGGCCAGCATTCTTCTTGAGTGAGCGCTCATTGGAAAGGAGAGAGACTCCTCTTTATAACAATTCTCACTCAAGGAGATCGGGCTGAAAATGCTCTTGCAGCACGCAAAAGCGTGTCTGCGAAGTTTACATGCTGAAGCCTTTCGGATTCAGCATGTAAATTTGATTTTCTGATGACGCCGGCACAATGAGAGTGCGCAGCCTTCATCACGGCTGCCCGCCGACCCCCAAGCACGGAACGCAAGGTCTTTCCCTTCACAGCCTTGGGGACAGGAGTGCAGCAGCAGGGCGGATGATCCGCCCCATCCAGCAGTGAGTAGTGCGGAGGATGAACTATCTCGTCCTCCGCACTGTGATCATAGTGCGGAGGATGAGATAGCCCGTCCTCTGCACTTAAGGAGTTAAAGGATACAATGTTGGAAAAACAAATGCAACCCATACTGCATATCAGCTCCACAGGTAAACTAGAAGTGCCCAGCATGACACTCCCTATATGTTAACAAGAAACAGCACAACAAAATAGTTTACACAAAATCTCAAACAAAGCGGGATTACAAAAAGTATTACCTGTCTTTAAAGTGCAAAGTATTTTTAAAAACGTAACCTTGATGTAGAACAAGGTTTAGTCAATGGAGCAATTGTTACTGTTGTTGGCTTCCAAACATATGTCTGCCAGTCAAAAGCAAAGGGTACAGAATGTCAGAACATGTCAGGACTCACATCAAAGGTGAGGTCAAGAAGATGCTTGATCTCAGGTTAATAGAGCCCTCTACTAGTCCATGGTCTAGCCCAGTTGTGTTAGGACCAAAGGCAGGATCCAAGGAATTGAGATTCTGTGTGGACTATAGAGCTCTTAATGCAGTCACAAAGACTGATGCCCACCCTTTGTCAAGGACAGATGAGTTGGTGGATAGGCTTGGCGCAGCCAAGTACCTCAGCACATTCGACCTTACGTCAGGCTATTGGCAAATAGCCCTGACAGACCATGCCAAGGAGAAAACTGCATTTTCTACCCCGTTGGCTTATACCAATTCAAGGTTATGCCTTTTGGGCTGAAAAATGCACCTGCTACATTCCAAAGGATGGTAAACCAAGTTCTAGCTGGGATGGAGGACTTCTGCATGGCATACTTGGATGACATTGCAGTGTTCAGCCACTCCTGGGAGGAACATGTGAACCACCTGGGACATGTTTTGCAGGCTCTTGAACAGGCCCATCTGACCATCAAGGCAAGTAAATGCCAGATAGAACAGAGTAAAGTGGTCTACCTTGGGCATGAGGTAGGAAGTGGAGAAATAAGGCCTTTGCTCAGCAAAATTGAAGCTGTGCAAAATTGGACAACACCTACTACTCAGACCCAGGTGAGAGCCTTCCTAGGCCTCACTGGGTATTACAGGAATTTCATTGAGAACTATGGGACCATAGCTTCTCCACTGAATGTAATCTCCTCTCCAAAATTCCCTAAGAAGGTCAAATGGAATGAGGAGTGCAATCAGGCATTTGAAAGCCTGAAGAAAGCTCTTTGCCAAGCTCCAGTACTGAGAGCTCCTGACTACCTGCAAACTTTCATTGTACAAACTGATGCTTCGAATGTAGGTATAGGTGCAGTCCTAAGCCAACTGGATGAGAAGGGTAGGGAGCACCCTATTTGCTTCATCAGCCGTAAGATGAAGGATCCTGAAACAAGGTGGGCAACAATTGAAAGAGAATGTTTTGCTATTGTGTGGGCACTGAAGAAGTTTAGGCCATACTTGTATGGTTCTACTTTTGTCATTCAGAGTGACCACCAACCCTTGAGATGGTTAATGCAAATGAAGGGAGAAAATCCAAAACTATTGAGATGGTCAATCTGCCTGCAAGGGTTTGATTTCACCATTGAGCACAGGTCAGGGTGTCACCACCAAAATGCTGATGGTCTCTCTAGGATGTATATCATCAACTAGAGATATGAGATTCATCCAGGAGTGTATTAAATCCTCCTGTCCCTTAGTCTGGGGGGGGGGGGGGGCGAGTGTTAGGGAGAATTCTCTGTTTAGGCTGAATTTCCTAACCTAGCGAGTCCCCCAGCAGCTTTGCTGGATTTTTGGGGTTTATTTTTTTCTCCTGCCAAGAGTGAGACTCTTTTACCCTCACTCTTGGACATGATTTGAGTGTGTTTTTGACTCTAGATGTGTTTAATGGGCTATGGGGTCTTTTACTCCATAGGGCTTCATGTGTTTTTGTGATGTGTGTTACACAGCACCCTCAGTGCAGTACCACAGGGGTGTCATAGTGACCCCCCAACATAGACTCCATACCCTGGGACTGACTACTGTCTCCCAGGGCATGTAAAGTCACCATTGACTTTACTAGTCTCAAATTCTGAACAGAACCAGTACAAACCATCATATTGGGGTCTGTTAGTCGAGGGGGGACGTCTCCGCCCCCCCCCGATCGAGTTTTGGCTGGTGGCAGTGGATACTACTTTTTATATTCAACCGCGAATATATCCCTATGGGATTTTCCCATTGTTCGAGGCTACTACCATTAATTATTTAATTCCTACAGCCTCGAACATACCGCCGGTTTATTTATTTAATATTAATTCGCCGGTTGGTATTTTTTGCCAGAACTCGATTCTAAAATGGCGTTTGTTTTCTCTTCTGTGACTCCAACCCAAGTCAAGCCCTTTGTTCCACTTTTTGGCGGGCTTCTCCACAGAAGCCCTCCAAAGTGGGGTCACTCTGTCTGGGGTACTTAGGAGGGGTGGAGGGGGATTTAGGCACCCTGGACTGAGTTGCCTAGGCAACTCAAGTCACACTCTGTCCTGATTGGCCCAAGTGGTGAGCCGGCCGGCTCACCACTTAACATGTTTGAGTGACAGCTAGGCTGAGTGAATGGGGGTTTTCTGCATAAAAGCAGGGCTTTGGGGACTGGAACTTCAGAAGTCGCCACAGGACCTAAAGAATCCGAGGAGGGCGAAGCAGAGCCGACCTGCAACGACGACACCACCGGTGGAGCCCTGCTGAACCGTCTCACCACTTTTCCTGACGACAGAGGAGATCTCCTGCCGGAGTCTCTTCTTCCTTTGACTGGTGGGGATAACCAGTTTCACCTTATTTTCGCCTTCCTGGAGCATCTTGTGGCCGCCTTGCCTGTGCCAAGCACCCCAGCAAATGGCTTGTTCACAAATGGGTAGTGTCATACCGTGCACATCCAGTTTGTCTAGAGAGCAACTTTGAACTATTGGTTGCATTTCTTTTTTCAACATTGTTTCATTGAATTGTGCACTGCTTACAAGAGTTGGCATCAAGGACAAACAGTTAACATTTTTGTGTGCTAATTGTTCCATGACATCAGTGGCACATGAGTTATGGCCGTGTAGGTCATGGATGCGTCTGGTATTCAAGATACTCTGTGCTTCTTTAGATAGAACACCAATCCGAATACTTTCCAAAATGTTGGTATAGGTGAGGTCTGTAGACTGACGCATGTTTTCAGTCAATTCTTTCCATTGGAAATGTTGCCATGGATTGACATTTCCTATGCTGCCAATAATTTTAGGGCATAGTTTGTGCCCTAAGGTTTTAAAAATAGGTTCACCTTTAACTGGTGTTAATTGAAGAAGATCTCCAAAAACAATGTGTTTTCCTCCAAACAGCTCTTTGTAGTCTGTTTTGAGGACCTCTTGTAATCTGAGGTGAACCAAAGCCAACATTAGGTTGGAGACCATGCTCGCCTCACCTATTAGAAGCATTTTCATTTGTTTCAAAACTCTACGTAGTTCTATTGCAGCTTCTGGAGAAAGTTTATAGTAGTCTGATTTGTTTTGGTGCTCTACTGGAAGGAGTAGTAATCAGTGTAAAGTGACACTGCTTATGTTGTAGGCAGCTAAACCTGCCTACAACATAAGTTAAGGGACAGTTACAACAGCTGACAGTTTGTCAATTGTTGGACGAACTTGCTAATTTTTATTAAGAATGTTTTCCCTGAACCAGCTTGACCACTCACATAGCAGTATAGGTTTGTAGTCTTGGCAGGTACAAGTTTCAGTTTCGTGCTGCAAACCATGTTCAATTTGTTTTGTTATTTCTAGGAAAATGCTATGCTGTTCATTGTTTAATTGTGATTGGAGTATAGCAAAGTCTTCTGTAGACTCTTGATACTGGTACATGGCGTTTTCTACTTCAGTCATGGCTAACTCAGCCTCATTTGTTATGAGTGGTTGTCCAAGTGGTTCTTTGCTTCCTTTTAGAGAAGGTTAACTGCTGTCAGGAGTGTCTATATTTAGTTGTGCTTGGAGTTGTTCTTGTTGCTGTTCATTGTCTAACATTGTTTTGTATTGCGAAACGTTTTTCTGTTATAGTGCTTGCATTTGCTTTGAAAGCATCTTCATAGGAGACATGGGTATCCAATAAATCTTTTCTCCAGGTTTAAAAAGTTGTAGCAGAGACATGTAATACAGTTCTTTATGTTGAGCAGTTTTAATGACAATTTCATATGATCAAGCTTCGTTTGGTAAGTTTCACTTGGCTGCCTTCACAATTTTTGACTTTTTATCTATCTTTCTTCTCACCTGGTATAGTATTATTTGTGAAGTTTTGGGCTATGTGGTATAGACACATTGTTTCCAAGGTGGTACTCCTGTTTGGGTAGTATGTGTCTAGTCAATTGTTTTTCAAAATGCCTTGGCTGTTGGGATCATTTGTGGCTATTATTTCTATGTCTTCATAGGATTTCAGAATTCTTTCTGGATTTAGCAGGACCAAGGCTTAGCCACACTATGTTTTCAGATTTTCCATACAAGGCAGTACCGGTTAAACCGTCTGCGGCTTCGTAGCAGCCACATTCTCTACGGGAGAGCATTTTTTATGCCTAAGCTCTACAATTTCTGTGACAGTGTTGACAGGTCTTTGAGCTCTGTTTTTTCTGCTTTGGTTAAGTAGGTTGTGACATATCATGCAACTGCAGTGGAATTGTCTGCAATATATTGCACATCTATATTTGCATTCCATAGGATGGCAATGAATGCATTGTAATCATTGATCCTTCTGTTCTTTTTATGCAGTATGTGTTCTTAGGTGATTTAACTTTGACACTATGTCTAACTGACGACATGAGGTTGTTCACTTGACCCGTTGTTTTAACTGGTCTAGGGAAACCAAAGCGACTTTTGATGTAGTATTTCCCTTTGTTTTTATAATTGCGCCTACAATAATTCCCACACTTGTGCCCTTGAAATTGTAACATTTGTGCATGTATGTCACTATGTGTAATTTGTGAAGGGATTTCACAAGTGACATATTTCTGAATGAACTACAAAACAGTGGCATCAATGTCGTAACCAAATTTAGGAGCATCTTTAATCCACAAAAGCATATGGATGCGTGGTGCTCCTCTGGCTTAGTATTCTTTTCTCCAAAAGAAGTGTTGCACTTCTCCCAGGGGAGGCACTGTTTTATTAAAAATGAAGTGTAGCATGGCAATAAAGCGATGATGGCAATATCTCGATACATTTACAGGATCTAGAGAGCAGAGTTCTCCTGGTGTTTTATATCTATATTTGCTTTCTTTGCTATGCGTAGGAAATCGTGCAAATCTTCCCATGCATATTCTACACAACTTAATGTCACAAACCATGTGATATATGATATGATATTTATAACGCGCCTATACACAAGTGTTTTAAGGCGCGACAAGGCAAGGGGGGGACAAGGGGAGGACAGACAACGATCCTACTAGGCCAGGTGTCATTCAGATCGCGCAAGTGCATGGGAAAGGGGGAAAGGAAAGTGAGCAGGGGGAAGGGAGTGGGGAAAGTGCAGTACATGGGAAGTGGAATATATAAGACACGTAAAACAGCCAGCTGATGGCAAGTGCAAGGAAGTGCAGTCCTAAGTGCTGGTAGGGGGACTGAAGGGATGCAGATAAACGGTCCCCAAGTGCAGGGGTTGCCAGGGAGGCAGTGCAGGTGGGTAATTGAAGGGGTGTGGGCCAGAGATCAGAAAGGGTGGCCAGTTAACCAGTGCAATTTCAGTCAGGAATTCAGCAAGGGAGGGGAAGAGAGAAAGCAGAAGCAAAGAGGAAGGTTTTGAGGTGTTTCCAGAACCGGAGATGGTTCTCCTCGAGTTTCAGGGAGGCAGGAAGGCTGTTCCAGAGAGAGGCCCCTGCCGAAGAGAGTGATCTGCCACCAACTAGTTGCTTGGAGAAGCTGACCCTAAGGGAGTTGGAGGCAGATGAGCAAAGAGCTCGAGAAGGAAGGTATTTAGGAAGAGAGAGTTGAAGGTATTGCGGCCCCAGACCGCAGTAGGCCTTGTGTACGATGCAGAGGGTTTTGAACTTAATCCTCGCAGCCACTGGGAGCCAGTGCAGAGATTACAGTCCTGGAGAGATACGATCCTTGGGCTTGAGGCCAAAGACCAGTCTCGCAGTCCTGTGCTGGATAAGTTGCATAGGGCGGAGAGTGGAGGCAGGCAGGTTTAGATAGAGGCTGTCAGTAGTCCAGCTTGGAGAGGACCAGGGCCTCTGGAGACATTGAGCTTCTGGGGGAAGGAGACGAAAGGAAGAATACCTCTAAGGAGGTGCAACTGGTAGTGTGACTTCTTAGAGACGTCAGATGTGAGGGGAGAAGCAGAGTGCAGAGTCGAAGATGACCCCGAGGTTTTTTGCCTTGCAGGTGGGAGGAGGGCCCAGAGAAGCCGGTCAGAGGGCTGCAGGGAAGGAGGGAGTGGGCGTGCCGATGAGTAGAATCTCAATCTTACTGGCATTAAGGTAGAGGTCGTTGGCGGCACACCATTCCTGGATGGCAGGCAGACATAGATGAGGGAAGGAGAGGAGGAGGCCGAGGGTAGCCTGAAAATGAGCTACGTGGGTGGGCCAAGGTTTATCATACACTTTACTTCTGCGTGTCGTCTGTACCACTATTCTTTTGTACCATGCATGTTTGCTAAAAAGTTTGTAATGCTCGACTGTAAAACTTAGTCTTTGTCTTGCACTTTTTTTAGTAATTATCTAGCAGACACAATTAAAAAATTGGTACCTGATTTTAATGTGTGTGCAACTCCATAGCATAGCGTTGCTAGTTCACTTTCAAAGAGAAGGTGGAATATGTATTCCACGTTTTGAATACATTTGTAAAGAGCGGTATTTTGATGCTGTTATTTGTGTGGGTCTTTCATCATACCTTCTTCCTTTTCCAGTCGGAAAGAGTAGAGGGAAGGCTTGTGCTTCTACACTTTTTTCCCATATGTTGATTGGCGATCCTTTGGATTGCCGCATTTGCCAGGTTTCCAGTGCATCATCTATGGTGTCTTTAGAGTGCAATGGGTGAATTGTATAATTGTCTAAAATATTGGATTCTGTCATAGTATCTAGAAGTTGAAATTGGCCAGTTTCTGATGGGTCTTGAATTATTCCGGTGGTTTCCCTGAGGTTTTCTTCAATGTCTATTTCTTTGTAGTATTCATTGTTCTCTTTTAGATATTGCAGGGCTTTTCTAACTTTGTTGGACCACTAGTTATTTTTGACTTTTGTAGGTACGCCATTTACTAGGATAATCAAAAATAGTTCTATTGGGCATTGCACTCGTAGAGTGTGTGTATTTTCTTCAAGATCAATAAACTACTTTGCCACAAAGGCCTATTAGTAATTCAAAGGGAGGTAGAAGGCGTATTATTGCTTGAAATGGGTGCACTGTTTGAATTATAATGCTCTCATACAAGTTAAGTTGTTGCAGTGGTTTTGGTAGTGGGAATAATTCCAAGTTATTAGTCATTGCACGTGAAGGTATTTGGTTGTCGTCAAGTTTTGCAGTACAGTATCTGCAAAGTATTGAGGGGTTATTAATTTCATATTTGTTTTCTGCTATAACAGAGACCCAATTGGAACCACTTGGAATCTTCATTGTCTTCTATTTTGTACATTAGGTCTACAGTTTGTGCTATTTTTATAAAAAAAAGTCCTCCAGCAACACACATGGATTGGTACTTCAGCAGATGTACTTTTAAACTTTAGTATTTCTTTTTTGTAAGGTTGCCATCTGTAAAGTTGCTGCTAGTCTATTCTAAAGATATTGGATTTTGTAAGTGGCTTTCACTTCCAAAATATTTTCTCTGGATGTGCTCTATTTCTTCAAGTAGTTCTTTGGCTGTAGAAGATTATTTAAATTGGCCGGTGCTAAAGCAGGTTTTTTGGCATAGTACAGTTTATGAACACGATTTCTCACAGTTGAATGGGGTGTTGCAATTATTTTGTTTTGGTGGAAGGTGCTTTTGCAAATAGGTCAAGAAATGCAAGCAGACGAATGTCCTTGTAGTGCTGTGTGTATTTGTGCACTGGACAGGAGTCCATAGTTTGTAATAGTTTTATTTTCAATTTGGCTTTGCCTTTCACATACTGATTGAGGAACTGGGGTAAAGATGTGAATTTTTTTGTTGCCTATGTTGCACATTGATGTGCATGGGCATTTGTAGACTAGACTTATTGGTTCAGTGGAATGGAGAGTTGATGCTAAGTTTGCTGGAGATATTTGTGTGAGCAGCATTTCTTGTTCCATGATGGTATTATTAATCTTTTCATACTATGTATGGCAATTGTTTTTTTTTTTTTGCTTTTGTTTGTATGCTTCTTCATTGAAATATGGTTCTGTGCTGGTGGTGTGACTCCACTCACCTGCACAGATGTTTGCAAAGCTATCTTTGTTGATATTCCGTATGTTGAGAAGTCCTTGTAGTTTAGTAGGTAGTTTTGTTAGTGGTTTTATTCTGTTTAAAACTAATAAATTTCCTTTTGAGAAGGATTGCACTGTCTATGAGAGCTTTTAGGATTAGTTTTCTGCGGTAGGTTTCAAGGGTTGAGCATGATTTCTCTCCTGTTTTTATAAGGTTCTGAAGGACTCTGTGGCGGAATTTTTTTGTAAAATAATTTTTTTGGTAGGCTTGCTTGTGGCTACATCAAGATTTATAGGTACAGTGTTAGCACTAGTGGTAGCTGCAGTCTTTTTAACAACCGTCTGTTTAGGTTTACATTTTGAAAGAGGAGTCAAAGTTTCTTGACTGCAAGCTGCTTTAGTTTCGTTTAGTGACTGTATTAGATGTTTTGTTTGATACGATATGGCATTCATAACGCGCCTATACACAGGAGTTTCAAGGCGCAACGAGGGAGGGGAAACGGAGGGAAGACAGACAGCGATCCTACTAGGCCAGGTGACATTGAGATCGCGAAAGTGCTGTGGAGGGGGGCGAAGGGGAAAAGTGCAAGGGGGCAGTGCAGACCATGGGACGAACAGTAAGTTAATGAGGATAATAAACAGAATAAATAGGATAAGAATTGCAGCCAGCTGGTGCCAAGTGCAAGAGTAAGTGCAGACATCGGATGCCAAGTGCTAGTAGGGGCTGTAGGGATACAGAAACAGTCCCAGAGTGCAGGAGTTGCCAGAAGCAGTGCAGGTGTGCAACTGGCAGGGGGGGGGGACCTGGGCCAGATATCAGAGGGTAGCCAGGCAAACCAGTGCAGTTTCCGATTCGGCCAGGAGATCTGCAAGGGAGAGGGGGAGAGAAAGCAGAAGCAAAGAGGAAGGTCTTGAGGTGCTTCCAGAACCGGAGATGGTTCTCAAGTTTCAAAGAGGCAGGGAGGCTGTTCCAGAGGAAAGATCTACCACCAACTTGCTGATTGGAGAAGCGACTAACCCTGAGGGAGTTGGAGGCAGATGAGCGAAGTGCGCGAGAAGGAAGATATTTAGGGAGAGTTGAAGGTATTGCGGTCCCAGGCCTCAGAAGGCCTTGTGGACAATGCAGAGGGTTTTGAACGTAATTCGCATAGCACTAAAAGGTGGGGCAGAGTGTGGCTATGCAGTGGGCAAGAAGTGCCAGGTATTTGAAGTTTTGGAATAAATTCTGCTAGAGGTGGATGCCTATTTTGTACGCTTATTTGGATTTGCTCTATTTTTGCGTTGCTTTCTGGGGGTTGCTTTTTGATAGGCATTCTTTGCTGTCTGTTGGAGAAAAACAGAAAGTCTGGGTTGGGACATTGTGCAATGTATGTGTGCATTGTGCATGAGTGTCCGAGTATGACGTTAGGCATGTATGTAGAGGTTTGCGATTGTTGAATGGGCTGTTACTTCAGGTTGGGAAGGCTAGTCTCGTATTTGTGATACTATACTGGTGTTGAGATAATACAAAGTGTGCACCTATTGAGGTGCAATTAGTAATACTGAATTTAATACTGTAGGGTTGAAACAATTGTTTGTTCTACAATACTAGAGTTTCACAGTTTTTGAGTAACAGTTAGAACATTATGACAGCATTGCACTTTGTTGGATGCAAAGAGGTTTCTTCTGGGTTCCGTCTTGTACTTCAGACGCTGCTGGTTTTCAGGAGTGTGGTCTTCACTGCAATTGTGAAAGAAGGAAGTTAGTACATATGTGTGTTAATGTCACAGTAATTTCCCTTGATTAATAGTTACATTTGCAAAAGGAATTCGCTCTACGAAGAGGTACTGTATGTGTTAAATTGCATAGGAGTTTTTACAGGTGTCATATGAGATGCACTTTGAAAGTATGTGTTGCTATTGCACTGTTTAGTGTGGCAATACATTAGTGGAAGTTGTAGTAGGGTGAGAAGTAAAGGTTGCAAAAATATACAGATTGAACGGGAGAATGGTTTTGTGTGTGTAATTCCATAAAACATTTTTCTGCATAGATGTTTCCTACATGAGTGCTGGAAACATTTGAATTCTTTGACTTTGTTATGAACATTCCTAATAGCACTGTTCTGAATGTATACTTGTATTTGTTTGCTTTTGCAAGTATGGCAAGTGTCGGGCATTCTGTTTAAATAAATGAATTTTCTGTACTTGCAATGCTTTTGAAAGATAAAAGCTGGTCTCCTGTTGTGTGCATTCCAGGAATTTATAATCGTGTGTTAAGGGGTAAGTGGTTGTAAAAATGACAGAAGGAAATAAGAATTATAGGTTGGACATTGCAATGAGTAATATGGGTAAATTACACTTTGGACAGTAGACAGATTTGTAATTGAACTTGATTATAGGAGATGGGAGAAATTAGAGTATGCTTTCTTTGCAGATTATGCAGGGTTAATGGCAGGTACCCTATTCTTATGCATTTAAAAAAAGTTGGAAGTTTATTGTAAATCAAATATTCATTCCTGTAGTTTGTATAGATAGATGCATGTAGATGTAGCTGAATCGGGAAGGCGTAATCTTGAAGAGTTTTACACTAGTTTTAGCTTTAGGTGCTTTGCAATCACAGGACACTTGTACTTAGAGTGATGAACAGTTTATCTAAAGTGCTGAATTGTGATGACAGAGTTAGATTTAGAGTTCTTGGATGTGATTGGTGGATGTGTGTGTGATTTTATATGTATATCCAATGAGAGAGTGGTGCAGACAGTGATACGGAAAGGGAAAAGGGCTGCCCCTATGTTGCGGGGTCTGTAGACACCGCAGCTGTTCGTGGACAGGGCGTTTCACATCCGGGGTTTCTCAGCAAATCCAGCATGGAAAGGGGACTGTAGGGAATAGCCAATCAGGTGTTGAAGTTGTTCTTCGCAGGAAGAGAGGCTGTGTGTGTAGCGAAGATGGCAGAGGTTAAGAAAGTGAGGGTGTTGGTTGTTGGAGATCTGTTTGTAAGTGGTTTGGAGAGGTATGCTATGTTTAAACATGAGGCTGCCAGTTTTGGTTTTGAAGGAGTAGAGGTTATCTGGTCAACTGTTCCTGGTTCCAATATGCAGGCAGTGGTTGGAGCTTGTAAGAGTTTCTGCATGTGGAAGAGTCCAGATGTAGTGGTACTTCATTGGGGTGCTGTCCATTTGGGATACATCAGTGTTCCTAGTTTGTGGACTGCTCTTGAAAACTTGGTTCAGGCAGTGATGGAGGTTGTTACACATTTCAAGGTGATTGTTTCTGAAATATTGCCTAAGGCACTATGGGACAATTCTAATGTTTTCTGCCCCTAGCAAAATGGTGCAAGATGTTTGGTTAACAGAGGGATGTCTGCTTTCTTGTTTAGAAGTGGAATTTTGTCTTGTAATAATGACAATATTGATTTTGTTAATGGTGACCATTTTAAAGCAGACAGCATTGCTTTATCCATATTGGGAAATGCTATGTTATTTCACAATATAAAGGAGTTCTTTACAGAGGATAATGTGAAGATATCAGGAAGAATATAAGTGGGGAACAAATAAGAAAATGAAAGGTGTTTTTTTATAAGTACTTACAAAAAAAACATAAAAAAGGCTCTTTTCAGAGCCACCCCCAAAGGGGAAGTGGGGTACACCATTTAAATTTCCATTCCCCACATTCAGATTTCATGATCTGTCCGTGGACACCGCAGCTGTCCGCGGATCGCACGTGTTACATACGGGGATTTTGCGGCTGAGAGGCATGCAAAGGAACTGTGCAGGCCAAGGGATTGGGCAATAAGGTTTACTGGGTGTGATGTGTAAGGAGAGACTTTGGCAGAAAGTCTGTTTCCTGAGAGGGTAGCAGATAGCTATGGCTGTATATTGCAGAAGGCAGATTGGATCATGGGTGACTCGTGGATAAATTGGTTGGAGGTGCATGAAAATCACGGTGGAGTGGCTGCAGCTCTTGGATTCCCTCATGTGATTGTGCACTGGCATGGAGTGCCCGGAATGTAGTGGTCACATTTAGTTCCTTTTTGTGCCACTTTGAAGACCCACTGTCATACAGACATTATTATTCATTGTGGAGGGAACAGTTTAGGACATGTCTCTGGAATCTCATTGCAATTTGCAATGAAAGAAGGACTTGGAAAGTCATGGACATGTTTCCAAACTCCAGAGTAATTTTTGCTCGTATTGCGCAGAGACAAATGCAGGTGCGTTCTTCATTTGGTCCATAAAAGGAGAAAGCGAGGCGCAATGTAAACAAGGGTGTTTGCGCTTTTTTGAGAGATGTTGATATGTCCTCTTTTCACAATGAAAATATGTTTCGTAGAGCTGGAGTCCATTTTACTCATGCTGTGTCCGCGGACAAGGACCCGCACTTAGTGTGGGTGTGGTCACATGACGTTGCGGACACGTTCGCGAACGGGATGGCTGTCCGTAGGACACCAAATGCGCTGGGTCGGTTGTGCGCATGCGCACGGGTGTTCTACAGACAGTGTTTGGGTCCACAAACTAATTAAAAGTGTGACACGTGCGGCGGACAGGCGCGATGTTCGTAGGACCCGAGGGTGGGTTGCACAAGCGCATAAGTGTCCGCCAGACAGGGGTTGGGTCCCTGAACTAAAGGTCCGTCACAACATTGCGGACAGGCGGACAGGTTACGCATTCTATGGACACTTTGATTGTGGACAATACAAGCAGGGGGGGGGGGGTGTTCTTAGGACACCCCATTTTGATTAATTACAGACAGGTGGACAGATTATTTGTTATACAGACACCTCAATTTTGATTGCGGACAGTACGAACAGGTATAGTGTCCTTACGACGCCACCATTTTGGTGAATTGCAGACATCCCGGACAGCCTTTTTTTTTGTTAAAACAGAAATATAGTAACAGTTTACATTACATTTTATTATTGTACAAAAATATAGAAATTATGAAAGGGGGAATCAGAAATTGAGACAAATACAGGGGAATTAGGGTTTCTACATTTTGGATGTTAGGGGAGGAAGGGATTGAAATCTCGTTACATTTTTGGTAATGGGGATTTTTTGGGGATGGTTGACTGGGACATGAAGGGGAACAGGTGCATGTGGGACAGCGATATTTAATTATTTCCATGATATGCTTTTCTACAAAATTCTTCAAAATAATGAATGTTGTAGATGATTTTCCACAAAATCTGTTTCAGTATTATTCCTATTTTCTGTATGTTCTGTTAAAAAAATAAAATGTGTTAGGTACAGATAAAATAATGTGTATTAATTGGCTTACTTTGAAAACTGCAGTGTCTACCATTACTATCACTGTTTTCACTCATTTCATCCTGGAGAAAAATGTTCACCAAGCCACTCCAGAGTGCTAGCCATTTCTTTGTAAAAAAATACATGTTTTAGTGTATCCTACTATAGAAATGTTATAACTATAGGAATTAATATAGCATACTTTCCAGTTTGTTTTTCAGTTTTCCTGTTAGTGCTTTGTAGATGTGCTGTTGATATTTGTTGTGCAATTTCTGTATAAAGTATCAGTGTAGTAATTTTGCTGGGGGCATAGGTTTTTTTTTGTTGGTATGTTCCATATCCTATGTAATTGGACTGTAGGTGTCTTACATATACAGTTTGTACTTATTTTTAAGGTCATTTATATGCTGCTCTTCGAACATGTCCAGTGTGTTTGTTATATGATACAACAATGTAAGATACCCCCTGAACTTTTGGACAGTGTTGATGTTGACCGAGCCTGTCCGTGGACATTTGCATGGTCCGCGGACATTTTAGACCCTAGCACAGGATAGTGGGTTCAGTATGTTGTATGGTGTATTTATATAAACTAAGTGTATTCTAGTAAAAACCTATGTAATTCATATATCGACATCTATATTCAATGAAGAAAAGGTGTTTAAGGGACGTTATGGTTCAGTTGCGCAGCTAAAAACCTATGAAATTCTGTGAAAAAAACTTTGTTAAAGGGAAGTTATGGTTACAAGAAAAACGGAAAACCACCTGAAATTCGGCAGTTATGGTAAGCTAAGCAACCGTAACTCGCACCACCACCGTGCACTGCTAAGAATAACACCCATGACATCAAAGATGACATCACAAATATAATTGATGACGTCACATGTGCATTTATTTTTCCATAGGAAGTCCCTAGAAGGGGTTGTGAATGTAATGTTGGCAAAAAAGTGTCAGGGATGATCGGGAGATGTGTAATGAACGACATACTTCATTACGAAATGTACTGTTTCAAAGAACAGTCCATTGCAGTGTTCTTTCTAGTACAGGAACCTAATCATACAGAAATGTATGTATTGGCTGCGGTATACACCATAGAGGTGCAATATTTGTAATTTTCCATTGTTAGATAGTAAAACAGTGAATGCTTCTGTATCAGACTTTTCCGTACTATGAAACATGTACAAAGTAGCTAATAATGCATCACTTACTACATACTTGTACAACTACATACAAAACAAAGAGACCACAATGCATACAAATATGGGGCTTATATAGGGAGAGTAAAGTAAGCAAACAAGAGGCAGTATCATTAGCAGCTGGGTATAACTAGATTTTGAATTTTAAAAAAACGATTTTATTCCTGTTGTACTGACTATTTTAGCTTGTATTTAAACTGTTTGCCTTTTAAAAGTATTTTAATATTTGAGCTGCTTGGACCTGCAAAAGTGGAGGTGTTTCTAGAATCGAAATGCAATTGAAATACAAATTAGTTACAGCGCTCGAATTGCTTGGAAATCTGCATTTTAAGAGACACGATTAACAGCATGCGTTCCTGCACTAAAGAACTACAATCCCCAGAAGAACTGTAGTCCTCGAGTTCTATTTGCCCTACAAATCCGGCACGAATGCGCTGGCGCGCACGGGCAGGCACAGTCTGTTTCAGTCTGTGCAAGGAGGTGCACAGAGATTTTGTACGTGAGTGTTGCTACCATTACTATTATCGGTCTTGGAATTCCCGCCTAAAATTGGTGGAAGATAGATAGGTAAACCAGGATAATGTTAACATTCACAGACATGAAACAACTGCCTTCTATTTGACCCCATTCATCCTATTGTACCCGAGAATGAAGGAAGGGAACCTCCAATCAGTAGGAATTGTAAGAGGGGGAGCAAGGGGGAGGAAAATAATGTACTTGCTATTGGCAGGCCAGTAAGTGGGAGGAATCTAACACGGAAAAAAAAAAAAATGCTCCACTAGACAAGTAGAGGGAGATTAGTTTGTATTAACACAGAAATTGAAAGTGGGGTTGCTTAATACGCAATCTTTAAATAAATATGCACATAACGTATACGACCTTATCAAGGAGAAAGATCTAGCTATAATATGCATAACAGAAACTTGGCTGAAAGACTATTTGACCTGTATGTGAAAATGCGGTACCTGAAGGGTACATTATGTATAATACAAACAGAGCGATCGGAGTAGGCGGAGTCGCCGCCGTCCTAGCCAGAGAAAACTTGAAATTATTCAGGGCAGATTTTGCATATGTAGGCTGCGAAGCTATCCAACTAAAACTCACATATACACCTAATGACAGCTTAAATATTATTGTTATATACAGACCACCTTCCTTAGTCTCCGACTTCGAGAACAAAATCACCTCACAAGTCACCAGGCTCATATTGACCAATACATCACTATGTTATTGGTGCGATATGAACAGATGGAGAGGGAATAAAGAAGATAAGGAAGCAATAACATTGGAAAAAGCTATGAAGAATCTGGAATTCCCAGTATTAAATAATGAACCCACAACCCCGTAAGGGAATCGGTTAGATGAACACGTTACTCTCTTACCTGGTAACGTTCTTTCGATGGGATGGTCCGACGACATATTCTATATCTATGACATGTAATCACCACAGCTGTGCTGCTTCGGAAAATCTTCGGCGTCTGCGTCGATGACGTCGATACGCCGCCCTCGAGGACCACCTCCAACAGCCGACGTCACTGGATGTTATAAGTAGGATGCACGACGCCCGTAGCCTCAGTTGTAGTTTTTTGCCAGAACGTGTGGCACCAGTCTTCTGCCAGTGAGACACAAAGCCTTGCGGAAACGTAAGCTGCAATCGCATAAGAAATTCAGTAGCGGGGAAGGCAGGGAGGGAGCAATATGGAATACGTCGTTGGACCATCCCATCGAAAGAACGTTACTAGGTAAGAGAGTAACTTGTTCTTCGAGGGGAATTGGGTCCTCCGACATATTCCATATCTACGACAGACTCCCAAAGCAGTACCAATGCAAGGAGGTGGGAAAAGAATAAAAAAAACTGAAATTTAGAATGCCCAATCAAATTGCGGAGTAAAGGACCACCTTGGTAAAGGCCAGATCCTGCCCACGGATGGAATAGAGGGAGTATTGAGGTACAAAAGTATGTACCGAAGCTCAGGTGGCTGCATCACAGATGTTACGAATAGGAACACCCCTCTGTAGGGCAATAGAGGCAGCCATACCCTGGTAGAATGGGCCCGCAAGCCGACCCATGGGTCCTTACCCGCCAAGCGGTAACACTCAGATAGCCAAAATAATCCAGCGAGACAGTCTGTTTCATCACAGCTTGTCCCAAAGGTTTTCCAGCGTAACCAATTAAGAGTAGATCGTCCACTCTGACCCGTGACATACGTGAAATATAAAAGCTTAATGCTTTCCTAGGATTCCTAGGATCAAGGCTATGGAGCATCTCCTCTTCCTTACCAGGATGTGGAGGAAGATAAAACGCTGGAAGAACAACCTTCTGGCCTAAATGAAATTCCAAACCACCTTCGGAAGAAAGGAAGGACGAACTCTAAGGAACGGAAGTGACCGCAACCAAAAATACAGTTTTAAGAGTTAACAGTCTCAAAGGGCATGAATGCAAAGGCTCAAATGGAGCACACATCAGAAAATTGAGAACAAGGTTCAAATTCCAACCGGGCACCTGGAAAGGTGACAGAGGGAACACATTAGTGAGCCCTTTCAGAAACTGAGAAAAAAAAGGAATTTTAAAATAGGAACACTCTTCAGACGAGCGCTTAAATACGGACAGCGCTGCCAGGTAACCTTTAACGGTACCCACTTGCAAGCCTCTGTGGGCCAAAGAAAGCAAAAGACAGAACCATGGGAATGTCGCATGCAAAAGGATCCACATTCTTAACCCTGCACCAGTCGCAGAACTTACGGCAACGGTACAGGGACTTTGTTGTGGGCCGTCTGGCCGAGAGCAACACCTCCATCACGTCTTCAGGGAGGTCCCAATCCTTATACCTCAACCTTTCAGAAATCAAGCATGAAGGTTGAGGGATCTGACCTCTGGATGGAGAACCTGACCCTCCCCCCCCTCCCGTGTGAGCAGATAGTCTCGGTAGGGAAGACGACATGGAGGGCAGATGGACAAGTCGAGAAGGTCCAGGTACCACGTCCTCCAGGCCCACGCCGGAGCAATGAGGATCATCCAGGAAACGAACCTCCGTAACCTCTGCAGTACTTGCGGGATGACGGGGACTGGAGGAAATGTGTACAGCAGTGGGAATGACCACTCCACCACTAACGCGTCTCCTAAGGCTCCTTTTGGAGGAAATTCCCGCAAGCAGAACCTCTCGCACTTCCGGTTGACACTGGAGGCGAAGAGATCCACTTGAGGGGTCCCCCAAAGGGCGAATATCTCCAGGAGAATCTCCTGAGCCAACTCCCACTCATGAGAGATCGCGCTCCGCCTGCTCAGAGCGTCCGCTGTCTTGTTTTCATCTCCAGCCAGATGAACTGCCGAGATCGAAACTTCCTGCAAGATTGCCCAGAACCAGAGCTGCATCGCCTCCCTGCACAGAGGAAGTGACCCTGCCCCCCCTTTTTGTTGAGGTAGTGCATGGCCACCGTGTTGTCCGTCAGGATCAGGACATTCTTCCCTCGCACAGTCGGCAGAAAAGCCTTCAGGGCTAGCCTGACGGCCCTCAGCTCCAACAGATTGATATGGAGTCTGGACTCTGACGGAGACCAACGACCACTCACTGTCAACTCGTTGGCATGAGCTCCCCATCCTGTGAGGGATGCGTCCGTCACGATAGTCATCCTCGGCCAGGGTAGCCAAAATGGATCCCTCTTCATCAGATTGTCTTCGACGATCCACCACAGAAGGTCCTGGGCGACCGAGGACGGCACCTGAACAGGGTCCGACAACCTGCCGGAGAACAGAGACCACTGGAGCTTGAGTGCCCATTGCAAAGACCTCATCCGCAACCTGGCCTCTGGCGCCATATGAATGCAGGATGCCATGAGGCCGAGCAATCATAAGAACTCGAACGCTGGGAGACTCTGGGCAAGCTGAAACTTGTGCACCATCTGCTGAATGTGATGAGCAATCACCTGGGGAGGAAAACGCTGCCCCAGAGAGGTGTCAAGCACAGCTCCGATGTACTGGAGCCTCTGAGTTGGTGTCAAATGGGACTTCTTTAAGTTGAGGGAGAAGCCCAGCTTGTGGGGGGAGTGGCAGGTGACTGACAGATGATCCAGGACTTGCTCGGGAGAGCGCGCGCTGATCAACCAATCGTCCAGGTAGGGGTAGACGTGAATCCCCCCTTTCCTGAGGTGCGCTGCCACCACTACCTTGAGCTTGGTGAAGACCCTCGGGGGGCAGGACCCGAAAGTGAAAGTGCGAGTCACCAACCGCGAACCTCAGGTACTACTTGTGCTGAGGTCGAGAGACACCAACCAGTCCTGAAGTTGAAGGGCCTGGAGGACTTGAAAGAGAGTAACCATCTTGAACTTATCCTTCCTGAGGAGTTTGTTCAAACCGCCATGATGGGTCTCAAACCCCCGTCTTTCTTGGAAATCAAAAAATAAGGGGAATACCATCCCTTGTTCCTCTCCGCTACAGGCACCAGTTCTATGGCGCCTTTCTCCAGCAGGGATTGAATTTCCTGCACAAGGAGCAGATCCGGACTCTTCAAAGAGAGATTCCCCGGTGGATTGTCTTGAGGTCTCTGCCGGAAAGGAAGACAGTAGCCGTGGGTTATGATCTCCAGAACCCACACATCTGAAGTAATGGCGCCCCACTCTGCCAGATGCTGCGCCAGCCTTCCCCCAACCGGCGAACCATGGGACATGGCCTCATGACTGAGCTGAAGCGGCTGCAGCGTTGCCTGAGGGCAAAGACACAACAGCCCGAGCGGCCTTGGCACCTCGAGTACCTTGTTTTCCACCTCTGGAACTCCTACGGTGGCCCCTTTGACTGGCAGCTCCTCTCGCTTTACCAAAGGATGAGTAATAACGAAAGGAACCTCCCCCTCCATTGTTGTCCACTAGGACAAAAAGGCAGAGGTTGGCGAACTGCAGCGCCCAACGACTTCGCTGCAGCTTTGGAGGACTGCAACCTCTCAAGGCTCTCGTCAGCCTTGCTGCCAAAAAGATGTTCCCCGTCAAAGGGCACGTTCAGGAGCCAGGCCTGCACATCAGGAGCAAACCCCGACTTCCGCAACCACGCAAACCTGCGTATCATGGTGCTCGCCGCCATGGACCGGCTGACGCAATCCGTCATGTACAAACCCGACTAGGGGTGTCATGGTATTAGTTTTATGACGGTACAATAACCTTCTTGCCAAATGACGGTATATCATGGTTATCGCGGTATAGCAGGTGGCGTTAACTAATCTTAACAAATATTTTCTAAAAGGTCATACATTGTCAGATTATTCATCACAAACAAAACCAGGCACTCGGGGCCAGAATTGGGCTTTTCAACATACTTTCCACTGAAATGCCACCCCTTGCTTCCACCATACACAAACACACGTGTGGAGAGGAGGAAGAAGAGGGGGGGAGCCCTGCTGCGACTGGCAAAGCAAACTGAATAGCTTTTCTTAAGTGGTCATTTAGGCTTTTAGCTCCCCCACTGGCTACTGGTGAAGATGAACATGTTGCCATCTTGATAACCTGCATGCCACAGATCAATGGAGTCTGATGGTAGTATACGCTTGTGCGCATGCACACACACACACTCTCTCTTTACATTACAGCCTTTAGTTTACTTCCGGGCCACAAGGTGTTCAGTAATCACGGTCACGTTACCCTTTGGTATGGCAGCAGGGAACACCCACAGAGATGTTTAAATTTCGCAGTGTGACTTATTATATGTAAATTCAATGATAGAACCAGGGAAATCCCCCATTGTCATATGTTTAGAAAACATTATCCATTATAAATATATAAACCCCAAAGCCGCCAACCCAAAGTCCCGGGAGGATAGCTCATCGGCAACGTGCGCGCCTTGGAAGCAAAACGACACAAAGCAACACAGGTTCGATCCCCGGGTCCGCGCTTAGAAACCTCTGGGTGTTTAAGCGTGTTATAAATACGCAACTAAGACAAAAACAATTACACAACTAAATAAACAAAAACAATTTCTTTAATAGTGCCGCGATGCCTGCGGGCTGTGTGAGCGCTTTAAAAAAAATATATAAATTTTAAAAAAAGCAAACCCTTTTCCTCCTTGGCGCTGTATTTATTCTTCCTATTGCTAACATATTGATTTTGTGTCAGGGACGTGTGCTTTATGGAATGGCATTAAAAATTGCTCAAACTGAAACTACTTGGCAGACGGCACATCCAACAGTGCAAGACCAAGGGCCTCATTACACAGATGGCGGTAGGGATTTACCGGTACCGGTAAAATACCGGTACCGGTAAATCCCTACCGCCTTACTACGAGATTCCTTTGCGGGTTGGGGGATTTAACACTTGCTTTTTGCAGGCGTTAAAATCCAACCCGCTAAGGGACCTCGGCGCTAATTACGGCACCGCAAAATTGCGGTGCCGTAATTAGCGCCTTCCCCATTCCCATAGAGCCCTATGGGGCAGAAATGGGAATGGGGAAGGGCAATGGCGGAACGGGGATTGACCGCCCCTCCAACCTTGGAATGGGGCGGTAAATCCCCTTTCCGCCAAGGCGGTGCCGGTATTTTACCGGCATGAGCCGTGGTGCTAATGGCGCCATGGCTCACCGCCTACCGGGTAATGAGGCCCCAAGACTGCGCAGCACTTGCTTACTGCAGCCTTTCCAAATCAGATTGAAAAGCACACTTAACGGTATGAACGGTATACCGGTATAAACAATGTGACGGTTATTATTGTTCAATTAATTGGTTCACGGTATCTTTAACGGTATACCGTAATACCGTTACATCCCTAAACCCGACTGAACGGCCTCACACATGGCATCTTTGCCATCCTGAACCATGGCAAGGAAACCATCCCGTTCATCCCCTTCGGGAATATGTTCAGCCGCTAAGGAAACAGTTCCACAGTGTGCGCGTGAAAGGTGACAAGGCACATGCAGAGTTGGCCGCCTAAAGCGCCATTCCCCCCCTGAAGAAAACACTTTCTTCGCCCAGCCGTCAAAACGCTTGTCGTCCCTATCAGGAGCGATGGTAGGATACAACGCCTGCTTTGCTGGGCCCTAGCCGCCTGTACCACCAAACTCTCCGGAGTGGGGTGCATATGGAACAGCAGTACCAGGTCAGTTTGTGGACCTTGGTCGAGGATATCCGTAAGGTCATCCTGAAGAAAATCCCCTGGGGGAGCAGACCATACCAAGTACGAGGAGTCGGCATGAGTGCCAGGCTCAGGCCTACAAAACTCCACCTCCGGAGAGTTGTCCAGCCCACTGGCATCGTGCAGGGACTGGCACAGGTCCTCAATCTGGCTATGGCCCGAGAGAATCTCGTCTGGCACCGTATCAGGAACCATGCCATCATCAGAGCCCTCATCCACCTCTGAAATAAGCTCAAGATGGCGGTAAGAAGGCACAGAATGTGGAACAAAGCCATGCTTGACCTTGGCCAGAGCCTTTCTAGGGGGTTCCACTGAGCCCCGGGGTACCCCCGTCGAAACAGCCTTGAAAGGCGTCGAGGGAAATCGGCGTCGGAAGCGCCGCCGACAGCATCGATGGCGTCGACACAGGCCTCAAGGTCGGAGCCCCGAGCGTGTCCCTCGACAGCCTGGGCGCAGATGGCATCGACGACTTCTTCGGGGGATGGCCTCAAAAGAGTCCGTCGACGACCTCGGCGTCGACGTCTTCCTCGAAGACAACACAGGTGCACACTGTCTCTAGCGCGTTGAGGACCGGGACCTAGACCGGGCATGACGAGAACGATAACCCTTGTCCGAGCGGGACTTCTCCCGCGAACCGTGGCGACCACCCGAGCCCGAAGGCGTGCAAGCGGTGTCTCTCGACCGTTCACGACCGACCCCACTGAGGCGCGGAAGGACCAGTGCCCTGCGATTCGATAATCGCTAGCATTTTCTTCCCGAAGGAAGCCCATTCCTCCGGCGTCGCATGCTTGGTGGGCTAAGCGACCCGCCGACGGGCGGAGTCCTCGGATGAGGACGGGGAAGGCGACCGATGACGGCACTTCCGGGAGTGCCTCGAAGAGGCAGAGGAGTGGCGGGACCAACTCCGGGACCGAGACACTGGACTTCCGACGACGATGTGGAGAGTCGTCCCTCGAATCGTCTGTCGAAAGCCCCGCAGACCTCGACTTCCGTAGCTTGGACACCTTACCTACTGACAACTTCTTGCGCTCCCGCAAGGCTTTGGACGTGAGCGACTGGCAGTCAGTCATCTGTGTCATGGGCCTCCCCGAGGCACCAGAGGCAGGCGTCGTGCGAGTCCGTCACCGACATCTTGGACCCACAGTCCCCGCACATCTTAAAGCCCGGACGCAGAGTGGAAGATGAGGTAGACATCTTCACGAAGAATATACTTCACAATACGAACAGGTTCGAAGAACCTGAAAGAACAGAAACTCCAAAGAGTCGAGGTGCGCCGAGATCTCCGAAGCGAACACGTTCGTGGAAAAAACAGAACTGAGGCTACGGGCGTTGTGCCTCCTACTTATAACATCCAGTGACGTCGGAGGAGGTCCTCGAGGGTGGCGTATCAACGTCATTGACGCAGGACGCAGACGCCGAAGACTTTCCGAAGCAGCACAGCTGTGGTGATTACATGTCATAGATATGGAATACGTCGGAGGACCCAATCCCCTCGAAAAGCTGTATCTGGAGATGGCGTTTTCAGAAATGTGATCCCCATCCTACCAGGTGCTATGGAAACAAAAAGCTGGTCTGTTTTCCTTAGAGATTTTGTTTTGATTACGTAGTACAAGACCGCCTCCTTACATTTAATGTATTGAGGCTTCTTTCAGATGGATTTTGAAAAAAGTAGGTACTTCAATGGATTGGTTGACCTGAAACTTGGATAGGAATTTTGGTGAAAAACTAGGATGTGTTCCAAGGACCACCTTGTCCTTGTGGATTACAAAGAAAGGGTCTTGTACAGATAATGCCTGTAGCTCACTAATCAGTCATTGAGGCGAGGGCTAGCAGAAAGGCGGTTTTGTAGGTAATTGTTTTAGGATAGCTTTGGGGATATGCTCAAAGGGCAGGCCCATGAGCTTTTAGAGCACAACATTAAGGTCACAACCTGGTGGAGGGTTAGAAATGGGAGGGTATAGTCGCTTTACTTCCTCCATTTATTTATTTTATTGTTTGTTTGCTAGGCGCTTATACAATAGAAATACACTGATACAAAGCGCCGACAGGGCAGGTAGGGAGGATGGGAAATACCTTAAAACAAATATTAAGAGCAGAGGGGGAAGATGAAGGATGACAAACCTATTATGCCTTGTAAGTATTCAAAACGCGCAACCGCAGAAAGGAGAGGGAAGAGCGGGTAAGCGCTGGGGGATCCGAGCTCGTGGTAAAGCCATGAACTAAGTGCTAGGAATGTTGAGTGCTACACGTCCTGGGCCGCGGGTTGTCTTAGTGTGAGTCTCCAGGGCGGACGGTGTGCAGATGCAAAGTGCTATGGAAGACCGGAGCTGGGAAGATTTGTGTGGGAGGTCAAGGTCCTGAAGATGCATAAGGGCCAAGGACACCAATTTAGCAACTGAAGGATTAGCTGAGGAGAGAAGGAGGTCAGGAGTAAGAGAAGAGGAAAATCTTAAGGAGCATCCGGAATTTGAGAAGATCCCGCTCAAAGCACAGGGGGTGGTGGAGGCCATCCCAAAAGAGGCAGCTTGCAGAAGAAAGTGAGCAACCACCTGCCTCCATGAAAGCAGGGACTTTCCACCAAGACACTTAGTTCAGCAAAGTAGTGTATGTGGACAAGGCCGCTAGGTGTACCTTGATAAAGTTAAATACTAGGCCAGAGTCTAGTAGATAAAGCTAAAGATAAAGTGTAGAATGTTGGATGGTGAACATTCAATTGGATTTAAGGATTGTGATTGGCACCATACCACATACGTTTCCCACTTGTGTGTCTGGTGTTGGTTTTCCGTGCCTCCTTTAGGATATCCATACTCTTGAGGAAGGTTTAAGCGGGCAAACTCACTATATGATATGGCATTTATAACGCGCCTATACACAAGTGTTTCAAGGCATGAAGAGGCAAGGGAGGGGAACAGAGGGAAGACAGACAACGATCCTACTAGGCCAGGTGACATTGTGATTGTGCAAGTGCAGAGGGTGTGGGGGAGTTGAAAAGTGCAAGGGGAGGGTTGGGTGGAGGTGAAGTGCAGTACATACGATAACAGTAAATAAAAAACAATAAGACAAATAAGAAGGGCGGCCAGCTGGTGGCAGGTGCAAGATAGGTGCAGACATCAGGTGTCGAGTGCTGGGAGGGGGCTGTATGTAGGGATAGAGAAACAGCCAAAGAGTGCATGGCTTGCCACGGGGGCAGTGCAGGTGTGCAACTGGCAGGGAGGGGACCTGGGCCCGAGAACAGAGGTTAGCCAGGTGACCAGTGCAGTTTAGATTCAGCAGGGGAGAGGAGGCAAGAAAGCAGAAGCAAAGAGGAAGGTCTTGAGTTGCTTCCGGAACCGGAGATGGTTCTCCTCAAGTTTCACAGAAGCAGGGAGGCTATTCCAGAGGGAGGCCACAGCCGAAGAAAGAGATCTACCACCAACTTGTTGCTTGGAGAAGCGCCTGACCCTGAGGGAGTTGGAGGCGGATGAGCGAAGAGCTCGAGAAGGAAGATATTTAGGAAGACAAAGTTGAAGGTATTGAGGCCGCAGGAACCAGAAGGCCTTGTGGACAATGCAGAGGGTTTTAAACTTAGTCCTTCCCCGCCACTGGGAGCCAACGCAGCGATTTCAGTCCTGAGAAATACGATCCCTGGGCTTGAGGCCAAGGACAAGTCTCGCAGTCCAGTTTTGGATGAGTTGCAGAGGGCGCAGACTAGAGGCAAGCAGATTTAGAAAGGGGCTGTTTTGCAGTAGTCCAGCCTAGAGAGAACCAGAGCTCTAGAGACAGCGAGCTTCTGGGGGAAGGAAAGGAAGAATACCTCTGAGGAGGTGCAGCTGGTAGTGCGACTTCTTAGAGACGTCAGAGATGTGTCGAGAGAAGGAGAGTGTGGAGTCGAAGATGACCCGTGGTTTTTGGCCTCACAGGTGGGAGCAGGAAGAGGGCCAAGAGAGGCCAGCCAGAGAGCGAATGGAAAGGAGGGAGTGGGTGCGTCGATGAGGAGAGTCTCAGTCCTACTGGCAATAAGGCAGAGATCATTGGTGGCACACCACGCCTGGATAGCAGACAGTCAGAGATGAGAGAAGAAGAGGTGGCTGAAAGTAGCCTGAACATGAGCAGAGTGTCATCCGCGTAGCATTGAAAGTTGGGGCAGAGAACAGCAATGCGGTGGGCATGGAGTGCCAGGTATTGGTTGAACAGCCAAAGAGAGAGGTTAGACCCCTGGGGAACACCACAGGTAGAGAGAGAGGAAAGGAAGGACCCAAGTTGGACCTGGGTGGGTCGATCGGAGAGGAAATAATTCAGCCAGGCCAGGGCCTGATCGGTGATACCCAGGTTATCATGGAGACAGTTGAGCAGGATAGCATAATTGAACGTGTCAAAGGCAGAAGAGAGATCAAGTAAGATGAGGACACAGGGGGTGTTGGAATCAAGGTTGGAGAGCCGGTCTTCACGAATGTTCAGGAGAGCAGTTTCCGTACTTCTGGCAGCTCTGAAGCCAGACTGATTGTCATGGAGACAACCAACAGATTCAGTGTGAAGATTAAGCTGGGAGATGGCCAGCTTTTCCAGGAGTTCGCCCAGGAAAGGAGTGATGGAGATTGGGCGATAGTTAGCTAGGCACTACAGTACGGACTATGACTTCTGGAGCCAGGCAGCTACGTTCATAGATTGAGGATAGAGTGTTGTCCCCTGGAGGTGGAACCGCATGTTGCAGGAGGCACAGAGGTTGGATTGGTTTGCGTGCATTTGAGCAGGTGTGGAAACCATGGTTGTCTTGCCACATTGAAGCCATCAGGAATAGCATGGCTTGTTCATGGTGCATCTTGTGCAATATCCTGCTCAGGGGTGGTGTCGGGGGGCATAAGCAAATGACCACCCTTGGACTCTGGTTGGTGAAACCTGGACGCAAAGTCTGGGTATTGTGCTTTTTGGCAGACAACCCCACAGGGAGAAGGCTTAGTCTAGAATTCTGTTACGTTGCCACTCGTGCTCCGCGGATAGAGGATTTCTGCTCAGAGTGTCTGCTAGAGCGTTGTTCGCCTGGAATGTGGAGAGACTAGGAACATGCTCCGCTTGAGTGCCCACTTTTTCTGGGATAGCCTGGACAGACGGAGAGTGCGAGTCTCCCTGCTTTCTTAGCTAAAACATGTCAATGGTGCGGTCTGTAAGGACTTGCACTGACCTACTGGATGCTGCTGAAAAGCTTGCAAATCCTTGAGAACTGCCAGAAGTTCTAGAAGGGTGATGTTTCAGGCTCTGGTGTGTCCCCACTGGCTGTGAGCTGTGTAGTGAAGGTAATGGGCTCCCCATAAGGAGAGTGAGCATCTGTACTTAGTACCACTTGAATTGGTGGATTGCGAAAGGGTTTTCCTTTAAACAAGTTGTCCTTAGACCACCAGGGAAGAGCCTGTACTAGGGTTAGCTAAACTACATTGTCCCAGTGGCCTCTTTCCTAAGACCACTGTTTTGCTAACCACTCCCGCATTGGGCACATGCACAGCCACGCTTGTGGAATTAGGTAAATGCATGAGGCAATCATCCCCAGCAGGCATGTTGCCTTGCGTACTGTTATTTGGCAACTGGCTAGATAGTGGGGTATTTGCAACAGCATGTTCTGAACTCTATCGCTTAAGGGGAAGACTAACCCCTCCTTTGATTTTATGATTGCTCCCAGGAATGGTTTTGTTTAACTGGGTACAAGAGTTTATTTTTTATTCTTCTCGTTGATGGAGAATCCCAATTGAAACGGAAGGTTGAATGTTTTTGGGTGTTGCGTTTGCAAATTTGAGGGGACTCCCTGGTTATCAGTCAGTCGTCCAGATAAGGGTACACTGGGATTGATTGTGCGCAAGTGTGCCGCTACCACTGGTACTACTTTTGCGAGTACCCTTGGTGCCAAGGGTATGCCGGAAGGGAGCACCTTTAATTGGTAGTGTTCTTCCGCTATTTAAAAGCATAGATACTTTCTGTCTGCTGGAAAAAAAATGAAATATGAAAGTATGCATCTTTCATATCCAATTTTGCCATGTGATCCCCCCCCCGTTTTAAGAGGAATTACCTCGTTGTCATGCAACATTTTTGAGGCTTGACATAAGTGTTCGCTGGGTGCAGATCTAGTACTGGGCACATTATTAGGTCTTTCTTTGGCACAAGAAGGTACGTTGAATAAATACCCTCGTTTACCTGGTTTGCTGGAACGATTTTGCGTCCTTTTCCAGCTAGGCTTGCACCTCCTCCGATAATATGCACCTTTCTTCTGGTTCCATTTTTCTGTGTCTTGGCGGGTGGTTGGATGGTCTTTGCAGAAGCTATATACTGTATCTGCCCACCACAGTGGATAACACCCACTTGTCCGAACTGATCCCCCTCCCATGCGTGGATGAATTGTGAGATGGGACCTCCTACTGGAGTGGCATGGCAAGGGACCGGGAGCAGGGCGTTATCGCTTGGGTGGAGTGGAGACTCTACCCCTGTTCCTAGACCTTTTTCAACATCTTTGAAAGTTGGAGGACTGTCCCTGTGAGGCGACACACAATGGCGATTGGCTGCCTTGATTGTAACCAGAGGAGTGTTGTCGGCCCTGGCCACGGAACCTTCCAGTGTTAAGAACCCTTTTGGATGGAGGGTTTGTTGATCGGTGTCCAAGAGATTTTCAGTTGTCTAATTCCTCTTCAGCACTTTTCAAGGCATGGTCAGCTGCCTTACCGAACAGGGCATTGGTTTCAATGGGCATGTTAAATTACATGGCCTGCGTTTTTAGTTTGAACCCCGACTGCCTTAGCCAGGCATGACGTTTGATTAATGTGCCCTCGGCTAAGGTGTGGCCTGCATGGTCAGCGGCATATTGGTTCTTTAAAATGCAGTTTGCCACCCGCTTGCCTTCTGACAGTTTTTAGAGCTCTGAGACTGCCTCAATTTGTTGTTCCAGCTTGTCCCACTCATGGCAACCATAGCCAGCCAGGAGGGTGGTATTGTTGGCTATTCTAGCTTGGTAGGCAGCCGAGGAAGCCACTTTTCTGCCAAAAGTATTGAACTTCTTACTTTGTTTATGATAGGATATGAAATGACGGGTTATTTATAACGCGCTTAATACCCAGAAGTTTCTAAGCGCGGACCCGGGTATCGAACCTGTGTTGCTCTGTGTCTTGCTGCCAAGGTGAGCATGTTGCCCCCTAGCTATCCTCCCGAGATAATCTATTATCAGGCGGTACATCCATAGAGGCTAGAGTACCCACCCTTTTCCTTGTAGTGGTGACAACCAAGGAATCTAATTTAAGCTGACCTGATGTACATAGGGTTGGTGGTGTCTGGCCTAAATATCTTCTCGATGCATCGGTTGACCGCTCTTTTAAGGTTTGGTGTAAGAAGAGAATGCTGAATACGCCTTTGGATAGATGGAGGAGGGGGATAAATTGTGTGGCAGATTTTTTGTCTCCAAGAATTTCCTCCACAAAATTGTTCTCAATTTGCGCATCCTGGGTGTCTATTTTAAAATGCTGGGCGGCATTGAGAAGTAGCTCATTATACTGGAGCGGATTGTCAAATTGAGTCAGCCACTGGCTGATCTGGTTACTAGATGACGTAGATTTACTCATCATCATAGTATTGGTCCTGGCCATACTGGTCCCTTGATCTCCAGAGATCCCGGATCATGAGCACCTGAGGGTTCTATAATGTAAAGATCCTGCAAGGGGTCAAGGTACTTTGAGGTGGACTGGGTTTGCATAGAAGTGCTGGGCTGTGAAGCGTCCAGACGTGGCCTTTTAGCAGACGGTTCATCCCTGGCCACTCATTTCTGTGAAAGGCCCTGAAGGTTCTTGAGTTCTCAGGGTGCCGGTCCATGAAGTCCACAAACCAGGGCATTCTCATACCCTTATCAAAGCTTGCTGGGGTCCACTCTGATTTTTTTAAATCTGGGGGGGTGAGGTTTGGTGTAGGGTCCTTGTGATGCATAGCCCTTGAAATGGTGTCTTCAGAAGGAGAAAGGCCGCTATCTTTCTGATTTTAAAAGCTTAACTGGGACATATTTTTTGATAGGTTCTTTCATTTAGGACGTGGAGGCAGGGGCCGCCGAAGCACCTTTCGACGCATGCCCATTGGCGTGTAAAAGGAGTGCTTGTGTCTGAAACTGTTTTCGGAAGCTTGTTTCGGAGGCCTGTTGAACACCGAGCACGATGGCCCCGAGGACCCCTGACCATGACTTGGAGCACCACTCCTTTGACACTGCGTGACTTTGAAAAGTCGACGAAACTGTCGACCATGTGGTGGTGTGTTTAGTGTGGCGAGAAGTGTGAGCGCCTGAGCCGCCGTGTGATTTCTGTCACAGGGCCGCCGGCCTACTTGTTGGAGCTGGGGGTTAGCACATGGGATTCCATTGAATCCCATACGCCTTTTCGTCACTAAGGACATCTATGTAGCCCTCACTGAATTCCCACTCGACGTCTATGTAAGACTCAGCCTGCATGGCGTGGGCGGCCTCGCATTTGGTTCGACAGTGCTTCAGGGTTTTGGGGTGGAAAAGTCTGCAAGACTTGCAGTTCTCGGGGTGATCCCTTAGCAGACAGTGATTGCACACCTTGTGCTCGTCTTTCCAGGGGTATGTCCTGTTACAGGAAGGGCAAAATTTAAATGGAGTGTTTTCCATTGCTAATGGAAAGGGAGCGCAGTGATAAAAAGGGAAGATAAGGTGTCAGCAGAAGTATTCTCTAAAAAGTTTATGACCTCCCTCCACTCGCCCTACTGTGAAGGGGCGAGGCCCGGTGAGGCCTGTGCAGGCCACAGTCTTTGCTCATCGAGGCAGTTGAGCGTTGATGTAGCCACCTGTCGAAGGCCGCCGAAGCATTTGGTCGTGTGGCGGGCAAAGGGCTGCTGTAGAAAGAATGGCACGAAAGAACAAGTTACTTACCAACTGTAACGTTCTTTTGACTGGATGTTCCTCCCACGTATTCCTTATCTTAGATATATCCTTACCTTTAGGTTTCGCCTCAGAAATTTTTTTTCTCTCTCCAGAAGAGGGCGCTCCACTCGAGGCCGTGGCGTCGATGTCCCTCGGCAGCATCTGTCGAACACTGACGTCATCCCTGTATAAGAGCCTCGAGCACGCCCGTTGGCTTCAGTTCTGTTTTTTCATATATTATAGTACATGGATTTTGATTAGTTAAATGGCATGCCTCTTTTTACCCAATCCTTAAAAGAGTTTGGAGTGTAATTCACGTAAACTGTACTGTGGGGTTAGGTTGGAAGGGTCGATGAGGAATACGTGGGAGGAACATCCAATCGAAAGAACGTTACAGTTGGTAAGTAACTTGTTCTTTGAATGGATTGTGTCCTCCCACGTATTCCTCATCTTAGATAGACTCCCAAAGCAGTTTTGTATTGGAGGCGGGAGTACAGTATCTTTTTTAATAGTGTATAGAATGGAGTACAGATTTAGCAAACAGACCTCCTTGAGAAGAAGTCGAGTCCAGTGCATAATGTTTTATAAAGGTGTGCATGGATGACCATATGGCTCGTGCACAAATATCTTGTACAGGGACACCCCTCTTTAGTGCTATTGAAGTTGCCATGCCCCTGGTTGAATGAGCTCTCAGTCCATCAGGTGGTTCTCTTCCAGCCATCTGTAACATTCTGTTATGGCTAAAATTATCCATCTGGATGTTTTAGTTACCGGAAGGCCCAGTTTGCGTCCAGTGTATCCCACGAAAAGTTGATAAAACTGACAAATTTTTGCTAATCTTGAGATGTAAAAACTAAGAGCTCTCCTGGGATCTAGTCTATGAAGCTGCTCCTCTTCCTTGCTTGCATGAGGAGGAGGGTAAAAAGTAGGTAAAGTTATTTTCTGTAACAGATGAAAATCCGAAACAATTTTTGGCAAAAAAGACGGTTTAACCCTAAGAATTGTTCTTATGAAAGATGGTGTGAGGAGGACCGCGCGAAAGCACCTGCAACTCACTTACCCTGCGGGCTGATGTCAATGCTACAAGGAGTATTGTTTTCCAAGTAAGGAGCCTTAGTGGACAAGAATGTAAAGGCTCAAATGGAACACGTGAGAAATTTTGGAACCAAGTTTAGATCCCACACTGGAACCTGGAAAGGTATTGGGGGAAAAACATTATTTAAACCTTTTAGGAATTGAATTATCAGGGTATTTTAAAGTAAGATTCTTCTTCAGAAGAGCGCTTAAAGATGGATAGCGCTGCTAAGTATCCCTTTATCATCCCAACCTGGAGCCCCAGATTGGCTAAATGTAACAGAAAAGATAAAATTGTGGGGATATTGCATTGAAATGGGTCCACATTCTTTTCTCTGCACCAGTTACTGAACTTGTTCCAACGACACCGATACAGAGATTTGGTTGCTGGCCTTCTGGCCGAAAGCAAAATCTCCATCACGTCATCCGGAAGATCCCAATCCTTGTATTTCAGCCTTTCAGAAGCCATGTGTGAAGTTTGAGTGTGTTGACCTCCGGATGGAGAACATGACCTTCCTGTCGCAAGAGAAGATCCTCTCTTCTTGGAAGACGTATGGGAGGGCAGATGGACATGTCCAGAAGGTCCGGGTACCACGTTCTCCTGGCACAATCCGGGGCAATTAGGATCATGGTTTTCCCAAACTTTCTCAACCTCCTGATTACTTGAGGGATCACAGGGATTTACCAGGTTACTCACCCTAGTGACCATCTTACTCCTAGTCCATAGTCCCCTTTCCTCCATACTTATGGGACATCTCTCCGTCCTGTGAGACGGGACCGGAGCACTTTGTAAAAAAAAAAAAGCATCCACATTTTTTTCAATCGCCCATCAGCCCTTTTCTATCGCAGGGTCAAAGACCCATTAGCAATAACAGAGGAACCTTATTAGAAGGGACGGCGGGCGGGCGTATGGAGGAAAGGGGAATATGGACTAGGAGTAAGGTGGTCACTACGGTGAGTAACCTGGTAATACTCCTACGTCCCGTCCCCTTTCCTCCATACTTATGGGAGATTCTCAAGCACTCCGTACAGGAACTATAGGTGAATGGAAATACCCCTTACTGAAACAGGTTCTTCAGCACAGCCTGGCTGAACTGAGCGTCAGCTCTAGAGCTCATATTGAGGCAGTAATGCTTACAGAAAGCAGATTGGATTGGAAGGCCCAAGTAGCCGCTTTAGCGATTGACTCTTAGGGAACATACTTCTGAAAAGCAACCGCGGCTGCCTTGCCTCGCACCTGGTGTGCATGGATACCTTTAGGAGGTTTCAGCTTTTGGACGGTGAAAGATTCCGTGATACAGGCGGTAATCCATCTGGAAATAGATGCCTTAGACGCCGGCCTGCCCTGAAGCTTACCGAAGGTCACAAACAGTTGGGAAGTCCTGTCCAGGTAGAACCTAAGAGCTCTTCGGACATCCAGGCAGTGTAGAACCCTTTCCGCCTCCGAAGCAGGGTTCGGAGAAAAGACCGGAAAGGAAATCAACCGATTGAGGTGAAATTCGGTCACTACCTTTGGTAGGAAAGCTGGGTTCGTCCGAAGGACTACCTTGTCCTTGTGAAAGACCAAGAAAGGGTGCTCCACCGACAATGCCTGGAGCTCACTCTCCTCGCTGACGTAACGGCTACCAGAAAAGACACTTTCCAGGACACGTACTTGAGGTCAACCGTAGCCATTGGCTCAAAGGGTTTATGGCACAGTGCCCTCAGGACTACATTTAGGTCCCAAGGCGGGTGCGGACTACGAACCGGAGGGTGGAGGAGTGTCAAGCCTGCAAAATGCCTCTTAACCACTGGGTTACTCCGAGAATAAGAACATTGGTCTGTAGAAAGATAAGCGGCAACTGCTGAAAGGTAAGTTCTGCGTGACAGAACGTAAACACCCGAGACTGCTAGGGAGGACACGAAGGACAGCACCTGGTCAATCGTAGCCACCCTTGGATCCAACTGCTTTTCCAAACACCAACGACAGAACCTGAGCCATTTACTCCTGTATTGGGATCTGGTCAAGGGTTCCCTGGCCGCCTGGATAATATGCATGTTATCCGTAGACAAGTTAAAAAGCTCTAAGACTTGAACTCCGGCACCATGCCGGCAAGCTGAGCGATTGTGGGGAGGGGTGCCACATCTGCTGTTCCCCTTGATTTAGAAGATCTGGGGTTACTGGTAACCTGATCAGCAGAAACACCGACAGGTGTTGAAGTTCTGAGAACCAAAAACTGGCCGGCCACCACGGGGCCATGAGCAGAACAGTTCACAGAGTTCTTCAGCTTCCCAATTGCTCGAACTAGAGGCGGAGGCGGGAAGGCGTAAGCTCTCATGTTGTGCCATGGAATCTCGAGAGCATCCCCCAGAGAGGAGGCTCTCAGCCCCCCTCTGGAGGCATACCGAGGAAGCTTCTCGTTTACCACTGTAGCGAAGAGGTCCACCTCCGGTGTGCCTCAACGCAAGAAAATCCACAAGAGGATCTCTGCCTTCAACTCCCACTCGTAGCTGACCACTGTCCGACGGCTGAGGGCTGACGACATCCGCTGTGACATTCAGCTGGCCCGGGATGTGCACCGCAAGCAGCCAGACGCCATGAAGCATGGCCCACTCCTATATCTGGATGGACAGATCAACCAAAGGTGCCCACCCCGCAGGCAACAAAAAATTGTGCGGAAAGGGTATCCGAGCATTCCGGTCAAACTGACCGATAAGGATGCGCACAAAGCCGAGAAACCAGCCCTACACCTGAGGCCGATGGCGCAGCTGTAGGGGTAGCATTCAAAATGGCCGCCACGGTCGTGGTGGGAACGGGCGCCATTTTGTCATCACCTGAGGGGAACTGCGGCACGCGAGGAAGTGAGGCAGGGGTTCCCGTCGATGGATCAGGGGTCTTAACTTTAGCCTTAACATAAGGAACCTCGGCAGAGCCGGTACTATGAGGCCTGGAATGTTTCTGCGACATACCAACCGCCAAATTAGCCTTCTCAGGAAGGACCTCAGCGTTGCCGGTAAAAGAAGAATTTCCCTTCTTTGCCCTCTCAACAGATCTGGTGTCGCCGCAAGAGCAGGAACGGTGAGAAACAACCTTCACCGATAAGGCCTTGCCAGACCCTCAGAAATGTTGGTAGCTTTAGCCTCTGTACGAGGGGCCTCGGACCCAGGTCCGGTAACAGCCTTACTCGCACAGGCCTCGAACATTCGTTCGGTAGCACCAAGCCCCACCAAGGCCTCGGGGCGAACCACGGCATAAGAGCCAGTCATCCAAAAACGGATACTCATGGATACCCTGGAGACGAAGTTAGGCCGCAATCACCGACATCATCTTTGTGAAGACACGCAGCGCCGAGTTGAGGCCAAAAGGAAGCACTCGAAACTGGAAGTGCTCCTCTCCCAAAGAGAAGCGGAGATATCGCCTTTGTGGGTTCCAAATCAGGATATGCATGTACGCGTCCTGAAGATCCACAACGCTGATCCAATCGCCCATCTGCAAGGAGGAGCGTATTTGGTAGGGCGTGATCATCTTGAATTTCTCTTGGGGTAGGAAAAGATTGAACTGGGAAATGTCTAGGATGGTGCTCAGGCCAGTCTGGTTGGGTTTGGGCACCGTAAACAGCCGGGAGTAGAAGCCCTCCCCTCGCTCCCCAAGGGGAACGGGTTCCAGAGCTCTGAGGTGCAAAAGTTTCTGAAACTCAGCCTTGAGGGAGGGTGAGCCCGACAGCTGGAAAGGAGGGTTGAGGGGTGGAGTAGGGGGGAAAGTTAAGCGGAAGCCCGCTCGAGCGACTGACAAGACCCATCTGTCTTCTGTGATGGCCTGCCACGCCTCCCAATGAGACGCAATGCGTCCTCCCACCAGGGTCTCGTGCGAGCGCGGAAAACCCTCATTTGGCAGGTTTATCGGTGGCGGTGCCACCTGAACCTGATGAGGAGGCTGAGGAGCGGGAGAGAAACCGCGTACGCTGTTGTCTACGGTGGTTATTCCCCGCAAGAGTATCCACCCTGCGAGAATTACGGTCGAGGAAGCCCCTAAAACCAGAGGAAGGTCGACCTTGCGACAACGGCCTTTGAACCTTGAAGGGAGCTTCAACCAGAACAGACAATGATTTAGCCGTCTGAGTGCTGTCTTTGGTTTTGGTGAGCTCTACATCAGTAGAAGAGTGAAAAAGCTCCTTACCATCAAATGGAAGGTCCACAACCTTGTCTTGCACCTCCTTCGAGAACTTAGTGGCATGTAGCCATAGTTACTGCGAGGTATCAACCCATAGCATCAGACCCCGAGCCGAGGCGTCTACGTGATGAGCCGCAGCCTCCAGGAGATCCTGGGCCAAGACCCTGGCATCGGAAAGGCCTCCTCTGAAATCCTCCAGCTTCTCGACCGGAATGTGCTCCTCAAACTCCGACAGACCTCTCCACATCCGCATGTTAGCTCCCGCCAAATTCAATTCTGCATTGGCCTGCCTGAGCTGCAAGGCCGAATTGGCAAAGATTTTCCTCCCTAGGGAGTCTAGGAGCTTGTCCTCCTTTCCCAAGACCTGAGTCGCCGTCGCGGAGGAGGAAGCTGCAGGTCTGAATTGCAACGTGGCCGCAGCCACCACTGTGGAGGAGCGAGGCGGACAAGACGACAAGGCCACTTCTTCCAAGGAATGTAGCCTGTACCTCGCGTCAATCTTTTTATTTACAAAAAGTCCCGAGTGTGGCTTTTCCCAAACTCTTTGGACCTCGGCCAGAACATCCTTCTGCAAGAACAGGCCGGTACGCTCCAAAGGAGACCAGGTGAATGCCCCAGAAAGCAAGCCCTGCTGCGGAGCAGGTGCCTCGGGCACCTGAACATCTAAGAAGCTTATCATGTCCAGTACCCGGTCATGGAAAGCTCTGGTAGAGCGGGGCAGGTCCTCGTTGTCCTGATCGCCTTGAGGGTCATCTGACAGGTCCGGATCCTGCTGAGCCGTGTCAGGCACTGCCTTGTCCACTGGGGACAATGGTGGCACAGGCGGAAGCGCAGGGGGAGGCACCATGGGCAAGGGAGGCGCCGGCGGAACCACTGTCGGAACGGTTGGAGCCGGAGGCGCGGGTGGACATATCTCCTTGAAAAGCCCCTTGAAATATTCCCTCATGGGGTCGGTGCGCATAAGCACTTGAAATTTACCGAAAAAGGCATCCTCAGGAAATTGTTTCGGAACCTGAGGAGGCCTCTCATGAGGTGGACAAATCCAGGGACATAACGGGGAAGGGTGCCACACCGGCCCCTCCGCCGACGTATCCACATAAATCAAGGGAGCCGCCCCCCACGGGCAACGAAACATTGTGCGGAAGAGGCATGCGGGCGTTCCAATAATAAACCGGCCGGTAAGGATGCGCACAAGGGAACTTAGGTTCACCCGAAGGACCGAACCCTACACCAGGGGCCGATGGCGTAGTTGTAGTGGTAGTACCTAAAATGGCTGCCGTGGTCGTGGCGGGAACGGCCGCCATTTTGTCCTCATCTGAGGGGAACTGCGGCACGTGAGGAAGTGAGGCAGAGGTACCCGTCGATGGATCAGGGGTCTTAATTTTAGCCTTAATGTAAGGAACCTCGGCCGAGCCGGTACTATAAGGCCTGGAATGTTTCTGCGACATACCAACCGCCAACTGAGCCTTCGAATGAAGGGCCTCGGCACTGCCGGTAAAAGAAGAAACTTTCTTCTTTGCCCCCTCAACAGATCTGGTGTCACCACAAGAGCGGGAATGGTGCCCTGTCACCGGCAGGGCCTTGCCCGGCCCCTCAGAACTGTTGGTATCCTTAGCCTCTGTACGAGGGACCTCGGACCTAGGCCCAGTAGAAGCCTTATCGGCACGGTACTCGAACAGCCATTCGGTAACCTCAAACCCAGCCAAGACCTCGGGGCGTACCCCGGTTTTGTTTTTGAGCGAAGCCGAAAGAGCGGCCTCAGAGCAAGCTCCGGTACCCCACGACTCAGTAGAACTGGGTCTACACAGCCCCCACAGGAGGGGCCTCGGTGTGTACTCCGGTGATCACAGGCCCCTTACGGAGACCCTTGGAGAAAACTCCGGTAGAATTATTAGGCCCGACAGGCACCTCAGGGTGAACCCCGGTAACAGAGCGATCAACGCCCCTCCCGGCTCGAGAGGAACCCGGAAAGGTATCCCCCGGCCGGGGTGCTCTGAAAATTAAAGAACTTACCGGGCGTTTTTTCTTCTCGTCGATGAACGCCTGAAAATGAGAAGGAGGAGTCCGTCCGAACACCTCCTCCTACCGCTCCAACCGACGTTTAAGTGCCCGGACCGAAAGGGAGTCACAGTAAAAACAGGAGTCCCAACGGTGTTCCGGACCCAAACACTCTAAACAAAGAGGATGGGGATCCTCCCTCGCGAAGTGACGGTGACACGATGAACAGTCTGGAAAATCTAGTTTAAAAGACATAGACTGACTAGTAAATGAACGCTAGCGAGAGCCAGAGAGGGAAGAAAATCTTCCGAGGATGCAAGTGCGTCTGGCCCCGATCGTGCCGAGAAAAGGACCGATGGGCAATGCGGAGCCAAGGTGGGCGGGGTTACGGGCACGTGCCGGGCCCTGTGCAGGAAAGAGCAAAGGGACACATTTTTGAAAAAAATGTGGATGCTTTTTTACAAAGTGCTCTGGTCCCGTCCCACAGGACGGAGAGATGTCCCATAAGTATGGAGGAAAGGGGACGGAAAGTAGGAGTATGGAGGAAACACATACAGAAGGGGAAACTCCCATTCCACCACGAACGCATCTCCTAGAGCTCCTCTCGGGGGAAATTCGCTTGAGCAGTACAGTTCGTACTTCCGGTTGGCCCCGGTCGCGAACAGATCCACTTGAGGGGTTCCCCAAAGGGCAAAGATCTTTTGAATGACTTCCTGAGCCATCTCCCACTCGTGAGAGACTGTGCTCTGCCTGCTCAGAGCGTCCGCTGTTGTGTTTTGCTCTCCGGCTAGATGAATTGCCGATCGAGAGATCCCTTCTTGTATTGCCCAGAACCAGAGTTGCATCGCCTCTCTGCACAGCGGTAGTGACCCCACTCCTCTCTTGTTGAGGTAGTACATGGCCACTGTGTTGTCCGTCATTATCAGAACATACTTTCCCCGTAGAGGGCAGGAAGGCCTTCAGTGCTAGTCTGATTGCCCTCAACTCCAAAAGATTGATGTGTAGTTTGGGCTCCAATGGAGACCAACGTCCGCTGATAGTCAGATCGTTGGTATGGGCTCCCCACCCTGTGAGTGAGGCGTCAGTCACTACTATTATCTCCGGCCATGGCTGCCAAAAAGATTCTCCTCTGAGGATACGATGTCTGCAAGCCCACCATTGTAGGTCCTGTGCTACTTGGGCTGGGACCTGCAGCAGATCTGACATTTCCCCTGAGAATTGGGACCATTGAGTTCTGAGAGCCCATTGAAGAGATCTCATTCTCAATCTGGCTTCTGGCACCAAAAAAACGCAGGATGCCATCAGACCGAGCAAAGTGAGAAAATCGAAGGCCGGAAGATGCTGGGCATTCTAGAATTTTGTTACCATCTGCAGAATGTGGTGCGCTCTCTCTTCGGGAGGCGAGGCTTTGCCCGAGCAGGTATCCAGGACTGCTCCTATAAACTGGAGTCTCTGTGATGGTATCATGTTTGACTTTTTTAAATTCAGAGAAAACCCTAGTTTGTGAAGGAAGTGACAAGTCTTGGACAGATGATCCAGGGCTTGCTCTGGAGAACGTGCGCTGATCATCCAATCGTCCAGATAGGGGTAGACATGGATCCCCCCCCTCCCCTGAGACTCGCTGACACCACCGCCATCAACTTGGTGAAAACTCTTGGGGCGGAGGTTAACCCGAATGGCAGAACTCGAAATTGATAGTGAGAATTGCCAATCGCAAACCTCAGGTACTTTCTGTGCTTGAGAAGGATTGGCACATGAAAGTAAGCATCCTGAAGGTCTAAATGATACCAACCAATCCTGGATTTGGAGAGCCTGAAAGATCTGAGAAAGTGTGACCATTTTGAATTTGTCCTTCCTTAGGAACTTGTTTAGGTTTCTCAAATCCAAGATGGTCTCAGTCCTCCGTCCTTCTTTGGAATAATAAAGTATGGGGAATACCAACCCTTGTTCCTCTCCACTACAGGTACATGTTCTATTGCACCTTTCAGTAGCAGGGATAAAACTTCCTGCAACAGGAGCGGATCCAGATGTTTGGCGGAGTTGTATTCCGGGGGGTGATTGAGGTTTCTTTAGAAAAGGAAGGCAGTAACCTTGGGATACTGTTTCCAGTGCCCAAGCATCTGAAGTAATGCCCTGCCATTCTTCTAGATGCTGTGAGATCCTGCCTCCCACCGGGGTCTTGTGGGTCAAAACCTCAGAGTGGTTTTGTGGCAGCTGCAGCAGCGGCTGAAGGTACAGATGCCGTTGCTGGGGCTGATCTAGCACCTTTTCCTTGCCCCCATGGAAATTTTCTTTGACCTCTCTGATTGGTCTGCCCTCTTCCTCTTCCAATTGAGGAATAATTGCGAAAAAGACGACCCCCTCCAGGAAGATGAGCCTGTGTAGGGGCGTTGCTGAGGTTGTCTTATGGCAGCACAGAGAGATTTTGCCGCCGCTTTGGAGGTCTGTAGCTTCTCCAAACTTTCATCTGCCTTGCTACCCAACAACCTCGAGCCATCAAAGGGCATTTTAAGAAGCCTGGATTGCACATCAGGAGCAAACCCAGACTCTTAGTCACGTAAATCTACGTAGCACTGTGCTAGTCGCCATGGACCTGCTGAAATTGTCAGCTTTGTCCAACCCTGATTGAAGGCATTCTCCCGAAGCCTCCTTTCCATCCCTTATAACAGCTAGAATGCCATCACGTTCTTCACCTTCCGGGATGTGTTCAGCTGCCACTGACATGCAGTCCTACAGGGAATATGATAACCTTGCTAAGGTACAAGTTACATTAGTAGACTTCAAAGCCTTTCTGGCAGATGTGAAGATTTTCCTAGACCATGCATCCACCTTTTTATCGTCCCTATCTGGAGGGATTGTAGGGTATGCCGCATTCTTTGTGGAAGTGGCTGCCTGTACTACCAAACTTTCCGAAGTTGGGTGTTTGCTGAGGTATTCCGGATCAGATGTGCAAGGTCTATATTTTGCCACAAACTTTCTATTTACTGCCCCTATGGCTTCAGGACGTTCCGATGCAGAACTAACCTTTCTTTGTAAGGCAACATGAAATGGTAGAATGGGGTCTTGTTGGGGTGTTCCAGATAATATATCCGTCATGTCATCATCTTGACAGACTGGTGAACTCCTACCCCATAAATTCTGTAACTCTTCTCATGAGTTTTCTATAACTCATATCAACCTGTTCTGATGGGTCTTGTTTGTCAAATTCATACTCTGGAGAAGTATCCAGGCCACTTGCTGTTTGTAAACATTCTTGCAGATCTTGAATTCTTGATTGAGGGTTAATCAACTCCTCTGGGACAGATCTTGTGCCAACTTTAACACCAGCAGAAGTTAATTCCTCCTCTTCTGATGAATCTCCCTCATAGATGGATGACATGGTCCTGAAAAAATCATGTCGACACTCAGGTTGAAAAACCTTTTCAGGCATTAGAGGTCTTTCCCTTATTAAAGGTTTGGGCGTCGACGAAAGAGTCGATGGCGCCGAAGTTTTAATCACCTCCTTCGACATCGAAGGAACTTTTGACGACCTCGATGTAATCGTTGAGGGAGCTGTGGAAACCGTTGAAGGAGCTTTTGTGGTTTTCAAGCACAAACTCGATGTAGCTTCCTTCGCGGGAGTTGACTCGACCTTCGAAGTCTTCGACGACATTGACGTCTTTCTTATGATCTTTCGACGCCATTTTGTTTCCCTCTGCCTTCGATTTATGCACCGAAGTATCTGTCTTACGAGGTGATCGAGAAGAATCTCTCGATGACGCTCTCGACGTCTTTTTATCGGCTTTCCTTGTTTTGGACCTTCCTCTGTCACTTTTCTTGTGAGCAGGAGCATGGTCTTCTTTAGCTATTTTTGAGGGGGGTCTGGGCCGTGTTCTCAAAATTTTGTAGCATGGAAACTCGAAAAGCTTCCCATTTTCTCGGAGAGTCATGTTTAGATGGACATGTGATAACCTCTTCCAAAGAGGATGAGGGAGATTGATGTAGTCTCTTCTTAGCCTTTTTAGAAGACAAAGAAGACTTCCTTCATCTACTCCTCGAATGATGTTTTTTATGATACGACTTCGAAGACTCGTCCGAGTCTCTTTTTTAAAGAGGACTTTGATAATCCTTTCCCCATTGCCAGTTTACCTCTACGCTCTTTTAGGGCTTTGTGGGTCATCGACTGGCATGAACCACAGTCTTCCGTACGGTGGTCGGGACCGAGGCACCATAGACAATTCTTATGTGGATCCGTCAGGGACATCTTTCCACATTTTAGGCATTTTTTTTTTAAAGCCCGTCTTCGGTGTGGAAGGGTTTGAAGACGACAGCTTTTTTTCACACAAAATACTGAAGCGCCGTTTAACTCGATCCGAAGCGAAGCCAACGGAAAAACAGAAATGAAGCCAACAGGCGCACTTGAGGCTCTTATACAGGGGATGACGTCGGTGTTCGACAGATGCTGCCGTGGGACAGACACCACGGCCTCGAGTGGAGCGCCCTCTGCTGGAGAGAGAAAAAATATTTCTGAGGCGAAACCTAAAGGTAAGGATATATCTAAGATGAGGAATACATGGGAGGACACAATCCATTAGAAGTAACAATTACATTTTGTCTTATCAAAGGCGTTAGCCAGAAGAACTCTCGGAAAACTATTGACCAACCACGATGGCGAACAAAAACAATGAGGGACCCACGTGTGAAGAACCATGGGTACAGTGGACGTCACACTAGTGATAGTATTACTAACACACCCAGTCGACGTCCATTTTCGTGTTTTTCGAAAACAGAAAATCAAATACTCTGCGACTACCACTATATGTCGGCCTATGCATAGCATGTGATCAAAGCAGATCCAAAAGCCTCAGAAATGTTTATATAAAAATTGAAAATAGGTTTGTTTGCTCCTCATACAATTCCACACTGTTCTGCACCATATTTTGCATAGTAACCGGTTAGGAGCCTCGGTGTTGCTGGTTACATTACATGTCAACACCTCACCCCGTTGCCCGGATATCAGCCCCTGCACACATGAAACTGTTACCTGGAAGCTGCGAAACATCAAGGTGGTCCTAGAAGGACCGGACAGGACTCATTTCAAGGGTCTGGACACAAGAAACAAAACTCAAAGGCTTCGAAAACCAGGCTTGAAGGCGCTAGGATGCACAGTTTGAGATATCTGCACTGCAACGCACTGCACCAGGATGAGGAGACAGGTGGGGAGCACACAGACGGTCCCATTGCGCTGTAGCACACCACTTCAAGCCTCTATTCCACGCCTGCTACAGGGTATGTAAACCAGCCACACGCACCTATTCTCAGTTCAAAGTACATCAAACGATAAGCGACTCGGAACAGCAACCTACAGGATCATTGATTTACATAAGCGACTCACAGGATCACTTGACGTATGTCACCCTGTCTGCAGAACCACTGCGAAGCATGGGAATGTGTGCAACGCAACACATGTAATCTACGAAAAATAAATGTGGTCGTACAAGGACCAGAAAAAGCTGATTTTAAGCACCTTGACGTCAGGAACAAAACTCCAAGGCCTCGAAAGCCATGTTTCATGCATATCTACAGAACCCGTGCAAAGTAGGGGTACTTTTTCTAGTCTTTCATATTCCCTGCTTGTATGGACATAGTCTATGAAACTAAAATGAAAGCAATAAGTGATCTGAACAAGCTAAACACCCTGGGTCTGCAAACGTGGCTCTACAGATTTTGTTTCACTACAACTCCCATGATCCCTCACAATCGACTGTGCTGGCTAGGGATGATGGAGTTGTGGTCCAAAACATCTGGAGAACCAAAGGTTGCAGACTACAGCTACACACTAAAACTTAAAGAGAACATTCCTCGCGTAAAACGGGATCATTCACATTCTTCAGGACCAATAAAGGTAGAGTAATAAAAATTCAGATATCACCTAACCTAGACAGCTCGAACCATGTGAGCAGACCGGCGTTCTAACCACATAAGAACGCTTTATGGGAACAAAACATCCATCTTCGAGGTGCTTGTCATGTTAAAGATAACAGCCTTACCAACCCAGGCTGGTTTCTCTTTCCGTCTCACCAAATCAGCAGAGCGCGCTAAGTGGGACAACCCACGTTCTGCGGACACAGAAGAATACCAAGACTTTTGGGCCAAGGCCTTGCCAACCACCATCAGCTGGTTGATATCTAAATTGGATTAGTCTACCTTTATTTATTTTATTTATAATGTGCTAAATATGCAAAGGCCCATAGGCATGGTGGCGCAAGACAAAACAAATCATGGCCGAGAAATAATCAGATTTAGTAACTGAAAGAAAGAGGAGTTTAGCCGAACAAAACGGTTTTCAGAAGAAAGTGAAACAGTCCTCTTATCCGCTGAAACCGGTCGACCTTTTTTTTTTTAAATAATGCGATCTCTATTCATTACTTGGCCACCCTGGATATAATGCATAGATCTTAAGAATTTTGTTCCGAGCAGGGGGCGCTGTTGCGCGCGACTAAAATGGCCACCTGAACAGAGTGCTCCGTTCCCAAGAACATCCTGTATAGAAATTAATCCTTCTTGGAGCCACAGTGAGACGAAGCGACTTCATCTGCTGCTGCCCACAATCCTGCTGCACATTGTGTGCGAATTCCGGGTGAAAACGCGGAGGCGTGTCAGAGTTCGCAGCTCCGTTTCAAGTTGCGACCTGCCCGTCGGAACGCGAGCCGCCCCTGGGCTCCGGCAGAATTCCACGCCAGACCGAGGCGCTACAAGCATCGCGAGGCCGTGTGGGGGAGGTGCGCTGATCCCAGAGACGCAACCGTGTGGCACTCGCCGGAAGGTGAACCGTGTGTGCTGGAGCCAAGATCCCGGGTGGTCGGGGAATTGTCTGCGGCCCCCACCCGCATAACGGCTGGGGCGGCGCGCTGTCTCCCGCGTGTGGTCTGCCGCCGAGCGGTGCGCTGCGACTGCAGGTGAGGGCTGTTGGGGTGTGCGGACCCGGCTACGTGGAGGCGCCCATGCGGTGGCCCGAGGAATGAACTACCACTACGCGTTGCAGATTGGCCACTGATCGGAGACGCCGATTAGCGTGGGAGGACACAATACATCCGGAGAGTGGACAGTGCGGTATATTATGCTTGCAAACCTCCGTGTTGGCTGCCTGAAGGTGCTGTCACTCTGCTGTATTGTTGCTGAGAAGGGCCTGCACTAGTCCACCTATCCTGCTATCAGACCTTCATCACTGGAACACGAACGGGATCCGGGACAAGGGGACCCCCTGATATAACTGGCCATATTGAGCCACAAACTGATTGCGCCGAGTTGCTGGGCATCTGTCGCCATGTATGGGCGCTGAAGGGGACCTGCCGCAACACCAGTAACCCACTGGAGGGTTAAGAGGAGGCAAACTGATGGTGAAAGTGGTGGAGGTCTTCCATATATAAGGACAGTTGTGAATAAATATATGCAGAGGCCTGGGCTCTGCCCTAATCCAATGTGATCCTTTGATTGGGCGCTCCTGCAATGGGCATAGCCCCTGCCTGCAACAGACCACTGATAAAAACTCAATATATACTACCAGGCAGTTCCCAGGGGGTCATTGCACCACTGAAAAACATCCCACGACCTGCGCAACAACGACACCTGTGAGTTACTATACTGTTACCCAGTGGGTTGTGGAATAGAGTCAGTTATACAAGTCTGCACGTACGATTCTATACCAGTCTGAGTAACCGGCCTGATCCACGTCATTGATCCTTGCTCCGCATAGACAGCTCATGGGCCGCAACGAGAAGAAAAGCGCAGGGGGGGAAGAAACCTGGCCCAATGGATTCCTTTGCCAGCTGCCAACCACAAGTGACGCAGGCGGCCACATCCATGGGATATGACAATCCTGCTGAGACGGGGCTGACGCCAGAGAAGATCGGCTAATGACCATGGTACAGAACAGTTTCCTAGCGAATGTCAAGCTAGACGATATTGTTTCAACTATCAGCTCCCTTAAGGCTAGAGTAGACAAGGAGAGCTCTCGCATCACAGAAGCCGAAAGCAGAATTGGCAGTAATGAGGATGCGATACAACAACATGGCCGAGACATAGCGCAACTGAAGGGAGAATTGCGTAAGACTCAAGCAAAATGCGAAGATCTTGAATCGATGTCTAGAAGAAATAATATTCGTGTTGTCGGCATTCCAGAATCCTTTTGCAAAGGCCCGATGGAGCGTCAGGTAGAGGCCCTGTTGAAAACTCTGCTTGGCACGGAATCCTTCTCTGACCACTTCCTAGTTGAGAGGGCTCACCGTACGTTGGCGCCACTGCCCAAGCCTGGGGCACCTCCGCGCACAATCATTGTTCGTCTCCTCAACTACAGAGACAGAGATACGGTGCTCAGGCTTTCCAGAGAAAAAGGCTCTCTACAATACGAGGGAAGCAAAGTCCACATATATCCGGATTTTTCGACCGGTGTCCAGATGCAACGCAGATTCTACGAACAGGCCAAAGGGCTTCTGAGAATGCGCCGTGTCCCATACGCCCTCATCTTCCCGGCGAAATTGCGGATTCAACATGGAGGCAGACCGCATTTCTTTGAGAACCCAGCGGATGCCATATCGTATATTGAGGCGTCAATCCCCATACATCCTGAAGATCGTCCATGAGATCGGAATAGGCCACCGCGACCGGGGGATGGCGTCCTGGAATCAGCAGACTGAAATGGAGATATGGAAACATCCTGTGAAAGTCGTAAGGTTGACCCTTTCGAGAATAGCGGCTCCAATTGATATTAATTGGAATAAGTTGGGATTGTGAGCCTCTACCGACAGAGGCCTGGCGGCTGCGACTAGCAACCCTCAGGCACGTTCCAAAGGTTACAGGGGAAAGGGATACATCATCGGGTTGGGGTTGATGGTGCGGGCGGGGGTGGGGCACAAAAGTTTTGCCATGGTTGGCAAAGGTTTCAAAATACAGAGATTGGTTACAGCGGGTACGACAGTTATGGTTGGCGGCACAGGTGGACCACCTTACACATAGATATTAAAAGTAAACTATGGTACTGGGTGATAAAGGTGTAAGTGTTAAACTCCTTTCATGGAACATTCGGGGCCTCAACCCAATTAAGGCTAGGAAAATCGCTGCATATGTCACCAGACATAGCCCCCAGATTTTGTTTATGCAAGAAACGCGTGCTCTAGGGCAAATCTGTTCCAATTTCCTTCCTAGGTGGGGCGCACTGCGATACTGTACTGAATACTCTTCCCAGTCTAGGGGAGTCCTCACCCTAATTCATCTGAAACTGGGCTTTCGTACCCACAACGTTAAAATTGATGCACGGGGAAGATATGTTGTGGTATGGGGGGGAGGTGGCAGGGCGGAAAATGGTCTTAGTTAACACATACGGCCCCAATTTGGAGGACCCTGAATTTTATAATGCTATATATAATATGTTGATTGAAGCTGAAGACATGGCGGTGATCTGGGGGGGAAATTTTAATACAATTCTTGACACGACCCTAGACAGGTCTACAACGTCACATAGACCCCGGACCGCATTGGCCATAAGACAAATAATGCGACAAATGACTATTGTAGACATCTGGCAAGAATTACACCCCGAGAGCAGCGCTTCACATTCTATTCATCGGTACATGACTCGGAATCTCGACTTGATTACTGGCTAATTAGTTCGGCACTGGTGAATATGGTCCAGCACTGTGAGATGTATCCCCGCACCCTTTCGGATCATTCCCCTGTGTCAATTACTTTGGGTATTGGTGAGGCTGCCCCTGTTGCCAGGCGCTGGAGAATGCCCACTGCCCTGCTTAGAGACCCAAAGGTTTGCGAATCATTGCATACTGAAAGAGGAATTTTTTCAGTTAAACGAGGGGTCGGTTGACAGGTGCGCCACATTATGGGAAACATTTAAGGTGCGGGGCGCAATCATGGATAAGACTACAGGCTTATTGAAAGCAGTCAGACAGGAGTTGGACGCCACAGAAGCCAAACTTGAGCTCCTTGAGTTTGAATACACCTGTACACATTAAGGAGGCCCTGCTAGATACACAACATTAGTAGACTTTAATAAACTTGCTGCAAGGGAGGTACAATACATGGCTGCCCCGATCCGAGCCCGTAGATACAGGGAAAGCAATAAAGCAGGCAGATTCCTTGCCCAGATGCTCAAGGGAGAACATGGCCATCCCCCTATAGCAACTATCCAGGCGCCTAGTGGCGACATAATACATGGTGAGCGAGAAATAAAATTATATGTTTGTTGCATTCTACAAATCGCTATACTCTAATAGAGACACCAAAACTAAAGAAGAAATAGCAGAGTACCTACAGGTTATTGATCTCCCGACCTTAACCATTGAAACGTGCATGTTATTAGATGGCCCCATATCACTTGATGAAATTACGGAGGCGATAAAAGCATTAACCTCTGGTAAGGCCCCTGGTCCTGACGGACTGGGTGCCGAAATTTACAAAGAATTCCACTATATATTGGCCCCCGTCCTATTGAAAGTTTGGGAAGAGGCAATGGAATGTGGCATACTACCAGACACCATGCGAGAGGCAGTCATAACTGTTCTCCTTAAACCCCGTAGACCCCCTCAGGACATGGGTTCGTATAGACCCCTCTCACTTATTAGTATGGATGTGAAGATTTTTGCCAAAGTCCTGGCCACCAGGCTGCTGCCCTATAGGCCCATACTGGAGGGACCCCGACCAGGCTGGCTTTATACCAACAAGGTCAACTGCTCTTAATTTACGCAGACTCTTCGGTGTTATGGCACAGATAGATCCAGAGGCAGATGCGGTGGCGGCTTCCCTTGATGCCGAGAAAGCTTTTGATTCTGTCTCCTGGGTATATCTGTTTCAGGTCCTTGAGAGGTTTTGAAGACATTTTGTTAACTGTGTTAAGCTACTATACACCTCCCCGGGAGCGAAAATACTATCTAATCAAACCATGTCGTCCCTGTTTCGCCTGGGTAGAGGCACTAGACAGGGTTGTCCCTTTTCCCCAATCCTTTTTGAGCTTACCATAGAACCCATGGCCGAATATATCCAACAAAATCATGCATGTAGAGGTCTTCGTATGACTGGGAAACCGCAAATCATCTCCCTATATGTGGACGATACCCTACTTTAGATTAGGAATCCGGAAGTAAACCTAGCGCCAATTATGGCAGAGGTTGAGAGGTTCTCCGAATACTCGGGTTACAGGATCAACATGTCTAAGTCGGAACTGTTCCCGCTCATGCCTAAAACTAGAGATATGTCGGATACACATGGATTTAAATGGTCACCTATACACATCCGTTATTTGGGGATTATGGTCTCGAGAGACGGGAGCACATTGCTCAAGGAAAATCATTGTGAGCTTCTACAATCCCTTACAGTTAAACTACAATTCTGGAGCAAGCTCCCCTTATCCCTGAATGGGCGAGTATCTCTACTTAAGATGATTGTGCTACCCAAACTCCTATATCTTTTTTGCAACATACCGATTTGGCCGGGAAGAACCTTCTTTAATAAACTCAATACTTTAACCACCACATTTGTATGGGGAGGGAAGACGCCCAGGTTGAAGTGGCCCAAAATGACAGAACCCTTTGAAAAGGGTGGGAATGCAGCTCCAGACTTTGAACTTTACTACTTGGAATTTCCCCAGGCATAAGCCCCACATTTGTTAAGGCCCTACAGGATACTTGGGACCCACAAAACAATTTAGAATGCTAGATATGTTTCCGGAAGGGAAATACTGTGCACTGGATGATTTTGTAAGGTCGGTGGGTGGAGATCATCTTAAGCGATTTCAGTTTCATAGAATGAGGTCTGCCTTTGCCGCTAAATGGCCCTCGTTTCCAGACGAGCCAGCTACACATGAATGTATCGCAGCCATGACGGAACCTGGGGGAACACAGGAAAAGTCTGTCAGCGCTCTATAACCTTATACAAACACATTCCAAGTCATGCAATGTAATTAAGGGGAACTGGGAACGAGACCTGGGGGTGGAACTGGGTGAAGCCACATGGTTGAGATATTGCCAGTTGACCAGCAATGTATCCATGAACTCGGGGCTGCGGCTCATTCAATTTAAGGTTCTAAACCAGCTATATTACACCCCAGCTAAACTGGCTAAATTTGTGCCAGGCCACACGGGAAAATGCCCTAAATGTGATGCCCCTAATGCAGACTCTTATCATATGTACTAGGCTTGCCCACCAGTAACTGCATTTTGGGGGGGAAGTGGCGGAGATACTGGAGGACATTACGGCAATACCTGCTACACCTTCCCCATGGAAATCTCTTTGGGGATATTGGTAAAGCTGCAACCACAACTAGACGATTGTTTAACTTGGCATGTGTGGTCGCAAAACGCAATATACTAAAATGTTGGAAATCCGTAGAACCTCCAAGACGGTTGGACTTTCTGAAAGACCTATCAATGGTCAATGAACTGGAGGAACAATTCATTATAACATTGTCATCGAGATGCCGCCCCAAAGACATATGGGCAATGTTCAGGCTATATTTATGTAATATGATATCTGATGAAGAAGGTAATCCACCATCACCACTCTAGTACTGTCATCTAATGTGGAAATGTGCAATGCATACTGTAAAGGTTCATTTAAGTTGTATTTTGGTGCGACTTGCCCGCCGCCTGCCGGTTAAGTCTTGCTGTAACTCTCTGATCAAAAATAAAAATTAAAAAAAAAAAAGAATTTTATTCTGAGCAAAAACAGGAGCATTAAAGATTTCCTTCCTCCTGTTTACACTCCCTATCCGGATAGATCTTTGTATTCCATTCCGTTTTTCTATTTTAATTTCACTCCCACTGAAATAATTGTTCATCATTCCTAGCAACAGCTCAAGGAGGGTCAGTCTCTTACTCGGTGCCCTCACACTAGATAGGCAGTTCACCACCTCGCTCCAGGGTGAGCTTACTACTGTTGGGACAGTTCAATTGATGTTGGAGGGTCAGTTGACCGATTAGCTAGCCACCATTGAATCAGACTCAATACAAGAACTTTGCCCTGCACTTCTTTTGAAAACTGTCACATGGAGCCACGCTTGGTGGGAGACGTCGACCCTGTCGCTAACGCCTCGAGTGGAGTTATCCACGTGGTGTGCCGCAGATTTCAATAGCTCCTGTGCCAACACTTTGACGTCCGACAAACCGGCTTTGAAGTCGTCTATCCTGTCCGCAGGGATAAAATCCTGGAAATCAGCTAGCTCCTTCCACAGCCTAAGATTGGCTGCTGCCAGGATGAGCTCTGTATTAGCTTGACTAAGTTGGAGCGATGAATTGGAAAAGACTTGCTTGCCAATGGCATCCAGAGGTTTATCCTCCTTGGAGAGGATTTGGACCACTGCAGTGGAGGATGCAGCTGCCGGCTTGAATTGGAGAGTGGCAGCTGCCACTACTGTGGAGGATAGGAGCAGACAGACCGACCGACAAGGCTATATCTTCTGAGGCGTGAAGCTTGTATCTAATGTCAAACCTCTTGTGATGCAGCCCAGTATGGGGTTTATCCCAGATCTTACGGGTCTCAGCCAAGACGTCCATTTGGAGGACCAGGCCGGTGCGCTCTTGCAGGGATAAGGTAAAGGCTCCCAAAAGCACCACCTCCTGCAGAGCGGGGGGCCACGGCTACTGGGATATCAAGGAAGTTCATCATATCCAGCACCCGGTCATGGAATGCTCTGACAGAGCAGGGCTGTTCATCGCTGTCCTGGTCCACCTGGTCCTCATCCGGTGAAGCGGAAACAGGAGGCTGATCCACTGCACGTGGTGCCTCAGGTTTTGAAGTGTTTAGCGGCGCTCCAACGTTCTCTATGGGGGATAGTGGAGGCAGAGGAGGAAGCGCTGGAGGAGGTCCAGCAGGTAGAGGTGGAGGAGGTGACACCAGGGACCTGCATAGGAGCAAACGGGACAAAGGTGGTATCGGAGGACTGGGGTACAGCTCTTTAAAAAGGCTCTTAAAGTACGCCCTCATGGGATCAGTGTGCATTAGCGTCTGAAATCTCCCAAAGATTTTGTCCTCCAATGAAGGTCTAGGCGCTGGAGTAGGCAGAGGCTGGGCAGAGGCTGCTAGTGAGGGGCATACCCCCATGAATGCACCGCAGGCTGGGTCCACGTAAATCAGTGGTGTGGAAGCGATACTATATGAGGCAGCGGTCACCGAGCACGCCAATCTGTAGAAGGGTGGAACGGGTTCTTGTTGTCCACATGGCGTGGAAAAAAGTGCTCAGCACCAAAAGGAATGCTCCCAGCACCAGCCGCTGTGAATGTTGGTTTAAGAGGTATCCAAAATGCCCACTGTCGACCACAGAGGTTGAACCGCCATTTTGTCGACAACTGAGGAGAACTGTGTCACAAGAGAAAGTGAGGCATCCGTCTCCTCAGGGGAAACCGCGGTCTAAAGTGGCATTTTAGCCTTGAAACAAGGATACTCGGCTGACACAGTGCTATCATATCTAGGATGCATACTGACATCTTCGATACTGTCCCGAATTAGCCTCCAGAGGAGGACCCTCAGCAGAGCCGGTACTCGAAGGTCTATGGTGCGTGACTGCCTTCCTTGCCCCCTTGACAGAATCGGTACCCGCACACAGAGCGTGGGAAGGGTGAGGAATACACCTCACCGACAAGACCTTCAAAGGCGGTCCCTCAATTCTGCCGGTACTGGATTTAGCCCTGAGAAGAGGAACCTCTGTTTTTAACCCGGGACGTAAAGCTCCCTTAGTAGGAGTCTCGAGTCATGACTCGGTATGGAAAGCTCCAGAAATTGAGACCTCAGGGTGAACCCCGGTATCCAGAGCCACAGAAGAACTGGGCTGAACTTTAGCCCCAAAAGGAGAACCTCGGAAGAATGGCTGGTTTTGGCAGGCCCACTACGGGAACCCTCGGAGGACGCTACGGTGTGCCTATTAGGCCCCTTGTACGACACCTTAGGGATGTCCCCGGTAGAAGAGCTAGGTGAGCCCCTCCCAGCCCCAGAAAGGAGTCCCCAGGCCGGGGTGCCCTAAAAAGTAAGGAACTTAACAGGCGTTGTTTCTTCTCGTCGATCAAGAGCTGTAAATGCAGTGGAGGAATGCATTGGAAAACCACCTCCCACCGAAGACGCTGGAGTGCCCGGATGGACAGGGAGTCGCAATATAGACACGAGTCCCAGCGATGTTCTGGGCCTAGACACTCCAGACAAACAGGATGAGGATCCGCCCCTGCGAAACGAAGTTCGCATGAAGAACAGGACACCAACCCCAGACGCGCTGGCATAGACGGAGGACTAGACGACCATGGAACCAGAGCAGGCAGGAAGGACAACAGGAGTAAAACAAAAAAACTCTCAGCAATGCAAGTGCGTGCAGTCCAGACCACGCAGAGAAAAGGACTGAAGGGCGATGCGTGAGACGGAGCTCAGAAGGGCGGGGTCACGGCTGCATGCAGTGCCTCGTGTAAAAATAATAGGACAAGACAGGTTTTTTTTTCCCCACATGAATTTTTATTAAGCATTTTCCAGAAACAGGACATAGCCGAAAACCACTGATAGACAACATAATCAAAGAACAACCAACCCAAACCCACCCTACCACCCCCTCCCCCACACTCCGCTCATACAAAACCGTACCCAAAAGGGACAATGGCGAGTCAAACATCACACAAAGTCGAGACCAAATAGACAGTCAGTGCTGACGAATCGGGCTTGCCTCAAAGACAAAGGAGGACCAACTACATGATAGGAAAGACTACACATGCTGTAGGTTACTTGAGTTTCTCAGGGTCTCATTGATTCACAGTCTTCATGGAGCAGGACTACGATCCAATCTTGCAGAAACAAGTGCATAGTGTCATAAGTGAGAGCAGAGAGTTTTTCCATATGTAAAGATCGCCCAGAGTATTGCTAACCAGTCTGCTTTGGATGGCATCACAAAGCTTTTCCACTTTTGGGCCAGGGCGAGCTTCCCCGCACGCAGCATGGCCTGGACCACCCGCGGCAGGGATGCCTCCTCTGCATCCGAGGCCAGCACACCAAAGAGGAAAACTGTTAGGAATCCACCTACCACTAGGCTCCGTTCACGCACACAGGGTTTAAGGGGCTCTGCTAAGATACAAGATACCTCGCAATATAGCAGGAAACATACTCTCTTCGCACCCAGGTCTCACGTAACTGCCAAACGCCTCGTTCTGCATAAGAACCTGCGCCGTTTTACACATAGTCCTTACGTACACTACATTTCCTAGAAGGCTCAGCATATGGGACGTTACGGGCGTTCCTGGCGGTTGGCCTGGAAACTGTGGCGCCCGTGAGGTTTTCGTCATCACGTTCGCATTCCTGTCATGAGACTTGGTGATACTTAGTCCCTGTTTGCTTTGGATTCAGCGCTTCTGATTTACGCGGAAGTGCGCTTTGTTTCCTGCTTTTTAAACCGTTTGGATTCCTGCTGCCTTGACCTCGGGTTTAGTTTTTTGGATTTGTCCTTGCTTTATCCTCGTCTGCTTGTTTGCCTGGATTATTTCGGAACTCTGGCTCCTCGACCTCGGAAAGTTTTCCTGGATTGCCTGGCTACTTCCTTGTCTGCTTTGTGTGCTGCTCGTACTGTGCAGTGTTTTCTGTGCTTCCTACGGATCAAGTGTACCGGACCTGTTTGACCTTCTCTTCACTACGACCTCAAGCTAGGTGCCTGTATCCCAGCGTTACTTCAGCCCTTTACCGTTTTCCCCCAGACATACACCTTGGACTAGAGACTTCTTTGGGTGTATTTTCTGTGCATCCTCGTTTCGTCGGGTTCTCAATCTGGAACTAGTGACTCTACGAAGGCGTCCTCGTGTAGCGGGCACAGTTGGGCTGTTGCTACCTGGATACGGCATCTCTTGATTAACCTCTCTTGCTGACTTCCTGGGGTCCATGGTAAGGTACATCATACACAATACGCATTGTTCACTCGAAGGTTTAGGATTTCCTCCTCTTATCTTATTTGTCTTTGCTTACTTTGTCGCAGAATCTTGGAGGATAGATTTCCTTGTACTTCTTACCGGCTCCTGTTTTCCTACCATAAAAGGTTGGTTCTAATACTTTGTACTCTACGACTGTTGCCTTGCATTGTGCTGATAATTAATCAGGGCGTTTTCTATAGGTTTCTGGAGTTGGCTGACATCCCTTGCTGTTTGATCCTCGGGGCGTCTTCTGGGTTCCTCCGGACTATTCGTGGATTTCCATCTTTCAAAGAATGTCTCAGTCTGTCTGATATTTGGCAACCAGTCAGTGACATTGTTAGGAAGATATCTTCGGCTACACTACGTGTAGCAAGTATTTGCTGAGGAAATCTGACAAAAACAAGGGGCTGTAGAGGCAGGTCAGCACCAGTAATCTCCTTAATCCAGCTCAAGAGCTCCGACCAGAATAGCTGGGTAGCGGGACACCCCCACCAATGGTGAAACCAAGACCCACGCTGACCACATCCCTCGGGCAAAGTGGGGAAGACCCCAAATGCATTCTAGCGAGCCTCTCTGGTGAAAGGTGCCATGCATGAAGCATCTCTAAATTATGCTCCATAGCCGCTGTGTACAGGGTTCCAGAAAAAAGCCTTGAAAATGGACGCCCAGGTAGACTCATCTATTTCCCCTTCCACCCATCTCTCCCACTGTTTCTTAAAGCACTGTCTGGACTCTACGTCTGCTGTAATCAGGCCATTGTAAATTTTAGAGAGGGAGCACTTCCTAGATTTGGATTCCATTATCACTCTTTCAAGCGAAGTGGGGTGGCGGGTCAGGTCATCAACCGACTGGGGATCCGTTATGATACCCTTCACTCGGATGTAGTCAAAAATAGAGATCGAAGGTTCCCCCAGTGATTCCACCAAGCTATCGTAGTCGATAATACACCCTGCCGGAACAATGAGCTGCTCGCTCCAATCCCCGTCTGACCATCCCCGAGTCCCACGAAGATTCCTCTTACCAAACTCAAAAGGGGGCACCCACACAGAGGACAGGGGGGAGGGCCAGGAAGAGAGTTGCATTTCCCGTGTTTTTCCTCCACAGTGACCACAACACCGACAAAGTGGAATGCGTTCTTGCCGCTTCTGGGAGGGGTCTGTCCACGGCCCATAGGAGATCCCTAACTTTTCTGGGGTGGACATGGACATCTTCAATATATGACCAATAGGTCCTCATCTCGTCTCTCGAATGTTCCCAGAACACCCTTAACTGAGCCGCCTTGTGATAGCGTCAGAAATCAGGCAGGCCAAAGACTCCATACGATCTAGGTTAAGGTACCGTGCCCGACCCTCGACTTCTTCCCTTTCCAAATGAAGCAGAGCACCTCTAAGTGGAGAGCTTTAATGAACGAGTCTGGGATAGCGACTGGGAGAGAGAACAAATAAAGCAGGCGAGGAAGTATGTTCATCTTAACCGACACCATATGGCCAAACCAGGAGAGCGTCATGGGAGACCAGCACCGGAGATCTGCGATAATCTTCGCAAGAACGGGAGGAAAATTAACTTCAAAAAGACGAGTCAGGTCCCTCGGGATCAACACACCCAAGTAAGGCGTAACCTCCTGCTCAATTTTCATACCCTCCCAGGTGTTCCTCTCCCCCACTTCCAGGTCTGCGGTGCGCATAGGCATCAAGCACGATTTTGCTAGGTTACTTTTCAACCCGGAAAAAGAACCAAAAGCGCTAAAATCAGATTCAGAATGTTTGAGAGCAAATGCCGAAGGTTGGTTACATATACCAGGTCACCCGCAAAAAGCAAAAGCTTGAAGTAGAGCTCGCCACACCGAACCCCTGCTATCCCCTGATAATTACAGCTATGGCTAGGGGTTCCATCGCCAGTGCATAGAGAAGGGGGGCGAGATCAGACAACCCTGCCGGGTACCTCGAGAAGGAGCCAACCAGATCTTGCCGAATAGAAAGTCGATGGGATTTGGAGAAGTTACCCGTTGCAGCACACCCAGAGGGTATTGCATGAAACTCAGCGGATTGTTTTCTCGGGCCACAGGGACACTCCTGCCAGGAAGCTCTCCCTAGGCCCCCCCACTCCAGCAAGGGGGACCACAAATACCATTCAATCCGGTGTGGGCAGGGTTATCAGCCCTTCCCTTGACAAATACTACCGGCACCCAGGCCTCCAACGTACCCCCATCAGAGCTCCTCCTCTCCAAAACGCTCTGGGGAAATTACTGCAGGCCAGTGGACAAAGCAGGACAAACATCGGTTGACCACAGGTACTTGCACCCTTTCAGACCGCTACTGCAGCACCGGCCACTTTCGCGTGGGAGAGTCGGGCACCTCCTCAGATGTTCACGCAGGTGTCCCCGCGACCACAGCCAGGAAGGGGAGTAGGATCCGACTCCAAGCATGCACCTCTTGCAGATCGTAACTCCAGAGGTCCGCGGGCTGGCGAAGGCTCCCCCAACGGTCCTTTCCTCCAGCAAGCGTTCTGCCCCGGACTGCAATATGTAGGGAGGACCTTCCTCTCAACGGCCGCTCTTATTGCTGTGCACTACAGATGGCACCGCCCCTCCCCCACGGACACTCTGGAGAGCTTGCTGCAGGCTCTTCGGCAGGTGCGACCTCTTATCAGTCCCCGCTCGCCACCAGAGAGTGTACTTTCTCGGGGCTAACGGCTCCTCCGGGCTTTGGGAAAACGCGCAGTTGCTGCTCAGGGGGGTCAGGTAGCCACTACCGTCAGGTTGGGTGGGGTTCAGATCTCTAATTTGGGTGCCCCGAAGTGGAGACTGGCTGAGAAACGTCAACACATCTCAGCACCCCCTGTTGGCCCCCAGACAAGACAAGTTTTGATATTTTTTTTAAAAAGTGCTCCGGTCCCATCCCGAAGGAGGGAATGTCCCGCAAGTATGGAGGAAAGGGGATGGGACGTAGGAGTATAGAGGATACTTAATAAAGGGGGCGGCTGGCGTATGGAGGAAAGGGTACTATGGACTAGAAGTAAGGAAGTCACCATGGTGAGTAACTGTCATATTCCCACGTCCCGTTCCCTTTCCTCCATACTAGTGGGAGATTGCCAAGCACTGACCATAGGAAATACAGGTGGATGGATATCCCTTATTAGAACAAATTCTTAAGAACTGCCAGGCCAAATTGGGCTTCAGCCCGGAAGCTCAGGTCAAGACAATGTCCGCAAAGAGTCAACGGGGAAGCCCACGTAGCCACCTTGGCTATGGGCTCCCAAAGGACGTTTTTTTTGGAAGGCAACAGCAGCCGCTTTGCCACAGACCAGATGTGCATGAATGCCCTTTGGGGGTTGAAGGACTTCAATTTTGCAGGCCTCGGAAATAAATGAAGCTATCCAACAAGAGATGGACGCTTTCGAAGCTGGTTTCCTTTTGTGTCACCATACAAAGTTGTGAAGAACTTGCTCTGTCGACCTAAAACTCAGAGCACTTCTAACGTCTAGATTGTGTAAAACCCTCTCAGCATCGTTGGTGTATAAGAACTAGTCAAAATGGCCGCATCAGACCACGTGGCTTGAAATGCCATTTTGTCACTGCCTAAAGTGAGCTGCATCACAGGTTTTAGTGGGGCCATTGTCTCTACTGGGATTGTAGGGGCTTTTGGATCGGTTTTAGACCTTTGACAGGGAACTTCTGCAGAGCCAATACTAGAAGACCTGGAGCACCTTTCAGCCCTTTTGGTTGCTGCAGAAGAATTAGCCCTTAATGAGGAAACCTCAGCAGGGCCGGTGCTCGACTTAGATCCTTTGCCCCCTTTCTTTGCCCCCACAGCAGGACTGGTACAACCACAAGTTTGTGTGGTAAAACTTAGCAGCCAGAGGTTCTAAACAGAGTTCCTCGATCCCGCTGGTCTTTGCAAGAGCCCCCGATTGGAGATCCTCTGGGTTTTACCCCGGTAATTTTAGTCACTTGACAAGAAACCTGACATTAAACTCAGTACGTTTATTCCCAGACTGAAAAAACCTCGGGAATCACCCCGGTTGAAGCAGCCCCAGAAGTGTTGGGCTTAGTCTTAGCCCCCAGATGGGGAACCTCTGAGGAAAATCCGGTGTTTGTGGTCCCATTTGATCTTTAGCAATGGTCTGCCATGCCTCCAGATGCGACGATATACGTCCTCCCACCAGGTTCTTGTGTGATCAATGGAAAACACAATTTGGATGCGTTATCCGGGACGAGACCACCTGTTGCCGAAGAGGAGGATGATGAGAAAAACTGCCCACTTTGCTACTTGGACAGAGATGCACCAGAGTAGCCTCCTGCCCGCCGTGCTGGATGCGCCTGGAACCCTCTGAAACCTGAGAAGGCCCTTGTCTGGGTCCCCGACCTCTGCGTATAGTCCGCTTTAGCTGGGGTTTGGCAAGTACCGACAAGATCTAGCCGTTTGCTTGCTTGTCTTTGTTTTATTGCATTCCTCATTGGTAGAGAAGTGGAACAGCTCTTTACCTTCGAAGGGAAGATCAAATACTTTATCCTGAACCTCCTCTGACAACTTTGTAGCATGCAACCACGCTTTGCGGACGAGGTCTACTCCAACCATAAGGCCCGGAGCAGAGGTTTCCACTTGAAGGGCCGCAGCCTCCAGCAGGTCCAGATCCAGAACTCTGGAATCAGATAAGCCCCTCTTTAAATTTTTCCAGCCTGTCCCGAGTGATACATTCCTGAAAATCAGGAGCTCCTTCAACAGCTTGAGATTTGACACTGCAAGGATGACACTCAGGAGGGAGCAAGACTTTGTGGCACCGGAAACCGAGCACGCCAATCCATTGAAAGGCTGAAAGGATTCCTATTGTCCACATTCTGTGGAAAATGCTGGTCGGCCCCAAATATAGACCCCCTCTGCACCAGCCGCTGAGAACGTTGGTGCGAAAGAGCTCATCAAAATGGCCACCTCAAACCGCATGGGTTGAACCGCCATTTTGTCACTGCCCGAGGTGAACTGCGTCACAAGTATCAGTGAGGCCATTGTCACCACAGGAGATTCAGGGGCTTTTTTTTAAATCCATTTTATCCTTGTGACAGGGACCCTCGGCAGAGCACGTACTGGCAGATCTATGGCATTTTTTAGCACCTTTGGATTTAGCAGAAGAATTAGCCCTTGGTGAGGGAACCTCAGCAGGGCCAGTACTTCAAAATTTAGGGCCTTTGCCGTCCTCCTTTGCCCCCTCAGGAGGATCAGTTCAACCACCAGACTGTTTGTGGGAAGGCTTAGGGTCACCCCCATAGCCAGAGCCCTCGAAGGAGGCCACTCAATCTTGCTGCTTTAAATATAGCCCCTACTTACGCCTGGCGGGAGAGGTCTACTCCCACCATAAGGCCTCGAGCAACAGTGTCTACATGAGGGGAAACCACCTCCATTAGATCCTGCGCCAGAACTCTGGCGTCAGATAAACTTCCCTTAAAGTCTTTGAGCCGATCAGGAGGAATACATCCCTGGAACTCGGCAAGCTCCTTCCACAGCTTGAAATTAGTAGCAGAAGAGCCAAATTGGAAAATACCTTTTCTCCAATGGCGTCAACAAGCTTATCTTCCTTGGAAAGGAACTGAGATGCTGCAGTGCAGGATGTAGAAGCCAGCTTCGACTGGAGCATAGCTGCTGCCACCACCGTAAATGAGGGGATTGTACATGCAGACAAGGATGTGTCTTTGGACGCATGTAGCTTGTCGCTAACGTCCATTTTCTTGTTTAGGTGTTGCCCGAAATGAGGTTTTTTCCAGACCTTGCAGGCTTAGGCCAGGATATGCTTTTTGAAGGAACAGGCCAGTGCACTCCTGTGTCGACAGAGTAAAGGCTCCAGAAAGTACTTCTTGTTGAGCCGGAGGATCAGGTATTGGGATGTCCAACAACGCCATCATATCCACAACCCAGCCGTGAAAGGGTCTAATAGAGCGGGGCGTGTCGTCGCTGTCCTGGTCCGCTTGATCCTCATCCAGTGAGGCGGGAGCAGAAACCTGATTCGCCGCACGTGGTGCCTGAGGCCCAGATGGCAGGGTTGACTACGCAACAGGAGCCTTTTCCACAGGAGAAAAAGGAGGCAGAGGAGGAGGAAGCCCCACAGAAGTTGTGGAGGAGAAGATGGCAATACCGGGACCTGCGGAGGGATTGCAGGAGCAAGGGCTGGATCAGGTGGCTTAGGATACATTTCCTTAAATAAATCCTTAAAGTACGCATTCATGGGATCAGAATGCATAAATGTCTGAAACTTGCCAAAAACGCATCCTCAGAAGGTTGAGGCACCGGAAAGGGGTAGAGGCTGCTAGGAAGGGGTATAACCCGAGGATCGTAAAGAGGATGGTTACCAGGATGGCCCTCTACCAACTGGATCCACATAAACCAAAAGGAGCAGGCGTAGAAGGGAGAAGGACAATGCACAGCAGCAGAGTCCGAGCATGTCAATCCATTGGAGGGTGGACCGGGATTTTGGTACCCATAAAATGTGGAAAAGGCTGCTAAGCCCCAAAGACAAGACCCTCAGTACCAGCCGTTGTGAACGTTGGTGTGAGAGGTAAGACAAAACTACCACTGTGGACCGCAGGGGTTGGCCCGCCATTTTGCTAACGCCTGAGGTGAACTGCTTCACAGGAGCCGGTGAGACTGTTGTCCCCACAGGGGAATCAGGGGACTTGTGTTCCATTTTAGCTTTGTGACAAGGAACCTCGGCAGAGCCGGTGCTACCAGACCTAGAATGTTTCTGCAACCCCTCCGAGTCTGCTGTTAATTTAGCCCCCAGTGTGGGAACCTGGCCGACCCGGTACTCAGAGACTTAAGGTGTTTAACCAGCTTCTTTGCCCCCACAGCAGGATTGGTTCAACCAGAGGCCTGAGTGTGGGAAGGCTTAGACTCACCCCCTGAAGCCACAGCCCTCTAGGGGGGCCCTCAATATTGCTGGTCTTAGATATAGTCCCCAAGACTTTAGTCACTTTAACAGGAACCTTGAGCCGGGACTCGGTACACATAGTTCCAGATGTGGAAACGTCAGGACTGACCCCGGTGGAAAGAGGTGAAGGAGAGAAAGGAGCCAAGCTGGGCATCGGAGGGTCGGTCCAAGAGGAAGGACATCAGCCACGCCAGAGCCTGACCAGTGATGCCTAGGTTCACACAGACGGTTGATCAGGGTGGCGTGATTGACCGTGTCAAAGGCAGAGGAGAGGTCAAGGAGGATAAGGGGAGAGTAAGAGCTGGAGTCAAGGTTGGAGAGCAGATCTACGTGCGAGTTCAGGAGAGCAGTTTCTGTGCCTCTGGCCGATCTGAAGCCAGACTGATGGTCATGGAGATAACCAGCAGATTCAGGGTGGAAGTTCAGCTGAGAGATGGCCAGTTTCTGAAGAGTTTGCCCAGGAAAGGAGTGATAGAGATTGGGCAATAGCTGGCCGGGTAGGAAGAATAAGCAGAGGGCTTTTTCAGGCGAGGGTGCACAAAGGAGTGTTTGAGAAGAGAGGGGAAAGCCAGTGGCAAAGGAAGGATTGCGGAAATCAGCCAAGGCTGGAGTGAGGGAAACAATGTTGTCCTTGATGGTTCTGCAGGAGCAGGGGAGCACCTGTTTGGATGAAACTTTCATAGACCGTACTGGTCTAGAAACATCATCAGGTGTTATAGGAGAGAAGGAGAGGGAAGGGTGGCCGCAGGGGGTCAGAGAGGTAGAGGGAGAGAGATGAGGCGCAGGATGATAGCATGGATAGGATGTCCTGAGTTTTAGTGGTGAAATGAGAGGCCATGGCCGTGCAGAGGGCCTGTGAAGGAACAGGAGACGTGAAAACTGCAGTCGGCTTGGCCAGCAGATTTTTAAAAGTTTGGCTGTACTGTTAGAGGCCACAGACGCAGGCTTGAATGTGGGCCCTGTTCTTGGAGAAGACCGTCTGTATTGCCTTTGGAGCAGGCGGCATGCCAGTTTGTCGGAGGAGGTGCCCGAAGCCGTCCACTTAGCTCTGCTGCTCTGCACTTGCGTTTAGAGCAGCCAAATCAGAGTCATAACAAGAATTACACTTGGAGGCAGGCGTCAGACTGATCCTCATGACAGTGGCAAGGATATCGAGAGCATTTGAGATAGAGAGGTGAAGGTTGGAGAGGGCTGCATCAGAGTGGGAGTCAGCCGCAGGGGTAAGAGGAGAGAAAGTAGAGGCAAAGGCGGCAACCGACACCTGGATTCATAGGTCGAATTGCCATCAAGGTTTTGCCAGGGAGACATACTGTTTCAGGTGAGAGGAAAGCATATAGTGGTCAGTCCAAGAGTGGAGTAGTGAGGGCTAGAGGGGGGATGTCTGAGGAGATGAGAATATCCAAGGTGTGTCCAGCAGAGTGTGACGGACCAGAGGGAAGAGGCAAAGACCAGTATTTTTTTTTATTTAAAGACATTCATGCAATTCCATTACTAAACATGCAAGTTGTTACAGGATGAATAATTACAGCACTGCTACCGTAAAACACTGGATTGTCTCCATGATTCACAGTAAAGTTTTGGTTAGTTTATCTAAATCTCAGTGTCCACTATATTTTATTGGGGAAGATGCACCACATCGATGATTAACACTTTTGAAAATGTTCATGATCACACTAACACATACTTTTGATGGCAAACCTAGTTCTGTGACCTGCTGGTTCCATACATCTGTGCAACTGGTGGCTCAACCCATGAGCTGATCCTATACTCCTTGACAGTCTTGCTGATCCCCCCCCTTGCTTTATACCAGCTATCTGGAAAGTGACAGCTATCTGGAAAGTGAGAGGGCCACAAACTAGAATATTTCACCTAGTTTGTACAATTCTCTGTATGCTATGCCATCCACTGTGCTTAGTTTTACTTTCTTTCCTCTTACATAATGAATAAAAAAAGGGGGAGCCAGACATGTGATGTCATCAATGACATTTGTAATGTCATCTTTGATGTCCTGGGAGTACATGGTGGCGCGAGTTATGGTTGCTTAGCTTACCATAACTGGCGAATTTCAGGAGTTTTTCGGTTTTACTTTGAACTATAACGTCCCTTTAACAAAGTTTTTTTTACTGAATTTCATGGGTTTTTAGTAGGACAACTTAACCATAATATTCCTGACTCTATATACATGTAACATAGAACATACTGAACCCCAAGCTAGTGATTTTGATGTCCGCGGACTGTGCGCATGCCCGCGGACAGCACCAATACTAACCAAAAACTCAGGGGTATCTTAAATTGTTATATCATGCCACATGAACACTGTACAAGTTGAAAAACCAATACGCAAACACAATATATATATATATATATATATATAGTAATAAATAAGAAACAGAACTTATCTAACACATCAAACAGCCATTTAAATACCATATATAGTAAAATGGACTATACCAAAACAAGAAAGGTATGCTTCTAACATAATTACCTCACAGAAACTGTACAACTAGGAGCAACAGCACATCTACAGAACAATCTAGTAAGTAAGCTTTTTTTTCTTATATTTTTCTAAAAAGTCTATTACATACAATAAAAGTAAAATACATATTTTTTTCCTCACAGAAATGTCAAATAATTTAGAATGGCTTGAGGAGAATTTCCCACATGGTGAAATGTCTGAAGATGGTGAAACTAATGGTAGACACTTCTCTTTATAACCAAATTAATAAGCATTACTTTATGTGCACTTCACTCCACGAACAAAAACGTTTTGCTGAGACTTCCATCCCTTCATCTTCTCCTGTCCATCCTCTTGAAAACCCCAATTCCCCTGTGTTTGTGTCAGTTTTTGCTACCCCTTCTCTAACATAAATTGTACATATATATAATATAATGAAAAATAAATGTGTGTGTTAATTTAGTCCTTTGTGTTTTTTTTACATTTTTTTTTAAAGTCAGTTTTGGTGTCCTGAAATGTTCGTAAATAAACGCAATGGGGGTGTCCGGAGGACACTATACCTGTCCGTACTGTTCGTAGGCAGGTTGAAACTGTTCTGAGAACACAAAGTGTCCTGAAATTTTCGTAAATAAGCAAAATGGGGGTGTCCTGAGGACACCATGCCTGTCCGTATTGTTCGTATGCAAGTTGAAACTGTTTTAAGAACAAACGCCTGTCCGTAACTGTTCGTTTCACGTGTGTCGCACTTTTAATTAGTTTCAGGACCCGAACACTGTCCGTAGAACACCAACGCGCATGCGCTAAACAGTTTCAGTGCATTTGGTGTCCTGCAGACAACAGTTCCCTTCGCGGACATGTTTGCGATGCCATCATGTGACCGCGCCCACGCTGAGCGGGTGTTCGGACTACGGACACTGTTCTTGTCTACGAACAATTTAAAACTACTTTTTCGGGCAATCCACAATATTTTATAATAATAAATCACCATAGCACAAGTCCCAGACAATAATCCTGACTTTCTACATACTTTTTGAAACTTTTTTTGGTGTTTGATCTGTCCGCGGACGGAGCGGGTGTCTGCGGACCGGCACCAGCAGCCCTATAAAGGGCCACACCCCAGAACCCATCCTCATTGTGTTTCTGGCTACCTTACAGAACATAGTGCATTTTGCGGCCAACTTTCCAGATTGTCATCTGAAACATGGCATCCATGGCTCCACTGCCACCTGGTGCTACATCTGCTTCAGCACCATCCCAACCCCTCCAAGGGCCTGAAGACGGTAACAGGAGTGAGGATGTAGAGGAGGATGACGAGGATGAGGTAGTGGAAGTCCCTACTACCAGCACTCGCCGGGACTCTCGGGTGTGGCAGTTATTTACCATTCATGGTAACGTACCCAAGGCGCATGCAAACAAAGTCACCTGCAATGAGTGCAAAATGGTGCTCAGTCGCGGGAGACCCGGTTCGTACAGCTTTGGTACGACAACTATGAAGCGACACCTAAGGTCTTTCCACGGTGGGGCCATTCGCAAGGTTGTACCTTGCACGGTGCGTAGTAGGTTGAGTTCCTCTACTACATCCTCCGTTTCTGCTCCTCTCACCACAAGGGACACTCCTGTGGGAGAGCGCATCCCTCCAGCTGCCTCACAGGCCATTCATAATGCTGATGACCCTTACCGTTCGAGGGTCACAGTTTTGTGTATGTACTGCAACGCAGTACTCTGAAGGGGGGGAGACTTTGTAGTGCTTTTGAGACTGCGGTCAAGGAACATGAGAAGACACCCTAAGGCGCACCCTACATCTTCCTCTCTCCACCTGCCTTTTCTTATCCCCGTGGTTGGTGTCCCCCCCCCTTACCCTTCCTCTCCTAGTGTGTTGTGTGTAAAAAACCAAAATAAAAACAAAACACTTTTTTTTTAAAAAAAAGGCTCTTTTCAGAGCCGCCTTTCACAGTTTAAAAATGGAAGTGGCAATAAAATGGAGCAGGGCCCTGTGTATTTTTTAGAAGTCCGCGGACAGTTCGCGGACATCTAAAACTTTGGGGTGCTGCCCCATCATAACCATTGCACTTTTCTCTGGGAGGAAGTGGTGGCTCTGAAAGAGCCTTTTGGTGGTGTTTGAAAAACCTGAAATGGTCAACACCTATTGCAAAATGGATGGCTCTAATTGCAAAAAAGGTTGCAATGCATTTTGTACATTTTTCAGAAAACCCGATTGCCAGCGTAAGTAAGATGGACTCCATCTTTGCGAAAAATGTATGTGTTATGAAACAATCTTTATTGTGAAAAGAGGACATGCCAACATCTCTTAGAAAGGCACAAACAGCCTTATTGACATTGCGCCTCACTTTCTCCATTTATGGACCAAATGAAGAAGAACGCAGCCACATTTGTCTCTGTGCAATCCGCGAAAAAATTACTTGAGAATTTGGAAGCATGTCCATGACCTTCCCAAGTCCTTCTTTCATTGCAAATTGCAAAGAAATTCCAGACACATGTCCTAAACTATTCCCTCCACAATTAATTATCACTATGTCTGGATGATGCTCTGTCTCCAAAGTAGCACATAGAGGTAGCAAGTCCAGCCACTTCATTCCACGCACTGCATGCCAGTGCACTTCCACATGTGGGAATCCAAGATCTACAGCTACTCCAGAGCTTTCTGCATGCACCTTCAACCAATGTATCCACGAGTCTCCCAAAATCCAGACAATCTGTTTTCTGAAACACAGCCATAGCTATCTGTTCTTCTCTCAGGAAAAAGACTGACAAACTCTCTCCTGACACAACACACCCACTAAACTTTACTGACCAATTTCTTGCTCTGCTCATTCTCATTTGCCTGCTTCCCCACCCCAAAATCCCTGTATGTAACACGCGATGTCTGCTGACTACCGCCATGTCCGCGGACATATCGTAACATGGACAGCCCTTCTACCATTTCCACTTCACTCTGTGTCATTCCCTCATTGGATACAGTAAGCAGTCACACAACCATCCACCAATCACATCCAAGACCTCTACCTCTAACTCCATCATCATAGATCAGCACTTCAAATGTACTGTTAATCACCGAGAACAAGTGTCATATCATTGGAAAGCACCTACTACAAGAACTACTGTACAAGTCTCCAAGATTTCTACTTGCAGCTGCATGCATATCCATATGCATGAACACAAACTACAGGTATACATATTTTCTGTATAGTACATGTACAATTCTTATAAATGCATATAAACAGATTAACTGACTTTTAACCTGTATAACCTATAAAATGAACTGTCATTTTTCCCATCTGCTATAATCAACTGTCACTTCCAAACCTATCTATTTAATTTCTTTTTACACACATTTGCAAAGCATGTTGAACATATTTAAAGTAAAATATAAAGACTGCACATAGTCAAACGAAATTGCATGCACAAACTATGTTCAGATATCAAACAAGAATACTTGTATAAAAACATAAAAATAAATGTCTAAATTAACATCAGTGCTATAAACACACAAAATTACTAATTTCCTTCTTTTACAATTGCAGTGAAGACCACTCTCCGGAAAAGCAGCAGCAGAATCTGAAGTACAAACAACTCAGAAGAAACCTGCTCATGCCAAAGAAAATTAAGTTAAATACCCCCATAATATTTTTACTATTACTCAAACACACTGTGGGGTTCATTCATGGCATTTCTGCGCCTAAAAACAGAGATTGTGCACCATTCTGTCCACAAATCCCCATTTGTTAAACGGGGATTTGCAGGCAGAATGGCGCACAAATCCCCATTTTTCGGCGCACAAATGACATAACTCAGCCCCTAGAATTTTAATATTATTGAACAAAGAACTGTTTTACTTCTATACCATTAGATTTACTATTTGTGCTTCTCCTCACCACTAGCTTACTTTCTACTGTCATCTGAACCCCAGTTTAGTAGCACATAAAATTCAAGAATACCCATCCCAACTAGTTGTAGTTGCCCAATGCAAAATCACACACCATCACATACATCTTTATCATCATACCCAGACACTCATGCACACAGCACACAAATTGCAGAACACCCCAACCCATCCCTTCTTTATTTTTTTTAGCAGACCCTAAAGAATGCCTACCAAAAATCAAGTCTGTAGAAAGCAACGCAGAAGTACAGCAAATGAAAATAGAAGTGTCTAAAATAAGCATCCATCTATAGCAGAATTCGTACAAAAAGTTCAAACAAAACAGCTAATACAGTCATTTAGCGAAACAAAACAAGCTTCAAGTACAGAAACGTTGCCTCCTCTATCAAAATGTAAAACAAACAGAAAATGATTAACAAGAATTCAGCTACCACTACTAAAAACTGGAGAGAAATCATGCACAACCCTTAAAACCTACCGCAGAAAATTAATCTTAGAAGCTTTGGTAGACAGTGCAATCCTTCTCAAAAGAAAGTTATTTATTTTAGTGTTAAACAAAATGAACCCACTAACAAAACTAATGACTAAATTACAAAAAAGACTTCTCAATAAACGAAATGTCAACAAAAATAACTTCTTAAATATCTGTGGAGGTGAGTGGAGTCACACCACAAGCACAGAACCATATTTTAATGAAGAAGCATGCAAACAAAAGCAAACAAATACAATTGCCATACATAGCAGTGGACGAGGTTAGGAAAAGGTTAATACCATAATGGAACAAGCAATACTGCTTACAAAAATATCCCCAGAAAACTTAGAATTACCTCTCCATTCAACTGAACCAGAACGTCTAGTATACAAATGGCCATGCACGTCAATGTGTAACATTCCCAAAAAATCTTTCAAGTCTTTACGCCAATTCCTCAATCAGTATATGAAAGGCAAAGACAAAATCAAAATGAAACTACTGCAAAATATGGATACCTGTTCAGTCGCAAGTACACAGGACTACAAGGACATTCATTAGCCTGCATTTCAGGACCTATTTTCAAAACCATCTTCCATCATATCAAAATGATATCAACACATCATTCAACTATATGAAATCTAGTCTATAAACTGTACTATGCTAAAAGTCCTGCTTTAGCACTAGCCAATTTAAATAACAATCTTCTACATGGTACAGCAGAAGACCTACTTGAAGAAATCGACTATTTCCAGAAAAAATATTTTGGAAGTGAAAGCCACTTACAAAATGCAATAGCTTTACAACAGACTAGCAACAATTCTACGCATGGCAACCTTCTACTACACATACAAAAAAGAAATACTGAAATTTAAAAGTACATCTGCTGAAGTACCAAACCATGTGTGTGTATTTTGCCGCAGAACTTTTTATAAAAGTAACAAAAAATAGAAGACCTAACATACAAAATAGAAGACAATGAAGATTCTAATTGGTTTGAATTAGCTCTCTACCTTATAGCAGAAAACAAATACGAAATAACTGACTACTCCCACTACCAAAACCCCTACAACAACTCAATTGATATGAGAGCATCATAATTCAAACAGTGCACCCCTTTCAAGCAATAATACGCCTTCAACCAAAAACAGCAAAATTACCTCCCTCTGAATTGGTGAAAGGCATTCATGGCAAAGTAGTGTATTTACCATTAGATCTAAAACAAAATGTGCACACTCTGGGAGTGCAACGTCCAATGGAGCAATCTTTAATTATCTTAGTAAATGGTGTATCTACAAAAGACAAAAAAATGTGGCAAGAACTGGTAGACTTACATAAAGTTAGACAAGCCTTGCAATATCTAAAAGACAATAATGAATACTACAAAGAAATGAATACTGAAGAAAACTTGAAGGAAACTACTGAAATAATTCAAGAATCACCTGAAACTGGTCAATTTGAGATTCTAGATCCTGCTACAGTATCCAATACTTTAGACCGTTATACAATTCATCCATTACACTCTAATGTCACCGTAGAAGATGTACTAGAAACGTACCAAATGCGACAAACAAAAGGATCACCAATCAGCATATGGGAAAAAAGTATAGAAGCACGTGCTTTTCCTCTACTCTTTCCTACTGGCAAAGGAGGAAGGTACAACGATAGACCTATTCAAATAACAGCATCAGAATACCACTCGTTACGGATGTATTCTTTTTTTTCAATATAACATTTTATTTGAGGTTTAACATTACAGAGGTACATCAGACATTTCATAGGGTTTTCTGCATTGTAAATGCATGTTATGTTCTTAGTTTAGTCAATCCTCCGCCTGGGTGGCGGGAATTGGGTGCTGGGTTTTGCTTCAGTTCAGTTTCTGGTGATATGTGGTGATGAGGAGAGGTTCGATTGCTGCGATACTTCTTAGTCCTTCTTTAGCCTAGCCAACGGGTAAGAGGGGGTCGACGGGATAGAGTTGGGAATTGTTCTGCAAAGTCCATAAACGGGGCCCAAGTGTTCTGGAAGTTGTTCAGGTTCCCTGCGCCTAGGGCCGTGATCTTCTCTGCCACTACTGTGTCCCAACACTTGGCCCACCACAGCGGGATAGATGGGCCTGTTGGGTCTTTCCAAAGGCGTGCGAGCGCAATTTTCGCTGCTGTTAGGAGATGTGTACATAGGCGGGCCAAGTGTCCGGTGAGGGGAAGATCGCCATCGCCCGTGTCACCCAGCAGTACTATCCCTGGGTCCCAGTGAACGGTGAGGCCTGTAATTGCTCTTATGTGGTTCAGGATTTCTCGCCAGTAGGCTTCTGCTTGTGGACATGACCATAGCATGTGGAGCAGGGTGCCTTCGGATCTGCAACCCCTCCAACAGCCCGGCGGGATGTTCGGGTCGATTTTGTGAAGTCGGGCGGGTGTGATATAATATCTGTAACAGATCTTGCAGTTGCATTCTATGTTGGTGGTGCATTGGGAGCTTTTCTGATTCCTGGTCCAGATCTTGGTCCATGTGTCCTCTTCTATGGGTCGCCCCAGGTCTCTTTCCCATTCGGTCATGTATTTTTCTTTTGTTGCAACGTCATGTTTATCCAGAAACCGATATAGAATGGAAACTTTCCCTTTGGGTGGAACTGTTGTCATTGTGAGCTCTAACGGCGTTAGGTCTCTGGAGCCTTTCTCCTTAATGGTCCTTTGCGATATCCAATGTCTTATTTGGGTGTATCTAAATCTTTCCACTTCTGGGACCTTGAATTTGGCTTTACATTCCTCGAACGATAGGGGGTTGCCCTCCACCAGGAAGTCTGATATTGTCCGAAGGCCCCCAGATTTCCATATGGCAAATGCTTGTGAATGCAGGCCCGGAGAAAAGTCTGGGTTGCCCCAGATTGGTGATAATGGGCCTACGACGCCCGAGTGTCCCCACTTGCGTGTGGCAGCTTTCCAATTTGCTATTGTGTTTGATGTTGCGTGCAAAGGTCAGAGGTTTGTTTGGCCTCTTGGTATCCGGACATGCGGGAGGTTGCACAGAGGGACTTTGCACCATGCTTCTTCTATTTGTGTCCAGTACGGGAGGTCTGCCATTTGTGACCATGAAAATGCTGGAGCCAATTGCGCCGCTTGTTTGTATTTGGTGACCTCTGGGACTCCGAGTCCTCCTATATTGTGGCCTCTGGTCATTATGCGACTCGCTATCCGGGCTCTTCCCCCTCCCCCAAATGAATTTCACTATCGCTTGTTGTAATTCTTTGAGTTGTTTTCCTGGAATATGGGTTGGATGTGCCATACAGTGATAGAGAAGCCGCGGAACTAGGTTCATTTTTGTGGCCGCTACTCTCCCCAGCCATGATATTTCCTGTTTGGTCAGTTCCTTGAATAACTGTGGAAGGTTGGTTTGGTATATCTGGGTGTGGTGTTTAGGGATACGTACTCCCAAGTACTGGATCACATCTTTGGCCCATGGGATGGGGAGATCGGGAGATAGGTCTTTCTTTTGGCTCTTTATAATATTGATTCCTAGTGCGGCCGATTTATCATAGTACACCTCAAATCCAGATGCCGTGCCAAATGCTTTGATCTCTTCTCGTATGTGATTGACCGAGATGGCAGGGCAGGTGATTGTTAGTAGGACGTCATCAGCGTATAGTGCCGCCTTGTATTCCCTATTGCCTACAGTAATGCTATGTATGTTCGGGTTCTGTCTGATTCTTCCGGCGAAGGCTTCCATGGTTAGTGCGAACACCATGGGAGACAGCGGGCATCCTTGACGGGTACCCCGGGTGATGTGTATGTCGCCAGACCTGTGGCCATTTACTCTCAGTTGGGTTGTTGGTGATTGATAATTTGCCATTATCCAGGTTGTAAATTTGGGTCCAAATCCCATGTGCTCGAGGGTGTGCTTGATGTATGTCCATTCCACCAGATCAAACGCTTTGTGGGCGTCTAGGGAAATCACCATTAGTTCTTCTCGCCGCCGATTAGCACTCTCTATTAGATCTATTGTTCGCCTGATATTATCAAACGTGCTTCTCCCGTAGATAAATCCAGTTTGATCCCTATCTATTAGGTTTGGGAGCACATGTCCCAATCTAGAGGCTAGGACATTGGAATATATCTTCCCATCTACATTCATGAGAGTTATCGGTCTGCATGCTGTTGCTTGTTTGGGGTCTTTCCCCGGCTTGTGTATCAAAATTGTAAGAGATTGTCCCATGGTGTTGGTGATAGTCTGTGTGCTGAGAAATGAGTTGAACACTTGGGAGAGTTGTGTTGCGAGGACATGCGAGAATTTGTAGGATTTCGTTGTTAACCCGTCGGGACCGGGGGCGGCATGTTTCAGGGTTTTAATGGCTTCTCCAACTTCTTCGGGTGTTATCGGGTCTTCGAGGGCTTCAAGTTGTTGTTTGTCATGGGTTGTTATGAATGGCTGCAAGTATTGCTTGCACCGATTCAGTGTTTCAGGGTTGGCGGGTGGGCCAGTCATTGTTTTGTGGTGGGCTGTGAGAGCGTTCCTTTTCCCTTGGTCTGAGTAGTGAACGGTCCAGTCTTCTCCCAAGATGCAAATTATATTGTTCTTTTTATCGATACTTTGCAGTTTGTGGGCCAGGATAAAATTAGCTTTATTACTATTGCTGTAATAAAACTGTTTGGTGTATGCAAGGGCTTTGGCAGACCTGTCTGCCGAATGCATTTCCAGCGCGATTTTGGCTTGCTTCAGCTCTCTTTCCAGTTTTCTGGTATGCCGGGTTTTGAGTCGTTTTTCTATCTCTGCTACTTTGGACTCCAGCTTTGTGGCTTGGATCTTTGAGCATCAGTGGTATTCTGTTGCAGTGCTGATTATGGTGCCCCTAATTACTGGTTTCATTGCTTCCCACAGAGTGCCAATAGGCATGTCTGGGGTTGCGTTTTCCTGGAAGTAGGTTGTGAGTGTTTCTTCAATTTCCGTTCTGATCGCGGCATACAGGAGTATGGAGTCGTTCAGCTTCCAGTACTTTGGTGGTGGGGCTGGAAGTCAGTTGATGGATAGGTCCGCCGATACTGGCGCATGGTCTGAGATTAGTCTGGTATGTATCCGTAATTTATCCAAGCATGGGAATAAAGTACCAGTTATCAGCAGTAGGTCGATTCGGGAGTGCTACAACTCTCTCTGGAGAAAAGAAGTAGTAATACTAGATAACTGACTCCTACGAAGATGCTTTCAAAGCAAATGAAACCACTATAACTGATGTAAACTTTACACTACAAAACAATGTTGCACAATGAACAGCAACACGAAGAAGAACTCCAGGCCCAACTAGATAAGGACACTCCTGACAGTAGTCAACCTTCTGTAACAGGAGGCCAAGAACCACGGGGCAACCACTAATAGCAAATGAGGCAGAATTAGCTATGACGGAAGTAGAAAACACCATGTGTCAGTATGAAGATAAAGACTTAACTATACTACAATCAAAACTAAACAATGAGCAGCGTAGCATTTTTCAAGTAGTAACAAAAGAAATTGCACATGGTGTACAACATGAAAATAAAGAATGCACCTGCCAAAATTACAAACCTATACTACTGTACGTCAGTGGTGAAGCTGGTTCTGGCAAAACATTCTTAATCAAAATCAGCAAATTCCTTCAACAATTGACAAACTGTCAGCTGTTGTCACTGCCCCCACAGGTTTAGCTGCCTACAACATAGGCAGTGTCACTTTACACAGATTACTACTCCTGCCAGTAGAACACCAAAACCAATTAGACTATTACAAACTTTCTACAGAAGCTGCAATGGAACTACGCAGAGTATTAAAACAAATGAAAATGCTACTAATAGATGAAGTGAGCATGGTCTCCAACCTAACGTTGGCTTTGATTCACCTCAGATTACAAGAAGTACTCTAAACAAACTACGAAGAGCTCTTTGGAGGAAAACACATTATTGTTTTCGGAGATATTCAATTGACACCAGTGAAAGGTGAGCCTATTTTTAAAACCTTAGGACACAAACTGTGCCGTAAAACTGCTGGCAGCATAGTAAATGTCAACCTTTGGCAACATTTCCAATACAGAGAATAACAGAAAACATGCAGCAATCTGCAGATCTCACTTATGCCAACATCTTAAAAAGTATTAGAGTTGGTATACTATCTCAAGAAGCACAAGCAATATTGAAAACCCGGCACATTCATGCACTTTATGGCGAAAATGCATGTGCTACGGATGTTATGGAACAATTAGCACACAAAAATATCAATTGTATGGCCTTAATGCCAACTCTTGCAAGCTGTTTCAAATACAATGAAACAATGTTAAATAAAGAAATGCAACCAATAATGGAAATTAGCGCCACAGACAAACTAGACGTACATGGTATGACACTACCCATCTGTGAGCAAGCCACAACAAGACTAAATAGTTTAGAAAATTCCATCTCCAACACAGCTCGGTTGGAAAAAAATATTAAAATCATCCTTAAATTGTAGAGTAAGGCTTAAACGTAACCTTGACGTGGATCAAGGACTAGTTAATGGAGCACTGGGTACAGTTGTTGGCTTTCAAACATACCCACGTGACAACATTCAGTTTGTTAATATTCTCTTTGACAAACTTTCAGAACTGAAAAGGATAGGACGCTCAACAGCTCGATTCCTTCTCTTCAAAGACATGTATGTAGACAGAACAATTTTCTCCAACTCTAGCATACGCAGTCACCATTCATAAATCACAAGGTCTTACCCTAGACAAAGCATTGATAAATATATTGTTAACAGTCTTTAAAGAAGGCATGAGCTACGTAGCACTATCACGCTTACGTAACACTTGACGGTCTACTTCTAATCAACTTTGATGCAAGTAAAGTAAACGCTGATATTCCTTGCATTTTAGAATACAATGGACTTTGTTCACTATACACCGCCATCTAAGAACATATCCTGTTCCACAAAAAGTAAAACGTTCTAAAAGAAAATTAAATCAAACAGAAATGCAACAGGATGAGACTGCAAATCCTCCAAAGAGAGTAAAAGAAACTAATACTTCATCAATTACCACAACCAAAGAAGAACCTATTACTCAAAGTAACTCAAGTACTTCTTCAAAGAAGCAACACACATTCGGAAAAAATGACTTGGACACAGACTTATCTGGTCCATTTAAATTTTCAAATATAACTGGTGTAAGTTGCTACACAAATGTAGCAAGGAATATTATATTTCAATTGCCACCAATTGTTGACAACATTTCCTTACACAGTACAGACCAATTGTGTTTGCAAATGTTAGTACTTCATAGAAATGCAACAAACAATCCTGACTACACGTATAGTGTTCATGGAATAAGACAAGAATTGGACTACTGTGCTGGAATGGTGAAATTCACTATAAACTCACAGGAAGATCCACAAGAATTTCTAATGTACCTACTACAAGTACTGGAAAACAAAAACATACCTATAAATGAAATCTTCCAGATTTCATACATGTGGAAACATACATGCACTCTCTGCAACAATGTGACACAGGAACAAATCCCCAATGAGCGCTTCGTGTATGTATCCATACCCAATTGTGAATCTGTTCCATTTCAGCAACTTGTACAAAATGCAAACCATGGTACATTATGGTTTTACAAAGGTAGCGGGCGCCCCTCTCTCGCAAGAACAGACATGATAACCTGTTCAGTGGTTATTAACCACTTGAGAGTTCGCAGCCACTGCTTTTACTCACTGTGCCTTTCACAGATGGGAAATATCCATTTGCATATCAGTCTTTGTCCTGCCCAGGGGCAGTCCAGCACCGAAATACAATGGCAATTCTAATCTGAACGAGAGTACCACCAGCAACCCCATACACGTGTTTCACCCTTGTTGGGGATCATCAGTGAGGTGAAGCTGATGCCTCTCTAAGCACAGTGAGAGGGAGACCACGTCTGGTTGCCCCCAGGAGACCTAGGGTTACCAATCCAAGGTTCCTTAAAAAATAGTTTTACAAAGGTAGCGGGCGCCCCTCTCTCGCAAGAACAGACATGATAACCTGTTCAGTGGTTATTAACCACTTGAGAGTTCGCAGCCACTGCTTTTACTCACTGTGCCTTTCACAGATGGGAAATATCCATTTGCATATCAGTCTTTGTCCTGCCCAGGGGCAGTCCAGCACCGAAATACAATGGCAATTCCAATCTGAACGAGAGGTACATTATGTACTACCTGCAATTCGGATAATCGCTCCACCTTACTAATACAAACACATAGTAATACTAACGCTTCTACGTTACAATGCAGATGGTACCAAAAACAACTGCAAGCTGACTGGATTCACAAATGGTCAAGTATCACTTGGTAAGAAAACCTCCACAACAATAGGTATAATCTACCACACAGGAGCCACAACCGATGAAGGTCACTATACTGCATATATAAAAAAAAATGTGGATGGTTCGAATGTAATGATCGTACCATTACTCTAAAGCAGAGATTACCAGCAAATCTTACAAACGCTTATTTAATCTTCTTAAAACCAACATTTATTAACTAATCAGTACTTGAACATTAATAAGACTTCAATTAAAAAACTATAAACTGTTAGAATATGCCAACAAGTGTCTGACTGCCACAAAACTCTATAACTAAACAGATAAATGAATACCACTAAATTATATAAAAAAATTAACGGAATACACCAACTGGTATCTAACGGCCCAAGATTTTACAATATCCAAACAGATAAATCAATACCACTTCATTATAACAAAACAGTTCGAATAGGCCAACAGGTATCCAACTGCTCCAAAAATCTGCAACAAGCCAACATATAGAACATTAGCCAGAAACAAGTGAACACTGAAAACAAACAAATAGACTGTAGCATAACAAAAAAAGGTTTTTTTTAATCCAACATGGATTTTTTTTCCCCACAGACCCAATGATTTTAGCAACAAACACAGAAACTAAGCAAATTGCACAGTACACTGGTTTGTAATCTACTAAATATGAGGGTAACAAAGAAATGTTGATTATTCAATGTTATAAGTCGTTACATAATACCAATACTAACATGATCTTTTGTTTTATCACAGAAATCAACAAGGAATATATGTACTCCAGTTACTAAACCAAACAGTAAGTATATTATAATAAGTACAACCATTGCAGCAAATGACACCCATAGTGGCTTATAACTTCGGTGCTTATAAATTTTGTCTTGTCCATGCACCCAAGACTCATGGCCCTACCCACAACCACCACAGCATATCACACCCATACTGGCTTATAACTTTGTTGCTTATAAATGTGTTCTTGGGTGCCAAAGTTATAAGCCACTATGGGTGTGATATGCTGTGGTGGTTGTGGCCAGGGCCTAGGGTCTTGGGTGCATGGCCGTACGGCATATCACACCCATAGATCACACCCATAGAATCAAACATTTTAACAATTCCATTTGGGCACTTTTAATGTCCACGAACAATATGAGTGTTCTTAGAACAGTTTCAACTTGCCTACGAACAGTACGGACAGGTATAGCATCCTCAGGACACCCCCATTTTGTTTATTTACGAACATCCCAGGACACATTAAGTGTTCTTAGAACAATTTCAACTTGCCTGCGAACAATACGGACAGGCATAGCGTCCTCAGGACACATCCCACTACGGAAAAGAACTGTCAGTACTAAACAGAACCTAACTGCCTCACATCTTCTGGCCGTTCGTGAATTATAAAATCTATAGAACATTGTAATCAAGCAGGCAAATAAGGGGTCCAATATCGTGATTCAAGATAGAGTCCATTATGTCACTGAGGCCAATCGTCAATTAAGGGACCGACTGTGTTATGCCAAGTTATCCAAAAACCCTTTTGGAGATTTACAATCTGAACTCACCAGTCTTTGCACTAAGTGGGCCGACATTGGACTCATCGAGGATGATTTAGTCGAATTTCTTGTCCCATCCTGCCATACTGTACCCACGATTTATTTTTTACCCAAGACACACAAATCTTTTACCCACCCACCTGGGAGACCTATTGTTACGTTATGTGGTTCTCTTCTTGAGCACTTGGTACAGTTTATTGATGAGGCCCCGTTTCCTCGGTTTTGCCCTCTTATTTGCGGGACACTAAGGACTTTCTGCAACACATTACCAATACACCATGGGAGGATGGGCTTCTTTTGGCTACTCTTGATGTTGTTTCCCTTTACACCTCTATTGATCACCAGGTGGGAATGGGAGCCTGCAAATACTTTTTGGATACTCGTTCACTCAATCACTATGGCCATAGCTCGATGATCTTGGAGATGTTGTTTTTCTGCCTGACGAACAATGTTTTTTTATTTGAGGGTACCTTTTATCGACAAGTAAGGGGTACTGCCATGGGCAGTACCTTTGCCCCGCCGTACGCCAATTTGACGATGGGATGGTGGGAGGCTACTTTTTTATGCGACTTGCTTGCATCCAGTTTTCCTACCCAAATCCTCGCCTGGTGGCGATACATCGATGATGTTTTTATCATTTGGAAAGGGACAGAAATGGACTGGCAATTGTTTGTGAAAAGCATTAATACCAACACGGATAATTTACATTTTACAGAATACCACAGCACTACTGAAATTATCTATCTCGATGTGGTTGTGACTCTTGAAAGATCTGGCTTTCACCAGCTTTGCATAAAAAATCCTCCAATACTGGTTAACCCTTGCATGCCACCAGCTGCCATCCTGTGTCATGCAAAAGAGGTATTCCCTATGGCAAATGTATTTGTTACCGTAGGAATTGTACTGACTTGACATGTTTCGATTATCATTGCGCCCAGGCAGCCATTGACTTTCTGAAGCAAGGTTATGAAAGAAGAACTATAGAAATGGCCTATATGAAGGCCTGTGGATTGTGTAGGTACAAACTGTTGCATGGCATCAAGTCCGATAAGATCATCATTGATGATGAACCCAGACTGATTGTTTCTTTTGATAATGCCTCCAACTAGGTTCGTAGGATCATTGAACGGCATTGGCGTGTTTTGATTTTGGACAAAGATTTATGCCCTTTGCTTTCCAAACGTCCCACTATCACTTACAAAAGAGTACCCTCATTGAGAGACAAGCTAGTTTCCAGCTTCTTGTCGCCCATTGACAAAAGTCCCTCTCGGACCAACTGGCTGGCGGTCTCTCCCGTTGGTTTTACCAAATGCTCTAAATGTAAAGCCTGTGCTCATGCCACTGTTTGCAAATCTTTTATACCAAATGTAACCAGACAATCAAGTATTCGATGAATTGTGACACCGCATTTGTTGTTTACGTACTGTCGTGTCCCTTCATGAAGTGGTATGTCGGGAGTACCACATGCAAGCTCAAATTGAGTATCTTGCAGCATCTTAGGGCTATCAAAAATTCTGACCCCACGTACCTGCCTGCACTTGCACTTTATTCTATCCATTACGTGACACAACTGCATGCTGCTTGGATGCGTAGTTATTATTTATGTGTACTAGCTGCTTCATTATTTTATCCCAATATGAGGTTGTGCAATGGCGGTCTTAAACTTTTAATCTACAGCCACTCATGCATCCTATTTACTTAACTTTGTGTGGAAGCTCTATCCAATGAATTTGATGTACATGATGACTAGTCTATTAAGACATATAAATTGAACTGGGTTTTTAAGTGGAACTGTAGATGCGTATGCTGTGGACTGTGTTCCAGTCCATACTCCCTTGCTTTTCAATTGTCCATTTGCAATTGTTTTCATTTTGTGCACCATGCACCATATTGACCTTTTCTTTTTCCATGGGACCCCATTTGGTTCCCATTGCTGGCACCAGTTGCCTATTCATTCCAATATGGCAGCCACATATTCAACACTCCGTACGCACCATTTCAGTTCCACTGACACAGCCAAAGGACTACATTTTTCAGTTGATATTGTGCTCTGGTCCTTCTTTCCTTTACGTGACCAAGCGTTCAGTTGAGCGTGAAACGCGTTGTTTGCAGTTCGTGCCCACGGGGGTCCTGCCTCTGTTGCTTCTGCCACTCCGGCCGTGTTATTTTTGTGTTATTTTTGTCAACTCATTAAAATCATCAACCTTTCCCTTTTGTGAGCTGCGCATCTTTTTTGTTATGCTGCTACCTTGCGCGCAGAGAGTGCGGTCCCTCTTTGCCTCTTTTCTGTTGATATCTTTTCCCACAGTTACTCAAAAATGTCTTGATTGATCCTTGTAGAGTAGGTTACTCGCTTTATAAAAGCTAGTTTGCTTAAGTCCACGAGCCATTCCTCCACACAAAGTCACCTCTTATCCATTCCGAAAGGATCAGTCTTTCCAATCCCAAGCACTTTTAATCCAGCATCTGTCATACGAATTGGTTCCCTGAGCTGACATGTGTTGAAATATCAAGACAAACGTGGAGCGCACATCGGTCTATGAATTCTTCTCAATGTTGGAAAACCTGTGGAAGTGAGCAACACCTCAAAGTACGATACAAACTTACCTTATATTGTTTTTGGAATAGACAGCTGGACGTTGCTTCAAACAGCGAAAAACAAATATGTGCAACCAGGAGCAATGGTACAAAACCCAATGGTGCCGTCCGTTACCATGCAAGTAATGAGGTTGGTTAATATACATTTGCTTAAATTAAAATTCTTACCTGTAACAATCCTTGGATTTAAAAAAAAGATAGTTTAATAAAGAGTACAATGCATTTAGAACAAAAGGTTCCTCAGGAACTACACCTATGAACAACAAAGTTTCACAATATGTACAATGATGTACATAAAGGCAACATCAACATCATATGCATATTAAATACAATAAAACATGGAAAGGAAAACATTGAAAGAAAAATAAATGGAGAGAAAGAATAATTACATCAGGGTTTGATTCACATGGGGTAGATCAATTCTAAACATGAGTTGGCTCATGGCAAGTTGTATATCTTTTTTTCTATTCAAATATATATGTATTCAAATCACAGAAGCAAGACCTTTAATATAATACAGATAGTTCATTGCAACCACTGTAAAAATGGATATATCACTATGTGCAGAAAGTAATACCAAGTCACCTGAAGTTATAAAATGTTCACTATTCAGAAACCTATAGTGGTCACAGCTAGGGATGTAACAGTATACCGTTAAAGATACTGTGAACCACTTAATTGAACAATAATAACCGTCAGATTGTTTATACCGTTTAGTGTGCTTTTCAATCTGATTTGGAAAGGCTGCAGTAAGCAAGTGCTGCGCAGTCTTGGTCTTGCACTGTTGGATGTGCCGTCTGCCAAGTAGTTTCAGTTGGAGCAGTTTTTAATGCCATTCCATAAACCACACGTGCCCGACACAAAATCAATATGTTAGCAATAGGAAGAATAGATACAGTGCCAAGAAGGAAAAGGGTTTACTTTGAGTTGGCGGCTTTGGGGTTTATATATTTATAATGGATAATGTTCTCTAAACATATGACAATGGGGGATTTCCCTGGTTCTATCATTGGATTTACATATAATAAGTCACACTGCGAAATTCACGAATCTCTGTGGGTATTCCCTGCTACCATACCAAAGGTTAACATGTCCGTGATTACTGAACACCTTTTTGCCCGCAGTAAACTAAAGGCTGTAACGTAAAGAGAGTGCGCGCGCGTGTGTGTGTATGCGCACAAGCGTATACTACCATCAGCCTCCATTGATCTGTGGCATGCAGGTTATCAAGATGGCAACATGTTCATCTTCACCAGTAGCCAGTGGGGGAGCTAAAAGCCTAAATGACCACTTAAGAAAAGCTATTCAGTTTGCTTTGCCAGTCGCAGCAGGGCTCCTCCTTCTCCTCTCCACACGTGTGTTTGTGTTTGGTGGAAGCAAGGGGTGGCATTTCAGTGGAAAGTATGTTGAAAAGCACAATTCTGGCCCTGGGTGTCTGGTTTTATTTGTGATGCTAAATCGGACAATTTATGACCTTTTAGAAAATATTTGTTAAGATTAGTTAACTCCACCTGCTATACCGCGATAACCATGATATATCGTCATTTGGCACAAAGGTTATCGTACCGTCATAAAACTAATACCGTGACAGCCCCAGTCATAGCAACTGTCATAGAAAAAATGTAAATCACGGCATATGGACACAGATACAATCACCCACTTCGGAAAGAGAAAAAAAAATTCCACTTCTGTTTGAACCCCTCCGGCCCCCAATCGGCATCGGGATTCTAGAAATGCTAATGGTATTGTCACAATTATTACACACAGTATATACAAGCTGAAGGTAACCATTATGTCGCATGGTATGACCAAACAAAATGTACAAACGAGATCCTCAGCAGGAAACAACCAGTAGTACATTGGTGCGGCACGGTAATGGCTGTGCCGCGTGTTAAATACATAAACTGTAGGGTTGTATATGATTAAAGGTATAGTCACTGTGTGTAATATCACTTGTGTATGGCATATAATTCTTATTCAAAAACCTTGTGAAATCCATGAATGGATATAAGCAAGCAGATTACTGCCCATGTTCTCACTCTGATGCCACCAAAGCTTAGACCATGTGATCAGGTTGCTAGGTAACTGAATACAAATAGGCACATCACTCATAATAGAATCAGATATAGATACCTGATCAATGTCTAATTTGTATTTCAGTCAAAAAATGCATTCAAGTGTGAATGTTGGGGCTATTTATAGTTTGTTCATAATGAGCATGGAAAATACCAAAAGTAGTGTTTGTTATAACAAGTGGGATAATTTTGGAATAGGTTTGGAACTATAATGAGTAGGATAAAGTCCAAGCAGTGGTATTTCAATTGAATTATAGACTAGGGGAAAACAAATAGTCCATTACAACATAGGAATGTCACATTTGTACCTGCATCTCAACATTAGGTAGAACCAACTTGTTCATACCAATGTTAATCTATTTTGTTGTGCAGTGTTGAAATCAGCAAAGTACATGCATTGCATACTACTCATGACAAGTGAAAATACAGTACTGGACTGTAGAGGTCCTCAATTCTCATGTAAAACCAGAAAAACCCTGGTTCTTCATTCATTCCCAACGGATGTAGAATACAACAAATCTATCCACGATGTTCCTCCTTTGTTTCAATAAGCGTTCAATATCGACACAGCATTCCTTTTCATCTATCCTTTCAAGGATCTGCAACCTCATTTTGGCAATGTTGAGTAGTGCCTTAAAATGTCTTGCCACTGGTGACCTTTGGTTCTTTGTCCGTACGTTGGAGCGATGTTAATTCCATCTTACTATGGCTTTTCTGATGGTGTAGCCCCTATAGTAGATACCACATGGGCATTTAATACTGTAAATTACATTTTAGAAACTTGCATGTTGCAAAACATTTCAGAAAGTACTTTTTACCAATTGGAGGATGGGAAATCAGATTGCCCTTTGTCACATTGTTAAAATTAACACAATTTAAACAGTGGACACCGACGGTTGGATGCCCAAATTTAATATGGTCAGTTTCTCCAGTCTATTTTGTTAACAAGTAGGTCCCCGAGGTTCGAACTATGTTGATATGCGAACATGGGATGCTCCTTAAATAATTCACCCGATCTGTTGTCCTTGCTCATTAACTCTGCGTTTTAAAATCACTACCTTGATTCTCTTACTTCTTATAGAATATCTTAAATTAAATACCAAGAGGGACAATCTTTTGTCCACTGTTTTACTGAACAGTGTGTCTTTATCTATTGTACGTGTGACTGCTACATTTAATTCGGTCAATCATAAATCCTTTATTCAACATTAAGTCTTCAAGTACAGGACAATCATACAAAAATACATTCAATTTCTAAAATAAAATAATATATTCCAAAAGTCACTGAAAAGCAGTCAACAGCTAAATAAGAAGGGGGAAAAAGCATTAAAAAGCTCCATAAAAAACAAACATTCATTAGATTCCTATACACTCGATGGCAACAGCTAAAACATGCATGTATAAAATTACTTTAATGCCCTTTTCCTCTTCAGCCAGGCTCTGTGGGTGTAACGTGCCATATAAAATGGGAGGACTAAATCAAAAAAGACAGAGCTGATCTTAAAGTGCCAACATCCTGTAGTAGGGGTCTCCGATAAAAACGCCTCAGCCGAATAGTCGAGGGACAAATTAGCAAAAAGTGCGACAATTTCTTTGGCAACACCACACAAGGGAAATTGCTCAGATTTATAGCCCTTCCAGGAATACGTAAAGTCTGCAACTGGAAGAATGCCCAGCCTTAAGCGGGCATACAACGTTTTTTCAAAAGCAGGACAGATCATATCTTAAATTGCTTTGGGCCCCAACAATGGCTCATGGGCAAAGATTCCAAATTTGACGTCAGCTTGGAGTAGTCTATTGTAAATTGGTCAAGAGGCCATAGCCTGGATGACTCTTTATAGTCACTCAATTTCGCCACAGAGCTAGACTGGCGGTTACTCAGAACTCAACTGCATTTAATTTATGGAGCATAGTCTTGACATGGACCAGCCATTTCAAACTACCACCCCTGTTAAGAGATAGAAGGTGCACAATCGCATCCCTGCACTGGCCCAATAGTACAAAAAAAGGCTGGTTTACACATAACTTTTGCTTTGATGGAGGTGGTGCCATATTCATGATGGACCAGTGCTGTGAGGGCACTAAAGGAGAGTAACAATTTCTTCAGAAATGTATTCTGTCCTATAACCAATGTCTCAACATTCGAGTAGACCCAGAGCTCCGCTCAGTACAGTGCTGCTGACAATACTTGCCTGTTGTATAAGTTCAGGGTCGGCGTTCACATGTTGCTTTAAAAAAAAAAAAGACAAAATGGCTCTGCTGTATTTTCCGAGGGTAAGGGCAGCCGTGTCACCCTCATTCGCCCATTCCAGGCATTCATGAAATCCAACTCCCAAATAGTCTAAATGCTTAACCTGGTCGATCGGAACGCCCCCCACCTCCATCCTGATTCAAACATGCTTCGATTTTTGGGGGTCTGAAAATCATCAATTTAGTCTTAGAGATGTTCACTTCCAATTCGAGATCCTTGCACTTACCCAAAAATATTGCTAAGGACTACTGCAGGCCGAGCGGTGTGGTGCCAATCGGAACTGCATCGTCTGCGTAGAATAGTGCTAGGTATCTGCCCATTTTAGGGCAGTCCTGTGCCCCACTTACCATTGCATCTATGATTTCCTGGATGTAGATATTAAATAGAAGTGGGGCCAGGTCACAGCCCTGCCCAACACCCCGCTCACCATCAAAGGTACTTTACTGAGCCCATAGCAGACTCAGGCCTTGGTGTCCAAATAAAGCTTAGCTATTATGGAAATCAGATAAAGGGAGGCCTTATGTGCAAAAGGAATCTGCCACAATTTTGCCCTACTGAGTTGAAAGCGGTCTTTAAATACAAGAACAATACATAACTTCACTTTCCACAGGCAAGTGTACTTCTGAACGATAAAATACAAAATAAAAACATTGTTCCACCGTGCCTCTGCCCCTTCTAAAGTCAGCCGAGAGGTTACTTACAATATTCTTACTGTCCACACAGGTTTGCTGATTTAAAATGACTTTGCCAAACAACTTTCCTGTTCCATCTAACAAATCAGCCTATAGTTCGACGGGCTGTGCCTCCCACCTTTCTTGTATGTAGGGACAATCACTGCCTTGTGCCAGGAATCGGGAATCACCTCCTGGTAGCAACTTTACATTGAATATTTTACACAGATGCCCAAACAGAAACCTAATTCTTGAAGACGTCTGACGGTATGAAGTCTGGGCCTGCAGCCTTCCCATTTTTCAAGGATCCAACAGCATCCAGTAGCTCTTTCTCCATAATACACTACCATACCAAGGATGGCAGATATTGCATTACTTGGGGGCAAGGAAATGGGGAAAAGGGACAGTACAGGTCTGAAAAGTGAAGCCTCCAATATTCCCCACTGATACAACTCAAAAATTGTTCACCCTTCAGGCCCCATCATCGGTGACTTTTTTCCAAAAAGGACCCTGCATCACCCCACCCCCGATTGAAGGGCGTTGCGAAGAGCCTCCCACTTATCCACAGCATTATCTTTCTTTTTACTGACAATCACATTCTTATATTTAACTCTTACCCGACATAGCTTTAATCTATCCACCCCTAAAGGGAGACCAGCTTTCTTATTTAGCGGCTCCGCAAGCTCCGTCGTACCAGTTATCATAGCAAAGCATTTTCCGCTTTACTTGGGCACCCGGGGCAGTTACATTTAGGTAGATAGAGGTTTAATTTTTTCAAATTCTGCCAGTATTGCCTGGTCTGTGGGATCTAATTCTTTGATCGAGCTCAAGTTATAAAAAATAGAGAAATAAATATCCAATTTAGCTTTACAGGCATAACATTAACCCACTTCACTGCTCTGCAAGCGTGACCAGTACTTTCAAACTGTTGTGTGGCTGGAAGGACCCCAACACTGCCTACCCCAGAGTTGTTCTTTATAATATGAGAAAATAAAGACAAATGAACACTTTCGGTCCGCTCTAAAACTCCAAAGTCTCCCACTTTCTTCCTATCAGCTGCTGATACAAAAATAGTCAAGTGAATATCCACTGTCCCCTTTGAAAGTACGTTTGGATGGATGGTCATTCACAAATCTTCCATTGCATGCTTAGGTTGCACATAATACACGCAGAAACTGCTAAGCGGTATGATCTACGGGAAGTGTGCATTGAGAATTGAAATATCGGAAGCCAAGTCCTGGTTGCCCCAGATCCCCTCTAGTTATTTTAGTGACTCCAGTTATAAGTTGAAGTCCCAGCTACTATGGTGTAGTTGAACAAGTTACTTTCTTACCTGCTAACGTTCTTTAGATGGTATGTTCCGACGACATATTCCACATCTATGACAGGTAATCACCACAGCAGTGCTGCTTCGGAACATTTTTGGCGCCTACATCCTACGTGGATACGCTGTCGTCGAGGGCTTCCTTCAAGCCGACGTCACCGGATGTTATAAGTAGGACGCACGACGCCCGTAGCCTCAGTTGTAGTTTCTTCCCCAGAACGTGTGGCACCAATCTTCTGCCAGAATGACTACAGAAAGCCTTGCAGAAAAGAAAGCTGCAATCGCATAAGAAATTCTGTAGAGGGGCAGGTAGGGAGGGAGCGATGTGGAATACGTCGTCGGATCATCCCATCGAAAGAACGTTACCAGGTAAGAAAGTAACTTGTTCTTCAAAGGGATTGGTTCCTCCGACGTATTCCACATCTATGACAGACTCCCAAAGCAGTACCAACGTAAGGAGGTGGGAAAGAATTTAGAATTTTAGAAGGCCCAATTAAATTGCAGAATAGAGGACTGCCTTGCCAAAGGCCAGATCTTGCCCATGGATAGAATCCAAGGTGTAGTGTTTGACAAAAGTATGGACAGAGGCCCATGTGGCTGCTTCACAAATGTTACGAATGGGAACAACCCCCTGCAGGGTAGAAGAGGCAGCCACACCCCTAGTAGAATGGGCCCGTAAGCATACCGGTGGGTCCTTACCCGCCAAGCAGTAACATTCAGAAATTGTCAAGATAATCCATCTAGACAAAGTCTGTTTAGTAACAGCTTGTCCCAAACGCCTTCCAGCGTATCCAATAAAGAGCTGATCGTCCACTCTGACCCGGGAAATGCGTGAGATGTAGAAACTTAAAGCTCTCCTAGGATCCCACCTATGTAGCCTCTCCTCTTCCTTAATAGGATGCGGAGGAGGATAGAACACCGCAAGAACAACCTTCTGGCCTAAATGAAATTCCGACAACTTTTGGAAGAAAAGAAGGACGAACCCTAAAGACAACCCTGTCTTTATGGAACACAGTGAAGGGTGGCTTAACGGAGAGTGCCTGCAACTCACTCACTCTGCGAGTGGAAGTAACCGCAACTAAAAATACAGTTCAAGGTCAACAGTCTCAAAGGGCAAGAATGTAAAGGCTCAAACGGCGGCCCATGAGGAATTTTAGAACCAGGTTCAAATCCCAACCGGGCACCTGGAAAGGTGATGGTGGAAACACATTAGTGAGCCCTTTGAGAAACTGGGAAATCAAAAGGAACCTTAAAATAAGAACACTCCTCAGACGAGCACTTAAATATTGACAGCGCCGCCAGGTAACTCTTAATGGTACCCACTTGCAGGCCCTTGTGGGCTAAACAAAGCAAAAAAGACAGAACCACAGGAATAGCACATGTAAAAGGATCCACATTATTAGCCCTGCACCAGTCGCAGAACTTTCTCCAATGGCAACGGTACAGGGACTTTGTTGCGGGCCTTCTGGCCGAAAGCAACACCTCCATCACGTCTTCAGGAAGGTCCCAATCCTTATACCTCAACCTTTCAGAAGCCAAGCATGAAGGTTGAGGGACTTGACCTATGGATGGAGAACCTGACCCCCCCCCCCCCACTCCCATGAGAGCAGATTGTCTCGGTAGGGAAGACGGCGTGGAGGGCAGATGGACACATCAAGAAGGTCCGGGTACCCCGTTCTCTGGGCCCATGCCGGAGCAATGAGGATCATCCGGGAACCGAACCTCAGTAACCTCCGCAGCACTTGCGGAATGACGGGGACTGGAGGAAATGCGTATAGCAGTGGGAAGGACCACTCCACTACGAACGCGTCCCCTAAGGCTCCTCTTGGAGGAAATTTCCGCTAGCAAAATCTGTCACACTTCCAGTTGGCACTGGTGGCAAAAAGATTCACTTGTGGGGTCCCCCAAAGGGCGAAGATCTCCAGGAGAATCTCCTGAGCCAGCTCCCACTCGTGAGAAACCGTGCTCTGCCTCCTGAGAGCGTCCGCAGCCACGTTTTCGTCTCTGGCCACAAACTGCCAAGATTAAAATTTCCTGCTGGATGGCGCAGAACCAGAGCTGCATCGCCTCTCTGCACAGAGTGAGAGACCCTGCTCCCCCCCCCCCTCTTTTTGTTGAGGTAGTGCATGGCCACTGTATTGTCCGTCAGAATCAGGACATTCTTCCCCCGTACAGACAGCAGAAAAGCCTTCAGGGCTAGCCTGATGGCCCTCAGCTCCAATAGATTGATATGGAGTCTGGACTCCGATGGAGACCAACGACTGCTGACTGTCAACTCGTTGGCATGAGCTCCCCCCCATCCCGTGACGACACGTCCGTCACGATCGTTTCCTCCGGCCAGCGTAGCCAAAATGGAGCCCCCTTCATCAGATTGCCATCGACGGCTCACCACAGAAGATCCTAGGCGACAGAGAGCAGCACCTGAACAGGGTCCGACATCCTGCTGGAGGACTGCGACCACTGGAGCTTGAGAGCCCATTGCAGAGATCCCATCCGCAACCTGGCCTCTGGCGCCGGAAGAATGCAGGATGCCAGGAGGCCGAGCAACCTCAAGAACTCAACCGCCGGGATACTCTGGGCATGTTGAAACTTGTGCACCATCTGCAGAATGTGATGAGCCCTCACCTGGGGAGGCGAACACTGCCCCAGGGATGTGTCGAGCACTGCTCCGATGTACTGGAGCTGCTTAGTAGGTGTCAAGTGGGACTTCTTTAAGTTGAGGGAGAAGCCCAGCCTGTGAAGGGAGTAGCAGGTGACTGACAGATGATCCAGGACTTGCTCAGGAGAGTGCGCCCTGATCAACCAATCGTCCAGATAGGGGTAGACGTGAATTCCCCCTTTCCTGAGATACGCTGCCACCACCATGAGCTTGGTGAAGACCCTCGGGGCGGAGATCAATCCGAACGGCAGGACCCGAAACTGAAAGTGTGAGTCGCCAACCGCGAACCTCAGGTACGTCTTGTGCTTGGGATGAATCAGCACATGAAAGTAAGCGTCCTTGAGGTCAAGAGACACCAATCAGTCCTGAAGTTGAAGGGCCTGGAGGACTTGAGAGATAGTAACCATCTTGAACTTGTCCTTCCCGAGGAGCTTGTTCAAACCACGCAAGTCCATGGTGGGTCTCAAACCCCCATCTTTCTTCGGGATCAAAAAATATGGGGAATACCATCCCTTGCTCCTCTCCGCTACAGGCACAAGTTCTATGGTGCCTTTCTCCAGCAGGGATTTGATTTCCTGCGCAAGGAGCGGATCCGGACTCTTCAAAGAGATTCCCTGGTGGATTGTTGTGAGGCCTCGCCCGGAATGGAAGACAGTAGCCATGGACTATGATCTCCAGAACCCACACATCTGAAGTAATGGCACGCCATTCTACAAGATGCTGCGCCAGCCTTCCCCCCAACCAGCGAACCATGGGACATGGCCTCATGACTGGGCTGAAGCGGCTGCGGCAGTGCCTGAGGGCAAAGAGGCAACTGCCTGAGCGGCCTTGGCACCTCAAGTACCCCAAGTACCCCGTTTTCCACCTCTGGTACTCCTACGGTGGCTCCTTTGACTTGCAGCTCCCCTCGATCTAACAAAGGAAGAGTAGTATCGAAAGGAACCTCCCCTCCATTGCTGTCCTCTAGGACGAAAAGGCAGAGGTTGGCGAACTGCAGCGCTCAACGACTTTGCTGCAGCTTTGGAGGTCTGCAACCTCTCAAGGCTCTAGTCAGCCTTGCTGCCAAAAAGATGTTCACCATCAAAGGGCATGTTGAGAAGTCGGGTTTGTACGTCAGGAGCAAACCCCGACTTCCGCACATTACGGTGCTCGCCGCCATGGACCGGCTGACACAATCTGCCATGTCCAGGCCCGAGTGAATGGATTCACACATGGCATCCGTGCCATCCTGAACGAGAGCAAGAAAACCATCCCGTTCCTCCCCTTCGGGAATGTGTTCAGCCGCCAAAGAGACAATTCCACAGAGTGTGAGTGAAATGTGCTAAGGCACACACGCAGTTGGCTGGCTGTAAAGCCATACCCCTGAGGAAAACACTTTCTTCGCCCAGCCATCAAAACGCTCGTCGTCCCCTATCAGGAGGGATGGTAGGGTAAGACACCTGCTTTTCTGGGGCCGTAGCCGCCTGCACCACCAAACTCTCCGGAGTGGGGTGCGTAGTCAAGTAGCATGGGCCGCTACCGGCTGGACGGCATTTTTTCGGCAAAGACTTGCTCACTGCCGGGAGACTCTCCGGAGCAGTCCAAGCCGCCGCCACCCTTCTCTGTAAAGCCATATGAAATGGCAGCACCCGGTCAGTGGGTGGAACTTGGTCAAGGATATCCATCAGGTCATCCTGCAGAAAATCCAATGGTTGCGCAGAACACCCCAAGTACTCAGTCACCCTCGACATGAGTCACCTGTACGAAGATTCAGCATGCGTAGCAGGCTCAGGCCTACCAAACTCAACCTCCGGGGAGGTATCAAGACCACTGGCGTCGTGCAAAGACTGATGCAGGTCTTCCAACTGGCTATGACCAGATAACAGGTCATGAGGAACCTCATCAGGAACCAAACCTTCCTCCGGCCCTTCCTTCACCTCAGAAATATAATCCAGAGGCTGGAACAAATCTATGGAAGAGGGCACAGAAACAGGCTCAAATACAGGCCTTACCGACTTCTTCAGGGCCTTCCTTGGAGTTTCCACCGACACAAGGGGTACCTCCGGTGCAGCCTCCACAAAAGGCGTTGAGGGCGTTGACGGCTTTGGCGTCGAGCGTGGTGCCGATGGCTTGGACACAGGCCTCGAGGGTGGAGCCCCGAGCGTGTCCTTCGACGGCCTCGGCACCGAGGACTTCCTCGGAGGCGGAGCCTCAAGAGAGTCCCTCGACGGACATGGCACTGATGGCATCGACGTCTTCTTAGAAGACCTCACAGGAGACAGCGGTCTCGAGGGCGTCGAGGACCGGGACCTGGAGCGGGCATGGCTAGAGCGATCCATCTTGTCCGATCGGGAACTCTAAGGCTCCCGATGATCGCGCCGACCGCCCGAGCCCAAAGGCGTGAGCGCGGTGGCCCTAGTACGTTCCCTGATGGCTTCTGTTCCAATTGGAAAATCGCCATCATCTCTGTAGGAAGTGCATCCCATTCCGCAGGAGAAGAATGCTTGTTGGGACAAGCAACCCGCCGACGGGCGGAGTCCTCGGACGAGGGCGGGGAAGGTGACCGGTGATGGCGCTTCCAAGAGTGCCCCGAAGAGGCAGCGGAGTGGCGGGACCCACTCCGGGACCGAGACCCCCTGGACTTACGCCGAGAGTCGCCTCTTGAATCGTCGGTCAAAAGCCCAGCGGATTTCGACTTTCGGGGGTTGGACACCCTACCGACAGAAAGCTTCTTCTTTCGCTCCCGCAAGGCCTTCGATGTTAACGACAGGCAATCGTCACAATCATCCGTGGTGTGGTCCTCACCGAGGCACCAGAGGCAGGCGTTGTGCGGGTCCGTCAGCGACATCTTGGAACCGCAGTCCCGACACTTCTTGAAACCCGGCTGCGGGGTAGAAGACGACAAAGACCTAATATCTTCCCAAACAAACAAGTTCGAAGAACCGATAGAAGTACTCAGAAGAACCGAGGCGCGCCGAGATCTCCGAAGCGAACACGTTCACGGAAAAAACAGAACTGAGGCTACGGGCGTAGTGCGTCCTACTTATAATATCCGGTGACATCAGCTTGACGGAGGCCCTTGACGACAGCATTTCAACGTCATTGACGCAGGAGCTGAACATTTTCCGAAGCAGCACAGCTGTGGTGATTACCCGTCATAGATGTGGAATACATTGGAGGAATCAATCCCTTCAAAATACATATATATAGTACATGTCATAAGGATGCTCCAGAGTGCTACAGTTTTCTTCGTTTTGACAGCACTACCGGAAACTGTCTAGAACCCTGAACATTTCTTTCTTACTTTCGTTATTGTCACTGACAATAGCTTCACTCTTAAAAGTGGACTAAAGGGAAAACACTTCAGTGTGGCTGAGAGAAGGAAACTTAACCTATGGAGAAGGCCATTTCTGATTAGGCAAGACATGTACATCTAAAAAAAAAAAAATGAAATGGGTGCCTGACTCTCCCATCGTCATCGTGAACTCGTGGAGTACAATTTGATTAAATATCAAAAAAGTATCTAAGTGTTTCCTGCGTACCTTTCCATATGCCAAAAAAAAACATTCAAAATAGTAATTGTGGAAGTTCACATGTATTTATCTAGCGTGAACCCAACAAAATAAAATCTTTATGTCAATGACTTTAGTGAATCTTTGTCAGTGACTTTAGACAGAGCCAATCTGCTAGTTAAAACACCAATTCTTTCTTCAAGCGCCCAGTAGTCTGGGTTTCTTGGATGTCTTGTCAACCGGTTTCAACATTAATTGCCTTGGTCTGAGCACTTTAATCAGGCAGTGACCCAATCACTCAGATGGGGTCCTTCTTAAAAACTTGGCATCATCATTTGTATAGCCATATGCTCAATCTTTTTCTTTGTGGAGAGATTAAATTTCTTCTGGATTCTTGTTCTCCAATTAGGGAGAGTGCACAGTCACTCGGGGAGAGTTAGACTTTCCGATAGGGAAATTTAGCGAGACGTACGCGACTATAAAGCTAGAAGTATTGAACAAAACCTCAAAAATGGCCCCCTATATTGTCGTAAAAAGATTGTGAACATTAGGCGGATGTTGATGCTCTTAAGGCCCTTGTCTTAGACATTGTGTGTATATACCATTTAGAATGTATACATAAATCCATTTGCATATGAAGGAGCCATTGTGGCTCCCATCGACGTACCAGAGTAGAATTTGTTTGTGTGTTAGCAATAGGAATTGCCAGATACGAACAAAAGCAGTTGCAATAGCCATTCAATTGCTTCAACACCTAGTGTTGAGAGGCAACTGAATGCAGCATTCATGCCGTCGGCCCCTCCCTACCTCCATATTGTGCAGAAATGTGAGGAGTGCGTCATTTATGGCATCTGACCCTTCGACGAAATACCTCAAGTACGAGACACGCTATTCACGAAGGCAACCCCACCAACCTTTTGCTGGAATTATCGAAGAGATGAATTTGCAAGCTCTAGAAGAGATAACCATGCTTTAACCAAAGATGACAAGAGCAAGTGTCATCACTGCCAAACTGACACACAGACTAACTAGATACAAAGCAGATATGCGCACACCATGAAGATACACGAATAATAGGTCAAAACTTCCATTTAGACATGAACATTATTACCTGCACCAATAGACACTAGAAACATAATCAATGTATACGCTGAAACACAAGGCAAACGAGAATACATGCAACGCTTGCTTAATGTAGAAAAGCAACAGTAACGAGTGGCCACTTTGGATCACAGCCACGTTCAAGTAAATGGGAAGCATTGAAGAAAACTCGAAGCTGCAGGGGGATTTGGCTTGCTGAACTAGCTGAAAATACAGATCTGTGCAGACCAGACAGTAGCTGCACAACTTCTTCCAATGTTACTGTGGAACAGGGAGGTTTGGAATACCTCTGAAAAGAACAGAAGATAATTCCCAAGCGTAAGGCACATTATTAAGGCTCAATATTGGAAGAAATGAAGCTCAAACAAGTCTCGAGTGTCCAGAGAGGGTAATGGCACCTGCATTAATATGGGCTAAAATCCCAATAAAAGCCAAACAGAATTCAAAACGTGGTCTCCTCACACGTGGAGAACAGTGCTTATTCATTAACTCTACATACAGACAGACTAAGGCCTTCACTCCCCTTAACTTCTCAGAACAAAGATACCAGACAAAGATAAATTCAAAGCTACAATTCTGGCGCTTGTTGCCTGGAAAAATCAGATGGTGTCTTATATAATTGGGAGATTCAGCACAGTGATGCTGCTCCCACTGACACTATTATTGCTCATGTGCTGATGACCTGACAAGTATCCCAGGTAGGTAAAGCCAATTCCAACAAAACGCTCTCCAATTATGCCATTTTATAACGGTAGCAGTACCCAATAGTTTGTTCTCTTTATTACCCGTTTCCTTATTGGGGTGATCCAAGGTGGAACCATCAGAGAGATCTCTCGATCGCTCTCTCGATCGCTCTCCACTAACCACAATACATTGCATAAGAAGGCTATTCCCCTAACCAATCTCAATTTCCTGTAGGTTTTCTTTGTAACCAAGAATGTAATGCTACGTCATCAATTGCAAAGTATTTTTTGTTTTTAAACTGTTGTCCAAACTGCTTTGGTGTTTATTGCGGTCCTTGCCTTATTAAATAAAACATAACTTTGCCATTTACCTTGACTATTCTGCACTATGTTATTGGGCTCAGGACTTCCCGACCTGTCTGTTCCGCTAGAACTGGGCATTTCCAGTCCACATGTACATATGGTAGCAGTTCGGTAGTTAAAATCCAGGCTGTCAGATTTTCAATGCCCACCGCTGCAAGCCTGAGGACTGCGGAGGTGACTTGTAGAACAGTGAATCACGTGTGTGCTGAAACAGTCAAAAGAATCCCCCCCCCCTTAAAGAACATCCTGCCCGGTCCCAACGGGCATCCCGCAGGGCAAGGGTGAGTGGCTGATTGAGGGAGGGTCGACGCCGAAGTACAGCATCAAAGTAGCAAACTAATGTGGGAGCGATTGGTCTGTGTACATTGAGAAATTGCAAGGTGATAACGTGTTTATTTATGAGAGGATACCTGTAACCAGGGTTATGGAAGGTGGTGCACTAAACCTTGTGGCGAGGTATGAACTGAAGAGTAAAGAGATTTCCTGCGACAAGGGCAAAGAGCGAGTCATGCCCAGTTTGAGTTAACTTTAAGAGATAACAGGATACATTGTCGAGAAGGGCAGAAAGATGGCTGTATGGGTTGTGTTGTGGGATTTGTGAGGGTGATGCTGGCGCCAGCAGGAGGGAGAAAAGTGGGGTAAGTTGTATAGAAGAAGGTTTTGTGGATACCGGTTTACATTGTATAACATGCAGACTTGTGATTTGGACCACAAAGGGTAGTCCTGAGAGTGGGCAGCGTCTGTGGTGCTGCCCAAAGAGCAGTTGTACCCGAGAGACTTGGGAAGAGGCATACAAAGTGTCGAAAATAGAGGAAGATATTGTTGACAGTAGCCTGTGAAGGAGGAGTGAACAGATAGTAAAGTTAAGGTTTGAGGTTCGGTAAGTCAAGAGTGTGACGTGCCATTATGGGAGACACTCCCCTTATGCATTTATGTAAATCTCTACCGAGGAAGAAAACTAAAATATGTAAGTATAATGCTGAGTGGGTTTGAGGCACATCGGGCAAAATGTTTATGGCCTGGCCCCAAGAGGGTACTCTTTCAAAATCAGTGCTGCAACACATTACATTTTTACATGCTGCATATGAAGGGGAAAAAAAGCTGCAAAACAGATTAGCCATTTTAGAGTTATTGAAAATGTTTGGAGACAAGTGGAGGATAATACCACAAGAGATTCTTAATCAGCATGAAGGGGGGGTACAGCACCCTCAGCTCCTGTTCCTCCCCTCCAGAGCATTGAGCCGGCAGAGGAAGGTCAGGGATTCTACCCATTGAAAGAATTAAAAATCAGCAGCAGGGTATACTAACCCTGTATATGCGGCTCCCGCTTACAGTAGTGAAGATACTATAAATTAAGCCAAGTTGAATAACCAAAAGTCAGCGTCTACATGCGAGAAATATAGCAAGCGCTGCTAGCTGCAGGCGAAGCTAACAGAGATTGAAGAAGCGATGCAAAGACAGAAATGCAGACAGGGTGATCAGGAAGAGCCGGCGACCAACCCGAATGGGTGGGAGGATATTTTTGCTTAAATTAGATGGAAGGAACATGAGCAATACTAAAGACAGAAAGGGAAGTTAAAAGGGACAGCAAAAAAAATGAAGTACAGAAAAGAAAACAGGAAGAGACGACAGAAGCAAACAGGAGGAGGAAGAAAGAATGGGAGAGAGTAATTGAGGACGTGAAGTACAGGGAAACGAAGTGCAGAGCAGATAAAGAAACAGAAGCAACAGGAAGAAAAGGGATCTAGAGGAAAAAGAAAAGGAGAGAAGAAAGCAAGTGAGAAAACAAAATGAAGACAAGGGAAGCAGAGAAAAAGGGCAAAGGAAATGGAAAAAGCGAGCAATAGAAAAGAGCCAAGAGAAACGGCAAAAGGAAGTTGAAAAGATTGTCAAGGGACGCATGTGTCGAGGGAAGGAGAAAAGTGATGAACAGGAGCAGGAAGGAGTTTAGAAAGACAACTTGAAGAGGTGGATGAGAATCAAAAATCGTACCCTCCCAGACGAAGATGAGGGAGCAGCAATAAGAAGGGTTGGTGGCCTGTAGAGAAGCAGGGGGCACAGTGGAGTCATCTGTAATGTAAAAAGGAGTTTAGTAGGGTCCCCATACAAAGAAGAGAGCTTATTGGAAAAAGCACTGAAGGGATTGTACAGAACAACTCCCCTTAAAAAGGGCTAGATTTTGGAGGACATGGAAGACTGGGGCAGTGATGGAAGTTGGGGGAGAGACATGAAAGTAAAACTGAGGAAGGGGAGGGAGCCGCACAAGGCCCCTCCACAGGCTTGCGCCCAGGGAAAGACAGAATGGTCCGACTTGGAATAACCACAAGTGGAAAGGCCAGAACCTGTACAATACCCCAAATGTCCAAAAGGACCATCACAAGGAGAGAACCCCATGTGTAGACAGGTTAAGATCATCATCAGGGCAAAAGAAAGCAAGCATGACAGACGTAAAGACAGAGTGTAGCTGGATTTGAATGTGGGGCATAATTGACAATTCTCTTTGTTAGTAAAAGGGAGAGGTCGGCTGCAATATATACCATAGCTGCAAATGGATAAGGATAATTTGAGGTATAAGTTACCAGCGTTGACAACATGATCAGCTAAATGGATTTAAGAGTTAGAGAAAATGATGGCAGGAATAACCTTCGCAGTCAGTGAAATGAAAAGCATGCTTTCTGGTGAAGGTGAAGACATTTGGAGACGAGCAGGATATCCCGGAGTGACAGTACAGAAAAAGACTCAAGACAGGGCACCGCTTAATAACTGTAGGGCAGATGTGTGAGAGCACTCAGAGTGCAAAATACTGATACGTCAGACATGAGTGTGATTATGAAATGCAAAATGTGTGATGACGAAGACCCAGTGGTGTACATTCAAGAGATTCAAAAAGGGAAGGAGTCTTGAAATGAGGGAACCATGGGACAAGACTATAGCTTTTTTATATTGTACTGAAAGGTCAACCCCTACTCTGTACAGGACCAAGGAAGTATAATCACAAAGCACAACCCAGTGTCCCAGTATTATAACCCAGTATTTTTTTTTAAATGGAAGCAAATTCCTATAACTTTGCACAGCTTAATTGTTGCTAGCTCCAGGTACGGTATTTTGAGATCATCCTGGTATGCCAATTTATACTACAGTACTCCTAAGTAACAGGAACCAAACACATCCATATGTCAATACAATTTTTTGTTTGTATCTGACAGGGAGTTTAACTTATAATTAAATATACAATGCAGACAAATTATCAAAATTCTATATAGAATATGAAAAATACATCCAAGATAGACAGAGGAGAGGTTCAGGTTAACTGCAGGGGATGATAATATGACAATTGTGTAGCTTAGGTTAAACTACTCGTGGTGTATACCTCTATGTAACTGTATCTGACATTAGTCGTCAAATTAACAGCACATCATCATTTGTAAGTTCAGGGGTCTACATAATACATGATGCAGTTTCCAACATATGGGCTGTGCTGCCTCTTCTACAGTGTTTAATTCCAACACAGGGGGGCTATATGTTTCAGTGATATATAGATGAAGCTTTGCCTTCCTCAGGACCAGAAAAGAACCTTATTTCTTGAAACAATGCCCAAATGCTGAGCGCAACTCGTTTATGAAGCAATTGGGCGGACCTTGACCATCTCGGGGGGTCTCTCAAATCTGGAGTTGCCAGTCACTCACAAATGTGGGACCAGGCAGTTCATGTTTGACCTTCAAAATAAATTTAAGAGAGCTTCAAGTAGGTTTGAAAAATTCCCCCTAATTCAGAAATGTTTCATATATTCTCCTGGTAGTTTGAGGCAGCATTCAAATAAGAGTCTTTGATGCTGTTTAGGCCAGAAGTGTAATGCCTTTGATTAAAATCTGTCCTCACTGGATTAGTAGAAATGTCAGCACATAACCTTCAATACAGTCTATGTTCATTAGATTTGTAGGGATGTCAACAACTGGGAGTAGAACTCCTCTTTATAAGGACCACCTTCCTGTAAGGTCAGTGGTGTGGGCTACATGGTTCATTGCCCTGGAACATGCACTGCGGTCTGTGATTTTGAATCACATATTGTGGCAAGAGTTACCCGAACCAGTGCAGAGGCAACTGAAAAGGTTAGTGGGAATAGAAGCAAGGCCATGGCCACAGATTCAATTTACTATAGTGCACCGTTGTCGATAATTGCAAGAGAAAAGCAGAAAGAAGCTGGAGGAAAGAAAGCTAAAAGAAGAAAAGTTAGTTCAGAAAAACCTGTCAATGTTTTCAGTGGAAGGAACCGTGTTAACAAGTGGTTACACAAGAGAGCCAATGGCTGGGGGAAACGTTGCTGGAAGTGGAGAATACAATTATTGGCCACAAGGAAGAGGGGTTGTATTTCAAGCTCCACAAGGAGGAGGGTTTAATGGTAGACAGCCTAGATTTGGATGACCACCTCAGCAGTGCTAGGCATGTGGGAGAATCTGGCACATTGCTTGAGCATGCAGAAGCAGGGTAGGTATGCAAGAGAACACCAAATTGAAGGGACACATGCCACCAGAAGAGCAGGGTTTATGGAAACTTTAGGTGTGCTCAGTGTCCCCCACAGATGCAATGCGGTGGCAGGACAGCACCAGCAAGCAAGTTATATCCAACAGTTTGCTTAAAGTACATTAGAACAGTTACACGGCACACACACACGTCTTGCAGCTCTGATCTCTGAAGACTGGTTTGTGTCGACCTCGCAGAACATGTCGCTGCGTTTGTTTTAGACTGTAAAGGTTGACAAAAGTTCACGTCGGAGGCACACTGCGAACAGTGAGAAGAGCAATACCCATTCCTAGTGGACCCTTTCAGCCTTTTCGTATTATGTAGTCATGCTCCAAAGTTGTAACAACTAGAGGTACATGCCAGTAAGTCATGTGTATTTTCCAGCTGGTTCTAAGCCGGTCTTTGTACACATCCTGATGCCACATGTGCTTCAAAATTCCTCATACTTGGTGTTTCCGAGATGGGGCAGTATGCAAAGTCCTGCGGTCTGAAAACTGACCACATTTTGTAAACAAAGGATTTGAGCATATCACAAAGCTGCTGGGTATTAAACACAAATTCTCCTGTGCTTATCACCCGCAGGCAAACAGGATTTGTAAGCACCTTAAGAGCCTTCTCAAAGAATCTATAGCCAGGCTAAACAGCACCCTGAATAAAGGATGGTTCCACTGCATACCCTTAGCCCTATTTGCAGTAAACAATCAGCCCAGCTCTGACCATCACCGGACTCCTCATGAACTCGTCGCAGGACACCATATGTATATACCTCTTGCACCTCCCACTAGAGCACAAACTGACACCCACAGTGCTGATGGTGTTTTGGGTTCTGAAATGCATGCCTATCTGGCTGCTATGATGGTGTCACTTTTCTGTCTCAACAGCTTTGAGATAGGAAGGAGGCGTCAAAGAAAAATAAGGAAGATGGCCGACAGTTCAATCCCCAACCCTTACTCAGCCCCCCCACCCTCCCTATACCCTGGTGGTCGTGTTCTTATAAGAATGTTCTTAGGAGATGGCAAAAGCATCATTTTGAAGGCCCCAACATTTTTGAGGAAATAACCCCCACTGCAGTTGCGTATAAGGAAGGCGGGTCAGGCTCCACCTTGGTGACGTCAAACCCTACAAAGCAAAGCCCCCCCAGTCCTCCAGCCAGTACCGGAGGTCGATTGTGAAGAAGAGGTGACCCAGATGCAGACCCGATCAGCCACAAGTAGCAGACAACCAGCAGACTGAGAAAACCAATAAACTGTCCTGTCCCAAATAAGTGAATGAACAGATACAAGTGAACATGTTTTCACCAAGAATTTTACCTACATGAATAAAAAGATATACCCTTTCGTGAAAAAAAGAAAGCAGACAATCGATGTTGCCACTAAAAGTAGTACTATTTGTAATTTTGTCTTACATAATCGATAGTTACTGTGCTTTTAAAACAAGTAACGTACCGCTTGCCACCCTTTTGACACTCAAAACTTTTTTTTAAATTAATTCTTGAAGCTATAATTGTGCAGTTTTTTCTTGTAAGTACTAACATTTTGGAAATAACGTGAAAGGTACAGTGAAAAGAAAAAAAGGCCTTTTTAATTGTGCACTATAAGCTCTTGGCATGAGCTCCACCAAATGCGCATGGCCCTTTGCAATATGTGGACACATTAGCAGTAACGCTTGTAGCTGCATTTTTTACATTCTGCTATCTCTAGTTCATTATTTTGGCATTGCAATAATTGGTCCTCTATAATGTATCCAAACCAGTGTATAACCATGTCACACCTATTCCGAAAATGAAGCAATAGCCCAACCCTTCTCTATTGCCAATAAGCAGATTAAAATATTGAAAAGACATGCTGAAAATAACTTCCAAGTGTCAGAACGGTACCGCGGTACATTCCCCAATTTGTTTCATGCATGTGGGTTCCTTCAACACAGCCTACATAACGTTTCTCACTATAGGTAGTGAGGACTATTTTTGCTCTGCCTATTTGAAACGTTTCACTTCCAGTCCTTCCGTTTACCCTGCCTTTATTCCGCGATTATGGAATTAGTGTTTATTGATGATGCAGCGGATGGGGCAGTTAAGTAAAATGTTCCAATATTGTTTAAAGATAGTCGCCAGGTTTCGGTCTCACTAAAATGAAGCTTTTAATCATTCGTCCATTTTGACGACGCGAGATAGCGGGTCACATACTGGAAGCGTAGATGTTTCATCAGTTCAGGCATATAGTGTCACTTGTTGCTCACCGTAAGGAGTTGGTTATTGTTTGTCGAAAGAAGAGCTCTAAGCTACAAGGTGCCTCATGCAAGTGTGTGGATTATTGTATGCAAGCTTCTCTAAATTGTCCCCATACCGGCATGTGCATTTAACAATGCCTAAGGCGCTACATTACTGTGCATTTTTATTTAGTCTATCCAGTTAGAGAAAAAGATCAATGCAACAAGAGCAGTGCAAGACACTGTGCGAGCCATTATAAATTGTTGCGAGGTTCCCTGTGTTCTCCAAGGACTTCTGGGTGTTGTATTCATCCTCTCCATACATGCAAGTATGGATTCTTATATCGCAAATTTAGAGAGCAAAACATTTTTCTTTTGGTGATTATCGTGAACTATGATGTTTTGACAGTGTCATTTGATTTTGAACGTTCTCGTTTGATGTCTTTTTTCTCATTAATAGGTTTGAACATGCTGTAGAAGAGGTTAGGAAAGATTGAGTGTTCAGCTATTAGAAAGGCCGATTGTGGACTTCCAAGACGGCAGCTGACGGAAACACACCGTGAGGAGGTGTGCTCCATCCCCCAGAGGCCAAAAGAAGAACTTGAACACTGAAGCATTCCCCCTCCTCAGGCATTACAATGGCTAAAACAAGCCCGAGCATCAGGCAGAACCAAAAAACGGCCAAGAAATAAGGTGTATGCCTCTGCATTGCAGAGGCAAGCAGGAGAGGACGGAGATCTGTGCCGCATAGGAGCAACACGGCATGTTCGGCGGGGAGCAGCCCTGGCAGGCAAATCGCTTAGGAGGAATGAAGAAACAGAGGGACCCGGAGGGCGACCCGCCTGGCAACCTCGCTGGGCAGCCAGACCCCCTCCCCCCTGAGCCGCAGTGGACCCGATCACCCTCAGCTGGGATCCTCGGTCTTGGAGCAGCCCAGAGCCTTGCGAGGAGAAGTTCGGAGTGGAGTGATGGGGGAGGGGCAGGACTGGGCCGCCGTCTGATCACCCTGAGCAGCATGCACAACAGCGACGGTAAGGCCCGCTCTCCCTCCCCCTTTCTTCCCCCGCCAGAGCAATAACCAGGCCTCCATTGAGACCGCTAGTAACTCAGGCAATCCGAGTTCCTAACTCGGATAACGGAAGAGATCCACGGCGATAATGCAGGGGAGGGGCTCGGCAGTAGGTATCTCAACTCCCAGACCAGCATTAAAGCAACAGCAACATATACATCCTCCCTGGGGGTGGGGGGCAGGAAGGAAGGAAGGAAGCATCATCGCCAAGGGGCCGCCACCTCGGGAAAAAGGGGCTCCCAACTAAGCAATTGCACCTCCCCCCCTGGAAAGAAAGCTCTGACGGTGCAGCGCAGGGAGGGCCAGGCCCACCCAGGGAAAGGTGGGCGGGCCACCTGCTAAGAGCGCCTACCTCCTTCATCGGTTATTTACAAACATCACCAAAGCATAATCTGAAACAAGGCCCCCCCAACAAATCGGATCGACAGGACTAAAACGAACACCTAGGAGACAGGGCCATACCAAACCAAGCAGAGAAGTGAAGGGGGACCCCAAAGGAGTCCGATACCCTCACAAGATCAGGAGGGAGGACGGGCTCAGGAAGGCGGTCATTGGGCCTATACCCCCACCCAACTGAAGGAAGCCGGGCGCCTGCAAAAATCTACAAGTTTAACGCATATTAATCAGCACAATGTCTAAAAGCTGAGGGAAAGAAAAGACTGCAGCGAAGGGGGGGGGACTCAAGAGGACCCAATACAGAGGTTATGGAGGAAGGAAGGGGAAACCAATCAGACACGGAGCAAGAGGGGGGACAGGAAGGAAAGAATTCTCCCACAGGACCAGCTACCGGAGGGATCAGCGGACCAAACGATCACTCAAAAGGTTCTCGAGCGAGGTTTCCAATCCTTTGGGAATGGACAGGATGAGGGACGACCTAACGGGAGCACTAAGAGAAGTGAAGGGGATTTTGCGCTCCATGGAAGCAAGAGTGGATACGACGAGTGAGCGCTGCAGGACATGGGCGTCGACACGCACAAAATGGAGGACTTGAGTGAGCACTTGGCCAGGGCCACCCACAATTCGGAAATTCAGACGGAGGATATGATACGATAGTTTATTTGTATAGTGCCTATACATGCGTTTTAAAGCGCTGCACGTGAAGGACCAAGGAAAAATGGAATAACATTCTTACAAGGCCTTGAAATATTAAGAAAGGGTAATCTATCGTACTAGGCCTGACATTTCCGATAGTGCAAGGACATTGACAATACGAGAGGGAAAGGAGAAGGGGCGGGTGGTGGGGGGAGAGATGGGAGAAGAACAGGTGGAATGAACACAGCCAAGCTACAAAAGTCAAAACTAAGCACATTATGATGCAAGAGTCCAGCATGTGCATGCCATGATGCAAAGTCATTGAAGGCCACAACATGTTTCAGGACGCCTATGATTATGTATTGATCCAAAAAGTTCCAGCATGAGAATGTCAAGATTCTGGATGGGTTAACCAACATGAGTCAAAAAGTCAAATCAAAAGCATTAGCACATAGCGGTTATGGAACCTTCCTAATGTGGCCTTCAGATTCAGACTTCGGCCAAGGCGGGTTTGCTGAAGCAGAAGAGGCACTGCAACTGCGGTATACCGAGGAAGAGGAATGAACGGACTGATGGCAGTGTTGCTAAGGTGGCAAGATGGGCAGAGCCAACGGGAGGACAGGTGGGAGGATGAAGGGTAGACAGTGAAGCAAAGAGGGAGAGGCCTGGGAGGGGGAGAAGGGAGGGAGTGGCACAGCACGCCAGAGCCGGACCGTGGGAGGCTAAATACGATTTTCAGGCATACAGGCACATCCATACAGCAAAGGGTGGGACCGCTAAGTACAAGTTAGTGAGTCGCAGTGGAGGAGAAAAGGAAAGAAGGAGTCTGTTGAGGGAACCGACCTTGGGAGGCAGCGTCCATGAGAGTGAGGGGGTAAGAGCTGACCCCCTGACACGGCTTGGTAGCGCACGGGGAGCAAACAGGGGCCTTCGTTGTGGGCCTTAAGTGTATGGGTCGGCTCCCGCCTCCCGGTTGCTGCTACTGGTTTACAAGGACCGAGGTAACCAATGGGAGAGGGAGCAGGGACTGGCCCAAGGCAGGTGAAACAAAAACACAACAAAGCGTGGTGCGGCCATCTTGGAGGACCTGGGGATCAATGATGCATAAATTGAAATTCTGCCGAAAGATGAAAATACCCAAGCAGTGGACGGTGCGCAGAGCGCAAGATTGCTTGCCACAGGAAAGCACAGGCACGGAATCATACTCTGCAATTTTAAATTGCAAAATGTTACAGTTGCGCACTGACGTGCGTTATGCCCGAAATGATAGTCAGGCTTACCCCAGAGCAGTGCTGGCTCAAAAAGCAGATCAGGCAGGATGAGGGTTGTAGGAGCGTACAAAGCAGGGCTCTGTCCGGTGAAGAGAAGAGAAAGGCAGAGTGGAAGAACAGGATCTGGAGAACAGGTTGAGGAGAGTGAACATTAGGATCAAGTCACTTCCAGAGGCACTGGGAGACTCAGATCTACCCCCACACAATTCAACATTTAATCGCTGATCACCTCCCCGGAACCCGCTGAGCTCAGAGTGCACAGAGTGGGACCGAAAAGGAACGAACCAGGGGTGCGCCCATGGGATGTACTGGTTGCGATACAGGACTACGCTCAGAAAGAAAAAATCCTTGGGATGGCGAGACAGGAAAGAGACCTAAACTGCAAATGGGTCTCTGTGCAGCAATACCAGGACATTTCCCAGGCCAACCTCACGAAAGGGAGAATGATGCGTCCAGTCACAAAGGAACTGACAAAAAGGAGAGCCAGATACAGATGGACGTTCCCTTTCGGGCTAATCTTCGTGCATGAAGGAAGGCAAAGGAGAACAACATCAGTGGAGGAAGGTATAGCCGTTCTGGGACTGGAGGCCGAGGTAGTCAACAACGAAGACCAGAGTCCAACCAAGTCCAACCCGAGGAGAAACTAAAGAGAATGGTCCACCCAGGGAACAAAGAAAAAACAGACAGACGCAAGGACCAAAGGAGAGAGGAGAAACCCCTGGGAGATTCCCTGGGGCGGGGTTTGGGGGGGGGGGGTAGCCTTGCAAGAATAATCCAGGTCATCAAAGCTTCCAGGGGAGGAAGCATGTAACAACCTGTGGGGGCGAGGGGAAGACACGGAAGGGGAACTCTTGGGAGTAAGGCATGGGTGAAGGATGAGGAAGGAGTGGGGGAACCTGGTTCACAACGGCACATAGGCCTCGACACAGAATACAGAGACCTTGTACACCTCACATAAGATGGCCAGGCTGAATACACTAAGCGGTCTACGCTGAACATTTAACAACCCTCTTTAACCAATTTGAGGACGGGGAAGGGATATCTCCCAATATGGAAGAAGCGAATGTGGTCCTTCTCCCCAAACCAGGAAAAGAGCCCACTGCGTGCCGCTCATATACACCAATAGCATTCATTAACACTGACATGAAAATCTGCACCAACATTTTGGCACACCGAATACAGCCATTACTACCGCAGCTAGTGGACCCCGACCAGTCAGGGTACATCAAAGGGAGGCAGACACCCGACAACATCCGTAGAATAGCCCATCTGATTAAAAAAGTTAAAACACACTGCCACTCTTAATTGCGCTGGAGGCGGCGAAAGCGTTCAACAGGGTAGAGTGGCGCTTTCTACTACACACCATGGAAAATATGGGCTTTGGGTAGGCCTTTCTGGTAAAGCGTTTCGCCAACTACCGCAACTCATCGTTACGCCTCCTAGTCAACTTGGAACTTTTGGCCTTGGTAATGTTCTCTAGGGGAACCAAACAGGGATGCCCCTCTCACCACTCTATGCACTCCACCTAGAACCGCTACTAAATAAAATAACATATACAAAGAAAATAGAAGGAATCCCATTTGGCAAGAAGGTACACAAATCTGCAGTATTCGCTGATATGTTGCTAGCGTTAACAAATCCAGAGACATCCCTTAGCGCCATAGATGACACTGGCCCTCTTCAGAGAGGTAGCAGGCCTGAAAGTAAATGGAAGCAAATCAGAGATCCTGAACCTCTCAATCTCGCAGGATAGAGATACAAGGTACTTAAGAGGGAGTTCCCATACACCTGGGCATCTAATAGCATCAAGTATCTGGGGGTGAGAGTCACCAGAAGAATAGATCAGCTCTTTGCAGCCAACTACCCCCCTCTACTGGCTACCATTAACAATTAGTTAGCTTCCTGTGGCCCCCTGTCGATATCATGGCTGGGGAAGAGTCAATGTTCTGAAAATGTCCATATTGCCAAAGCTTTTATACACCTTCATGGCCCTCCCTATAAGAATCCCCATGCATCACTTCCAGGCCATTCAAAGCATCACTAATAAATTCATTTGGGCTCACAAAAAAACCTAGAATAGCAGGAAAAACCTTGAAGCTGCCGATACAAAAGGGAGGACTTTGAGAACCAGACGTCAAGGCAGATTACCAAGCGGCACAGATCAAAGGAATTCAGGATTGGTTCAGGGAAGAAATGGAGAGAAATGGACAGAACAGTGATAGGGGAATGCCTGGGAAACGTCCTCTGGTTACCAAGAGAGGACAGGCCCATGATATGTACCGTAGCGAAATTGAGACTCTAGTGGCCAACACTTGGACACGCTGGTAAAAAAGAATCCAACCTCACTTCCTTCCCCTCACCCCGATTATCAGAAACCCACAATCCACCCCGGGTCTCGCTGGCCATGGCTACTGGTGATGGCAAGAGGTGGGTTGCCACAAAATTTGAGATATGTACGAGGGAGGGGAGATTAAAACCTTCCCCCAGTGCAAAGGGGACTTTGGGGTGGGAGAAGAGGAAAGTTATGAATACGCCCAGCTACAACACTGACTACTGCATCCCATTGTCAGGGAAGTGGCGCCCAGAGCGCCAATGCCCTTCAAGAAATATATAACTTCTAATACAGGAGACAGCCATCTGGTGATGGGCACTTTATGGACTCATCCAGGACGTGGAAGAGGTGGCAACTAGACAGTTCATGGCCAACTGGGAGAGGGAGGGGGGAAACAGATCATAAAGGTAGACCAATGGAGGGGATTACGGACCAACATCCCCAGACTGGCTAAATCGATACAAATACAGGAAATCTGGTTGAAAATGATGCATCAGTGGCATATTACCCCCGGCTAGGTTGACAACATTCTCCCGCTCCAACTCTACACAAGGCTGGAGGGAATGTGGGGGGAGGGGACTGGAGGCACATATGGTGGCAATGCCCAAAGATCAAACTATTTGGAACACAATACAGGGCGCGGACAGACATTAGGAGTGACCCCAGGGGCTAATGGGGGCCTGTTTTTCCTGGGGTGGGGGGCAGAGGAGGGGGAGGTGGAATTTCTACCCACAAGGGCCGAGCGCAAAGTGTATGTGACTCTGGTTTTGGCAGGAGCCCTGGTAAATAGCTCAAAACTGGAAGTCCAAGGCTGCACCCACGGACCACGAATGGATAAATATAGTGTGGGAATTTAGGACTATGGAGTGGGTTTCCTGCTCGCTCTTGGGAGAGCGTCAAACATTCTGCATGGATTGGGACCTTGTGATTAAATTCTTCATGCAGGATGCAGGGGAGCTCGGTATGGCTTTTGGGCTTGATCTGAAGAACGAGACAACCCCATGGCCAGGTAAGGAAAGACAAGGATCAAAAGACAGGGTCCCCCCAGAAGTTCACTGACGAGGAAGAGGCGAAGGCCCACTGAAAAAAAAAGGTCTCCAAGACTCAACATTCACAGAAGAGTGAGAAGCTGGCGGGTGCAGGACCAGAGAGGGGGGGAAGGGTTGAAAGGGGGGGGGGGGTTACAATTGTCTGGATGTGTTTTGTTGGACTCAAATGCTAATAATTAAAATGGAAGTAAATAAGACAAAAAGGATGATGGTTATCTGTTGCTGATTTATAGTCATTATTCAGGTAGCCATTAGTTGGCCAGGACCATTGTGGGTCCAGAATTATTTTTTATTAGTTTTTTGGAAAATGTGTTTGGTTATTTTGGTGCAGGGGACACTGTAGTCTTCTCACTGGGTGATGACTTTTGGTTTCAAGTGATTGTTTTTTACAGTAGTATGGCGATGGCCACATTGGTGGGTGCTCATTTGTGTGGGTATTAGTAGTTTACTTTCATTCTGGTTTTGTTCCAGCTATTGTACCTGGCGTGCAAAGGGCAAAGTTGGAGGGCGGGTTACTGATTGAAGACCCTGTCTTTCATGTCTGGCCCTGTGGAAGACTGTTTCGGTGGGAGTCGAAACTAAGAGTGAATAATGGCTACTTTGGCCTGGTGGACCTTGCAGTACAATAGGCACATTTTAAGTTGACATTGTTGTGCACTTTCGAGGCAACTAGTTGGCTGCAGCATTTGTGTCCACAATATGGAAGTGGGCCGCATGTTACAGGAGAGTCTAGCATTTGGCTGTCTAATTGTGTTCACAGTACTTTAGAAGTTGACGATTGGTCTCAGGTGACTGTTACAAATATTACCAGTGGTCATAACTTTGTTTATATGCAATTTTTAATATTATTGTATGTATGGTCATAGGTTTTTTCACGGCTTTGTATTACAGCCATTTTAAATCTATTTCTACAATGCATTTTTATTACTTTGCATTTCTAACCATTTTTGATTTGCTAGGCTATGTGGTTTACACTACAAGTTGGTGTCCCACTGAGTGGATCTTTGGGTGTGTGTCCCCTGCCTCATTTACTTAAGACGATAATTTCTGGTACACACACATTGACAGGTGTACTTCGAAGTGCTATGTATTAATTATACACAGGCTTAGGTTCAGGAAAATCTTGTGTTTTGTAGAAAATAACTTCGACACATCAATGCTTACATATCTGACTCTGCTGAGGACACCAATAAAATGTGCTATCGGCACGTGAGCTAGGTAGGGAGAGGGACATCTGATGAGAGCTGCTCTGTGTGCTCTCTTATACCCTACGCCATGAGCCCCTCTAGAACATTTGTGGCCACAGAAGTACCCGCCCATGATGCCCATTGCCTGTACCACTTCGCACTCTGCACCACTAGGTGCAGGATTCGAAATTGCTGGGAGCAGAGCGCTGTTTAGCATTTGGTTCTACCTTAGGAGAGCCTGGCTAGCTTAATACCAACCGTTACCAGGAGCTACTTTCGGCTCTCCAGCTCAACTGGTGCCTTACTAACATGCATATGCAACATTAATCTGTAGTGTTTTAGAAAGTAAATGAAAAATTAGGACACATCTAAATAGAATAGATCATACATAAGGGGTAAAATAGATCATACATAAGGGGTAAAAAGTTAAAGTGTGCATCTAATGTGGAAGTTAGATTTGTAGTGCACGGAGTACTCTCCTCTGGTTCCCCAGCAGTAGCTCCTGGGTGATGCCTGACACCCAGGAGTTGTTGCTCATTGAATCTGAATTTCGAACCCTGCAGTGGATGTCAAAAACAACTTTTCCCCTATGAGGATAGCTATATAAAGACCAAGACTACGACGGTTAACCCAAAGATGAAAATGACAGTTACTCAACATAGTGACTACCTTATACCTAAGTCCATAGTCAACTTTCCTCCATACTTGTGGGGGACATTCCGTCCTTGGGGACCGGACCACAGCACTTTTGTTAAAAAGCAAAAAATGTAATTTGCCCTTTTATATTTATGCGGGGCCACCATATGTGCCCGTAGCCCTGCCTTCCTGAGCTCCGCGCATCGCCCTTCAGACCTTTTCTATCGCTAGGTCTGAGACCCTTTAAGCAATAATAGAGGATACTTCTTAGCGAGGATGGTGGGCGGGCATATGAAGGAAAGGGGACTATGGACAAGGAGTAAGATAGTCATCCCCTTTCATCCATACTTGTGGAAGATTACCAAGCACTGACCATAGGTAGTACAGGTGGATGGAAAAATCCCCTTATTGGAATAAATTCTTGAGAACTGCATGGCCAACTTGGGCATCAGCCCAGGAGCTCAGGTCTAGACAGTAATGCTTGCAAAAAGTCGATGGAGGGGGCCCATGTAGCTGCCCTTGCAATGGGCTCCCAAGGGACATAGTTTTGAAGGCAACAGGGGCCGCTTTGCTCCGGACCAGATGTGCATGAATGCCTTTAGGTGGTTGAAGGCCTTGAATCTTGTAGGACTCAAACACATGAAGAAACCAGCAGGAGATGGATGCTTTTGAGGCAGGTTTCCCCTTCAGATCACCAAATGTAACAAACAGTTGCGAAGAGCTTCTGAGTTCACTAGTCTTGTCGAGGTAGGACTTCAGAGCCAGTCCGACGTCTAGGTTGTGCAGAACCCTTTCAGCATCAGAGACCGGGTTCGGGAAGAAGACTGGTAGAGATATAGACTGGTTTAAATATAATTCCGAAACTAGGACGGAAAGAAGGGTGGGTGGGTGCGAAGCACCACCTTATCCTTATGGAAATTTAGGAACAGTTGTTCCACAGAAAGCCTGTAGCTCACTTATCGGTCTTGCAGATTTACCACAATCAAAAAAGCCTTCCAGGAAAGGTATGCAAGTTCAGTAGTAGCCATGGGTTCAAAAGGAATGCGACGACCACATTCAGTTCCCATTTGGGATGAGGGGCCCGAATCAGTGAAAAAAGATGGAGACCTACAAAGTGTCTCTTGATAACTGGATCAGCAAATGAAAAGGAACAGCTGTCTGTAGACAAGTAGGCCGCAATGGCGGGCAAATAAGTCCTGCATGACAAGACATTTATGCCAGAGGCTGCAACGTCAGATACAAAGGATAGAAGCTTGCCTGAGCTCTTTGGCTAGACACCAATGGCAAAAACAGCCATTTGCTTCTGTATTGAGTCCTTGTAGAAGGCTTCCTGGCTGCTTGAATTATACGCATGTTGTCTCCCAACAGGTTTAACTGCTCTAAAGCTCGGAACTCGGGCACCAGGCTGCCAAGCTGAACGATTGTGGGGAGGGGTACCACAGCTGGCGATTGCTCTGGTGAGGGTCGGGAATCTGCAGCAACCTGATGGGGCAAGGTGGGGGCGGGGGGAGGTCTGACGGGTGCTGCAGTTCAAAAAAATCAGAACCTGGCTGGCCATCAAGGAGCCATAAGGAGGAGAGTGCAGTACGATTAGCTCCTGAGTTTGCAAAGTGACCGATGAATCAGTGGTAATGGAGGGAAGGCATAAGCTTTTGTGTTGTCCCACAGAATCTCAAGGGCGTCCCCCAAGGAAGACACTCCGAGCCCGTCCCTGGACGCATAAAGAGTAAGTTTCCTGTTGGTGATGTCGCATAGAGGTCCACCTCTGGAGCACCCCATTGCTGAAAAATGTTGGTGAGAACATTGTTGTTCATCTCCCACTCGTAACTCGCTGCCGATTGGCGGTTAAGGGAGTCTACAGCCACATTGATGTGACCCAGTATGTGTACAGCTTGGAGCCAGACATTGTGCTGAAAGGCCCAATCCCAAATTGTATAGTAAGGTCCACCAGGAGAGAAGACTTGGTGCCCCCCCCCCCACCGTTTGATATGATATTGTATTTATATCACACACATACACAAGTGTTTCAAGGCGCAACGAGGCAAGGAAGGGGTACAAAGGAGGAACAAAACAACGATCTTACTAGGCCCAGTGACATTGAGAATGCGAAAGGGGGGGTGAGGGGGGGGAGGGGGGGAGTGAAAGATGGAGGGAGCAAGTGGAAAGGGCTGAACAAGTTAACAACAACAACAGGTAGTGAGGTCATCGGGTGGCAAGTGCAGGAATAAGGTGCAGACAAATGGTGTCGGATAAGTGCAGGAAAGGGACTGCAGGGTTGCAGATACAGACCCAAGTGCAGGGGTTGCCGGAGGCAGTGTGGGTGTGTGGCTTGAGGCCAAGGACAAGTGTCGCAGTCCGGTTCTGGATCAGTTGCGGAGAGTAGAAGCCCAGCCAAGCGATTGACGAAACCCATAGGTCTCCAGTGATGGTCCTCCAGATGAGACAAAAAGCGTTCTCCCACTGGAGTCTCGTGCGACTGATGGAAAATATTTAGATATTTTATCGGCGGTGAAACCACCCGTTTCAGACGAGGAGGCTGTTGGCCGAGAGAAAGACCGGCCATGTTGCCATTGCTGTTGACGGCAGGGCCCAGCAGCTGGAGCATCTGATCGGCGCACACAGCGATCCTGAAAGCCTCTGAACCCACAGAAGGACCTTCTTTGGGACCCTGACTGAGTGTAAGGTGCCTTTTCTGGAGTTTTCACAAGGACCGACAGTGACTTGGCAGCCTGAGTGCTTGCCTTGGTGTTTGTGAGTTCCTCATCCGTGGAGGAGTGGAACAGTCCTTTACCCTCGAATGGGAGATCAAGCACCTCGTCTGAACTTCTTTCAAGAACTTCATAGCATGGAGCCATGCTTGGCAGGAGAGGTCTATCCCAACCATATGGCATCGAAGTGTCTATGTGATGGGCCGCAGCATCAAGTAGATCCTGTCCCAGAACCCTGGCATCCGACAAGCCGCCTTTAAGTCCTCAAGCCTATCAGCAGGAATAAATTCTGGGAACTCGGCTAGCTCCTTCCACAGTTTGACACTGGCAGCTGCCAGGATAAGCTCAGTATTAGCCTGACGTAGCTGAAGAGCCGAATTAGAAAAAAAACTCCTTTCCAATGGCATCAAGAAGGTCGTCCTCCTTGGAAAGGATCTGGGACGCTGCAGTGGAGATGTAGAGGCCGGCTTCGACTAGAGCGTAGATGCTGCCATCACCGTCGACGAGGGAAGTGGACAAAGATATGTCCTCAACAGTATGAAGCGTATAGAGAGCGTCAATCTTCTTGTTCAGATGCTGACCGGAAAGAGGTTTTTCCCAGACCTTACACGCCTCAGCCAAGACGTCCTTCTGGAGGAACAAGCCGGTATGCTCCTGTGTCGACAGAGTGAAGGCTGCAGAAAGTACCCTCTCTTGTGGAGCAGGGGCTTCGTGTACTAGATGCCTATCAGCGCCATCATATCCAGCACGCGGTCGTGAAAGGCTCCAATAGAGCAGGGAAGTTCGTCCCCATTCCGGTCCGCCTGTTCCTCATCCAGTGAGGCGGTAGCAGTAGACTGATCTGCCACATGTGGCGCCTCAGGCCCCAAGGAGTGGTTGCAGAGGATGCAGTGGGGGGAGGCCCCACAGTGAGAGATGGAGGTGGCACTACCAGAACCTGTATGGGGATTGCCGGAGCAGGAACCGGTTCAGGCGGCTTAGGATACATTTCCTTAAACAAATCCTTAAAAGTACACCTTCATGGGTTCAGAATGCATAAGCTTCTGAAATTTCCCCAAGAATGCATTTGCAGACAAAGGACTAGGCGCTGGAGTGGGCAGAGGCCGCTCGCAAGGGGCATACCCCCATAATAGCAAAGAGGACACTTGCCAGGATGGTCCCCCACAAATTGGGACCCCGTGGATCAAAGGTGCCGACGTAGGAGGGAGCGAGACTGCATGTGGCAGCAGTGTCAGAGCATGCCAATCCATTGGAGGGCGGAATGGGTTCTTACTCTCCACAAAGCGTGGAAAAGGCTGCTCTGCCCCAAAATAGGCCCCTCAACACCAGCCATAGTGAACGTTGGTGAGAGAGAGGTAGGCCTGAGGTGAACTGCGTCACAGGAGTGAGGCCATAGTCACCACAGGGGGGGTGGTCAGGGGTCTTATGCACCGTTTTAGCCTTTGGAACAAGGAAGCTCGGCAGAGCCAGTACTATCAGATCTAGAGTGTTTACCAGAAAATTTAGGGACTGAAGGATTAGCCCCGAGTGGGGTGACCCTCGGCAGAGCCGGTATGGGAAGGTTCATGGTTCTTGGTTCTTGACTGGCTTTCTGTGCCCCCCTGAGCAGGATTGGTGTCACCACAGGTCCGAGCATGGGAAGGCTTGGAGTCGCCCCATGAACCGAGGACCCTCAAAGGAGGTTCCTCAACCCTGCTGGTGTTCGACATAGCCCCAAGAAGGGGAACCTTGGGAGTAACCCCAGTACGTTTAGTCACCTTGAGAGGGACCTCAAGCCAAGACTCGGTGCAGTTAGTTCCCCATGTGGAAACCTCGGGGCTGACCCGGGTAACGAGAGCCACAGAAGTACTGGGCCTAACTTTAGCACCTAAAAGGAGAACTTCAGAAGATCTGGTTTTGGGAGCCCCCTTGTGGGGGTCCTCGGAGGAGACTTTGGTGCACCCATTAGATCCCTTGCAGGATACATCAGCGATATCGCCGGTAATAGAGCTACTTGAGCCCCACCCAGACCTAGAAGACCCCATGAACGAGCCCCTAGCCGGCGTGCTCTGAAAAAGAAAGACCTTACAGGTGGTTTCCTTTTTTCTTTAATGAAGAGCTGCAAGTGTAGTGGAGGAACACGTTGAAACACCTCCTACCTGACAAGCCGACGCTGGTGTGCACGGACGGAGAGGGAGTCGCAATAGAAGCACGAGTCCCAATGGTGTTCCGGGCCTAAGCACTCCAGGCAAAGAGAGGGGATCCGCTCTCGGGAAACGACGTTCGCAGGAAGAACAGGACACAAATCCCAGACACTCTGGCATAGACGGAGGAAAGATGACCGTGGAACCGGAGCAGGAATGAAGGACAAGGGACAAAAATAAAAATATTCCCAGTGATGCAAGTGCATCCGACCCCAACCACACAGAGAAAAGGACTGAAGGGTGATGCGTGGGGAGGTGCTCAGGAAGGCGTGGTTACGAACACATGCTGTGGCCCTGCGTAAAAATAAAAAGACAAAAAATACCTTTTTGATGCTTTTTAACAAAAGTGCTCCAGTCCCATCCCCAAGGATGGAATGTCCCTCACAAGTAGGAGGAAAGGGGACAGGACAAAGGATTAATAAGATGACAATACGTATTAGACGGCCCAAATAAGCATAGTGTAAGTGGAGCAATGGTGTGCTTTTTGAGTGACATAATGAAGCACACTATCAGAAAACCGAGAACCCTAGCTTTGTTCTACAGTGCTGATAAGCATACCCGCTTTGGTAGTGCCCCAGAGCAATGTAAACATCGCAGAGTTCCCTAAAATTGATACATATTTGAGAAAGAAAACCATCAAACTAACATAAAATAGTAGCACATTTCACTCAGACAACAGGGAAAATGCATTAAATGACAAACCAGAAAAGCATAAATTGTTCAGTAGGACAGATGTTCTTTGCATCTCATTACTCCCGGGTTACAAGCCAATACAAATGCTAAGTGGCTGCAGATAACCCACTGGGAGCTGCCACAGACAAACTCAACAGTCAAAGGCTTTAATGCTATAAAAAGAGCTGAGAGCAATAAGGCCCCTGACTCTTCATAACAGGCATGTCCTTGATCTAATAACAGCCATGGAGGGTGCATGTACGCAAAATTTGTCTTGCTGCACATATAAACCTGCCCACAAGGAGGAAGATGGGGCCCTCAAGAGGCCATAACGCTTCCAACAGATCTCCACACCAAAATGGTAGAGGGGTGGAAGAAGTTGAGCATGACGGCTGGCTATCGTCTATTGTCCTGGACCCCCTCACCTGGCTGGTAAATGCATTTAAAGTACTAAAGTGCTGTTAGGATTCTGCATCCTGAGAATAGCCATAAACCAATGCAAGAACACTGCTACAAAGGCAGTAGGGATGACAACAGTAATAAATGTGTACACTAAAATATAGGAGTGTTCACACAAACAGATGATCCACCTTTCACTTGGAATTAAGACAAAGTCCTATCATCCCCCTTCAGGCTGAACATTTTGTAATTCCAGAGACACTCTTAACTAAGTGGGACGTTAGGTTTTCTGCAAACCCGATGGGTAGTACTGCATTATGACCTGGAGGTGGATGGTCAAAACTCCGGTAAACCGAGAGGGTGACGAAGATATAGACTCCCAAGGTCCAGTGCTGGAGAGCGGGGTAGGGGGCAAGCTGAAAGAGATGTGGTCGAGGACTAGACCAGAGGGGGGGGGGGGGGCATGTTCAGAGGCAAATGAATGCATAATTCATGCCACCAGCCCCTCCCTGCCTCCGTATCGTACAAACTAGAGGTGTGTCATTTACGGCATTGCTGCTTCGCCACCGCAAGTACAAGAGACGCTATTCACCAAGGCAACTACCAACTTTTTTTCTGGAAATATCAAAGAAGTGATGAATTTGCAAGCTCTAGATGAGATGAACATATTCCAACCAAAGATGACAAGAGCAAGTGACATCATTGCCAAACTGACAAAGACGCACTAGACACGAAGCAGATATGCACTCACCATGAAAAACACACACTAGGTCAAAGCTTGCATTCAGACATGAAGAATATTACCTGCACCAATAAACACTAGAAACATATAGTCTATGTATACACTAAAAGGTGAATGAGAATACAAGCAAAGCTTGCTTAACATAGAAATACAACAGTAAATAGTGGCCATTTTGGATAAAATGGAAGGCGCCGTCACATTCCAGCGAATGGGAAGAATCCAAGAAACCTCGAAGCTGCAGGGGGATTGGCTTGCTGAATTTGCTGAAAATACAGGTTATTATTTAACGCTCAATATTGGAAGAAAGGTAGCTTGAACAGGTATCCAGCGGCCAGATAGGGTAAGGACCCCTGCATTAATATGGACTCAAATCCTAATGAAAGCTAAGCAGAATAATTCAAAATGTGGTCTCCTCACACGTGGCCTATGGTTGGAGAACAGTGCTTATTCATTAACTGTAGATACAGACAGAATAAGGACTTCAATCCCCTTAAGTTCTTACAAAGATAGCAGACAAAGAGCAGGTCAAAACTAAAGTTCTGGCTTGTAGCGTAGGAAATCCGAGATGGTGTCTTATTTAATTGGGAGAAGCATCACCTTGATGCTGCAACCCCTGCCACTATTACGGCTCATGGGTGGATGACCTGCCAAGTATCCAAGGTTGGTAAAGCCAATGCCAACCAATCAACGCTCTCCAATGATGATGTCTTGCAACTGTTGCAGTAGCCAATAGTTTGTTGCTATGATGTCTGACAATTCCCCTAACCAACCTCCATTTCCCATAGGTTTTTTGTAACCAAGATTGTAATGGGATGTTAATTGTGGCTTATTTTATTGTGGTGTACAGACTCATATGTAGTTAATTCTCCAGATAAAATTGAGGTGGGAGTATTTTACTTCCCATGTATTAAGTTTGAGTCTAAATGTGATTTTAAGAGAAGAGTAAAATGACGAAGTTACTCACTGTAGTGACTACCTTACTCCTAGTCCATAGTCCTCTTTTCTCCATACTTGTGGGACATTTCCGCCCTTCGGGACATGACTTTTGTTAAAGCATCCAAAAAATGTAAGAAGAGCTAGCTGGGAGTCTCATCTTCAGGTGCGCCAGAGGTAGGGCTAGCACGCATGAGGCCCACTCTGGAACCACCAAGCCGTCATGTGAGAGGACTGGAGGAAGAGTTGGCACATGGTCGACAGGTCTGCAATCCGGTCCTCTGTCAGGAAAACTCTGGTACGGACTATCCCAACGGAAACCAGGAAGATCAGGTTGTGAGAGAACGTCATGGACGATTTCTGCCAGTTCACAGACAGCCCAAGATGGAACAGGAGCTGAAGGAGTAACTGGAGATTGGTCGTAGCCGTATGTGTGGGAAGGGCTTCGCAGGAGCCAATCGTCCAAGCATGGATCTACATGGACCCCCTGTAGTCCGAGAAATTCTGTGATGTCCGACATCTTCGGAAAGACACGCGGTGCCGAGCTGAGACCAAACGGGAGCACACGATACTGGCAGTGTTCTGTTCCCACAGAGAACCGCAGATATTTTCGTTGCGGGTGTCAAATCAGAATGTGCATGTATGCATCTTGAAGGTCAACCACACTGAGCTAATCGCCCTTCCGGAGAGAAGACTTTATCTGCCAGGGCTTAACCATCTTTAATTTTTCTTAGGGGAGAAAAAGATTGAACTTGGAAAGGTCTAGGATAGTGCGCAGGCCAGCCTGGTTGGGTTTTGGCACTGTAAACAGACGTGAGTAGTAGCCCTCCCTTTGCTACCCGAGGGGAACAGGTTCCACTGCTCTGAGGTCTAGAAGCTTGTGCAGCTCGGCGGGAGGGCGCCCCAGTCTGCTGGAAGGGAGGATTGAAGGGTGGAGGATCAGGCAAACGTTTGCCCTAGCGATTGACAAAACCCACTGGTCTTCTGTGATGGTCTGCCAAGCCTCCAGGTGAGACGAAATTCGTCTTCCCACCGAAGTCTCGTGCGACCGATGGAAAATACTTAGAGGTTTTATCGGCTGGGAGACCACCCGTTCCAGGCAAGGAGGCTGTTGGCCCGAGAGAAAAACCGGCTACCTTGCCGTTGCTGTATACGGTGGGGACCGCCAGCTGGAGCATCTGTGCGGTGCACGCAGCAATCCTGAAAGCCTCTAAAACCAGAGAAGGACCACGCTTGGGACCCCAACCTCTGAGTGTAAGGAGCCTTTGCCAGTTTCTTCGCCAGGACAGAATGACTTGGCAGTTGGAGTGCTCGCGTTTGTCTTCGTTAGTTTCTCATTTGTGGAGGAGTGTAACAGTTCTTTACCCGCGAAGGGGAGATGAAGCACTTTGTCCTGAACTTCCTTTGAGAACTTAGTATCATGCAGCCATAACCATAACACCTTGAGTGAAAGTGTCTACGTGATGTGCCGCAGCCTCAAGTAGATCCTGCGCCAGAACTCTGGCATCCAACAAGCCGCCTTTGAAGTCCCCAAGCCTATCAGCAGGAATATATTCCAGGAACTCGGCTAGCTCCTTCCACAGTTTGACATTGGCAGCCGCCAGGATTAGCTTGGTGTTAGCCTGACGGAGCTGAAGAGCTGAATTGGAAAATACCTTTTTCCCCCCAATGGCGTCAAGAAGCTTGTCCTCCTTGGAAAGCATCCGAGATGCTGCAGTGGAAGACGTAGAGAACGGCTTGGACTGGAGCGCAGCTGCTGCCACCACCAATAGGGGAGCAGGCAAGCAGACAAAGATATGTGCTAGGAAGCATTAAGCTTATAGCAAGCGTCAATCTTCTTACTGAGATGCTGCCCGGAATGAGGTTTTTCCCCAAACCTTAAAGGCCTCAGAAAAGGCGTCCTTCTGGAAGAACAGGCCGGTGCGCTCCTGGGTGCATAGTGTAAAGGCTCCAGAAAGCACCCCCTCCTCTGGAGCCGGGGCCTCGGGTACAGGGATGTCTAGCAATGCCATCACATCCAGCACACGGTCGTGAAAGGCTGCGATAGAGCGGGGTGGTTCATCGCTCTGCTGGTCTGCCTGGTCCTCAACCAGTGAAGCAGGAGCAGAAGGCTGATCCGCTGCATGTGGCATCTCCGCCCCTAAAGTGTTGTTTGGTAGAGCACCCCATGTCTTTTCTACCGGGGAAAGCTGAGGCGGAGGAGGAGGAGGAGGAGGTGGTCCTACAGGAAGAGGTGGAGGAGTTGGCACCACCGGAATCTGCATGGGAATTGCCAGGGCAGACAGCGTTTCAGGCGGCCTAGGATACATTTCCTTAAACAAATCCTTAAAGTACGCCTTCATGGGATCAGAATGCATAAGCGTCTGAAATGTCCCCCAAAAACACAAACTGGAGGTCGAGTAGTTATCCGGGGTATATGTATGCATCTCGGGTGGCAACGAGTCGAGAACCACATGCCGCCACTGCATTCTGAAGCACAGTGCCAGGAAGCCGTAAGTGGCTTTTTGGAGGCAAGCTCGGGCAACACCGCCTCTAAACGACGCACGAGTACTAAGACATTGGTGCACAGATACGTGGGGCAAGGAAAGCTACTGGAACGTCTCATGGAGTAAGAGCTGGGGCACAATATCGGAGGTTAAAAGCAAGCCGTCCTGAGGTGCAGTTGATTGGGCAAGGACGGGGACACTGAGAAACAAAGCTCTGACAACTAGAAGCAATCATGTCATCCAAGGCCCAGAAAAGCAAAGCTAAGCAACCTACATTGGACGTCTTCGCTAAGCCCGCCACAGCGGCAGAAGACGCAGGCTCACTGTCAATGCAAAGAGAGCAGATGCTCGAGAAAGGAAGAGAGCAGATGCTCGAGAAAGGAGACCAACGGATCCTAGAAGCAATAGCATCTCTGAAGGAATCCTTTGAAGCTAAAATTGATGCCATCAGCATAGATGTGAACATGTTAATACAGGATTTGAGATCACTTGCTGAACGCACGGGAATATTGGAAAAAACAGTTACAGAGAACACAAGCGGCATCAAAGGCACCTCGGACGAAGTCAGGATACTGCAACAAGTGCCCAACTTGGAAGATGGAGCTGAGCATGCGGAAGGCAGAGCCAGACGTAACATAAGGATTATCAGGCTCCCGGAAGGAGAGGAGGGGGCGAACCAGACAGATTACATTGAAACCCTTTTGCAGCAAGAAATTGGTCCAGGTGCCCTTAGTCAAGGCTTTACAGTCGAGAGAGCGCATAGAGCATAGATAAGGCCAATCATAGCACGGATTTTGAAATAACCCAGATCAGGAGAAGATCCTTGAACACTTCCATAAAGGAGGGGGGGGGGGGTTGTCCAACAAGTGTCTGCCTCGATAACTGCATATCCAGATTATACCCAACAAGTGCAGAAGCAACAGATGAGCTACATTAGGGTTAAAAAGAAATTACGCGAGGCTAACCTGAAGTATATGCTGCTGTACCCAGCTAGACTAAAAGTGATTCACAAGGGTCCATCTTCTGGGCTGTTTTCTTTGACAGCCCAGAAGATGCACCCACATGGATGGACACGCAGAGTTTGCTGTCTGGAACGGACGCAGGCCCAAGTAGTAAATGAGTAAGCACGTACAGTGGATCAGGACAATTGCACGACAGCAGAGGACCGTTTACACACGCTTATGTAGAAAAATAATAGCTAAATGCAGAAGCCCGTGAAGTGGCGCTTGTTTGAGTGCACACTGCGCGGGAGCGCCCTACCCCTAAGAGTGGATTTGTTTCTTCGGATACTAGCAGTTAAGTATCCGCCTACTGTGCCACATGCACCAAGACAAGATACTGGAGCAGAGGCGAGAAGTGGAGATGCCTGAGCACGAAGTATTGAGCTAGGTAACTGTTGGGAGGGGGAGGGGAAGGGAGTTAGCCTATGAGTCCACACTGTATTTGCCGAACTTGAACATGGGACTGCGGTTGTGTGCCCGAACTTATAAGTATGATGGGGGAAACTTCGAATAGTATCCTGGAATGTCAGGGGCCTTAACAGTTATATTAAACGTAATAGAATGACATACCCGAGGAGTCAGAAAATTGACATTGCACTCCAGCAAAAGACCCACCTCACAAAAGAGAAACGGACTACATTTGGCAAAAAACAGAGGGGCATGACGCTTGGCTCGTCCTACTCTGCGTATGCACAGGATGTACTAATATGGGTGGCACCTTCAATATCTTTGAAGGTGCTTGAGACCTTTCAAGACAAAGAAGGCATGATGATTGTACTGCGCGGGCGGGTCGAACACAGAATTCAGTATAAGTAGTATATGCGCAAAACCAAGAGACTGTGGCTTACTTTTGCACGTTATACCCATTACTTGAACCACACAGAGACAGTACATTGATATGGGGGGTACTTTAATTGCACGCTTAACCCAACACTGGACAGATCAGATGATACATTTGGACACCTGGCCACGGCTGCTAAAGCGTTAGGTACTTTGTTGCAAGCATTTAAGCTTTCAGACGTATGGCAGTCTCTGCACCTGCAGGCCTGAGGTTATTCACATTACTCTGCTCCCCAAAACCAGTACACCAGTCTAGATTATATTTTTACGGATGACGACATCCGGGGGAAATTTGATGGTGCAGAATATAAAGCACAAGTGTGCTCGATCATGCCCCGCTGGTGGTTGCGTGGCGAGTTCCCCTGCGAGAGCATGCATTCCGACATGGAGACTTAGGTCTGAATCCCTGGGGGATGCAGCATTACGGGAACACATTCCGGGGGTTCGGGAGGACTTTAAGCTTAATACAGGAAGCGTGGAGTCAGCAGGCACGCGATGGGAGGCCTTCAAAGTGATAATTAGGGGGCCAGCAATTGCCAAGTCGAAAGGGGTTCAGGCTGCAAGCTAGAGTGACTTGCGCAAGGCGGAAATACGATTGGAAGCCATTAATGGTCATGGGGATCTCCCTAGCGGGAGGGCCCGTGAGATCATTGGCCTGAAGCAGGAATGATTAGGGCATTGGGATAGACTGGTAAATTGAGTCATCGCAGGTATGTGGAGCGGCAAAATACTGAAGGGGACTAATCGGGACGCTTGCTAGCTTGGTTGTACAAAAACAAAGACACAGCGGAGTATGATTCAGGCAATTACAGCTAGGAATGGGGAGATCTGCGAGACACAAGATAAACAAATGGTTCTGTGACTTTTATAAGCTGTTACACGTGGAGACATCAAAAACTCAAGATGCAGAAACAGAGGAAGCTTTAGAGCAGATAGATGTTACCTAAACTAGTTGCAGAAGAAGCAGATAAGCTTGAAGCCCCCATAACTAAGGAGGAGCTGGGACGGATTATAAGAGTTGCCATCAGGGAAGGCTCCAGATATGGATGAACTACCAAGTGAGTTCTATAAAGAATTCCATGTCAGAGATTGTGCCCCCATTGCTGGCAATGATAAATGAATCCCTAGATAAAGGCATCTTGCCGCTGTCATTGAGGGAGTCAATTATAGTCCCGTTACTGAAGCCCGATAAATCCGAAACTGAGTGCAGCTCTTACAGGCCCCTCTCGCTGTTAAATCAAGGCGGGAAGATACTGACAGCTCTGATGGCTAATAGATTGAAGCCAGTAATCCACAAATGTATACACCTAGGTCAGTCGGGCTACGTCCCAAACAGAAATATCACATTCAACTTAAGGCGATTACACCATGTCATTGACCACACTCAAGATAGCACCCAGCGTATGGTAGTAACCTCGTTGGATGCAGTCAAGGCTTTTGACTTGGTCAGGTGGTTATGGCTACTGGCAGTGCTAAAAGGTTTCGGAAATGGCCCCACTTATATCAAATGCGTTAAGGCACTATATAGCAATCCAGTGGCGAGAGTTAAAACAGGTTCCACAATATCGGAGCAATGGGAATTAAGCAAGGGCACCAGACAGGGCGGTCGCCCATGTTATTTATTGTGGCCCTGGAGCCGTTAACAGTATGCTTACGAACTGAATATTTTGAGGCTGGCATTAGTATCCGGGGGAACACACCCGATCTCATTATATGCGGATAACATGCTTCTATATCTAGAACAACGAGAGACCAATTTACAAGATATATTAGATGTGTTCCAGCGCTATGCGGACCTTTCGGGGATCACAATAGGTCAAGCGTATTCCCCCAAGTGGGGTACACAGGGAGACCCCTAAGCGTGTTGCCAATGTAACCCATCAATTGGGAAATTGATACATTTAGATATCTGGGTGTTAGCATTTGTCATAGTCCTAAAGCAGAACATGAGCTGAACTATTTATTTATCATAGTCCTAAAGCAGAACATGAGCAGAACACGTTGCAAAGTTGCCACTTTCATTAATGGGAAGGGCAGCTTTGTTGAAAACGGTAGCGCTCCTGAGGCTGCTTCATTATTTCACAAATGTCCCGTACAATATACCCAAAGCCTTCTTTAAGAAACTGAACACCATCTGCCAAGAGTTTTCTATGGCATAATTCGAGGTGTAGAGTGTTGCTGAAGAAATTACAGAGACCATATGGACAAGGGGGGGGGGGGGATAAAAGGGCCAGACTTTGAGGGATATTTTGTGGCATACCAATTGCAGTTTGTCACGTACTGGCTATCAGATGAAAAGACCCAAGATACCGGATTATTACAACCCCCATGCACCCATTCTTTCTTAAAGAGATGGTGTGGACCACGATGACACTGGTCCCCAGACCACTGCCGTTACTGGAGCTAGGCATGACACTGGCCCCCAGGCCCCAGCTGTTAATGGAGCTAGGCATGACACTGGCAAAGAGCTTACCATTTTCTAGGCAAAGAAACACCCTATTCACCCCAGATCCCACTGAAGAGCTATGATGAGCAGCTTAGGCGGAAGGTTAGGAAATATTGGGAGCCTAAAGTTGTGGTGACACTGGCCTATACACGGACAGAGGGACGGCCAGGGACCTTTAATGAGGTTGCTTTGGAATCAGGGGTACAAGATGGGCAACACATAATCCACACCTCACTTCTCCACAGTCTGAAATCGAAATGGTCAGGAATGAAGGTAATATTGGTAGAAGATTAAACAAAAACTTTATGATATCTCCGAAGGGGGACATGCAATATCTAGACTGAAATTCTGATGGCAGAGCCAGATAATCCAATTCTCGTTAGGCAATGTTGGGAAATGGATCTGCAAGAGCAAGTGTCAGCCACAGTCTGGCGTAGGATCATGGGGTAACCTAAAGAAAGTATCTAGAAATGCTAAACTGCAATTGATCCAATTATATGTTACACATAGAGCCTATTTAACACCGAAGAAAACAGCCAAATTTAGTAAGTTAATAGGACAAGTTTGTCTGAAATGTGTCCAGATAAACGCAGACTTGATACATATGTTCTGTGCCTGCGCTTAGATCCGCCGATTTTGGGAGGAGGTGACCCAGACCACAACAAGAATCGGCCTATCGCCGACTCAATTTCCCATGGGGCGTGTTTGCTGGGCATGTTTCCGAGACCGAAGAAGGCAAGATGACATTAATAAACAGAGATTTAGCGTATATCTTGGTGAAGAGCAAGATAGCAGTGGGATGGAAAGCGCATAACGGCCCAGTCATAGGCGTTTGGTTGAGGGACCTCCAGAAATGGTCACTGGCAGAAACAGCGGTGTGGCAAGAAGCGGCCCACCGGGGACAAGAAGAGCAAAATACTGATTTAAACGGCCTGGAAACATACGATACAGGAGTTGATGCCCCCTATAGAGAAAGTCACTCAGACCCTGGCACACGCACCAACACAAATGGAGACCTAGAGTAATGGAGTGAAGTTCAAGCAACTGGGGTGGGAGGTGGGAAGTTGGAACAGACAAACAACATGATGCATTCTTGGATGGTATTTATAAAGTGTGTATGTTATTCTGTTTGGAAAATGTATTAAATTGTTTAAAAAAAAAAATTTCAAAAAAAATAAAAAAGTTGACCCCTGAAGGGACAGCGCGAATGCTGCTCTAGACAAAGTGGTGAAAGTTGAACTGAAAACAGGGCCGCTGGCAAGTAATCGTGCGGTTAGGACAGGAATGCTGCACTGGCATTAAATTGAGGCAACAGAGATACTGTGCCAGTGGTGCACTCCAGTGGGTACCCTGCAGTAGGCACCCACGGTAGGCACCAGTGGACAGGAAGGGGGGACGCCTGGAAAAGGGGGTACTAAACTTGCCAGACATGCACCTAAGGCACCGCCCCCTATGGTAGTCCCATATGTAGAACTTGGTATTAAAAGCACTAGGTGTTGGGAGATGGTCCAGAAGATGAAGGCATAGGCATTTGGCCGTAATTGAAACTTGCTGATACGCAGTTGAAGTGAGAAACTACAGGGGGACCTGAGAGGTGAATATATAAGGAGTGGGCGAGACATAAGGAGAGTGAATAGCAGCGAAATTGTGCAATTAAGGCAGGCAGTGATGCCCCCCCCCCAAAGAACAAACAGAGGGGGTTGATTATGGACTCCTTCACGCCAGAGGTGAAGGCCAGGGAAACTATATCCGCAGTGGGGGAGTTCAGGGGGGCCGACAGCCGAAGAAGAGGGGGAACCGCCAGAAGACACAAAGGAGTCAGATACTACCTGCAATACTGGACCTGAAAACGTCCTTGGAGGGTAAAAATCGAGGCAGTGCGAATAGACGTACAACTGCTCCACCAGGATGTTCGCTCACTGGCAGAAAGGGTAACTACCACGGAATCAGCATTGAAGGTATTAGCCCCCGTGATGGAGGATCACACAGTGAAACTACAGCAATTGGAAATCAAACATGCCTCACTTGAAGCCAGAATTGAGGAAGCAGAGGGGAGGTCCCGAACAAATACCGTTGGGCTACTGGGGCTGCCGGAGGGAATCGAGGGCCGTGACCCAACAGACTATGTAGAAACATTGTTGCTGCAAGAAATTGGTCCTGAAAAGCTGTCACATGGCTTTCCAGTAGAGAGGGCACATAGATCCCTACAACGGAAACCCCCTCCAGGCTCGCACCCTCCGCCGGTAATAGCGAGAATATTAAACTTAAGGGATCAAGAAGTAGTGCTCCACTATTCCAGAGAGGGCGAAACCATAAAGAGAGGAGACGCAACAGTTACCATATATCCAGATTATACACCTTTGGTGCAGCAAAGGCGGAATTCCTTTATCCCAGTAAAGGCTGGGCGTCAAATATATGCTGATGTTTCCGGATAGGCTGAAGATCCTCTATGGGGGAAAGATAAACATTTCTTGAAACCCCAGCTGCGGCAAACATTTGGCTAGACCACAACAAACAGGGGATAAAAGAGAAGAGGGCCTCCCGGGCGAAATGGAGGACCTTAAAAAGTGAAAGGCGGATGCTGGCAAGGACTCACCGAACGGTGTAAGGAACTTGATAGATGGGCTGACTACAAGATTGGATCAGCCGCTGGAAAATGCTGCGAGGCAGCAAGGGCTGAAACTGCGGATTAACGCTATGTAACTGAAACAAGTCTGCAATGTGAATGTGTTCTTGTTGCAGGGAAGGGCAATGACACTGCTAGATGGTGTTCAGACAGACCCAAAACAGGTGTTAGCTAGGTCAGCTGGTTACTGGCCTAGAACCCGGTATCCAATGGCTGGGTGTAACCCAGGAGGTACGGGTCTGCTCGAACGTGGCATGGATGTTGGGCATTGTTTACCCTTGACGTTTGAGGGGTTGTTTTGGTTTGTTTTAGATGGTAATGGTTCTGAGCTCAGAGACGAGGGTGAGCATGGTGCAGTGATATCAGGAAGTTGTAGATGATTTACAATGGTAGAGCACTGGAATGGATGGGAAGTACGGAGTGGTCCACACAAAGTGAAAGACAGGGGAAGCGGGCCTGTCAGGGGGGAGGTGGCTATCACAAGTTACAATGCACAGAGTCAATATTTTATCATGGAATGCTAGGGAAACTAGGGACGGACATAAAAAGGAATCGGGTGCAGTCTCATCTCAGGCAGAAGCAGATATCTGTGGCCCTATTGCAGGAGAGACACCTACTTCCTGAGGGTCAAGAAATACTATTGTCCGGGTGGTGTGGGATATGGAGCCACATATTCCCAGTACACAAGAGGGGTCCTAATATGGGTAGGCACATCAGTACCGTTACGTTTGTTGGAAGTAACACTAGATAGTGACGGAAGGTATGTCATACTGCATGGTTATATAGGACAAAAAGAAGTCTGCATAGTGAACTCGTATTTCCCCAACACTTGGATTCCGATGTATTCCAAGAAAGTTAGCAACAGGCTGGTGACAAAGAGATCAGATGTTTCTGTGGGGTGGGGATTTTAATTGTGTGCATGATACCCAGCTGGATAGATCATTGCCCCCTCGGGGAGGGCCATCCCGGGCTACGGTCGCTTTAAAGGCAGTCCTATCAGATCTGGCACTAGTGGATGTATGGCGGGAACTACACCCTGGAGTCCGGGGATATTCATTCTACTTGCCTCCCCATGAGAGAGAGATAGACACGAAAAAAGAAGGAAACCAAACCACACTCCGGTAGCGGCCATGTAGTTATGGTTAAGTTGCTAAACCCATAGGAATTCGCTTCCCCTGGACGAATCCTCACCAAACTTTGCAAAAAAAAAAAAAAAGTACATGGCCCACTGTGAATTGTTTTGCAAAGTTTGGTCAAAGGGGGCAAAGTTATAGGTGGGGTCCCAAAATTTGTTTTTCCCCCAAAGACGGAATGGAAGAAAAAAAAAATTACTTTGCTCACGCCTACAGCCCAAACAGCTGGACGGATTTTCACCAAATTTGCGACAGGAGTGGCGGATTGGTGTCAAAATTGTGCGTTTGTAAATTTGGTGAAATCCGTCCAGTTTTTTTTTTTTTTTAAACGACCAAAAAGTAGGTCCCAAAAAATTAGTGACATCTATGTCCGCTCTGCGGACACACCTCTCTGTTCGGTCCACGGACAGGACCCCAATTGGCTTAGAAGGCAACGTGGTGTCCGCGGACATCTGACACGCCCACTGATTGGATGGTGAAAAGCGTGAAGTGCGTCAGATTTTTGGAAACGCCTGCCATCTTGGATTCGCAGGCAGCCACCGGTATCTGCGAACATCGCAGTAAAAACAAAACAAAACAAAAAATAATAAAAAACACACAACCTTGCACTTGTCAAACTTATCAAATTATCTCTGGGGAGGTGAGGGGTGATGAGGATGGGATATGGCTGCAAGAAGCAAAAAAGCAGGCGTTTTTCACTGCGAAAGACTGCAAACGGTTCGGAATGTTCGCGAACAGTCCTGAAAAGTTCGGGGACACCTCTGCATTACAGGGTTGGTGAAAAGCATTTCTTGGATGGCGTATAACTTTGGCACCACTTAACGAAACTGCATCAATTATATTCCTGACCTGATTCCCAATGAGTTTGCAGAGTTTCGTGGGATTCGGTCAAGAGGTGGCAAAATTAGAGGAGGGTCCCAAAATAATGTAAAGTCTTATAAATGAGGTGCCATTTGACAAATCTACACAAAGGTTTGCAAAAAGATTATGGATCTAGATAAATATTTTCGTGAAGTCTGAATGGATTTTGTTTTTTGACAAGCGTCATAATGTAGGTAGAAAAAAATAGTGATCTACCTTTGGTGACTGAGGTGTAGCCTGTGGCCATGGGCAGTGGCCAGATTGTCCGGGTCATGGAATAAGATCATGATCCGGACAATCAGGCTACTGGCCATGACCACGAGGGACAACACATGGGGTTAAAGTGGCCATGTCCACCTAGAACTGGCTTTGTGGTAAAGTTATTGGAAATTGGGATAGGTTTGAAAGGGAAGAAAATGTGCTTGTGGTAATACGGTTATAGGGTTCTCTTTTCGCCTTCTGCAGACTGCCATGGAAAGCGAAGAGGGACCCTGTACGGAACCCCGACTTCCGTTTCCATGGTGGCCATCTTGGAAAAAGATTTTCCTTCCTACACCGCGACGCCTGAAAAATACTTTTAGCACCCAGAGTTCCCACTTTGGGAACCTAGGGTGCTAATGGCCTTCATTGATGTCAACCATAACTCACGCCAGCACTATGCTCTGCTAAGACTAACACCCATAACATCAAAGTTTGATGACATCCCGTGTAGTAACTTTTCATTAAAAGCCTGCACATAGTTTTCTGCAAACATTACATTGAGAATGCAATCAGCAGCCATTGGGACAATTATCAGAAGATAGTTAATTCATTGCACAATCCATTGCTATAAAAACCATTGCAGTACAGACTTCTTTCCAGTGTAGGAGCCAACTTATGAAGAAATGTACGCATTGTCTGCAGCATGCACCATAGAGGATCAATATTGATATTTTTGCCACGTTGGATGGGAAAACTGTTAGTGCTGTCAAACGATGTATTCCCATTTGTACAGTACGACAATGGCACAAGTTGTAAAGACACAAATACACTTCTTCACAATGTAATGCGCCTTCTCCATTTTCGGACCAAATAAATGATGCGCCTACATGCGTGTCTGCATAATGGGAAACAATTATGCAGGCGATCAGAAACAGAAGCATTACCTGGCCTACTGCCTCCCTCAGCAGAAAGGGCACTGAAAATCGTGTTACATGGTGTTCATTTGTCCCTCCACAAGCAACAACAATAATAATATCGTTGCAATTGAGCGTCACTGAAGTCTCACACAGACAAACCAAAAGCAATCACTTCAATGTAGGTGCTCCATACACATACAAACGCGCATGATACACTCCACACAACTCCCACCGGACTCTGTTTTCCATTCATTGTCAAGTAATTTATGTTCAATTCACCCACAAAGCATACGCTGTGGCTCGTACATCACAGCCATAAGCTCACCCTCTGCATTTAGGTCAACAAATATACTGTATACCACAGTCTGTGCGTTCACTTCATACCCAGAAAGCTTATTGCGCAATACTGTGTCCTCCACAGTCCCAAATATAAGGTGGCCATGTGCAAAAGGGGCGTATGTTACACGTACAACCCTGCAACTATCGCTGTCTGCTGACTTTTCCAGGTGTGCACGCGCGGGAGTAGGGGAATAAATGACAACCAGGGTAGGGGATGTCCTTTGTAGTGGTGGCTCTTAAAAAAGCAGTTAAAAAAAATAAAAATTAAAACAGCTTCCACAGTAATCACTTTTTTTTCGGGTTTTTAGAATGTTTTTTATTTGTTGCACTACGCCTCTCATTCTTACAATAACGTCTTCAGTGCAGCCTGTAGATTGGAAAACCAAGTCATTGCCACTGGGCGACAATGAAATGCCATTTCTACTGAGAAGGTGCACATATTGGTAACCAAGGTTGTCATTGTCACAGGAGTACATCCCAGCAGCATGCAAAAAGTTACACATGCTTCTGTTGATAAGACGCCTTCCCACCTCTGGCTGTCGACAACATTCATTGGGATAGTGATATAATGGACTTGGTGGTATACATGAGAAAAGCACCTTCGCAGTTGTAAAAATGCACTGCACTTAAGTCATCTTTTTGAGTTGACGGGACACACTTGCACAAGCCATGGAACCCAAAAGCAATGCTCCATAGTGCAGTACCACAATTTGTACAGTACCTTAAGTGGCCACTCGTAGACATTCTGAAAGCAAATGGTCGAAAGTACAGACAGTGACACTGCACCACAAAGTCTCCACGCCGTCCAAATTCAAATTGCCATTAAGGCCTCTTTCCACGGCATACTGGAGCAGATCTAGCACAAAGCGTCTCGCCATCTCTGCCAGCCTCACCACACAGAGTAAAGTAACAAAATATGACCGCCCTTTCCTGTGACGCACACTCTAACCACCCGATGGGACAATTGCAACAATCGCATTTCCATTGGCCACCATGTTCAAAAGAGCAGAATCTAGCATGTGCGCCTCGCAAAGTATCGTACGGACAGCGCCCCAGTAAATCATGAACAGTCCTTCCCTTTCCACTATCCTCTTCCCACCACGCCCTTATTAGGTATTGCTAAGTACGCACACACACATCCACCAATGCCCTCCAAGACTTCATTATCTTACAATGTCAGTTCTCCACAAGACTTCATATGTACCGTTACAAAATCAGCCTGCACATGTGCGGTTATTGGAAATCACGTCCAGTGGAAAGTTCAGTGAAACATTGCAGGAGTTATACATGCACATTCATCCACATAAGCACCCATCACCACAAAAGAAAAGTATGACTTTTTTTGCAGTATGTTCACAGCTCTGTTATAAGTGCCTCTGCGCACGATATCTGCCTCCAAGCGTCCACTACACGTTTAAAAACTATACTGATGTTCCTCCCATCTCCTAACAAACTGACAATTTGTTGGTATGTGCTTGCAACGTTTTCATTTACCCATTTCATACACTACATTAGCGAAACAGGAACTATGTTGTTTCCTTCCAACAATGCTACGAAAATGGTTTCCCACTAACCCACCTACTACATAACTAGTAAAAACAAGGCACTAAAACCACCACTAAATTTATCTTAGCAACATACACTTTCCAAAAGGTCAGTGTCTACACGGCTGTCATGCTTTGTATACTGCACTGTTGCCACAGGTTCTTTTTAAATCTGCCAGCTTCCACTCTGAGCCCTCAGCAACTGACCAATAAGACGAGTGCAGAACTTGTCTTTGGCCTAAACGGCAAGGATCATCTCTCTGCTGGACTAAAATGTCTGCAATAGCTCACAGTGGCTCTGAACAATAAACTAAAAGCCCTTTGCATTATGCAGGCGGCCTTCTAGTCCCTGGGACCTCAATACCTTGCACTCTCACTTCCCAACTATCTGCTTGCTCCAGCTCTTCCCTCATCCGCCTCATACACCCTCAGGGTCAGTTGCTTCTACACGCAACCAGATGGTAGTAGATATCTTCTGTTGGGACCTCCCTGTGGGATACGGTCTCCGTCTCACTGGACCTTGAGGAGAAGCATCGTAGGGGCTGAAAGCACCTGAAAACCTTTCCATGTGCTTCTTTTTCCACTAGTCACTTCCTGGCTAAAAGGTATTGTGCACTGTTTTCCTACCCAACCTAGAATAATATGTGCCCCAGGCCCACTCCCTCCCTCCCTACAGTTCCACCCCTGCACTGGTCTTCTAACAACCCCCGCACTCTGGGACTGTTTTCTATGACCCCAACAGTCCAGCCACCACTTCATATCTACACTTATCCCTGAACTCGCCAGCACCGGCCGTAGTTGCATGGTATTACATTTTTTATTATTCCCCATGTACTGCACTTTGCCCTCCATCTTCCCATTCACTTCCACGCTCTCAATGTCTGCTGGCCTAGAGGAATCAATGTCTCTGCATGGCCTCCGTTCCACCTCCCTTTCCTCGGCGCACCTTCACACACACACTTGTATGTAGGTGCGATACAAATGGTACAAAATGGCATAGCACATCATATCATATGATGCACACACTGCATTCTTAACATTATACCTGCCACGTACCTTGTACACTTCACAATATGGTCTTCCCACTGTAATGCATGTACTACAAATGTCGGAAAAGCTGATCCCATAAAAGCAGCAGGCAATGTATATTAGCAACGTTAAGCAAGTGCGTGCAGTGCATGCATACAAACAGGATGCATGCCCCTTACCTTGCACATTTTGACCATAGCCGCCTACATTTATCGGTACAAACAGACCTTCTGTCACAGTGTGTACACACCACAACAGCAACCACATTGCCCAATGGCTTAGCCTCCACAGAGCCAATGCCATAGCTGCCATCCTAAAAAGAGCCAGAAGTGCCACGTATAATCCTCAAAGTCCACCAGAATCCGTGGCATTACTGTGCTAGAAACTGGCAGGGGGGGGGTGAAACATGGGTGGGGATGGTGTCTTCAGGATGGTCTCTAAAAACTCTTTTTGTCGTGTTTTTGTTATGCATGCACGTGCATTCATACATTAATTTTTTTCTTGTTTTTCTCTCTTTTGATCACTGTCTATTTGCTTCTCCTCCTGACATTTTTCTGAAGATTAACACTTATCTTACATTTCTACAGATTTCTCTGAAACGCTTCGTGCAGAGTGGCAAACACAACAGAAGTGCCAATGGAGGTCAAAAACATGCCATTTCCTTGAAACAAATGCTTTCATAGTCTGTGCAGAACATCCCAGCACTGCACATAAAGTCGCACATGCTTCTGTTTATCCAACATCTCCCAACCTCTGGCTGTGGACAAATTACACTGGCATGCTCCCATTGTCCTCAGTGTCATTGATGAGAAAATCACCCTTGCAGTAGGAAATATCTGCATCACAGCGCTCATCAACTCCTTTAAGTAAGCGAGCAAACGTGAGCACGACATGTGCCCCAAATGTAGTCCTCCAAAATGCATGACCACCATATCTACAGTAACCAACAGAGCACACACATTTTCAAAGGGGATCCATGCATCCGAAACCCCACTCAACTATGCCCCAAAAAGCCTGCACTCCTTCCAACTGAAAGTCAGTATCGAACCCTCTTTCCACGGCATACCTGTGTAGATTGTGCACAACGGTATCACCGGCTATAAGCACTCACCGTCTGTCCATCTCTGCATCGAACTGGGTAAATATGTCACCGCCCCGTCCCGTGAACCAAACCCTCAAATCCTCATTGGAGAATCCGCACAGTTCCATTTGCGGAGGCTCCATGCGCATTAGGCCATGACGTGGCACGTGCGCTTCCCCAACTACAGCTAGGGCCACGCCCCAGTAAAGCAGACAATACTTCTTCCCTTTGCACTCGAATTTCCCAACACTCTCTTAGTGGTGCCTATTAACAAGTATAACATTTAAAAAATGCCTGCACCAATCACATACTGAACCTCGGCACTGCACACTCATTTCTGTACACAACTCCATATTTCCTGTTAAACACAGAGCACGTTCCCTTTGCTTCCAAAGCCCCGCCCCTCCACCACAACCTTTTCCTACAGGATGCCCCATTTCAGCATCCACAATAATCCTGCCGCGCACCCAGCACACCATTCGCCATGCACACAACAGTCCACCCTTGCCCACATCCAGCACAACACTATCAATCCATGTATGCGACCATGTGGGCAGCTAACATTGTGCACAAAGTTAACATACGTAGCGGCACTACAACCCAACACCCTCACACCATAAAACACCCATTCATGAAAAACGGGTTGCAATTAGCAGCATCCAGAAACATACCACAGCCCCCATCAGCTCTACCCACTGCCATTCACAAAGTATTGGGTCACTACCAACCTAACCACAACATTTTCACAACATTGGCCCTACTCCAACAAATCTGCACACAGCATAGTAAAGAACCCATACAAGCTACACTTCAACCATACCATCTGCCATACTGCCAGTATGCACACAGCACCCAGTGCCCACACTGCGTGACTTTATTGCACCATCTCCAATCACACATCCAAAACTTTACCATGTTCTACCAGCGACCTCACCTGCAGAACCACACACCTGCCAACCTCACTTCTGCTGCCCTATGGCATCTGAAATGTACTCGACAACCATTCTTTACAGGTCACCTCCCTCTACCAGCTACACAGTCAAAATTGCATTAGTGGCGTGGGTTTCCTCAAGTCCTACGCTCTTCGATGCATAGCCTATGCCACCTTCTGCCATGCACCCAATAGGCTAGGCCTTGAACATAGGCACTGCAACGTAATGCCACCATGCATGTGACCTGATCACCAACTACGCCAATACACATACATACCACTGCCACTAGCACGCCTACCCAACCTGCACACACATCCACCAATCACATACTGAACCTCTGCATTGCACCCATTCACAAAACAGGTAGCCATCAGGAGAACCCACAAACGTACCAGAGCCTCCACCACCTCTACCCGCAGCCATTCACAAAGTATTGTGTCACTATCAAATTACCCATAACCTTTTCCCCCAACATTGTCCCTACTTCAACAAATCAGCACCCAGCATAGTAACCAAACACATTTAAGGTGCACTTCTACCATATCCTCTTCCATACTCAGTATGTAAACCCAGCACCCAGTGCCCACACAGCATAACTTTTCATCTCACTATCGCCAAGTACACATCAAAAACATCTTGTAGCATTGCCCTCACCTGCAAAATAAAACAGGCACGCATGGCAGCTCACTTCTCCTGCTCTATTGCGTCTGAAATGTGCTCCACACCCATTATTTACAGGTCACCACCCTTTAACGGCTGCAAAATCAAAAATGCATTACTGCTGTGTGTGTCAAAGTCCTAGCCTCTTGAGTACATGGCCTTCGGCCATTCACCCAACAGTCTAGGTCTTCAACACTCACCGCTAGATAATGGCACCATTCATTTCAGCATGTCACCAACTTCGGCTAACCACATACACAGCACTACCACCAGCACTCCTACCCAACCTACACACCACCATAGAACTATGCAGCAACAAATTGCACCAGTTACGATAATGTAGAAAGAAAGCACTCTCTCCTGCACCCATGCAGATACTATGGCCATGCCCACTTCCATTCCCAAAGTATTGCGTCACTGCCAAACTACCCCCATTCAGTTCAAAACACTGGCCTACTGCAACCAATGTGCACACACTGCACTATGCAAGCACCACCCTGTCCCGAATGCACACCCACACTTGCGTTACTGCAAGAGTGGGGCTCCATGGAGGTCACAAATGGTTATTAATTACATTTTCAGAGAGTTTTATCCACAACAATAGTCATGATCAGCCTGTGCCACAAGATGAGAAAAAGGGTGCTTGAGCAGATTAGGCTCTAGCGTATGTCCGATGAGCAGGCCATGGAATTAGATCTGCCCATTTCAATTGAGAAGGTAAAAAGTGAGATTGAAACATTGGCTTCAGGTAAAGCCCATGGGGGAGATGGATTGCTGTCAGAGTTCTATAAAGTATACAGTTCAGTGTTGGCAGAGCCGCTATTGAATGTGTACGAAGAGGCCTATGATAAGGGAATCCTCCCGCTTGGGAGGAGGGAAACATGGGTGGCGCCGATACTAAAGCCAGAGAAACCGCCAGAAAGGTGTGATTCTTATCACCCACTGGCCCTACTAAACTATGATGCTAAGATTCTAACAACCATATTGGCGCACCGGATGCGCAGGGTGATATCTACTATACCACACCCGGATCAGACAGGATTCATCCCCGGCTGTAGCACGTCATTGAACCTACGCAGGCTACAGCATGCGACAGAACGCACCAATGGATGCCCGAAACATCTGCTGGTGGCTTCTCTGGGCGCTATAAAAGCTTTTGACTCAGTGTATTGGGAATGGATGTTTGCATTGTTACAGAGGTTTGTGGAGCCATTCATGCACTGGGTCAAGTTGCTTTACACTAGCCTATTGGCTAGGCTAAAGTCTGGTAAGTGTATTTCGGAGCTGTGGGACATCCATAGAGGTACACGACAGGGGTGCCCCTCTGTCGCTGATGCTCTACATTTTGGCCTTAAAATAAATAGCGGTGTATCTGAGGCAGAAGTACCTGGCCGCGGGTATATTGATTGATGAAAGGAGGCACCTTATACCGTTATAAGCGGATGGATGAGGTACTGCTGTACCTTTGCGAACCAGCGCATAACCTCCCTATTATGGAGGTCCTGGAAGATTTTGCTAGGCTGACTGGGATTAAGTTTAGTAGAGAAAGGTCTTGCGCGTTTCCCCTGGTGGGACAGAGGGAGGAGGATGAAAGGGATCTCCCCGAAATTTGGGCTGAATGGGAACGCTGTACATTTCGTTATCTGGGGTATATAAATGCATAATCCGAGGGACATGCATACTTATTACAGTGCAAGCACTGAATGAGATATGGTGTTCCATGAAATTCTGGGCACGCTTTCCACTCTCAGTAATGGGTAGGGCGTCCATAACGAAGACGGTAATACTCCCAAGACTGCTGTATGCATTTTCCAATGTATGTTATGTGGAACCAGGCTTTTTCAGACAGCTGGAGGGGATACTGAGAGATTTCTTGTGGGGAGGCGGTTGATGTAGGATAGCTATGAAAACGCTATACTCACCATACCAAGAAGGGTAGCACTATTACCACAATTCAAATCGTACTATTTGGCATTGCAGCTAAGATTCGCGGCACTGTGGTTCGGGATGAGGCAACTTCAGAAACAGACTTGTTAAGGCAGGTGGTGTGGCCGAGTAGGCTCAAGGATTGTCTGTGGGCTCCGGCGACATGCATGAGGTCCTAATGTCTGCTGCGACAACTAGGCAGGCAGGTGTGGAATAGGGCACTGAAGGTTACAAGGTCGACCCACGCATATGCTAGTCAAGCTCCAGTGGTGACATATGCGAGTACTAATCATGCAGAACTGGGGGAAGATAGAGTCTGGGAAAGACATGGGGTATACACATGGGATGATATGTTTACTAATGGGCAGTTTAAAGAGCTGGATGATCTAGTAAAGGAAGACGGGATTACCGGGAGGGCATTTCCTGATAGCGAAGCAAATACTGGGGAGGACTACCAGGGGAACCAACAGAGGATGCGCTATTGTCATTATTGTACCAGCTGGAAGATGGAAATAAACTGACACGCATATATGAATGCATTAGAGAGGGGGGGCAAGAATCTACATGACAAATTGAAGGGCAAGTGAGAGGTGGATATAGGGGGGAACAGATTACTGCTGTACAATGGAACAAGCCTTGCCTTTCGTCAAATATGCATCGGGCAACCAGAGGTTTCGCCTAATACAACTTATACTACATAGGACGCAGCTGGACCTCTGTAGAGTGACTAAGTTTGGAAGAGTGGTAACCGCCGCCTGCCCATGGTGTAACTCGGAAGAAGCAGACCTAATGCACATGCTATGGATATGCAATAAAGTGCAAATTTTTTGGGACCAAATAGTAAAGACCTGCAGAGACGTGGGAATTATTAGATTGGAGTGGACCCCTTTAGAATATCTCTTGGGTGTATATCCCAGACCTGCCAAATTCAAGCATGTATTGAAGTTTATGGATTTAGCTTCCATACTGGCAAAGTAGAGTGTCTATGTCCTGGAAGTGCACACGAGGACCTGTGTATAAACAATGGCTGAGGGACTTTAAACACTGTAGCCTAGCAGAGACAATCACATGGGCCGGCGCAAGTAGAGGGGTGATGATGGTCAGCCCGATCAGCTTGCTGTATGGAAGAGCCTGCTGTTGGCAGCGTTTCCTCCATTGGAGGACAGGACACCCTGAACACAACAGAGTAGGACATGATAGACTTGAGATTGAAAGGTAGAACTGCAGTTTGGGAGATAGGTGAGTCCCGCAGGGCTCATGTGTCTCCCCCACACTATATAACATCTTCACCAAACCTCTGCTCGACGATCTGGACCATCTGGGTGTCACCTACACTAACTATGCTGATGACACTCAGATTCTCCTCCCACTTTCAGGGGATCATAGTAAGGACAGTGAGTTGGTGAACAGGGTATATCTCATCATTCAGGCATGGATGGCTTCTCATGGTCTATGCCTGAATGACGACAAGACAGAGCTCATCATCTTAGGTACCCCTGCTAATATCAACAAACTAGGCCTTGAATATGCCGAATTCAACATAGATGGCAATCTCATCAGAGTATCCAGGGAAGTAAAAACCCTTGGCTTTTATCTGGATGCCACTATGTCATTCACCAAACAGGTCAACTCACTAGCATCTACCACTGCGTACACTTGCAAATTAATAAGGGCAGGCAGACCATTCCTCTCCAATGACAGCTGCTTGATCCTGGCAAGAGCACTCATACTATCTAGGCTCGATTATTGTAATGCCCTCTATAGCGGTGCTAACAAAGCCATTATCCACAGGCTTCAAATCCTACAAAATAATGCCTTGAGAGCTGCCCTCGGCATTAACAAGAGAGATCATATCTCAGCCACCAGACACCAACAGAAATGGCTCTCCACAGACAACAAAATCAAACTAAAGTTGGCCTCCCTAACCCATAAAGCCCTCAACAATGCCGCCCCCAGTTATCTGATGGACAAGGTAAAGAGAAAGTCCTCCATCCGAGAAACAAGAACTATCAACTCCAACCGTCTGATAATTCCCAGATTCAAACTCTCCACCATTGGCGGGAACAGTTTCCCGGTGAAAGCTGCCAAGCTCTGGAATTCTCTGCCACACAACCTAAGAGCTGACCAACCATATTTGCACTTTAGAAGACACCTCATCAGCCACCTCAACTCCAATAACCCTTGTATCTAGCTGCACTTTCTACACCTATGTATAGATTTTGATACCTTTGTTCGCGATTTTGCCCTCGCCCTTAACAGCCCTGCACTCACCTATACATTCACCTCCTGTATAGATATTGACTTTTTATGTATGAAGATTTGTAAATCTCTCAATCCTGTAACCCAGAATATTTTGTCAGGATTACCCGCCTCCAACAGCCCTGTACATATCTGTATACTTACCCTGTTTAGATATTGACTTTGTATGTACGAAGACTTGTATATTTCCTATTCCTGTAATCCTGATTACTTTTATTACTACTCCAAAGTGTATATTTCTGCAACATTGTAAGCTTCGAATTATCTTTTGCCTGGGCCCTGTTGCCCTTGGGTTAGGTGCGCCATACAAACAAACAAACAAACAAACTCTAGAAAACCTAAACGGTTCCCCTAGGTGTTGACTTTGCCCAACAATCTGGTACACAAATTGAAATTCAGTTGTCTGAGCTCTACTATGAAATAGTTTTTAGTCATGTTGAAGCTATGCAGAGACTTGAGGATACTTAAACATGCACTCTATAAAATAAGACAGTGATTTTAACTGCTGTGATGTAACAGAGGAGCGTGTAGCAATTTCTGATTAGTTTTGTATACGAATATAGAAATAATATACACAATTACAACAACAAAAAAGATTTCCAGCAAGACGGTTAGCGAGCATATTACAATATGGATGGCTTTAATCCAGATAGGAAAAAATGAGTGAGTATTCAGGATAAGCACAAACGCTATCGTGTTTGGGCTTAGGAGTGTAGGTAACTAATCAATACGGACTTCCTAAAGAAATGATCGTATTCATAGTAATTTATCCAACAAAAGGAAAAAATGTAATGTGTACTTAAGGCTCTTTCCAGTATTGACATCATTGCAAATAGTAATTATTGTAAGCATTGTTTTCATGGGCTAATTTATAGGTATCTGCTTAATGTTTAGCTGCGCACGAATACGATTAGAAAACTGAAACAACGTGTGACGTCAATATAAATATCAATAAATGAAGCCAGTGCTCCAGATAAGATTTGGAAGTGTGAGTATTTTACACCCTATTTTTTAATGAACGTTCAGAGTAAAAAGGTAAGTCCAATTCCCAATGAAAGCATTTTATAGGCAAATAAAATATTTTTTAACAAATGTTTTTTTCTCCAAGTTATTCATGCACATTAAAAGATACACGTTTACCTCTTTCAATCATGCAGTTAAAATACTAAATGTCTTCCTGTGGTACTATGGCACTACAGCTCCAAATAAATCCATGGTGCTCTGAGGGTGAAAGCAGGGTCGCAGGATTCTACATGTCGTTTTCCTATTTTTTGTTGGGAGTATTTTTACTCCCTCTTTATTTTTGGGGAGTATTTGCCCATTTTTTGTGAGTAAAAGTGGCTGATGCAAACCTTATCTGTAGGGCTGAATGCTGCTTTCAAAATGGTGGCCGCAGCAAATAATGGATGCCGAACACTGCCAGGACTTTAAATGAAAAGAATAATATTGAGGTAAGGTACTTTTAGAGTCTTACTTGGACTACTTTTGCTGCCCATTTCTAAGAGAATGTATATAGAATATATAGAGATATTAAGAATGAAACAGTCAGATGGAATTGTCAATACCCATCATGGATGGGACATCGCTAGGGAAATAATCCAGAAAACCAATGCAAAAATAGATGGACATAACATTTATAATAAGTAGTTAATATTTTTTTAAACACTTTATTGGCATTTTAATATAACATTCCCCAACTCCCGCACCCTCCCTCCCCATCTCCCCAAACTCCCGTCCCCTAAACATCAAAACTCAATCATCCGTTCTCATCCCCCCCCTCCCCCACCATCCCATATAATTCATCGTTTTGTCTTCTTCCCCAGGCACAGCAGCCGAGCACCAGATACTCAGTCCCGCGAGGTCAGGGGCGGTCCATCTGTCATTTTCATCTTCGAATTCCCCCTCTCATCACAACCCCTTCTCCGCACCAATAGTTCATGGCGGACGTAAGTCATTATCCTTTGCAAGATCGTTCAACAGTTGGGACCAATGAACCGTTACCTCCCCTGCATCCCTTTCCAGCCCCAAGTTCTGCAGCACCGTCAACTCTGTTAGACCCAATCTCCTTACATCCTTCCTCCATAGCTGGACCACCGGACGCTGGGGGGAGTTCCACGCAATCACCATTCTGCGTTTTGCCAAAATTAGTAAAAAGCGACCCTTTCTATTCCGTAACCTGTTACGTTTCCCCCCCGGCAAACTACCACACAAACAAATCTCTGGTCGTCGCACCAGACTGGTTCCCAATAATTCATTTATACCCTTAAGCACATTTTCCCATTATTCCACAATCGCCCCACATTCCGAAACCATGTGCCAGGACCCCGCCTTCTCCGACCCACACCTGGGGCACTCCCCCGAGTGGTCCTCGCTCATCGCCTTAAGCGCCAGTGGGGTAAAATGCACCCGATGTAGGATACTGAATTGAACCAACTGGCAGCGCGCATTCCTCGAGGGCGTCCTTACCAGCTCCCAAACCTTTTCCCACTCCTCACTCGAGATAGAGCGTCCCAGGTCCACCTCCCATTTCTCCTTCACTTTCAACACCCTACCCAGCTCCCTTTCCTCAAGTGCCTTATAAATTCGGGTGATACGTCCTCTCCTCTCAGCTCGATCAAGTAAGACTCGGATCGCCGGGCAGGGCTCTGGCTCCTCCGGATCTCATCCCACAGTTCCGCTAACCATCTAACCACAGCCCCATATGCTAGAAAAAAAACCTGCGATAGATCATACTTTGCACACCATTCCTTACAGGTAAGGAGCTTTCCCCCCCTGAAAAAGGTGGTCTACCCGTTTACTCTGTATCCCTACCCTCCCAATCGCCTGCCGGAGTTCCCGATCAGATCCCCATGGGAGATCAGGGGCATAACGACCCTTAACCCCCGTTCCACCCCCATATTTCCTCCAGGTCTCCCTTACCGCCTCAAAGACCACCGATGTTCCCACATTGCCCCACGGACCATACAGAAGCTCCGCTGGTCTGCACCCACTGTGCACCGACCCAGTCAGTGTACACAGGAACTCGACCTCCGGATGATCCCATAGTATCACCGCTTGTACTTGCGCCGCCACTAAATATTTCCCATAATCTGGGAAACCTAGTCCCCCATCCGTTCTCGACCTCCGCAGAGTCTGTAGGGATAATCACCTTTTTCCCCAGCCACCCAGCCCATCAATGAGAGTGGAACGACCTTCCAGAACTGTATAGAATCCCCTATTTTGGGCAACACCCCCCCCCGTATTGTGCACGAACGTGCCCACGACATCATGGAACACTCGGATCCCTAAGTACCGAAAGGATTCGGTCTCCCATCTTATCCCTAGTTCTGGTAGTTCCTCCACCGGGCGACCCCGGAGCCCACCCAGCGGAAATAAGACCGACTTTTCCGTATAGGGATACAATATGCCTCTGCCCATCTACCTCGATTCCAGCTTCACCCATCTCCTGACGTAGATACACTGCCCGTGGTTCCAGGGCCAGGGCAAACAAAATTGGAGAGGTCGCGCACCCCTGTCTATCTAGTCCCTCTTTCTAACGCCCACGTTTCTGAAATCCAGTTATTAGTCTTCACCATCGCCCGTGGTTTAGTATACAACAAGGACAGCCATCTAACCATACCCTCCCTAAACCCGAATTCCCGTAGCATCCGAACAGCCACTTCCATTCCAAAGTATCAAACGCTTTCATAGCGTCAAACGACGCTACGGCCATGTCACGCTTTTGCCATTTCACCTGGTCCATCACATTGTGCAGCCGGGAGATATTGCCCCACGTACTTCTCCCCCCATAAACCCACACTGATCAGGATGCACCAGTTTCAGGGCTACCACCGTCAGTCTGGCCGCTAAGATCTTCCCCAGGATTTTCCCCACCTACGTTCAAAAGCGAGATGGGCCGGTACGCCGTGCAGTCCCTCGGGTCCTTCCCCTCCTTTAGAATCACCGTGATCACCGCCTCCCTCATCGACTCCGGGAGAAATCCCTCCTGAAAGGCCTCCTCATACACCTTCTGAAGTTGCGGGACCAGTATATCAGCAAATTCCACGTAGAATTCCACCGGGAGCCCGTCACTACCCGGCGCTGTACCCCTACACATAGCAAGTATCACCCAACGGATATCCTCCTCCCCTATGGGGGCATCCAGATCCTCCCGCCTGTCCTCCCCTAACTTCGGCAGCTGGAGCATCTCCACGAGATCCTCCACATCCAGCTCCACCTATCCCCCCCTCACTCGTATAGAGTCTCTTATAATATGCTGCAAAGGCCACATTGATTTCCCGTTGCGTACCAACCATCTCCCCACCATCAGACCGGACCTGGGTGATAACGCAGCTCAGCATTTCCCTACTGATAAGCCATGCTAGGAGCTTGCCCGCCTTATCTCCCTCGCCGTGAAGCCACACATCTCGCCTACTATCATCAACGTGCGACAACTCTGCCAGTGTCTTTCGGTGAAGCTACAGTTCATGCGCCAATGCATCCCCCACCGCCTCCCCACCCGCCGCCTTCCTATCTAATCCCGCTATCTGGGGCGCCCTCTGTCTCAGTGCCTCCGAGAGGTGCCTCCTCCTTCTGACCACTGCGGCTAAGCACTTCCCCCCCGATCGTCGCCTTAAAGGCATCCCATAATACCCCCCCTCGCTTCTAGCGTACCCTCATTTAATTCAAAATATTGCTCAATCTCTTCTCTAAGCTCTGCCACAAACGCGCCGTCCCACAACGTCTCCATTTGCAGCCTCCACAAACGCCTTGGCGGGATCTCACTGGGCTCACACAGTATCGTCACCAGGGGGGAGTGGTCCGAAAGGGTACGCCCCAGGTAAGGAGTCTCCCCAAAATAATGGCAGTATTCCCTTCCCACTATCATATAATCTAGCCGCGAGTAGGAGCCACGTACTTCTGAATAGCAAGAGAACTCCCTCTCCTCTCCATGCTTCTCCCTCCACAGCTCCACTAGGTCCATCTCCCGCAACACCTCCCGCAAGGATATCGCCATGTTTTTCTTTACCCCCCCCGTACCTTGCCCATCTAGCCGCTCATCCAAGAGACAATTAAAATCACCCCCATATTATCATTTTCCCCCCTATAAGCTCCCATCCTACGTAACACCGAAGGGAAGTCGCATATGAATTGACCAAACACAGTGACCTATTCCCCCCATGTGCCACGGGCCAGAACCGTCCTACCTTCCCCAACCAACAGCCCGTGCTCCAGTTTCAGCGGCACCCCCCACGCTACCCAAATAAGAACCCCCCCCCTCACCTGAGTGGAGTACGTTGTGCTCTGTATCTGACCCCCCCATTGTCTCTCCAACTTCCCAAATATATCCCCACTCGCATGTGTCTCCTACAACAGGGCCACCTGTATTCCCTGCCTCTTCAAATAGTCACCCACTCTCCTTCGCTTCTGATAACTTCCCATCCGCGAACGTTCCATGTCCCGACCCTCAAACCTCCCATCCTATCCATTCCAGGGAACAATAAGTCGCCTCTCAGACCGCAGTTCTCCCGCCCAGCTAGTAGTTAATATTTTGTGATTTTAGGCCCTGCAAGGATTGTCACCGCTTATATAGCAACTAGGTGAACAAAGTGCAAGTAAATTAGAGGCCACCGATATTGAGGTGAGTTCACTTGTGGTGTACAATATGTGCATCTTTGCATTTTAACACAACAGAAGGTGGTGTTGGGACCATACTCTGTTTAATAAAACAATGTAAGAATGGAGTAACACTTGAATGGAGAGCATGTAAAGAAATGGTGTTGCAAAGATAAGAGTGTTCTTTCTTAACAGCATCACCTAATAAAGCATGGGAGACAATGTTATACCATATTGTCAACGTATCTATCTAATGGAATATCTCCGTCATCTCTCTGCTCCCTCTGCACCTTCCCACCCCCATCTAATTGTGTCTCTCCTGACTGGCGTCAATGTAACGCTCATCATAATTTGATGATGGCACGGTCTATCAAATATATTCCATTCTTTTATGTTAAATTACCTATAATACATGTGTTGCATGTACCATGCAATAACTGGTTCTGATTAATAGCCCCGTCTTATTGATATTTTACTTGTATCGCACTCATGCACAAGTGTTTCAGAGCGAGACGAGGCAAGGAAGGGGAACAAGGAAGAACAAAAACAACGCTTTTACTAGACCCAGTGACATTGAGAACGTGCAAATGCAGGGGAGAACGTGCAAAGTGCTGAGCAAAGAAATAAACAATGGTAGTGAAGCCACAAGTGGCAAGTGCTAGGTTTAAGGCACAGATAGGGGGTGTCTGCTAAGTGCAGACAAAAGGGGGGACTGAAGGTTGCAGATACAGACCCAAGTGCAAGGGCTGCCAGGAGGCAGTGCTTGTGTGAGGCAAGGTGAAGCAAGTACCTGGGCCCGAAATCAGAGGATAACCAGGTGCACGATGCCGAAGCAGAACAGATCAGCAGGGGAGGAGCGAAGGCAGAAGCAAAGAGGAAGGTCTTGAGGTGCTTCAGGAACCAGAGATGGTTCTCCTCAAGTTTCAGAGTGGCGGAGAGGCTGTTCCAGAGGGAGGCCCCAGCCGAAGACAGATTTATCCCCAGCTCGTTTCTTTGAAAAACAACTGACCCTGAGGGAGGTTTTTTTCCATGGATATTGAAGAGGACCATATGTGGTTGTAACACGTGTTGACATAGGGGCAATTAAAACAAAACACTTTTGATATCCAACAGTATTGAGCTGAATACCTCAAATATTGAAGTGCACAAGCACCAAGGGGAGATCTATTCTATAATATTTCTAATCAAGGTCTTTGAGGACACCTTTGGTCATCCCCTCAAGTGACAGTCCCCCTTATGTAACTATTACATTTTTATTCAAGTGACAAGCGCAGAGTGGCATAACAGGTCTCTGCCTGCCTTGCCGTCCGTGAAGAGCAGGAGCCCCCACCATCTCCCGCCGTCGACAACCGCAATGAGGCTGTGGCCTAGAAGCGATTGCCTAGATGATCCGACGTCGCCCTGATGCCTGCAATGAGAATGTATCAGCTGTACTGGTCTGATACCCTTATCACCAGTAAGCCTAATCCGTCACTGCTTGCACGACAGATGCCCTCCATTTGCATTTCAAGCAACCACGAGAGTCGGGGCCCTAAGATGGCCGCTCTCCGTGATTGGTGACATGGTTGCCTAGCAACCAGGAATGAGCAAGAGCAGTCTGCTCTCATTAGGCCCGTGTGCCTATCAATTCTATAAGCTGCCGCCGGGTGGCGTCAGCCGGCCTTCGTGCATAAGGCCTGAGGGATCAAGGCCAACTCCTCCCTTTGCCTGTCCTTGCCTAATTGGCCTAGGGCCGGCAACTCTGGTCGTGTTACGCCCACCCATCACCAGCAAGACCCCTGATTCACTTGCCATACGCCTGCCACAGGCTGCGGTCCAGTACAGAGCCGGGCAGGAGCCCCACCACCCCTCAGCGCTGCAAGTGCAGCAACGTTGAGTCAAGCATCAATAAGACGACAGGGTCAGCGCGACGCCTGTTCGTCATCAGCTGCTCCCCACAGCAGAGGGCTACGTAGCACCTGCCTGCCTCCTTGGCTCCACGCGGCCTGCTGTAGAAATCCCCCCCCCCCATGATCATGGCCGCCTGCCGAACTTGTGTATCTGTGTCGCCAAGCAACCACAGGAGTAACTAGTCCACAGGCCTCTGCCTGCAACCTGAGGCTTCCACCACTAAGGCCTACGCCTATTTGTGCCTGTCCAGGACTACCAGGGCATTGGACCCTGCCCCTCGTAGCACACCAAGTACTACTTATTGACATGCCAGGACTCAGCAGACAGTATTAAAACACCACAGGTGTAACCCAAATTTGAGTACTACTTGAATATGCGCCTTCTCAATGTACCTATATTGTCTGATCCAAGCCACTAGTTCACTAGCTCCCTATACTGAATGATCACTTTCTTGATTGGCCAGCTTAATGATCAACTGACAGTACCTGCTGACAGCTGCATGTAGCTTACCACCTGCACTGCCATCTAATACCCGCATGTAGCCATTCACCTCCATCTGTATTACCATTTGATAGTTGGTCAGCATTGCCATCTGATATCTGCAATTTTGCCTCCACTTGCATTGCCATTTGACAGTCGCATCTAGCCTCCACATGCATTACCATTTGATAGGTGTATTTAGCATTGCATTGACATTTGATATCTGCTTTTAGCATCCACATGCATTGCCATATGATAGTTGCATCTAGCCTCCACTTGCATTGCCATTTGATAGAGCATGCCTATCCACAATAAGTAACTACTAGACGTGCGCTCCTACTGAAAACAGTCTACTGCCAGTCGCGGAGCTGCTTTCATAACTTAGTAAACCTTAGTTTACTAAGTTGGCAAAGTCGGCAAATACTGCTTACTTAGTAAACCTTGGTACCAGCCTACGCCCGAGCCTAACCAGAGACAAACTGCTCTGCTCTCCACTACCACGACTGGTACTACTATATTGCCAGAAACTATCAGCTCCATAATCTATCAGCGATTACCTAGACATCACTGTACAACATAGATAATCATTTTTAGGATAGGATGACCTCCACCCTCCGGTCCACAATGATAACAATAAACCACTTACCGCAATTTATGCCCACTCTATCATCGAACTCTGAGGAGCGCCTACTGACCCTCACTCCAGACACTGACCTTCAGCCTATAAAGTTACCCATCCCCTACCACTCCATAACAAACATCCCGTGTGACACTAAGCAGAAATGCAAAACTACATTCAAGATTACCTAAAATCTATAAACCTCCAGTCAGACTAGTCACCAAATTTAGTAATAGAAGAGACTCCCAACTCAATGCCACTAAACTAAACACCTCACCCACCAAAAGAGACTCCCACCTTAACAGTCCTATTAACACTCACTGCAAATTAAGCAATAGGTCAACCAAAAAGAAAAGTCGTGTCACCCCTGCGACACCTAAACCACACACCTCCCTGAAGGGTGCCCTTATTAATGCTAGGTCATTAATAGCACATGCCACCGAAATTGCTGATCTTATCCAAATAGGTGATTATGACCTCCTAGCCATAACGGAAACCTGGCTTCACCAAGCAGCAGGACCCGCTCTGATGATTGCCTTGCCCCCGAATTACAACATTCTCAAAGAAGACAGAACCAATTCTCGAGGAGGCCATCATCGCTAAAAATAATCTCACCTTAAAAATAGAAACGCTGTCAAACACCAAATCCTGCGAATCCTTAACCGCCAAACTCCTAACTTCATCCTCTCAATCCATTAATATACACCTCATCAGAACTTTTGAGGAGGACATCTCTACGAACCTCTCAAATAACTTTTAAAAAATTAATTGCAAGCCATCCTTCTGGGAGACCTGAAATTAGGTTTCAAAGACCACAAAGACTTACAAGCGACTAATATGGCCAATGTTATCACAGAATTAGGATTTACCCAAAGAATATCACAACCTGCCCACAAAAAAGGTCTAACACTTGACTGGGTAGCCAACCACAACTGTAATGTATCTATTACTGATGTCAGCCCACAAATCTCGACAGACCATGCGCTAATAACCTTCCTTATACATGAAAACACTACCCAACCTAAGGAAAAAAAAACACAAAAAAAAAAACAACCACGGACAAACTCCTACCACATATCCTCCCAACTCTCAACGCCATACCTGAATCACTAAACCCTTGAGCTCTAGTGAATGAATTTAACTCAACTATGGCCATAGCCTTGGACACTATTGCCCCTTTGAAAATGAGGAAGAAGCAAGCCCAGAGCAGACTTCACCCCTCACCTCAAATCCCTAAGGATTGAAAAACACAAATGTGAATCCGCCTGGCGATTAACTCCATCTGAGACCAATAAAGCAGCTCTCATCAACGCCCCTAAGACTTACAAAAATGAAACAAGGAGAGCTAAAAAAAAAAAAAGGGAACTTTAACAACAGAATACTGCAGGCCAAATCCTGAACCAAAGAGATATTCATTATACTAAAGGAACTGGAAAACCCCCTCCCGGCCCCGGACAACTGTGACAAAAATAAAATGTGGTGCTCCAACATCCAAAAAGCACTAAACGATAAAATAGCTAAAAAGAAACAAAATATTCCTCCCTCAATCATTCAAAGAGATAAACTACCTACTGCTGCCAAACCTGAACAAAAATTCAACTTTACCAAAGTGACTACTCTAGAGATTGAAAAGATAATACTCTCGCTCAAACCCTCCAACTGTCGAGGTGACATATGCCCAGCCCAACTGATAAAAGATGCGGCCAGAGACCTATCCCATTTATTTCTAAACTCATTAATGCTTCCTTTGCTTCAGAAACGATACCAGACAACCTCAAACAATGTTGGGTCCTCCCCCTCCTTAAAAAGCAAACTTTGGACCCGTCCAACCCAACTAACTATAGGCCAATCACAACGGTACCATTTCTGTTAAAAATACTAGACAGAGTGGCTTATTTACAGATCCAAAAACACTTGGAGCTGCATCAACTATTAGGTACCAGACAATCAGGTTTCAGACCTCAGCACAGTACAGAAACCGCGCTCATCGATCTCAAAAACCAGGTCTATGAGCTGAGAGACCATGGAAAAACAGCCTTACTCCTCCTACTGGATCTCTCAGCGGCTTTTGACTTGTTAGATCATGATGTGCTCCGTACCCACTTGGAATCTGCGGCCCACTTCTCCACACATGCCATTGCATGGATCAAGTCCTTCCTAACTGGCAGAACTATGAGGGTTTTCTCTACCTCTTCAGCGGCTGACCCAGTACCTATCACATGTGGCATTCCCCAGGGCTCCTGGGTCTCTCCTGCTATGTATAACATCTTCACAAAGCCCCTGTTCGATGATCTGGACCTTCTGGGTGTCACCTACACTAACTACGCAGATGACACCCAGATTCTCATCCCACTTTCTGGGGATTATGAACAGGATTTGGCCTTGGCGAATAGGATATACCTCATCATTCAGGCATGGATGGCCTGTCGTGGTCTATGCCTTAATGATGACAAAACAGAACTTATACTGGGCAAAACCAAAACTATCAAAAAACTGAAACTATGACTATTCATCATTTGTTATAGATGGCAACACTATTAAAGTAGCAAGGGGTAAAAACATTAGGTTTTTACCTCGACTCTTGTCACTAACAAAGCAGGCGAGTGCGATAGCCTCTAGCACCCCATACACCTGTAAATTAATCAGAGCAGCAAAACCATTCCTGTCCACTACCAGCTGCCTCACCTTATCAAGAGCTCTGGTATTATCCAAATTGGACTATTGTAACACACTATATATAGGGTCTAATAAACACACATTGCAAAAAACCCAAACCTTGCAGAATAATGCCCTTAGAGCCGCCTTAGGAATCCCAAAAAGAGAGCATATCTCAGATGTCAGAAGACAATTCAATTGGCTCTCTACAGCGGACAAAATTAAACTTAAAACAGTATCACTAACATTCAAAAGTATTAATGATTTAGCCCCCAAATACCTAACAGAAAGGGTCAAAAGAAGAATTTCCAATAGACCCACCAGAGAAGCATATACCAACCAGCTAGTTGTGCCCCCTTTTAAAATGAGCACTGCCGGAGCCAACAACTTCCCTGTCAAAGCAGCCCAGTTGTGGAACTCCTTCCCTACCTCGTTAAGGTCTGACCAATCCTATCCACACTTCAGACTTAACTGTATTAAATGGCTCAAAGAAAATGACCTGTAACTGACCGACACCAGGACTACCTACATCTTACCCACCTGTTAATCTGGAGTTGAACGCATACTTGCATGCTCTTCCCCCAGCCTATTCCACCCTGCTTTTTGTCTTAATGTATACTGTGTATACATCTCCATGTACAAATTCCTGTGTATGTAACTCTGTATATTGCCCCGTGTACAAACTGTATATTACCCGGTGTACAAACCTTTAGTGTAATCATTTTCCTGTTGTCAATGTATCTTGTACCTACTTGAAATGTGTAACTGTAACTTGTAAACTTAAAGTATTCTTGTACACGTGCCCAGATACCTTCGGGTCTGGCGCGCACTATAAATAAACAAATAATATCCTCACGGTCGTTTTCTCTTGCCATCATACAATAACCCAACAATGCAAGCCACACTTCACGTTGGCTGCAGTCTACTTCCCAGGTCTCACACGTACTGCAAAAGCCTCCCAGTATCCAATACAAAACAATATTCTACCCCACCCCTCGCCGTTTACCACTCAACACCATCAGGTGTTCTTTCTGCATCACTTGCCCCATAGAATGAGTTCATTACAGTTTTCGGCGAGTACAACTGTGGACGGTCTAGCACCCTCGCTGTCAGAACAACTGTGAGAACCCAGTTGAATGGTGCACTGCGTCCAGCGTAAAACACTGTACCATAGTTTTTCCATGCTCATTGGGATTATGTGGCAACACTGCCACAGCAGATATGCCCCAACAACACGATCTTCATGCTCAAGCGACATTGTTGGGTATTCTGAACGCTAGGCAAAGAGTCACACACAGAAAGCCTTTGGCGTCAATACTGAGCTCATGGTGGCACAAAGCAGTCTCACGTATTCCACTCTTCAAACTCCTATGCCATTGCTGTATCCATTGAAGAACCCAGTGTTCTCTTAGGGCTCAGGTTCACGTCAGACTCTACAATGCTACTGCCACGTACAAAGTGTATGCTTATGTTTGCACTTAAAACAAAATATAGGTTCGGGCATAGCTAATACTCATGTTTGGCCATTTGGGACCTCCATAAACATGCATTTCGTCTTGTGTTCTTTTAGGAATGTACAATAAGCCAAAGTCGCGTGTTGATCATATGCTTGCTATTTATTGGGTATTTATAATGGGCCTATACAGCAAAAGGTGACCAGTCACCCATTCAGATTTGATTAGAACGTGTTGTAGTTTCATTTGCAGGCCTTCACTGGGCACTCTTATTCAGAACATTTTAAAACATTAAGCAAACTAAAGTAATGATAAAACAATATGCCAACTCTCAGACAAGGTAGGTAGGCACTCAGACTACTACGGTGGGGATTTGACGCACTGTAAAAGAACAGGCAAAATCAATACACCAATAAGAATGAAATAAATAGGACCACAATATTAAAATCAACCAGAAGGTCAATAACTTTATAATATTTTATGGGAAAAGTGGCACAACTTATCTCATCTCATGTCTACGCCAGATTTCCTGCACACTGTATGCGTTACCAACTAATCCCCAGCAGTAACTCTGCACATTGGCTGATGTCCTATACCAAGCAGGTGTTTTACCTCCTGCGGACCAACTCTTCTTTCAGTCCCTGCCCAAAACCTGTCTCAAGACGGAATTCCCGCATCCCCATCCCTCTGCATTCGACTCAAACAAACCATGGGCCCAGTAATGAGAGACAGTGACAACCGAGCGATTCCTTTTTATTTTTTAGCTCCGAAATCTCTTGTACACGGAGCATTACAATCCAAATTATTACAGCCGACGCTGTGCTCTGGTTTTGACCCAGCATGTCCTCTCGAGTTTCAAAACCATTATGTTCTTCTCAGACTCGAAAACAAGCTATGCGGACTTGTTAGCACAACGTACCTTCAGCTGTTTTGTTACATGTCACAAAACCTACAGATGAGCAGCAGGCCAACCAAGTTCTCTGAAAGAGGAAAACTCTTAACGAAAATTACACAATAAACACCACATCCACCAGCAAAAGTCCACAGATATGATCGGATTAGTGGAACAACGCCACAGGAAGGACCACTAATATTATTGGCTGATATTGGTTACTATGCATGAATTACTAGGTCGAAAAAAAGTATGGATTACACAGATCTGTTTGGGAGTTGAAATATATTGTATTCTCCTAAAAAGTACCCCCAGTAGGAATGATTTGTTTTACTTCCTAAAATAGTATTTTCCTCAGACTTAAAAAGAAATAGGGCATCAAATACTCCAAACTCAAAATCTTATCTGGCGCCTGATAAAGCATATACCATGACAATTATGCGTTCTTCTTCATCAGGGCATACATCCCTCCAATTGAACGTATACAAACCTAAAATGTATTGTTATCTCAGCACAGAATTGAGCACCACAAAGTCACCAACGTCAACCGTTGGGTGCATTTGCTTGCACATGTCAAGTCAGTAACATTCGGCATTGGGAAGAAAATAAGCATGGCCACACCAACATTCCATCACTTTTCAGAAATGCTCGCTTGACACCAAGTTCCAATTCAGCCGCTAAATGTCATGCACAGCACATCTCGCCCTGCAATATCATATATGATATATATATATATATATAATATATTCATATATACATGCCAGGTTACAATGCAATTTTCAAAGTCCATGCTGTGAACTGGTCACAATTCTGTCATGACAGTTTGCTTTTGTCTCCAAGTCATCCGCATTTCGTCCTCTGCTACCTATTGCAAAACCACCCGATGCGTACCATGCTCCAACCCCATGCACTGCGTTCCACCGCCTCCCAAATCGCAAGCCCAATTCCTGGCCAAATTGGACAATACACATAGTGCTTAGATCACACTGTTACACATGGTAGAAAGCAAATATCGTACAACAATCACATACAATTTAAAGCATTTTAATAGATAACATTATTAGGGTCAATCCCACCGAACCCTCCTTGTGATATGTCCCATCCGCTTTTCACCAATGTTACAACTTAGGCTGTCTGCAGGCCTACTGTAAATGCTTTAACAGTGTCTTGCCGAAAGCCCGCGCCCTCCGTCAACCAAAAACTCGGACAACCTAGCTCTGTGTCATGGACAAGCATCAGCCAACCTCCCAGCACATTGCCATCACCCAACGTCACATGTCTCGATTGCTTTCATTGCCCAAAGCATATATTCCATCCTATACACTATATCCAGGTATGCATAAGTACCTGAAAGCTCGAATTATTTGCCAAGGGATAGGGTACAGCTCAGTTAATCTACATTTCATAACACAAATAGATATTCTTCGAGGAGACAACGCTCCCAAAGGCCAGCTTTGCCCAATGCATACAAGGCATGGCATGTTACCTGTGCTGTCACTGACGGAGAAGCCGGGGGAGTTCAGCTTGGCCCGTTTAGGGTTGGGAGGTCCATCCAACAGGTTATCAGCCATTTTAGTCTTCCTGCAAAATGTCCTTTTTCTTTTCGTCCTCTTCGACCGTTGGCAAAAAATACGTGCAACTCAAAAAGAGGAAATCCACACAAAAAAGCAATTTCTTCCCACAGTCACTGAACTACGTCTTCTCGTAATCCAAAGGATTTCCCAGGTGGGTACATAACGAATAAGGAAGGTCCAGCATTCAGCATTGGCGAGTCCATCAAAGGGTGGGGGCACTCCCCAGCACTCAGCGACCTCCACCCACCCCTGAACCCCCCCCACCCACCCCGGGCGCAAGGGATAGAGACCCCAGCAAGGGGCGGGTGGAGGGGATACTTCAGCTGACACCCTAGGTGCAGCCCTTAAGAGACGCCCCACCAAGAAGGGGTTAGTGGGTCAATGCAGAATGTTTAAATAGATTTAAGTATAAAATTGGGGGTACGCCCCCTCTATACTCGCTGAATAGGTTGTCGTCCTCCCTACCACCTGTATAGGAATCTCCACATGAACTTGGACCCCTGCACTACCTTCCAGATCAGCACATCTCCACCACCCTGCCAGCCCCGCCCCCGGAAGGGAACAGGAGCTTCAAGGTGTTTCTTTGATGGGCCCTACACCGGCCCCCTTGTCACCAGTCAGGCCATAAACTCAACCTCGGGCGCCCCCTCTGGACAAACAAAACATTTTCCTTCAATAACGCCTGGATGCTAGAAACAAAACAGTGGAGAAATGCGTGTATTTACTCTGAGTGTCACTTAATTTACTCGATTACACAGTTTTTTGTTTTTTTTTTTAACATGGACGTGTTACCCCATGATACGTGTTTTCTCATCTGTTTACCTATGTACTGCCAGAGTGCCCTAGTCTAGCTCCCCTAGCTTCGATGACAAGTTAGGACAATGCCGTGGACGGTCTCCTAGCCCCTCCCCTCCCTATACGTCTGCGGCTCTGGGCTCGGGCGATCCCCGCAGGACTCGCCTCTTCTCCTGGCTGCGGGCACATAGGCTCTCCACCCCGGCTCCGTTCACCGCCCGCTCCCCGGCTCCGGCGTCCACAAGATGGCGGCTGTTGATTCCTCAATTAGAAAAAAAAAGTTTTTTTGCTCTCTCTCTCTCTCCCTGTCTCCCTGTCTCCCTCTCTCTCTCTCTCTCTCTCAATCTCTCTCTCCCTCCGTATCCCTCTCTCAAGCACCGGAGGGGGGAGCTCGCGCACGGCGTCACGCACGTAGAAGGGGAGCTGGAAGGAGGAGCGCGGGCCCGCGCACGACACCATGAAGCACGTACACGGCCATAATGCCTTGCGCAGATAGTCTACTCGGCTGCCATTTTCTAATTCTGTTGAGCAGCTTTCACTGCATCCTGATTTCAGAATATCCGCACGTTTTATAACTTTTTTTGACAAAACGCCTTCTATTAAACATCACATGTGAACGCTTATGGTTTATTACAGTTGCTTTTCAAATATACAATATATTAACATGTATTAAAAGAAGGCACTTAATTGTAGATTTTCAATACACATCTGCATTAGAATACAGGTATGGGTGTATACATAAAAACATTTGGCGACATTTGCATGGTTTTAGTTGGAACGGTGGTTTGATCTTCGTTGACAGCGAACATCCCTGTGTCATGAATTGGGAACAGCATCTTTCACGGAAGTATGCTTGTTTAGGTAGAATTCTTAAATTGTTTGGTGCCACTTGTTACTTATTCCTTCCTGCAAGTTGATGAATGGGCGTACGTACGAATTTGAGCACAACTCTCAATTGACATTGTAAATGTGGACCTGTTATCTTGCATATATACCAACCTTAGCCATTCCATTCAGGGCACATGAGCCCAGTCCTGGGTTTAACTTGCCATAGTAGGACTTGCACTCCTGGATTTATAATTAGGGACATTCAAGTGTGAGGACCCTAAGTGTTGCTGTGCGCTCATGATGGCACACCGTTAATGATGCAGGGCAGTACATGTGTGCCAAAAACGACAGAGGAGCCGAGAGAGCACACGTCTCCTCTCACAGCTCAGTGATTGATCTACACAATGGTTGTTGAGAATTGTATTTGTCAATAAAAGCATAGCTCTCAACTCACACGTTGGCGGCAGAGCCGGCCTTAGGGGAGGGCGGGCCGGGCAACCGCCCCGGGGCGCTATTAGCCCCCGCCAGGCCAGCTCAGAGGAGTCTTTCAAGGGCTCCCCTGAGCTGGCGTAGTGGCAGAAGGCACGGCAGGCGCCCCTTTGTTATTAAATGCGCCCGCAGTGGCAGAGCGCATTTAATAACAAGAGGGTGCTGATGCGTCCTATTCACATCATTACCTCCTGGTAAAAAAAAAAAGTGGCACATCCTGGCCTTGGCCCCGCCCCCTGTTGTCCAGCGGCGTGCAGGGAGTGGGCTCCAATTCGCCCAGGGTGCTGCTGCCCCTAAGGCCAGCCCCTAGTTGGCGGGTATCACCCGCCAAGCCTCTTGCACGCCCATTCACTTCAATGGGCTTTCACCCACCAAAAGCAAAATCGGGTGTTTTCACCCGCCTTGGCGACACAAACGGTTGAGAGTTCTGTAAAGGTATGGATGCCACAAAATCAAAGTGATGGGATTCCGGGATCTATGTGATCACTGCATCGCGGAAAATGTTGACAAAAAATGCTGATTACAAAAACGATGAGGCACAGTGACATACATGCCATCCCTCCCGATTTGGGCAGGAGACTCCAGATTTTTTCACCCGAAATTGTGCCATTTTTTACTTTCTCCCTCCTAATATATTTTGAACCCCAATTTAACACAAAGGGAAAACCCACTTCTCTCGATTTCTGTTGCACAATCTCCAACCAAGCTGTGGCAAAATGTTGGCATGTATGTAGTGATCAAATAGATCACTTTTTCCCGCATCCCTATACCCTCCTCCCCTTTCCCTCCCTACTTACGTTTCGGCGGCACACTTCTGTGTATGCCGCCGACTCCCCTCTATCCCTGCAGCATCAATTCTTTTCCACTAACGTGGGTTGGAACTGGTGCCGCAGGGTCCTTGTTCCTCCTTTTTTTCCCTTTATTGTCCCCCGCTGTCCATGTAATGGAAGCGTGGGGGAACCCCTAAGCCCATTACTCCGAACAAGGTAAGCGGCTCGCCTTGTGTTACAGGTTCGTCCTGCTCCCAACGATACCAGTGCTCATCTAGTAATAATACACAAGGCCAGAAGTTGGGTGAAAAGCACTGTAATGTTAACACACACCAGTGCTTAGGAGGGCTGCATTCGTCTCTGCTCCCCCCAGCCCTGGGTCATACCTATGTACAATGCAGAAGCTACATATTATTCTCCCATTAACCGTACGTATGAAAACATTTCCCAACAGGGAGAGAGAAAACACATTTCATAACAGCATAATATCTTTTCATGGCAGCCTGAAGCAGTCTTGGGACTTGAGCCAGCAGTATCAGAACTGTGTACTTCTCGAGGAGTGAGGGCTGTTCATGCCCATCTTTGAGGCCTACAGCATTCCACGGGTCAGCTGCTGTGCTCAGATACATCACTTGGCAAGGATGTTCAGATGTTAGGCAATTAGTCTTTAGGCCAGTCCATTCGTATCTGATGCATCTCAAAGAAACCAAGAGAGAGTGCAGAATCAGAAATGTAACATGTAACACCTTGTTCAGTGTAATAGAGTCAGTATTTCGCAAACAGCTGAATGTGCAGTAAATGCGCATTCAGCTTTTTTGTGTTAGCATTTTCGGATGGTACCAGATTCAGAAGACGCACAGTCTCCTTACAGCACCTACTGCTCTGATCAAGGTGTACTAGCAGGGATGGGTGCTATGGTCGCTGTTTGGGCCGTGGGATCCTTCCTGGTGCGTTCTGGCAGTGGGGACACTGATACCATGATTTTGTCTCCCCAGGAAATTTTTCTTAGAAATAATTGGATTATGCCTGGCATTGGGACTTAAAACTTGGTTTGGAGTGTTTATGCAAGCGTTATTAGGCCAATCATGGCACCTTTACCCAATTAGGTCACTATATATTCTTTACATGCAGACCTCGCCCCCCTATTCGACTCCATCTCCCTTCTAACTTTGCTATTCTTCTCGTAACACTTCTTTACTGAATTTTTCGATCTTCTCCTTGAATCACAGGGTCTTGTCATCTATTGCCCCGATGAAGGCGGACCACTTCCTTCTACTTTGCAAGAAAGATCTTACAACCGCCAAAATGCATTTTATGAAGAGGGGACCCCTCGTTTTTTGAACCTTGGACTACTGGGAGTCACTAGTCGAAGGATTATTCCTTTAGTTTTTCTTCCAAGTTCCCCCTCTCTGCGTAGGCAGACCCAAATCTTAGATTTGAACAATCCAAATTAGGATTCTTTTTGTGATAAATTGTTTAAAAGAATAAGCTTTTCCCTGATTATAAATTGTCTAAAAGAATAAGCTTGTTCTCTGATTGAACGGACACTATGAGCGTGAAATTGATTCATGCCTTTTCTCATGCACAATTTGTTCTGCAATGCTTTATATATTTTTTTTGTAATTGTTACATTAATTTGATTTTGTTTCTTTGTCGTTAATTTTCGTTTCTTTGTATGTATGGCACACATATGTCTAAAAATGGTTATTTAATGTTGTTAATGTTGTTTCAATGCACCTTTTTTATGTATCATATTTTTCTATAAATATAATGTGTCCAATGACATTCATCCATTGTTCTAGTTTTTGATTGAATTGCTTGCTTTTTTCTACACCACTAATGTGTTTTTTTACTAAGAATGGGTGTTGTCAAGGTGTTCTTTGTTCCGCATGATCGAATAGAGCTAGAATGATCTTTATGGGTAAATAGGATTGGACCAGGTAATTGTATGGTTAGAATTCAAACCTGATAGTGCCAACCCATACCGCACCAGTACCCCTTGTTGTTTTTTGATCCAAGGTGCACTAGGGCCCAGAGGCTCTAGGAAATCAAGCAGGATTCATGCTCTCTCTAGCAGGTGTTTACAATGACTAACCCTCTGCACTATCGTGAGTGGGGGTTTAGATTCTATTAAGAGACAAAGAGGCAAGTATTATGCAATAAACTCCTTTGCTGACAACCAGCAGCAAAGATTTGAAAATGTTTCCAAACACCAAAAACATTTTAAAACAACACACCAACCATGAGAAAAAACACAAAGACCCCAATCCAAGATGACAGTCCCGGCATAACAGCCAAACATGGTCTCCCCCCGCCCTAGGAAGTTCCATGTAGCTAGTCCATCTTCCTCTTCTGAAGCTGCGAGAGGAAAGCAGAAAGAGAAAAAGCACTCCGGACCAGAAGCGCAAACCATCCGGAATGGACCTTCAACAGAAACTTTGATCCTTCTTCCATGTCCTTGGAGATGCCTTGCCAACTTGTCCTCTAACAGCCACTGGAGGAAGAGAAAAACAGCATCAATATGAGGGAGGGAGAGATGGAGCGTGGAATAATACTCACACGTCTCTCCTAATAGAATCTCCGGAAAAGAATCTTTGCGCCTAGAAACACTTGTGTACAGACGTGTTATAAATGCCATATCATATCAGTCGAAACCCCCAATCACGATAGTGCGGCGGTCAGCCATTCTATGTCAAGACCGGAGGCTTCCTATTATGCAAGTTCAAAGCCCTTGCAACACCACATTAGATATATGCTAAACTTTTCCTTTGATAAAAAATACTTGAACATAGACTCCTTAGACCAATCACCTGCTCGGAAGATATCCTTTAGCCTACCACATAGCAACGCTGACTAAGAGGACATGCCCACCTAGCTGAATGAGCCCCAAAGATGGACAAATTTATCCCGCCCTCGCACATAACCCAACGCAGCCAGCGAGGCAAAGTGAAAGAGGAAATTGCAGCAAAGGCCTTTCTGAAGGAAATGAGCAACTGAGAGGTGGAAGGAGCTTGCAACCCACTAGTGACTTTGAAATAACTTTGCAAACAATGGACCACACACAATTTCTGATCCTCAGGAAACGAAGGATAAGAAACTAAGGTAGACAAGCACTATGTCCTATGAGAAATAAAGATTATCCATTCAGGAGAATAATCTTCATTATCCACATCCAATGCTTTGACATCAGAAACCCTTTTAATAAAAATAAGACCCAATAGCATAGACACATTTGGAGACAGCAGCTGTTGAAGCAAAAGACTGTCTTTTGATGGCCATGATTAAAACAGGCTGAAAACCAGACTTAACATCCCAGAAAACAGAATACTTAGCCTTAGGAGGGATCGTAATCCTGATGGGCCGCAAGGCTCTCCGCACCAGGAAATGCCGACCCGCTCACCTTTGACTAAAATATACCCTGCCGAAATGGCAGAACAGAAATTGTTGATTATTCTATACGCTTTCCACTCCTAAGACAAGGAGACCAGGAAATTAACTGCTTCTACTGGAGCAGCAGAAATGGGATTAAGATTCCTTTTCACGCACCAGCCCACCCAGCCTGACCCCACTGATGATTAGGAAACCTGATTGGATCTAGACCATGAATCTCAGATAACCTGACAAGCGTCTTCCGAAAGGCCTCGGAGCCCACCCAGCCTGACCCCACTGATGATTAGGAAACCTGATTGGATCTAGACCATGAATCTCAGATAACCTGACAAGCGTCTTCCGAAAGGCCTCGGAACGCCCAGGACTCACAGAAATCTTCCACGCCACGAGCGGCAGCTGCCCTTGCAAAACCAACTTGTGACAACCACCCCCAGGTCTGTGATTATCAGAGGGAAGGACAGCAGGAGCCTGGGAATGTCCTCTTGACTGTGGTTGCTGAGCCAAGTTGCTGGGCAGAGTGTGACCAAAGCAGACTTTTGGTTTGAGCGGATGAAGGTGGCTTTGTTGTGGGGGTGTTTGGTGACGGTGATGGCACGGGGCAGGTGGCAAAGCTATCGTAGGGAAAATAGCCACCCAGTTTGGAGCGGTCTCCTTGCTTGCACATGAAAACGTATTTGTGATTGTATTGTTGGTCCCATTCCGAGATGGTGGTGTAGACTGTATGAATGTTTGGCTTGGCTAACAGCCAAAATGACAGCTGTTTAAAGTGGCCTTACAGTTTTCACAGATCGTGCCACAGCAAAAAATGTGTCTACCCTTTTACTTGATGCATCAGACCAATTGATTCTCCCACCGTAGGTTGTCTTAATGTTTCCTCACACATCTCTTCATTACTTTTAACAGCATCCAGTTGTGTCTTGACAATGGACATCATGTCCACAATGTAGAGCATAGGCGAATGGCGAATTGGTAGACTCCATGGTATAGTGCGAACTGAGGCTTTTGACAGCTCAGCCCAATCACTGCTCGTGTCTAAAAAAAGAAAAAAAGGCCTTGACAAAGCTAATAGTTTGGGCTTTTGTGCGCGCAACTGCTTCTGTGTTCATGTACAGACACACTTGGTCAGAGGGAGGTCTTTTTAGAAGGGAAGGAAGTCTGACAGAAAGGGTGGATGAAGTTGTGAATGCAAACATTGGGACTGATGAATACATGGGAGTGAGGGAAGATGTATGAATACGTATCACGAGCACTAGGGGCTGTAACCTCTACAGTCCCCCACCACCTTGCACTTAACTAGAGCTGAGCTGCCCTTCCTGCATTTGCCTAGAGCAAAGTGTCCTGATCACACTTTCCCTTTCCCTTGCTCTTCTCCTGTCCCCTTCCCCTGCTACTTGCGCTACCACACTTGCACGATCTGAATGACAGAGGCCTAATAAGATCGTTTGTCTTGTCTTCCCTCAGTACCCTTCCTTGTCTTGTCGTGCCTAGAAACATATGTGTACAGGTGCGTTATAAATGACTAATCATATCATATCATATTGAGAGCTCCAGGAGGGTTGGGAACCATGCCGGAGTCAGCCAGAATGGGGCAAGGAGGACCAATGACACTACCTGCCTGCGGACCTGAAGCAAGACCCTTGGGATGAGAGAGAACGTTGGGAATGTATACCCCTGAAGTTGAACCCAGTCCTGCAGCAAGGCATCTATCGCCGCTGCATCCAAATCTGGATGCCAACTGAAAAAACAAGGGACCTGGCAGTTGAGGCGAGAGGCAAAGAGGTCTGTAAGAAACAGGCCCCAAATTTCCATCAGGAGTGCAAACATTTCACTGTTCAGCTTTCAATCGCTCCCGTCCCAAAGGAACCTGGAATTCTAATCCACCACTGTGTTGCTCAGTCCTGAAAGATACTCCGCCTGCAGCATTATCCCACGATTGAAGCAGAAGTGCCAAAAGTCTTGGGTTTATTTATGTATTTATTTCATTTGTAGAGCGTGCACAATCCCTTGGGCATCAGGGCACTGTAGAACCAGTTACATGGGGCCTAAATGTGAGAAGGCATAAAGCTACAGAGGAACCGAAAGCAAACAACATTCAAGAATTATCAAGCAGGTTACAGTTTGGATTACATGACAGATTAGTTGAACAATCAGGTTTTGAGGGCTCTGCAGAAGGCCCAGACGGAACCTTCAGCTCTGAGAGCAGGTGCAAGGGAGTTACTGCTTGGCTGCAATGACTGGGAAGCTTGTGCCTCCTGCTTTCGCACGTTTGAATTTAGGTTGTACAAGCCTGTGAGAATAGGGGGTTCTGGTGGGCCTAGAAGGTTGGGACATGGTGACTTTTTGCAACATGTATGGTTGGGCTTACTTGGAGATAAATGTATGGGCGATGGCGAGGGTCTTGAAGGTCATTCTTTTTTTGATGGGGAGCCAGTGAACCTCTCTGTGGGTATTTGAGATATGCTCTGAGTGGGGAATGTTAAGTGCCACAAGAAGGGCATTGTTTTGTATAGTCTTGATCACAAGATGAGGTACCGGCGAACAGGGCGCTGCAGTAGTCTAACCTGGCTCCCACCACTGAGGGGGCGATGGTGAGACAGTTGTTGTTGGTAAGGAAGGGTCTGGCAGCATTGATGAGTTTGATAGAGTAGGTTGCCACTGAAGAGATGGCGTTGACTTGGCAAGTGAGGGATAGGGTTGAGTCAAGGTAAACTCCTAGGGTTTTCACGAATGCAGAGACTAGGATAACTGAGCCATCAATGTTGAAGGCTGAGTACAGGGGGTTCAGTTGCTTAAGGGCTGAGGTGGAGCCAATGTTGAGAAGTTCTGTTTTCTCATCATTGAGGCATAGTCCATGGGTAGCCATCCAGGCTTGGTTGGAGTTTAGTGTGACTGCATCATCTTGGTAGGATCCTGATAGGGGAAGGAGGATTTGCGCGTTGTCAGCATAGTTTGTGTAGGGGATGCCAAGGGAGACAAAGTGATCAAGAGGGGCTTTGTGAAAATGTAAACTGTGGGGGAACACACAGGACCCTTGTGACACCCCACAGTTGATGGGGGATGGCGCTGCACAGGCATTTTATGCAAAGACTTTCATAACTCTGCCTTCAAGAAAGGAGGCAATCCAGGAGGCTGCTTCTGTGGAAAAAGAGGCTGAGGGAATCAGATGTTGGCATAGAATGTTGTGATCGACCAGGTCGAAGGCAGCGGACAGATCAAGGAGGAGGGGTAAGGCTAGCTTTCCCTCATCTCTGATCTCGTCCATCTGGATTTTCAAGTCTAGGAGCGCTGATTCCATGCTATGTCCTGGACGGAAACCATATTGGCGAATACCAAGGATTTGATTAGACTCAAGATGATGTTGAATTTGGATGTAAGGCTCTGTAAGGAAGGCATTGTATCAACAGTAAGACAGACATAAGTGACCACAGTTCAACAGTGTTTATTGAACTTAAACAATGGTGTGATAAACGCCTCTCTAATCCTAAATCTGTAATAATGCAGTCCCAGTGGAATCTCGTCAAAATAAAAGGGCCTATACTAAAAAGAACTATTGCCAATCCTTACCGCTAAATATACATTGTGTGGGGTAGTGTTCATGAAAAAGAAAAAAGTGTTCACAAATTGATATGTCAGGATGTTCAGGCCGTCGGCCTCACTTCCCAATGTTTTCAGCACAGGATAAGGAGCTTCACTGGAGCCAAGCACACACTCTGGCTTCTTCGGCACAAGGATACAGTTCCATTACCAGCATCAGGGTATTCTGTGGTGCAAGTCTCTTTACTCTCAAAAGTCTCTTGATTCAGAGGGCCTGATGTACAAAAACAGAACACAAAGTTCCTTTCCTCTTATAAGTATTCAATTTGGGTTACTCACCCTGGATCCCCCTCAGCCTGGCTCAGATCCCTTTTTTGTCATAGTCGTTATTGTGGACCCCCCTCTTCCAACCTCAGATCCCCCTTTTCACAATGTTCAGAGAATGTAGTTTCTTGGCTGACTCATGGTTCACCTCGGATCCCCCTCAGCCGGGTTCAGATCCTTCCTCTTATATAATTAGTCTCCCTCAGCCGGGCTCGGACCAATTGCAGTTCGCATTAAACTCTCCAAGACTTTTGAATGTCCACAGGATTTAGCTTGACCCGTTGCAGGACCACTTCAATCTTAAAATTCCCTTTTCCACAGTTGCCAATCAATTGGATACCTAACAAGAGACCTTCGAATGAGCACCCACGTGGCGCCGGACCACTCTATCTGCGGTATCTTGCTTTGTGAAAACAAAATCAAAATATCGAGACTGAGTAGCCCAGAAGGAAATACACCGGACACGGGTTACAAAGGAACATACAACGAACTTTATTTTATACTGAACAGTTTTCCAAGAAAAGTAACAGATAGCTATCGGCCCTCAGTACAACACAATGAACTCCAGCGTGGTTCAGTGTGCTTAGTGAGAGACGCTGTACATTAGAATTTGTTGCTCTTTTATACCATTTGCGAACATGATGTCCAACCCTACTTCGGGTTAATATTCCTCTAATACATTACTGATCTAGGGTTCATGCCGAGTTCGCATATCCACATGCAACTAGTTTGCCTTTAATACATTCGTCAACAAGCCTACACGGCAACTGTATATTTTGGGATTTCCCATACAGGTCTTCTCAAACATAAATACAATGTAGTTAAACAAGTGTTCTTAGTTCCGTATTTGGATACATTGTTCTTAACATATGCACGTGGATTAGTTTCATTGCATGAGTAATCCTTTACACACAGGTCAGCGAAGGACAAGGTCTCAGTTCACGACCCCAACAAGTGGCCTGCAGGCAAGTTACATATTAATTACACACAGAGGTCAAGACGGCCATGTTGTATTTCGGAATGACATCGTCCACCATTTTAACTCACAGAGTGACTTTACAGAGAGAACCTAAAATGGCGGATTGACCTAAAATGGCGGTTTACATTGATTCTAAGGTCAGGACCTTGCAACACGGATTTCTTCTCAAGTGGCTTATAAGCAGCTTGGCGTAGGCCAATATACACATATTCATTGCAATAGGAGGCACAATATAATTTCCCATTTGACAAACCCTCCTTTTGGCCTATGCCAAGTGCTAAACTACTTCGGATCTCCTTGCAAATAACTCCATGCATCATCGTCCATGCACCCTGAATCGCTATCAGAAATATCTATTGCCATCAGATAATTTGCTAAAATGTCCTTTAACACGTATTCCTTGGAGGTTTTATCCGGGGCATACACTTTATGTCCTATTGTACATATCGCTTGTGCGCAACATCCCCCTAGCATCGAACATATACTAGGTAGACACTGGATACAACAACAAAGGAACAACAGAATTCCCAAAATGATCAGCAAGACCGAAAGTACCTTCCAACCCCAAGATCGCAAGAAGTCCCAGAACCAAGCGCTAAGATCCCAGTTTCCCTCGGGAACATGCACTTCTGAACTAAGGACGTGCAAATTCTGGATTGCGATGAAGATAGTTGGGGAGGAATCTGGCACGAAAACACAGCAAGCAGACCCCACTAATTTACACACTCCACCACGTTCAGCCAGAATGACATCTAATGCCATCCGGTTCTGAAGCGCTACTAGTCTTATCGCTTTCTTTTCTAATGTCATATTATAGAGGATGTCCGTGGTCCGGTTCATGGTTCTCTCCAGTACTCTTGCTAGTCTTCTGATATCTTCGGAATTCGCTATCTGCCCCCAAAATGGCACAACTGATTTTGCTATATCTCCCAAGATTTGTGCTGCAGTGTCACTGTTCTCGTCCCGCCGTGGACAAGCCTTTGAAACCTCTACTGTACTAGCTATAAACACCCCAGGTAACAGGATCCCTAAATAATAGGTTCCCTGCCAACCCCTGGGCAACCATGGAAATGCTACATTACTGCAAACAAAGTAGACAAGTTCGCCTACATACAAAGGTCTGTCTTCCCCAGTCAAATTTTCAACGTTGGCACAACCTCTAAAATCTCCCGTTGACTGAGTACCATTCCTCTGTATGCAGAAAGAAACTGAATCGGGGCTATGGTTAACAGTATAAGAAGGAGGCATGGCATCCTTATTGCCTATCGGAGCCATCTTAAAGGAAATCAAAGATTGAAAAGGACGAGACAGTCTATCAGAAGGCCTAATAGAAGCAACGTTGAGCTTACTCCTATTTGCGAAAAGTGAACATCCCAGGGGAGTCAGAACACGTTTCTCAAAGCTATTGAAATTAGTGCCATCAAAGTTCCCCGAGATGCTATCGTTCCAACGGCCAAAGAACAGTGCTCTAAGAGAAGCATAACAAGCAGTTGTAAAAGGTAACGGACGAATATACCAACCTAGCGCCTTATCCCCGTGTTGCGGTAAATCCCCTTTCTCAAATTTGGGCAAAAACAAGCCCTCGATGATCCTTTCCTTCTCCGAATGCACAGCCGAACTGTGCCGTAAGTCTATCAGATGCACAGCAAAACCGTGCCATAAGTCTATTTTCTTGGACGCAGATTGTACCTTGCTTTTCCCGGTACAGATTGATCTGGAAACAATGTGTCGTCACTTCCCGTTGGAAGCAACGTATCAGAAACAAGTGAAGATGCCGAATTTGAAACAGCAGTTTCCGGAAGCAAAACCTTTGGAGAGTGTGGAGACCAAATGACAGGTTTCCCAGGCCTCACGGGCTCAGAAAGATTCTCTGATGCACTCTCAGCGCTATCTACTGCTTTGGGATCGTTGGTTGCAGCGTTAGCGAGGGGTTCTGTTTCTTCTGTATCGTGTGGCACTGGGTGAGGAAGTTTCTTGACATGCGACGCGTGGATCTAATTCTTTCTGCCAGAGACCCGCACCGCCATCTGTGTGACCAACAGGACCTGGAATGGGCCCCGCCAGCGAGGTGCAAGGCAAGAAGAGCGCTCAAATGCCTTGATGAGCACCCAGCTTCCAGGCCGTATGCTGTGGCCCGGGCCCTCGTATCGCACAGGTAAAGCCTCTCAAACCTGGTGATAAATCAAATACAGGTTTTTAGTCAACTGGCTGCAATAGTCTGAAAGTAATACATTTTCAACATTTCTCAAAGATCTACATTTAGGAAGGTTACAGATATTAACAGGTCTCCCCATTATCACCTCAAATGGAGAGAGCCCAGTCTTAGTTTGAGGGGTTGTACGCATGGCTAATAACACGATCGGTAAGGCGTCCGCACATTTTCATTTATTGCACACGCCTTAGCAAGCTTGTTCTTGATGATACCATTGTGTCTTTCTACTAATCCGGCGCTCTGAGCGTGTCTGGCCGAATGGAACCGTTTGTCGATCTGTAATGCTGCACATATCTGTAGAATTACAGCAGCGACAAAATGTGGACCATTGTCCGACCAGATGACTCTTGGTAGCCCGAACCGCGGGAAGTATTCTTTTAACATGGTTTTCGCAGTAGTCATGGCTGTAGCATCTTTGACAGGGAAAGCCTCAACCCACATACTAAAAGCACAGATGACCACTAATACGTACTTCATATTGTTACACAGTTCCATTTCAATAAAGTCAAAATGGATGACTTCAAAGGGGACAGAGGGTGGCCCAAAACCTCCCCTTGGAGTTGCTGTCCCCTTTCCCACATTGTGTTGTAGGCAAATCATGCAGTCCTGAACATAGCACTGGGCAATTTTCAAAATGTTGTCATTTGCCCAAACTTTCTCTAACATTTTCGTGACTTTCTGGGCACATACATGCGTAGGACCATGGGCCATGATGACCATCATCCTTACATAAGCGTCAGGGAGTAGCCATTTCCCTTCAACAATGTCCACCCAACACCCGTCATCATCGAGTTTCCCCAAGCCTTCAGCCCACCTCTTGTATTCTTCTAACGTGGCATCAGCTTGGATATCCCGTACAGACCCACCACCCTCGTCCATTGTATAGGCATTTACAATCTCCCTTGAAACATATATCTCCGTAAGGAAATCGGTAGCAGTTTGTCTAGCTATCTGATCAGCGAAAGCATTCCCTTTTCCTATGTCATCTGTAATCTTTCGATGTGCTGCACATTTCATGACGGCTAACTGAATAGGGAGCGCAAGCGCTGAGAGCAGTTGTACTATTAGGGAGCCATGTTGGATTTTGGTGCCATGTGACGTTAAGAACCCTCTCTCTGACCAAAGTCTCCCAAAGTTGTGAACCACCCCAAAGGCATACTGACTATCAGTATGTATGTTTACTGTAAGCCCTTTGGAAAGTTCACAAGCTCGGGCAATAGAATAAACTCTGCAGCCTGCCCGGAGTTATGCGCGATTTTCTTGGTTTCCACAACCGCGCTTAATGTGGTGATTGCATAAGCAGCTGTGGATATACCATCTGGGAGTTTGAAGCAGGAGCCATCACAAAACAGCTCTCCTTGCGGATTATTCAAAGGAGCGTCTTTCAAATCAATTGTACCCTTTGTCTCTTGTTCGGTAGTATACAGACAGTCATGTGAGTCTTCATCGCTGCAAGGAGTACTTTGCGGGAAAGGTAGGAGTTCAGCCGGATTAAGAACACAACACCTCTTAATTTGTATGTGAGGAGCAAACAAGATCAATTCATATCTCGTCAACCGTGCGGAAGTGAGGTGTTGCGTTTGGGTTTGGTTCAGTAGAACATCTACAGAGTGAGGCACCATCAGAGTTAGATCATGGCCTAAGACCATTCCCTCAATCTGTTTTACAGACGCAGCAGCAGCAGCAGCGACAGCTCGCAAACATCTTGGCAAAGCGCATGCTACATGATCAAGGGCAGAAGAAAAGTAACCGCACGGCATATTCTCTCCTCCATGTTCCTGCATTAATACAGCCAAAGCACATCCATCACATTCATGCACAAACAACACAAAGGCCTTTTCATAGTTTGGTGTGCCCAAAACTGGTGCCGAGCATAATGCAGTCTTGAGCAAATCAAACGATTGCTGGTGTTCCGCATTCCACGGCAATGGCGAAGAAATGCCCTTCTTTGTCAAAGCCAACATCGGTTTGATCACTAGTGAAAAATTCGGGATCCACAACCTACAGTAAGAAGCCATACCTATCAAGGCTCTAACTTCCTTCTGTGTATTTGGGACAGACATGCCAGAAATGTGTTTTATACGTTCAGGTGTCAATCTCCTTCCCTCCTTTGACAGGAGATAGCCTAAATAGGCAACCTCCTGGCAACAATTTTGAACCTTTTTAAGCAAAGCTTTGTGACCATGTTTAGCTAGATGTATAAACAACAACACAGTGCCCTCCTTGCAGGCACTTTCAGAATCTGCAGCTAAAAGCAACTCATCAACATACTGAAACAATGTACAAGTAGAGGGCAATTCAAGAGTATCAAGCTGTTCTTTCAAAGCCCTACTGTAGATGCTAGGACTCTCTGTGTAACCCTGAGGTGCACGAGTAAATGTGAACGAGCGTTCCCCTAAGGTGAACGCAAACAAGTATCTACTATCCTCGTGTATAGGAATACTAAAGAAAGCATTCTTCAGATCCACAACACTAAAGTAAGTAGCTGTAGCTGGAATCATGGTTAATATTGTCGTCACATCAGGCACAATTGGAAATTGCGGAGCGACGACTTTATTAATGGCACGTAGATCAATTATGAAACGGAATGGAATTGCATTATCGTCTTTCTTGTACACGGGTACAATCGGGCTATTGCACAAACTTCCTGAAATTTCCTCAATCACCCCCCGATGCACAAAATCAGAAACAATGCATTTCAAAGCTCGCTCGCCCTCAACTGAAATCTTATACTGGGGAATGCGTGGCAGCTCAATTCCATGTTTCAAGACTATTTTAACAGGCTCAATCTGTAAAACACAGACATCATTGTCGTCAACTGCCCATAAGCACTCTGGTACATCACTGAATTCTGGCGGCAAAGATCTGGTTAAGAATTGAGAAACAGAAAGTTGCTGTGGGGAAATCGTCAAGCGCACTCCATCGGAAGAACAATAAATGATTGCATTTAATTCTTTCAATAGATTTAAACCCAGCAAATTCTCTCCACAATTTGAAGTCAAAAGGAATGGACAGTGGTCCATAAAGGGACCCAACGAAATAGGTACCGGAGAAGAAACTGGACAAACAACTGGTGTGCCAGAAAACCCTACAGAAACATTGGTTTGCCCTGACAGTGGAATGTTTGAAACCCGTGAATGATCAATGGAACACTTCTGTGCTCCAGTATCTATCAAAAACTGATGTTTCCTATTTCCCACCAACATTTCAACGTAGGGACCTTTCTGATTGACGGGAATAGGCGTAGGTTCCAAACCCTGCTACGAAACAGAATATCATCAAAAGGAAGCTCTTCAGATAGATATGCAGCAGAAGGATGATCAAATATGTTCCTAGTATCCACACTCGGAGTCTGATTATCCTGTGAAAAAGGTTGTTGAGGATCCTGTGCAAACTGACCTCTACGAGGGCCCCCTACACCCGTGCGACCTCTGGATCATCTATCCATATTCCCAAATATGTTATTTGACCTCTGTTGAAGGACGGGGCATTGTGCACTCCAATGACCCTCTTGTCGACAATAGCCACACTGGTTAATGTTCACAGGACCCAAGGGCACATTCCCTTGCGGAACATACTGACCTCTAATCTGCAAACTGCCCCCTCTGGGGCCTCTAACAATTTGCTGTAATAGTACTTTAGTCTTTAAATCACCTTTTCACTTTTCAACTCTATCTTTTTCATTGTTGACACGATTCTCGTAGTACTGAGCCATGTGCAGTACTTCTGATTGGGACTTCGCCTGCCAAGCACTCTCAGAAGACATAATTTGTGACTGGATGTCAGGCAGCAATCCATGCACAAATTTGTCCACAAATAATCTTTTCCCAGACTCTGTCTTGTCCGCTGAAATCCGAGAATACCTGTTCGAACCGATTAAAGAACTCGGTAGCACCCTCAGACTTCCCTTGGACACAGGCTGTAAGCTTGTCCTAAATAATTCTTTTCTCAGGAATTATGGTTTTCAATTTTGTAATGATTCTATCAGGCAAAGTTAGTATCACCTGAGGCGGTCTTTCACCAGCTGGCCTTTCTCCATCAAATCTAGTTATATTCGCCCATGTATCTCCCAACCCTGGTACGTCATCTATAGTCCTAACTTGTTTCCACAAATCTATGGGCAGGAATACAGGAAATAACAAATCAATATCACCTAGAGTGAATACTGAGGACTGCAATACAACTCTATTTCTTTATAGAATCTTGTCAGATTTTTCCTAATATCAGGAATAGTTTGTCTAGTAGTATTCACTTCCTGTCTTGAGAACGGGACATGAACAAACTGTGATGCATAATGTACAGGAATGTTCACAGCGACTATATTTGCTGCATGATCAGCCGCAATCTCAACCTTCGGGACAAATATCGGAGGAACCTCTCTCATAGGCAACTGAGAAGTAGGCAATTTCCGAACGCTTACTAAGCAACAGAGCTAAGTCGAGCGCTAAAGCAGTTGAAGAAGTGTCAAGTGAAAAAGCTCTCTTATAAATACTCACTAACTCTGTGGGACAACTAATTTTTCTCTTTGCACAATCATCCTGTAGGTACTCTATCATTACCTGTATCACTTTCCTCTGCATTTCTGGCGTATACTGACTGTATGTGTCATATACCTGAACTGGAGTTATCAACATATCTGAAATCCATCTAAGCGTGTCTTTCGTACAAATTCGGGCTTCCTCAGATATCGATTTTCGACAAGAAAGGAACCGTTTCTGTACATACATACTTTCCCCTTCGTCATCCTCATTCTGTAACCCTTCCAACTCCTTTCTATACTCAAATAACCTCTCGACATGCTCATTTACTTTCTCCACAGTGTCTCTTGAAAACGCTAAAGTGTTTAGATCCCTTAACCCTTGCGGGAGATCTGTATTATTTAATTTGCCCCATATTACACATAAATGAATTCCTAAACCTTCAATAAAAAAATTTTTCTCAGGAAAATTATCCATATTAAAAAGTGTGGCGAAAAGGGGCGCTGTTGAGCAGCCAAGGAAAATGGCCGCTTAGCCTGTGAGCTCCGTCGTGGCACACCAGAATCCTTCCAACACCGGCGCTAATCCTGACTGCTTGCTACAGCCACTACCACGTTCTTGTTGCTGGCATCGCCCTCTACGCGTACCTGTAATCTGGGGCTGAATCGGTGCCCGGGGTCCGCACATCTGACATCTGCGTGTGGCCTCCCTGCGTGGCCTCGCCGCGGTCTTCCGCGGTTGCTCGCGGCCGCCGGCTCCGCTGCCGCCTGGAAGTACTGTGGCACCTGATCCTGCTACGCCGCTGTCCGCGGCCACCTGTGGTGCTTCCTCGCTGCGGGGACTGGCTTCCTCCTTGGTGCCCAGGGGGACTGTACCCCGAGGCTTTTTGCCGTCTGGATCGCTAACTTTCAGCGGGTGCCCCGGTGCTGCTGGCTCCTGGCTGCCGTGGCAGTGCGGTGCTCTGATCGGCCCCGTGCGCCGCGGGCTGGGCTGTAGCTCACTGCCTCCGCATACGGGCGCGGTCCTCCCGCCCGGCTTTTGGGGCTTTGCGGGCCGTGCTGGCTGGTTGAGCTTGCGGCTGCTTGGGGGCTGGGTACCCGGACCATCCAGCGGGCGGGCGGTCGCTGCCCCACGGCGGGGGGGTGCCTGCGACACCATCCGAGAGGCACCTGTGCAGAGACTCCTACCACCTTCCCTCGTCCACGAGGATCACGCCGCTGGACTGCTGCCGACTGCGGACCTGCGCCCATTAGCCTCCAGAGGACACGCGGGTCTAGCCACCCTAACGGCTGCAAGGTGGGTGCTGGGGGCTGTGCTGTATCCCCCTGCTCCCTCCTGGTGCGGGCCCCCACTCCCTCCGGCTGCTAGTATCACGTCCTGTGTGCCCTCATCGCCCACTATGGGGCTGCCTGCACAGGAGCTCGGCTCCCGGCTGACTTTTCTGCCCGCGGAATGTGGCTCCTGCGTCTTACCTTGCCACCGGTGCTGCGGCCTACCTGGCAGTGGTGGTCGCACGCCCACCTCCTCGCCCCCCGCCACATCTTGCTCCACAAATCATCGTGCCGGGGATCCTACAGCGAACTGACATACCTCGGGGTGCCATTGTAAGGGGAGGCGCCCCACTCACCTTATTGTGCGATTGATTGCGGTGTCATTCCCTTGGTTGTGTGTGGTCCCCGGGACGACTGGCCGTCGGCTCGGCGCCCTGGGCCTAAGCCTACCCCAGAGAGTCAATACTCACACAGAATACGCTGGGGCCCCTCTGTTCCTTCTATCAGCGAGGCCTGCGCTCCCCACGAGACCCGCGCTGTTCTGGACCCACGTATACCCCCTGGCTGGCCTTGGCTCACGGCTACATCACCTCCGCTGCCTCGCCAAAATCTGCTTTCCCCACCCAGTCGGCATAATATCAGCATCTCTGAACCTTCAATACCTACAGACCCAGCCGCTGCTCTGCCACCATCTCCCCCGCAACGCCTCAGCCGCCGTCCACCTCCAACTCTGCCAGGTTGAGCGGGACTCCCCACCATAGTAATGTCCAACAGAGCGCGAGGTGCTAACAAGATGGGTGCTATGGACAAGTTTGCCAAGGTGGCGCCTCGGGCGGACCTGGCATCCTCCTCGGCAGCACAGGAGGATAGCGAGACACTGCCGGACCCCCCGCAACCGGACCTAACCACCATGATGGAGTCCATGGCAAAAAACTTTGCATCCTTCCATGAAAAGCTGGACGACATCAATGCTAATGTAGCCTCCTTACGAGCTCAAATTGACCAACATGGGACCAGGCTCACGGCGACGGAGCAAAGGATAGGGACCAACGAGGATCACATTCATGCTCTTCAAAACACAGTTACAGAGCTCGTCCACGACATGAAACAGGTCACAGCCAAGAATGATGACCTCGAATGGAGGTCACAGTGAAATAACATTTGCATAGTGGGGGTTCCTGAATCTGCACTGAAGGGACGCATGGAAATCGTGGTCGAGCAACTCATCAAAGATCTCCTTGGCAACCCCGAGCTCTCACTATTCTTTACAGTTGAAAGAGCGCATCGCTCTCTGGCGCCCCGGCCTAAACCAGGCGATTTCCCCAGGCCAATCATTGCGAAATTACTGAGCTACAAAGACAGGGATCACATACTCCGTTTGGCCAGAGAGAGAGGGGAGCTGAGGCTCGAGTCGCATATCATCAGGATCTTCCCTGACTTTTCGGTGGGAGTCCAGATGGAGAGACGCCGATTTAGCAGGGTGAAGAAGATGCTGAGAGATAGAAAAATTGAGTATTCTATGCTTTTCCCTGCCCGACTGAAATTCATTCATCGCAATAAAAGCTATTTCTTTACGGTCCCTGATGAGGCTGTTAAGTTTATCGAAGCACAGATCCCACTGTTGAATCCTCCAGAGGAACCAATGGATGACAATTGATGCTGTAACCCCCAGGTTCCTTCGCTGGCCTCTGGTGGACGGGGCGACCAGGAGACTGTTCACCTGGCGTACTGTTGCCCGCCCCCTGGACATCCCATTTGTTGGTCTGCCTTCGTCCTATGGCGCCATATCTAGTACCTTATCTCCTGCGGGAGTTGTCTCCCTGTATCCCATGTATCTGTTGTCACATTCCGGGCATGCACTCCGGAAACTGGGCCGCACTGTCATGCACTGACCTGTGGTAGTTCCAATTTTCGTCCTTGCTATCCTGAAAACTATGGTTATCCTTTTCTTGTAATCTCTACTTTACTACTCGAACAATGCTGAAAAAGGTAAATGATGTCTTATCATGCAAAGCTTTAACATTGGTGGGCTAGACGGCAGCAGCAGCCCCCACTGCAGCTGCAATGCCGTTTACGGCGGTGGGTTTGTGTTCAAGCCCCGGATGGGCTACTTCTGAGGCGGTGCCGAGTTGGGGATGGCACGCAGTTTGTTTTAAGGGTGGTTGTCAATGCACTGCTAGTCATTACTGGGCGGTGAGGGTAGGGGTAGGGACAGTTAGGGTTTGTTTTACACAAAATGGCAGGATGGTCCTGACTGGTACTAAAAGGTGGTAGGTCTGCCTCAACACAGCGCTCCTGGTGATACTCGAAGTGAGATTCCACATCTGGGATGTTCCTTAACTCTTTAGTATGGCTATTAGGCATGGGGTCAAAGTTATCCTATTGCAGGAGGCACACGCTAAGAAACTCTTGTCATCAAACCTTGCAGAGACCTGGGGCCCCAACAGATACTATGCTCAGTACTCCACTCAGTCCAGGGGAGTCCTCACCCTCATCCACAAATCGGTAGGGTTCACACTTCACACATCCCACATCGATCCAGAAGGCAGATATGTGATCCTACATTGTACCTTAGATAACGAAGAATGCCTGCTTGTGGATTCGTACGATCCCAACATTGATTCCCCCGAATTTATAGATACAGTATCTACCATTCTCATGAAATATGTAGATGTCCCCATTATATGGGGCGGAGACATGAACCTTATACTCGATACGGCCCTGGACAGAACAACCATTGCCCGCAGACCCATAACCCGAGCGGCCAAACGGCTTCTAACTCACATGGGCTCTTTGAATTTACACAATGCTTGGAGAACACTTCACCCCCAGGAGAGAGACTACACCTTTTACTCTACGGTACACGATAGTTCCTCAAGAATAGATCTATTCCTCCTGTCGGGCGACCGGATGGGCAGGGTTTCTGATGTTAAGATCCTCACGCGCACACTCTCCGACCACTCCCTCGTGCTGCTACAGATCCAACTTGGTAATGCCTCTGGGGCCCGTCCTGCCTGGCGTTTCAAATCCGACACCCTATCAGATATCGTCTTTAGGGCTGAGATACTAGCGGACATAAACTTGTTCTTCGAAAACAACAATGCCTCCGACTCGCCCGAGGGGACCCGCTGGGAGGCATTCAAAGTTTACATCAGAGGAATGTGCATCTCTAGGGAAGCAGGGGTCCTCAAAGCCATAAGGCAGGCTTTAAATCACTCCGAAACTAAGCTTAAAACCCTAGAACAAGAGTACGCTTCCAATCCAGCACCTGCTACCCTAGCGAAGATTAGGACAGAACTGGAACAATTTGAAGCACATGCCCTAAGTGAAGTGAGATACTATGCCCGCCCCGCGGCTGCCCGAAGGTATGGTGAGGGGGATAGGCCGGGCAGGACCTTGGCTAAACTGGTGCGGTCTGAGGGAGGTAGGACCCGGATAGATAGTATTATCGATGAGAAGGGGTCGAGACACTGGTCAGACCAGGCCATCCTTGACACTTTCACCAGCTTTTACGCCAACTTATACGGTCCGCAGCCTGAGCACACAGCCCGAGACCTTGACGACCTACTAGAGTCCATCCCTATGACCTTGATCTCTCAAAGCACCAAAGAACTTCTTGATGCCCTGTTTTCCTTAGACGAGATAGTCCAGGTGATCTCGGATCTCCCTAAGGGCAAGGCCCGGGCCCCGATGGGCTCACATCCGAGTTCTATCAAGAGCAAATTGCCATATTAGCGCCCATACTACATGGGGTTTGGACTGAATCACTCCGTTCACATACCCTCCCTCCCTCTTTAAGAGAAGCATTAATCACAGTCCTCCCTAAACCAGGGAAACCTCCAGACGAATGTGGTTCCTATAGGCCCATGTCCCTCATCAATACTAACATGAAGATCTTTGCTAAGGTAATTGCCAATAGGTTCCTTCCATTCATGCCCCACTTGGTCCATGCCGACCAAAGCGGATTTGTCCCTGGTCGCTCTACGGCACTTAACATCCGGCGTCTATTTAACGTGCTGTCTAGAATCGATCCGAATGCGGACGCAGTGGCAGTTACATTAGACGCTCAAAAGGCATTCGACATGGTTTCATGGCAATATTTATGGGCTGTCTTGGAAAAAATGGGAATAGGGCTGTCGGGATGCGCATTGGCCCCCGCAGGGGGTGATGGGCGCACCTGGGTCTGGGGGCACCAGGAGCGGACCGACCGCTCCTCTCGCGGCGGTCGCCTGCGCCGGCAGCGGGGAAGCCCGAGCCGATGCTCGGCGACGCGGCGTGTCACCGTTGCACTTACCTGCCGGAGGGCGGGCCGTTGCTCGGGGACGCGGCGCGTCGCTGCCGCATTCGCCCGTGGGAGATCCCAGGCCTAGGGACGGGAGGGGAACGGAGACCCTCCCTGACAAGGAAGGGGGGCGATCAGCCCTTCAGCGAGCCGCGGATCGCGGCTGGAAGACGCCTGGAGCCAGGGCCCACCCATACCCAACGCGACCATATTTTGGGTCACGTGATTGCCTCAACAGTTCCCAGCGGATTGGAGGGAATCATGCAGGCACGGCAGCCTTTATGGGAGGCGGGTCAATCCGGCAGCAGCCAATAGGATGCCGGCTGGTCAGGGCTGATGGCAATTGGTGGGGGCTTGATGCTAAGGTAGCCCATAAAAGCCAGCCAAAAGAAACTGACGAGGTTCTCTCATTTTGCAGGGAAGGAACGAAGAGGAGGAACGAAGGCCAGAGTGGTGGGCCTATCCAGACACCACGATATAGAATAATCTTGAGGACTGCCTCACCATATTCTGAAGGGATCAAACCCTGGTGAAGTGAACCAGAGGACATTATGTTTTGATTTGTTAAGGACCCTTTATCCAGTTGGAATAAATATAATTCTCAGCACCTGCCTGTCTCCTGAAGGTTATTTCCCACACTGGCGACGAAGGTGGGATCGACAACGACATGGAGGCACTGATCAAGACCCTATCGGAAGGGCAGCAGCAACTGCAGCAGTTAGTACAACTGCAAACCCAACAAGCGGCCGCAGATAGGCAAGCTTTTCAGCAAGCCATCCAGTTACAGGGCTCCCTACAAACCACAGCCCAGGACAAACAACACGAGACCATAGCCCGCCTCACGGATGTGGTGGCCAATGCCAGAAACCAACCACTGGTGCCGTCTGCTCTGCTCCAGAAATACAAGGAGGGGGAAGACCCTGCCTTCTTTTTCACCAGTTACGAGAGGATCGCCAGAAATGCCCAATGGCCTCCCGACCGTTGGGGACAGTACGTCGCCCCTCTTCTTTCTGGGGTGATGCAGGGTGCCTACCAGGCGGTGAACCCCAACGGCAGTACACCTTACGGGGAAATTAAGGCCGCGGTTCTGGATCGTCTAGGCTTGGACGAAGAAGCCTACCGGATACAGCTGAGAGAGACCAGACTCAGGGTGGGGGAAAACCCGCGCCAGTTATACTACCGGATAAAGGATTTGGTCGAGAAATGGCTACTTCCTCCAACCCCTGCTAATCAACCCATTCTTGACAAAATAATCCTGGAGCAGTTCATCGAAGCCCTGCCCGGACAGATGCAGAGGTGGGTCAGGCAGCACCACCGACCCACCTTGACTGAGGCGGTGGATATTGCCTCGGCATACCAGAAGGCGGGCCACCAGAAGCTACAGCCAACTGCGGTAACAGCCCGGATAGCGATCCCAATGTCCGATCCCCTTGCGTTTAGGGGCGGCAGAACCCTGACCACGAGATGGAGACATGCTGATGACAACCCCAGAAAGTCTGAAGACAAGAAGATAGGAGTCGAGGAAAAACATCCATTAGCAGCGCCTGGTTACAAGCAACCACAATGCTACGAGTGTAATGACTGGGGCCACATTGCCAGGTTTTGCCCCAGAAGGAGAACAGCTGAACCGATGGACATCGGGTACCTGAATCCGGGAGCGGAGGAGAGCATCCCGGGACCCTACGTGGTAGACATTAGGGTTGATGGCAGACCTTCGCGTGCTCTACTCGACAGCGGCAGCCGACAGACCGCCATTGCACCAACCGTGAGTAGCACACCATACTTGTCTAACATAACAGTGCCTATCAGGTGTATTCACGGGGATGTAAAGTGTTACCCAATGAAGAAGGTGGTGGTAGAACTAAACGACACAACCACTCCCTTGAAGGCTGCCGTCCTGCCATGTCTACCTGCCCCGGTGGTGTTAGGAACTGACCTCCCCGGGTTTGAACAGGCCTTGAAGGCTCTGGAAGATAGGAAGGACCCTCCGCCCGAGCCCAATACCCCAGGGACGGAATCCACTTCCCGGGGCCCCTGGCAGGGACGGAAAAGACGAACCCGGATGGAATGGTGTCAGGCTAGTTACATGACCAGACCCATCAACTGGAGTTTGGAGGAGAATGAAGACACCATTAGGGGGGAAACCCTAACCGACCCGACTCTACGGGTGGCAAGAGAAAGGGCAACGCAAGAAGGGGAACCAGATCTAGCCAGGGGACCGGGGTTCCTACTACGCCGGGGTCTGCTGTATCGCAGATATAAGGGCGAAGACGGGGTCGCCAAGGAGCAGTTGGTGCTGCCAAAAAAACATCGTACCCTAGTGGTGCAACTGGCTCACAACCATCCTTGCGGCGGGCATATGGCTTCCCTCAAGACCCAGCAAAACCTGTTGAAACGTTTCTACTGGCCGGGCATTTATGGAGAAGTGGCCCAATTCTGTAAAACCTGCCCTACATGTCAGTTGACCAGCGGTGTCCTACCAGCAAAGGCGCCGCTACAGAAAATGCCTCTCATAACGGTTCCTTTCCAGAGGATCGGTATGGACATCGTCGGTCCTTTGGAACCCGCTAGCAGGGGGTACAAATATCTGTTAGTGATCGTCAACTACGCCACCCGATACCCGGAAGCATTTCCATTAAAAGGGACATCGGCCAGGGTTCTGTGCGACCAGCTTATCCCGTTTTTTGCTCGGGTGGGGCTGCCCTCGGAAGTAATCACGGACCAAGGCACGAATTTCATGTCTGTCCTCCTAAGGCAGGTATGCGAACGACTCCAGATCAAACAACTAAGGACCTCGGTATACCATCCCCAGACAGATGGGCTGGTCGAACGTTATAACCAGACCATCAAGAAAATGCTGAGGAGAGTGACGGGACCAGACGCCAAGAATTGGGATCGGGTGTTGCCTCTGGTATTAATGGTGTTAAGGGACACACCACAATCGTCCACTGGTTTCTCCCCTTTCGAACTCCTATTCGGAAGGCAACCCAGGACAATATTGGATCTGGTGAAGGAGGAATGGGAAGCCAGCGAGGAGATGTCACTCACGGAATACACAGAGGAGCTAAAAACCCATTTAACGGCTCTACGCGCCTTGGCCGAAGCCAACCTCGACCAGGCTCGATCATCCCAAGAAAAGAACTACAATATGGGAAGTCGGATGAGAACTTTCAAACCTGGGGACAGAGTACTGGTACTCTTACCTACCTCTGCCCACAAGTTATTGGCCAGATGGCGAGGTCCATACGAGATCACCGACGTACTCAGCCCAGTCACATATCGGGTGCATCAACCTGACAGGACCACCACCGACAAGGTATACCATGTCAACTTGTTAAAAGAGTGGAACGAACCAAGTATGAGTGCGTTCGCAGAACCCGAGGAACCAGGTTCAGAGGAAACCGTGAACACCGTTCCCGATACCCTCGGAGCCATCAATTGGGGCGACATCGTCTCTCCAGACATGAAAGCAGACGTCATGGACAAATTATCTCCCTACGCCGATGCCTTTTCTACGTTGCCCGGTCGCACCAGTCTGTTAGAACACGGGATCAACACAGAGCCCGGAAAGACTATAAGGCTTAGGCCCTATCGGATCCCCGAAGCCAGACGACGGATCATCACGGCCGAAGTGGACGAAATGCTGCGGATGGACATCATAGAGCAATCCAACAGCGTATGGTCCTCCCCCATAGTGCTAGTACCCAAGCCGGACGGATCCACACGCTTCTGTATGGACTACAGACAACTGAACTCTATTTCTCAGTACGAAGCGTATCCGATGCCACGCATGGACGAGCTCTTGGAAGGCCTCGGAGCGGCCCTGTTTCTAAGCACTTTAGATCTAACCAAGGGATATTGGCAAATTCCCTTGCGCTCCCAGGACAAGGAGAAAACCGCCTTTTCCACGCCGAAGGGACTGTATCATTACAAGGTCCTACCCTTTGGACTACACGGCGCCCCCGCCACGTTCCAAAGGCTAATGGATATCATCCTACGACCACATGACGGGTATGCGGCAGCTTATTTGGACGACATTGTGGTTTACAGCGAATCCTGGGAAGCTCATCTGAATCATCTGAAAGCGGTGGTGACCGATCTGCACAATGCGGGTTTACATATAAACCCAAAGAAAAGCACGATCGGAACTCGCGAAACCAAGTATCTGGGACATATAGTAGGTGGGGGTGTCCTGAAACCGCAACTGTCCAAGACTCAGGCGATACTTGACATTCCGACTCCCACCAATAGGAAGCAGATCCGGGCTTTCTTGGGGCTCGTTGGGTATTACAGGAGGTTCATACCTGACTTTTCTTCTCTGGCTGCCCCCTTGACCGATGCTTTGAGGCTCAAGGGTGCTCCAAACCTGACTAACAACAAGGACGCCTTGGCCGCCATCGAACACCTGAAACTTAGGATTTCTTCAAACCCTGTTCTTTGTTGTCCAGACTTCCAACGACCCTTCTATCTACAAACGGACGCCTCAAACCAGGGTTTGGGGGCTGTGCTCTCGCAGGACCAGGGGGGTGATCTGCGTCCTGTATGCTTCATCAGCTGGAAACTGCTGCCACATGAGGCTGCATACTCCACTATAGAGAAGGAATGTCTGGCGATCAAATGGGCCGTCGACTCCCTCAGATACTACCTGTTGGGTCGCCGGTTCACCTTGTACACGGACCATGCTCCCTTGCAATGGCTTGCGCAGCATAAAGACACTAATCAGAGGGTGCTCCGCTGGTTTTTGTCTCTGCAACCTTTTGACTTCCTCACGCTTCACAAACCGGCCCGGTTCCAGATGGTGGCTGATTACCTGTCTAGGTGCGCTTCCCGGCCCGATCGGCCTGGGACTGGGGTGGGTATGTGTCGGGATGCGCATTGGCCCCCGCAGGGGGTGATGGGCGCACCTGGGTCTGGGGGCACCAGGAGCGGACCGACCGCTCCTCTCGCGGCGGTCGCCTGCGCCGGCAGCGGGGAAGCCCGAGCCGATGCTCGGCGACGCGGCGTGTCACCGTTGCACTTACCTGCCGGAGGGCGGGCCCTTGCTCGGGGACGCGGCGCGTCGCTGCCGCATTCGCCCGTGGGAGATCCCAGGCCTAGGGACGGGAGGGGAACGGAGACCCTCCCTGACAAGGAAGGGGGGCGATCAGCCCTTCAGCGAGCCGCGGATCGCGGCTGGAAGACGCCTGGAGCCAGGGCCCACCCATACCCAACGCGACCATATTTTGGGTCACGTGATTGCCTCAACAGTTCCCAGCGGATTGGAGGGAATCATGCAGGCACGGCAGCCTTTATGGGAGGCGGGTCAATCCGGCAGCAGCCAATAGGATGCCGGCTGGTCAGGGCTGATGGCAATTGGTGGGGGCTTGATGCTAAGGTAGCCCATAAAAGCCTGCCAAAAGAAACTGACGAGGTTCTCTCATTTTGCAGGGAAGGAACGAAGAGGAGGAACGAAGGCCAGAGTGGTGGGCCTATCCAGACACCACGATATAGAATAATCTTGAGGACTGCCTCACCATATTCTGAAGGGATCAAACCCTGGTGAAGTGAACCAGAGGACATTATGTTTTGATTTGTTAAGGACCCTTTATCCAGTTGGAATAAATATAATTCTCAGCACCTGCCTGTCTCCTGAAGGTTATTTCCCACAAGGGCCGAATATGATGTCCTATATAAAGCTGTTGTACATGGGACTGTCGGCAAGGGTGCTAGTCAACTCCGTCCCCTCCTCCCCCTTTGAATTACACAGGGGTACCCGACAGGGCTGCCCATTCTCCCCCATCCTCTTTGCGCTTGCCATTGAACCCATGGCCGATCATGTCAGGGATCGACATACTCGTAAGTGCGTTCGTTTGCAGGATACACCGGAAATCATCTCATTGTACGCGGATGACGTCCTCCTCTACATCAGACAACCTTCCACATACTTGGACCCCATAATTCGAGAAATAACAAAAATAGGCACATACTCGGGCTTCACCATAAACTACTCTAAATCCGAAATCTTCCCTCTCACTAAAACAACCCAGCAACCGTCCTGCGAATTCCCCCTACGCTGATCCCCGGGCGGAATCAAGTACCTCAGGGTGTAGGTGTCACTGGCTAAAGTTTCCTTGCTGGCAGACAATTACGAAGCAACGGCACAGCTCATCGAATCCAAGATGCTCAAGTGGCGCAATCTCCCTCTATCCCTTGTGGGCAGACTCTCCCTAATAAAAATGATTGCGGTCCCCAAGCTTCTCTATATATTTGCGAATGTGCCAGTGTGGCCAGGCAAGCAGTATTTCAAGAGGCTGCACACAGCGTTTGCTCAATTTCTCTGGCACTCCGGGGCGGTCCGCAAAAAGTGGCAACATATGACCCTGCCTTATGAAAAAGGGGGCTTTAATGCCCCTGATCTAACTTCATACTGGAACGCTGCACAGGCTCAACATGCTACCCATTGGTACACACACCCAAATCCGCCCCCAGATGTTAAATTGGAGAAAATGGCGGGGGACGGCACCCACATCATGACCTTACTCCTACACTATGGATTTCGTGCGGATGCCCCATTAGACCCGGAGGCTACCACAATCAGGGCATGGAATAATATCCTTCCCTCCAGTCAAGAGCAGCGTCCGTATTATAAGTGGCTCCCCTTATGGCAATTTCCCGGCCTCACCCCTACACACAATCCACATCTCTCTCAGCGTTGGGAAAGCCTGGGATATCGGGCCCTGACTGACCTTTATCCTGATGGTTCATTTATTACCCCCCGAACATTGCGCCCCGGCCACCCCAGCTCTGCGCTTGACTTGTTGCAATACTAAAGGCTGAGAGCAGCGTTACGGGCAATGTGGCCCTCGTTCCCAGAGGAACCTCCAGACTCACCTGAACTCCAATACATAGCAAACTCCACAGGCTGTAGGGGCATAATATCCTCCCTGTACAAAATACAGATGAGCAAACTAGAGAATATGTCCCCGGAACCACGTGAAGCATGGGCCAGGGAGCTCGAAACGGAGATCACTGACGAAATGTGGGGCAAAATGTGTGAACACACGCGCAAGGTCTCACTTAGCCCCAGGTTCCGCTGCATACAATACAAACTTCTCAATAGGCTTTACTACACGCCGTACAGAGTTGCAAAATTCACGCTCACCTCGGCACATACATGCCCGAAATGCAAATCGAACGAGGCAGATCATGTTCATATGTTTTGGTCCTGTGCTGCGCTGAACACGCTTTGGGTGGAGGTGATGGAGGCGCTCTCGGAGATAATTGGCTCCCCAGTGGAGATGGACCCATTAGCCTTGCTGTTTGGTATTTGGACTGGAGAAAATGTAAGGAAAATGTCAGAATTCTTGAATGTAAGTGCTATTGTTGCCAAAAGATGTATATTACAATGCTGGAAGTGCCGCACCCCCCCTCCCTCAGCATGTGGTTGAGGGCCCTCACGTGGGTACAAACTTGCGAGGAGGAGTACATCGGATCCTTGCCCATGCCTTCCGCCCCAGAAATGTGTGGTCGGAATTTTGCAGTTATCTGAATAACAAATACGAGGTCGAGTGGACCTCCGCCCCCTCACCAGCCCAGCCGGACTCATCCTGATGTACGACCCATACGTGCTATTCCACAATGTCCACCCCCTCTAAGATGTGCTGTTGATAATAGCTGTGATGCAATGCGTATACGTGCTGTTATGTTGTTTGCTTGTTTACATGCTATCTGTGCTGTACCTGTCTTAACCTCCTGCCAATAAACAAAAGTAAAAAAAAAAAAAAGTGTGGCGAAAACATTAGCTTGATCATCTCTCTCCATACAATGCTTAGCCCATGCAATCAAATCATGTTTCTTCTCTGGCAGTACAGTATTGCGAGTGACAACCCTTGGCCCCGCACCCTGATCGACTACAAGCGGGACAAGACCACTTGGAAGAGGGGTAGCAGGCAAATTCAATGGAGGTACTGTTACTGGTGCAATAGGAAGGGGTGGAGGAATAGGTGGAGGAACAGTAATTGGAGGAACATTAGGAGGAGCAGGAACAACAGGAACAACAGCAGGAAGAGCAGGAATAACAGGAGGAAGAGGCAAAGCAGCAGGAAGAGGAACATATGGAGGTGGCGCAGAGGCACCAGGCCTTCGTTCATTTAACAATTTGTCGATGAATTCATCGGAAACATGAAGATCTTTAGAAGGATAGATTTTCTGAATTCCAAGTGAGAAAGCCCTATCCATATTCCTAGTCGACTCAGAATGTTTATCTTGTTCATACAATAATGCTTTTTCGGTGTTCGTTTTATGACGGCGCACTTGTTTTTCTCTACTCTTAAGCTGTTGCAACGCTTCTTTTTTCCAATTCTGCAAGACATCGAATGCTGCAGGTCTAGCCTTTTTCTTTAATAGAATCGACTCTAAATACTCAATACGAGGGATTTCAAAACTACCATTGATTGGCCACTGAAGCTTGGAGGCATGTCTGGTTTGTCTGTGCCAAATATCATTAAACACTATACTTCCAATGCCATGCTTACAGTACATAGTACACGCCGGCGACCTCTCCTGTGGTGCTGGACGGCTAAATTCCAAAGATTGTCTATCGCTGCGGAATAACGCCCTGAAGCAGGTAGACAATTTCCCAGGCATATCAAATTATTGGTGTTACCTTGTCAATAATTGTGTCTGCAGATACAATGCGCCAAAATCAAATTATCAGGATTATTTAAGAGTCGGGTCACGACTCACCTGATCTAAGGAGGTCCGATCGGATTACAAAGAATGTCACCTAACTAATCTTACCTCGTGTTTGGTGATTTCGGCAAATCAGCCCGCCTCGATAAGTGGATCCTCATCAAGATGCCGTCTCGGACCACAAGCTAATCGTCCAGGGATCGGGTCGTGCAGCGCTGCTGAGGTGTCGCGTCTCGTTCAGAAGGGGCCCCTTATTTTGTCACACCGTCCGATCCCGGTCCGATAGCAAGTGTCAATCTTCGACAATCCGGCATCAATCTTGAGGGTCCCTCGGGCGGCAACTGTGAAAACAAAATCAAAATATCGAGGCTGAGTACCCCAAAAGGAAGTACACCGAACACGGGTTACAAAGGAACATACAAAGAACTTTATTTTACACTGAACAGTTTTCCAAGAAAAGTAACAGATAGCTATCGGCCCTCAGTACAAAACAATGAAATCCAGCGTGGTTCAGTGTGCTTAGTGAGAGACGCTGTACATTAGAATTCGTTGCTCTTTTATACCATTTGTGAACATGATGTCCAACCGTACTTCGGGTTAATATTCCTCTAATACATTACTGATCTAGGGTTCATGCCGAGTTTGCATATCCACATGCAACTAGTTTGACTTTAATACATACGTCAACAAGCCTAAACGGAAACTGTGTATTTTGGGATTTCCCATGCAGTTCTTCTCAAACATAAATACAATGTAGTTAAACAAGTATTCTTAGTTCAGTATTTGGATACATTGTTCTTAACATATGCTTGTGGATTAGTTTCATTGCACGAGTAATCCTTTACACACAGGTCAGCGAAGGACAAGGTCTCAGTTCACGACCCCAACAAGTGGCCTGCAGGCAAGTTACATATTAATTACACACAGAGGTCAAGACGGCCATGTTGTATTTCGGAATGACATCGTCCACCATTTTAACTCACAGGGTGACTTTACAGAGGGAACCTAATATGGCGGATTGACCTATATTGGCGGTTTACATTGATTCTAAGGTCAGGACCTTGCAACACGGATTTCTTCTCAAGTGGCTTATAAGCAGCTTGGCGTAGGCCAATATACACATATTTGTTTGTTGCAATAGGAGGCACGATATAATTTCCCATTTGACAGCTTGGCCTCCCAAAGTTCAATCATTCCTCTGGTTTTCAATTAAATTTGCGTCACTCGTCACATACGTTTCACACACTGTTCTCTTTAGATTTCTTCCTGCAATGTTGCTGCTCGCAATTTTGGTTCTAACAAAGGCTGATTTGGTATCAGTCTCTCCGACTCACCGGCTGTGCTGTCTTTACTGGCGCGGCTTTGTTGTAGAAGCCAAGGACAGTACCATGGCAGCAAACCCGCCTCCCGGCCTTGGTTATCGACACGTTTGAACACCGGGTACCTCCGACACACAATGCAGGTTTGTTCAGCTTTAGTTCCTGGTCTTAGGTTTCTTACTTTCCAAGGTTCACGAAAGTAATGGTCTGAAAAGGTCAAAGGCACTTTCCTCCTTGCAACCCTCTCTGGTCTTGCCGTCTTTCTCCTCGTATTAAACTGCCATCTTGGAACTGCTGTTTCCTTGTGAGCTTTGCCTTGCTAAGAGTGTGCTTTCATGCTCTGCCTTTTATCCATGTGGGGAAGTGTGATTGAAGTCAGGTGTGTGTAATGATCAGTAATTGCCTGACGTTGCCTGACCATTGTATTGGGGCATATCAGGTATACAGCTCTGGTGTTAGTGCCTTTTTGCTCCTGGTGCAATGTCTGTGAGAAAGTGTTTGTTTTGGGAAAGGGGGGATTGAGTTCCTAGGTATCCTACCTGGTAGGATGGGGAAAAGGTGTTACAGGGAAGGGGATACCGCGTCTCAGCATCCGGTGTCCCACTTCCACTCCCCGAAGACACCTCATCCAGGTGATCCTCCCACACTGATCACCCCCAGGAACTGGATCCAAAAGAGATTGCCGTATCCTGGCCACCTGGATGACAAATCCCCGGGGTCCAACGGGTGAGACACTTTCAGGTTTCTCACACCGCCCTGTCGAGGATTTTGAGGAGAAAGTAGTGTTAGTAGTGATGGGCCAGTCAGTGTTGCGTGAGGTTGTATCGAGGGAGGGTTTTTTTAGGAACGGGAGGACCAAGGCTTCCTTTAGGCAAGCTGTAACCAGCCCGGAGGTGAAGGAATCGTTAATGAAAGCCATGATGAAGGGTGCTAATGTTTCAGCACAGTCTTTGATTAGGGGGGCTGGGCATACATCGCGTTTACAATGTGCGGGCATGAGGCTTAGGCGAATTCACAGCTATTCCTGTGTGGCAATTTTGTTGAAGGTGAACAGGGGAACTGCAGGCTTGTTTAGGATGGGGGCATAGGAAAGCCTGTGCAGATAAGCGAGGCTGGATGGTTTGGCAGAGATTTTCTTTTGTAACATGCACATTTTTAGCAGCATGGTCCCCTGCCCCCTGGATACTGTTGCACCAGGCATTATCTTTGGTTAGGGTGGAGGCTTAGGGCATAGGCGATTCAAGTTCTCTAAGAATGGCAAAGAGTTCTTTTGAGTTAGAGTTGGCTTTGGCAATCCTGGTGTTGAAGGTGCTGGCTTTAGCTTGGATAATTGCTTGCTTGTATTGTTTGGACAAGTTTGAGAATTGCAGTTTGGTGTGTTCTTTAGGGTTTTTATTCCAGCAAGTTTCCGCAAGTCTTTTTTCAGTTCTGAGGGACTAGATTGGAGGTATACCAGGAATTCGAGAGAATAATGGGTTTGGATTTTTTTAGTACTAGCGGAACAATGGAATCAATGGCATTAGTCAACAAGTCTGCTAAGTACGTGGGGTCCGTCGAATCCAAGTGGTCATGATTAAGAGCATCGAGACAGGGGGAGAGGTTTTCTTTGGTGAGTCTCTTGGAACAATGAGCTAGGGAGGGTAAGAGCGAAGTGGTGGAGGGTTTAACGTGTGGACCACAGGGAAGCACGAAAGAGATGTTATGATGGTCATATCAGGGACAAGGTGGGTTAGCTTTGATAGAAATATGGCAGTTGTTGTTGGCTATCCAGTCAAGTGATCGCCCTTTGATGTGTGTAGGGTTGCAAATACATTGTACAAAGCCGAGTAAGGTGAGGGCATCGGATATGGAGCAAGCTGGTAGGTCAGATGGGTCGTTAAGGCCAAGGTTAAGATCACCCAGTAGTAGCACTTGTGACAAGATTTTAGCATTGTCACATAAGATAAGAAGTATGTCCTCCTCAAAAGAGAGGACAGGGCCGGGAGGGCGGTAGGCGATGTGTGCGAGGATGGTGTTTGTAGGGAACGTGGAGAGTTTGATGGAGAGGATGTTGCAATTGTTGTTAAGTGTGGATTGGATTTGTCTGGCCATCAGGTGGTCCTTGGTAATGAAGGCGACGCCGTCTCCTCTGGCATTGGATCTATCACTCCTGAGGACAGTGTAGCCTGTGGGGATAGCAAGGGAGAGGGTAGGTTCCGGAGGCCGTCTTGAGGCATGTTTACGTGACTGCTAGGGCATCAAGGTTGTTGGTAGTCAAGAGATCATGGATGTCTAAAGCATGGGTAGGAAGAGCGCGCGTGTTGATCAAGGCTAGGTTGAGTCAGGGACTGGTAGGGGAGGTTGCAGTTGTGGGCCTTTTATTACATTTCGGTTGTACCATAGAGATGGATGGCTGGGCAAGAGGAGACGGTACATATACAGGATTTGAAACAACATTACATTTCAGATTGGCATTGGAAGACTGGGCATGAGGAGGCAGTACACATAAAGTGTTTGAAGCAACAGCAGCATCACGTTTCGGATTTACATTGGAGGGCAGGGTGAGAAAAGGCTGCACACATGTATTGCTGCAAGATGTAGCATCTGATCTGCAAGGCGCATACAACATCTTGATGATGGGGATGAAGTGTGCATGAGTCTTGGTAGTGTCTATAGATTTTGTGATCACTGTGGAAGCTCAGTGAGGTGCGTGGCTGGAGGGGCCAGAAGCAGAACTTGCAGTCGGGACAGCTGAGGGGCTGGCGAGGAGAGAACTCCGGGTTGTAGTGGCATGGGCAGGAACTTAGAGTACAGGCCTCGGTGGTATCAGACGATGACTTCCAAGGAGTTATTGGACAAATATGGTGGATAAGTAGTGTTGAGGGCGTGCAGAGAGATTGTGCCCCGATCTCGATCCTAAACGCTTATTGCGGCAAGTGTTGACAGTGGTTTTACAGCATAGTGCGTTAGAGAAGCCGCCGGCTTATAAGCGTTTAGGATTTCTCAAATGGAAACTATTTCATCCTAATAGATGTCCAGTACCATCTGTTTCTTAAATTGGAATCGCTATCACTTGTGTAAATAGCAACATAGGGAGCCAAATAGGCAAGAACTGGCATCCCTGTTTTGAAAGGCCCAATTCACCAATGTCTCTCAATATATGTTTAGTACTATTTGTCCCTTAAAATTGGAATTGGCATTACCTGTATTTATATAGTACATTTCGCAAGTCAAAACATGCTAGAAATGGCATCCATCTTTGGAACGTGGAGTTTACAAACCAGCCACTATAGTATCTACATATAATTTCTGGCAAAATCATCCCAGCAAACAGGCACAGTAGTGCCCGTATCCCCGCCAACTTTAGCTCCAGATTACTATGTTTTTCTAATCATCAAATTGTAATTCAAGAACATACTCTGCAAACGATTAAAATAGCGTCTAAATGTTTTCCCTCGGAATACAGATTCACCACATAATCAAGTCAAGGAGAGGAACTTCTTACTGTCAAATACGGAACTTCTTACTGCGGACGTATAAGAACCAATTGAAGTGAGTACTTACATTCTTTACTACCTAGGAGACACTTACCTTAAGCAAATCCATATCGAACTTTGTTTTATAACCTTGCTTTACAGGGCAATCTCCTTATTGGATAAACAATCAAAACATCAGTAACTTACAGAAGAAAGACTGTCAAAGCATCAAAACAAGGATCCATGTATTCATTTCTAGTTCTACTAACAATCTTACCTCCTGAAGAACCACTCATAAACCAGAGTGGGGAAACACGTGTTGAGGACTGGTAATAATAACTATACAACAAGGATAATTAGTGAAATCTCCAACTATATCATCAAGGACACTATCAAAGGATTGGACAAAAACACCTCGACAACAAAGATAAAACTGATTTATTTTGAAGCAGTATCTTCGTGAAAATCAACATTCAACAATCACAACATAACCATTGGATAAAAAGAGCGAAAAGGTGTACAAATCCCATCAAGTGACCACAAATTAACAATCTAATAGAAGGACACCATTGATACTTAAAATTGTACAGTCAAATACAGCATCTCGTCCATTACACAGAAACAAATTATCCTCAAAATTGGGAAACCATCAAATCAATGGCAGCCAGGTTCTTTGCACCATGTTTGGACTCTTAATAGAAAGTCAAACTTTTTGGCAAATAGTGAAGTATAACTATTTTGCCACAAACAAATAAGTTTGTATTTATATATTTTTTTCTCTTTCGCCTTTTCAAGGAATACCTTAATAAACCTTTGAAATATCATAAATTTGAATTGTTTTCATTTCAGGAGGAGCGCAACCTAGGGACAATACTTCCTCTTCTTTGAATATTCAATGATCTACACAGCCAAACCTAGGGTGGCACATGGTGGTAAGGCGATCTTCTTTACCTCTCCTGATGCTGCTGAGCATTTCGCACTGGGCCTCCCAGATCCGGGCGGATCACCTCGCCGCCCACCAATCTGATCCCTTCCTCCGTTGCTTCACTCAAAGAGACCTTGCAGTAACCTTGCTACTATCATCCTCACAATCTTCAGATGACTTTGAAAATATGGCACAGATTGTGAGAATAGCCTTCCGCCGCAAGGAGTAATCTAGCCACCGACGGCACCTCGTATTCCGCAGCTACTGCAGTCCCTGTTTGGTATTGTTTGATGAGGGTTGTTGTGTGGGGGGTGTAGACTAGGATGCCGGTAGGTTTGAGTTTCTGGTGTGGGTGGGGCGGGGTGGCTATCAACAATGGTTGGGGTTACAAGGAGTTAAACTATTGGGTTTATAGGTTTGTTGCGGGGGGAGGTATGGGTGCAGCACATAGGAGCAACTCAGTTAACAATGAGTCCTGGCATCATTATACGCCTCTACAGGGCCACCTCTTTGAGGCATTGAGGGACTGCTACCATAGCTCATACCATGATGTAACCTGATTCTGGCGTTAGCCTGCCCAGGGTGACAGCCGTAATGACATGGAATATATGGGGGTTCACCAACCAGAAAAAGGCCTGCCTGATAACAAACTACATTAAGATTCAGGGAGTTAATATACTTTGCCTCCAGGAAACACACTTGCCACGGGATGGGGCTCTTCCTAATGTAGCTGGCTGGGGTGTACACAGATACTGTTCCTCCTACACTTCACACTCCCGGCGGGTGGCAACGTATATACATCGCTCACTGGAGTTCAAACCCCACGAACAAGTAAGGGAGGATGAAAGGCGTTATATCCTGCTGGCAGGCGAGATAGCTGGACTGAAGATTCTCCTGACGAACATTTAAGCTCCAAACACTGACTCTCCAGAATTCCTCCGGCAGTGTGCCAACCACCTCTATAGATTCCCTGACTACGAGGTAGTGTGGCTGGGGGACTTTAAATTGGCCATTAACCTGGGTCTGGACAGATCGACCACAATACAACACACCCTCCCTCGGGTTGCCCAGAAATGGACTGCCATTGCGGAATACCATGTACTGTATGATGCATGGTGGGTATCAGGTAATATTATCCCCATATATATGGTCGCCGTAAATAATATTGCTGGGAAAAGGTTGTGGCGATATTATATGGGTGACCATATATATGGGGACAGGGGCAAAAAAAAAAAATTACATTTAAAAAAATTGGGGGTTGCGGGGGTATCCCCCGCATGTTCCATGCAATAATGTCGCCACAAAAAACGCCATTTTTCGGTGATATTTTTGCATGGCGAGATTTTTGTGGCAACATTATTACATGGAACCGCATGGTGCATGACACATCCCACCAGTAGAGAATACTCCTTCTACTCTAGTGTGCATGGCAGTTCCTCCAGAATAGATTATGTGATGATGTCAGCGGCTCTGGCTAGGAACATTATTGAAGCCAAGATACTCCTCCAAACTCTTTCGGATCACTCCCCGGTGCTAATATGTATCTCAGGACCGACCAAACCCCCGAAACAACTACATTGGCACTTCAGGGCTAGCGCTCTAGAAGACATAGCATTCCAAGCAGAAATTGCACACTACATGCAGACCTTCTTTCAAGCTAATGTGGGCTCTGTTCCTGACCCTGGGCTGGGATGGGAGGCCTTCAAGGTATACATCAGGGTCTGCTGCACTTCCAAAGAGGGAGGCGTCCTGAAGGCACTCCGTAGGTCTATGTCTACGTTAGAGACTGAAATTAAAGATCTAGAAATGCAACTAGGAAGTCACGCGTCTCCAACTGTAAAGGCCAAACTGTGGGTTAAAAAAGACGAGATGGGCCTGTTGGCAACCAGGTAGGAAAGGTTTATCGGAGACCCCATAGCCGCAACGGCATATGGTGAGGGTGACTACCCCAGCAGCACCCTCTCCTGGGCTATTAAACGGGAGTGACAACTGGACACTATCGTCGAAATAGAGGACTCTACAGGGACCCTCAGCAAGGACGTCAAGAGGATAAATGGTGATTTCTGTGACTTCTTTGAATGCCTGTACACCTCCCGGGCAAACACTGGTCATGACTCTATAGCACAATACCTGGATATAGTAGTGCTGGGATGATTGTAAGGTGTGCAGGGGACGGGAGTGTCTTTAAGTTTAGACACTTTTTGTTTTATGATTAGACCCAACTCAGGGTGAGGATCTGAACGCTCCTCTCTCGGACGGTGAGATCCGCAACGCGATCCTCTCCTTCCCCAATGGGAAGGCCCCAGGCCTGAACGGGGTAACTGCCGAATTTTATAAAGCATATGTGGAAACCCTGCTACCACACCTACGGGATATGTATGAGGCAGCCAGATTTCATCCCAGAGTCCACCAGAACTGCCTTTGTGACCGTGCTGCTTAAAACAGATAATGACCCCTCAAAATGCACCTCCTATAGACCACTAAAACTAATCAATACAGATAACAAAATCATAGCTAAAATACTTGCAGACCGAGTGCTGCTGTATGTGCAGGCGCTGGTCCTCCCAGACCAGGCAGGCTTCATCCCAGGGAGGTCTACCCAGAACAATCTGGACGGCTGTTTACGCTTGTGCACAACGTTAATCCTGAGGTCCCGATCGTAGTGGCCGCTCTGGACGCGGAGAAGGCTTCCGACTCCGTTGAATGGCCATTCCTGTTCGAGGTTCTCCACCGCTCTGGTCTGGTTCACACTTTTCTGCAATGGATCCAACTGCTGGACACGGCACCTAGAGCGGCAATATATAATAACGGAATGACCTCCGAAGTTATCTACCCAATACGAGGGACAAGACAATGCTGCCCTCTTTCCTCAATCCTATTTGCTCAGGCCGTGGAACCACTGGCGTGCTGCATACGTGAGTATCACTCCCACCGGGGCATCAAAATCTCTCTTTCATCTCCCTATACGCAGACGATGTACTATTATATGTGAAACTCCCCGGACAGAATCTGCATCCGCTGGTCCAGGAAATAAGTAGGTTCGGGAGCCTCTCTGGGCTGCGGATAAACTGGTCCAAATCAGAAGTGCTTCTATTTACTCCAGTGGTACGGCAGTCAGATATAGGGGAGGAATTCAGATGGTGCCCACAAGAGTATACGGTATCTGTGAATCGACATGACCCCATCTGCGGGAGACCTATACAGGGAAAATGATGTGAAAATTCTTGAGATACTAGAACAGAGAGTTGGATCGTGGACGCTTCTACTCATCTCCCAAGCCGCCCGGATATCCCTCGCTAAAATTATGATTCTCCCCAAACTAAAATACATGTTCAATAATGTGCCCACATGGCCCCCTGCGAGCTACTGGACCTGTCTAAAAGGCTTTATGGTCCGACTTGCCTGGGCGGGTAAACAAGCAAGGGTCTCATAGGACACCCTGGCACTCCCATATGAGCGGGCGGGATGGAGTACCCGGATTTGTATATCTATTTCCTGCAGCACAAATACAGTACTCCATCTGGTGGTGGTCTCCTACTGCAGAACTCCTGCATACGCAACTAGAAAGAGTAATAACTCACCCGAACGACTTGAAAAGGCTGCTGTGGGGAAACTCAGGAAGAACGGGGCGACTGGCGATCCAACCAGTAGAAATTACATGTAAAGCCTAGGCCCAGGTGAGCAAGCTGACGGGAGAAAAAGTGTTATTCCCCCAAACTACCCATGTTTAAAAGTCCAGGGTGTTCCTATCACCCACGAAAAAATATTGCAGTCCCACTTTGACAGTCTGGGGATCGTGACTGGGGGATCTGGTACAGGACGGGGAATTCATCACATGGGACACCTTAAAAACTAGGGGAGTGCACGGCGGTGACTATGCTGTTATGCTTCCGACTACTTGAGGCCCTAAAATCCAAATAGCCAGATTTCCTACAACCCCGTACCCCTTCCACGATATTGCAAAATGTCATTACTCCACTATCTACTAGAATATTGCTCTCTTTCATATACAAGATGATCAGGACAAAGAAGGAAAGTAAAGGGGGAACTGTAGAATTAGGTGGGAGCTGACGCTAGGGAAGACACTAATGGAAGAACAATGGAAGTCAGTTTGCATGCAAACCCGGTACCTGTCCCTGAATAACCGGTTCCGTTTGATTCCTTTCAAGTTTCTACATCAGGTTTACTACTCGCCTGCTCGACTACATCAGATTTTCCCAGATAGGCCCTCCCTCTGTATAATATGTGGCACAGACCAGGCTGATTTCCTTCACTTTGCTTGGACCTGCCCAGATATCAGATCATTCTGGGAGAAGATCCAAGAAGCTATGTCTCAAATGTTAGTAACCCAGAAACAATATCCTCCAGAGCTGTGGTTACTAACAATGATAGAGGGAAGTACCCGCGTGGAGAGGAAACTACTGGGAATGGCATCTGTGACAGAGCTACATGTTTTCAGAGGTGGCTGAATATTATGAGTTTATGTGAGAAGAGAGAATTACAATATGCAGCACAATTGCCAGGTACCATCAGATCAAAGGAGAACTGGGGGCTCTTTACAAACTACAAGTTCCGTAAGGATGCAGAACTTACCCATCCCAGTTGGAAGCCCCGGAGCCGGGAGACCTCTCTTCCCATGAGTCTATATTGAACTATGAACAATCTGGCCCCCACACACTGGTATCAACGAACCAGGGACCCTGGGGCCCTGTGTGGGCCAGGTCAAGTCGTCACAAGTACATGGTGGAGTCGTACTCATTGTCGATATGTATATTAATGTCTCTCTGATGGATCTCTGAGTTAAATGCTGTCGTGCCAATTGCCAATTGCTACAAGGTTAAATTATACTTGGCTGCAAAGTTTAAGGGGTGGAGGGTGAGGGAATAATCACTGTATTGGTGGTATTGTCATTGTTAATTGTGTTATGAAACTAATAAAGAAAGGTTTTTTAAAAAGAAAGGGATGTGAATCCCATAGCAAAAGTAAACATTGAGAAACCAAGGGAATTGACTGCCGTTAAAGTCCAGGAAGATGCAAGCCCGGCTGAGGGAGATCCAAGGGGTGAGCCAACACCCTGTTTTGAACTTTAGAATACAATTGAGAAGGGTCAGCTCAGAAGAGGGGGACCCAGGGGTGAAGCCGTCACCCCAACAGAATTATGAAGTACGACGCAAAAAGGCTCAGCCTAGAAGAGGGATACCCAGGGGTGAAACCATCACCCATATGGAGCTTTGGAAACGAACTTTCATTTGTAAAAGGAACTTTTGTTTTTGATAATCTGAACACGTCAGGCCCGAAGGCAAGAGACTTGCTAAGGAAACTAGACCTGGCCATTGACGGTCCTGAGAACTGTTATTGGAACTGTCATCTTGTGCTAGAGAAGCCCGAGACTGTACTGTGCTCCAAAAACTGCACCTTACCCTGTGCTCAAAACTTGGGGAAGAGAGACCCAGGCTGCCGTCTCCTGACTTATCATTTGAGAACACTCCTTTCTTTTCCTAGAAACTTAACCCCACACCCTTTTGTATTTAGCGTAAGGAATTGGCAATCGGTTATCTTAGTACAGGCCCTTTTATTTGACACAACACAACTAGGACTGCCTTATTTTTCATTTGATGGTTGACACCCGTCCCCATCTTAGATTTAGGTTTAGGTTAGGCGTTTTTCCAACCCGCATACCACTTTTTCATTGTTCAATAAAAACCTTTGAACTGCGATCACTTGTGTCGGTCTTACTAGTTGTCACCATTAGATCCTCACACCAGGGAAAGGCCATTGCTATTGGATTCTGACCCTAGGGGTGGACGAGCGAGGGAGTACCACCTGGGTGGAGTGTCCTTGGGGATTGGGAGTGAGGGACCTCTAGGCGAGACATGGTATCCCCCTTGACAACCAGCCTAACCCTCCCCCGACCTTTATGGGTCATTATCGAGCTGTTCCCATTCATTCCCCTTTTGGGGTACCTAACAGTACTGAGACAAAGAAGAGACAACTTAGGGCTATGAAAATTACACACTTTCCCCACTCTGGTACTGAGATGAGGAAGAAGCAACTAAGAGTAACAGACACCACTCACTCTCACCACTTTGGTACTGGGACCAAGAAGATGCATAAAGGTCAGGCATGTCATGGTAATCAGGGTCAGACAACCTACATTAATGGAATACACCTTCAGCCCATTGAAGGACCAAAGGTGTATAAAAGGCGGCCTGCATATGGAGAAAGCATCAGCGGAGAATGCAACAGCAGAGAGAGCCGAAGAAGAGTAAGCAGCCAGGGAAGGAGCCATGCAGGAGCACGAGCAGCCGAGCCACCAGGACACCTAGCAAGGTCACAAGAGTCCTGCTAGTTGCACTCTTCAGGAGGGAGAACCCTCAGGCAGGAAGGGGGGGCAGCAGGTGCTGTCAGAGAGGGGGGCAGAGCTGCGCACAAGAGCCAGCGAGTGCTGGATGAAGCACCCAGCGAAGGGCATTCCCACTCGGGGAGAAGACGTCAAAGGGAACTGCCGGGTCCAGACGTGTGTCGGGGATACTAGAGTTACCCGGGCACTCCAATGGATCGTGAATGGAGTAACGGTGCATGGAAGTAAGCAAAGTTACGGTTATTGAATACCGAATTGAATGAATCACGCAAAGTTGAACTTATTGAATACCAAATTGAATGAACTGAGGAAAGTTGAACGTATTAAATACTGAATTGAATAATGAAACAAGCAAAGTTATATTTATTAAAATACTGAATTGAAGGAAATTAGTCAAACCTGAATATATTAAATACTGATGTGAAAAGAAGGCAAAGACTATTCAGTTTGAATAGGGAGTTACGTGAAACAGCACAACTACTAATATTAAACCTCAAAGTGAATGCAAATAACCAACTTGATAAGATTGAACTTTGAATTGAAAGACAATTGGAAACCAAGGTGAAGGAAAGACCCTGGTTACAGAGTTGAAGAAAGAAAAGGGTGGATAAGCGCTTGTGGTGGAACTGCATTTAAGAAACCACTTGTTTGGTAAGGTTGTAGAATTGCATTTAAGACACCATTGGTTCAGCTGCAATATTGAATTACTCAAAGAGAGCTTGAAGTTCCTGGTTGCGTGACCTGTAATGGGTGGATTGTGTGATCCAACAACTGTGCCCAGACCAGAGAACTACTACTTGATGAAAAAAGAACTGTTGAAAGCGAATGGAAGGTTCCTGGTTGCATGACCTGTAATGGGTGGACCGTTTGATCTAGCAACTGCGCCAAGACCAGTGAACCCCTATATGCTAACAAGGAAGGTTGCTGTTGTGTAAAGAGGAAAACTACCACTGATGCATATAAGACTTGGGGAAGGGAACCCTGAGCTGTAAAGAACTATGGAAAACGAGTTTAAATATAAAGCTTCAAGATACTCCTTTTTGTGACTTCTTTTTTAATATTGATCTTGGGGAAGGGAACCCTGAGATGTGCTGCCCTGGAACCATATTGAACTTGGCCAAGGGCATCCTGACATTCACAAAGGTATGTGGAACTTTGTTCATTCAAATCCAGAACAAGGTAAATTGAATATTGTGATAAATTGGTTAACATTGACACTTGGGGAAAAGAGGATGAAGAGTAAGCCTGAGCTGGAAATAGCTCAATACTTTACTTTTGGAACACTTTAGTTTATGGTTGACATCCCTACACATTGTTTAGTCTTAGTTATGAGGGCAAGCAAAGGTTCTGGACACAGACAAACTTTTCAGTTGAACTTACTGACAGTTGAACTTACTGACAAATACTTTCCTTAGCTTCTTTAGGTAGGGAAATCTCACTGTAGCATAGGGCATTTTAGGCCTTATTCCATCCTGACATTTTCTTTAATAAAACCTCTTTTTATACGTTGAAGCGGTTGTCGGCATCTCCTTCCATGATGCCAACCTCACAATAGGCAAAGCACTTTCCTTTTCCATAAGAAAGGGGAGCCTCTTTGCCTCTTCTGTCTGTTTAACAGCTACCACTAGAATCTTCTTGGCTTCTAGACTGCTTCTCTCTATCAGCTTCAACAGTCTTCGGTTCACTGAATGTTTATTAGTTCTTTTAACAGGCACTCAGCTCCCTTACCCAGCTTTAAGCACACCTTTGTGTTTCCAGTAGTTACCCCAAAGTTGCATTGCCACACTTCCAGCCTTGGATAACCTTGTCACCCTTGAATCAGAGGACAATGGATTTATAACAGCTTCAACAACTTCAAAACATCAGTGTTTAGGCCTCACCTTAGAAAGGATGTGTCTACTGGCTTGGGTAATGCTTGTTCTTCTCGTGACTTCAGCAACTTCTACAACTACAAAGTATTTGTTCTGAAAGTTACAAGAGTCAGGTTTCACTAGAGAAAGGAAATTAGGTACACGCAACCACTCTTTGATGATGAATTTCAATGTAAAAACATGCGTGCCCTTTTATTCATATAGAGTTCTGCTTCAATGTGGATTGGGAATCACAATTAGTTACACGCAACCTTTCTTTGAAGTAAGTATTTTTGTAACAATTCGGGAAAGTCAGCTGCTACTTCTCGAGTGATTACCATTAACGTTCTCCCTCTTAATAGGAGGCACGCAAACACTCCGGTAATGGTTTTAATACAACAATGGAAATGAAAAGGCTTTCTTCAACTCGAACACTTTAACGGGATACAATTCCTTTGTTGCAAAGACTTGCCACAGCAAACAACAACTTTTACTCGCTCCACTTCTACACGAGTGTTAATTTAGCTGGTTACAGTTACTGACCAGCCGTTTCTTGTGAATTGGAGTACGGAGCTTCACTCACTAGCTCCAAAGTCACAGCGGTGGCGGGCTGCTTCCACTTCCTGACTTTCTTTCTTCTGCTACTACTGCTTCAGGCACTCTTGGGACCCACTCCCCTCCACAATACGGGTGCCTCCGATCTGGCCTCTACCTAAGAGAGTCGCCTTCTCTCCTGCTTCCCTCAGCTTGCTTCTGCACACGGGGCTCAGGTAGTTGCATGACCTCAGCTCTGCAGGTCCTTGGTTTCAGGTAAGCTGGCATCAAAGAACTGGACACAGTGAGCGTTACGCTGCCCACAGCAGAATAACACGAAGCGTGTTCTGCTGTTTGGGTGTGGTTTAAATAGTCTCAGGTAAAGTAGTCCAGGTAAAATAGTCCCAGGCCAGCCACACCCAAAGTAGTCCAGGTAAAGTAGTCCCAGGCCTGCCACACCCAAAAGACTAGACCGCATAGCTCAGTTCCTTGTAACTGAGCTATGTGTGTGCCTCCATGTTGGCTGAACCCCCCAAGTTAAATAGTCCCAAGTAAACAGTCCCATTCTAATGTTGGTCTTCATGATGGTTATGAGCCTGGCACCAAAGGCGCCAGGACTGACTCCAAGAGAGTCTTGGATAAGGTTTTAAGGCCTTTGACCTGGCCCTAACTGGAAGGCAGACTTGTCAGTGAGGGCCAGGATTAAGGGTCATGACAGCACTCCCCCCCAAGGCCCCTCTCACGGTGGCACTTCTGCCTGGTCCTGGTTTGGCTGGGTAATTCTGATGGAACCTTTTAATTAAGCGAGTGCATGGATGTATTCACTTGGTTCCCATGATCTGTCTTGAGGGCCGTATCCCTTCCAATCAACTAAGTAGTATAGTTTGGATCTGGTGTATTTTGAGTCTAGGATATCCTTTACTTCAAACTCTGGTTCTCTGTCAACTAATACTGGTTTTGGTGGTATTGTAACCCGAGTACCGGGTTGTACCGGTTTCAGGAGTGATACGTGAAACACAGGATGAATCTGCATAGTGGGTGGTAGGGCTAATTTAACCGCCACTGTATTTATTATGGATTCAATAGAATAAGGTCCCAGATATCGGGGACGAAAGGTCTGAGTCCCTTTTATGGGCACATATTTTGATGCTAACCAGACCTTGTCTCCAATTTGATAGTCTGGGGCTTTACTACGATGTTGGTCAGCAAATTTCTTTTGTCTGTTCTTGGCTTGGAGTAAATGTTCTGCTGCTTCTTTGAAGGCCTGGGAAATAGTCGTATGTAGGGTTTTAACCGCTGGCATTTCCAAAGGGGTTGGGAGATCCAATTCTGAAGTACGTGGATGTCTACCATTTATAGTGTAGAAAGGGGTTTGTCCAGTGCTGGTGTGTAATGAATTATTATAGGCATATTCAGCTATCCATAACAAGTCCTTCCAATTTCTTTCCACTTGATGTAACATGCAACGTAAGTATTGCTCGAGGGTTTGGTTTGTTCTTTCTGTTTGGCCATCTGTTTGAGGATGGTGACTTGTGGATATTCGAATGTCAATTTGGGCCATTGAACAGCATTTCCTCCAGAAGTTGGATACGAACTGACTACCTCGATCTGAGATCAAGACCGATGGAAAGCCATGTAGCCGTACGATTTCCTCCAAGAATACTTTTGCTAAACTAGATGCATTTGGAAGACCCTTAAAAGGAATAAAGTGTGCCATTTTAGAGAACAAGTCTACAATTACTAAGATGGTGTTGAATCCTTGACTGGAAGGTAGATCTGTAATGAAATCAAGGGACAGTTTGTGCCATGGTGCGGGAGGAATTTCCAATGGTTGGAGAAGACCAGCTGGTTTCTGCTTTTGGGACTTGTTTTGTGCACACACACACTGCAAGATTGGATGAATTGGATGATGTCTTTACGTCATGTGGGCCACCAATAGTTTCGTTTTACTTTAGCTAGAGTTTTGGCAATTCCAGGATGACCTTCAATCAGGGAGTCGTGATAACCCGAAATAACATGCTCTTGTAAATCTTTACTTGGCAGGTATAGATGGTTCCTAAAATATGGTAACTGGTCTTTAATGGTGTAATGTTCTCCTTGAGTACACCAATCTTGTGAGAGAGTGGGATCCATTAAGAGTTGGACGGGATGATTGAGCCTTTGCTGTTTTTAGGTATTGCAGGCTTCGATGATCAGTTATGACCGTGACAGTATGTCTAGCACCAAGGAGATAGTGTCGCCATGCCTTGAAAGCTGATTTTATAGCCAAGAGTTATTTGTCTTTGATAGCATAGTTGAGTTTGGGAGGTGAGAATTTTCGTGACCAGAAGGCCACAGGGTGTAACTGGACAGTTCCTGGGTCCCTTTGTGAGAGAACAGCTCGCATAGCCATGCTAGAGGCATCTGTTTCAACTGTATAAGGGAGGTCTGGGCGAGGATGCTGTAGAACTGGAGCAGAAGTGAATTTTTTCTTAAATTCTTGAAAGGTCTTCTCTGCTTCTTCGGTCCAATGGAATTTTTTATTGTTTTTTCGCAATAGTGATGTAATTGGATGCACTATTTGGGAAAAATCTGGGATGAATCGGCGGTAAAAGTTTGCAAAGCCCAACATACTCTGGATTCCTTTAAATGAAGTTGGTGACGGCCAGTTAAGAATGGCATCTACCTTGTGCCTATCCATTCTGATACCTTTTGGTGTGAGGATAAAATTGAGGCACTCCACTTTGGTGACATGAAAAGAGCATTTTTCGAGTTTAGCATACAGTTTATGTTGGCAGAGTTTAGAAAGGACGGAGCGGACATGCCTGACATGGTCTTCTTTTGTAGCAAAATACACTAAGATGTCATCAATGTAAACCAGGGCGCAAACTTTGATTAACTCCCGCAAAACATCCTTCATAAAGTACTAGAATGCAGCAGGAGCATTGCAAAGTCCAAAAGGCATTACCTGGTATTCATACAAGCCGTATTTGGTACGAAAGGCGGTTTTCCATTCGTCTCCTTTCTTCACTTGAACAAGATGGTATGCCCCCCTAAGGTCCAGTTTGGTATAGAGTTGGGCATCTTTGACTTGATCCAATAATTCGGGAATAAGGGGCAGTGGATAACGTTTTTTTACTGTGATCTGGTTTAATGCGCGATAGTCGATGCAATTCGTCAACTGGGGTAATCAGCCCCCCACCACCCCGTATGCCCGCAGCCCCGCTGGGCCTCTCCTCACCTTGACTACTTTGGGTGTTGGAGGCCTGGGACTGTTTTACATGGACTACTTTACCTGAGACTATTTAAACCACACCCAAACAGCAGAACATGCTTTGCATTATTCTGCTGTGGGCAGCGTAACGCTCACCGTGTCCAGTTCTTTGATGCCAGCTTACCTGAAACCAAGGACCTACAGAGCGAGAAAGAACACTACGAAACTTACCTGGAACAGTATCCTATCTTCAATCCATCGCTGACTTCAGTTCCACTCACATGAAGGTACGAACTCCATCATCCGGCACCCCATACATCCTGGAATACCATAACCTGGAAAGAGGAGAACGAAAGACAGCATTAGTAAGCGTTTACTCACGTTTGCTCCTGAATGAAGAAAGCCACAGTATTTTTACCTGGGTAGTCATCTCCTGGTCAGTATCATTGCTGGAACATTACGGCGCTCGGCGAGGAACATCGCAACCTGCAAGGAGAGAAAAGACACAGGTTAGCAATATAAAAGGTGAAACAGCGCCGCGCATCGTGCATTACTCACCGGACAGCATCGCGCACACCGTGCTTTCGCCTACTGGCCCATGCTCATCTTAAAACTGCATGACAACACCAAAATACCTTTCCATACCTAAAAGGAAAGAAGCAAGACATTATTATTCGAACTAAACGGAACATAAGAACTGCATATAAAGACTGTAAAGCAGCAAACCTACGGAGTCGCAGCAGGCCTGGATTCCCACAGGGAGGCCTGCACCAGTGAAGTAACTTAGTCGCTGATCGCCCCCACATCTACGCGCCCCTGCCACGAGGAGCAGGACGGAAAATCCACCTTTTTCAATATTAAAGTAAGGGGAAGGCCCAAGGGGGAGGAAGGACTTGAGGCCAAGGGAGTTGGGAAAACATAAAGACAATCTGATATTGAATCCAGCTCTCCTATATTGCAGACCGATCTTTAACCAGGGGCATTACCAAGGGACCGGGAGAGGGTTTCGAGAGTGCAAATCATCCAACCAGGGCTGGGTGGCGTCCCCGTGGATACCAGGTGAGCATAACATTCCTACTTTAACCTATTGACAAGAGAATCCCTCTCCAAGGAAAAATACTGTCTCACCCTGTGAAATCTCCCCACTAACCTGGACCTTATTTCCACCCAGGTGATCCTCCCGCAGTACACCACCACCTGGATTGGGACCAGGAAGCATCTGCCCTCTCCTGGCCCGCTGGGAGGAGACTTCAGGCAGGGCTTCGGTTGGGGATCCACAGGATTCTCCACACATGTCTGTCTCCCAGTTGTATGTGCCACCACTACTGGGAGACAGCAGCAGATGTACACATTGAACAGACAGGACAGGGCCCTTTACTGGGGGAGCTGTGCACTTGCTGGGGTGTTACGCTCACCTGTTACCCACGGGGATGCCACCCAGCCGTAGGGACTCTGGTATCCTTCTCTGCGGTTCCCAGGTGTGACCAGCGGGGAAGTTCTGCCTGGAATACAGGTGGGCTATGTTCAAGACTGGCCAACTGGGGTAATCAGCCCCCCACCACCTCGTATGCCTGCAGCCCCTCTGGGCCTCTCCTCATCTTGTTGTTAATTCAGGTGTGCTCTCTGTCCTTCCTTCTTGGCAGGGGCGCGTTGTCCTTTGTGGGCAAATGCGATCTAGTTACTTCACTGATGCCGGCCTGTTTTCAGGTAGGTCTTATTGCTGTTGTTTATTGTTGTTCTTGCATGCCTTTCTTGGTTTAATAAATGTCTCTTTCTCTTCCTTAGGTGTGCGGAAGTCCAGTGTGATGCATTGGCTGAATTGGGTCTTGCCGGTAAATGATGGCGTGTAAAGAGGGCTATGTTGCAGTAAGTAGGCGCTATGCGCAGCGCTGTGATGCCTTGCCTTTGCTAACCTGTTGTCTTTTCTTTCCCATAGATCGCGGTGCTCACCTGGTGTGTGGAATTCCGAGGCGAAGCTGGTTGAGGGGCGACTTGCGAGGTAAGCCTTTCGGCACAGTTCGTTATGTTGTAAAGTTTCTAATATCTTGTTTCTTCCTTTTTTGCAGATCCGTCGGTCCGGGAGACGCGCTGATCCTAGGAAGCTGTTCATAGGAGCTGTGGGCAGCTAATGATGAAATTACAGGTAAGCTAATGCTGCTAACGATGTCCTTTTGTCTCCTTACAGATGCTGTTCTTCCGAGGTTCGTGGGTACAGCTGAACACGGTGAACGTCACATTGCAGGATTGCAAAGTAGCGCGAAGCATGTTATCCATGTCGGGTGTGGTTTAAATAGCTTCAAGAAAGTAGTCCAGGTAAAGTAGTTCCTAGGCTACCACACCCAAAACACTATACCGCATAGCTTGGTTCCAAGGAACCAAGCTATGTGGATGCCTCCATGTTGGCTGGCACTTGAAATAAAGTAGTTCCCTAAACACAAGTCTTTATTAAGTATGAGCCTGGTGCCAAAGGCGCCAGGACCGGCCCCAAAAGGGCCTAGGCAATGGATGCCTACGGTTGTTGGAGACCCGAGCCAAGACCCCTCCTGGCCCATGGGCTTGCCAGAGGGATTTCTGGATGTGGGTCGTGACATGGGGACAACTTGACCCTGTCAGTCAGCAATGTGATGCAGTGTACATACATAGGCAGCTGTGTGATATGCTGTGACTCATGTATCTGCATGTGCCATGGGTCATCATCATCATAAGTCTTGTCATCAAGCATTACTGATTCTTGATGTTTGTTGTGCAGCAAACATAGTCCACTGGTGTGTATGCCTGCTGTGATTATCACATCAACTGAGGGGGCAGACTGTGAGTGTGCTGGCTTTAACTGTGGATGTCACAAATAGGCAGATGTATGTTCGGAATGATGACATTTTCATTATGTGATAACAGGTGTTGAAGTGTTTGCTGAGGCCTGGACTGCTGAATGTCTGTGTGTCTGCTGTGCACACTTTGAAGACCTGTCTTTGTGTGCATGGCACATGTTTCTATGACTTTGACGCTATAGGTGTCCAACATTGTGCGTATTGTGTATGGCATGACCTGCATCTCCATGTATGCCCATGCACCGTGGTCCAGTGACAGGTGCGTGTGGCAAATGTGGAATGAGTTTATGTTGTGCTTTCTTTCATGTGGAAACATTGCTTGTGCTGGACATGGACACTTTTGTGCCACTTCTGCGTGTGACACAGAGTTTGTTCAGCCTTTGTGCGTAATGCAGGTGTGTTTATGTGGGTGATGGGTATACTTGTGTTGCTACACACAGGGAAGGGACTGCAGTAGTGCTTAGCATTCGATGTCACTGACTGATGCATGGATGTGTTGAATGGACCCATGCCAACTGCTGGAACAACGGAGGGGTACATGGTCATTGCCTTTGTGCAGGTCGATGTGTGAAATTAGGTTGTATGTGCAATTTATGGGTGTGGATGTGGCAACGTGTTCACAATGTTTCTCGCCCCAAACCTCCACTTCCACTGTCACAATTTCCCTCCACAGATAGGCAGGCCATGTCTCTGCGTCTCGAAAGTCACAACAGACAAGAGTTGTGCAGTACATACAGTTATTATGTGCAAGTATGTGGTGATGTAGAAGGGGCAGTGGGGAATGGGCAGAGGAGTATGTGATGGTGCCATGCTGGGAGGTTTTTAGGATTTGATGGCACGTGTAGCAGGGGAAGCTGGGGGGTGGTGGTGGGAGAGGTAAGGAGGGAAGGGATGAGGTGAGTCTGAGGTGGGGTCAAGGGCTGCTTCCTTCCCGGGCCGCCCATGTCGGCTTTTGGCCCGTGGCTCAGCCTGGGATGCTGGGGAGGCCCCACTGTCTACTCCCCAACGGCCTGGCTGCCTCCAGCCTGAGTGGAACTCTTGTTAGTGATAGGCCTGTGTGCATGTTGTGGCACGTGAGGTGGGGTGCTAGTGGATGTGCCGTGCATCTTCAACAGCTGATCGAATCTCCCTGACATTCCCAGGTGCACCTCAGTGTGGTCTCCATGGCGGTGCCAAGTCCGAAAAGATTCTGGTTAATGTCTTTGCCTGTCTTGCTGATGGCATCCAGGCGGCTGGACACGCCTTTGAGCTCCCATGTGATGTTGTGCCCAACCTCGGCCATGGTGTCCACCATTAGCTGCTGCTGCTGTAGGAACGTGTGCAGCCACTCAGGTAGCTCCACCCCTGATCGTCCTGCATGCTGTGCTGATGGTGGTGCCGCCTGAGGGTGTGTTCCGAGGGAAGCAGCGGCTTAGGCCCAGGCACTTGGACATGGCATGCGTTAGGTTAGTGTGTTGGTAGTGATGGTGTGGTGAGGTGATGTGCGTGGAGTCTGTGCTGCTGGTCTGTGCTGCTGGTGTACTCGTATTTCTCCACCTGCGCGAGTGGCCTGCTGTCTTCTGCCAGCAACTCTGGCATCGCCTCCTCTTCAGGCAGAGCGAGAGGAGACCCACAAACATGTGTGCTGCTGGTGATTCTGCACTATGCTCCTCCTGTATGGGGGAGATGTGGTCCTCTAAGTCCTCCTCGTCCTCCTGGGTGGGCTCGGTCCAGACAGTGAGGTCTTGTCCTCCCTCCTCACTGCTATCAGAGCATTCCTTACGAGCCTCTTTCTGTTATGACGGCTGCGAAGTTGAAAAGAAAGGAGGCATATCAGTCCCTGGCATGGAGAGGTTCTGTGCCAATAAGTTACATTACTGTGATGAGATCTTGCTCTGTGTTGGCATGCATGTGGGCCTCACTCACACCTTCCCATCGCACCATTGATCCACTGTTGTTGTCTATGTATATATGACCCAGTAGACGTATTACTGCTGCCATTGGCGAGGAGCGGTGCATGTCTGAGCAAGGTGACAATGTGTGAGGTGCTTGTGTGTCTCAGTATGGTGGCAGCCCCATGAATGATTACATGGCTATGTGTGCAGGTGATGGTGCGTTGCATGTGGTAGTTATGTCCCCTTTGTCCATGTGGCCTGACGTTTAATTGTTGTTGGGAGAATTGTTGTTTGTGTAGGGGTGGTGCGGTATATGTTGCTTGACGGTGCACAGGTGGCACATGTAGCGTGGTGCAATGCTCCCTTTATTTGCAAGTGGGACTTCCATGTGACTGGGTTGCATGTGTTTTCTGTGAGTCTCAGAAATTGGTCTTGCATTTATTGAGGAGAGCTAGATTCACTCCACGTGAAGAGTTCTTTAACCCCAAGGTGGTCCACCTACACGATAAGCTAGTCTGTGCCCTTAATTGTATGGCCCACACACTTTAGACAAAAGAACTTAAGGGACCAGTTGGATGGTCGCCGTTTGTTTAGCGGCAGAAAACACCATTCCAACATTGCGGAGGCGCTCTGCATCACCTCGGTGGGCGAGGCACTGTGCTGGCCAAACCCGCGAGCACCTCTGACCTGGATCGTGTTCTCACTGCTTATTAGCGTGCATACGACAGCTCACGGGTCCGGTCGTCTTTAACTCGTGGCGTCGGCACTCCGGTTTCGACCCCGGATGCATTTTCGGTAGACCCTTTAGGTGAGCTCGTTTCCGCGCTGTTGGTGAGACGGCCGGGGATGGTCTCTGTGATGGTGTGGGGCGATGGCAGGCCACACCGGTAGGCGCACACCCACACACACGCAGCGCGCGCTAAGAGAAACGGCGGAGACGTGTTGCTGCTCTGGTCTCCGGCGCGAACTGCCGGCCGGGACCGTCTTTATTTCAAACGTGCATGCACGAGCCTCGTTATTGGCCGCGCATGCGTAGAACTGCGTATTACTACGCAACATCCCTCCTTTTTCCCCAAACAACGAACAGTGATCAACAGTATAACTTAACAACATATTCTTCACCCATAAGTGTTCCAAACACGACCTAGATGCCTAGGCAGGGTCCATTTGTGGGCTGACCTCTCCTCCTCACTCCTGTCCTCAACCACTCAACTCCTCTTACTTGGCGACTTCAACATCCACCTTGATGCCTCCAGTCCCCCCACTGGTCTCTTTCGTGACCTCTGCGACTCTCTCTCACTCTCTATTCTCCCGTCTGGGCCTACTCACTCTGCTGGGCACACTCTTGATGCTCTGATCTCTTCTGACCTTCCCCTCTCCGTCCCTCTCTCCACTCCTCTCTCCTGGAGTGATCACTTTCTCCTATCCTCCCACCTCACCCTCCCTACTCCACAAGCAAAGCCACCCTCTTCACTGCCACCCACCTTCTCGGTCATCCGACCCATGAAGCGTGTGTCAGTTGAGGCTTTCGCTGCTACCTTCTCGCCCCCCCCTTGCCCCTTCGGCTGACTCCCACCCTGACACAGCCCTCTCCATGCTCCACTCTGCTATATCTGTTACTCTTGATATCCTTGCCCCCGTCATGAGAATCCGCCTGAAGCCCAAAGCCAAATGTAACTCCTGGTATGACTCGGATCTCGTCACCCTAAAACGCAAGTGCAGGGTTGCAGAGAGGAAATGGCGTGCTTCATGTTCATCCTCTGACAAACTGGCCTGCCGCCTGCTCCAAAGGCAGTACCGGCTCTCCGTTCTCACCAAGAAGAGAGCCCTTATCCAAGCCCGCATCTCTGCGGCATCTAACAACTCCGCCGAACTCTTTAAAATCTGCAAGGAGCTGGCCAACCCTGTTGCAGTCTCTACCTCTCCTGTCCCCTCCCAGGCCCTCTGCACTGCACTGGCCTCTCACTTCATCTCTAAAACTCAGGACATCCTGTCCTCGCTCTCCTCCTTTCACCTCCCTCCCTCCCTTCCCGGCTCTTCCTCTGGCCCTTCTGCAGTCACCCCTCCTCCCTCTTTCTCTGCCTTTCCACTTTTCTCTGCTGACGAGGTTTCCAGACAAGTCCGATCTATGAAAGTCTCGTCTAAACAGGTTCACCCCTGTTCCTCCAAAACTATCAAGGACCACATCGACTCCCTGGCTCCTGCCCTGGCTGACTTTTGCAACCACTCCTTCGCCTCTGGAGTCTTCCCTTCCCCCCTCAAGCACTCCCTTGTGCACCCTCTTCTCAAGAAACCCTCTTCCGACCCCTCCTGCCCGGCTAACTATCGCCCTATCTCCATCACTCCCTTCCTGGGCAAGCTCCTGGAGAAACTGGCCATCTCCTAGCTTAACCTCCATGCTGAATCTCTTGGTAGTCTTCATGACCATCAATCTGGCTTCAGAGCTGCCAGAAGCACGGAAACTGCTCTCCTGAACATCCGTGAAGACCTGCTCTTGAACCTCGATTCCAACACTCCGTGTGTTCTCATTCTGCTCGATCTCTCCTCTGCCTTTGACACTGTCAACCATGCCATCCTGCTCAACCGTCTCCGTGAAAACCTGGGTATCACTGGTCAGGCTCTGGCGTGGCTGACCTCTTTCCTTTCAAATCGACCCTCCCAGGTCCAACTGGGGTCCTTCCTCTCCGACATCTTTTTCTCCACCTGTGGTGTCCCCCAGGGATCTAATCTCTCTCCCTGGCTGTTCAACCAGTATCTGGCACTCCTTGCCCACCGCATCGCCGCTCTCTGCCCTAATTTCCAGTGCTATGCGGACGATACCCAGCTCATTTTCAGGCTACCCTCAGCCTCCCCCTCTCCTTCCCTTATCTCTGACTGTCTGTCTGCTATCCAGGAATGGTGTGCCGCCAATGACCTCTGCCTTAATGCCAGTAAGACTGAGATTCTACTCATCGGTACACCCACTCCCTCCTTCCCTGCAGCTCTCTGGCCTGCCTCCCTTGGCCCCCTCCCTGCTCCTACCTGCAAGGCAAAAAACCTTGGGGTCATCTTCGACTCCACACTCTCCTTCTCTCCTCATATTTCTGACGTCGCTAAGAAGTCACACTACCAGCTGCACCTCCTCAGAGGTATTCTTCCCTTCCTCTCCTTCCCCCAGAAGCTCACTGTCTCCCGAGCCCTGGTTCTCTCGAAGCTGGATTACTGTAACAGCCTCTATCTTAATCTGCCTGCCTCCACTCTCCGCCCTCTGCAACTCATCCAGAACAGAACTGCGAGACTTGTCCTTGGCCTCAAGCCCAGGGACCGTATCTCTCCAGGACTGAAATCTCTACACTGGCTCCCAGTGGCTGCGAGGATAAAGTTCAAAACCCTCTGCATTGTCCACAAGGCCTTCTGGGGCTGGGTCCTAAATACCTTCAACTCTCTCTTCCCAAATATCTTCCTTCCCGAGCCCTTCGCTCATCCGCCTCCAACTCCCTCAGGGTCAGCCACTTCTCGAAGCAACGAGCTGGGGGTAGATCTCTCTCCGCGGCAGGGGACTCCCTCTGGAACAGCCTTCCTGCCTCCCTGAAACTTGAGGAGAACCATCTCCGGTTCCGGAAGCACCTCAAAACCTTCCTCTTTGCTTCTGCTTTCTCTCTCCCTCTCCCCTGCTGAACAGCTAATATCCTTCACTGAAACTGCACTGATTCTGCAACTGGACCACTCTTAACGGCCTCGGTCCTGGGCCCAGCCACTCTCCACTTGCACTGATGCACTGGAACCCCTCTGCACTGCGGGACTGTCTCTGTATCCCTACAGCCCCCCCCCCTTTCCCAGCACTTGTTCTGCACTTACCTTGCACTTGCCACCAGCTGGCCCTATTTATTTATTACTTTACGCCACTTACCTTTGTACTGCACTTCCCCCCTCCCCTTCCCCTTGCACTTTTCCCCCACCCCTGCACTTGCGCGATCTGAATGACACCTGGCCTAGTAGGATCGTTGTCTGTCTCCCCTTGTTCCTCCCCTCCCTGCCTCGTCGCGCCTTGAAACACCTGTGTATAGGCGCGTTACAAATGCCATATCATATCATATCATATCATATCATATCATGATAAAGTCTTGGAACCTCTGCGGTGGCTTGCGCCCCGGCCGGCTCGGGTACCTGTGTGCCTCGGCCAGAGGCATCTCTTGTGTCCCTTGAGTTTCGGCCAGTCCATCAGGTCTCAGTGGCAGTTCATCGCTCGGTTCAGGTGCCGGAGGGTCGACTTCATCAGTTTCGGCAGACCCCACTCGCTTGAAAAACGAGACATTCCGGGTGACAGTTCCACATGCGTTGGCCGCTGTGACCATCGAGCCCTTCACATGTGTCACCCCCAACGGCTGGGTTTCGTAGGTTAACAATAACTTTCCTTCTGCTCTTCTGTTTCGCACCAATACGGTATCCCCCACCGCAATCGGCCTCTCCGAGAGCTTCCTCCGGGTCGTTTCCTTTTCATTCCTCACTGCCCTCTCCGTTCGCACTTGATCTTTTTCAATCTCCCCCGGCTGGCGGCCTTCCATTTCGGGCAGGAGCCCTCTCGGTACACGCTTGAAGAGCGCTTCGGCAGGGGCGACCCCGGTTGACTGATGGGGGGTCGAGCGAAACTCGCGAAGGAAGTCCACTAAGTTGCGTCGGAATTCTGCGCCGCCATCTGCTGATATGCGGAACACTTTGTTTAGCGTTCGCATGAAGCGCTCTACCTCCCCGTTTGCCCTCGGCCAGAGCCGTGTGACTTTCCTATGGCGTATTCCCCTCTCATCACAGTACTGAGCAAAACGTTGCCCCCGAAATGGCGCCCCATTGTCTGAGCAGAGCTCCACCGGGAAACCATGCGTGGCGAACATTTTCTCCAGCGCCATGATGGTGTGGTCACTCGCCGTCGACTCCACCAGTTCAACCTCCGGATAGTGGGACCATTGGTCTGTCACCACTAGAAAGTAGAGCCCTCGGCCGGTGGATACAAAGTCGGCATGGACCGTCCCCCATGGCTGGTCACTTCTCTCCATGGTTTGGATCGGCGGGGCCCTCTCCACCGGGTGGGCTGCTTGGCAGGGGATGCACCGTCTCACGAACTCCTCCACTCTGCTTTCCAGGTCGGGGAACCAGACCTTGATTCTCAGTCTTGCTTTCATCTTGGCCATCCCTTGGTGCCCATTGTGTGCGAGCAGCAGAACCTTGTCAACCAGTGTTCTTGGGATGACAATCTGGTGACCCCTTAGCAGGAGGCCATCCTCGGCTACCGAGAGCTCATGGCGTGCTTTCCAGAGGGCCTGCAGGTCTTTCTGAGCCCCTCGGTTCCTTTGTGAGTTGTCCTGGAGTACCTCACGCCATTGTCCATTCGCCATGGCAACCTTGATCCTTGCGAATGTCTCGTCCCTGTTGGAGTCTTCGGCGATCTCCTGGCGGGATAGGGCAATGGGCAGCGCCGATTCGACCGTGAGATGTATCGCTTCAACGCCCTCTGCCACTTCCATTGTGTCTTTTGGTCTCCCCGCACCTGGATGGCGGGACAGGTAGTCTGCCGGGTTGTCAGGGCTTGGACGATACAGCAGTTTGACCCCGTGCTCCATTAACAACAACATCCATCTCTATATTCTAGGTGGCGGTTTGGATGATGTTCCGCTCAGGATCGGGATGAGAGGTTTGTGGTCAGTTACCACCACGACCGGTTTTCCCAAGATATATATCCGGAAGTGCTTGCACCCCCATAAGATGGCTAGAGCCTCCCTCTCGATTAGAGAGTACCGTATCTCTGTATCGGGGAGCGCCTTGCTGGCATATGCGATGGGCCTCATGGTTCCTTGATTGTCGGCCTGCATGAGGACAGCCCCCAGTCCTACGGGGCTGGCATCGACGACAATTTCGGACTCCCGATCCGGATTAAAGTATGCCATCGTTTCTTGTTCCGATAGGGCACTTTTGATGTTGTCGAAAGCCCTCTGTTCTTTCTCCCCCCAGTTCCAGGCGATGTCGTTTCTGGTTAGCGCTCTCAGGGGCTCCGACAGGGAGGCTAGATTGCGGATGAAGCGACCACAATATGTCACCATACCCAGGAAGCTTCTGATTTCGGAAGGTGTTGTTGGCGGGGTCGCTTCCCGGATATCCTTCACTTTCTCGGGATCAGGTGATATGCCCCCCACGTGGAAGACGAATCTGAAAAATTCCAGCGTGTCAACCCTAGGTCGCGCAACCTTACCAGTGTGTTTTCCAGGCGCTTTAGGTGTTCAGCTTCGGAGCGGGCAAAAAACAGAATGTCGTCCGACATGTTTATCACTCCCTTGAGTCCGGACAGGGCTCCCCTGATGGTGTTCTGAAAGACCTCTGCCGCGGAAGAGATACCAAAACTGAGTCTTTTATATTGATATAACCCCTCATGCGTCGTAAACGTTGTGATGTATCTTGACTCGGGGTGGAGCTCTAACTTATGGTACCCAGACCTCAAATCCAGTTTTGAGAAGACTTTCGCCCCTTGAAGCTCCCCAATGATGTCGTCCAGGGTGGGTGTTATGTGGCGCTCTCTTTTGATCGCTAGGTTAGGAAGCCTCATGTCCACGCAGATGCGTCCCGCAACCGGTTGTTTGGGCTTCGGGGCTACCACGATCGGGGAGACCCACGGGGTGGGGCCCTCTACCTTCTCAATTATGTCCTTTTCTATCAGGGATTGCAGCTCGCGTTCCACCTGTGTCCTCAGATGGAACGGGACGCGGCGGTACTTTAGAGCCGTTGGTCTCACTGACCCATCGATGTGGAGGCGTATTGGGTCAGCCTTTAGTTTCCCTATTCCTCAGAATATCCTTTCAAAACGGCTCAACAAATTATCCAAGTCGGTGTGATAGACTAGGTCCAACGCCTCAGCCGCAGCACAACTCAGAAGGGAATGCGGGCTCACATCCGTGACAAAGAATCTTGCCCTTATTCTACTTTGTCCGTGAGTGACTGGAGCAACGAATACTCCTTGGATGGGAGGCGGAGTGTGTCCTCCGAAAGCGTATATCCATGCTGTGGACTCTGCTAGGCCTGGTGGACCAGGGAGTGCGTTGTAGTGTTCCGTCGCCAGCACACAGACGGACGCCCCAGTGTCTATCAAGACCGGTGTCAGTGTCTCCCCAGTGTTCACTGTGCACTTGGGTTGTCTTCTCCTGCCTGGGCCTTCAGCTATGCTCGAGATGAAGAAGATTTTGTCTTCCTCCTCCTCCTCCTCGGCGATGTTCAGGTCCTGTACGCCTTGTTCAATGGATGATACACCCCTCACTCTCTGAGCGCCGCCTCTGGCGACCCTTTCGGGCCCTCGCGACGCGGCGACAGGTGCTGATGCCCTGCACACCCTAGCATAATGTCCTGGGGTGTTACACCGGCCACAGGTCCTCTATTTGGCTGGACAGTCGCCCGCATGTGGCAGGTCATACCCGCAATATTGACACGAGGGGCCGTTGCTCGGCCCCCCCGGGTTATCACCTCCTCTTGACGTCCACCTTGACTTTCCTGGGTTATTGCCGCCAATTGCAAAAGCCTCACCTTCGTTCCTCCCATGCGTGGCTGCATCCATTTTCGCACCCCTCGCGTCAGCCAGCTCGTAGGCCCTTCCTGTGTCCAGAATATGTTGTAGGGTCAAGCCAGGTTCCCTCAATACCTGCCGCCTCAGTTTACCAGAGCTGCAGCCCTGCAAAAACTGGTTCCGAACCATCTCCTCTTCATTTCCCCATCTACAGGAGCTTGCTAGAACTCTGAGTCGTGCACAGAATTGATCCAGTGACTCTTCCTCTCGCTGTCTTTCCGCACGCATGACGAATCTATCAAAGTCTACATTCGCCATTGGCAGAAAATGATGACGGAGCGCCAGCTTCACTGCCGCATACGTCGCCACCGGAATGTTCAGAGAGTCATATATCTTGTGCACCTCGGCCCCTGCCGAGTTCACCATGATTGCAATTCGTTCTTCATCCTCCGTGATCCCCGAGGCTGTGAAGAACATCTCCAACCTCTTCACCCACAGGAGCCATTTAGGCCCCAACTTGGAAGGTGGGCCGTGGTATCGAATTCGGGCATGGGGGCCAGTGTACTGCTCACCCTGCGAGGGATGGGGGCAGGAGCACCATCCTGTTCATCTTCTTCCCCCATTTCCTTGCGTGGTACTTACAGGAGTACATTGAAACTGCCTCTAAGACCGGGCCCCGGAACACCCTTGGCGCAGTATCTTCACTGGTGCCAGCCACTCTTTTCTTCTTTTGATTCTGTTGTCTTGGCAGAATGCCACAACCTTGCGGCTGCACAGGCTGTGGAGTGTCCAAAAATTCACTGAAACTCGGTGTGGATTGCAGGTGGAGCACGAGCACCCTCACGGGCCGCAACCACTGCGTTCTGTGCTCGATCCAAAATGGCCGCCGGCCACACGTGTGAGCCTGTGCCGACACGGAGCAGCGTTCTCCTCTCTGGATGCAACCGGAGCGGAGGACTGCTCCCGCGCCGTCCTCGTCGCCAGTGTGATGGTGTGGGGCGATGGCAGGCCCCACCGGTAGGCGTACACCCACACACACGCAGCGCGCGCTAAGAGAAATGCCGGAGACGTGTTGCTGCTCTGGTCTCCGGCGCGAACTGCCGGCCGGGACCGTCTTTATTTCAAACACGCATGCGCGAGCCTCGTTATGGGCCGCGCATGCGTAGAACTGCGTATTACTACGCAACAGTCTCCCGATGCATAACGCATGTCTCTCTGTTCTGTTTCCTTTCACTTTAGCATGACTGCGTCAGTCCCATTGCAGTTTGATATAATACAATTTGGAATCCTAACATTAACGCCCTCTCTCTTGTGTGCGAGGTATGCATTGTTTACTGTGTTTATCGCATTAACCTGTATATATGCCCCCTCAGAGCTAAATGCCTATCAGTATTTGCCCTTGTGTCAGTTACCCTTTGGTCAGATGGAGTAAGTCCTCACTGGTACTTTGTCCGTTTCGCTTCTCCAGGTTGCCGCCTTTTTTACTCAGTGGCCCTCTCGTTGGGAATACTGTAGCCAGTTGAATTGCGACTTTCATATTTGTGAGAACACCTGCTCCTGAAAGCTCATCTGCACCCCAAGATGGGAGGTATGCATTCTCCCGCATGTGTCCTTGCCCCCAGGATGTGCGTCATTTTGCGTGTGTCATTTTGTAACTAATCGTTTTCTTGATTATTCAGAGCGACATTTCAGTACTGATTTTTCGGGCTTCTCTTTCATAGCGCTTGCTATAATTGACGGATAATTCCCCCTTATGGCGTCAGCAGTGGTACCGCACCTTTACTGATGCTAACATTGCTGCCATTCAAACTACATTGTACGTACAGATAGTGTGCATAGCCAGTTATGGGAGCCCTCTGGCAGATATTAGTGATTAACTCACTCTTCCATTGCGTCAGCAGACTACAAATTCTTCTCCCTCATTTGTTCCAATGTGCCTCGTTGGCACATCTCTCTTGCGAAGCTTGTGACTTCAATATACATCCAGGGCCACCTGCTGTGTTATTCTTGGGCAGCGTATGGTTCGGTGCCTTATTTATCTAATTGTTATGGTGGTGGGATCCTTTTCTTCGGGTACATCTCTTAGGACTGGTTTAGCAGTAACTTCCTGAGGTGACTACCGCTATACTGGTGGAGGGGTGAACTGTGGGCCAATAGATATAGTGCATACTTTCTAATTCGGTGTATACACGTTGAGGTGAACGTGGGTGGCGGCGGTACTTGCCAGTTCTTTTAAACCTACAGCTTATTGGCTTGGGTTTTCCTTATTTTGTTCTTTTCAACAGGATCATGTTCTTTTCGGTCCTGAAGAAGAAATCACAAACACCGCCGAAACGTTCAGAATGTGCTCCATGCACCACTATTGTTAAACGACACTACTAATATTGTATTCATGGTGTATGAAAAATGACAAACATACATAATAGTAGTTGAAAATGTCAAACATGGGCACAATGTTCAATATATGTTCAACGTAGACCCTTGTTACATTACTCGCCCGCCCCTAGAATAGCTGTAGCATAGGGGGCCTTTTCTCTTCGAGTTGAAGGGTTTGATTGGGTGACGAAAGGGGAACGATTGAAGCCAGTTGTGGCACCCCTGCATCTCTTGAATTGTGTTTGTGGTATTTTTCTGTTTGTTGTCCATTTGGACTGTTGTTGTAGTATATGTTGTATGCTGTATGATAATTCTGTGTTTTCTATTTATGTTTATCTACACATGTTTTATCAATTTAGTTAGCAGTCAGTGCATTTTTAAATTACATTTTTGTTCTTCAAATTAAACTATCATTTTCAATACACAATGCACATTATGCCAAATATCCATGTCACGTCAAAATGATTCACATAACAATAGCTCCCAACATATTCTCCCCTCAAAATAAACACCCTCCTTCTCGCTCTCCCTCCTTCCCTCCCAGTTCATGCTGTCACTACCTCATGACTCTGAGGAGCCTCCTCTGGGTGTGGTTTGCCCGAATCATTCCCCTTTTAAATCCAGTACCTCTGCAATTTCTTGCGTCTATAACCACCGTATCACCTGCACATTGTAAAGTTACAACTTTCACCACTCCCGCACCTCTAACCATTTCCTCAACTGGGCCATCGACCTCCAGCTCAGGTCTCTGTCCTCATATATCTGCTCCTGAATTCCCCCCATTCCATCTCAGCTCTGGCCCCTGCATGGCTGCTGTGATTCTCTACATCACATATATGATTTTCCCAACATGTATCCATCCCTTCTTCCCGGGAGCAACAACCTCTTCCAGTGCATCGCCAAGCACGCCCTTCCTGCCAATAATAGAAAGTTTGTTTGTTTGTTATTTATTTGATAACGCGCACCAAACCCTCAGGTAGCTGGGCACAAACGTTACAAGTATACTTGAAGCTTGGTTACATAGTGAATAGGGTACATACATACAGGAGATACACAGAACTACTGCCACATAGTTTACACAGATACTAGTGGTCACATATTGATATTACATGATTCAGTCAACTGGTACAATAGTAGCAGATACATTGAGAGCGGTAGGGCCAGACAGGCATTAGGTAGTAGGTGCAGTCAAGGTATGAGTAAAGGAAGAAAAGAGTTAGCGAGTCGGTCGCAGCAGGTTTAGGAGTCATTTGTTCGTATCCAAGTGAGGACTTCCTGTCTGAATCTGGAATAAGGTTGGTCAGTTCTGAGATCTAAGGGGAGAGCATTCCAGGATTGCGTGGCTATGACCGGGAAGCTAGAGCCGCCAGCTGTGGTGCGTTTGAATCTATGGATCTCTAGGGTGTAGGCATTGGCAGATCTCATGGGGGGGGGCAGTAAGTCTCTTGTTTATTCTTTCTACAAGATAAAGTTGGAGCTATATTGTTCAGACATTTGGACGTGAGAGAGAGTGTTTTAAGAAGGATCCTGTCGTTGATCTTCAGCCAGTGGACATCTCTTCTAGATGTAGAGATGTGGTCTCTCTTAGGGATATTTAGAGCTGCTCTAAGGGCATTGTTTTGAAGTCTTTGCAATTTGTCAATACTATACTTATTGGCTCCCGCGTACAAAGCATTGCAATAATCCAATCTGGATATTATGAGGGCATTAGCCAGGGTAATGCAGCTGGTTTCAGAGAGGAATGGTCTGCAGGCCCGGATCAGTTTGCATGTATATGCCGTTGATGATGCTAGTGAGTTGACTTGCCTCTTAAGGGTAAGTGCAGAGTCCAGGTAGAAGCCCAATGTTTTGACTACAGGCATCACCTTGATGACGTGATTGTCAATATTGAAGGAGGTATAGCTGGGTTTACATTTTTTAATGGCCGTCTCTGAACCTAGGATCAGTAGCTCCGTTTTGTCGTCATTCAGGCATAGGCCATGGGATGCCATCCATGCCTGAATGAGGAGGTATATCTTGTTTACTAAGGCTGAGTCCTCCAGAAAGTTGCCCGAAAAGGGAAATGAGGATCTGGGTGTCATCTGCGTAATTAGTGTAGGTGACACCCAGTCTATCCAACTTGTCAAACAGGGGCTTAGTAAAGATGTTATACATAGTAGGAGAAACACATGATCCCTGGGGTACACCGCAGGAGACTTGTATGGGATCAGCGGCTGCTGATGGGGCGAAGACTCTCACTGTATGGTTAGCTAGGAAGGACTGAACCCATGTTATGGCATCATTTGAAAAATGTGCAGCCGACCTGAGGTGATCGCATAAGACTGCATGATCCACCAAGTCAAAGGCTGCAGATAGGTCAAGGAGGAGTAGCATAGCTGATTTCCCATTGTCCTTCAACTCGTCAGTTTGGGTCTTGAGGTCTATTAGGGCTGTTTCCGTGCCATGGAGGGGGCGGAAGCCAGACTGGTGTGATGCTAGTAGGTGGTTGACTTCCAAGTAGTCCTGTATTTGCAAGTAAGCTACTCTATCGATAATGTTAAGTAAGAAGGGGACTGTGGTGATGGGCCTATAGTTGGTCGGGATGGAGGGATCTAGTGTTTGTTTTTTGAGCAATGGGAGCACCCAGGATTCTTTGAGATTATTAGGCACTGAGTTCGTCTTGAATGAGGCATTGATGAGCTTCGAGATAAAAGGGGCTAATTCTCTAGCTGCGTCCTTTATAATTTGAGCCGGGCAATTGTCTCCTTTGCAGTTTGAAGGTTTTAGCAAAAGTATGATTTTTTTCTGTCTCAGCGATGGAGATTTTCTTGAAGCTGAAGGGTAGGGTAGTACTGTCTGGTGTGACTAGTGGGGGTTGTTGCTCAGGTAGAAGCAGTGGAGCTTTCTTCTTAGCTATTTTAAATTGGAGGGAGGTGATTTTATTTGCGAGAGCATTTTGGATGTCCGTACACCAAGACTTATCTTTGGGGGTGTTATCAGCCTGTGGTATCAGTGATTCCATTTACCAAAGGATAGAAAATAGTTCCTTGGTGTCCGACTTTTCCTTAGATATTCTGTCGTTGAATATGTTCTTTTTTGTACTAATTATTTAATTCTTGTACCGTTTGGATAGGTTAGTTAGCTTAGCTTTATTCTCTTCAGTGGGACAGTGGCGCCAGGTTGATTGAAGCTTTCTTTTTTGGAGTCTTAATTCTTTAAGTTGGGGTGTGAACCAGGCGTTAAGGTGAGAATTCTGTCTACCTTTACGAGGTTTGACGGGTGCAATAGTGTCCAAGGCCTTGATCATGGCACCATTGAAGACCTCCACTAGTTAGGTGGGGTCTGCATTACAGGTTGTGTTGTTAATAGCAGGAAGAAGCTTTGGGAGTAGCTTTTCCACTGTAATATCCTTTTTACTTCTGGTAAAGTGGAGGTGCCATGACAATGGTTTTTGGACAGGTAAGGTCTAGTGTGGCAGAGAAGGTGATTATATAGTGGTCAGTCCAAGGTTGCGGGGTAATGTTAGAGATGGTAATGTTACAGTTCAGGTCGGCAACCCATTCTAGGGTCCTTCCTTTGATGTGGGTGGGAGTGAGGGCTTTTTGTATTAGCCCATGATCCTTGAGTAGTGCAGCGACTGATTGGGCATGTTTGTCATCAGCGTGATTAAAGCCAAAATTAAAGTCAGCCAGCAGCAGGATTTGTGCATGGTCTTTAGTATTATTAGCTAGGAGGCAGGTAAAGTCATCCTCAAAAGTTCCTAATGGTCCTGGCGGTCGGTATATCAGGTGGATAGTAAGAGTACGGTTATTAGATAAGGGAAGTTTAGCTGTGAGTATCTCACAGGATTGGTAAGAAGGAGAGGTAACAAGTCTGATGGGTAGATTTGTTTTGGAAATAATGGCTCGTCCACCACCTCTGGTGTTTGGTCTGTTAGCTCTGAGTATCTGGTAATCATGTGGTACAGCTACCATCAGGGCGGGTCCTGCTGCCTCGTGAAGCCAAGTTTCAGTTATGGCAAGCAGGTCAAGGTTCTCATGAGTTAGGGTATCTGCAATATCAGTGGCATGGGCCACCAGGGATCTGGCATTGATGAGCGACCCTGATAGTGATAGAGTACTTATGGGTTTGGTAGTAGGGGGATGTATAATAGTAGACGTCTTGACTCTTGGGTAAGTTTTCAACGTGGTAATGGGATGTGCCGAGGTAGGATTGTAGGAACTGTTCTGCTGTGCACTTTTAGTAGATAGTTCTGTGGATTGGGCAGCATTACATATGGGTCGTCTGCTGGTCCAGTTTGTTTTAGGTTCAATCTTGATCTAAGTCTCAGGTTTCTATCCTTAGGTGGGCATGTAGCCAGTGAGGCGAAGGCCATTATAGCAAGGAGGCCTAATAGAAGTTGGGTTGTCTGGGTCCTCAGGCATTTACTCATGTTCATGGACAAGGCTAGATACATATTATCCCAAGGTGGGCTATTTTGGAGAGCCCCAAGGGGTTATTTCAAGTAGAAGTGAATTTATAGCAGCATGGGCTAATAGACTTTAGGAGTGGGCTAATAACACTTGCATCAGAGTAGGCTAAAGTCAGTTTTCCAAATGGGCTAAAAATCAGTTGCACACAGGTGGCTGAAATCACATACTAGAATGGTCTAATATTACTTGCGCGAAATAGGCAAACAACGAATTTACAGCAACAGGCTAAAGTCATTTGCACAGGAGTGGGCTAAAATCCCTTTTAGGAAAAGGCTAGTTACAGTTACACATGAATAGGCTAAAATCAATTTTCATGGAATGGTTAAAGTCACTTTCAGGGGCGAGGCTACAGGGCAGTATTTGCAGGTTCAAATGGTGCTAGGCGAATGAACACAATCACAAGGCAAATATGAACAATAATCAGGGCGGTGGCAAGTGTGCATAGAATTATGCAATAAGTCATGTAACGTGAGATATGCTTGCAATTGGTCAATCAGGTATGGCTGCGAGTGTGATGACACAGTAAAGTTAACTAAGGCGCATTAGAATGAGGCAAAATGGTTTGATAAGGTGCAGTCATTAGGGCAAGCAGGAGCACAGGCAGATTTTCATTTGCAGCATAGCGAATTAGGTCTTGTGCTGTGCACATTCAGCTTGTACTTGGAAGGCGGCCGGTAGCATCCGTTACAAGGTGACAATATGACTTAATGGATGGGGGGATGGAACAAGGTACTTTGGTGATTGCGCAGGTTGTTCACGTCTTGGGCCAAGTGTTAATAAGCGATTAGGTGTGTACATGCTTTGGTGGGGCGTTTGTAGTATGGCAAGATCATAGACATATAACAACTTAAACAGAGAGAGTTCACATTGGTGGGGTAGCAGTGTAAGGAGATGAATGTTACCTTAGGTGCGTGCAATGGGCCAGCTGGAGTCAGCCATGGCTAGGCCAGCCTGGAGAGGGGGTCTGGCTGATGGCGTGTATTCAGACAAAGTTAAAGGTTGTTGAGAAAGATGATCGTACGGAATATGAGGGCCGAGCAGAGCGCAACACTGAAGTGGCCAAGACAGGCAAAGAGAGTGTGATGTCCTTATGGTGGTCCTTGTACGTGTGTCTGGCTCTCACCTTCCGGTGCCCCGTCGGCACGGAAGTAGTGGCTGTAGAAGGGAACCGCCAATCTGCTGGGCACATGTTGCCTAGCAGCGTGTAATCAAAACGCTTATTGGAACGAACGCCACCATTTTAGATGGCTCGCTCATGGTGTCTTGTGCGGGTGCAGGGCTCAGACTGGGGTAACGCTGTGCAGCCGGGTATGTGAGAGGGGCAGTGCCCTCTTGGAGATCATCAGGTGATTCTCTGTCCCCAGACAGTGGAGAATGCTGGGGTGCGGCCTCGAAACATCTCCTCTCAGACTCCAACGCCGGTGCAGTGAGGGGCTCCTGCCGTCCGTTGCTGGTCAAATGGTCGTGGGAGGCTGAATATTCCCCTTCACTGCCCTCCAGTCCAAATAGGACCAGTAACAGTGTCTTAATCCGGGGGACTCCCTCTAATTCCTTAATCCATCCCAGCACCTTATCCCAATATATTTGAACCCTCTCACAGCCCCACCGCATGTGCCAATAGTCAGCTCACTCCCCACATTCATGCCAGCAGAGAGGACTTGCTTCCGTGAACATCTTAGAAAGCCCTACTGGGTCATATTGCCATCTATGGAGAAGTTTAATAACGTGCTGTTTGTATTGGCAGGCAATGGAACCCCTGTATGCTGTGCGACAAATCTGGACTCCACAATTGGTCATCCACTTCCACCCCCCAGGTCTCCTTGCCATTTTCTGCAAAGCTTCTCCGTGCTTCCCCTGTTCTCTTTCAACAGCCCCAGGTATAAACACGAGATTAGGTATGTTGGTATTTGATGCAAAGGTTTTATCATAAAATGTCCAGATTTAAAAGCTTTGTATTTAGCACAATTATCCCATAATGATATCCAATAGCAGTCTCTCAATTTCTTTTTTGCCAAGTGAAGCTGCTCCATTAAAAGCGGATAGTCTATATCAGCAGCCTTCATTATATTCTTACAGTGTTCTCTCCAGGTTTGTAAGGGCTTATGTTTTGGTGTTAATGCATTAGCAAGGGCTGGCAATAGGATTGGGGCAGAACTATCAGATGTTAAGCATTTCCTATAAAGTGCTAATATTTGCTAGTTTACTATTGATTGAATTGATATTAGACCTAATTCAAGTCTAGCTATTTGCATAGGGAAGCTTTTAGGTAGGGCTAGTAATGATTTCCAATATACCCCTTCAATCATATTCCAATTTGATTGGTTTTCTTGTGATTTTGTTTGTGCATCATATGTAACTATTGGGATAACTTTCTGTTTATAGAGAGATAAATGAGAATTTCTTGTATTTATTTTATTTGATTTTAGCTTGCGGGGTTAGCATTCCATCTGATGTCAAATTTAATTTTTATATGCCATCTCTTTCAAATTATTATTGATGTTTAGGCTAAGGTATTTAAACTCATGAACTCGCTCAGAAGATTTGTTGCCAATGGTGAATTTATATTGTAAGTTCTTGTGTTTGTTACTCAGCATGAGTAAAATGTTTGATTTTTGTATATTAATCAATAACAGATTATCTGCTGGGTATGTTTGAAGCACAGTTAGTTTCCATGGTAGTCCTATTGGCGTTAGGTCTGCTGTCACTAAGTCATCTACATACAGTAACCACGGGATAGTGAGGCCTCCTACTTTAGGTGGGAAGGATCTTGTACTATCTGACACAATGTTGATGCCCTTAATATATAAATTAAATAAGGTGGCAGCAATTATGCATCCCTGTTTCAGTCCTCTATACATCAATATAGGTTTAGATAGAAGACCTTGTTGGATCAATTTTATTTGTATAGATGTTCCTGAATAAAACTGCTGAATTAGGTTAAGGTCGTACAGCGGGAACCAGCGTCTTTTGCCATAATCGCTCTCTTGATATGGCATCGAAAGCTTGCTTAAAGGCGATAAAAGCAAGGTACACTGGTTGTTTACTTGCTATAACCTTATTTTTAATTGCGTTTAGAATAAGTAAATTAACCGTGACACCGAGCTCTGCTACAAAGCCAGATTGGTATTTGTCCACTTGTGGTGTGTTTTTTATCCAATTTAGCAGATCACTTAAGGTAAGTATCATGAATATCTTACCTGTTAAATCAAGGAAGGCTATTTGTCTATAATTCAGCAGATCTAGTCGACTTCACTGTTTAAATATAGGGATGATTATCGATTTTTCCAAGAAGATGAAATTATTCCAGTTTTAACAATTTCTTGAAATATCAGGTTAAGGATGCTTTCTCAAGTACTCGGGTGAGCCTTTAGGATGAAATTTGTTAGTCCATCCGGCCCAGGGGCACGAGATGTGCTTACATTTTTAAATAGTATGATGATATCCATTTGATCAAATATAACGTGAGCACTCTGATCTTTAGGCTGTTCTTGGTGGCTCAGTAATTGATGGTCTGGTTTGGTAAATATAGCAGAGAAATGAGTTAGCCAGGTCGGTTCACTTATTACGTTGAGATGGGATGATGTTAAGTTTTTATTTAGCCACTTCCACATTTCTCCACTAGATTTGGATGAAATAGCTTTCAGCATAGCCTTAGCATCTATTTGGAGTTTTTGACATTTATATTGTTTAATATGGTTTTTATATCTTTTACGTATCTGTCTGATCAAAATTGATTTCTCAGTCAACATTACTGGCTACTATAGGTTTTACCTTTTTTCGCATGGTCGTTCTCATGGTTTTGATAATGATATCATAAGGATATTTGTGGGAAATTCTTGGTCGCATGTGTCTAGATCACGACTCATTAAAAATATATAGCATCTCATTATATTCTAAGTCATTATTACAGATGATATTATTAGTTTCATCTTGTATGTACTCAGCTAACTTCTGTAGCTTCCATGGGGTCCATGTAATTCAATTGCAGCCCTCAGATAACTCGATACAAAGTTTATAGAAATCGCGAGACATTTGCTTCATTGGTTTCCACCTGACCTCCAATAAACTATGATCACTATGTGTGGAAGGTATTATTCTGAATGTTTCCATTTTGTCAGAATGATCATGTGAGATAAATACATAGTCGAGGATTGGGGCTGAAAATAGCCTGTGCCACCTAGTGGAAGGAGGTATATCCCCTTCAATTGTACCATTTAACATAATGAAGTTTCTTTGTCTCATAATGTGCATCCAGCGGATTCCTCATGATGATAACAGATTCATTTAGAGAGATACATTTCATATTCAGATCACCTACAATTATTGTTGTTACTACAGTGTCATCAATTGCTATCAGATCTAACATAGCACAAACTAATCCTATATAGACTTCATCAAAAGTAGCGATAGCGTTCCAATATAAATTGAGGATGGCTGCGTTAGTGCCCAGGCGATACGACTCATCTAGAAAAGATAGTTTTGTCAATTGGATACCAGGGTGGGGTGAAGCCCACGGGGTCAATTTTGCAGGAAATCATAGTGTAACTGCGATTAACATACCTGCTGAAAATCTTCCTTTTTGTTGTTTATTTGAGGGAATCCAGCAGATGTCATACCCCAGCCATGTGGGTTGAGTTGTAATCCAAGTTTCCTGATAAGCTAATATGTCATAGTTGTTTATAAGACTTTTGTTATTTCCTTGGATTAGATGTTTCAAACCTCTAGTATTCCACACAGCCATCCCCTAAAGTTATACTTAAAGTTTATCCTGGCATTAATATTCACTTTCTCAGTCGTATCACCTGAAGGCTTAATCAGCCAAGACCATTTTGAGTTGTTTAGGTTGGGCTTTGCTGGTTTTATGCTTACTTCTCTATGTGAATGACCTGAAGGTCCTTGGCAATTATAATAAGAGGTTTGTAGTTAGAACTGCTATGTGGAGGTTCAGTATTATGATCCCAGTAAAACCTATTCTTTCCAGATTCTGCAGAGGTTGGGTATTTATTATAAAGTTTAAATCCAAATTCCTTCATTTCATGTTTGGAATTCCAGATAATTTCTTTATTATTTAGTATTAAATTAAATACAGCAAGTACTGTTGATCTATTTGGGAAAGGATCCTGTCTTTGCTATCTACCGTCATTAGTGTTAATATCTCAGATCTCCTCAGGGCTGGATCTTTATTATGAATAGGTGCAGGTGAACTCTCTTTAGGTAGCATTATTTTGATAGGACTTTTATGTGGTCTAATTACACTATCAATATCCGTGTGCATCAATTCGTATTTCTATTTGAATGGTTCAAACAAGCTCTTTTTTGTTCTAGTGTCAGGAAGTCACACTCAGCAGTATTATGCTCCACATTGATGTTGTCAGTGACTCTAGATAAGTCATGATGCAGAACTCTGTCTTGGGCTGCCATTGTTGGATCAGGTACGGTTGTGATCGAATAGGTTGGGAGATTCATAAGATCTTCTGTCTCAGCTATGCAATCATTATTAAGGGAGGGAGATGTAGCTTCCTGATCAGTAGTCGTATGAACCTTAGTTAGGTGACATATGTTATTTGTTCTTTCTGTCGTACTGGGGTAGTTACATTTTCTATAAACTTGTTTGACTTATTTGTTATTGGCTTATTTAGGATGCTTTGATCTTTAGTTTCTTTATTAATTTTTGACTAATGTGCTATTTGGAGGCATACCAATTAGGCCGTAGGATTTTTTTTTCCTTTCTCTTCTTTCCTTATGCGGTTGGAATACTTCATACAACGAATCTTGGAGATTTTCGTAGTTCGGATTTAATAATACATCTTTTACATAGTTTGCAGAGAGTGGTAAAAGTGAGTCTTGCAGAGTCTCAACTTCCTCCACCTCAGGCAAAGTCATAGTACCCACCATGATTTGCTCTTCTGGCACTGCCGCTAAAGAAAGCATTTCTGGTGCACAATGTAGTGTTGGAGTGGTTAATGGATCTAGCGCAGGTTGGTACTGCAACTGTGTCATATCTCCTGCAACCCAGTCGGCTTTGGCAGACACTGGTTCAAGTATGTGCATTTAAGCATCTGTTTTTTTTATCTAGCGTTTTGAAATATTTTAACAAGGTATGAATACCTGTATTCATTGCATTCAAAGCTATTGCAAATGCTATCGGGGGTTGTGGTTGGAAACCAAAGGAGGGTCTTGCAGAGGGTTTAGCAAAGGAGATTTATGATGTGGCCGAGGAGTTGGGAGAAGATTCTATGGGGTCTGGATAGAGAATGGGTGAGTGGGATAAGTTTAGTGGAGGTCTCTTTGTTTAGTGTAAATTGTGATGATCTAGGCGTGTTTCTCATATTACGGAGTGTTTATCCGTAAGTATTGGCATCAACCATTTGAGTGTGGTGATACAAGATATTTGGGTTTGGTCATTGGGTCAGTAATTGGCCCTAAAGAGAGCATAGCAGTAAAAGTTCAATATAGGTGATGGTTTCAACCCTACGTCACCCTCTTCTAGGCTGACCCATTTTGTATCGTATTTCACAAATTCTGATAGGGTGACGGCTTCACCCCTAGGTTCCCCTCTTCTGGGCTGAACCTTCTCGATTGCAATCCACAGTTTAGATAGGGCAATGGCTTCACCCTTAGGCCCCCCTCTTCTTGGCTGACCCCTTCTCGACAGTATTTCTTTGCCTCTCTTATTCCTTTCTCATTAAACTTTGGGGGATAGCTTCACTCCTTGGATCTCCCTCGTTCAGGCTTAGACCTCTTCAACTGCCAGCACTTGGGAGACGACTTCACCCCTGGATCTCCCTCGTTCGGGCTCGAACCTCTCTCGACTGCCAGTGTAGTGAGTATTAGCTTCACCCTGGATCTCCCTCGTCCAGGCTCGGACCCTTCTCAGTTCTTTTCCTCCCTCCTCCAGCTTCACGATGGCTTTCTATTCTCTTCAGCGGGATTCAGTTACCTTAGTTTCTTTTTGAAAATCAATTTTTATTAAGTTTTATAGATGTAGTACGACATTACATATCATGTGTAAGCATGAGTTAACAAATAAAAACAATCATAACACCCCACCCCCTCCCCCCGTCGCACCCCCCACTCCCCTACAGTTCAAGATCTCATTAGTTGCTTGTTGCTTGTTTGACGGACTTTCCTGAGACAGATGTATCGTTACACAATGCACTTGGCGCGCCGAAGTCCTGGGTCCGACTGGGAGAAGTTCACGATCAGGTCAGTGTACAATGGTCCAGTGCCCCTGGGGGAAGACCCGGCTCAGGCGCGGAGCGTTAAATTGATCGGCCATATTTGTCAAAAAAGGGGAGCCAGATTTCCTCGATGTTGGACTTCGACTCATCGAGTAAGTGTGTGAGAAACTCCATGTCATATATGGCCCGCACCTTGGTCACCCACGTTTTGTCCCCTGGCATTTCCGGGCGTTTCCATTTTTGTGCGAGGCAGCATCTGGCCGCCACCAACATGATTTGGAGCATATGGTCCTGAGTGCCCTCCTGACCTTCCCCAATGTCGATTCCAAACAGGAGGAGCCAAGGGCAGGAAGACCGCTCAACCCCGTCCACCCCTTTGATCCAGGCAAGTACCTTTTCCCAATAGTTTTGAACCACTGGGAATCCCCACCACATGTGGATGTAGTCCCCCCTCTCAGTCTTACATTTCCAGCAGTGTGGGTCATACCCTGGTTTTATCCTGGCAATCCTCTGAGGGGGGCAATGCCATCGGTGTAGTATTTTGAGGGCTTGATGGCGATACTGGAGGGAAGCCGTGGATCGGTTGGCCCGCCTGCACATCTCCGCCCACCTCTCGTCATCAATCTCCTCTCCTAGGTCCCTACCCCATCGTGTGCGCGCTGGTGGAGGATCCCTGGGGACAGAGAACAGGAAGAGTTTGTAAAGGCGAGATATTATCCCCTTAGAGCCCCTCGCAGATAGCCGAAGCTTTTCGAACTCCGTGAGATCCCTCCTGAGGGTGTCACCCCAGGATGGCTCGGTGATCACACCCTTGAGCTGGCGATAGCGAAAGGGGGACAGGGTACCAATTCCCAGGGCCTCCTCGAGGTCACTTAAGGGCAGAAAAGAACCCTTCACCCAAAGATGGCCGGTCCTGCTAAGGCCTGCCTCGAACCACGACTGATACGCCGCTGGTTCTGCTATTTTGGCCAGCAAGGGAGGGGCCCAAATGCAGCTCCATGGGGATTACCACGTTGTGAGCCACCGATAGTAACCCCCCTCTCCCCACAGGGACCACAGCACCTTCAAGATTGGATGATTCAGGACGCTTCTGGGGATATTCTTCCTCGGGACCCAAAGCCATTCCACTATTGTGACAGGGGCAAGGGGCCTGTTATCCATGGCAACCCATTGTTTTTCATATCTGGGGAGAAGTGATCAACCAAAACCCTCAGCTGAGAAGCTCTGTGGTATGTTTCCAGGTCAGGATAACCCACTCCCCCATCTTCCTTAGCCCTAGTCAACACTTCGTAGGAGATCCTATGCTTTTTGCCCGACCAGAGGAAGTTGAGCAGGACTCGCTTTGTTTCTATAGAGAAGGTATTGGGGATTATCACCGGGAGCATTTGGAAGAGAAATAAAAACTTTGGGAGGAGAACCATTTTTATGAGGTTGAGGCGCGCCATCCAGGAGAGCCCCGATCCCGCCCACCTCTCTACATCTCTTCTGATTGCGGACCAGAGGGGGGGGTAGTTGGCTGTGTACAGTTCCTCAAGGTCACGCGTAATCTGTACTCCCAAATACCGGAATCCCTCTTCAGTCCGTCTAAAGGGGAGCCCTTTCACAAAGGCCATCTCCGGATCTGACAGGTTCCCACCCATAAACGCCACTGACTTATCCAGGTTGACTTTATAACCCGATAACTCTCCATAGCGTGTGAGGCCCTGTAATAACCGGGGGACTGTTTGGGACGGTCTGGTGACGTAGAGTAGGGCGTTGTCCGCGAAGAGGCAGATTTTGCATTGCATGTCTCCCATCTGTACTCCCCTAATAGCCTCGTCATTGCAGACTGAGATTGCCCATGGTTCCATTACTAGTGCGTAAATTAGCGGGGACAGGGGACATCCCTGCCTTGTACCACGTTGGAGGGGGAACTCTCTCGATTCTGTCCCGTTTGCCACCACTCTAGCCGAGGGGGAGGAGTAAAGCGCGGCCATCCACCCCAGCCACCTAGGACCCATCCCCAGAGATGCGAAAACCTCCCCCATGAAAGGCCAGCTAACCTTGTCGAAGGCTTTCTCCGCATCGAGAGCTAGTAGGAGAGCCCCCTCGTCCCGGACCCCCAGTGTGGCAAGTATATGGAGTGTCTTCCGTGCGTTATCAGAGCCCTGCCTGTTGAGGACGAATCCCGCTTGGTCAGGGTGTATCAGGCGTGGAAGGCAGATCTCAAGTCTGGAGGCCAAGATTCTGGTAAAAATCTTGGCATCTAGGTTAAGGAGTGAGATGGGTCTATAGGACCCACATTCAGTCTGGTCTTTACCGGACTTGGGTATGACGGTGATGAGGGCTTGCAGAAACGTCGGTGGAATTGAGTCTCGGCTCCTAATCTGATTGAACAGTTTGGCCAAGGGCTTCACCAAGATCGATTGGGTCTGTTTATAGAAATCAGCCGTGTAGCCGTCCCCACCCGGTGCCTTTCCTGCCTTCAGTCTCTTAATGGCGCTCTCCACATCTTCCTCTGAAATCTCCCCCTCAAGGGCCCCCATGTCTTCGTCGGATAGCTTGGGGAGGGGGTGCTCCGCCAAGTAGGCTGAGATATCTTCCAGTGATTCGCCTGCTTGCCTGGAATAAAGTTTGCTGTAATAGTCGGCGAAGCAGTCCGCTATTTCCTCCCGGCCCCTGTGAATCCTGCCTTCCCCATCGCTAAGCTGGGCAACCCCCCTTTCCACCCTGCAGCCCCGGGATCTTTGTGCCAAAAGAGTCCCCACCCTGTCTCCCCGTTCATAGTATCTTTGCTTGGTGTACCGCATTTTCTTAATAACCTCCCCTATAAGAACCGTGTGTAGCTCTTGTCTTTTGCCCTGCATTTCCTCTAGGAGTGCCTCTCTGTCTATTCCGGGAACGCCCAGTCTGGCCCGCAAGACCCCCAACTCCGCACAGAGTTTGCCCTCAATCAGGCCCCTCTCCCGTTTACGCCTCGAGCCCTCTGCTATGAGGAGACCCCTAAAAGTGGCTTTTCCGGCTTCCCATACTGTGGACATGTCGGTCTCGCCATTATCATTCATCTCAAAATAGGCCGATATTTCTTGTTTCATAAAATCCCGGAATACGGGGTCCCTAAGAAGCGTGTCGTTGCACCGCCAACGGGAGGATCTTGGGGCGACAGGCAGTGACCAGTCAGCCACAAGCAATTCATGGTCCGACCACGTTATGGCCTCCACCCTTGGCTGTTGAACCACCCCGTTCCCCTCCTCGGAGATTAGCATGAGGTCAATTCTAGTGTAGGTACAGTGTGGGGGAGAGAAAAAGGTGTAACCTCCCTGACCCGGATATGCCCTGCGCCAGACGTCCACCCAATAATGGTCTCTCAAGAGGGCCTGCAGGGCCAGATTATCCTTGGAAATCCCCTTGGGCCCCCTCCCTTGGCAGACCACCAGTCCAGACGGGGGTCAGCTACCAGGTTGAAATCCCCGCCCAGTATCATGGCCCCTTCTGCCCATTCATCCATGACATTAAAGATCCGAGTGAGGAACTGCACTTGCCCTGAATTGGGCGCGTATAAGGTGTCCAGGGTGATGCGTTGTCCCTCGCAGAACCCCTTGACGCCTAAGAATCGGCCCCAAAACCTCTCTTAGTTTCTACCCCCGTGAGATGGAACGCCCTCCCCAGGAGAATACCTACCCCCTCCTTCTTGGAGTTCGCATGTGAGGCCCAGTAATTGGAACCAATGTCCTTCCCCTTAATTCTGGATTCCCTTCCCCGTTTGTAGTGTGTTTCTTGTAGAAAGAGGACTGTTAGATGTTGTTTGCGGAACATGTTGCTCGTAAGGGACCTCTTGTTTTGGGAGTTAAGACCCTTGACGTTCAGCGTGCCTATCCTTCCTTCAATCATTATCGTCTTTTAGGTTGTGCACCTTGAACCCCTCGTAACATCTGCGTTTCAGAGCCCGCAGCCAAGCAAGTATCTGTGATTTGAACTGGTTTCCCCCCCCTTCCTCCCCATCTCTTTCGCTAATCATTCCACCCCCGCCCCCCAAGCGCAAGCCTCCCCTTCTGCCCCTCCCCCCACTCCCCTTTCCCTTGTAGTGTAGGGCGTTCGTCCACGTCCCCCAACAAGTGTCGGGGTTGGTCAACGAACCACCAAGGACTCTAACCCCAGCCCCGGGATGTTTTTGTATTAGGGAATCTCAAGTCTTGGAATCAATATAGGTCTACCCCACCAAATCCTCGGTGCAAATGACCGAGGTGGAATTCTGGAACCGTGAACCCCCGCTTCAGCCTGTAAACTCCAAACTCAGACTTTCTACGTGGGTCACCACAACAAAACAGCTAACATTTAATAAAGTTCTGCCTGGCCTCCAAACCAGCGCCAACGCAGTGCCCTGGCATGGCCCCCCCAGCCCCAGGACCCCTTACTGCCTGGGACTGATGGTCATCATAGGATTTCCTCGACCTTCGGAAGGGCGGTGCTGTTATGGCTTCGGGTGATCCTCGGAGGTCGTTGACGGGTGCCTGGTTTTCCGAAATTTCCAGGCCCCCTTGACTTTAGATTTGCCGCTAAGCTGTCCCAGTCTGTCGGGGCCCCTCGGGGGTCCCGGGCTCTTCCATCTTGGCCGCTTGAGTGGCCTGCCTGGTCGCCGACCAGGTCGTCCGTGGCCCTTTGAATGTCTTCCTCAGACACCAGGCGATGTTTCTCCCCCAGCCATTCAAATTCCAAACAGAAGGGGTGTCCCCAGCGGTATCGGACCCCCTTTCCATGAAGCCATCTTGTGAGGTTTCCACATTTCCTTCTCATTGACAGGGTGAGAGCCGACAGGTCCTGAAAGATGGACACCCTGGAGTCACCGTATTGAATATTGCCAAGGTTCCTCGCTTTCTCCAGAATTTTAGCTTTGTCCTTGTAATAGTGTAGCCGGGCCAGGACCGAACGCGGGCCTCTGCCCCCTCCTCCTGCCCGATGGACCCTGTCAAACTGAATCGCACCTTCAGCGTCCGCCCCCAAGACAATCCTTGCGATGTCATGAACTTTGCCCTCAAGGCCTTGTATGGTTTCTCCCTCGGGCTCCACTAAACCAAAAATACGCAGGTTATTCCTTCTCTCCCTGTTCTCCATATCGTCCACCTTGAGCCGGAGTTCCTCTTCGCCTCTTTCCATGTCCCGGAATCTGATTTCCATTTGGGTCTCAAGGAGAGTAGTGGAGAGTAGTGGAGAGCTGATTGTTTTCGACTCCCTCCATTCGATCTTCCAAGGTGGTGACTTTAGTCGTGAGGTCCGCCAATTTGGCTCCCATGTCCGTCCTTATGCCGCGGATCTCCTCCAGAATCGTCTGAATATTATTCTGGATAGCACCCAGGTCTGGGGGTGGGGGGGAGGGGCCCCCGGTCGCCATGACGTTCTTGCTGGCCACAAATTGGTATTTCGACAGGTTTTCTTTCCAACTCATGGGAGGCTTGTTTTGGCCACCTGCTATTGGCGAGGTGGAGCGGTAGCGTGTTTTCCGTGGTCGTCCCAGTGCGTGTCTGGCCTGTCCGGACCTGTCAGTTCCCCCTGTGGTGGTGGTTTTGTGGCTAGGGGGCTCTGGATCACAAGTGCCCCTAGATGTCCCCCTCTAGTGACCGTGGGGGAGGGGTGCGTATTGGGGGGGCGCGCTCCCGCGTCGGCCCCCAGGTTCTCAGACCCCACAGGTCGCTGTGCGACGGTGGCCTCCTGGTGGCCTGTAGGTCCTCTCAGTGTGGAGAGGGGGCGGGCATCCAATTTCCAGGGCCCCGACACTGCTTTTTACTTGGCTCCGGGATCCCGGGATCACCCCCGGTTGCCGCCCGGTGGGATCGGAAGAGGGAAGGTCGGGGGGGCGCGCTCCCGCGTCGGCCCCCTGGCGATGTTGCTGCCCTGTTGGCCGGTGGCCCTATCTTTTCACCTGGCTCCGTTGCCGTCCCGTGGGCCGTAGGCCCTCTCTGATTCAGGCCTCTCCTGCGTTGGGCCGCATCAGTCACGCTCTGCCTGAACCGTGCCCAGTATCTAGGGCCGGGGCGGGAAGCCCCGATGCGCTGCGGGTGTACGGCCTCGGGTTCTTCCTCCGTGCGGCGCCGCCTCCTCCTCGCCCGCGGCTTCCTCACTCCAACCGAGGCCGTGTATGCGCGGCAGCTGCGGCCTCCTCCAGTGCGCCGCGCCGAGCCGCGGCGGAGGAGCCGCAGGAACTTTCAGGCCCATAGAACTCGGCTCAGGGGTGTCGGATTGGCACCGGAGTTGGGTGTAGCGGGGGGCCACAGGCTCCCACAGTGCATGGTGGGGGTCTCGCAGGTCATGGGACCCTCGTTCCGTGCTAGCACCGTCGTTCTCCCGGGGCTGGGTACGGAGCTCGAAGCTCAGGCGACCATCCTGCCTGCGCCCCCTGGTGGCCTCTCCCTTAGTTTCTTAATGTCTTTATCCAATAGTGTAGTGGACTTCCTATTGGGTTCACTTTAACACTCTGTTTCTGTTAATGCTTTCTACTGGTTTCAAATGGTTGCGGGATTCTCGTCCCTTTCCTTCATTCACATTTCGGGACACACTTCCTTTCCTTTCAGCCAACTTACAGATCAAAGTCATCGTGCTGGGCTTTTGCTCGACCCTCAAGTATGACCACTTTGAGTTCTTTTGGTGGCCTTCCCATGGCCTTCTGGTTTCTATAGTTCTTTCACATGGGCATATCGAACAGAGCCTCTTGATTCTAGCACCCACGTGGTGCCGGTCTCCCTCTGCAGCTGGTCTCCCCTCGAACACTCTAGAGTTCATTCAAAGTTCATCTGCTTGATTCAAAACTTGCCACCTTGCAATTCACTCGCAACACAGCCTGGTTCTCATTGGTTCTCCCCTCGACTCACCGGCTGTGATGAACCACTTGGCCTTTGGCTTTGGAGTCAAGGCCGGTACCATGGGTGCAGGAGCTTTCCTTGCTCCTGCCTATGGTGCAGGACACTTGCGCTAGTGTTTGCGGTCTTAGGCTCTCTTACTGGAAGGCTCAACTGGCCGGGGATGAAAAGGGCAAGGTCACTTCTCTCCTCGCTACCCTTTCATTTCCTGCTGCAGTTCTCCTTCTCTTGAACTGCTGCGGGTTAGCCGTCTCGTTGTGCATTCTGCTGTACTTGCCTTCCTTGTATTGTGCTCGCCTGCTCCACCTTTTATCCTGTGGGGAAAAGGAAGGGCCATCAGGTGTGTGTGGTTCAAGTCAATTGCCTGACTCTGCCTGACCCTCGGGTTGGGACATGTCAGGTATACAGGTTTAACATTACAAGTTTGTTGCAAACCAGTATTCATGCAGAAAAGGGGAGGGGTTGGACTGTTGAAATGTCCTACTAGATAGGATCGGAAAAAAGGTATTATCAGTAGGGGGTCGGTTGGTAGACTGAGAATGACAAGATGAGTACGGTTTGTGAAATGGATGTGAATGACCGGTATTGTGAATAGAGCAGAGGGGATTGTGGGAATGGTAGTGTTCTGGTCTGTCATAGTGGATTGGGGGTTCGGAAGATGATAAACAGAGGTACGGGATTGGTAGGGTCTGTGGGGCAAACAGGAACAGCTGCGACCAGAGAGTAAACCAGATGGTCGGAAAGGAAAATGCCTGGGAGTATTCGGCTAAGAATGATCATAGGGACGTGGAGAAGAATTCCTGGAAATGTTCGGGCCGGATGCCAGATAACAGGGATTCTGGGAAAGATACATTTTGGATATAACAGGGTGTTGGTTCGATACGGAGGGATCATTGGATCCGGGCCGGAGAGATTGAATTGAAGGAAGCGAGGTGTCGCGGTTTATTAAGCGGTCACACTCAACTCAGGGAGTTCCATTCCCCCAATAAATGTGTCGCACAACAAATCACTGTGATTTTGATGCAGGTCCTATTTGGTAAGGCCTCCAACCAATCGCGCTCCCAAACCCAACAAATACCCGGTGGTAAAATGGACTAGGAACCAGGCCAGTGTGTAGTAAGAATATAGATTTTTTTATTTATTCAAACCAAATTTGACAAACAGACTAATATCAGCCACCAGTGCTGTGGCAACACAAGAACAAAACTTACTTCCTTAAAGGCACCAACACAGAGATAATACTGAGATATGCACTCACAATGCGCCGCAGCTTTCTTGTCAAATCACCCACCAATACAGTTCTAATGCAAACTGGTTTACTTAAAGGATAAATGACATCACAAACCTGTCATGATTCCCGTGAAATGGATTGGTTGGTTTTCTCTACCAACCTCCTGTGTGCTAATAGGACAAGGAAATGAGGGGTGTGAGTTAGGATAGCTGTGGGAGGAGAAAGCTTTGTCATGCCAAACTGACATGTGGGCTAGGTATGTTCAAAACTCTAAAAATCTATCAACATGGCAAGTACCCTCATTTTTATTTTTAACAACTTTATTTATTTTGGTTTTTCAAAATATGAATACAAGCATTCATGCTGTTCCCTCCCACCACCCCCCAACATCCCCAACATTGGATACGGTGTAGCATATATCAACAATTGATATTCCTGTGTCGCACATTCATCCAGTTCAGAATATGTGTTTTAAATAACAGAAATGTTGCGCAATAGTTTCGGCTTAAAGTACATTTGTTCCCTATCATTTGTAAATTTGTGTAGCGGCATCCAGGTGTTCAAATATTTCGTATAGGAGCCATGGGCTAAAGCTGTAGTCTTTTCCATGGTCATTACCCCCCATAGTCTCACCCACCACATGGCCACTATCGGTCCTTGTTTATTCTTCCGGGTATGAGCCAGAGTTATTCTGGCAGCGCTTAGCATGTGGGTAATGAGATGGGCTTTTGCTTCAGATTTGGCATAACATCCCTCTACCGCCTCCCCCAGTAGGAGCACCATTGTGTCGAAAGGTAATTGTGTCCCTGTTATCTCCTTGATGTGACTTAGGATTTCTTTCCAATACATTTCAGCAGGCGGGCAAGACCACCACATGTGTATCAAATCACCTGGTTGTCCACAGCCTCTCCAGCAGGACATGGGGTAGTCTGGGTTAATGGAGTGCATGCGTACAGGTGTCATGTACCATCTTAAGCACATTTTGTATGCTGCTTCTTTAATTGAGGTACATCTGGAGCTTTTAGCGGCTCTTTGCCAGATTCGGCACCAAGTTTCGCTAGAGATTGGTTTCCCCATATCCGCCTCCCACCGCTGCATATAGAGGAGTGATTCTTCAGGGTCTACTGCTCCCATTAAGATATATAATTTCGACACCCCTTTCTTGGGTTGGCCCTCTTTTATCGTGAGTTCTAGTCCCACCAGTTCCCAGGTTACCTCTTCTCGGACCTTCCTGTTAGAAATCCAATGCCTCAATTGGACCTAATGGAACCTCTCAGTCTCAGGTATATTAAATTTAGCCTTGCATCTCTCGAAGGTCAAGGGTGTACCTTCTTCATAGAGGTCTCCCAATGTCAATGATTTCTCATTCCCACCCCATTGTACCCAGAAGTCAGACCGCATTCCTGGGGAGAAGTCCAGGTTATGGGCAACTGGTGTCAAGGGTCCCCCTTCAGTCTTTGCCCCTCTGCTTCATAATGCCTTGTCGTAATACCATAAGGTGGCTTTGGTGGATTCAACTAACACACCCTCTTTATTTCTGTGTCGTTCAGGAAGGAAGGAGAGGTTATTCAAGGGGGCTCTAGTTGCTTCCTTTTCAAGGGCCGTCCAACCCTTTTGGTTATTTCTGGGTGACCACTGTAGTATTGGGGCCAGCTGTGCTTCCCATAAGTATCTGCGGATTTCGGGAACTCCCAACCCTCCCAGCCATTGGGGTCTGAACAGGACCTTTTTTGGGGACTCTTGGTTTTTTCTTTTTCCAAATAAATGCCATGATCACCTTTTGTAGTTTTTGGATTGCTGGAGTTGGGATGCGTACTGGTAGGGCTCTTACTACATAGAGGAACCTGGGGAGCAGGGTCATCATTACCGCTAATATTCTTGCCAGCCATGACAATTCCTGCACCTCCCGGCGCTTTAGATCCCCTGCTAGCTCTTTCAGCAATTCCAGGATGTTAGCCCCGTATAATTATTCATATTTGGGGGTCAGATGTATTCCTAAGTATTTCACTGCTCTTTGTTGCCATTTCAGCGGGTACCTGTCCGCCCATTCTGTCATCTGCTCTACTCTCTCAGTAATATTGAGTGCACAGGATTTGCTATAGCTAATATGGAATCCGGAAACCTTCGCAAATTCCGTTAGTAGGTCTAATGTTTTTGGTAACAAGTGTGTTGTGTCTTTGAGAAACATGAGGATATCATTTGTGTAAAGAGCTACTTTTTTAGGACCTCCCGCGCCCGCTTCTACTCCTTGGATCTCTGGGTCGTCACAAGTCTTTTGTGCTAGTGGCTCCATGGCCATGGCGAATATTAAAGGTGACAGCGGGCACCCTTGTCTTGTGCCCTTCTGAATAAGGATATTATCCGTGAGCCGTCCATTGACCATCAGTCGTGTGGATGGCTGTGCGAAATTGGCCATTACCATGCGTATGAAGATCGGGCTACACCCGAACCTTTCCAGAGTCATCTGTAGGTACCCCCAATGTAGACTGTCAAATGCTCGGGAATCGTCTAGTGCCAGCACTGAGAATCATTGTCCTGTTCTACGGCCCTATTCGATCGTATTTATGGCTCTGCGGATATTATCGTGTGTGTTTCGCCCCTGTATGAAGCCCTCCTGATTGGGTTGGATTATCCCGGGCAGTACTTCCGCTAGTCTACGGGCCAGGACCATCGAATACATTTTTGCATCACCGTTTAATAACGAAATACGGTGGTAACTCGCACATTTATTGGGGCCCCTGTCCGGTTTTAGTAGTAATACTGTGTTCGCCCAGCTCATATCTGCAGAGATCCTACCGGTGTCGCGGATGGAGTTAAACAGTTTGGTTAGGGGGCCAATCAGGGTGGTTCTGAACGTTTTATAATATGCGTTACTAAGCCCATCTGGCCAAAGGGTCTTGTTCGTCTTTAGTGTTTTTATTACTTCTCCACCTCTTCTTCTGTTATGGGGGCTTCTAACATTTGTCTGTCTAAATCGCTCATTTGTGGCAGAGTCATTTGATTGAGGAATGCCTTTTGTTTTTCTCTCACCAGGTCCTCCCTTTTTAAGTTTTTGGTGAAGTATGAGTGGATCACTTCCTCTACTGCTTTTTCTCCCCATATTAGGTCCCCTTCTACATTTCGGAGTTGGATTATGCGGTTCCAGTTTCTTCGCTGCTTCAATTTAGCTGCGAGGAATCGGTTAGCTTTGTCCCCTTTAGTGTAATAAAATTGTTTGGTACGTACTAGGAGAAGCGCAGCTTCATCCACCAGGTGGGTCTCTAAGGCTGTAAGGCTGCCTAACCTTTTTCAGTGCCCCCCATGTTCTCTGTGAGCCTTTATTTTTGTACTCTGCTTCGGCTTCTGCCACTAGGGTCTCCATATCCCACCTCACCCTGTCTTTTCTTTTAATGTAGTTTCTTGTGTACGCTATGAATTCCCTTTACTATGGCTTTGCTTGCGTCCCATATAGTATCCCAGTGAATCCCAGGGGTGACATTTTCTTGGAAATAATTCTTCAGGGTTCGTTCAATGTCTGCACGGAGGGCTAAGTCTTTCAGGATTATTTCATTTAGGCGCCATGGTTCAAGTACTCTAAGTTTACAAATATTTACATGTATGAATATATTTTTAAGAACTACATTTTAAGGCTAATCAGATGATGCTAATCTGAAATTGGCATGCCCTTCCTATGCAGGGATACAGTTTTTCTTCATTTACTCAGGAGCTGTATCAGTGAAAAATATGCCACTTCATATTTCCCATGTTAATTATTTCCATCAGCCACACACCAACTTTCAAATCTCTCGGAATCAAGAGAAGGCCCAAATCAAATTTTCATTAATAACTTTAGTTATGTTTATCACACAAAAATCGATTTAGAATGGTTCAAAGGGGGTTACTGTCACCTTTAATAAAAGTCTGGAATTACCATTTTGGCATATACGCTGCCCTTTTTATGAAATAATATGTATTTTCCCATTAACTAAACTCTAGCCTTTTCCTTTGTGCTCTTAACCCTTAACCGTGTGATCAACCAGAGGCTGGCTCATGTTTATGTTCACCTCCCCCGTCAAGGCCTGTGATGGCCCAATTGCAACTCTAATGGACATTTTATGGGAATTGTGACATCAAGGTCACTTCTACTGAAAGAACCGGCATGGCCGTATCTGTTTCCACTGTGGTTTAAATCTAAGCAGTGTATTTCTTTCTATATTTTTATGTAATGGCCCTGATTGATGGTTGACAACCAGACCTCTCTCTCCAGCGCAGCAGAGGAAAGGTCTTGGAGGTTAAGTTTCATCTTTAGGAGAAATGATAGGCTGCATGTAAGATTTGCAAACAATGGCTTTTAAACTCACACACAATACATTTTACCTGAGATTTTATAAGGCACCTGGCCCTTATATCCAGGTGTAATGTACTTCTTTAATCTCACAGTTGCAAAAAACATGAATATCACTTCTGGATTGTCCATTTGTATAGGGCAGTTATATGAGAAAACCATGTTCAAACTCTGAAAGTCTAGTGAGCACTTCTCTGCATACTGTCATTTGGATGAGGAAAAACAAAAAAGGAAATTATTTCATGTCTTGTAAATGCAAGAAGATTGGTTGTAATTACGATTTCGGGATCACAGTCTCATGTTGCATAAAGATGCTGCACACACTACTGTTTGTCTCTTTAAGTAAAAGTGCAGCTCTGCATGGTTTTAGTAAAACAGCATTGTCAGCCACATGTCTTTCTTTTCCTTGCTGAAATGCATTGCGCATATCTTCACACTTTTGAGACGTAAGCCCACTTTCTTTCCTTTGAGATTTAGGCCTGTTTTTGGTTCAATAAGCCCCATGTCTGACATCACCATTTCCGTGCTGGCCTTATACTTCCATGCGCATTTACAAATGACTTGCCTCTTTATTTCTGGCATTCAGGGGCTATATTTCAGGGGCAGATGTATGATAGCCTATAAAGATATTACAGAGTTCGCCCTCCTCTGCTGCTCCCTGGCTTGTGCGATATGGCATCTCCCTTTGGTTCTTCCCTCGACTGTAACCTCAGGCTTTCCCCTCCCTCTGAGCCTTTCTCACTCTTTTACCTTTAGGGTTGGGATCAGAGGGATCTGTCCTTCGTTGGCCATCTGAATGAGAGCCTCTTGAGGTTTGCTACGTGAGATACCCACAGGTATTTCACATACCCTTCCCCTATGCTGGATGGACAGTGGTGTTTCATCTCAGTATCCCAAGGTGGAACATCAACGTTGTTGGTCCAGACATTCCAGCATATAACTGGGATTGTAGCCTCTGGGACTTTCAACCCTTTCCTGGTCGTTTGGGCCAAAAGTGGGAGATGATTTAAAAAGGTCTCTCACTTCTTTTTCTCTTTGTATCATTCTCTCCCCCACCTGGGTGTCCATTAATTCTTCCTTTATAGCTTCTGGGCAAATCTCTTTAACATGGCCCCTCTCACCACAAAATAGGCATACTTCTAACTGCGAGGTTTCTGACTCAGCCAGAGAGTTTAGAGATATTGATCTTCCCTTTTTCTTATTCAGGGGGGATAAAACACATCCTGAGGTGTTAGGCATCTATGGTTTCTGTCCCTCCTGGTTAATATAAGTTTCTTCTCGTATCTCCTTGCTTGGGTTTCCCTCCTTTTCTCTACCTCGCTCATCCTCTACTGTCCCACTTGAATAGTCAAGCTGGAGTCCTGGGGTTCTATTTTCAGTAGAATGGATCTCTAGATCTCCTCTTTATGTTTTCTCAGTGGACATTTCCCCTAAGGATTCACATATGAGGCTCTCTCAGGGTGTTTTCCAAGGGGTCTCATGTGCTAGGATCCCTCCTCGGTCTCCCCTATTGATTTTTACAGGGTATGGGGAAAGGTTTAGACACACAAAGGTTAATTCATCTTTGCAGGTTATAAGAGGTAGGATTTTTAATCTACCTTCTTTATAAGGTAAAATAAAAAAGGACCAACCCGAGATATATTGCGCTCTTATTTGCAACGAGATTAGAACCTTGTCCTTTCCCTGTAGGAAATAATCCTGAGGGCAAAAAAGATAATAGGTATTTCCCTCAATGTTCTTTAAGACAGGTGAAATGGCTTCAGAGGTCAAGGGGAGAAATTGAATTCCCATTTTCTGTTTCATGTATGAACAGGGTGGTATCCAGATTCCTCGCCATTGAGGGAAACAGGAGTTTGGTAGGGTGTGCTTCTTGGTTCTAAATTATGTGGGGATAGGGCCTGGACATTTCTATGTAGATTATCAGCATGTAAGTGGGCTCTCCAACTATTATCAATTGGACCATATCCCACCCTGACATCATATGTGAGAAACTCATGGTGACAACAAGTAAGACAGACACAAGTGATCACAGTTCAAGGGTGTTTATTGACCAACGAAAGTGGTATGCGGGTTGGAAAAACGCCTAATCTAAACCTAAATCTAAGTTGAGTACAGGTGTTGATCATCACATTAAAAATAAGGCAGTCCTTGTAACGTCGTGTCAAAATAAAAGGGCCTATACTAAGAAACCTATTGCCAAACATTACAACTACTACAAAAGAGGGTGTGGGATAGTTCTCAAAAAAAGAAAGAAGTGTTCTCAAAAAATTAGTCATGATGCAGTCGCTTGGGTCCCCCTTCCCCACGTTTTAGCATTGGCTAGGATGGGAGCCTGGAGCACAGTACGGTCTTGGGCTTCTCTAGCATGAGACAACAGTTCCAATGGCAGTTCTCAGGACCGTCGATGGACAAATCTCGTTTCCTTAGAAAGTGTCTTACCTTCGGGACCTGATGTGTTCAGATAACCGAAAACAAAAGTTCCTTTAACAAATGAAAGTTCATTTCCAAAGTTCAATATGGGTGATGGCTTCACCCCAGGGTCCTGCTCGTTCGGGCTTGGACCTCTTTCGACTGCCAGCACTTGGGTGACAACTTAACCCCTGGATCCCCTTCATTCGTGCTTCAACCTCTCTCGACTGCCAGAGTTGTGAGTATTAGCTTCACCCCGGTTCTTCCTCATCCGGGCTCGGACCCTTCTCAGTTCTTTGCCTCTCTCCTCCAGCTTCACAATGGCTTTCTCTTCTTTTCAGTGGAATTCAGTTACCTTAGTTTCTTAATGTCTTTACCCAAGAGTGTAATGGACCTTCCTTTGGGTTCACTTTAACACTGTGTTTCTGTTGATGCTTTCTACTGGTTTCCAATGTTTGCAGGATTCTCGTCCCTTTCCTTCATTCACAATTTGGGACTCACTTCCGTTGCTTTCAGCCAACTAACGGATCAAAGTCTTTCGATTGTATGGGGCTTTTGCTTGACCCTCACATATGACCACTTTGAGTTCCTTTGTTGGCCTTCCTATGGCCTTCTGGTTTCTGGAGTTCTTTCACATGGGGATATTGACCAGACTCTTGATTCTAGCACCCACATGGTGCCGGTCTCCCTCAGCAGCTGGTCTCCCCTCTAACACTCTACAGTTCATTCAAAGTTCATCTGCTTTGATTCAAAACTTGCCACCTTGCAATTCTCTCTCAACACAGCCTGGTTCTCATCAGTTCTTCCCCCGACTCACCGGCTGTGATGAACTGCTTGGCTTTTGGCTTTGGAGTCAAGGCCGGTATCATGGGCACGGGAGCTTCCCTCGCTCCTGCCAATCGGCATAGGCTTGCCCTGTGTACAGCTGACATCTGGTGCAGGACACTTGCGCTATTTTTTGCGCTCTTAGGCTTTCTTCCTGGAAGGCTCAGTGGGCGGGTGATGGTAAGGGCAAGGTTACTTCTCTCTTTGCCACCCTTTCACTTCCCGCCGTCATTCTCCTTCACTTGAACTGCCGCGGTTTAGCTGTCTAGTCGTGCTTTCTGTCGTACTCGCCTTCTCTGTATTGTGCTCACCTGCTCCACCTTTTATCCCTGTGGGAAAAAGGAAGGGCACGCAGATGTGTGTGGTTCAAGTTAATTGCCTGACTCTGCCTGACCCTCGGGTTGGGACATGTCAGGTATACAGGTTTAAAATTACAAGTTTGTTGCAAACCAGTATTCATGCAGAAAAGGAGAGGAGTTGGAGTGTCGAAATGTCCTACTAGATAGGATGGGAAAAAGGTATTATGAGAAGGGGGTCGGTTGGCAGACTGAGAAAGACAAGATGAGTACGGTTTGTGAAATGGATGAGAATGACCGGGATTGTGAATAGAGCAGAGGGGATTGTGGAAACGGTTGTGTTCTGTCATAGTGGATTGGGTGTTCGGAAGATTATAATCAGAGGGACGGGATTGTTAGGGTTTGTGGGAGAAAGGGAATAGCTGGGACCGGGAAGTAAACCAGATGGTCAGGAAGGAAAATGACTGGGAGTAGTCAGGCGAGAATGATCATAGGGACATGGAGAAGAATCGCTGTAAATGTTTGTGCCGGACACAGCAAATCAGGGTTTCCAGGAGAGATACATTTTGGATGTAACGGGGTGTTGGTTCGGTACGGAGGGATCATTGGATCCGGGCTGGAGAGATTGAATGGAAGGAAGCGAGGCAGATGTATGATAGCCTATAAATATATTAGGTTGTTTGCCATTCTCTCCTTCTCCATGGCTTGTGTGATATTGCGTCTCCCTTGGGTTATTCCCTCAACTAAAAACCCGGGCTTCCCCCTCCCAGGGAGCCTTTCTTGCTCTTTTACCTTTAGAGTTGGGATCAGACCAGATCCGTCCTTCGTTGGCCACCTGAATGAGAGCCTCTCGAGATTCGCTACGTGAGATACCCTCAGGTATTTCACATTTCTGACCCCCGGAACCCAGAGATGGCTCATCGGTGAAGGCCACGCTGTCACCCGCTCTCATCTCCCGCCCTTCCTCCAAATGTTCCAGATGACCCCCAGGATAGGATGTCCCCTAAACCTTCTCAGGATACGGTCTCTCGGCACCAATATACACTCTCCCACCATGCCCGGACTAAGATAAAAGTTGTCTAAATCCACCCATTGGGAGTCCCGCCATTCCCTCAAATGTGAAACAAGAACCCTAAGCTGTGCCACTTTGTAGTAAAGGTGAATGTCCGGGAAGCCCACACCCCTCTATCCTTTGGGAGAACCAGTACTTCATATGCCACCCTGGCTTTTTTCCCAAGCCACATGAACCACAGGCGCCCACCCTTAACCTCACGGAAGAACAAATCTGGGATGTTTATCAGGAGCATCTGGAATAAGTATTACATTCTTGGGAGAAAGTTCATCTTTATGGTGTTCAGCCGTCCCAGCCATGAGATCGTCAACTTGCCCCATCTTTCCAGATCGTCAAATAGCCTTGCTAGCAGAGGGGGGAAATGTGCCTCGTACGGCCCTCCAATTCCCTCGTGACATTTATCCCCAGGTACCTCAGCTTATCTACCTCAATCTTCATCCCTACTGCGGTCAGGCTCTGCCTATCATCATCCCTCTCTGGGTTTAATCGGAAGAGAATTGATTTCCCCTCTTTGATTTTAAAGCCCACAACCACCCCATTTTGCTCCACTATTTCCACTTCAGCAGGAACTGAGGACGCTGGGTTTCTAAGATGTAATAAAATATCATCAGCATACAGGCCCAGCTTATATTTAATTCCTTCCACGATAATACCTTCCAAGCGGGGGTCGTTCAGCAGCCTCTGAGCCAGGGGCTCCAAGGACAGAGCAAAAAGTAGCGGCGAGAGGGGACACCCCCATCTGGTGCCTCGACCCAGCCAAAACCACCTTGAAAAATTCCCATTTTCAACCACACTGGCCGTTGGTTCTGAATACAATTACATGGTTCCCCGCAGGAACCTTTCCCCTATCCCAAACTTAACAGGGACTGCTATAAGAAACTCCCAGTCCACTTTGTCAAATGCTTTTTCTGCATCGACTGATAAGAGCGTGGGGTTACTCCCCTCCTCTGGCCCCTACGATCAAGTGCAAGGTTTTACGCATTATGGCTGCCCCTTGTCAACCCCTAATGAACCCCACTTGGTCTGCATGGACCAACCGTGGTATATGGGTGTCTAGTTTCTTCACCAGCACCGGTGTAAACAGTTTTGCATCCACATTAAGAAGTAAGATCGGGCAATATGAGCTACAAAGCCGAGGATCCCAACTCTCTTTCGGTATCACGGAGATAAGTGCCCTTACAAAAGATCTCGGGCCCGTCCGGTTCCCATTCTGCAATTGAACAATTTGACCAGGTGTGGGACAAGGGTGCCAGCAAATGTCTTGTAAAAGCCTGCAAAATATCTGTCTTCCCCTGCTGGTTTACCCAAGTACAATTTCCGTCTGGCCTGCATAATCTCATCTCCCGTGATGGAGTCGTCCCTTGACCTTGCCACTTCCTGAGTCAGCACCGGAAGGGACACGTCCTCCAAATAAGGTGCCATCCCATCCCCAGAGGTATGGTTTCTCCCCTTGTATAGCCCCTCATAAAAGTCGGCAAGACCCTAAACTATTTCTACTGGTGAAGTCACTAGGGTGCCATCTGGTCCCTGCACACCCGATATCCATCTTTCCGCCCTTTGACCTTGCAGACGCGCTGCCTGGAGGGCATCCACCTTGTCCCCTTTTTCATAGTATTTATGCTTTAAAAACTGGAGCTTCCGAACTACCTTGCCTTCTTCTAATAAGTGGAGCTCCTCCCTCTTGCCCCAGACTTCCTCTATCCATTCCCCTGCCCTCTCTACCGTTGCTCGTATTCTCTCCTCCAGTGTCCCTATACCCCACGCAGCCTTTTTTCCAACAAGGCCCGCTCCCTTTTTTTGCGCGCACCCTCCCTGATCAGGAGACCCCTCCATGTTGCCTTACCCGCGTCCCAGACTCTTCCCGGTTCCACATCTCCTGTATCATTCAGGAGGATCCCTTCTTCAAACTCCTTCCTGAAGACGTGTCCTTCCATAGGGACTCATTACACCTCCAGGTCGATTTCCCGGGTCCCAGCTCAAACCAAGACAGGTATAGAGACACAAAGTCATGATCCTACCAGGCAATCAACTGGATTTCAGAGCCCGAAGCCACCTCAAGAAGCTCTCTCGGTACACACAAATAATCTATCCGGGAGTATGTCCCAGGGGTTGTGGAGTAGAATGTGTATCCCCTTTTCTGGGGGTGGAAAAAGTGCCAAGCGTCCCACAAACCATATGTGCCCAGACAACCCTGTAATCTAACTCCCCCCACATGTGGGGCCCCTGCTGTTGGCATTCCCATAGTTCTCCTATCCCACTGTGTGTCAGCTCACATGTTACGAACCCCCCACTACCAGGTATCCCATCTCCTCCTTCAGGAGCCTCGCTAGCATGGGTTTGAGAAACTGCAGCTGACCCTGATTAGGGGCGTACAATCTCATCAAAGTGAAGCGAACCCCTTGCATGAGAACCAACACTAGAACCGCCCTTCCCTCTGGGCATCTCCATACTTTTGCTACTTCCATTCTCAGTTGCTTGTGTAATAGGATACCTACACCCCCTTTCTTGAAACCCTGGAACAACAGTATTCCTGGCTCACAAGGTTGCATGGGATTCTCCTTTCTTCCCCACTGGAGAGCCCCGTCTCCTTGAGAAAGAGAACATCAATCTCAGATCTCCGGAATCATCTGGCCACTAATGACCTCTTGGTCGGTGAATTGAGCCCCTTGACATTTAAGGTGCAAATCCGCAAGTGATCATTCCTCTCCCCCTTATTCAGGTCCACCATCTCCCCACCTTCAACCCATCCCTGTGGACAGACCACCTCAAATCCCAGGTAACTTCAGTATGAGTCGTGACAGCACGTAATAGCATTACCCCCCTTAACTCTCGCTGCTATCTCCAATAATACCCCTTCCTTCCCCTCTCCTTCACCCCTCATCCGCCTTGGGGCACCCGATTTCCATCAGTTAGCATCACTGGACGAACCCCAGACCACGAATAGGACCCGAACCCCGGGCCAACAACTCAAATACCACCAAAACCATGAGCCCCTGTTTTCTCCCTCATACTTTTGAACATTCCAACATTCCCCGCCCCCGACATTCCCTGCCGGTTTAAACACCTTGCTTCTAGACCAAATTCAATAACCGACGCCAGCTGCAGGCTCCAATGGAGGGCATGTCCCATGTCCCTTAACCGACCTCCAAGTCATTGCCGCTCTCCTCCAAAGAGCCTGATGTAATCTTCCCCTTGCACTCATGAGCATCGCACAAGAGCAACCCTTGAAAAAATGTAAACAAGCGAAACAAGCGGGCTCACCGCTCCTGGCCCCCCGAAAGACACAAAATCCTTACATCAGGTGATCCCTGCTAGCAGTGTGTTAAGTTTCCTGTATTTCCTCGAACCAGGCACCTTGTGTCTCTTTAGCCCTTGTATGTGCCACCTCCATCCTCAGGCCCTTAGAATCTCCTTCCAATGCGGATTCAGCTTCCCCCATCAGCTCCCTAGAGACCCTTGGGGGTCTAATAGCACCATGACTGCCTCCAAACCCGGGACCGGTGTCTCTGAATGGGGACTTACCGGGTAATTCCAACCTGGGAGAACCCGGTAAGTCCCCATTCAGAAAACCATTCCCCATCCCCATTTGAGCCCGCATAGGGCTCAAGGGGAATGGGGAAGGAGCTAATAACGGGCACACAAATTGCGGGCCCGTTATTAGCTCCGAGGCCCCTTAACGGGTCCTACTAAGAACGGCTGGTCAGACCATCCGTTCCTGGTGGGACCCGCTAAGGGACCTCGAAATGTGGCGATAGGGGGGTAACGGCACTGGCATCCTTACCGGTGCCGTTAACCCCATACCGCAATACTCGGAATGAGGCCCCCTGTGTATATCGTCCTCTGTGACCAGCTTGTAATTGTATCCATCCACTTCGAAGGAGATGGAAAAGGGGAGGCCCAATTGGTATCGTATCCCCTTCTCGTTCAACCATTTTGTGAGGGGTGCACATAAGCATATTGGAAGATCGCAACTTTTGTGTTGCCCAGCGTCACCGTGCCTATCCCCCTCGCCCTTTCCAGTATTTTCTGCTTATCGGGATAGTTATGGAAGTAAGCCAACACGGATCTCGGGCCTCTGCCTGCTCCACCTGCTCTGTGCACCCTGTCGATTTTGGGCTCATTGATGGTGTCGTAACTGAACAGGACCTTCGCCGTTACATGGACGAACCTGCGGAGGTCTCTCTCCATTTCACCCTCCTTGTCCAGCACTCCAAAAAAATCGCAAAATTGTTCCTCCTTTCTCGATTCTCAAAATCGTCCATTTTGACTGTAATTTACCCCTGCCTCGTCTATAGCTCTGTGAAAGTGACAGTCCCCCAATAATGTATTTAGAACTCCTAAGTGAGAGTCAGTAAAGGACACACCCCAGGAGGGAATTAGACCAAGACCAAGTGCGGGTGAAGGCAAAAGGTAAAAGTTTATCCAAAACAAAATAGGTCAAGCAGAGAACTCTGCAAACTCTGAGAGCGCTCTGCCAGCCATCAGAAAAACATTCACATTTTGTTACAAAACCACATCACCTATGACGTGGGAACTAGGGATTGCATGAATCGCTGAGATTGGACAATGGGTAGTATAGAATATATAGTGTCGAAGCTCCAGGATTGGCAAGGCTCCACGTGGTGTCACGGTAATGCTAGCAGGTCAGCTGAACTCGTCGGGGTGGAGCGCTGGGTCAGGCCATTGTTAAGTTGATACATCTCGGCTGCATTAACATTTGCCCTTGTGGCCACACATACTTATTCAGTGTTAACTATAATTCACAATGCTCTGTAAATCCTCCAAGTTGTTATTCTAACATCAAAAGAACAATAGCACATAACTCTGGATGTTCGTGTTTCATCATCATAAAGATACTATACAATAAATGAACGGCTTCATGGGTTCAAGTGGCTTAGCAGGGGGCACATTTCAGGGATACCTCTATCTCCATCCTACGTTAGATCTAGTGAGAGACATCTTTATAGTATGTTAGTACAAGAACAAATATACGGCTACCATGGTCAGTCGGGGTTAGGGTGAGCTGGGATACTACCTGGTCAGAGGGCACATAGTTGGTACATCAAAAAGGCGGTGAGATGAGAAGCTTGTTACCCATATATCTTTAACCAGAGTCTGGGGGTGTGGAACAAGTTTATGGTTTATGGTGCTATTGTGGGTCTGGGAACTTGGGGGAGGGTGGGTATCTAGTGCAGGCTCAGCGGAAGGGTAAGGGGTTACAATCATAGCATCACATTCTCAGTGAAACCAGGACTTTACATGTCAGCCCGGCCTGAGGGGGGGGAGAAGGTGGGGCTGAGCATGCGGTGCTGCAGGAGAGGGGAGAGAAGGCCCTGTAGCTTGTTGAGCCGTATCTCGTGCATTTTGCTGGGGAGTACACATGAATCATACAAACGAGGAAGAAATAGGTTAGTGTGTGTGTACAAGTACATTAGATGGTGTACAAAGTTTTGCTTATAAAATGGGTTACAATGTTCAGTGCATTGAGGTTGTGCAAAATGATACATAAGACACTGTATAAATGCCACACTTCATAAAATAGAAGAAACATTGTGATACTGATTGGATATGTTAGGGATCATACATAATGTTAGGATATATATATATATATAAAGTTTTTTTCACTGAATATATATATATATATATATATATATATATATATATATATATATATATATATTTCAGTGAAAAAACTTTGTTAAAGGGACGTTATGGTTAAGTTGCGCTACTAAAAACCTATGAAATTCAGTGAAAAAACATTGTTAAGGGACGTTATGGTTCCAAGTAAAACCGAAAAACCCTTGAAATTCGCCAGTTATGGTAATCTAAGCAACCATAACTTGCGTCACCACCGTGCACTGCTAAGACTAACATCCATGACATCAAAGATGACATCACAAATTGGGCAACCAATATAAACAACATAGAGGAACGGGCATTCGGAATGTAGTATTACTCTGTAATACCACAAGGTAAGGTTGGGATTGCAGACTGCAGAAGCAACAATCTATATTTACAAGTCCACAATCCCATGATTATACATCTCCATGCCTTGAATGCCAAAATGCAATGTCTTTCGCCTGTACTTTACGCACATATTGTGGAACACCTCCAAATGTACCGTGTGACTTTCGTGACAAAAAAACACCCGTTTTCTGCTTCTTGCAGCCATATCCCATCCCATCCTCATCACCCCTCACCTCCCAAGAGATTATTTGATAAGTTTGATAAGTGCAATGTTGTTTTTTTTAATATGTTTTTACCGCAATGTCCGCGGACACCAGACACGGATCCAAGATGGCGGGCGCATCGGAACAATATGACGCACTTCATGCTCTTCACCATCCAATCAGCGAAGACGTCACATGTCCGTGGACATGACGCAAGCCGATTAGCCAATCGGTGTCCTGTCCGCGGAGCGAGCAGGGAAGTGTGTCCGCGGAGCGGACATAGATATCACTAATTCTTTGTGACCTACTTTTTGATCCTTTTAAAAAAATACTACTGGACGGATTTTCACCAAATATACAAAAGCATGCTTTTGGGACCAAGCTCCTGCCACAAATTTGCTGAAAATCCGTCCAGCGGTTTGAGCTCTAGGCGTTAGCAAAGTTTTTTCCCCATTCAGTCTATGGGAATAAAAATAAATTTTGGGACTCCGCTATAACTTTCCCCCCCCTGGACCAAACCTCACCAAACTTTGCAAGAAAATTCAGAGAGGCCATATACTTTTTATGCAAAGTTTGGTGAGGATTCGTCCAGGGAGAGCGAAGTTATAAGCCGCCCAAAAAGTGCTCTTCCTATGGGAATAGCAACTTAACCATAACTACACAGCCACTGCCATGGCTGTGTAATATATATATATATTGATGTCATACAATGCATCGTGTAGTTTGTACATAAGAATAATTCTTGACCAATGGTGAGAAGTCTAAACTTACGCTTAATAGCGTTGTGTGCAGTCAGAGATGGGTAAGGGTCATCTTATTTCATTATATACAATCAATCTCTCGGCATACGACAACAGAAACGGATTTATAACCTCTCCAGAAGGATTAGCTGCATGGTTGAAACAGAGTGCCACATGGGCTTGGCATACGTATCTGGTACTTCAAACAGGGAATAGGGTTGGGGGGTTATCCACAGCATATGTCATAAATGTTGGGTCTGCAAGGGGACGGGACAAGTTTATGGAGATAACTTGTTTTTCTGAAACCCCAGTTTCGGCCCGGTCATTTGGAGGTCAATGATGGACTCCAGAAGGTGAAAGATACAGTGTTTGTCATGTAGCTTGTTCACGCCTAGTCTCCTGTGAGAACAGGCCTGCTGCAGGTCTGCGGAGGGGAGGAGGGCGAGGGAAGTGACTGACCCGCTGTGCGCGATCAGGAGGGGAGAGCTGCAGCCCTGTGGGCCGCTTGTGTTCATGAGGCCTAAGTTGTTATGTACAAAATGGAGTCTAAGTGTGGCACAAAAATGGAGTTTGGTATTATCCTGCTGGCTGAGTAGTGCAGCCATATGGGTCCCGCATCTCTGGCCACAGGCGCATGGGTGGCTGCCGGATGAATCGCAGTCCGCATGTTAGTAACAATAGAGGGGAGGGGGCCTTGAAGACCTTTCCTCCCATTCATTCCCCCCTTTTGTTACTTAAGTAACAAAAGGGGTGAATTTAGTTACTTAAGTAACGAATACTGTAGTTCACCCAGCCTCTTTCGTTCCTCCTCCTCGGCCACTGCTTCGTCCCATGCAGGTGTTCCCTTTCACAGCATCCAGGCCCTACACACTCCCCGGAGGCTCTACCCAGCTCTAGCATATTCATCAGGCATACAAGTCATGTATATACACCCTCCATCTACCTCCAGGTTCACCCACACCTCGTCATACCAAGTTAACGTGCAGGGTTCTTTTATTGTTGTGTGATATAAGTTATCTACAATGTACCCATCATAATACATTGCTGCCAATCTATATTTAGGCCCTGGGTCATCTCCTGTTTGTACCTGTGCCTTGTGTGTCATCTGCACCACTCCCTTAGCATTGCCCATTGTCACCATCATCATTGCACTGTTAGAAACTGCATCTGCGCAGTACCTGAGACCTAACTGGCACACACTAAAAATCAGGAGCAAACAGGAGCAAAAAAACGATGGTGGGTACTAGTAGTTTAACAGCCATCCCGAGTCAAGAGGGTACCCACGAAAAAATCTCATTGAACCAGGTGCTGGGCTGTACTCCTCCTTCCTTTATCCACTCGCCACGGTTGTGCACGGCTGCAATTACGTGCAACAGAGTTCCATTGTCCGCGTCTGCAGAAGGTACAAACGTGCAACACGTGCTCCCGATTTTTCAGCAAACACCTCCATCCATGGCCGTTAACAGGTCTAGGACATACCTGTTCTACATTGTCATTAGCCGTAGGGCCCTTAGCTCCACCGTGATCACGTAAAATCCTTCTTCTGTGTCGTTGGCCAGTTGGATCAGCTTGCAGCGGGTAATTTGGAGCCATTTTGCGTTGGCTTGCGCTTGTATACTTGGGATGAGGGAGGTGAAGAATGTTTCGGTGGAATTGAACAACCGTAACCTATCTGGTATTTGTGCCAAAAGTTCTGTGGATGCCTTGGGGATGTAATTCAAAGACCTTCTTTTTCTTGACACTGAGCTTTGCACGTTCTCAGCGGATAGGGCATACACCGGGTAATCGTCAGTTGGTTGTGGGGTTCCTGGTTCCTTGACAGCAGACAGCCCCCTCCCACCTTGGATATGACTTTCAGGTACCACCATCAGGGCGGAATGCAGCATTGCCACAGAGGACGTGCCCCTCCATGACTGTGGGAGGTGCAAGTACTCCTGTTTGCCGCAGACCCAGTAAGTGTCCATCAATGCAGCTGCCCCTTTTTTCATGTCTGGGATGATGAGCGTTTTATTACAGTTCCTGTTTGTGCCCATATTTATTTTTCCTTCTCTAAGAAAACACAGTTCATAGGCAATTTCTTTTTGAAGCTTGAATGGCTTCTCCAGCACTGTGGCCCAAGTGAGCTTTGTGATGTGTTGGGTCCACATCGGGGCGCATGTTTTCTGAATCCATTGCAATTTTTCAGCTGCCAACCCTCGTAGTGCCTCTGCCTTGCATGGGAACTGCTCATTTAGCCATTTATTGTCCGTATACAATGTCCCTTTGATTACTAAAAGCGGCTCTTTCAGGCATACCACTCCTTTAGGTTTTGAGTGGCATGTTTTTTCATTCTGCAACATTTCAAAAGAGACAGTGTGAGCCTGGAAGGTGTTCTTTATTCTGCATAATGCCAAGATGAAAGAGACATTGGGCATCAGCAATAGGCGACTCCTGTGGCAGCAGTACTTTAGGAGTACCCGAGGCATTTGGTTTTAGAGCACACATAACAGCTCTCATTAGTTGTCTGCTTTGCAGTGGAGCTCATGTCTGCGTAACATTTATTGGACTGGTGTGGATCTTCGATTGTGTCTAGCCCCAACCCGTAATATTTGTCATAATTTGTCCTCCCTGCCCCGCTTTTCTATCTCTTATTGCTTTTGAGGTGCTCTCTTTCTTTCCCTTCTCCATGCTGAGTTAAGGGTATTCCACATGCCCCCCCCTTTCCCCACTCATTATACAGGGCAATAAACCTCTCGGCAATTTCTGCATTTTCTTGTTCCACACTTTTAGGGGATATTGTTATCTCTGTTGTTTCAGGTGTTGCAGTGTCATCATACAGCCAAGGTAATTCAGAGGAATCTGGGTCGTTCATTTGGTATAAATTATACTCAGAGGCATTGCATGGAGCAGTGGGGCATGCTGGTACAGGTATATTAACCGTGCTGTTTGTATGCCGTGTGGCACTATTGTGTGTCCCGTGCTACCAGATTAGTTTAAACCCATCCCATATGAGGTGGGTTCCTTTTGTTATCATGTTGGTCCCATTTCCTCCCTCCTCATTTATGTCTATTGATATAAATGCAATGGGCCAATATACCACTAGTCCAAACATCATTGAAATAAATATTACTGCGCAGACAAACAAACCACATTCGTAGCTATAGCACCTTAAGTTAAAATTAACATTTCCATTTCTATCTACTCTAACATTGTTATAATCGGGGGCCCCCTCCGTTGCCATGGTATCTCCTGCACAATGAGACATAAAGGGGCGTTAAGCATGCTCATATATCCATACGTCGTTATTTTTATAAAAAATGTGTTTGTTATATTTTTATTTCTGTGCGTTTTATGTGATTTTTACACAAATTAGAGAGAGAGAGTGAGAGAGAGCAAGTTCTTTTTATCGCATCACATTTTACATAAACATCATTTTAATTTTATTTCCATTTTTCTTTTCCTGTCGCTTCTTTATTCATCACTTCTCAACTTTCCTCTTTCATGTTTGAGTCACCTCCTCTGCCATTCCTGTCTCTGTTTCCTGTGTTACACTATCATATGCTTTTCGTACGTTGGACAAATGTATCCAGTACCTCAGCCCCTTTACCTTTACACCAGTGGGTGTACAGTTCACCACTTCATATAGGCCATGAAATCGTGGAGTATTCCATCAATGTATGGAACTCCTCACATATACCATCTCCCCTGGCATGAGCTGACCTGCAGGACTGTCTGTTGCTGGTGTTACCGTATCATTTGCTGCTTCTTGGGTGAATGGGGGTGCTAACTGCCTAGCAATCATGAGTGCTGCTTTTGTGAGTTTTGTCAAATATTCATTAAATTCTTCCCCTAGTACTGTTGCACTCCTGTGTGCATCTGAGTGTCTGCGTAGTGGGGAGTGTGCTTTATGCATGCGTCTTCCTGTTACTATCTCTTGTGGGGACAAATGGTGGTCCTTGCTTGGCTGGTTTCTCAATTCGAATAGGGCCAAGGGTAAACAGTACACCCAATTTTTCTTTACAGTGTAACATAGTTTGGAAAGTCTACCTTTTAAGAGCCCGTTTATTTTCTCAACCACACCGTTTGATTGCGGGTGATAAATCGTACATAGTTTATGTGTTATTCCTAACATCGCTGTTACTTCCTTGAATAGGTCATTGACAAAGTGTGTCCCGTTGTCGGAGCGTATTATGTCACATATTCCCCAGCGGGGAAATACTTCCCACACTAGGAACTTCGCTGCACATTTTGCATCTGGCTGGGCACGGGCTCCTGCCTCTACCCATCTTGAGAAGGGGCATATCACCACTATCATGTAGTGTAATCCATTGCATCTCTCGCCCTTATTGGCGTGATCTATATGTAGCTCTCTAAATGGTCCAATTGGTTTTGGCAGTGTTCCTCATAGCATTCTTAATGTCATTCCTGAATTGTATATCTGACTTGTGGTACATTCCATTGCCATTTTTGATATTTGCTCTTGTAACTCTGGCACAAACCAGTTTTCCTGTATTTCCGCTGCTATGTGTTGTTTGGCGTTGTGAGCTGGGAAATGAAGCTGTTGGAAAGCTATTTCTAGTAACTACTGGGGCATCACTACTTTACCTGTGTTGTTTTGATGCCAAAGGAGATCTGTGGATGATTGGCTACATCTACTCTTCTCCCAGAGTTCTTGTTCCTCACCTGGTGGTCCTTGCTGCAATTCTGATATCTGGGAAATCGACATGAGGTTGTACCCATCCGGGCGATCCTCCTCTGCGTGTTTCTGTAACACGTACTCACCTGCTGGTTCCTTAGGAAGTATGTCGCTTCTTTGGTGGCAGCATCGGCTGCCACGTTTCTCAAGGAGACTACGTCATCCTTGTTTGTATGGGCCTGACACTTCACCAATGCCACAACTGGGGGCTCTTTCAGGGCGTCTATCAGTTCTGTCAATAGCTCAGCGTGCTGTACTGGGGATCCGTCTGCCCGTCGAAATCCTCTCCTTCCCCGTCCGTGCCAACCCTCCATGTACTGTTGTGGTCATGTATGAAGAGTCAGTGTATATCGTTACCGCACATCCTTTTGCTGTATGCAGTGCCTCTATTAGTGCTATTAATTCTGCTGCCTGTGCTGAGTAGTGGGCGGGCAATCTTCTTTGAACAATTACTTCATATTCGTCCTCTTCTAATCGCACGACAGCCACCCCCACATGCTTTTCTCCTGTCTCAGAGTTAATTGATGCTGACCCATCTATGAAATATATCTCTCCTTCAGATAATGCATCTTCACTAGCCGTGGGTGAACCATCATCCTGTCCTCTGTATGTAGGGCAGTCATGTGTTTGCATGTCTTCCACTGTGCAGGCTTCTGTGAGAAATGTTGCTGGGTTCACTGTTTTACACCTCATTATGTGTATGTTGGCACTTGATGATATGATCTCATATGCTGTGGCTCTTTGTGTTGTTAATGTGCTCTTTGACCTTATTGTGAATAATGAATGCTCCACGAACAATGTCACAGAACACCCCATCACAATCGTTGCACTTTTTTCAATTACGAACGCTGCAGATTTGAGTAATTGTTTGCAAGCGAAGTGTCCCTGCATTACCGCATCTAGCGTACTGCTGTAGTATGCCAGAGGCTTGTGACCCAATGATTTTATTTTTTTTGTGTTAGTACTGCTGTCATGAGTGTCCCAACACAATGTGAAAATAAATAAAATTTGCGCTGATAATCTGGGTTTGCGAGTACGGGTGCTGAAGGCAGTGTGCATTTCTGCTGTCCATTGTATTTCTGTGTTTTCTCTTTGTGCTTCTTTGAGTCCCTGCAGTAGTGGTTTCGTTTACCCTGCATATTCTGATATCCAAGCACAGCAGTAGTTGCACATGACGAGAAACTTCTGCATTTCCTTCACTGTATTAGGCTCATTTACAGCGCATACTGCAGCAGCCCTGTCTGGTATGATTCTTTTCCCATCTTTTGATATTAACTGTCCCAAGTACAACACTTCGGCCAGGCAGTATTGTAGCTTCTCTCTGTCCACCTTGTAGCCTTTATGGGCCAACAATATCAATAGTGTAACAGAGTCCTGCCTGCACTCATCCTCGTTCTTCCCACAGATCAATAGATCATCCACATATTGAATGATCGTGCTCTTTGTGTCGATATTGCCTAGATCTTCATGTAAAATCCTGTTGAATATACTTGGGCTCTCACAGTATCCTTGCAGCAATCTGCAATGCTCATATCTTTCCCTCCCAGGGTGAATGCTGTCAATGCTGTCAGATACTGTGACTCAGGGTCCAGTGGAATTGAGAAGAATGCGTTCTTCAAATCTACCACTGTAAAACAGGATGCATCTTTGGGTATGCTGCAAAAATTGATGCAGGATTTGGGACCAAAGGAAATTCTATTTGTATGACGTCATTAAGTGGGCGTAAGTCCTGTATCATCCTCCACGCCCCCTCCCTTTGCTTTTTTAATAGGGTAAATACAAGTGGTACAAGGCAAATTTGAGGGCACTATGATCCCCTGCACTAGCAACGCATATATTGTTTCTTTTATCCCTTCTTCTGCTTCTCGGGACAAGGGGTATTGCTTTACCCAGGGCAACAATGCCCCTGGTTTGAGTTTTATTTTGACAGATGTTACCTCGCACAACAATCCAACATCATGTGGGCCTGTTGTCCATAATTCCAGTGGCACCAGTTGCATGACATCATCAAAAAAGGGAGGTGGTGCACCCACTACTGCCCTTAGCTGTATGGCACTGTCAGAGTCAGTGAAGAGCTCTTCATCCGACAGGTCTCGCAGGGCTATGTTAGCATTGATACACAGCACCGTTCGCCATTGACACCCATGTATGTCTATTCCTATTACTGCTATTCTTTGAGCGGACACCTGCACTCCATGCAAATCTAGGGACATCACTGTTCCTTGCATTATTTCTGGACGTGCTACAGGGCAGAACATAAATTCTGCGGGCACTCTCCATTCTTGATGCTGTAACTCAGGCACAACCCATGCTAGTGTTTTTAGTCCTTGGATGAACATGTCTGGATTAACTGGTATTCAAACACACCTCTGGTGCGGTGGCTCGTGTGTGCACTACCAACATCACTCGCATTGGACAGAACCCAGGGGTTGAACAAACTATCCCTCTTTCAGTGAAGAATATTGTCATATTGAGTTTACTGAGGAGGTCCCTCCGCAATAAATTAATGGACGAGTCTTCATAATACAGTAGAGGTGTTCATACTGTCTTCCCACCTACCGTTACATCCAAATCCTCAGTATATGGAACCTCGACGACCGCCCCAGACAACCCCTGCGTTTCCAATTTACAATTAGATAACGGGAACCTGCCTTGTCGTAGACATGATTTTACGGCTCCTGAGTCCACCATAAAGATGAATTGTTTGTTTCCTATCTCCGCCCCCACCAGTGGTTCCTCAGCTGCATTGAGGTTTCGTTGATAGTTCTGGACACGTACGTGCTCTCTGTGGGCTGTTCTATGCTGAATATCTTGTGTTTCCCCCATTGTCAAAAACATTCCCCTACACCACTGCCACCCCTCCAAAGGGCGCAGGGGCACTGTTTGCTGTTGTAATGAAAGGGTTACCTTGGGTGTGGGCAATGTGCTCGCGGGACTGTGGGTGCTGTAGTACATTTCGTGGGGGTGCTCTACGCTCATCTGTGCACCTTTGGTCATGACGTTCTTCTCTCCCTCCACCACCCATTGGCAATGCATGTGGACTTCCTGGGTGGGGGTGGCCACACTGCTGTTCATTTGGATAATTATTCATGGGTCTACTCCGACACTCCCTTGAGAAATGTCCCCAACTCCTGCAATTCCAACAATTCCCTTGCCCTCCTCTGGGGCATGGTCCTCCATACCCTCCATACCCGTACACGCCCCCCCTTAAACCTCTGTACCCACCTTGTCCTCCACAGGAACTCCTTGCTTGCCATTGTGGCCCTCTGTACTGTTCCTCACCATTCCACTGCTCCTGTCCATTTCCTGCCCAGTTGGCTGCCATTCTGGCTTGTATTGCTATTGACCCTTCCTCCTCCTCTCGTTCCCTGTCTGTGGGGAGTGTGGCTACAGCTGCTGTGACCTTCACTAGTTTCATCTGAATTAATTTAGCCTTGTCTGCCAGTCATTTCTGTGCTATCTCTTTCTCTTTTACTTTGATCCTTTTGCAATGGTGCACTATAATGCTTTGTATTTCTGGCCAGCCTTTGGCTTCAATCCCAGCTATTTTATCGAGTTTTTTCTGGACTTCCTTCGGAAGCCCTCTATTGATTATGAAGTAGAACAGGGAGGTAGATTGATCCCACGCAGTGCCTGTCTCCGCCCTCCACATCTCCTGCACCTGTAAAATGAAGGCCATTGCCTTTTCTTCATCAGCCATTGTGCACTGCATTACTGACTAAATTGGGCGTGTGTGGAAAAGTATCCCTCAATGCATCCCATATCCCTCTTTCAGTGTAGGATATTGTCATATTGAGTTTACTGAGGAGGTCCCTCCGCAATAAATTAATGGACGAGTCTTCATAATACAGTAGAGGTGCTCATACTGTCTTCCCACCTACCGTTACATCCAAATCCTCTGTATATGGAACCTTGACGAACGCCCCAGACAACCCCTGCGTTTCCAATTTCCAATTAGATAACAGGAACCTGCCTTGTCGTAGACATGATTTTACGGCTCCTGAGTCCACCATAAAGATGAATTGTTTGTTTCCTATCTCCGCCCCCACCAGTGGTTCCTCAGCTGCATTGAGGTTTTGTTGATAGTTCTGGACATGTATGTGCTCTCTGTGGGCTGTTCTATGCTGAATATCTTGTGTTTCCCCCATTGTCAAAAACATTCCCGACACCACTGCCACCCCTCCAAAGGGCGCAGGGGCACCGTTTGCTGTTGTAATGAAAGGGTTACCTTGTGTGTGGGCCATGTGCTCGCGGGACTGTGGGTGCTGTTGTACATTTCATGGGGGTGCTCTACGCTCATCTGTGCACCTTTGGTCATGACGTTCTTCTCTCCCTCCACCACCCATTGGCAACGCATGTGGACTCAAAATGTTATCCCTGACCCACAAGGCCCTCAATAATTCCGCCCCCAGATACCTGATTGACAAATTCCACAGGAGAACATCTCTCAGACCGACTAGAGCTGTCAATTCTAATTGTTTGACAATAGCGAACTTTAGACTCACCACGATCGGTGGAAATAGCTTCCCGGTAAAGGCTGCAAAAACCTGGAACTTACTGCCACAAGACTTGAGAATGGACTTGCCCTACCCCCGTTTCAGACAAAATATCATTCAACTTCTCACTTCGACTGACCTTAGATGACCTGTGTCACCTACCTCCCACTGTATTTCCTCGCATTAATTCTTTACATCTGCAACTCTGATTGACCTCTCTGGAACATTGTACTTTTTGTAATTATTTGTGTTCTAAAGACCTTTTATTGTACTTTATACTGTATGCTATGCTATGTTGTAACCATGTAAGTTTTGCATTTTCTTGCCACTGCACCCTGCTACCCCTGGGTCTGGCGCGCATAAAAAGTGAATAAAACAAACAAACAAACTTCCTGCGTGGGGGTGGCCACACTGCTGTTCATTTGGATAATTATTCATGGGTCTACTCCGACACTCCCTTGAGAAATGTCCCCAACTCCTGCAATTCCAACAATTGCCATGCCCTCCTCTGGGGCATGGTCCTCCATACCCTCCATACCCATATACGCCCCCCCTTAAACCTCTGTACCCACCTTGTCCTCCACAGGAACTCCTTGCTTGCCATTGTGGCCCTCTGTACTGTTCCTCACCATTCCACTGCTCCTGTCCATTTCCTGCCCAGTTGGCTGCCATTCTGGCTTGTATTGCTATTGACCCTTCCTCCTCCTCTCGTTCCCTGTCTGTGGGGAGTGTGGCTACAGCTGCTGTGACCTTCACTAGTTTCATCTGAATTAATTTAGCTTTGTCTGCCAGTCTTTTCTGTGCTATCTCTTTCTCTCTTACTTTGATCCTTTTGCAATGGTGCACTATAATGCTCTGTATTTCTGGCCAGCCTTTGGCTTCAATCCCAGCTATTTTATCGAGTTCTTTCTGAACTTCCTTCGGAAGTCCTCTATTGATTATGAAGTAGAACAGGGAGGTAGATTGATCCCACGCAGTGCCTGTCTCCGCCCTCCACATCTCCTGCACCTGTAAAATGAAGGCCATTGCCTCTTCTTCATCAGCCATTGTGCACTGCATTACTGACTGTAAATCGGGCGTGTGTGGAAAAGTATCCCTCAATGCATCCCATATCCTTGCTCTTACTGTGTTGAAGGAGGCACCATCATGGCGGTCACAATCCAGCATTATTCCTGGGAAACCTGTTTTCGCCCAAACCCGGTCAGCTTGGTCGCCTACTGCGGATACTAACAAGCTCTTAACTTCACCTATTGCCAAGAGGAGCCCAGCAGTGTTTTTCTCAAATGCGTAAATCCATTTGCTTGCTCCTCTGGAAAGCAGGGGCAACAGTTTCAGTAAATTTGCCTTACCCATTTGGGCGCAGGGAATATAATTAGGTAGTCCTCCCCCCTATGTATTAGTGGCAATTGCAACTTGCCTTTTGCTGTCTTCCCAGTACTTACCTTCGTTCCCTTTCTGCCCAATATTGCCATTCGCCCCCTTCCTGTTCCTCAACCTCCCATTCCATTCTTCTTCCATTGCCCTTCCTAATGGTGTCTGTCCTAGCCCCACTGGTGCCCCACCGGCTGCGATTCCCAGCCTTCTTTCCTCTTGTTCTTGCTCTTCTATGTCGCACCAAAATTCTTCCTCTCTGTCTGATGTCATATCCCCTCCTTCCGCTTCCCCCTCGTTCATTTCCTGACCTACCTCTCTAATTCTCGTAGGTGTGTCATTCATCTGGTACAAGATCTCACCCTTCGCCCACCCTTCTTCCGTGGACCTGTCGAGTGACTGTGACATTTGTGTCTGTTCTATTCTGGATGTTCCTGATCCACCTTGTTCACATATATGTCTCAGTCGGGATAGTTCACTTCGGGCCATTGTTAACCTTGAGTCTAAGGGCCTCATTACACGGTAGGCAGTAAGGGTTAACGGTCACTGGTAATGGTACCGGTGACTGTTAACCCTTACCGCCTTACTACGAGGTCCCTTAGCGGGTTGGTACTTTAACGCCTGCTTTTAGCAGGCGTTAAAAACCAACCTGCTAAGGGACCTTGGTGCTAATTACGGCACCGCAAATTTGCGGTACCGTAATTAGCACCTTCCCCATTCCCATTGTGCCCTATGGGGCAAAAATGGGAATGGGGAAGGGCAATGGTGGAAGGGGGAATTACCGCCCGCCAACCTTGGAATAGGGCGGTAATTCCCCTTTCCACCAAGGCGTTGCCGGTATTTTACCGGCATGGACCAAGGTGCTATTAGCACCTTGGTCCACCGCCTACCGTGTAATGAGGCCCTAAGTCTTGTGTACATTTTTCAATATCTATTGCCGGGGTACTCACCTGTCCACCTGATCTCGGGCACTCGTACGGGGGAGGTGCTGTAGGTTAGGTGGGGTCGGGGGTGTAGGTATTGCCACATATACTGGCTCACTGTACCCTTCGGCAGGTACTGGTTTTGGCAGCAGGGGATACAATCGTGCAACTTCTATTTGAGCTTCCTTCTCTTCCCCTTCCTTCCCACTATTCCCTACTGCCAGGGGAGATGAAATCTGTTCTCTTGTCGGTTCTTTATTCTTAATTGGAGGTACTTCTTCGAAGAGCCTCCATAGATCTAATATCTCCCTTCTATTGTGATACTGTTTGCCTTTATATTTCATATATAGACATGTGGCTACCATGTCTGAGACATTCTTATCGAACGATCCCCCTTTGGTCCGCACCCGGTGGTAAGCCTTTCCCCTTCTACCCTGTGATCCATTGATCATGGTATTTTGTGATTCTCTCTGCGTAGCCTGGCATGCTTTGACAGATATGTGCCAATGGTGTTCCTGCACCCATTCTAACCTCTGGCCCCTCCTGTTCCCTTTGCTAGTATGAATTATATGACCACAGTTCTCACTACTCCAGTATTCTGTGTCGCTCTGTATACTACCTTTACACAACAGTATTCAATGGTTCTCACTTACGATGACCAATACTCATGAGATAATAATGCAATACTTTTAGTTATTACCAAGTGTACAGTAAACATAACGACACGACAAATCAAACACATAACATTGAACAATGAACAGGCCACACACAACATGTAACATATACCCTCCCTGTCTACTCTCAATATCCTGTTGATGAGAATCTCCCTTATCCCGATACCTTCCACCCTTTCCCCTTCAGCTACCCATATATTTTCCCGTTGATCAGAGAAGAAAAGAATAAAGCGTTTCTAAGTCGTATTCCGAGTCCTCTCCTTATATGAGACTCCCACTGATTCTGTTTATTTTCCGCTTATTTGCAGTACTAGTCAAGATAGCACTATGCAGCAGTGCCTTCTACCCCCTTGCGCTGCTAGGTTCCCATACTCTTCTTTCACCTTGTAATCTCCCTAACATATGCTAATGGCCATAAGCAGGAAAAGAAAAATAAGAGAATATCTATTAATCCCACAAGAGCCCCCTATATTTATTACCCGTAGCCCTCTTTCAACTCCCCTCTACCTCATCTGACTTCTGTATGCTATACTCGTATCCTACACCCAATTTCTTTTAATGTCGCTCGCACTTGATATTCACGTGTCTGTCTTGATCCGAGTCCCTTCGGACCCGGTCCATCCAGGCGCTGCCCCGCACTCAATGGCCGCCTCCGGCTCTGATTAGCGGTACGGTGGGTTTTGCCAAGTGGGACCCGTACCCTCTCGCCCTACTGCGTGTGCACGTCTAAGTGTACCGGTTGCCGTAGGCGAGCAGCTCTCTTGAAGGGGTGCGCCGTGGGTCTCCGCTGTGGGACGTCTCGTGCCAAAAGGAAAAAAGGGACAAAATCACGTCCTAGGGTCACTACTTGAAAGTGAGTGTGCCCCATAATGCATTTAGAACTCAGTGAGAGTCAGTAAAGGACACACCCCAGGAGGGAATGAGACCAAGACCAAGTGCGGGTGAAGGCAAAAGGTAAAAGCTTATCCAAACCAAAATAGGGCAAGCAGAGAACTCGGCAAACTCCGAGAGCGCTCTGCCAAACATCAGAAAAACATTCACATTTTGTTACAAAACCACATCACCTATGACGTGGGAACTAGGGATTACATGAATCGCTGAGATTGGGAAATGGGGAATGGGTAGTATAGAATATATAGTGTTGAAGCTCCAGGATTAGCGAGGCTCCACGTGGTGTCATGGTAATGCTTGCAGGTCAGCTGGACTCATCGTGGTGGAGCGCTGGGTCAGGCGATTGTTGAGTTGATACATCTCGGCTGCCCTAACATTTGCCCTTCTGGCCACACATACTCATTCAGTGTTAACTATACTTCACAATGCCCTGTAAATCCTCCAAGTCGTTATTCTAACATCAAAAGAAAAATAGCACATAACTCTGGGTGTTCGTGTTTAATCATCATAAAGATACTATACAATAAATGAACTGCTTCATGGGTTCAAGTGGCTTAGCAGGGGGCACATTTCAGGGATACCTCTATCTCCATCCTACGTTAGATCTAGTGAGAGACATCTTTATAGTTTGTTAGTACAAGAGCAAATATATGGCTACCATGGTCAGTCTGGGTTAGGGTGAGCTGGGATACTACCTGGTCAGAGGGCACATAGTTGGTACATCAAAAAGGCGGTGAGATGAGAGGCTTGTTACCCATATATCTTTAACCAGAGTCTGGGGGTGTGGAACAAGTTTATGGTGCTATTGTGGGTCTGGGGACTTGGGGGAGGGTGGGTAGTGCAGGCTCAGCAGAAGGTTAAGGGGTTACAATCATGACATCAGATTGTCAGTGAAACCAGGACTTTACATGTCAGCCCGGCCTGAGGGTGAGAGAAGGTGGGGGTTGAGCATGTGGTGCTGCAGGAGAGGGGAGAGAAGAGCCTGTAGCTTGTTGAGCCGTATCTCGTGCATTTTGCTGGGGAGTACACATGAATCATACAAACGAGGAAGAAATAGGTTAGTGTGTGTGTACAAGTACATTAGATGTTGCACAAAGTTTTGCTTACAAAATGGAGTGCAATGTTCAGTGCTTTGAGGTTATGCAAAATGATGCATAAGACACTATGGGCCTCATTACAAGTGAGGCGGTAAGGGGTTAACAGCGCCGGTAAAGGTGCCAGCGCCGTTAACCCAGTACCGCCTCATTACGAGGTCCCCTTGCAGGACCGGCTCTGGACGTCTGGTTAGACCAGACGTCCTTTGCGGGTCCCGCGAGGGGACCAGCATGCTAACAACGGGCCCATCATTAACGGGCCCGTTGTTAGCATGCTCCCCATTCCTATTGAGCCCTATGGGGGCTCAAATGGGAATGGGGATGGTCCGGGTTCCCTGAATGGGGAAATACCAGGCCCTCCAAAGTCGGAATGGCCCGTTATTTCCCCATTCAGGGACCACAGACCCGGACCCGAATTTGGAGGCAGCCATGCCCTTTTTAAGGGCATGGCTGCCTCCAAACTCGTAATGAGGCCCTATATGTATAAATGCCACACTTCATAACATAACATAAACGTTGTGATACTGATTGGATATGTTAGGGATCATACATCATTTAATATATATATATTTATGTCATACAATGCATCTTGTAGTTTGTACCTAAGAATAATTCTTGACCGATGGTGAGAGGTCTAAACTTACACTTCATAGCTTTGTGTGCTGTCGGAGATGGGTAAGGGTCACCTTATTTCATTATATACAATCAATCTGTCGGCATACGACAACAGAACTGGATTTATAACCTCTCCAGAAGGATTAGCTGCATGGGTGAAACAGAGTGGCACACAGGCTTGGCATACGTATCTGGTACTTCAAACGGGGAATAGGTTTGGGGGTTATCCACAGCATATGTCATAAATGTAGGGTCTGCAAGGGGACGGGACAAGTTCGTGGAGATAACTTGTTTTTCTCAAACCCCAATTTCGGCCCGGTCATTTGCAGGTCAATGATGGACTGCGGAAGGTGAAAGATACAGTGTTTGTCATGTAGCTTGTTCGCGCCTAGTCTCCCGTGAGAACAGTCCTGCTGCAGGGCCGCTGTGCGCGATCAGGAGGGGAGAGCTGCAGCCCTGTGGGCCGCTTGTGTTCATGAGGCCTAGTTGTTATGTACAAAATGGAGTCTAAGTGTGGTACAAAAATTGAGTTTGGTATTATCCTGCTGGCTGAGTAGCGCAGCCATATGGGTCGACCCGCAGCCATCCCGCATCCTTGGCCACAGGCGCATGGGTGGCTGCTGGACGAATCACAGTCTGCATGTTGGTAAGAATGGAGAAGAGGGGGCCTTGAAGACCTTTCCTCCCATTCATCTGCCATCCTCATATCTATCTGGGTCTCTAAAGTTTGCAGGGAGGACTGGTGGTTTTCTGCTGCTTGCAAGCTCTCGTCCCATTGCATCGATCCGGACGTTAATCTTGTCCAATTTGCCTCCAATATCTGCCCTCATACCTCCGATCTTCTCTAGTAATGAGGCAATATCACTCTTTGTGGACATGGGGTCTCCCACCCCTCCTGCATTGTGGGTTCTGGGGTAGTGTTCTCAATTCCCTGGTTTCGTAAGTATTCGAATCGTTCCAGTTTCCCTTTCCATTCCATCGGGGACCTCAGGCCCTCTATTTGGGGCGCAGGGCTCAACCTTCAGCAAGCAAAGGTCTCCGATGGTATCCCCAGCCCTTCCACTCCAGCGTCCAGCGAGGCGGGCACATGCCTCGGTCCCAGTCCGCGGGCCCTCACCTCCTCACACAGTTCCAGATTCTTTCATTGGGGTCCCCTTGTAAGTCTAACACCCCCACCAACTGCCAAGGGCATCCACTTAACCCCTGCAGTGGACCGTATGACCAAGCAGCCCCCTTGGACAGCATATAGCCTCGTTCTCACAGCGCCAGTTTCCACCAGAGCCTCACATGACAGGGCTCTACACCTCCCCTCTCGAGTCCAGGTCTGGTTGTTCCTCGCAGTATGTTCCGCAGCCCTGACCTACAACCATCAGGGTTTAGCCTCCACACCCCTCCACTCTGCCTCTGGCCTTGGGTCCTCATTCCATGTCTGGGCCCCCACCACAATCCGTTCTCCCGCTCACCTTTGCCCTCCCCTCTGCATTCAGGGAGGGGCATCACAAGCTCCAACAGACCCCTCTGTGGCACGTCTCCTCACTTTTGGCCTCTCGCCTAGTTGTCAGGCAGGCATTTCTCCTGGGGCGGGCTTATGCCGCCGGCAACTGCCAGGGGGTCAGGGTGCTACGCCCACCCCTTCCCCTACTTTCACACTCAAGGCTATCCTCCAGGGGGGTCTCCACATGCCGCCAAGTGCTACTGGTCTCACTCCGGCATGTGAATTAGGGGACTGCTCTGTTCCCTGACAGTCTGCGTTCAGGCATTCCCTCAATTTGCTCGGTCTCTCACCTCCTGTCCCTGGGGAGCACTATCCCACTGTTCTGGTCTGCAGGGTGCCAGTTGCCACAGGTCGCCAGACCGGTCTTACGCCTCTTTCCGCTCCGGTCCGGTCTTCTCCCTCCAACTGGAGCAGGCGTGCTTCCTCACTACTTCCACCCATGCCCACTGCGTTCCCGGTTCAATCCGGCTCCTCTGGTAGGCACTGCTACCCTCGGGGGGGGCCCATCACCTCAGGACACCGGGCTGGCCCTTCTCCACACTTCTCAGGCCAACCTCCCTGCTGGCACGGAGGCTCAGACCAAACAATTCCCGAACCCAGAGCAGATGCTGTCTCAGCTCAGGGCCTCCAGCCCCTGCCCGTCTCATGCTCCACGGGCTCTCGGTGAGGGACGGGCTCCACTCCTGGGCAGACCTGCAGGCTCTGATAACTCGGGAGCCGACTGGGCGATCCACCCCAAACTTTCTCGGGTGGGTGGTGCTGCGGGTCTTCTGACGCCGTTTTCTTCAGCTGTCGGCGCTCCAGGGGGGTCAAAAGTGGGTGCTCAGTACACTTTAGGGCCCCGCAAGTCAAGAGCTACGCTCTTAAGCAGGCACCATCTGCCGGCCTCCTTAAATTACATTTTTTAATCTGTTTATAAATTAACTCGATATTATTAGATTTCTCGTAATTACCTTTTTTTAAATGAAAGATGTATTAATTACTTCTTGCGGGCAGTACTGTCAAATCTGAGGCATGCTGAGACCTTTCCCTTTTGGTCGTGTTCTAGATATTCTCCAGTTCCCAGCGGTGATGGAGATTACCCTTCTGTGAATAATACAATATGAAACCAGGACATTTGAACACATTAATGATTTTACATTGTACACAATTAATTGACAAAGAGAATATGTTTGCAAGGCTTTTGTTTGCATATCTGCTTATAAATCCATGTGCAAGCATTGATTGAACAAACAACTACTATAGCAGCAAAATGAACGTGGCATGATTGATTCCCATGTTTGATTATTTGCTTAAAAACGACACCACGCTGTAACTGTCTGCAGCAGTAAAACATTAATTTACTTACAAATATCTGTTCGCAGTAGGAAGCATTATCCGAGCGATTCCTCAGTCTGGTCTCAGCTGCTTTTGAGGTGCATTCTTGAATCCCTACCGTTGCATTGCATGATATGTGTATATACAAGCAGTGTAAGTCAGATGAGGCATGTCTGAAGACCAGCTTTTCGAAGATACACTTGATTTTTCAATACAGATCGAAATGTGGCTATGTGTTGTGCTACACACTGCTTGCTGACACAACACTATCTTGTTTGAGATTTGTAATGTTGGAGAGGATTTTAAACCATGATAGAATTCCACTAAATTCCCATTTTCCAGCTGCCCCCTGAAAGGGAACCTCTAAGAACGTTGGTTCTTTCTTTGTTTAAGCAGGTTGCCTATGTAGTGTTTTGAGCCAGCCAACGATCATGGTCAGTCTTAGCTGTGTTGCATTGCTCAGAGTGAAGCCAAAGCAGGCAAGTGCCTTCTCCAAGTTCTATGCATAAAGCGTAATTTGTGGTGTACACGCATTTCGAAAACATTTTTTCAGGGCAAGCATATGTTCAATGTTAAAATGAACGGCTATTGCAAACACGTATCTAAACATTACAGTCAAATGGACACTGTAGTTAAAAACTTCTTTAGCGTTTAAAACCAATTGGCTTGAACACTAGACGCAATGGTCTCATTTTTTTTCTTTTTTTATGTCAAGCTTTATTTCTCAGATTTCCATTTTATCAACTTTCCAGTACAAATCAACTAATGCAAAATACAGAAAATAAAGTACATGGAAACAAAAGATACATACACAAATTAAATCAAAATGAAAGGCCTGGGCACCCGAGGATAGGCTGCAGGAGTCTCACGGAAATTGGCAAGCACAAATCACAATAAACCTGAATTGTTGGGCTATTTGGTGACAATTTGCTGGTTCTGTTATTTCAGAGAAGGGATAAGTTGCTGTCATGATACATGTGTTCAGGATCGTTGACATGATCTAAAAATGGGAACCATGTCTCGGGAGGATAGCTTAGGGGCAACGTGCTCGCCTTGGAAGCAAGAAGACAGAGCACCACAGGTTCGATCCACGGGTCCGCGCTTAGAAACCTCTGGCACGTTATAAATAACCTATCAAATCAAATCAAAAATCAAAACCATGTTGCTAAGTATTTGGCATAGGAATTAGGCAATGACGTTGATGTCCTTTTCATGGAAAGGAATTCCCACACCTTTATCCACCAGCAGCCTATGGGTGGACCCTCTGGGGCTTTCCAAAACTGTGCTATTGTAAGTGTGATGTCTTTCATGTTATTGTCCGATGGGGAGGGACACGGGGCAGCAGGAAGAGGAGGAGCAAAGGATAGGTGAGTCAGTTCCTGTTTGTGCATTGCTGAATAAAGACGTGTTCCTCATATCCCCGGCCTCCGCGTCTCTGTGCATGAGTGACTGTGTGAGAGGGCCTGCATTGAGAGAGTGAGTAAACCCCAGAACACCACACTGGCAACGAAGCAGGATATTTTCCCCTGCGGCACCAGCAGTCCCTTTCATGAGAATCCCGTGCTTGTGACTAGGAAAGGTCGACACTTGAGCCGCAGGCCGCTGCAAGGCGGGTAGAGAGAAAGGGCGGGTAGGAGCGAAAAGGCTCCCCGCCAGCTGGCCAATGGACACAACCCGGGCGGGTTAAGCACGATTCCCGCCGACGGCAACCAGGAAACACCTGCGGGTGGAGCGCAATGACTCCCCGCCAACAGAACACGACCGCATTCCGGGCGGTTAGAGAGAAGAGCTCTCCCGCCGACGGTGACGGCCAAAAATAAGGCAACCAAGGGGCGATGGAGGCGCTGTCCTCCTGCTCAATAAACACAGCCTAGCAACAACGGGTACCAGAGCACGGCAGCGCCCCGTTCTGCTCACACATTTTGTCAGCGGAAAAGAGAGGTGCGAAGGACTTCCCAGCTGAAAGATTACTTGCGCAGCGGGAAAACGACCCGCCCTGAAGAACAGCCCAGTCATCAGCGGGTGGGAGCACAGCAGCTCCCCGCTACAACAGTCCTTAAAGTAGGACAAACAACATCTGATATCCAAGGGAGTGACAGCACGCTCACCACCAGAGACAGATCCATTCCAAGCCCAAACGTGGTACCTGACCACGCTCATCACACACCAAGCAGCCACATACAATCTCAGAAGATGAGTCACTAACCGTACAACTAACACCTGCCCGTGGCTGCCTTCAAGAATGTGTGACAGTTTATTATCCCAGCTGCCATCCAATTTTGATTTAAGTGACACCAGCACCTTGGGATCACAATGGAAGAGGTGGCTGAGGGACTTCGAAGTGTGCCTCAGAGCTGTGGGCCCACTTGACAATGAGAAGAAACACAGTCTGCTGACCCATGCAATAGGGTCAAACATAAGGGACATAGTGGACGAGCTCCCAGAAAGTGACAGTGATACCTACATCAATCTGAAGACAACGCTCACTGACTACTTCACACCCCACACAAATGTGGACTATGAGAAACACATTTTCCACACTACCAAGCAAACCAAGGGCGAAACCATGGATGCTTTCCTCATGAGGCTAAAACTAAAGATGAAACATTGCGACTTCAACAAATTGTCATGAACTACAGAACACGCCCCTTTTGGACTTCCTGGTCCTTGTCTCAACGGGGCTTACACTCCCTTGTACTCCCAACATGGCCTGGTTGAATGGAAAGGATATCCTCCTAGTGAAAGAACCTGGGAACCACTTTCTAATCTCAAGGCCCCTCGACTGCTCAGAAGATTTCACCTTATACACCCGGGCAAACCCGGAGGAACGGGTCTTTGGAGGGGGCATGCTGTCATGAACTACAGAACACGCCCCTTTTGGACTTCCTGGTCCTTGTCTCAACGGGGCTTACACTCCTTTGTACTCCCAACATGGCCGTCCACTGTGAAACACCTTCCTCGCTCTACGCCTTGGACGTAGCGTGTTCTATTAATAGACCACGCCTCCCGTGGCTCCGCGCGTCTCAATGCTATTGCGAAGTAGCGACCAGACCTGTGCTCTGTAGCTCGCGGTATTGTTTTCCTTTCTTCTTTCCAGCCAACCCATTCCTAGTCCCTTTCCTTCCTTTCTTGATTCCTGGACTCGTGTGCTAGTAGCGCACTCTGTAAATTTCCCAGATTCCTGGATCCTTGCATCCCGGAACTTTGAACGCACGCTGGAGTCGGAAGAGACTTGTGCAGCCTTATTCAAGACTCGATCCGTCCGCAAGAAGGCATCGATCAAGAAATCCAGCAAAGATCGAACTCAGGTGAGAAGGGGGGGAACTCCTTGACACAAATATTCCAACAAAGAAGCGCTGCCTTCACAAATAGTGGGATGTGAGAGTGCAGACTTCAGAAAACTATTACTACAAAAACCACAAAGCCTAGAAGAGATCCTTCGCCTGGCCCGCTCAGATGCGGCACAAGCGTCACAAGTTGAAGGGCTCGAAGACATCAAAATAATTTATGGGAAACAGGAAAGTCTCAACAAACCTGAAGGAATCTCGAAAAACAATGGCAACCCCTCCTGTTACAGGTGCGGCCACGGGTACCGGCATGAAGGTCAGTGCCCCGCCATGGGCCAACAATGCTCCTCGTGTGGGGGAGAAAACCACTACAAGGCAGTATGCCTCTTATTCCGCAGCATGAGGCAAGGCTGTAGGGTATTTTGTGGAGATTTGGGGCCTGACGGTATTTTATTACCGCCGAAAAATAACTTAGCAATAATCACTCTTTGCATTCAGATTTGGCCATGTGCAACAATAATACAATGGACATGCATTATTTCAGCACCCAGACCTGCATATTTGGTATACGTGGTTGGTGGTATTTTGGTGAGCATAATTCCCTTGTTTTATTTGTGGCCCCAATGTCCAGAATCCCTTATCTTTGCTTAGATTTTTCGTGTGATCACTAGAGAGACCTCAGACCTGCATTCTAGGAATACCACATTTCCAGTGATAGTGTTGGTGTGCCACCATGGGCGAACTCACTGACTTATTTACGACAGAGAGCTATATGTGGTAGTCTTGTGGTAATTTCCACTACCTTATATACGGTAGGGAGCTATGTTCAGAGAGTCTCTCTTCCCGTTGGCTCATGTACCTCCAACAAGCTATGCTACAGTCACTCACAATTATTCATACTGATTCTGACATGCACACATCTGTCTTAAAATGACCATTGCACTGTTTAAAAATCTCCCCACATCATCGGCATTGTAATGGTAAATAGAAAATAAAACACCCGTCTGTTTTCAAATATTTTCTGTATTATAAAAGCTGCATTTAGACACGATCTCATTCTTTACAGAAATAAATAAAATGGTACAGTCAAAGCATTGTCTATGACACACTGCAAAGTGCGTGGCGGAGAACAGAACTCAAATTGCAACATTGGTATTTGATTAAGACACGCACAGGAATCCTACACTGACTGCATATTACCGTACACACTCAGCTCCCACACTTCTCATTACCTTATCTTTTTAGTTGTTCTCTTTGTGAATGTGGCTCTCTTGGATTAACTCCAGCAAAAAGGAACGCTTGCCTTCTCAAGCCGGGGTCATTGCCTGGAATTCTCAGCTTTTTCAGATAGGAATGCCTCAGCCAGTGGAAAGGTTTTTCTTTCAGCTCTCCCCAATCTCGACTGCAGCAGGACACAGGAATCTGCATTCAGTCAGGACCCCACAGCCAGGTCTTCTCCCCAGTAGTGCAGAAAGATGTCTGCCTGTCTTTTTCCCTGATACTGCCCACTAAAACTTTCCTCTCAGCCCTCTGTATGACGTGTCCCAATGAAATCCATCATCTCTCATCCTCCTACTCTTCAACAATAGCTTCGCTTATACATTTGCAATTGTTGCAAATCTGACTTCCTTCTTCCTGCAGTTACTGTGCACAAAAACACGGAGAATCAGGCAGAGAAGAGAAGAGAAAAAAAAATCTGCACACACATTTAAATGGTTTTCAGAGTATGCCTAATTCTGCAGTGGAGAACACATTTTATTAGTGGGTTATATTAAATAAGGTTTTATTAGTCAGGTTAATGGTTAATAGGTTAGCTGTTAATTTTCAAATGTGTCTCTAGCAATATAGGCATTTCAGGTGAAAAATAGTGTGCATTTTTAAATGAGCACGTGTGCTTTTAACTGTAAAAATAGATTTGCATCTTATATGTTAAAATCGTTTTTGACTGAATAGCCTGTCTTTCCTTGTTAATCTGCTAACCCATATAGCAATGCACCGCACCCTTGTGGTGGTGGTGCTGCAAAAAAAATGTGCTACTTGTGCAGTATTACTGTACTCTGTACTGTAACACGCCAAATATCCTTACATATACCCTCCTTTTGTTTTTAGAACTTGGCTATAATCCAAGCCAATTCCTAAAAACAACTTGTTCTATTTTTTTTACAATATAGCAATCCAACAAAATGAATATTCATGTGCATCAATGAAAATTTGCAATCAACATTTCATCTGAGTCCATCAGTTCATAAAATGTTCCACATTTGCCTTCTCAAGGGAAGTGGCATTACTTTAAGTTTAAATTTTCCAAGTCAATTAAAAACAATGAAATAAAACAACTAACTAAAACAAATAAGTAATATAACAAATTAAAATAAATAATTAAAATAATAAATACGTGGAACTCCATATGTCAGTACTCTTGTCCGCTTCTGACACGTCCCGAACAGCGATGTTATTCGGTTCATTCAAGTACGCTTTCATCTTGGCAATCTTGAATCCACAGTAGGCATCTCTTTTGGCATCCCGGTTATTTTGTCTTCACCTCCACCTGGAGGCAGGCATCTTTTGGTCTTCATCCAGGGGACTCCAGGACTCCATCGTCTCTCCCGTGGCCTCTGATCCCGGAACCTCCGACCAAATAATGTTAATTGTCTAAATCAAAATAGAAAATAAACAGATTAAGTACATAGCACAATACTAACTTCATCCTTTTGCCAAAAATAAAACATGCTTGGTAAAAATATTTCGTTTTTTTTTTTTTTTCTTCTGAAATTAAACACAAGTTAAAAGAAAACAAACACATATAAAACAGCATTCAATATTTAATACACTTTCTCTCTGCACACCAACCATGAGCTTCCATTATATGTGCATTTATTTATTTATTTATTTATTTATTTATATTATATATTTTTACATATATTACAGTGTTTATGTGCCATCATAACAATCAACTTTTTTTAACTTCTTTGTCACTGCCTCCTGATTACACCCATTTATTTTCTCAAGGGACTCTATCCGTTTCCACATGCTCAAGCTGCCTGATCTCATGTCTGGGATGGCATGGTTTGATTTGATTTACATGGACAAACTGCTCTATTGCTGTTTCACCTTCATTTTTCAAAATTTTATACACTACAGGAGAGACTTTATCTATAATTCGAAATGGCCCCTGCCAGGCTGCTAGAAATTTAGAATTTTTCTGTTTACTTTTTCCAAAATGAAACTTGTACACCTGATCCCCTACACTGTATTCCTTTACTGATGTCTTTTTATCATAATATGACTTTGCACTGTCAGCAGCTCTTTCCAGATTTCTCTGCACAAAAGCAAATGCATGTTGCAAATGCCTCCTCAGTTCATCAATATATTCATGAACTGTGGATGCACTCACTAGAGTTTGCTCATGTGTTCTGTATAGTAGGTGTTGTGGTAACACCATTTTCCTACCTGTTAAGACCTCATGGGGGCTAACACCTGTTGCTTTGGCAGGAGTCGACCTGATTGCCATCAAAACCAATGGTAAACGCAAATCCCAGCTGGAACCTGCTTCTGCCACAAATTTCTTTAAAATATCCACAACAGACCTATTGCTTCTTTCAACTGTACCTGAAGACGCCGCCCGATATGCGATATGTAGTTTCCTTTTCACACCTAGTATTTGCCATACCTTGCTCATTAGAGTACTTGTGAAATGACTTCCTCTGTCTGACTCAATTCTTTGCGGCAACCCAAACCTTGAGAACACATGGTTCACCAGCAATGTGGCTGCTGTTTGCGCACTACAATCTGGTGCAGGAATGCACTCAATCCACTTTGACATCAAACATACCACACTCAAAATATAACGGTGTCCCCTGCTCGATCTTTTTAAAGGACCTACATAGTCTATTTGCAAATCTGACCATGGGAGAGTTAGGCCTCTTTTCATCAATGGTGCTCTATGCATTGGTGAAGCAGGTTTAAATTGGGCGCATACTAGACATCCTCTAGTATATAATTCCACATCTTGGGACATATGAGGCCAGTAAGCATAATCTTTTAGTATTTCTAATGTTTTTTGTGAACCTCTATGGCCTGCAGTTATGGCATCATGTGCATGGTGTAGCATTAGTCCTCTGAATGAAAGGGGTACTACCCACTGTATTTGCCCTGTTATGGACTCTCTAATCATGAGCCCATCCTGTAATCTAATTCGTGTTTTGTTCTTTAATAACACCCTCAACTCTTCTTTTCCCATACAATCTTTTTCTGTTACAGGATTTTGTTCAGGATCTATCAAATGATTATAATAGATTCCCAAAATTTGATCATTCTTTTGTGCCTCAATCAAATCTTGGTCTGGCGTGTCATGACTCCACTGCACCACCGGTTGATCTACCTCCTTTGGTGCTTTAGAACGTGTGACTGCATCAATTTGTATTTCACCCATTAAATAATCAATAGGTAGCAATTCTCCCATCACAGCCCCAATCTTAGCCAGATGGTCTGCCTTATCATTTCCCTCCTTATCCTCTCCTGGTGTTTTTAAATGCCCACGAATTTTTCTCCAGTATATTGTTAAATTATTTTCTGACACCAATTTGTCTATGGCTTGTATCATTTTTCCATGTTTAAGTGGCTTTTTGTTGTATGTAACCATGCCTCTTGCTTTCCAACCAGGCAAATACTCCACAAAGCTATTCCGTGCATAGTCAGAATCAGTCACCAGGACAATTTCACTGAACTTTTTATCAACTGCAGTAGCAATTGCTTTATAGATGGCTGCCAATTCCGCCACCTGACTGCTCCTATCTCCAATCCTCATCCCTATACTAGGAACGCCTTCACATTTCAACCAGACATTTCCTATTCCTGCCACTAATTGTTTATTACTGTCATTTTCAATGTGAAAAGCACAACCATCCACATATACAGTTGGCAAATCCTTGCATGTTTTTTCATCAAAAGCTTTGTGTGGTGATTGTTCAAATTCCTGCAAACTAGTTTCCACTTCCATTTCATTTGGTATTTGTTCAGCTGCACAGTCATGTAAGTCAGCTAACCCTTGAGCAATTGGGCTCTTTTTATTTTGTCCATATCTCACTTCTACGGGAAAACCTTGTAATGCCAGCGTCCATGAAGTGATTCTGGATTGCGCTAGATTGCCTGATCTAATTCTTTTACTCTCTAAAAATTGCAACGGTTGATGATTTGTTTCAATAATCACCTTTTCTCCCTGAACAATGGGGCGGAAATGTTGTAGCGCCCACACAGTGGTTAATAGGGCCTTCTCACATTCATTAAATTTCATTTCAACTTGGGAAAATGCCTTACTTGCATATGCAATGGTTTTGTGATTCAAATCGTGTTTTTGTGATAACACTGCTGACATACAATGTTCAGAAAAGCCTATTTCTATAAAGAAATCCCTGTCCTTTATGGGGTATGCTAAACATGGTGCCTTTACAAGATATTCCTTCAATCTATCCACTGCATCAGACTGCTCTCTTTCCCATCTCCAGGGAGTATTTAGTTTAAGCAGTTTAGTTAATGGTTGAGTGATTTCTGCATAATTCTCAATGAACTTTCTGTTATAGCCTGTCATCCCTAATAAACTTTTTACTCCTTTCACATGTTTAGGATCTTTTAATCTTTGAATGGCCTCTATTTTCTTCCTTTGTGGATTTAGCCCATGTTCAGTCACTTCATGCCCTAGAAAGTTCACTTTTTTCTTGCACCATTGTGCTTTTTGCAAAGATACTTTGGCGCCTGCTTTCTGCAATTGGCCAAGTATATGTCTTATTTCATCAAAATGGCTTTTAAGGCTTTCATTTTTTATCAGGACATCATCCACATAAACTATTGTTCCTCTTTCCGCTGCATCCGGCATGGCCTTTCTCAAAAATATGCCAAATTCACTCCCACTATTGATGTACCCGAACGGAGCTCTAAGCCAGGCATATTGAGTCCTGTCAAATGTAAAGGAAAATAAGTGTTGTATCTCCTCTGCCAATGGCACACACCAATATCCAGAGGTGAGATCTAATGTGGTAAATACCTTTGAACCATGTATCTGAGCTAGGCCCTGATCAATGAATGGTAGTGGCCATCTAGATACTGGTACTCTTTTATTTAACTCTCTTAAGTCTGCACACAGCCGCCATTGACCATTTGGCTTTAACACACCTAAAATAGGCGTATTGGATGTGCTATGAATGGGCCTGATTATTCCCCGTGATTCCAAATTTTTAATAATCTCTGCCAATGATTCTAAACATGCCAGCGGTAGTCTATACTGGCGTACAAACACTGGATTTCTGCTACAACCTTCTGGTAGTGTGGCCACATGTAAATCAGTTAAACCACAATCATAAGCATCTTTTGCAAATACATCCTTAAACTCCATAAATATTTCCCTCAGGTCGTCTCGATCCTCATCGCTGTCACATGCATCCGCTAAGGAGATCTGCTCTTCTACCATTCTGGAAAATTCTGGAAACTCTTCTGGTAAAGGAATCTCAGCGCTTTCCTCTAACTGTGTGGCTGTGTCTTTTTGTAGAGCTGCCACTTTTAAATATTTTGGCATATCAGCTTCCACTTCAATGGGCTGATTTCCTGTTTCATTTTCATTTAAATTAAATATTATGCAATCCTCTTGATGGCAGCACACTGTCTCATTTGAATCATAAGGATACACAGAATGAATTTTAAATATTCCTTTGGGCTGAGAGTCCAGGTGTTCTGGCAACTCGCTCTTGGCATCTACATATTTTTCAGGAATATTCCCAATCACCATGTTATTTAAATCTGCCGTATAATGTGATTTTTGTATGGCCATTCCTAATGGGGAGTTTTCCTCTAAATGAATATCCTGACAACCTTTATTATTTACCATGATTTTTACAGATCCCTCACCAATGTCTACCAATGGAATGTATTCATAATCCAGGCCTTGCTGTTTTATGGATTCATTCAGGCATACAAATGCATCAGAGCCTTTCATCTGCTGTCCATTTTTGCATTTCAGTGTTATTGCAAACTGTTTTGTAAATGCAGGAACAATAGTATTTTTCCTCAATTGTAATTCGACTGCATAAGGAACTAGTTGTGCACAATGATAAGCCCTTCTTTTGTCTTCAAATTCAGGTGCCGGACCACCTAGGCGTGACCATATTTTTTGATTAAGGAAATCTAACACCATACACATTCTGTGCATGATGTCATTGCCCATGTAAAATTCATTTTGTGCTCCACTCACTATCCATACATTATGGTAAATTATTTTCTGCCCAATGCTAATTTTAAGCATGCATCTGCCTGCAATTCGGTTTTCAAAGTCTGGACTGTCCAACCCAGAAACATATTGGTTTTTAATCCTAAATTTCGGGATTTCTTCCCTCTCCATAATTTTTTGCAACAATTTCTCATTAATGAAACTCCTTTCATGTTCAAGCGCTAAAGTGGCTTTTATTGTTTTAAGATAATCATTTATACCAACTTGAACCCATGGTTGCTCATCTTCCATGTGTATTTCTGCCAGAGTGGTAATGTGTTTTTCTGAATCTGTTTTAGGAACAATATTCTGTTTGCATGTATTCTCTTTTAAGTAAAAACGTAATGTGTGCTCATCTATAGCAGTCTGCCAATCTTTCCTTGGGTCCAAGTATATTTGTACAGGTAGTTTTTCATTGTCGCTCTGATCTTTGTCTTGACACATTAATATAACAGTGACACTAGGTATGCAGCTATTCTGGAGATATACCTCCACAGCATCATTTGTTTTGGCAACGGTGTGACATTCTTTTATATTGCTGTTTTGTGATTTTAGTTTCTTAGGCCTCAATGGTTTTTTGGTTAAGGACCACAGCACTCCATTCACCCCATCTATGAGAGGAGACAATCTTTTCAGGCAATCTGTCCCCATCAGAAATGGAATTTCACAAATAGATGTGATCAATACCTCTTGTTTCATTCTGTGCTTTTTTTTTTTTTTTTTTTTTGTTAAATGTTATGTTTGACTTGTCAAACTTTTCATTTTTTTTTTTTTTTTTTTTTTTTTTTTCCCCGTTTCCTTGTGCTGTTCATGCTAATACATCATTATTCTGTTTGTTCTTTTACAGTTCTTTGTCGATTTCGATCCAGAATTTGATCACTGTGATGATCAACCAATGGTTGTTTCCTTGGAGCAGTTTTGCCCATCGCTCCTCTGTCGTCATTTGTTGCTCTGAGATTTTGAAGAAGTCTCTAAATATATCACGTTTATTTTTTAGCTCTGGGCACACCATGATTAGATGGAATAGGGTTTCTTGCTCCACTGGGTCTTTACAATAGCGACAGATTGCCGAGATGCTACGTGTTCTATCTATCAATGACAAGTATTCACGCGTCGGTAGGATATTCAGACGAAATCGTAAAAATAAGTCGCGAATTTTCACACTGGGAAATTGAAGTAAGTACGCAGGCATCTCATTGATAGCTCTTACTTCCATAGCGGTGTTTAGATGTCTTTTAAATTTCTTCTGATCTTCTGTTGTTCTTATCCAGTCATTTTCTTGTACTTTCCGTTTGTATTTAGTATTTTATTTATTTCTATAGCGCACCAGGCCCAGGGGCATCCGGGCGCTTAACTTAGTTACAACAAGATGAAAGCATGACAAGGCAATGTGACAGAGTAATTACAAGATTATTACAGGAAGATATACAAAATTTACAACATATACATTCAAATGAATATCGATAAGGCAGTGATTTACAGGATAGTTAATAAGGGATGCCGAGTAGGTCAAAGTGCAAGTAGGGCAGTAAGCTGATGTTAGCAGTCTTGGGCGGATAGCCATGCTTTGGTAAGGTATTTGAATTTCAGGAAGGAAGGTTCTGCTCTAAGGTCATTGGGGAGTGAGTTCCAAAGTTTGGCTGCCAGGATGGGGAAGCTGGTTCCACCAGATCTTAGGAGATTAAAGCGCGGGATGACAAGGCAGTTTGCTTGGGCCGCTCTGCGAGGTCTGGTGGAATTGTGGAAAGAGAATCTGTTTGCCAGGTAGCGAGGGGCTTGGTTGTGGAGGCATTTGTGTGTGAGAGCCAAGGACTTCAAGGAGATGCGCTGTGGGATAGAGAGCCAGTGCAGGTTGCGCCTGGTGTCAGATATATGCTGGCGCCTAGGAATGTTAAGGGCCGCTCTGATCGCATTGTTTTGGACAATTTGTAGCTTATTTAAGTTGCGGAGATTAGTACCTAGATAGAGGGCATTACAGTAGTCAACCTTGGATAGAACAAGGGTCCTGGCCAAGGTTACGCAGTTGGCAGTGGTTAGGAACGGGCGACAGGCGGTGATGAGCTTGCAAGTAAGCGCTGCTGCAGATGAGACTGCGTTGGATTGTCTAGTCAAGGATAGGGTTGAGTCGATGTAAATCCCAAGGGTTTTCGTGTCCTTAGCAATCGGGATGGTATTCCCATCGATGGTGAAAGACTTGAAGGCAGGGTTAAGTTTAGTGAGTTTTTGTGGTGAACCAAGAATGAGGAGCTCTGTCTTTTCATCATTTAGGCAGAGGCCGTGCTGGGCCATCCACGCTTGGATGACCTGGTAGATGGCGTTGATGGCAAGGGAGTCAGTTGTGTAATCGCCTGTGATGGGGATGAGTATCTGTGTGTCATCAGCGTAATTGGTATACGTGACGCCCAAGTGATCCAAAATATCGAAAAGGGGTTTGGTAAACACGTTATATAACGTGGGCGAGATACAAGACCCTTGAGGCACACCACAGGCGACCGGAGCGGGTGGTGCGGCCGCAAGTGGGGAGAATACACGCATAGATCTATTATCCAGGAAGGATCTGATCCAAGTGGCGGCATTTTCTGAGAAGTGTGCGGCTGATTTGAGGTGATGGCAGAGAATTTTGTGATTGACGAGATCAAAAGCAGCAGAGAGGTCCAGGAGAAGTAATAATGCCAGTTTGCCTTTGTCTTTGAGATCTTCGATCTGCGTTTTTAAGTCAATAAGGGCGGTCTCAGTGCCATGGCGAGGCCGGAAGCCTGATTGCCTGAGTCCCAGAAGGTTATTAGATTCAAGGTATTCCTGAATTTGTAGGTAGGCCGCGCGGTCGAGGATTTTTAGTAAAAAAGGTACAGTGGTAATTGGTCTGTAGTTTGTGGGTATACTGGGATCGAGGGTAGGTTTTTTCAGAAGCGGGATGACCCATGCATCCTTAAGATTGTCCGGTACAATCCCAGAGCTAAAGGAGGAGTTGATGAGCGTAGTGATGAAAGGTGCTAGGTCGTGAGCAGCTTCCTTGATAATAGGTGCAGGACAGAGGTCACCCTGACAATTGGACGGTTTAAGGCTAGTGATAATCTTTTCCACTTCGAGAATGGAGAGTGGAGAGAAGCTAAAAGGAGTCAGAGAGTCTGTGATAGAGGGGTTTGTGGTAGGTATAGGGATCTGTAGAGGGTTGGATTGAAGGCTAGATTGTTTGTTGTTAATTTTAATTTGGAGAGTGGCAATCTTACCTAGGAGAGCTTCTTGGATTTTGGAGCACCAGGTGCTATCTTTGGTACATGTGTCAGGTGGGGTAACAGGAGTTTCAAGTTCTTTTAGAATTTTAAACAATTCTTTGGTGTTAGATTTGGCTTGCTCGATGCGTTTGTTATATGTGTCTTTTTTTGCCTGGAATATAGCTTCCTTGTAGTTAAGGGTGGCCAGGAGTACGCGTGATTTGTTAGCTAGAGAGTGATTGCTTCTCCAGTGGGATTCTGCAATTCGTTTTTCTTTGCGTAGTGCTCTGAGATGGGGAGTAAACCAGGAGTTTAGGTGGGCTCGAGGTTTAGATTTTCTCAGTTTCGAGGGTGCAATGGTGTCTAAGGCTGTAAGCATGGCCCGGTTGAAGGTGTCGACCAGGGCCGTAGGGTCAGAGCATGATGGATCCAGAACATTAAGAGCTGGAAGGAGGAGGGGTAGGAGTCTATCGCAGGTAATGTTGCGTTTGTTACGGGTGGCCATAGCCGGGGCAATGTTGTGAGGGAGGCTGATAGGTTTGGACTCAATATTGAATGTAATTAAGTTGTGGTCTGTCCAGGCGCACTGTTGGTTAGAGGTGATGTTGATTGGACAGTTGGGGGCGGCTAGCCAGTCAAGGGTTCTGCCCTTGTTGTGGGTAGGTTGGTTTAGGAACTGAGTGAATCCAGCATTAGTGAGGATGTTGTCAATAGACGAGGCAGCGGTGTCCTTGGGGTCGTTGAGGCCTAAATTGAAATCCCCCAGTATCATAACCTGGGAGGTAACTTTGGTGCTGTGTGTGAAGATGTGGCATATTGAGGTCTGTTTCTCAGCATTTCTTCAGTAATGCCTTCGTCTTGCATATTTCGTTTGATCTCGCTTATCCACTTTGTTAACGCTGTAATTTGGAATGCATCTTTTTTATCTTTGAAAATTTCCAGTGATGGGATGTTTTCTTGCGAAATGATTTTTCTATATAGGTCCATTTGTTTCCAAAGTACAATGGATTGGATAGATTGGAGGGCAAGTTCATATCGAATTCTAGAGATTGGTAAAGATTTCGGCAGAGCAAGGGTTTTCCTCCAGAATATAGCTTCATATCTTGGCCATTTCAATAGGTGTTGATTTATCAACGATTCGCTCGCATAAGTCAGGATTGGAATGACTTTTTGCTTATACAATAGAGTTGTAGGTTTTACTGTATATGCACCATATTTGCAGTGAAAGAATCGGCCTTGTCTTGACAACGATATTGCCTTTTCTTCGATATTTTCTTGCCATTCTTTTTCGTTCTTCGATGGATTTATTATTACACCTAAATATTTTATGGATTTGGTTGCTAGAATGTTTTTGTGTTCTAGGTAGAGATTTGGAGTCCTTTGCTTCTTAGAGTTTTCAGTTATGAGTTTCATCATTTTGGTTTTTTCTGTGTTTATTTGTAGATCATTTTCCTTCATGAATGTTTGCGTTTTGTTCAGTGTTGTTTGTAGACCTTTCACCGTTTTGTCCAAAATAATAATATCATCGGCAAATATTAAAGTTTGGATAGGTTCACTATTTATCTTCGGTGGATTTGCCGTAGTGTGTTGAATATTTCGTTCAAACTCATGGGTGTAGAGATTGTAGAGGCAAGCAGCTAGTGGACATCCTTGCTTGAGCCCATTCCATGTGAGTATTGGTGCTGTTGCCTTTCCGTCATTTGAGAGGCGAACTCTGATTGACGTATTCGAGTATAGTTGTTGTATTGGTTTCAGAATGGCCGGTGGGCAACCCCATGCAGCCAATTTGAACCATAGAAGTTGTCGGTTGACTAGGTCAAAGGCCATTTTTAAATCTATAAAGATTGCATATACCTGCTGTACTTTTGTAAATGCTTCGTGTTTTATCATGTTCAGCAGCAGAAGATTAACGTTGGTGCTTATTTTTGATACAAAGCCGGTCTGTCTTTTTGCTAGTTTACCATGATGTCTGGCCCAATCAGTTAATTTTTTCTCAAGATAGCCTGCAAATAATTTGCCCAATGGATCTAATAGTGCTATCGGTCTGTAGTTGGTAGGGTTTTTTCTATCTCCTGCCTTGTAGATTGGTATTAAAACGGCTGTCGACCATGTTCGGGGAATGTCATTCGTCTTTTCTATCAGGAGTAAGAGATGTGAGAAGAATTTGGCCCAGTGTTCTGGATTTGCTTTAAGGTTGCTGTTAGCCAGCCCATCAGGTCCTGGGGCCCTAGATGAATTCAGACTCCTCATAGTAGTGGTGATATCTTCTATATCCCATTTTAGGGTCCAGGGTTCAGTGTCTTCTTGTAGACTTGAAGCTGGTTGGAGTATTGGTTTCTTATATAGGTTTTGATAGTGTTTAACCCATATATGTGATTCCACCTCTTGAGTCAGGGTTTGCTTTTTCGATGCGTTGTTCATCAAGGACCACAACTGTCGCGTGTTTTTTCCACTTAACGCTTTCAAGAGTTCTTCTGCATCATGTTGTTTCGTTGTCATTTTGTATGCTTTCATTATGTGGGCAAATTTTTGATTTTCTTTTTTTATTTCAATTGCATTATTTCCTTTTTTTTTCTTTATTTGTCGGAGTTGTTTGTAGTGTTTCTTTTTTTCTAAAAAGATTTGAAGATTGAAATAATGAGTATGCAACTGTTTGACTCTTTGTTGATTTCTTGCTGTGGATTGTTGATATTTCTGTAAGATCCAGCCATAGTTTAGTTTATCTTGGTCTTTCATCGCTGTGTCTTTAAATAGGTTAGTTAAATCTCTAGCTTGATGATCTTTAATTCTAAGGCGATTCAACCCGTTAGTTATTTCAAGTTCAGGAAGATTCAAACAATGCTCGCATGAAGGTTCGGCCGGCCAGGAGATGAAGATTTGACGATGGTCGCTATTTGGGTTTGACACATTCGCAGTGCGATTTGTGATTTCCCGAATACCTTCTGTTGTGAAGATATAGTCAATTATTGTGTTGGAGTTTTCTCTTGACCAGGTCGGCAACGGGATGCCTTTTTCGTTGGTGGGTTGCACGCTTAGGCAAATGTTGCGTAACGTCATTTCCTTGATCCATTTTCTCGCTCTCGATGACATTTCGTTAGGTGCCAATTTCTTTCCTTCTTTATCGAAGAGGTGGAAATTGAAATCTCCTGCCAGAATGATTTCGTTTGTGCTATTAGTGATATTCAGTCCATCGATTTCCTCACATATAGAGTCGATGAATTTGTTGTCAGACATAGCTGTAGGGTTCCAGTAGATGTTAAAAATCGATAAACGCGTGTATTTTGGAGGATAAGATGTATTGGATTTCTGTATTGACGGAATGTTGATGGTTAGGAATTGTGCCCATGGGTGAATTATTTTACTTTGCAATATACGCCATGTGAGTTTTATTTTTGTTAGTATGAGCATTCCTGAGGCTGGTCTTCCTTGTTGAGAGAATATGGCTGGATTCGTAAATGATCTGTAGCCGTCGCACACCACTTCCTCTTTCAACCATGTTTCCTGGAAACAGATGATATCGACTTCTTCAAGTGTAGATGTCTCTTTTTCCAGAAGATGTCTGTAACCCCTCGTGTTCCAGGAACATAAGGTTGTATGGGGATTCAGTAGGTCTTTTCGTTGTTATAGGTATGTTTTCTTTGTTCTGTGGTTCACTTCTAGATTAGTGCAGGTTCTTGGCTTTTTATTTTGCTCGGGTGGTCTCAAGCTTAGATCGTTGAGCTTTGGTCGCCCTTCTTGGAAGGTGTATTGTCTGGTTCGTTTATTGAATATATTCTTGCTAAAGATTTGTAGCGTTCTTGTTTTTTTTTCCGCCATCAAACGAGATACCATTATTTCCTCTGTTTGAAATCCCAGAGTCGATAGGTGATGTTTATTGTCGATGACACATTGCATTGTGTCGTGGTTTGAGAAATCAACGTGGGCTTCTTCCATATATTGCTTGTTTGGGAATATGATTAGCTCAATGTCTTCCGTTTTTATGTGAGATAGTTGTGGGATTGCCTTAAACAGGCGTAGGGTATTAGATCTATTTAAGATGACAGGATCTTCAGTGCTTGGGTTGTTCGGAAATATGGCCAGTCGATATGCACATGATGCATTTGACGGATTTTTAAAGATTGGTCTCGAGAGTTTAGGTGTTGTATGAATCGGCGTGTAACCGTTGGTTTCTATGGGTCCTTCTGTCTCATCTGCTGGCCATTTTTCTTCAATTGACACTGTCGAATATGCCAAAGCGATGTTGCTTTGGTGCACATTTTCAATGCTTTCGCTCCGAGTGCAGTCAGATATCGAATTTTCATATTCATCTATTATAATGTGGGATTCATCTTGAGAGTTTATCGAAATGGGGTTGTAGGCTCTTCTGTCATCTTCTGTAGAGATGTCTGTCAGGTTAGTTGAGTTTGCAGGTTTAATTCGCGATTCTTGTCTGGTTAAGTCTTTAAGACTCATTGAGTCGTTAGCTTGTGGGATAAAATTTGTAGTTCTATCTCTTTTTTCCAGGGTCGAGGATGTTTGTTGGTTAATTGCATCTATGAGTATATCTAATGGTTCCATCGTTGATTGGTTGCCTTGAGTTGTAAGATTTCGAGCTTTATCTTTTTTTCCAGCGATTGGAATTGGATGTGATAGAGTAGACTGATTATTAGGTAGAGATTTTCTGTTGGTCTTTGTTTTTTCATTATTTGTTTTCTGCGCATTTAGTACCTTTCGCAGAAATGCACGTGACCCGTTTTTAGCAGGTTTTTTGGGCTTTGGTTTATTCGATGAGTCCTGTCCCACTAGTCCTCGTTTTGAAAGATCAAAGATATCAAATGGTGTGCAAGCAGGAGGTTCGGTGGTGTTTTGCCACACAGACACCAGGGGTTGTGGCACTGGCACTGGATAGGGTTGATGGTCATATTGTGTCGTTTGGTCTATTTTCCTCATGTTCAGGTTCGATTGGTTATCTGTCTGAGTTTGTTTAGTGGTCCATTGCAGGTTCGTTGGTACTTGTGCAGATTTTTTTACTTTATCATCTACTATTTTTTTTGTGATAATTGAGAATGTGTCCATTAAATTTAGTTTGTCAGCTCTATCAGCTCTTGCCACTTCGGCTAATCTATTTTGCCATATTCTTGACGATTCAGCTTCGTATTTTAGTCTTTCTTGTATTGAGTTTATAAGGGATTCAAACTGCGTTTGCTTGGTCAAGAGCATTGCTAGCAGTGTCGCTTGATCCTTGATAGAATCAACCATCGCTTCTTCAATTTTTAAAAAAGGAATCATAGCTGTTGATAGTACTGCTACCAGAGTGTTTTGCAGATCTAGCATCGTCGTCGGTATTCTTTGTTGGTATTCTATACGATTACTTATATTCCCCAGGTTCACTCCGATGGACGAATTGTTTTTATTTGGATTGTTTTCCAAGGGTTCATTCGTAGGTGAAACGGTTCTGGGTGAACCGATTGGGGTAGATGTCTCCATTTTTCGGATTTGTTTTGGCGTAGTGAATCCGCCAAACACCTCCTTAATTCTTTCTTGTGAATCCATAATCGCATCAATTTCTGTAATGTCGAGAGATAAACGGGCAATTCTTGCTTTGAGTGGATTTGTGGGCTCATCATTTCTCATAGCAGTCGGCAGATGTGTTGTTTGCCATTGCCGTTTGGCTGCCCTTGCACGCTCTTGTAGCGGTGTTTGGTAATGAGCGTCTAGTCTCAGATTTTGATCTTGCGTCTCTGGCAGTGATACTGATTTTGTAGCATCACATATGGGGTATATGTGTTCCGGATGGGACGTGGAAGGTGTGTCCAAACGTATGGTTTCTATGTCTGTTTTGCCGGATGCCGGTGTGTGTGCTACATGTTCAGGGTTGTCCAGAGTATCCTGGACTTCGGGTTTAGCTTTATTTTTGTCATAAGTATTTGGTGTCTTGGAAGTATTCAATATGGTTTCATCCATATCTCGTTTGATGGTCATATTTTGTGTAGATACTAACGATTCGTCTCGTTTGCCTTGGAGCCTTGTTCGGGGCCTTGTGGTTTCCATGTAGACTTGCGATTCCTATCGCCGATCCAGCCGCAAACAGCAGAAAACAGCCTCGCCCTTTTCTCCACCACGGGCTTCTCGCCACAAGGGTGACGGAGTGCTGGTTATGTAGGTACTTCCTGTAGGCGTGTCACACGGACGTCAGGTGACGCTTGTCACCTGATGCGGAAATGATGGGTAAGCACGCCGCTCGCTTCAACTGCTATCGGCTCCTGCCAATAGACTAACGCGAGTTGGAGCGGCGCTTCGCCTTTCCTTGGGTCAACAGGTAAGATTCAGGATCGGGTGATCGATTAGTATCTCAGCCGCACAGCAGAAAACAGCCTCGCCCTTTTCTCCACCGCGGGCTTCTCGCCACAAGGGTGACGGAGTGCTGGTTATGTAGGTACTTCCTGTAGGCGTGTCACACGGACGTCAGGTGACGCTTGTCACGTGATGCGGAAATGATGGGTAAGCACGCCGCTCGCTTCAACTGCTATCGGCTCCTGCCAATAGACTAACGCGAGTTGGAGCGGCGCTTCGCCTTTCCTTGGGTGAACAGGTAAGATTCAGGATCGGGTGATCGATTAGTATCTCAGCCGCACAGCAGAAAACAGCCTCGCCCTTTTCTCCACCGCGGGCTTCTCGCCACAAGGGTGACGGAGTGCTGGTTATGTAGGTACTTCCTGTAGGCGTGTCACACGGACGTCAGGTGACGCTTGTCACGTGATGCGGAAATGATGGGTAAGCACGCCGCTCGCTTCAACTGCTATCGGCTCCTGCCAATAGACTAACGCGAGTTGGAGCGGCGCTTCGCCTTTCCTTGGGTCAACAGGTAAGATTCAGGATCGGGTGATCGATTAGTATCTCAGCCGCACAGCAGAAAACAGCCTCGCCCTTTTCTCCACCGCGGGCTTCTCCTATTTTTATGTCAACCTCAGTTACACCTATGATGGGCACCTCCTCCCCATTAAAGTTATGCACTGGGCCTTGATTTGCCTTCACTGTGATCTGACTCTGTGGAGGCCTCCCTTTATTGATACTCTTTACCAGCTCCTTGGACATAATTGTGGCCTGTGCGCCAGTGTCAATCATAGCGAAGGTGTGGCATTTTTCTTCTACAGTGATGGGTGCATAATATCTGTCCTCAACTTCCTCTAATACACATAAGAAATGTGAATTCTTACTGATTTCAGGGCTCACCTTTCTCAGGTCTTTTTCACTTTTGGCTAAGCACATTGGTAAATGAAAAGACATTTTTCCCTCCTTTTTACCCATTTCTGTGCGAGATATTTTATTCATTTCTCCATGATCAGAAGTTTTTTGGAGTGTGGCCACTGTTCGCCCATCCATCTGGGTAACATCAGAGACCACATTACAACCTTCCAACTGAACATGTGTAACAACATCATTCAGCAATTTGTCATTTTTTAATTCTGTGCATTTGTGATCATTTAGTGTAATACCAGCCCTTGCAGCCTCTTCAAGAATATGTGGCTCAAAGAATTCTTCAGGTGATTGACTTGTACCCTCCTTGTGAGCATTTCCTTTTTCTGTCTGTGTTTGGTCATTGTTTTGCTTGCCCAGGGAAGGAGCTATGGCATCCCCACTTACTCCCTGTTCACTGGTATTCCCCATGCATGAGTCATTTTTCTTAAATCTGTCCCTTTGTTCTTTTGGAATTCCTAATGTTTCTTTTTCATTTGTGCAAATCTTTACTGTTTTATTTAGCTCTAAGTTAAACCGTACCTCTTTTTTAGAAGTATTTGCACTTTCTATCACAATTTCATTTACTGGTACTTTCATTTTTAATCCATTAGTCACCTCAGAGTTGTCATGCAAAATTATATCAGAGCAATCTGTCATTTTGGCACTGCGATTATCATGAGTACTTAGTCACTTTTTGGAAGCCCCCCGGTCATTGCTATGGCCATCAGCCCCCTCTTTGGAAGGTTGTTTTTGCGCTGTATAGAGCTTTCCTATTTGCTCAGCTAACATTTTCACTTGGGCCTCAAGGCACTGGAACCTTTCCATCTCTCTAGGATCCTCTTTCTGTGGCCTAGGTCGATATTGGTTGTTTTCCCCCTGATTGGATCTATTCTGATACCTCTCAGGTGATTGATGTCGGTTGGGATGGTTTCTGAACTCTTGATTCATTTGTGGAGGGGAGCGGGTTGCACGGGTTGCACCCATCCTTTGATTATAGTCCCTTGGTGGGGAATCATTGTACTGGCGTGGACTGTAGTTCACGTTTTGCCTCATGTCCTGTCTCTCAGATTGTGGGTACTGGCCCCTATATTGATTTCCATTATCAGTAAATCGATCCACATATCGGGGCCTATCCTGATTACCATATATCATGGTGTTGGGATCAAACCTACTCTGTGTCCCCAATGACTGGTAGGGACCATCATTTCTTTGATCTTGATTTTGTCTCTGGTTATTGTTCATACCTGCCATATCAGACCAGTATCTTACCCGGGGTCTATCCCCTAAGTACCTAGGGCTGATGTAGCTCTCTCTATTACTAGGATCATGTGATTGGAACATTGGTACAGGAAATGGCGATCCTTGTTGATTACCCCTTTGTTCAGGTGTCACATTTTTACCTTGACTTTGAGCAGACTCAAGGGACATTTTGGCTGACCTGATTTCCATTACTGTGGCTGAGGGTTCTTTAGATTTAGGCCTAGTATCTTTCATTTTATCACTTTCTCTACCCTGACAATAGAGTACCTCATATAGCTTTGTGCTTTGATGTACAATCCATTCAAGGGACTTGTCACGGTCAAATTCACGGACCAATTGGGATATGATGTCTTTCTGTAGCCCATAGAAGTATGCAGTTTTAAACTCATTGGAATTTGAGTCAAAAGATACATCAAAGCGAGAGAATGCTCTTTTTAAGTCTTGTAAAAATTGGCGAGGGGATGTATTAGGTCCAGCAGTAATAGTGTACGCGACTTTCTTTGCCTCCTGCAATGACTGAAAAGGAGAAAAATGACGCCTAATTTCTTTTTCAAACTCCAGCCATGTCATATTCTGCTGTTCATTTAATCCCCTTATGATGCTGGCCGTCGGGGCATCTAAAGTTAAATGAAAATATTGTCTGTACTGTTCCTTAGGTATCTGGAGTGCTTTAAAAATGTCATGTACCGCTTCTAAGTGATCCTCAATGCAGCATTCACCTCCCTTTTTAAATGGTTTGATCAGGGCTTTAATGGATTTCATTATTTTTATGGGGCTACTTGTTGCAATGCATGGAATTGCACTATTTTGTGATTCAATCCTGTTTTCAGGTGTATGAGATTGGTGGCTGCCCCCAATGGGAGTATCAAATCCCCCAAGGGCGCTGCAACCAAGTTCAGTCACCGGCCCAGTCACTGGGGCACTAGCTCTTTGGGCAGAGCTAGAATTCACCTCCACTCCATTGAATGTGGTACCCTGCCGCCTCTCCTGGGACCTGGGAATGCACATTTGCTGTTCTAAGTCCTTACACTTTTTAAGGAGTCTAGTTGCTTCATTCTGCAAATAATTATTTTCATCGCTCATTTTATTAATCGCCTCCTGCATGTCGCACATTTGCATTTGGCATTCATTGAACTCTTTATTTCTTTTGTCTCTTTCTTGAATCATTTTAATCATTTCTTGTTCTGCACTCTGGAGATCACCTTCTTTTTCACAATGTTCTTTTTGTAAAATCTGCATTTCTGAAACAACCTCATCTTTATCCTGCCTAATGTGATCCACTAAGGCTTTTAAGTGTGCCAATTCTTGCTCACTATCTTCAAATTGTTTCTTGCTTTTGGATAACTGAGTATCAAAGTCTCTGCATTTTAATTGCATGTCTTTTTGGCATACATCCAATTCTGCTCTCAACATTTCCTGATTTTTACTTGCCCCCTCTAATTCAGTCTTTAACCTGTTAATTAGCTGAGTATCATTCTCTTGCATTCGCAGGGATTTGTTTAAAATAAACCATATTTTGCCGCATAGCCGTATTAAACAGTCTTTCTCTGCATTTTTATCGGCTGCATTCAATAATCTTGTAAGGCAGACCTGAATTATGCTGCCTTCTGCAAAAATATTGTCTAGTTTTTCTTTCTGCACCTCACCCTGAATGCGGTTACTCCATTCTAACGTACTATTCGAAGACCAATTCCCATGTGCAAATAACTTTGCCTCTAAATATTGCACTAGATCTGAGAATGTGGTTTCTCTTTGTGACATTCTGAAATTCGTTTTTAGTGGCACACTGCTATTATAAAATGGGTTCCCTTTAATGTGCAAATGGCAGTGTGAGACACGCTTGCCACGCCCAGTAGGTACTCTGTGATCACTTTCCCGGCCTGCAACGCACCATAAATATGTAGGGTATTTTGTGGAGATTTGGGGCCTGACGGTATTTTATTACCGCCGAAAAATAACTTAGCAATAATCACTCTTTGTATTCAGATTTGGCCATGTGCAACAATAATACAATGGACATGCATTATTTCAGCACCCAGACCTGCATATTTGGTATACATGGTTGGTGGTATTTTGGTGAGCATAATTCCCTTGTTTTATTTGTGGCCCCAATGTCCAGAATCCCTTATCTTTGCTTAGATTTTTCGTGTGATCACTAGAGAGACCTCAGACCTGCATTCTAGGAATACCACATTTCCAGTGATCGTGTTGGTGTGCCACCATGGGCGAACTCACTGACTTATTTACGACAGAGAGCTATATGTGGTAGTCTTGTGGTAATTTCCACTACCTTATGTACGGTAGGGAGCTATGTTCAGAGAGTCTCTCTTCCCGTTGGCTCATGTACCTCCAACAAGCTATGCTACAGTCACTCACAATTATTCATACTGATTCTGACATGCACACATCTGTCTTAAAATGACCATTGCACTGTTTAAAAATCTCCCCACATCATCGGCATTGTAATGGTAAATAGAAAATAAAACACCCGTCTGTTTTCAAATATTTTCTGTATTATAAAAGCTGCATTTAGACACGATCTCATTCTTTACAGAAATAAATAAAATGGTACAGTCAAAGCATTGTCTATGACACACTGCAAAGTGCGTGGCGGAGAACAGAACTCAAATTGCAACATTGGTATTTGATTAAGACACGCACAGGAATCCTACACTGACTGCATATTACCGTACACACTCAGCTCCCACACTTCTCATTACCTTATCTTTTTAGTTGTTCTCTTTGTGAATGTGGCTCTCTTGGATTAACTCCAGCAAAAAGGAACGCTTGCCTTCTCAAGCCGGGGTCATTGCCTGGAATTCTCAGCTTTTTCAGATAGGAATGCCTCAGCCAGTGGAAAGGTTTTTCTTTCAGCTCTCCCCAATCTCGACTGCAGCAGGACACAGGAATCTGCATTCAGTCAGGACCCCACAGCCAGGTCTTCTCCCCAGTAGTGCAGAAAGATGTCTGCCTGTCTTTTTCCCTGATACTGCCCACTAAAACTTTCCTCTCAGCCCTCTGTATGACGTGTCCCATTTTATTAGTGGGTTAGTGGGTTATATTAAATAAGGTTTTATTAGTCAGGTTAATGGTTAATAGGTTAGCTGTTAATTTTCAAATGTGTCTCTAGCAATATAGGCATTTCAGGTGAAAAATAGTGTGCATTTTTAAATGAGCACGTGTGCTTTTAACTGTAAAAATAGATTTGCATCTTATATGTTAAAATCGTTTTTGACTGAATAGCCTGTCTTTCCTTGTTAATCTGCTAACCCATATAGCAATGCACCGCACCCTTGTGGTGGTGGTGCTGCAAAAAAAATGTGCTACTTGTGCAGTATTACTGTACTCTGTACTGTAACACGCCAAATATCCTTACAGGCGCTATAAAAAGTGGAAGACAAACGCCGGACAGAGACCAAAAACAACAAAGTCCTTCCCGCACGACAAGCCATCCCCAAGACTCGGTCCGCCGCAGATACCGAGAGGACCAGCCAGACAGATGGAAGGAGAGAACCTCGGGCAAATGGAGAGACAACAAACCCTTAACATCCAGACACAGGAGGAGACCTCGAAGATATATCAGGTATCTAGGCGAACAGTCACAGTCGGACAGCGCATCAAGTGCATCCTCAGTAGACAACACCAGAAGAAAGGAAGGCATCAAAGAAGAACCACGGAAAAAGGGCTACCTATATGTATTAGGCAACCCCACAGCGAAATGAACACAGCCCGACCTTGGTCATCCAGGTAAAAAAAACAGCTGCCAAATTTTTATTGGACACGGAGGCCACCATTAACGTCATCAGCGAGGAGGTATACAACAGCATACCACAGGCCCCATGGCTACAACCAGCAAGAGCACTCATATTTCCCTACAGGTCAAAGACACCCCTAGCATGCAAAGGCTTCTTCACAGCATCATACAGCTACAAAGGTCTCACCCACCAAGGTCACACCCATGCATGTCTTAGAAGCTGCCACCAACAGCGGATGCATCACGAGCTACAAGGCGGCAATTGAAATGGGCCTTATTCATGTCCTTTACAGGCTCATGATGCACAAATATCTGGAACCCACCGCAAACATTGAACAGGTATTTCCAGCACTGTTCAAGGGACTGGGCACATTGAAAGACTGTCAAATTAAACAATGCAAATCGATCCCAACATCACTCCTGTAGCACAACATTATAGATGAATCCCCATCAACATACAGAAGCAGGTGGAGAACGAACTAGTCAAACTACTAGAAGCCGACACCATTGAGCCAGGTGAAGGTCCCACACCATTGGTGTCCCCCATAGTGCCAAGGGACCCAAAAGTACCCAAAAGAGACTCTCCCGACATCCGCATATACGTGGACATGCAACGGCCAAATGAGGCCATCATGAGAGAACACCACCAAGCCCCACGCACCACGGACATGGTGCACCTTCTAAATGGAGCTACAATCTTCTCAAAGTTGGACCTTAATAAAGGGTACCATCACCTAGAGCTCAGCCAGCAGTCCAGATACATTATTACATTTGCAACTCATTTAGGTCTATACCAATACAAACGACTCAGCTTCGGAGTCTCATCAGTGGCAGAAATGTTTCAATCAGAGATCCACAACGTGATCAAACACGTGCCAAATTGTCTCAACTACAGTGACGACATTTTGGTATTTGGACAGACACAAGAGCAACATGACGACACACTAATGCGAGTATGCATGGCGCTAGAGGAAGCACAACTCGCCCTGAACAAAGAAAAGTGTGAATTCTGTAAGCAAACATTACTATTTATCGGCCACATCTTCTCTGCGCAAGGAATGACACCCGACCCCGATAAGGTCAGCACGCTCACGGACACAGAACCACCCAGCTCCACGTCCGACCTTAGGACTTTTCTGGGTCTAGCGAGATATTGCACGTGATATATCAAAGACTTTGCATCTGTCAGTGAACCTCTCAGGGCACTCACCAAACTCAACTCAGAATGCAGGTGGTCAGAAAAGTGCCAAGAAGCATTCCAAACAATTGAAAACCGCATAGCTGGCGCCAAAAACATGGCCTACTTTGACCCCAGGAAACATACGGCCTACTTCGACCCCAGGAAACATACAGAACTAATCGTGGATGCGAGTCCGGTAGGCCTCAGAGCCATCCTGACCCAACTAGGTGAGAGAGACGAACACTCCCAGCACATCGTATCATACGCAAGCAGGAACCTGTCAAAGACAGAACAAGCATATTCACAAGCGGAGAAAGAAGGCCTTGCCTTGGTGTGGGCATGCAAACACTTTCATTTATTCCTATATGGGAAACCTTTCACAGTTGTCACCGACAACCAGGCCTTGCTATTCATCTATGGCAATCCACAGGCCAAAATGCTGCCAAGAATTGCAAGATGGGCTCTACGGCTGCAGGATTACCAATTTGACATAGTGCACAGGCCCGGGAAGGAACAAAACCCTGCAGACTTCCTATCAAGACATCCTAGCAAGGGAAATGTGGCGAACCCGTCAATAGCGGACCAATACATCCAATACATATTACAAGGAAACACACCAAGGGGCCTCGATGCAGACCAAATAGCCTGTGAGTCGAACGCAGATCAAGGACTGCAGATCATCTTGAGGTGCCTGGAGACAGGCTACTGGAAACAGGCAAAGCACCTAAATGAAGAAGTGGGGGAGCAAATAAAACAGGACATTACCTGCATGCTAGCTGTAAAAGAAGAATTCGCCAAATCAGACGAAGGACTACTCCTAAAGGGAACCAAATTGGTAATCCCTCGCAGCCTAAGACAGAAAGTTCTTGAACTAGCACATGAGGGACACAGAGGACTATTTTCCACCAAAAGGATGTTAAGGCAAAAACTGTGCTTCCCTCACCTCGACACCCAAGTGGAGAAACTGCTTAAAAACTGCTCCACGTGCGCAGCCATAAACCCGCACACCAGACCGGAGCCCCTGTGCATGACCGCGCTACCTGAAGGAGCGTGGGTGGAAATCGCGGTAGACTACTTTCCACCCCTTGAAGGAGGCTATCACATATTGGTAGTGGTTGACGAGTACTCACGATTCCCCGACATACAGATTGTGCCATCCACCTAGGCATACCACGCCATTCCTGTGCTGGACAGAATGTTTGCCACCTATGGTATTCCCAAAGTAGTAAAAACAGACAATGGGCCCCCATTCAAAGGGCAGGACTTCAAAACATTTTCAGAATACATGGGGTTTCACTATCATAAAATAACACTGCTATGGCCTCAGGCAAATGGCACATAGAACGTTTTGTGGGCAACATCAAACGCACCACCCAAATTGTCTGGCTCACAGGAGAGCCCGTTAAAAAACTACTGTGTCAACTGCTGAGACTACAGAACCACTCCACACAGCACCGCATGAAAAACATTGTCAGAAGAGATGTTTGGGAGAAGCGTAATAACCCGCCTTCCCCACATCATACCAGAAGAAGACAAATACAAGGACGACCAAGAAATGCGAGAGCACGACGCTGAGAAAAAGGAGGACATGAAGAAAACAGCAGACGAGAAAAGGCGAGCCCAGGAAAACGACCTGGAGCTGGGAGACGTAGTCATGAGACGTAGTCATTGTGAAGCAACCCCAAGGACGCAAGTGCATGACCGCTTTCAATGAAGCACCCCTCGCAGTAGTAAAAGTAAAAGGATCACTGCGCAGGGTGACCGGAAAACCACTACAAGAAACTCCTCACATTTCAGAAGGATGCTAGAATTAGTGCCTGTTGCTACTCCCAGCTCGCCTGGGTTTTCCAGTGAACGGGATGCACCCTACGATGGAGAACGAGAAGACTGAAATGCCACTCTGGGAGTAACCAGGACAGTTGGAGCCGACAAACCAAAGGCCCCAAAGAACTCGGAAAAAGCCTCATCGGCTCATCAAAGAAATTAATTGAAGTAGGACTTAATGTTAAGCATTGGGGGGGGGGGTGATGTCTTTCATGTTACTCATGTCATGTGGGGAGGGACACGGGGCAGCAGGAAGAGGAGGAGCAAAGGGTCGGCGAGTCAGTTCCTGTTTGTGCATTGCTGAATAAAGACGTGTTCCTCATATCTCCGGCCTCCGCGTCTCTGTGCGTGAGTGACTGCGTGAGAGGGCCTGCATTGAGAGAGTGAATAAACCCCAGAACACCACAGTAAGGCAGGCTGCATTCAGTAGTTGTGTGATTGCCCACAGAGTGGATTTAACCCTACATTGTCGTTGCTTCCCAGAACCAGCCCTAGTGGATTTAGTGGGAGCTGCGCTCCTACGATGTCTCTAATTCTCACCAGAATTTCTTTCCAATCTAGCTGAATTGCCGGGCATTGCCACCACATGTCGCATGGAATTGTCTTTTTCACGTTATATCATGCACGTTATATAAGCTAACATTGAGCCATTGTGTGCCAACGCAATGTATACATTCGTAAGACTTTTAAAAGTCGTAAAAATGCGTCATTATGATGTAAAAACATTTGCAGAGTGCCTGAAAGGTGCACATATACAGAACACATTGGCTGTCTCTATTTTTTCTTCCTCCTCCTGTTATTCATCAACCTCCTGTCCTGTTTCAACCACCCCTCCCTGCTCTTTTCTGCCAACATCCCCTTTCGTTTCAACCTCCTTCTCTGTTGTTCGCCTCCACCAACCTCCTCTCTCTTTCCAACCCCCTTTTTCTGATGCTTTCTTTTGCCAGCCTTCTCTCTCTCACCAACCGGTGTTGCCTCCTCCACTCATCCACCTTCACACTTTCTCAAGTACCACTACTAAGCTCCTCCACTGTGCTATTGTTATTGTTATTAATATTATAATTAGGGTATTTATTGAGTGGCAACTTAGCTTTGGGAAACAACCGAGCACTTTATATAGGGGGAAGAACACAGTGAGGGAAGCAGACAAAAAAAGGAGCGGGGACCTAAGAGGGGAGGGTGGGCAATTGGCAGCATGGGGCGAAGGCAGTGGGGAGCATAACACTGAGTCTCAGGCAGGGTGCATGAGGGCACGGCTTGTGGACCTAGGTGTTAAGGAGGAGCCATTCATTGAAGAGGAAGGTATTGAGCTCTTTCCTGAACTGTAGAAGTGATGGGCAAGTCTGATATTGACAGGGAGGAGGTTCCAGAGTCTTGGAGCATAGACAGAGAAGGCCTGTCTTCTGGTTCTTTCCTTACTGCACTGTCATCATTCTCAAGTCTGCACATTTCATTACTTCTGGTGGATTGCAGGCCTCTGGAGATACTGAGTTTCTCAGTGAGGTAGCTTGGGGTGACATCCTTCTAGATGATGCAATGGGATTTGAAGATGATACGGGCTTGCAGTGGGAGCCAGTTCAGTTTGATGATTGTCGGGGTGATGTGGTCAAATTTGCGCAGTCCTTTAATGAGTCGTGCTGCAGAATGCAGGACACATTTCAGGGGTGCCAGGGTACTTGCCAGAAGGCCTTCCAAAAGGGAATTGCCACCATCCAGGTGAGAGAGGACCAATGTTTGGACAGCAGATCTGAAGTTGTTTTCTGGGATGAAGGGCTTGATTTTCGGCAGGAGAGAAAGTTGGTACCAGGGCATTTGTGTCTTCCTTGCTATGTGCTGTTTGAATGTGGGTTGTCTGCCGATGTTGATCCCAAAGGACTTGGCACACGGGGCCAGCTGGGGTGTGAATCGATTGAGGTTCATAGCAGACAGCCAGGTCTCGGTGTCAGGGAGTTTGGTTTTGTTAGTCAGCAGTAGGAATTCAGTATTGGAGCGGTTGTGCTTCAGGTAAGCACTGGACATCCAGGACTGGATCAATGTGAGACAGGCCTTGAGCCTGTGGCTGTCGTCGATGCAGGATATATTGAGGTGGATCTATGTGTCATCTGTATATTTGTGAATGGGGATGTTGTGTGGAGAGAGGGGGGTTCTGAGAGGTTCCATGTAAAGATGGAAGATCACAGTGGACAGGATGGATCCTTGCGGGACTCCACAGGTAATGGGTAGAGATGGTGATCTGGAAGAATCTATTTGTACGAACTGTTGGCGGTTTGCAAGATAGGACTTGAAGAAGCTCAGCGATCTTGCTAATCCCCATGTGGCAATGTACATTGTCGGTGAGTGTCTGGTGGTTTACCGTGTGAAATGCTGCTAACAGGTCAAGGAGAACTAGGAGGCAAGGATGGCCATCAGCAAGGATTTTAAGGGCATCGTCGATTACCTAGATGGTAGCCGTTTCTGTGCTGCTTTTGGGTCTGAAGCCAGATTCGTAGGCCTGAAAAAGGTGATTGGCTTCAATGTGCTGGAGGAGTTGTGTGGCTATTTATTTAATTTTTTTATTGATTAAAAATGTATTCAACCTTTAACAATTGGCAGTTTACACTAAAACCAAATGTAATATATTAAACACTTTGCATACTAAAAATACCATGCAAACAAAAAAAATAAAACAGAAGAGAAAGAAAAAAAAACACAAGGCAATGAAAAAAAGCTGAAATTACTTTCACGAAAAAAAGGAGAGCTTTGCATGAGAGAAAAGAGAAAAAAATAAACCTGCTTGATCAATCGTTATTGAATCAATGAATGTTACAACTGCATTTGCAGTGGATGTTGTGATACCTGATAAGCAATAATTCCACATTGCATCAATATCCAGGGTGACTTTGATTCTAAGTTTGTGGAGCACTTTATCACACAACTGTTTCAAGGCAACACAGTCAAGTAAAACATGCTTCAGTGTTTCTCTCACAGATTAATTTTGACCAAATCTGCAAAAGGCTGCGGCTTCTGTTATTACACCATTTCTTAATAGGGTGTTTCTTGATTTGATCAGATTTAAGTGGAATCTGAAAAAAGTAGATTGCACAGCCTTGCTGGAATATATGGATAGATATGCGGCCAGACATTTCTGTCTTTTGTGGTCGGCCTTAAGATGATCAAAGACGGGCTTGGAGTGAAATTCCGTCACTGTGTTGGACCAGTCTGCCCTGAAAATTGCCTTCTTAACTTTGTTACGGTTCTCTTTCAGGTCACTCTCAGAGCAGCCCGTTTCAGCCAATGATAGAAGTGCAAGCCCCCTAAGATCTTGTAGGGCTTGAGAACTGCCCCTCTCACAAGCCTCCGCAAAATCCACCATCAGGGAATTGACTGTTGGTAGAAGCATTTTCCTATAAAAGGACAAATATTGCTGAAGTGCTCTGGCCTTCAAGGAGGTGATGCCCAATTCATATCGAATACATGCGTGCAGCACAGCAGATGATAAATGAGGAACTCTTCTCCAGATCAGGGCTTCCAGGTTTGTTAGGTAATCTATGAGGGCTGGATTATATATTGCTATTCCATAGAGCAACTTTGGGACAATCTTGCCCCCATAGTACCGTAGACAGGGCAACAGAGAGAATTTGCCGAATTTTGAGTCTACCCTTTGGAGTTTGGCGGCTTTAGTGTGAACCAAGCACACAGTGGAGCAAGAGAAGGTTTAGAATGCATCATAAAACCCAGGTAAACAAATGAATCAATCTTCTGCACTGGTGCTGATTGTATATGCCACTTAAAAGGAACCTGCTTACAATTAGATGAAAATTGCATGACCTGTCTTTGTGGGATTCACATGTAGTGAATTCTCACTTACAAAGGCAGAGAAGGCGTTTAGAAAGCGCTGAAGGCCTATCGAGGTATTATCAAATACCACATAATCGTCTGGATATCCAGCCCACAAAGGGTTAAGGGATGAGATTTCTAGCATTGCCTGGGATGCTGATTGCAAAAGTTGATCTACATCTGCCATGTACAGGATGTAGAGGGAGGGTGCCAGAACGCATCCCTGTCGTTCTTATCGGGCGTGACAACATGTCTTGTTGGTTCAAACACACTTGCATGGAGGATCCATAATGTAAAGCAACTAGCAAACACCATTTCAATAGCTTATGCCACAAAAATGCCTGGTCCACTGCATCAAATGCCGCTGCCAGATCGATTGATGCCAAATAGACCAGACTATTCCCTTTTGACCGTGCCTGGCACTGTATACATTTGAGTAGCATACCATTCAAGTGTGTACCCATCCCCTTCCTAAACCATGTTTGCCATTTCAAGATTAAATTCAGGCTACAGGCCGAGGCTTCCAGTTGTTCGAGGAGGAAACAGGAAATGATTTTTGAATCAACATAAAGAATCGCCATCGGCTGGTAGTTGCCTGGGTACTCTCTCTTTCCCCCCTTTTATAGATTGGTATATGTGCTCTGTCCATGTTGGTGGAAATTGCACAGATTTAGCGATGTCAGTGAATAAGAAAAATACAATTTCTGCCCAAAGTGGTGGACTAGATTTAAAAAGGTGGTTAGATAAACTGTTCAGCCTGGTGCATTTGAGTTGCTATAACGGCCAATGATTTTGGTTTAGTTTCGGATGAGGAAGGGCTAAGTCAAAACAGATCCCCTTACGGGGGTTATTAGCCCAATTGAAATTGTCAGCGGTAGAGGGTAATGCATAAAGGTTTTCAAAGTGCTGAACCCAGGCAACTCCAGTGACTGCATTGACAAGCCTACCCACAGGCACGTTGCCCCAGAATTAATTAAGGACCAGAAGGATTTAGAGTCCCTCTGAACCAGGGCAGACAGCATGTTTTCTGTTTCCATTTGAAGATGTGACGCTCTAGTTGAACGAAGCCAGTTCTATATGCCCGCTGTATTTCCTTCGTCCTTACATGTGTGGCCTGGGCAGTGAGACAAGAATCTGCTCTAATTTGCCTTAGTTTACGTCTGACTTCTCTTCTTTTTTCCACTGCATTACTATCATATGAATGTAAATGGGCAGATGTACTGTGTTTCTTAATACCTGATCTAGTATTGTGTTGTGTGGCTAAATTCTTTCTCAAGTATCTTACCTAGAAAGGGAAGGTGGGTGATGGGGCGGTAGTTGCTGAGATCATCAGGGTTCAGTGTTATTTTCTTAAGAAGCGTGAGGATTTGTCCAGTCTAGAGGGTTGACGGGAATGGGCCTTGAGTTAGGGAGCTGTTGATGATTCTCAGGTAAGAGAGGTGCGCTTCAGTCGGAAATGTCTTGAGTAAGGAGTCAGGGAGGATGTCATCTGCATACGAGGTGGCCTTGAGGGGTTTTTAAGGTGGCAGTGAGGTCTTCCATAGTTAGTGTCTTGAATGATGTCCAGGTAGTTGTAGTTTTGCAAGATGGGGTGTGTAGTGTGCTGTCAGTTGTGTTGGTAGAACATGTTGATCTTGCTGATGAAGAAAGAGTTGATGGTGGTGGATTTTTCAATGGAATGTGTTACGGGTGGGTCGGGCAGAGGGTTGATGCAGTGCTTGATGGTTTTGAAGAGGGCTCTGCTGTCATTGTTTGCCTTGGTGGTGTTGATCAGTTGCCTGCGTGTAGCACAGAGTTCCTTGAGCAGGGCGAGGTTGGAAGCGCTGCAGGATTTTCACCAATTCTTTTCTAAGTTGCTGAAGGTTTAGACTTGAGGCTGCACCGTTTCACTGGGGCATGGCGGTTGATGTCTGTGAGGGGGGTGTTGTGTTCTTGGAGAAGCGAGTTGCAGTCCTGGTTCTTCAGAGGTACATCAGCCCATGTGTGCTGGAGTTTGGTGAGATCTTCTGTGAGAGCCCCCACTGGGAAGTCCCTGAAGGATCTGAAGGCTTGGTTTCCAATGGCTTTGCTTGAGAGGTGTTGTGTCACAAATCTCAAGATTGCCAGATGGTCCGACCAGTCGAGTGGATTAGGAGAGCTGTGATGAAGGATGGGCAGAGTGGTGATGATAAAGTCGAGGATATTAACGTTCCTGTGAGTTGGTTCTTTCATGTGCTGTGTGAGGTTCAGTGTGTTGAGTGTGCTACAATTGCCAGCCAATTCCTTCTCCAAACTGCCTCCACTCTGGTATGGGCTGGCATACTTTTATCCTTGGGAGGCCCCTCCCCTGGGACTGGCTTTCCACTGAGGAACACACCATTGCTGGTGAATTACTTCAGGCCAGGGGATTAGTTTCCCGAATTTCCCACAGATGAACGTAATGTGCTGGTATGAGAAAGGAGCAAGTCCTGGTCCGCCATCATTGATTTCAGTTTGTGGGTACTATCTGGTTCAGCCTCTTCATTCAGCCCCTGAATAGGAGATCTGCTCTGTGCGCATGTCAGAACTGTTAAGAGTTGTTTCTGTGTTTGCTCTTATAGCCCCTGCTTCTCCCACAGCTTTCCTTGCCAAATGCAGAGGTTTGTTCACTCTGACGCTGGCTGCAGGGGGGGTGAGTATTGTCACTCAGGTAGGTTTAATTCACAAGTCTGGTCCATGAACCAAGTCAGGTAGGGCTGAGTTTCCTTTTTTCTTGCACTGATCTTGGATTCCCTGAAGTGAGTGATTGTAGTCATCGGGTAAAGCAGTCCGGTCTGCAAACCGCTCTTCTGTTTCACGTTGCCCCAAGATTTCCTATGAACCAGGTTTAGACTTTCCATGTAGAGCTTCAGCAGGATTTGGGGAGACGATGGGTGCAATACTGGCTATTAGTTCTGAGTAAACAGTGACTGAGGGTTTCTCAAAGGGCCTGTAGGTTGGGGTCCCCAATATGTGAATCCCCTGCCAAATAACAGGAACTATGTGGATGAGGCTAGTGCATTCTCTACATACTGTGTCTGGTCCATCATCCACTGGCTCGGGGAGGTGCCTTGCCCCCTTGGTGGCCTCACTAGTCATCCCTATTGCAGGTAGGGGACTTCTTCATACGAGATATAGCCTTGTCTCGGTTACACACTTGTTCCACCCCTGTGTTTTTAACATAATAAATCAATTTTTTTAACAATTGATTTGGGTCTCAAGTTCTTCCCTTGGCATGTGCCCTACTTGAAACTTGTGCCACTGCCTTTGGCTCTCAGGCAACTTGGGTATCTGCACATGGTGCACTCTGTGCACCACTCAGGCAAACTACATTTGAACTTTTGACATCAAGTGATCGTATGCTGTTTTATCCCTTACGGATTTAGGTGAATTCTGCCTATTTATTGTGCATCTCAGATCCTTTAACCATGTGTTCTTTTCTTTAACAAGGCTCTCTTGGATGGTGCTGCCTGTGAGATGCCTAGGAGGGGGCATTGGCACTAACTGCTTCAGGGCAACATTGTAGTAATTTTGTTTGCCACCACCCTCTCCTGTCGTTGGAGTGGGAATCTACCAATATAGCGGTTGCCCCTTTAGGTCAGGGCATGTAGTAGTCATTACTTTTTCTTGAATTAAATCAAACCCTCAAGTGGACCCCCTGTTTCTCTGTTTGTTGCAGCCACAGCGAATACTAATTGACCTTTTCACAATTGACCTCGGGAGAATTGACCTCAGAAGAATTGACCTAATTTAGAAGGTCAATTAGAACATATATGCGGGGGGAAACCCCTGTGACCCCCCACCCAATCCCCTTATATTATTTATAATCCAAAACCAACCCACTACATATATAAAATAACTAAAATAATATGAAGGTCAATTGTGCAAAAGGTCAATTAGGACCACTATAATTAAGTCATTTGTGCAAAAGGTCAATTGTAAAAGGTCAATTTGGGTAATACTGTTCATGTGACCCCACAATGCTCAGTCTACCCAGCTGAACGAATTTTGCAATTGGGATGCAGGTGATGTGGCAGGAGTGCTCAGGTGCATGTTGTTTTAAATCTTTATTACTGCCGACACGTGTTTTGACACAAGTGTTGTTCTCAAGGCTAGGTCCGTAATTACATGTCCCAAAATATTATATTTAGACGGAATTGGTATATGCGCCTTTAGGTCTGCAAATATAGTCCATGTCCCAAACCCAACTGGGACACTTTTCTTTTTTTATACTTCCATTTTGACACTTTGGAAAAAATATAAAAAAGGACACCTGTGCAAAAGTATGCTTTCAGGTCCTTGCTGATGCTCCTCGTGCACGTTTGCTGCAATTCCTGTCAGCACTTCAGGCTGTAGCCAAAACCAGAATTGTTTTTCCTATTCAAAACTATGCCGTGTGCCCCAATAACCAAAACAGTATAGTCACTTTGGAAAAAATAAAACACAAGGCAGATTTGCAAAAGCATGCTTTCAAGTCTTTGCTTATGCTCCTCGCGCAGGTTTGTTGTGATAGAGTCCAGCACTTCAGGCTGTAGCTGCAAGCAGAATATGCTTCCCATTCAAACTTAGGGCTTCTGCCATGCTGCATGCTCCAATCAGCAAATCATAGTACACATGTGTCCTGCTCAGGGCCAGGCCCGCTGCCCAGGCACCAAAGTTATATCACTATTATTTGTACGTACATTTTTGAAAGATAAAACACAAGACAGATTTGCAAAACCATGCTTTGAGGTCCTCGCTGATGCTCCTCGTGCAAGTTTGCTGCAAACCTGTCCATCACTTCGGACTGTGCCACGAGCAGAATTTCTTTGCCCATTCAAACCTTTCTCGACTTTGAAAAACATTACCACACAGCCGGTCCTTGCTGGCCATGACCACTTTAACCCCCTTTTGCCGGTCCCTCATGGTCATGGCCATTGGCCAGATTATCTGGGTCAATCATGCCATTGGCCATGGCCACAGCCTTTACCTCTGTCACCAAAGGTATATCACTATTTTTGTACCTGCATTATGACACTTATCAAAAAATTCAACACAGACACATTTGCAAAACCATGCTTTCAGGTCCTTGCCAATGCTCTTTGCACCAGTTTGCTGCAAATCCGCCCATGTTTTATGTTTTGGAATATGTCAAAATGTACGTGTAAACAATATTTGTATAACTTAGCCCCCACTTGACAAAATTGTACCAAACTTTGCAAAAACATTCATATTTGCGTCTAAAATCTTTTTGCAAATTTACAAGCCTTTCAAATATTTTGGAACCCCCCCTCTTGGCAAAACAGCATCAAACTTTACAGAACCATTCAGGGGCGGGTCTAAAACGATATTGCAAATTTTCATGCAGTTTCATTGAGTGGCGCCAAAGTTATAAGCCATCCAAAAACTGCTTTTCACCGACCCTATAATGCAAAAATATGCATGGATGTCCCCGAACATTTGAGATGTTCACGAACATTACAGGAATGGCCCCGTACATCTGAAATGTTCCCGGATATTAGAGATGAAACAATACCCACATTTGGGCTTTTTATTGGCATATCCCATGCTTGTCACCCCTCATCTCCCCAGAGATGGTTTCATTAATTTGACAAGTGTAATGCGTTTATTTATATGTTTTTATCGCAATGTCCACGGGCCGCGGGCGCAGTTTGCAAATCCAACCTGGTGTCCGTTTAACATTTTTTACGCACCTCACATTTTTAATTGACCAATCAGTGGGAGAGTATGATGTCCGCAAACGTCACATGGATCTCTGATTGGCCCAGAAGTGTCAGCGGACACCAAATCAGGAAGTTACACAGATATCACTACATTTATAAGACCTACCTTTTGGCCATTTTAAAAATAAACGACTGGATGGATTTCCACCAAATGCCCCCATACCTTTCCTGTTGAAACAGTACTGGGTATGAGCTGCACAGACAGCCCGCCTCTGAACCCAACCATTCAGGCATTCTTCACTAATGGACTGCCGACCTGTTAGTGATGGCGGGTTCATGGTTTTTCCTGCATCCCTGTAATTTCTCCAGCTAACGAGATCTAGATTCCAGGTGAAAAAGCTGTGGCACATTTAGCTACATTTACAACCGCCTTTTTCATGTGCAGCACAGATATCTGCTCTTGGCACTGCCTCTTTGTCCAGTGACCCAGGGGTCGCAAGGACAGGTCTACGGGTAGCAGAGGGGGAGGCGGGTTGCAGCTGCTTCCACTGGCAACCCCTAAATGATGTCCCTGTTTGCAGCCAATCCCGTGCCACCCACTCATATAAGCTCTTAGGCAATGCTAATAAACGTTTTTAAAATGCAGCACCTTCAACTTGAAGTAATGTACACGTAATGGCAATATGTAAAACAGAGTTCACCATGACCTGTCCGTCGGACTGGTGCAAGGAATCAGTCCTGGTACCAATGGAAAAGTGGCCCACAATCACACATTACGATTAATTCCTATCCAGAACATACTGTTTGAGTACTATCCAAGTGGGTGTTTTTGGTTAAAATGAAATGTAGCCCACAATGGGCCTCATTACGATTGTGGCGGTAAGGCAACAACGGCGCTGTTAGTGCTACCGGCGCCGTTGTTACCAGACCACCACATTACCAGTTCTGCTCGCAGGTGCTGCTCTGCATGCCTGGTCAGACCTGGCGTGCAGAGTGGCACCCACGAGCAGAACTGGATGGTAGCAACGGTACCATTATGAACGGTACCGCTGCTACCATCCTCCCCATTCCCATTGAGCCCTTTGGGGGTGCAAATGGGGATGGGGACGTACCGGCTCCGGGTCCCGCGCAAGGGGAATTACCGGTCCCACTGAGGTCGGAATGGCCTGGTAATTCCCCTTTCGCAGGACCCGGAGCCGGACCCGAGTTTGGGGCTAGCCATGCCGGTAAAAACTGCATGGCTACCTCCAACCTCGTAATGAGGTAATGTCTTTGAAAATATGTGTGCCTAGTAACATTGGTTACAAGTAGTGTAGTAGTTTATGAAACTTGCCCACTCTAGTGAAAAAAGGGGTCCATTCTGTCAAACAAAATTGTCCCACTCTAGAATCATAGTGTGGCACTGCCCTATTGTTCTATGAGCCGGTCTGAGCCTGCTGGAAGTTCTGCACCATGAGGCCACAAGGTTTCTTATCCCAACTTCTGAGCATTTTAGCCGAGATATCTTGACTTAGTTTGATCTCAAATACTCTTGTTGAGCAAATGACATTGAGTATGTAGTTAAGCAGCAATAATTAAATTTCTCTCACTATTTACCAGTGACAGAAATGGAATTACTGCAGCTTTTTCCAAACCGACTAATTCCAAGTAGCACAATTCTGGAGCCGATTCCTGGGGAGTAATTACCTCCAAATAATGGCCTCTAAATAATGACAGCAATTCCTCTGGAGGGTTTAGCGCTAGTGGAATTTGCTCCATCAATTAATTAATTCTACCCAATTACAAGTTGAGATACTGCCAAAATACCTTCACAAAGAGGGGGTAAGTGATTAAAAAAAATAGGCACACTAACATAGGGCAAACATGTTAAGGAAAATGCACCCTGGTGATGAAAATGAACCCATAGAAACCAATAGGTCCCAAAAGGGTATGCCCACACCTTCCCCAAAAAAACTTGCAAGAAACCTCCAGGCCCTAACAGTTGCAAACGAAGAGATCTAGAACCTCCAGCTTCTCATTGCTTTGCAGCAGCAGCTGCATCAGCGTGCAAGGAGTCAACCAGGCCAAAGGGGGAGGAGGTGTCTGGTGCAGAGGCCGCCCATTCGCTTGGTCAAAGCATCAAGCTGAGCACTCAGAGATGGGAAGATTATCACACTTCACCACCTGAACAGGCAGACCATATCAGACCTAGGCTGACATTAACAATGGGATCAATATTTCAGAATGAGGCCTGGCAAAAAGTAATGTCGGACAAAGTCCTGCGACCTCTGGGGGTGTGGGGGGAGGCTAAGGGATGTGCTAATATGAACTATATCAGTTGTGTAAAAAGACCACCTCGGGTGTTCGTGTTTTGGTCGGGAAAATGGGGATACCTTCAACATGAAGGGAGTGAGCGCTGCCAAATGCTTGGTGTGGTCCATTGGTAGTAAAAGTGCTCCACCACGTGCAACACCACAGCACTGGGTGGACTCAGAGATAGCCTTGCCCAGGAGGAGTTCGCTCGTGGGATCCCCGCCAGTGGCAGAGCCCGTGTTAGAGGTGTGACAGGTAGAGGTCTGGAGGAGCTGCCAGATAATCCACTGAATCCCATGCTCCTTGAGTTCTGCACACTTTGCAACAGTCAACAATCACAGTGAATATCAGGAATTGGTAAGATGTTTTTTGTAAAGTTTTTGAAAACCTCACATTTCTAAAGCATGCTGTAGATTTTGTTTGAGGCTGCTTTGTGGGATATTAATGGTCTAGATCATTGGGCCTGTATTGCTACTGATTTCTAAGTTAGCCTTGGCACTCTTCTTTCCTTGCCCGCTTTGGAACATATATCTCAATCACAATGGGGTCTCTGTTGGACCCCGAAACTGATACATTGAACAATGTGCCCTCCCACCGAAAAGCTACATTCTCAAAGGATGAGCAAGAACTGGCTGTAGGCGATACTCCACAACACAAATCTAACATCATCGAAGACATCTCCATAACACAAATATAATACCATCAAATACATTTTGATGTAGAACAGGCCATTTTTGCCGTGTTCGTTCTCATAGAGGGGCACCCATGACTAATTTGTATTGTATTACTTCATCACTATATTGAGTGTCGTGAACGTTACATTACCTCATGCAACTTTACAGTGGTGTATGACTTCTACAACTTAACAGATGCAGACTAGCTGTTTGCCCCCGTAAACATATAAGAAGACTCTGTGCACATTCGTGCTAGCGTTCGACTGAAATATTGCACTGCCTGTGCTAGGTACTCAGCAAGGTGGTGCTCGCATTAACTCATGCGAGGTGATTATCTGCACAATAACATGAAAAATTCACTTTGAACCAAAAAAACGACTTGGGTCTGGTTCGTAGCTACTCAGAGAGTCCTTTTTTTTCGGAAGTCGCCAAGTTCTATGATTCATAAGACAGACTGTTTCCCACATGTTGGGTTCGTTGTCTTCGGCCAATAAACTAGAAACAAAAGCCACGATCAGTATCAGTTATGCTATCAACCGTTCCTGCACTAGAGAACGCGTTAAGTAATTCAGCTCGCTTTAGGTGCAAGCACTGGATGTTTGCTTCGTTGTAGTTCACAGCGTTTGAATGCGGTGAGGGGGAAGCGCTGATAGAATACTTCAAATTGTAGTCTCAGACAAGGAAAATATGAAATGACAAAGCCGCGGTACTTATCTGCAGGTGGTCCGGGGCCTGGATGGTTTTCAGGCGTGTACCTGGCCCCTCATGTGGCTTTTCTGCCGGGAGCTCACCAGCGACACGTCTACTCAAATCAAGATCAGTAGCATGAGCAAGGTTGTCTCCTCGTTGCGTGCGCATGTGCATTGAGTCAGGTGTGGCCTGGGTGTGCCATCCTGTCTGCCGGGAAAGGTAATTCTGTCTCCCAAACTTGTTGCCATACCTACAATGGAAGCAGATATGACATCTGCTAAAACGTGCTCTTTGGTTGGATTTCACAACAGATACATGTTTTATGCTGATATTTTGGTTTACACTGTTTGCCCCACAAGTTACTGCCACCAAGTCTGGTTTTGCCCTGACAGTACTCCCCCTCCCTCTGATAGACCCAGGTTTACTAGGATGATTTGCATGAAACACACGCAGGAGCCGAGGAGCATGTACATTAGATTTGGGTTCCTAGGAATGCTCTTCAGGACAAATCCCACCTAGTCTGTGAGATACCAGAGCTGCCCTTGTCGAATTTAAAATAGCTTTGACTTCAAATTCTGGAAAGCCTTTGGTGAGAACTGGTGGTGTTCTTACTAACCGTGGTGAAGCTGGAGTGGGTTTTAGTAATGCTATGTGGAACAATGGATGGACCCTCACATGGGAGGGGAGGATCAAACGTACTGCCACTGGATCAATTATGGCTTCAACCCGGAATGGTCCAATGTCCTGAGGCTGGAATTTCCACTGTCCTGCTGGATGTAGATGTTGTGTTGATTACCACACTTTATCACCTATTATGTACTCTGGACTCAGCCGTCATTTTCTGTCGGCATAGCATTTGTAAGATTCTTTTGCACCATCAAGCCGGTAGTCGATCCTCAGTAAAGCAGGAAACCGGTTGCATGTGTGAGTGGTAACTGTATGTGCTAAATAACGGCGGATGTTTGGTGGAGGCGTGTATGGCGTTATTATAGGCCAATTCTGCTAACCAGATTAAATTGACCCAGGCAGCTTCATTTCCGTGGGTTACACATCATAAGTATTGTTCGATGGCCCGATTGATGCACTCTGTTTGTCCTTTTCAGGGATGCCAACATTTTTGCAAAAAGCTTTTCAAAAACAGGAAGTAAATTGTGAGCCATGGTCAGAAATAATGTCCTGTGGAATCCCATGCAGACGTACTATTTGTTGTAAGAAAAGGTTGACCATTACATTGGCTGTGGGTACTCCCTTGCATGGTATAAAATGAGCTCGTTTTATAAAGGGAATCCACCACTACTAGTAGAGATGTGAAGCCTTGGTTCTCAGGCAGATTCACTATGAGATATAAGGAGATAGTATGCCCAAGTGGGTGGTGTTATGTGACGAGCCAATGGATCCCTCACAGAACCCCTGCCTAAAGTCTCCTCCCAGGTGGCCAGGGAAAGGCAGACGCTTCCTGATTCTGACCTTGAGGGTGGTGTACTGTGGGAGGATCATCTCAGAAGAGACCAGGCCCAGGGTGGTGAGGAGATCCCGTGGGATGAGATGCAGTATTTGTCCTTTAAAAGGGAGAATCTTTTAAAGTTGCAAGAACAGGTAATGGCCTATTGTCATTATGATGTATCTAAACCAAATAAAAGATTGTTGGCGCTGAATGCAAATGCCTTTAAAGCTGAACAGGCCTTAATAACAGAAAGACCATGCAAGGTACTTCATGATAAAAATCCTCCCAACCCCCAAAGGCATAATGGAAAGGAATTTAGAAATGATGATAAACTGTCTTCCTTTGTAGCAACACATTCTAATGGTTGATCCTTGGATAATTCTAAGGAAAATAATTCTACCCTTAGAACTAAGAAGTTACTAAAAATAAAAGATTTTGTTGTTAAGGACCACAAGTCCTCTAACATCAGTAGTACTGGGAGGAGGAAGAGGGCTGAAGAGTCATGCTGTAGTAGTAGTCAGACAATTAAGCCTAATAGCCCACACCTAAGGGAACCTGAGAGGCTTAAAAGTCCCCCTCAGGATCAGGCAGTTAGAGGAAGCTGGAACTGTGGCTGGAGTGTATGCAGTAATAGCAGAAACAGAAGGAAGAAGGCACAGTGTTAGCAATCCAGGCAGAAGTGGGAGAACCAAAAGAATGCCAGGACTCTGATGCAGCAAATGTCACCTGCTCGTCCTGTGAGGGTCTTGTTCCTCCAAACTCTGGTATGCAGAGGCTGCACAGCAGAAGGCATGCAGGAAGGCTGGTTTTCACCATGTGAGCCTAATTGCAGAAATTGCGCAGCAAGAAGCGTGTTGGAGACCGTGTTGAGCAGATGTGATGAAGCCGTGGGTCTCAGGAGTGAGAAGGGCTCCTTAATTGAGTGGCTGTACTGGAGACACCTTCATTGTGTGGGTCCCAAATGAAGCCAGAAGTCGTCAAAATTTTGCAACACGTGGAGAAAGGAAAACAGAAGCTGGTGAGGGAAACCTGGTGTTCTGATTCCTTGCACGAGTACTGCCAACAATAGTATCCTGCTTAATAATTGCTTAGAAATTAGGCAGAGTTGTTACTTCAGTCTTTAACAATGGGATACTTGAAATGTAGCACTTGCGTGTGATCGGGTATTTCAATTTCACTTACGTGAAGAGCAAACGCTGTGCAAATCAATTGTTAAACCTTTAAATGTTGTAAAACCTATGAAGAAGTGGTTGCGTGTGCCTAATTAAATTTCACAAAGGAAGAGTGAACTCTGAATCATTATTCACACAGATGACAATTGCCCATAAAGAGATGTCAAGTGTTTAAAAATTGTATTTGAAGGTGGAGACTGCAAGCATTGCCCAAGCCAAGAGTATTCCCCTATTGAGACTGAAATCAACCTTTCCCAAAGCCAGAGAACAGTTTAAACAATACTGTGATCCGAATAGAACTTCAGCATTGCCTAAGATACAAGCGTGAAAGCATTTCCTGATGCCAAGACAGTGGCACCAAAGCTTCTGGGTCATTATTCTGGCTAACAGTTGGCAAAGGGATAAAAACAAGGTTGGGGAAGGAAAACTTGCTACTTATAAATATATTTTGAAGTTGATACAACATACATTGCCAAAGACCATCAGAGAAAGAGAGAAGAGTGTATCAAAGGCAATTCTAGGTTGTTGTTGGTTGCAGATAGACAAGAGAGGCAAAGAGGCTGTCCCTTTGAAAAGGAATCTTCAGAGGAAGTGTGCCTTGCCTATTTGAAGGTGTTGAATTACCTGAAAGTGAATCTTGTCAGAACCAAAACCTATTTGAAATGACAAAGTATTGAAGCTGTAGTGGTATTCCAAAGTACTGAAGCTGTGTATTTGGTTGTCAGTAGATGTGAGAATTCAGTAGCACAGATGAAGTGGAATACTATGAGGCAAAGAAGTATGCACTCATGGGAAACCTTTGTAGAGGTTGTGGAAGTGGAAGTAGAAGCGCTGTGAAGTCATCCTAAAGATACCTACTGTGACTCCTAATCTTATAAAGAGAGACATATTAACTGTTAACCAAGACTTGTGTTTCACTAATATTTACAGAAGTTGTATTTCATTTGAACTGTCACAAGTCTTCTTGGATAACTGGAAGTGGTGGCAAAGCAGCATAGCTGGAAATAACAATGATGCTAATTTTTAGGAAGCGGAAAGTCCTTATTACACCAAGAAGAAGAAATTTGTTCTTGGAACTTTGGTTAACAAAACTTTACCTTGACATTGAAACATCCAGAACTGAATTGAGACTGTATTACCTAGCTGGATTGTCTGGTTTCTTTTTGTTAAACATTGGAGCAGAAATGACCTTGAATCCTTGGGAAGGGAACTCAATCAGGTTATCAAGAAACTGTGAATATCATTGTCGATGGTATTAAATTGCCATATAGTTTCTTTGTGTATTTGATGTTTAAGTGCAAGGGCCAGACATCCTGTGTTGGAGTGTTTCCCTTTAGTGTTGTTAGGCAGGGAAATCCTTGTCAGAGTAGGGATAGTGAGGCATTTGATAACTTTTATAATTTAATAAAATGGCATATTTTGAACAACTATCCAAAAGTTGCCCGCCTCGCATTGCTGACCCCTCACAGTTGGTGGTGGTTGTAGTTGGCCCACAGGTCTTTGGTGGTCGGATTTATTTCTGGCACATACTTTGCAATCCAATACATATTGGCAATTTTTTTGAGACATTTGTGGCCAACAGAGGTATCTTTTTATCAATTTGTACGTTTTTGTTTAACTTAGATGCCCTGCAAATGGAGAATCGTGGCACAAGCGTAGAGCCTGTTTTCTTAGGGCTTCATTTGGAAGATATAACGCTGAACCATTGGAGACCGATCTATCTATCTATCTATCTATCTATCTATCTATCTATCTATCTATCTATCTATCTATCCATCTATCTATATGTTTTTTTATATAGCGCCACTCGCTCAAAGGCCTCAGAGCGCTCACAAGACATACAACAAAAACATAAAGGGAATGCACGCAGTTTGAATTTAGTAAAATTGTAGCGGAGACCTTATGCGTTTTTATCTATCACTCTATCAAAAAGAAGTGTTTTCAGATGTTTTTTAAACATTGTCATTGATACGCACACCGTGATATCCAGGGGAAGCGAGTTCCATAGGGTGGGTGCCCATGCATTAAAGCGAGCACCACCAATCTTTTTTTAGGAGGACATGCGGTTAGTATAGCATCACACTATTATTCGGGCATAGAGTCTGCCTAAAGGCTCACTATTGAAAAGAGAACAGGAGAGCTTCACCTGAAAGACATTTAAACACCAGAATGAAGCCCTTAAACTGTATTCGCTGTTCACCTGGGAGCCAGTGCAGTTTTCTGCGAGATTCAGAAACCTGAGATTGACGACCTAGCCCACAGACTGCACGAACAGCTCATTCTGTGTCACTTGTAGCTTCTTTATATCAGCTTGGGATGTGCCTACAAAGAGACTATTGCAATAATCCAGCATAATGGCATTACCATTGACTGTGAAACATTTGTACTGTACGTCTAGGTTTTTTTAGCTTTTGTTTGGTACCGATAACAAGCAGCTCCGATTTTGAGTCATTCAGGGCCAAAGAGTTAGTGGCCATCCACATCTGTATGGCTTTCAATACTGTATTAACTCTAGCCACATCTTGACTATAGAGACCAGAAATTTTAAAGACTATCTGGGTGTCGTCTGCATAATTCACAAACTGGACCACCGGAGAAGCAAGAAGGTCACATAAAGGTTTGGAGTATACATCAAAAAGTAGCGGCGACAAGCATGATCCCTGTGGAACACCACATGTTAACAGCTTTCTTTGGGATTGGGCATTACCTTTAACCACATTAGCCATCCCTGGTTCCAAAAATTATTTGAACCTATGTGCAGCAGAGGGGGTGCATTTACCCACCTTGACCAGTCTCTTCGGCCAACAATGCGTGATTGACTAAATCAAAAGCTGATGAGAGATCCAAAAGTAAAGGCAATGCTGCATTACCTTCCTTAATAATTCCTGTGATATTAGATTTAAAATCCAGGAGAGCAGTCTTGGTCGCGTGATTCACATGAAAACCATATTGTTCATTAGCCAGGATTTAATTTTGCTGCACAATTGTTTGATATTGAGAGCAAGCTATTCTGTCAATCATTTTTAGCACGAAAGGAACATTTGTTATGGGCCTATAATTTCCAGCGACTGTTAGATCAAGGTTATCCTTTTTTATTAGAGGTGTGATGCATGCCTCTTTGATATTCTCTGGAATATAGGCCTCTTGAAAGGAGCGATTAATACATTTTGTGACCCAAGGAACAAGTGTTCTAGCAAAATCCTTAAAGAATGTAGCTGGGAAAATATTCCCCTTACATATTGTGGGCTTCATCTTTTGTATTGTCTCTATAACCTCACTTTCCGATACCTCTTTAAATGCAGAAAGAACAGTATCTGGATTTATTGTGTGTGAGAAACCTGAAGGTGTCTCCCTAGCTAGTCCCTGGGCATCTGTCATCCAGGTGGTCAGGACACGGCCATCGCTATTGGATCCAGTTCCTGTGGGTGGACCAGTGAGGGAGGATCACCTGGATGGAGGGTCCTTGCAGAGTGGGAGTGCGACACCGACGGTTGAGACGCGGTACCCCCCTTCTTTCAACTCTTTTTCCCCATCCTACCACGTAGGATATCCCAAAACACTGCTCCCCCTTTTACGACACGAACACTTTCACACAACACAAAAGACAATGGACTAACACCAGAGCCATTTACCTGACATGTTCCAATACAAGGGTCAGGCAAAGTCAGGCAATTGACCAGAATCACACACACCTGATGGCCCTTTCCCTTCCCCACAGGGGTAAAAGGTGGAGCACGAGAGCACAGCACGAGCAAGGCAAACCGCACAACATGAGCTAACTCAGTACGAGAGGGTGACAAGGAGAGAAGTGACCTTGCCCTTTCTAAGCAAGACCCGTGAAACCTACGCAGATGGAAACATAAAACCGCGAACAAAGGCCAGAGTGTTTTGAAGCAGATGTCAATGGTACACGAGACCCTCCTCCATTGATTACCAAGCCGGGGAGAGACGCATGCCTCCGTGGTACCAACCTTGAGTCAAAGGAGAAGAAAGCCAAGGAGTTGATCATAGCTGGTGAGTCGAGAGGAGAGTCAATAAGAAACCAAACTGTGTTGAACGAAAAATAGCAAGCAGCTACATTTTAACTTTGAAAGGTTTAAATTAACTATTGAGAAAGACGGGGAAACCCCACAACAGAGGCGTCCGGCACCACATGGGTGCTAACGCAGGAAACTCTGGGTGATTACCCCATGACAAGAGACTACCGTAACAAGAAGGCCTTGGGAAGAGGTGAAGTGAGGTCAAAGTGGTCATGCAGGGGTCTTGTAAAATCCTCTGTACCGTCGAAAGTCTTTGACCGACAGATGATTGTGAAAGAAAGGGAAATTAATCCTGCATGGTGAAAACTAGTACATGAACAGAGTGTTGCAGAAGTTGGCAAGAGTGTACCCAGTGGAGGGATGCTAACGAGACGGGGGAAAGCCCAAAGTGCCATAGTCAACTGTTTGTGTAAAATTTGGCGAGAGTGAACCCGGCAAAGGGAAGCCGACAATCGGGGGCGAAGCCTGAAGAACTGTTTAAAAAGACATTAAGAGTCATGAAAGTAAGAAGCATTGGAAGACCAGGGGAAGTGAATGGTCACCCTTGTCAAGTGGGTCTGAGCCCAGTCGAGGGAGATCCAGGGGTGAAAAGTCCTCACCAAAAGTCATTTTGCAAAGGAACTTTTTGTTTGATTGTTTGTTGTTGAATACATCAGGCCCTCGAAGGTAAGAGACTTTTTATTGAAAAGAGACTTAACTATCGAAGAACCAGATAACTGGATGTTTTCACCAGTTGTGTTCTGCCTTTTGTTTCACCCCTCTGGCATACAGAACCTCTGTGGTAAACCATTGTTATAGTTAACAACTTTATTCTGTTTTACGGATCTTAGTGGAGCCAGAGAGTCGAAAGCTTGATTGGTAGCTGATCTGAAAGCAAATATAAAATCTTCAAAGGAATGTTTCTCTACCAATGGCGGTAGTTAGGGTATCACTTGTGAGTCAAAGGCCTCAATAGTGACTTTTTTACCTTTTACGAGTTAGGATTGATGATCTAACTAATTTCAAGGTTTTAATTTGAAGGAGAGAGAAGGGAACCTCAAAAAAGAGAGAAAAATTATCAGACCAGATACTCGTTTCCACAGACGTTAACATCACCTTCTGGTTCTTAGATTAAATCCAGTCCAAGGTGTTGCCACCATTATGTGTTGAGGCAAGAACATGCTGATCAAAACCAACAGATTGGAGGGTCTGTAACAGTGACGAGGCCTCATGATCCAGGGGATTATTAGCCCATAAATTAAAATCCCCAAGGATAATAAAGGACCTTGTATTTTTTTTTCATATATCTGTTTATTGGCATTTATAACAGCAACCAAACAAAAGAACCACAATCTTCCCAATCCAACGAACCCTCCCACCCCCCACCCCCAACCCGACTTATCCTGGTACATCACAACAACTCTCAGATTTTGTCCTTGTTAGCGTTTTCCCTGCTCCCTTCTCTCGCCTCCTACCCCCGTTCATCCTTATACTGAGCAGTCCAAGTTCCACCGACCGGATCCACGATGCCACTGAATCTCCCCCCTTTCAGTTCCCCCCCCATCCGGACTCAAGCCCTTTATTCGGCCAGACCCAAAAGTTTCATGCTGCTCGGGCAACAGGCCGCTTTGGAGTCTCTACTGAGGAATTGCAGAGCCAGATCCCAGTACAAAAGGAACTGCTGGTGCTTCCCTTTTAACAAATACGTCACCATTTCAAGAGCCGCCAAGTTCCAAATCCGTCCTACCCATTCATGTTCCGTGGGCGCCTCTATCGCCCTCCATTTCTGCGCTATCACCAGAGCTCCTGCCATCACCAAAATCACGTACACTTTCCTTTGGGCCCTCGACCGTAACCCATCCAGGGTATCATCCAGCCCCAGCATGAACAGTCCAATGTTAGTGCCCCCAGTGATGGCAGTGCCCATCATATCCTGCACCGCCTCCCGAACCTTAGTCCAGAATGGGGCAATCTTCGGACAAAGCCACCAGACATGCCTCCAGGAACCCTCCTCCCCACAACCCCTCCAGCACAGGGTGGTCCCAGACCGATAGATCTTAGTGAGCCTATAAGGGGTAGGTGTCATGATCTCTGCTTCCAAAAGGTCAGGGTTTTCCCAACTCCCTTGGAAGCAGATCCATAACCCAGGTTCCAAGTGCCAACCAGTCCCAATTGGGACCTTTTGGACCCAGTCCTGGCGCCAGTGGCACCAGGCTCATAAATATGCCCAGTCCCAGCGCTGGAAGCGCCGGGCTCATAATGCTTGGGTGGACTTACCTGCAGCAGACCATGCTGCTTACTTGCCTGCCAGTTGAGCCTCTGATCCTCTTCTGTTTGGAACTACTTTTCCTGTTGGGTGGGGCAGGAGCCACTCCCTAGATTCAGAACACTGGAACTCTTCTGGAAAGCAGGAACTCTTTTCTTACCTAGGCGTGGCTGTGGAAGGAGACACCTAAGCACTACAGGAGGCTATTTAAACCACACCCGATGGATGAATCTTGCTTTGCGTTATTCTGCATCCTCTGCAGCAGAACGCTCATCGTGTCTTCTGCATCTGATCCTGGGCCTAAGGAAAAAGGCTTACCATCCTGAATCCAGTCTTCAGCAACACCTATAAAGACAAGAAAGAACAGGTTAGCATTACGGTCTTCAGTGACAGCTCTTCACTTACCTGGTCCATCGGCTGTCACCAACGCCTCGCGCTGCATTCCGGCATCTGAAAGACAAAGGCTTACCTACTCTTCGTGCGCTCCGGAGGTCTTCACACTGCATTCCGGCATCTGAAAGACAAAAGCTTACCAACTCTTCGCACGCTCCGGAGGCCTTCGGCGCTGCATCCCGCATCTGAAAGACAAAACAAGGTGCGTTTAAAGACATTGGGGAACTTTAATACTCACGTGCCATTACTCCTTTCCACATCTAACCCAGTGGGTATTCCGGCACCCTGCAGCCGCTCCGAACTTGTACCTGCAAAATAAAAAGACAGTTAGAGCGCATCGTGAAGCAGGCAACAAGCGCTTACTTACGTGCTTCCAGGCGCTTCTATTCATCACACGGGCTCCATCTTCAACTCACTTTAGCCCGTCATCCGCCATCGCCGGAACCCTGCAAAACAAGAGACATCATTACTAAAGACTTTAAAGACATTAGTATTACTCGAAACTTACCGTTCGTGCAGTAAACGACGGACAGCAGTCCTCTGAAGTCAAGAAGCCTGCTCCCCTTATCCAGTGAAGAAACTGGTTACAGCACCCTGCCCCGAGGCAGATGGAGAGCACAGCGTTCACTTACCTAAGGTGAGAGCGTTAACCTTTGGGGTTCTACAGGAGAAGAGAAAGGGAAGAAGAGAGAGACATTCAATAACCCAGTTCCTTAATCCCATATTTTCTATCTGCAGACATCTTACCCTTCGAGTCAGACATACAGTGCACAGAGGTCCAGCCCAAAGAGCCAGCCGTGTGTTACACATCACCTTTGAAGATACGGTATACGCCCAGTCAAGACCGGCGCCTCTACGGGAATCAGGTGAGCGTTACAGTAGGATGCCACTGATACATCATCTTCACCCAAATTTCTTGGAGTTGCAAAGAGGTCGTCAATTTAGGGATCCTCTCCCAGAGGGTTTGCCACTGCTCCAATGCAATTGATTGTCCCGTTTCCTTCTCCCACTTGGCCATAAAACCCTCTCACCCATCTCCTCCCCTTCCTTAAATAACCTGTAGAGATCCCCCACTAGATGTCTATCCCCTGCCCTATTGGTCACATATTCTTCGAACTGGGTGAGGCCTCTTGTGGCCGCATCTTTCACAGCAGGGTGTAAAGCCCAATGCCTTAACTGCATATACCTGAACCGCTCTACCTCTCCTACACCGAACTTGGACTTACAAGTAACAAAGTCCCTCAACTGTCCCCCTTCATAGAGGTCCTTGAGAAACCTACAGCCCCCATCTTCCCACGCATCAAACCCAGAGTCTACTTCCAGCCCAGGGGTGAACTGGGGGTTTGCCAGAAGGGGCGTAAGAGGAGAGGGAAAGGTAGTGATTTTCAACATAGCCACCGCCTCGTCCCATAACTTGCCCACCAACTCCTCGATTGCACTACAATACATCCTTCTGGGTCTATCCTCACATGGAAGCCACAAAACTCCCTCTAACCCCCACCCTATCACTGCTCTATCCATTTCTCTCCATATCTTCCCCCTATCATCCTTCGACCAGTCCCGAACTACCCTCAGCTGTGCCGCCCGGTAATAATTCACCATGTCTGGTTCACCTAGACCCCCTCTATTTCTCGGCAGTTGCATCAGTCTACTAGGGATTCTGGGCTTCTTTGAACCCCATATGTAGGCCTGGGTGATTTTTCTTAGTTTCCTAAAGAAAGGGGTTGGTACCCTCACTGGCAATGGTAAAAAATTTGCCTCATACATTTGTTCTATTGTCCCCGTAATGACAGTCCCCAAATACCCTATTTTACGCTTCGCCCAGGCAAACCCAAATTGCCCCCGTAATTCCTCCTCCAAACCAGGGCCAATCTGCAGGCACAATGCCTCTGACTTACTATTGTTGATCCGCAGCCCGGCAAGTTGGCCAAACTCCTCAAAGACTTTCACAGCTACCTCCAGAGATTGTCGGGGATTCGTCAGGATCAACAACATATCGTCCGTAAAGGCGGCCACCTTATGTTCACGTCCACCAACCATTACCCCTTTAATCTCTTGGTTAAGTCTAATTTTACAGCGGACAGCCCTGCTTGGTACCTCTAGACACTTCCACCGGGTCAGATGTTTCCCCATTAATCATCAGACGTAGCGTGCGCTTACAATAGTTTGCCTCTATCTTGCCCATAAACTTCTCCCCAAAGCCCATCTTACCATAGTGGCAAAAAGAAAGCCCCACTCTACTCTATCAAACGCTTTCTCAGCGTCCATGGCTGCCACTATTGCCTCTATCCTGGACTTGTTTACCTTTTCTATAATATGGGCAATCCTCCTTGTGTTGTCATGGGTTTGCCTTCCCTTAATAAAGCCTGACTGGTCCCGCTCCACTAGGGACGGTAGGAGAGGTTCGAGTCTAGAGGCCAATATCTTGGTAAAAATCTTCGCGTATATATTGATCAAATCAATCGGTCTATATGCTCCACACAAGGCAGGATCTTTCCCCTGTTTAGGAATTAATACTACTTTCGCCTCATTCATAGAAGGGGTTATCCCTTTTCCTCCCCCAAAGGTATTATATAAGGCGACCAATTTCAGGGCCAGCTATACGTTTTGTAAAAAGCTGCCGTAAAACCGTCCGGCCCCGGAGCTTTATCAAGGGAAAGAGCCGCAATAGCTTTGTGTACCTCCTCTATGGTTATATCCATTTCCAGTTCTTCCCTCCTTACCACCTCCACCCCTGCAAGTTGACAGGTTTTTAAATACCTCTCCAGGTCTCCTCCCACTGGACCGTCAGATCTATACACTGCACCATAATATTTTGCAAACTCCCGCTTGATTCCTAGACTCTCCGTCACCTCCCCCCCATCCGCCGTCCTAACTCTTAATATCGTTCTATCCTTCTCCTCTCCCCTCAGCTTTCTAGCCAATAACCTGTCTGCCCCGTTTGCCTTCACATAATACCTCTGCTTGAGGTGCAGCAGCGCTCTCTCCGCCCTGACCGAAATAATGGTGTCCAGTTGTCCCTTAATCCTCCTCAACTTCCTTCTATTCTCCGCGGAGGGTCTAACAGCCAGCTCCTGCATTACCACTTTCAGCTTCGCTTTCAGATCCTCCTCCAGTTTCCTACATTCCCTATCCCTTCTCGCTTTGATTCCAATGATCACCCCCTAATGGTAGCTTTAAAAGCGTCCCACACTATCCCAGGGTCCATGTCCTCCGTATCATTCCTCTCTCAACTCGTCTTGCAACACCACATCCTTAAAAATGTGAGAAGGGTATTTCCACTTCCACAATCCAGCCGCCTGCGACGGCCGAGCGAGCTCCAACACAATCGGGGCGTGGTCCGAGAGCGAAATCGTGCCCACCTCAATCTCCCTGAGCCTACCCACAAGAGCGCGAGACATCCACACATAGTCTATCCTGGAAGCGGATCTGTGGACATGAGAATAGAAGGTGTACCCACTCTCATTACCCCTATTTTCCCGCCAGGCATCCACCAACACTAGATTATCCAGTTTGGACTGGCGCTCTCTGGAGGGCTTACCGTGGGTCAGAAAGAGCCTCGCGCTCCTATCCCTCGCCGGGTCCCAAGCCAAGTTGAAAACCCCTGTGAGAACAATGTTACCCCTGGCCACCTTCTCCAGTTCACCCAGCATGCTTTGTATAAAATGGTCCTGCCCCGTATTGGGCGCATAGAGAGTAGCTACTGACCAGACCTCCCTGCCGCTCCGAAGATTTAGGGCCAGAAACCTGCCCCCACTGTCCCGGGAGGACCCTATAACCGTCACATCCAACCCGTTTCTTAAGGCTATAAGAACTCCCCCTTTCTTCCTCTGACCGTTCGATTGATAGAGGCGGTTGAACCCCTGTAGGCGCACCCTCAATCTGTCATCTTCTTGTATATGGATTTCTTGAAAGCTTACGATGTCGGGTTTTTCTTTTGCCAACATAAGCTCCACTTTTTTCCGTTTAACCGGCGAATTCAAACCCCTAACATTCAGGGACAAAATTTTCAAACCTTTACCCATCGCCCATAAAGAACGTGGATCACCTTATACCAGGACCCAGCCCCCATCCCCTGTTCCCTCCCCCCAAACCTGCAATCCCCCCCACCAGGTGCACACTGCCAGCCTCCAGCCCCCCCCGTACCTCACCTTCAGGAGTAGTGCCGCTTACCAACCCCAGTGTTCCTATTGGCAGGTCAACCCAGACCCATAAGAACTCCTCCATGACCCCATCCCCCCACCAGCCCGTAGAACCTCAAATTGATCCCCCTCTCAAAAACCAACTCAAGCCTATCCCAAAGCGGAGTGTGGCGACACGCTTCGCGACTCCCTTCCTGGGCTCGAAGCCACATCCCCAGTGGGAGCACCCATCGGGCCTCTCTTTCTTGTCGCTTTCCTCCTAGTAGTCTGCGTTGACCACTCCCACTCCTTTCGTTTAGGGCTGGCTCTCCCCCTATCAAGCGTATCAATTGAGGAGTGGTCCACCTCCATCCCAAGGACGGACGCCCCCTCCTCCACAGATGTGATCCTTCTGTCCATCTCAAATACCAAGCCAAATGGAAATGTCCACCTGTATTTCAAGCCCCTCTTCTGGAGCTCCAGTGTTATCGGGCACATTCGCTTCCTCTTATTAAGAGTAATAGCCGACAAATCTTGGAACAACTGAATCCCTGAGCCTTCAAAGCTAATGGCTTCCGTCCCCCCCGCCGCCCGTAAGATTTTCTTTTTTTGCACATAATCATGCATTGCCACAAGTACATCTCTCGGTCGGGCGCCTAGCTCATCTCTTCTGGGCCCCACTCTATGTGCCCTGTCTACTCTGATCTCATCCGGGCTGGACACATCCGCAAGAGGAGCTAACAGCTGCTTCACCGTCTGCCGGAGGGCCGAGTCCGAGACAGACTCTGATAGTGATTTCACCCTGATGTTAGCTCTCCTGGACCTATTTTCAAGGTCCTCGGTCTGAAGCTCCAAATTATGTGTGGCAGTGGCCAGGCTCTCCATCCATTCCTGCACCTTTCGAGGGTCCTCTGTCAGCTCTTGGAGCGCTTTCTCATTGGTATCCACCCTTGAGCCCAGATTAGTCAGGTCACAGCTCACCTCTCTGATCCCACCTGCCAGATCGTCCTTCATTTTGTCCAGCTGTACCTGCATGACTTGGGCCATTCTATCTCCAAAAGATTGAAAGCACTCCTCCAGGAGCTTCTTAGTGACCCGATCGTCCCCCCGGCCATCCTCCAGGGGCAAGTTGTCGCCACTCCCGCCACTTTCTCCTCCGCCCCCGGACTCAGCCCCCTCCTCCCTTCTCCATAGTTTCTGAAGCGTGCACTCCGAGGACTTTTTCTCCCCCTTCGCCGGGGTCCCCGGGGTCTTTCCTCTACCCTTAGACATTGCCCAACCGGGTGAGTCCTTTGGACTCTTGCCCCCCTTGTCCAAGTCCCAGTCACTCCTCCTGCGATTGTATCCTCAGCAAACACAACCGGGTCCTTGGCCCACTCAGGTCCAGATCACCTGGACACAATCACCTCCAGCCGTAAACCTGAAAAGCCCCAATTCGCTCCTCCTCCTCGCAGAATAGACTAACCCCAGCACTCCAGCAATGGGACTGCCCCAGTCCAAGCAATGTGGCTAGGGGGGGCCCGGAGCCGCTTCCTTGACCACCCGTAGCGTATGGTCTCCAGTTCTCCCCGGTGCTCCGCACTCTCAACAGTCCTTCGGCGCAACAGGTATCAGATTGGAGGGACCTCACCGCAGGGGCCTGAGTCTTCCCCCGGAGATGATCCAGTGCGTGCTCCCTTCCTCCCTCCAGTGGGGCTCAGGGAAGCCGCTGCATCAGAGTCCTTTCAATGGCCAAGGGACCCCCGCTTCCCTCCTCCTGGGATCCTGGTTGTAGGCCGACGCCAGGACTCTGCGGGGAAAGAATCCACTCCAGGCCCTCTGGGCCACCGACGATCCCGCTCGGATCTCCGCTCCCCAGCCTGCGTGCTGCTCGCGCTAGGCTGCAAGCTCCTCCTTCTCCCCCCGGCGGGTACCAGGCCCCACACACCCGCCGGTGCAAGCAGCCGCCAGACAACAAGTCCACTGCAGGGCCTCCCTGCTGCCTCCGCTCCACGAGCGGGTCTTCTCCGTTCAATCGTCCCCGGGTCCTTGAAGCTCCAGAAGGCCCGGGGGCAGGGACAGCCCCAGACTGGGCCGCTCTGCAGGAGACCCCTCCTCCGCCCCCTCCGGGGCCCGGGCCACACGCTCACACCGCCTCCCACTCCAGCAGGAGCGCGGTATTTACCGGGGCGAAGGCGGCTTCAAATCTGGCCGCAGGTCCCTGCGAGGTCCCCCGCCCCTCCGCTCCACAAGATCCTGTCGCCGTCTCCGCCTGCACACTCTCCGGTCCCACAGCTCTGCACGCCGACACGGCCCCTCTCAGGCTGGGGACGAGCACCAGCTCAGCCCCGGCAGCTCCTCCCCGAGTCAAGCCGCACTCGATCAGACCAATGGAAAGGCAGGTCACCGCGCCCCCTACCAAGCGCCACCATCTCCGACACCAGCTCCTGCAGGTAGGGGCACCCGGGGAGGGGAACCACACCTATTATTCCCTTTTGGGGCTGGGGGCTCCGGGAGCGCCTCTAGCAGCGAGTCGTCTCTCCAGTGGCCATCTTGGAACTGACCTTGTATTTCTTAAAACACTACCAATAAATGCTAATAATAGCTCTTCAAATAGCAGTGTCAACCTGGGAGGTCTGTATAATAATAGAACAGTAAGTGAGTTGACAGAGTTGCTATGAAGAGGTGCCTCATGAAGCCATGCCTCAGTAAGTACTAATACGCCGAGATTGGTTTCCAAAATAAAATCAGATATTTTAGCAGCATGCTGAACTAAAGACTGAGTATTTAATAAACTACATTTCAGTGTATTATTCGGTACCTCTGCAGCGGAGTATGTTCTTGTACAGTTGCTGTGGTTATATACATTGCCTACATGAACTTGGGTATTATTTAGGGTTGTGATGATTTCATTTAAATTGACTGGTAAGGATAAACAGCAGGCAGTACACAGTGTATCAGTAACTGTGACTTTAGACGCTACTATTTTATATTGGGCAATTCCCCAGATTGCTATCCTCTGACATAGCCCTGAGACATCCCTGGCAGTTTCTCTGTATAGCAGCCGCCAGACTACATTGTGTAGACATGTGAATCACTTTATTAGTAAGGATCTAAGATTAGAAGGGAGAACACAGATCTGTGTATGAGACACTCACTGTACATGAACCGGAACAAACCGGCTTAGAAAGGAATCCTTCAGGGAAGGAAATTAACTCATATAGCCCGGTCAAAATCCGGCTTAGTCGCGCCGGCACTGATGTGCCTGACGTTGTCTCAAAAAGGCACAAGAACTACAAAACTAATCGCAATTGTAGTTCGAAGGCAACCAAACTAAATAAAATGGTAGATGCTTCAGATAAAAGCTAAGTGTCATGATTCCTGCCCCTCATGTCCCCATCCCTCCAAGATGTCAGGCTGGAGCCAGGCCACAATCACCTACATGGCCCTCAAGGGCCTCTCCATCCCTCCAAAGACCCACTTGGAGTCAGACTTGGGCTTGTGGCACCAGACTCACTCCCATAGGATACATTGGGGATTGGACTTGTAGTGCATTGATGGGGACAAGATGGATGCCCCCACCTATTTCGGTTCCCAGAACTGCATGTGCAGTCTAGTCTTTTGAGTGTGGTTCAGCCCAGAGACACCTGGGATACCCAGAGACTATTTAAGCCACGCCCAGGCTGAGAAACATGCTTTGCGTTTTCTGCACCTGCAGCGTGACACTCACCGTGTTCGGATCGGTCTCCAGTAGGCCTGCATCATTCTTCTGTGCTCAGCTCCTGCAAGAACACTGTTAGGAACAGCCTTACCTTGCAGCGCTTCTGCCCATCATTCATCGCTCCTTCTGTTCTGCAGGCATCTTCAGCTGTGTCCTTCTAATCCCGGCACGCCGCTTCCTAAGGAAAAGGGAAAAGAAGAGAAAAAAGGCATTAGTAAGCATTCAGCAAATCTTCGCTTATTTTTAAAGACTGTACGAGCTTCAAACGCTTACCTGAATCCCAGCCACTCTGGGGGAACTCTGTCTCCGGAACTTCTCATCCATCTGCAAGAGGGAAAAGACACTCCAGGTTAGCGTGGAAACATCTAGAGGCGCTGAATACCACGCTTACTCACCGCATTTCTTCTTCATAACCGGCATCCACGCTGAAAACATTGTGGCACCTAAAAGACACAGAAAAAGAACTCAGTTCAATACAAATACGAAAGGGTCCCATCGCGCATGAGTGAGAGCATCGTGCTCTCACTCACTTTCAGCGCTACTCTTCTCAACAGCACGTCGCCATCCCGGGACGCCGGCCATCATCTAAGGAAGGAAAGGAACGAAGTTAGAGAACTGTGCAAAAGACTCATTATACTTACCTGTCGGACTCTTGCCAGTGAAGTAACTAGGTAGCAACGAGCCTGAATCAATCAACGCGCCCCTGTGCTGAAAGCAGGACGAAGAGCACACTTTCCAAGAAAACAAGGTGAGCTGTGGATCAAAGGGAAGGGCTGGACCCCGGGGAAGAAAGGGTTCAAGCACACAGAGACAATAGGGAGATAAACTCTACCAATCCTGTGTTTCAGGCCCAGTCTCCAGTCGAGTAGACTCCAGGGAAGGGTTCGAGGTCGTAAGAGGTCAGAACAGGCTGAGTGACGTCCCCGTGGATACCAGGTGAGTATTACACTAAGTAAACTAATGTGTAAAACACACTACTAAAATAGCTTCCCACAATTGATTTTTAAAAGTATGAAATTCCACCAGATAAAGTGCATAACAGTTAGCAGCACAACGATTTAATCATATAAAAGGAAACCTTCAGCCAAGGAAATTAACTTATATAGCCTGGCACAAACCAACTTAGATGCGCTGATGCGCCGGACGTCATCTCATAAAAAAGCACGAGAACTACAATATTAATGGGAATTGTAGTTCATGCTCATCAGTGATTAGGAAAGTAATGCCGTACTCTACAAAAGATGCAATAGAGCAAGAAGGCAACCAAACAAAAAAAATGCTAGATGCTTCAGATAAAATACAAGTAAACTGATGTCTAAAACACACTAAAAAAGCTTCCCACAATTGATTTTTAAAAGTATGAAATTCCCCCAGATAAAGTTCATAACAGTTAGCAGCAAGACGATTACATTTTATAAAAGGAACCTTCAGTGAAGGAAATTAACTTGTATAGCCCGGCACAAACTGCCTTGACATGGGTTTGGTGTTTTTCTGGAGTTTGTAAGTAGATAAGAATGTCGTCTATATAGACCACTGCGAAAACATCCAAGTATCCACATAGAACTTCATCTCGGAAGTGCTGAAAGGCGGCGGGCGCATTGCTGAGTCAAAATGGCATGACTTGGTATTCATATAACCCAAATTATGTCCGAAATGCCCCCTTCCATTGGTCTCCTTTGTGCACCAGATGGTAGGCCCCTCGCAAATCTAATTTTGTATATATAGTGGATCCTCGCAACTGATCTAAAAGCACTGGAATCAGAGGCCGCGAGTAATGACTCTTGATAGTTATCCGAGTCACCACACTGTAGTCAATAGAGATCCTTAAATATTCAGTCTTTTTCAGCAAGAAGAACAGGGGGGTTGAAACTGGCGAAGACATGTGTCAAATGAACCCATTCTTAAGATTGGTTTCAATGTATTCTTTGAGGTGGGTATTTTCTGCTTCTGTAAGAGCATAGATGGGAGTGCAGGGAAATGCTGCGTCTGGTTCCCGATCAATCCTGCAGTTGAATGTGCGATGTGGAGGAAGGGATTCTGCTGCGGAGTTACTAAACGTGTTGCGATACTCTTCATATTCTGCTGGAAGTTCCACCGTCACACCACAAATGGTATGTTCTTGTGCTGACTGCCGAGGTGTTTCAGACAAAACTTTTGCTGGGAGGCATTGATCACAACAATATGTAGATACCCATTTTACTGTGCCTTGAGACCAATCCACCATCAGATTGTGCTGGTGTAGTCACAGTGTTCCCAGGATAAGGCCAAATTGGGGGGCTGCAATTAAATTGAAGCTTATTATTTTTTTGTGGCCTTGTGCGCTTTCTAGCACCAACTCACCTGTTTGTTGTTTGATAGGACCCAAAATCACAGGAAAACCATCCACCGATTTGACATCTTCGCCTCGCTCCTTGTCTTTGAGTGGTAACCCTAACTGTTGTGCATAGTGGACATCAATGAATTTGCTGGTAGCTCTGGAATCCAACATTAACAACACTGGCACCCGTTTCCCTAGATAGTGGAGGAAGCCATGACACCTGTTTCCCTAGATAGTGGAGGAAGTCTGAAAGAGATACATGTGGAGATACATTGTTGCGAGTTGGCTAGAGTTTTCGGTGTGTTTACCGAAGGACTCGACAGGGCCACCATGTTTACTGGCGGGCACTGGCGTACCCCAAATTGTCGGTTTTTGGGTTCATTTTCCATAGTACAGACAGAGTTTCTATCGTCTTCCTTTATCTTTTTCCTCTTTTGAAATTGGGCCTCGGACTGACCTGATTTGCATGGGTTCATCTTGCGTTTTGTCAGTTGCCCACATTAATATCTGCTGGTCTAATCTGACTATTGGCCTTGGTTCCAATTTACGTTGATCCTGTTTTATCTCACACTGTCGCTGGTCCAATTGAAGCACTAGATCAATCATACATACGTAGGCCCTGGTAAAATAACGCCATTCTTTTTTCCACTGCTAAAAGGTTGAAGGTGATAACATATGAAACTCTATCTTTGCTCCCTTGACGTAAGGATAAGAGCTCCCGATCCCTCACCAAAGATGCCGCTCAGCGGTTAAAGATTTTGCCAAACTGTTCTAGAAAAGATTCCCACCTATACAGAATGGCATCGTCTTTGTGCACCAGCGGTGTGGCCCAGGTGGCCGCATCTCCCCGTAGTTAGGAAATAACGTATGCGGTCCATACCTGGGTGGTACGAAAGGCTGCCAGTTTCATCAAAAAAATGCAACTTGCATTGCATAATAAACATGTTGTACTTTTGGGGGTCACTGTGGCATCTTTCTGTTGGTACCAATGGGAATGGGGGGTATCTGTTCATTCCATCGAAATCAGTTTCATCTAATGCCTTACCATTGAATTATATCCAACGAAAAGCATTTCCATCTAAATGCCTTTTCATTGACTATAATTTGATGGTATATTCGAAACTAGGGTTAGGGGTTAGGGTTGGGGCTAGGGTTAGATTAAGGGTTAGAGTAGGGTTAGGGTATGGGTTGGGGGTGGATGTGGGGGGCTGGGAGGGGTAGCCCTCCCACCCCCCCAATATACAAAAAAAACATTAAAATGTTACAAGGAGCTGGCCAGTGCCGAAATTTCAGCAGTGGACAGCTCCATGTATATTTTCAATGGACAGGTTTAGATGTAAATGCACTTTTACATGTAAAGGATAGCATTTCGATGCAATGTTATTCGATGGATTTCCATTGATGGAAATGCATTTCGATGCATTTCCTTCGATGGAAAGACCATAAACCGATCAGGGGTGCTGTGGTGACTTGTACCTGCACTGGTGGCATAGGGTCTGATCTTTGAGGTGGAAAAGGCATGGCTTGTGCATTTGCTTGTAGAGTGAGGGTTTATACGTGGCATAATCCTGTTGCGTAGCTGTGAGCTCAGTTTCTTTTTTTTTAAACCAATCTTTTTATTTGATTTTAACAATAAACAGACATCTCAAGAGCATAAATTTGATTATCGAGCAATTCGTACAGAGATGAAACACAACAAATCAAAAACATAACCAGGTGGGGACAAGGGGGACAGCGGGAACAGGGGGGACCTAATAGGCGGGGGTGCTATAGGTGGTAGGGGTCCTGGTTTGGACTGTTGATTTCCACAGGGCGGATTGGCTGATCATTATCTGAGGTGGGAGCGCATAGAGGGATGTGAGTTGCACGCTACTGCTTCTGATTCCGTGTCACCGGGGCTCAGCCGGTGAGTTCAATGAGAGCCTCTGGCCGAGGTTCGGAATTCGCTAGTCATATTTAGAATGCCAGCGGAGGGGCAGAGGTTTTCTCGCCATTCTGGGGAACTGCTCCGTGTAATCTAAAAATAGGGCCCAGGTGTCTAAGAACTTGTTTCTATTTCCAAGGCGGATGGCGTTTTTTTTTTCCGCCACTGCGATGTCCCAGCATTTGGCCCACCACAGGCTCACTGCAGGGCCCTCTGGATGATTCCATAGTCTTGCTATCGCTATTTTTGCTGCTGTGAGAAGTTGGGTGCATAGATTTGCCAGATTGCCGGTTAGCAGGAGTTGGCCGTCACCTGTACTGCCCAGTAGGACTATTCCTGGGTCCCACGGAATCGTCAGGCCTGTGATCTGCTTGATGAGGTCCAGAATTTCTTTCCAGTATTTTGTGGAGCTTGGGCATGTCCATAGCAGGTGGAACTGTGTGCCTTTCTCTGCACAGCCTCTCCAACACAGCGGGGAGATCGCTGGATTGCTCTTGTTTAGGGTCTTCGGGGTTAAGTACCACCTGTAGCAGGTTTTGATCGCCCCTTCCTTGTTAGTAACGCATTTCAAGCATTTTTGTACTCTGGTCCAGATATGTCCCCATTCTTCCGTCTCAATTGCTTTGCCGATGTCCCTTTCCCACTTTTCCATATAAGCCTCCTTTTTGTTGGGGTCTCCTCTGTCCAATAGTCCATACAGGGCTGCTATTTTCCCCCTGGGGGGAAGCATTGTGAGCGTTTGTTCCAGAGCCCTTAGATCTCTACTGCCTTGTGATTTCATTGGCTTGTGCGAGAGCCAATGTCGAATCTGCGAGTAGCAAAATATTTCAGTTTCTGACACCCCACATTTTTCCTTACATTCTTCGAATGTTAGCAGCAATCCCTCTGCATAGAAGTCCCCCACATATTTCAGCCCTCTCGTCTTCCAGAAGTTGAAGTTATTGGGCCCAATTCCGGGGTTGAAGTCCAGACCGGGGACAGGGGGCCTATTGTGCTCCTGCAGTTCCATTGCCTGGCTGCCCTCCTCCAATTTTTCGACAGTGTTCTTGGTCGCGGTTAATGGCCCCTCTTTGGGGCGGTCGATGGGCCTGATGATGTGCGGGATTGCTTCTACGGGGCTTCAGCACCAGTCCTCCAGCTTCATCCAGCGAAGTCTGCCGTTGGTTAGCTTCCAGGCGAAGGCTGGTGAGAGCTGGGACGCTAAGCAGTACCTGTCCACCTCTGGAGCCCCCAGGACGCAGCATAACCCTTCTGGCTATTCATGGCTTCTTTCCCCCCCAGATGAATTTAATGATGTGTGTTTGGAGCTTCTGCAGGTCCTTCCTGGGGATGGAGATCGGGAGGGCCTGGCAGTGGTAGAGCAACCCCTTGGCACCAGATTCATTTTTACTGCTGTTATTCTTCCCAGCCATGACACTTCTTGCTTCTGCCATCTTAACAGGTCTGATCGCAGCTCCTTGAATAGTGGGGGCAAAGTTTGATTTGTACAGCTTCTCTATTCTGCGTGGAATCTGAACCCCCCAGGCATTTAAAGTGTGAGCTGACCTCCTGGATGGGGTGGTTGGCGGCTAGTGTCTCTACCATGGCTCCTGACATGGTGAGCTCAGTTATGAGCACCTGCAACCCTTTTAAAATATATTCAATGATCAGAACCTTGATATGCCCAGCTGCCTAAAGTTACGTGGGGTCATGCTTCTGTCACGGCTCCTCTGGATCTTGCACAGAGGCAGTACAAACTCCTGCCTCCCTGTGGGCTCTTGGTACTGCAAGAAACCTGAAGGTGTCTCACCCACTAGTCACCGGGGATCTGTCATCCAGGTGGCCAGGACACGGCCATCACTTTTGGATCGAGTTCCTGGGGGCAGACAAGTGTGGGAGGATACCCTTGGTGAGGAGTCTTCGGGGAGTGGTAGAGGGATACCGGAGGTCGAGACGCGGTATCATTATTATTATTAAATTATATATTATGCACAACCAACGGCCCAGAGGCATACAGGCGCAAGTCATATCCCTGGCATGTCCATTGCAAAGAGAGGTGATCCAATCCTCATTTAAAGAGGTGAGTCTTGATCGAGGCATTCCCTTCCCTGTAACTCATTTATCCCATCCTATCAGGTTGGATACTTAGGAACTCAAACCACCCTTTCCCAACACAAACCATTTCTCACAGATAGCTCGATATGAGAGAAAACGTACTAACACCCGAGCTGTATACCTGGCATGTCCCAATACGATAGTCAGGCAGTTACTGATCATCACACACACCTGACTTCCATTACATTTCCCGACATGGATAAAAGGCAGAGCACAAGAGTACACTCTGAGCGAGGCAAAGCACACGAGGAAGCAGCAGTTCCAAGATGGCAGTTTAACACGAGGTGAAAGATGGCAAAACAGAAGGGAATCGCAAGGAGGGAAGTGCCCTTGACCTTTTCGATGAGGAACCATTACTATCACAAAACCTCGAGAATAGAAAGCGTAAGACCAGGAAACCCAGCTGAAGAAACCTGCATTGTGTATTGGAGGTACCCAGGGCTCTCCAGCATCGATTATCAAGGTGGAGAGAATCGCCTGCTGCCTTGGTACTGTCCTTGGCTCCTACAACAAAGCAGTGCCAGTGCAATCAACACAGCCGGTGAGTTGGGGAGGCCGATACCAGACCGGTCTGTGTTGAAGCCAAGGTTGCAAGCGCATGTGATAACCAACGCGAGTAAAAGTGGACAACAGATGAGTGATTGAACTTTGAAACCAAGGTACGATACCTTAGAGTGGTCCGGCACAGAGTGCAGGCTCATTTGAAGGTCACTGTAAGGTATCCAACTTAGAGGTGTCAAAAGTGAAAGAGTGACAAAGGATTGTGGATCGAAGTAGTCCTGCAACGGGTCGAGCCAAATACTGTGCACAATCGGAAGTCTTTGATGTTAATAGAGTAAAGAAAATTGATGACAAAGTAGATAAAGTTGGTCCAAGCCCTGCGTTTTTATTATTTGATGGTCGTAGCTTGCACCTATCTTTAGATTTAGTATTAGATAAGCGTTTTTCAAACCTTTAAAGTTCAATAAACACTCTTGAACTGTGGTCACTTGTGTCTGTCTTACTGTTGATACCATGCCTTCCTTACAGTTCCTGCACTGAAAATGTACACAGGCCAAGATGGTTAGAGTCCAGTGGATTGGATAGGTACAGGGTGGGCACGTAACCAGAGACAGGGTTAGGGAGAGGTTGAGGCAAGCAAGGGGATAGTAGGGAAAATGCTCCTCGACTCCTTCTTCATGCTCAATAATCAATGCTGATCTCTATGCCAGGTGCATCTGCATTGCACACATCCATGCACTCTGTTGCCCAGAAATCATTCATAGCCCATACTCAGAACAAGTTTGCATTAAGTCATGCAAACTTATACTGAGCCTGGTGAGAAACCTTCCATTACTTCAGGCAAGATACATTGTGTGTGGTGAACAACCTTGCATTACTTCACCACTACATTAAGCATTCTCAGCGTTGCATTACCTCATGCAAATTTACATTGGTATATCACTTCTACAACTTAACAGATGCATACTAGCTGCTTGCCCCCTAATACATATACAAGACTCTGTGCACTTTCGTGCTAGAGTCTGACTGAAATAATGCACTGCTTGTGCTAGGTACTCAGCAACTTTGTGCTCGCATTAACTCATGTAAGATGATCATCTGCACAATAACATGGATAAATCAAATTGACCTAAATGATCGACTTAGCTCTGATTCGTAGCCACTCGAATGTTCAGATAGTGCTTTTATTTTGGAAGTCACCAAGTTCTATGAATCTTTTTGGTTATTACATTTGTCGTTGACTTTGCACCACCTATAGTTTATTTTGTAATCCCAATATTAATTCGACATACATAATTATATTAAAAACACAGACAGAATGAGATTAGTTGTGTTTTATATTGCATAGTTTTACTTTCTAATGTTCAAATTGCAGTATCCAAATGAACAATATATCATTCTTCAGATTTTGCTTTTGAATATTCAAACTACAATGTCTAGCTATGCAATAAGTTGGTCCAAAAAAAAAAAGAAGAAAAAAATCTAATTTTGATAAAGTCTAAGCTTGGCAGACTTCTAGTTGTAGCCTTAGTGTTTGTGCTGATTTGTTATGCCTCGTGGCATTTAGGTTAACAATTTTAGTTAGATTGAGTTTTCAAACTCAATTTAGTCTAAAACCTCTGTGTCCTCATCCTCTCATCCTCCACATGGGTTTCAGGAGGAGTAGTAGTTTCCTTTTATGTAAATCCTTATTGCCTTCTTTTCCTTGTCTGGAGACAACTAAGTACAGTCGATTTGAACTTTAGAATTCTTCATTGATTGTTATGTTTAGTTTCATTGGTGAGTGGTCAGCTTGACTTCAACTCGGGATGGATTTGATTGTCCTTTCCTGGTTTTTCGCGGCAATTACTTTGAATCTTCAAAAGCAAAATCAGAAGAATGATATATTTTTCATTTGGATACTGCAATTTGAACATCAGAAAGTAAAACTATCCAATAAAAAACAATAACTAATCGCATTCTGTCTGTATGTTTTGAATATAATTTTGCATTTGGAATTAACATTGGGATTACAAAATAAACTATAGGTGGCGCAAAGTCAACAACAACTGTAACAACCAAAAAATGCACAGACAAAAGAGCAGCAGCTGTATGACAAGCAACCCTAAGCCTCAAATTTAATAGGGACATCGCCCTGGACACAAGTGAATGTCTGCATGTAAACAATTGAAAGGTTCTATGATTCGTAAAACAGATTGTTTTCCGCATGTTGGGTTTATTCGCTGCGGCCAATAAACTAGAAACAAAAGCCACGATCAACATTGGTTGTGCTATGATCAACCGTGCATGCACTAGAGAATATGCTAAGTAATTCAGCTTGTTTTAGATGCAAGCACTCTGTGTTTGCTTCGTTAAAGTTCACAGTGTTTGAATGCGGCAGGCGCAAAGCGCCGACAGAATACTACTTTGGATCGTGGTCTCAGAGAAGGAAAACATGAAGCGACAGAGCAGCGGTACTTATCGATAGGTGGCTCAGGGTCTGGAAGGTTTCAGGTGTGGGCTTGGCCCCACGTGTGGCTTGCCTGCCAGGAGCTCACTGGCGACCCGTCTACTCAGCTCAAGATAAGCAGCACGATGAGTCGGGAGTGGCCTGGGTGTGTTCTGCCTTGTTACAAGAGCTTGTGCTCGGCCTCCTAGTCTGCTTGGAAAGGTAGTTCTGTCTCCCAAACCTGTTTGCCACATTTACAATGGAAGTAGATATGACATCTGCTTAAACATGCTCTTCGGTTGGATTTCACAACAGATACATGTTTAACACTGATATTCTGTTTACACTGTTTCCCCTACAGGTTACTGCCACCATGTCTGGTTTTGCCTTGACAGGGGTGGCCGTCATCAAGGATGTTGAGGGCACCGTCAACCACTGTGCTGTCTCTGTGCTGCATCTGGATCTGTACCCGGATTGGTAGGTTTGGAGGAGATTGTCGGTGTTGATGTATTGTTGCAGTTGTGCGGCTACTGCTTTCTATCTTATATAGTAAGGGAAGATGGGTGATGGGTGATGGGGCGATAGCTACCTAGGTTGTCGGGACCCACAGTGGGTTTCTCTAGTAGCAGGAGGATGTGTTCTGTTTTTAGTGTTGATGGGAAGGTGCCTTGAGTTAGGGAGCTGTTGATAATCTCCAGGTAGGGAAGGAGAGTTTCTCCAGGGAGGTTCTTGAGGATGGATGCTGGAAGGATGTCGTCTGTATATGATGTGGCTTTGAGGGCAGCCAGGGTTTCTCCCAGGTCCTCTGTTGAGAGTGTCTTCAATGTTGTCCAGGGTGTGGAGATTTCACAAGGAGGGACGTGAGGTGAGTCTGTGGATGCAGAGCTGGTGTCTATGTGCCGGCGAATCTTGCTGATTTTGTCGAGGAAGAAGGTGTTGATGCCAGTGGATTTGTCAATGGAGTGTCGTATGGCAGGGGCGGCTAGCGGGTTGAAGTAGTGCTTGGCTGCTTTGATGAGGGCTCTGCTTTAATTGTCGGTTTCTGCTATGGTGTTCTGATAGTAGGAGGCCTTGGCTGTGTTGATGAGTTGTCGGAGGATTGCCAGGAGTTCCTTGAGGTGCGCCAGGTCGGATGAGACCCTGGCCCAGCGCCAGGTTTTCTCTTGTTTCCTGATGACTATTTTGCTGAGGTTGAGTTCTTGCATGTACTAGGGTGCTGATGGTTTCAGTTTGCAGGTGAATTGGTTTAAGAGGCACATGTTGATCGATGGAGGCTGAAAGGGTGGCATGGAGTGCTTCCAGTAGAGAGTCGCATTTCGTTGGGGGTGTTCGGTCCATGTAAGGTGGAGGTTGGCAAGGTCTTAAGTGAGCGCTTCCACTGGGAAGGTCTTAAAGGACCTGAAGGTTTGTCTGATGGGTTTCTGCTGAGGTGCCTGACTGGGATGGTGTGCAGGATGTTGAAAGGCACGGCTAGGTGGTCAGACTAGTTAAGCGGGAGAGGAGAGCTGTAGTGGAGGGAAGATAGTGTGGTGATGATTAGGCCAAGGACGTTACCTTTCTAGTGTGTTTGGTCTTTCGTGTGCTGTGTGAGGCTGAGGGCTTTGAGAAGACTGAGGAGAGTGTGCTTCATCGGTCTGCTGGCCTTGTTGCCTGGGAGTTTGAAGTCGCCTAGGAAGATGTTGTTGCCATGCAAGAGGGACATGGTGGTGACCAGGTCGGTGAAGTCTCTGATGAAGGCCATTTTGGGTTTGGGTGGTCTCTATATGAGATGGAAGGTGAATGTGTCTGTTGGGGAGAGTGGGAAGTGGCAGGAGAGGACTTCAAAGGAGCCATTGTTGTCGACGTCAAGTCTGGTGCAGGGTCACAAGGTCTTGTGGACGACTGCGAGGCCTCCACCTGTTTTGTTTGGTCCGTCTGTGTTGGATGCTGTAGCCATCGGGGACAAGGACGTCTAGGATGTGGGTGGAAGTGGGTGTCATCCAGGTCTCGAGATGAAGATGGCGTCAAGGACGTATGTGGTGATGAGTTTGGTGATGTCTGTTTCATGAGTGATAGATGAGCGGACATTGGCAAGCATCAACTTCCGTGTTGTGGACAGCGAGGGGGTGCTGATGGACTTGGGGCTGATGTGGATGAGGTTGCTGCATTGCAGAGTACATGCCTTGGAGGAAGTGCAATATCATTGGCGTTGTCTGATGATGGTGGGGATGGACTGTGGGGACGGAGGGAGAAAACACATGTCTGTGTGTACTTAACTGTTGTCTGAGCAGGGATTTGGGCCCTTTCCCCTCCCTGTCTGAACAGGTTCAAACAGGAATTGCCCTTTTCTTCACCTACCCTTCACTTCAGACACCCGTGATCTAAGAGTTAAGAGCAGAAAGGAAGATGTGGGCTAAGAAGTTGGGTGGGGTTTAGGCCAGGTGACCTAGATCTTCTTGAACCTGCTCACCAACTGCAATGGGAAAGAGGCATGTGGGCTGCATAAGTAGGGAAAAAGAGCAGCAAACCAGGAAGGCACCAACTGTTTCAAGTGATTGACAGGTGACCTAGATCCTCTTGCACCTGCTCACCAATTGTTGTGGAGACTACTGTCTTTTTGGACATGGCACTCATATTTGGGTGCAGCTGAGTATATCTCATGAGGAGTAGGATCTGCTAGTGTCACATGTCCAGTTCTGACTATGAATCCTGTATTATATATGCTTATGACATGATCATGCCTTCGTAGGGATGACAAGAGATTCACATCTTGCAGAGTGTTTTTGTGGTGCAGTTATTGTGTGATCACTGGATGCAGGATGCATTTGGCTCCTCATCAAGGCCTAAATCATTGTGACTGGCCAAACTACTCTGAGAAGGATTGCACTCCATCCTCATAAAGCGGCTCCATGATACCCTTGGTATCTCGGAGCAGGCACTGGACTAGCTGACCTCCTTACTCACTGACCATCCTTCCCAGGTTATCCTGGGTTCTTACTCTTCACCCACCTCTATCTCCACTTATGGCATTCCTCAGGGTTCTGTCCTTTCGCCTTGGCTCTTTAACATCTATCTCGCCCCTCTTGCTCACCTTATCTCCACTTTCTCCTGCACTTCCAGTGTTAGGCAGATGACACCCAACTCTTCTTCAGATTACCCTCTGCATCTCTTCTGACTTCCTCCGTCATTCCTGATTGCCTGTCTGCCATCCTGTCTCGGTGCGCCTCCAATGATCTCTGTCTCAATGCCAGCAAGACTGAGATTCTTCCTATTGGGACTCCTGTTCCCTTTTTTCGCCCTTCACTCTGGCCACCCTCTATGATCTCTCCCTCCTCTCCTTCCTCTGAAACCGGACACCTTGGAGTTATTTTCAACTCCTCTCTCTCTCCTTCATTCCTCACATCTTGGACCTTGCCAAGAAGGCCCATTTCCACCTCTACCTCCTCAGAGGCTCCTGCCTTTCCTTACTTTTCCCCAGAAGCTTAATGTCTCCAGAGCTCTGGTACTCTCTAGGCTGGACTATTGTAACATCCTCTTCCTTAATCTACCTTCTTCTTCTCACCGCCTCTCCAGCTAATCAAGAATAGGGCTGCGATACGTATCCTTGGCCTCAAACCTAGGGACCGTATCGTTCCAGCCCTAAAGTCTCTCCACTGGCTTCCGGTTGCTGCAAGGATCAAATTGAAATCCCTCTGCATCATCCATAAGGCTGTCTGGGGCAAGGGACCATGCTATCTGTAACTTGCTCTCAACAAATTGTCTCCTTCCAGATCCCTCCGATTAGCAGGCTCCAACTCTCTGCTTGTCAAACACTTCCCTATCAGAGAGTGGGTGGCTATTCACTCTTCTTGGCTGGCTCCCTCCTCTGGAACAGCCTCCCCCTTTCTCTGTCTTGAGCCGGATCTTCTGAAGTTCTGCAAGCACCTTAAGACCTTCCTCTTCTCCTACTCCTTCCCTCTCCCGTGCTAAAACCCACACTCCCTGTGATTGGTGGCTGGGGGCATTATGTGTCCTTCTGAGTCCTGACCTGTCGAATCGCCCACAGCATGCGCCCTTCCCCTGCACTTGCCTTTGGGCACCACAGGCCTGTGAGGTCTCACAGGCCTGCACTTGTTGTGTTGGCTGGTGACACCTCTTCCACCAAGTGGTTGCTGCCTGGCACTTACCTGTTGCCTTTGCAACTGGCTCTCTGACACTCTCCTGTTGCCTTTGCAACTGGCTCTCTGGCACTTCCCCCCCCCTCTGTGGAGCCTCTAGTACATCTCCCTTCCCATCTCTCGTTCTGCATTTGCACACTCTGAATGTTAACAAGGCCTAGTAGGACTGCTTTTGTATTTTGCTCATCAGTGTCATCATATTCCATTGTCCTGCTGTTCCCTTCCCTTTGCCCTGAGAGTGCTTTGAAACACAATTCCTTGATGTCTACGTGCCTTACAAATGCCCAACTAAAAAAATAAAATAAATAAATAAATTGCTCATGCTTGTCATTTATGTTGCCATCACTCCCAGGATGGACAATGGCATAGGCAATTGATATCTTTGTAAGGCTTGTTGGGGTTTGGCCATTGGTTCCAGCATTTCTTATGTGGTCCTTACGTGTGACTGGTGCCTGAGAAAAAATACATTTAGGGGCATATGCCCTCTTGTGTTTTGTTTGTTCATAACACATTCAGACAACATGTGTGAGAGAGGGCAAAGGGTTGGGTCTATTATCATGGGCCTCGCCTGGTTACCGCCCTTCCAGATTTTATGAGGTCACTTTACATTGGGGCATCACATTCATCTCTGTGTGGCATTAATTCCTAGATATCACCTGCACTGGTGCCTCACCTTTACTCCCATTGTTTTATTGGTGGTTCATCTGCTTGAGCATGACCGCTAGCAGATTCAGCAGCATCGTTTGCATGGTCATAGCTTGGGGCTCATGTCATACATTTCCATTTACATGCAGCCATGCATCTCATTTTATACTCACTGGATCCATTTGGCTGACATTTCCCAAATTGATACCTCCCAGTGCCCTCCAGGCCAGCCACATGAAGGATGCCGCTGCCTTTCTCCTCCCAGTCCAGGGGGTTTAGCTGCTCAAGAGGGCTACTTCTAGTGACTGATGTTTGGATTCACTGGCTGGAGAGGAGACTGTGGTGCCTGGCCTTCAGGCCATTCAGCCTTTTTCTGCAGTTCTCGCTGTCCTGTGGGATAATCACCATAGCCACCACCTTTACTCTGATGTCTCTTCAGGTGGGAGTCTTCCTGTCGATGGTGGTTTTGCGTGATTGCCCACCAAACAACTCCTCTGCATGTCCAATCACATTGTACAAAGTCTTGCAGCTCTGCCTCAGTAAATTTAGGATTTCAATCCCACATTTCTGGCACCTTGCCCTTCCCCTTTCACCTGCCATGATTTCCACAATGTACTACTTGGGTGGCAACAGGAAATGGGTAATATTCAGTGAATGCAGATTGTAAAGATGGCCACCCCATATCTTCCTGTTTCTGTGAAGAAGCTATTTACATCTGTCCTTAATTCCGCCATATTTTGTGGAATTGCAGTTATGGGAATTCCTCCATAATCATCAGTGATAACAGTAAATCTGTTGAAAATGTCTGGATTTATCGTTGTTAATGATTTTTGGTATTAATCCCTCGCAACAGCAATAATGTTAACAACTAGGCTCTCCACATGCGACTATGAGGAGGTAATATGGAGCTGATTCCACTGACAGGAATGGCAATTCTGCTCCACGGATTTGCCACAATTTTTAGCACCCACTTCGTAATGGCGGGGGGGGGGGGCGTAGTCCTTCATTTGTGAACATTTCACTTTCCATGGTGTTCCACTAATCAAAATGCTACATGCACATTCTGGAAGATCCAAGTCAGAATCCGTGGAATACGTGTCTATTCAGAGACATGTGCCCAATGCAGAGATATGCAGGCCTCCAACATGGGCTACGCCCAATGTCTTGTGTAACTATTACTTGCTGGATGTTTCCTCCTCGGTTTATTAAGTGTTGTTGTTGTAATGAGCAAAAGGTTTGCTATGTTAGAATAAACTATTGTTGAAAACTGCAGAGTTTGCCATTCTGTGGGCTAGCCTGCATTTCTGGGCTATTTCTGCTGTTGGGCAGAAGGCTACAAGAAGCCAAAGTCAAGATGGAAAGGGATGCAGAACAGTGTTCAGCTAATTATTACGGGGAAGTTCTAAGAGACAGCAGGTGCCTTCCCAGACTATAGACCAGTGATCTTCAAACTGTTTTGGTCTGGACCCCCCTGAGCAAAATGTGGACAGGCAGGGATCGCCCAAAAATGCCAAATGGACAGTAAGTTTAAATGGCTATGAACTATTGCACGTCGTTGCCACACCCTGCTCCCAGTATAGACCCTGGGATCGCCCACTTGCTCCCATCACAGTCTCTGGAGTCCCTTATCCCACTCCTAGCCAGACCCTGGGTTCCCCCCACCACACCCGAGACCCTGTGCTCTCCCCACCCTGCTCTCACCAAAGTCACTGTGCTCTCCCCACTCTGCTCCCACCACTATTGCATGCCCCCCCCCATCCTGCTCCCACCAAAGTCCATGGGCTTCCCCCACCCTGCTCCAGGCACAGTCCCATGGCCAGGGGCGGCTAATGAAATTTTTAAATGGAGGGTCATAAATATTTCCCCCAGATATGCAATAGAGCACGAACCAATGAAGTAGGGGGAATTCTCCTGCAAGGAATTCATTTAAAATAAAGAGTTAAAATGAAGCTTTTTAGATCCAAACAGTTTGCAAGAATACAGTCTGACAGAGTATCTCGGGAACCATTGTCCATTCAAAACCTCAGTTGGATAAGTTCGGAGAAACTACTGAACAGCATATTAAACACTTTGCAGTGTGTGCGCAACCCATTGAGCCACCTCGTCAGCTATCAAACCATTCAGTGAAAGCTGTAAAATGACGCAGATACATTGGAAACGGATCTGAATTCGTGCAACGTTTTCCCTAAATAGACTTATCAACGCTGCATAGCAGGAAAACCTTTGCCAGACGTGTGTCTTTCAGAGAAATCAGCCAAACTCTAAAGTTGCTATTTAGGTGAAAGAAAAACATGTAATTGCCCCTCTATGTCATCCACTAAGGACATGCAAAGGGGCCAGATCATGCCTGTGCAGTAAACCAGGTGGTATTTCAGAAAACAGCATGTTTTACTGCTCTGCGTGATTAGGCTCTGGTAACCCAGAAAAATAAAAAAAACTGATTTGTCTTGTGGACAAAAGGCAATACCTCTAGCCAAACCACTGATATCAGACCAGGCAGAACTGGTGCATGCAGTAATTCTGTTCATCCCAAATGGTTTTATCGAGTTACAGTTATGAGGAATACCAGGAAGAAGACCCCTGTTGGGGGGTTGGGATACGTTCTATGCACGCGGCCTCTCTTCGTTGGAACCGACAGAAACATGGCAAGTCATTGGAATGGCAGTGATGGCTGTGGTGTAGTAAGCTCCTGACAACTTGGAAACACAAAAATAAAGTTATTCTTTTCAGACTGTGGGTGTGCGGCCCCCAGTTTGAATGCCACTGCTATAGACGAATGAATACATAATGCTTGTGAAGGCCACAGTGAGATACACGAGAAAGCCCAGAGAGTAGCATGGCCAAAATGAAGAACTAGGATGTGAGCACAGCGCCCCCACTGAACGTTAAGGCACTCAGTCCAGTGGTAAAGTTCCTTGGTAAAATGAATAAATAGGAGAAATTAATTTCCAAGAGCAGGACCTCAGTCATGTTTTTTTCATGCAGCTATTCATTGTGAGAAGATAACTAGAAGGTTTTCTCTGGGGTTGGCAACATGTATTGGGATTGGAGTTGCAGAGTGAGCAGGTGCAAGGGGCGGGAAACCAAGAGGGCCAATTATGGGGAAGGGATTGTGGTCTTCCATGAAATGCAACAAATGTTTGACCTCGCTGATTTCCACTCACTGGATGATTGGTTCGTCTCAGTGTGATGCTACAGCCTGAGCGGTCTCAGGTGTCGCTGTCCAATTAGGGTCAAGCTTTTTTTTATCAATTACATCATGAAGCGGGCCAACCAATGAAAATGATGTACTTTGTGCTAACTATGAAATGATGTCATGTTTGAGGGGTGATATTTTGATGGTCACGAGAAAGGAAACTTCCAATCATATTGTTTAAGTTATAGTGTTCTTTAGGAGCTCAATGACGAATATTCAATGGAAATGTTAGACTAAGAATTGACGCTTCAATTGTAGAATATGTTAATTTTACGGTTTCTTGCTTTAAATATTGTAGCCGTGGGCGTGTCGAGATTGTTCTCAGTTCGGTTCCACTGAGCCGTCTGATTCTCTGGGCTGTATTTTGGAAATAAAAAGCTGTTTTTCATACAATTTGTGCACTCTATTTTTTGGATTACTTTAGTATTATTTTGGGGGGTTTTCGGGGTACTTTACCTAGCTTTACAGTATGCTTATCTTATAGTTCTCCCTCCTACATGTATTGCAGCCTGATATCCCCTTGCAGCCTGATATCCCCTTCTGCATTTTACACTGTTACTAAATTAGTCCTTGGTGTAAAATCTCACTAACTGGCGCCTGAGCCTAACGGATTGTGTACATAGTATGCATGAGTGGAAGACAAGGAGCGTGATAGGGTCCATTTATTTTGGAGATTCAAAATTCTATTGATGCAGTTTTTCTATTGACAAGAGGAGTTTCAAGTATGGCCTACGGCACAAGCAAGTTTCTTAAGAAGTTGTGAAATAGAGAGCGTGATGGACTAAGAGTACCTAAAACCATGGACGTAATAGTTCATATGATGTTCAGCCGGTGCAGCTGAAAATGGACAAACTGTCCTTTCAAACAATAAAATAAAGGTCTTAAAGTTCAACAAATGGGAACCAATAACAAAACACAGTGATTTCCACCCGGATGATGCACGTGTAGAAGAATTCAAGCGATAAAGGTACTCTGTGGTGCTTGGATTTGTTGCTTATCCTTAGCCAACAATAGAAATCTGGCCACTGTCTTTGATGGGGTTGATAAAGTTGCATGTCTTTTGCCTAGTGTACTGGCTGTTGCAGACACCCTCCCACCCACCACTATTCAGATACAGGCTCTCTGCAGTTGCTTGTGAAAATCAATGTTGAAAGGATTGAACACAGGGGAACTCCCACACATTTTGGTATGGGCAGGTGGTCAGAAGGGACTCGGATATTAATCTTCTATCTCTGTCTTTCAGTCGGCTCGGGCAACTTTTGAGAATGGTGGAAATCCAACTCTCAAGAGACACTTCACTTGGGATCTCCTGATGCTTATTAGTGCCACACACTTTGGCTTTTGAAGTGTTGGATACACACCTTCCCACAAACAATTCTCTCAGATGTGCCTGCTCTCTCTCAGCACCCCTTGCACATCCTTAGGGAGGGATGGGACCCAAACTCCCACAAAATAGATCACTTTGTTTCACTTCAAGCCTTTCCACACTCCACACTTTTTTTATTGTCTTTGGTTAAAATCCTTTACAAAAGCTTAAATATTACAGAGTAAATATAAAAACACAAAAAAGAAAGCAACAATTCCACATTTCAACATTAAAAAAATCATTTTCTACATCTATTTTATCATATAGCAACATAAAACCTCCAATTCCAACCAATATCTTAATGCATGGAGTGAATCACTTTCTCGGTCTATACTCTTTCAGCTCTCACAGTGAGACACTGGATTTTTCTTTGAATCCAAATTGTCTTGAATAACATTCAGGAGTTGAATCAATGTAAGCAATAACTTTTTTTTTCAACTTTATTTAATAATGTTTCCAAATGTTACAATTGAAAAACATCATATCAGTGAGAACAAGGTATAAGCAATTCCATACATATCACTTCTCTAAAATACATACAGCAATCAACTTATCATTGCCATAAAATTCCCACCCTATACCCTACATTAAACAAAACAAAAAAATACAACACCAAACAGGACAAGACAAACACCCCCCACCTAGCCCTCTTAAGCAATAACTTTTGATTGAAGCCCCACATACAATTTTCCCATAAGCTTTCTCTGCTCAAACAAGATGACAAGGATAGATAAGATCCAAAAATCCTATTTCTAAAAGCTTCAAAAAACTCACAGTATATGGTCAGATGCTTTAAAGATTCAAGTACAGAGGTTTATATACAGAAACAACATATGCCAGGAGTTGGGTTTCCCTCCTCCACATTCCAACATTTAATCCTTTCTTTTGTCAGCAATTGATTCTGTTTAAAGCGCATATATATCTTGCGTGACCGATTACATGGAAACATCTCCAAATAGCTAGGTCTGTCACCCCATTTTCTGCTAAATTTTACGTATTCATAGTAAGTCTTGCTCATGCCAATTTGATCTAACATAAGGCACCAATAATACTTCTGAAAATTACACTTACAAGACGGAAGACCAGCAACATGGTCTTCCTTGCTAATCAGTGCGGACTGCATGATTACTTCCATTTTATTTTCAAATTTTACCACAGATGAACAGAACCTTCCCTCAACAAAAGTGCCAATTCTTCATATAAGGATTGTTTCGGAGGGGGGGGGGCATTTTTACATAGCTGTTCAACATGCGCCAGTGCCATTTAGCTGAAAGGGGTAAAATGCCCAATCCGTGGCAAATAAGTACATTCAGAATTTAAAGCGCTAGACCAAGTACCTGCTTCCATATTCTACCCTGCATCAAATCGAGAAACCCCTCCATCTCCAAGAGGCAGATATCAAGTGCTATATAGCACTATGGGTTCTACTTTCAAAAGATAATATTGTAGACAGGGGAGGACAGAAAATTGAAAATACTTGTTAAAGATGATTTTCATCTGAGATGTGATTGACTTCACTTTTACATTAAGAAGATCTTTCCACGCAGTTATGGAATAGGTATTTGCAAGTATGTAACCGAGATATTGGATTGTAGGCATCTGCGGAATACACACTCGATTCACACACCAATTGAATCTAGCGATTTTCTTTTTGCCATCTGCAAATGAAATAATAAATGACTTAATCGGATTAATTTTGGAGATTATGTTTTTGGGCAAAACTGAAAAATAGATTCAGTTTTGTCTGAAGCCCAAAAGGAGTGTGATCTAAAAACATAAGATTGTCAGCGAAACCAATCCAGTTAAGCGCCAATCGACCCAATTTCACCGGAAAAATAACATTCTTGCTCCAATCCGTATCCATGCCCACTAGGTAGAGATTAAACAGGATTGCCGCAAAATTGCAGCCCTGTTTAAATCCAATCTCAGTAGGGATTGGATCAGTTACAGCCCCATTCATTAACAGCCTTATTTCATGAGAGGTATTTTGATGTAAAAGTGCAATAACCGCCACCAGATTAATCATCTTCTCCTCATCATCTGGAAAGCCCAGATTAATCATCTTCTCCCACAGCACTTCTCTAATCACTGTGTCGAATGCGGCCATAAAATCAAAACCTGCCACATAGATAGGGCCTGTTCTTGAATGTTTAGAGTGATCGTATAAATAAGCCATAATAGATGCGTTGAGAGGACAGCCCATATGTTTTCTGAAGCCCACTTGAAAGCGTGACAACATATTCAAGTGGGTTATATAAGACCGGATTTCTTCTAAGATCAAAAGAGTAAAGATCTTGGCCGCAGCATCCATCAAAGCAATGGGTCTGAAGTTATTAGGATCATCAACCTTTCCCTTCTTATAAATCGGTCTGACAATCGCACTGCCTCAAGAAGGGGGGAGTTTTCTGGTCAAATATATTGAATCGAATTTCATTTTTTTAATATCGACTCATAACTCTGGATCTGCTTTGATCAAACAAGGCGGAATACCATCTGGCCATGGTGCCCTCGACCCTTTCGTTTTGGCAATTGCACCAACAATGTCGTCACGCGACCACGGAGAACATTTTGAAATCAACAAATCAAATGTTCAACGGGTTCAAAGCCAAAGGGCAGTGCATATTTAGTATTTATGTAAGCCACCCATGTGGAAGCAGAAACAGCCTCGTGTAAAGTAGTAGCAGCACCAGTAATCGCTGTAAGTGTCGCCCACACCTGTCTTGTATCATTGGCAAGGACATGGTGTATCATCTTTTGATTGCCGTTTCTGTGAAGTTCATGCCTAAGGACCTTCACCTTGTTATGATACAACTGAACAATATAACATTTACGAGAGTTATGTATAGTCCAATCATAATTGGCTGGGCTCAGTTGCCTTAGCTGTCTTCTCTTTTCTCTCTTGAGGGAAACAATGCGGTCGTTAAAGCGATGACGGTGCTTAGGTACCACTTCACAATGGCGCTGTGCGATCCATTTCAGGTGTTCCTGAATGCGCATTTTATTCCGGCGTTCGGCTATGATAGGCGTAATGCAGGAATTAGCCGACACATAACAGAGTATGGGGTCATTTCTCAGACGTTTAAAGTCACACACGTTTTAAAATCCCATCTAACCGATATAAGCGGGCGATCCGTGGCTAAAAGAGCTAGGGCGGTCACAGATTTATGTGTGAGTTTTCAGATATTCAGAGTCAGTTTTAAAGCAAGATGATCACTTGATCCACATTCATTGATACCAGGTGAAGCAAACCAGTTGATGCGAAGAAATAATCAATCATAGAACGTGCAGAGCCTCTACTCCAAGTATAGCCATAAGTATCGGATGTGGGCCTAATGAGTTGTAGATCCCAAGACATGAAATACTCAACCCATTTTTCCCCATTAAGTACAGAAAGATGAGACAGGCCTCGAAAAGGAACCCCTTCTGAACTTCGTAAATTTAAACAGGTGGAATTAAAGTCCCCACCGACAATGACCCTTAAAGCCAGATTACGGGAAACCACATCTTCCAAGATCTGATTCAACCAATCAAACATACCGGATATGGAGGATGCCAATCCATGCCAGTATAAGCATACAACAAAAACTCCCTCGTTGACCCTGGAAAGTGGAGTTCCACCACAAGAAGGGACTCGTGGGCAAAGACCAGATTAGATACAATTCTACAGGATTTGCCGATCAGTATATTGCAAGACCCCCAGAAGGGCGCCCCAATAAACCCTGTTTGGCCAGCTGGTAATAAGAGTGATAACCCTCCACAACAAACCGAGTTAAATGCATGGTTTCCTGAAGGAGAATAACACTAGGTCGTAGATCAGCATCAAGGTCTGCGGCCCAAGACATAAAGTTTCTTAGGCCACACAAATTCCATGTCATAAAGGTCACCCCTATAGGATAATTCTAGTGGTTCTGGTTCTGAGTATTGGACTGAGTGGGAATAGATGGAACTGATCCTGCAATCCCCGTTAGTGCAGTCGCAAAGATCATAAGTTTCTTAAGCAAATCATCACTAAATTGGGTGGAATTTGTCCCATAAAGGGGGCACCTGGCACCTCACTCTTAATAGGAGGTGTTTCCACAAAGGCTGTCGCTTCAGCTTCAGATGGAAAGATGTACGGGGTGAGCCCAATCAATTCAAAGTCATCTCTTTGTTCCCAGATCAGTTTAATAATGATATATGAATGGTATCCGCAAATCATCTGATGTCGACTTTGGGATGATAACCAGACCCAGTCAATATCATCTGATCTGATTGTCCTCAGGGAATGTATTGCTTGGAATGCTCTCAAAATAGCAGAACAATTTAAACTCGATTTCCCATTTGGACCAGCCTTTGCTTCCCTCCCCCTGATATATGGCATTTCAGGCAAAAGTGCCATCTCAAACTCACTTAGTCCCTCTTCTAAATTCATGTCCAAGATGTTAACACTGGAATTGGGTGGTACTTTAGGGATCTCATCATAGAATACACGGGCGACCGCCTGTGCACCTAAGCCGGTCACTGGTTTTACTGGTGCACTACTTAAATTTCCAGAATGCGTATGCGCAGTATTGGATTCAACAGGCTTAAAATTTGATTCAACTATTTGCTCTTTGGGAGTAAACATCGTCTTTAGATCAGTTTTCGTTACTGGATTATTTGTGTTTAGGTTCAATGGCTTTGGGGGCATTATTCTACCTATACCTTTAATTCTATTTGATGCTTTTTAATCTCAAGTGCCGGATAGAATTCAGTAAATCAGATTGTCTATGTTGATCATACACAAAGGACCCCTCAGTGGGCATCTAGTATTTCTTGTGAAAACTAGATCCCAGTATGCCCTGTTGTTATGGGATTTTTTGGAGTTTCTTCTTTCCCTTAACTGCTTTTGGTATTGGTACCGCATTTGTGTTCTCAATATTCAATAAGGCTTTAGATTCTGTATTAAGCTGATGCAAATCAATAACCCCATCTTCGTTAGATAGATTACAGATGTCCTTAACATGGGAAGCATGATTATCATTTTTCTTCAATCATTCATTTTTTGATTTTTTTGATTTTGCACTCAAAGATTTATTCTGTCGGGCCACTCGTTTTAATGTCCTTACAGCCAGTTTTTGTTTGTTTTCGAGACAGCACAGGACCAGAGACGTCCGTATTTTCCAGCACTGGCGGCACAACAGCAATATAATCATGCTTAACATGAAGGTCATCTTCCAGGTCGATCAAATTAGTTAGTGCTGTGGGACTAGCAATCGGTTCACTGTAAGGAGCCTCATTAGGGTTACCCGGTTGGTCACCACATGGGTCATTAGAGTTGGTCTGGTTGTCATACGAGATCACATTAAGGTTCTGTAAAATGTTTTGAATTGCCATTGAATTAGTAGTAACAGGCTGCGTAAGGTCCCTCACTAATTCTGCCAAATTAGGTTTGCCATGGCTCACATTTCCAGCAGCTAGTTCAGCAAAGGACTTGATTGGGTTGCCTATCGTCCTATAATCCAGAGGTTTTTGTACAGCCCTATTTACTGTGGACACATTAGGGTTATTTCTGCCAGCTGTTAAGGCAGCCACAGTGTCACAAGCAAATAGGAGCCCTTCCATCTGATTAATTTTGCATAGAATTTCGACAAGTGCACCCTTCATAGCTCCACTTTCAGAGTGTGCTTGTTGTTCGTGCCCTCTGTCCAGCACATGTAATATTCGTGTTAGCACCGGGAAATCCGTGCCCATAGCCAGAGTCTAAAGGATCCTGGCCCGCCATAACCCGAACTTCAGGAGCGTTCCCATCATAATGATGATTGGGAGTACCTGAATCAGGCCCCAAGAGCATTGCAGCAGCCGGGTGATCCATGGACATTTCAGAAGAGTCTAAGGGATACTGACCACCGGTTGGATGAGCTTCAGGGGCACTCACCTCAGACTGATGGATAGATATGCCAATATCATGGTCCGAGAGCATTAAAGCTGCCACAGTTTTTAAATTACCCTGCACATCGGTCAGGGAGCTAGATTTCCAATTACCAAAATCCCCCGTAGACTAGTCAGCATTATGATCTGTCATAGAAGCGTTGCCTTTACCCAATCCGACAAGCGCCTGTTGCGGCTTGCTAAACAGTTGTACATTTTCAATACCCCAGCCACTTTGATTTACTGGGGTAGAGGGTGCGAGGGAAAACCGCATACGTTTCCCTAGCTCAGCTTCTATCGCGGGGGCAATCATGGAGACATCATTTAATTTACTCTTGAAACTCTCTATTCCCATTTTCTTAAGGATATCTGCACGTTCGTTCATTTCTCCATCAGACATTACTACTACAACATTTGATTGTTCGTTGCCTTCCATTAGATCTGATACATTCATTTCTTTCATTTTAAATGTTTTTGATGCAGGAAATGGGTCATATGGCCCTACAACCATCTCACCCTGCGTTATTGCCGGGATAGTACACATTTCAGTGTCCCCCAATATGTTGGATTGCTGGGAGCAAGAGGCAGGCTGTGGTTCCTCACATACGGAGGTGCCCACCTCGCTGCTCTCTTAAAGCCCATTTAGGCATACCGAGGTAGGTTCTTCCGTCACCCCCAACTGTGAGCCTAGGCTCAAGCCTGCTAAGGGCTCACACAATTTGCGACCACTTCTAAGACCATTGACAATTTTTACAAATCGCCAATAGGGATCACACCGCACTCTACCAGTACCTCATCCTCCCAAAAGGGAAATTTCACAATCACACTGAATCTGAGTGGATAGATACCACACCATTCAGGTTCAAGGCCAACTAACCTCTCACATCACTTTATAAGGCGTGAGTCGGTAATAGTGGCGAGTAAACTCAAATCTACTTTATGCTGAAAAATAATGGCAGGGAAGTTCAAAGGCACTTGCCCCACAGTTACCCCCACACCAAACACGATCAGAAATAAAAAAGCACAAAGAAACACAATCTCAGCAGAGCCTTAATCGCAGTTCAAGAAGCAAACAGACAAAAAAGTTTTTTTTTTCAAATTTCCTGCAGCTTCAATGCGGCTTTGACTCAGGCATCTAGATGAAATAATGTTACAGAAGCACCAGCTGGCACTACTCTATGGGGTGGGGACTCAAAGGCACTAGGCCCGCAGTCACCCCCACACCAACTCAAATTCAGGTCACTAACAACCAACCTTTCAGAACACTCTTGTGACTTTTGCTAAACGGTGCTGCAGTAATGCAGCTATGCAGAGTCAAGCCACTTTGTACTAAAGAATAGGGTTAGGGAGGCTCAAAGGCACTCGGCCCACAGTCGCCTCCACCCCAAACAAGGTGAGAAATCAAACAGCACAAAGGAACAAAATCACAGTAACGCCTTAATCAACAAAATTGTTCCTTTGCAGATTTCCTGAGCTTCGATGCAATTTTAGCATAGGCAACAAGATGAGATAATGGTGTTGGATCACTAGCTTGCGGAGCTCTACAGGGTAGGGGCTCAAAGGCACTGGTCCCACAGTTACCCTCAGACCACTCCAATTTAGGGCTCAAGCAGCCGACTTTTCAAGACACACACATGACTTTTGGTAAAGTGTGCAGAAGAAATCCTGATGCGCGGACTTAAACTGCTTTTGGCCGAAAAAATAATGGCAGGGAGGCTCAAAGGCGCTAGGCCCGCAGTCGCCCCCACACCAAACAAAATAAAAAATAAAAAAAAACAAAATCACTGCCACGAGTGCACCTTAATTAAAGATCAGCGCATAGAGGCAATAAAGTCAGTGTGTAGATCGTTACAGCTTTCCAGTAGAACACTGTCAGATCGACCTCTGAACAAGCCAAGCGAGTCCCATAGGAGACTTTTTGGAGGGTCTACAGTCACGCATCCACGCAGGAGCAAAACAATGGAGTCCAGACAGAGCGTATTGATGGACTATAACTGGAGTGTCAGGGGGTTTCTGCACACCCCTCAAAGTGTGGTCTAAACGTACTTGCTGAAGTGTGCAGTTCTTGCAATCCAGTTTACTTTATACTAAGTGCTCTCATGCTAAACAAGTTCTGTACTTAAACAGTTCTGTGGTGCAAGACTCACCAGGCCACAGTCGCAGCGCGACTCTCATGTACGGTTAGGGTCACCAAGAGTTTAAGGTTCTTGCCACCTGCTTAAACACGGGAAACTCGCTGAAATGGGCTCATAACCAGTATGGTACGGTACAGTATGTACACCATGGGCTGTCCAATGAAATGTGACCAAAGTTCAGCAGCCGGCTAAAGGAGCGAAAAAGAGTTTCAAGGACATCAAAGCATATAGAAAGCTGAGCTCTTACCAGCTGGATGGCTTTCAGCAGTTTCACAAATTCGGCGACCACCAAACCGAAGACCTGCAAACACCAAACACACTGCTGGCACTCCGCGCATTCGCTGTGTGTTTATAGTTTGGAAAGTAAATCAACCGCAGTAGAAAGAGGACTGCTAGTAGGTGTAGGTAGATGCAATGTTTCTGCCGGTCTCCCGGAGAAATACACAAAGGTCCTTCTAGACCAGCAACACCAAACACACTGCTGGCACACCGAGCAGCGCTCCACGCAGGCCCGGTGTGTTTATAGTTTGGAAAGTAAATCAACCAAAGTAGAAAGGGGACTGTTAGGAGGTAGATGCAATGTTGCTGCCGGTCTCCAGGAGAAATACACAAAGGTCCATCTACACCAGCAACATCAAAAACACTGCTGGCACAATGTGCAGCGCTCCGCGCATGTGCGGTGTGTTTATAGTTTGGAAAGTAAATCAACCGAAGGCGAAAGAGGACTGTTACGAGGTAGATGCAATGTCGATGCCGGTCTCCAGGAGAAATACACAAAGGTCCTTCTACACCAGCAAAACCAAACACAGAGCTGGCACACTGCGCAGCGCTCCACGCATGCGCGGTGTGTTTATAATTTGGAAAGTAAATCAACCGAAGTAGAAAGAGGACTGTTAGCAGGTAGATGCAATGTTGCTGCCGGTCTCCATGAGAAATACACAAAAGTCCTTCTACACCAGCAACACCAAACACACTGCTGGCACACCACACTTTGCCTTGTATCTCTCCTCAATCTCCCTTTAGTGTTCTTCACCTCCTCATTACTACTTCCAAGCCACTTTCTCTGCTCTCCTACAAAACTCATCTTCCTCCTTGCTGCTCATCATCTTCTCTCCTCTCTTCCAGCCACTACCAAAGCACTCTCTTCCTCGCCTTCACCATGCCCCTTCTCCTTGTCTCTTCTTGCTCCAAACGGCAAAGCTACTCGGTTTCTCCATGTGGTTCTTACACTCTTCCGACCCTGCCCCCAAAACTTCAGACTATGGGTTGCAGAATTTTGGGCAGGAATCCCCCGAGCTGTGTTCCCTGAGTGCTTGCGCTCCTAGCCCCGCCCCTTCCTCTCAGTTGACCATGGTTTCCATTTTAGATTCTCAGACTGTAACTGCATCTGAGAACGTCTAGTGGTCGGCAGGTCCTGAGCGCTTGTCACGACCTGGGGGAGATGGCGTGTGTGGAACTATTGGAAACAAGGTCCGCCATTGAATGTTCCATCACGTACTTTGCCGCGTCGTGTGCAGGTCTAGTATTTGTTTTTTGCTTCGTGTCCGACGCCGGTAGTTATCTACCGTCACTTCTGGCTCTCGGACGCGTTGCAATGACCTTAGGCTTTTTTCCTCTTGCTGTTGCCTTCGCTCCCCTGTTCTTCCGTCTAGAGTTTTTGTCCGCTTACCTTTTTTCCCTTGCTTTTTTGCTATTTTTCCCTTGTTTTCTCCCTCCACCTTCTTGATCCTGCAGTCTCGCTCTTTCCCAGTCCTTCCGCTTCCTTTCCCGTTCCTGTCGTGTCTTTGTTATGCCTGTCTGTTCCTTTTCCCATTTCTTTTTCCTTTCCTGCTTTTCCTGCTTGTGCTGTTCTGCTTACCAGTGTACCGAATCTTGCCTGACCTCGGATTGCTACCGGTCAACCCTTTGTATCGTTCTACTTACCTGTGTACCGGACCTTTGCCTGACTCCTCAAGGGATTTGTGCTTCGGGGTGTACCTGGGAACCTAGGACTTACCTTTGTCCACTCTTGGAGACTTCGTTGTTTTTTTTTGTGCCTCTGGCTTTTTCCCCCTATCTGGATACCATGGAGGATTGCCCACAGCCCACCTATACGGTGACACTGTGGCGTCCTTCCGTGAGCGCCCTTATCTACATAAAAAAAGGAGAGACCCGGGTCTAAAGGGAGAAAGAAGCCGGAACCCAAGTGGAAAAGTAAAGGTGAGGAGGAAGGGGAGGGGGGAGAGACTGAGTCCTCTTTTGAAGAAGAGGATATAACAGACCAGTGTGACAGTTTTCAACGCCACGAAACCAGCTGGCTACTCCACAGCAAATACAACTAGTGGCAGCAGTCCAGAATCTTAACCTGGAAGTCCAGAATCTCAAGAGTGCCAACGCTACCCTACAACAACGGATGACCGAGAGGGAACAGCCTTCGACAGATCTACCCCCACTTCCTTTGGTATCGGGAAAAATTGATGGCATGCCAAAAAAGGTGAAAGAGTTCTTGGATGCTTGTAACTTGCATTTTTCATTTTGGGCTCAGGCTTATTCATCCGATCATGCCAAAGTAGGGTTCATGATCACACACATGACCGGAAACGCTCTGGCATTGGCCACCCCATTAGTCAACCAAACCGATCAGGTACTGCAGGATTATAGCGCCTTTAAAACTCTGATTCAGCAGACTTTCCTATGTACTAAAAGCACTTATTTGGCTTCCGAAGTGTTAGGCGATCCTCAGCACATCAGGCCCCCCCACATCAGAACACTGCTCACATTCCCCAAACATCTCCACCCGAGCTTCGAGGCTCAAGGGATTCGGTGAACCCACAGAACCGAAAACACCGTACCTTCTTTGCTGTACGGGCTCGTTTACAACCTTTCCTGCATTGGCAACTGCCTTGGAGGATGTATCGCAGAAGGGACGGCGTTACGTCATCACGTCGGTCACGTGATACAGTGTGGCGTTCCTCACGTGATCTTGGTGGACGTCACATGGCCCAGAGACGTCACATGACCCTGGGACACACAGTATAAAGAACTGAGAGGCAGGACGATCATTGCTTCTCAGCTGGCTTCGGACCCTGTTTGGCGTTATCACTTGCTCCTTGTTACCTCGACCACGGAACTCGATCTTGGACTCTCTTGGACACCCCTTGTACCTTTGCTTGGAACTGTTTACCTGTTGCCGGATTTTTGGACTGCACATCGACTTGTCTTTGGATCATCCCTGAGTATCCTGCTGTACTTCTACGCCCAAGTCAAGCCCTATCTTACAGGTGGTCTACCTGTATCCACGCTTACCTGCGGTTCTACCACTCCAGGGACCGCTGTATCTTTTTGAGCCTCGAACCTCCCTACTAGGTTACCTGGGTCTCCCTTACACCAGATAGGTAAGACACTTTAGATTCTTTTGTTTACCTGCCTGTATTGTGATTGCCTGGTGCTTAACCTCATTCCTTCTTGACAGCAGCATCGGTGTTCCAGAGGCTCCGTGGATCTGGGAAGACATCTCTCACCTGTGGCCTCAAGGGTCGCACAGCGGGTTTCTATTTGGTTCCCCTGTGCGTCACTTGGGGACGGAGGTCTCATCGGTCTACACGACACTCAAGTCAGAACAGACTGAGAAGCCGTATAGTCGTGTTAGACGATGCAGGGATCCACGGACGAGCCCATAACTGCTTTAGTTCAGGCAATTACAATATTAAGGGCAGATATGGCCGCCGCGAACACAGTGATCCATCAAAGGCTGGATACCATACAGAGCGTTCAGCATTCCCTTCCTGCAGACCCTGAGTTTGGAGATGGCAGCTCCTCCACTACACCCCCTCCCTTGGCTACTTCTACAGTCCCGACTCCAATAATCCTCCCAACTCCTTCCCCCCTGGCTGCTCCTGAACGTTACCAGGGTGATCCCAAGAAATTCAGAACCTTTGTTAACCAGTGCAAGTTACATTTCTTATGCAGGCCTTTGGCTTTTCCCACGTCCACTGCGAAGGCCGCCTTCGCCCTTTCCCATTTAGCTGGAACAGCTGCCGCTTGGGCTAATCCCCTGTTAGAAAACAATAGCCCAGTTCTTTATGACTTTGATTTGTTGGTCCTAGAAATGTCCCGAGTATTCGATACTCGACACAAGGCACAGTCTAGGGATTTGGAGTTGTTGGAATTGACTCAGGGCAAAAGAACTCTGATAGATTACATCACCCGGTTCAATCAGCTAGTTGCGGAAACATCATGGCCAGAAAACAAGCGGGCGGTGGTCTTTTATAGGGGGTTGAGTAACACCATGAAAGACGCTTTAGCAGTGATCCCTTCTATGCCTACTCAGTATCAGGAATTGGTTGATCTCGTCCTGCAGGTAGATGCACGTAGATCCGAGCGTAGGGCTGAATTGGGGGCCTCTTCCTCTCCTACTCTTGTTAATACTCCCGCTTCCGGTACTGATGAACCTATGCAAGTGGGAGGGTTACGCAGTCCTATTACAACATCTGAGAGGGAACGTAGAAGGGTAGATAATGCGTGCTTTTATTGTGGCACCACTGGACATTTCGTGAAAGAGTGTCCTCGACGCCCCAAGAAGAGTCAGGTTTTTCGGATGGCTCGACCTTAGAACCGGAGACCAGGTCGAGTGTCCCATCATCTTCTCCGGGTACCCCTCTTGCCTTTGCTCGTGTTCAACCCATCTCCGTAAAGGCTACTCTATGTCCCTCTACTGGCCTTCTTCATGCAGTCAATATCATTATTGATTCCGGTGCCACTGGTAATTACATAGATATTGATTTGGCCCATTCCCTCAATCTACCCTTAGTGGTAAAAACACGACCGGAACATGTCCAAGCCGTAGACGGCTCCGCATTGGTTTCTGGTCCTGTTAGACATCAAACTGCACCCCTCTTGTTGAACATACAAGACATACACACAGAAACCTTAAGTTTTGATTTGATCACCGCACCTCAATTCGGTATCATACTAGGGATTCCCTGGTTACGTGAACATAATCCCCTGATCAATTGGCAAGCAGGCACTGTACTCTTTGAGTCCGATATTTGTCAGAATTATTGTCTCCCGACCCATCAAGCCCCTGACACACCCTCTCGTGTCTTGGGAGCCTTAGCACAACTCACACTGACAGTTGACGATCCAGAAGTCATACAGGCCCATACTGTTGGGGGGTTGATGTCTGGGATTCCGCCAGAATATCGGGCTTTCGAGTCAGTTTTCGATCGAGGCTCGTCTGAGGTACTTCCTCCACATAGAACTTATGACTGCCCAATCGAATTGCTTCCTGATTCCACTGTTCCTTCGGGCAGGATCTACTCTTTGTCTCCTTCGGAGGAACTGGTGTTAAAAGAATATGTACAGAACGCCCTGCGATTAGGACACATCCGTCCCTCCACTTCACCAGCGGCAAGTCCTATCTTCTTTGTACCCAAGAAGGAGGGGGATTTACGTCCTTGTGTAGATTATCGGCGTTTTAACGCGATCACCAAGAAGGATAGATATCCCATCCCGTTAATTACTCCACTCTTAGATCATTTAACACATGCTTCCATATTTACCAAACTTGATCTACGCGGCGCATACAATTTGGTACGCGTTCGCGAGGGAGACGAGTGGAAAACTGCTTTCTGTACTCGTTACGGCTTGTACGAATACCTTGTCATGCCCTTTGGCTTATGTAACGCCCCGGCCACGGTCCAACGATTCATGAATGACATTTTCAGGGATATTCTGGATGTGTACATGGTTGTGTATTTGGACGAAATCCTGAGCTTCCGTTCATAGTCGAGGCAGATGCCTCTTCCTTTGCCCTCGGGGCGGTACTGTCACAAACATGTCCTACTACAGGCAAATTACATCCAGTGGCATACCACTCCCGTAAGTTTTCCAGTACTGAGTCTCATTATACCGTTACGGAAAAAGAACTCCTGGCTGTCATGGACGCTTTCCGTGTTTGGCGTCATCATCTTCTGGGGGCTAAACATCCCATCACAGTATACTCCGATCATCGGAATCTACAGGATTTGGCCTCTCTGAAATGCATTAATAGCAGAGAGGTCCGATGGCATCTTTTCTTTTCCTCTTTTGACTTCCGTATTATGCACCGTCCTGGAACGGCACATGGGAAGGCGGATGCCTTGTCACGTTCCCCGGGGGGGGTCCAATTGCCTACATTCCCCGACACTGTTCTCGGAAAGAGTCATGTGATTTGTCTCTGTACTCCCTCATTGTCACTGATAGACTCGGTTCGATCCTGGACTAGCAATCATTCTGACCAGTTGCGAGAATGGGACCCAGTGTTTTCTGATGGATTACCGTTCGTACATGAACGCCTGTTCCTTCCCACACCTGACACACGTAATCTGGCCCTTGAGTGGTCTCATGACGCTCCCTTTAACGCTCACCCCGGACAAGAGCGCACTTTAGATCTTCTCAAGCGTTGGTGTTGGTGGCCTTCTATGAAGCGCGATGTAGAATGTTATGTTAGATCATGCGCAGTATGTGCTCAGGCTAAACATCAAAGGGGTCGACCAATTGGGTTGTTGCTTCCGCTTCCGGTACCTCCCAGGCCCTGCCATACGTTGACGATGGATTTCGTTACTGATCTCCCCAAGTCGAAGGGCTTCGACTCCATCTGGGTGGTGGTGGACACGTTCACTTAAATGGCCCGTTTTGTTCCCTGCAAAGGTATCCCTTCGGCTCCTGTATTAGCGGATTTGTTTTTTGAACATGTGTTCATGCTATTCGGCCTTCCTTCGGTCATTATATCTGATCGAGGGTCACAGTTCACCTCTCGGTTTTGGAGATCCCTGACGAAGCTATTGGGCATTGATACCAGGTATTCTTCGGCCTATCATCCTGAGACCGATGGACAGACCGAAAGGACGAATCAATCTATGGAACAATACCTTCGTTGCCTTATATTGCAACATCAGACCTCTTGGTTGGCCGCTTTACGGCTTGCGGAGTTCGCATATAATAATGCGGCTCATTCTGCCACTGGTTATTCTCCTTTTTACGCCCTCTATGGCCAACATCCCAAGGTCTTGCCGGTCCCTGATGCTTCTGATTCTGCGAACCCTGCGGCCACGACATGTCTTAGGGATCTTTCTGCCTTACACGCTAGTACAGTGGTTCATCTCACTGAAGCAAAGGCTGCTATGAAGGCCCGTGTGGATGGCAAACGTCGGGCTGCTCCCCCTCTGGTGGTGGGTTCCAGGGTCTGGTTGTCTTCCCGTCATCTTCGCCTAGTGGGTTGTCGGAAGTTGCTACCTCGCTTTGTCGGTCCTTATGTGATATCAAAGGTTGTTAATCCGGTGGCTTTCCGTCTAGTGCTTCCCAGCTCTTGGCGCATCCATCCTGTGTTTCATGTCTCCCTCCTCAAACCCTGTCCCGACTCTGTCCGTCTTCGTACCCCTGTTGCGCCGGTGTCCTTGTCCTCTCCTGATGTTTTCGAGGTGTCGGCCATTTTGGGCTCCAGATAGTTTAGGGGAGGGATCCAGTATCTGGTGGATTGGAAGGGTTACGGCCCGGAGGAACGATCATGGGTTTCCGCCTCTGACCTGAACGCCCCTCGCTTGGTAGCCTGTTTCCATTTAGACCATCCATCCTGCCCACGGGGTCGTGGGCCGTTGGGGAGGGGCTATGTTAGGCGATCCTCAGCACATCAGGCCCCCCCACATCAGAACACTGCTCACATTCCCCAAACATCTCCACCCCAGCTTCGAGGCTCAAGGGATTCGGTGAACCCACAGAACCGAAAACACCGTACCTTCTTTGGTGTACGGGCTCGTTTACAACCTTTCCTGCATTGGCAACTGCCTTGGAGGATGTATCGCAGAAGGGACGGCGTTACGTCATCACGTCGGTCACGTGATACAGTGTGGCGTTCCTCACGTGATCTTGGTGGACGTCACATGGCCCAGAGACGTCACATGACCCTGGGACACACAGTATAAAGAACTGAGAGGCAGGACGATCATTGCTTCTCAGCTGGCTTCGGACCCTGTTTGGCGTTATCACTTGCTCCTTGTTACCTCGACCACGGAACTCGATCTTGGACTCTCTTGGACACCCCTTGTACCTTTGCTTGGAACTGTTTACCTGTTGCCGGATTTTTGGACTGCACATCGACTTGTCTTTGGATCATCCCTGAGTATCCTGCTGTACTTCTACGCCCAAGTCAAGCCCTATCTTACAGGTGGTCTACCTGTATCCACGCTTACCTGCGGTTCTACCACTCCAGGGACCGCTGTATCTTTTTGAGCCTCGAACCTCCCTACTAGGTTACCTGGGTCTCCCTTACACCAGATAGGTAAGACACTTTAGATTCTTTTGTTTACCTGCCTGTATTGTGATTGCCTGGTGCTTAACCTCATTCCTTCTTGACAGCAGCATCGGTGTTCCAGAGGCTCCGTGGATCTGGGAAGACATCTCTCACCTGTGGCCTCAAGGGTCGCACAGCGGGTTTCTATTTGGTTCCCCTGTGCGTCACTTGGGGACGGAGGTCTCATCGGTCTACACGACACTCAAGTCAGAACACGAAGACCTTCTGGACATCAAACAAGGAAGTACCGACCTACTGTCCTACATTACTTCCTTTAAACAAATAGCTGCTGAAGCCGGATGGCAGGAACAAGCACAATATGCCATTTTTCGGAGAGATCTAAGAGAAGATTTGAAAGATGAACTGGCCTGAATAGCTCGACCTCCCACATTTGCTGAGCTAGTTACCGCCACACTCCGCATTGACTTTCGTTTGGCGGAACACCGAGCTGAAAGAAAGAAAACCAAAAATGATGTCTCTTCTCCCCTGGAAACCCTTCCTCCTCTGCAGTCATCCACCTCACGAATACCACAAGATGAGCCTATGCAAATAGGTACCACCCGCGCTCCTCCTACCCCTGAAGAGCGGAAGAGGCGCAGAGATGGGAGCTTATGTATGTACTGTGGCGCATCTACACATTTGCTCTGGGATTGTCCAGATGTCCCACCCAGGCGCTCGGTAAACGATCGCCCTCGTGAGTGTTGGGACTCACTACCGAGGGGCTAATACCAGTCCTTATGCCACTCTCTCTGTCACTTCCTCCGACAGGACAGAGGATTCTTGTCTCATGGTTGCTGCTGTGACTCTACATCTCGGAGGATCCGAAATACAGTCCCAAGCCCTGCTCGACTGTGGAGCGGCCGGGAACTTTATTGATACCCAGTGGGCTCAGCAAAAAGGATTGCACCGTATCGCCAAAACAGAAGACCAGAAGGTAGAGGGTGTAGATGGTGAACCCTTAAGCTCAGGCCTGATTACCCATACCACAGAGGAGCTCACCATGTCTATTCAACAACATTCTGAACGCATCATCTTTGACATTATTCGAGCTGCACACTTCCCTCTCATCCTTGGTATTGGTTGGCTATGCAAGCACAATCCCACCATAAATTATACAAAGAACCTCTTAAGTTTCCATTCATCTCTCTGCAAGGCCGAATGTCTACCCGAACCAAATTTTGAGACAGTAAAGACGGTGTGCAGCTCTGAGTCCAGAGTCGTTCATGGTCTGCCTAACCATCTAAGGGATTACGCTGAAGTGGTGGCTGAGAAGATTCCTTTGGAGTTACCCCCTCACAGACCTGAAGATTGCTGTATTGAACTCAACCCAGGAGACCTGGTACTTTTTTGCCACATGTTTCCTCTATCAGTGGAAGAGAAGCAATATCTCAGGGAATACTTGGATAACAATCTCGCCAATGAATTGATCCGCCCTTCGCAATCTCCGGCTGGAGCCTCATTATTTTTCATCCCCAAAAAAGGGACTCAAGAGCTACGACCTTGCATCGACTACAGGGGCTTAAACAAGGTGACCATTAAAGATCGGTATCCCATGCCACTGACAACAGATATTATCCAAGCTGTCCAAGGATCAACCATTTTCACTAAACTCGACTTGTACAATGCTTATCATCTGCTCTGGATTCAGACGGGAGATGAATGGAAGACCGCCTTTCGCACCCCTTTCGGCCTCTACGAGTACCAAGTGATGCCCTTTGGGTTAGTTAATGCTCCCTCGATATTCCAGCGTTTTATGGATCGTCTTTTCTCTGATTTACTGAGTCACACGACTATTATCTACCTCGATGACATCTTGGTATTCTCTCACACTCAAGAAGAACATATCAGGCACGTTAAGGAAGTCTTTCAGAGATTACGTGATAACCATCTTTCCGTAAAACTCAACAAAGGTGTCTTTTCCGCCTCCTCCATCTCTTAATTGGGGTTCATACTTCCCCTGAAGGCATTTCCATGGATCCTCAGAAGGTCGTATCCATCCTAGATTGGCCAACACCTAAGACTGTTAAGTGTTATAACTTGATGGTCGTGAAGATTATGGGGCCTCTGTCCACAAGTTCCACTCAGAAAGATACAAATAACTTCCTGAGCGATCCTTGAGGCCACAGGTTTTTTGAGTGCCGAAGAACGCCAGGAACCAGGAACACCGGTGACCCCTCGACCACTGTAAAGCAAGCAATGGGTCAGTACAATGGCAAACAATACACTGAATAGCGAGGTAACAAATATCAAGGGCCTAACCAAGGTGGGGTCTGGGGACGGGAAGAGCACAGATGAAAAATGGAGGTGTTCCGTGTGGCTGCAGAGTGTAGCAAGCAGCAGCGGGTAGGCGTAGTACTGGAAGATTGCTGTAGAATTTGGCACTGCAAAACCTGTATGTGGGTACTCCAAAAGGTAACAGAAGAGGAAATCCGAAAACAGTCCGTTAAGAGTTCCAAGGTCAAAAGCCAGCCAAGTTCGTCGAGACCAGGGGTAATCCAAAGGAATCCAAAAACACAGTTCAAAAGGTCCCGAAACAGCAGAGCAAAACAGTATCCGAGGGCTTGACAGAGGAATCCAAGAAGAACAGTTCGTAGTCTAGAATCGAGATGTGGAGACAGGAAGACGCCGAACAGTGCCTGATTGGGTCAGCTGTGAAGCACTGAATGAGCGTTCCCTCTCCGGGTTTGAAGGGGCCTACGAGTATCACATGTCCCCATCACGTGACTGATGATGTAGCACATTTCCTTGTCACATGACCCATGTTTTCAAAAACGCTGCCGTGTCTTCCTGGGGGCGTGATGAAGCAAAGAAAAAGGCCGGCGTCTCCATTGACTGTCTCCAAGACGCCAGGGCAGCTGCCAACGTTGCAATGGGTGAGTATGACCATAGCGCGTTGGATTCCCTCGTGTGTTCTTGTTGTATAGCCGCTGCCGTGCTGCTTGAGGGAGTGAGGACAAGAGGTTAGAAGGGGAAGGCAGATCAGGACCTGAGATGGAAGGCTTAGTGGCTGCACGGGTATTCGTGTGCGTAAGGTGACCAGTGGATGGTGTAACAGAGCCCCCCCCAAAGGCCCACGACCCCGTGGGCAAGCAGGAAAATCTCGATGAAACTGGGCCACCAAACGAGGGGCATGCACATCCCGGGCAGGAACCCAAGAGCGCTCCTCAGGACCGTAACCCAACCAATCCACGAGGTACTGGAACTGACCCCTGAAGAGACGAGAGCCCAGAATACCCCCAACCTCATAAACATCAGGGTCATCTAGTGACACAGGGGCAGGGTGAGAGACCAGACGCGTAGGACCAGGGCATGGTTTCAGGAGGGAAGTATGAAAAACTGGATGGACCTTCCAGGCTAAAGGAAGGGATAGGCGGTAAGCCACCGGACTCAGGACACCAGACACCCGAAAAGGACCAACAAACTTGGGAAGCAATTTGCGACAGCCAGGCAAGTGTAGATAGCGGGACGACAGCCAAACTCGGTCCCCCACACGGTAAACAGGAGCAGCAACCCGTTTCCTATCGACTGACGCTTTCATGGCCAACTGAGCTTCCTGCAGATGGGCAAGAGTCTGGGCATGAACCATGAACAAGTCGCGAACACAAGATGAGGCAGCAGGAGCACAAGAGGATGCATAATCGGGAATGGGCAATGTACGGGGGTGTTGGCCATAGAGGGAGTAGAACGGGGAAAAGCCAGTAGAGGAGTGCAAGGAGTTGTTATGGGTGAATTCAGCGAGGTGTAGCAGGTGTACCCATGATTTCTGATGTTGTAGTGAATGACAGCATAAGTATTGTTCCATGGCCTGATTTACCCTTTCCGTCTGGCCGTCGGTTTCCGGATGGTAAGCAGAGGAAAATTGTGCATCAATACCCAATAATTTAGTGAGCGTACGCTAGAAACGGGACGTGAATTGTGAACCTCTGTCAGAAACCAAGACCTTAGGGAGCCCAAACAAACAAATAATTTACTTGAAAAACAGGCTTCCCAATGTAGGTGCAGAGGGTATACCAGAACAAGGAATAAAGCAAGCCATCTTTGTGTAGGCATCTACTACAACCCACACTGTATCAAAACCCTATGAACGAGGGGGATCAGTCACTAAATCCATTGTAAGGGTATGCCAGGGTCTGGGGGAATCAGCAAGGGCTGTAAAAGACCCAAGGGGTGATCCCTACGGGACTTACACTGGGCACACACTGAGCATGTGTTGACATAGTTCTCAACGTTGCGCCGCATCGACTGCCACCAGCACCAGCGTTTAAGTAAATCCAGAGTACGCTGTTGTCCTGGGTGGCCATGGATGGCAGCATCATGAGACCATTCCATAGCTAGATTTCGAGTGTCACTAGTGGGTAAGAACAACCTGTTGTGAACAAAAGGCAGACCATCGTGATAAATGGGATCCCATTCTGCTAACTGTTGTGGATGTTGGGAAACCCATGTGCGTATGGCTGACAACAGAGGAGGCGAAGGAGTGCATAAGCATACTACATGCCCGTGGTCAAGCAACGTTTCTGGGAACACCGGAAGCGACACCCCTCCAGGAGAGCGGGATAGAGCGTCTGCTTTACCATGAGACAGACCAGGACAGTGTTTCACAACAAAGTCATAGGCTGCGAAGAATAAGTGCCAGCGAACCTGACGACTGTTGATGCATTTGAGGGATGCGAGATCTTGCAAATTCCTGTGATCAGTGAAAACCGTGACTTGGTGTTTGGCCCCCATCAAATGGTGCCTCCATACCTGAAATGCGTCTTTGATCGCCAGGAGCTCCTTTTCGGTAACTGTATAATGGGACTCAGTAGATGTAAACTTGCGTGAATGGTATGCTACAGGGTGTAAATGACCAGAGGTTGGGCAGGGTTGTGACAATACCGCTCCCAAAGCAAAGGATGATGCGTCTGCCTCGACAACGAATGGCAACTCCGAATCCAGGTGTTGTAGGACCGGAGCTGAGGTAAACGCAGATTTTAAGGACTCAAAAGCGGCCTGATGTTCGGGGGTCCAGATAAATGGAGCATGTGGACTGGTCAATTAAGTTAATGGTGCCACTATAGTAGAAAAACCAGGGATAAATCTCCGATAAAAAATTGGCAAAGCCCAGGAAAGACTGTAAGGACTTAAAGTTTACCGGAACCGACCATTCCAAAACGGCTCGTACTTTAGACTGATTCATAGTCAATCCACCCGGTGAAATGTGGAAACCCAGAAATTCTACTTCTTTGGTATGAAACGGACACTTCTCAGGCTTGGCAAATAGCGCATTCTTGCGCAAACGGGATAGGACTTCTCGGGCGTGAAGGATGTGTTAGTCTAAAGAGGAGGAAAAGATCAGAATGTCGTCCAAATAGACTACCACATAATTGTCCAGAATGTTCCCAAAAACCTCATTCATAAATCGCTGGAAGATGGCAGGGGCGTTGCACAAACCGAAGGGCATCACCAGGTATTCAAATAAACCATGTCAGGTACAAAACGCCGTCTTCCACTCATCCCCTTTGCGGACACGTATCAAGTTGTATGCTCCCCGGAGATCTAATTTGGTGTAGATGGAGGCGTGTGTTAATCTATCCAAGAGTGGAGAGATAAGAGGTATGGGGTATCTATCCTTGATAGTGATGGCGTTCACACGTCTGTAGTCTACACAGGGGTGAAGATCCCCCTCTTTCTTTGGAACGAAGAAGATAGGGAATGCAGCAGGCGAGGAGGAGGGCCGAATGTGGCCCAAACGTAATGCCTCCTGCAAGTATTCTTTCAAGGCTTTATCCTCTACTGGTGATAAAGAATAGATTCGGCCCTTGGGGATCTGAGCGTTAGGGACCAGATCTATGGGGCAATCGTAGGGTCTGTGTGGAGGTAAACTCTCTGCGGTGCCCTTGTCGAAGACTGACGAAAACTCGTGATAAACTGGAGGTATGTTGGAAAAGACAGCACCAACCATGTGCAAAGTGGAAGAGTGGTGTTCATCAGTCACAGATAGGGTCAGATGTGCTACTGCACCCAACGCTGCAGCTGGTGTATCGATTACCTCCTCTCTCTCGATAAGACAAAAAATGTTGACATACTTCGGATTCAAAACAGACCTGGCCAGTATCCCAATTGATTAGCGAGTTATGTTTCTTTAACCAAGGGATGCCAAGAATGATACCAAACTGAGGGGTGGTTATGAGGTCAAAGGCAAGTGTTTCCCTATGTGTTTCCTGGATGACTACTTCCATGGGAGCAGTCTGTTGTCGAATAGGTCCAGAAGCAAGGGAAGTCCCATCCATAGCCTGTATAGGCTCGGGAAACTCCTTGGTAACTAGTGGAAGGTTCAAGGCATAAGCCATTTGTATGTCGATAAAGCAGCCAGTGGCCCCGGAATCAATGATAATCTGAACGGGGTGCATTGTGTCAGGAGTAGGCTTTAATAAGGCGTGGACTGTGACTGGTCTAATAGGCCCAAATGCCAGAGGAGAAAAAGAGGGGGACTGTGGAGAACTCGTCCTGGCCCCCATATTCAGGGACGAGCACTCGGAAAATCCGGATTCTTTTGCTTTGGGCGGTGTGGACAATTCTTGACGTAATGTCCATTAAGTCCACAATAAAAGCAAACGTTGTCGGTTCTCCCCCTTTCCTGTTCCGTCATAGTTATAGGGCTACGTATTCCACCCACTTGCATGGTTTCGCTGGCTACATCAGGAGGAACCGACAACTGTGTACCTAAGAATCTGACTTCTGCCTTGCGCTCGGTGCGTCGAGCGTCTAACTGGAGTGTTAGGTCAACCAGATCAGAGTACTGAGTCGGAAGCGACGGCACCACTGCCAAAGCATCCTTAATGGAGCCGCTTAGACCTCTATAAAATACTACAGCCTTTTTGTTTTCGGGCCAGGATGTTTCTGCCGCTAACTGGTTGAATCTTGTTATGTATTCTACAAGGGTGCTTTTCCCCTGAGAGCGATCAAGTAATTCCAAATCTCTGGATTGAGCTTTGTGTCTGGTGTCAAAAACCTTAGACATTTCAGTCACTAGCAGGTCAAAGTCATAAAGGGCTGGATGATCATTTTCAAGTAATGGGTTGGCCCATGTGGCGGCGACGCCAGACAAATAGGAAAGCAAAAACACAGCCTTGGCAGGTGCATCAGGGAATGCTGAAGGTCTACAAAGGAAATGTAATTTACATTGATTCAGAAATGTAAGCAATTTCCTGGGGTCTCCCTGGAATCTCTCATGGGATGCTAAAGGAAAAGGAGTGGGAGCAATTACTGGTGTGATGATGGAAGGGGTGGCAGAAGGACCAGGGGTTGGAGGTGTGGGGTCCCCAAATTCAGAATCAGGAGGTAGGGGAAGGCGAGCACTCTGAAGGGAGTCAAGGCGGTGGTGTAACGCTGTGGTGGCTGCGGCCATATCGGCCCTCAAGGTAGTAACTGCTTGCAGTAGAGCGGCCACGGGGTCCCCAGCCGATGCCTCCATAATCAGAACTACCTGTCGGCTTCACAGTCTGTTATGACTTGATGGTCGTGAAGATTATGGGGCCTCTGTCCACAAGTTCCACTCAGAAAGATAGAAATAACTTCCTGAGCAATCCTTGAGGCCACAGGTTTTTTGAGTGCCGAAGAACGCCAGGAACCAGGAACACCGGTGACCCCTCGACTGCTGTAAAGCAAGCAATGGGTCAGTACAATGGAAAACAATACACTGAATAGCGAGGTAACAAATATCAAGGGGTTTACCAAGGTGGGGTCTGGGGACGAGAAGAGCACAGATGAAAAATGGAGGTGTTCCGTGTGGCTGCAGAGTGTAGCAAGCAGCAGCGGGTAGGCGTAGTACTGGAAGATTGCTGTAGAATTTGGCACTGCAAAACCTGTACGGAGAGGGTACTCCAAAAGGTAACAGAAGAGGAAATCCGAAAACAGTCCGTTAAGAGTTCCAAGGTCAAAAGCCAGCCAAGTTCATCGAAACCAGGGGTAATCCAAAGGAATCTAAAAACACAGTTCAAAAGGATCTGAAACCGCACAGCAAAACAGTATCCGAGGGCTTGACAAAGGAATCCAAGAAGAACAGTCCGTAGTCTAGAATCGAGATGTGGAGACAGGAAGATGCCGAACAGTGCCTGATTGGGTCAGCTGTGAAGCACTGAATGAGCGTTCCCTCTCCGGGTTTGAAGGGGCCTAGGAGTGTCACATGACCCCATCACGTGACTGATGATGTAGCACATTTCCTTGTCACATGACCCAAGTTTTCAAAAACGCTGCCGGGTCTTCCTGGGGGCGTGATGAAGCAAAGAAAAAGGCCAGCATTTCCGTCGACTGTCTCCAAGACGCCAGGGCAGCTGTCAACTAGTATGACCATAGCACGTTGGATGCCCTTGTGTGTTCTTGTTGTATAGCCGGTGCCATGCTGCTTGAGGGAGTGAGGACAAGAGGTTAGAAGGGGAAGGCAGATTAGCACCTGGGATGGAGGGCTGAGTGGCTGCACGGGCATTCGTGTGCGTAAGGTGACCAGTGGATGGTGTAACATTAAGGATGTCCAGAGATTTCTTGGATTGACGAACTTTTACCGGAAGTTCATTCCTAATTTTTCTCAACAGGTCTTACCCATCACTACTCTCCTTAAGAAGTCTTCTACCCCTTTCTGTTGGTCCCAGAATGCCGAAGACAGCTTTATTCATCTCAAACAATCCTTTTGCTCTGCTCCCATTCTGCGACAGCCAGATCAACATCTCCCGTTCATCTTAGAAACTGATGCTTCTGCTGCGGCCGTAGGGGCAGTTTTGCTGCAAAGACACCAGGATAAGGAACATCCGGTATCCTACTTCTCGAGGACACTGAACGCCAGCCAAAAGAACTATTCTGTCATTGAACGCGAACTGTTAGCCATGAAATTGGCTTGTCTTTAATGGCGAGATTTGCTTCAATGAGGTGAACACCCTTTTACCATCTAGACCGATCATAAAAATCTGCAGGTCTTACGACAGTTCGAATGCTACAATACCATCAGGTGAGATGGGCTCATATCTTTGCACAGTTCACCTTTAACATCACATACATACCAGGCGAACAGAACTTGGTTGCAGATGCACTTTCCCGACACAGTGATTACTCCTCCGAAACCGAACATACTAAAGAGATGATGTTCTCAAAAACCAAGAGGATTGGAGTACAATCCACCTTCCTTCAGCAAGTAAGAGAAGAGTCCGGAGGACACTTTGACGTTGAATAACATCACAAGAAGATCAACTATGACATTCAGCAAGGGGAAACTATATCTACCTACACAAACTCTAAGGAAGACCGCGTTGACTTGGTGCCATGATTCTAAGATCACAGGTCATCGAGGCAGTAAGGGTACTCTAGACTATCTTCAAAGACACTTCTACTGGCCAGGTATGAAAGAAGACACAAATCAATATGTACAGTCATGTACCACTTGCCCCCGCAACAAAGCACCGACTCAAAGACCTTTGGGATTATTGGAGCCATGTGCCATTCCTACGAGCCCCTGGAGTACCATTTCGACGGATTTTATTGTCGAATTACCCAGATCCCAAGGGTGTACCTGCATAATGGTCGTTGTGGATTCTTTTTGAAATTGGCACATTTTTCACCCTTGCCAGGGATTCCCTCAGCTACTGAGATGGCTGAGGTCTTCCTAAAGGATGTGTTCCGACTACATGGTATACCAACCAAAATTATCTCGGATCGTGGTAGCCAGTACACTTCCCGATTTTGGAAAGCCTCCTGTGAAGGGTTGGGGATAGAAAGAGCATTGACTTCAGGTTTTCATCCCCAATCCAATGGGCAAACCAAACGTCTTAACGGCACCCTTGAACTGTATCTTCGATGTTTCATAAATCAGCAACAGGATAACTGGGTCAGACTCCTACCCATGGCAGAATTCTCTTATAACAACTCCATCCATTCTACTCTTGGGATGAGTCCTTTTTTCTGCACTTATGGGTACCACCCACGTTCTGTTCTACCCCTGGCGGGCCTTTTCTCAAACGTTTCCTCCATTGATCCACCCTCAGACTCATTCATGAGGCCCACGATAAGGCCAAACAGAGTCTCCAGGAGGCTCGAGATCGCAACAAGACCCAGGCCAATAAACACCGTAGGCCTGTCCCAGGTTGGGAGGTAGGATCTCAGGTAATTCTTTCTACTAAATATTTACCCCGATGGGTACGCCCTTCCAAGCTGTCCCCTAGATTCATCGGGCCTTACAAGATCTCCCATAAGATAAACCCTGTGGCTTTTCGTCTCCAACTCCCAGTGGGTCTACAAAGAGTCCATCCAGTGTTTCCCACCTCCCAGTTAAAACCCTTCCAGGTCGATAAATGGGCACATATCTCCCAAAACACCCATTTATCCCTTGATTCTTCCAAGGAAGAATACGAGGTCGTGCAGATATGTGACTCTAGATATCGTCGGGGAAGGTTGGAATACCTTGTGCATTGGAAGGGATATCCCTGGTCAGAGAATTTGTGGGAACCCAAATCTCATATAAATGCCCCGCTTTTGTTGCGTAAGTTTCACCGGAGTAATCCGGGCAAACCTGGGGGAGTGTGCCTCAGGAGGGGGCATACTGTAACGACCTGGGGGAGATGGCGTGTGTGGAACCATTGGAAAGGAGGTACACAATTGAATGTTCCATCACATACTTTGGAACGTCGTGTGCAGGTCTAGTATTTGTTTTTCGCTTCGTGTCCGACGCCGGTAGTTATCTACCATCACTTCCGGCTCTCGGACGCATTGCAACGACCTTAGGATTTTTCCTCTTGCTGTTGCCTTCGCTCCTGTGTTCTTCCGTCCAGAGTTTTTGTCCGTGTACCTTTTTTTCCTTGCTTTTTTGCTATTTTTCCCTTGTTTTCTCCCTCCGCCTTCTTGATCGTGCAGTCTCGCTCTTTCCCGGTCCTTCCGCTTCCTTTCCCGTTCCTGCCCTCTCTTCGTTATCCCTGTCTGTTCCTTTTCCTATTTTGTTTTTCCTTTCCTGCTTTTCCCGCTTGTGCTGTTCTGCTTAACAGTGTACCGAATCTTGCCTGCCCTCGGATTGCCACCGCTCAACCCTTTGTATCGTTCTACTTACCTGTGTACCGGACCTTTGCCTGCCCTCGGATTTGGCTCAGCTCGACCCACTGGTGCTGTTTTCTTGCCTGTGTACCAGATACGGTAACTGTCCTCGGATTGCTTCTGCTCAACCTCCTTGTACCTCTTGCTTACCTGGATTACAGTACCCTTGTCTGCTCTCGAACTCCTGACTCCTCAAGGGATTTGTGCTTCGGGGTGTACCCGGGAACCTAGGACTTACCTTTGTCCACTCTTGGAGACTTTGTTGGGTTTTTTTGTGCCTCTGGCTTTTTCCCCATATCTGGCTACCACAGAGGATTGCCCACAGCCCACCTATACGGTGACACTGTGGCGTCCTTCCGTGGGCGCCCTTATCTACATAAAAAAAAGGAGAGACCCGGGTCTAAAGGGAGAAGGAAGCCGGAACCCAAGTGGAAAAGTAAAGGTGAGGAGGAAGGGGAGGGGGGAGAGATGGAGTCCTCTTTTGAAGAAGAGGATATAACAGACCAGTTTGACAGCGCTCTTCTCTTCACTTTTCTGTATCGTGGGGGCACTGACTGGGTGAGGTGAGCTTAGAATTTCATAAGTGCCTTCATAACAAACAAGTTGGTACGGCCATGGGGCTCATTTGATATCGCCAAGCATGCACATCCTTGACAAGTTCTGTCTTGAGGAGTTTGTATTCCTGAGGGTATTTCACTGCGTCTCTCTACAACTCCATTGCCTGTGCTACTCTTCTCGAAGGAGCCCTCTTGTTAATGAGACGTTGGGTGCAGTGCATGCTAAGCCTAAAGGTAGGGGGGACAAGGTATCCTCCCTGCACTGCCCCAGGCCCCGATTCATGCAGTGGGGCTGTTACCCTGCCCCCTCGGTCATCCCAGCCCCAAAGATTGGAGTAAGACAGAAAACTTGGTCACACACCACAACTTCCACCAGACTCTTCTCATAGCTTGAGTAGTATTTGGACGACGATCCCTGCTTACATTTCCCCCTGGCAGAGGCGTTGCTGGGGGTGGGGGCTAAGGGGGCTATAGCACCTGGTCTTTTGATTGTAGCCCCGGATAGAATCTCAGGAGCTACAGCCAAAAGGCTAGCTAGCCCCCAGTCCCAACAGTACCGACATCAGCATAGCCCCAGGTCTTATCCAGACCTAGGAACTCCCCTGCCCCCTGCTGTGTTATTAATTTCTGAGCCCTGCTTGCACTTCTCTTTCGGTGTCTCTTGCACTACGTGGGAGGGTGTCTGGACTACAACTCCCAAAATACAATTCACTTTGTCTTTCCCATGCTCATGAAGTCAGTTCGATCGCAGATCTCCAGCATGACAGCAGTCATTGCAGGGTTCGAGTGCTAAAAAAAAGTAAGAAAGTGGGGGAGGGTGTGGGGCACTCTGACGTATGCATTGGGATGTGACCAGTGGTCCAAGTGGGCGGGAGCAGTTGGGAGTGGTGCGCCTCTACTTTTTTTGTTACGTTTTACTGTTCCTATACTTTTATTTTAAAAAGAAATTGTTCCAGAATGACTTTGTTTTAAAATAAAGTGTAGGAAGAAGTTGAAACTTGCCCTTCAGTGCAGGGCACTGAACATTCCCCAGACACGCTTGTTTGGGGGTTTGGATTGCACGTGGGAGGGGCACAGAGATGGGGTTTGTGGGGAGCTGGGGAAGGCCAGCAGAGAACATCGTTCCACTACTTCTTTTCGTACACTTCGACCCCTGGATGTGACGTCATGGGTGGTGAACGTAAATTGAAAGAAATTTGCATATTTAATTTGAGGGTGTCTTTCTTTTTACTGTACAGAAAAGAGTCAACGGAGTGATGTACGACCCTGTGCTTAGAGATTCTTGAGATCTTGCGGCTAGGTTCCTTGTCTCTCAACTGCGAGACCTGGGTTCAAATCCCGAACACGGCTCTCTGTCAAGTGGTGGTAGAAGAACAGCGTCCACTGGCTGAAAAAAAAGTGCTCCCTCGACTTAAGCCCCGAGTCCTTGCCAAGCTTGCATTTAAAGTTCAGCTACACGGCAGAATTTCACAATGGTCTCAGATTGTCACAACTCAACATTTCCATTTTTTTTATTTGCAGTACCTTTTGTTCCTTTCCTGGGATTCGGTCAGCTGACCGAAAACAGTGACAACAGACTTACAGATCGGCCATCTTCTTGTTTCAGCAATGGCACTTCACCACACCTCCCATTCCCATAGGATAAGGATTGGAATGTTTTGAAAAGTGGGGATAATGTTTGGAGACAGAACAGATAGAGCCAAAGATAACTGGACATGAGAAGGTGAAGGGGCGGGGAACAAAAGCAAATGCCTATCTAATGCCCACACTACAGTCTAAACTTGTTCTTGTTCTTAACAAGAATTCAATGCAGGGAACAGATGCTGGAAAAACCTTATTGCTTATAAGTCAAGTGCCTCAAGAGCAGGAGCTGGTTTACAGTTGCAATTAAGCTATTACATTGCAGAAGACTGCTTAGAAAGAACATTGGTATCCCCTTAAAAGCATGGCTTCTCCCTGCACATTCAAGAACCCACCCACTCCAAAGGGAGGACTCTAGACTGGCTAGCCAGTTCTAACTGCAATATTAATGTCCACTCCAGTGCCCCCTGTTTATGGTCTGACTACCACATCATTACCTTCAACATTGAAGCAGCCCCGCGTGCCCCGACCATATTAGCTCCTGCCCTCCCCACTAGAAATAAAAGGGACATAACTAAGGAGAAACTACACCCACTGTTACTCCCATCGCTCAATGCTGCCTTATATTCCTGCACCGACTCTACATCCCTGGCTGATACCTATAATCACAGCAGTCTCACGGCCATAACTCCCATCGCCCCTATCAAACTTAGAAAGTCCAAACCACGTGCACATCTCAACTCCTGGTTTACACCACAGTTAAGAGTGCTCCGTAAAGCTAATCGTTGTGCTGAAAATCGCTGGAAAAGTCACCCCTCTGACGAACATAAAGAAGGTTTCATCCTCGCCTCCATCACCTACAAAGATGCCATTATCACGGCCAAAAAGGATTCCCTTAACAACCGTATCCTGCAAGCAGACTCAAACAAAATAAAACTCTTCAAAATGTTAAAAGAACTCGAATCTCCAGCCACCCCCCCCGACACATGCACTAAAGACAGCAATGGTGTGCCAATATTCAGTCCGCCCTTCTGAACAAAATCTCCACTTTACAATCTAAAATCAAAGACAAACAAGATAGTCTGAAGATGGAACCGTCCAACCATTCGCCCCTCTTGATTCTCCTAATATTAAACCTTTTGCCTTCTTCCCACTCACCATCGCTGAGGTAGAAGACATCATCAAGAGAATCAAACCCTTATACTGCCAAGGTGACCCGTGCTCTGCTTCAATCGTCAAGGACTCGTCTCACGACTTGGCCCCTTTCATCACGGCCTTCGTTAACTCCTCTTTTAAAACAGGCACAGTCCCTGACAACCTCAAGGACGCATGGGTGATCCCACTGCGCAAAAATCCAACCTTAGACCCTAGCATACCCACCAATTTCAGACCCATAACCACTGTTCCTGCTTAAGATTCTGGACCGTGCGGCATACCTGCAGATCCAAGACCACCTGGAATCCAATAATCTCCTCGGCCTACGGCAATCTGGATTCCGCCCCAGACATGGGACAGAAACGGCCTTGATAGATTTAAAAACCCAAATTGAGGTCCTGAAAGATAATGGAAAACTAGGAATGCTTATTCTTCTAGACCTTTCTGCGGCTTTTGATCTGGTCAATCACCAAATCCTATGCCGGCACCTCCACTCTGCTGCCCATTACTCGGACTCAGCCTCGGCTTGGATCAAATCCTTCCTGAGTAACAGATCCATGAGGGTCTTCCCACCTTCCGCTGCCCCTGCTCCAATTCACTGTGGCGTTCCCCAAGGATCTTGTGTGTCACCCACACTCTATAACGTTTTCACTAAACTGCTCTTTGATGTACTTGATGATCTGGGTGTCTCATATACCAACTATGCTGACGACACCCAGATACTCATCCCCATCACTGGCAACTAGTTGACACTAAGGCCTTGAACGACGTTTATCTGGTCATCCAGGCCTGGATGGCACAACACAAATTATGTCTCAATGACGACAAGACGGAGCTCCTCATCCTGGGCTCACCGCAACGTCTTGGCAAACTAGATCCTTCCTACCAATCATTTATCATAGATGGGAATACCATCAAAGTCTCTAAAGACACTAAAACATTAGGTTTTTACCTTGACGCCACCCTCTCCTTGTCCCGACAAACCAATGCTGTCAGATCAGCCTCAGCTTACACGTGTAAACTTATTGCAGCTTGTAGACCGTTCCTGACCACTCCGAACAGTGTCACCTTAGCTAGAACGCTCATTATGTCTAAAATTGACTATTTAGGTGCCCTCTACCTAGGGACTAGCCAAGGGAATCTGAATAAACTACAAATCACCCAGAACAATGCCATTAGGGTAGCTTTAAACATTCCCAGAAACCACCACATCTCTGAAACTAGAACTAACCTACACTGGCTACCTGTCAAGCAGAGAATTTCATTGAAAACACTTGCCCTCAAGCACAAATGCCTAGCCAACAAGCCCCCCCCCATACCTCTGCTTCCATTCCTCCACCCGACCTCAAAGAACTGCCCAGCACCAGAGCCTCTCTATTCCTAGGTTCAAACTCCAAAAAGCGGGGGGTACGAGCTTCCCTGTGCTTGCCTCCAAGCTGTGGAATTCCCTCCCTGTCACCATCAGATCTGAAGACTCATTTAACACCTTCAAGCTAAAAACGAAATCATGGCTCTTTGATCAGAACTAAGGCACTTCTGCCTCCAGGCCTTACCTGCTAACTTCTATGTAAGTTTTGTATATATTCATGTTTGCACATTCATTTGTATATAACCATGTATGTATATTACCTGTATGTATGTATATTACATGTATGTATGTATATTACCTCTATGTATATAAGCTTAAGTTGCGCCCAGATGCCCTCGGGCAGATGGTGCGCGTTACAAATAAACAAAATACAAATACAAATACAGAGCTAGCTCAAAGAGATCCCAAGGGAGTACGCTTTTAATGGGAAGGCGCAAGGAGTGAGGGGGAATGGCCATAGGGACCAGCACGTGTCCTTCCTTTGCCCCAAACTCTCTATTTTCTTTACTTCCCAAACCAATGGGCGTCCCGTGTACAGCACCACATAACTAAAAACACCACATAACTAAAAACGTACCATGCTGTGGGGTTTTCATTCATGATTATGTGAGCTTGTTTATGATCCTTTACTGCCCTCTGCTGAACAAACATATGAATTACAACTAACGCGCATGTATATTTACGAAGACACCTCTTCATCATTCGCAAGACCAACATACGATTAGCTCTATACCCGTGTAGTAAGATAAAAAGTTGTTAGGTTTGAATCTCCTAAATTGCTGTGGCGCAGGGGTCCAGCTACAAACGGGGCTGGACTGGGAACCACACGTGGCCCTGTATTTCCGAGTTGGCCCATATTACCCCGAGCAAGCGTCAGCTTCCCGCTTTAATGATGCTGTGCAGGTACCCCTCCACATCTAATGGACGTTGAATGGGCCGCTGGCAGTGCCCCTATCGCTGGAGTAATTGGTTGAGGCGCAACATATGTCTCCCTTACCGTAATCTCCATCTTAAAAAACAATGCCTATATTCATTCTTTCTCTTGTTTTTGACACAATGCACAACCCCCCCCCCTGACATTTCCCCAACTCTCTTATTATATCTATTCTGATGCTCTCTTCGTCCTCTCCTTGTAACTCTTCTTTTCTCTCCTCTGCTGTCATAACTCCCTCCCACCCGGTTGTCTCTCGCCATCCTCTTCTCACTCCTTTGCTACCCCCTTCATTCCCTCTCCCCATGCTACCTATGCCTTCATGTGCCTCCTAGCACCTCCACACCTACCCCCTCGAGTTCTTGCCCCAGCTCCCTCACCCTACACCTCTGTCTTGCCGCAACTCCACCCAGAACTGCCTTTACTCTTTCACCTGGAAATTGCCAAGCACTTCGCGTCTTTGTGGATGGTGTCGCCATGCATCCTTGGCACCTCTGAGCTGTCTTCCAGCACTCCTTTCCACCCTACCGCACTCCCTTGCTAACCTCTCTTCCTCTCCCACTCTTTCTTTCATTCATACTACGCCCCCCCTCACCATCCTGCTCCCTGCAAAATATCCTATTCTCCGATTAATTTCCCGCTCTTGTTCAAAGTTCTCCACGTCCCATTGTCCTTTTATTTCTGATGTGTCCTCGGATCTGGCCTCTCATTCCATTCTAATTTACGAACCCCGATTCGCTTTCCTTCCACTCCCACCCTCTCACTTCTCCCTTCCCTCTTTCCCTGCCGTTCTCTGAACCCTTCCCCCGTTAGTCTGGATCACAGTGGCATCCGCATCCGTGAACATGAATCCCACAGAATACTGGTGGAAATCCCACGAGATTTCAGCACAGGAAGTCATCATCCCAGCAGAAACAATAGCAACCCTGCAGTAAGGGAAACAAACAGAAAACAGCCACTGCGGGGTGATGGGAAAATACATAAGAGGCAGAGGTCTGCTCCCATCCTAAAATAGAGCAAAGCAGACTCCGAGACACTAGCCCAATCTCTGCACACGGTACACTTGCATTTACAGTACACCTAGTGCCCGCGTGTGAAGAGAAATGCAGCCCCGAGCAGCAGCAGCATGCCTGCCCGGTGGGTGCCGGCCCAAACACACACTATTGCCAGCACATTGTCATGTCTCAAACATGACAGGGACACTTCTTCATGGAAGGCTCCGAACCTGCCCCCCCCCCCCCCCGAGTTTTCCCTCTACTCTTTGTGCCTCATCACACAGGCAGGGTGGACCTCTTACTGTCAGTCACACAAAAAGTGCACGTGTGCTCACGTGGTCCGTCCGCTGCCAGCTGCATAATTCTGCAGTGTGTTCTTACTAAAATTCAGAGACTCTCCCTGTTATGTTTATCAGCACAACGTTAGTAAATAAGGCATTAAAGCCAGAAAATAGCTTAAGTTCAATTTCAGAAACTTACAAATAATTGTAATTGAATCTTCATCACAGGAGCGAGGGCCAGGGGAGTTTCTAGGTCTGGAAAAGACCCGGGGCTAAGCTGATGTCAGAACTGTTGGGACTGGGGGCTAGCTAGGCTTTTGGCTGTAGCTCCTGAGATTCTATCCGGGGCTACAACCAAAAGATCAGTGGCTATAGCCCTCTTAGCCCCCCCCTAGCAACGCCCCTGAGCGAGGCAATCATAACATTACCTGCACAAAGCCACATATGTGATTTATGGCCAGGACCAAACGCTGGGACTTTCTGTGATGCATGTATATAATATTTATTTTTTACAGGGCAGATGGGCCACTGTTGTGGCCTAAATAGATGACAGGACGCTGTAGGGTTTCTAACAGTCTTTATTGACTGACAAAAGGGAGAAAGGATCTAACGTGGCCTGATGGCGCTGGGCGCTTACTTACAGTTCATTGCAATCAAGTCCTGTGCTTTCCCAGTTGATTCACTGTGGAAAGGTTGTGCTCACCAGTGGCACGCTGTAAACTTCTAGGGCCCCCATGTAGCCTCCTGTGGCTGTGGTGTTAAGCCCTAGAAGCTGTGGTGTGAGTCCTGTGGCTCACTGCTTCTTCTCCTGTAATCAGGAGCAGCGCTCCTCTGTGACCGCTTCAGCTGGCCGAGCGCCAACTCTGAAGCGGGAATGTTTTCCCGCGGAGCGTGGGCTCGCAAGATCCCGTCTCGCAAGATCTCGCGAGAACACGCTCTCGCGATCATGTGATGTCCCCACACACCTCCTTTGCTGGGAAAAAGGATGGGTGGTCACTCCATGATGAAGTCCGCATATTTCCTGGGTTTCCTTCTCTCTCTCTGAGGCCTGCCAGGATCGGGGTATGGAGCGGGATCGATGAAGTGTCTTTGGGAAGGTGCTGGTGATTCAGGTTCTCTTTGTCCAGCTCTTTGCTGTGATTCCCTGGGTGTTGTTGGGGGGATGGGGCTTGCGAAGTCATTGTGATGGTGCGGCTCTATGGTATCTCTACTTGGGAGGTGATGGTTCTCGTATGACTCTTGGCAGACTTGATCTTCTCCAGTGTCTCCTCGTGAGTGTACAGTGTCTTCTTTCCTGCGGTACATGGCTACCCTTTCTAGATTCCATCTCCTGCCATCGCTGGTGCAGATGTGGTTTGTCCCTCTCTCCATGACTTCTATGGGACTGCTGTATCTGGAATCAGTGGAGGTGTCCTTGTGATGAAGTTGTATCTTCACCAGATCTCCTTTGTTGACTTGTGTGTGTCGAGCGGCTCGGCGCAAATCCCCCTGTGCTTTCATTGCTTCTTTGTTGCGCTGCATGCGGCACGTTATGTCATCCATGTCAACGTCTTCGTCGGCCCTCACTTGCTGGAGCCATGGTGGTACCAGTGAGGATGCTGCCCTTCTCCCTCTCAGCAGATGGAAAGGTGAAACACCTGTGATGGCGTTGGGGGTGAGACGGTGGGCCGCTACGGCTTCTTTGACTGTCTTGTATGGGTCTAGGCCCGAGGCGTGAGCCAGTTGTAGCGCCCCCTTGATGAAGCGGTTTGCCCGCTCGACTAGGCCATTTGCCTGTGGGTGGTATAGACTTGCTTTCCGCTGTTGGATGTTGTTGAGCTTGAGAAATTTTTCCATTTCTCTGGAGACTAGCTGGACACCGTTGTCCGTGACGAGTTCTTCGGGCAGGCCCTCCCGCTGGAATATGGCGGTGAGTGTTTCAATGACTGTTCCTGTGGTGATGTCTGAGGTGAAGTCAGCTTCCACCCATTTGGAAAAATAGTCGACCATCACTATCCCGTACCTGTGCTCTGGGGGCATGTTGTCCAGCGGCCCTATGAAATCCAGACCCAGTTTTCGCCACACCCCTTTGGGGACTTCGGAGGGCAGCATGGGGGCTTGCCTCACGGCTAGGCGCTTGTCGCTGTTTGAGCATTCATGGCACCTATCGACCATCTGCCGTACGTCCTGGTCCATGCCTGGCCACCAGTATGCTTTGCGTATCCTTCGTCTGGTCATGTTGCACCCTAGATGGCCCGAGTGTGCTCTGCACAGTATGACTTTGCGGATTCCGCTGGGTGGGATGATTTGATCACCTCTGAGAATGAGACCGTTCATGGCGGTGATTTCCTCGTTCACCTTCCAGTAGGGACGAAGGCCTTCGGGGATCGCCCTCTCGTTGGGCCATCCATTTCGAACCCAGGTGCTTACATGCCTTAGGGCGTAGTCCTGCTCGAACTCTTTCTGCCAGTGGCGCTCGCTCATTTCCATGTACTCGACGTTCCTCAAGTCGCCGATGGAAGCAACGACACATTCGTCTTCCAGGAATGTGGTGCCAGGGGCGCTTTGGTTCAGGAGCCTGGACATGCAGTCCGCTTGTGCGTTTTTCCAGCCCGCAATGTGTTGTATCTCATAGGTATACTCTTGGAGCTTTGCGGCGATCCTGGCCAGTCTAGGGGTGGCCGTCTTGGTGCCGCCCGGGCTCAACATGTGAATTAGGGGTTTGTGATCGGTGATCAACTTGAATCTTGTCCCCCATACGTATGATCTGAAATAGTCGACGGCCCAGGCGCATGCCAACATCTCTTTCTCTACCGTAGAGTAATTCTTCTCGGATGAGGATAATGCCTTGGATGCAAACGCCACAATTTTCTCAGTGTCGCCCTTCTTCTGGGTCAAGGTGGCCCCCAGGTCGTATGTGCTGGCGTCAGTGGTGATGCAGGTGTCCCATTCAGGATTGTATGGTTTAAGACACAGCGCGTGTAGAATCCTTTTCTTGATTTCACCGAAAGCCTCATCCTGTTCTGGGCCCCAAGAGTAAGCTGCCCCCTTCTTCAGGAGCTCCCTCATGGGAGACATGGTCTCGGAGAACCTGGGGACGAATTTGGCATAGTACTCGGCTAGGCCCAAGAATGAGCGTAGTTCCTCTTTGGACATCGGCGCCGGTGCTTCTGTAATGGCCTCCATGAGGTTCCTCTTGGGGCTTACCCCATCACTCGAGATGCAGTACCCAAGATATTCTACCTTGTTCACCCCGAAGACACACTTTTCATGGCGTAGGTGAATGCCTTCCTCCTGAAGTCTGCCAGGACTGACTTGAGTGCCTTGTCATGGGTCTCGTTGTCTTTGGCGTACACCAGGATGTCATCTTGGAAGAATGAGACATTGGTGAGTCCTTTAAGCAGGGAGTTCATCATCCTCTGGAATGCGGATGCTGCGGACGATAACCCGAAAGGCATGCGGGTGTATTGGAAGGTGCCAAAAGGTGTGATGAACGCCGTCAGGGGGCGGAAGGACTTGTGTAAAGGAATCTGGTGATAGACATCATGCATGTCCAGCTTCGAGAAAATGGCTGCCTCCTTCATCATGAGGACAATCTCATTGATGCTGGGGAGTGGGAAGCTATCCGTGATCACCTCTAAGTTCAGGCTTCTCAGGTCGATGCAGATCCTGAGGTCGTTGCTGGACTTTTTCTTTACTAATACTACCGGACTCAGCCACTCTGAGGATTCCACGGTTTCAATGGTTCCTTCTTCGACCATCTTCCGCAGGTGGGCGTCCAAAGCTGGTCTTGCGGTGGCAGGTACTGCCCTTACTTTGTGCTTGACCGGGGTGGCGTTGGGTTTCAGCCGAATCTTGTGGACAAAGTTTTTCACTTTTCCCGGTTTCTCGGAAAACAGGTTTGGAAAGATCTCCTTGTAGTTTTGCGCTGCTCCTGATGAGATCATGAGCACCTGTTCCGGAGTGCTGGGATCTAGTTTCATGCTGAGTTTGTGTTGGTCATCCCACCCCAGCACGGCTGGACCTTTGGGTGAAAAATACACTTTGGTGGTGGTAGACCTCCCTTTAAAATCGATCTGGGCTTTGATGTAGCCCAAAAGGTCGACCGTTGCCCCTCCAAACACGGTCGGTTTTTGCCTGGTTGATCTAATCTCCACTTTTTCTTGTCCCATCATCTCCTTGTACGTGTTGATGGGCAGAATGGTGAGGTCGGATCCCGAATCAGCCATGACGCGCGTTTCCATTCCGTCCACTTTAATGGTGCAGTGGGGCTTTTCTCTTCTGGCATGGGGGGCATTGACCATGACAACCATGGGTCTGTCCTGTAGTTCATCATCATCAGTTGAGGTGCAGTCACCGTCAACACGGGAAACAGTTTTCTCCCGCCACATGCATGCCGGAGCCACGTGGCCAATGCGTCCGCACTTGGAGCACTCCTTATTCCTGGCGGGGCCGTCGCGGTCGTTCGCCATGTGCTTGGAGCTGGCGCATCTGTAACATTTCGGTGCCTCCTTTTTCCTGGGACTTTTGTCTTTGGGGCCGTCGCAGGAATGCTTGTCTCTGCGACCTCTCCATTGTAGCGCCGCCATTTCGGGCACAGGCAGGTGACTTCCCGCCTCCTTGCGTCTACTGGAGGTTTCTTCCTCCGCCCTGGCAATCTGGATGGCTTTATCGAGGGTGACCTCCTTTTCTTGGATGAGTTTGTCCTGTACTTTCCTAGAGTTGGTGTGGACAACGAGCATGTCGCAGATAACCTGTTCTGCATTTTCTCCAAAGGCGCAAAGAGAAGCGAGTTCCCTCATCCTGGTGATGTAGTCATCCACGGGTTCGCTCCCTTCCTGTTTGCGAGTGTAGAATCTCAGCCTGTGAAGTACAATGTTCTCCTTATTGGTGAATCTCTTCATGATGCGACGAGTCGCTTCTTTGTAAACATCGTCGTCTTCGACGTCATTGTCGGCCCAGGTATTTCTTTAAGGCTGGCAAAGATGCGCTGACCTTCAACCCCTAACACATTTAACAGCATCGCCCTCTTCTTGATGGGGGCATATCGCGTGCCGCCCACTGCTTCCAAGTAGGTGGAGAAAAGGGGTTCCCATTGCATCCAAGGAATTGCTGGTGTTCCTGGCAAGGGGAGAAACGCAGGGGGTGGTGTGGCGCCTTGCATGGTGGGTCCGTGGGACTTCTGGTATCCTCGTCGCCAGTTATGTTGTGGCCTAAATAGATGACAGGACGCTGTAGGGTTTCTAACAGTCTTTATTGACTGACAAAAGGGAGAAAGGCTCTAACGTGGCCTGATGGCGCTGGGCGCTTACTTACAGTTCATTGCAATCAAGTCCTGTGCTTTCCCAGTTGATTCACTGTGGAAAGGTTGTGCTCACCGGTGGCACGCTGTAAACTTCTAGGGCCCCCATGTAGCCTCCTGTGGCTGTGGAGTTACGCCCTAGAAGCTGTGGTGTGAGTCCTGTGGCTCACTGCTTCTTCTCCTGTAATCAGGAGCAGCACTCCTCTGTGACCGCTTCAGCTGGCCGAGCGCCAACTCTGAAGCGGGAACGTTTTCCCGCGGAGCGTGGGCTCGCGAGATCCCGTCTCGCCGCGATCATGTGATGTCCCCACAGCCACTTGAGTTGGTAAATGCAGCGTGCAATGAATGAAGCCCTTAATCGAATAGCAGTGACAGGACAAGAACCTCTGAGCATACATTATCATGAAGACATTGCTGGACTTGCATGCCTTGTGCATTATAAAAGATACATTTGCAACGTGAGTAAGCATAGTCCAAGCTGACAGTGTGAATTTCCAGATATTCACGTGGCACCACAATCAGCTAAGGGGGTGGGGAAGGGGGGAGGGGGAGACTACGAACCAAAAGAGGCTCTGGAAATAATGTTCTCAGTGGTCCCATAGAACACATTCTCAACAAGCCCCACCCTTTCCCTATGAGAACATTTGGAAATAAAATAGGTTGTCGCACAAGAGAGGCCCAGGGCGCAGAGGCCTAGCAGGAAATCAGAGCCAGAGATCCCTATAGGCCAGGCCACCCCTGCCAGCTAATGCTCCTGGGCAGCGAAGTGAAAGGGGGTGAAGCAATGTGCCCAGGGACACACACGGATGCCGAGATTTGAGCAGTGAGAACTTAAATGCACGCTTGCCTTAGTACATCTTCGCGGATCAGGGTGGGTTACAGGGCAGTCGATGGATGTCAAAGTAAGTCTCTTGGGGGGCGACGAGGATGCGGGGAGTGGAGGGGATTCGGGAAGTGGGGGGGGGGGCTCTCCAAAAATACCGCAGATAGGCTGGGATTTGAGCGGTCATGAGACAGCCGTGAGCGTCGACTGTCTCCGACACGTCTTCTATTGCAGCCAAAGGGCACCGAGTGGAGGAAAGGAACGGGCAAAGAATACAGGGGGCTAGGTCAGTGTCAGAAGGAAGGTACAAACGTGCGTGTGCCCACTATACAAGAGCGAAGTGTAACCACCGAAATGGCACATAACACACTGTGATGCCAGTGTGTGGCACAACTTGCATGTATAGGTCTCCTGTCACGTAGGAGGTGCTCGTCCAATCGGTTTTTTTCTTTGCATTCTGGGACATGTAGTCCTAGTGGGAAATGTAAAACTGCAAGTACCAGAATGCAAAAACAGGGCTGGGTGAGTATCTCCGAAAGGGCCTGGGGCATGTTGGCATGTAAGTGTAGCAGCCAGCTGCTGTCATTTCTCGGGGTGAACACATTCATGGGCGAGAGAAAATTGCAGGGAGGTGTGAACGTGGCAACACCTACCTGGCAGAGAGGGCACTTTGCACCTTCGAGGCGCTTAGCACGCGGGCACCCACAGACTCCCACTTCCCAACCGAGGGACTCCGACAGTATCACCTTTTTAGCCTGTAAAGAAATATCATTGTTGCAGTGAAGTGCGGTGCACACAGGCCTGCGGCCAGACGCCTCTTCCCAACCAGGAAGCGCTTGGAGGAAGCCCCTGCACATCTATGTGCAGTGCAGCAGGCGTTCCTCTCGCAGTTGAGCACCCTTTGTGTGATGCTGTGTCACGCGCCGGCAAGCCAGAGCCGATGGAACATACAAAACGTCGGTACCACCCAGAAGCACCACTCGGCGCACTTCATGTTTGAATGATGATTCCGCCCTGTGCTCGATGTTTTCCCTGTAACATATATTGATTTCCTTGATAGATCTAGATGCCTGGTGATAACATGTATCGCGGAACTGTTGCGGATGCAGCGCGCACACCTGAGTTTACGCGCGCGCACTCATATTTGCCACTTAATCATTCCACCAAGTGAAGAAACGGTGACTCGAGCCGACCGCCTTAGAACTTTCACCCGACTCACAATATAACACCAGCAAGTGGCAATGCAACGATATCTAGCAAACCCCTTTTAACTGAAACCAATATCGACACGTTATTCTAGAGTACTGACTGAATATCAAGGCCCTGGTGGGTGTGAAGTTCCCCCTTGCAGGTGCAGGCGGCGGGAGAGATGAACGGTGGCACAGCTCGGGGAAAGCGGTCCAGCAGCAAAGGACACAACACGCCTGTGTTCTCTTATGCCCGGAACTGCCTGTCCTCCGTCAGTGCGGGTCCTTTATTTGCAATATGTCTCATGTCATCGTGCATGCGGGACGTGAGGCGGATCTAACATTCCTCTTTTTTTCCAACAAAACACAACTAAACACAAACACATAACCACATCAAACAACATCCCTAACTCTGCAGTGCAAATCTAGTCCGGCACAGTTACACGCTCTCCACCTTGTCATTTCACCACTCATAGTATCTTACCCTCTCTGGAGAATTCGGGGCTGCCCTTAGGTTATACCTGCTGGGCCGCTGCTGGGATGCTGTCTCGGGGCTATGTCCTCCTCTGGCTCACCTCCATCTTCTGGATACGCCTCCTCAGATCCTTCTGGTTGCTCCTCCGGCTCTCCACTTGGTGTCGCTTCTCCCTCGCCTCGGTGACTCGAACCGTGTGGTGGCAGCTCTACATCCGCCTGGGAGTGTCTGTCTCCGTCAGTCCACATTCGCTGGGGTACCCTCTTAAACCAAGAAGCATTCCTGGCAATCGTCTGTTGTTCTTGTGCCGCTGTCACCATCGTTCCTTCCGTTCGGGTCACTTTGTAGGTTTTCGCTGCTCCAAAACGTGATCGCTGACTTTGTGTCTCGACCTTCTTGCATGTCTCCTGTCACTAATGTATTTGTTTGCTGCAACTCTCCTTCATTGGGTGCCGTCACTGTCAAAAGGGTCTAGTCCCCTGCTCGGGTGGTGTATTATGGTTGATTTTACCAAAGTACCATACATGAGGTCCGCTGGGGGTATGTTGGTGGAGCTGTGGGGTGTCACCCGGTAATTCCGTAGGAATCGGTATAGATCCACTCTCCAGGGGCTGTTTTGAGCCCTGGATATGCATAACACTTTGTTGATTGTTCGCTTGAATCTTTCCACAACACCATTCACCTGTGGCCACCGGGGCATGATGTGGTGATGTTTGATGTGCAAATCATCCAGGTATTTCCTCCGTCCCCTGGAATCGTGGTCCATTGTCGGTCCTGATGCGTCTTCGCAGGCCCTGTGTTGTGAACATCTCCGAGTGCAGGTATTATGGTCTCCGCTGCTGTCGAGGATATGATCGCCACTTCTGGGTATCGTGAGTGGTCGTCAATAGCCACCAGCAGATATGATCCTTCCTGCACTGTACAGAAGTCAATGCTGATGGCGTACCACCTTGATGACCCACCCTCTGCCGACTGTATTGGCTCAGGGTTTGGAGGTGCTCCTGTGATTTGGCAAGGGTGGCAGGATGTAATAACCTGCTCAACCTTGGTGTCCATGTGAGGAAACCACACCTGGTGTCATGTTCTGGCCTTTGTCCTGACCATTCCCTGGCAGCATCATGTGCCAGCGCCACGATTCTGTCCTGCAGGCTGCTGGTTATTACTATGCAGGCTCCCCTCAGGATCAGCCATTCGATGGTGACGGACAATTCCTGTCGTACTGGGTATTTGACAGTAATGAAGTCTCTGGCCGCTGGCTTGCGGTTATGTACGTGGCAGAGGAATGATTTCCAATCACTGGATATGATAGTGTTCTTCACTATGTCACAGCAAGTGTTATTGTTCGTGGCCTTCACAATATCTTTGATGCCGACCGCCTTGGGCTTCATGGTGTGTATGATTTGACATATGTGTTCCTCTGTTTCCTCTGCATCACTCACTTCCCCCAGGGTCGCGGCCCTCGGGTGCCTGGATAGGAAATCTGCCGGATTGTCTGTGCCCGCTTGGTAGGCCAACTCGAACTCATACTGCTGAAGGTGGAGCAGCCACTTCCCAATTCCGGCCGAAGGGTGTGCTGATGACACTGTGAAGATCTGGATGAGTGGCTTGTGATCTGTGTAGACCCTAAACTTCCGTCCATAGAAGTAAATGTGGAAATGGCAGCAGCCTCAGAGCACTACTGTGGCTTCCTTTTCTATGTGCAAGTATCACTTTTCAGTGGGCATGAGGGCTTCAGAGGCATATGCGATTAGCTTTGTTTCGCCTGTCCGTGATTGCTGGACCAGGATGGCCCAAAAGCCAACGGGGCTCGCACTGACATATAGTTCAGTCGTCAACATTGGTTTGTAATATACCATTGTTGTTTCCGATGACAGAGACGTCTTGATTGGCTCAAACCCCTCCTGGCATTCAGAGCTCCAGTTCTATTTGGTGTTCGACCTGGTGAGCTCCCTGAGCAGCTCGGCATGGTTGCCAGGTTGGGAATTAACAGACTGCAATAAGTTGCCATCCCCAAGAAACTGCGTACTTCCATGGGTGTTGATGGGGGGAGGCCTCCTTTATGTCTGCCACCTTTTGTGGGTCGGCTGAAAACGTACCCCGAAAAATATTATCTCTTATTTCAGGAACTCGCAATTGTCCAAGTGGATGGTTAGGCCTGCAGTCTCCAGCCTGCTAAACACCATCGCGAGGCGACGCATGTACTCCTGCCTGTCGCTGGCGTGAATGAGGATGTCATCACTGACGTTCAGCACTCCCGGGATCCCTTGGATCACTTCCTGAATGGCTTGCTGGAACACCTCTGCCGCTGAGGAGATGCCAAAGCTCAGTATCTTGTACCGCAGCAGACCCATGTGGGTGGAGAAGGTCGTAATATACCTTGAGTCACAGTGTAATTTCAACTGTTGTTATCCAGCATGGAGGTCAATTTATGAGAAAACCTTCGACCCTGTGAGGTCCGTAATTATCTTATCTAACGTGGGACTGATGTGTTGTTCCGTTTTGATTGCTGCATTCGGTAGGTGCATTTTAAAGTAAATCATTATTTCCCCCGGTTGCTTCAGTTTCTTCGTCACCACCATAGGCGAAACCCAGGGTGTTGGTCCTGTGACTTGTTCAATAATGCCAGCCTTTTCAAGTTTGTGTAACTCCTTTGTGAACAGGTCTCTCATATGAAATGGAGTTCTACTATGGCGTACCTGCTGGGGCTTTACAGTCTCGTCGATGTGAAGTTTTAGGAGCTTGCCTTTCAAACATCCGATGCCGTTGAGGATGCCCAGGTGCGTCTCTAGGGGGTCGGTGACGTCTGTTCAGTCTGTGACGTCGCAGGTGAACCAGATCAGTCCCACGTCTTCCGCTGCATCCCCACTAAGCAGGCATTCGATTGCAGTGTTGATGACATAAATCTTTGATTTGATGACTGTCTCGCCTCTGCTTAGTTCCGTTCTGAAGCGTCCTTCCACTGGTAGTGGCATCTTGCTTCCGTAGGTGAACAGGAGTGTTTCAGTTGACCTGAAGTCAGGTCGAGGACATAGTGTCCTGAACATTGTCGATGGCATGACATTTACCGATTCTCCAGTGTCCATCATCATGAGTTTCCCTGGGCCCTGTATGGACACAAGGTAGTCGTGTCTTATTTCTCGGCTCTGGGCTTCTGTGAGCAAGTGCTGAGATCAGATGGACCTTGCTCCTCCTCCTCGTTCTCCCAGTCCCCACATCTGTCAATGTGTTGCCATTGTCATCTCCAGACTCGTCTGTCGACGAGTTGTTGTTGCCCGCTATGTGACGCATATCCGCATGCTTCTTTTTCTTGAAGACCGGTTTATCTTGTTGCGGTTGTGGATGTTGATGCTGCCCTGAGGATCTGCATACACGTCCAGAGTGGTCCTTCCGGCCACATACCTCACACGTGGTTCCCTGCGCTGGGCAGTTTTTCCTTCTGTGGAATGCCCCAACTCACCATCCGCACTCAGTAGGCCGTGGGATCCTCGGATTGCCACTGCTGTGAATTGTTCGCCTCATTGTAGTCTTTCCTTGGTGCTTGGCGGTTGGATATCTGTGCTATCACCAATGTGGTTGGCGCCAGTTGGAGCTTCTCTAGCGTGGTTCCCATGTGTGCCGCTCTCGCATTTGAGAGCTCTCTTTGTCGTCCATATTAAAGGATCCAGACTAGGGTGATGCCTTTTTGGGCCAACACCATTCTGCCCAGTTTCTTGGAGTGCATGCCGTTGATGATTTGGTGCCTTATTTCCTTTTCGACTTTGTCGAATTCACACAAGAGTGCTAGTTTCCTACGCCTTGTGTGGTAAGCGTCCAGTGTTTCATCCTCCATCTGTACTGTGGTGCAAAAATTGAAGGTTTCGTAGTCCGGATTTAACTGTGGCATGAAATGTGCTGTAAGGGCGTCTTTGACCAGTTGGTATAGGTCCGCACCATCGTCAATGACCAGCGTGTTGAAAATGCGCAGGACATCATCACCCATGTTGAGCAGAAGGTTTGACCTCATCTTTCTGGGTGTTGTAATGTCCTTGCAGTCCAAAGCATCCAGCGGTGCCCCACTGATGATGGATCAGTGTAGAGGTCGAAAAGGCCCTAATGCAGCTGTGGCACCACCATGAGGTCAAGGGGATGGCGATGGTGGCATCAGTGATGCGGCTATCCTTACCGGTGTGCCGGATCTGGGCGTGGAAAGGCCAGTTGCCATGTTGCCCTGGTGCCATGTTCACCCCCTTGTATCTGTGGGTAGCAATGGCTTCCTCCTCACCTTTGTTTTCCGGTCTGTTGGTGTGGCACCATGGACTACTCTGCTCCCAGGTGTTTCCTTGGGAGGTGCAGTGTCTTCCTCTATGCTGCTTGATAATGATGCACTGTATTTCGTTGTGCAGATGCTTGAATTTGAAAAAAAAAAGAAATCTTTTTTTTTGGGTGGGGGATGTTACCCCTACCGTGTTTTCCCAAAATTCGCCTGTGTTGTGGACGTGTGGACTGATTTATGCCTGGAATCAGCTGTGCACATCTTCCGCTCCGTTATCTTGTCACGAGTGTGAAGTTCCGCCGTGCCGATGCAGCCGGCGCAGAGAGGAACGTGTAGGGCCTGCATTGGTGGCCCGGCAGGGGGAAAGCCAGAACAGACATAGGACAGGACACGCCGGTGCTCTCTCATGCCCAGAACGTCTGCCTTCCGGCAGGGCAGGCCCTTTTTTGCAGTACGCCTCACGTCCTGCATGCACGTGGGTAAAAGAGTGCGCTGCCACCATTCTTTTCTTGGAGTGGCTCGACACGCCACGGGCAGCAGCTGACATTTACTTCATACACAGCTGAGCTTTTGCATGTAGATAGCCCAAAAAAAAAAAAAAACATACATTTAGTAATTGCACCTGAAATCAGTGAAGTGGCCGCAGTCGGAGGTGTGAGCCCGCCCATACACCGGGCAGAAAAGAAATGCAGCAGCCAGTGTGATAGCGACCCACCAGGTCATAATTTATGTGTCCTTCCCGAAAGCAAGAAAAGTGTCCTTATGCCCCAGGAGTACTGGGGAAAGTCCAGGTGGGCCAGTCCAGCATTGGCTACAAAGCAGACAAAACTTAGTAGGTTTCCATCAGTGGTGCAAAGGCCATTGAGCAGACCAGACTTTGAAGGGTTAGCGCCCCCTTTACATATTTAACTAGTATGATGTCTTTCACCCCTACTTACTGACTCTGCATCTAAGGGTGCCATGCTGCCACGGCTCACCTAAAGCTTCTCCCAAACTACAGAGCGATCGGGGCAAGAATTCCCTTCACTCCTCCCCTCCCCTTCCATTCCATTCCATTCCCTTCCCCGTTAGCTCATTAGTTAGCCTTGCTAAAGCAGGATAAAACATCTTAGAACCTGCTATCCTACAATCGACTGGGATGAGGGTATTTTTAGATATACATCCCCTACTCCCATATACCATCTGCTACTGTAGCATGGGTGCAGGGAGCAGGCTTAGCCAGGGGGTTGCACTGCCTGTAGGAAGGCCTTTGAGATCTTCCAAGGGGTAGACCAGGGGATCCGTAAGACTTTAGCAAGAGGTGGCCAAGGATCGCACCGGTACACATACATTCAAGCACTACGCACACTCAAGTTGGGTACTGAACGCAAGAAATCTACATGCCTCAAGAAAATAGCCTGTGTTTGAACATGTTAGAGGACTCTCTTTTGCAGTCAGAGGAAATATCGATGGATGTGGAATTGCCGAGCACAAGCAGAGGCCTCAATACGATTGAGGGATTCTTGGACCGCCTGAATGCACGAGTCAAGGACCAGGGTTGGGAACCTGCAGTGGGAATTATGAGAAAAGATCAGGGAGCAGGAAATAAGACTGGGAGTGGGGCTGGTGCCAGAAGACGTTATTCAGAGATTGGCGAGTAAAGCAATTGGTCAGGGTTGAGCCAGGAGATGCAGGGATCCACGAAAATCAAGACCAAATCAAGCAGGGATGAGGGGGGGAGCAGGACGGCACGGAAGGTGCTGGAAGACTAATTGGCTGCAGCCAGGGCTTTCATTAGTCATAAGGAAGAGGGCAATGCAGGAAGAGGTGCGGCAAACGTGGCACCAGTCGCAGGACCAGAAGAAGCCGTAAAGGAACAGGGTAGAGGGCAGGGAATGAAGATGGGTATAATGGCACCACCTAGAATGGAACATTGGGGCACAAGAAAGAGTAGGAATGCAGAAAATGGAAAGGGGACACCAGTGTGACCAAATCAAGCATTGAGCATAAACAGTAATCATGGGAAGGATACAGGGGACACAGCAGGGGACGTCATGTGGCCGAGGGGGGCGGCTCAAGGAAGGGTTGGTAGGGGAACGGGGAACAGGAAGGGTGGGGGCCAAAGGCACAGTAGCAGAAGGTCGTTCTCTGGCCCTGGGGAGCCAGGGCCCATCACCCATATGGGTGGAAAGGGTATTAGTATGGCTGCGACAATACCCCTCTCGTAAAAGAACCGGACACCTTAGGGGTTTCGTGATGGGGATTTAAAATCCCATATAGGAGCCCCATTGTGGAACGATGGGCACTGAATACAAAATCGGTGCGGGATCGTGCAGAAGTGGTAACGGAAAAGCTAAAATAATTGCTAAATCTGGGGATGATAGCCAGCCCGTATGCAACAAGACCAGTGACGATTCACAGATGCGCCAGGGAGATGGGGGCTTGGGGCGATATAAGGGAATGCATAGCACAGGCCGGCATGGCCTAGCTAGTGGCACAGGAAGGGTTGGAGAAAAAACAAAAGTTTTAGAACGTTTCCCTGTGGTGGCAACACTTCACATTTGGAGTCCAGTACTCGCAAACAGACGAATGACCATATTGTCAGATAACATGGGGGTAGTGCAAGTGCAGGTGATTAACTATCAGCCAGCACAATGTCCGATAACAATCAGGCTGATTCGTCACTTAATGTGGGCGGGGGTGCAGCTGAACACTGAGACGCATGTCAGGGTTACAGAACACAGCCACTGACGCACTTTCTCGTTTACAGATCGAGAGTTTCATATGGGCATGATGTAATGCCGACGAGGCAATGACACGATTTGACAAGCGGCTCAGGCCATTGGTGGAATGGAGTGGACAAAAGGGCGAAGGATTTAGTAGAACAGACGCTGCCGGAAGGGACATGGGACAAGGAAGAAGTACAGGCGATGTATCAACTTGTTTTGGCGATATATCTGGTACTAGGGCAGAGTATGGGCACTAAGATCAAGCGTTTGGTGCTCTGGGCAAAGGACTCTATGAAATCAAACACTTGGCTAGTGAAGCTCTTGGCAGCAATTTTCTGAGAAGTTAGAGTAGAGTGTAGAGGAGACCCAACAAAGTGTTTGACAGTCAGGATCTCGTTTCAAGGTTTGAACAGGAGTAGGACACTGAGCCTAGAAGACAGATTGCCAATAGACTTCAGGGTACGAAGGCAGCTGATTGTACAATTGGGCAGGATTTGCAAATCACTATATGAGGGCAGGCTATTCAGTGCAGCCTTCAGCACAGCTTTCCTTGGGGCATTTAGAATCGGCGAACCAATTGCCAGCTCCAGAGCAGACACCAGTGGCAGGGCCTTAGCAAGGACGGATACGGCAATGTATAGGATGCATGTGAGTATTCCCATCAGGCGGTCAAAAACTGACCAGGATGGGAGTGGACGGGAAGGGACATTGGGAGTGCTAGGTGAAGAAGATTACTGACCAGTTCACGCAGCAGGGGTGTACATGTTAGTCAGACCGGCAGTCCATGAATATTTATTCTTACATCAGTACATGACACCTTTGACACAGTATCAATTTAGGAGGGTGCTGGCAATGTCATTAGCTAAAACAGGTGAAGAACAGGAGAGACACAGGCCACATTCCTTTAGAAGAGGGGCAGCAACCACAACCTATGAAGAATGGCTTGGGGAGAGGAGAAGAATGGCTTGGGGAGAGGAGAAGAATGGCTTGGGGAGAGGAAAAGAATGTCTTGGGGAGAGGAAAAGAATGGCTTGGGGAGAGGAAAAGAATGGCTTGGGCAGAGGAGAAGAATGGCTTGGGTAGAGGAGAAGAATGGCTTGGGGAGGTGGACGCCGTACCGATTCCAGAGCTATATTCAGACGGGGGCTACCCTAGGGGGCAGGGAAAAAGGTTATAGTACAAGGGATAAGTTACAGCGGGGGAGGAGGAGAGGGGTTGGAAGATTAGATAAACAGGTGCGGTGGAGGGTTCAAGGTAGGAAATGCTACTTCACAGAAGGAGTCGGGGGTTAAGGGGGGGCGGAATCATGGGGGATACGTGAGAATGAAAACAATTTGTGGAAAAATGCAGACTTGACAATAAAATGCAAAACTAAATTCATACTTTCGCGTCATTCTCAGGACGAAAGGAAGCACGCGAGCAGCACGGGGCATATGACAGGTGAAGTGGAGCAAGGAAATGGGGCTTGTGGAGACATAGGTCGGGGACGGGATGGGGGAATGAGATGGAGCGAGCTTTATGGCCTGGTAATGGGGGAAGTGGCAAGGTGGTGGAGGCCGCACGTTCTTGCAATTCACCTGGGAAAGGGTAGATGCTTGTTACTACAACTAATGCGAGGCACACTGATAGATTTAAGTCGTAGCCTAGGGGCCAGAGAAAGTGTGGTCCGAATGGATTCCAAGACAGGAATGGAAGGGGGCCCATTCACAGAGCAGTGGAGGAATCTCTGAGGCGTTTGAATGCAGGCATGGGGACATTCTTGAGAGGCAGGGCTTCAGTTGGGGCAGGCACACATTAATCGCACTAAGAATGCCAGGGTAATTTGCCCCGTACATTGTTCATCTGCCCGAGGGGGGATGGCCTTAGTGAGAATGAATATCAGGGACACGTTGAAAGGGTATGGGTGCAAACGAGAATGAGAAAAGATGGAAGTCTCCCAGCGGCACCTACGCAGGGAGGAAGGGCAGCAGGGAGAACTACGAAGAAGAGAGTGGAAAGCGGCAAGCGAACTGGAAAGCCATGCAATCGGGAGAGGGGTGCAGGGCAGTGGGTAGCCGCCCAGGAAAGAAAAGCATAAAAAATAAACAGTTGTACAATTACTGGCTGGGTGACTGTATCAATGGCACACCCGGTGCAGGGGGCATAGAGGCTGGGTGCAAAGGGAAGGGGGGTCTGGGTCGGAGAACACGACGGTGAAGTTACCTGGTGTTGCATAGTGCCCCTCCTGGGAGCATGGTAGCTCCCAGAATGTTGTCATGGGTCACGTGGCTGTAGCCACGTGACCAACATAATAAAAGCACTGAGCCGCTTCCGGCTCGGCAGTCGCACCATGCATTGACTCCGGTGTGGTTCTTGCTGTGCGCCTGCCTGGCGCAACACCGCGTGGTGCAGGCCCAAGGACCGGGCCCACCACGAGGCCGGCGCCCCTGCTGGGCAACGCCGACCACCACCGTCTGAGTGCCATGTGACCATGGCGTTTGGGGACGACCCTGGCCTGGGTGCCCACAGAGCCGGGGCCGTCGTGTGCTGGGTGCCCCCAGCTCTGTGTGGGCTCCAGTGACCTGGAGCGCCGTGGGATGATCCCCACGGCACCATCCGCGGTGTGATCACCGCACAGCAGTACCCGTCAGGTGACCCCGACATGAGTATGGGGGCTGCCCGGTGACCCGGAGCAGCCCAACACCTGGTGTATCCAAAGAGAAGTGCTGTAACAGCCAAAATAATCCAGCAGTCGTAGGGAAGGGCGTGGGAGGGGGCGTACACCACCCCAGGGCACAAGGTCTGAGGGAGGCATGGGGTGTAAGCAGCCAGTGCTGGGCGAACCAAAGGGGGGGTGGGTCTTGCCTTTGCAAGCGAGTAAAGGGAAGGCTGGCTAAAGTAAAGATTACCATGGGAGCGGCAGGAAATGAGGAAGGGGGACACGGGGAAGGGCGGGTAGGGGGTACGCACCAGAGGGGGAGTGGCAGACGGTAAGCAATACAAAGAGATGGGGGTCGGCCAAGCCAGCAGGGTACAAGAACGAGGGACAACATAGCTGGGCGATGTCAGTAAGGCACGCAGGGCCAGGCAGGGAGGCCAGTGCTAAGTGCATGACCCAGTGCCCCAATAAATACCAGCCCAGCGTAGCTTCTTCGGCTGGGATCATCAATACGAGTCACCTGTAAGATAACGTTCCCCTAATAAAGCAGCTGCAGCAGTTTGATCAACCATCACAACTGTGTGGCTGCGGAATTATTGGGGATGGGGGGGGAGTGAGGGGTGGTGGCAAGAAGGGAAAAATCAGGAAGGGAGGGGGTCGGGACAGCCAAGTATGGGTGTTACCACTAAGCTAGAGGGCCATGCCACCCTAGGAAGGCCTTGGAGGTCCTCCCAACTAGTGGGGAACACCCACCTGACAGGAGACCCATGACCCGAAAGGGAATGGCAGCGCGGGACACACAAGGACGGAGGGCATGTGAAGGGGGCAGAGTTTGGAAGCAGCCAGGTGTGGGTGTGACAGTCTAGGGAAGAAGAGTTGGCTGGGATCACGGGCCAGATAAAAAAAAGAGCAAACAGGGGGTAGCTCTCTTTGTTCCAGATTCGCAAATAACGAGAGCATGCACCCGCACGCCCACACCTTTAGTTTAAGGATAGTCTGGGGGATCAGTTCGGAAATTACATGTAATGTTATGATATTCTGTTTGATACTTTGTTTCAGAGGCACCTCAGCAGAGTTACATGGTGTATCCAAACAGAAAAAGTGCTGTAACGGCCAAAAGGGTCCAGCAGTCGTAGGGGTGTGGAAGGTGTGCACGAGGTCTGGGGGAGGCATGGGGCGCAAGTGACCAATGCTGGGCCAACCAAATGGGGGAGTTTTCCCTTTGCAAGCGGGTGAAGGCAAGGCTGGCTACACTAAAGGTTAACATAGGGTAAGCGGGACATAGGGGAACGGAGGGGGGATCGGCCACCAGAGGTCGGCAAAGCCAGCTGGGTACAAGAACGAGGGAAGACATAGCTGGACGATGCCAGCAAGGAAAGCGGGGCCAGACAGGGAGGCCAGTGCTACCTGGATGACCACACAGTGCACCAATGGATACCAGTTCAGCATAGTTCCTGCGTCTAGGATCGTCAATACGGATCACCTGTAAGATAACTCTTGTCTAATAAAGCAGCAGTTGATAATCCACCAAAAGTGCGTGGCTGTGGAATTATTAGGTTATTGTAGGGGATGGTGGGAAGAAGGGAAAAATCAGGAAGGGAGGGGCGAGCAGCCAAGTGTGGGGTTGTCACCACTAAGGACTCCCCGCTGCAGTGGGGGTACCGCGTGTTAAGACATCTGCAGTAGTTTGTGCACCATGTTTTGAAACGCAGTTATTTTGGTCACTGGAGGTTATTCTGCTGCCCCATTCCACCAAAAAACTCCACCGCTCACCCTATATGCCTGCTGTAGCAGTCCAGGGGAAGGAAGAAGTACGTGGCGCCTCTGTAGTGGATTTCCATCATTTCTCAAACTGGGCCAACAAAGAGGGTAGAAAATGTTGAACATGTGCAGCTTAGGACTGTCATGTAGAGCAGCGGCTGCCGAAGAGTGGCACACAAGGCACGCAAGACTGCAGCAGCAAAACGTATGAAGGCAACAGCCCTTGCTTACACGAGAAAGACTACAGCGGCTCTCCACATCTCCTGCTGCACCACTAACAAGTGTAAGTAGTGCATCCCTCTCCCTCTCCTTTGCCCACATTGATCTATTGAGGACTGACTGAGGCGTGTAGCCGAGGAGGATCCATGTAGAAAGCCTAGTTAGCTCCGTTATTTGATAGAGTTAATCACAACAGTGTGAACCTCCTTCCCGACTTGTCACTGTTAATCGGGGTGTGCCCAGAGCCGACACTAGAAATTGCAGGGCCCTGGGCAGCAATTGGTGTGTAAGCACAATCTGCAATTCAGGATCTTGAACACCTCTCTTCCCAGATGTAAGTGGTAGAAATATTGGTCCTCATTCTGAGTGTGGCAGTCTGGAAACATGGGTGCTGGTAAGCTTACCGGCACCCTTGTTTCCGGACCGCCACACTATGAGTCGGTCTGCAGGGGCCATAGCGCCTGGCAGGTCTGACCCCGCAAGGTGCATCAGCCCGGTAAGCAGAGTTGTCACGGAAGCACTAGCACTGTTGCCAACGGTGCCGATGCTACCGTCTCCCCACTCCAATTGCGAATTACCGAATCTGCCGCCTGACTTCCCGCTCCGCCGGGACTTGTAATGTTCCGGTGGCACCGGGAAGTCAGTCAGCAGAGTCAGTGTTTCGGGGTCAGCGGCAACTAGCCTGTGGCACCAATGGGTTACCACTGACCTCGTAACGAGGCCCATTGTTTGTAAAGGACTTGAAAGTTAACTGCTGTTTTTGCAGCCGTTTCCTAATTGTTTTTATTTTTATTGTGTATATATTAGGCCGTATTGCCCAAGCTAGAATTACTCTTACTTCAGAAGCTACAGATAAGGATTATTTTGGCTGTCTACAGAAAAACTCCAAGCAAGTTCCCAGGATGTCAGATCAGGGCAGGGACTGGCCCCAGGGCAGTCCGGGCCGGTTGCGTATATGGCAGGATTGCCTAATAGTGCGATAGAGCCGATTTACCTGGAAGGCCTTGAGGCAGGGAAGTAAGCAATTTTTCAGGTCTTCAAATGCTAACCAAATAGAGCTCAAGTCCTAAAAAAAAGTTGGTGGGGCTCCATAATATATGCATAGGCGCTGAGTACATGGGGTTAGAGGGCTTAATTGCACCCGCTCTCCTTGCCATACTCACCTAAGTCACTGGCTGTGGCAGGATTTCTATTTCCTCTCCTGCTAGATTCAGGCTTGGTGACGTGTTAGCATGCATCGTGCAAAATTCCGTATAGTAGACTGCTGCAAAGACAGAGCAGCAAGCTAGGTGACCTGTTGAGATGTGATATGTTTAGACCTCCCTGTAAATCATGTGGCTTTTTTCCAATTCCTGCTGCAGAATGTGCTGTAAAATGTGGTATTTCGACTGGGGGATGGGTACAGCTCCTTCTCGTCTCTCAGTGTAGGAATCTTTGCACCCTGTAGCGAAAACTAAAAGCGGACACCCATTAATATATGCGCAGTAAGCGAACATATCTTAAAGTCAAATATGCAAATGTAGCTAAATTATCCTTTACCCTTAGAAGAAAGTGCACAAGACAATTGCGTTCCCAAAAAATGTATCAACCTGGAAAAATGATCTGAGAGAGAAGAATTTCAAATAAATATGCTAGTAAACTATAAAAGGTGTCCACCTTTATGATGTTGCTCGAGTCCATGGTCATTCACTCTTTCATTTTTTTGTCATTATCCTTGCGCGGACGATACACAGATTCTTGTTAGTCTCGATCTCTCCCTCCAACCCACAGCTAAGCCTTGTCACTCTTGCCTTCCTTCTGTCCATACTTGGATGAGCAATAACTGTCTTCACCCTAATGGTGACAAGACTAAGGTTCTGGTGGTCGGCCCTGCTACTTCGGCCAACCTCTGGACTTCTGCTTTTTGCCCTTCCGTTCTTGGCCCGCTACCTAAGCCTGCCACAGATATGAAGAATCCTGGAGTTAAGCTTTCTGCCTCAGTCTCCCTCGAGGCTCAAGTTAGCTTGTCTGTCAGCTGTTCACCATTAGTTAAAGAGTCACTGTAAACTCCTTCCTTACTTGCCGGCTCATTTGTGTCCTCTTGTGGTTTCTACTATGGTGTTAGGGTCCATTTGTTATACCGTAAAAGTAATCACATAGCCCGAATTATATGAATAGTATGTTGGCCATAACCGAATCGCATCATGTGATAAACTTTGCAAACCAAGAAACCTGAATGTGACCATAGGGAGTCCATTTTGTAAATGCCGGCCATTTTGTTTTCTTTTTAGTAAAACGCTTTGCAAAGTATATTATATGCTTTAGACTCACACACAGTGCGAGGCCACAGTTTGAATTCTGAAATACTAACATAGGCAGGAATGTAGATCCATGCAGAAATACATTATTTTCCCTGTCAGTGAGGCCTTGAAGCTGTGCAGAAGCCGTGCCTAATCAGTAGTCGAGGTGCTGGTTTGTCTTGCAAGCACTGTTGTAAAAGGCAGTTAAACATGAATTATATGCAACTAACAGTGCTCGTTCACGAATAATGGTATTTCTGCCTCAGAACTGTCTGACCCTTAGCTCATGAGCCGCGGCAAACAGATAACGTTGTATGGAATGTTTCTCTGCTAAGAACAAGATATCCTTTCTGCTCCATGTTCCTCATAACAGAAAAGTATCTCTGCAGCCTTTGCTAGACTAACTAATGTTTAAACTAAATGTAGACGTGTCATGAACTGTCAATTACCAAACCTTAGCCTGAATGACATGTATAAGGGCGGGACGTACCGCATTAACAAATGATGATGTATTATGTATATATATATGACTGCTTGAGCGCTGCCCGCTTTCTCTCGCATCTCACGGTGTCTGGGAACACACGTCGTGAGGCATTGAGACCCAGTCGGCCGACTGAAATACTTTGAATAAAACCAGACTTGTTTGGAAATTGAACTTCATGACTGATGCGTCATTGGGTATATGGTTATTGTGCCTTATTTCCATATATGGGCTAACATAGATGGCGCCCGAATAGGGACCCTCTTTGTGATGCTCCATCACATACGTTGAAGGCAGTGACGAGGTCGAGAATGAAGGTGTCAGACCGGGATCGGAAAGGTGTTTGCGGTGCCCCTGCAGAAGTGATTGGAGACTCCTCCGCAGATCTGTACACAACCGATCTGTGATCGACGAGTGCCGGCCAGAGAGCATCGTGGCTTGGATCCTGGAAGCGAAGCAAATTGAGCCAGACATGCGGTCATGACGATTCTTGGTTGCGCCTGTATACAGGTGAATTGAGTCCTGAGAGACTAATTGGTTGAACAGGTGAGTCGTGCCCTGATTTTTAAATGTCTGATATTGGTCGAGAGTTGCACTTGCAAGTTCAAACGGCCAGGTTAAGAAAAGGGTAAACGTTAACCATGCCTGGGAAATTGTCTTCTTGTCTAGTGAGTTTATTTCACTGCGGTAGACAATCTTTGGAAACTTGCCAGGTCGCGCCACCCGAGGGGTCACCGGCTCCTGATATGTACATAAAATACGGAATAGGGGCAATATTGTTTAATGCGGTTTGGCATAGGCAGAACAGACGTGTTTTTATTTTTATTGTGTATATATTAGGCCGTATTGCCCAAGCTAGAATTACTCTTACTTCAGAAGCTACAGATAAGGATTATTTTGGCTGTCTACAGAAAAACTCCAAGCAAGTTCCCAGGATGACAGATCAGGGCAGGGACTGGCCCCAGGGCAGTCAGGGTCGGTTGCGTATATGGCAGGATTGCCTAATAGTGCGATAGAGCCGATTTACCTGGAAGGCCTTGAGGCAGGGAAGTAAGCAATTTTTCAGGTCTTCAAATGCTAACCAAATAGAGCTCAAGTCCTAAAAAAAAGTTGGTGGGGCTCCATAATATATGCATAGGCGCTGACTACATGGGGTTAGAGGGCTTAATTGCACCCGCTCTCCTTGCCATACTCACCTAAGTCACTGGCTGTGGCAGGATTTCTGTTTCCTCTCCTGCTAGGTTTAGGCTTGGTGACGTGTTAGCATGCATCGTGCAAAATTCCGTATAGTAGAATGCTGCAAAGACAGAGCAGCAAGCTAGGTGACCTGTTGAGATGTGATATGTTTAGACCTCCCTGTAAATCATGTAGCTTTTTTCCAATTCCTGCTGCAGAATGTGCTGTAAAATGTGGTATTTCGACTGGGGGATGGGTACAGCTCCTTCTCGTCTCTCAGTGTAGGAATCTTTGCATCCTGTAGCGAAAACTAAAAGCGGACACCCATTAATATATGCGCAGTAAGCGAACATATCTTAAAGTCAAATATGCAAATGTAGCTAAATTAACCTTTACCCTTAGAAGAAAGTGCACAAGACAATTGCGTTCCCAAAAAATGTATCAACCTGGAAAAATGATCTGAGAGAGAAGAATTTCAAATAAATATGCTAGTAAACTATAAAAGATGTCCACCTTTATGATGTTGCTCGAGTCCCTGGTCATTCACTCTTTCATTTTTTTGTCATCCTTGCGCGGACGATACACAGATTCTTGTTAGTCTCGATCCCTCCCTCCAACCCACAGCTGAGCCTTGTCACTCTTGCCTTCCTTCTGTCCATACTTGGATGAGCAATAACCGTCTTCACCCTAATGGTGACAAGACTAAGGTTCTGGTGGTCGGCCCTGCTACTTCGGCCAACCTCTGGACTTCTGCTTTTTGCCCTTCCGTTCTTGGCCCGCTACCTAAGCCTGCCACAGATATGAAGAATCCTGGAGTTAAGCTTTCTGCCTCACTCTCCCTCGAGGCTCAAGTTAGCTTGTCTGTCAGCTGTTCACCATTAGTTAAAGAGTCACTGTAAACTCCTTCCTTACTTGCCGGCTCATTTGTGTCCTCTTGTGGTTTCTACTATGGTGTCAGGGTCCATTTGTTATACCGTAAAAGTAATCACATAGCCCGAATTATATGAATAGTATGTTGGCCATAACCGAATCGCATCATGTGATAAACTTTGCAAACCAAGAAACCTGAATGTGACCATAGGGAGTCCATTTTGTAAATGCCGGCCATTTTGTTTTCTTTTTAGTAAAACGCTTTGCAAAGTATATTATATGCTTTAGACTCACACACAGTGCAAGGCCACAGTTTGAATTCTGAAATACTAACATAGGCAGGAATGTAGATCCATGCAGAAATACATTATTTTCCCTGTCAGTGAGGCCTTGAAGCTGTGCAGAAGCCGTGCCTAATCAGTAGTCTAGGTGCTGGTTTGTCTTGCAAGCACTGTTGTAAAAGGCAGTTAAACATGAATTATATGCAACTAACAGTGCTCCTTCACGAATAATGGTATTTCTGCCTCAGAACTGTCTGACCCTTAGCTCATGAGCCGCGGCAAACAGATAACGTTGTATGGAATGTTTCTCTGCTAAGAACAAGATATCCTTTTCTGCTCCATGTTCCTCATAACAGAAAAGTATCTCTGCAGCCTTTGCTAGACTAACTAATGTTTAAACTAAATGTAGACGTGTCATGAACTGTCAATTACCAAACCTTAGCCTGAATGACATGTATAAGGGCGGGAAGTACCGCATTAACAAATGATGATGTATTATGTATTTATATATGACTGCTTGAGCGCTGCCCGCTTTCTCTCGCATCTCACGGTGTCTGGTAACACACGCCGTGAGGCATTGAGACCCAGTCGGCCGACTGAAATACTTTGAATAAAACCAGACTTGTTTGGAAATTGAACTTCATGACTGATGCGTCATTGGGTATATGGTTATTGTGCCTTATTTCCATATATGGGCTAACATAGATGGCGCCCGAATAGGGACCCTCTTTGTGATGCTCCATCACATACGTTGAAGGCAGTGACGAGGTCGAGAATGAAGGTGTCAGACCGGGATCGGAAAGGTGTTTGCGGTGCCCCTGCAGAAGTGATTGGAGACTCCTCCGCAGATCTGTACACAACCGATCTGTGATCGACGAGTGCCGGCCAGAGAGCATCGTGGCTTGGATCCTGGAAGCGAAGCAAATTGAGCCAGACATGCGGTCATGACGATTCTTGGTTGCGCCTGTATACAGGTGAATTGAGTCCTGAGAGACTAATTGGTTGAACAGGTGAGTCGTGCCCTGATTTTTAAACGTCTGATATTGGTCGAGAGTTGCACTTGCAAGTTCAAACGGCCAGGTTAAGAAAAGGGTAAACGTTAACCATGCCTGGGAAATTGTCTTCTTGTCTAGTGAGTTTATTTCACTGCGGTAGACAATCTTTGGAAACTTGCCAGGTCGCACCATCCGAGGGGTCACCGGCTCCTGATATGTACATAAAATACGGAATAGGGGCAATATTGTTTAATGCGGTATGTCATAGGCAGAACAGACGTGTATCAGACCTTCAGTGGCCGAATAATGGGAGTTTTGAATTAGCGCGTATAGAACATTTAGAATCTGTTTTGCTACGGAAAAAGGCCAGACCTGCAGCGTTTGGCGTTGTAAGAGACTGGAGGAAGCAAGCGAATTTGCGCTTGAAAAGTAGAGAAAAACATGCACGTAGACATAAATCAAACATAGAAAAAGCGCTAGAGCATGATCAGCAGAAGCATATAGAAGCTATTAGGAACATGGATAGGGCCTTCCAATTAGACGTACAGAAAATATATCTTTCACAAGATTTGTATACATCTGATGAACTGATAAATAAGATACTGAATGAGCTAAGGAATTAACATTTAAGCACTGACCCAGTTGCACCGCCTTCTTATGTATCCCCTCCTGTTGCTATTGCTATTCCCACGATCCCATTTGCACCTGCAGTAGCCGTTCCATCTGCACCCGTGACATCATTTCCTCCACCTCCTTCAGAGCATGAGTTATATGCTTTAGCTGGTAGCTCTGCATCAATGGGGCCTGGAAAAGGAAGTGTTAGACTGACTCAAAATATGATTAGCAAGGAACGGAAAGACGAACTGAAACAGTGGGCTGAGACCTATATTGATGATAGCGATGAAGTGGCGGTGCAAAGTTCCATATGTGATCATAGAGGCCTTGGCGAACAACAGGTATTGTTAGAATGTATGGGAGATTATCTTGTTAAAATATGGAGTGAGTTGACTAGTATAGTGGTACCGCAAGAGTTGCATGATTTGATTGTCCTTTCCAATATACAAGATAATGCGGCAAAAGTACGAGAACATGTAGGGCGAATATTTGTGTTCAAGCGCGAACTTGATCGATTGTATAAAGAGATAATGAGTAAAAGTAAACCGCATATGTCATATGTTCAGTAACGGTTTCTCCCGCCGTTGAAACCCGTCAGTGAAGAGATGCGAATTTGTACGTGCTCAGATGATTACGGATGCCGCCATTTTCCCGATTGAAGTGCATGATACGTTTAGTCAGTATACACCAGAGATGCAGAGAAAGTTGTTACAAGTTATGGTGGAGTATTTGCAGGATGAATGTATGAAGAAAAAGGTGTGTTGTCCTGCTGATTTAATGATGATTTATAAAAGAGCATTTTAGCCTGACACTGGAACAACTGCTTTTTCTCTTGATTTGGCTTTGCTGCTTAATAGACAAACAGAGGTAGAATCCCCTACTTTGCAATTATCCATTAGGGAGGTGTCTCCCACGTTTGTCCCGAAAGTAGAGGTTGCTGCTGATGGAGCGATTCCAGCGCGAACGATAGAAGCCCATTATATCGCACAGTTTGTACATGTTCCCTTTTCTAGGCAAGAAGTGAATACAATAAAGCAGACCATTCCTGGCATTAGAAAAAGTCTGGTGGGATTCTATAAGGAAATTGAATCAGTTTTAAATTTGTCTGTTTATACGCTAAGTGACATTGATTTATTGTTCCCTGTGATTCTTCCTGCAGACATATGGAAACAGATTAGAAGTATAAATGATGCGCCGATGTTAGGCGATACATTGGAGAACCTGATTAGAACTGATGGCGAAAGAAAGGTGGGGGAGAAGCCTCGGCAAGTAATTTTGACTTTGCCTTTTTTACGGATAGTAGAGAAATTAAAAACCTTAGTGCCTGAGAAGAGAATAGTTTGGGATAAATTGATGCTTGCTTACAAGGCAAATTGGAAGGAGCGACAGATTATTTCAACCGATTTGAAGATGTATTTGCAGACTTTAGTGGTCAAGATCTAAGTACTGAACCTGGTAAGAGATTGTTTGTTCATAAGTTTGTGCGAGGATTGTTACCGAAAATTCAAACATTAATAATGACATTCGAAAGTGCAAGGCAAGCAAAATCACAAAGCGAAGCATTGCATATGGCCCAATATTATGAGAATTGAGTAAATTCAGAGAAGGATAAGGAAATAAAGGAAAAAGGAGATTTGAAAACCAGAGTGTTATTGCAACATGTAGCAAACAATAATAGAGGTGGTGGAAACACACCATCTAGAGTTCCATTTGCCTTAACATCCAACATGCAAGGGGGTCCAATAGGTATAAATCAATGTGCCTATTGTAGACAAGAAGGCCATTGGCGAGCACAATGCCCGCACTTGCAGAATAGAAATGGGACTATTTTGAGAAGACCATTTAGAGGACGGCCAAGAATAGCAGGTCCGAATAGAAACCAGTTGAAGCAACAATTTCAGGATAATCAGGTTAATCAAAATCAACAACGGAACACCATGAATGGTGGAAATGTTTTTGATTATCCCTCCAATGCATACTACTCTGGAGACTTTACATCTGATGATGTACTGTTCCGTTAGGCCAGCCTGACACAGGGGTTGGAACCAGTGCCTATTCCCGTTGACCAGAAAGGGCCATACGTAGAAATGAAGGTTGGGAATAGGAAGCACATTTTTTAGTGGACACAGGTGCACAAAAATGTTCGATTGATCATCAGCAGGTTCCAAACATACCACTGTCAGGGCACAAGAATGTCTCAGTAGGGTTCTCAGTTACACCAGTAATTAGTCCAGTTTCACAACCAGTGCCAATTACACTAGGACCATTTACTGAATCATACCCGTTTCTATTGACGACAAATTGCAGCGAAAATTTGTTGGGATTGAACCTATTGAGGTTCTCAGGAGAACAATGAATTACTGCATTCAACTTTTTCAATAGGTTCAATCCCAACAAATTTTCACTGCAATTTGTCGGGATTGAACCTATTGAAAAAGTTGAATGCAGTAATTCATTGTTCTCCTGATGGAGTATACTTGACGATTTCGCCACAAAAAACTCCTGTATCACAATTTGTATCCATGCCGTTGCCGCCTGAATTGTGTGAAGTACCAGCTTGTATATGGGCAGTGAACAATAATGATGTTGGATGTTTGAAAGTAGAACCAGTAAAAATTGTTTTGAAGGAATTACATCACCGCGTATTCCACAATACAAAATTTCGAGTGAAGGTGAAAAGGCATTGAAATCTATTGTCTGATTTAATTGCTGGAAATGTAATTGAAGACATTTCTGGTAGTGTTTGCAATAGCCCGATTCTTCCAGTTTACAAGAAAGGAGGTAATGCTATTCCTTACCGTATTATAATTGATTTACGCGCCGTTAACAAAGTAATTGATCCCCAATTCTCGTTAGTCCCCGATGTAACCACAATATTGACTATGATTCCTGCTTTCGGCATCACACTTCAGTGTGATTGATTTGAAGAACGCGTTCTGCAGTATTCCCGTACATCCAGACAGTAGATATTTGTTTGCTTTTACATTAGGAGGGCGCTCATCTACATTTACCCCTATTCTACAAGGCTACACTGAAAGTCAGAGTATTTATAGTAGAGTATTAAAAGAACACTGGATATGCTTGAATTACTATCAGGATGTATATTGTTACAATATATTGATGACCTACTTATAGCAGCAGACTCAGAGGACATTTGTAAAAAAGGAACTGTCACACTATTGACACATTTGGCGGCACAAGGTCACAAGGCATCATAGAAGAAATTTCAGTATTGTCGAGAGGAGGTGGCCTGTCTCGGATACCTCCTACCGAAGGAGGGAAGAAGATTGACACCAGAACGAGTGGAGAGCATCTCTGATATGCCTATTCCAAACATGCAGAAAGAAGTCATGGCTTTAATTGGCATGGCTTCATATTGTAGGCAGTGGATAGCTAATTTCTCAATGATTGTAAAACTGATAGTGGCATTGACAAGGAAGGATGTTACCTTACTTTTGCCATGGAACATGGAGTGTCAAGAAGCTTTTGACCTGCTCAGAGCTGCATTATGCTCAGCTCCAGTTTTGGGCACGCCAAATTATGAGAACGGTTTTATGTTATTTTGTGCATGAAAAGGATGGATGTGCTTTGGCTGTTTTGACTCAGGAACACGGGGGCAGAAATAGACCATGCGGTCTTCCACGGCGGTCTTCCACGGTGAATCCTGTTGCATGTGCTTTGCCATGTTGTTTGCAAGCTTTTGTTGCAGCTGCAGCGTCAGTAAAACAAACCGAGGGGATAGTTTTAGGTCACGCTTTAACCATGATGGTACCCCATTCAGTAGACGTTCTTTTAACTAGAACGCAAACGCAACATCTCACATCCGCCCGACTAACGAGATATGAAATTGTCCTATTTGCACTTAATATTCAAATTAAGAGATGTTGCGCTTTAAATCCGGCTGAGTTATTGCCCCCTCCCAGTGAAAAAGGGAGTGAGAAGCGAGTATCACATGATTGCTTAATCACTACTGAGTAAGAGACAAACGGAAGAATTGATTTAACTGATACCCCCTTGAAAGAGTCTGATGGAGAACTGTTTTGTGACGGTTCTTGTTTTAAATTACTGAATGGCACATCTACTGCTTCTTATGCCATTACTACACTGAAAACTATTGTAGAGTGCAAACGAATCCCATATAACTCAGCACGAGCTGCGGAAATAATAGCATTAGCTAGAGCCTGTGAAATGTCTGCAAACCCTAGTGTAAAAATTTATACTGACAGCCAGTATGCTTTCGGCGTGGGCCACAATTTTGTCCGACTATGGCCTGAAAGGGGCTTCCTGATGTCACATGGAACTAAGATTTAACATGGCACTTTGATAGTGAAACTGTTGTCAGCACTTGCACTTCCTAAGCGGTTAGCAATAATGAAATGTGATGCACATAAGAAAACAACGTGTAATGTGGGAAAGGGAAACACATTTGCTGACCGAATTGCCATTGATTTACAAAAATGTATGTCGAAACAGCAGAAAAAGTGTCCTGCATGATAGAGGGCAGAATTGAGACAGTCAGAGAGATACAAACAGAAGCCACTACAGAGGAAATAAAACAATGGTCCGAGGGTCCAGCAGAATTAGATCTCGAGGGTTGTTTGGTGGACAAAGAGAATAATAGATGGTTGTTGCCAAATGTATATGTTATGACAATGGTTACGATGGCCCACAGTCCAACATACATATGTGTGAAAAAAATGTCACAGCACCTCGGATCTGTATGGTGTAATGGAAACATAAAGAAAACTGCAGAGAGATTGGTTCAGAATTGCATGACTTGTTTACAACATAACATTGGAAAAGGAACAGCGACACCAGTAGGAAGTTTTGGTCCTCCCCTCTATGCCTTTTGAAGTCATCCATTTTGACTTCATAGAAATGGAAAGATGCCAGAACTATAAATATGTCCTCATAGTGGTGTGCGCATTTAGCAAATGGGTGGAGGCCTATCACCTGAAAGATTGTTCAGCCATGTCAACAGCGAAATCCAAGTTAAAAGAATATTTTCCCAGATTTGGGCTGCCCCGTGTTATATGGTCCAACAATGGCCTGCATTTTATAGCGGCCGTGATATTACAAATGTATGCAGGTCTCCGAAGAGATAAGCGATTCCATTCAGCCAGACACTCGATGAGTGCCGGTTTGGTAGAACGCCAAAACGGTATTTTGAAAAACAAGTTAGCGAAAATTTGCGCCAAAAGCAATTTGAAATGGCCATATGCATTACCACTAGCTTTGCTATGTATGCGTACATCTGTGCAGGCAAGGACTGGCCTCTTCCCATATCAAATAATAATGGGGTGACTAGCGAATGTCTGGAATGTGCCATGTCCAGAAAGATTGAGGGAAGTTAAATATCTATTACTCATTGACTATTGTAAACAGTTGACTCAGAACTTGCATTTGATTCATCAGCAGGTGCAGGAGCCTCTTCCTGTCAGGTATATAAGCCCAGGACATTGTCTGCAACCGGGAGACTGGACATTGGTTAAGAACTTTGAAAGAAAATCTTGGCTTGCACCGCGCTGGAAGGGGCCCTATCAGGTGTTGCTGGCTACACAGACTGCGGTCCGAGTGAATGGTCGAAAGCATTGGATCCACGCAACACACACGAAAAGAATCCCGTTTCATTTGCCACATGAAAAAGAGATCGATAATCTTGACGTCGAAAGTAAGACAGCTGTGATCGATCACAAAGACATCGCCGAATTTCAGCCAGAAGTCCTTCCTAAACCTGAGAAAGGGCCTGGGGAGATTGCAACAAAAATTGAAAGATCAGTATTACCTCAACATTGTTCGACTGCTGCCTCATCATCACGAATTGCATCACCGACTGGCACCGTCTTTGCATATGCTGCAAACAACGACAGTCCATTCATTGATCATACCGTACCTGGAGCTGTAAGGTACAACCTACGTTCACAAAATCGGAAGTAATCAGCAGCTTTTGTTTTGCCTTTGTTTCCAGCTCACGGATAGAGCTTTGAACGGAGGCCTAGGGAAAGGGATCGTATGAGCTTTATCGGATGAGAGCTCTGACACGTGGTTTCCTGGTGCCATCATTGAAAGTGAATGCCTTTGCAACCTTGCGTGGACAAGCGGGGGCAAATGGTACCGACACTATAAAATTGATACTTGCTTCTGCCTTTTTGGAGCTGTCGAGGTAAACACCAGCTTGCTGCCATCATAAGCAGGCTGAACCCCACTCGTTTGAACTTTGCTGCAAACGTGTGTTACTGTGGAGAACTTTTTCCGTCGGACACTGAGAAACTTTCTTCGATCATGCCTGTATTCGCTCCTGCTGCCACCTGTACTGATGCTGCCATTGATAGACATATAGACATTGACATTATGCCTGCATTAAGAAAGACTTGATCTACAAAGACTAACCTACTCCTGATTACCATACCCATTTGTATAGTAGTTACATTGACCCCAATGTTTTGGTACTTGGAAACTATGCATCCCTTGAACACTCTATTGCCAACTGTAAATCGTCCCACTACGTTTACCCCAGCTCATGTGCTTTCTTACACTCTTCCGTAACGAGATGTGACACACCGAAAAGGATATGACAATAACACTTTATTGCTGATTATGAATATGACCCATGCTATTTTGAATAGATCCAATTGCTGGGTTTTCTCTCATTTACCCCAGCACGGAGAAAGAGAAATGGGTTGGTATATACATCCTTTACTGCTTAATACTGCCTGTTATGCACCATTAAGAGCTTTATTTTTTTGGAAATGGAACAATAGTGTCACTGGAAACTTTGATGGAACAAATATAAATGAATTTGAAAGATTGGTAATAACCCCGCTAGGTTGTTCTGTGTTCACAAACCAAAGCAAAATGAACACTGCATCGACTAGTCCTATAGATAGACTGTCTAGGCCTTACCAGTCCCTGATTACTTTCAAAATGGCTCCGGTTGGAAACAACGATGCCATGCTTCCCTCCTATACTATTAATCACAGTCCACATTCTGTTCCATTTTGCTTGCGTAAAAAAGGTTCCCACCCGGTGGGAACATTTACTAGTTGCATGAATACTGCTGTACTTGAGCAAGAAGAGAAACCGTTATATATTGGAGGTTCTGTCTATTTTGTGTGTGGAGACCAAGATTATCCATGGTTACCTAGAATTGGGAAGGTACCTGTTATTTAGGGATACTCTTACCTGGTGTGTTCTTTGCCAAACTCATGAAATAGCAAAAATATCTACATCTCCGGCACAACAAGATGATACTCCTGGGCAAATCTTTGGGGACACAGCAAAATCATTTATACCTTTCTGGGGACAAGCAATAAACTAATGGAATAAAAGAAAACTATCCAGGGTATTAGAGAAAACAATAAATGGAACCACTGACATACTTAACAACATGACATTGGAACAAAAAGCAATTATACTAATTGCCCTTCAGAATAAAATGGTTCTTGATATTATTTTGAGTGACCGTGGAGGTGTATGCAAATTAGTGGGGTCAGCGTGCTGTGTATTTGTAAGTGACTCCTCCCCTACAATATTTGAGGCAATTAAGAAATTACATGTCCTAAATTCTGAAATTCATGTTCCCGCAGGTGGCTGGAATCTAAGCATAGGTCCATGGTCCTGGGAACTGTTACTATCCTGGGGATGGAAACTAATTGCAATTTTCATTATGATATTCGGTATCCTCATATTCTGCAAATTTCGAATGAATGTGTACAATTAGTGCAATGATTGTGAAGTCTCCTCCCAGAATGATAAATGATGGTCCAAAAGATGAGAATGAAATTATTAAGGAATTTATGGTAATCAATATTTCTGATGATGATAGTGACATGGGTAGTTCAGAAATGAACACCTGGTCTGATGAAGACGAAATGTATGGATAATGATGCTATTGGTTTAAGGTCAAAAGGAGGGTTTGTTATACCGTAAAAGTTATCACATAGCCCGAATTATATGAATAGTATGTTGGCCATACGCGAATCACATCATGGGATAAACTTCGCAAACCAAGAAACCTGAATGTGACCATAGGGAGTCCATTTTGTAAATGCCGACCATTTTGTTCTTCTTTTTAGTAAAAAACTTTGCAAAGTATATTATATGATTTAGACTCACACGCAGTGCGAGGCCACAGCTTGAACTCTGAAATACTAACGTAGGCAGGAATGTAGAGCCATGCAGAAATACATTGTTTTCCCTGTCAATGAGGCCTTGAAACTGTGCAGAAGCCGTGCCTAATCAGTAGTCCAGGTGCCGGTTTGTCTTGCAAGCACTGTTGTAAAAGGCAGTTAAACATGAATTATATGCAACTAATGGTGCTCCTTCACGAAGAATGGTATTTTTGCCACAGAACTGTCTGACCCCTAGCTCATGAGCCACGGCAAACAGATAACGTCGTATGGAATGATTCTCTGCTAAGAACAAGATATCCTTTCTGTGCCAGTGCTCCACGTTCCTCATAGCAGAAAAGTGTCTCTGCAGCCTTTGCTAGACTAACTAATGTTTAGACTAAATGTAGACGTGTCATAAACTGTCAATTACCGAACCCTAGCCTGAATGACATGTATAAGGGCTGGACATACCGCATTAACAAATGATGATGTATTATGTATATATATGACTGCTTGAGTGCTGCCCGCTCTCACTCGCATCTCACGGTGTCTGGGAACACACGTCGTGAGGTGTTGAGACCCAGTCGGCCGACTGAAATACTTTGAATAAAACCAGACTTGTTTGGAAATCGAACTTCACGACTGACGTGCCATTGGGTATATGGTTATTGTGCCTTATTTCCATATATGGGCTAACACCTTGACTATTGTAACTCTCTCCACCTGGGTCAACCTGTCTACCTTCTTCAAAGGCTACAGATCCTGCAACATTCTGGGGCCAGAGTAGCTACTGGTATGCTGTTTCATATTTCTATTTCTCTTGTTCTCGCATCTCTTCACTGGCTTCTCATGCCACAGTGTGTGAAGTTTAAGGCCCTTTGTATTTTACATCGTACCTTTTATGGCACTGGCCCAGAATTCCTGCAGGCCAAATTCTGCCCCTATGTGCACTCTCACACTTTGCCCTCGGCTACGGCTATGTGCATTTCTGTTCCTCGATTCAGACGTTCCCACCCCGGGGCTCATGCTTTTTCTGTCGCAGACGGTCTTTTATGGAACTCTATTCCTGTGTTGCTTTCTGCTATTAAAGATCATCTGTCTTTTTGGCATTCTCTCAGAACTTTATTGTTCTAGTTGTTACCCTTTTCATCAGTGGGGGGTGCGCTCTACTAGAGTTCATAGCTTAACGTATCACCTTTTAAACCCAACAATTTATAAAGAAATATTCCAAAGGAAAACAAAATCCAAAAAGGAGACATGTACTTTCATTACACCTTTCTGTGGTCTTGTGGGTATGCGCCTGCACTGGAAATATGGCAACCTGAGGTGAAATCTTAGATTTGTTTTAATGTTGGCCTCAAAACACCCAACAGGGGTTATGTCTGACCTCTAAAAAAGGTGGGTGGATGCTGTCCACACACATGTATCCTCGAAGTGTGCCCTGAAAATCAGCACAGAGTCAGAACCAGAGAAAATAACCCCTTCACTCTCCAGGACTATAACCTCTCCTGCCACATCCTGGGCAAATATTCATGACCCACTTGCCCTCTCTTCCTTTTCACTTTCACCCCCATGTTTGGCTTTCAACAATACTCTGTTTTATAAAGATAACTTGAAAAGTACACAAACAATAGTAAAGTAGTCACACAAATATATAAATCCTTATAGAAATATGCTAGGCAAAGGGGGCGCTCGAGAGCCCGAACATGATGGCGGTAGGGAGACGGAGCTCTAATGCAGATGAGCTTTGCCACCACAGAATATCCTTTCTCATCTGTGCAAAAGCTAAATGTAATGCTGGAATCTGATGGCGGAAGGTGGGGAGAGTTGAATTCCTGCAAATACGGCTTGCCAGCCGACTCTATTGCTATGATATGGGAGGTGGAAATCCTGGGAGCCTGTGAATGCGGGGACTGGGCTGGCTGACGGGCCGCAACTCCCTGTAACGGCACACACCTCCAGGCTCACGGCCTGGAGGCAATGACTCGAGTCAGATAACAGACCCGTAGGGGAGCAGAGGCACAGAGAGGAGCACTGCCACATGATGTGCTGCGGCCGGCCCGCCCCGAGAGATATCTCCAGCCAACGAGAGCAGGTACAGGTCAGCTGACCCGTACCGTCGACATCCCGGCACACCTGATCTTGGGCACAGCGGCCTTGGCACCCCTAACTGCTCGCTGAGATGCCCAAAGATGAGCGGAGGCATGGAGCGACCCGAAGACCGCACTGCAGAGGGAAGCTCGGCCAGAGCTCCAACAGGGACACCTCCCCCTGCCCTGAACGGCAGATTCGCCGTTATCTGGTGTCGTTAGCCCACCACCAACCCGGCAAAATGGTGAGCCACTGGGGGTTACTGTGGGCTGAGAGGCGGCCGACTGTAGTGGGCCTGTATAGAGGCGCAGATCGGTGGAGAGGGAGAGAGAGCCGCATATCCCCGGGCACTGGCCCTTACATAATATCACCCGAAGAGATGCATGAGGCTGCGGATCGCAATGGCCTGCACAGATTGGTTCTCCAAGCTTTACGCTCCTTGATGAAAACGCCGGTGGCATTCCCTTCCACTGACGGTGCACGTTAAGAGGCCCACTTGCATACACATCCAAGACTGCCTGCGAGTATCTGGTCAATGCCTCCTGCCTCTAAGACTGGGAACAGGCCCCTGCCAGCTACATGAGTACACCATATTTCAGGAGGTGGATAGCCGGCATAGGTTTGTGGTCCCAAGGCCGATGGATGCTGTGGTCCTCCTTTTGACACATCAAGCGGAACCGCTGCAATTATGGGGGCTAACAAACAGGAGCTTTCACAGAGTTGCCACTGTTCCCATTAAATAAACCTGCAAATCATCAGTGAAGGAGCATTGACGCCGGGACCTGGACCTGGTAAGCCGGGAGACCACTGTGGCCCAAGGGGGGGGTCCCCAACAGCCCGATAAGAGCCCATTGACACGGCGGGCCACCCACATTGATATGATAGGGGCCACTAACGCTAAGGGAACACCCTCTATAATCGCCTACGCACCTTAGAGCCAGCCTACTGGGTGAACCAAAAAAGCACAACTGTAATGGCATGGGCTTCCCTGGATCTGTACCCACCTGGCATTATATGGCTGGCCCCTGACCCCTCTCGTAACAACGCCACAGATCCAGGCACAACTAGTACACCGGTGCACCACTCTACCTGGAGACAACCCACGATGGAGGCCCAAATCCAGAGCCAGCTGCAGGCAATCCTCCGGGAGATGAAGACCAGTGGGCAGAGAACTCAAGAAACAAACAATGCCGTCCAGGACATTAAGCACGACCTCCAAGATGTCCATACACAGTGCACAGGCAGACCGGATAACCGACAACGAACAGCGCATCAGCTCGCTAGATGACAATGTTGACACAGCCACCACTGACATCGATGGTCTAATTAAGGAGGTACAGCGCTTAGGCGCAAAACTGGAGGATCAGGAAAAGTGGCCCTGAAGGAACAACCTCCTTCTGGTGGGTCTCCCTGAACACCGTGAGGGGACGGACTTGGAGGCCTATATCTATGGCTTTTTCCATGAAAAACTGCAGATTCAAGACCCAAGAAACGTCATTATAGAATGGGTGCACAGTGCCTGTGTCCCCAAGCCTGCTCCTGGCGAACCCCCATGTGTCATCGCAATGCAATTGCTAAACTTCCAACATAAACTGGCAATCCTGAAGGCATGCAGGTCCATGGGCACTATACGCGTGGAAGGGGCCCGATGCCTGGATATTCAATGACTTTTCCATTGAGTTTTCGAGATGCATGAAAGAGTTCAATCCCTTTTTTGAAGCCCTGAAAGGCACGGATTAGATATATTACCTAAAGTTCCGGGCCGTCTGGTGTATTTGCTTAGAAAAACAGTAGCACTTCTTTGATGATATGGAGTTGGCCTGGCACTTCCTAAGGCAACGCGAACTGGTCTCCACTGAATTCCCATCTGCAGAACTTGGAAACCGCCCAGATTGAGCGCATGTCACCTCGACCTTGACCGCAATGCTGGGCCCAACTACAGGGATGTTGGAAGTGGACCTTGAATGCCAACAAGAGGCACTAGTGAACTGAGTACTGCAGAACCCTGGAAATGAACCCAGGCTCTGGTTCTATTTGAAGGCCTCGAGACATCTCTAATGAGGGTGCACCATCAGGAGACCATTCCCTTCAAAGGGGGGCATACCACTTGTGCACTGCCCACTAATAGGATGTCTGAGACAACGCAATTTAGCAGAGCTGCTTCTCTCTATGACTCCAACAACATGGAGCACCGGTTTCTAGTTTATGGAAGGGATGACGCACGATGGATCACCTGTCACCCGAAGCTCATCTGCCCCAATGGCAGGTATGTGTTCTATGTTAAATGTTGAAGTGGGTTCCTTACACCACCAGTGTCCCCTGGTTGGGGGCATTGGTATGCATGGGGAACTGTGCGGGTCCTTGGACCCTCCCCGACCAGCCCCACACATGGGCTTTTGCTATTCTGTATTGGGATACAGTTTTTCGATCCCAATGTTCTAATGTCTGTTTATGGTTTGAAGTGTTTGGGTTTGTTTTAGGGTATAATCCTCCATATGTGACCCCAATGTCACCATGGGTACGGGTCAGGAATGGAAATCGGACAGTGAGCGCCTCCCAGAAACTGAGATGATCACCCTTAAATGCATTACCCTTTATATCCAAGGGCTGGGCCACCCCATAAAAAGGAAACACATGCTCAATTGCATGCAAGCTATCCAAGGAGACATCGTGTTTCTCCAAGAAACTCACCTCAACACGACAGAGTCTGAGAAGTTGGGCCGGGGTTGGGTCGGGACGGTAGTGCATTCTCTGTGTCAAGGGAAGAGGGGTGTATCCATTTAAATCCATAAGCGGGTTCCCTTCTGGGTCCTTAACACACTTGCAGATGGGGAAGGCAGATCTGTCTTAGTACAAGGTTGCATACTGCACCAAGTTATCACTCTTCTCAATATATTTGGACCCACGACTGACACACCATCCTTCTTCACGCATATCTTCACAGAGTGTGCACGATATACGAGTGCTGTGACATTAGTTGGGGGGGATTTAAATGTCACTCTGGCTCCACCACTGGACGGACAAAGCACATCCACAACCACACAATCTAACCCGCATAAACTGGCCACTCTCTAGTCCCTCCTAGAGGAGCTCCGACTTAGAGACGCCTGGTGAATCACACATGAACACCAGAGAGATTACACCTTGTATTCCAATCGGCATGGCAGCTACTCCAGGATAGATTACTGGTTTCTGTTCTCTAACGCTACCCATCAGATCTGGGAGTGCGACATATTGGCCTCCACCCTCTCGGACCTCGCGCCGGTGCTGCTGCATATTGACCTACTGGAGGTCCCTTGCACGGAGACCGCTGTGGAGTCTTAACTTGAGAGCCTTGGGATATTCAGCTTTTCTTGAGTACTTAGAGGGTGATACTTAACTGTTCTGGCAAACTAATGTGTCCTCTGAATACCCAGTACTGAAATGTTTGGACACATATAAGGCATACACATGAGGGCTATTTTGAGATGGTCCCACAAGCTAAAAGTATGGGGGAAGCGGGAAACACAACTGAGGGCTGACATACCGACCATGGAGAAGCAGCATAAATGCATGCAGGGACCTTCAGGCACAAAGGGGTGGCCTCCCGCACCCAGAAATCATTCACCAGCTGGTTGCAGCCATATTGTTCCGAGGGAGATCGGCCCTTGCAGTCTCATGGTGCTTTCACTGAGCAACAGACAGGCAGCACAAATTATCGACTCTATTAGAGACCGGGGGAACCTGCGTGAGGGAGATGAGCGTGTAAATGAGCAGTTTGCAAATTCCATGGTGCGCTATACGTGGAACCAGACCCAATAGATCCACATCGAATTTGCAAATGTCTATTGACGGTCAAGCTCCCTAAGTGGGGTGTATCCCAAATAGAGGGTCTTGCCGCTCCAATCACTGCCTCAGAGGTACTCCGAGCAATCAAGTCACTATCGGCGGGGAAGGCAACTGGCCCTGATGGACTTCCCATCAACCTCTATAAAGCATTAGCAAACTGCCCAACGCCTACTCCTGAGTCTGTGTATGCAGGAGCTGGAATCAATTGCCACCTACCATGCTCCATGCTGGCGGCTAACATTGTTGTATTCCACAAGAAAGGGTGCGACCCTGGGGTCTGTGGGTACTACTGACCCATCTCTTTGATCCACGCTGATGGGAAAATCCTGGCAAAATACTTGGCCCAGAGCATAGAAGGACTAATCCTGCTCTTTATCCATAGGGACCAAACTGGCTTCATCCATGGCAGGCATTCTGCCGACAACGTTCGCCTGGTGTTACATGTCATTGCAGGAGGGACAGACCCAGAAGAGGAAATTCAATGTTATAAGCTGAGAAGGCATTTGATAAAGTCTAATGCAACTGTTTGTTTCAAGTGGTAGACACCTATGGTTTCCCAGCTGAATACATCAAACTAGTAAGACTTCTCTACAATGTCCCGACGGCCTCAATGGTTAATAATGGTATTATATCTGCCCCCTTCTCTCTACATTCAGGTACACGGCAAGGGTGCCCATTATCCCCCCTCTTATACAAACTCATCAATGAGCTACTAGCAACAAAATTTCAGGCTGACCCTGGGTGGTTGGGAATACAACGGGGTACTGAAGAAGATTGTGTATCCCTATATGTGGACGACTTGCTAGTGTACATAAGCAACTATAAGACCTCACTCCCGAGACTATGCGAGCTGATAAAATACTTTGGTCACGAGGCAGGCTACGTCATGAATTGGATGAAATCAGAGATCCTCTCATTAAGACCGGACATCCCTTGGGATCCCAGTGGGGTGGCACCCTTCAAGCTCCAGCTTTGCTATGTTATATACCTAGGTGTGAAAATGTGCCTGTCCTGAGCAAAATACTAGGTCTACCCCGGTCCTGCTGAAAATCAAAACAGGATCTTCTCTGGTGGGAATCGCTCCCGCTGTCCCTCTCCGGAAGGATAAACACGTTCAAAATGAACCCTCTACCGAAATTGACCTATCTGGCCATGATGCTCCCCTGAAGAAAGCGTGGCTCACACTTGAAATTCTTTGGGCCTCTAAGTGGGATGGTGGACTAGTGTTACTGGGATAAAGAACATATTACGAGGCCGTGCAAGTGTGCTGGCCCAAACATTGGCTTAATACTGCAGACCTGACCAGCTGGAAAGCAACGGAACTATCCCTACTGGCGCTGCACTCGCCATCTGAGACCCTGGCTATTCCCCCAACTACTTGATGAGATTAAAAGACACCCGATAATAGGGCCGACGCTCTCACAATGGCACAGACTTCGGGTGGTGCTAAGCTCACTGATTCGGGCGACTCCAGCCTGGATCAGCATTAGAGCGCTGCTGTCACACGGGCTGGATCATAAGTTGCATCCCAGCCAAGATGTAGCGTGGCAACACGTCCGGGTGATGGACCTGTACGAGGACCATTCCCCACTTAGCTTCTCAGAAGCTAGGTGGCTGCTCAGACTGGGGTGGTCAGATTGACTCCAATATATAACAATTATCGGTGATCCGCAAACACACCACGGAACAATCTCGTACGGTTACACAAATGGCGGGCGAAATCAAACAGACAACAGCATACCCACACCTGCGCAATTTCTACACAATATGCACCCCAAATAATGTGGAGCATAATCATATTCTAGCGACTCAATGGTCCGGTGATCTAGGAACTGTGCTTGATCCAGGTAACCTATATGACTTCTTCAAAGCTATACCGGCGGTTTCGCCCAATAGCCGCAACTGAGATATCCAGGACAAACTGATCCAACAGATGTACTATACAACAAGCAAGTTATTCCGGATGGGTCTCACGCACTCTCAAGCCTGTTTGCGGGTATGTGAGGGGCTGGGCACGATGGGCCATATTCTCTGGTCCTGCCCGCAGATCGTTGCATATTGGCAAATGATACATAGACAGATCAGACACATCAACGGGGTGGCGATGAAATTGGCACCAGGTCCATTGGTATTTGGGGGGGCAGAGGGAGGATTGGCACACAGACCCCTTGCACTGCAAGATAATACACATAATGCTCTTCGGTGCTCGTAAAACACTAATCATGAACTGGAAAGCCATCAGCCCACCCCCTAAACTCATGTGGCAGACATTACTTACCAAGTTATGCTCCTTGGAACCACAGTACCTTCAAGCGCCTTAGTAGGCCTGCGCAGGCGGCACGCTTCTGGGCGCTAGCTGAACCATATATTTAAACCTTCAGTATCTAATGCAGCTATGAACCAGAAGAGGATACTGACCATCCTTGGTATACATGAGCTGGGGCAGGTGAGGGAAGTGCGCTGCCAAACAAAATCAAAGGGACCACACTAGAGAAAAATACCTCTACCCTGGGCAGCAGGTCCCCCCACTCACGTCACACTACTAACTCTATATGTGCTCTGAATATAGATGGACCGGGCCCTCTCGAGCCGGAACGTCTGTCGACTAGCATTGATAGGGGGAGAGGAGGATGCAAAAACACTGGTGGAGAACTCCAGGAGCCGCAGCTTGACCCAAGTGTGACCTACTTTTGGGAATGGTCGGAGATGGATACTTACAGCTAATGTTATATGATTGGGAAGTATCAATACAACTCTTCCCACGACACGTGTGGTACATATATGCATCTAGGGGAGGATTGGGTGGGAAGTGGGAGGGGGGGTTAGTTATTACAGCCATACAAGCGGGCATATTAACTGCTTTCCTGAAGTAGAATATCTATGGGCGGGGGAATTGTGGCTACAACTGCACTGTGAATGAACTGTCTGCCATTTCACATGCCCACCATATTTAACGGGCTGTACCAGTTTGAAATGTAATAAAAAGATTGGAAAAAAATGAAATATGCTAGTTAAAACCTTTACCATTGTGGCATTATTCCTGTCACCTTGAATGGAAGCCTACAAGTACCAGAATGTAATTTTGCAGTAGGCAAAAAATGGCCTGTGGATTTTTTACACACAAGGTAATGTTTGAAAAGGTCACCTGTTTGTGTTTCAAACCTTGACAAAGGCATGCATCATATATAATGTGGGAAAATGTTGCATTCTACCTAATAAAAACTATTTTTAGTGTGTTAAATATGAACACATACTAAGGCAGATAGTTTAAAACGGGTATGTGTAATATGTTTAATTGCCCTGGAGAAGGGCACAGATTTTAGGCAGCTGACTGGTGCATTGCATGTGCTTTCAAAATAAAAAGGTCCATTATCATCCGTTTTTAACAAGGAAAAGCCAGGGGATGCGCCGAGCGCAGGGAAGCATGTAGCATACGATGCCGTAGCCGCTACACGCAGCAGGCCACTCTTGGGGCCTATGTACCCATGCCCCTCCAACAATAGGATCCTGCTGGGGTCGGGGAGGGGGGCCCTCCTCAGACTAGCTGGCACCAGTCCCGGGAAGCAGTAAGAAAGGAGGGAACAAGGTGCGAAAAGGGGCGTATGGGGGCGAGCTAGACCATCCCCTATGTCGGGCTTATAGCTGGGATGGGCATGGGTTGTATAAAGCACACGTTAATTACCATGAGGACACCGAAATACTCCGCAATAGATGGGGTGCACCTCTCACGGGTAGCGATGGAAATCATGAGAAGGAGCATCAGGGAAGCGCAAAAAAAATAAAAAAAATAAATAGGGTTGTAAATACAGAGGTATGGTTAAAAGACGGCAGCAGGGGCATAACCTCTGATGCGCAACAGGAGCATGTTGGTGGTAGTAGGAGGAAGGATCAAAAGTAAAGGGGAAAGTAAAGTAAAAGCGAAAAAGTGAGTGAAAAATGAAAAGTGTGCAAGGTCACTGAATAGGACGGCGACGGGGGCATAACTTCTGATGCGTCAGGCGGCATGTGGAGGGCGGTGGGTGGAGGGATTAAAAGCAAACAGGGAAAGTAAAATGCGAAAAATTAGTGCAAAATGAAAAATAAAGTTGAAAATAAGCTAATATAATTTAAGTGGAAGGTTAAGGTAGTGTGCATAAGTGCCTAGGGGAGGGTAACTGATCAGAGCTAACAGGAGCACAGAGGAGGGAAGAGACAGGCACCGAACCAGCTAAAGAAGCCTACAAAGAGGTAGGTGGGGGATCTCTTCGGCGCTGTAAGCCTCCCAAAAGTCATGGCGGTGGATTAGGCAACTGACGGTAGGGGCTGGCAGGCACAAGGTAACAGGGCACAGGGGAATCCAGTTCGTCGGGAAAGGGGGAAGGGGACAAATGTACGGTGCAGCTACTTGGGGAGTTGGTAGAGGACTAGTGATTGGGTACCAGGGGGGAGTAAAGGGGGAGGAGAGTGGGGGGGAACAACTTCCAGGGGAAACGAGGAGCAGGCAATGGGGGGAAAGGGGCAAGTGCAATGGGGAATGAAGGAGAACAGAATCCTAATGGGGGAACAACAATGGGGGAGTCCTACAAGCAACAGAGAGCTAGTAGGCCTGGAGACCGGTTGGAAGGGGTTGAGGTCAGGTACCTAGGGAGGGAGGGGTGAGGAGGCGAGAGAGCGGCAGGACCCCAGGGGCGAGGAATAAGATAGGGACATGTAAGCTGTGGGCCGGTGTTATGAAGGGGTTGAGTCAAGGGGAGCAAGGGGGGTGGGGGCAGTCGACAGGGGGTGGAAAAGGTTTAAATATCTTGCACCTGGGAAAGTAGCAAAATTGGAACCGGCTGAAAATAAAGCCGGAGCCGAAAGGGGGAGTGTTCAAAGTACAAGTTAATAAAGTGAAAATGTTGACGGGGTCATGTCTGTACAAACAGAGGCTGCCCGCCATCAAGTTTGAGTTCATGCTAAGTTAAAGTGGAAAAGTAACAGCGTCAATTCCGCTCAACGGATGCTGCTCGCCACCAAAGTGGCGAGTGTTTGGGTGTGCAGCTCAGAGCAGTATAACCTGATGCTGTATTACCAAGTAACAATTAACGCAGCACCTGTAAGCTACCTCCTGCTTAATAAAGCAACTGCGGCCTGTACATCCACAACTGAGTCAGTGTCTAATTTCTGGGAGGTGTTGGTGGAGGGAATGGGAAATGTTTGGAGAGCCGCAGGGTAAACAAAGTGGAATTGGAAACCAGGTAAGCCAAATGCAGGGCCCCATGGAAGGACAGTGTGGGGTGTTGTGGCTACGTTAAGAATGTCTTGTCAAAAACCATGGTCTCTTAAATGGCTATCACTTGTAAATCGCTGTAACTTTAAATGGTCTGCTTGAAGAAATAAGTGGTAAGCAGTACTTCCAAGGCGCCCCACAGCTTCTGGTGGGCCGCTGGGAGGGGGTATTTGTCTCGAGAGCATCGCAGCAGGAGGTTGAGAGGTGACATGTTACATCACTAGGGCAAACAAAAAAGGAGACTCGTACACGTAGGCAGCACAGCACCTTTTGAAAACAACATTCCTTTATGTGCTTGAGGCAGGCTGCTGATTCCTGCGTGGCCCCGTAGACATGTCTACGGGCCCTGGTCAGCTGCACAGACTGCCCATACCTGCGGCTGACCCTGGCTACCACTCCCTTTTCACTAATTATGGGAAGGCGGGAGTTGCATTTTTCCAAACTTGAGGCTTTTGTTGGGCTTAATTCCTCGTGTTGAAGTTCTTTCTCTCTTTCCACTGTTAAGTGAAGAGGGCTGTGGAAACACCACTGGCTCCGGCTCCCTGGGTAGGGCACATAGTGAGGTGCTTAGCATGTACATGCAGAATAGTTTTGCGTTCACGCCCCTATGGCAGGCAGAAACCAGAGACTGCACACACAAGCACTATGCATTCAGCCTCCCACACAGGGGTAAACCAACCGTTGTTCTGCATGGTTTCTCACGTTCACGGGGTTCTGCGTTTCTGCCCTGGTTTGTTAGTGTTCCAACCCCCCCACCACCTCTCCAGCACCCCATTTCCCCAGGGCAAAGCAAGCCTGGCTGGGGTTGTTAGACCCCGACCTTCATTGTTAGAGGTTGAAACAGAAACCGGGGTAAGACGTGAGAGAGTAGCTCACCACCAAGGCTTGTGACCACACAGGTCGGTGAAAGCAACAGTGTGCACGATGCTGTGTTCACAGACGGAAGTGACTTCATTATGTGCCCCCCAGCGACACCGTTTGCATGTTGAGGTTGCATGTTTCATGTTCTCCACTGGGTACCAAAGCATTCTGGTTGCTGATCTCACTCGGACATGTAGGTTTCTGTCAGTAAAAGATGCTGAGCACTGTGGTATGTTTGCAGTTGCAGCCAATAATACCACAGACATGGGAACATTCTGCCACAAGGCAGCGGAATTACTTCCAGCATTTTACTGGACGTTTTCCTCAGCCTCACAGCCAAACTTGTAATTCGGAGGGACAGTAATGTGGCCGTAACAGAGTTAGCACTGCACTAACGCTGGTTTTTCACTCCACCACCAAACTCGTAATGAGGCCCATGCTCATGGGCTCTTGATCCCGGGGTTTGGTTCTGCTGCGATGTATTGTTAATCAGTAGCACACAGTGCCCTCTGTCGAAGCTTGACCTATGGATCATGCTCCCCATGTGCCTTTTACCATCTTTCTTCGAAGACACACATTGCTCCTTAGGTGGCAAAAATGAAGCTTCTGGTGGCACAGTTTAGTGAAAACCCTTTGCATCAAAGAGAGCAGGGGTCAATTGCAGCCCTGTAGGTGATGGGATCTTTTGAGGACACTGGAAAGTCTCTCCTCTGAAGAATATTCTTCTACTTCCCAAACCTCAGCCACATTGCTGAAATTGTAGGCAGGCTCTGACCCTTACCGCAGACAATGGTAATGTCCACGGCTTACTCTTACATCCCGTCCCCTTTCCTCGATACTGCATGGGCGTCCCTTCCTAGGGATGGGAGACAGAACCTTTTTCACCAGAAAAAATCTTCTTCACCTTTAAATTTAGAGACATGCGGGGGTGTCGCCCTTGGAGTATGCGCTACCCTGACTCCGCCCACCGGCGCCACTTCTCAGTCCCCTTTTCCGTATCGACGGGAATGGGACAATTTCACCAGCGCTCCTGGGTTTGGCCTTGCTGTCAAGGTTCCATTAGATGTCTCTTCGTCTGATCATAGATTGGTCCTGCATCTGATTAAACATTCCAGAATCCACAGTAGAGCGAACAGTTTTCACTCTAAAGTGGGACTCTCTTTAGCTCCTCGGAATCATGGTTCGTCTCTTTCCCCGCTCCCTTTCAGGAAACGCTATGGGTTGCCTTGGAGACACTGGCCACCTTTGCATTCACGTAGGTGTTCAGGCCTACGACACCGCGTTATGCGTGCGGTCAGCTGACTGGTATTTAAGCCCGCCCCCGCGCACGGCGGTGCTTCTGAATTTGTAATTTCCTAAGCTACGAATCTTGTTACCTTGTCTTCTAGCTCCTTGAATCCCTGGTTTTATTTGTGACTTTCCTGCCTTGTTCTTGTCATTGCCTTCGTCTTACCTTCTCATTGCCAGACCCGGAACGACCAGGGACTGCATTTGCCTCATCCCTCAAGTCTTACCCGCTCATTGCCAGACCCAGAACGGCCACAGACTGCATTCGCCTCATCCCTCAAGTCTTACCCGCTCATTGCCAGACCAGGAACGGCCACGGACTGCATTCGCCTCATCCCTCAAGTCTTACCTGCTCATTGCTAGACCCGGAACGGCCATGGACTACACTCGCCTAATCTCCCAAGTCTTACCCGCTCATTGCCAGACCCGGAACGGCCACGGACTGCATTCGCCTCATTCCTCACGTCTTACCTGATTATTGCCTACCTCGGAACGTCCACGGACTGCCTTGTCTCATTCCTCACGTCTTACCTGTTGCCAAGACCTAAGTCTCTTAGATTGCTCCAACTACAATCGGTGCTTTGTCTTCATTCTCTTAGCGCCCAAAGACTTTAAGGAACAGAAATGACTTTTGTGCATCGGCGCAAGGATCAAAGGACATTAGCGCAACGATCAAAGGACATTAGCGCAACGGCGCAAGGATCAACAGACTCTTTAGGCGTCCTCGTGCCGGCGGGAATAGGAAACAGGACATTGTGTTTCCAGGACTACCACTTCCTTCCCAAAACTACATCTGCTGTTTCTACCCAGAACACTCACTTGGTAAGCACATACAGTTTGGTTCTTCCCTTTTCTTACTCTTCTGTCCTCCTGGTAACAGTTACCTTTCTTGTTTCAGGATACTCACCAATCTAGCTTAGAACTATTCAGTCCCATTCTGATTTTCTTGCTTGTGAGTACCAATTCTTCACCTTGTTTTGAGATTACATTGCCTTAAGCCCAATGTTAATACTTGGTTAATTTTTCTTGCAGCCAGCTGTCTGAGTACCAGGGTGTACCAATATTTTCGAGCAATACTCACCTCAATCTGTCCTTTTGTACTCTTGAGGGGTATATTGTCAGAAAGACTCAATTGCATCACGACGTGTCAAGCCACCACCACTGGATTTAGTCCTTGGGCCCTAACATATTCAGCAGCCTTCAAAAATGGAAGAAGCCGCTGATCATTTAGCGGCTTTATCGAAAGTGGTGGCTGACCTCAGAGCCAATATGACAGCAGCACATGATGCTACTCAATGTTGTATCAATGAGTTATATGCTGGCTTGCAGTCAGGAGCTGGAGCACCTAGTCCTGGAGCGGATTCAGCTTCGGGAAGGGCTCAAACGAGAACTGATTCAAGTCCTGTCTACATGGCAGCCCAGTTTCCGTTGGCTCCTCCAGAAAGGTTCTTTGGGGATCCTAGGACCTTTCGAACATTCATTAATCAGTGCCGTTTGCATTTCCTGTGTAGGCCTGCCTCCTTTCCGGATGCTACTACAAAGGCGGTTTTTGATTTGTCTAACCTTGGGGGTACTGCTGCAGTATGGGCCAATCCCCTGCTGGAACAGAGTAGCCCGCTCCTGTATGATTGCGAGGCACTGATTACGGCTATGACCTGTGTTTTTGATACCAGATATAAATCACAGGCAACGGACCTGGAATTGCTTTCTTTACAACAAAAAGACAAATCTTTTTTGGAGTACTTGGCAAAATTTAACCAGCTAGTTGCAGAAACTGATTGGCCAGATGAAAAGAAAGCTGCTTTGTTCTATAAAGGTCTTTCGGAAAGTTTGAAGGACGTTCTAGCAACGGTACAAGGTTGTGCCTAGTGGTTTCCCAGAACTGGTTGATCTTGTGTTACAAATTGATGCCCGAAAGGCAGAACGAAAGGGTGTAACGCTCACCTGATTCCCACGGAGGCGCAGGTCGTGGCAGGAAGGTGTCTGTGACTCGAAAGGTGATGTGCAGGACACGATGGGCTTCCGGGGTCGAACCTCTTCGCACTGTGTGACGAACTCGTAGGGTGAGGTTTCTGCAGGTGAAAGAATATAGGGGTTAATGGTCTGGGTTGTGTAATGCCTCTCTTCCTCTCACTCCCCAGCTTCTCCGTAGAGCCCCCTGGTCAACGTGCTCACCTTAGATAGGTGAATGCTGGACTCTCCATCTGCGTCTGATGCAGGGCGCTGTTGCCAGTTCCTTCACTTGTGAAACATAGGCCTCTTGGACTCAGAGGACCGTTACCGTCGTTAACAGCACGAGCGGTGAGTTTCCAGACACCTTTTTAGTCTTTATAGTCTTTAGATGCAAGGCAGGACTTCGTATGATGCTTTTCCCCCTTTTGCTTGCAGGACTCTTGTGAAAGATGAAACAAAGCACCTGGAAATGCGTGAGTAAATGCAAGCGCTCTAGCTGTCTTTTCCCTTGCAGCGTAGTTCGGGTTGAAGAGGCACCGGAGTATTTGCAGACGTTCTATTGTGAAGAGCGCGATGAGCGTAAGTAAATACCTGTCTAATGTCTCTTCTTTTGTCTTTCAGAAGTTTGTTTGCAGCGCCGGAGTCCGCGGAATGCCCGTGAGTAATGCAATGCTTTTATCTCTGCAGGCGGCGATGCAGCGTGAAGAATTCCAGAGTTCACGGGGTGCCGGTAAGTAATGACAATGCTTTTGCCTTCACAGGCGAAAATACAGCGTGCCGAAATGACCGCAGCCGAATGATCAGGTGAGTAAGCACTGCGAGTTAAGACTGCCTTGCTAACCTGCTGTTTCTTGTCTCTGCAGGTGCTGCTGTCGACTGGATACATGAATGGTGAGTATGATTCTTGCAGATTCAGGATCGAAAGAAGAAAGGCTGGAACAGACTCTGTGAGCGTTCTGCTGCAGATGCAGAATAACGCGAAGCACGTTTCTTCTATCGGGTGTGGTTTAAATAGCCTTGGAGTGATGAGGCATCTTCCTCCACGGCCCCGCCTAGATAAGAAAAGAGTTCCAGTTTTAGAAGCTTTCCCCATGCTGAATCCAGGGAATGGAGCTGCCCCACCCAGGTAAGAAAGTAGTTCCTGTTCACAGAGGACTTCTAAGAGGCTGGTAAGTAAGCAGCATGGTCTGCTGCAGGTAAGTCCACCCAAGCATCTGCACACATATTATGAGCCCGGCGCTTCCAGTGCCGGGACCGATGATTTTGATGAGCCTGGTGCCACCGGCGCCAGGAGAAGGTCCAAAAGGTCCCCGTGGGGACCGGCTGGTGCCTAGGATTAGGGTTAGGGGCCTGCTTCCAAGGACGTTGGGCTGGTCCTGGCTCCTTGGAAGCAGTGATCATGACAGTACCCCCCCTCAAGGCCCCTCCTAAGCGTGTCTTCTCCGGGGGTTTTGGCTTGTCGGGGTGATTCAAATGGAATCTCTTGACCAGACGAGGTGCGTGGACATATTCTGAGGGCTCCCAAGACCTTTCCTGGGGACCGTATCCTTTCCAATCGACCAGATAGTATAATTTAGATCTGGAGATTTTGGAGTCTAGGATGTTCTTTACTTCGAATTCGAGTTCTCCGTCTACCAAAACGGGTTCTGGGAGTTCAGTCAATCGAGTTTCTGGTTGTACTGGTTTTAATAAGGAGACATGGAATACTGGATGTATTTTCATGTGCGTAGGCAATTCCAATTTGACTGCCACCGGATTAATTATGGTAGAGATGGTGTAGGGTCCAAGATATCTCGGGTTGAAGGTGCGGGATCCTTTTAGAGGCAGGTGCTTAGTGGATAACCAGACCTGGTCTCCTACTGGGTAGTGAGGGGCCTCCTAACGGTGTCGATCTGCTCCTTTTTTGACTTGAGCTTTAGCTCTTTGCAGATGGGCAGTGGCTTCCTTAAAAGCACGGGTAATTTCAGAGTGTAAATGATCCACAGCTGGTGTTTCGAATTCTTGGGGAGGATCCAAATTAGAGGTTTTAGGCTGATGTCCGTATAATAGGAAGAAGGGAGTCTTCCCGGTTCCAGAATGAGTCGAATTGTTGTAAGCGTATTCAGCGATCCACAGAATATCCTTCCAAGGGTTTTCAGTTTGTTGGAGCATGCAACGCAGATATTGCTCTAGAGTCTGATTAGTCCTCTCGGTTTGTCCGTCAGTTTGGGGATGGTGACTGGTTGAAAGTCTTACATCAATTTGGGCTAGACGACAGCAACTTCGCCAAAAGTGGGAGATGAATTGACTTCCCCTATCAGAGATTAAAACCGAGGGAAAACCGTGTAACCGAATGATGTTTTCTAAGAATTCTCGGGCCAATACCGAAGCCGAAGGTAGGCCCTTCAGGGGAATGAAATGAGCCATCTTGGAGAATAGATCCACGACTACTAAAATGGTATTATACCCTGAGCATGGAGGTAAATCCGTGATGAAATCCATGGACAGGGTATGCCATGGACAGGGAGGAATATCCAGAGGGTGTAAAAGGCCGGCTGGTTTCTCCTTCTGACTTTTATTCTGGGCACACACACCGCAGGAGATTACAAAGTCTCTAATATCCTTCTTCCATGATGGCCACCAGAAATGTCTTTTGATCTTTTCCATGGTTTTGGTAATGCCAGGGTGACCCTCCATCAGAGAGTCGTGATAAACAGAGATTACTTGTTTTTGTATTTTCTCACAGGGCAAGTACAATCGTCCTTGGAAATATGGTAGGTCTTGATCCACTGAGAATTCTTTTCCCCTTAATTGCCAGTCCTGCGAATCGGCCGGAGTTAGGAGTGCCTTGACTGCAGTCTTGATGTCTTCAAAGGATTGAGTGCTGACTAACCCCAAAATCCTTTTTTCTGAGATTATGGGTATTGGTTCTGGATTGGTCAAATGTTCATCTACTCCCATCCGAGAGAGGGCATCTGCTTTTCCGTTTTTACTGCCGGGTCGATAAGTGATTATAAAGTCAAACTCAGCCAGAAACAGAGCCCAGCGAAGCTGTCTGGAAGATTGAGCTTTGGCCGTCTTCAGGTATTGTAGATTGCGGTGATCAGTCATTACGGTGACTGTGTGTCTGGCTCCCAAAAGATAATGTCGCCAGGCTTTAAAGGCCGATCTGATAGCTAAAAGTTCCTTGTCTGTAATGGAATAGTTGATCTCGGGAGCCGAGAATTTGCGGGACCAAAAGGCTACAGGATGTAATTGGTGTGTGACTGGATCTCTTTGTGATAAAACTGCCCCCATAGCAAGACTAGAAGCATCTGTTTCCACGATGTAGGGGAGTTCTGGGCGAGGATGTTTCAGAACAGGTGCAGAAATGAATTTTGCTTTTAAGTCCTGAAAAGCTTGTTCTGCTTCAGTAGACCATTCAAAACGTTTGTTCTTTTTTAACAGAGCGGTGATGGGCTGGACTATCCGGGAGAATTCAGGAATGAATCTGTGGTAAAAGTTTGCGAAACCTAACATGCTTTGAACTCCTTTTACCGAGGTTGGTGATGGCCACTTGATGATTGCATCGACCTTCTTCGAATCCATATGAACCCCCTTAGGTGATAATATGAATCCCAGGAACTCAACTTCAGTTACGTTGAAAACGCATTTTTCAAGCTTGGCAAAGAGGTTATGTTGCCGCAGTCTCTCGAGAACCTTTTTAACGTGTCTCTGATGTTCCTCTTCAGATGATGAATAGACAAGGATGTCATCAATGTAGACAACAACACACACGTCTATGAGTTCTCCAAGGACATCGTTCATAAAATACTGGAAAGCGGCAGGAGCGTTACAAAGTCCAAATGGCATCACTTGATATTCGAATAACCCATACTTGGTGCGGAAGGCCGTCTTCCATTCATCGCCTTCTTTTACTCGTACCAAGTGGTAGGCTCCTCTGAGATCTAACTTTGTATATATACATGCTTCTTTGACTTGGTCCAGGAGTTCAGGGATCAAAGGTAACGGGTATCTGTTTTTAACGGTGATTTGATTTAGGGCGCGATAATCTATACAAGTTCTAAGGTCTCCTTCCTTTTTTGGAACGAAGAACAAAGCCGAGGAAGCTGGAGACTTGGAAGGACGGATAAACCCGTTAGCTAGGTATTGGTCCAGATATTGTCTGAGGTGAAGATTCTCTGGCTCGGTGAGGGCATAAATCCTACTGCAAGGAGGAGTTGTTCCGGGTATCAAGTCTATTTGACAGTCGTAAGACCTATGAGGAGGCAGGGTGTTAGCTTGATCCTTTCGAAAGACATCTTGGAATTCCTGGTAGTCGGAAGGTAATGTAGGAACCTCCGAAGAAATTGCCGCCACTGAAACTTCAGGCCGAGGATAACAAGTGGTAAAACATTCTGGAAACTGAACCGTCTTTGCTCGCTAGTCGATCTGAGGATTGTGTTTCTCTAACCAAGGGATTCCCAGAATGATCTGGAACTGAGGGGCCTTGATCACATCGAACACAATTTTCTCCCGGTGTCCATCTTGACTTACTAGCGTCACTTCTTGGGTGGCATGCGTTACTGGTCCGGAGGCTATCTCCGTGCCATCCACTGTAGTAATGACGTCCTTTACTGCCTTGGGGACAAGGGGTAGGTTCATCCTTGATGCCATTTCACGGTCCACATAATTGCCGATTGCTCCGCTGTCGATGTAAGCTTCAATTGCATGCAAACGATCCGGACGTGCTGGACTAATGAGGACCATGGGCACCACGAAATGCGAGGTCACGGGACAGATCTTAACGCTCGGCAAGAGGACCTCTACACTTGCCGTGCTAGGTCGTTTCCCTGCTCAGAACTTGTGGCACTGGTGTCTGCGGCTCCTACAGCCTTCTTAGCTGGTTTCACTGGACAGTCTCGAAGAAAGTGCCCTGAGTTCCCGCAATAGAGGCATAATTGCAGCTGTCTTCTTCTTTCCCGCTCCTTTTGGCTTAAAGGACCTTTCATCCCCCCTATTTGCATGGGTTCCACTGTGTCCGCTCCCTTAGTAGGAGTCTGTGGTTTAGAAAACACTCGGGTATCAAATTTAGAGCGATCAGCCTTCCTGTTCTGTAATCTGTTGTCCAATTGGACGACCAAGTCAATATAGTCTGAACATTCTTGTGGAGGATACACAACTTGAGCTAACACATCCTTGAACTCTCCACGCAGGCCTCTGTAGAAAAGCGTTATTCTCTTGTCCTCGGGCCATTGAGTTTCCACTATGAGTCTGTTGAATGAGGCTATATAGGTTAAGAGGTCTTGATTACCCTGTCGTAATGAAAGAAGTTCATTGTCCAAGGCCTGCCCCTGTGCATGTCTTGCAAACAGTTTCTCCATACTGGACTGGAAGGCCTGGAAATCATATAGAACCGGATCATCCTGGGTGACTAAAGGGATCGACCAATCTGCGACGCTGCCACTGAGATAAGAAAGCACGAAAGCCACTTTGGTCTGATCTGTTGGGAATGCAGCTGGTCGACATAAGAAATGTAAGCGGCACTGGTTGATGAACACTGCATATTTCTTTGGGTCACCAGAAAAACGTTCGGGCGGAGCCAAGGGCACATTACCAGGTAGATTGATTTGCACTGGATTTACAGATGGTGCAGAAGGATAACTTCCTCCTGGAGCGGGCAGAGGTGTCTGTCCTGCCTGCGTTTGTAGCAATTGCCTAGCGAGGTCCTCTGTTCGCTCCTTGGAAAGTATTAGTTCTCTTCTTAGAGAGCTTGTGTCCTGACGAGCTGCATGTACTTCTGCTCTTAATTCCCCGAGCAACTGGGCTAAGTGATCAGTGTCTGAGGTTTCCATTGCGCCTGGGTAGGAGTTTTGCGGTGGGCTTCGCGTTCTGTAACGCTCACCTGATTCCCACGGAGGCGCAGGTCGTGGCAGGAAGGTGTCTGTGACTCGAAAGGTGATGTGCAGGACACGATGGGCTTCCGGGGTCGAACCTCTTCGCACTGTGTGACGAACTCGTAGGGTGAGGTTTCTGCAGGTGAAAGAATATAGGGGTTAATGGTCTGGGTTGTGTAATGCCTCTCTTCCTCTCACTCCCCAGCTTCTCCGTAGAGCCCCCTGGTCAACGTGCTCACCTTAGATAGGTGAATGCTGGACTCTCCATCTGCGTCTGATGCAGGGCGCTGTTGCCAGTTCCTTCACTGGTGAAACATAGGCCTCTTGGACTCAGAGGACCGTTACCGTCGTTAACAGCACGAGCGGTGAGTTTCCAGACACCTTTTTAGTCTTTATAGTCTTTAGAGTCTTTAGGTGCAAGGCAGGACTTCGTATGATGCTTTTCCCCCTTTTGCTTGCAGGACTCTTGTGAAAGATGAAACAAAGCGCCTGGAAATGCGTGAGTAAATGCAAGCACTCTAGCTATCTTTTCCCTTGCAGCGTAGTTCGGGTTGAAGAGGCACCGGAGTATTTGCAGACGTTCTATTGTGAAGAGCGCGATGAGCGTAAGTAAATACCTGTCTAATGTCTCTTCTTTTGTCTTTCAGAAGTTTGTTTGCAGCGCCGGAGTCCGCGGAATGCCCGTGAGTAATGCAATGCTTTTATCTCCGCAGGCGGCGATGCAGCGTGAAGAATTCCAGAGTTCACGGGGTGCCGGTAAGTAATGACAATGCTTTTGTCTTCACAGGCGAAAATACAGCGTGCCGAAATGACCGCAGCCGATGGATCAGGTGAGTAAGCACTGCGAGTTAAGACTGCCTTGCTAACCTGCTGTTTCTTGTCTCTGCAGGTGCTGCTGTCAACTGGATACAGGAATGGTGAGTATGATTCTTGCAGATTCAGGATCGAAAGAAGAAAGGCTGGAACAGACTCGGTGAGCGTTCTGCTGCAGATGCAGAATAACGCGAAGCACGTTTCTTCTATCGGGTGTGGTTTAAATAGCCTTGGAGTGATGAGGCGTCTTCCTCCAAGGCCCCGCCTAGGTAAGAAAAGAGTTCCAGTTCTAGAAGCTTTCCCCAAGCTGAATCCAGGGAATGGAGCTGCCCCACCCAGGTAAGAAAGTAGTTCCTGTTCACAGAGGACTTCTAAGAGGCTGGTAAGTAAGCAGCATGTTCTGCTGCAGGTAAGTCCACCCAAGCATCTGCACACATATTATGAGCCCGGCGCTTCCAGTGCCGGGACCGATGATTTTGATGAGCCTGGTGCCACCGGCGCCAGGACAAGGTCCAAAAGGTCCCCGTGGGGACCGGCTGGTGCCTAGGATTAGGGTTAGGGGCCTGCTTCCAAGGACGTTGGGCTGGTCCTGGCTGCTTGGAAGCAGTGATCATGACAAAGGGTGAACAAAGAACCACCCCAGCTGTTCTGCCTGTGTAGACTCCTGTTTCAACCTCTGAGCCAATGCAGATTGGTGCCATTCGAGGTCCACTCACTCCCTCAGAAAGGGAACTCCGAAGGGCCAATCATTTATGTTTCTATTGTGGTTCGTCTGGTCATTTTTTAAAACTTTGTCCCAAGAAACCTAATAAGGCGGGAAAAGCCAAAGCTCGACAAAAGACGGGGTCCCTTTGTCGCGTCAAGTTGTCATGGACCCAGGTCCTTGGTTCCTTTCTCAGTCTTGGCTACCTTGTCTTCTACATCTGAGACAACCTAGTCTGTTGAACCCATGCTTGATTTACGTGGATGCACAATTTGTACGTGAACATTCCATTCCATTGATTTCCAAGAAAACACCAGAGTTAGTTAATGCAGTGGACGGTACATCGCTGATTTCTGGTTTGGTGACGGAACAAACCATTGACCTTGTGTTATCAATTGGTGACAATCATTCAGAGATCATCCATTTTGATGTTATTTCAGCTCCCCAACTCAAGCTGAATCTGGGTCTGCCATGGTTAACTAAACACAATCCTACCATCGATTGGATATCTCGTTCTGTTAAATTTACTTTGGACCACTGTCAGAGGTTTTGCCATGTATCCACGGTTGAATCCGGAAATCCTAGTTCCTTGCTCTTGGATACAGCATTTATGATTAGGGCGATCACTACAGAGCTCCTTCCTAAATCATATGATTCTTTTAGGGACGTTTTTGATAAAAAGGCAGCAGAAAAACTACCTCTGCATCGTCCTTCTGATTGCCCGATTGAACTACTGGCAGAGGCCCGTATTCCTTCTGGTAGAATCTATTCACTTACGCAAAAGGAGGATGTAGTGCTAAAAGAGTATTTAGATCAAGCACTCAGGACGGGATTCATCCATCCCTCTAGGTCTCCAGCAGCATCACCTCTTTTCTTCGTTCCCAAGAAAGAGGGAGACCTACGCCCCTGTATCGATTACAGAGAGCTGAACGTACTCACAGTCCGGAATCAGTATCCAATTCCGTTGGAAGAACCCAGTTGATCCAACAGGACTGATATCAAGTTTTTTACCAAACTGGATTTAAGGGGAGCCTATAATCTGGTGAGGATCAGAGAAGGCGACGAATGGAAAACAGCTTTTAAGATAGAATACGGTCTTTTTGAATACTTGGTTATGCCATTCGGTCTATGTAATGCCCCAGCTACGTTCCAGTATTTCATCAATTATGTGTTCAAGGATTTACTGGACCAGTTCATGGTTGTCTATCTTGTCAGAAGTGCCCTCCCCGCTGCCGAAAAAGCTTGGTGATCCCTGGCTGGACATGCTGCCCCTGCTGCAAGAAAATAAAACAAAATTGTGCAACAAGAGGTTGTTGCTTAGTATACCATCATGCTCTGTTTGTGCATTATTCAACCCTTCATGGGGTATTCCTCAGAACGTCCTTACTTTCCGCCCGCAACTCCATGCAGGTTGTGCTCCCCATCCCACACCTTTTCTTGCGTGGTATCTGCCGCCTACCCTTCCCCTGTCATGCCTGCCTCCCGGCCCTACACAGCCATAATGCCTTACTGCTAATCCTTTGGTCCTTTGCACAAACCACTTCTCTTGACTGTACTTCCACTGTTCTCTGCTGCGACCTGCAATTCGCACATTGAAATTGTTACTTTGACACCCTTCCCACCATCAACTTACAATGGCGGCAAGACATCTGTGCCCCAACAACTCACTCCTTTGTCTGTGTCCCTGCCCCCTGTCGTGGCAGCTCAAGGCGCCCTGTGTTGCTGTCCTTACTTGTTCTTAACATGCCCTCTGGCTTATTACAGATACCTATGAAAAGGCAAGTAAAAAAAGGGGCATGCCCTATGCTTTGCTGAGAATCTCTGCAGCAAATATGTATCTGCACGTTTATCAAAATAAACGAGAGGCTTTCAGACTTATACTCGGTTCATTGAAACACTTATGTACCTACGCATGTTAAAACTATCCATACAAAACCCCTGCCCTCACGCTTCGCTCCAGGTCAATGAGGCACTCGCGATCGACACGTCTAACATTAGTGTTCTATTTTTTTTAAAAACCTTTCCCCAAACCATAACCTTCTAAAGCCCTTTGTGATAAAGTACCATTCCTAGCATCCCATAATATGCACATTGTTCAAAATCATCTTATTTTTCTTTGCACCCGGAACTGAAACCCCTTTGTATAGGCACGATGTAAAATGCCTGGATGCCTGTCATTACCAGCATCCTAGCGTTTCATTAAATCCATACTTTCTTTTTGCTTCGCATCGGGAATCTGAAACCTAGTGCATAGGTGTGTTATAAATTGCACCGCACCCTGAAACAATCATGCGTAGGAGCTGAAACACTAGTGCATAGGCATCATAAAAATCACAATGCACCATAAAACGCTCATTCGTAGGAACGGACACGCTCGTGCCTAGGCGTGTTATAAAATCGCACCACACAATGAAACACTCGTGCGCTGGCATCTTGTAAAAACCCTTTGCTTCCTTGTAGCAAATTAGCCAACACTCGTGCATAGGCGTTTTATAAAATTATCGTTTGCAGCGAAAAACGAAATTGGAATCTGCTGTTCGGTGTTTGCCCCGTAGCGTGGGCACTCAGCGCCTTGCCTTCCCCCCCCCCTTTATCCGTCCTTTCTTACCCCCCCCCCTCTATTCCTAATCAGTCATACCATGCAAGCAGTAGAAAATTGACACGACACCAGTTTGTGTGGAAAGTTAACATGCCTCAGCAGCTTTATTTGCATAAAGTCTTGGAGTTATCTTACAGGCAATCCGTAATTCACCGTCACCGATACACTATTTCGAGTGCGGCTACCTAGGGCTTCCCCCTCCCCCTCCCCCCCCCCTGATCGTCCTCGTCCGGTGGACGCCTCGGATCGAGCCCGGCCCTGACTATCCACCTCTCTCTACCCCGGCCGTTGTTTGCAGTGAATTTTTTGGTGTGCCCACCATTTCCCCCCGTGCCCATGTCTAGGTCTTGTTGCGGGTGCCCGACCCCCCGCACACTTGCCCCGTTTCCTGCTCGGGCTCTAGCTAAAACCGGCAGCCACGCGGTGCCTCGCTAACATCAGGTTCCTATACCGGCACCGTACTAGTGCCCTTACAATTTCCTATACCGGCACCATACTAGTGCCCTTACAATTTCCTATACCGGCACCACCACAAGTGCCCTTACATTTTTCTATACCGGCACCACCACAAGTGCCCTTACAATTTATGTACGTATCCGTATTTGGGCCGGCACCGCCCTCCGATGCCGGCCCCCACTTTCTGCCTGCCTAGTTGGCCGTCGCTTGCGACGTCCATCTAACCTTTTCTTGCCAAACTCTGCTCAGCCCCCCCTACGCCTTCGCGTTGTTCCGGTTATTGGCATCCTAGTCTTACCCCCGTTATGCCAAAACCCCCCCCCCCCAGGTCTCCCTGCTGTGTCCCCGAGCCCCCCAGAAACATCGCAATTCCCTCTCACTCAAGGGGCCCCCCCCTCCAACTGCAGCCTTAGCAGGTGTCCTCCCCCCCTTGGCTGGTGTCATATCTCTTCCAGATTCCCTGTCCCTCGTACTGTCTTCCTTTCCCAACTGTCTCCCCCATTCCCCCGGTCCCCTATGCTGCGCCCCCCCAGGCCCCCTCTTTCCTGTCCTTGCTGGCCCTCCTTGTCCGGACTCCCCCCGCCCCCGATGCTCCTACCTTTCTTCCTCCCTCCTCGAGCTCCTCCCTCTTGCCCCTCCCCCTCCGTGACGACTTACCCCTGCTGTAAATTTTTGTCCCGGTAGCATACCCCCCCGTATTCTCCTCTTGTTCCCCTCCAACCAGCTTCACTTGCTGCCCTCTTTTTAGTTTGTTGTTCGTTCCCTCCCCCCCCCGCAATTTGGGTCTTGGAATTGCCTCCCAAGTCCCCTACATCCCTCCCCTTTTTTCCCAGGGCCTCCCCCAAGCCTATTGCTCTTGGGGCGCCGTGCATCTAAACTCTTGGCTGCTCGTTCCCCTGTGGGTCTGCTAGCAGTGCTTTGTAAAGGGATTGCAATGTAACTCCGCTGGGCGACCTGTAAAACAAAATTGAAAAATTATTCACATACTTTTTTGTCGGGAGGGTGGGTGGGAAAAAAGAACGCAGCTCCGGCAAGACGGGAAACCGAGGGAGGATGTGTGAATGCTCACACCAGCACGGGCTTTTATGCCCGGCTTCTCCCCGGTTTCCCGCCCTGCCCCGAAGCTTTCGCGCCCTGCCAGGGGGGGCGGGCCCCTTTCCGTCATCATCCGCCCCCCCGGCGGATTTCCCTTACGTGTGTGGGGGGAGGGGAAGGGCGGCCTGTACCGCCCCCACTAAGGGGCGGCGCTCGCCATGCCTGCTTCGCCGGCGCGTTCGCCCGCCGTAGCGTGGGCACTCAGCGCCTTGCCTTCCCCCCCCCCTTTATCCGTCCTTTCTTACCCCCCCCCTCTATTCCTAATCAGTCATACCATGCAAGCAGTAGAAAATTGACACGACACCAGTTTGTGTGGAAAGTTAACATGCCTCAGCAGCTTTATTTGCATAAAGTCTTGGAGTTATCTTACAGGCAATCCGTAATTCACCGTCACCGATACACTATTTCGAGTGCGGCTACCTAGGGCTTCCCCCTCCCCCTCCCCCCCCCCCTGATCGTCCTCGTCCGGTGGACGCCTCGGATCGAGCCCGGCCCTGACTATCCACCTCTCTCTACCCCGGCCGTTGTTTGCAGTGAATTTTTTGGTGTGCCCACCATTTCCCCCCGTGCCCATGTCTAGGTCTTGTTGCGGGTGCCCGACCCCCCGCACACTTGCCCCGTTTCCTGCTCGGGCTCTAGCTAAAACCGGCAGCCACGCGGTGCCTCGCTAACATCAGGTTCCTATACCGGCACCGTACTAGTGCCCTTACAATTTCCTATACCGGCACCATACTAGTGCCCTTACAATTTCCTATACCGGCACCACCACAAGTGCCCTTACATTTTTCTATACCGGCACCACCACAAGTGCCCTTACAATTTATGTACGTATCCGTATTTGGGCCGGCACCGCCCTCCGATGCCGGCCCCCACTTTCTGCCTGCCTAGTTGGCCGTCGCTTGCGACGTCCATCTAACCTTTTCTTGCCAAACTCTGCTCAGCCCCCCATACGCCTTCGCGTTGTTCCGGTTATTGGCATCCTAGTCTTACCCCCGTTATGCCAAAACCCCCCCCCCCCAGGTCTCCCTGCTGTGTCCCCGAGCCCCCCAGAAACATCGCAATTCCCTCTCACTCAAGGGGCCCCCCCCTCCAACTGCAGCCTTAGCAGGTGTCCTCCCCCCCTTGGCTGGTGTCATATCTCTTCCAGATTCCCTGTCCCTCGTACTGTCTTCCTTTCCCAACTGTCTCCCCCATTCCCCCGGTCCCCTATGCTGCGCCCCCCCAGGCCCCCTCTTTCCTGTCCTTGCTGGCCCTCCTTGTCCGGACTCCCCCCGCCCCCGATGCTCCTACCTTTCTTCCTCCCTCCTCGAGCTCCTCCCTCTTGCCCCTCCCCCTCCGTGACGACTTACCCCTGCTGTAAATTTTTGTCCCGGTAGCATACCCCCCCGTATTCTCCTCTTGTTCCCCTCCAACCAGCTTCACTTGCTGCCCTCTTTTTAGTTTGTTGTTCGTTCCCTCCCCCCCCCGCAATTTGGGTCTTGGAATTGCCTCCCAAGTCCCCTACATCCCTCCCCTTTTTTCCCAGGGCCTCCCCCAAGCCTATTGCTCTTGGGGCGCCGTGCATCTAAACTCTTGGCTGCTCGTTCCCCTGTGGGTCTGCTAGCAGTGCTTTGTTTCAGGGATTGGCCTGTGATTCCTCCAAGACTCTCTGCTGGCTGCCGGCGGCAGAGAGTTCCCCCACACCCAGCTTGCTTCCACAGGGCACTCCCTGATTTTTTTTTTTTTTTTTTCCTTATTTTTTTTTTTTTTTTTTTAGGGCAATTAAAGTCATGACGGGGGCTTAGAACTTGCATGTAAGGGGGGTGTCTGGAATGATGGAGAGGGGGACAGGAGACCTCCCATCCTCACAGCACTCCTGGAGTGGGTGCTTTCAGACTTAAAGGAGAGAGTTAATTGCCTGTAACATTGAAGCTGCACTAGAACAGTCTTATTAGAATGCGTAAAGAAGTTGGATGCCCCCACACCAATAAGTGTGCCCCTCCCCCACCATCGCTGAAGTTAGCGCCTCAAATGTAGTCTTGAGGTTGTGGAGAGCTGTGGGTTGCAAGGCCCTTCAGAAGACCATAGTCTGTGCAAACATATACTTGAAAAGAGCATCACATTACATGCAAATAATGACTAGAATTGGGTTCATATTCAATTGCTAGCAGAGCTGACTGGTATAAAAACATTGCAAAATTATGCAGAGGATTGTGCTGAGGCGCAGAGATGACTGCTATGTCAGCGACTATGTGACAGACAGCTGGAGCAAAGGTTTCCTGGGAATTCTTACTATAGTCTATCAACCCATAGGGCAACTCTCTACAGTTGTGGGCTCTGCTGTAACTTACTATTATAATGTACAGGATTCATAAAGTGCAAACCCATCTGCGAACCAAAGAATAGCGCCCCCTAGAGGACACACCCGCGGGTTACACTGACGGCGGGAGACGTTCAGAAGTAGTTCGGAGAGGCTGGTAGGGTGCCGCGAGTTCTCCCCTTTGCTCTAGCAGCTCCCGCCTTGTCCTAATCACCATCCACCCACGCCGGATCTGGTAAGTATTGGGGGGTAGGCGAACGGGTCTGCTCGCCGACCGCCGCGTCAGCTTGAGCGGGCCCTATTTAGGGAGGAAGGAATAGATTTCGCCGTCACGTTTTACTTAGTTAATATGCATTGCAAGCAATGTTTTTCCATGTCTTCACTTTATGCTCAGCAGATGGTAGCCGCGCCACACAACAGCTGATTATTTGTTTTTGGCATTAGAGCAGCCTCCAGTGGCTCAAGTGGTAAGTGCTTGGTCTTGGAGCGCCGAGGACCCCAGTTCCAATCCCCCGTCTGCTATCTCCGGGGGACTTTTTTTTTTTTTTTTTTTTTTTTTATATAATTATTCCTCGTGGCCGTTGGTAACACGTAGTCCTGAACGGCGCATTTGGCTTCTGCACGGGGGGGTATTCTCAGCTGACCACCCTCCTTTACTCCCCTCGCACATTGATACGCCCCCCCCATCCCTGTTGCATGGCACCCCTCTAGTATCCCGTCATGTTTCGTTTTAGTAACCTCGTGGCCGGTGTTGGCGTATTTGAGGGCTGTGTGGCGAGTGGGAGTAATTGAGTCATTGGTTGTTCTGAGCGGTTGGGGGGCTGTTTTAGAATGGACCATTCTATGTGGAAGGGGGTGTGTTACCAGCTGGGCCTGGCGGAGACTCTGCAGCCTCCTGGGAGGCAGAGGGGCTGCCGGGGGTTGTAGTCTTGAAAGGCGAACTCTGGGAATTGTAGGTCCGTCTTCATCACGCGTTCGACGGGAGGGGACAGGTACTGTGTGAACCCACCCCTCTCGTCCCCACCTCTATCTAGGACCCCATGCAGAGTGAGAAGTGCGCCGAATTACCTGCCTCGAGCATCGATGAGGCCATGGCGCTCCCTGACGCACAGAAAGCCTTCGCGATGGCCCCAATGTAAACAGACAAGCCGTACAACGGGCTTAAAACAAAACATTACTTTGTGGCACCCGAGGCACAGTGGCCATCATATAAACCAAAACTTTCGGCGCGCCATACGAAAAGGCGCATGCCCACGAGACTCCGCACCTTGCAATCGAACCCCGGTCTCCCGCATTACCAGTCCAAGCCCTTAACGCTTGCGCCACTGGCGGCTGCGCTAAACAAACGTAAAATTCACTCTAAATAAAGCAGCTTTCGTTAAAGCTGCTTTATTTAGTTTTTCCATGCTGTAAACATATCACGCCATAACAATGCCGTCGTGGTAACAGCCCATTTCTTGAACAAACGAGGCACGGGGCCCTGATCGTCACGGCGGCCCCAATTAAAACGAAAAACACACCATCGCTTTTAAAATTGCTTCGTCGACACCCGAGGCACGGCGGCCCCGGTACCAGTTAACCACAAAGTCAGGGTGCCCAACGTGAACCCACGAACCCCCCGCCCACCCAAGCCAGCAGATTTGCTGCCCGCGCCACCGCGATCGGTACCGCCGCACTCGGCGGCCCCAAAGCACACAAGTAACACGGCAGACAGCCCCAGTTCTGCTCCTCCCCACCACACAATCCACAAGGTGGTCAGGAGCAGAAGATTCGGCACTTGTTGTAGTGCAGGCTGCTTCCACTGCACAACCCCTTTTTGAAGCCTGCATACAGCCACTGCTGATGCTGACGTACAATTAAAAGAAAAGGAGATTGATCCCGTAAAATATTGTATTCCTCGGGTCCGCTCCAGCTGGCGCGGCGGCCAGCGAGCAGACCCTTCTCCCTTCCCCCCCATACTTACCAAATCCACCGTCTTATAATCCTCCCTGGGCGGGATTCGGACGGTGCCCTCGCTCACTACCCAACAGTACCTGCGCACTAGCGTCGGGGCCACCGCACAATCCCCACCCGAACTTCTGCGTTATGAGGGCCTGCGCCACACCACCCCGAGAACTCTTCCCCCCACTATCGCCCCCCATGAACCCGTCCACACGAGACCCGCACAACCGGCCCGACGTTCGAGCGCTTACCTGCAATCCACCATGTGGCGACAAACGATCTCCGGGCAGCAACTTTCGCCAGCGACTCCCGAACTCCTCACTCTTCCACTGGAACCGCGAACTCCTCGCTCCTCCACCCGAACCGCGGGAAACCCAGACACCAAACAGCCGCTCGAACACAGAGAATAGAGCGAGCTAACGAAGAACGCAGCTCCGGCAAGACGGCCTGAAAGATCCAGTTGACACCACTTCCCTACCAGCAGTCCTAACAATGTCTATATATGCCCGCAATTTATGAACATATGCCCCAAGACGTTTGTACCCACTTCCCTCCTAGCAGTCCTATACATGTCTTCCCCTATCCACGTGTGCCCATGCTAAGGCGAGGCGTTGGGCACAAGTCAATTTAACCAACACAATCCATAGTCTGGCCGCCCACTTCCAGGCAGGAATTGGCCCCAATCGAGGACGCATCTGTGTATTTGCGAACATCAAGCCCCAGCGCCTTTCCGGGTGAATTCAACGCACAAACCAAAGTTGCGGGATACTCTGCACCGAAGAACTTCAAATCTCCCTAATGGTGTGCCCCCTTGCAAACTGGGGACTCCTTCCTAACCCATGTTGAGGATGGATACCCTCAGTGACTAGCCCCAACCTGAAACCCAGCGGAATACCACCAACGCCAACTTGAACCCGCTCTCTCACTGACCTCCCTTCAAAAACTTGTACTAACCCACCACTGCCCCCCCACACAGAATTTTTTTTTTTTTTTTTTTTTTTTTTTTTTTTTTTCCTCCCTTTTCTTCCTCCCCTTTATTTCTCATGCTCTCCACCCTCCTTCCCACGCGTTGACCCTCTTCCCTGCAATCCCCCCTCCTTCCCCCGCCGCTGGGACTGGGCTCCACAAGGCACCCACCCCTCCCAGGGAGGCCCGCGAAAAACCCACGACATGCACAACAGCACAATGCAGAGCGTCGTCCCTCGCCACCACAATGGCTCTCCCCCCCCCGACAAGGCCGTGTCCGAGCGCGAGGGAGAAGTCCCCGCGGGCCCAGAGGTTAAGATTCAGTCTAAACCTTCCAGCCATCACCTTTGTTTTTGCTTCTAAACCCAGTTTCACTGGAAATTGGGCCTTCCGTCATAATAAACCAAAATGGCTGCGTAATTGATTGGAATAATGGCTTAACATAATTTTCTTCTGCAGAAGTAGGTGCTTTTCTAATCTCATAGGAATGAGTAGCGCCAACATCTTTAGACTCTAAATTCTTTGTGTAGAGTGCTAATTAAACAGAAGAAATAATTAAAATGCAATGACTAGCTAACCAAGCCGACAATGACCAGATACTTGCATGGGGAATCAATAACGTGATGTGGTAGCACTATTTAATAACAAGGAGTCTGGTTCCCCCGGTGACTTCTCATTTAATGAAATCCATAACGCACAGGAATGCTGTCATCGTTTCAGGAGGGTACGAATACGGTACGGTACATAAGGTACATACGAATCAGACCGGGGCAACCCAAACCGCGCACACCCCCAAGCGCCGACATCGCTAAAACAACCTCTCCACCCTCCGAACCACCGCGCGCCACCCCCGCGAGGCACACGGAGGACGGCGGCCCCAGGGCCACCCAAACACATCCCGCGGCAGCCACCCCCAAACACACTGCATCCCGCTCGCTGCCAGAAACACGGACCAAGGCAGAGACCGTGAAAAAACACTGAGAAGGCGGCTTAAACAGGAAGGCAAGATGGCCGTCTTCCATAGGGGCATGGGGTAGTGAGTGAAAGCCAGTAGAGGCAATGAGGGAAGGGACTGGGATACGGCACACACAGTGAACCGGTTGGATCGTGGTAGAAGCAAAGTCGGTTTTTAAAAGGCTGAAAAGCACAACTAAATGTTAACAGATCCAGGAGGTGCTGCGGCTGCAGAGGGGATGGGGTAGCGAGGCTGGCGGACAATTACGGGGCGCACAGTGAGTCCATAGATCCCCATAGTCATTATTGATATTAATTGTCCGTTAGAAGAACGTGTTCTTTCTGGCACGGGGCTGGCTAGGAAGGGGGCACACGGGCACTTGCCAACCACACTGGCTGGACTCTGATACATATTACATCTTAGCATTTTCCCAATCCTATCACGTTATGTAGCATGCCCAAAGCACATATTTCGCAGCGATCGCGTAAACATAGTTCTGATTTTTACAAAACTAGCCACCCCTGTGGTGCACACGGACGACGTTCAGAGGCCCACGCCCCGCGATATCATCGGCTCCCTAAGCGGAGCTGCACCCCTTCGAATGGATGCTCCTACCCCCCCATCCGCCCGCGGCCCCCGTCGACCTCGACTCCCCCGTTTCCCCCCGACCCAACGAACATGTATCCCCCCTTGCCTACCTCCAGCGTTTGTATCTGGAACCGACCGCTGCAACACAGGAACTCCTCGACACGTCCGCTGCTTCCTATCCCGACGAGATTCGACGACGCTGTCCACCACCTTCGACGGCCCAAAAAAAAAAAGAACGCAGCTCCGGCAAGACGGGAAACCGAGGGAGGATGTGTGAATGCTCACACCAGCACGGGCTTTTATGCCCGGCTTCTCCCCGGTTTCCCGCCCTGCCCCGAAGCTTTCGCGCCCTGCCAGGGGGGGGCGGGCCCCTTTCCGTCATCATCCGCCCCCCCGGCGCATTTCCCTTACGTGTGTGGGGGGAGGGGAAGGGCGGCCTGTACCGCCCCCACTAAGGGGCGGCGCTCGCCATGCCTGCTTCGCCGGCGCGTTCGCCCGCCGTTCGTTGTTTCCCAACACTCTATCCCTCACCTTGATGAGAACCTGTTTCCGGCTTCAGGCTGAACAAAGGAAACCCTCGTGCAAATCCCTGCCTCCTTATCCACATTCCGAAACTCCGGTACCGTGCCCCCATACTCCGAGATGGCCTACCGGTGCCAACCGACAGAAGTTACTCCACAAAGTGCCAACGGCTGATGACCGGCACTAAAATTACCTACAGTACATACATAACTACAAGCCCTCCAAAACGTAATATACACATTACATACGGGCTGACTTTCCCGGGCACGCTTTGGCAACTGTGCCCTTCCCGCCCGCATCGGTGCAGCAGCCCCGCAAAATTGATAGCATTTTTAAAATTCCCATTACACCATTGGTGCCGTTTTGGTGGCTGAAAAGCACCTCCGAGGCCACTGGGCCTTGAGGCAAGGTTTCTAGGCACCACATGGAGGAAATGCTCACGGTCTACGGACTCGCGGCAAGGGCAGGCGAAAATGCACTGCCCATCAACTCCACACCCTACCCCTTTGTGCCTCCCAAGGCACCACATGGAGGAAATGCTGCGGTCTCCGGACTCGAGGCAAGGGCAAGCGCAAATGTGCAACCCATCGACTCCACACTATACCTTATAGTCTCCCGCTAATCTGTGCTCGCTCCAAGTGAGCCTCTGTTTCCTCTGTGCGTCTGCTGTTACTGCTGCCAGGGCTGGATGAGAGGGCGTGCTCTCTGCGCCCTAGCTATTTAAGTCCTCGAGGTTCCGGGCGTTTCTGGCCGGACCCCTGAGGGCACCCTGATTGTGTTCTCTTCAGAGGAGGCGAGTCCACGCATGGGATGGCCAGAGGGGCGGCTCGCTATGTTAGCTGTGCCTCTAGCGACCCCAGTCTGGGCTGGCGCACCTGCTCATTCGCCCGACGCAGAAAACAGACCCGAACTGTTACAGAACACGCCACAGAGTTTAATTGCTAACTCTACTCTCAGTGAGCAGGAGGAGCAAATAAAAGACAAAGCCAGACCCAGTTTATTACCTAAAGCAAGAAAAAACGATGTGGATCCTTCAAAGAACTTAATGCTGATGGCGGCCAATCGTACTGTCGTTGTAGTTCAGCCATAGAACAAACAAACCTCACCCCACCGATTCAAGAGTGGGCAAGACCTAGAACAATCGACGATGCCAACAAAATCTTGCCAAGATCTGATGGGGAGAGAGGACCGCTTAGTTGAGCGCCTCAAGTTAGACTTTCATAAGCTAAGAGAGAGGCTAAATGAAAGCTGAGGAATTTCAAACCTCTGTGTAGAAGCCAAGCTCAATTATGGTGTCCCCATGCTGACATCAAGCTCGAATACTACAGATTTGACAGTTATGAATGGCAGAAGGCCCGATGAACAACGGCTTCATAAGAAAATGACTAGCACCCCTGTAAATGGGAATAAGCCACAATCAACCACAAATGATAAAGAAAACTTGCACCAACTAAACCGCGACAATATATCCCATGTCTAGATTCTCCCTGCCAACTGAATATGCACCGCCCAGCAGAACCAGATGAACTAACACTAAATAACAAAAGTCGGATTTCTGTTGCAGTGGGGATGCAGATTCATAATAATGTGATGGCAGCCACCACAATTGCGATGGCCCCATTTGTGTAACTATATGAGTCTTTAAATGACACCTTGAAAGACCATGGAACTCTTCTTGCCATGAAGAATTCAAGACTCATACTCTTGGAAACATTCACTGAACAAATCCAAAGAAGGCTAGATGGAGAAGCCGAAAAACGTCTGCAAAATGGCACAGCAGGCTAAGTGATCTAGCCAGAAACGAGATGGCAGAAAAAACAGATCTAATGGAAGCAGTAATTGACTGCACCAAATGGATGCGTCACAACTTCCACAAATTGATCTGGTCACAACTTCCACAAATTGATCCCTAATGCAGAGGTAGATGGACTGCCATTGTCAGTGAATAAACAATGGTGAGAAGACAGTGGCAGAGCAGAAGGGAGACTCCATTCAAATCTCAAAAGAACCCGTCAACTTGAGTGTCGACTCACCAGAGGAATGTAGAGGCAACTCCCCGGCCAACACTATTGAAAAGAAAGATCTCTCCATTAATCCTAGTCATCCCTCTGAACTGGTGAGGGAGCCATCAAAAAGAGCAGTGATGGACGGGTCCAAAGTCAAAGCTGTTGACAACCCCTCAAGGAAGCCTAACCTGACCACTACAAGCACAAGCGACTCCGCTTCCCGCACTGCAGCTACGAAACAAGTTACAATTGCTGGAAACCACAGTGTTGACAAAAAGCAGTCTCAAATTCTACCCCCCTCAAAGGGGACGATTGATACCCCGATCTTCAACATCTTTTCCAAGTCTGCAAAGTTTGAGCTAAGCGCGAGTGGCAAGCAAGTTGACACATATTCAACAAAAAGCTTCTGTAAAAGGAACGGAGGGCACGACATGCGCCCGAAGAAAGGGAAATCTAACGGCCCGAGAGCCTTCATCAGAAATTTAACAACTCCACCCCCAGCAGTACTGTTTGAGCGTGCTGGTACAAAAAAGAAACAAGATAAGACAAATCAGCTGCCGGTGAGTGATAATCCACAGCTTAATTCCCCAGAGTTAGTCGACAATGTCAAAAAAAGGCAGAGAGCGGAATTTGAAGATTGAGAAGGAAGCCAGGCAAATACCATAGATGATCTGGCAAACTTATCAACTTGCTCAATAAATGATGAGGAAAGGCACAACTCTCTGAATGATCAAACTCTGGATTGATCATATGATCAAACTCTGGATGAAGAGCCCGTAGGCCTTTCTAGGGAGGAATCGACTTGGCGAACCAAGAAACCAGAAGAGGCAAAAATCCCTCCTCATGGTAGTGTTGCTGGGAAAAGGAATCAGACTGGGAGACAACGAACGAACAAATATCCAGGGGAGAGCTGGGAGTCCCTGGAGTCTGCTCTCACTGCTTGTCCTCTAAACCCACCCCTTCTGGACAAATACCACGGCTGGAGCCCGTCAGGGTGGAAGCCCACGGGGGTGAAAGAGCGCAGGTGTCTGCTCCCACCTGGGTGTTCGCACCACGCAGGGATGGGCTTCCGGTGGGCGCATGAGGTCAGTGCCCGCAGAACAACCCCCTTGAGGTGAGACTTATCTTCCTGGTTTTAAACTTTCTGGATTTCCCCCCGTCTTGGTGGGGGTGTTACAATGGAAACGGCTGGTGTTATGGCAGGAGGGGCCCTCTCTTTCCCGTTTTCCCCCCTCTTCCTCTCCAAATCTTCCCTCCTCTTGAACCTACAAGGATCCACAGTCCCGCTGGTGCATCGGAAAACTATTTTGGGCTGAAGAAGGAAGGGGGGCCCGTCACACAAAGTGCCGGCGGATATGCAGGGTAGTGACACGCAGGGGAATGGAGTATGTCTTGATCTTACAAATGGGGCCGGAGCACCCCAACCATCTACGGACACTGTTTGTAATCATGAGGGTTTCAGGAGGGAAACTGTATTTGAACCATGCTGTACCTACAGCCCTCAGGTGACAGTCCCAACCTGCCCTTCTGGGGCTAAAAACGCTCCTGACCGGAACTCACCCCCTGCCCCCGGTCTGGCCAGTCTTCTCCTGGATGCATCTCTGCCCACTGCCGACTTCTTAACTGACTTGTTAACCCCTGGGGGCGTGGGGGCTTTGACAGTGTGCCCACTGTTGTCTTCCTGTATTCCCTGGCCATTGGCTATGGAAAGATCTCTAGGGGCATTGTGAATTTGACTGGTGGATGTATTCCTTCAGTCCCAACTTTGGTGCCCGTCCATATCCTTCCCTTTTTGCCCCAAACCCTGACTCCTCAACCCCACAGCAGGGACTGATACTCCCAGAAGTCCACCCGCCTTTTCTTCTGCGACCATTGCTTCTGACCCAGGGACCCAGGGTTGGGAGGGAGTGAGTGAGGGAGTGGGCGAAGGAAAGCTGGCTAGTTTCCATTCAAGTTTCTGGAGTGAGCTCACGCCAGATGCTCCCTCCGGGACCAGCTCTTTCCTACGCCTTATCCCTCTCTGGGCTCCCAAACCCCACCCAAAGGGAGATCAATGCCAGCCAGCCCTATCCTCTACCGTATCTGCCAACCTATCAATTTGCCCCTGCCAAGATCTGCATTCCAAGTTGGCTGTGATTAAAAATCTGCTACTGACCCTGAGTAAGGAGGTGATGGGGGCTGGAGGGGTGGTGAGAGCGGGCTCGCTAGGGGCCCGTTCTGAGGGGCTGATCTCAGCCAGTGCCACAGGGCCAACACCTTCTTGCCCTTGTCCCCCCCTGCGCCCACAGTTTTGATTTCCCCACCCCTGAAGTGCCATAGCAGGAGGGTTCCAACACCCAGTGCTACTCCCATCGAAGGAGCCCACAGAGATCCCACCTATGGGGGTGAGCCCCCACCATTGCGGAACCTTATTGTGACGGCCGAGGGCAAGGTGCACTCAGTGGGGCAGGAATCCAATGCATTAACTCCCGGTCAGGGGAGGTCTCTGTCTGGGCATCATCTATGTGAAGGGCGCGGCAGCAACATGGTGTTCCTCCACGGGGTTCCCAAGGGAACCAAGGGATGCCCTCCTGAACAAATGCCTTCACTGGATGCAGGATGTGGGGGACTGTGGGTTTGTGTACAGGGGTTTTCTGTTAGAATGCACCATGCTTTCCACATGCCCTGCCAAACCGGACATTGTCAAACTGGTCCTAAGGGACGCCCACATGGTCAGAGATGTTATGGAAAAATGAAATCGCCATGGGCGGACGAGACAAAGCGGGATTACAGTCAGTTCCTCCCTCGATTCTGGACATGTGGTCCCTTTGGGTGACAACATTAGCAAGTAACCACTTTCAGGGGCAAATCTTATTCCATTGGGCCCAAGGCTCACTGGGTGCTACAAGAGACGTGGGGGAGGTGGCCGTTGATCTTTGGTCAAAAGTGTTGTCCGGTGCCATTTTGTCTGTTTTGAGGGCTTAGTTGAAATTTTGTACAAGAAACATATTTTTAGGATGTACTTTGATGGCCTTTCAGGCCGAATAAAGTTGTAAAGTGAAGTGAAATATCACTGTTTAAGCGTAGAAAACTGTACACTGAACATGAAGGTGAAGGAGAGACTGAGTCTGTCCTCAAATTAAATCCAAAATTTACAGTGGCGCAAGTTCAAAGGAAAGGCAGAAAGCAGACAAATGCTAGTCCCCTAAAACTAGACAGACAAAGGGTGCCCAGAAAATTACAATTGGAGACCTTTTTATGGCAAAAAAATGAAGTCAACTTAAATAGACGAAACATAACGAAGCTCCTACATAGTGTGCCATTTCTCAGAAGAGTAACATCTGAAGATATTGACATTGTGGAGTATGTGACCGAATCTCGTTCTGATTAATTCTACATGTGTCCTCTAAACTGATAGAAAGTACCCCATTAACAGCTGGTGATGAATTACTCACATTTGGATACAAGCTAAATAATAATCACCATCTTAATAGCAAAGAGCGGAAGAACGAACAGAGCGGAAAGTTAATAAATGAGAGACACTTGTTGACGATTGAAGACAGGAGAGAAACCCTTAAAGAAAGACAGGAAAGATGAGAAATTGGTAGCTTCTCCAAAAATAGCTATGAGGATTCAGTCAAACAAGGGATGGAAATGAAAGGACGACGTTCTGACCGTTATTAGCAAACAACCCGCAAACCCCATGACAAATGCTCATTAATATCTTGGAACACACGTGGTTTTATGCATTTGTTTCAGGCGGGGGGGTTAAACAAGGAGCGTCACTCTATATGATATGATATGGCATATATAACGCGCCTATACACAAGTGTTTCAAGGCACGACGAGGCAAGGGAGGGGAACAGAGGGAAGACAGACAACGATCCTACTAGGCCCGGTGTCATTCAGATTGCACAAGTGCATGGGAAGGGGACAGGGGAGAAGTGCAGGGTGGGAACGGGGAGAGGACAGTGCAGTACATGGGATAATAAAATAATAACAATAGGTAGGTATGGCCAGCAGGTGGCAAGTGCAAGGGTAAGTGCAGACAACAAGTGCTGGTAGTGGGGCTGTAGGGATACAGAAACAGTCCCCAAGTGCGGGGTTGCCAGGAGGGCAGTGCAGGAGTGCGACTGGCGGGGGAGGGGACCTGGGCCCGAGATCAGAGGGCGGCCAGGCAACCAGTGCAAAGTTAGTGTCAGCCAGGAAGTCAGCAAGGGAGAGGAGGAGAAAAAGCAGAGGCAAAGAGAAAGGTTTTGAGGTGCTTCCGGAACCGAAGATGATTCTCCTCAAGTTTCAGGGAGGCAGGGAGGCTGTTCCAGAGGGAGGCCCCGGCCGAAGAAAGAGATCTACCACCAACTTGTTGCTTGGAGAAGCGACTAACCCTGAGGGAGTTTGAGGCAGATGAGCGAAGAGCTTGAAAAGGAAGGTATTTAGGGAGAGACAGTTGAAGGTATTGAGGCCCCAGGCCCCAGAAGGCCTTGTGGACGATGCAGAGGGTTTTGAACTTAACCCTCGCAGCCACAGGGAGCCAGTGTAGAGATTTCAGTCCTGGAGAGATACAGTCCCTGGGCTTGAGGCCAAGGACAAATCTCGCAGTCCTGTTCTGGATATTTTGCAGAGGGTGGAGAGAAGAAGCAGGCAGATTTAGAAAGAGGCGTTTGGAGTAGTCAAGCCTAGAGAGAACCAGAGCTCTAGAGAGGGTGAGCTTCTGGGGGAAGGAGGAAAGGAAGAATACCTCTGAGGAGGTGCAGTTGGTAGTGTGACTTCTTAGAGACGTCAGAGATGTGAGAAGAGAAGGAGAGTGTAGAGTCGAAGATGACCCTGAGGTTTTTAGCCACACAGGTGGGAGAAGGAAGAGGGCCAAGAGAGGCCGGCCAGAGAGCTACAGGAAAAGAGGGAGTGGGTGTGCCAATGAGGAGAATTTCAGTCTTACTGGCATTAAGGCAGAGGTCATTGGCAGCACACCACTCCTGGATAGTAGACAGACAGTCAGAGATGAGGGAAGTAGAGGAGGAGGCCGAGGGTAGCTTGAAAATGAGCTTGGTGTCATCTGCATAACACTGAAAGTTAGGGCAGAGAGTGGCGATGTGGTGGGCCAGGAGTGCCAGGTATTGGTTGCACAGCCAGAGCGAGAGGTTAGACCCCTGGGGGACACCAAAGGTAGAGAAAAAGATAGCGGAGAGGAAGGAACCAAGTTGGAGGGTCGGTGGCAGAGGAAAGAAGTCAGCTCTGCCAGAGCCTGCCCGGTGATACCCAGGTTATCACAGAGACGTTTGAGCAGGATGGCATGGTTGACAGTGTCAAAGGCGGAAGAGAGATCAGGCAGGATGAAGCAGGATGAGGACGCAGGGGGTGTTAGAGTCAATATTGGAGAGCAGGTCTTCACGGATGTTCAAGAAAGCAGTTTCCGTGCTTCTAGCAGCTATGAAGCCAGACTAATGGTCATGGAGACCACCAACAGATTCAGTGTGGAGATTAAGCTGGGAGATGGCCAGTTCCTCCAGGAGCTTGCCCAGGAAGGGAGTGATGGAGATTGGACGATAGTTGGCCGGACAAGAGGGGTCGGCAGTGGGTTTCTTAAGAAGAGGGTGCACAAGGGAGTGCTTCAGGGGTGATGGGAAGACTCCGGTGGCGAAGGAGTGATTACAGAAATCAGCCAGGGCAGGAGCCAGGGAGTCGATGTGGTCCTTGATAGTTTTAGAGGAACAGAGGTTAACCTGTTTCAACAAGACTTTCATAGATCAGACTTGTCTAGAAACCTTATCTGCAGAGAACAGGGGAAAGGCAGAGAAGGAGGGAGGAGAGGTGGCTGCAGAATGGCCAGAGGAAGAGCAGGGAGTTGGGAGAGGGGGGGGATAGGAGGAGAGAGAGGACAGGATGTCCTGAGTTTTAGAGATGAAGTGAGATGTTAGTGCTGTGCAGAGGGCCTGGGAGGGGACAGGAGAGGTTAGAGACTGCGGCAGGATTGGCCAGTTCCTTGTAGATTTTAAAGAGTTCAGCCGAGTTGTTAGATACTGCAGAGATGCAGGCTTGGACATGCGCTCTCTTCTTGGTTAGGACAGAGAGCCGGTATTGCCTTTGCAGCAGGCGGTAGGCCAGTTTGTCAAAGGATGTACATGAAGCACGCCATTTCCTCTCGGCCACCCTACACTTGCGTTTTAGGGTGACGAGGTCTGTATAATACCAGGAGTTGCACTTGGCTTTGGGCTTCAGGCGGATTCTCATGACAGGGGCAAGGATATCAAGAGTATCAGAAACAGCAGAGTGGAGAGTGGAGAGGGCTGTGTCAGGATGAGAGTGAAGGGGGGTGTGAGAAGTTGGCGGTGACACGCGCTTCATCGGTCGGATGACTGAGAAGGTCGGTGGCAGTAATGGAAGTGGCTTGGCTTTGGGGTTAGGGAGGGTGAGGTGGGAGGAGAGGAGAAAGTGATCACTCCAGGAGAGAGGTGTAGTGAGAGGGACAGAGAGGGGAAGGTCTGAGGAGATCAGAACATCAAGAGTGTGCCCTGCAGAATGAGTCGGGCCAGAGAGGAGAATAGTGGGTGAGAGAGAGTCGCAGAAGTCGCGAAAGAGTCCAGAAGGAGGACAGGAGGCATCTAGGTGGATGTTGAAGTCTCCAAGAAGGGGGAGTTGAGTAGTTGAGGCCAGGAGTGAGGAGGAGAGGTCCGCCCACTCAGAGAGGAAGGATCAAATCTGACCAGGTGGCCGATAGATAGTAGCCACAGTGAGTGGCTACGGGAGAGAGCCTGCAGACAAGGCATTCAAAAGAGGAGTAGGCCTGCGTAGGAATGACAGAGGCAAGAATCCACTCGGAGAAGATCAGGGCTACACCCCCACCTGAGTGGTTGGCCCTTGGTGCAGAGAGGATCTTGTAGCCATCAGGTAGGAGCAATTCAAAGCTTGTGACAGAGCTGGCCGTGAACCATGTCTCGGTGAGACCGAGGACATCAAGGTCCAGTTCTTCCAGAAGGCGGCAGATGTCAGAGGACTGTTTGAGAGCAGAGCAAGAGTTTAGAGTGGCAAGATGGAGAAGGTTGCCATCCTTGAATGACTTCCGGGGAGGGGTACGGATCAGAGGTACACCCTGCAGAGGTGTAGAAGGAGCCCAAGAGGGGGCAGAGAGGGAACGGAACGGCAAGGTAGCCAGAGAGGAGGCAGAAGGGGGAGACGAGGTAGTCAAGGAAAGGGGAGAGGGGACAGCAGGAGAAGAAAGGAAGGTGATGAGGCACGGGAAACGTCTATCAAAGAGTTGAAGGTTGGCCTGATGGCCTTGGACCAGGACGGTCTCATTGGAGTAGACATTGATGATGACTTTAGAGGAAAAGAAGGATGCCAGGAGGGTGTCCCAGCAGGTGCCACTATTAATGGGAGAAGAGGAGAAAGGAGAGAGCACAGAGACTATATGAAGGGTCCATAGGTCTGACAAAGGCACGACAAAGAGGATGTCAGTGAGAGTTTCCTAGGAGGAGGCACTGGTATAGGTGTCGGCAATAGGGATGCCTGGGTTGGAGACCAGGATGTGTTTTTTTAATTTTTTCCTACCAGATTTAGTGAGGGGAGCAGGTAGTCAATAGAGGAGCAGTTACAAAAGATAGGAGAGACAGAGAGCACCATATAATAGGTGGGAGAGGGGGAGGGTGGAAGGGAAGACACTAGTGAAGGTCAGTGGAGTAGGCAGACTAGAGAGCAAGAGGCAGGCAGGTTGTGCAATACGACAGATGACAACACTCAGGAAAGGAGTTTTTACACAATGCGCCGGGTAGAGGCAGGTAGGAGGGCTCACCCAAGTTTGAGAATCCTAAAAGGGGAGAAAGGTCTGGTATTTCACAATGCAATTTTTAAATACTGATACAGTGCATATTATAACAACACAGTGAAAAAACACCTAAGTTTGAGAATCCTAAAAGGGGAGAAAACCTGGTATTAACAAGGGGAATACAACACAACTGAGAAGGTGTGAAGGTGGCAAGGAAGCTCAGAGGGACTGACCAGAAGACTGACTGGCGACTGGCGTCCCCTGCGGACACCTGCAGACACAACAGGAGGAGCTGCCACAGAGGGAGTCGCCCTTTGCCTTAGGGGCCCTTAGCCGCGGGGCTGCCCGGCAGGGGCTGCCCTGGTAGCGCCTATAAGGGGGGGGGGCGTGCCAATCCGGATGCAGTACAAGGGGTGGGAGGAAGGCAACGGAGAACCACGGAAGGGGAGAGAGGGTAGGGGGGCACAACAAAGGGAAAAACAGGTAGGGACAGCAAAAAAATCAAACAGCAGGGCCCACGGAGGGGCCTGGTACCTTCACAGCAGCCTTCAGTCAGTGTGCCTATAAGAAACATGCCTACGTGAGGCTCCTGTATGTGATGGTTTCGGGACTACTAACAATGATCAAAAATAATGTGGACTGGAAAATTGTAAAAACAACAAACCCTAATTTATTTGTCCAAGGAACAACGCTATGGAATACTTGTGAACACAAAAACAATGCAGAATACCTGATGTTAATCAATAATTACTGGAATGCAGCAATGATCTCTTCTGAGAGATTCCTCTCTTCAGTAATGATGATGATTGACAAATGTGTTTTTAAATTAAAAAATCCACACATTATCGTCTTCAGAGACCTGAACATCTCAATGTTCGACACCAATGGGAACTTCAAAGAGGTGTCAGCAACTCAGTAAGATCTAAAAATGGAGTGTGGCACATGCTGGACCCAGGAGCTGGACCTACGAAACTGCAAAATGCTAAATGGCCAGACCACAGGAGACATTCCTGCGAATCCAACATGGTGCAGGAATGGGTGCCTATATCTAGTCCTCAAGAAACATTTTGCATACTATCATAAATCTAAAAGTGATTAAGATGCAAAACAGTGATCATGATGCTTTAAACTTGATGTGGATGATGGAAACAAAACCACTCTAAATCTAAGTGACCTAAGAATAAACCAAGGCCAAAACCGATTGAAAATAAACCCGGAGAGAGATTAATGACCCGACAAAGAAACTCAATTCCGTGAACCAACACAGGTTTGGGAATCTAAATTATGTACCTCTCCTATCAGCATTCAAAACAACAAAATCTGGTTTCAGGTCTGACCACATGCAAAACAAACACCCATTTAGCCAGAAGGTGGTTGAGGAAAACAAAAAAATGCGGAAAGACATCAAAGCATTAAAGTTTCATGACATCTTGGGAGTGGAGACTGGCAAAAAAATGCAGTGGCAGAAATATCAAAACTGGCTCCTCTCATTTTAGCTGACCTGTAATCAAGAGCGAGCAGAGGTGATGCTAAAACCCATCTATGTCCACCACGGAAGAGATACATGGGCGATCATAAATGAAGGTTCACTAACCCAAAAAGCAAATCTGAGCAACAGAGTAAATGCAGACCAATAGGTGAAACACTACTCAAAGGTCTTCACCAATTTGACGCCGGATGCAGATGAAATATCGAGCAACTCAGATGTACCATGCGATACATGTATTAACAAAGAGGAGATCGAAGTTGCCATCTCAAAATTAAAGAATTTGGGTGCCGCAGGCCCCGACGGATTGTCTAATTTTACTCTAAAAAAAACAAAGATCAATGGGCCAGATTCAGCGAAGTGCTCTTCAAACACATCTCAGAAGCGAAGAACATTCCAGTTTCGTGGAAATCAGCGGCAGTTGTTCCGATATTTAAAAACGGCGATAAGGCCGGCCCAAACTACTACCGTCCAATCGCTTTATTGGATGTCATCTGCAAGTTGTTCACATCATTTTTGCAAAAGAGACTGTCCAAATGGGCTGAAGATTCAGGAATTCTAGATGTGAAGCCTATTGCTAAATTTGATAAATCTGGAAACGTTAAAAGGCAAAATAAATCTGTTCCTGCCATTTAACGACCTATGCCAGGCATTCGACAGTGTTAACGGAGCAAAAATGTGGGTGCAACTGATGAAGTGGAACTGACCTCCCGACCTATTACAAGCTATCAGACCGCTTCACTCTGGAACGTCCATTTGAATCAGACTAAACCTCGAAGGTTACCTCACAAACAAAATAATGACCGAAAAAGGTGTCAAGCAAGGCTGCCCTTTAGCTGCCTTAATCTTCAAACTTTATTTATCGGACTTCCCAGCACCTTTAACAAATCGAGATACCTTCCCGCCAAGAATAAATGGCCACCCGATAGCATGGGCGATATACGCCGATGACTTGGTGCTTCTGGACACAACTCAAATAGGTCTTCAGAGACTGATTAATCACCTGGAAGAGTACTTGCAAAAAAACCAATCTGTCGATAAATTTAAAAAAGTCCAAAATCTTGACCTTTGGATCAAACCTTAGGAAGAGAGGCAGACAGTTCAAATGGAACCTAGCTGGCGAACAACTCGAAAGTACTGACTCGATCCGCAACCTGGGCATCTTGTTTAACACATCTATTAGAGAATGGCAGTGGACACAAGATCTTAAAATACAAATTAAATTTCTTGCTCAGCAAGGGGCAAAATTTCATACAGAACACAGTAAATATACCTTGAAACTGGCAATTATGTTTTACAGGCAAAAGGTGATAGCTACTATAACGTTTAGAAGCGAAGGAGGCCTAAACATAAGTCGGTCCATATGGGAAATGCTAGAGGGCTACTTTTGGCTTAGGGTTCTCCGACTGCCTAGATTCTTTTCCATCGCTGCAATCTGCTACGAACTTGGGCTGCAGTCATTATATGCAACGGTTCTCTGGAAATCAGTGGCCTTACTGCGAAAAATGATAATGACTTCTTCAGCCAGACAATATCAAATTTTAAACTATTCTTCAAGCAAATCTTATACTGGCCTGTTAAATGAATGGGACAGGAAGATCTGGAAACAATTCAGTCATGCAGAGATTGCATCAGAAACACTCAAAGAATCCATGTGCAGCAAAGAAAAAGATTTCCTGCTGCGATTGGATCGAGACGCTCCGTCAAATAGCTAAACTTGTCACCTCATTAGATCTGGGGTGTGAAGCGAGGGCGATTAACATTATCCCAAAATATTTGGAAAGGTTCCCGAGCCAATACCACCAAGACAATTTCCAGCGGTTACACCTAAATCTATACCCAATTAAGGAAATGCTGTACATGAGACATCAAGTAGATACAGCAGACAACCAGTGTCGATTCTGCAAAAAGCTGTGGAGTCGTTGAAGCACCTTGTAATTGAATGTACAGAATTCAACACCCGAGGAAGTCTCTTCCTAGAGAGAAATGCATCGAAAAATGGGAATATGGAAGAGTGGTGGCAGGGAATTCTGTCTGGCAAGAACTACATGACAATCTACACAACAATAGACTATCTTAACCAAATCTTGAATTTCTCTGTGTGACGATGTATGATGGGTAATAATATTAATCATGTTGGGTAACATCAGGGACATTTTTGATGCTGAGGATTATGGACGTTATGACAACAAATGCGAGAGAAATAAATGTAGGAAAAAGGTTGTAATAAACTGAATTTTATAATAATTAAAAACAACAATTATTGTATAGAATTCCATAAAGGAAAATTATTTGTTATTCCTATTCTTTCTTATTTAGGGTCACTGCAAATTATCTGATATTCCTATTCTCTTTTATTCAGGGTCACTGATACACTTGTGGACCCCTGGTGTTTTTTAAGAGGCCCGAACAAGGAAGCCAGCTACTCCAGAAACGAAGAGCCACATGGCACCGGATACAGCCCAGGAGCTCCCATTTAAAAAAAGAAAAAGAAAAATGTTGGTGTGGGGGAGGGTTGTGGTAGCAAGGGAGACCACAGAGATCGAAAGGGAGACCTCATGGGTAGCAAGTGTGACCCCTGGCAACGCCCAAATGACGTCCCTGGGTGCCAATGTGATTTGTTGACAGTGTGTCAAGTCAGCAATCAATTTTTGGGCTACCTTTTGCAATTCTCTTCTTTGCTGAGGTTTTGATGTTATGAAGTTTTTCTGACAAGGATTCTTTTTCCAAATTCCTACTTAAAGCTCCAACCGCTATTTGGTCTGCTGCCCTAAGTAGCCCATATGGCTGCCAACGCAAGTCTACTGGAATTTGTCATTGTCTTGCCACAGAGGCATAGCCAGGATTGTCTAACAAGTGGGGCCTGAAGCTAATGTGTTGGGACCACCGCAGCAACATTAACTTCAGTACATTTCCACACAGCACTACTCAGTGGGCATTTATACATTTTGGGTGGGCCTTTCCCATTTAGGCCCTACCTCTGGGTGTCTGGTCAAAGGGTCGACTACAAAGGGTCGAATGGTCAAAGGATCGACACCAAAGGACCGAAAACAAAAGGATCGCATTTTTTTTTTAAATTACATTTTCTTGGGGTTTTCGTTTAGGGAAAAAAGTGGTTTTTACCACAAAAAACAGGGGTTAGGGGGACTCCCCCCAAAAAAATAAAATGTAAAAAAAAACAAAAATGTCGATCCCTTTGTTTTCGGTCCTTTGGTGTCGACCCGTTGACCATTTGATCCTTTAGTTGTTGATCCTTTGACCTATAACCCCTACTCTGTCTACGCCTCTGTGACATGCCCTTCTTCAACCGGAATGCCATAGGCTGATGGCCGTTCTGTACTTTTATTTTGGATTCAGCTCAATGTAGCCTTTCTGTCACACATTGGTAGTTTCTGGCTTCCCGAGTAGGTGCAAAAAGACAGCGTTTTTAAGTCCTATCAACTGGTCAATTTATTTTGAGCCTTTCTTTGTGCGGTTTTCACGATAGGAATGGCCTGCTTGGCTGCTGTGCCTCTGTGAGCTCTGGCCATTGTTAACAAGTGTTCCTTTGCTTGAATGGGATGCAGTTTTGACTGGGAGGGCGGGGAGGTGTGTGGAGGGGTGGTAGTGTTTTTTCTCAAAAAATTGGTGATGGGTTGGCTATCCCCACGTGGACGTCCGTCAAAAATTTTGAATGGTGCATGGATGGTGTTTGGAGGACCTAGGTAACCCCCAGGTGCGTATATTTGTGGCTATCCCAAGTCATTAAACACTACCTAGTTAGCACATTCCCAATGCAGCTGAAGAAATCAGGCCATCATTGGAGACTTGTTGCTGATGCAGTGCTACTGACTCCCAGCAGATGAAGCTCTGCCTCTCTTCCATCCAAGAGAATGCCGATGTGGGCTCTTCTTCCCACTGATCTGGTGGGAACAGCTGGATCCTCCTTTACTACTGCTCACTGTGTACTTCTCTAGTGTCCTGAACAGGAGTGGGTGCCACTGCTGCCTCTACTAGAATCCGAAAGTCTTGCTGCTGCACCTAAGTGCCTGCTCCACCTTGTGACATCCTGGCCTGGACACCTGAATCTGTTTTCGGGACCCTCCCGCCCCATCCTGTAGCCCTCTGTTATGACTTGAGAATCATTGGCCTGTGGTAGGGAGAATTCTCTGTAAAGGCTAATTTCCCAAACCTAGTGAGTCCCCCAGCAGCTTTGCTGGATTTTTGGGGTTTATTTCTTTCTCCTGCTAAGAGTGAGACTCTTTTTCTCCCACTCTTAGACATGATTTGAGGTGTTCCTTTGACTTTGTATGTGTTCTATGGGCTATGGGGTCCTTTACCCCATAGGGTTTAATGTGTTTTTGGTATGTGGGTTACACAGCACCCTCCGTGCAGTAACCCAGGGGTGTCGTAGCGACCCCAACACATAGACTCCACATCCTGGGATGGACTACTGTCTCCCAGGGCATGTAAAGTCACCATTGGCTTTACTAGTCTTAAATTGTGAACAGAACCAGTACAAACCATCATATTGTGGATGTACTGGTCGGGGCAATTTGATTGCCCCGGGGTCTGTTGTTCGAGGGGGCACTGTCCAGTTCCCCCCGACCGAGTTTTGGCTGGTGGCAGTGGATACTACTTTTTATATTCGATCGCAAATATATTCCTATGGGATTTTCCCATTGTTTGAGGCTACCACTTTTTAAAATAGCCTCGAACATACCGCTGGTTTATTAAATTAATATAAATTCACTGGTTGGTATTTTTTGCCGAAACTTGGTTCCAAAATGGCGTTTGTGTTCGCTTCTGTGACTCCAACCCAAGTCGAGCCCTTTGTTCCACTTTTTGGCGGGCTTCTCCACAGAAGCCTCCAAAAGTGGTGCCACTCTGTCTGGGTACCACAAGGGGTGTGGGAGGGGGTTTAGGCACCCTGGACTGAGTTGCCTCAGCAACTCAAGTCACACTCTTGTGTGATTGGCCCAAGTGGTGAGCCGCCCGGCTCACCACTTAGCATGTTTGAGTGACAGCTAGGCTGAATGAATGGGGGTTTTCTGCATAAAAGCAGGGCTTTGGGGACTGGAACTTCAGAAGTCGCCACAGGACCTAAAGAATCCGAGGAGGGAGAAGCCGAGCCGACCTGCAACCGCCCTGCTGAACCGTCTCACCACTTTTCCAGACGACAGAGGAGATCTCCTGTCCTCAGAGTCTTCTTCCTTTGACTGGTGGGGATAACCAGTTTGCCCGTCTTTTCGCCTTCCTGGACCATCTCGTGGCCGCCTTGCCCGTGCCCGCCTTGCCCATGCCAAGCACCCCGGCAACCGGAATACCACGGTTTACCACTACAGCGAAGAAAAGGGTAGTACCTTGTAACCGGGAAACTCAACGGCTGGTTTCTTCCCAGGCAGTGCAATGACCTTCATCTTTCCTCCACGTCAAAGCCTCCTCTTCCTCTGGACGAAACACTGACTTGCACCCGCTGCCAGGAACAACTGCCCCCGCTGGAGCGTTCTTTCCATTTCAGGTACTGTGACCCGCCTGGCTTCCCTTGCGACAGATCGTTCGGGGTGACAGTAAATCCTCGACTTTCTAACCTGGGTTAGCCTGGGGCCTGTTAACTAACTTTTCCTAACTTGATCTCAATCTTTTGTGAACTATTTACAAAGACTCTTTGGGCATAACCCCACTGTGTGATCCTGGACACATTTCGCTTGCTCTCTCTAAGAGTGGGCCTGGCATTTGAACTTCCTTGCTCTCCAGTCGACTTTGCCTAACCTGCCTCACTGTGGTTCTTTGAAAAGTATTGAGATTTGTGTGCTTTCATAACTTTGCCCTTTTCCTCCCTTTTTATATAACTTATTAGAGTGCCATCTTATGTTAAGCGCTCACCTCGGTCTGACAATAAGTGGTGTTTCTCATTAAGACTTGTCTAATAAGTAATCAGGGTTGTATATATATATAATAGTGACTGTGTGTTGAAATTACTTACCTCTTTTTGTGCTAGTGTAATTTACCAGTGTGTCTATAAATAAATAATTATATACTTTTACACCAAAGCTCTGGTCAGTGTTAGTTTGTGCTACTGTACCTCGGTACCTATTGTGTATACTCTATATACTGCCTAACTCATCTTGAGAGAAGTCTGACTGCTCAGCCACAGCTACCAGGTAAATCTGGGTGGTACAGACTGCTACCAATTGGGTTTACTGCCAACCACCTGTAGTCCTAAATCTTTTGCAGTGGTCCCTAAGGGAACTGCACAGGTTTCTGCCTAACAGCCTCTAACTGAAGGCTCAGTATTGTGGTAACTTGCTGCTGGTCTATCATCCAACACATTGAGAGTCGTCTTCTTTGAGCCTGTCATCCTTGCCTGCATCAATGAATCCATCTATCTGTCTTGAGCAGCCTTTTCCACACTCTTCGGGTCCTTGGGCCTCGAATATGTCACTGACGACTGCCTCCAATGTCTGGGGGCTCCTTGTGCAGACTGTCCTACCATGTACCTCCCCTGTGACTCAGTCTGCGCCCAACCTTGTGCCGCTTTCCTTTGAAGAGCCTCTGGTCTTCAAGCCTAGATCGCTTTATATAGTAAGTCATTCACCGTAGTGACTAACATACTCCTAGTACATAGTCCCCCTTTCCTCCATACTGCATGGGTGTCCCTCGCTAGGGACGGGAGATTGAGCCTTTTTTACCAGAAAAAAACACCTTCCCCTTTAAATTTAGAGGCGCGAAGGGCGTGGCCCTGGGAGCATGTGCTCTCCTGTCTCCACACACCGGCACCACTCCTCAGTCCCCATTGACGCATTAACAATATTAACATTGCCGAATGACACCAGTATTAATAGGGGGGAGGGTGGTGGGACGTATGCAGGAAAGGGGACTATGGGCTAGGAGTACCTTAGTCACTATGATGAGTAACTATTAATTACTCCTATGTCCCGTCCCCTTTCCTCCATACTGCATGGGCGATTACAACTGAATGAAGCCCCAGTGTAGAGAGGTGACCTCCTTAAGCAAACAAGTTCCTTAGAACCGCCTGTCCGAAAGCCGCGTCTGATTTAGAGCCGGCGTCCAAACAGTAGTGCTTACAGAAAGCCAAAGGGGTGGCCCAGGTGGCCGCCCTGGTGATGACCTGCCATGGGACCTGCCGCTGGAATGCGACGGCCGTGGCCCTGGCTCTGACAGTGTGGGCGTGCATGTTAGCTGGAAGTGGTTTGTGCTGCCCCTCATAGGCCTCCTTGATGGCTGAAACCATCCACCTTGCTATAGAGGCCTTGGAAGCCTGTTAACCTGGCCATGACCCCCCGAAGGTGACAGAGCGTCTGACTTGCGGAAGTTCTTGGTCCTGTCCAGATAGAATCTCAGAGCGCGCCTGACATCCAGACAGTGTAAAACCCTCTGAGCGTAGTCCTTAAGATCGGAAAAAACATAGTTAGAACTAGCTCCTCATTTAGATGGAAATCTTAGACTTCCGCGGGGTGCGTTCTCAGGACCACCTTACCCTTGTGAAAAGTAGTATAGGGTTCTGATGCCACCTGGATCTCGCAGATTCTGCAAGCAGAGGTGAGATCCACCAAGAAAGCTGTTTTAATTGTGACCAATCAGATGTCTGCGGATGCCATTGGTTTGAAAGGTTTGTGCGCCAGGACGCTCAGCACTACACTGAGATCCCACACTGGGTGTGGCTTCTTGATGGGCGGGAACAGCCTGGGGAGGCCCACCAAATACCGCTTAACCACTGGGTTGGAGGAGGAGAAGACCTCCTCCTCAGAATTCCTTTAGGCCCCTATGGCTGCCATGTAGGTGCGGCAGGTGTCTGCACGCCTGAGTGAGTGAGCAAAGTGTGCCGAAAATGAGAGCACTGGACTCTAAGGAGATCGACCCCCTTACTTGCACATTGGACGATATGCTCTCATTGACGGCACACCTCGCTCACTCAGGCGTGCAGATAGACACCTGCCGCACCTACTTGGCAGCCACAGGGGCCTACAGTGAAAGACCCTGGACCATTTACTCTTGTACTGGCTCCTAGTAGCGTTGCTCCTAGCGCCCAGAATGATGTTCAGGTTAGCATGAAACAGGCTCAGATGCTTCAGAGTGACCTGCTCAGGCACAACGCTGCGAGGGCTAATTTCTGTGGAGCGGGGGGGGAGATGACCCTGCCCCCGTTAAAAGAAGAGGTGAGCTGGGCCCAGCGGCAGGTGAATGGGTGGCCTGTCGGAAGAGGCTGAGGAGCTCGAGAATCACGGTCTCGTCAGCCACCACAGAGCTATCAGAATGATGCGGAGGTACCACAAGTCCCTTATCTTGCAGATCATCCTGTGGATCAGAGGTGTGGGAGGGAAAATCTAGGCTGTCATGCCATTCCACTGTATCTGAAATGCATCGGCCAGGGAGCTGTGGCCCTGCCCATGCCAGGACGCAAACGGTTGGCACTTCCTGTTGGACCAAGAGGCAGAAAAGTCCACCTAAGGGTGTTCCCATCTGCTGAAGACCCCGAGCAGGACCTGATCATTCAATTTCCATTCGTAATTGTCTGCTCGCAGCCTGCTGAGCCTGTCGGCTTCCAGGTTGGACTACTCTGGGAGGTGGATTGCAGTCAGATAGATGTTGTTCTCCAGGCCCATTCCCACATTCTGACCGCTAGGTTGCACAGTGCAGGGGACCTGGTACCACTATGTTGACATAGTACATGCTGGTGGAGTTGTGCGTCTCGATGAGGACGACCTTGCCCCCAATAAGCGGAAGGAAAGCCTTGAGAGCTAGCCAGATAGCCTTCAGCTCCAGCCAGTTGATGTGAGATTCCTGCTCCTGCAGGGACCAGACTCCATGGACACTGTGGTTGTCCAGCGTAGAGTAAATTGTGTCCCTTGACGTCTGGGTTGAATTTAGGAGCCCTAATCCAGGCAGTCTTTCTCAGATCCATGGCGATGCATATGGCCCAGTCCTGCCTTGAAACGTGCCTGGCTCTGCACCGGACGTTCTGGAAGGAAGTTGGCTATTTCCCGCCAAAGCCTCTGGTTAACGGCTGCCAGCATGGCATCCTTGTTGAACTGACGAAGGTGCAGTGAGGCACTGGAATAAAGCTTCTTTCCGTAAGCCTCCAAGACCTTCTCCTCATTGCCTAAAGGCCGACTGAGGCTTTGAGTAGAGTGACACCGCAGCGATCACCGAAAAGTGCAGTTGAGGGTGTGCCGACAGCAAGAGTGGATCCCCCTCCATTTGCATATACTTGGCGTCAAGGTGCCAATTGACATGCTGGCCCGAGTGGGGCTTAAACCACCCCTTTTTGGCCAAGGCGACAACGTCCTTTTGCATTGGGATCTCTGTCCTAGCCACGGGGCATAGAGTGAGAGCCTCAGCCAGCACCCCGCCTCCGGTTGTTCGACCTCGGGTTGAGGAAGCCCCAAGTTCTCTGCCAAACCGTTCGTGGAAGGCCTTGGCTGACGACGGCATGCCTGGGCCTTCTTCCTCGTCAGTGTCCACCAGGGTTTCCGGATGGTCTGGAGCGGGTTGAGGAGTGCTGGGCTCCGAGGGCTGCAGTGTGGAGACCGGAGCCGGAGGCTGCAGCGGAGGCTGGTGTGGAACCGCCTGAACTGTGGGAGGCAGGGGAGCCGGAATCGAAGGAGCTGGCGAGGGCAGCAGGGGCTGCACCGGAACCTGCAGCACTGCAGCCATAAGAGGAATGACTATAGGCGCAGGGGGAGGGGCCGGAAGGAGCATGCCCCTGATCACATCACGAAGGATGGCGCCCATTTGAGGAGATCTCATGAGAGTGAGGAACTTTTCAAAGAACCTGTCCTGACAGACCGGTGGGGTGGCAGGTGATGTTGACGGGGTAGCAGGCAGCTGCTGGGGCCGGTGGGTTCTCTGTCTAGCCGGTTGCAAGGTTAACCTGCCCTGCGATGCTGATGGATAAGCTGTAGGCCACGTACCCACCTGCTCCGTTCCAAAGGGCAGTATCAGACGAGCGACCATTTTGTCTGGCGCAGCGGCCATCTTGTTGAGCTGCGTGCCACGTGCTAAAGTCGTGATGCCTAGCTCACTGGCCACAGCCTCCTCCAGGACTCTTGGCGGTGGAGCATGAGACCTACCCTGCGTCTCAAGACGTGGCCTGGTAGGCGTGTTGCAGTCTGCAGTATCGCTGGTAGTGCTGCGTGCAGGCGCCCCCTCGGACATCTGGCCGGTACTAGAGCATAGCCCCTTGGGTGAAACCCGGTAAAAGAACCTTGTGGTCCCTCAGCACTCTCTCCGGAAGGATCTAATGACCCCTCGGCCTGGCGGCCGGTAGCTGAAATGGCCTTGGTACCAGTGCTGGTGCGAGTACCTGAAAGGTTCCTCCCGCTCGGGCGTTTCTTTAGAAAGGAGTAGCCCTTGCAGGGTGCGATGAGAAAAAGCGGCCCTACCTAGGGCCTTGACTTATGTCTGACGAAGTCCATCAAGCCCTCAGGAGGTGACTTTTCGCAGAGTTCCCTCCACCGAGCTAGCCTGTTCTTCAGAGCATGTGGTGTAAGCGCATCACACGCGGTACAACCCTCCCACTCGTGGTCCGGGCCAAGGCCGCGGTGGCAAAGAGTGGGGATTGGACGTAGGTTAGAGCCCTTCGGAGGCTGGAAACCTGCTGAAGCCCGCTGACGTTGACATGCGCCGGGGAGGAGCGTGGCGCTAGAGGACTGAGTACCTGATTGATAAAAAGAAGACAAAAAGACAGAAGAAAGTATCAAGGGGAAGAGCGCGTGGTACTACAAAGCCAAACCCAAACCCAGGAGCGCTGGTGAAATCAGCCTGTTCCCGTCGATGTGGAAAAGGGGACTGGCGCTGGTGGGCGGAGTCAGGGGAGCGCGTGCTCCCAGGGCCGCGCCCCGCACGTCTCTGAGTTTAAAGGGGAAGAATGTTTTTTTTCTTGTGAAAAAGGTTCTGTCTCCCGTCCCTAGCGAGGGACGTCCATTCAGTATTGAAGAAAGGGGACGGGAAGTAGAAGTAAGGCTCTTATATTATAGGCAGTCTGAAGGTTGTCTTCTCTGCAGGTATCTTTGACAACACTGAGTCTCACTTCCAATAAGTGGGAGCTGCCTACTGGCTTTGTAATGTTAAAGTCTATGGACTAGGTAATTAAACTAGCAAAACTAACTACAAGTGCTGGAATATTGCTATGGACTGTAAAAGTGTGCTGTATATCTGTACAGATTGTGGATTAACATTTCATTTTCAGGTACTCTTCACTGTTTTATATGAAGAGTATATTTTTCAGTAAACATACTGTATGGACCTTTATTGCATACTGATGTGTGAGTCATTGGTACTTTAGGATTAGGCCCACCCTCCTAAAAGTGATGGTCTGACTGTGCAGGCACATTATGATTGTGAATTAATTTAAGGGGAACCCTGCCCCTAAACTATGAGTTGGTCTTCTCAAACCTTCAGCAGGGGACTTGTACAGTCTGAAAAGTACAATATCCAGTATCAATGATTTTCTATTCTCATTGCTTGAAGTATGTTCCCGTTAGGTTTTAAAAGCAACAGATTTTTTTACAGAGTACTCTATGGTTCAAGGTCAATAAGCATTTTCTTTAACGACGGCTCCTTTTTAGGGGTGTTCTGGGGAAAGCTACCCCTTGGGTAAGTCCCTAAATGCATGCTGGGACTTTCTTTACACATCGAGAAGGCAGGGGAACACCGGGGCTAGTTTATCTCAACTTTTCTCTAGTGCAAACATGATGCAAATTGATTTAGCACCTGCTGTGCTATGTGATTAATTAATTCATTTATTTTTACATTTGTACAGAGCTCCAAGCCCTCGGGCATCATGGCGCTTTTTCTTGACCAATTACTTGCAAAAAAGAATTAAAAAAAATCTGAAAATGCCTGGAGTAAAACACACTACACAAAGCGGTAGGGAAGAATCAGGCGGAACAAAGGTTCAACGTTCAAGCAAATAGAGTTTTTAGCGATTTCCAGAAGGCCCAATAAGACCGTTCCGCTTGCTAGGTTGGTGGGAGTAGGTTCCACTGTTTGGCTGCAATGGTTGGGAAGCTTGCGCCTCCAGCTTTCACCAGTTTAAATTTGGGCTGAACGAGGCAATGGGCATAAGCCGCTCTTTTGCGTCTGGATGAGGTTACTAGTAATATTTGGAGAGAGTTAAGCGAGGGCTTCCTGTGATAGACATCTGTGAGTGATTGATAGTGTCTTTAATCAAATCCTCTTGCGGATGGGGAGCCAAATATGCCTTTCTGATTGCTGCATTGATGTGTTTGGATATGTTCAGCACTGCTCTGAGGGCATTGTTCTGGATGACCTCATCTTCCTAATGTTGAGTTCTGAGGTACCTGCAAAGAGTGCTTTGCAATAGTCAAGTCTTGAGCCAATAGTGACTCGGGTGATTGTGAGACAGCTCTAGGGTCTAATAAACTTGGTTGTATAGGCAGCAGTTGAGGTGATGGAGTTCACTGAGCGTGTGAGCGGGAGTGTGGCATCCAGTTAAACTCCAAGTATCTTCACAGACAAACTGAGATTGGAATACTCTCAATGACAAAGGCAGAGTACTGAGGGGGCCACCAGGAGGATCACTGTTTTCATTGTTTGGGCAGAGGTGGTGTGTGGCCATCAGGGTTTGGATAGTTGAGTAGACGGAAAGCAGGGAGGTGGAGTCTTCCAGGTAGTTGCCAGTGAGAGGGAGCAGGATTTGCGTGTCACAGAATATTTTGTATATGATACGGCGATCGAGTCAAGGAGGACCAAAGGGGTTTCTTGAAGATATTGTACAATGTTGGGAGACGCACGGGAGGTGCGTTGGCGTTCTTCGCGAATACTCCGATGGATCTGTCTGCAAGTAAGGAGGCAATCCAGGTTGCGGCTTCCGGCGAGAAGTCGGCAGAGATTGTGGCAGAGGATCTTGTGGTCCACCAAGTCAAATGCTGCCAATAGGTCAAGATGAAGGAGTAGGGCAGGCTTGCCCTCATCTTTGATGTCATCCAGTTGATTCTTGAAGTGCAAGAGAGCCGATTCTGGACCATGACTAGGGCGTAACTACGACTGACGAACAGAGTAGCTTGCCTGCAAATCTTGCACTATCTAGGATTTTTTGGAGGAATGGAACAGTAGTGAGGTGGCGGGTGGTTGGCAGGGTTTGTGGGATCTAATGTGGGTTTTTTGATAAGGGGGAGAACCAAGGCTATGTCAGAGATATAGGCAAAGTGAAACATGGGGAGGTCATTTCTGTTTGTGGGAAGGGAGGGCATGGTAGGTGGAGATGGTAGATGGAGGCTGGTTGCTTAGCGGCATAAGCAAAGATTGCTTTAAGTCTCATTTTTTTGGAGGGTATTGATTTTAGCCAACATCGAGTTTTGAATGTTCGAGCACCATAGATCATGTTTGGTACTAGAGGGTTGGTAGGGGTTTCAAGTTCCCTAAGGATAGTGAAGATCTCGCTAGTGTCTGATATAGAATTGGCGATACAGTGTTATATGATGTAGCCTTTGCCTGTAGGATAGCATGTTTGTAGAATTTGGCAGCACAGGTGAACTCCAGCTTCCTGGCCATGGTGGGTGACTGTATCCATTTAGCTTCAGCTAGTCTTTTGTTGGAACGGAGTTTGAGAAGGTCCTGGTTACCCAAGAGTTCCTGTGATCAGACGGTTTGGACTTTTGTGGTAGTAGTGGAGCGATGGTGTCAATAGCTGTAGTCAGGACAGTAGAGTACAGATTAGCGAGAGTATTAGGGTCAATAGGGAGGGGCGAGTGAGGGAGGCCAGTGCTGAGCCCCGGGGCAAAGTGCTCCTTGGTAAGGTTTCTTGAACTGCGGGCCATTGTCAGTGGTAGTGGGAAAGTGTCCAATAGGGGACAAAGAGAAGTGGATCACGTGGTGTTCAGACCATGGGCATTATTAAGGGTGAAGAGGAAGACCTAAATGTGGACCTCGTCGCACCTACCCACTCTCATTTCGACAGCAAAGAAACAAAAAGTGTACATAGTTCCTCTGCCTTGCCTCCCCATCTTTGATGTATCGCAGGTATGAAAAACGCTATTCACTCAGACAGCCATTCAGACCATGTCCTGGAGATACAGCTGCAATCAATGAAGAAACTGATGATTTCACGACAGAAACTCTGACATAGATGCGTTAGACATGAAGTACATAGGCATCCTGCATGAAGCTACGCAGACACTCTAGATTGATTGCTGACAGACCCGAAGAACATGCTCATGACTCAGGTAGATGACGTGCACACTTTTGCTGGGCAGAAACCGCCGTACACATGAATTGTTTGCTGACGCTTAAACTCAACTAACATGGGCAGCCATGTAAATGAAGATGGAAGCAACAAGTACATTGGAATTAATGGAAGGAGCAAAATGGACTTGAGGATGCAGAGATGAACTGACAGGTGCAATTCAACAGTTCAGGCTTGGGCAATCAGTTCTTTAGGCTTTGTTCGACTTGCCACCAATACACAGTTCTACTTTTGACTTTTATTTTTCCACAATTCAACACCGGCTTCCCTCTGCATTTTATCGACACACGCGCAACCTTCAACTTTTGGTTACAGTTACTTTTGCTTTTAACACAAACCAGGCTTGTGTTGCCTTTGATAACTCACGAGTGGTGTTAATTATTTAGGCTTCTTTCTTCAAGTCCTTTCATGTAGCATTCAAGGCCGTTAACAACGCCTCCTCTGCTCCTCCACATCTCTGTCGATCACCCGGGAGGGTAGCAGGCTGCTTTGAAGCACCTTGAAGGTTTCTCCTTTCCGCTTACTCGATTTCTGTCTTGGAACGCTTCTGGCTTCCCGAAAGGGTGGAATTCTTGCCTGGCTCTCTCTCATTCTTTGCAGCTGCTGATCAGCCCCTTGGCCTTCCAACTTCTGTAGCCTGGTTTGAATCAGCCCCGGAAGAGCTGCTCCTTCTCGTTCCCAGCCTCGCTCAGAGTGTGCCTGTGCAAGCCACCTTTTATGGCGCTTAAGGCCAAGGAAAAGGCCCCGTTTGTCCCCTGTTCGCCCCGGGACGCTGCGGCAATGCAGCCCACTATGTATCCCACCTGATCTATCTCCCATGATCACCTGGCCACTATTGTCTGCTGTTGCCGATCTCACTTGTGCGCCCGACTGACTCTCGCACACCCATGGTCAATGAGGCCGAACGCTGGTAAGATGCCTACCCATTGTCAACTGTGAACAAGTTCTAGCTCTGGCACACCTACTTGTATAATTGACACTCGCGCTGAGTGCAAGACACTCTCTCGGCCATGCTATGCGATTGCACACTTGCACGAACATTGCCAAATGCTACTATGTTATTAGGCTTACTCCGCAAGATAATATTGCCTGACTAGATATTCAGTGGCCTCCACTGCTAACAAAGAAATATACTGTACTATCGTACCTTTGCCAATTGACTAGGACCCCTGGTATGGGCGACTTAACAAAACTTATGTGATGACCATGTGAAATTGTGCTGACTGCCTCACACATTGCCCACTGGCTTAGCTAGCAAATTGTATTCACGTGCTACAGCAGTGCTCATGCACACAATCGCAAATAACTTTTATTGTTATAACTGTCTACTAGACTATACGTTCAAAATCACTCAGGAAATGCACATACCTACATTACCTAGACTAGCCAGTAGTGTTACATAGTCCACTAGCTCCTAGGCATGTTATCCCTAGTATAACGTCATAGCCACTTGATATGTTAATGTTTATGATAACGTACATTAACCACTGACTAAATCATATGTCTAGTCCACTAGCGAATGCATCTGGTTACTTATAGTACCCAGCCTCACTCTATGCGAAGGTAACACCGTTATTGTCAAGCCACTGCACTTTCATACTGCAAGCCTTACTAATACAATATGTACCTACAGCCTAATCTAGTCTACCTGGGTGCCAATCTCATGCTAATGGAACTCTACATAATGTCGACACGAACTAGGATAGCAGATATACTGGAAAATAATACCTTGTCTCCACAACTGTCCAGGCATATGTCCAACGTACCTCTCCCAACGACCCCTTGCAACACTTTGCTTAGAAATTCTAGACTCCGAGCACGGTTTCCTAGAATATTTGACCCGCTCATCAGACATGAGGTTATCTCTAACTTCCAGAATAAAGTACCCTACAAACACCCATCTAAGCTCAGTCACACCACTAATAGTAGCACCGACAAGCCCCACACAAAAAGAACTAGGACCCACATCAGATTAGCCGCTCTAGACAGCATTACCCCACCGCCCCCAGATAAATTCACCCCTTACCTTAAAGGAGCCTTAATAAATGCAAGATCGTTAGTCGCTCATGCCACAGAAATAGCTGAAGCCATCTTTACAGAAGATTACGACTTTATCGCAGTCACTGAATCCTGGCTCCACAAGGCAGATGGCCCTGCACTGTCCCTAGATGTACCAAATAACTACACCATCCTTAGATTTGACAGAGGCGAAGCCAGAGGTGGGGTACTAGCTATTATTGCCAAAACCAATCTCTATGAGAATCTCAACCTCGCCTAACATTAACTCTTGTGAAGTTATGTCAATCAAAATACCCACAGCCAACTCGCAAGCGTTGAACATTCACCTTATATAAAGACCCTCTGGCCCCATTAATACTTTCATTGAAGACCTCTCCTCGATCCTATCAGAAAATCTAAAGGATACCTCCCAAACGCTACTGTTAGGAGACCTTAACATAGGCTTTAATGATGCCAATGACCAACCGGCTTTACCCAGAGAGTGAACGGGCCAACTCATAATAAAGGGAGAAGTCTCGATTGGGTTGCAGATCATAATTGTAATGTCTCCATTAGCTCCATCTCACCCCCAATCTGGACGGACAACTACCTCATATCTTTTAGAATAGCAACCAAAAGACCCACCTTACAGGCACCTCCTGCCCCTCCCACATTTACAAGAAACAAGAAAAATATTACAGTAGAAAAAATACTCTTGTGTATCCTGCCCACCCTCAACTCCCTACCTGACAATATGGATCCTTGCATCCTAGTGGAAGACTATAACAAAGCTATGAACAGAACTCTAGACAACATCGCCCCGCTAGAACTTAGAAATAGTAGGCCCAAAAGCCACCTTAACAATTGGTTTACTCCCCACTTAAAAAATCTATGACCAGACAAAAGAAAATGCAAAATTGCTTGGAAACTTCATCCCACCGCAGAAAACAAACTAAAGTTAACAAAAATATCATCCCAATACAAGAAGGATATACTTCTGGCCAAACAAGATACCTATAATACTAGAATCACACAAGCAAATTCTAGCACAAAGGAACTTTTCACAATTCTAAAAGAACTAGAAAATCCTATCACAGTCCAAGACAACTGTGTCAAAGATAACACATGGTGTACAGACATCCAGCATGCGTTGGCTAACAAAGTGGGCAACCTCCAAAACAAAATAGCACTAAAGGAAGCCTCACTAATCGTCACCAAACGACCACCCAATAAAACAATTTCACCTAAAACTAAGCATGTCACCCAATTTCACTTGTCCAAAGTCTCCATTATAGAAGTTGAGAAAGTTATTCTGGGTCTCACACCATCTAACTGCAAAGGTGACCAATGCCCAGCACAACTTATCAAGGATGCTGCAAGGGAGCTAGCACCTTTCATTACCAAATTTATTAATGCTTCCTTCACATCCGGCACGATGCCTAGCAATCTTAAGGAATCCTGGGTACTCCCTCTTCTCAAAAAACAAACGCTAGACCCCGCCATACCGAGGAACTACAGGCCTATCACCACAGTGCCATTCCTACTGAAAATCTTAGACAAGGTAGCATATATCCAAATCCAGAACTTCCTAGAACTTAACCAACTCTTAGGCTCCCGTCAATCTGGTTTCCTGCCATTACACGACACAGAAACAGCTCTCATTGATCTCAAAGCCCAAATAGAAAAAAATAAGAGACAATGGAAAGCTTGCATTACTCCTCCCCCTGGACCTGTTGGCGCCTTTCAACCTGGTAGACCACAACGTCTTATGTAGCCACCTGGTCTCAGCTGCCCACTTCTCCAGCGAGGCTATAGCGTGGATACAATCGTTCCTCAGTGACCGAACTATGAGAGTCTTCTCACTGTCTGCAGCCGCGGACCCCATCCCCATCACTTGCGGGGGTGCCCCAAGGCTCATGTGTTTCTCCAACTCTATAATATATTCACCAAGTCCCTGTTTGATGAGTTGGACTGTCTGGGTATCACCTACACCAATTATACAGATTATACCCAGATCCTCCTACCACTTACCGGGGACTACTGCAAGGATTCAGCATTGGTGAATAGAATTTACAGCATCGTTCAGACATGAATGGCCACTCACGGCCTCTGTCTGAATGATGACAAAACAGAGCTTCTCATCCTGGGATCCTCATCCCTTCTTACTAGACTTGGCACAAACTACTCATCATTCATCATTGATGGGAACCTTATCAAGGTTGCCAAGAAGTAAAAACATTAGGTTTTTACTTAAACTCCCCTTTAACATTCACTAAACAGGTAAACTCCCTAGTATCCTCGACAGCATACACATGTAAACTAATTAGAGCTGGAAAACACTTCCTCTCCCCAACAGCTGAAGACCCTAGCTAGAGCTCTCATTATATCCAGACTAGACTACTGTAACGCTCTATACATTGGAGCGAATAAATATATTACCAACAAAATCCAGATACTCCAAAACCATGCCCTCAGAGCTGCACTCAGTATCTCTAGGAAATAACATATTTCCAAAACTAGAAGAAAATACAAGTGGCTATCCACACTGGAGAAAATCAAACTAAAAACAGCCTCCTTCATCCACAAAAGCCTGAACAACAAAGCCCCACGATATCTAATAGAAAGATTTGCAAGAAAAATATCTTCTAGACCCACAAGGCTAGTTAACTCTAACTGCCTTCAGGTGCCTCACTTCAAACTATCCACTATTGAGGGTACCCGTTTCCCAGTTAAAGCAGCTCAACTATGGAACTCACTACACTCAGAATGGACCAAACCGTTGCCAAATTTAGACAAAATCTGATCATATGGCTCTTAGAGAATGCTGACAAATTAACTTGCAGAATTCGTCCACCCGTGTAAATAACTGTAAATTTCTTCTGTATATTGACTGTTTATATTTTTCCTACCACTACCTTCTCCATGTACCATACACCAATAATTTACTAGACTAGAGGTTTTGCATTATTTGTAACCATTGTAACCTGTGTACTAAGCTGTGTGACTTCTTATTGCTTGCGCCCTGATACCCTTGGGTCTGGCACGCATAATAAATATTAAACAAACAAATTTATCCTGACCGGGAGTGTTAACAAGTGGCAGGTGTGTATAGTTAGGATTACGTGCCTGACTCTGCCTGGTCTCATTAAAGGGACAGAGCCATTGCAAGTCAGTAGAGGTAATCTTTCTGGCCTCATTCCTCATCTTCCTCAGCTCAGTAGTGTTGTCAATGTGAAGTGGGGAGGAATTATGGGAGCTGTAGTTTCCCATAAAATAAGCAGGGATAGGGGTTAGATGGGTTGTGGAAAAAGGGGGATACCATGTTTTACCATCATGTGCTTCTCCCCCAGTCTCCCAGGACCCCTTACGCAGGTGATCCTCCCTCGCTTGTCCACCCCTGGGGTCAGGATCCAAAAGCAATGGCCTTTCCCTGGCCACCTGAGTACGGGATCCCCGGGCACTAGGTTGTGAAACACCCTCTGGTTTTTCACAGTTAGTATGCTTTTTATCTTTGCAGAGCTAGTGGGGCATACCTTTGGTATTTTCCCCACTTCAAGATAGGATTTCCTTTGAATGTCAGTTCCCAAAACCATAAAAACCAGGGAGGAGGAAAGAAGCCAAGCTTGCCTGTACACCAGCACAACGAAGGACAAGCCCTTGGCTTTAGCATCCACATGATTGCATGCAGAGGGGAGGATGTATAAGGCAGTTTGGCGAAAGTCTGCCTATCTGCTAATGTAGTCCACATCCGGAGAACAGCCAAGTGAACATCACTTTCTTGCCACTATGACGGTTCCATGATTAAATCTATGTTGATGTAATAGAAATCCCAAAAGCAGAGTTCAGATAGAACCCTTCTCCTAAGGTTTCAGATAATTGACTTTTCTGTACCACAAAGCAGAGTAGAAGGAGGCAGGCTTTGGTCTCTTGTTAACAGAAACCGAAAATGCCACACAACTAAGATAGAGGGGGAATTTAAATATGCACTGTTTTCTTAGCAAGTCTCAGACATCTACAGTAAACGTATTTGTGAACAAGTTAATAGCGTATTTATTGCCAGATCAGAATTCTGTATTGAGATAGACAATTTTGGCAAGATTTGTCCAGCAGATCAGGATTCGATACATATCATAGGAATGGTGATGTCAATGAGAGTATGGAACAAAACACTTTAAATAAAACCTCTCTCTCAGTGCATGTGCTATATGAACAATGGGTATGGTGCTGAGAGCTAGGAAGAGAGGTCCCCGACATCATATAGGTCGGGATTGGAACTACAGAGTACCCACTAAGCACACGGATGGGGAAAAGAAGCGCAAATGGCTAAGACCACCTAGGAAACCACAAAAGGTGCAGGAACACTAAGGGGACCCTAAAAGGCTCATCCATCTTGACTCTAATGCAACGCAGACGTATTGACGGAGTCACAATAATGAATCACCGGCTCCCTATATTTGTCAGTGTACTCCTCGTATATGGATACACAGATATCTAGTTTTTCTGTGCTGGATAAGAGATCGGCAACGTATGTTTGGGTTCTGGGAGGGAATCACAATGGTCTCTCTTAGGAACATAACAGGTTCACATGTCGGTTAATAGAGCACCTTGGAAACTGTAAGTTGCCATGACAGTAACCTCCAAGCTTGTTCCATTTTTAGACCTCTCAGTTTGTGAAAATCCTGCAGGTACCTTAAAATATCCTCTCTGCTAGATCTTCTGTGCATGACTGGATGGATCACAGAGTTAGGCAACACGGTGCTTGGGATAAGACTGGTCTGGTTTGAAACGGATGTTCACCTGATGGATCATTTGCCAGATAGACGTTCATTGACTGTGAGTCCTTCATCATTCGGGAAATTCTGTTCAGACAGAATGGGCAACTGACATCAGGGACTCTGCAAATAGACTTTTAGATACAATGTCCACAAGTTATAGAGTAGCAGCCTTCGGCTAAAGGGGAATCACACACAAAGCACATAAGTCTACAGGATGATTGGTCACTACTCTGTGTGAGCAAAATCATAGGGACTCCAAGGCAAGTGAGCTTCCCGGAAATGGGACCAGCAAAACAATTTTCTTAAAGACAGTGACCTTTGGCATAAGGGCTAGGCTGGGAACAAATGTGATTCAGAAGTTCAGGATAAGTCAGGATGTTTTAGCCGGCGTCCCCCTTCCCCACGTTTTTAGCATGGACAATGGTGGACTCTCGAGCACAGCACACTCCTGGGCTTCTCCAGTACAAAGTTACAGTTCCTTTCAGCGATATTAGGACCTTCAGTGGTCAAGTCTCTTTTCTACAAAGTCTCTTGCTGCTGAGGGCCTGATGTGTCAACAATAACAAAATAAAAGTTCCTTTCAGTACTCTTATACGTTGGGTGATGACTCTTCCACCCTGGATCCCCCTCAGCCGAGCTCTGATCTTCTCAAATGTTAGCCTCCCTCTGTCGGGTTCACAACGGCCTTTCACTCACAATCTCTTCATCTGTAGTATTCACAAGTCTCAATGTCCTTTTAAACAATCTTTCACCGTGGACATCCCTCAGCTGGGTTCACCCTTGTCAACACAATGTTCACGGGGTTATCGTGCTTCACCCTGCTTTGCAGGTATCCCTCAGCCGGTGGTTTACATTTGCCAGTTACAGGGTTCGCTTTGCTTTATCACAATGCAGGATTCCCTTCCCTTAGCTTTCCTCTTGGTTATGGGTCAAAGACTTTCGGCTGTACAAGGGGTTTTACTCGACCCTTGTATGACCACTTTGACCTCCTACATCGGTCCCCTCTAGGGCCTCCTGGTATCTGTACTTTTAAGAAAAGGGGACCAACCAGAGTCTTTCGAATAAGCGCCCATGCGGCGCCGGACCACTCTGCAGCTGGTCTTTACCTGCGTTTTTAAAGTTACGTAACAGATAAGATCTTTGTTCAAATCATGTTGCCATTTGCAACCTTCGCTCAACACAGCTTGGTCTATTATCGGTTCTCCCTCTGACTCACCGGCTGCGCTGAAACTCATTGTCATTTCTTGTTTCTAGAGTCAAGGACGGTACCACGGTAGCAAGTGCCTCCCTCTGCCTTGATCATCAGTGTTGGAGGGCTCTGTGCACCGTTGACATCTGCTACACCACACGCTAGCGTCTTATAATTCTTTTTTCTGAGGCTTTGCAGGTCTTCGGTCGAAAAGGGCAAGGCCACTTCCCTTCTTGTCCTTTCCAGTATTGCTGCCTTTTTCCTCCTCTTGAACTGCCGTCCTGGCACAGCTGCCTCCTCGTGTGTTTTTACTTGCTCAAATTGTGCTCTCGCGCTCCACTGTTTATCCCTGTGGGGAAGTGAAAGGGCCGTCAGGTGTGCGTAGTTATTGTCAGTTGCTCGACTCTGCCTGACCCTTGTTTTGGGACATGTCAAGAAGACGGCCTTAGTGTTAGTCTGTTGTGTTTCACAGTGTAAGAAAGTGTTCATTTCGGAAAGGGGGTATGGGTAGAGCTTCTGAATATCCTACGGGGTAGGATGGGGAATAGGTGCTATAAGGAAAGGGGTACCACATCTCAACCGTCTGTGTCACACTTCCACTCCACGAGGACCCCCCCGCCCATCCAGGTGATCCTCCCGCACTGAGACACCTTCAGGTTTCTCAGAGAGCCGAAGTAGATGATTGAAGGCAGAGAGAAAGTCAGTTGCATATGGGAAGCAGTATTCTAGGCCCTGGGTTTATAGTAATGTGGTGCTGGTTTGGGGGCATAAGTATGCACTTTACAAGAATTAATATAACACAATACAGGCAGAGTCTTGCAGGTACCCACACTTCAACATGTATTTTAACTTAATGCTGTTTAACGGTCCTCTGGTCTTCTGCTGCATCGATACAATTGGTTGGAAGGAAAAAAAGAAGGTACGTAGAAGCCTTTCCTTTAATCAGCAAAATTTTGCAAAGAAATGACCATAAACAAAACAACACTGGCAAAGTAGGGCTTGAGATATATTTCAATTTTTATTTCCTTTAAGTTTCCAATACCAAATTCAACCTGTGCAGAGGCCTTACCTTTTCATTAGACACTTCTGGCAAGAACTGCCCTCTTTTGAGGATGTCTTTCTTCAAAATTCTTTCAGAACAAGGGAGTGAAGGAGGGTCTGGGACTCTACTAGGAGATACAGTATCAGGCATTAGATGTGGATTAACAGTGCCCTAAAAGCAGAGAAACTGCAGAAAATCATGGTCAAGGAGCACTGTAATTTAACAAAGGAGAGATGCAAATAAAATTAACAAAGGAGAGCTGCAAATAAAACAAAGGGAGCCAGGACGTTGCGGATGGTGGAGGTGAAGGGCATATTCAATCATAGAAGGCTAATGGCACAGAGATGCCACAGTATTGACAAAACAGAATAGAATGCAAGGGCAGAGTAGGCCTTGTCAAAGAGAAGCATTGTGGGACCTCAGTTATGGACTTAGAACTGCCCGGGAGTCGCAGACCTTAATACAAGCCTTAAATTATGCAGTAGATATTCAATAAAGAAATAACCGATGTAAAAAATGGACAGTGAGATGTTCAGCATGGATACATGGCCACCCCATAAAACTCACTAAGAAAGTCAGCAACTACGTCTGGTCCAGGTTGGTAGGGCAAGAACATGATGTTAGGGTATGTGCCTTAGAGGAATAGGAAGAATGACATTTCCTGTGTACCATGCACTTGGAGTTACTATTTTCATTTCTGTATAGGTTGTATACCCGTTTTAATTCTGCTAGGCATGGTTTGGTGGATCCATGTCAATAAGGTGTTGGTTGTAACGCAAACGGTTGGCAGCAAAGACCTTCCTATTGGCTTGGCTGGGAACTGCATGATTTCATAAAGTGCAAGGTCAGGTGTTGCACAGAGTAACCCAGGCATATGCTCCATCCACAATACACCACCTGTATGCCTCACACCTCTTCTCTGACCCAAGGAGAGACAGGGAATGGATGTGCAATACTGTAATTGAAAAAGAAATATCAAATGGACACAGTAGTAGAGCTACTATATGTGGGTAACTAGCTATTCTTTCAGCACTGGCTCGTTAACACTTCTTTGGAAATAGATTACTATGGTAAGAATATTTTGTGTAGACTGCTTTGGTGGAATTCACTGAAAACACTCTCCAAAATGGAGTACACGAGGGAGTGCTTCATCCAGTAAAGGTGGATGAACGTGAAAGCTCAATTTGGTGGCCTGCACTATTGAAGTACAAAGCTAAGTCAATGGACTGGGCTGCCTCTGTTCAGGTGGCACCAGCGTTTTGTGAAAAAGACAAAAAACATTAAATGAATGCAGCGAAATTCCCAGATGTGCCTATCCGACAGTGATTAATACATACAGCAGCCAAGGAGTAATGGATAACGTATTATGACAGATCACTGCCCATGTCTAATAACTCACAAGGGCAATTTGTAATCAGAAAATATGAGAACATCATCCCGTTACTCACTGTTGAGGAAACATAATCTGAAGCAACCACAAAGAGACCTGAAGGATTACAGGAATTTCGTGCTAAATCCATGGCTAAGTAGACCATGGTGGGTCCTGTGAACAGCTATTCACAAGAACTTACAATTGTAAAGGTACAGTTGAACACGATAGGATGGAAGCTTCATTGCAAAGGCCTAAAAGGACACCTTAAAGAGAAGTATGTCAAGGACATCGTGCCATGCCACCAGATCATAAGCCGTATCAAGAGTAATACAACCGAGAACATTTCATGTAACCACACCCATTAAGGAGCAGTGAGGGAGGGCTCTAGGAAGGACTGGTGTAGTGTTTCTTTGGGTCAGAGAGCCCAGATGAGGCTGTCACATGAATTGGAATTATTTACCAATCATCCTGACAGAAATAGCAAATGTTGAGACCTCTTGACCAGGCTTACTACAAGATTCCAAAGGCTCTGAATAAAGGAAAAACTCTGCCTAAACCCAGACCATATGGGGTGGAGAACAAAGCAACCAAAATGGCTTAGGAGAGGAGGTGTCCCTCAAAAAGCCCATAGAGGAATATACAAGATTGGTTCCCTGTGGTGCGTATTGCAAGCCAGAGGAATACTTGTCAGCAACTACATACCTCACACCATCAGCAGACAAGGAAGGAAGAAGGATGTAAAGAGGGGAACTTGCAATTTATGTATCTGATTCATCCAGAAGAATACATGTTTTGTTAAGGCAGGCAGCCAATAAAGTGGAACTAGCTATGCCTTCTCCAAATGAAGACCTTTACACTTTAACTACAGTACTAAGGCAACATTGTTTGTCCTAACAGGAGTTGGCAGAAGCAATACCAAGAGAGGTTTATGTAATAAGGCTAGTGCAGGAGTACTTAATAGAAGGGCTCACGACAAGTGACCAGGTTTCATGCATCCAGTTCAAGACTTAATTTTGATGACTGCCTCAAATGCCGCAGATGGAATGCTCCAAATGAAATTTGTATTTGTATTTATTAAGTTTATACTTTACGCCAAAGCGCTGCACATTTTAACAACAGGGTACATTTAACACTTTATCAGGGGAAATGAAAGTTAGTAGGTTGTAGGTCTTCTCAACTCATAAATGAAAACAATGGCCAAGCAGTCTCAGATAATGGCTTGGCACAACAGCTTGGCATATTGAGAAATCTGGCATGCGCACTTGTAAACATTCTTTCATTAATGGCCACAATGCCGTACAAACTTAAAGGAAAAGAAAAAACAACTTGCATGAAAACAGCTGCAGTCTCATGTTAATATCCATCGTTTTCTTTCAAGCTGACAGAATGAGGAACACAAGTAAACAAATCAGAAAAACATCAGAAAATACAGGGTAGTGTTTAGGAGTATAAGCCTGTGTTTGTGAAGGTGTGCCGGGGCGTTGGCAAATGACATTCTCTCCTGCCTACTGGAAAATAATTTTTGGCAGGTAGTATGTATTAGCTCTCTGGTGCTGAAGGCCAATGGATACTAACATTAAACAGTGTAGACACGGATGAAGACAACATAGCAATGACCTCTTTAAATGTGCAATTCACTTCTCTCGGGATCAAGATACTGTGCTTCATTATATGGGAACGGCAGTCCCACACCAAATTCACTTGGAGAACTCTGGTTCCCTTTCATCAATGATACAAGTGGGACTAGAGCATCCGAGGCACTGCATTGGGTTAGCTAAGAATCCATCCTCTAAATAAATGTGAGGCAGTGGCCCCTGCCAGCCACATGTGCTTGCTATCCGCAGAAGTTCAATCTCCAGCTCTCAAGTTCACGTTCATTGCATGCATAATCGCCATGCATCTGCCGCTCCATGAATCATCTGGCGGATTTCTCCTTATGTGCACTATTTTTAAATACCCTGTGGAAACCATATTCGGACATGAAGTGCTAATGGGAACAGAATCTGCATTCCCTAACAGAGTGAATAAGGGGGACTTCAGACCACCGGCTGCCCCAACATGACTTAAGTGATGATGCTGGTCTGCAGTCATTAGAATAAAACAGTTCAAAATGCGATCTGGGGTCTTTTGGATGGAAATGAGAAGATACATGCACCAATTGCTAACACACACAGAGCCACAGAGGTTTGTGTTGAAGGCTCAATCCGAGAGGATTGTGGTGATTCAATGCACCATTCTCTAAGAGAGCAAGTCTGTCATTTTATTTGTACTTTAGATCAAGAATAATTCCTGGACCAATATATGGTCCAGGCACTAACAGCAGTGACTTGGAAACCATGATTCAACAATACAATACATAAAGGCACACAGATTTCAGGCAGTGGTCTTGAAAAGCAACCCTTTTCCCACTCACTGCTGACTATAAGACAAGAATTCAGTCCATGATGGTGGCCACACTGCATTATCCTGCCTTTCACAGAATGTTTAATGACAAGCTAATAGAGAGAATGGACCAGGGATCCCTCAGATGTTGATTGGATAGTGTAGGAGTTTCTACAGACTCCCGACATCTTCTCCTGGACTATTCTGTAGTTCAAGGCAAACTTAAATGAACTCAACCAGTTGACGTGTCATGTTATCTTCTCCAGAAAGAAAGCACAAACTATGGCAAGAAACTGAAATATGGACCACAGCCATGTTCAATAGGTTGGCCTCCCTGTACGCTTTCTTTGGCAATATCTTAAAAAATCTCTAGCCAGAGTTCTTTATACGGGGACATGGTTTGGACCTAAGCTAAAAGGACCACCAAAGAAATTGTGAAACTACCATCATGTTAGGAGGGAGTAGCTGTGAAAACAGCAAAACATTCAGCAAATAAATGTCCACCTTACCATACTTTCAAAGTGGGATTTGGGGGGGCACGGACATTCGTGCTGAAGAATACTTTCATTAGGCCAGATAGAGCGCGGCCATGGAATGCCCTCAACGCAAACAGTGGGGCCACAGAACCGGGAATGCATTGCAATGAGAATAAATAACACCCAGGCCATAGCTTTCTCAGGAAACTTAGAAGACACATGCACTCTTCTCTTTAAATACAAATAACACTAACAGAGTGCAAGTCTGTCGCTCTAAATATAAAGGTATTTAAGCACATGCCTGCGTGCTTCTTTAAATATGAAGGTCACTCTGAGTACGCCAGAGTGCTTCTTTAAATGTGAAGATCATAAAGTATATAAGATTGTGTCTCTCAATATACGGGTTGCATGAAGGCCTGTTAATACTATTAGAGGAAATGAAGGGGGGCTGCAACAAGCACCATAATGGAGGACAGTCGCGCCGCTAGGGTTATCAAATAATGTGCACGAGATGGTGTTAACAGTGGGTTGATGTAATCCAACCCACTTGTATTTATTAGAAAGGTAGAAAGGAAACAGTCTGCATGTGTTTGTTATGGGGCTTCAAATGTGATTGTAGGGGGCAAGACAAACCTAAGGCCATGATTTTAAAAGATAAAAAGACTGGAGGTCAAAGAGTCTAACCATGGCAGAAGATATTGCATTAGCGGTGCACAAGCAGAAGCCTTGATAAAATGGTATCTCATGCCACATTATAAAGGTCCACTTCACCGTCCATTTCATTATATATATATATCAAATGCACATAAACTAATATACATGTAAAAGTAAAAATGTACACTCGTATGTACACACACACACACTCGCACACTCACATAAAAAATAGAACAAAAACATATAACACATCAGCAACAATTGAAAATAAAGTGTCCTGTAAGCAGTAATTTGAATCATACTGTATCACAACCTTTGCTTTGAGCAAGGCAGATATCTCTAGCCGCACTCTCAACAGTGGCTTCCGACCCATGCCACGGGGGGTCTGGGAGTACATCTGAAGGCACTTTACTCCTCCTTCACGTTGAGGGGATGCGCAGGTTGGTGAGAAACAATGGAGTTGGCAATGAGGAGTGGGTGTGACCAATAGAATTGTAAACCACACTGTATTTCAGAGAAGGGCCATAAAGCAGAACATAAAAATCCAAGTATTCACCCTCCCTTTCTCCCTACGCCCAAACAAAAGATGCACACTGCAAATGTCTCTTAGTGTTTCCATGGAGCGGAGAGTGCCGTTGTAGCTGCCGTCTGTATCATAGCCTCTCTGAACAATGTAACTTTGTGAGTTCATCTGCTTCCTCTGGCTCTTTGTCCTCTTTCCCTATGGCTTTGCTTAGCCTGCCCCTTTCGTTGGCCTTTGCAGGTTCCCTGCGGTGCTTCTGAGGGGCAGGAGGTGTATCTCTGGCCTCCAACGAGTCAGAGCAGTGGGAAGATTTGTCAGAACCATGCACAGAAGTCACCAGACTGGCAATCTCATCTGTTGGGGAGCGGCCAATGCTGCCATCCACCTGAACCCGGATATCTGGTGAGATGGACAGTTGGTGGTGAGGTACAATCCCATTGTCTGTGCACTTTGGGTAGAGGAACGTCTTCATCTGACCTTTGCCCTTGACATTGACAGTGCCCCGATAGTCAAAATCATAGGCCATCTTGGCGAGAACACGGTAGCTCTCCTCACTCACCTGGATCCGACACTCCACCCCAGTGGTGTCCATCCGGCTGGCAATGTTCACGGTGTCACCCCAAATGTCATAAAGGAGTTTTGTAGTGCCAATCACCCCGGCTGTTAGAGGGCCATGGTTAAAGCCAATGCGCAGTTTAAAGTTAAACCAAAGCATGTTGTTGTTAAAGTCATCAACCACCCTCATGGTCTCTTTGGCAAATTCGAAGAGGGTTTGGAGGTGCCCATGAGGGTGGCTGGTATCTTGACACTGTGAAGGGTTTAGGCCAGAAGCCGCCATGTAGGTGGCACCAATGGTCTTTATCTTCTCAATGCTACTGTAGTCTGGCTTACTCAGCAGCTCATCAAAGTCACCAATCAGTTCATTCAGGACGCGATAGCACTCTTTGCCTCCTTCATAATTCTCCTCGTAGAACTCACTGAAGTTGACGATGCTGGCAAAGATCACGCCGGCATTGTCATGGTTTTTGGAATAGCTCTGGGAGACCTTCAGTTGTTCCGCCACATGGTATGGGATGATGTTCCTCAGCAACCAGTCTGCTTGATCTCGCATGCTCTGGATTTTTGTGCGATGGAGATCGGCTTCCACATCTCCGTGATAATGGAGTCGGTAGCTTACTTCAAATTCACGATTCAGGAACCAGACCAAGAGCAGGAGGAGGAGGAAAGCAAGGATCACCTCTGGACCAATTCGACATGCTGGCTTTACGTAGGAGGTGGAAATGAGGCATGTGGGCATCCCAGAACTATAAGAAAATGAGAAATGGTTATTATACATATGCATTATTTTCACTTACAAATGTCTCTGAACACATACAAATATAGAAGTTAATTTCCCATGATTATAATTATTTTATTTAAAAAGTCAATAGAAACTGGCTACTTCCAAAGCACTGCGGAAAAGGGATTGTGTTATCAGCACATTTGAGGAGTTTGTTCACAGTCTGTGTCTGGCAGATAATCAACTTGCAAATCCTGACAGTTTATCAATGCCTGCTATGAGAAACCAAGGGGTGTCTGACCGACTAGTCCCTTGGGATCTGTCATCCAGGTGGCCGGGGCATGGCCATCGCTATTGGATCCAGACCCCGGGGTGGACCATTGCGGGAGGATCAGCTGGATGGGGGGTCCCTGGGGAGTGGGAGTGGGGCACCCGAAGGAGAGATGCGGTTTCCCTACACCCATTTCCCTGTAGTACACCCTCATTCTATATACTATCTAGGAACCTTATCCCCCCCTTTCCTACACACACGCTGCTGCATGGATCAAGTACGTCAGAGAAAGACAGACTCACACACAACCAGTCCGTTTGACATGTCCCAATATCAGGGTCAGGCAGAGTCAGGCACTTAACCTTGATGACTCCCACCTGAATCCTGTTCCCTTTACCCACTGGGATAAAAGGCGAAGCATGAGAGCACCCAGAGAGCAAGGAGAGCAAGGCAAACAAGGCGATCTGCCAAGGGGCGAGAGTAGGGCTGTGGTCAGGCCAGCTTCATAGTGAAGGTCGTGCAGACTTTTTCTAAGGAAACCTCCCCGCTAATGCACAAGCTGAAGGCGGGTCCTCCTTCGGTTGAACAACTGAGTTGGGAGGAGGCGAGCTGTGCGGTACTGATAGCCTTGGAAACGCTGGATGAATGGTATTGAGCGGCACCAGTGAGTGAACTGTGAGACCGGCTGGGGTTATCGAGTGAAAGATATCAAAGCGTTTAATTAGGCTTGCAGGGTTTCGTGAAACTGTTGGCGGGAATACATTGTAACCAGAAGGATTAATGCAGAAGCTGCTGGTGTCATAAAACCATAAGGGTAGCTCGCAACATTGCCAATATGTATAGGATAACGGAGTGGTTGGGTAATAGAATATTACCTTCTCAAAAGGCTCCGCACACAAAGTGAAACTATTAGATTGAAAATAAGATAATTGGAAAAGACTGCAAATACCAGAAGGCCTTAGGAGAGGCGAACCAAAGTAACAGAAAGTCAAAGTGGTCATACAAAGGTACAAGCAAAGTTCTAGTACAATCGAAAGTCTTAGACAAGTGGGAAACGAAGGGAACAATTGCAAAGTAAAGCTAAGTGAACTGTGTTGTAAATGCAAGTGTGAACCCGACGGAGGAATGCCTAGAGAAAACTAAGGGGAGCGAATCCCGTATTGTGATAAAGTTGAAAGGCAAGTGTGAACCGACGGAGGGATGCCAAGAGAGCTGAGAGGAGCGAATCCCACATTGTGATAAAGAGGATAGGCAAATGTGAACCTGACAGAGGGATGCCACACCAAATATTTGTTTAAAAAGAAATGAAGAGTTCCTGAGTGTTATAAGCTAGTAGAACTGATAAAGATTAACTGAATTGTGGTTTGAAGGCTACAATGAACCCAATGGAGGGCTGCCAAGGGAAAGTGAATCCCGCATTTTGTTAAAATGACTGAATCGTGGTGTAAAGACAAACGTGAACCCAACAAAGGGGTATCACGAGGAAGCCAGGGAAGAGGGGAACCTCGCATGGTCAGAGCTTGGGAAAAAGTATTGTAATGCCAAGCAAAAGACATTGCTTCGAGGGATCCTGCCTTTTCTGAAGAAAATGCTTTCTGATGCCTGTAGACTGAAGGGGTGCTCACAGTCATGCCAATGTTCTGCCTTGTCCCGAGATGTAACACGAGGAAGGAAGGGAGTACACTAGTTCAGCAATCCTGAACTACAGAAACACTTTGGTCATTTCAGTTTGCACTACACTCTTTTGTTATACATATCATTGCCCCACACCCTTTTGTTTTATAGAGTAAGGATTTGGCAATAGGTTTATTAGTATAGGCCATTTTGTTTTGACATGACACCACTAGGACAGCATTTTCTTTACGTTGATGGTTGTAACTTACTCCCATCATAGATTTAGGTTTAGATCAGGCATTTTTCTCACCCTTATACTGTGTAATAAACACCCTTGGATTATACTCCTTGTGTCTGTCGTGCTTCTGATAACCATGCCTTCCTTACACCACCTTGAGAGTTTTGTCATGCAGTTCATCGTGATGTTTTATAATAGAAATTGGACCAGTCCATTAAAAGAGCCATACCCACACACATTATTTTCAGATACTTTGAAATGTCAAAGGAATACTCTAAGAGAAAGTGCTAGATCCAAAGGGATTTGGGGGACATAGCTGACATCTTAAACCCAGTCTACCTTGAACCAGGTTTTAATACATTTTTTTACACTGAGTATTATATTTCAAGGTATACTTATTTAGCATTACACCTTATAAAATGTGTATTTTCACTTGATATTTGTTGACATAGTGAACTTTAAGGGTTGCCTGCCAGCACCACCATTTACACTTTTTGCCACAGTTTGGTGAGGTAATTGTATGAAAGATCTACTCAAGACAAGTGACAAAGAGAGCAAAAACAACATGCCCCATACTCTTTCCAATAGCAAAACCTATACAAGCAAATTAAAACAACTTAATTTCCTTCTATCATGCCCTCTGTGAAGACTGCCTCTTAACGCCTGGTTCCACAGGACACAATTGGTGCAAATTCCCACCTTGGCTAACTTTCAAGTAAGGTTTTATAATTGAACAACATTACTTCCTCATAATGTGAATTAAAAGGCGGCAGCTATAGCGGGCTAATGTGTATTGTTACATGCAGGCCATGCTAATCTAGAACACCAACTCTAAATCTGTTTCAGAACATATATGCCGCTTGCCCAAGAGAAGGACTATCATTTGAGTGCAAACTGAAAACACAAATGGTGGCTCACATTCGCTCAGCAGATATCGTAAGGTATATATATATATTGATTTTAGTAATAACAAGGATTAGCAAAGCCAACAGGGCTTGCTTCACAAATGTAGATTTTCTTGGTTCAGTTCTGCAGGTCAGTCACAGAAAGAAAAACAAAAATAACAACAATGTAGTGCAGCATGTAAGTGAAAAACACACCAATGCACTAAGCAGCAGGGAACAAAACATGCTTTTCAAAAGCTCCAATATATACTATAAAATGGCTCCTGCTAGAACAGCGCTTCCAATAAAACGCACTCGCTTTCGGAATTGCAAAACAGCCAATTAGTACGAGGGTCCCTATTTAATGTGTATCTTCAAGAGCTCTGGCAGAACCATAAAGCAAGTGGCATTCTCGTCAATTATTGTTTTAAACTAACCACAGGTTAGCTCAATGGCAGTATTGGAAGCAGAGAACAACCTCTTTTTTTAATAACTTTATTTTTAAGGTCATAGCGCAACAAAGGATGCAACAAAAAGCACCACAGACACTGATAAAGCTGAGGCAAGGATAAACCATAAACCATAATAGTGTGCCTAATATCCTCTCTGTGCAAAGTTGACTGCAGAAGTGTGCCTAATATCCTCTCTGTGCAAAGTTGAATTTAGAAGGTGCCTAGTAGTGTGCCCTGGTTGAATTTAGAAGTGTGCCTAGTTGTGTGTCCTGGTTGAATTCAGTAATTGCCTAATATCCTCTCTATACAAAGTTTAATTTAGAAGGTGCCTAGTACTGTACCCTGGTTGACTTTAGGAGTGTGCCTAATATCCTCTCCGTGGAAAGTTGAATTTAGAAGTGTGCCTAATATCCTCTCCGTGCAAAGTTGAATTTCAAAGTGTGCCTAATATCCTCTCTATGCAAAGTTGAATTTAGAAGGTGCCTAGTAGTGTGCCCTGATTGACTTTAGAAGTGTGCCTAACATCCTCTCCGTGTAAAGTTGAATTTAAAAGTGTGTCTAATTCCTCCCTGTGCAAAGTTGAATTTAGAAATGTGCCCAATATCCTCTCTGTGCAAAGTTGAATTTAGAAGTGTGCCTAATACCCTCTCTGTGCAAAATTGATTTTCGAAGGTGCCTAGTAGTGTGCCCTGGTTGAATTTAGAAGTGTGCCTAACATCCTCTCTGTGCAAAATTGAATTTAGAAGTGTGCCTAATATCCTCTCTGCGCAAAGTTGAATCTAGAAGAGTGACTAGTAGCGTCCCCTGGTTGTCTTTAGAACTGTGCCTAATATCCTCTCTGTGCAAAGTCGAATTTTGAAGTTTGCCTAATAGTGTGCCCTGGTTGAATTTAGAAGTGTGCCTAATAGTGTGCCCTGGTTGAATCTAGAAGTGCCCCTAGTACTGTACCCTGGTTGACTTTAGGAGTGTGCCTAATATCCTCTCTGTGCAAAGTCGAATTTAGAAGTTTGCTAATAGTGTGCCCTGGTGGAATTTAGAAGTGTGCCTAATAGTGTGTCCTGGTTGAATTTAGAAGTGCGCCTAATAACATGCCCTGGTTGACTTTAGTAGTTGCCTAATATCCTCTCTATGCAAAGTTGAATTTAGAAGGTGCCTAGTACTGTACCCTGGTTGACTTTAGGAGTGTGCCTAATATCCTCTCTGTACAGAGTTGAATTTAGAAGTATGCCTAATATCCTCTCTGTGCAAAGTTGAATTTAGAAGTGTGCCTAATATCCTCTCTGTACAGAGTTGAATTTAGAAGTGTACCTAATATCCTCTCTGTGCAGAGCCGATTTTAGAAGTGTGTCTGATTTTCCTCTTTGTGCAAAGCAGAATTTAGAAGTGTGCCCAATATCGTCTCTGTGCAAATCCATAATTAGAAGTGTGTCTAACTTCGTCTCTATGCAAAGCAGAATTTAGAAATTGTGCCCAATATCCTCTCTGTGCAAAGCAGAATTTAGAAGTGTGCCCAATATCCTCTCTGTGCAAAACCGCAATTAGAAGTGTGTCTGGCTTCCTCTCTTTGCAAAATCGACTTTAGAAGTGTGCCTAGTATCATCTCTGTGCAAAGTCAAACTTAGAAGTGTGCCTAATAGTGTGCCCTGGTTGAATTTAGAACTGTACCTAATAACGTGCCCTGATTGACTTTAGTAGTGTGCCTAATATCCTCCCTGTGCAAAGTTGAATTTAAAAGATTGCCTAATATCCTCTCTGCGTAAAGTTGAACCTAGAAATATCCTGTGCCCAATATCCTCTCTGTGCAAACTTGAATTTGTTGCCTAATGGTGTACCTTGATTGAATTTAGAAGTGTGCCTAATAACGTGCCTTGGCTGACTTTAGTAGTGTACCTAATATCCTCCCTTTGCAAAGCCGAATTTAAAAGGGCCCCTAATATCCTCTCGGTGCAAACATGAATTTGGTTACCTAACACCCTCTCTGTCCCTAATATCCCTAATAGCGTGCCTGCTTGAACTTATATCCTCTCTGTGCAAACTTGAAATGGTTGCCTAATACCCTCTTTATGTCCCTAATATACATAATAGTGTGACTTGCTTAATCTTAGAAGTGAGCCCAATACCATCTCGGTGCAAAGCTAACTTTAAAAGTGTATATAACACCACCACTTTGGCATAGCGGAATTTAGACAGTGTCCCTAACAGCGTCACTGTACCAAAGTCTAGAAAGTCTGTTCTATAGTTTATGTGGGTCATAATTGCACTTAGAATGTCTACCTATAGCTTATCCGTGGCATAATTGCATTTAAAAAGTCTGCCCTATAGCCTATGTCAGAAAACTCTGCCCTATAGCATATCTGTGTCAACAGAGAATTTGAAACTGGATTTAGAAATTTAGCCGCTAGCATATTTATATCATAACTGCTTTTAGAAGCCCTCCTAAATTCCACTTATAAGAAGCACCTAAAAACAATATCTCTGGTGTTGTTACACTCGAAACTCTGCCTAATAGCATACCTGTATCCCCGCTTTGCAATTTAGAACATTAAAAATACATGAATAATATCACCCTGTTTAGTTGAACCCAGAAACCTTGAATAATCTCACCCAGTGGTACCACTCATACTAACCATGAGTGCACCCATTCCACAAAGGTCTACCGGAAACAACCACTGTGCACCACCCCCCCTTCCCTCCAACCCTACCTCCTGCCTCCCCGAATCATCCCACCCTCCACCCCATCCCTTTTCCAAACACCAAGCCAGAGGTGCACAATGGCGTGCCAACCACTCTAAGACCACTACTCCCACAAACCCCACCGATCAGCCTACTACGATCATACCCGCTCACCTCACAAGCCTCCCAAGCATGCCCCGCCCATCAATCGTACACCCCACGCTTTTCCTATCAAACCCCACCACCATCCTGCCACGACCACACTGCTTCCCCTCAATAAAAACTGCACGCCTAGCCCTAGCAAGAACGGAAGCCTCATCCCTCTCCCCCTCTGGCCCCCCTACCCTCTCGCACACACCAATCGCAACATAGACACTAAAGAGGAAGCATACCTGGTCCCCCTCAATCTCTCTGCACTCATCGCCTCCCCTGTCTCGACCCACCGCCTCATCCCCCCTTCACCACCCTCACCCCATGCCTCACCCTGCTTGAAACCCCTCTCCCTCGATTTCTCACCGACCGCGGCTGAAACTCCAAACCCAACACACCCCACCTTTAAATCCCCCGGACCAAACCCAATCATCCCACCCAAAACCCACCAACTTCCCTGTCTGCCCACTCTTCCCATCGACCACCCCACCCCTCTCGCTCTCCTGTCTCCACCCTCTCCCCCCCTTCACCCATCTCTGCAGCTCCGACATCAACCTCTTCTACCGAAGTGAAGTGCATCCTATTTAATGCCCGATCCGTAGCAAAAAACAGACACATCATCTTTGACCTCCTTGCCTCTGACAAACCAGACCTGGTCTTCATCACCGAAACCTGGTTCTCTGACGACTTCGCCCCTATCGCGAATGAAGCCTCCCCCCCCCCCCCCCCCGACTACTCCATCATCCCACTGAACCGTCACTCTAGAGGAGGAGGAATAGCATTCGCCTTCAAATCTCACTTCCACGCCTCAATCATCGACAACCAACCTTCCATCCCTTCCTGCGAATCACTCCTCGTCAAACTATCTCTTTCCCCTTCATTCTCCCACAGCTTCCTAATAATCTACAGACCCCCTGGCTACGACAGACAATTCTCAAACAACCTCTGCGACTCTATTGCCACACTCCAACTAAACCATCCCAACCTCACCCTTCTGGGAGATTTCAACATATGGCTCGACATTCCCACCAACCTTATGACACACTTTCTGGTTGACGGCCTAGACGCGATTAACCTCCAACCCCACATAAACAGCCCGACCCACCATAAAGGACACACTCTTGATGCCATCTTCAGCTCCCACAACCGGATACATCTAAACCCCCAGACCCCTATCATCTGGTCCAATCACTTCATTGTTTCTTTCACCATTCGCTCTCCCAAACCACTTCCCATACCCGAACCTGAACCTCCGATTCTACGCAAATGCTGGAAGAAGCTAATAATCCTTCCTGACCTAGCCGACGCACTTCTTCAGTCTCCCCCGCCTACCAACCTACTCAATAATCAACTAACATCCAATGCCTTTGACTCTTGGCTCAACACCTCGCTAATGCGACTCACACCCTCTTGCAAACCATCAGCCCGCCGTGGACTCTTTCCTAGATGGTTCACACCTGAATTAAATACCAGTAAACAACTATATAAATACCTAGAACGCAAATGGCGGAAAGACAAAACTCTCCTAAGCAGATCCACCTTGGCCCGGCACCTTCGTCAGTACAAGGCCGAAATCCGAAAAGCAAAAAAAGCCTATTACAACTTCCGAATCCTAAACTGCAAAAAGCCCAGCAAAGAACTTCACAAAATCATCACCGAATTCACCAAACCATCATGCACTACCACCGCCCAAACCCCTCTCAATCGCTGTGCGACTCACTCTCTCTCTACTTTTACACCACAGCTCTCGAAAGAACAAACGCTCTAACCAACAAACTTGCTCTCTTACACCCACCAGGCAACCCACCCTCCATATCAGCCACCCCACTGCCTGCGACCACTAACCAACCAACATTTGACTCATTTAGTCCAATATCAGCTGACCAATTTCTCAAACTTCTCTCTGCCCGCAAACCATCCGGCTCCCCGCTGGACCCTTGCCCGGCCACAACCCTTAAAGAAATGTTTGCATCTACCTGCGCAGGAGAACAAGCAAGAACCATCATAAATGACTCCCTTGCCTCGGGAATTTTTCCCGATGCATTCAAAACGGTTCACGTCAAACCTCTAATAAAAAAACCTTTCCTCAACCCTCTCGAGCCCAAAAACTACCGCCCCATCTCAAACACAAGGTTCCTTGCCAAACTCATCGACCGAACCGCCTACTCCCAACTAAATGCCTTTGTCGAAGCCAACAATCTCCTAGACCCTGCTCAATCTGGTTTCAGAGCCCGACACGGAACTGAAACCACCCTAACCTCAATCTGGGACGACCTTAAAAACACTGCAGACTCTGCGGGTTGCGCCGCATTAATCCTTCTTCACCTATCCACCGCCTTCGACACAATTAACCACTCAATCCTCCTTGACCGCCTGCACTCCCTAGGAATTTGTGGAACCGCTCTCAAACGGATAACATCCTTCCTCAAATATAGGAACCAAATAACTCTACTCTCCACCTATTCCTCCCAAGCCCGACCAGTCGATACAGGAGTTCCACAAGGAGCATGCCTATCGGCCCTCCTGTTCAATCTCTACATGGCCACCCACCCACAAATAATTTGTTCGCACAACATCCTGTGCTACAACTACGCTGACGACACTCAACTAATTCTAAAACTCCAGAACTCAAAACCCAACTGCCGACCTGACCTTGCTTCCTGCCTCCTCGACATAGAGCTCTGGATGACCACAAACCACCACTTGCTAAACCCCTCCAAAACCGAAATCATGGTATGTGGCAACACCGAACTTCTTCCACACCCATTACCTTGCCCATCTGCCATGGGCAACTCACCGACCCCCTCTAATTCAGTAAAAAACCTTGGTTGCACCTTAGACTCTGACCAAACACTCTTGCGTCAAGTCAACAACGTCTCGAAGTCCTGCCACTTCCACCTTAAAACTCTTAGACGCATTTTCCCATACCTCTCCTTTCCCAACAGACTCTCCGCGGTCCAATCAATTATTATATCAAGACTAGACTATGCTAACCCCCTCTATCTCGGAGTCCACGCATACCAACTGACTAAACTACAAAGAGCACAAAACACTGCAGCCAAACTGCTACTAGCGCTTGGCCCGAGAGACCACATCTCCCCACCCTCAAAACCCTGCACTGGCTTCCAATTGCCCGAAGGGTGACTTTCAAAATATTATGCATTTCTCACAGAGCATTGCATAAAACCGGACCTCAATATCTTCAAGACAAACTAAAACCCTATCACCCTGCAGGTACTCTAAGATCAAGCTCAGCCGGCCTCCTAGTCATACTGAAAACAAACTTAGTCAGGTTAGGCGGATCATCATTCTCAGGCCTGGCCCCCACACTGTGGAACGCACTCCCACCCCACATTTGACTCACTGAAGACCTCATGTCTTTCCGCAAATTACTGAAAACCTGGCTCTTCCCCTAAAACCGACCCGAACTCTAACTCAAACTGGATAACAGCATCGCAATGACTCAGCCAAATGCTTGATCATAAATTGCAATGCAGCATCATGATCCGAACGAAATGGATAAAAAGAATAAGTTGTACGAGAACAGTAAATTGAATGAAATTAATGAAATGGACGAAATAAATGTTTTTGACAAGATGATCGATGTGGACACGAGGAATAAAGTCGATAACAACAATTGAAATAACCCAAATTATACTAGACCTTAAATAACAATAGATCAATGCAGTGAAGACGATAAAAGAATAAATTGTACGAAAACAGTAAAGCGGTTGAAATAGATTAAATGGATTGCAATGAACGAAAGGAAGCAGAGCACGGAACGGATAGAGTGCGTGCGACAAGTGACATAGGCTAAACCGATAATAAAGAATGAACGAAGTGTGTGGGGCGGATAAAGTCGGTAGAGTGGATAAAGTGCGTAAAACGGATGAGTGTGCAGAGCGTATGAGTGCGCATAGCGGATGAGTGCGTAGACCGGTCGAGTGCGCTGAGGGGTCGAGTGCGTGGTGCGATCGAGTGTGTTGCGCGGAGGAGTGCGTGGCGCGCATGAGGGAGTGGCACGCATGAGGCCGTGGAGCAGATAAGAGCACGGTGCGGATAGAGGTTGGTGCGGAAGTTGGATGTAAGTGGATAATAGAATTACAGCTGATGTAGGGTGTTTGAGCAGATGTATGGCGAGTGTTGAGCAGATTTAGGGTGTTGAGCAGAAGTAAAGTACGGTGGTGTTGAGCCGATGTAGTGTGTTCAGAGGATGTACGATTTGGTGAGGTGCGGAGCAGGTGTAGAACGCGGAGAGCGGAGCGGTTGTGCAATTGCGGAGCGGGTGTAGAACGCGGAGAACGGAGCAGGTGTAGAGAGCGACGCGGGTGTAGAGAGTGGAGAGGGTGTAGAGGTGTAGAGTGCAGTGCAGGTGACGAGTACGGAGCGTGTGTCGAGTGTGGAGCAAACGGGAGATCTGTGAGGATCGAACGGGTGATGTAGTTGAAGGGAATGGGTGAAGTGGTTGGAAGGAACGGGTGTAGTAAGGCGAAGAAACGGGTGAAGTGGGTGGTAAGAACGGAGGATGGATCTGGAAGAACGACTAATGTATATGGTTGAGACGGGTAAAAAGTTGAGGAAGGAACGGATGAAGTATGTGGATGGAACGGGGGAAGAGGATGGATCAAATGAAAAATGGGATGGAATGGAGGAAGTATTAAGTTGGAACCAACAAGGTATATGAGTGGAACGGATGAACTAGGTGGAACGGATGAACTGGGTGGGACGGATGAACTGGGTGGAACGGATAAACTGGGCGGAACGGATAAACTGGGCGGAACGGATAAACTGGGTGGGGTGGAACGGATGAACTGGGTGGGGTGGAACATGAACTGGGTGGAACGGATGAACTGGGTGGAACGGATGAACTGGGTGGAACAGATAAACTGGGTGGAACGGATAAACTGGGTGGAACGGATAAACTGGGTGGACTATGTAGATGGAACGGATGAACTATGCATATGGAACGGATGAACTATGCAGATGGAACAGATGAACTATGCAGATGGAACAGATGAACTATGTGTTATGCTCACCTGGTATCCGCAGGGACGCCACCCAGCCGGGTCACTTGCTGGTATGCTTCTCAGCTTTGCCCTGATGTGGTCTGCGGGGAAGGTTCTGCCTTGTGGTAGAATTAGGTGTGCTCTTCGTCCTGCCTTCTTTGCAAGGGCGTGTTGTCTTCCATGGGCGAGTGCGGTCCAGTTACTTCACTGACGCCGGCCGTTTGATATTGTTCAGGTAGGTCTTACTGCTGTTCTTTAGTTTTGTTGCTATCCTGCATGCCTTTCTTTGTTTAAAATGTCTCCTTTTTCTCCCTTAGGTATGCAGAGCTTCAGCGCGGCGAACTGGCTTGGTTGAGCCCCGCTGGTAAATGATGGCGCATTAAGAGCGCTATGATGCGGTAAGTAAGCGCTATGCGCAGCGCTGCAAAGTCTTGCCTTTGCTAACCTGTGTTTTCCTTCCTTGTAGTTCGCAGTGTTCTTCAGCGCGAGTGGTATGTCCGGAGTGGTGCCAGCCGAGAGGCGACCAGCCAGGTAAGCCTTTTGAGCAGTTCGTAATTTGTAAATGTCTCTAGAGCTTTCTTTAATCTTTCCTCTATCTTCCTCTTTCAGGTCGTTCTGTCCGGTAGGCGTGCAGATTCGTGGAAGCTGTTCTCAGTAGCTGCAAGTGTTTAAAGATGAAGACTGCAGGTAAGATGCTGCTGCTAATGATGTTCCTTTTGTCTCCTTGCAGGTTCTGCTTCTCCGAGGTTTGAGGGAATAGCTGGACACGGTGAGCGTCACGTTGCAAGCTGCAAAGTAACACGAAGCATGTTCTGCAGTCAGGGTGTGGTTTATATAGCCCAGGTAAAGTAGTACCAGGGAAAGTAGTTCCAGGCCTGCCACACCCAAAACACTAGACCGCATAGCTTGGTTCTTAGGGAACCAAGCTATGTGGATGACTCCATGTTGGCTGACAATACTATAAAGTAGTTCCCAAGCACATTGTTGTTCATGGTGTATGAGCCTGGCGCCATAGGCGCCAGGACTGGCCTCATGAGGGCTTTTGAAGAGGATGCCAGGCTCTAGAGGCCCGAGTCCTGACTCCACCTGGCCAATGGGTTTGCCAGAGGGTGTTTTGGGTGAGGGACGTGACGCTATGTAGATGGAACGGATGAACTATGTGGATGGAAAGGACGAACTATGTGGATGGAACGGGTGAAGCATGGGGATGGAACGGGTGAAGCATGTGGATGGAACGGGTGAAGCATGCGGATGGAACGGGTGTAGCATGCGGATGGAACGAGTGAAGCATGCGGATGGAACGAGTGAAGCATGCGGATGGAACGGGTGAAGTATGCGGATGGAACCGGTGAAGTATGTCAAAGGAACGCGTGAAGTATGTGGATTGAACGGCTGAAGTATGTGGATGGAACGAGTGAACTGAGGTTGAATGGGTGAAGTGGGTGGAACGGACGAAATGGTAGAACGGATGAAATGGGTGGATGGACGGGTGATGTATTACGGAACCGGTGAAGTGGGTGGAACCAGAGAAGGGGGGGAAACGGGTGAAGTGGATAGAACGTATGAATTTGGTGGAACCAGTTAAGCAAATGGAACCTGTAAAGATGACGTATGTGGATGAATGATGCATGGAGAAAGGATAACATGGCCAGAACGAATGAAAGGAGCAGTGCATAAATTGGTTGGAGCGCATGAAATGGCTGAAGTGCTTGGAATGGGTTGGTGTGCTCGAAACGAAGTGGAGTGCAGAGAACGGATGCGAGTGCACGGAACAGATGCGAGTGCATGGAACGGATGCGAGTGCATGGAACGGATTAGAGTGCACGAAACGGATTGGAGCGCACATGGAATGGTTTGGAGAACATGGAACGTTTGAAAGAGCATTGAAAGCAACGGTTTGAAGTACTCAAAACGATCAGAGTACTTGGGACAGTCGGAGTACTTGAAACAAATGGAGTATATGGAGCTATTGGTGTGAAGCACCAAAAGTAAACCACCATATTCTCATCTCCACGCTTACTCTCTTCTTTACACCACCACTCAAATAGAACACAGCGATACTATGACACCATTTGATATAGCTGTTCTCATACCATCATTTGCCACATACTCCCCATCACTCTAACTAAATACTGCTGGTTACACACCCACCAGCCTAGGCGTTTCTCCTCAGGCCTAACGCAGCCAAAATCGGTCTGGATAACAACCTGCTAGAATGAACACATACTCTTGATCTCTCAACCTCCACACCTACAACTAAGAAGCAGCTATCACACGGATACACCAGCTGCACACATATCCGGTGCTCACATGCACCTTTTGACTCTCTCTATTCTCTCTACTGACCTGAACTTCGGTTCCCGAGGGCGTTCAACCTTCCAGCGCCTCGAGACCATACCAATGGTACATAAGGTGCTATATAAATGCAAAATAACATAACATAACATTCACTTTGCGGCTTGAGTCTGCCACATACATTTCAATGAGAGAAAGCATCACAGCCCAACACCATCCCCTGATCCAGCATCTGGCCCTGTTACCGGGCCTTCACCCTGGGCAGCCACTAGCACGGACTCCAACATTCTCTTGAATTCCAACCATACACCCGGCAGGCACACACTCTGAGGCGATTGATTCCAGTAATTGATGTCCATATTGGTGGCCCAGACCAAGTTTCTCAACCATTCATGCACAGTTGTGGCAGCAGAGCGCGCCTAGGATAGCATAATACGCCTCTGAGCCATTTTAAAAGACACATTGCCAGATGCTTCTTAAAGGACTTGGATAACTCATACTTTCCGCCCAGCAGAGACACCATGGGCTGAAGAGGAACAGCCTTCCCCACTGCCTTGTTTATGATACCCAGAACTTCTTCCCAATAAATCCCGATCAGTGGGCAGAACCACAAATAAGGGAAAAACCCTGCACCATCACATTTCACACACAAATTCACGCACTCAGGGTTAAACTGGACCTGTCTTGCCAGAGTCATATTGCATCGATGGAACATCTTGTATTGTATGAGCTTAATCCATGACATTTGCCACCACTTTTTTTCTAAATACACTGCGTGTACCTTTGAGGGGGATTCAGCCCCGATATATCGACAGGAAAAATTGAAATAGACGACATTTACGGGAAATTAAGAGCCACAGGTTTTATTGAATGCAACATCAAGAGCTCCAATTGAACTTTTTTCCGGATGATGGAATCTGATGACACTAAACAATACGAGCCATGAAATTGATATTCAAAAGCACTTTGCTAGACAGAAAATTACACTAGGATTAATATTCCGTGAATCTTAAGAAGGAAGTCGTGAGAACGACTTTATTGTCAAAACATGTGTCGGCTGACAGAATTTGTATAATAAATACTGTACAAATTACGGATGCTGAACTTTTATGGATGTGTACACAAAGACACAAACTGACTCTGTATATTGTAATAATCTCTGGAGGAGCGCGAGTGCGGGTCATCATCACTAATTTGTATACTTTATACTGGGTAGTGATAGACATGCCCAGCTGATTGAGCAGAGCACCGCAGCTTGACCTCTAGTCAAAACTTTTGAGACAATCTGAGCGCACACGACAGGACCTTTTGCCTACCATCTCATCTTAGTGTACACTTTTTGGGCATATGTGTACATCTGGCGCCACTGCTTATCGTCTAAAGGGAAATCCAGACATCTCTCTCATTTAAGTTTGGCACTTATAGGGCACTCCGGTGCCTGACTCTGCAATAATTTACAAAGCGTAGAGACCACATGCCACACCCTGACTCCAACACAATGTACTTCGGCAAGGGGGACGTTGCAGTTTTAGCTGGGAAACCATGATCCCATTGGTGGAAAGCCGCCTCCCTCTAACAGTAAATTGCTGCTGTGTAACAAACGTCCCTTCCGGGTACATCTCCCCCAAGCATACAATACCCAGCCTCCTCAATGTGTTGGATATTCAAGAGCTGAGATCCACCACAGGCCGAATTCTTGCATGTACAGAGTCCCTGTGCCAACGTGACTATGAATTATCATCCAGGGATCGAGTGCACAGCTTACTGGATCTTACGGACATTCTTCCTGCCTAACCCGGGAGATCAGCAAGGAATGGAGAGTGTATGGCTATACTAATGTGCGCTATGCTCAGAGATGTGCCCGAGAGGAAAGTTGGTATAGCTCCACTTCGGGAGAAGAGTGACCCTCCTGTTCTAACGGCCCAGTGAGAACCTCCCACCAGATGCAGTGATTTTTAAGGTGCCAGACCAACTGGATCCACAGGTATTGGATCTGCTTAAATTCTCGACTTGGGTACACTGGGATGTTTTGGAACAAATATAGCATTTCAGGGTGTATAAGCATTTTGGCCAAGCACGCCTTGCCCCAGACAAAGAGGCAATTGCTTCCACCGCGCCACCTTATGCTGTAACGCCATCAATGCAGCCCAGTGATTATTCACTAGTAGACGTGAATGATCTTTACTCACCCCAAACACCTCATTGATGATTCCTCCCATTTATAGTCACCGATATTCTGAGGACACACTGTACTGCCATTTAAGCGGAACAGGATTGACTAAGATCAGTTTATGTTCAGCCCCGATTGAGACCCAAACCGAATCACCTCATCTGTCAGCGGCATCAGGTTAGTTTTTGGGTTCCTGATATAGAACAGAATGTCGTCAGCATAAAGAGACTACCTCTCACCCAAGGGCAAACCCCTATTAATGTGAAGCTGTTTTAGCCTAAACACCAAGGTCTCCATTTCAATGGCGAACAGTAGCAGCGACAGCGGGAAGCCCTGCCTGATGCCCCTCCCTAACGTGAAGGGCACACCAACTGTCCCCAACGCAGGCCTTTCAGCAGTTTGTCTAGCATACAACAGCTGAACACACTATTAAAAAAAAATACCCTGATAGCTCCATCGTCTCTAAAACCATAAATAAGTATCACCACGATAAGGAGCCCAACGCCTTTTCGGCATCAAACAGATTAGCCACTGCTCCCATCTGCGGGTCGATCTGAGCCATTATAGCAAACAGTTTACGCAAGTTCAAGACTGTTCATTTCCCCAGGAGAAATCCCGAATGGTCCAACTGTATAAAAGGCGCAGCATATTTGATAAACCGTGTTGTCAGCACTTTGGCAAAAATCATTGTATCTAAATTAGGAAGTGAGATAGGCCTATAGGAAGAACTCTTGGCCTGGTCCTTATTTGGCTTCAGGATCAGAGTAATCAGGGCTTAATTGATGGATGGAGGCAACACACACTCCACGTATGCCTCCTCCCATAACCTCACTAGATACAGTTCAAACCGGGACGCAAACTTCTTATAAAATTCTGCGCTCAGGCCGCCTGACCCCAGAGATTTGGCACAGGGGAGGTCTCTAATATCCACCATAATTTCTTCTGCTGTAATGGGGGGATGGAGTTCCTCAAGGGTCTCATCTGTCAGCCTCCCAGGATGATGATCCCGCAGGTCAGACAGCTCGACCCACTCATACTGCGAGTATAGGCCGGCATAGTACATTCTCAATGTCGACAAGATTTCTTCCAGGGAAGTATGCAGCAACCAATTCTCGTCCTTAAGAGCAGCAATTTTCATACTGCTGCTTCCCCCTCTAATCAGCGCTCGCCCCGGTCTATCTATTTCACCACAATTCCGGGCTAACTCGAGTCCCCTGAAGAACCAAATTTCTGTGGTCGCAGCCTGCCTAAATTGGTCCAACTTTGACTGCAACGGCCCCAAGCCCATGGTACCTGGTGCGTTGGCAACCCAGAGTTCCAAAACCTTAATCTCGTTCTCTAGTTCAGTCATCGGACCGTAACACCCCCATCTCTGGGCCCATGCATATCACTTGTACATATAGTTTCAAATCTTCCCAGACCAAGGCCAGTAGCGGCATGGACCCCACATTAGTCTAAAGAAATATTGAAAGGGCAGAGTCCAGTTCCCCGCCCCCCGAAGGCTACATCAAGCAGTGCCTGTGGCTTGGATCTCCAAAGCGGCCTCATAGCCATCTTATCAAACACCATTGTCCAACACACTGGGGAATGGTCTCACATTGTTCCTGGAGACATGGCACACAACAGGGTCTTCCTTACCAGTTCTGGACTGGCCAACACCAAGTCAATACGTGAATGCATATCATGCACCGAAGAATAGAAGTCTGTCCTGTGTCTATTAAGGGTACGCCAGACATCTTGCATCTTAAAAAATGACATAGCCGCCCTAATCTCCCTTGCCGCCACTAAGGATCTACGTTTGGTGCTCAACCTACCCTTGTCTGTGTCCAAGATTGTATTAAAGTCACCCACCCACACCAGCTGCATGTTCATATATTTTAATGTTTTATGTGGCAAAAACTGAGGGTCATCAATGTTTGGTGCATAGATGCTAACGAATGTGATCCGGACCCCAAACAAGGCGGCGCATAGGAAGACAGTGGCCCTGCGTGTACACTTCCTAATAATTCTACAGAAAATTCAAGGGTCTTATGAACCAATGTCAATACCCCGCTCGAATTTGAGGGGTATGTCGTGCAGTGTCTCGAGGGCCCTCATATCTTAGCGTACAGCTTAGTCCCAGAGCCTGCATAGTGCGACTCCTGAATACAAATGTTAGCATGCTGACTCTCACAATAGGCATGGACCTTGCTGGCCATAACGCCATTTAGGCCCCTGACGTTCCAGCATAGGATAGTGCACTTCTCAGCCACGCTTGTAAATAACCACCAATAAATGGATGCACCACAGATCTCCAGGACCCACACCCCCCTGCCTCAAGCCCCACCTAATAGCATGCACCACAACCATTTTACTCACAACCAGTCCCACAACAGCAACATCCCAACCGCAACCCCTATACCCAATCCCCCACCCCCACCCTCACTGCCGTCCCCAACCAGCAGTGCAAACCCAAACTCCCAAAACATTTTGGCTAACGCACAGGGGTACCAACAGAGTTAACCCACCCGGCTCCATCCAAAGCTCAGACATCCATAGCAATTCCAATGTTACATTTCTAGAACAGGTATAAAACAAAAAAAAACATTAGTTCACTTCGGCAGTAGCAGAGTGCCAGCAGTACCGGGGGGGGGCAAAAGTAGGGTTGCAAAGCTTCAAACCCTAAACACAGATCTCACAGAGGTACCTCCACCTGGGCTTCAACCCGTAGGGCCTTGGGTATTGATTCTAGAAAAGCATGCACCTCTTCACGCCACAATAAAAAGTGCATTTTATTGTTCCATATCACACGCAGTCTTGCAGTAAACAACATAGCATACTTAATACCCTTGTCTCAGAGTCTTTTCTTGGCGGAAAGAAAGGTTTGATGAGCTTTCTGGGTGGCTAGCATTAAATCAGGGTAAAAGGAGATCCCTGCCTCTTGGTATCTCAGCTCCCCAAGTTCTCGAGCCCTATGCCGTACCGCAGGCCTGTAGCAGTAATTTAGTAGCCGCACTATCACTAACCTAGGGTATTGACCCGGTTTCGGGAATGGGCCTAAGGACCTATGGGCTCTCTCCACTAGGAAATGGGGAGGCAGCAGCGGATCCTGCAAGACATTCCTGATGAAGGATTCTATGAAGGTTTCCATATCGGTGGATGCAACCGACTACAGCACCCCACTATTCTCAAATTTTTCCTGCAGGACTGAGCTTCCAAATCTGGCCTGCACCTTATCTACATTTGGAGCTTGCAGATGTCTCGTTTCATTTGCTCCTCTCCATCCTCCAGCTGACTGATCCTGGTTTCCGCTTCCGTAATACAGCCGCTCTCCTTATCAATCCTGTGCTGCATAGGTCTACTTTACACACCAGACTGTCCAGCTTTACGTTGACAGAGTCAAAACCCACCTTCATTTGCAGCAGAATCCCCCCCATATCTGTTGAGAACGTTTCTGGGGGTCTCTGATCCAAAGTTCCTGGACTAGCAATGGCCACTGCCCCCATCACTCCCCCTCCTCTCAGTTAAGTCCTGCTTATATTCTGTGCTCACCTACCTGGCCTTCTTCTCTGCCCCTGTATTTCTTGATGAAGGTCAACTTGCCCTGGCATTTGCTCCCCTTTGTCATAGACTCGCAAATCCTCAGGCTCCCCAGGGACTGCTGAGCATCCCTACCAGCTTCAGCAACATCACAGCCACAGCTTGCACCCCCCTCCAACCATGCAACTCTACGGGCCAAGCAAGATGTCCATAAAACAGGTGTACACAGAGTTGGGCAGTGCGCCTCAACAAGCTCCTTTCAGACTACTGTGCCATAACAGGCCTTACAAAAGCCTCACCAGGCTATAAATGTCCCATGATCCTGTGCCTGTGTTCCCACTGACCTGGACAAATATCCCGCTGTATAGCCCCTCCTCATGAGTCCTCCAGAATCAAGGCTGTACCACCATCCTTTTGTAGATCTCACCAAAGGCTCAGCTCCACACTCCTCTCACGACCATGAGAGGAAGCAAACTGCTCCCACCTCACCTGTCAGGAAGCGGGACGAGTCTCTGCTGCCCCCATCACGGGTGCCAGTCACCTCGTAGGTTCCCCCGGCTTTACGTTACAGGCCTTTCTACAGCAGAGGGGATGTCACTGAGTTCTGCTACCCACCCGCGGGCACCCGACGCTTCATAGGTTTTCTCTGTCGTTTGCTGCAGGTCTATCCATAGTGGAGGGGAGGGCTCTATTTATGCCACCCACCCCCCGCCGACCGCATCCGGTAGAGCACCAGCAATTGCCATCTGCCTTCTCCTCCCACCACTTCCAGCACGGGCAAACAGGTCCTTGGTCCGGATCCAGTGAGACGGGCACATCAGATTTCAGCGCTCCAGCGCTACTCCACCATCCCAGGTTTTTGTTTCCTCCAAGACGTTGGCTATGGTGGGGGTCTAGGTCGCACTCTGTTGCTGCAAGCAGGCTGCCTGCTGCGTTAAGCCGTGGGTTTCCTCCAGGCTATTTTAAGCACTTTTGGGGCATGAGCACAGACACCTTTGGGGTCCCCTCCACTGAATCAAAGGAATTAAGGAATCTGAATATTTCTGGTGCCCCCCCCCCCCTCATCGCGATCACCACCCACAGCTTGATATGCTGCCACACAGCAATCAAAATAAGCATGGATACTCCCTTTTAGTCCAATTACCCTCTTTATTCTTACTGTAATAGGAATGATAAATAAGTAGCATTTCAAGGGCAACATCAGCAGTCCAAGTACGGGTGTTCTAGCATGGGTACGGAACCCTTTCCATTAATACAATGGACTCATTCTTTGATTGTACCAATTCATAAAAAAGGTGATCGGTGTCTCCCACAGAACTATAGACCCATCGCCTTACTAGACGCTCCGGGCAAACTCTACAGCCGTATTATTTTGCAAGAATTGAATAAGTGGACCCTAAATGAGTTTAAAAGAGACCCATTTCAGACCGGTTTTGTAGCAGGGCTAGGCACCTCAGTAAATCTAATTACATTAAATATGTTAAAATCTAAATATGCAGAACTTAATCAACCTCTGTATATGGCATTTGTCGACTTTCGGGTAGCCTTTGATTCAGTCGATAGATCATTGTTATTCCTGAAATTACAAAGCTATGGCTGTCCTCCATCATTGCTAACTATAATCAAAAAATTGCACTCGAATACGACAATGCAAGTTAGATTATCGCTTGATGGGCTGTTGTCTGCGAATATTAATACAATGAGAGGTTTAAAACAGGGGTGTATCCTGGCGTCCACTCTCTTCAATCTTTTCATCTTAGATATTGGGACCTCTTTTGAAGAAGTACTGTCAGATTCTCCCAAATTGGGAGCTCAGAAAATTATATGGCTCTTGTATGCTGACGATCTTGTCCTTATTTCGCAAACTCCAAGAGGATTACAGAACCTTTTGAACAAATTGGACACTTATACTCATACTAATAATTTAACTATCAATGTGGATAAAACTCAGATAGTGATTTGTCAAAGAAAAAGGCCCACAAAAATGGTGAGAAATCAGTGATTTTTGCGCGCAGTTCCATTACAAACTGTACCAAGTTATAAATACTTAGGATTACCTTTTTCTGGCTCTGCGACAAATCAAATTTACGATGACTGCGTAAAAGCCAAAGTCACGACTTTAATCTCACAAGCCAAAATAATCCTATATAAGTATGGCAAATTCACTGCAGAGCATGTGGTAGCCTTTTTCAATCAAAAAGTTGTCCCGATCTTATCCTATGGAGCTGAAACTCTGTTACCTCTGTCTAGAATTTACTGGGATCGACTTGAAGGGAAGTTTTGGAAAACAGTTTTGTGCTTGCCAGCATTTACTCCCTTGTGTATGTTAAGGTACGAACTTGGCAGTATCTCCCTGTTTGGTCTAATTCTTTGGAAATTTTGCAATCTTTATCGAAAGTGTCTTTTGGGTATACAAACTAACAACATGCTGGGTTCAATTGCAATGTACATCTGTGCATCCAATGATGTATTCCCTAAAAAGTGGGTAAGAGAAATCATCAATGCTCTAGCCAGTGCGAACGTTTCAATTGACTTGTTACTTAAGAATCCTGTTCTAGCAAAAAAAAGAATGTATTGGCATGATTGGAATGTAACCCAAGAACTATGTACAAAATATGTAGATTTTGATCGAAATTTGTTCCCTCACAAGAAGCTTAAACAAATGGCCTATTATCTTTTAAAGTCTCCATCACATCATGTTCGCTCTGAAATGTTAAGACTGCGTTTGAATTTACAGCCCACAAATCAAATTTTAGCACAAAGAGGTGCAATTCTAAAAACTGAAACATTTTGCCGTTTCTGTAAAGATGCTAAGCAATTAGAGTGCTTAGCTCACCTAGTAGTGGATTGCCCGGCTTTAAGTGGCATACGTAAACATTACTTCTGCAATGTATTACAATTATATTGTGATCGCTCATCATATGAAATATGGATTATATTAATGACAAGCAATCGCACTGCCATTCACATCGCATTAACGCAATTTATAAAAACGATTTTTCCTCGTGATTTATCGCTTATGGCCAACTGACAAATGTATTTTAAATTTTAGGATATATGTGGGTTTTTATTTTATTTTTTTATTTAACTTTCAACTTTTATCAATCATTCTTGTGAATAGGACACTGCTTATTATCTCTGAAACAAATCTGTAAAATTTAACAAATCAATCAAATATGTATATATGCTATGGAAAGCTTGATAAAATTGTAAAATTGGTAAATTGATACAAATTATGTAAAATTGATTTATGTAAAACTGTAAAATTGTAAAATTGTAAAAGTGATAAAAATCAATGTATTTTGTAAATGAAGATCTTTTTGAAAGGTTGAATTTTTTTCAGCCAAACAAAAACAATAAAAAAAAAAAAAAAATTAATACCAGCCACAAACGAGGTATACTGGTCATAGTATAAATGCAGGATACATATTGTATGAAAGGGGTGAACATAATCCAGAACAGACAGATGACTCAGATTATCTGTCTCACAGAATGCAAAATGCATAAGCATGGATACAAGAGAGCAATTGGAAACGAGGATAAAGCTACACATACCATAGCATACGTAGCGGATGAAGATTAGAAATTGCCAGGAATGTGTCCGTATCCAGACGGACTGAAATTAGAAGAGGATATGGTTTTCAAGTAGTGTTGCCACTAGAGAGTAAAGAAACAAGTGGCTGTGGTGTGCAATATATCGATGTTCACTATTATCATAGAGGAAGCAACACTATCGTCAGTAAAACCATGAGTCAGGATTTTTTGAAGATCATGCCCTGAGAATGAAAACACTCTGAAGGGTGACAATTTTGAAAGGTTCAGGGATTGGTAATTTTGACAAGTTAGGCAACACAAGGTTAAATGAGATGAGGCTCACACATGGTTAAGAGGCGACACACTCTTGCTCCCATTTGTCAATTTCTGGACTTTACCACTTTATTTTAGATTTTGGAACAATGAACAAAAATAATCAAATTTTATAGAAGTGACTCGGAAAGTTCACTAATCACATAACCCAACATGATCATATTTATTAACTAAATGTTATAAAACAGTTTAGCTTCATTGTCTCCATCATAGGGAAGTACCAGCATTCTACCCGATGTGATCTTAAAAGATCTGTTATCTTGGTTTCTCTTTTGTGTTTTAAAGCTTTAATTTGCACAAACACAGGCTTGTGAAATTGTTATTTATAAACATGCAGATAAACATTTGAATTGTACAAAAAAGCAAACCGTTTTCTGTGTCAAATGAACAGACCCTAAAATATGCTTGCCAAAGGCCTTTAATATTTGGTCCGCTTTCTTCTGTCCAGAACCCTTTCCACTCAAATTACCGATATAAAAAGAAAAACTGGGTAATGGGTTAACCCATGCCATCCGCATGTGAGAAGGCAAACCTTTTCACAGAAGACAGCACGGTACTATCGGTGATATAAGATGATTTGTCCAGGATCACTCAGGATAAGAGAATTAATGCCTTGGTTCAACAGTGAAGAATTAGGTTTCCTCATCACCTCTCAAGACTAACACTTTATGTTCATCAGTAGGCGTGGCTGCCTAAGTTTTACAAGCACCTCTCTACAGAAACCGGTTTCTATACCTTCACCATACTGATGCTATGTTTGTTTTTAGCGCGATCACTACCTGGTGCAGGTACATTGCTGATAATAGCACCTGATGTGCTACAAAACAAAGTACATATACATGCAGGTTTATTAACTTCAGACATAGGAAAGTCTGAGTAAACCTTACTGGAATTTTGGTTTTGTAATCTTGCATATGAACACAGATCTCTGCAAGACTCTTAGACACTGAGCTATCTTCTGAACAATTGCAGCACTCAAATTGATCAATATGCATTTCAACTTTGACTATTGCACAAGATAAATATGAGCCACGCAGAAAGGTGAGAATGCTACAGGAGTTGTGCCATAGTGAATGCACACACTATGCATACCAAATGTGAGCACAGAAAGCTTACAGGATAAATTAATCACAACAGAATGTCATTTTTATCCTCAGCAGCATGCCATAAAATAACCTGAAGTATGAGATTTATGTTTGGTGAACAATGGAAACTGACTTCTTAGATCAGCCAGCTTTGTGGGGTGCCCCTCCAAGGTGGGGGCCCGGGACATGTGCCCCTTTTGCTCTCCAATAAAGACATCTCTGGGTGTTCTCTGCCTACACCGGAGCTCAGGCAAACCGCAGCCATCTTCCACGGCTGCTCCCCGAGTACCCCCAGATCACCCTCTTTTACGAAACATGCATTTTGCCATCAAAGTATTTTCACAAAAAGATTTTTCTGCCAAAGTGAGGCCTCTGTATCTGTAATGAACACTGAAATGTACCCACGCCACATGTGCACCCATCATACATGCGTGTTAACCATTGTGCCAGCATTTTACTCTCAACATATATTATGTTTCACATTACAGCACTCCGCCCAGTTCACATTTGCATCTATGCCAGCTTGGAGAAATAAACGGGTGAGTAACATTTACTATTTGCGTGGCACTGATTTACATTTTGAAGATCTTTTGCTTAAATGTAAAATATGAAGAGACAAGCAGGGTTATATGCCCAACAGGCTTGCAAGATGAACCTTGAAGGCAGAACATATTTATGCATTTAGTTAAATAAATATAACATCTTCTGATATTGCTTCCTATATTTCCTAAAGCACATTTTATTTTGATGAAAATTAACATTTTATACTCCTGAGAAGGAATTTACTTCAATCCCTGTGATATGATAAGATATGATATGATATGATATGGCATTTGTAACGCACCTATACACAAGTGTTTCAATGTTAGATGGTTGTCTCTGATGAATTATTCAAATATTTTTAGCAACTAATTTGTACATGTGTGATGGTGAAAAGTGACTATAGGTGTGGCTGAATGATTTCGGAAATATGTAGAACAAATTTGGGTTTTCACTTCAGGTCATGCGTTAGGGTAGCAAATGTATTTTCAAACATAGAAGTTCAATTAGATAATGATATTTGAGTTCCATTTTAATTAAATGTTCAAATGGTTTGACCTTGCAACAATCTGAAATGTCCTCAATAAGGACATTTCAGAGCGAGGGTTTAGTTGTTTTCTAGTTTTAAGCAGAAAGGAATGAAATGGACATATGTAGGCACTTGGCTGTTCTTGATGTGGATAATTACACTTGATAGGCGACTCTTTTAGATTCATAAAAATTACCTTTGACTAGAAGGGAACTACAAGCTCGCCTCTTATGCATCAAGCAAGTCCCATTTTCCTACCGTCATTTTGGGCACATTTTCACAACATTTGTGAAACTTCTTTTAGGACTATTTTTCGTGGATGTTTTTGAGGTTGGGCCAGAGAGGGATGGGAAGATAAGGGAATTTATATTACCCACTGGTTTAGAATCCGACCTTCCCATTTCACCACTAAGTCCCTCAGCTCTGCCACATGAGTGGGGTAGACACTTGTATAGTGTGTTTTTCGCTTGACAGTTGCTCTGCCACCAAAAGATTTTTTGTACTGTCGTTTCTGAGCCTTAGATGGTCTAAAGCTTATGTTTCTGTTGATGCCGTAAGCATATGTTGGGTCTAAAATGAATATCACGTAATATTATCCCCATAAATAAAGTCGCCATAGATATAGCCTCTGGGAAACGGCATAGGCAACATTATTTATGTGGATAATTTATGAGGTAAATGGGAGTGGGAGTTTGCGGGGGTGTCCCCTGATCCCTTTAAAAAAATATGGGGGTTGCAGGGGTGTCCCCCGCAGGTTCCATGGGGTAAAATCGCTGCAAAGAAAGGCGCCATTCTTGTATGGCAACATTTTTGCTGGGATATTAACACATGGAACCCTAAAATGTACTGGTAATGCTAAGATAACCTTATGAGCATGGTGGATGCCTGCACTGTCTGATGTGTACCCAATTTTAATCCTCTTTATCCTCATACATAACCTTCCAACTGCATATTTAGGTGCACCCAGATTGGCAACAAGGGGAAGACGCTAACAAATACAACTGCATAGGAAGCCTTCTAGCACAGGAAGAATCCACAACTACTAATAAACCAATACATCTAGAGATCTCATGATCTACCCAGATTCCTACAATTTCTATAACATACGTTCTATGAACGTTTTCATCCCATGCGTTTTTTGTCTTTATTCTGAGGGCTTCCAATGTGAATAGTTCTATAGCGTCTTCCAAAGCCAACATTCCTCAATATGTTTTGAACATCTCATATGCACTTGAAATCAATTAATTAGCTTGGATAAATGCTTTTGCTTTCTACGCCAACTGCCGTACAGAATATTGGTGCTGAATTAACTGATCTTAAATGCAAAAGAGCAGGGCTAGAAAAGGTTCATGGGCGTAAAACCTTTCCTATCGACTCCCTATAGCAGTCTTCCCCTAGAATTGGCAGAATCCACCACCAGAAAACCTACGGAAGGGAGATGAAAAACAAGGAGGCTCGCCTCTCAGTGCTCTATGTGTTTCCCAATACGGACCTTGCAATGGCAGTCCCAATCAGGTATTCGGATACATCCATGGAGCAGCAACGAGCAAAAACAAACACTTCTCAAAAGGACGTTTCTACAATATATGCTTAACCATCACATTATCTGACATAGTGATGATTGGGCACCTTTAAACCAACTCTTTTTTACCAGAGCAGCATATGGTCAATAATCCTCAAAAGTAGTATTAAGGCCCAATACCCACAGTACTGTCTCTGTAGGAACTAAAGGCATATGCTGCAGCTCTGTAGACGTTTATTTTCATGGTGCTCGATTTAAAGGTGTTTTCCCCTGACGAGCCCTATATATCGTGCGTGCCGCTGAAGGATTCTACGTCGCTCAGGGTCAGACCAGACCATAACTCTGCCCTATGCAACCAATATTACATACAAAGCCACAATGGCTCCCACTGGCTGGTGGCACCCTTAACTTCAGGACTTCAGATTTTCTGTACTCTGCGGATGAACCTACCAGCTAACCCTGTGTAAAGATCCAGTGCAGAGTCCTAGAGCCAGACATTGGGCCTGTAAAAGAGTGAATCTGATATGGATATGGCCAAGTTTGCTCAAGGATCTTTCAACGCATCTGAAGGGCTTGTCCCTGAAGAAGCCAGCAAGGTTTTAAGATGAGAGCATTGGAATAATATTTAAATGAAGACAACTTGTCTTAGGACTTGAATGAAGGTCCAAATACTGAGAACCTCATACATGTTTATGGTCTGCTCCAGTTCCAGGTAGATGTACTAAAGAAAAACAAAAGCAATGCTGCAACTTGAAACCCACCAAAACCCTGCTAATTCCAACGCTCTTTGCCAAATCTTGGGGAACAGGACTCCAACCTACCAGGGAAATACCAGGAGGTTGCTCACTGCCCTGAACGTGCAGGGACTAGCCTGTTGGAACACATGATGTGTGATGCCGCAGAGTCTGACGGGTATAGGAGATCTGCAGCTGCCTAAGACACTGTGCTACAGCCTAAACACAGCAATCCAAGGCGCACACACTGTCAGGAGACGCCCCTTAACTCAAGTACCATTCCTTCTGACCAGTGTCGCTGAATACATATTCTTATAAAATAGCCAATTTGCATAACTTTAATCAAAAAACTCCCCCCTTGGGTACTACTCAAACAGTGTCACAAAAGGGATGAATAGCCATATGCAACTGTAGGCCACTTTTTCATTGGTGCCTGAGGCAATTTTATGGCCCAGTCCGACCCTGTGGAGCTGTGTCTGATTTATATGCTGCATCTGCACCCTAACGTCTGTGGCTCCCAGCTGCCCATGAAGAACAGTGGACAGGCGCCCCTAACATTACTGGGATGTTTGCATTCCTTCTCCCGCTGCCTCAGATTCCAGCCAGAACAACACAAACTGATAGCTTGGACGGAAAATAGCCAAAGAAAAGACACTGTGAGGTACGGGGAGGCTCATAAGCTGGTCCGGCCACAACAACACAACACTTATTTCCAAAGACTAACTTCTCTTGCAATCACCAATCTTTCTTTTCACCTGCATGCATTAGTGATAGTTCCTTCTGAACTATTGTTCTTGTGTACTTATGTATAAAAGCCTATTTTCATCATATTCAGTAACTCTTTGTCTGGATCTTCTTGGCCAGTTGTAAGTATGTGCTAGTGTAACTATAGTTCAGTGATTATTATTACTTATCTGCCAGTATCTGGACTTCTTGCACTTATCAGAGCCATTTATTGAACCCCATTCTTTCACCTTTGAGATCGCCCGCTGGAGATCTCTGGATCACAGCCTCAAATGTTGATATATTTGAATTGACCATCAAACACTGCTGCATATTGCTTTTTGAGGCTGGGCTCTTTCTGCAGATGGCTTTTCTTTTTATTGATTCTCAAGTATATTCAACTTACAAACGTTTTATCTATCAGCTAAACATTCCTAGCAACTTGGAACGGTCACTTCTCGTGGCGTTGCTAGTTCATAACCTGTCTTCTGAAGACAGAATTTTGAAATGTTTTCTGAATTTGCTGTGTTCTCACTTTCTCTATACTTTCCAAACTACCATTGTAAGCCTTTTTTGCCAAAGGTTTTTGTGAATCGGTGGAAATAATTCACATTTCTTGGCATATGAGGAAAACAAATTGGCAAATATGGATCAGACACGATATGCATTTTGCTTTGCACAAATCTTACTTGATGAATAATCAAATCACCCAATTTGAATCTGAATGGGCATCGTTTCATTAATGGAGCCTTATTTCAGCCATTACAAAACTGTTCATCTCTATACAAACAATTGTGTTACTGTCGTTTTCCTGTTGATCCAGCTAATTATGTCACAAGTGAAATACGATCAATTCCATTTCCACCCGTGGAAAGGCTCAAAGCCATGTGGATTCACATTTGATGCATTACATCCCTAAAGTCCTACCTTTTGCCGTCTAATTTCTTTATCTTTAACCCCAGCCTCATTTCTCAGTATTTTTTGTAACCTCTGGAATGTAATCTCTTATATCTGTGCTCTGTTTGCACCTGCTACCATCTGCCATTCTCCTTTCCACTTACAGAATCTCTGGAATGTACTTGTTAACGTCCCTAGCGTGCCTTCAGATCGCTATGCCTCCAGACCTCCTAATAAGTAAAGCCAGTGACCTTCCCTCAGGACCTCCTTTCCTTTCCTGCTGATCCAAACTCTGCTCTCTATTATTACTCGTCTTTCTGACCTGTTTTAATGTTTTCCCCCTCCATTACAAATTACTTTTACATTAGTCAATTTATTATGGTCCTCCGGGGCTCAGTACCAGACTTGTTTTATTTATTTTGTTCTTTTTCCAAAAAGATGTCTATTGCACCCACTATGGTGCAATTTTTATTAGGGCTGTTAAGAACTTTAGGATAGATTCTCACTGTACCATACTAGACACACATTGTTGATGAACAACTGACTTACCTAATATTTAGAGGTGAATCCATTTCTGGAATTGTGGTCGATCTGAAACAGAAAAGCAATAAAAAGGGTTATAAACAATAGGTATTAGAAAGCAAGTTGTTGTTAATCTTGGAAGAGGTCATTGGCCCCACTGTTGAATACAGATGCAGTCATGTGTGTGTGGCCAAGGGCCACCAAGGGAGTTGAATAGGGTTCCATACACACGGAGGGTGTTTGGAGACACCAAGTCAAGCCACAGGAGAAGCGCAAATAATTTGAATTCTAACAGTTTTAATGGTTATTGAACAATAACGGGCCATCTAATCATGGACTTTTCTCTGCAGTTGTTGAAATGGCTGTTTGACAGATTCTTTCACTGTATTTTATTTTAGGGCAATGGCCAAGTTAGGGTGTATTATAAATTGATGTTATGGGTACTAAAGGCGTGTGGGTTTGGTGGGGGGCATGTGATGAGTTGTGGGTATAAATGCTACAAAATAATTCTCAAAAATGCACGCGCTGCCATGTGGGCCTCATCCTATAGAACAAAATAGCGGTAACTGTGCATGAGCGTAAGTGTGAAATGGCAGAGCAGTTTTTGTTTCAGTAAACTAAGTAGCATATTGGTGATATAAAGAGGTGTCTATGGTGAAAAGGACTACTAAACAGCAATAAGACATTTTAGAAAAACATTAAATCATCGACACATACCTATTTTAAAAAAAATAACATCTGAAATATTGTCCGATAATAGGCGAGGGCCAAATACGATCTTAATAATATTCACGCAAAGCTGATGAATCTGCATTGTTTTGGATCAAATAAAGTCACTATGAAGAAGGGGAAAATACAGGCAGACTTTAAGTGGCCCAATTAAAACCTATGGTAAAATGGTGTGGGTTTTTCATTACTTAAAGACAAGCAAGATCTATTAGTGGCAAACCCAAATTCAAAACTATCCAATGCTATATAGGACAGATCTATATTAAAAATTGTCAAGGAAACATAAGGAATTATTAGACTTCCTCCATATTCCTACCCTTACAAAAAGAAAACCTCCTGATGTTAGGTCAATCCATAACTGAGGAAAAAAGCTATGAATATTGATTGTATCCCTCAAGAATTCTATACAATTTTCAAGATCACATTATCCCCAATACTAGTTACATTATTTAAAGAAGTTGAAGTTAAGCAAGACATTAGACTGGAGCTCAACCAAGCAGTGATAACAATAATACCCAAGCCTGGTTGGGATTACATACTTTGTTCCAATTTTAGACCTATTTCTCTTGACAGACATGGCAATATTTGCAAAATGCCTAGCCCTTAGACATGGTAAATGTATTCCATCCTTAGTTCATAACACTCAGACTTGTTTTGTACAGGGGAGATTAGCAAAAGATGAGAACATCACTACGTATACTTTGGAAGAGCAACCGCCAAACAATTCTAAATGTGTCTTATCGTTAAATGCCAAAAGGCATTTGGTAGGGTAGAATTGCCCCATCTTGTTGATATAATTAAAAGATTCGGTTTAGGCCAGAATTTTATTTCAAAGGTTAAATTGAAATACTTTAAAACCAATGGTCAAAATGATCAGTAATGGTTTTATCAGATCCTTTCTTTCTCTAACACGGTACAACACAGTGTGGCCCCTAGGCCCCTCTCTCCCTTTGTTTTGGCACTAGGAGGAACTAGGGATGGCAATATATCTCTCTAATAACCTCTCACAAGGTGAGTATTATGCATTCATTAAGCACTTAAATCGCCTGTGAAATGCAGCAATGCTCATTGTACATAAATGCAATCCAGGAATTAGTCATTGTTGTTTGTACACCTAACCCATTTCTCCACTCGCCCACCGCACCTTCGCAACTTAGGGGAAGGCACAGCTTCACTCCATACACCCTGCACACACATAACTTAAACACTATTGCACATCACCTCTGCAATAAGAATGAAGCTACTTTTAACAACAAAATTCGAACTGTAGCTTCCCATATAATTATCTATCACCTTCAACGTAAACCCCCCCTTTAGTACACAGTATTCCTCCGCTGCAATACACATTCCATTTAGACATGGCTGACTATTAGCCACCATCGCATAACTTTAATGGCTGAAATGCCTCACGCATATAGCACCTCCCAAACGATCCCAAATATTTGGACTCCGGTCACTCCAAGGGCATTCAATCAAAAGAGAATCGGAACCATAATTATGGTGAAAGGCGCTACAACAAATGACAGAATGAATGAATGAATGAATGCATTAGCATCATTAGTACCTTAAGGATTAGTGACTCAGCAGAATGCAAATATTTTTTTTTGGGGCTAGCCTTGCCTCAGATGGGAAGATTAAAGCATTGTTATATATGCTGACAATATTTTACTTATTGTCGGACATCCAGAAAGGACCACTTTATTTGAGCCCAATCAAAAAAGACTCCACAGACTAAAGCTTCGAACAGAAACACATTCCACTGGTCTAAGACTTCCTCACATGAAACATATTTCCTCTCAACTCAACATTGTCAATTATTACATTGATTGCATGACCCCTAAAATATGTTGTAGTAGAAGAAGAACTTTTGGTCCATGTTTTTGGGAGTCATATGCCCTCATTACATTACATTAAACTTCTATTTGCTATCTGATAACAGACGGAACTGAAATAAAGTGAAAGTAGATTTATGCAGGAATTAGAAAGAGGATTTTAACATACATTTGCAGATTAACAATGGGATACATTTCTATGCCCACAACATTATTATATTGGAGAGGCTAGATTGAAGATTACACAATTTAAAATTGTACAAGATTTGTTCTGCCCCCTCCTCCCAACCCCCAAGTAAATTGTTTGGATTTAGCATTTACTTATCAGATTCATGTTGAGGATGATGACAGGTAAACAGAGATCGGTTCCATGTACTATGGAGTTGCTTGAACATGGATAGCTTCTGAGCTCAAGTCTGGCACATGATTTAGTCTTGTTCGAATACATCTACCTAAACACAGAAGCGTAGCTCATCTATATGAACTCTCTGAAACTGTGAACCCTAATACAACATCAATCACCCAATTGTAAGAAGCTCACTACTTCACGTAAAATCCGATATCTTATCTATTGTACGTTCTTTTGTGATTAAAAGAGCATTGTTCTTCCTAAATAGTTTGATAACTCCTGCTCTACTGACAGCCACGGTTAACTTTCTTCTATTGAGAAAAGACGTACATGATTGGACAGACGAATGACTAAATAGCCTTCTGAAAAATATTTTTTGGAGGTGGCTCTTATTTTTACCATTTGGGGATCAATGAAAAGCTTAATTTGATATATTTTAAAACCAGCAACTCGGCTCTCGAGATTTCATACATGTTAATTTTGGTCTTTTGTGTACATTTTCATAAACTCTATTTGCTCATCTACTACTTGCTAATCTAATCTAGGGAAACCTGACTTGCTTACAGTTTGTTGTTAAGTAGGTTAGGCATCTGTTTTATTTTTACTTGATATACATGTAATTTCCTGGTATTTTCAGAATCTTCATATCATTTCAGTTACATGGTTGGTTACAATTAGCTCAGTTATAACATGCCATATTTGGTGGATAATAATCTACATCCTGTATGAAGGGCATTTTTATTGGTTAAAATGATTCATGTTTTTCTTCCTGCTCAACTGCTCTAAATCTTGCCTATTTACAAATATATTAGCCATACATTTTTGAAACCTTCTGATCAGGAAAATGTTGATATCTCTTAGATAATTGTAAGCTTCACACTTATTTTGTAATCCAAATATATATGAACAATGAGACACATACACTTTAAGCTAGGCTATATATGGTGTACTTAAGTAAAAACTATATTCATCTCTACTCTTTAACATTGTTATGGACCGTTTATTGTACTTATCTTTTTCAAGGATGCTGAATACAAATCATTAGAAAAACATATGCTAGGAAGGGGCTAAGTCAAAACATGTTTACATCTGTATAATGTAAAGGCAGGACATGTTTTTTATGAAAATAATAGTCCATAGGTGCCCCTCTGCGAGAACAAACACGGCTAAATGACCTGTTCTTTGGGAAGGTACCCACTCGCGCCTTGAAACACTTGTGTATAGGAGCGTTATAAATGCCAGATCATATCATATCGAGAGTCCGCAGCCACACTTTAGCTCACTGTACCTTTCACAGAAGGGAAATAGCCATTTGCATATCAGTCTTTGTCCCACCCACATGGGCAGTCCAGTACGCATTGCTATGGCAATTCTCTTCTGAACAGGAGTACCAAGAGCAACCCCATACACGTGTTTCAGCCTTGTTGGGCCTCATCAGTGAGGTGGAGCTGTGCCTCTCTGTGAAAGGTACATTGAGCTAAACCCTTTGGGTTCTCCTTTGAGATTATTTTACTATCCCTAAAAACTACTGTTCTTAAAGATAGAGGGATACTTAGTATGCTTCCTCAAAAACCCTAACTCCTGAGAGATTAGCACATACCACCTAACTAGTATCCCCCCTCTCTCTGCTTTTTAGTCACTGTGACAACCCAACATTTATGGCTGGTGCCAGTGGACGTGTTCTAGCAACTATTGTGCTATTTCTCTTTACCGCAGACTGTAATTCCAGTCTGGGTTATGCACAATAAGGTCGACTATGTTCTAACATGGTGGCTCCTTTCTTTTTTCACCATTGTGGTTGTTTTTTGTTAGCCCTTCTTCTACCATTCTGGGAAGGGAGGTCTGTGTGTGAGTTTTGCCTTTGGCGGGAAACCTTTTATGTCCTTGATGAGGCAAGTGTGACTGGGAAGGCAAGAAGCAGGGGAGGAGTTTAACATTCCCCTGTCTTTTGTTTGCCAGAGTATCTGAATGGAAATAGTTCCCACTGGGGGGGTTGGCTGTCCTGATTGGACATCCACCTGCTCATTTCTGTCAACTGCTGCAAGAGTTTGCCGAGATGTGAATGGGAAATCTGAATAAAAGGAGAGGTTCCTGAGGCAGAAGGCAAGTCAACCACTGGAACAGAAGATCCGAAGCTGAAGACAACCATAGATGCCTGCAGACCCTTCCAGTAACCGTGAAGCGACCACTGCTGTCCTGACCCAGTTTTCTTATACACAGAGGAGCTCCTAAGAGGATGACTCCCTCCCTTTGGCTGGTGGCACCAATTAGCCCCGAAACGAACTACTAATCGAGCCATCTGCGGGGGGTGGGCTGTGCCCTCCCAGGACGGCAAACAGCAAATACCAACAGACATCCAATCTGCACAGCACTTTGGTGAACTTCAGTTGGACCTCCGGAGGCATACCACTCATCCAAGTCCCCTCACCAGAGTGCAGGACTGAAAAACTGAGGAAGATCGATCAGGCGATATCCGTCCTTTGTTTGAGCTGATAAAAAGGCGCTAAAACCGCAGACCGACGTGGGGGACCAAAGAAATCCGTGCTGAGGGTCCTCTCTCGTGGCTACTGCTGTGACATCCCATTAAGAGACCTTCTTTTCGTCACCAGACCGAGGAATCATGAGACCAGGTTCGTCTTTGCTGCACAAGAGAGAACCCAGTTATGTTTACTTCTTCTAACCTAAGGTACTGCAGGGCTAAAGTTAGAACTTATCTTAAGACGAATAGTTACTCCAGTGTGACTGTAGTGCGTTAGGTGGTGTTCGGGTGTCCACCCATGCCTCCTGCCCAGGCTTGATAGCTTGTGTCCTATTAGGAGTCCTTGGCAGGGTCCCTATAACTTGTGTTATCTTGCTAGGAATTTTTATTCTAGTGACTAAAGTATCGCCTTTCTGCTGCTACATAAGACGTTTTGTTCTACTCCTACACAGACTTTTAGCTGGTTAAGGATTGGGCTTACAAAGCATTAGGAGCCTTAAAAAGTGTTACCAGAACTTTTAATATTGCTCAAGTGTGAATAACCATCCTTTTCCTTCAAACAGACTTAGTCTGATGTGACTTTACTACATACATGCAATTACCGTTTATCTGTAATCAATGCAAGTGCGCAGTGTTACCAATAATACGGTAGAACTGTCATTAGTGTCATTCTCTGTAACAAGTGTAACCGCGAGCCACTACAATTGAAGCAGCCTCCTTTGAAAAGCACTGTGAATAATTCTTATGTGTATTGGTTATTCGAGAAGAGAATGTACTTACCTGTCTTGTGTATATATAATAAATACATATTTTGATATAACTTGTGTGTAAGTGTTTCTTTGGACTATTGTATTGACTGGGTTCAGTGTACTTACCTACAACTCACATCCTCCTCTGAAGATAAGCCTGGCTGCTCTCCCAATCTACCAGATCCTTTGTGTAATACAGACTTATACTAAGAGTTGGGGACTTGTATGCCAAGGGATAGTTTAATAGAGTCTTACCTAAAACTGGACTTTAGGAAAACTCCCCTAACAGTGTCCTAGGACTGTTTTGAACTTCTGCATTGAATGAGTAAAGTACATTCTGGGAAATATTGTTATGTAGTGATTGTGTGCTTTGTGAAGAACAACCATTCCGGCATGTGTTTGTGGTACCAAGGAATAGCATGGCTAAACCTGGCATGTGATGACAATATTTGGGCATGTGGAGCTGGAACTAGCAAACAACACTCTTGTTGACATATGAACTGCTCTTGCTGATTAGGAAGTCTATTCCTGGCTCTCTAGGCTAGACGTAGGGATAGGCTGGTTTGTCTATCAGTGTACTTGGCAGTGCCTCGGCAATTGAGGCTACATTTGTCATAGTACAGCAGTACCCTAGCATATGATGGCAGGACCTGTGCATGTGCAGCTGTCCCTGGGCATATGATGACAGTATCTGAGCATACGGGACAGCAAGTTGCATTAAATATAGCCGGATATACTGACTGGGCAAGTGCGTGTTTAGCTTGATGAGATAGGTGTACAAAGACACTCATGCAAAAGGTATTTGTTGATGATTGCCCCTTACATGAAAAGAGCCAGTAGAATCTTTTTTCGACTTCTAATGGTACCATATAGTCGGTGTCCTCCATGTCTCTTTCTTATACAAGAAATGAACTGCCCATGGCATAATGGGCTTTAAACAAGGCCCTTCCCCCTCCTGGCACAGAAAGTATTTGAAAACATTTCACGTTTGAGCTTCCTTTTTCTGTAAAAGATACTTTTTCATTGACATCTTGTCAATGAGGCCCTTTAGCAATCTCTAGAGCCTCCATCCTTTTTCATCGGCATACAGTAGTCTAATATTCCCCCAGTTTTGTTCAGAAAGTGTTCACCAAATTTCACTTCTGATATCACATCTGCCTTGGCATTTTGTCATTCCACTTCTGCATGCACTTTATCTAAAACGTTATATATAAGCCGATTGTCTGAAACCATTTCATTTTTCGCATGTAGAGAATTCAAGCAGTGAAAAAAAGACTAGCTTTCTTATAGTAATGCAGATTTGGGAACAGCATATTCTCCCGACAAGAGATGGGATAGGAGAAGCAGTCACTGTTAAGGTATCACTTTCCTTCTCCAGCATTTGGTAATTCCCATTGATTTAAATGGATTTCTCTTAAACTAGATTATCATATGCTTTTGGCAATATTCTTTGACATTCATCACAGAGTTAGTAAAGACTCAATTCCCCTTTAGTTTGGAAGCTTCTTCTGGATTGAGATGGGATTCATGCAGTAATGCTGAATCAGGATTTTGCAGGAGCCAGGTCACTCTTCACTAATACCCTCTAGCTGAGAAGGCACATGAGGAAAGTATGTATGACTGTCTTATGTAAAACCATGATCCACTTTCTCAGAAACCTTGTTGCAGTGGACAAGCTGTTGAGATCTCATTCACAAGTACCTCATGGATCCATACGGGTCCGCCTGCTGCATTGAGCAGGCAGGCCACATACGATCTCCAGTATTTGCACCACCATGAAAATCCATGCACATTTGTCTAGCAGTGAAGGCGGGACATGGCCGAAATGCAAGTTTCGTTCTGCCCTTCCTTTCCGCCATACAAATGATTGAAAAGGAGTCATGCTTTTACACATTCCGTTTATGTTATGGCTTCTTGGAACATGAGTTCCTCAATGTCACTGGAATAGCTCCAAACTGCTCCTCGAGGCCCCCTCACAGCCCTCCCTTTCATACCACTTGTTCCATTTTCTGTGTGTTGCCTAGAGAGGCATGTCTTCTCTGCCATTACTTATGTTTTGTTCAGGGTGCATTATTGTCTCCAACCAATATAGACTTTAATTCATGCCTTTTGTGACTTTATGACCTATTCACAAAAATCAAGTGGTCTTTGAGCCTGTAAATCATGTACAAAATTAAGTTGTCTGTGGGGCTACCACAGTGGCACCACAAGCACACAAAGAACATCCTTCTGAGCTACCTTCTTGGCCGGGTAGAGCTTTACTCAATCAAGTGATTGTTTTTGTTCAGCATTAGCAACATTATAGTACATAAGTAATAATATATTTATCATTTATAATTTATCACTATTTATTCATAATACAGTATGCCATTAATATAATAAAAGTTAAGATACAAATAGGTGTAAAAATTAAACTAAGGCTTAAACTTGCTTAAATTAATAAAACAAAGTAAAATCTTTCAAGACGCACATGTTAACACAGCAAAGACACAGCTAGCCACACATTTTTTGAATACTGTTGCAGATGGCTTTGAATAACCTTAATGGCTGCTTTGAGACAGATTTTCAGATTTGGAAATGTTACGAAAAAGCAAGAGTTGAAACATGAATAACCAAATGATTACCTGGGGCAAGAGAAAAAAACATTTCCAAAATCGTGCTCATTCTCAGAATATGAACACACTTAGTCTACTTTGCTAACACATACTTTTTTAATAGTATTCCCCCCTCCTCCCGTTCCCATTGTGAGTGTTGGATAGTCTTTTTTTATCTTAAGAGTGCAATCGTTTTTTATACTGTTGTTTCATTGATATATTTTTCCTGCGCCAGCTTTTGCTAGCTCTTCTTTGCTTGCGATTTCTTATTCCTTTTAAATGCATGACTGGTTCATTTTCTTTGTACTCTTGATAATTACATTTTGTTTAAAGAAACCCATTAAAAAAAGTTAGTTAAGGAAGAATCAATGTTGGAGAAATTACCCAAATGCCCATGCCTAGAAACTTTCAGTATACTGGCTAGTTGATGTCTATCTGAGCCAGACAAAAGTAAAGACATTAAGCAACAGTGTTAACATAACCCAAAAATAAGCAACTCGTTTGACCCATACAATGTGGGGTCTGACCAACTAGTTAGCAACCAAGCTCACCTGTCAGAGCACAAAGGGACATAGAGAAGAATGAGGAGCACCACTCCCACAATAGTGGCCAGCGAGGACCGCATCCAGGAGCTGAGCTGGCAGAAGTTGCAATACTGGATAATGGTTATGAGCAGCGCGGAGCACAGGAACATAGCATACTGAAGAGAAAGCAAAGAAAGCATGAGTTATAGTGGGTGATCCCCACTGCCCTAACAACCACAACTTTAAAAGGTCTTCCATGCTCAAAGACTGAATTTTCTTCAGATAACAATGCTCTCATTACACGAATAATGAAAACAAATCTATGGAACTCCATCGGACGACAGGCTTTGAATTGTGCCTTGGACTCACAATGCAGAGAGGAGATTGAAGGACTAACAGATGAACAAGGTGCTTACCTTCGGTAACAATTGCTTTGATATGCGCTAGATTTCAGCTGCAGGTAATTCATCTGCATTATGTCTGGAACTGTGAAATGCTTTTATTAGCGACGGATACCCCCAGAAAGGTATTGTTCAGTTCAGAAGTGACCAAAGGGCATGATATGGTTAGACTCTTCCCAATCATTTAATTCTCATATGCAGAAGGAAGAGGAACCTCCCTGGGTAATAACAGGGGCAGTTATTCAAGTGTGAATGATTTCCAGAGGCAATTCAGCGCCCACTAGAACCACTGATGCTAAAAATAAGCATTCTCCTGGAGGATTGCAAGATGGCCACTGGTGAATAAGCACACACAGTCCTTTGCTCCGCTCCTGGCTGAAAAATAAGCAGGTTGTGCCTTTGTAAACCCGGGTACAGGCTGGGCAAGGAGAGATATGCTGAAGCAGGGATAACGAAGTGCAGACCCTTGCCAAAGTTACTGATGCCTTCACCCCCACAGAAGAAGAGCACAAGGAACGCGCCTGCCCTGGGAAGTAAGTACTGCAGAGGCAGTGAAATCAGAGGCAAAGCGTGCTGAGAGATATCCAGTCCCTTGATTGAGCGGAGAAAAGGGAGTACAGCATCGAAGATTCCAGTGGTGGACAGTGTGAACAACGCGGGTGGAGTTTCTCTGGCGGTGAGGATGAATAACGTGGATGGAACCTTCCTGCGACGGAGTTCCAGCGAAGATTTGAAGATCAGAAAGTATACCCCCCGGGGTGCTTGGAAGCAATATAAGGACTAGAGGAGGAGGAGCTAAAGCTTAGTGTGCAGATGTTTGTGGGCCTGATGACACATAGCTAGAGACAAGTTTGAATGAATTTGAGCAATCCCCACACAAGGCATTCAACAAAGAAACATGTAAGGATTTACCAACTGTGTATGTAGATGGATGTGCATACCATGTAGAAAATGATACAGAAAAAGAGCGTGTAGCAGGAATATGAAACATATGGTTTAAATGTGACAACATTCCAAGAGTAAGCATGAGGATAGGCCCCAAAAGCAGTGAATTGGCAGAATTGGCCGCTATTTATAAGGCAATATCTACAGCAGTAGAAAATAGATTCAATGAAATAGTTCTAGTAACGGATTCTGATTATGCGCAAAATAGTTTTGTGGAGTATTTACCTGGCTGGTCGGTGAAAGGCACGTTCACCTATAACATGAAGCCACTTAAACATGGCAAGATGATTCAGGTTATAGACCAACTTGTGTCAGAAAATGGCCCGATAATCCATTGGAGGAAAATACGTAGTCATTTGAAAACACCATGTGAGGATAAGGAAGGAAATGGTAAGGCAGATCAGTTAGCCAAAATTGGAGCTGTAATGGGGGAGTTATATCCGATTGAACACCTCCGTGGTGGAATACAGGTAGATCCGAGAACACGTTCCAAAACTCCAAAAACAGTTCAACAGCCTGTGGCACAGTGGAGTTTTGATAGTCCAGATCAAGACTTGATCAAAGCGCTAAAGGAAGATCTTATTCTAGGCCCATTCTACAACCATTTGCTCAATGCAGAACAAAATCCTCTGACTGAAAAGGAATGCAAAGGGAAAGAGGAATTAAGGTTGCTATTAAAAAACAAAGAAAAGTAAGTTACAAGACGGACTGATGATTAGACAATCAGTGACAGGCCAAATCCAATGGGTAATGCCTTTGTCATTTTGGGGATTGATGATACAACATGCTCACAATGCCATAACTGCAAGACACAGAGGTTCACAGAAAACTTTGGAAATGTTATAAGATTATGCCTATTGGCCACACATGTCCCAAGATGTTGAGCTCTACACCAGAGGGTGGATAGTGTGCACAGTTTCAACCTGCGTCACCAGCTCATAGAGCACCATTGTTGAAAATGGGCTTGACACTCCCATGATCTGATTTACAAGTCGACTATGTCGAGCCTGTGAGGAGATCAGCAAGGGGAAACAGGTACATGCTGACAGTCACTTGTCTAATGTCTAAATGGGTGGAGTGCATTCCAGCTCGAGAATGAAGTGCGCAAACGGAAGCCACTTTACTAGTAAATCATATATTTTTTATTTGATTTGGTTGAACAAGTTTCAACCTTTCAAAAGAAAGTTAAATATACACATACATGTATACATTCAATTCAGTTCTATCAGTATAATGCATTTCAACACAATACATTTGTGTAAACAAAACAAACAAAAAGAGAAAATACTTTTGAATTTACAAAACATTGAGAATATAGTGCAATGTATATATGTTATATGTTAATTTAAAACATTTTGATTTTAGAGAAAATTTCAACATAGACATCAGTACATTGTCAATAAAAGAGCAACTCTGTTTTCAAATGACATGTTAAAATAACATTTTTAAAAAAACCTAGGTGTAATTAAAATAATATTCTTAAAATGTAATCTTAAATATACAAAATATACTTCAGCGTTATGAGTGAACTGTATATTATGTATCTGACCAATAGTAAACGGTAAGCTGTAACGCTTCTAAGTAGTGCACTAATGCTATTTTCACTGCTATTCTAGGAGATGAAAAGATGTTGCACCAAGTTTAGCTTGATATAGTAGATAAATGGCGAATTTGGTCTTTAAAAATTATCAAACATTTAGAGATTAAGGCCGGAAAATCAACTACTAAATGTTCAACAGTTTCCCTTTGAGTTTCTTGTTGAAAGAAACAACAAATATTCTGTTCTTTACATATGATGCCACGCCTGGCCAAGAGGTTCTTAGTTGGCCATAAATTCAGTTGAATTCTTAAAAAATGGACTCCTAAAATGGGGAGATGGACATTTAGCTAAGTAATTGGACATTGTGCAGATTTTCTTATGCCCAAAAAGTGTAGGCTCAAAATCTCAATACATTCGAAACTGAGTTTGTGTATAAATCCAGTCACATTGATGCAATTTATTTTTAGCTCAAACTGGATTTTCAATTAGGAGCTCTATTGAAATGTCAGCATCAGCTAATGCATTTAGTACAAAAGTCTGCCATCTCTGTGGAAAAGATTGAGAGGAAGTTAATAAATATCTAGCTAAAATACTCAAAATATTGTTCACATTTATACCCAATAAACATTTTCTGAAAAAGTTGAAAATGTTCCATGCATAGTGAATGTAAAGAGATAAAGCACCTAACTCAAAGCAAATTATTGGCATTGGAGTACAATTAGGTAATTTGAGGATAGCACACCAGAACGGAGCTTCCAGTTTGTCCCAAAATATTCGCTCTCTAGGAGATATGCCATAGGTTAAAATTGGTACAGCTTTTTGTAAATAATAAGTCATAATGTGATTACAGGTGAATTTACCATATTTAAACAAAAGGATTTTTTCCTGCGATACAAGGGTTGCAATTTTGGAATCAATGTTCAAAAGATATAGTTTGTCATTAGGTTGACTACTAATAATAATCCCTAGATATTTATACTGTTGAACTATAGCTAGGGGATTATCTTGAAGTGTCCATGTATAAGAGCTTGATTTTACTGATTTTCCAAATCTTAAAATTTGTGTTTTTTCCAAATTGATCAGAATATTATTTTTTTCGTGCATAGATGTCCAATTTGTTTAGCATCCCTTGTAGACCTCGAGGAGTTTGAGATACCATCACAAGGTCATCCGCGTATAATAACCACGATATTTGATGCTCTCCTAACTTGGGTGAATCTGCAATTGCTTCCAGAAAACATATGCTTATATCGAGAATAAGCAAATTAAAAAGAATGGAAGCAAGAATGCATCCTTTCTTTAAACCACTTCTAGTCAAAAAGGAGGCAGTTAACAATCCCTCGATAGTTAGTTTAACTTGCATTGTAGTTTCAGAATGTAAAAGACTAACCAGAGCTATTAGAGAGCTTGGGCACTGATAAGATTGAAGTTTTTGTATCAATAAAAGGCGATCTATCGAGTCGAAAGTGACTCTAAAGTCCACGAAGGCCATATAAAGAGTTTGCTTTCGGGTGATATAATGGGCCTTCAGTATATTGATGGTCATAATATTTACAGAGGTGCCTAAACCAGCAAAAAACCCAGATTGAAATGGATCTCCATTGTTCGTAGGAAGAGTCCACGCATTTAGGTCCTTTAGTATTAAACGTCAAAACATTCTTTAAGGGCATCCAGTAGGGCAATCAGCCTATAATTAGCTGGATTCTGGCGATCGGCCTTCTTATATATTGGGAGAATGATGGAGTGTCTCAACAAGCGTGGAATCTGTTACTTCAGCTTTATATATGTGAATAGGTTGAATAAAATTAAAGACCATACTTGTTTCATCATGTGGTTTGATAAGCCACCAGGCTCTGGGGCTCGGGATTGACCCGCTTTGTTTATAAAAAAACAACATATCTTCCCTAGTGAAGTTTATGTGAAAAGCGGTCTGTCAATCTATAAAGAGCAGATGACTTTGCTCAGAAGATTGAGGAAAGGAATATAAATCAGTAAAATATACAATCCACGACTGTTCATTTACACCGTTTATTTGAACTGCAACTTGCAAATTTGTTGTTACTTGGTTCATCAGAGTCCAAATTTGTACAGTGTTTTTGTCATGCAGCATTCTAAGCAGCTTTTCCCCTTCCGGCTGAAACGTTTGAGATTTACTTGCATGAATCATATTTTTTCAAGGTTTGGTTTACCTCAAAGAATAGAATCAGACCGTGGTAGTCATTTCACTAGTGCATTAATGACAAAAATATGGCAAATCTTGGTTGTGCAGAGGAAGCTACACATTTATCACTGGCCCTCCTTTTAAGGAGGAATGGAATGGTGTAACAGATGGATAGTGGACATGTTGAAAAAGTTTGTAGATGAAACAGGATCTAGTTGGGATTTGCGGCTTCCATTGGTACTAATGGCTCTCAAGTCGACGCCCATTAAGTCAACAAATCTCAGCCCCCATGAAATCTTGACGGGAATAAAAATGGTTTTGCCACAACACTTACTTTACAGAACAAATGAACAGGTGCTTATAACGTCCACAATTCATGAATATGTGGAAGAATTGAGAAAATACTTGTAATATGCGTTCACATTTGCGCAGGGAAATTTGGAAAAGGCTGCTGACGGTGCAAAGACATATTATGATAGGAAGGCATTTGTGAGACAATATGAAATAGGAGACTAGGTATACAAGTTTAACTTCAGAAAGAATACACATAAAAACTCTAAATTCCTTGCAGCACGGCAAGTGCCATAAAGAATTGCAGTCCGTATACCCAAAACATGAAGTCAAAAGACTAGAGCGAGTTGAGAGTAGAAGGGAGTAAAAAATTGAAGTGCTTACCTATTAAATAGAATTACCAGAGCAGATGGATAGGTGTTAATAGTGAGGAGATGTTAATAAGAAAAAAGGAAAAATATATCAGTTTAGTCAACAAAAATGTAAGTGAGTAACTAAGACAAAGGAGTCTTGTGTTTGAGACTGTTACCTGAAAAATACTGTGTAATATTAGTTTGCTTAGTTTATGTTATTTTCAGTTGGTCATAAGGAGATGTCTTGGATGTATTATGTGTTGTGTTATTTGGTATCATTTGCATTTGCATGCATAACTGAATTTTATTTCAGATATCCCAGGGAGAAAGGAAAAGTAAAAGGTTTGATGTGCCTGATTCCTAAGTTGTTTCTTCTTTTTACTCTATAAAAATAATTGCTTTCCCCGTCAGCACCGGATCCTTGGAGCGCCGGGTGCCTGGAGGATTCCACTGGAATGGAGTCCCTTGGAAAGCCACCAGGACCGAAAAAAGGGAGTGAAGATGATGACCCTGAAAGATGTGAAGATGATGACCCAGAAAGAAGTCCCACAAAGTCCCGGAATGGAGGTTCATTCCACCAAGAATGGTTTCTTCTGCAATTTTGAAATTATTTAAAGACAATTTTTACTATTTTTATCACAAACTGATTTGTACTGGTTTTTACATCTGACTGAAGTCCATGGCACAGTTTTATGGACTTATGTTTTCTGAAAGTGACAATGTTTATCTTTAATATTTAAAAAGAAAAAATCTACAATTCCCCCAAAGGAAAAGAGAGATAAGATTAAAAAAACATTCTAAACAAAAAAAGATTTAAAAAAAGATTTTTTTCTTTCTTTTGCTCAAGAGTCATTCTCAAGACTAGACATATATACATAATGTTTCTTGTGTATGAATATTACCATTTGCATGTTTATTTTTGACTATTAAGATCTGGTTTATTGGGACTATAGCATATATGTTTGTTTTTTCCTGCAGTGATTCCAGGTTATATCCCAGCAGGAAAAAAAAGGAGGGTTGTAGGAAGAATCTAGACTTTGCATTTCAACTGCTAGACTCCACATTTCAACAGCTAGACTCCACATTTCAACATTCACATTTTAGCGAGGGTTGAACTTCAACCAGTGCCAAGGGTGTGAGACTCATTATGGACTCAAGAGTATGAGTCTCAAGCTGAATTTAAAAAGATTGCAATGCACAGAGCACATGCTAGAAAATGATCACTTTGCTCCATGATGCTATTTTGATGGGCCGAGCTGCACTAAAAAATAACACCAACATATTTTTTACTGCACGTTTAGCTCTCTATTCATGTCAATTCAAAGTGACTGAATGCAGAAGAAATACAATGAGATTAAATAACCTTTTCGAACGTGTTCTTTATCATAAACTAAAATCATGCAAGTTACAGAGAGTGACACATACACCCACGTTGTAATTCACAATGTAAGCAAAGTGTTTCCTGCAATGGCTTTCAACACTCTATCTTTGCCAAGCTCTGCTAAATCAACCTTGGCTTCGCAACAAAAGTTGGCAGGATAAATATACTCTGAATAACAGTTTTACATGTACATTTAAATTCATATCTCTGATGCAGTACCTAAAAATGAACTGGATTATTTAATCTGAGCTACGCAATATGATTCACTTCACCAGCACCTCAATTAACAGATAATTACCTTGGTTAAGCTGGCGATATTCCCTGACTCGGCTTGGCAGTGTTCCAAAGTCATTCACAGGTAAGGTCGCCCGAGACTGTGCAGCCCTTCTAAAGATTGCTGAAGAGCCGGGTAAGTACATAATAAATGAGAGTGAGTGGACAATCAAATCCTTATGTCAAAACCTAAAGATAAGAGCATCCAGGCTAGAAGGAGGCAACCTCAAGTCGAACAGGAAGGTCAGCTTGAGTGGTGCTGGGTTTTCTTAATTATATTTTTCTAGTCAATAGGCCATATTTAAATAATCTCTCTTTAACCTTTGGACTACGTTCTGCAGTTTTTTTAAGTAGCTTCTTTGTCCTCTTTCTCAAAGTATCTTTGTTCTGCTCAAGTTCCTTCTCTCACTCTTGTATGACTCCAGACACCCTTTTATATAGTTCTCCTCTCAGGAATTGCGGTTGCTCAACTCCCAATTATAGTTCACCTCTTCCTGCGGTGCTCTTTCATGTATGATATGTTTCTTCCTGAACTCAAGGGTCTTGACTCCCCAAATGTCTCTCTTTGGTTTCTGTTCTTTCTTATGTGAGGAATCCCAGGGTAATGTCACTGCTTCCCTGGGGGAAGACTCTTCCCATGAGGCCAGGGAGGCGAGGCTGCTACCCAATTGTCTCCCAAGGGGTGGTACTTAGCGGGTGGATCTCATGGGGAGGGAACCCCTCCATGAGACCAGTGATGATCCCCTTGGGAGATTACGGTATTGCCATCCGTGATTTCTTTCACTCCTTTCTTTCACCCCGCTCAGTACCCTGTGGTCCCCCTCACCTATCTATCTGTGTAGAGTTCAGGAAGCCAAGTGCCAGGAGAATACTGAGACAAATAACAGTTCCACAGAACTCTGATGATCATCAGTTCAGTACTGTGACTAGGGTGAAGGTGGAGCAGTGAAGAATACCTATGGAAACCAGCATACACAGTCTAGTTGCTGGAGACTACCTATTGATTACCCAAATTACAAATTAGGAGAAGGACTATGCCATTGGTCAAGCCTGCCCCCGAGGATCCGAGAGCAAAGTTTGTATGACGCAGACAGAGAGACACAGGAAGAAGCTTTAGACCAGGAAGACGGTGGAGAGAAGCCGCTGTCTCTGAGGTTGCTGTCAAGAACCAGCAGGCCAAGAGACACCAAAGAGAAACAAAGTACGATGAATACTTGGGATGCCTCCTCAAGGAAAGCCACACAGCTCAACCCGCTGAAGCAGGGACACCAACCACAGTAGAAGCAGAGAGAAGCATTGGAAGCTCGCCCAAAGAGTCGGAAAATCCCAAGCAGGATGTCATGGAGCAAGAATCCGAAAAACAAGGTACTGGTGCTGCCTGTGTCCATATGAGAGGCTGGGGACTGAACGAGGGGAGCCTAAAGGAAGATTGGGAACCCAATACGAAATAAAGGGGATGACAAAGGATCCTAAGAGAAATATAAGGACACAGACATATGCCGCATCAGTAGACACTTTGCAGGAGAGTAAACCGAGTATCCTGGAAAGCCAATACAAAGTGGTGTGGGACCCAAGTGAACCACCAAGGCAAAGACAAAGTAAATGGTTTGGCGAACTGAAAGAAACACAAAGGCAAAGCCGAGATAAGAGGGTCTGGGACCCTGAGAAAATCAAGAAGAGAGATTGAAACAAACGATATAGAATATCCTTTGTGGAACCGTACTTGGCAGGAGAGTACACCAGGTCAGTTCAGTTGGACATTGAGTGAAGTTGGGGTAGAGAACTTGCGAAAGCAACACACCAAGTTTTGGGACATTTATGAAGTTGGGCGAGGCCCACAAAAGCAAAGCACAAAGGTCAGGGACTCACACAAGAGCAAAGAAACATATAGTCAAGGGGCTGAGACCCAGATCAATTCAGAGAGAGCCCAAGAGAATATAAAGGGGTCTGGGACCCACACTTCTGAGACAGGAAATACAGAAAAGGGTGGTGGAGAGCCTGAAACAACACAGAGGGATACAGGACCCATGTGAAAGACATTTTATGGGAATTCTGAGTTCTGTAGTCAAGTCTGGCAAGATAGCACACCAGACTTGGCGCTACAGTTTTGAGTTGGAAGAAGAAACAAGCGGAAGAGACAAACCCACACCCCACTCCCCTGATGGAAGGAAAATATGTTTTGTGAGGAAAAAGTCTACAGTTAAGTCTGGCAGGATAGTGACCGAGACTTAACACTACATTTGGGAATGGATCACTGGGAACTGTTTTTAAAGATTCACTTGTGTTTTCACAGCACAAACTGAACTTTAAAGTTCTGTATCCGGAATGTGAGAAGCCTCCTTCTGGATCACAGACGGAAATAGGTTTGGACACAGGATGGTGGACATATTTACAAGACATCCTGACAGAGTCCTTAGTGTTTTTGTTGAGGTATGGCAACCCATCATACTAATAGGGCAAGCTAGGTTTTTCCTTTTCTTTACTTTTATAATGAAAGTCTTTGTCAACAAGAATGCCACCACTGTGTCAGACTCGCACTTCTGTACCCTTATACTCATCTTTGGGATATAGGTTGACCTTTCCCCTTTCCCAAGGCAATAAGATTGCAACTCTATTCCTCTTTCCCTTCTGTGGGTTTCCTGTTTCTCTTTATCCCATTAGCACAGTTCTGTGGTGTTAATTTTTAAATTCTATTTCTGTCCCACACTGTGGGGTTTGGGTTTCTCTTTATTTCATTAACACAGTGCAATAGGGTTCCAATTCTATTTCTCTCCCCTTGTGTGGTTTTCTTGTTTCTCTTAATCTCATTACTTCTGTCCTGATTCATCGGTTTGTTTCCAATTCTTTTCATGTTAGTACTGGGATGAGTTATGTTTAAATTATACGGAGTCCCTTTTAACTTTGCAGTATTTCCGTTCCCCATATTACCTTCTGTCTTCATGGGTAACATGGCCAGAACTTGTAGGACTTTGGACTCTCCCTTGCTTCCTCCCGCCTGTGGTGTCGTCATGCGGGCTGGCTGCCCACCACGATTGCTTCGTGGTCATGCCACCACCGAACTCTTGGTCCCAACTTGTTCGGATTTTCTCTGTTCTCGCACGCCAGTCTCCCAGCATTTCTTGTTCCACGCTGGCGATGTTCTGGCTTACGCGGGCTCCGCATTCTGCTATAGCTCCACCTCCTTCCGCTCTGTTACATACAGGGGGCTTCCTGAGGGATTCTCATCTTTCCACGCTTTGTCGGGTTTTTGCCTCATCTTGGTTTTCCACCTGCACTTGGCTTTCCGCTTTCTCTTGCTGGTTCTTTGGCTAGTCATCCCTTTTCAGCATTCTCGGAACAGTCCATTAGAGACTCTGATTTAAAGGGATATCATCAGTTTCTTTTTGTTGGTAATCTAAGTTCACTTTACCTTCATGAAACTGATAATGGTCTCATGTATTAGGTAAATCCATATAAGCCATCACTTTGTGGGCGTCAGAGAGTTCCTCACAGGAATGGGAGTCCTTGTCCCCAAAGGGGGAGTCTCTCCCGCTAAGGTCCCACTTGCCTCTATCCCTTGGGAGGGTGTTAAGGAATGGGCTCACCTTCCTAGCCCCTCAGGTGGGGGGGGCTTACCCTTCGGGAGAAGGGACAAATTCCCTCAATTCGTCACACATGCCAGTGAAATAATGATGGCCACAAGTTCATTTTCCTAATATTAAAGATATGAGATTCTGTATGTTATCGCTTATAGTGTACTTTGTAAAGAGATGGCTGCAGCTCATTCCTTTTCGCCAGTGCTCTTTGCTGGGCATATTTAGAGGCCATGTAAGTATATCTGCTATTTTAAACCTGGTCCTAGATCAATGATTATTTTGCAGCAGCAGACTGTCACCAAAGATAGTCAGAGATCAAACATTTCTGAACAATATAAAATGTGACACCAGAACTAGAGAAGAAATGTTTGAGGCTGGTGGGGGTAAGACGTAAGCAATAAGTCTGGCTTTCTCTTTAAGCCGGTACAGGTGTTCTGCCGAGTCTCACACTACATCAGGCTGCAATCTATCTATGTAAGTGGACTGGATGAAGGTTCAGAGAAGTGAGCTGCATAGCTCCCCATCAGGGAATCATAGTCAGCTGTTGTCAGTTAGCCAAAGGGAGAACTTCATCTCCCAGCCCTCCCTGGCCTTGCAGAACTGGTTTGTATCTACAAATCAGATTTCCCCTTGTAGCGAGTGCTATTGGGGACTAGGGGAGTGTCCCATCCATTCTGCTACATTGGTCCCTCAGCCTCTTGGACTACTGCCACTAAGCTAGCCGATGCAGGACTTCATCTCTGGCCTCAAATACCCTGGAGGACACAGTTTAAGTCTAATAAACAGGGTACAGGCGGAAGGAAGAAAAAATGTAGTCTCCCTTCAGGTGTATTTGGTTGGGAGCACAAGGACATAGCCAAGAGGAAATTGAAATGCCTGTCTCTTCCTGATCGAGGCTGATTGATGCCTGGCCCTACCTCATGCCCATCCTTTACCACCTTTACCACCTTTACCACCTTTACCACCATGGCGTAAACTATGTTTACGCCATGGTGGTTGGCGGACTTACCGCCCCATTCCGAGGTTGGCGGGGCGGTAAGTCCCCATTAACCCATTTACCCTTCCCCATTCCCATTTTTGCCCCATAGGGCATAATGGGAGTGGGGAAGGCGTTAATTACGCCACCGTAAATTACGGTGGCGTAATTAACAACAAGGTCCCTTAGCGCCATGGATTTTAACACCTGCTAAAAGCAGGTGTTAAATCCTCCATGGCGCTAAGGGACCTCGGAATCAGGCGGTAAGGGTCGGCGCTGTTTACGCCGCCGTAAACCCCTTACCGCCTGGGTCCTAATGAGGCCCAATGCTTTAGACATTGATAGGTTACTCCCTGGCAGAGTTCTGTTAATGATGGAAAGAAGTGAAATAATTGAATAACCTGAGCGGGGAGTTAGAGGATCTGCCTGCACCTTAACATGAATGGCAATCATAGAAACCAGGGAAACCATTGAGCCTACAAGGAAACCCGCACAGTTGACCAGTGTTTGTTTCACCATGGTGGCGTTCAACTCGATGAGTTCAATGAAAATGGATGGGAGCACTATAACTAATGGGGAAAAGTAATGTTAACATATCCCATTGTTACGATCCTTCAAACCTTGCAGACCTGGCACTTGGGGGAACTTAAGGAGAAGAACGTTTTGTTATCAAATGAAACCTTCCATTTGGACGAGGACTGTGCCTTCTTGGAAGACATCTTTGACTTGGCCAGAATCCTCTGATTTATGAGCGATTAAACAAGGCTGAACAAGTCTTAAATCGGATGAGCACTCCTTTTGAATATGACTCTGGCCTGAATACTTTGGAGGGACAGCACTCTATTTTGGCACAGCAGTTATCACATGGTATAGCCAAAATAAAAACTACGATAGAATGGCAAAGGAGACTGAGTGATTCTACAAATGGTAATCGCTCAACCCATGTCAATCCAGGCAAGGTTGATTACCCCTCAAAGCCTGGCCCTATGCCTATAGTGGAAGGCATGTCAAAAGGGGGAGCCTTGATAATTCCACTAGAGTGCGAATGAAAGTCTCCCTAGAAATCTTATAATGACCCTCAATTGGAAGTTCCTCTACATCGGAGGGGCACGTGCAAGACACTCAAACCTCCTCGTCTATATCATCTGACCCCTCACAAATTGGGTTGGCCTTTCATACCATCAGAAATTCATGTGAACATCGCCTGCCATCAGCTGCAACGGCTCAGCTACAGAATAACATAATGTCAGCTCTGGAAGTTGCGTTAAATTCCGTAACAAAACTGTTTGAAACAATGAATGAGACAATAAAAGATCAAGCAACCTTATTGGCTGTGACTCATTCAAAGCTAATATTCTTGGAAGCCTTTGCAACATCAATACAAACCAGGCTGGATAGAGAAGCTGAACTATCTGTTCATTGGCAGGAAAGGCTTTACAATCTGGGGAGAGGCGGATAAAAACATCATGATGGCCTCTATGAAGTTGCTGAGATCTCTTCATGAGAAAGGCAAACTGGTTAAAATACCTCCCAAAGAAAATACTGAGTCCATGGCTAGATCACAAGTGTCCCAGATGGAACTTACAAAGTCTCAAAACTTCAAAAGCCCAAAGGCATTCACTGCTCAGGTACCGAAGAACAACAATTTTCAAGTGCAAGAATTGGTGTAGTCCTTGGATTTAGAGATACTAGTGAATAACCAGACTGACCTAGTGGAAGAAAGGTCCGGTGTAACACATGAGCAGCGGCAGCTAAATGAAAGCAATGTATTAAGGGCCAATCAACAACTACCTCCAGATAATGAGAATGAGGGGGCCGGTACATCAGTGGCAGCACAAACAGAATCGGGAAATAACAGTCCAAGTGTGAAGATGTTTCCTATATCTGAAAATTCAAAAAAGCAGAAAGAACACGCCTAAAAGACAAATGGGAAACATAATAAAAGATGAAAAACATTCAACTGGTGAACAAACCCAAATCTAATTGATCAAAATCATTCCTGTGGAATTTGAAGACTCCTCCGATCCAGAAAATAGGCCCCCAGACGTTTCAAATGATTGAGCGACTGCGGATAAGTAAAATCACTGACAAAAGAGATTGTCAAATTGTCGAATTAAGAACTCAATCAAATAGGGGATCTGGTGATCATCAAGTCGATCAAGGTGAAGACCCAGGAATATCGATCTTTTTGGAATTTACGATACATTTAGCCGGTCAAGTGGCACAGTGAGTAGAGCGCTCGCTTTGACATCCATGCATAGCCTGCTAACGCAGGTTCGAATCCCGGCAGGGCCAAACTCAGCCTTTCATCCTTCTGAGGTCGATAAATGAGCACCACACACCGTGGGTAATAATAAGCAGCGCTCAGATACCTGAGGGTTCGTAGCACTATATAAATGCCAAATTATTATTATTATTACATTCAGATTAGGAGGGTATAGATCAAGGTGAGATAGTGGATCTTTCATACAGTTCTGAACACGAAAATGTCCTGAATGATCCGCCACCCCTTGATAATACCCAGAATCCCTTCCTTGAGTTCCCTAAACAGATTGTGGTTAGTAAACCTACAGAAATGATGAATGACCACTTTCAATCCCTGGAAGAGACATGCACTTATGCAGATATTACAACCTGCTGGCATAAATATCGCAGAAGGGGCCTTCGAGCGGTTGGAGGTTGTAGAGAAAAATATATCATCTAATAATCAAGCAATAATATCTAGAATTACAGTTGTAGTAGAGAGATTACTACTCTCCAAAGATGGCCTAATTTTAAATCGAGCCAATGTTCTAAAACAGCTGCATTGTGTCCCTAAATTACGATACATTGCATCGGAGGATATATCAATAGTTCAATCTGTCAATGAAACACGTCTAGATTGGGTTATCCTGCATTTAAACTCTGTGTTGGTGAGAGCAGCTCTGATGGAAGCAATGCATGATTTGCTACCATTAGGCTTTGAAATAAGCAAAGAGTGGGATGCCAAGATGGACGCCGTGTGTAGATGATGTGTGTGAGAGCCTCTCCCCTCAGGGCCACACTGAAGGTGAATAATTAAAGCAACACTGGAAGATGGAATAACGTTATCCCGGAAGAAAAAAAGGGTTGGAGCATTAAGGAACGGCCGCAAGCAGAAAACTCAAGGCAGAAACGGAGAGCGCAAAGTAAACTCTGCTGCGCAGCCCATAGAGAGGGACGGGCGAGCTGGCAGCGTCGACAGGAACTTTCGAGGCACCACTTACTTAAGCAGAAAAGACAAAGAAGTGGCGCGGCACGAGAGAACGGGTGGAGATGAACACCGACCCAAACACAAGGAGGGAGAGCCCGCCCAAGGTGAACATTAAGGACAGTAATAAATTGCAACCTCATGGACGCGGAAGGAAAGGAGGCACCCAGAGGAGAGCCTCGCACCACGGCAGAACAGGCACCTGCGCAATATCGGAGGCACACCAGGGGGACGGACCGATATAGAAGAATTAAAGCTAAATCGGGGCCCTGGAACACTCAAGGATTTGTTCACTTTTTTAATAAGGAAGACTTGGGCCTCTAGTGCTATTACATTTTATGCTTGCAATAGACCTGGATATGATCAAAACCAATATGTGATGGCTTTATGGTATTCTTGAATCCCACCAAAAAAGGCCCGGCGAGTAGACCCCAGTGAGGTTTAATGACATTGGTAAAATCTGGTCAGGGGCTATTGGTGACTGAAGTGAGAAACCCAAATCCATTTGTAGAAATGTTGATTCTTAATTGTCTACTTGCAGCACTGTAAAGACAATAATATTATATTGGAATTCTGTAAGGATTGGGGATTAATGTTTTGTTAATTGTGTAACCTCGTTAATTGAGGTTTCCTTTGTTTGACTAATCAATCCTTACATAATGATCTGTTGAGAGCTTAGCATAAAATGTGTAGACAACCAGGGGAAGGGTTTTTCAAAATTCTCCTTGCATAAAAAGATTGCATTATGGGTCCAGGAATTGAAAGAGCAGGGATTATTTATGCTCAATGGTCAAACAAAGGGTGACATCCCAGGTAGAGCGATCTGGGCCCGGGGTGACCAGGAAGCACATTTGTACTATTGTTTTTTTTCTTGGAATATGATCAACTTGATTGACTTACTCTTAGTAACACCTATGGAAAATAGTGACCATCATCTTCGAACAGTAAGATGAAAGGAAGTATAAGAATGCCCCTAGTTGTGCACACTTGAAACCATACAGACCTCTCAGAGAGGGAACAGATTAAGAATTAGTCCCAGTGAGATCCCATCTATCACAGCCAAATACAAAAATCAGCTAGTCTTGGAATTCCAAGGGAAAAGGTGCAGAATGGTTGAAGCCTGAATTTAAAAGACTACACACCTATAATAAGGAGATTTTGTACAGCAAGAGGACTGGGCTTCATAAAGCACCCAGCCATTACACTCGGTGACCCGGACCTTTTTCGCAAAGACGGCACACATCTATCAAACCAAGGCATGGAACATTTCTTTCGAGAAATGACAGCAACTCTAGCCTCCAGGGGTTGCCAATAGGAGATACTTTCGGGGGAACGTGGTCAGCAGCCAACCTGCCCACGTGTGGCGGCACGGGCCAGAGGGGGGTAACCCCAAGACCCGGTGCCCAAAAGTATTTTACTATCATGATATGTGATTATTGTCATCTCCATGACCATATATGTACAATAAAAAACCTACAGCCTTTTATTGCCAACACTTGACAAACAATGTGTGAGCCAATTTATTCTGGGTGAGGGTACGGGGTCGGCAAGAAAAGTATGCATGCATATGGGTTCCGCAGTTATGGGCAATGCTGCAGGGCCGCGCAAAGCAAGGCAGGGTAACTGCTGTTACCATCATCAGGCCTGGACAGGGGCAGCCCGATCTCCCCTCCCCCCTCTCTGCTCCTCTCCTTCCCCCCAAGCCGGAGAGACACACAATCTGTGCAACACAATACTGAGGAAGGGTGAGGTGTGAGCAATCACCTCACCCTTCCTTCATGCAGCAAGGTGCTAAGCACCTAAGGAAACCAACAGGCAGGCAGGGATCAGTTCAAAGACCTGCCCACCCCCAGAGGGCCAGATAATCGGCTATCCGGCTGGGGGCTGGAACATAACAGCCCCCACTACTCTTATAAATACAGAGCGGCATGCTCTGAGAAAACACAAACAGTTTGTGGACCCTGAACGGGGACCCAAACACACAGGAGGTGCACTGTTTACTCAGTGCCTTCTAAATCTTTGCTTCTTTACCACAAAACCCTCCCACCCTACAAATAAGGGAGAAGAACAAAGGAAAATAAGTACAAGGCACTGTACGGTGCCCACAAGTTGGTGGGACATGAGAAGGCGGGCACGGGCCAGAGGGGGGTAACCCCAAGACCCGGTGATCAAAAGTATGCTACTATCATGTATGTGATTATTGTTATCTCCATACCCATATCTGTACAATAGAAAAACCTACGGCCTTTTATTGCCAACACTTGACAAACAATGTGTGAGCCAATTTATTCTGGGTGAGGGTACGGGGTCGGCAAGAAAAGTATGTATGCTTATGGGTTCAGCAGTTATTAGAATACTCATTCAACCGCGAAAACCCCATTCTGTACATCAGTCAGAAGGGGACTCAGATAATCCTTATATTAGGAACTTAGCGAAAAGTACCCATACTCTGCATGGGTTCTGTTGACAGACATGATAACACTCATCAATTGTTGAAAATCAATGATCTTGTAGGTTGCTGCTCTGAGTCGCTTATCGCTTGATGAGCTTTGCACTCTGAAGTAAACTGCACTGAGAATGGGTGCGTGTGGCTGGCCGATATACCCCCGGAGCAGACATGGAGGGGAGACGAGAGTTGGCGTGCTGCGCTGTGTTGCGGTGCAAATATCCTGGAAATTGTGGGTCCTAGGGCCTTGAAACGTGGTTTTCGGCCTTCGAGGTTTGTTCCTCACGTTGAGACGCTCAAAATGAGCTTTGTCCGGTCCTTCTATGACCACATTGATGTTTCGCCGATTTCAGGCAACCGTCTCATGTGTGAAGGGGCTGAAATTTGGGGAAAGAGGTGACGTGTCCAAATGTCATGTAGCCAGTAATGTCCACAGGGTCCTAACAGATAACGATGCAACATTTAGTGCAGACTGGTGGAATGGTGAGGAATTGTATAAGGAACAAACTAACACATTTTCTGCTTTATATGGGATACATTACTCACCGTAATCGTATTTCTGATGCTTGTATCTGCTTAGATTCACATGCTGTGTATAGGCCGACATCTAGTGGAAGCTGCGGAGTATTAGCTTGTTTTTCAAAACTCGAAAATGGGCGTCGACACAGGGCGTGCCAGTAATACTATCCCTAGTGTGACGTCCACTGTACCCAAGATCCCTCACGCGTCTAGGATCCTCAGATTGTATTTTTTCTGACATGAGGTAGCATGAGGAGTAGCGTGAGTACAGATAATCCAAGCAGATAGATAGAAAGGTAAGACTACAAGCAACCATGCGCCTTCTCTCAGAGGGGAGGAAGGGTGGGTCGCATGTGAATCTAAGCAGATACAAGCCTCAGAAATACGATTACGGTGAGTAATGCATCCCTTCTGAGGCTTGTGGAATCTGCTTAGATCACATGCTGTGCATAGATTAGCGAGCAGTACCTGAAGAAGGAGGTGGGATGTGAGAAGGGTCATGAGCAAATAAGTGTCTTAGAACCGCTTGTCCCACTTGTGTATCTGCCTTGGAATGAGTGTCAATGCAGTAATGCTGAGTAAAAGTGTGAATAGAGCTCCAAGTAGCTGCTTTGCAAATGGTGTCAAGGGGTACATTTGCAATGAAAGCCAGAGTGACCCCAATGCCTCTAGTAGAGTGTGCTCTTGGCATGAAAGGCAGAGTTCTTTCAGAGAGTGAGTAACACAGCTGGATACAGTTAATAATCCACTTCGAGATGGCACCTTTAGAGACGCGATCCCCCTCTCTGCCTGTAGCTACAGAGACAAATTGTTGATCTGTTTTTCTTAGCGGTCTGGTTTTATTTACATAGTAGAGGACCGCCCTACGCACATCTAGGGTGTGTAGTTTCACCTCAGCCGAGCTTTGAGGGTCCTGGAAGAAAGCCGGAAGCTCGATGGACTGGTTTACGTGGAATTTAGATATAAAATTAGGTGAGAACCTAGGGTGTGAGCGTAAAACCAGTTTGTCTTTATGGACAGTAAAGAAGGGATCCTGCACTGACAGAGCCTGAATTTCACTGACCCTTCTTATAGAAGTAATAGCTACTAAGAAGGCCATTTTATAAGTCAGGTGTTTGAGACTGCTTTTATGCATGGGCTGGAAAGGGGGCCCCATGAGCTTAGATAGCACCACATTAAGGTCCCACCCTGGTGGTGGGTTTGAAATAGGAGGGTGAAGTCTCTTTACTCCTTCCATGAAGGCTTTAACTACTGGTACTTTCCACCACGAGACCTTGTTATGGGAAGTGGTGTATGCCGACAGGACTGCCAGGTGTACTTTCAGTGAGTTAAAAACCAATCCTGCGTCTAGCAGGTGGAGCATGTATGTAACAATAGTGGAAAGAGTGCAATCAACTGGGTTGATTTGTCTACTCTGGCACCAGATAACGAATCTCTTCCTCTTGTCAAAGTAACAGTGCCTTGTGTTTGGTTTCCTAGATTCCTTTAGGATGTCCATACACCTCTGTGGTAAATTGAGATGTCCAAACTCTAGGACCTCAGGAGCCATGCTGCCAGGTTCATTGAGTTGGGTTGCTGATGCACTGTTTGACCTTGGTGCTGGGACAGTAGGTTGTACCAGGCTGGACGTTTGATGGGCTCGCACACCGCCATCCTGCGTAGGTGTGGGAACCACGGTTGTCTTGCCCACATGGGAGCAACTAGGACGAGCGTCATCGACTCTCTGTTCATCTTGTTCACCACCTTCCTGATGAGAGGAGTTGGTGGAAAAGCGTACGCAAACATCCCTGACCAGTTCATCCACAGGGCGTTCCCTTGGGAGTCTGGTTGGGGGAACCTGGATGCAAATCCTGGGCATTGTTTGTTTTCGCTTGTGGCGAATAAGTCTATAGTGGGGAAACCCCACTGAGAGACGATATTTTCTACGACCTCTCTGTGTAGAACCCATTCGTGTTCCTCTGGGAGGGGGTCTCTGCTCAGAGCATCCGCTAGGGAATTGAGCTCCCCTGGAACATGTTGTGATGACAGGAAGATGTTCCGTCTGAGTGCCCATATCCAGATTTTCTGGGCAAGCTTGGACAGATTTGGCGAACAAGTCCCACCTTGCTTGTTCAGGTAGAACATGGCTGTTGTGCTGTCTGTCCGGATCTGCACTGACAGGTTTAGTAGGTGGGGCTCGAACGCTTGAAGCGCTCTGAATACTGCCAGAAGCTCTAGCAGGTTGATGTGGTTCTTGGCCACTGAGGGAGACCAGAGACCCTGAGCTGTGTGGTGGAGATGGTGAGCTCCCCACCCCGTCAGACATGCATCGGTAGTGACTACTGCCTGTACTTCGGGATGGTAAAAGGGTTTTCCCTGTGCAAGATTCTCTCTTGTCCACCAGTGAAGGCTTTGCATTAGTGTTGGCGAAACGACCACTAGATCGTCCCACTGACCACTTGCCTGAGACCACTGTTCCGCCAACCATTCCTGCATGGAACGCATGCGCAGGCGCGCGTGGGGGACCAGGCAAATACATGACGCCATCATGCCCAGTAAACGCATTGCTTTGCGTACCGTTATTTGGTGACCGGACTGATATTGCGGAATTTGCAGTAGTATATTCCGAATTCTTTCCTCTGAAGGAAATGTCAACCCCTCTTGAGTATCTAGGATTGCTCCTAGGAACTGTTTGGAGGTGCTTGGCACCAGGCTTGACTTTTTCTCGTTGATTGAGAAGCCTAATTCGTGGAGGAGGTCGATAGTCCTTTGAATGTTTGTCCTGCAAATTACTGAGGTTTCCCCTGTTATGAGCCAGTCGTCCAGATAAGGGTACACCGGGATTGCCTCCCTGCGTAGGTGTGCAGCCGCCACCGCCAGTACCTTGGTGAATACCCTTGGTGCCGAAGCTATCCTGAAGGGCAGTACCTTGAATTGGTAGTGCCGACTGTCCACCTTGAAGCGCAAGTACCTTCTGTGAACTGGGAACATGGAAATATGAAAATAGGCATCTTTCATATCCAAGGTTGCCATGTAATCCCCCTTTTTTAGGAGGGGGATTACCTCTTGTAGCGTAGTCATACGAAACTTTTGGGGCTTGACATACTTGTTGGCAGGCTGTAAGTCCAATACTGGGCGCATTGTCAAATCTTTCTTTGGCACAAGGAAGTAAGTTGAATAAATACCCTTGTTTACCTGGTGTCCCGGGACGAGTTCTATCGCGTCCTTTTCTAGCAGAATGGCAATCTCCTCGAGGAGAATCTTCTGATGTTCTAAAGAGTGTACTCTCTGTCGTGGAGGATGGTTCCGGAGACGCTGCAGTAGTTCTATACAGTACCCTGTGGATACTGTTGACAGCACCCATCTGTCTGATGTGATCCCTTCCCAAGCCTGGGTGAAGTTGGAAATGCGTCCCACTACTGGGGTTGCGTGAGAAGGGACCCTGAACTGAGCGTCACTGCTTTGGTGGAGGCGTGCCGCCTTCTTTGCTGGGGCTGCCTCTGCCTTTACCACGACCTCTCCTATTACCCCTGCCGTAACCCTGGGTAGACTGTTGGCTGTTGTTCCACTGTGTACCCTGCCCCTGGGAATAGTTAGATCCTCTCTGGGAATTTTGGCCACGTGGACGAAGAAAATTACTATTCCCTCTCTGGTTAGGGGGTTTATTGGTTAACTGGCCAAGGGACTTCAGTGTCTCGTATTCGTCCTTGGCATTCTTCAGTGCGTCCTCGACCGCCTTACCAAACAACAGATCGGCTTCCACCGGTTTGTCCAACAATGATGCCTTCCTCGACCGCCTTACCAAACAACAGATCGGCTTCCACCGGTTTGTCCAACAATGATGCCTGGGTTTCTGCCTTAAAACCAGACTGCCGTAACCACGCATGTCTCTTGATAACAGTGCCTTCTGCTATCAATCTGCCTGCGTTGTCCGCGGCGTCAAAGGTTGCTTTCAAAATGCAACCAGACACGGCTCTACTCTCAGCGGAAATCCGAGCTAACTGGCCCTTTAAAGGTTCCGGAGCAGAGGCTATAAGTGCCGCGACTTCTTCCCACTGATGGCAGTTGTAGCTGGCCAACAGCGTGGTGGGGTTTGCAATCCTTGCCTGATAGGCGGACGTTGAGGCTACTTTCCTGCCGAAACCATATAGTTTTTTGCTCTCCTTGTCTGGAGGAGCTTCGGACGATGACAAGGGTGTTCCAGCCCTCTTACGAGTGTTAGTGACAACTAGGGAGTCTGGCTTCAGATGTCCTCTTATATAGAGAGGGTCAGACTGGGCTGGCCTGAAAAGTTTTTCAACCCTGGGATTGACTGCTCTGGTGAGGTTCGGGTTCACCAGGGACGGGTCTATTCTTCGCTGAATGGATTTAAGGATAGGGATGGTCTGGGCAACAGGCCTCCTTTCTCCCACTAACTGCTCGGCGAAGTCCCTCTCCTCCTGGACACCGTGGGTGTCAATATGGAAATGTTCTGCTGCACGTGCGAGAACCTCGTTTAGGAGGGGTTGGTTATCGACAGGGGAGTCGGTAACCGGGGCTTCGTTTTCTACCGGGAATCTACTCTGTAGGTTTCAGGGTCTTCCTCTTCTTGGTCCTCATCATCCCCATAGTAGCCCGTCCCGGTTTGCTCTTCTACCATGCCAAATTCTTGGTCCTCACCAAAGGAAGCCTCTCCTTGATACAGTGAGTATGGTCTTGAGTAAGGTTGTACCTCGAAGGGTTCTGTAGACCTCATCTGTGTCTCAAACCGGGGCTTCTTACTCGGGGGGGATAGGATCGTTAGAGCCTGAGGGTGTCGCCCCTTGTGGATCATACGAAGGGAAATGGTCTGGATTTTTATCGTAAAAGTCAGCCAAAGAAGACATCCTTGACATGACCCTATCTATGTTTTCACTCGACCACTTTTTGGAACTGGGAATGACTCTCTCAGCAAGTCTCGCAGATTTATCTTGAGTAGATTTGCTGGTTTTAGACATATCAGCAGACCTGGTCTTGTCTGTCTGTTTAGGGGGAGTGGCATGTTTTACAGGTGTGGAAGAGTGCAAAGGCTTCTTCTTCTTCTGTTTTCCCCCCCTCCCTGTGAGTGGAAAAGTGTTTTCCCTGTCCTTTTGTGGCTCCGGAGGTTTTCGACGCCTGGCGTCGAGGATCGGGGGTAGAGTCCCTGTCCTTCGAGCGTGGGGCTGCGCTGATCTTGTCTGCGGGCTCCGACTCCTGGAGCGCGTCCTGGGGGTGGAAGTCGTCTTCGTCCTCCGACGATCGAACTTCTGTTAGCCTAGGGAGCGAGGCACTCTTGGCAAGAGTGGATGATTGCCTGGAGTCATGCGGCAATCTCGATCGAGAACGCCCAGAGGACACCGAATCGGACCGTTCTGTTTGTGCCTCTTTCCGAGAACTCGACGTCGTTGAGTCTCGGTTGGACTTCGTGTGTTTAGTGTGTGTGGTGTGTGAAGCGCTTGTGTCGCCGGGGGTCTTCCCCATAGCTGCCTGTCATGCTGAGATCCTGGTGTCTGCGGAAGCTGCTGAACCCTCGACAATCCACCCAAAATGTGGCACTCTGAGCTGACATATATATATAACCGCTCAGTTTACCTCACTTTCAGGGGAAAGCGGGAAGGGACAAAGAAACAAACACCAGGCTGGAAGCTATCAACTCGCTGGTTCTTCACCTGTAGTTAAAACATAAACATGCAATACACCTCATTACTCAATGGGTTACTATACTAACCTTAAACTCTATATCCTTTACCAAAATAGTCAAAAAAACCATACCTGGTACTTCTCTTCAAAGTGCCCAGAGAAGTGATAAGCAGACAAGACTTCCTTACTTGTGGACCAGAATCTTAAAGATCATTCAGCCTTCTCAGTAGGTCCATGAAAGTAATATTTAACTTTGTAGTTCGTCTTCTCAACCTCAAGATTCTTGAACAAGGTCTAAAGTTCTTCAAATAAGTTTAAGGAAGTTCTTTTAAGTTCTTGTATTTGTTTTTGTATTTTCTTTTTAGAGTGTCTCTTACTCAGGAACGAATTTTAAACTTGCGATGAAATCTTCATGTGGATAGCCAGCACACGCGCTAAAATCCAAACCGCGGGAAAAAACGCAAACGCGCTGAAAATCCAAACCGCAGGATAAAACACACGCGCTTTAATCCAAGTCGTGGGAAATACACACACGCTCTGAAAATCCAAACCGCGGGAATAAACACACGCGCTTTACTCCAAGTCGCGGGAAATACGCACACGCGCTGAAAATCCAAACCGCGGGAAAAAACATACGCGCTTTTCTCCAAGTCGCGGGAAATACGCACATGCGCTGAAAATCCAAATCGCGGGTAAGACGCACACGCGCTAAAGTCCAACCCACGAAAAAATACGCATACACGCAAAAAAAAAAATTGCGGGAAAAAAGCACACGCCCTTTTATTTTATCACGTGACACTTCTGAGAGCTCGCGCGAAAGCTCCACATAGATTAGTTCTTGCGCACGCGCAGATACGAAACGCGTAATATAACACACACGCAAACTCACGTAGAAAAAACCCACACGTATATGAACAGTAAACGCAAGTCCAAAGTTCACGCTCGCGCTTCACTCACACGCGCAGAGTCACACGCGTAGGCTCAAAGTAACAGGAAAAAAATCACGCGCTAGTTTGAAATGACACGTAGGGATGAAAACAAACGTACGCGCTTCAGTTTTTTAGATACAGATATGCGATATCAATCCCTTTAAATTAATATAACCTTTTTACAAAGTTCATCAAAAATGGAAAGTCACTTATCTTGTGATTGAGACTTGAAAACTTCTTTTCTCAGAAAATTGGAAATTTCTCACTCCTGTCCTGTGTCTCCACCAAACTCCATACACGACTCCTGTTATACTTTCAAAGATTCCGCTCGACTGCTTGAAACTTGTCACCCTTGAACAAGTTAAGCAGGAGCTGCAAGGCACATGACCTCTCAGCTGGGCAAAGATGATGAAAGGCAGTTTAGAATGTTCACTGTCCTCCCTATAAACAATCTCCAGCCAATTAGAATTTAGACTGAGAACCTCTATCTTGGCTTGGGGCGTTTTCCATAGACTGCAATGAAGGTTAAGGGCAAAATTGGCTGTTTAAAAATATAACCCATAATAACTTCCCAAAACCTTTCTATACTAAATATGTGTCTCCCCTGACCCAATGTAAATGAGTATATGATACTGTATGTAAAGAATATGTCGCTCCAACCTGACAGTACCTGACAGTACCCCCCTCCTAACGCCCAGTCCCTGGGCCACTTTTCAATGGAACTTTTTTATGGAATCTTTCAACCAAACGAGGAGCATGCACATCACTTGCTTTCTCCCAAGTGCGCTCTTCAGGACCAGAACCCTCCCAATCAATGAGATACTGTAGCTTTCCTCTTACTCTTCTAGAGTCCAGAATTCTCTTAACCAGAAATTCTTCGGAAGCATGTTCCTCAATCACAACTGCTGAAGGAGTAGGTGTTCATCTAGTTCCTTTAACCACAGGTTTTAATAAACTAACATGGAAAGTTGGATGAGTTTTCATATGACTGGGTAATCTAAGACGAACAGCCACTGGATTAATCACCTTTTCAACAACAAACGGTCCTACGAAACGAGGACAAAACTTATTTCTTCCTTTAATTCTCAAAAACTTGGTTGATAACCACACCAAATCTCCCTCACTATATTGAGGACTAATCTTTCTTTTACGGTCAGCAAACCCTTTGTATTTTTGTTTACTCTCCACCAACACCCCTTTTGCCTTTTCCAAATTTCTTTTCATGACTTCTAGTCTCCTTTCGACTTCTGGGTTTCCTGAATCATTATTAATCTCAATACTAAGAAAACGAGGATGAAAACCTCGTCCCAAATAAAACGGAGACATAGAGGTGGCATCCTTACTACAGTTGTTATATGCGAATTCTGCAACCCACAACAAATCTACCCACTCTTCACCTGTCTGCAGATAACACCTCAAATATTTTTCCAACTCCTGATTTATCCTTTCTACCTGCCCATTGGTTTCGGGATGGTAACCTGATGATAAACATACCTCAACTCCCAATCTCTTACAAAAAGCTCTCCAAAACTTAGAAATAAATTGAGACCCTCTATCTGAGATGACCTGACTGGGAATTCCATGTAATCTTACCACTTCTTGCAAGAAACTGTGAGCTAAACTATCAGCGGTAACCTCTCCCTTCATTGGAATGAAATGTGCTTCTTTAGTAAGTAAATCAACTACAACCAATACCGATGTACACCCTTTATCTTGTGGAAAGTCTGTGATGAAATCTAAGGACACTGAGTACCAAGGCCGCGGTGGAACTGGTAACGGCTCCAATAACCCAAAAGGCTTTCCGATGAGATTCTTAGATCTAGCACAAACTTCACAGGTCTTAACAAAATTAAGGGTATCTTGTCGAATTTTTTTCCACCAAAAATTTCTTCTGATCAACTCAAGAGTCTTCCGATACCCTGGATGTCCTGCCAAAACTGATTCGTGACACTCCTTCAACATTTTTTCTCTAAGTTCAATTGATGGTAAATAGAGTCTGTCATCTAAATAAGGTAAACCATCTTTAATTTTGCGAGCTGGATTCAAACGAACCCAATCTTCAAGTTGTGTCTCAGAAATGGATTCCCGTACTTTCTTGAAGATTTTGTTCTCCTTTTCAATCCCAGCAAGAACAAAACGTTCTGGAGCGATCAATGGAAGAGGCTCACAGACCGACTTAACCTCACTTTCTGGAAACTGCCGTGACAGAGCATCTGCTTTTTTATTTTGATTACCTGGCTTAAAAGTAACTATAAAGTCATAATCCGCAAAAAATAAGGACCACCTAAGTTGTCGAGGTGTCAGAGTTTTTGCTGTCTTCAAAAAAAGTAAATTTCGGTGGTCAGTTAATACTGTCACAGTGTGACGTGCTCCTTTTAAAAAATGTCGCCATTCTTCAAATGCTGCTTTGATAGCAAGAAGCTCTCGGTCTGAAATGGTGTAATTTTCCTCTGCAGGTGAAAATCTCTTAGAAAAGTAGACCACTGGATGCAATTGTCCTGTAACATTATGCCTCTGAGACAACACTGCTCCCATTGCCACATTGGAAGCATCAGCCTCTACAAAAAATGGTTTGGAAGCATCAGGATGAATCAAGATAGGAGAGGTAATGAATTTCTCCTTCAAAATTTGAAAAGCCTCATCAGCCTTAGCTTCCCAAACAAATGGAACTCCTTTTCTTAAAAGTCGAGTAATTGGAGCTACTAAACTGGAGAAGCCTTCAATGAATCTTCGGTAAAAATTGGCAAATCCCAAAAAGCTCTGGATCTCCTTCACCTTAGTTGGAGTAGGCCAATCACGAACCGCTTCCACCTTTTTTGGATTCATTTCCAGGCCACAAGGAGTGATCACAAATCCTAAAAATTCTACCGAATCCGTATGGAACTGACTCTTCTCCAATTTAGCGTAAAGATTATTCTCTCTCAATTTTCTTAAGACCTGTCGAACGTGAATTTTGTGTTTCTCCAAATTCTGGGAAAAAAATCAAAATGTCGTCAATATAGACGATAACAAAAACATCAAGAAATTCCCGAAGAACCTCATCGATAAAAAATTGAAAAGCCGCTGGGGCATTGCAAAGACCGAAAGGCATCACTTGGTACTCATACAGGCCAAATCTGGTCTTAAATGACGTCTTCAACTCATCCCCCTCTTGGACCCTTACAAGATGATAAGCTCCACGTAAATCCAACTTAGAAAATATGGTAGCACCTTGGATTTGATTTAACATTTCTCAAATGAGAGGGAGAGGATACCGATTTTTCACTGTCATTCTATTTACCGCCCTGTAATCTATACAAGTTCTGAGAGAACCATCAGCTTTAGGCACAAAGAACAATGGTGAGGCTGCCGGCGATTGAGAGTGCCGAATAAATCCCTTAGCCAAATTTTCCTTTAAATATTCTTTCAAATAATCATTCTCTTTTTCTGTCAAGGCATAAACCCTACTGCTAGGTAAAATAGCTCCAGGCTCCAACTCTATCTTGCAGTCAAAAGGTCTATGAGGAGGCAACTCTCCAGCTTCCTTTTCATCAAATACATCCCAAAAATCCTGATAACAAGTTGGAAGTTCACCCACAACTGCTCCAATGTCAAAACCTATTGCCCCTCTTTCTGCAAGCGAAAATGAAACGGAATTCACAACTTTTTCTTTCTCTTCAAAAGATTTTCCTGAAAGACAATGTTCCAGACAGAAGGTTGATTCTAAGGTTACAATTCTTGCACTCCAATCAATTCTGGGATTATGAAGTGTAAGCCAGGGCATACCCAAAATAATTTTCAAGATTGGCGCGTCAATTAACTCAAAAGAAATATTTTCTTTATGACCTCCAGTCATCTCCATCTCAAGTAACTCTGTATTATGAGTGATTGGACCTGAAGAAAGAGATGTCCCATCAACTGCCCTGACCTGCTCCATTTCTTTCTTTGCAACTATAGGAACACCTAGAGTTTTTGCCAATCCCTTATCCATAAAATTACCCGTAGCTCCTGAATTAATAATAATTGGCCCAGAACCTAAAATTACTTTTTCAAACATCAAGGATACGTTCACAGTTATGTGAGGAACCCCTGTCTGTATTGTGTTAGCCACTTGTTGTACGCTGCCTGAAGATTTGGAGATCTTCTTGGGGGTAAAAGGACAGTTTTCAAGAAAATGGCCACTCCTACCACAGTATAAGCACAAATTATTCTCCCTTCTTCTTGCCTTCTAATCCTTGGACAACGGACCTCTCACCCGGCTCTGCTGGTCAATTATCTTTGACTTCACTTCTCTGTTCGCCACCTCAACTTTAGGCCTCTCCATTCTTCCTAGAAACCTAACCTCTCCCTGAGAACGTCTACGCTCTAAACGTCTTTCTGTTAAACGAAAATCCAACTGAACTACCAAATCAATTAAGGCATCTAAAGTATTTGGTCGCTCCAAAACTCCAGCCAGAGCATCTTTTAACTCATCCTTTAAGCCCCTATAAAATAAGAAAGCCCTCTTCTCCTCTGGCCATTTACTTTCTAAAATTAAAGTTCTAAATTGAGTGATATAAGAAATCAACTCCTTTCCTCCCTGGCGCAGTTCCAGTAATTCTCCATCAACCTCTAAAGATAACTGTCTCTTATCAAACATTTTCTTAAATTCAGTCTGGAAAAGGGAATAATTATTCAAAGCCAAACTCTTTTGACTCACCAAAAGACTTCCCCACGCAGAAGCTTCTCCAGATAAATATGATAAGGTGAATGTTACCTTTGAAGCATCTGTGGAAAACAACTCTGGACGACTTAAAAAATGCAATTCACAATGAGTCTGAAAAATTTGAAACTTTCTTGAATCTCCTAAGAAACGTTTGGGAGCGGCCAAAGGAACAGGCATAACTAAAGTTCCTAAACCTCCCTCTGCCCCTCTGGGAAGTCTAGGTTCTTGTTCTTCTCCTACTCTCACCAACTCAGGTGGGTTTCCTGCACCTTCCGAAACCTCAACTTCTCTTTCTTGTATTTGAGTTACCTTTAAATTTAACTCATCCATTCTTTGACAAAGACTTGAATATTCCTGATGAGCCACCCGTAACTCTTCTCTCATTTCCCTAACCATTACTCCCAATGCCTCCATGGCTGTCTCGTCGGGGTTCATAACAGCTTGGGCAGACACTTTTTTTTATAGGCCTTTCATTCTGTCATGCTGAGATCCTGGTGTCTGCGGAAGCTGCTGAACCCCGACAATCCACCCAAAATGTGGCACTCTGAGCTGACATATATATATATAACCGCTCAGTTTACCTCACTTTCAGGGCAAAGGGGGAAGGGACAAAGAAACAAACAGCAGGCTGGAAGCAATCAACTTGCTGGTTCTTCACCTGTAGTTAAAACATAAACATGCAATACACCTCATTATTCAATGGGTTACTATACTAACCTTAAACTCTATATCCTTTACCAAAATAGTCAAAAAAACCATACCTGGTACTTCTCTTCAACATGCCCAGAGAAGTGATAAGCAGACAAGACTTCCTTACTTGTGGACCAGAATCTTAAAGATCATTCAGCCTTCTCAGTAGGTCCATGAATGTAATATTTAACTTTGTAGTTCGTCTTCTCAACCTCAAGATTCTTGAACAAGGTCTAAAGTTCTTCAAATAAGTTTAAGGAAGTTCTTTTAAGTTCTTGTATTTGTTTTTATATTTTCTTTTTAGAGTGTCTTTTACTCAGGAACGAATTTTAAACTTGCGATGAAATCTTCACGTGGATAGCCAGCACACGCGCTAAAATCCAAACCGCGGGTAAAACGCAAACGCGCTGAAAATCCAAACCGCGGGATAAAACACACGCGCTTTAATCCAAGTCGCGGGAAATACGCACACGCGCTGAAAATGCAAACCGCGGGAATAAACACATGCGCTTTACTCCAACTCGCGGGAAATACGCACACGCGCTGAAAATCCAAACCGCGGGAAAAAACACACGCGCTTTTCTCCAAGTCGCGGGAAATACGCACATGCGCTGAAAATCCAAATCGCGGGTAAGACGCACAAGCGCTAAAGTCCAAAACGCGATAAAAACTCACTCGCGCTAAAGTCCAACCCACGAAAAAATACGCATACACGCAAAAAAAAAATCGCGGGAAAAAAGCACACGCCCTTTTATTTTATCACGTGACACTTCTGAGAGCTCGCGCGAAAGCTCCACATAGATTAGTTCTTGCGCACGCGCAGATACGAAACGCGTAATATAACACACACGCAAACTCACGTAGAAAAAACCCACACGTATATGAACAGTAAACGCGAGTCCAAAGTTCACGCTCGCGCGTCACTCACACGCGCAGACTCACACGCGTAGGCTCAAAGTAACGGGAAAAAAATCACGCGCTAGTTTGAAATGACACGTAGGGATGAAAAAAAACGTACGCACTTCAGTTTTTTAGATACAGATTTGCGATATCAATCCCTTTAAATTAATATAACCTTTTTACAAAGTTCATCAAAAATGGAAAGTCACTTATCTTGTGATTGAGACATGAAAACTTCTTTTCTCAGAAAATTGGAAATTTCTCACTCCTGTCCTGTGTCTCCACCAAACTCCATACACGACTCCTGTTATACTTTCAAAGATTCCGCTCGACTGCTTGAAACTTGTCACCCTTCAACAAGTTAAGCAGGAGCTGCAAGGCACACGACCTCTCAGCTGGGCAAAGATGATGAAAGGCAGTTTAGAATGTTCACTGTCCCCCCTATAAACAATCTCCAGCCAATTAGAATTTAGACTGAGAACCTCCATCTTGGCTTGGGGCATTTTCCATAGACTGCAATGAAGGTTAAGGGCAAAATTGGCTGTTTAAAAATATAACCCATAATAACTTCCCAAAACTTTTCTATACTAAATATGTGTCTCCCCTGACCCAATGTAAATGAGTATATGATACTGTATGTAAAGAATATGTCGCTCCAACCTGACAGTACTTGACACCGCCCTGCCGGACGACCTTCCGAGGTCGGGGACCTTCGCTCGGCTGTCTTTCGATGCCATAATGCCCTCGCTGTCCGAAAGTACGGCGTTGCTGCCGTCGCTGAAGGCGCCCTCCGCTGCCATGGCCGCCTGCCTGGCGTGGTGGGCCCAACGCTTCGTCGAACGGTCCTTAAGTGTCTTAGGTTTAAACCTACTACACGCTCTGCTGTTCGCTTAGGGGTGGTCCCTCGGCAAGCAGAGATTGCATGTGGCGTGCCTGTCGACCCAAGGGTATTTGCGATTGCACTTGGGGCAGAATTGAAAAGGGGTACCCTCCATACGCACCTTGAGGCAGCGGGCTGTTAAGTGTAGGAAATGTATAAGGTGTACCTATATACCAAGAGTGTAGAGTATGTCCAACCCCCACTCTCCCTACTTGCAGGGCCGAGGCCAGAGGCCTTCCAAGGCCCGGGCCGAGGCCAGAGGCCTTCCGAGGCCCAAATCCATCGTGCAGCAGCCGACGGTCGATTTCTTCTCCAGCCGGCGTCGAGTGTCGAAGTTCAACGTTGGGATGGGGAAGGATGTAAATAATTTAATATTTTAGCAAAAGTATGGCTAAGGCCAGGAGACTCCGCAAAATGCTTCCGACCAGTATGGCGGAAAAAAACAATCTGAGGATCATAGACGCGTGAGGGATCTTGGGTACAGTGGACGTCACACTAGGGATAGTATTACTGGCACGCCCTGTGTCGACGCCCATTTTCGAGTTTCGAAAAACAAACTGTAATACTCTGCAGCTTCCACTAGATGTCGGCCTATGCACAGCATGTGATCTAAGCAGATTCCACAAGCCTCAGAAATATATATATATATATATATATATATATATATATATAGAGAGAGAGAGAGAGAGAGAGAGAGAGAGAGAGAGAGAGAGAGAGATATGCAACACTGTAGCACTACTAGTCCACAGACCAGTCTTGGAAAAACCTGCTTAGTAATAAATGATAACACGAATCAGAGTCATTTCACCGCTAGCAAACATTACCATGGACGGTAAGATTTACGTTAGCCTGAACGACGTCACATGCACAGTGTGTGACGTCACTACCATATATATCAATGTTCAAAATGGTGGCCATGATGAAAATATTGCGGTGCGCCAATGCCCAAAGCAGCATTTTCAAAAATATAAAAGGTAAGCGAATGCAACAGCCTAGCATTACCGTATGAGACCATACTGCATTACATAATGAGACTGATGTGAGATCACCATTTTAGCAGTGTGACAGGGAAACAATGTTGAGATCTATTCAATATTACTACAGAACTAGCCTCTCCATTCCCGCTATAGTTGTCCACGCCAAAACATGGTGAGCATTATGCTAATTTGTTTTTCACTTGGTGAACTACTAGAACAATGAGACTCTAATATACTAAACGCCACCACATGGTACCTTTTCAGCAGTACCAGCCATTTCTAAAATGTATGTCGACATCCCCCAGAACTCCTTTTAAACACATATAAGGGTGCATACATGTGTGGGATACATTCCAATAACTCATTTATAACATTCGATATGCGATTGGCCCTCATCTCAATCTTATCTTTTCTCATTTTCAGAAACATTGACCCAGACTAACAAGTCAATGGACATAGGAGTGAGAATCCAAGCAATAACGCAGTTTGCATCTATTTAATAGCCAGACATATAAGCAAATGTTTTGATTTACTACCAGGCAATCCATACCATGTACAATACTGTAGAAAGGTTTAATGCCTCTAAATCTCCATATTTTATATTTATAGAACCTTATAAGAGATGAGATTTAAGAATGCCTGGATAGTCTTTCCAATAGGAATCAATTAACACTGAGCTCAATCTGGTCTCCGACAGAATTGGTAACAGCCAAGATAGGAATATACCAACATAAATTAATTTCCAGTTTGATGAAACACAATAACTAACTTTCATTATTTTTTCTCTTTCCTTTTCCCCTTTTCCTGTGGCATGTCATCTTGCTACTAATGTCAAACATATAACTTAGGCCAACTTTCACTGTAAATTTTTGACTTCGATATTGTCTAATGTAATCTAATGCATTCAATATCTCTTGCCTACACACAAATGGATCAAATAGGTTGGGCATATACGTCGTGAATTATGTAGGACTCACCTTTTTTGTGTCATTCACACAACATGTGCTGGTTTTTAACACTTGTATGCAATATTTAACTAGTACTTGAGCCTTGAAAAAGACCAACCAGGTCGAAACACGTGCCTGCCAAGTTTCAGCAGCTTTGCAAAGAAATAAACTTTCTAGCTTGTTACATTTACATACCATTGACTGGTTTACAGTTCTATTGATGTGGGACAACACAATTATACTACGAGAAAGAGACTTGCACAGGTAATCACAGGTACTTAGCAGGGAAAACATTAAATTGAAATTGGGACATTGGGCATAGTCGCATGATTTGTGATCACAGAGCAGAACTGTGTACTATAAAGCATTTCCGGCCACATGATCTAGTCACCCAACGCAGCACTGGGGGTGTCCATATAACGATAGAGTGGATGGAACGGATAGAGTGGATGCAATGGATAGAGTGGATGGAACGGATAGAGTGGATGGAACGGATAGAGTGGATGGAATAGATGAAGAGAATGGAACGGATAATGAGAAAGGAACAGATGACGTGGATCGAACGGATGAAGCGGTTGGAACGGATGGAACCGATCAATTGGATGGAACGGATGAGGGGATAGAACGGATGGAAAGGATGGAGTGGATGGATGGAGCGGACAGAACGGACGGAGCAGATGGAACGGACAGAGCAGATGGAACGGACAGAGCGGATGGAACGGACGAAGTGGATGGAACGGATGAAGTGGATGGAACGGATGAATGGATGGAACGGATGAAGTGGATGGAACGGATGAAGTGGATAGAGTGGATGGAACGGATGGAGTGGATGGAACAGATGGAAAGCATGGAACGGATGGAACAGATGGAAAAGGTGGATAGAGTGGATGGAAAGGTTAGAGTGAATAGTATAGATGGAAAGGACAGAATGAATAGAATGGATGGAAAGGACAGTGTGAAAGGAGTGGACGGAGTGTATATATCTCTGAATATCCCTGTATCTCCTATTTATGCTATGTATATGCTATGTACCTGTATCCCCATGTTATCTGTATCTCATGTTTACCCTATCCATCCTGTCGCTTTATATACGTATGCTGCTTTGTACGCCCCCTGTCCTCCTCTCTTGCTTGGTCGCAGGAGCTTTACTGATGACCACCATATCACACCACTACGCTTACTCTCTCCTATACACCATCATTCAACTAGAACACAGCTATACTATGACACATCCAGCCTAGCTGTTCTCATAATAACATGACCCCACGAAAACACCTCAACATCCTAATAAAACACAGGTAGCTGAGCACATACCGGCTAGCTTAGGCGTCTCCTCAGGCCTAACGCAGTCAGAACTCAGTCTGGGTGACCACCCTCCAGATTGGACACATCCAACTGATGTCATCAGCACCACACCTACCGCTAAAAAGCAGCTATCATGCAACAACACACCAGCTGCACACATATCTGGTGCGCCCACGCACCATACAACACTCTCTCTACTGACTTGAATTGTGGTTCCCAACGGCGTTCAACCTACCAGCGCTTTGAGATCATACCAATGATACATAAGGCGCTATAAAGTAACATAACATGACATATGCCCAAACCCATGTACTCGCTGCTACTAAAGGGCAATCCTCTCCTTCCCTTGTACAGTGATTTTGCCTATGCTTTAGAACATCTTCTCCACTCGCCAATGACCCCACTGAAGCATTTAGGGAACTAAGTAAGAGGTTTAGGAGAGGGCCAGTTCATGCTAAACCACCTTTTTCCCTCGTCACATGGTCCTGACACCATTTTCTTTCAAGACCCTTCTGAAGCCTTGGTACCCCGATTTCTCTGGGTGGCACACCTTCCATTACAGAAAACATCATCTTCCTTGGCATCCTTAGTGCTGTCCGATAAAGCAGTCTAGCAGTGGTCAGGACCTTACCTCCTCATATAACACTGTAGACGAATGCCCATTTTCTGGTTTCAATAAAAATGTGAAAAATGAAAAAATTATGGACCCCCTGGTTCTCAGATACTGTTTAAGCTGCCATGTGGTCTCCAAAGATTAAACGGTGAAAGATTTATTCTGAGGTTTATGAAAGCTAAATGTGACATTCGTCTTGCACTCTATCATGACTCCATCTTTGAGGCACTTCTCATCTAGGATTCAGAAACTTGCAAATAGGGGAGGGAGCAGTTTAAAGTCGTTCATTATCTTTCCTCCCCACCAACCTTAACTCAATCACTCAATCCTTCCCTTGCATTAAATTCCACTGATATAAGGCCCCCCCTTTCTACAAAGGATAATCAGAAGGGAGCCCACATAACCAAATATATGCCATCCCTTCCCCATCCACCTATCTCTGCTTTGACTTTTCACCTGTCTCCACTGTCCATGTGGACACTAACCACAATTCTCGAAAATCCAGCAACTCTAAAGATGTTATTGCTTCCCCTGTAATTTAGGAACTTCTCAACCACTTGACATCAGCAATGACTAATGAATCTCAGTAATGCCTCTGTATTTAGGGTCGTTTTACCAACTTGTTTCAAGTATGCTCAGGTTTCTCTGCTTAATGAAAAATAACATAAAAATGATGCTGACCCACATAATGCTGTTAATTACATGCCAATTGCAATCCTCCATCAAGCACCTAAAATACAAGCAAGTATTGCCAGTTTACATCTGCAAGAATATCTTCCCACAAGGAACATATTCAATATTTTTAAATCTGGCTTCCATAAAATGGCATGGCAGAGAGCATGCCCTCAACATTTCGGACAATGCCCTGGAGGCAGAAGATGCAGGAAGATATATGCTGACATGTCTACTGGACCTTGTGCCCGCCCTTGATATGGTGGACCATAGAATTATGGTTGATAGTCTGACCTTACACTAGACCTCCTACTCTTTGATTTGGAGATATCTGCAGATAACGGTTGGCCCTTTGTGTTTGTACGCCTCGTCAGTTAATTGTGGGGTTCCAGAAGAGTTTAAGTTTAAGCTCTAGATTCTCTCTCTCTTCAAATAGGTAAAGCACCTTACTATAGTCTATCACTCTTATACAGGTGACAACCATACAGACAGTTACATGGCCCGTGATTCTATCACTCAGATGAGGCAATGACTGGTTGGCATTCACAACTGTAGGAAATCCAGGCGCCTGCAATTAAAAAAGGGCTGGGATACGATTCTGCTTCGCTGCCCTTTACAGACAGCTGCCCCACCCTGTCCCTCTGCCCTCCTTCCTTGCCAATATTTTTATATCCTCTGCCCCTGTTCGGAAGCTCAGAACTATGATGGACTCCTTTCATTTTTATGTGGGTGAATATAATCGAAAGGGGCTGTTTTCTCCCCAATTAAAACAATGAAGCCTTTTCCTTAGCCTCAGGAAGACTGAATGGTTGGTGGATGAGGTCTTTCAAGTTCACATGTATTGGAGATTGCCTGTCACGTCCAGAGAAAAGGTTCCAGTATTCCAAAATGCCACTGTAAGAACAGTGATGAGCTTTCGCAGGTGAGAGTCTACATTGGTTCAATATCCAAAGCAGGATCTCATGCAAAGGTTTTTGCTTTTATCACAACTGCCAGTGGTGCAGGATCTCTGAGCACCTAAGCAGAAAAATAATTGTTCCATCCCCTCTCAATCCCCATAGCTCATGGTTTCAGTAGCAGAGGCCAACTTTGAACCGTTCTGGATTCCAACTAAAGGAATTCCTCCACGCATTTCATGAGGGTGGATCCTAATCATCTTGTGTTCAGAGCACTTCCAATACCTCCTGTGCACCTTTCACTTCTATGCAGTCATGACCAGCGGGGACTGCATTTTTGATGCACTTTATATGAATTGTTTCCCTCGCTAACAATCCTTAGGCCTACACAAAAGCACTCGATGTTACAGCATGCAAGTATGCAAAATCAGCAACCAAAGTGAACACCTGCTCCTCAAGAGTAGCATTTCAGCTAATTGCAATATCACACTCCACATTGTCTACCACCCCCCAGGGACAACCAACGACTTCCAAGCCTCACTAATGCACCTGCTATCCGACAACTTGAAGGAAACCACACAGTCCATTCTCTTGGGAGAACCTCGGGCTAAACGACCCTAATGATGCCTCAGCCAAATCCCTAGACAAAGCTTTATCCACCCTAGGCTTTAAACAAGCCATTACTGGTCCTACCCATTCAAAAGGACGTACCCTAGATTGGATAGCCCACCACAATTGTGACCTTACCATTAACTCCAACTCCCCTATACCATGGTCTGACCACCAATTATCCACTTCAACCCTGGCACCTCCAAGGCTGACACCCAAAAGGAATCTCCACTATCCCCTTGCTCTCACAAGGAGCTCCCGCCTGCTCACCAAACAGAGAAGCATTCCCCACCTCTTGGTGCCTGCCCTCAAGCCCCCATTCGCCAGTAGCCCTGAGGCGCTAGCTCAAACATTCAATAGTATCATCAAACAAACTGTTAACTCCATCGCCCCTCTCACCTCTAGGAAAGCTAAGTGCACTAAGCATTCAAACTACTGGTACACCCCATAACTCCTTGAGCTACATACCAGGAAAAGAGAAGCGCTCACTAAATGGAAAGCCAATCCCACTGACTCCTTGAAACAAGATTTCAACAAAATAGCCAAAGATTACAAACTGGCGGTCATCAAAGCCAAAGCTACCTCATTCAACTCTAGAATAGCCAATGCAAAATCAGACTCTAAAGACATCTTCGCCATATTTAGAGAGCTGGAATCCCCCGCCACCTCCCCACCATCCTTCACCAAAGATGAAACATGGTGCAATAGTATTCCATCGGCCATGCTGAATAAACTTTACACCCTCCAAAACAAAATCCGAGCTCACCAACAATATCTCAACAGCCTCACCTCTAGGCCTCTCAAACACACTGGCCCTGATGGGAGCGATTCTCCCCTCTTCTCCTTCCAAGATATTATGGAAAAGGAAGTCATGAGTTCGATTAAACCATCAAACTGTAAAGGGGACATCTGCCCTGCACAGCTGATTAAAGAATGCGCTCCACCCTCGCCCCCTTTCTTACTGCCTTCATTAAGGCTTTGTTCGCCACAAGGCATGTTCCACCCTGCCTGGAGGAAGCGTGGGTTAGCCCCCTTCTGAAGAAATCCACACTCGACCCCACCAACCCTGGAAACTACAGGCCCATCACCACAGTTCCGTTTCTACTAAACATCTTGGATAAAGCTGCACATCTTCAAGTACAAAAATTCCTTGAAGACAACAAACTTCTTGGTCTACATCAGTCCGGCTTCCGCCCAGGTCACGGGACCGAAACAGCACTGCTAAACCTGAAGAACCAAATGGATGACAGTAGAGGCGAAGGCAAACCAGCTCTTCTCCTCCTCTTAGACCTGTCAGCTGCCTTCAACCTCTCTGCCACCACCTATCCTCTGCCGCCAACTTCTCCCCTAATGCCATAGCCTGGATCACCTTATTCCTCAAAGACAGAGCAACGAAGGTCTTCTCTGACCAAGTGGGTGCACATCCCAACATCTTAAAATGTGGCGTCCCGCATGGCTCCTGCATATCCCCTACTCTGGACAATATATTCACAAGGCCTCTCTTCTTCATCCTCGATGCCCTAGACATCACCTACACAAACTATGCGGATGATACGCAGGTACTCATCCCACTCTCAGATGACTATGAAGCCAACATCAGAACCATTAACTCAATCTACACCACCATCCAAACGTGGGTGGCAGAAAACTGGCTCTGTCTTAATGGGAACAAAACAGAACTTCTCTTAATCGGTTCCCCAGAAACCCTAAAGAAACTTGATGTGAAATATTGGTCATTCACCATTGACAATGTTCAGATACCCATCTCCCACACCGTCAAAACACTTGGAGTGTACCTGGATGTCAAAACAGGTTAACACAATCACGTCCGCAGCAACCTACCATGCCAAACTTCTCACGGTGGCTAGACCCTTCGTCTCCAAAGAAAACTGCTTAACCATAGCCAGAGCTATAACTGGTTCCCACCTGGACTACTGTAACGGCCTCCTAACCGGCACCTCTACAAAAAACATCGAAAAACTCCAGGTTGTCCAGAACAACGCCTTCAGAGCTGCCATCGGCATTCCCAAACATGACCATATAACGTCCGCCAGACAAGTCCACTGGCTCTCTATCAAAGAAAGGGTAATCTTCAAAACCGTCGCCATCACTCAGAAATGCCTGCATAACACAGCCCCTCTTCACTTATCTGAAAGAATCTCCAGACCACTCTCGACAAAACCGACCAGAACCCCTTACACCAACAGAATCACTGTCCCTAAGGTCGTTAGGTCACACACAGAAGGATCCATCTTTCCATTTATCACGGCTGCCCACTGGAATGCTTTATCACCTCACCTTAGAGGGATAACTTCACACCTGGCCTTCCGCAAAGCAATCAAGACCCTTCTCTTCACATGAACTTACTACTCACCCTCCCCTTGCCCCCGCTGTCTACCGACATTCTAGCACAGAACTCTGGTACTTACTGTTAACACTGCTTTTGCTGTATTTAATTCTAAGATATGCCCTCTTGTAACCAGTTGCTTCACCTTGTAACCATTATTTTTTCTTCTCCAACAAAACGCTTGTATTTACTGTTAACCCTGTTTTCTCTATATTCACCCAATGTTACGCCCTCTTGTAACCAGTAGCCCCACCTTGTAACTACTATTTCTCTCCTGGACCAGCGCCTCAATGCCTCTGGGCTGTTAGTGCACTTTATAAAGTCAAATAAATAAATAAATAAATGCAGTCTCCAAAGACTGCATAAACAGTAGGATAAAGTTGAGCGTCTTCCTTTCCTATTCTCTCTGCTTGCGTTACCTTCACGTAACCCCTCGTGTGACAAGAGACAGCTGATAATCCCTAAGTAAGTTAGTTTCTCACTATACCAAAGAGCGAGCCTAATTACCGTTCTGTCAAAGCTGCAAGAGGGGTATGTGTGGGACTGAGAAAATGATATTGTGATCCTATGCATTCCTGCTTATGTAGTTATGGATAAAAGAACGTCTGGTACTCACATTAATGTTAGTTTCAAACTCGGATGTGACGTGTGAGAAGACAGCCAATGCTGGAAGGGATACAAGCAAAGTCCCAATGAAATGTCGAGGTAACCATCCAGAGATTACCTCAAGAAGCCGCTTTGTACAGACCATTACGTCCTCCAGGTAAAATGCCATCCTACAACGACAATAGCAAGAACATACAATGTTACACAGAAAAGTTTAAATTGGTGCCAATAGAACATGATATTTTAGTAAAGTTAGTAACTTACACCCTTAACATAAATCTTGTTCAATGCAGTAATCCGAAAATGGCCCATGTACAGCAGTTCACTTTACAAATAGTATGCACTAGAAGCACCATCTTGTAAAAGTCAATAGCTATTACCCTTCCATTCAACACTAGTCACGTGTGCTTAAGGGACCATCTAGTTCAGTTCAAGTGTGAAGACAGTGAGTGTGGAAATTGTTCTGCGTTCCAACTTCCTAAAGTCTGACACAGCTCACTGCAAGATATAGACGACCAATGGAGCCAACCTATTGGGGTGTTTTTTGTTATTTTTTTCTCAATTTTTCTAACAGAAAATGTAGGTCTGGGTACGAGCTGACCTAAATTAACTTCATGTCAGCAGCCAACCGGGACTTGTGCAGTGCCAGATTGAAAAGGGATCAATTTTCCTTTCATCTCTTGGCAAAATATAATACAGTATTCTGTTCCTGGTGCCATGAATGGTGTGCCCTCAGACCCTCCCAGCAGTTTCACCTTCAGAACCAGGCAATGGGCCCCCTTTCCCACAAGATGCCCATGGCCTGGTCTAGCCATGCAAAATCCCCTGAACCCCAAAAGTCGTTCCTTGCACATATATAGAGGTCAACAGTCCTCACCACATTAGATATGGGCGTAGGATTACTGGTGCATGGCCTTAGCTCAGGAAATATAGCATTTGTTTGCATTCAACTTTCAAGGGGGCCAATTCGACTGGGAACGTACCCCCTTCAAGTAATGTTAATAGAGGGATCGAATTTGGGATCTTTGTAAACAGGGCAATGCTGAAATGCTGCCGAATGGGTTTACTTAATATACATGGATGATGCCCTAATTAAGAGTGAGGAACTAGATGCACAAATCCAGGGGGATCAGGAATGTGCTCTCTCAGTTACAAAGTAATCCTTGTCCTGCGGAACAGTTGCATTCATCAATATCTTTGTTTGGGATAGATGCCTTCCTGAGTGTTTTGGTGTCATTCAAAATTAATCTTACATTTCTCAGAGTTGATGGTCAGACAACTATTGCCGAAAATTGATGAAATTTCTTGCTCCATCTAAATGGACACATTATCAAGAATGCCATCGCAAATGTACGCTATATCTCCCTTTAACACTGTCAGAAGCTATTACCATAGCTCTCTGCAATTCAGCGGAGACCAACCCTAAGCTAAAAGCTAGAAAAAGATTATATGCACCAACGGCTCCACCAATGAGGTCAGATGCTGCAACTCAAGATGCAAAGCAATTTGAAAGTATGCAGAGAATAAATGTAGTCTGGAAAATAGGTCTAGTTTTCTGTGCAAGGACAAAAAAACTGCCATGGATGCAGTCTGACCCAAATCCAATTATTTAAATCACAGAGATCTACGTATGTGTATTCTGCCATTCCCCTTGCATGTAATCACTGCTAATGGCAACCAATTTAATGCCACTATCCATTCAATGGCACATTTAACAGTTAGCCTAATAAATTCAGCCTTCAAAGCTTGTTGGTATAATCAATAGCATACAGTGGGAACTAATAGACCTCAAATTTGACATTTCTTTTTTTTTTTATTGACAGTTGTTACATAGCACACATAACCGTGGCAAAATCATATATCCTCACATTTCGACAACTTGCCAGTTTTAACTTTTACATTTCCCCAACACAAATGAGTAAATACCCCTCCCCCAGCATAGCCCCTTTGCCCCCAGGATAGCAAGGTGTAACAGAGTCGAATGTCTGCATATTTTAAACCACAGTAATGTATCTTTTCCCCAGGTGATGTGGGCACGTGCGTCACTGATCCGGCAGGAGTCGGGTTCCAGGGCATCACTTAGCCCTTCTAAACACACCTTACATGTAACACTTACAACTCCTTATTCATCATGCTGTCACAGGAGGAGCATGATCAGGGCCATACTTTTTAAGGAAGGCCGTCCACTCCAATTCATAGATCTCTGATCATGTAACAGCCCAGTCAGCAATTCCATCTCATAAGTGTCTCTTGCTTTCAAAGTCCATTGTATCTCATTAGGAAGCAATGCCCTCTTCCACCCCCCCGGCCAGACATGCGCGCGCAGTTAGCAGGAGGAAGTGGACCATATGAGGTATCCGCCTCTACTCCCCCTCAAGCACTTCGACTCCAAAGAGCACCAACCAGGGGTTAAGGCGTCTCTCTATTCCGTCCAGGGACTTTATACATCCCAGGACCTCTTTCCAAAAACCTTGCACCTCTGCACAGCCTCACCACATATGACAGCAGTCTGCAATCTGGCCACATCCTCTCCAACATCTGGGGTCTACTCCAGCATGCCTCTTTGAAAAACGCACAGGGTCCCATTGCCATCTATATAACAACTTTATGCAGTGCATTTTTTTATTGGCATGCAATCGATGTTCTATGTGCATTCTTACACAACATTGTCCACTGCTCTGCACTCAAGGCAACCCCCATATCCATTTCCCATCTCCTCTTATGCATTTCTGTGCCACTTCCGTGGGCCGCTAACAGGGCCTGGTACAACTTGGAGATCAAGCCCTTCATAGAAACATCCGTGCCAAGTATCTCCTCAGATCCTGTCAACTCCCTATGCCGGTCTTCCTTCCATTCCTGCGACATCAATGCACCTTTTGAGTTGGAGGTATTTAAACAACTGTAGCGTCCCCACACCCAGACCCGCCTCCAGCTCGGACACGCCCACAAACCCATCCACCTTCACTACCGGCCCCACTCTTTTCAGCCCTGCCTCAAACCAATCTTGAAACCTGGCATGATCCGGGATACTGCCGCAGATCGGGCTGCCCATATGGCTCAGTGGGGTAGGTCATATCATAACTCCTGCCATATCTTTTTTAATCATCCACAGCGGGCCCAGGACACAATACTCAGACAGTCCTTGGAATTGCTTCCCGGGGTGCCCATACACATTCTTCCATCGTGACCAGCCTGAACAAATAATTCTCTACCTGCACCCACTGTTTATGTGCATCTACTCACAAATGCTGGACAAGAGACATAAATTGTGCAGCCCTATAGTACAGGCACATGTCTGGTAGCCCCACCCCTACTCTCTCCTTAGGTTGAATGAACACTCTGTATGGCACTCTTTGCTTCTGTCCTTGCCTTTATCTCTGTAAAGTGTGCATCTGGCATCGCGATTGGCAGCGCCTGATACAAGTATAACTTTGGGCAGGTACGTCATTTTGACTGCATTAAGTCTACCCATCCAGGACACAGTGAGCCTGGACCACCTCTCCAAGTCATCAAAGAGCGTACTCAGAAACGGGGGGTAGTTGGTCGTATACAGGTCACTTAGGTCTTTTGGTAACCGTATTCGTAGATACTTTATACTATTCTGCTCAATCAGGATACTGAGGCCACCCCAATCTGCACCCTTTTCCTGCAACCCCAGACCTATGGGGAAAAGGATTGGTTTATCCATATTAACTTTCAACCTCGATACCTGCCCGTAGTCAGTTAACAAACGGTGCACCCCCTGGACCAATGTGGGCAATTGGAGAGATGAAGGATGTTGTCCGCATAAAGACTAAAGTCTATACTCCACTGCCTCTACTCTAATGCCAGATTTCTGCTCATCCTGTCTCCACTTTATACTGAGCAGTCCTATGGTGAAAGTGAAGAGTAGGGGCACAGGGGGCACCCCTGCCTCATACCCCTACTGAGACGAAAGGCTCCGGACGTCTTCCCATTGAACACTACACTCACATTCGGCGCAGCATAAATTGCCCAGATAGCGCGTTGTATTCGTGTCCCACACCCCATCTTGTTGAGTACTGTAAATAAAAACTCACACTCGAGGCGATCAAATGCCTTTTCGGCATCAAGGATGAGTTATGCGTAAGCTTCTGAGTCTACGGAGAAATGCTCCATGAGATCTATCATTTTCCTTATAGCATCTGTACCCTGTTGAACCCTCTATGAAGCCCACCTGATCTGAGCATGTCAGCCGATGTATCATGCCCTCTAGCTGGGAGGCCAATATGCTTGCAAATTTATTTTCGTTGAGCAACGATATAGGCAGATATGAGGGGCACCAGGTCCGGTCCCTCCTTCCTTAGGTATCACTGTTATGAGCGCGTTACTAAAGGATCCCGGGCGGCCCCGGTTTTAAGTATTTTGTTATACACCTTGATCATGTGCTTCAGAAGGTCCTTGTAAACTGTTTATAAAAACCTGTCGTCCTTCCATCCTCACCCAGGGCTTTCCCGTTGGGGAGCTGCCGAATCACTGCCATCACTTCCTCTCTAGGAGCTCAACCTGTGGGCCAGTGAGCCTCTCGATTTCCACACCTCAGAGAGTTATTCCTCCGAGGCAATACCCGACCATGGACACTCTATTGCATATAAGCCTTCATAACATAAAGCAAATCTTTCCGCAATCTCATTGGGTGCGTCCACTCCTAGCTCCCGGTTATCCTTCAGCGCTGCAACCCTCCTCTCGGCTCTCTGTGTTCGAAGCCTCGTGGCCAGAAATTCATCTGCCTTTTCCTTGTTTTTTCGTAAAATCTTTGCCTAAGGTACTTTAACTTACATAGAGTATCCCCCAGCCGGAGCGCCCCCTCAAATCGGCCCAATTCTTCTGAATTCCCTCTAACACTTCCTCATCATACTGCCCCTCTGAATGCATCTGCGATTCCCCTCCTGTATAAGGAGTCACCCTCCAGATGGCCTTCCCCGTGTCCCAGACAACATTAACATCTATCCCATCAGTGTTGTTAATCTCAGACTATGCCCTAATATCTTCTGCAAACTTGTCAGCAAAAAGTGGGTCCTACCACAGGGCGTCATTACATCTCCATCTGCTGTCTGCCATGCTAAGCCCTTCGATATCAAGGTGCATTACAACCATATTGCGGTCAGATCACCCCCCAGTCGAATAGCGCTGCTAATCACTCTCCTCCTTGGTCACCATTCAAAAGCAGATAGTCAATTCTAGTATATGTAGTGTGGGGGCGGAGACAAAGGTATATTCCTCATCTCCCAGATGCATCACTCTCCACACATCTATCAATCCCCTTGCTGCAATGGCGCGTCCCAAGTGCCCCTCTCTCCACTCTCTCCTGGGGAGAGTCAGTCCTTAGCAGATTTCCTGTCTTGCAGTTTGTCGGCCCATGAATTAAAGTCCTGCCTAGTATTAACATATCCCCTACGGTGGCCAATATCACGTCCAGGGCTCCCCGGCTAAACGCTGCTTGTCCTTGATTAGAGGCATAGAGCGCAACCAAAACCACCTGCAGCCCTTCCATATTACCCTGCACTATAAGCAGCTGCCGCCCGTCATCACTCCCTGAACCACGCATCCCTCGAGCCGCTTCTGTTTGTGCAACATTATTCCCACTCTGTCCCGCTTTGCATGCCCCGAGGCCCAGTAGACTTGCACAATCCCTGCACCACTTAGCCACCTCTTCTCCCCCTTCCACCAACCTGGTTTCATGCAGGAACATCACATCTAAACCAGCATTGCAGAATTCACAAGCTACTAAGGAACCTTTTGTTGGCAAATTCAGTTCTTTACCATTCAGGGCCCCATGATCAGACTCTCCCCGCCATCTCCCTTGCCAAACATTTTCACCTAATACCCGATGCCTCCTCTACCAGCTCCCATCCATCATGTGCAGCCCCCCCAATGCCTCCATCTGAATACTTGGTGTCTACCAAAATAGAGTCCCTTGTGTACCCATGCTACTCCTGGAACTGCCCAACATAACAGGAACTTCAACTGTATCAAACACATTAACTGTGGACTGGAACTGGCAGTGAATGTTATAGAGATGCCCCCTCGCCCACTGAGGGCCACTTGTGGGGGGAATTGAAGACTGGTTCTCCCAAACCCTTGTAAGAACCAAGCTATCTTTGCCCTTAGTCATACACTCTGCAACTCCACCGGGGCACTCACGAGTTCTTACGTGGAGACGGGGCATTGCATTAGATTAGGCTGATGCATTAGCACCCTTTAAATTGTGCAAACAACGCAGTCGCCCTCCGGAACCCTGGTTTTCTCAAAAACTTAGGGACAGCAAACTCTGTTGTAGGTAGACTGAGAGAAAGTGGCGTCTTAGTTACTCTTCCAACTCTAAAATCCTTTATCGTAGCACTCTTGCTGCCTACCATATCAAAGTCATAAATGCAAAAAAAGCCTACTTTGCTCAGACTGTGGAGGGGGCTGTTAATAAACCGAATGCCTTATACGATTTATTGCAATCCCTGTCCATGCCTAAAATAGGACAGGATGCAGCCCCACCCTCCCAAGAGCATTGTGACTCCATCTCTACTTTCTTTCTCTCTAAAATTACCATAATTTGGGACAACATTGCAACTGAGGCTGCAGCAATTAATGCCTTCCCGGCGCTGGTGAAACTCCCCCCTACTGGAGGGTGCTCGTCATTCTTTCCCCTTTTTTCCAATGCGGAAGTTCTCTCCACTATTCAAAAACTTAAATCTGCATCACCTACAGACGCTATACCACTTGCTCTTCTGCAGGAGACGTCTGCCGATATGATTAACCATATAACCTCTGCAGTTAATATTTCCTTCTCCACTGGAACAATATCGGGCTCACTCAAGAATGCTTTAGTGATCCCGCTGCTTAAAAAGCCTTCCTTGGACCCTGAAGTGATGGCCAACTATCGCCCCATTTCACTTCTTCCCTTTTTAATGAAGGTTCTGGAAGCACTGGTATTCCGTTTGTTGGCTACTTTCCTGGAATCTTCCCAGTTTCTTGACCCATTTAAATCTGTCTTCCGGCCTGGCAGAGGCACTGAATCCGTTCTTAATTCAGTAATGGATGACCTTTTCCGCCTGGTTGACCAAGGCGGTGTCGGATCATTCCTGTTATTAGATCTGTCGGCTGCTTTCAACACCGTTGATCATTCTCTTCTTATTTCCCGGCTTGTGGAAGCTGGTATTTCTGGCCAAGTTCTTGAATGGTTCAGAGCTTTTCTGACTGATTGTTCACAGTCAGTCTCTCTTCCCCTTTTCTGCTCGGCGCCTGCCCCTCTTTGCTGTGGAGTCCCTCAGGGCTCAGCACTGTCTCCTATCTTATTCAATGTCTGCATAAGATATCTCCTGCTTCTTATTAAATCGCATGGGTTTTCTTTTTATTCATATGCTGATGATACTCAAATCCTAGTCCGTATGGACCTGACTAAATCTGAAACAGCCAATAGGCTGAAAAAATGCCTGGAGGAACTTCGAGCATGGATGACATTGAATTGGCTCAAGCTGAATGGTAGTAAAACTGAGGTCCTACTCCTCAGCTGTACTGGACATCCGACTTTTGGCCTTTGTCACTGGTTCCTCTCCCATACCCGTCCTGTCAGTTAGGAATCTTGGAGTGCGATTCTCTGCCACTGTGACTATGTTTAAACTCAGGGTTCTCTGGAGGGTCTTCCCGTTTATTCCTGTAGCTAGCCAGGCACCGGTGGTGGGAGCACTAGTTCTCAGTGTGCTGGACTATTGTAACTCACTATATCTGGCACAACCCGGCTACCTTACTGGACGTCTGCAGCTGCTCCAGAATGCCACTGCTAGATCCATCATCGCCCAGTGTTTGGAGCACATATGACTCCCTTATTAAGACAACTGCACTGGCTCCCCGTCGCCCAGCGGATTCTGTTTAAATCCATGTGCATTGTGCACCGGGCCTTTTATGGTGTGGGACCAGATTATTTGCAAGTCAAGTTTACTCCCTACCAGCCTACTCGCACTCTTCGTTCCCAACCCACCCAGCGGGTAGCTGTACCTCGCTTTAAGCTAGCTCGTAAGGGAGGCCGTGCCTTTTCAGTTGCCGCCGCTAAGGCCTGGAACAACTTACCCTTCTCTTTGCGTGATACTATTCATCACCTTGTTTTCCGCCGTAAATTAAAAATCCTGCTTTTTTAACTACTTCACAGTAGCTTACCTTGCCTCCTCAGTGCCAAGATGCCCCTGGGTGAACGCACATTACACAAATGTATTTAACATAACATAACATTAAGACACATATAGTCATGCCCGCTCTGCCCCCTATACCACCTGGGAAGGCTCAGCAGTGCCTCCTACTTTCCTCTTTTCTTGGTCAGGCTTGCCTGCTGATCCAAAACCATCACAGTGTCTGAGGTCAGGTGGCTTAGGGCCTGTTCTGTTTCTTCTGCCGATGTAATACGATAGTCTATCCCGTCCACCCCAAATTGTAAAGCATATCCCGTCCACCCCAAATTGTAAAGCAAATGGGAATGCCCATCTGTACCTGATCCCTTTAATCATTTAGCCACTTCATAAGCAGTCGACAATCATTTCTCCGGGACAGCATTAGATTGGACAAGTCTTAGTAAACCGTTATGCGGGTGCTCTCATGCTCCAAGTTTTGCCGCAACCGTGCAAGTACATCAGCCTGGTCCTTATACCTCGAAAATCTGGCAACGATGGAGCGTTGCCCAGTCCCATAAGGCTTACCACCTCTATGCGCTCTCTCCAATTGTACCTCCTTGCCCCCTACTGCCTTTAACAACTGATTACAATGCCTTGCACTTTACACTGCACTTGAGAGGGGTTTCTCCATCTTCCTCTCCCAGCCCGAATATTCAGATGTCATTCCTCCTTTCCCTGTTATCGAGATTGTCCATTTTTAGGGTCACTTCCTCCTCACGCAGCTCCAGTTCTGTCATTCGGGAATCCAGGTGCATTTCAACCACATAAACTTTAAGTTGGTTATCCTCCAGGCTCTCTATCTTACTTTCCACCGTGCCTTCCAATTCTGTAAGATCTGCCAGGGCCACTTGTATGTCTCCTCGAAGCGCTTTAATTTTGGCCACGATACTGCCAATGTTATCCTTCATGGTGAAGTTCGACACGTCCACTACCACCAACAGCCGTCCACCTGGTGTCTCTCCTGTGGCACCGCCGGGCCTCCCCATGTTCGTTGTCCTAAGCTTCGCCATCTTGGAACTTTTATGTGCTGCCCACTACCTTTTCCTGGGCCGTCACCCAATAGTGGATCACTCAATAAGTCCTCTAAGGGCCTCGCCTTCTTGACATCCGTGTCCTGGGGCCCTAGTCTCCCTTGTCTCTGTGCTCCTCACTTCGTCCAGTAGGTCCCTGTGCTCTCTCCCGACTAAGGGGCAGTGGTCATCCTCATGCAACAAAAAGAAAACACTATGCTGGTGGCCCACCTGGAGCACATTCACTTTGTTTGTCCCTTGATGCACAGGTGTGGGAGGCAGCCCCTGTGTGCACTGGGCAGGGTTCATGGAAGCCCGGGCCGCTCAGTCCTCCACCCTCATATGTAGTAAGGCCTGATCTCAAAGAGGCTTGCTGCAGTGCTGGTGGGCTGCGTATTGAAACGCATTGTTTATAGGCACCATATAAATAAACAATCATTTCATATAGCCCCTGTCAAGCTGGAGGCCGTATATGGGCGGGCTGCCCCTGGCCCTCTGTGATCTAATGCCACAGCCTCCTGGGATCTCCTCAGTGCAGCCGGAGGGGGGGTCTCTCACTTCCCACAGCCTGAAGACACTCACTGCCAGGTCTGGGGACTGCACCCCTCCGTTTACAGCCACTGCTCCTCTTCCCCTCAATCAGAACACAGGGCGCTGAACTGCAGAGACAGCGGCTGGCCCATACGGCGTTGGGCATCCGTCCACATCAGAGCGGGCATTCTGCACTGCTGGGAGGCGTCCATGTGGCAGGGGTCTCCTGGGCTGCGCCTTCACCAGAGCGCCATTACCTTGGGGACCTGATTGGTCTGTTGGTACTAGCTCCTCCACTGTTTGCTCAGCCGCCGCAAGCCGGGACCCAGCGAGGTCCTCAGGAGGTTGGCCTCCGCTGTTGCTCGATGTGTAGGCTCAGCACGGGCTGAGCAGGTGGGTCTATCTCAGTGCCTCCTCACTCACCTGCCCTCGTACCTCGCCTGGGGGCACAGCACCCGTTCTGCTATGTGTTTTGGCCCGCTAATCGAGCCGGGCCCGATTGGTTCAGCTCTTTCTCCTTGCTTAATTGTTGAGGAAAGCGGCCGCCATAAGCTAAGCAGCCATGTTTCCCCGTGCCCCCTGGCCGTCCTGACATTTTTATTTTAACTGTTGATGTGAATGTATTCATTCATTCATTCATTTTTGTCAGTTGTATAGTGCTTTTCACCACAATTATGGTCCCAACGTGCTGGTGGTTGAACACCCTTTGCTATTATGCGTTTCGGCCATTAAAGTTATGAGCGGGTGGCCAAGACCCTGCTAGTCACCCATGTTTGAATGGCATGTGGATGGGTGACTATACAAGTAGCTACGCAGGAAGGGATGTGTAAGAGGGAGAAAAGTTATTTGAGTAGCTACAGTTCAAAATTTGGTTTTGAAAGGTAGCTTCATTCTTATGGCAGGGGTGTTGTGCAACAGTGTTTGAGTAATATGTGAGGGCAAATGTGTGTGGGTGTGAAGCTTTGCCTTTGGCTAGGTTTTGAAGGTGCGGAGTGCGAAAGGAATAAATGGTTTGGCTATACATTCAACATGGTCTACCCCCTGGATTCCAACTGGGTACCAGAGCAGTGTTTAATTTCACATAGGTTCTAAGTGCAATAAATACCCACCCTATGTGTGGATTTTAGAGTGATACATTGCCCATTACCAAGTCCTTCATAAGCAACAAATTCCCACCTTAAGTGTCTAGTTGAGCGGCAATGCCCACCCTTATATGTGTTATAGTTACATACAGTGTTGACTCCAAATGATGATTCAAATGCAACTAATTATCCTCCTCCAAAGTGATCCATTTGCTTGACCTAAGGGTGCATATAACAATGTAAGGTTTTGTTTTTGTTAGTGACATTTATTTATTTTTACATTTATTAAGCACACAAAACCCTTAGGCATGTTACAACCAATTACACTCACATAATGAAAGGAAACTTATGATGATGATCTCAAGATCACATAATGTAAGGGCAGAGAGTACAAGGTCTTGAAATAGGTGGCTTAGGTGAACAGCCATGTTTTCAGTGATTTTCTGAAAGACCAGTAAGATTTTTCAGTTCTTGGATGAAGAGGGAGAGGGTTCCATTGGTTAGCTGCCACTGAGGGCAAGCTAGCGCCTCCACTTTTTGCCCATTTGAAAGCAGGTAAAATGAATCTGTCTATCATTTTCATGTTTAATATGACATCCTTGTGTAAAAAAGGTTTACATTTGAAGTAGGTATATAAGATGAATGTTAAGAGATTTAATGAATAATTTCCTTTTTTTTTTTAAATAAATGGCAGCTTTGGCAAACTGATTTTCAAAATCAGATGTTAAGAGTTTAGGACCTGGTTTCCAACAAGAACCTCATTTGAGATGTGTTATTGGTACCCAGGTTCCAGCTAGGGGTTATAGTGGTTTTCTCTTATCCCATGTTCTGACGTAGACATCCGTGGTAACAAAAGCACCAGGTGACCTAAACTATTATTTCCAGACCACACTCAATCCCCACTTGTAACATCTGCCCATGGATCACTCTTCCTTTTACTCATCACCTGCAACAAAATATCTTCATTTTGGATTTTTCTTGTCCTGTAAATTCATCCCTCATTATTCTTTACAACCTTCTTACAAACCTGGGCAAAGTTTCACTGCATGCCTCAAAATCTTTCAGGTACAGAGCGAAACACTCTGTTAAACTGGTGTTTAGATCCACAAAACCACCATACAAATACTCACTTTTTATGATAATCTGGTATGTTTTTGCTACCATTTTGCTGAACTTAAACAATGTGTATGTTCCTTTTTCCCTGCACATCGTTACCACGTAATGCAATTCATATGCTGACCATTCCAAAGCATTAATTTGCTCATCAACTTGGTACTTCTTGCAATAGCTACTGCTTCTTGTAGCGGCAGTTTGTTAACTATTGTTAACTATTCAAAGTCCTTCTTGTACTTTGATGTTCATTCTGTGAATCAAGAAAATTTGTATTTTCGTATTTGTATTTATTACATTTTTATAAATACAAATACAAAAATACAAATGTTCTCGATACACAAAAATGTTTGTGATGGGGCCCTAGGATTGGAACCATCCTTGCTAAACTCTGTTAATTGATCCGGTGTCTTTATTGTTTTGATGCCAGGTCACAGGATGTGTTTTGAGGTGAAGCCCACACCTCCTTTGTTGTATGTTCCGGGGTTATCCTGGATACCTCGCAGTTAGTTTGTTGTTTCAAAAAGTAGATTTTCCACACCGTTTTACGAATGGTGTTAAGTGCAATTTTTAATAATCATCAAATTGTTTGTTGTGTGGGCTCATGGTCCCAGTTAAGGTCAGCCGACATGTGTTTCGACCACGTGGTTCTTTATCAAGGCTAGTGTTAATGGTTGAGTTCTCCTTTTGGGGTTCTGTGTAGATTTGCAGTCAGTCCAGTGGGTAACAGCTGGGCTCCTCAATAGGCCCTTATTTGAATATGCGGCGTGCGTAGTAGCCTCCTCGGTCCGTTGTCCGCGAAACAACAAACTAACTGCGAGGTATCCAGGATAACCCCGGAACATTCAATATGTGTATCATTCGACCTACTAATTTGCTTGCAAAGTATGGATTTACAAGTGGACATTTCCATAGACAACCTAATAGTACAGGCTCATTCATACCTTGCACTCTTCGAAAAAATTGTATTTTACCAGATCTTAATTGGTTGTCCTGGCTGAAAAGGCTAGAAGGTAATTTTTGGAAAATCACATTGGGACTTCCCCCAGCAGCACCATAGTTTTTGTATGGGTTGACGTAGGTTTTATCTGGATGCTGTAAATCATACATTGCTGAAGAATCCTCATTGATGGCTTCAACGTGGAAGGAATTAGGAAGAATCATAAGGGAACTCAATAGGCTCTGCTTATATGTGCCAAGCCTCATTATAAGCATTACTGAAGGAAGAATATTTTAATGACGATTGAGTTCAAAACAGTATTAAGGCGAATATGCCCCGACTGGACTATGACATTAGCATCATGCACTTGAAACAATTAAAAACTTCTGAGGAATGTATGTTAACTCAGCCGGCTACTTTGACATGCCAAAGTTGTTTTGAATGGCACCCCTCTACTCAGGTGTGACGTTGTCTCCTGAAGCTGAGATGTATTCTTCTAGAAACACAGGAGTGAGTAGGGGCAAGGAGGCAGAATCCTAGGAAAGAGATTATGTTCAGGGTAGATGCCTGCATCTTTTTTAATTGAACAAGGGTGTGGGAGCCCCTCTACTGACAACGAACATGCGACAAATACCCTGTTCCATGGAATTTCTTCCACTCAGGAGGGTCTATAACCACGTTTTAGCTCACTGCACCCTTCAAAGAGGAGAAGAACAAGTTACTTACCAAACTGGTAACGTTCTTTCGGTGGGATGTTCCTCCGACGTATTCCTTATCTTTGATATAATCAATTCCAGCTTGCTGACCTCGGAAATATTTTCTCAGTAGAGGGCGCTGCGCCTCGACGACCCTCGAGACGGTGTCCCTCGACAGCCTCCGTATCGGCACCGCCGTCACCCTGAGTATAAGTAGATTTGCGCAGCGTCCGTTGCTCAGTTCCGTTTTGGAGTTTAGTTTTGCTTTGCATGAATTGGTTAGTAACCTTGAAGGAGCGTAAGCTGCAACTACAAGGGAATTTTTACTGCGGGGATGGATGGGCGATAAGGAATACGTTGGAGGAACATCCAATCGAAAGAACGTTACCAGTTTGGTAAGTAACTTGTTCTTCGAAGGGATTGTGTCCTCCGACGTATTCCTTATCTTTGATAGACTCCCATAACAGTAGTATAAAGAGGAGGCGGGAGTAAAAATGAAATGTGTCCCTTTAAAGATGAACAGAATGCAACACAGTTTTTCCAAATGTTGTCTCCTGGCTAGAGGAGGAATCAAGGCTGTAACATTTGGTAAAAGTGTGTGCGAAAGACCATGTGGCAGCCGCACATATGTCCTTATTTGGAACCCCTCTTTGGAGAGGCGAAGAGGCTGCGATACCCCTGGTTGAATGAGCCCTAAGATGTTGAGGGGGCTCTTCCCCCACCAATTTATAGCATTATATAATGGTTAAAATAATCCATCTTGAAATGGTTTGTTTTGTAATTGGCAACCCTAATTTGTGCCCTGCATATCCAACAAACAATTGGTCTGCTTGTCTGATTCTTGCCAGTCTGTTAATGTAAAAGCTTAAGGCACGCCTTGGATCCAGCCTGTGTAATCTTTCTTCCTCTTTCCCTGGATGTAATGTGGAATTCAGAGACCACCTTTGGGAGAAAATTAGGCTTCACTTGTAAAACAACCTTGTATTTATAAAAGAATGTATGAGGAGGTTTGCAAGATAGAGCTTGTAATTCGTTCACTCTTCTGGCGGAAGTTAGAGCCACTAGAAAGACTGTTTTAAGAGTGAGAAATCTTAATGAACAGGAATGAAGTGGTTCAAAAGGAGTACCCATCAGAAATTTTAAGACTAGATTTAGGTCCCACAATCGAACTTGAAAAGGGTTTGAGGGATAAACATTAGTTAATCCTTTCAGAAATTGGATTACCAAGGGTATTTTGAAATATGAAGGCTCCTCAGCAGTACGCTTAAAAATTGACAGCGCTGCGAGATAGCCCTTGATCATACCAACTTGAAGACCTGAATTTGCTAAGTAAAGCAAGAAAGATAACACCATCGGTGTACTACATGAAAAGGGTTCAATATTCTTTTCTCTACACCAGCTGCAAAATTTGTTCCAACGACAGCGGTATAAAGTCTATGTTGCTGGCCTTCCGGCTGAAAGCAACACCTCCATGACGTCATCCAGGAGATCCCAATCCTTGTATCTCAACCTTTCAGAAACCAGGCGTGAAGGTTGAGGGTTCTGATACCGGATGGAGAACCTGACCTCCCTTCTGCGAGAGAAGATCCTCTCTTTGCGGAAGATGAATTGGAGGACATATGGGCATGTCTAGAAGATCCGGGTACCACGTTCTCCTGGCCCAATCTGGGGCAATTAGGATCATGGGTTTCCAGAATCTTCTCAACCTCCTGATCATTTGAGGAATGACGGGGACTGGAGGAAACGCGTATAGAAGTGGATAATCCCAGTCCACTACGAACGCTCCCCTAGAGCTCCTCTCGGGGGAAATTCCCTTGAGCAATACTGATCGCACTTCCTGTTGATGCTGGTGGCGAACAGATCCACTTGAGGAGTTTCCCAAAGGATGAAGATCTCTTGAAGGACTTCCTGAGCTAGTCCCACTCGTGAGAGACTGTGCTCTGCCTGCTCAGAGCGTCCGCCGTCAAGTTCTTCTCTCTCCGGCTAGGTGAACTGCTGATAGAGAGATTCCTTCTTGACTTCCCCAAAACCAAAGCTGCATTGCCTCTCTGCACAGTGGCAGTGACCCTACGCCTCCTCTTTTGTTGAGGTAGTGCATGGCCACTGTGTTGCCCGTCATTATCAGGACATTCTTTCCCTGTACTGATGGCAGAAAAGCTTTCATCGCTAGTATGATCGCTCTCAGCTCCAATAGGTTGATGTGTAGACTGGACTCCGATGGAGACCAACGACCGCTGATGGTCAAGTCGTTGGCATGGGCTCCCCACCCTGTGAGTGAAGCATCCGTGACTACTGTTCCCTCCGGCCATGGTTGCCAAAACTGTTCTCCTTTTAAGATGTTCTCCCGACAGGCTGTAGGGGAGGACTGGTCCAAGAAGACCCCCCTCGCCTGCGCTTTCTCCCCAGGTGAGGACTATGGCTCTCTTGGGCGTCCCCTCATGCCACCCGGGCCCAGGTGGTGGAGGGTTCACCCACTGGAGACATTGCCCGCATGTATTAATTGCCCACATGTATTAAAATTTAGCTAGGCCTAAAGAAACCATTTTGTCTGGTAAAGATGGTGTGAGCTCAGCGCACTGTAGCGCGGCCCCCACCCTTGGAGGGTTTCAGTCATCCTTGTTGCCGCAGCACCCTGGCAGATCCGCTGCGAGCACGTTCCCACGAACAAGACGGACATGAGCTAGTGTAATACACTAACATTGTAACAGTTCACCTCCCGCAATGTATCATCGCTCCCAGCATGACCCGGCCAACAGGCCTACGCAAATGAAAAGAACAGTAAAATGGTCGTTAGATGACAGACAATCTTCGTATATTAATGTTGAGACTACTTGCAAAGGATGCTTTTCTTCCATAAAATCCCTTATATTACAAAAGCCTGTAAGATGTATAATTACAAGAGATCATGCTCCCATGATATAAGCGATGATGAGCATATACCATTGCAGTTGGGTACTAATAATAACGGAACGCACCAGGAATCTGTTTGTTACGTGTATGACTGGAAAACTTACACCCCATGGGCTCGCGCCATAACTGAACTAATGCTGCTAGTGGACACAAGAAAACGAATGTAACCATACAAAGGGCCCATGTGAAGAATGCAAGAGAAAGCACATGTCATGTGTGCATGTCTAGGCCCCACATGCGCCACCACCGTCACGAACAAGTGGCGGGTTACTTTCTATGTTCTCCACCAATCCTAACTCTACCTCACTTACTGCAAATATATATGCATATGACTAAATACTGTACTTGTTAAAACATAATGTATGAATAAGGTACTCAGACTGGGTATAATCAAGACACATCCAGCAAAGTTTAAATGCATGTTTTGTAATGTTCCGAATAAGTATTATAGAGTGTTCAAATGTTTATGATGTCTCTACCTAAATCGGCAACACACGAGGGAGATACCTTTGTGAAATACATGCAAGGCCATTCCCCCTCCCACCCTACGACGGCTGCCAAGGCATGAGAGCAGAGACCGCGACGCGCTGCGTTACCTCCCCCAACCAGACTGGAGTCGCTTCAAAGATTTGTAACCCCCTCTGTAGCACCCAAGGCCACCACCTGCCACATGCATTATTTACAGCACAGCAGTAAACCTCTGCCTGAACACACGCGCTCCCTCGTAAACCTCACAACCCACCGGACCATCTCAGACTTATGGCCCTGTGCAATCAAGACACCCAACACTTTGGCAACACACAGCGGAACATCCATAACAACTTCTAACAAGGCAGAAAGACATGTACCGCCCGTGCCAGGCCCTGAAGCTTAGCCCCTCGACCTATTGCCCCGGTCAACAGGACACTGGTAACCATGCCCTGACGTATTGCCTCCAGTCCCCTCACAAGGTGCATTCCTCCTGTGTTGCATTAACCTGTTGTATAACCTATTGTAAGATTTACTAAAGAAGATAATACTAAAAATGCCTGAATGACTGCGGTGTGCATGGCCTAGGGCTAATAAGTCAGGAGAAGACATTCATCTCTGCCACTGGCCGCGATGGCCCCACCACACCGCCTGGATGAACTCCGCCACCCTGCCAGGCCCAGCCCAACCCACGAGGCTGCCCAGTGACGTCTTCCAGCCAAAGCCAACCACATCACAGCAGCACCTATAGTTAGTCGTCGCCACCCAATCCCCATGAACTTGTGCCCCCTATAGTGTGTAGGTTCTTATGACGTTTTTTGTAAATATATACGCCTGTCTTTGCTATTGTCAGACAGAGCGCTCTCGGAGTTTGCAGAGTCCTTTGCATGCCCTATTCTGATTGATAAACTCCAATTTACGCTCACCCGCACTCTGTCTTGGCCTTATTCCCATCTTGGGAGAGTCCTTCATTGTCTCTCATTGCGGGGAGGATCGTGCTGTTTGGGGACGCTTGCTTTCAGTGGTGACCCCGATAGCGTGATATTATTTCTTCCTAAACTCGTTATAACCGTCCCCTTTTGGCACGAGAATCTCCGGTCGAAAAGGGATACGCACGGTGAGCTGGCTCCGGGAGGCTGCCCGCCAACGGCGACCGGTACACTAAGAAGTGCGCACTCAATAGAGAAAGGGTACGGGATCCCGGTTGAAAAATCCCCTTTGAGTACCGCTCGCCGGAGTCGGGGCTGACTGTTGAGCTGACGGCGACACTGCCTGGACGGACCCAGTTTCGGAGACTATCGGTTCAAGACGGGCACGTGAGTACTGAGTGTGAGCGATTGTAAAGGGAGCGGGGAGAGAAGCGTAGGACAGGGAACGAGAAGGGGGTACGAAGATATACTAAAGATTATTCTAAAATTTCCTTTCTTTTTCTTTGCATATGGCCATTAGGACTACAAGGTGAATAAGAGATAGAAGTGACGGGAACCTAGCTCCGAAAGGGGGTGGAAGGCGGCGCCGCATAGTGCTATATTGACTAGTACTGGGAATATATGACGAAGTGAAATACAAGATAAAAGTGTTCAGCAAAAGGGGACACTGAGAATATATTAGTGCTCGCTATTATTTCTTTCTTCTCTTTTTCTTTAGGGGTAGGGGGAGAATAAAAAAAAAAAAAAAAAAACAAGTTTAGCACGAACCTGGGAAGAAAGTAAAAGAGAAACAGGTCCTACGAAAAGGGGGGAGAGCAAGTTAAATATATAAATATATGCATATGCGCATCCATCTATCTAAGTGAGACGGACAGGGACAGCTGGCTAGGGAGGAAAGGGAGGGAAGCTCGAATGGTGAATTGAATGCTACCAAGAAGTGTGTGTGCACCTCGTATGTGTCAGGGGACGACTTTGATGTTGCGAATGTGTAAAAGGGCTATAAATGTATAATTGTTAAATGGTCATGGTAAGTGTGACCGGATAAAACTTTCTGAAGGCAACGTTGATACAGTGACGTGAGTGGGTGCCTTTTGATTTCCGGATTGATATTGTCAAAATAAATGATGGGTTGCTCTTGTATGTGTCCCCCAAAGAGAACAAAGTAGAAACTGTGTACAGTCAGTTTTGTATTGTGCAGTGAAGGGAGGGGGAGCCCAACCGAGCATAACACTGAATGTGAAGTAGAATACGAAAAATAACATTGATACTACATTCACATTGTAGTTGAAGACACACAGAGACACATAAGCACTAGGAGAGCACAGAGATGGGGCCTGAAACACCCTTATCACATATTTGTAAAAGTCTACCGGGGTACGCGGAGCGGATTAAGAAATATCACGACCAATGGGTAACTGAGTTGAAGGGAGAGGGGCTACCCCAGATATGGCCAGAGGGAGGGTCATTTGACAAAAGCGTTCTGGATATGGTGATGACATGCATTTTCCTGAAGTACCGAGGGAAGCAGCTGCAGAATAGGAGGGAAATATTAGATCTTTGGCGGTTATTTGAAGAGGTACCACCGCCTAAAGCGCCAGCACCAAATCCTGATCTCCCATCCACTACAGACAATCCACTGATGATACATAAAGATATCAAAGAAGTGCCAAGTGTAGCGCCACCAGTAGAGGTAATAAGTTTATATCCGATATTAAAAAAACCTGTACCCGCAGAAGGATACAGTGATCCAACGTATGTACCTCCCCCGACAACCACTACACCCCACCGACCCACTGCACCCCCATCATATGAAAGTACAAGGGAGCGAGGCCAGGCGAGTACACAAAGGGTGGACATAGAGAAACTCACAGATGATTTACAGTCAAGACTGTCCATAGCAAAAGATGAGCTCTCAAGAATAAAAGACATGTGCGGACAAACCGCACTTAATGCGACTAGATCGGGGCGCACGTCTAGAGCGCCAGACGAGACAAGAAGAGCTGAAGAGGGGTGGAAGAAAGGTGAGATACTGTTCAGAATTGAGGAAGAACCAACCCGAATAATTGAAATAGAGACACGTGAGGGAGATCCCGACAATGATGAAAGGCCTATGGGGGATAGAGAGGAATTACTATGCGATATAAGGGACGAGTTAGAAGAAAGTGACAGGTTGAGCCTGGCTATGGGAGGAGGAAGTGAAGGGGGGGATGGCACATGTTCAGTGAGAACACTGGACGATGAGTGGTCGGGACGACTAAGGAATAGAGTGGGGAAAATGGCATCACTAGAGGCATCAGCACCCACATCGGGTCCAGGTGCCATAACGAAAGGAAAACTACAGCTCCCGCTGATACACAGAGGAGGAGGGAGACCTAACTATATCCCATGGGCACAAATGGACAAAGCCAACTTATCAAAGCTATTGCCCCCGTTATCAGGAGGGGCAAGTAAGTGGATATACGCCTTTGAAAAACATACTGCTGGAGTACCCCTAGCTGTAGGAGATGTGAAAAGTCTGCTCGTATCAGCGGTGGGCGATCAGGCTGAAAGAGTATGGGTTAAAGCCGGCTTCCCGGGAGTAACGTTAGATTGCGACCGCCATGATGGGGCCTCCTTTAACACAGTGCGGGCTAGAGTGTGGGACGCCTTACGCGAAACATTTCCAGATACACCTGACTTACAGTCCGTGATGCAGTGTACAATGAATGACGGGGAGGAGGCTATGGATTACATTTTTCGGGTCCAAGAGATGTGGAGAGCGGAAACGGGCACGCCTTGGTACCAATCGACCTCTTTATTTTACTTCATTATAAAAAGAGGGCTCCCAAAGGAAGTGCAGAAAGCGCTCGACAAAATAGCAGGTATTGAAGCAAAGGGATGGCCAGAAATTCAGAGCATAATAGTACACCATTGTAAACGAATAAAGGAAAGGGAGAGGGAGTTAGCTCAGAAAAGATTGGCAGACGAAGCAAAGTTAGTACAGACAAAATTGGTGAAGGTCGCAGCGGCAGTAGCCGCACTCCCACACAGCAGGGAGGGAGACGATGAGGAGGAGGGGCTGATAGCAATACAAGGAAGGATGGCAGCTAATTGGGCGGGAGCAGGACAGCGGCAGTGGAATGAGCAAGAGCAAGGTGGAGGTCCGCAGTGGCAAGAGTGGACCCCCCGAGGGGGACGAGGTGGGTACAGGGGCCGAAGAGGAGGTGGAACGGGGTATGGAGGAATGGGAGGAAATGGATGGCAGGGCCCTAGAGGTGCACAAGGAAGTTGCTGGAACTGCGGGCGATGGGGGCACTATTCTAGAGAGTGCAGAAGTAGACCCAATAACGGGTTCCAAGAGGTAGAACAATATGGCCATCCCCACCCGGGAAGCCCATATGGCCTCCCAATGGGACAACAACAACTAAGAAACCCAAGCCAAGGTAATGCCGGCCAGCAACAGGGACCCCAGTATAGAACACAGAACCACCCACAAAACATGCAAAACAACGACAGCATGCAATATACCCCAGGCAACCCTTTCGCGACAGCAGCAAACGGGGCCCCCGCACCAGCACCTTACAACGGTATGTCAGTGGTCTCAGGTAACGTATTCAATGAAGGGGGGGCGATGAGACACCCCGCATAGGACAGCCCACAGAGAACACTTGCGTGTCCAGTTCTATCTACCACCCACAGTGCAGCAGAGGAACCATTGGTAGGGGCACAGATAGGAGACAGGCAGTTTGTATTCATGGTTGATTCGGGAGCGGAGAAATCATGTGTCAGGGAGGGCAGGTTCCCGTTATCTAACAGGAAGTTAGAGACGCAGGGGTTCTCTGGGGCTGTAATTGAAGTTCCTTACACCGAAGTTTTGGATGTAACCGTAGGGGGCAAGACTGTAAAGGCACCCTTACTGTATTATGAACAGTCCCCGATAAATTTGCTGGGGAGGGACCTTATGAGTAAACTTAACATGACCATATCATTTACCGAAGGAGGAATTGTGTGTTCGACACCCGGGATATGCCCCTTGCGTGCAATGTTGGTAGTGCAAGCCTACACAACCACACAGGAAATACGAGGGCTGCCACAGAATGAAGAGATGTTTATTGAAGGGCTAAAGACTTTGGCCCTTATAGTTCCAGAGCTAAAAAGTATGGATTGGAGGATTCCAGCAGAGTTCCTCTTCCGCCCCATAGTGTGTCCAAACGCAGCACCAGGATCAGTGGTGTCGCTGGATTTGCACGCCGTGCAGGTATCAGCGAAACGGATCGCTGTGATTGGGATGGACAGAGAAGGATGTGAGTGGCGCACAGTGCTGTGTACAAACGCCAACCTCGCCCTACGCGAGGTAACAGATGAGGATCTCTTTTCAGACACAGAAGCAGATGGTGAGATAGTAATGGAAATAGCGATGCCCTGTGACATTTTGATCCAAGCCAGAGAGATCCCCGTCCAATTGATGGCAGTGGTAGGAACACCACCGTCATTTTTTGATGACGACATGAGGCTAGTACCAAACAATTTATGGACAACAGGCCCCCATGATGTAGGGCTGTTGCACAGAGTACAACCTGTGATAATAAAACTAAAACAAGGAGCTATCTTACCCAGAGTGAAACAGTATCCATTGTCCCGTGAGGCTGAAGAAGGGATAAAGGAAACGATAAATGCACTACTAGTACAAGGGATAACAGTGCCTTCAAACTCCCCATGTAACACATGTATTTATCCAATAAAAAAAGCAAAAGGGGGATCTTGGAGGATGATACAGGACTTACGCCCCCTCAATGATGTAATTCAGAAAGAGTTCCCTCTAGTCCCGAACCCTGCATCAATACTATGCAGTATCCCAAAAGCAGCATCACATTTTACAGTAGTGGACTTGAAAAACGCATTTTTCTCAATACCCCTGGCTGAAGAGAGTAGATACCTTACAGCGTTCACACTGGGGGGAAAAAGATATGAACACTGCAGACTGCCACAGGGATACTGTGAGAGCCCGAGCATATTCAACCGCATATTGCATGAAGACTTTGGAAACCTATCAGTAGAGAGTACGATTATTCAGTACGTGGACGATTTATTGGTGTGTGCACAAGACGAAGCAACATGTAGAAAAGATTCAACGACGCTCCTGACTTTACTAGCCAACAAAGGATACAAGGTAGACAGGGAGAAGCTACAGTATTGCCTGACTGAGGTCCTATACCTGGGACAGCTCATATCAAAAGATGGAAAAAGAATAATTCCCGACAGAGTAGAGGCAATAAGATCAGTAGGAGAACCCACAACAGTAAAAGATATGCAGAAATTCTTGGGGATGTGCAACTATTGCCGAGCATGGATACTAGACTATGCAGCATACACGAGACCCCTCCTACAAGCACTCAAAGAAGCACAACAGGAGAATGTAAAAATAAAATGGTCAGAAGAAATGAGCATATCGTTCCAATCACTGAAAGAGCTAATTTCAAGCGCTCCAGTACTAGCAAACCCTGATTATGGACGCGAATTTTACCTATTTTCCCATTGCAAAGGAACACTCATGACAGCGGTACTGACACAAAAAACATCCTTAGGACACAAGCCCCTGGCTTACTATAGTGGTACTTTGGATGCCGTGATGCAGGGTCATTTCGCGTGCGAACAATCGCTCGCAGCAGCCGCATTCGCGATTGAGAAAAGTGCCACAATAGTGATGGGGTGCCCTGTGACATTGTTTGTGGAACACTCATTATTTGCAATACTTGAAAGATCAAAAAGCACACTGACCACACAGCGGGCAACAGCATACGAGATTATATTGTCCAGCGCCAACATCCACATAGTGAGATGTAAAACAGTGAACCCCGCCACATTCATTACAGAAGCGTGCACATTAGAAGATATGCAAAATCACGATTGCGCAACCCACACAGGAGAAGGAGGGGAGGGCACAGTTGTGTGTGAAAACGCTCTCAGCGAGGGGGAAGTGTACTTTGTGGAAGGGTCCGCATCAATTGATATGGACACGGGAGAAAAACACGTTGGCATGGCAGTAGTGAGATTAGAGGAAGGTGAGTTTGAAACACTAGTACAGTACCGCCTCCCGTCACATTACTCTGCACAGGCAGCAGAACTGATTGCGCTCATAGAAGCACTACACGCAGCCAAGGGCTGTGCAGTAACAATATACACAGACTCAGCTTACATGACGACGATAGTACATGGAGGTCTAGCAAGATGGGGCCGTAGGGGATTCAGAAGGGCAGATGGAACACCAGTGCAGCATGCAGAATTGTTAAGAGAATTAATTGAGGCCCTACAAAACCCTACTGCTGTAGCAATAGTGAAGTGCCAGGCCCATACATCCAACTCAGACGTTGTGTCTTTAGGGAACGCGGCAGCGGACGCTGCCGCCAAGGAGGCTTCCTATTTTCAAAAATACGACACAGGTGAGTTCATGATCAAGAACACAACAACCGAAGAACTGTCAGAAGGGTATAACATGATGTCCTTATCACAAATACTAGAATTGCAGGAAGGAGCTAGTGCAGAAGAAAAACTAACGGGGATGCAGCCAATCAGGAACAGACCTACTATGGCGGCAAAATAACTCAGGGAAAGTGGTAATGCCACTGCAGTTACTAGAAGTTGCATTTCAACAGCTACACTTCCCCGCACACAACACTAAACAGCACATTGCAGCAGAAATACAGGAAGAATGGTTTGTGCCCTGTCTCCAGGAGCATGTGTCTCGATTGGCAATGGAATGTACAACATGCCAAATATACAACTCAGGAATGACATTACGCACACTCCGGGGAACAATTCCTAAACCCATTGGCCCCTTCAGAGAACTGCATATAGATTATGCAGACATGGGGGAAAGGTGTAATGGCGCACGGTACATGATCGTGGTTGTGTGCCCGTTTTCAAGGTGGGTGGAAGCAGGACCCTGTGCGCGACCTGATGCCAAAAGCGCCGCCAAGTTCCTAGTAAGGGAAGTGTTCCCGCGCTGGGGAATTTGTGACGTAATTCGCTCAGACAACGGCTCCCACTTTGTGAATGAACTTTTCAAGGAAGTTACCACGTTATTGGGTATAAAACATAAATTGTGTTCGATTTATCATCCCCAAAGTAATGGCGTAGTGGAAAAGATGAACGGCCTGTTAAAGGGCAGGTTATCAAAACTATGCTTCTCATTGAAGAAAAATTGGATTTACTGTCTACCCCTAGCGCTATTTGAATTGAGAAACCAGCCAAGCAAAGACCACCATTTGTCCCCGCACGAGATCGTGACTGGGAGACGAATGAACACAGCACACTCTCCACTGCGCGAACACTCAGATGCCCACAGAAGCGCCGCAATATTGGGAGATGAGTTCACAGACTATCTAAGAAAATTAACAAGGGCAGCGCGCGCAATATCAAAGCAACTCTCCCCACCCTTCACTAGAGAAGAGGGAAACGTAACAGGATCTGTCACGGAGCCAGAGCAACAGCTACAGCTGATGCCAGGTGACTCAATTTATGTTAGAAGCTTTGTGCGTCGGTGGAATGCACCACGATTCCATGGCCCATACGAAGTAATATTCTGCACGCCCACAGCAGTGAAGGTGAAGGGCTTGCGGTACTGGGTACACTTGACCGATGTACGAAAAGCATACAGCAATGTACAAGAGGAGATAGATGAGGAGGCACAAACAACAGCAAACGATGCAAATGAGTAGGATGTCTACATATCGACTTGCGTGTGTGTGTGTGTGTCTCAGCACTGGACTTGAATGGAATAATGACTGACAAGGATATTCCAAAAAAAAAAAAAAAAATGTATGTGTGTGCTTTCTTTTTTATCTTATTGAGTGGTATGTAATTAATGTAATAATAATATTATAGCTTGCATACACCCTTGTCTGTGAATACCCCTCCCCCGCAAACCCACCCGCTTCCATTCCCCGTCAAATGTATTGGCACAGATGGTGCCAGCAAAACGTTTACATGCATGCACTTAATGCACTTTTATATCTCAAACAGGAGCTTCCATGGCATCTAACGGGCAGCCTGCAACGGATAGAATTAGTAGAATGAGAGAATTAGTATATGAGAGATGTAGATATTCGTATGAGTGTGGATTATCAGTATGCATCACATTGTTTTTTATGATAATGTTTGGCTTGGTTACGTATTGGTTTATAGCGTTCATCTCTATCGAGATGTACGAGGGGGGAGGGAGTAACAACACTACTGGACCAATTAACAGTACCACCGGGCCCAATGCAACTGCAGGTGTCAATACCAGGGAAGGTGATTTTTTGATATGGGACGGAACTAAACTTGTGTGGGGGTATCATACCACACCATCCAGTGTTGGAATGCAGAGCAACACAGTGTCTCCACCAGGGGTATCCAATTACAATGCCCACAGTCTCAATGACCGAAACCCGTCTGCCATATCATGGTTGTATAACACCCCCACCAGCCAGCTTGCCCCCAGCCCAAAAAACAATCTGCCAGATAACGTCAGGAAAGAAGACGAAAAGCTACTAGCAATGCACGAAATATTATATGATGAATGGGCCAAGGGGGGCGGGAATGAGAAAGGGGGGTCTAGTTTGTCCACTGTCCTGGGGGTTGGGAAGTACATGAGTAACAAGAATAACAGACGAAAGAGAGAAGCAGGGAGGAGGAAGTATGATGAGTACTATGGGCTAGGCCTAGATAAGATGGAAGACCCACGACACCCCCATCAAACAAATAAGTGGTACGCAGACATGAGTGCCACAGCTAAACAGACAACAAACGAGAGCTGTTATGTCTGTTCCCTCATCCCCCATGCATCAGGTACACCCAAAGTGTTGTTACCTAAAGAGTTGCCTATTGTGGATGCCCAATGTCTCCTTCATTTCACGCTGTGCAGGATTAAGAACACCTTCCAGGCACACGAAGTGACTTTTCAAATGCTGCAGAACGAGAAAACGTGTTACCCAAAAACGGCAGGAGTGGTATGTTTGAAAGAACCATTTTTCGTGATAAAAGGGACACTTTTTTCTGACAATAAGCAGAAGGATGAAGAAGTACTGTGCAAAGCGGAAGCACTAAGAGGTGTGGCACCGGATAAATTGCAGTGGATAGAGGAAACATGTACACCGGTATGGAGAGAACACATTTCAAAACTAACTTGGGTAACTGCCATTGAAAAGCCGTTCAAACTGCAGAGCGAAATGGACTATAAACTGTGCTTTAAAGGACAAGGGAGAACCCCCATGGGAACAAACAAGAACTGCAACAAAACCCTCACCATCCCAGACCTAAGGAAAGGGACAGCGGCCCTGATGGACACGTACTGGGTGTGCGGCAACCAGGCATACCTACACCTCCCCCAGTCATGGAGTGGCAGCTGTTCAATGGCCACTCTGCACTCAGCCCTAATGGTGATACCAGAAAGCCACGTCGATGGGACACAGGAACGCATGCAGAGTGTGGCTCAACCAACTGCAGAGACACAAATATATGTCCTGTCTTCTGGAAGCAAGGGAGAAGTGCTGACCCGTAACAGACGAGCATCAAACTACATATCAAAGGCATCATCGGAACTGTTGGCACAGATCCCAGACAAGTATCGATTATTCAGCTCAGCAGAAACATTTTTTGCCTCACTCGTCTCAAGTGTCCAAGCAAGGGCAAACGCAAAGTGGCTCCAGATAACACGCTGGGAACTAATTCAGCTGGCAAACGACACTGAAGAAGGATTCAATATAATTAAAGTGGAACTAAGAGCTTTACGACTAATGACCATGCAAAACAGGTATGTCCTGGACCTGTTGACGGCGATGGACGGTGGTGTTTGCCGAAAAATAGGAAGTGCCTGCTGCACTTTCGTACCTTCTGAAGACGCAGAGAATGGCTCCCTGTCCCATGTGATCGAAGCAGTCCACAACCTAGGAGAAAAAATGAAAATGGAAGGTGGAGCAGAAGCGAGTACATGGTTCGACAACATCTTCTCCTGGGTTCCCTCATGGCTTGGAACAACTGTGAAATTTTTAATACCAGCTGTTGTGTTCCTCCTTCTACTTTTTTGCCTGTGCCAGGTGGGTCTTCGAGTTTGTGCTAACGCAGTACCAAATGGTGCAATGATGATGGTGACAATGGGCAACTCACACGGTACAATAAAAACGATGCAAGAAGCACAAGTACAAACAGGGATAGATAACTCGCCCAAGTACCAACTGGTGCCCATATACCACGATAAAGATATTGTAGATAAGTTGTGGCACACCACCATCAAAGAGCCCCGTATATTAGAATGGTATGAGGAAGTTTGGGTAGATTTAGAAGGAGATGGTGGGTGCATATATCTAATGTGTACCCCAGATGAATACGCCCGGAGAGGTGAAAGCTTAAAGGGGTGTGCAGAGCATGGATGCCCATCAAAGGAACTCCTGCATGGGATGAGGCGGTGATGGACGAGGCAGAATGTAGGAGGATAGAAGAGTTAAAGAATTCGTTACTTTAGTAACGAAAGGGGGGAAATGTAGGGGAGGACTGGTCCAAGAAGACCCCCCTCGCCTGCGCTTTCTCCCCAGGTGAGGACTATGGCTCTCTTGGGCGTCCCCTCATGCCACCCGGGCCCAGGTGGTGGAGGGTTCACCCACTGGAGACATTGCCCGCATGTATTAATTGCCCACATGTATTAAAATTTAGCTAGGCCTAAAGAAACCATTTTGTCTGGTAAAGATGGTGTGAGCTCAGCGCACTGTAGCGCGGCCCCCACCCTTGGAGGGTTTCAGTCATCCTTGTTGCCGCAGCACCCTGGCAGATCCGCTGCGAGCACGTTCCCACGAACAAGACGGACATGAGCTAGTGTAATACACTAACATTGTAACAGTTCACCTCCCGCAATGTATCATCGCTCCCAGCATGACCCGGCCAACAGGCCTAGGCAAATGAAAAGAACAGTAAAATGGTCGTTAGATGACAGACAATCTTTGTATATTAATGTTGAGACTACTTGCAAAGGATGCTTTTCTTCCATAAAATCCCTTATGTTACAAAAGCCTGTAAGATGTATAATTACAAGAGATCATGCTCCCATGATATAAGCGATGATGAGCATATACCATTGCAGTTGGGTACTAATAATAACGGAACGCACCAGGAATCTGTTTGTTACGTGTATGACTGGAAAACTTACACCCCATGGGCTCGCGCCATAACTGAACTAATGCTGCTAGAGGACACAAGAAAACGAATGTAACCATACAAAGGGCCCATGTGAAGAATGCAAGAGAAAGCACATGTCATGTGTGCATGTCTAGGCCCCACATGCGCCACCACCGTCACGAACAAGTGGCGGGTTACTTTCTATGTTCTCCACCAATCCTAACTCTACCTCACTTACTGCAAATATATATGCATATGACTAAATACTGTACTTGTTAAAACATAATGTATGAATAAGGTACTCAGACTGGGTATAATCAAGACACATCCAGCAAAGTTTAAATGCATGTTTTGTAATGTTCCGAATAAGTATTATAGAGTGTTCAAATGTTTATGATGTCTCTACCTAAATCGGCAACACACGAGGGAGATACCTTTGTGAAATACATGCAAGGCCATTCCCCCTCCCACCCTACGACGGCTGCCAAGGCATGAGAGCAGAGACCGCGCCGCGCTGCGCTACCTCCCCCAACCAGACTGGAGTCGCTTCAAAGATTTGTAACCCCCTCTGTAGCACCCAAGGCCACCACCTGCCACATGCATTATTTACAGCACAGCAGTAAACCTCTGCCTGAACACACGCGCCCCCTCGTAAACCTCACAACCCACCGGACCATCTCAGACTTATGGCCCTGTGCAATCAAGACACCCAACACTTTGACAACACACAGCGGAACATCCATAACAACTTCTAACAAGGCAGAAAGACATGTACCGCCCGTGCCAGGCCCTGAAGCTTAGCCCCTCGACCTATTGCCCCGGTCAACAGGACACTGGTAACCATGCCCTGACGTATTGCCTCCAGTCCCCTCACAAGGTGCATTCCTCCTGTGTTGCATTAACCTGTTGTATAACCTATTGTAAGATTTACTAAAGAAGATAATACTAAAAATGCCTGAATGACTGCGGTGTGCATGGCCTAGGGCTAATAAGTCAGGAGAAGACATTCATCTCTGCCACTGGCCGCGATGGCCCCACCACACCGCCTGGATGAACTCCGCCACCCTGCCAGGCCCAGCCCAACCCACGAGGCTGCCCAGTGACGTCTTCCAGCCAAAGCCAACCACATCACAGCAGCACCTATAGTTAGTCGTCGCCACCCAATCCCCATGAACTTGTGCCCCCTATAGTGTGTAGGTTCTTATGACGTTTTTTGTAAATATATACGCCTGTCTTTGCTATTGTCAGACAGAGCGCTCTCGGAGTTTGCAGAGTCCTTTGCATGCCCTATTCTGATTGATAAACTCCCATTTACGCTCACCCGCACTCTGTCTTGGCCTTATTCCCATCTTGGGAGAGTCCTTCATTGTCTCTCATTGCGGGGAGGATCGTGCTGTTTGGGGACGCTTGCTTTCAAGGCCCACCAATGAAGGTCTCGAGCTACTCTGTCCGGGACTTGTAGGAAATCTGACATTTTTCCTGAGAATTGTGACCATTGGGTCCTTAGCGCCCACTGGAGGGATCTCGTTCTCAGGCGAGCCTCTGGCACTAGGAAGATGATGGATGCCATGAGACTGAGCAACCTCAAAAAGTCGAAGGCTGGTGGATGTTTGGCATTTTAAAACCTGGTGACCATCTGTAGAATATCTTGAGCCCTCACCTCTGGTGGCGAGGCTTTTCCCAGGGATGTGTCCAGGACTGCTCCAATGAACTGGAGCCTCTGTGATGGTATCATCTGTGACTTCTTTAAGTTGAGGGAGAAGCCCATCTTGTGAAGGAAGTGGCAAACACAATCTAGATGGATCTGAGCATGTTCCGGGGATACTGCTCTGATCAACCAGTCGTCCAGGTAGGGGTAGACGTGAATCCCTTCCCTCCTTAGACTTGCAGCCAAATTCGACATTAGCTTGGTAAAGACCCTCGGGGCAAAGGTCAGCCTAAATGGCAGAACTCGAAATTGATAATGAGAGTTGCCAATTGCGAACCTCAGGTATTTCCTGTGTTTGAGATGGATTGGCACAAGGAAATAAGCATCCTGAAGGTCTAGATATAACAACCAGTCCTGAAGCTGGAGGGCCTGAAGGATCTGAAAAAGGGTTACCATCTTGAACTTGTCTTTCCTGAGGAATTTGTTCAATTCTCGCAAGTCCAAGCTGGGTCTCAGTCCTCCGTCTTTCTTCGGTACTAGTAAGTAGGGGGAAAACCAAACCTTGTTCCTCTCCGCTACAGGTACCGGTTCTATGGCACCTTTCTCTAGCAGGTCTGAAATCTCCTGCATAAGGAGCGGATCTGGAAGCTTCAAAGAGTTGTTCCCTGGTGGATGACTCTGAGGAAAGTGTAGGAAAGGCAGGCAGTAACCTTGGGCAACTGCCTCCAATGCCCAAGCATCTAACGTAATAGCCTGCCATTCTGCCAGATGTTGAGTTAACCTGCCCCCTACTGGTGTCTTGTGAGGGGAGACCTCAGAGGGGTTTAGAAGCGGCTGAAACAGATGCTGAGGGTAAAGTAGCACATGCTGATGCAGATTTTTTACCTTTACCCCGTCCACCACGGGAGAATCGTCTCCGGCCCCTTTGAGCTGGCTGTCATCTGCCTTGTCCAAATGCGGAGTAAAAATGAAAGGACTTACCCCTTCAGGATGTACCTGAGGGGCGATTTGGAGTTTGCCGGATTGCAGCCCCAAGGGGTTTCGCTGCTGCTTTGGATGTTTGCAATTTCTCCAGGCTGCCATCAGCCTTCTTTCCAAATAGAGAAGTGCCGTCAAAGGGCATATTTAGAAGTCTGGGTTGCACATCTGGAGCAAACCCAGACTTCCGCAACCACGCAAACCTGCAGATTGTGGTACTTGCCGCCATGGCCCTGCTGATACTGTCAGCTGAGTCAATGCCTGTTTGAAGGGACTCACACATTGCATCCTTTCCATCCCTGATGATGTTTAAGAATGCTTCCCGTTCTTCTCCTTCTGGGAGACAGTCAGCTGCAGATGAAGCACGCTCCCAAAATGTGTGGCTGAATCTTGCTAGCGTGCAAGTGGCGTTGATAGATTTCAGCACCATACTACATGCCGAAAAGACTTTTTTTGACATGGCGTCAAATCTTTTATCATCTCTGTCTTGTGGAATGGTAGGGTATGCTGACTTACTGTTTGATGAAGTTGCTGCCTGCACAACTAAACTCTCCGGAGTTGGATGCTTGCTTAGATATTCAGGATCTGAAGCTGATACTCTGTATTAAGCAGAGAGTTTTTTATTTACTGCAGGGATAACTTCAGGAGTTTCCCAATTTGCAGATATTTTTCTTTGCAGAGCAGCATGAAAAGGAACAACGGGATCTTCCTGGGGTCCTTTATCTAATATATCAGTAAGGTCATCTTGCTGAAAAGAAGGAGTAGGTGTAGTCCACCCCATAAACTCAATTATTCTAGCCATAAGGGCGCTGTAAGGTATCTCTGCATGTTCTCCAGGGTCTGGTTTAGCAAACTCTACTTCTGGAGAAGTATCTATACCACTTGCCTCATGCAGAGACTCCTGAAGATCTTTTAACCTATTTTCTTCAGAGATTAATTCCTCTGGAATGGGTATTGTAGTCCTTTGCAGACCAAAAGGTCTCTAATGGTCAGAGTCCTCCCCTTCCTCATATAGGGAGGAGAAGGCTCTAAAGTAATCAGACCTAGGATATGGTGTAAAACCCATTTCTAGAGAAGAAGGAGCCAAATTTGTTGTTACTGCCTAAGAAAACATTGTGGTTGTCGACATAGACGTCATAGGCTTCGACAATCCTGAAAAGGGCATTGCAAACGTCGAAAATGCCTCAATGAACTCGAGAGGACCGGAATCCTACTCTGCGCTGTTGAGATTGTCGATGGCACTCTCGACGTCATGGTCGGGGCTTTCGACATCTCTACTGCCTGTGACTTAGTTGCAGTTCTAGGCTTATCCTTTATCGGGGTAGACAACGGCGTCGAAGATGGCGTCGATGAAACCGCTTTATGCGTCGAAGGTTCCTTCGACAGAGGCGTCGATGACGCAGATTTTTGAGTCGAAGGAATCTTCGATGACGGCGTCGACGACATGGTCTTATTGCCTTTGTTCATGGCGCTCTCGAGTATTTTTACTCGCCGGGTTCAACGACTTGCGGCGTTTTGATTTTTCAGGTCTTTCACCCAGGGTATCACCCTTAGACGTTTCCGAGGGGGTCGAGGCCACTTTCTCGAAGACGCTAAGCATTTTTTTGCGGAATTCCTCCCACTTAGCTGTGTTTCGTGGGGCAGGTGACCCTTTCTGGGGAACTAGAGGAAGAGGGATTTCTATGACGCCTCTTTTCGGAGGGTCTTGATCTCGAAGAATGATGGGAACCGCTTCGAGATCTCGAACGGGAGTGTTTCTTTTGACGACGAGGAGACGAATGCCTCGAGTCAGCCGAAGAAACTTTTGAAGGGGTAGAAGTTTTAAAAGCCTTACCTCTTTCTAACTTCCCCTTACGCTCCTTCAAGGATTTTGCCGTCATGGACATACATTCCTCACACTCTGAACACTGATGCTCCGATCCCAGGCACCACAAACAGATCCTTTGAGGATCGGTTAAAGACATTTTCTTTCCACAGTCGCGACATTTCTTGAAACCAGACTGTGGAGTCAATGGTTCGGATGAAGATGCCATCGTGTAGAACCAAATATCTTCGAAGAATAAGAAGGTTTTTATATGAAGAAAACAAACCGAGCGTTACGTTTCTGAGGCACACGAAGTGTGGAAAAACGAACTGAGCAACGGACGCTGCACAAGTCTACTTATACTCAGGGTGACCTCGGCGCCGATACAGAGGCTGTCCAGGGACTCCGTCTCGAGGGACGTCGACGCGCAGCGCCCTCTACTGAGAAACAATTTCCGAGGCCAGCAAGCTGGAATGGATTATATCAAAGATAAGGAATACGTCGGAGGACACAATCCCTTCGAAATAACCATTTGCATATCAGTCTGGTCCCACCCATAGGTCACTCCAGCACCGAAACCCAGTGAAGTGAAGCTGAGCCTCTCTGATTACACTGGGTTCTTTAGATCGAAACCCCACATTTTACAAATTAAACAAGGGTGTGGGAGCACCTCTACTGAGAATGAACATGGGTCAATTACCCTGTTCTATGGAATTTTGCCCACTCAGAGGGTCTACAACCACCAGCACCAACAGCTTCACCTCACTGATGATGCCCGAACAAGGCCGAAACACGTCTCGGGGGTTGCTGTTTGTATTCTTGTTCAGAGGAGAATTGCCTAACATTAAGGTGCTGGACTGCCCAGAGGGGAGGGACTAGACTGATAAGCAAATGGATATTTCTCCTCGGTGAAAGGACAGTTAGCTAAAACATGGTTTTAGACTCTCCTGCGTGGGTACTGTGACAAATCTAGCAAAGCCGTCAATGGTTCCCTGGGGGAAATCTTCCCTCATGTGACCAGGGAAAGGAAGAAGCTGCATGATCCTGACCCTGGGGGTGGCTATCTGTGGGAGGACCACATGAGGGGAGACACCCCACAGGGGAATGGGGTAGACTCGCTAGATAGAACATGGTATCCCGGTTCTGCGTTTGAGTCTCATAGCTCATTCTGGAGTCCCCATTCCTCAATGGCTTATCGTATTGCACAACATTCAGACATGCCTGATTGTACAGTTTCTCAAACTATCCCTTTCTATTTGACAGACAAAATTGGGATGAGGAAGAGGAACCAGAGCATGAAGATTACTTAGGCTGCAAAAGTGGAAGGCGTGCTCTAGTTGTTACATGAGCTCGATTGGCACCGGGGCATTTAAATCTTCAGAACGTCGCGGAAAAGGAAGACTAACTGCTTCCGATGCGGGAAGGAATAATTAGAGATGATTGCCATCCAGAGAAGCTCAAGTGACGAAAGTCTGACACAGAGACGCTGAGAATTGAAGGTGCTGCTGAAGGGAGCTGAAGGCATGGTGGAAATTGAGGAGCAGACTGAACGTACGCCAGACCTGATGGCAAGAGGTAGACCGAGTCGGGAGACACAACGGACTCCGAAGCTGCAGCTGAGAACCAGTGAGCCCACGCAGATGGACGGGGCTGATGGGGCGCTTTGGGAGGTTTGCCGCGTACAGAGAGAGCAACAGTACAAGAGATGGGGAAGCCTCTATAGTAGGACCCCTGGGATATTTGTTTATAAATCAAGAAGTAAATGAGAAAGGGTCTGGGACCCAAAGTAGTATTGAAAAATCCACACAGGGAAAACAGTGTGGCAGAGAGAACAGAAGTGAACGAAGAAAACCCTGACAGGAGAGTATACCAGGCTGAGAGCGTAAGAAGTGGTGAAACCTAAAAGTCCTGGCAGGGAAGTATACCAGGCAAAGAGTGAAACAAGTATGGAATTCAGGGGAAGGAATTGGCGATCTCCTTTCTTTTGAAGTGATTAACTGTGTTCAATGAGAGAATACTCATGCCCCTTGAACAAGAAAAACTGTGAAAGCTCAAGAAAACCAGTGGTAGAGAAACCTCCTGGAAATGATAAATGTTAGTTGATGAAGAGTAAAAAGATAAGGGAAGAGGTATATCCCTTGGAATAGAGTAATAATGATAAATCCCTTGAAAGCAACATGAAAGTAGGGGAAGGGAAGTCCCTAGGGATTTATAAAACTTAGTATTGATGTGTGTGATCCTGGAAATACATTGAAGGGACAGGGCCTCCCTGTCCTTGTCCTGTACTCCCTTGTGTGTGTTCTGTGTTGTTTTCTGCACAGAAGTCCAGTAGGACCCCTGGCAGTGCAGCTCTTTCTCTGGTTGTGGTGAACAGAGACCCTTACGATACCCTTATGGCACCCATGGGTGGGGGTATAACCCTGTAACCCTAGTGTATGTTTTTGGGCACCTGTGTGTTGCCCACAGGCCAGGGTTTGGGCTGGGGGCAGCTTCATGCTGATGTGACAGGAACTTCTGAGTATCTTCCATTCTATGTTATGGGTGCCTGGTTTCTGTGTGTGTGAGACTCACTGAATGAGACAGCCCTGCCTGAAACTAACTGACACGAAACTGACAATGGGTGCTTGCCCCAATCCACATTCCTTGCTATGGGTGTCTGTGTGGAAGTGAATTGCCTGAATGCCTGTGAGCCTGATTGACCATCTTGCAAAAACTGCTCTCCTTCATCGAGGCACCCTGGAAGCCAGTTCTGTGAGTCTGATATCCGGAGAAGGGATCCGCCGAGAATCCTGAAGAGAGAGTCTGGACATGTAGGCCATCAAAGTCCATTGACGTCCGGGTTCGAAAGAATTTGAATCCAAGTCGAATCGTATCACCGAGAAGCGGGGACACCTTGACGCTGTGCTGCTTAACGACTGAAGCCGTGAAACATTCCAATTTGCCTAAGAACATTTGATAGAGGGCTCCCTTGCCATCACTGTCGCCCACTTTGTGCCGCCGGAGAAAGTCAAGGTCGCCGACTACCGAGGAAAGTCAGCCGGTGGGTTTCCCACCACCATAAGCCGACAAAGACCTCCCGAGGACACTGAAGGAGTGACAATCCGAGGTCCAGCCTGGGTCGAGTCCCGTTTGCCGGAAGCTATCCTAAGGTACGGGCTGCGGCTGCAGCACCATCAGGCCAGAGGACGCCGAACGTGACTCCCGACACCCGATGCCCTGCATCCATCACCGAGTCTAATTTGCGGCACCAAACATTTTGCATCGACATGGACCACACGCCTCATCTTCCCGGACTTCCACGATTGATCATCAAAGAGCACCGCGAATGTCGAAGCTGCAGCATCACCGTAAGTGTTCACTTTTCCACAAAGTTCTCGACGGCCAGTGGCTTCTGCTTTAAAGGGAGTCCACCCTCGAAGGATACCGTCGACGAAATTCTTCTAATTCAGGAACAATAGGGTGATAGAACTCTTTAACTAAGAAGCAAGGCTTATTAAGCATTTATGGACTGCACTTGTTAATTCTTGTATTACAGGTTGCCCAGGTGGGGGGGATCCTCATTCAGAATTGTGTATCTATACCCAAAGAAAGCATTCTGCCATTGTTTAACTTTAACCTGCCTTCCTTCCTTATCATCTATGGGTATCAGGTAATAATATCCCTATGGTCGCTGCATATAATGTCGCTGGGAAAAGGTTGTGGCGACATTATACAGGTGACATATATATATATATATATATATATATATATAGGGACATGGGCAGCAGGGGTGTCCTCCGCTCCCCATGAAAAATAAAAAAGGGTTTGGGGGTACCGGGGGGTGTCCCCTGCATGTTCCATGTAATAATGTCCCCACAAAAAAAGTAATATTTTCTGCAATTTTTTTTGCATGGCGATATTTCTGAGGGGATATTATTACATGGAACCCGTCTATGCTGCTCGACCTTACTGAAAGATTTGTACCTGTCAGCAGTTGATGCATTTATAGGAATCTAAATGTTAAGTGTGGTACCACATAGCAATGTATAGATTTGACATATTAGAATGACCAGAGTACAAAGTGTGTTATTGAATTGTTTATACATTTCTGAACCTTATTTTTATAAAAAGAAATGTGCTAGCACATAACAGTGTGTGGGCATTCTTTTGTGGGGGGCTTGGGGACTCACTGTACTTAAGAACCAGCCTGCACCACCTCCTGGGTGATTAAGCCTTGGTTGCCCGTCCATAGCTACCATAGAGAACCTTGGCTGGGGTCCTGTGCTTCTACTCTGTCATATAGTGGGCAGAAGTACAGATATCCCCTCCAGTCTTACCAGGTTACTCACTGTAGTGACCACCTTACTCCTAGTCCATAGTCCCCTTTCCTCCATACTTATGGGACATCTCTCCGTCCTGTGGGACGGGACCGGAGCACTTTGTAAAAAGCATCCACATTTGTTTCAAAAATGTGTCCCTCCTCTCTTTCCTGCGCGGGGCCCGGCACGCGGCAGTAACCCCGCCCACCTTGCCTCCGCCCCGCGCATCGCCCATCAGTCCTTTTCTATCGCAGGGTCAAGACCCATTAGCAATAACAGAGGAACCTTATTAGAGGGGACGGCGGGCGGGCGTATGAAGGAAAGGGGACTATGGACTAGGAGTAAGGTGATCACTACGGTGAGTAACCTGGTAATACTCCTACGTCCCGTCCCCTTTCCTCCATACTTATGGGAGATTCCCAAGCACTCCTTAGAGGAACTATGGGTGGATGGAAATACCCTTTACTGAAACAGGTTCTTCAGCACAGCCTGGCTGAACTGAGCGTCAGCTCTAGAGCTCATATTGAGGCCGTAATGCTTACAGAAAGCAGATGGGGAGGCCCAAGTAGCCGCTTTAGCGATGGACTCCCAGGGAATAAACTTCTGAAAAGCAACCGCGGCTGCCTTGCCTCGCACCTGCTGTGCATGGATACCTTTAGGAGGTTTCAGCTTTTGGACGGTGAAAGATTCTGTGATACAGGCGGCAATCCATCTGGAAATGGATGCCTTAGACGCCGGCCTGCCCTGAGGTTTACCAAAGGTCACAAACAGTTGGGAAGATCTCCGAAGCTCGGAAGTCCTGTCCAGCTAGAATTTAAGAGCTCTTCGGACATCCAGGCAGTGTAGAACCCTTTCCGCCTCCGAGGCAGGGTTCGGAAAAAAGACCGGAAGGGAAATCGACTGATTCAGATGGAATTCGGTCACTACCTTTGGTAGGAAAGCTGGGTTCGTCCGAAGGACTACCTTGTCCTTGTGAAAGACCAAGAAAGGATGCTCCACCGACAATGCCTGGAGCTCACTCACTCTCCTCGCTGACGTAACGGCTACCAGAAAGTACACTTTCCAGGACACGTACTTCAGGTCAACCGTAGCCATTGGCTCAAAGGGTTTATGGCACAGCGCCGTCAGGACTACATTTAGGTCCCAAGGCGGGTGCAGACTACAAACCGGAGGGTAGATGCGTGTCAAGCCAGCAAAATGTCTCTTCACCACCGGGTTAGTTAAGGAATAAGAACACCGGTCTGTAGAGAGGTAAACGGAAATCGCAGAGAGATAAGTCCTGCAAGACAGAACATGAACCCCTGACTCTGCTAGGGAGGATACGAAGGACAGCACCTTGTCAATCGTTGCCACCCTTGGGTCAAATTCTTTCTCCAAACACCAATGACAGAACCTGAGCCATTTACTCTTGTATTGGGATCTGGTCGAGGGTTTCCTGGCTGCCTGGATAATGCGCATGTTATCCGCAGACAAACCCAAATGCTCTAGAGACGTGAACTCAGGCACCATGCCACCAAGTTGAGCGATTGTGGGGAGGGGTGCCACATCTGCTGTTCCCCTTGGTGAAGAAGATTGGGAGTTACTGGTAACCTGATCGGCGGACACACCGACAGGTGTTGAAGTTCTGAGAACCAAAACCTGACCGGCCACCACGGAGCTATCAGTAGAAGAGAACAGTTGACAGAGCTCTTCAACTTCCAAATTGCTCGATGAACTAGGGGAAGAGGAGGGAAGGCGTAAGCTCTCATGTTGTGCCATGGAATCTCGAGTGCGTCCCCCAGAGAGGAGGCTCCCAGCCCTCCTATGGAGGCGTACTGAGGAAGCTTCTTGTTTACCGCCGTGGCGAAGAGGTCCACCTTCGGTGTGCCCCAACGCGAGAAAATCCATGAGAGGATCTCCGCCTTCAACTCCCACTCGTAGCTGACCACTGTCCGCCGGCTGAGGGCATCCGCGGTGACATTCAGCTGGCCCGGGATGTGCACTGCAAGCACCCAGACCCTATGAAGCACGGCCCACTCCCAAATCTGGATGGACAGGTCCACGAGAGGGGGACACTTCGTTCCCCCTTGCTTGTTTATGTAACACATTGATACCACATTGTCTGTTCTTATGCGGACCACCTTGTCGACAATGAGCGGTCTGAACGTCTTGAGCGCCAGAAAGATCGCCAGATGTTCCAAATGATTTATGTGCAGGAGCTTGTCCTGAGGTGACCAGAGGTCAGAGACCTGAAGAAGATCTAACGTCGCACCCGACCCCAAAAGGGAGGAGTCCGTCGTGATCGTCACCATGGGGGCTGGGTCCTGAAACCCCGCGCCCACTGACAGGTTGCTGAGAGATGACCACCAGTCTAGGTCCACCCTCATGGAATCCGGAATCATTATTCGCTTGGAATCCGGGTCCACAGCCTGACGCCAGGAACTCCGAAGAGCCATATGGGTCAGTCTCATTTTGAGACGAGCAAGAGGAAGAGCCAGTACACACGAGGCCATGAGTCCCAGAAGCCTCTGGAACCACCAAGCCGACATGCTCTCCGACTGTGCAAACATCTGACACGTGGCCAACAGATCCACCATTCTGTCCCCGGTCAGATACACTCGGCAGTCGATCGTGTTCCAACAGAAACCCCGGAAAGTCAGGTCCTGTGAGACTGTCATGGAGGATTTCCGCCAGTTCACCAACAGCCCAAGATGGAACAGCAGCTGAAGGAGAGACTGAAGATTGCCCGCTGCTTCCAATGGACAAGGGCTGCGTAAGAGCCAGTCGTCCAAATAGGGATACACATGGATACCCTGGAGACGAAGATAGGCCGCAATCACCGACATCATCTTCGTGAAGACACGCAGCGCCGAACTAAGGCCAAAAGGAAGCACCCGAAACTGGAAGTGCTCCTCTCCCAAAGAGAAGCGGAGGTATCCCCTGTGTGGATTCCAAATCAGTATATGCATGTACGCATCCTGAAGATCCACCAGGCTGAGCCAATCACCCATCTGCAAAGAGGAGCGAATCTGGCCGGGCGTGATCATCTTGAATTTCTCTTGGGGTAGGAAAAGATTGAACTGGGAAATGTCTAGGATGGTGCGCAGGCCAGCCTGGTTGGGTTTGGGCACCGTAAACAGCCGGGAGTAGAAGCCCTCCCCTCGCTCCCAAAGGGGAACGGGTTCCACAGCTCTGAGGTGCAGAAGTTTCTGAACCTCGGCCTTGAGGGAGGGTGAGCCCGACAACTGAAAAGGAGGGTTGAGGGGTGGGGTAGGGGGTAAAAATAAGCAGAAGCCCGCTCGAGCGATTGACAAGACCCATCTGTCTTCTGTGATGGCCTGCCACCCCTCCCAATGAGACGCAATGCGTCCTCCCACCGGGGTCTCGTGCGAGCACGGAAAACCCTCATTTGGCAGGCTTATCGGTGGCGGTGCCACCTAAACCTGATGAGGAGGCTGAGGAGCGGGAGAAATACTGCATACGCTGTTGTTTACGGCAGTTATTCCCCGCAGGAGTATCAACTCTGTGAGATTTGCGGTCGAGGAAGCCCCTAAACCCAGAGGAAGGCCGACCTTGCGACAGCGGCCTTTGAGCCTTGTAGGGAGCTTTAACCAGAACAGACAATGATTTAGCCGTCTGAGTGCTGTCTTTGGTTTTGGTGAGCTCTACATCAGTAGAAGAGTGATGGTAAGGATACCATCAAATGGAAGGTCCAGAACCTTGTCTTGCACCTCCTTCGAGAACTTAGTGGCATGCAGCCACGCTTGCCACGAGGTATCAACCCCAAGCATCAGACCCCGAGCCGAGGTGTCTACGTGATGAGCCGCAGCCTCCAGGAGATCCTGGGCCAAGACCCTGGCATCGGAAAGGCCTCCTCTGAAAATCTCCAGCTTCTCGACCGGAATGTGCTCCTCAAATTCCAACAGACCTCTCCACATCCGTATGTTAGCTCCCGCCAAAATCAATTCTGCATTGGCCTGCCTGAGCTGTAAGGCCGAATTGGCAAAGATTTTGCTCCCTAGGGAGTCCATCCAGGAGCTTGTCCTCCTTTCCCAAGACCTGAGTAGCCGTCGCTGAGAAGGATGCTGCAGGCCTGGATTGCAACGTAGCCGCAGCCACCACTGTGGAGGAGGGAGGCGGACAAGACGACAAGGCCACTTCTTCCGAAGGATGCAGCCTGTACCTCGCGTCATTCTTTTTATTGACAAAAAGTCCAGAGTGTGGCTTTTCCCAAACTCTATGGACCTCGGCCAGAACGTCCTTCTGCAAGAACAGGCCGGTACGCTCCAAAGGAGACAAGGTGAACGCCCCAGAAAGCACGCCCTCCTGCAGAGCAGGTGCCTCGGGCACCGGAACATCTCAGAAACTCATCATGTCCAGCACCCGGTCAAGGAAAGCTCTGATAGAGCGGGGAAGGTCCTCGTTGTCCTGATCGCCTTGAGGGTCATCTGACAGGTCAGGATCCTGCTGAGCCGTATCAGGCACTGCCTTGTCCACTGGGGACAATGGTGGCACAGGCGGAAGCGCAGGGGGAGGCACAACAGGCAAGGGAGGCGCTGGCGGGACCACCGTCGGAACGGGTGGAGCCGGAGGCGCAGGTGGACATATCTCCTTGAAAAGCCCTTTGAAATATTCCCTCATGGGGTCGGTGCGCATAAGCGCTTGAAATTTACCGAAAAAAGCGTCGTCAGGAGATTGTTTCGGAACCTGAGGAGGCCTCTCATGAGGTGGACAAATCCAGGGACGTAACGGAGAAGGGTGCCACACCGGCCCCTCCACCGACGAAGCCACATAATTCAAGGGAGCCGCCCCCGCGGGCAATGAAACATTGTGCGGAAGAGGCATCCGGGCGTTCAAATCATAAACCGGCCGGTAAGTATGCGCACAAAGGACCTTAGTTTCCCCCGAAGGACCGAACCCTACACCAGGGGCCGATGGCGTAGTTGTAGGGGTAGTACCTAAAATGGCCACGTGGTCGTGGTGGGAACAGCCGCCATTTTGTCTTCATCTGAGGGGAACTGCGGCACGTGAGGAAGTGAGGCAGGGGCCCCGTCGATGGGTCAGGGGTCTTAATTTTAGCCTTAACGTAAGGAACCTCGGCACAGCCAGTACTATGAGGCCTGGAATGTTTCTGCGACATACCAACCGCCAACTGAGCCTTCGAAGGAAGGGCCTCGGCACTGCCGGTAAAAGAAGAAACTTTCTTCTTTGCCCCCTCAACAGATCTGGTGTCACCACAAGAGCGGGAACGGTGCGCTGTCACCGACATGGCCTTGCCCGGCCCCTCAGAACTGTTGGTATCCTTAGCCTCTGTACGAGGGACCTTGGACCTAGGCCCAGTAGAAGCCTTATCGGCACGGGCCTCGAACATCCGTTAGGTAACCCCAAGACCTCAGGGCGCACCCGGTTTTGTTTTTGAGGGAAGCTGAAAGAGCGGCCTCAGAGCAAGCTCCGGTACCCCACGACTCAGTAGAACTGGGTCTACAAACAGCCCCCACAGGAGGGGCCTCGGAGCATACTCCGGTGGACACAGGCCCTTTACGGAGACTCTCGGAGAAAATTCCGGTAGAATTATTAGGCCCGACAGGCACCTCAGGGCGAACCCCGGTAACAGAGCGATCAACGCCCCTCCCGGCCAGAGAGGAACCCGGAAAGGTATTGTCAAGATCCGAGTCCACCTCCCCTTTCTCCTCACCTGACTCCTCCGAGGTAAATTCGTAAGGATCCGTCTTGGTCTTGCTGGGTTTCTCTTTAGCTCTTGGTCCCTTGCCTTTCTGAGTTCTGGTCTTCTTTTCGTGAAGGTAAGGTCTGGCCCCTCTGGAGGCCACCCTGACAGAGGAGTAGGCCTGTCACAGGGGAACTCCAGGGGGCCAGCCTCAGCTCTAGGGAAAAAGCCCGTAGGCAGAAAAAACCCTAGTCCGTAGGTGGGTTCCGAAGATGGGGTCTTTAGATGGTACAAATCCTTAAGGTTGAATTTCCTGGATATTAGGTAAAAGGACGTACTCAGTGCTACTGAAGAAAATGTCAAGACACAGAGTGGAAGGGTCTTAAACCCGGAGCGAGAGATAGGTAAGGAAAGGAGGATCAAATATAGTCTATGAAGGTTAGCTGAGAATATGAGAAGAATATCTTGTCGAGTCAGGAAGAGGAAGGTAGGTATGTTCTGAGTAGCCCAAAACAGCGTAGTGCAATATAACCACGGCGGAGAAGGAAGGAAGAACCCCGCCGGGAAGCAGCACGCCGAGACGGCAAGGAGGTAGGAATAGGTAACGCAGAAGCGGCAAAGCGCAGCGCTTCTGCGCTCGTTAGAGACAGAATATACAAGACTGAAGGGCTGAGAGTGCCGCCGATAGCGGAACCAGCTAGGAAGCTCCTGTTAAAGGACGCGGAGAACCGTGAAAGAAGCACCTCCGTGGCCGGAAAAGGAGGAAGACCAGGCAGCAGTAATGTTAAAAAAAAAGAAAGTTAGAGCGAAGGGATGAGTGCGAGGAGGAGAGGCACCGTACCAGAGACAGCGGCGGTGACCTCGAACTAAAGTAGAAAGCTAGCGAACACGGGAAAAAAAAGGCAACAGACAGAGATATTAACGCACAGGGAAGGAACAGAAGGTATGATATCAAGGGAGTAAACACAGGATGGCAGTAGTCCAAAGTCGGAGCGTTGAGAAAGTAAACAAGCCACAGATACAACGCACCGAAAAGTGGGCGGAGCCTGGTTATATAGGCTCCGGCGCCATGTTGGGTGAGGTCTAGACCGTTCACCGTCGGAACCGCCAGCGGTTCCAATGTTTCCAATCCTGGATCCTGACAGGTATCCCCCGGCCGGGGTGCTCTGAAAAGTAAAGAACTTACCAGGCGTTTTTTCTTCTCGTCGATGAACGCCTGAAAATGCGAAGGAGGAGTCCGTCCGAACACCTCCTCCCACCGCTCCAACCGACATTGAAGTGCCCGGACCGAAAGGGAGTCACAGTAAAAACAGGAGTCCCAACGGTGTTCCGGACCCAAACACTCTAAACAAAGAGGATTGGGATTCGCCCTCGCGAGGCGACGGTGGCACGATTTACAGTCTGGAAAATCTAGTTTAAAAGACATAGACATACTAGTAAACGAACGCTAGCGAGAGCCAGAGAGGGAAAAAAAAGGGAAGAAAGTCTTCCGAGGATGCAAGTGTGTCCGGCCCCGATCGTGCGAGAAAAGGACTGATGGGCGATGTGCGGGGCGGAGCCAAGGTGGGCGGGGTTACGGCTGCGTGCCGGGCCCCGCGCAGGAAAGAGAGGAGGGACACATTTTTGAAAAAAATGTGGATGCTTTTTACAAAGTGCTCCGGTCCCATCCCACAGGACGGAGAGATGTCCCATAAGTATGGAGGAAAGGGGGCGGGACGTAGGAGTATTTACAATGTGAAGCGACACAAAAGGAATAATTACATTTCTAGAATTGAACTACATTGAGAAAGGGAAATATGGGGGAAGGGAAAACCCCCTCTCTCGATGAAACTTTGGTTTGTTTAATTTGCACCATTTGAATTTTTGTTTGGTAACTGTGGAGAGCAGCTAAATATGTTCAGCTATTAGGGTTGGCATGTGAGGGTCAGGTTAGGTTTTGGACACAGGACGGAGGACATTTTACGTTTGGACATTCTGACTAGGACACTAGTTAGTTTGGTTGAGGCAGGGAAACCCCTCGTAAAACCAACCCTTCTTTTTATTTTGGGAAATTAAAGTTTATACCAACCTACATTACGCCACTGTGTCCGACTCTTACTCTTGATTCATTACAGTACCTTCCCATAGTAAATCGTTCTCGGTAGAGAGGCTCCCAGACCACTTTGTGAATCTTTTTCATTGATCTTGTATTGCTTTTGCCCATTACTCTTCAACCTGTATAAAATCCTCTGATACCATCAGGCCCTTTTCACAACATTTATTTAGGCTTAGGAGGAAGGACAAACATATGAAAAGGTACAATTTCCTGTATGGGCCTTCATATTGGGTGCAGACACTGGGATCTTACTCAAGACTTGAAACATGTTATCAATTTAATAATGATAACCTTTCTTATAGTATTGCATTGGACAGCACCTACCTCCAACCATCACCACATTTCAGGCTTATCGAATTAAAAACATTTTTTTTAAAACAATACCACAAACCACAGCAGATATTAAGTACCAAACATGCATATTCAAGGTGATCGGGCAACTTCAGTTGCATGGGTGACCGGTAGCTGGCCACCAGCTCCAAAAGTTAACAGCAGAGAGCTGCTATTAAGCCTCCATTTGTTTATGTGCAGGGTGCAAGAAGATCTACCACAACATGTTCAGCCTGCATGCTCACCTGACCGATACAATGAGTGACACCACCCCGAGCAGTCCAGCAAGAACAAAGACAACAATGCTTCCCAGTGATGGTGCAGACGTAGATGTGCCCTGCTTCAGGAAGCAAGTGATGGATAGAATTAGGAAGACAACAGTTGATAGTAGAACGTCCAGGAGGGAGCTAAAGGTGGCACTGCCAAACGTCTTCACGGGAGCCGTCCTTATGACCTGTTTCAAGAGATCAGAAGGATAAACCAACAAAAAAAAATACAAGTTAATGGAGGTTGCTTGTTATGAAGGTGTAGTTGGAAAGGTTTATTAGATATACAGGCTACACATTAAAGGAGCAGAGGGAATTGAAAAAGGAGGCTACAAAGGCAGAACCATGGAACACAGGAGGCTGCTCCACTGCTGCACTGGGTAATTCATTTGTCTTGGCTTTTCTGTTTAAGGAGTGTAAAATGCATAATGCTGGCATTACACGTGCCATTTTACATGTAAAAGTAAGTCTGACAAGCATCCTATTTGTAGTCAAAGTGGAGTGGGTATTTAGGATCTCCCATGACATACAGCAGAAAGGTATGTGCAACAGTGTATCTGCAGTTCAGTGTAATGCAGAGCTAACTATCCAGGGGACAGGGCAGTGAAGCAGCTGTATAGTGCACTCTACTTTTAAAGGGCAGTTAATCCAATTAGGCCTATACGTGAAAGGGCAATGGACTGACCCTCTACCCCTTAATGAAGTCAGCAGTGTGGTTTCAAACAAACCATAAAGCAGACCCCATATGTAGAGGGATGGTGCATTCTAGGTTTATCAGATAAATGTACACCACATACTGTCTATTACATTAGTTGGATGTATTTTTCTGCACTAATTAGAAAACCGTTCAAAGAAACAAATGACATTCCAAAAAGGGATACAGATAGTGTATGTGCGTACCTGGTACCTCTGTGAGCCTAGTTGCACATATGCAAGTAAGCCCTGGAGCTGCAGCACCTTCAGTCACAATGTTGACATTTCTTCCCATCGGACAGTACCTAAGCCAATGCCACAGGGGATCTGAAAGCATAGCAGCTTAAACTTAGAAGCAAGAGTGTGTGTGCATGGGGAGGTTCAACTTATACCAAGCCTCTGTCCTCTTCAGCCAATTGCACATTTAAGTTCTCAGCCTGCATTTGGGAGCATGTTAAGGCAAGGATAGCGAGGATGGGACAGCGGGTAGGACGAATGACCAAAAAGGTCCCTTAACTAAGGTTTCAGTTAGTAAGGTCGGTAACATTTACTTACGGTTATGTCCGTGAGTTCCACAGTTGCAAAGATTGCCAAGCGCAAAGTTCAATGGGAAGACAGCAGCATGGATGTTGAGTATACAATCTAGCCTGAAATACTTTTCAGGATAGATTGACCAAATTGGAGCCCAACCCTGTAACTAATATCTAATGACTAGCGCTTGCAAAAAGTGTTAGGAGTGGTGTAGGTGGCTATTTCGCAGAAAATGTGAAAAGGCCCTTAGAAAACTAAGGGGGCTGTGTAAGTAAGGACATCTTGCTTGTTTGTTTGTTTATTTATTTATTTATAGGGCGCCCTGGACCCTTAGGTAGCTGGGCGCACAACACGACAGGGATACTTAAGGCTCGGTTACAGGTATAGATAGGTACAGAGAATACTTACAGGCACAGTTGCAAATGTTAACAGATACAGGTAAGAGGCAAGACATAAAAACAGATAGCTATAATCATTAGTCTAATGGTCGTTGAGGCGTAGCCAGGTACGGGTGTTGCGTCTAAAACTGTCATAAGACTGATCCCTTCTTAGCTCGACTGGTAATCTTTGGAAGCAAATATCCTTTGAAGAGTGTAACTCTCCTTGAAAGTGATGTACAGGTTTCAGTGGTTTCTGTATCAGGTGCTGGCTCTCCATACATACCCAACTAAAGTGTTTTGACCTATACAAGTAGAATCAGAGGTCTCCCTGAACATCAAAGTTACGGAGAGTGCATCCATATTATAAAGCATGGGGTCAGAAAAAAGGTAGGAAGACAAAACTGCCCAGTTCTACGGACAGTATAGGCCCGGGCTCTGCAATCTGTGGCTCTCCAGTTGTCATGTACTGTAACGCCCATGATTCCTCACCATTGACTATGCTGGCAAAGGATGAAGGGTTTTGTAGTCCAAAACATCTGGAGAGCCAAAGGGTGCAGACCCCTGGTAGACTTACAAGTACGTTAGAGTTGGGGTGTAACCTGTGAAGAATGCGCTGATCTCCTAATCTATATGTGTGTCATTTGCATCAGTATCAGCGTTGGGAGGTACCCTTAACCCTCCCAGAACTTCTCAAGAAAATGTAGGGTTAAATGCTGACAAACAACGCTATGACAAAGGTCATTAGTGTCCTTGAATATCTTTCAAAATTATATGCCTTCAAACACTGTAATTGTGCAGTCCAGTTTTAATAGTGAAATCTATCACAGCCGACACGCGTTTCGACCTGGGGTCGTCCTCAAGGCAACTTCTTACGTCAATCTGTTTCCCTATTATTAGCATTTGCTGGAATTCTTCCAGTAATGATTTCAATTTTCTGCCAATTCTTTTTACATTGCATCTGCATTCAAGTCTATTAGTGATGGAAAAGTCTTATTGCGCCCCATAGGGTATAGGTATATATTAAGTCTGATGTAGCCATTGTCTAGTATCTCAAAAAAGTTCGTCCTGCCTTAAATTTTGATGGTCCCAATACCTAAAGTCTCCTTATCATAATCCTCGGGCTGAATCCCGCGTGGTCGCTAGTCCATTCGGATTGCACAATTGCAGTGTTTGAAGGCATATCATATTGAAAGATATTCAAGGACACTAATGACCTTTGTCATAGCGCAGTTTGTCAGCATTTAACCCTACATTTCCCTGGTAGACTTATCTTGCCAGCAGAAGTTACCACCACCATGAAGAAAGCAGTTTTCCAAGCGAGGAAGGAGATATCACTAGATTTCATGAGTTCAAACGCCCTATGTGCGGCTTACTTGGCAATGCATTTAATACAGCATTTAAATGCCACACAGGATAGCATTTCCTGTTGGAGGATAGAGACAAAGCACACCATAAAAATATTTTCTGGCAACCTTTTCCTCAGGAAATCAAATTGGGCCTTTGAATTTAGTGCTCCAAGGTAGGCTCTGTAGGAATACATTAGAATACCTGAATGGACTTCAGAAAAGGTAAGTGATGAAACAATTGACAGGGTGCGCCCATATATCTTTCCATGGGCCGAGCAGAACTAAGACCATTTGTTGTTATACTAAATCCAGTGAAGGGTTTCCTGAATGCCCTAATGTTAGTCAGATTATATTCATACATAATAGGGAGGCAGTAGCTCAAACAATGAGAAGCCAGACTCAAACTTGATAGTTAAGTTTAAGTGAGAAATATCGCATCACTCCCTTTCCTTGATAGGATCCAGTCAGATGCCTTTGCTTGTTCCATGGTTATAGACTGCAGCAGGTGCAGAGACACATGAAGAAGCACCACCCCTTTAAAGATGACAGACCTCTGCCAAGCTAAGCCAAGCCACCAAACAGCATTAGTGGAAAACTCAGTGTCTTAAACAGGTCTTACTCCCATTTCACAAATGCAAATGTTGTCATCCCTAAGTTACAGATACACTTAGCGTGGATGCATTCTGCTCAGCTTGTCTAGATGTATAATGAATTTGTACTCTAGATATGGTCTTTGCGATTGCCCGACTAACATTAAATTTGCAGACAGCCCAGAGCCTTGAGAGGATGCAGCCCTGATTGTTAATCTGAAACATGACCTTCGTGTTGACTGTGTCAAGCAAAACTATTTCTACCAAAGGAAGATGAGTGCTCTGGGTCCAAGAAGTGTGCCTCATGCTCTAGAGTACTAATACATTAGCACAAACCTATGAAAACAGCATATGGCTAGAACTGCACTTCTCAGAAGGCAGATGTGGTGTGCTGGTGTGCAACAGTGTGCTGGCTCAAGCCACATAATACAACCAGGCTGGCCCCAATAGATGAAATGTCAGTGCTTGCTCCCTTTGCATGACAGAACTTTTTGTGCTTGTGGAAAACCATGGCAGTGCAGCCCGCCAGTGTGGGGGCAGCACGAAGGCATGCAGGGCCTGAGGGTGGAGATTTTAGAGGGTGCTTTCAGTCCAAGCATCATGGCCATGGGATCAAGACGTGCCGCAGATGGAAAAGTCCACCCTTGCAGTGGGCCCTTCTTAGGCCATATTATAGTTTGGCTTTCTTCCTGCCTTCTCAGGTCACGAAACACCTTACAAAGTTATGCACTTGCCCAGGAAAGCTGCAGATTTTGTGGGCTAGTGAGCCTTTTTGTGTGTGGGGCCCAAGAATGCAGATGGGACTGTCTAGTCCCAGTCCACATCCCTGGCGCTAGACAGTCTGCTTCTCTGGTGGATGTGAAACCAGTAGTTGTCCCCGATTGGACAACTACTGGCTGTTTGAATGGTGCAGATTCTTACCATTGGCGAGCTTGGGCTTACTTCCAGCTTGTATCTTGGATAAAAGGATGTCCTCTCCAGCTATTCTTCAAATGTATGTTGGAGCCAAGAATCCCTCGAAGAGCAGACTGCTGAAGATCCGAAGACGACTCCAAGTGGCCCAGCATCCCTTACCTTGTCTGGTCCGATGAAGCCCTGCTCCTCTACCTGATCTCTGAAGACCTTGAGCAGTGCTTCAGTCCTTTGATAAGTGGGACCAACTAGTCACAGCAGCTTCTCAAAGATCCATCCCTTAAAAGCCTTCTCATGTGACCATGGACTGCCCGGTGGAGTGACTAGATCTCTCATGGGCTACCTCGTCAGAAGCATCGCGGTTCCGTGATCGTGACTGGAACTTTGGTGGTCACCAGCTTGTGCCACAAGTCACCTTCTCCCCGAATCCCAGCTGCCCACCTTCAAGGGAACCTGTTCTGGACCAGCTGCTGTGACCGTGACTGGAAGGACGCCGGTCATCGCCTGCAAACGGCGATTGCCGCTGGAACTCACTTCCCCCATTCAGTGAAGTGTTCAAAGGAGGCCTGCGTTATTGGATTCAGCATTCCTTCACTGACAGGGGTTGCATCTTGCATTATCAGCCGACCAGAAGAATTCTCGAAATCGCAACTCCGGGGAACCTCTTACTTGAACCAACGGCAGAAGATCAATCGCCCAGCGACCCCCATACGAACCCCAAAGACATCTGGAAAAATCAGTGTCCGGGGGAGCAAGTAAGCATCAGTGTGCGGATGCAGGTGATTTGACCGAATCCATGTTTTCGAAAGAGTGAAGTCTCTGAATAGATATATTTATTTTATTGCAGGGGAGACACCCTGCAGTCTCCTCCTTCCTCCTACCTTTATTAATATCCCTAACCCCACCCCCACATATATTTTTTAAGCTTTTTTTACGTAGAAGAATTAAAAAACAATTTGGTCAGTTCTTCCTTGAAAACATTAGATTTGGTCACTTGTACGGTTTCGTCCGTGTGCCTGTACCCCCAGTCTTCCATAGGATAACATTGGAAACAAGTCTGTTTGCCTCGTGTCTCCCCTACACTCACCTTTTGTCGTCAACCCTCGATTGGGTATCCTGTCCCTGGGTTAGCCTTGGGTCTGGAAGAGAGGAGAACACTTACATTTTCTCTGGTAAATTGTTGAGTAACTAACTAGTTTTAATCTAATCACCACCACAAGTCCATTGCATCCTTTCCCAAAAGAACTCATACTGATAAGACACATTAAAGATGTGGTCTTAAGGTTTGGACTTCTCAAGTTAGGATAGTGTCTTGTAATTGGTTCCCATCATTTACTACATCTAATTAACTTACCTAAATTGTTTGATTAAGTTATCTGAGGTCTAGTGAACCTAATGATGACTTTACATATGTGTATTATAGAGTGTTGTGCGATAATATTACCTGTCAGATTCATTTTCCAGGGTGTTCATAAGGCCTAAAATAAATAACTATTTTTCAAACTGATTGTCTAAATTGAATTATTGTGTGTGTGTGCTGTCTTTAAAAGCAATATTGTGCCAGCCTGAAGAGCGAAGGACCCACGCGAATATTAATCTTTGAGGGCTTTGCTCCTGTGTGCTGAGCTTGAGGTGTTGGGGGCCCAAGAACAAACGGCACCGGCGATGTGAGGGTTTCGCTTCTTTTACAACTCGTAGTCCAAAAGAGGGAACCATCAATACCCAAATGTCCTTCTTATCGATTCAGAGATAGAGAAATCACCCTAAAGCAAGCTTCATTTGAAACTGAACAGGGAATAGTTGGCTGGCAGAACGCAAGGTCTGTGAAGCTACTACGGCATCTGCGAGGGTCCTGTTAAACAGAAAGAAAATCTAAAAATAAGATTGAGGAAAAAAGTCCAACCACCCACTATGTGCTTGAATAGTTTAGGGACATGGGTGAAAACATCCTTTCTTCCCTTCTAGATATCCCTTAAAAACCTTTCATCAGGAAAATCAAGGGTGTGTAAAGTTTAAGGCTGTTCTGGCAGAAATGTCCTTAATTGAGCACGTGGAAGCGGTGATGCATGGCAGCTCGAATGATGGTGGGGGAGAACATTGAATACTTGACCTACAAGAAGGTCACCCATTGATACCGTTTTCTTATTCCATCCAAATTATGGTTTAGCTTATTGTTTGTTTGTTTGTTTGTTTATTAATTTGTAGGGTGCACCAAACCCTTAGGTAACTGGGCGCACAGCATACAAAGAAAACTTAAAGCTTATTTACAGGTAAAGACAGGTAATGGTAAAATACATACATACATTAATAGTAGAGTCAAGATACAATGCAATGGGGGGAACTGATTCAGGGAGCAATCTGTCACCAGATACTGTAATGATGCAAAAATTTAGTCATGGTGGTCGTTGGATCATTGAATATAGTTTTTGTAAACATGTTTTAATTTATATATTTACTTATATAGTGCTCAGTTGTGGGCTCTCCTGTGTGGTTTATTAAAAAATAAAAAAAATATTTTAATCAGGAGAGCGTACCTCTTCTTGGTAGCTGGCTCTGTACGCTCTCTCCAAGTCCTGATCCAAGAAATTCAGGCTAAGCCGGTTGATGGGAGGCTTGAAGAAATAATCATTCATCATCCTGCAGGCACAAAAGAAGAGCACAATAGGTTAGTGGATACGAAGAAATAAACTACACACACACAACTTATGAAACTTTATAGTCAGACACCAGCTTCTACAAAGCCCTGTGCTCCACCCCCGCACCAGCACACACACCTTTAAGATTTACCACCTTGAATGTCCCTAAGATTTTGGCAAAAGGTCATTCATTTCATATTACATGGAAGCATATCAACCATCACTGAGACATGGGCCCATATGGCAGCCATTTTGCACCATTGCAGTGCACTTTGTGGGCCAGTGCAAACATTGCTGTTAAACAATACATGCATGCACTGGCACAAGCATTGCACTGTGATGGTGCAAACATTCTGTAGTATGGCCATGGTAGAAACAGAACATTAACAAAAACGCACACAAATGCATACCCAGTGATGACAAAGGCTTGAGGGATCTAACATCACCGTTTATTCGACAGTCAACCATTGTTTGAGGCCCAGTGCATGGTGTCATTTAACATTAGTGCCAGTTCTTTCAGATATGGGGGTGCGCAAGGGAGCGGGGTTAGATGTACGGAGAACGCCCTTTATATAGGTGTTTTCCAATTGTCTGTGTCTAATGTTTTGTGGATTGATTCATCCCTCTTCTTATTTGAGCTGAGAACAACTTATCTCTACTTTTCATTACATACAAAGACATAATATGAAAAACACAATGGATTTGTATTAATGAACTTCTATTTAAATACTTTGCTACAGCCTTGGTCAGGATTCTTAATGTCATCGATGACCTTACTTTTCCATGTCATCAAAGTAATTGTTTCCAAACAGTTCTCACATCTTTCCGTGTTTCTTTCAAATGGAACCATAGCCTCAACATTCTTCTTCTCTGCAGTCTTCACATTTTAGCCCCAACCGGTGTACTTAGCCGTTTAATACCATCTGTTTTACTTTCTCCTTGATCCAGAGCTGCTAATGCAGGCGTTCACTTCTTGGCACTCACAACAATGGATAGCTCTCCGCCTTGGAAGCTTCGCCTCTGGCTGAAGACTTTATTCATGCTTTTCGGTTATCAAATATCCAAGTCTTTTCTCTACGGCTACTGGTTCCCATATATCCCAAAACGAATCACCTTTTTTCCAATTTTCAAAACAACTCTTTTTTAAGAACCTCTCAGGATTCAAGCGTTTTGACGTCTTCAAACCTCTCAAGTTCAAATGTTCTTGGAGTTTTAGCCGCTCTCAGACCCAAACGTCCTTATTTATTTAATTGTATTTGTCGGTAGCGCCCAAACCTGGAGGTATCACGGCGCTAGGACAGCGGTACAAGGGTTATATAAGATGGTTTGAAACAAAAGGTCATAGCATTCTTCCATAAATATAGACAGGCAGGTACAACATAGATAGGCAGGCATTAGGGTTACACATATGTGTTAAACAGTGAGGCTTTGACTTTCTTTCGGAAGAGCGGGTAGGCAGGTTCATTTGGGATATGCTGTGGGAGAGCTTTCCAGAGCAGGGAGCGATGGTGGTGAAGCAAGAGCCCCTCGCTCTCTTTCTGGCATTTCTGGATGAGAACAAGGCTGATGTGTATGTTAATGTTAAAGGACATTGATACCGCGCACTATCACCACGAGAGTGGTCCCCTGGCGCTCTGGCGGCTCTGAAAGAGGGAGGGGTGGTTAGTGGGAGCAAGCTGGTAAAGTGCAAGAGAGCAGTGATGTGCAGTTGGCAGCCTCAGCCCAGTGGGTCCATTGGCTGGGCCTGGGGTGTTTGCGGCCGGTAGTCGTTGTGTACTGTTGTGCGAGTCTATGTGTGTTTTTTGTTTTGTTGTTGCAAAGTAGTGAAGTTTGTGCGGTTTGCTGTGTTATAGGTTTGTGGTTGTGTTAGGTTTGGAGTATGAGCGATGTATGCAGAGGGGGAAATTGTTAGTGCAATTGGTTAGTTGGCATCTTTATACTAACTTTGAGGAGCTGGGGTTCTGTAATCTCCCAATCTCCCAAGGTGGGGTTCAGGAGCACTCCTGCGCCCTTGTCCTGATCTGGGTTTGACCGGCCTTTGAGGTCCCTTTGTTTGTGTTTTTTTTTGCTCCCTCCTCCCCCAGCCTCCCATGGAGCCCTACCTGTTTTCACTCCTCACTTACATGGCTAGTGCATCTGCCAAGTGTCCCCAGCTCCGGTAGTGTGGTGAATGCCAATATCCTGAACAATTCCACAACAGTGGTGCCTGGTGGCGACTGAGGGGTGAGTGCGGGTGTTGGGTGGGACTAGGGTGAGTTGTTGACTCTGTCTTCATGGGTGTCGCCTGTGTACCACTCTGCCCGGCGTCCTTGGTCCAGGTGCCGTGGAAGCTCCTCCTCATAGCGAGTTGTCCACAGTCGATTCTGGGAGTTGTCCGTGTCCACTTCTGTTTAGTCATCCCTTTCCTTTCGGTTTTCTTTTGGAGTCTGTGGTGTCGAAGAGCCAGGTTTTTAGTAATTTCCTAAATTTTAGGTGATTTTTGGTGTTTCTTATTTCTTTCGGGATGTTGTTCCAGGTTTTTGCGGCTAAGTGGTAGAAGGAGGTGCCTCCAAGTTTTTTCAACAAGGGGTCCCCCCGTGTTGTTCCCTTGTGCCCCCCCACACAGGAGTTTGTCTTGCTACATTCTGGTTTCACCATCAACATCTTGTGGCCAATGATGGATTTTACTTTATGGACTTCATTGATTCACGGTGCGTCACCCTTTCTCAACTCTCATGCTGGACTTCCTTTGAATCTTGTACTCATGGTGACCCTTAATCATGTTGTTCCCATCTTCATCTTGTATCCAGGCTTGCAACATTATGTGTTACTACTGACTTCTGCAATTGTATTCGCTCTCCCCTCTTGCTTCTCCACTCTTTTTGACTGCTTACTCTCTGTTCTCTCCTCCTCTTCCTTTCTCACTTTTCCTATCTCCTCACCTCCTCCCCTTACTTTCTTCTCTGCACTTACTCTATCAGAATTGTCCCTGGACCTAGTATGATAGCAACCTCGTCTGTCGCTCCCCCATCCCCTTGCTGTCCCCTCCCCCCCTCTAGCACTATCTGAAACGTTGTCAGGCCTAGTATGATAGTCGCTTATTTTGTTCTTCCCCTCCCTTTCTGCACCCTTCTCCCTCACCTTTTGTTTTTCTCCGGCTCTACCAGAAATGTCGTCAGGCCTAGTACGGTAGTCGCCTGTCTGTTTCCATTTCCTTCCCACTCTTCCCCTCCCTTCCTTATCTATGTCTTAGCTCTTGCACTATCTGAAATGTCGTCAGGCTGAGTACGATGGTTAATTTCACATCCTTACTGTTCATGGCCTGTAAGAATGTCATTGTATTTTCCCTTGTTCCCTCCCTTGTCTTGAAGCGCTTTGAAACACTTTGTGTATAGGTGCTATATATATAAACAATGATATCATATCATATGGTTTTGGTTCCAGGCAGATTTTGTTACTTGACCTGAGGAGTCTTATTGGCTTGTAGATTGTTATTTTCTTTTGTAGAAATTCTGCTCCTTGTCCACTGATTGCTCTGTGCGTTATGCACATCGTTTTGAAGGTGATGCAATGTTTTACTGGGAGCCAGTGTTGTGTTTTTAGGGCAGGAGTGATGTGTTCTCATCTCAATAGTTTGAGGAGTAGTCTGGCTGCTGTATTTTGGATCCGTTGTAGTTTCTTCAGGAGGTATTCTGGTATTCCGAGGTAGAGGCTGCTTGCATAGTCGATTTTTGACATGATGAGGGCAACGATAGTGAGTGTTTTGTGCCCGAAGGAGAGGAAAGGTAGGATTCTTCTTGCCGTGTGAAGGAGGAAAAAGCATTTCTTGACTGTTGCAGTTACTTGTGGCTCTAAGGTTAGGGTGTTGTCCATCAGGACTCCCTGATTTTTTATTACCTTAGATGGTGGCCACGGGATGGCGGTTTTGTTCTTTTGGTCTTTGGATATGATCATGATTTCTGTCTTTCCTGGGTTGATTTTCAGGTTGTTGGCAGTCATCCAGTTGCCAAGAGTTTACAATATTTTTGTTTAGTGCCCTAAATACAAGGGGCACCCGCCTGTTCACATCCACCCCTCTCACTCGATATTCATATATTTTCCACAGGATCCCCAACTAGTCGCAATAGAATACTGCCGAAACGTGATGAAGACAGGGAATTAAATCAAACTCATATATCCCTGATCCTTTGGAACTTATATTCCGGTTCCAACTATCAAACCTCACGTTGGTAAGGATAAAAAAGATATCTTGTATCAAAGACCACGCAGCATTAATTGCTTGAAATTAACAATTGCAAAAAGGGACTACCATTGAACAGAATCCACAGTTTGGGCAATGATATTGTCTATATATCGAACCAGTATCATGCATATGTCCTTTTAGCACTCTACTTTATGATTTAGTCATTTTAGTGAAACGAAATGAACTAAACCCAATCTTCTTTGTGTTTCTTGTTTTTGTTCTGTGAATATAATTGTGTTAAAATACCTTTGTATACTGTAATCTTTCCCCAAAAAAACGTTGTCTTCTCAATGTACCATGTGGATGTACTTATATTTTGTTCTACCCTTGGTTGAGATTATAACCTTGTTGATTTCCGGTTATGTGTTGTGTTTTTTCTAAAAATATATGATTTTGACCTTCTTCTAGGAAGTAGGAAGTGATTGTCTTTTGTTCTTCCTAAATTATATTGGTTATCTATTACCTATTTCTCAAACACTGGAAACATCACTGTAATATTTGTCCTTTGAAACATAGAGCAACTTCACTACTTGGGTGGACACATGAGAACAGCGGTTGACCTCACCTCAGGATTTCCCCAATTCGGAAACCTCGTAAAAATAATAATTAACTTTTAAAGGAAAAAATATGAAAATAAATAGTAGCAAGGGTACATTCTTCTGTTTAGATGTTCAGTCATCCAGTTGAAGACTTCTTTTAGACATCCCATTAGTGTTGAATGATCTGCTTGGGTGTCTTTGATTTTGTAGATGATTTGAGTATCATCTGCGTAGTTGTAGCACGTAATGTTGTACTTTTTGAAGATTCTAATAACCAGAGTCTGGTAGATGTTGAAGTACAGCGGTGATAGTGAGGATCCTTATGGCACGCCACAGTCGTTAACTCTTGGAGTGGATTTGAAGGGTTTAATCCAAGTGGGTTCTGTTCTGTCTGCTAGGAATGACTTAGTGCAGAACAATGCTGTGTCTGTTTTGCCCATGTCTTCTAGTCTTTTGGTTAGGGTGTCATGGCTAACTGTGTCAAAGGCTGCGGAAAGGTCGAATAGAATGAGGGTTGAGGTTGTGTCTGAGTCTACGATAGTTTTTAGGTCGTCCCAGATGGATAGTAGCGCTGTTTCTGTTCCTCTAGCGCGTCTGAAGCCGACTTGCGCTTGGTCTAGCAGGTGGTGTTTTTCTACATATTCTTGGGTTAGTTTGTATACAAAGTTTTCATGAGTTTTGCCGGGTAGGGGATGTTTGATATCGGTCTGTAGTTGGAGAGGTTTTCTACGTCGCCACTTGTGTTTTTCATAAGAGGTTTTATATATGCTGATTTGAAAGTCCTCGCTACAGTTCCTGTTGCTAGTGATAGTTTCAGGGTCCGACCTGGTCAGGTGTCTACTCGTCCTGCTTCTAGAAGAAATAAACAACAGAACGTGAAACAACACTCTCTCCATACCCGAATCCATAAGATCAATGGAAACGGGTTGCCATGGCGACTTTGGCGTCCATTGCGTCCTCCGCATTACGGACGGCGTTAGTGGCGTGATTTCCATGGTAACCTATTTAAACACTTCCGGGTTGTTATTCTTCGCTTCTCATTTTGTAATCAGCCGTGACTACGTCTTGTGTGTACCTTGTATCCTTTGTGCTTATTGCCATGCCTTGTTCTTTCCCACTTCCTTGGTATCCTTGTGACCCGGACTGCTTACTGAGTTCCTTTGCCTGCTGAATTGGATTTGTTTGTTTCCAATTGTGCCGAACCTGGAATGCTTCCTTACAGTCCCTTGCCTGTTGATTTGGAGTTGTTTGCCTTCACATGTGCCGATCCCGGAACGCTGACTTACAATCCTCTGCCTGCTGATTTGGACTTGTCGCCTCCACTTGTTCCGAACCCGGAAGAACAAGTTACTTTCTTACCTGGTAACGTTCTTTCGATGGGATGGTCGACGTATTCCATATCTATGACATGTAATCACCACAGCGGTGCTGCTTCGGAAACTTTTTTCGGCGTCTGCGTCCTGCGTCGATGCGCCGTCGTCGAGGGCCTCCTCCGACGTCCAAAGTCATCCGATGTGATAAGTAGGACGCACGACGCCCGTAGCCTCAGTTGTAGTTTTTTCCCCCAGAACGTGTGACACTAGTCAACTGCCAGTCAGACACAAAGCCTTGCGGAACGTAAGCTGCAATCGCAAAAGAAATTCTGCCGCGGGGAAGGCAGGGCGGGAGCGATATGGAATACGTCGTCGGACCATCCCATCGAAAGAACGTTACCAGGTAAGAAAGTAACTTGTTCTTCGAGGGGATTGGGTCCTCCGACGTATTCCATATCTATGACAGACTCCCAAAGCAGTACCAGAGCAAGGAGGAGGGAAAGAATTTAGAATCAAAATTTAGAATAGCTAATCAAATAGCAGAGCAAAGGACCGCCTTGCCAAAGGCCAGATCCTGTGCTCGGATGGAATCGAGGGAATAGTGACGTACAAATGTATGTACTGAAGCCCAGGTGGCTGCATCACAGATGTTGCGAATAGGAACACCCCTCTGCAGGGCAGTAGACGCAGCCATACCCCTGGTAGAATGGGCCCGCAAGCCAGCCGGTGGGTCCTTACCCGCCAAGCGGTAGCACTCCGAGATGGCCAAAATAATCCAGCGAGACAAAGTCTGTTTCGTCACAGCTTGCCCCAAACGCTTTCCAGCGTAACCAATAAAGAGTTGATCGTCCACTCTGACCCGGGACATGCGTGAAACATAAAAGCTTAAAGCTCTCCTAGGATCAAGCCTATGGAGCCTCTCCTCTTCCTTACCAGGATGCGGAGGAGGATAGAATGCCGGAAGAACAACCTTCTGGGCCAAATGAAATTCCGACACTACCTTCGGAAGAAAAGAAGGACGAACTCTAAGGACAACCCTGTCCCAGTGAAGGGTGGCTTAACTGAAAGTGCCTGTAACTCACTCACTCTGCGAGCGGAAGTAACCGCAACTAAAAACACAGTTTTCAGAGTTAACAGCCTCAAAGGGCAAGAATGTAAAGGCTCAAACGGAGCACCCATAAGAAACTTAAGAACAAGGTTTAAATCCCAACCAGGCACCAGGAAAGGTGACGGAGGGAACACATTAGTGAGCCCTTTCAGAAACTGTGAAATTAAAGGGATTTTAAAGTAAGAACACTCTTCAGACGAGCGCTTAAAGATGGACAGCGCCGCCAGGTAACCTTTAATGGTACCCACTTGCAAGCCCCTGTGGGCCAAAGAAAGTAAAAAGGACAGAACCATGGGGATGTCACATGCAAAAGGATCCACATTCTGAACTCTGCACCAGTCGCAGAACTTACGCCAACGGCAACGGTACAGAGACTTTGTTGCTGGCCTTCGGGCCGAAAGCAACACCTCCATCACGTCTTCAGGGAGGTCCCAATCCCTATACCTCAACCTTTCAGAAGTCAAGCGTGAAGGTTGAGGGATCTGACCTCTGGATGGAGAACCTGACCCCCCTCCCGTGAGAGCAGATTGTCTCGGTAGGGAAGACGACGCGGAGGGCAGATGGACAAGTCGAGAAGGTCCGGGTACCACGTCCTCCGAGCCCACGCCGGAGCAATGAGGATCATCCGGGAACCGAACTTCTGTAACCTCCGCAGCACTTGCGGGATGACGGGGACTGGAGGAAACGCGTACAGCAGCGGGAATGACAACTCCACCACGAACGCGTCTCCTAAGGCTCCTTTTGGAGGAAATTCCCGCGAGCAAAACCTTTCGCACTTCTGGTTGACACTGGAGGCGAAGAGATCCACTTGAGGGGTCCCCCAAAGGGCGAAGATCTCCAGGAGAATCTCCTGAGCCAACTCCCACTGGTGAGAGATCGTCTGTCACGTTTTCGTCACCGGCCAGATGAACTGCCGAGATCGAAACTTCCTGCTGGATGGCCCAGAACTCAAGCTGCATCGCCTCCCTGCACAGAGGAAGTGACCCTGCCACCCCCTTTTTGTTGAGGTAGTGCATGGCCACTGTGTTGTCCGTCAGGATCAGGACACTCTTTCCTCGCACAGTCGGCAGAAAAGCCTTCAGGGCTAGCCTGACGGCCCTCAGCTCCAACAGATTGATATGGAGTCTGGACTCCGTCGGAGACCAACGACCGCTGACTGTCAGCCCGTTGGCATGAGCTCCCCAACCCGTGAGGGATGCATCCATCACGATCGTCACCTCCGGCCAGGGAAGCCAAAATGGAGCCCCCTTCATCAAGTTGCCTTTGACGGCCCACCACAGAAGGTCCCGGGCGACCGAGGGCGGCACCTGAACCGGGTCCGACATCCTGCCGGAGGACTGCGACCATTGCGTCTTGAGCGCCCACTGCAAAGATCTCATCCGCAACCTGGCCTCTGGCACCAGAAGAATGCAGGATGCCATGAGGCCGAGCAACCTCAAGAACTCGAACGCTGGGAGCGTCTGGGCATGCTGAAACTTGTGCACCATCTGCTGAATGTGAAGAGCCCTCACCTGGGGAGGAAAACACTGCCCCAGGGAAGTGTCGAGCACTGCTCCGATGTACTGGAGCCGCTGTGTTGGCGTCAAATGGGACTTCTTTAAATTGAGGGAGAAGCCCAGCCTGTGAAGGGAGTGGCAGGTGACGGACAGATGATCCAGGACTTGCTCGGGAGAGCTCCCCCTGATCAACCAATCGTCCAGGTAGGGGTAGACGTGAATCCCCCCTTGCCTGAGATGCGCTGCCACCACCACCATGAGCTTGGTGAAAACCCTCGGGGCGGAGGTCAATCCGAACGGCAGGGCCCGAAACTGAAAGTGCGAGTCGCCAACCGCGAACCTCAGGTACTTCTTGTGCTTGGGATGGATCGGCACATCCTTGAGGTCGAGTGACACCAACCAGTCCTGAAGCTGAAGGGCCTGGAGGACTTGAGAGAGAGTAACCATCTTGAACTTGTCCTTCCTGTGGAGTTTGTTCAAACCGCGCAAGTCCATGATGGGTCTCAATCCCCCGTCTTTCTTTGAAATCAAAAAAGAAGGGGAATACCATCCCTTGTTCCTCTCCGCTACAGGCACCAGTTCTATGGCGCCTTTCTCCAGCAGGGCTTGAATTTCCTGCGCAAGGAGCGGATCCGGACTCTGCAAAGAGAGGTTCCCCGGTGGATTGTCGCGAGGCCTGTGCCGAAAGGGAAGACAGTAGCCGTGGGTTATGATCTCCAGAACCCACACATCTGAAGTAATGGCTTGCCACTCTACAAGATGCTGCGCCAGCCTTCCTCCAACCGGCGAACCATGGGACATGGCCTCATGACTGAATGGGAGCGGCTGCGGCGTTACCTGAGGGCAAAGAGGCAACTGCCCGAGCGGCCTTGGCACCACGGGTACCCTGTCGTCCACCTCTGGTACCCCTGCGTTGGCCTCTTTGACTGCCAGCTCCTCTCGCTTTACTGAAGGAGTAATAACGAAAGGAACCACCCCTCCACTGCTGTCCCCTAGGACGAAAAGGCAGAGGTTGGCGAACTGCAGCGCCCAACGACTTCGCTGCAGCTTTTGAGGTCTGCAACCTCTCAAGGCTCTCGTCAGCCTTGCTGCCAAAAAGGTGTTCACCGTCAAAGGGCATGTTGAGGAGCCGGGACTGCACATCAGGAGCAAACCCCGACTTCCGCAACCAGGCAAACCTGCGTATTACGGTGCTCGCCGCCATGGACCTACTGACGCATTCAGCTAAGTCCAAACCCGACTGAACGGACTCACACATGGCATCCTTACCATCCTGGACCATAGCAAGGAAACCATCCCGTTCGTCCCCTTCGGGAATATGTTCAGCCGCTAATGCAACACAGTTCCACAGAGCGTGTGTGAAACGAGACAAGGCACAAATGGAGTTGGCCGCCTGAAGCGCCATACCACCAGAAGAAAACACTTTCTTCGCCATATGGAACGGCAGTACCGGATCAGTTGGGGGACCAACATCAAGGATGTCCGTCAGATCATCCTGCACAAACTCCCCTGGGGGAGCAGACCATCCCAAGTACTCAGAAACCCTAGCCATAAGGCGCCGGTACGAGGAATCGGCATGAGAGCCAGGCTCAGGCCTACAAAATTCCACCTCCGGAGAGGTGTCCAGTCCACTGGCATCATGCAGTGACTGTCTCAAATCGTCAAACTGACTATGGCCCGAGACAATTTCATCTGGAACCCGACTAGGAACCAGGCCATCAGAATCCTCATCCGCCTCTGAAATATAGTGTGGCGAAAAGAAGGCACCCGAGAGTGCATGCTCTTAACCAGAGCCTTCCTAGGGGGTTCTCCCGTGCCACGGGGTACCTCCGACACGAAAGGCGTCGATGGCGTCAGAGCGAATCAGCGCCGGCGTCGAGAGGACCGGCATCGGCGCCGAGAGGATCGGCGTCAACGTCAGATGCAGCGCCTCCAGCATCGGCGGCGTCGACACAGCCCTCGAAGCCGGAGCCCCGAGCGTGTCCCTCGACGACCTGAGCGTCGACGGCTTCGACGACTTCCTCGGAGCCGGAGCCTCGAGAAAGCCTGTTGACGCCCTCGACGCCTCAGACGTCGATGTCTTCCTCGAAGACCTCACAGGTGCATGCGGTCTCGAACGCATCGAGGACCGGGACCTGGAACGGGTACGTCGAGAACGAGTCTCCTTGTCCGAACGGGACCTCTCCCGTGACTCGTGCCGACCACTCTTGCGAGCGGTGTCTCTCGACCTTCCACGACCGACCCCACTCGGGGGCGCGGACGGCTTAGTACCCTGCGACTCAAGAATCGCCAGCATTTTCTTCCCGAAGGAAGCCCATTCCTCCGGCGTCGCACGGCTGGTGGGGTAAGCGACGTGCCGGGCAGAGTCCTCCGAAGAGGACCTGGAAGACGACCGGTGTCGGCGCTTCCGAGAATGCCTCGAAGAGGCTGAGGAGTGGCGAGACCGACTCCTAGAAGGAGACCCACGAGACTTCCGACGATGACGCGGAGAGTCACCCCTCGAATCATCCGTCGAAAGCCCCGCAGACTTCGACTTCCTGGGCTTGGACACCCGACCTACCGACAACTTCTTCTTACGTTCGCGTAAGGCTTTGGACGTGAGCGACTGGCAGTCGATACAGTCATCCGTGTCGTGGGCCTCCCCGAGGCACCAGAGGCAGGCGTCGTGCGGGTCCGTCACCGACATCTTGGACCCACACTCCCCGCACTTCTTGAAACCCGGACGCGGGGTCGAAGACGAAGTAGAAGACATCTTCACACGAAGGATTTTCACAAAACGAACAGGTTCGAAGAACCGAGAAGAACAGAACTCCAAAGAGTCAAGGCGTTAACCGAGATTCACGAAGCAACACGTTCGCGGAAAAAACGGAACTGAGGCTACGGGCGTCGTGCGTCCTACTTATCACATCGGATGACGTTGGACGTCGGAGGAGGCCCTCGACGACGCCGCATCGACGCCATCGACGCAGGATGCAGACGCCGAAAAAAGTTTCCGAAGCAGCACAGCTGTGGTGATTACATGTCATAGATATGGAATACGTCGGAGGACCCAATCCCCTCGAACGCTTATTAACAATACCTTGCCTGCTGATTTGGATTTGTTTGTCTTCCCATGCACCAAACCCGGAACGCTTACTTACCATCCCTTGTCTACTGGATTGGATTCGTTTTCATCTCTTCAAGGAATACCTAGTATTGTCCTGAAACTTACCCGTCGCACCCTAGTGTACTCAGAGGAAAAGCGCTGAACTTGAGACTGCCATCCTGCGCTGGGTCGTTAGGCGTCCTCGTGCCGGCGGGATAGGATTGGGACTAGAGACTGCCTCATTCCGTTTTAGGCATCCTCGTGCCGTCGGTTCAGGTATTAGTACACTGGGTATTGGTTGGCATCACGTCTACGTCAGGACAAGTGGTAAGTCTCCCACTTCATTGCATTCTTCTGTTCTTACAATTCTTCTCTTCTAAAGCCTCACCTCCTGTCTTATATTTTCTTAGTCTACATCTTGACTCAGTCTTGCCCGATCTCTGTACCAGAACACCCTGGAATTCTTTCTCATCTGGTCAGTTGTTATTGACTGTTTTCTTCTTACCTACTGTATTGTTGATTGACTCTGAGGTCTATGTTGTTCATCTTGTTTCTCTGCAGAGCCTGGACGTTTGTGTGGTGTTCCTTATCTTTCAACTAATAGATCCCTCTGTACTTACCGTGTGTGTTCAGATGGTTACATTTGTAGAAAGAATTCTCCGGCTACACTACGGGTCCAAGTTTGGTTCCATCATTACGGATCCTGAGAATTCTGACATATCTGACAGATAGGTTCAGAAGGTTTCTGTAGTATTCTGCTGGTGTTCCTTGTGCAAGGATTGATTTGTAGATGTCCGAGGGACAGGGATTCATGGGTGATCCTGCTTTCTTGCTGTGTTTTACCAGCATTGCAAATGCCTCTGCTGATAATTCAGGAAAGTTTTTGAGTTTGTGCTGGGGTTCTGTGATAGGTTGGCTTGGGAGTATGTTGTGGTCGGTTGGTATGTTTTGTATGGTTTGTCGGATTTCATTGATTTTTTTCTTGAAGTGGTCTGCCAGGTCGTTGCATAGTTTCTCTGAGGGAGTTGGGGTGTGGTCGTAGCCTGGTGGGTTTCTCATTTCTTTAATGATGTTAAACATTTCTTTTTGTGTGTTGTGGCATTAGTGATTCTGAAATCATAATGCCTTCTCTTTGCCTTTTGAATTTCCTTCTTGTATGAGCGGATTTGTCTCTGGAACAGTGTTTTTTTGCCTGGGTTTTAATCTTTCTTCCATTCCAATTCCATCTTTTTGTTTTCCTTTTTCATGGTGCTTAATAGTGGAGTGAACCATTTTGCCGTTGCTCTTTTTTTTTTTAAGGGGTGAATGGTTTTTTTCGGGTGATCTTGTCGATTGCGTCTGCAATCCATTTGTGTAGTAGCCCCGCTTTTCCGTCTAGGTCAGCTAGCTCTAGTTCTGTAGTTTAGGGTTTGCTTAACTCCAGTTGTTCGAATAGGTTGCTTTCTGTGACGTGTTTCCAGTTTCTTTTTGTGGTGGTTGTGAGTTTAGGAGGTTGGGTGCAGACTTGAGTAGGCAGTGAGATCACAAATGAGATGATGAGATGGTCGCTCCACAGTATTTGTATCGGCGGTGCCGTGGTGATGAGTTTTTCCTTGGCGAAAATTGCATTGATGCTGTGTCCTGCCGAGTGTGTTACCCCTCTGACTAGTTGTCGTAGTTTCATGGTGGTGAGTTGTTCCATCAGTGAGTTTTGGGAGTTGGCGTGACTGTCTTCAAACCAGATGTTGAAGTCCCCCAGGATGATTAGGTGTTTGTGGTTGATGGCTATGTTGGTGATGGCTTTTACGAAGTTGTCGACGAAGGCTGCATCATATGATATGTCGGTGGTCTGTACACCAGGATGAATGTGACGTTGGTTTTTGGGCTTGCTGTTAGGTGTATTACCATGGTTTCGCAGTTCAGGATGTTTTTATTTTCAGGTGTCCTTTGAATACAATTGCGGCGCCTCCTCCTTTTTTGTTTTTCCTGATTATTTGAAGGCATTTGAAGTTGGTTAGAAGGCAGCTTTGGCGTGTGATTTTGTAGTTGTTGTCCAGCCTTGTTTCTGTGATGAACAGGATGTCAATGCCGTTGTCATCGAGTAGGTCGAAGATCTCTGTTGAGTGTTTTGACATGAATCATGCGTTTATGAGTTTGCTGTGGAGGTTGGGAGGTGTTGTTTGGTATGGGCTTTCTTGTTGAGTTCATCTTCTGGTTGGTGTTGGGGTCTCCTTCCTGGCCGATCTCTTTTTGAGGTGTAGGTTTTGGGGTGTCAGCGTTTTCGAAGAGTTCTTCTAGATTTTGTCTTGGGTTTTTGTTTTCATCGGGTTCGTCTTCCATGAGTTGTGGTTGTCAATAGGAAGTTCTTCTTGCTTTTGTGATGTAAGGTGTTATCGCATCGGTTGTGCGTTTGTTGTTTCTTGTGTTGTTCTTCCTTCTTCTGCGTGTTTGTGTTGGGTAGTTTGATGTTGCTGTTTCCACCGTTGGGTTGGTTTGCTCTGGTTACCAGTTGTCAGTTAGGTAAGGAGTTAAGTAGAGGGATTTGTCTCTTCTCTCAGTGTTGGTTCGATACTTGTTCCTTACTGCAGGGGTGCGTTCTGTTGTTGTGGTTCTTTGTTGCTGATCCAGAGTGTCTGTTCTTTCTTCTCTTTTTCTTTCCCTTGGAATGGGTCGTTTGCGCAGCATTGTAAGGCGTGGTTTTAGTTTTTTTGTTATTTTTTGTTATTTTTTAATTTTTTCTATGTCCGGTTGGTTCTGTTTTGGTCTGGTTGTCTTGTGGTGTAGTAGTGGGTGTGGAGGGCTGTCCGCTAATAGTTAGGGCTCTGTCTGTGGGTCGTATTCTGGCTGATGTTGCTGACTCGTTCAGTCGCTATTAGAAGAGTGGGGAGGTGAGGTGGTTAGGGGTTATATAATTGGGTGTTATTGGTGGGTCTCTTTAGTGTCCGTCTACCTACATGCGGTTCACTGTAGTGAATGGGCAGTGTGGGCTTAAGGAAGGTATCTACTCATTGAAGGGTGATCTGCAGTGGCAGAGTTAGGATTTATGCCTTATGAAAGCCTAGAAATTGAACCCCCACTAAACTTGAGAGACCGGTATAGTGTGGGAGAGGCTTATAAATGCAATCTAAATATCTCACGATATAATATGGCGACAGAACCATATTGGAGGAGCAGAGAATGTGGATGTTGTGTTTCTTGGTGATATGATTCGTGAGGTGGGGGGCAGTATTGTGTAGCAGCGGAAGGTGATAGTAAGAAATTTGAATTTAATATGTTCTTTGATGGGGAGCCAATGTATCTTCAGTCGGATTTGGGAGATATGATCTGACCGTTTCAAGCCCCAGACTGCTCTGAGTGCGTTGTTTTGTAGCAGTTGTAATTTATGTTTTTGGTTGACGTCCCTGCTAGGATGGCATTACAGTAATCTAGTTTACTAGCTATGATCGCTCTAGCTAGGGTGAGACAGTAGTTCTGGGTAAATCATTTTCTGGAGAGGTTGATAAGTTTGATGGAATAGGCCGCAGAAGAAGCAATTGCTTTGGCATGTTTCTCCATTTTTAGTTCTGCGTCTAGATAAACACCAAGTGTTTTGACATGGGTGGAGACAGGGATGGTGTTTCCGTCAATGCAGAAGGAGGTGAAGGCAGGGCTGAGGTGGTAGAGGCGATGATGGGAGCCGAGCTCAGTTATTTCGTTAGACAAAGATGATGGGTGGCCATCCATGCCTGAATGATGCTGAAGACGTGGTTAATGTTAGAAGCATCTAGCTAATGGTTACCAGTGTTTTTGAGTAGGACCTGCGTGTTTATCAGCAAGGTTGGTGTTAGGTATGTTGTGGCTGTCAAGAAGGTCGAAGAGGGGCTTTGTGTACATGTTGTACAGGGTGTGGGGGGAGGCAGGAGCCTTGTGGGACACCGTGGGAGACAGGAATGGGGTTAGCTGATTCAGAACCCACAAACACTCTAGTGGATCGTCCGGATAGGAATGATTGGATCCATAAAGATAGCTTCCGGTGCGAGGTTGAACGTCATGGTGAGGTGTTGGCAAAAGATTTCCTAATCCACCATATCAAAGGCTGCAGAGAGGTCTAGTAGGAGGAGGATTGCAAGCTCACTATTGTCTCTGATGTGGTCAAGCTGGATCTTAAGGTCAAGGAGGGCGGATTCTGTACTGTGTCTTGACCTGAAGCCTGACTGAAGGGTGCCTTGCAAGTTGTGGTTTTCAAGGTAGGATTGAAGTTGCAGGTATGCAGGGCGGATCAGGATTTTGAGGACATAGGGTACTATCGTGATCGGACGGTAGTTGGTGGGGATGCTAGGATCTAGGGTGGGTTTCTTCAGGAGAGACGTGACCCAAGCTTCTTTGATTGCAGTGGGGATTGAGTTGGATTTGAATGATACATTAATAAAGCTGGCTATGGTATGGGCCAAGGGTTCAGCACACATTTTGACAATGTGAGTTGGACAAGTGTCTCCAGCACAGTTGGAGGCTTTCAGGTGCTGGATGCTGGAAAGGACATCAGAGGGGGAAGACGGCAGTCAATTGGAACTGTGGAGCATTGGTAGCGGTCATGGCAGTTCTAGCCTGAGGGGTTATTGGCATGGGTGTTAGAAGGGATTTTTTTCAGAATAACTTTGTCCCTTAACTTCTGTGTTTTGGTGTTGAGGGCAGGCTGGATGAGAGAACACCATGCTTTATTTTGAGGAACGTTTTCAGAAGGGGGGGCGCTGGAGCTTTATAAGGATTTTAGAGAGCTCTTTGACGTTCAAGCTGGCTTCTGTGATTCTGGTGTTGAACACATTAGCTTTTGTAGCAATGATAGCTGTTTCGTAGGTATCAGCTGAGTGAGCGCTGGAAGGCACCTTTGTTGGAAGAGTTAGGGTTTTTTCTCTAGAGATGTTCAAGTGAGCGTTTCTTTTTTCGGAGGGAGGCTAGGTCATCACTGTACCAATTCTGGGGGTTACTTTTTTAATGGGAGGTGGTTTCGAGAGGAGAGTGTTTGTCAAATGCTGTGAGCAATGCGGTGTTGTATGATGCTAGGATGGCTTCTGGGGTGAAGTTGTCAGGGGCTGATTTGAGAGAGGCTAGGATGGAAGGGGTCAGTTGCTCAATTGTGAGCTTACAAGTGTGTCTGGCAGTAATACAGAGGGGATCCCCGGTTGTAAGGGTGATTTCAGTGGGAGTGGTGATGGTGAAACATATCAGAGAATGGTCTGCCCAGGGCACGGGAACAATGGAGGAAATTTGGAGTGTAGTGTTACAAGGGAGTATCCAATCAAGAATTCTTCCTTTTTCGTGGGTGGGCGATAGGACCAATTGGCTGAAATTCATCTCTTCGAGGGTAGCTGAGAGGGCAGAGGTCTTGTGGTCAATGGGGGTCTTTATAGCCTAAATGGAAATCTTCTAGTAGAATGAATTTAGTATTGGGCTTGAGGAGAGGGTTGATGAGGAGCGGGATGTCCGAGAGTTCCAGTGAGGGAGGGTTGGCGATAGAAGAGTAGTATCTTTAGCCCGTGTCGCATCTAGATAGAAATGTGAATGTTAGCATGTACCAGACTTAAATGAAACTGTGAATGTTACTAAGTACCACACTTAGATGGAATTCTTAACTTTAGCCTGCATCTCATTTATACAGGTGTAACAATGTTAGTTTGTGCCACACTTAGATGGAATTCTTAACTTTGGCCTACGTCCTATCTAGATAAGATTGTGAATGTTAGCATGTGCCACACTGAGATGGATTTACAAACTTTAGTGCGCGTCGCATCTAGATAGAAATGTGAATGTTAGCATGGGCCACACTTAGATGGAATTCTTAACTTTAGCCTGTGTCACATCTAGATAGGATCATGAATGTTAGCATGTGCCACACCTAGATGGAATTCTTAACTTTAGCCTGTGTCGCTTCTGGATAGAAATGTGAATGTTGGCATGTGCCAAACTTAGATGGAATTTTTAACTTTAGCCTGCATCACATCTAGATAGGATCATGAATATTAGCATGTGCCACACCTAGATGGAATTCTTAACTTTAGCCTGCGTCGCATCTAGATAGAAACGTGAATGTTAGCATGTACCACACGTAAATTAAACTGTGAATGTTACCAAGTACCACACTAAGATGAAGTTCTTAACTTTAGCCTGTGTCACATTTATACAGGTGTAACAATGTTAGCTTGTGCCACACTTAGATGGAATTCGTAACTTTGGCCCGCGTCGCATCTAGATAGAAATGTGAGTGTTAGCACGCACCACACTTAGATGGAGCTCTTAACTTTGGCCTGCGTCGCATCTAGATAGAGGTGTGAATGTAAGCGTGCGCCACACTCAAATGAAACAGTGAGTGTTGACAAGTGCCACACTTAGATGGAAACGTGATCACTAGCCTGCCTCACATCTAGATAGGATATTAAGGATTAGCAAGTGCCACACTCAGATGGAATAGTGAATGATAGCAAGCAGCACACCTATACATAATTCCAAAGGCAGCAATGCCAAATAACCAATCCACTAACAATTTCAACCCTCTGCATACACCTCTCAAACTCTAACCAAACACAACCACAAGCCTAAAACACAACAAGCCGCACAAACTTCACTACATTGCAACAACAAAACAAACCACACATAGACTTGCACAACAGCACACGACGACTACTGACCGTAAAACACCCCGAGCCCAGCCAACGGACTCACCGGTCTTAGGCTGCCAACAGCACATCACTGCTCTCTTGCACTTTTCCAGCTTATTCCCACAAACCCACCCCCCTCCCTTTTTTCAGAGCCGCCAGAGGACCACTCCGGTGATGATAGTGCGCTGTACAAATATCCTTTAACATTAACATTAACATGTTGATGGTGGTTTGGGGGGAGGATTCAAGCTTGACCAGTAGGAGTTTGTAGCCTGGGAGACATTGTAGGTGAGAGGCTCTAATGGGGAGGGTGGACTTGTGGATGATAGCAACTCCTACTCCAAGGCCGACTTGACGGTCCATTCGTAGGATGTAGTATCCAGTGGTTATGGCGAGAGAAATGATGGGTCCTGCTGCTTCATGTAGCCAGGTTTCAGGTAATGCTAGTAGGTCCAGGTTGTTGGGCAGTAGGAGGTCGTGGATATTGGATGTATGAGCGCAGATGGATTGAGCATTGACCAGAGCGCAAGCAAGGGAGTTGGGGGTGGAGGGGCTATGAGGTAATGGTGTACTGAGGGAGAGAGGAGGTGTAGTAGAGATGCAAGTGGGCTGGGGAGTAGGGCAGGGGGCTTTAGGGCTCATGGAGCAGTAGAGTATCATTTCTTGGAGGGGGGGGGGGAGTTAGGGAGTCTAGAGCAGTGTCTATGTGAATGGGCTGGCCTAGGCAGGGTGTACAGAGTTCATGTGTGGTGAGGTTGGTGTCTGGCAGGGAGTGGGGATTCTGGAGTCTGCAATAGGAATGTGGGGGGCAACAACAGCTATATCCATGGCAGTTTCAGCTGATACATTGGGGATAGGATGTTCATAAGTAAAATGAATCAGCGGTGGGGTTGGCGGGATAACATCCTGTATATAGGACACAACATAAGCATTGGTAGATTGGTTAGCAGTGACATTGTGGGGGGTGTAAATAGGTACATTAGATATATCATGTTCAGCAGTACATTGAATTACACTAGAATTGAAGAAATCAACAATAGGAGCAGTAGTCATGCGGTGTGACGGGCAGTTTGGCATACAGGCCATAGTGGCGTTTGTGAGGATGAGTAGCAAGAACCCGCGTCTCGTGGAGGGGGCAAACTCTTTTCCGCTTTCCAAAGTCCTTCTTTCTGAATGTCATCTGATGTAGACGTTTTGGAGCTTACCTTTTTAGGAGTTTACCATTCACGTATGACACTAACTCTTTGGAGAGTGTTGACATGCCCTTCCATGTCTACTTTTACTGGTGGTTCCTATAGAAGTTACTGATCATCTTAACATAACATGCATGACTACTGTACTGTACTCCCTGTGCATACTCCCCTCTCCTTCATACTACTCAGACTACCAGGAAGAGTACCATAGTGGAGACTGCTCAGCAATGTGCCTTGCTTACCTGTGCCTTGTTGACAGTAACTTTTCTGGATTGGCTCATGGCCATGTTTGTAACATGTTATTTTGATCTTTTGCTGTGATGATAAATAGGGTAACCTCCACCTTGGAATTAGGCAGCCCTGTCATGATGCCTGCCCGATTACTGCACGGCTTCCGCAGAACTGTATATTTATCCTACTTCTAAATGCTACTCTTCTCTGGGCAATGCAGCGAAAGTCATGGTTGAGATCTCGATTGTGCATGACTTTTAACACGCTGACCTCATTTTGATAGTAATCTTTCCGACCACCCTTTTATGAGAGCCTAGCAAGCCTACTTTGCAGTCCACCTGAATCGGCTATTGTTACCAGAGTCTCAGTCTCTTGTCCTGCTCCCAGAGTGAGGAGGTTAGGAATGGGTGAGAGGCTCATGGGGATCCTCTGTATACTGCCTCACTAAACTACACTGGGTCAGCACCAATGAGCAGGATGTTGTTCCATGGTCATCGGAATCCCTCTCACCTAGTTTACTGATACCTATCTTGTGAAGGAGAAGATTGTGGCTGATTCCACCAACCCAGTTCACACTTCCACTCACCTCACCTCATCAGGGCAGTGCTGGCAATGCTAAGTGGTGCTGTCACTGGGGAACTACATCCCCTACATTTCCATACACTCAACACTTATTTAGGTGCCCTGAGATCACTGGGGCAGGGTTTGAGCCTTCGTATTAGTCGATAGTCGTGTAGTAAAGGACTGCTGCTATGGGCTTTAGCCATTGTATTCCATTTGCTGACAGAACCAAGAATGCTCATCCTATATCAGCTATGTGCCTCTTACCATCCTGGTTTCATCCTATATGGGATTTCTTCATTTTTCCCCATTTTCAAAGAAACTTCTAAACTTGTGTGTTAACCCCTCCTGCATTCATGTTACCAATTATCTTTTCCTATGCACAACTTTTAATGCAGATTAAATACGGCCAGTGAATAAGGAGCTGCTACTGCCAAACTATGTACATAATGCAATCTGAACTAACCATATGGAAAAGGCAGGTAAAAGGTATGAAGCCTACATCCCTGCCCATCACCCCAGAAGGCTGGGATGGCAACTCACATTCTGTTTGACAGACAAGGCAGGCTCTAACAATGGGGTAGCATTTTGTAAATTATTCAGCACGATGAAACATGGAAGCTACATTCCTAAGAATACTGCATGCACTAGAAGTGACTGTTTCACCCTTTTATTGCTACAAACATATTTCCACAGTGATCACCACAATTGGCGTTCAATGCAAAGCGGACATGTATGTCATGTCGCTAGCAATTGATGGGTTAAAATGTGACGCGAAAAGCCCAGGGAAAAACAACTGAGTGGCCATAAAATGTGTTAAGTAACATGCGCAATAGGATACAAAAACCAGAGAAAATTATGACAAAAAGTACTCTGGTTGACTCAAGATGAGATGTGGCATTATGTGATCACAAACACATGCCACTTACTGAGAAATACAATACAAAGGTTCTAAGGTACTGAAGACAGCTCTCTAGTGTATGCATGTTAGAAATTGCTGATATAACAAAATCCCTATGAATCCCCTATAAATGCACTTTTGTCAAGTATCCAGCTTACTTTTAGACAAAGGACACTATCTATAACATGGGTTGCCCCCCACAAGCCAAGAGTCAAATTATAGTACACATTCCCAAGGAATGAATCATTTTCAGTCGATGCAATTGGAGCTTTGCAATTGGAAGACAGTCTTTGTTATACTCCCCCAAAGTTTTTGTAAGGTGAACCACATCAGGTCACAATCATAAAAAGATGTTTTGATAGAGTTGCCAGTAGACAGCCTGACCACCCCAACCAATGATCAGGAGGCTATTTGCTACGCTTAATAGGAATCCGCAATTACTTTTTCATTCTATTTTGATTTTACCTGTCTTCCTTAATCACGTCAACAAAGTGAGCATCAGTCTTTTCGCGGATGTTCTTGAAGCGCAACGGTAATAGAGCAGACTGGTCCATGCTCACTCCGCCCCACCGGCTCTTCTCCTGAAGCATCTCGCACAGGGATGTCTGACTATTGGTCAGCTTCTCCTCCTGGGGTGGGCTCAACAATCCGTTCTGGGCCTTTGGGTAGCGTGCAAGAACAATATGCTATGTCAAAAGGAAACAAAACCACAAACAGGTTACAAGACTAAAGTAAAAGATAGTAATTAAACCAATGAAGCTCATTTAACTTTGTTCGCAAAAACACTGGGCCTCATTAGAAGGTTGGAGGTAACCATGGCGCTTTTAGCGGCATGGTTGCCTCCATACCGCAATCCGGGTCCGGGTTCCTCGAATGAGGAATTACCGGGCCATCGCAACCTTGGCTGACCCGGTAATTCCCTGTCTGAGGAACCCGGACTCGGTCCATCCCCATTCCCATTCGAGCCCCCATAGGGCTCAATGGGAATGGGGATGTAGCTAACAACGGGCCCGTTAATGACGGGCCAGTTGTTAGCTCCCTGGTCCCCTCGCGGGACCCGGTAAGGACGCCTGGTTTTTCCAGGCGCCCATTGGGGGTCCCGCGAGGAGACCTCGTAATAGGGCAGAACGGGTTTATCGGCACCGGTGCCGGTAAACCCATTCCGCCAATCTTATAGTGAGGGCCACTGTCAGACAGCATGGCATTTTCAAACGTTAGCATATACAAGTAAACGCACAACATGAGAGGGATTGTCCAGTATCACAGACCGGAACGTATTGCATCACACATGAAATGAGGTCTACTGCAATGTTTATCCTGCACATTTCCCATTATTCATCAGATTGACTCGCCTCCCGGGGCAAACTATGCACGGAATAGAGCCCAAATGTATTTAGGCCAGCAGGTCGGGGTCACCATAGCGGCAAATGTTTCCACCCTCTCATTTGTGTACACCAAGTCCCTTAGCCATTCCACGCATGCTTGGGCAAATGCTGACTTCCAATGTTGGAGGATCCACTTCTTGGATATGATAAAAGCCAGGTTAAAGAACGTCTAGTAACCACTGCTACTTTGCCTATATTACCCAGCAAGTATTTCAATGGTGATATGACGGGAGCAATTTCAGTAATGTCATTCAAAATATCAGCCACCTTACGCCAGTATGCACTGATGGGCGGACATTCCCAAAACAAATGGTAGGAATTGGCAGGATTGAAACCACACTTCATGCACATCCCGCTCGCTCCCGGGAGAACGTAGCGAGTTTAGCAGGGGAGCAATGTAGTTGATTGGTTATTTTAAACCGTATCAGTAGGTATCCCGCATTCATAGACACTTCTTTGGTCAGCAGACAATACTGATTCCATTGCATATCTGTGAATTCAGTGGCGAGATCCAACTCCCATGTCTGACAAGCTCTGTTTTTACATCGCTGTCCCTCCTGTACCAGGTTGTAGAGTTTGGAAACCATATGCCTGCTCTCACCTCCATCAGTAATTGCCGTAATACAGGCATATGTCTCAGGCTCCACCGGGTGGCAGCCTAAGTTCGATAATGCAGTAATTTCAAAAAGCCCTTGCCCATTTTGGCCCGAAAGACCTCGACTGACACAAAGGTACCTCTGTAAACAGGTCCCCAATTGTCATTTGTTGCTCCAGCCACCATGTCCTGCGTATTTCCACATTGTATGTTGGGGCAGACCTGGGTAGTTCCAAAGAAGGACCCGCCTATTGTAAAGAGCGGTGAGCACCAATCTGCGGTATATTCTGCCCCATGCCTTCACTGTAGTACACACTGGATCGAATATACATGAATCTACATAACGGTTACAAAAAATTACAGATCGTAGGTTGGTGGGGCTGTTCTAGAGTGGCATGAACTTCCCTGCACCCAGAGGAGTACCAATACCCAGCAAAGTGCATCTGTGCTACCAAAGAATAGAGATTTTTTTTTGGGTGAATTTTTTGAAAGCGCTCACACAGCTGAGGGGTATCGAGGCACTGTTACAGGAATATGTCTCTTAGTTGCGTATTTATAACTCGCTTAATACCCAGAGGTTTCTAAGCGCTGACCCGGGGATCGAACCTGTGTTGCTTCGTGTCATATTGTTTCAAAGGCAAGCACATTGCCGCTGAGCTATCCTCCCGGAGCTTGAAATATGGCTCGGCCAATCCCCCCTGTGCATAGGGCTCAACCAGTTGCTCCTAGCTAATCCTAGCCATCCCACCTCCCCAAATAAATTCCAGCAAATGCGGCCGCAATCTTGTAAAGAACTCCCTCCCTGGCCATAACGGAACATTATAGAAATATTAGAGGACTTTGGGAGAACAATAATTTTAAGCATAGGAAGCTTGAACCATATTTTCATTTAAGCCCCAAATGCCTGCAGATATTCTGTGTGGTCATGAGCATAAAGGGAATTTTGTAACTCCAATATTACTATACCCAGATATTTAAATTGCACCAGGACCCATTTGAACCCTAGTAGATCTGCTGGGATGGTCGTAGCAACCGTAAGAAGGAAAAGCTCTGATTTGGACCCATTAATCCTGTACACTGAGTATTTGGTGAACTCATACACTGTGTCCATCATGGGGACCAGTTTAACCGCCGGGAATGGACATACAAGTGGGTATCATCAGCATATAAGGAGATGACTTGCGGAGGGCCCCATACACGGATACTCCTATACTCATGCAATGTTCTTTTGCGTGCAGCCAAAGGCTTGATGGTGAGAGCCAAAAGCAGGGAGATAGCAGACATCCCCAACTTGTGCCCCTCCCGAGCTGCAGCATCTGCAAGATATTGTTGTTAGTGCCTACCCTGGCTATGGGCCCTGCATATAGCAGGTGTACACAATTTAAAAAATACCGCCCAGACTGATATCGCTGCAGGACCATAAACAGATATTTCCATGACACCAAATCAAAAGCTTTCTCAGCGGCCAGGCAGACAGCCACCGCCCTGGCCCGCTGGTTAATCTGAGACATAATACAAACCAGCTGCCTAAGATTCAGGGCTGTGGAGCGACTGGGGATAAACCCAGACTGATCTGGGTGCACCAGATGGGCGATGTATGGGAGCAGTCAGGAGGAAAGCATCTTGGCGAAAAACATTAAGGACGAAGGCCTATAAGACGCAATATCCGCTGGCAGCCTGTTGGGCTTCAATAGGATATTAATGATGGGCCTCCCGAAGGTAACTTCCTAGTTTACATCGTTTCCTCGCACAGCTGCATCAATCGAGGCGCCAATGTTAATTTAAACTCCTTATATAACTCAACACCTAATCCATCCGACCCAGGCGCCTTGCCGGACGCTAATGCCGCTATTGCCACATAGGGCGAGGTTGCGGTTGTAGGTGCAGGAGCATGGAAAGCACTACCGGGGAATGGTCAGACAGCGTACGTGGCAGAATTTCGCACCTTTGAACTTTGTGAACCAACTCAGCAGATAGAAACCAATATTTAATTCTGGACATCGTTTAATGCACAGTAGAATAGTATGTATACTCTCTAGCCTCAGGATGTAACAGCGCCAAACATCACAAATTTGCAGCTGGTGAATAATATGAAGTGAGCGTGCAGTGGCGGACCCCACCCGAGGGGATATGGAGGACCTATCCAGGACATCATTGAGAATAGTATTGAAATTCCCTCCCCAAATGAGGGGGGTAGTAGCAGATCGGGCGAGTATTTCAAAGATAGAGCTGTAAAAGCTAGGGACATCAATGTTAGGGCAGTAGGTGTTAATGAGACCCACATCCCTATCATACAGCTGACCTCATACAATCATGTAGCGGCCCACTGGGTCATCACCACTACCCGTGACCTGAAACAGGACCGAGCAGTGGATAAGGGTGAGGACACCCGTAGCCGGAGAGGAATAATTGGTATAATACCTGTAACTACTCCATCTTGGGGCAAACGTCTCATGGGTACGCCCGGCGCAGGGGTCTCTTGTAGCTTAAGAATTTTAGGCGGATGCCTGGCAAGATAGGCCAATAGTTTCCTGGGCTTGATTGGGTTATTTATCCCACGCACATTACATGTGAATAAGGTGACTGGCTCCACAGGCCCCACAATGTCAGGGTCTGCCATGCATCTCATCCCACCTCGGCTGCCACACCACCACATGTTGCCATGATACAATAGAGATTCTGTCTGCCAAACATTTAACTTTAACTCCCCCACCCACACAGTCCACCCCAACCAGAAAGTGTCACCCCGTAACCCTTCCATGTTGAAACTTCCAAGAAAACAGTGAGAGCAGCACCTCAACACGACATATGAGGACCACTCGGTTCAGAATTGAGATACACTCAGAAGCCCATAGACCAGGTAAGAGCTGCAGCAATAAAAAAAAACAATGCACCAACACATACTAATGCCATCAAGCAGAATAACAGTAAACACTGAAAACATAATGCAACTGGAGGGTAGCTTTCCTCAAAGAGCAGCAACAGCGCAGACACAATTTATCATCACGTATTGTTTGAGGCCGGAAGCACAGAAGGGGGCATAGAAGGCTCAACATACTGTAGAGCATCCCCCAGAGTCTCAAAGAAATGGGCCCTGTCGCTTTGCAGAATGCGCGGTTTGGACAGAAAGAGGATGGCATATTCAATCTGTTGCTACTGTAGCAGGCACTTGAACGGGTCGTAGGATCATCTGGCAGCCTGGACCCCAAATCTGAATAAAAATGGACAGTGCTGGATTAAAATTTTAACGAGCCAGCCCTTTTCTTTAGACAGGCACAGTATGTTATCTCTGTCTCTATAGTTTAATAGCTGTGCGTGATTATCGACAGTGCCCAATGCATGGGGGTAGGCACCGATGTGCACGTTCCACCAGAAGTGTGCTGAAAAGCCTGCCTCCACAAACAATGTCTTCAGCGGATCCTCCACAAATTGCTTCATAGGCTCCCTCCCCGCCGCCTTCTGGAACTCTCACAATGCGTATGTTATTTTGAGCGAGAGCGCAACTCCAAGTCTTCACACTTCATTCTGACGGCAGAGAGTTCCTTTGTGACCCCTTTCAGTAGCTGATCATGAGAGAGGACTGTATCTTCACGGTGCACTATCCTCGTCTCCGTGATGTGCCCGCCCTCTTTATCCATCCTGGCCTTCAAGAAGCTAATGTTGGTGACAATGTCATCCAACTTAGTGTTAACAGAGTCAAATACAGACTGCATCGCTGGCATAAGGCGTTCCCATTCCCTCTGGTGCCGCCACTGTTCCCGCAGGGGCAATCTCTGTAGTAGGTGCGGCAGACACTTCCCTGCCAGGAGTGCTAGCAAAGAAATCCATCGGCCCATGTTTTTTGGCAGCCCCCTTAGTCATTCTCCAATGTGCAATGTACTCAGTTTGGTATGTCACCCCACCAGATCTTCCGGAAGACAGGATGTCACAGGCACCCTCGATAGGCCATAGTCTGCACCTCACCACACCAGTCTCGACTTCCTCCAGGCCCCTCGGGCCCAGTACGCCACCTAGAACCTGAACCCGCAGTCAAGCAATATGTTGATCAGTGCAGTACTTCAATTCCACTATATAAAGGCTCAGCCTTCCCCTGCTTCCTCAGCCAACCTGATGCCCCACCTTGTAGTGGGGTAACTTGGCCACAGAAACCAGGAACCCTGCTCAAGGTGTCATGTCAGCACCAATGAAATCGCAAGGTATAAGTCCGGAGATGCCAATAGTAACCACGGTGGGCCCGGGCCCAAGTGAGCAGGTAGGCAAGCTGCACAAGGCCCAGCCACTGGAGCTCTTCAGGATGTTATCCGTTTCCTGCCGGCAGCCCCCCAGCGGGCCAATGATCGTGTTGGGGAGCCAACCACGGGCTCACTGCCGATGTCACTGCCGATGTCACCAAGTCTCTCCACACTGCCCGTGGGTGCCAGGCTGGGAGATAGCGGTCGCCAGGCATCCACAATCGCGTCCGAATCGGAACATGATGCAGACAGCGCAGGAAGGCCGCTGAAGGATTTCACAATAACGCAGTCACTGCTGCGTTCAAGAATTGTTCACGACCTGCACCACACTTAACAACACCTTCCCCTGTCGTTTGTCCCAGAATCGGCAGGCAGAATGTCGGATATATTGATGACAGGATTTTGCTGAGTGAGGAGCCTAACGTTCAGGCAGCCATTGCAGTTGCTGCTTAGATGCGCACCCCCTGCCCCCACTTATTTAAGTTTTTTAAAGTGCAAATTAAATCAACTCCAGGTTATTATGTGAACTGTTGCTTTAAATATCTGAACATACAAATGAGAACTCAAATACCCTTCCTTAAACAAAACTTAAAAAACTCGTGCGGAGGTAGATATTGCTTTTATTATCATATGTATAGCCCTATTGTTTGTATAGCTCAACAGAAATACTAATTACGTTCATCGAATAGCCAAAATCTGGGAAACTCCGAAGAAAGAATCCAACTTAAAAGCCTAGCATTCATTTTCAGTTTGCGCTACTAGGTGCCGCTTGCACCACCTATAAGACGAAACTATTGCATTAGAGAACAGATCGAGAGAAATCGTATGTGAGGAGGGACACAAATTTGCCCATCCATTGTCTGCCACCATGGCCATGCTAATCCCTATGGTAATCCCTGTCCAGTTGCTGCCCCTCCCCATGCAAAAAACACCCCCTCATTGGAACTCTTTGAGCTCCCTTAAATGAAGCCTTACCATCAGAAATGTCTTAACAAGTCTACCTTCAGCCACTCAATTTATAAGCACTTTGCATGTCCTTCACTGAAGTCATGTTAAAAACAAGCACTGGCAAAGACAACAGTTTTGGCTTATGTATAAGTATAAGGCATTTGCCAAGAACGGCCATTAGATGCCCAGGTACTCGCATGTTGCACCTGCTACCATCAATGGCCAGTTAATACCACCACAGCAGTGCCTGACAAGTGCCTTTCCCGTGCCTACACAAAATCCAAAACTGTTGGCATTGCCAATGCTTGATTTAGGTGGAAGTTGCATTAACTGTGATTCTTAAACGCCTGGACTTCTAACCCTTGCCTTTCTGTAGCTGCCAAACAATGGGAACTGTCACGAACTAGTGGCAGGACTGGACACTGCTTTGTAAACTATCAAACTGAAAGTGTGCACTGTCAATAAGTATCATATTCCTACTTCTGGCTCTCTTACTACAGGTACAGGGCATATTTTAGAGCTGGTGAAGTGAAGGATAAATAGGTGAGAGAACCAGACATCATGGCATTCAGGCAATGACCCTGACCAAATTTGACATCATTACAATAGGCTATGGGGGTCATTTCATGTTTGCCGGTCTGGTAGATTTTCTGGTAAAATTGTCAGCAATTCCGGTATCAGCAATTTTCTCAAAAAGACAGAGGATCTTGTGGTCCATGAGGTCGAATGCCACAGAGCTCGAGCAGTAGTAGAAGAGAGAGCGAGCCCTGGTCATTGGCGTCATCAAGCTGATTCTTCAGGTCTAGGAGGTGTGAAGGCATCATGAAGCAAGACACAGACAACAGATTCAAAGTTCAAACAGAATTGCTTTATTAATTTAAATGTCAGGATGGTTAAAGGCCTAACTTGCCCTGTACTAAGATGGGATTTCCCTACACAAAGAAACTAAGGAAAGTCTGAGTCAGAATGTTCAACTTAAAAGTCTGTATGTGTCCAAAATCTATACTTGCCCTCATAACTGAAGCTAAACAATGTGTAGGTATATCAGCAATAAAAGAAATAGTGTTCCAAATAAAGTTTGGCACTTCTTCCAGCTCCTTGCTTACTTTTCGGCTCCTCTTCCACACGTTCAAGATGGCTCCATAAAAGTCTTGGGAATCCCCTTCCCCAAATTCAAGACAGTTCCACAAATCCTCAGGGTTCCCTTCCCCAAGTCCAAAACAAAGCCACAAAGTCTGAGTTCCCTTCCCCAAGGTCAAGACAGTCAACTCGTACAGGTTAATATTCAAAAACAGCTCCAAATGAACTTCACACTCCTTCTGGGTTCTTAAAAGTTCAATCCGATTTCTTACTCTTGTTTCACTCCAGCAACCTCTGACTTTCATGATTGGGGTTTCCCCAGTATAGGCGCAGTTGTCAGACCACACGGTCCACCCATTACAGATTGTGCAACCAGGAACCCTAGCCTCTCTAGCCCACACAGGTTCATCTGTTTCTGTACCTGTGTGATGGTTCACCCTTACCTGGCTTCTCCTTATCAGCATCTTGGCTTTGCCACAATGTGCTTTTTCCTTTGCCAGTCTTTGGCCTTGCCACAATGTATCTTCACATATAGTTCTCTCTGTGGTGGGTTTCTTCCATCACCACCTTGCTTTCAGACTCTCTTGCAATGCCCACAGAGGTTTTTCTGTATGTGTACCTGTGTGATGAGTTAAACTCACTTTGCTTCTCCTTATCAGCCTCTTGCTTTTGGCACAATGTGTTTCTTCCTTCTGTGTGTCATATGACTCGTGTTTACTGTTCAACAGGCAGTATATAAATTCTACACACACTTGTCATCGGGTCATAGTTTTGTCAAAAGCTTTCATTCAGTTCGGTATTCAATATCTGTGATCTGTTAATCTTCCACTTGCACGTTATCTTGTCCTTATCACATGTTGCTTTGACCGTGAGTCTCGCTTGCACTTCAGTCTCTCTCCATCTCCCGCCGGCAGGTCCTCTCTTCGCAGATGCTGTTGGTCACTTTGCTACTTTCTTCTGCATCAGCAGCTCTGGCTACGAACCTCCGACCAATGAGGCTCCCCCACCTTGCCTTCTCGCGGCCTGCCTGGCCGTTGGTTTCACAGCTTCCTGGAGTCATCAGTCAGTGTCCTGGCTCCCCTGCAGAGCCCACCTCAGCTGCCTCCTCACATACAGGATTCCCTGCTGGTCTCTTTGCTGCTGTTCTCCTCCCTTTTTATACACCTACAACCACTTGACAGGTTTTTAAAAGAATATGTATTGTGCATTTGTAAGGCGCTTATACATCAAGAAATTGTGTTTCAAAGCACCCACAGGACAAATGGGGAGGGAACATGGAAACAAAAGGCAAATAGAATAAACTGATGTACATGAAAGAGGCGGTTCTACTAAGCCTTGTGAGCATTCAGAACGAGCAAGTGCAGCGAGAGAGAAGGGACAAGGGAAGGGGGTAAGTGCTAGGAGTTCCATAGAGGAAAGTACCAGGGAGTCAGTTGCAAGCAACAGTTAAGTGCCTAGTAGGGGTCACCAGTTAACGAGTGATCACCTGCCAATACAATAAGTGCAGGCCTGTGAGAAACAGAGGCCAGTGAGTGCCCAACGGTAAGTGCTGGGAGAGGGCACTAGGAGTAGGTGCGAGTCACAGGTGTGAGTTCCAAATTGTGATTGCCTAACTGCTATTATTGGAACACTTGGGACTTGCCTGACCTCTAAAACACCCTGAAGGCCTCTTCCTCGTCCCAGTACTATAGTGGGTTGAATGTGGGGAAATAAGGGGAGATGTTTTGCAACAGCCCATAAAGGCCGGGGGAGGGTGAGGTTGGTTCTCAATAGGGACAGGGGGATATAATGTCTCGCCTGTGTATATCCTCTCCCCAATGACCCTCCACCCAGGTGATGCTCCCTCGCTTCTCCACCCCCATGGTCAGGATCCAAAAGCGATAGCCTTTCCGTTGCTACCTGAGAAGAGGATCCAAGGGGAGTAGGTATGAGGATACCCTCAGGTTTCCCACAGAGGGCAGATTCAGTTCTGTGTTTTGGGCGGAAGACTGATTGTTGGGTCCCCAGAATGTGGTGGCGTTCGAGGAATGAGTGGATTTGTAGTTATCCATCTCGGTCCATGATTTTCAGCAGAAAGGGGACCATTGTAATTGGAAAGGATTGCAGGGTCATAGAGGACTTTATCAGCAGTGTGGAGTTCCAGGATTCTTTCAGGGCGGAGGGGACAGTGCAAGTAGTGAAGGATGAGTTAATAATGGTAGCAATAAGGTGGAATAGGGGTTCTGCTCACTCCTTTACCATATAGGCTGGGCAGGAATCTCCCTTGCAACGGGAAGGCTTAAGGCCTTTGATGATGTTGGCGAGGGTGGAGGTGCTGTGATTTGGAACTGGAAGAGGGGGATGTCTATTTGGTCTTTGGGAGCAAGGGCTGAAAGAGGACCTGGTAAGTGTGTTTGTGTGGCTTCTATTTTTGCCTGTAGTGAGATTTTGCCTGAGAGAGTGTCTTGGATAATGTTGCACCAGACTATCTTTCCTGATGGAGGAAGGTGGGGAGATGGGGGTTCCCAGTTCCCTGAGGATGGAGAAGAGTTCACGACAGCTGGAGGCCGCTTTAGTGATTCTCTCATTGTAAGTGGCTGCTTTAGCGCTCAGGATGGCTTGTTTGTAATGGAGTGAGATTTTTGAGGGATGGGTTTTGCTGGCTGCGTTAGGGTCTTTTGTGGCAAGCTTCTTCCGCCAGGAGACAGCAGCAGTTCCCTGATCCTGACCCTGGGGGTTGGCTGTGCGAGGGAGGATCACATGAGGGGAGGAGACCCTCAGAGGGACGGACAGGCATCATCAGATGAGACATGGTATCCCCCCTTTCCTTTTAGGGATATTGTCTCCATTCCCCATGCCTTGATGCAATATTGTGAGAAACCCCTTCAACATCCTGCAAAAGCTCCTGACAGAACTTATGAACATTTTACACCGAGAAAAAGGGCTGCCATGAGAAAGACTGTGAACCATAATGTGCAGTTTAGTGTTGTGAAGAATGTGATTGGTCCAAGACAGCCTGGAGGCAGACGTTTAAATCAGCCACCACTGACAGATGGAGATAGCTTCCTTTTCCAAGCGTTGGCTGGGAAACCGATGGGAGACGCAGGTTGCGGTACGGAACAGACGGCGTCTCAATCCTGGAGCGGACACTGAAGGCAGGTGAGTGGAGGTGACGAGCGAGGGAACCGACCCAAGCACACCTTGCTGGTCAGGCAGACCAGGAAGCAGACAGGACCGAGAGCTGTGGCCGCAGAGCACTGCCGGCGAGAAGAAATGTGCAGAGGCGAGCTCCAGACCGGTCACAAAGTGAAGTGGTACTGGTTGACCATGGAGTCGCCAGACGAGGAAGAAGGCAGTCGCAGTGGGAATTGGAAGTTGGGACAGGCTTTGTTCTGATGCAAGGAGCGAGAACGCTCTGTGCTGCTTACTGGGGAAAGGCGCTCAAATCCAGAAAATACAGAGCCGAGTACCCGAGTATGTACGATTGGAGTGAGAGAACGCGTAAGTTGTCGGTGAACCGAGAGGGGAGAAGGGATGCCGAAACTGAGGCAAAGAGACCCTGAAAACTTGAATTAGTTGCCAAGTGTGGGGAAGAGAGTAATCCGCAGTGGAATCAGTGTCATCTTCATCGTCACACTACTTTGCCATGAAGTAACTTGGGGAATACCCATGCCCCCTTGTACTGAATGAGAAAGAGAGAATGCAAAATTAAGTGCTAGCAGGAGAGTATAACAGTTGAATTGCGGATCTGGGATTCACAACCATAAGTAATTGTACAAAAGAACGAGACAGGAGAGCATACCAGGTATTTTGCGAGACTAGGACCCGTTGCCAAATTGTGCAAAAGAACTGTACAAGATAACCTGGTAGGTGAGTATACCAGGTGTTTTGCAAATCTGGGACCCGTACCCATGTAGTGCTATCTTGGAAAGAGTATCCTAAGGAAAACCCATACCCTTGGGATTTCAATGGTATTGAATGTGGACAAAGGCCTGGAAAATTGAGTCATTTCCACTGGAGTGAATTGCAACACAAGAGGAGAGAGTTATCCTCTTGGGCTATAAAGAACTTGGTTATTCTTTGAACTTTTGTTTTGGTGGAGAGAATCCTAGGGAAGGGGGCAATTCCCTTTGAAACTGTGAACATTATCCGCTTGGAACCTTTGTTGGAGTTATACCTTTTGTTGAACTTGAACATGTGCGCACTTTCTAAGCCAAAGGCAATACCCTGAACACCTCAGAGTTAGTTTTAGAATGCAACGACTAGGGTAGGATTTTGATCAAAGACATATTTGCTTTGGACATCTTGACACTTGACAGACCCTTAATTTTGGTTGAGGTACGGAAATACCTCCTAGACTAGGAACAGTGAGGAATTTCCAACCCCATTTATTATTTAATAAACGTTTATACCACTCACCATGAGTCCTCTGTGTCTGTGTCTCATTCCTGGTTCCTCACATTACCATCAAATATCTTCGAGTGCAACAGACAGGCTAACATTATAAGGTGCAGCACTAAGTGTCCACTCCCAAATCCATCTAAGGCAGTGGTCTTCAAACATTTTAGGCCTGACCCCCATGCAAAATGTGGGTTGGCCAGGCCCCCCCAAAAATGCCAAAAGGATGCAAGTCAAAATGGCTATGAACTATCGCGTGCCATCACTGAACCCTACTCCCATTATAGTCCTTGGGCTCCCTCACCTGTTCCCATCACAGTCTCTGGGCTCCTTCATCCCACTCCTACCCAGTCCCTGGGCTCTCCCCATCACACCACAGACCTGGGCTCTACCTACCATGCTCCCACCATTATCCCATGCCTCCTGCCCATCCTGCCCCCACTACAGTCCCTAGACTCCCCCATCCTGCTCCAAGCACAGTCCCAGGGCCAGTGGCAGCTGGTGAATTCTAAGGCATAAATATTTCCCCCAGATATGCCATAGCGGCAGAGCGTAGTAAGGGACCCTGAGCCAATCAAGGGAGGCTCGGGGGGTTTTGCCCTGTGAATTCTTTTAAAATAATGGGTTAAAATTATGCATTTTAGAACATACTTTTAAACAAAATGTGTAAAAAGCCAAACAGTTTGCAACTGGTGCTGGGTGGCCCAGTGGGCTGGCATGATATTTTTTACTGAACTTCTATAATAGATGTCCAGTAAAGAGATACCATCCCTGTCCCCATGGCCCCACAGAGCCTAACACAATCAACATGATTATGTGTGTATGCAAGGTGCTGGGGGGCCCATGCGGAAAGCATGGCATTTTTGACTGGACATCTATGATAGATGTCCAGTTAGAAATACCATCCCTGTCCCCCGGGCTCCACAGCGCCCCAGAAAGCGAGCTGATTATGGCAGGTGGGTAGGGGGATTGTGCAACAAAGGCATTTTTAAAATGCCTTTGTTGTACAACCCTCCCCCCCTTCTACCCCTCACTCGGCAAAATCAGCTCAACGGACCAAGAAAAAAAAATAACACACACACACACACACACACACCCAACCCCCCCCCAATCATAAAACAAGCGTACATACACACATTTAAATAAAAAATAAATTAACATAAACTTACCTTCTGTCCCAGTTCTGAGGTTTCCCACCCAGTACTCCAGCTCCTGCATCTGTTTCTGAACAGGAATTGGGAAGCAAGAGCCTGCGCATGGGTGCTGAAACACCCTGCTCCAGGATGCTCTGTCTGTATTTTTGAGGAGGCGTAGGAGCTCCCCCTCGCACATAGACATGCAGTTCGCCAGCCAGCATTTCCAATGAGCTATGCAAGGCTGGCGAAGCAAAGCACCCCCTGCTTGCATTGCTCAGTGAGCAGGTGGGGCTGGAGAACTCAACTGTCAAAGGGAAACTTTGTTTTCCTTTGACAGTTCAGCCAGCCCAGGACCACTCCTTGAGCTGGAAAAAGCAGCTGAGGGAGAGCTCAATGTTTCACTCGGCTGGTGCCTCGGTTCCTCCATAATGGGTCTGGGGGCCACTGGGTTGATGCTCCTTTGCCCATTACGGATGAGCCGCTAGGCTCGGACTGGCCTATAGGGCAATAGGGCTATGCCCGAACCAAAAATGGAATAATACTAGCGTGGGCCAGTTTCTTGTGCCAAAATGGGCCACCTTTCTGGTCAATGTGGGCCAGTTTGATAAGTAACTTCACTATGCAGCTAGTAGTTTTGATCATTGTTGCTGAATAAATATTCTTTAAATATCCAAATTTGCTTACATTTTAACAAAAAACACCCCATTGGGTACAATTCAAACAGTCTGTCACTAAAGAAATGAATTGCCATTTGCAACTGTGGGCCACTTTTTCATTGGTGCCCGAGACAGTTTTATGCTCCAGTCCGTTCCTGTGAGCAGCCCATACCCATTTAAAAAAAACAAAATTGCAGCTGCGCCACCTTTGGGGGAGGCGAGCCACAGTTTGAAGACCTATGATCTAAGGGTAGCACACTTCCTACTGTAAGGAAAGGCTTGGCATCATCAATGAAGACAGTCCCAAAAGAGACACAGTTCGAGGGTGTTTACTGAATTTTAAAGGCTTAGTTAAACGCCTATCTAAACCTATATCTAAGGATGGGAGCAAGCTATAACCAACAAATAATAATAACGCAGTCCTAGTCGAGTCTGTCAAAATAAAAGTCACTATGCTAATAAACCTATTACCAATCTTTACTTCTAAATACAAAATGGTGTGGGACAGTAGTGTATGCAAAAAAGGAAAAGTGTTCAAGAAACAATATGTCAGGAGAGTTGAGCAGTTGGCCTCCCTTCCCACCCTTTCAGCATGGGACAAGGCAGCACACTCGAGCCTTGTGTGCACACCGGCTTCCTCGGCACGAGGACACAGTTCAATGGTAAAGTCTTTAAGAAACAAAAAGGATTCTCAAAAGAAACTTCTCTTGTCAAAATACTGTCTTCCTCCACCTTGAAACAAAGTTCACTTTGCTTGTCAAACACAGACTTCCTTTCCTCCACCTTGAAACAGAAGTTAATTTTACTTGTCAAAACACACAGTATTACCTTTTTTCGCAGTGACTGCTGGTACTTGTAATTCCTTTTGTCACTCGTACAGTTCAATATCTCAGTATTAGGACCATCTGTGCCAAAGTCCCTTTGCCATTCAAAGTCTCTTACTGCAGAGAGTCTGATGTAGCAAATGAAACAAAAAAGTTCCTTTCCTTTGTCAAGATTCTCACATTCATAAGTTCACGACTGTCTCTCTCCTCAGGTTCGGACCATGGGTACCACTAGTCCGGGCTCAGACCCCATTTCTACCATGTTCACAATTCAGAAGTTTGTCTCCCTCATCCGGGCTCGGACCATGGATCTCCCTCTTCCGGGCTCAGATCCATTTTGACACCAGAATTGAAGACTTTCGACTGTGTGCGGGATTTAGCTTGACCTGCTGCAGGACCACTTCGATTTACAATTCTTTAAAACTCTTTAACTTTTGCTTCTGCCACTTCTCAGCTGGATACCTTACAGAGACCTTCAATTGGGCACACACGAGGTGCTGGACCACTCTGTCCCACAGCTTTGCTCTTTTGGACTACAAGTCCCAGAATGCACATTCAAGGTTTTGTTCCCCCTTCGTCAGCCATAGGCACTTTTGGGATTTACACAAAGTTCTTGACACAACAAGTTATCCCGCCTTAGCTTCCCTCGGGTCACAGGATCTCCATCTTTTACCCTCAGTGATGAGGTGTTAGCGGATCCTCAATGGGGATTCACTTCAGGTCAGGAACCAGTACCTGACTTTCAACTACCTGGGTTTCTGGAAAAATATCCATTGCCACCCATTGATTTCTATGGGTAATCCTCATGACTCCCACCTGCCTCTTCTTCGTACCACTAGTTGGACTTCTAAAATGGAAGTAGGGATTGTGGGAGTTGTAGGTTTTGTCCGGATGAAGGGGGTAAATGTATTGTGCTGGGTGAATGGATTTTCCATAGGGTTTTAATGCCCCTGGTAATTTTCTTCTTTTTATTACAGAAAGGTTCTGGGGTATAATGGGACTCTGCTGACAATATCCCATTACAACAGAAGGGGTGCCGGGTAGGGGAGTATCGAAACGGGAGGAATACCATGTCTCGCCCACGGCGTGTCTCCCATAGTCCCCAAGGATCCCCTGACCAGGTGATCCTCACGCGTACGTCCATCCCCAGGGTTGGGATCCAAGAGCGATGGCCCTCCCCTGGCCACCTGAACAAAGGATCCTGGGTAATAGCCGGGGAGAAACGCCTCAGGTTTCTCACACCACCCTCAAATCCATCTAACCTTCATAGATCGTCTAAGTGAAATACATGTGCTAACCTTCACAGATATTCTAAGTGAAATACATGTGATAACTTTCACAGCTCTTCATGTGCAATACATCTGCTAACCTACGCAATTTCTCCGAAAGCGCAACACATGTGTGAACTTACACAATATTTTCTGAGTGCACTACATGTGTTAACCTTCACAGTTCTTCAAGTGCAATACAGGAGCTAGCGTACAGAATTTCTTATAAGTGCACCACATGCCCTAATCTTTTAGGTTCCATATCAACAAAGAGACAAACAAAAGGAAAAAGCAGTGAAGCAAGTGGGGTAACAAAGCACAAATAAAGGGGGCAAATGTGGGAGAGCACTCACCAAAATGTTCCAGGTGCAAAGGAACTTGGCCAGGAGGTCATGGAGTCTAACTTCATGGGCAAGTATTGTGGGGGACCTGTGATCCCACGGCAAGCCAATCCATACGGTTTTGAGAGGGGGATTGAGGTGGGATGGGAAAGGCCAGAAAACACAGAGACAAACAAAAGGAAAAAGCAGTGGAGCGTGTGGGGAAGCGGGGAACAAATAAAGGAGGCAAATTGGGGAGAGCACTCACCAAGAGGTTTCCAGGTGTCACATAAGATTCAAGATGCGTTACATGGCAAAGGACAGCAAAATCCTTTTGGATTAATTAGTGGCAGTTGGCAAGATAGGAGTTGAACCAGCTGAGTGTGGTTTTGCTGAGCCCCATGTGGCGATGTAGAATGCAAATGACCCCAATTACAAACCTTTTTCTCCAGGAAATTGTCTTTGTCTTAGAGGGCAGTGCACGGTATGGGGCATAGCGTTTGGTTTGGGGTGGGGGTCATGAGGCAGAGCGTTTGTGAGATCATGGCGTTTGGCTGGGGGTTCATGTCGTTGGAGGTGGGAACATGAGGGGAACAGTGCCATGCTGTTTGGTGGGGGAGGGAGGACACTGGACATGCTGTCTGGTGGTGGCCTCAAGGGCATGGGATATGCCATTCAGTGGGGGGAATAAGGGAGTCAGGGCCATAATGTCGGGAGGGGAATGGGGGAGGCCAGGGCCACCCAGGGTGGAAGCAGAAACTGGGACAGTTCCATAGAGTGATAGAGCAGGATGAACAAGAAAAGGAAGCCAACAAAGAGGACACAAAGTGGCAAAGGATGGGGCTATAGCTGAAGTGGTAACAAGAAGGTAGATGTTTCTGTGCATTTAAAAGTGCATCCCAAATTCACAAGTGGGATGCGTTTTCAAATGCACAAGCAGAAATTAGGGTCGCGTCCCTGCAGCTGTGACACATAGTCGCAGAGCCCGGTTACTCTTCCCTTCATTTGTTACCTTTTTTGTGGGATCTGGAGCTCAGTCCAACAAAGAAAGGCTGTTGAGGCATATGTGAACAGTCCCACCACAAAGATTGCCTGACTTCAACATGGCTACACTGTGCCCTATTAGCGAGTCTCCCTTCTCTTGCCCCTTATTCAGCCGCATCGTGTCTGGCATCCAATAATCCAAAAATATGCCAGGAATCTTCACTGCAGGGCCCCACCTACCACATCGGTGAGGGCAACTTTCAGTTAACCATCCTGAACTTCTGCTGTTTGAGCCCTCTGAGGCCCCCACTGTGCTCTTGTCGCCCTGGACTTCGAAAGGGGTGGGCTTCTACCGGGCCTGTATCTTCGGTGAGCCACTCACAGCAATACTTCCAGGGCTCACTTGTCATTTGGTCCGAGTAACCAGCGGAAACCTGTGGGACCTGGATCCATCCCAACAAAAAGCCTGGGTCCGGTGCAGAACGCCTTGAGCCTACCGCTGCTAATTGCTCACTGCAGGACCCCTACCACTCCGAAGGGCTCCACACATAACTCTCGGCAGTCCGCACTCGCCACTCCACCTGGCCGTCACGTACATTTAGAGTCCTAAAGGGTCGATCCACACATTTATCGCTGCAGCCTAGGACGCCTGTTAAGATTGGGCGGCCATCTTGGCCAGGCTCTCTACCACCACCCACTGAAGGCTTGGTGTTAAAAGGCATTTACATAAGAGGAGGCAAAACTAAAGGGAGTTCCCACTGCGGTGCATGGTCCTTCAGTTATTTAAGAGTAAGCACAATCTGTCATGCCCAAAGGTTAAAGACGGTCTCAGTGATGGGCACAGTACTACACTCTGCCTTGGATTATTTGAAAACTTTCTATGAAAGCCTTAAAAATCAGTGGCCTCCAAAACATACAAAATACAGCAGCAAGAAGGATGTGGGGGCTAAAGCAAAAAGATCATGTTTCAGGTTCCAGGCGAGGATTACATAAAATTACTATAATCAAATGTGTAATAGAAGTAAGCCATCGGTTTGATGGTGGGTTCCATGAAGAACTCATTTATACTCTTATTTTAATGTTCGGAAACTTCCCGTCTGCAGCCTTGGCGGACTCTCATTTACGCCAATAAAAACATGCTGGGGTCCCCATTACTTTGCAAGTGTAGCCGACCCTCGTGGAGGGGATAATGCTCCTTTCTATGAGAAGGGACCTCTCAATTTCCAGTTGATCCCATTCCGATCCTCGCATCATTGGCAGCCTCACGCGAATGTTTCTGTCATTTGATGTTACTATCTACTGGAATTGGACGCCTATCCTTGTGACCCGACTTTTGGAACTGGAGGTGGCCAGCACATCATGGTTTCTTCCTTGCACTAACTGGAAGCAGCTCGGTAACAGGGGTGACATTTTTTTTCTTCTTTGTACTCTCGCCGGCAGCAATTGAACAGGCACGGCATGACATTTTTGGGCAAAGCTATATAGGCAGACCCTGATAAATAGGTTTGTAGTCACTCAACGAAGAGAACAATAACATCATATGTCTCACAGCATAGCCGTCTGTTGGCCTTAACATTGTCCAATCTTTTGGTCAGATTCCGCAGGATTCCTTTACAATGTATCTTCCTATTGGAGTCGATGAATGCGTTAATAGGACACTTGATGCAAACTGCTTCAATTTGACACTGTCGGATAACAATGGAAAATAGAAACTTGGTTGCTGTTTTGCCATAGTAACCAGACAAATGCTAATTCAACAAAATTGACATCTTTGTATTATGGGAGGAAGTGGGCTTTTAATGTCTGAAAATGCCTTATATTTACCCTCCCCAGACAAAGTGAATTCCTCGCTTGGCATTTCTTAAACACATATTAAGCAGTTGAAAGGTTTAAATAACAGTTCCCAACCAATGATAAGCATCTCCCTTTTCAAGCAGTTAATGTATTCCTCCAGCAGTGGGTAATCCACTTTGAAAATGTTCACTGTTTGGCCAATTTACATTTTATGTGCCGTACCAATTCCAGATTAGGGCTGAGAAAATGTTTATGAAGGCATTTTGAAAGCAGTTTGCTTGACTATTAAATACGTAATAAATGCCTTCCATTTTTAGAAGAGTTACTATTGCAATATCACCTTAAGTAGTTTGATGCTAAGTCAAAAATATTATGGATGGTTTATTGACTCTTTAATCACACAATAATTGCTGTCGTCTGTACGGTGAGGGTAATCTACAAAAAGTTGTGCTATGGTGTGAAAGAGGCCCAAGACGACCAGCCATAATACCTTTGTGTTGACAAATGTTGCCTTGATAAGTTCCCAAGAGATGCCAGCGTCAATGTCATTACTAAATTCCCTTCTAATGTTGCACCCACTCAATGTTGTGACTCTTGAGAATCCAAAGGATCACTCTAGCCATTTTTTGATAGAGTAGCTAACAAGCCGCTCACGCTACCGTGCCACCAATTAGCCATCCCTAGAAGTTCACCTCCAGTTGCAACAAAACATTGCTCAGTGGCTCTAACCTGGAAGTGAACTCCCAGGGATAGTTACTGGGTGGTGCTGTGACATAAGTAAGTTCTTTGTTAGCTGAAATGACCGTTCTACCTACACAATTCAAGGAGAAGGGCTTTTGTCATGCATTTTTTAAAACACATAACAATGATGGTGGTGTTTGCTAGGCCATTGCTCCAATCACAAGGATGTCAGACTACAACAAACTGACAAGCCCCAATGAAGGAGTACTGAGTATGTGGCTTTCTTGCGTTCCTGAGTGTAGTCAGTTTTAGGTTAATAACACTATTTATACAATTGTATCGGCCTATAAAACAAATATAATCTTACATGGAGCTAAAATGTATGATAATCAGCTGATTTGCATACTGAAAAAGCATTGATAAGGGGCTCATGAATTGATCTTAGCTGAAATGGCCTATTCCACACACACACACACACGCGCGCGCGCTAACACCGCCAAAAACTGCCTTGTTTTTCTACAGAGAGTGAATATGCCCGAATTTGAGGAAAGAAGTAAGTCTGGTCTACACTGCCCACAAAAGTCTCAGATTACAGCTTTAAAACTCTTTGGTGCCAACAATAGGTGCTCCTGTAAAGTAAACTCGCGTAGGGATACCTTTCTGCCGATGACTGTGAGGAAACTGGATTGTTAGCTAGAATTACACCTTTTAAATAAACCATCCTTAATTATCAAGGAGGCATATCAACTTCAAAACATGGAATTTTGTGAATTTGAGTTGTAAACTTTTATATTTGTTGGAAGTTTAAGCATACACATATTGAACATTAAAAATATTTCTTCTTTTTTAAGCTAAGGATAGCGCAGTATGAATGTATGGACTATTTGTATATCTAAAATCTTTGCTAAATAAAACATATATTGAAAATATATTTTTATTGTACTCAAGAAATTGCCTCTACCTATTTGGAAGACCATATCTACATTTACTAACCATTGGAATCCTACTACCCTGCCGACAGACGCTTAACTTTGTGACCCAATAACGTGCACCACTCCCAATCTTGAAAACTAAATTACCAACATGCATTAAAATGAAGGAAACAGTCTAAATCCCTATGTTGCAAACAATCTCCTAAAGAGCTTCAGAGGGACCTGTGTGCTTTAAAACCATTTTCACTCGGTCTAGCAAATGATACATCATTAATTCTGCAAGTGAAAGAAGTAATTAACTTCTCAAAAGCCCTGTGACAGAATTCTTAAACATTTGCTATTAACACATGTTCAAGATTAAGGCCTTCCCACCAACACTGCCCGTAAATTGGATATGAGAATGTCTAGCTTCTCAGCAAATAACCTCTGAAGTCTACAAATGGAAAGCAGGGCCAAGCAGCTTACCTTCTCGACAAAACAGAGTGTAGGTCATCTGAGGAATAGAAACAAATGTTTGGAAGCAGACAAGGCTTCAACGAGAACTGGCTTGGTCGGGACAGGTCTGTGAAGAGGAAAATGAATCTACTCTGAAACCTGAAAATTAACAGAAGAGTTGGGATATGCAGGGGAGAATCAAAGAAATGGAGAGTTTCTCAATTTAAAGTTCTATTTATTTATACTATAAAGTGAAGAAGCATGGTGCATTGCTTCACTCATGATTTTCATTTCTCACTAGCTACCATGAAATAGGTACACCTGTGGGATGTAGGTAATTACCTCAACACTTGGCAGAGGGCATCCTACACAGATTACTTGCACACCAGAAACATTCCTTTGAACTGGCCAAGGGACTGGATTTTAACCAACTTATTCATAAAAAAAGGTGCCCTTGCTGCACTGAAACAATGTACCTTACCAGAATCTACAAACAAGAAATGTCAGTGAAGTGCAGAGCAGCACAATATTTCATCAATAATAACAGCATTCCCTATAAATCGTGGAACTGCATACAAAAATGCAAGGAGGCTAGAAAGTGTCCGAAATGTTCCAATGTAAACAGTGTAATTATTTTCCAACAGCAATTGAAACCTTGGTCAATTATTTCAAGAATATATATATTTAAAATATAAAAGTGATACTTTTATACATTTTTTTGACAAAATCCAAGTTTTATTTTTATTGAACTAACTGAAAATATTATGCTGAAACTGTAGTTCCATTCGTTTTCGAAGTCCCAGTGACCTCTTCATTGGATGGTGGTCACACGACAGATGAGCAAACAAAGAAAATCACACACAGACCTACCCATCGCTTTTCAATAGAAAGAAAGAAAAAAGGACAAGAGATTCTTCCACGTTAAATTCCCTTGGCTGCATGAAGAAAGTATGTAAGAAATTCAGTCCTCAAAAACGCTAGACTGAAACACATACTCAAACTGAGAAGTAGTTCTCATTGCTCAAAAATTACATTTCAAGCAGAGCTGTGTTATTCACCATTTATTTTGCATGTAATGCGTAATATGTCTAAACACCTAAGCACAAGTCTAATAAGTGGAATCCAGTACAGAAAAAAACAGTGATGGTGTTGCAAAGAAATGTTAGAGTCAACGGTCCGGAGTTTGAGAAGGAAACAATATGCTTTTTCAAACCTTCCCTGCACAGGCTAAAGTTTTTCACATGTGCATTGATTTTAAGTTCCCAATGTTTCAACCAGCCTCACGGTTTTTCCAACAACAATGAGTCAATATGCCCCGAGTTGGCGGCCCCACCCTTTAGGTAACAACCCGCCACCAAAGTTAAGAACCCGAGAACAGCATGGGTCTCTTAATGAGGGTGGCAGGCCGTTACCTGCAGGGTGGCCCAGCCAACGAGGGACATATAGCCATTAGCACCCATGTATATCACTACACGGGTGCTAATTTTCTTTTTTTTTTAATTATAAAAAAGAAAAGAAAAATGTAGCCTTATCTCACGCCCGACGCAGCACAGTGCCTTCAGCCAGGACCTCTGACTTCTGAAGGTATTGTATTGTAAAGTGCCATGCAGCGAGATAAAGTTAAGCTAAGTTAAGAAATAAATCACACCATTAGCACCCGTCTAGTGATCTATATGGGTGCTAATGGGCAAGGGGAGCTGGGAGTAGGTTACGGGAAGTGCCTGACGTGAATGAAGTGCTAGGAACACAGGATTTCCTTTGTGAATACAGCCCGCATTCCAAGCATTTCTATTGGCTACGGGCGCCTCCCAGGATGCTAATTTGTATAAGCATCTTCTTGGCAGCCACAGCCAAATAATTGGTTGCAGTGACTGTAATGACCAACCGGACTAAGAAAAAACACCTTGCATCAGTGTGTTGGGACTATAACATTGTTAAAGGTTAGAGCATGTTTTCGAAGCCTCAATGCTGTGCTAGGGTCATATAGTAGAGGTTAACCAGAGTAAATTAATCATAGTTGTATGCATATGCTGGGACAAATACAGAAATCTCCCGTAAGCTTCAAAGGTGTCAAATCCAAATGTATCCTAGTTGTGCCTCATGTTCCACAATGCCTTACTGACTCGCATACAAAGCGACAAATTCAAAAAACAATGATTTTGCATTAAAAAGTGAGAGAGCTGACAACCCCCACATTTTTCACACATGTTGAAATTAGGATTAACATTTGAAGACTGGGGCAGTTGGATTCTCTGGGAGTCACCAGCTATTAAGCAAGCCAATGGAAAGATCTGAATAATCAAAAAGTGTGTTATCATGACAAAGTGTAGGAAAAATTGCCATTGCAAAAATAGAAACACAGGGAATATGCAGAGCAAGGATTTTGAAAGCTGCCAAGAAGGGGAACCTTTTCCAAATGGAGGAGTTCTGAATGTGGATAATATCAGGAGATGAAAAGGCCTTGCCCATGAAGGAGCCTGAAACAGCTTAACTTGAGGTTGAGCAGCTTTCCTGGAAAATGGAGTACAGGACCAGGTGAGGCCAGAGAACTGTGAGTTACTTTGAAATCTCATGAGGTTCGGTCCTGTCAGAGTGCATTAAAGAATTATTTAAAAGGAAGTATAAAAACCAATTCCTCAATCCAATTGTAGAAGTTCCGCAGAATCATTGCCCTGCTAAGTCGCTGGAGTGGGAAGAAACGGTGGAGCCAATTTAAAATAAAATGCTTTAGTATGTTCGTGGGAAATACACTTTGCTTTCACACTGTATTTAATGCCGAGCAAGATGTCAGTGCAGTATAACCAATAGCATTTATCAGCACTAAAGTGCAGTCCTTTGTAAATTAAATCCAATCAAATTGTACCAAGAGTGTTCTCACAAGTGAAGTCATCCAGTTAGGTTGCGATTCGAATGGCACCTAATGGAGAATTGTTTGATAGCATGCGATCTGTGAACGCCACAGATACATAAACAGAGAGATTGGGAGATAAAAGGGGTTTTTAACGTCTCACTTCTCGTAGAAAATGATGCCAATGTAAGTTATATTATCTCTTCTCACTTGACACTGCACAGTAGGGTCAAGGGCTTTGCACTTGTTGGATCTGATCCGTGAAGTAGGAGGGGTATTCAATTCTGTAACAGAAAACCATAAAACCATTCTATTTTGGATGGGTGAACCAATATTCCATGCAATCTAAATTGATAGCACTGCCTACTGAGCTCAAACCTGCACATTTAGATGCCCCTCATAGCACACATTCAAATTGCACGCCCATATTATCAACCCACAGGAACATATTTACATGAAGTGGGAATTGATTTCTACTGAATGATAAGAGTTTAGATGTATGCAACATTTCTCTACTACTAGTACTTGATTATAAGGAAATTCATGTGTTGTACAAACTGCTTGGATTATTTGAATATACAAGCCGACAGACGGCTTGTAAGGAAATTTTATAGAATTGTGTTAATTAGGATTAGATGTTTAGAAATATATGTAGTTGATTCATGTAATTGATTGTGTGTGCGCCACCTCATTGTGAGGTTGTCACAGGCAGGTCAACTCCAATGGTGTAAACAAGTTATTAAAGTTAATGTATCTTATTGTGTGGATTTCTCCCACATAAAGTAAGGTGACTCTCTAGGATTTTCTTTTATTTAAATACATTTGAGTTTTAACTATAAGTACAACCTGTTTCTTGTGCCAGAATTGTGGGGTGAGATTTTATACATTTAATGTTATATCAGGGATTGTAATTTAGTGAAAAGAGCAACATATCAACAAATATCTTGACAGAAGGCATCTGCCTCAGGGACCCGACTAAAATGTTTGTTATGAAGCCAACCACAAACAAGCCCAGCATCCTCCCATCTCGCAGATTAGCCTCAGACAATCAGAGCTCTGGCTCCATCGAGAATCAATTGGGGAGAACCGAGAAACTGTACTAAAGGTGTTGAAGGTACCTCAGGAAATCTTCCTGGACATTGGAGGCAATGGGCAGGTGGACTGAAGTTAGAATTATTCTCCAACTAACTGCTTGTTCTGTACACCTCCATTAACAAGTGCTACAAAGAAGGCATGGACATTGTATTGTTTCAACTGTACCAAATATTAGTCACACTGGACGTGTGGATCACAAGCACCTTTCAGGAAGCAAAGTGGTCTTCGCCTGGTGATCAATTTTTCTGAAATTACCTGCTGAGCCAGGAATACTAAAACACTTGGTTAAAGGTGAAGGAGTCGAAGAATTATTGGTTAGAGCCAAGACAAGTGGTCAAACGTGCCTTGCCAGCAAAATACTGCCTTTGTCAATACCAGGTGCCCTTTGTCCCCACCACCTTTAACAAAACCCCCACTCAAGCACCCGTCATACCGGTCGCCCTGCCTTCCATTCCCACCTACCTTGACCAACTCTAATTTCTTGAGATAGAAGGTGGACACCAGGCCACGTTCTACGAGTGGTGGGGGAAATGTGCAGCAGAAAATGTCTGTACCCCCAAATGTACAAATGCACTGACATTACTGGAAGTGACGTCACAGTAAATTATATCACAAGAAAGAATATCAATGGTTGATACTCAAGTGTCTCATGGGATGTTGCATTAGAAGATGTTACCATGAGTGTACCAAAAGAGAAATAACTTTTAAATAATGTACAATTGGTTATCATTACTTTTTTTGTGTACTGAGCAACTCTTAAGCAATACTCCTACTCATATAGAGGGCATTTAACAAAGTTTCAGGCTCCGCCCAGGAATTCCCGACTAAAAAACTAAAAGCACTGCAACATGATGTCAGGGGTGCTTATAGCCTTTTTTTTTTAAACGTGTGCAATGGGTGCAGTGGTCAAGTTAAAAGAAACCTACAAAGTAATTGGGTCACCATAGAAATTGCATAGGAACTACCGTTTTGTTTAACCATTATGTTTGTTTTTTGTTGGTTGGTTTTCTTTAGACATAGCTCATTATCTGATAAAGCTTGTGGCTGAAGTTTTTCCACCTTACCTGGCTGTTTGGTCTCATGATTATGGTACTCTATGACCTGCTATGAGGAAAAGCGGCGGGGGTGTTGTGGTTATTTCATTATTTCATCCTGTCTTACCTGCACCGCTTCCCCGCACTAAAGCACTTTCAGGTTTATTCACATAAGCCCCCAGAGGTGGAAGGCCCAGATGCATAAGGTGGGAGGTGGGCTTGCAGGATGAGGCGCTCCTCGACAGGGAAATGGGCAACACCCAACCAGTGCATTTCCTGTGGCACCCAGGTGTGCAGGGAGGGCTCCAAGTCCCACAAGACAAAAGGGGCCCAGACTACTGGGCGCCCAGGCAGGCTGGAAGGTGGCAGGGACAAGTAACAAGCACCTGCCAAACAGGTGGTCCCTGCCCCTGACAGCTACATCAAAGGCCCCCCGCCCATCCGGACAGAAGGGAGGACAAAGGGCCTTTTAGTTGCCAAAGGGGGCTACCTGACCTTAGGGCTTTTTTGGCCTTTATTTGAGGAGGGCAAGGTAGCCCCTCCAGTACTCCTGTCTCCCTGGCACTGGGCGCGCATCTGCTGCAAGGCCACCCGCACTGAAGAAAAAACGAAAAAATGATCCTCCCTCCCTCCCATAAGAAGTGCAAGGTTTAGGTAGCACCAACAATAAACGACACACTGGGGACACATATCTCTGGAATACGGGTAAAAAGACAAAAACAAGCACCTCTAAAGAGGCTAATTACAGAAGGCAACATAAAACTAAAAAATGAAGATAAGAAAAGGATGAATACGGGAAATAGCTAACGCCTCGGAAGAGGCAATATAAAAAAGTGAAATATGATGATAAAAGGAAGGAAGCAAATGTGGAATTAAAATCCTAACTAAGATATGAAGATGAGAAAAGGATAAATCGCGAAAAGAGCTAACGCCACGCAAGAGGCAATGTCAAAGTAAAAGATGCTGGGCAAAAGAAGGAAACAGCTAACGCTGCAAGAGGCACGACCCTGGCGCTAATGGGTTTACGGCACCGTAAAAGGCTGCGGCGCCGTTAACCTATTAGCGCCTAATTACGAGGTCCCTTTGTGGGACCCGAACTTAACGGCTGGTTTTACCAGCCGTTAAAGTCCGGACCCGCAAAGGCACCTTGGTGCTAAGTACGGTGCCGCAATTTGCGGCACCGTACTTACCGCCTTTCCCATTCCCACTGAGCCCTATGGGGCAAAAATGGGAATGGGGAAGGGCCATGGAGGAAGGGGGAATTACCGCCCCGCCAACCTTGTAACGGGGTGGTAATTCCCCCTTTCTCCATGGCGGAGTCGGTAAGTTACCGGCATGGACCATGGTTCAAATAGCACCATGGTTTTCCGCCAGGGTCGTAATGAGGCCCAAAGTAAAAAAAGCGGAATAGGATGGATAAAAAGAATGAAGCAAGTGGAAAATTAAATAAGGAAACACCCGACTAAAGCTTAAATATGGGAAAAGGATAAATCTGGAAAAGAGCTAACGCCTCGCAAGAGACAATGTAAAAGTGAAAGATGCTCGACAAAAATATGAAAACAAGCAGCTAATTGAATTAGGCAACTTCTAACCAAAGCATCAATATGAACGAGGATAAACCCGGTAAAGAGCTAACGCCTTGCAAGAGGCAAGGGAAAAAAAGAAAAAAGCCAAATAAAAAGAAGGAAACGAGTGGCGAAAAAAAAACCAGACACGGCTCAATGCCTGGTCATTACAAAGTCACAAGCTTTTCTGTAATGAGCGCCAGGGATCAGCCTCGAGTTGGCCCTACGGTGGAGTAGGGTCCCCGCTCACCTGATCCCATGTTCCCCAAAATAGTTTTGTTTTTCCATTATGTTTTTTGTTGGTTGGTTTTCTTTACCCATACCTCATTATCTAATAAAGCTTGTGGCAGAATTGTTTCCACCATAACTGGCTGTTTGGTCTCATGATTATGGTACTCTATGACCGGTTATGAGGGAAAGGGGGGCGAGGGAGGTGTTGTGGTTATTTCATCCTGTCTTACCTGCACCGCTTCCCAGCACTAAAACACGTCCAGGCTTATTGGAAATAATATTGCAAATACACACCAACACTCATTTTTAGTAGAACGTTCCCAATACAAACTGCTAAGCATTTGGGCGTAGCACGTGATTCAGAGAGGGGGCTTTTGTTAAATGGCCCTTTTACAACTCAAAGTTCCTACACTGCTCTGCCATGTGCACCTGGGAAAGATCACCCAACATTAGTAAGCTGCCTGGTTATTGTTCAGCTTAATTGACTAGGCCACTTGCATCTATAGTAGTCTAGCAAATTAGGAGCATAAAAAGAGGCTGAATGCAGTTTGAATCTTTAATTTTGGATTGCAAATCACCTTAGCCCTAAGGAAGGCCACTTCACTCAATCGTCAAATTCGTTTTAAAGGGTGTTTTGTTTCGGGTTTGTTTTTGTGCTGCCCCGATGGGACCAGTGGGCCTAGGGTGCACGGATGCCCCCCGCCCCGAAGAGAGACACAGACACCAGTTGTGCTGTCTTTGGTCTTCCGTCATCACGCCTTAAAGGAACCACACCACACTCCTCCTTTTTCATAACAAACAAATGCACAAAAAAACCATAAAACAAACATGAATGTGAAGGAACAAGTTACTTACCTGTAACTATTGTTCTCTGGCATGGATTCACATGCTCATGAATATTCCTCATCGTCAGACTGGGAATCCTCGGTAAAAGAAATAACAGTTTTGCTTTCACTTACAAACTGTATTTCTCCTCTAAACCAATCACTGTCCTCTGGGTCACACTGTCCCCATCCTGCACTCTCCCCTCCCCCTCTACATTGCACTTTCCCCCTTCCCATGCACTTGTGCAATATGAATGACACCTGGCCTAGTAGGATCGCTGTTTGTCTTCCCTCTGTCCCCCCCTCCCTTGCCTCGTCGCGCCTTGAAACACTTGTGTATAGGCGTGTTATAAATGCCATATCATATCATATCATCCAATGACAGTCCTCTCCCTAAGCCCCACCTCTGTGTTAGGACACTTTTTCTGAAGTCCAACTAAGGGCTTAGTAAAACCATTCTACCGAGGCAGTACAAGACTCCACTCTTAGTATAAGGCTGTACCACCTGAGTTTGGGGTAGCGTAGACAGAGCAGCCATCTTAGGAGGGAGAGAGGGCAGTAGATACAGTACAAGTGAAATTGTAATACAAATGATCCAAAGAAACACTGAAACACTATGTATTGTAAAAATAAAGGATTTATTTAACTACAGGTAGGCCCAGATAAATCTAGGGGTTAAGTAAGTACTAACACATTATATGAAATCACTATATAAAACACAACACTATACTTGATAGTACACAGACCCAAGTTTAGACCTTATTTGGAACACCTAACAGTAGTTCTAGGGAAGTCAAAACCTTGTTATACACATTTAGTATAGGCCAAGCCTATTCTTTGGGAGTAAAAGACCAATGGTTACTTTCAGATTACTTTTGGCAATACAAGGGCAATAGGCCCTTCCAGTTGCACAGTGACTCTTGGAACAAAACACAAACAGTCAACTGGACAATATACTTTTTGGTGAATAGTGAAACACTTATTCTAGGTGCAGTAGAAACCTAATGAAGTAATATACATTTACAGATGCTTTGGAAATCAGGGAACCCTAGATTGAGGTAAGCAATATCTCTGGTAACTTGTTTTGGATGGCACACAGCTAACACAAGGTAAGTAAAACCCACCTACTTTAACTTCACAATGAAGGGGAAAGTAAAACCCAGTGTCACACTTTACTGAATAGTTATTCTAGGTAGGCAACAACATAATGTAGACTTATTAAGGACAGGCTAGCAGCAAGTCAGGGGAAGCAAGACCCATTTGGGGGACACTCATACAGTTATCCTAACAGGACTAACCTGGTGATACCAACAGTTGGAGGACACTCATACAATTACCCTACAGGAATAATCTGGTGAAACCAACACATTACTTTTGTAAAGTGGCACAACCTAATCACAGGAGAGTAAAATACCTTCACATCTACTTTCTATTAGACTGGTAAAACAGTGGCTAAGGAAGAAAAAATGTTAACCATACTTTTAAGAATATTGCATCACACATTCAAGATCAGTAAGAACTTTTGTAACTGTTCACTCTTAGAATTACAGTTACCCACCAACTCTTTACAAGTAAGTAAAACACTTGATTTCTTTTCTAGGCAGAAGTGCCAAACCCTTCAAAGTCTTTCCCTTATTCTTGGAGCATGAATGTTCTCAGTGGCAGAAGGGGGGTCACTAGGACTACTGACCAACTGGCAGTGTTAGAATAAGTTCTTTAGTTGCAAAAGTCAGAGTTCCTTAGGAAAACTGGCAAACGGGTGAGTACTTTACTTCTAGGGTTAGAAGAGGGTCCAGGGGCTTCACAGAAGACATCCCAACAGGATTCTAGCAGTGGGACTGGGTGCACTGGATGAGGGACCTCCCAATCACAGAAAACACCCCAGGACTACACAGAAATCCCAACAGGCTTAAGGTAAGTATATACCCAAGCCAACACAGTATCTCAGCAATGAAGAAGAGATTGCAGCAGGAGAACTTCAGGGACTGCAGCCAAATACCCGGTCAGTGGATTCCTTGTCCTGGAGACTGAACACAAGACCTCAAAAGGAACTTCGCAGCAGGGATCGATGAAGAAGGCTCTAGGCAAGATTTCTCTCGTGGCTGAATGCGGTTCTGCGCCTTTTCAAGAAGCACAGAAGAAGACAGAAAATCGGGGTTGAATTCTCGTCGTTTAAAAGGTCCAGCACCCTTGTGAGGGGACTTTTCAGACTCGCTCCGTGTCTCTGGAGATAAACCAGGATGCCCACAAAGTTTCAGCCAGATTCGGAATTCGGAAGACCGTGCACCGCATTGGGGTATTGCAAGAACGCAAGGTCGCAGCAACCCGTGGGATGGCTCAAAATGCAGGTCTTCTTGAGTCTAGTGGATCTAACCAGCCTCTGGGTTCAGGTCGTCGTTTTCGGAGACCCCAGGTCGATTGGAATGAAGGGCAGCAGCAGGCTCCGGTTACATAGCAGGCTCTCCAGTCGCTGGAAATCATTCCTGATGCTTTTCCTTCGTCATCCTCTTCGGTTGTCTGTTCCAGTGGTCGACATGACTTCAGCTTCCAGGTTCCCAGTATTTATCAGGAACTACAGCACAACCTCTGCATTCTCTCCCCGCATTTTACAAGAAAGGGGTGTCTGGTTGTCCAATCAGGACAGCCAGCCCCCCACTGGGATTTGTCCCAGTTGAAGGAAGGCGTAAAACAAAGGAAGGGGACGTTTTGGACTCCTCCCCCACTTCCTGTGCTTACAGACGGACTGGAGCCTGGGTGGGGTGTCCAGTGGACTCCTGCCAAAGACAAAACTCAAACAAAGGAATTTCCCACCCTGGATGGCAGGGGAAGGAACAAGAAATGACAAGAAACACTAAAATGGCAGAAAAAGAAGACAGGGCCATTTTGGTAAAATGAGCACCCTTAGGTGTCTTTACTGCAGCTGTGATCACAGGCCATGGCAAAGGTGCACCAAATTAGTAAGATATCACTGCCACCAGCCATTAAAGGTAAGCTTGTCACTGTAACAGAATTGTTACAGTTTTAATGTGAAAGGGGATACATTGTATCTCCCCAGCACTCCACATAAGGTGGGGTGTGCGGGTTTCACAGAATAAAATGTAAAAGGGATCCAAAGATCCTTTCTACCCTTGGGAACTGTGGTTCACTCAAGGTTAGCACAATAAAGTTAAATGGGGAGCACCTAGGGCAACCCAGCAACAACAGGCACTTATTGCCAATAAGTTGTTAGACATGATAACTTTAAAAAGACACTATGGAGAGTCTTAAAAATGACACCCATAAAAAGAGTTAAAGATTAGGTGAGTGTGGAAAAAGGTTCCCACTCACTGAGGTATTAATGAACAATATCCCACTAGAAAAGCAAAATGTTCTGGAGTTGAACCAGTAAAGGAAGATTTACCAGCTCTGTGGAAATCTTACCTAACACTCTGGCAGCCATCTTCAGATTTTGGTAAGCATGCAAAGTGTCAGTATGAGCAAAAAGAGCCTCAGAGGAGAACAATAGTTACAGGTAAGTAACTTGTTCCTTCTCCAGCATGGGGTCTGGCATGGATTCCCATGCTCATGAATGACGTATACACAGCAGTACAACATTACACAACCACCTGAGGTGGCAAGGCTCAACAGAAGCAATCAACTCTCAGCCCTGGAAGAGACTCACCTTAAGCGAACAAGTTGCGTAGCACTGCTTGGCCGACTCTGGAATCCTTGTCGATGCAGTAGAACCTCGTGAAGGTGTGCCTGGACCTCCATGTAGCAGCCCTGCAGATGTCCAGCAGGGGCACACCAGCTAGGAACGGTGTCGTCGCAGCGATCGCTCTGGTGGAGTGGGCTCTCGAACAACTCGGCAGCGGTCGGTTCGTCAACCGATGACAGTGCATGATGCAGCCGCAGAGCCACCTTGAGAAGGAAGCCTTGGACAAGGCCTTCCAATGGTTCACAGGACGAAAGTTCACAAACAGCTGTGAAGTCTTTTCAAAACTCTTTGTGCATGCTACGTAGAACTTGAGGGCATGAGCAACGTCCAGCAAATGCAAGGCCCTGTCAGCGGTGACTAAGGTTTCGAGGAAAAAAGAGGCAACATCAAAGGTTCATTGAGGTGGAATTCCGACAGAACCTTTGGCATGAAAGAGGGGTGTGTCCACAGCACCACCCTCGATTCATGGAAAGTCAGGTAGGGCTGCTTGCAGGACAGGGCCTGTATCTCACCCACCCTCCTGGCGGAGGTGATGGCCACCAGGAAAACCTTTTTCCACTAGACGAACCTGAGAGAGGCCTGATGGATAGGCTCGAAAGTGGCCCCCAAGATGTAGCGGGAGATAGCCACCAGATGTACCTTGAGTGTGCCAGTCCGTTTTGGCCAAGGATAGCAAATATGGAAGAATCTGCCGGGCCGTGACCCTCAGAGGGGTACTCTTCTGCGACCGGCATCATGTAGCGAAACGCTTCCACTTGTGACCGTAGCACTTCAAAGTCGTTGCCGCCCTGGCTCACCGATCCTGTGTCATGATGCAGGATTTGCCTCCTTTCTGGTGAGAAGATCCGGTACCACTGGTAGTTTGATTAGAGGCAACCCTGACAGGCTGAAAAGGTCCGGATACCAAATCTGCCCGGGCCATGCACGGGTGATAAATATCATCCTGCAGTGACACTGTCTGAGTGTACTGATGACTAAGCAGGAGAGGCAACGGTGGAAACGCGTACAGAAACATCCCTTCCCACAGGAAGGAGAACGCGTCCCCCAGGCTCCTCGGTTCATGAAATCGGCTGGCAAACCTCTGGCATTTGGAGTTCGCCACCGTTGCAAACAGATCAATCTGGTGCCTGCCCCACTTGGCAAAGATGTGGTCCACCTGTTCCTGCCGAAGGTTCCAATCGTGGCAGGAGCACAATTCCCTCCTGAGGGAATCCGCAATGATGTTCTTGACTCCCGCTATGTGAGGAGGGACGACGAACATTTCTTGTCCAACGGCCCAGCTCCATAAGTCCTGTGCTTCCCTGGAGAGCGCCAGGGATCGAGTGCCCCCTGGTTTCCTGATGTAGAACATTGTGGTGGTGTTGTCCGTGAAGATTCTCACCACCTTGCCCTTCAGAGACAGAAAAAATTACTTGAGGGCACAGAACACTGCCCGTATCTCCAGGATGTTGATATGGAGATCCTTCTCCTCCGGCAGCCACAAACCTATGCCGTGCAGACGTCCGGTGTCGGCTCCCCAACCTTCCAGGGAAGCGTCCGTGGTGACCATTTCCTGGAATCGAGGGTTCTGAAACCCTGTGTCCCGGGCAATGTTGGAGCAGACGCCTCACCACCTTATCGCCCGATGGAACTTGTCACCCATAGTGATCTTGTCTGCAAAGTTTCCGGACACTTGTACCCAGCGAGCGTCCAGGAACTCCTGAAGAGTTCGCATCTGTAACCTGCAGAGCCGGATGAGGTAGATGCACGATGACATGTCCAGCAACGACTTGATGGTCCGCAACCGTGGCCGTCTTCATCGTCAACAGCTGCTGCACCTTCCCCTGAATGGCCGCTACCATCTCCTCCGAGGGTGATGCTAGGCAGGACACTGTATTGAGTCTGGCCCCCAGGAACAGCACTTTCTGCGATGGTATCAAACAGGACTTTGGATAAGTGATGGAGAATCCCAGATCCTTCAGCAGCTTGACAGCCGCCTCTGTGTGTCCGATGGCCAACTCTTGCGAGCGGGCCTGGATGAGCCAGTCGTCGAGGTAGAGGTATATGTGAATCCCCTGTAGACACAGATGGGTCGACTTCAAGACGAAGTGTAGTGCATTTAACTGGTAATGCTGTCCCTGCACTACAAAGCGTAGAAACCTCTGGTGTTTTCTGTGAATGGGGACATGGAAGTAGGCGTCCTACAGGCCCAGCAATGTCAAGAAATCCCCTCTTTCCAGTTGGCCGAACACTTGCTGCAATGTGACGATCCTGAATTTCTGAGATTTGAGGTTGTTCAGACGTCGCAGGTCTAGAATGCACCTCCAGCCTCCCTTTCTATTTTCTTACCAAGAAGTATCTGGAATAGACTCCGGAGCCCCTCGTCAGCCAGCCTCCCAGCGGGGTGCATGGGTAGGAGCCTGACATCTTGACCGGTTCAAGCTTGCTTCAGCGCCGGTGCTACTGCCGCCGGCGACGCCGTCGTCCTCCACCGTAGGCCTGGGAACGGCCTCTGTGGGCTTCCTGGGTCGTGGGTCTGGAAGGCTGACGGTATGAGGAGGAGAAACCTTCCAAAGACTGCCTGACTTTCTGTTAGGCAGAAACCTGTGCAGTTCCCTTAGGGACCACTGCAAAATGTTTAAGACTACAGGAGTAAGCAGTAAACCCAATTGGTAGCAGTCTGCACCACCCAGATTTACCTGGTAGCTGTGGCTGAGCAGTCAGACTTCTCTCAAGAAGAGTTAGGCAGTATATAGAGTATACACAATAGGGCTAAAAATACAGTAACGCAAGCAAACATTGATCAGAGCTTTGGTATAAAAGTATATAATTATTTATTTAAAAACACACTTGTGATAAAAACACTGGCACTAATATGTCAAGCAAGTTCAAACACAGTGACTATAAGTATATACACCTCCCTAGGTAATTATTCGACAAGTCTAGGTTAAGACACCACTTATTTAGCAAAATAGAGGTGAGCGCGTAACCGTAGATGGCACTCCAATAATTTGTTTAAAAAGGGAGAGGAAAGGCAGAATAGGAAAATAACACAGTACCAAGACTTTTAAGAAACCACAGCAAGTCATGAAAGGCAGGGTCTACTGTAGAGCAAAAAATTCATAGGCCAGGCCCACTCTTGGAGAGAGCCAGGCGGAATGTGCCCAAGATCACACAGGGGAAATGCACTCAAAGTCTTTGCAGAAAAGTCCAAAGAGGTTGGAACAGTTCAGAAAGGTAATGTTAGCAGGTCTGAGGTCACCCCAGGATAGAGAGTCAAGGATTTACGGGACACCTTGGACAATGGGTTGCAAGGGAGACCAGGCGGGACACAGTACCTGAAATGGTGAGAAAGCTCCAGCGGGGGAAGTTGTTCCTGGCAGCAGGTGCAAGTCGGGGCTTCATCCAGGGGAAGAGATGATCACTACGTGGAGGAAAGCTGGAGGTCGTTGCACTGCCAGGGAAGAAACCAGCCATGGAGTTTCCCGATTAAAAGGTACAACCCTTTTATTCGCGGTACTGGTGAAGCGTGGCTATCCGGCCGCCGGGGTGATTGGCACGGGCGATTCGACCATGAGACGATCCAGGAAGGCGAAAAAGGCGAACTGGTTGGTCCCACCAGCTCAAAGGGAAGAAGACTCTCCTGGAAGAAGATCTCCTCTGTCGTCAGGGAAGTGGTGAGTTCGTAGAGCAGGGCTCCACTGGTGGTGTCATCGTTGTAGCTGGCTCAGCTTCTCCCCTCTTCAGATTCTTTAGGTCCTGTGCCGACTTCTGAAGTTCCAGTCCCCAAAGCCCTGCTTTTATGCATCAGAACCCCCATTCATCAGCCTAGCTGTCACTCAAACATGCTAAGTGGTGAGCCGGGCGGCTCACCACTGGGCCAATCACACAAGAGTGCGACTTGAGTTGCCAAGGCAACTCAGTCCAGGGTGTTTAATCCCCCTCCCACACATCCTGTTGACCCCAGACAGAGTAACACCATTTGGAGGGCTTCTGTTAGAAGCCCGCCAAAAAGTGGAACAAAGGGCTTGACTTGGGTTAGAGTTTCAGAGGCGAACACAAACGCCATTTTAAAACCGACTCCTGGCAAAAAGACCCAACCGGGGAATAAATATTAAATAAATAACCAAGCGGTATCTTTAACATTGCATAAAAAGTAGTGTGTTTAAAATGAATGGGAAAATCGCGTGGTATCCACTGCCACCAGCCAGAAACTCGACAAGGGGGGACTGGACAGTGCCCCCTTGGAAAACAGACCCAGGGGCAATCGAATTACCCCTACCAGTACTTCCACAATGTGATGGTTTGTACTGGTTCTGTTCACAATTTGAGACTAGTAAAGCCAATGGTGACTTTACATACCCTGGGAGACAGTAGTCAGTCCCAGGGTATGGAGTCTATCTTTGGGGGTCACTATGACACCCCTGTGTTACTGCACTGAGGGTGCTGTGTAACACACATACCAAAAACACATGAAGCCCTATGGAGTGAAAGACCCCATAGCCCATAAAACATATTCACAGTCAAAGGACATTCTCAAATCATGCCTAAGAGTGGGAGAAAAAGAGTCTCCCTCTTAGCAGGAGAACAAAATAAACCCCAAAAATCCAGCAAAGCTGCTGGGGGACTCACTAGGTTTGGGAAATTAGCCTTAACAGAGAATTCTCCCTAACACTTTCCTCTGGAGGAGTGAAAGGAAGAGCGGTGCTGTTGGAGGGTGCCCACGGACTGGGCCGTCTCTGTATTCGCCTTGATGACCTGTAGGGACTCATCGACGACCTTCCCGAAAAGGTTATCTTCGTTGAAAGGCATGTCCAGTACATTCGTTTGGAGCTCCTGGCGAAAACTCATGGTCTTCATCCAGCTTTGGCGACGAAGGCAGACACTGTTCCCCATCTGCCGGAACCTTGTGTAGGTAACGTCTAGCGTCACTGTGATGGTGTGATCCGACGCTACTTCTCCCTCCTGGAAGAGGGCGATCACCTCCATCCTGTTGTCGTCCGGTACGAATGCCAAAATCGGACCCAGCTTGTGCCACAGCTCCCTGTCGTACCTGGCTAGGATCGCCAGTGCGTTGGCTGCCTTGATGGTGGATGCCGCGGTATAAATCACTTTCCTGCCCATGGAGTCCATCTTCTTACCTTCGATGTCCGGAGGGACTGAAGATGACGAGGACGGGTTGGATGACCATTTCATCGCGGCCAATGAAACCACAGAATCTGGCGATGGTTGCGACCTCAGGCACTTGGGTGTGGATTCTGGTACCCGGTGCTTCTTCTCTAGCCTATCCCGCTTGGCTGAAGCTGGGCAAGGGTTCTTCAAGCGGGCCAGGCCCTCCTCCCACACATCAGCCACGAGGGGCACTGCCATGATTTTCTTCCTCTTTGCCTCACGTCTCTGGTACAGGAAACCCTCCTTCCTTGTTTCTTTGGGCACCAGCTGGAACAGCTCGGAGGCTCTGGCGATCATGGAATGGAATGAACCCACCTCGTCTGGTGGGGACGCCCAAGGGTGCAGGCACCCGCTGCTCGCTCCGACAATATTATCATCGTTGTCCGTGGTGGAGGCCGTATCCTTCCCGGTGTCTGGGTCTACTTGGGGAGAGGGTGCCTGACGCGGATTTGGAGGCTTAAATGGGGGCATCGGATGGCGCGTCCTCTTCTTTGTCGGCGGATGGCCGAGGGCGGGGGGCACTATTGGAACTGCCCCTAGTAGCATCCTCTTCTGGATCTCCGATACCAAGGTGTGGAGGGTTGTTAGGATGTCCAGAGACACATCCCTCAGTTGAACTGATGTGATCGGCACACTAGGCCGTCGTCGCCCCCCTCTTTCACATCCTCATTGATCGTGTGTAGGGACTCAAGGTCCTCGTCATCCTTGGATGAAATTTCCATGGCTTGGACCACAGCCTGGGACTGATCGAGACCTCCTTGCCTCCCCCCTTTGGGCTATTACCGGATTCTGCGACTGTGTCCCCTTCTCTGACGTGCCGCAGACGTTGTCAAAGTCAACACGGCAGCCTCGCGCCTCGTAAGGAGGGATACCTTCAGCGCTGTGGGGGCTTCCTTCTAAGGGTCATCCCCTTTAGCTTTCAAGAGAGCAGCTGCCACCAGCTTCATCGTCGACAAAGACCTATTCTGTGCCACCTCGGTCTTCTTTGGCAGCTCAGCCTTCTTCTCCGCCATCCGCAGCTTCTCGGGCTTCTCCCGCAGTTTAGTTGGGTTGGACGACTTTCTCTTCATGGAGAATCTCCATTGTCGGCGGAAGGGGATGTCGATCGCGCCTTGTCTGCCCTGCTTCTGCAGCTGCCCCGGTAAACCTGGACTTGCGGTTCTTGTCCTTATCATAGGCCCCCAAGGATGAGGGGCTCTCACAGGACTTCGAAGACCGCTCCTCAGACTGACCGGCCTTGAGTGAGGCAGGCCCATGTTCGGGGGCACAAGGCACAGGCCTTGGCGTTCAGCCACGCCTGTCTACTGTGCCTGTCCTTTGTCGTCTTCTTGGAGAAGCCGTGGCATATTTTGCAAGTTCCTTCCTTGTGGTCCGGATGCAGGCAGTAGAGGCATTGCAGGTGCTTGTCCTCCACAAGCACATTTCAAAGCCCGTACTTGGTAAAGGACTTGAAGAGGGACCTTCCTTCCTTCTTCTCCTAAGTCATGGTTGAGGGTACGAAGTAGGCCCGATGGCCTTCTGGAAACTTCGACGATCTTCGTCTTGAAAGGTACAGAACTTCACTGACACAGATCCCCGCTGTCGGCAGATGGAGAGAGGAGCACACAAGCACTTTCGGAACAAAAATAGAACCTTTTTATGCAAAAAACACGCTAAAACATAGATGTAGCCCGCAGAGCAAACACAAGGACTCCAACACTGAAGTGTACAGTAAAAATCTGAAGATGGCTGACAGAGGAGGGGCTTAGGGAGAGGACTGTCGTTGGATGGGGGCAGTATGACCCAGAGGACAATGATTGGTTTAGAGGAAGAATACAGTTTGTAAGTGAAAGTGAAACTGTTTTTCTTTTTACTCAAGATTCCCAGCCTGACGACAGGCAATATTCACGAGCATGTGAATACATGCCAGACCCCATACTGGAGAATAGAACATTACACACAACAAAAGTTCTACCACAGTCTTCCAAGAATGCTGGCCGGCACCTGGACTCACGAGCAGGATACCTCCTCTCGCTCACCGTTCTTGGGGTGCTCTCTCCTGTCTCTCAGAGCCAGTGTTCTCACTTTCAGTCTCGCTCTGCGTCAACCACCTCTGGCCACCATCTTCTTCATCGCTGTCTCGCATCTCCAGACTCTGTATTTGTACGTCCTCCATTCCATCGACTCAGACTGCCCAGGAGGCCGGAGAGAATGCGAGTCTCTGAAAGAAACAGGAATTCTGGGCAATTGTTCCTTTTCCATTTGATGCCATCACCATGAATCCCTTGACATCTCTGAAACAGGGCATATGCCACAGCCACACCGGTGGAGCAGTGAGGTATTGTACGGTATTCCAAAAGGAATTGAAACAGCACCCTTCTCTCGCAGAGTACCTGGCTGTGCGCCATCCGGAAAACCTTGTTTACCGTGCACATAAAACGTTCCGCCTCGACATTTGCTCAAGGCCACACAGGGGTGATCTTCCGGTGGCACTCTCCCCACTCTTACAAAAACTCTGAGAACTCTGCACTTTGACATGGAGGGTCATTGTCCGAACACATGACTTTGGGGAAACCATGTGTGGCAATGACTTTCTCCATTGCTGGTATCCATCATGGAGTGAGGTTGATGGAACAAACTTCATGTCTGGATAATGAGACCACTGGTCCACGTTTACCATGAAGTGAGTCTCGGTGAGTAGACCCAAAGCCCACGTGCACACACTCCTACACCGTTTCACTCTGGGCCATGCACTCAATTTGGGGCTCCTTGTGCTTCGGGGTGGCCGCCTGGCACCATACACATGCCTTTACAAACTTCTCTGCCTTCTCCCCCAATGCTGGAAACCAAGCTTTAAGGTGCAAACAAGCTTTGGTCTTGGCAACACTTTGATGTCCTTGGTGTGCCAATTCGATCACCTTTTGAAACAGGGAAGAAGGAACCACCATTCGCAATCCTCACAGCAGGAGACCTTCATAGATGAATGTGAGCTTGTGTTTTGCATGCCACAACTACTCCAACATCGTTCTTGTCTCTTGCCTTCTTCCCTTGAGGTTGACCAGGATCCTTGTCCACTCACCCCTATTCACAGCATCCCACAAGAGGTTGAAACATTCGTCCTTCTCCGACTCATCCCTCAACTCTTCTAGCGCCATTGAGGTCGGAACCATCCCTGCAGTGACCAATCTCACAAAGTCTTCAGTTTCTTCTTCCTCTCCACTCATGTCCTTCGAACTTCCCAATGGATGCCTGGACAAATAATCAGCAGCGTTATCATTTCTGGGTCGATACACCAAAGTCACATTGGATTCTTGCAGGGCAAGGAACTATTTTTTAATCTGGGCAGGGGGTTTTGCTGACGCCCCCGTCATGATGGAATGAGGGGTTTGTGGTCACTCACCACACACACAGGATTATCGAATATTTACAAGTGATAGTGACAACAGCCCCACAGCATGGCCAAAACCTCATGCTCAATTTGGGAATACCACTGTTCCGCCATTGACAATGCCCTACTAGCGTATGCCACCTGCTGGACCTCCCCTTTTGATTGTACTACGTGAAAACCGCCCCCAGCTCAAAAGGGCTTGCGTCCACATTACTTTCTGTGTCCAAACTGGGGTAAAAAATGACAAAGTGCACTCGGCCGACAGGGCTGCCTTTATGTCCTCACAGGCCCTCTGCTCCAGAGGTGTTCACTGCCACGCTCTTTTCTTGTGAGATTTCTGAGGGGCTCTGAGATGGTTGCAAGGTCCTTGATGAAACGGCCACAATACGTGACCATGCCCAGAAAACTCTGGACCTCGGACACAGTTCCAGGGGCCTTGTCCTCACAGATGTCGCTGATCTTTGCAGGGTATGCAGATATACCTCCCTTCTGAAATATAAACCCAAAAAACTCAATTCTCCTGTTCAGAAACTCACATTTCTCTTAATGGAGCTTCAGCCCAAGTGAGCAAATTCTTTCCAGGACCCTCTCCAGACGCGCAAGGTGTTAAGCCCCCTACCGGGCAAACACTAAAATGTCATTGCTGATGTTCAGCGCACCGTTAATGCCAACCAATGCTCTATGGGAGACATTTTGGAAGACCTCTGAGGCTGAAGATATCCCAAAACTGAGTCTCTGTACCGGTAGAGTCCTTTGTGTGTAAATGTTATTTATCTCGAATGCTGGTGCAGAAACAGCTGGTGGCAGCTAGCCCTCAGAACCAATTTAGACAAAAACATAGTGCCCTGCAGATCAGTTACGATGTCATTGATGGTGGATGTGATATGGTGCTCCCTTTTTATCGCCATGTTAGGAAGGCCCATATCGATGCAAATTCTGACTGACTCAGGCTGTTTAAGTTTGCGGGCAGTGACGATCAGTTAGAGACTCATGGGGTGGTCCTAGCCACGGGTTCAATTTTATCTAGTTGGACGAGATTCTGAAGTTCCTACTCGATCTGCTCCTGCAGATGAAAAGGCACCCATCTGTGCTTCAGCGCTACTGGATGTACAGTCTTGTCAATGTCAAGGTCATTATATACACACACTGGTGTTGCGTTATGGCAGAGGCTGATGCAGAGCATTATAGTGTGCCTCAGCCATCACATTGACGGACACGCCAGTGTTAATGAGCACTGGAGTGCTTGTGTTTAAAATGTTCACCATGCACCTTGGTTGGCACTTCGTTTTACCACCAACGTTCACCACAGTAGATATGAAAAACACATCTTCCTTATCCTGTTCACACGGTGGAGGGTAAACATCAGACACTGCATGCTTGGCGTTCGCCACCTGGGAAGTCTGCTTCTGGAACAGCACCCTCATGCGTTTTGTTCCCCTAGAATGAGTGGTCAGTGCAGACTCTCTGCACACATGTGCCAAATGATTCTGAATGCCATAACGACCACACGTGTGTCCCTTGTCCGGGCACTCGCTTGCATGAGGCAAATCATAGCCACACTGAGGGCAAGCAAGACTGGGACCAGGCCGAGTCTCCTTCTGCCCGCCTAGCTTCCTACCGGCTCTCCCGGGAGGCTGCTTGCCCACCACACACACTTCCTCCAGCTTTATCGACTTGAGGGCTGATTCCATCTTGGACACCCTCACATCCGCCAGTTCATGCAAGTGGGCAATTTCCAGAATGTGTGCCAGAGAAATGCGAGGCTCTCTGAGAATTTGCTTCCTCATCTTGACTGACAGGCAACCCTGAATGAGTTGTTGACTCAACCCCTCATCTTCCTTGCCCTGCGTGCACGTGGACACGAGCTGGCGCATGTGCCCATGGAAAGCATCCAGACTCTCACTGGCCTTCTGTGTGGACAGCCTTGTAACAAATCTCTCATAGTCTGTGTTCACCGTAGGAGCAAAATACTCATTCAGCACAGTGACAGTGGCCACACAGAGTTATGAGCAGGTCTTAGTGTTGTAAAGTTCTTGTGATCTGCCAGGCCAGCCGAATAACTGAGCATGGATTTCTTGGCCCGATCTTCCAGTTCCCCTGTGGCGTCAAAATACATGTTGAGGCACTCAAGCCAGAGACTCCACCTTGGCCTAAAACGCATAGGTGATCCATCCACATCAGACTCAGTTAGGGGAGCCAAAGACCCTTGCCCTCGAGGCAGTCTGCCTCTGGGCAGTGCCCTCGCCTCATCGCCTGACATAATGCCAAACCAGAGCGGGTCCGGATGTGAAGAATTGGTAGAGTTCCCAATGGCAATGTCCCAGATGACAAGGCCTTGACTGTATCGATATACCAACACTTCAGTGCGCACAAGCACTCACATGGGAGCCACAACCCCCTCAGGCACACATGTCCAGCCGAAGTGTACAGACACGTCGCTGAAGTGAGAATGTCCCCTTGCACCAGGGCACATGAGCAATCTCCTAGAAGAGCCGCAACCCAGTATAGGCTGGAGACCAGTGGGGCCAGCTCACTTGCTTAACACAGGTGAAGAAGAAAGAAAATCTTCCCACTGCCACCATGGAGGAGACAGAGAATGGTGAAAAATTGTCTTTTCCATCTATGTAGGCTTCCCTCAAGGAATTTCCTAAAATGTGGCCTTGTGTCACCAGGGGAGCCATAACTCACCTTCTTTCTGGCAGGATACACTGCAGAAGTGGAAATAACTGCCATATCATTCATACTGTTGGAGGAACGAAGCATGTCGCACACGGGCACCCCCACAGAGAGACTGCTGATGATTTGCCACGCTGAGGTGGCCATAAGTGATCCCCGGAACAGAAGGCGTTTGCGCAGGTCCACAGTTCAGACCGCTGAACTGCAGGGCCCCCTCGTCGCCATTTGTGGTGTCCCGATGGGACCAATGGGCCTGGGGTGCACGGATGCCCCCCCTGGCCCGAACAGACATGTACACCAGTTGTGCTGTCTGCGGTCCCCACACGTGCATTGCCCTGCGTGCCAAGGCAGGGCCGTATATATTAGCCCAGCGCAATAACGTACGCGTCATTGTGCCTTAAAGAAAGCACATCACTGTTTTATGGCAGTACTGTTTCAAGAGTCACTTGTTTCCAGTCTCTTCACTGCAAGTGTAGTTTGTGTGGCTTGTTGCTATCCTGTTTTGTGAAGCGGTTGGCTCATCTCCCAAACTACACACCACGGTATTAGTGTCATGACCACTGTGAGGGGGCACAAGTTGTGCCACAAGCAGGCCCCCACCAGAACCCTGAGGGAATTAAAACCACTGTAAAAGGGCTCCTGGAGCCAGTCCTGGCGCCTTTGGCACCAGGCTCATATGTAGGAAGGAAGGGCTGTTCAAACTAGGTCCCATTTATGTACATGGGCCTTTAAATCCAACATGGAAGCACCCACACAATCTAGTTGTAAGAACCAAGCCATGCGGTCTAGTGTTTTGGGTGTGGCAGGCCTGGAACTACTTTCCCTGGTACTACTTTTCCTGGGCTATATAAATCACACCCTGACTGCAGAACACGGTTTGTGTTATTCTACAACCCGCAGCGTGACGCTCACCGTGTCGAGCTCCTGGTCTTCAGCATCTTCCTGTAATCCTGCAAAAACAAGAACAAGACTATTCTGTCTTACCTGAGAAAACACCACCCAGCACTCAGCATCTCAACTGGGCTGCAATCTGTGGAAACCGAGAGAAGAAGAAACATCACTTACCTGTGAGTACTAGCTTAAGGACTTGCGGCGAACCGCTCCCACAGCTGCTGTTCGAACATTGCGACCTGCAATAACGAGAAAAGGAAAAACAATATTAGAATGCATACTTCCAAAACATCGAATTCCATCAGTCTTACCTGAATTCCATCGCGCTACGCCACGCTTCAATCCGGAGCACCACAGCAACATCTGCAAAGGAAAAGAGACATATTCAGGTTCGCTTTCAATATTAAACAACTGCACAGCGCTGTACTTACCTTAACGGATTCCGGGGGCCTGGTTTTCATCGCGCTCTCCTCCACTCGCAGCACCACAGCGGCCTGTTAGGAAAACAAGAAGAAAACACAGGTTAGCTTTAAAAGACAATAAAGGCGCTGCGCTTCGCGCTTTCTCTTACCTAGAAAACATGCCTCTCCATCCGGCACGCCAGCATCAAGACCTTCGCACCTAAAAAGAAGGAGATAAAGACATTAACGAATTCCCACCATAAACAGAACAAAGACTTACAATTAAAAAACCTACCTGCCTACCAGCAGATTCGGGATCACAGCAGGCCTGGGCCCAAGGAAGGCGTACTGCACCAGTGAAGCAACTCGGGCAGCTCGCCAACAAACGTCAAGCGCCCCTCACAAGAAACGCAGGACAGATAGCTCACCCTACAAATAACTAAGGTGAAAAAAGAACCCAGTGGGAAGGGAATCGGTCACAGGGAGGTGGGAGATTCACCCATTAGAGACAGTTATCACAAATCCTCCCTTCTGCAATTGCAGATTAATTATTCAGCACTGGGCAACTACGCATCCAGGGTTCCAGATCTCAGAGCCTTCCGACGCCCCTGGGAATATCAGGTGAGCGTAACAATTAGCCTACTTGACCTATTGACCAAACTGACCTTTTTTGGCCCGTCCAAATTGACCTTTTTTTTAGCAGTCCAAATTGACCTTTTTTTTGCAGTCCAAATTGACCTTTTTTTAAAATTGAACTTCAATTACCTCGATCATCTTGCCTATTTCACTTTTTTCCTTGCTTCTTTTATTCATAATTAGTGACTTCTGAAACAAACAATTTGTTAAAGTTACACTTCAATACAATTTGCTTATGCATATCTGTTTTCACATTATAATGAAGCTCACAGAAAATGACATGCTTGACAAGTAGTCTGAAAGGGTCAGTGTTTCATATTTCAACGCTATTTCTCTCAGTCTGTTTATATTTTGAATGCTCTTGGGTTTTATTTCTATGTAGATTCTGACCACTTCATTTTTGAATAATCAAATTCTCTTGCAACCCTTGATCTGTTTGCAGTACTGTTAAAAACATACACAGCGTTGGTTTACTATGATTCATGGCCACATTCAGGCCATGGTGCTAACCCTCCAGTTTATTGTTGGTTTTTGAGGATCAAGTTAAGACTGCAGAGTAACAATTCCAATATTCAAGTTTTATTTTTGGAACTTTTATGCCTGAACGTGTTTGTTCACCAATCCAAGTTTCCTCAAAATAATTAAAAATGTGCTTATTTCAGTCTCATTTCACACATAGTATGGTTCTGTAATGATCGACATATATGCATCTATCACGTTTTCCGTAGGAAAAAAGGCTAGTGCACATAGCTTTTTTATGTTGTGCTGATATTCACTGTCATCACTGTATCTTGTTTGCAGCCCATGTTTTTGGAGATTTCGCCACACTGCTTGACTATAATGAAAGTAGCAACCTTGAATTGTATTTAAAGGAAAAATAGCAACCTTGAAATGTATTTAAAGGAAAAATATTTATCATCGCATTAATTGCTGCCAGTTCGAAGTCCATTGAACCTTTTTTTACCCTCTGTTTCTGTGTTTGGAATTCTCTCTTTTAGTTTGCTAAATATTTCTTTGTAGTTCTTTTCCCCTTTTGCTTCCATCAATATGTACACTAGTGGGCCCACAATTCATTGTCCATCTCACCATGCACAGTATACACTTGTACGAAATGTTTGGGACAGTACTTGAATGTACCGTCCAACATCCAGTTCTTGCTTTTTGCTAGTGAGGACAAATTTTGATCAGTTGCAAAGATAATGAATCTGTTTTCTAATGTCTGGCTATCATAATATATGAACCGTTCTCCCTGCAGTTACCTGGAGGTTTGCTGGTATTTCCACTTCTGCTACCTTTTTTGGGACGGTCGGCAGTTTACATTCTAAATTTCTTTGATATATACAGTACTTGTTTTTTTAAGTAAGTTCTTGCACGGCATTTCACGAGCCAAATGCAGAGGGATGTCTCTTAATATACGCTGTACCAATTGTCCACTTGAACATTCCTCTGATTTTGCCTTTTTTAAAATTCCACACTCTTCTCTTTTACTAGAATTTTTGCAATATTACGTTCATGGTTATGGTCTGTTGTGTTTTCAATGTATTCTCCTATTGTTATGGCTCTGCCTCTTCAATGTATCTTCTTGTATTCAGTGCATTTCCACCATTTTGTATCTCCCTTAAATCTCTCCAGATTGTATACAAAGCCATTTCTTGACAATTGTTCCTTTCCTTTCGTAGAAATAATAAAAACTGCATTTTCCATACTGTTTGTTACCTAAATAAATCAATTAACATATTTTGGCAAGTTATTAAATGTTTGCATCATGTTTTTTCTCTTCCTTAACACCATATAACTCCTACACATTTTTGTCATTTATTTTGGCTCTTTTAATTTTTTACATACTGCAAATGTCAATACTATAAATCCATAACGTAATGCTTATGGCCAGTTAATGTGGCAAACTTATAATGAAACCGTCTCGATGCTTTATAATATAAAGCAAATCAAAGTTACCCTGGGAGACTTACATTGCCTGCACTTTATTTCCTCCTCCTCGTGTTTTTAATCCAGACATTGTAGTCTGTACTTTATCTATAGTTACCTTATTTCTAATGCTTGTAAATATTTGTTTACAATAAGATTTCAAACACTTTACCTTTGTGCGTTTTACTTACCTCTCACATTCACTGCTACTGCTTTATTTTCCTTTCAACTGTATGCAACGATGCTCGATAGACGATTTCACTCGCAAAACACTGTGATCAATTTCCCCTCAGCCACGTGTTTGCTTCCTTTACTAATGTCCACAGTAAACCGTTTGTCGTCATGCGTAATCTCGCGAGATTTGGACTTTATGGCCTTTGATCTAAATCCGCATTCATTTCCTGGATTCCCGATCGAGTTGTGCAGTGTTGTTTTTTGCACTGACACTACGAATGCTTTTATGCCCGAATACACACCACATTAGTAAAAGTAAGGCCAAATTATGGGTATAGATACTATTTGTTTCTTCTGATTGGCGCGCAATATGTTGTGCTTCACTTTTGAATCCTGGAACTTTTACAATACGATCGAATCGGCTATACGGTAATTTATTTTCAGTCTATTGTAGTGTTTTCTTTTTATACAATTAAGAGGTATGACATTGTATATAAATTAAGTAGATTTATTCAGGAGAGCCCCCGAGCGGGCCATTTCACCAAAGCAACATCTTCGTGTATGATGCCATCAACATTCTGGAATCATACACGAAGATGTCACCATAGCAACAATAACATAACATTCTCACATCTCCCTACCTAAACACAAATAAAATTATATTTGAAATTTAACTAAAAACACCTTACACTAAAAAAAAACATATATTTCATCACTGGACAACTCATCCTTAAATCTTTCCCAGGACCTTAACTTGTCATCAGTATCTCTCCAACCAGCTTCAATAGCTTTTCTCAGCATTTCTTGTTCAATGTCACTGTCCCTTGCTTCTATCCATTCTTTTTTCGAGAAGCTAGGATGTACTTGAGCTATAATACAATCCATGTTCTGTTCCTCCATTAACACTTGTCCATCCTCACAGTCATCTACCACACCTTCACATGGTAACCTGGAAAAACAATCCGCAACCACATTGTTCCTTCCCGGAATGTACTTTATGGTCACATTAAATTGCATAATAATCAAAGTCCATCTTCTTATGCGCGGAGACATCATGTGAGAATTTTTCGAGTTCAAAACATGAACAAGAGGCTTATGGTCTGTTCTAACATCCACAGGAATGCCCCAAATGAGACTTTTAAAATGTTCTAATATCCACTTGACTCCAAGAGCCTCCTTCTCTATTGTCGAATAACTTCTCTCAGCACCTCTTAATGTCCTTGATGCAAATGCAATGGGAACAACTTCGCCATCTTGAACTTGTTCTAAGACACCACCTAAGCCTACATTGCTCGCATCAACTGCTATCCTTGTTCTGGCACTCGAGTCAAACATTTTCAAATCCGGTGCTTTATTAATCATAGTCTTTATCTGTTCAAATTCCTTTTTGCATTCTTCAGACCATTTAAACTTCATTCCTTTACTCATTAGATTCCTCATACTTTCGGTGTTATCAGAGTAATGATCAATGAATTTGGCATAATATTCTGTGAGTCCCAAAAAACTCCTCAGCTGGTCTTTATTACTTGGTTCTGGAATTTTGAGAATAGTGTCTACCAATGATTCCTTAGGCATGATGCCCTTGGTATTTATGCGATGTCCCAAATATGTCACCTCATTTTTCTTTATTTTGCACTTTTCAATTTTGAGTGTCATTCCTTTCTGCTGTAACACTTGCAGAACAGCTAACAATTTTGCATCATGTTCCTCTTGAGACATTCCTGACACCAATGTATCGTCCTGGAAGTAATATACTCCTTGTAAACCTTCAAACAGATGATGCATTAACCTCTGGAAGACAGCAGCAGCCGAAGCTAACCCAAAAGGCATTCTCTTGTACCTAAAGGCTCCCAACGGCGTTACAAAAGATGTCAAATGTCTAGATCCTTCCTCAAGTACCACCTGATGGTAGGCCGACGACAAATCCAGAGTCGTAAAATACTTTGCAGGACTCATGGTGGACAACATCTCTCCAATATTCGGCAAAGGATGACGATCCACCCATATGTTGGCATTTAAATCTCTTAGATCGACACACATCCTGATAGATCCATCTGTTTTTTTAACTAACACAATAGGCGATAACCACTCCGAACTCTCAATTGGCTCAATGACATCTTGCCTGCATAGTCTTTCTAGTTCAACCTTTAACGTATCTCTGGTGCCGATGGGTATACTTCTCACTTTATGTACAACAGGTGTCACACCTCTTTTGAGAATGATGCGATGTTCAAAGCCTTTTAGCAAACCAATCTTGTCATTGAAAACTTTTGGAAAAGCTCTTGCCAAACTCTCTGCATTGTCACAAACATTCTCAGAAATACAAAGGATGGGTACACTCTCTCCTGGATGAATCTTGATTTTCAAAGAAGCTTGCTCCCACCATCCTACTATTGAAAAACCATTCTCTGCCACATACAGTCTGCAGTAGGTTTTTCGCCCTTCAAATTTCAATTTCACCCAAAAACACCCTACAATATTGATAGGTGTCTTTCCATAACCTGTTGCTCTGGTGTTTGTCCTCTGTAGGTCTTCCATCTTCTTCTTTAAAACATTGACATATGTCTGTACATCAACCATAGTATATGGAGAACCTGTGTCCACCATCACTTGTAAAGTTATCCCATCAATATCCATAGGAACCCAAGATCCTACACCATCATCTCTTGGTGTGACTGTAAGTATCTGAACTCTATCTTCAGTCTGATCCGTTATTGCTATCAGGTTACTGGGACCAGCAATTTCCTCCACAGCTCTCACACCCATCGTAGTTGCACTTCTGCTTCTATAAAATCGACCAGTATTTCTACCAAATCTGCCATTATATCTGCCTCTCCCTCTGTTGCTGCGACACATCTTTCCAAAATGTCCCGTATGTCCACACCTAAAACACTCTGCCGAGACTGCCGGACACTCCTTTTCCGTATTTTCATGTTTGTACCATCCACAATATGTACATCTATTACTTTGCTTGAATGCACCTCCTCCGTCTTGTCTGTATCCACTAGATGCATCTGACCTGACCATTCTCTTAACCATGGCAATCAATTTTTCTTCTTGGTTGTTATGCTGTTCATCATTTATCTCTTGGACTGACTTAATTCCAGTGTCTTCCAGTTTATTTTGAACTTCTCTCATACATTTTTCACCCATTTCAATTGACCTGGCTATCTCAACAGTTTTATCTAATGTAGGATTCTTCGCCTGCCATAGGCGTTGCTGAATGCGCGGATCGGCCACATGCTACACTATCTGATCTCGCAAATATTCATCAGTAACCCCGGTGAATGCACATGTGGCCATTAATCCTCTCAATGCAGCCAAATATGAATCAATACTTTCCTCGTTGCCCTGTTTTCTTGTGAAAAACCTGTATCTTTCCAATACAATGTTGGATTTATTTCCAAAATGTTTATTCAATTTAGCAACTGCTATATCATACTTTCTAGAACCACTTGATGCTTCACCCCATGTTTCCTCATCATGTTCTAGTTCGGGCAATGACCTGAATATTCTCAATGCTTCCGTACCAATGCAGTGCAACAGGGTTGCTTCCTTCTGATCATCATTAAATTTTGCCCCTCCTATTGCTCTCAAATACACTTGGAAATTGTCTTGCCACTGCTCCCAAGGGCATGTTGGATTCCCAGGTGCCGATAAGAATTTTATTGGAGCAGCCGTGTTTTGCATGACTAGAGTTTGATGTTGATTCGTATGCAATGTCCCCCTCATAAGTAGTATGCTCCACCAGATCGCTTGTTCCTTCCTTTATATTGATATTTTATTTCCTCTTCACCAACAGTTTGCACGTAATGTTTCACAATGTCATTTAAAAACTCCTCGAGCATCCATCAACATCACAACTGTCAAGAGAACCGATTTCAGTGCCTCCGTGCAAACGCGTTCGAGCGTTTGTTTATTTTTCACATACTTTGTTTACATAGGCCCAAACAGCTGTTCGTCGCATTCATGAAACGCAGGATTCCGGCCTTGTTTCTTCTAAAATGGCGGCACGCATCACACGCTCGAAGGTCCTTTACTCTAATGTCCAAGGACGGTTGATCCACACTCGCGCACATCCCAATGCAGCTCTTGCCAGTTGAGTTCAGCGTTTATGATTTTCCGCAAAATAATGCCGCTCACCTGCCCTTCGTCCATATGTATTTTACTCAACCACTCGTAGCCGCGGGCTCACACACTTCGTCACACGCATCGGGTGACGGCCGTACACATCATTCATCGTAATCATGTCCGGGGGCTCCCTCAATCAGCTAGATCCTCGTCGCCAATTGTAGTGTTTTCTTTTTATACAATTAAGAGGTATGACATTGTATATAAATTAAGTAGATTTATTCAGGAGAGCCCCCGAGCGGGCCATTTCACCAAAGCAACATCTTCGTGTATGATGCCATCAACATTCTGGAATCATACACGAAGATGTCACCATAGCAACAATAACATAACGTTCTCACGTCTATTTTCTACGTGCCATTAAAACGACCTAAACCCACACCACCACAGACATGCTGTGTGATGTATCTGCAGGATGGGATCTACTTTGCTGTCCCTGCCGAAGTCCTACACCGTGGTGTTACCATGTTTTCTTGCCTCTAGCCTATTCTGTCTCTAGCTTGCTGCGCACTCCCGATGGGGCCGAGGAGAGGCCGAGGAGAACAGGTCTTCTTGCATTGACCTGAAACCAACTTCAATGATGAGGAGTAGGAAAAGGCAGTGTTTAGTTTACATATTGTGGGGTGGGAGTCGTTGAGGTTAATTGCAGTGTAAACCAGCTCCTGATATATTGAAATATCTAAACCAATTGTGCCTTCAACCACTTGATTTGTAATCAAAATGTGTGTCCTTGCATTTGCTCTTTCCACTGAAAGTATGTTAAAAAAAGCACTGGCAAAACCAAGAATGTTGGCACTTTTACAGGCATTAGTTATTTGCGAGGAACTGCCCAAATGTGCCCAGCTAACAACAAAAGGTGCCAACTGTTGCCATCTCATGATCACGTGGCATAATGATGGCATTGCCTGGAAAATGTCTGCCCCATGCCTACACTAAAGCCAACACCGGTGGCTTTGGTAATGCTTGTTGTACATGGTATCCGATTTTTCTATTATCGTTTTGTGCTTGTAAACATTATGCTTCATTTGTTGAATGTTCTGGCCGGTCATGCGTTATCCTTACTCCTAATTTTTCATCAACATGGCCCGTAAAACATCAGTCTTGAAAGGCTACGTCCCGCCAGGCACTGGCCTGAGATTTGGAAACCGCTCAACAGGTCCATAATGGTTTCCAAGAGACCCTCATTCGGATGATCCAACTCTTTGTCGTTATAAAATAACCAGTTTCCTCATGTGCCCCAAACACAGAAATTGCCAGAACTCTCGCTATAATTCAACAAACTAGGGTGCCTTCACACCAAAGCCTAAGGTGAGGTTGAGGTTGGTTCAGACTTGTGGACAAGATCATGTAAAGGTTAGTGGTGCTGCTGCAAACATTTATAGTTTACAATGCTATAACTGAAATATAGAAAACGTGTATTATTTTCTACGCGCTTATTTTTCAAATTTGAGCGCCACCTTTTGCCTATTATAAGGTATTACAGTAGAAACCACTCACATTTTTAAAATCAACTATTTAAATACAGTGTTAATAGACTTTCTTGCAGCCCCTCGAGTAACCAACCAACAGTGATTGTCCTATAACATTAGGTCGTACCTGCATTTAAATGTTCGAGGTCCTCAATGACAACTTTTATACGGGGAAGCTATCCAACATATTACATTTAAGTGTCAGTAGCGCTCTTATAACAGAAGTGCGAAAACGTTATTTACTGTAGTGGCTTTTGGCTAAAGGTGGGAGGGGCAGAGATTTCATGGGGAGGGCCGAGCCAGAGCAGAAACAGGGAGTCTAGCCTGGCTCTTAGTGTCAAACACGAGCCGAGCCATCAACTCACCACACCAGCGTTTTAAGTCTGTAACAGTAGTAGTAAATACAACACAAATATCAAGTAACATAACATCATATACCTGCCAACATGCGCCATTCCATTCAGAAGATAACAGTACAGTATTGTTTTTTTTGTGAATTATATAAGTTTTAGTCCTAGATATTAGATTGAACTTCAAAACATCAACAAAAAACACAACTTTAAAAAAGGTTATGTTATGAAGAATATGTTTTGTTCCATAAAAGAACATCCCTTTTCTGGCTAATAAAAAAGCAACAAAAAAAAAGCTACACGATGGGAGGCTGGGGGTGAGGGGAGCGTGAAGTCAGATTACAGTTTAGAGGTTAAAAACCGCGGCTAAAAAGATTTGAGCTGTGGAGGAAGATACATATGAAAGTGTCCGTGCTTCAACGATTTACAACCAGCTGCTAAAGCAGAATACTGCCAGGCCCCCTTTACATGGAGACTAGTCCTAGAGTGGATCAATGCGGCCTCACCATGACGCCTGCATGTGTGTCCACAGCTAGCAATGGGGGGCTACACGAGCCATCGAGGAAAATGAATCCCTGGTGGGAGGCAGCGAGTGTCAGACAGACACTGCCTCCAAGACCAAAAAAGACTTGTTTTTTTATTTTCATTTCGTCATGATGCAGGTGGGGAGAACAGGCAGATCTCAGCTCGGGCCCCAGGGCTCGTTGACACCTAGTTAGGGTCAGGCTGTGGTCATCCACAAAGCCCGAGCTGGCTCGAGCACCCCACCCGCCCCCGCCTGGCACTCCCAACTCCCCTTTTGTATACCTGATCCTGGAGTCACCAGTCCTCCACACTAATTGAATGACCACCCGGAACAACCGGAAACAAGTATTCTTTCCACAATATGAAGTGAACATTCAATTTGAATGAAGGGTGATGCGTGATCTTGCAAGAGACATAGGTGAGGGAAATGACAAGCGGGTGCTGTGCAGGAGAGGAGGCAGTAGAACTTTGTAGTACCTTGCCTCCTGCAAGGTGCACCTGAGTGAGTGATGAAAGGGAGCAGGAACCAGGCTCACTCAGGTATGTACCAAAAAGGAAGATGCTTTTTTTAACTCCTTAGTTTCATAGATATAGTATAGAAGAATGAGAGAGAAGGCTACATGCATCAGTCCTGGTCCCTTGCCCAGCTCCCAGTCCTCAACCGTCAACCTTGGAATGCCCAGGCCCCAAACTCTCCACAGTGCACCAAACATTCCACAGGTCCTAGCTACTCACACAGACACATCATAGCATACAAGATACTACAAACTTCACGCGCGAGAGTCACTGCAGCAATGAACATATCATCACTTGCAAACATAGATCTGGCACTGGTATTTGTAATAGATCCCCATATAGGCAGCGACTAGGTGCAGGGGTGTACTGGCCAATGGGGAACTCTGGAGATTTCCCGGTAGGCCTCTGCAACACGGCCCTCTTTTGTCTGGTAACCAGTTTATTTCCACATTATCTAGATGGTTCGTCTTTCCGAAAACATGTAATATGGGGTCACTTTGGAAATTATTTCCAGGGCCTCTTTTGGTTTGGACTGTGTGCCAGTGCATGCTGCATATAGCGGCACCCTCTATCCACTAATTAATATAAATCGGGTGATCCCCTCCCTCCAGTGGTAACACAACTATATAACATAAGGTATTCCACCATTGGGTTTTCTTAAGTTTCCTCCTTAGTAAAATTTAATTCTATATAGTCGGGTATCTTAACCTGATATCCCGCTCTGTGTGTCTGACATGACAACAAAATAGAACATTTAAAGCAAAACACAGTTAATGGTTCAAACACCTATTCAAGAGTTACAGATGGTTCCAACACTTATTCACAGTTTACAAATCGTAACTGAATTTTATATACACATTCTATTAATCACAGATTAAATCATTAACAACAATTAAGACATAAAATAATACAATACCAGTGGACAGTGCCCTGGGGAAGGAAAACAATGAAAAGGCGAAAGAAGAAGAAGATGGAGGCCAGAAGGCCCAAGAAATATTGAAGGCCTTCAACTTTACCGAGTCTCCCTCGATGTGGACTTAGTACATGAATAAACGAAAAGAAGGCGATGTGTAGAAAATTCACAACTTAGTGTTAAATGAAGAGAATACAAATATTTGTTGTTCCTTATTTTACAATTGTTTTCAATTGGGTATTACTTGTACAATTATTTCTGTTTCCATCCCATCACTCAGGATGTTTTTGAATATGCAAGAGAAAAAAAAGAAAAATACATTTTCTGTTTTTGTATTACAGTAGAAAGTTCACTTTATGCAGCAGGTCTGCCAACTTGTGTGTAATATAGGTGTTACCATTAGATGTTATGAGGGGAATGATTGCAGTAGGGCAGGGTCCGCATAATTCAACACGTTTCGCGAGTCCAAGGTACAAATCAGGGCGTCTTCTTCAGGGCGTGTTCATAGACCCTGTGGATATATATATATATATATATATATATACACATATGTGCATTTTAGTGTAATGTCTGAAGTAGAGCTGCATCATTCTAAAAGAGCCTTATTTCTATACCCTGGATAACTTACCCAATGTGGAGTAAGTACGGTTACTCCAGGAATCTCCTGCCCTCTTGGTCGGTAGGCAGTGACAATATGGCCGTCACTGCGGCAATGAAGCTGATATTGTAGCAGTGTAGCTTGCCAAGTGATCCTGCTGTGGCATGTATCCACAGGGTGTCTCTGGATTCACAAAGGAGAGAAGTGTCCTCCAATCTGGGGACAAAGTATTGAGAATTCGGTAAGTAGGAGTAAGATGGAGCGAAATGTGACTCCAACTGTGATGTAGGGGGGGTGCATGCATGCTAAAACAAGGGGGTGAAAATAAAGTGCCACCCATGTGGTTGGGAGGTAGGACACGGTGAAGAGTGTTTCATGCTGTTGCTCGCACACGTAATGGAGTGCGGGGCTCTAGTCTAAACTGGTGTAACCCTGCATGCTTATGAACCCATGCAGAAAAGCATATTGGTATAGCCGGGGGTCATAGAATCCAACTAGAAGCAAACGGTACTGCACCCTTAATAATGGCTGGTGGGAATCCAGCCTAAGCAGTACGTCCATTATTTTCATGTGTTCCTTTTCTTTCAATAATTTCGTTCGCGGGAGGAGTGCTGCAAAATGTTAGGGTGAAATTGCCCAGTCTATGAAAGTAATGTGGCCAGTATGAAGGACAGGCACCTAGTGGTGCATTCTAATAGCTTCCTGAGATAAGGAGATCATTTTCATGTCTCCTCTCTGTGGCGGTGGCAGCAATTCGCCCAAGGTAGCGTCTACCTTGTTGTTAGGGATACAGGTAATGTGTCCTTATTGGTATAGCCGGCGAGAACATGCTGGTATCAACACACCGTCGTCAAGGAAGCCCGTTCCTACTCGATGCAAGGTGTCATTGTTGTTTATGTTTTTATGTATAATGCAACTAATGGAGTGGTGCATATATCCATTGTCATGTCCGTGCCCTGATATAAAAAATGAAGAAGAAATTGGGTGCTGGGCATGACTGAAAGAGCCACAAATCCGGCTCCTCCTCATGTCGCAGTGTTTCCACGATTGTTGCACACCCGATTATAGCCCAAATAGGTAGCTCATGAAGAGTCCCCATTAACACGGGGGCTGATGGAGACAGACACATTAATGGATACCCGGTTTGAAAATAGGGAACAGTCTTTGCAATTAGTGCCTGATGTATAGTGTCCCAGAACGGGATGATTTAATAGATACTGAATAAACTAAAGTGACACTAGTCCATGTTGATAACGCAACCTTAGGTAACTATGCTGCATGGTAAATATTGGTCCTGGTTAGCTCTCAGTAGGTTTCTAATCATGTATTTAAAAAAGGGGTCAAGCTGGAAGAGAGCATCCCATGATGGCAAGGGTGAAGAATTCACTGAAGACATGCTACTATAGGGGATTATAAACTGCAAATGAGGGCCAACCCTAGGTTTTTGCACTGGTCTGCTTCCGTGATCAAGTATACTGGGTGCCGTCTCCATCTTCTATTATAATCAATGGTTATGTCACTGGTATAAATTCCTCATTCAGTCCTTGATTAAATGTATCCAGTCTGTGAATCCATTTTAGCTCCTTCTCAAGAAGGCTTCTCTGTATTTTTGGTACCCCTTTCACTATTTTCAGGACTTCGTAGTGTCCAAACCGGATCTCTGATGGCAAATGATTGGATTTTTTTCATAAATTTGCAAGCAACACAGTTGCCACATGGGAAACGTCTGGTGACTGCTTGTAGGTTCCACAGACTATTGTGTAAGGTGCTTTTTTAAATGAACTTTCGAATGCACCAACAGGTCTCGCAGATTAATGGCCCTCTTGAGGGCAAATCGTGGTCTGGGTTCTCTAGGTAGGTCCAGTTGTACCAATGGCAAGTATTTGCAAATTAGTTTCTTGATTTGAAATTAAATGTATGTGTGCCATGTGTAATGACACGCCATTTGTTTTGTTGGTTTCACCTGTTTTCTGGATGTCTATCATCCAATTGTTCTGCCTGGTCATTAAATTCTTCCAGAGATGTAGAGTTCTGCCTGATTCTTAAATATTGTCCATATCACAAGTTCTCTTTGATATGAGTCAGGTGGTGGCTGTTGACATGTAGTATAGTGTTTCTGTCACTACTCTTGTGGTACAGACTGCATTCCAGTTTATCACCCTGGTATTTAATCACAATATCTAAAATGTGAATTTCTGTGTTGCTATATTCCATTGTGAACTGGATGTTGTGGTCACATTCATTAAGCCAACTGAGGATTGATTTGAGTCCTTCTTCTGTGCCATCCCATATATGTACCTCTTCCAGTGTCGGATCTGTTGCCTGAATGGATTATGGTCAAATAACACATATTTGGATTCATATTTGGCCATGAACAGAATTGCCAGACCTGGGGCAAATGCAGCCCCCATGGCCGTGCCTTTGGTCTGTAGGTAATATTGTTGGTTAAACACAAAGAAGTTTCTGCAGAGAGCTAGTGTCATCAATTCCACAATTAAGTTATTGGGAACCTTTGCCTGTAGGTTATATGGTTTCAGATGTTCCCTTATACAGTCAATGGCTTGATTCTGTGGGATGAGTGAATAAAGGGATTTTATATCCATTGTGACAAGCAGTTGGTTATTGGGATCAAAATGTATTTCCTCAAAAATGTGAATGCTATGCATAGTATCTCTTAGATACGTTTCTGTCAGGATGCTCATACGTTTTTAAAAAATGTACATTTATTTGCATATAGGTTCCAGAATTGAGCCACACCATCTTACATTGGTCTTCCTGGGGGATTTTTTGGGGTCTTTGGGAATCTTAGGTAAGGCATGGAACGTGGGCGTGCGTCCCTGGGTACTGTTTAGAAATGCTGCTTCTTTCTCAGAAACCCAGCCCCTCTGGAGTCCAAAAGTAACCATCTCAGATGTTATGAACAAGCTCCTTATTAGGATCCTTTCTGAGTGGTGTGTAGCTCTTAGTGTCATTCAATAGATCATATACCATTTTTTGATATTGCGCTGCAGTCATGTTCACTATGCCCCTACCTTTGTCTGCTGGTTTAATGATCAAGTTTGAGTCGCCTGCCAGGGTGTTTAGGGCTACACTCTCTTCCTCTGATATGTTGTGTCGGAGGGTTTTCTTTTTTGCTTACGTTTTTTAAGATCCCTCAAGATGCCCTTTTCAAACATTAAGATATCTCGTGGTATTTGGTTATCTACAGGGGTCAAAGTCGAGGGTGGGTGGAGTTCTGAGTATATTTCCCTTGTATCCTTCGGTTGTTCCTTAAAGAAAGGACTTAATCGCACAGTCCTCAGAAATCTCTTTACTTGCATTTCCATGTCGAACCAATCTGTCTGTTGAGATGGTACGAATGACAGACCTTTTGATAGTATAGAAACCTGTGCAGGGGTTAGTTCTGTGTTTGCCTAGTTGAATATCTGCATTGTTAGGGGATCATTGGTTATTGGAAGGACGGTCTCCTCATCCATCATCTCCTTGTGCGGTATGGTTGTGTCCATGGTGGGTGCTCCAGTTGTTTCTTCCAAAACATCCTCTGCCTAAAAAAGGAGCTGGGGTGGTGGATAGTTCCTCCATCCACTAATCACCTCACAGACACTGAAAGTCCCTGCCACAGATACTGGAAATAAATAAACCTGAGTAAGTTGAGGGAAAAGGGTTCACGTCTTAGTCAACCGCTGACCACCACCGTCATTGTCCCCTTTCTAATCCTATCCCTTTTTACTTTTGGTTATTAGGTGGTGCTACAAGCACCACCTACAAGTTAAAACTATTTTCATCGGAAGTAAAGAGAGGAGAGAGATGGGATACGCGGATTGGACGGACACATTTGATCGCCGATGCTAATCTCTATGGCCAGTCCTTGCTACTATGTGCCCCTGCCGGCTTAGAACACCACCCCTGGGATCTAATTGTGCTGCCAATGACATTACACTATTTCTAAACAGTCCTGTGAAATATACTGGCTTAACTGCCCTAAGCCCCTGAGCTGATATAATGTAATCTATTCACGTGTAGGCATCATGTATGTACCAGTATCGTCCAAAGAGACCTAACATAAAAGATTGAATGGGAGATTTGGCCGAATTTCGGCCGTTCGTAAATTCCGAACGGCCGAAAAGTTCGGCCAAATTTCCCATTCGGTGGCAAGGGCTGCATGGGGGTCCCCCGCACCCATGTTCACTATACAGTGAATGGGAGTTGCGGGGGTGTCCCCCATAGCCGATCCCGTACAAAGTCAAAATAAAAAATAAAAATAAAAATAAAAAGGACGCTTTCGTGCCGGTTCCCGATCACGGAAGTGAAAGGGAACAGGTGTTGCAGGGTCATAGCGAGTCGGCGGCACACAGCAAAGTGTGCCACTGCAAGGTAAGTAGGTGGGGGTGGTTGGAAGCCCATGGCTGCAATGTTCAGAGGTGAAAAGATCGAACATTTTCAGAAGTGAAAGGGAACAGGCGTGGCAGGGTCATAGCGAGTCGGCGGCACACAGCAAAGTGTGCCGCCGAAAGGTAAGTAGGTGGGGGGGTGTGGGTGGAAGCCCATGGCCCTCTATAGCTCTAAATTCATAATATTAAAATCCCCAGCTCAAATCACCAAACGCTCACTATCTATGCAATCTGCGAGCTGCTTCCTCAAAGGACAGGTTGTCCTGGTTGGGTACATCTATATTAGAATAACTTTCCTCTTTCCAAGTATCGCCCCATAAGCACTAAGAGCCTGCCCTCCAGATCAGATTCTTTTGCGAGCAGCTTAAATTCTACAGATTTGTATATGTCTCTACCCCTCTTACGCCTGACCTTTATGAGAGTATTCCCTGAGCTTACTCCAAGATGGAGCAAGCTTAACCTCACACCCCCAACATATGTGAGTTTCTTGCAACAGCAGGATATCCATTTTATGCCCTCTGGCATACTCCGAAGTGTGCCTGGACTTCCGATCATCCTTCACCCCTCTTACAGTCCATGTTTTTATCGTTAAAAGTTTTATTCATATCTCCCATGTCCTACCTAAATCATACGCATGTGCTACATCGACAAACCATGCTTTTACCACATTCATAATGCTCATGAATCTAGCCAATATGTAATTTTCAACAACTAGTTCTATCTGCAGCACCAAACAATTGCCTTCAATCCCACCACCTCCCATGCCACCCACCCAATTTGATCAGCAAATATCCTCCCAAACATTTAAAACTGCCCCTGTGTGGTACATGCTGGGGTGCACAGTAGCACAGGCCCCTGCTACTGGCCGTAATTTGCCAGGCTGTGGTCTGCCGATTCCTGTTACTACGCATCAATTACATTAACCATTAACCACCTGGGCCACGGTTTGATCCCCACTGCGGCCCGCGCCGCTCTCAGTCCGCGACTCCTTCCCTCCCTCTCCGTCCTTACTCCCACCACGCCCCTGGAGCCTCATTGGGCTGTGCCTGCCCAGCTTCCTGGTGTAGCTCACCAGAGGTCTCTTGCATGCTCTTTCTACCATCCGGAGCGTTTGCAGGTGAGTGCCTTGGCCAGTGACCCTCCCGGGCATGCTGGCTAACTTCTGGGCCACTGTTTGTGCCCCACCGCGGGCCGCTCTCAGTCCCCGACTCCTTCTCTCCCCCTCCCTCCCTCCCTCCTCCTACCCCACCCCCATAGCCTTGATTTGGCAGCCCAGGATTCATCACGCACCAGGCCAGGGCAGCCCCTGCCCGACAGTCCCCTGCGGCTAAGGGCCCTGAGGCAAAGGGCGGCTCCAACTGAGGCGGCTCCACATCATGTCCGCCGGTGTCAGCAGGGAAAGTCAGCGGCCAGCTGTCGACCAGCAGCGACTAGCACGGTAGGAGCAGCCTAGGTGGGAAGTTATACTCAATTTGCATTGCTGGTTCGCGCTTTTAGTCTTGTGCACAACTTGCATTGATAGGTAAAGGCCCCTCTACCCCAATACAGGATTCTCAAATCCAGCTCTGTTTAGTCTGGCACACAAACTGCATTGTTAGGTTACTGTGGTTAGTCTTGCATTGTTAGACATAGGCCTCTCTTCCACTATACAGGATTCCCAAATATAGCTGTGTCTAGTCTTGTACACAAACTGCATTGTTAGGTCACAGTGCTTAGTCCCGTACAACTTGCATTGTTAGGTGAAGGCCTCTCTCCCACTATACAGGATTCCCAAATCTAGCTTTGTTTAGTCTTGCACACAAACGGCACTCTGAGGTCACTGTGTTTAGTCTTGTATTGTTGGGTGTAGGCTTCTCTTCCACTATACAGGATTCTCAAATCTAGCTGTTTTTAGTCTGGTACAGAAACTGCATTGTTAGGTCACTGTCTTTAGTCTTGCATTGTTAGGTGTAGGCCTCTCTCCCACTATACAGCTTTCCCAAATCTAGCTTTGGTTAGTCTTGCACACAAACGGTACTGCAAGGTCACCGTGTTTAGTCTTGCATTGTTAGGTGTAGGCCTCTCTCTCACTATACAGGACTCTCAGATCCAGCTGTGCCTAGACCTGTACACAAAGAGCATTGATAGGTCACTTTATTTGATCTGGTACACAAACTGCATTGTTAGGTCGCGTTGTTTAATCTGGTACACATACTGCAATGTTAGGTCGCTGTGCCTAGTCTTGTTACGCTCACCTGGTATCCACGGGGACGCCACTCAGCCCTGGTTGGATGATATGCGCCTCGAACCCTCTCCGCGATCCCGGGGGGTGCCTCCGATGGAAGTTGAGCCTGAAATACAGGAGGGCTGGATTCAAGACTGGGCCGTCTCTGGTAGGGTCTCTTCCCACCTCTCTTGGATTCAAACCTTCCCTTTGGCCCTCTCCTCACCTTGTTTCTGTAGAGGGCGTGCTCTCCATCCTGCTCTTTGTGGCAGGGTTGCGTAGTCTCGTGGGGGCGTGGGCGACCGAGTTACTTCCCTGGTGCGAGCCCTTTCAAGTGTCCTTAAGGTAGGTCTTGCTACCTTGCAGTCTTTGTATTGAATACTGTTCTTGCCTTCCTTCCTCCTATTGTGGTTAATGTCTTGTCTCTTCTCTTACGTTGTGCAAGAGATTTGGCGTTTTCGTGCAGGCTGGGTTGAGCACCTGCCGGTAATGGATGGCGCAGTGTGTGCAATGCTGTCCGGTAAGTAATGCGCAATGTGCGGCGTTGCTTCACCTTGTATATGCTAACCTGTGTCTTTCTCCTTCTTTTGCAGGCTGCAATGTTCTTTACCGGTGGGCGTGATGTTCCGGAACGATGCTAACCAAGAGGTGACTAACCAGGTATGAATCTTGTAATGTCCGTTGTTCATGTGAAGCCGTTAGTATGCGTTCACTAATGCTGTCCTTCTCTCTCTCTCCTTTTCAGGTCGCTTCGTTTCGGAAAGCATGCAGTGCCCAGAAGATGTAGTTCGCTGGATCGACTGTCCCCAGGTAAGCAGAATCAGGAGTTAACGATGGCTGAAGACAGGATGCTGTTCACAGGTAAGATTCCTATAACAATGTTCCTCTTCCTCTCTGCAGGCTTGCTGTCCCAAGGATTACTGGTATCAAGGACACTGGAGACCGGCCTGGACACGGTGAGCGTTACGCTGCAAACTTGCAGAACAACGCAAAACGTGTTCTGCTGCTTGGGTGTGGTTTAAATAGCCTTCCAGTAAAGTAGTCCAGGTAAAGTAGTCCGAGGCCAACCACACCCAAAACACTATACCGCATAGCTCAGTTCTTGGGAACTGGGCTATGTGAGTGCCTCCAGTCTTGTACACAAACTGCATTGTTGGGTCACATAGGTAGTCCTGTTCTACCCTGCACTCAACCCGCACCCTTAAATTTAGTCTTCATATACGTAACATAGTCATTGAGGCACCATGTCACGCGCGGGCCACACCTATGCAACTCCCTGGCCCCACTGAGAGCCACCGCAGGCGCTCCTTACCCCCTCTACCACACAGCTCACCACCCTTCCACAGGGCACAACCAACTGGCACCCCTCACCGCCCTTTTTTCCCCGCCCCCATCTTAGCCCACCGCTTCAGATTGTCAGTCTCTCACCTACTCGCAGATCCTGCTCTGCACAACTAAGAGCAGCAAGATGGAGATGGAGAGAACGGTTAGATAACTCCCGCCCTCGTAATACACAATCCCGGACGCAGCCCACCAACATCCCCCCACCCATCTACAGACCACTCCCACCTCCCACTTCATCTCACTTAGCGCAGCAAGATAAGCTCTAGCCAACACCCCACTCACCAGAGAACCACCCACTCTCTCCCACACCACCATGCCCACACATAATGCAAGTAAAGGGCGAGACCGCAGACACCTAATGCCCCACCTAGCATCTCCCACTCTCCAACACAGCTCGCAACCACCGCCACCACAATACAGGAGCGAAACCTCACCGCCCGCACCCAACCCAGTCCTAGCTCTCTTCCCCTCCCTCCTCCGTCAACGCACTCCAATTAACCCCTCATCCCCTCACACCTCCTCCATTCCTCCTTTCCCACCCTCACTGTCTCTCCCTACATCAGACCCCGCTCTTCCCACATACACTAACCACCCTCCACCCACGAAGGTGTCCCGCCAAATATCGTGCACCCTCATCAATGCCAGGTCTGTCTCCAAAAACAAACTCCACATCTACAACCTCATCACAGAAGAAAACCCAGACATCCTCTTCATTACTGAAACCAGGTTCTCAGATGACTACGAACCTCTCGCGCCCAAGTCCCTCCCACCTGGGTACAATCTCACCGTTCGTAACAGATCTCGTAGGGGAGATGGCCTTGCTATACTACACAAAGACCAATTTAGGCTAGTAACCATTGACACCTCCACCTGCACCAAAAGGCTACAAATCCCTCCTGATAAAACTCCAACTCGCACCATCCACCTCACACAGCTTCCTTTTCATCTATACACCTCCCGGCTATAATAAAAACTTTGCAGACTGATTTGGCGAAGTTCTGGCCGCCAATCTCATCCAACACCCAACCCTCACTACCCTAGGATATGCCAACATATGGTTTGACTCACCATCGAACCCCATGACTAGATCACTTACAGACATTCTAGACCCACTCAATCTGAAAAATCACACATCCACTCCCACCCACGTGAGAGGCCACACCCTTGATGCAATATTCAGCACCTCAAACATATCCACCAAACACCCGCGCCCACTGTCATGGTCTGATCACTCAGCACTCTGTTTCAACATACTGCTCAATGCCCTGTCCAGTGGCCAACACCCAACATGCCCCCTACAAACTGCCCCCTCCACTTTCCCATTATGGAACAAAGCGGCAATCACCCAGATCTTGAACTCTCACTCCGCAAATCACTCAACTCACTCTTCCTAGTGGAAGGACCACCAGCAATTGACTCCTTTGACTCCTGGCTTTCCAATGCCCTCAAACCCATAACCCCTTCAAAACGTTCTACTCAGAGATTTGGACCATCGCCAAGCTGGTTCTCCCCACTCTCAAACCCCTGAAAACTCTCAAGCACCGTCTGGAACGGGCCTGGAGAGCCGATCCTACAGCCCTAAACAAAAATGCCCTAGCAAAGACATCCAGAACCTACAGATCAGAAATCAAAAAAGATATCATATTATGGTAACCAAATGCAAATCCTAATCTCCACCTGGGACGACCTAAAAGAACAGCAGACGCAGACGGCTGTGCGGTCCTCATCCTTCTCAACCTGCATGCAGCGTTCAATACCATCGATCACACCATTCTATTAGACAAACAACAAACACTAGGAATCAAAAACACAGCCCTGTCGTGGATTTCGTCCTTCATCTCTAACTGGTCGCAAATCATGCACCTCAACCGATTTACATCCATATCACGTCCAGTCTGCAAAGGTGTTCCCCAAGGAGCATCCACGTCAACACTTCAATTTCTACATACAACCCATTCCCGCAATCATCCGTTCTTACAACCATCACTATTACAACTACGCAGATGATACCCAGATCATCCCCAAAATCCAAAATTCCCAAGGATCTGGCAGCCCGGACCTAGAATCGTGCCTCTCGGATATTGATTACTGGATGATGTCCAACCACCTCATTCTCAACCCTGGGAAAACCGAAATCCTACTTTGCGGGAAACCATCCCTCATTCCCCAACCTATCCCGTGGCCCGAATCACTAGGACAAGCACCAATACCCTCAAACGTGGATAAAAACCTTGGATGCGAATTTGAGAACCAACGTATCCAAAACATGTTTCTTTCATTTGCGTATCCTCAGGTGGATTTTCCCCTACCTCACCTACCCCCACCGTTTCTCAGCCATCGCCTCCATCATCCTCTCCCGCCTCGACTATGCAAACTGCCTCTACCTAGGAGCCCCCGCATCTCAACTACAGAAACTCCAAAGAATCCAAAATGCAGCAGCACGCCTGCTCATTAACCTTTCTGCCAGAGAACACATCATCCCTACCCTGAGAGTCCTTCACTGGCTACCTATTGCCCGCCGCACCACCTTCAAAGCCATGTGTATCACCCATCGCGCAATCCACAACACCGGCCCTGAATTCCTACGAGACAAAATTGTCCCTTACCAACCGTCCAGGAACTGCAGATCTCGCAATGCATTTTGCCTTGTGATCCCACCGCATAGCCATATAAGACTTGGCGGCTCCTCCTTCTCCGTTCAAGCGCCAACCATCTGAAATTCCATCCCTCTACACATTCGCAACATCGGAAACCACCTGAAATTCAGGCAGGCCTTTAAAACCTGGCTCTTCCCATTACTCTCCAAAGCCACTGCTCCCTTGAATACTACACTAAATATCCGCCTCCGCTCTAGATCACAACTCAGGGGCCGGCAGCTCTTGCAGCGGTCTCACCTGACACACCACCACTCTCCTCTAAACAACACTGCCTGCCGTCTAGAACCCCAGGTAAGCCAGCAGCTTTCGTTGTGGCTTTCCGGTTCCACCAACATGCCTCACACAACAACACCCCATCCCTACAAACACCGGAGCCAAGCCAGCAGCCTTCTCTGCAGCCACACTAGCATCAGACTCTCCTCAAAATCCATACCCACCAATCCACATGAGAGACAATTAACAATTAGATAGGGGCCCTGGCTAGCACACGCACATCAATAACTATCTCAGTCCCATTGCTAACCTCCAACGCTCACCCTGGGAAGCTCCCACCAGTAGCAACCCGCCTTCACATCCCTACTCCCCAAACTAGTTCCAACAACCCCTCAATGATTGTTACATCACAGATATTTTCATCACAACAGGCTGTAACCTATGGCCTTTCATGTCTAGGCCCCACCTGCACCTGCACAAATCATGGGTTAGCCCCCGCCATTTTGTTGGTTTTAGATAAAGAACGCCAGCACCGTGAAATAAGGGCCGCCTGCCGACCATAGAGGATTCTCAATATTTGGCACAGCCTCTCTTGGCTGACTATAGGACGACACATACTGCAGTGGGATACCCAAGACTCTCTTCTCAAGAATTCCCTAGTTAGCCCTCTACCCAAATTACACTGTTAGTGTAGGCTCTAGCTTGTTTAGTCTTGTACTTAATAGCATTGTCGGTTTAGGCCTCTCCCCCACTATACAGGACTCTCAAATCTAGTTGCGCTCATGTTGGTTCCTAAACCACACTGGATGGTGTAAGCATCCGTCCCAATATACAGGACCCTAGATGCTACGGTACGTATATCTCACACCACTAGCGTGGACACAGGCCCCAGGCACGGCCAAGCATTCATGCATGATAAAATACGCCTACGACTAAGCTCATCCAGCCTAGCGCACACTTAGCCGTCCAGACTGAAACACCTGATGTGCCTCAACACCTCTATCACTAGCATGCGGCGACCACCACCCGAAAGGAATTTGGTATAGCCGACCCACATAAACTCTCTCAACATTAGCAATCTATCCCTAACTCTCAACAGCACCCACCCATGTGCCTGTCCTCTCTCTGGCTGCTTAGTCGAGCCTTGCCAGCCAACCAAGTCCTAGATCGGCAACCTGCACACACGCAACTCCTAAACTAACCCCCTAGAACTCTCCAACGACACCGACTGTGGTCACCAAGGGCGTTCAACCAAGGAAAAAGCGCATTGAGGCCACACAAGGGGGGAAAGAGCGCTATATAAATAACAAAATGCAAGTTCCCTCAGGTACTGTGCAGCCAGCGATCCCTGCGCTGATCTCTTTGTTCAGTGGTCTCAGTACCTGTCGAGTAATTAATTAAAAATAAATGTGTCTATTGCCCCAGACAGACCGTCCTGTAACACCACATCAGTCAGCCCCTCATTCTTAAATATCCAGGGCGTTCTCCCTACCCCCCGCCCACACTGGGGCATGGTCCGACAGTGTGCACGCCAGGATGGACGCCTCAGTCACTTTACCCATTAGTGTGTGGGAGACCAGGAAGAAATCTAGCCGGGATGCAGAGTTGTGTATGGACGAGTGGTATGTGTACTCCAGTATCCCCTGGTTTCTAGTTCTCCGGACATCAGTAACCTCCCACATTGAACACATGCATTGTAATTTACCAGTCGCCTTGGGACCCGAATGGTGGACTCCCCCTGTGCGATCCTGGCCCTGCTCCATGACGGCATTGAAATCTTCAGCCCAGATTATCTCACCGGGTGACAATGTCCCCAGTTGGGAGTCGATCCACTCTAATGCTTCCACTGTGTCTTGATTTGGGCCATAATAGTTGACCAGAGTGTACAATCGGCCCTGTATGATTCCCTGCACCTCCAGTCCTCTTCCCTCCTGATCTTTAACCATTGTAATTAGACGGAACCCAACAGAATTATGGATGAGAATACACACCCCTCTAGAATATGAGGAATAGGAGAGAAGTAACGGTGGCATCCCCAACTTTTCCAGAATTTTGATTCTGTGTCTGATGTCAAATGTGTCTCTTGTTGAAACACAATTTCCACTTGGTGTCTCTGCATGTATAGCAGTACCCTACAGCCCTTAGATGGACAGTTTGGGCCTCTCACATTCCATGAAATATTTCTAAGTGACCCGGACATTACATACCCGCAACAACATTCCGACCATCTAATCTCTCCAATTCTTCTGTACGACTGGCCCCTTAACCTCTGCCATAGACTGCCCCCACCCGCACCAGTCCTCCTGACCCACCTGGTCCCCACTCCTTCTAAATTAGAAACCAGCCATATAGGTAATAATAGTTCAGCCGTTTAAGGTGGCAACACAGCTTTTGGTCCCACCGTACAGCCCAGCTTAGAACCCCAACTATGACCCTCCCTCCCCCACCAGTAACACCAAACAGCCAGTTCCCCCTTCCCACTCCACCCTAATAACACACATTTGCTCACGTTCGGGGGCTCTCCAGGACACAGTCATCCTGACAACCCAGTCCACGGATGTCTCCGCTGCCATAGGATACTGAAGGCCACTGCATTTCCTGCTCTGAGGTTGCATCATACGAGCCCTCTGGATAGACCCCCATACAGTCATTTTTGCCTCTTTCGCGTGGAACTCTCAGCAGGGACTCGAGGAAGGAACTTGCCTCCTCTGGAGTGCCTAGGTTTAGATGGGAAGAGCATCGCATATTTAATGCCACTCTCCCTGAGCCTCCTTTTCACATCGATCGTCTTCCTGGATGATTGTACCTTTTTTTCTGAAAAATCTGGAAAAAGATGGATCTGTGCGTCGTGGTATCTCAGGGAGCCCTTTTCCCTGGCCCTCCAGAGTGCCACGTCACACGTCCCTGTTACGATAGTTCAACAGTCGAGCTATTAGCGGGCGAGCAGGCCTCCCTATATTGGTTTCCTGCAACTTGGTATATGGTGAGCCCTCTCCACGATAAATACTGCTGAGAAGTCTTCACGCCTAGGACCTCCTTCAGAAGGTTCTCCACCATTGTCTCCATGTTGCGCTGGTCTGCTGCCTCCGGGACTCTTATTATCCTCAGATTATTTCACCGTGACCGTGATTCAAGATCGTCTTGTTTATCAGTCAGTTCTTTCACCACCTGCCTGAGCTCCGCTAGGTCCCTCACTGCAGTGTTGGTCCCATCTTCAACTGTGGATATTCTGCCCTCAGCTTCACCATGCTTATCTAGGCAGACCTACATATGGTCCACCTTGCATGTCAAGATGTCAATTTTGTCATCCAGCGATTGAATACTTTCTTGTACCTGACCAAGCATTGCTTTAATGTCACAGAGCACCTCACCAGGGTCCGACACAGAGACTTGTGAGGATCCCTCCTGAAGACCCTCCATGATCCCAGCTGATCTGGGCATTGTAGTGGCTTCGAAATGCAGCAGAGATCATTGCTTGCCCAACTTCTGTGCTTTTGACATGGTGCAGCCTGCGAGCCCCGGGCAGATCATCTTGTCAGAGTATGGTACCGCTACACCAGCTACAAGCTGATCAGTGAGCGACACTGGTGTTTTGCCTCATCCAATCATGGGCCCTAGGTTCTTCAGCACCCCTTTACAAGGTCTTGCTGAGTCTGATGGGAAATCCAGTTGATTCCAAAGCCTTGTTTCTGGTCACACTGCCCTTCACTAGTTGGTGGTATGGGCTGAATCCTGCACCACTCGTTGCCCGCAATCTAATCAGAAGGGCCATCCCTGTTTTAGGCCATCAGTAGGCACAATAGGTCAGAGCACATAATGGAGGCTGCCCTCCCCCCCAGGTTGTGTTCTTCATTCACGGCCCTCCCTATTCACCTCTCTGCCGCCTCGTCAGAGTCTGCCCAGCACAGCCCATCACTTGCACGCGTCTGGATAGGCCCCTAGTCCATGGAGCCACAGGGCGTGTGACTTATGTACCCCTGACCTTCCACTCCATGGGGGTACCAGCACCAGAGATCCCTTATTTGCAGATTAATAACAAGCAGCTGGTTGGGAGCCGCACTAGGCATGACAAGGGCGTGACTCGCCCAGATGCCTGGTGGCCCCCTTTGCGTCTGCTGTGCGGGATGTTGTCCCACACCACCAGTTCACTCTTGCGCCTCCAGCTCTGCTCGACCCCGAGCACCATGGGTTTTCAAAGTTAATCCGAATGTGCACCAAGAATTTGCACAGTTTACAGAACATTCCACAGCTCCTGGCAGTCCAAACGAGGAGGGTACAGACCAGATAGATTAGGATTGGACGGGAGCTCACGGATCTATGGCCATTTTGGCTGGGCTCTCTACCGCCCCCCCATTCCACTGCATAATAATTTTTATTTGAGAATTTCAGAGGTAAAATTCCAGTGGATAGGAATAGCTACAATTATCAATCGCCATATAGACATCATTTTTCTACATGAAAACAACAAACATTATTTAGGCAGTCAGATAGCCTCAATTAAGGCCCACGCTATTGAGATGGACACAAAACAACCTTAAACCCACATATATTGGAAAAATTAAAATAACATTGGGTGCAATGTGGAGGGCAAGGGCACTTACACCGTAGAAAAGTACACACAACAAGGTCACTAGTACACGAATGTGAAGCAACATAATTGTGGCAGAGCTGTAGGGTGCTTAAGGTGAGAAACAGTGTGATAACACATTACAATCCCACTCACTCTAAGCTATCTCTGAGCAGCACAGCCCAGGATCCACAAAGGACTGGGGTGGGAGCAAGGATTTCCAATTTAGGTTTCTACGCTTTACATGCTTCTATGACACAAAGCGCCATGTTTACTTTCCTGCAGCCTGAGTTCCACGCAGGCTTGATCACCTTCCAAATCCTACGGCTACAGTTCACGTCTTACTGGGTCGGCATAAAGAGACTCAGCCGGGCAGCCACCAGGGGCACAGAGATGTGCGTCGTTCCCCTCCAGCAATTCAAAATCAGGAGTAGAGCTCCCCCAAGTTGCCCCAGAAAGTTGTGCTACCCCCTGTCCCCCAGACCTAGCCAAGGTACAGTGCACCGCGGGGGTGTTAGAACGGACTGTGCAATCCACGGATTAGCCGAGAAAATCCGTAGTAAAGAGGAGGCTGATGCAACAACAGTTCTGAGCCACCCCGTGCCTCCAGGTGAAATCTATGCGAGGCCGCGGAGTGCAGGCAGCACCACTGGGGGTGAAACATATAAAGCCTGCCACTGCACCCCAGAGGAAGGCACATGACTGGTCGAATGGACACCCTCCCCACAGAAGTCAGCAGGCACAAGAGAAGCGGCAGAGAGTGCCCCCTGGGAATTACATCGCTGATGTCAGTGGTGAGTACGGAGATTTCCCCTGCCCACAAAGCACTGGTACAGCCAAAGGCGCAGAGCGTGGCCTGGAGAGCCCACACCCCACACACCCGTGCAGAGACTTAGGTAGGTGGTGTGTGACAAGGGGAAAATCAAGAGCGGCACTCAGCGGCCCACGTTCCCGGACATTGTTATTGGTGGGGAGGTCCCCCCCCCTTCCACGCATACCGGAGGCCCCAGCCAGAGAAGGTCCCCTGCACCTTTCCCCACAGGGGCCAGACTGTATTGGGAGCCAAAGCGGAGGGTGCCCCAGGAGGAGGGCAGAAGGCCCCCTTCCAGGAAGGCACCGCTGAGCAGCAAGCCCCCGGGGGGCACTGGTCCTACCCTGAGATCGCGGAGGGGGCACAGGATTGTGAAGAGGCCCGTATTACTCACTGTGGAATCTGTGGGGGCAGCAACACCAGCGCTGCGCACTTTAAGTGCAGAGCACCCTAAATAGAACCAGAATCCGGTCTGAAAGGACTTGGCCCACAGCCAAACCTAATGCGGTCCTCCAAGGAGGGCAGGGAATGCTCAGAGGGGGAAGCATGACCACCCACCCCGTAGCGCCGGGTGGTGACAGAGCAGACTTCAGCGAGCGGTGGTGTCCCCCAACACCTCAGATTCATACAAGGATTAGAGGACCTCGAAGTGAATGAGCCCAAGTGGGCCTGGGGTCTCTCTATACCTGCCAACAGTCAGCTAACCCAAACACAAATGTATATTGCCATACATGAGCGGAGCGGCCCCGCTCCAGAAATTCAAGTATGACCGAGCCCCCAGGCCAACAAGAGAACAGCCCCCCCAGGAAATAAAACTATGGCAGATGATGTGAAATCTATGAGGAGAGATATGGCGGCGATCTTGGAGGAACTGAAAGGTTTTATATCCGATATCACACATAGACTGGATGGACTAGACAGAATAGTGGTTGATATGGACGACCGAATCCAAGGACTAGAGGCCAACCAGTCATCAGTAGATGACCTGGAAACCCAGTTCGATATGCGGATCTCAGAGCTAGAAAGAAGGGAAGAGGAATGTGCCTTAAAAATTGATGATTCTGAGAACATGGAACGACGAAGAAATCTGCGCTTTTTTGGGTTCCCTGAAAGGGAAGGCGAAACACAAAGAGGCACCGTCCAAGCAATTAATGGTATTGTCAAAAAGTTGTTCAACGATGAAAACACCATGGAACCCACCATTGACAGAGCCCATAGAGCAGGAGGCGGCATCCGAGGCCCCCGCTTCATACTGGCGAGGTTTCATTTTTACCCAGAGAAAACCAATATTCTATAAAAGGCCAGGGCGATGGGCCCAATACAATGGGGAGAATCCAGGGTCAGCATTTACCAGGACCTGTCTTCCTTCACTCTGTCCAGACGTCGCCTCTACGGCCCCCTGACGAAATGGCTCAATGCAAAAGGAATCTGCTACAGATGGGGATTTCCCTTCTCCCTCAACTTCGAACACGAGGGTTAAAAATACAATTTGAGAACCGTGGATGACATTGGCAGGGTATCACGAGAACTACTGGGAGAACACTCTGAGAACGAGAATTCCATGGCAGTGAGGGAGATACAGGGGAACACCCAAGGGCTGAGAAACCCAATGACAGATGACGCATCAGGGGATGCCGCAAATTCAAAAAGTTGAATCCTCCCTCTCCAGCAAAGACCTGAAACAGAAACTGAGAAATCTAAATAGTGGGTCCGATGGGAGTCCTGCTCCATACCCACTTAGCTGTTGAGGAATTAATTCAAAGTGGCAGGGGACTACACACCGTCTCCCAGACAGTTCTGCTTCCCGGAGTGGGAGGCTCGATCCTGGGGGTGATGACGGTGAGATCCAAGACAACAAGCCACATGAGGTTGTTGGGAGGAGGGGGGACAAGGGGTGTGTGCAAAAGGCAAAAGTTCTTCGAGCTAGTTTTGAGGGGGGCTCAAAGTAACGATATTGTGGGAATAAGCATGCCTGAAGAAGGAGGGGAGTCTGATGGTCTGGACCAATGATGGTGTACATCGCATCTGCGGCTCAGACGAGTTCAAAAAGGGGGGAGGGTGTAAAGTTGAAGTTTTGGGGGTTGTTCGCAGGGGGGGCGTTTTTATTACATATGCAAGTAACACAACACAGGGCGTGCACCACATATCAGCAGTGGCAAGGTAAAGTACCTGGTGGCTTGGCCATCGGGGACCCAGATTTATACAGAAACTATAAGGAATCCTGCATGCATGACCTGATCTTCGAGATTGCTCTAGGCTCACTGAACGTTAGGGGTCTTAACTCCCCATCGAAGAGATCCCTAGTGACCCGGGAATTTAACCGCTTGAAGCTGGATGTTATGCTCTTACAAGAGAACCACTGGAAGAGGGGGGAGGAGCCAGGCATGAAAGCCAGGGCCATTGAAAAAATGTATCCTGCCTCGTGTGAATCCAAAAAGAGAGGGGTATCGGTGGTAATTGCGAAAAAGCTGGGCTTCACGGAACTCTCCACCCTTGAGACCCAGAAGGATGCTATATTTTCATCAAGGGACTGATAAAAGACTAAAAGGTTTCCTTAATTTAAACTTATAGCCCAAATGAAGGACAGGACCATTATTAGGAAAAAGTGAAAGGGAAAATACCAACCTTTGTAGCGGGGCACTTATTGGGGGGGGCTTTAACATGGTCCTGGACCCGGAATCGGACAGGAAGGGGGCAATTCTGTCAAAGGGATCTTACGTACAGCGCAAGATGGCCCGGCCTTCTCCCAAATAAAAAACAAACTGGCGGTGATGGATGCAATGGTCCGGGAGGGAGAAGCGGTCCCATCTTCCACTTTTCACTCAAAGGTCCACGCTACCTACTCTAGGATAGATTATGTCCTCGTAGACGCTGCCCTGCTACATAAAGTGTCAGCCTCAACCATAGAGCCGGTCCCCTGGTCATACCACGATTTGATTAGCGTTAAACTGGGAGAATGGTGTCCTGAGCAGAGGAAGGGGAGGTAGATGTGTAATTACCTGCTGTTGAAAGATAGAGAGGTAGCCCAGAGCCTGTTAAAATCAATAAAGGAATTATCGACAATGGGGGGGTGAGGCTGACGACAGTCTGGGAGGCATTTAAGGCCACGATACAAGGGGAACAAATCCGACTGGGAGCGATAAAGAAAAGGGAGAGAGAGAAAGAGGAGAAGGCCCTAAGAAGCAAGATATAGGCACTAAAACCTATGGGGATGCTAAAATCACAAATATCCCCGAATAATTTGGCAATAGTACAAAAATACAGAACACAGTTGAAGGATCTCCTCCTGTATCAAACAAAAACGAGCATTTCTCAAGCAAAAATATATGGAAAAGGGAGAACACACAGACAAAATACTAGCCTGGAAACTACGAGCTCAAAGAAACACCAAGAGAATAGGGCCCATCCGCCAAACAGATTCAAAAAGGGTGTATAAAGACCAACAAATAGAGGAGTTCCCAAATACTATGAGGCCTTCTGTTCGACTGAATATACAGGGGACAGAGCTTGGATAGACAAACTCCTCAATACGCTCCCGATACCAGGCATCCCCCCAGAACAGGAAGCCACACTAGAGGCCCCATTCACAGCCGACGAAATTAGCTTGTGTATAGGGAAGATGAAATAGGGAACATCTCCAGAGGAGAATGGCTTCTCGGTCCGATTCTTTCAGATATTCTGTTCCACTCTGGCACCCTTCCTGGCTAAACCATTTAACCAGGTACTGGAATCAGGTATCCTCCCAGACTCCATATTAAAGGCTCTGATAGTGGTTCTTCCCAAAGTGGGTAGGGACCCAACACAATGCCAATCATATAGGCCTATCTGCTTGTTAAACGCAGATGCAAAAGTGGTTGCAAAAACGTTAAGTGTCAGACTGGAAATGCTCATGCATTCTTTAATCCATGGAGACCAAGTCGGCTTTATTATGGGACGGCAGGGCGCAGATAATATCCGCAAAACAATTGACTTAATGCACCTGACTCAGGAACAGAATCTGGATGGCTTTCTGGTCTCCATCGACTCTGAAAAAGCTTTCGATAGGGTGGATTGGGTATGTGGAAGGTTCTTGAGAGAATGGGATTGGGCTCCAACTACCGTAAATGGATCACTGCACTATACACAGACCCGGCGGCAAGGGTTCTAGTCAATGGTACAAAATCACAACCCCTTCTCTTAAGGTGCGCCGTAGCTGAGTTTAAACTGTCACTGTTCGCGGATGATATCCTATGCTATCTGTCTGAAGTGCATCAATTACTCCCCAAACCACTAGACCAAATCAACACATTTGGGGCATTCTCGGGTCTAAAAATTAATAACACAAAGTCTAGTGTCATGCCACTACAGCCTGCACACAGAATAGCCCAGGAAACGCGAAGAGGGATGAGGCTGGAAAACAAAGAAATAACATACCAAGGGATATGTCTCCCCTGCGATCTTACTCATCTGATTGAAGTCAACTTCACCCCTGCCCTGGCCAAACTGGGTGCAGATCTTTCACACTGGGCCCCCGTGACTCTTTTATGGCATGGCAGGATGACCTCAATTAAAATGACGGTCCTCCCGCAACTATTCTATCTATTCACAGTGATCCCCACTCGTCTCCCAGACTCTTTCTTTGAGAGATTTAACTCTATGATCTCCCAATTCATATGGCAAGGGAAGAGACCCAGAATCAAAAGGACCTCCCTTACTCTCACCAGAGACTTTGCCCTGCCGGACTTCTACTTATACTACAAAGCAGCACAACTGCGCATCCTCTTAGAACACACAAGAGATGGGCACATTCTGGTCTTACCTGGAGGATATGTATGCGCTCCACGGGAAAGTTAGTGACCCGCTGCGAGCCCCGACCAAGTCAGTACCAATAAGTCTCAGGGAGTACCCATTGCTTGGGGTAACATGGACCTTGTGGAAGATAAATGGGAGAAATGTGTCCCTCTCCTCCTGGCCTTCCCCTCTGAGCTCAATATGGGGTCCACCTGTAGAGTTAGTTAAAGGGGATTTAAAAATGCTCAAATGTGGTCAGACAAGGGTCTGGAGAGAGCGGGACAACTCTTCCAAGAGGGATGGTTCAAAAACCTTGAGATATTGAGGGAGGTGTTGGGGGAGGAGGGGGTGGCAGTGTTTGATTATCTGAGGCTGGAGGGCATCTGTACAGACCCCAAGGTCCTACCAAACCTCTCCCGTCCATTAACAGCCTTTGAACGAGTTATCAGTGAGTTTACCACCAGGAGGGGGATCGTGCCCAAACTGTACAGAGTGCTGGTTACGGCAAACTTCGAAGGGAGACAAAATTTCAAGCAAGCTTGGGAGATGGCAACTGGGAGAGTAATAACCGTAGAAACATGGGAACAGGTATACAGCATTATGTCCGAGGGGAATCTGTTCACGGCGAAAATGGAGCATAACTTTAAAATGTTACATGGCTGGCACCTAGCCCCCCGTAACATTTCCAAAATGTTTGCCGGGGTCTCTCCCCTCTGTCCCAGGGAATGTGGGAAGCGGGCCACATCATATCACATGTGGTGGACATGTCCCAAAATCCAGGTGTATTGGACTGAAGTCCTTAGTTGGATGAAAGAGGTGGCGGGCATAACTTTCACACTTGACCCACTGCAAATGTTACTGGGGTTACCAGGGTTACCGGAGAAGACCAGGGACGAAAATAGGCTTCCACAAATATGTGAAGCGATGCTGAGAGCGGCCCAGGTAGCAATAGTGCAAAAGTGGAAGAGCTCAGCTATTCCCTCTAAAATAGACTGGTCCCTCAAACTCCGGGACATATTCGTTTTGGAAAAACTCACTGCAATGATAAACGATAAGATGGAATCCTTTCATATGGAATGGGGAATGCTCATACTGCATTGGGGTCATAGCCGACCATAAAGTGATAGCATAACCATCCATAAGGGTCGACTGGCCAGTCAGGTTGAAAATACTAAGGGCACGCCCAGGGTCTTGTGGGGGTTGGGGGGGAGTCTCCCCTTAGGAAAGGAAACTTAAAAGAGCCTTAATGACTGCACAATTAAGGTGCCCTGAATTCCTGCTGTAATGCCATAACAAAGGTTAACTTGAAGAAGTACATGCTGTAACCCAGTGTTGTATAAGTTGGTCTGTAAGGGAGAGGGTGGCGGGAGGGGAGAGGGACGTTAAGGGAACAAACTGCTACTGCCAACATGCTTATTATTGTAACTGTTCCTCGTGCAATAAATAAAACGTTTTACAATTTTTTTTCAAAAACAGACTTCGCCGTCTGCTTAAAAGTTTTTTTAGTGAGCTAGAATTGTAAAGATCTGGCCCTCTGTATCACATTCTAATTTATTAGATTTCTGGTCTTTGGCTAATCGCCCAAAACGGATGAATGGCAGTAGCTAACCCAGGCACTGCCACAGTGTTCAGTTGTGACCTTAAGTCCCTTTAGATACACGTGCCAAGACGAGGTTTGTAATTCATCTTGTAGTCAATTAAGAGCATAAAGAGGAATTATAGAGTGGCAGAGAGGGCTGAAAGGAGCGGATTAAAAGGAGGGTGTGGAAGGTGGGGGGGGGGGTGGCGAAAGCCATGAAAAGCCATACCTTGTTGGTGATACTCTTGTGTTCCTCCTGGCAACCGTTCTGGGTGGCTCCTTCTTCAATAGGGACATCGCTTTTGGGAGCAAATGGAACACTGCAGGCAGGGCAAGTCTGCGGAGAGAAATTGGCAGTGTTGTAATACAGGATTAGAGAAAAGGATGTATTCAAATGCAACATGAGTGCGGTGCAAGTCAAGTTTCCCCTTTGGCTCCATAATCGCCCAGAAAGGTAATTGTGTTTATATAGATAAAATATGAATCCGTTCATGACAAAAACAACATACAAATTGGGATCCCAGACAAAGCCGAGGTCCCCTTTTTTCAACGGTGAAAAGTTGTAATGTGCTGAGCGCGAAGATCGGGTTTGCATTGTCTGGAAAGGAAGTATGTGGGAACAGCCACAGCCCAGTTCTGTCATTCTTCGTTTGGCAAAAGAGAAATAACATTATTAACGTTGTTTTTTAATAAATGCTACTGGTTACCACCGTTTTTTTCCGTTTCGTAAGTAACCGGTCTTAATGTTACTTAATTTACTGAACTCGGAGGATGTAAGACACTGTTGGCATTTAAACCGGACATCAGCAGGTTTAAACACAGATCTCGGCAGTACACGCTGGTCTCACTGAGCTAACTGACCAGCATCGTGTAAGGTTCGTTTAGTAAAGGCAGGTGGAACTGCTAAATGTGACATTTCTAAATGGCCTGTTGAGTGGGTTTCAAGAATTCGACTTTCCTGTACAGCACCTGCCTAGCCTAGTGCAGTTGGTTGCACTAACAAGCCAACCGTACTGGCCTTTGAAATAGTGTGGATAAACGTCACGAACCACGTGACTCCAAGGTGTGGTTGACCACTGTTGTATTGTCACACACCGACAGAAGAGAATGAATGCCACGGCAGACTTTGTGTTTAACAAAAACTAAACAGTAGCTTGACTCAACAGTGTCAGGATAGAAAAACAGTAGTGTCCAGGTCCTTTCCTTCATGGGGATACTGTTCTCCCCCAGGATCCCCAATAATACAGACCCAGGGAAAAAGTACCCAGCGTACTCTTTGCTGCTGGTTCTCTTCACAGGTGGATAGCGCCCTGCCCACTATTTGTAATACACACCAGAAGAACAAGTTACTTACCAACTGGTAACGTTCTTTCGATTGGATGTTCCTCCAACGTATTCCTCATCTTAGATGTATTCCATCCAGCTTTAGCTGCTTTGGAAAAAAAATTCGGCAGAGGGCGCCATGCGTCGATGTCGTCGAGTTGATGGTCCCTCGAAGGGCGACGTAATAGGGTGTATAAGTACCACGCGCAGCGCCCGTTGGCCTCAGTTCTGTTTTTCCCCCTTCATTATTGATTTTTCACTGTGTAGACTGTGCCGGCAGAGCGGTATTTGCCTTGCGACAGTTGGAGTGGCAATAGCCCGGAAAAATCTACAGAGGGGTAGGATGGGAGGGCGATGAGGAATATGTTGGAGGAACATCCAATCGAAAGAACGTTACCAGTTGGTAAGTAACTTGTTCTTCGAGTGGATTGTGTCCTCCAAGGTATTCCTTATCTTAGATAGACTCCCAAAGCAGTATGGACAATTCCTCGGGAGGAGGGGTTAGATTTTTCGATACCCTTACATGGCTGAGTATAGTACTGCTCTACCAAATTTAAGCTCCTTAGACTGGGAAGCATCCAGGCTGTAGAATTTTGAGAAAGTATGCAGCAAGGACCAAGTTGCTGCTTCACAAATGGACCTTATAGGAACACCTCTTTGTAGGACTGTTGAAGAGGCGATGCCTCTGGTGGAATGAGCCCTTAGACCTTCTGTTGGGTCTTTTTGTGCTAATCTGTAGCATTCTGAAATACAAAGCACAATCCAGCGTGATATTGTTTGCTTTGTCACTGACTGACCCAATTTCTTTCCTGTGTAGCCAATAAACAGTTGATTGTCCACTCTAAGCTTGGAAAGCCTAGAGATGTAAAAGCTTAAAGCTCTTTTCGGATCCAACCTGTGTAATGTTTCCTCCTCCTTACTAGGATGAGGTGGAGGATAGAATGCGGGTAAGACAATTCTCTGACTTAAATGAGAATTTTAGGACCAAATTGAGATCCCAAATTAGAACTTGAAATGGTTAAGGAGGAAACACATTAGTGAGTCCTTTTAAGAATTGTACTAACAAAGGAATTTTGAAGTAGGAGCATTCTTCCGACGAGCGCTTGAAGATGGAAAGCGCCGCTAGATAACCTTTAATGGTTCCAACATTTAGACCTCTATGTGCTAGGGTCAGGAGGAAGGACAGTACTTCCGGAATGGAACATAGAAAAGGATCGACATTCTTTTCTCTGCACCAGTTGCAAAACTATTTCCAACGGCAATGGTATAGAGACTTTGTTGCTGGCCTTGTTGCCGAAAGCAACACCTCCATGATGTCATCTGGAAGGTTCCAATCCTTGTATCTCAGCCTTTCAGTTACCAAGGGTGAAGGATGAGCGTTTTTGACCTCTGGATGGAGAACCTGACCCTCCATTTGAGAGAGCAGGTTCTCTTTCTGAGGAAGACATACTGCGGGACAGATGGACATGTCTAGAAGGTCCGGATACCACGTTCTCCTGCCCCTATCCGGGGCAATTAGGATCATGCGGCTCCCGAAGCGTCTCAGTCTCCTGATGACCTGAGGAATGACAGGAATCGGAGGGAACACGTACAATAGTGGGAAATTCCACTCCACCACGAACGTGTCCCCCAGGGCTCCTCTCGGAATAAATTCCCTTGAGCAATACCTTTCGCACTTCCGGTTGATTCTGGTCGGAAATAGGTCCACTTGAGGGGTTCCCCAAAGGGCGAAGATCTCTTGAATGACTTCCTGAGCCAGTTTCCATTCGTGGGACACTGTGCTCTGTCTGCTCAGATCATCTGCCGTCATATTCTCTTCCCCGGCTAGGTGAACTGCCGTTAAAGAGATTCCTTCTTGAATTGCCCAATAACAGAGTTGCATTGCCTCTCTGCATAGAGGTAGTGACCCTACACCTCCTCTTTTGTTTAGATAATGCATGGCCACTGTGTTGTCCGTCATTATCAGGACATTCTTTCCTCTGACAGATGGCAGGAAAGCTTTCAGTGCTAGTCTGATTGCTCTCAGCTCCAGAAGGTTGATGTGTAGTTTGGACTCAGATGGAGACCGACTGCTGATTGTCAGATCGTTGGCATGAGCTCCCCACCCCTTGAGTGAGGCGTCCGTCACTACTGTGATCTCCGGCCATGGTTGCCACAAAAGTTCTCCTTTCAGGATATTCTCTGAACAAGTCCACCATAGAAGATCTTGACGAACCTTGCTCGGAATCTGGAGAAGATCCGTCATTCGACCTGAGAACTGGGACCATTGAGTCTTTAGAGGCCATTGAATGGATCTCATTCTCAGATGTGCCTCTGGCACCAGAAAGATACAGGATGCCATGAGGCCGAGTAACCTTAAAAAGTAGTAGGCCTGAAGATTTTGGGCATTTTGGAATTTGGAAACCATCTGAAGAATGTCTTGAGCCCTTGACCTGGGAGGCGAGCTCTTTCCCAGGGATGGGTCTAATACAGCTCCTATATATTGGAGCGTTGAGAAGGTGTCATTTGTGACTTCTTGAAATTGAGGGAGAAGCCCAGTCTGTGGAGGAAGTGGCAGGTGACTTTCAGGTGATCTAGTGCCTGTTCGGCAGGACGTGCTCTGATCAGCCAATCGTCCAGATAGGGTTAGACGTGAATCCCCCCTCTCCTGAGGTGCGCTGCCACCACTACCATCAGTTTGGTGAAGACCCACGGGCGGAGGTCAATCCGAATGGCAGGACTCGAAACTGATAGTGTGAGTCGCCAACTACGAACCTCAGGTATTTTCTGTGCTTGAGATGAATCGGCACATGAAAATAAGCATCCTGGAGGTCCAATGACACCAACCAATCCTGAAATTGAAGGGCATGAAGGATCTGAGAAATGGTAACCATCTTGAACTTGTCCTTCCTGAGGAACTTGTTCAAGTTTCTTAAGTCCAGGATGGATCTCAGTCCTCCGTCCTTTTTGGGGATCAAAGAATACGGAGAGTACCATCCCTTGTTCCTCTCCGCTGCAGGTACCGGTTCTATAGCACCTTTCTCCAGCAGGGTCCAACTTCCTGCTGTAGGAGCGGGTCTGAAAACTTCAAAGGGTGTATCCTTGGTAGATTGCTTTGAGGTTGCGTTAGAAAAGGAAGGCAGTAACCTTGGGCTATTATTTCTAGAGCCCAAACATCTGAAGTAATGGCTCGCCATTCTTGCAGATGCTGTGATAGCCTGCATCTTACAGGTGTCTTGTGATGCAAGTCCTCAAAGTGGTTTTGAGGCGGTTGCTGCAGCTGCTGACGGCAGAGAGGCTGTAGCTGGAGCCGGCTTTGCACGTTTTCCTCGTCTGCCGCAAGTGGCCTTTCTCTGGCCCCTTTGACTGGCCATTCCTCTCGCCTTTCCATATGAGGAGTAGTAACGATAGGATCGTCCCCTCCAAGATTGACCTGGTGCACAAAAAGGCTCAGGTTGCCTGATGGAAGCTCCCAAAGACTTGCCAGCTGTCTTTGAGGTCTGCAACCTCTCAAGGCTCTTGTCAGCCTTGCTGCCAAAAAGGTGAGCCCTGTCAAAGGACATGTTCAGGAGACGGTTCTGCACGTCTGGTGCGAAACCCGACTTCCGTAACCATGCAAATCTGCACATTACTGTGCTAGTGCTCATGGACCTGCTCCCACTATCTACAGTGTCCAATCCAGATTCAAGGGATTCCTGAATGGCCTCCTTCCCATCTCTAACGATGGCTAGGAATCCTTCCCTTTCATCCCCTTCTGGTATGTGCTCCTCCGCCATCGCAATGCACTCCCACAGAGTGTACGAAACTGAGTTGGCTGATTTTAATGCCATACTCCCAGCTGAAAATACCTTCCGTGCCCAGCCATCCACACGCTTATCGTTCCTGTCCAGAGGGATAGAAGGGTACGCCAGTTTGTTAGAAGCTGTGGCTGCTTGTATGACCAAACTCTCGGGAGTGGGATGTTTCGACAGATAACCGGGGTCGCTACTGGCAGGGCGGTATTTTGAAGTAAGGGATTTATTCACTGGCGGAATAGAATCCGGAGTCTCCCAATTTTTGGTCACCCTATTTTGCAAGGCTATGTGAAAAGGTAGTATTGGGTCTTCAGTAGGACCATGATCCAATATGTTTGTTAGATCATCTTGGATGAATTGGGCTGGAGGTCTGGCCCATCCTAAATAATCTATTACCTTTGTCATTAGCTGACGGTATGATGGACTGGCATGTTCTCCTGGTTCTGGTCTACCAAAGTAATTTTCACGAGATGTATCAATACCACTTGCATTGTGCAGTGATTCAACCTAATCCCTCATCCTGCTTTCTTCTGAAATCAGGCATTCCGGGACATTTGGGGTGCCATATTCTAGCCCATAAGGTACATTCTCCTCATCAGATTTCTCCTGTTCCTCAAAAATGGAGGTCAGAGACTTGAAGAACTCTTTCCTAGGAAGAGGTTTGAAAACCTTTTCTGGGAGAGGTGGAGGAGGAGTATTAATGGGCCCTGAAGGGATTACAGGTTTTTTCCCTTTTTCTGGTTGATTTTGCCGAACTGGGGGTTTCGGCGTTGAGGGCTTCGGGGTCGATGTCGACAAAGGCGTCGATAGCGTCGGAGCAATACCCGTCTTCGACGGCGCCGGCTTCAATGGCGTCGAGGCGCTCTTCGAAGACTTGCCATTCGAGTTGTGTTCGGTCTCGGACGGCATCGGGGACCTCGAGCGGTCGACTCGACTCGAGCGGCTTTTCTCGCTCGGCGTCCTAGAAGGTTCTCTATCCTTCCTATTTCGATCACCCGGGCTCGAGGGTGCGCGAGTGTCGGAGCGATGACGTTCCCGGCCGGCTTCCAAGGAAGGCACGGACCGAGGCTTCGCTTTCTCGAACACCGCCATAATTTTGACCCTGAATGCTTCCCATTCTTCGGATGATGAATGTTTAGTGGGACATTTCATCCTTTTTGGGGATTCGCCTGAGGACGAGGTGGAGGGGGACTTGTGGCATTGTTTCTTCGATTTTTTCATCAAAGACGACGAGCAACGGGAATCACTTCGGGACCTGGACCGATGCCTTTCGCGTTGAGGAGATGCCTCTTCACGGGACCTCGACTCAACGCTAGAGGCTTTACGGTCGGATTTGCGACCTACCTGTAGTTTTCCTCTCCTTTCTCGCAAGGCCTTTCCCGTCATAGCCTGACACTTCGTACAGGCCTCCATGTCATGGCCTTCTCCGAGGCACCACAAACACTCTTGGTGCGAGTCTGTGATTGACATTTTTGAACCGCACGACTTGCACTTTTTGAATCCCGATCTCAGGGCCATGGTCGGCATCGATGATGAGGACATATTCGATATTATTTGCTATTCTCACAGAACTCGAGGCGCTGCGAATCTCCGAAGCAACGTTTACTGCGGAAAAACAGAACTGAGGCAACGGGCGCCGCACGTGCTACTTATACACCTGATGACGTCACCCTCGACGGAGGCCTTTGAGGGACCATCGACTCGACGACATTTCGATGCACAGCACCCTCTGGCGAAAAAAAAATTCCGAAGCAGCTAAAGCTGGATGGAATACATCTAAGATGAGGAATACGTTGGAGGACACAATCCACTCGAAGGATAGTGTCTGGAACATAGCTCCCTGACCCAGAGGCCTATGGTGCTCAGGTTCACTGTGACATTCAGGGTGCCCTTCTCCCTCCCTAATATCTCTCACACTCCTGTAGTTTCGGCTCCAATCTCTCCCTCTAATAATTCTCTAGATGTTATAGTACTTCACAAGAGGGATATGGTGCCATTAATACTGCGGTAGGCTCAGGGTACAAGGAAACAACAGGGTCCCGGTCCTGTGGGGGTACTACGTCATTCCATCGCCAGGTTTATTTGGTGGATTTTTTTGCTGCTGAATTTTGGCCAAAAAAAGCCATAGAAATATATGTTACAATTGGGGACCCTCCCCCCGAGCCCTCTTGCCAGTGTTTTACTATCTATTCCCTATCCCTCCACCCGTTATGTCCCTTTATCCAACCCCTTCCCATATTTTTCAATTACCTTTTTAGTCAAAAATCAGTGGCAAAAAACTCAGCAGAAAACACTCTTGCGATGAATTGACGTCGTACCCCTGTGGGCTCTCCATAGGTCTTTTCACAACATGACATGCTGCTTCAAGGACTTTAAGGGTTCACCACACCACAGCTGGCAATCTCTTCACCCCAACCCTCGCTTCACTGCTCCTGGAATTCGCTGGCTCATGTAGCTGTCCTCCGGGTTTTCCCAAGCAGTCACTTCCTTCTTGGATCTTGACCTCTGCACGCTCATCTCTCCTGCTCCCACTGTTGCACTCCCATCGGCCTCTGCCTAGATGGACATCTACTTGGCCCCCAAGCTCAAACTCTCATTCTCTTTCTCTCCTTGTGATTGGACAAATGCAGTATTATCTTGTATGGAGTTGACAGATTGATTGGTTGTATGAGGCAATGGTTCCTCATCTCCGCCAGTCTCTGCTTTCTGAGATCATACCTTACAGCAAGTTGCATGCTGGTTTCTTATACCAACTACTCAGCAAGGGGATGGTTTCCATTCCATTGCCCAAGCCCCCACGGGTAAGTCTTTGTATCTAGTACGCCATATGCCATTTTTGCAGGTGGACACTTGCCCCAAAAGACTGACCAATTTTTGCGCCCTCTGTTTCGGCAGCAGGCCTTCTCTGCCCCTCCCCAGACAAGAAAGCATTCAGCTTTTGCTCTATAATGCCTTCTGCTTCCAAAATGTGGCATTTCTCAGGGTGACGCTACCCTCTCTGATCCCTCTGGGCTTCACAACAAATTACTAAGCTAGATATGCAAGGGTCCTTTCTTTGGCTAGAATGCTGAAGTTATAATCATTTATCAACTGCCCAGAAAACAAAAGGACAGCAAGCTCTTCCATGTTAGAAATGTTATGTTATAGTCATTTTTAGAGCCCACAACCGCCCGAAGGGACCCAGGTGCTAAAATGTGAATGGAGCCGCCTAACAACCAAAATTAGAACACAAATGTTTTTAGCAGACGCTGAAAGGCTAGATGGTCAACTGTCATACATAGTGCCTGAGGGAGGGCATTCCATGCCTTGTCGGCAGCAACCGAGAATGCGCGGCCGCCTGTACAGGTCAATCTAAAACGGGGACACTTAACAAGAAAGGCAGAGTGTGAGCAGAGGCACGGAGTTGGTGCATAGTGGGGGAATTTGTCTTGAATATATTCAGGCCCCAGGCCGTTAAAGGCCCGGTGACCCATACACAGCGATTTAAACAAAATCGTCTTTTCCACCGGAAGCCAATGAAGCTGCCTTAGCAGTGGGGTAATGCGGGCACCATTCGGGGGCCGAAAAATTGCTCTGGCAGCAGTGTTCTGCAATAGCTGAAGCCGATGAATCACATAGCGAGGCTGGGCAAGATACAGTAAATTGCAGTAGTCTAGGCCACTCAAGACGAGTGCTGCTATGACCGGAGCCCGGCATTTTTCCAGCACAAATGGGAGGACTTTCCTAAGTATGCGCAATTTAAAATGTCCGCTCTTACATACTGCAGCCACCAGAGCATCCATGGGCAGGGAGGAGGAAATAACAACCCCCAAGTTCTTCACGGATGCCACAGGGAACGGGAGAGGACAAAGGGACGCCGGCCAGCAGTCATTGGTCCAGAAAAGAAGAGGTGAGGTAGTACCAACCACCAGCACCTCCGTCTTACTGCCATTTCGTTTCAGCCATTCCCCTACCTCCTGGAGACACATCCTAAACCGACTGGCCATATTAGCCTGATTGAGATCGAGACGGACCAAAATTTGGGTGTCGTCTGTGTAGGAATAGAGGCGGAAACCATGGGACTGGATGAGAGCCAAAAGATGCTGAATATGCATGATGACACTCATGTCTGGCCCCGAACATTTCACCAGAAGGGGGCTATTCCGCATCCTTCATACACTGCCTTCAGGAAGATTGTGTCACTAGCCCTGAAGCTCCAGTAGGCCGTCTACTCTGGCTGCATATGCCCCTCTAGGTTCAGTGACAAAGGTGATGTTCTGATTCTGTAACAATAGCCAACTCCTTTGGTCAACTGTGCCATGTCCCATGGCAGAAGGACGATGCGTCTTCTTTGCAAAAGATTTCCAAAAAATGTATGGGAACTTGCCCCATTTCCAAGGCAGGCCTTGCAAATTATAAAAAATACCAATAGACCTGCAGGGCAAGTTCCTTAGTTTACATACTCGACCTAAGCGAAATGCACTTGCCCCAAGGTGACTCGTGACAAAATATTTACCAATGCTTTTTGTAAAATGGTGCATGCCACCATAAGCACAGTTCATATTTGGTGCAATGCTGCCAAGCATGCACAGTGAACTTGCATTTTCTTGTTTCTGCAAACAAAGTGTGTTTGCAGTAAATGCAAAATAAGTTTCTACCATCACCATGCTCGCCAGAAAGGTTGGGAATCCTGCAAATGGCGCTCGCCCTTCATAAAAACTACTTGCCAATGCTAGTGGGCTAGTAGATTTTGCAAGCCCTTCAAAGGAATCCATCAATTATCTAGGCATTGGAGGCTCCTCCACTGATTGAATATTTTTGACAGTGGGCCAGGTACCTGGGGATTGCCTCATTGCGAGAAATGTCCTTCAACTCCCTAGGTACTTCCCCCATCTCCACAGATTGCAATTAAATCCCAGGCACCTGCCCAATTGATGAGGATTGTGTGAGAAACCCGAAGGTGGCTCACTTACTGGTCCCCGGGATCTGTCATCCAGGTGGTCAGGTGGCCAGGATACGGCCATCGCTATTGGATCCTGGAGGTGGACCAGTGGTGGAGGATCACCTGGATGAGGGGTGTTCGGGGAGTGGAAGTGGGGCACCGAAGGTTGAGACGCAGTACCCCCTTCCTCATAACACCTTTTCCCCATCCTACCCTGTAGGATACTTAGAAGCTCTAGCCCCCCTTTTCCGACACAAACAATTTCTTACACCGTAACAGACAACGGACTAGCACCAGTGCCGTTTACCTGACATGTCCCAACACACTGGGTCAGGCAGAGTCAGGAAATTGACAATAACCAGGCACACCTGACGGCCCTTTACCTTCCCGAACAGGCAGTTCAAACGGAGGAGAAAGGCGGTGAGACCAGGATGGACGAAGAAGGGGGAATTGCCCTTGCCCTTTTCAACTCAGACCTGCAAAGCCTCCAAAAAGGGAATTACAATACCAGGAAACAAAGCTGACGTGTGGAGCAACAGATGTCACCGGTGCACAGTGGCCTCCCGCATTGATAACACAGGCGGGGTGGCATGCTGGCTACCGTGGTACCGTCCTTGACTTGTCAATTTGCATATTTAAGTAACTTTGGGTCTCACCCTAAGTTACTAGGGGAATCCAGACGTGGACCCCTTGCTCACTATTCTTAGAGAGGCACATCTCCTCCCTACTGATGAGGTCCAACAAGACCGAAACACGTGTCTGGGGATGCTGTTGGTACTCTTGTTCAGAGGAGAATTGCCTAGCATTTCGGTGCTGGACTGCCCCAGGGCAGGACAAAGACTGATATGTTTGGGATATTTCTTCTCTGTGAAAGATAGTGAGCTAAAGACTCTGGGTAAGTCTCTCGTAACCAGGACTAATGTCTGGCAGAGAGACTCCCAGGACCCCCCTTGTTAATTTAGTTTATACTTATTCATTTTGTGGTCATTTTTCTAAGGTGAACTTTTTTGTATCGTTAATGACTAATTTGTATGGTATTTGTACTCTGAAATCGCGATATATTTGTTAGTTGTAAAGGTTTATTGGCGCAACCAAATACAATAAAAAATGTTTTTTAAAACAAAGGGATGAAGGAAGATTAAAGAGATCGCTCCTTTCTGAGAATCCCAAATTATCAATAAATGATAGATAAGGTCAGGTAATAGGCGCACACTTAAGAGGAACGGGACAGGAGAGCAGGAGGATAATGCAGAAGTCCGGGGATAGGGATGTACAAGTTTATGCTGGACCTTTGTATTATAAAAGAACAATGTCAATAAAAATATAAATAAAAAATAAATATGGTAGTGAACGTGGTTCAAAACTTTGCACAGGACCTACAGAAATGTTATTGTAAGCCAACAAGGATTTCTAAGGCAGCTAATTCATGTGGTGCAATGTATAGCATGTAAACCAGAATGTGTACATTTATCAGTAGTGTATATAACGGCATGGGGTGGTGCAGTGTGTGCCAAGTAAAGATTTTAGGCCGATTGTTAGTTTTTATGTTGTGATAGCACACGTTTATCCTTGTAGTAATGGAGGCGTTGTTACTGTTGTTGTGTGGAGAAGTATTTGGTGTGGGAGCATTGTGCGGGTGTTATGTGAGGGGTAAACAATCTTTCACGTGGCACAGAAGTTAAGAAAGGAATTGCGTGGTCTGGCTAGATGACAACAATTTCTTTTGATTTGCAGGATTGCAATGCCTTGAGCGACAAGTACTTAGAGCAAAATGCAGTCCGTGTTAAAGGAAAGTATTGTTGATATATATATGTTTCAATAAGAAAACAGAGATATTTTACTAGTTGATAAAAGGAAATGTATGGGTGTTTGTGTGTTATGTGGTGGTCGTTGGGTGGTGTTTTCAGAAGAGAAGGTGTCAGAAGCGTTTGGATGTATTGATATGGTTTATAGAGGCATTGTGTGTGTGTGGGACGTTGTAGAAGTATTGATTTTGTCATTGGGTACTACAGGTATGTGTGCCATATGTATTGGATGGATTGTTATTGTGTTTTGGGGAACCACATGTAAGTGTGCGGGATGTTATGGGTGAATCAATATTGATTATTGGGGTGCCAGTGTGATGGAAGTGTTGATATGGTTTTTTGAGGGATTGTGTGTGTCAGATGTTACAGACATATCCATTTTGGTTATTGGGCATAACAAGGGTGTGTGCCAGATGTATTGATATTGTTGATAGAGTATCAGCACTATGTACGCCAGATATATCAGATGTATTGATATTATTTATTGGACACCACACGTATATGTGTCAGATGTAATGGATGTATTGGCATTGTTTATTAGATATCACATGTATGTGTGTGTGTGCTAGATGCATGGATATTGTTTATTGGGCATCAAAGATGTATTGATATTGTAAATCGGCCATCAAAGGTATGTATGGTAGATGTATTGGGTGGATAAATGTGTGTGTGCGCTCCGTAAAGGAGGGAGATATGTTGAGTGTATGGAGAGGTGTACGATGTCATCAGCGCCATCAGTTGAATGTGTAAGAATGTGGAATGTTTAAGAGTGTGGAATGTGTAAGAGTGTGGAATGTATGGACGTATGTGTTACACCTGAGGCAGTTCGAGCATAGGTGATGGGCACTAGCGGTTTCTGGTCCAAAATGCTGTCTTCAGATGCAACTAAATAAGTAACAGAATAAAGAAACTTGCATAGAAACTTGCCTGAGAGTCTGGAGAAGTCACTTTACAACAGTGCAGTTGCACTGGCCTGTTAATGCCAGAAATATGGGCACTTGACTATGAACTTGGGCAGAGCAGTTGCTGTCAAGCCGGTATCTTAATAATCCTGGGAACGGCCGTAAGAAACGAGGGAGGAACAGAACGAAGAATGGCAGAGGCACCCCTGAAGTGAGCAGCCACGGTGCGGGCCGTGCGCCTCTGGGGAGGCCTCGGCTTAGAGTCGCTGGCCCCGTTTGTCGAATACGGGAGCACAGAACAATACGAGGCGGTGAGCGGCCGGCGCTAGGACCTGCCCGTGCTGGCAGGCGAGGCAGGCCAAGCGGAGAAGCTACTGAAGCGCCCCTCGTACGCGGCGAGGGAGCGCTGACACAAAGTCACGAAAAGCCTCAGAACAAGGCTTTTCAATTAATATTGTTGCCGCGGGCCGCGGTGTTGGAGCGGCTGTGTCACTCAAAAGGCTGGGTGGAAGTGAATGCGTGCGAGCGGCCCGAAAGTAAGAAACAAAGTGCCAGGGGGGCGCTGGTACATAATAAGACATAAGACATAAGGCAACGTGAGCGGAGGGCCCTGGGTGGAGACTGCACAGTAGCCCACGGCGCATCATGGGGGCTCCCGGCGCAATAGTGGGGGCACAGGACACTGCTTTGGCCAAATTGCAGAAATAGTGCTGGCATCCTGGCACTGCCCCAATAATTGGAAAGAAGAGGAAAAGATAGAGAGCGGACCAGCTGGCTGGCGCCGACGGCCCCGAATAGGATGGGGGGAGGACGGACTGGCCTGTGAGCTGCTGGCGCCCCTGTGCCTGAGCGGTGCTAGCGGCATCAAAATTAAGTGTGTGCTACCCCACCTGGGGGTGAGAAGACAAGCGCGCTGGCCGGCTGGCATGCCCTGTGAGAGGCAGAGTCAGGATGGAAAAGCATGCTGAGGGGACCACGGATACGGCCTGACACCCGAGGCCAGGGATATTAAAACACAGCAATCACCTGTTGGTGAACCAAGCACATGTCCCAGGGCGCTCCCTTGGATGCATAGCTGAACTGGAGAGAGGATCCATGTGGCTACGTGGGAGGGCACACTCCATCTCTGTGACCAAAAGCTGGCCTGAAGACACTCCTGGGGCGGCCCCCCAAAAGCTTGGGTGGCAGTGGGAACCCGCTCTCGCTAGGACTGAAGACTAGGGGTGATAGGGCCGACCTGCGGTTTGGGGTCATAGCACCATGTCTAACAAACCTCTGAGACTGAAGGGCAAGCAGCCTACACTAGACAAATATACTAAGACGTTGCCTGGCCCGGAAGGAGCCAGGAGCAAAGACAGGGCACCCGTTGGGAGTGTGGCCGTCATGAGCACAAATCAGGAGGTCATTGCTGCGATCGCTGATCTGAAGGTGGCCTGGGAGACCAAGCTTCAACTGGCAGTGACCGAGATGAAAACAGCGCTGGAGCTCAAGGTTGGGGCGGTGCAAGAGGACGTGAATCTACTCCGGCAAGATGTTAGGTTACTGGCGGAGCGCACTGAGACCCTTGAGACGAAGATGGGCCCGAACACGGCGGACTGTGCTTCCCACGGGTCGGAACTTCACACCTTGGTACAGCGTGTGGGCAATCTAGAGAACAGGGCGGAGGAGGCGGAGGGGTGAGCCCGGGGGAATAATATCTGCATTGTTGGCCTGCCGGAAGGAGAAGAAGGCCACAACCCCACGGAGTTCATTGAAAATATGTTGTTAAAGGAGATAACTGGAGGAGTGCTGTCTCAGGGGTTCTCGGTGGAAAGGGCGCACAGGGCCTTAACGAGGAAGCCACCGCCAGGCAATCCACCTAGGCCGGTGATCGCCAAGATGATCCTTAACTACAGAGATCGAGAAAGGATCCTGGAACACTTCCGTAAAGGTGGGACAATACAGAGAGGGACAGCAAACATAACAGCTTATCCGGATTATACCCTGATGGTGCAGCGGAGCCGAATGAACTTTGGGGCCGTCAAGAGAAGACTGCGAGAAGCGGGACATAAATACATGTTGCTATACCCGGCGAAGTTAAAAGTTTTCCACAAACACAGAACTTTGTTTTTTGAAACTCCAGAAGATGCTATGGGATGGCTCGACACGCAGGGTTGCCCCCAGGAGTCGGAAGTTCAGATGGGAGAAGGAGGTGGAGAAGATAAGTAACAGGCATGGGGGGCGCCGGAGTGTGTCAGAACTTAAGACTATGGGACTTGATTATAGTAGCTGAAGCAGCTCTTTGACTGGTAATGCCAGGCTGGGGAAAAACATGATCCGTGAGCACTATGACTAAGGCTTTGTTAGGGAACCTTGCAGGGCCAATCTTCATACCCCCATTTAGAGTTTAGTTAGGTCGCCGTTAGTGCGGTGACACCCTGTTAGGGTCTTGGCCTGGGATCCGGGGTAGACCCAAAAGCGGGAGAGCCTGAGATGGAGCTGGGCATTTGTTGTGGTTGAGGTATGGTGGGGAGAGGGGAGGGAAGGGGTTGTGTGCAGTGGTTTGTTGTAGTTGGGGAGGCGTTATGGGGTGAGCCTACACCCCAGGGAAACGGAATGAACCATGGGAGACCTTAAAATAGTCACTTGGAACGTCAGGGGGCTCAACAGCTATATGAAACGGAACAAGGTCATGATGTACCTGCGCAGACAAAAAGTGGACATATCCTTGTTACAAGAAACTCATTTAACGCAAGATAAACTGGAAGTGATACGGAAGAAGTGGAGAGGGACAGTAGTAGGGGCAGCATACTCTGTCTATGCAAGAGGGGTAATCACATGGGTGGCCCCACATGTCCCGTTCCAGCTGCTGAGCTCTGTGGCAGAGGCAGATGGCAGGATGGTGGTTATGAAGGGGTTGGTGGAAAATAGAGAGATCTGCATTGTAAACACTTATGCCCCGAACCAGAACACGGCTGTGTACTTTACGACCCTGTATGGTAAACTCAGTGGTAGTGTAGGGGGGGCGGTATTGTGGAGGGGTGACTTCAATTGTGTACTAAACCCCAACCTGGATAGATCAGACACTAAAGTGGATAGACCCACCCCGGCCGCAAAGGCACTGCATGCATTGTTGGCGGATTTTGGGCTGATAGATGCATGGAGGTCCTGCCATCCGCAGGACAGACAATATTCACACTATGCAGCCCCACATTGCCTATATACTAGACTAGACTAGACTACGTGTTTGTTACGCGGGAACTAATGACCGACATACCGCAGGCGGAATATAAAGCCAGAGTCCTCTCAGACCACTCACCACTGATGCTAGTGTGGCAATACCGACCCCCGCGGGGAAGGATACCCACATGGCGATTGCGTGCAGAGGCGCTTAAAGATAGTGTATTTAGGGAGGATATGCGAGAGGAAATAATAAGTTACTTTGAGATAAACGCTGGCAGTATTAAGACAGCAGGCACGCTCTGGGAGGCCTTTAAAGTAGTAGTGAGGAGAATTGCCATAGCCAAGTCGAAAGGGCTGCAGAATGGGATCCTAGCCGAATTACAGGACTCCGAAAAGGAGCTAGAAAGGGTACTGGAACGAGATAGTATCACTAATGAATATAGAGAGACAACATGCTAAAGGAGACAAACCAGGGAGAGTCCTGGCATGGCTCTATAAAAACGAGATCCCTAGGCCCCCAATCAGAACAATAGTGAAAGACAATGGCGACATAGAGGATACACAAGAGGGGGTTAACCAGGAATTTGCAGAATATTACAGACGCCTGTATGGGGATGTGACAGGGAGCAACAGAGGGGAGATAAAGGACATACTGGAAGATATTGGGTTACCCCAGATTAGTGCAGAGGAGAGGGAGGAGCTAGATGCCCCGATCACCCTAGAGGAACTAGAGCAAGTATTGAGGCAGCTGCCCACGTGTAAAACCCCGGGAACCGATGACTCCCAAGCAAATTTTACAAGGCATTTAAAACAGAGGTACTCCCCCTGCTGCTGGAGATGCTTAATGAAGCATATGAAGCAGGGAAATTACCGGAATCTTTGCGCGAAGCGGTTATCATACCACTTCCCAAGCTCAATAAGCCTGGTAGTGACTGCGGATCCTATAGGCCTCTGTTGATGTTGAATCAAGATAGTAAGATTTTAACAGCGGTCCTGGCAAATAGACTAAAGAAGGTCATCAATAAATTAATACATCCGGACCAGACAGGATATGTCCCGAACAGAAACATTTTGAGTAATTTGAGGCGACTTCATCGAGTGGTTGAACACACAGACGGGGAAAAGCGGCCCTAGCCAATTACGGTATGGGGCCAGGATATCTTCATTGGGTGGAGCTACTATATAGTGCGCCACTAGCGAGAGTGAAGAGAGGAACGGTGATCTCGGAAAGGTGGCAACTTGGTAGAGGTACCAGGCAGCGATGCCCTTGGTCCCCCATGCTGTATATCTTAGCGTTGGAACCTCTGGCGATTTATTTAAGGCAGCAATATGATGCAATAGGCATTGTCATTGGGGAGACATTGCATTTAATTTAATTATATGCAGACGACATGTTATTGTATTTGCAGTACCCAGAAGAGAACCTTCAATATATACTGGAAGTGATGAAGAGGTTTGCAGAACTATAAGGTATAGCTGTAAACCCCAGTAAGTCCTGTGTGTTTCCACTGGGGAGATATAGAGGGCTCTCGGTGGAGAATCTGCCGGTTTTACAGGTACCGTGGGAGGTCACAACCTTCAGATATCTTGCGGTAGACATATACCATACGGTAGAATCTGAACATAAGCATAACACCGAAAAAACGGTGAAGAAACTGGAGAATAGCATGAAGTTCTGGGCGAAACTCCCCTTGGCAATGATGGGGCGAGGGGCGATGCTCAAGATGGTGGCATTGTCCAGATTGTTGCATTGCTTCGCGAACATCCCATACTCCATACCTCGGAAATTCTTTACCAGGCTGGACAGCATATGTGGGGAATTTCTATGGCACGGGATGAGGAACACGGTAGCCCTATGGAAACTACAAAATCTGTATGAGAAAGGAGGCATTAAATTACCAAATTGGGAAGTCTATTATATAGCAAGCCAATTATAACATGTAGCTAAGTGGCTCTCTGAGGAGCCTACCTTAGAACATAGACTGCACCAGGGGGACTGTGCCCCATATTTCCTGAAAGAGATGATATGGTTGCCCAAACAGGAGTTGGGAGGACGTCCAAGGATGCTGGGTCTTGGGTGGGGGATGTGGCAAAGGGCATGCCGGTTGATGGACAAGCCACCCCCGTGCTCCTCGCAGATCCCACTGGCCACAGTGGTGGGAACAGAAAGGCAACTAAGCTTAATGTTTAGGAAGCACTGGGAACCGGTGGGAATAGCAACTATGGGGGATTTCTGGCAGGAGGGCAAGATACTAGAATTTGAGGAGCTGGTACAACAAACGGGGCGGAGTGCTGGGCAATATATTACGTATCATGGGATGGTGCAGCGAATTAAAGACACCTGGTCCGAGATGGAACTGGCAGAGGAACCGGACACCACACTGGATATGATATATGATATAGCGGAAGGGGGGCACGAAACGTCTAGAGTGTATGAGATGATAATGACTCGAGTGGGCAAGGAGGTGGTGCAACTTAGACTGGACTGGGAGGAAGAAGTAGGGGACCCGATGAGCGATGGGATGTGGGAGAGGGTACAAGGATATCATAAAAAAGTATCGAGAAATGCTAGGCTGCAGCAGATACAGTTGTATATAACTCACAGAGCATATCTGACGCCACTAAAGATAGCTAAATTTAAGAACGTCGGAAACCAAGTGTGCCCAAAATGTAATGAGGAAAACGCATGAATGGTGCATATGTTCTGGGCATGCCCACTGATAGCGAGATATTGGGGGGACATAGCACAGAAAATGTAAGATAAAGGGATCTGTATGAAGGTGGATACTGCGTGGGCTTGTTTGTTGGGAGGGTTCCCCAGACCGCGTAAGCTTAAACATGTAAGTAAACTAAAAGATCTAGCATATGTCCTGGCAAAGAGAAGGATTACAATGGGTTGGAAAGCATGTCACAGGCCCAAAGTGGAAACATGGTGGAGGGACTTGCAGAAGTGGGCGGAGGCAGAAACAGTGGCATGGCAGGAAGCGTGTAGAGGGGACACAGAGGGAGAAGCGGGAGGCCTGTCGGGTTGGACGCAACTGATAGCAGAACTATTCGGGCCCTCATATGATGGAGTAAGTGATGGTGACTCAATGAGCGTGGCATAAGAGAACTCCCCACCGCAAGAGGTGGAAACTAACAATGTGGGAAAGTAGGCTCGGGATGGGGGAGGGATGGGAAATACAGTGGGCAAGAACATAATAATGTATGTGTATATGTGAGCAATTATGCATCCACGGTAAGTTTGGTTTGGGTTGTTCTTTTGTTTGAATAAAATCAATAAATATATATATATATATATATATTTAAAGTCACTTTACAACACCTTCCCTCACACGATCTTGGTCCAGAAGAACAAATAAAAGCAAAGTAGGACACATTTATCACCCTGAACTGGTCAAAAGGAAACTCAAGATGCACTCAGGAGGGAACTCAGTTAGGTGGAGAGAGAACCAATCCCTGGGCTTCTCAGGGGACAGTTTAACACTTAATCCTACCAACGACCCCAGGGAGGTGACAAGAAAGACATCAATGGAAAGAAAACTGAAGCAGTGCTATATAAACCCCTTCCATCTGTCCAAACAAGTGAATGCACTGGGGCTAAGCTGCAAAGTGTCGTTTTTTTAGCCTGGATTATCCACAGCACCCTACAAGCCCACAGATCCGCACGAAGCCTGAAGGCCATGCTCCACCCAGATACTGCCACTTAACGGACCTTCCCAAATACCTCTTTATCAGGATCGCTGTGAGTGACTGGTGGTTCTTACCTTGAGAAACAGAGGTAAACCAGTAAAGAAAGCTCCAGAAATACATTTGCCCAATGGTGAGGCAATAAAGGAGAAGGGGGCACACTAAGTGAAACAGACTTGTACTTCAACCCAATGAAGGGCTCCATTAATACAAAAAGTCTTTGTGCATCCTGATCCTTTCACACTTCCAATGCAGATAGTCAAATATATCCCATAAATATAGTAAAGGTGTTTGAATATAGAAAAATAGCCTTTGTTAACAAGGTTGTTAGAAATGTCACAGTATAAGACAAACCAAAGACCTACAGCGGTGGGAAATGTCTCTTATGAAGCATCTCGTTATTACAAGTATGACCAATTCTCACACTTGATTGTGGAATCTTCAGAAAAGATTTTCGGGCCCATTACGAGTTTTGCAGTAAATCTTTCGAAATACCGCCAAATCCAATTACTGTTACCGCCACTTGGGCCAGTGGAGTTACCACGGATTACAAGTGGTGTAATTCCCCATTTTTGGAGTCTGTGGGGATTTTTGACGGATTTACCGACAGCGCAGTTACCGACGACGAAAGTACTGTGCAGTAAATCCACTGATTTTGGGAGTTAATTCAACAGATTTACAGCACAGTAATTCTGTGGTAATTCCACCAAAGGTAAATCCACCAAAATGTAGAATTTTGCAGTGCCGGAAGAGTGGCGGTAACAGAATAACCACCAGTTTTTTCCCACACCGCCAAACCTGTAATGAGTCCTTAGTCTACTATCCAGAAGCGAAACATTATTCTTACAGACAGCTTGTGACGGTATCCCTGTACGATAGATAAAAACAACCTTTGAGACAAGAGGAGCAGGTGTGAAACCGACCTAGTTAAACATTGAGCATCCTTGAGCAAACAAGTATGCCATGGTGGTACGCAAAATGAGAGGATTGTCTAGGATCTTCCTGGAGTATAATAAGTACAAATGGAACTACCATCTGTGTGGCTACTTCCTGGTAAACCGCAATAAGGATTACGTGGTGTATGGCTCATATTACTCTCTAGAAACAGGAAATGCCCTCTAGCAAATAAAATAGGGAGTAAAAATACGTCCAACAAAAATTAGGAAACAGACATGCAAGCTTGCCCCCTGCTTCCACCCACAGTGCTGTAACGATACGTTCTAACCAGAGGTGCCAGCAGAGCAGTGCCACAGGAAGGCCAATGCCCTCTAATATCATTGCCACCTCTGAGAAGAAATTTAAGATGAAAATGCATCTCTTTATTTGCTTTAATTACTAGACTGAAAGAAGTGTGCATTACAAAGCGATGTTTTAAGGTCAATATAGATTTGTATTTACATAAAAAAGAGCATGTCGGAGTTTAACTCTGCACATTTAAAAAGGAAGTAGGGAGTAAAACGCGGCCACTTCATTATTTTATCTGAAGACATCTGTGGAAAAGTTACACATGATTGAGTCCATCGAAGCTACACGAGTTTGTGTAAATACAGCTGCGCGGGATACAAATCCAATATAGCATATGACCTATAATTGTAAACAGTACAGCAGATGGTGAGCACGCTTACCCTGTATTCCACTACCAACATCTTGCCTCCCTACTTCCATGGTCCTCCAAGATGCTGTTCCAAAGGGTATTTCCTTCACAGAACCAGGGCCCAGGGGGCATATACAAATTAACGCCAAGCTGGTGGACAAGTTGCAGAGGCTACACCAATAGGCGGTGTAGCCCAAACAACTCAAGGATTCAGGGGGCAATCCATCACTTCCACATACAAGTCTTACATGCAGATTCCCGTTGAATTTTCGCAACCCCAGAAGGTGGGAAACTTCATAGACCCATATTTGTAGAGCTGCTCTCAGTGACATGGCATCCATCTTGGGATCTACAAAGAAGTATTTTGTGAATGCCTACATATTATCCTGTGTATGCAATAATCGCTAAGATTCCTGCAGTGACGTGACTTTTTGGGGTACGGAAACTGGCCTGATTAAACCATATAGTGCAATACGGACTGTGGCTTCAAATTAATTGTTGAGAGTCTGTCCAAAAGCCACAAGAAAATGCTTAGATTTTCTGCAAGCCTTAGTTGTCATCAAACAGAATTATAAAGCGCTTATGGCGTTCAGTCTAAATACCATTTTGCCCTCCAGGGAAGTGGTAGGACTAAGGAAGACGTCCGAAAGACTCATTAAGGTGGAAAAATCAGACCCCACTATCAATCATTTTGTAATTAGATCTTAGGACAAGCTTGTCCTTGTGCAATGAGGTATATAGAAAGTCCACAGAGAAATTCTACATCTCACCGACCATCATAACAGATATGCAAGCCCAAAGAATGTCCACTTTGACCATGTAAAATTAGGATATTTGGTAACCAAGTCAAAGTGAAGTTGTGTTATTGCTTTTTGCTGACATTTTTTAAAAATCCAGGCCTGCACATGGTGCCACAATACGTGAACACGTTTTTACAACCGTTTTTTGAAAATATTTGGTTATTAAAGCTTAATATGATATGATATGATATATTTTATTTGTATCGCGCTCGTACACAAGTGTTTCAGAGCGCGACAAGAGAGAATTATAAACCCCCAAATACACCCACCCCTCCAGAAACCTAATAATACATGGTCCTCTGCCACAGGGATTTGCCTTCAAGCCTTCAAATCAAACGCTATGGGTCTTGAAATTCCAAACATTCCAGAAGACACCCATGCAGAATATGGTGGCCCTGTGAATGAAATGTACTGGTGGAAGAGGAAGTGATATGGATCACGCTGGCTGGCCATGCTGTTTCTAAACATCTTACTCCTTTCATGCACAATCATGAAATAGTGATAAGGGAGGAATACACAAAAGAGCTGATATGTGGAGAGGAGAAGATGCCAATATAGGAACAGCCATCAGAATATCTACAGTACACATTTATTATATATTCTCAGGTAGAGATACCTGTAGGCGTGTCAATCGACTGCCAACGATCTCGCTCCCAAATAGGGGGCAGATAGGGGGCAGAGGTTCCCTTACTAGCCAGCAGGTTATGGAACCCTTTGCCTGCCTATCCAAGGAGAGCACCCGATTTTAAGGTTTCGGAGGTCAGGTAAAAACCTGGCTATTGACCTCCTGATAAGCTGACCTCATGAACTCCGGAACAGCTGTCCCAAGCCCTCTGCTATGATGCAAGATGAATGTTTGCGCTCTATAAAGAAGTACAGATTAAATAAAATTATATGTCACGCAATAACTACAAGTCATGCTGGCTGTAGGTAGCTTTTTTTTAAATTTTTTAATTTTTTAAACTTTTGTTTATTGGTTTTACATGGTATGGTAATACATCAACAAAGGAACTGCATTCCCCCCACCCCTCCCCCTCTTGGGGCACTTATGTCCAACTTTCCGGGGACCTTTTTATGCATTGAAGATATCCGATACCTTAATTTTATGGGGACGCCATTGTTCCATAAAGTCCGACTGAAGATATTCAAGAATCCCTAACCATTCCTTTGCAAACTTGTCTCTCGTGCCCTGGATTGTGTGGGTGACTTTTTCCATCGTTATTTGGGCCCACACCTTTTGTAACCATGTGAAGGTCAGTAGGGTGTCTTTATTTTTCCAATCCTGGGCGATGGTTGACCATGCTGCTATGAGGAGCCCCATGAAGCCTCTCCACGGTGTCTTTTTAATTTTTTTTGCTGTTTGGTCTCTTATTCTGCATAGCCAAACCCCTTCCCCTAACAGGCTGTTTGGTCTCTTATTCTGCATAGCCAAACCCCTTCCCCTAACAGCCTCACATCAGGAAACATCTTTCCCATCTCTCCATTTACTTCTTCCCAGAATGGTTTTATCCCTTTACAATCCCACCATATGTGCCTCCATGATCCCACCTCCTCACATCCTCTCTAGCATTTATTTGACATTTTGGGAAACATAGATTGCAGTCTTTCTGGAGTGTAGTGCCATTGAGTCACTATTTTGGTCCACATTTCTCTTGTCTGTGCGGAGCGCGTCATCTTGGGGATTCGTTTCCATAGGTCCTCCCATTGGGTTCTTGTTGGTCAAAGCTCATCCCGGGTCTTGATTTTCTGTTCATCCCCATCAAATGAATCTGCATGCAACTCATTAAGTCATTCACAATGCTGTGTAAAAGCAAAAGCATATCAAACATATATAAATCTTTAAAATTCTGCTTTATACTTTTTCAGAAGATGCCCAACATGTTTGGGTTCTCACACAATACCGGACCTCCTTCAGTGCAGAACATACAAGCGTGGTATGGAATGGGTTTTACGTGGCGAGAGACCGATAGGAGGGTCAGAGCACAAATACCTCTGGTCAGGACATACTGAAATATAACTTAGCCAAGGTAACTCCACTAATTTCCTTTTTAGGGTATAGTTTTGAAAACACAGTGCAGATACTGGTTTCTTTAAATGAACCAGTTCAAAGTTGCAGGTAGAACTGGGAAGAAATGTAGGAGAGACACTGAACCCCTTATAGCCATCTATGGTGTCTTAGGTGAGAACTCTCCTAGACAATTTCGACCAAACTATGTGCCGCCCGACCTCTGTAGCGCATTCACAGAGGCCGAACTAGTGGGACAGGGAGGGCACGCTTCCAGTTTGAAAAAAAAGATCAATCTATGGCAGTACAGCTCATGACTGTACCCGAAACAGGTCACAAACATACAATGGCGGTTAGGGCTGCCTTCATAGTTGGGGGTAATGGCTTACAGCTACCTGTGTGTTAGCTGCAGTCTTACATGCGCAGGTATCGATGTAACTCACAAGCAAGAAATACATTTGCAAAAAGCTGATGCAAATCGCAAGGTTAGGTGAAATTTATTGGGGTCAGTAAGTTTCTCATTGGGACGAATTCTAAAGAGTTTTCTTCATTAAACTCAATGATGTCGCTCTTTGTGCTGGAAATCATGCATTGCTCCAGGTATGTTACTTTCTCTTCTGCCCTCTCATTGCTTTCCATCAATGGAGTATTGTCCACAGTATATCATTCTCGTTACTGTTCTTCTGAAGAAAACGTATCTTATAGACTTGAAGTCTTTGGAGGTAGAAACGCTGCTCTATGAATTGCACTCATGTCACAATCCAATCTTGATTCCAACGTGACTATCTCTCATCTTCCCCCACATTATCCACTTTGCCTCAAGAGCGCATGTATGGAGGTTTCAATTATTACTCAACATTGATACTCTGGACATTATTCAAAAGGCTGTCTCTCGGCAGCAGAAACACTCCACTCCAACATGGCTGCCATTTACATACCCTGCTGTGCACCACCATAAAATTCAGATGGCCAAAGGGGTGCCTCTTGATCTCGCCCCGCTGGAGCACCATCTCCAGCACTAAAAGGTGGCTGCTAATATCGTTGGCACTGGAGATTCCAATGTATGAGAATTCTAAATGTGTAAAAGCCAAGTTATTGCTTCCACAATGATTGACAATGAAGGAAGTCCACAGTCACATGAACTCCAAGGATGGAAACTGAGCAGAATAGCTGAAGTTTAGCAGGAAGTGAAGTGCTTGACTGAGGAACATTCTTAGTTCCACAGTGTATTCAAGCAAAAACCTGCCCCATGTATTACATTCTGTTAGCCAACAGCGAAGTACACAGTGGTCAGAGAGTGCAACTCTGTATCCTGTGGGAAATAAAGTGGGATCACTGTGGTTCTTTTTTGGGAACTTCAGAGAGGCACCTTCTTTGGTTGGGCAGAGATCCACTAGAGATAAGAAAGTCCACTGATACTGATGTAATGTTCCTGAGTTTTAGAACGTGCTTTACTGTCATTTTCAGGGTCTTCCGGCACTCTGGTAGAAATGAAAAGGCCGGGTGGCGGTGTGATGTTTGCTTAGTGGAAAGAGAGGGGAACATGCTGAATAGCTTTTCTGTAGTGTTGATGCACACTGACTGGAAATGCCATGTGCTCTGCATGCAGGTCTGTTTCTATGGTTTTTTCTGCCAAGACCACTTGAGGTACTTGTATCCAGAGTGTTGTGTGCCTCGCAGTGCAAGGCCTCTTTGTTCTGGACTGATTTATAAGTTGGTTGGAGTCTGGCTTAGTTGGTATGTGTATTGTGTTTTGGAATGTAGAATTTGACATTTGGTAGCTACAGGTTTGTGGCCAAAGTCATGGTGAGCAGTGCATCACTGGCAACACGCTGCCAAACTGCAGCATAAACAATGTTCTCCATGAAAGGACATGTCCTGCCCTCCAAGGGCTCAAGGTATGAGTGAGTCATTATTTTCACATCATACTCAGCCTCTCACGCCTACTAAGCTGTCACGTCTGTAAGCAAAGTAGACATTAAAGCATCCCCTTACAAAGGCACCTAGTCGCTGAATGGCAAGGGTCGAAAGGGTGGTGCCCACAGAACAGCGCGTCCTCCATAAAATGATCTTTGGATTCAGGATGCATTATTCTCCACCCTGAGACTTCAGCAGACACTACACTAGATGCATAATAGAATGTGGGCGTATGAGCGATCACCACTGCTCTATGAATCATCCAAGAATGGACGTCTGATGGAAAATAGCCATCAAGGCAAGTCTGCGTCCAACGCCTATCCGGGCACTGTTTCACGGCAACAGATAAACGGAGCAAGGACCCAACGCTTCAGGACTTAGGGGACAGATTTCAAGCCAGACCCTCGCTTCCATTTCCTTCAGAGGAAAGGAATATTGAAAAGACATGGGAGTCAGCTTGCAGATCCCCCAGCCTTCCTTAATCCGACAGTCTTGGGAAACCCCTCCCGATGCAAGCCCATTCACAATGGCAAAGAATCAGAGTTCAAACCTTTGCTTCATATTCAGGGCTCAGAATGAGCACTAGTGATAGCTGACTCAGAGTAAGTACCAGTCTGTTTGTATGTGTAGAATTGTGATGGAAAATGACTTTTTACGGCTGGCTAGCAGCTTGCCAATTGGCATTTTGACCAAAAATATATATGTAAAGTCTTATTGAAATTTCCATTGATTATAACACTTCAATAATAGCTGTGAACCTCAGAGTAAAACTTTCATCTGTTTAGGGGCCTGCAGCTCTTCATAGAGACTGTAAAATTCAACTGGCAGGCCATACGTGCCTGGGGGCCTCCCACCATTCATAGTTTGCAGTGATTACCCAAAAACCTATTCTGTGATTGGGGCATCTAGAGCCTTCCGTCCTTCTGCAGAGAGCTTAGTCAAGCAGTTTGTGTTCATGGATTACATCGCCTGCAAGTATAGCTGTATTCTATTGATTATATCTGCTCCTGCTTGCTCACGACCGCCCCCATCTGGTCGATGGATCCAAGTAATCGAGCTTCAGCTCTTCTGACTCTTAATAAGCCTGGCCAACACATGTCTACATTGATTGCCGAAGCTATGCTGTTTGAGCAGCCATGTGGGGTGCAGAAAGTGGCGCCAAACTTCAAGGACAGCCAAGTGTTTTTTGTCTCGCGTCTCTTAATTCTTGTAATTGATCCTATAGCTGGTCTAGGCATGTATCTAGCGTATGGGTTGTGTCATCATGGGCGGCAATAGTGTGAGTGGTTGATTTTTTTCTCCACTCCGTGACCCATGATTAAGGAGGACACTACCCCTTTGAAGGCATCCAATATAGGTGCTCTAGTAGTCGTGGTGCTTTTATTCCCCACAAAGTGATGCCTTCCGTGTGTTGCCTTTGACCCTACCACAAATTCTCCTGGATGGTCAGTAGTGCGAGCTTTAGGCCATCTTAAACTCCACCGAGGGGAGGAGTTTGAAAATCAGCCTGGCCATGGTGTAATATGCTGAATATTTGTAAATAAGCTTCACCTATGGATACATAGTCGATGCAAGTGTGTGGGTCATCTATGGGGGAATACAGTTAGTATGTTCTGCAAACTGATGCTGGACTCTGCATACATCCACCACGTTAAGTAAACCTGATGCCAATTCTCTAAGGGCTCGAGTTAACGTTGGAAATAATTTTAATTTTCTTAAATTATAATTGTGGTACCCAGTCCATATCCAATGCCCTGTAATAACCCAGCACATTCTTCCCGCACACCTGGGAAACATTCGGTCATCTGCATTTGTCGAGTACACATTAGCTATACAAACATTTTTTCCATTAGGCAACCGATAATAACATGACGGAGAAGCATGGTATAGTCCCAGTAACCCAACCCACACCTGGCATGAGTGAACCCCATTAGCTTCTCATATCACTACACCTCTTGCATGTCTGAAATAACAGGTGCTATACACACAAACACCCCAATGATTAGCTAATTTGGCAAGCTCCTCAAAGAACAGATGGTTCTGCTGCAGTAATGTCTGGGTCCGGGTGGTCATTCACTAGTAAGTGCTAAGACCTCAGAGTAAACGCAAATGTTCGGGCTCACTGAAGTTTCAAAACTGTTCAAAGTAAACACTCAGTCCCTGTAAAGCCTGGTTCCTGGTCTCTCCCAGAGACTTAACCCAGTACAACAGACGCAGTAAATAGGTGCAAGTGAATGCACACAAAACAAAGAACGCCAAATCAAATATCTTCTCACAATGCCTCTTGCAGAGTCTCTGGGTAGCTCCCGCCAGTTTCAGTCTTTCAGCAAAGTCCCAGACTCTAGAAATGATAGCTTCCAAGGCGAAGTTCTTGTGCAGCTCGGGGACAGTGGGGAGCCCTTAGACATGGTCTTAAGTCGACACTGGAGCCAGATGGTTGCTCTATAGTGGGAGTCACCCTACAGAGGGCCTTGAACACGGGGCTGTGATGAATCCTGTGGAGTCATCACCGAGCCCCAACCAGAGATCTCCTCCCATGTGCCCAGGCTACGGCAGCCGCTACCTGATCCCGACCCTTGGGGTGGTATTATAAGGGAGGATGACATGGGAGGAGACGGCTGTCGGGGGCGGAAGGTGGTGACCCCATCAGGAGGGACACAGCATTCTTCCCTTCCCAGAGAGGAAGACCCCATAATCCCTAAATTCTTGATGGCTTGTTGTCACTATACAATTTCCCTCCATTGTAAAACCCCTGCATGCAAAACACTCTAGGCAGAATACCATTCCAACCTCATATATACATAACATCTCCTGTTTTTGATGTTTTTGGTTTAAACAAAAATCTTAAACAAAATCATGTTAGAAGTCCCAGCAATCTTATAGACTTGAACTCCCATAAAGCCTCAAGTACTGAGACGAGGAAGAGGAAGAAGGAGTTAATATGGATTAAAGGAAACACCAAGCTAAACATGCAGACTAGTTGTTGTAATGAAGCCTGAGTGCACAGGACATTTAAAAATGGTGTTTGCAATGCGAGAAAGGGAGGAGAAGAAGGAAGCAGGACCGAGGGAGAAGGCAGCAGCACAGGAACGGACCGTGCTGGAGAAGGCATGTGTTTCCAGACTGCTGCACGCAAGCATTAATTACCAGATCGGTGGAAAGCCAAAGGAGACACGGCAGGCACCATGGGAAGATTGCTGGGGAGCCGGATGCAGCAGCAGAGCTACCGGGAACGCGGTAGTGCCGAGAAGCAGCAGTCTTACCGGCAGGTGAATGCGGAGCTGGCAGGAGAGTTGGGAGAAAGCAGAGTGGGAAATGCCATTCCAGAGTGAAAACGTCACTGCAGCAACATGACACGGGTCGGGGTTGCTACCAGATACCGGTGAGTCTTCCCAAACATATTGGGGACCCTAGGGCTTACAGACAGGCATGTGAACAATTAAGAACTTGTTTCGAATACCGACCAAGTAGAATACAAAGACAGAATTTGCACAAATCCTCATGTATAAGATGTCAAAACGGGGAAGTTGGAGTAAGTATTACCAAAGCAAATGAATACTGATGAAAAAGTTAAAAGACAGAACTTGAACAAGTCTCCATATAGGAGATATGAATGCGGGGAAAGTTGGAACAAGTAGTGCCTCAAGCCAAAGAAGTATAGATTCAGTGAAGGAATACAACTGTGCTATACTAGAGGACAGTAAACTGAGAGAAGTAGTCCTGGTGAAAGAAGCACATCGGGCAGTGAGCATTTTGGGGGGCCGAACCCGGCAGAGAAGCATACCAGATGATCTGCAAGACCCCAGAAGGGGAATCCTGGCAGGCAATCCATTCGTTATACACAGAGGAATAAGGCATTGTGGAAAGATACCAGGCAGGAGATTATGCAAGGGAACCTATGAACCTATGAACCAGATGAAAGGAAGTCCTGGCAGTCTAGAGCACCAGGTAAGTTGAAGGCGAATAAGCATGTAAACATTGCGGGAAGATACCTGGCAGGGGAGAATACCAGGGCATATGATGAACCTACTACAGGACTCCTGGCAGGGGAGTATAACAGTTCAGTCCATTAAAGTCCTAGAAAGAAACGTACTTACTTTTGAAGGACACATGGTAAAACAAGTATACCAGAGACTTTAAGAAAATAGGCAAGTGGAAGTTGGAAAATTGAACAAAGACCTTTTCCTGTTAAAATCAAAATACTTGCCGGAAGCATATAAGCAGAGACCAAAAGAGTTCACCGGAGAGTTTCTGATGGGCAAGTACATCAGGTGGTCCGCTAACATATCAAAGCGGTTTAAAAGAGAACCCTATATGAAAATCACATTGTAAATACGACCCCTTTGGTCTGTGAACTCAGTGCAATGAAGCCTAGACAGAGCTGAATGGTGGACATATTGTTTGCACAGATGTAACGCTCACCTGACTCCCACGGAGGCGCTGGCCTGGTTCGCGCTGCTGTGACCTCTTCTAAGGTGACGCGCAGGGTTCGGAAGACGGACTGGACCGGGCCCCCAAATCTGGCTTGTCTGGCTCACAGAAGTATCCTTCTGTAGGCGAAAATAGGGGATTAACTGTCTGCGGGGTAATGCAATCAGCCTCCCACTTTCCCCTCTCACCCTCCTCGAAACCCTTCTGTGATTCCTCGTAGCGTCTCACCTTAGGGTCTGGAAGGACGAGCTCTCCATCCTGCTTCTGATGCAGGGACGCGTTGGTATCCAGTTACTTCACTGGATTTTCGGATTGGTGAGAACCAAACTTGCTTGGCTTCCAGGTAATTTTTTGATAAGAGGTTCCCCTTGTGGCCATGCATTAATGTACTAATGCTAGTGTCTTTTTCCCCCCAGAGGGGCCGGGGTACGGAATGCCGGGGAACAGGCACCGAGATGAGAGGTGAAATCCTTGTAGAAATCAGGTAAGTCTTTAATGAGCGTTTTTTGGTAATGTCTTTTTATTCGCTCATTAACGCTGATGTCTCTTTTTCCCCTTAGGGGTCGGGGTCCGGAAATGCCAGGATGCGGCGCGGACCCGAAATGGAGAGGGAATGCATCAACAGGTAAGTCTTAACATGGAGATTTAGCTTTCCTTATTCCCTTCTCTCTCTCACCTTTTGTTCTGGTCTTTTTCTCCCTAGGCGCTGGGGCGTGACTGCGAATCCAGATGATCGCTGCTGAACATGGAGGCGACCTGTAAAGGTGAGTGGAATGCGGCGCTGCAGCGATCGACGCAATGAGCCATAGGCGCCAGGACACTGTCCAAAGGGCCCCTATATGGGGTTGCTGGGTCCTTCCTTGGGGACTGGATGTCCGCTTTCGGGGACGCAGGGCTTGAACCGGCTCCCCGGGAGCGGGCATCATGACAACAGAAACTTCCTGAACCAGGTACATGGACTGAAAGAAGCTGTTGCTTGAAAGAGACCCTGTTGCCATCCTTGAGAAGGTGCTGTTTGAGGGATACACTTTTGCCTTCCTTAAGAAGTTTTATGAAAGAGACACTTTTGCCAACCTTAAGGAACTATTGTTTGAAAGATACTTTCACCATCCTACCCAAGAAATCCAGGGGAAGGGAACCACACTCTGGATCCCCTTGGATCTGGTTTCTCCTTGGAAAAGACTATTTTTTTGGATTGATCTATTTGCTTTAATTGTGAACACTTTTGCCAAACCTATGCCAGACATTTCCTTACACCCTTAGTTGTTTATTCCTAGTGTGAGGGTCAGATTGGTAGGTTTTGGACACAAGGACAGCTTACATAATTTTGACGACGAGACACAGAGTGATCTTTAGTTTTAGTTTCATAAGTAGGGGAACTCTCTTTGGGATAGGGACAGAAAGACCTTTAACCGATGCACGTTTATTTTAATACAGATGTCTGATAGAGAAAATATTACAACTTTGTGTCCGCCTCTCATTTCTGACCCCTCACAGGGCCCACAGCCAGAGGACAACAGGAGGTTATGCTATGCTATCTGTTGGGTCCTTACTGGAGCTCTTGCTGCCTCCCTCTCTCAAGGACCTACGTCTTTAGCTGCCCCACCCAAGCTGCCTTCCCTTCTTGTCTCACCACAAGCTCTGACCTTGGGCACTTGTGAATAATCCTACTTCAGGCACTTAAGTGCCTGCTGACTCCCGTCACACCTCCTTAACACTCCACCACATGCTTGTTCCTCCTCCTGCCTTACTACTCTGACACCCTACTGACCTAGGGTGTTAAGTTATGCACATTGGTAGCACGCACTTTCACCCGAAGGCATCTTGGCACGTGGAAAACAAAGACACAGCCTACCCCTATGCTCTAAAAAAGGAAGGTCTTCGGTGCACGCCTAAACTGAAGGTGGTTTGCAGTGCCGCTCAGGTTAAAAGGCAAGACATTCCACAATTTGGCCGCTGCAAACGAGAAGGCTCGCCCGCCATCACGGGCAAGGTGCACCTTTGGTATTGCCACCAGATTGGCATTTCTAGAGCGAAGAGCCCATCCCGGAATATAGGGGTGGATCTTAGCTTGGAGATATTCCACCCCCTGCCCATAAAAGGCCCGGTGGACCAGGCATAGGGATTTAAATGTAATCCTCTGTACAACCGGGAGCCAGTGGAGGGCCCGAAGCACAGGAATTATGTGGGCTTCATAGGGAGAGTTTGTTGCCACCCTGGCTGCTAGATTTTGCAGCAGTTGGAAGCAGTGTATAGCGCCCAGAGGCTGTGCTAGGTAGATCGAATTGCAATAGTCGATGCGACTGGTGATTAATGACGCCTCCACCATAGGTCGTAGTTGTTCAGGAAAAAAGGGAAGCACTTTCTGCAGTACTCTGAGCAGAAAGTGCCCAGTTCTGCACACCGCGCTAATCTGTGGTGTCATCAAAAAGGGTGGATGACGGAAGAATCCCTAAGTTCTTGACCACCGTTACTGGGCTGGGAAGATCACCCAAAGTGGGGGGCCAGAAGGAAGAAGTCCACAAAGCAGCAAAAGAGGGGGATTCCACCACCAGGACTTCAGTCTTGTCCCCATTTAGCTTCAGCCAGTTCGCACTCATCCAGATTCGCACTGTCGACAGACACACATGCAGTTCAGAGGCTGCTGTTGCATGGTCACGATCAAGTCGGACCAAGATCTGAGTGTCATTGGCATACGAGTAACAGCAAAAGCCTTAAGAATGAATGAGGCGATCTAGCGGCTGAATATAGATGTTAAATAGCATAGGGGATAAGGCAAAGCCCTGCGTGACACCACAGGATAGTGCACAGGGTGACGAAAGAAAAGGGGCTAGGGAAAAGTGACTGACTCCTGTCAGTTAGGAATGAGACCAACCAGGCCAGGACGTGCCCCAAGAGGCCTGCTGCCTGCAGGCAGGACGGAGTGGTCGACCGTGTTGAATGCTGCAGACAGATCTAACAGGATCAGGGTGCCCACTCCGCCCAGGTCCACCAGCATGGTAAGGTCGTCAATCACAGACACCAGGACACTCTCAGTGCATTGCACCGGCCAGACTGAAAGGGGTCAAGAAATGCCAAAGTTTTGAGAAAAGAGTAAAGAAGAGGTGCTATCAGTGACTCTAGCAGCTACATAGAAAAAGTGAGAAGAGAATCGGGTGAAAGTTAGCCAGCACCGAAGCATCCAGGGATGTTTTCTTCAGAAGCGGGATCACAGTTGCCTGCTTCAATTCGGAGGGGATCAGTCCTTTCTGACAGGAGGAGTTCACTGCCTCCACAACCCAGGGAATCATAGCAGGCATGACTGCTTTCAGAGTGGCCAGTGGGACAGGATCAGAAGGGGCAACAGACTTAAGGTGTGCTACTGCCTGCAGGACCTTGTTGGCCGAAAATGTAGGGGACCTGCTCTAGCCAGAGTTAACCATAGTAGCCGATTCGCAGGAGCTGCAGGTGGCTGTGACACGCTTGCTAATGGATATCTTTTCCCGAATATCCACTACCTTTGTGTAAAAGAAATCCAATAGCGAATTACTGAGTGTTTGGGAGGCCAGCACCAAAGGAGAGAAACGAGAAACCGTTCAGACGAATTAACCACAGAAAAAAGTTCTTTAGATTGATTTAAGGCTTGCTCAACCTTACTAGTAAAGTAGGTTTTTTATCTGGCTGTCAGAACAGAACGGTGGAACATTTTAGAAAGCTGCCAAAAAGAGGCCTTCTCTTCCGGTCCATAAGCACAGTGCCGTTTGCGCTCTGTCTGCCTAACTATTAGGCGGGAGACTTTAAGTTGCTTAGTGAACCATGGCTTGCAGGGTCGTTTCCGAGCATGGACTAATTAAAGCAGGGCTACCTGATTCGCAAACATCCCGTAGGATGACAGAGGAGGAAAAATCAATGGCCACTGCGGCCCTATACCTATCCACAATCAAAGATGATTACTGCTGATGGTCCACTAAGTGCCATTTCCGTCTCCAGAACATGGCTGGGGACTCCTTAGCCGGACCCACTGCACTCAAGATATCAAAGGCAATAATCCTTTGGTCAGACCACAGTACCTGCTTCCCCTGAACCCCAGAGATGGTAGACACTGGCGAGAAAATCAGGTCCAGAATACCTCCCTGAATGTGTGTCGGGTCGCAATATATTGTGGTAGTCCCAAGTCTAGCATAGCTTCACAGAATTTGGCTAATCCAGATTGCAGGGGAGCATTGAGCCTCATAGTAAAGTCTCCCAATACAACCAAGTCTACATATTTCAACTGGAGAGCAGCTATTAGCTCGAAGAAGGGGTTAAGAAAAGACAGATAGGAGCCCAGAGGGCGATATACTACTAAGAAATGCCAAGATATGGAAGCAGACACTGCAAAGTGTACTAAAAGTGCTTCCATCTTTAGCTCATGCACTAAGGATATAATGGAGATATGAAGGGCTGAGCAAAATATAACAGCAACCCCCATCCCCCAATGGGTGGGTGGACATCCAATTCAGGTGAACATAACTGTAGCCATCTGGAAGTGCGTGGGAAAATATCAGAGTAGATATCTCCGTCAGCCAGGGTTTGGTAACAAAAACCACATCTGGGAGGGTTTCTGCTAATCATATATAAATTGAGCATGTGAGCGCATTGATCAATATGACAGATAGAGGGTCTTTATCAGGCCCCTCGACCACCCTCCCCTTAGGTCCCTGCAAGGAAATTTGATTAGGCAAGAGCACCCCTGCAGGGCAAAGTGCAAGGAGACAAGCCTGTGAATACCGCCTGAGGGCCACTCTCCCCTCCCATGCGGACCAGCTGCGCTGCCCGTAAGAACGCTCCATATATAGGGTGAGCAATTCCTTCTCCGTTCTTTGCTTTTCTCTACTTTTTAGAGTAGCCCTGGACCAATTAGGGTCCGGCTAGGAGTGTATAGATCGTTACCCCTGAGGGTATTTAAGTGAAATAAAGGACACAGGCACCAGTGTGATGATACAGCTAATGTGTGTATGTGTTTTTTTTGTTTTTAACAATATGACTCATCAGTTTTCCCTCCATGGACTTTACTGCGCCATCAGTCCCCTCTCGTGGGTCACATAGAATAGTGAGGGAACAATGGTCAATCTTCCCCTGTCCAAGGAATGGACTGGGCAGGAGAGAACCCTGGAGATGCCTAGTCTGAGCTGCATGAATGCGGCGGCCGGGACAAGACGCCCTAGAACCATGTTAGTAGTGCTGTCTGGGTGCAAGAAGAGTGCTCGTGGTACTGTCGCACTGCCCAAAGTGAAGCAGCTGCAAAGAAGGTACTCACGAGCAGCCCCCCCTGCGGTGGTCCGGGTGAAGAGGCTGGCACCAGGGAAGAGACTTCACTGGTGCACAGTGGAGAACTCGGTGGGCTGCCACCTCAAGCCCACCTTAGGCATGTGACAGAGAGGAGATAATGCCACGCCCAAGGAAAGGTATTTTTGTGAAAGACATGTGCAGGTGAAAGGGGAAAAGGGCATAAGAGTGGGTAGGACTATTATCAGTGTGGTTATGTTTTAATAAAACAAAGGCCCCCATTGTAGTTCAAAAATCACTCTTGTGCTTGGAGCTATTTTTGAAGGAAAATGTCATCAAAAAGAGTAGGATGTCTAGGAACTCAGATGGTGGCCCATCTCCTCTTTGCGTACAGAATGAACATATTTCTTTTGCTGGTTGCGTAGCACACCTTTCTCAGCAGCTGCACTGTGGGACGAGGGGAGGGTGTTGTGAGAAACCTGAAGGTGTCTCACCCGCTAGTCCCCAGGGATCTGTCATCCAGGTGGCCAGGACACAGCCATCGCTTTTGGTTCCAGTTCCTGGGGGTGGACCAGTGCGGAAGGATCACCTGGGTGTGAGGTCTTCAGGGAGTGGGGCACCGGTTGGCGAGACAGGGTATCCCCTTCCATGTAATACCTTTACCCCATCCTACCAGGTAGGATACTTAGGAACTCAGTCCCCACCGCCCCTTTACAACATGCATGAACACTTTCTCACGGACAGCTCACTATGAGAGAAAACAGTCTAACAGCCGAGCCGTGTACCTGACATGTCCCAATACAATGGTCAGGCAGGGTCAGACAATTAATGACCATGACACACACACACCTGACTTCCATTACACTTCCCCCACATGGATAACAGGCGGAGCACGGGAGCACACTCTGAGCAAGGCAAAATACACGAGTAAGCAGGAGTTCCAAGATGGCAGTTTAACACAAGGAAAAAGGTGGCAAAACAGAAAGGCATCGCAAGGAGGGAAGTGCCCTTGGCCTTTTTGACGAGGAACTGTTACTTTAACGAACCCTCAAGAATAGAAAGCGTAAGACCAGGAAACCAGGCGGATGAATCCTGTATTGTGTGTTGGAGGTACCCGGTGCCCTCCTGTGTCAATAATCAAGGCGAGAGAATCGTCTGCCGCTGTGGTACTGTCCTTGGCTCCTACAACAAAGCAGTGCCAGTGAAATCAACACAGTCGGTGAGTTGGGGAGACTGATACCAGACCAGTCTGTGCTGAAGCCGAGGTTGCAAGCAGCAACATTGTATGGTGAGCGCTGAAGCGAACAGTGTGTTTAAAGGCATGTGATAACCAAGGTGAGTGAAGTTGAACAATAGATGAGTGATTGAACCTTGAAACCAAGATACAATACCTTTGACAGAGTGGTCCGGCACCGCATGCATGCTAATTCAAAGGTTTCTGTAAGGTATTCAACTAAGAGTGGAGAAAGATGAAAGCGGGGCAAAGAACTTTGCATTGAAGTGGTCCTACAACGGGTCAAGCAAAATCCTGTGCACAATAGAAAGTCTTCGATGTTGACGCTACCAAACAAGTTCATCACAAAGTGAATTAAGTTGGTCCGAGCATGAATGAGGGAGATCAATTGAACAAGTTAATGACAAAGGGAATTAAGTTGGTCTGAGCCCAAACGAGGAAGATCAATTGAAAGCTTTTGGGATAAAATAATTTTGTTTTAAAGAGAATTAAATTGGTCCGAACCTGGCAGAGGGAGACTGAAAATTGATTTAAACCGGATCTGAGCCCAGCTGAGGGGGCTCCGAGGTGAATAGTGAATCGCCTGAGAAATTGAGTATGTGTGACATTCCGAGAGGAGAAAAACTGATTGTGTGTCGCATCAGGCCCTATGAAAGAAAAGACTTTGAAAGGCAAAGAGACTCGGGCAATAAAATATGTTCTATTCGCAGAACTTTTTGGACTGATCTGGGACCTCTGCCCAAGCCCTTTTAAAATTAATAATTGAAGTTATTGTCTCATTAGAAACCATTTTTGTAGATTTAATTTGCAGGGAAAACATGTGCACGAACATTGACAGAGTACGTCACCCAACTGAAACGGATTGCAGCAATGGAGAAGCCAGTGAAAGTGCACTGAGAGGAGAACTACAAGCTGTGCTTCCATAGCGAAGGGTCTCTTTTTGTCGGCTCAAATGAGCGATGCAACAGAACATGTCTGATTCCTGACTTAAAGAGGGGCACAGTGGCCGTGATGGACTACTACTGGGTGGCTGGCCAACAGGTGTGCTTGCTGACCACAAAGGTGATGGGTGGAAGGTTTCAAATGAATCTAAACCACTGGCAATTGCTCTGGGCAACCTTCCACACCACCGTATTTTAGCCCGTCTGTGCCATTGCAAAAGGGGACCAGCCATGTGCAAATCAGTCAGCAGCTGCCGCCACCGAAGGTAGCAGCCCAGCCCGAACTGCTAGGCCAGGTCCCCTCTGCACAGAAAACCAAGCAACCCCAGACATGTTTCAGCCTTTTTGGACCTCATCAGTGAGGTGCAGCCTGGTTCCCTGTGGCGCAGCGAGCAAGGGACCCACGTCTGGGCATACCCTCTCTCACAAGGAGAAACAAACTGACCACAAAAGTGATGGGTGGAAGGTTTTGAATGAATCTAAACCACTGGCAATTGCTCTGGGCAACCTTCCACACCACCGTTTTTTAGCCCGTCTGCTGGCCCGTGCTTGCACCTCCCACCATCATGGAGGCGTTACTGGTTGCTGGCCATTCTACACTCAGCACTACTGGTGTCCCAGAAGAACATTTGGAAGGGGGGCCAATACCGGATACAACACCAACAGTTTCCCCAGCAGTCGAAAAACAAAACCCACTGCTACCGCCAGAATTTCGTGTTTCACCCGGCAAGAGCCAACATGATAAGCTGCGGGCAAAGTAGAGGGCCACAAACTAGCTATCAAAAGATTCAACAGCACTGCTTGAGGAGACACCTGAAGAATACCGGCTGTTCAAGTGTGCTGAAACGTTTTTCGCAACCCTCTTGCTACCCGGCGTACAGGCCAGAACTAATGCTAAATGACTGCAGATCGTACAATGGGAACTGGTCCAGTTGGTGAACGATACCGAGCAGGGGTTCAACGTTATAAATGTCGAGCTGAGTGCCCTAAGGTTGATGAAGAAGCAGAACAGGTACGTCGTGGATATGTTGACAGCGATGGAAGCAGGCATGTGCAAAAAGATTGCGGATTAATGTTGCACATTCATACTCCCGGAAAAGGCTGAAAATGGGTCGTTGGCCCACATAGAAGCGGTGGTGGACGACCTGGGGGTGCGTATGAAAAAAGAAGCCGGTATCCAAGGAGGTGATAGGTTTGATACCATTTTCGACTGGGCACCATCCTGGCTAGGATTCCTTGTGAAGATGCTGTTTCCTGTCATTGTATTCATCCTGGTTGTTTTCTGCCCGTGCCAAGTGGGACTCTACGGTGTTGTGCCAAAGCAGTGCCTAATAGCGAAATGATGATGGTTTCAATTTGCGTTTCAAAAGTACCTCAAAATACAAAAGAAAGATAAATACAAACTGACCACCCTATCCCCTGCATGGTCCCCAAACCATATCAAGATTAAGTAGACAGACTGTACCATACGATCATTGTTCCTCCCCCTGGAAATTATAAAGAAGTATGTGTAGATTTAGCAGGGGATGGAGGATGTATGTACATGACATGTACTCCTGAAGAATATGCGCAAGCAGGAGAAAGCCTACGGGATGCATGTAGGGCATGGATGCCAATAAAGGGAACACCACCATATGAAGCATGAAGGAGGGAGAATGGTAAGGAGGGAGAATGAACGCAAGTATGCAGAGGAATTTGTTACTGTAGAAGTAACGAAAGGGGGAAATGTTGGGAAGGAAATGAAACTTTCCTATCCCCCTAGGCGCTTTACAGTGAGGCGAGTCCCATAGATAGACGTGCAGTGTACCAGGGTGCAAAGGGCTGTGCTAAAGAAACCATGCACGAACACAATATTGCATGAAATACAGATATATACACTTAGTGCGCGCATATAAGAGGCGCCCCTTTTGTAGTTATGTAGAAACAGTCTGTACTGCATGGCCGCGCGTTTAACACAGGCCCGATGAAGAAACATGAACAGGCCCAAACGATGATGGTAGAAGGACATGCGCTGCTAATTCCAATGGGAACTTCCCTTTATTCCTTAACTGTTGCAATTACTTGTTATTCCGAAAAGGAATGCACCCTGCAAGGCCGAAGGCAGCACCAGGCTCCTCTCTGCGCACATTCATCACAGCCCGGCCACTAGCAGACCTCCAATCCCCACCCAACCCACCAGGAGTTATGACACCCACAACTGACCCAGTCCAAGACCCCTGAATTCCGTGATAGTAGGTGACCTCAGACCACCAACCATAAAACCAGTGGTCATAAAAGATCTGAAGGAACACGATCATTTCACCTTATCCCATAATGACACACTTTGTAATCCAAGGTACAAGGTGGAATAAATTATAGTCCAAAGCGAGGGTGGAAACCTTGGGTGTGGAGAGTGCGATATGAACTGAGCAAACAATGTGTGGGTCAGCATGATCGTGATCCTCCCCCTGTACCAGTCACAGAGGTTCCCAGGTGCATGCCATAATGATAAAGTAGCATTGTCTTGCAATTGTAACTCATGAGGAACACAACCTTCAATCCCTGGAGAGATGAGCCCAGCTGAACCCACTTGATGGAAGACGGATGGACGGGGCTGGGACAAATCGCAGCCTGCCATCCCCTATGGAGCAGGCCCATGTATAGGGTCTCACCAACCAGCCATGTGTTTTTTTTTACTGTATGTGATGAAGATGTGCTGCCTTATAACCTTCTGCTTGTACTAATTTTTCGGCAGAATGTTCTCGAGCATCCGAGTTCTTTGCTTGCATCCTTGCTTTTTGTGCTATTAAAACTTGTTATCCTTGCAAGAAATCTCTTGGCCTTTTTCCCCTAGCGGGTTGTATTTGTTCTGGCCTGAGAGTTCAATATATATTATTCTAAAGTTAGGTACTAGCACTTTATTGTATTTTATTGTATAGGAATGTATTTTTGGTGAAACCTTATGTCTGTTTATATCATGCACTGTGCATAGATTTCTTTTAGGTTGACAAGTCTGGATGCAGAGATATTAATAATATTTGGTCTAGGTGTATGCACGGTTGAGATTCCATTATGGACATAATCAGCATACTCTGATTAAATTTGTACTCACCCATGCATGCCAGCTCCTACTTTTACATCTATATTTATGGTATGCATTTTAAGCAAACTGAACCCGTTCCAAAATGGCCATCTGCATTTACAAATGGCCAGTAAGTCACCTTTTCACTGTTTTGTATTTACTTTGAGTGTTTAAATTTTGGCTCCAACAACTGGGAGGAGCAACTGTGAACAAGCCACAGGAGTGTGGTGAAACGCGTCAGTCAGGCTCTTACTACTTGGGAAGCCTTTGTTTTTAACCGTCATGATTTGACTAAATAAAACTTTTTTCTACTTTTGCATATTTTTGCAAGTGCGGTTATTTTAGAGTTTCTGAAGCTTCATTTTCGGCATATTGCAGCCGTGGATTGGTGCCATTCCGGAGAGTTGGGAGTGCAGCTCCAAACAGTGAAGGCTTGTTTTGCCCCAACTTGGAAAAAAAAAATATATATATATATACACACATATATATATATATATATATATATATACATATATATATATATACACACACATATATATATATATACACATATCTGCTTAGATTCACATGCTGTGCATAGGCCGACATCTAGTGGAAGCTGCTGAGTATTACAGTTAGTTTTTCGAAACTCGAAAAGGGGTGTCGAACTAGGGTGGCCAGTAATACTATCCCTAGTGTGACAACCACTGTACCCATGATCCCTCACATGTGTAGGACCCTCAGATTGTATTTTTTCTGACATGAGGTAGCATGAGGAGCAGCGTGAGTACAGAGTATCCAAGCAGATAAGATAGATAAGACTACAAGCATCCATGCGCCTTTTCTCAGAGGGGAGGAAGGGTGGGTGCATGTGAATCTAAGCAGATACAAGCATCAGAAATACGATTACGGTGAGTAATGTATCCCTTCTGAGGCTTGTGGAATCTGCTTAGATCACATGCTGTGCATAGATTAGCGAGCAGTGTTAGAAGAAGGAGGTGGGATGTGAGAAGGGTCATGAGCGAACAAATGTCTTAGAACCGCTTGTCCCACTTGAGTATCTGTCTTGGAATGAGTGTCAATGCAGTAGAGCTGAGTAAAGTTGTGGATAAAGCTCCATGTAGCTGCTTTGCAAATGGTGTCAAGGGGTACATTTGCAATGAAAGCCTGAGTGGCTCCAGTACCTTTTGTAGAGTGGGCCCCTGGCGTACAAGGCAGTGTTTTATCTTAAAGGGAATAGCACAGTTGGATACATCCGACTATCCACTTAGAGATGGCATTCTTAGAGATGCGCTCTCCCTCTCTGCCTGGAGCTATGGAGACGAACAGTTGATCTGTCTTTCTTAGCGGCCTGGTCTTGTCTACATAGTAGAGGACCGCCCTCCTCACATCTAGTGTGTGGAGTTTCATCTCAGCAGAGCTTTTGGGTTCCTGGAAGAAGGCCGGTAGCTCAATAGACTAGTTAACATGGAATTTGGAAATTAACTTAGGTGAGAACCTAGGCCGAGTGCGTAAAACCAGTTTATCCTTATGAACAGTAAAGAAAGGATCCTGCACTGACAGAGCTTGAATTTCACTGACCCTTCTTATCAATGTGATGGCTACTAAGAAGGCAGTTTTATAAATCAAGTATTTGAGACTAGATTTGTGCATGGGCTCAAAGGGGGGGTCCCATGAGTTTAGCAAGTACCACATTAAGGTCCCAACCTGGTGGTGGGTTAGAAATTGCAGGGTGGAGTTTCTTTACCCCTTCCAAAAATACTTTGACAACTGGCACTTTCCACCATGACACCTTGTTATAGGAAGTGGTGTAGGCAGATAAAGCTGCCAGGTGTACTTTAAGTGAGTTAAAAACTAATCCTGCATTCAATAGGTGGATCATATAGGTGACGACATTAGAAGGAATACAATCACCTGGGTTGATTTGCTTATTCTGGCACCAAATAAAGAATTGTTTCCATTTGTCATAGTAACAGTGCCTTGTGTTAGGTTTTCTTGAGTCTTTCAAGATATCCATACATCTCTGGGGTAAATTGAGATGTCCGAACTCTATGACTTCAGGAGCCATGCTGCCAAGTTCATTGAGTTGGGCTGAAGATGCACCGTTAAGCCCTCGTGCTGGGAGAGTAGGTTGTACCGGCACGAGAGTTTGATGGGGTCGCCCACCGCCAATTTGCATAGGTGTGGGTACCATGGTTGTCTCGTCCACATAGGAGCAACTAGGATGAGCGTCATCGGTTTCCTGTGGATCTTGTTGACCACCTTCCTCATCAGAGGGGTTGGTGGAAAAGCCTAGGCAAACATCCCTGACCAATTCATCCATAGGGCATTCCCCTTGGAGGCTGCCTGGGGGAACCTGGATGCGAAGTCTGGGCATTGCCTGTTTTCGCTTGTGTCGAATAGGTCTATAGTGGGGAAACCGCACTGAGAGAAGAGGTCTCCTATGACTTCTTTGTGTAGTGTCCACTCGTGTTCCTCTGGAAGGGGATGCCTGCTCAGAGCATCTGCTAGCGAGTTGAGATCCCCTGGACCATGTTGGGATGACAGGTAAATCTTCTGTTTGAGTGCCCATCTCCAAATTCTCTGGGCAAGCTTGTACGGATTTGGCGAACAAGTGCCCCCTTGTTTGTTTAAGTAAAACATTGATCTGCACTGACAAGTTGGATAGGAGGGGTTCGAATGCCCGAAGCGCTCTGAAGACTGCTAAAGTTCTAGAAGATTGATGTGGTTCTGAGCCACTGTGTGAGACCAGAGGCCCTGAGCTGTATGGTGCAGATAGTGGGCTCCCCACCCTGTTAGGGAGGCGTCTGTTGTGACAACGGCCTGTATCTCTGGATCGTAGAAGGGTTTCCCCTCCGTAAGATTCTCTCTTGTCCACCAGCGAAGACTCTGTACTAGTGTTGGCGAAACAACCACTAGATCGTCCCATTGGCCACTTGCTTGAGACCACTTTTTCGCCAACCATTCCTGCATGGGTCGCATGTGCAGGCGCGTGTGGGGAACCAGGTAAATGCAAGATGCCATCATGCCTAGCAAACGCATCGCTTTGCGCACCCTTATTTGGCGACCGGCCTGATATTGAGGAATTTGCAGCAACAGATTCCGAATTCTTTCCTCTGATGAAAAGGCAGCTCCTAGGAACTGTTTTGAGGTGCTTGGCACCAAGCTTGATTTTTTCTCGTTGATTGAGAAGCCCAATTGGAAGAGGAGGTCGATTGTTCTTTGAATGTTTATTCTGCAAATTAAGGGGGTTTCCCCTGTGATGAGCCAGTCGTCCAGGTAAGGGTGCACTGGGATTGCCTCCCTGCGTAGCTGCGCCGCCACCACCGCCAGTACCTTGGTGAATACCGTTGGAGCCGAGGCTATACCGAAGGGATGCACCTTGAACTGGTAGTGCTGGTTGTCTATTTTGAAACACAAGAATCTTCTGTGCGCTGGGAACATTGAAATAAGAAAATAGGCATCTTTCATATATAATGTTGGCATGTAATCCCCCTTTTTGTAGTAGGGGGATTACCTCTTGGAGTGTAGTCATGCAGAATTTTTGTGGCTTGACATACTTGTTTGCAGGGCGTAAATCTAAAACTGGGCGCATTGTTAGATCTTTTATGGCACAAGGAAGTAGGTTGAATAAATACCTCTCTTTACCTGGTTGCCCGGGACGAGTTCTATGGCGTCCTTTGCAAGTAGAATGGCGATCTCCTCGAGAAGGATTTTCTGGTGCTCCAACGAGTGTACCTTCTGTTTTGGGGATGGTCGTGGGGGCGCTCTAGTAGTTCTATTTTGTATCTTGCGGATCCTGTGGACAGAACCCATCTGTCCGAAATGATCCCCCTCCTATGCATGGGTGAAGGTGGAAATGCCCCCCCCTGCTGGGGATGCATGGGAGGGGACCCGAAGCGGAACATCACTGTTTACTGGGTGGCATAACACCTCTGGTGGGGCTGTCGCTACCCCTAGTCCGGCCTCTGCGCTGCCGTCTGGGGAAGGCTTGTGATGCTTGGAACTGATTGTTGCCCCATGAGGTTCCTTGATTTTGATAGTTGTTCGAATTCCTCTGGGACCTTTGGCCCCGAAAGCAACGAAAATTAGAGTTTCCCCTCTGTCCTGAGGGTCTATTTGTAAGTTGTCCGAGAGATTTTAGTGTCACGTACTTGTCCTTAGCTGACTTTAAGGCTTCCTCCACTGCCTTGCCGAATAGTACGCCCGGCTCTACCGGCATGTCTAAAAGGGTGGCTTGGGTCTCGGGTTTGAACCCTGCTTGTCTTAACCATGCGTGACGCTTTATCACAGTGCCTTCTGCGATTAGTCTTCCAGCATTATCTGCTGCATCAAAGTTCATTTTCAGAATGCATCCCGATACCGACCTTCCATCTGCTGCCAGCTGAGCCAACTGGCTCTTCAGTGGTTCAGGTGCAGAGGATACTAAAGCAGCTGCTTGTTCCCACAGGTGGCAATTATAGTTTGCCAAAAGAGTTGTGCTGTTTGCAATTCATGCCTGATAGGCAGAAGTGGTGGCAACTTTCCTGCCGAGAGTATATAGTCTCTTCCTCTCTTTATCGGGAGGTCCTTCCGAAGAAGCGAGAGGTGTACCTGCCCTTTTTCTGGTGGTTGTTACTACCAGGGAGTCGGGTTTTAATTGGCCCCTAATGTATAGGGGATCAGAAGCTGCGGCACAGAATAATTTTTCAACTTGTGGATTAACCGTATGAGTAAGATTCGGAGTTACCAGCGAGGGTTCAATTCTATGCTGGACAGACTTTAATATAGGGATAGCCTGAGCAATGGCTCTTTTGTCACCCAGGATCTCTTCCGCAAAATCCCTGTCCTCTTGGACACCTTGTGTGTAAATTTGAAAATGGGCTGCTGCCTTGGCCAGTACCTCGTTGAGGAGTGGTTGAGTATCTACTGGTGAGTTATGCACCGGGGGTTCTTTAGGAATTGGGGAGTCAAGATTGTAGGCTTCAGCCTCATCCTCATCCTCCTCCTCCTCTTCCTGGTCCTCATCATCCCCATAATAAGAGACCCCTGTCTGGTCTTCCATAATTTGTAGGTCTGTTTCATCACAGTATGACTCTGGATGGTAAGATTCAATGACCTAAGGGCCTGTGACCAAATCCTGCACCTGGGCATCAGAGCGGCGTCTTTTATTAGGGGGTTGAGAATCCTAGGACCCCAAAGGGGCCGAGGTAGCTGGTGTGTTAGCGTAACTATGAAAATAATTAGGGTCTTTTTCATAGAATTCTGCCATAAATGACATTCTTCTCATAACCCTGTCGATATCACTGAGCTCCATTCCTTGGAGCTAGGGATAACTACAACCTCTTCAGTTTCTTCTTCCATACCCATGTCGAGAGCAGTGGGTGGGTTGATTTTCCCTTTAGTGGGAGAGTCAGGGACCTTAGACTTTCCTACTGATTTAGGGGCCCTTTGTTTTTCCTTATGAACATGGTGTTCTGAAGGCTTCTTGTGTTTTTTCTCCCCCTTCCCATGACTAGAGGAATGTTTCCCAGTGCTTTTCAGGGCCTTCGAGGAACCTGGCGCCTTACGTCAAGATTCGGAGGTGGTATCTGACACCTCGTGTCGAGGTTCGGAGGTCTTGGTGGAAGGGCGTTGAATCTCGGGAGTAGACGTTACGCGTCCTGACTGGGGATAGAGGTCGGAATCGTCTTCCAACGATCAGGCCTCCGGGAGTATTGGGAGTGTGACTCCCTTTCCAACCGTGCACAGTTGGTCTTTGTCATGAGACGATCTCGAACGAGAACGCCCACGGGACACAGAATCATTGGACCACTCTCTCTGTGTCTTCCGTTGCCAATCGCTTGACACGCGTGTCGAATCACGGCCGGGGCTGATGTGTTTAGTGGAAGTGGTGTGTGTCGCACAAATGCTGCCGGGTGCTGTCCCCATAACTGAGCCGCTGGCCATTCCTCCGGGGTCAGGGGCTTGCGCGTGGGTGTCTGAAGTCACCCCTCTGCCCTCGCCAATCCGAAACGGCGGCATTGCTGCCATCGCTAAAAGACCCTTTGGCATCCATGGCCTCTCATTGCCTGGCGTAGTGGGCCCAGCGTTTAGTGGAGCAGTCCTTAAGTGTTTTTGGCTTGAAGAGCTTGCAAGCTCGACAGGTAGCCTCGGGATGGTCTTGTGCGAGACACACATTGTACGTATTGTGCTTATCTACCCAGGGGAACTTCCTGTTACACTTAGGGCAGAATTTGAAAGGAGTACTCTCCATATGTATCAATTTGGCAGTGGGCGTGTATATGTAGGAAACAAATGTGGGAGCTTGTATGACCACCCCCCCACTCTGCCTACTTGTACAAGGCCGAGGCCAGAGGCCTTCCAGGGCCCAAGGTCCGCCATGGAGTTTCGACGGCTGGTTTCCTCGATCTTCACCGACGTCGATCTTCGGCATAGGGTGGAAAGAACAAGGAAGTGTTAACAATAATTTTAGTATAATTGGCAAATGCCAAGGGAACTACGCAACATGCGTCCAACTAGTATGGCGGGAAAAAACAATCTGAGGATCCTACATGTGTAAGGGATCATGGGTACAGTGGACGTCACACTAGGGATAGTATTACTGGCACACCCTAGTTCGACGCCCCTTTTCGAGTTTCGAAAACAAACTGTAATACTCTGCAGCTTCCACTAGATGTCAGCCTATGCACAGCATGTGATCTAAGCAGATTCCACAAGCCTCAGAAATATATATATGATACATTACTCACCGTAATCGTATTTGTGATGCTTGTATCTGCTTAAATTCACATGCTATGCATAGGCCGACATCTAGTAGAAGCTGCAGAGTATTACAGTTGTTGTTTTCGAAACTCGAAAAGGTACGCCGACAGGCATGCCAGTAATACTATCCCTAGTGTGACGTCCACTGTACCCATGGTCCTTCACGCATCGAGGTCCCTCAGATTGTTTTGTTTCGGACAAGAGGTAGCATGAAGTGCAGCGCGAGTACAGGTGTATTATAGCAGATATGTATCAGATAAAGCTCAGATAAAACATCTATGCAATTTCTTTCCAAGCGGAGGAAGGGTGGGCACATGTGAATCTAAGCAGATAAGCATCATAACTACGATTCCGGTGAGTAATGTATCCCTTCTGAGGCTTGTGGAATCTTCTTAAATCACATGCTATGCATAGATTAGCGAACAGTGTTAGGAGAAGGTGGTGGGTTGTGAGAAAGTCCAGCGGCAAATAGATGTTTAGAACTGCTTGTCCTACCTATGTATCTGCTTTGGAATGAGTGTCTATGCAGTAGTGTTCAGTGAAAGTGTGTACTGAGCTCCATGTAGCTGTTTTGCCAATGGTGTCTAGCAGGACATTTACGAGAAAGGCCAAAGTAGCTCCTGTACCCCTTGTGAAGTGAACTCTTGGAGTGAAAGGCAGTGTCTTGCTTGATAAGGAGTAACATTGCTGCATGCATCTCAATATCCATCTGGAGATGGCATTCTTGGAAATGGGGTCTCTTTCTCTGCCTGGTGCTACAGAGACAAACAGTTGGTCTGTTTTTCTCAGCGGTCTGGTCTTGTTTACATAGTAAAGGACCACCCTCCTTACATCTAGTGTAGTTTTTTTCTCAGCTGAGCTTGTTGGGTTCTGAAAGAAGGGCGATAGCTCAATTAATTGTTTACGTGCAATATGGACATTAATTTAGGTGAAAACCTAGGGTGTGTTAGTAAAGCCAATTTGTCCTTGTGGATGACAAAGAATGGGTCCTGCACTGACTATGCTTGAAGTTCACTAACTCTTCTTATGGATGTGATAGCCACTAAGAAGGCAGTGAAGAGGGAGAATCAGAACGTGCCCTCTGTCCCGGAAGACCCTTCAACCGGAAGAAGAATCTGCGACAATGTGGGGGTCGTTCATACGAATTTGCACCCATTCCCACTCCTCCGACGATGGATAATTATCACTAGAGATACCCTCCCAGCAGACCCTACAATCCAGTAGTAGTACGAATCTTACCAAGAGTGAACGAGGGGAAATGAGACCAAGCTGGGGACGGTTACATGGACAGACTCGATTAAGCACCAAGAAACCAAGCCACTTGTTGGTAGAGATACCATGACGACTTAGCTACATTAGACATGAAGCACATGTGCCATCTGCACACCCTAGACACTCACACATACTGAACTACCCAAAGAACACAGATATACAGCTCTATAGTTAGAGGACAGTGACATATAATTAATGTCTGCACGTTTATTATTTTGCTATTAGGCCTGATACAGCACAGCGGTAACGCAAGAAGCAAGAAGAGTTTGTGTACATGCTTGCAGACGCTCATATACAAATAACCCCATGGTGTGGCAGGAACACTCAAGGAACCCGACAGCCATAACGCACTAACCTACAGACTATTAGAAGAAGTGTAAGAAATCTAGCAGGCCGCAATCGGCTTAATAATGGGACCCCAAGCCTCACAGAATTATGTTCAAGCAGAACTACTGTGGAAGGAGTGAAGCAGCCATCAAGGTCGCAATGTTGCAAATGACATTCCTCACTCTGAACCTAAGTAACACCGGATGCAGGAGAGGTGCGACCTCTGACAAAATGCAGAATAATCCAGGGCTCCTGGGCTCACAGACATGGTCTGCAAGCACGTGAGCTGGCCGAGCTGAGGGGCTGCCAAGATTGAGGCCTGAGAAGAGCAACCTGTTCCACCCTCCAGACAATAGCTGCAACAAAGTCGTTACAGTCACGCTACAGTTCTGCGTTGGGAACTGGAGCATGCTCTTTACAGCTATGGGCTACACACCGTCATGATGCTGACACATAGTTGCACCTCGCAGATACATAATTGCACCATTCACAGGTGTTCCGAGACTGTGAACAGAGTTAGTCCCAGGCTCAGGGGGCTCAGGGCTCATCCAATCATAGCCAAGGCCCCTAGGGGTGGACAGTGAGGGTCACCAACCAATCACGGGGCTTACTCACTGTAACAAATTTCAAGTAACAATTTTTTGGGAATGGCTAAGCATACCACCTGACACTACACCATTCAATAATACACAACCGCCATACATATCTATATGGGACCTACTACTCAACAGCCTATCCCGAGTGAAGATAGGTTTTTGAGACGGTTCCAGAGAATGACGCTAATCATGATGTCAGATGCCATCAAAACTGGCCTGCGAGCCAGGGTCCTTTGAGAGATGCGTGGACATTCTTCCATGTATGTGATCCCTGTGCTGTGTTTATTATAAGAAACGGCAGTAATTCCTTGCCTCTTGTGTGGATCTGATGTTCTTGATTGGGCAAAAGGAATGAGTTAGGCCGTCCACAGACTCGCACCTGCGGGCCCCCAGAGTGGCTCGGCCGGTCCAGGGGGCCTTCCCCCAACAGCAGCATCATAAGTAAGGTGTTTAAGACATAACTTATGCATAGGCTCAAAGAGAGGTCCCATGAACTTTGCGAGTACTACATTGAGATACCAGTCTTGCGGTGGGTTTAAATTGCAGGGTAGAATCGCTTTGCTCCCTCCATGAATGCTTTATTGATAAGGCTGCCAAGTGAACCTTTATAGAGTTGAATACTAACCCAGAGTCTAACAAGTGGAGCATAAAGTGAAGAATGTGGGCTGGAGTACATTCTACAGGGTTTATTTGTTTAGACTCGTACCAAATTACAAATCTCCTCCATTTGTCGAAATAACTGTCTGGTGTTTGGTTTACGTGCCTCCTTGAGGATATCCATACAACTCTGTGGTAGATTTAGATGTCCAAACTCTATGACCCCAGGAGCCATACTACCAAGTTCATTTTTTTATTTTTATATAAATGTATTATTTTCCAAAAATACTAATTTACATATATACAGATAAATGTATTAATCCATATCCGATCTCACAAATTGTAATATATATACATTATTCGGCAATTAATACAAAGAGTCTCCAATTCCCCCACTCCCTCCCCCACCTTATTCTCACCCATCAACTTTAGCACGTACAAATTAAAATCATGAAATCTAGTACAGCAATAAAAACCTCCCCCAGATCTTCACAAAGAGGGTTATCTTCTCTCTCCTATATATGACTTTCTCAATATCAACCAATCCATGCATCTCTTTCATCCACGCACTCATTTCCACAGGTGTTTTAGACTTCCAACTAACTAAAATAAGTTTATTCCCAACCATCGCACCACGGAACAACCTCTTCTTCTGGCTCGTATTCAAATCCTCCAAGAGCTCATCAGACCCCAAGTTCATTAAGTGAGGTTGAGGGTGTATGGTTATTCCTCTGTATTGGGTCAGCAAATTGGTCTGGCACGGGAGTTTGATGGGATTGCATATCGCCAGATTGCGCAGATGTGGATACCATGGTTGTCTCTCCCACATGGGAGCAACTAGGATGAGCGTCATCTGTTCTCTGTGAATCTTGTACACCACCCTGTTCATTAGAGGAGTAGGGAGAAAGGTGTAAGAAAATGTCCCTGACCAGCTCATCCATAGGGCATTCCCCTTGGGGTCTGGTTGGGGAAACCTGGACGCAAAGTCTGGACATTGCTTGTTTTCTTTTGTAGTGAACAAGTCTAGCGTGGGATAACCCCACTGTGAGAAGATGTGGTCTACGACATTTGTGTCTAATCGCCATGCGTGTTCCTCTGGTAGGGGATCTCTGCTCAGCGAATCTGCTACGGTGTTGAGTTCCCCTGGAATGTGTTGGTAAGATAGGAACATCCCCCGTTTGACTGCCCATTTCCATATTTTCTGTGCTAGCTCGGACAGATTTGGAGAATATGTGCCCCCCAGCTTGTTGATGTAGAACATTGCAGTGATGTTAGGATTTGTACCGACTGATTTGTCAGCTGTGCTTCAAATGCTTGAAGCGCTTTGAATACCGCCAGATGTTCCAGCAGGTTGACATGGTTCTGTGCTGTGATGCAAGTCCACAGACCATGTGCTGTGAGATGAAGGTGATGTGCACCACGCCCGGATAGTGACGCATCTGTTGTAACTACTGCTTGCACCGTCGGACCGTGGAAGGGTTTTCCCTTGAACAGATTCTCCTTTGTCCACCAGTGAAGGTCTTGTGCTAGTGTTGGGGAAATAACCACTAGATCATCCCACTGACCGCTTGCCTGAGATCACTGTTTCGCCAACCACTCCTGCATGCGGTGTATGTGCAAACGTGCATGTGGGACCAGGTAAATGCAAGATGCCATCATGCTGAGCAAACGCATAGCTTTGCGTATGCTTATTTGGTGACCGGCTTGATTCTGAGGTATTTGCAGTAGCGTGTTTTGGACTCTTTCCTTTGATGGAAAGACTAACCCTTCTTCCGTGTTTATGACAGCTCCTAGGAACTGTTCAGTCTTGTTTGGTACAAGGCTTGATTTTTTCCCATTTATTGAGAAGCCCAATTGGAAGAGAAGGTTTATAGTTCTTTGAGTATTTTGCCTGCCAGAGGATAAGTCAATCATGTTTTGTCATTGTGGTGTACAGGAAGACAGGGCAGCAAGTGATTTCTTTGTTGTGTGCAGTGAATATAGCTATGGCTTTGAGGAAGCAGAATGTGTGGATTGTGGGAAATTATTGGATTCATTCATTGAAGGTTTACACTGAATCTCACAGCATCTCTGCTACTATTGGATTGGAAGAAGTGGAAGTTTCGTGGTATGCAGTGTGGGGGTTAAAGTGGGTGACCTTATTACCATTCTGTGAGAGTATGGCTCACTTTAAATGTCCAGATATTATTATTTGGAATTGTGGAGGCAACAGTCTGGGCCATGTGACTGCAGTATCTTTGCAGTGTGTCATGAAGGATATGTTGAAAAGCCTAATGGAGCTGTTTCCAGCTGCGAAGATGATTTTTTCTGAAAATAAACAAAGCATGTCAATAAAGGTGTATCTGCTTTTATATATGGTTTCGTAATGGCATCTTTTGACAATGAAAATATCAAGTTGGATGGCATAAATAATTTTCGAACTGATGGAGTGCATTTGACTGATGTTGGCAATCAGATTTTTATTTCAAATGTTCAAAATGCATTGAGTGTGTGTGAACAAATTAAAAGGGAAGATGTGGAGTGTATCTAAAGCATTTGTTAGTAGGTGTAGAACATAAAAATGAGGGGAAAACAACTGAAGCAGTTTCTGTAGAAGTTATAAAATACGTGTAAGTACAGTTTAGCATGTGTTACTATAGTACATAAAAGCAAAAAAAAACAAAATGGGTATTTTTAAAGAAACCACATAAAAACAAAAAAAGGCCGTTTTAAGAGCCACCATTGTCGAATAAATGATTTAAATTAAGTTTAAACCTCCCCATTCACTTTAATTGGCCATGTCGTCCGCAGACAAAGCGGTAATCCGCAGACCTGAATGTGCAATCCGGGTCTTTTAAAGATGCCAGGCCTAGAAAGGGGACTCCTGGGACCGCAGACAGTCGAAGACATGGGGGATTAGCCAATCAGGTTTCGTGGTTGTGCTGTGCAGGGAGACAAGGTAGCAAGAGTTATCTTTGTTGTGTGCACTGAAGATGGCCATGGTTATGGCTTTGAGGAAGCAGAGTGTCTGGATGGTGGGAGGTTCTTGGATCCATTGGTTAAAGGTGTACTGTGAGCAGTGTGGATTACTTTTTCAATTTTTATTCGGTGTTTTCTAGTTTACAAGTAACTTTTTATCAGTGATCATACCCATATTAAAATAAACAAAATTAAAGGGAAAATATTCTGATTTCCAAAATACAAATCCATAATAAAAGAAGGCGAAAAATGTCAATATTAGCAAATTCACAAATATCCGTACTGGTAGGGACTAAATAACAATTCATCATTATTCTATACGTACAATATCTTGCACATCCTGTAGTTCTTATCCTATTTACTCATCCCAGTATTCCAACCAGTCGTGCTGCCCCCTGCTTGAGCACCTTTTGTAATTTCACAAGGATTTACACCAGTAATGTTGTTATTGCAAGTATTAGACTCTGGTTGGCTGTTGTCATTAGTCTCTCCCACAATGCAGAATTAATAACTGAACAAATGGAGTGAACCTTGGGACCTAATATCCTGATTCTGTCAGTACTAAAATTCAGACTTTCCAGAACCAGATGTTGCATTGTTTCCAGAGGTGCCAGGCCACACACACGACATCCACATCCTCTTAGCTCCTTTGGTATTTTAAGTTTTGGGCATATCACCTCCAGGGTTGCAAGCGCATTGTGGTGAAATGTAAGGTATCGGTCCCTCATTTTTTGTGATGGAAATTTGGCTGGGTAGTCCCTTAATTTGACCTTGGGGGCATAGTACACCTGCTTATCTTTGTACAACTTCAGTCTCTCTAAATCCGCAATATCCATGTACCTATCCCACCTCGAGATCTTCTTCCTCACAAAGTCGGAATCATTATCTGTAATGTCTATTGCATCTTCAAAAACCAAACAGCGCTTGCGGAAGCTTTCTAAAAAGGATATGGTAGTAGCTTTGTTCCTTGAAACACTTATACAGACTTCAGCCTAGGCTAGGTTTTTCAGCCAGTTTTAATCTTTATAGCTGAGACATGCTTCGCTTAGCAAACTGGGCCCACCAAGATGTGATTCCCAGTTCCAACTCAATTACACTAATTGGGGTCGATCTAGGCAGGCCCAGAACAGCTTTTCCCTTCTGAGACATCAAGAAAAGTGAATTCTAGAATTTTATAAATTCACATCCACATAACATTACGGTTGTATTTTATTATTTATGTAGATCAATGAGGTGGATTAAGGAATAGGCACACATTTTTCTTTTCAAAACCTTCATCATAGAGATACACTGTTGTATTTTGCCCTCCATTTTCCTTTTTCTGATTACTGAGTTGATTGACTCTTTGAGGAGATCAAATACACCAAGAGGGTAATATTAGACACCTTCCTAATTGGTATGTCATGGAGTTTCCATGTGAAAGATTTTACTTTATGTCTCCTTGTAAAGGTTATTACAAAAGATTTCTCTGAGTTTATAGTCGGATGATTCTTAAGTAAGTAACTCTCTTTGAAGTACAAGCATGTAGAACTAGAGCACTCAGTGTTGTACCAACGCCATTACGGAATCCTGTTTGCAGAGGACTCGACATCCCCTCGTTGTCCGCCCAATTTGTACTTTTAATACTAATTTGACAGATTTTTGCAGCTGAGTTTAATAGGGCAATGGGTCGATAATTCTAGGCTTGGGCTCTATCAACTCTTTTAAAGATTGGCACTATCGTTGCACTTTTCTATGAAGTTGGGCAAGGTCCCCCTTTTGCGTTGCGAGGGAAGAGTTTGTGTAATATTTTTGACCATAATGAGGGGTTCTCCCTGTATATTATATTGGAAATCCCATCTGGACCACATGCCCTGGAATTATTTAACGTTTCGATGATCATGACTATGTCTAATTCGTCAAATGAAGAATCCCATACATCCTTGATATTTGAGCTCTCCTCCTTAGATGTTAGATACCCATATTTTATCTCAACTTTCTTTGTATAGTATACCACCCAATCTTCTTCTGAGACAGAGCATGACTGTAGATGCGCTTACTGGGAATCAACGCCATTCAGAGATCTCCATATCATTCTCGAGTCCTTGTCAATGATATGCTTAAACAGTATCTGATTTTTTGTTATGTATGTTTGTATTCTGTATGTCTTAAGCCATCCCTGGTATACCCTTTTCACACTAAATGTTCCCTTTAGTATCTCCATTTTAGTAAATTTTGGAGTCTGGGTGGACAGTGCTTTAATAGTGGCCGTAATACATTTTTCCTTGCATTTATTTGAACATTAAAAGTGTTTGCGTTTCGGAATGAAATATACGTATACTACGGGACTCAATTTAGGTGGAATTACCAGTTTGTTAAGGAGTAAGGGGACGTTTTCTGTCTGTGTTGCATTTTCCTTATTAACCTCTGCTAAAGTGTCACACCAGGCTCCCAGTCTGATGTTAACTTTGTGGGGGTTTCCAGTTTGACTTAACCTTTTTTTTTTCCCAGTAACCGTAAGATTAATTAGCTTCCATTTTCTGTTATAGTCGCAGCGCCTATTTTCCCTTCTAATCTTAGCATTGAATGGTCACTTACGGTTGTCGATATGATATCAAAGGCCTCTAAATTCTCAGGATTTACATTTTTCAGAAAGAGATAGTCAATTACAGAGCTAGCCCCCATATTTTGCCACGTGGGTAAATCCTTCATTTCCTCGTCAAATATAAGATTTGATTGTACAAATCCCCATCTTTGAAAAAAAGAAGACCAGGATTTACCCAATGAAGCCCTACTTGAACTGTCACATGTTTGATCTTGGAGCTCTCTATTCACTTCGTCAAGAGGAACTAAGTCTTTGTCACAGATATTACATTCACAATTAAAGTCCCCTCCCATAATTATAGGACAGAGTGGGGCTTGTTGTTCCCAGTCCAGTAGAATATTTTCCAGTTCATCCAGTATCCTGATTAATAAGCAACAAGTCGGATTGTAGTATATATTTATAATTAACATATGTGTCGGTTTCTTCTTGCTTGAACCTATTATTTCAGTTACAAGAGCCACTTCTGATTTACATTTTTTGATAGATCGTGAATGCCTGTTGGCTATAGCGGTTAGCAGATCCCCCCCCCCCCGGCTGGTTTGTAGTCTTGCAAAAATCCATCCAACACTGTACAACTGGTGAGCCATGTTTCTTGTAATAATAAAATATAATTTGTCTGTAAATTGTCATACTACTTCTTCTGTATGAAGGAATTGAACCCTGCTAATTCTAGTTCAGAATCTGATTTTTAGAAGCCTGGTCGGGATGCTGGGATTCCTGGAAGGGCACTGGGAAGCCATTCCCATTCGAAGGATGATTGGGATCTTGGAAAGTGCCTGCGATGGTCATTGTCAAAATGTCTGTGATTGTCAGTGTGGGATGTATCAACCCACTCATCCAAGCCCTGAAACATCACTGTGCATTGCTGGCAGCAGAAACATCATAATGGCCACTGGAAAACATGCTGCTCACCAGAAATCACCAGAAAATGCGCAGTGAAAACCTGAAAAATAGGCTGCCATCCACTTGTGCCTATCTTAGTGAGCACAGGAGATCACTGCCTAAAACCACAATTGGGCTACCCACAAAGCAGCCTGAAACCACTTGGAAATAGCAATGCTGATTGAAAAAGAAACAGAGCTAGTTTCAAAAATCAGTTTTCTTGGGTGTCAAAGTGCTGAAATCATGGCTCACAAACCACCCTAAAAGATCCAACCTCTTTGTTGGGTGTTCCACATCATTTACTGCAAGAATAAACACAAATACAATGTCAGAAAAAATCATATGTTCTCAGAACAAACCCCTATTTTAAGGATACTGATGGAGAGACCGCTGTCAAAAATGGGTGTAGTACCGTTGCTCACCTCTACCAGAAAGCCGGCATTTTAAAACTATTTTGGGTAAAGTTGAACATGGAACCCCAAACTATGCCAAAGAAGAGAGTTCCATCAAAATGCCATATAGAGTGCCAGACAGTGATTTCATTGTTGAAAAAGGCTTGATTTAAAGATATGTTGCTTATTGTAAGTTGATAAATGTATGTTGCAATTGACCAGAAGTTAATCTGATTTAGTTAAAACTTCAACAGGCCTTTTCATGAGAACCCTTCACACCTTGGGCTTTCCCACCAACAGGAGAGGATATCGCATTGAAATGTAAATCAGGAGAGGAGGAGATTTTCTCTGCAGCCCGGAGGAAGGAACAATGGGGGACTTGGGATGAATAGGAATATGCTGATTTGGGTGTAACTGGTCAACAACTGCTCTGGGAGAGACTGACATGTGACCTCTGAGGCAGCCAGATCCCGGAGGCAGAGACAAACCATTGTGGATTCGGATAGACCAGCAAATATATGTTTTATAAAATTGCTTATAACAAAGTGTACCAAGCTGACAAAAATGTAAACCTTTGAGACGGTTAAAATGAAAAAGTCACTCACAATTTAAGACTAAGCTGGATGCTGTGTGATGTTCTGAGACTAAAACCTGGAATTTATTCATATTGCAGATACGGTGTTTATGCTAGAAACATAAAAACTTACAGTAATATGCTCAGAGAGGGTGTGTATGCCTGTGTAAAATTTGGTGCAGACCAATATTGGGAAACCCACCAAAAGCATGAATAAGTGGTCATTTCTGAACCCAAGCTCGTAGGAACATGGGACTTGAACAGAGACATGCCTTCATTAATCTGTGATGTGTATATGTATTATGAACAACTTGTGTATCTGGGAAATATGTTTTTGGGGAAAAATTGATTTTCTCTGTAAAAGCAAAGGGGAGGGATTTCAGTTAAGCCATAAACACAGCATCACTCTGACTCATTCTGACACGGTGATCCTTTCTCCAGTCAGGGGACAGGGAATTCTTTAACCTACCAAATCCTTAGAGGGTTGGGCATTGAGAATCAGCCTACCCACCCACTTTGAAAACACATAAATAAGTACTGCTAGGACAGATGAGGGACACACTCTTTCCACTCTTCAACCAATTTCTTGTGAATCACTCTGCAGGAAGACTCGAGACTACAGATAGATCCAGACTACAAACAGAACCAAACTCTAGAACCCAAACTCTAGAACCTTGATGGAGAGAGGCCTAAACCAAAAGCTGAACTCTTCTCAGCAGGCTTCAGAATCTTTTGCAAACCTGATTGTAACCCCTAAACTTCCACGGGGCCTAACCAAACCTTTCAACCGCCGGGTGGTGCTGTTTTCTTCTAGCTAAGAACCCTGTGCTAGAACCCAGATCCAGACACAGAAAGCAGAGCTGTATCCGGAAACCAGCAGATCCAGTCTGAGGGACCGCGCAGACCAGAGGCCGTGCTGTGAGCAGAACCCAGTGACTGAGACCTGTCCGGTGGCGAGTGAAGTCAAACCCTTGACCAGATCTTTGACGAGGCGCATTCCATTCCAAAGCCTAGGAGTGAGTATCTAGTCTAGAACTGTCATTAACCAAGCTCTTAGTTTAAAGTAATCCTCTTCTATCCATTTCAACCTGTTCATAACTGCATTATAGAATCTTGTGTCCATCCGGTTGATTTCAAATCTGTAAAGCGCATCTGTCATTTCTGAAATCTTGATTCTATTTCTGAAAAATCTACCTTCACAAAAACTTCTGTAACTTTTGAACCACATGTCCTAGAAGCGAAATTTAACAAACCCATTCCAATTCATTATAGTTTTTCCGTAATCGCGATTTACGCAAGCGGAAAAACTGCCGCGAATTGCAATTTGGCTCAATTTCATTTTCTGTCAAAATAGCTGTTTCTTGTCCTCAATCGCTGAAATTCATTTTCAATTGATAATCATTCATGAATCATTGCTAGTGTTGACCTGTACCAATCCAAAGTAATTCTCACTAGTGCTGAATCTCCTTTAGTGAATTAAAATCAATTTAGCATATTTTCACTTTCACTGCAATCACATTCAAAAGTATTTTTGCCTGTTTTAAAATCATACCTGTTTCTCTAAGCTTGCTGGGGGAACTGGAATTGAACTGCCTTCTTGATTGTATTCTGGAAACCTGTGTGCCCTCATTTCCATCTCTTCATATTGCATAGTGGGGGGAGTGAGTAGTCACAGGGGAAAAAGTGATCATCTTGTCTTTTGATTGAAACCATATCAAGTTTATTTCTGTGTTGCATTCTTCCCTGTTATTGCATTTCCTTGAATCATATAAAGTATTCTCTGCTACAGTATCCTTCCTATTCTTACTCCTTACATATTAAAGAGAGTGTGATATTGCAATATTACCCATAGCTGATCATTGTCATATTCATAAGTGTGCTATTCAGATATTATTTTATTCATAAAAGTGTGATATATATTGTTCAATTCTTCAAATAAACCTTTTAATTTGCAAAACAAACCTACTTCTTGGCTCAGTGAGGTCGGGGAGATCCAAAGAGAGGGGCGTTATGTAAGGGTTCATCATTCAGATTTAAAGAACTTTGACATAAATATATAAATAAGGGCTTCCATTGGGCATCCCAGACTAGGCATTGACTTAGTTGGAGTGCTGAATTGAAGTCACTTACAGATTGGGGGCTCGGTAGCCGGGACTTCTGGATTTGATCTACCACTTGTGCAGCTTAATACAGTGTTCTAACTGACAGGATACATAAATCCTGTTGGGCTACTACGCTGTGTTACACTGTAAAAGCACCCCTCAAAAGGAAACGGTCTGTTTTGCAAAATAGAATAATAAACTTCTGTAAGTCAGGAAGGAAATCAATTTCCAGACTGGCGACATTGGTAGACATCAAGATAGCTAGAGAGCACCTTTTACATAAGCTATTTGTGAGAGGTGAGTGGACTGAGCAGGACCAGAATGTGTGCTTGCAGGCGATCACACAACAGGTCACTGCAACTGGGTTAGATATCTGGAAGGATCAGGGTCCCTTACACATGGCACTGAGTGAACTATATATGGCCCCTAAGGCCAAGGATGAGCATGACAAGATTGTCAGGATAGCGGCATATTTATATTTATATATGGGAGCCATGCAGGGCAAATGTGCTGAAGGCCAAGATCTGGCAAATAGGCAACTGATGGCATTGGAGAAGGCCCAATCTGATCTGGACTCTTCTGAGCAGAGGCTGCAGAGGAGCCAGGAGTCAGAAAATGATAGTAGGCAGTATTTGGTTAAAATCAAAGAGGATATGGGTATCCTGCAACAGGAAAGGGCAGACCAGGATTCCAGAATTCTGGCCTTGCAGAAGGAGTATCAAGAAGGTTTGGACTCCCTACTGCAGAGCCAGAAAAAGCTGGAGCAACAACTGGACTTCAACAGGGCATGCACAGAGCAGGTAGCCACCCTGCAAAGCCACCTAGATAGAGTGAAGGCAGAGAGCAATACATTGATGTTGAAAGACCTGGACACCCAGGCAGAATTTGAGGAAGAGCGCCAGAAAGCTGGTGCCCTTCAAAGGCAGAGGGACGACCTGGTAGCACAGAGAAAGGCTCTTGCTCAGGAAAGGGATACCTTAGGCCAGGAAGTCTGCAACTTAAAAGGGAAGCTGGAAGAAAATCGCCTGGCCCTCCAGGGACTGGGTGATCTCCAAAAAGAGCATCAAAACTTGTTGGAGCACACCAGGAGGGTGGAAGATGCTCTTGCAAGAAAGGAGCAGGCCAGTAGGGATGGGACTCAGGAGGTAACCCTCCTGCAGCAAAGACTGGCCCAGTACTCCAGGACAAACCAGGAGGCACAGAGAGAAAATGAGGCTCTCTGTCAGCACAATGATAGGCTCCAGCAACAGGTAGCCATGCAGGAGAGACTGATAAGAGTCTAGTAAGGCCTTGATTGAGGACCTGAAAGCACAGGCTCTTGCATGGCAACAGGGAGCGGGGACTGATAGAGATGAGGTTCACTGGGGAAGGGAAACACCCGAGCATAACCTCAGGAGCCCTAGTACCAGAGGCCTTCATCTCTCCCAGTCCCTGGACTCTGCCACCCTCATGCCCCTGGCACACATGAGCCCAGGGCCACGGGGATGGCAGATTACTATCCAGTCAGAAAAATGGGACTCATGGACCAGTACCTCCCAGGCATGGATGGGCGGGCATCTGGGTATGGGCACCCAAGTACTGTGAAGTTTAGTGGGGAACCCCAGGATAGTAGGCCCACTAAGGTACCCATCAAATCCTGGGAGCAAGGAGGAATCAGAAGACTCTTCTCAGCGTCCCAGGACACAGGAGACTAGGTCCCCACATTCTGCCAGCCATTCCCAGGCTCGCAGAATCCGGGAAAACCTGGAAGATCAGACGGGCACCTCTGGGAGCAGTGCCTCTGAGTCAGAGGATGAATGGACCCGGGTTACCCGAACCAAGAAGGCCAATAAGGCAAAAAAGGCCCTTGCTTAAGGACCCCTTAAAAGAGATTAAGGCAATAAGGAGTGTCATCACGCCTTATCACAAGAACGCCAAGTATTCTGTGTGGGAACACTTAGAGCTCTTTGAGCAAATGATGGAGACTTTCCATTTGAAAGACAGCAGTAGCTGCATTCAGTATGTCAAATGGACATTCTCCCCACAATACTCCAGTTTCTTTGCAGGGCCAAAATCATTCCAGATTGTCCACATATAGGGCGGCCATCTTAAAGCACTCCTCTGTTCATAGAAACCCCCAAGAGGCTCGAAAGGTAGCCTACAATTTAAAATGTGGGGAGGATCAGACCCCACGAAAATTTGTGCAGGAGTTGAAGCGTGCTTCTGCGCAGACTACCAGAAGGGTGCACACAGATAGCAAAGAATATGTTAATACATTTTTCCATGCCTTGCCCAAATACATCATGACCCAGCTAGTGAGAAATTTTCATGAGAAAAGATCACTAGACTGGGTCATTGAACAGGCCACCCGAATCTATGAGGTGCAGAAGCCCATAGAAATTAAAAATGATGCTCAGAAAAGCCCCAAACCGACCAGCACCCCTGCCGCTGCTAAGGTGGCAGAGGTAAAGGTTGCCCCCATTTTAGATTTGGAGATGGGGGGCCGTAGTCCCACAAATGGGGTCCCTCACTCCCCTGACTATGTAAGTCCCCGCTTCAAGGGAAACCGACCCATCCTGGGTTATGTGTGGACTCCTCCAGCCCAAGCGGGGGATCCAACCAAGCACCGAACCCAGGGACCTTCCCTCCTAACTTCCCCCAGGAGGGCATAAATTCACCAAATCCTGGGCAGGACTTTTTCCTCAGGTAACTACAGAACTTCCAACCCCAAAATCATCCATCCTTCTTTCCCCACTTCCCTGAGCCCAGACAACCTAATCCGGGAGAGGGGAGGCCAAGGGTGGAGGGGTACCCAAATCTTCCCAACCCGGAGTACTACCAGAGAAGGGATAGCTACCCTTCCCGGGATCAGCCCAGGGGAGAAAACAGAACCCTGTATCAGCCAGAGCGGGTTTCACAGTTAGAGCACCAGGTCCAAAATATGGCAATGAATCTGGGTTGCATGCTGATGGCTCAGCAGAACCCTCAGGTGGGCATGCCGGCATAGAATGCCCCAAACTCTGGACCTGGTGCTCCAGAACAATGACGGGGGCAGCACCCAGACAAACCACTGGTTCCCAGGGAGGAGGCACAAGGGGAAGGGGAGTGTAAAGCCTTGGAGGAAGCTTCCTTCCCCACTTGTAAACAGCCCCTGGAAACCCAGGAACCGGAAACAAAATCTCCTGCCCCTGAAAGTCTGCCACCCAAGGAGCAACGGGGGGGGTAGGAGAAACAAAGGACCCAAACAGACCCATTTTGTGGAGGAAGTAAAAATCTTCCAATTTGAAAGAAAGGGATCCTCAGAGGATCCTGGGAAAAGGATCTTCTCCTTCAGAGATGGGGGAACTCCTCCCAAAGAAAAATGGGTCCCAAGGGATTCACATCCCGACTGGGTAGATGTGGGGACTGAGCTAGTGCCACCCATCATCCCATCCCAGAACCAACAACATCAAAATCCCCTGGTTCAAACCCATCCTGGTGACTGCCTCCAAAAAGGGGGGGGGGAGCGGCCCAGAACCGGTACCAGGGTAACTCAAAACTTCTATCTCCAGTTGCCAACTTTTTCTTTCAGATTCCCAAGACTCTCCACAGAATTCTGCCCCAAACTCTTCGCTCTCAAGTTCCAAAACCAGACAATTAGTCCACCAGTTGTCCAAAAATGTGCATTATCTGTGCCCCCTTGCGGAGAAGGAGGGAAGCTACTATGCCCCGGTTCAATTACAGGGGCAGGGTACAATTGTGGCACTGGTGGACACTGGATCCCAAGCTACCCTTCTGTCCAAAAAGGCTTTTGATGAACTGAATTCAGGGAGGGGGAGAAATACCAAATTCCTCTCACCTCCCTTCCTGGACAACTTCAGAACTTTGACGGGAAGGAAATTTCCGTCGAGTGGACTGGGGATTTGGACATTAAAATTGGGCGACATAAGGTGAAACACCCGGTCATAGTAGTGACTCCAGAGGGCACCCCTTGTTTACTGGTGAATGACCACCTGAGAAGGTTGTCACCCCTAATAGATTGTGTAAACAAGGTCCTTTGGACCCAGACTAGCCGACCAATAAAGTTAAAACAGAGTGTCAACCATGTTAGTTTAAACGGCACATGCCACATGGTTGAACAAAAATCTGACCAAGTGGAATTTCACTTCCAGAACAACCAAATTCCAGACGTGACAGTAATTGCAGTAGGACAACAGACTGGCGAGGGGGAGGGGGGTTCCTCTCCATTTCTGAAAATAAACCTTCCTTCCAGTTTAAGGTGGTATTCCACACTGGAAGGAAACACTCGGAAATTCTTTACCAATCCACAATCAGACATTCCCACTCCTATAGTCCAGAAAGATGTGAAATCAGCTCAGAGCCTGGCTGATATTCAGCAAATTAGAGAGCAGTTGTTTATCCCTGTTCAGTTAAATGAAGGGAAGGACTCTGTTCTCGCCCGAGTGTGTGTGAACAACAGTAAGAGCTTCATCAGCGAAGCCATGTTCTGCCAATTCCCAAAAGATCCAGCCATTCCCACATTCAAACTGATAGACAAATGGGAAATGGATTTGGAAGCACCCAATTCCAAACATCTCCTGCCAAGCAGGTGTATGCTCAAAATCTCGATAGGCAACAAGAGCATAGTCCATAATTGTTGGGTCGTGCGAGACGTCACTGCCGCCTTTTACTTGGGCAGTGACATTTTCAATCGCTTTTCCATTAGTTTGGAGCTAATAAACTTCAAAGCTTGGTCCCGGTTAGCGGATAATCCCATGGGCTTCGATGACCAAGAGAAAGCATTTAGGTCAGCTCAATTGCTACCTTATGCAGTTGAAATTCAGATTGGAGAGGAAGTCACCATCCCAGAAAGGACCCGACAATTCTCCCTGGAAGTGAAAGTTAAAAGAGGACAGAAATTGAAAAACCCTGATGCTTATATTCATCTGAATGCTTCTCTCCAACAGCAAGGGTTGGGGGTAAACCCATCACCATTAGTCAATATAGAACATGACACCATTCCAATAGAGGTGGATAACAGCGACTTAAAGAGTATCACTCGAGCCGCAGGCACCATTATTGGAATGGCGGTTGATAACCGACATTTTTCCATTGATTTAGGGAATTAACTGTTCGGACCAATCCCCAGGGACTGTTTCGACAGTGACAGTGATGACAATACAACACCAGAGAGGATCTTTATCCGGCATCGGGGGAACTTCCTGGTGTACACTTTCTGCACTTATGGCAAGGAAGATGTGACTTGTGACTTCAGAAGGGATGAGGCTATTTTCCAGGTCCATGAGGGCTGCCTTTCCCACCTGAAGCCACCAGTCCAAATCAGCACTTTGACCAGGGACTTCGCCACTCAGCTGGAGGAGGCCGCTGAGATAGCGAAACCAGAAGTCTTTCCAGGCTTCAGGCAGATGGTTGAAGAGAGAGTCAACCTAGCGGATGCCTGTGTGACTCTGGAGCAGAAGCTAAAGTTGAAACAAGTTTTCTTGGAGTTTCAAGATCTCTTTGCGGTGGACTCATATGACTGTGTTGCATCGACATCCACACAACAACAATTCCCACGGACCCTGGCATGACTCCAGTGTTTGCGAAGCAATATCGCTTCCCTTTCACATCAATGGAGTCCCTTACTGAAATCATTAAGAACCTGGAGTCCCGTGGGATAATCCGTCCAGTCCACAGCACCTTCAATAATCCGGTGCTGGGGATATTGAAGCCAAACGGCCAGTGGAGACTCTGCGCCGACCTTAAGGAGCTCAACAAATGGGTCCATACTTCCTGATGGCCTCTTCCCTACATTGACCAAGGGCTGGCCCAGATCCAGAGGTCACAGGTATTCATTGCAATAGACCTGACCAATGGATACTGGACTGTGCCTGTCAGTAGGGAGGACCAATACAAGCTGGCTTTTACCTTTGGGGGCCAGCAGTACACATGGACCCGGACTCCCTTCGGATACCTCAACTCCGGCAATGAGTTCAACATTTTCCTACATAAGGCCATGCCCGACCTGGGTAAAAGGGGTAACCTGGATTATGTAGATGATGTCCTCATCAAAAGCTCAACTGTGGAGGAACATATAGCGGAGATCTGTTATGTTCTGACCCAGTTGAGGGCCGCCGGAGCAAAACGTTCCTTTCAGAAAGCACAGTGGTGTAGAACCCGTGTTAATTTCTTGGGGCATGAGATTACTCCTCAGGGTCTCTGTCCCCAGGAAAAGAAAGTGGAAGCACTCCAGAAACTGAAAGACCCCACAACTCTGCGGGAACCACAGAGCCTGCTTGGAGTGCCTAATTACAGTAGAAAGTTCATTGAGGGCTACGCAGAGATCACCAGACCCCTGATTCATCTTTTGAAGGGGGGGGTCAAGTGGGAATGGGGTCCAGAATAAGCCGAGGCAGTAAGACAGCTCAAAAGAAGCCTCTCACAAGCGCCTTGCCTAGCTTACCCTGTCAGAAACAAGGAATTCTTCTTGGAGACAGGGTTCTCTAATACATGCTTGACTGCAGTATTATACCAAAAGCATGACAAGGTCAATAAAGTAATCTCCTATGCGAGTAAAACTTTATCCTCTGTGGAGGAAAAATTCAATGATTGTGAGAAGACACTCCTGGCAACGGTCTGGGCATTGAAGAATTACCGCCCGTTTATCCAGGGGGAACACATCATAGTGGAGACTCCACACCAGCCTCTGCAATATCTCCAAAGTGACAGAATCCGGGCCGGAAATGTGAGTAATTCCCGAATCACTTCCTGGATTCTGTCAATGCAAGGCTTTCCTGTGGAGGTCAGATATGGCCAAAACAAGAAGAGTCCCCTAGCGCAAGGTCTGGCTGACTTGCATGATTGTGCCAGAGAAAACTGTCTCGAGGACGAGAGTCTTAAAATCAAGGACAACATGGAGGCATACCTCAATTCCCCACACAAAGTCTTTGAAGAAGACAAGTGTGAGGGAATGCCCACTGTCTATGTGGATGGATGCTCTTACCATGTTGACAACAACGGGGAAAAAGAACTTCTGGCCGGCGTAGGAAATGCATGGGTGAATGAGTCCCCAGAACCCTCCGCTGGATACAAGATTGGTCCCTGAAGTGTCAGAGTTGATGGCTGTACATCAAGCCATCCTCACTGCTGTCCAACATCAACTCCACGAACTGGTCATAATCACAGATTCGGATTATGTACGGAACGGGTTTGTGGAGCACCTGGTTAAATGGAAAACCAGAGGCATGTTATGTGCTAATAACAAACCCTTGAAACATGGGAAGTTAATTCAAAATACTGATGATCTGGTCACCTCGAATGGGATGACCATCTATTGGAAAAAGATCAAGGGTCATTCCAAAGTAGAGGGACCAGACAAAACTGGAAATGACTTAGCTGATCAGCTGGCCAAACCCGGGGCCATCCAAGGGGATCTAATAGAGATTGAGTCCCTGTTGGGGGAAATCCAGGTCACTGCTATCACTAGGTCCCAGACAAATGCTCACAATGATCTTTCAACTGCACAATGGAGTAAGGAGACCCCAGATGCTGATTTGATTACGGCTCAAAAAGGGGATCCAATAATTGGTAAGTTTTATCAACACATTGAGGACCCTGAGAACTTTCCTCGGACGGATACCGATTACATAGGGAAAGAGGACCTCAGAGTGTTGATGAAATGTCCAAAAATGTTCTGAATCTAAGACGGTTTGTTGGTAAGGAAATCCTTAGCTGGCCATGATCAGTGGGTGGTTCCTACCTCATTCCGAAGCCTGATGTTAAGTCACGCCCATGATGCGGCCACAGCCGGTCATAGGGGGTTTCATACAACACTTGAAATCTTAAGAGAGGTTGCATACTGGCCACACATGGGGCAGGACCTCGACCAATACTTGAAGGGGTGTCTTGTGTGTGCACAATTTCAGCCAACATCCCTCACACACTGTGCGCCTCTCCAAAAGAGGGGGATGACACTGCCATGGTCAGATTTGCAAGTCGACTTTATCGGGCCCGTGATTCGCTCCTCTAGGGGGAATAAGTACATGTTGACCGTGACATGCTTATTTACTAAATGGGTCGAATGTCTCCCGGCCCCAAACTGCAAGGCAGAAACAGCAGCTGCCCTGATGATCAATCACTACTTTTCGTGTTTTGGACTACCCCAAAGGATTGAGTCAGGCAGAGGTAGCCATTTCACCAGCGAAGTAATGACAAAGATCTGGGAGATACTTGGGGTTAAAAGGAAGCTACATATTGCTTAGCGGCTGGCCTCTATTGGTGCAGTAGAACGTTACAACAAAACCATTGTGAGCATCTTAAAAAGTTTTGTGGCAGATTCTGGGCCAGGTTGGGATATCCGATTACCTCTTGTCCTAATGGCCATCAGATCTACCCCTTCATCTACAACTAAAATGTCACCGTTTGAGTTGATGATTGGATGCAGGATGGTGCTTCTCCAGCATCTGCTTTACAAGACCAAGAGCAGACATTGATCAATGCCTCCACAACTCATGAATATGTTGAAAATTTAAGAAAACACCTTCAACATGATTTTGCCTATGCTCAGCGAAATCTAGAAAAATCAGCCGATAGCATGAAGACCCACTATGACTTGAAGACTACCAGGAAGAATACAATGTAGGAGACCGAGTCTATCTATACAATTTCCAAAGGAACCAGGCCAAACAGCGAAAATGTCTGCCTCCTTGGAAGGGACCTTTTGAAATTGTAGAGAAGATCTCACCAGTCACCTACAAGATCCGCATCCCCAAAGGCAGTTTGGCAGAGGGGGAAGATAAGTGGGTCCATATAAATCAGCTAAAGTCTTGCCATCCCAGGCACACTCTGCAGCAACTGGAGGAGACCTCTGGAACCCCAGAGGGGGCCACTCCAGATCCATAAAATTCCAACCCTAAAATATTCCACATATAGTCTATAAAATACAATAATAAAAATACAAATGTCTCCTGATTTATAAAATGTATATGCCCGCCCCCCTACATTAATAGTGGTGGGGAAATGTCTACGAATATGTTTTGGCCTTTTTGCTTTGTCATCCTACGAGAGAGAAACCAGGGAGACTGACCAAGGAGGACGACCCGGGGACCGGGAGCAAAGATCCGAGGGGCCGAGGTATCGCTCAATACTCCCATCAGGACTGGCGAGGAGAACCAAGCGATCCACCCCTGATGGAGGAAAAGACGATGAACTGTGCCATTTGTGGAATCCGGGGAGATGAGGCTGACATCCCAGTCTTGCGAAGTTCCATCGATGAAAGATCAACGGCCATCGCAAGAGAGGGGGTTGTGGGATGTATCAACCCACTCATCCAAGCCCTGCAACATCACTGTGCATTGCTGGTAGCAGAAACATCATAATGGCCACTGGAAAGCATGCTGCTCACCAGAAATCACCAGAAAATATGAATTGAAAACCTGAAAAATATGCTGCCATCCACTTGTGCCCATCTTAGTGAGCACAGGAGATCACTGCCTAAAACCACCATTGGGCTACCCACAAAGCAGCCTGGAACCACTTGGAAATAGCAATGCTGATTGAAAAAGAAACAGAGCTAGTTTCAAAAATCCGTTTTCTTGGGTGTCAAAGTGCTAAAATCATGGCTCACAAACCACCCTAAAAGATCCAACCTCTTTGTTGGGTGTTCCACATCATTTACTGCAAGAATCCACACAAATACAATGTCAGAAAAAATCATATGTTCTCAGAACAAAACCCTATCTTAAGGAAACTGATGGAAAGACAGCTGTCAAAAATGGGTGTAGTACCGTTGCTCACCTATACCAGAAAGCCGGCGTTTTCAAACTATTTTGGGTAAAGTTGAACATGGAACCCCAAACTATGCCAAAGAAGAGAATTCCATCAAAATGCCACATAGAGTGCCACATAGTGATTTCATTGTTGAAAAAGATTTGATTTAAAGATATGTTGCTTATTGTAAGTTTATAAATGTATTTTTATTTACAAGGAACTATGTTGCAATTGGCCATAAGGTAATCTGATTTAGTTAAAACTTCAAGAGGCCTTCTTTTCATGAGAACCCTTCACACCTTGGGCCTTCCCACCAACAGGAGAGGATATTGCATTGACATGTAAATCAGGAGAGGAGGAGATCTTCTCTGTAGCCCGGAGGAAGGAACAATGGGGGCTTTGGGATGAATAGGAATATGCTGATTTGGGTGTAACTGGTCAACAACTGCTCTGGGAGAGACAGGACATGTGACCTCTGAGGCAGCCAGATCCTGGAGGCGGAGACAAACCATTGTGGATTCAGATAGCCCAGCAAATATATGTTTTATAAAATTGCTTATAACAAAGTGTACCAAGCTGACAAAAATTTAAAACTTTGAGACGGTTAAAATGAAAAATTCACTCACAATTTAACACTAAGCTGGACGCCGTGTGATGTTCTGAGACTAAATCCCGGAATGTATTCATATTGTAGATACAGTGTTTATGCTAGAAACATAAACACTTACAGTAATATGCTCAGAGAGGGTGTGTATGCCTGTGTAAAATTTGGTGCAGAACCAATATTGGGAAACCCACCAAAAGCGTGAATAAGTGGTCATTTCTGAACCCAAGCTCGTAGGAATATGGGACTTGAACAGAGACATGCCTTCATTAATCTGTGTTGTGTATATATATTATGAACAACTTGTGTATCTGGGATATATGTTTTTTGGGAAAAATTGATTTTCTCTGTAAAAGCAAAGGGGAGGGATTTCAGTTAAGCCATAAACACAACATCACTCTGACTCATTCTGACATGCTGATCCTTTCTCCAGTCAGGGGACAGGGAATTCTTTAACCTATCAAATCCTTAGAGAGTTGGGCATAGAGAATCAGCCTACCCACCCACTTTGAAAACACATAAATAAGGACTGCTAGGACAGATAAGGGACACACTCTTTCTTCTCTTCAACCGATTTCTTGCAAAGCACTCTGCAGGAAGACTCCAGACTCCAGATAGTTCCAGACTACAAACAGAACCAAACTCTAGAACCCAAACTCTAGAACCTTGAAGCAGAGAGGCCTAAACCAAAAGCTGAACTCTTCTCAGCAGGCTTCAAAATCTTTTGCAAACCCGATTCTAACCCCTAAACTTCCACAGGGCCTAACCAAACCTTTCAACAGCCGGGCGGTGCTGTTTGCTTCTAGCTAAGAACCCTGTGCTACAACGCAGATCCAGACTCAGAATGCAGAGCTGTATTCGGAACCCATCAGAACCCATTTTAAAGCTGAGATCCTAAGTTTTCCAACAAACCCAAAACAACATTCCAATTCATTATAGTTTTTCCGTAATCGCGATTTACGCACGTGGAAAAATTGGCTCAATTTCATTTTCTGTCAAAATAGCTGTTTCTTGTCCTCAATCGTTGAAATTCGTTTTCAATTTGATAAGCATTCATGAATCATTGCTAGTGTTGACCTGTACCAATCTAAAGTAATTCTCACTAGTGCTGAATCTCCTTTAGTGAATTAAAATCAATTTAGCATATTTTCACTTTCACTGCAATCACATTCAAAAGTATTTTTGCCTGTTTTAAAATCATACCTGTTTCTCTAAGCTTGCTGGGGGAACTGGAATTGAACTGCCTTCTTGATTGTATTCTGGAAACCTGTGTGCCCTCATTTCCATCTCTTCATATTGCATAGTGGGGGGAGTGAGTAATCACAGGGGGAAAAAGTGATCATCTTGTCTTTTGATTGAAACCATATCAAGTTTATTTCTGTGTTGCATTCTTCCCTGTTATTGCATTTCCTTGAATCATATAAAGTATTCTCTGCTACAGTATCCTTCCTATTCCTACTCCTTACTGATTAAAGAGAGTGTGATATTGTATTATTACCCATAGCTGATCATTGTCATATTCATAAGTGTGCTATTCAGATATTATTTTATTCATAAAAGTGTGATATATATTGTTCAATTCTTCAAATAAACCTTTTAATTTGCAAAACAGGAGCAGGTGTACAGGGAAGATGTTGGATGTGCCTTAAATCTAAGGTAGGGGGCAGCGTTTCTCATGCCCCTTGACCAAAGCCTTGAAAGCACTCCAATATTGCTCCCCCCCCCTGCACAGTGGTGTGTCGCAGTACATACAGACTGTTATCCTTGAAAAGTAAGGGTCAACAGCCTCATGTATGGCCTGCGAGGCAGCCGGTGGGATCCTCTGCCCCACTGGAGTAGCCTGTGCGGTGGCAGGAGTTGTTGAGGAAAATAGGGTAGAAGAAGATTGCCTACTTCTCCTTGAGAAAGGAATAGCCTTTCTCAGAGCACCCGGGTGGTTGGATCGAGTGTGGCGGCGCATGGAGGTGATCCCAAAGGAGTACTGCCCGTGCTGTCCATGAATGAGTATGACCCCACACACACACACACACACACACACACACTCACACACTCAATGCATTCAACACGGGCAGCCTGAACCTTTGGGACCTAAAGAACCGCCACACCCATGACTGCAGGGTGTTGTAATGACATCTTTTCACAATGATAATATCAAGTTTGATATTGTGAATATTTTTAGAAAAGATGGAGTGCATTTGACTAATGTAGGAAATCAGATTTTTCTTTTGAATGTCCAAAATGCATTGTTTGTTAGTAGTTGTAGTAAATAAAAAGCAATAACAGAAACAAAATTGGAAACAATTTTTGTGAAAGTTAGAAACAAATAATTAAGTTCAGTAGAACGTTTGTTAGTTCAGTATATAAAACCTCCAAAAATAAAAAAAGTTCTTTTCAGAGCCACCATTTTTTAACCAAATACAAGTTAATTGATTTTAACTCCCTCCCCCATGCTGAATTTTCCAGGGGTCGGCAGACTATGCAGGCTGCAAAGGTTTCTTCGATTTTTAAAAAAAATGTTTAGTTCCATTTTTTAACATTGAAAGGTGACTCCAAAAGGAAACTTTTTTTGGGTATTATTGGTTTGTATTTTTTTCTAGGAGAGGCAAGGAGGTAAGCTGGGAGATGGAAGGGGCACTAACAACAGATACAGAGGAGCAGGTGTACAGGGAAGATGTTGGATGTGCCTTAAATCTAAGGTAGGGGGCAGTGTTTCCCATGCCCCTTGACCAAAGCCTTGAAAGCACTCCAAAATTGCTCCCCCCCTGCACAGTGGTGTGTCGCAGTACATACAGACTGTTACCCTTGAAAAGTAAGGGTCAACAGCCTCCTATATGGCCTGCGAGGCAGCCGGTGGGATCCTCTGCCCCACAGGAGTAGCCTGTGTGGTGGCAGGAGTGGTTGAGGAAAATAGGGTAGAAGAAGATTGCCTACTTCTCCTTGAGAAAGGAACAGCCTTTCTCAGAGCTCCCGGGTGGTTGGATCGAGTGTGGCGGCGCATGGAGGTGATCCCAAAGGAGTACTGCCCGTGCTGTCCATGAATGAGTATGACCCACACACACACACACACTCAATGCATTCAACACGGGCAGCCTGAACCTTTGGGACCTAAAGAACCGCCACACCCATGATTCTCTCCGGGTGCTGAAGGTAGGAACTTCCTCTACCTCATCTTCCTCGTCCTCTTGCTCCTCCTCTGCATCATCGCCCATGTTCCCCTGTCCAGGCCCTCCATTTGGTGATGGTGGTGGCCTCTGGAGAGGATGGATGGCTATGAGTGATGCCATTGATGCAGGATTGAAGATTTACCAAGGTGATCTCCAAGGCAGGCGTTTGTCCCGGTGCTCTCTCCTGATTAGCCATTTTGAGAATGACTAAAAGTAATGAGTGGGTCCCTTCAGAAGAATCGTCCGTGGACCGCGCGACTGTCCGTGGGCTACCGAATCGAAACAAGGCCTTGGAAAGTTGTAAAAAGTTGACATATCAACTAAGTTTGGGTCTAGGAGCTCTGGTTGGGTAAACTTTCAACGTGAAAGATCATAGAATGGCTGGAAATGCAGTTTCAAACTGTCAGCGGAGTGTGGAAATGTCATTAGGTGCAGTCACATGATGACGTCCGGGGGCATCCGTGGACCTTGGCGAGCGGGAGACGCCAGGCGCATGCGCAGGGATGTCGACAAACGGGCTTGCTGTCCGCAGATCAATTAAAAGTGAGTTGTGCGAGAATGGACATGCCCAGACACAGCGCGATGTCTGCAAACATCATCCATTGCATAAAAAGACCCCGAACAGTCATAGTCCATGGACTATCAATTGTTTTTTTGTGGTATAGAACTGGAGGTGAACTTCCAGCGATGGCTACTAGGTGGGGTTGTGGATTGTGTGACTTGGCTTAAATGGACTATTCTACTTTCACATTTCTGGTGAAAGGTTTTTGTTTGCCAAGTCATTTTAAACCCACCATAACTTTCTTAGTGATATATATCTTAACATAGTGCAAACTGGAATATAAGGAGTTGTCAGACAAACTATACAGGGTTTTACAAACAGTGAGCATGCTGGGATTGCCAAACTGGCTTTTTATGCTAGGAATATCCAGAATGAGTCTACACTGTGATTATGTAAATTGAGTATAGAGGAAATGTATAACATTTTAATGGGTTTATGCTGTAAACTGAATTGTAAAAGTTGCAAGCTGGGCTTGCACAACCGCAGTGTATTGGGGATGACAATCTGGGAGTTTAATTGTATTGCGCAGATCAGAGAGCATACATACTGCAAGTGCACACAATTGGAATATACTGTGTTGTCAATCTAGGAGTATACTGGGGTACTCAAACTAGAAGTATATTGGTATTTTTCAAACCAGTAATTTAGTGGGATTATACTGTGCAAAGTGGGCTTGCCTTCAACTGAGAATGTCTTAATAGAAAGTCGCATTTGGAGTACGAACTTGGAGGGCAAATTTAGTCTAAGATTGTCAAACAGCGATTTTGCTAAATTGGTATATAGCTATTTTGCAAAAATGTGACCATAATTGTATTGTTTTGAGGGGAGCATACAGTATTTGTTATACTGGGAATAAACTGGGTTGGGCTAATTGGGAACATACCGGGGATGTGAACACCAGGAATGTCAAACGGGCAGTATACCCAGATTTTGCAGATTATTCCTTTGCTGCAACTTTAGTAAGTGGGGACATTCTTGAATTATGCAGCAGTAAACGGGTAGTAATGTATCATTAAGTATACTGGGTTTGTCAAAATGTCATGTGATTATTAGGTCTTTATGTCGTGTAAAAACTGAGTATCAGCATACCGAAACTGTGTCAAGAGTGGCTAGACCAGGGTTGTCATACAATAACGTCTGGGATTACTTTTATGGCAGGCATGAAAAGATGGTTGTACAGCCAGCACAATGACTATACCTATGAGAAATATCTGAATTTTAAACTGCAATTAATTCAGAACTATGATGTGTTTGCACTCTTATAGCAGGCACCAGTTTGTTTGCTTCCAAATTGCTCTGCTTTATTCACTACTCACTTTTTCAAGGTATTCTGCTGTTGCACAACATGTTTTGTATTATTGAACCCCTTTTATCAAGCGTTGCAATATAAACAAATCAAAAAATGTATTTAAATGTTATGCTCTTACCAAATTAACTATATTACTCCTCATCCTCACTTATAGTTACAGTTGCGTATCCCTGCCATGGATGATATTTTCACATAACAAATGTGAGTCAACTTTGCTACCTAAAACTAAGCAAGAACCAGTGGTTGTTTCCGACATCACTTCCTGAGTATAAGGGAACTAAGAAAAAATACTAAAATGGCGCCATCTCATGGGCCTGGACAATGGAAAGTGAAAAGGGACTCCTAACAGGATTACTTGATAATCGAAAGTAAAATATTTATAAATAAAGGTTTTACAAGTTTGCAACCTTACCAATAAAAAACCACATCCTGTGTTAAAAGCAATGACAAACTTGCGGAATGCTCACACCCTGCCATACCAAGAGCCGGAAGCGCCCGGCCCAGAGGAGCAATGCAGAGAGGTCAAACCTTGTTGGCCGAACTCCCAGACTCTCCCAAGGAGCGCTGCACACGGAACAGAGGTATGCAGTGGCTCTGGGGAACTGTGGGAGGGGAGGGGAGACATAACGAAACCCTAAGGTGAGATTGAGAGACAAGAGACCCCAAGTCAGGGGTGAGAGAAACAAAACCCCATGGTGGGTTACGAGAAACCAGATCCCAAAGCCGGGTGACAGATATGAAATCCTAAGGTCGGGTGAGAGACCCGAGACCCCCAAGGCGGGGTGACAGAAACTGGCCCAAAATCCCAAGTCGGGGTGACAGTCGGGGTGACAGAAACCCAGCCCCAAGGCATAGTGAAAAGCCCCAAACCCCAAAGCAGGATGAGAGACCCCAAGGCAAGATGAGGGAAACTAGACCCCAAGGCTGGGTGAGGAAAACTAGTCACCAAGGAGGGGTGAAAGGAACCAAAACCCAAAGTGGGGCAAAGACAGAGAATTGCCTAGCAAAATAGAATACCAGGATCTTCCTTGGAAAAGACTACAAGGAGAACAGTCGGAATGGGGGCACATGCCCGACGTTCCCACGTGAGAACAAAGATGTGAGACATAAATTGAACACTACAGACAAGAGAAGGTTGGAGAGCCATTCAGGTTACTGGCTTAGACTGTGCACTGGGGCAGGGAGCATCTATTGATCAAGACACTTCAGGGTGGTGGTCAGAAGACAATCACCTTTCATTTAGCCAAGGGCCAAGTGCACTTTTGTTACCTTTATGTCTTTTTTTTATAGTGATAGGGACAGAACTCAGATAAGCATAGGATTCTGGGCGGAGGACATTCTTGCTTTGTAAAGAACATCCTGATGGGCAACCGTTTATTTTTTCTTTATAGAATAGAGTCAAGAATCCCAGAGTTAGGGACAGCATATGTTTCTTTTTGTGCTCTACAATAAAGAAGAGTTCAGCCACAATACCATCATGTCAGTCTCCTGATTCTGACCCACCACCGTTTATTATACCATCTCTAGAAGTCTTTCATGTTTCTTCTAATTTGGCTGGCAAATTCTGCCACGTGACACGCAATTGCATACAGAACGTAATCTGTAAAACATGTGGCATAATGCTTCAGTGGTATTGGTTGCCCTGTCATTGGGTGTCAATTCATACTTTTCATTGTGGCAACAAGAACTTGTTTGGTGGGCTTCATCGGCCTGTAATGGCCCGAAACCCAAGTTATAAGCCCAACCAAAGTGAGGGCTTTAACACCGGGCACTGGTGCCATTACCTGGCCGGTAAAGCCCACCGAACACGTTATTATTCCCATTAGCACGCCAAGGCAAACCCTTGAGGTGCTAATAACAATTACAAAAAACTTTTTTTAAAACCTTATGCATTGCTTCGTTCGCAGCAGCAGCCGGGGAGAGTCAAGATTGCCATGGAAATGGAAGGCGGGGCACCGCTCTGAGCCCCTCTTGCATTTCCATAGTGTGCACAGGAAGCCAAGTGGTGCGGCCTGGGAGAAGGAGTCCTGTTTAGGGAAGGAGAGGAGTAAGGGGGGTGTTGAGGTGTTGGATATGGGGGTGGGAGGCACGGGGGGAGAACATCTGCACCAGGTGGAGGGTGCGCAAAGCACTCTGGTTGCTCCGAACCCAGGCTTGCTTCATTAGATTCAACGCGGGTTTGAAGCAACTTGATTGGCTGATGCAACCACCAAGGTTGCTAATATGCTGTAGTAACAAGAAAAGAAGGGGAGGGGCATGCAAACCCAAAAATTATTTGCTCAGCCGGGCATATATAATGCCCGCGAGTGATCCTATGATCTGTGGTGTCTCGGGAGGTAAGGAGAAATTAAGTCGCTGAGTCTGTCCTGTCACTTTTCTAGAAAACAATACTGCCTTTTTAAATTTTCTATGGATTTAGACTGATTGCCTGGGCCTGTCTTCAACCAGAAGAGCAACAAGGCATAAAAGGACAGAGAAGGGTTTATCTGTCCCTGCCTATCTAAGGCCCTATCCCTAGTCAGCGCTAGTGTACCGCCCGTCTAATAGTGGATAGAAAAAGAAGAAAACAGATTACTGATATTTTAACCGTTTTTTTTTCTCATTTGATGGTACTTAATTGACTGACGGCCCAGGCTCTGTCCTGTTGGTAAATACTTGTGATATGATCCGGATAATCACCGCAAAGCAAAGACATTGCTTCTTAAAAATGTTAAACTAGGGGAAAAGCTAATTCCCAAACAGTATTGAGGCAACTACTCATTTTATCTTCTCTGTCATTTTATGCCTTGTTGCTCTTCTGGTTGACGACAGGCCCAGGCAATCAGTCTAAATCCATAGACAATTTAGAAAGCCAGTATTGTTTTCTAGGAGTGTGACAGGACAGAATCAGCGACTTCATTTCTCCTTACCTCACAAGACACCACAGATCATATGACCACTCACGAGCATTATATATGCCCAGCTGAGCAAACAATTTTTGTGTTTGCATGTCCCTCTACCTCTTTTCTTGTTACTAAATAGTGCTTGGCCATAACCTGTACAAATCCTTGCTAAGCAACGCATACCCTTTGTGTTTTTTCAGTGCCACTTTATTGTTTCAGCAAGGGCACAGTAGGGATGGGAACAAACATTTATTTGTGTGGTAGATGTGACTGGGTTTGTCTTAGTAGGTGTATCAGATCTTGATAAACGGCTAGTCTCCATTCATTTGTATGACAAGCCATATCGCATCTGTGGAAAACGTGCTTAAGAGTGTGCTGCACTGCTCTGTTGCAGGGTGCAAAGGCTAAATCACAATTTGAATCCTTTGTTTTGGCTCCCTTATGCTTTGGAGTGGATGCTTGTTCTCTGGTGGCTTCAGAGGATTTCCTGTTGACTTACACAAAATGACTGTTGTAATATCCTCCTTGTAACAAAAGATGTTGCAATATCTTCTGTAGTACTTTCATGGATATCGATTGATAATTCACTTGCCCACAACAATTGGGAATAAGGTACAGAGTCAATGTTGTTTTCTTGGGTGTATTGACTCTGCATGAAGCAGGAACTTGTTGTCAGTGGACTATCAGAGCAGTCCAAACACTGGTTTACTCGTGTAGATCCGTCCTTCCAAGTCATTTGTGTTTATGTTCCCTCTGATACTTGCGGGTTCTGGCGCTCTACAAATAAATAAATGTTATTATTATTATAAATAGCTGTCCCCAAGTAGCTGACTTTCTTGGAGCCAATGGGTTATGTAATCTGTATTGTGCTATGAACTGGATTCCGATATCCAAAAAATGATTCTAATGATTCTACACTGGATTACCAAGCTATAAGTAGGTCCTCAATATAACGTGTGTCCATGCTAGCCCTAGGGCTGGGCCATGACCACACTTGGGCCCTCATTACGACCCTGGCGGAGGACCATGGTGCAATTTGCACCATGGTCCATGGCGCTAAGCTGCCAACTCCACCATGGTGGTTGGCGGACTTACCGCCCCATTCCGACCTTGGCGGGGCGGTAAGTCCCCAATCCCCATTTACCCTTCCCCATTCCCATTTTTGCCCCATAGGGTATAATGGGAGTGGGGAAGGCGTTAATTACGCCACCGTAAATTACGGTGGCGTAATTAACAACAAGTCTCGTAGCGCCATGGATTTTTCCGCCTGCAAAAAGCAGGCGTAAAAATCACCATGGCGCTACGGGAACTCGTAGTCTGGCGGAAAGGTACGCCATGCTTTACGCCGGCGTAAACCCCTTTCCGCCAGGGTCGTAATGAGGGCCTTGGTCTGGTCCTTCCAATGCAAGCGTTGGGTGAAATGTTACTGCACCAGGGCTAAAATCACCCATACTTGGTCATTGTGTTGGAGCTACACTCCCCAATGTAGGTTCATTTCAGTGGACGAATCAATCTTAATTTGCTTCATGGAGAAATTGGTGAATGCTGGGCAAAATCTGACTGCTTTGTCAATTTCGCCTGCAGAGCAACATTTGGCCATTCTAGCATTTTCTTAGCCAAAATGTTGACTGAAATTGCAGCCAATTGAGGAGTTGCAAAACAAATCAGCCCCCTAATTGGCTAAAATGTCAGGCCAAACCGTGCCCAAAAATGAAATTTGCGGAAATGTGGCAAACCATGCAAATAATGTACTCCCTTGGTGAAGTAAAATTTAAGGCAAATTTTGCAGATTTCGTTTTGACATGGTAATTTTACCACCCTTTGGTGCAATTACCTAATGTATGCTACCCTAGCACTGGTGTGAAGGCAGGAATGTTTTGGATATCCGAGCAAGCACAACAACCAGATCTGCACTGCTGGTAGAGCCAGTCCTAATACCGCTGCATATGTAGTCATTGTACTGGTACCGCCTCTGCTCCCAATCCTGACTTTGCACCGGTGTGAAAACTAGCCATCTTGGATCACTCCACATGCCCAAAAACCAGTGCAAATCCTGTTACCCCGCAACTTAGCGTGGCTTTGTTGGAAACTGGCAACCATGTCCTAACCAGGCAATTCCTGACCCGTGCCGAAAGGCGTTACTGGGGAGGTCCCAGGGGGGTATAGCCCCGGGTCTTTTGCTTGTAGCCCCGGATAGAAGCTCAGGGACTACTACCAAAAGGCTATAGCGATCCCCGAATCCCGCCAGTCCAGACACTACCGTAGCCCCAGATCTTTTCCAGACCTAGCAACACCCTCTAGTCTTACTACCATCGACTCAACATTCAGATCAATTACCTACATCCCTTCACAGTGATGCATGTCACCTGGTGTCAGATTAATGTACAATTCGCAGAATCCATTCAGCTAAGCGCTGTCTCGGCCACATCCTTCCAGGGTGAATAAATGGTGTGCCATTAAAATGGCTTTGGTAATTAGAGTACCTAGAAGCGTGAATAATCGGGCATTAAGCGATGTAAAACATACCACTCAACCTTTTCAGTTGCCATGGTGGCTGAACAGAGATGAGTGTGCTTTTGGCAGGCTGAGCCGATGACACATGTATGCATAGGTAAAGGTCATGCTGTGTGGGTGACTGACTCGCGGCAGTGCAGCCAAAAGCGTGCGATTTGAGGTATGATAAAATCACGAGTGCAGTGTCATTTTACGGTTCCACATAGTTTGGCTAAATTGTATTCTCTCAAAATGGTATGCATGCTTTCTATACCACCGCCCCAGCACCTAAACGGTTGGTGTGGCCAGGTGTCACGGTATCCCACCACATAGCACAGCTGAAGGGGCTAGTATATGAGTACAGGCACTGGTGGCGTCAGGAGACTTGGCCTCCTACTTTCCATTTAGGAGACTGGATTTGCTAATTGTAGCCAGGAGTAGGCAGAGAGGCACGAGGCGGCCCTGGGGCACGGGCACCTTGGCTCTCCACGGGGAGGAAAGGCTTGCCTTTGAAACTAGACACTTGCGGAAGTGGCGGGCCCCAGCGCGAGCTCCTACACCTCATTAGCGGCGGATGCTCACCTCAAGCCTGCTCCAGCAACCCGCGGGAATCCGGTCCCTGGAGGGCTTAATGATAGATTAATGTGCCGCTAATGAATATCAGGGCAGGGAAGGAACTAGAACGCCAGGTTCCCCGCAGAGGGCACGACTAACAATGAGAACCGCGGGCAATAATGGCATGCAGAACACGAGCAGGAGCCGCCACGTCATACGCATACTTTTCTTCGTATGATAAAGTAAAAGCGCTGTGCTTTCAAAGATCCACTGTCTAAATAGTCTATGGAGCGTAGGGCATGGCATTGGTAGCAGGCAACACGGTTGGTGAGCCACCACACCAACCGACTCTCAGCACAAAACAGCAGGCCCATTTTTTAAGACACTGGCTGACTCCTGGGTGACCTGCTTCGTCTCCGGGCAGGGCCCTATTCAATTAAATGTGCCTCGCGCTCCGGGAGCGGGAGCATTTAACAACAATAGGCGCCTATTGAAAAATGTGGCGTTCCGCATGACTCCATTGGCTGGCTCTGTCTCTGGGTTCAGACCGGGGACTATGATTGGCTACAAACAAACTGAGTGGCCAATTACATGGAGGTGGATATACAGCATAGTGAGCAAATCCCACCCTTTTCCGGCAAAACACAGTGACGTTTGCTTTTTTTCCTCACCATGTGGGCGGGATAAGGAGGCAGAGCCTTATGTGGATGTGTGTGGGCAGAGCGTCAGGTGACTTGGGTCTCTGGGTTTTTTCATTTTGAAATGTAGGCAGATCTGGGCCCCACGCTAGAGACGCCCAGCAAGTGATGTCATTAATAATTAGCAGTTGACCTGCTATGTATGGAACAAGTTACTTACCTGTAACTGTTGTTCTCCAGCATGGGTCTGGCATGGATTCACATGCTCATGAATATTCCCCGTCGTCAGGCTGGGAATCCTCGGTAGAGAAAAAATCAGTTTCAGTTTCGTTTCTGAACTGTCTTTCTACTAGTAACCAATCACTGGTCTCTGGGTCATACTGCCCCCAGCCAACGACTGCCCTCTACCTCAGCCCCTCCTCTGGCAGCCATCTTCAGATTTGGTAGCACGTAAAGTGGCAGTAGGACCAAGAGAAGAGCCGCAGAGGGGTAGAAGGGAGGGTTCGCATGTGAATCCATGCCAGACCCATGCTGGAGAGCAACAGTTACAGGTAAGTAACTTGTTCCTTCTTCAGCATGGGGTCTGGCATGGATTCAAATGCTCATGAATACAAGAATACATAGCAGTACACACATGCACAACCACGGGAGGTGGCAAGGCTCAACATTAAGCATATCAACAACTCAACATTAAGCATCTCTTACCTCCTCACCAGGCCCACCTTCATGCGAACAGGTTGCGCAGCACTGCTTGGCCGACTCTGAACTCCTCCCTGGAATCCCGGTCGACGCAGTAGAATCTCGTGAAGCTGTGCGTAGACCTCCACGTAGCGGCCCTGCAGATGTCCAGCAGGGGCACACCAGACAAGAAAACCATGTTAGCAGCGATCGCTCTGGTTGAATGGGCTCTCGGACGTCCGGGCAACGGTTGGTTTGCCAACCGGTGACAGTGCATGATGCAGCCGGAGAGCCATCTGGAAATGGAAGCCTTCGAAAGGGCCTTCCCTTGGTTCACAGGTCCAAAATTCACAAACAGCTGTGACGTCTTCCGAAGGTCCTTCGTGCGGTCCATGAAGAACTTCAGCGCTCTAACCACATCCAGCGAGTGCAAAGTCCTCTCAGCCAGCGACGAAAGCGACAAAAAGAAAACAGGTAGCACCAAGGGCTTGTTGAGATGGAAGTCTGACGGCACCTTGGGCATGAAGGAGGGGTGCGTCCTCAGCACTACCCTCATCTGATGGAATGTCAGGTACGGCGGTTTACACGAGAGGGTCTGGATCTCTCCCACTCGTCGCGCGGAGGTGCTGGCCACAAGAAACGCCGTCTTCCACAACAAGAACTTCAACGGTGCCGCATGCAGAAGCTCGAATGGCGGCCCCCTGGGTCTGGCCAGCACCACGTTGAGCTCCCACGCCGGGGCCGGGGTCTTCACCGGCGGGAACGATCAGAACAGTCCTTTCATGAATTCCTTCACCAGATGATGGGACCACAGAGATGATCATCCCGGAATTCTGGTGTAGCGGGAGATAGCCGCCAGATGAATCTTGATGGAGGCATGTGCCAGCCCCGTCTTGGCCAGCGATAGCAAGTATGGCAGCACTTGAGGGGCCGTAATCCGTAGAGGGTTAATCTTCTGTGCACGGCACCAGACAGAGAACCTCTTCCATTTGTGACCATAACACCTGAGTGTCGAGGATGCAAGTACCTCCTTGCAGTCCGCCGGGATATCGAACCTTCCAAAATAGTGCTGCAGGAGCCAGGTCTGCAGGTTCAACGATCCTGGGTCGTGATGGAGGATGGCGCCTCCTTCCCTGGCAAGAAGATCTGCGTCCGTCGGAAGTTAGACCGGAGGGGATGCTGACATGTCCAGAAGGTCCAGGAACCAGATCTGCCTCGGCCACACCGGTGCGACGAGGATCATCCTGCACCGGGACTGTCTGAGTTGACTGATGAGACATAGCAGCAATGGCAACAGGGGGAACGCATACAGGAACCGGCCGTCCCAGGGGAATGAGAAGGTATCGCCCATGCTCCCCCGCTGGGGAAACCTACTGGCGAACCTCCGGCACTTGGCGTTTGTCGCTGTCAAGAATAAGTCTATCTGGGGATTACCCCATCGTCGGAATAGGGGATCCACCTGATCCTGCCAAAGTTACCACTTGTGGCACGAGCGTAGCTCCCTGCTGCGCGAGTCGGCGATGGTGTTCTTTATTCCTGCCAGATGGAAGGGTCCCAGGAACATCCTTTGGGCGATGGCCCAGTGCCACAGGTCCTGCGCTTCCTTGGATAGGGCTTGGGATCTGGTGCCCCCTTGCTTCCGGATGTAGAACATCCTGGTGGTGTTGTTGGTGAAGATCCTTACCACCTTGCCCTTGAGGGACGGGAGAAACGACCTGAGGGCCCATAACACATCTCGGAGCTCCAGGACATTGATGTGTAGTGATCTCTCCTCCGGGAGCCAGAGGCCTCTTGCGTGGAGATCGCTGGAGTGCGCACCCCATCCCCCTAGGGAGGCGTCGGTCGTCACCGTTTCCTGATGTGCCAGGGTCTGGAAGCCCATGCCCGCCTCTAGGTGCGTGTGGTCGCCCCACCACCGGATCGCTTGTCGGAAAGTCTCTTTGATCTTGTCTTCAAAGCTGCCCGCCGCTTGCCTCCAACGGGCGTCGAGGAACTCCTGTAGGGGTCGCATCCGCAGCCTGCATAGGCGCACAAGGTAGATGCACGAGGACATCATGCCGAGCAGGGACTTGAAGGACCTCACCCTGGCCACGTCCATGGTCAACAGCCGTTGTACCTTGCCCAAGGTGGCTTTCGTCCTTTCCTCCGACGGTGAAGCCAATCGCACCACTTTGTCGAGCCTGGCTCCCAGGAACAGGGCGACTTGCGACGGTACCAGGTGGGATTTCGCAAAGTTTATCGACAATCCCAAATCCGTGAGAAGTTGGACGGTCTTCGCTGTGTGATCGACGGCGAGTTCTCTTGACCTTGATCGGATGAGCCAATCGACCAGGTAGGGGCAGCCACGCCGCCACTGGTGCTAGGCACTTGGTGAACACCCTGGGCGCCGACTTCAATCCGAAGGGAAGGGCCTTGAACTGATAGTGTCGCCCTTGGACCACAAATCGCAGGAACTTTCGATGTCCCTTTAGGATGGGGATGTGGAAGTAGGCATCTTCCAGGTCCAGCAACGATAGGAGGTCGCCTTCCTCCAGCTGTCCCAGCACATGCTGGATGGTGACCATCCGGAACTTCTGGGACTTGATGTACTTGTTTAGACCACAAAGGTCCAGGATGGGTCGCCAACCGCCGTTCTTCTTTCGGACGAGGAAGTATCGCGAGTACACTCCGGAGCCCCGGAGCCTCTTTGGGATGAGTTCTATGGCTCCCTTTCTTAATATCGCTCGTACCTCCAGAAGCAGTTGTGGGACGTGGTTTTCCTTTCTGGCCATGGGTCGAATGCAGGGACACCTCTTTCGGAATTCCAGGGTGTGCCTGCGGGCCAGGGCATCTAGCACTCAACGGTCGGTGGAGATGGACTCCCACACACTGACGAATTACGCCAGCCGGCCTCCCACTGGGGTGCTTTGGTGGGGGCCCGGCGCCATGGCCGGTTCAGTCCTGTTTCGCCACGGCCTTGCCTCCTTGGCGACGATGACAGGATCCTCCTGTCTTGCCGCGTTCTCTGTAGGCCTCCTGTGATGAGGAGCGGGCCGCTTGGCGGTACGACGAGGAACCGCCGCTGAATCCTATGGAGGCACCTTGTTTGCCTCCGGCGCTCTGAAAGGACGGCCATCGCTGTTGATGACCACCCAAGGCCCGCGCCGTCTCGGTGTCCGCCTTGATGGCCTGCAGTGACTCGTCCACTGTCTTGCCGAACAGGTTTTTCCTGTCGAAGGGCATGTCCAGTACCCTGGTCTGCACGTCCTTATGGAAGTCGGTGGCCTTGAGCCAACCGTGCAGGCGAAGGCAAACGCCGTTGCCCATCTGACGAAAGCCGGTGTCGGCGATGTCTGTGGCCACCGTGATGACGTGGTCCGAAGCCACCTCACCTTCCTGTAGGATCTCCAGGGCCTCAGCCCTCTTGTTGTCCGGGAGGAAGTCTAGCAGGGGAGCGATCTTGAACCACAGCTCCCTGTCGTAGCGTGCCACGATTGCGAGGGCTTTGGCCACTTTGATCGTCGTCGCCGCCAATGAGATGACCTGTCGTCCCATGGCATCCAGCTTCTTCCCCTCGCCGCCCGGTGGGAATATGGAAGTTGATGCCGTCGTCCCCGCCGCTTTATTCTTGGCCGCCGCGGAGACAACCAAATCTGGGGCCAGCTGTGCCCTGAGATACATAGGGGCGGAGTCCGGGACTCGGTACTTCTTCTCGTACCGGTCCCTCCTAGCAGGAGCCGTGGACGGGTTCTTCAGGAGCACCAGCCCCTCATCCCAGATGTCATCCAGTAATGGGATTGAGAGGACAGTCTTCCTCTTGGACTCCCGCCGTTGGTAGAGGAAACCTTCCTTCTTCTGTTCCTCATGGCAGAGCTGGAAGAGCTTAGATGCCCTGGCGATCATGGCATGGAAGGAGCCAATTTCGTCAGGGGGGGAGGCCCGAAGAAGTGGTGAAGGGATGTCCATTCCGTTGTCACCACCGTCGTCGTCCGTCCCTGTCGTTGCCGTCTACGTTCCCGTCTCATCCCTCGGAGGAGGGGATGGGGGTGAAGGCTGGAAGGGGGGAGGTGGATGGACTTGTCTCCGCTTGTTAGGTGGGCTCCCCGACGGACCAGTCCCTGCTGGGTCGACGGTGGTGGGTAAGGGCATCCTTGTCCTTATCTCCGTGCACAGGTTCTGTATCGCCATAAGGATAGCTCCTGAGTTGTCCTGCGGTAAGGGTTCCGGCTGCAACGGGATCGACGGTTGGGGCGCGGGGTCCTCTGCGGTCCTATCTTCCTCGTCAGCCCCTTCGTTGCTCTCCTCATCAGCCTTATCGGGATCCTTCCCGTGGGCCCTAGATACCTCAAACTTCTTGTCCAGGATCCTTTGGATGCTCGCCAACTCATCCTCAGAGGTGGTATCCGTGTCCGTTAAGGCTATCGGGCCCCCCTCTTTTTCCTGCTGGGGTTTCATAGGGGTCTTCTCGATAGGCAGAAAAGATGATTCCCTCCGGGGTGGCAGGGAAACTCTAGCACCTGAAGTCGTCTCCACTGGGGAAGCCTGCGTAGGTTTTGACCGGGGCCGCCACGACTCCCTCAATCGAGGCCTTAGCTGGGTGAATCAGGGCCTTCACGATCTTGGGCGTGCCTGAGGCCTTCACCTTGGGGGGCTGAACAGGGCTTCTCTCGAAGCTTACCCGGGTTCTCCGATTTCCTCTTCCCCGAGCCAGAGCGTTGGCTCGTGGTTGATGGCGTTGGTGATAATGTGCCCTGCATGGCAGCCGAGGAGCCCGACCGATCGGCGCTCCCGGTGCCCGCGGACTTGCGGTGCTTAGCCTTTTGTTGGGCTCCCGTCGCTGGAGCGCCCTCAAAGGTCTTAGAAGACCGTTCGGATTTCTTCCTCTTCTCACCCGTTGCTGGGCTCTTCCCCTCCAGCCAGCTGTTGAGTCGAATACGACGATCCTTCATCGTCCGTTCGGACATTTTCTTACAAAAGGCACAGTCCTTCTCCACGTGCGATTTGTCATTGTGAAGGCAGTAGAGGCACCGAGAGTGCTCATCCTCCTTATAGACGTTCTGAAGCCCGCATCCAGGGCAGCTCCTGAACAGCTTGGCTCCAACAGGTTCATGCTTCCCTTATCCTGGGCCATGTCCACGGGGGTAGGCCTCAAAGATCTTCTGGAATCCTCCGAGAAGTGGAAACTTCGAAAAAATGCCCTTGAGGGGCATAGAAAATTCCGAGAATGGATCCCCGTTGATCGGAAGTGAAAACGGTGGGGCTTGAGGCTCGATTGACCGAAAATACAAGAGTAAACTCTTCGAAAAAATGCAAAACGCAGTAAAAGCTCGAGAGCTACAGCACGAGGACTCCCAACACTTGAACGTGCGGTAAAAATATGAAGATGGCTGCCAGAGGAGGGGCTTAGGTAGAGGGCAGTCATTGGCTGGGGGCAGTATCACCCAGAGACCAGTGATTGGTTACTAGTAGAAAGACAGTTCAGAAACGAAACTGAAACTGATTTTTCTTTACCGAGGATTCCCAGCCTGACGACGGGGAATATTCATGAGCATGTGAATCCATGCCAGACCCCATGCTGGAGAAGCCACTTTCGCTGCTGTGTTAACACCTAGACGTTTGTGATTGCGGGAGATGTATTTTAAGACACAATAGGGAGTACATTGCTGGTTCGGAAGACATTTTACCAGCTCTAAATGTCGACCCTCAGTGAGTCGAACCGAAACTGATAAAGGACTGCACAGTGGGTTTCAATCTTAATGCTGTGATCTTATATTAAATATTTTAGGCGGAACATGCTCTAAGGCCAAAGTGATCTGCTCACCTGTGAAGCACCTACACATCAGGTCCAGTGACCAGAACAGAGCTACAGCTCAGCCTACATTAGTAAAAGACAAACCCGGAGAAGGACACCACGCGACGCCATGCCCCCTTTCTCGAAGACCCTGCCCACTTGAGTTAAATACTTTATTTCCGCCCGCACCTCCAAATGATTGGCCACTAACAGCCTAAATCTAAGATGGGAGCAAGCTACAACCATCAAATAATAATAAGGCAGTCGAAGCGGCATCTTGTCAAATAAAAAGGGCATATACAAAAAGAAAAACGATTGCCAATCCTTACCACTAAGTTACAAAATAGTGTGGGATAATGTTCACCAGAAAAGAAAGAAATGTTCAAGAAACAATAAGTCAGGATGGTACAGCTGGGGTCTCCCTTCCCTATGTTTTTAGCATGGGACAAGGAGGTACTCCTGAGCATAACACACACCTGGGCATCTCCTGCATGAGGTTACAGTTCTTTTCAGCGATATCAGGACCTTCTGTGGCCAAGTCTCTTTCATACAAAGTCTATCGCCTCCACCCTGGAACGCCCTCAACCAGGCTCCAATCCTTTAGACAATGTTAGCCTCCCTCTGTCGGGTTCACTACAGTGTTTCGCTCTTTATATTTTCACCTGTAATGTCCATGAGTCTCTATGTCTTTTTAAACAATCATTCACTGTGGACATCCCTCAGCCTGGTTCACTCTTGTCAACACAATGGTCACGGGGTTACTATGCTTCACCCGATTTGTAGGCATTCCTCAGCCAGGTTCACAACTGCCAGATACACCATTCACTTTTCTTTATCACAATGCAGGTTTAATTTCCCTTAGCTTTGCTTTTGGCAACGTGTCAAAGACTTTCGATTGTACAAGGGGTTTTACTCGACCCTTGTACGACCACTTACGTTGGGCTCTCCTATGGCCTCTTGCTACTTGTAGTTTCAAAAAAAGGGGACCAGCCAGTCTTTCGAATCAGTACCCAAGTGGCACCGGACCACTCTGCAGCTGGTCTTCCCCTGGGCTTTCTTAAAAATTCAGTAACACACAAATTCTTTGTTGACACGTTCCTTCAAATCATATCATGTGCCGTTTGCAACCTTCGCTCAACACAGTAAGGTTTACTATCGGTCCTCCCTCCGACTCACTGGCTGTGCTGAACTACTTAGCGTTTCTTATCTCTGGAGTCAAGGACTGTATCACGGTAGCAAGCGTGTCTCCCACCCTTGGTAATCAGTACGGGAGGGCCCTGTGCACCGTTGACATCTATTACAGCACACGCCAGCTGTAGTTCACGTTCTTATGATTCCTTTCACGGAGGCTTCGCGGGTCTGGGTGAAAAAGGGCAAGGGCACTTCCCTCCTTGTTGTCCTTTCAGGTCTCCCCGCTTATCTCCTCCGTTTGAACTGCCGTCCTGGAATAGGTGCTTCTTCGGGCATTTGGCCTTGCTCAAAGGGTGCTCTCGTGCTCTGCCTTTTATCCTTGTGGGGAAGGGAAAGGGCCGTCAGGTGTGTGTAGTTATTGTCAATTGCCTGGCTCTGCCTGACCCTTGTGTTGGGACATGTCAGGTAAACGGTTCTGGTGTCCGTTGTCTTTCACGGTGTGAGAAAGTGTTTGTGTCAGAAAAGTGGTGGAGGGGTAGAGCTTCTAAATATCCTACGGAGTAGGATGGGGAAAGGCTGTTATAAGGAAGGGGGTACCGGGTCCACCCCAGTCAGTGTCCCACTTCGCTCTTCGAATACCCCCCCCATCCAGGTGATCCTTCCCCCACTGATCCACCACCAGGAACTGGATCCAATAGCGATGGCTGTGTCCTGGCTACCTGGATGACAGATCTACAGGGACTAGCGGGTGAGACAACTTCAGGTTTCTTACACCACCTTGCCCAAGTCCAACCAGATCTTTGGGTCATGCAGCATCCAGAAAGGCAACCTAACCTTGTTCACATTCTCCACCTTACGGAACACCTCTACTCCCCAGTCGTTTCACCAGCCTGTCGGCATGGAACCCATAAGTACCCCCTTTTCTCTCCCAACTTCCACTTTTATAGGCATGAAACCAATTAACCAGTAGACACTTCTTCACGGGGTGCCACATACTGAGGGATTTACATTTCAATCAATATTTAGCACGCAGTTCCTTCCTTCTCAAATCCAATGGCAACATCCCTGTCAGCACTTGCACCGCTTCAGTAGGTGACGACCTAACCACCCTGTCACAATCCTCAATGCCCTTTCCTGTATACCGTCCAATATACCAAGCTGAGTCTGACTGTAACTACCCTGCAGTTGAACCCCAAACTCCAACACACTCCTGACCATTCCTACATAACATTCTCATACTCCTCTGTCCTCCACCCCACTCACGACCCAATACTGCCCTCAACAAATTAAGCCACCCTTTATACTTCGTCACCGTCCTCTCCACTTGTAACTTCCAAGACAGCCGCTCATCCAAAAGTACACCAAGATGCTGAAATTCCGACACCTGTGCCTACCCAAACCCCCTCAAAACTTGAGATCTAAACTGACACAGGCACTTCTCCTGTTAAACAACATACACACTGTTTTGGAGGAGGACAACGTAAAACCCCATTTCTGATACCAGGCTTCTAAAACATCCAAAGTCTTCTGCAATCTCCCTTGAATCACTCCGTCAAACTTACCTCTCACACAAATCACCCCATTATCCGTATGGAATCCAACCTTACAGCCACTCTCCTGAACCCTCTCTATAAGGCCATCCATCGCCACATTAAATAGGATAGCGCTGACTACACTGTCCTAAGGCGTCCCATTCCCCATCAGAAACTCCAGGGATAACGCTTCCCTAACTCGCAGTCGAAGCACCTAATTCTCTGGAAATCCTTAACCCAAGCAAACAGTTACCACTGAACACCTTTCGCCCGCAAGGCATAGAGCAACCCACCAAACCATATCGTATGCCTTCTCCATATCTAGAAAAACCGCACCCACCATGTCCCGGCAGGGCAAGGCCTCCTCAAAATCTAAGCAACCACAGTGTCCATTACCAACCTACATTTACCAAACCTACGCTGAAACATACTCAGCTGATGCTCCGACTCCAAAAAGTGCACTAAGAGAACAGACACCATTTTCTCCATTACCTTACACAAAACTGATGTCAATGCAATTGGCTGATAGGACCCACAAGAGCCAGCCATCTTCCCCCGTTTCAGTATCGGCAGGATGATAGCCCTCTTCCACCCACTGGACAATGTATCGTTATCCCACACCATATGGGTCAGCCGCAACAACACCATCAAAAAGACATCTGGAAAATGCTTTAAATAAACATAACGCACCCCATCCTCACCCGTACTAGAATCCCTACACCCCCCTCAAAGTGACCTGCAACTCACTCATAGTAAAGGACATATGCATACAGGGCGTCAACCTTCCGCATGGTTAACACGCACTGATTAGTAGACATAAAATCTGAAATTGCCCATCTAGTTTGCAGGGAATAATTATTTGTACTGTGTACACCTGCAAAATGCACATCTAATGTCTCTTCATTACTACCATCCTCCACCAAGCCATATCCCATAACAGCAATAATCGGATTCAGAGATCCATCTCTCGCCTGAGCTGTCATGCGCCGAAATCTCGCCCATACCCGTGACATACAAGTGTCGCCAGAAATAGTACCACAATAAGTCCTCCAATACTCCCTCTTATGAAACCGAATCACCATCTGCACTAGCGCCCTGCCCTTTTTATACGTCATGGCCTTCCACAGTTTTCTCTTCCTGTCCCGAACAGCCAATGTACAGTCCGATGACCACCACAGTCCCTCAGGTTTCCTAAAGAGTTTACCCCGAACTAAAGCCAGTTCTGCCCCAACCCTCCGGAAGATACCTACCAGTGCCAAATCCAACTCATCCACAGTAGCCGGAAACTTTAACCGCTGGGTGCCACCCACTTCTAGACCACCCATCAACCTACTGTCTCCCTCCCCAAACTTCACCCAATCCATAACACGTATGTTTCATCCCTGCGGGGAAGTACTCGTCGACTTCACCACCCTAACATTAACCTCCAGAAATATAGACACACGGTCACTTCCCATCGCCCCAGCCATCCTCAACTTCCACACATACTTAGAGACCAAAGAAGCCGACACCCAGGTCAAGTCAAGACAAGACCCCATAGTCGTATGAATATTAGTCCTCATGGGTTCTGGTGAGTTCAGTAATACAAGCCTGCAGTCATCAGCCAACACCTCAAGTTTAGCCCCATTCAAATCAGTCACAGGACTGTTCCAAAGCGTATTGTGACAATTGAAGTCATCATAGAAAACATACCTGTCTCCATGCCCCAAGGCTTGCTGCATTGCCCCTACATCCAGCAGCCTACATGTGTTATAAAAGTTCAATACAACCAACATACCATCACCCACAAACAACCTCACACCAATCATCTCCAACTCCCCATCAAACTCAAGAACAGAACAATGTATATCATTATTTACCAAAATGCCGACCCGCGCTATAGCTACCGCTCTAGCTACATCGCATACCTTTGAAAGCGGAAGTTAAAACTGTCTCTCAACCAAGTCTCCTGCACACACACAATATTGACATTATCCTACCTCAACAACTCCTTCAGCTCCTGCCCATTTGCCAATAGACTCCTGGCATTCCATTGCCACAATCTCAAACCCCTGACCTCTCACGGGAGACGTCATCACCACGCATCAGCCTATGGACATCCCTATCAGTGATATTTCCAAACTTCAAATCCATTTTTGCAGCCCTCGCCACCGCCTGCAATCTGTCAGATTTTGATTGACACTCAGCCGTCATATTGATAGTCGGAGTAATAAAGCACAGCAAATCATCCATTTTGATAGTGACATCCACACTAATGACCCAACCATCCCCCAAAGTCAGTCTCTTCCCCACCTCCACCTGCTTCACCAATCTGCAGGACTACCCGTCACGTCCACCCGCTGTTCTTGCACCCTCTTAACTGCAGCAGCATAGCCGATGTTATGGCTCACCTTGGTATTCACAACCTTCCAGGCCTCCACTTGTGTAGCACAACCCCTAAAGAAAGCTATGTGATCACCACCACAGTTACAGCACTTCAGCACACTCATAGAAGTACAGTCTTTGATGTCATGGGTACCACCACATTCACCACACCTCCTTTCCTTCCTACAAGATAGCGCAACATGTCCATACTTTTGACATTTATAACACCGAAGGGGGACCGGAACATAAGTCTTCACCCTAAAGTGCTGAAACCGCAAATACACATACTGAGGCACTTTGCTTTCCCTAAACCGAATAGCTTCAGTCGTAGAAGTAATGCCCCATCAGGGTCTTTCCTACCCAACCTCCACACCTCCAAAACCCCCAAATCCTGCAAGTAACTCACAATATCCGTATAGTGTACACAGAGAGGCACCTCATACATCACACCCTTACATGCATCACCACCCTGTTCCGACACAGAAACAGGGACAACCCAAGTCCAGAGCTTTATTCCTGCTTTCCTCACCCACACCTTAAACCAACAGTCTCCTCCCACTTGATCACCTGGACAGAATGCACTGCACCAATCCCTCTGTGGACCCACTCCGAAAACAACAAAAGGGCTAACTCCACCAAGAGCCTGATCCGGCTTTGCCGACTTTATAACCACCTGTCAGCCTAACTCTAGCTCCATGGGCTCCACCCCAGACTCACACCCACCAACGCAGTGCTGCCCACCACCAGAACCCCTACTGTCCTCAACCCTTCTATCCACTGGGGACCTATTACGGATCAGCGTCTCACATGCATCAACATGCAACCTCCCTCCTTCCCCCACCACCATCATCCCCTGCTATAACCTCTGCCAAAGTCTGGCGACCACCACCCTCACCCAACTTCCCTTTTCCATCATCACCCTTGTATCCTTTTTCCCCACACCCCCCACCCCCACCTCCAGTCCTAAGTGCCCTCTTGTCGGGCACACCACCACCAACCACTGCAGTACAGAGTTTACCCTGGCTGCTCGGAGCATCACCCCTCCAAGGAGCAGGCCCGACGCCTTCAGTCGCTCCTTCCCACGTACTGCTGCCCATAGCAGCCTTTTTTAAAACATCCCCCTTCACACTCATGTGATGCACCGAAAAACAACTGGCAGCCCACAGCGTCGCTGTCGCACACACATGGCCCCCAACCTCTGGCACGTCTAAAAGAGCCCCCCCCACCACCACAGCAGCAGATACACTAAACAAACACCTCAGGGAGCTTACTGTGCCACCTCAGCTGCAAAAAACTCCCAATCCTTCCTCCTGTGTCTGGCACCGTTCTCCTGTTCTGCCCCGGTAGCATCTGTCGCAGACGCCTTGCAACGAACGAGGAGTAGCCTCCGCTCAACCCAAGCCATTCTTCACGTAACTCAGAGCAGGTTACAGTTACTTCAGAATCTTCCCTGTGCCGCCTCTGCCTCTCAGTGCCGCCATCTTCCAACAGTAGTAGTAACGACCCATGTGTTGCTGTCACGTGACATACAGGATATGCACAATTGATGAATGTCGCTGTGGTGCCAGTGCAAGACGTGAGACTAATGCACTACATTTTAAAAGCGTTAGATTGTTGATCAGGTGATACTGAGAACGTGATGATGACATGCACAGATGAGTGTGCTGTGCAAGCCAATCAAGCAGGAGGCAGTGTGACATTACATGGCTGCCATGTTGGATTTTTCAAACAGAAGAAATGAAAAAAAATCAAAATGAAATTAACGAACGGGAAAAAAATCACAAGACAAATATATAAAAATAAAGAATAAAGATTACTGTGAAATACAGTGGGTTGTTCATGGAGCACTAACATTGCTGATGCTTTGATATAATCGAGACCAGAGTGGTGTGTTGTTCATGCTAGCCCCAGTTAAACCACACTAACGTGAAAGATAACCTATGTAAAAATGTGGCCGCGGACCGTGGTCAAAAGTGTTTAGGACAAATGCCAACTATATGCAACCAATGCGGTTGCAAGATTGCTCTATAGGTGACATGTAAAAGCAAGAACCTTCTAACATTGTTGCATTTTTCCAGTTTAACAGAACGGTGTACAACTAGACACGCATTGCAGTTTACACAAAAGAGTTCTTCGTTCATGCCATGTGGTGTCAGAGAGCTCAGACGGTCCACCGAAAATGCTTCACATTGGGCTCTTTTTCTGTCTATCTCCTTTGAGCTCCTTCTTATTCAATACTTTTAAAATTTGAAGTGAAATTTCATTTGTTAGATGGAGTGTCCTCGTTCCTGTTTTTGGTGCACACACATGACCTGTGCTCATTCCAGTGAATTCTTGCTTTACATGAGGTTTATCCAACATAATAGATGCCACGTGGACATCAAATGCAATATACCACATTCTCCAAAGAACAAGTTACAAAGTCTCTCAGCTTGATACGTTCCCCTGTGTTCGGATGAAACACAAACGGTCCTTTGATGACACTATTTGAGTTCGTACAACTCAAACATGGATATATCCCCTTCTTTCTGCTCAAACTGTTTGTCTATGTACTGCCACTAGTATTCACTAAAAGATCTCTTAGATTTTGACTTTTTTTATTGACAAACACAAGAGGACGATAAAATAACATTCTTGTCCTAGGATCATTCGTGAGTATATCACAATGTTTATTAATACTCTTCTTGATGGTGGAACTCCGTAAAGAGTATTGGGCAATGAAAAAAGATCGGGACTGGTTCTTTTTTCTTTACCTTGCAGTAATCCTGCTCTAGTTTTGGAGGATACCTTTTCTAATGAGGACATCAGTCCTTCCACGGGATAACCTCTACCTCTGAATTTGATACATTATTTTTCGAATTCGTCTTGACAAAGGTCTGGTTCACTCACAGTGTGTTTGACCCATAGAAACTGGCCATACAGAAGATTTTTCAAAGCATTAGATGGATGGTAGCTGAGCTGGTGTAATAGATTGTTGTGATCAGTTTCTTTAACATGAAGGGTTGTAGAAATGGTGTCCTCTTTAGAGAATACATGTACATATAAAAAGTATAGGTTGGGTATGCCGATCTGAGCAATGAATAGTATACGTGAGTCAATTTCATTGATGAAATCTAATACATTTAGTAAGGTGTCCCTGGGCCAATGTCAGACGATAAAAATGTTATCAATCTAATGGACCTATGTTTTCGGGTACTTGAGACACACCGGATGGTTGATAATATGTATCAACTCATAAAGCAGTTTGAACAGAGTGGGGCCATGGTGGCCCCCATGGCTGTGCCAAATGTCTGCAGGAAATACTGATCTTTGTATTTGAAATATGACTTTTTTGAGATAAAACAAGGCAACATAACTCCAAACTCTTTCGGGGCGCCTACGGCATATGTCTGCAAAAGGAACTATTAGACGGCTTCTTGGCCCATGTCATGAGGTATACTTGTGTATAAACTGGCAACACCTATGGTGAGTAAGATGTCGTCATGTGTAAACGGAATGGTTTGAAAAAGTAACAGAAAATGTGTCATGTCCTTGACGTTAGTGGGAGCGCGTTGTTCGAGCGGCTGCAAAAAATATTCAATGCATGTCCCTAAGGGCTGTAGGATTCCACCTGTAGCAGCGACAATTGATCTTCTAGGATAATTAGATAAACTGTTGCTTATCTTGGGGAGCAGATAAAAGGTCAGTGTTTGAGGATGTTGCACTGTCAAATAGGCTTTGGTTCTTTTGGAAATCCAATCCATGTCAAGAGCAGTGCTGAGAATTTGCTCTATATTTTGGAGGGTAGTGTTTGCCTGTATAGGCCAGGATCAGTGGATTGCCCAGACAAAGAGCTTATTTAGAATCAACTTAAATGTTTTATGTTTTTGAGGCCTATTGTTTTGTGCAAAAAAACTCCACTTTTTGATGTCACTGTAGCCTAGATGTTTCCGTATCCAGGTATAAAAGTTGGTATTAGATCTTATTTGTATGTATAACGCTTCATGTCTGACTCCTCCTTATAAACTCTGTAAAATAGGTGTTATTACTACCAGATGTAATGGTTCTTAATTTAACAAACTCAGAAGGATAAAGGGCTGATTCAACCTTGCTGAAATATGAACTTGGATGTGCAGGCTAGCACATGAAAGAGCTAATCCTTTAACTCATCAAGCTATCCAGTTAAGAAACAATTATGCTATGTATGCAGTTAAAGGAAACCTATATTAGGATACAGTGAGAAAGACATGGTATCAAGAGAGACACAGACTCAAAGATAATTATTATAACAGTTCGAAAATCTTTATTTATAAGCTTTGTTGGGTTGGGGGAATGCTTAACTGGTCCTAACTCTAAAGGGGTGGTTCCCTCAACTGATGCTTGTAAGAGCCAACAATGTACATCAGTCCAAAACCAAAGTGTGTCTGTGTCTAAACCTAGGCTTGCCCTCACTCTTAGGCAAAATGTCTTCAGGGACCTTCTTAAAGAAAAAATGGTGGTTAAAAAGGAAATGTGAATCAGAGCTGGTTCAAAAATAGTCAAACTCAAAAGGGTTGCCCTTGAACCTTCCACGTAGGGTTCTTGCCATAAGTCAATAGAGTGCACAATGTTTCTGGGTCTCTCAGGGTTCCCTTCCCCAAGCATAGGCACCTCTGGTTTCATACAAAAGTTCACGTTGTCAAGATGCACCATTTTAACACACAGTTCTTTCCATGGGGTAGTGTCAGAGACTTTTGAAAACGAAAGGCTTTGGCTGCTTCCCTGCGCGACCACTCTTACTCCTGACCCCTCTCTGTCTCTTTTTTTCTCCTTTTGGGCACCTTTCTCTCTTGTGCTCCTTTCCACTCAGGCTTTGTTTTACTTTTACCTTTCTTTGTTTCTTTCTTTGGTGCAAACCTGCACCTTTCGCACTTCTTTGCTAGGCCTCTTGCACAATCTTCTTGACTTTATCGTGCCCCTGGTGCATGCTATTCTTTGTTCGTGCACCCTTGCACCTTCCTTTCTTTGTCTCGTGCCTCTTGCATTTTCTCTTTTCAACCTGTGGGCCTTTCATACCCTCTTGCCCTTCTTTTGGGTCGCTTGCACCCTTTTTGTTACTTTCTCTCACTCTGTAATTCACTTTCTTAATCTGTCGGGTCGCTCAAACCCTCACTTTGCTTTCTCTTTACTTGTTTTCTATCTTTCACTTATTTTCAACCTGTCCGGTCGCTTGCACCTCCTCTTCCTGCTTTGGGTTGCTTGCATCCTCACTTCACTGTCTTTCGCTACGTGCCCCTCGTGCCCCTCTGCTTTTTCCTTGCTTTCCTTTCCTTTTCGTTTTACTTTCTGCTTTCAAGCTGCCGCTCCTGCTCCAGCCATCGTCACACGTATGGTTTCCTATCATTCGCCTAGCTTGACTCACCCAGACAGCACAGCGCCGGCAAGCAGCTCCCCGGGATACAGGGCATAAGTTCAGGGTCTTACCACCTGCACTTCAGACACCCCTGGGACCGCCACATGTCACAGGGGAACAAGCACTGGCCTGGACACGGCCAATAAGCAGCATCTCGCCTTCCTCTGACTTCAAGGAGACCCGGCTCCTTCTCCCCACTGCGAGCACTCTAGTACACCGGGCCAGCATCTCAGCGTCCCGTTCTCCTCCAGTCTTCCCACGCTTCCAGTGCTGCTGTCTTCACATTCCAACCAGCAATCCCAGCTCATTCTTACTTCTTGGTAGAATCACACCTTTTATACCTGAAGTAAATGTCACGTGGACTCAGGTGTAAATGGTTTGCGTCGATTGCCTGACAATGCCTGACTATCAGTTGGACAGTCTACTGGTGTTATATGGTAGGCCTCACTGTGTATCCCTATGGTGCTTCTATGGGTAATCCTCATTGCTCCCGATCACCTCTTCCTTGTCCTAGTACTTGCAGGAAATGGGGAGGGGGATGCAACAAAAGATAGGGATTTATGTCCATCGACGACCTGATTATAAGGCGATTAGCAAAAGAGTGGAATCATCCCCATGCCCTGTTCTATGTAATACAGGTGATTCCCTTTGTGTCAGATTACTCCCTACCCCAAAAACCCTGACATGAGAGTACTGGTCTTCATAGTACTTCTTATGATCTAAACTAGGGGAAGACAAAGAAGTGTTGGGATTGGAGTTATATCTTTGTCTTATCTTGTCCTCCTCCTTGCCGGGTGTTGTTACAGGGTGACATGTTTGTCTCTCTCGGGTTAGGGACCATGAGACCTGCATATTCCACGTTGGGACTTCTTCCTCACCTACCATGTTGTTGGGATACTGCTTCTTAGCTGGGGTATTCCCCTTAGTGCAACCCTGGTCTCCCCTATCCAGGTGACCACCCCCTCGCTTGTCCATCCCCAAGGTTGGGATCCAAATGTGACGGCCTGCCCCTGGCCACCTGAATAGAGGATTCTCAGGGTCCACATGGGAGAATACCCCAAGGCTTTTCACAATACCTAACTTCAACTGTCCTTTCCAGTCCTTTTTAAAAGAAAAACAACACTTCTATAACTATGTTGTACTAGTGGGCCATGACAGTGTCCTCCTGCTTCTAAGCACTGTAATAATTTAGCATTAAGTATCTGTTGCAAGGGCTGGAACAGGTGTTAACGGTCTGGGCCTTAGTTTAAGACCCCAGCAAAGATGGGATGGGTGCTTAATGCTATTAGCACTCGTTCCACAGGTTGGAACGGGGTTAATTTACACTATTTTCTTTTTGTGAACTGGTCGTCTCGCAGCGTCCTGTTCACAGAAAGAAAATACTGTATCAAGATGGCCACCATGGATTTGGAAGGCGGGGCTCCGTACAGAGCCCCTCTTCCATTTACATAGTGGCCTCAAGGAGCAGCAGCAGCTGCAGGGCAGGCACTTGCCGGCGTCGCAATGAGATTTTTTTTTTATTTTTTAAAAAGGGTATGGGCGGTGGGGGGAGATGGCGGGCAGCAGAACCGGCCATCAGGTGCCTTGGAACGCAGGCTAGATCAGCAGTTTCAGCCCACGTTCTTAGCTTCCTGATTGGCTGGCTCCCCCTGCAGGGTGCTAATAAGTGTTATATTATTAAGAAATGTAACCCCTCGAGCCAATGGATTACCATATGCTGTGGTGTGCACACTGAAGGAGAAAAAGCTAGTAAAATAGCTAAGCCGTGCTCACTCTTGGAATCTATGCATGATCTGCAAGTTACGTGTTTGAATCCTATGCGAATTGGGTGTGGAGGGATGAATGGACTATGGTGAGAAGCATACTTGTACATGGTGCGAGTGCCCCACCCACCCCCAATTATAACTTCTGTCCCATCACTCTTCTGCCAATCAATCCCTCTGTTGGCCATTAGACCCATATGGAATACCTACAAAAATAACCCCCCACCCCCTGTAAAGGGGATATGGCAGTTGGGGGTCGGGAGGTTCACAGACAGGAATAAACCCAGAGATCATGAAGGAAGCAGGCGTTCAGGTCGTTCAAGCAAGCTGCAGTGAGTACAGGTGGCAGCGAGGTGATCTCTGTGTACATAACAGTGGAGAAAAGCATACAATCGGAGCAATAGTCAGGCTCCTTTTGAAGCCAGCCTGCACCCCGCTGGAGGGTGATGAGAGGCGTTAAGGCAGCAGGAGTGGACAGTATCCTGATGGCATCAGCTATTTAACAGCCAGGTTTATTTATTTATTTCATTTTATTTAATGGTTTTTTTTATAACGTACTTAATACCAAAGTTCATTTTCTAAGTGCGGATCTGGGATTCGAACCTCTGTTGCTCTGCGGTCTTGCTTCCAAGACCAGCATGTTACCCATGTGTTATCCTCTGTTCACTTTGAATGTATCTGAAATAAATTGCAGCTTCTTTCAGAGGTAAGTGTTAAGGAATGTATTCGGCCGGCAAAGGGGTAATAATCGTGCCCACTGTGAGGGGCCCCCCCGCAGGGAGAAAGGCCTGGGGCAGTTTGTCTTCCCCCCACCCTTCCCTTCTGGATGGCCTTGGCCAGCATAACACTGTGGTCGCGGAGTACAAAAAAAGTAGTGGACCTATGGCCCACCTACAAATCCTCGCCTCCCCTGCTCAGCAGCTCACAGGGCGGGAGATTGACTTCATACAGTGTCCTTGCTTGGCAGACTTCAGCGCTGTATCCAGGTTACTTCTGGAAGAGGTCATGGATTTCCTTACACCCACAGATAGGAAGCCAGTTCAGAGCAGAAGCCTGACATGGACGTCTCTAGGGGGAGCACCTGTACGTTAACTCCTGCCTAATGAACGTCTCTGCAGGCATTCTTCTTCCCACACACCACGTGTCTCTGCCCTTTTCTTGTGGGTGGGCTGGGGAGGTTGGCAGTAGGGGATGGATGGAGCAGGATATACAGTTTGGGGAGTTGTGACAATATTGGATATTTGTTGGAGACTGGTCTGGGTTGCCACGGCTAGGCTATTGTGAAACTGGAGTTCTTCGAGCTGGGAAATTCATCTTCCAGCGTGGGCAGACATAGTCTCACTATGAGCCCAGTGTGTGCCGCTCAGGGATGGGATTCACACTATGTCTCAAGCAGGAGAGTGAGACAAATGGAAGACTGGCTGTGCCGGCAAGAGAGCTAGGACATCAATGCTCTACCTCCAAGTCACAGGCTCAAATCCCTAACGGGGCATAATGGTGAGCTTCAAGAAAACAACATTGTCCTTAGTATCCGGAACGGAACTCATGGCAGATTCTCAAAAAAGTAGAGCAACATCGTAGCCTTTAGTTTTCTACCAAATTCGATCTCTGCAATCAAGGATCATTCCCACTGTCCGGGGGAGTGCGGGAGTAGAGAACATTTCAGCCAAGAGCCAAGTCACCCTCAGAGCATGATGAAATCAGGTTCATATCCAGCCACGCTATTAACCACTGGGCATCATTTCCTTGCATTATTAAAAACTCCTGTTGTATTTATTGACTCAATATTCATGTATATAAGAGGAAGAATGGAGCAGTGGCAGTCAGTCCCTGTGTAGAGTGCCTTCGCAACAAACAAAAAAAGCAGCGTAGAATTGAGAGAGAACTGTGCCGGTGACGGAGAAAAGACGTATATTTAGGACTTAAGATTCAGAACAAGAAAGTAATGAACATATATACACATTATTATACCAGCAAATTTGCCATTATCTGGAAAGGTAGATTGGGGTCAGTTGTTGGGTGAAAATCACAACCATTCATGCTCGCAAGCCACGGTGAGGCACTTCTAAATTCATGGCCGAATCCAAGGACAAAGGCTTGCACACACAACCCCCCCCCTCCCGTACTGCATACCTTGGTTTTTTCAGGGTGATTTGTCTGTGCCGACGCACTAGTATTATCAGCCGGTAACCCTCCTTGCGGCTTTTGGGCCAATGATGAACTGGAGTTGTCCCCCGAGTCAAGTGTGGCGAGTAGCGTCTGAGAGCAGCTGCAACTGGATTCCTTCGCTCGGCGGCCGGATACCAGGTAGGTCTTTAAACCTGAAAGGGAGAATGAAAACAAACATTATGTTAAAGAACCCTCCATAGTGATTGTTCTAGAACCCTTTACGAACATTGCGGGAAACGCTTCCAGGGGAAGAAGGTGCGCTTTTCTACACATTTTATTCATATTTGCAACACGTTTCTCCTCTGGAAAAACAAAGCTTTGGGACCTGCAGTCATGTGAGCCGGAGTGAGAGAAATACAGGTGGTAATATGGGAGGACAGGTGCCAATGCACAACCCAATCACAGAATAGAGTGCTAGACTAGGGGGGACTACTACCTGTGGCTCTCCAGATGTTTTGGTCTACAACTCCAAAACAGCCCTATCTTGCATAATCAATGTTGAGGGATTTGGGAGGATTAGGCGAACATATTGGGAGAGCCACAGGTTGCAGACCCCAACCGTAAACACTAGCATGTTAAATCACTGCATTCATGCCCACGCCTATTATCACAAGGCCTGTACCAACCAATGCCAGAGTAATCGTGACTTGATTGTCACTAGGATTTCCTTAGGAAAAATGTCACCCCTCCTCCACCCCACCCCCCCCCCGACACGTGCATGGGCCCAGTGGCATTTAAATAGCTCAAGGACATCCGCTGTGAATTGTGAATGCTTCCGCTACTTGCCACACCTGCTCTCAGCAGTCACTACAAAGGTATTTTACTGAATAGGAAACAGAGAATAACTTTTTTAACGAAACAGAAAAAAGGAAAAATATCAAATGTTTTATTAAAATATATATGGGGGTTGGGTAAAGGGGTCAAAAGGGGTGGGGAGGGTGGTTGGGAGGGTTTAGAAGCACTGTGGGAAACAGGGGGGGTTGGAGGGGAACCCCCTAAATAAAAAAAAAGATTCGATATGTTTTTGGTAAAAAAAAGGTTTGGTAAAAAAGTATTTTCTGAAATTTCCTTCGGTAACATCACATAGATTCACTACAAATCGAAGAGTTGCTTGCAATGACCTTCAGCTGAGGAATTGGGGTCTGAAGCCCCAGAGAAGCAGTCATCAGATTCCTGGGTCTAGCCATGCCCAGCAAACTGCAGCGAACCACTCATCTGTGGCTGAGGCATCAGATGTTAACCAGAGTTTAATAATGAACCCGGCCGGAGGGGAAGCTTGCAGTGGCCGACGGCTGTTCACAGGTTGGTACATGCACTGTTAGCAATTGCCTGCAGTCTAGAAGGGCCTGGTTCGCTTAACAATTGGCTACCAGCAGCTATCCTGGTATCCACACATCCACCCGGGCCATACAAGCATACCTGTGTGTTTTGGGAATGAGTATGAAGCTGCATGAGGACACACCTTGGAGACATTTAGTGGGTCATATATAAATGAAAAGATTCAGTTGGCAAGTTAGGACTTCAGGCCAATGGTGAATTAGCTCATATTGCTCAAGTGATAGCCCCTGCTTATTGGGTGATTCCAGATACCCAGGAGCTATTTTTAGCTCATCGCGTCTTATTTCGATCTCTGCACATGTAATTGCAGCGCCTTCTACGAGTTCAGACGAGCAGGTAAGACATGAAAACACAGGCAAAATGAATTACACGAAGGTGCTCGGAAACCATAAAACCATGCTGTTCTGCCACATGAAATTGTAATAATGACTTTAATTTTGCTTTATTATTTGGGCAGCCATCTCTTGTGTTTGCTCCAATGCAATCAAAAATGAAGCAGTGGGAAAAGCCTACAACGAATAAACATTAACAGCGTTAAAGTGAGATTTAATACTATTTTTTTTCATGACGATTTGTGAGGTGCTTGATGCCCCCTACAGCCACTTCGGGGGACCACGTTTTTAAAAGGCGCAGGAAGATATTCTTCTGAGATTCAGAGAGCCACATGAGACAGTGTCAAACCTAAACACGCTGTTGCTTTTCAGTCCCCTGTGCCATAATGGGAAGAAGAGGATGTTGTGTGTTAAGGGGGTCTGATGACGAAGCAGATTTTTTCATGGGGGGGCCACCGAGTCTCGTTACTAGGCACCAAGTCACCTCATGTGGCTGCCAGAGCGGAGGCACGAAGCTGTGGAAGATACAGGATGGAATCCAATAGAACAGCACCGCAATGGATATCTATTCAGTACAGTGAAGGTCAATGTGCCACCGAATTCACCAAGCACTGACTCCCAAAATATTAGCTACATGGTGCACAGAGGTGTGTGGGTGCATGCGTTCCGAGACTCTTCCCGCAGTCTCCTAGATGGCCTCCGCTTGAACCATGGGTAGAATGATCTGCAGGGTATCCGGTCTGGCCCGCCGCATGCTAGGCGTTCGGACCCAGTATCTGCACGACATTTGGTGGGAGAGAGGTGGGGTACACGTTGATTTAGGAGAAACAGGCGTTCATGTAGTATAGATAGGAGGGAACTGCTGAGTTATCAAACAGCTCAACAGCTTCTGAGTTGGCTTTGGTGCAGTAAATCTCGTCTAAATTGAGGTGTGTTGAGAGAGGGGGCGCAAAAACACCATCTATCTTACTGTTGATTAAAAAAACATAAATAACAGTAGAATAGTCCATTTCGGCTAACAAAGTCACACACACCACTGCTCCACCCAGCAGCTATACCTGAAAGTTCAGAGCAACTTAGCAATGCATTGTGGGTATGTAAATTAGCTCAATAAATACCTGGCTTATACTTATACATTTTCAGGAGGTATCCCAAGAGTAACCATACAGTGTACAGTCTGCACGTTATTGTCTAGACCTGTGCTTGATGCTGCTGGTCCGGAGAGCTATTGGAGGGAACCATTAGCAATAAAGAGGTATTATGTTTTTGAAACATTCACTGTTTTCGCCTACATTCCAAACCACTGGGGAAAGTGTTCAGAACTGGTGGAAAAGGTACTTCTAGGGAGTTACTGGCAACACTGGTCTACAAGGAAGCCTTTAGAGACCATCCTGGAGTCATTTGATGATCATGAACTACTTTAGATGTCATTCTCACCTCATCAGAAATCATCAAATGCTTAAAGTCATCATCAAGCGTTTCATAATTGTTCCTGATGATTTAGCAATGACTTTAAGGTGGCTTGCTGATTATCACCAAGAGCATCACCATTAATTGTGTCTGGTGAGTTTAGGATGATTTGTTGACGACTTCACAAGACCTGCCAAGCCATTTTGTTCAACTTTTGTGGTCGTCATGGATAATTTTCAAATGATTGATATCTTTTAAAGAGATTTTTCATTGTTAAGCCAAATCCCATCTATCTGTGACACCATCAGCACTTTTTGCTGGACTTCGGGCCTTTTTCCTGTTCTCCTGAATGAGGAGAGCCTTTTCCTCCTTGTTCATAATTTTTTTGCTCTGACCATGGGAACCCTGTACATTGTGTTCTTACTTTGTTTTATGGAGCCTTGCTTTGCTCCATACTTTTTGAAGGCATCGAGTTTCAGTTTTGCAGCACCTTTTGTGCAGTGTTGCTGGAATCCCTTTGTGCTCTCCCTGTTATGTTATTTTATTTTCCTTAAGAACCACTGTTCTCAAGGTTAGGGGGATACTTTTTATCCTTCTTAGCTTTTCCTTTTGTGATATCAGCACACACAACCCTATGTGGAGTGCTGAGGTGTTGCCTAGTATCCCCCTTCTCACTGCTGCTGTAACATTTCTGTTACAGTGACAAGCATACGCTTGTGGCAGTCAGCATTTTCTACTGACCTTTGTGCAATTTTTACTAGCAGGCTGCAGCTGCGGTTATGCACAGAAGGGTCACCACTGACCCAAAATGGTGGCTTCTTTCTTTTATAACCATTTCTTGTGTGCTTGTCCTTTCTTGGTCCTCTTCTACCATTCAGGGTGAGGAAGGTACTGGTTTGAGGTTTGTCTTTGGTGGGAATCCTTTGTGTAGCCCGCCGAGGCTCCAGTGTGTCTGCGAGGACAGGAAGCATGGGAGGATCATGAAACTCCAATATCCTTTGCCTTCCGATGTGCCTGAAAGAAACCAGTTCCCACTTGGAGGGCTGGCTGTCCTAACGGGACAGCCACACACCCCTTTCTTTAAACTGCAGGGAGAGTTTGCAGAGGATGAGTGTGAATTCCTGATAAAAGGTGAGGGTCCAGAGGGAGAAGACAAGTGGACCACTGGAATAGAAGAGCTGAAGAAGACGATGACCTGAGACACCTGCAGCCCCTTCCAGCAACTGCGAAGTGACAACTGCTGCAAATTCTAATGATTTATTGAGAAGCCACCCTCAACACAGGGAGTTCCTTCCCTGCCCACTTAAGGTGTGACGCAACAAACTGTTTAACAGATTATTTTCTTCAGCCCTACTTCAGATGCATTCCATGCCCCTTGGATTCCTCCCGCTGAGCTAATAATGAGCCAAGAACCAGGCCGGTGTAGAGGAAATATAATGGTATTTATTTAAATTAAAACAGGAATAGAAATTAGCATGAAAATGTCAAACACCACTTTATCCATGCCACACAGAATCAACTTCTCGCAGCATAAATAAATCTGAAAAATTAGTTGAAAAGAACACAATCACAATTCTTCACTTTCTGCAAATTTCACTTCGAGAATTAGTTACACTGATCAATAGTGATATCAATTATGTAGTGTTGTGCAATTTTGATTTCACTGCGGGCTTAAAGGCTAGCAGTAGGATTTCAAGATTGGAACAAATACATATGGCAATTATGATTACGCCCACAGTTTTGGTTTAAAATAAACACAGGGTAATTTAGCGGTTAGATTTTCAGAGCCCCCCCCCCCCACTTTGGTCTGTGTTGGGGAAGTCAGACAGAAAAATGGAATGATTTGGGGAATTTTGGATTTCAGACACCCCGCCACTGAAAAGCCTGTGTTGGGGAAGCTGGATAAAGAGGATGGATTTATTTAAGAATAAGGACACCCCTCTTCCTTAAAGAAGGACAAAAAGGATTACATACGATTGCATTGTGTGGTGCTGCCATGAGGTAGGGTTGGGTGGTGGCAGTGCTTGTTGAATTTAGGTGGTGGAATGGTTTAGGAGCCTGGTGAGTTTGGGTGGTAAGGCAGTGCTGTGGTGACGCGCCAGGGAAATCTGTGGTGGGTATAGTGGGTTGAGTTGTTATGGGTGATGGGGCACCAAGGTGAAGTGCTGTCATGAGGTTGGGTGCTTGACTGAGTTTGGGTATTGGGGCCAGCAAGTTGTGGGGGACAGTGGTCGAAGTGTACGAAAGGAAGTAGTGGAACTATGTTGCCTGCTGGCCTGCACCCACTCCCCACAAACCCCATCACCACGTGCCATCCCACAAACAATACACACCCCCAAACACTTATATCTGCTTTTTAAGGGAACGTTCAGTGCAGTGCACTGAAAGTGCAAGTTTCAACTTGTTCCTACACTTTTATTTTAAAACAAAATCATTCCGGAACGGTTTCTTTTTAAAATAAAAGTATAGGAGCTGTAAAAGGTAATTAAAAAAAGTATAGGAGCACCGCTCCCGACTGCTCCCGCTCACTTCGACCACTGGTGGGGGATTGAGACGAGGTCGGGTGGTGGGGTTGTGTGGTGCTGGGGAGGTTGGGTAGTGGGGTTTGTCTGCAAGTTGGAGGGTGGCAAGGGTTCTGGGGTGAGGTTGGGTGATGGGGTTCTGGTGCGTGTTGCTGGGGTGAGATTGGGTTTGGGTTGAGTGATGTGGGGTGGCACAGTTGGATAGTGGCTCTAATGGGGTGAGGTTGAGAGGTTCTGGGGAGAGTTTGGTAGTGGTGTTGGAGAGCTATTATACGGTTTTGTTCTGGGGTGGAGTGAGGTTCTCAGAAGGTTGGGTTGAGGGTAGTGGTGAAAAGAGCTAGGGTGGAAGAGATGGGTAGTTAGGGTGCTGGGTGAGGTTTGGTGATGAGGTGCCAGCGCAATGTTGGGTAGTGGGTTGCCAGGCTGAGGTTGGGTGGTGGGGTGCTGAGTGAGGTGCTATGGTGAGATTGGGTGTTAGGATGATGTGGTAAAATGCTCAATGAGGTTCCGTGCTGTGTTAAGGTTTAGTGGTTTGCTGATGGGCGGTAGGAGTGCTTGGTGGGGTAAGGCTAGATGTGGGGTGCTGGAGAGATTCTGGGATGAGGTTTGGCTGTTGGCAGTGCTGGGATTGAGTGGGGTGAGATTTGGTGGTGGGGCAGTAGGGTGAGGTGCTAAAGTGAAGATGAGTGGTAAGGGAACTGAGTTGAGTTGCTGAGATTGTTGGGTGGTAGGGTACTGTGTGATGTTGAGCGATAAAGGCGTTCTGTGGCAAGGTTGGGCGGTGGGGTGGAGTACTCTGGTGAGGTTGGATGCTCGGGTGGTGGAACGGAGTGACGTTAATGAGCTGGTTACATTTTGTGAACGTAAATTCACTCCAAGAAGTGTGGCAGTGGAAGTGCAAATCACGGACTGCAGGTGGCAGGCTGCTCCTTCGTACCAGCAATCAAAGGCGGGGCGTCAGCAGCGCAGACGGCGGCCAACACGATACTACGGATGAGTCAGCGCAAAGGGATGGAAACATGTGGCGCAGTGGCGAGCAATTTCCCCGAGAAGGGAAACCTCAAACAACTTCCTATTGTTCTTTAGGACTTCACCGTTGCCTCTGCCCCGCCATCTCCTGTTACGTGTATGCTCCCTCGGCTTTCCTGCATCACCAGCCATCAGGGTAGCGGTTAAAATAAACACCGCAGGGCGCCGGGTAGCTGAGCCCGATAAATAAGCCCTGATGCTGCGGCTAAATCGGCTGTTCCTCGTCACTAGTCAACACTGCGGCACTACTTAGGAGTTGCCCGTTCCTCCAGTACAAGCGTGTTAATAATACTGTAAACTTGGACGACCTTCTGCGAACAGTCTACTCCAGGAAGGCCAACTTTACAAAATGGTTTCACATGATACTTGAGACCTTGTAGCAGATCTGGGGTCATCTGCGCCCTCTCCATCCACTTTTTTGTTAACATTAGCGGAAGATGGCATTTTAACACACACACAAAAACAGGCATTTGCAATGGCAACCGTTTAGGCTTTTGTGTAGACATGGTAAGGCACTTTCCAGGGACTGGCAGTGGTATTAACTGGCCATTGATGGTAGCAGGTGAAAAATGGTGCTAGTACCTTGGCAGTTAATAGCAGTGTCTGGCAAAAGCCTAATAGATATACACAAGCCAAAACTGTTGGCTTTGTCAATGCTTGTTTTTAACAGGACTTTAGTGACATGCATAGTGCCTATAAATCGAGTGGCTGAAGGCAGACCTGGTTTCCACATTTGTAAAGCACCAGTAGCAGGTTTACAGCTCCAATTAAGTCATTAACACTCTCAGGAGAAGACAACTTTGAAAATTGGCAGGGACTTTGAGTGCAACGTTTGATGCTAAGGCTTCATTAAAGTGAGCGGAAAGATCTCCCACGAGAAGGTGAGGGGCAGGAACTGGGTGAGAACGGCCATAGGGATTAGCATGGCCAGTCAATTGGTGGCACATAACCAAACATCTTCAAGCTTTGTGTTCCTCCTCAAATGCCATTTCTCTATACATGTACTCTCTAATGCAATAGTTTCGGCTTATAGTTGGCTCTGTCATCTCACATTAAAAAACAGAAGCACCATTATACATGTAGGATACTTATCTGTTAGAGCTCTGTCCAGACCTGTGGGGCAAAATATATGCAAACATCCTAATTTGCATATGCATGGGCACCAACATAAATGACTTCACAAAAAGAGCACTGCAAGAAACATCACCAGTGTTCGATGCTTAGAGACACCAAGGGAAGTGACATTACAATAAGTTGCCATGAGTAAGTTGAGTGTCGGTTAACGGTGTGGTGTGAAAAGTACTACAATATTATTTATGTAGCAACTCTACAGCTATTACACCATGAGTGAAGATTCTTTTTTATAATGTATAATAACATAAGCTATGAGCTGAATTAATGACAGGGACTCCAGATAAGACACTGAGATTAAATAATTTGCCCAGGATCACACACTTTGGTTAGAGGATGAACATGGAATGTGGGCAATTTAAGCAGCTGACTACATATCTTCCCACGTTTACTTGATATAAATATTAATTAATACTTTGTTTATAGAAATACCTTGGAAAGAATGCATACAACATACAAAAAAACCAGCATCTTACAATAAACTAACCTTACAGTATTGAATCGTCATAGAAACATATTGAGAAACATGGGTATGGCTTTAACTTCATTTTCCCCATCCTGCATGAAAGGTCACCACCGTAGCACCAAGCAAAGTAATGTGAGCAAAAACAATCTCACTTGGGTTTTAAAACCATGGTCTTCTTTCAAACACATCATTATGCACCGTGCCCGTTTCTAATCGCCCCCATTCATATGTCTTAAGGGACAAAAGTCCTTGCTGATTATGCCCCTTCCTCTTATTACTCTTATTGCCCCCATTGTAATGCTCTGTTGACACAGAGCAATGTGTTAAAATGTGGCACAGTTCATAGGGAGAGCTGCACTGCTCCCCAGAGCTCCAACGCATGCAAGTGTGAGCTCAGAGCAGAAAAATCTTTGATTAAGCCGGGTCTGAGGCAATCTCAGGTATTTTGGCATCCCGCAGAGGGAGTCTGCAAATCACAGGACTGTGGGATTTAATCACAGCCCAAACAAATATAACTGAAAGGCCCGCTGGAAAAATGACCGGTCAGCCTTCAAAGACGTCCACACTGAAAATGGGCCTGGTAATGCAGACTGCGTGTGTTTCTGCAAGTAACACAAGGAAGAGGTGCGATTCAATGGAAATCCTATGTAAATGGCCAAGGACTGGAAATCACAAGGCCTATGTTTTTAATTTGTTTAATTATACAATTACAAACTTCTAATAATTTAATTCAATCCATCCACCATTATACATAACTTCATTCACCTAAAACAAATAAAACATGTATATAATTACACAATTATTCAATATATCTTAAAAACCTCAATCAACTTTCCCCTTTCTTTTCCCACCTGTTGAATTATCATATTATTCCTTTTTAAAATGTTCATCTAAAAACGTTATCAAAGCGCTTGTTAGCCTAAAATCTGTACCCCCACAACTTTTCCAACCATTCTTCATCGCTGACATCTAGGTATCCCCATCTGAGATCACCTAAGCATGTGTTTCTCCAATCTTTTAGTCCAGGGCAATCCACGACTAGATGTTTCAGCGATTCGACATGGTTCTTACAAAATCGATATGTATTGTCATTAAACTTTACCAAGTTACTACGCTCAGCGGCAACGTGCTCGCCTTGGAAGCAAGACGACACGAAGCAACACAGGTTCGATCCACGCTTGAAAACCTCTGGGTATTTAAGTGCGTTATAACTACGCAACTAAAACAAACAATTCCTGTAACAGCGCCTCGATGCCCGCGGGCTGTGTGAGTGCTTTAAAAATAAAATAGAAATACAAGTATTTCCTTAGTAGGTAGTAGTTTCATGCGAAAGCGAATTAATTTATCACAATGGTATCCACTGGAGAACCTTTCCAAATATTTTGTAAACCTCTTTAAATGTTTGATATCTCCCCTAAGGTGAGTAAACATTTTATACTTGTTCTTTCTCTCCCAAGTGTCCCTCCAGTCGTCTGCCCACAAGATCCTTTTCACAGAGTCAGGACTAGCTTCCAATTGCTTGTCAGACACACCCAACTTTGTTAGGATCTCTCCACATTCACTGCACCACAATATCATTGTTCCGTCCCTTTTCTGCCCCCTCTCAAGATTTCAAATTGAATTTTGCTATTTTTGCAGATTATGTTCTGGAATAACGATAAAGTGGTCCATACTCCTCTCACGTACAATGAAACGAGTCCCAGCTCGTACCTGATAACTGCCATCGGTACACAATATGGGAATCGTAAAACTTTTTGCCAGAAGATTCCTTCTAGTGTCTCCCACGTCTTCCAAGGTACACCCAACGAGGCATCTGCACTTGCACGTTCTCAATGTCACTGGGCCTAGTAAGATCGTTGTTTTTGTTCTCCCCTGTTCCCCTTCCCTTGCCTTGTCGCGCTCTGAAACACTTGTGTATGAGCGCAATAGAAATAAAATATCAATATCAATCTGCAGCATAGTAGATTATCAGGGCTGTTTTCTGGTTGTAGAACTTTACCAAAGGGACCACTGAGAATCTGCCATATTTAATATGGACTTTCCCCCTTGGGCTGCTAAGTTTGTGACTTTCAGTTTTAGCTCCCCAATTCTCATAATTTCCCTTACATTAACATTCACATTTATTCCCAGATATTTTATTGAGGATTACTGCTTCTCCCAGTGTCCATCACAGCAACACTTTTCGTTTTGTCCTAACCAGTTGTATTATTAATATCTCTGATTTGGCTGCATTTATTCTGAGGCAATTTCGGTTTACATACTCCTGCATCATTGCTAAATTCCTCTGCAGCCCAGTTTGGGTCTGATCGATGATGACGAGGCCATCAGCGTACAGTAACCATCCTAGAGGATCCCCTGCTGTTCTCGGCGGGAATGTACCCGACTCCTTCATTGCCGCTTTCAAATCAGAAATAAACAAATTGAATAATGCAGGTGCTAGAAAGCATCCATGTTTGAACCCTCTGAATGTGCCAATTTCTTTTGTCGTGAGCCCCGAATGACTTAATGTCACCTGGATCGACGTGTTTGAGTACAATGCTTCCATAGCTTGAATCAGACCATATGCATATCCCCAGGCTGCTAATTTTCTCCATAGGAGTTCTCGATCTATCCCATCAAATGCCTGCTCTAGATAAAAGCGAGGTAGAATTTCTTTCCCTCATGCAGAGCTTTGATTTTTAATAGATTAATTAAGAATAAATTGAAGCCACAACCAACACCTTTGACAAACTCTGCCTGGTGTTGGTCAATAAGTCCCGGCCTTCGTTGCCCAGGTCTGCAATCTTTTTAGCAGGCCTGCTGCAAAGAGTTTTCCCAGCACATCCAATAGTGCAATGGGTCGATACTATTTTGCCTCAAATCTGTTCCCCTTTTTGAAAATAGGCACCACCACTGCCTTTTTCCAAGAGGGAGGAATCATCTTTATTCTTACTACTTCAGTAAACGGGGCTTTTGCAAACTCTGCCCACTCGGCTGGTGCCAATTTCAGCATTGCGTTCGTAAGCCCATCGAGGCTTGGGGCACATGAGCTACTGGCCTTTCATATAAATTCCACCAGCTCCTCTCTAGTGAATGTTATATTTTAATCTGTGGCATCTGGAATAATTATTTTCTCTCCCTTTGGTTTTTTAAACAAGTCTCTAAAGTGCTTAATCCACTTTGCTTCGGAGAATGGATTAATTTGGGCTGCTTGCTGATTAAAATATTCCTCGTTTAAGATCTTCCGCAGTCCTCTGGTGTTACCTGAGGCAATTGCGATCAGCATGGACTCAGCATCTCTTTTTATCATCATACTTTTGTGACATATAAACCAGTTTTAATATTGTCGTTAGCGAATTCGACAGCATTTTGTTCGTATTAAAACAGGAAGATTTTTTAGTTCTCCAATATCTTTCTGTTGATTCTTTTTCTGTTTTGCAACATCATTATCATATGTATGTCTATACATATGGTTACTATGTCTATTTCCCACCTTTTTAATCACCAAAACTTGTCAGTAGAGGTGTGTAATCTGTGGTGCTCTTGTTCTCATTCACTCCATCTATGAAAATCTTGGTCAAGCAAGTAACTTCTTCTGGGTTTATGCGTGGTCTAGTTCTGTTTGTTTCAACTTCTACCCTTACTGGACAACTTTCAAGCCCCATCTCCTTTGGAGCATTCCAAATTAGTTTCCTGAGGTCGTGGTCACTATTTTGCATACAGACTACTTCTAGTGATTGTGCTGCATCATACACATTCTGTGATACAAAATAGTAGCCCAGAATGGAGTTTTGTTCACCTCTGCGCCACGTTAGGGCCCTTGGGATGTCACCAGCTATTTGGCCATTTAACATCTGAAGATGTCTGGCTTGTGTCTTGTTTAGCCACATTTTATGCACTTACTTTCTTCCCAATGACTACATTCTTTCTTTTACGGTGTTCCTTTGTGAGTACATTAATACAATCAATATTCAAATCCCCACACAGTATCAGCCACACATTCTCATATTATATTTACAATGCATGTTGTCAATCACTTCCATCACTGTCCTCACAAATGGTTCCATTTCACATCTTTTCTCAGTCCAATATATGTTGATCGATGCCAAGAAATGCTTCCCCCTGCCCTCACATCTGCGCAGTCTAATAATTACTGTTTGGATGTAGGGTCTTGGCAAGCATACCTCCAGACCAACTCCTTTTCTAATGATCGTTATTAAGCCTGCCATTGGACGGCCCTTCTGCCCGTTTATCGCATTGTTTATGAATACACTATACCCATCTAGTATTGTGCTATGCATTGACCCAGTTTCGTGTAGGCATAGTATATCATAATTCTTGCTTTCTATCTCTGTCATGTTGAATACATGAGAGAAACCTCTTGTATTCCAGGTGCCCACAACAATCTTATTTTCCTTTCTGATATGACATTAACATTTACTTTTCCCCCACTGCGAAAGCACCTGCCAGCCAATCCCAAGATTTAACATCTTATACGGTGGAATTTGTTGTTTTCATATGGTCATCAATCTTTCTACTGCCCCCAACCAATACAGTCAATAGTTATTTTCAATTGGCCCAATTGTCTCCATTCCTCTGTGTTTTTGCCCTTTTGATATGCCACAGTATTTGTTATCCTTTAGCACTCTTGCAAGTATTCCTGCCTCTGAACCTCCACCCCCATTTCAGTGCAGGGCCACAATGGGTCCCTCTCATTGGACCCCTCTCCCTTCTTCACATACACCGTACATACTGAGGTATCAAGTCCTAGTGGTCTCAGACTAGGGGCGGCCTCAATAAGTAGATTTTGTATTATACATGACTTAATGTGAAGACGCACTAAATCCTACTACTAAATCCTACTATCGCTCGTTAGGAAATTCAACAATCGATATGTCCTCTGATTCGAACGTTCTCAAATTTGTGATGTGATGTAGAAGTCTCATCACCTTGTTACAGTTCAGAATCAGGTTGTCTTTTGCCGTCAAAATCCTCTCCAATATTATGACGGATTCATCTTTTTCCTTGACTTTACCCATCCGTTCTGTTTGCTGTTTTTTCAACCTTAAGTCCCCTGAGTTTGACAACATTTTGCCCATGAGTTCACCATTTGTTACGCAATGCTTGACTTCAGGCACTGTGGCTTCCCATCTTTTCAACTGACTCGAGGTTTGCTTGCACACTTGTGATATTGAGTCCCTGGCGATGTGCTTTATCTACTAGGATTATTTTTTCAGCCATGATTTTAAAGTTTGACTTTGGAATCTCCTTTGAGGTTATTTAACTTTCTTGATTTATATTGTGCATTAGATTGCACCTTAAATCCTCTGTAGTCGATTTTAAGGGGACATTTGATTCCCCAATGACTTCGACATCATCGTCGTCATGAGTTGAGATGTTCCATATTCTGAGTTTTGTTCTTGCTTTTTTCTTTGCAAGGTTTTATTTTCTTGTGCTTGTTTTTTTCTCCATTGTGGCCAGATTATTTCAAAGTTTGCTTTATTATCTATCTTTTAATTCCGTTTCCTATTGGGTGATCTATGTCCCCTTCCTCTTCTTCATTGGGAGCGTCTCCTCTTTTGTCTACCAAACCTTTGATCCAATCTTCAATGGGCTCTTGAGTCATTGCCCTTCGTTTTGCCTTCATCAGGCTCTTTGTCGCCTTTTTCAACCTGCAACCAGGGATCCAATATCACACCCTCTGTTGACCATCGTCTTGTCCTTTGATTTGCTCCAGGGGTTGCCACCATGTTTGCAGTCTTCTGGACTTCATTGATCTCATTTGTGCACCTATATTGATTTTCGGCCAGTCTGGATCATTCATACACATGATTTTTTTATCTCCAAACCTACTTTTAGCGTTTTAAACTCTTCAGCTAATACTTTGTTTTCTCACAAGCCCACTATAATAAGCTCAAGTATTTGTTGATATCTTTGATCTCCTTCCTTTCGGATGTCCTTCCTTATTTCCGATCTTCTTGTCGCATAGGATTCTAAATATGTGAGTTTTGAATGCATCATAGCAATGAGAGTTGTCTGATCCTTAAAGCGCTCATGTACTGTTTCATATAACTTTAAAAAGGGAGAGAGACTGTTAGGGCAGACATTATGATCCCTAGGACCTCCGGCTCTAGTTTTGTTATATCGTAGCTTCTGTTGGTGCCGATCCGCTTCTGTGACTCTCTTTGGTTTCTTCAGTCTAAGTATCTGTCTCTATCCTCTTGTATCTCTGAGGAGTCTGTTGTTTTAGAGTCACTTTCAATGTAACTCCTTCACCCCAAGTTTATTTTTTCCCCGTTTTGTTCCACTCGACCATACATTCTTATTGGGGTTTTGTCTATATGTCTTCGTAGTTCTTTAGTGAGGTCTTTAGCCCAGTTCCCCAACTGATTTCCCACCGTTAACTCTGAAATTCCCAGCTACAGAGGACCGCTTAATGTACTTTCATTTAGGTTTCCTCCACGGATATTTTCAATTTCAAGGGCAATTTTGGTTAGGTCTTCTCTCAATGTATCAGCCAGGGCCCCACTGGCTGGAATTTGATCATGGTCAGGGTCATGAATCTTTGATAGAACACCCACCCCAAAATCGCAAGGTCTACTCCTAGGCGGGCCCCTATTCAGTGCTGATATGGATGTTGGGGTGCAGGGACTGTCAGGTTTTCTTTATTTTTTTCCACATGGTTACAATTTGTAACAGTAGTCGCTCTCTTGATGGTAACGTTTTCAATTTCTGGTTCATTACTGTAGAAGATAGCCAACAGGCACTTCAGAGTTTCCTCAATAATTAATTTGCAATGCATCCATGTCATCACGTAATGTACCTCCCTCTGCTCTCTCAACCCCCCCCTTTACTCCACCTCCCATTCCGCTGTGCAGGGGAGTTGCTAGGTCTGGAAAAGACCCGGGCTAGGCTGATGTCGGTACTGTTGGGACTGGGGGCTAGCTAGTCTTTTGGCTGTAGCTCCTGAGATTCTATCCGGGGCTACAACCAAAGGATCAGGGGCTATAGCCCCCTTAGCCCCCCCCTAGCAACGCCCCTGCCGCTGTGGGTGGCTTAACTAAATTCCACTCCGGTCCACAGTCCCTCATGACGTCAGTGTTGGTGTTGCTATTAGCATCTAGGGACCTCAAAGGCCCAGTTGATGTTAGCACTGCCTCTTTCCCCTGACTCCCCCCACACCCCTCATTGCAGAGGTCAGTTAAAAAATCTTGCGCAGTCCCCTGTAATTCTGTCAGACGGGTTGTGGAGGGAGTAAGTGTTAGTTCGGGCCACAGGTGTGACACTTCAATCGGGGGTGCCGATTTAGTCAATTGTGTTGTAACATATATTCACTCTCGTGTTTCCGAGACGTACGTACCTTTATCCAGCGTTCGCAGTTGCACTGGATCCATTACTTTAGAAGATGAAGTGAGGCACTAGCCAGAAATTGCAGCCTCACCAGACGTCTTGCTCGTTGCAACACCTCTTTCGCTGAGACGCCCACTTGCTCCATTCTTCTGGGGGCTTAAGTCAGAGGGGGGTATGATAGGTTTGGGATTGAGGATAGGGTTGGGGATAGTAGCTTTTACCAGCACAGCTCACAGGCTTCACAGGAAACACAGTAAACACACTCCACCACACCCTGCAATGCTCTGCGTCTGGCTATGGTGTTTTCAATGCTTATGCGGATGGTAGACAGTGAAGTCCGACTCTTCAAACTCGCTCTCGTAGACTCTGCCTACAGTAAACACACTGCACCACACTCTGCGATGGTCCGCGTCCGGCAAAGGTGTTTTCAATGCTGATGATACAGTGAAGTCATACTCTCAAGGCATGCTCTCGCCGATAGTAAACACACTCCACCACACTCCACCTATCTTTCATTACAAAAGGAAAGGTTGCACTAAAAAAGCAGCCTTTAATTCACATTTGCAAGAGAAAATCAAAGGCCCCTTCTACATGAAAAGCAGGGTTTTCAAATACTGACAATAAAATGTTCTTGCATGTGCATGTTACAGTTTTATTTTTTTTTCAATAAGTTTTTATTAACCATTTGTGATTCATACAACAAAGAGCATTAACAGGAAGAAAAAAAAACCCCAGAAACTCCTAAACCCCTTCCCTCCCCGCCCCCCCATACACCCCCCCTCCCATCCAGATTCTACAGGTTCTCTGAGCGGCAAGTTCAACAAGTAGGAGAAAGAAAATGGGTAGCACACTTCAACTTTGAAGGTCCGATTCATCTTGAGGGCTAACTATGCCCAACAGCTCCATCGCCCTGGGGCACCAGGCCCGGCGGGCTCCCGTCTTTAAGAAGGACAACAGGGCGGCCCAATCCGAGTAAAAGCTCAAGTGCATGCCTTGAATCGCATAGGTGAGCCACTCCATCGCCACCGTTGCCCACAGTTTCGCCACCCACTCGTGTTCCTGAGGCGGGTCCTTTGACTTCCTCTTCCTGGCCTGGACCATTGCCGCTGACATCATCATTATTACATATAGTTTGCGGTCAGCTTTGGTGGACAGGGTGGTAAGCATTCCGTTAAGGCCCACTAATTTGCGCCCCCCACCTCCATCTTGCAAAGGACCCAGCACCTGAGTTATCGCCTGCAGAACAAAAGACCAAAAGGCAGCCAGTTTCGGTCATTCCCACCAAATGTGAGCCCAGGATCCCACTTCGCCGCACTCCCTCCAGCAAAGCGCCGAGTGTGTGGGGTACATCTTGTTTAACTTAAGCGGGGTACAGTGCCATCTAAGTAGCAGCTTCAGCCACATCTCCCGGATTTGAATAGACCTAGCGAGTTTGGGGATTTGGGACCACAGCCTAAGCCATTCCTGCTCCCCTACGCCAGCCCTTATATCAGTCTCCCATTTACCCATGCAGGACCTGGAATGTAGTGCCTCTTCCCGTTTATGAGCTTATAAATAGATGAAACCACCGCCCTATCCCCCGAGTTGGTATCTAAATACTTTTCAAATTGGGCAAGAGGGCGCGAACCCGGGCGTCTTACAGACGGGTGGGAGATCCAGTGCCTGAACTGGAGGTATGAGAATCGCTGTTGCTCCCCCACACCAAAGTCTTTCTTGCACTGCTCGAAGCTTTTCACCTCACCTTCGACGAGCTAGTCTCGCAGCATCCTACATCCCCCTGAGAACCATGGATTGAAACTTGGTGCGGGGGTGGCAGCCGGAGTGAATTGCGGGTTTCCATGCAGGGGAGAGTATGGGGAAGGGAAGGTAGTGATCTGAGCCCTACGGACTGCCTGATCCCATGCATCCCCGGTCGCCGATGTTATAGCGCTACAATACATTCTGTGTGGCCTATCTTGCTTCGGCAACCACAGGACGCCCTCTAGGTCAGAACCCACCACCGCTCTATCAGTTGGTCTCCAGACTTTGCCCCTGTCATTCCTCTGCCAATCCCTAATAACCCTAAGCTGCGCAGCTAAATAGTACACACGAAAATCTGGCTGCCCCACTCCCCCTCTCTCAGGCAAGGCTTTCATAATGGGAGCCGCCACCCTCGGGCTCTTTCCGCTCCAAACAAACCGACCAGTTATCTTTTGCAGAGCCCTGAAGAAGGATGTAGGGACTTGTACCGGTAGGGTGACGAAGTGATACAAGATATGGGGCAGGATTGACATCTTTAAAGCATTGACTCTACCCAACCACGAGATATCAAGGGGGCCCCAGTCCATTAACTTAGATTTCACCTTCTGGAGGAGCGGCGGATAGTTCATTACGTACAATTGGTCCACTTTTTTGGTCAGATACACCCCAGGTACTTCAACGAGGATTCTACCCATCGGTATTTGTGGACCTTGGCGAGATCCCGAATTTCAGAGGGCGTCAAGGTTAGGGGGAGAACCTCAGACTTGTGGGCATTGACTTTTAGGCCTGCCACCTTACCAAACTTGTCCAGCTCTCTTGCCACCGCCTGCAAGGATAAGATCGGGGAGGTTAGGGAGAATATCATATCATCGGCAAAGGCCGCGATCTTGTGGGCCTCACCTCCGAATGGGATACCCTTGATGTCCTCAGCTGCACGAACCGCTGCCAGAAATGGTTCCAGGTGAAGGGCATACAGGAGTGGCGACATCGGGCATCCCTTCTTGGTGCCCCTTTCCACACGTATCGGTGCAGTAACCTGGCCATTTATCGCTAAGCGCATGACAGGGTTTTGGTAACCAACCTTCACCCGGGCTATAAAGCCTGCTCCGAAACCCAGTCGCTCAGGACCGCAAACAGGAACCCCCACTCCACCCAATCAAATGCCTTCTCGGCATCTATAGCCAGCAGAAGGGCAGGAATATTCTTTTTCTGGGACTTTTCAATCAGGTGCGTGAGCCGTCTGACATTATCCGAGGTTTGTCTAACCCATATAAAAACTGACTGGTCTCCCTGAATTAGTTTGGGGAGGATAGGCTCTAGACGATTGGCCAGAACCTTAGCATGAATTTTCGCATCGACGTTCATTAGCGCTATAGGACGGTAGGACGCGCAGTCAGTCGGATCCTTACCTTGCTTATGAAGCAAGATCACTTTAGCTTCGTTCATGGATCCAGGGAGTTGCCCCGAAGAGCCTATCAATTAAATAATTTAGTGAGGGCGGGAATCAAGTCCTCCTTGTGGGTCTTATAGAATTCTGCAAGGAACCCATCTGGTCCCGGGGCTTTACCTGATGGAAGATTATTAATGACCCTCCGCACTTCATCTGTCGTGATCTCGACTTCCAGCGCGTCCCTATCGACCTGCGACAACCGTCGGACGCTAACATCCCGATGGTATGTCTCTTGCTCTACAATCTAAGGAAAACTCGAACTGTAAAGGGCAGTATAGAATTTAGTAAAAGCCCCCTCAATGACCGTATGCGACGTGAGCAAGCTCCCCTTCTCACCTTTTATTTTTAGTATGGTTCTGTCCCCGGCCTCCTTTCGGAGCTTTCTAGCTAACAAGCGGTCAGCCTTATTGCCCTTTACATAGAACCTCTGTCGATAGCGGCAAAGGTTCCGTTCCAACGCTCTGGTTTGTATGAGGTTCAACTGACCGCGAAGCGACCTATACTCTTTTTTGGTGGCAGCCGACATTGTAAGGCTCATTCGAGACATAACCTCCTTGAGCCGCTCCTCAAGCTGCAACTCCTCCAGCCTTAATTCCCTTTCCCTTCTAGCCTTGATAGCGATGATCCTGCCCCCGATTGTGGCCTTCAATGCGTCCCACCAGATCTGAGGGGTCGAGTCCTCCCATTTATTGTGGGAGGCGTACTCCCCCCACTGCCTCCTCAATCTCACTAACCAAGAGAGGGTCTCGAAACAGGGAAACCGGGTATCTCCACTTCCAGATGGCTGGAGGATCTCTAGGCACCGCCAACGATAGTGTAAGCGGGGCGTGGTCCCCCACAACGATCGCGCCCGCCTCCAATGCCAAGGCCCTTCCCAACAGTGGTTTTGAGATCCAGACATAGTCTATCCGTGAGTGTGACCTATGTGCATGCGAGTAGAAAGTATACCCCTCCGTCGAGCCATATAGTTCACACCAAGTGTCTACTAGCGCCAAATCATGCATTTTCTTCAACAAGTCCCCAGAGGGGCCCCCTGTTTATCCCATGTCGAAGGAGCTCCTATCTTTAACAGGGTCCCAGGCTAGATTAAAATCACCCATTAGGAGGATATTCCCCACTGCAAATTCCCCCAGGCGGGTAAGGGACTTCTGTAGGAAGGGGTCCTGAGCCTGGTTGGGTGCATATAGGGTGGCCACCGTAAAGGACTGGCCCTTGCCCTCCAGCAACACTGCAAGATACCGACCCGGATTGTCCTTCTGGATGTCTTTAATTGTCATTCCTAACCCAACCCGTAGAGCTAGCAACACCCCCCCCCTTTTTGCTTGGCTGTGTAGCCTGAACCAGACGGGAATATCCCCAGAATCTAATCCTATGTGAATCTTTCGTCTGCACATGAGTTTCCTGCAATGCCACTACGTGAGGCTGTTCCCGCCTAAGAAAGCGCTCAACTTTTCCCCTCTTTATATGGGAGTTAAGCCTGTTCACGTTTAGTGACATGAATTTTAGGGCGTTAACGTTAGCCATCTGCCCGTGTCATGTTGATCTGGAAAGACCCAGGGAACCTTCTCGGCCTTATTTCAATCGTTGGGTGCCCTGAAATGTCCCCCCATGCAACCCTTTTGGTGCCACTCAAGTCTGAACCTTGAATCTTAACCCCCTCGCCCCTCGCCCCCCCCATCCACCCCTTTTGGGCGGGATCGGCTGGCACTCAGCCCCCCTCGTACAATAAACACGAGAACCAACCCCAATACCAAACCCAGAGAACACCCACGCAGGAAATCCCATTCCCTTTCCAAGAATACCAAACCTGCCCATCCCCAACCTGCATTCGAAAAAACATTAAGCCATAGCCCAGCCCAAGCTCTTAGACAGCTTCCTTTAGAGCCCTCCCCGGCCTCTACTCAGAATCTTGTTAAACCCATCAGACTGCTATGACAGCACTGAGGAACCACTCTGCCCAGCCATGTCTTCAAGAGAGCCCTTGCTAGCTTGTCGCTCGGGACACGGGCCCGAGGACCTCTTCCGACCCCTCCTGCGCTTAGCTGTCGACCACTCCCATGGTTTGCGCGGAGGCAGCTGCTCTCCCTCCCCCCGCGTGGGGGGTAAGGGTTGATCCTCCAAACCCAGCAGGGCCAAGCCCTGATCGCAAGTTGTTATCTTGTGTTGAGAGCCCTGCCAAGTGAAGGACAAACCAAATGGATGGGCCCATCTGTAGCTGACCCGTTGAGATCTGAGGAATGACAAAACAGGGCCCATTCTTCGCCTCTTTATAAGGGTGATCCTCGCCAGGTCTTGATAAAGTGTGATTTCCTGGCCGTTGTAGGTGATCCAAGCTGCCTTTCTCGCTCTCTCCATGACTCTCTGCTTCGTCGCATAACTGTGGAAGGCTACCAACACATCCCGAGGTCTAGAGCCCGGCTCCAAGCGTCTCGGACCTACCCTATGGATAGGATGTTCGCCTTCTAGACCTGTTCTCCAGGTCTTCCGCTTGCAGCTCAAGGTTTTGTGTAGCCACCGCCAGCGTCTCGAGTAGGGTATCGACTTTTCTCGCATCTTCCGTCAGTTCCTGGATAGCCCTCTCGTTAGTTTCAACTCTCTCCTCGACCTTGTTGACGTCTCTTCTGAGGTCCCCTATGCTTTCAGCCAGGTCCTCTCATAGTTTGTCCATCTGTTGTTGTCTGACCGCCGTGGTCTTCTCTAAGAGTTCGCCCATAAGGCGCGAGAGTGATCCCCGAGTTAACGGCGTGTCCTGGCCCTCCTGGGAGGACCCCTTGGAGGGCCCGACCAGCCCCCAAACCGAGTCTCCGTGGTCTCCATGTCCTTAGGCCACAGTTTCATAAGGGGGCCCTCTGTAGTTTTCTTGGACATCTTTCCCTGTGAAGTGCCCTCTTTCCCCTTGCTCCTGGACATGGACGACCCCAGTGGCAAAAGACAGAGGGAGACAGCAGCGTCCACAACTGCACCCCCTAGGCAAGGGCGGTGCGGGAGCCGGGATAAGGGCCACACCAGACAGGGACCCACAGCCCCGCCCCACTCAGCCGGGTTTACTCCCCCGCAGCTGTTACCCCCAGTGGAAGTGGAGTTACCGCGAGGGCCAATCCCCTCCTGTGGGACCAGAGGTTTTCTATTTTGCTGAAGGGGCTCAGACTGACCGGCCCCTTCAAAGTTTACTGTCCATGGAGCAAGTTGCTGAAAGTCTGCAAGGCGTTCCACCAAAGTAGCCCCCCAGCGGGGCCCAGCAGCCTGTCCACTCGCCCAAGTCCAGAAGGCCTGGCCCGGGGAAGGACAATCTACCGCCCCTGTGCTGCCAGCAGTGAGCCTCCTAGCCCGACCGTACCTCACAGGCGGCCCCTCCACACGGGGCCGGGGCCAAGGGGGGTCGCAGCACAATCCTACAGTTCCTCCCGACTAGCCGGCCATCTTGGAATCCCTTATGTTGCAGTTTTAAATCAAGACATGAAAAACATGTTTCGCAGCTAAAATAAAGATATCAGGGAAAAGACTTGGTGTGTGGTGGCAAGAAGCAATGTATTAAAATGTATAACATGCTTCACATGCAAAATATCGGCAACAATTGAAACAGGCTATTTTGTTTCAATAGGTCACATGTGAATCTCATTTAGTCCTGAGACAGACCATGTTGTTGTTATTGGGCACATTTTCAAGGCCTGCCTGGCTCCTTATCTGGAAGGGAGATCTCTGTGAAGCTGATGTATACCCAAAGTCTTTACGACAAGGCCAGATCAACACAAACCCAGCCCTGGATGGAGAAAATGCTTGGAAATTTAAAGTTTTAGATCAGAATTGGGGTCAACTTCAGATTAGAGACCGAAATGACAGATGTCAGCATGGCCTCATGGCATCGGAGGGCAGAGGTGAACGGTCTGCCGGATGACAAGGATCTCCTTAGCCCATCAACCTTCAAAGAACAAAAGGCTAATGGCTTTTACCCCAGCCTTAAACTAATATTCAGCCCAAGAGGCTACAGCAGTTCAAGAGAAATTAAACCTATGTGGGGAAATGAGAGATAAGATTTGCATACATGTTGAAGTTTCCCCATTAGTTTAAATGGACTATCCTAACTAGTGACTTTCTCAGCAACGATAAGCCACACTGCATCCATTCATATGCCATTTCAAGATAATTCCAAGGTGATTTTGTTGAAATAAAATGTATCCAAATGCGACTTATGCAATTGCAATAGCCACCTAAAATGTGTTTCTGGCTGCCCCTTAAATGTCCTAAATTAAGGAATTGGCGGGATGACGGGTTATACATATACAATTAGGTACTTGGAGATTAAATTGCATATTCATAACCATTTTACATTTTGTGAAAAGGGCGAAAAATCATAGCATGGCCGTGCGATAAGGTGCAGAAATGAAAGTAAGCTTCATTGATCCATCATGAGGAGAGGAATTTTAATATCTATATATCATGGCACTTATTGGTAAATTACAAAATTATGCCATGCAGGGACATTTTGGGTAAAATTGGACATGGTGAAAAAATATGAATCTCAAAAGGGGAGTTGCAAGATTTCTATTCCTGAACTAATCATTTTAGAGGGGTTTCGATTTGGGGGGTGGAGAGAAATGTAAATGTCCAATCCTGGCTGAGAGATCATAAGTTAGCACCGCCTAATGTTCATTTTCAATGGGAGTGGCTTAGAGAATAAAAGGGTCTTGCACTATTGAAAAAGGGGCCAGCTGCTAAAAATCACTGAAGGAGATCTGCTGAAACATCATCTGGGTGGAAATATTGGAAGAGGAGTGGAGATTTCCATTGCTGGGGAGACTAGAAAACAGAGGCTGTGATACTTCCCTTGAGCCACACAGGGAGGATTGATGTGGGATCCCATTGACTGGAGTGATGGCCAGAATCATGTTTTTTCCTAAAAGCAAAGCGCTGCTCAGTCTCCATGAGTATCGTGCCCAGAGATTTTCAAAAGTAAGTAGATTGTCCAACAAAATGTCAGTGTGAGGATCCATTTAACCCATTCCCTTTCATTAGTGGGTTATCTTTCATTAGTGGGTGGGGGTAAAAGTGTGTAGACCCTTAGCATATTTTACTGTTTATACATTTAATTAACCCCCAAATAGACTGACACAGGGGGGAGATTGGAAGAATTCAAAACGTTCGCCCTCTATCCTAGCAGGAAGATACAAGATAGTCATTTAAAGTACTTGGGGTGCCTTGATTTTTCCTTTTCACCCCTGACTTCTCTAATGAAAAGGGGTGTCCTTCCCTGAAACAAAATGCCTAACTGATACCCCTTGCCAAAACTTGTTTTTAAAAACAAAAGATAAAGATATACTTGCCACCAAAATGAAATTGGGTAATTGTCACCATAACCAAATCTTTCCTTTAAAACAAAAAAGTTGTTTGTTCCATCCCCAAACCTTGCCTTTCAAACCAAAAGATACTTGTCCCTAAAACGAGATTCCCCACTGAAACCCATTCCAAAAAATTTGCTTTTAAATAAAAGGTACACTTATCTTAAAACAGAATTCCCAATTGTCACCGCTCCTTCAAAATTGTATCTAACAAAGGCGTATCCTTGGCCCCAAACCTAACTTCTAAACTGTCCCCACTCCCTAGACCTAGCCTTTAAACAGAGGAGTGCTGCATATCACTTCTGCACAGGTTTTTGTGCTGGGGAGAAGTGTTTTGCAAAGTGAAACTAGTGTAATTTCCAGTGAAAAATGTACACTCTCTCCTGAGAGTGAGTAATTGACCCCGATAGCATAAGGATTTTTGCACTGCTTTTTGGTGAAAAGGAAAGGGTTCTAATAGCGACATGCATTTGTTCAAATCCATGTTTCCAAAACTGCAAGCACTTTTAAGCGGGCGTGTAAATTGACTAACAAATGTTGCTGTAAGATTGCTTTGAAAATCGAAATGTGTATGTGATTTTAAAGTATACCCTTATCAAGAAGTGCTGATGTTTATGCTCTAGTCATGTTACTAAGTATTATTTAATGTGACAAAAGGGGTTCATGGGCAAGAGGGTTGAAGTGGTTATTTAGCTTCTGTTTCATGTTTGTGAGACAAAAGTAAATGCAGAGAAGAATTCTGATTAAAAGTAAGATCTGAAAAGTGTGTTTTGTAATTCAAGCTTTGTTTTCTGCCACAGTGAAGGTGGCCTGTGTAATTAAGTAAAATGATTGTTCATTGACTTTATAACTTAATTAAATATATATTCTTTCTATACCCCGGCCTGGTTCTTGGCTCACTGTTGGCACATTGGGATGAGGGTGAGATTTATGTGGCTCTATATGAGTCATCAATAGGGCCATCGCTAAACAAACGTAAGCAAACTGTTGTGGGGCTCCTTGATTGGGGGGGACAGCCCAGGTTAAGGGTCGTCTCTCAATATAAAGGTACAGGACAAAAACCATCAATGTGGGTAAGTCCCACAAAATACTGGATGGTTGGCCACCTTAGTCAGAGCGCAAACTAAAAAGCCTAGATTTCTTACTGGTAATCTCCCTTACTTTGATTGTTGCATCCTCGTCACAGTATTTAGGTCAATGCTGCGTCCACTTCTTCTGCAGGCATCCTGCTGCCCCGGTACATTATAATTTACCTATGGTCATTAGCTCCCTCCTTCCAGAGAGGAGTTACAAATGGACACTTTTCATAGTCTCTTACATATACATACCCAAGCACCACCTACTGAAGCATAATCTGGATAAAAGGAGTGAGTAGGAAACGTACTAAGTCCTGGGATAGGTAAGACACAGACGGAACGGTGGGTGCTGCTGGGCGGCCAATTGCCCCAAGCCTTTCACTTTCTGGGGCCCCATCATCACCCCCTTGCCGGCATTCTATGCAATCTTAGAACAGGTCATGCAATTTATAACGGGGAAAGCAGAATAGCATGCACCACCGGCAGAGCGCATTCATTAACATACACGTTACAGGAAGCCCTTTCTGGTGCAATCAGGCTGGTGCCCACTCTCTAGGCCATTAACGCTTCTTATTGCCCTCCAGCAGCCACAGGCATGGTGCAGGCTGGCTACAAAGGAGTGGGAATGCTTCTCCCATTGTGCCCCTTTCTCGGCTGTGCTCTGCTCACAGAGATAACCTTGCTCACACTTGAACTCTCTGAATCCTGGAATTTCTTTGGCCTTATTGGTTTGCCTTTTTACTGTCTGTGACACCAAAATGCCTTATCCATTTTTCAGGAGGTTGCATGCTCATATATTTCTCACGTGGTTCTTGGCCATGTGACGGGTTGGGGGCAGAAGTTGACAGTGGCTTCCCTAGGAGTAATATTTTGGGAGGAGGCACAAAGAGGCACTTGCTTTTTATACAGGCATGCCTGAGGTTGAATAACAGTCACAGAAGTCACATTTATATCGACACTAATTTAAGACTATGACATTATTCCACGCCTATGCTTGGATTTAGGGATGCCAACATGTATGCACTTATAATAATGCATTACTTACATAGAGCTTTCGCTAAAGCACTTTATCTAAAGCAAATATAAAATGATTACCCAGCAACTGAAATGAATACTCATTTATCAACCTCAGAATGATTAAATGTGGAGTAGACCTGGCTAGGATTTAAACCAATAATCTGCTGGTCAACCATATATTCCAACAGCGAGCACTTAACCCGCTGGGCTCTTTTACCCACTACTTCTCCTTAACTATGCATTCCATAGGATTTGGTGGCTCTGGGGGTTTCATTTCTTATTAACTGAACACTTCAATGACAGTGCTTAGAAGCAGGAGGAACAGGCCATGGCCTACTATTAAACGTAATAACAGCTTTTTCATACATTGTTTGAAAAATGATTTGAGGGGACAGGAAAGAGTGGTGGGTACTATCCTTTTTAACTGTGCAGTTAATTACACATCATTCTGTGTCACACAAAGATAGCTCAGGTTTAAAAGCTCAACTCTAACATGTGCCAGCCTGCACTTTCCAAGTTCATATTTCACAGGGATGAATCAGCCCTTCATTCTTGTAAGGTTGATAAATGAAGTACTATTACATTTCATAGAACTAAAGCCTATTTTACAGTGCTTTGTAGCAGGAGGACTAGGACATGAAGCACTATACATAAAAATATGATAGAATACCAACTATTCTACTAGGGTGTGGGACAATCTAGGTCAGAGTGACATCAAGATGTGGAGTATGTTTTCACAAAATGATAGGCCGTCTGAAACAAAACAAACGTTGACCCCCAATAAGGTGGTCTGGGGGCATCCAGTCTGTCTGGCTTATATTGATAAACAATACTCTCCAGCTGTACCATTGCAAATATAGCACATTAGAGGCAGCCAAAACACAAGTGGAATAACAAAGGCAGTGGGGTTTGTGATGGAAGACTATCTGACAAGTGTTCAAGGTAGGCTCATGGCTCATGAGCCTAGATCCTGGTGGAAGATGACATGTTGGGTGGCCATGACAGATCAGTCTCCAGATTTATCCTACCCATCTTTTTGATCAGTGCAATGGACCAACAGAAAGATTTTAGTTTAGCCCAGCTGCATTCAGGGGGCCTCGTCAACAGATCTATGCACTCCACACAAACTCAAATGGTGTTTTCGCATATGGCACAGTGTAAAAAGCAACAAGGATGCCTTACCAACAAATGTTTTGTACCCTGCCTGACCAACCCCTGTAACAGCCCTGTAAAGACAGAAGCAGAGAAATGAAGATTACCAGTAAATAATCTACAGAGCTCTCGAGTTTCCACGTGACATTTCTTTTTTTTAATTATGTATGTTTGGCTTGAGAAACAAAGCTTTTACACAATCTTGATTACATAAAAATACTTGAGTGCATTTCAAAATAGACATAAAATCAACAACACCCATGACATAATTGGAATCCAACGCATTTTCATCACTTAATAAAGGTTTCCCATTCTATGTCTAAAACCATCCTCGAAACAGGCCACCACTATACAATACAACCTTGTCTACAAACAAGTTCTAAGAACTTAAATATCAGATCTACATAAAAGTCTGCATATAAAAATGGTTTCTATTTTTCGTTAAAAGCCCCATCTAGAAATGTAAGTGTAGAAAATAGCAGACTTAATTCAGAGCCATTTAAGAGCATAGAACACCATTCTTCTGTCATCATGCACTTATAAACACTCAACAATGTCCCACAGTGGATTGTCTGGAGTCCTTTAAGGCAGGACAATTCACCAATATATTTTCTAATGTTTACAACAGCAAGGAGTTTGCACCCAACGGATTTGCAAAATATGCACATTCTGAGCTATCAACCTTCGTTTTTTGGGTACAGGTTCAGTCTAAATCTCATAGATTCCAGTGGACATTGGGAAACTTTGAAAATTATCTCAGTGATGTATTGAATACTTTCTCTTTTCCAGAAAAATGGGAGAATAGTTCATAGTGTTTGTAGTCCTTACAGGTTACAATCCAGTAGTTTAACCATCTCTTATGCATGACCTCTGCTGGATTAGAAATTAAGACATCAACCAATGTCCCCAATGGCTCAATCATTTCTGTACATATGTTATTCCAATATATTAATACACTCTCGTTTCTCAATGAAGGTCACATACAGATGTGTGTATAAAGTGCCATTCTTAGCTAGCCAACATTTTCGACATAAGGGCAGAGCACCCTAGCTTTCACAGGCAGCAAACCTAATCTGAAACGGAAGGTCTGAATTGGAACTCAATTTGGGAGGAACAAACGTTTCTGCCAAAAGAGTCCCTCGATCCCGCTGCAAATGTTAGGTGACAGGTTAAAAACGACTTCAGCACCGTATCTGATGACTGGAATCCACTTCAATTTATAAAAAATCCACAATTTGCAAAATCGAAATGCAACCAGATTTCATGTTTATGGCACGTGCTTGTGCAGCGAGACACCTCAGTTTTTGTTGTAAAAATGGTAGCATTCTTCCCTCATTAGCTTTCCCCGAGGTATAAAACCCTAAATACATAAAAGATTCAACCTGTTTGTTTTCTTATTTCTTGTTCTACGAGGGTTTAAAATCATCGTCTTTGTCACATTAATTATTAAATCATTATCTAATGCAGATCTTGAGAGTTCGTTTAACTGGCGCTGTAACCCAACCAGGGTTTGGTCAACTAGGACCAAATCATTGGCACACAGCAGCCACCTAATATACAATCAACCAATACGAGGTGGAAAAGATCTTGTACAAGTTAAGTAAGCCCCAATATTCTGAAAAAGCATACATTAAACAAGGACGGGACCAACATACAGCGATGCTTTAGGCCTCAATAAGTTGGAATTTGATCACTTAGCAGGCCCTCTTGGTTTAAACGTACACACATCGATGTATTCGTATGCAAGCTTTAAATTATCGCCATCAAATCCAGAGGACACGCCCATTTGGACAGTTTGTTGCATAGCCGAGCTCTGTCAATGCTGTCAAAAGCTGAGGAGAAGTCAATAAAAGCCAAATACACGTCCAACCTCTCACAGACCGCTCTAGATTTAAGGAAATGTACTAAAAACCATTCACTGAGGTATCATGGCCCTTAACGAATCCTGCCTGAAACAAATCCAACCTATTGTTAGCTTCGGCCATATTAAGCTGCCGAGTATGCACCAAGGATGCAAACATTTACCAGGAATATCCAAAAGGGCGATAGGCCTATGATTCTTAGGGTTAAGCCCTTTTCAAATATTGGGACTATAATCAAAGTTTTCCATGAATGTGGCATCTCTTTGTTAATCCAAACTTTCTGAAATAAATAGGCAAGGAGTTTGGCCCACACGGCTGGAGACGCTTTAAGAGAAGCATTCGACAGCCCATCAGATCCTGGGGCACGTGAACACTTGCTCTTTACTATTATTTGGGAAATAGCCTCAGTACTCAGTGACAATGACAAAGATGTGGCCGCTTCCTCCTGAGTGTGCTCTTCAGCTAATGGGCCCATAGCATGTAAAAGCACATAATGCGCCTTCCAGTCTGCCTCTAAGATTGGATTAAGCTGAATCAATAATTGAGGATTAGTTGTACCCTTTATCACCCTTCAGAATTCAGACACATTTTTAGTAGAAAGTGATAACATGACTTCCGCGTCTTTCTGAAGGATAGAGTATTTATTTTTTGCATTTATTTCAGCGCACAAAGCCTAAGGCATCTAGGCGCTAGTTACAGAAAACTGCATGGTACATTTAATGGAGTTCAAGAACACGATAAAGGTTACAGACATAATTAGTTTGTGTGCACAGACTCCCACCTCTTGGTATGGGGGCTACATCAGGCATGCAGACAGGCATAAGGGACACACTAGGTGTGTGTCTGCAGACTGGGAAAGCCTCACTTCATGGTACGGGGTTACATCAGGCGTGCAGACAGGCACAATGGCCAAAGTAGATGTGTGTCTGCAAACTGGGAAAGCCTCACCTCATGGTACGGGGGCTACATCAGATGTGCAGACAGGCACAAGGGACAACGTAGGTGTGTGTCTGCAGACTGGGAAAAGCTTCACCTCATGGCACAGGGCTACATCAGGCATGCAGACAGGCACAAGGGACAAAGTAGGTGTGCGTCTGCAGACTGGGAAAGCCTCACCTTGTGACATCAGGCATGCAGACAGACACAAGGGACACAATAGGTGTGTGTCTGCAGACTGGGAAAGCCTCACCTCATGGCATGGGGGCTACATCAGGCGTGCAGACAGGCATGAGGGACAAAGTAGGTGTGTGTCTGCAGAATGGGAAAGCCTCACCTCATGGTACAGGGGATGATACATCAGGCATGCAGACAGGCATATAAAAAACAGGCATTTACAGCCAAGATAAGTTTCATATATACCATCGGGTTGCCATGGTGAGTAACAGCAACTTTAGTGTCTGTACACACCCTATAGCCGCCTTGCCTCGTGGTACGGGCGATATCTCAGATCTTATGTTGAGCATTACAGGCAACAATACGAGTTAACTATGCAATTACCAGTAACATGATACATTGATTTGCGACCGTAGCAGATACAAGGCAGTTCAGCAGTGAATAGAGCCTGAAAGGATTGGATTGTTCATGGTTATGCTTTTTCAACCAGCCTTTGAGTCTTTGCTTTAGTAGGTTCGCTTCTGAAACATTATTTGAATCATTATTATTACCCAACGCTCTTAGGTCAGCTCTCCGATAACGCTTCTGGACTTCTGCGTCAAGACATGCCTCTGTTTAAATAAACCTTTTCTGGGAACTTGAATCAGCTGATATGTGTTATGTAAAGAAGATGCAAATCTCTGTGCAATAAAGGCAATTGCAAATTGGTCTTAGTGGCCAAAGACTTTGGTATATAATTATTACATTTCGTCAAGTAAGAGTTACTCCATCTTATTCAAATTCTCACCACAACTTTCATTCAAATTACTAGCACAATAGTTTAAGCGCTGCATTAGATCTAAAAAGCCCCATGCCATTTTGAGTATGTGATGGTCACTCAAGTCACGTTCGATCATCCGAAAAGAGACCGACCTTATAACCGAACATATAATCGATAAGAGCCAATTGAGGGCCGCGCTTCCATGTGTCGTGGGCCGTGATGTCTCCTAAAACGTTACCGTTTAAAGCTGCCATTTCCAAGTTGTTCATTCGTTTTAGCCATCACGTTTTTTTAGACAGTGAAGTATGTCTTGAATCAGTAATTAAGTTTCTTTTATAATCAAAACATGCACTGTTTAGATCTCCACACATCACAGATGCATTTGAATTTGATTATTATTTCTTCAACCATATCTAAAAAGGTGTCTTGAGTTATTCTGGCCGGGCTCCAATAAAGATGAATTATCAAAAAAGTACCTAAACCAGGATAGCAGTCCCACACTAGTTCTACCACTTGAATATAGAGACTAGGCGATTTCCAGTGACGCGCATAAACACCAGTATTATTACGACTGCTTATTATCACACCTGCAGTGGGTCTATCTTTCTGATTTTTAGTTGCAGGGTCTAGAAATAATTAATAGCCATCCAGCCAAGGGTATAACCGCAGTCAAGTCTTTTGAAAAAGAAAAATATCATATCCACCAAATGTAATGTTTATATCGCCTGCATAAAAAAGATGGGATGGATGCTCGGTCTCCTGCTGTTTCCTATCCTATTGTTTAGGTATATGAAGGGCTCAGCAAGCCAGGACCAATTCATGTCCGATTCTACAGGCCGGCTACTGCCTCTATATTATTGGACCTGGTGTTGGTTCACAACTTTTGCCAAACAAGTCATTGTGAGCGGAGGGTAATATGCTATTGTAGTTTTTGTCCTCAAAAATAGTTTAAGCAGTCATTTGGTTATGCCGAACGGCCGAATAATCCACTTCTGTTAAATCAAAACCAGATGAAAGCAGATGAGGTACTGCCTCTAAAAGAACTTGTCTAACAATTTTGGAGCTAACATGAATAAATACTATAACCAAAGTCTTGTCATCGGTAAACTCGGTTAATATCTTTAGATGAGATTGCTCTCAGATTCGGGATAGAGTGTAGTTAATTAAGTTAAAACATTTGATCTATTGAATATTACTGTCTCCTGAGACTTTAAGATATGTTGCAATAAACATTTTTCTTTAGGGTATTTAGCTTCACCGTCCTCTTTTCTCTCAATGGGGCTACCATTTCTACTATAGGGCTGATCACCTCTTAAGTTTACCATTCTGGTTTCTGTTATAGCCTGTCATTTTATGAATATTATGATCACTAAAATTAGTACAGAAAGTGGAAGTTCGCAAGTGCATCATGTATCTTCATTTATCCAATGTTAAAAACGCAATGCCTACTTTCCTTTGATCGGGTGCAGCAACAGGGAAAATTCCTGGAGTATTTACAGAATTCTGAACAGGATTTGAAGAACGACAGCAGTTGTGAATTCTTTAAAAATTCAGAGGCTCGTGTTTCTTGTACCTTTGGGGACTGGGAAGATTGTACTACAACCACATTATCTTAATCTATATTACTGGTTGAGTAAACAGCGATATCTAAAATATCAACACAATTCGCCTCCTTATTATACTCATGTGTACTTAACCATATCACATGTTGGTTATTTACCAAAATATTTTGATTTCCTTTTTGGCTGGCTATACCTTCATGTCCTCTTTCCCCCCCCCTGGGTTATCCCTAGAGACCAACAGATCAGTGTTTCTATCAGGCAGAGTGAGTGCACACCGGAATTTACCGGATCCACAGTTATCCGAAGATCATACGGATTTCCTATTCTTAGATTTCTTTATTCTTACTAGTTCCCTCCCCCCCCCAACCCTTTTCTTCTTCTGCTTCTGATAAAATATTGAATAATTAAGTACCTTGTTGCCTTGTTCCGGCTCAATGACTGATTGTGGAGTTGCACAAACCTGACAGACAGATTTTAACATGTTTTCACCTAAGATATATGGGGAGTGTGTCCTTGTTAGTTCAGGGCAAACTACATCAGTCCCTTTCTCTCCCCTATTATTAATAGATCAACTATACTCCATTGACTCGGACACTAGTCTTGTCGTTGTACAGTCTCTAGCACAAGGGCTTATTGCCACCTCCTCAATTATATGCAAACCAAGGGGTAAAGATTCATAAAGGCACTCCAATTGAGTTGCATTAGAATGGCCAAAGAGCCGCAAATGAGTATCATTTGCCATTGACGCCATTATGTAACCCTCTATTAATGAAATGTTCGAGGTCAACGTGGTTAAAAGCGCATTTTGGTCTTTCATATTATCGTTGAGCTTTCCTATTGATTGGAGGAGACTGTAGTAGGTGGCGACGTCTGAAGAATTAATAGACTGTCCCAGGTTCTTAGATGCCGGAATAGGAGATAATGGAGGACCACTCAATGGAGGAGGAAAGTCACTAGATAAAATCTCTTCTAATGTGACAATCTCGGCACCATTATATTGATGTACTATAAAAGGCCTCTCGTTCTCCACAGAAGGAGTCTCTAAAACATGAGGTACGTTGCTTGACAACATTTCTTCCGGTGTAACGGCATCAGCATGTTTTGTTCGCTGTGCCGAAGCAAGCCGCTCAGTCTCCACATGAATACGGCCCTGTTCAGGAGCAGGAGAGGTCAGTCGAGATTCTGTTATGTCACTCAGCCAGCACATGCTAACAGCTCATCGTCCGGTACCTCATCCGAAAACGTTTTTTGATATAATTGTCACATCCAAATTATCATATGATGTCTTGAGTGCGGCAGAAGGTGATTTGGAAAAAAAAGAAAGTCATTTGTACGTTGGGAGTCAATTCCTTTTTCTCCAATCGTAATGGTGTAGGCATCGGTATTACAATTAAAAACAGTAGTTGAAGGCCCAGCCGTGTCTGATCTGGAAGCCTCACCCAGGCTTAGAACTGTAGAGAACTGCTCAGAGGGTAAAGAGCCAGATGCCACGGAATGAGCCGCCATGCCCCTCGTCCATTGTAATAACGCACGAGGGTCGGAAATACTGTTACCTTTGCTGCGCAAAGACTAAGATGAAGTCATGGTACAAGGCTTCAGATGCCACACAAAGTACACGCTATTCGGTTGCTTCCCGCGTCTTTTTAAAACTCAGACACTCGAAATCAAGCAATTACAGTTATTTTACATTATTTTGAACTGAGTATACAGAAGCTCTATAGGGGAGAGTAGGAGATGAGAGCAAAGAACCAGCTGCGGTATTTGTATTGGTATTTATTGAGCGCTAACCCATCTTGCTGGACTGCCGAGTGCTGCTTGACACTGCCAGAGAATCAATGTCACATTCCAAATTAGTGTAATTACACTTGTTCTCTCCAGAACACAACTGCCTGTCTACTGCTTGACACTTCAGCGGCACCCCACATGAAATGAGAGAGAACACCACCCAGTCCTGGGTTTTGCTTGGAAATCTGGTACTTTTATTCCCTACATTTTAGAAGGGAAAGACACTACAATTATCAGATTTCCAAGGGAATACAAAAAAACAGAACTGGATGACTTCCTCACACATGGGTATGGGGAAACTGGAGTGCAGAATCTAGGCTATACAACTGAGATCTAACAGAATAACCCTACAATTTCTTACACTTATTCAAAAGAGTATAGCAGAATTCAACACCTTGGGCCAAATGACCAGGAGTCTGGAATGCCCCACTTCCGAGCGATAGGGAGTGACTAAGAATGTAGGGGAAGCACAGGTGGCTGCTTTACAAATATCAAAGAAAGCTGCCTTATCCCGCCCCATTGAACGACCCGGGAGTCATCCGCAAAGTTCAGTCCGAGTGGAAGAGTAGATCAAAGCAAAAGCAGACCTGAGCCATCTTGCCATTGTGCCTACGCAGGGCTTTTTACTCTTACAAACAGGTCCAAATTTGTATCAAAACATATAGCCGGCTCAACTCTGTTTAAAGAATGTCCACTGGTCTCTTGACTAGGGAATGGAAGGTCTCCTCAGGATTATCTCTTGGTTGCAGTCAAAAGGAGGTACTACCTTAGGAGTAAATCATAGCCCCAACCTTAGCACCAAACAATCAAGTGAGTGGGGTGGCTGGTAACGGATACAGGGAGAGTGGGGAGCGGGAGGGAAAATGGCCGGTGGATGCATCCACTGCTCGGGTTGCTCAGAACCCAGGCTTGGATCGTAATATAGATTCAGCCCATGTTTTGAGCAACTTGATTGGTTGACACACCCGTCGAGGGTGCTAATTCTAGGTATAAGTTTGATAAGAGATCAAGAGCAGACGGGCATAACGTTCTGTGGCCACCCTTACCAAAGACTAAAATACTAATTTGCTGCCCACTGAACCCCCCAGGGCAATGGAGAACAAACCAAACTTGAATCACTCTGGCAAGCACTAGAGGATCTAAACTGGTTCCCAATCTAGAGGCGTAGACAGGGAGCGGACAAGGCCCACCCAAAGTCTGTAAATGCGCACTCAGCAGCGCTGTCTGGACATTTACAGATGTTAATGTCACTGTGGTGGGCCAACTACATTAACTTCAAACCCCACTTGTTAGACAATCCTGGCTACGCCTCTGATATCTAAAGAAGAGAGGGCTTTCACAAACACCAATTTCAGTGAGTAGTACAACGGCGACCGCCAGCCATAAGACTGGAAGACGGACAAGAAGTCTGGATCGAGGCACGTATACTCTTTCAACAACTAAACCAACAAATGTAGATGAATTGAAAGAACTGGGTTTCCACAAAGATGATTGTAAGCACTCATTCAGGTGCTTGTCACCATCAGTACGCGAGCACGAAACACATCTGCTGCCAGAAGGGGTAAACGCAGAATGACATGGATGCCTCTTTTCTTCTCTCAGATAGTAATCTGGTTTCCACGCGAAGATGGGAGAAGCAAAGAGCACTCATTTTGGCCAGGAGCATAGAAGAGAGTCTGTCCTCCAGGCTGCTTTTTCCAGAAATCAAGTGGATGAAAGGTGTAACCCACGTCCCACTTGCCCCCTTAAAAGGGGGTTTCCTAGTCAGGCACATGCACCATCAATAAAATTACAGTATAGTGGAAAACAGTGCTTGTCCCCACCAACTTTTGTGGCACACCATTTTGTCCCACTCATTTGGCAAGGGCCCTTTTCATTTAGATGTCATGCCCCCCCCCCCAACATTTTTAGCAAAGTTACTCCACTGGGTGGAACAACCGGGGATTTCCCATGGGTGCACCTGTAATGGAGGGGCCATGAGCATATGTGCTGTGCAAACAACCCTGTAAATAGCGTTTTATGAGGTGTGAGTACAGCGCTGGTAACTCAATTACAGCCAAAACCTCACTTTGGAAGGTCGAGCTGGCTCCCCGCTGTATGGTCTCTTACAACCCACCTGGTTGATCCTGCCATGTTTAATCAAAGCATCATCCCATTGCCAGGAGGGCTGCAACCCTTCTATCTCCGCCACATCCTGGGACTTCAATCACAGAGGCGCCCCGTTGCCAAGAGGGGCGCTGTGCAACATCCTACGAGTGCCCCCAGGCTTACGGTGCTGCTTTCTGCCAGAAAGGGAGCCCAACAGCGACGACTCTGGGCTGGCCTCCTTGCTCTACCATGCCATCTTCCATCAGCGTGCTGCTCGAGGCATACGGCCCGGGATTATTACTCTGCCGGCTCCCCCGGGACGCCACAGGGCGTGTGTGCCTCATCCTAGAGGACCCATCAGGGGCCGACGACTTCTAAACTGGGTCACTCCCAGCATAGGGGGCCTGGCCTGATACGTCTCAAGGGCCCCCGTGCGGACAAGACAACCCCTGATCACTACTAGTACACACAGCCCGGGTAAGTACTCGGTGGGACACCTACTGTTTGATTCCCTGGGCCACTCAGCACACAGGACTCTGGCTTCAAAGACAGCAACGAAGGACTTCTCCCAGGCAGCCGAGTAAGGACAGTGCTGTACATATTTTTTAGATAAAGTTCATTTTAAGAAGAGCACAGAAAGCCAGGCAACATGGCAGAAGAGCGCTATATAAGACCACTTTACCTTACATTACATATGGGATTACATACACAGATGTGATAAAACCGATGCAGGCATGGCTCATCAACCTCGCGAAACCCATTCCCCCACTCGCATTGGGGAGGATTTATTTTTGCACTCTGAAGTACAATTCTTTTATTGGACTGTCTACGGTGGCCCTATAGTTAGTAGTGCACTCATGTAAAACCCACACTCCAAGCCTAGTGGTGAAGGCAGCCAGAAAGCAGTATAAGGAGCAGCTTTCATGAGGACATGCATAAAGAACCCAGGGGGTTGCCTGCCTTGAGTCTGCTTTACCCAGAGAAGTGTTAACAGAGTAACACTGGGACCTGTAACGAGTCAGCACAAAAAAACAGCAGAAAGGGGCATCCTTTTGTTCCAGAAATGATATGGAACAATAAAGATTTTCCACTACAGTAGTCAGCATGTTGAAACACTTCACATCATAGCCCCAATGTTCACATTGCAGCTTGCTGGATGAGGTGTTTGGCTAGTCCATCCGGGCATGCATAGGATTAATTTGATTTTGGAATTGTGTCTAGTTACTGCATGGATAATTAGAAAACTGGAATGGAATTATGCATGTTTGGCAGTTAAAGGCTCGAACCAAATAGTGTGGCAGGTTTAGTGGTGCTTTTATATGGTCAGCTGCATAGTGATGTGCTTGGAAATGGAATGTATGGATTGTAGAAGAGTGACGTAGTGGCCTTTTGAAGGTGGGGCTCAGGGCTGGTAGAGGCCGAAGCTCGGGCCGGCGACCTGCTCGTGAGAATTGACGTGGCTCTGAAGGACAACGTATTGCTTGCCAGCAGTAGGTAAGTGGCATCTGCGACACCCAGTGAGGCATTGTGTGAGGAACTGACCTCCCTAGGATCCGAGCACAATGGCCTCAGCAGCGAGTGCTAGATCTACCGCTCGGTAGTTATCGGTGAGGAGCGAGGACATAGAGCAGAGGCTTGCTGACCTTCCACTTGAAGTACTGTACCACAGAGAGCAAGAAGATATATGACAATGGCAGGGTATGTTAAGGACAATGCAACATTGTTCCAGACTTCAAAAAACATATGGGCTGCTTTTTGTTCTGCCCTAACAGGACAGATCATTTGCATGAGACCTCGAAGCGTGGTGCCTGCCGGGTGCCTAGATGATGTACCCATGACCCCCAAACCCTTATGCCTAGGGTATGTACATCGATTCTACTTGGCACAAGAGGGCAGCTTCATTGTGGGGTACAATGGATTCACTATTTAATAAAAACAGATGCAATGTTACTCGTGTTTACCATGTTTCAGCATCTGTTCGTAGCAAACCTCATTCTTTCAGGCAACATCCGGCCATAGGTAGCACTTCTATTGTTTAATAAACCCAAACACTAACTCACACTCCAACACTATACTGTGCTTTGACTGATGATCCTTGTGTCTGGGATAATTTATCCTAACCCTAAAACATATACTTCACCTTACTCTCCTAATTTAAACTCTCATTCTAATCCTAACTCAAACCAATGAGCTGTTGCTGACACTAACTCTAACCCTAACCCAAATGTATTGTAGGGTATCTGGTCATTTCATCTAAAGCATTACCATTGAATGTGCCGCCAATGACCTCTGCCTTAATGCCAGTAAGGCTGAAAGTCTACTCATCGGCACACCCACTCACTCCTTCCCTGCAGCCCTCTAGCCGGCCTCTCTTGGCCCTCTTCCTGCTCCCACCTGGAAGGCTAAAATTCTCGGGGTCATCTTCGACTCCACACTCTCCTTCTCTTCTCACATCTCTGACGTCTCTAAGAAGTCACACTACCAGCTGCACCTCCTCAGAGGTATTCTTCGTTTCCTCTCCTTCCCCCAGAAGCTCACTGTCTCCAAAGCCCTGGTTCCTGCTAGGCTGGACTGTTGTACACAGCCTTTATCTAAATCTGCCTGCTTGTGCTCTCCGCCGTCTGCAACTTATCCAGAACAGGACTGCGAGACTTGTCCTTGGCCTCAAGCCCAAGGATCGTATCTCTCCAGGACTGAAATCTCTGCACTGGCCCCAAGTGGCAGCGAGGATTGAGTTCAAATCCCTCTGCATTGTCCACAAGGCCTTCTGGGGCCGCAATACCTTCAACTCTCTCTTCCTAAATATCTTTCTCCTCGAGCTCTTCGCTCATCTGCCTCCAACTCCCTCAGGGTCAGTCGCTTCTCCAAGCAACGAGTTGTTGGTAGATCTCTCTCTTCGGCAGGGGCCTCCGTCTGGAACAGCCTTCCTGCCTCCCTGAAACTTGAGGAGAACCATCTCCGGTTCCGGAAGCACCTCAAAACCTTCCTCTTTGCTTCTGCTTTCTCTCCTGCTCTCCCCTGCTGAATTTCTGGCTGAAACTGCACTGGTTATCTGGCCATCCTTTCTGATCTCGTGCCCAGGCCCCGCCAGTTGCACTGCCTCCGTGGCAACCCCGGCACCTGGGGACATACGTTTGCACTTACCTTGCACTTGCCACCAGCTGGCTGTTTTTATTTATCTTATTTATTCTACTATCCCGTGTACTGCACTTTCCCCTCTCCCTTCCCCCACGCACTTTTTCTCCCCCCCCTTCCCATGCACTTGCGCGATATGAATGACACCTGACCTAGTAGGATTGTTGTCTGTCTTCCCTTTGTTCCCCCTCCCTTGCCTCGTCGTGCTTTGAAACACTTGTGTATAGGGGCATTATAAATGCCATATCATATCATATGCCATTCCATCGGCAAAATTGCAACGAAAAAATATGCATCGAACGCATGTTTTGTCAAGGTAAAGGGTTTAGTGTTATTTATAATGGGGTTTAAAGGGTAATAAACAGGGGTTTGGGGGGACCCCCAGTTAAAACAAAAGGAAAAAACATGGATTCAATGGTAATTTTTTCGATACATTTTTTTAGATGGAATGGTCATTCAATGGCAATAATTCGATGGAATGACCATAAACCGTATTATAGCCCTCATCTCAGCCTTGTCTAACGATGCTTCAAATGTATATTCTTGCACTCACTGTGATCTACAGGGAATGTTATTCTAAAACGTGCAGGTGGAGGATAATTGAACGACCCACTGACAGTGCTATTATGGCATAGAGTTCATGTGTTGAGTGCATTTCTCTTGCATTAAGTAGATAAAGTTACTCGACCTGCAGGCCTTTCAGTATTTTAAAAGGTTTTTGTTGAGTCCTAATGAATGAACATGGCTGCCTCTTTCTTTGCTCTCTGTAGAGATCTGTTTCTAAGCTGGAGGTCACAAGATTGAATAGCAGTGGGGCCAACTAGTCCCTTCATTGGTCAGAGATCAAAACATTGAGCCTTATTCAATGTTCTGATAACATCCATTAGCACCCTGTGCGGCGCCGTCAACCAATGAGAATGCTTGGAAAGTGGGCTGTATTCATTAAGGAAATCCCACTCTCCAAGCATTTTCATTGGTATCAGGCGCTTCCCTTCCCTACTCCCCTTCACCTTAGCGCTCGTGTAGATCCCTACATGGGTGCTAATGGAACCTTGTTTTTTTCAATGTAAAAAAAAACATACCTTTATCCTGTGGCTGGGCTCTGTGTAGTTCTGTCATTCAGGCAGTCCCTCTTCAATGTTGAAGACAAAAGTCATCAACATTGAAAAATGACTTCCTGGATGACAGCACTGTGCAGTGTCAGGCCACGGGATAAAGGAAAGTTTATTTCTGTAAAAAAATGTAAAAAAACATTAGCACCCGCTTAGGTAACTACATGGGTGCTAATGGCGATATTACACTCTGCAGAGGGCCAATGTTAAGGGACCCTCTCTTTGCTCGGCCCCTTAAATTGGGCAGAGGCTGTTACCGACGGGGTCGGCTGGCCGCTTTGTGTAACATCTCAAAACAGCCGACTAGCAACACGACAATGTCTTCTGATGGCTCCAGCTGCGTCCAAATTAACAAGGGGGTCCTGGGAGTCCCTCTGCCAGACATTAGTCCTGGTTACGAGAGACTTACCCAGAGTCTTTAGCTCACTATCTTTCACAGAGAAGAAATATCTCAAACATATCAGTCTTTGTCCTGCCCTGGGGCAGTCCAGCATCGAAATGCTAGGCAATTCTCCTCTGAACAAGAGTACCAACAGAAACCCCAGACACGTGTTTCGGTCTGGTTGGACCTCATAAGTATGGTGGATCTGTGCCTCTCTAAGTATAGTGTGCTTTGTCACCCCGAGTGGGACGGGTATGCCCAGACGTGGGTCCCATGCCTGCTGGGCCTAGAGACCCAAGCTACTCCTCACTGATGAGCCCCAACAAGGGCGAAACATGTTTGGGGATGCTTGTGGTCTCGTGCAGAAGGGATGTGACCTAGCAGTTTGGGCTGGATTGCCCCTTTTGGGGTGGTGCCAAGCCTAATTTGCATATGGTCTTTCCCCTTCTGTAATGGCTTGGCAGGCGAAGAATGATGGTCTGGAGGGTTGCCCCGAGCAATGCCAGTGGTTAAGATTCAGTCTAAACCTTCCAGCCATCACCTCTTTCTTTTTGCTCCAGCTGCGTTCAGCCAACTCCCTGACTACAAGAGATGGCACTTGGCTACCTAAGGATTTGGCGCGCATTATTAAATAAACAAACAAACAAACTTGGCTGCAAGACATTTTGTGGTTTACACAAAATGAAGAGCACTTTGATTCAGGGGATGGGGAAAATGTCAGGAAAAACAAAGGAGAACAATGAATGAACGGGTAATGTAAGAAGAGCAGAACTAAAAATGAAATACCGCTTGCAATTAATCAAGGTAAAAAGGAAGGGAACTGCAGAATAAGAACAATGACGGTGAAAGGAGATTGAGACAAAATGCAAAATGAACAAAAGGGAAAAAAGGAAAATGCAAGCAGGATAGAAAAAAAAGGCAGGGAACAAATACATTTATGTATACAGCGTACCACTGCATGCTCTCAAGGTCCCCTTGAAATAGTGAAAGGACACATACACATGGCAAAGTATTATAAAAGGCAGCACATTTAGAGCAAAAACAAAATAGATAAAAGGAGGGATAAAGGAGAAAAAGTGGTGAAAAGATATTGTTTCAATAGATTTCATTTGCTTCTAACAGGAGCCTCCCTTTGCTGGAATTGCATTGCTCCTTTTTAGTCTAGGCATCAGGTTGCGCTTTAGTGCCACCTATGAGCTGAAACTATTGAATTGATGCCATGTGAGGAGGGACACCGCTTGTGGGTGTGATTTGGTCATTTACCCACACAGTGACTTCCCTTGGCAAACCAATCCCTATGGCCATTTCCACCCTCTACCTACCCTCCAGACCCAAAACACACCCTCCTGGGATCTCTGAGAGTTTGCTCTATCAAGAGACAAAATCAAACTTTAGCCTGTTCCTGTTATTTCTACAGTCTGCTGGTCCACTTGATTTAGGTTTCTTCCATGCGTTGAAGTCCTGTTAAAAACCAGGAATGACAACCCATAACAAACCCAAGTTATCTGTCTATTTCCCAGCTGTTGCGGTCTTGTGTCAGGTGGCACCATTATGCCAATCCCCGGCAAGCGCATCACAAATGCCTGCTACCATAGTCACCAAAGAGCTAGTTGCCATTACCTGATTGATTTTGAGAAATGGTGCCAGACATGCATTTGAAACTTGTTAGCACACAAGCTCCGTTTGAGGACGTGGTAAAGGAATTGGTGCCAAATGTGGCAGAAAAGAAATGAACAAAGGTGTGAATAGTAATGAAAAAATGAAAAATGCACAAGTAACAGAGCTAGAATAAAAGTGCAGAAAACGAGAAACACGTTTGGAAAGAGGAAATTGCAGTATGAACAAGAGAGTTCTAAAGAGACAAAAAGAAAATTCACAGAAAAAAGCATGAAAAGCAAAACAAATATGGAATTGAACAGAAAAGATCAAATGGGGAAATAAAGCGCCAGAGAGAGAAAGAAGCAGGGAAACAAGTAGTGTAAACATACGAGAGGAAAAATAAAATGTTAAACGGGTAAAGAACTTCAAAACGATCATCAGAAAAGGAGATAAATGCGAAAAAAGATCAAATTGAATTAACGAAGGCGAGGAGCACGTATGTTTATAAGGAATCAAATGTTTTTTATGTTCTGTAAAAAGGGTATTGGTAGTCGTCTATGAAAACAAGAAAAAATCCTGGTACTAGATAAAACTGGAAGCATGTCTTTGCCAAGTCCATCAGCCCAGAAGCATTACAACTAAACTTGCAGAGTTGCCCTGGACTAGGTGTTCTAAGAAACAGATGAGCTGGGAAAATGTACTGCCTATGAGAAGCGCTTTCATACTTGCAATGACCAGTCGTGGATGGAACATGGGGGGATGGAAAGATAGCTCCTGCTCCCTGTGAAACGCCATGTGTTTCAGACGCAGGGCTGGACTGGGAACTAAAAGAGGCCCTGGAAATAATTACTGGGGACCAAAAGAGGCCCTGGAAATAATTACTGGGGACCAAAAGAGGCCCTGGAAATAAAGTTCAAAGTGGTCCCAAATGACACATTTTCAGCAAGCCCAATGCTTTTCCTATGAGGAAATTTGGAAATGCCACACAAAAGAGGGCCAGGGTGCAGAGGCCCACCGGGAAATCTCCAGAGTGCCCTATAGGCCAGTCCACCCCTGTTCAGACGCCATTCTGCACTTACGATGTTCCTGAACAGATGCAGACTGCCGTGTGCAAGAAGCGATGTGATCAGGATTCTCGCACTGCACCAAACTTAGCAAGACTCTGTGATCAACATCATCTTTGCTGAAATCCTCTTCACTGTCAACTAACGAGCTACTAAAGGATGCTATATAGTGAGGTTAGTTGTGGGGCAGTAACTTCAACTCTTCTATGTAGTATATAATCAAACTTCACAAGGTAATACAAAGAAGCGTTTGCTACAATCTAATACTGGTATGTTTTATTTCCTATGGAATATCCAGTTAAAAAACACAGGTGGTTTCATGATATGATACTTTTTGAGGCACCATTGCCCCTTAAAGGAAATGTTGCAAGGGCCGCTTTTGAGGCCTGAAAACATCTTTGAAATGAGACCTTATAATAACAGATATTGGAGTTTGTATTGTTTTCCTTGGTGGTCACCTTGGGAAGGTCACACACCACAAGGTGACAACATGGAAATTAGCTTTTTTTTCAGATGAAAAACGTCACACCTTTTCTTACCTAAACTACCACGAACTTACAAATGCACCCCTAAAAGGACCTTATGTGGCTGCAGAATTACTGTGTTCATGTTCCAAAAACCTTAAACAAGGTACAGGTATTTCACCTACATATTATGTTTTTGATTGTTATTTGGACATTGTGTAATGGTCATCTGTCCTGGCAGCGGAACCGCAACGACATACAGGCGCAGGAGAGAAAGAATGTCAAACGTCCACCTAAAGAACCCCCATTAGGGGCCAGAGACACTGTATGAGGAATTGTGAAGGTGATGCAAAAGACAGAACAAAATGGAGGAGGCACCCCGATAACCGGGGCAGGGTTCTCCTCCTCCTCCCTCATGCCTGGGTTAGGGGGAGGGATAAGTCCAAGGGCGCCAAAGTGCTTAGAAAGCCCGCGAAAGGGCAACAAAAGAAAGGGGCGGGCCGAGCCCCATATGAGCGGCAGGTGCTGGCTGCACAGACTTACAGCCTGCAGCCGAAGTACGCCCGCCGAGGCCAGGAAAGATTTTCATTTTCCACCCACCCACCCTGCATAAGGGACATCTACGGCGAAGCATGGCCGTTGACGTCGCAGGACAGCGAGGCAGTGTTTTGCCGACCAATGACAAGAGACAGGCTCCGAATGAGCCACTGCACAGCCGGAAGGGTCTTCGCTCTTCTCGGGGGCACCTGAGGGTAGCAATGAGGGCTCAGCTTCCCCCGAAGAAACGGCACTCTCTCAGCCCAGGAACACCTGCAGGAGCAGGCTGGTCTCCGGCACGAAAGGTTGGGAGAGTTGGGCCTACTGTGGACTTTGTTGGGGAAAGGGGGAAGCAGGTTTTGGACACGGAGCAGTCGCAGCACCTTCAGAACTATTTCCACAATTGTTTGCTGTGTTTCTTTTATGTGTGAAAATAAATCTGCTGCCTTTTTATGCCAAAAAGAAGACATGTCTCATTCTGCACCTTACTGGTGGGGAGAAGGGGTTGAGATGAATGAGCAAGAGTAATGTATATTGGTATAATAACAGGTTATGAAAAGTAATAGAAAAAAGGGCCAAGTCCCACATTGTTTGTTGTTGGGGGAACAATTCTCAAAAAGTGACGGGGAACCGTATGAAAAAAAAACTTCTCTGAAGTCAGGGATTTTATCCGAGAAGGGAAAGACCTTAAACAACGACTAATTACCCGTGGCTATCCTAAGAAATGTATCAATAGAGCCTATAAGAAAGCAAAACATGCGAACAGGGATAGAGGCCTTCACCCAGAGCCTAAAATTGTAGAGGAAAGAATTACATGTGTAAGCACTTTTAGTCCAATCAGCAATGCCCTACGCCGAACTATTAAAAAACAGTGGCATATTTTGTCCACTGAAGATTTCTTTCCGGCACAACCAAGGTTTGCCTTCAAACGTCAGAAGAATTTTAGGGATATTCTTGTTCACACTTATCCTAAAGAACCTACCCCTTGTACACAAACTAAACTCTGGAGCCTGCCACCAGTCCTTGGCCATTACAAATGCGGCCATTGCTCAGTTTGTCCTTTGACCACTAATTGTAAAACACTTGAGCTCAATGGGAGGACATGGAACCTTCGTTCTTTCTCGGACTGGTTGATTTAAGGTATAAAATGCCTGTGTAATTTATTATACATGGGCAAAACATGCAGATTGATCAGACAAAGAATATGTGAGCACAGGTCTTGTCTAAAAACGAAATCGACAATAAACCACTTGTGGCACATTATATAACAGCCAATCACAAATACACAGGTCTTCAATGGTTTGTAATTCAAAGAATACCTCCCTCACCTAGAGGTGGCAATAGAGATCTATCATTCAGCCTAGCAGAACAAAGATGGATCTATAATCTTAATACAGTTAACCAAGGCTTGAACTCTTCAGTCGAATGGAACTGTTTACTTACGTGAAATCTAGCTCCCTCTTATAATGCACTTGTTATGATACTAGCAGCACAATCTATCTCTGTAGCTACATCTATCTCTGTCGTCACAGGCCTGCAGCATTTAGCGCTAGTGGGTGGATTTTTTCTAGATTTTAAGGTATGTCATAGCCATCTAGTCACCCACAGTAAAATATGGTGTTTGTCTCATTTATTGAGACTACCGCATCATATAGCGACTGGGCATTTCTTCCTTTCATTAGACAAAACATTTTTTGTTTCGCGGTTCAGTTATGCAGACAAGAATTTGGGATGTTATACTTTCCATATGCACAACTAGGGTTGCATACGCCACACCTCTACATCGGCACATGCAGGTGGGTGCTTCTGCTAAACATCAATCCCCCCGCTAAACTGTGTATTCTCAGGACTGCGGCATACATCTTTAAGAAAAATCTCCAAGACTGTCCAGTAGTCACTTGTTTGTTAGGCACGTAGATGCAGGGCTCACGTCCCTGCATTCACACGCATTTATACCCGGCTCTCCTTCAGTCGGAGCTGAGCCAGGAGTCGCTACAGACGTTGTTTTTCGTGCTCCGCTGTCGCAGAGGTAAGCTCCATTTCCCTGCCATGTCACCCTTTATTTTTCGATGCAGGCTCGCCTGTAAGAGAAGCTCTTTCCCTCTTCTGAGTTTAGTGCCCTTTTGCAATGAGTTTCACTCGTTCGTTTAGACACCCGAACAAACTATGTTATTTTATCTTGTAGAATAAGTCAAGACACGTTCTTTGAACCTGCCCCGAGTCATTTGAAACTTATATTGGGACCGAGAGCCTTCTTTGCCGTACTCTCCTGTGCCATTCTGACTCCCGAACGAACATCGTAAAAAGACTAAGAGCCACCATACCTTCATTCAGCTTATCAAGGTATTTACTTAAGTGCAAAAAACGCGAGTTTTCTTCATTGACTCCACCTGATGTTTTGTCCTATTCATTCTATTTAGCAAACGACCTCCATCGTTTCCCTGGAATAATACAATATCTTGGGGCCCGACTTGACCATTACTTGCGCCCGATTTACAGTATATCCAGCTATGAACTGCTAGCACACTTCAATACTAATAGTAAGCTTTTTATATTGCATGTACTTATCTTTTGCACCCTGATGTATTTAAAGTGCACTTGGGGTGCTGCACAAACAGAATCCTTTTGGACCACAGAAGTGGGTTTCTCTGTTATTCTGGTTTCTTGAAGCAATGAACCAAGTATTAAGTGAACAATCACTTTGTACCCACATTAATAGTGAACATTAAAATTCTCCGTGATTAATAGGACCAGGTGCTCTTTGCCAGTGAATCTATTATCCATTGAGCACACGTGTTTCCAGACGGCTGATTTTTCACCGTTCATTTCACACTCGACCTAGTGAAAACAAGTAAGAGATTGAACGTTATTATGTGTCACATTTTGTTATGTTTATTGTTTTTTCAAGACTGTGTCTGTTGATTTTATATATATTTTAGAATAGAACCAATTACTTTAAGATATTGGTTGCCAGTGCTTTGTCTACAACATCACAATTTAATGTCTCATTGATATAACTAAGAGACTTGTTGGCTGTAAAAACTAATCTGCTAAATAGCCTATGAATTGTTTCTCTGTGTTCCACGAGTGAATTAATTGAATACATCTTTCTAGATCTATGATGTCCTATCCACATTGTATATAAGGCCTAACGTGAAGAAATCACCTGTCCTGAAGATGGCCATTACACCATTATATGTATGGACACTTGGGAAAATGTCCAATCTATCAGCTGGCCGAAACATGTCGACACCTTACATCTCAAACAATGTCTAACCATATGCGTTGTATGTAATTATTTTTAGGAATATAGGGTGTATTGATTTACCCATTCCTTTCTTTTCTCTTCTTTGCCTTTCTTCCTGTTGTAGTTTGGCGTAATAGTTAGAGAAAGCTTGTATTTGCGCCCCTCTTGTTTTGACACCCTATGTAAGTACCGTTTTTTAGCCTTTTTAACATTTATATGATTCAAATTAAAATGATATTTTCTCTATTTTTTTCTAGGCTTTTTTTGCCTTCTCTCGATTTATGAACATTACGCACTGTTAAACTGTTTGTAAAATGTTGAGCTATATGCCTCATTGTATGTAACCATAATTCGTTCAATCCCCATTTCTTAAATCGAAGTAGTGAGGGGTAATCAATTTTCAGTGTCCCTTGTGGCAGGTTATGAAATGACAGAGATTATATGATATGATAGGTTATTTATAAAGCGCTTAATAACCAGAGGTTTCTAAGCGCTGACCCAGGGATCGGTCCGTGTCGCCTTGCTGCTAAGGCGAGCATGTTGCCACCAGTAGAGTAACTTTGCTGAAAATGTTGGGGTGGACATGACATCTGAAGAAAAGGTGCCCCAGCCAAATGAATGGGGACAAAATGGTGTGCCTTGAAAGTGGGGGGGACAAACACCTCCGTCCCCCCCTAAAATGATGCCCATGGTTGCCACTGGGCTATCCTCCCGAGACTGAGCATGAATGGGTTGGATCTAGGAGATATTATGCGTTGAAGTCTGCTCTATTTGTCTTGCACACTATGCAAATCTCAATTGCTTCTAGGTACTCCAACAGTGTATTGAGATCACAGCTGTTGCCTGAAAGGATGGGGTTTTAGAAGAAGATTCATTCGAGCTGACTTCTTAATGTCATGGGGCTGTTTGTGCGTCTAAGGTCACCTTAAAGATTGTCTCTTAGGCAGAGGAGCCATGCTCGGGAAGTGCCTGCCTGCCTGGCTTTTGCATCTTGTTTTGGGCATGGCCTGACCACAGAGTTATTTTTTAGCAGTTCGGTTTGCCTTTTTCTTGGAGGGGGCTTTTTTGGTTAGGTGGTCAGGTGATATGTCAGGAGCATTTTAGGGCTGAAGCACCCATGCGAGGGATTATGTGATGAGGGGAATAATATGCCAGGATGGGCTATGCCAATGGCCGTGGGCCAGGGATCATTTGAATCCTTGCCCGTTCTCCGTGTTTTTACGAGAACCTTCACTTTTGCCTGTGCACTTCTGTAGCAGTCGTTCATGAAGGGATGGTTAGGTAGCAGCATGGACGGCTACCAGTGGCGTGCTTCAGAGCAGAGGTAAAATGCGCAAAGAAAATCTCTGTGCATCAAAGCCAGCCTGCAGCAAGCAATGAAAAGCAGGCTTGGACCAATTTGAAGGTACACGCTCCAGACTTCAGAGAGAGAATAAAGCAGTGTTAAGTGTTGAGCACATTTTACCACAGCCAGGGGGGGATCTGATTTATGTTATTCCCAGTCGTGATCCAACAGAAAAACAATCAGGAGAGGAGATACGTGTAATGAAGCCAGGATTCAACGCAGGGACAAAAACAAATACTGCCGTGGATTATTTTCATGGCAGCTTTTACAGGGAATGCCCGCGTCATCCCCCCCATGTGGAGATGCCGAGCCGCCAAGTATTTGCTCGCATCTGGTCCAGGCGGAGCACATTTGTGAAGCAGGCAGTGACCCGCCTGGATCTGCGCCATCCTTCAGCACAAAGAGAAAGAAGCAGGGAGCGAAGCATGTCTTGTGCACCTTTGCCAACGTCCAATGGAGAGGCGAGAAGCAGGCAATGGCGTCATCGGTCAGCAAATAAACAAGCCGGTTCTGAGCCCAGCTGAATGGCTGCCACCAATCAGTCTAAAAGTAAACAGACGCAGCAGTGACGCGTGCGTGTCACAGCTAGCTTGCAAGAAATGGAAAAAAGAGGGGGAAACGAGGAAGAAAAGAAAGCGGAGAAAGAGTGTGTGCGCCAGTGAGTGAGCGACAATAGTCATACACGTCTCAAAGATGTTTGCAAAGATTTTTTTACTAAGGAAGTAATGATAGCCGTGCTAATACCCCTGAAGGTACCGTTTACAAACACGCCGGGTGCAAGCAGCCCCCCCTACGTGCCATTTTGAGAATGGCTGTACTTGTAACCAGTAGCGACTAGTGAATCTTTTTATTGGAGCCTCAGACATTTTCAATTAAGGTACCAGCTGATTCAGCATAGTGATGGCGGCTCTGAGATAGTGGGGTTCTTCCCCTGGGAAATTCTCATAACCAGATTTCTAGGCTAACAAATGAAGAAAAAAAATCTATCGATGTCAGGTCACCAACAGTACACAGGAGCATTTCCCTACGCATTTGTATGATGCTTTTGCCCACATGTACATATGCCAGTACTGTGGCACTGTAAGAAGACGAATTATATGCCAGTAATTGCATGTAAAAACACACTCATGTTCACTTTGATCCTAAAGCCAGTAATGCCACTGTAAGAAAACATGTCCACGCTGTCTGCGCCAGTAAGGGCAAGTACTTCCACATAACTAAACACTCACGTCCGTTTTGGCAAGCTTGCAAGCAAACATGTTCATGCAGGCTGTGCCAACCCAGCAATGTTCTCCACTGCAGACTCCTCAGTTACCCTCTTTCCGCATCTCTTCATTCCACCTGCCCCCTTTGCACCCTGGCCAGGCCACCAACAGCAGACCTCCCCCACGGTCCGCAAACCGTTCGTATGAAAACGAAACAAACACATACACACACACACACACAAACACACACACACACACCCACCCCCCTTCCCCCACCCCTTCTAGACCAGCAGTGATCCCAATCAAAGGTGAACCAGGCACACTTTTGTGGTAGCAAAGGCTGAAGGAAGGTTATGTCTTCAGGAGGGGTGTGATCAGGTAGCAGCAGCAACCATAACAACTTGAGTATTATAGTTCGAAATAAAGTAATGTCCAATCAAGGTTCTATAAAAATGTAGACTTTTTATCAAACAAAATGCAATCAATCAATTAGGAGAATGTAGGAAATCCCACACTTCTTAAAGAGAACACAGAGAATGCAGACATTTGTGAAAGGGCACTCTGGGTAGATGAACAAGGGTGTTCTGGCACAGGATTGCCACAATGTCGCTGTTCAGAGGCTATGTATTTGAGAATAACAGAGAAGGTGGCTTACAAGTCACTATGATCCCAAAAAGTGGACCGGGGGCACAGCCTTTTCACAGTCCCTTTTGTTGTCTTTGGGGCTCAACGGCTTTTCGTTTTGAAATGGGAGTCTGGGTGCTTTCAGCGCCAGACCAGTGTCAGGATGATGAGCAGCGGCACAAAATTTATCAATGCAGTGCTGTTCAGCAGCGGCGACAGCTTGTGGGTTAAAGGCGCTAAGGAAGGCAGGTGATGTGTTGACGGCCCTGGAAGAGTTGGCAGCTTCGGATGTGGAGAAGCAGAGATTGGCCTTTGGCGGTGAGTGGGTTTGGCTGGCTCAACACAGCATCGGGGTACTGCATCAGCTTGGAGCTTGAAGAAGCTGGTGCGTGCCCAGGCAGCAGTGCCCCATTAGAGCTGCTAGAAGACTAAGCAGGTCAAAGATGCGGAAATAGCAGAGCTTTAGTGTCAAACGAAACTCAAGAGTGCAGAGGCGGGTGGCCAATGAGGTCAGAGAGGTCTCTGTGGTTCCTGTGCATCAGCTTGGATGGCGTTCAGGCAGTTGAAGATGCAGGGAAGGCCGGGGATCGCTTCATTGGTCCTGTAGTAGCTGGACATCCCAATCCAGAGGCTCCAGGACAAGGTGACACCTTCTGTTCTTCACTACTGCTCCAGGGAATTTGGCTACTACCTACAGAAGATCCTTCACCACATGTGAAAGGATACTTGTTGGAGTGCAGACAACTGTTGAGGCCTTAGTCCACAGCAGTTCACCCCCAATGTTCCCTGTGGATTGTTATGGGACAGAGCTCTCCTCTGCCTTAGGGCTTTCTGTCTTCAGCTACATGGCAGAGGACCTTGTGATAGACTGTTTCCCCAACAAAGGTTGAGATGAATTTGTCTTGTCCTTGTTGAAGGTCAGAGATGAATCAAAGAATTATCCATCACGCCCCCTCTCTTTTTTGAAGGCAAAATGCCACAAGGGATTGGTCCAAAGCAAGCGTGCTGTAAAGGGTCTAGTCGCTGTCGTAATATATACCCTTTGCCTAATAACATCACTCCCAGGGTACCTTGTCTGCAGGAAATGGAGGAGACAGGAAAAAGGAAGAAGGCCCTAACCGGAACCAAGATGGTAGTACCAAAATCTATGCCCACCTTCCCTATCTGGCTACTCTAACTCCAACCCCTTCCAATGCCTCATGACTTCAAAGGGACTCCAGCGCTCAGCATCCTGATGCGAGAGGCTTTTGCTATGACAGTGCTTTCCTTTAAGGCATGGTTCCCGGAAGACTCCTGGGGGTAGGTCCTATACCCTGGGGGAAGGTGTTACCCTTCCTGCAGGAGAATCAAAGGGGCAGCACCGTGACTATTGTTCTGCATGCCTGTAATCAAGACAGTCAGACCAGACCCCAATTTGCAGATCATAGAGCATAGAACTGTGTGCTATCAAAGTGCTGTGTCTGTTTAATTATGGGCTGTAAGCAGTCACCATGCCACAACTAGGTCTGACTTATATTGAAACATGTATGTGCCATTAGACTAAAGCATACCATTTTTTTTAAATTTTGGCCAGCATTGCAGAAGATTAAAAGCCCACCCATGCCTGCAAAAAAATGTGTTCCAGCAGCTATCCTGGATACACATGATCTTTGAACCTGCTCTGGACCACTGCAGGCCAATCACCACGGTCCCGGTTTTACTAAAAATCCTCGACCGTGCAGCATATCTACAAACTCTTGGGACTTAGGCAATCTGGGTTCCGGCCACGTCACGGCACTGAAACTGCCCTCATAGATTTAAAAACACAGATTGAAGATCTAAAAGACAAAGGCAAACTTGCTCTCTTACTCCTCTTGGACCTCTCGGCGGCCTTTGATCTCATCAATCATGAAATCCTCTGCCACCACCTTAAATCAGCTGCACACTTCTCCGATAAAGCTACAACCTGGATTAGCTCCTTTTTAGACAATAGATCTATGCGTGTCATAAAGCCACGACCAAACCCATGCCCCTGAGGACAAATCAAGGGAAAGAGGGCTGCAGGGGTTGTGGGAGGTACCCTGAGCCGGTGTCACCTTTGTCCCCTGTGCAGATGTACCTGGTGTGGTGGAAATAGGAGTTCAGGCAGCAAGACCAAAGGAAGACTACACTTCCCAGCAGCCTCGGGCCTGGAACTACAGCCCAGCCAGCTCAGGGAACGCCCAGGACTGCGCCCAAAGGAACGAGGAGGCCATTGCGCATGCGCGATCCTGGAAAGTTTGTCTGTGCTCAACGCTGCTGCCGAGAGGACGTACCTAGCAGAGCTCCAGCTAAGCCACTCGCGGGGCCGCCCTCGCTGCCGGATTCCACCATCAGGCCCCGCGATTCAAAAGATAAGTAGATTGAATTCTATTTAAAGCTTGCAGAAGAATTAACGCTGAAAAAGGCTCCGGTTGCCATTGACAATCAGGAGAGCCTCTCAAACTCTGGGGAAGTTACGCGAACTAACTAACTAATAACAATACTAAACTGCATGCTGATATGCACTCGCCTGTTGCGGGTGTTAACGTAACGCTGAGCTCGCCCGTTGCGGGTCATTGAGAACAGTGCTGATGTGCACTCGCCAGTTGCGGGTGTTAACGTAACGCTGTGCTCGGCGGTTACGGGTTATTGAGAACTGTTACTCGCTACTTGTGGGTACTTGTGAATTGCCAGAAGGCGTACGAGAGCAAAGCTAATTATCTCCTTTTTTGTCAGGAGTTTACCGCCGCCTACAGTGATCAGATTCCACGGCCCACAGACTGCGGAGCCGGCGGGCGGAACGTAACTCATTGGAAACTAGAGCTAAGTGTATTAATGTGATCAAAAGTCTAGTGTTTGAATTCATGTTGATAATTCGTTGTGAATCTTATATAGTAAGAGGGAGAAAAGCCAGTGTCAAGTCAAACTGAGTGCTGAAAACCTAATCAGAGTACTGTGTCTATTGAAACCCTGAGGTGGGGCAAACTTTGTGTAAGAAGCAAACAGAGTGTTGGGTTCCAGTCTAAGGGTAATGCATGCATGAGATATGAATGCATGAATGAATGGCTAACGCTAAGCTGCATCTGCAACTACAAGATGGAAACAGCTCAGACTCCAAATGGACAGAGTCAAGGAGCATGCCAACCCTAATACCCCTTATCCTATCCATAACCTCTTCCTAATCCACAACCCGGTTACCCTACCACCCCGAAACCCATCCAATCCGTGGACCCTAACCCTCTTACCCCGTGGGGGTCGCGGTGACCTGTGGTAAAACTAATCCAGGCGCCAAGACCGTCAAGGGGAGGTAGGAGTTCTTGCTACTTCTGCGTAGGGACGGACTTCGCCTTGACAATGCGCGTGTTCTCTCCACTAGCAGCCGCCCTACCTGCACCTGTCTCCTGTGGCGTGCCACAAGGATCTTGTTTCACCCACGTTGTATAACGTGTTCACCAAACCTCTCTTCGATATCTTGGACTATCTGGGTGTCACTTACACCAACTACGCTGACGACACCCAGATACTAATGCCTATCTCAGGTGACTACATGGCCGACTCCCTCGCTATCAATGTCATCTACCAGGTCATCCAGGCGTGGATGGCTCAACACGGACTCTGTCTTAATGATGAAAAGACTGAGCTCCTTATTCTTGGTTCGCCACAAAAACTTACCAAACTTGACCCTGCGTTCAAGTCCTTCATCATCGATGGGAATATTATCCCAACCACCAAGGACACAAAAACCCTAGGGATCTACATTGACTCAACCCTATCCCTGACCAGACAAAATAATTCAGTCTCTTCCTATGCGGCATATACCGGCAAGCTTATTACAGCCTGTCACCCTTTTCTCTCCGCAACCAATTGTGTCACCCTGGCTAGAACTCTTGTATTATCCAAGATTGATTACTGCAATGCACTGTACCTAGGCACAAATTGCTGCAACCTAAACAAGTTACAAATTGTCCAAAACAATGCGATTAGAGCTGCCCTCAACATTCCCAGGCGCCAACACATATCCAACGCCAGACGCAATATTCGCTGGCTCTCAGTCCCACACCGTATCTCCCTGAAAACCCTGGCTTTTACCCAAAAATGCCTTCATAACCAAGCTCCCTGCTACCTGGCCAACCGATTTGCCCTCCACAACTCCATTAGACCCCGCAGAATGGCTCATTTAAACTGCCTTGAGGTTCCACGTTTCAATCTCCAAAGATCAGGTGGAATCAGCTTCCCTATCTTGGCAGCTAAACTCTGGAACACGCTTCCTAATGAGCTTAGAGCAGAACCCTCATTCCCGAGATTCAAACACCTTACGAAAACCTGGCTGGCCGCCCAGGTCATTTAGCTCTGGGTTCCCTGCTTAATTTGCACATGTATATATAATCTGCTTGTCCTCTCATTGCTATTATTATACCTGTAAATTCTGTATTATACTTGTAAACATTGTAATTATGGTTCTGTCTGTTTTTCTTATGCTGTAACTAAGTGGTGCGCCCGGTTGCCCCTGGGCCTGGTGCGCTATACAAATAAATAAAATACAAATACAAATGCAGAGCTAGGACCGTCACAAGGCTGGTTCAGCAAAATACATCTGTGCACTATCATTTTGGCATGGAGCTTTTATGAAAGGGGGTTGTGGGGTTTGATTAGCAGATTTTATTTCATAAAGATAAAAAAAGCTTGCGCTATCCCTTCATCACCAGATGGCCATTTGGTCCCAGACACACACACATTCACAGAAAACCCCTTGCGTGCACGTGCACCCACACTCTTTTTCCGCACTGACACCAATCTCATGTTGCTTCTCTGGATGGTCCTCTTTGCACACCCTGCCGGTAGGAACTAAGAACCAGTGGGAGTCAAACATCCCTGGGAGTCTTCGTTCCTGGAATGCATGGAGCACCCATAGCTCACTGCTCTAGAAAAATAAGTGCAGGGGTGTTCCCTACACGCTTTCCAGTCTGGAGTACTCCAGTCAGCAAAGCCAATGGGCCATGCAAGACTGGGGGATTCAAAACACCCATGGCCTTGCCTGGCTTACTGTGCATGCAGAACAGGGCTACTGCATACCATGGGAAACACTATCCCCAGAACACAGCAAGCCTAAGAGCACTTCCTCCTCTGCTTGCTGCAGCTGAGTGAGCGCTCAGGGTTTCAGTGGGACGGATTTGGCTGCTCTAAGGGTGGTGGTGACATTCCTGTTGTCCATTATGGATGAGCTGCCACTGCATCTGAAACAGACAGGCCCCGGTTTCCCATTACCAACACGAATGTAAATGCTGCCTGCCATGCCGGTGCAATGCGGGGAAGGATTTGAAATGATTCTGAAGCTACGATGTTCCTGGATTCAACAGTGGAAGCGATTTTTTCTCTGGGAGAATGTGCAGGGAGACCACACTGCACAGACTGCCTTGCTACAAAGAGCCAAGGTTAATATAGTTAAAAATCCACCTGGAGAAGGTTCTTCAGGAACTACTTTTCGTTCCGCCTTTTTGCAGGCAACTATGTTTTATGACTACACTGCGAATGTACTTCCTGACCCTGTGATAAGCCGTCCCTCTTGTAACATTGCAACGGGCGCCTGACCCAAATGACTAGGTGCCCAGCTGGGCAGCCTACCCTGGTCCCTTTCAGTTTGGGCAGCTGGCAGAGATGAACTAACCCAGATGAGAGGGCTGCAGGCTGCACACAAAATCGCCACGTATGAAGGGAGGACCAGGGGTGATTAATGTGCTTTTGGAGCTGCTTGGGAAACTGGCGGCACTTAAAGGAAAACACGCTTTTGATCATTTTAGACGAACAATGCCTTAGTGTTAAGGGCACTGGCCTGCACTGCACTGGAGCAGCAGGCAAAATATGGACTCTGCTGTAAAAGCACCGACGTCAAAGCGGCGGGGGCCTGCTGGACAGCACCGAGGCGATTGGGCAATCGCAACGTCCCTGGCACCACAGGACGTACCAGACCCGAATCATTCTTCATCTACCCTGGAAAAGAGGACAAGCAGCCAGTTTAATCCCGCCTCCAGCGTAATGCAGGCATGCATACTTCCGGTAGTGAGGCTGGCTCTGAAACCTAGCTCACCAGGAAAGATCTAACACTTTTGGAAGCATCACAGGGCAATGGTCTGCTTAGAACCCCAAAATGTAGATGCCTTATCTTGTAATTAATTTAAGGACTAAAGCACATCCTGCCTGTTATGTGTGGGTCCAGTGTTTGAGATGAGAGAGCGTCATGACACCGTCACGCTTCTCTAATAAAAGGGGCTGTGCTGGCACGTACAAATTAGTGCAGCAGAGCCCCAGGTAGCGGCAACTCGTGTCTTTGTCTTATTTGGGAGCCACATGATCGCGGCCTGTCTGCAGCCCCGGCCTGGGTGTCCCCAGGACCGAGACCGCCCTATCTGGGGTGAACCGCTGCTCCACTGTGTCCCGTCCGGTGGTCTGGACTTTACAGGGTGCTCCCTGAATCTCGAGTGCTGCATGACCACAGCGTACAAGTCCCGTCGGGTGATCCCGACATCTGGTGTGGCCTGCCCCGGTGACCGGAGGCGGGCCACCACATTGGCGACGAGGAGGTGTCGCCCCGCGCACACCCGTATGGGGGCTCTCAGGAGTTTTTCGTTTTTATTCTTTACCCGTGAAGGTGGTGGACCAACAGACCTGCGTGTGCGGTCACGGCCCGCGACCGTGCATACTGAAGAAGCAGCATCGGCCGCGTGGCGAGTGGCCCGGGGACCGGCTGCTGGGTGCCTGCGCTGATTGTCTCCAGCCCGTGAGGAAAGTTCCATTATCTCCAGTGGAAGCCGCGTGCAGGTGCGGCCGTCAGAGAGCAGATAAAAGAACCGTCGGCAGCCTCGCGTGGTGAGATACGGCCACAGGCCCCAGAACAAAGGAAGGGGGCGGGGCCAACCCTCCGTTGGGCTCCCGCGGGCAGGGTAGCAGCTGGGGACTACCCTGGAAGGGGCTGACAGCCTCAACAAGACCCGGGCCACACAGTGAAACTCAATATTCATCACAAAGTTGTCCAAGCCAGGGGTATGCCCAGAAAAGGGGGCGCAGCCTCCAAAGAAGCACACCCTCCACAGACAAAGGAAGGGGTGTGGCCTGCAGGTCCAGGCTGCGGCGGTGAACGATAGCAGCCAGCTGAGGCCGCACGAAGCGGGGTGGACGTAGCTCAGCGGCACCGGGCCACGGAAACAAGAACAAAGCCTGCTTCAAGTGGCAAGGAGGCACTTGTGAAGCAAGGGTGGCCTCCAGCTGCAAGGACCTGTGGGCCCAGTACTCGGGTGCCAAAATAGTACGTGGCCCCTCCTGGCATCTCTGCCACTACCAGTATCCCCGGTGGGTGGCAGCTCCTCAAGGAGTGCTTGTGCGCCCCCATGGCTTACGCTCGGTGGTGTCCCCAGGCCCTCATTGCATTTTAACCGGTTACAAGGCCACAGAGTTATTAACAGGCTCATAACTTCTTGATGAGGGCAATGCTCCAAACAAATATCTACCCACGCGCCTGCATCAGGGATTGTGAACCATGCAGCTAGGCTGGTCGCTGGCAATATCGCCCCCCCAAACCCCTTTTTATTATCACTGTCTTCCATGTAAAGAAGAATCAGGATTCAAGATATTCTAAAAGCCAGCATAAGCAGCGCCATTTTTTTTTTTTAGATACAAAATGATTCGTTTTGAAATGTTTACTAACATGTTCAAGCAATAGTCGGGCCTTACTATTGCATAACATACGAAGCATGACAAGTGAACACCTCTCCTCTCTTGAAACTGAATTCAACTCCCCACATTAAAGCAAATCTAGACTAAAGAAGCCACCAACCTCCTGAGCCTAAATAACAGTCTACAAAATCAAAACCTTTGGTTCATCTTTGAAACGCCTTTACATTTATAACTTGGGCTCTTTTAAGACCAAGAAGAAAACACTCTCAGATTCACAGTTTTCCACAGCGATACGCCTTTGAAAAGTGGCATATCTAGTACCATACACACTACAATTGTCTGTATTAATTAATTGTAATGATTTTACTGCATTCCTTTTAGTATGTGTGTCAGGCACGTCCAGTATTATTTAAAATGGTTCGATTTATTCACCAAGCCTCGACCGGGTGCTAGTCTACACCGGGTGATGGATTTAGCAAATTACTTAAATGCCAATTTCTTTTGATTCCTGCATCCTAATGAAAGAGAAAGGAATTAAGGACTCTCTGTTTTCCTGGCGGCTATAATGTAAATTGAAGATTTGTTTTTAAATGGCCCAGGTTCAGCCTTCTTCCTGTCCACTGTTGGAGAACGAAGAGCTCACACTGTCTGGTGGCTACTTCGCTCTTGCGAGCTGTTTGGATGAGCCTGGCTCGCTTGATATCTACAGCTTCCAGGGCCTACCTCTGGCTCCATAGGCCCTGAGGTGCCATGGAAACATCTCTACACAGCACTCGCCACTCTGTGCTTGTGGAAATGCACATAAAGCAGCATTGGGACACATGCAGGAGACATTTAGAGCACAGAAGGTCTCGTACAATATCCAAAAAGGCGCAGTTTTCATCTTGCGGTGAAGCTTTATCTGCAGCTCACAGTGTATGAGGGCCTTGTTCAGTGGAGTAACCTTGCTGAAAATGGCGGGGGACCCCCACCTACAATTATGCCCATGGCCTTGTTACCCAAATGTAGCCCCTGCTAACTGGCCGATACCCGGTACGCAGGGGCTGATTTTAGATCGCTTCATCAAGCGTTTGTTCCAAACTCTGTAATTAATTAATATTGGTACCTTTTTGAGGAACTGGGTAAATGTAGACTTAAGCCTGTACACAAATGAGGCAGGTGTGCACCATTGACTGAGGTCACAGTATGTTTCACACATTCTTACAAAAGCAAACAGATGTATAAGAGAACCAGCATCACCTTTCCTCCAAAATACATTATTACATTACATTTCATAGGTTTGGTGGATAATAGAAATCTGGAATGCAGGCTTGAATATAAATCTAGATGGGAAAGCGAGGTTAAAACAATACGAGACGGAGAACAAAATAAAAAAGAGCGGAGAATCCCAAGAGTGCGCTGTCTCCTTAGGATTCGACTGCACTGAGTAGCAGAGAAAGGCGACACGTTTAAAGCCAGTCGAGTAATCATCAGTGGGACGATATAATTAAGGCCACTAAACAAGCGCTCAAACCGACTCCTGTGGATAGGGGAGGGGCAATTCAGAATGGATATTTGCCACTCTCTGCTAAGAGCCTCTAGAGGCACGGAAACGGCTCTTCTCAACACCTGTGCAGACCTGCTCTCAAATCTTGATAATAACACGCTCCTCTGTCCTCATTCTCCTTGACCTCTCCTCTGCCTTTGACATGGTTAACCACGACATCCTGATCGGATGTCTCTGTGACAACCTGGGAATCACAGATCAGGCTCTGGTGTGGTTTACCTCCTTCCTCTCCGACCGCCCATCCCATGTGGAACTCGGAGCCTTTCATTCAAATGTCAATCTCTCAACTTGTGGCGTTCCCCAGGGATCTAACCTATCTCCCTTGTTCTTCAATGTCTATATGGCTCCCCTGGCAGGTGCGATCGGCCCTTTCAGCTCTAACTTCCAATGCTACGCAGGTGAGACTCAACTATCTTACAAGCTACCCTCAACCGCCTCCTCCTCACTCATATCTGACTGTCCGCTCTTCAGTCTTGGTGTGCTGCACACAACCTCTGCCCTCAATGCCACTAAGACCGAGTTCGTTTTGCATTGGGACCCCTGCTCCCGCGCTCCCACTTTCGCTCTGGCCGGCCTCCCTTGGCCCTGCGCCCGCACCCACCTGCAAAGCAAGAAACCTTGGGGTCATCTTCGACTCCACTCTCTCCTTCTCCTCTCACATTTCAGACATCTCTAAAAAGTCTATCAGCTACACCTTCTCAGAGGTACTCTTCCTTTTCTCACTTTCCCCCAGAGGCTCACTGTCTCCAGAGCCCTGGTTCTCTCAAGGCTGGACTATTGCAACAGCCTCTTCCTGAACCACCCTTCTTCTGCACTGCATCCTCTGCAACTAATCCTGAACAGAGCCGCAAGTCTTATCCTTGGCCTCAAGCCCAGGGACTGCATCTCTATGTTGCTGAAATCCCTTCACTGGCTCCCTGTGGTTGCCAGGATAAAATTCAAGACCCTTTGCATTGTCCACAAGGCTTTCTGGGGCCTGGGACCTACCTACCTGCAATGCTGTCTACCTAATTACTGTCCCTCACGAGCCCTCCACTCATCTACCTCCAACCTTCTATGAGTGAACCGGTTCTCCAAGCAGAGATTTGGAGGGAGATCCTTATCCTCAGCAGGTGCCTCCATCTGGGACAGCCTCCCTGCCACCCTCTGTCTTAAGCTGGATCTCCTTAAATTCTGGAAACTCCTCAAGACCTTCCTCCTCTCCTCTTCCTTCTCTCTCCCTCTACCCTGCTAACCTAGCTCTCTGCTTTTTCCCGCTCTCCCTCCTACTGGCCGCCAGGTTGACCTCAGAATCTCACTGGTCCCTGGTACCCCCGCCAGTCCTCTCTCGCACTTGACTCAGTGCTCTACACCCTAACCACACTCAATGCACTTTAGAAATTAACCTAAGAGAGTGGCTCTCTCTGCACTTACCCCAGTCTCAACCGACTGGGTGCACTTGATCCCTCCCCCCTGTGACCGTCTGTGTACTTGCTTGATCCGCCACACACTGCGCCTGAAGATCATCTGTTTGTTCTCCCTTGTCTTCACCCCTAAATTGCACTGGTAAAACTGCAGAATCGCCGTCAGGCCTATGTTCTGTCTCCCAAACTGTTAAATGTACTCGTTACGCACTTACTCTGCCTGTGCAGACTATTATCGTCTCAGAATTTCAAGGTCTCTGAGCAACTGTTTGTTTTTTCCCCATGCTCCAACCCTCCTTGAGTGCTTTGAAACACTTGACTGTGTATAGGCACTTTATAAATAAACAATACCATACCATACCACAATGTGTTGTATTAATGATGGGCTCAAATGTGTGCGTGGGCAATCCTGAAAGTTTGGCGACTTTGTTTACCAGGGCAATGTGTGCAAGTTACGTGCGCTCAGCAATCCAAGCTTCTTGGGCCCAGGCATGTTGACCCACAATCAGAGTGTGTGAGTCCATGCACATGGATGTGTAGGGACCACGCATAGGTGCATGGTCTGAATACACCTCAGAGCCTAGGCACACGTGCAAGAGAGAAAAATGTAGACCTGGACAGAGTTTTCATTAATATGGCCTACTGTGCAGTGCAGCTGTACAATGTGATCCAAGAATTCCCTTCAGATGGGATGCAGCCTCAACTGAACAAGGCCACATTTCCAGTAACCAATCTATTGTTGTTACTTTGTAATGTTTGCTGCAGAGCAGCTAAAATTAATTTGAAATTGGCCTTCCATTGGAGTCAATCCGAGAGCTCATCTCAAGGGTTAATTTACATGTATCCTGTTGCTCTTTTTGAAGGTGTTACAGACTATTACTTTTTTTTTTAAATGACGGCAGATATCAGTCCATTAACCACAACTTTTACGCTGTACAAAATCCGTACCTCAGCCCATCAATAGCTAATTAACGCGATTCCCAAACGTCCACCTTGACAGACCGTGGCTGGAAGAATAAAACTAGCAAGCAACCTTTGCGGTGCCATGCAACTTGCTTCAAAACAAGGGCTTTAAGTGGGATGGTGCTTGCCGTGGTTCCATGATGTCCCCTGGCAGCCCCAGCCGATGAGGCCGCTAGAGGCCAAAGCTTTTTTTCTAAAGCCTTAAGCTCACGCTCATGTACGAGAGCTTCCGGATTTAGAAAAAAGGCCCTTTCTCCATAATGGTAACGCCCGTACCTGCCAGGCATCCCTTTAACCAAGAGATGCCAGTGGGCCGGCACCACCATTACAGAAGAAAAAGGTGGGACTACTGGAAGAAAAGGCATTTTTTTTCCTAAAGCCTGAAGTTCTCGCTCATTCGCGGGAGCCTCAGGCTTATAGTGGCCCCACCTTTTCACCCTTAATTGGTGGGTTGCACCCCCGTCAGGCATCCTTTTAACTAAGAGATGCCGCGATAACTGTGATTGCGGAATCTCAGTTATTGGGATGCCTGGGGGATGGGCGGGCAGTGCCACCATTAAGGCTAGAAAAATGTGGCGCTGTCCCCCACCATTCATCCCTTTTATATAAGGGATACAGGGATCATCACCCTCGGGCAGAAGTCGGCACCACCATTAATTAAGAAAACGGATGGTGTCAACCCCTTCTTGGCATCCCTTTAGTTAAGAGATATAGAGATCAGCACCCTCTCCCCTGGGGGGGGGGGGGGCAGCCTGGAAGGGGGTAGCTAACAGCCCATTCAGCCAGGGCTCGTTAAGGGGGCATGGCCCAACAGGTATTCCCTAACGTTAGGCCACACACTGTTGAACACCCATGCCTTCACATGCCTGATACTCTACTCACACAAAAATGTCCTAATCATTTCAGACGTAAACTGTACCCCGTTATCAGTCACTAATGTACTTGGAAATCCCTCTCTGAAGAAAACATTTTATAAAAATCTGATAAGTTCACTTGTGGTGGCCTCTCTCACCCCTGGCTTGTTTTCCCATGTCACTTAAGGCACTGCTCAAAACAACCCGATATCTAAAGATGGAGTAGGATTCTGTCTGCATTCAAAGAAACTAGGAGGCTCTAGCAAGGTTATGGAATACAAGGGAGGTCGAGCTTTGCCCCCAGACAATGATTCAAGTACATCACATTCCTGAAGACCTACAAAACAACTTCGGATTTAAAAAATGCAAAACAAACCAAACGCATATCATTGTTTACCATTAATTATGTGGATCGGGGATGGCAGGGGGCAAGAAGAGGTGGGGGGCTATCCGAGATGATCAAATGGAGGAAGCGATCTGTCTGTCTACGTATGCCAGCCTACAATCTAGTGAAAAAAACACAGCAAACTGTGTTGGCATCTATGCCAGCAAAGGAATAGGAAACTGTAGCACCGTTCGTGTTTAATGCCAGACTTCAGCACAGACTCTGGAAGCTTGCAGCGGTCGGCGTGCGCCAGTGCCAGCCTCCAGCACACCACTGGAGGCTTGCAGTGATCTGCTTTTTGTGTACTTTTTCCGTGCCAGCCTTCTGTACAGCAGTGGGAAATGGCCTTTGTTTCTCATGTTCGAATGTTCTTAGTACACATTTTACAATATGTTATGTTGTGTTGATTTATACCACTACCACCCAAGGGCAGTCTCCTCGAGGCGAGAACTACCTGCTGACAAACAGGACACCCTGGAGAAAGGGACACGTGTGCCTCTAATATATCCCTTGTAGAGCACATTTTAATAAGTCACTAGGAATTAGCTAGCCATGTGCCTGGAATCACTGCTCTCTCCACGTCCAAACCTCTGCCCATGCCTTCACATGCCTGCTACTCTACTCACACAAAAAAGTCCTCATCATTTCAGACGTAAACTGTACCCCGTTATCAGTCATTAATGTACTTGGAAATCCCTCTCTGAAGAAAACATTTTCTAAAAATCTGATAAGTTCACTTGTGGTGGTCTCTCTCACCCCGGCCCACTCCACCCATTTGGAGTGATAATCCACCATCACAAATAAAAATGTGGTATCTTCTCCCAAACCCTGAATGGGACCCGTTACATCCACCGCAACTCATTGCCAAGGTTGGGGCGGTACTTCTACTACAATCAACGGGGTCTCCCGCACAACCTTGTTTTTGTCACTCAAAGCACACTCTACACAATCACTCACTTCTCTTTCAATTAACTTGTTCATGGTTGGCCACCAATAACTCTCACAGTCTTCTTTTTCTGCCGTTTATTCCTAGGTGACCTTGGTGTTCCAGTTCAATCAACCTTCTCCTAATCTCTTCCGGAGGTACAATCTTTACTCCGCTCCTTAATTTGGTCCCTACTATTGATAATTCATCTTCCAATTCGAAACAAGGTTCAAACCTTCTATCCAGCATCTCTCTGTCGGGCCATCCAATGACCGTCCACTCTAAAACTGATTTCAACACAATGTCATTCTTTGTTGCATTTTCCCATTCGTCTTCACAAATTGCTCCTTCCTCATAGCTCACCACTATTGACTCATCTACATTATGACATTCTTCTTGCACCATTGAATCTACAGGCAATCTCGAAAGGCAATTGCCACTGAATTCTTACCCAGCAGATAACAGACAGATACTTGCAGACCTAACAACATCTAGATATCCTTGGAGAACATTTACTCCATTCCATTTTGGTCATCATCTGTACTAATGGTTTGTGGTCTGAGCTTACCACAAATCTTTGACCCCACAGGAAAAATTATAAGTGTAGAATTGCCCAAAATACTGCTAGTGGTTCCCTCTCCACAACCGAGTAATTGGCTTCCGAACCCTTTAAAGGTCTGGAGGTAAACACAACTATACATTCCTCCCCACTTCCATCCCTTTGGGTCAATGACTCTCCTAATCCCAGAATAGTAGCATCGACATGCAAAAATGTTTTACTTTTTTATCTGAAAATGATCGAATGAAGAAGCGTTAGATATACTTTCTTTGATTTTTTCTAATGCACTCCCACACTCTTTGGACCAGGTGAACTTCACCCATTTGTTTAGTAACGACCTGAGGGGCGGATAATATTGCAAAGTTTTCAACAAATCTAGTAGTATTCTGATAATGCTAGGAATTAACGCAATTGTTCTTTGTCCTGGAGCCAATCTGATCGCCTCAACAAGACTGTGCTTTAGCGTTATCCCTCTGGCTGATATCTTATGTCCCAAATACTCAACCGTTTGTACTCCAATTTTGCATTTGGTTCTCTGTACAGTGAATCCTGCCTCCTTTAGTTTGTTCCACACCTCTCACTTTCTTATCATGCTCCTCAACTGACGATGCATACACCAAGATGTCCTCTTGGAATATTATGATGTTTTTTACACCCTCAAGAACTTTTTCCATTACCCTTTGGAAAACGGCTGCTGCTGAAGCCAAACCAAATGGCTTTCTGCAGTACTTAATGGTTCCTTCAGGTGTTATGAACGACGTACGTTCTTGGTAAGATTGTGCTAATTGTATCTGATGATATGCTGCAGAAAAATCAATCACTAACTTCTTTATCATCCTTTAAAAGTGTGAGTGCTTCTGAGATCACTGGTAGATGATGTCGATCTACTAGAATACTTCTATTTAGATCCCCGAGATCTATTCAGACTCAATTTTTCATTTGGCTTAGCCACTAGTACTATTGGAGATAACAATTCAGTCACTTCTACTATTTCAATAACACCCTTTTGTAGTAACATGCCCAATTCTTCCTTGAGCTTCTCTTGCAAATGATGAGGTACAGGACTTCCTTTGCGTATTACTGGATTGGCATCATCCTTCAGTTTTATGTGGTGTTCAAAATCCTTGACTTCTCCCAACTTCTCTGCGAAAACGTCTGGAAATAAATTTTCCCATCAGCGTTTGATCTGCGCAATTGTAATTGGCTTGTGCAAATTTTATTGAATGTGACTGCCGAGGTTTGCTTGTTCATCCCATCCTAATAGGGATGATCCCTTTTCTGCTACGAACACTTCTGCTGTGCAATTACGTTCTTTATATTCCAATTCCACTTTGAATTTTCCCAACATTTCTATTTCAACTTCCCCATAACCATGTGGTCCAATTTCATGTTCTTGTAAGTCTTGTATTCTTCCACTGACATTTATGAAGGTTTCACCAGATATAATTGTCCAAGGAGACGCGCTGTGCACCTTCATTATTAACGATTTCCCATTGATGCAAAAACTCATCTGATGGTCCTTTCTTTCCTCCCGCCGGAGCTGATAACTCAAATACATGTCTGACGTTTGTGGTTTTGCCGTCCGTCAGAGACAGTTGTGCCACTTCTTGCTCTAGTTTCATCCGTTGACTTGACTGCTCAATGGTATTCACTGTAGTTTCCTTTCACACTTTGGCAAAATGCCCCTTCTGTTTTCATTTTATGCAAGATGCATTCTTCACCGGGCAGAATAAGCTTGAGAACACAGGTCCAGTGTAACCACACTTGAAGCAGCGTAACTCGTTCCTTCCCTCATTGCTTCTTCTGTTTCACAGAGAACAAATCTCACCTCCTCCGTGATCAGCTCTCATATCTTTCATGTAGTGGGCAGTTTGTATGATGCTGCGGGTAAGCTCCACTGCTTGTTCAAGTGATAAATCTTTTGCCAATAACTTCTCTTGGATTTGAACTTTGTGCATCTCACTAACTGGTCTATAATTAGAGAATTTGTCAGTTGTCCAAATTCACAAGTGTAAATAAGTGTGTATAGCGCAGCTACATAATCTTACACTGGTACTGCTAACTCTTTTCGCCTCTGAAAGAATGTATGCCTCTCAAATGTTTTATTCTTTTTCGGTTCATCGAGTTCTTGTAACATTCTCACTGCTTTTGTAAAGTCATCCAAATCACCTGCACCTTCCGTTGTGAGTTCTGACAGTCCTTCAAATACACAGCGCCCTTCAATTCCCAAGTTGTGTAGCAGCAAGGCATGATTTTTAGCAGGTGCAAATTTGTCCCCCCCCCCATTGCGAGCAGGTAAGTGTCAAACATTCTTTTCCACCTTTCCCACCTTATTGGAGGATTTCCTGGCTCAGCTAGGAAAGGTGGCAGCAGGGGACATGCTTGATGTAGCCATAGTTTCTTTTATTGCTCAGTATTGTCCAAAGGGAATGGAAAAAAAAAAGATGTCTTTTGTGTGTGTATCCTTATAACTCTTTGTTTGATTTAAAGGTTGCCCCTTAGTTTGAATTGTATTTATAATTTCACTGGTCACTGTGTGCGGGTTTGTTTAGATCATGCAGTGTTGCCTTGCACATCTTTCTGTTGACATAATATGATTGTAGACGCTTTGCGTGTCTTCCTAGGACTTCTGCTTCCTTGGTAATGTTCCATTTCCTTGTTTACATGCGAACGCAGGGCACGCACATGGATCCTTTCTTCGGATCAGGTTGTGTCGAGTTGCGCGCCCTGTTCCTTGTACTTAAAGGAATAGTGCGCTCAGAAATATTATTGGCAAAAAAGATGGGCAATAATAAAAAAAAATCTAAAAAATATTTTTTTTAAAAGTCCCTATGTAAAGTATTGAGCAAATGAAGCTCAAACTTTAAAATGGGAAGCACTAGGAGGCATCCATTTTGAGAAATGGATGCCGGCTGTGCTTGCCCTTGCGGCACTAATGAAGAAAAAGCCAGCCAGCTGTAGTAAACAAAAGCTACCATTGGGTGGCTTTTGCTTCATTGGTGCTGGAGGACAGAGACCAGAGACTGCAGGCAGGAAACCGGCATCTCGGTAAGTGCTAATTTCTTTTTTAAAATAAGCACTAGCTAGCTGTGTTTTTATTTCTAAGTTTTCCGGGCTGGAGGAGCTCAGAAAGAAAACCGCAGCTTTTAAAACGTTGTATTTATGTTTGCCCCCCAGGGCTCCAATCTGAAGCTACCGCAAACATAAATACAACGTTGTTGTATTTAAAAACGCTGCGGGTTTCTTTCTGAGTTTCTCGCACTCATCCAAGCCGGAGCAGCCCGAGAAACTTAAAACCGCAGCGTTTTTGAAACACAACCACGTTGTGTTTCTGCCTGCCGTGGCTATCACTTTGGGGCTCCGGGGCTCCCCTGGGGGAGCCCAGGAGACTCAAAGTGAAAGCCAAAGCAGGCAGAAACACAACGCGGTTGTGTTTCCATGCTGCTGTGTTTCTACCTGCCCTGGCTTTCATTTTGGGTCTCCGGGGCTCCCCCGGGAGACCCAAAGTGAAAGCTGCTGCAGGCAGAAACACAACGCAGGAGTGTTTTGAAATGCTGTGGAGTCTCCTGGGCTCCCCCAACCCTGAGGGAGTCCAGGAGACTCCAAGCGAAAGCTGCCACAGTGAGAAATACAACGTTGTATTTGTAAATGCCGCTGTATTTACAAATACAACAACGTTGTTATTCTGAATGCAGCAGCTTTCACTTGGAGTCTCCTGGACTCCCTCAGGGTTGGGGGAGCCCAGGAGACTCCACACGAAAGCTGCCGCAGTCAGAATAACAACATTGTTGTGTTTATGATTTCCGTGGTTTTCTAACCACGGCAATCACAAATACAACAACGTTGTATTTTTAATTGATGCGCCTTGGCTTTTTGCCTTCATTTTACGTTTTCTGTGCTTCCCTGGGCTTGAGGAGCACTGAAAACGTAAAATGAAAGTGAAGACGGACTCCTCAGCTCTGCTCTGGCTGCAGTAAGCAAAAGCTCCCAGTAGGGGGCTTTTGCTGCTTGTTTAGTGCCACCAGGGCAGAGCTGAGGAGGTTGCCTGAAATGGCAAAATGGATGCTCCCATGTAAACGCTTTGAGCCTCGTTTGCTCAAAGTGTTTACATAGGAACTTTCATTCAAATCATGTTTAAACTATGTTTTAAACTATTGGGCATCGTTTTAGCCAATAATACTTCTGAGTGCACTATACCTTTAATCACTTTCTTTTAGCTTCCCCGCTGCTCACCAAGTCCTGCTGTGGTATATGGACCGTTTCACGAAATTGCCATTTCCTGGGGGGAGGGGAGGGCCCAGGCCCCGGCGTACTTAAGTACTCGGAACGCCTGAAAGCCAGTGATGCATTGTGTCAGCGGAGCAAAATGAGATCCAAGTATAGGTTGAACAGAGAGCACCATCAGGTGATCTTCTATAGTGCGATGAAGGCTCCAATGGATAACTTACCTCTGCCCTCAAAGGTCAGGAGAGAGAGTACGCAAGATTTCTGGGCGAGCAGTCACAAAGCGCATAAACTCCACACTTTTATCAACTGCGAGCAAAACGTTAAAATCAAAGAGGTATGCCACTGAAAAGCCCATTGTGCTGTTAAACTCGCAAGCCACCACTGTGTCCGCCAAGTCACTAAGGGATCCAACTTCATGGACTCTCCTTTCCCCAGAAGATGAAATGGCAGGGGAAACACTTATTTGTTATCTTACTGACAGCTTTGATCTGTCAGTGGGGTTGCTGGAAACCGAGGCTGAGCCTCATTACTACAATTTCTCTGGCTGAAAGCATAGTCAGGTTTGGGTTGCTTCTTGATCTGTGTTATTGTGCCACAGTAGAGATGGTTTCACAGGGTCAGCGCTGTGATGAGCTGAGGGTAGCAGTCAAAAGGATTTGCAGTAATTGTAGCGAGTTTCTTGATCAGTGGGTTTGCATTCTAATCCAGTCATTGGCAGAAAGTATTGTTTAGCTTTGCTAGCTGTCCAGCCAACATCTCGATAGTGGGGAACACCCAGGTGGGAGAGTGTATAAACTAACTGGAAGGGCTCTTAATCACAGCTCGCCTGTTTTGATGATTGAGTATAATGCGCAGGAGCTTGCTTGTACTTAAACCTCTGGTTAAAATGCCTTGTTAGACAAATTAGCAATTCATAATCCGGCATACAATATCTAAATCCGCTCTTGTGCAATATTCATTGCAACACATGGAAACTGCTTATATTGCACTAATTATCCACAAGTGTAGATTAAGATTCATCCGTTTAACATTTGCCTCCTTCAGCAAAGAATGAAGTCTGGGAATAATCAGGCTTGGCACATAAAAATGGTAAAATGGCCCAGTGGACTAATTTATTCAATGAATAGAACGGTGTGTAGCCTGAAGCAGGGATCAGAATTAAAGATTTGATGAGCAGTTCCTAGGCATCAGGCATTAGCCAATGAGCAAGCAGTACTTCTGGTGTACGATACGTTTAATCAGAGTGTGCTGCAAAACAAGCTTTCCCACGGGATGCAATCTGTAACTTTGTGTCCATTATATTAAAGACACATTATTCTTTAAATGTCTTTGAAATGAGCCCATACATGCCTTTAACATAGTCACAACCATGCAGTGCTTGCATGGAATAGGTGTGTGTTCCTATGGCACCAGTTGTCCTGGGGAGTCATAAGTGCCTCCTTGTATTTCAACCCTGCAGAAATGCTTAGAGACTTCTCTAAATGCATTATATCAGGACTTAAGTAGGTTTTTATAAAATGTAATTTATAACCCTTAAAAACCAACTTTGGTGAAGCTGCTTTTTCCTCCTACATTGTCTCCAAACATCATCTATGATGAAAGAAGCTGTTTGCGAACGCGAATACCCCTAAGGAATACATTAATACTATTTTGAGGTTAAACATGCAGAGGATTTAGTAACAAAGTCACTCGAAAGCAAAAAAAAGCTTGAATTAGATGAAATCTGGAAGAATAATGTAATCGTCAGATGAGGTGTTGTACAATGCTTGCATGAGGTGGACAATTATAATTTATAATTGGTTATTTATAACGTGCTTAATACCCAGAGGTTTCTAAGTGCGGACCCGGGGATCGAACCTGTGTTGCTCCGTGTCGTCTTGCTCCCAAGGCGAGTGCGTTGTCCCTGAGCTATCCTCCCGAGAAGATGACTTTACAATGAAGACAACCAGCACTGGGGAAAAGGCAATTAAGCCATAAGGTAATATCTGCCACAGCATCCTAAGCTCACCAGGTATGTGTAGTGTTAAGGTCTGTCACCACCTCAATGTAACACAGTTTGGAAACCAGCATAGACCTCGGTACTGTCCGTTTTCCGCCCAAAGTCTGTGGAAACCCTGATGGAGTTCACTGTATAAGAAGGGAACCACTGATGAAGCCCTGCAGCGAGGCCCACACCCTTGAGACAGACAGTGCGCGAGTTCTGGAAATATGTGCGCCAACACTATTCAGCCTAGGAGTCATATCATGCATGGCCACAGGGGGTGTTTTGTGATAATGAACCCAGTTAAAAAGGGCCGCCACATACGTCAGCTGAGACGTGTACTCACTTGGCAAGTCATCAGCAAGAGGCAGTGGCGTATTTAGGCTTTCTGCTACCCTAGGCCCAAATAAATGCATGCCCCCTGCTCCCCAATTTTACTCCACATCTGCCAGAATATGCACCTTCACCAGATTCCACCACTTCATCAAACTATGTCTGCAACTATGACCCTTCACCCCCATTTCATTTTGGCTCCATAACATTATAAGGATGTTTTTAAGGTTGCATGGATTAGAAAGTTATTGCTTCCTTTCTATTCATTCAAGCCTGTCATCTTCTATGTTATGTTAGTTGAAAGAGTGTTTTCAGATCTCTGCTCCCCAAGACTTGGGAAAAGCAGTGTGTTCTACAGTTGAGTGCACTGAAGGTAATTGTTACGTCTAATTGTCTACTTTTGGTTAGGTCTGAAAGCAATCTTTTAGAGGAAGTGATAAGAATGTAAGCTGTCTACCAACTGGACACAAGTGAGAGAAGGTTGGAACGAGGAATTTTGGTTTCAATGCTAATATTTGGTTTCTCTCACAAATTGCCTGCTGCCACTCTATGAGAAGCACCTAGACTGGTCTGTAAAATGAACGCAACATAACCACATTTCTGCATACGTTCTTATCAAATGGTAAAGTTTAAATATGAATTATATGCAAGTGGTACAGGCACATCTTATAAAAATATTAAATAAAATGAACTCAACACCCTTCTCATGGTTACAGCTCTGGTGTTAGCAAGGGGCAAAATGGAACCGAGGCAAGTTACCTGCTGCAACCGATGTACCCCCAATACCTTGGGCTGGAATGCTATTAAATGACGGCAAAATCACAGGTGAAGTTTGTAAACTCAGCCTGGGCATAGACACCTCAGTAGAGTAAAGACAGCTGGAGAAAATGTTTCTTGGAATCTTTGGCTGTGCATTGTCATGGTGGAGTAATGAATAAGGGTGACACTGAGCATTCGTGTGTGGGAAGCAACAGCATTCCTCGTAGCTGCACAATGCAGGCACCTTTAATAACAAATGGAGTGGCACATACTGTTTACATCATTGCTATTTGTGCAATTGTTCAAAATACCCAACACTCCGAGAGTAAAATTGTGCAAAGGATCAGGCGTTCCAGCGCAATATTACCTTTGTGGGTGTGGTTTAGGCTACGGATCTTGCCAACTTGCATTTAGGGTAATTTAAAATGTTTAACTCTGTAGAGTTGGTTGACTGAACAATAAATGGGAACATTTAGAGATTTGGTATAGATATGGAGGCCCTGCTGTTGTTTGAAGTACTGTTTCATGGTAAAAGTCCTACCTTGTATTTAACATATAATTAATGTAAAGATTACTTATAAACATCATAGTTATACATTGTGTGGCATACTTTGCAGTTGGTCCTACTGGTAGTACTGAGCATGCAGCAGAAAGTCATAAGAGACACATGATAATCCCAGCAGGGAGGGATGCCATTTGCTGCTTAGCATGGAGCAGCTTCTGTAATTGTACATTTATAAAGCGCTTATATACAAGTGAAGTGCTTCAAAGCGCTTCAAGGCGGGAAGGGAGCGAGGGATCACAGTCGTCATTCTTATGCCTTGAAGAGTCCGAATGATCTAACAACAATAACTAGCATACTAGGCCAGAGGCATATCTACTAGTGTAAGTGTGTGACAAAGAGTGAGAGGAAATGGGGGGGGGGGGTGGAGGGAGAGGAACGTACAGAACAATAAACTACAGTACTAGGCCTGGCGAGATTTCAGATTGCTTGGTGGGTGGTCATCTAATGCACCTATGCATGAGTATTTGAGGCACGACCAAGCTAGGGAGTTGAGATAGAGGGCGGACTGGACAGACTTGTTAGACCTAGTTCAATCAAGGTTATGCAAGTACGCAGAACAGGAAGTGCGAGGGAGGGAGGAACGTGCGACCACCCCAGCATGGGCCTGTGTTAAGTACAGAGTGATGGCCCCTCTGGTGGAGCATATTGCAGTAGTGCCAAGCAGAGTGCAGAGGCCCGGAGGCAAGTTCAGGACTGGCAGGGGGAGCCTGGGACCCGTGAGGTTCTGAAGGTGCACCAGGTGACCAGTCAGCGAACTGAGCAGGTTGGAGAAGAGAAAGAAGGAGGGCAGCAGGAGAGAAGAGAAAGGAGGTTAGCAGGGGAGATGGAGAAAGAGGAAGATAAGAGGAAGGTCTTGAGAGGTTTTGGGAACTTAAGGAGGTCCGGCTCAAGACAGAGAGAGGCAGGGAGGCTGTTCCAGAGGAAGTCACCTGCAGAGGATAAGGATCTACCCCCAAATCTCAGTTTGGATAAACAGCTCACCTGCAGACAGTTGGAGGAGGCTGAGCTGAGGGCTCTAGATGGAGAGTATTTGGGATGAGAGCGTTGTAGATAGTAAAGGCCCGGGCCCCAGAAATATGACTGAATGGATATCTTTACGGGACACCTTTACAGCTGTGAACAATCTTCGGCACACAGTTTTTGTTCTTACCCTTCTATGGCTTTGAGTATCGTTTCACAGGTTTCTTGATGCACTTGTGTATTCAGATTTACTCTGAGCCATTTTAACTTCTCTACGATCTATTTCATGCTTGCACCTTTTGGGCAGCCGCAGACCTCTGAAATGTGGGGCCGGGGAGGGAAATTAGTTCTTGCTTCTGAACATCATTTTAGTGTCACCTGTGGTTACTCTATGCTAGACATGTGTTTAATATTGTAAAATACTGCATCCTTTTTAACCTTTCTTTTTCTGAAGGGAAAACCCTAATTTTTGCAACCGTTTAATGCATGTTGTGTATTTGAACAGTGATTGCTAGTGATTGCTTAACACTGCGCATGGGTGTACTGATTAGAAAGAGCTCCACAGAAAATGTGAAGTGGCTCCAATAAAACCAATGATGTTTTGGATGTTTTGCATATTAAAGAGCATTTTGGAAAAATGAGCATGACCAAAGAGTGTTATATCCGTCATATATGTCTATGAGAACTGTATGACTGAATCACTAAATAACTAAAGCACGCTGGGTTTTGTACGTGTTTCCCCTTTTTTTTTTTTTAATAAAACAAGTCACCCTAAAAAGCTTTTGTAAATATCAAGCATATGTAAAGGTTTGGCCATCGAAGACTTTAGCTGTCAAGAGTGAAATGACTGCTAACAGATCAAAATTACTTGCAGTGTTGTGGATCAGCCAGACTCAGAGAAACAAAATTGGCTTTATATTTAAAAAATGACAAGTAAATTGAAAACAAACTGCTCCTCTGGTAATCTGCCGCCCTAGGCCTGGGCCTAATTGGCCTTGTTGCAAATACGTCTATGGTAAGAGGTCATGATACCTTTCTGCCAAACTGAATAAAAAAATACAGTATCATTGTGTGTACAGAAAGCAAGAAGCTTTTCTTCACAAACAAGTTGCAGATGATGTGATGGCAGCCTCCAGGGGACCTCTTTGTCCAGCAGATGCTGGGAAATCGGATCCTAGCCCCAAACTGGGTCTTTGTCAATGCTCCAGAAATGTGCCATCCTAAAACATTGTTTTTACTTTTGTTCCAGGGAATTGGACATACAGAACAGGAGAGTGGGAGAGAAGGGGAGAAAACTACATGGGTAGGTTGATGGACATTCCAATATATGGGACAGTTATACCCTTGACAATCACCACGTAATGCTTAAGAGCAGGGGGCACCATAAAATATGATGGCAAGTCTCTGAAGAGCTGTCTTGACTCGGCAATTTCGAGTATCAGTTCTCATATTTACATAGTGGTTCTGATTAAATGTTTGTGTTCGTTCACCTTATTGTTCTCCAATTAAAGAATCTGCTCCATTAACACTTCATCCCTCGCAACGAGCAGGCAAACCATTGTGTCCGAAACGAGTAGTTTCTCAACTCTTGGATGAGGACTCTTCTAGCTTGAAATAAACCACCTTTACTCATGCGATTTATTTACACCCGATGCTGATCTGAACTCCCCGCTCCCGAGCTCGTGGAATGGCAACTATTTCATGCTCACTGCTACATACCTCTGCCGCTTCTGCAAGGAATGAGCCAATGCTTGCAGCCATCAGGAGAAGAGATCCAAAACTGACGTCACAAGCTCGATCCACATTCTTTGCCAAGAAGTGGGTATTTTCAGAAAAACAAATATTACACGTTTTTGCAACAAAAGATTGGCTTTCAAACTTTCCAAGTATAAAAGCCCAAAGCCCAGGCAACAGGCAAATGCTCACAGAACGTGTGGAGATTCGACTGGGTTTAATGGAGAATGGCTGGTGGAATAGGCACGTTTTAGTTTAATGTCTGGGTGAAATTATCCTTCCGCAAACATCGAGAGTGGGACATACAATTTAATCTGCCTTTATTGTGTCCATTTAAACCTCTACATAAGCCGCGCACATGTCCATTTTACACCCTGAAATCAGACTAATGCCACCAAAGAAAAATAACACAGGGATTAGGTACACTGGTGACATCTACCTGATGCTGTGTGCACTGTGCACTGGTGACATCTACCTGATGCTGTGTGCACTGTGCACTGGTGACATCTACCTGATGCTGTGTGCACTGTGCACTGGTGACTTCTCCCCAATGATGGGTGCACTGGTGACTTCTCCCTGATGATGTGTGCACTGCGCACTGGTGACATCTCCCTGATGCTGTGTGCACTGTGCACTGGTGACTTCTCCCCAATGATGTGTGCACTGGTGACATCTCCCCGATGCTGTGTGCACTGTGCACTGGTGGCATCTCCCCGATGCTGTGTGCACTGGTGACCTCTTCCCGGTGATGAGTGCACTGGTGACATCTACCTGATGCTGACACATCTTCCCGATGCTGTGTGCACTGGTGACATCTCCCCAATAATGTGTGCACTGGTGACATCTCCCCAATGCTGTGTGCACTGAACTCTGGTGACATCTCCCTGATGCCGTGTGCACTGTGCACTGGTGACTTCTCCCCAATGATGGGTGCACTGGTGACTTCTCCCTGATGATGTGTGCACTGCGCACTGGTGACATCTCCCTGATGCTGTGTGCACTGTGCACTGGTGACTTCTCCCCAATGATGTGTGCACTGGTGACATCTCCCCGATGCTGTGTGCACTGTGCACTGGTGGCATCTCCCCGATGCTGTGTGCACTGGTGACCTCTTCCCGGTGATGAGTGCACTGGTGACATCTACCTGATGCTGACACATCTTCCCGATGCTGTGTGCACTGGTGACATCTCCCCAATAATGTGTGCACTGGTGACATCTCCCCAATGCTGTGTGCACTGTGCACTGGTGACCTCTCCCTGATGCTGTGTGCACTGGTGACATCTCCCCGGTGATGTGTGCACTGAACTCTGGTGACATCTCCCTGATGCCGTGTGCACTGTTCCATGAATGTGTCAGATCAGTAGCATCCTCCGAACGCGCCACAGAGAACTCTGCATAAGTGCTTCATGATCTTAACAGGACTTTAATTATTGTAAATTAGATGTATTTGTGTCTTTACTCAAGTAAAATAAAGCATGGATTACAACAAAAATATTGGTTTTAAAACTGCAAATGTATTTGTAGTATACAGCTGTGTGGTCAAAGTGTATGAAAAGAAGTAGTGGAACTATGTTCCCCGCTGGCCTGCCCCAAATCCCCACAAACCCCACCTCTGTGCCCCTGCCACGTGCAACCCATACCCCTTACCTGGCTCCTGCCTTTCCTCCATCACGCACCCACCACTGCTTAAAGGCCGAAAGGAACAATGAATGAAATGCTAAATGCATTTTAACCATCCACCCCACCCCCCATTGTTCCCCACCACATGCAGGTTCAAACACCCTCCCCTTTCTAATCACCCACCATTCGCACCTCTTTAGGGCAAGCTAAGGATTAAAGTGGCCCCTCCCACCTACCCATTAACTGCACGTACAGCTGTGTGTGCAGTATTTGCATGTTAAGTTGCTTAAATGCTAAAGAAACATTCCAATTACTGCAGGAGCAGGGCTATGATGGAGCTGGGGAATGGGCTAGCTCCCCAAGCAGAATTCTCATCTGATGCAAAAATGATCAGATCTGGAGACCCCAAATGGCCAGTCTACACTACTGCAGTGTCTATAATATTACATCAAACCAAATGCAAAATAGTAATACAACATTCTTCTTTTTCATAATACTTAATGGTGCAATTCTAATGGAGACCACAGCCAATGCATTTCGGACAGATGGTCCATCATCAGGGCTGTTTCTGTTGAATCTTTCTAGCCTCTGTTCCATATGTTAACTCATCAGAAGTAATAAGAATGTCTTGTTGGAGACCAATAGAGCCCCCCTGAATGTACGAGGCTTTATGGTAAGGAAGCAACCACCATGCTTGGTGTCAAGACCACCGGTTAAACGTGTGCCTCTAGACAAGGCATACATTTAACTGTAAAAAGATTAGAATTCGGTTCACATTTTCCTGAACGACTGAATTGTTCAGGTTACTGGAGGACGCTCGAACGAGTCATTATTTTTGATTATCTTTGTGATATTACAGTGGTGCACGCCGATATCCTTTCCGTATTTCCTTTTCCCCAAGCAGGCCACTGAATAAATACCATCACCCCTGCAGTTCTATGATAGCTCACTGTGATGCGAGGCTGGAGCTGATGCAGCAGGTCTCAGGTTCTGATCCCCAGTAAAACTCAGGCAGCATGAACCCCAATGCAGGGAAAGTTTCAACTTCTGCCCACGCTTAAATTTAAAATGAAACCATTTCAGAACGTTTTCTTTTTAAAATAAAAGTATAGGAACGGTAACACTTAATTAAAAAAGTAAAGGAGCACTGCTCCCGCCCACTTCAACCAATGAAATAACCTTGTCGAGGAAGTGAGCTACTTTTTTACTCCCAATTTCCAAAAGTGTCTCACTGCGGAGATGCCCCGATTAACCCTGTGAATGGTGTTAACCTCAATCATTGTGCACTCTGCAGAAGAAATTGAAAGGTTAACAGCAGATCATTTTAAATATAAAAAGAATCATCAAAATTTAATTTTCTTTGTATGTTCACATACGAATGCAATGGCCTTTTAAAAAATAATTGTTTGGGAGAGGACTAAAACACTAATTTACAGCAATAACAAATCAAATCGTCGTTTTTGTTAAACAGGAAGCAGCACAATGGTGCAGTTACTGGAAAATAATTAGAACTTGCTTAATAAACCTTTACTGCGACCGTACTCATCTTGTCAATTGTCACAGAGAGACTGCCATTGACTATCTGCCTGATTCATGGAATTATTTGTGTGAAAAAACACAGATATGCGTGCTTTTCTACCCGAAAATCCCCATACTTCAAACAGGGATTTCCTGGCAGAAAGGCACGCAAATCTGCGTTTTTCACGCAAATAATTCCATGAATCAGGCTGTATATTTTTAGACCAAAGAAAAGTGAACAATTAAGGTTCAGGCGATCAGGATATTTTTACGTTTCCCTCATTCTGCTTTCTGCCACGCATCCCAGACCAGACTTGGCATCCGGTCTTCAAGGGCTCCCAATTCTGGAAACAATATCAACAGAAAATTCACTGAGTAACAAAACATTGTCAAACTACAACGTTGACAGCTCAAACTATGATAATACAGCATACAGAAAAGCATGAAGCTCAATATACACTCCTGCGCTCGAGCCACACACTACCACGAATGTACAGCCAATCAAGACGAGCAAATGGGAGGCCATCAAACGAAGAAGGGTTCGAAACAATCTTCATGAATTATCCCACACTGACGGAAGATTAAAGGGATAGACTGTGTTTCCAACAGAGACTGAAATAGGCAGACAAGATGGCTCCCGTCTTAATGATCCTCTCTTCTTCTTCAGAATGTGTACCTGCTGCTAGGAATGGGACATTCTCATTATACACACAGACACGCCCCCATAGGCACAGTAGGGGGAAATCCTACCTCCTCTCTGATCAGTTCAGAACACTGCCCTTAATGCAGTTTGCTGGATTTTATTCCATCCCATATTACCTTGCCTACCCAAGGATACAGGTTACCGTGGTCCCTAAAATGTGGATGAAAAAGAGGAGGGACAGCAGCCAAAATATACAAACCATTTGAAGATAGAACACAAAAAGGTAGAAGCAATGCAGCCCGATGATGGCGCAGGCCTCCATAACAGAGGAGACAGAGTAAAGAAGCTCTGCTAGAGTCAGGTGACTGGTAGCAAGCTAAACGCCCACTGGTGTGGCAGGAAGCCTGAATGCGAGTATTGAATTTTTCTGCCAGAAAATTCACTGCATAGCTAGATTTCGATTTGTTGCTGGAGATTCTTCTATTTTGCTGCAAGAGAATTTATTGTATAGCTAGATTAATTTATTTTGATGCCATAGGTTTACATAGCTTGACTAACTCATTTGCTACCAGATCATTTAAATGCATACAGATAATTTAAATGCATAGGCCAACTAGTTTAGCTTTGCTGCCAGATAAAATAAAATGAATCGATGCAGCGAAATGTTTTCATTACCATACAATACATAGAAATTGTGTGGAACCTGTAATTCTATTTTACCTTGTTATCAATCTGGTTTTCGACCTCTTCACTCCACTGAAACTGCTCTTCGTTCTGTCTGCGACTCTCTGCCCGCTATGATAAACACTCCTCTGTTCTTTTACTTTTGGATTATCCACTGCCTTTGACACTTACTACTTCTCCAATCTCTTTCTTCTTTTAGGTTTTCTGGTTCTGTACTTGCATGGTTTCAATCCGATTTAACTTGAGGAGAACCATATCCAGTCCCGGAAGCACCTCAAGACCTTCCTCTTTGCTTCTGCTTTCGCCCCGCCTCTCCCCTGCTGAACCCCAAACTGATACTCTACTGGTCACTTGGCTACCCTCCGATCTCGGGCCCAGGTCCCCTCCTCTGCCAGCTGCACACCTGCACTGCCTCCCAAGTAACCCCAGCACATGGGGGCTGTTTCTGTATCCCTACAGTCCCCTCCCAGCTCTTGACACTTGATGTCTGCACTTACCCCTCCACTTGCCACATGGTAGCTGCACTTTTACCTATTGTATTATTTATATAATTTATTTTTTACTGTTAATCCTATGTATTGCACTGCCCCCGCACTTTGCCTTTCCACCCTCCCCTGCACTTTGCACAATCTGAATCTCACTTGGCCTATTAAGATCGTTGTCTTTGTCTTCCCTCTGTTCTCCCTCCCTTGTTCGTGTATAGGCGCATTATAAATGTCATATCATATCAATCGTGCCTACTCTGTATCCTTGTTCTGATTTCCTTCCTCTCTCGCACACAGTCTTCTACAAGGGTTCGTTCTTGGCCCATTTCTCTTTTCTCTCTAAACTTCTCCATTGGCTAATATATATCTCTTCTTTTGGGTTGTCTCATCTTTTGTATGCTGACACCCAATTCGTGCTCTGAAACATTTGTGTACGAGCGCGATAGAAATAAAATATCAATATCAATTATGGCTATCCTTTTCTTCGTTCACACCTATTATTCACATAAATCTTTCAGCCTATCTCTGCAATCAAAACATGGATGTCGGAACACTTTCTTGTGCTCAATCCCTCAAAAACAGGAGTTCTCTTTTTACCAGCTAATACGATCCCTCTGCCTGTTTCTCCTCCATCCCATCTGCCTATTTCTCTTACTGCCTGCAATATCTCCTTTGTTTATCACATTTCTATCACATCCCGCTCCTGTCGTTTCCATCTTTTCAACATGCAGGAAGTTAGACCTCTTCGAACTTTTAGTGCCACTGAGCTTTTAATCTCCTACATTTTTCACAACTATTCTACTGCTCTGTACTTCTCTTTGGTGTCCCCGTCTCTCGCCTAGCTCCTCTAAAGTCCGTTTTTAATTCCTCTATTAGTTTCTTGTTTTCTTTATCTATTCATGACTCAATCTCTACCCTATCTTTAATGCCCATCTTTTAATTCTCAACTGAAATTCAATTTTCTCTCTATTGTAGTCAAGCCCCTGCTCCTATTTATCTAACATCTGTTTCCTTTTATGTTCTCACTCTAAATCTCACTTTCTTCTAACTGTACCCCATCCTCCATGTGCATCTTTGCAGTTCCACTCTTTTTCTATGCTGGCTCCTCTCTATGGGAATGCTCTCCCACTCTCTCTACGGTCTTTTCACTCTTATCCTACTTTTCGTCCTGCCCCGAAAACCTTATTTCAATCTTAATTGCATTACAGTGAAATTGTAGTTTTTAATTCTTGTCTATTTTATTACCGTTTTTCTCTCAAATGTACTGTAAATTGGTTTTGTACAGCGCCTTGGCATAGGCACAATATAAAATGACAAATGATTACGAAATACTACATTATCCAGCAGCAAAATTAAAGTCTTTGTGTAATCTGATGAATCCCTCATTTCTCCCCCCAAAGGGGGAGCCCTCCATGGGGTCAGGGAGGTGAGACCACTACCCAATAGTCCACCTGGGAGTGGTACTCAGTGAGAGGGTCCCATGGGAGGAGACCCCACTCAATTTCTCAATTGGAGAGGTGAAGACTATCGAGGGAGAACGCTGTATGTTAACCACCACACCTCCAAACACTGTTCCTCAAACATGAAAAGGGGCCAAACACCCCCGCTCACTCTGTCTCCTCTTTCTTATGATAGTTACCTCACACACAGCTGCTCTGTATACAGGTAGATTATGATTACGAAGAGTGAGTATGGATGACATGAGGAAGAGCAGAGTCCAACGTGGAACCAATACAAATATGTTAGCTATCCGATGCTTCAGAATCAATCTGCCCTAAAAACTGACCAAGGACACTCCTCAGTGTCAGTCCTGTCCAGAGGAGCATCTAGCTGGTGAGCGAAGCTGTGCAGAGAGGATGCATGGCTGACCTGGATGCCTGGGATGGGAAGGTGGGCACTGAGAAGGCGTAGAAGAGCCAACACTTACACGAAGGCTGGGGAACCCGCCCGTCAGGTGGCAGGAAGGCGACCATCCCAGTCGTCCAGGCAGGACCCGACGTACAGGGAGCAACCAGCGTGGCAGAGCCAATGAGAGCAGACTGCAAGAGCCCAGGGGAAACTGAAGAAGCTTACCAGTGCAAGAGCCCAGGGGAAACCGGAGAAGCTTACCAGTGTTGCAGAGGACCGAAAACCTTGCAGACCAAGCTGAAGGAGCACGGAGAGCAGTGCTTCATTTGTAAAAAAATAGGTGCCAGGGCTCAAATATTTTCTAACATCAGGATCGGCAGCTCCTCGCCCACCGTTGTCACCACCCACAGCTGCTCCCCATGCTGTCAACATATATGCAGTTAAAGCTGCTGCTCCCACCGGTTTATTGTTGTTGATGGATGTTATGGGTCACTACGGCAGAGGTATGATCTACAAACACCAATCAACACACATAAAATAAAATACTCATTGTGTCTTGACATAAGACAAATGTGTTGTTCAACACAATCATCATTTACATTTTGTGGACATTCTATAGGTGTTTATTATGTGACTGGCAGTTAAATTATAAAGTTGCTACAACACCACATCGTAATCATACTGAGTCTGAGACAATAAGTACCAGGGTTGAGCCCTGGAAAACACCCCCACAAATTAAGCACTGGCAGAGGGGGTCCAGGAAGGCACTTGGAGACCCCAGAGGCTGCAGTTGGGAGGAAGTGCAGAACCATTTTCCTCATCCCAGTGGGACCAAACAAAGAGATCAAATAAGGACATATTGGGTGAGAGAACGCCCCAGAGAGACCCAAAGAGAGGCTTGGCAGGATAGTGAACCGGGCCAAATTAAGAACCATTACAAAGCTGAGAAAGGGACCTGGAACCCGAACTCTGATAAACGGAGAGTTGTACATGCAAGAGAACACCTGGCAGGTTAGTGACCAGACTTAAGTAAGAGGCATTAGATGTCATGATCCATCGATCACGCCCCTTTTGGTCCTCCTGGTCCCTGGCACGTCGGGGGTTACTCGCTGTAGTACACCCAACATGGTCGTATTCACAGAACGCGGTCTATTGACCTTTACGTCCATGCAGCACGTTCCATAAATTAACCACGCCCCTGCGGCTCAGCGCGTCTCAACGCTATCGTTAGCTGGGGCTAGACGTGCATCGCAGTTCGTGCTCCTGGAACTGAGTTGCTGCTCGAATTCCCGGACCCATTCCTTCTCCTTCTCCTTCCCTTCCCCTTGTACCTGTACCTGTATCCATCCGCCTTCCGCGCAGACCGCCCCGTGTGCGGCCTTCCTTCCTGGTATTCCTGGAGTTTCCTTGATACCGGACGAAGAAGCTGAACGAATCCTGGAATCCGACAATGGCCGAGCGGGCTTATACAAGCCCGAACAGCACGGAAGAAAACCCTGACGAAGGATCCAGCAAGGCAGCAAAAACAGGTGAGAAAAAAGGAAACCTGTGACAGATTGAGACGCCATCTGATTGAATTCGACACAGACATGGAAGCGGCCATCCAGGAACTTATGCGTGGCATGCAAGAGCTGACGACCAAAGTGGAAAATTTAAAGGCAGAGAACGCCGCCTTAAAGCAATTGGTGTTGTCCCGTGAATCCGCTACGAAAGAGAGTGTAATAATGGGCGGCGTTGTTGATAAATATGATGGTTCCGCAAAGAGCCTTCGTGGATTCCTTGATTCATGTTTGGTCCACTTTACTTTCAAGCCTTATTATTTTTCTACGCCCAGGGCTAAGGTGGGCTTTATTATTTCACATCTTTCCGGCAATGCCTTGACCTGGGCCACCCCACTGGTTAACTGTGGGGATTCTCTCCTGGATGATTACGATGGCTTCATACAGGCCCTTAAGACCATGTTTGACCACCCAGAGCAGGTCTACAGTGCCCAGGAACGTCTACTCGACTTTCAACAAGGTACCCAGGATATGCTTACGTATGTCACACGCTTCAAACAGCTGGCTAAAGAAGCGGATTGGTCCTCTGAAGCTTGTTTTACCCTATTTCGAAGAGGGCTAAACGAAGACATCAAGGATGAACTAGCCAGAGTGGCGCGCCCAAGTTCTTATCAGGCCCTGATGGATCTTGCCCTGCAGAGTGACTTTCGCATTCAGGAGAGAAAGGCAGAGAAAAAGAAAAGCAAATTACCACTCCAGAAGAACCCCATTGGGATACCCTCGAACCCCGAAGGTATTTCCACTTCAAGTAACAAGCCTGAACCTATGCAGCTAGGGGCATTCCGTGGACCCATACCCTCCCAAGAAAGAATGCGTAGGATCCATACCGGGTTGTGTATGTATTGTGCATCAGACAAACATTTAGTGAGAGAGTGCCCAATAGCCCCCCCCCACGGCGCTCGGGAAATGCCAGCTCCCGATCCTAAATGGAGCACAGGTTCGGGAGAGAGATGCCTGCTCCACATCAATTCCATCCTTGAACTCTCCTGGACAAAATTCTTTGGTGATCTTACAGGCCTTCTTATCGCCATCCAAGAAGGAAACGTACAACATCCTGGCACTGGTGGACTGTGGAGCTATGGGGATTTTCATAGACCAAGAATGGGTTCTTAAAAACCATATTCCTTACGAATCCCAGACTATCATGCAACCTGTAGAAGCAATTGATGGAAGACCCCTTTCTTCAGGACCCATAACCCTTCAGACCAAGGACGTCGAACTTGCAATAAACCACCATCGAGAAAGGATAAAATTTGACATCAAGGCGGCCCATTACCCAGTGGTTTTGGGAATGCCCTGGATTCAAAAACACAATCCGTACATCAATTGGGCAGCGGGTTCCTTGTTCCTGGGCTCAGAATTTTGTATGTCCCACTGCATAATGTCCAACACCATCAGAAGGACCTCCTACGAATCACCAAGGTACAATCTCAGTCTCAAACATTATCCGGGTTCCGGAGATATACCAGGAATATTATGACGTTTTCTCCTCTGCCATTGTCCAGGCGTTATCTCCCTATAGACCAGAAGACTGTGCTATAGAAACAGAACCTTCTGCTGTGATTCCCTTTGGAAGGATGTTCATCTTATCCGAACCTGAAAAGAAAGCCCTTCGAGAATACCTGGATACTAATCTTGCAAATGGCACCATACGACCCTCTAAATCCCCAGCCGGGGCCTCACTGTTTTTTGTTCCCAAGAAAGACACCAAGGAACTCAGACCGTGTCTGGACTATCGAGGTCTAAATCAATGCACCCTTAAGGATCGCTATCCGTTACCCTTGATCTCGGGCATTCTGGAGGCAGTAAGGGGCACAGTTGTTTTCACCAAGTTGGATCTCAGGGTTGCCTACCATCTGATTCGTATTAGGGCAGGAGACAAGTGGAAAACAGCCTTTAGGACACCCTTCGGTCATTATGAATACTTGGTCATGCCCTTTGGACTTGCTAATGTCCCGGCGGTCTTCCAACGCTTCATGGATAGGGTGTTCTCAGACATGCTATTTCTTTTCGTGATTGTCTATCTGGACGATATCCTAATATTCTCGAAGGACATTTCCAAGCACGAAGAAAATGTAAAGGCAGTGTTACGACGACTACACGAAAACAAGCTCCTGGCAAAGCCCGAGAAATGCATCTTCCATGCTTCTACTATACACTACCTAGGATTTGTCCTTAGTCCAGAAGGTATCGGAATGGATCAATCCAAGGTTAAGGCTATATTATCCTGGCCAAGTGCCACCTCTGTGAAACAAATCCAGTCTTTCCTGGGCTTGGCTAATTTCTACAGGAAATTCATACCTTCCTTTTCCGAGATAGTCCAACCAATCATTGCCCTGTTAAAGAAAGACGTTCCCTTCCTATGGACCACAGCTCAAGAGGAAGCCTTCCAACGGTTGAAGACTGAGTTTACACAAGCCCCCATCCCGGCTCAACCTGATGTCAACCAACCATTCATAGAGGAGACAGATGCCTCCAGCTCCGCTATTGGAGCCGTTCTCAAACAGCTATTCGGGGACAGGATGGAGCACCCCATCGCTTACCTTTCACGGACATTAACTCCCAGTGAAACCCATTACTCAGTCTTGGAAAAGGAACTGCTAGCCATCTGTCAAGACTTCACCGAGTGGCGTCATTTACTCCTCGGAGCGAAACATCCTGTCCAGGTCCGCACGGACCATCGAAACCTACAACTACTGCAGTCCTTGGAATGTAGGAATAGCCGTCAAGCTCGGTGGGCCTTCTTCTTGGCCCAATACCAGTTCCAGATTCACCACGTTCCCGGAACACAAAATCTAATAGCTGACGCCCTCTCTCGACGTCCAGACTACGAACCTCCGGCAGATCGGGCATATCCCAAGATGTTTCCTCATACAATATTTGTAGATCAAGCAAACAATCTCCAAGAAGACATTTGCATGCAAACTCAGACTTCGGAACTCTGGAAGGGACTTTCGAAAAGGAATCAATGGGATCTGAGAACCAAGGACGGATACTTGTTTAAAAATAACAACCTGGTCATTCCCACAAAGAAACTACAACAAAAGATAATAAACCTCTGCCATGATACCCTTCACTCCGGTCATCGTGGCATTTCCAACACCCTCCGTCTAATACAAAGACAATTCTGGTGGCCCAGAATGAAGGCTGACGTTCAACTGTACGCTCAATCTTGTTCCATCTGTAATCAAAACAAACATGACAACCAGAAACCAGCAGGACTCTTGTTACAGCCTACACCACCAACAAGACCTTGGGAAGTCATCGCTACAGACTTTATTGTAGAATTACCGCCATCCAGAGGGTACAGCACTATCATGGTCACCATTGACTTGTTCACTCATATGGCTCATTTTATACCTCTGTATAAGTTACCATCCTCGTTAGAACTTGCTGGAATCTTCCTGGAACACTTCTTCCAACTGCATGGACTTCCTTCCAAGATTATATCGGACAGAGGACCACAGTATATCTCTCAATTTTGGAAACACCTCTGCAGGATACTAGGAATCCAACGAGTCCTCTCCTCAGGATATCATCCCCAAACCAATGGAGTCACAGAACGAGTGAATCAAATCCTTGAACAATACCTTTGTTCTTTCTCTACTAAGGTCCAGGACGATTGGTCGCTTCTAATACCAGTGGCAGAATTTGCCTACAACAATTCGGACCATTCGGCTGTTAAAACCAGCCTCTTTTTTTTTGCAGCCATGGATTCCACCGTGCGGTATTACCTTCAGTCCTTCCGCACCCTACACCAGTTCCAACAGTCGACTCCTGGATTGAAACACTCATCAATGTACAGAGAGAAGCCAAGGAACATCTAGAAAGGGCACAGATTCAAACTATGCAGATTCGAGGAGAAGACCAGGGCCTTCTTACACCATTGGGGATAAAGTATGGCTATCCTCGAAGCTACTGCCCCGACATCTCAGACCGAATAAGTTGGCTCCTCGATATATGGGCCTTTTCCTATAAAAGAAGTCATTAACCCTGTGGCCTTTCGACTTAAACTACCAGACTCCTGGAAGAAAATCCATCCAGTTTTTCACAAATCTCTATTGAAGCCTTACATCCAAACCACCCGGACTAATCTTAGACCCAGTCCTGTGATTGTCAATGACCAGCTAGAATATGAAGTGTCTTGAATATGCGACTCCAGATATAGGCGAGGACAACTTCAATACCTGGTGGAATGGAAAGGCTATCCATCCAGTGAACGTACCTGGGAACCAGTCTCAAACCTAAACTCCCCCAGATTGCTCAGAAAGTTCCATCTAATACATCCAGGCAAACCCGGTGGAACGAGTTTTAGAAGGGGGCATGCTGTCATGATCCATCGATCACGACCCTTTTGGTCCTCCTGGTCCCTGGCACGTCGGGGGTTACTCGCTGTAGTACAGCCAACATGGCCGTATTCACAGAACGCGGTCTATTGACCTTTACGTCCATGCAGCACGTTCCATAAATTAACAACGCCCCTGCGGCTCTGCGCATCTCAACGCTATCGTTAGCTGAGGCTAGATGTGCATTGCAGTTCATGCCCCTGGAACTGACTTGCTGCTTGAATTCCCGGACCCATTCCTTCTCCTTCCATTCCCCTTGTACCTGTATCCATCCGTGTTCTGCGCAGACTGCCCCCGTGTGTGGCCTTCCTTCCTGGTCTTCCTGGAGTTTCCTTGATACCGGACGAAGAAGCTGAACGAATCCTGGAATCCGACGACGGCCGAGCGGGCTTATACAAGACCCGAACAGCACGAAAGAAAACCCTGGCGAAGGATCCCGCAAGGCAGCAAAAACAGGTGAGAAAAAAGGAAACCTGTGACATTAGAAAGCTGAAAATGTGATCTGGGACCCACATAACGGGAAGAGAAGACCAAGGGATTCGAAGGGTATCCTTTGGCAAAAGACAGAGGAGGAACAAATGGGACGAGAAAGATTATCGAACAAAAGTCAAGAGAAGACCAGGTGAAGTGAAAGAGATCCTTTGGCACAAGTTAAGAGAAGACCAGAGGAAGGAAGAAATATCTTTTGGCTGATGTTTAGACAATATTGATGCTATTGAAAGAGAGCCTAAGAAAGGCTTGGGGAAGGGTGATACCTTCCCATTCTTGTTTGGGAACAATAGGCAAACAACCTGAGAAGGTCTGGGGAAGATAGACCTCCTCCCCATCGTTGTGGAGTAATACAGAAAAGCCTAGTGGCGGCTAGGGGAAGAAGGAAATTCCCTCATCATTCACAACTACCGAAAAACATCCTAAAGGAGGGTGTCATCCTATTGGAGTCAGGGTGCAGACTACTTTATAGTTTTCTTTTCATGTATAAGGGACCGAAATAGGTTTGGGACATAGGACAGTTGGTTTTTGATGGCCAGTCTATTCTTAGTTTTGTTTGAGGCAGGGAAACCCCTCATACCTATAGGGTTCTTCTTTATTTTCTGTTAAACAAAGGTTTGTGCAAACAAGCATGCCACCTGTGTGTCCCGCGTCTACTTCTTTACCGTATCAGTAACTAGATACACCTCTCTCCTTGGTTCCAGAGTTTTTCATTGTGTGGCCAGATTATTTCCTTTCTGCTTGCACATAAAATTCATTTTTTAGCTACATTTATTTTCATTCACTGGCACTTGATATCACTATGCAGCTAAGCTAATTTTCTCAGTTTACTGCCAGTTCATGGCTTTGTGGACAAGTTTAACAGATTTGCTGTTCGAGAATGCCATCAAGTAACCACGCCAACTCATTGTGCTGACAGCCTATTAAAAGGAATAGATAGATTCACTCTTGTTGCGGCTAGATAATTCCTTCTGGGTAACTAAGCTGATCTTGGCCAGCCAGAATCTTGACTGTAAAGCTAGACGAACATCACCTTTGTGGCAAGGTAACTCCTTTGCATAGCCAGACCAACTCATGCTGATACTAATAAATCTCATTATGCAGCGAGAATAATGTATTTCTGCTGCCAGACAATAAATTGACTATTAATTTTGCGGGCACTTCAATACATCGTTTTTTTGTGGAGCCAGTCTTAATCAACTTGTTCCTAGAAGATATACACACATTTTCTCTGGTGTAACAGTGCCTATCTTGCTCTATGGCAAATTAATTTCCTGACTAGAGAAACATATATTGCTGGTAGCGCCAGTTGAGCTCTTTTCACTTAAACCTGTTACTCTGACCTGGATGTTTACACAGAAATCTGACCAAAACATCCATTGTGAGGTGCCAGCAATGAGAGGCAGACACAAAGTTGAACTGTCTCAATATTTGCCATTTTATTAAAATAAAAGGGGTTTGGAAAAAAGCCTATCTTGCCATAACCAAAGGAGAATTCCCCTACCTATCAAAATAAAACTAAAATAAGTTGACCATGCGTCCAAAATGCACCTGGCACTCTCACTAACATACACAATCAAATGGGTACAAGCCTTATCTACAGGATTTAGTTTCACTTACCCTCAATGCTTTCGGGAAAAAGGCATTTGAAATACTCTTTCACCAGAGTTGCATTAAGGGTAATAAGAATGTCTCTTTCCTGGGTATTTTTCCTTAAGATGGCAAGGCAAATGTTCTTTTTACAACACAGCTTGAAATATACCAAAAGGCAGTCTTTTCCAGTCTTTAGGATGGCCAAAGCAAAACTGTTCAGTTTTAACAAAGACTTGATAGAATAAAAGTAATATTTCAACAAAACCTTTGATTTCCTGGTATACTCCCCTGCCAGGGACTCCTCCATTAGAAATATCCAATTTCAACAAAAACATAAGTGAACAAAACTTATTTTCAACACAACATTCAATTTCCTGGTATATCTCTTTGCCGTACTCTCCTGCCGGATATCTCTTTCCAGAGAAGGTTCACTTGAAAACTCTGGATATCCTAGTTTACTCTCCTGCCAGGAAAATCCCCATTTTGACTCACACAAATCCCCTGGTATACTCTGCTGCCAGGTATCTCTTTCAGAAAGGTTCCGCTACCGGATTCTCTTATCAGGTCTCTCCGTAACATTCACCTTTCTCTGAAATGTTTTCAAAATTGTGCCTCCTCAGGGGTACAGCCTTGTTGACTTACGTTAACACTTGCACCAATTTGCCCCATGCTAACATCCCTTATATGAGAGTTGGTTCAAGCTTCTTCTGTCAACCTCTCTTACAATGTCTCTTGGCAATTCTTGTTCCAAGTTTCTTCCGAACTGACATCTCCTGTCAGAATTGTACAACTTCTGCCTCTTTGTTTCTCTTACAATGTCTCTTGACTAATGGCAATGCGGTTTACAAGTTTCCCCCAACTGAAATCTCTTATAAGGAGAATTTCCCTGTATTTGCCCTCTTGTTCTCTCTGTAATGTCTTTTGATTTATAGCAATGATGGTACCTAGTTTCCCCAAGATGACATATCATGTCAGGAGGATTGCCCCATGTTTTCCCTCTCGTTCACTCTAATTCTATTTGGTTGGTATTCAAAACTTTAATTAATTGTCCACACACCTGTCGGAATGCACCGGGGTCACCACTATCAAAGGGCCAACTTACTGGTATCCCCTGGCATCTTTGACTCGTGGTTCGGTGTAGCGGCAGGGTTTTACTTTGTGTATGACTTCCACAGCTTTTCAAACCCTTTCCAGCTTCTCTGCCAGCTTCTTGGTCCCCCGCTGATATGGGTGCTGCTCTACGGTCCTACGCGTCATGGACAACAAACAACGTCTCTGCAGTTACCAGCTCCGATTCTGAACCTCCCCGGAGCCTGTCCGACTCCATTGGGTCTCCCACTACTCCGGTACGTTGGATGGATAATTGGCAGGTCGAGAGCATCTTTCTCCTTCAGCCTGGTTCACTCCCACACATATGCGCAGCTCAGCTTCCTGCTTTGTGCCCTCGCAGCCTGATCTGGCTTCTCCTTCACCTTCTCTTTCTCATTCTCTCCCACGTAGTTGAATGAATGGGCAACAACTAGACTGCACATTACTATTGGCACTACTGTTGATCCTCACTGACTCTTTACTCCTCTTTTTCGTCCCAGTACCTAAAACCTTCTGGGATTTGAAGTCCAAAGGATTACCATAGTTTTAAGTTCTGTTGTTGCACACGTTTATCTACATCACATCCTCGTCAACATTAGATGTGAAAGGAGCTATGTACATGTGAAGGATAAAGTTCTGCTTAAGATGTTTAACAGACATAGGTTTTAAGACCTCACAATTAAAGGGTTCTGAATAATGAAAGCATGCCATTTTAAACTCTGGGATTAGGGTATCTTCTTCATAGTCGAGGACTGAATACGGTGTCTCCCCTGTCAGAGTCATCACCTCACCGCAACAGCCATCCATTCCCATGTGATCCACCCTCAGAATACTATCCCCGGGTCAGGATCAGGTAGCGGCTGCCTTCCTCTGGCAAGAGGAGACTTAGCCACACACAACCCGAGGCAATCTGGATCCTACAAACACAGGTCAAGACAGCGGCCTTTGACACTGTCACTCGCAGATCAGGTGATTGAGCAAGTTGGACTACACAACAGTACAGCGAATAAAAAAAAAAATAACCTATGGAGTCGCACAATGTTATACCCTAGGCCCATCTTTTTTTAATATCTACACGGATCAACTACTGAGGTGTATAAAAAAAAAAACATTGGTTTACCTGCTACAACAAGTCTGCTTCAATATAACAAGCAACAGGTGTATACATAAATAACTTAAAACTCATCAAGGACAAAACAGATCCCAAAGATCGAACCCAACGCAGAACCAGAAATGCCACTACCGTGACATTCTGAAATGGGTACCTGTCCGAAAATCTCACAGGTAATAAAGAGCCTCGAGCACGGCCTGCGTGGAAATTGGGCTCTGCCTGTTATCACAAATCAACGCACTAGTGAAGAAATGCTTTTTCCAACTCCACTCAATGAGATGGCATTCCTCACATTGCTGCATAGGGCCATTGCCGTCTATACCAACAGCTTATAGCTAGTCATGCGGGACTACTCCACAAAAAAACTTCAAAGCATTCCGAACTCGCAGAAATATTGCTCAGACTCAATATGTGGGTGAAAATACCCCCGGCACTCTCCACTGGCTTCAGGTTAATACTCTGCCTTGCCCACAGAGCTCTTCAGAGCCTTGGAGCAGAATTCATACAAGCAAAGATCACACTATCAACCAAGGAGGACACGAAGAACCAGTGGCTATGCACTACTAGAGACAGTGTGCTAGGCCTCAGAGAAACACCCTTGTCAACACAGTGACCCAACTCTGGAATAGCATTCCAAAGAAAATCTGCACAATTCAGGACCCTTATTTTTAGGGAACCGCTAAAGACCTGGCTTATAAATGCCTAATTAACAGAGGTTGACAGCATTTTGGAGGCATTCAACAGCCTGGTCTAGGGAACAAGACATCTGGCCACACTGTATGGATATTCCACATGGCCAAACACTACTCCTTCTCACAAAACCTTTTCAACCTCTACGCTCACACATGCTATTCACATACAAGCTAAGCCACTCGCACACTGCAATGGTATAACACAGGCAACAGTCAAACAACAGAACACCACAGCTCTGCACTTCACTTGGGCAACGCAGCCCGGGCGAACTCATCCTAGCATCACGGCCACACCATTCTCCCCACTCTGGACACAAGTGCCAGAAGCAGAGCTCAGGGCCCTTTTAGTCTGTGTGTATCAACACTACAACGCAGATTTCTTGCATGTTCCCTCTCTCCCCAACTAGCCTAAACCACCGCCCTCTCATTGCGCTTTTCAAATTCTAATAACAAACCTTATGGAGGCAAAATTGTTACCCAACCCCCAGGAAGCCCCTATTTACTTCCAGTTTCTGTTCTAGAGAACTGTAAATGATTCAAATGAGTCCACTTCGGGCTGCAAAGACAATTTGCAAAATGATGTGAAGGAGTTGCCCACTTGCAAGAGTTTTCTATCACTGGTTATGATCTTGTATATTATATTTGCATCTGGGCCAGGAGATCCTGGAGCTACAGCCACTGGAAGGCCCAGCATATCTGGGTAGATGCTGGAGTGCACCAGGGCAAAACATTGTCAAGATTTCCGATTGGGGCAAACACTCATTTTAAAGGTAACCCACTTATCCACCAAATGAAGAATTCTTTACACAATGAAAATTGGGAGCCAACATATATGTTTTTTTTTAATTAAAGGATCCTGGTGTTCTAGTTATTAAATTATCCGAAGCCCAGAGCAATGCCAGAGGTTATTAATTCTAAACCTTCCAACCATTGCCTCTTTTGTTTTGCTTTGTCACCCTGAGTGGGACAGTTATGCCCAGGCCTGGTGACCCTTTCCTGCTGGGCCTAGAGACCAAAGCTGCTCCCCACTGATGAGGCCAGAGGCCGAAACATGTTTGAGGATGCTTTTGGTCTCGTGCAGAATGGATGTGACTAAGCAGTTTGGGCTGGACTGACCCTTTTGGGGTGGGACCATTCCTGATTTGCATATGGTCTTTCCCCTTTTCTAATGGCCTGGCAGGTGAAGAACGATGGTCTGGACAGCCGCCCAGAGCAATTGCCAGAGGTTTAAGATTAATTCTAAATCTTCCCGCCATCACCACTCGTTTTGCTACGATGAGGAAAAGAACATAATGTTAATGGATTAGGGGGCCTTCTTGTGTTCAATTGTTTTGGGCCGGTCTTCCTTTTGCACCGCTGCTTGCTGCAACTCCATGAACATGCGTCTTGCTCATCCTGCGTATGCATCCTCGCCCAGCAAAAATACAGGACAAAACAGGTGCCGCCTCATTTCTTCCCCATCCCATACTGCTGGATGCCCTCCCTCTTCTTGGCACAACAATCCAACTGCCCTGCCAGTTCCAGTGGCGAAAACCATACTACAAATCAATGGACGCATCAGTATGTGTAATCGCTGACCCTGGTACCTTAATAATAATGACATTATTAGCTGCTGTTTCATCCCCATTCAGCCTCCTACCATACATTGTAATAGTTACGCTTATTGGCCAGGATGAAGGCCCGAGTACGCCCTATTCGAACCTGTGTCCTGCAGACGGAACATATGTCAAAGCTGAGCACTTAACACGGTGAACTATTTTGCCCGTTTCCATGTAATGAATAAATGTCTTGTCGAGATGGAGTGTTCCGCTGGTGTACTTTACCAAGGGAGCAAGCAGAAGCGATTTTGAAATTGGTGCCACTACTCTCTCGTCCCCCTTGGAGTGTGAGGAGCTAATGAATGTCTAATAAAACCGTTTCTCACTCAGCAGAGTGGCACTAGCCAATCATTTGCTCAGGAACCTATATGGTAAAGTCTGCATACCATGCACGCCACCAGTGCATCTCTTCCAAGTTGCCATTTTTTAAGCCTTCACCACCGCCACCCACTACTGCACTTGCTCCTCTCTTCCCTCTGAGCCCACCTGACCCACAACTAAACTGCTCCCCCACAGCCCCCGAAGTACCTACTAGTCTGCATCCATACCAGGCCACCCGTCTGTGTGCTATGGACATAGAAAAGGGATCCCTTTTCTGTCTCTTTTGTGGCCAACTTGTATTTAAGGGAAATTGATGCGCGATGAGTACAACAGCGCACATTTCCTTAAAAAACGCCATCAGAAGCCCACCTCAAATGTCCGGGTGCTCCTTGGAGGTGGAGGGCTTAAAGGGCTATTAATAGCTAGAGCCCACATAAAAACACTTGCTTTGCTCGGCCTGTAAATTGAGCCCAAGGGCAGTTACCAGTCAATAAAGCCCAACCCCCCCTTACTGTGTATTGCTTAGATATGCTACAATGGTCTGTTTGTTTTGTAGTTTCTGTCTTGTTGTTTTAGCACCTACATGCCCGAGGGCTTTGGCGCTTTAGGGAATATGAGCATTAATAGGTCAGCTGTGTCCAAGGTAGAATGTTCCTCTACATTGTATTTCTACAGAAAGGTTGAAATAGCCACCCCCTCCTCCCCCCCAACGACTACTTGGAGAGGACTCTAGCGGAAGTCCAAAGAAAATCTACATTTGCAAACTGACCGGTTACACCATAAGGGGGGTATTGCACTAGTTGTGTTGTGTTTTGAGGTCTTCAATGGTTAGAAAGAGTACAAGATAATGGGAGAAACGCACTTGACCACTTTAAAGTTAACTGCAGGAGGCAGGCTAATTTAGGGCGAGTCTACTTGCCCCCTGTAGAACCAGTCGGCTTTATGGTCTTTCTAGCAAAAGTAAGCCAAAAATAACCTTGGTCAGAGAACATTTTGTAGGAAGCATCTTAAAAAAAAGTTGGCACAAGCATGACAGCGACGAAGCAGAGAGCGAGAATTCCGACGTACTCGTGAGAAGTCGTTTTCTGTTCGCTGTTATGACATCAAGCTAAAAACGGTAGGACGGGAACGGGGGCCTCAGCACACTGAACGCACGACAGCTAGAAAGTGGCTATTAAAATATTAGGGCTCCACGCGTTTATACCGCAATTCGCCAAACACGCAGAGCAGGCGAAGCCGCACTCGATGTAACCCGCGCTATAGGTCATTACTCAAAGTCTTTGTCCCCCTGGATGCACCGCTTCCCAGTTTTCGGATTTTCATAGTTATTATAATAATACTTTCTCATCAGTCTCAGCCTTACAACATCTTGCTGGGGATGCAGGTCGTTGCCATTGTTCTTAAAAACCACTTTGCAAGCAAACGTCCATGCAAAGAATCGCCTCTTCTGAACATCGGAGAGGAGAATTGCGCAAATGAAAGACACGCTGCGCCCCTTCTCTTCATCGACCACAGGGCGTTTGACAACATCAGCCTGAAAACGCAAAAACACAGTCACGGATCCCCTTCCAGTGCCGATTCTGAGATCCACCGCTTCACACCCCTGCCCCTCAAACAGACGTCCGGGTGGAACTCGGGGACGCCCAACCCCATTCAATCACCAGGGCCCTATACACGAATGGATATGCAGAGAATCCACGTTGTGTTAACCTTTATTGGATTAACTGAACATGTAAATCGGAGATCGCTCCACCCTGGCAGCACCAGGCTGGAGACGAGGAGGTGGGCGTGCCCCATGTTTACCCGGCTCTGCCCATGCTGGCCTGCTCGCTCTGAAAGCTGAAGAAGTATTATGGAGCTGGTGGCGCAGGAAGGAAATGCACCCCATTTTACACCAGCTCAGGTCTCATCCAAACCTGGGGGCATTTTGCAGGGGGAGCACACAGGTGTTGCTGAGAACCCCAGAATGTTTTGCAGTCCCGGGGATCTTTCACCCCAACAGAGAGGAATCGACAGAGACCCTTCCCCCTGCCCAGAGGGGAGCAGCACACTGCCCCTCTCCCCTCGGTATTTCCTTACCCACTCAGGTGGAATTACCATTTTAACAACACTGTGCCCATGACGTATCAATTGAAACAAAGGGTTACTCTCTGCCTTGGTAGATAGTAATTCTTATATGAGGAGTGCCAAGGAGTCACGCTGCATTTATTGAAATGAGGGGAAAAACAAAACGATATTTAAAACTAGCATTCTGCAAAACACTGTCTAAATCCAGCCCCAGTGCCTACAATAGATTGAAATATCGATGACAAAAAGATTATGAAGCTCAGTGGCACCACAGAGGAAGTTGTATTGTCACTCCAGCAAGCATTATCTAGAAGCCTTTCATCTCCAATAACCACACAAGACAACATATCATGAAACCTGGGTGCCATCTTTGTCAAAGCCTGAACATGGGCCACCGAGTAGACAACGAGGTCAAAAGTGGCCATTTTTTGAGAAATGCTCTAAAACAAATCCCATAAAGCCATGGAAAACCGTTGCAACTATCATACAGGTGATATGACTTCACCCCCCCCCCCACAAAAAGACCCTCAAGGGACTCTAAGCTGCAGCTTTCTGGTTAATCAGCACCACACAAAGGAAATATCTCATTACTTGTCCCAGTCTTACATCATGTGGTTTAAGCCCTCCCCCTGCCCCCCAACACTGCACATACAAATATCGGCTCCAAAGACCGCACCTCCAATGTGGGTCTGGCCATACCCCCTGACCCCTGCCAACGTCCCTCAATTCTCCTCTTCTTGGCAGTGCCTTCCGCCAGTACGGCTGTACTAGGGAGCTGGCGGGGCTACTACTGGAGAGAAGGATGCATTGGGTTTGAACAGGGAAGAGTAGATGGCCTGCTCACATCCTGTTCTTTGATGGGGAGTGTGGTGCAGTCTGCACGCTTTTGACCAGGACCAGGCGTTAGAGCAGCATGGCCTTACCTGGAGAAGGTTGAAGGAACTAGCGTGGCTACTCCGGTGGAGCAGTGCTCACTTCTTGGCGACAGCATTGGAATGCATGCTTCCTCCGCTCATACCCCTGGGGCCCTCAGTCACCAGGGAACATTAGAAGCTGGAACCAGTGCCTGCAGGATTTTTCATGAATCAGGCTGTAATGAAAGCACTGGGTCCTTTTCTACTATCTAGGGGCAAATATTTCTGATTCAGATGGCAGTTGCTTGGACCACTGACACCACAGAGAAAAGGGATGGAAAAGGATCAGGCAAAATAAAGCGCAGTCAATCTGCCATGTTTTCTGCTAATGACGGATGATCAGCGGCTTGGCAGCCTAATTCCACCAGAAAGAAGAGCAACTGTTTCATGATGCACTGGATGTCATTCCCACCCACGGCTTGGAAGGAACTCTCAATACGATTGCGTTGCAGGTGTGGCAGAGGGGCGTGTAAAACGTGCTAGGTTAATGCTAGGAAGGTATTTCACTTGAGTGGCAACGTGGCTTGATATATTAGGTGTTTCCGTTAAAAAAAAAAAAAAGACCTGTAGCTCATTTCACGAAAAGTTGATGAATTTTACATAGAGTTTCGGTTGACTTATCAGTTATTATTTATGATATAATAAGTCATTTATAATGCGCCTGTGCACGAGTGTTTCTAGGCATGACAAGGCAAGGAAGGGAGGACGGAAGGAGGACAAAACAACAATCTTGCTAGGCCTTGTGTCATTCAGATCGCGCAAGTGCGGGGGGAGGGGTAGAGGGGGAGAAGTGCCAGGGGCAGGGGAGGGGGGGTAGTGGAGGGAGAGTGCAAGGTAGCTACTAAGTGCATGGTAACTAGTAAGTGCAGCCAGGTGGTGGCTCGTAAGAGTCAGAGGACTTCAGGGTTGCAGATGCAGTCCCTTAAGTGGTTGGGAGGACCAGAGGCAGTGCAAGGGCAACCGGTCATGCAGGAGCCGGGTCCCGGGAGTTCAGTGGGCGGCCAGGTAACCAGTAAGCACAGCAGACATGAACATCAGCAAGGGAGAGGGTAAGAGAAACCGGAAGCAAAAATAAAGGTCTCGAGTTGCTTCCGGAACCTTAAGTAGTCCTGCTCAAGATTGAGAGGCAGAGAGGCTGTTCCAGAGATAGGCCCCAGCAGAGGACCGAAATCTACCCCCCACTCTCTGCCTGGAGAAGAGTCTGACCCTCAGAGATGGAGGTGGATGAGGCGGAGGGCTCGAGAAGGAAGATGCTTAGGAATAGGAAGTTGGATGTAGTGTGGTCCCTGGCCCCAGAAAAGGCTTGTGGACGATGCAGAGGGTCTTGAACTTGATCTTTGCAGCCAGTGGAGAGATTTCAGTGCTGGAGAGATACAATCCCTGGGCCTGAGGCCAAGGACAAGACTCGCAGTCCTGTTTTAGATAAGTTGTAGAGGGTGCAGAGTAGAGGCATGCAGATTTAGAAAGAGGCTGTTGCAGTAGTCCAACCTAGAGAGGACCAGGGCTCTGGAGACAGTGAGCTTCTGGGGGGAGTCAGAAAAGGAAGAATACCTCTGAGGAGGTACAGTTGATAGTGTGCCTTCTTAGAGACGCCAGAGATGTGAGGAGAGAAAGAGAGGGTGATGTTGAAGATGTCCCCAAGATTCTTAGCCTCACTTGAAGGAGCAGGTAGAGGGCCCAGGGTGGGCGGCCAGTGTGAGAGAGGGAAGGCGGGAGCATGAGTCCCAATGAGGAGGATCTCGGTCTAACTGGCATTATGGCAGAGATCGTTGGATGCACACCATTCCTGCATTGCGGACATACCATCTGGTACTGAGCAGTAGAGGCTGAGGGGAGCCTGAAGGACAGATGGGTGTCATCTGCCTAACACTGAAAGTTAGAGAAGAAGGTAGAGATGCAGTGGGCCATATGTGCCAGGTAGTGGTTATATAGACAGGGAGAGAGGTTAGACTCATGGGGAACACCACAAGTAGAGAGAGAGATAGAAGAGATGAAAGACCCAAGTTGGACCTGGGAGGGTTTGTCAGTGACAAAGGAGGTCAACCAGGCCAGGGCCTGACCAGAGATACCCAGGTTGTCTCAGAGGCGATTGAGCTTGATTGCGTGGTGGACCGTGTCAAGCGAAGAGGATAGATCAAGGAGAACGAGGACAGAGGGAAGGTTAGAGTCAAGATTGGAGAGCAAGTCTTCATGGGTGTTCAGGAGAGCAGTTTCCATGCTTTTGGATGCTCTGAAGCCAGACTGGTGGTCATGGAGACAAACAACAGATTCAGTATGTAGAGAACGCTGGGACATGGCCAGCTTTTCCAGGCGTTTGACCAGGAAAGGAGTGATGAGATCGGCGATAGTTTGCCGGATTGATTGTTATAGGGAGCTTTTTTGCCTCTAAAATGGAAAACTCATTGGCGGTCATCACAAATTGGGCGGTATCCCGGCAGTAAATCCACTGGGATACCGCCCAAAGCAAAAGCAATACTGCAACTCGGTTCGGCGCTATTAGCACCAGATCCCGAGTTATGGCAAGGCTGTAAATCCCTATTTTTACCACAGTCCTTAGGACTCTGAGGGCATTTTCAGCACTATTATACTGCAGCGCTAATAGAGCTGCAGTAATTGCCATGAAAATGGGCTCAAAGTGGCCAGATTTACCTCCAACTTTCGGACCAAACTCGGGATTGGGTGGAACAGTAATGCAGCAGTAATAGCTTTTTTGTTTGACATGTCGGCTGGCAACTACAATATGAACATATGTTAAAGAGCACGCTACATTCTCCTTTTCCCCGTCTGCCTCTAGGGAGGTCTGGTTGCTACTAGATGTATCCAGAGCAGTGTCTATCTGCCTAGCACGTTCCTTCTATTTTAAGGAAATGTGATGTGTGGTATGTTAACTTTGGGATGGCTCATCATGTTCAAAATCATTCTGCTCTACTGTGTCTAGATGGAGCAGCCTCTTCTGAACAGAGACGCGCTACGCGGCGTACCCAAACAAACGAAGGACTGGAGCTCCACGAGAGGATGATAGCCTCCAGACACTGAAACAAGACACGACACAGAGAATACTGTGAATCAAGTGAACGACAGGAGCACTCCAGCAAACTAATCAAACAAAACCCGTGGCACATGCCACACAAGAAGCAACAAAACGAAGCCCGCAGAATAGAAATATCTGCGTGCCGTGAGTAAGAGGAATTAATCCCACCCGTACATAATCAAATGGCACTGATAGTCCTGCTAAGCACTGAACACTAGCAGCCAAAGATTGTATGTACTCACCACAAGCAAAAGATGCAAAATAAACCACAGCGGGGCATGGAAGAAATAAACAAGTGATGAACACCAGACCATATATGCATCAATCACAAGGTAATCTATTGGCCTTAAATGTATTTTCTTGACATTTTACAAGCCCTCTTCACTTTATACCCCTGAAGAAAGTTCTACAATGGTAATACAGAACAGAAACATGCACATGTCGGGTGTCGTAGACAAATATTAATTTACCTTTCTTTTTGAAGAAAACAGATGTGTATTTCGAGAACCAGGAGTTTTATAACATTCTAAAGTTGCTTCTTCTGTGTTCCGAAACAAGTCTACTTACTGCTTGATAAAATCAGGATACAAGGGAGCCATCCGAGCTAAACCAGAAACTATACATCAAGTCAATTGATCACGAACCATACACAGTGTATTTAAATTCGAGGGGACTGTTCACGGGTGCCATATGTATTTGTAATTCCATATGAAGAGAAATAATTTTAACTTTGATTTTAAAGAAAAAAATAAATCATTGTGTTGAATTAATGGCCCAATTCTGCTGCAACATTGAATAGTTGTGATCTAGATCCTTCAAGTATTAACATATACGATTCTCATGGGGGATCGGATTGGCAGCTCTAATAATCTATAGAGCTACTACCGAGGGCCTTTCTCTTGTACTAAATGGATCTCTTTGGTTCATACGGGGTCGATCAAGAGATTCGGGGCCGGAGGGGCAGTGAGGTCCAAGGAAGATCACCAAGAGGAATATTGGCCATTCCATTCATGCTACTGGTGGAGCAGCTACCCGGGCTTGCCCTTCACCTCTTATATCCCACTATAGATGGGGAATGGAAGATATGGAGATTATGGATTTTGTGAGGTCTGTGTGGTCAGCTCTTATGAAGGCCTGTATTTTTTGCTTAAATGCTTTGGTTTCCATAGTTTAGAATAACTTTATTTGTGGTACGTTTTCCCTTGACTTCTGGGATTGAAATGTAAACATCTTGCTTGGACATCTATATACTTCATTATCTAAGGATTGGCACAGGAAGGAGATGAGGAGGCAATCCCACAATTACTTCAATTTACCGGTAATCTTCATTACTCAGACTCATCCTGCCTCATCCCAATTGTTCAACCACCCCTTCCACCGATACCTTTATCTCTTTAGCTTCAATCCCACTTTGGTGGTAGGTATTTCAAGGTGCAGAAATGTCATATACGGGGGTTTGAGGGCCACATACTGATTGGATTGTGGGAGGAGTCCACTTATGATTATTTTAATGTTGAGTTCCTTGTTATGCACAAAGGAGGTGTGTGAGGGAGGCTTAAATCTCGCGCCATGTAAGGCAGCACTAATGAGTGATAATTGACTCTTGGCAAATACGCAAAGGTTTGCTGTGTGCATGTGTACTTTGCAGTGGGCAAGTGATTTTTTATGCATGGCTAGTAGTTTGCAACTTGAAAATTGTACCCATAGTAAAGGATTGGGAAGGATCAATCAATCATACCGACCACTGGTCAGTAATGGTGGCACTACAGACATCCATGCATAACTATCTACAACAGGTGCATGCACAATCTAAAATGTTCTGAGTATGCAACTGTGCAACCCCTCCCCACAAATCTGTACTGAGAAAACCTTATACTGTAAAAAAGGGGCCTGCAACCTTTGGCTCTCTAAATGTTTTCGACTACAACTCCCAGAAGGCCTATACATCACAGTCTATGGCAAGGGACAATGCAAGTTATTGTCCAAAACGTCTGGAGAGCCACAGGTTGCAGACCCCTCCTTTAAAACTAGAAAACCGGTCCAAAACCAAACCTTTCGAACAGCACCCTTTCCCTATCTCGATACCTGCATCTTTCAAGGTCTCTGAATAACATGGTCTTGCCTACCTACATGGCACAACACCTCTACTTCATTGTGGGACAAACTCAAGGCTCTCAATACGAATACAGCACTACACATGAGAAAATAAAAAAATAAAAATACAGTGTCATCTACTGAATAAAGCAAGGTCAGGCTACTGAATCAAACTGAGGGCCGCTGCTCTGCTTAGGATTAGTTATTCTGCAATTATTTAACAACATTATAACTGTACTGTTTGTCTCCCCTTGTCCTTCAATAGTTCATGTTTACAGTTAATGTAATTAAGGAGCCTTTGCAAGAAAGATCTGTGAAATGCCAATACTCCCTGTGAAGTAGGCACTCTGTGGTAAATGGTTTTCCTGTCAACGTGTACATCCATTTAAGATTTACTGCTTGGAACTTATTAGTAGTAGTTACACTAAGAATTCAGCGAGTACAAGAAATAAGGGCAGTTCTGTGAAGTGTTTATCAGCATAGAATATTTACTCAGATACATATATGGGCTGCATCACAAGTTGGGCGGTAGCCCTTAAATGCGGTGGTAATGCTATTACCGCCGCATTTAGGGATGACCCTATTATGAAAAAAAGAGGGGGGGGGTCTGGGAAACTCTCTACCAGCACAAACACAGCCCATTGAGTTGTTCTTGGGTGGATAGCCCCTGGGAGAGTCTCAACCAAGTCTTTAGTTCACTGTTCTTTTCACAGAGAAGACATTTCCCTTCATATCCGTCTTTGTCCTGCCCAGGGGCAGTCCAGCACCGAAATGCTAGGCAATTCTACTCTGAACAAGAGTACCACACAACCCCATACACGTGTTTCAGCCTAGTTGGGCATCATCAGTGAGGTGCAGCTTTGCCTCTCTAAGAGCAGTGAGCAACGGGTACACGTCTTGATTCCCCAGGTAACGTAGGGTGAGACCCAAAGTTACTTGGTATGCAAAACAGAGGGGGGTCTGGGAAACTCTCTACCAGCGCGAACACAGCCCATTGACTTGTTCCTGGGTGGATGGCCCCTGGGAGAGTCTCAACCTAGTCTTTAGCTCACTGTTCTTTTCACAGAGAAGAAATGTCCCCACATATCAGTCTTTGTCCTGCCCAGGGGCAGTCCAGCACCGAAATGCTAGGCAATTCTCCTCTGAACAAGAGTACCACAGCAACCACATACACATGTTTCAGCCTATTTAGGCATCATCAGTGAGGTGAAGCTGTGCCTCTCTAAGAGCAGTGAGCAAGGGGTCCACGTCTGGATTCCCCTGGTAACTTAGGGTGAGACCCAAAGTTACTTGGTATACAAAACAGAAGGGGGGAGGGGGGTCTTTAGCTCACTGTTCTTTTCACAGAGAAGAAATTTCCCCGCATATGCCCAACAAGGCTGAAACACGTGTATGGGGTTGCTGTTGGTACTCTTGTTCAGAGGAGAATTGCCTAGCATTTCAGTGCTGGACTGCCCCTGGGCAGGACAAAGACTGATATGCAGGGACATTTCTTCTCTGTGAAAGGGACAATGAGCTAAAGCCTTGGTAGAGTCTCTCCCAGGGGTTATTCACCCAAGAACAGGTCATTGGGCTGTGTTTGTGCTGGTAGAGAGATTCCCATACACCCTTTGTTTTGCATAAATTAACTTTGGGTCTCACCCTAAGTTACCAGGGTGATCCCGACGTGGACCCCTTGCTCACTGTTCTTAGAGAGGCACAGCTTTACCTCACTGATGATGCCCAACAAGGCTAAAACACATGTATGGGGTTGCTGTTGGTACTCTTGTTCAGAGGAGAATTGCATAGCATTTCGGTGCTGGACTGCCCCTGGGCAGGACAAAGACTGATATGCGGGGACATTTCTTATCTGTGAAAGGGACAGTGAGCTAAAGACTTGGTAGAGTCTCTCCCAGGGGTTATACAGCCAAGAACAGGTCCTTGGGCTGTGTTCGTGCTGGTAGAGAAATTCCCAGACCCCCCTTTGTTTGGCCCTATTATGAGTTGGGCGGTTAATTGGAGTTTAACCACCAGCAAAAAGAGGCGGTAATAGCGTCCCCCTCCCAACTCCATGGCAATAACTGCCCAACCGCTACTCATGATCTGGCGCTAATAGTGCTATTTGCGCTGGCGGTATCTCGGTGGTATTACCGCCGGGATCCAGCCAGACTCGTGATGAGGCCCATTTGTATGTTACGATTGGGTGCTCCTATGTGAGGCATATCTTGTAAATGAACCACACTATATTCAAAACAATGAAAACCTCTAATTCATTCTCACAGAAACACCTTGAAGAAGTGAAACAAAGTCAACTTGACCCCCTTCAGCTAAACCCAATGTGCATGTTGTTCCATACGACAGTGCACACCAGTCCCCTCCTCGGTCTTCATTAAAGACAGCAAGCTAAGCACAGTTTTCTGACCACCCTGCGCCACTTACTGGGAACAGGCACTGCATTTTTGAGGAGCCCAAAAGTTCTTATGGGTAGACATGCCAGTCACACACTTGCCGAAGCCTACGTGGCGGCTAGGGTGATCCTCATGGCTGCCCTGCTGTGGCATATTTCCACTGCTGCTAGAATTACCCAGTCACCCCCTCTATGACGAAACAATCCACACTTCCAAACGTACTACCAAACTTTGACATATCCCCCATACTCTCTGCCCATTAGTTCCAACGTGGGTGGGTGAACTTTCCCTGTCGCAACACCATGGACAGAGAGGCCTTTCTTGTGGCAGCAGATTATATTTAGGTCATCCTGGCCCGAAGCCCTTCTCCGAGCATGCCCCTTCTGGAGCCCCAAGTCTCCCCTTCCTGCATCCATTCGTGGAGGAATGGAGATGGCGTGTGGCCGGAGGGGCATACCATAACAGTGGCTGCACAGCTCCATCACCTCGTATTGGGATGAAGCAGCCTCCGTTTTTCCTTTGCTCGCCCTATGGGGGCTGGGAGGTCATATAAAAGATGCATGTGGATAAGACCTCATAGTCCCCAGTGATCGTTGGGAGGAGGCATCGGTTCAAACACTCTTGAATCAGCCTGTGACAAAGTTAGAATCCTGAGGCTGGTTTGCAGCCAGGGTAATTTGAACTGCTTTCCAGTGCCACGATCTAGACCTGGGGCGATTATTCACAATCCACAAGGCATGTGGCCAATGCAGCAGCATTGGGCTTCGTTGCCATTCGCTTGATGTGAAATACGTAACTGGTCCTACATGGCTTTAAAGTTGCATGTATTTTTCCGTGGCAGTGGAGTGCACAGTTTTAGTTTGGGCATAGTTGGCTGCGGCAAAATTGGCTTTGCAGCCGAATTGACTACGGTCAATTCGGCCACGAACAATTGTGCCACGGCCAAACCGTATATATCCCTGGTCCGGCATGGCAAAAACTGAAAGATTACAGAGGCACCATATTACGCCAATACGCTGTTTGTGGTGTTACTAGGGCTCCAGGTTGAAAAAAGTTTCAAGGTATCAGCAGTTTAGTGCCCTGATCAGAAAGTACAGCAGACAAACATTGTCCTCTTTTATGTCAACTCTAAGGAGGTTCTCTAGTCATCTGTGGAGCAGACCACGTGCAAGGTTGTCACAGAGGTCATTGTTCCTGTGTCCAGGAAAGGGAGTGGATAGTATAAAGAAGCACCTGCTTCTCTCATTTCCCATCCCAGTGGAGGTACCAGTTCCAAGTCTTGCAAGAGACCGCTCAGACAGCCAGGTTCCTGGGCACAGGAGAAGCTAGAAACCAGGCTAGGGAGTTGGACATGGAGGGTTTCCTTTCAAAAGCTGAGTCGCCAGTTTCTCAGGTTTGACTGGAGATGAGTCTCCATTGGTGTGAAGATCTATTCAGCCCCAACACCAAGACTTTCGACCACTTTGACAATCTGAAGTCAGCTTTCACGAAGAGTGGACACTCCCACATTCCATTGCTCTTCTGTTTGGGGGCAATACACTGGACTATACATGCATCACTGACAATGCTCGAGGGTGGGCAGGGGCGATTTGTTGTTGCAACACAAGGGTTTATAGGATGGGACAAAGAACTGTTGGGACTGTCTGTGGCCCACAAGAAGGCAGAAGGTAAAAACAAAAAAAAAACAGAGTGCAAGCGAGGGGCGATACAATATCCCCAATATGGGCAGTCTTATGGTAGAACTGTGCCAACCCAAAAAATTGCGACAGCCCAGTCTAAAGGTAGCCTTCCAAATGCCTAAACGCTTCAGAAAACCAAGACGAGTGCCCTAGACCCTCTGTGGAGGGAAAGTGACTTCTACTCCTGGCATCGATTAGAGTACGTAGATCATCATATCCAAGTATATAAAGGACCCTTAGAAAGTAAATGACAGGAACAAGATGCTCTCGTCAGGATAAACTACTGGATTTAGCAGACCTGCTTGCAAAATGATTGGCCTAGATGCGGGCTTCAAGATATCTAGTTCCAGTGGACGTGCGATCATTGGTAGATCAGCTTAACACACAGTGTATTTTGGGCTATGTGAATTGCTCTATATCCACAGCGACCAGTAAGTAATGACCCACAGCTAGTGAGTCAGCATGGTCAAGGCAGCCCCTATTGTACTTGGGCTTCTAATTGCAAAACCCTTGCTTGTAGAAACGGCAAATTTGTAAGCATGCACACAACCATGGACATAACCCAAACAGCTAATTGCAGATTTTTTTGACATCCCAGGTTTGCACCAGGGCCAGTGGAGTGAGTTGCTTTTCTGAATGTGTTTTTTTTAAATAACTTATTTGTTTTTAAACATATGAAGAAGACATGAATTGCAAGAAGTTCAAGGTAGCATTTTTATATCAATGTAAATTCCCACCTAAACTACACCCACCACCCCCAGATTCTCATATTTCCGAGTGCACCCCATGTTCCTGTATACAGACTGGTCCCATTTTTTAATAGTATCCATCCCCGCATGCCATTTCGCCAAACTAGGCAGTTCCAGACTCATCCACTTTTCAACTACTCTTGCCTTTACCAAAATAAAAGCAATATTTATCTATCTTCTGATATCTCAAGTATTCCCCATTCGATCCTATCCCTAATAACTCCCAGAAACACATGCCAGTTGTGGGGGTGGGATGCGGACTGTGTTGCAGCTTGTCCGCAACTGGGAAAAGGGTAAAACAGTGTTTTGCATTAGAGAGTGTGGACACCCGTTTAAAGAGAGTTAAGCCAACACGGATGCATTTTGACCTGGCACACACACTCCTCCTATCAAAGGAAACGGCCCTGGTATGTCCTCATCCCTGAGGATTTGTGACCTGTGTATTTGTAGTGAAAAACAAAGCCCAATGTTGACACGCATTAATAGGTCTGAAGCCTTACAATGCCTAGTTAGTCTGCTAACATTTCAAGATGGTTGTCGTCCATCTCTTGTGGGATTTTCTCTCGTCAGGCGATTGATTTACCCGTTTGGTCATGAAGGACAGGTATCTGAAAGTCCTTATTTTTCTCCCTCACAGGATATTCGCTTATTTCTTATGTGAGGATCAGCAAAGGGAGTTTACCCCTCTACTTTTTGGTATATCCTCTACCCTTTGGCGTTGCACCAAACTCCTGAAGCCAGTTAGTGGAGGCTTTGCTTTCCAGAGCAGTAAGGATTATCCATTTACAGAACGTGATTTCAGCATCCGCTGGGACTACACTCTCTGGTAGATATGAAAGTGAAATGACTCCAGAGCCCTGGGATCATTACGAACTGGGAGCAGTCTGAATTTGTCTCAGCAAAGAATGTTTTTTAATGAGGCAAGTGACGATCATGATCTGATCATCCTATTTGAACAGCACCAGTGCAAGCATGGTTTCCAGCTCTTCTGAAACTTTCCATGGATTGACCAATCTTACTTCCCAGGTCGCGCATCTTAGCTTGGTAGGTTTTCCTCGACCATTCGTTTTCAGTTGTCGCTGACAATGATGGGGTGCAAGATTCCATGCAAAAATGCATTATGCCAAGTCTTTCGCAAGACGGTTCAGGTTATATGAGGGAGTCATGTGTTCCATGAGGGGTTACAGATCAGTGTGGTCTGTGTGGCCTGGCTTGTGTATGGGGGGGTCCGTCTATATACAAGGGCGCATGCACCATCCGTACAGAATGTTCTTCCCACAATGGAAGAGCTGGTCAAGTCTTATATAAGAGCAGAAGTTTAAAGATCTGCCATTTCCTAAAATGGACTTAACATCCCTTGTTGGTTACACATCTTTTGGTGTGAAAGATGATTACAGACATCAGGCTGATAAAACCACACACTCCTATGCATGTTAAAAATGTGCAAGGACAACGAGGAGTATCACTTAAGAGGATCCTCATAAGAAGCTTGGGATACGTCTGTGCCAGACCTCTTGCAAAATAATTTCAAACTCAGAGCTTTGGACATCTAAGGCAGAATATTAGCCGTTGAGATGTATGGTTTCAGGTGGTGAGGACAATGAAGTCCAACACTAAGGTTACGTCCTAAGCAGCTTTTTCTCAGAAGTCTGGTTTATCTGCTGTGGGATTCTTGGTTTTCTTACAGCAATAAGTAATTAATACTTCTCTTGGGGCACAGGAGGCTAGATGGAGAGATCTTTGTGCCAAAGTTATGTCTCCTCTGCCACCTTGCCAGATGGGTGAAGTTAGTTAAGTTGGAGGATGGCATGAAATCTCGTCGTTTGGGACAATAGCATGAAGGGCCTTCAGGTTAGGGGCTAGGCTGGAGGATATTTTGAAGAGAGTTAATTGATTTGGTGAATCGACTTACATTTTTCATTTCAAGGCAACTGAACACATGTTTTCGTGAGTTCCAAAAATTCTTCAAAACAGAATTGAATGACAAGGCCGAACACGTGTCTGGTGTTGCTTATTGTACTCTTGTTCAAAGGAGAATTGCCTAGTATTTTGGTGCTGGGATGCCCTTATGGGTGAGGCCAGATGGATATGCACAAGGATATTTCTCCTCTGTGAAGGGTGCAGTGAGCTAACACGTGGCTGTAGGCCCTCCTGAGTGGAAGAAATTCCATAGAACAGGGTATTTGACCCATGTTCATTCTCAGTAAAAGGGCTCCAACACTCCTCCATAATTGTATGAGCTGCTGCTCCTCGGGTACAATGTCCTTCTTCTATGCCAATGCATAATTTTAAAGACATGGATTAGAGTAATATTTTAATTATTTCTGTATACACAGGAAAGAACAATGCTCCTGATCACAAAGGAACATGCAATAGATAAGAAATCAGATTTGATGGGAAGCAGTGAGCTTATCACAATGGGGTGTGTTTGAGGGACATGAGGAACAGATGGTGGAGGAGAGTTAATGGAATAGTTACCTTGGACAGTACACTGTTGGGCATGCACAGATTAAGGACAATCAACATTAGACATTTTTAAGGGTAGGGAAGCAGTACATCCAGCTGTGTTGGGGATTTGATCACGATGGATGAAGTGCTGGAGTGGAGGCAGACAACATTAGGGACAGAGGCTGGTTAGAGGGTAGAGAAACATGTTAGCTAGAAGGCAGATGGGAGGTAGGTTAAGATATCCTTTCCTATTGTTCTTAGGAGGGTGAGTGTGTTCCTCGTGAAGTTTGGAGTTCTGGTTTCCATACATGTGCTATGTCTAGTTTTGCTCACAGTTTGGCATCTCAATATTTGAAAATGGCAATCGATTTTTAGGTAGGATGTTGTGCCAGACCCTTGAATAATTCCATTGATTTCTCATCTAAGGATGAAACAGAATTAACTTCTTGTCGCTTGAACCTTCAGACTCTCGTGGAAACAGCTGGACACTGTTCCATCTGGAATTCGGGGTTTGACTGTAAAAGGCTGGACTTTGCCTCCTTGTGCATCAAAGAAAGAGGCAGAGACTGGGACAACATGGGCACTGGATTGTCTGGATGGGGCATGAGACTTCGTTTCACTTCTGCAAGATGTTTTTGGGAAAAGTTGTTTGTTCAATATTTTCAGTTAAAGAAAACCTTGTTGTTCCGGGCGTAAAGAAAGAAGCAGAATAAGTATTACATGTTTCTAATACTATCAAGACGTTCTTATAGCGTGGTATGCAACATCTATATTCCAACATATCTGCAAAACAAGATAGTCTCTGTTAAGCCACTGGCAAGAGGGAAGGGGGAGGCGGCCTGGGGATAGGGTAGAAGAACAGGGCTTAAAAGGAGGCAACAAGAGGAACACCTCAGCTAGTGATAGTTATTGCTGGTGGGGAGGAATATGAACCTTCTCCCATTAAAAGAAAGGAAAGGGTTTGAAAAATAAACAAAATGCAAATTACAAATGTATTTATTTGTTTATTTATAAAGTGCCGAAAGCCTGCGGGCATCAGTGCGCTGAAACACGTGCACAAGGACAATCCATCTAAGACGGGACAAGGCAGATATGGAGGAGAGTTAGTTGGGCAAAGGTTGGTTGGGCGATGGGGGGAGATTACCGGAATAAGTGGGTTTTCTAATGCTTTCTTGAAGGTTTTCAGACCGTCATCCCTTGAAAGGGTAGTGGGCAGGAGATTCCACGGTTTAGCTGCTTTGACGCAAAAGATTTTCCTAGACCTTTTTCATGTTTATATCTTGGGCATTTGATACGTTTTTTGTCTGCTGAACGCAGAATTCTGGTAGGATGGTATTGTGGTATAAGGATTTTTAGGTATATTGGGGCAGTTCCATGTACACATTTGTGGACGATTGATCCTATCTTTCTTGTACAGATAACCAGTGTAAGTTCCTCCTGTGGTGCGTGATGTGTTCGCGTTTTGCGAGTTTGTTCACAATACGAATGGCATTGTTTTGTATCACTTGACATTTCCCCACGTTGTAACTTGAGGCCCTGATCAGCAGGGAGTTGCAGTAGTCCAGTATGGACAACACTGTGGCATGGGTGATGGTTGCTGCATTATCCTTAGATATATAATGACGAATATTTTTCAAGAGATGGAGGGAATAGTTGCAGCTTTTAGTCATCTGGTTAACATATGCATCCGAGTTGAGAGAGGCCTCCAATTGGATTTCCGTGGTTTCACCTTAACCAAGAACCATTATGCAATTTGTACATATTCGAAATTTGGTATATTCAGTGTCCAATTTTGCATGTATGGCTGCTGAGGCAAAGATCATTAGCTCAGTTTTTCCCCATTGATTCATAGCCAATTCGTTGACATCCAATCTTCTACGAGATGGTATAACGTAGATAATGTAGTGCCATCTCTGTCATACACTCCTGGGATTTCAATGACAAGCTGAGTGTCGTCAGCATAATTTGTGAAAAACATGCCCTGGTCGTCTAGGAGCGAGCAAAGGGGTCTGATAAAGATTTTATAGTAATGGGAAAAGACTTGCCCCCTGTGGAACACCGCACCAAATGGGAGATTTAGGAGATTGTGCATTGCCCTATTGGATACATGCTTCCCTGTCAGACAGGAATAAGAGGAACCATTCTGCCGCTTTGTCCGAGCATTGACCTTGGTGGCGAGCATTTGTTTAAGAATACCATGATCCACCAAGTCAAAAGCTGCAGACAAATCCAAAAGAGTCAGGATGCCCACTTTGCCTTCCTCAATCATATGCAGCATATGAGACTGGAGATCTATGAGGGCGGTCATAGTATTGTAGTTTGACCTGAAGCCTGATGGTTCAAAGTGTAAGATGTTTTCTACTTCAATGAAAGATTGATATTGTTTGTATGCTGCTTTGTCCCAAGACCTTGAGGAGGACATTGCAGTTAGTGATGGGTCTATGGTTGGTAGGATCTTTGGGATCTAGGTTGGGCTTTTTTTGAATTGGGTTACTTGGGAACCTTTCCTTCCCTAAAGGAAACGTTAACAAACCTGGTGAGAAAGGGCACAAATATTTCCTGAAGGTTCAGTATGATTTTCGAAGGTATAATGTTCTCAGAACATGCTGTGGGTCTCACAGATTTGAGTATGTTTTCCATGTCACATATCTCTATTTTGGTGAATGAAAAAGTATGATGGGCTGGCTTTGGGTTTGGTGGTCTTTGAGATGAGCGCAATCGCCTGGGGTAGCTGTGGACTGTAAGTTATCTTTGATTTTCCTTTGCGACTTGGTGATTTTTTCCTCCAGTGCAGCCTGTTCTGTTATGCTGTCTTCAGTGGTAGGCACAAAAGGTACTTTGAGTTGGGTTTCTCTGGTGATTTTATTATTTCAGAGTTTTCTAGAGCTATTTGTAGCTTGTTCAACTTCTAAATTGTAGAAATGTTTCTTGCTCTCTGTTATTTTGTTTTTATATGTTTTGTCCGCTTGCTTCCAGGCATCCTTCTTTGTTTAGGATAGGTGTTTAATCCAAGTAGATTCTAGTCTACGTTTCTCTCTTTTTCAGAGCAACTGATTCATGATTGAACCACTTTTGGTGACCAGGGTTTTCTCAGACCAGTCTGTTTTTTTGGGGTGCTACCCTGTCAACCAATATGGTGAATCTTTCTTGATATTCTTTAAGAAGAAGTTCCACTGAGTCATCCATCATCTGACGTTTCCCTCATGATGGTATTGAGACAGGATTAGAGCTCAAATGAATCAAAATGTTTGTAATTCCTACCGCAAACAGATTTAGCGGGATTAAGAGATGTAATGTGTTTGTTAGGCAGTTGGAGATGCCATTCTATAGAATGGTGATCCAACCAGGTGCATGGTAGTGTTTGGTCAATCTGGGCGGCTACATTTCTAGTACATACCCAATCAAGAATATGATTTTTGTCATAAGCAGAATCAAAACATTCAATTGATCCACTGACGGTGGCAATAACATGCAGGACTCCCGATCACTCTGGAAGACCAGGAAAATTAGCAGAGAGGAGAAAAACGACCCACCCTACCTAATGGAGGAGAAGCAGCAAAGTGATGTGTGTCTGGTAGACAATGGGGCTAGTAAAAGACAGTCCTGCTCACTAATGGCCAATTAGGTGGCACAGCACGTGAACTGGGCTGGTTTCATAGAGCTCCTCTATGCTACGTTTGCAGTCACAGGGCTGCAGTGGTCAAGATCCCCCCCCCCCCAAGAAGCTGAAATAAGTCAGCTTTCCGCATGCTTTCAGTCTGGACAAACAACATCTCTAAATAAAATGCGTATGTATCAGGGAAAAAGTGAAGTCATCTTGGTTTCGCAAGGAGTCTCTTAGCCTTAAGCAGAGAAAGGCGGACAAACACTCCAGAATACCAATGCAATAGAATACCATTATTATTTCTTGTACTTTACGTCTTTATTGTTTTTCTACAGAGAGCAAATAGTCCTTTTAAGAACCAGGTCAGTGAACATTCACTAACAGGAAGCAACGCTTATGGAACGGGGTCGCAGTCCTCGACCACACCAATTTCAGAAAACGTATAGGCAAAGCCAGTGGTTTTGCCTTTTGTTTAGCATCGGATAGGCTTTTGGCAGGCAATGACATAATGGTACTACCTGCCATAAAATGACAACAGCTGGACAATAGTGCACTTACATGGGCATATGATTGCAATACCTAAACACAAGCAAACAATGTTGGCTTGGTCAATGCTTGTTTATCAGGACTTCAGAATAAGGAACAGATACAAACCAAGTGGCTGAAGGCACACTTCGTTGCAACATTTATATTACAACAGCAATGCACTCTCAGTAAATTACTTAGAAATTATCAGTGGCAGGCCAGAGGTTGAGGTTACTACTTGATAAAGCAAAATCAAAGATCCCAGGGTGATTGGTTTAGGGAGGGGCAAGTATTGGGCAGAATGGCCAAAAATATTAAAATGGCCAGGGGCAGTCAAATGGTTGGTAAATAACCAAACACCCAAACACCCAGAAGCTGTGTGCCCCTCTACAGCCCACATTTCTCCTACCTGTAGTCCAATGCAATAATGTCAGTTGATTGGTGGTGCCTGAGCACCACGTGATAGCCAAAACTAAAAACAAGATAGCCCTCTTAAAGCCGCACTGATAGCTTAACTTGGGGGCAACTTTTGTCTGTTTCAAAAGAAAACCATTCCTATATTGTGTAGAATAAAGTACGCTCATCACGACACCCAGGTCTACTCGCTTCTGCAGTCAACAATTTCACTTGAATCTGTATTCTGCTTCTTGGCAGCCGCTGCGCAGGCCAAGTCCTGCCGATTCATTACCCTTTCTCCGGTTGGCCAAGTTTGCCATGACTTCAATGCCAGTCTCTCAAATTAACATCTTTGGTGCCTGGCATGGCCGGAAACTCTTCACCAATTTACAAACCACCCACGGGACAAGAACTGTCACCTTGCCCTGCCTAACAAATTGCATTGGCACGTTTTCGCAGTGATCAGCAAAATAACTGTGTTAAGTACCCCAGCGCTATTCAATCTTATAGGGCTGCCAATTAAAATACATCACTTCCACCAGAGCTGCAAAATGGGGCAGTGCCAGAACGTCTCAGCAGGGTTCCTAAAGCAGTTAAATGTAGATTAGTGGCAGTGGCAGAAACAAGGAAAGGATTAAATGGGCAAGATTTGCGATTAACCTTCCCGAGCGGATGTTTGACGAGTGACAGACACTACACCAGCCCGTCTGGCTTCAATCAAATGGCCATCATCTTGCAGTCACTGGCATACATTTATTACGGGAAATGGTTGTGCTCCAAAAGCACAGTGTAAAGGGGGAACAATGGTTATTTTCTGGCTATCATTTACGCTTCTGCGTGGATGTACACAGCCGTAAAATTACTCTTTGCCTAAATGTGGTAACCCCACCCTGTATGGGCAGTGCCCATTCCAGGGAAACTGGTACTTTATAAGCACACTAGGACTGTGCTTTGCACATCCCACTTCTTTCGTAAACCAAGTCTCTGCCGCTCTCCTCGGTATAAACACACCCGTGTCTCACCTAAGACGTCCTCATTGATTACACATTATTTATTTATTTATTGCATTTGATTACACGCCCAAACCCTTTGGTGTCACGGAGTAGGTTACATACATCATAGGCATCTTAAAAGTTACATATATCTTGGGAATCTTAGGCAGTTACATACATCTTAGGCGTCTTGAGCGACTTACATCACTCTTGGGAATCTTAGGGAGTTGCATAGGGGTGACGAGCACACGTGGGTTCCACAAAATAAGCTCAGGGAGCATGCAGATTAGGCAGTATTCAGATTGAGGAGACAAGCTGTGTTGCACTTGCGCAGTTAGTATTTGTTAAACAACCAGGTTTTTAATTCTTTCTTGAATTTTGGGAATTAAGTTTCGTTGCTGAGGTGGTTAGGAAGTGAGTTCCAGATGCGAGGAGCTGCTATGGGGAAGCTGGCGTTACCTGCTCTGGAGGTTGTGAAACGTGGGATGTGGAGGTGTGTGTTAGCGCTGGATCTGAGTGTTCTAGTCGTGGTTTTGCAGGAAATGCTTCGACTGAGATAGATGGGGGCGTTGTCAGAGATGCATTTGTGGGTGATGGTGAGAGTTTTGTGGAGAATTCTCGCTTGTACTGGAAGCCAGTGAACATCTCTTCTGTGTTGAGAAATCTGCTCTCTTTTGTTTATGCCCCGAGCTGCTCTAAGGGCTTTGTTTTGGAAGAGTTGCAGTTTGTTTAAATTCCTTTTTTAAGTACCTAACAATAGAAGGTTGCAGTAGTCTATCTTTGTTAGGATAAGAGCTCTGGCAAGTGTCAGGCCCATAGGGGTTTAACACTACACTGGGGAGTTTGGGGGTAAAAGGGATCTAAAGGACTGTGACGAGGAAGATCCAGAATGTGCACAAGCATGTCCCAAGCTGGGGGACAGCCCCATTAGGCATGCATGGGCAGCCCCATGGGTCCCATCTGTTTAATAGGACTTGGGATGGCACCGGAAGATGGGTCCGGGACCTTACCAGCCCTGGGGACCACACTGCTTTATCTCGCTGACAGTTTCAATTGGTAAGTGGTGTTTTGGGATACACAGGCTGTGCATCATTGCTCCAATGTCTCCGGTTGAATGTGTAGTTACGGTATCGGTATCATCTTGCAACGCTAGGGTTGGTCATCAAAGGGTCAGTGCTGTGGTGGGCTGCCGTCCACAGGGTTTATGGTAGTGCAGCAAGCTTCCTGATCAGTGTGTTTGCATTCTGATCCAGTCCTTGGCAGAATGTCCTGTTCAGCTTTGCTAGATGTTCTCGATGCCCAGCTCGCTGTGCAGGCCGGTTCTAGTCGCTTTCCATAGGGCTTTCTTTTGCACTTTTTGAAGTATCACGCGGAGCGATACCATGCAAGTGGCCATGCTAGGTAGGCATATGTCATGGTGGGCCCGATAATTGCCTCGCTAAAGTTGATTTCGCTGCAGATAAGCATGGACAGGGGTGGGCCCAGCGCTGCCAGATGTATTCTGCGGAGTACTCTCAATGTAGCTCCTCCAGTTGAGCTTGCTGGCCAGGTTCATGCCTTCGTAGCAGCTGCTACTCTCCCCCTCGATGGTCTCTCCATTGAGGCAGATGTGCAGGTGCTGCTTGATTTGTTTCTGCTAGTAGAGGGGTCAGCGAGGCGAGTGTATATTAAATTGGGGTGTTCACACCAAGAATGCCCCTTTAACTGTGTTGGTGCTGTCCTCGGAGATAGGGGAGAGCTTGCTGTTTTTTTCAAGGCCCCGTCACAGGTTCCCACATCACCTGAAACCTTCTACGGATGCACGGTTGTAGGAGTTCATGCAGAATTGCCTTTTTTGGAGGCCATTACGCATTGCCGGAAGTATGGAGGTGTTGGTGTGGCCGGTGGCAGGGACAGCACTGGGCCCTATAAGGAAAGTAGGAGCATGTTTTAAACAGCAACATACGCCATTTTCTAGTGTTAGATTGGCGCCAACGAACGAAAGAGGGGGTATATAGGTTTGCGGCTGGTGTTCATGGTTTCTCCAGCGATTATTGGCAGTTGCTTGGCCGGATTATATTTTTGCAATAGTTTTGAGCTACACATTTGTGGATAATTGCAGAGTTATAACTAATGATGTGCATCCCATGTTGGGGTTAGTTGCGTGGTAACATAATGTTGAAAAACAATCTTTACAGCTCTTCCTGGAAGAGCTATGCCATTTTCTCACTCGCCATAAACCCCAGGTGGCTTGGTGACTTGTGCAACAAACTCCTGTGAGTTTTTGAAGTGAAGGATGTCTACAGACTCAGGTAGGTTTCAGGTAAGTATGTATTTCTATAAATGAAGGCCCTCCAGTACAAGCTCAAACTGATGGCAGTACAGGTTGCTTTCTTATATGCACATAGATGTGGAACCTTAGAAGGTTATATGTCTCCTTGGATAACTAAGAACATGTTGATAGCAACTTGGCACACGAATGGCAACAACATAAACAAAAACAGTTTAAGTGTGGCATGAGGCAATAACATGCTAATGCAAACTGTCACCAGCTACCTGAATAAGTGACATGAAATAAAATAGGTTTATTTATTACAGTTGCTTGTGAGTTTCTCTAAAGACACAATTCATATAACTAATGTTCATATCCTTATAAGGTAACCATAATATATGTTGTAACACTAATATGAGCCACACTTAAATGTAAAAGGTTCACTATTGTGCATATTATATAAAAGTATATAACACAACAGTTTTCTCTCAGACCGAATTGCTTTTGTGTAAATTTCATAAAAAGAATATTAATATTGTCATGGTAAATGCATTTTGGAGTAAGTCTCTTAACCCCGTGGTAATTGTATGTCCACTCGCATTCATGGCACTATTTGACTCTTGCTGTATTGCCAATCCATCTTCAAGAGCAGAGAGTAAAGATGAGTGAAATATGCACGCATTTCCTGAAAGAGGAGCACATGTGTGAATAAGTGCAGCCACAGAAGACGAGTTTGTTGGACACAGTTGAAGCCCAGAATGTAAGTGAAGCAGTTGGATTAGGTGAGTGTGGAAGTAGGGGTCAGTTTTCAAACGAATGGTCATTGCTCCATTGTTTGTCAGACAACAGTGCATTCGCCCACTTGGAAATGAGCGCAGTTCGAGCACATACTGTGAGGTGCACTGCTGAGGCTGCGAGGAGGAAGAGGAAACCAAGTAAATCCATTGTGTTAACGCACCGACTGCAGAGTTCAGTGGGTGATCTGCTGAACACAGGGCTGAATTGCAGCTTGTCAATTGCTGTGTGACTGGAGGATGCAGTTGGCTGGATTGGGCATCCCTAATATTTCAGTTTTGAATTTCAGTGGAGGGGCCATTTACAATGAATGTGCACACAGTCAGATTGTGGGCCATTTGACAATTGAGGAAGGCTCAGCAGAAGCTGTTCGGAAAGGGCTCAATTTCCTCCTTTTTGTTGGAAACACGGTGTGCAGAGGTGGCTCGTCCATAAGGGGTGAAGGGGTGCCAACCCACCAATACATTAGCCCATTACAGAGGAGCAAAAGTTTAAACTCTCAAAGGGCACGTCATTTCCCTGTGACAGTTTATGATCCATAGTGCACATGTACAATGGACCATGCAAGGGTGGGGGCGTTTTCCTTCCCCAGCCTTGCATGGCCCATTAGGGATGCAGGATGGGAACTGCATGTCTGAATATGTGAGGGGGCGCTACTGCACCTCCCCGAATATCTAGACTTAAAGGGGCGCTGGAAAAGTGGCACTCCAACTCCAGCGTCCATGTGCAGGAACCAGGAAGTGCTCTGGGGTGTTTCCTGGTTTCAGATCTTGTGCACAGGAGCCGGAGCCCCTTTGTCACAGGATGCAGTGTCTTGAAGGAGAAGGATCCAGACCGAGTCTAAGGTAAGTGTAAAATGTATGCTGTTTGTGTAGGTTGTGTGTGTGAATGATTGAGAGTGTGGTGTGTGGTTGGTTGGGTGCATGCAAGTGTGCATGCGAATGTGAAATAGTCGAGCGAATGCTACAGGAATGTGTGTTTGATTGAGCGAGTAAATGTGTGTGTGCTTGTGCTGGGAGTGTGCTGGCTCCGGTAGGTGGGAGGAGAGATGTTTTACTGGGCATCTATGATACAATATCATAGATAACTAGTAAAAAATGTTATGCCATAGTAAGAAGTGGTGAGACTGACTACATCAAAATGCCAGACTATCCACGTAATAGCACTTATGCTTGCTGCATGGCACGGTGGGGTGAAATGTATCCCCTGAAGCCCAGAAATAAAGAGGCCAGAGTCATTTGTGAATGCTCACCGAAATATAAGGCTGGCACAGAAATGCCAGACATGAGGCCTATTGAACCTAAATCTAAAGGAAAGAAAGTGAACCTAAAATGAAAAATGCAAAGATATGCACAATGCCTCTCAGGAAGGAACAGAAAGACATGTGGCTGACACATTCATGGAGAGCTGCACTCACAAATATAGAGAAACAGCAGTGCATTCAGTACCTTCAATGGAATACCGGATTGTGCTCCAAGCAGCCAAAGTGAAACGGAGCTCATGGCATATAAAATAAATAAAAGAATCTCATTTCGTTTTTCATTCACGCAAATTGACAGTATGCTAAGAGAAATGCTCACTTGCATGTAAAAATAAAAATAAAAAAAATCTTTTTTTGTTTTTCCCTCATTCAAATGACAGCATGCAAAGAGAAATGCTCACTAGACTTTCAAACTTGAATATGGTGTTCTCATATAACAGCTTTATGCACATGGACAATCCAGAATTGATATTCATGTATTTGGAAACTGTGTGCCTTTATAAGATGTCATTTAAAATTGCAATTGCATGCGAGTTCAAAAGGCCATGTGCTGCTCGCCACATAAACGGTCACTTCTCCCAACATGAAACGTACCTCAAGGCCCTTCCCTCTGCTTCCCTGAAGACACTGGGCTGGTTTTCATCATCAATCAGAGCCATTAATTAAAAATACAAGAAATACATTTTTTAGATCGAAAACACAGTGAAGACCAGATAAGCCCATGTCTGTTCTTGCGCAAGAGTGACCGTGATGTCACAATTCCCATAAAATGTCCATTAAGAGTTGCTATCAGGGCCTCACGTGCCTTGAAGGAAGAAGCAAACAAACACGGACAAGGCTCTGCTTAGTCACATGTTCAAGGAGAAATGAAACTGGAGGAGCAAGGGTGGGGGCTGCAGTGAAGGAGTGTGAAATGGGAGAAATGCATTTTATCGCATGAAAAGGGCAGTGTGCATGTCACAACAGTCATTCCAGCCATTTATTAACGGTGACAGTCCCCCCATTTTAACCATGCCAAAACAACTTTGGTGTGATAAACATAACTAAAGTTATTATTGAAAATGTGATTTGGGCCCCCCCTTGATTCCAAGAGATGTGAAAGTAGATATGAGCGTGCCAGTAATAATTAATATGAAGACTGTAAAGTGGCATATTTTTCACTGATATGGCTCCTGAGTAAATGAAGGAAAACAATATCTCTGCATAGGGAGGGTGTGTTGCCTTCAGACTAGCCTTATCTCATTTGCCTTAAAATGTAGTTCGCAAAAATATATGCATACATGTAAAGATTTGAAAATGTAGGGTACTTGCCATGTTGAGAGATTTTTTAGTTTAAAACATAACCAAGCCCATCTGTCAAAGTGGGATGATGAAGCTCTCTCCTCCTACAGCTGTCCCTAATCACTCCACCATCCCCCTTGTCGTATTAGCACACAGGTGGGAGGTGGGTAGTGAAAACCAGCCAATCCCTTTCGCGAGAATCATGCCAAGTTAGTGATGTGGTTAGTGATCCTCCCGCTCTTTTACTGTTTCCTGGGGACGCTGTTCCTCACCTACACAGCCTCTGGAATACGGCGTACCCCAAGGCTCAGTGCTTGGCCCTTTCCTTTTCTCACTCTACACCTCCCTCCTTGCCCCTGTTATCGACTCATTCGGCATTTCTCACCATTTCCATGTTGACGACACTCAGCTATTCCTTTCCTTCTCTTCCTTCTCTACCGACCTCCACCTTAAACTCTCTTCCTGTCTTACTGCCATTAAAAACTGGATGTCTTCTCACTTTCTTTCCCTCAACACTGATAAGACTGAATTCGAATTCTTCCCTTCCAACTCTCTTCCCCCTCCCTCTCCTCCACCTTTCATTCCCTTTCCTCCTTCTAATCTCCCTATCTCTGTCCACGCTCGCAATTTAGGCATTCACTTGGACTCCTCTCTCTCTTTTTCCCCATCATATCTCTCTCACCTCTCGTGCCTGTCGCTACTACCTCTTTAATATTCGCAAAGTCTGCCCCTCTCTCACTTTCCATGCTACAGAACTTTTAATCTCCTCCCTTATCTTCTCTCGCCTCTTCTACTGCTCCTCCTTACTCTTTGGACTACCTACTTCTCATCTCGCCCCCCTCAAATCTATCTACCATTCTGCTCTGCCTTATCTCTCCTCCCTCCTCTCTTTCTACACTCCCTCCCGCTCCCTTCGTTCTGCTGACCACTTCCTTCTCACTGTTCCTCCTCTCCCTCTGTGTCCCCTCCCGTTTCCGCTCCTTCCAGCTCCTAGCCCCCCTGCACTGGAACTCCTTACCTCTCTCAATCAGCTCTATTCCTACCTTATCCTCATTCCGCATATCCCTTAAATCTCTCCTTCTTCATCCCCCGCCATGAAACCCTTCCCCCTTCTTGCTCCCTCCTTCCTTGATCTTTTCCCCATGATCATCTCCCTCCCCTCACCCATCGACCCTATTCTCACCCTTTTGCCCCTTTCCGTTTTCCCTTCCCCTTCTCCTCCTCGCCCCTCCCTCTGAGTTCTACTGCACTACTCTCCCTCTTCCCTTCAGTTTAATTGCTCTTAATGTTTTGTTGGTTCCGATTCATAATTGTAAATTGCTTCTACTGTTATAATGTTATATGTATCGAGTTGTTAAAATGTACAGCGTTTGAGTAAAGCGCTATATAAACATAATAAATACAATACAATAAAATGTAATTTTCCCTTTAAATAAACCAGTTTGCTTTAGAACTGGACTTCCTGCACTAATTCCAGGAGGTAACCTGCTGTTAAAATCTGGTGAGAAATATCCCAGCAGAGAGGCCCTAAATCTTGCATTGGAGACAGGAACCAGGAGTCTAGAAGCTGACTGGGACCCCTTGGAGGAGTCCGAGGAGATCCTTGACTGACCCCCTTGCTGCCCCAGTGGTGCCCTGCTGTTCCCTGATGTCCTGTTTCTGGCCTGTCCTGTAAGTAAAATTACCCCAAGCCATAGATTATGTAGGCCCTTTTCCAGCATTGTTTTAGTTATTTCCCCACAGAAAAATATCTGGTTTGTCTGTGTATATCCCTAGCATATTTAATCAAAGTAAATCAATTAATTTCCCTATTGAAATCACAGGAACAGTTTGTTGGCATTCAAAACCAAAAAGCTCTCCCCAGTGTGTGTGAGCCAGTATAGACAAAGATTTGCCAAAATGAATTAATCCCAAAACCCTGCTCCCACGTGAGTGTGCAGGGTGCAAAACGAAATTCCCCACTGATCCCCTTCATTCTAAATCAGAAGGGTGAAGCCTGCTAGTGCATTTGCATATGCAAGTTGCAAAATGAAATTGCCCATTTGTGCGCATTGTGCTCTGACCAAAACCCCAACACCCGCCTGTTCTGGTTGGGTGTAGCAAAATTAATTTCCCATTGCTTTTCTTTCTTTCACATTGCAGCTGTCCTTAAGATCCCAAAATCAATTTTCCCATTGTGCTCTGACCAAAACCCCAAAGCCCTGCCTGTTCTGGTTGGGTGTAGCAAAACGAATTTCCCATTGCCTTTCTGTCTCCCATATTGTTTCTGTAATCAATACCCCAAAACCGATTTTCCAATTGTGTTCCCACTCTCTGCCACTGCCTTTCCTTCAGAGGAGCCAAGTCCAATTGATGTTTGGAGGGTGAGGGTTGCTGTAATCACTATGTGTGTTGAATTGTTCTTTTTGTGTCTTGGTGGGTGATTTAAAACAAAATAATTGTAATTGTATGTTCTAGTATTCTCGCTGTGTTGGTGCCTTTACAGAAGTCATTTTTGTTCTTGTGTTGCCACAGCATTGGTGGCTGATGTTAATCTATGTGTGAAATTTGGTTTAAATAAATTAATAAATATATCTATTCTGAATACACCGGCCTGGTTCCTAGTCCATTGTAGCAACGGGTACATTTAAGGGTTGGGTGTGAGACGGGTTGGAGGCCTCACCAAACAGAACCTGAATCAAAATCATAGTGATTTGTTTTGCGCCACATCCATTGGGGGGAAAGTCACTCCCCGAGTTGAGTGTGACAGTGTAATAAACCGCGACAAAACATTTTCATATGGTATCATTACTAAAATGATGCCCAAAGCAAACCTGAATACTGATACATATAGGTGCAGCCAGCATGGAAACGTATGGGCACAGCAATTGTTTTTTCATACTAGTATATATTGTGGGCAAAGGCATCATGCAAATGCATTGGGAAATGCTCCTGTGCACTTGTTGGTGACCTGCATCGATGCAATATTTGGCATGAATTACCATACAATAACGATTGCAAACTGGCTTTTTTCCCAATTTTTCACAGAAAGTGTGCTGTATAATGCATCAACAAATTTGCCACACAGCACTGTGTATAGCAGGTTTTTGGATAACAATGCAACTATGCAACTGCACAGTGCTGAAACCTTAGTCTTCACACTTCCACAGTAGCAGTTGTTTAAAGAAAGGGATTCATGGAATGGGGACCATTTGTGGTTCACCATTTGGTTTGGTTTCAAACAGTTGATGGCTAGCGAGGGATTCAGTAGCACTGCTTGCAAAAGGTAAGGAACAGCCGGGTATGTAGGGTGTTGCAGTGCAATGTAATGTCATGAGTGAGTGGTCTCGTCATAGTTCATTGAGGACAGTAAAGTGGGCAGGAGTGCCTGTTGGTTGGAATGCTTGTGTGTGGGGAGCTGGTCATGGGACAGTTTCAAACCAAGGGGGAAAGAGTTGTTACACGTGGCATGCTCAGCCAATGACCCAAGGGAGGGCCGTACATTGAACAAATAATGTGGCCAAGATAAGTGCAGTTGGTTTTATGGCTCTTAGTGAGCGATGGTGTTAAGTTTATAGAGAGATATTGTAAGCTTGACGTTCTTGAACGGAGAGGTGGTCACTACAAGGACAATTTACCTTCTGCTTCTCTCAGCCCAAAAGTTTGTTTTGGAGCTTGACACCAACTGCAACAGTACTTCAATTCTCCGGGCCAACTGGCAACTTGCAATCAGATATGTGGCATGGAGTTTTGGAATGTCCATAAAAAGTGGCACCTGGACACATCTGAAGGATATTCATAGCCTAATAGGCATTTTAATAATTTGTAAAAAGGATCTTGCTCATCAGGCACAAGTAAGATTTGTGGCACACTAAGTACTGGCTCCTCATTCCCCAGGGGTTGCTCATCTGACTTTGTGGAGCCCAATATCCAGGAGCCATTGCTAGCCTCTGGGAATCCAATTTTTTTGTTGAGTCCTGCCATAAGATGGCACACTAGGTGGGACAAAATGCTGTGACCGGCATATTATTGTCGAATCGGACATGCATCACTGCTCAAATTTAGCCCATCATGGTGCACAAAGCGGGTAAACCGGTTTCTTTTGCATGCTTTAAATATTCAGAACAAGGAGGTATGTTGTCATAACGTGAAGGTGTCGTGTTTTTTTTTTTGGTACTCTACAGAGGTAGGCGTGGCAATTGTCACTATTTGTTTCAGTTTACAAAGCCAGTTTATAAAGCAAGAATCTTCGGCAAACATCTGCACTAAAACCTTCCAAGGCAGCCTTTGGGTCCCTCAAACAGGAGGACTGCAAGACAGGGTGTAATGCAAGAGTATCCTGAATTGCAGTGCATGTGTTGGCTATGCTATCACGGTGTTCTTTTTTTACTGGAAATATCTTACTTCCGGCCCTGTTAGCAGTTCATTTAAGAATATGTACAGTTCATTTTGCCCTCAAACATCCGTGGCATCTTTTGGCACACCTGGAGGGGCTCACACAATGTACGGGAATCAAAGTAGAGCAGACCAGTGTCCGTGTCCAAGCATAGTTGCTCTGGCAAATGCTTCCATACAAAATGTAGATTTTTCATATGAACTACAAAAAGAGCTGCATACGTTTTGCAGTTCGTACATTACTCGCTGTAAATTTCTCAAACTCATTAATGCTCCTACGACACTCACTCCTACAACACAAACCTACTACGCATGCCCCTACAACACATGCTCCTACGACATGCTTGTGTCATAGGATCGTGTGTCATAACAGTGTGTGCTGTAGGAGCGCACGTAGAGCATTGATGTGAATTTTCAAAAGATATACATTGCGCAATGTACAAATTGTGAAACTCATACTCCCCCCAGGTTGCATGAAAAATATACATTTTGTATGGAAACTGCTCCCAGAACAACTATGCTAGGACATGGACACTTCTGGGTATTCCTGCTGATGAGCAGGCCAGCGCCAGTATCAGCAGTGCCATGGAGGACAGAGCATGCCAAATTCCACAGTACAGATCAAAGAAGCAATACGCACTATGTTTCTGCTTATATCTTTTATGTTTTTGAACTACGGTATCATTGTAATGACTTTTTTTTAAAAGGTAAACATGTTTGTCATTGCGCATGAGTCATATTGATAAATCTTGATCAATCTTGAATCATTATTATTTCAAAATTGGTGAAGTCGATTTCCACACTTTTTTTAGTGCACCAATTAATGATGAGATGTAGGTGCATGCCAAAACGTATAGAAATCTAAGTGGCTAATTTATAGATATTTGGGCCAAAAAAAGATGTTTCCTTTTGGGAAGACCCATGTAAAAAGCTGTTAAATAAACTATCAAAGTAATATTTTTTTAAAATATGAATCCGTCCATGCAAAGGTGGCTACCTCGAAATTTGACTGTGGATTATTCGAATTTTTCATGGACGGGTTCAAGAGTTAAGAAAAGTTATTTTTCTGAAACTCCATAGACTAGTCTTAACATTAACTATGCCATACATGCATACACACAAACACACACAGACAGGGGTTTGGCGCTTTAAGACCACTACAGTGGTGACACGTGCAATATATGATGATATGGTAAGTCATTTATAACGCGCCTGTACACAAGTGTTTCTAGGCGCGACAAGGGAGGGAAAACAGAGGAGCGAGATCTACCCCCCCACTCTCTGCCTGAGAAGCGTCTAACCCTTAGAGAGTTGGAGGTAGCTGTGCAAAGGGCTCGAGAGGAAGGTATTTTGGAAGAGAGCGCTGGATGTAGTGTGGGTTCGGTCCCAGAAAGCCTTGTGGACAATGCAAATGGTCTTGAACTTGATTCTTGCAGCCACTGGGAGCCAGTGGAGAGATTTCAAGGCTAGAGAGATACAGTCTGGGCTTGAGGCCAAGGACAGGTCTTGCAGCCATGTTCTGGATTAGTTGCAGAGGGCAGAGAGTAGAGGAAGGCAGATTGAGAAAGAAGCTGTTGCAGTAGTCCACCCTAGAGAGAACCAGGGCTCTGGCGACAGAGAGCTTCTGGGGGAAAGTGAGAAAGGGAAGAGTCCCTTTGAGGAGGTGTAGCTGGTAGTGCGACTTCTTGGCAACATCCGAGATGTGAGGAGAGAAAGAGAGAGTGGAGTCGAAGATGACACCAAGGTTTTTTGCCTCGCATGAAGGCGAAAGGAAGAGGGCCCAAGGCGGGCGGACAGAGAGAGAAGGAAAGCAGGGGCGGGTGTCCCAATGAGTAGCATATTCGTTTTACTGGCATTAAAGCACAGATTGTTGGAGGTGCACCAATCCTAAATTGCAGATAGACAGTCAGGAATGAGCGAGGGAGGAGAGGAGGCTGAGGGGAGGCTGAAGCAAAGCTGAGTGTCATCCGAATAACACTGAACGTTAAAGGAGAAGGTAGAGATCAGGTGGGTCAAAGGGGCCAAGCAGAGGTTGAAAAACCAGGGTGAGAGGATGGAGCCCTAGGGAACGCCACGGGGGGGGGGAAGAGGAGGAGGAGGAGGAGGAAGAGAGGAAGAGAGAGGCAGAGAGAGAGGCAGAGAGGAAGAGAGAGAGAGAGAGAGAGAGAGACAAGTTGGCCCTGCGAATGGGCGATCCAAGAGGAAGGAGGTCAGCCACTCCATGGCCTGATCTGTGATGTCCAGGTTCTCAGAGTCGATTGATCAGGATTGCGTGGTTGACCGCATCCAAAAGCAGAGGAAAGATCAAGGAGCATGGGAACAGAAGGAATGCTGGAATCAAGGTTAGAGAAAAGATCTTCACGGGTGTTGAGGGGAGAGGTTTACATGCCTCCGGCAGCTCTGAAGCCAGACTGATGGTCATGGAGACAACCACCAGATTCAATATGGAGAGTAAGCTGGGAAATGGCCAGCTTTTCCAAGAGTTAGCCCAGGAAAGAGGTGATGGAGATTGGGTGATAGTTTGCCCACAGGAAGGATTGGCATATGGCTTCTTGGGGGAGTGTGGGGTGCACAAAGGAGGGCTTAAGGGGGGGTGGAAAGTTCCAGTGGCAAAAGAGCGATTACAGAAATCGGCCAAGGCTGGAGCTAGAGTGTCAATATGGTCCATGATGGTTCCGAAGAAGCAGGGGAGCACCTGTTTGGATGATACTTTCATAGATCGGACTGGTCCAGAAACCTTGTCTGGTGTTGGCAGAGAGAAAGAGGAGGAGTGGGAGAGATGGCCAAAGAGGGAGAGGGAGAGGAGATAGAGTACACAATGTCCTGAGTTTTAACGGAGAAGTGAAAGGCCAGAGTCGTACAGAGGGCCTGGGAGGGAACAGTAGAGGTAGAGACTACAACAGGATTGGCCAGTTCCTTGCAGATTTTAAAGAGTTCGGCCGTGTTGTTTGAGGCCGCAGAGACACCGGCTTGAATGTGTGCTCTCTACTTGGACAGGACAGAGATTCATATTCTCCCTCTCTCCCTATCTCCCCTTCGCCCTCTCCCTGGGAGTTATTTAGCTGCTGCTTCTAGTGTAGGAGTGACTGGATAGCTTAAAACCAACAGTTAGAAGGACCTACATCTGACTCAAGCCAACTAGCACCTCACAACCACATAGTTGCCAACATGCCCCATTCCAATTTGTAGGTGCTTATCCAGTCCTTGGTTTTTTCTTTGCATTCTGGAACTTGTAGTTCCACTTCACCCATTATAAAACCTGCACTACAAGTACCAGAATACAAAGAAAAAACAGGACTGGAATAGCACTTACAGATTGGAATGGGCCATGTCGGCAACTATGCAAACATGCATATGTGACATTAACTTTCAGTGTTTAAGAATGTAAATAAATAAGAATTACGACAAATCTAGGACCCATTTCAATATAATGGATCATACAAAATGGGGCAAAAGCTTCAGTGTGCATCTCATGTGGAAGTGAGATTTGCAGTGCACTGTATGTGGTTCCCCAGCAGCAGCTCCTGCCTTTTGGCGACCAAACAGAGATTATTGGTAAATACTTGGACCAAAAGAAGGACTTGGGCACACCATATGCATGGCCTTTGTGAACAACCGACCCAATCATCTACTCCACTTTGTTCAATGAACCCTTGCACCAGAGAGTGAACAGTGGCGCCCCCAGACATTTTTCATAGGGGTGGCCTCACTTGAAGTCTTGGGGTGGCACACCCAAACAAACATACATAAATGAATGGGCCAGTGGGGGGGCCCATGCTTTTATAAGGGTGGCCGTGGCCCCCCTTGGCGACCCCTTGGAGGCGCCCCTGAGAGTGAAACCTCATTTCAGTCAGACCTAAAGACGGCAAAGGCCCTTTGTACAACCTCATAAATGAGCAGTGGCAATTGCAGAGCGGGAATCCATCAACATGGCTCTGGGCCACAGAGAGCTCAAGGCAACACAAGGAGGAGAAATCAAAGTACTTTGATGGCAAGGGCTGCTGTGGTAGTTCCCTTTCTTCCAAGTTCGTCGGAAACAATCCTGCTTCTATGTACTACTATCCCTGGAAGACTTGCCATAATTTGAGACTAATACGATGCCAGCAGCCAATCAAAGTCACTTAAAACCAGTGTTTGGGTATACTTACTATACTATAGGCATGCTGGGGGTAGGGGTTGTGATGTACAAGCATAGCTTTATCCGTGATCAAGAAACGAACAACAGCAGAGAGTGTGGTAAACCAGCTAAAAGATTAGGACATATCTGCTGAGTAATCGCAAACCATGTTCATTTGTGTTTTGCCATCTGTTTTAATTAGAGGGTAGGCAGCAAAATGTGCATACAGTAAACACAGCCCCCAACATAGCCATTAATTATCCAGACAAGCAGCAGATGTAGGGAAGGCACGTTTTAGCGGCTCATTCTACACAACCTTCTAGGCACAACAAAAATCCAAATCTTTGGAAGAACCAACCAGTTCCTTCCCATAAAAGGTATCTCTGCAAAGCTTGCATCCACACAACAGCACCCGTCACCACCGAAAGTTGCATTCTCCCTCTTATCTCAATAATCAAACCGACCCCCTTTCTTTCAGATGCACCACAATGTCTGGATGTTATGCGAATGGTATAGTGTGTGTTATAAATACCATTAGAACATGCGGGCGGACACAGGAGCCAATCAGGTTGCTCAGGATGCAGGCTGAACCTCACGCTTTAAGCTCACATTCAGAGCAAACTAACAGCGGCGCACGCCGGTGCAATGGCTTAGTACAAAATAAGGTGGAACCCCCTACGAGCCATACTGAGGGCCCCCCGAAGCTAGGCAACAAAGCACCAACCTCTCAACGCTCCATGCTGGTGTGGACCACCACACATGCACAATGCGCATGATGAACATGCTGCTGCAGGGGCACACTGCACTAGGTGAAAGATATAAGTATTTGTTTTAATCAAACCTTAATTCTTCCATCTAGCATAGACACAAGGGTGCTATGCTTGGCTCTTGAAGGGAAATCTACAAGATAAGGATGCAGAGAAACGTGCCAAACAAACAAACAAAAATGTGACCTGCGCACAGCATCTGAAAAAGACACAGGCAAGGTAATTATATAGGATATGATATGATGTGGCATTTATAACGCGCTTGTACCCAAGTGTTTCTAATGCACGGTGCAAGAGTAAATGTCCAAAGTATATGACAAGGCACAAAAAGAAATCTCTTCAGTTACATGGAAGAATACAGCAACCTTTTGTGAACTGAGAACAGTCAGTTTTGTTTTCTAAAGGCACAATATAGGAAAGTGAAAAAACGAATTGAGCCCTGCATTGTGCCGGTTTTCCTTTACAGGGTTAGAATCGGCTTAGTATAAAGAAACATACAGAGACATTAAAAATGTAAACCTTTGACTGGAGTTTGATTGCAAAGAAAAAGTTATGATGTTCTGTTTAAGGTGACAATAGCAATGGAGAAAAGAAAAAAAGCCTGAATTTCTGAATCTAACAGCAGCCTTGGGCCTAGACGATAAAATAGCAAACCACCCCCAAAAAGTTAGGACATAGGGCGATGACTTGCTCCAAGGAAATTAAACTGCAGTCGACGCTGAACCATACACTTTCTGACACGGGTCCCACAAAGACCTCATTCTCATGAGTCATAAATGCCCCAAGCTCTGACTAACAAAGGAATAGATACCATGTGGCCATGTAATTAGGCCAGGAACCTGGGATGCCATTTCAAATTTTGCAAATAAGAAATATAAACTGCCTTTTGAGTTTGATATATGTAATCTTATTTCTGTCTAAAACCTATGAACAAAGTGCCATAGAAAGTTATTTATTTAACTGCTCAGGGTGAAAATCTCTATCAGCTGAATAAAAAAATGAGGTTACTTATGTAAATTAGGCACATGTGCATATTTTCATGCTAAAATGGAACACACCAGTGATTCATATATCCTAGCGTTCGTGCTGGTGAGCACATTATTCTGAGCTGTGTGAGAAACCAGAAGGTGTCTCACCCATTAGTCCCTGAATATCTGTCATCCAGGTGACCAGGACATGGCCATCGCTTTTGGGTCCAGTTCCTGGGGGTGGGCCAGTGCGGGAGGATCACCTGAGTGAGGGGTCTTTGGGGAGTGGGACACTGGATGGTGAGACGCGGTATACCCTTCCCTATAACACCATTACCCCATCCTACCAGGTAGGAAATTTAGGAACTCAACCCTCCCCCACCTTTACAACACAAAAACGTTTTCACAGCCAGCCTGTGGCAAGAGAAAACGGACTAACACCTGAGCCGTATACCTGACATGTTCCAATACAATGGTCAGGCAAGGTCAGGCAATTACTGATCATCACACACACCTGACTTTCATTACACTTCCCCACGTGGATAAAAGGCGGTGCACGAGTGCACACTCTGAGCGAGGCAAAGCACATGATGAAACAGCAGTTCCAAGATGGCGGTTTAGCAAGAAGAGAAGGACGGCGAAACAAAAGCAGATCGCAAGGAGGGAAGTTATCTTGACCTTTTGGACAAGGAACCATTACCTTCACGAAGCCTCAAGAATAGAAAGCACAAGACCAGGAAAACAGGCTGAGGAATCCTGCATTGTGTGTCGGAGGTACCTGTGACCCTTCTGTGTCGATAATCAAGGTACGGCCAGCTGCTGTGGTACTATCCTTGGCTCCAACAAAATAGCAGCATAAATGAAATCAAAACAGCCGGTGAGTTGGGGAGACTGATACAAGATCGGTCTGTGTTGAAGCCAAGGTTGCAAGCAGCAACATTGTATGGCGAGCGTTGAACAAACATTGTATTAAACGCATGTGACAACCAACACAAGTAAGGTTGAACTGCAGACAATTGATTGAATTTTGAAACCAAGATATGATACCTTTCACAGAGTGGTCCAGCACCGCGTGGGGGCTCAATCGAAGGTCTCTGTAAGGTATCCAGATGAGAGTAAGTGAATGAGTGGCAAAGGTTTGTGAATCGGAGGTGGCACTGCAGCGGGTCAAGCAAAATCCTGTGCACAATCGAAAGTCTTCGATGTTGATACAGTAAAGAAAGTTAATGGCAAAGTAGATAAATTGGCCCAGCGGAGGGAAACCCAATTGATGTTCAATAAACACCCTTGAACTGTGGTCACTTGTGTCTGTCTTAGTGTTGATACCTTGCTTTCCTTACAGCTGGGAATGGAATTTTTGTGTTAAAGTATTGGAACAAAAGCCAGAAATCTGTAGCACACACATCCCATGTCATGCTGTGATGAAAATTGCATTAGATGATTCACCAGCGTGAGAGTAATCTGATAAACAGATTTGTAACATGATCACGCGTGAGGAACATGATGCTTCAGAAAATTACAATTTTTCAATGTAGAAATCTCCAAGATGACATCACAACAGCTGGGAGTAAACCTGGGTTTAGAAGTCACATTAGACTGCCCTCTTCATTAATATGTCCAATGAGTATAGAGGGGATAGTTTAGTGGGATGCCACATACTCTGACCAATTAGATTAGAGAAATGATACACACCTCTAAAGTGAGTGGTTTCTGATCAATAAAAGTCCAAACCATAGATTCTACAGACTCACTTGCTCACTCACTGATGGGCATGGAAGGACTGAAAAATAAGAGAAAGGAGAATTGGCAACAACATAAAGGAGAATGTAATAAATTGCTTTCCTTTTGGACCCATTTTGGATTACTAGCAGTACCCTGCAAGAGAGGCCTATCTTGAATTAAAGTCCAAGGCTGCCTTTGGCGGAAAAGACACAGCCCAATACAGAAAGTGGGAAACCGGGCTGTGGAGGGAACCAGACACCAACTGGCAGACTCATGCCTACCTCTTCCTAGAAGGGGAGAATTGAACCAGTCCTTAAAATGTTCCACATGTCTATGAGACAGCAAAAGGAAATTCCTATGCAAGTATAATATTAAGAGTAAATTGTTCTGAGGGGAGCCATACTCTAAAAGGGAATAGTTTAAATCCCAGCCCTTTTGATTAGTGAATGTACTAAGGGAGTGGGGTATTTACATTTAAATTGACTATAAATATTTTGTCAGGAGTAGGGTCTGGGGCAAGCCCAGGAGACAGTATATGAGAAAATGAGGAAGAAACTACGATTCCCAGCATGCTTAAAGGGCGAGTTGTAGTCTATGCACTTCACGCCATTGAACAGCTGAGCCATTAAGATTGTATTTAGCCGTTGACGGCCCGGCCACAGGTGCCGATAATTAAAGTTTTGCAGCACGGGCAGTCATGACGGCGTTTTGAGGAGCTTTGGACGAGCTGATGTCGAGCGGAGAAAAAGCATTAACGGAGGCGAACGGAGTCCTGCAGCAGCCTCCTGCAAGTTCGTTTTCACAGTGGGCCGTGGTGGTGACTTCATTCCTATCGCTGCCTGCAGACTATGCGCGGCAGTAGCACGCTGAGGCTACAGCAATTCATGGCGACAGTTCCTGATGTCCGGGTGTTCTTGCGAGGCACCCGGACGCTAAGATAAGTACCTCCCAGTATTCATGTGAATCTTGAGAACACTATATGGTTAATATGAGTTAATGTAAACCAGTGCAAGTTACACGGGTTACACTGGGAGTATGAGGCAATACTCTCAGTGCAGAGAAGATTCTCTATCAATGAGAAGGGGCAAGGTGGTCCAGTCCTATTATGACAGGAATGTCACAATTTATGTGCTTTGCTTCTGTTTGCTTATGTTAAATGTCAGCCTACGGGGCCATGTGTCATGTTGAATTCATGTAGGGAGTATTCACGTGTGTGTACCATACAGTTGGTGTTGCTTCATGTCTGTTATATGTGATATCTCCATGGTCAGAGTCATGGGTATGGTTAGGGGTATGATGTAGGGTAATTAAGAACCCAAGTTCCTACTTTAGTACATTCAGGCAGTAGACAGGTATACAGGGGTTTCAGTATTTAGTATTCTGTTATATATATTTGCATGTTCTCTATTCCCTACCTTCCCTTTGTCATTCCACCCCCTTTCCCTAACTCTGTCTTCCCCCCATTGGCTGCCACGTGGTTATCTGTGTTTTTACATTCAGACGCCCGTGCCAACCACGGTGGGAGGGTCGATCTATTCGGCTTCTGTGGTTCGGGAGAGGGGGTTGAAACCCTTTCATGCCTTCTTAGACTTGACAGAATTATCGGCCCCCGATTTAGGGGTATTTGAACCACCCAAGCCAAATGGATTTGAATCCTCCTTCGTTAGCAGAGGTGCTAACGACATTGCAATAGATCCAAGCAGAATTAGCGCATGCCAGACAGGAATCAAATACTATTAAGGCTCAGGTACAACGGTTAGTGGCTCAGGGTACTCCCTTGGAGGGGGCAGGGCCGTATACGGGGGCTACCTCAGGAAGAACATCTACAGTCATTGTACAAGCACCCAGCAGTGTGCCATTAGCGGCACCAGAAAGATTTGCAGGAGATCCTAAGAAGTATATGACATTTTTAACGCAATGTAGACTGCATTGTTTGTGTAATCCCGCTGCATTTGAAACCATCAAAGCTAGGACAGCATTTGTGATTTCTTATTTGACGGGGGATGCAGCGGCCTGGGCCATGCCATTGGTGCAAAAGGATGATCCGCTGTTGTACAATTGGGATATGTTTTTGACAGAATTTGGACGGCTATTTGATCGAAGGGAAGTTTCATTAGCCCAGGACAAGGGATTGTTAGCCTTAAAGCAAGGAACACGTGATTTAGTATCCTACGTTATGCAATTCAATCGGTTGGTCATAGAGACAGATTGGCCAGAGAATAAACAGACAGTCTTGTTTTATCTGGGACTTAGGGAGGAATTGAAGGATGCGATGGCCCAGGTGGAACCACAACCCAGTTCATGTACTGCTATGATTGACCTAGCCTTGAGGTTAGATCATCGCATGAATGAAAGAAAGGGGGATAGGAAGAGACCGGAGGTGGCACCTTTTGTAAGACTGGACAAGGGGCGGGGAGGAAAAAGCAGTGATGGGGAGCCCATGCAAATAGGGGGCGTAAGTGGTCCTTTGTCGGCAATGGAGAAGGAGCAGCGCAAGGCTAATAACTTGTGTTTGTACTGTGGGCAACCAGGCCATTACATACGAACATGCCCTAATACGCCAAGGAAGGTGGAGGCGGGAAAAGGAGTTGGCCGGCCTTAGGGGGAACTCAGTTGTCAGGCCCCAGTATGAATAAGTTCCCAAGCTGGGCAGCTAATATGATGGATCACAAAAATTCACATGTGTATCTGTTGGTAACGTTGATTTGTGCATGCACAAAACAAATGGTGTCAGCTATGGTAGATTCAGGTGCTACTGGAAATTTCATTGATATTGGTTTGGCACGAAAGTTGGGATTACCGGTAAGAGACAAGGCACAGGTGGAAGGAGTACAGTCAGTGGATGGTTCTCCTTTAATTTCTGGTGCCATTTCACAGCAAACCCAACCAATTCAGATGAAATGTGGATTAGGGCATACAGAGGAGATTGTGTTGGATCTGATAGCAGCTCCTCAATTTGGTCTCCTTTTGGGAATGCCTTGGTTGACCTTACATAACCCTGGTATTGATTGGGTCAAACGAGAAGTTTCATTTAAAGGGGCAGGGTGTGAAGAACATTTGGAGGAAGTGGTTGGACCGGCCCTTTTTCTGGCAGATCAAGTAAGGGATTCACAAGTGGTGAGGGCTGTGGGCCTTGGCATTCCTAGGCAGTATGTGGATTTAGTAGGAGTGTTTGACAAGAAGGGAGCAGAGAGGTTACCTCCACATCGCTCTTACGACTGTGTAATCGAACTCGAACCTGGAGCCAAGTTGCCATGCAGTCGTATTTATGCTTTAACAGAAAAAGAAAATCAACACTTAAAGGAGTATTTGGATGATATGTTGTAAAAAGGGCTCATTAGACATTCCACTTCACCAGTGTCATCCCCTTTGTTTTTTGTGCCGAAAAAAGAAGGAACACTCAGAACCTGCATAGACTACAGAGCTTACAACAAGGTGACCATAAAAATATGTATCCCCTGCCTTTAATATCAGTTCTCTTGGATCAAGTGAAATCCGCAGTGGTCTATACTAAGCTGGACTTGAGAGGGGCATATCACTTGATTCGTGTAAAGAACGGGGATGAGTGGAGCACAGCCTTCAGAACTAAATTTGGATTATTTGAGTACTTGGTGATGCCCTTTGGGCTGTGCAATGCCCCTGCCGTATTTCATGCAGGAAGTGTTGAGGGAATTTTTGGAAATATTCGTCATTGTATATATTGATGATATCTTGATCTATTCAGAGTCGCAAGAGCAACACGTAGATCATGTGCGAGCAGTATTACAAAGACTACAGGAGCATGAATTATGTGTTAAGTTGGAAAAATGTGAATTCCACACTACTCAGGTGGAATTTCTTGGATTCCTACTCACTCCTACAGTTATAGTCATGGACAGAAAGAAGGTACAGGCAGTCCTTGACTGGCCAGTGCCTCAATGTATCAAAGACATTCAATCCTCCTTGGGATTTGCCAACTTCTACAGGAGATTCATTTTAAATTGTTCACAAATTGTGGCACCCATAACTAAATTGTTACGAAAATCTTCAGAGTTTCATTGGAGTCCAGAAGCAAATCAAGCATTCAGTGCACTAAAAGAGGCATTTACTTCCGCTCCTGTATTGAGACATCCAGATCCAGAAAGACCTTTTCAAGTAGAAACTGATGCTTCCAATATAGCAGTGGGTGCTGTGCTGTCTCAAAAAGATGGAGAAGGGAGGTGGCATCCAGTGGCTTTCTACTCCTGGAAACCCACTGGTTGTGAGCAGAATTATTCTATTACGGACAAATAACTATTGGCCATACGAGCAGCATTTCTGGAGTGGCGGCAGTATCTTTTGGGAGCGAGACATCAAGTACTAGTAGTAACTGACCATAAGAATCTACAGTACTTTAAAACTGCACATACCTCAAGTCCCAGACAGTTGCGGTGGTCACAATATTTCAACGAGTTTGACTTCCTGGTGACTTTTCGACCAGGGAAGAAAAACGGGAAGGCTGATGCATTATCTAGACAGCAAAACCTAGAAAATGTAATGACAGAGGTGAAGACTATTCTTCCTGTGGAAAGAGTGGTAGGAGCAGTGTCCAGCAGTCTGTTGAAACAGGTGAAAAAAGAAATGAAGAAACAAAAGAATGAGGCTTGGGGCAGGAAACCTTTGGAGACTGTGAAAGACGGGCTTCCGTACTATGCAGGGAAGTTATATTTACCAAATCAAGACTTACAAACAAAGGCTCTGCAGTGGTGCCATAACTCCCCCTTGGCAGGGCATGCGGGGAGAAAAAAGACACAGGAAATATTGACGAGGTATTTCTGGTGGCCAACCTTAAGACAGGATACCATTGATTATATTACAAAGTGTGAAACATGCACACAGTGTAAAGCCGATCATGTACGGAAGGCAGGACTATTGCAACCTTTGCCTACTCCTGAAAATGTTTGGACTCATATTTCTATGGACTTTATAACTGACTTGCCTCCTGATAATCATTATGACATCATTTGGGTGGTAGTGGAGTATTTGTCCAAACAAGCTCATTTTGTGCCTTGTCAACGTATTCCAGGGGCAAGGAAATTGGCAGATTTTTTCTTACAGAACATCGTTAGGTTGCATGGGTTGGCACAAAGTATTGTGTCAAATAGGTGTCCACGGTTTACATCTAAATTCTGGCGTGCCTTTTGTCAAATGCTGGGTATTGAGTGTGCTTTATCTACAAGTTATCATCCACAGACTGATGAACAAACTGAGCGTGTCAATCAGACTTTGGAGCAGTATTTACAATGTTATTTGCATGACGGGATGGATTCTTGGGTACAGGCTTTGTGGTTAGCAGAGTTTACGTACAATAATACTGAGCATGCTTCACTAGGAATGGCACCTAATGAATGTTTGTGTGGACAAGGACAGAATATGTTACCAGAACAGTTACCCCCAGTGGAAACCTTGCCAGTGTTGCAGAAGAGAAAAGAATTACTTCTGACTATGAGAGAAAAGGCTAGAGTAAATTTAGAGCAAGCTAAGAAGGATTATAAGAAACAGGCAGACAAGGGGAGACGGGCAGCTCCTCATTATCGAGTGGGTGACAAAGTATGGTTATCTACACGTAATTTACCATTGGCAGGATATCGTAAATTTGCCCCCAGATTCATTGGGCCTTACGGAGTTGTAACATGCATATCGCCAATGGCTGTGAAACTAAAGTTGCCTGATACCTGAAAGATACATCCTGCGTTTCATGTGTCTATCCTTAATCCTGCAGTTCCGGAAACACGTGTACAGAGACCACCAGCCATCACCAAAGAAGGTCAAATGGAGTATGAAGTAAAGAAGATATTGGATTCAAGACTCAGACAGAGGAACTTGTGGTATTTAATACAATGGGCTGGTTATGGGTTGGAGGATTGTTCCTGGGAACCGGCCAGTTCGGTGCATGCTCCAAGATTGGTAAGACAATTTCACTTACGTCACCCGGAAAAGGCAGGACCTGGGAGGAGCCCTGGGAGAGGAGGTACTGTCAGGAGTAGGGTCTGGGGCAAGCCCAGGAGACAGTATATGAGAAAATGAGGAAGAAACTACGATTCCCAGCATGCTTAAAGGGCGAGTTGTAGTCTATGCACTTCGCGCCATTGAACAGCTGAGCCATTAAGAGTGTATTTAGCCGTTGACTGCCCGGCCACAGGTGCCGATAATTAAGGTTATGCAGCACGGGCGGTCATGACGGCGTTTTGAGGAGCTTTGGACGAGCTGATGGTGAGCGGGGAAAAAGCGTTCACGGAAGCGAACGGAACGGAAGGCAACACGACAGGGAGAGCGAGCGTTGCAGGTTCGCACTCGCGGACCCTTGTGGTCTGACTCTAGTGTTCACGCGAGTCCCGCAGCAGCCTCCTGCAAGTTCATTTTCTACCGGGCCGTGGCGGTGACTTCCTTCCTATCGCTGCCTGCAGACTATGCGCGGCAGTAGCACGCTGAGGCTATGGCGCTTCACGGCGACAGTTCCTGATGTCCGGGTGTTCTTGTGAGGCACCTGGACGCTAAGATAAGTACCTCCCAGTATTCATGTGAATCTTGAGAACACTATATGGTGTGCTACGTTTGAGAGACTTATGAGTTAATGTAAACCAGTGCAAGTTACACGGGTTACACTGGGAGTATGAGGCAATACTCTCAGTGCAGAGAAGATTCTCTATCAATGGGAAGGGGCAAGGTGGTCCAGTCCTATTATGACAGGAATGTCACGGTTTATGTGCTTTGCTTCTGTTTGCTTATGTTAAATGTCAGCCTACGGGGCCATGTGTCATGTTGAATTCATGTAGGGAGTATTCCTGTGTGTGTACCATACAGTTGGTGTTGCTTCATGTCTGTTATATGTGATATCTCCATGGTCAGAGTCATGGGTATGGTTAGGGGTATGGTGTAGGGTAATTAAGAACCAAAGTTCCTACTTTAGTTAATTCAGGCAGTAGACAGGTATACAGGGGTTTCAGTATTTAGTATTCTGTGTTATTTATTTGCATGTTCTCTATTCCCTACCTTCCCTTTGTCATTCCACCCCTTTCCCTAACTCCATCTTCCCCCCATTGGCTGCCACGTGGTTATCTGTGTTTTTACATTCTGACGCCCGTGCCAACCACGGTGGGAGGGTCGATCTATTCGGCTTCTGTGGTTCGGGAGAGGGGGTTGAAACCCTTTCATCCCTTCTTAGACTTGACATATTTCATTAGTGTATGTGCTTCTGGAATTATAAATTTGATAGAATAAATCCTATGGTGTGTATACTGGGAGATCCCCTGCCTCCTTCTCTATGTAATGATCAAGCACAGAAGGCGTATTCTGGGAATCTAAAGGAATTCTCACTGTGCACATACCTAGAAAAATAAAGTCACTGGAGTAATTTCCTGGTTACATCACCAAGCGGAGTTCTGTTACAGGCGCTGAACCATGCAAGACGAAGGGGAAAGGGCGTTTAACCGCTACCTATTTTCCCACCTTTAAGTTGTGCATTGAAAATGACAAATGTACACTTTTATAGATTCATGTAACAGCAACACCACTGAAGGGAATCTAGCAAACATACATGATGATATACATTTTGTTTTTGCAAGCAATGTACATGCACAAGTGTTAAGTAGCCTGTGTTTTAAATTGAGTTTTCTAGACCGCTGTTTGAAATTCTGCCATGCCTACTGTCAAAAGGGCGGGGTGTCTATTTTCAATAAAGGGGAAGGAACAAGTTACTTACCTGTAACTGTTGTTCTCCAGCATGGGTCTGGCATGGATTCACATGCTCATGAATATTCCCCGTCGTCAGGCTGGGAATCCTCGGTAAAGAAAAAATCAGTATCAGTTTCGTTTCTGATCTGTCTTTCGTAGTAGTAACCAATCACTGATCTCTGCGTCATACTGACCACAGCCAATGACTTTCCTCTACCTAAGCCCCGCCTCTGGCAGCCATCTTCAGATTTGGTAGCACGTGAAGTGGCAGTATGACCAAGTGAAGAGCCGCAGAGGGGTAGGCAGGAGGGTTCGCATGTGAATCCATGCCAGACCCATGCTGGAGAACAACAGTTACAGGTAAGTAACTTGTTCCTTCTCCAGCATGGGGTCTGGCATGGATTCACATGCTCATGAATAAAGAATACATAGCAGTACACACATGCACAACCACGGGAGGTGGCAAAGGCTCAACATTAAGCATTACATCAAACTCAACATTAAGCAATTCTTACCTCCTCACCAGGCTCACTTTAGGCGAACAGATTGCGCAGCACTGCTTGGCCGACCCTGGACTCCTCCCTGGAATCCTGATCGACGCAGTAGAATTTCGTGAAGGTGTGCGTCGACCTCCACGTAGCAGCCCTGCATATGTCCAGCAGGGGCACACCAGATAAGAACGCCGTAGTAGCAGCGATCGCTCTGGTCGAATGGGCTCTCGGACGGCCTAGCAGCGGTCGGTTAGCCAACCGGTGACAGTGCATGATGCGGCCGGAGAGCCATCTGGAAATAGAAGACTTCGAGAGAGCCTTCCCTTGATTCACAGGTCCAAAGTTCACGAACAGCTGTGATGTCCTCCGGAAACTCTTCGTGCGGTCCACGTAGAACTTCAGCGCTCTAGCCACATCCAGCGAGTGCAAAGTTCTCTCGGCCGGCGACGAAGGAGACGGGAAGAAAACAGGCAACACCAAGGGCTCGTTAAGATGGAAGTCCGACGGCACCTTGGGCATAAAGGAGGGGTGCGTCCTAAGCACCACCCTCGAGGCATGGAAAGTCAAGTACGGTGGTTTGCAGGATAGGGCCTGGATCTCTCCCACTCGTCGTGCGGAGGTAATGGCCACCAGGAATGCAGTCTTCCATGACACAAACTTCATCGGTGCGGAGTGCATCGGCTCGAATGGGGGCCCCATGAGCCTGGTCAGCACCACGTTAAGTTCCCACGCCGGGGCCTTCACCGGCGGGAACGACCGGAACAGTCCCTTCATAAACTCTTTTACCAGTCGATGGGACCACAGGGACATCCGTCCTGTGGTTCTGGTATATCTGGAGATCGCCGCCAGATGAATCTTAATGGAGGCATGGGCTAGCCCAGCCTTTGCTAGCGATAGCAGGTACGGCAGCACTTGAGGGGCCGTAATCCGTAGGGGGTTGATCTTCTGTGCTCGGCACCAGACAGAGAACCTCTTCCACTTATGACCGTAGCATTTGAGAGTCGAGGACGCCCTGGCCTTTGCAAGAACCTCTCTGCAATCGGCGGTATATCGTAGCCTCCAAACTCTAGCGCTGCAGGAGCCAAGCCTGCAGGTTCAGCGACGCCGGGTCGTGGTGGAAGATGGCGCCTCCTTCTCTGGAGAGAAGGTCCGCGTCCGCCGACAGCTTGATGGGAGGGGACGTTGACAAGTCCAGAAGGTCCGGGAACCAGATCTGCCTTGGCCACGCCGGTGCGACGAGGTTCATCCTGCACCGGGACCTCTTGAGCTGGCTGATGAGTCAAAGCAGCAACGGCAACGGAGGGAACGCATACAGGTATAGGCCGTCCCAGGGGAACGAGAACGCATCGCCCATGCTTCTCGGCTGGGGAAACCTGCTGGCGAACCTCTTGCACTTCGAGTTCGCCGCTGTTGCGAACAGGTCGATTTGGGGTTTGCCCCATCGTCGGAAGAGTTGATCCACCTGATCCTGGCGCAGTTCCCACTCGTGACACGCGCGCAGCTCCCTGCTGAGCGAGTCGGCGATGGTGTTGCTTTCTCATGCCAGGCGGAAGGGAACCAGGAACATCCCCTGGGCGACCGCCCAGTGCCACAGATCCTGAGCCTCCTTGGATAGGGCTGGGGATCTGGTGCCTCCCTGCTTCCGTATGTAAAACATTGTCGTGGTGTTGTCCGTGAAGATCCGCACCACTTTGCCCTTGAGCGACGGGAGGAACGATTTGAGAGCCCAGAACACGGCTCGGAGTTCCAGGACGTTGATGTGCAGGAGCCTCTCCTCCGGGAGCCAGAGGCCTCTTGCGTGGAGATCTCCGGTGTGGGCGCCCCAACCTTCCAGGGAGGCGTCCGCCGTCACCGTCTCCTGGTACGCTGGTGTCTGAAAGTTCTTGCCCGCCGTGAGGTGCGCTCGAACGCCCCACCACTGAATCGCCGGCCGGAACACCTCGTTGAGGGGGACCCTGTCTTCGAAGGTGCCCGTCGCCTGCATCCAACGGGCGTCAAGAAATTCTTGAAGAGGGTACATCTGTAGTCTGCAGAGGCGCACCAGGTAGATGCAAGAGGACATCATCCCCAGGAGGGACTTGATGGACCTCACCCTGGCCACGTCTGTGGCAAGCAGGCGCTGGACTTTGCCTAGAATGGTGTTCGTCCGTGCTTCCGACGGGGCCGCCAGGCGCCTCACTGTATTGAGCTTGGCTCCCAAAAACAGGGCCACCTGCGACGGCACCAGGTGGGACTTTGGGTAGTTTATGGCGAATCCCAGGTCTGTGAGTAGCTGGACGGTCCTTGCAGTGTGTTCGACGGCGAGTTCCCTCGTTCTTTAGCGGATGAGCCAGTCGTCCAGGTAGGGGTAGACGTGAATCCCCTGCAGGCGCAGCCGCGCCGCCACTGGTGCTAGGCACTTGGTAAAGACCCTGGGGGCCGACTTCAATACGAACGGCAGTGCTCTGAATTGGTAGTGCCGTCCCTGGACGACGAACCTGAGGAACTTTCGGTGACTTTTGAGGATGGGAACGTGGAAGTATGCATCCTCCAGGTCCAACGACGATAGAAAGTCGCCTTCCTCCAGCTGTCCCAGTACGTGCTGGAGGGTGACCATCCTGAACTTCTGTGATCTGATGTATTTGTTCAGACGACGAAAGTCCAGGATGGGGTGCCAGCCGCCCGTCTTTTTCCTGACGAGGAAGTACCTTGAGTATACCCCGGAGCCCCGGAGCCTCATCGGGACAAGCTCTATGGTGCCTTTCCTGAGCATCGCCCGTACTTCCAACAGCAGTTGCGGGACGTGATTCTCCTTCCTGGCCACAGGTGGAACGTGAGGGCACTTCTTCAGGAATTCGATAGAGTGTCCTCTTGCCAGGGTATCCAGCACCCAACGGTCGGTGGAGATGGACTTCCACGCGCCGACAAAGTTCGTCAGCCGGCCTCCCACCGGGGTGCTTCGGTGGGGGCCTGAGACCACGGCCGGTTCAGTCCTGCTTGGAGGTGGTGGCCTTGCCGCCCTGGCCATCTTGCCGACGGCGGCGAAGTGCTCCGTGCTTGCCACGACCCCTGTAGGCCTCCTGAGACGAGGAGCCTGGCGGTAGGACGACGAGCCACCGCTGGATCCCTTGGACGCACCCCGTCTGCCTCCGGAGCTCCGAAAGGGCCGTCGTTGCTGAAGGGCTCCTAGGGCGCGGGCCGTCTCCGTGTCCGTTTTTATGGCTTGGAGGGATTCGTCCACCGCCTTCCCGAACAAGTTGCTGCCGTCGAACGGCATGTCCAGCACCCTGGTCCGGACGTCCTGACGGAAGTCGGTCGCCCGGAGCCAACCCCGTCGTCGTAGGCAAACACCGTTGCCCAGCTGGCGGAACCCGGTATCGGCAATATCGGTTGCCACCGTTATGGCGTGGTCCGACGCCACCTCGCCCTCTTGCAGTATTTCCAGGGCCTCGGACCTCTTGTCGTCCGGCAGGAAGTCCGATATGGGGCCCAGCTTAAACCAGAGCTCCCTGTCATAACGGGCCACTATCGCCAGGGCGTTGGCCGCTTTGATCTTCGTCGCCGCCGACGAAATGACCCACCGCCCATGGCGTCCAACTTCTTTCCCTCGCCGTCCGGCGGGGAATTCGACTTCGAGGCTCCTGACCCCGCCGCTTTCTTCTTCGCCGCCGCCGAGACGACCGAGTCTGCCGTTGGCTGGGCCCTGAGGCACAGGGGAGCGGTTTCGGGGACCCGGTACTTCTTCTCGTACCGGTCCCTATGGCTGGTGCTGTGGAGGGGTTCTTGAGAACCGACAGGCCCCCCTCCCAGATGTCATCGATTAGGGGCACCGCGATGACCGTCTTCCTCTTGGCCTCCCAGTGTTGATAGAGGAAACCTTCCTTTCTCTGCTCCTCCGGGCAGAGCTGGAACAATTCGGACACCCTGGCGATCATGGCGTGGAATGAGCCAATCTCGTCGGGCGGCGAGGCCCGTGCGACGGGAGACGGGAGTCCCGTTCCGTCGTCGTCGCCCTCAGAACCCGTCGTCGAGCCCAACACACCGTCATCTCCCGACTCGTGGGAGGATGAGGAGGGTACTGCAGGCCTTACGGGGGTGAGCGGAGGAGAGGGTTGGGTCCTCCGTCGTTTGTTCTGAGGACTTCCCGACGGGCCCGGTTGCGGGTCCTCCGGCCTGGGCCGTGGGAATCTCGTCCTTATCTCAGAGCATAAGGACTGGATGGCCGACAAAATGGCCACCGAGCCATCCTGAGGCCCAGGATCCGGCTGCGCCGGAAGGGAAGGTCGCTCTTCCTCACCATCGTCGTCTTCCTCGGTTATCTCCCGAGGATCTTCCTGACGGGATCGAACCTTCTCGAATTGGACTTCGAGGTTCCTCACGGCCTCGGTCAGTTCCTCCTCTGAGGCTGACTCCGAGCTCGAGGAGGGCACATTGCCCCCCCTCGCTTCTTCCATCATGGCGGCCACGACGATGGGTTGAAAAGAGGATTCCCTCCTTGGCGGCAGGGAAACTCTAGTCCCGGAGGCGGTCTCCGCTGGCGGTGTCTCTGCCGGCTTGGCCAGAGTCGCCGCAATAGCCTCGATAGAGGCCTTCGCCTGCTGGGTAGGGGCCTTGACCACCTTAGGTGCATCTCGGCCCTCTCCTTCGGGGGAGGGGCGACGCCTCGCTCCCCCTCTTCCGAGATCGGACGGGGCTTCTCCCGAAGCTTACCCGGGGTCTCGGATTTCCTCTTCCCCGAACCGGAGCATTGGCTCGTGGTTGACGGTGCCGGGGAAGGTGCGCCCTGCCTGGCGACCGAAGAGCCCGACCTTTCAGCGTTCCCGGAGCCAGCGGACTCGCGGCGCTTGGCCTGGTGTTGGGCCCCCGTCGCCGGGGCGCCCGCACAGGACTTAGAAGCCCGCTCGGACCCTTTCTTCTTCTTCTCACCCGTCGAGCCCTTCTCCAACCAGCTTGCGAGACGGGATCGACGGTCCCTCATTGTCCGCTCCGACAAGTTCTTGCAGAACTGGCAGTCCTTCTCTACATGAGTCTTGTCCCCATGAAGACAATAGAGGCATCGCGAATGTTCGTCTTCCTTAAACACATTCTGCAGCCCGCATCCAGGGCAGCTGCGAAACAGCTTGGGACCGAGTGACGAACTCGCATCCTGGGCCATCTCGAAGTAGGCCGAGAATCTTCTGGAATCCTCCAAGAAGTTGATTCGACGAAATCTTCACCCTTGAGGGGCGTAGGAAAATCCTGCAATGGATAGCCGTTAACGGGAGTAGAAACGGTGGAGCTTGAGGCTCGATTAACCGAAAAAAATGTGAAAATTCACCTGAAAAACCGCGAAACACGCAGTAAAAGCTCGAGAGCTAAGCACAAGGACTCCCAACACTTGAACGTGCGGTAAAAATCTGAAGATGGCTGCCAGAGGCGGGGCTTAGGTAGAGGGCAGCTATTGGCTGTGGTCAGTATGACGCAGAGATCAGTGATTGGTTACTACTACGAAAGACAGATCAGAAACGAAACTGATACTGATTTTTTCTTTACCGAGGATTCCCAGCGTGACGACAGGGAATATTCATGAGCATGTGAATCCATGCCAGACCCCATGCTGGAGAAGCATAGATACCTTGATAGGCAGGGGTGTTTTAGGTTAATTTGGCTTTCTATACGATGACCACTTTATCCTGAGGCCAATACACTTTTCAATGCATGGTGGATGGCGCTCAGGGTAAATCAAAGTTACAGATGGTGACGTGTGTGCTACAAATGTCTATTCCTGTAAATGTAGCATTGGAAATTGATGGGACTAGTGTATTGATCAGTTTTCACTGGGGTCAGCATTGACATTGGAATTTCATAGATGTATAATTTTTTTACATTTAAATTCAATCACTTATTTCTATTTTATTAATAAATAGGCCTCCTTGCAACACCATCATTACACGGTAGGCGGTAAGGGTTAACGGTCACCGGTAAGGGTACCGGTGACCGTTAACCCTTACCGCCTTATTACGAGGTCCCTTTGCAAGTTGGTACTTTAACGCCTGCTTTTAGCAGGCGTTAAAAAACGAACCCGCAAAGGGACCTTGGTGCTAATTACAGAACCGCAATTTGCGGTACCGTAATTAGCACCTTCCCCATTCCCATTATACCCTATGGGGCAAAAATGCCAATGGGGAAGGGCCTTGGTGAATGGGGAATTACCGCCCCCGCTCACCTTGGAGTAGGGCGGTAATTCCGCCATCCACCAAGGCGGACACGGTAAAATACCGGCGGCAACCATGGCGCAAATAGGAATGTCCGGACAGAAAGCACAAAAGGGAGCAAAGCTACTGGGTTGCACCAGAGAAATGACTGAGGCATTCAACGAGCTGAAAGAAGCAATATGCCCAGCTCCAGTGTTAGGGACCCGAGACTACAAAAAGGAATTCTTCCTGTTTTCACATGCCAACAGTGTGGTTATGAAAGCAGTACTGATCCAAAAGACAAGCATGGGCCATAAGCCAATTACGTATTAGAGCGAGCAGCTTGACCCAGTAACGAAAGGACATTTTCCATGCAAACAACACTTGGCTGCTGCAGTTCTCGCAGTAGAAAGGGTGTCATCAATAACAATGGGATGCACAACAACCCTTTACATGGAACATGCCCTCTTTGCGATGCTGCATAAGCCAAAGAGCACACTGACAACACAAAGAGCATCAGGGTATGAGATGATACTATCAAAACCAGAATTGAAGATCGTGAAATGTAAAAATGTAAACCCAGCACTATTCATGGCAGATGTCTATCAACCAGGAGAATGGGTTCATGACGGTACAAAGAACATTGAGTTCTTCACTGAGACACGCAAAGTAGAGGAGGGCACACTTGATGGGGGAGTGGTACTGTAAATTGATGGGTCTTCAACTATCAAAGTGATGGGATCAGGAGAACTGGAGCTGGTGTAGTGAGATTGAAGGACGATTGGACAAGTGAGGTAGTTGAGAGTGCTCATTTACCTCCTCATTATTCAGCACAAGCAGCCGAACTAATGGCACTAATATTGGCACTACAAAAATGTGAAGGGAAGAGGGTGACAGTTTACTCGGAGATTGCTCATGTCACCTCAACAGTACATTCAGGATTGGCAAGGTGGGTCAGACAAGGGTTCAGGAGGGCGGATGGGTCTCCAGTATAGCATGTCCTGCTGTTAGGAGAACTAATCGAAGTAATAACATACCCGCAGGAACTACCATTGGTGAAGTGCCAAGAACACACCAATGGGGAGGACGCCATCTCCATGGGTAATGAAGCTGCAGACTATCAGGCAAAATGTGCATCATATTTTGGAGAAATGTGGGACTTGAAGGAGAAGCAAAATCAAAGGGGAGGGGTGAGGCAGATGCTATTAAAGGACGGCTACAAGTACCTACCAGAAACCCAGATAATGGAGCTGCAGGCAGCTGCACCAAGAGATGAGTAAAGAGAGGGTGTTCAATGTCCCCTACCAATACCCAATGGCAGCAAAACAACACAGGCAAAGTGGTCATGCCTCTTGCGTTACTGAAAACGGCATTAAACCAACTGCATCATCCCACTCACACAGGGAAAGAGTTCATTGCAGCACGCATTGGAGAATCATGGTTCTGTCCCGACCTATACGCAAATGTAGCATACTTTATTAGCAACTGTTTGACGTGCTCCAAACCCCCGTTTCTCCGAAGTATTACAAATACCGCTTGTTTTTGACATTACTGCCAGGCTCATAATAAGCCCCTATGCATCATGAAGGTGGGCATTTGAGCATGTAATGAGTTTGACAGGCGAAGCTGTGAATGAATAGAACACAGAGGTGGTTCTAGGGATGGACAATACTACGCGACCGCCCAGTGCCATGCCAGATGCCCTAAAAGCAACAAACACATGTGACACCATTGCCAGTGAAAGTCCAACTCAGCATAGGGCTCTAGTGAAGAACAGTCCTTCCAACAGAGTTGTTGGAGTGCAAACAAAGCTTCGAACGGCAGGTTGATAGCTCACTAGTTAAGCACTCGCCTCAGATGGGGCAAACCGTCACACTTCAAGTTCAAATCCTGGCTAGGCATACTCAGTTTATCCACCTCGCATGGCAGAAGGAAGGGCTGAGTACCATTAAATAAGATAAATATGGCAACTACTACTACAACGCTCAGAAGCAGACGCGCGACTCAGTGGGCACAGCAAGTTGATGGGCTTTCGGAGGCCTCAGAATCCTGTTTTGGAAAGTGCCTGTCGAGGCGGGGAGAAAGCAGTCGGTAATCTGGGGCTCCGAGGCCCGAGGGAGAACACGCCGATGGCGGAGATCAGTCCCCATAGTGATCTGCAGGTGTCTGCGTTTCCATTGCATGATTATGCAGTCGGACGCACGCCATAAGCCTTCACGGAAAAAGAAGGCGGCCCAGGAGAAGAGCGCGCGCAGGCCGCCTGCGCACGTGCACGCCCAGCCCCGCGCCACCTGCCTAACAAGGCATCGGGACGGTCCCTCGAGAGCCCGACATAATGTGGATCACAGACTTGTCTCTTTCCGACAGAAACTGGAATTCATTTAAAAATAGAATGAAATGCTCTGCGCGAGAAGTAAAGCGGCTATGCAAATTATCCTTCATAGCCATACTTCTCACAAGGAGATGAGAAGCGAGGTTACAATCTGAGCACAGCATCAGATCTGAAAGATTTTTGGGATCCGACAAGACCATAAAGGAACATTTCCTATGTGCATACATATACACAAAGTTAACCATCTGTGTTCTGTTTATTTTATGTTTGTATTGCCCCTTGCTATTTATACTGGCATACACCGTTGTTGGATTACAACTTTGTTGCCGGCATTCTGCGGTCTTCATTTTCAAAAATGTATTTTCTTGTAGCTCCTAGATTTTTAGAGTACTCTCCCCCAAGACACAATTGACGTCACAGTGTTCAAGGTGTCTCGCGCCAGGAATGAGTAGCACACCTAGCCCGGTTTTTTTTTTTTTTTTTACTTTGCAATTCGGCACTTGAAATTGGTCGTATTATGAATGCAGGATACAAAAATAAAATAACAACTATCTGGGCGGCAGGTGCTGCCCCGCCCATACAGACAATTTGGGGGCTCAAACAACACAATAGTGGGACATTGTATTGTTGCACTAGTTTAGAGTCAACTGTATTTATCACCAACCAACACCATTAAAAAATAACAAAAGTGACATGGAAAAACCATGCTTTAAAAAGCGATTTCTTTGAAGTCTGTGTCAAGACCTGAGGCTCGTATTATACAGCAAGCCGCCACCCCAGGTGAGAGCAAGAAGCGTGCATCCTATCTCAGGGTTTCCCGTTTTTGGCGGCAGACTAGCAGCGCACCTAAACAGCTGGCAGAATCTCACCAAAGACGCCTGGGTCTTAGAGACAGTATAAGGTTTCCACCTAAAATTTGATCAGGAACCTTCCAGTGCCGATCATCCTTTCTGAAGAGGATCATGGATAGGTGGGAAAAGAAGTCACAGCCTGCAGAGACAGCTCAATATCACCTCTATCGGATGCGAGTCGGGCAGGTTCCTGAGCAACCTCTTTCTGGTCAAAAGGAAGCTCAAATTAATACCCGTCATCAATCTCAAGATCCTCAATGCCTCGCTGTTATATCGCCACTTCAAGATGGGGGGTATTCACCTCCTTCAAGATGTCCTATAAAGTGGGGATTGACTAGCCCGCATAGATCTGCAAGACGCCTAATTGACAGTACCCATCTTTCAGCCACAACAGCGGTACCTGCGGTTCCTCTGGCAAGGATGCTGGTGGGAGTTCACTTGCCTCCCCCGTTTGGGCTCTCATCGGCTCCATGGTGCTTTATCAAGCTGCTCAACCCACTGGGGACCAGGTTTGAGTGAGAGGGGAGTCAGGTTGATAATCTACCTGGTCAACGTCTGAATTATGGCACAGGAGTAACTGCTTCACTTTCAAGTGAAAGACAACCGATCTCCTGGAGGAATTAGGATTTCTGGGGAACTGGGAGAAATCAAAGCCAAACCCCATGTAAAGGTTAGAGTTTCTGGGGTTCATGATAGACAAAGTATAGAGAACATGGAGTCTCCCCTTTATCAAAATCAATGCTATCGAGAAGGAAATCAAAGAAATTTTAGCAAGGGACAACATATCCCAGAGAGAACTGGCGAGAAGAGACACCTAGCTTTCTCTATCAGGCAATCTTTACAGGCCACTCCATTATTGAGCTCTGCAGTGCCTACAAATTCAGCATCTGAGGAAGAGCATGACCTACGATCAGAGAATATCTACGTGTCAGGAGGCGATGACCAGCACATGGAAGCCTGGAATGGGAAGGCCATTTTTCAGGTCTTTGACAGATTTGATAATAGTCTGTTGTAGAGCGATCTTGACCGGAGGGAGATGGTTGACAAAGGAAACCAAGCTCCACATCAATTGGTTAGAGCCACTGGCGAGTTCCGTCATGATCAAGAGCTTGACACAGGACCGAGTCAAATGCTGCATCCTCCTGAAGAGGGACAATGTCTCAGCCATGCTGTACACCAACCGGCTTGGGGGCACCAGGTTCAGGAACCTAGCGGAACTAGCCAAGGACTTCTGGTACCTTCTGCCTGGAGAGGCGTGTAAGCCAGACCATGGAGTACCTGCTGGTCCCTAGTGGCAGACTGAAGCTCCAAGTACCTCAGAGACTGCAGTGACTGGCAGCTATACAAGTCAGTGTTTCGCAGGTTGATGGAATTGAGGGGCCCTTGCTTGACAGATCTTTTTGCGACAAGATTGAACTGCAACTGTCGTGCTTCTATATAGGCATGCAGATAGAACGAAGATATGTTCCAGCGGCGAGCCGCACAATCAGCCCATGCTAACTGAAGGTATCCGGGTGATTCTAAACAGGAGGAGGCCACGGGGACTGTATGAACTATATGCAAGGAATTTTAATATTGAGGGTGAAAGCTTGAGAAGAGTGAAAGCCCTATATGAAGAGACTCCAAGGGAGTTATTTGAAATACTGTGTAATGAATACTGGCAATCCCTGATGAAGAACTTTAACAAAGTTGTGAAGCTAAATTCAAACCCCAGTTACAAGAGTATTAGACACTGACTGTAAAACCAGAGGACAGTCCCCACAAGAGATACTATCACAACCAGCAAAAGGATGGAAGAAACTCCAACTAAGTGGAGAAGAACATCCAAAAAACAGAAGGATACAAATTGTGGAGTGGCAAGGGAAGAGACAACCACTACAAGGGGAACATGCAGTGTTCGACATTGAGGGGAGCTGGGGGCTATTTTGCTCCTGCTTTTAGTCTAGACAAACCTGGTTAACCTGGCTTCTACAGCTACCAGGAGCTACCTTTGTCTACACGGGCCAACTACTGCTGAACAAACACACCTATGTGAATTTAACTCTGCGCATTTAGGGCAATCTATACATGACTATTAGGACAAATCAATATGACATTGAAAGCATAAGTGGTCACACAAAATGGACAAAGTGATAGGTTTGCATCTTATGTGGAAGTTTAATTTGCAGAATGCTATGTACTAGCTGTTCGTACCCCAGTTGTAGCTTCTTGTCACTGGTTAATTCTCAATACCCTGGAGCTGGTTTTAGCTCCTGCATATCGAGTCTAAATTTCGATCCCTGAACTTGAGACTCTAGACGGGCTCAGGAGCTCCCAGAGAGCCAGTGTGCAATTATTCATCAAGAACTTCAGAAGCACATCCTGGAGAGTGGCATAACCTGGATAGATAAGAAACAGAATGGATAATACTTTTCTAACTAAAGTGTGTGTTGAAACCCTGAGAGAAAGCCGGGAGGGCTAAAAGGAAGAGACTGCATTTAGCCATTTCCCTTGTTTTTAGGGCCAGATAGGTTTAGAGTCTTGAGAGTGTTTTTGTTTTGACTCCTGACGACTTACAAGCTCCCTTATCTAGTTTGGATAAGCAGGAAAAACCCCATAGTGATAGCGCAAGATAGGCATTATATTTCTTTGTTTAATAAAATATCATGCAAATGTCCAATATGTGTCCGACTCCTGGTCCCAGCGCCATTGTCTCTTCTTTCTCTCCCCTTTGGGGTGTCCCTCTTTCTCACTGCCCCCCGCCCCCTGGGGTTTGTCTCTTCCTTGCTCCCCCTTATAGGGTTCCTTGGTTCTCACCCATTCCAGGGTTGTTCTCTATCCCGCCTTTCCACCTGTCTCTCATTCTACTGGAGCCACTGCGCACCTGCTTACATTGAGCTGTGCTCCTCGGAAGGGGTGTGGAGTCTGCCCAGGGCTCCTCTCACCTTGAAGCCGCTTATGTGACTTGCCGACGGGATTCTGTATCGGCCGTTGGTGAATCTTATCTGCCAATTGCTGGGGACAAGGACCTGTAGACGGCCTCTTGTTGGGGCTTAGGCCCTGGAATACTATGTTCCCATTCTTGAAGTTGCGCTGGTGGTTCCGGCTGCTCATCGCTGGTGTCTGCCTGCCTGCACTTTCATAGTGCACACTGCGGGACGGAATGCCACATCTGGCATTCTCTCCCTGACCTGTGTGAGACAGGCATGGAATAAAGAGAGACACAGACTCAAATTAAATAGTTGGAAAACCTTTATTGAATAACGTAGTGGGTTTGTGTAATGCCTAACTGGCCCTAACGCTAAGAGGATTGTACCCTCAACTGATATTTCTAAGGACCGTGGATATCCATACGTCCAAAGCCAAAGTACATCTGTGTCCAAACCTATCCATGCCCTCACTTTTAAATCAAATGTGATAAGGGGTCTCCTTAAGGGAAAAATTGTGATTTAAAAGAAAATGTAAAGCACGGTTGGTTTCAGGTAGTCTTACCAATAGGTGTAGCTCTGCCAGTTCAAAAATAGTTCTACTTAAAAGGTTTGCATCTGGAACCTTCCCCATAGGGCTCTTGCAGCAAATCAAAGTTCACAAGGTGTCTGTCTCTTGGGGTTCCCTTCCCCAAGCTTTGACCCTTCCAGTTCACTTTTAGGCTCTCAAGAGTTGCCTTCCCCAAGTTTAGGCCTCAATCACAAAAATCAAAAGAGCACTCTGCTTCTTCTAGGTCTCTCAAGGTTCCGTTCCCCAAGGCGAGGCCTCTTCTTCAGAGTTAAAAATAAAAAGGTCTTTATGGGTCTCTCAGGGTTCCCTTCCCAAAGTCTTAACCCCTCTGGTAATATCTTTAATGGGCCTCTTGGGGATCCCTTCCCCAAGCCTAGGCTTCTCTTCACACAGTTCACCAATGTCTTTAAGTGGGCCTCAAAGGGTTCCCTTCCCCAAGCCCAAGGCCCCCTCTGGTTTCACACAAACAAAAAGTTCCTCTTGTCAGGATGTACCTGTCACTGTACAGTTCTTTCATAGGGGTAGTATCAGAGACTTTCGAGAATGCCGGGTTCTTTGCTCCTCCCAGGCGCGACAACTCTGACCACTAACCCCTCTCCTTATTCATTGGCACATTTTCCTCTTCCGTGGCTCTTTCACTCTGTTCTTTCTTTACTTGGCGGTGCACCTTTGCACCCCTTTCCAAGGGTTCCACTTTTCCTGTGCCCACTTGCACCTTCTTTCACTGTTCACTTTACTTGTGCGCTGTTGCACTTTCTTTCACACACTTTACTTTATTTCGGGTGCCTCGCACCCCTTTTCCTGGTATCTGTGTCTCTCATGGCCCCTCTCCTGTTTGTGGGTCAATGTCTCACCCCCTTTCTAGCTTTCAGGCTTTTAGCGCTCCTTTGCTTACGGGTCACTAGTAACCCCCATTTTGGCTTTTGGATCACCCACGCCCTCTTTCTTCACTTTGTAATCACTCTTGCGCTTTGCTCTTTCTTTCTGCTTTCCGATTAAAAATGTTAATTTCTTTCTGCTTTCCTCTTAACACTGCTTGCTTCTCTCTGTTCCGCTCTTCCGCTCCAGCCCGCTGCACGCTACAGAGTTTTCCAACTCTCTTGCTGACTGAAAACTCACTGGTAGCGTGGCGCTGATCAGCGGGTCCTCGGGATCCTGAAGACCGAGGTCAGGGTCTTATCACCTGCCCCTAAGCCACCCCTGGGACCAGCTCACGTCCCAGGGAAACAAGCACTGGCATGGACATGGCTAATAGCCTGCAGCACGCCTCACTCCGTCTCCCTGGAGACACAGCTCCCTCGCTACGCTGAAACCCTCCTGACACACCGGGTCAGCGTCTCGGCGTTTGGGTCTCCGGCTCTTCCAGGCTTCCACATTCCAACCAGCAACACCAGCTTGCTTACTGCTTCTGGCTGAACCACACATCTTGTAGTGGAGAGTAAAGTGGAGTCAGGTGTGCACAGTTGAGGTAAATGCCTAACCTTTCCTGACAGCCTAAAGGTGTTAGGAATGAGGCCTCTCTTTTTATTCCCTGGCTGTTCCTATGTGTAATCCACATTGCTCCTGTTCGCCTCTTCCTCGTCCCAGTACTTTTTGGCAATTGGGATGGGGCGAGATGGAATCCTCACTGCTCCCAGTCACATCTTCCTCGTCCCAGTACTTGTTGAAAATGGGAAAAAGGAGATGGGGCCAGATGGCAATGGGTATTTCTGGGCGAACCCAGTATAAGGTAAGTGACTAGGAAAAGAGGGGCGTCTCCTGGCTCCATGTTTATAGACCAAAGGAGATTCCCTTTCCCTCTGGTCTAAGCCCGGGGAGGCCAAATAGGTGCCACAGTGGGAACTCCTCCTTGTCTGGTTTTATTGTGTTATGATGTTTCCTTCTCCCTCTTAGATTTGGGACCGGGGTGTCCATATATCGTACGAAGGCTTCCGGGACATTCTCTTCCTCGCCTGCCGTCCCTTTGGCATACTGTGTCTCACCTGGGGTACTCCCCCCGACAGCAACCGCAAGCTTTCAAGATCCACCCTCACTCGTCCACCTCCAGGGTTGGGATCCAAGAGTGATGGCCCTCCCCTGGCCATCCAAATAGAGGGTTCTCTGAGTCTATATGGGAGAATACCCCTATGTTTCTCACACCTGCCATGCCACTTCCGGCGCTTTAGGGGCAGTTGAACTCTGTGTGCTTCACAGAGACCATCTGATGATTGGTTCTTTAAATGACAGTCCTCTCGGGGTTCAGTTTACTCTCCCTTCCACTGTCTTCCATGGAGTTTGGGCGCAACATAGATCAGAAGCAGAGTCAGTCATAATGTAAGGGTTTATAGGATTATCATTCACCCTATTCCCTACATACCCCATAAAGGTGTACCGATGATCTCCAATACAGGGTGAAACATGTATTCATGTATCTACGTACTTAAAAGCTACCTGTCTTGTGTTGAAACAATGCTCTTTATAAAATAGCACTGCCATAAAGGCAGACATTTTCCTGGAGCACAGGCTTGACATTTAAGCTGATTTGCATACCCTCAATGCATTACTCACCTGTGATGGCTACTGGGTGGCGCTGTGGTGTTCGTGGCATAGCTGAAACAGCGAATTCTGCTATATATGACACACATTACTTTTCTGCAAAGAGCTAACTCTAAATGTCAAATGCATACTGGAAATACAGAAGATGACACGATTCGTGATGTAAAGATGAGAAAGCGTCAAGTGAGTTTTAATATAAACCTAAAACTAGCAGAAGAGCATACCAAACTTATGGAGAGTAGTAGGTAAATCTATATTTCAGTGCCAGGGGGCAGAAGGAACGTCATTTTTGGCACCGTACAAAGAGGTAATAATGTCGTCAGCATTCCCAGTGGCGCTCAACAATGACAACTGGATGGGATGTTCGGTAGGGCCAGAAAGGTAAGGGTGCAAGACTGTACACACATATTAATACAATATACAGAAACGGAAATGGATGAGGACTTGGCAGTCATCTTAGAGACATACGACGAAGGAGAGAAGCCATGAGAATGTGAATAGATTAGGAAATGATGCAGTGCCCGGGTAGAAAGACCAAGACAGAGAGAGGAGCACAATGGTTGAGTCCAGACAGGAGAAGGGTCAATATATGATATGATATGATAGGTTACTTATAACGCGCTTAATACCCAGAGGTTTCTGGTTTCGGGTATAACAAACCCCAAGTGGAGAAGGTGATGAAAAATACATTTCCTATGGTAAACAGTTGGCGCAACAAGATCTGGTTACTTGAGGTTGTGTGTTCTGGGGAAGAAATGTAAGAGTCACGTTGGACGATACATTTATGAGCCGCGGGAGAAGCGACAGTAGCCACGGTGGAAAAGATACTGGAAGCTATGTAATAGATATATGACGAGTTGCATAGGAAATCTCAGTTTCAGAGAGGTAGAAGGATAAGTAAAGTGCCTCCATCTGGGTTTCCAAAGCAGTCAGACAGACAATGGTTAATAGAATCGGAACAGGAAAAGGGACAAGCATTGGCAAAGCCAACCCTTTTTACTTGTGTATGCATTGAATAGGTATTCATGAGGCACTGCGAAACTGGAACTACCTCGTCACAAGATGGCAACAGCTGGAAAGTGGTACAATTACCTGGGTGTATGATAGCAGTGCCCAGAAAATGCTTATGTAATAGGTACACACACGCCAAAACGGTTGGCTTGTTTAAGTCTAGTTTTCAACAGTACTTGAGTACAGGAAGAAACAGATATATAAATCAACTGGCTCAAGGCACACTTGTTTAATATATGTCTATTACTCTAGTAGCTGCAATGAAGCTATTAACATGCATCAGACTGCTTAGGAGTGACACTGGCAGGCCAACATTTGATGTTACTGCTTGGCAGAGCGAGCTCAGAGATCCCCGGTAGATTTTTGGGTGGGGAGCGCAGGTAGTTGGTGGGTATGCCGTAGGGATTGTCATGGCCAGAGGCAGTCAATGGGTGGGATGATAACCCAAACTACAAGCTGTATCCCACTTCTCACCTACTATCTCCCTTTTAGCTGCACTCCAATGCAACAGTTTCAGATTATAGATGGCACTTCAGCACCAACAAATAGCCAGAACTAAAACGGATGGCTAGTCTTTCAGAAATGTTCCAGAAAAACCCACAGGCAAAAGACAAAGAAAACCAACACTGGAGGTAGACTGAGTAAGACTAGAATAGACTCAAGCTTGGCCGGGTGTAAAGAGGTGATGTACGAATGGAACGGCCCCGATACTTGCCATGCGCACTCTTAGCAAGCAGGAGAGACTATGCACGTGCGCATGCCAGCAGCCTCTTCAAGGCGCCACGTTTCTGACGATTCCAGATGCAACGTCGCGCAATCTTCGGATATAATGGGAGCTCTCAAGTGCAACAACTTAAAGCACCGCACAATTATATCTGGATGTTTACACAAAAAGATCCACTTGGAAAAATGAGCTTGTGGGCGCTTGTCAGCAAGGTCCTAGAAAATACCGTTAGCATGGGCGGCAGATGCAGCGTGCAACTTAATTGGTGCATTGCTTGATGCTTTGAAAAAATAAATGAGGGGATTGGTGAAAGGTGCGCTGCAATTTCGCTCTCCTCCTCCTGGGGATACAGTTGACGTTTCCAAGAAAATTATACGCAGGTGGACGCTAGACACCTGGTATGTTAAAAAACAACAAAAAAACATGGTATTGCTACGGAACCTTACAAAGACGACTTCAAAATTAAACTTCGGAAGTTGTTCTCAGTAGAAAATGTGTAATCAAGTCATTGCAATAATAGAAAAATGGCACTGGCAAGGTAGTAGCCAACTTGGTCATGTTAATCTGCCCAACTCTAACTGGCCCGGGCAACCAATCTCTTTATGTGTGGATCCGACCTCCAAATTCTGGTGCATCTACCCTGATTGGGATGAGTTTGGGGGGTTCTGCGATTGTGCCCTCAGACCTTACGCTGGAATGCTTGTAGTTGTTCATTTTAAGAGGACATTGCAAAACGCCAATACCGCAGTGTTACCGGAAAAGCAGTCGCAACGAGGCACTGATTGCTAAGTGTTACGTTCCTTTGTAAATTGGAAGAACATCCTGGCTCCTAGCACTTACAGGGTTAATGTGCAGGGGCCAGGAAAAGTTTGCGATAACGTCTGAATTGTTTTCCTTGATGTCTGTCTAATCACAGAAGGCTCATACTAGCTACTATACCGAAAGATCGGTCTGCATCGCTCCAGGGAGAGGGCACGGTACCTATTGACCCACCTGTGTAGTGGCCCTTGCCATGTTCCGGCTCTAGACTCTCTGAAAACGTCACAATCCGCTCAAAAGCACCCAAAACGGGCAGGGGTGTTGCAAGGTCTGGACAACACGTTAGTCTGTGGCTTCCCCAGAAATAAAGAAATTGACATTTTTAAGATCAACATTCCCCCTCTTGACAACTCGTTAGAGTGCTCCAGAGGACATGCATTACATTTACTAACAGTACTGACTAAACAGCAAGAAGGAAGAAGGAATACTTTTGTTGGCACAGAAGAGAGAGAAAAGGGTATTTCAATTTGCAATCCTGTGCGTGCCAATGTAAAGGATTATTATCCATTCTCCTTATTCAAGTTGGGGAGCTGGTTTTTCTCACCGACCAGTGATTGCCAGAAACAATATTTAGCAAAAAGCAACAACCCCCTTATAAATTTAGGAGAGAAGAGGGGTTCGTTCCTGGCTATCTTGCTTAGTGGGTTTGAAAGAATTGTTCTTACACGCTGTTGTCTGCGATGTAATTTTGCTTTTATTTGTGCAAGTGGTTGGTTTACGTTGTCATATACATATAGTACATTGGGGGGGGGGTTCTTGAATGTACTATATGAGGGTAGAACTCCCCTCACATTCTGACAGGCTTCAGTTACTTTCCACTTCTCGTTGGCCCATTCGATCCATTTTGGGCAGGTGAGGTGGGAGTCAAGTACTGTGATGAGGCAGGGAAGGAGTGGGCCTAATGGAGATTACCAGAAAGTCATCCTGGCATTACCTCCATATTCCTTGAACATGGTTTGAGGTATAGCAACTTGCTGTGATGAATGGGCATAAAGAATCACTCAGACCACAGATGCTCTGTGTACCACCCGTCACCGGTTTATAAACAATGCATCGGATTGAGACGTGAATTCAATGCATCCCGCCCCAAGTACACCAGTCCCAAAAGCATCCCCTGCCCCTTTTCTGTGCATATTCAAGCAATCGCGCTTTATACATTGGTATGGATCTGCCCGATTCGGAAAAAAATTAGGTCAATTTCCTGAGACAAGTGACATTGAGACTACCTTGGGAAGAAAAGCTGGGTCACATCTGAAGGAAATCTGAAGGTAATCTGTTAGTAGTAGTGATGGCCATAAGGAATACCGTTTTCATGTTAAGCAGTTTTAATCATACTTCTTCCAGGGCCTCGAAGGGAGCTCATGCAGGCTTTTAGAAGACATGGGAGATCCCAGTGGGCAACCCTGACACAGCTGCTGGCCTAGTAAGGGAAAAACTCTTCAACAGCCGATTCACGAGACAGGATCCAAAGAATCCTTCACCAGTTTCCCCAGAAGTCCAAATTGCTGTCCTTTGTGCCCGCAAGGCAGAGACAGGTGACCCCAAATTGTACCACTCTTGAAGAAACTGAAGGACAGTGGGAAACGTGCTCAGGACTTCGGAAACTCCCTTCTTTCACTGCAGCCCTGAAAATTACCGCAATGCCATCAGAGGCCTTTAAGGTTGATTTTTTCTTATTACTCAGAATTGTTGGAGCCAACTCTCTGGACAAGCCCTAGAGCTGCAACCTTTCCCTCCCAACTTTCAGATCCCCTGCAACCTCTCAGACTGAAATATTCAACCCTGCTACTCCTTAGGCGTGATTCATGGAATACAGATGTCTTGGGAGGGGAAACAGTGGAGTGATTGTGAGCTCTAGGGGGTGAGTGGGGGGGAGAAAGAGAATCAGCATCTGCAGAGCTAAAAGAGGGCCACCAGGACGACTTCTTCCACCAACCCCCTGATCTTTAAAACTACTCTTGGGATAAGTGAGAGAGGAGGGAAGGCACTGTATTGCCATCTCCCCGGCTTCTCAGAAAGGAAACCAATAGCTAAACCAGGGTATCTTTGCATTTTGTGGAGAACCAAAGAGATCGAACCTGGGAGTTACCAACCTCGCTCAACCTCTCGCAAATGCTGAGAAATACTTCCTTTTGAAGTTACCACTCTGCGGGAGGAAATGCCCTGCTCTGTCTCTCTGTGACTGAATTGTCTAACACTTTGAGGGACAAGACGTTTTTCCTCTGCGCATTCCCCTAGATCTTTCACCAGAAACAAGAACACCCCCTGCCTGTTAATGTGAGGCAAAGCCGTACTATTGTCATTATGACGCAACATTCTATAATGTGAGGGACCCGTGGGAGATTAGATCCTAAATCGGCGGTGTGGAACTAAAAATGTATGGATCAGTGTTATGATGCCACCTCCCAAGGCCGGGACCAACCCAAAGGCATTCTAAATGGCGCCCAAGTTCCTTGGTGTGCCCAACAGCTCCGGCATGCGCCGGTACGCAAACAGTCCTGTGCTTTCTTATTGGCTCTCCAGGCTCGAACCTGCCAATAGGGCAATACGGAAATGCCTAATGCTACAGAAGACCCGTTTTCTGGGTAAAACTGTCCACGTTGATGAGTTACTTCATTGTGGAACTGGCAGTTTTGACCAGTGTTAAACAGTTTTTCTTTAAAATGCACAACTTGCAACACATTTTAACCAAAAAAGACCTCTTGAGTACTACTGAAGCAGTTTGTCAGAAAACAAACGAGTTGGCATTTGCAACCGTGGGCCACTTTTTCATTGGTGCCCGAGTCGATTTTATGCCCCAGTCTGACGCCGAGGGTTTGCATCCTGTGCACCTCTTGCAGCACCATCTCCTCCGGCACACCGGAGTCCTTGCAGCATGTCTCCCTGTCCGGTGTCTGCATATCGGCGTGCTCCCTGCGGCCTTCTCCACACCGGCCTGAAGCTACCGGCGTGCATTCTCACGACAAAGGTGAGGCTTCCCAGAGTGCTCTGGGAACCCCAGCGGACCCCTGCGAATAATGCTATAGGCTCGTTAATATGTGAAGAATTGATTCGTGGAGAAATGACATTGAGCCTACTGCCCTTGGCTCGCCCCCGTGGGCTTACCACAGGATCAGGAGTGGTGCCATGGACCGGTGTAAGTCCCCATTTTTGGAGTCCAAAGGACGACACAGGGATTTTTGGTGGATTTACCAGAAGCAGTTATTCCACGAGGTGAATCTGCCAAACACACTGCTCGGTGTTAACGCCCGGTGCTTCGCGAGGAACGGCTCTGGCCTGGCTCGTGACAAAGACACCAGGTTTCGCAATCAAAACCAAAACAGATTTACTGCTCGACTTTGAAGCTGGGCTTGCAGGAAAACAACTGCTCTCTCCGCTTAACATTTGATCTGTAATGTAGCGATGGGTGGGTAGTGCTGAACGGAACATCTCGTTCTACAATATCTTTGCCCACATCGCCACAATAATACCAATGAAGAATAGTCATAGTACTTAATGCGTGTTTTCTAAAAGTATTAATGGATTTGGTTGGCAGCCAGCTTGTGTTTTTTTTTTTCTTCATTGGGCAGATGCGTTTTCAGCATCAAGAGGGTTAGACACATGTAATAGAGGTGCTACAAACCAACTGTGTTCACGGCTGGTTCCTTATAAAATGCCAGTAAATAAACTGCTGTGAAGCAGTGGCTTTCTGAAAGTACCATGCATGTGTATGGTAACCAATACCCTGTGTGGCTTTTACTGGTCGAACCCCAGCTCTGACCCAGTACAACAGAAGGCTGCAACTTTTGGCTCTATAGATCTCTAGAACTACAACTCCCACTAGCCCGGACCAGCATAGCCAAAGGAGAGGGGTCATTTGAGTTCAAATCCAAAATATATTCAGTGCACAGATTGCAGACCCCTGTATTACGTGCACCCATCAGGTCACCTACCAAGCCAGTGCCGAGCATTAAGCCAAGGAGGCAGAAAGGCACAGCTGTTGGGGCGCCTCAGGAATAATTTGGCTACACTGTGATGCAACTCCCACTTGCAGTCAAGTTGGAAAGTAGGCAAAGGTGCTCTTCCCTGAGAAGTAAAGGAGCCACGCAGTGTAAAAAGTAATGAGGATCAGCAAACGCATGACAGAACCCGGCTTCAAACATCTCTGTATTGTACTTTTTTTACTTGCTATACTCTCAAAAATAAGTGTTAGACTGAAAGGAAATTCGGTATATTTAGCAAAGGTGGCTCGTCCTGAAAGGAGGGCGCTTCGAGTTGTAGGCTGGCAACTGGAGCGAACATGTCCACTGCATCCCCATTCCATCATTGGCCACTTAAGTAAAAGCTCCACTCCTTGATGGCAATAGGGAGACTCAACTACAGCCATGCTGGAACAGACCAGTCAGCTTGGACCGGAGGAAAAACATTTCAGACACCCTGAAACTCCCAAAGTCGCTATCCAAAGAGCCTTAAGCGCAGAGAACCACTCACCAAAAGCACCCCACGGGCCTGACTACTCTGGGCAACCCCCCGCGGCTAGTGACACACTGCCCCGGGCTACCTAGGGTGCGCAGTGGATGCAGACCCCATGCACAAAGGGACTGGTGCAGGATTCGTACGGTAGTGCCACTATTACCCATATAAGCAAAGGTCTTCACCTTCCAGGAATTGTTAACATAAAAGTAATAGGCAAAAAGACGAGGAGGCCTAAATTTACTTCCAAATTGACGTTTTGGAGCTACATTTAAATAGCCTTGACAATTGAAATGAACGCGTGCCTTTTTTTTCCTAATCCCACCTAGAAACCTAGCATTTAGTGGGGATCGCATTTTTCCCCGTGGTATTTTGCAAAAGTTACTAATTCTACTGCTTGACTTAAGTCAACCTATGACTAAAAGCAGGACTCCGGTGACCCTGGCGCGCTATGCAGCAGCTGCGTCATAGGCACCAGTATGACACACAACCCTCAAGTACAGCTATTTACACTGCTTATGCCATTCGCGGGCACAGCATAAGTGCACCAAACCACTGACATTCACAGATTTCATCCATGCGGTTTCCGGGACATTTCTAAAGCCTGTTGGGCATGCCATGCTGTTTGCGGTCTGCTCAGCATGCAAGGAGAAGCCGTAGGGATGGTACTGGTGAGCTAGTGGGGCATACAGACTGGCACGGCTTCCGTGGACATGCCGCTTCCTTCTCTACCAACTCGGCAACTTGCCTGTACTAAAGGTCACGTGCAGTGCCTTAAGTGGCACTACAAAATGAGCCTGGGGTCATCAAGGGGGCGTGGCCTAACGACAGGGGTCATCTGCTGGCTCATTAGGCCACGCCCCTCGATGAACCCCGGCTCAATGGGCTACTGGCACCCCTGCCAGGCAGCCTTTTGTAGAGATCAGCATCACCATTAAGGCTGAAAGTGTGAGGCCGCTGGAAGCTGACTGAGGCCGTTTCCTGAAGACAAACTCCCGCGAAGGCGCGGGAGCTTCAGGATTTAGAAAACAAGGCCTCTGCTTCCAGTTGCCTCACGGTTTCTCCATAATGGTGGCGCCGGCACACAGGCATCTCTTGCTTGAAGGGATTTCTCACAGGTGCGACGCCACCATTATTTTTTTTTCTTCTGAAGCCTGAAGCTTTCGCACACGAGCGAGAGATTCAAGCTTTAGAAAAAAAGCCTTTTTGTGTATTGCCCGGGGCTGCCAGGGCAGATTAGTGGGCCCTGGCAGGGGCCCACCTCAAACCGAGATTTTGGAGCCTGCCGGCAGGCCCCGACCCACTTAAAGCGCTGGTCATGTGTTGGAAGAGTCGGTGCAATGCTGTGGCATGTGCTGCATTCATTGTCCAGGCAACGGAGGCTTCGACTTCCCTAAAGGCCTGTCCTCGCTTATCACAGAGTGCCCAAACTGGTTCTCCACACACACGCCCAGGACAACAAGCCATGCACAAGATCTTCCGATAGGACGCTAGAGGACTATGCTTCCAGAAATCCCAGACTACAGCGAAGGCCAGTAATACCTGCTCAATTGTGGGTGCTTAACTGGTGCCCATATGTCGACCGTGCTATAAGGGCTGTAAAGGATGTCACTCATTGATTCAAAAAAAGAAACAGGGTCTTTGGGCTGTCCACTATGCACGCAATTCCACCCGAACAGTAAACGGGTAGACGAATGCGGGCGGAAAAAGGGGTCATGGAATGATGACCCGTGAAATAATGAACCCCAACCCATTACGAGTATCACTATAGGGCAGAATTACAAACGACCCTTCGAAAGAAGAGTTTGCCTGTGCTACTATCCTGCTCTCAATGTTGCCAAAGTGCTGGAACTCTATGGTTGAGTTCTCGGAGCCAGGGTATCGTATGATAATTTATTTATATAGCGCCTATACACAATGTGTTTCAAAGCGCTTCAAGGCGAGGGAGGGAACAAGGGAAAATACAATGACAGGCATTGAACAGTAAGGATGTGAAATTAACTATCGTATTCGGCCTGACGACATTTCAGATAGTGCAAGAGCTAAGACATAGATAAGGAAGGGAGGGGGAGAGTGGGAAGGAAATGGAAACAGACAGGCAACTACTGTACTAGGCCTAACAACATTTCTCGTAGAGCCAGAGAAAAACAAAAGGTGAGGGAGAGGGGTGCAGAAAGGGAGGGGAGGAACAAAACAAGCGACTATCGTACTAGGCCTAACAACATTTTATATAGTGTTGGTAGTGGGATCATGATTGTAAGTGGAAAACCAAATGCCCAGAAAAAAAACACAGCTGCACAAAGACAGCAATGTCGCACAAGATCCTCCATGCACTCCGAATGGTGCGGTCACACAGGGACTCTGCAAATAAAGGGCCCCCATAGGGCTCAATGGGAATGGGGATGGAGCTACTAATGGGCCTGTAAATGATGGCGCCCACTAAAGGACCTCGGAATGCGGCTGTAAGGGATTCACGGCACCAGCATCCTTACCGTTGCCATTAACCCCTTACCACCGTACTCGTAATGACCCCCATTGTGTGAGCTAGCTGCACCCTTCATTTGTGCGCGCCTGCACCCCAGTGAGGAAGTGCGGAGCATCTTGCATAGGGCACTGCTAGACTTGGGGCCGGCACTGCAGAAGGGCCACCGTTTGGAGAGAGGACAGCCATTGACGGATAGCCCGTTTATCTAAATCATATCAAGGAAATTGGAGAGATGTAGTTTTCCCCCCTACCCACTCACCCGATTGCAGCAGTGGCACATTCTGCATCTGCTGCTGCTTGTCCTGGTCCACTGTGGCTGCCATGGAAATGGAAGAAGGGCTCCTTATGGAGCTCTCCCATTCCAGATCCTTGGCGGCCATCTTACTGCAGTATTTTCATTGGTGTCCCGTTCATTGAAAGAAAATACAATGCTCTCAGCCTCTTCAATTACTGGATTGGTAACCTGGGGTGCTAATAACGTTAAGACCCTCATGCCGGATCAGCTGTTATTGGCCTGGGGACCCTCGTTAAACGCCCCTTGCTTCGCTCAGGCATTTAACTCGGCCCCTGGGCCGATAACACCCGATCCGGCTGTCTTAACGCTTAATTTTGAAGCTGCAACATTAATGTCCTATACAGAGCTAAAACATATCTGGCCATTCTGCATTTCTAGGTACAACATGCACTGATGACATGTACAAGAACTCCAAGGAGGATTTAGACATTTGCAAAATCTGTTTTGAGAGCGAAAGAACATTTTAGAGATGCAGTGCAATCAGATTTGAAATACTTTTAAAAGATTAAAAAGGGCTTGTACCAGAATTGTTCCGATCAGAAATCTTTTGGGAATAATTGAATGATCTCTTCCTTTTGAGGAGCCAATACTGGCTAAAGTTCTGATGATGCGTCATTTATAATATAATCCAGCCAAATCCACTACATACGAGAGAAAACAATCGGCATGGAGGGTTCAGTACAGTGGTCTGCATGGATGTGTAAAAAGTGGTAGCATGAGGGACTAGCAAGTGATGGAAGCAGCATACCAAAGGGAAGAAGGAGAGCACGGACAGAAAGGCAACATCTCGAGGCATGCCACGATACAACAGGAGGGAAAGCGCTCAAGGGAAACACACACAGCCCATGGCACAGTTTACACCCCTGGACTACATCCTGTTGCCACGGTCATGGAGGCAAACTACTTTATTGTGACCCTGGTGCTCAAATACCCTGTAGATTATTGTAGATCCCAAAAAGCAGACCCATTCAGCCAATAATATGGAGGCACGTTTTGTTGTTCAAATTTTGCACTTGAAATTAAAAATATTCCTCTCACCAGCTACCACAACAAGGGTTTACTTGAAGAGTAGCAATACTTACCTGCTCCATTGAGAGACAGCATGGCACAAATTGCACTGAGTTGCACACATCCACCAAGAACTCTTAGGTGAACTGACCACAAATACAGAGTTTTGATGAACTTTAAATGAACAGCAGGTCCGGCTGAAAGCGCATTACCTTGCAACTCATGGAACTGCATATCAGACATGCGAAAAGGCCCTGAGGACGGGGGGAGGGGTGGGAAGACTGCAGATATATGATTAAACCACCTGGCAGACATTGCACAGGTTGAGGTTGACCATGGGACCTCCCACTGCTGCAGTCAACGCTGGGCTGCATAGGACATACATAGCCCAGCCAGAATAATACAAGGGCCTCACCCATGCGAGTGACACCTGCTGGGAGGCACGTTGCATGCACAGTCCAGCCAAAGTAGAGACTTTGCCCCCCCCCCAACACACACACACTGCTTTTGTCTGCCTGAGATCCACCCATCACCAAAAGAGGCCATCAAGCAGCAGCAAGGCTCTTGAGACAGCAGTGGCCAGGCTGCCTCCAAAATGAGGCCTTTTAGAAATCGTTTTTTTTTTACAGTGCACGGTATAGACTTTGTATAGATTTCTAAGGGCTTTTTATATTTTTAATAACGTTTTATATTTTAATACATCTTATATTTTTAAGGTTTTTAGTTTATATTGTAAATAGTGACTTTGTCAATTCCCTGTTTTATATAAAAATCATAAAAACCCTGCTGGAGTACCATAAAGAAAGTCTACGTGAATATAAAAAAACCGTACTCCAGCATATCCATTGTATGCCTTTCCTTTTGTGTTCAAAGGTATTCTAAACCAGTGTTTTTCTCCTTAGGCGTTTTGGGAAAACCCATTCTGCCCTAACCTTTGCTTTTCCATCACTTTTCTACTGACCAACAAGGGTCTCCAAGGCGATCTAGAACCCAGGTAAGCGGGTTTGGAGTACGGCAAGAGGCGGGTCATGTGATAAGTTAAGTGACACAGTTATATGGTTGTGCCCGCCTACACCCGCCTTCCAATAAGTGGTAGGATCCCCCCACTACACATAACACATGCCTAAATAAAACTGTAGCCTTGCCATACAAATAGAACGAGCATTGGCAGGGTGTGCATTGACTTCAGAACAGGTAGCAAAGGAGGAAAGTCTGAGACAGTCTGCAGGTAAGTGTTTTAAAATAGAAGAAAACATGGCAAGCTGGTGCGGTTCTGGAGTTTGCCGGTAAGAAGCTCTCAAAATGTTAGGGAGTTACCCCTGTACCAAAACAAACAGCACAAAACACTGCCAAGCAATCTGTCTGACTGTCTGCATAGAGCCATGTGTGAATACAGGAGATCATGTAAACAATGTCAGCTTTTCCTGATGCATATGTTGTCTCCATCAAGGCATGTCCTGCACGGGGCTGTTCTAGGGGCAGGGGAAGCAGGTTTTAAACCTGTTAAATCTTCCACGTGGCTTAGTAGAGAGACTTTTTGCACTCTGACAATTATTAACAGCAGGAATACAAGGATTGGGGCACAGGGCAGCAGCCTGCCCTACCGTCACCCACCACCCAACCTCCCCACCATGATGCAGCCAAAAGATTACCTGGCCAGATCAGAGTTTGAGAAGGTTTGCACCCCCCTACCCTCAAAATTTAGCATTTGTGAAATTAAACAATCTGTAAAAAACAGTCACACACCCATGGACCGCGTGATAATTACTACACAGGGGAAGTGGCATGCCAGGGTGAGGGTTAAAAGGTGCTTTCTTTTTTTTGCTTGCTTAATCAAAAGGACTACAGCCTGACTGTAGTAGGAGGAGCTTGTGGGGGCGGGAGTGGATCTCAGAGGTAAATGGCCACATATATGATGAAGGGAGGAATTGCAATTCCTTTATCGTCTTGTGACTGGGCTCTTTTTCCTGGGTGTTTGATGTTTTAGGGCAATCAAATAAATGAGTGACTTCATGTCATCTGGGCACCACTTGGGTATCTTTTGAACATCATTTTCTGGTCTGTTATATGTAGTTGGAGAAAACACTTTAGTTCCCAGAATGCATTAATTTTTACACAAATGCAATCAGGCAGAGTCACCTGCCCATCCGATGTGGCTTGCTGGAAGGCATAACAAATGTTGGAGTAAATAGTGAAAAAGCAATATTGCTCCCCCTTCCGTTTGGTGCTGCTCTGTATGTTTTCGACAAAGGGGCAATTAGGTGGACAAATGAGAGGGTAATGGGTTTAGAGCAGAAGACGATTTGAAGGCTGACTGGATTGGGCCAAAGGAACACATTACTTATCTGCAACTCCTGTTCTCCAGCATGGGTCTCTCATGGATTCACATGCTCATGAATATTCCCTGTCATCAGGCTGGGAATCCTCATTAAATGAAAAAACAGTTTTGCTTTAGCCTGAAAACTGTATTATACTCTATAACCAATCACTCTCCTTTGAGTCATAGTGCCCCCATCCAATGACAGTCGTCTCCCTAAGCATCACCCCCGATGGCCATCTTCAGATTTGGTAGAGCTCTCAAAGTGTCAGTATGAATGAAGAAGAGCCACAGAGGGGAAGGGAAGTTTTCATGTGAATCCATGCCAGACCCATGCTGGAGAACAGGAGTTACAAGTAAGTAACTTGTTCCTTTTCCAGCGTGGGGTCTGGCAAGGATTCACCTGCTCATGAATAAGATTAGCTAGCAGTACATATACACAACCACAGGAGGTTTGCAAGGCTCAACAGAAGCAATACTTTTACCCCTGGAACAGACTCACCTCAGACAAACAGGTTGAGTAGCACCGCTGAATCCCTGTCGATGCAGTAGAATCTTCTGAAGGTGTGGGTGGACGGTGTGGGTGGACGTCCACGTACCAGCCCTGCAGATGTCAAGCAGGGGAACCCAAGAGAGAAATGCTGTTGCCGCTGCGATGGCTCTGGTGGAGTGAGCTCTCAGCCGGCCTGGAAGTGGTCTGTTAGCCAAACCAAGACAGTGCATGATTCAGCCGCAGAGCATCCGGGATATGGAAGCCTTAGACAGGGCCCTCCCATGATTCACAGGTCCAAAATTCACAGAGTTGAGATGTCTTACGAAAGTCCATTGTGCATGCCACATAAACCTTCCAGGCACGAGCAGCGTCCCGCGAATGCAATGTCCTTTCTGTCGGTGTAGAAGGATTCGGGAAGAAGACTGGCAGGACCAAAGGCTTGTTGAGATGGAATTCTGAAGGAATCTTCAGCATAAATGTTGGGTGGGTGTTAGGCAGAAACCTGTGCAGTTCCCTTAGGGAACACTGCAAAAAGTTTAAGACCACAGGAGTAAGCAGTAAACCCAATTGGTAGCAGTCTGCACCACCAAGACTTACCTGGAAGCTGTGGCTGAGCAGTCAGACTTCTCTCAAGAAGAGTTATGCACACAATAGGGCTAAAAATACAGTAGAACAAGCAAACACTGACCAGAGCTTTGGTATAGAAGTATATAATTATTTATTTAAAAACACACTTATGAAAATACACTGGCACTAATATATTAAGCAAGTTCAAACACAGTCACTATAAGTATATACACCTCCCTAGTTAATTATTCGACATGTCTAGGTTGAGACACCACTTATTAGCAAAACGCAGGTGAGCGCGTAACCTTAGATGGCACTCCAATAATTTGTTAAAAAGGGAGCGAAAAGGCAGAGTATGGAAATAACACAGTACCAACACTTTTAAGAAACCACAGCAAGTCAAGAAAGGCAGGGTCCACTGAAGAGCCAAAAGTTCATAGGCCAGGCCCACTCTTGGAGAGAGCAAGGAAGAATGTGCCTAAGATCACACAGTGGAAATGCACTCAAAGTCTTTGCAGAAAATGTCAAAAAGAGGTTAGAGTAGTTCAGAAAGACAAAGTTAGCAGGTCTGAGGTCAACCCAGTTAGAATGTCAAGGATTTACGGGACACCTTGGACATTCCGTTGCAAGGGAGACCAGGCGGGACACAGTACCTGAAATGGTGAGAAAGCTCCAGCGGTGGCAGTTGTTCCTGGCAGCGGGTGCAAGTCATGGCTTCGACCAGAGGAAGAGATGATCTCGACGAGGAAGAAAGCTGGAGGTTGTTGGACTGCCAGGGAAGAAACCAGCCGCGGAGTTCCCGATTAAAAGGTACGACCCTTTTATTTGCGGTTAGTGATGAAGCGTGGCTATCCGGCCGCCGGGGTGCTTGGCACGGGCGATTCGACCATGAGACGATCCAGGAAGGCGAAAAAGGCAAACTGGTTGGTCCCACCAGCTCAAAGGGAAGAAGACTCCCCTGGAAGAAGATCTCCTCTGTCGTCGGGGAAGTGGTGAGTTCGTACAGCAGGGCTCCACCGGTGGTGTCGTCGTTGTAGATGGCTCAGTTTATCCTCTCTTCGGATTCTTTAGGTCCTGTGACGACTTCTGAAGTTCCAGTCCCCAAAGCCCTGCTTTTATGCCAAAAAAAACCCATTCAACAGCCTAGTTGTCACTCAAACATGCTAAGTGGTGAGCCGGGCGGCTCACCACTGGGCCAATCACACAAGAGTGCGACTTGAGTTGCCAAGGCTGCCAAATCCCCCTCCCACACATCCTGTAGACCCCAGACAGAGTGGCACCATTTGGGGGGCTTCTGTGCAGAATCCCGCCAAAAAGTGGAACAAAGGGCTCGACTTGGGTTAGAGTTTCAGAGGTGAACACAAACGCCATTTTAAAACTGAGTCCTGGCAAAAAGACCCAACGGGGGAATAAATATTAAATAAATAACCAGGCGGTATCTTTAACATTGCACCAAAAAGTGGTGCGTTTAAAATCAATGGGAAAGTCCCATAAGAAATATTCCGGCGGAATATTTTGCGTGGTATCCAATGCCACCAGCCAGAAACTCGACAAGGGGGGACTGGACAGTTCCCCCTTGGAAAACAGACCCAGGGGCAATCGAATTACCCCTACCAGTACTTCCACAATATGATGGTTTGAACTGACTCTGTTCACAATTTGAGACTAGTAAAGCCAATGGTGACTTTACATGCCCTGGGAGACAGTAGTCAGTCCCAGGGTATGGAGTCTATGTTTGGGGGTCACTATGACACCCCTGTGTTACTGCACTGAGGGTGCTGTGTAACACACATACCAAAAACACATGAAGCCCTATTGAGTAAAAGACCCCATAGCCCATAAAACACCTTCACAGTCAAAGGACATTCTCAAATCATGCCTAAGAGTGGGAAAAAAAGAGTCTCACTCTTAGCAGGAGAAAAAAATAAACCCCAAAAATCCAGCAAAGCTGCAGGGGGACTCACTAGGTTTGGGAAATTAGCCTTAACAGAGAATTCTCCCTAACACTGGGTCCAGAGCACCACCCACGTAGCATGGAAAGATGAGTATGGATGCTTGCAAGAGAGTGCCTAGATCTCCCCGACCCACCTGGCCAAGGTGATGGGTACCAAAAAAGCTGTCTTCAACGAGATAAACTTCAAATGGGCCTGATGCATTGGTTCAAAAGGGGCGGCCAAGAGCTTAGTCAAAACAATGCTGAGCTCCCAAGCCTGAGCAGGAGCCTTCAATGGTGGAAAAGTCCTGAGGAACTCCTTGATGAGCTTGTGCGACCACAGAGATTGTTTACCAGGCGTCCTGTTGTAACGAGATATGGTAGCCAGATGCACCTTGATCAAGGCACGAGTCAAGCCAGCTTTGGCCAGGGAAAGCAGGTATGGAAGGAGCTGTGACTCGCAACAATGTAATCTTCTGAGTCCGGCACCACACCGTGAAGCGCTTCCACTTGTGACCGTTGACAGCATAGAGGATGCCCTGGCCAGAACCTTCTTGTATTCCAGTGGGAGAGCGTAATGTCCAAACTCTAGTGTTCCAGGAGTCAGGCTGTGAGGCTCAGTATTGTGTCATCTTCTCTGGCGAGAATGTCAGGAAGTGGAGGTAGCAGGATGGACGGAACCACCGATAGATGGAGCTGGTCCGGGTACCAGATCTGCCGGGGCCACACCGGAGCGATGAGTATCATCCTGCAATGACAATGTCCGAGTGTGTTGATCATACTTAGCAGGAGCAGAATTGGAGGGAAGGCATATAGGGAGAGCCCCCCCCCCAACCCTCATGGAAACAAGAAGTCATCCCCCAGGCTCCCCAGCTGAGGGAAACTGCTGGCGAACCTCTGCCACTTGGAGTTGGCCGCTGTCGCAAAGAGGTCGATTTGGGACCGACCCCACTTGCTGAAAAGATGAGATATTTGCATTTGCTGAAGCTCCATTCATGATAGGACTGCAGCTCCCTGCTGATCGAGACCAATGGTGTTCTTGATGCCTGCCAGGTGAAAGGGTACGAGGAACATTCCCTGAAGGATGGCCCAGCACCACAGGACCTGGGCCACCCAGGAAAGCCCATCCCGCCCTGCTTCTGGATGTAGAACATGGTGGTGGTGTTGTCTGTGACGATGCGCACCGCCTTCTCCTTCAGCTGAGGGAACGACTTGAGGGCCCAGAAGACTGCCTGGAGTTCCAGGACATTGATGTGGAGGTTCTTTTCTACTGGGAGCCAGAGGCCCCTCACATGGGATTGTCCGGTGTGGGCCCCCCCACCTTTCCAGGGAGGCGACTGTGGTATCTGGAAAGGAGACCCTTTTGTGAGATGTGGGCGTGCCCCCTACATCAAAGAGCTTGTCGGAACTCCTAGTTGAGAATGACATTGTCAGTGCAAGTACCCGTGATCTGCAGCCACTTTGCATCCAGAAACTCCTCAAGAGGCCTCATCTGAAGTCTGTACAGCGGGAGGAGGTAGATACAGGAGGACATCATGCCCAACAATGACTTGATGGCTCGCACTGTTGACTTCTGTGCTGACCACAGGTGCTGCACTTTCCACAGCATCGCTGTTACCATCTACTCAGAGGGGGTCGCCAAGCATGCGACCGATTTGAGGCGAGCGCCCAGGAACAGAGCATTCTGCAATGACTCCACGCAGGACTTCGGATAGTTGATGGAGAATCCGAAATCCGTCAGAAGGCAAATGGTTTCTGTGGTGTGCTGGATTGCCAGCACGTGGAAGCGGGAGCAGATCAGCCAGTCGTCTAGATAAGGGTAGACATGGATCCCCTTGAGACACAGATGCACTGCCACCATAGCCAAACATTTTCGTGAACACTCTCTGCACCAACTTCAAGCCGCAGGGCAAGGCCTTGAACTGATAGTGCCATCCATGGGCCACGAACCGTAGGAATTTACGATGCTTCACGTGAATGAGGACATGAAAGTAGGTGTCCTCCAGATCCAAGGTTGCCGGGAAATCCCCTTCCTCCTGCTGGCTGAGCACGTGCTGCAACATGACCATCCTGAAGCTCTGGGATTTCAAGTACCTGTTGAGGCGCCTTAAGTCTAGGATTGGTCGCCACCCTCCTAACTTCTTCCGTACCAGAAAGTATCTGGAGTACACTCCAGAGCCCCGGAGGTGCTGGGGGGATGTGCTCTATCGCCCATTTTCTAAACATGGCCTGAACCTCCTGCAGCAGCTGAGCCATGTGTAGCTGATGTGCTACAGGGGGAATGCTTTGGCTTCTGCACCCTGGCCTGTGGGCGACGACGATGCTGCCCTCCACTTCCGAAGGCTTGCGAGTGCCCTCTGTAGGCCTCCTGGATTGTAGAGCAGGAGGGCTGGCGATAGGTTGCAGAGCATCCTTTGGAGGATCTGCCCAATTTCCCTTTTGAGGAACGAAAGGACAATGATCTTCTCTGCCTCACTGAGTCCTGGGACAGTGCAGTCTCTGCATTGGTCTTTATCGTTTGGAGCGTCTCGTCCACCACCGTCGACTGCACGTCCGCCCTGAAGTCTGTAACCTTCAGCCAACCTTTTTGTTGCAGGGCTACTCCGTTGCCCATCTGGCAGAAGCCAGAGTCTGCAATATCCTCTGCCTCCACTGTGATGGCATGGTCCGAGGCCACCTTGCCCTCTTGGAATCGGGTCAGGGCATCAGCCTTCTTGTCCTCTGGCAGGAAGTCCAGGATCATCCCATGCTTGTACTAGAGTTCCCGATCATACCGGGAAAGGGTGGCCAGTGCGTTGGCGGCTTGGATGGTGGAAGCCATGGTCTAAATTATGTACTTCCCCGCCGCAACAAGCTTATTCCCTTCCTGGTCCAGAGGCACTATGGACCAGGAAGATGGTTCATCAAGTGTTTCCTGGCGGCGACAGACACCACCACAGTGTCTGGATAAGACTGTGACCTCAGGCACCTGTGGGCCGAGTCTGGCACCCTATATTTCTTCTCCAGTCTCTCTCTTTTGGGAGAGGCAGTATTCAGTGTCTTCAACAGCTCCAATCCTTCCACCCAAACATTGTTCAGCAGTGGAATTGACATGACCGTCTTCCGTGAAGACTCCCGGCACTGTAAGAGGAACCACTCCATCTACTTTTTTTCTGAGACCAAGTTGAACAGGGAAGAGGCTCTTGACAGCATGCAATAAAAGGAGCCCACCTTGTCCGGGGGGAGGGGGGAGAAGCCCTGCAGGCTCATCCGTTCCCCACCAGTTCACCATCAGCTGGCACATAATCGTTGTATTCGTCCACATGGGTTGATGCCGTGTCCATGCCTGTCTCAGTATGTGTAGGGACCGCCCTCACTAGGGTGAACAGTCTCTGGGGTGGTGCTTGAGGTGGCATTGCAGGCCGGTGATTCGGCCCGAGGGTTGGCAGGGATTGATGAGCACCTTGAACTTGTTGGACTCGTTCTAGGAGGACTCTTCACTAGAAGCCTCGGAGGGCTAGTGACCGGCCCATAAACCAGAGCAATTGGTAACCTCTGCTGTATCTCCAACACCAGGAGTGAAGGGTCAGCAAAATGTCCAAAGACACATCCCTTGGAGCTGGCTGAGGCGTCACTGGGATCGCACGTGCCACTCCGGGCTGAAATATGGACCAAAAGGCAGATCCTCCTGGGATATGGGGCTGAGGCCCCCCTCATGATCCGAATAGTAATTTTCGGGCAGGTGCTCGTCGTCTGAGCTGGTGTATATACGTGGGGATCTCATCGGAGACCCTTGCAGCCTTGCCTGGGACACTGTCCCCACCCTAGGGAGAAAAAGCATAGAGGGCAGCAGCTCCCTCAATCTCCATGAATCTTTAGAGAAGGAGGCGATGATGGGAGCCTGTTCACGCACAGGAGTCATAGCCACAGCCGTCTGCGGGCTTGGAGGTGAAGGCACTCGTGGAGGTAAAGACACTTGTGGCGTAGCCGTTGTCTTCACCGTTGTCTTCACCGTGGACAATGGATGACGAAGTGGTCATCGGCGAAGACGAGGCCTTGGCAGACGGAGCCGTTGTTGACAGGGTTTTGGGCATCTCCTTCACACCCTTGTCCTTAGAAGAGCAACAGTGCTTTTGAAGGGGTCAGGGACTTCCTTGCAGAAGGAGCCACCCGTCGCCCCTCCTGGCAGGCTCACCATGTACAGAGATGGAGACGGGGAACGGGTCCTTCCTGAACTGGGTCCTACAGCCGCAGAGGTATATTGGCATCCTCAAAGGATCTTGAACTCCTTTCAGAGGGAGCACGTTAGTGGGATCTTGCCGTCCTTGGTGAGGCATGGCTGTGCTCGACGGACGCTTCAGAGGCCTTCCCCAACTTGAGCCACACTGCTAACCTGCGGTAACAGTCCTTCCTGGTCCTCGACGGAAAACCGCAGCAGATCTCACATCCCTCAACATCATGGTCCGGATGTAGGCAATATAGGCAACTGACGTGCAGATCCTCAACGTAGATGTTTTGTAGTCGAAACTTGGTGCAGAGCTTGAAGAGACTCCTCTTCTCCTCCGGCATCGTCGAGGTGCGAACTGGGCCTATGAAAAACTTTGCAGAGAAGGTTTGCGATGGAAGGTGATCTTCGCTGACAATGGATCCCTGCTGTCAAGCGACGGTTGAAGATGGAACAATGGTCAAAAATGATTCATTTTATTGAAAAACTCGAAATATCAAAAGAGGCCTCAAAGAGCAATGTGAGAGGACTCCGAACACTGAAACTTGCAGTAAAATCTGAAGATGTCCACCGGGGGTGAAGCTTAGGGAGACGACTGTCATTGGATGGGGGCAGTATGACCTGACCTAAAGGACAGTGATTGGTTATAGAGTCAAATATTTAAGCACTTTGGCATAAAGCTCCATAGAAGTAAAAAAAATGTTTAAAAACCTGCGTTGCACTACTGCTCCATCATTAAATCATTGCAGTGTTAATAACGTTTTATTGACTTGTATTTAAAATCAATAAGTAGGCAGCAGCGTGTACAGCAAGATTCAGAATAGCAATTCCTTTATTCATTATCCCATGGTAAATTGGTACAATACAATCAACTGATGAGCAACAGAATACCATGACAGAACAGAAAGAAATCGAGAAAAAGAGACCTAAAGCACAAACAAAATAATTGTATGACCCACCAAACAGAACGTTATAAATGTAAAGCAAAAAGTGTGATTTGCAAGATATCGGGCCAACCCCATTAAGCATACACAATAGTGTAGATTGGGTCAATTCCTGCAGCCCAGGTAACGCACAAAATTAAGATCACCACCAGATGGAGAAAAGTTCAAGATGGAGTAGCAGCAGAGGAGTAATGTGGGGGCTCAGGGGTGGGGCGACCAGATTTTTTTAAAAAAAGGGACAGGGCAACTAGCATGAAAGTAGGACTAACTCTGGAAAATGGTTGTCAAGGCACTACACTTCAGTAGCGTTTGTAGAAGAAGGGGGTTTAAGTGTTACTGTTCAAATAAACACATATAATTAATTTATCACAAACTGACACTGTCTTAAATTGTAAAATGCAGCATTTCTTCTGTGTGAGATTGTGCATTCATGCCTGTCAGCTAGGAAGACCGACTACCAAAAACCGAAACCGTGACCACTGCAGTTTCCATAATCTTGAGAAAGGGGGACAGAGCAGCAAAACCCGGGACAGTCCCGGAAAAACTGGGACGTCTGGTCGCCCTACTGAGGGGGAATACGGGAGTTGGGCTTTTTCCGGTGTTTCGCACCAGGTACAACATAGTCAAGAAACTGCCCTCGTCTTGCACTTCAGCAAGCGGTTCAGAAGTCGTATCCAGGCTACTGATCAACACAGCTGCTCCTTCACCACTAAGCTTATCCCCCAACAACCACCATTGCCCATAAAGGCACGGGTGCCAACATTATCCATTCCACACTAGTCCAGTCCTGGATGCATCTTTACTAGTCCAGTCCTGGATGCATCTTTACATTCTGTACATTATCCATTCCACACCAGTCCAGTCCTGGATGCAGCTTTACATTCTGTACATTATCCGTTCCACACCAGTCCAGTCCTGGATGCATCTTTACATTCTGTACATTATCCGTTCCACACCAGTCCAGTGCTGGATGCATCTTTACATTCTGTACATTATCCGTTCCACACCAGTCCAGTCCTGGATGCATCTTTACATTCTGTACATTATCCATTCCACACCAGTCCAGTCCTGGATGCATCTTTACATTCTGTACATTATCCATTCCACACCAGTCCAGTCCTGGATGCATCTTTACATTCTGTACATTATCCATTCCACACCAGTCCAGTGCTGGATGCATCTTTACATTCTGTACATTATCCATTCCACACTAGTCCAGTCCTGGATGCATCTTTGCATTCTGTTGACTTTTAGTGCTGGATTTATAATGGGAAATACAGGACTACAAGTCCCAGAATGCAAAGATAAACCCAGGACTGGTCTAGCATCTCCCAAATTGAACGGATAATGTTGGCATTTATGTTAAGTAGCTGCCATGATTCAGTGTAAACTTCTGACACGAAAGGATAAGGGGTCACAAAGCTACTGTGCAGTACCTAAACGAATACTTTTCTCGTATACCCCCAAACCGAGGTACAATCCGTAGGATTCCCACAGAAGCCCATTGTCCCAAAACGTCCCTCGCAGGCAAAAGGAGGCACGTGTACCGTGTTATGGGCCGAGGTCTGGCATCAAAAGAGCGCGGTTCCTCTGGAGAAGGAGTCCCGGTCGCACACTTCCGAGGAGGAAATTGATGTGATTAATTGCGCGTTCATCCGACTCCCTTGGCTCGCATTCGTCTGCATTGGAACGCTTCATACATTTGTAAAACAACACAATGGGACGCTGTGAGCAAGCTCTGAAGGAGAGGAGATTAGCCGTGTCATCACTTGACTGCGTTGCCGGCGGCAGCTTGCCATACAATGCATTTACCGCTTTTAAGTAGTGGCAATAGCATAACTTCGCCCACTCCCGCGCACCCTTGCATAAGGCCTTCGTCTCCAAACAGCCACTTCTCAAAGAAACGGGCAATAATCATGGAGAAACAGGAAGGACAGGAGCTCACGATTCCCGAGTAACAGGAACGATTTACCTCTGTCACTCGAGCCAATCGCCAAGACTGCGGCCCATCAGAAGCCGGGCGCTTCGGGCTGTTGACATCTCTCAGCCGTTGTGAAGACTGTGTTGTATCTGAAGTGTAGTGCATGTTGGTGGGGAGTGCACGCGCGTTTCCTGTGTACTGGAATGTTCGTGTGTGAGGCTGATGACGTGCGTGTGCTCTGTGAGTTGACAGTTGGAGCTGATCTAATGCCTGCCCGGTTGGGTGCTGCCAGTGTCTCTCCAACGATACCAACTTACATTAAGAGACACTAAACTTATCAGAAGTACCACGTTGTGTCATTACATGCTTGCTGTCTTACTTTATTACACTGGGGACGAGTATTCGTGCTGCTGCGGAGGGGGCAGCGGAGCGGAAGAGGACACTGCCCTCCAGCATAACAATTCCACCCGGTGGGGGGTTTGGCCCTGTCCTTCTGTTTACGAGTGTTCGCCGTCCGGCTGTCTGCAGCGGGGCCCACCAGAGTTGCGGAGCCCCTGGGTCCAATGCTGAGGGTCCAGTGCCGAGGTTCCAACCTTTGGGCTGAAGAGCACCCTGTAGCTCTAGCGGGGGCCACCAGAGTTGCGGAGCCCCTGGGTCCAGTGCCGAGGTTCCAACCTTTGAGCTGAGGAGCACCCTGTAGCTGTAGCGGGGGCCACCGGAGTTGCAGAGCCCCTGGGTCCAGTGCAGAGGTCCCAACCTTTGGGCTGAGGAGCGCCTTGTAGCTGTAGCGGGGGCCACCGGAGTTGCGGAGCCCCTGGGTCCAGTGCTGAGGGTCCAGTGTTTGGACTGAGGAGCACCTTGTAGCTGTAGCAGGGGCCACCGGAGTTGCAGAGCCCCTGGGTCCAGTGATGAGCGTCCGACACTCGGTCCGGTGCCAGAGCACAGTTTTTCGGGTCGAGGAGTGTGGTTCTGAGCGGGGCAGCGGGAGCTCCCCGGGTCCAGTCCTTGAACAGGATACGGTCTTTCGATATGGCCGCGGTGTCTACAGAGGAACACGACCTGCGCGGTGCCAGTTGTGTCTCTGGTTCTGGGGCCTGTTCACTAGGCCTGGAGCCTGACTGTCTTAGGGAGAATGGCCATGGCGCGTGCGCGCCCGTGGAGCGCAGCGCACGCCCTGCTGTGGAACGCAGGGTTGGTGCGTTCGTAGTGCCCAGCGATTTGACTATCGAGTCTGTGAGAGGTACAGATGGCTCGCGGTCGAGCATGGAATCCTTGGGCACCGTTGGCTTCGTTCAGGTAGAGGCTGTTGGGGTCTGCGTGACAGGCCGCGGAGTGACTTCCACCAAGAGGAAGCACGGAGATGGACATACCTCGGTATTTCGGGCAAAAAAGCAGTGTTTACATCGGTGCTCTGTGTGTGAACAGGAAGGGTGCTTGCACATATCCTTTTGTTCCGCGTGCCGGGATCGTCTACGAGCCCTTAAGGAATTTGATCAAGAGATATATACGATTTTTACATGAAGTTAAATGATCTTGCAATATCTGATGTGTAACTTTATGTTGTCGTCGCAGGCCAGCATGTAAGTGCGTGGTTGTTCATGTTGTGGCCTTTTTCCTGTTGTAAATATTTGGGCCTTGGTAGTGTGAGTGATGTATGAATGTTTATGTCGTGGCACATGGTCTGATATTTGTCTGTTTATCCTAAGAGTAGGTGAGGTTATTTACTAGTTACTTCATGTTTTCTTTCAGGTGCGGTGGAGATCCATTGTTCTTCTAATTTTCTCTCTATTCTTGGGAAATGGCCGGACTCGAGGGAGGTGGACTCGGGATGGGGTTTCTTATTATTTATTTTTTTAAGGATATTTATAATGCGTAAGTGTTTTGCCATGCCCTTGGGACATTGGGCTGGACTTGAGGGTGGTGTGCCGACGGGCTCATGGGAGGTGTGTCCAAGGAGATTTAATTGCTTCTTTATCTTCCATGTTATAAGTTCACTTTTACAGTGGGTATATGCTTGTGCTGATTACGCGAGTTGATGTGCCTGCATGTGCATTGTCCAATTGTAGGACGTGCGCAGCGATCTGAGTGCCTCTATGTGTCAGGCGGTTACGTCTAGTTCTGAGTGCCGGGCGGGCTTAGAATACGTCGGTACAGTTATGGATGCTGTGTTTTGATGTTCTGGGCTTGGAGTTCTGAATGCGGGGTGGGTTCGGACTATAGTGCAGACTAGGTTGGTGCGGTGGGGTGTTTCCTGCATTTATTGTTCTAGTGTTCTAGTTACTAGTATTATGGGAGTTCCAGTGGTGTTCCCTGTGTTGTTTTGCTGATTTAACCCTAGTTTGAGAAGAGCCGGTACCATTTGTTGGTAATATGGGTGTGATTTTTGTTGCCGCTATAGATGGCCAGGTAGATCTATCGCAGCATTTGGGTTCCTAATAAGCTTTTCTCCTGCTGGTACGGTTACTGCCAGTTCCCACATGTTTTAAGGTGATGTGTTTAGGTTCGTTGGTGGCAGTGCATGTTCATTATGGCTTCATGTCTCGTTTAGTGAAAGGTTATTGGGTGTGGGCGAGTGTGGTGGTTTCATGTTAGAGGTGTGGGTGTGGAAAGTCTGTGGGGTGTTTCCAGTGCGTATGGCTTGTTGGGTGTTTGGTGTTTTTCAGCTCATGAGAGGGTGTTTGGTTCCTTCTTTGGTTTTTGTCTAGTGGTTTCTTTTGCCAACTTTGGTGGATCACGGGGCCTATGTGTTGTGCTTGTTGTGGGTCGTGGATGGCCGGGAGGTTCCATTGGCCAGTTGGTTAGTGCTCTGGTGTGGCAGGCTGGGGGGCCTGGGGGGCAGCCCGGGGCGGGAGGTGTTAAGTGTGCACAGATTGCTTCGAGGTTTTTAGTTTTGCTATTCAGGGTGTGTCAGGTGTGGCAGGCCTGAGCTCCGAGGGACAGCTCAGGGTTTGGCGATAGTGCTTCGTTTTTTTTTGTTTTGTGTCCTCGAGGGTTTTAGTCCCGTGAGGTTTGAGACGTAGGAGCCCGGATGTGTTTTGCAGGTTTCGCTAGTTTTGCTGGATTTCCGTTTTGCTAGTTTTGCTGGATTTCCGGATTGTTGTTGTTGTTGGTTCTTGTGATCCTATTTGTTTGGTTGCAGTAGGCAGGTGGGCTTTGTTGCCACTGCATGTGGTGAGTAGGAATGATGAGAGTTGAGATGTTGTACTATCTGGGTATGTTGATACATGGGAGGGGCGTTTAGGCGCTCTGTTTTTCTAAATGTAGTGTTCCGTTTCCGTGTTCTGTCCTGTGCGTTATTATGAGTGTTGGGGCTGCTTGAGTTTTCTCCGTTGTAGGTTGGGTGCATGGCATGGTGGCCACATGTTGTGTATCTTGAATTGGACTTTTTCTCGTTGGGTCTTTTGTAAGAATCTGTCGGGGGGGAGAAGTATTGTATTTGAAGTGTAGTGCATGTTGGTGGGGAGTGCACACGCGGTTCCTGGGTATTGGAATGTTGGTGTGTGAGGCTGATGGCGTGCGTGTGCTCTGTGAGTTGACAGTTGGAGCTGATCTAATGCCTGCCAGGTGGGGTGCTGGCAGTGTCTCTCCAACGATACCAACTTACATTAAGAGGCAATAAACTTACCAGTAGTACCACGTTGTGACCTGCTTGCTGTCTTACTTTATTACAGACTGCTCTGGTTAATGTGCCGTGGGCCTACATCCCCCAGATCCGTTCTTGGCGTTTGCCCAGACTCCCGATTGGCAGCCTCGGATTCCTATCACAGCGTTCAGTCGTTTCCCAGATAGGTTCATGGTACAGAACACCCCTTTCCCTACCTTATGATACCACACCTTGCCGTACCATGGCCACGACATGGAAAGGAGGTGGCTGCTCATCCCACCCTCCCCCTTTAGCAGAAGTGGACGTAGGAAAAAATGCTTGGCTTACCAGAAATCATCATTACACCTAGAGCTCTACACTGTAAATAAATTGCATACCACGCCCCTGGCCAGCACATCCTAGCACCACTGTTACAAAACCACCCCTGCCCGCCTCCTATGGGAACATGGAGAAGCAGACCTGCTAGCACAGGTTCACATTGCTTCTGGTCTGCACGCATCAACACAACAGCAATTTTCCATCTCCACACTTCTTATAGAGCAACTGGAGACAATGCAAATGGCAGCGGTCCATGGTCTAAACCACAGTAACAAAACTTCTAAAGGCAATCTTTAAAATATTGTTCTTTGAAAACCATTTTTTTAAAAACCTGGCCCTCCCAACTCCCCACCCCACCAATGCGAGATAACCCTACCAGAACCTTGCTAACCAACTAAGAGTGGAAGGGCAATCCTCCGCCCCCGGCAGGAAAGACTTATATGATGCGCCCCCTCTGCTTAGTCAGCAGGGTCAGACTAAGTAGCTGTATAGGATGAGAAAGGAGGAGAGGTTAGGGGGGAGGGTAGTGTTTACTCTCACTTTCTTACTGGGAAAGCAGACTGGTAGAACAGCATAACTGGAATTGTAGGGCTGACTCTAAGAAGTTGGATTGCCCGAGTCCCTTTACAGCACAGGGACGGATAACTTGAAAGAGGGATCAAAGCAAAACAAAAGAAAGGTTCCTTCATCAGGAACCAGCATTCTTGCCAAATCGTAATATTTCATCAAAGTAAAAGGAAAAGAAAACATCAAAGAGGCTCTTTACCTAGAGTGCAATCGAAATGACCTGCCTGGATCTCTCTGTCCCTGAGGAAGTTTGCGAGACAAATTCTTGCAGTTTGCAGCTCTCCTTATGAGCGCCGAACCAACGGAAGAGCCGGAATTTCGTCTGATGCCCACATCAGACGTCTTGGACTGGATTGCCCTTCCACCCTTCGTTGGTCAGCAAGGTGCTGGTCTTCTAAAACCCAGAGGTTCTTGGATTTGCAAGATCTTTTTGATAAAAGTCATAACTATCTGGTCGCAGAGTTCTTGAGTCATCATTGGGTTTCGCTGCAGGCTGCTGTCATGGAATTCTTGGAGGATCTTAAACACATCCTTTTGTCTATATTGTTTTGATTCTATGTGCAGAGAGTAGTGCGCTTTTGTGGTTTTGACAACTTGAGCCCTGTAGAAACATCGCTGTTGAAAGTAGGCCATTTTGTCTCAAGGCAAGTCATTTTTCCTCCAGATTTTCTCCATTTTCTTTTTTCATGCCGTTTCGTTTGGAAGTGAATGATTCAGTTGAGGGAACGCAATCATCAGCACAGAATAGCAAATGGAAGGGGAACTGGATACGGTGAGCAACCATGGGAAGATCTGGTCATATGTGACTGGGGCAACAAGCAGCTGTGCCAGTTTTTTCAAATTCAATCTTTATTAGAATAAATACGCATTACAATGACATAAAATAGGAAGACAGCAGTATGAGAACATTTTGTTTTTAATGACAATACAAAAAAAAACAGGGAACGGGATGTGAGAAATAAAAGAAGATGAATGGTTAAAGGAGACATTACAATAATCATAACAGAGCTAATTAAAGGACAAAATACCAGGAAATATGGATGGAAGGGAGGGGTAAGGAAAAATAAACATGACAAACACCCAACATGACATTGGAAATAATGGATAGATTATAAATAATAATATATTAAAAAAATAGAACATGTCGTGGGTGCAAATGCCCAGTAAATTGGAAACCCCTAGACCTGTGTTGACACAATGCAAGAGCTATGGAGAATTGTATACGAGAGAGCAGAGTAGGTCTGTTTACAATTTGGATGTGAATAAGAGCGTGGAAACAATGCTTAGCTACAAAAAATACCTGTGTGCACCTCGCACTTTACAGATTATGGATTGTAGTTGCTGTGAGATTAAAGATTGCAGGAGATCCCTAAATAGTAGATTTAAAATAATTTGCCATCAAATCTGAAATTGCAATCATTTCCATTATTTCCCAAATTTCCACCAATAATTCATGCATAACTGGACAACGCGTATAGGTAATAGATGGCCTTCTTCAGCCTTACCAATAAGTAGTTCAAGATGATGTATTTAAGGAATTATTTTGTATTGGGGTCCACCAATTCTGTGTAATTATTGCTACACAGCTGCTAGTCAAAAAGATGCATTATTACTGTTCCTTATGTGAAAACGTGTTTTACACTGGCAATGATGGGATATATTATTGTTGACAAGCCTGCCTCATGATTTTCTTGGGGCGCAGCATGTCAGGAGGACAGCACTGGCAAACACTGTTTAGACAGTCCTCATGACTTTAGACACAAGAAGCATGAAACTGTGCACTCACTCACGTGTTCCCCTACATAAACTATCTTCAGTTCTTTGGCTTTTTTATCCACGTGTTTTGAAGTGTGTGATTTGGGATGCACTATGGTCACCCTTATTTTAAACATTTTCTCGGGGGCTCACAAGCAGCGCTCACTTGTGTGAAGTCGGGGGAAAGCACGTATGCCCCACTTCTTAAACATTCAACAGCCGCGAATACACTAAAAATGTACAGGAAGTTGGTGATCAGATTTCTGAGTGGAGATTGACACATATCCTGATGAGGAGAGAGGCCAAGATATTCCATGTGCAGCTCCAACTCTGTACTACTGGATCACAGATGTGGGGAAAAAACTGTTCAACGCGAAACGCTCCCCTTTCTATCAGTGTACAACAGAATAACGAAGATAACGTAGTTCTATAACACCTACTGCCATGTACCTTCTGCATTGTAGCACTTGTCACAAAGCCAAGTGGAGTTCACAGAGGACACAGTTGTTGTTGCCTATTTTAACAAATGTGGAGCAACTCAAAAGGGGTTAATCCAGAGGCATAGCCAAAGTCCTCTAGATTCAGCACCTTCCCACCCCACTCCAAAACAGCTTCGCGCCTGCACCCAGTGTCACTCAGACTTTCTTGGCACAATTTAGTCCATACGGATGGTGTCCTGGACTCAGTGGGTTTCTGCCTATGGCCCAAGGATGGGAAGTATCCTTAAGGTTGAACAAACACTCTCATTACAGGACCAAAGAAGGTTCCCAGAGGCACTGGCTGGATGGATAGGTGCTGAAGTACAATTCTGGCCTAATGACCCAATCCTGTCACTCAGCCACAGCTTACTCTGCTCCTCATTGCACCACTGCTAATTTGTGTTTGTGGACCTTCTCCCAGTAACCTTCAGCTGTCTGTTCGCTAGCCTCCACGATTTTCTACCACAAGCTTGCTACTTCTCTCACCCATTCTAGACAACGGTTTATTTGTTGTCACATTGACTGTCTGTGGTTGGCCTTGGGTCTCTAGGGAACAACCCATTGTCCACTCCCACTTTTAAATTGTCCTTGTCGCCACCAGCACCCTCCCCCTCCTATGGTGATGCCAACCTGCACATTCCACTCCTCATCCCTCTTCTCCTCCAACCTCGGTTTTCCCCTCTCCTCGATGTTGTTCTTCCAAATATGTCCCGTTCCCTCCTCCACCTCTTTCTGCCTCAACACTGTTTATCTCCTCCTCCCTTTACCCTCAGCTCTCTCTACAAAACCTCCTCCTCATCAACTTCAGTTCTCCATCCTCCTACTCTGGCACCTTCTGCTCTCTCTGCACCTTTGTCTTTCCATGCCTATTAACTCCGCTTCTCCAAACACCCAAACTCCCTAAAGCTCTCTCTGGACAGTTATAGGCCCATGATCTCACCACTTGGCCAGACTATGATCTGTGGCCTACATGTGTGTAACTGAGCTGGGTATTGGCTATGTGGTAAACATTGAGGGAAATTCAATGAGCCACCGCCATTCTGGAGCTTCCACTTACATACATGTGCAGTAAAGCAGTAAATCATGGGCGTGGCACTCACATCTGAGCAGAGCTGCTGATCAGTTTCCACTCTCAAGATGCAGAGCCTGAAAGATAATTACTCTGTTTAAAGTTCTGCTTAGTTTGCTCACACTTGCACTGCTACTCTTCCCTACTTCCAGGGCTGCATAACTGGGTTGCTGTGGTTGTTTTTACTTCAGGCCATATTTAATTAAAGAGCCAATAGTTTCCATGACCTCATCTGTTGGGTCCACATAACTACAGGAAACCATAATTGTACTTCAGGGGCCATGTATGGGCAATGGCCTTCATGTGGCGCTTCCCTGTTTTAGGTCCCTGGCATTGTGGGGGAACAAGGGAATCCAACCAATGCCAACCAAGAGCCAGCATAGTAAGTTATGAGGGATCGTGTGTTGTAGTTCAAAACATCTGGAGAACCACAAGTTGCAGACCCGTCATGTAGATGGAGGTGGGGCTTGTCACCGGGGTCATCCCCACACACACACAACCATTATCAAACACTGGGCAGCGCCGACACAGTGTAAACAAGATTCATCAATTTATTGTTGATGAAATAACCCCACTTGATACACAAACCAAATCGATTTTGGGGGCCTAGAATACTGTGAAGGTATTCTGGTGATTATGCACGTCATTTACCTAAGCTTCCTTCCTGAGTTGAAGAGTCTTTCTGTCATTTTCTACACAACTGAACAAATTAGTTTCCTATGGTCCAGAGAGTTGAATGGCGGAGAAGCATGGGCGACAGTAGTGTTCAACTCTAAGGGCTGGTTGGCGAGGGGACAGATCACTGAAACCAGAGAAGGGATCATTGTAGATGTTGGGCTTTCCTACCTTTTCACTGGAATGGTTTGAATCTCAGGGTAAATGCAGATGTTTTCATAGCAGAACTATTTATGCCAAGAGGCTCCTTTCGCTTAGTCTAGCTTGTTGCGGCACACCGGTGCCACTTGGCTTTACCTCAAATTGCTAGTGGGCAAGTAACATGAAACCAGTTTCTGGAGGTAGTTGGAATTCCTTGCCCCACGAGGCCATGTGCATTGTGCAACATCCTGTCATATATATTCTTTGTTCCGCCTTAAGTTCGTGGACAGATGTTCGAGCAACCCTATGCTCTCAGATTTCTTCAGATACAGGCACATTCCAGCCACCTGATGCTTCATGCTGTCAAGCTGCTGAAAGAGATGAACAAGTTACTCTCTTACCTGGTAACGTTCTTTCGATGGGATGGTCCGATGACGTATTCCATATCTATGACAGGTAATGTCCGCAGCACAGCTGCGGACATTACCTGTCATAGATATGGAATACGTCGTCTGGACCCAATCCCCTCGAAACTTTGTTAGCCTTGGGCTATGATGTTACAGCAGTCAAGAAAAACAAGACCAAGAATAACATTCTAGATGGGCAGATCATCATGGCTAGTTACAGTAACGATACTTCTAGCTATGATCGCTCAGGCTGCATCCCCGTCACCAACCTCACCCACTTTTCCTCAGTCCAAGGTACCATGACATTAACCAAGGTCAGACCGCAATGAGCATGTGATTCAATAAAAAGACAAGACATTCAAATTTTTCCATTTGGGGGCTATAGACGTCCCTATGGTAGTAAATAGGGGAGATGGGGCTCCTAATTTAAGTTGTGCCCACTAATTTGTTCTCTGTCCCCACTGTCAAAAGACCCTTTACAACAATCCTAAAGGAGCTCCACCAAGCGGTCAGCAAAAGCATTTTCAAAGACTCGGGTTGCTACACCTGTCCTTTGTTGTGGCCTGCAGCAGACACCACAGGAATAAGGCATTGTGATGGGGCCCATCTCATGCTAAAAGCTAGCTTCCCACATGCTGTGGCACACCGTTCGCTAACAATTTAATATGAAAAAGCAAGAAACAATTCCACGCAAACATAAGCCACCAATTGATTATCTAGATTCAGGTTTTTTGTGCAATTGTCCCTGCAAATACCCCACCATTTGTGTGCTCCTTGGGAGTATTTCATCCCAGTAAAGGCTCAAAGATGTTCTTGTATTCCCAAACCACTCAATTGAAATTAAATATTTCAATTTTACTAACAGCAGGTGTTAAAAAGGGGAGGAAGAATAGCTCAGGGGCAATGCGTTTGTCTTGGAAGCAAGACAAGGCGGTACAACACAGGTTCGAATTCAGATCCTGCGATTAGAAGGAGAAATTACTTACCATAATGTTTTTTCTATGGATTCTTCTCCCGGGGATTCCTCATCAGAGGGAATATCTATCAGATGAGGAATCTGCGGGAGAACGACAATCCATTGAAACCACTCGCTGGTATTAAGCACGTCATAAATTAACGAAAAATTAAAATAAAATAAACTGCTGTGCGTGCTCTCCTGGTAAACCGACTGGAGCAGATTCTCATGAACTGACAAGAAAAAAAGTGTAGAGGTTGCACTCGTTTTACTTGCGCCACTTTCAGAAATGGATAGATTGCCTCATTCAAAAACAGGGGTCCTGCGCATTTCTTGGGTGCTCTGCGGCTGTGCAAAATAGGTGCTGGGCAGCCCACTTGCATACATTAGTGCCAGATCGTGCTTCCTTCCCACTTAAACAAATGCATGACCTTTGAAAGATACCTTTATACCTCTTCAGATCAGACAGTAACAATGTTAAAGTATCTTTCTTTGACACTATTTGGTCCCACTGATTCGAACATCTGTGGAGCTGTGTATGTGATAGCAGTGAGGGGGAACTCTTGTGTCCGTTTCTTATTTTTTGCTGGAAATATGGAAATAGGTGTACACCCTATTTCTATCAGTTGGGAGTATTTGCCGGCTTGTAGGGAGTAAAAGTTGCTGGGGCGCCGCTTATCTGTATGGCTGATTGCAAGTATTCACCGTCCACATATGGACAAATGAGCTTAGTGAAGCACCGACTGCATGAGTGCAGAGGCAGCAGGTGTGCAAGCTTCACTCCTGCGAAATATGTACAAAGACTGCAGCTTACACCTACACTACTCCTCGCCCCTCTCTCCCGCTCACTGACCCTTCCCTTCTCCCTACTGACTTCATCACCTCTATAGTAATTTCCAGGTTGGGCAATGAGTTTTTTCTCCTATACAATTAAACCAACTGCGGCTAAAGCTTTGCCTCCCAAAGGTGGTCGAGTATTTTTCCTTTCATGGTAGATTTCAGATTCTGAGGCAGGTTAGTGTATTGGGCCCTGCGCCCAGCATCGCCTAGTCAAGATGACCTTTTGCTCGATCAGAAGCCAGTATAGCGATTGCAGAGCAAAAGTAGTGTGGCCAAATCTTTTCGAACCAAGGATATGTGTTGCTACAGGGTTCCTGATTAAGTGCCCATCTGTGTGCAAGCTGCAATCACACTTCAGAATTTTGCCACGGCCGACTTGGCCCTTCATTCTTCAGATGTTGATAAACTGAATAGCTTGAGGATTACCATGTGTCCTACTGATGAAGCTATGGAACAGCGCCCACGCCACACTGCACAGAGGAAGATTGCTGTGTAAGTACAATCACTTAAAGTGTGGCTGTTTACTAGACCACAAAACATAAAAGAAAAAGCGAGTACGGCACAGATTAAAGGCCGGAACAGCTAAAACCTTCAATCGCTAGAAACTGCTGACTGTGACTGACTGTGACTCCAAGGCCCACGAAAACCACTCAAATGAAACCGCACAGCCATCCAACTTTGAAGCATCAGACCAACTATAGTTTAACATAACAGCCATCACACACCTGGAACCCAAGACATATCAAAGAAACGTTCTCACAAACCATTGCAGAATAGAGACGAGACCCATTTGAGTTAGCCCCACTGACAACTTCAGTAAGGCTTCTGGAGCAAACTTTACTGAAACTGCCATCACCCATGTATCCAACTCTCTAACAACCGCTCACCACTGTTACCTCACTTCCATCCACTTATTAATTCACCTCTCTACAGCTTTTCTATAGCCTTATAAACGAAGAGTGGGGAAGGGTCATTATCCCAAGCGATAATGACCCCTCCCAAGGTCTATAAGGCTATTAGCACATAGTTGTAATAGCAATATATGTTTTGGAGTTTCAATGGTTTGTCTTCATAAATTAAGCATTTTAATTGCAAACCTGGTTAATCTGGAAAAGGTTTAACATGAGCGTGCATTAGGTTTAACATAAAAGTAAAGGATTTCTTTTAAAGAAAGTGCAAGCATTGTTCAATTTTTTAGCTTTCTCTTTGGTGTGTTCACTTGAATGATGCAGAGAAATAAATGCCCTCACACAGAAGTTTTTTTTAAAAAAATGTCTTGCCCCTAAATTGCATTGTTACTTTACTATGTGCTTTTGAAGTAAGAAAGCTCAGAACAGTCAATACCAGTAGTTATTGACAGCACTTTTGAGCATTCCGATTGGTTGAGAGGGGGTCAATAACGATATCCATGTGCTACTACTGTTTAACAGCATCCCTCCTCCAACCCTTTATTCCCTTGGGCTCAAGGGCACTGTACTTAATTCTGTGACCTCTCTCTCTAAATATCTCCTTCTCAATTTTCTTGAACTCTACCACCTCGTTCCTCACCTCTCTCCCATTGCAAGCCCTTCCCTCCCCCACTCCCAAAGCTCAGTATTGGGCCCAATACTATTAACTCTATAAACCTCCTTTCTAGGGGCAAATTAATCTCATTTGACTTTCACGAACACCAGATTCCCAGATCTTTTCCCCTAGCCATCCTTCACCACTATAGCATTATTTTGGATCACATCGCGTACTGGACGGCCCTGTGCTGCCTAATGCTCAACTCCAACATGGAAGTGATGCATCCTATGCCTCCAACACCAGACCCACTTCTTCATCTCTACCCCCCAGACCATTTCCTTCTCGCTTAACACTCTGTGGGTTCCTTTCCGACAGTTATCTAAAACTCACTTCATAATGGCAACTGCTGTGTACCCCAGGATAAACTTACCATAAGGGAAATGTCTGCCATTGCATCGCTGATCTTTCAGCTAAAACCCTCATCTCTACCAGCATCCTCAGCAAGATGGGCTACTGCCCAAACACACTCTTTGGTCTCCCCCTTTACTCCTAATCACCTCTAAAGAAAAGACCTCAGTTTCGAGATCCTCCCACATACCCCCATGCAGGGTAGTTATCCACAGTCTCTCTCTCCCTCTCTCTCTCTCTTGCTCCCCCCCACACACGGCTCTCTTTCCTCAACCTCCAAGTCTGCTATCCACCATTCCTGCTCCCAATTTTTGCTCATTAGGACTGCCCCACTGACATCAAAGAAAACCCAACACAGAAAGTGTTCACGACCTGAATCAAAGTCTGCCTCTTAGCTAGCGAAGGGATACCCTGCACAGACCACAAACCGACCCCCGTGAGCCTCTGATCATTCCACCATACTCCTCCATCAGCACTTTAAATGTGTGCAAAACTGCATGCTTAGGCACTCTGCCTTATTGTACACTGAATGTATGTCTGCTCCCGCTCAGTCCACCGTAGTGTTGCCACTTCATCACTTGGTTACGCCAATAATAATTCAGCCACCCTCTTATAAAGGCACGCTATTCAACCCTATTCCGTCCTCTTCCTTTTTACTCAATGGACTCCTTTTTAGGTAATTTCTGTTCCAAATCACATCCTGATTGCTTAATAACTACAAATACAAAATAATAATAAAATGCAACCCAGAACAGCAACACCAGCTCAATTTTACTGATAAAACGGGTTGGACTCTACCACTTCGGTCTGACCATAAAGTTCAATAACAGAACTTCTTAAGTGCCCCAGATGACCTGCCCCTCCCAGAACTAACCAACTTACCTTTCAATCTGCTAGCACTCTTACAATAAACACAAGCCCACACCAGTGTATTCCTGCTAACACTACCCCAACCAGAGGAACCTTGGGAAACTGCTCCGAGCTCATTGCGGGACATGCTGCAGCTTCAGGTCCGTCACATACCAGACGCCACTCTACACCAGTGGCTCTCCCAGTGCCCTCATCTAACAGAACTCGCGTTTCGCCACAGAATAAAAACATCAAGCACCCAAAGGACAAGGCCCCAAACGACCATCAAATGAGCTCCCTTGACCCTCGTATTTTCGGTGAGCTCCCAATGCCTGATCTTTTTACTAACTTACCACAAGGCCATCAAAAAAGGGCAGGGGTGACCTCTACAAGACCACTGTACCACACATTACACTTACATTAGGTAGTGAACACACCTATAATCGCTCATAGACGTGAGAGGTGTCCTCCATGAGGCACTAGAGGAAAATGTGATATTGATAAATGGGTAATATTGGAGACAAGTTCGATGGAAAATGGTTTTGGGTTATTTGTATACCCAAAGTCTGCCTCAGAGCTCTTGAGTTTTAAGGAAAACCGCAGAACTGTTGTGTTGGAGTTGTAATGTGTAAACATGGCTGAGGTGGAATTCGGGGTACTGTAGCTTGAAGGTACCTACTGAAGGGGAACAGTGGGTTGTGATAGCAGACTTCATTTCTTTTGTTATGTATTTTTGGATTTAGTGATTTGAAGCTACAGCAACAAATGAGGACAAAATAGATATGGCATGAAACACACACATTAGAATACACGTGTAAGATCAAAAGGCTTTGGGATGTTTTCCGAGGTCTGTTTAGCAACACTTTAGCATACATTTTATGGTGTATATTAAGTTGACACAGGGTTTATTTTCCTAAACCTATTCCCACCGTGCATAAGGACACAGGTTTAAGAAATACGAAAAGCTTGGTAATTTACATGCACACTTAAACCAGTGTGGCCAGTTGATGCGCATGTGTTTGTGTCCCCTGTACGCACCCAGTGTCATCTCTCGCCCCAATATTTGTTTCTGGAGACACAAATGTTGGGGGACCTTTGTTTACTGTTGAGTACAATTAAGTGTGAATGACACCTCTTACTCTTAGTCATGAGGGAGACCGAAGCCATTGGATCCCTTGACGGGATTAGCATTGAACGTGTTGGCACTGGGGTCTACAATATTGCGACAGTGTTTGCTCTGAGCTAGGGGCGACATTAATCAAGCCGACATAGCTACAGCGGGATTGATACTCTTCTTACACTGGGACCCGGAAGAGAACGCCAGTAAACGGAAGACTTGAGCAAGATGAAACATGAAAAACAAAAAGTATTATTTGGAGTGCGATTTTTAAGGCGGAGAGCAGAATACCAACGCGTGATGCATTCTCAAACCGATGTGAAGCCTTCTCGAGGGCTCACTGCTGAAGGATTCATGGGAAAGCGCGCAACCCCGTTTGACCTCCGTCCTCAGAACGTTGATTAGATCGCGTCTGAGAAAGGAAAAGCTCGCTGTAGTGATTAGCGACCGACCCAAACAACTTCAAGCTGCAGAGAAACATACTTATGGCTGCAGACATTCTGGCGAAAGGGATGGGAAAGCAGCGTTTGATACCAAGCAGCCAAAACCAGGCAGAAGAGAAGAAAACCATTTCAACCAATAGCCTCCTCAAGAAGCTCCTTCCGCGCACCTTTAAAGACGCAGCAATGGCATTCCAAACGGTTGTAGTTTCTACGTCATGCGCCCGGTGTTTGGCTTGAATCCATTGCTACATTTGTTTCTTCTGAAATCGCTTTTCTTTGACTTGGCCATAAAACCTTCAACACAAACAAGAGCGATGACATAAATAGATTTAGATCTAAAGAATGCTGCAGCCCAGACTATGAAGCCATGGTCCACTCTGCCCCTAGACACTCAGTGGAAGGGAATGCGGTGGCATCCACAGCTTTACTGAGGCACTGAAAATAAGATGTCGGGCCCAGTGCCTAGACCACAGTGTTTTTAGGCTGCAATTCAAAGCTCAGTTGGGCTTATATTCGGTCATTGGTAGAATAGCCTTTGCCCTCGTGCTCCCTTGAGCATTGGTTGAAGACACCCCGGAGCTGCACGAAGGCCTCCCAGCCTGACCACCCTTGAACCATAGACACACTCTGATCACTAGAACATTCCACGCAAAAGCCAAGGGCCACTGCATACAGACCTTTGGTTAGACAGCTGCCGTACTAGAGTGTTGTTCCTAAGTTATTAGCCTGCCTGACATGCATTACTTTACAATCTCAACGTCAAAGTACTTCTCACAGTGAAATCGTTAATTCCAACATCCCACCACCACCCACAGGCATATGCACTCTTGGCGAAAAGTCTACACTCCCAATTTCTCTTCACCTGCGTGTCCACTGCATTCACCCTGCAAACAGTCCACTCTGGGCAATGCCAGATAATTCTGTTAAAGGTCTGGCAGGTTAGGATAATGCCTAAAAGACAGTCCCCTATACTTCAAGGGTGTGCTGGAGCACCAACCAGGCCCACTGTGCAACCATACACTAGCTTCTTCGTGAAATTATTTGGAACTATACTTCTGGGTTTAGCTCAATAACAGGAGCAATAGGAGAGAGAGCTCTTTCCCTGGTCAGCAGGATGTCCCAATCTTTCTGCACCGACGCCACAAGCATTCAAATGACCACACACTCAATCATTTCCTTCCAAGCAAGACATTGCAAACATCTATCTAAAATCTCCCCTTTCCACTTCTCTCCACATGTTCCCTTTTCGACTCCTCGGTAGACTAAGGCGAGGAGACCCCAAGCGGGGATGCATATGCCAGACTGTGGACAAGTCTCAGCCTGTAGGACCACCACAGTGGCGACGGGTGCAGTGTAAAAGTGGAGTAACATAACATAGCTCTGTAGAAAATAAGATTATTCATGCTTCATTAACGATGTTTCGCTAGGCAGTACCCATCCGGTACAATGTAGCCTCAATTGGTTCTGCTTCACTATTCAGCAACTAGACAAGAACAAGGAAATTGCCTAGGTTCCGAGAGTTGGCCTGAAATAGGACAAAAGGTCTGTTCTTTCTCATGTGTTGTAACTGTGCGAGATAAGCACCTTCATAAAAGGTATGTGAAGACATTTTTGGCTGGCAGTAAAAAGTAACGCCACAAGGAGGATTGTGGCATCTTAGCTAACAATTACCTTTCACTGATAGGACAAGTGCCCAATAGATTCCTGTGATTAAAGGACTAGCACCCTGCAAGAGTGATAGGGATGAGCAGGGCTTCTAAGCCCTTACTGAGCCCTGTACCACTACTAGAACAGCGGTAATCTCAATGATAAAGGTGAAACGGGCACAGCACGAACAGTAATTCCCATCTTAAGGCAGCGTGGTAAAAGGTCAAGCTGAACTCTTCAGTAAGGTGTGAGCCAGCATGGAGGTGTCCAAAACAAAAGTACGGTAAGTGCCAAAATAAAAGAAATGTCCCATCAAGGTAGTATAAAAAAAAATAAGACTTTAAATGACCTAAAAGGAGAGACAATCTATTAGAAACACTTGCAAACTAACCACAAAGTGAGATGCACACAACGAATGCTGACTCTGGGAGAAAAGGAAACTCTGGTAATTGAATAATATGTGCCTTTAAGTTAACAGACTTGTAAAAAAATTAAGCAAGTTCAAAACTGTGTGCACAGAATGGGGTCTAAAATGTCACTGGGCGGCTAGAACAATGCCGGAGGGGACAGAACCACAAATCTATACTTATCTTCTGTCACTGTTTCCACAGTGTTGAGTCGAGTTTCTGGGTGCTTTTTGATGTGTGAAGTCAGGTTCCAGCTAGTTTGTCTGGATTAGACAACTTGGTGCAGTTCGACAATCGACAACTGCTTCAGGCTTGAAGCGCCTTGGAACAGGCAGGCTATGTTTGAGTCAATATAGCTAGAAGGGTTGAGGGGGCCTTGATGCGAAGAAAGCAGATTTCTAGCTTCTGTGGCAAGCTGGCTCAAGTGGATCCAACAAGACCACGTAGTTCGACAAGTGGCAATGGCTGGTGGCTCGAAGATTGGGACAGGGAGGCAATAATAGGACTGGCGCAGCACAAATGCGATAAACGTGGCGTTAAATACACTAAGTGCCAAAGACGGCATCGTTGGGTTTTTACAGTGGCTCAAAGGAGTTAAGAATGCTCCAAACAGTTTGAAATTGCAGCAAGAACCAAAAGGCAACTTCTTTTGGTCCGGAGGTCCTTTCCAACGTGTAGGTCCTTTCACTGTGTCCAAAAAGGCTGTCAGAAACAATGGGAGGGTTGCCATTACAGCAGCCAGATTCCGGTGTTCCAGCGCCCAGCATCAGTCAGGCTAATATCCAGCAGGTTGCTTGAAATATTCTCCAGCGGGGTCGGAGATAGAATCGGAGCCTGCTGCCATTTTAAGGTCCTTGTCTTCACCCAATGGATGCATCCTTTACCCCACAGAGGTTCCAGTGCAATCTTCAAGTTCTTACGAGATGTTTGCCTCAGTGGATTCCCAAAGATTATGCAATTAACCGAGCAGAGAGTTTCACCCCTTATGCACTTACTTTGCCACAGCGGATTGACCCATGCTAAACTTTCTGTAAGGGAGCCCCCCCATCCTAGCTGTTTTAACAAGGGTTATTCCTTGTGATCTCATATCCCTTGTCTGCAGATGTTATGAGCGGTCTCAAGAAAAAAGTGGGGCTTGGGCATAATCAAGATGGTGGGCCCCTTGTCCAATGTGTAGCCCCCACCCCCCCGATAGACCGTACCAAAGGGACTCCAGCAATTACCCCCCTGGTAGGACTTCCCCCCAGTATGTTGCAGGAATCCCATTAAAGCTCCCAACTACTACCCCGCCGCTTGAGGAGTTTGGTCTTGTTCTCCGGGGAACAGTGGCAAGGCTTACCAGTAGAGAACAAAGGGTTTCCTCGACAAGCTACCATCCGTTGTGGGTGAGGCTCCCAGGGCCAAACGCAAAAAAACTCAAATTGCTTTGCATCTGCAGGTCAACCACTAGCTAAATTAATAGCATCAGATTGGGTGTTGCAATTTTAACTATATGTCCTATGCCACTATATCCAATTCGACATAGCTTTATATTTACATGTAACCAAGTACTGTTACCAGAAAAATGGAGATATATGATTAGAGGTATTTTGAACACGGGTGCCAGCATCTTCAAAGGAAGCCTATGGCTGTTGAAATTAATTTGATTCCAGATGGCAGTTTTCGGAAGGTGTATATTACTCTGTAGCTGCCACATTGCCAATTGACATTTCAGGTGGCATTTTGACCCATTTCCCTTTTAAGAAATAATGAGCATAGCTCACAATTCTCTCAACTCTCAGTCGGGCAGAGACGCTTATCTTTAGTTAGCGGCTAACATTTTCGTCCTGTTTGTCCTTCTTATTCATCAGTCAGTCCTCATGGATGCCCAGGGCTCCTCATGGCCTCCAGTCGCTAGAGGATTAGGAACGGCAGATATTCGCAATGGCCATCTTTAAGAATGCAGACAGCAACCAACGTGTTCAAATGCTTCCTTTTAGTGGTCATACAGGCACATGGCAACAAATATATCTTGTTATTGGCAAAGATGTTGCCACCACAATAGTAATTGGGGGAGACCATAACTTAGTTATTCTCCATTTAGCTGCTTATGGCAGGGGTTTCAACACCTCCCATTATCCCTCAGTAGTCAATGTGCTGGCTAGGGCTGATGGGAGCTGTAGTCCGAAACATCCTTAGAACCAAAGGTTGCAGATCCCTGAATTACGGGTTATATATCAAGCCACCAGGAAGAGACACTGTTCTCAATAGCCTGTCATATGTCTCTTTGGCTGCGGGAGATTTAGGATTCCTAAATGTCCTGCTAAAGAGCAGTAATAATTCTAAGATAGGCCCCATTTAATGTCGACTTCCAAAGACAGGTTTTTCCCATGTCTGCTAAAATTGTATTCCGCGCCAGAGTCAAGAGATACGGTTCAGTTGCCTTGCAGCTCCAACCTTACAGCCTTCTGTCTAGTGTATAGTAAGCTGTTTCTGTTCCAAGTCCTTCAATAGCTACAACACGGCTCATAAAGCAGACGGACAGAAATGGCCCCTGATCTTTTCCAACTGCCACCATACGGAGAAACAAAATATTTTACACCGAGCAGGCATCTGCTGGAAAAACAAGAATGCTCCATCAAGCGTGGGAGAGTTGGCACATTGGGGGAAAATATTTTCTTTGGGACAAGAGCCCAAGCAAAGAAAATACCCAAAATAGACACGCACAAACAGGCCAAAAACGTTTCCACTTCTAAGAATAACAGATTACACGCACTGCCACGCAACCCAACTTAACGGCCTTTGCTGCGCATCTGAGAAAAGGAATTGGCTAGGTCAAGCGGTTCCCGACATTAACATAAAGCGCCTACTTTCCCCGGACTGGCTGCTTGCACTCCAGTCGCTCTCGGGCCTAATTGCAAAACATGATGCTTGAAAGATCGTTGGTCCCAGGGACAGCATTCAGGCTGGCCCCATGTTGAACACCCACATAACAGAACCAGCTTGCAAGCAATGCTCATTCTGTTGGTATTTGTCCAGCAGGGCCTGATTACAATGAAGTAATGCATTGGCAATTGATAGAGGCTTGTATACTGTGTCTAATGTGGCAGGGTGTGCTCGTATGCGGTCGGTTGCATGGTTTAGTCCCTATAGTGCCAGGCAGCAGACACAGATTTAATTGTTTCACTGTCAGAAACACATGCCCAGCATTTGGGAGCGTCCGGGGTGGAATCATTTGTGGTAATTTTTGGTTTTCTGGAATGAATAAAGCAGAATTTGATGCAAAACCGGCCTGCCCTCATGGCTTAGGTTCCGAGCGTAGTAGCAGGGAGTCCCATTGGAAGGACACTTTGGGGGGGGGGGTGGGGGGTAGGCGCGCTAGTTTCTTCCGAGGCTGCGAAGAATAGCAACCCACCTGTCTGGCCCGCCTCTCTAGGAAGCCCTTGTATCCCCTAAAGGAACGTGGCCTGACCTCTGAGGTTGTTTGCGAGGAGAAGATTTGTTTAGTAGCTGGATGCTCCAACGGCACAAACCACACGCGCCGTTTGTGTACTGGACTTTGTCTGCAGTTCCTCACCATTCGCGGAAGGACATAGATTAGTGATCTCGAAAGGGAGGTTTGCGATTTTGTGCAGCACATCTCATGTCAGGCCGTCTGCCTGGCTGACTTGTCCGGGTGGTTGGCTGTAGAATGGTCCTACACTGCCCGTTTGCCCTCCGTGAGACCTGCCTGGCAAACCTCCGGGAGGAACCTGTCGAAATAGGAAAGCTGTGGGAATGAGTCTCTGCGGGTGGATACCTATGTTGTCTCTGATATAGGTTACATTTGAATGTACTGCATACCTGTGTTTATATATATGTCACGTGTTACATTTTAATGTATTGCATGTCACTTAGTGCATCTTAATATGTGATGGCACTGCCCCAGACACAGGGGAGTGTTGCACTTCGATGATGTATTACATGACTTTTCATCCCTCACTGTATTTTTCATCTTCTAAACTTGCTCCCACCTCAAGCAATAGCTAACAGCTGCCAGTTTTACAGCCAGTGTAAAATCTCCAGCCTGGAAGCTGGCCCGCCCCTTTCTTGTACTAAGCTTCCTTGAGTCCTGGGAACAGCCCCACCCTCCCACAGGGGCCTGCCTACGTTTACTCACCTGCAATTGTCCTGTCACAGCCCCTCTGCACCCTGGAACAGTTGGGTGGGAACCATTGTGTCCATCCTATGATGTTTGTCCACCTTTCATGTCCCTGCTACCTTCTTCCTTGGTCCCTTCATCTCCTTTCCTGGGACAGCTGGGGAGGAGGGGGCTGTGACTGCATGTTCCAGCCTAAACTCCACCCCCACCCCGTGAATCTCCACCCTTTATCCTGTCACTTGGACCCTGGAAGCTATATTTGGCCTCCTTCCCCTTCCTGTCACTTGGACAGCTGTGTTCATCATGGCCCCGCCCCCTTACTCCTGTGACCCTATGGGCAGGCTCTGCAGTGGTGGAGCAACAGCCTTATAAATCAACAGAGGGCTGTAGCTCTTTATTTGGCTGCAGTGCTAGACGTGTGGCTGGGGACAGGGGAGCTACAGAGACCCAAACAGGTACACTTCTCCCAATCTTTCCATCCACTTATGCCCTTTCCTGCCCAACCTGCTCTCCTCTGTCCCTGCCTCTGCCTCTCTCTGTTTCTCTGTGCACCTCTCACTCTCTGCCACTCACTGCCCCCTCACTCTTCGCCACTCTGTGCCCCACACTCTACGCCACTCTGTGCCCCACACTCTACGCCACTCTCTGCGCCCAACACTCTCTGCCACACTCTGCGCCACTCACTCTGCATCAATCTCCGTACCACTCACTCTCAGCCAGTCTCCCTCTGGGTGTGCCTAGCCAGTATTCCTCTGATCAATGCCCCTCCTTGTGCCCGCAGGCCAGTGCAGATAAACATCCCTGGTTAGTGTGCCTAATTTACTCAGCTGGCAATGAGCCTAATTCTCTGTAATAAATTGGTTTCCTGATTTCTACAAAGATGCTGGTGCCTTCTTTTGTGTTGTCACTTTCTTGGGTAGCCTGCCTGTTATTGCCAGAGGGGGGACCCAGACCGCAAACACAACGCACACCTCACCAGGGTCTGTTAATTCCCTGACCCAAAACTGTGGCTCTGTCTGGGGCCTCCCACATGTCTGTACTCATTTTGGCCTGTCTTCCACTTCCACAAAGCTCCTTCCCACAATCTCTGGTTCACTGCTGATAACCAGGCTGAATTATTGGCTTGCCTGGGCTGCAAGGGTGCTTTCCGATATGCCTTCCAGCCAATGAGAGAGGAGTTGATACTCCTTACCTAAAAATAAGGTCACGAAAAAAAAGTTGACCACGAAAAAAAAGTTGACAGAGGACTTCAAATGAACCGTCGCCACAGCCAACATGGAAGAGGAGGGCTACGTGTGAGAAAGGTGGTTTCCATTAGAAGAGGCCGATTCCTCATGTCAATCTGCCTGTTAACCACTGTGCCAGAGTGAGGCCTAATCCATATCCAAAGTGCTTCCACCAGGAAGCCTTTCTGTAAGGAGATGCTTGCATCTCATCCATCATGGGGATGTCACGGAATACAAGCAACCCAATTTACAAGCTCATGGAGTGCCCTTGCTGAGAAAGGCAGTTCCTCCTCCTGCTCATCACCCATATTTCCTAAGACTGTAAGGTCCAAAGGTGCAGAGAAGGTACCGGAGTTAGTCCTGGAGGCAAAGGGGAATGCTAGGCTAAAGGAGGAGTTTGGGGATCAAAGCGAACATACCTGCATGGGAGCAAGCACCCCCCCAGATACAGAGCAAACCACACGTGTCACAGGCGTGGGAGGTGAGGTGCTCAACGGACCCACCAGAGGTGCATGCTGAGACAGCAACATCTCGCATATTAGGGCCTGAAAATATCTCCACATAGCCAGGGATTCAATAATTTTGACAGAAACCGTTTATAAGACAGACTTGTTGAGCATGGACAGGATGAGAAGATGGGCAGGAACCCAGGAGGTCTCTGAGCTCCCTGAAAGCCACAAGGAAGCGAGGTCAAGGGATGGAGGAAGCAGCATCCTTGTTACGGCCAACCACTGAACCCTTGGTGCAAAAACATCTGAACACTGATGAACAGTGGCACAGAAAACATGCCTGAAGCCCAGGCGACTTGCTTGTGGTAGCTGCCAATACACACCATGAGCCACCCTGTGAGCGCGTTTGGCATATTTGTACTTGTGAGCCCTATGGGGTACCTTGTCCGTGCCAGTATACCTTTCCACCAAAACCCCCTCGTAGGAACCGGTAACTTAGCCCCTTTACTTTTAGCCCTTTGAGGTACTTACCAAGTGTGGGGATCTTCTGACCGCTCCCGGACTTCAACCCAGACCAGGTAACTTTGGGGTACTCCCCTTAATTCATCCCTGAATTGAGATCCTTGGAATACCCTTCAGTAGTTAAAGGGTCACTGGGACCCCTTCCAAACACAGGGATTCCCAGGAACTTCTTTACCATCAGGGACTCTTGAAAGGATCATGGAGGGAACCTGGACAAGATCTCTTCCCACATTTAAAGCAAGCTAGTAAGCACAAACTAACAAGGTATTACAGGACCAGCGGTGGTCACACCAATGCTCTGTATCCAAGCATTCCAGGCAGAGTGAAAGGGGATCCACAGCAGGCACCTCCTTCAGAGCAGCTTAGGCTGCAAAACCAGCTTTACCCAGCATCGGCGAGAGAAGCTGTAGCAGTGAAACAAAGATCAGAAGATTGAACAAAAAGAGAAGGGGAAAGAATAGTGCAACAAGCACATTTGAGGGAGCGTTGCTTTGCATCTAAAAATGGTCCGGTCCCATCCCTGCGAGTGGTAAATCCCAAAAGTATGGAGGAAGGGGCATGGGATGTAGGAGTAATATTGTTTGACTCTATATTTCTGTGTTGTTCATTCTCTTAGAGTTACCTAGTCCTCACTCAAAGCCAACAATCTGACTAGACATCCACCCATTCAAGGTGCTCCTTTGTCCGACTGGTCCGCCCAAACAGATAACGTACAACCAGACATGAGAAGGCTCCTGTGATAAAATGACTTTAAAAAAAAATATATATATTTTTTTTTTTTACAGAAAGGGGGTGAGGGGCGCGCTCTGGTTCCCAGCTTTGTGTACCTTTCCACACTCCAATAGATCTTTTTCAAGCGCTTTCATGCCTCTTGCAATCTTCAGGGAAGCAGTCTGTTCAGGTGTTAATGGTTAGTACCAATTACGGCCTCGGGGATTTTGGTTGGTATAGTCAATTCAAGTAGCCAGGAACCAACTCACCCTCCAATTACACAGTGTAAATCCCCAATTGGGGGGAGGGGAGAAAACCAACAGTGTGGCTCTCCTGAGTAGGGGCATGTGTCACCACCTCTGCAGCCCGGGACTACCAAAAACATTTCACAGAAAGGGGGTAAGGGGCAGACTCTGGTTCCCAGCTTGGTGTACCTTTCCACAGTCCAATAGATCTTCTCCTGCAAGCGCTTTCATGCCTCTTGCCAACTTCAGGGAGGCAGTCTGTTCAGGTGTTAATGGTTAGTACCAATTATGGTCTCAGGGAATTCTAGTTGCTGTAATCAATTCAAGTATGGGCCTCTCTTGGATACTCTAACTCTGCCCTCTTCCGGTCTACCCTGAACCAAACAGTTTACAGTTACAATACAGTTACTTCCCTTCTGGCGTTAACTACCTTTTTGCTGGCAGAGCTGGTGCTTTGAAGCCCTGGTCCCCTCCTTACTCGTGGAGGTGGGGAGGCGTACATCCTGCTCTACTGAAAGGTAACAAGCCTTCCCATGCAAGAAGGAAGGCAGGTGGTGGGTGGGGTCTAGCACCCTGTTAAGAAGAGACCCCAGCCTTTGATAAGCTAATCCGCAAACTGACAGAGGAATGAGCCACTAGAAACCAATCTGACAAAACAAACAAATTATGTGTTACTGTATATTCCCGACGGTGACCATATTAGAAACCAGATATGGCTTTTTATTGCTCAATCAACTGCCACCACGCCCATGGGATGATAGGATATACAATTACATTGAAAATGTGTTTTCTTTAATGGAGAGTCCTACTTTTAGTCTAAAAAAGGCCAATAGCACTTGGGTACATACTTGTGAGGCCCTCTTCCTTAAGCTGTCATGTAGGCGTCCTCCACATGCCTTCTACCTCTTTTGCAGCAGATTTGGCAAAGCAAATTGGGGTTACACTTTTTATTGCACACATTGAGGTGGCACTTTTTAAGTGTCATTGCAGTGCTGCTAACATGGTGATGGATCGTCCATTAATGATGCCCAGCAGAGCTGTTGGCAAGTTCAATTATGCACCCAATGGCCAGCAGACCCTTGCAGGTATAAACCCAGTAAGTGCAGTTGTAAAACCAGAGGCTGCTGTACTGACAGTGAGATCTGACTTTCATAGCAGAATCCATGACCTAGGGCTCCTACCAATTCAAAGAATCTGGAAGATTTCCCCCTAGCAGATGAAAATCCGTCAGACAACTCGAGCATGACCACCCCAGAAAAATCCAATCGGTCTGTTACAGATCCTAGACAACCATGGCTTGCCAAGCCCCTTGTCATTGGCTTATTTATATACTAACAACCATGACCCACCAAATCCTGCTGTCATCCCCCATTCACATCTGCTTTCTCCAAATACTTGTAAGTACCCAAAAGAGGGCCAAGAGCGGTACAGAGCGCTTTGGAAAAAACAAACACATTCATAAATGCAAGAACAGAGGTCGGGTTAGCAAGCTGCCCGCACATCCATTTGTTGATGGCGTTAAGGCACTTAGAAGCCACAAGTTGGCAGTGCATCAATCAATGAATTGCACCGAATGCCTTCGAGTCCAATTATATATCAACGTCTTCTGCCTGAGAGCTAAAAATACTAGCACACAAACAGCTACATACATATTTTAAGGGTTTGAGGTGGAGGAGGTAAGTAAGGCTGGGAGCCAGCAACTGCTTCCTTTCTCCACTGCATGCCTCCTATGTTCAAGAAGACACAAACCTCATTTGCTCAGCTTTCTGCCCTCACGAGAGGGCTTTGCTGTATTAAGGATATCTATGGGAACTCAGCTGGCGCTGGGAAACCACCTACATCCCAGTGGCCTTTAGATGAATGCGGAAATAGAGTGTGACCGGGGCAAGCAGTGCCGCTCACAAGAGCCTCGCGCTCCTGTCACGGGGAGACGAGAAGCGCTTTTTTAGTTGATCAATTTAGTGAAAACCGACAAGTAGCGGGATCACAAAGTCTGATTTAACAGTAGGCATTGACGTACAATAGTTATACGGCCTTGTAAAAAAAAAAAATAACTTGAGTGTGGGCCCTCAGTTGTCCCAATTCTTAAAAGAGGTTATTGTGAAGCGACACAGAGGGGGTCGTATACATTCAATGTCAAGCACTGAGAGTGGCATAGCATGGGAATATCTGCACTGACCGGTGATATCCAGGGCCCAAGGTGCCAGCTGGAGCAAAGTGGGGATTCCTTTTGATTTTTCCCTGTGAAAGACATGCCCCGCATGCTTCCTCTTGCTCATTCTTGCTCTCTGGCCACCAGGCGAGGAACACCTTTTAGACTGTAAAAACTCAAACGCATGTTAGAATCGAGGAATATTTTCAGTAAGTCCAAAAATTGGGTTTTGGCTGATTATAAAACTGGGGTAAGATCCCATAAAAACTTTCTTTCACATTACGTTTTCTGAAATTGACATAGTTGGAATAGAAAATAGTGACCGAGAGTGTACTAATAATGGTCACTTCAGGCATACGTGCAAATCAAAAGAATGAAACTCCAAAGTGAACACCTTGTGTAGCGCAAAGCAAACGGTTTAACCACTCATTCTGGGAAAGCAATAACAGGCTGGTTAAGGAATGGCAAAATTACTGTAAATGTTTAGCAATAGCCTACTGTCAGCGCTGGAAATCGAGGGGAATAAAATAGGTACTCTTGGAACCCCCCTCCCTTTGTGCTGCGCAGAGGGGTATGTGGGCGATGCTGAGGGGCAGAGACCCAGTCAAGCAGCACGCCATCTCTTCAAGGACCCCAAACCTGATGATTTGCATAAAAGCAAAGAAAAAAGAAAATAATTGACATTTTACAGTGATAATGATTCTGAATGGATCTGTGATAGTTATTCTGATCAAATAATGCAAATTGGGTTTGCTGCTCTACCCATTTGTCCGTATACTCACCGTAACAGAAACATTTCCTTAAACTGCAAAACCTAAATGCAGATTTGGGCAGCTTTTCAATGTGGTGCGAAGTTTGTGCTGATTCTGGACAAAGCCCAATCTTGCTTACGCACGTCTCCTGAAGTCTCCTGAGGTGTGAAAGCGCTCCCGGCTCGAGCGCAGATATGTGACGGAACGCCGCTCTGCCAAGACAAGCTTTGCCGGAGTGCAGCTCCGTCTTGTTCCAGCCCATTTCCTACCCTGCTTACTGCGAATGCCAAGCTTTAACGGGGAAGGTCAGATCATACATGGAAAAAAAGAGGTTTGTTGCTCCCGGCTATCTTGCTTGGAGTTTGTGAAATAAATATCTTTAACACTGGTTAGTACGAATTAATTTGTTTATTGTTGGTGTTTTTCTTAGGTGATTTTTTCATAAATACATGTGTTTTTGAGAAACACTATTTGGAACTTGACGAGCAAGTTTAGGTCAGCCGACACGTGTTTCGACCCTACGGTCGTTCTCAAGGCCAATTACGGTTGCTGTGTGCCCTCAGTGGGGTTCCGTAGTATTAAACTGTCCTTAAGGCAGTCCTGGCTCCTGTTGGGCCCTGTATGCTCTGTCTGGCGTCCCAGGCGGTGCTCTGCTGCAGAAGCAGCAGAGCACCTTGAGAACGACCGTAGGGTCGAAACACTGTCGGCTGACCTAAACTTGCTCGTCAAGTTCCAAATAGTGTTTCTCAAAAACACATGTATTTATGAAAAAATCACCTAAGAAAAACACCAACAATAAACAAATTAATTCGTACTAACCAGAGTGTTAAAGATATTTATTTCACAAACTCCAAGCAAGATAGCCGGGAGCAACAAACCTCTTTTTTTCCTACTCACCAAACTGGGGCTTAGGCTAAACCCCAAAACCGCTCCTGTGATCTTGCCCAAATCACAATCACAATGCAATTGGAGCTTAGCACTGGCAGGTTCCACTCCTAGAACCTAAAACCCACCTCAAATCATACATGCCTTGTGCTAGGACATGACTTAAACTGTTAACCAAAGATGTGGTGTTCAAAGGGGGTCCACTGATACAGTAAAAGGGCACAAGAGTATTGCTACAATTAGAAGGTAAAATTGGCAGGGCACAGAAGGGGGGAGAATTGAGAGAGGGAAAGGCGGACCCACTGCCGGTTCACCTGCTGCCATATCTGCTGTAGTGCGCTCATGAAGCTTTCGTCTTCAGAGTGCACTGTAATCGGACCTTACCAAAAGCTTGGTTGAGTGCCAGGGTGAGCATCGGCAAGTCCCTTTCTCATCTTTGAGAGTGAGCAAGAGTGAGTATCACTGTGGGTCAGCAGTGGCGCCCAGGGAATGGCACGTCCTACACCTGGAATCTGATTGGCCATCCCAGGTGCCACCCTATTATCCTAAACTATGATCATTATGTGTGTGCACGCTCGTACTTCATGCCACCCCTGCATAGGTCAGTGCCCCACTTGGGCCACCCCAGTCAAGAGTCTGGACACACCACTGCATGGGTAATACGTGCAGTGTTTCAATCATATTGTCATAGCTGAAGGAATGTAGACAGACATGCGTTGAGAGCCATCGAGTCGAGAACTGAAAACCAATGCCCCACTCAACACCACTGTAAATAAATATTGGAAGATCCATTCTAAAAAAGGCACGCGAAAATCCATGGGAATGCCATGACCTTGTACAATCTGAACATTAGGGATATGACTCTGATTCTGAAAGTGAGGCACATGTGCAGGAATTCGGGGGCTGCAGGGACTCCAGAAATATGGCCGGCTATTTTAGTCCCATAGTTCTGAGCTGATTAAATCGAATTTCCATCCCTCCGGAACGTAAGTGCCGTTCCCAACATATTATGAATGGAAAGAGGAAGGGAGCAGTAGAAATGACGCGCGCGCTGTGACGTGTTTTCTCTAATAAAGCAAAGTTCTAAAACATGTTTTTATGAAGAACCTGTTGAAAATGTAGGATAATACGTTTTCAGACTACCGGGCCCATTGTCAACAGGCCGAGTAAACCAACCGGCTGCCTTTTCAGCATCCACCTTTACTGAACGCAGCAGTTATGCGGGCACAATGAGACAAACCTAAGATGGCAAACCCAGCCATTTCAGAACTATAAGAAACTGACGAAGTTGCCAACAAAAGGTGTCTGTGGGTTGATCGCAAACGCCTGGGAGGACGCCCATAACCACTGCTATTCCCAGGCGATGTCAGCACATATGAGCTCTGTAGGGGCGCGGGGGTTGGAGCAGAGGCGTAGCCAGGATTGTCTAACAAGTGGGGCCTGAAGCAGTGACATTAGCTTCTGTAAATGCCCACACAGTGCTGCTGAGTGGGCATTAACAGATTTTGGGTGGGCTTTGCCCCCTCAGGCCCTACCCTGCCTACGCCTCTGGGTTGGAGGGTGAGGGGAGGGAGGCATGAAAAGAGGAAATGTGGCTGGTTTAATTCTGGAGAGGCAGTTTAGAGTCCCTCATGACACATTATATCATGGTGGCACCCGATTCTTGCGCTTCCACCCCTGCAACCACTGATAGCTTGGCCCCCGGGACTTTGCTTGTGTGTCACTTCACCCCCATTTTGGGAAGGTGAATGAAGGTAACCAAGATAGCCTGGGGGATCTTTTTCCAAGTCCCATGAACTATGAAGGGAAGACTCGGGAAAACACCACCAATCCTGTACAAAATAAGTATTCAAAATATTTATAGTAATTCAAGTGTTGTGCTGCGTGTTAAATTGAGGTGACATGATTTGTTGTACAAACAGCTTATTTATGTTCCCATAGGTGCCAAAAAACATTAACAATCAGAGTTGATATCTTTATCAGTGATTGCCGGCGATGATCTTTTATTTTGGTACAAGCACCTGTATTTCTATTCTAGACATTTGGCCCTCTAACAACATCCCTCATTGCTGGTACTGCTCCTGTTGTTTTGTTAGACTTTTACAGAGTTCCCCAGGCAACGTTACATCACCTTTCTCCCCCTGGGCAAAACCCTGATATTTCTGATTATGAGAGGGTGGCAGAGAGACAGCTTATAATAATGTACAATTATCAAAAGACGAATAACACAGCTAAAAGCAATATGTAGAAGTAACCGCTGCAAAGCATTCTGGGTTGAGAGACACACTTACTGTCCCTGAAAGAAAAGTAACATCTTAAGATTCAGGTCCCTTTGAACCCTGTAATTGATTTTGCTCCAAATTCACCAAACATCCTGTATGTGGCATCTCAGATTACGAGCTCATGAATCGATATGAATAAATTAATTTGCATCCTCATCTCAATATTTTATCAGAATATCAGAGAACCCCCACAATGTCTAGTGCGATTGAATAGTTCACGGTGGGATTCTCAATATATCCTAACCCTTTAGATGAATTGCCAATTTGGCCTAAAATTATTCTAGACAAAGAAGTATGCCACTTTATGCTGTGCATAAATAAAAGACAGTGAACATGATTGTATTCATCCAAAGCAACAAGAACTGTGTTTGGCGGGACACAACGGACACAACTATCACGGACAAGCTACAGCAATGGGGGCTGCCTTTGCTCATCAGATACCAACTTGTACCTCAGGTGATATCAACACATAATAGCACTGACCAGAACAATGAAAGATCCCAGATGTGTGCAGTAGCATGAGATAGATGGCAAAACACCAGCAGTGAGCAAAGCCACATCATGGTTTTCAGCACAGCTGAACAGAATGAATCTTGATCGAAGTCATGCAGCCAGTGGTTATCCTGAAAACCAGATGTGATGAGGACAGGACTTGGAGATTCCGAATGGTGAAGATAGCAAGGATGAGCTGACAATTTGCCATAGTAGTGAAACTGACCCCCATATATTTGGAGGACTATATAAAGACTGAAATCGGCTGTGTTTCACAGCATACCAATGCCACGATCACTTGCCCTTCTATCTTGTAAACCTACCTTCTGGTCTTTACGCCTACCTTTTGGTCTTGTATGTTAAATGTTGTTTGATGAAGACTGGAAAAATGCTGCACGTTCAGAATTTTCAATGCGCTTTCCTTTTGTACTTCTACTTGCACTATACAAATCTGTGTTTGCTTCCTTGACTGCGTTCCCGTCCCACTACCTTTCCCCTTCTTTTTCCTTATACACTCACATATACATGTGACACATTATAAAACACCAACTAAAATACAATGCAAACTTGAGGCTTCCATAGAAAGTATGTAGGCTCAGAGAATTTCTAGATGGGCCAGGGGTAAAATTATGCAACCTGTGAGACTACAAGAATATTGACCTGTAAAGGAGTAGTAGGCCCAACCATCAGCCCTAGGCGAGGGGTCATTGGCACCTGGGCAGTTGTAGGTTACCTGTCACTCAGATACACCATAAAAGATTGTAAGTGATGACTTAGTAAAACTCCCAAATGAAGAAGCAATACACCCTGAAAAATGGGTCATCCTTGACACACACCTATATATATATATATATATATATATATATATATATATATATATATATATATATATATATATATATATATATATACATATACATATATCAGTAAAAAAATAAAAAAACGTTGTTAAAGGGACATTATTGTTAAGTTGCACTAATTAAAATCCTTTGAAATTCAGTGAAAAAACATTGTTAAAGGGACGCTATTGTTAAGTTGCACTAATAAAAGCTTACCAAATTCAGTGGAAAACTTTGTTAAATGGATGTTATGGTTACAAGTAAAATGGAAACCCCCCAGAAATTCGCCAGCTATGGTAATTGTAAGCAACCATAACTCGTCCCACCACCATGCACTGCTAAGACTAACACCCAGGATATCAAAGATGACATAACAATTTTCATTGATAACATCACTGATGACATCACAAATCTGGGCCACTTGGTTTTGTTCACAGACATATCTAAACCGGCCGGTTTTGTTCACTGACAGTAACAATTTTTAAATGAAAAAGGTGCTACATATCTAGACGTTAACCTTGTATATTACAGACAAACTTTCCTTAGGGTTTGGTGTCAGCTCATGGTGCACAGATATGGGGCACTAAGCAAGCCTTAAACACACAATTAATTTGTGTACATGACGATGATCTGTAATGTTATTGACATTTTCTATTGATGTTATTTCTGTCTTCCTTTCTTTAGTTTCCCTGTATGTTCCTCTAATTTGATTGTATTGTGGGTCTTTATATGTATTGTTTGTACTAACACAAGTATGTAATAAGCCTTGATTTATTAGCTATGTATTGCATGCTTAACATTACTCAAAACTCTCCAAGGATAGCTTTCATTATTTTACAAGCCAAAATTACCAGAATAAAAATAGTGTACTTCTATAGTGTATGCTTCAGCCATTTCTTATGTGTATGGTATGATTAGGTTCCTGTATTAACTCACACAAATATGTTTTGTTTAGAGTACATTCTTTAATACATTAAGTAGCATGTGATCGGTCTCTTGATCACCCCTGACATCTTGTTACCAACATTATAAACACAACCCCTTGTAAGGACTTTTCATCAAAATTAATTTCATAGGTGATGGCAGCAATGAAAATTGTGAAGTCATCTTTGATGTCCCGAATGTTAGTCTTAGCAGTGCACGGTGGTGGCGCGAGTTATGATTGCTTACCTTACCATAACTGGTGAATTTCTGGGAGTTTCCATTTTACTTGTAACCATAACGTCCCTTTAACAACATTTTTTCACTGAATTTCATAGGTTTTATTAGTGCAACTTAACCATAACGTCCCTTTAACAAAGTGTTTTCACTGAATTTCAGGGATTTTTACCAGGATACCCTTAATTTTATACATGTCCCTTACATCATACTGACCCCACCCCCCTGCCTCCAACATGATAACCACAGTGTCCGCGGACAGCGCAAATGTCTGCGGACAGTGGACAAAAGTACAGAGGTTATCTTACAATGTTGTATCCTTCAACCGACAAAGACATATGCATAAAACAAGAATATATTTATGTACTACAACTATGTTTTAATTTAGTGCACAATATAATGGAATGCACCAAACACAAAGCTTAACTGTACACCTCACAGTAGCACCTCAGTAAAACCCTGCTTACAGACTTACAAACACCTGGCACTTACTTCAGAAGAAGCTCTTAGAAAATAGTAAGTACGCTGTATTTCTTTCTCTATTATTACCATTTGTTATGCAAACATAATTTATAAGAAATAGCACTATTGTTTTGTTTTAACAGAAATGGCAAGCACACTAGAATGGTTAGAGGAATATTTCCCAAAGACGAAATGACTGAAGAAAACAGCTCTAATGGTATACAATTAAAACATTTTAAACAAAAAAGTAATGTAATTCTTTCAAATGTCACTATAATATGCTTTTCTTTTTAACAGTGCATAGTGGTGATGAGGAAACCAGGGCCAAATTCTATTTGAGAGAACCTGACGATTTACACAAAGAGCCTCCAACCCCAAAAGTACATATGAACTAATCGATTTATCATCAAAAATGGATGAACTGAATAATAATTTCATGTAGTTGCTCACATTTGTGAAAAAGGATGTCAAGGGAAATGTTCGCTATCACTGCCCTACTTGTACCTGTACCTGTTCACCTTGTCCGAACCAATCATCCCCATCAAATTGCCTGAATGTAAAGCAAAGACGCTATGATGACACCTCACTCCCTTCCTCCCCTCATGAACATTGTATAGAAAATCCCAATTCTCCCGTTTATGTTTCCCATTCCAATTCCCCATTTCTTGGTTAATTGAATGTATGTTTTCTTCAATAAATATGTGTGTGAATTTTCTTACTGCCAGTTTTTTTTTTTTAAAAGCCCAATCAAGGGTCCGTGGACTATGCGACTGTCCGGGATGTCCGTAACCGAAATGGAGGTGCCTCCGGACACCAGCGATGTCCAGACATGTCCTCCGTTTTCTCATGACACACTTTCAATCAGTCCGGGGACCCCGCGCCTGTCCTGAGAACACTTGGCCCCTTGGCCCTTTTTCACAGAATGTTTTCCAATGGGGTTTTGCCATTATAAAATGCTCCCATGAACTAGGCCCCTTGTCTGCCAGTGGTCCCGGATACCGCGCCTGTCTGTACATGTTTGCACTTGTGTGGCGCACTTTTAATTAGTTTGGGGACTCTGCCCCTGTCCTGCAGACACTGACGTGCATGCACACATCATCTCACTAAGCACCCGGACACCACGCCTGTCTGGACATGTCTGCTCGGGCATGGCACACTTAATTAATTAAGGGACTGTGGACACTGGCCCGCATGAGCACATCGTCTCCCACCCAATAGGTGTCTGCAAGACAACAGTTGTGTCGCCGGACGTCATAATGTGACCGCACCCGCGCGGTATGACAGAAGTGTTTGTGGATAGTGTCCGTTCCCCCTGGACAGTTTAAATGCATTTTTGGCCAATCTAGGGTATTTCAAGTTGAAACCTTACCCTTGCAGAGCTCCTAGACTGTGTCTTAGTTGATCTGGCAATGTTTTATAACTTTGTATGCCCCATTTGTGGCTTGATAGTCAGCGGACAGTCTCACGGTCCCCGGACAGCCCCTCTGAAGGGACCCACCCATTACTGTTCCTCATTCTCAATCTGGCTGTCCAGGAGAGAGCACTTGTTGGTTTTCTGTGCAGATCTTTGAAGAAAATGTATTGTAGATCAGAATGGCATCTGTTACGGCCACTTCAGCTCCCCAACCACCACCACCACCATCATCTGGAGGGCATGGAGAGGGCAACAGTGGAGATACAGAGGAGCATCAATCAGAAAATGGTGATGAGGTACAGGAAGTCCCTCTCTCCAGCTCGTGTCATGAGTCCTGGGTGTGCCAGCTGTTAACCACCATAAGGGGTGTACCAAAGGCTCAGGCAGACACGGTTTGATGCACTGAGTGCACTCAGTCGCGGAAAATCAGGTCTGCACTTCTATGGGACCACCTCCATGCAGCGCCACCTCAAGTCAAACCACAAGGGAGCATTGACAGGGTGGTACCTTTCTAAGGGAAGAGTAGGCTACCGCCCTCTACTTCATCTTCATCACCTCAAGGGGTACACCTGTCGGGCAGAGGATCCCAGTGGAAGCCTCCCTGGCCATACATAACACTGTCGACCCGTACCTTTCGAGGGTCACAGTACTGTGTATATACTGCGACACACCTCTCTGTAGGGCGAAGCAGTTTTGGAGTGCTTGTAAGGCTGCGGATAAGGAGCACGCAAAACACTGCCTCTACCTGATCAAGGCCCACCCAACATCTTCCTTTCTCCACCTGCCACGTCGTACCTCTGGTTGGTGAACCTTCCCTCCCTTCCCTGCCCTACCTTGCCTCCCCTACAAAAAAAAGCCAACAAATAATATAAAACACAAACAAATGGTTCCTTTAGGAGCCACCTTTCACAGTTGAAAAACAGAACCAAAAAGTAAGTTACAAGCCCCTATGCAGTCTGTGGAGTCTGCAAACAGCACAGGATTCCACAGACATCAAACAAATGTGTATGGTGGTGGTATCAAAAACATTGAATTCTTTTGCGTGGGAAAATGGTGCTCTGAAAAGAACCTTTTGTTGGATTTATAACTTTTATTTTAAAAAATAAATTTTTTAAAGTAAACAAAAGAACACTAAACGTAACAACGTAACAATTTCTTTAAACCTGCAAAAAAGTATTATTTTTTTCCCGGTGTTTCCACTTTTTTTTGTTGCACCGTCTGAAAAATGCTTTGTATTATTTACAAAAACTGCTTCGAAGCATTCTGAATGTTTTACGGAAAAATCTAATTATCTGCATCAGTAAGTTGTGCTCCATCTGCGGAAAATGTTGGCAATATCAAATTTAATATTTTCATTATGGAAAGACGTCATGCCAACATCTCCCAAAAATACACACACAGCCTTATGGACACTGCGCTTCACTTTCTGCATTTGTGGACCGAATAGCGCATCCACATCTGTCTCTGGACAATGCGAGAAAAAATCCTTCTTGAATTGGGGAACATTATCTTCAACTTTCCGAATGTCTCCATTGCAAACTGCAATGAAATTCCAGTCACATAACCTAAACTGTTCCCTCCACAATGAACAATGATAATGTCCAGATGTTTTAGTGTGAGCATATTTACACAAAATGGGAGCAAGTCCATCCACTGCAAGTCGCGCACTCCATACCATTCGACATGAAAATCATCAAATCCAATATTTTCAGCCACTCCACAGTGCTCAGCATACACTTTCAGCCAATGAATCCACGAGTCCCCCAAAATCCATACTCTGCCTCCTGAAAGATAGCCATCTGCAACCCTCTCTCCTTGTATACCACAGCCAGGAAAACTGATTGGCTAATCCCCTGGGCTGCACAGTCCCATTTCCATGCGAGTTATCCTGAAAAGAGCCGGATGTGGTATGCCCTGTCCGCAAATTACTGCACTATCCCTTTCCACTTTAATCTTTGTAGCACTACTTCATTGGCTGTTTTCAAGCAGTCACACACCAATCCACCAATCACATCCAAAAACTCTACATCTTATCCGTCATCTTAGTTCAACACTTCAGATGTACTGTTGAACTCTCAGAGTACATGTCTCCTGTTACTCACACGCTCTTGCATCAAAAACTACTATAAACATCTCCAAGATTTCTATTTGCAGATTCATCCACATCTGCATCTATCAAGACAAAGTACAAGTAAGCAGTGCGTAATTAGGCGCTAGTAGGTTAACGGCGCCGCAGCCTTTTACGGCGCCGTTAACCCATTAGCGCCTGGGTCATAATGAGGCCCATTATATTTTACCAAGTGTTCTTTTTTCTTTCATTCTGTCACTTTAAATACAACTTCTCTCACTAAGAAAGTTACACTTGAACTCCCACAATGCAAAGTCAAAAGGAAAACTGCATGTAAGTTATTAAAGCATGGCATGTACATGGAATGAAAAATGGCAAAATGCAATGCGTTTACAAATATTTATTTCAGCACCATTTCAAGTAAAATTAATAAATGCATGTATATATTTACATCACTACTATGTGTAATTTTAAAAAAAGTTGAAAGCAAATGGAAGCCATTTGTACAACATTTTGAAATGACATGCAGTGTGTGCAATTTTATTAACTTGGACGCATGTGCATACTTGCTAACACTCCCTTTTCTTTTCCGTACGTGCTTATTGGCTCCTATATTTTTGTCTGCATTCTGGGACTTGTAGTGCAACTTTTCTAATGCAAAAGTGCAACCACAACTCCCACAATACAAAACAAAAGAATCATCATTTAATAAGCAACTACACATTGGAATGCATCACATTGGCAAGTATGCATGTACTGACAACATAATAAACCTTCACGCAAGTGCCACTTAAAAGTGATCTGCAAATATTTTCCATCTCCATTTTTTTAAAAATAAAAATGCTATGCACAGTGCTGCTATAAATCCACAAAACCATTTGTTAACTTTCACGTACAGCCTCTCAAAGAGGACAGCTTTTTAAACGCTCAGCTTTTTCCATGCTGCATTCTATAAAAATGTCACACATTCTTGCTGCGGTCCCGTTAGGCATAGTAATCACGGGACGACCGGCCCGTTAGCAATGGTGCCAGTGCTCCCATGTCCCCATTCCACACGGGAATAGGCATCAACATTTTCTGGCCTGTGACTTTCAAGGCCAACGGGACTTGTAATGTCCTGGTGGCACCAGGAAGCAAGGTGCCAAAAATTATTACGAATCTGGTGGCAACCCACCTGCAGCACCGGCAGGGTTACCGCCATACTCGTAATGAGGTCCAATGTTATTAACTCTTCTCCCCAACAACTCCTCCTACATTCATAAATAATGTCTTCTTGTACTAAAATTACTGCATTGTTGCCATATTTACCCACTAATTTTCTTCTTTCGCAATTGCAGGAAACCACAACCTCCAGGAAGACAACAACCTGAAGAAAACTACTATTCACATCCTACAAAGTAAGTGCTCTTACTGTAGTATATTCTCTTACTCGTACTGTATAGTTTAGCTGCATAGTAGCCTACAAAAGTCCTTTCAAATCAACATTTATTTTGCTCTTACTCATTACACTTCAACATGTACACTCTTTCTATTCTCACCTAAACACCATTACAACACCCACTATTATCCTGAAAACATCATAATGTACTTACGTATTCATTCACACTAGCACTCTCATATGCACTAACCCAAGCCCTTCACACATCTACACACACAGCTACTCTTACAACCTTCCCAGCCACAACTATCAACCCATTACACAATCACACAGCCATCTTATGTATCTCTGCCACCATATTCAAACACTCATTTACAATACATCCATCTATATTCCACAACTTCCAAACCCACGCTTTCCTTTTTTTCCAACAGACAAAACAGAATACCTACTTAAAAGCAACTCCGTAGAAAACAAAGAACAATAGACCACATAAAAATAAAAGCAAGCCATATACTCATCCACCTCTAGCAGAATGTATAGCAAATATTCAAACAAAATTGCTAATACAATTAGTCAACAAAACTAAACCAGCAACCACTAAAAGAATCTAGGGCCACTCTTCCAAAAACTAAAAGAAAATGTATAAACATGAAGAAAACTGCTAATCACCCATCACTATATCTAACAATGTTAACGTAGTCACACTTAAGCATTCCAAAAATTTATTTTCCAAAATATTTACCACCATAGAGTACTTAACAATCTTATGAAAACAGCTGAAAAGTCATGCTTAATTACTGCAGAAGACTAATCCTCGAAGCTCTAATTGACATTGCAATTCTGCTGAAAAGAAAATTGTTTATATTAATTTTAAAAAGAATGAAACAACTAACAAAATTAAATCAGTAAATTACAAAAAGTACTTCTAAACATGCGCAATGTCAACATAGACCCCCTTTCAAACTTCTGTGAAGGTAAATGGAAACAAGAACAAAAGAAAACAATTGCCATAGATAGTAATGACCGAAGGTATAAAATGGTACAAAACACCATTATGGCACAAAAAACCCTTGGCGAAAAAATATCCTCAACAAACTTTCAAACCAACTGTTCCTTTCACCCAACCAATCCGTCCAGTCTACAAATGGCTATGCAGCTCAATGTGTAACAAACAATCCTATACATCTTTATGGCAATTCCTCAATCACTTTATATGAAAGTGACAGACAAAATTAGAATAAATAAACTTTACAAACCACGGACTCCTGTCCAGTGCGCAACTACACTGGACTGCGAGAACATTCATTAGCTTGCATTTCGGGAACTGCTTGCAAAAGCACCTTCTACCACATCAAAATGTTAGGAACACACCATTCCACTATATGGAATTTTCTGCAGAGACTGCACTATGCAAAAAGTCCTGCTTTACAACTGCAAAATTTTGATAACATTCTCCTACTTGGAACAGCCAAAGAACTTCTTCAACAAACAGAACAATTACAAAGTAAATATTCTGGAAGTGAAGATGACTTAGAAAATTCAGTAACTTTAAAAAACATTAGTGACAACCTTACAAACACCAGCCTTCTAACAAACACATGGAAATATTCCCACTTCCAAAAGCTCTCTAACAACTTAATTTTTATGAGAGCATTTTAAGCCAAACAGTACACCAATTTCAAGCTATAATACTCCTTCAACCCAAAACAGCCAAATGGCCTTCTTCTGAATTATTAAAAGGCATTTTTGGGATAGTAGTTTATTTGCCATTATATCTTTACGAAATTGTAGAAAGTCTAGGAGTGCAACGGCCAATAGATCAATCTTTGATTATCCTAGTTAATGGTGTACCAACAAAAGACAAAAAGGTTTGGCAACAACTAGTAGACTTAAACAAAGTAATAAAAGCCCTACAATATCTACAAGAAAAAAATGAATTCTACAAAGATGTCAACATAGAAGAGAATGCAAGTGAAACCACCCAAATAATTCAGGAATTATTACCAACTGGCCAATTTGAACGTGTAGATCCTATTACTCCAGCCAATATTTTGGACCAGTATATAATTAACCCACTACACTCCAAAGACACCATAGATGATGCATTAGAAACATATCAAATGCTTCAATCCAAAGGATGTCCAATCAGCATATGGGAGAAGTGTGTAGAAGCACATTCCTTTCCTCTACTCTTTCCTTCAGGAAAAGGTGTAAGATATGATGAAAGATCCACTCAAATAACAGCACCAGAATATAGCTCTTTTCAAAGGTATTCTGAAGACCCCACATCCAGACAAAATGTAGAATACATATTCCAACATCTGTTCGAAAGTGAACCAGCAACTCTGTGTTACTGAGTTGCACACACATTAAACAACAATCTCTAATTCTTTTAACTTGTCTGGTACCCAACTGCTTCAAAAGATAAAAGATAAAGATGAAGTTTTGCAGTCAAGTATCAAACATCTCTTGGCAAACATCTGTGGTACAAATGAATACTGGATCCGACGTCACGCTTATGTACGTTGTATGCTATGGAACCTTGGCCCACCCACATGGTTTGTTACTTTAAGTTGTGCAGAATATGCATGGGATGACTTGCATGACTTTTTACGCATAGCAAACCTAAATAAAGAAGGAATAGACACAAAAACACCAGAACTCTGTTCTATGGACCCTGTAAATGTATCAAGATACTTTCACCACCACTTTATTGCCATGCTGCACTTTATCTGCAATAACAGTACCCCTCCCCTCTGAGGAGTGGAACACTTCTTTGGAGAAAAGAATATCAATCCAGAGGAGCACCACACATCCACATGCTTTTGTGGATAGAACATGCTCCTAAATTTGGTCATGACAGTGATGCCACTGTTTTGCAGTTTATTCACAAATACATATCCTGCCACATCCCTACAGAAACCACACATACTGACCTACGTACACAAATTATGCTTCCAAAAACATAACTGTGGCAAATGCTGCCAATGTAGATATAAAAACACAGGTAAATACTACACCAAATGCCACTTTGGTTTCTCTAGACCAGTTTCAGCAAAAGGACAAGTAAACAGCCTGATGTCTTCTGTTAGACACAGTGAGAAAGGCAAATCGCCTAAAAACACATACAACATTAAAAGAAACAAAGCTTCAAATACATCAATGATTACAATGCAATCATTGTCCTCTTCTGGAATGCAAACATAGATATACAATATATTGCAGACAATTCCAGTGCTGTTGCAAGATATGTCACAGCCTATCTCACTAAAGCTGACAAAACAAAGCTAAAAGACCTCTGGGATGACATATCATCTGACAAAACACTGTCACAAAAATTGTACATCTTAGGCATAAAATGCTCTCTGATAGAGAATGTGGATGATACGAAGCTGCACACCGTTTAACAGGCACAGCCTTAAATGGCAAATTTGAATGCATATTCTGGCTAAAACTTGGTCCAGCTGCGTCCAGAAAACAAGGGCTGAAATCCTACCAAGATATAGAAACAATAGCCACAAATGATCCCAACAGCTGGGACATTTTATAAAACAATATATTAGACACATACTACCGAAACAGTAGTACTGCTTCGGAAAACATGTGCCTATACCTCGTAGCCCAAAACGACTCCATAATAATGTCAAACCAGATGAAAAAACTGGAAAATATGTTGTCTCAACTTGTGAAGGAAGACTCATCAAATGTAGCAGACCCAGCCTAATTTATCATATAAAATTAACATTTAAAACTCCTCAAAATAGAGAACTTTATTACATGGCCCTACTGCAACTTTTTAAACTATGGAAAAAAGAAGAATTATTAGGTAACCATGACTCATTTGATGCTGCATTCAATGCAAATGAAATCAGTATAACAAATGTCAATTTCAAGCAATTCAAAAAAAGTTGGAAAATGAACGCCAACAAGAGGAAGCAGTTCAAGCACAAATAGATGAAGACACTCCTGAGGGTAGTCAACCTTCTCTTACAGGAAGCCAAGAACCGCTTGGAGAACCACTCATTCTAAATGAAGCAGAAATAGTCATGACCCAAGTAGAAAATACCATGCATCAATATAAACAAATCAGAAGAGGACTTGTCAGTGCTGTAACCTTCATGTCTATGTACACTCAAAGGACTATTCCTAGTCAATTTAGATGCAAACAAAGTCAAGGTTGACATTCCTTGCATCCTAGAGTACAACAGTCTACGTGCACCCTGCACATCCCATCTAGATATGTACCTTGTTCCTCAAAAAGTTAAAGTCTTAAAAAGAAAATGAATGCAAACAGAACTTATAAGAGATCTCCCAACAATAGTGCCTTGATGCCGCCAGGTCTTGTTGCGCTCTATAAATCCTTATACAATACAATAAAATATCACCAAAGAAAGAAAAAACAACTGCTACTCCATCAACCAGTACAACGACAAAACTATCTAGTGCAAACACAACCGCACATCTATCAGCAGATATAAAGAGAAATATTTCTTCTAAAAAAACAAGTGTAGGTCCAGCAAATGACACAGACAGAACTCTATGGTCCATTTAAATTTTCCAACGCAACCGGTGTAAATTGCTATGCAAATGTAGCAATCAATCTGCTGTTCCAATTGCCACCAATTGTTCAAAACATTTACTTGAACAGCTCAGACCAGTGGTGTTTGCAAATGCTCATCCTTCATAGAAATGCCACAAATAATCCTATCAGCACTTGCAGGGTCTCGGGAATAAGGCAAGAGTTGGACTACTGTACAGGAATAGTAAGTAATTCACCATAAACACACTTGAAGATCCACAAGAATGTCTAATGTACTTACTGCAAGCACTGCAAACCAAAAACATACCTATAAATGAAATCTTCCAAATTTCATACATATGGAAAGATACATGCACTCTCTGCAACCATGTTTCAGAAGAGCACATCCCTAATGAACGATTTGTGCATTTATCGATACCAAATTGTGAATCCATTCCATTTATCAGCTGTTGCAAAATGCAAATCATGCCATATTATGCACTTTTTGCAATTCAGACAATCGTCCCACCATGCACATAAACTCACATAGCCAATACCAGATACTAATGATTTTACGGTACAACACAGATGGTACCAGAAACAACTGCAAGCTTCTTCCCTTCCAACTCCCTTCCTCCTCCCTCCCCTCCTACTTTCATTCATTTTCCTCCCTCTAATCTCACTTTCTCCCCTCACGCTCGCAACTTACGCTTTCACTTCGACTCTTCTCTCACCTTCTCCCACCACATCTCACTCACCTCTCGTGCCTGTTGCTACCACCTCTATAATATTCGCAAAGTTCGCCCCTCCCTTACGTTCCATGCTACTAAACTTTTAATCTCCTCCCTTATCTTTTCTCGCCTCTTCTACTGCTCCTCCTTACTTTTTGGTCTACCTTCTTCTCATCTTGCCCTCCTCAAATCTAACTATCACTCTGCCATCCGTACCCTCTGTCTCCTCTCCCCCCGAGACTCCATCTCCACTTCCTTATCCGCCATTGGCTGGCTCCCCTTTCACTCTCAACTTAAATTTAATTTTCTCTGCCTAGTCTTTAAATCACTCCATGATCTTGCTCCCCCTTATCTCTCTTCCCTTCTCTCTTTCTACACCCCCTCTCGCTCCCTCTGTTCCACTGACCACTTCCTCCACACTGTTCCTCCTTCCCCTTGTGCCTCCTCCCGTTTCCGCTCCAACTCCTGGCCCCCCTCCACTGGAACTCCTTACCTCTCTCAATCCGCTCTATTCCTACCTTTTCCTCTTTCCGCACGTCCCTTAAATCCCTCCTTCTCCATTCCCCACCATGATACCCCCTTTCTCTCCCCTCTCCCACTCTCCCTCCCTTCCCCTCTTCCCCCCTTAAACCTCTCCCTTCTTTTCACCCATCCCATCCTCGCCCTCACCCCTTCCTGCCTACCCCTCCTGCTACCCCCCTCTCCCTCATAGCTCTGCTCCAATCTCTCTCCCTTCCCTCTGTCAAATTGCTCCACATGCGATTTTGTTGACTGAATCAAAATTGTAATTTGCTTCTTGTTACTGTAATTGTTATATTAAATGTATCCTGTTGTTGTTAATGTGCAGCGCTTTGGTATAAAGCGCTATATAAGCCTATAAATACAAATACAAATACACACGGGCAAGTATCCCTTGGCAAGAAAACCTTCACAACTGTAGGCATAATCTACCACACTGGTGCCGCAACCACTTCAGGTCACTGTACTTCATGCAATAAATTGTTGGTTTGAATGCAACAACACTTCCGTTTCTCTAAAACATAGATTATCAGCAAATCTAACAAATGCATACTTAATATTCCTTAAACCTTCATTTAGTCACTGACCTGTACAACTATCAACAGTTAGACTACACCAACTGGTATCTAACTTCATCCATAATGCTGCAATGCTATTTTTGAGTAGCAGAATAGTTAGAATATGCCTACAGGCATCTAACTGCTTCAATAAATACCCTTCAGAACTATAAAACTATCAACAGATAAAATACACCAACTGGTATCTAACTTCATACATACTGCAATGCTGCTTTTAAAAAGCAAAACAGTTTCAATACACCAACAGATATCTAACTACTTCAAAAATACCCTTCATCACACTTCATTGCAAATAAACCATCACGATTCTTCTTACTCCAACACTGCTTGTAACAACAAATACACTTATCTGTACACTTTAAACAATCCCTTAAGTACTGTAGGCTATGCACCTAAGAATCTGGCAACTGGCCACAACCACCATAGCATAATATGGCCATTCATCCAAGAATCTGGCCATTGGCACAACCACCACAGCATAATTAAACCATACATAACAAGGACATACAATACATATTGGAATAACAACTCGCCCTGAACCTCTCCCTCCCAATGCAAACATCGAAATGGACTGCCAACCCTATTTCTCACCTACGAAAACAACCCCATATCATCTATATTCTAATCCCCTACTGTGACCAATCCCTCTTTCAGTCACCAAATAACCCCAAATGTGTTTCTCAAGCTGTCTGCCCAAGACTCTGTCTGCGGACTACCGCGGGGTCCACAGACTGCCGCGCCACCGGCACGCTATTTTTCCACCTATACAAAGAGCCCCATATTATCTTTTTTCCACTCCCCCACCCTTTCCAGACCCTCTTTGCAACAACAAATGACCCAAAATGTGTTTTGCAGACGTTTTCCCCACTAATCCATCCGCAGTCAGTGAGGCTGTCTGCGGATCCAACATGACGGGCGTTATTCGGCTAATATGACGCACCTCACGTTTTTTATTGACCAATAGGCGGGCTCACCCGATGTTCGCGGATCTCACGTCGTCATCTGAACCAATCGGAGGCCCGTCAGCGGAGCGAACAGGGAAGTGAGTCTGTGCACCGAACCCAGGTAGCACACATTTATCTTACCTACTTTTGGGCCGTTTTACAAAAGCACGCTTTAGGGACCAAGCCGCCGCTCCTGCTGCAAATTTGGTGGAAATCCGTCCAGCGGTTTGGGCTGTAGACGTGAGCAAAAACTGTTTCCATTGCATCTATTTTGGGACTCCCCTATTTCTTTGCCCCCCTCCCCCCCATGACAAAACCTCACCAAATTTAGCAGAATCAATCTGACGGGCCATATACTGTTTTTGCAAAGTTTGTTAAGGATTCGTCTGGGGTTGGGGGGGGCAAAGTCATAAGTCGCCCAAAAAGTGATCTTCCTATGGGTTGAGCAACTTAACCATAACTACAGGGCCGCTACCGCAGGCCCGGATATATATATATGTATATATATATATATATATACACACACAAACACACACAAAATATACCAATTCAAGAAACTTACATGATCAAAAGTCTAATATAATGTGTAGGCACATTAATTAAGCCCTAATGAAAGAGGGCAATCAAGTAGCTTAAGCAGGCTCTTTAAGTGGGTTATTAATGAAAACACTCCTGTTGCATCTGGTATGACTTCTGAGAAAGCCAACTAGCCCATCGCCTTGAGGGTATTTCCTAAACCCCCTAAGAGATGGTATCAAACTGTGGGTGCAAAACATTGAAATTGGTAGGGTGAATCAAAAGCATTGGTGAGGGGGTTTGTCTCCTTATTTTACAGGAAGCAGAGGCTTAGCAGTCCACTCTCTGACCGGTAGGTCCCTCATTTAACCACTGGCGATACTAATGAGACCTCAAATGCAGGAACTGCTTATTCGACAGTACAAGACCAAACAGTTTAAGTGTCCTTCCTTGCATCTTTGGCTTGTAAAGGTGGGACTGGGAAGATTACAGCTCTCACCTGGGAGCAGAACAGGGCTCAGATAGTTTGTGCCGATTCAGCAAAAGATATGTGTACAGTACAGGGAGATTGCAGATTATATGTGGTGACTATATAGTCCATCATGAACATGTTAAATGCTTTACAATGAAAGAATGACTCACTAATTTAAGAAATTATTCAAAGAACAAGGGGGCCAGAAGGACTACAACATTTAAACTATCTAAAGGTAGTGCATTTTAGCGGCTTTCATGAGAGGAGACCTTCTTTGTTCTTCAACTTGTAAAAGCTGATCCGAAAGGAGGTACCGGAGAAAGACAATTAGACTAATCGATTTTTAGGTAATGATCAGCAGAACTTGGCATAAATCTTGAATCTTAAAAGACCAGGATCATTGTTCTTGTACAGTCTATGCAGTCTTTTTCACCAATATAAACGATAAAAGGAAATTTGAGAGGGAAGAAGCATCACATTTTCGTGAATATCTTTTGTTAGGAATGCCGTTGGAACCTACTTTTTTAGCCAAAACTATTTTTTCTAAAGTATTAGCTGAATGTAAAACAATATTCTTTGATATTTGTTGATTATGCAAATTATACAAATGTAGATATATTTACACAGAAATGTTGCACGTCAGTGATTCATATATCTAGCACCCCTGAAGGCTAGGCCAATATTCAGCGATTAGAATAGAATCCTTGAGTGAAAGTATCAGAAAATGAAAAGCAAAAATCGGTCTCACACACACACACACATCATATGCTGTGCCTAGATGACTCACATTATTTGATTCACCTGAGTGAGAGCAATCTGAAAAACGAAAAAGTAAAATACGCACATATCAGGAACATGCTGTTTAGAAAATCACAACTGTTAAATGTAGATGTAGAAGTCCCCAAGGTGACATCACATAAAATGAGAGGGAAACTGGGTTTAGAAGTTACTCCCATTAGAATGCCCTCTTCAATAACATGCCCAATTAGTATACAGTGTATGGTTTAGTGTTATGTCCCCTTTGGAACACTGCCCAATCACATAGCCTGACCAATCAAAATAGACATATGATACACATCTCTAAAGGGAGTGGTTTCTAATCTATACAAGCCCACGCCCACAGATTGAAGGGGTCTCACTCACTGATGGACTGGCTGACTGGAAGAAGGAGACAGTAAGAAAAACTGGCAACAAAAGCAGGGATAAGAGAATAGCGTTCTTTCCTTTAGATACATCTTGTGTAGTTGACAGACCTTGGGAAAGGCTTATATGGAATTCAACCGCAGGTGTCCACATTGGAGAGGGAAGCAGACAGCCCCAATGCAGAAGGCAAAAAAGCAGGGAGTAGACCTGCTGACCTATCCTTCTGACCATTACTAGAAGGGGAGAATCAAAGCTGCCCTTGAAGGGATACTCCAAGAGAAAGCCTTATTTAAGTATAATGCCAAAGGGAAATATAAATCTATCGGGAGGCATACTCTAAAAGAGGACTTAATCTATTCCTCTTTTAGAGTATGCCTCCCCATAGATTTATATTTCCCTTTGCCATTACACTGAAAAAGAGTCGGGATATCCCAATAAACACATCTCGGGTCTATTTGATCAAATCACAAGTTTCCAGAAGCACTGGTTCTGAAATATGTACTAATTTCCTTCGATGTACAGTCAATTGATATACCCCCTTCAGTACTTTCACAAATAAGAGCAGACTAAGACGCTCTTATTTGTGAAAGTACTGAAGGGGGTATATCAATTGACTGTACATCGAAGGAAATTAGTACATATTTCAGAACCAGTGCTTCTGGAAACTTGTGATTTGATCAAATAGACCCAAGATGTGTTTATTGGGATATCCCAACTCTTTTTCAGTGTAATGGCCAACTGCAGAAAGAGAGCCATATAATTTCTCACTTTGCACATGCCTAGAAAATAATGCAACTGAAGTCATTCCCTGGTCATATCACTGAGCAGGATCCTGTTACTAGCTCTGAACCACTAAAGAAAAAACAGACTGTTGTTAACTGCCACCCGATTTCCCACTTTAAATTGTCCATTTAAAAATGACAAAATGTGCATTTTTTAATAAGGTAATGCAATAGAAATATCATTGAAGGGAATCTAGCAAACATACACGCTAATTAGGCATTTTTGTTTTTGCAAGTTATTTACACACAGAAATGTCAAGTAGCCTGCCTTTAAAATGAGTTTTCTTGAATGCTTTTTGAAATGCAGAAAGGTGTATTAATTAAGAGGAAGGTCTTTGTTCTTAATGAATGAAAGGTAATTTGATAGGCAGAGATGTTCTGATTTAACTTTGATGCCTATAAATCAAAGCTTGTCCTGAATCCTCATTCACTTTTCAATGAATGGTGGTGAAGGTGTGTTCAGAGTGAACCACGAAGTGCGTAGAATTGTTCACTTTGTCATTGAACCCCGAGGTGAGAAGACGTGCAGTTATGCTCGGTCCTGGAATTTAGCTTTGGATACTGTCCCTTTAAGGATTCTCAATCAAAACTCCTATGAGACCGCGAAGTGCGCAGAAGTGCTTAGTGTGTTCAGTTGTGGGCAGCTGAGGGAGGTTCTACCTTGCCGCACAGAGCTTGCTTTCTAGGGCCTGTGCTTGGCAGTGCAGCCCCGTCCCCGCTTTCTCGCCAGGATCACTGAGCGCTGTACTGAATACAGAGGAAATACAGAGGGTGAGCAGTTTTGTCTTATTGTCTACTTCCTTTTTCTCGTGCAGTTATCCAAATGAAGTCTCTCAAGCAGCGGAAATATACTTTGCGCAGCTCTGTGCGCCATGCTGGTAAAGGAACTCACAGCCAAGCTGCGATAAATGAGAAAGTCCATTGTCTTCCTTTCTCGAAAAAGGATAAGCAAGATCCTGACATAGGAAAGCAGCCAAAAATCCTTTTTTTCACATTTGCTTCAGCAGAGACTGTGGCAGAGACCACGGCAGGAAATAAGGTGATTGATTTATCTCCCTTATCTCTTAGTCAAGAAATCCTTATAGAAAAGCAATTTTTGGGTTTTCCAACGATTGACAATGAGAACTTATTACTAAAGATGTGTATAGGTCTGTGAAGGAACTCTATAGGTGGAGCTCTGCTACAAATTAATGCGTCTGTAGGATTCGATTATATAATTGGTACTCGCCCGGACCTGCCAAGATTGCTTTCTACATCTGACTCTTCAGATACAACTAGCGAAGGGGAGAGTACATTGCTGTCTGATGCGATCTCTTTTGCGGAAGCAACTGAAATCTCAACCCCGCCTTTAGACATAAATATGATGTTGGCAAAAATGTATTCTTTAAAGACACTATGTTCCGCAATGGCGGAGGAGAAACGTACGTTAAAAACCATCCCGGCCAAAGTAGTGGACGTTATACCTATGTGTAATGCTGCTCAGGATCAGGGAGTGTCTGAGGCGACAGTGTTTGTGACAAATGAAATTGCACTTGAGACTCACTCATCTCATTTAGAATTGTTAAATCCTCCCGTTTGTGCGGGTCAAGAGCAGCAGGATGCAGACGCAGTTTGTGAACGTTCTCTCTCTGAGCAAGTAGTTGAAGAGGGCGATAATCTGGCTATTGCATCGCCCTGTCCTTGCAGGGTTTGAAGAAGAAAGCGCGGTAGGCGTATGCTTAGTAAATCGGGCAGGCATAGAAAATGTAATCGAGATGCTAATATTGATGCCTCTGGCAATCTTCAGGATTGTGTATTACTTGCCCCCACTTCTCTAATTGGAAATAGAACGAAAATCCCTAGGGATCAGGGTGATGGTACCACAATGCAGGTCTTCCCGCAGGGGCCTCATTAAAATTGGCTTCATCCTGGCACGCAGGCGACCTTCCTTTATGGCATTAACCCAGCCTAATTCTGGAAATAATGTGTCGCAGAATAATAATCATGATAATTATATATATATATATATATATATATATATATATATATATACACACAGGCCCCGAATGTTAACGGCCTGAGCTCAGCGACTACCCCATTTCACCCTTCTAGGTTTATTAATTTGGCGCCTCCTCGGGCCGGCCATGGAGACAACCAGGTCTTGATTAATAACCATAGTGACCATATAAATATGCAAGTGCCAACACTGCTTTGTCAACATTCAAATGCTAATGCTTTGTACCCTGCAACTGCAACATTTCAATCTTTCATGTTTAATCATTTGCCACTACATCAGTCTGGTCCTGGAGATAATCCGGCTTTCTATAATAAGCAACGTAACCATATAAATATGCAAGTGCCAAGTTTGTTCCGTCAACAACAGAATGTCAATGCCATGGGTCGCACGACTATAACAGGCCAACCTTCTATGTCAAGTCATTTGTTTTTCATCACTAATACTTCTGTGCCCACATTGTCTAACGATATGAGTGGGGGAGAACTGGGTGGTGTGCTTCCATTCGGGAAATGGGTTAAACTTGCAGAGCTCAGCCGTCTAGTGGCAAGTCCCTTCCTGAATTGTTTTTTTTTAACTCGAGTTATGGCAAAAAAATCCTTATTTAACCAACATCAATACAGAAGATATGACACATATAGGAGTGCCCACTCCGGATAGCGCTACTAACTGGGCTCTCACTGAATTTATCTCACCGGTGGTAGTAGCACTACTGACCACCTGTATCTCAGAATTAAATAGATTGGGGTTTGAGCTCACATTATGTAGGGAATATGCTACAACATCACACCGTGGGTAATAATAAGCAGCGCTCAGATACCTGAGGGTTTGTAGCGCTATATAAAAGCCTAATTATTATTATTATTATTATTATCAACAGGTATATCTAAGATGAATGCTTTGGTATCCAATTCTGACCACAGTGCCTCCCTAAACCGCACTACTTCCCTACTTTTTTCTAAAGAGGCACGAAGATCACACCCCGATTGGTTTACAATGCTCCATTGATGTATTGTCTTTATATACTAAAGACAATAATTTAAAAATCAACATCAGTAAAAAGAAAATTGTAATGATTGGCTCTGGCTCCAGGAATAAAAGCTCTGTCTCTTGGAAGTTGGATGGTGTACCCCTTAAGGTGGTGCAGAGCTACATTTATCTTGGGATTTCCTATTCAGTCTTGTCCTCAATGCATGTTTTATGGTGATTTTATCATTCCCAATGTTTTAAGGAAGTGGTTGGTTTAAAAAAGGTTTCAGTAATAAGGGTGGTTTTAATATAGAGGGTCTAATTTCCATTTACAGGACAAGTATTGTTCCTGGAATACTTTATGGTAATATCCCTGTTTTCTGAATCAAGAATGAAATGGTTGGAGATTTTGGAGGGAAAATTGTTGCGTTCAATTTTAGGTGCATCATCCTCTGTACCAGTCGAAGCTCTAAGGCTAGAACTGGGCCTTTCATCACTAAGATCGATCTGGTTACTTCAGCGATGTAAATTTGTTTTATCCCTCCATGCCCCACACTGGCACGCTGACCTACTTTTGAGGCTGATTGCTAAGCATCATCATCAGACTACTACCAACCCTTCCTTATCCAAGCTTCGGGACATGACCATGCAACATTTGGTTAACATAGGTCTATCAATGGAAGAGCTGATTGACTCTCCGAATGCATTCAGGACACTGAAAAATAAAAACAGTGTATGGGATATAAAAGCTAATTTTTACAAATTGAATAAGAAAAATGACGCAACATTTACTGGCCAGGGCATTCATTTTAATCTCCTGTGCACTTATTTAGTCAAGTCTTGTACCTCACAGCTAAAGAGATTTAATACCCATCTGGGGTTCAACATTCTCCCGGCCAGGGAACATACGGACCATTGGATGGGGACTTCTTATGAGGAAAGACTCTGCCATTTGTGTAACTATTCTGTTGAAACCGCCCGGCACATTCTCACAGGCTGCCCTAAATTGATTAATGCCAATATAAAAGGGTATGCATCTTTAGTTTCCAGCATGGAATTTATCGAGTCAGATCAAATTTGGAATGGCAGGGGCGTGGCCAACTGCGCGATGCAGTAGACGTGTGCTCTCGGAGCTCCCTCGACCGCGGCCCAACATCCTGCTACATTCGACCATTTGCAGTGCTTGGGGGACCCCCAAGATAAGCCCCCCCAGTGCCCGATACCCTGGAGCGCATCTGGGGCGTTTTCCAGCCCGAAACGCCCAGGAACCGCGGAGACAGCAGCGAATGTGGGGAACGCCGGTGCGGCCCGCGGAGGAAACAAGATGGCCGCCGGGGTGCGCTCTGGGTGAGGAGCGGGTCATCTCTGCATCTCCGTAGCCGGCGGGGACGAAGAGCCAGAGTGCCTGTGCGGGTTGGAGGCGCAGGCGAGCCCCCCGAGGGAACCTGTGAGGGGAGCCGCCCGCCCGATCGAAGAAAGGAGCGGACAGCTGAACGCTGCGAGGGAGTCCCGTGCACTGCCGAGGCGGCCCCGCCGGTGAGTGCCTGCTGCTGTTGCTGGGGGGTCCCTGCGCGAGACTCATCCCGCCTGCTCGGGAGACCCCAAATTCGCTGGGAATCCCGAAACCCGACTTCATCCTGAGAAGCTGGCACGAGCACCGGACACAACTCCCCCCCGAGAGCAGACATCTTGAAACCTGCTGGCCCGCTGCGCGGGCTGAACCATCCGGCGGGGCCCACGCCTCCGCGAGGCTTTGTTTGCTCCCCCCCCGACCCCTGGGAGATACTAGGTGATAACGTTGTGGGAGAAGGCGGCCCTGGGGCGCGCCGCCGGGCAACGCCTGGAGAGACGGCTGGGGGTTTCTGCTGCAGCCGAAGGGGCCATTCGGGTCTCTCCTGCCCCCCCTGGAACTACAAGCACTGAGGATATAATAACAGAAGGTGGGGATACGCCGATACGCGGCCTCCATCCCAACGGGGTATAACAACCCCCTAGCGCCGGTGGTCGGGCCAACACATCCACTGACACGAGTTCGCCACCCGGCTCTCTACGCCCTTCCCTTCCCCCCACCCGCCTCGGTCGGGGGGGCTGCCCGCGTCCACAGGTGTGGGCAGCGCTCATAACCCAGCGCAACTGTCCTGGTGGGGCTGAACCAGTGTGCAAGAGGGCGCCCGTGAGGCAGTGACCATGGGGAAAGACAAGATTAGAAGACCGGCCACGCAAAACAGAATCGACCAATATACGGTTCCCCCATCGCAACCTCCTGACACTCCACTGCTGCCGTCGGTCGAAGAGGACTCTGCATCTGGGCTCTCCCTAAGGGATGTCATGGCAGCTATAGCGGACTCCCGCTCATCGATGGAGCAAAAGATGAACGGAATCAGTCTCGACGTGTCCCTCCTCCGACATGACCTGCAGAAACTATCGGCACGCACTGGGGAGGCGGAGCAGCGCATCTCCAACACGGAGGACGGGTTGTAAGTAATACAACAACAGCTCCAAGGAGTCACCGCCAAACTTAAAACTCTGGAAGCCAAAGTCGAAGAAGGGGAGGGCAGATCCAGGCGCAATAATATCCGCATCCTCGGTATCCCCGAGAAAGCTGAAGGCCCCTGTATGGAGCTTTTCTTGGAGCAATGGCTGATGGACCTGTTCGACCAACGATCCTTTTCTAAATTCTTCTCTGTAGAGAGGGCACACCGAATGCCCACTGGCAGACCAGTGCCTGGTGCTCCACCGCGAACGGTGATAGCAAAGCTACTGAACTACCGAGACCGAGACGCGCTGCTGCACCTCGCACGAACCAAGGGCACGACCGCATTCAACGGGTCCAAGATAGCCTTCTTTCCGGACTATACCCGTGAGGTCCAGAAAGCGAGGCAGTCCTTTGAGAAGCTGAAGCGACAGCTGCAAGCGATGGGAGTCAAGTACGGCCTGCTCTTCCCGGCCCAGCTGAAAATATATTACAGGGGTACAACAGTCCACTTCAACGACCCAAGGGAGGCCTGGCGTTGGGCAGAGCAGCACATAGAAGGGGACTGGTCGGCGCCCCGGCCCAACAGGGACAGAAATCCTAGACCACCACCGGCACATCCTCCACATCCTCCGGATCCGGGTCAACCACCCTCGCCGAACCAACCGGCGGCGGCCGGAGATTGAACAGGATTGCTCCTTACGGAGGGGTCTGCCCCCACAAGCGGGAGCACGCCCAAATTGATGTTGCAGGGGGTGTGGGAGAGTACCACAGCACTGCTATAAATTGTCTAGGTCATTAATAGTGCGGTCTGCGGGGGCACTTCTTCCGTTGCAAGTGGGGAAAGCAACGGGGGCCCCCCCCCCTCCATTCGTTAACTTCTTCTAGTGTTAATCTGTACAAGGGTTTGTAAGGCTGTCACCTTACGTTGTTGAGGGTCAGCGATGTTGGGGCGACAGGTACTTCGTGTTGGGGTGGAGTATGGGGTGGGGGTGGGAAAGGAAAGTTTCAATGGGTTCACTGTTACCCCGGGAGCAACGCGTCTCCGCAAGCTCCGAGGTTTGTTGAAGTTGAAGTTCACGGCAACACGAGGCTACAAATGGTTCAGGCAGCACATCACTCAGCATTCATGGCACATACTGCGATACACCACTGTTGACGGGGATGCCCTCCTCGGAATACACCTGGTCAATCTCTTGTGTGAGTCCTTAGATGGCACCTTTACAACCCCAGTCGACTCCGACTGAACATCCCAAGTCTCTCAAGGTGCTCACCTGGAACGTAAATGGGATGGGCTCGGCGATCAAGAGGCGCTTGATTAAACATATTCTCAGTAGACACTCCCCCGATGTGGCCCTGCTATCCGAAACCCACTTGGCGGGTTCGAAATGTTTGCATTTCCAACGCACAAACTACAGGGCTGCCTTCCATGCGGGATATACAATGGGATGCAGGGGCACTCTCATCCTCATACATAAACGTGTCCCTTTCACCCTCCAGTGCTTAGAGCAAGACCCACAGGGCCGCTATGTGCTGATCCTTGGTACACTTGGGAACGTAAGGGTCGCCTTCGTCTCGGTGTACTCCCCGCCCGGACTGGGGCGGGAGCTACTGGACGAATTGACTGCCCTCATAGGTAAACACCAACCTGACGAGCTGTTTCTGGGTGGAGACTTTAATGATGTCATGTGCAATTCCACTGATCGTACACATCTCAGACATCGCAACCCGGACACCCCCACAAAGCTCTCTACCTTTGCTTCTGCCTTGGGCCTGGGTGATGTATGGCGGGAACTGCACCCGGACGTCAGGGGATACTCCTTCCACTCTGGTGCCCACGGTTCCCTCTCCAGAATTGATTATCTCTTTGTTCCACATACAGATCTCTATAAGGCAACGGCGGCGGAATTCCTTCCCCGGGGCATCTCAGACCACTCGCCTCTGCTGGTGGAGATCCGCACGCGGGGTGTTTCCCCCCCTAGGACATGGAGACTGAATACTTACTATCTGGGTTCCTCCGAACTTGTTGATCACCTCACTGAAGTCTCTACCGAGTATTTTGAAATTAATGACAACGGAGAACAGGATCCAGTGGTGGTTTGGGAGGCCTATAAGACCGTTTTGCGGGGTGCCTTAATCTCCTGGGTGGCAAATAATAGGCGAGAGAGGCTCCGGGAAGTAACAGAGGCGGAGGGTGAACTGGCCCAATGTGAGAATAAGCACACCCTTGACCCATCCCCGCAGACCCAGCTCTCCCTTAAACGAGCCACCGAGCGGCTCCGAAACCTCCTATTAGATAATGCTAAACAAGCCCATTGGGACTCCAGAGCCAGAATTTATGAGCACGGAGACAAAGCTGGCCGAATGCTAGCCTGGTTGGAGAGGAGAGATGAGGGGAAACGATGTGTTCGTGAGATTGTCAACTCACGGGGTGAAAGGTTTCAGTCGGATGCAGAGATAGCTGAGGCATTCGCCCAATTTTATGAAACACTTTATCGGGCTCCGACCTCGCGGCTGGACCCGTCCCTTCTAAATGACATCCCATTCCCGACTCTCTCAGTACAACAAAGGGTGAGGCTGGACTCTGATCTCTCAGAGACCGAGGTGGCTGACGCACTAGCCCAGCTGCAGACCGGGAAGACGCCAGGCCCGAACGGGTTTCCGGTGGAGACGTGGCAGAAACTGGGAGGGGTCAGCATAGCGTCATCTCTCCATAAAATGTTATTGTCAGCCCGGGAACAGGGCGCTCTCCCGCAGGATCTGTGCAAGGCCACCATCGTGGTCATCCCCAAACCGAGCAAGCCCCAGGAACACTGTGCCTCCTATAGGCCGATCTCGTTAATCAATGGTGAGGCTAAGGTCCTCGCCAAGCTCCTGGCCAATAGGTTACAATCAGTGGCCGATACCCTAATACACCCGGACCAATGTGGCTTCATGCCACACAAATCGACCCGAATGAATCTGCGTCGACTCCATTTAGCGTTAGAGAGGGCTCCCGCCATTGACATTCCGCTTGCCCTTCTGGCAGTTGACTTTGAGAAGGCTTTCGACTCGGTCCGATGGGATAGCCTCTGGGAGATCATGGCACGTATGGGCTTTGGGGAGGAGTTCATGGGATGGGTGAAACTGTTGTATACAAATATATGGGCGGAGGTCAAGGTGAATGGGTGGACCTCTCGCCCCTTTCGACTGGGACGTGGCACGCGGCAGGGGTGCCCCCTCTCCCCCCTTCTCTTCGCCCTGGCGATAGAACCATTGGCTATATGGCTTCGCCAGAGCACATCCTGGATGGGATTCAGATGGCCAGAGGGACACGAGGACCGGATATCTTTATATGCGGACAACCTCCTGTTATACCTGGGAGACCCTGCCCGAGCTTGCCCCATAGTGACCCAGATTCTTGTCCGATATGGGAGATTTAGCGGTCTAAGGATCAACTGGAAGAAATCTGTTTTCTTCCCAGTGAAGGGAGGAGAACAGCCCGACCCACAGGAATGCCCTTATCAAATAGAACAACTTGGTTTCCGATACCTTGGGATTTGGATCACATCGGACCTAACTGGCTAAAGCAGGCATAACCTCAGGCCAATCCTGGATCGATTCTCTAATGATGTACAGCACTGGAAGCTTCTTCCCCTGACCCTCATGGGTAGAGCCGCTCTCTTTAAAATGTTGGCTCCTCCGCGATTCCTTTACGTCCTTCAGAACGCCCCTTTGCAGATCTCGGGGGCCGAATTTGGCCGGGTGGAAACTCTCCTTAGGGAGCTCTTGTGGGGTGGTGGACAAGCGCGCATAGCCCTGGCTACACTTCAGAGGTCGATCTGGGAGGGTGGGATCGGAGTGCCCCGCCTTCAGACTTACTATTGGGCCTCACAATTAGTGGTGGTCAATGACCTACTGCATGGGGACCGGGAACTACCCCACATTAAGGCCGATGTGGCAACCATGCATGACACCGATCCACTACAGCTACTGTACGACACCCCCCTAGATCCTCCCCACTAACGATGAGGGCACAGATCACTACCACTGCACAACTTTGTGGGATGGGGGAACAAGATATCAGCGGCGCAACCCCTATGGAGAAATGCCAACCTGAGGGAAATGGCGAGGTTCGAACCTTGGCCGTGCTGGGTGAGAGCTGGGATACAGAAAGTGGGAGATGTTCTTAGCGGTGAGAATCTTGCCCCGTTTGCGGTCCTGCAGCACAGGTTTCGACTCCCTGACACCGAAAGATACCACCATATGCAAATGTCCCATGCCCTAAGAGTCCACATAGCGCTGGACGACAGCATACCGGAGTACTCACCTATAGAACGTAACATTCTACCTGAATACATCCCCTCCAAATGCACATCCATTCTTTACAATGCCATTACATCCTTTGCGACTCCTGAATTGATCAGCTTAAAGGCCAAGTGGGAAACAGATGTAGGGAACATTGACCCTGAGGACTGGATACGGGTACTAATGCACCCCAGGGAAACTGCCATCTCCTCGAGACTCAGACTAGTGCAACTTAAAATACTACATAGAGTGTATTATCCTAGAACTGCACTGTTTGGATGGAAGAGGGCAACAGATGCCTTAGATGTGGGAACGAGGAGGGGACCTTCTTTCACATTCTGTGGTCCTGTCCCCGCATCCGAACTTTCTGGGGGGCCTGTTGTCGGGAACTGACCCGGATACTCTCCACTTCAATAGAACTTGACCCGAAGGTCCTAATCCTGGGAGCGCCAGGGGAGTATGAACTGAATAAATGGGGAGAACTCTTATTGCATACGGCGACGGCCCTGATGAAGCGGAACATTGCACAAAAATGGGGAGTCCCCGAATCTCCGACGATGGAGCAATGGGCGATAGACATGGACACATGTGCTATGTTTGAAAGACGGGTCTATAATGCAAGAGGCTGTCCCAACAAAGCCTCTAAAATATGGGCGGCATGGGAGGAGGGAGGGCCTTGAGGCGTGTGGCCTTGAGAGATGCCCTTTAGAATATTCACACTGTGAATTGCAGGTGTGTCCCCTGTGAACGGTAATGATATACTACTACTGCTGAATGGGTCATGTGGGCCTCATCTGATGTAGCTGCCTCTTTTTTCTCTTTTCTCCTTTCTCTTTTCTTTCTTTTGCGCCTCTCTTTTGGTTTTGGCCTATCATGTCTATGTTATGACTAAATGAAAATAAAATGTTTTATAAAAAAAAAAAAATTTGGAATGGCATATACAGTGCAAAATCAACTGTAAAAACGTCTTCTGCCTTCTTCATCTGGAAAGAGGCACTGCGGACATTCAAACGGATTTGATATTACAAACTATGCAGTGCTATGACATTTCGCCATGAATTTTTGCATTTGACTTAAACTGCTTGTTATTTTATTTTGGTTTTAACGGTATTTGTATGATTTATCGAATCGTTTTTCTGATGTGTAATTTTGAAATAGGTTTTAGCTGATGTGTTATGTACCTTTCACACTATTGGACATCTTGTACTATGGATTAAATACTTGTCGCAGATTTTATGTGTCTGCATTGTGTAATAATGCTTTTATGTGTTTGTGATATATGTGCTAAAGGTTTTCATTAATTAACCAATGCACAATAAAGAAAATGTTTACAAAATGTACTTATGGTGATGTCTGCTTTTAAAAACTCTGCATTCAAGTTAAATGCAGCTTTGATAATTCAATTGACCAGTATATGATCATTCATCATGGTAGTAATCCTTGACATCTAGAGTTCATAGCGAATGAAGATGTATTTGTTTATTAAAAATAAAAATAACCAATCCAATTTAAAATATAGATAGACCTTCTGCGCAACCCTCATATGGTCTCTGTTCTCTCTCCCTTTTTCCTCCTCTCCAATTAATGGTGGCACTAGGTGAGAGGCCCTTGTGGCCGCCTTCCACTCTTCCAAGATCATCATTAATGTCTATCTGAATGGAACCGTCTTGGTCCAGGGCCCTCAGCCCAATCTCCTCCTGCCTCTTCCTCGGCCCACCCTCGGGCCTCTCTACCACCTCCGCAGGGTGCAACTGAAGCCGGTACCCTCCACGGAAGTCTTTCAAAGGGTGTCAACCTGCTCCATGTCGCTACTCTCAATTCTTGCTCTGCTGTCAAACACTCCTATGACATCTGTCACCTACTTGAAGAACTCTACCTAGATGTCCTTGCTCTCCCAGAGACATGGTTCATGGCGAGTTCTGTCACAAGCTTTGACACTCTCCTCCCTGAAGACTACAAGATCCTCTCTGAACCTAGAACCAATCTTCCTGGAGGTGGTCTTTCTAGAGTGGGTTCCTGCCTCGGTCATCTCTATGCGGGCCTACTACTCCTTTGAATGTCTGGTCTGCAGGCTCTCTCTCTCCTGGCCTCTCTCTAACCGTGGCCCTCATCCTCTTCTGACCCCCTTCGGGCTGCCTCTCCTGCTCTTCCTCCTTGCTCCTCCTTCGCTGTTATCACCCCCCAATGACATTTCTAGACAGGTCTGATCTATGAAAGTGTCATCCAAGCAAGTGCTCCCCTGCTCTTCCAGAACCATCAAGGACCACATCGACACCCTTGTCCCAGCCTTGGCAGATTTCTGCAATTACTCCTTTGCCACCGGGACTTCCCCTCCCCCTCGGAAGCGCCCCCTCCTTAATAAAAATTCTGCTTTGCGATCCTTCCCATCTGGCTAACTATCGCTGATCTCCATCACTCCTTTCTTGGGCAAACTCCTGGAAAAGCTGCCCATCTCCCAGTTCACTCTTCACACTGAATCTGTTGGCGGTCTCCATGACCATCAGATTAGCTTCAGAGCAGCTAGAGGCAAGGAAACTGCTATCCTGAACACCCGTGAAGATCTGCTCTCTAATCTCGACTCTAGCCTTCCTTCTGTCCTCATCCTTCTTGATCTTGCCTCCGCTTTTGACATGGTCAATTATGCCACCCTGATGAATCGTGAGAATGTGGGGATCACGGATCAGGCTCTCTCATGGTTGACCTCTTTCCTCCTTGACCGCCCATCTCAGGACCAACTGGGGTTCTCTCTGCCACCTCTCTCTCCACTTGTGGAGTTCCCCAGGGCTCCAACCTTTCCCCTGGCTTTTCAACAACTATGTGGCCCCCCCTTGGCCCAGCTCATCTCTACCTTCTCCTCTAACCTTCAGTGTTATGTGGATGACACCCAGCTCTCCTTCAGGCTCCCCTCTGCCTCTACTCATGTCTCCATCATCTCTGCCTGTCTATCTGCGATACAGGAATGGTGCGCCTCCAACGATATCTGTCTCAATGCCAGCAAGACTGAGATCCCCCTCATTGAGACCCTTGCTCAGCCTTTCCCTCTCACTCTGGCTGCCCTCCTTGGGTCCTCTCCCTTCGCCTTTCTGTGAGGCGAAAAGACTTGGGGTCATCTTCGGCTCCACTCTCTGCTTCACTCCTCACATCACTGACATCTCCAAGAAGTCCCACTACTGACTACACCTCCTCGGAGGTATTCTTCCTTTTCTCACCTTCCCCCAGAAGCTCGACGTCTCCAGAGCCCTGGTTCTCTATAGGATGGACTACTGCAACAGCCTCTATCTGAATCTACCTTCCTCTATTCTCCGCCCTCTGCAACTAATCCAGAACAGGACTGCGAGACTTGACCTTGGCCTCAAGCCCATGGATCATATCTCTCCAGCCCGGAAAGCTCTCCGCTGTCTCCCAGTGGCTAGAAGGATCAAGTTCAAGACCCTCTGCATTATCCAAAGACTTTCTGGGCCCAGGTTCCGCAGTACATCCACCTTTCTCTTTCTAAACCTCTTCCTTCTCGAGCCCTTCACTCTGCTACTCCAACTCTCTGAATGTCAGACACTTCTCCAAGCAGCGACTGGGTGGTCGATCTCGCTCCTCTGCAGTGGCCTCCCTCTGGAATGGCCTCCCTGCCTCTCTCAAACTTTAGCAGGATCACCTCAGGTTCCGGAAGCAGCTGAAGACATTCCTTTTTCCGCTTCGGCTTTCTCTCTTCCTCTCCCTTTACGACCAGCTGTTCCTCTGTACCGACAGGTTGCCCGGCCATCATCAGAAAACAAGGGATACCAGACTTCCCCCAACAACAGTAGTACCTGCACTGTCTCCGGGCTTACCGCGCAATTAAGGGCTGTATCTGTCACCCTACAGTCCGCCCCCATGCACTTACCCTGAGCCAGCTCCCCCTGGCTGCATTTCTCAGAGCAATGCTGCATTGACTGCACTTTCCCCTCTCTCTCCGGCACTTCTCCTCACCCTCTCCCCTTGCACTTGCCTGATCCGAATGACACAAGTCCTAGTAAGATCGCTTGTCTTTGTCGTCCCACTGTCTCCCTCCCTTGTCTTGTTGCACCTAGAAACACTTGTGTACATGCACGTTAGAAATAACTTATCATATCATATCATACTATGGCCCAGTGACAAACACTGAAGGATTCTGTATGTCAGAGGAGATCCAGTCAGCAAGAAGTGGACCAGCATCAGTTTCGGCAAAGAACTTTGCAACGTGCTGCTGCGGAAACACTGCACTAAAACAGGGATCCCTGCAGACAGATGTAAAATCCATACCAAATGTCAGTGCTCCTGCGAGTTTAGCAACACAGGCCGCAGACCTACTGTGGAAACAGCAGGGCACAGGGAGCGGAGGTAGACAGTTGGAGCACAACAGTCTGGAGCAGGCATGGGGGGGGGAGACTTTCACCTGACCCAAAGATGGCCAAAGAACTTTATTTAAGCTTGGTCCTAGGAGAGCTGGGGAAAATCAGTAAGTGAATTACTCCTAATTGGGAGCCATGTATTAGAGTGGAATTGTAGGCAAGACCTATAAAATTGCACAGAGGGGAGCAGCCTATGAAGCTGGCTAAGAGAGAGACGCAGTCCTCCAGGAGCAGGCTGAACAGAGAAGGGTAGACATCCAGATCTCGGGGGAGCTGATGCAGGACCATTGACTCCGGGTGAAATGGGGTCTAGAGACCTGTCCTAGGCCGATGTGCAGGCTTTCGACTGAGCGAAATGGGTGACCATTTCCTGAAAGCTCGGTGTCCTTTAACCAAAGCTGCTCGGTTAACCATGGTATTAACAGTTTTACAGTCAAAGCGTGAGCTTTTGCGGAAAAAAGAGAAACATACTCGCAAAACGGATGGATTTGCAGAAAGGGTAAAAAGAAAATCGCTCAACAACAAATAAAAATACTGAGACGTAGTCTGGAATAAAAAAATATACATTCAAAGTGCTCGGCTAAACTTCCCACGGAAACGGCTTACTAGCTAAGACGCATGGTGGTTCAAAATGAAAAAGGGCCCGTTCCCTTTGGGAAGAATGCGAGGAATGGGGTTTGCTTATTTGACAGGGTGAGAAATTCATGATCTGCACACTGAACAAGACTGTTCTGCCGACGAAATCCATAGGGTATTAAGCACAGAAAGTTGCCCGGCCCACACCAAGCAATCACACGAAAAAGAAAGGAAGAAACTTCATTGTACTGGTTTTATAAAGCCCTGGGAAACCGTAAGGCACTGAAGAGCAAGGAGGGAAGGGTTAACGTTGACAAAACTCAAGTTCTCGAGGCGTTTCTGAAGGGCAGTCTTTCCGGAAGATCCCCGAAAGTATGTGTGAACGTGAATTCCAGAATTGGGGGAGGGGCAAAGGCAGAAAAGCCAAGCCAGCTTTCATTTTCCTGAAAAACGTAGGTACCGCGAAACCGCCATGCAGTACTGGAGCGTAGCGCTAGAGTAGGCAAGCGGTGGCACTGGTCATTTACAAGAAAGTTGGGGATTTTACTGTCGAAGCCTCCGTGCACCAGCCAGAGAGCCTTAAAGACACTGTGCTGGCAGCAAGTGTAGAGAATTCCCCAAAGTGCAGATTGGTCACGTTTATGGGCACCAGTAAGTAGGCGGGGCAGCAGAATTCTCGATCACCTGAAGGCACCTAATCAAATTGGCTTGAGAGCCCAGGTATAAAGGATTGCCACAATCCAATCTGGGCGAGATATAGCAGGGACATGACGATGGCAATTTGGCAGGGCATGAATTTAAGTAATCTGCAGCTTGGAAAGGAATAGGAGGAAGATACCAAACTAACTTGTGGAGCCAGTGCAAGAATGGCATCCACTTTGAAGCTTAGGTCCTTCACCAATGAAATTGGGAAGTAAATGGAAGTGGGCCACAACTGGGAAATGGCGTGGTTCAATGGAAGTGGGCCAGAACTGCTGGGAAATGGCACGGATCAATGGAAGTGGGCCAGAACTGGGAAATGGCACGGATCAATGGAAGTTGGACAGAAGGAACAAGTTACTTACCTGTAACTGTTGTTCTCCAGCATGGGTCTGGCATGGATTCACATGCTCATGAATATTCCCCGTCGTCAGGCTGGGAATCCTCGGTAAAGAAAAAACCAGTATCAGTTTCGTTTCTGATCTGTCTTTCGTAGTAATAACCAATCACTGGTTTCTGCGTCATACTGACCACAGCCAATGACTGCCCTCTACCTAAGCACCGCCTCTGGCAGCCATCTTCAGATTTGGAAGCACGTGAAGTGGCAGTATGACCAAGTGAAGAGCCGCAGAGGGGTAGGCGGGAGGGTTCGCATGTGAATCCATGCCAGACCCATGCTGGAGAACAACAGTTACAGGTAAGTAACTTGTTCCTTCTCCAGCATGGGGTCTGGCATGGATTCACATGCTCATGAATAAAGAATACATAGCAGTACACACATGCACAACCACGGGAGGTGGCAAAGGCTCAACATTAAGCATAGCATCAAACTCAACATTAAGCATCTTACCTCCTCACCAGGCTCACCTCAGGCGAACAGGTTGCGCAGCACTGCTTGGCCGACCCTGGACTCCTCCCTGGAATCCCGATCGACGCAGTAGAACTTCGTGAAGGTGTGCGTCGACCTCCACGTAGCAGCCCTGCATATGTCCAGCAGGGGCACACCAGAAAGGAACGCCGTGGTAGCTGCGATCGCTCTGGTGGAATGGGCTCTCGGACGGCCGGGCAGAGGTCGGTTTGCCAACCGATGACAGTACATGATACAGCCGGAGAGCCATCTGGAAATGGAAGCCTTCGAGAGAGCCTTCCCCTGATTAACAGGTCCAAAGTTCACAAAGAGTTGTGACGTCTTCCGAAAACACTTCGTGCGGTCCACGTAGAACTTCAGCGCTCTAGCTACATCCAGCGAGTGCAAAGTCCTCTCAGCCGGCGACGAAGGCGACGGGAAGAATACAGGCAACACCAAGGGTTCGTTGAGATGGAATTCAGACGGTACCTTGGGCATGAAGGAGGGGTGCGTCCTGAGCACTACCCTCGTGTCGTGGAAAGTCAAGTACGGGGCCTTGCAGGAAAGGGCCTGGATCTCTCCCACTCGTCGTGCGGAGGTGATGGCCACAAGAAAAGCAGTTTTCCACGATAGAAACTTCAACGGAGCCGAGTGCAGAGGCTCGAACGGAGGTCCCATGAGCTTGGTCAGCACCACGTTGAGCTCCCACGCCGGGGCCGGGGCCTTCACCGGCGGGAACGATCTGAACAGTCCCTTCATGAACTCTTTCACCAGACGATGAGACCACAAGGACGTCCGCCCCGTGGTTCTGGTGTATCGGGAGATCGCAGCAAGATGAATCTTGATGGACGCGTGTGCCAGTCCAGCTTTGGCCAGCGTCAGCAGGTACGGCAGTACTTGGGGGGCCGTAATCCGTAGAGGGTTAATCTTCTGTGCGTGGCACCAGACAGAGAACCTCTTCCATTTGTGTCCGTAGCATTTAAGAGTCGAGGACGCCCTGGCCTTTGCAAGAACCTCTCTGCAGTCGGCCGGTATGTCGTATCCTCCAAACTCTAGCGCTGCAGGAGCCAGGCCTGCAAGTTCAGCGACTTCGGGTCGTGGTGGAGGATGGCGCCTCCTTCCCTGGAGAGTAGATCCGCGTCCGCCGGCAGCTTGATCGGCGGGGACGCTGACAAGTCCAGAAGGTCCGGGAACCATATCTGCCTCGGCCACGAGGGTGCGACGAGGATCATCCTGCACCGTGACCTCTTGAGCAGGTTGACTAGCCGGATTAGCAGAGGCAAGGGAGGGAACGCGTAGAGGAACAGGCCCTCCCAGGGGAATGAGAAAGCATCGCCCATGCTCCTCGTCTGGGGAAACCTGCTGGCGAACCTCCTGCACTTGGTGTTCGTCGCCGTCGCGAACAGGTCGATCTGGGGTGTGCCCCACCGTCGGAAGAGGCGATCCACCAGATCCTGCCGTAGTTCCCACTCGTGGCACGAGCGCAGCTCCCTGCTGAGTGAGTCGGCGATGGTGTTTTTTATCCCTGCCAGATGAAACGGCACCAGAAAAATCCTTTGGGCGACGGCCCAATGCCACAGGTCCTGCGCCTCCTTGGACAGCGCTGGGGACCTGGTTCCGCCCTGTTTCCTGATGTAAAACATGGTGGTGGTGTTGTCGGTGAAGATCCTCACCACCTTGCCCTTGAGGGACGGAAGGAAAGACCTGAGGGCCCAAAACACTGCACGGAGCTCCAGGACGTTGATATGCAGGGACTTCTCCGTCGGGAGCCAGAGTCCCTTTGCGTGCAGATTTTCGGTGTGCGCTCCCCACCCTTCCAGGGAGGCATCCGTAGTCACAGTCTCCTGGTGGGCTGGGGTCTGGAAGTCCATGCCCGCCGTCAGATGCGCGTGGGTGCCCCACCACCGTATCGCTCGTCGGAAGTTCTCGTCGAGCTTGATCCTTTCCTCGAAGCTGCCCGTCGTCTGGATCCAGCGCGCATCCAGAAATTCTTGCAACGGGCGCATCCGGAGCCTGCACATGGGAATGAGGTAGATGCAGGAAGACATCATCCCGAGGAGGGACTTGATGGACCTCACTTTGGCCGCGTCGGCCACCAACATCCGTTGCACCTTGCCGAAGATGGTCCTGGTCCTCTCCTCCGACGGGGAGGCCAGAAGGGACACTGTGTCGAGCCTCGCTCCCAGAAACAGTGCGACTTGCGCGGGCACCAGGTGGCGTAGTTCACGAAGAATCCCAGGTCCGTGAGGAGTTTGACGGTCCTTGCCGTGTGAACCACGGCGAGTTCCCTCGTCTTGGCGCGGATGAGCCAGTCGTCCAGGTAGGGGTAGACGTGGATCCCCTCGCGGCGCAGCTGCGCCGCCACCGGTGCGAGGCACTTGGTGAATACCCTGGGTGCCGACCGTAGTCCGAAGGGGAGGGCTCTGAACTGGTAATGACGCCCTTGGACCACGAACCTGAGGAATTTTCGGTGCCCCTTTAGGATGGGAATGTGGAAGTAGGCATCCTCCAAATCCAAAGACGATAGGAAATCCCCTTCCTCCAGCTGGCCCAGGACGTGCTGGAGGGTGACCATCCGGAACTTCTGCGCCTTGATGAACTTGTTCAGACGTCGGAGGTCTAGGATGGGGCGCCATCCTCCCGTCTTCTTCTTCACGAGGAAGTATCTCGAGTAAACTCCGGAGCCCCGAAGCCTCTTTGGGACGATTTCGATGGCGCCCTTCCTGAGCATCGCCTTTACCTCCAGGAGAAGTTGAGGGACGTGAAGTTCTTTCCTGGCCACGGGGGGGACACGCGGGCACCTTCTTTGAAACTCGAGCGCGTGGCCCCGGGCCAGGGCGTCCAGCACCCAACGGTCGGTGGAGATGGACTCCCACACGCTGACGAAGCCCGCCAGCCGGCCTCCCACCGGGGTGCTCCGGTGGGGGCCCGACCCCACAGCCGGTTCAATCCTGCTTGGACGCGGCCTTGCCGCCTTGACCTCCTGGGCGACGACGACGGGGTCCGCTAGACTTGCCTCGTCCTCTGTAGGCCTCTTGCGACGACGAGCGGGCCGCTTGACGGTAGGAAGCGAAACCGCCACCGGAACCTCTGGAGGCGCCCTTGCCTCCGCTGCTCCGAAAGGGCGTCCGACGTTGCTGCAGAACTCCGAAGGCCCGGGCCGTCTCAGTATCCGCCTTGATGGCCTGAAGGGAATCGTCCACTGTCTTCCCAAACAGGTTGTTCCCGTCGAAGGGCATGTCCAGGACTCTGGTCTGGACGTCCTGCCGGAAGTCCGTAGCTTTGAGCCATCCACGACGTCGAAGGCAAACGCTGTTGCCCAGCTGGCGGAACCCAGTGTCGGCGATGTCCGTCGCCACGGTGATGGCGTGGTCCGAGGCCACCTCACCTTCCTGCAGGATCTCCAGGGCCTCCGCCCTCTTGTCGTCCGGCAGAAAATCCAGCAGGGGAGCTATCTTGTACCAGAGCTCCCTGTCGTAGCGAGCCACGATAGCCAAGGCGTTGGCCGCTTTAATCGTCGTCGCTGCCGACGAGATGACTCTACGTCCCATAGCATCCAATTTCTTTCCCTCGCCGTCCGGCGGGGAAGTCGATGTGGAGGCCGCACCCCCCCCGCTTTCTTCCTGGCTGCCGCGGAGACGACGGAATCCGGGGTAGGCTGCGCCCGGAGGCACAGGGGGGCCGTGTCCGGGACCCGGTACTTTTTCTCGTACCGGTCTCTTCTAGCTGGCGTCGTGGAAGGGTTCTTGAGGAGGGAAAGGCCCTCATCCCAAATGTCGTCCAACAGAGGCACTGCGAGGACCGTCTTCCTCTTGGCCTCGCGCCGCTGATAAAGGAAGCCTTCCTTTTTCTTCCCCTCAGGGCAGAGTTGGAAAAGCTCGGAAGCCCTGGAGATCATGGAGTGGAAAGATCCGATCTCGTCGGGCGGAGAAGCCCTGGCGGGAGGCGACGACGGAATATCCTCGTTGTATGCCTCGTCGTCCGTACCCGTCGCTGCCGTGTCAGTCCCCGTATCATCCCCTCGGGTGGACGGGGGAGAGGGCTGGACGGGGCGCGACGGTTGAAAAGGAGGTGGTGGATGGATCCTTCTTTTCTTGGTAGGGGGAACACCAGAAGGTCCCGGTTCTGGATCCCCCGACGGGAGAGGTTCCTCCGTCGGTAACGGTAGCCTCGTCCTTATCTCGGAGCATAAGGACTGTATGGCCAACAAAATGGCCGCCGAGTTGTCTTGCGGCGCTGGCAGAGGGGAGTCCGACGGGCGAGCAGGGGCCCCGTCGGTATCCTCGACGATGTCGTCGTCGTCACCTGCGTCGGGGTCCATTCCGACGGGCTGGCCTTCTTCCACGCCTAGGCCGTGGCTTAAGACCTCGATCAGCTCCTCTTCTGAGGTTGAGGCCGAATCTACGACGACGCCCTGCCCCCCCTTTTTCACGGGGGTCCTATCGATGGGCACAAAAGAAGACTCCCTCCGAGGAGGCAGGGAGATTCTGGGCCCTGAGGTCGCCACCACTGGTGCAGCCACCACAGGCTGAGCCAGGGCCGCCGCGACCGTTTCGATAGAGGGCTTGGTCGGATGGATCAAGGCCTTCACCACCTTAGGTGCGCTCACCGCCTTATCCTTGAGGGAGGGGGCACTGCCACGCTCCTCCTCTGCCTTAGAGCTCGACCGGGGCCTCTCCAGGAGCTTCGCCGGGTGCTCGGCCTTCCTCTTACCCGACCCAGAGCGTTGGCTCGTGGTTGATGGTGCCGGGGAGGGTGCGCCCTGCCTGGCGCCCGTAGAGCCCGACCGTTCGGCGCTCCCGGTGCCAGCGGACTCGCGGTGCTTAGCCTTATGTTGGGCCCCCGTCGCCGGGGCGCCCTCAAAGGTCTTAGAAGACCGCTCGGGTTTCTTCTTCTTCTCGCCAGACGGGCTCTTACCCTCCAGCCAGTTGGCGAGACGTTGATGGCGGTCCTTCATGGTCCGTTCCGACATGTTGCCGCAAAACGCACAGTCCTTCTCCACGTGCGTCTTGTCCTCATGAAGGCAGTAAAGGCAGAAAGAGTGTTCGTCCTCCTTAAAGACGTTCTGCAGCTGGCATCCAGGGCAGACCCTGAACAGCTTTCCGGGCGTCGAGCTTCCCTTCTCCTGGGCCATCTCCGAGACCGGGCCTGAGAAGCTTCTGGATTCCTCCGAAGTGTAGCTCGACGAAATCTTCACCCTTGAGGGGCACAGATGAATCCGACACGGGTCCCCGTTGATCGGATGTAGGATCGGTGGAGCTTGAGGCTCTTTGACCGAAAGAATCGAAGTTTTTTTGTGAAAAAAAACGCGAAAAATAGCACTAACGCTCGAGAGCAATAGCACGAGGATCCCAACACATGAACGTGCGGTAAAAATCTGAAGATGGCTGCCAGAGGCGGTGCTTAGGTAGAGGGCAGTCATTGGCTGTGGTCAGTATGACGCAGAAACCAGTGATTGGTTATTACTACGAAAGACAGATCAGAAACGAAACTGATACTGGTTTTTTCTTTACCGAGGATTCCCAGCCTGACGACGGGGAATATTCATGAGCATGTGAATCCATGCCAGACCCCATGCTGGAGAACTTGGAAATGGCACGGATCAATGGAAGTGGGCCAGAACTGGGAAATGGCGTGGTTCAATGGAAGTGGGCCAGAACTGCTGGGAAATGGCGCGGTTCAATGGAAGTGGGCCAGAACTGGGAAATGGCGCGGTTCAATGGAAGTTGGACAGAACTTGGAAATGGCACGGATCAATGGAAGTGGGCCAGAACTGGGAAATGGCACGGATCAATGGAAGTGGGCCAGAACTGGGAAATGGCGCGGTTCAATGGAAGTTGGACAGAACTTGGAAATGGCACGGATCAATGGAAGTGGGCCAGAACTGGGAAATGGCGCGGTTCAATGGAAGTTGGACAGAACTTGGAAATGGACACTTTGAAGCTTAGGTCCTTCACCAATTAAATTGGAAGTCAATGGGAGTGGGCCAGAACTGCTGGGAAATGGCGCGGTTCAATGGAAGTAGGCCAGAACTGGAAAATGGCACGGATCAATGGAAGTGGGCCAGAACTGGGAAATGGCGTGGTTCAATGGAAGTGGGCCAGAACTGCTGGGAAATGGCGCGGTTCAATGGAAGTGGGCCAGAACTGGGAAATGGCGCGGTTCAATGGAAGTATGCCAGAACTGGGAAATGGCATGGGTCAATGGAAGTGGGCCAGAACTGGGAAATGGCATGGGTCAATGGAAGTGGGCCTAAACTGGGAAATGGCACGGGTCAATAATAATTGGCCAGAACTCAGAGTGCCCTAGATCTTGAGCACCTCCGAAAAATAAGACCACCATATTATTTGAATTAAGCTTCAGCCACTTATGGCACTTCCACGTCAGATATGCACAGGAAGTATTGGCTGTAGATACCCATTTCCCATACATACAAGGCGGGATCTCTGCATCATCTACATTAAAGTAGCACTGAGTGTCAAGAAAATGCACGAGCGCGGCCAGTGGCATAGCAAATATGCCTAATAAAATGGGGAAAAGTGAAGACCCATCCAACGAGGCACACTGCAGAGAGAGAACATGGTACAGATTAAGCATCAATTTCCAGTGCGTTAGCCTTACATAGATGATGGAAAACTCAAAAATAGCCTTGAAAGCCTGGTAGCATGGTTTCACAAAGGGAAATTCATGTTCTTTGCGTGCAGAACTAAGGCAAAGAGGTTATACACTTAAAAAAAAATATGTACGAGTATTAATTTATGAACATTTGAAATAAGTATGCAGAATGCTATATTTAAAACACAATTCCGGATATCCGCCAGGTGAGAAGTTCCCTATTCTACCCCATTTTTTTCACCTCTCCCTTTGCTTAGGTCCATGCCAATCCCTCTTTCACACGCATGCTCGGTGCACTTTATTTGGGTGCCCAACTTTTCTTCCCTTTCATTTTTATATCCCCATTCTTCCTATTTAAAGCTGAATTGACTAGATGAGATTAAAGTGGGTAAATTCATGCATAATGAGATCTTACTTTTTCTCATTTAGTGCTCACTTGATACAATTTTCATTCAGATTAACACTACTCTTTGAGGCTTTGTTCGATAAAAAACAAAGTGCACACAAAAAAAAGTTAGGGCACGTGATGTCTTGACTCCAGTTTACTGGGCCAACTGCCGTAAATAGTAAAGGAACACAACATTACAGACCGACTGTGTCCGGGACCGACTGGGAACTGCCATCAGCCATATTTTTCCCCAGAAACGTGCAGGGAGCAGGACCTTGCCAACAAAACCATGAGGCAGAGAGGAAGCTGCATGAAAGACTGCAGCTGCAAAAAGGACCAACAATCAAAAACTACTCTTCCTTCAAGCCCTTGAGAACTCAATGACCAAATGAGAAGTGGTTTGGAGTAACCAACATGGGGCACAACTGGTGGCTTGCCTTTGCAATGATATTGTGCTGCCACGATTCCCTATTCTTCCCAACCACTTGTGGCACCCCGAAACTGCCCGTGTGTGTCATGCAACATTCACGTTATCAGCCAAAAATATTAAAAAAATAAAGATTACAAAAAGGACAGAAAAGCACTTCTGATAAATTCACTGCTTTTTTAAAGTTATAGGGCACAATTTGTGGGTGGCTTGATTGCAGCAGGGTGCAAAATGTGCACTCGCTACTAGCCATTGGCTAGTGATCTTTGACGCTTTGTGAGTAAAAAAAAGGCGTGCTGTCTATGTATAGAGCTGATGTGGCGAGGGACTTGTTATGGCTGGCTAATAGCGTGCAACTTAACATCCCTCCCCCCACACTCCCACCGAGTTTCACTAATGTACTTTGAAACAAAGTAAATATTTTAGTAACCTACACATATGATTTTAAACACATAGTAAACATAATAACTCGAACACTGCGTCATTAGAAGTGTACATGTGCCCTGTTATCTGGGCACCGCACCCTCCCCAAATAGACTAGAGAAGTCCCTGGCCGTGCCCCGAGGGCTGCTTATCTCAGGGCCACAATGACTCGGCTCCTATTCCGAAGACCCAAGTTCATCTACAAAGACACTTGATGGAGCACTCCCCTCATCCTTTTCCTTCCAAATGTTTCCTCGAGATTGTGGCGGTTGTCGAAGTAGGATGCTCATCTCGCAGAGTCTGATGCAGCCTTCCTGCATTTGGACGCTTTTAGCTGCATGGTGATCCTTTCACTGCAAACCATCTACTTTCTTCCTTTCCTTGTCGGTGCCCTAAAGCTCGGTTGAATTTAGCAGACATGACTAACAAAACCTGCTTGATTGCACACAGGGACGTCATTTCACCAAAATGCCAGGGATAGCGGAAGTGGCATCACACGACCCTTGAACGCTGGTGACATCACAGGAAGTGATGTCATTTGACCCCACCCCGAAGTGATACCACAGGAAGCGATGGAACACAACCTTTGACCCGTTGACAAAACAGAAAGCGACATCACATAGCATTGTACACTACGGAAAATATGGTTACGACAATATCACTATAATGTGATGTACATTTCATGCAAGAATGGATCGCCATTTGTAGCGTTAAGATCAGTGTGTATAGGCCCATATTATCAAATTACTGTGAATGTAAGCAGACGTCCATGACCAAATGATAATGATGTGTTATTATATAGCACTTACGCTTAAGCGCTTTATATAGAAAAAATATACACCCGATATCATCCAACCCATGTTTTACTCATTTATCGACCTCAGAAGGATGAAAGGCTGAGTTGAGGCATTTAAGAACAGACTAAATCAGTGACTCACCCCCTGAAGTGTGCCTGAAATAAACCTTTAATGAGTCTAGCAATTATTGTATAGAATTCCAGGAAGACACATTATTTGGTTTCCTATTCTTTCTTATTTAGGGTCAGTGCTGAAAGTGTTAGACTTGCGGAACTCCTGTTCTTATTTTTCTTATTTTTTTTAAAGGGCCTGTACAAGAAAGCCAGCCACTCCAGGAGCTTACATTACAAAAAAAAAGTTTTTTTTTTTTTTTTAGAGAGGTCGCAAGGGACTTTCCTTAAGGTACGGTTACATCATATCATACATATGCATAGAAGAAGGAATCCAGAAACAAAAGAATGTTGTCTGTGCATGAAGTTAATTAGTTCGGGTATGAACATTTTCTATTAAAACTGCACCTTTTGGTGCATGCTTTACTTTCCCAGTATATGGTTATACTTGTATGCATAGTGCTCTCTATATGTTTTTGTGAGCAATAGTGCAATTATGCAGTAAAGGAAGCATACGTACATACTTATGTTTGACAGAATGTAAACATTTGTAATGGTAGCATTTATCAATGTGGTATGTAACATGGGAAGATTGCAAATATTGCACCTCTGTAGTGCATGCAGCATACAATACCTACATGTCTTCAGGAGTTCGTTCATGTACTGAAAGAACGGAGTAATGGAATTTTTTTTTCAGTAATGCATTGCTTAATGACCTACGTGGCATATCTTAGTTCTTCAATCATCTCTGATACTTTTCTGCCAATGATATAATTACAATTCCTTGTGGAGCCTCTGCATGAAAAAAAAATGTACATGTGATGTCATCAGTGATGTCATCAGTGACATTTGTGATGTCATCTTTGATGTCCTGGGTGTTAGTGTTAGCAGTGCACAGTGGTGCGGCCAGTTATGGTTGCTTAGACTACCATAACTGGCGAATTTCAGGGTTTTTTCGGTTTTACTTCAAACCATAATGTCACGTTTATAAAGTTTTTTTTGTGAATTTCACAGGTTTTTAGTAGCGCAACTTAACCATAACGTCCACTTAACTAAGTTTTTTTAAGTGAATTTTACGGGTTTTTAGTAGGGCAACTTAACCAGAACATCCCGTTAACAAAGTTTTTTTTACTGAATATACACTTTCATCATGTGATTTTTGGAGATATGTACTATAATTCCCTTACTTTATATACATATAACATAGAACATACTGAACCCCTCGCTAATGATATTTGAAACGCACAGACTGAGCGCGCCTGTCTGCGGACTGGGCGTGGACGAGATCAACACTACCCAAACAGTCAGGTGGTATCTGAAATTGTACTATTGTGCCATATGAGAAATGCACAAGTTTAAAAAAGAACACAAACACATTTTAAGTACTAATAAGTAACCAATTGAACCTACACATCACAAACATGATCCATGCATTTAATTACCATGTAGAATGAAATGGATCATACCAGAACAAAAAAAGATATGCCTCCAAAGTAATTACCACACAGAAACTGTGCAGACAGGAGCGACAGTGGATGCACACAGTACAACGAAGACAAATTACAAGAAAATAGTAAGTGTGCTTCATTTTTCTTATATGTGTATGTACATTTTTGTATGAGGTGCAGAAAAAATAATTTATTTCTGTTGTTTTGACACAGAAATGTGCAGTACTTTGGAGTGGCTGGAGGACAATTTTCCGCATGGGAAATTTAAATAGTATTCCCCTTTTCCCCTTTAAGGTGGGCTCTGAAAAGAGCTGTTGTTTTTTGGGCAGATGCTTGACAGACACCTGTTATTTTGTATTTTTTTGATTTTTTTTCCTCTTACTTTACTCCTACAATCATTATAGAACCTTCTCCAAAGCAAGCCTTACATTCCAAAACAATGTGGCATTCCCCACAACAGACAACGAAACACCATCTGCTTCAAAATAAGCTGCATTATTGGAGACAATGTTCTCGTGGCTGCAGAAAAACATACCAGCGCGTAATATGAAAGCATGCATGCCGCGATTGATGGTACACCTCCCAATACTTTGATCAGGACAAAAAAAAGAACTGGTGTCCCATTTTCCTCTAGGGAGTAAGCCAGAAAAAATTACTTCGCAGTTGGGAAGATATTAATGACTGCTTGTACCAACTGTTCTAAATCTTCCAACAAAGCCAGGTGAAGTCACGTAGCCCAAATGGCAAGCACCGTAGTGCAAAACTAGCACATGGGGACTGGTCACCCTACGCATATCTCTGCAAACTTGGAGAATTGCCGCAACATTGCAATCAGTCGCAGCGCTCCACACCACCTCCACTCCTCTGACATCGAAATTGTGTGCCACATGCCTACTTTCGCAATAGTCCTGTAAACCATGGACAAAAAATATCTCCGAGCACTAACACCCTGACTGTCTCCAACTCTGCCATCTTCACTACACGCACCGTCTTTCGACACAAATGAACAATGTGAACATCTGATTGGCTGATGCCTACAGTCCCCTTTCCATGCTAGATTTGCTGTAGAACCCCGTATGTGCCACGCCCTACCCGCGGACAAGCGCGGTCTACGTGCGGCACGTAACACTTAGCCAGTCCTTCTACTCTTTCCACATCACTCGCGAATCCATTCCCTCATTGGACACAGCTAAGCAGTCACACAATTCACAACGTCAAGTATTCATAGACCTCGACCAATATATTCGGTAAAATTAGATTAAAGACATTTTTTGCGATGAATCCCCCCAAAGAAAAAGAGAACATAATTCAAGGAGGACAAACAGAAATGACTAAACAAGATCTGGATACGCTATCTACTCTCATGTTCCTTCAAGATGGAGGAGAAGCCACCTCTGATGATATTGAGATTGATCCGGGAACTGGAGATCAATATGGAATGGTATAAAACGAGTAAGATCAGAAACAAATCAAAATTCAACCCACCTATCATCACAGGAAGCTCTATAGAGACATTCCAAAGCTTGGTTATAGAAGATCTCAAGAAAATAAGACTTAAAGAGGTGAGGAAATGTAAACCCAACATAGAGAAGGAACACTCAAAAGCTCTCAAGGAATTGAATCTCTTGCCCAACTGCATTATCAAGGCATTGGATAAAGGCCACAATATTGCACTTATGGACAGAGATCAGTGTGTACATGAGGCCAACAGGCAACTGAATGATAGAACCTGTTATGAGAAGTTAACTGAAAATCCGATGGGAAATTTGGAACTGAAATTACAGAACTTCCTTAGTGAATGGTCAGAAAAAGGAATGTTGGAAGACCAAGATGTGAGATTCCTCTATAAATCTCATTCCACTACACCTACGATATATTTCCTTCCCAAAATCCATAAATGTGCCTCTAAGCCCCTGGGCAGACCCATCGTCACACTTACAGGTTCATTATTAGAGAACATGTCAAAATACATCGATGAATCTCTATTTCCTTTTGTTCTGACATTACCTTCGTACTTGAGGGACACAAAGGATTTTTTGCTGAAAATCAATGAACTGCCGTGTGACCTGGATTTCCTTTTAGCAATGATGGACGTTGTCTCCCTATATACGTCAATCACACATGAACGCGGAATGAAGGCCTGTGCATATTATTTGAATACCAGGTCTTTAAATTATACTCGACATTCAGAAATGATCATGGCCATGATCCATCTGTGTTTGACGAATAATGTATTTTTATTCAATCAAAAATACTACAGACAAAAACAGGGAACTGCGATGGGAACGACCTTTGCCCCGTCCTATGCAACCCTCACTATGGGGTATTGGGAAAGGTATGAGGCTTGGAAAGAAGAAAATTAAAAGTTCACCAGGAATGTTGTCATGTGGCATCGCTACATTGATGACCTGTTTATTATTTGGAAGGGCACTCCTGGAGAATGGATGGACTTTGTGAAACATTTGAACATCACCAGTTACAACTTAAAATTCACTGAGACACACAGTCCTAAAGAGGTGGTTTTCCTGGATGTGATAGTCTTTATAGAAGATGGGAAAATGAAACCGAAATTGTTTCGGAAACCCACTGGAGTCAATGCTCCATTACGTGCGAAAAGTGCACATAGCCAAAATCTGATTTGGAGTATCCCTTATGGCGAGTTTATCCGCTTACGGAGGAATTGCTCTGAAGTGGGTATTTATGATGAGGAGAGCAAAATGACAGCATGGGGCTTCAAAAAACAATGCTACCCCAAACAAATCATCCAACGAGCGTATCTGAAAGCATGGCAGTGTGATAGATCGCTTCTGCTATTGGATCATACAAATAAGACACAGAGTACAGATAAACAAGAAGCAACTTACCTCATACTAACCTATGAACAATCAGTGAAGGCCATCAAAACCATCATTCAAAAGCATTGGACCACATTGGTGGTGGATACAGACCTGAAACAAGCATTGGGTAGCTACCATAATTTCTCATTTCAAAAATGTCAATCTATCAAAGACAGGTTGGTCAGTAGCTTCATGGCACCTGAAATAACTCCCCATCAATCCATGTGGTTAAACCGCAGGAATAAGGGTTTCTACAAATGCAAAAAATGTAAGATATGCGAATTTGCGGATGAGTGTTCCACCTATTCATATCCAATACTCCAAAAACCTATTACCATCATGGAAAGAATTACCTGTGAATCATAGTATATTTTGTATGCACTAAAGTGCACTTGCAAGAAATGGTACATTGGAAGCACCAAGTGCAAGTTAAAAATACGCATCCAACAGCATATCAGAGCAATCAAAAACTGTGACTTTGTATACCTTATAGCTAAACATTTTTGGGAGCAACATGAAGGGAAGCTATGTGACTTTTCATTTATGGGGTTACAACAAATCAACATTGGACTAAGGGGAGGAAACAGAGAAAAACTGTTAAGGCAACAGGAAACACGATATATTAATGACTTTGAGAGTAAGATCCCGTTCGGACACAACATCGATGAGGAACTTTACACATGCCTGGATGAATGATCAATGAAATAAGTACTGTACCCATGATACTTTTGTAAAACTGTTTTGAGAATTATCTGTGTAGTAACAGATGGATTACTATTTCCCTCAGATTGTTTTTTATTATTATTGTTCTTGTAACATTTTAATCACTCCCACCCATTATTTTATGGCGGGGAGCTTTTGAGCAGCATTATTAGACACCCTGACTAATTCCGTATTCCCTCTTGTTATTCGCTTTTCCTAAAGTCATTAACCATGTGTTTTTACCCTTGAGATAGGCACACTGCTATACATTATGTGAAAATATAAAGGCATTTTATATAGTACCGCAGAATGAATATGGGATGCACTATGCACTTTATGTTAAGCACACATGAAGAATAATGGTTGTACTAAGCCTGTTCATTCTGGAGGTCCACATATGAGTTATGCCACTCTATGAAGTGCACTTTGCACTTCAGTATTGTGGTACCAGATTAGTCATTACCATACTGACACGGCTCATTGGCTATATGGATTCAAAATACAATATACCATTATCATCCCTATCTCGGGTAGGGAATTGCACTACGCACTTTAAGGAGATCATAAGACGAGACCGAGAAAACTGCCCGTAATAAGAATCTGCATTATGCACTTTATGATGTCTGAACATACAGATCAGACATTATAATATGGTAAACTAGTGTCAGAGGTTTCGATATACATTCATAAATTATATGAATTTGATTACGATATGGTACCTATTATAAAACACTCGATACTTGAATGGCATTAGAGCATCTAAGCAGTAGCCACCATATTAGGGAAAGAAACACGCGTGGTTGGCAGTAAGCAGGGTTACCAACATGATTGTATGATGGGGTATATATTTAGACAAACATGCCGAACTGCTGCAGAATATACTCCGTAATGGCGGCATTTTAACACCAGGTAGGACTGCCGCAAAGCGAATCCAGTCCTCTCTCCACTTCCCACTCGATCACGATGGAATGACAACTGTGTGGGGGGGAATAAAGGAGTGTCTAAAATGTCAGCAAGATCATGTGACCATGCTACAAGCGTTAGCGAAACGCACCATCTGTGGAGGATTTTCGTTAAGCTGGGCGAGGGTCGGGAGTTTCCATGCAAATTTTAAAATTATTTTTTGATTAAAGGAGATTTTAACCGATCTGGACTGTGGTGCAATTTATAGTATGCAAGTTTGGGACCTGAAAGCGGAATCCGACTCCAGGAGTGCGGCTCAGCATTACGCCGTTAAGTCGGTGTGATAAAAGTTTGGAGAATATATATATATATATATATTTTGTAACTTGGTTCACCAGAACACTGCCAAGTTCGAATTGCACTCCCATCCACAATATCAAAATGCAGCCACCAACGCTGAAGTGTAGCAGTAGCACCACAGGACAGAAAAATTCAAACTTAAAATCTTTTCTTTATTCAGTTCACAAAAAAATGTTAAAAATGCTGTGAAGCTCCAAAGCAGTGTCCAGGAAGCAGCAAAAAACCTGACATGTTTCGCGACACCTAGTCACTTGTTCACATACACACATTACATATACTGCAATTTTTTATTTACATTTTGATATTTACGTAGCTGTGTGTATTCTCAAAAACGGAGAGGAACCCTCTATTTGCAGTTTATTTTGATGTCTTATAAATAAAGGGGCTTGTGACATCTCGCATGTAGTTTTCAGCTTATGATGGAGCATTTAACCCACATAAACAGTATCGAGATTTATATTGTACATCACCATTGAGCCCAAAATATCGAGATATGACTTTTGGGTCTTATTGCCCAGCTCTACTCACATCAGAGAGTACTATAGCATAGGTGCTTTTTGTGGAAGGTGCACGTCTTGCATCTGGATAGAACACATCACATGAGCAGTGCAGGAGGCATACATGGACAGATACATGCATATCTGTTACTCCCTGTTTTGGTTTGATAATATTGTCCTGATTTTAAGGAGTAAAATACAGAAGACCTGGCACTCTGTTTCTGAGCACTGCTTCCAAAGACTATAGCCAGAGTCCTGGTTAAACAACTGTATTTAAGGAGGTAATGGACGTTGGTAGTTTTAAAACTAATTTCTGTCCGTCAGCAATTAGAGCCCTGGTGGAAAAGTAGTATTTAACTTTGTATCCCTGTGAAATGGAGAATGCGCCGATGATTGCCAAAAACCTCCGCCCATGGCAAAGGTCAGTCGCTGCAAAACCAAACTTTTCAGAACCTATCCCCTCCCGTGTCAGCTTGTAAAAATCTCTTGGGATTGCACAGGATTTGGTCTGCCCACTGAACAACTACAACAGGGCTAAATTGCATTTGGCTCTCCAGATTTTTGGACTACGACACCAATGAATCTGAACCAATGAATATGCTAGACATCTAGACAGATTTGTGAATGTCATCTTGCACCACATCTAGACAGAATTGTGAAGATTACCATTGCGTCATAACTAGACAGAAATGTAATACTAGCCTGCGTCAGAGCCAGACAGAATTGTGAAGATTAGCCTCTGTCACATCTAGAGAGAATTGTAATAATAGCTTGCGTCCCATCTAAACAGAATTGTGAACACTAGCATTCCATCACATCTAGACAGAATTGTGAAGATTAGCATTGCATCACATCTAGACAGAATTGTAATACTAGCTTCATCATATCGAGACGGAATTGTGAAGATTGGCTTGAGTCACATCCAGACCGAATTTGTGAAGACTGGCATTGCGTCACAACTAACGAGAATTGTAAAACTAGCTTGCATCACATACAGATAGAACTGTAAAGATTAGCTTGCGTCACATCTAGACAGAATTGTGAGCGTCAGCTTGCATCACATCTACAAAGAATTGTAAAGTTTTGCATTGCGCCATATCTAGACAGGATTGTGATGATTAACATGCGTTTCTTCGAAATAGCGATGCCACTGACCAACCCCACTAAACAATCTCACCCCTCTGCATATACTGCTCACACTCTACACAAACACAACCACACCTCCAAAGCACTACAAACCGCACGCACTTCACTACATTGCAACAACAAAACATAACACACATAGCCTCGCACCACAACACATGATGGCTACCAACCGAAAAGCATACCCAAGCTCAGCGAATCATGTTAACTGAACTGAAGCTGCCAACAGCACATCACAGCACTCGTCTCTTTTTCATGCTCAACCTTACTAACCCACCACCACCCTCTTTCCTTCTCATATGCGCCAGAGTGCCAGGGGAACACTATGGTGGTGATAGTGTGCGGTATAACTATCCCATAACATAACATAACATGCTGGCTAAGGCTGATGGGACTTTGAGTCCAAAACACCTGGCGAGCCACAGGTTGAAGAGCCATGCACTACGTAAATACCTTGGCCAAAGCTTCACAGATCCAAGTGTGTCCTACCTCGTCAATATTTGCCAATATTGGAATCAACTTGTAACATTGCTTTGAGCGAACTATGGGAGTGTATTCCTTGCGGCATTCCCAAAGACCACCAGCCACACTCTCTCTCAGAAGCGTTAGCAGATTAGGGACTGAGGGGCAAGGCCCACCCAAAATCTGTAAATGCCCCCTCAGCAGCGCTGTGTGGGCATTTACAGATATTTTTGTCAGTGCGGGGGGCCCAACTCCATTAGTTTCAGGCCCCATTTGCTAGACAATCCTGGCTACGCCTCTGCTCTCTCTGAGTATGGTATACATAAACGAGGATATTACATTACTCCCATCAACTCCCGTGCTGCCATTGGAGCATTGGCTTCCCCGGCACTGACAAATCATGACTCAAAATGCCTGGCATACAATAAAGGCAGTAGACCCACTAAAGCCAAAGATGATTCCCAGGAAGTTGTCCATCGCTGGTAGTCTATCGCAAGGGGCAAACCACTCTGCAGACTCCAAGTGCCGCGGTTTCCCCTGAAGAGCTCTTTTCAACTTCTGCCCCACAGATATGCAACTCACCCACAGATATGCAACTCGGAGTGTAAGAGAGCAGAAGGGACAACGTTCGGATGTGCTTTTAAAACAGTGCTGGTCAAACAAGGTTTATAGAAGTGGTGTCGTTGGGGTTAAATTGCAGGATGCCATGATCGAGAAAGCGGAGCATAGCTGGATTATGAAAATTGACGTACTTTTAAACATTTAAAAACACTTTTGAAGTCCAGCATATTAATGCGGTCTAGCCTCGTTTGCACTTTCGGTAAAACTTAGTGAACAACACTCAAATAAAATGAGCCCAATATTAACTTGTTAAAGGAAATCCTCCCCCGGCAGCACACATTTGGCACGGATATCAGACCAATAACATAGCAAAACTACAGGCCGAATGCACCCAGAAGCAAACAAACGAATAATGAATTACTCTTTAGACCAGGTGTCTGCAACCTCTGGGTCACTAGATGTTGTGGACCATAACTCCCATTAGCACCAGCCAGCACTACCACTGCTGAGGGATCATGGGAGTTATAGTCCTAAACATCTAGAGAGCCAGAGGTTACTGGCACCTGCTTTAGACACTTTCCAAATCATACCCAAAAGGAAAATAGAATATTGGACATTTTGAAACTAAGCACAAAAAGCATGGATTTTCCAGTTTTAGTGGCCAACTTTGTGCCATTTTGGGGCACATGGTGCACAACAGTTGGGTTCAGTGATCCCCTGGCAATACTGACTGCTAAGAGCATGGAAGCCGGTTTACTGGACCGAGAAAAGCAATGGCTCGATAAGGAGGGCTTGGGGCTCATAAAAAGCAGTACTGGGCATGGTTCCAGGCAATGACGATATTGGTGGTGAGTGAATCCAGTGATTGAGGGGAACAAGTAAAAAAATGAAAAATAAAACACCATTTCAATACTGTCCTCTGAAGGGCCGCACAGCGAGGAGCTTGTGACTGGAAGGAACAGTTGTAGGGCGGGAAGAGGCTGTCAGAGCAGGGAGTAGTAGAAAGGGGCTGGCACGTGGTGTGCCAGATGGAGTCCTACGAGCAAGCAGGATCCATGGCTAAACCAGCCATGGTTGGCCAGAAACCATTAATCTCGATTGGCTCCGAGGAGTCCATTAAACACCAAGTCCGAGGTCCCTAACTAGGCGTTACAAAACCTGAACTGAGTGGACGGTCCAGGCGCAGCAAAGGTCTCATGTTTTACAGGCCAATTACGCCTAGTACAACCAGAGGGCCATACAAAGCTGTTAACTGAAATGCCTGCATTCAAAGACATTCTACAAACGAAAACTCAAATGCTAACCAGACATATGCTTTTCCAGTTTCAAATTATCTCCTCTACTCATTTACAGAAAAAGCTGTATATTCCCTAGTTTTCAGGCGCTTTCAAAAGACATGCATTTCAATGGTCTGTTAGACTTGGTTCACTCACATTTAACAGTTCAGAAATAAAGTAATTGAAAAAAATAAGCTTGACATTTCCAATCAAAGTCTTTACCATTATATAAATAACCAATTATTTATATAGAAGCTTTCACCAAAGTGCTGAACCAAGAACAATTACACACAATAGAAAATGTGAGGTCAATCCACAAGCGAAATGAACCCTTTTTGAAAGCACTGTTCAAATCAAGGTCTTGAGTAGCGGCAAAGGTCAGGCTATGATTTCCAATCCAAAAGATACAGATTTGTTGGCTGCTCCTCAATGGCTCTCAACTGCAGTTGCTTTCACCAAACTTCACGATTTTTAACAGGGTCAAGTGGAGCTAGAAAGGAGAGCAGGGAAGATGGTTTACTGAAAAACCGTTGCAAAGCTTAGATTGCCTTACACCACACCCACAGAGTTGCTTTAGTGTCTACAACAGAATGAGTGGTAGTTTTGCGGTTGCAAATTGTCGGCCACATGTCCCTTCAATTTTTTGGAGATAAAACAAACATGGAGTAGGCGTTTTCATTAACTTGTTGCTCCACGATTACTCCAAAACGTGAAGTGTTATTTATTTACAGGAACCAAACTGGAGTCCTTCCAATTCGTGCTTATATCCTGGAGTGACTGGTTAGTTTGATAGCGACCGCTACCAGGAGCTACATTTGCCTCCCCCAGGCCAGCTGGAGCCTTACAAACTTAACCAATGTAACATAACTCCGGGTGTTTGGGAATGTGTTAAAAGGGAGCCCTTCTAGCACGATCACCCCGCTCCACTTTCCATTATGTTTCCCGCTCCTCAGTCCTACCATGGTGCCCAATGAGGGCTCTTCAATCAATGGTGGCACTGAGTTCCTAGTACCTGGGGCGCTGCCCCAGGACTATGTCCAGACATCCTACTTGTTATATTGGACTGCAGGCCCTCCCAAGATGGCCCCTTCCACATGCTGTTAATGTGAGGCCCAATGCCTTAATGGCGCAATGGAGGGGAATGCCCTCATGCCACTGCCAGGCTTCAAGAGGGACCTTAAAGGCAACTTTATGAAGCAAAAGTCACCAACTTCAATGACTACTTTCCAGACTACGGACCATAATAAAGCGATCAGGGGAAATTCTTATCAGGTCGGGACCATGGCACAATTACAAATACTCCATATACTGGCCGTTTATGGTGAACGTTTTCACTTGTGCTCTAAACCCGTCCTGACCTTTTATATATAATTGTGACGGATTCCAAAGGGGCTCGAAATACAGCCCTAACTTCAGGTTTCCCGAACTTTGCAATCCAATTGCTCATTTAACAAATTTGTAACTCATTACAGGGGGTCAATACATCGATTTTCAGATTTGTAGGTGACATGAATTGGTGTATAGTTCAACTACACTTTACATTTGTGTTTATAACCAATCATATTATGGCACATGTTAATGAGCTTTGTTCTATGGGTTACGATCCTTTCCTTGGTCATGCCATTGAAACTGGTGGTGGTTGCCATGGGAAAGGGAAAACAATAAAACATGGGATGATTTAACAGCTGAATGCAGTATACAAAACAATGGAAATACGAATCGTTTTGTTAGTTATCAAAATCCAAGTGTCAAAACAGCCATTTGAATTGGTATTGGTCAAGGCTTCCTAATATCTCACAGTCACAATCAAGAGCAACGGTTGAGGAGACAATTGTATTTTTCAAATTGTTTTCATCAAGTTCACGTGGATTCAACCATTGTTTAACCGTGAAAAATGATACTCGATATTTCAATTGATTGCACTGCAGAACGTTTGGTTTTTGTCTAGCGTAGATCTAGATGGATGAGTTTCATAAATAAACTAGCCACAAGAGGGGATAAAGGAAGGCCCTGAAGGAGGCTTACTTTTTCTTGTTACTAATTCTCTACTTCTGTAGATGAACTAGCTTTCGAATGATGTATTGTATGAGGTTTCATTGGAAGTCACCAACAAATTCAGAATCCTGATTAATGTTACTGTTACTGTCCACCGAATCATGCCTCTCTTCCCCTAATGTTGAATATGATAAAGGAGACATAAAAATGTTTTATCAGACCAGGAGATTTTAACAGCGCTTGTTTTAATAAACAGCAGTTTGTTAGGGATACCTTCCATACCACTTGTGTATTCGCGCCTTGAAACACTTGTGTATAGGCGCGTTACAAAGGCCATATCATATCATACCACCAATATTCATTACGCACCATTTTCCAAAACCATGATCAATAAGCAGGTATCAGCGTGGCATTCATTAATATCTTCTATTCTAGGAGCAACGTGAAAGCCCATTCTTATTTTTGTTTTTGTGAAGAACTTTTATTTGTTTACTTTACACATCAGTCTATTAATCATGCTTGATTTTGCTGCTATATCTGTTCCGTAGGTATCGATCCCTTTTCTAGGTAATGCAAAAGTTACTTATTCTGGAGACAAAATATGGTGTAATCACAATGTGGATAAAACAACAAGACACTTATCCAAGGATGACACATGGTGAAATGCCATGTCTTACAGTTGACAATTGTCTACATTTTACTGATGCCCCAATGAGGGGTACGAATCCTCGCACATTGATTTCCTGTAGGAACCCAGCTAATCATCCTCAATTTGCCAGAGATACCCGATATGAAATAGTGTATGAGGCGAGGTTTGAGAGATCTGCTCCTAACCAGTCATTGAGATTCTTATAGACAAGATAAGAACACCCCTCACCCCCCAACAATAGAACAAAATTGTTGAAAACATTGAAAAAAAGCCCAGCAAAGAGTGCAACGGGGCCATATGCTTCATATTCTCCAGATACCAACGGTTCTTTGGCATCTGTCTCACAGGCTAATGCAGTTTCTGAGAATGGCTGAATACAGCGCTTAGCACAGCTGTATAACAAATAATTCTTAGGCGCCTTGCCCAAATTCACTCCCACAGCTATGTTAGATCATTCTTTTGCAAAAATGAAGGATCCTATTGGCCCTCCATCCATCCAGCAGATAAACTGACTGGGGCTTTCACCTATGACACTATTGAATAGCCATTACTAAATTGAAATCATTGCTAGCTCTGGGTCCAGGGGGACTTTCTAATGTCACACTAGAGGCAGATATTCCACATTGGACATAGATATTATAGATGCGGTTTTCTGATATTTTAAGAACTTGCCGCCTTCCCACGACATGGCCAGGCTCTTGTACTGTACTTATCTACAAGAAAGACTGTTTCAGCATCCAAGCTAATTATCGACTAGTTGCACTGTTGCATATAGACAGCTGAGGTGTTTTTGGTCTTACAAGACAATCTTGTAAAGTTGTACCTATACATCAAACTGGTTTAACGAAAGGATCAAGTCCATTTATCAACAGTCTATTGTTAAATATGGCAAAACATCAGGTCTGAATGGGTATGACACAGCATCTATATGTGGCCTTTTCAGATTCCCGCTCCGCTGTGATCCAGAATACATTTTTGCAGAAGCTCTCTATTTGGGGTATTCTGTCTGTATTGCTGAAATATCTGATAATGCTGTACATGGACACCACTGTTAAGGTTATACTAGATGTGCCTCAGACCTACCTCGTGCCATTTGGACCTCATTAGGACTGAAGCAAGAGGCTGTGTACATACATACTCCTCATCTATTTAATCTTTATACAGCGCATTACAGGCATTCCTTTGCTAAAGTTTGCAGTTTTCCAGTTAATCTGAGCAATTTTGAATTCTCCTGGCTTACATACGCAGACAATTTACTTCCTCTGGAGAGGACACAGATTGGTCTTCAACGCACCCCAAACAAGTCGTATTAATATTCTAAAGAGATTAATGTGAGTATTAATCCCTGTCCATATATGCAATTTCATAGGGCTACGAAGACCAAGAATAACCTTGTTTGGAAGGCGGCGGGCTGCCCCTTAATAGACACTGATAATATCAAGAACCTGGGTTTTAATATTAGTAATTCTTATGACAATAAGTTATTTTATGATTTGCAAAGAAATGTAACTTTAGGTATGGGGGTTTCCCTAAGCTATACTCCAGAAGCTAATGCCATCATTGCTGTATGGAAGTGAAATGATGCTTCTCCAATCGTATTGGTTCTTGAATTTACAGGAAGGAAGAATATGGAAAGATGTTTAAGCACATTTAATCGATTATGTCAATTTTGATCTTAAACCATTTAACATACAAGCTTACATTGAGAAATGTCTTGCATGTCATCAAATCAGGTCTTTTATGTCTTTTAGATTTGAACTAATGCCCACGGGGGAGATTCTTAGTACCAAAAATGGTTCCCTGTGCCAGGATCACATATCTTGCTTTGAATGAAAGCTCTGCTATAGAAACTCTTTCACCTTTGCATAGAGTGTCCCAAATTGAGATGTCACATTATCCTATTTTGGGTACTTTGTTCACTACTTGCATTTTATTTAAACCGAATAGTTTTGGGCACGCTTAATGTTAGGGAATTATGTTTCACTGATAATTGCTTTACTGCGATTCTGTAATAGTTTATTTGTAATGTTATATTCTATTACACCGACTGATATTTACAAAGAATGTTTATTTCCTAATTTTATTTTTTGATCAATGAATGCCTAGGATGAAATGGGTTTATATTCCATTTCACTTAGTATATATTTGTATTTTCATATTATGTATATCTTAGTCTATATGTGCAGTGGTTTATATTAAATGTAAGGTTTGCCACAAACCAAAAACACTTTGCTCCTGTGTGAGTTTATTTTCCATTCTCTGGCACCCACCAGCCACTGCTGCAGGTTTTAAATGTACCATCTCTTTTCCTAGCTTTTCTCCCTCAACTAGCTGTGCATCCTGTATCTTGGTTGGGGGCTGCTTGTTACGAGCTCCTCCTAGCCATCTCTTTGCCTGTCTCAAAGGCCCGTTCTTTTACATATAACCTCCCTTTCTACTCAGAGCAATGGCAACTTGTGTTCCCCCAATTTCAATGGATATGGCCTTTTGAAGATACAGAGCTCCCTCCAGGTCTACATGTTTTAAGCCCCAAGAGGTACAAAACTCGACTGGAAAATTAAAACAAACTTATCCCAAAGAGCCACCATCTTCATAGACTGGGATTCCCTGAATGTGGCCTGAGAGCTTCGGATCATCCTGCTCCATCGCTTCTATGTCCTATTTCCGCATTTTAAAGAACAAGCACAAAAAAGACTGATTTGTTTCTGCCGTTTTTTGTGTCGGCTTTAAAATGCAAAATTAGGACGGACGGACACACAGACACACACAGACACACACAGACACACACACACACACAGACACACACACTCTCTCTCTCTCTCTCTCTCTCTCCCTCTCTCTCTCTCTCTCTCTTTCTCTCTTCAGAGCCTTGGATCCAACTGCTCAGGCACACTCCATTGGATGCGGGCAGGTGGGCGGATGTAGGACTTAAGCTGCGCAGATGCAATTCCATAAGTCCCAGAAAATTGCACTTGGAAGCAGACCCCTGAAACCTTGCATAGCTTTTCAATTGGCATTTAGAACTCCTAAGGACGCAATAAAGAATGCCTTGATTTTGTGGAGTCAAGTATTTTTACCTTAATTTGTAAAACATATACAATGTGTCTTCTTTATTGTACCTTCCCCATTCTCAATGGGTTCACCATAGTTACCTAAATGGTATCACTGTTCAGAAAAGCCATTAGATTTCACGGGGGAGGGGTCATGGCAAGTGAGTTGAATGATGTCTGCAGAGTAGGTCAGGTCAGGCACAGCCTTTTATCCTTCAAAGATCAATAGAAGGAATTGCAGTGAGTTGGAGGACAGCCCACCTATTTAAGCCTGTGGACTGTACTGGATAATGTGTAAATATTAAAAACACATGCAACATGCACCAAGAGGGGCAGGTGCTGATGGTTGGGCCATATTCCCAGAAAATAACTAGCAATTAAGCATTTGTAAAGCATTTCCAATGCTAGCCACAATAACCTCAATGTACACACTTTATAAGACAGAACTACAAGCAAACGTTGCTGAGTTTCTGCTGTGGACAGTGGATTCCCGGCAACCTGCTGCCCTTGCGAGGGAAACCTGTCCTGAGCACACACCTGTATCCATATTACAATTATAGGAACATAAAGCATATCTAAAATACACATGGCGAGGTGGAAGAATCAATAGTTTATAGACCGAGCACTCCTGAAGGTTATCTCAATAGCCAAGGCGCGCGATAACGAATTCCATTAATCAGGTGGTGCGGGATAAGACCGGACAGTCTCCTTACAATGGCAGGCTGAGCGTACTCATGAAAGCCAGAGCTTGAGAAGTACAGAGACTCCCACAATACAGCCCGCCGCACTGCGCCACAAGAACTGCTCCAGAAGTAGAGGCCATTTTCAGTAGGATGTCCCCTTCCTGCACACACGACACCCACACTTTACATCGCTGGGGAGCCTCACAATTGCAGGCCAAGTGCAAAACTTGACATTTCCGTTTGCCTTGGTTCAACTCTGACTTTCCTCGCTGAAAAGTGGAAGCACTCATTTCTCATTGAATCTCGAGTTTGCCAACATCTCCTCCAAGGGAGGCTTCCACCAAGGCGTTACACTACTTCTGCTGCATGTACTTTTTCAGATACCTATGACAAGGACTGGTTGCCTGATGCAAATCCCTGGATAACAGCAAATACACAGGGAGGGAGTGATAGTTTGCAGAGCCATTTTCTCTTAAGGAATGCATTGCCTTATGGAAAAACGAAGTGATGTTTTGATTACGTTTATGTGATTACTTACCAAAGCAGTAATCGGTATATGCATCTGTGTCAGCAACGGGTTTCATTGACAACAATACATTTTTTTTAAAAAAAACCCACTCAGAAGTGGGACGAGGGATTTGGCACCGCTGACCAGATGAAATATAGTACACACAAAAATCGGAGACCCAATTTTTCTGGCACACCAGGAAATCCTGTTGCGCTTATCACAGCATACCTAACAAGACTCACTTCCGACAGGGTTGGATATAGGCTTGTGATGAAGTGCAAAGTCACTTAATGGTCGAATGATGAGGTTTTACTGCTAGATTTGTCAGCATGAAAGGTGAAGCTGCTTGGGGGAGAAAGAGGGTGGTGTCATCTCGATAGTCATTAGGTGGTTTAGAATGACTATTAGCACACTGGCGAGGGAAGCCAGCCAATCCGATGGCTAAGAACGCGGGCTTGCACCACCGGTGCCAACCACCGTTTCATACCACCTGACGGCCACCTGCTGCAGGCCACCATGTAAAGGGAAGAGGGGCTCCCTTTCTATGGCAGCCATCTTGGAAAGTATTTTCCTTCCTTCAAGGGGACACTGCCCCTTAACAAGTGGGTGGGGATTGATTCCCTTTACCACCCAGGGGCTTTGGTGGGACACCCTATGGTACCAATATTTTGAGAATATCCTTTCCTGTGCATTACTTGGAGAGGAAAGGAAATTGCAAAATGGGTCACATCTGGTCCCAGCCACTGAAATAAATGGCAATATATGGCTGAAAGTGGCCTATTCAAAGTACGTATTGGCCTTTTTTTGTTTCTCTTATCTGTAGCCAACTGAAAGAGCTTGATCCGCAGCACATGGGAGGTCCACAATTCTCGACTATCCAGGAGGACTTTGTAGAATTTAGCCATGCCATTCTGAGTGTCCAGTGCTGTAAGTATGCATCTAGCCACAGTGTCTGTTTGATGGACAGCTGCCTCTAGGCTGCCACTAGTATATAAAATGCCACACGTAATGCACTGACCAGATCAGCCTTCAATTGCTGCCTTTCTGGGTGTAGACCTACAGGACATTCTTCAATTTCTTTCCATGGGTTTCATGTACAGCTCAGTAATGTAGCTTAGAGCTAGTCTGCTTCAGCGAGAGGGGGTGGTTTGGCAGACAAGCTTTCAGGTGGAGTATAGCAGGGTCTCTACGCAATCAGTTTCCCGCCACACTGAATTGCAACCAACACCACAGACAATTGGGGAGGAGGCCGAGACTTGCACAAGCCATCTGTACAATTACGGTCCCGTGGAGAGTGTCCAGTGGTGTTTAGTCCAGATAATTTTGGCTTCATTAAGATGGATCTCTGAAGGTATTACTTTACCAACTTTTTCGTTACACAGGCCTTACAAAATAGTGCTGCTATGTGTTAACAGAGGAGGGACACAACATAAATGCTCTAATGGTCTTGTTATCGCTTCACATGCCTGTGCAAACCTGCCTGCCAGAAACAGCCATTAGGGCCTTCACGTAGCTAAAAGTGAGGGAAGAGCTAGGTAGGAATCCGCAGCAAAAGTAGTAGGAGATTAAAACCTATTCAGCTGCATCACCAAAGTGACACTGCAACCCAAGGCCCAGTATACCACCCAAATGTGCCTCTGTAAAAGTCCTTGTTCAAGAACACCAAAGCAACATCATAGGCAAAAGTCCAGTCATAAAAGTCAGGCAACGCCTTGGTGAATTTACCAAGAGGTGAAAACTGCATTTCCGGGTCACTCTTAGCCAATTAGACAGGAGTTGCTTGTAAATTGAGGAAAGCTTACCCATTGCTAGTTGGGTGTATGGTAATCACCAGGCCAGGTGCCTTTGTAGCTTACCCAGAGTTTCACCTTAGGAAATCCTTCTAACGAAACACATTCTGGTTATCCCAGGTGGGGCACAATACGCCACAACCCAGACAAGCATCGGATGCATAAGACCACCACAGTACTGATGGGCACAGTATAAAAGCTCATTAAAACTGTAAAGTTCTTATTCTGGGATCTCCAAAGCAGACGGTTAGTTTGGGTGAACCTCAAAGAAAGACAGAACACTCATAGACATAAGGAATGTTCATTTGACTGCATGCATTCAAGAGACAGCGCTTGCTCATCAAAGGTGGAAAAGGAGTACACACACACAAGCATTTGTCGAAATCCAAACCTTTGCAGCTGGCAAGTATGAGAAATTGGCAGGGGAAAAAAACCTGCTAGAAAGGAGAGAAAAAAGTGAGATGGATAAAAGAAGCAGGCAGTGCAGGAATTGGGGCTCAATTTCGATTTACGGATCCATGTATAACTGCTCCAGTCCCATCACCATCCACGCACAATATCTCTTTTGTGTGGAGGGAAGAGGATGGAGCATGTGACATATGTAAAAATGCTGGGAAGAATTAAAGAAAAAACATGCACCTCATAATAGACAATTGCAGCTGTGGTAAAGCATAAGACACTGTATTGTCCCTAAATGCTTAAATGAGTAGGAAAATGTCCAGTTCGCTGAGTATATATTTTCTCTGCCTTAACACTATGAATGTACAAACTGAAATAACAAAGGACTTACATCAGTTGATATAACAACATTCCTTTCCTTAGCTGAAGATGTATTTAACATTAGTACTCGGCGCGCGCTGTACACCGGGAATTCTACGTGTCAATTAGCTCTTTTCCGAGCCATACCATACGGTATTCCCGTGTACGTTAGTGTGTCTCGCGCATGCCGGGTACTGTGTTCCCGGCGAGGGGCGTGGCAGCCCCTTAGCCAATGAGGAGGCTTGAAACAGGGCAATCCCCACTCCGAGCCTCCCCATGGCTGGAGGCTGCCTTCGTCCCCCGCCGGGGACTCGGGTATGTTTTTTTTCCCTCCATCCACATCCCCTGCAAACTATCCCCTCCCCGCCCTCCCAACCCCACTTACCTTCTTTTTTCTTCTTTTCTTGGGAGCGAACGCGCTGGAAACACTTCTGTTCCCAGCATGTCCGCTCCCATCCGCCACCATGGAAAGGGAAAACGGACTATGTTTTCCCTTTCCCGGCGGCCATTTTGTTCACTTTTTTTTTCTGTTTCGAAACACGGCAGCATTTCGAAACAGATAAAAATGCAATTAGTACCCCGGTCTAATGGGCCGGGGTACTAATGGCTATAAGACCTTAGGGGACAGTCACCTATACATCATTTGTATGTAATCATTTATTTAATTTAGTGTTGCAGCCTGCTAGTACTTTGGGTTGGACTGAAAGTGAGCTGATTGAAACAAATATCACATTTCCAATCGGGGCTTGGTTTACAACTGTCTGGCTAACGTAGGCAGCGTGTGCTCTATGTTTACTTTGTGGAGCCGCTTGTTTGAAGAGCCTCCGGTAGCGGTTGTAGGAGGGATCCGACAGAGTGGCTGTGTGAAGCAGAGTGCTTTCTTTGTAGAACTGAGCCACTGGCGCGTTTTTTTCCCGTAAAACCAGAGCAGCACAAGTTGGTATGTCGGAGCGAATGTGTGACCTCACCACAGAGAATTATGGCTGGATAATTTCCTGTGGCTGACAGATGCCATGTAATCCATATACAACATTGATATTTTGGATTAATCGCAATAGAAAATGTGCTATGTAGGTCAATATATTAATAGGACTTAACCCAAAGAGTACTGTACTGATTGTATCTACATAGAATAATTAGATACCATGTCCATTCACTGCAGTTTTGCAGAATGGGGGCAAATCCTAGCTTGACCAAACTGCTGCTGGGAAATCATACATTCTTACTGTGCCTTATCAGACAAAAATGTCACTCTTTTGTCTAGAAACTGAGCTGGAAGTAAGATACACAGTGAGTGAGGTAGAGGGTAAAGTGTTCTGTTAAACAATATTCTTTCATTCTTAGCGCCTTACCGGGTAGTTACTAATGTAGGCCATAACAACATTGTATGGCCCGAGGAATGAGGTAATATTGCTATTAGCACCCGGGGGGGGGGGAAACGCACAGGTGCCAAGGTAACTGTGGGAACCCAGGAGCCACAGCAAGGGCGTGACGCATGGCTTCTATTTATTTGAATATGGCTTCCTTGCAAAGGGGAGCCGGTTCCCGGAGTGAAGCCCCACCTTCCACTTCTGTCGGATGTGCGCCAAGGTTGTGGTGAGAGGCAGGGGGCCAGCTATTGAAGGTGGGGCTTACAGGGTGTGGTGCCCGAGCTCAGTAAGGCAGTCTGAGGCGAGGTAAGGTGATGTGTGTTCCAGGGGGCCAGGCTTCAGTGAGAAATGTGAAATGAGGATTCCCCAGGAGTGTATTAACATATGAAGTCTCCCAGTAATCGGTGCCATTTTGATGATTTCACATCACTGCGTGGGCCTCACCAATACATCTGTGAAGGTAGCACCCGTGAGTGTGATGCCAATGCATGCCATATTGGAATTTGATTTCCCCCATGGTTTTGAGTGGTTCTATGTGAAAGTGTGCCCTGGGAAAAAGTCACAGATAGGCGATTTGTTTTGTGTGCTTTTTTTTCTCTGCACCTCTAAAAGTCTTCACCCACATAATCTGGGATGGGTATTGTTTACTATTCTAACTCCAGTCCTAGAATATTGAGGAAAGTGCTTGAATTTCGTGGGAGTGCACATTTGGGGAAATGTCTCCCCTGGCGACCTGTTCCCAGGCGACTTTATCACTGGATGCCTTTTGAGTTTGTGTGTAAAGTGTGTAGATGCATTTATTGTCTGAGACCTGTGCTGCAAACTCCTTAATGTTAACAATGTGCAAAAAGTAGAAAGGATTTCACCCTTCCCTGAAATGTCAGTCCTTTTATATGTTTTAGAAATCTTCATTTGCTTGCAGTTGTTTATATCGTTTTCTCGGCTCCGCATTGAAGACAGTCTAAGGCCGGCCTCGACATTAAGCACTGGGTAAAGTAGGCAAAACAGACCTACTATGCATACGATTCATTACTGGCTTCTTTTTGGAGCAGTTGGAGTGTGGGGCGAAGCGGAGCATAACTTGCATAGCGTTGGAGCGAATCTTCCAGCTGCACAGTCTGAGGAATTTAAAAACCGAGTGCAATTCTCCTAAAATAAACAAACAAGTGAAAGGCCTTTCGGAAAGAGTAAGAGGGGCCATTTGCTAAAGTATGCTTCCTATTGGATTGCAAATGTTTCTTGTTGCTTCGATGAAAAGCGTGCCCTAAAATATTGTGCGGGCGAGTGAGAACATTTTTCAACAGAGAGACCAATTAGCCTTATTCATTGCAACCATTTCTAAGGCCTGTCAATTGAATTTAGTGACTGGTCTATCAGTGCTGAAGGCAAGACCCAGAACTTCGGAGTGCATGTACATCCAGAAGAATTCAGCAGGCTCAAAATGTTTATTAGTAAACATGAAAGAAATGCAAACGTTTGGGATTTCATCACTGTGATGTCCTGGACTGCCGAAGACTTATTTTTGCAATCTTGAAGGTTAATAAGAACTCTTTCTGTGCATACCTATAATTTCGGTGCCATATATAGAGAAAATGTATCTGTGGTTTTAGTGTGTCTCGATTTCCATTCAATGCAAAAGCAATGATAAATGAATAGGTACGCATGTGGATTTTATTCTGCCATGCATTCCCTTCACTCCAAACAGCATTATCTAGCATTTAATACTCAAAATGAAACTTACTCAAACATATTGCAATTTGACTTTGTCTCAATGTCCTTTATCACCCTTGGGCCCTTATCGCCCTTGGGCCTCATGTAACCGATCTCTCACAGCGCCCTGATGCCTGAGGTTTTGTGTGCACCATACAAATGAAAAAATAAATAAATAAATATTGCTGATGCGGCTCGAGGTAACTTGAACCTATTCGAAAAGTGACTTTTCTGATGCTTAGCCCTAGTTCAGGAATGCACATCGAGATCTACGGAGTTTAAGCTGGTTCTGAAAGCAAGGCCTCATAAAAACACAGCCAGATGGTTATCTCCTGAAATATTTAACCCACTGTGATATTTAATGTCTTGAAATGTGTGCAATGACATATGGATATGATGATCTATATTGTATTAAGCACTCATATTTTATTGTAAAGTTACAGTCAGGAAACTAAATTTGAACATTAGGAGTTAATTTACCCCTCCCTTTACAGTCATGGGACTGATGGAAGCCACGCCTCTGTCATAAGCTCTGAAGAGGAGCGAACGACATATAATCGCCTGCACATATGGGAGAGAAGCGGATTAAGAAAATATGATGGAGGAATATTTACTTGCAAACAGCTGGGAGGAGATGACTGGGGAGAATTGAGACCTAAAGACTGGAGAGATTAGCAGGCCTGGATTCCAAGCAGCCAGCATAGTGAGGACCTTGCGGAGGACAGCAGCTCCAGATTGGGTGTCCAAACTGATTTTCCCGAAATGAGAATCTATTTTTAAAAAGATAACGAAACCCCCCCCAATATAACTCCAAAGTGTCCTTATACACTCTCCAGGGTAAAATCTGGGGAATAAAATGGGATGGGAATTAAAGGGGGAATGCTAATGTGACAAATCACATTGGTGTTGGGTTGGAGGGAACTCCCAGGTAGAGTGGGGGCTACTAGGAGCCCCTTGGAACCAGAACGCATGGCAGGCCCAACACCTCCCCCTTTGCCAAAAGGGAATGCAGGTCCAATCTCTCAGCATACTTGTCACTCATGGGCGCACGTGGAACTGGTGCAGACTGGTGAGTGCACTCATTATTCTTTCTGCTCTTGCGTCTGGGGGAAAGGGGAGCAAAGGTAGATTCTGGCCCTCCTTCTTTGGGGAGATCTCATGGGCTCTCAGTTTTACATTTTTAGCTAAAAAAATATAGCCATTCTAATCTCAGTCTTTAATCTGCTCACCCTCCACTCTTGAGTGCTGCCCTTTACCGTTCTGTGTATCCTGGTCCTTCCCATTCCCCCCTTTTGCTCAAGCCCTTATTGTGTTCACTCTGCTGCAGTGCTGGCTCACCAATTCACATTCCCAAGTCCCATCCCATTAAGCCACAACCCACTCCTATTCGCTATCCCTCATCCACTTACCTGGCAAGCCCTTCCTCCTTCCCGTTTCCTGCCGTAATTCCTCCCTCCCTGTTAAGCCTCTAGTCTAGCCCCTCTCCTCCAGCACCCTCCCTTTCGCAGACTGTCCTGAATCCACCTCCCTGCCCCAGGCACTGTTCAGGGTCTCCTCCAATCCATTCTAGCCTCCATTTCCATCTCCAAAGCAACACCCTCCCGTTCCCCGCACACTCTGCTTCCCTCCCGTTCGTATTCACAAATTGCCGCTCCCGTTTGCAGTGCCAAGTCATGCCTCAACCCTGATCACATGTGCCCTCCCCCACGCGGCCTCCGGCGCTGCCTGTATGTATCGTGGCATACCTCCAACTATTTGTTGAACCAGTTGCCTTGAAAAGCAGTCCAGAATGGTGCAGCCAATCCCCTCAAGCTCACACATTGTTTGCTATACTTGTAGATCATGCGATTATCATGTCTTAATTACTGCATGGCAACAGGACTTTCCGAAAGCTTACTAAGAGAGTTCAAAATACTACCACAGCGCCGTTATCCAAACTTTGATGATTTATCACAGCCAGTATTTAGAAACATTAGTGGCTTCTGGCTCATGTCAAATTGAAATGTAAAATGCTCCAACTCGCACTGAGATGACACTGCCTGCAGCCCTTTACCTACCCCCGGTTTTTGCCAGCTTTTCACTTGTGTTACCAGAATTTGAGATGGACAAAAGGATGGGTCTTTTTTTCTGTTGTGCATAATCCTTTTATCTGGTTACTTGCAGGGCTCAAGTCGAGGGTACACGTGGGGGGACAGAGTCCAACCACTTTATTCAGAGGGTGGACTGAGTTCGCCCCCTAACGCGTGCTAAACTTAGAAACCTTGAATGTCCTCTTTGAATTCATGAATTAAAGCCGACCTTCGGGATCAAACCTGCAGTGGCAGATTTGTAGCCCGACACTTCACCACTACGCTATATAACCTGGTGAAAAATAACCAACAACTAAAGGTGAAATGTCCCATTCCGGTACTTCAATTCCCAGGGAAAACATTTGTATTGGTTCTTGGAGTTTAAAACATGCACACCTTCAAAAACACGATTAGAAGAAAATATCCTCTGTTGGTTTTGTGTGGGTTAATTTTAAGAAAGGCAAAATCCATTTGTCCTTTTCAATTTGGGTGGTTATGCAAAGCCAATTTAATCAGATGTGCATATTTCACCTTGATATGCTAATTTATGGCGCTGTCACATCCCAATGCGTTTGCTGATGAGACCCCCACTTTAATTTTCAGGACTTGATCCCTGGTTACTGGCAAAATAAAATACTAAGTGCCTGATTCACAGCGCGTGTTCTAGTGGGATTGCACCATTATGAAAAGTGTCTGTGAATCAGACCCTCAGCGTCGGGAGGATTAGGGTAATTCAAAGTAAAAAGTTCAATAATGATTCCAAAAGTCTGTTTCTCAAGTGGGGATCTGGACCAAATTCCTAACAAAAGCACCCAAAACAATAGGGTGTCCCCTCTTGAGCCAAATTAGTTTCTTCCATGCAGTGCCTAGGTTCCCGAAAGTGTAGCAAAGATCCCAAAACGGTGGTAACCTAATTCCCAAAACACAACACAGGTTGCCCAAAACATAAGGTATTTTACACAAGTCTCTAAAGGAGGCCATCCTCTTTCCTTCTCTTGTACCTGTAAGGAGGGTGGCTTTCTCGCCCAGCTCTGTGTTCGATGGGTACTCCTCTGACGGTGAGTCGTGGAACTGCCGCCGACTGATGTTTTAGTAGTCCGCTAGAATTTGCCTCTTGGGTCTCTTCTTCTAATGCTGGGAGGTGTCACTAGTCCTGGTGGGGTATGATGGAGAAGTGGTGGTGGCTTCTCCTAACTGCCCACTTTTTACGGCTATGCTCTTTCCCATACTGCATTTCTCCCCTTTCCTCCTCTCTTCCTTCAATCTCACTACCCCCTATGTCACGTTTCCAACAACCGCTCGATCTGCTGTATTCTTACTCTCTTCCTACTACTTCCCAGATGGTAGCCCTCGCTTCTAAGCCAGGACATTTGTCTTTCTTCCCAGACAAGCCCTTTCTCTCTCTAAACACCTTTGCTTCACTCTTATTTCCCCATTGGTGCTCCTGGTTACCCTCTTCAAGCTGTTATCCTTCTCCTCTAAGGGCTCTTTCTAGTAGAACCCGATCTTCTATACTTTCCCACACATCTACAATTGTACCTCTCAACAGGACTTCTCTTTCTTGTGAACCCTCCTTGGTCTAGGAGTCTCGGGCTCTGCTGCTTGCCAATGGATGCCTCGTCTGTCACTCTTTAGCCAAGTCTCTACTCAATTGAGGTCTCCTGGGATCTGCTTCCTTCCAAGTTCTTCCAAGGACTAACGAACTCTGGCTGGGCTTGCTGAGTCTTAAAGGGTTGTTGCCCATCCCCTTAGGTGTGCTCTGTGGTGATGGGTTTTCTCTCGCTGCTGTGGCACAAGCCGGCGTCTGATTGTCCTTGTGAGTAGGGTCAGGTGATCTCTCGGGCTGACGCAAGGTGATATAAAGGCCATTTGCCCTTTTCTATTCGATACCAGCTTGGGCTGTGTGTGATTTGTCATCCCTCTCCCTTGAAACGGCCTCCTCTCCCCTGTATGTCTCAGAGAGCCCAACAGGTGTTTTGTGCCTATAGAATCCTTCTGGTAAATTGGAGAATGAAAAACCTACATTTATTTTGTGTGCTGTATTTTTGTTTGCCTCCCTTGATGCAATGCACTCCCATGCAGGAGTTGCATGTTTGTTTTCTTTTCCCCAATGTTACGAAAGATGCATAGTATTTGCGGGGACCACGTAAAAGGCTTATATTTCCCCCCTTCATTATTGCCAGAGGAAACAAAGTAACAAAAACTGTTGTTCGGGTAGTTACAATGTTTCCTTGTTGTTTGCGTAAAGCAAAGATGTTTAAGTCTCTCAGCTAGAAATTGGGTGTGGCTAGTGGAAGTCTCCTGTGCTTTTAAACCTAATGAGCTGTTGGCCTCTCGTTTTTCATGGCACGTGTGGTGTTGACTTTCCTCCAAGGGGATCCCTGAGGCACTAGTGTGATAGGCACCCACCCTCAGAAGGGTTGCCGCATCACATTAGTTTGACACCAACCACTACAGAACTACTTTTGACTCTCTGGGCCAACCAGACCTATGCACACATGCCTATGTGACATTAACCCTGTATTGTGGAGTAGTTACAAGGAGCATAAGGACATATTTAGAAGACATTTAAAGCATAGATGCTCTTGTATAACAGACACAAAGTTAAAGCTTGAATCCCTATTTGGTTTGGGGAATATAATTAGTTCTGCTTCTGAAAATGAGCCAGAAGATGATATTTGAGATATAAAATATAAGAATAGTGTTTTGAGTTTAGATAATTAGATAGGTTGATACAGAATTCAGTGGATAATCAATCCATCAGGACCTGGTGCCTTCCCTCTACCCAAGCCATTGATAGCTTTGATAATTTCAGTAGATGTAATGTCATTATCAAGGTGGGAAAGCTCTATTTGAGGGTAAGATGTTCTGCTTATATTGTTAAAAAAGGATTCAATATTTTTGCTAGGAATAGGACATTCTGGGGTGTATAAATCAGCATAGAACGTCCTAAAGCAATCCAGTTTATCTTTTGAGCTATGATGAGAAATGCCATGGGTATCTTTGATATGGGAAATATGGAACTTTTCTTTTTTGGTTTTAAGATAGGAGGCAAGCATTTTGCCAGCTTTGTTTGATGTTTGATATATTTTTGTTTTATATTTAAGTATTGTCCCAGCTGCAAGTTATGTAATTTCTTTATGGATTTTGAAACGCAGCGCAATGACTTGCCGAAAGTTGGTCGAGCTAGAGTCTAGATAATAGCATTGCTCAGCTTGGGTAAGTTGGGAATAAAGGTTGTCTAAATGAAGTTTTCTTAATTTTCTTTTTTTCCTGAGAGGGCCATGATATAACCTCTTAAAGCTGCTTTAAACGCATCCTAATTATTTACAACTGAAGTTTCACGGTCCTGATTGTTTATAAAATATTGTTGGATAAATGCTTGTACTGATCGAATGAACTGAGGGTCTTGTAGAAGGAAATTATTAAGTTTCCATCTATTACTACAACAAGTTAATTAAGTCCTGTTTAGACGCACTCAATAACTTTTCTAATGAGGTTCTTTCTCCAGATGCCTTCAGACTACTGCAGCTTACCATGATCAACGATGTGAGAGCCTCAACATTTTATAATATGCTCACCTCTACATCTGAAGTGTGCTCTATTCGTCTTAAATGGGAACAAGATCTGGGTTGCACATTTGATGATCATATTTGGTTCAGTCTGTTCTCTAAAATTAAAAATATATCTGTCTCCACAAATATAACATAACATTATTTTTTCTTTATTCATAGAACATTTATTACTCCTGCTAAGTTAGCAAAGGTCAAACCAACTCTTGATGCTAAATGCTGGACATGTGGTCTGACCCCTGCTTCATTTAAGCATAAGTTTTTTTAATGTTCATTTACTTTTAGGTTTTGGCAAGACATTTGGAAGTTCATTAAGCTCATATTCTCTGTTAATATTCAGCTGTCCTTTTTGAATGTCTTTCTAGGCAGTACAGCTTTAACAACTAATATCTCCCCGGACTCAGCCAAACTTTATGATTTATTGTTTTGCACAGCCTTGAAATGTATTACAGCTAACTGGAAGGATTTTCGATCTCTCTCCACCAGAGGATGGTGGAACTCTATTTGTAATATTCATAAAAAGGAATTGTGTATGGCTAATGATTTGAATGCAATCCCTGCATTCAATGCTAAATGGTTCTTTTTCATGTAACTGCACATGGTACCTGAACCTACATGCCCATTTTGAATGTATTAGATATTTACCTTTAATCTCATCCATATGCTTGTCATAAACGATTATTATAACTGCAATAACAGTTTGAACAAATATAACATTTTGTCCACTTTCCCCCTTACTCTCCTCCCATCTGTTTCGTGTATGTTTGCTGTTTGTCTACCTGTTTGTTGCCCCATCTTTCTTTTTCCAATTCCCCCTAATTTATTTTCGTTGCAGACTGTGAATAACAAGTCATGTTCCATTTTCTATTGCTTACATAACCTATGCTCCAAGAACTTTGTAAAATTATACATATTGTCTAATGAATGTTTTAAGCATTATTAACTTCTTCAAATATTATTATGGCTATTCTATGTTTATCTTTAGCAATTAGTTCCTCTAGATGTCTGTAACTTGTGAAAACATGTATTATCATTATTTCTTAAAAAAACAAAATGATAACATTTTTAAAAAAAGCTTGAATCTCACATGGAAATTAGATTTGCAGCATGCTATGTACTAGCTCCTCCTTCTCCCACAGTAAACCCTTCTTATGGGGGATGTGTTTTACATCTTTATTTCATCATGATCCATGAATTTTTTTCTGAAAGTTTCCATAACATGTGCACACATAAAATGCAATAAAAGCAATTCCAAAATACAATATGTACGTTAATATTAAGAATAAAAAGTACAAGTTAAAACAAAGTAAGAAATCCTTCTCACAGACTACCTACAGACAAATGCACAAACACAGATATGATGACATTTAAGAATCCATTAAAATGTTCCTCTGATGCAAGTCCCCATGACCCTCTAGGAGTATCAGACAACAGGAGATAAAGCAGTGCTGGGCGAACCCTGGGACCCTAGTTCGCACAAAAACGACCTTAAGGTCTCTGCTCTTAGGTAAGAGTACTCTGGGCAAAACAGCAAAAAATGCACCAAATACTCCAGAGACGCTTTACATAATGGGCCTCAAGGAATAGCAGTGCCACTCATACCCTTCCGTACAGCCCTGAAGGCTCTTAATGGGGGACAATTGATCCATGCAGTAAGCAGTATATTGTGGCAATAAGACCCGAGGCGGCAGGCCAATACTGCCCCAGGTAATGCCCCGGGGCTGTACTTACAGGCCTGAGCATGGGCGGTATTGGCCCGAGGGAAACATTCACCCTTGGTGTTCTCATCACATCATAGACAACGTCAGCTCAATACGCGGGAGAGTGCAATAACTCCGGGGGCTGTACTTTGTTGGACTGGGGACGCAATGAGGGAGGAAGGGCAGGTGGCAGGATCTCAGGTGTACCATTCCTTTGGGGCGGTAGGTGGCATGAGGACAGGCATATGTTTTCCTGAAGGAAACACTATGAGGGAGGTGGCAGAATGCCATGTACATCTTTCCTGGAGATGTGGAGAATATCCACCATGAGGAGGATGGGAGGGGTGTGTGTAGTGGGGGGGAGGTGGGGGAGGAGTGTCAGGGCAGGGATGAGCCTCGGGCCAGGGATGGGACAGTCTTGTTTGGGGATTTGCATTGGGAGGGAGTGGGCCCCTCCCTTAGAATTTGATTGTTGTAATGTCATAACATGCCAATTACGAACTGTATATTATATAATAATCACGTTTTCATATAGGAACACGGGCACATCTTCATCCTTTTACCCCATTTAATGGCACAGCACTGCATTTATAGATCACGGAAGGATGAGGAGCGGAGTCAGCCATGCTTGGAATTGAATCCATGACTGCAGGTTGCACACACGCCTTGGCAGCGTGTGCTTAATTACCAGGGTCACCTTACCTGGCCTGTCTATCACACATATGAACGAGGCTGCACCACGGCTAAAACAAAAACGGAGCGATGCTTTCATCGAATATTACTTTCGAAATGAGCAAATCCTCTCTCTCAAATGCCTCCAGAGATGAGAATACCCGTCCTAGCTCTCCTACCATGGCGGTGCATCTAAAGTAGCCCCATTACACATCCAGAAACGTACAATGGTATACATCAACTCTCCACGTGCCCCATTGATCAACATTTCCCATTATTTCCAAATTGGGGTAATCAATTATTTCCTCCGATTAAGTAACTAAAACACAAACAAACACCCAAGATTGAGAAGTATAAATAAAATAGAATCGGTCAAAGATTGCTCGTTTCTGCCTCTACAGGGCTCGATTGGTTGCATGAAGCAATAATGTTTTCAGGTGTGGACCAGGTTTAAAGGTGATGCTGATGTTGATTCTATGGCTTACGCTGAGTTTCAGAGTTAGACGTCTGTCTATTATTCAAGGTAACATTTGTAAATTTGGGCTGATGTTTTTCATGGACAGACGTTCCTAACTTCTATAACAAGAGTATATATTTTTGCATCTCTACTTTATTGGATTCTGGCAATAATTAATAAAATACAAAAAAAAACGAACCCCCTTCCTCAAAGAATCAAAGCATAAACAGACAGCATGAAAGTGGGTTTTAATTCTCAAACAAAACAAGAGACTATTCTGTGGACTATCTATTTTGCTTATCCCTAGACAGTTAGGGGATCCTCTTCTGAGAATTCGATTCAGTAACCACTGATAGGATTTAGCGTGCATATCAGCCTGATTAGTTTGGGAGTTCACTTAGAAGAGCAATTTATTGACCTTAAATAAATGTGTCATTCATTAGATGTTTTACCGCTTATGGCTTTGTAAGCCTTTAGGATTCTACTCCGTTCCTTTTAGCAGGTTTTTTTCATTACCATTTCAAATGTGGGCTTTTTTGAGATATGCTACTACTGGCAGTCATTTTGTGAAACCAGAAGAGGTTTCACAAGACACTGTGCTCTTTTTTTAACCGCCATCTTGGATTTAGAGTTGTTTTACTGGCAATAGTGAAGAAAACGAGTTCTACCGAGCTCGTGCAAGATGTCTGTCAATTTTATTGGCCACTGTTTCATGGTCTCGGGCAGGGGCTACTGGGAACCTAAAGAGACTCTGGAAACATTTTTCAAAGTGGGCCATGATACAATTTTTTAGCAAGCCCCAAACTTTTCCTATGAGAACATTTGGAAATAAAATAAGTTACCACACAAAAGAAGTCTATGGTACAGAGGCCTACTTGGAAATCTCTGTAGTTCCCCATTGGCCAGTCCACGTTTGGTCTTGCGCCTCCTAGAGCGTCTCAAGCCATGTGAAAGAAGCCCATAAAAAGTCACCAGGTAAAAATGAGAAGCAAAAAGCCCAATATCACGTCTAATAAATGCACGTCGGTCATCGTGTTAAAAATGATACACAATCATCAGGGAGTAACTTGGCCTCTGCGCCAGCAAGACGTGATCATGCTTTTATCCTCTGGTGGCAACTATGCACAAAGCCGGAAGCAGGGAGTGGCTCTGGGGAAAGCCCATTGGAGGACTATTGCATTCCTGGTCAATTTGCGCAGTGTTATCACAACACGCACTAAGCGGATAACAATCAACCCTGCCACGACGAGGTTGCACGGAGGTCAGGCAGGTTTCATGAAAGGCTCAACACGTTTCACCTGGACAAAATGGCTCTTTAACCAAAAACGTAGCTGTGTTTTGATTCATGATGGATCCTCTGCTAGGAGAGCATACTAGACGCTTAAGAGTTTGTGTACTTTCAGCTAAATTAGGACTATCCTTCCGTGAGTTTCACATTTTGATTTTACCTTCCTTACTGAATATGCCAAGGGGGCTGTTTTTATAACTGATTAACATTTCTGCCCGACAGTTACATTGCAAGGACATCTCTGAACACATAAGCATTCATTTTTGATTATTTGTTATCTGAATGTACAAAAAACTGCCATGGCAATATTCTCACTATTTTTGTCTAATAGCATAGCCTCCACCCTAACTATGGACCAATCCCAATGTGGCTTGGTCCTAAGTGTGCTACCATGAGGATATATAAACATGCCTGCCAAAAATGCCCTTCCTAAAGACTAGCTTTCTTAGCCGTGTGACTGTCACTCCACACGTTTCTTGGTTTCTCCCCATATATGCTGGGCTGTTGTAATCTCACCCATTTCATCGGTAGCAAATGGAGTTCTAAACAGGTTAATAATAATACATTTGCTCATAGCACTTCCCATTGCATCCCTTCAGCTTTGAAGCTCTGTAATCATGGGTGTTCTATTACTGATTAAATTGTATTCACTGTCAGGGCTCGCAAAATCTACTAGCCCACTACCACTGACGAGTAGTTTTTATGAAGGACGGCCACAATTTGCAAGATACTCGACCATGCTGGAGAGTATGGGGTTGTTAGAAACTTATTTTGCATTTACTGCAAACACACGTTACAGAAACTGGCAAATGTAGTTTCACTGTGCATGCTTGGCAGCACTGCACAAAATATGAAGTGTGCTTATGGCGACATGCACCATTTTACAAAAAGCACTAGTAAATATTTTGTCACCAGTCAACTTGGGGCGAGTGCATTTCTCTTAGGTCAAGTATGTAAACTAAGGAACTCGCCCTGCAGGTCTAGTGGGATTTTTAATAATTTGCAAGGCCTGAATGTATAGACCACAGAGGGAATGGAGAAGGGCTACATCAAAGCTGTGCCTTGAAGGCTGATCACAGATATCAGGGGTGAATGCTTAATTTAAGGAGAAAACCTAACTTGAGAAGATGGCGCTCTTCGTGATTTGCCTAGGATTATGGGAAGTGATGGCGTTTCAGTGTATAAGGACTTGGTTGACTTTTTTAAGGCAACCCAACTGTTTTGGAGGGAAAATATGTTACATATTCCTGTCTGGAAGGAAAAACACCTAATTTGAAGGTAAAAGCGCCATATCTCCTCTGAGCCATGCCCATGGTTTCTAGGCAGATCATTGTTCAACTGCAATCCAAAATGAGCAGATGGTGATTGGACACCATCCAAGTACTCTCAGATGAAAGATACAATGTGATAGGCCTATGGATTCAATGGCTTTATTTTTATTTAATTCAAAAAAGGTTCTGTGAAGCCAATGCTCTCCTATAGAGCAAGCACGTCCCTGAATCAATCTTTTACAGGTGTGGATGTATCCATCTGAGATGATCACCTTGGTTCACCATCAGCTGGAAATTCATTTTTATTCTTGAATTAAATTCAGTAATGCCTGTTCAAATGGACAACTCTAAGTTGGCCCACAGCTTATTTTGCACATTTATAATCTTGTATATGACATAAAACCTCAGACAGTATAAAGGATTGGTTCTGGGCAGTGTTATTATGTGGCAGAGCATAATGGCTTAGTATTGCCAGTCCCAATTCTGATGTAGAGGAGTAGGTAAGAGCCACCCTGCCAGTCCCCGCCCCCTCACCGCTGTCATACTGGAACAGTCGGAGAAGAGCTATAGATGGGACCCCTTGTATCGTTCCGATACCGCATCGAGTGTATGAGAGACATAATGCACTCAGACAGCCATACAGAATGTATCCTCGCACTGAAAGTGTAGAAGGATATCGCAAGGAAGAAAGTTACTTGGAAGGATGTAGTTTGCCAGGATGCATCAGTGAATTTCGTGGATGTACGTTAAATTAAATCTGACAAGGACAAAGTGATGACATGAAGAAGATATATGAACTTATGATGAAACGATATGAAAATACTAAGTAACTGAAGCACCAAGTAACTGAACCTGAGGCTAAAATGTTCATGATTCTGAAAGAAGATGAAGTAGCTTACTGACCAATAACTGTAAATACGCAGTAACGCAAGGTAGAAAGACAACTTATAGAAACCTGCTATAGAGGAATATATAAGGTGGCAACGATTGCCATATCAGGAAAATGGACGACGGTTCAAGTGAATGTAACCAAGTTACCTCAGAAACAGGCCGAGGCTGTAAGAATCAGGAGACATGGAAAAAAGCCACTGTGATCAGACTCAACGATGAGTCAAAGTTGACCCAGAATGAAGATTCTATTTCAAGGGATAAACTCAAAGCACAAAGGGAGTATGTGGCTAAGCTCTGAATGTGAGACATTCTTCTTAGTTGAAGGAAGATGAAGACATCTGTGAGAACCAAACTACTGGTCAATTAAAAGCATACAAAGTTCATGTAAGATAGAGTGAGCAAGTTCCTAGAGGCCAGCGGGAGCAACGGCACCCTGCGTGATTAAATCAAATAGCAGTAAATGGAAGGATGAAATTGACAAATTTGTGGTGCACTCACATGTGATTCGGAAGTAAAAAACAAAGACTATTCATTCGAGCCTCACGTTAAGATAGAGGTGTGCTCACACTCCTTTGAATGTTCCAGGATAGTGAGCAGCACAAGGTCAAACTACAAACAAGAGACTTTGACTTGTTACATGTGGATGAAAGATGATGGACTAATTGGTCAAATGGAGAGTAGTCTGATGGGATTCAAACACCTACGTTTTGTTTCACGTACGTGCTGTTAAGGAGCCGAATGTCCAAGGTTGGGATAGTATGCCAACCCATCAGTGGGGTTGGGGGACAACCTAATGCATAACGTTGCAAAAGTCAATCCCCTGATGTTTTGTCCACTATAATCAGTACTGTTTGCATTTAGAGGTAGTTCAAGGTGTGCCCTAAAGACAAGGGGTAGGCAATGAAGCACTAACCCTTATATATTGTATAAGTAGACATGTTCCCTTAACCAATCCCTCCCCTCAATAGTTTTTGTATGTTGCCACTTAGTATGACATCATAGATGACGTGCATTGGGGTATAAGACCTCAGCACAATCAAACCTAGATGTGAGTGTGCATGCATCAGCCCGATGTGTGTCAAGTCTCCCTGCTTTATTAAACTGAGACTAAAGTAGTATTTGCCATATTCCTAGAGTCTGTCTGGTTATTGGATTTGTGACCATTATTGTAATTCCAACTTGTGCAAAATACGCTCCAAGGTGCTACAGCACACTGAGATTGTACATATAGCATTAGCGTGCTCCGCCCCCATTCTGTGACGGAATACGAAAGATCATCACTGTCCTGTCCTCATTGTCCAATAGGGGCTTCAGCACTATACATGCAATCCAGAAATGACGAACATTGCTCAGTTCTCCATTCTGTAACACACACCATTACAGCCTAATTGAAGCACACAGTATCATTTCCAAATGTATTGCATCAAAGGCTTTTCTACTGTGCCAAGTCACCACTGTAGTCGTTTCAGAGCACCTAGGCTTGTTGGGGGAGTGGTGTGTACTGTGCCCCTGCGAGGGCTCTCCAGAAAATAGTCTGCTGGAAGAAAGAAAAGGGAATAAAAGAATACAAAAGTAGGAAATGGATTCTACAAAGAGGGAGGGATGCAGCAGTGGGAAGAATGTTTTGCATAGATTAAAGGTACATGTCAGCCCTTTTAGGTAGACTATAGTTTCACTAAAGGGGCAGGAGGATATTTCCTAAGGTGTTATAATTGTGTTGTGTTTCCAAGGTGAATTTGGACATTTCTAAGTGCATACACAAATAATGACGGATGCATGAGAGGCTCGAGAGTGTGCTCTGGCAATCCAGGAAGCTGTGTGGCTTTTTTGCCCAGCTAGGCTTTATGTAAACATTGTACCCCAGGCAGAACTCCAAAATGCTGATTCTGGACATGCCAAGGCTGAGCCAAGAGTAGCTTAGTCATGTGTAGAAAGGTGCATTTTATTGGTAAAAGAAAGTCAGGGAATGCAGCTGTAAAACTAGAGAAAAAAACGTCCACCTTGAGGTCGAAAATGTTGATAAAGAGTTTAATCCATGTCATGCCAGTCTATTTTAGTTCCCAGTGAGAGTTGGGAATTACTTGGGAATAGGCTATCAAAGTACAGTAATACAACCCCGTCCATAGTGAGAATGCAGATCCTAAGCTCCCTGTGCAGGATGTATTCATCGGACTGTGCCGCAACACACAGTGTGGCTAGAGCGAGAAAGGGGCCAGCCAGGTATCCGTCCTTCTGTGTACTATGACAATCTGGCACCCTTTGAAGGAAATGTTTTTATGACGTGAGCACGTCTTTTGCTCAGGGGTGAGCGGTCCTTTAAGCACAATACTAACTTCATTAATAATAATAATAATAGCAGCACCACGGTAAGTACGTTCATTTCAAGTACTCGACTGCAACTAGCAACCTCGAAACTGCCCAACATTTGGCGACGAGTTCCAATTTTGCTCTCAAATGTCATTGGCACGTGTGTATTCCACCACCCCTACAAAACAAAGGACAGTATACGTGCTACGACGCTGCTCATTGCGTAATTCTGTATTACGGAGGCCAGCCCCCTTCTGTGTATACGCAACATTCCTAAAGACATTCTTTGACGGACTACGCATAACGTATCAGGAAAAAGTCACGTTGCAAGGCAACCATCTCACGAAGGCCAGCTAGTAGATGAGGACATCCCTTCAGCGTGGTAGCAGCCAACCTGTAAACGAAGACCACGCGCGGTTACAGCCGAGAGTTAAGCAAATATACGCAGAAGAAATAGAAAGTATGGCTGCACTCAAGGATTTGGACAACGGACAATTTTGTGTCATACCAGAGAAGGGAAATTTAAAACAAATGCTGAACCGTTTATATTTTGTAGGGGGATAAAACTGAAACATGTTATACAAACTGCAGAATATATCAACAGCATAAGATATTGTCTGGGTTTAAAGACTCCAACACGGAGTAACAGTACAATTAAACCATTACTTTACCCGACTTCTCTGGACACCATTTAGATCTACATGTTTTATCAGAAAGCATGGACAGGATTCATTTCTCAAAAGAGGCAAAGCCATTGTCCTAAAGCAAGGCCATTGAAGCTAGTGACATGGATAAACATGCAAACATAAATGCAGTCTAAAGACAATTGAAGACATATTATATCCCTCAAAAACGTTGACCTTGTACACCCAGAGATTCGCAAATGTCCGTGCTCCCTCAACATAGTCCCTGCGGCTTCTAAATGGCACTCAGTGCATCCATCCACTCCCACCACCAGCCTTTGCTCACTACTGGGATCTTTAAATGCAAAATCGGAATAATCGAGCTCTATAGATAACGCCCTCAGGCCCGTATCCATCTCGTTCTGGAGGGGCCATAATGACGGATACAGCCCATGGGCTAGGTCTATAAAGCTGAATTATAATACTTAAATTGTTCACTTCACGTTCTCACTGGACAATCTATGGGCTGTAAAAAACTACCACCCACAGACTGGTTCATTTACCCTTTTCGGATAGTATATTCCAAGGCTGCCAGCAGTGCAGAGGATACCTGCAGCCAACCACCTGCTGCTTCCCAGGAGGATTTCAGTGCTCATAACGTCTTTATAGGTGTACATACTTTAGACTATTCAGAACAACCCAGATTACAATAGCTTTAAAGACCCTACGCATGGCCTGTACTAGGCGTTAAGGTCGCACAGGCCTTTAACTTTGTCTTCAGGGACCAGAACGCCGGATATGGTCCCCCAACGAGGCCTATAAGGATTATATATAAAAGGATGAACTCGTTAAATTTGGAAAGAAGCATTCAATCATTGAAAAATAAAATGAAATTGAGCAATAAGAGAGCAACGCTAAACTGCACTTCTCCTGCCAAGCTGGATCAGAATAATGGAGGGGGGGCATTCCTGCTACAAGCACTGGTGCACTTGGCCAAGTTACCAAAATATCAAAAGAAGACAGTGAAATCAGGCAACCAGGTGTAGCATTTTATTGCATTGTACCCGTATTTATAGAGCGCAAAGTATGGCCCAAGGGTGCTTAAAACCAACAAGAAAAATTGAGCCCATCAACAATCACGGCAAAAATATCAGTAATATCAACATCATCATACAAAGCTTTTGAAAAAGAGGTCCTTTGCATGGTAGAGTGACCAAATTCAACTTTTGCTGCAGGTGTGTAAATATACAACAATTTTAACTAGTGCTCTGTGCTACAATTCTTTCAGTTGATATTCTGTCAAAAAATTAGTAAGAGGCTACCATGGGGACCTGCTGCTGCTTGGACTAATTTCTACTTTCAACATCTAACAGTTACAAGGGACTGCTTCCATCAGCCAACTAACCAAGGTTGCATTTGCAATATTTATCAAAAAAGGGAAAAAGAAATGAACTTCAGATACTCTTAAGCTATACATACTAGTTCTAATATTTAAAGGCCTTCGTGCACTAAGGAAACTCCCAATGGTGTATAGAATTTGAACACAGGGTTTTGCTACTCCTCCCTACAATTCTAGAGTGACTTTAGGCCAATAAAGGTACAAGAACCTCAACGCTGTCTTTCTGGAATAGATCCTCCGGAAATCGCTCACCTGCAATGAATCGGGTTATGCAAAAGACCTCCGTAGAAAAATGTCTGCGTAGTATTCCAAGAAGAAAACTAGCCACGGGACAGCCTTCCGTCTAAGAAAAACAGATTATAATGATATCTTGCCAAACATTATGAAATTTAGAATTCTGCCATTTCATGTGCCGTATGCCGTCAATCAAGGGGAAGAGGGCATGCCACTCCCCTACAGATGTACCTCAGGTATGCAAAAATTGGAAGATTTGTGGTTTTGGTAGGCTTTTCTTAGGTCCCGAGGTCAAGATCTGGTATTAAAACGAGGCACCATGGAAACATTTGGTGTTGGGCATTTTCCTGAACAACGTTTTTGACTGAGAAAGGTGATGACTTCTTAAAAATTGTATGAAAAATAACATGCATTTTTGGCACGCTGCGCTAACAATCCAATCAGTCAGAGGGAAGCCCGCCAACTGTTAAATGATTATTTTCTGAGGACAGGATAAGAAAACAAGGTTTGATGTCTAAAAAATTCAAAGACTTCAGTAATGTCTTAAAAAAACTGGATACCAGCTTTAAACAGGCATCACAGCAGGGATTGGACCAACAAGTAGTATTGAATCTGCAAAAAATATAGCGGGATTTAAATAAAATTAAAAAAAAATAATCACACACACACTGCACCTGACACAAGAGTGCCTTAAAACTACCCCCAGAAAGCAGATAAAGCCAGAGTGGGGCATTTTGAAGCATAGACTCATGCTGCGTCGAGTTTATTTCAGGTACTGGACTTGATCTTGCATTAAACTTCACTTATCAAACGCACTTCCAGTTTAGGGATGACTTCCTCCTTTAAACTTTGCTACTTTGAAGGGATCCAACAATTGTGAATCGCCATTTGTGCACTGTACAGCTTCAAAGGGAAAATGTGTTGATTAATCTAACACTGGTTACATTGCAATACTTACACCACATTTCATAGCGTCGGTTGGACCCTGCCAACTTTCTGAACACACTTGACACAGAAGAGACTCTTGGTTCAGATATAAACAAAAACACACTCATTTCATTCTTCAGAATTTGTCAGTGTGTGTCTGACGAGAACACACTCATTGTGGCGAATGAAAGGTAAAACGTGTACACTAAAATGGGCATCACCCACAAATGTTTGGATGACAAATGTGTAAAAGGGCTACGACAATAAGAACGTTGAATGCAATGCCAGACAAGGATTGGCAAGGACTACAGGTTTCCGATGTCAGATGTCAACTAAGCCTCACATGTCCCAATAATGCAATCATGTGTTTGGTACAGTCACCATATGCTAGGGTACATCCCCACATATGAAGTTAGTGGTAGCATATACCAAGTGCCTCCTCAAATGCCTTATTAGTCAGCCCATGAAAACAGTCCCAAATGCCCCAGTCATGCCATGGAGTGAAAGGTGTAGTCTAGCAGGCGTGCGGTCCTATACCAAAACAGTCCCAAATGCCCCATTCATGCCATGGAGTGAAAGGTGTAGTCTAGCAGGCGTGCCGTCCTATACCAAAACAGTGTCAAATGCCCCAGTCATGCCATGGAGTGAAAGGTGTAGTCTAGCAGGCGTGCCGTCCTATACCAAAACAGTGTCAAATGCCCAAGTCATCACATGGAGTTAAAGGTGTAGTCTAGCAGGCGTGCCGTCCTATACCAAAACAGTCCCAAATGCCCCAGTCGTGCCATGGAGTGAAAGGTGTAGTCTAGCAGGCGTGCCGTCCTATACCAAAACAGTCCGAAATGCCCCAGTCGTGCCATGGAGTGAAAGGTGTAGTCTAGCAGGCGTGCCGTCCTATACCAAAACAGTCCAAAATGCCCCAGTCGTGCCATGGAGTGAAAGGTGTAGTCTAGCAGGCGTGCCGTCCTATACCAAAACAGTCCCAAATGCCCCAGTCGTGCCATGGAGTGAAAGGTGTAGTCTAGCAGGCGTGCCGTCCTATACCAAAACAGTCCCAAATGCCCCAGTCGTGCCATGGAGTGAAAGGTGTAGTCTAGCAGTCGTGCCGTCCTATACCAAAACAGTCCCAAATGCCCCAGCCGTGCCATGGAGTTAAAGGTCTAGTCCAGCAGGCGTGCCGTCCTATACCAAACCAGTCCCAAATGCCCCAGCCGTGCCATGGAGTGAAAGGTGTAGTCCAGCAGGCGTGCCGTCCTATACCAAAACAGTCCCAAATGCCCCAGCCGTGCCATGGAGTGAAAGGTGTAGTCCAGCAGTCGTGCCGTCCTATACCAAAACAGTCCCAAATGCCCCAGTCGTGCCATGGAGTTAAAGGTCTAGTCCAGCAGGCGTGCCGTCCTATACCAAAACAGTCCCAAATGCCCCAGCCGTGCCATGGAGTGAAAGGTGTAGTCCAGCAGGCGTGCCGTCCTATACCAAAACAGTCCCAAATGCCCCAGCCGTGCCATGGAGTGAAAGGTGTAGTCCAGCAGGCGTGCCGTCCTATACCAAAACAGTCCCAAATGCCCCAGTCATGCCATGGAGTGAAAGGTGTAGTCCAGCAGGCGTGCCGTCCTATACCAAAACAGTCCCAAATGCCCCAGTCATGCCATGGAGTGAAAGGTGTAGTCCAGCAGGCGTGCCGTCCTATACCAAAACAGTCCCAAATGCCCCATTCATGCCATGGAGTGAAAGGTGTAGTCCAGCAGGCATGCCGTCCTATACCAAAACAGTCCCAAATGCCCCAATCATGCCATGGAGTGAAAGGTGTAGTCCAGCAGGCGTGCCGTCCTATACCAAAACAGTCCCAAATGCCCCAGTCATGCCGTGGAGTGAAAGGTGTAGTCCAGCAGGCGTGCCGTCCTATACCAAAACAGTCCCAAATGCCCCAGTCATGCCGTGGAGTGAAAGGTCCAGTCCAGCAGGCGTGCCGTCCTATACCAAAACAGTCCCAAATGCCCCAGTCGTGCCATGGAGTGAAAGGTGCAGTCCAGCAGGCGTGCCGTCCTATACCAAAACAGTCCCAAATGCCCCAGTCGTGCCATGGAGTGAAAGGTGCAGTCCAGCAGGCGTGCCGTCCTATACCAAAACAGTCCCAAATGCCCCAGTCGTGCCATGGAGTGAAAGGTGCAGTCCAGCAGGCGTGCCGTCCTATACCAAAACAGTCCCAAATGCCCCAGTCGTGCCATGGAGTGAAAGGTGCAGTCCAGCAGGCGTGCCGTCCTATACCAAAACAGTCCCAAATGCCCCAGTCATGCCATGGAGTGAAAGATGCAGTCCAGCAGGCGTGCCGTCCTATACCAAAACAGTCCCAAATGGCCCAGTCGTGCCATGGAGTGAAAGGTGCAGTCCAGCAGGCGTGCCGTCCTATACCAAAACAGTCTCAAATGCCCCAGTCGTGCCATGGAGTGAAAGGTGCAGTCCAGCAGGCGTGCCATCCTATACCAAAACAGTCCTAAATGCCCCAGTCGTGCCATGGAGTGAAAGGTGTAGTCCAGCAGGCGTGCCGTCCTATACCAAAACAGTCCTAAATGCCCCAGTCGTGCCATGGAGTGAAAGGTGTAGTCCAGCAGGCGTGCCGTCCTATACCAAAACAGTCCCAAATGCCCCAGTCGTGCCATGGAGTGAAAGGTCTAGTCCAGCAGGCGTGCCGTCCTATACCAAAACAGTCCCAAATGCCCCAGTCGTGCCATGGAGTGAAAGGTGTAGTCCAGCAGGCGTGCGTCCTATACCAAAACAGTCCCAAATGCCCCAGTCATGCCATGGAGTGAAAGGTGCAGTCCAGCAGGCGTGCCGTCCTATACCAAAACAGTCCCAAATGGCCCAGTCGTGCCATGGAGTGAAAGGTGTAGTCCAGCAGGCGTGCCGTCCTATACCAAAACAGTCTCAAATGCCCCAGTCGTGCCATGGAGTGAAAGGTGTAGTCCAGCAGGCGTGCCGTCCTATACCAAAACAGTCCTAAATGCCCCAGTCGTGCCATGGAGTGAAAGGTGTAGTCCAGCAGGCGTGCCGTCCTATACCAAAACAGTCCTAAATGCCCCAGTCGTGCCATGGAGTGAAAGGTGTAGTCCAGCAGGCGTGCCGTCCTATACCAAAACAGTCCCAAATGCCCCAGTCGTGCCATGGAGTGAAAGGTCTAGTCCAGCAGGCGTGCCGTCCTATACCAAAACAGTCCCAAATGCCCCAGTCGTGCCATGGAGTGAAAGGTGTAGTCCAGCAGGCGTGCCGTCCTATACCAAAACAGTCCCAAATGCCCCAGCCGTGCCATGGAGTTAAAGGTCTAGTCCAGCAGGCGTGCCGTCCTATACCAAACCAGTCCCAAATGCCCCAGCCGTGCCATTGAGTGAAAGGTGTAGTCCAGCAGGCGTGCCGTCCTATACCAAAACAGTCCCAAATGCCCCAGCCGTGCCATGGAGTGAAAGGTGTAGTCCAGCAGGCGTGCCGTCCTATACCAAAACAGTCCCAAATGCCCCAGTCATGCCATGGAGTGAAAGGTGTAGTCCAGCAGGCGTGCCGTCCTATACCAAAACAGTCCCAAATGCCCCAGTCATGCCATGGAGTGAAAGGTGTAGTCCAGCAGGCGTGCCGTCCTATACCAAAACAGTCCCAAATGCCCCAGTCATGCCATGGAGTGAAAGGTGTAGTCCAGCAGGCGTGCCGTCCTATACCAAAACAGTCCCAAATGCCCCAGTCATGCCATGGAGTGAAAGGTGTAGTCCAGCAGGCGTGCCGTCCTATACCAAAACAGTCCCAAATGCCCCAGTCATGCCATGGAGTGAAAGGTGTAGTCCAGCAGGCGTGCCGTCCTATACCAAAACAGTCCCAAATGCCCCAGTCATGCAATGGAGTGAAAGGTGTAGTCCAGCAGGCGTGCCGTCCTATACCAAAACAGTCCCAAATGCCCCAGTCATGCCATGGAGTGAAAGGTGTAGTCCAGCAGGCGTGCCGTCCTATACCAAAACAGTCCCAAATGCCCCAGTCGTGCCATGGAGTGAAAGGTCCAGTCCAGCAGGCGTGCCGTCCTATACCAAAACAGTCCCAAATGCCCCAGTCGTGCCATGGAGTGAAAGGTGCAGTCCAGCAGGCGTGCCGTCCTATACCAAAACAGTCCCAAATGCCCCAGTCGTGCCATGGAGTGAAAGGTGCAGTCCAGCAGGCGTGCCGTCCTATACCAAAACAGTCCCAAATGCCCCAGTCGTGCCATGGAGTGAAAGGTGCAGTCCAGCAGGCGTGCCGTCCTATACCAAAACAGTCCCAAATGCCCCAGTCGTGCCATGGAGTGAAAGGTGCAGTCCAGCAGGCGGGCCGTCCTATACCAAAACAGTCCCAAATGCCCCAGTCATGCCATGGAGTGAAAGGTGTAGTCCAGCAGGCGTGCCGTCCTATACCAAAACAGTCCCAAATGGCCCAGTCGTGCCATGGAGTGAAAGGTGTAGTCCAGCAGGCGTGCCGTCCTATACCAAAACAGTCTCAAATGCCCCAGTCGTGCCATGGAGTGAAAGGTGTAGTCCAGCAGGCGTGCCGTCCTATACCAAAACAGTCCTAAATGCCCCAGTCGTGCCATGGAGTGAAAGGTGTAGTCCAGCAGGCGTGCCGTCCTATACCAAAACAGTCTCAAATGCCCCAGTCGTGCCATGGAGTGAAAGGTGTAGTCCAGCAGGCGTGCCGTCCTATACCAAAACAGTCCTAAATGCCCCAGTCGTGCCATGGAGTGAAAGGTGTAGTCCAGCAGGCGTGCCGTCCTATACCAAAACAGTCCCAAATGCCCCAGTCGTGCCATGGAGTGAAAGGTCTAGTCCAGCAGGCGTGCCGTCCTATACCAAAACAGTCCCAAATGCCCCAGCCGTGCCATAGAGTTAAAGGTCTAGTCCAGCAGGCGTGCCGTCCTATACCAAACCAGTCCCAAATGCCCCAGCCGTGCCATTGAGTGAAAGGTGTAGTCCAGCAGGCGTGCCGTCCTATACCAAAACAGTCCCAAATGCCCCAGCCGTGCCATGGAGTGAAAGGTGTAGTCCAGCAGGCGTGCCGTCCTATACCAAAACAGTCCCAAATGCCCCAGTCGTGCCATGGAGTGAAAGGTGTAGTCCAGCAGGCGTGCCGTTCTATACCAAAACAGTCCCAAATGCCCCAGTCGTGCCATGGAGTGAAAGGTGTAGTCCAGCAGGCGTGCCGTCCTATACCAAAACAGTCCCAAATGCCCCAGCCATGCCATGGAGTGAAAGGTGTAGTCCAGCAGGCGTGCCGTCCTATACCAAAACAGTCCCAAATGCCCCATTCGTGCCATGGAGTGAAAGGTGTAGTCCAGCAGGCGTGCCGTCCTATACCAAAACAGTCCCAAATGCCCCAGTCGTGCCATGGAGTGAAAGGTGTAGTCCAGCAGGCGTGCCGTCCTATACCAAAACAGTCCCAAATGCCCCAGTCGTGCCATGGAGTGAAAGGTGTAGTCCAGCAGGCGTGCCGTCCTATACCAAAACAGTCCCAAATGCCCCAGTCGTGCCATGGAGTGAAAGGTGCAGTCCAGCAGGCGTGCCGTCCTATACCAAAACAGTCCCAAATGCCCCAGTCGTGCCATGGAGTGAAAGGTGCAGTCCAGCAGGCGTGCCGTCCTATACCAAAACAGTCCCAAATGCCCCAGTCGTGCCATGGAGTGAAAGGTGCAGTCCAGCAGGCGTGCCGTCCTATACCAAAACAGTCCCAAATGCCCCAGTCGTGCCATGGAGTGAAAGGTGCAGTCCAGCAGGCGTGCCGTCCTATACCAAAACAGTCCCAAATGCCCCAGTCGTGCCATGGAGTGAAAGGTGCAGTCCAGCAGGCGGGCCGTCCTATACCAAAACAGTCCCAAATGCCCCAGTCGTGCCATGGAGTGAAAGGTGCAGTCCAGCAGGCGGGCCGTCCTATACCAAAACAGTCCCAAATGCCCCAGTCGTGCCATGGAGTGAAAGGTGCAGTCCAGCAGGCGTGCCGTCCTATACCAAAACAGTCCCAAATGCCCCAGTCGTGCCATGGAGTGAAAGGTGCAGTCCAGCAGGCGTGCCGTCCTATACCAAAACAGTCCCAAATGCCCCAGTCGTGCCATGGAGTGAAAGGTGTAGTCCAGCAGGCGTGCCGTCCTATACCAAAACAGTCCCAAATTCCCCAGTCGTGCCATGGAGTGAAAGGTGTAGTCCAGCAGGCGTGCCGTCCTATACCAAAACAGTCCCAAATGCCCCAGTCGTGCCATGGAGTGAAAGGTGTAGTCCAGCAGGCGTGCCGTCCTATACCAAAACAGTCCCAAATGCCCCAGTCGTGCCATGGAGTGAAAGGTGCAGTCCAGCAGGCGTGCCGTCCTATACCAAATCAGTCCCAAATGCCCCAGTCGTGCCATGGAGTGAAAGGTGCAGTCCAGCAGGCGTGCCGTCCTATACCAAAACAGTCCCAAATGCCCCAGCCGTGCCATGGAGTGAAAGGTGCAGTCCAGCAGGCGTGCCGTCCTATACCAAAACAGTCCCAAATGCCCCAGTCATGCCATGGAGTGAAAGGTGTAGTCCAGCAGGCGTGCCGTCCTATACCAAAACAGTCCCAAATGCCCCATTCATGCCATGGAGTGAAAGGTGTAGTCCAGCAGGCGTGCCGTCCTATACCAAAACAGTCCCAAATGCCCCAGTCATGCCATGGAGTGAAAGGTGTAGTCCAGCAGGCGTGCCGTCCTATACCAAAACAGTCCCAAATGCCCCAGTCATGCCATGGAGTGAAAGGTGTAGTCCAGCAGGCGTGCCGTCCTATACCAAAACAGTCCCAAATGCCCCAGTCATGCCATGGAGTGAAAGGTCCAGTCCAGCAGGCGTGCCGTCCTATACCAAAACAGTCCCAAATGCCCCCGTCGTGCCATGGAGTGAAAGGTGCAGTCCAGCAGGCGTGCCGTCCTATACCAAAACAGTCCCAAATGCCCCAGTCGTGCCATGGAGTGAAAGGTGCAGTCCAGCAGGCGTGCCGTCCTATACCAAAACAGTCCCAAATGCCCCAGTCGTGCCATGGAGTGAAAGGTGCAGTCCAGCAGGCGTGCCGTCCTATACCAAAACAGTCCCAAATGCCCCAGTCGTGCCATGGAGTGAAAGGTGCAGTCCAGCAGGCGGGCCGTCCTATACCAAAACAGTCCCAAATGCCCCAGTCGTGCCATGGAGTGAAAGGTGTAGTCCAGCAGGCGTGCCGTCCTATACCAAAACAGTCCCAAATGGCCCAGTCGTGCCATGGAGTGAAAGGTGTAGTCCAGCAGGCGTGCCGTCCTATACCAAAACAGTCTCAAATGCCCCAGTCGTGCCATGGAGTGAAAGGTGTAGTCCAGCAGGCGTGCCGTCCTATACCAAAACAGTCCTAAATGCCCCAGTCGTGCCATGGAGTGAAAGGTGTAGTCCAGCAGGCGTGCCGTCCTATACCAAAACAGTCTCAAATGCCCCAGTCGTGCCATGGAGTGAAAGGTGTAGTCCAGCAGGCGTGCCGTCCTATACCAAAACAGTCCTAAATGCCCCAGTCGTGCCATGGAGTGAAAGGTGTAGTCCAGCAGGCGTGCCGTCCTATACCAAAACAGTCCCAAATGCCCCAGTCGTGCCATGGAGTGAAAGGTCTAGTCCAGCAGGCGTGCCGTCCTATACCAAAACAGTCCCAAATGCCCCAGCCGTGCCATGGAGTTAAAGGTCTAGTCCAGCAGGCGTGCCGTCCTATACCAAACCAGTCCCAAATGCCCCAGCCGTGCCATTGAGTGAAAGGTGTAGTCCAGCAGGCGTGCCGTCCTATACCAAAACAGTCCCAAATGCCCCAGTCATGCCATGGAGTGAAAGGTGTAGTCCAGCAGGCGTGCCGTGCCATGGAGTTAAAGGTCTAGTCCAGCAGGCGTGCCGTCCTATACCAAACCAGTCCCAAATGCCCCAGCCGTGCCATTGAGTGAAAGGTGTAGTCCAGCAGGCGTGCCGTCCTATACCAAAACAGTCCCAAATGCCCCAGCCGTGCCATGGAGTGAAAGGTGTAGTCCAGCAGGCGTGCCGTCCTATACCAAAACAGTCCCAAATGCCCCAGTCATGCCATGGAGTGAAAGGTGTAGTCCAGCAGGCGTGCCGTTCTATACCAAAACAGTCCAAAATGCCCCAGTCGTGGCATGGAGTGAAAGGTGTAGTCCAGCAGGCGTGCCGTCCTATACCAAAACAGTCCCAAATGCCCCAGTCATGCCATGGAGTGAAAGGTGTAGTCCAGCAGGCGTGCCGTCCTATACCAAAACAGTCCCAAATGCCCCAGTCATGCCATGGAGTGAAAGGTGTAGTCCAGCAGGCGTGCCGTCCTATACCAAAACAGTCCCAAATGCCCCAGTCATGCCATGGAGTGAAAGGTGTAGTCCAGCAGGCGTGCCGTCCTATACCAAAACAGTCCCAAATGCCCCAGTCGTGCCATGGAGTGAAAGGTGCAGTCCAGCAGGCGTGCCGTCCTATACCAAAACAGTCCCAAATGCCCCAGTCGTGCCATGGAGTGAAAGGTGCAGTCCAGCAGGCGTGCCGTCCTATACCAAAACAGTCCCAAATGCCCCAGTCGTGCCATGGAGTGAAAGGTGCAGTCCAGCAGGCGTGCCGTCCTATACCAAAACAGTCCCAAATGCCCCAGTCGTGCCATGGAGTGAAAGGTGCAGTCCAGCAGGCGTGCCGTCCTATACCAAAACAGTCCCAAATGCCCCAGTCGTGCCATGGAGTGAAAGGTGCAGTCCAGCAGGCGGGCCGTCCTATACCAAAACAGTCCCAAATGCCCCAGTCGTGCCATGGAGTGAAAGGTGCAGTCCAGCAGGCGGGCCGTCCTATACCAAAACAGTCCCAAATGCCCCAGTCATGCCATGGAGTGAAAGGTGTAGTCCAGCAGGCGTGCCGTCCTTTACCAAAACAGTCCCAAATGCCCCAGTCGTGCCATGGAGTGAAAGGTGTAGTCCAGCAGGCGTGCCGTCCTATACCAAAACAGTCCCAAATGCCCCAGTCGTGCCATGGAGTGAAAGGTGTAGTCCAGCAGGCGTGCCGTCCTATACCAAAACAGTCCCAAATGCCCCAGTCGTGCCATGGAGTGAAAGGTGCAGTCCAGCAGGCGTGCCGTCCTATACCAAAACAGTCCCAAATGCCCCAGTCGTGCCATGGAGTGAAAGGTGCAGTCCAGCAGGCGTGCCGTCCTATACCAAAACAGTCCCAAATGCCCCAGTCGTGCCATGGAGTGAAAGGTGCAGTCCAGCAGGCGTGCCGTCCTATACCAAAACAGTCCCAAATGCCCCAGTCGTGCCATGGAGTGAAAGGTGCAGTCCAGCAGGCGGGCCGTCCTATACCAAAACAGTCCCAAATGCCCCAGTCGTGCCATGGAGTGAAAGGTGCAGTCCAGCAGGCGGGCCGTCCTATACCAAAACAGTCCCAAATGCCCCAGTCGTGCCATGGAGTGAAAGGTGCAGTCCAGCAGGCGTGCCGTCCTATACCAAAACAGTCCCAAATGCCCCAGTCGTGCCATGGAGTGAAAGGTGCAGTCCAGCAGGCGGGCCGTCCTATACCAAAACAGTCCCAAATGCCCCAGTCGTGCCATGGAGTGAAAGGTGCAGTCCAGCAGGCGGGCCGTCCTATACCAAAACAGTCCCAAATGCCCCAGTCGTGCCATGGAGTGAAAGGTGCAGTCCAGCAGGCGGGCCGTCCTATACCAAAACAGTCCCAAATGCCCCAGTCATGCCATGGAGTGAAAGGTGTAGTCCAGCAGGCGTGCCGTCCTATACCAAAACAGTCCCAAATGCCCCAGCCGTGCCATGGAGTGAAAGGTGTAGTCCAGCAGGCGTGCCGTCCTATACCAAAACAGTCTCTTTTCCCTAGATGGAAGATGGACTTGATAAGTAAGCTATTTTATTGGTACGGTGCTTTCTGTTCACTAACGGGTTAAGAAAAGTATGAAGACTGCCATTTCCCTCTTCATGTCATTTGAAATCTATAAGCATGTGTGCTCCTTTGGTGCCAGGATGCCCTGTAGTGAACGTGCAGCGCTTTGTAATCATGAATACATAACTTAGAAGTCCTACTATTGCAATCCGTCCAACAAGACGAACGGCCCTTCTTGCAGACTTTAGTGATACCATTAGCATATCCTATACCCGCTTACTTTCAATCCTGCCTCAGGAGTGCATTATCGGGGAACACTCAGATAATCCAAAGAAACCCCAATAAACTTCGTGCCGCGACTAAGGGGCAGCAATAAAGACACAGAACAGAACAGAGGCCAAAAATAAAAGTACAGCAAAGCAAACACTTCGGTCAAATCCACACCTGCGACTGGTTCTACTAAATCCAACAACAGAGGCAACCGATTGCAACGAAGATAAATTCCCAGGAGTCCAGGAGAACTATTTTAATGATCAGGCTAACCTGTGCGTACCAGTGCGTACCAGAACCCCCTGGCTAGGACTGGATAAGAAATGTCCCTGTGGGAGCGGAATGCCTGGGGATCTCGTACAGAACATTTATGTATGTACATTTTATACAGGGTTAAGAAGAAAATGAGGAGGTATAGGTGTATGTGCCGATAAGACAGCTTTTTCCTTTGTTTTTTTGTTGTTGTTGTTGTTGTTAGGTGTATGATTGTTTTATGTATTCAGATGTATTTATGATGTATTTAATGGTGTTAACAGAATAAACTATGATTGACCTGAAACTAATGCACACACTGCTCTGCTCGTTTACATGTGAGGAAGTCACAAGGCCAGAATAATTCAAAGGCGGGGGAATGAATGACTTATATAATGCACTATCTATTACTAGCCATTATCACTAGTTTTTGCTTCACTAAGTATCATTGAAGCTAGATATTCAAGACAAATGACAGACTTCAGCATTCCAGAAATCACTGACGTATGAATCATATATTTGACTCTCTCTCAAATACTACAGAACGTTTAAAAAAGAGCTCTGGGCTGAGGGATTTCAAATTGGTTAACACTTACAACGATAACAAAAAATTAGATTCCAAGAAAGCGTTAACACATGCTAGTCCATATGCTATATCGCATATTATTTGCGCCTAGAAACTCTTGTGTATGGGCGCGTTATAAATGCCACATCATAACCGGAGGAATGTTGTGGCGCTCCCCCATTTGTCGAATTAGAGAGAATATGAGCGCGTATGGCTCGGAAATCTTATTATAGGCCTGGAAATTGGCCAACGAGGGGGAGCCACGTGATGCCCCTCTGCAATCGTGCGCAGAGCAGTGATCTCAGCGCAGAGCAGCCACTCATTGGAGCGCCACACTGAGACCAGCTGCACACACAGCTCCCCTCCTTGCCCGGGCCACTTCTGAAAGAGGCGTCCCCAGCACTGATACAGGTAGCCTAGGTACAGACAGAAGAGGACTGGGCACCAGAATACACGCTACTGCCCCCTGCTCCTTGCCTCACTTGCCACCGGCACGCCAAACTTCTACTCATGGGAAATGCAGCCCGGACTTGCACCCCACCCCACCAACCGCCACTCCATTTCTTTGCTGGGCAGCATCTGGCAGACAGTCTCAGGAGGCTAGCTCAGGTGCAAAGTGCTCACCTTGGAAGCAAGACCACACGGAGCAACACAGGTCGATCCCCGGGTCTGTGCTTAGAAACCACTGGGTATTAAGCGTGTTATAAATAACCAATCATATCATGGCACAGCCCAGCCTACCAATTCCCACCCATCCATCCCTCGATTTGCTCGGGACCAACCAGTTGCCATCAAAAACCCCAGGCAGATTGCCTGCTTTTCTTTTTTTTTTTTGTAGCTCCTGAACCGCACCCATATTCAGATCATAATAACTATCGACAAACCCACTCCTCCGTCAGGCCGCATTGGGAGTTATGGACCCGTAATCCTCCTTAAACACATTCACCTCGCTCGGGACTTTCACTCTTCAGAGCCCATAACTCCTGGTCCCCCTTCGGGCCGAGTCTATACTTAATTTAGAGATTCCCTGAAGGCACAGCAATCGTTCGAATGCTTTTCTCACACCATTTCTGAAAAAGAAGCCATTTAGTTCTTCTAAAAATATATTTTTTATTTTTAAATGTATTCTTTAAATCACTTTTGCATAATCTTATGTAAGCAAAAAACGTGAGTGATGTATACATTTCTGTTGAACTATTTTGTTCAGGCATTTTACATTGGCCCACTTACACGATGAGTTACCAATCCCAAATCTGAAAATGTACATCAAGTGTCAGCCATCACTTTCATGACGGAGTCTCCACACGGTCACTGGTCATTTAGCATTATTTTGTAGTTGACCACAATCCCCATTGCCGAATTATATTACTTTGATCACCAATCAAGCACCGCACCGTAGCGAACGATGGCTGCAGCTTCATCAACCCTACTATTGGTCAGTCAAATTTTGCGATTGTGCGGCATAGTTCGCCAATAACAGTCTAACACTCATTGACAGCACATTTGAAGTGAAACACAGCAGGTACAGCGATGCAGTGAATTGGAAAGCAGATGATGCCTGCACAATTTTTGCATGCAGTCAATTCTTCGAAAATCAGCTTAGAATCTTGGGAATCTTGAGGGGTGCTGTAAGTGTACATGGGCGCTATAGTGGGGTTACTAAGGAACTGAAACTAGGACAAGATTCAGCCACTCAGACTTCACAAGGAAATCCTTAGAATGCACCGGTCATGCTTGGTTCCTCGGGCTGCTATGCATGCCACAGAGAAGTAAACACCTTGCCGGTTTCTGAACGTACTCGACATTTTGGATATTCCTGCTTCTGCGATGCAAGGTGTGGAAAGACTTCCTTCTATTAGATTTTCTCTGCCTTTTGATTTCTAGGCTTCCCGACCCACGAGCTGCCTGTCGTTGATCCTTCTTTGCAGTGACACGATCCTTGCTTCTGCTGCAAGGTTTGACTCCGCTATTGAACTGCGGATCCGTCGGTCTCCAGTTCTTCAACAGCCGGCACAGGCATTATTCGGCCCTTCCAGTATCATTAGCAGCAGGCAGTGTCAAAATGGCTAATAACCAACCATATTCCAAGTGGCTTCAACATTGCAGACATTCTCAAACCACAACATTGTCCAGCCATTTTGTGACTTACAACACCCCCAAATTAGTTGCTTTATCCAATAGTAAACAAGAGAAATATAAATATACATGAGGGGCCATGTCCCCCCCCCCGCATGAGAACATTCCTGCCCCGTTTCATCACAATAGAACCATTTTGCTGTGCTTCCCACAAGACAGAAAAAGATCCAGCCATGAATCCGCATGAATATACTTCATTCTCAGATGCCAACAATTTGGAAAATGAACCCAAACAAATGTTGATGGTACACTGACAATGGAGTGTGACTTGTAAAAAAACATCCCCTTTGGCAGGTCCTTGCTGTTTTCAATGCAAAAATCAAACAAATAAAACAGGATGAAAAGAATGTAAGTTTAATGTGTTAACAATGTTATGATTAACTAGGGTTGAGAACCACCTAAAGATACATAATTATATCTTTAAAACACACCAAAATAATGTCTATACCAATCCTGGGATTTGTCTTCTCCATTGGGTAGATACAAACAACTTTATCATTTTTTTCCAAAACTTATTTTGAAGTTTAAAATTGTACATAATAAATACTATTGTGCGAGCCGCAATTGAAATGTACAAACACAACTACACTTTCAAACCAAGTCAGACTCTGGTATAAGCCAGTACCAGAAGAAACAGAAATGTTTTGTAAAAACAAAGAATTGACCGCCTCTGCCTGCTGGCCTCACAAATATTGATAAAATCACATGGGCAACAGGACGTAACCTTCCTGCTGTCCATTGGGTTGGAGTTTGAATTCAAAAGAAAAACAATAGGAATGCAGGGCAGAGTCATAGCCCACTGAACAGAATGCGAGAGGATGCACATCTAAACCCTATACTTAGGGGGTCTGCAACCTTTGACTCTCCAGATGTTTTGGACTACAACTCCCATCAGCCCTAGCCGCAGTCCAACATTTCTGCAGAGCGAATGTTGCAGACCCTGCTATATATTAAGGAAATGTCACCCTTTTCCCTCCCTGAATTCTTTCAACCAAGCCTTCCCCTGAATCTTGCAGGCAATTCTTTCACCTTAAGTAAATCTTGACTTCTCCCCAATCCAGCATTTAATTTGCAACAAGTTTTGCCTTTTTTCTAATTATGCAAGATGAGCTTCTTGGCCACCCATGGACATTTTAACTGTTTAAGTTTTTATGTAACAGGAAATAAAGGGCTAAGCATAGTTAAAGAGAGTCATTTTAATTTTCAAGTTGAAGACCCATTCGAGTGACAATATGTAGTTTGCCCCAGTATTACTGAAGAAGCCGATCTCTTCAAGGCAATCCATGAGCATAGGTTGGAAATCTACAAATGGGTAGATCACAACGTCATTAGGTACAGCTTTTAAGCAGTCGCAGCTTAACCAGCTTTTCTGAAGATCAATAAAGCCTTTATAACCGTTTTTGATATGAATACACAATTTGACAGTTTAAAGTGCAACAATCTGGCTCTAATAATAAAACAAATTAATAAAAACGTGGGATGATCTGATCTCTAGCACACACAAGAATCATGGGTTTTCCTCTAAAACAAAGCTAATCTTTGCAGCAATTTGCAGTTCAGTTTACATTAGTAGTCACCCTACAAAAATGGGCTTCTTAGCACATGCCTAACACAACCAATCCACTGTATGGCACACCACTACTCAGAGTATAACAACTCCCTCCATCGCAAAACCTTGCAAACTCCCCCAGTACACAAGTGCACCATCTGCTCCCATACTCTGCACTAACTGAAAGCTGGATTATGTTATTGTATTGTTAATTTCTTTATGATCGCGCTGAAGGCCTGAATGCAAAAAAAACGCTAATAATCCTGAACAGCAAAGGCAATTATATGTTACGTTATTTGGTATTTGTATATTGCCTACTGCCATTTGTATGGCCTTGACGCGCTTTGAGGATGAACACCTTTTAGAAGACCATGGTCGGAGGATTGAGAAGTGATGAAAGGAGTTGTTAAATGAGTGTGTGCACATTTAAAGCCATAACAAAGGTAAGTAGGGAGAGGCTAGGCTCCTAACATCAGCCACTCATTTTCATAGGTGAGACGACGGTGCTGTGACAAATTGTCAAAGAGCCTGAGGGTTCATAGGAGTTGTGCTATGTGAACGACTGGACCGAATTTTGTGTGGGACGCAGCTGTATTCGATGAGAGGTGCCATTAAAGCCGAGGGTGATGTATGGTTAGGGTGGGTGTGGTCAAACAGTCTGTATCACAGAGGTTTGTGGCTTTGCGGACCGAACCCCAGTGGGGAACAGCTGTATTCCCTGGGATGCAGTGAATGAGGGTCTGGAAGAAGACTCTTACGGCACTTAATTGACTGTGGGAAAGATTTGGAAAATATGTCGGTTTTTTGTCATTTCTTACATTTTCCGCAACTGGCAGGCTATTACATAGTAGCAGTTCTTGAACCGCAAATGATATACTGAATTATCTTTTTAGATTAAATCTGGGGGCAGCTGGTGATATTGTGCCATAGGATCGAAGATTGCGGCTAGGCTATAACCAGGAGAGACCCTTTTTTGAAATTGTTCAGGTTATCAAACAATTCATGTTGTACAGGTAGCCAATGCAAATTCTACCAAGTCGTGGGATATGGACAAATAACTGGGGGCTGTCACTATGTGAGCCACTTGGTCTTGTAAGATTTTCAAGAAGTGTGATATTCGAAGTTTGGTAGATCCAAATAAGAGAGTTGCAATAATCCAATAAGGAATATATCACTGGATATTGCAATGGCTACCAAGTGGTGCTCTGCTAGGAACGGATCAATCTTCCTGAATAGCCGGGCATAATAGCATGTTGAACTAATAATGGCATTTACTTGATCAAACAAATCCATGAATGGGTCAAAAAGTCTCCCCAGAGTTTTACTTTGGGCAGAGTAGTTAAACAAGTATACTCGATTAAAGATCCAGTGATAAAGCATTTTATTTTCACGGACTAGTGGGCATACCAATATCATTTCTTCTGCTATTGAGGCATCAGACTTTTCCAGTTCTGGTCCATCCAAGCTTTCACGCTAGCCATGACTGAAGAGAACATTCATTGATCTCTGACAGTGTACAGTGGATGAGACCCAACTGCGTGTCATCTGGGTATCTGCAAAATCCCATCTCTTGTCTATCAGAACATCATGGAGGGGTCCCACGGAGATACTGAAAAGTAGTCGAGACAGGGGTATCTGCAAAATCCCATCTCTTGTCTATCAGAACATCATGGAGGGGTCCCACAGAGATACTGAAAAGTAGTCGAGACAGGAATGAGCCCTGTGGCACACTGTATTTCACAGGTCTTTTCTGATCTGACACATAACAAAGTAATGCAACAAGTTTGTTGTACAAATGGACAACAAACCACTTGAGGCTGAAGATGACACCCTGGCCACTCAGGCTACATCAACTAGTTTGGGGTCCAGGGTATCAACATCCGCTGAAAGATCTAACCTGATGACCACTGCATTTTTGCGATTGTCTTTATTCCACAAAAAGGTTTTCACGAATATCCAATTGCACCAGTTCCGACTCTCTGCCTGGTTGGAATACAGCCTGCTTAATGCCCAAGAGGCTGAGTATTTACAAAAAATCTGGCAATTGAACTGTGACCACCTCCTCCAACATTTTCACTAAGAATGGTCAGTTCGCCACTGGGAGATAGTTTAATGGGTTGTCGGGTCTAGTGCCGATTTCTTAAGCAATGGAGTTATCCACAATGCTTTCGGTGTACCTGGCACAATTCCAGACTTAAAAGAGCTGTTCACATCGACATTGTTCTTCATAACCTTGGGAGGGCAAGGATTGCTGGCACAATTAGTAGATTTAAGTGAATTGATTGTAGGTGTTAAATCTTGATCGTTTTTAAATTAAATTCCGTTTTTTTTAATTACAAAGCTAACTATCCACCTTTCAGCTGCTTCGGAGCATTTTCAGACATTGCAGCATGCTGCGATGACAAAACAAAAAAAAGGAAAGAGGAAAGATACGGTATGGCCAGATGCTTGAACACGCATTGGCAATGCCAACAGTTTGGCCTTTTGTGTAGGCATAGGAAAGGCACTTGCTGAATACTTATTGACCAGCCAAAACAGTTGGCTTTGGAAATGCTTGTTTTACCAGGACTTCAGTAAAGGACACACATGGTGCTTATAAATTGATTGACTGAAGGTAGACCTGGTTAAGAAATTAGACCAGTAGCGCGCTTGGAGCTCCAATTAAGTCATTGGCCATCATTAGCAGTTTCCCGGTGCAGTGTTAATGTGCCAGATTACCATATACTGGCATGTTACCGCACCGGTGAGGTGGCATGAATACCCTCCAACTAAAACCTGGAGGTTATTCTGCCACCTTACTGACCAAAAAACAATACCGGCACCTGTAATACAGACAAACGCCGCCGTGGAGTCCTATTGGACTCCATGGAATAGGGAGTTACCATCGTCGCCGGCACTCGGAATCCAGTGGCATTCCGCCGCCCGAGTGCTGGTAACGGTATTACCATTTGCCAGTATCCTAGCGGGACTACCGGCAGGAAACCGTCAAACATGTAATGAGGGCCATTAACTCTTAGAGTACCTCGTAAAAGAAACACTGGCTGGCATATGGAGTGCAAAGTTTGATGCTAAGGCTTGACTAAAGCCAGATCAAAGAGTTCCCATGAGGTAGTGTTTTGGGCAGAGTGTGACAAGAACTAGGTGGGAAGGCCATAGGGATTAGTATGGCCATGGGCAGTCAATAGGTGGGCAACTAACCAAACACCACAAGTTTTTGGCCATTTCTCCATATCTACATTCAAATGCGATAGTTTTGACTTATTGGTGGCGCTAAAGCACCACTGAATAGCCCAAGCTAAAAAGGGGCATCTATTAGGGCACCACATGAAAAGTTCCACAACATCTTGGCAATTTAGAGCAGCGATGAGCAGAGACAACATCTGAATTCTAGTAAACTCTAAGAGAAAGAAGACGCTAGACACTGACCTTTCGTGACCCGAAATGTCCTTTTCGGCAGCATGCGGCACTCTTTTCTTGAACCTTATGCATTTCATGTGCTTAAAGCGAAGGGCTAAACTTGTATTCCATTACTCCAGCCTTTGGATGTGTTACGTGTAAAGCTTCCGTATGGACACGTGATCTTCGTTCTACCACTCCCCACCCTTTCATCCCATTTGTAGATTTCATGTCTTTACCTTGGCAGCACTATACACCTCTTCATCTCGCCTTGTACAGCATTTGCGATGCAGAGCCGTTTTTCTTCGCCAGTTGGAGGAGAGGGACCAGGCGGTCTTGCAGGCTCTGCAGTCATGCAGAGCCGTTTTTCTTCAGAAGTTGGGAGGAGAGGGACCAGGCGGCCTTGCCAGCTCTGCAGTCATGCAGAGCCGTTTTTCTTCGGAAGTTGGGAGGAGAGGGACCAGGCGGCCTTGCCAGCTCTGCAGTCAAAGCTATGCTTCGCTTCCCTTCACTGCAATTTCCCAGGCACATACTGTAAAACAGCTCGCAGTCCAAGTGGGCAAGGGCGACGCGTTACCTCTCCTAATATCACCCTCCCCCTGCCACAAGCTCCATGAGCTTTTAGATGTTCGGGTGAGAGAAAAGGCTCTGCGGCAATGACTGGGAGAAAAAGAGTAAACACCAACTACACACACACTCTAGCCACAAACGGACACCCATGGCTAAGTTGACCGGTAGGTAAGATGGAAGGAACAGCGACATTTTCAAATAGTACAATGAAACACCACAATACAACATAGCACAGCAAAACAGAGCTTAGCCACTGCGATCATTCAAAAGATGAAATGACCAACTCCATTATCTGCGTCAAGGGGAGAGCAATGGTGATTCATTCGTTTACCTTTCAAACGGTTCTAAAAGAATGCAGCCATCTTTATTGAAAGGGAAGTGATTCAGGTAAACGCAGCCTACATGCAAGTGCAGAGATGTGGGCCGTTATCGAAGGAGAAAGCACGCTGGAATCTTAGATGGACGAAAGGCCCATGAAATTATACGAAAATATTATTGCAGAGGTTTTTGGACATTGTTTTTCCTAGCGAGTGCGTCATACGCCTAACGCTGTGGACCATCAGCGCCCAGTGCTTAAATGGTGCAGTGTGCCAGTGTTTTGCAGTTGCAATGTATTCTGCAGACTCACCCGGCTAATCTAGGCTGTGCTCTTGACACGGCTCTCAAGGACACCGGCGGAGATGGAGCGCAGCTGCTGGAGGGTTGCAGCTATGGCAAAACGCAAGTTTTCCAGTGCCCTACTGCAGCGAGTCTGCACGGGGGATGGGAGTTCAGCTTACAGTTCATTTTAAGCAAACACATTTTGGAATCTCTTAATATGTGTGACGAATCAACTTCCGGGGCACCAGCGATCCGGGGATGAATATCGATTTATAAACCAGCAATCAGCCACACACCTCTATTACAACAGAAGGGATCTGAACAGATTGGAAACAAACGTCAATTATAAACCTCCTTGTCCAATTTTGGTATGGTGGATGGAACGGCAGGCTTATCTCAGCAAGGTCGTGGATCGTTGGTTAGTTGCAACACAGCAAAAATACAATTATTACCCAATGATAAAAGGGACTGTCCAGTCAAGGTTGCATAACAATATCTACTTTATTATCACAACAGGCATTTATATAGCGCTCAGACAGCCCAGGGGCATTGAGACGCGGTTACAAGATTATGACATAGTTGCAGAACATAGGTGGGTGGTTAGGTTACATTAGCCCACAAAATGCTGGTCTTAGTTAAGTTCTTTCAGTAAGTGGCTTGGTTACATTCGACCATGCTTATGTTACAGTATGCAGGCTTGGTTACATCGGTTACAAAAGTGTGAGAGGCAGCAGGGTTACATGTTGTGCTGCATTCATACACAAGATACAGTTGTTTGGTAAGGGAAGCACAAAGTCAACCAGATACGGTGGTTATCCATTGACAAATATCAGTGGGGGTAGAGCCTTAGCAGTTGTGTGTGCAGTTTTAGGCAAATAATCTAGTTTTGCTTGCCTTGCAGAAGGCAAGATGAGAGGGTTCAACTCTGATGGCACGAGGCAGGGAGTTCCAGTGCCTGGAGGCAATGAAGGGGAAGCTTGGGCCGCCGCCTCTAGCACGTTTAATTCTTGGGACAGGCAGTAGATTGGCATATGGTGTTCTTATGGGTCTTGCGGCAGTAGGCAGGATGACTCTGTGAGAGAGGTAAGGAGGTGCAGTGTGATGGATGCATGTATGCGTAATGGCGAGTGTTTTGAATAAGATGCGCCGATGAACAGGCAGCCAGTGCGCTTGTTGTCTGGCTGCTGAGATATGTTCTCTTTTGGAGATGCCCAGCGCTGCGCGGAGGGCGTTATTCTGAATGGTTTGTAATTTGTCTACGTTTTTCGCTGAGGTTCCTGTATAGAGTAGATTACAGTAGTCCAGCCTTGAGCCTATGAAGGCTCGCGCAATTGTCAGACAGTGGTGGAGAGGAACGGTCTGCTGGCATTAAGGAGTTTGGAGTAGTAGGCTGCAGAGGTGGAGATTGCGCTCACTTGTCTGGACATAGATAGGTTAGTATCCAAGTAGACTCCCAGTGTTTTGACTGAGTGGGAGACTGAGATGTTGATGTTGTCCATGGTGAATGATAGGTACTGTTCATCAAGAATGATATGTGAGTCAGTGGGGGCTAGCAGTAGTAGCTCTGTTTTGTCGCCGTTCAGGCAGAGTTCTAGCAACACTACGAAATACATACCACTCTGTAAAGGAATACAGAGGACAGACGTTTCAAAGAAGGAAAAGGAATGAACTTGGGATACTGACAGGAGGGTAGTCTGTATGGTTAAGAACCACAATAGTTCAAGATCAAGCCGGTCTTCCAGGAAGGACCAGGGGGACAGAACTGCAATGTACCTTGTGCTGCAGGTGTTCTTGGCGTTCAACAGGGTTGCGTCAGCTTGAGTGCACTTTGCAGGCTTCTGTGACAGAGTTCAAGACAGGAGTCGGCTGCAGGTATCAGGCTGCAAGACGAACCAGAGAGCTAAGCTGGACAAACAGCTGCAGGCTGGTCTACACGGCAACTCAGGGTCAGGAATTATTGTGTCAGTGCTGGTTGGCAGTTCTGAAGCACTGGTCGAGACATCTCGGATGTCTTTAAGCGACTGCAGCATAACAACGGTCAGCGTTGCAGTTGGTTGCAGCTCGAGGAACTCAACTGACTCAAAAATGTCAATTAAGCTTCTTCACTGGGCTTGTGTCGTTGTTTAAGGCCGACGACCCAAAGCTGAGGAGTGTGTTTCAGGCAGCTGCCTTGTGCTTGATTTTGGGTTCAGAGACTCTCTGGCACTTCCGACCTAGGAAGCTTGCTGCAGAGACCAGCAGGGCATGCTGTGTGCTGGCTGGGTACCAGTTATAGAGCTGCTGGAGGGTCCTCTGGATTCAGTAGCTCCTTCTGTTCCCTGGGAGATGTTTAGGGGAGGGATCTTGCTTCCCTCTTTGGAGGTCCAGGTCTTCCTTGACTGGCAGAAGATGTATGGAAGACTGTACAGTCAGCCAGGGTCCAATGAGGAGTTCTTTCTTCTGCTTCTGGTGAAGCCTTCACATGATCTGTCGAAAGAGGGTATCAACCCTCTTTTAAAGCCAAATGGGCCACAGTGATTGGTGTAGGCTTAGCCTACCTTGACGAACCAATCCTGGGATCCCCACCAACAATCTCCTGTATGCATGAGGTCATAACCAGAGTGCTTTGCAACAGTAAAGGTAAAGGGGTGAAAACATGTGATACTAAGTCCCACCCATCTTCCTGTCTGTTGTGGATCAAAGAGTCTCTCTGGTTAACGGATCTCTCTGTGGCTTTGGATTAAAGCGGCGGTTCCCCTTGAAGCTGCGGCAAGACCAGACTCTCTGGCCCCTGCAAACCACATTCTCATACCTTATGAATGGGGTCCCCCTGGCGGGTGTACTATTGTAAACTCGCAGTCCCAGACATGACAGCTCACTGTCAATTAATACTGATTTCAGCAGCTGGTTTCAGGTTGACACAGTTGCACATGAAAGTTTGTTGGGGTTTCCTGCCTCCTTTGTTAACCTCTGCAGCCAGGCCAATTGTGGGCCTGGTTGAAGTACATTCTATTTGTATGTTAAATGCTGCCACGAACTGCAGAGCTGAGCACAAAAACAGGGTGAATCCATGAAGGCTTTGTTAGTTAATCAGGGTGGCCATGGCAGGGGGGAAGATTGGCCTTCCCCCTTACTGAGATGACATGGTGTACGCCTGTATAAATATCAAAAAACAATCAGGATGAGAGATCCTATAAGCGGTTGTATGGTTCTGAACATATACATTTATTTCAAACAACACAACAAATTCTTGGTGACTTTGCAATTACTTTACAATACTCTCGATAAGCACGAGAGTCAGACAACAGACAAGAGTGATTATATTCAGTGATAATACAAGGTAAGTATCCACCTCTGTGATAATGAGGCAAAACACTACACAGCACAATCACGAATGATGGTAGGAAAAACCTATGGTTGAACAAAGTGCACCCAGGACGGAGAGTAGTCCAGGGCGTGGTTAACACAGGGTGTATACAACATTTTCTACATAACATACACGGAAGGGGGGTTTTACAGTTGTGTTACAGGGGATCAACACTGGTGTGTTTCGGCCAAATCGAGCTTGATTGGAGCCTGTCTGTGTGTTGGCCTTCGTCAGGATGAACACCAGTAGCGATCCTCCCCAAGCCATCCATAGTGGCCACCGTCCAAGGCCAGTGGCTCAACTGAATCCGAACTAGCCATGGCCAAAATTTCACCCAAAGTGGCCACGTCCATAGCCGCTTTGACCCCACATGTGGTCCATGAGCCACTAGGTGGGTCCATGGGCCCCTTCCTGGTCCACAGGGCTTGGACCGATATGAAGCCTGCAGACCTGTTTGGTGCTCTACCAGTGGCCAATGGACCGACCAGTTAGGCTGCAGTTCCCCCAAAGCCGCATTCGTTTTTTTTACCTTCTCAATCCCTCCCTAGGTTTGGGGTGGCCAGTAGACAGTTACAATATGCTCCTTTTAGGGTGTTTCTAAGACCCTGCTAAAATTCTGTGCGCTTCAGTGGTAGCCCCCCAAAAATGTTGTCCTCCAGCAACCAACCTGGATGACTCCGTCAGCAGTCAATTTAGTTGCCCCCTACGAAGTCCACGGGCCCAGTAAGAGGAAGCCCAAAAGTTAAGTTGGCTTTGCAGGCAGGAATTGCACATAAAATGCCTTGAAGTCGTATGTGGGTCCGTGGATTGTCCCGAGCGAGCACATATCGCTAATTGTTTTTTTTAACTTAGTTTAAAAGAAACCACTGGACTGATTTTCACAAAACATGCTAAATCATTCTTTCGGGTAAAGATATCAGCTCCTTGCGAACATTTAGCATCAATCCTTCCAGTGGTTTGAACAGTAGAGGAGAGACTGCAAAGCTTCGTCTACGGAAAATCAGTGCAGACAGATATTTAATATATGTTATGTTAATTTATTACACGCTTCATTCCCAGAGGTTTCTAAGCGCAGACCCGAGGATCGAACCTGTGTTGTTCCCCGTCGTCTGGCTTCCAAGGCGAGCACGTTGCCGATCACCTCTACTCCAGAGACCTAGTTGTGGAACCTTTCCCACTCAAACACGTTGACCCCTCTTGACGAAGCCTCACCAGAACAAAATTAAAGAACCGTTATCAGGTCCATATTTTTCCGTAAAGGATTCATCAAACGTTAAGTAAGTTCTAAAACGTGTGTTTCCTTTGGTGAGCAACGTGTCCATAAACGACAACGTGGCTGCCGCAGGCTCTTTAAACACGTGCACACATTATATTCATTCATACACTTCAACAGAAGTGGCATGAGAACGTATATTTTTTAATTTCATATAGGTTTATTTCGAAAATGTGCATATAAAAAAATACACATTTTACCAACAGCCTTTTACTTCACAACCAATTATACAACGGCAGTAACAAAAAAAAGTGCAGATTGCAGTCGTGGGGGTTCACCAAATAGCATGTTTATCATTAACATGTGTGCAACATTTTCAAGTATATTGCCAAACACAAAGCCGAACAGTTTCTATTTTTTTGATTTCTTGTAATAAAGTCCCAAAACTGGTAAACACAGCACATCTTAGAAGAACCAGAAAAAGAAATCCGCCGAAATCCCACAGCTGTGCTTAAACGCTTTCCCTAATCTAAACCAGAGCTACTCAAAGCGGCAGGCTTTACACATGGCAAGTGGCTGGTCACAATGTACCAAAGGGACACTGCAATTTGCAATTGGTAATGCAAATGAAGGTGTCGACGAAAAGACAAAGAAGATGGAGGAGGCACCCCGATAACCGGGGCAGGGATCTCCTCCTCCTCCTTCCCCTGGGTAAGGGGGAGCGATGATCATAAGCGCGCCAAACTGCTGGAAAAATCCTGCGAAATGGCGACAAAGAAAAGGGGCGGGACAAGCCCCATATAAGCGGCGGACATTAGCTGCCTGGAACTTTGCAGCCCGCAGCAGAAGGACGCCCGCCTAAAACGGCGGGTCACTTTGTGGTAGCAATGATGGCTCAGCTTCCCCCCACTAGACGGCACTCACCCAGCCCAGGAACACCTGCAGGGGCAAGCGGGTCTCAGGCACGAAGGGTTGGGGGAGTTGTGCCTACTGTGGACTGTGTTGGAAAAAGGGGGAAGCAGGTTTGGACACGGAGCAGCCTCTGCACTTTCAGAACCATTTTCACAAATGTTTGCTGTGTTTACTATTATGTGTGAAAATAAATCTGCGGCCTTTTGTGCCAAAAAGAAGTCATGTCTCATTCTGCACCTTACTGGTGGGAAAAGAAAAGGGTTAAGAAAAATTGGCAATGAGAATATATGATGGCATAGTAATGGACAAATGCCCAGGTCATCCCAATGGCCAATCACAAGACTGAAGACTGGAAGTGCACCCCCCGCCCCCGATTCCAGGCGATTCACTTACGAATGGCTTCCAAGCCCTGCACGGTCGCAAACCATTGATTGGTCACCGCCCCTCGAGGACAAACAGCAACAATTCCTACGGGTAAAGCTGTTCACGGAGGAACACTTCCTCTGTGCATGGAGCAGCCACTAGCACGCTGCTTGCACCCCGCAAGTGCTCTCCAGGGTGCACCTGGGATGAATTCTGATCCCAACGTGTCGCAATGTAAGCTGCATTGCAAATGCTGATGCTGGGCGTCCCTTGCTGGCTGCCATCTGCATACGCTGCTGTGCACAATGAGGCAGAGTACTCATTGCACAGTACCCCTTTGTCCTACGTAGAATATATACATTGCGTGCAACAGGAAAAGAGTGCCCCGATTGCATTACTGTAACCTGGAATCAAATGTTGGGCCTTTTGCTCCAGAGGTCTACTGCTCTTTAAATTTTCCACCCAGCACACGCGGACGGGCCTACAGGGAAAAATAAATTTCCAAGCAGGCAGCTCTGGAAATGTCCACTTTTAACTGAGGGATCTCAGCAGCGACAGTTAAGGGAGGAGGAGAGGAAGAGAATTTCTCCCCACGTAAATTTCGCATGACGTTAATTGCATGGCCCCAGGACTCGGATCCATGGTTCCCATCCCCTCCCCACTGCCAATTCCTCTATCTCTCTGAAGATTTTTCTTTAAAATCGAGGGGTGCGCTCTGGAAAGGGTATGGCCAAACTTGGTTGGCATGGCCTAAGAGAGGGGCAGGTGAGTTAGGTCAAGGGCCATCTTGCAAACATTTATTTTATGTTACTCAGCATGTTGTCTTGCCTGCATACTGTAAAGAAAGTTTCACCTGGATCAAATTCTAAATAGTCTTACTCAGTATATAAACCATTCAAGCAGTGAGTACATCTTAATCATCCAGGCCCAGAGCAATTAATAGCTTTACTGGAGTGCTAATTTAGGATTAAATCCCCCTGGTGACTGTCTGTTCTGTGATTAGTTGCAGCTATTAATCCTCTGCCTCAATTCCTTTAGACTTCTGCCACAGAACGAAGCAGCAAGGAAGGGCTGAATGTATGCATGTATCGCCTAGAGAGGCACCAGTCTTCTCAAACTAAAGGGGGTTTCACTTTAAATGTGCTTTTACTGGCCAAAGATAGGCCCCTTTAAAAGATGTTAACTTATCATTGATATGTTTTATCCTGCTTTCTGCTCTTCTGTGTGGGCAGGAAACTTGTTTGGGGGCGGTCAGGAAGCTCAACCAGGGGCTCATGTTATGTACCATCTAGGTCTAACAAAAACCCAGGGAAATCATATGCACCTCTGTGGACCACACAGCTGCCTCTTTTAAACCTGAATATGTATGATTGAATATAAAATTGTCGCTAGCTCCTCTTAACAATTTTAAATGTATATTGCTGCTAGTTCGCATATGCCTTTTAAAAAATATATTCATTTTTAGACTGTTTTAGACTTCACTTATATTTTTACTTAGGTGCTTAGCTCCTTTGAGATAGACCGTTTCAATTGCTACCTTACGTTCCTAGCGCAATTTGAGTTGCGATTCTTTTCATTTGTTTTCGGCTAGTATTAACAAGCCCAGTTGGAACTACAATTTCCATTTTTTCTGTAGTTAGCTGTACGCACTACATATTCGCTGACCAGGCGTGTCAGCGGCAGCACGTGAGGGACCAGCCGGTTAGTGTCCGGAGTGGGGTCACCAGCTGCCTGTTTGTTTGTTCTCAGGTAGCAGCCTGGTAATATTTTCAATCTGTATTGATACATATAGTAAAATGCAGTCAATCCACAACATCATAGATGGCCTTCGTTTAACCGCCACATCCTCTTCCACCAATCCTTCCTCTTATAGGAGGAGCAATGCAGATATTTTGGCAAAATATTGTGCGTTTCCTGTACCAGTGGTCAACGTCCCTGGGACTCATTGTTATTCAACCAAGGATGTTCCTTCACAAGTATTGTATAAAGTTGAAGATCAGTCCCCCACTCCCGGTTCAAGAGGACTATGTGAGCGTGATTTGCGCGATCATCGAGCCCTCACAGAGAGTGATCGAGCATTCCGCCTCATCTCAGATAAACAATGACATGTTAGGGTCAAAATGTGCTTGTTCTCATCTTAAAAGTCCTGACCACCTCACGGACCTTGAACGTCCTTCTGCTGATTCAGGGAAGCATAAACCCGAACATACGCCTAGCCATACGGGTACTGCCTTGAATTTCTCACATACGAATACACGCTCTCTCGTGCGGTATGGCGTCTAAATTCTTGCCTTGCTCTCTGAAACTATGCCTGATCTTATGGCAATAACAGAATACTGGCTCAGGGATTCTACACCCACTGCTGCTACATTGGCCGTTTCACCCGAGTTTTCCATTCTTAAAGCTGATCGATCTGACTGTAGAGGTGGAGGGGTAGCCATTATCTTCAATAAACTCCTCAACATGCACACCAATTCACATATCTCCAGATGGTTGTGAATATCTGATGGCTAAAATAAAGTTAAATGATAATAGTTCTCTTACTATTTTGGTACTTTACGGGCCTCCAATTGATACTCGCCTCTTTGAAGAGCATTTCATTGGCCTTCTTAATATTATTACCAAAACCAACTCTCCAGTAATTGTTTTAGGAAATTTTTACTTCTGGGCTAATGCCTCAGAGGACAAACAAGCAATTTCCCTTGTCTTGGCAGTGAATGCCATAGGTTTTTCCATAGGATTTCGCCCCCTACTCATATAGATTGACAAATACTGGACTGGGTCCTGACACATCATATATCCGTAATTAATACTTGTGTAAGGCAACGTCCTTGGTCAGATCACTTCTTAGTGAATATCATCTTTTTTCAGCCCGATTCTTCTTCGCAATCTGTGTTAAATAATTAACAAATGTAAGAAACTTGAAAAATGTTGCTCCACACAGGTTGTCAGTCGGACTGCTGGCTAGGCTTACCCCTGTTGATTCCTTTAATAATGCTGACAGTCTCATTTTACATCTTACTTCAGCCATCAATGATTTTATCGAGGAACGTGCACCAACAAAACGTAAACTAGTAAGACCCAAAACTAATAGAAATGTGTGGTTTGATGAAACGATCATTGTCCTTTGGCAAAAGGAAAGCAGAGAGAGACTTGCAGAGGCTTTCTTCTCCCCTTTCACTTTATAAATAAGCAGCAAAAAAATCTTAAGCATGCCACACTGAAGCAAAGTCTCTTAGCTTCAATGACAGGATTTCCGCTGCCAAATGTAACTCCAGTGAGCTCTTTGTAATCCTCAAGGAATTCGAGGGTAAATCTTCCACTGTAGCAGTATTTATCAAGGACTCTGCCTGGTGTCAGGCAATTCACAATGAGTTTAATCTTAAAATCACTGGTCGCCAGCAAACCATCACTGCTCAGTGACATCAAGACACTAAGTCCATAAAGAGTCCATCTTGCAATTCCGGCCCCCCAATACCAATAAATAAAAAGGAATGAGCACTTATGCCATTCGAGTTCAGATCGTGTTCTGAGACTCAGAATTGCGAAATTGTAACAGGAATTAAGCCGACTACGTGGTCTCAGGGATAGTTGTCCCTCAAGCACCTTCAAGGCTTGCATGAATGTCCTTAACCCCTTGGGTTACCAAATTAGTTAATCTGTCCATAATAGAAGGTAATGTACCCCATGTTCTTAAGGAGGTTTGGATCACTCTTCTCTTAAAGAGCAGCAATCTGGATCCTGCCGTGGCGAAACAGTGTCCCAAAATGAATGTCCCGTGTTTGTTGAAGCTTTTGGATCAAGTTGCCTACATTCAGCTCCAAGGGTTTATAGAGAGAAATAATATTCTCAACACGCGACAGTTGGGTTTCAGATCTCGGCATGGCACCGAAACTAACATGCTGGATCTGAAATCCAATCTTGTGAGTATTGTTGACAAGGGCCAGCCAGCACTTTTCATGTTACTCGACCTATCCGCAGCGTTTGATTTGGTTGATCATTCTCGGCTGGTGGCTAGGTTGGGTGAGCAGGCCCCTTTTTCCAGTTCTGCTACTTGTTGGATTTCATCCTTTCGTGGACCAGGGTAGCTATTGATAATGCCAGCTTGTTCCAGCTAGCATTACTTGTGGGGTCCCTCAGGGATCTTGTATCTCCCCCACATTGTTTAATGTTTATATCATGCCCCTTATGGATGACTTGGGTGTTCAGATTATTACGACACTCGGGTCATACAGGAATTATCTGGATTTTTATAATCAGGATTTGTGTGTGATCACCTTAATTTAGGAGTCCAGTCAGGAGTGGATGACCATTCATTCTCTGGCTCTGAATGCTGAAAAAAGAGTTTTAGATTAGAGCTTCAGGCCAAAATCTAAAAAAGCTCAGCTTAGAATATGAAAATGGCTTTATCGCAGGCAGTAATATCAAAGTGGCTAAGAGTGTTAAGACTCTGAGCGTCACCTTGGACACTGAGCTTACTATGAAGCCACAGGTAGCTTGTGTACGAGCCTCCTGTGTTATATTACTAAACTGTTGAATTATATCTGTCTTTATACATCATTGAAGATCAGATCACTACTAGCTACTGCGCTGATAAACTTGCGCCTGGATTAATGCAACAGTTTGTTCTTAGGCACCTCGAAATCCAATATCCAGGCGCTTCAAGTGACACAAAATGGTGCCGATCGGGCTGCTTTTGGCCTATCCAGGAGAAATGAAGTCACTGAGGCCAGAAGGGAATTGCACTGGCTTCCCATTAAACATTGTCTAACACAAACTCCTGTCTCTCACCCAAAAGAGTTGCAATAGCGAGGTGCCACAATATTTGGTTGATCGTCTCACGACCCCTCCGCCAGGCCGTTGTTTGCACTCCCATGATTCCCACAAACTGATGCAACCCAGATTTAAATTGACGAGCTTTGGCAGAACCATTTTTGATGTCCAGGCTCATTCCGCGTGGAATACACTTGCACTCGATCTCAGGCAGATGACTTCCCGTGAGGATTTTAAGAAACTAATTAAGACCTTGTTGTTCAATCTCAACTCAAATTATTTGAGTTTTTCTTTTTCCATTTGTTTTTTACCTCCGATTTTTTGATCTCTTGTTGTATGTCCTGTTTTTGTCTTATGCATGCACTCTGAGGCCCATAGGCGTGAATGGCGTTATAGTTAAAAAAAAAACAAAAACACAACGCATCATTTTGAAAAGGGCCACCCCTGAGCCCCAACGTATTATTAGCCACCTCTGAAATCTCTGATGAGAAAGGGGAGGATACATGGCACCAATATAAGCTACTTGAGGTTTTGCATGAAAAATCAAAGAGCAGTTTGGAAGCACAAGAACAAACACACATTTTTAGATATGGCATATCTGTGACAATGACACACGCCTGCAACCCCTTCCTAGCACAGAATGCACACTGGCCTCCCTGTTATTGCATTTATGATAATACCCTAGTAGTAAAAAGACTGCAAATCATGAGTCCTGTAGGCTCACATGGACAGTCTTAGCCTTTGGGAGTCCGGTGTTGGCTGTGAAGCATTAGCAGCAGACTGCATCCATACACATATTGATTGGTCCCTAGAGGAAGTCACCTATACGCACACTGCGCTCTCAGCTCTTGACATGCACTCAATATCCTGCCAGAGGGCCCACTGTGGCGGATCAGAAGAAAGACAAGGACTCTGGCCTTCCATTTTTAAATATTCATTATTAAAATAAAAGTGAAAACGACTGACTTTGCCTAAACTACATGTTTTTCCTACCTAATAAAAACGAACTAGGGTGTTCGTCGGGTGTCAGTGAGTCTAAAAGGAAGGTCTGTCCTCTGTCCAAACTAATCTAAACTGTCCCTGCCACTTTCAAAACAACTAAGGCACAGGGTAATGACTCCATTCACCTGTGGGCTGCTTCTCAGCAAGTTCCCTTTAGTAAGGTATTCGTAGGTAGTTCTTTGTAACTACTTTTATCAAGTCATATAGTTCAGATATTGGGTTACATTTCTCAACTGTGTCTTTTACATGTTGTTTCTCCCCCTCTGTTCTATTCTTCTTTCTTGTGATCTTCTTTGTTTCTATCCCCTTTCCCTTGGGTCAATTCTCTTCTTCTCTTGTTAGTTTAACTTGAGGTTTTATCTTTACTCAATAGGCAACACTTTTCTTGACTAGGACAAATAGAACCGTTCCAATTATAGCTCTCACTCTTCTTAAGTATTTCCAACACTTGGTCTTTACTGGGACAAGTATGAGTTTTCCAGTAATGATTCTCACTCTTCTGCACCAGTTGGTCCTCACTGGGACCAGTATGCCTGTTTCAGGAATGATTCCCACTCTTATTATATACTTTGCATACCTGGTCATTACTGGGATGAGTAGGAATGTTTCATTCGTAATTTCCGCCCCAACAACCGGGTCCCCCTGCTCCCAGTTACCTTTCTGTCTCACGGAACGCATCACTGGGCTTGCAGTTCAAACAGGACCTTCCTTGGTAGTTGTCATATTGGCTTCTCGGCTCTTCATTTGCTCTTTGATTAGCACACTCTGCTGTGCCTTCAGGTAAGTGGACTCAGTGTTGTTTTGAAAGTCCCAAATCCACCGAGCTTAGGGCACACCACCACTTCTCACTCGGTCCCTCCTTGGACACTGCGTTAGCCCTTCAGCTTCTCGTACTTCATGTTTTCTGAGGGTAGGATGCTCAGACTTTCATGCCAGCTTCTTCTCAGCAACTGAAGCCACGCGTCCCTGCCTCCATCAGCTCTGCCGTCACAACTGATTTGGATTTCCCAGGCCTCTCTCATTCCCAGGTCTCTGCCTCTCAGATTTATGGTGTGCAGTGGGACATCCCCAGCAGGGTGTCAAAGTCCTTCTTCTCTGTTCTGCTTGTTCTCTGTAATGCTCCAGTTGTTTTCTTCATCTCAGTACCAAATTCGTATATCATTTCAGGCTGGCTCAAGGGTTCTACATGATAATAACTGTCAGCTTGTTCTTCATGATTTCTTCTGGTAGGTGTTATTACTGATGGGCTATAGATGGGTTGGTTAGGGAGTTCCTCATCAGAACAGGTGTCCTTGTCCCTTGTCCCTACGAAGGGGGTGGGAGCGGTCTCTTCCGGTGAGGTACGGCTTGCCTCTACCCCTAGGTGGGGGTATTGTATAGCAGGCTCACCTCCCTAGCCTCATAGGGAAAGGCTCCCCATGTGGAGAGGTGACTGAATCACGCGATTCATCACACCACTTAAATGCAGCCTCTCACCCATACACATATTTTAACCTCTCAACCTTGGGTTCACACGGACGCACATTGCCACATATACAGTTCATAACTTGCCCACCTTTCGGGACAGCCATTCTGCCACTCCACCCACATCCATGGTCCCATGCACAGGCTCCACATGGTGCTCAAACCAGGGCACTGAACATGCAGACAGTACGATGTCTGGGCACTGAAATGTGACACTCCAGTGGTTCACGATCAAGGTGGATGAAGTGTTCACCACCAGCTGAAACAAGAGCTTAGAATTTTCTATATCCAAGATCCCGGGAAGACTCTTTGCCAGATCCGGCAAAATCTGTCCCAATTCCAGCACTGAAAACAGGCCAAAACATTGTTGAAGTATAGTGTCCGTTCTACATCGGTCAGCCTAAAACATGACACTATTGTCTAGCTTCACAAACTATGCAAAGGAATTTGAAATACCTTCTATTTTTCCAAAGGCCTCTCCATCTCCACTTACCCATCTTTGACGAAACCACACAAGAAAGACCAGGCTCTTGCATGCTCTTTAGTAGGTCTGTAACAAGGACAACCCCAGGTCAGCCATGCAACAGACTCCTTCAAAATCCTACGGAACTATAAAAAAGGCAATTGCCTTCTGGAGAGTCTCCCAATTTGCCGAACAGACCAGTCCATCACCAACAACCTCTCTGCTTCCCATTGTACCCACAGAACAGCACTCTATAACTATTATCCATACAAAGGCAACCTTTTCATCCGTTGCTCCTTATCCCCTGGGATAGCAGGGCACATTCAGGAAATTAGAGAAATATGAAGTTCCCCAGAGATGCTTGTAGGCCAACACAGGGTTGGAGATGCTATTCTACAGGACATGTAAATTGACTTCACATCGGCCCTAGAGTGGGTCAGAACTCTTTGAATAAATGTAATGCATTTCATTAAACAAGGTGCATTGTGAATGGATCGTATGCATCAAGTGATGTAACTGAATGTCAAATAGAACCGGCAGAGGCATTTCATTTCCAAACAAAACTAGGAAGTATTTTATTTGTGAAGCCATGTGTATGAAAAACTTGTATACGTATTTACATTATATTTTAATATCGGGAGGAGAATGAAGAATATAAAGATTGAGTTAAATCTTTATTTTATTAAATTGTCATTACAAGTTAGATTTAAAACAGAGCACTTTTCCTTTACACATATAACTTCAAAAGGATTGATTTAAGTGAGCTCAGGTTAAACGTCAGATTTGTTAATCCAGGGTCCAGCTCTCAAAACAAAGAGTACAGAGATCAACTGTCTTTGAAACACACCTCATTAGTCAATGACTAACTCATTCACAGAGATGAACAAGCACAGATTTATACACGTCATAAAACGCCTGGTTTTAAAATACCAAGATAAATACATCCAGATATTAGCCAGCGAGTGACATTAACTCAAATCACTGGTCCTGCAGGTTTTATGAAAAGTGCAAGGTCAGTGTTCGGGATTCATAGCCAGCCAGTAATGGCCACCTCAGAAGAATAGATTTACACATAAAACCCTAACCCTTGACTTAAGCAGAGCAATAAGGCATCATACATTACACATCTGCTTCATGAATATTACTCTATTAAACAAAGCCAAGATATCTGTTCAACATATTTTGTGTTAATTTCAAAATTCAAAAAGGACATGTAATGTGCAGTCTAGAAACAAAGTGCATTTAAAGTCACAAAATAGGGAAGCACACAATAGCCCTAACTTTTGAACCCTTTGCTTGACTAAATGAGACTAGATTTTAATTCATCGAAGATGTGCAATCACAGACACATAGAACGGGTATATTAAGATGCATGCAGTATTAAAGAAAGGTTATTAAGATGCATGCAGTATTAAAAAAAAACTATTATGCTTGCGGGTATAGAAACCTGAAGGATGTCTCAGAATTCAGAATATTATTGTGACTGATTGAATAGGCCTCAGCAATGGCATAGGTCCATAAGAGAAATAAGGGAACAACATATTTCAGTCCATAGTTCATCCAAATACCTGAGGGGAGGGCTAACGTATAGTTCAATAATAACTTTATAACATGGAAAACACAATGAACCAATCGAAGTAAAGAGGAGGATTCTAGTCCTTGTGTGTATGTGATAAGAGCTATCACATGCTCCAGCCAATCCTGCATGGGTGGAGTTTGTTCAGTATTTAAAGTTAAACATATATGAAATAGGAGCTGTTTTTGAAAAGTAGCAGAGGAAGAAAGCATGTCTGATAGTAGAAAAGGTGATTGGGGTTCTTCCTGGTTATAGCTGATGGAAATCCTCCTTCGGAAGGCCAATTGCACAGGGAGATGAATGCAGAATCCTTTCCTAAGACAGAATCAGATTTCCTGTAAGGGATTTGGCAGCAGAGGGACAGAGAAAAAGTAAGAGACTGCCTGGAGGAGTTTCATGGAGCCACTGATGTCCTTACCGGTCCTGAGAGATTTAAAAGACAAACTCAAAGACAAACCAGAATACAGTACAATAACCCTGGTGCATTTTGGTATATGTCCCAAAAGTACATTTCAATCGAATGCCCTGGAATCTAGAATTGTGCAAGGCATGTTAGTCCCTGACTGTAGCCAATTCTTAATTCCCAAGTCTTCATAGGAGGAAATGAGGTCTCTGGGTTTGTGAGCATGGGGTACAATGGGAATCACGCTGCAGAGCTAATTTAAACCGTTATCCTTCAGCTCCCTCCTTACGCTTGGTGTGAATGCACAATAAAACCCCATATTCAGAGAACTGCTGGCTCCACTGCACTATGGACACCCGTTCCCTTCAGTGCCCCTCTACGGTTACACCTTGCTCCATCCGTTTGTATCCAGGCACCTCTGCCCTCCCACCGCAATCCCTATACTCCCCTTCCTGCACTTACCTTCTCTGGCAGTTGCCCATCTCTTCCTCAATTGCACTGCTGCCTACACAGTAACACAGGACTTGCTCCTGAGCCGCTTTCGTGCCAATAGTAGCCTCTTTAATTGGGAAAAGCTTCCTTTTCATGAAGGGGCACACAAACATAGGCCACCCCCCATGCTCCCATCATAGGGAAGGTCCTTCCTTTTTAAACAAATGTGCATGCTATCAGCACTCCAGCCATGAGCTCAGTACATCCAAGAAATAGCTATGCAATCCTGGATGTACTTAGCGGCATTGTTTTTTTTTAATCATACAAAATGACTTTCCAACTTGCCGAATAACAAATTGCCTTTACTGACAAAATAATGTATTATCCAAACTTCAAAATGACCATCAGACCAGTGACGGCAACAAGGTCTGAACGTTGAGTAGGTTCTGGCGTGGCATCCCAAGCACAAAGGAGAATAGTGTAATTGGTGATCTGGGCACTAAAGAACAAGATGAATTTACCCTGGTAATCAAGCTCTCTTTAGGGGAGAGTGTGTAGCTCAAGGAACGGGTCATTGTTTGCGAGAGGCCATGAGGAGGAGTGAGCACCGCAGTGGGTATTTCTGGGTGTAATGAGCCAGTGTCCATGCAAGGAGTAGGATGGTCGACTCATTCATACCCATGTGAGCAGCTAGACGGGTACACCCTACCCATGAAGAGATGGCACAAGGCAGAGGGTTGGGGACACAGAGCCAACACAAGACAGGAGAAATCTGTAAGCTGGGAGTGGGTCTAGGGGAAAAGACCCGTGGCATTAGGCACGGGGGCAGGAGGGCGAGGTAATCTTCCAGTAACGTCAACAGGACACAGTGGTCATCAAATTATCACGCATCAAAACCACATGACATTGACACACATATTCTGCTTGTCAAAGTGGAAAAGCAGGGAAGAATGAAAGTGGCTTTGGGAAAGAGGAAATCATCATAGAGGTAACCAGAGACACCTAGAACTGCATTTCGCTACTATGCATTGGGCACAAGGGTGTAGGTGCTAGAGAGCAAACATCAAGCCAATACTCAGTGTTTTTAATCTGAATAGATCGCACAGGTACAAACATCTCAGTCCCTCCCCTCTACCTCTTTGCAATAAGCTAATTATAAATCCCGATCTGGCAGATTCCCTCCTATTCTCCCTCTGAACCCACTCACTCCATGAAGGACCTCCCTCCATTGACCTTTCCGGCCAATGGCTCTCTAATAACCTCATCCCTGTCACCCCTAAGAGATATGCTTCCCAGAGATCAGGCCCTAATTCCAAGTGGCACACTCCCTCCCATAAATCCCATGAAATCCACAAGCATTGGCTAGAGCGCACATGGCAGGATAATCCCTTGTCCCAGAACAGTGTCACTTATGCCAGACAGATCAGAGCCTAAATGATTGAAATAAGAAAGCCAAAAGAGCCTTTTATGGAAATAGAATAGACAACTCCCTTAATCCTAGCATGGAACTCCACCAGATCATCGCAGAATTCCACACTCCAGGTTGTTCCACCCTCTTTGCCCCCACTCCCAAGCACACTGTGACGCCCTTTCAGACCACATTTACAACAACGCTATTGAAAGACAATGCTCAATCAACACCAAATTAGCATCATTCATCCCCCCTCATCTCGTCCTTCTTTCTCCTCCCCTCCACCTCCCACACTGCCATCTTCCACCCTGAATTCCTGAAACTGTTATCCCAATGCCACCCCTCCAGTTCCCCCAGAGACCCGTCCCTCTACTAAAGAAAATCCTTTCCTCAACCTCTACAAGCAGTTTCGCAAGATCCAGAATTAACCATTCACTTACATCAGGCATCTTTCCCAAAGCTTTCAAAACCTCTCATGTCAAGCCCCTTCTTCAAAGGTCCACTCTCAACCCCCTCCTTCCATCCAACTACCACCCTATCTTTAACTCTTGCTTCATTGCCAAACTCTTAGACCGCACAGCATAACACCCAGCTCTGCCGCCACACAGTATCTAACTGCCTACTAGACCCTGCCCAGCCCAGTCTGGATTCAGACCCCTCTGAGGAACAGAATCCGCCCTCGTCTCCATCTGGGATGACATGAAAAAAATGGCAGACTCGGAAGGCTGTGCTGCACTTATCCTCCTGGACCTTTCTGCTGCCATTGATACCATCAACCACTCCATCCTCATGGACAGACTCCACTCTCTAGGCAGCAGAGATTCTGTTCTAGAAGGAAACTCCTCCTTCCTCTCCAACCGCTCACAAATCATGCTCCACCCTCCTTTCTCCTTCCCCCGCCATGTCTCCAAAGCGGTCCCACAGGAGGCCTCCCTGTACCCCCTTCTCTTCAATCTCTACCTAAGCCCTCGGCCTGCACTGATCCACTCTCATAACCTAACTTGCTACAACTATGCTGATGACACTCAAATCATTTTCAAGATTCCAAAGTCACAGACCTTTACCCTCCTGGTCTCACCTTCTGCCTCCGTGAAAATCGACCAATGGACGTTGGTTTAACATCTCGCCCTCAATCCTGGTAAAACAGAAAGCCTAATATGTGGTAAAGCATCACTCTTCCCCCAACCCGCCTCCTAGCCAGCCTCCCTAGGGCCTCCACCCTTAGCATCCAACTCAGTAAATAACATGGGATGCACCTTGGACTTAGATCTAACAATCACCACATCAACACCATGTCCAGAATGTGTAATTTCCACCTCTGCATCCTCAGACTTATCTTCTCTTAGCTCTCATACCCTAAGAGTCTCAGCAATCCTTGCAATCATCCTCTCCCGCTTACACTACAACACCCTCTATCTGTGCGCTCCTGCTATCAGTTCAGAAAACTCCAGCAAATCAAACATTCTGCAGCTAGACTCCTTCTTGCCCTCTAACGCAGAGAACACATCACACCTGCCCGTCGAGTGCTCCACTGGATCCCTATCAGCCGATGGGCCATTTTCAAGGCCATGTGCATTACACACTGTGACCTCCACAAGACAGGCCCAGAATTCCTCCAACACAAACTTACAAGCTACCAACCTATCAGAAACCTTAGCTCTGGCTCTGCATGCCTCCTTGTGATCCCCCCTTTCAACTCAACCAGAATCAGAACTCTCTTCCACTGAACATCTGCTGCGATGAGGACTACTTCTCCTTTAGAAAGGTCCCCAAAATTGGTTATTCCCTCCAGCAACTTGAAGAACTCTACCCTCTTCACACTTACCTGACAACACCTAGGCCATGACACTGTCAGTACCTTGCAAGTATATTCTATAGCAACTTAAAGAACTCTCACCTCTTCACACTTACTGCATGACACCTAGTTCCTGACGCAGTCTGTGCCTTCCCAGTAGTTTACAGAGCAACATATAAGTACAATGTCGAAGCAGATTGGACAACCTGATTGTACAGCTACATCAGAGCCCCAAGGTATGTAATCATGCACCACTTCGGTGGATTTCAGCCGCAGGCACGGCAACACACTTGCAGCCATACATCAGACTGAAACACAAAGCACAACATCCCTGCCATCAGAATACAGCTACGATTGATGGCAAAATAAGCGATCTTGCTGGACACATGAGTCTCTTGCACTCGTGCAATCTGCAGACCATGTCTCAGCACCCACCCACATGCCTGACCATCATGGGTAAGTAACTGGAGCTTGGCCAGCCCACCCAACTCCCCATCTTGGCCAAATGCACACACGCATTCTAGTCCACCTGATAATTCTCCCGTACCTTGGACTTTAGCCCGGCACAATGCCATTCCCACAACAACCGTGTCGAGGCCATATTAATGGAATAAAGGTACTATATAAATGATAAAACTACTACTACTATGGCAATCATGGTTTAAGCAACAACAAAACAGGAACCAACTCCTCATACATCCCTATAGTCCGAGCAAAATGCTCTTGTTTGGAGTAGTCATGGCAAGACTTGTTTAAGCAGCATGCAAACCTAGAGGTAAAGGGCCGCGTTTGACATTGGAAATACTGGTCCCGCACGGCGGGTAATTGAGATATGCCTACTGTCCTGAAGACAAATGATTGCCTACTTAAGTGTCTAAGAGTCAGCTTTTGCTAATCTTTATTTTCGTTAATGCACCTCCTGCAGGCCCAATAAACAAGAGTAGCAGTTTTCCTGGTGACTTCAGTGGTCTGCTACTGCTCCCAAACCAGAGGCTAAGATTAATACTAAACCTTCCAGCCATCACATCTTATGTTGTGCGACTGCTCCCAAGCGCCACAAGAGCCCATTGCAGTCAAGGTGCATGTGAAGTGTTTAACCTAGCAGTGATGGTCAATGCCAGCCAATCGCAAGAGGTGGCGGAAGGTGTTTTTAGAGGGGCCGCCTCCATACCGTGGCAAACTGCATAGCCGTAGCACTAGGGCATGAAGCCTGCTAGATACTCAAGTTGGATCCCCATTGTCAGGGAAGTGCTTCGGTCGGTAGGTATTAAATAAAGAATAACATTTACAAAACGATTCTCACTACAGTAATAGCTAATGTTCTGCCCCATAGGCATCTGCCTGCTGCTGGGGTTTTGAGCTAATGTATCCCTTATACCTGAAACGACGAGTGCCCACCAGCTGTTTGATAGAATGTACACATTCTTCAATACAATCAAAGTCTTAACTCTCAAAGAGGTTTGGTGTAAAGGGAATGTGGGTGCGTAAGAAGGCCGGATGTGCAGGACTGCCATTGTATCAGAGTGTGCAGGCCAAGGAAAGTGAAAATGAATAGTTCCCGTGATAAGTCGTTACTGTTGCTAAAGCACTAGTAAACAAACAAAGTGGAAGCAGAGTTGTATGATGGACCAGAGATGTGCTTGGGGAACCCTTGAAGTGTGGAGGCTGGAATGGACAGGAAGCGTTTTTTTTTTTTTTAATGGTTGCCCGTATAAGCTGGGTGTGCCAGGCAAACTGTCCAAGGTGACAAAGCCAGAGGGTTGGCTGCGTGAAAAAGTGAATGCGGAAAACACAAGGGTGAAATCCCCTCCCATACTTGCCTGGCCTCTGCGTGGGGGTGAATTCACTGATGGGCACGGTCTGTGATTTGTGTTTGATATAATTGCAGATGCTGCTTTGTTATTCCTAACTAAGGCCTGTATTCTGAATTGACCTGTAAAACCCTCAGTATTTGCCACCTCGTCTCTATACATCACCTTGCTGTGCCAAGCCTGTAGGCTACTAGGTCTATGCAGCACTCCCTTCTGGCTTTGCTCACGTTTGCCATTACCTTACCATTTGCATCCAAGCAGAGGAGTTCTTTATCTGGACCGGGTGGGAGAGGGGAGGAAGAAGGCAATGAGGTGTACAAAGGAAGTGTAGGGGAAAGTAGTTTCCATCCACCTGTGACAGGAAGAAACGTATAACGCATACAAAAGATGTAAGGAGAGTGGCCAGTTGGCAAAGCCAGAGGGAAGAGAAAATAAAGCCTGGTCTTGCGCACCATGGTGAAAATGCAAATCATGTGAATCACGCAGCCTCGTTGGGGTTTGTTGACCTTGGTTGTGGAAATGGCGGACAACCTGTGAATCTGGGGAGACAAGGCAATGCTTTAGAGGTGATAAATGGATGTAGATGGTGGAGGGGTGCGACACGGGGAAACCCCAAGCCCCAAATGCGTATTCCTGGCCGGTAGCGCGAAAGGGAGTACAATAATCAGGGGCCGGGGTTTAGCAGAGGGCAGGGGCTATACACCTGGACCGGAAGAACAAAAAGGCAGCAACGGATAAAGAGGCCCCTCCTGGGACGTCAGCCCTTCTGCAATGACCCACAAGAGACGTGTGCCAAAATTGGTCTCTCACCAAGACGATAGAACGCTGCAGGGGGCGATTATTTGTTTGGGATTTATGACATAAATACACCACCTTTTTGTGACCTTAATGGTCTACAGTGTTTATATCGAATCCTATATATTGAATCACCATATATCGAATCTTATCTCGAAAACCTTTATAGTGAATGTATTTGTGGTGGGGTAAAGGGTTACATTTTTTGGGGAAACGGTCGGGATGTGTTTTTAGGGGTGGGAAACACATTCACTATAAAGGTTTTCAAGATAAAAGATTCGATTTATGGGCATTCCTTATATATTACCTCGATATAAAGACATGTAACCACATTAATCTATAGGTTCTGGAGACACTTTAAAGCTGGAGGAGCCCTACAAAGTACAAGCCAGGATTAACACGTAACAGCATGCAAGACCTTAAAATTGGGTCAACACTTCAAATATGCAGAAAACACGCTTTTGGGTTCTTTCTATACTAGCTGAACAGTTTGGGGTCAAGTAGACACCCATGCCCAAGCCCTGCCACAACTGAAGGTTTTAGTTACTTGAGCCGCAAAGGCAATACCTGACATGCGCAAAAGGTATCCTGGGGGCGTGTCTGGACGTCCAACAGGTTTCTCTGCGTGTCTTGCTTAAACAGTGTAATCCATAGTTTGGTGCAATTTACACGTCAAAGACCTTATTCAGCAGAAATGGTGCCCCAAAGAGTGGGCCCTTTGTCAGATCAACGTATTTCAGAATGACGTACTAATGTCTTTGCTCAAAGGTGTGGATGCCCTAGTGGAAGCCTGCTTCCGGTTTGGTGATTATTAGTTTCTGTTCTTTGCAGCCGACAATTTGAGTTGGCGGTGTTTGCCCATAAATCCTGGCAATGACTTGGAAAAGGCAGATGGGCCCACAGCTTGAAATGGGACTCTCGTCAAACCCTGCCCGGATCCTGCTTTGTTCCTCTGTTCTACCTGCACCGCTCCACCATGGCTCCACCAACAGAATCCCCAATCTCGGGAATCTAAGAATGCATAGCCGTCAACTGACCCGCAACTCGCCGGTGGGACCCGCAATAAAGCACAAAACCCTCGAGGCCGCCAAGGTGTCGGGGAAACCCGCAAGCAGAGCAGGCAGAGAAACAAGGTCTTGATAAAGTGATGATTCAGTCAGATGGAAAGCGATGCTTTAATCTACAATGGCTTTACGGAGGGCTGACCTCCTGTGACCTCTTAAAGTTGGCAGATTTCGTAGCCCAGAATAAAAATGTTTTTTTTACAAAAATAACAAAACAAAAAATCGAAATAAAAAAGGTATAGCCTTCCTCCCTTATGTCCCAAAAAAAATATCATTTTTGGTGTCTTGTGGTCAGCAAACACACGTACACTTTGAGAATTGGGCCTTTCTCTGTGTGCAAGTGAAGTCTAGATTGGAGCCAGGACAGAAACTAAGGCATGCAGACTACGTCCAATGACTGAAGGAGCAAATGTTTGAAGACGGCGATAGTTTGTTTGCATGGTAGCATTTCATTAGATTTGCGTTTTGCCCCGTCATTCCTATGGATGAGATGATTCCTCAGCAAGAGTTAGACAGGAATGTGGTAGTGTGATATTCAGTCTACAGACAGGCCAGAGACATTCCTTATCATAGTCATGGGGTGCGTCTTGGTAAGCCAAACAGCAGCTAGAGTACAGTATATGGGGCAGGCCACACACAAAAGTAGCCCTTTTATCAGTAATTGAAAAAAGGGTCTTACACATTGATTGATTGATTGATTAATTTATTTATTTATAGAGCGCCTTACACCAAGGCACTGTACAATGGAACAACTAATAGAGAGATCAACAACAAAAATTGGGAGCAAACATTAAATCATGAATCATTCTACAATGAAACAGTGCAAAGAGCAATTAACTGAGGGGGAGGGGAATCGGAGTGGGAATAGGATTGGTGAGGGGGGACATGAGAAGGATAGAACGAGTGAAAATGGAAGGGAGAGAGAGTGAAATAGGAGTGGGGAGAGAGGAATTAGAAGAGGGAAAGAAGGGGGGGAGAAGAGAGGATGGGGGGCATTCAATGTGGAGAATGGAGGAGGAGGGATTTAGGGGAAGTGCGAAATGAGGGGCGGGTCGTGGAAGAGCGGATTGAGAGGGGGAGTGAGTTCCAGTGCAGAGGAGCAAGGAGTTGGAAGGAGCGGAACCGGGAGGAAACGCAGGGGGAAGGAGGTACAGTGAGGAGGAAATGGTCAGCGGAACGAAGGGAGCGAGAGGGGGAGTAAAAGGTGAGAAGGGAAGAGAGATAAGGAGGAGTTAGACCATGGAGGGATTTGAAAACAAGGCAGAGAAAGCAACATTTTAGCTGTAAGTGGAAAGGTAGCCAGCGAAGGTGAGAGCGCGAGGAGGAGATGGAGTCACGGGAGGTAAGGAGACAAAGGGTACGAACAGCGGAGTGGTAAATGGATTTAAGGGGGGCAAGCTGAGATGCAGGAAGTCCAAAGATTAAGGAGGAGCAGTAGAAGAGGCGGGACACATGTGTCCTAATGCTCCTTTATTCACAGTCCCAAGTACAAATAGGTATGTTTGCATGGCACAAGACATCCTGCAGAGACAAAAGTATCTGCCAGTAGCTATCGCTGACAAGTCAACCAGGTTACCCTAGGTTATAACCAGGAGGGATATAGCTCCCAGCAACTTCAAAACCTGGTGTATGTTGACATTTTACTAACCATTAAAGAATACCCACAATTGATACTTTGTTGTCCAAAAACTGTATTATTCTCCGGATGGTAATTCAATGATAAACGAGATCAACACAAATTATTGTTTACGTGAAGTTGGTGCAATGTGGCACATTTTAGGTAAATACTACAGTGGCATTAATCACTCGACTGAAATCTTGAAAACATGATATCAGAGAGGATCAAATAACATTGTGATCCAAAGAGTTTATTCATGGCATTTAGGAGCGAAAGTTGGCTCATACAAATTCCACCACAAGAGCAGGGAGCTACAGCTCGAGGCTAGAGGGATTCCGGAGTCCCATACTTCTTCGCACGGTGCGCATAATGAACTAGGAGAGCATCTTCTGAGAAGGCCAAGGCAGTGCTGATTGGTCAAGGCAAAACTCCCTGCTGCCATTGTGACGAAATTACTACTACTCTGCAGGGGTAGAGGGCTGAGCAGTGGATGAAATACCTACTCTGCCCAGTGGTAGACGTGTACCGAAAACAGTAGTGGACCTGTGGTCTCGGCAGGGGAGAGGGTAGGCGGAAGCATAGTGCAACATGTGGCTAAGTGTTGCCATAGTGTAAGTGACTAGTAACTTAAGTCCTGATTCATGGAATTATTTGCGTGAAAAACGCAGATTTGCGCGCCTTTCTGCCCGAAAATCCCCATACTTCAAACAGGGATTTTCGGGCAGAAAGGCACGCAAATTTGCGTTTTTCACGCAAATAATTCCATGAATCAGACAGTACGTCTCTCAATGCAACTTTAAACTTGCACAGGGCCAAGAATGGACGAATCCGCTATATAGAATGGTGAATATGGTCGTAAAAAGGAGAATGGTAAACAAAAAAAAAAAGTGGAACACCGCTCCCGACCGTTCGCGCTCACGTCGATCTCTGACTCTGCCCCACACTACTACTAAACTAACAGTGATCACAATCAAAGGTGAAACAGGCACAACATGAATTGAATACCGTATTCGCCTCTTAGGGTAGCACAGGCCAAGACCGGGCTATACTCTTCACGAGGGTTGTGAGCTAGAAATGGGACATGCACATAATGGTACTGGGATACCAAAATAAAATAAAAGTCAAAATTAAGGTTCTATCAAAATATAGGAGTTTTTAAACTCAAAATTAAAGTAACTGGTAAAAAAATGAATGACCCATCCCTGTAAAGGGAGGTATAGAATATGAAGACTTCTACATGAAAAGGGGCACTATGGGTCTGAAGATCAGGGTAGACCGGCAAATGTCTCTGGAATAATGTTCAAGTTCAAAGGATATGCTTGAAAGAGCTATGGAGTGGGGCAGGGCCTTAAATGCTCATTACAACCCTTGAAACCAGACAAGGTGGCTAGAACCTTTATTTTCATCTTGGATGAGCTGGTCTACTTAGCAATTTCTAATGGGTTGAGTGGGTCAAGACAGTCCGGTGCACTCAATAAATCGAATGAACTTCAAGATGGTTGAGTTGGTTCGACGTGGTCCAGTGACGCAGTGCGGTCCAGCAGCTTTTATCAGCGGCACAACAGGAAGGAAATGGAAGAGTCAGCGGCTTGAAGCAGCCAAGTTGGTTCAACAAGATTCATGCAATACCATTCTGCAGTCCCCCATCAGCTAAAGAGACGGCTGGAGTACAGGTAGGCGAGAGTCTAGTCAGCAGTTTGACAGATGCCGGCCTTCAGTGAGCAGGATCCTGGTTACCAGTGTTCAGGCAGCAGGCAGGTCTAGCTCTATCAGTAGGTCACCCCAAATGGTCCTCTGAGATGGGTGAGGATAAGCCTTGCTCCTTCCTTGGAAGTCCTTATATTCACCTGCATGACGGAGGGATTTGGGTTTACGGATACCAAAATAAGGCTCCAGTGAAATCCTTCTTCTGATGTCTAAAGGGGATTCAATGTAAGAAGGTGGGGGTCTCGCCCCTTATATCTTATTTTCGACACATTGGATTGGTCCATTTCAAGCATTCTGCAAGTGTTCAATCCTGGCTGCTTTGACAAGAGCCTCTCCTCCAGAGGTCAGTCCCAGAGTGCTTTGTCTGCAGTGGGGAGGGGCACAGGAAGCGCAAGTTATCCAAGAAATCTCAAGTTGCGACCCTTCTTCTAAATGCAACTTCCTTACTGGGATCCTCCAATTCCTCCCTCTCCAAGTCTACCCTACAGCAAAAGCTCCCCGTTGTGACCTACTAATTGTCCCGGGACTGCTGGACTTTCAACCACTGACCGCCCTCCCTAACTCCAGAGGGTATATATATTCCGTTATCTCAGGAAAGTAACACGCTTATAAAGCTGAACCAAAAGTATTTATTTTGGGTGAAACAATCCCAGACAGTGGTTCACAAAATTCTGACAGTTGAACGGGGAAGGGTGCACAATCTGCACTCGCCATTAGCCATTGGCTAGTGACGCTGGACTCTAGGTAAGTAAGAAATGCAGTTTTGAGTGTATGTAGATTTGAGGCGGCGAGTGACTTTTTTATAGCTGGCTAGTAACTTGCAACTTTAATTTTTGCGGCCTGCAGTGAGGCAGTAGAACAAGGTCGACAGTAAAACAGCATCAAATTGGTTTTGGCCATTAAAGCTGAATATTCCAATAGGCCACAATATCAACCCAGATTTGGCTTAGATGTATTATTCAAACTGTCACCAGGCCTTGGCCGTACACAATGACATAAATCAGAGGTCTACAACCTTTGACCCTCCAGATGTTTTGGATTACAAAGCCCATCATCCTCAGGCACCATACGCAATGGCAAGGGATAATGGAATTTTAAACCAAAACAGCTGGACAGCTGTGGTTGCAGACGCCCGATATAGACTTTGCAACATGGTTGCCCATGCTGAGGGCGGCACCTGGCTGTTAGAAATGTGGATTCCCGATGGTTTTTTGAAGGAATTCACGTTACTGTGCAACTACCATGTTACCAAACTGCAAGGCAGCCGCTCGGGGTGTCAGTAGACAGCCCCAGTAGGGCTACATATTTGGGGCAGAATTAGCAACATTATTTTGTTTCACCCAAAACAAAAAAAAATCAATCAAAATAAACTCGGGATTGCCAGTACCGACTGAGGGCATTCTTTCACACCCATATTGTTTAAAGGGAGTAGATCTGGCAGCGGCGGGAAAATGTGTAAAGTTTAATGAAAAAAGTCAACTGCAACTCGTCCGCCTAAAATACATGACCTGTCCACGGGTCGAGTCAACAAGAGGAGCATTTTGGATTTTGTTTTTTACCCAAATGAATACAAGTTAACAAATAAAGACATTTGGAGAATATATGCCAACATGGGCATAAAAAACGAAAACCTTTAATTTCACTTTCTCTAATTGTAAAACTATTTAATAAACCAATCGTAAGTTTACATTGTAAGAACGCATAGGATTGCTAAAAAAAATACTTATTGTCAAGCGTGCTGGTAAACCTACAGGTGGACCCGGGCACTGCAGGGTTGTGTGCATTTATTTTCATGCCACATCGCATTTTCTTTTTAATGGGATGCATCCCAGAGTTGAACTTTATAGACAGAAATCGGTAAAATAAAGAGCCACAGTTCCAGCAGAATTCGCATTCCATATTTAAACACTCCAAGAGCGGTCTTCCTGTTGATGGGGTTTGCAGGATGTTACTCATCGTGCTATCGATGTTCTCGGCGCTCCATCCAGACCGCTGGTTCTGTGCGTTACACCCCACGAGAGCGGCCTTCCAAACAAAGCCACTGGCAGAGTCTCCCCTGAATGCTATCCCCACACCAGAGTCCTCTCCCTATACGTTAATTTCCCAACAAACTACCCCGCAACCCCTCGCTGTGAGATGGATGGACAAATGTGCTACACACTAATTATTTGCTGCCTTTGCCAGCATAGTATTCCTGCTGTTTCCCGTCCTCTCTTTGCATTCGCTGCCATGGTCCCCAATTTGCAACTCTTCTATTTGTTTCAGGCCATCACCCCTGTCCCCTGGCAAGCCATGTTAAAGGGCTTGTATATCGACCTTTTCTGCTAATAACGTTGGGCACGCTGCGCTTGGCTCTGCAAGAAAAAGGCAGTGCTGGTGTGGTAGAGGGATAGAGGAAAAGCCTGGGGAGGAATAGCTGTGGTGATGATGTGCGCAGCTCGGAAAACGCCCATTAGTGGTCTGACCTTCTAATTAAGTCCTACTGTGTTTGGCCAGTTTGGCTGCAAGTGTGATGACAGGGTTACAAGATTAGCTGTGGATGTAACTGGGCTCGAGTGTGAATAGCGAAAGGAGAGGGTAGGAGTCTTAAGCAGTTAGAAGTGTAGTAGGAGTGTGTGGGAAGGAGTGGTGTACATCCTCCAATTTCTTCCAGTGTGGTGTCCTTGCTTTATTTTGGTGACAGTGGTTTGTTGTAGGGTGTCCAAAGAGGTGTGATGGACAGCTGAGCAATATTTCCCTAATTGGGATTTTTTTCCTTACTCTAGTGGAGCATGAGTCTGCAACCTTTGGCTCTACAGGTGTTTTGCACTACAACTACCATCAGCCCTACCCAGCAAAGTCAATGGTGAGGGATCATGGGAGTCAGAGTCCAAAGCATCTGGAGATTCACAGGTTTCCTTTGTGGAGAGTTCCAATGTTTTTCCCATTCAGGGGCCTGGCCGCTTTATGAGCCAAACATGTGGAAGCCAGTGTTTCTCGTTATGTTAGTGTAGGTTTGTTGTGTATACATTACAACGTTATAGTGAGTTTAAAAAGCTTGGAAAAAAATACAAAATATAAAAACCCAAGTCTCATTCAGCACAGGCCACTGGAAGTTCACCTCCATTTCAGATCCGGCTGAGCAAGGCATTGTGGATATGCAAATTAGCTCAAATGTCAGGCCTTTGCCCCAGCAAAATGTCTTGTCTAGAGCGCAGTGTAATTTTATGCATAGCATTTTTCAACCCAAGTTAGACAGCTTCCGAGGATTCAGGTACTGCATACGTGTTTGACCTTTATTAGGGATCGTCACTTTAGTCTGAACCATTGTGGTTGGATAACTGGGGGCATGTTGAGCAAACACCTGCAAAGTTATGGCTAGTTTAAAAGGATTGAGAAAAAAAAACCTCCACCTGTAATGTGAAAATAAGCCATTTCAGCTAGCACTCTGCCACCCGTAGTCACCACTGGAAGTTCATCTCGAGATGGGCAATACACACACACACAAACACACACACACACACACACACACACACACATACACACACACTTTGCTTAGTTGAAAAGACATGTTTTGAGTGATTGTCCTCTGAAAGGCAGGTAATTCACTTCAACGCGAAGATGCTTTTAAAAGGAGTTCCATTTGGCAGTGTGACAAATCCTGAGATGTCGTCACTTCTCCCTGAGGGGGGGGGAGTCCCTTCCCTTGAGGCCAGGGAGGTGAGACTGCTTCCCGATAGTCCCCCTGAGGGTGGTACTTAGAGGGAGGATCTCAAGGCAAAGGACTTCCTCTCTGAGGACAAGGAAAAACATCTCACGAGAAAGCAGTATACCAACCCTCAACCCATACTCTACACACCTTCCTATCCCATGAACCTCACTTCCACATCCCATGCTCCTATGTATGTCTGTAAGGCAACAAGTTTAAAATCCACTGAGATGAGGAATAGTGAGGACTATCTGAGGATGACTCCCTTGACAAGTACTGGGACGGGGAGGATGAGCGGAACAATGAGAAGCCATGGTGAGGATTGGAATAAACATTCTAGTTGTTTTTACCTACTCGTCATAAAAAGGAAAGAAAGACGGAGATTCATGTAAAGCCATCCCTGGAAGAACCACGAGCGTGGAGAAAGCCCAGCACGGAAGATAGAATAGGCGACTGACTGGGATGCCGGCGAGGAGGCAGAGGCATCCCTGATCGGCCTGATGTGGAGAGACCAAAATAAAAACAGGAAAAGCAGAAGCTCTGGCCCACAGGAAAGTCAGTTTGATCAGTGGAGTGCAGACGGTGAGAAGTCTAATACTGCGTAGCTGCCGCAGTACGTTGGAAAGAGAAGGAAGGCGTGGGAAGCCCGAGACCAGGAGACTCAAAGCCCGAGACCAACCAGAACACACCGGCAGAAACCCTAAAGGTACCAGGGTTACCGGGACGGTTGGTGGAGCCATAACAGGGTTGTGGGAGAGTAAGGAAAAGATACACCCTCAATTCAGGCGCAAGAAGAAAAACCCTATAGGCAAAGAATCCATTAAGAATGCCAAACAAAGAAATATCAATATGCAGGTCTGGGACCCGCACCCACAAAGGAAGAGAGATGAGTTATCTTCTTTGTGGCAGTACCTGGCAGGAGAGTGAACCAAGTCCGCTAGATTACAATAGTAGAGGAAGCCTGGGTCTAAGACCCCAAAAGGAAAGAGAAGCCAGAGGAAGGGAGTAATTCCCCCTGGTATTGTTGAACTGTGCAACCAAGTGGAAAGAGACCAGGGAAGGGAATCATTCCCCCTAGCTATATAAAACTCTCAAGCAAAGATATCAGGCGAACGGTACTCATTCTCCTGGTTACCAAAGTTGTAAAGACTTTCTGATACAGATTGTTAGAAGACAGGCAGTGTTTATGTGAAGAAGTGCTTGAACTTTTGCCATTTTATGTTGGAAGACAATTTTGACCTGGGGGAGGGAGCCATTCCCCTAAGAGGAAACCAACGATAGAAGGAAACAAACGTTTATCCGCATTCCAGAAGAAGGGAGTCATTCTTCTGGGCCAAGAAGGTCTACTTTATCTATCTATAGTTTAGTTTTAAGTGTGAGGTACAGAAATAGGCGTTTGACACAGGACAGTGGACTATTCATTTACACTCACAATTTGACAGAAGCATTAGTGTTTTACTTGAGGCAGGGGAACCACTCTTAGACTTAGGGAAAGTTAGGTTTTCTCTTGATTATTTTGACCAATTAAAGTCTATAGCAAGCATCATGCCACCTGTGTGTCAGTCTCCTCCGTCGGCACCCTTACAGTAGCTAACATGGAGAATGAGGATCCTTCTTGTCTCGTGTCCCTGTGTCTCGGCTAATAAAGCATATTTTCATATGACTTTCACTTGCTTCCCCCAACCCTTTAACACATCCCGCTCAATTACTCACGCACTCATACTCACTCATACATTGTATCCTGAGTGCAATAATGATCTGGGAATTGGCAGATGGGGGGGCGGAGGGGTTGAGGTGAAGTCTGGGGCTTCCCTCATTACCATAAGTGAAGGGTTATGGCAGGCAAGAACGTTTTGGTCAGAGACAAGACTGCCCAAGGTATGAGAAATACAGGCTCCCATTTCACAATCCTTACTATGCGAAAGCGTTTAAACCTCACTCGAATTTGCTCAGGTGCTGTGCTCCGAAGCCAGCTAGTTCTTCTACACATCAGAGGTGTAGAAACACTGGCTATATTGAGTTTTATTAGATCAATAAAATGATGCAGGTAATTCCATCTCTAATCAGTTTCCCCTTTCAGAGGCTCCAGGACAAAAGCACAGGGAAAACATGATGTGCCCTGGTGGATCAGTAGCCTGATCCACAGCACCTGCTCCAACAGTGGCATAGAGCAGGTTCAGAGGACACAGGTGACTGTTTGACAGATGCAGTGACAGCCAAGTCTTTGCAGTGCAGGGGCTGCATTTAAGACACAGACCCCTGTTCCCAAAACAACATAACTATGAGAATCCTGTCCTTGTGGCACGATAAACTGTAAATAAAAGCCATACCCGAGTATGAGATATGATGGCGTCTCTTAATTATCCAAGCCACATCAATTTGAAATCACGTCTATGTCAGCCCTGTGAGCCCATCTCAGCTCTGGAAGGGTTATGTGTATTCGCCCAGCCAGGCTGCCTGCTGCTGCAAACAAGACTGTAGGCTTGTAGGTTGACTCTCTTTGTTCCTTTGTGAGGGCCCTCCCCAGAGAGACAGCCACTCCGCAGGAAGCTATCCTGAGACCAGGAATCAAAGTGCACACCAATTTGCAAAAGGAGGAGCCTCACACCAGGCTGCTGCATTCCAAAAGAACCTTTGATTCTATTGAGAAGGGGTCAGTGTAGATAGAGGGAGCTCTTTACAGCTGGAGGAAGGTTCCACCTTCTTGTTTCTCTCTGCCTCTGCCTTTCCTTCCTGTCCCCTCTACTTCCTTTAGCACAAAGCACGTTTTCTGTGATGTAAGTGGGCAATGTCCTTTTGTTCCAATGACAAGGATTGGACCCTTAAGGCTGACTTGCTTTTGCTCAATAACCTATAGACCTTTGCCTTTAAAATATAGGGTCACTTCCTCTCAGATTCAGTTTGGAACCAACACCTAGGAAAGTATTTTATTGGACATCTGTTGGCAGAATTGAATTTCAAAAGTCCACCACCAGTGAGGTGTAGAGGAGTTCCTTTTGTGCCACTCGTAATGGAAATAAAATGTGTAAAAGGCTTGGGTAAAGCTTTTACTCATTTCATTTCCATCATGCCCCGTTTTCCTTAATTTGCAAGGTGTAGAACCATAACTTACGTTTCCGTTGCTCCTTTCCTCATCGCTGTAAAAACACTCAAGCATTTGCACCGCCATGTGTTTTGTGAGGGGTTTGCACCAGCTACAAACAAGGCAGACTCCATAGGAGTCCATTATAAACACGGTCTGTCATGAGCACAAGGCAAGCAGGGTTTACTCAAGTTGCACAGCATAGTGCAAAAGGGTGGCGTACAAATGCGTATACCCCTTTTTGCCCTCCCCTTCTGCACTCCACCATGAAAATGTGGAAAATTCAGTAGCAGGTGCACATGTACCAGAAAGGGTACACATAACGGGTCCCCGCCTCTGAATTACGACTGGACTCCAATATGAACTCCTCAGTGTGCAAGGCAGAGGCAAGCTCTCTTGTTAGGTTAGGTTATGTATGGGTTGCGACTGGATCCTATTCAAACACCTCTTGAGTGTATAGTCTTCCCACGGCCCACATTACCACAAAAAGTGAAGGAGGTACATCTTTTTACTGTGTCAGTTTTACCTTTATGATTAGGATCACTTTTGGTCTGTAGAAGTGTGAGTTCTGAGCAGGTGGTTTATTCACTGCTCACTCCCAAACACCTGCAAATCAGAAGTCACTTTGTCACAGATGGAAAATCCTACTCCCCTTCATTGAAACCATCCAAGAAGCCACTTCAGACGAGAAATTTTAAGACTAGGAATAAAAGTCCCCTCTTACACATCATTGAAGTAACCTGTGGTCAAGCCCAACGTGAACACCTGCTGCCATCTGCCATGGGCTGCCTCAGAGTCCTTCGGCTGCTGCTACTGTACAAGCAGACAGCATAGGAACTTGCAGGCGGTCAAGGGCAACAGGATGGCTGCTATGTGGTGAACCCTAGAAAGAACACTCAAGTACCCTGCCACAAAAAATGCCAAAGAAACCAAAAGGTTTGAGAGCTGAACTACATCATTTAGCTCAGGATATATGATAGTGGACATTCCTGTGGGCAAGGTTCTATTGGAAGGAGGATACCAACAATATAGAAACCTACGAGTATGCACCATCTAGGTTTCCCAGCTGCACATTTCTGGGCACACCAAGGGCGGCAATTGCAGTCTAAGCAGATGAGGGCATTGCAATCTTCATGGTTCAACTGAATAGACTAGACTGCCCAACGGCGACAAAAGTAAGGACCAGTTTCTGGGATCCCTGGTTCATTAAATGCTACCGAAATTGCAGCTTAATTTGGAATGTGCATTTTTTTTTAAATGTTGCTCCAAAAAAGTTGATTTGGAGCATAACATGTTTTCCTTGGGAGCCAATTGCTCTCGAAGTCACAGATTTGTCTTGAGCAATGCATGTTCGGTCACACAATCTAACCAACCATTTACGATCTTCCTTTGGGGGTAGGGAGGGAAAGCGGGGCAGGGTACTGGATTGTACACCCATGTCCCACAGCATGCATTAAGAATTAAATTCTAACGTTACTCAGGGGTCGGAATAAAGAATTAATAAGAAGAAGCAAAAAGCAGCCCCTAGGTATCCGGCGTTATCCAGTTGCTGGAGCTACATGTGGAAGCGAGGAGCAAGTACATTGCATGCCACAAATCAAACACTAGATAAGCTGTAAAAATACTTTTGTTCATTTTAAATGACCTATTATGCTTTAAAATGTCTCATATATGTATCTGAATGTTTCCTTTTGCACATTCCCCAATGCACAGGGTTAATTTCACGGTGTCCCGTCAAAGTTTTGAAAAAATAGTTTCGAAATACAATAATTTCAAAACAAAATAGTCGAAAACATTTTTTTTTCGAATGCATTTTTTTAATGTAAATGGTTTTTTTTGTTTCGTATAGTAAAATTAGTGGTTTTTCCCCAAAAAACGGGGGTTTGGGCGGGGACCCCCCAAAAAATGTTTTTGCGATGCTTTTGAGTCAAAACTGTTGTATTTTGACACTATGACAGTCGAAAAAGTGACTATAAACCTAATTTCACATAGCAATGTTTGCATTGCACAAGATTGCCTCAAGAGTAAAATGTGGTTTCCGGTAGCTACTTTTTGTCAAGTTAACTAGGCTCCAAGCAAAAGCCAAACACCATCCAGCCATTTTGCCATCTGCTTTCTAGCGATTAAAACACGGACAGAGGTTCTAAAATCAAAACATTACAATAAACAAAAAACAAACAAAAAAAGCACAAGCACACAAAATGCAAGGAGTTAGCTACCACCACCAATATGCAAAGCTTGATCCACCGCCCAAATAACCCAGGGAATGATCAATCGATTCCAGGCATTGAAACATTTGCATGATCTACTTACACAACCAAACGTCTGGCTTCTGGTCCATTAAGGAGTCAGAAATGAAAGGCAGGTATGATAGGAGGCGTACATGCGGTTGTGGATGAGGAGCAACCAGTTGGGCTGATGCTTCAAGCCCAGGAGTCAGCAAGAAGATGTTTGTTTTTGGATTACAGCTCCGATAAACCCCCACCGCTGACTATGTGGTCTTAGTGCGAATGGGCTTTGCAGTCCCTAACTGGATAGCCAAAGGTTACCGACCGCGTACTATACCGACCAGTGGCAGGGACATGGTAGACCTTGACATTTCCATTTGCAGACTATGGGGCTAGAGGGGGACAAGGAGGCAAGTTGTTGGCCCCATCACTAGGATAAATCCAATCCTTCCTGACAAAGTGGAGCTAACACATTTGAAGGACAAAATATAATTCCAACCAACTAAAGATATTATGTGGCTTTCTACTGTGATCCACACGGCCGATGCAACTGTTTAATATATGCAGGAATCAATTAGCATAAAGATGTCAACACCCTTTAATTTCAATCCTAAATATATTCCATTGATAAACAAATCTGTCATTTATTTGACAAGGGAGAGCATCCCTTGCACTGTTGTAACAAAAACCAGTATGATGGCTGGGCAACACCCAGCATTTGTATCTCTTTCAAGAGCAGGGATGTCACTTTGAACCAGAAATTACTTGTAATAACACATTTACAGTCCTTCCCTGGGAGAATGCCTGTACAATAGCACAAAGATAAAAACATGTGGTGAGCCAGATTACGAGGGTTCAAACAAAGTAAGTCATAGACTAGGTACACAACAAACAATTAAGAAACAGATAAGTAACCAAGGTATCATTATGCCGGAGGGGCGGGGAGGCAAGTGTTTAAAACTAAAGAGGAGTACTGCATAAATATATCAAATTGCATTATTACACGGCCCTTGAGGGTGTGGTGGAGTCAGGTAAACAAGACCATAAGCAACCTTGTAGGCAGGGAGAAGGAACTTGGAAACAGTGGCCGTATATGGAGCCAACCTGCATGGTGTTGGTAAGCAAAAGTGGGGGCGGATCAGGTAGATTGTAGAGAGTGCGGAGGGCGTAGTTGAGAACTTTGTCTAGAGGAATGAAGAAGTAGAGCGGAAGGCTAAGGATTAGACACAAGCAGTAGTCTAGTCTGCTGAGCATGAGCGTGGAGATTAGAGTTTTTGTAGAGTGGTCAATAAGAAATGGACGAATATTCCTCAAAATGGAATTCCTTTTTCATGTGGCCCCACTAGATAGGTACAGCACCAGTATCACTGGCTGGAAAAAAAAGCCCAAAATCTGGGTGTGATATACAGGAATTTGAAATGCCTGCAGTCAACACCCGGAAAAGGTTCTTTGTTGTCCAGTAAAGGTTTCCATAAGTATTTTGACAAATGGACAAACACATGGATGCCAAATTCTGTATATTTTAGTTTTTTGTTTAACCTCCCTTTTAGGCTATTTTGTAATGTGGGCAAGAGCATCATGGGAATTAAAAAGTCTGTTGCTGGGAGACCGCTAGAGGGCATGAACCAAGATGGCAATGTGATTCTGAGCCTCGAGACTCCCTTCTACCCCATATGTCTTAGAAGAGCCAGAAACCCAGAGCGAAAGAGAAAAAGTCCCTTTGTGACTGGGGAGAAGCAGGGTGTAGGCCGGCAATCTACCCCGAGTTGGTGTGAGAGGCAGCAAAAGATGGAACGAGCTAGCAGAGTGCCAACAGAGGTAGAGCAGTGACTGAGAGACGGGAAGAGGGAGCCAGCGGCGTGCTCAAGGCCAAAAGTTGGGGTGTTTGCAGTGCTGGACCCAAGGTGTTAGGAATCGGCCAGTGCCGTTTGAGGGCTGTGGTGTTGTGCAACAGCATCCACAGTGTGCTTTTTCCCCATTGCGGGGGTCATCCATGCACGGAAGGACACTGATGGAGAGCACAGCCAGCAAAAAGTTACCCCCGTCTGCCCTCTTCCCCACCCTCCTCTAGAGCAAGTAGACCCAAGTCTGGGGAGACATCGGGTGAGCAGCAGAGTAGCAGCAATAAAGAGATGAGTCAGGGGGGTGCATGAGGATAGAAGGTCCAGGTGGCTGCTGAGATGGGGCGCCACTAACTGGAATTGCCCCAAGGGAAGCAACGTTGACCTCAGTCCAAGTAAGAAGTGAAGGCGAGAGGGAACAGAGTGTTCCATGGTGGATTGTGCAGGTGAATAGACAGAGTGGCCTGTACTCCTCAGTGAGGCAGAGCTGAGAAGTCTGCATGGGGTCATAGAGTGTGGTTCTTGGGATCACTGAGTGCAAGTATGAAGGGCGAGTGCCTAGTCAGTCCTTTCGCAAGAGTGGAGTCACTGCAATGTTTTTAAAAAGACAAGGCACGCCCCAGTGTCAATGGATCGGGACCCCAACATAAGAAGGTGGAAAGGGAGTGGACCGAGGGAGCAATGAAGGGCGACATATGGGACATACTGCAGGAAATCAAAGCTCTCAGATTGGATATAAAGTCATCAGTAGAGAAGTAGAGAGGTTGTGTGGATAAGATTGAGGAGAAAATGGAGGGCTTGGAGACCAACCAGTTAACAGCAGATGTCTTGGAAAAGAAGATGGACACAAGGCTGACAGACCTGGAAATAAGAGGGGTTGATTTGGAACTAAAGATTGACGATCTTGAGAACAGGGAACAACGTAGTAACTTGGAGAGGAAGGTTAAAGACATCATTAACATCCTCTTTCAGGATGAAAGTAGTAAAGAGATTGGCATTGAGAGGGCCCACAGAGGAAGTGGTGGGCCCGTGGGCCCGAGGTCGGTGGTCGGTGGTGGTGACGTGTGCCAGTTCCAAACAGAAAACTGAGGTGTTAATGAGAACTTGGAAGGTAGGCGAAGTGTATTTAAGAGGAGTCCAGAATACAGTTCTTCCAAGACTTGTCAGAGTTGACACTGTCCAACAGGAGGGAATGTAAGCAACTCACATCATGGCTTAGTGCAAAGCAAGTGAGGTACAGATGGGGATTTCCATTTGCCCTCATTTTTTGATTTACGAGGTGACTACTGCATCATGAGCGCAGACAAAGCCAACTGTGCATTGCAAATTGCGTGGGAAAAGTGTTGGTGACGGAAGAGTCCCAACTATAGTATAACTAGGGGTGTCCTACCCGTGTGTCTTCAGCATGCATCAGTCTTGCATGGCTTTGAGTCTAGTATTTATGCAGTACTTAAATTCCAGTTAGCTTCCTGGATCAACTCCTAGTGTTTTCTTGTGTAAAGGAGTACATAGCAATTTGTGATCCTTCTTCTGGCCTTTTTTAACTGGTATTTCTTTTTTTCCAGTGGATCTGTTAAGCATCTCTATCGAGGATGCTTGAGGTGCTTTCTGATACATAGTGTAGTTGATAAATCAATATTTGTACATCAACATATTGTAACAAGATATTAGTGAAAAACATTTGTAAAAAAAAACTAAATAAATAAATCCGATATTCATGAGAAATACTGATACAATTAGTCATTTTAATTCATTAATCATCTTTGTCAAGAGCATGTCTTCACCAATCCTTGGCCGACGTCACTATTAATAGTATAGAAAGTGGTTAAATATTAGGGGTGTTGTGCTTAGTCCTAGACCATAGATGTTTTGGATGATGATTTCAGGGCCTTCATCTAGGCCTTGGATTGGTTAGCTCTGTGGTGAGAGGAGACATAAAACCATATGTATGACCTACAGCCTCTCGGATTTAGTGTGCTGATTTAAAAAAAAAAAAAAAGGTTTTCGTTACCAGGAGTCCTGATTCGGAGGGCTTTTTCAATGTCCTCTTGTTACCACTGACCTCATCTGTCTTCTCGTGTCTGTTGCTGGACATTGTTCAGGGGAGGGAGGGCTGGGCTCTCTTTTAAAACGTGTTTTCAAAGTCACCTGTTGGGCACTAGTATTTCACTTAGTAGTGCGTGGAACTTCTGGCAAGGAAAAACAGAAATGTAGTGGGTTGTCATCAGTATTTGGTACATGGGGCTCGATATCCAGAAAAACCACTATAAGGCAACAATTTTACCTGATTTACAGAGTTTGGGAGTAGATCTTTAGTCTTCTCGCATTTGAAGGTCTGTGTGCCTTTCGTGGTCAGCTTGCATCCCGTTCTGTCTGTGGGTGCGAAAGGGGAGCGGATCGGCTTTAAGTATTGTTCGGACAGGGTGACATATCACGCGGGGAGGGTTGTACACTTCTTGTGTCGGTCTTCAATGGAGCCGGAGTAGTGGCATCCTGCCGAGACTCCTCTGTGTGCTCGGTCGTCTCTGTGGAAACTCGAATAGTGTTGCTACACTGCACTTGTGCATTCAGTGATTATTTGGCTTTCGATGCCATGTATTTGTGCATGCGCGTATGATGGATGCTCCTTTGAGAATTGTTTGTTTGTTAGACAAACGCGTTCTGGTTGTCAGGGAAACGGGCCAGATTGAGTGTTGCGCCATCTGCGAGTACAAAGAATCCCTATAGGTATATAGATGTGTATAGTCGTACGTGTGAGGGAAAATACAGGTGATCTAATCTGTGTTGCTGGGCTTTGACCTTAGCGCACAGCTGCATGTTAGTGAATGCGGAGTCCATTAAATGGGTCACCCGCAGATGTGGATTGGAGTTGCAGTGTCCTAATGATCTTGTGGGAAACAATATTGGTTACCATGTTGCATTGAGTCCATATATGCCAGAGACGTATTCCTAGTTGTTGGTCATTTTGTTGGAATTAGCGACATGTGAATGTTGGTGTGAGTTCATAGAGCCCGTTGGTTGTGGTTTTTAGTTTGTGGATCCACCAGGCTTCTTTATGTGATAAAGCATTGCTTGCATTAGTGTTGTTTCTTACATGGTCCACCAATTGATGTCATCGGGCTATGTAGTAGTTCCATGTAGTGTGTAACCATTGGCAGTGCAAGTTTTACATCTAACTCTGGAGGGGTGCACCCCAATTCATTTGTTCACTGCTCTTGAGGTTTGTCCTACATATCCGAGTCCGCATGGACATTCAATGATGTAGATTGAATTTTGAGTTTTGCAATTTGAGAAATTCTTCAAAGTCCATTCCTTATCTGCCACTGAGAAAGTTTTGGTCTTTTTTTGTGAACCTACAGACTGAACATGTCCCACATCGGTGGTGACCTATGATTTCTCTTAAATTCCATAGGGAGTTTTGCATCTCTTTCTTTCCGAGTTTGGCATGGGTAAGATGTTCCTTCAAATTCTTAGCACGTTTCAGAGCCATCCTGGGCGTTGGTTCTCCCAGGATGGTTTGTTACACTAGTGGCCAGAATTGTTTAATTATCCTTTTAATTTTGCTGGTATTAGGACAAAGTGTAGTTACACAAGTTAGTGTGCCATCATTTGCTTTTCTTTCATTGGGGCTCAGTAGGGCTCCCCTCAGTGTATATTTAGATCTGTTTTGTGCAATCCTGATTAGTTTTTTGGTATCCTGTGCTAGACAATTTCTTCCAAATCTTGAGCATGAAATGGTATGTGTATTGGGTCAGCTCTATACAGTTTCTGCGGATGCGTAGAAATTGGCCATACGGCAGGTTGTCTTTTAGATTTTGGGATGGTTGCTCCGATAAGGTAGTAATGTGTTCCTGTCTGTTGTTTTCTTAGAGTGTACATGTTAGTTTGCCTTCTTTGTAAGTGATGGTAAGGTCTAGGAAGTTGATTGACTTTGAGCTGCTGCATGGTGGGAATTGGATCTCTGTAGTTCGATCATTTAACCATTGGTGGAATTCGAGTGTTTCAGTGTCTCTGTTCCAAATGAAGATGATATAATCAAGGTATCGCTTCCATATGCTGATTCTGTGAAAGAAGGGCTATATGTTGTCGAACACGTAGTTCTTCTCATATTCTGCCACAAAGATTACTGCTAAGCTTGGTGCAAAAGCAGCTCCCACGGCGGTGCCATGCGTCTGGAGGCAATAGGGATCTTTAAAAAGGAAGAAATTCCTAGATAGAGCCACCTCCAATAGCTCCACTAGGAAATTGACTGGTACTCTTTTCTGTGATATTTAATTTGTGAGGTGGTTCCCTATGCATTCAAGTGTTGCTCCTTGAGGGATGCTTGTATAAAGGGCTTTAAAGTCCATAGTAACTAATAGCTGGGTTGTTGGATCACATGGTATATTTTCATATTCGTTGATTGTTGTCATTGTGCTTTTTAAATATGTTAATGTTTCTTGACTCAGGGGTTTTAAGAAATGATCAATATATTTGCAGATTGGTTCCAGGACTGATCCACACCCCGATATTATGGGTCTTCCTGGTGGGTTTGCTCGATCTTTATGGATTTGTGGAACTGCATAGAAGGCTGGATTTCTGCCTTCTGAATTATTCAGATATTGTTCTATGTTGGTGATCCAGCCATGTTCTAGGGTACATGATGTTATTTCTTCAATAGCTCTCTTGAGTTCTGGTTTAGGGTCCTTCCTTAGTTCTTTATAGTTCTTACCGTATTCTAATAGTTCTGTGACCATCTTTTGGTATTGGTCTATACTTTGGACAACAATGCCTCCTCCTTTGTCAGCCGATTTTATCACAATCTCTTTAATGTTGGCGAGTTGGGTACGGGCTAATCGTTCTTTATTGGTCATGTTGTGTCTCATTCATTGTTTAGTTGCTTCCAGTTTGTTGATCTCCTTCATGACACATTTTTCAAACTATATTATTTCTTTAGGGTTTAATTCTCATTCGGGCCGAAGGTGGATTTTGGTCTTATTCCTGTGTCCGCCTCCTGTTCTGTGTAGTCATCCTTGAAAAATGATTTTAAGAGGATTTTTTGGAAGAAATTCTTCATCTCGTTTTCTAGTGAAAACCAATTGGTTGGATTTGAAGGTACAAAAGTTAGCCCTTTTTTCAGAACTGCTTCTTCTTCTTTCGTGAATTTTAGAGATTGAAGATGGGTATTCATCTGTTGTCATCTATCTCCTCTGTTCTGCAGCGGGTTCTCAACGGGCGCCAAATGGGGGATCCAAATTGGTTCATTTGGGGGGGGACCCCAGTGTTGTCCTATGGGAGCCCCACGTCCTAAAACAGGAAGTCTTTGATATTACTGTGGGCCATAGTAGTTATAATGATAGTAATCATCTGGACACGAATTTCGAGCTTGAGGGATCAGAGAAAGTAACCCAGCGTTTCCGTGGTCTGGTTTGTACTGAATCCTTCTGGGTTTGTTCTTTTTCTTTATTATCTTAGTATTCAGAGGCTAAGTATGGGTATATATTTTCTATTTTGAAGTTCTTGTTTTCCGTAGCTAGCTTTTTGTGTTTCTTCTCCAAAGTGTCTGCCATGAATTGGTCCATTTGGCAATTGATTTCTTTTAGCTTGTCCCTCGCATTTTGCAGCGCCGTATTAGTAAGGAATTTTTCTTCTTCATTGTTTAGGTCATCTTTTATGTTAGCATGTATGCGTTGTGCAGTGGTGATAGTCGGACTGTAAGGTCTCTACTGCATTTAGTTGCAATCTGACTAAACCATAGCATATATTCTCTATCTTCTAGAAATAATGCTGGTTCATTTTTTATCGCGAGCCAGAGAGGGACTAGATTGGTCTTTAGATAATCTCTTAGAAAGTGGCCGTGAACTTCTGTGCAGAAACATTTCTTCTTAAGTTTGAGAAGTTCATCGCTTGAGGCTGTAGATGTAATTTGATTAATTCCCTGGGTGTTGAATAGGGATGATTATTTCATTCGTTTTTCTTCTGTAAAGATTAGTCTATTTTCATTTTTTTGTGGTGATGTAAGCAATAGTTGTTTAAGGCGGTACGCACTCAACTGGGCCAGCCGAAGGGGCGTAGGAGGACAGAACAAGGTCTGTGGGGAAAATGCATTTTTCTCTTACTTGGACTGAGCACTACTAGAAGAGTCCCAACTGGCAGTGGTGTCCCGGGCAATAGGAATGGGGTTGAGAACCCTGAAAGCAAGTAGAAAGGTTCCAGGGATTCGCAAATATCAGAAAAATAATATGCCCTCAGCAGTCCATTGAAGGAGTGTGAATATGTATAATGGATGGTATCTGCTTTGAGGAGAGTGTTTTCTGTGGTAGGGGAAAGGAAAGGTTGGGAAGTACAATGTGCCTAGGGGGGACAGACATTTGGAGTGTGTCGAGTACAGATATCTCAGTTCAGCGGTTGGGGGGACACAGGGAGGATGAGGGGAGGGAGACAACTCTGGCGGCCTGTACTAGGTGGACGTGTTGTGGGGGTGGATGGAGTCCTTTTGCTTTTATCACTGTTGTGGGTTACACTGTTGTGTGGGATGTTGAGGTGGGAGTTATGGGGGGTTGCCTTGGGCTGAAGTTGGAAGGCAACGTCTGGGTAATCCGTGGGGGAAGCTTGTGTGAAAAGGAGCAGAGAGCGTCTAAAAGGAGACATGGAATAGGAGGATATTGAGATGAGGGGTGGTGCCGACAAAAGGGGCCTAGGAGTTTTGAGGGTAGCCGCACAATGTTAAGGGTTTAAACGCCCCAACGAAGAGATGATTGGTGGCAAGGGAGTTTGAGCGAAATAACTAGGACATCCTCTTCCTGCAAGAAAAAAAGGTTACGACAAGGGGAGGAGCATAGGATTCCCAGCAAAGCTATAGGACGAGACCAATGGGCACCTGGTACTTTTAAGAAATGTGGTGTGGGAATATTACTACGAAGCATGCTTCACATTGAGATTGGGAATGTTGTGAGGAAATATGAGGGGAGACTGTTGATAGTCATGAGGAGGATGGCACTAGGAGGATTGAGCATCACTCCAAGCTCGGTATACTGCCCAAATCAGGGACAATATGTGTGTGCAGATATGGCTATTAAGGAGATATTTGGTACTGTTCAAAGTGTGCTGCGGGGGATTTTAATTTGGTGGCAGATGGCTCTAGGGACAAGCGGTCCATGGATGCAGAGGTGGGTACTGCAGTAAATAGCATGGGTGATTATCTTCAGAGGTTGTTGGATAAATATGCCTTGGTGCATGTATGAAGGCTCGAGCACTGGGAGAGGAGCGACTTTTCCCTTTTCTCTACGCTGCATGGTACTTACTCCAGAATAGATAAGTAGGCCAGGAGTATGGGGCACTAGAGCGTGCTATGCGGCAAGTCTGCTGGTCGGATCATAAAATGGTGTGGTTGGACCTGGATTTAGGAGGGTTAGGGTGTAGACATAAGCACTGGAGTTGCAATGATTATTTGTTTAATGATTCAGTCTTCTTCAAAGTGCTCCAAGGAGAGACTGAGCATTACTTCAAGGAAAACGACACAGCGGAGGTGAAGTATACCACGATGTGGGAGGCAGATAAAGGGACCTTGTGAGGACTGTTGATAAAGGAGTTGGCTAAGGGGAAGAGAGGCCTAGTTGAGCGTAAGGTGCAACAAGATTTGTAGGAACTGGAGAACAGAGGTCGAGGGGATTGAAGGTATTGGTGGAAGTAATAGAGGTGTAGAATTGAGAACTGAGGAACTTGGGAGATGATGGGTGAGGTGTTTGGAAGCTTTGTTTCCAGAAGCAGAAGTATTACGACAAGGTGGAATAAAGTGGGGGCGCTGTTGGTGAGGCAACTCAGGGCACAAAGGTTGGAGAGTAGTGTTGGTAAAATAAGAAACGTTCAGGGTAGCTTGTTGGATTCCACGAAGAAGGTAGTGGGGGCTGTTTTGCAGTATTATCAGGCGTTGAATAGGCAGGATGGGACGGCCACCTGGGAAGAGAGGGAGGCATATTTAGAGGCAGCGGACCCTCCAAAAGTAGACATGGCGATGTCAGGAATGATGGATGGGGAGATTACAGGGGAGGAGGTAGTGGAGGCGATCAAAGGGAAGGCTTTTTAGAAGCATTACACAGCACAGATGAAGGGGACATACCACTGTCATTTCGGCGGGATCTCATCACGGTTATCCACAAAGAGGGAAAGGGCCCTGTGGAGTGCAGGGCTAATCTGTCAATTTCGTTATTGACTGTTGTTAGAACAGTTGTCTCTTTTTATCAAGTTTCCCTCCATATTCTACGGACTCACAAACGTTTTGCTTTTGCTTTTCAACTGACCTGACTTTTAACAGTGAAGTGAAATTCAGCTTCACTCCACTGGGCTTTAGCTCACATGTTATGGAGAAACGGAATAGTCCTTTAGGCTGTCAGCACTGGGAAATTATGTTTCTGTTAGTCTTCTGACTTTTTGCAGTACAATGGGGTTTCTTTTGTATGACCCTAGACTATACTCAAAGGGATTTTATCGTTACCTACTTTTTCTTACTTTTTACTGTACTTTTTTTCAGGTTTACTGCATTTACCGCATTTGGCTACTAACAGTGGCTAGTATCCCAACATGGCCGTGCCACAAAGTATTTTGTTTGTTCCTTGGCCATCCTGTCCTTTAATCAATTAGCAGCACTCAAGAGGAATATTTAAAAAATGGGATGGTGTATAAACTATATAGAAAACAAATCTTTATTTCATACAAAAATCCCCCATCATTTAACGCAATATCTCCATCAAAACATACCCTTGTGCTGAAGGGGTTAGTAAAGTTTGAAGTGCTAGAGTGCATATTCAATTAGCATCCTCCCATAAACATAAATCAAAGTTTCTACATAGATGATTTCACATAAATATCATAAGCGAATGCCGGTCAATTACTAATTTATAAAAATCCCTCCAGCATGGTTCATCTACACAATCTAAACTTCATTTGGAATCAAGCTGGTGGTGACATCTATTAATTTAAAACTCCAAAGTCTATGGACTCAGCCCCCAGTGAAGGCACCCAAACACTGGATTTTTTCCTCTTTGCTCGTTTCAATAGAAGTGACTTGTACTGTGTCATTAAGTTCAATAGGTTACTTTCACTTTTTCATTCAGTTTGGTATTCAATAAAAGAAACTTTCACTTGTTTCATTCACCGTTACTATATTCACAGTTGTTTCATTCAGTTTGGTATTGAATAGGCGTAACTTGTATCGTGTTATTCAGTTCAATGAGTTACTTTCACTTGTTTCATTCAGTTCAATATTCAATAGAAGTACTTTCAATTGTTTCATTCACTGTAACTGTATTCACGGTCTTCTTCGAGCGTTCCGTGTATTTTAAGTGTCCCCGACACTTATCCGATCTTGGAAACTCTGAGGGAAAGCCAGATACCCAAGCGCTCCACTTAGCTGAAGAGTAGCAAATGAACTTAACACTCTGCATGATGCTTTCTTCACCAGTCTATTAGATAGATAGAGTAGTGCCTTAGCATTCTGGGATTTATAGGTGAGACAGAATTTTGTGCCCAATTCTCTGCCTCACAGGAAAGCAAGTGAATTTTCTTCCTAAAGGCAGTGACATGGTCCCATCTGGCCAAGCCAAATACCGCCCTAACGGCTCCATTCTGAACAGTATGTAGCGGTTTCAGATTCCCCTGAGATGTCCCAATCATTAAACTGTTACAGTAATCCAATCTTGAATTTATTAATGAGGAAGCCAAGAGAGAGATCTGTTTAGGAGAGTAAGATATGGTCTAATCTCATGTAATAATTTGATTACATATCTACAAGATGAGCAGCTCTGAGAGACCTGTTTTTTTATTGAGAAAGTATCATCCAGCATCACCCCCAAGGCTTTCACTGTTTTACTCACAGGAATAACATTCCCACCCACCTCAAATGATTTGTACTGTTGAGGGAGGTCCTTTAGGGGAGGACTGGATGCCATAATAAGTAATTCCGTTTTGGAATCATTGAGGGCTGGTGAGTTAAGTGCCATCCAGGCTTGGATTTTGGCATAAATGTGGTTCACAACCTCAACATCTTTCAGATAGTTGCCAGATAACTCAAAGAGGATCTGGGTGTCATCTGCATAGTTTGCAAATTGAACACCCAGATCCCAAGCAGATCGAGAAAGGGTGTGATATAAATATTAAACAGCAGGGGAGACAAGCAAGAGCCCTGGGGAATACCACAAGTGCAAGAAATGGGTGTCGCTTGAGCTCTCTCGACCGCAACTCTAGAGAATCTAGGACTCCAAAATGACACAATCCACTTAGCTGCATCCTCAGAACAATTGGAAACAATCAACAACCTATTGTGTAAACGATTTTGATCAATGAAATCAAATGCTGCTGAGAGATCTAATAATAACAGCAGTGTGGTATGTTTGCTTTCAATAATTCTGGTAATATTTGATTTTAAGTCCAAAAGAGCGGTCTCGGTAGCATGTTGGGCACGAAAAATGGACTGATTTGGATTGAGGAGTTTGTGTTCCTCAATACATTTCTGTAGCTGTACATATGCCACCCTATCTAAGATTTTCAATAGATAAGGGACGTTAGTAATGGGTCTATAGTTTTTAGGGATAGAGGTATCGAGAGAGTTCTTTTTCAAAAGAAGGGTGACCCATGCCTCCTTCAAAGCTGCAGGTACTTTGCCTGAAAGGAAGGAAGAATTGATCATTTTAGTGATCCATGGTGCCAGAACGTTCATGGAGCCTTTTAATAGATCAGATTGACGGACGTCACCAATGCAGGATGTAGATTTCATATTATTTATAATCTCCTTAATCTCTAGTTCAGAACAAGCAGAAAATTCTAATTTAGGAAGATGAGCACAGGAAATGTCATTAACATCAGGACAGTCATTCCTGACATCAAGATTGGCCAATTGATTGGCAAGAGCTAGACGGTGTCCGGCAATTTTGTGCTTAAATTCATCCTGAATTTGTCGGCACCAGAGTCCTTTGTAATAGGTGGAAAAGAATTGGCTTCTCTCACTCCCGCACAGCTTCCACTTTCCTTCTCATTTCTGTTCCAGCAGCTCCTCCTTTTATACACCTGTGTTGGACTAACAAGCTGCAGGTGCGAGTTAGAGTTTTGCATTACCTGACTTGCCTGACCACAATTAAGCAAACCAGTGGGACATGCCTGACCTCCAGACATTTTCTTCGTCCCAGTACTCCAATAAGTAAAGGAGGTAATCCTCATGCCTCCTAGTGGTGTCTTCCTCATCTCAGTACTGTTATCCATTTTAAAGGGGAGATGAAGTGGAACACTTTTATAATGACCCATAAAGGTCAGAGGGAGGTTAGATTTGGTTATCATGAGGATAAGGGGGAATACCATGATTTGTTACACAGTATCTCATCCCAACTCTTTCTTCCTCTATACGGTCTTCTACCTTTCTCAGAAACCAGGGGAACAGATGAACAATATCCCATAACCATTTCTGGGAATAGGGGTTCCTTTCTGACAGGAGGATATGGAATGCTGTGTCTCACCCATTGGTATCCCACTACCAATTCCCAAGGACACCCTATCCAGGTGATCCTGCCTCGCGATCCAAAAGGGATGGCCTTCCTCTGACCACCTGGAAAGAGGATTCAAAGGGAATAGAAGAGAGAAGACCATCAGGTTTCTCACACTGCACATATGATTTTTATGTGAAATCAATGATTTGTGTTTATGGGAAGATGCAAATAGAATAATCACTCTAGCACTTTGCACTTTATTAACCTCTTCACTGCAAGAGTATGTTTTATGGACATTTTGCTTAAACGACTATTTAGGATTATTGTATGAAATCAAGATTGTTGTTTTCTATATAGTTTTAACCCCAGTTTATCCACAGTCCCATTTTGTAAGTGTTCCTTAACTTGTGTGGAGGGCCCTTACCTACAGGGTTGCACTGCCACCTCGGGGCATATCACTTCAGTGTAATAGTCAAAGCTTTGTGGCAGGTAGCAGAATATTCCAGGCAAAGATGATCCGACAAGTCCAGTTTTGTCAAAGAAAGGTGCTGCATTTTAGCCTGGGACTTCATGAATTCAAGGTAATGGACTAGTTGACCAAGAATCGATCTGCTGTTCCTTGAAAACATTTATTTTAACAAACTGCATATCATTTGGCACCTGACCAATGACACATTGGTAGTAATTAAAAGCTTGCGAAGACAGATTTAAAATAATGGTACTTTCTGCCCGGGTTGCCAAATGTCACGAACTAAATGGCACACTTATTTAGTCTGGAAACGTACATTTCAGCAACAATTTGTCAATTGGACATACAGGTTCTTTTCCCTAAGAAATCCACACCACTGACTATATGGCCCTTATCTTTCGATCGATCGCCTAGTATATTCCAGGATATGGAGAGCTTTGAAGCAATTGAGCCTGCTAAAGTGCCACCCTTTAATGGAATGAAATACACTACTGATCATGACACTCGTGGACAACTGCAACACAGCCAACATTGGAAATACTATGGTACCAGAGAGTAGAACCACAAAGGGAGAATAGACCTTAATACATTGAAAAGAAATGTTTTAAAAGAGCCAGGTAGGACATTATTGCATCGACCATAAGATTGCACATCTATCCCACCCTCTCTGTATATCCATCTTATTATCTCCAATATATATTGCATTAAAACCAGAGGGAAACATATATTAAGTTGCTATCTACTACCCAGGCATAATAAAAGTCACTTGCCGCCTCAATTCTACACATATACACAGCACACCATTTCCTACTCGCCAAGAGGCAATGATCACTAGCATTTGAGCTCAGTTTTAAACAAAGGGTGAAAACTTCAATAATGAGAATCATTATCCTCATAATATCAATTCCATTCAGTCCACAAACATAAACCCCTACTATTGTAGTACACAGTGAAAGGTCACTACACACACTAATCAGCACTGACTAACACTTAGCCCAGAACAGTTTTAAAAAATCGCCACCTACTTCCCATTGCCATTCTAAGCAATTTTGCATAATGAAGCAGTTAAATGTTAAAGAGAGGTTGTCCACCTATAAGCTCTACTAAAAGTGTTGTATGCCTCGAACAGTCCTAAAAGACAGGCGGAAACGGTTGATGTCCTAGTATAAACGTAAGTGATATTTGTTATCTTTTCACTGCAATCTAAAAACAGTTCACACGTGCTTCTGCACCAATGAAAGAATCCAAAGTGCCTTCATAAAGAAAAGACTCCAAAGGTATTAACACCCAGTGCAGTGTTTCATCACTGGTCAAACTGTACATTTGGCAATTGACCGTATACAAAGAAATAAAAAAAAAAACACGAACATGACAGCGTATCACCATAGTAAGTAAAAATGCATAATCTGTCAGTGATTAATAGCACCCACATTGCCCACAAGTAACAACCAAGGTGTCATCGACTCCTTTTATGGGGTGTGGGGATGGGCCAGCCTACTACGAAGGAGTTTCTATGCTTGCTATTTAAATCTTCTGACTGATTACTTAAATATCAGTGTAATGCCTGATCCATTGCTAAAACAAAATCTTTATCAACAATGCCTTTCACACAATATGTAAGACAGTCTTCCCAGATCACAAACAACCTCTTAGAATGAATATGAAGTAATGGGATTAGTTTATAAAATGTACTTCGTTCTTTCTTTTTAATCCCTGTTAAACAAAGAAAGCATCAAGATAATGGTCTCACTGGGAGAAGCAACGTTCCATTGAATAGGATGCTCTCCTAGATCAGTTGCAAAATTGTAAAAAAAAGTTCAGAGAACTGCCAGGGGCAACAACCAGGCAAGCAGCTCTACTCTTGAGGAGAACTTGAATGACCATTTACATTTCAGAAAAACAAAAGGAGCCAATTCATTCAGGCTTCTTGGATTTCCTTAAACTGGATAATTCGTCCCTGATTCAGATTTTCTTTTGTATCTACCTCCTTCAAGGAGAGGTCTTTGTGGTACAAACTTTAGAGTACTGCAAAGGTCCCAGGAGTTAGGGTACAGATTTCCCCGATCAAAGATGTATATCCGAATAATAATAGAATGTAATTTCCAAATACTTGATTGATAAATTGTCCTACCTTCAATTTTGTAAGTGTCTGTAATTCTTGTATGGACTAAATGCCCCTACCAATTGTTGGCTCAATAATACTGGTTCAAAATCTTTTTATACCGTCAAAAAGGTCTGAAGTCTTCATCATAATAATATTGCAGGGTCTTCCTGAAGTATTATGGATTTGAATTACTCCTTAAGAAAAGGCCAAAGGAAATACATCGAAAACTAATTGTAACATTCACTGTAAACATCCCCTTTAAATATTTAAAGCACCCACTCAACTTACCAACCCAAAAAATAAGATGGGTTATTATCTCCAAATTGCAAATCAATAGCTATGAGTTGGAACAGATGATCCCTTACAACGCATCAGGGTATGAGGCATAAAAGGTATTTTTAAATCCCACATTCACTCCAGGGTCTCCTGGTCCTGAATAACAGATTTGTTACACTGCTCACGGATGAAGGCAAAATGGTGCTTAAACTGGCACAAAAAGAAAACAGGATTTCTGCTTATAATCTTTGAGGTGGGGGTTAATAAAAGCCGGTTAATAAAGGGGTTAATAAAGGCAGCAATCCTAGTTTCCCCTTAAGTCATGGGGCTTGTACACGAAAATAAAGATGCCCCTTGTGAGTGACACTGGTCCATTTTGAAGAGTGATGAAGATCTTAGCAAAGTCTTGGCAAACAGTCCTCAAATGACATGCTCTAAGGTCCTTTCATTAAAGCATAAATAAGCTCTGAGTATGCTAAAGGAGGTGGTGGAACACCAAGCATTGTGGTCTCATTGTTTCAGCCAAAGCAAATGCTTTTTTTCATTGTAACAAATGGAAGATTTGCAATTTAGCTCTCACGGGTAAAAGCGTGCAGTATGGAGACCAGAAAATATGGAAAACTGAACATACTGTATCAGGCCAAACCAATTTTGTGGTCTATTATACTAATTGCCCATGTAAGATGAGGTACATTGATTCAACTACTGTACCACTCAAATTCAGAATCGTACACATTATAGAGCGATCATAAATGTGGACACTAGTTAACATTTAGCAGTACTTTTTCAAAGTAATCATAACAGCGATGTCTCCCAAATGAGGTTTGGTGCTGTGGCGCATGTGAAAGAAGATAGGCACAAAGGAGACAGAGAAAAACAACAGAGATGTTTAGAATCCAGACCTATTATTAGAATGGAAAAATTAAAATCAAAAGGTCATAATAGTGATGAAGAGTTATATGTCTTTTTAAGATAGTACAATTTTTGATAGCCTATACTATCTGGCTATACTCAACCACAGGTACCGTTCTCTGGTTATTATATTAGCGGGGATATTAGATTTTATCATGAATATTGCTGAAGAACGTATATATATATTGTTGCATTTGGTCGATGTACTGATACGCTTTATATGTATTATGCCTACTGGGGCTGAACTACAACAACTATTTTGCATCACCATGCTTTTTATCATATGAGGTCCGTTTGAGACGTATTAATGTGTCCACACGTGAAGTTATGTCGTAGTGTCACCACGACATTCATTCCATAGACGCATTTAAAAACATATATTAGTTCCACATCATGTGGAACCATAGGTTGTGTAGCTATCAATAATAGCATCACAACTAGGTATATTTAAATGTCAACCTTTTAGAATTATGTATATATGTATATTTGTATTTTCATATATCATTGAATGGAATTGAGGTGCGCATTATCATGGAAGTTTTAACAAATGTATTTCTTTCACTGCTCTTTTGCACCAGCCCTTAACTTGCACTAAGTGTCTAATTTGAACAACAAAACCTGAACACCGCTTTGTATTTTTGCTTGATCTTATCTGTGATTAATTATATATTTAGATGAGAGTAGAGCAATATGTAATAATTATAAATGCATTGGCACTTTTCTCGGTACACTAGCGTTTTTAATAACCTAAAGCGAGGCGCACGTGTAAAAATCACTACATATAAAAACTGATGTTTAATGAAAGCCATCACAGAATTACTTGTTCACGTATTATAGTACTCATTTATATAGAAGAGATGTTTATATTTCTCCATCTTAAGATGGTGGCCATATTCCACCAAGAGTATCAAGTTAACACATGAGACTATCACGTGATTTACGAATTTGTAGATCGATGATATATTACTAACACAGAGCGGTTTGTTTTGTACTGGAAGCCTGATGAAGTTCGTAATAGTATGGAACGTGTGGCTATTTCAACCTGTTTTTCACAGGTATTTTTTAATTGTTACAACCCATGTTACTAATGAGATTTTATCATGGTTTTTTAACCAGTGGATGAATTAAATAAATGTTTGCACTTTTTTCAACAAAACGAGTGCCAGGATTTCCTTTGCAGCAGGAGCTCACTCAATTTGGAAGTGGGTGAATGGCTTTCCATGTTGGACCTTTGTATGCCATGTTTATGAGAAGGGCTTACTCGCATCCTTGGCACCCACTGCAACCTAAGAAGGCCGAGCGCTCCAAGGAAGTAAAGCCACGTGTGTGAACAATATATATTAACCCTACATATATAAAATCATAAGTGGCGGTTTTGCATATCAATGTTATGTAACGCATTAAATTGGGGTCTTGTATATCCTAAATATATGGGTTTGGCGTCTTTCCTTTCTACAGGTATTCAACTTTAATGTAATACTGTTCTAATTTCAAATTCTTAATGCGTTTTAAAATGATAAACTAATGAAGTGTGTTCCTTCCACGCATTAAACTGGATACAGGCGATACCAGAGCAAGCATGTTACCATTTGTGTTACACAGATGACAATTTCCTATATAAATATTTGCTGTTCCTATTAATAAATCTCAAGGGAAGAGTTTTCACTGTGTTGGAATATACGTCGATAGACCCTCATTCAGCCATGGACAATTAAATGTTGCATTGTGAAGATGTCGCTCAAAAACGTATAAAAATTGAAAGTTCTGAAACAATTAAAAATATTGTTTGGAGAGAAGTGCTGTAAATGAAGATGTTCCTGAGTAGAACCCATGTTTTCTTTTTTCCAAGTTCTGTTACTTAACAAATAAACACAGTAAACAATTAACCAAAGGGGAAGGTGCGGACGAAGCGGGCACCGAGGAACAAAGCAAGCCACTGGTGGAGCTTGGTACGAGGCGACCAAGCTGCCGAGTTCACCGGTCAGCAGGCGCCCTGGGGAGAGGGGGAGAGTAAAGCGAGCCTCTCAGCGGGTTGTGCGCCGAAGGTTTATGTGCATTTTCCAAAGAAGTAAAAAGATATACGAAAAAGTACTTTGTAGGTTTGAGTCAGAGCTTTCCAGATATGGGCACAGTCAGTGCCTCAAATATATTTACCCAACGCTTTCCTGGCACTTAGCATGGTTCTCAGAGTGCTTTGCAGGCACATTACAGCACTTTCCATATGCTTAAAAGGAGAATCCAGAAGCCCCAGAGCATGAATAACATCACGCCTAGAACACATTACAGGCACACACCAGTACTGTCTGTAACACGGTTGCAGGTTACCAGCATGCACCTTAAAAATACATTTCAAACCAGGTGTGCACACTATGCATACATTTATCACACCAACCTGGTCATTTTTAATCACGTCACATAAAATGCGAAACAAACAATTAATGGGAAAAGAACATGCCGGCCTACATTACAGTGTATACTAACAAAAGCAGAGTGAAAACGCTCACAATTAAAAGGTAGTTCAGTTGAGTTATTGATCCAACCAATGACGGAGCTCAGCGGGAAATTGGGACATTGGGAGGGGAAAGGAGTTGGGGAAGGGAGGTGGGAATGTTATAAACACGTTGAAAATGCCAATTAAAGCAATTTTTTTTTTAATTAAAGCAAATAAAAATAAATCACAAAACCCAAAAAGGTCGAGGGGGCGTATACAGACATTTGACTTTAAGGCTATAAGAATTCAAAAAGAAAAGAAATCGCCTTCTGAATGCAGACACTTCACCAGTATGTGTAAAACTGAACAGCCTCCCGGTTCAGGTGCTTAGCGCGGGGCTGCGCAGGTTCAGTGAGTCTGCGCAGTAAGGCTTACCTACTCCGCTTCAGCACGCTCTTCAGAATCACACACATTTTGCCGACTTCATTTTCTACATCTCAACTAAAATCAAAAGGAACATCTATACAATGTAATATGGTTGGAAAGGAAAGATGGCTCCCGCCACTCTACCCCGTCAGACTCAGGCTGGCCAATAGCCAGACTACCCTAGGGTCGAATTGGTAGCACAACATGCTAGTGCAGGGCAGAATTGGGTCCACCGTTCCTTGGACTATATTCGGAGTTTCTGCGCTGTTGGGCTGCCATTTTATTTTTCACTAACGTTACTGAACAAGTGTCCAATAAAACACATTCGTTGCTACATAGTTCATCAAAAAGACCCCCTCAAACACTTAGACTCAAATCTTAACAGACTGCCATTTGCGATTGCTCGTCACTTAGTTATTGTTGCCTCTGCCTAATGTATGTCCTGGTCCTGAGTCAACTGGGTAGCAGTGTCTTCAGTAAATGCAGTTTTTTTTTTTTAAATGTCCAATCTGTAGAACAAATGACTCCGACTGTAGTCCTAAAAAAGGATTGCATGCTGGCTAAAATCGCCATCCTACAATGTCTTTATTTTAGCATTGGTCCACATCCACCCAACGGCTGGGCCTTAAAATGAGCTCAATGTAGCAGCAGCAGCGTGTAATGCATATTTGGACCTGGGATGATGTATTTTGGCATGTTTGTGTATGCCCAGCCTGTCAGATATAGTTTACTGTAACAGGTTGGAGAACACACCATACAAGGCCTGTTTGCCATGCACACGAGAAAGGTCCCTGGGAGGCCCCGTCAAGGCTACATCTGCGGCGAGCTAAACAAAATACATCAAGCCATGAGTTACAGGAGTGGAAGGCCCACAAGAGTGAACCTTTAACGGGGACCAGGCTTTAAATGGGCAGGTCTTGTTGCACGACGAAGGCCTGCACTTCTTCAGAGGAGGGTTACTGGCCCTTCTCGGCGAAGCTCCAATACACGCTACCACTTCTCAGAAGCAAATGGATACAGAGAGGGCAGCAACCGCCCGGTTAGTCGTGGATTTCACATGCAACTGCTCAAATAAACTTCCCTGCGATTTCTGAACGAAGCGGGTGGCTTCGGTGCGTGGTGCGGGTCCGAGTGACAGAGCACATGAAATGTTAGCGCTAGTTTAATTGTTGCCCGCACTGTAGTTTTCGCCTTAGCACTGTAGGAAGAGTTTGCGCTAGATACATTGTTTGACATCGTTTAATTATTGCTCCTTGGCATCCTCATCCTAGATTATCTGTTTGCCCCAACACCAATGTTCTTCATTATGCCCCAAGACACTATATGCAGACCCACTATATCAGTGTCGCGCAGCAAATAAAAGAATGCTCCACCTCTACAGCCAGCGTACATAGCACCGCCCCAGTCAATGCACAATAGATCCACAGTAACAGGAGACTCCCACCTGGAGCCAAGTGCCTCTATGCCCTCCAGATAGACCACCAAGAAAGAGACCTGCACACTGAACCTGGGTCTTTGAAACTGCATGCATCAACCCAGCAGCAAAGCGATCTTGCCTTTTGACCCTCTCTCTCCGCCAACCTTATCCAGCCCACTCTCTTTCAAATCCGCCAGAGCATCTGGAAATATGGCAATGGCAGCGCCGCATGATAGAAATCCCAGTAACGTAAAATAACATAAGCCATCTTCTGGTAACACATTACACTTCCACCCATTTGTATTCTGAAAACCATTCTTGTCTCTACATACCTTTCCCGGCACCTGAAGAAACGTATCCATATTTATAGTTAAATTAAAAAAACGACTATTGGGCAGCTACAAATCTTACTTATGCCATTGATGTGCATATAGTGTCCCCCAAAGAACAAGCTCTGACAAAGAGAAGGCCTTGACTGGGACGATGTCCGGAGCATAGGAACACTTGCACAGTGGGTATCGGATATCAGAAACGACTGCAGATTAGTTGTGTAGAGCCACTAAAATAAGTGGAACTGGGTAAAATAATAAACTGTGTGCCCTGTTAACAGTATCAGAAGTCCTACAGAACACTTGAAAATGACAAATTGTGCTCTTTGTTGCGAGTGTAAAAAACGCTTAAAGGGAAGACCTTCTGCTTACATAATCATATCGATGGCCTGCCAAGTCAACATGAACAACTACCTTGGTCAACAACCCTGCCCGGGAGACATGTGGGCAGGCACTACTGCAGAGTTGCGCTACGTGCCCTTGTGGACTGTAAAGAAATGCAAACAGACACCCAGTGAAGTGTTTGCTCGCCAAAATCTTAGCAAAGCTATGGATGTGCAACCAAGTGGAACCAACTGTGCATTAAAAAACTCTCCATTCGTTTACTCATATTGTGGCCACCTTGGGCAAATAACGGAAACTGCTCACCCAACCAATCCAGCAGGGCCGAACATGTGCTAGCATATCGGATATCCCTGATCGATTGTCCTGCTTTTCTGCCATTGCTCTGCCCATTTATAACGAGTTTAAGGGCTTGCTGTAAATTACTCAGACTGTTAGCAGTATCAACCAGTCTACTATTAACACATTTCCAACAAATCTAAGATGCCATCAGTCGGGATTAGATCAACAAAAAAAATGTTATCAAAAAAAGAAAATCACATCAAGACACATAAGATTAATGACTATCATTTTTCTTTTGTACATTACTTAAAACTGCAGATTCAACCTTAACAATACGTAACACGATACATGTATAGCTATATATAAAACACTAACATTTACAAACAGCATTCAAAACTTTAAAATACATTTATGATACTTACAATTTCATGCATTTCTTCAAAAAAGAGACAGAGAAAAAATGTATTTTGACTAAAATGGCATAAACGCAATTTTTAAAGGAAAACACATTTTTTAACTAAAAAGGCATATACATAATAAAACTCAAAATATGGTATCATCCCATTGTAACTTCAAGTTTCAAGTGATTTAAAAAACCCAACACTGCTAGGGCAAGTGAGGTCGGAGGACCATTCAAGCATCTCCTCCAAAATCTATCCTTTTCAACTAAATCACAATGTTTCGTATAAGAACCTAGATATGAAGTCCGACTGATGCTTCGGGGATTCCTACTCATAATTGTTTTTACATAATCTACAGTATGTGTCCTGCAGGTCAATTTCTTTACATCTTGATAGAATGTCATTGGTCAAGAATAAATTCCACCTAAACATCGTGAAATCGGACCTTTCTTTACAACATGGAAAGATCTTCAAGTAAGGCGCTAAAGCACCTAAACGTTTATGCTCATGTCTTAAATGGCTAGATAAAAGAAGCAAACCCATGATATTTATCAACAGTTACGCACCAATCATGTTGGTAAAGTACCTGCTTTAACCTATCAGGATTATCTCTCAAGTCCGTACCTGTTAGGCAAATATCGTATTACATAAATCAGTAAAGCTGTTCATCACCTTCTCTGCTCCTGTCACCACCAGGAAACCTAAATCTTCATACAGAGTATTCGGACACGGAGTTAAAAGTTTATTATAAAATGCTAAACATTGATCCATCCCTATAACTTTCAGCGTGCTCAAGTCCAACTCAAACCGAATTGCAATGAAGGGAACCGCAGATTGGCTACAATTGAAATCTTCCGATGCTGCCATATACTTGCCACAGGTTCACGCCAAGGCTTCTCAGTGAACGTGTCATTTCCCACCTGAACGGAAATGCAACATTCTGAAATTGATTGACCATTGTGATCCAATTAATTAGGGCTTTTTCACCCAAAATGATTTTACCTTCACTGCTTTAATGAGGTGAATGTTCGCCAAACCACTGTACACAGCGCCAACTCAAGTCAGGCGGAAAAGCCGACTCTGTACGTACATACCAAAAGACACCCGATTTCCGACAAGCAAATGCAACGTTTCAACTTGAAAACTAAGCAGAATTTCCACTCTACTTCCATTTGCCTCTATTTTCCTAATTCTTTTAATGAAGGACAAACAAAAGGGTTGGACCAAACAAGGCACCAAACTAAACGTGAAATTCCCTGGGGATGTTCAAATTGTATAGCTTTTTTCTTCCATCGGACAAGCCTCAGCGCCTGCAGGCCAATACAGTGGCAATTGACAGAGTAAAGGGGTTCTATGTGATACCCTCGAGATTTTTTAATGGAGGGAGAATTCATTCATCCTTTTTTATCTGTAGGACATTTTACCACAAAGGTATGCAGGGGGAGAACGCTGCAATCCTAACCTAGTCCCCCTTCTAGCTTATTTATTACCCTAACCCACCACCCAACAAACATTCGCAGGACCATTTGTTTAAAAAAAAAAAGATGATTGTAACTCTAAATTCTACAATAATTAACTAGAGCTAACCCAAAACATAACCATATGACTAAACAAATGTCAACAGACAAGTAAAACTACACAAAGCAAACCACATAACCAACACAACCCTCCCCAACATCCACAGTACCTGAAAGTAAACCATTTCACTCCACTTCATAACTCAATCCCGCATTACCCAAAAGATCAACAAAGCTTCCCCACAGTTCTTCATGAAGGGTTTCCTTGTTTTGTTTACAATACATACGATTTGCAATTCTATTATAATTATTGTCTTAAGCTATTGTGTCGTTTGTAACTCAATGACCTAAGATGTAGATTCTGTTGTTTTTGTTGTACCATGTTGAAAATAAGAAATAAATAGATTTTAAAAAAAATTTTGAGATAAGAAATTTCCCCGCATATCAGTCTTTGTCCTGCTTATGGGCAGTCCAGCACCGAAATGCTAGGCAATTGAAGAATTGAAGAATTGCCTAGCATTTCGGTGCTGGACTGCCCGTGGGCAGGACAAAGACTGATATGCGGGGATATTTTTCCTCTGTGAAAGGGACAGTGAGCTAAAGACTTGGTTGAGACTCTCCCAGGGGCCATCCACCCAAGAACAGGTCAATGAGCCGTGTTCGTGCTGGTAGAGAGACCTCCAGACCCCCTTTTGATTTGCATATTAAGTAACTTTGGGTCTCACCATAAGTTACCAGGGGAATCTAGACGTGGACCCCTTGCTCACTGTTCTCAGAGAGGCACAGCTCCACCTCACTGATGATGCCCAACAATGCTGAAACACGTGTATGGAGTTGCTGTTGGTACTCTTGTTCAGAAGGGAATTGCCTAGCATTTCGGTGCTGGACTGCCCGTGGGCAGGGCAAAGACTGATATGCGGGAATATTTTTCCTCTGTGAAAGGGACAGTGAGCTAAAGACTTGCTTGAGACTCTCCCAGGGGCCATCCACCCAAGAACAGGTCAGTGGGCCGTGTTCGTGCTAGTAGAGAGACTCCCAGACCCCCCTTTGCTTTCACAAGTCCCCCGCCCTCTTTTTTCAGAGGGCACCTTGATATGCTAATGTCTGCTGACACCACATTCAATTGGTATGTTAATGAGTCCCCCCCACTTTTTTTTTAGGACTTGACTCCTGGCCTGTGCCATGCACCATCAGCATGCTCTTCTCATGAACCCACCAAGCAAGCGTCGAGAGCGCGCTCCCCTTGCTTTGTCTGGGAGAGAGGATCTGCCTCTTTGCTTGGGGTCGCTGTTTGTGTGCCTGCAATAAGTGACGCTTTCTACGGCATTGTATTGGCCTTGCATTTTGATGAGATTTACAGCCGACCAAAAACGGTCTCTGTTCAAATGGAATAACATTTACATTCTTTTAATTGAATATTATGATGACGTCAAATACCACTAAAAGTGCAGATATTTTCCAAACAGTCGAAAGCACATTGTGTTGAAAAATATATGTATTCCCTCAAAGGCATATTTTTACCAAAATGCGTTTTCCATAGGTTATGCTGCCTTACTGCACACTGCTGCCATTTGTATGGTCTCCAAGCCATGTATGCTATGGCTTCTGTGTACGCTTTCCAAAAGTCCCCATAGGAAGGGATTTATTTCAGACTGGTCATATGGGGGTGTATGTTTATGTTTTTACCAGACGCCAGAGGGTATATAAAGTGCTATAGTCGAAAAGAAGGGAAGAGGCGGGTGTGAGAAACACCAGAAGGAAAGAAAAACGAGGCAGGGCCTAAAGTACACTAAGTTGGTTTGGCTGCTTGCATAGGACAAAACGCCCTAAAGCATCTTCAAAGCACTATAATTAAAGATGAGCTAGGTAGGTAGGTTTAGAGGAGTTTGAGCAAGTAAAGTATGCGTTAGACCACAACCCCTCAAGTAATGTATATGTAAAGCCGTGCAGAGCCCTCAACTGCAGACAGCTGCTCTATGCATTGACTGCTATATGCATGCTGTTTGCTTCGCTTTAAGTGGAGCATCCCATATTAGACGGTAGAGTCCCTCACCAAATTAGGTGCAGCTAGCAAACCACACAGCTCCCAAAAGCCAACACATAAAAACTGCTAGTACCATGTGGGTGGACATCAGCTTTGACAAAATGGGCACTTATTGTCAATGGGCAATCCCAAAAGCAATGCATTGGGCCTCATTACACGGAAGGCGGTAACCATGGCGCCATTAGCGCCATGGTTGCCGCCGGTATTTTACCGAGTCCACCATGGTGAATGGCGGAATTACCGCCCCATTCCAAGGTGTGCGGGGGCGGTAATTCCCCATACACCATGGCACTTCCCCATTCCCATTTTTGCCCCATAGGGCTCAATGGGAATGGGGAAGGCGGTAATTACGGTACCACAAATTGCGGTACCGTAATTGCCTCCAAGGTCCCTTTGCGGGTCCCGTCCTTAACGGCTGGCAAAACCAGCCGTTAAGGTAGGGACCCGCGAAGGGACCTGGTAGTAAGGCGGTAAGGGATTCTGTGTAATGAGGCCCATTGTTTATCATACATGTTCAGTCAGCAGTCTGAAGAACTCACACGACAAACTAAAGCACGTCAAGGGCATGACAAAAGCCATTAGGCACTATACACCTATCACAAAAAACATATGACATGTGAGTAGGGGCAGCTCAGAGCACATAAAGCTTTAAATGTAGCGATTGTACAGGTGTTTGCCACATCTTGTCCCGGAGGCACGATGACTGTAGACCAGCAACTACCACCAAGGTGGTTTCCAGAAAAATAGCTGTTCAAGGCGAGTGGGTAGCTAATACGATACACACCTAAATGCTGAGAGCTTAACAATAGGAAGCAGATTTAACCTGAGCACAGCAAACGACCTGTTACAACCCGACACCTCCCCGCACGGGCATTAATAAGAAAGTCTTTCCCGTCATTTGGATAAGGCCAATGCTTTCCACACAGGGTGGGGGCTGAGGCACTCTCCATCAGAGCAAATGAAGTCCCCAGGAGTACCGGGCCTCTATCAACTCCTTGAACCCCCCAATTTTAGAGTTGAACCCACTCCCACACACTCCAAGGCCGCTGCTTCCGGGTGAAGCGATGCAGGCCACGCTCGAGGAGCACGCATGCGCGCTCTAGGTTGCTTGGAGAGTTATAGGGGTATTGGCAGAAGGTGGCTAATTTAGTACTCAATTATTTCATTAACGATGTACAACATGATCAATTTTTAAGAGACCGTCAATCAGGAGAAAGTTAAAGATCGTTTTCGCGAGCAGAGCAAAAAAAAGAAAAAAAACACTAAGGGCGAAACCATCAATTCGGTTCGGCTGGACTTAGCACCCGGTCGACAAGCAGCCATCAATCACAGCGAGACCTGGTCAGAGTAGCAGTTTGAACACTTGAAAAAAAGGCACACACTTCACAATACAGGTTTCACGTGAGCTGTCAGAGCTACTTAAGACATCCGGACAAAGCCAGGCTGACTCCCCAATCCTCTATGGCCGCAGTTCTGACATCAACCCTAGGGAATGCAGGGAATTCTTAAGTCACAAGACTTTCAAAATAAACGATACATTTGCGAGCGAAAAGGCTGCTTTTTGGCAGGGAAGAGGGAGAGTGCGCAGGGTGGTATCCGGAGGGCGTTATACTATATCGCCTATAACCCTCCTCGGGGTGTCTACGTACTAGCATCCCTGACCTACCTCCCAGGTCAGACAACTTAATCCACTTCAAAGCGGTTAATGGTTTTGTGCCGCAGGATACCTAGACGGGCAGATTTCTTTACATCAAGGTGCCTAGTTTATACTGCCCATAAAATAAAGCAAAACATGGATTCTCCCACCTGGCCTGGTCTTACTTTCGCTGGGAAGGGCCCAGGCACACAGCAGCGCCAAATGGAACCCGGGAAGGACATTTCGTCCAGCCGTCCTAGAAAGGAGAAGGACTGGACCATTTGTCTGCTGCGAGCACTGCAGCAGAGAAAGGGGTTGGTTTACGCCTGAGAAAGAACGTGTGGGTGTGGAAACTTCAACAGGAATTTGCCACCTTCAGATTCATTTGGTTGGTTCGAACTAGGAGTGGTACCTCAGGCAAAAGACCACTAAGGAGTGATTTGCTAGGCAGTGCACACCAATATTGGGCGATCCATGAAACAGTAAGGGTGCTGAATTTAGAACTCGGAAATGTATGCTGCGATTCAACAACTAATGCTATAGGGCAGAAGACAGCACCCGACTGATTTCCACATTTTGTGGACCGACTTGTTCAATCAATTTTATGTTTCATGTTGTAGTGTTTGGCTGTCAATTTATTGTTTTACCCTTGTTTGTATTATAGCGCCTTGAAGCTGGTCCCCCCTGGTAAAATGCTAAATATATCTACTACTAGAACTCCCATTAGCCATATCCAGAAGTCAATGGGGATGATCATGATAGCAGTAGGGCAAAACTGCTTTAAATCCACATATTGCAGACCCAGGTTTTAGGGCGACAACCACCCAGAGAGACTAAAAGCACCTTGTCTAATCTACACACACAACAGAGCTGTTTTTACATAGACATAGCAGTATGCAGACACTCTTCCGAAAACTGAGGCAGGTAAGTCCTATGAGTATGTTGCTATGCTGAACATGTTTTTAAGACAGGCGTAATGAGTGAAATAAGGGGTTAAGTTTACCGTTTCAGTAAATACAGCAAGCCCCCCTTCTTAAGTGCAGTTGCCCATCAGACTTTTCGCAGAGGGCCCTACCTGGTTCCTTGGCGAGTTGGAGAACAGAGCCAGCATCAGGCCTGCAGCTTTGGCTGGAAGAATATAGGACGTTCTCAGGACAAATTGCAATCCCTGAGGGACCTACGCTTCATTGTATATTCGGCACAGTTGACATGTTAACGTTACAAATTCCCCATGGAGAGTATTGCAATGAGATCATACCTCCATCGGTTCACTGGTAAATGTTAAATGTTAGCCCAGATTGCTCTCGTCAGCCTAAACTGTCCTCCAATTTCTACATTTTGGGTACTTCTTTAATTGCAATGATGCTGGGAGGCCAATCCCTTTGATTTCAGTGCCGAAAAAGTTAGGAGGTCGTTGTGGTTTATTTAAAATGGTATCTATAGTATGCTTTCTTTTGCCCGTACATGCAATAACAAAGGTTAAGCCCACAGTCAGCCTGAACTGGTGCCAAACAGCACGCCCTTTGGACATTGGTTGCATCTCCTTGTATTAGCTTCAACTGGTGGCAAACTGCACACCCTTTGGGCACTGGGGAGTGTGGAGGAGAGAAAGGCCAGGAGAGTAAAGGCAATGCCACAAAGTTATGGGCGCGAGGAGAATGAGGTCTATGCACCTGCATCGTCATGCCTAATCGCACACGAGGACCGTGGTAGGTGGCACATGAAGGGCTTTCAGGAATTCATGAGAACGGCTGACGTTTCATTAGAACGTGGCTAAGCAGGAGGCATACAGTGGCACACTCGTACACAGAAGGCGGGCTGTTACCAAAGAAGACAAGGTCATTTTTCTTCGCCTTGCAATGTCTACATCTGGTTTGCTCCTAAATGGCACCCGACAATCCTGGCGGTGCCTTACTTCTGTTCAGCTGCTCACCATTTCTTACCCGCCATGAGTCCATTGTCGCCCACCATTGGCTGGTGCCATGCACGTTTTGAGCCCCAATTTAAAGGATCATTTACAAAATGCCAACAGCTTGTTATCTTATTCAGCTTGGCTGCTCCTTCTTAAATCCACACGAGAGAAAAGTAGATTCAACCAGTTACTACCCAGAGAGATTAAGAGCAAGTAAACGAGTGAGGATAAACTGAATAGACTACGAACATGCCAGCTCTTAGGTGACATCGCACACCTGCCTTTTGGTTGTTAATTTGGCAAAATTAGTAATTCAGAGTTTTTAATCTTTCCAAACAAAGCCGCAGCTAGGCTCTGGGCCCCAAAATCTTGCTGCAGTAGCCCTCAGCCATGTCACACCAACCTCTGTCCGAACTTGCGGAGCGACTCATCAGCGGCCATGAGTTTGCAATCCTGGATATTCACAAGCCTTAACATTTGGTCTCTTGGGCAGGTGAATAACACAAAAAACAAGTGACACAACTACTGGCCCAGAGGCTGGCCTCTCTCTTACAGTTATACTATAAATGCAGGGCTCTGGGCCATTGGCTAGTGATATGTATTATTGGCGACTAAGAAAAGGTGTGCCGTGTCTAGGTGCGGAATTGAAGTGGAGAGCACGCTTTTCTATTGCTGGCTATTAAGTGGCAATTTGAAATGTTCCCTCTGGGAATATCACACTTTTATAAAGGTTTCCATGCCAGGCTCAAGCACTGTAAATGTGTCATTACACCAAGTGAATCTATTCAATGTATTTACCTCAGAGATTTCATGGGGTAAAACCATACCGTACTCAGGATTGAGACTGCAGGGTGCACACAAACATCTGATGCGAGTGTTTGGCTCACTGGGCCATCTTGCTGACCTATGCTTCATAAGTCTCTGGAGAAAGAAAGGTGTTCTGGGTGTGTGTTATGGTTGGGGTAGACTGGTACCTGACTTCTGCAATACACGAACAATCCCCAAAACGGTAAAACGGTGGCACTGAGCAGATGCTATCAGTCATCGTAACACACCAAGGGCCTGGTTTATTAAAATGTTTTAACATTGGAAAGTTACACTGAAAACATTTTTGTAAATCTGTAAATTGGGACCTAAAGGTTTACAATATAAGCCTCTGACATGCCCAGTAACAATACGCCTCTCAGCAACTACTCCTTAATGCACAATTAGGTAACACATGAGAGAAACACATAAGATTAGAAACTATTTCTGGCCCCTACCTTTCAGCTGCTCAGCTACAACAATCTGACCAACTCGCTCGACCACCAGGCTATCCTCCATTATGTAGCGGTCATCCAAGTATTTTGCTGTGGCTTCCGAAATATGGACCTTCCCCGCAACCCCAAGCTGTTCCATAAGGTTGGCCAAATTCACATCATTTGACCACACATCAAATTTAAACCTCCTCATTCCCAGAATGCCGCACAGCACGGTGCCAGTATGGACGCCCACCCTCATGTTCACCATCTCTTTCTTTTCCTGGCAGAATTGCTCAATGGCTTCGATCATACCAAGGCCCATTTCGATACAGCAGTAGGCATGATCTGCTCTGGGCTCCGGGCACCCTGCCACGCAGTAGTAGCAGTCGCCCAGCGTGCTGATTTTTTCACATTTGGTGTCCTCACACAGGCGGTCAAAGCGGCCAAACAGGTCATTCAACAAACCCACCAGGGCATGAGCCGACTTATTGGCACTCATTTTTGTGAAGCCAACAATGTCGGCAAACAAAATGCTGACCTGCTCAATCCGTTGCATTTTAAATGGGCGGAAGATGATGGGTGTTTTCTGTATGGAAGATTTCTTCTTCCGGTTCTTTGGACTGGACGTCGAGTGGCGCTTCACCGAGTTCTCGCTTTCATCGTCCCCCTGCTTCATGAGGTCATCGGCAATGATCCGGGGCATGACCGAATGGATCATCCGCTCCTTCAGCGCCTTCTCCACCTCCAGATCCTTCCCGTGCATGATGGACTGTCCCACTTTCAAGAAGGTGCTCCTAGAGCGTACCTCTGACATTATAAATAAGTGGATCCCAATGGCGTGAACGCAGATGTGCAGTAAGGCCTTGCTCAACAGCTCTGAATGTACAACTCTGGTTGCCGTTGGCGTGAAGCAGTCCTCGTCCCGGAACTGATAGCCAAACGTTTCAAAAAGTACAGAGTAGACTAGTCCAAGTAACAGGCTTAAATACAGGGGCATATGCATCACGGAGTACAGCAGAAGGAGAACTTCCACGCAAATGGAAAAACTCCCAACCTGAGAGAGGCAGGTGGCATTGGATGTTGTGGTGTGGTTGAAAAGATCACCGCTCTTGGACCCCTGAGACAAATCTTGTACTTGGGTTGCCAATGTCAGCATGAAAACCAAGAGCGTTGTCAACAGGGACACCCAAGTGTAATGTCGCGCATACATTTTAGTGAAGGTGAACACAAAAATGGCAACGCAGATAAGAAGGAAGCACAGAGCGGGCACCAAGTGAGCAATAGAGTTCGACCTCATGTAGACCACAAAATAAACGCACCAAACAAGGCAGGCGACTATGATGTAAAATACAGCGTAACGAAAACGCCGCTGCGTCTGTGGGAAGCACCTCTCCATGCAGGCCTCCTCCAGGTTGTTGGAATCAAACTTGGGGTTCCACCATTTGGAGCTGGCCCTTTCGAAGAGCTGGGGCAACTTCTTCTTCTTGCGCAGTCCGGCGGTGCCCCCTCTCTTTACCCCGGACTCCCCGGAGCTGCAGCTGGAGGAGATGCTGTACTTGCAGTGCTTGGGGATGGAGGAGGGTGGCGGTTTGCTGTTGATCTTCACTGTCACGCTATGGCTGTCCCCCGCAGCATCACAGCTGACCTCTGTGTTGTGCTGCAGTAGCTGCTGGCTTGCTGGGGACGAGGCCATGTTGACACTGCGTTTCAGGCCTCACTGGTGTGCGCTTCGGGGCCTTCTTTCCAGCCAACTCAGTGCTTTCCCATCCACATCACACTTCCAGCCCGCTTCCTTGAGCGTTCAGTTGCTCCCATGCTCCCCGGAATCCCAGGAAATTCTGTCCTTGCAGGCGTCTTCCTGTCCTTGCAAGAAAGAAGGGGAAACAAACGTTAGGCAGAAAAACGGGAGGCATCATTCTCTGCAGCAAAAATGAGCTCTGCTGCATTTCTATGCTGCGAAACTAAACCATGTGTCAGAGGCCTGCCTCTCCCCTCCCCCGTTCATCTCGCTGGGAATTTTTCTGAACTGCAGAGGGGATGGCTCGGAATAATATTCCCCTCAAATTCCTATATCTCCTCTGCACGGCTTGCCGCCATACTCCACTTGTCTAGATGAGCAACCCTCATCTCTTCTTTCGTGTATGGAACAGGAGGGGCACTCAGACTAATGCACCCGCAGAATGCGGATAGGGATCGGTCAAATGTGCCCCTTTGCCCCCTCCCCCCCAGCACATTTCCTCTGCAGAAACCCTTTGCCACGAGGGCAGCGAGAGGGGGCTGATCCGTTACACACGTGGGGATCCCTAACATATGGCACCTGCCCCTCATGTGTTTAGAGCCCAATAGAAGAAATGCACATATTTGGAGTGGGAGGGGAGGGGAGGGGAGGAAGGTCAAGTGTAATGACATACAGAAGGGGAAAAGGTGCAGGAAAGGACTAAGGAGGGGGCAGAGAGCGACACACACACAAGGACGGACACATGTTTGAGACAACAGAAGGCAAGGCGGGGGGGGCGGGGGGGGGGTGAACAACCGGTAGCAAGGAACTGAAAGGACGTAACCCCCACCCCCCCCCCCCCCTCCTGAGAACAATAGGAAACAAAGTATGACTGGGGCACGGACAGAAAGAGGTCACAGAAGCAGACCCAATAGCCACAAAAGCAGGAGACTGGGGCGAGAAGCTGAGGGGTGCCCAGAAGGGAATACGGAAGCTGAAAAAAGGTGCATGTAAGCAAAAATGGATTGGGGGCCGGAGGGGGGGGGGGGGAGAGGGGGCTAAGAACTCCAGAGCAGAAATGCGAGCACAGAAGCAAAAACGGGCGGGGTGATGGGGGCAGGGACGGAAGGGTGCACCGAAGCAGTAAGGGAATACACAACAAGGTACCACAGAAGAATAAAGGGGGCGCAGTGACGCAGAAAAGCTAAAAGAGGGGATAGCGAACAACAGCACTGTCTCATTCCATCCGTTCAGCTCGTGCTTACATTTTTTTGGGAGGTGGTAGGGGGGATCGGACAGACGGCCGAGGAGGAGAGAACACCGAAGACCCCCTTTTCCGGGGGCGTCTACGTGTGTGTGTCAGTGCTGGAAGGGCGCTTGGCCCCTTTCGCTATGCGGGAGGGTCTGTCCCAATCTACGCCAGCGGACCCCCAACCATCGGGCCTGGGCCGGAGAGGGCTCCACTCCGGGGCTGCTCTACTCCAAGCCGTGCAGCGGCCGCTGCTTGCGAGCCCCCCCGCCCCGGCTCTTTTCCCGGAGCTCCCAGCGTCTAAGCTTGCTTTTTGCCCGTGAATCCCTCCGACAGCGGGCATGCACGCCAGCTCTAGCTGCCTGTCTTTCCCATGGCTGGGCTACCAGTGCCCCCCGGGCGGCCCCGTCTCTCACTCACCATCTTCCGACTGTCACCCGCGACATGTCTGTGCGCAGCTCGCCCCCGCCCTGCTGTGCCCGCCCCTGGCACGCTATGCCCGCCCCCGGCCCGCTGTGCCCGCCCTCACAGCCGGCCCCGCGCGCACCCCTCCTGCCATGGGCCACTCCCCGCGGGCACGCGCTCGCGCTCGTCCTCTACTTCTCCCCCTCCGCTCCAGGTCTGAGCCTGTACCCTCCCTCCCACATATCAAGGGCAGTAGTTGGCCATTTCGTTGTGCTGCTGGATGCAATATCGGCCTGTCCTCCAGTCCGAAGAGCCCGCCCGACCATGCTAGTTAGTGTGTGAGCCACCGTAGTCCCGTTTAATGTGTTAGCGGTCTGTGGTGCCAGTCCTTTTGACCAAGCAATGTTACAGACCCAATGTTCTTCTATATGTTCTGCACGCGATACCATGAAGTGTTTCCCGGGACTACGCAACAACAACTTACACATAAAGTAAATAATTCCAATTCCGGTTATGGGCCACTTTTTATTGGTACCCAGACCTATCCTTTTAGTTTTGTCTGTTAAGCCTAAACTATTGTATTGGAGTACAGGTAGGAGAGAGATGGGTTCTCAGGAAGTACAGACCTCTTGTGGGTGTTGTTTGGGTACTAACCCACCTATTAACTGCCCCTGGCCATGCTAACCCCTGTGGTCATTTGCACCCAATGTCAACACCCACAAAAAAACCCTCCTAGGTTCACTTTGAGCTAGCTTTATCATGGAGTAGGTAGTGCCTGCCAGTGTTATTTCTAACAGTCTTGCGAGAGTTAGGTAAATGCACTACTGGTGTAATAAATATGTCTTAACCAAGGGTGCCCCCAGTCACTCGATTTATAAGCAGTGTGCATTTATTCACAGTAGCGTCCTTTAAAAAATAAGCATTGGCAAAGCCACATGTTTTGGCTTCTATATTGGTATTAGATCAGCATTTGCCAGGCACTGTCATCATATGCATGTTTAAGTTACGTGCGCGGTTTAGCAGCTGTTACCATATCATGGCCGGGTAGCAGTACACAGTAGAAACAACTATTGGCTTGGCTAGCACTTGTATGTGAATACTTGTTATTGCTGCTCTTCGAATAGACCATAAACACAGCCGTCTCCTGCCAATTTAGATAACCCAGTCACTAACAAGCTCTCATGTCCATTCCTATCCCTTATATATGATAGGTTATTTATAAAACGCTTAATACTCAGAGGTTTGTAAGTGCGGACCGAACCTTGTTTCCAAGGCGATCACGTTGCCCCTGCGCTATCCTCCCAAGAATTGTCTATGCTCGACAAGTCAAGGGTTTATTAATTCTGTTCAAAATGTCCTGTGAACACTACTTTAGGGCAGTATTTTTGGAATGTCGCTTTATTTTTTCTCTTAATCGTTCTTTACCACCATTATTCTAATAATGGATTTGTTCAGTTGACTACACAAGTCTTTTGTACAGATAATGTGCAGAAAGAGATTACACTGCCTCCCATGACACCCCAGAATCCCCAGGTCTCCCTGTTCCTTCTGTGTATTTTATTCATTTATATGTACACTACTATACTGCTTTCTTGCTAGGTACATGCTATGCCAATCCCATATCTGCATATGTAGATTAATTTAATTTTGTGCCAAGTGAAGACAGAGGTCAATGTATGGCCCTCACAACCCCCACACGACTCTCACCCCAAAGATAGAGACAAGACAGATGCACCTCACTCTTAGGCTCTAAACCGCCATCCTTGATGTATCGCAGATGTGAGAAACGTTACTCTCTCAGGCAGCCATGCAGGCCATACCTCCTCAATAATCTGGAGAAGATGTAGATGCCATAAATTGAACAAGTCGACTTACTGCAAATCAAGAAATCAATGACGTAATTTATTTATTTATTGTGCATTCGTTAGGCACTTATACAGTAAGTCCATTCTGTTTCAAAGTGTCCACAAAGCAACAGGGAGGGAACATGGGATTGAAAAACAATGAATATTTTGGAAGATAAAGACAAACCTACTATACCTTGTGAGTATTCAGAACGTGCAAGTGCAACGAGAAGAGTGGAAGTGGGGCTGGGGGTAAGTATTGGAATGTCCATGTTCGTGGGTGAGCAGCAGATGAAGTGCATAGTATGGTAAGTGCTATGCAACCTGGTGCCACATTGGGTAGAATGTGCAAGCCTACAGGATTGAGGCCAGTGGGTGCCAAGACAAGTGCTAAAAGGTAGGCAGAGGCTGCAGCCATGGGGTATGGGAGGCCAGGTCCCCGAGGATACAGAAGGGCCCTGGCCACCAATCACACCAACAGTGAGATTAGCAGAGGAGGGGCGAAGGGAAGGAGGAGGTGAAGAGGAAAGTCTTGAGGAGCTTCTGAAATTTGAGGAAGTCCTGCTCAAGATGAAAAGGGAGGGGGATGCTGTTCCATAAGAGGGAGCCAGCTGAAGAAAGTGATCAGTCTCCGGCCCTCTGTTTAGCGTAACGTTTTACACACAGAGAGTTGGTGCCAAAGCACTGCAGAGGTCTAGAGGGAGAGTATTTAGTAAGAGAAAGTTGCAGATAGCGTGGTCCCAGAACCCAGACAACCTTGTGGATGATGCAGAGGGATCTGAATTTAATCTGTGCCTCAACCCGGAGCCCGTGAAGAGTTTTTAGGTCAGGAGAGATGTGACCCCTGGGCTTAAGGCCAAGGATACGTCTTGCTATCCTATTTGGATTAGCTGGAGGGGTCGTAAAGTGGAAGAATGAAGATTCAGGAGAAGGCTATTGCAGTAGTGAAACCTATAGAGAACCAGGGCACAGGTAACATTGAGCCTCTGGTGGAAGATGGGAAAAGGGAGAATTCCTTTCAGAAGAAAGAGTTGAAAGTGAGACTTCTTGACAATGTTCTGAGTGTGAGGGAGGAAGGAGAGAGAGAGGAGTCGAAGTTGACTCCAAGGAGCAGGGGAGAGCCCATAGAAGATGGCCAGATTGAGGGGAAAACGAGGGAGCAGGGGTTCCAATGGGAATGATCTCAGTCTTGCTGGCATTGAGGCAGAGATAGGTGGAAATATACCAGTATTGGATGGCTGATAGGCAGTCAGTGATGATAGAAAATGCAAAAGGGTCAGCAGGAAGTTTGTAAAAGGGTTGTGTATCATCTGGGTAGCACTGGAAGTTGGTGGAGAAGGAGGAAATGAGGAGTGCTGGTTGAGCAAGGTAAGTTCTGAAGAGCCAGGAGGAGGCGGTTGATCCCTGGGGGACACCACAGGTGGAAAAGGAAGCAGGTGAGGAGAAGATGCCCAAAATGACTTGGGACAAATGGTCAGTTAGGAAGGAGGTAAGCCAGTCCAGTGCCCACTCCGAAATATCAAGGGTATCATGGAGTCCTTTTATGAGGATGGAATAGTTAACCATATCAAAGGCAGAAGAGAGATTGAGCGATCAATTTTCTTGTGCCATTATCTATTCACTACGTATAGCCAGCCTTATGATTACTTCGTCTACTTGCTTCTGTACAATTGCAAAATGGTTGCCATTTTCTTCTGTGGTTTTCACACGTGTGATCTTCACTCCGCACATGAACATTTACTTGGTTCTTACTTCGTCATCAGATTCTATATGGTCTATTCATCTTTTCTCCTGTCATCTCTTCTGAGGTGTGTCACTTTCTTCATGTGACGTCAGCAGTCTCTTCTTTCATCCGTCTTCACATGCTCTTTTGGGATCTTTCCGAAGAGCCTGTCAGTTCTTCGAGGATACAAAACAAATGGTTTTCTCAATGGACACCTTGCTGCAAAGGCTGCTCATGTTATAGGCATCATTACAGCTGTCTTGCTTGTCACTATTTCCGGTTCCCAACATATTGGGAATTTCGGGGTGGTACTTCCGGTAGAGGATTTTAGCTACTCATCTACACTCCATGCTCTGGATGATTCATCAAACACTCTCTCACCAGTCTCTGCATCTAGACATCCTCTCTTGAAGAAGTGTTTCTTAGGAGTCCATATCTTCATCACCCCTTTCAAAGATCCTGCTGTTTTGACATGGTCATCAACCCTCCAGATCATAAGCCTGCATTGTCCAATTGGGCCGCAGTAGATCCATCTTCCCACATACTTCTTGTGGTCTTTCGGATACAGGAACTTTGTTCCTTCAGGTGCCTGGATGTTGACCTTTATACAGTCTCTGATTTCCTCATAAGTCAGCTCTTTGGGTTCAAATCCAGATTGAACATCGATTAGGATCTTCATTCCTACCGCCTTCTTTGCTGTCTTCTTGCATTGTGTGATTATTATTTTGATCACACAAAATCCAAACATTAACATCAATAAAAATACTCCTAAGAACTTAAAGAAATTCACCATCCACTGTGGTACCCATGAGAAGATTATTGTAAACCAACTGTCATATGCATTATCTTCTACTTCTTCTTCCATCATTTTAGCACAAACACCTCCACCCATAGCTGTAATCATGTCCAAGACATATCTGTTCTGGAGAGTCATCAGTCTTATGGCTCTCAGCTCTTCTTTGATAGCATTGAATCCCTTTATGGTATTGATCGTTTGCAGCAGCTCCCATCTGGTTATCTGTAACCATTTGGCATTCGCCGTCGTCTGGATCCTTGGCATAAAGATAGTTGTAAATACTGATGCAGTCTTGCTGAACAAGCTGTGTTCATATGGAATAGCATTGAAAGCTTCTATTGATTTAGCTGAGAAGTTCTCCCTCTTCGTTCGATTGAGAAATCCATGTGACCTCTTCTTCCTCAGGTGTGCATCACACTTTTGGAAATCCTCCAATGTTCAAGTCACTTCTTGGGATCACTAATGTTGGAGCATGAATAATCACCATGGAACACAGTCCTCCCCAATCTCTGGGTAGCTTCACATAAGCTCTGTATCCACATGCCCAGTAATGGTCCATTATCACTACTGTCCCATTCTTCATTCCTGGTACATCAAAGATTTGACCACCATTTTCTTGTGCCATTGTTTCTGAAGCATAGTTCTGCACTGGCTAGAGGCACTATCTGCACTGAGCCTCCTTTATCTTCAACCCAGGCCAGTAGTTTGGCAAGCTTTGGCCAAATAGGTTTACATCCTGTCTCCACACGTTCTATAACTGGTTTGCGATGTCCTGTTATTGCCACTGCTCTGCAAATGACTATGCCTTCTTCCCATCCATCTGTTGAAATTACTGTTCTCCAGATCTGCATTTGGCCTCTCTCCTTGCATCTTCGTACCTCTTCTTCAGTTTTCCCTTGGCAATTGAGCTTTTTGTTCATCTCCCATCTGATTCCTGCTCCCTTCATTCCAGGCTGTTTGTATCTTATCACATGATCCTTTGTGCGTGATCTTGCTCTTGTTTCAAATCTTGAACATAATCATCTTCTTCTGGTGCTTTCCATTCTGTAACCCATACCAAGGATGCTGTTTGACCCTAGAATTGACATCTCATTTGGCAACGTGCAAGGTGCTTTAGACAATGTGCGGTTTGGACGTATATTTCCATAGCTACACATATTTTAGAATTCCCCAATACATATGATAGGAGAGCACAGACATAGCAGCTCTCCTCAGAGGTCCTCTTTCCTACTTCTTTCGTGTGCTGATACCACATGTTGTTCCCCAAATTTGCTGTACTGTCTAGATCATTATTTAATTCATAATCATCTTCTCTTATACCTTTCTTAGGTCTCTTTCTTGCAAGGTGAGCTCTTATAAGCAACTCATTCAATACACCATTATACATCCTTGCTATAGGTGGAACCATAGGGACACTTGTCAGTGAAATAGGTGACTTTGCATGTGTCATTGGTGTAGGGATAATCTCATATGGTCTTGGCCTTTGTGTAACTGATATGGCTGTAGGGTCACTGGTGTTGGAAGGATTAAGAGGATTGCTGCATGCTTTGGACCAGCAAGATAAGCAGTCTGCATTAGTAGAAACAGAAAAACAATAATAGATGCTGTGCATACATATATCAGGCACCAATATATTAGTCCCCACCAACGGTGATTCCTTACACGTCTGTGAGCTCGCTCGTTTCCCAACACTGCATCATTTTCAGGATCCCACATTATGCCTGTGAACTACTTTTTAAGGAAGGAAAAACCTTTTTAATCAGGCAAATTCGTCAAGTGCTCCGGTAGTTGCAAAATCTGTTCCATTATCTCCACAAGTGATCAACTGATTGCAGGACAATTAATAGGATCTCGCAGAAACACATAAATGTTGGTGTTGTGCCAAACAAGATAAGGATGAACTTGAGTCAAGTGATAAAAGACCATAATAAGTAGTCTGTGGGCATCATCATCAGACAGGACCATTGGTGTGTCCAAAGAGAAATTCAGTAACAAAGGAATCGGGGAATTGTTCCCTCTTCCAGTCGCTGAACAGGAAATCCAGATTTGGCATATTCTGCAATATCCCAACACGTTCCTTTTAGTTCATTTCAGAGGTTCCTGTGGCTCAAGCAACACGTTTGCATGCCTGCTATAATATCTATAAGGGGTCTCCACGTTAAGCCACAGTCCAAATGTACACTTGCATTTATTTACTCAGCACTTTCTGCGCTCTTCTTCCTCGTCATCGATTGAGTCTGCACATGCTGAACTACTTCATGTTGACTTGCTTCCGAAACAATGGGTGGGGTGGATCGGTCTCTCTCGTCAGCATACAGTTTAACGTCACCCAGGAGAATCCAGGCAGGTCTTTCTTGGACCTTTACTGCTGTGGGGGTAATGTAATGTTCTCAATGATGTAGGAACCAATAAAATGAGGCTCATGCCACTTCCTAGTGAAGTTGCGAATTAGGATTGGGTCTCCCACAAATAGTTTTGGCACAGGTAATAATTTCTGTAATCCGGTTGCTGAATGGTCTTCATCTTTGTTCTGAGAGTGACACCGCTTGCTTCTGTGTTGATCTGAAATGACAGAGATGCTACCAGTCATACATATCAAATAATCACGTATCTCATTTCCTAACATTTCTGCAGTCTTCTGGCCATTGCTTCTATTCCTCAATGGAGAAGTCAGTGGTGTTCTCATTCGCCTCCCCATTACTAGTTCATGGGGTGTGAGGTGGTGGTCCGACCTGGGCTGATTCCTTAAAGCATATGATGCCAAGGGTAGAACAATAGAGCCATCCCTTTTCAATGAACATTTTAATTTAGCAATTGTCTCTTTGAGAAGACTGTTGAGTCTCTCACATATCCCGATCACTTGAGGGTGATAAACAGAAGAAAACGCGTATTATGTTTAGTAACAAGCTAATCTGTTCAAATAATTCATTAACAAAATGTGGACCATTGTCGGATCTCAGCACCTCACATACTCCCTATCTAGGAAATACTTCTTGTACTAAAAACATTACTGCGCAAGTGGCATCCGGGGGTGTACATGGACCGGCTTCAATCCATCTTGAAAAGGAACACACATCACTATCATATATCTGTATCCACTACATACCTGCAGCTATTCAACATAATCAATATGTAAATGCTGGAAAGGACCATTAGGTTTAGGGATCACTCCCCCGATTGTTCGCAATGTGTGCCCAGCAGTAAACATTTGACATCCGAGGCAATTTACTACATAAAATGCAACGTGTTTTAACAGGTTTGGTACAAACCAATCCTCTGCAATAGCTGCTGCAAGGCTTTCCCTAGTTACATATGCGGGGTAGTACAGCTGTTCACGCGCTACCCTTAATAATGCGACTGGCATTACTGGCTTCCCAGTGCTATCTTGCCACCATAATGCTTCAGAGGGGGATAAGGAACATCCCCTCCTTTCCCATAACTCCTTCTCATCTTGTGGAGGATTGCCTTGAATTTCCATCGACTGCATTATCAGCATATGATTAAAACCTTCCTGCATTATTACAGCCATCATTTCTCCCTTTCTTATGGAGGAGTATCAAAACTTGAAATGCCTGAAGAAGTTGCAACCCTCTTGGCTTCTTCGTCCGCGGCTTCATTTCCGCATGAAATAAAATCAGCTCTTTTACTGTGAGGTGTGCATTTGACTATTGCAATGGCTGCTGGGAGCTGTAGATCCTTATAATCTTGTCCAATAATGCTGTGTGCTGCATGTACAGTTGACGTCACATAGGTGGAGTGTCACGCTCACCTGAATCTCCGCACGAGCGATGGAGCCACCGGTCCCAGATCTGCTTCCTGCACCACCACCCGTGAGGAAAACGAGGAAGATACCTATCAAGAGAGTAAAGACTTAGTAAGTGATACCAGAAACCTCCCACCTCTCCCCTGTAACCCTTTCTTCTATCCCCAGGATATTGGCTGTGACTCGCCTTTTGGAATAAGATGGTGGGCTCTCCTTCCTGCTCTGCAGGGGCGCTATGCTACGAACCCTGTGGCTAGTTACTTCACTCAGCGAAGGGCCTGGTTTGCAGTTCCCGCTGTGCTGCTGTCAGATGTGTGGCGAGAAGATTGCTGCAGGAGATTGCAGCCAAAGTGGAGAATTGTCCGTAGTCTCCTAATTACCGCCTTCAGGAGTGTGTCTCCGGAGACCATTTACCGCACTGGTTGAGGACTGTTGACTCACTGGACTCTGTGTCCGGTATGCCAGGTAAATTCAGTAAATTCGATTCCCAGTTACCTCACCGGGTTTAGCATGGATAGTTCGGGTGTGGTTGGCAAGAGATAACGGGTTGGGGCAAGAGATGCACTACCAACTTCCAACCTTGTTCTTTTTCTCCTCTCTGCAGGTAATCTGAGTCCTTGTGGAGCTGGATCACTGCGGGTGTCGAAGAAGAGGCGGGGCGGAGAAGACTCGAGGGCCTGCATGTTCAGATGGAGACAGCTGGAGTCCCCGTAGATGTAATTCCACAGGCAGCCATCGGAGAAGTGAGTATGGAGGTGCGGGTACTTCTTCCTTCTTGTTTAGAAGCCAGAACCCACGGTGAGAGCGAGCGCTTCGTTGGGCCGTGGAAAATTCTCGCAGATGATACAGGAGTTCAGGACATGGAAGTGTGTGCCAAAGGCATACAGACTGCACAGGAAGCATGGATTGCTCTCTGGGCGTGGCTTATATAGGCAGGCAAGTCCAGAGACTAGAGCATGCAAATCAGTTCTGATTGGGTTATTCAGAACCATGTTGAAGGGAAACAGGAAGTGCTATTCTATTTACTGGTATCGAGGTGTATATGCGGTGAGAGGATGAGGAATTATGTCTGGCTTGCCAGTCCCTTGTTCATCTTATCCCTGACTGCCCATCTTCCCTGTTCCCATGAATCAAGAAGGAAAAAGGCCTAGATGTGGCACTCTGACCAGTACCCATGACATGGAGTCACTGTACACAGTCACTTCTTCTGCTTCGTATTTCTCAAGCGCGATAATAAGTGCAACCAATTCTGCTGCTTGTGCCTAAAAGTGAGATGGCAGCCTTATGCTTTCCACAATTTCAAATTCCCCATTCTCTCTATGCCTGATCACAGCTGACACAGTCAATCGTTCTCCATTTATTTGATCGATTTTTGATGACCTATCAATAAAGAGAATCTCCCATTCTGATAGCGCATTTTTTTACACATGGTATGTCGTCATGTGACTCCTCATAGATGACGCAGTCATGTAACTGCTCACCCTCTGCCACGGGTTCAGCTACAAATGTGGCAGGGTTCACTATTCTACACATGACTATCTTAATCGCAGGATTCGATATGACTACTTCATACGCAGATGCTCTCTGAGATGTCAACGTACCCTTAGGTTTTTCCAAAATGGCAAACAAAGCATGCTCAACAAACAACATCATGGAACACCCAATCACTATGGCCATAGACCTTTCAATGGCGAACTCGGCTTCAGCCAACAATTGTTCGCAAGGAAAGTGTCCTCTCATAACTGGACCTAGAATCCCATTATAATATGCCAGAGGTTTATACCACAGTGTGGTCCTCTGTGTAAGCACTGCTGTCATAACTGTCCCATTTGTGTGCAAAAACAGGCAGAACTCCTCAGAATGATTGGTTATTCCTGAAACTGGAGCTGTACAAATTGCTTTCTTCAATTCTTCAAACCCTTCCTCCATTTCCTCAGTCCATTCTATTTTCTCATTATTGACTTGTGCCTTTTTTAATGCCTGCAAAGTGGTCTTGTGTATGAACTATAATCAAAATACTCATGCTCTAACATAAATGCATAGTCCCAGAAATGGCTGCATTTGCTTTACCGTATGCAGTTGTGCTGTTTTCAAAATTGCCTGAGCCCTTTCAGGTGTGACCTTTTTTCCTTCATTAGAAATTAACTGGCATATATACAGCACCTCTTCTTGGCAATAAGGTAACTTTTCTTTGTCCACTTTATATCCCTTGTCTGCTAGTATAATTATTAACTGAACTGAATCTTGCCTGCATTTGTCTTCTGTTGTGCTTCAAACCAAAATGTCATCTATGTACTGCAACACGCTTTTCAAATCAATATTGCCTAGGTCCATCTGAAAGACCCTATTAAAGATCGATGGAGACTCGCAGTACCCTTGAAGTAAGCGAGTGCTTTTCAGATGTGTCTGACAGAGCTTAAATTACATCAGATCTTGAAAGTCTTTATGCAACGGAATTGAGAAAAACACATTTTTCAAATCAAGCACCATGAAATATCGTGCCTCAACAGGGATACTACATAGTATTGTCGCAGGATTCGGAACTAAAGGAAATTCTGCCTCTACAATCTGGTTAATTGGCCTCATGTCCTGAATTAAATGCCATGCCCCCCCTTTGATTTTTTCACAGGATACACTGCGGTAATGCACAGAGACTCCGACGTCACTAAAATACTCTGCTCCATTAGTGCGGAAATAGTTTTGAAAATTCCTTCATCCGCCTCTCGAGACATGGATACTGTCTTGCTCGAGGTAAAATTGCTCTTGGCTTCAGCTTAATCTTAACTTTTCCTACCCACTTCAATAGACCTTTGTCATAAGGGCCTGTAGTACATAACGAGGCTGGCACTTTTTCTAAGTCCTCGTCAAAATATTCTGGACACTGTCGCACTATCATCATTCGCTGAGGGACCTCTCTTTTCTCTATTTTAATCCAATAGGTAATATTCATTTCAAATACCACTTCATCATCTGCTGGATCCTCTTTAAATAAATCCTCATCTGTGACATCAGTCAATCTGTACCCTTCCCCAATAGCAATCACTGTTCTCCAGGGCCTGCCCTTGTCCCATCCTTCAGGCATGGCCACTTCCCCTCATACTATAGCTGCAACTACTTCTAGAGGAACCATTCATCCCCCCTCTTCGTCCATAGGTATTTGTGGCTTGAATAGAAACTAATCAGGTATTCTCATAGTCTTTCCCACTAAACAAGGCAACCATGTTAACAAAATGCATACCCCATATTGGAAGACTTCAGGTTCTATTGGCATTCCTCGCAGAGCTATATGCCCTTTAAATGCCATAATACATTCACCCACGTTTAAAAAGTGTTTTCCTGGAGTAGAACACACTATGCCATCATCAGTGAAAAAATTGTCATGTTAAGCTTCGCCATTAAATCTCGTCCTAAAAATATTAACTGGTGTCTGCAGTGAATACAATAATGGAACAGACATGTCACATTCTTCTATTGAGAGTGGTAATTCATCAGTAAAAGGAACTCTGCTAATAGCTACAGAGAAGCCTTGAGCATTTATGGCATTTCTCGATTACAGAAACTTTCCCTCCCGTATACTTGAGCAAGTTGCACCCGTGTCTACTAAAAAAGTAAAAGATTTGCCTCCTATCGACACATCAACCCTTGGTTCCTCTTGAGAGTCTGGTGTTATCGATAGTACTGAACACATCAAGTCACCCTGTGAGCTGAAAGGACTCCTCCCACGATAGAAACAACCCCTATTGTAGGAGTTAATAACTGTGCTGTGTTTGTATTCTGTTGTATCTGCATGGGTGTGTGCTGTGACTGTCCTTGCAGTGGATTCAATGGTGCTTGTTGTGGCTGTTGTGCTTGCTGTATCTGCAGCTTTTGCATTTGCGGCACTTGTGCTTGATACACCGTCTGATCTTGGGCAAACCCATTCCTCGTCTGTGGGCTATAGGCAAGAGGATAAGCTGTCCCCCTCTTGAAAATTGGCCATTTTGTGCATACCCTTGGTTTCCACACATGCGCGCAACATGCCTTGCCATACCACACGTCCAACATACAGGAGGTGGTCTTCTAACTTGCCCTCCTTGCATATTCTGCATATTAGCCATCATGCCAGTGCTTCTGAGTCCCCAATCCCATAGAGTCCTGAGATCCAATGTTAAGGAGTTTTAACGTCGAGGATGAGAGAGAAGGGGACAGTGACAGTAGTATCAGGACCATGGTGTCAGATGAGGATATGCAGGGGAGTGAGGACAATCAAGAGGGAAGACCCTCTCGCTGCTCCAGTGAAGCAAGCCCTGATAGAGACACAGTATGGGGAGGCCTAGAAGACATGGAAAGAGGATAGGAGGAAATTGAAGGGCAACTGCTGCTTACTACGGGTGGATCGCGCAGTACGGATGATCTCACTCTGTATGCACAGAGGCTCATGGCCCTGCCAGGATGGAAACAGACAGAGATGGCAAAGGCGTTCATCACCACTAAAGACATGGGAAGACAGAGCAGAGGGACAAGACTGACACAGTTGCCAATACTGGAGAAAGGTGGCGGGCAGCCTTAGTATATTCTGTGGCAGCAAATGGGCAAGGACAATTTAAGGTGCAAGCTACTTTCGCTAACTACTGGTGCTGAGAAATGGATTTATGAGCTTGAAAGACTGACAGCAGGGGCAACATTAGTGGTGGGTCAGTCTTGGGGCAGTAGCAAACGATGTATGGAAAAGTGCAGGGTATCCCGGAGCGACTGCATAGAACACGGCACACAATGGTGCACCTTTCAATAACTGCCGAGCGACCTTATGGTAAGCTCTAAGGGTGCAATACCCAGACACCTTGGATATAAGCGTGATTATGGCATGCAAAATGCGTAAGGATGAAGACCCACTTCAGTATATTCAAGAAAGTCAAGTGTGATAGCGTCTCGAAACGAGGGAGCTATGGGACAAAACACTGACGTTATTTTACTACATATTATGTCAAGGATTGCCAGAGCAGGTGCAAAAACAGCTTAAGAAGCAAGTGGAGATAGAGGCTAAATAATAGTCAGAAATTCAGCTAACCATAGTGCACTAATGTAGGCTAATGCAAGGGAACACGAAAAAGAAGTGTGAGGAGAGAAAACAGGAAGAAGCAAAGTTAGTACAGAAGAAATAATCAAAGTACACAATGGAAGGGGCAATGCTAATGAGTGGGGATGGAGTAGTTACTCAGCATATGCAGAACAGACCACAAATAGCAGGCGGAGGCTTTGCAGTGCGAGGGAATATGAATCAGTGGCCACAGGGAAGAGGGTTTGGGTATCAAATGCAACAGGGTACAGAGGGGTTTCATGGGGGACAGAAAAGACCAATGGGAGACCTGTACAATGTTGGGTCTGTGGACAAATGGGCCACATATCTCGATTGTGTTGAAACAGGGTTGGGGTGCACCAGAATGGGCGAGTGAAGCACCAAGCCACATATCAGAGCAGACTGTCTTTTATGCTCAGGATCACATGCAAGTGCAGACATACGCTCCACGACAGACGCACACACAGGAAATGCATCACAGATGCAGGAACATATGCAGCATCACAACCAGCACAGCAGGCACCAGCACAGCAGAACGCCATAACCACAACACATGCAGCCTCCATGAGGCTGACTCCTTTGCGAAAGCTGGGGGGAGCGACTGTTGTAGGGAGTAATTCATTCACAGGGACAGGAATGTCATTATACACCCAGTAGAAGAGTCCACTGACAGACCTGATGTGTTCAATCGTATCTGTTACAGCCAATCCGACTGATGGACCACGTATGGGGTAACAATAGGTCACAAGAATTTTCCTTTCTCGTGGATACAGGGGGGACTCGGTCCTGTATTGGGGAAGGGAGATACCCAATGTCAGGCATTGCCATGAATGCACAGGGATTCTTTGGGGCTACGGACTTGGTTCCTTTTACCAACAAACTTCAGCTTTCTGAAGGAGAACATGATCTGACCATGACACTGTTATATGCCCAACAGACACCAGTAAACATAATGGTTAAGGACATGATGAGCCGACTTAACATGACCATTCCATTCTCAGACCAAGGGATAGTGTGCTCGACACCAGGAATTCATTACATGAACGTGAGGGAGCACATCCAGGCATATTGCAAACAGAAGGTACAGAGGGGGGTGCCAACCTGTGTGAGTTGATTCAATATGGAGTGGAAGTATCAATAGCGTGGCTCACAGGGATACAGGGCAGGCTGTTACACATCTCCAACAAGTTCTTATTCAGACCAGAGATTCCGCTAGATGAACAGGATGGAAAGGTGATCCCAAAAGAACTTGAGGCAGTTATAGTGAGAGACGAGAGAATAGAATTGCATGGGACTGATGACACAGGACGATCATGGCGAACAGTGATTGCCGTGGGGGAGGGCTACAGGTTGACTGATGTGACAGATGAGGAACTATTTCAAGACGATTGATCAGATCACGAGGTGGTGTTTGACGTAAGCATTACATACTGGGTGAGAATACATTACAGGGAAGTGCCCCAGAGAATGGCCGTGTTGCGAAAAGCACCACCACCATTTCTCAAGGAAGACTTGGGGTGAGCACCCAACGTCTTACGGACCAGTGGTCCCTATGACATCAGTCTGCTAAAAGGGATAGGGGCACTCAAGATAAAACTTAAACCAGGGGCTATTTTACCAAGGGCGAGACAGTATCCCCTATCAAAAGAAGCAGACAATGGTATTTATGAGATGATCGCTGTGCAGTGTAACAACGCGTGTACCCTGTGAAAAAGGCAACCAGGTGGTCATGGCGGTTTATTCAGGATTTGCGTCCCTTGAACCACATTGTTGAAGCAGAATTCACATAAGTTCCTAATCCAGCGACAATTCTGTGTAGCATCCTGATGGAAGCTACTCACTTCATGGTAATAGACTTCAAGAATGCCTTCTTCTATCTACCGCTCCATGAAGGGTCACAGGATTTGACCTCGTTTCTATATAGAAACCGGAAGTGGAAACACACAAGATTATCACAAGGCTACTGTGAGTCACCTTTTATCTTCAATAGGGTCCTCCAGATGGATATTGGCAACATACAGGGAGCACTGTCATACAGTATGTGGACTACATTTTGATTTGTAGCAAGCCAAAGGAACAGTGTTGAAATGACTCAGTATACTTGTTGACATTTTTGGCTGGTAAGTGTTACAGGTGGTCAAAGCAAGATTACAATATTGCCAGAAGGAAGGGCTATATATCGGGCAACTGATATTGCAGGAACGGCAAAAATGGACTCCAGAAAGGGCTGAGGTGATCTGCAGAATGCTGATTCCAAAGACTGTGAGAAGTGCAGCAGTTCTTGGGCCTCTGCAATTATTGCAGAGCCTGTGACTATAGTACATATATGAGAGCCTTGTTAAGCAGACTCAGGGAAGCACAGAGAGGGGACGGCAAGCTGCCATGAACACATGAAATGACTGAAGCATTTAGGAGCTGAAAAAAGCAATATGCACAGCTCCAGTGTTAGGGATCCGAGACTACCATGACAAATTCTATTTGTACACTCCAATGGAGTAGTGATGACTGCAGGAACCAGGAAATCAGAGATTGTATTCCAATCTGGCCTACGCGATGTCTACAGTGGCAGAGGAGGTGCTTCCAACGGACTGGTAGCACACCTGTCTAACACACGCCCCTAATGGGCAGGCTTATAGATGTGCTACAACTCCCAGCAGCAATAGCAGTCGAGAAGTGCCAGGTCCACACAAGAGGGGAGGACCTACTCTAACCGGGCAATGAAGATGCAGATGTGGAAGCGAAGCACACAGCATATTTCTCTGAAATTCCAGACTTTGATACCTCATCAAACACATGTATCCGTGTGCACAATATGATTTTAAAGGAAGGTTAAAATTGATTACCAGCCACACAGATAATGGAATTTCAGGGAAGGGCACAGATAGAGGAGAAATAATTATGGGTGAGTAGAGGATGCTCAATATCACCCACAGATGATTGGTGGCAACAGTAGAGCACAGGCAAGCTAGTAATTCCAACAGCACTATTGCAGATTGCTCTCACGCAATTGCACTATCCTACTCATCCGGATAAGGATGTACTTGCCCCACACACTGGGGAAAAGCGGTTCTGCCCAAATATGGCAGAGCATATAGCCACATTCATGGAAAACTATCACCTGTAAGAAGTTTACAGCTGGGCATAATTTACGTGCAGTGAGAGGAACCATACCCGCCCATCAGGCCTTTCCAACACCTCCACATAGACTACATAAACATGACCCGGGTGTGCTAGGGCTACCGCTGCATGATAGTGGTTGTGTGCCCATTTTCCTGATGGATTGAAGCCAGTCGCTGCTCACACCCTAATGCCCTCAGAGCCGCAAAATCCCTCATTAGAGAGGTGTTCCCACGACGGGGGCTATGTGAGGTTCTACAGTCTGACAACGTACCTCATTTTATGAATGCGACTTTTGAGTACATCACAAATCTATTGGAAATACAGCACAAATTCTCCTGGTGTTACGCTCACCTTGTCTCTGCGGAGGCATTGGGGCACAGTTGCAGCCCTCCCAGGAGTTAGATCACCCCTGTCAGGTCTCTCCTCCTGCAGATAAGCTGAGGATGGCGACAATTGGTGGCACTGCTCCTGCGTGGATATGAGAAAACGTGAGTGTGTTGGTCAGTGACTGTTGTACCTCTCAAACCCTTCAATCCAAGGTGCGATTTCTGTGGGCATGTACCGGCCCATAAGGTTCACCTGTTAATTATTGATAATGAGCTCTCCATCCTGCTACTTCGGGCAGGGGCACTTGTTGATGGGATCTAGTTCCTTCACTGATCCCTGGTGAGTAAAAGTCCAGTCCAGCTATGACTATGCTTTCCTCTGATTGATGGTAAGTGTCTCTTAATGTCTCTTATCTTTTCCCCTTTCTGTTTTCTGTCTTGGTATTTTTTTCTTCTAAATAGTGTCATTAATCCCTGAATAACGTTTTCTCTTCTGTTTTCTTCCCAGTAGATGTAAATGCGGCCCAAAGGCAGCTGTGGGGACACGAAACGCGGCCTGGAGGAAGATGGAGGAAATCAAAATGTCCGACAACAGGTGAGTGATGGTTTAAGGAAAAGCGGTGGTAAAGCGACCTTAAACTTAATGTCTGTTAAGTGTCTAACCTTGCCTTTTGTTTTTACTTGCAGTTGCTGCGGTCGCGGGTGGAGCGCATCGTGCTGCGGTGTCAAGATGAAGATTTCAGCGTCCCGGAAGATTTGAAGATGAGCTACGATACCGAGGTGATGATTTCAGAATTCCGGAAGATTTGAAGGTGTTGCTGCAGTGCCAAGATGAAGATGTCAGCGTTCCGGAAGATTTGAAGACGCGCACAGGTGAGAGTGGGTTCATCAGATGGAAAGTTTGGAGACAGGAATCAGGATTTCCAAAGGTAAGTTTAACCCCAGGCGGCGCTGAGCGTTACGCTGCATGGAAGTGCAGAATAACGCAAAGCGTCTGCCTCGGGGATTGGAGCAGCTTATATAGCTGAGATCGTGGGCATGCCCACTAGGCCTGGCTTGCCTACCACACTCTGCCACTCTCAGAGAGTCAGCACGTGCAAGGCAACCCAATAGCAGCAGCCCCACCCAAGAGTACACGTGGGGCTGCTGTAGTAAAGGAAATTCCCATGTCAAATACACTTAGCACCCAAAATGAGGTGCCATGTTCATAAATAAAAGTATTCTTGACCCAAATAAATGTTTCTGCTTATTGTTTTTCATGAGTCTGTGGCCAAAGGCGCCAGGACTGTGTCCATCCGGGCACCCTGTGTAAGTGGCACTGTAATGTTTGTGTCCTTGGCCCGATGGCCATGACACCTGGGCCTATCACCTGAAAGCAAACAGGATCTGTGAGTGCCTCAATGGACTGCTCAAAGAAAAGATTGCAAAAATAAAAGCCACCCTAAAATAGGTATGGCTCCATTGTTTGCCCCTAGCTCTCTTCACACATCACAATCAATCATCACAGAAAAAGTGCTGCTACCAGGGGGTGATAACACCAAGGCTTATTATTTGGAGCCTAATATGGTCACCCATTGTTGATCAAAAAGTAATAATGATTGAATTGTAGATATTGAATGCCTGAAGGAAATACGGAGAAGGCCAAACAGGTAAAGTCAATTGTAGTTTATCTTATTGACTAGATGCTAAACATATTGTAGCAAATTAAGGAAAACATTCTCAAACAATATTAACTTCGTGAGAAAGCTGGTATTAAGCAAAACAATCTTAAATGAAATTGGCTTAGTAAGAAAGCTGGTACATGAAAGAGTAATGTATGTGAGCAATGACAGTGATCAAGTAAAAAGCAAAGAACTAAATACACTTTTTTAAAACTTAAAATAAGTGCAAAATATATCCAAAGTAATATATCTTCTGAGATGGAGTCAATAAAGGAATACAAGAAAAGAAGAAAAATAGCATCAAAGGAAACATTTTCATTGTGTAACCAGTAGTACTATATCTAACAGCTTTTTTATATTGCCATCTCTCTGAAGTTGAAAAGCCTAAAGAGAGAAAATCGATGCTGCCTGAACAATCTACAAGCTGATTCAACTTGTGCCTTGCACATGAATCGAGGGTTATATGTGCCAAATCAAGGAGAGGTTCATGACTCAGAGAATAGAGACTGCCTGGAAGTTCGTCAAGCAGAGGAAGTTTGTTGCCTCACTCATATATCAGAGGCACTGTGTGCCGATGTGGCAGGGAGCCAAATAGTCAGTTGCATGGTCCTGTATTCAGGCGCCCACTGGGGCAAACAGAGCTGGAATACGCCCTGTCACTATTGCATTTTGGCGGCATATCAGTGAAAATAAGAGATGACCGCCTTCTTCAGGGCTAGGATGGCAGACCCACGGGAGATGGAAATCCCCTTTTCCTTTTCACACAGTGGTGCCAGAGTCACTGTAGTCGCTGAAAATGCCCTCCTATGACGTGTGCATCATGGAGAACGTCCCAAAGCCCAACCGGGCACCCAGTGAAACATTACCGAGGAGGGAATGCTGATACGTTTTACGAGTGGGAATCCAGGTTCATCAATTGGCCTGAAAATATCTCATCTTAACATGCGTATCCAAAATGTGTAGCTTGTCAGAAAACAAGTCTTCTGGGTGTTGCCAAAGTTAGTTTTGGATCGAGCCAGCAAGCAAAAGAAGTGGGATCCCCCCATTGCAATGGGCTGGATGCTGTGTCGTCCTGCACAAATCTAACAATGGAGTCGCACTCATCACAATCAGCCGGATCCAACCACCACTTAATGCACCATGAGGTGGTAACTGCACAGTGCATGCGACTCTCTCTGGCACCTCCGACTATGGCATTGACAGCCGCCCATGCCACGTCTGATGTGTTTGGAATTGAAATGCACAAATATATTGCTTCTTTGATGGCTAGTGCCTCTTTTATTTAATCGCCAACTGCAGGCACGGCGGGAGAGGTCTAAGAACAGCGAGGAAGATAACACCCCATAAATGGATGAAGGACTCCTAAAGCCACCACTACTTTACCCTGGGGACACTGTCCTGTTGAGAAACTTTGTCCGGCCTTGTTATAAGCCCAGGTTCGAAGGGCCATACGTGATAGAGAAAGCCACAGATTGTGTAGTTAAACTCAGCAGTAAGAAGGTTTGGAACTACATTGGAGATGTTAAAACCTGCTGAGTGTCACGTCTCCCGTTGCTCGCCCCATTAAGAACCGCACAACCACAAGCCCCACACCACACCTAACAACAAGAGCAGTCTCTGCACATAGAAAGAACCAGCAGATTGCCTGGCGTAGGAGGATACCAGCCTGTAGCCCCGGCGTCTACCGTCCTTTGTTTCGCTGGCAGTTACCATGGAGGCGCGCTCACGGCTGGTCACGCCCACGGAGACTCCCACGGCAACGAACACGAACATCCAGCGTCCCGTGACCACGTGATCACGTCACGTCTCACACGTCCGTGAGACACATCACGTGGTTACTGAATCAGTTTAAAAGCATCTTGGCAACGTGGTTACAGCGCTTCACAGCTGATCTCTTGAGGATTGTGTAGCGCTTTGGTTTTCCTGTTTCTGATTACGGATTTTGCGACCTCGGACTGTTCTTTGGATTTGGATTTGTCTTGCCTGCCCCTCGGATTTCTGTTTCTTGGATTCCACCTTGTTTCCCCAGCACCTTGATCTTGGAACTCTCTTGGACTGCCTTTGGATTATCCTCTCTGAATCTAGTATCTTGGAACTTTGGTTTTGACCTTCTTGCCTTGCTGGTCCATCTACATCAGACCCAGGTGTGTCCCACCTTCTAGCCGCGCAGAACGCCCATTTCACCACCACCAACAATCTGTGGCTCTTACCACATTTAGGTCCCTACTTGCAACACTCCTGGGTAAGCCTTGTCAATACTGATTGTTACCAGTTACCCGTATCAATTGCATTGCTCCTGTTTAACCATCAACCATTGCCGTGCAGTGGTCAGGTGTCCTTCCGGCGTTCCTGCTACCTGATTGACGGCTCAACACACCTGTGGCCTCAAATCGTAAGGTATGCACACAAATATATATAAATGTTATATATTTGTATGCATACCTTACTATGGTTTGTGTACTTTGCAAGCCATCTTTTCTAAACATAGAAATATGTAACATATTTCTATGTTTAGAAAAGATGGCTTGCAAAGTAAACAAACCATAGTAAGATATGCACACAGATATATAACGTGTATATATATTTGTGTGCATAATTTACGGTTTACCTAATTTTCAGGCCATCTTTTTAAACATTTTGGGTTTATAAAAGATGGCTTTGAAATTACACAAGTCAAGCCATCTTTTATAAAGCTTTGACGACGGACAAAAATGTCCATCGTCAAAGCTTTATAAAAGATGGCTTGAATTGTGTACTTTTCAAGCCATCTTTTATAAACCTCGAAAAATGTCGAGAAATCCCCAGGTTCGCCGAGGGTTAAAGATGCCTCGGCGACCTGGGGAAACAAAGGGACAGTAACTGCCTCTGGTGAACCCTCGCGTGAGAGGTATCCAGAGGCAGTTACTATGACTGACGGAAGTGGCAGTCAGGAACAGCATCGCTGTGGTTGGCTGCCACTTCTGTCAGCTAGCCTGACTTCATGGCAGGCACATCTCCCGTCGCGGCTGAGACTGGATAATGCATCCCGCAAATGTTGCGGTGGGATCGGGAGCTCCGGCATGGCCCTGGCTCAGCCCCACTTTTTGGAGACTGCCGGGGCAAGGACCCGGCAGGCCCCGGCCCACTTAAAGCACTGAACATAACCCAGAGTGAATAGAAGGAACTATGCATCATCAAAAATGGAAGAGGCCCTGGGTGGGATACCATCAGAGCACAGACTGTTCAACAGAGCAGAAATGTTCTTCGCATCCATCGTTCCAGCAGTCCAAACTAGCACAAATACCAAATGGCTCCAAATATTGCATTGGGATCTGATGCAGATGATAAATTCAACCGTCAAAGTGTTCAGTGCCATCAAGGAAGTGATGCGAGCAGTGAGGTTAATGCCTCTCCAGACCAGATATGTTCTAGACCTTCTCACGGCCATGGAGGGAGGCGTTTGCACCAAGATTGGGTCATCCTGCTGTACATTTATTCCTGCCAATGATGAGGGCACTGGGACCTGTAAGGATATTTGGCGTATTACAGCACAGAGTACAGCACTACTGCACAGGTAGCAATTTTTTTTGATGCAGCACCACCACATGGGTGTGGTGCATTGCTATATGTGTTGCCAGATTAACATGGACATATAAGTAAAGACAGGCTATTCAGTCAAAAACGATTTTAACATATAAGATGCAAATCTATTTTTACAGTTAAAAGCACACGTGCACATTCAAAAATGCACACTATTTTTCACCCGAAATGCCTATGGTTCAAGAGACACATTTGAAAATTAATAACTAACATTATTAATAAATAACCTGACTAATAAAACTGCATTTAACATAACCCACTAATAAAAATGTGTCTCCACTGCAGAATTAGGCCTACTCTGAAAGTGAACTTTTAAACGCACATTCATTTTTTTCTTTTTCTCTGCTGCTCTGTCCACATAACTACAGGAAGCAAAAGGGCTCGAAGGAACAGGAAATCAGTTGGTTACAAATAATTACTGTAGAAATGAGCCATTGTGTAGTGAGGGAGGAGATGGCATGATTGATTTCTGATTGGAGCAGCGTCATAGCAAGTATCATGCTAGAGGCAGTGATGAAAGTTTTGCTGGGGGAGCTTGAAGAGAGGGGGAGAACAGTCGGGATTTGGCAGAGCTGGGAGAAGGACCTGTTTCCTGGCTGAAGCATTCCTGCTGCAAAAGCTGAGAATTCCAGGCAATAACCCCGGTTTGAGAACGAAAGACGCTTGTTTTCACTGGGGTTAATCTTCAAGGGAGCCAAATTCAGAAAGAGAACAGCTGAAGAAAACTCATGCTGAACAGATAAGGTAATTACAGAGGTGTGGGGGCTGAGTGTGTACGAGAATATTCAGTCAGTGTAGGAAAGGAGATTCCTGTGCTTTAATCACATGTTTAATGTTGCAAATTGAGTTCTTGTCTCCGCCACTCTCTTTTCAGTGTATCACAGACAATGCTGTTACTGTGCTATTTTATTTATTTCTGTAAAGAGTGAGATCGTGTTTAAATGCAACTTTTATAATACACAAAAATATTTGAAAGCAGACGGGTGGTGTGCTTTATATTTACCAATACAGTGCTGATGATGTGGGGAGATGTTTAGACAGTGCAATTGTCATTTTCAAGGTAGCTAAACGTCAAATTTGCTGCAGCCGGGTGCACAATGTAATTCAGTATGAGCAATTATAACTAACTGTGTGTGTTGTAGTTTGTCGGAGGTCTATGAGTCGGCAAAAAGGGAGGCCCGGGACATAGTTCACTACCGTATATAAGATAGTGAAAATACCACATGATAGCTCGCTGCCGTAGATAAGACAGAGAGAAATTGCCCATGGTGGCACACTAAAAATGAAAATGTGGTGTTCCTGAAATGCAAGCCTGAGGTCTCTCTAGTGATTACACGAAAAATCTAAGCAAAAATAAGGGTTTCTGGATATTGGGGCCACAAATAAAACAAGGGAATTATGCTCACCAAAATACCACCAACCACGCATACCAACCACGCATACCAAATATGCATGTCTGTGTGCTGAAATAATGCATGTCCACTGTATTATTGTTGTACATGGCCCAATCCGAATACAAGGAGTGATTGTTGCTAAGTTATTTTTCGGCGGTAAGAAAATACCGTCAGGCCCCAAATCTCCACAAAATACCCTACATATTTATGGTGCGTTGCAGGCCGGGAAAGTGATCATAGAGTACCTACTGGGCGTGGCAAGCGTGTCTCACACTGCCATTTGCACATTAAAGGGAACCCATTTTATAATAGCAGTGTGCCACTAAAAACGAATTTCAGAATGTCACAAAGGGAAACCACATTCTCAGACCTAGTGCAATATTTAGAGGCAAAGTTGTTTGCACATGGGACTTGGTCGTCGAATAGCACGTTAGAATGGCGTGAACGCATTCAGGGTGAGGTGCAGAAAGAAAAACTAGACAATATTTTTGCAGAAGGCAGCATAATTCAGGTCTGCCTTACAAGATTATTGAATGCAGCCGATAAAAGTGCAGAGAAAGACTGTTTAATACGGCTATGCGGCAAAATATGGTTTATTTTGAATAAGTCCCTGCGAATGCAGGAGAATGATACTCAGCTAACTAACAGGTTAAAGACTGAATTAGATGGGGCAAGTAAAAATCAGGAAATGTTGAGAGCAGAATTGGATGTATGCCAAAAAAACATGCAATTAAAATGCAGAGACTTTGATACTCAGTTATCCAAAAGCAAGAAACAATTTGAGGATAGTGAGCAAGAATTGGTACACTTAAAAGCCTTAGTGGACCACATTAGACAGGATAAAGATGAGGTTGTTTCAGAAATGCAGATTTTACAAAAAGAGCATTGTGAAAAAGAATGTGATCTCCAGAGTGCAGAAAAAGAAATGATTAAAATGATTCAAGAAAGAGACAAGAGAAATAAAGAGTTCAATGAATGCCAAATGCAAATGTGCGACATGCAGGAGGTGATTAATAAGATGAGTGATGAAAACAACTATTTGCAAAATGAAGCAAACAGACTCCTTAAAAAGTGTAAGGACTTAGAACAGCAAATGTGCATTCCCAGGTCCCAGGAGAGGCGGCAGGGTACCACATTCAATGGAGTGGAGGTGAATTCTAGCTCTGCCCAAAGAGCTAGTGCTCCAGTGACTGGGCCGGTGACTGAACTTGGTTGCAGCGCCCTTGGGGGATTTGATACTCCCATTGGGGGCAGCCACCAATCTCATACACCTGAAAACAGGATTGAATCACAAAATAGTGCAATTCCATGCATTGCAACAAGTAGCCCCATAAAAATAATGAAATCCATTAAAGCCCTGATCAAACCATTTAAAAAGGGAGGTGAATGCTGCATTGAGGATCACTTAGAAGCGGTGCATGACATTTTTAAAGCACTCCAGATACCTAAGGAACAGTACAGACAATATTTTCATTTAACTTTAGATGCCCCGACGGCCAGCATCATAAGGGGATTAAATGAACAGCAGAATATGACCTGGTTGGAGTTTGAAAAAGAAATTAGGCGTAATTTTTCTCCTTTTCAGTCATTGCAGGAGGCAAAGAAAGTCGCTTACACAATTACTGCTGGACCTAATACATCCCCTCGCCAATTTTTACAAGACTTAAAAAGAGCATTTTCTCGCTTTGATGTATCTTTTGACTCAAATTCCAATGAGTTTAAAACTGCATACTTTTATGGGCTACAGAAAGACATCATATCCGAATTGGTCCGTGAATTTGACCGTGACAAGTCCCTTGAATGGATTGTACATCAAAGCACAAAACTATATGAGGTACTCTATTGTCAGGGTAGAGAAAGTGATAAAAATGAAAGATACTAGACCTAAATCTAAAGAACCCTCAGCCACAGTAATGGAAATCAGGTCAGCCAAAATGTCCCTTGAGTCTGCTCAAAGCCAAGGTAAAAATAATGTGACACCTGAACAAAGGGGTAATCAACAAAGATCGCCATTTCCTGTACCAATGTTCCAATCACATGATCCTAGTAATAGAGAGAGCTACATCAGCCCTAGGTATTTAGGGGATATCGGCCTGATATGGCAGGCATGAACAATAACCAGAGACAAAATCAAGATCAAAGAAATGATGGTCCCTACCAGTTATTGGGGACACAGAGCAGATTTGATCCCAACACCATGATATATGGTAATCAGGATAGGCCCCGATATTTAGATCGATTTACTGATAATGGAAATCAACCTAGGGGCCAGTACCCACAATCTGAGAGACAGGACATGAGGCAAAACGTGAACTACAATCCACGTCAGTACAATGATTCCCCACCAGGGCACTATAATCAAAGGATGGGTGCAACCCGCTCCCCACCACAAATGAATCAAGAGTTCAGAAACCATCCCAACCGACATCAATCACCTGAGAGGTATCAGAATAAATCCAATCAGGGGGAAAACAACCAATATCGACCTAGACCACAGAAAGAGGATCCTAGAGAGATGGAAAGGTTCCAGTGCCTTGAGGCCCAAGTGAAAATGTTAGCTGAGCAAATAGGAAAGCTCTGTACAGCGCAAAAACAACCTTCCAAAGAGTGGGCTGATGGCCATAGCAATGACCGGGGGGCTTCCGAAAAGTGACTAAGTACTCATGATAACTGCAGTGTCAAAATGACAGATTGCTCTGATATAATTTTGCATAACGACTCTGAGATGCCTAATGGATTAAATGTGAAAGTGCCAGTAAATGAACTGGTGACAGAAAGTGCAAATATTTCTAAAAAAGAGGTACGGTTTAACCTAGAGCTAAATAAAACAGTAAAGATTTGCACAAATGAAAAAGAAACATTAGGAATTCCAAAAGAACAAAGGGACAGATTTAAGAAAAATGACTCATGCACGGGGAATACCAGTGGACAGGGATTAAGTGGGGATGCTATAGCTCCTTCCCTGGGCAAGCAAAACAATGACCAAACACAGACAGAAAAAGGAAAAACTCACAAGGAGGGTACAAGTCAATCACCTGAAGAATTCTTTGAGCCACATATTTTTGAAGAGGCTGAAAGGGCTGGTATCACACTAAATGATCACAAATGCACAGAATTAAAACATGACAAATTGCTGAATGATGTTGTTACACATGTTCAGTTGGAAGGTTGTAATGTGGTCTCTGATGTTACCCAGATAGATGGGCGAACAGTGGCCACACTCCAAAAAACCTCTAATCATGGAGAAATGAATAAAGTCTCTCGCGCAAAAATGGGTAAAAAGGAGGGAAAAATGTCTTTCCATTTACCAATGTGTTTAGCCAAAAGTGAAAAAGACCTGAGAAAGGTGAGCCCGGAAATCAGTAAGAATTCACATTTATTATGTGTATTAGAGGAAGTTGAGGACAGATATTATGCACCCATCACTGTAGAAGAAAAATGCCACACCTTTGCTATGATTGACACTGGCGCACAAGCCACAATTATGTCCAAGGAGCTGGTAAAGAGTATCAATGAAGGGAGACCCCCACAGAGTCAGATCACAGTGAAGGAAAATCAAGGCCCAGTGCATAACTTTAATGGGGAGGAGGTGCCCATCATAGGTGTAACTGAGGTTGACATAAAAATAGGAAAGCACAGAATGAAACAAGAGGTATTGATCACATCTATTTGTGAAATTCCATTTCTGATGGGGACAGATTGTCTGAAAAGATTGTCTCCTCTAATAGATGGGGTGATGTGGTCCTTAACCAAAAAACCATTGAGGCCTAAGAAACTAAAATCACAAAACAGCAATATAAATGAATGTCACACCGTTGCCAAAACAAATGATGCTGTGGAGGTATATCTCCAGAATAGCTGCATACCTAGTGTCACTGTTATATTAATGTGTCAAGACAAAATGCAGAGCGACAATGAAAAACTACCTGTACAAATATACTTGGACCCAAGGAAAAATTGGCAGACTGCCATAGATGAGCACACATTACGTTTTTATTTAAAAGAGAAAACATGCAAACAGAATATTGCTCCTAAAACAGATTCAGAAAAACACATTACCACTCTGGCAGAAATACACATGGAAGATGAGCAACCATGGGTTCATGTTGGTATAAATGACTATTTTAAAACAATAAAAGCCACTTTAGCGCTTGGACATGAAAGGAGTTTCATTAATGAAAAATTGTTGCAAAAAATAATGGAGAGGGAAGAAATCCCGAGATTTAGGATTAAAAACCAATATGTTTCTGGGTTGGACAGTCCAGACTTTGAAAACCGAATTGCAGGTAGATGCATGCTTAAAATTAGCATTGGGCAGAAAACAATTTACCATAATGTATGGATAGTGAGTGGAGCACAAAATGAATTTTACATGGGCAATGACATCATGCACAGAATGTGTATGGTGTTAGATTTCCTTAATCAAAAAATATGGTCACGCCTAGGTGGTCCGGCACCTGAATTTGAAGACAAAAGAAGGGCTTATCATTGTGCACAACTGGTTCCTTATGCAATCTAATTACAAATGAGGAAAGATACTATTATTCCTGCATTTACAAAACAGTTTGCAATAACACTGAAATGCAAAAATGGACAGCAGATGAAAGGCTCTGATGCATTTGTATGCCTGAATGAATCCATAAAACAGCAAGGCCTGGATTATGAATACATTCCATTGGCAGATATTGGTGAAGGATCTGTAAAAATTATGGTAAATAATAAAGGTTGTCAGGATATTCATTTAGAGGAAAACTCCCCATTAGGAATGGCCATACAAAAATCACATTATACGGCAGATTTAAATAACATGGTGATTGGAAATATTCCTGAAAAGTATGTAAATGCCAAGGGTGAGTTGCCAGAACACCTGGACTCTCAGCCCAAAGGAATATTTAAAATTCATTCTGTGTATCCTTATGATTCAAATGAGACAGTGTGCTGCCATCAAGAGGATTGCATAATATTTAATTTAAATGAAAATGAAACAGAAAATCAGCCCATTGAAGTGGAAGCTGATATGCTAAAATATTTAAAAGTGGCAGCTTTACAAAAAGACACAGCCACACAGTTAGAGGAAAGCGCCGATATTCCCTTACCAGAAGATTTTCCAGAATTTTCCAAAATGGTAGAAGAGCAGATCTCCTTAGCGAATGCGTGTGAAAGCAATGAAGATAGGGACAATGTGAGGGAGATATTTATGGAGTTTAAGGATGTATTTGCAAAAGATGCTTATGATTGTGGTTTAACTGATTTACATGTGGCCACACTACCAGAAGGGTGTAGCAGAAATCCAGTGTTTGTACGCCAGTATAGACTACCGCTGGCATGTTTAGAATCATTGGCAGAGATTATTAAAAACTTGGAATCGCGGGGAATCATCAGGCCCATTCATAGCACATCCAATACACCTATTTTAGGTGTGTTAAAGCCAAATGGTCAATGGCGGCTGTGTGCAGACTTGAGAGAGAGTTAAATAAAAGAGTACCAGTATCTAGATGGCCACTGCCATTCATTGATCAGGGCCTAGCTCAGGTACATGGTTCAAATGTATTTACCACATTAGATCTCACCTCTGGATAGTGGTGCGTGCCATTGGCAGAGGAGATACAACATTTATTTTCCTTTACATTTGACAGGACTCAATATGCCTGGCTTAGAGCTCCGTTCGGGTACATCAATAGTGGGAGTGAATTTGGCATATTTTTGAGAAAGGCCATGCCGGATGCAGCGGAAAGAGGAACAATAGTTTATGTGGACGATGTCCTGATAAAAAATGAAAGCCTGAAAAGCCATTTTGATGAAATAAGACATGTACTTGGCCAATTGCAGAAAGCAGGCGCCAAAGTATCTTTGCAAAAAGCACAATGTAGAAGAAAAAAGTGAACTTTCTAGGGCATGAAGTGACTGAACATGGGCTAAATCCACAAAAGAAGAAAATAGAGGCCATACAAAGATTAAAAGATCCTAAAAATGTGAAAGGAGTAAAAAGTTTATTAGGGATGACAGGCTATAACAGAAAGTTCATTGAAAATTATGCAGAAATCACTCAACCATTGACTAAACTGCTTAAACTGAATACTCCTGGAAATGGGAAAAAGAGCAGTCTGATGCAGTGGCTAAATTAAAGGAATGTCTTGTAAAGGCACCATGTTTAGCATACCCCATAAAGGACAGGGATTTCTTTATAGAAATAGGTTTTTCTGAACATTGTATGTCAGCAGTGTTATCACAAAAACACGATTTGAATCACAAAACCATTGCATATGCAAGTAAGGCATTTTCCCAAGTTGAAATGAAATTTAATGAATGTGAAAAGGCCCTATTAACCTCTGTGTGGGCGCTACAACATTTCCGCCCCATTGTTCAGGGAGAAAAGGTGTTTATTGAAACAAATCATCAACCTTTGCAATTTTTAGAGAGTAAAAGAATTAGATCAGGTAATCTAGCGCAATCCAGAATCACTTCATGGACGCTGGCATTACAAGGTTTTCCCGTAGAAGTGAGATATGGACAAAATAAAAAGAACCCAATTGCTCAAGGGTTAGCTGACTTACATGACTGTGCAGCTGAACAAATACCAAATGAAATGGAAGTGGAAACTAGTTTGCAGGAATTTGAACAATCACCACACAAAGCTTTTGATGAAAAAACATGCAAGGATTTGCCAACTGTATATGTGGATGGTTGTGCTTTTCACATTGAAAATGACAGTAATAAACAATTAGTGGCAGGGAGAGGAAATGTCTGGTTAAAATGTGAAGGTGTCCCTAGTATAGGGATGAGGATTGGAGATAGGAGCAGTCAGGTGGCGGAATTGGCAGCCATTTATAAATCAATTGCTACTGCAGTTGATGAAAAGTTCAGTGAAATTGTCCTGGTGACTGATTCTGACTATGCACGGAATAGCTTTGTGGAGTATTTGCCTGGTTGGAAAGCAAGAGGCATGGTTACATACAACAAAAAGCCACTTAAGCATGGAAAAATGATACAAGCCATAGACAAATTGGTGTCAGAGAATAAGTTAACAATATACTGGAGAAAAATTTGTGGGCATTTAAAAACACCAGGAGAGGATAAGGAGGGAAATGATAAGGCAGACCACCTGGCTAAGATTGGGGCTGTGATGGGAGAATTGCTACCTATTGATTATTTAATGGGTGAAATACAAATTGATGCAGTCACACGTTCTAAAGCACCAAAGGAGGTAGATCAACCGGTGGTGCAGTGGAGTCATGACACGCCAGACCAAGATTTGATTGAGGCACAAAAGAATGATCGAATTTTGGGAATCTATTATAATCATTTGATAGATCCCGAACAAAATTCTTTAACAGAAAATGATTGTATGGGAAAAGAAGAGTTGAGGGTGCTATTAAAGAACAAAACACGAATTAGATTACAGGATGGACTCATGATTAGAGTGTCCATAACAGGACAAATACAGTGGGTAGTACCCCTTTCATTCATAGGGCTAATGCTACACCATGCACATGTAGCCATAACTGCAGGCCATAGAGGTTCACAAAAAACATTAGAAATACTAAAAGATTATGCTTACTGGCCATATATGTCCCAAGATGTGGAATTATATACTAGAGGATGTCTAGTATGCGCCCAATTTAAACCTGCTTCACCAATGCATAGAGCACCATTGATGAAAAGAGGCCTAACTCTCCCATGGTCAGATTTGCAAATAGACTATGTAGGTCCTTTAAAAAGGTCGAGTAGGGGAAGCCGTTATATTTTGAGTGTGGTATGTTTGATGTCGAAGTGGATTGAATGCATTCATGCACCAGATTGTAGTGCGCAAACAGCAGCCACATTGCTGGTGAACCATGTGTTCTCAAGGTTTGGGTTGCCACAAAGAATTGAGTCAGACAGAGGAAGTCATTTCACAAGTACTCTAATGAGTAAGGTATGGCAAATACTAGGTGTGAAAAGGAAACTACATATCGCATATCGGGCAGTGTCTTCAGGTACAGTTGAAAGAAGCAATAGGTCTGTTGTGGATATTTTAAAGAAATTTGTGGCAGAAGCAGGTTCCAGCTGGGATTTACGTTTACCGTTGGTTTTGATGGCAATCAGATCAACTCCTGCCAAAGCAACAGGTGTTAGCCCCCATGAGGTCTTGACAGGTAGGAAAATGGTGTTACCACAACACCTACTATACAGAACACATGAGCAAACACTTGTGAGTGCATCCACAGTTCATGAATATATTGATGAACTGAGGAGGCATTTGCAACATGCATTTGCTTTTGTGCAGAGAAATCTGGAAAGAGCTGCTGACAGTGCAAAGTCTTATTATGACAAAAAGACATCAGTAAAGGAATACAGTGTAGGGGATCAGGTGTACAAGTTTCATTTTGGAAAAAGTAAACAGAAAAATTCTAAATTTCTAGCAGCCTGGCAGGGGCCATTTCGAATTATAGATAAGGTCTCTCCTGTAGTTTATAAAATTTTGAAAAATGAAGGTGAAACGGCAATAGAGCAGTTTGTCCATGTAAATCAAATCAAACCATGCCATCCCAGACATGAGATCAGGCAGCTTGAGCATGTAGAAACAGATAAAGTCCCTTGAACACAAAAAGAGAAAATAAATGGGTACAATCAGGAGGCAGTGACAAAGAAGTTAAAACGTTGATTGTTATAAGGGCACATAAACACTGTAATATATGTAAAAATATATAATAAATAAATAAATAAATAAATATAATGGAAGCTCATGGTTGGTGTGCAGAGAGAAAATGTATTAAATATTGAATGCTGTTTTATATGTGATTGTTTTTTTTTAACTTGTGTTTAATTTCAGAAAAAAAAAAAAAAAAAACCGAAATATTTTTACCAAGCATGTTTTATTTTTGGCAAAAGGGTGAAGTTAGTATTGTGCTATGTACTTAATTTGTTTATTTTCTATTTGATTTAGAAAATTAACATTATTTGGTCGGAGGTTCCGGGATCAGAGCCCACGGGAGACGATGGAGTCCTGGAGCCCACGTGGACGGATTCCGGGAAAGCCCCAAAGAGGGGTGAAGACCAAGGCTGCAAAGCGATCAGCATTGAAGATGATACCGATGATATGGTTAATGATGATGATATTTGGAGGGATCTTCAAGAATTCAGAAGCACAGGTTGTCATTGAACCTGGACCAGCATCTGGTATCGCGGTGGAAGAGGCACCAGGATTCATCATGAGTGATAGAAGGATGATTTTCCAAAATATATACATACCATTGAATCCTGAGATTTTGATTGAAAAACACTTGAACAATACCGGAATTAAGATTGAACAGACTAAAGAGTGGCTGGAAATAAGAAAAGAGGACACTAAGCAGTCAATAAGAGATATATTAATGCAATTGGAAAAAACATTCGTGAATTCAGCAGACATTAAGAAGAAGAGAGGCAAGAGAGGTGCGGTGATGCTCGCAATATCATTGGTAATGTCTATACTTGGAGCCATAATAGGTACCACAATATCAACAGCCAATTCTATTTCAGTAGGAACACTGAGTACTAAAGCGCAACAGCTGATTATTGACCTAGAAATAATACAAAAAACATTAGATGGAATTAGAGGGGGACCGGATGAACAAGTAAGATTCATAAATGAAACTGCAATCATTCTAAATGAACAAGCGGATGTAATGCAACGGGCGACTAAAATAATACTTAAGCATGATAGAACTTTAAATGAAATATTGAACATAATGAGTCCTGTTGATAGACTATTAACGAATTATATGAGAGAAGTTCAAACTGCAGTTTCACAATTGATTCAAGGACATATCCCCTTGTATTTTGTTTCGCAGGATATTATTCGTCAAATGATAGAAAGATTGACCAGGAGGGAAATTGATATAATACAGGTAAAAATTGCATTTGAAATGGGTAATGCAATGCCGTTATATGTGGACTTGGAAAGACGAGAGATCGGATTTTTGCTATGCATCCCATATGTAGCCCCTGAACTTATTTACCAAACGAAGTGGGTACACAACGTGGGATTTTGGCAAGAGGACAAATTTATTAAGATTAAGACTCCAGAAGTGGTGGCATTTCAGTCATGGGAACCTGAAGTTTATTTAATACCAAACCTGGAAACATGTGTAAAATGTAAAGAACAAAATTATATGTGTCCAGGTAAACCGTTTGTTCCTGATGCCACAGATGCTATTTGTGGTTTGAAATCTGACCCAAGTCTATCAGAGGGATGTGAAGTGATTATTAGCAATATGGGGAATGAAGAAATGGCACAGGCTAAGATGGTCAGAGGTAAATGGTTGGTCAGCACCTGTTTAAAGAACATGACGGTAGTACATTTAAACCATGGAACATACATGGTTAAACAGGTGAAATATAATGTTTTTTATTTACAGGTTCCAAAGGATACAATTGTGTCAATTGGGGGGTTAACATTGTTTCATGTAACAAATGATGTTTGGGAAAGCCAAGTGGAAAATATCGATTTTTTCCAAAGGGATACTTTTCCAATAGATCCGGATGTGGAATATTTATTGAATCACAAAGAAAGACATGTTATAAAAATGAATTTGAGAAAAAACAATATTACAATTAGTAATCTGGGGATAATAGAAGTGGAAAGATTTAATTGGGGAACCTGGGGGGAACGCTCAATAGTGGGTTTGGCTGTCCTGGTGTTAATCATGGGTGGATGGTTGATTGTGCTATCAGTAAAAATGAAAATGTTACTGATTTTACTAGCTACGTCAGGAAGAGAAAGATATCCCAATACACATGCATTTTAAAAGAAAAAAAAGAACAAGTTGTTTTTAGGAATTGGCTTGGATCATAGCCAAGTTCTAAAAACAAAAGGAGGGTATATGTAAGGATATTTGGCGTGTTACAGCACAGAGTACAGCACTACTGCACAGGTAGCAATTTTTTTTGATGCAGCACCACCACATGGGTGTTGCCAGATTAACATGGACATATAAGTAAAGACAGGCTATTCAGTCAAAAACGATTTTAACATATAAGATGCAAATCTATTTTTACAGTTAAAAGCACACGTGCACATTCAAAAATGCACACTATTTTTCACCTGAAATGCCTATGGTGCAAGAGACACATTTGAAAATTAATAACTAACATTATTAATAAATAACCTTACTAATAAAACTGCATTTAACATAACCCACTAATAAAAATGTGTCTCCACTGCAGAATTAGGCCTACTCTGAAAGTGAACTTTTAAACGCACATTCATTTTTTTCTTTTTCTCTGCTGCTCTGTCCACATAACTACAGGAAGCAAAAGGGCTCGAAGGAACAGGAAATCAGTTGGTTACAAATAATTACTGTAGAAATGAGCCATTGTGTAGTGAGGGAGGAGATGGCATGATTGATTTCTGATTGGAGCAGCGTCATAGCAAGTATCATGCTAGAGGCAGTGATGAGAGTTTTGCTGGGGGAGCTTGAAGAGAGGGGGAGAACAGTCGGGATTTGGCAGAGCTGGGAGTAGGACCTGTTTCCTGGCTGAAGCATTCCTGCTGCAAAAGCTGAGAATTCCAGGCAATAACCCCGGTTTGAGAACGAAAGACGCTTGTTTTCACTGGGGTTAATCTTCAAGGGAGCCAAATTCAGAAAGAGAACAGCTGAAGAAAACTCATGCTGAACAGATAAGGTAATTACAGAAGTGTGGGGGCTGAGTGTGTACGAGAATATTCAGTCAGTGTAGGAAAGGAGATTCCTGTGCTTTAATCACATGTTTAATGTTGCAAATTGAGTTCTTGTCTCCGCCACTCTCTTTTCAGTGTATCACAGACAATGCTGTTACTGTGCTATTTTATTTATTTCTGTAAAGAGTGAGATCGTGTTTAAATGCAACTTTTATAATACACAAAAATATTTGAAAGCAGACGGGTGGTGTGTTTTATTTTTACCAATACAGTGCTGATGATGTGGGGAGATGTTTAGACAGTGCAATTGTCATTTTCAAGGTAGCTAAACGTCAAATTTGCTGCAGCCGGGTGCACAATGTAATTCAGTATGAGCAATTATAACTAACTGTGTGTGTTGTAGTTTGTCGGAGGTCTATGAGTCGGCAAAAAGGGAGGCCCGGGACATAGTTCACTACCGTATATAAGATAGTGAAAATACCACATGATAGCTCGCTGCCGTAGATAAGACAGAGAGAAATTGCCCATGGTGGCACACTAAAAATGAAAATGTGGTGTTCCTGAAATGCAAGCCTGAGGTCTCTCTAGTGATTACACAAAAAATCTAAGCAAAAATAAGGGGTTCTGGATATTGGGGCCACAAATAAAACAAGGTATTATGCTCACCAAAATACCACCAACCACGCATACCAACCACGCATACCAAATACGCATGTCTGTGTGCTGAAATAATGCACGTCCACTGTATTATTGTTGTACATGGCCCAATCTGAATACAAGGAGTGATTGTTGCTAAGTTATTTTTCGGCGGTAAGAAAATACCGTCAGGCCCCAAATCTCCACAAAATACCCTACAGACCCTGACAGAGGCCATTACCCAGTTATCAGAGCTGCATGCCAAGATGAAGGCAGGAACAAACACTGCAGGAAATGCTGAAAGCTGGCTGTCATATATCTTCTCATAGATACCAACATGGATGGCCAACTGACTGCAAGTATTGGTGGCAGCCCTGATACTAGTCTTGTTCACCTTTTGTGTCATCAAAATAGCCATCACACAATGCAAAAAAACCACTGAAAAGACTGTAGGAATGAAAGTATTGGTAGACTTAAAGACTGAAGAAGATGAAGAGACAAAAATACAGAAAACACTGAAATCACAACTGAAGCAGTGTCCTCTGTGCCCAGCAGGAACAGTGTTTGAGTTCCTATTCAACACCCCTGACTGTTGAGGGAACTGGGTTTGGTGCAACTTTTGTGGAGACTGCAGTTACCTGACATAGACTCTGGACAACCATGCAAAGAACCATGGACTTCTTGATGGGATAACAATGGGTTGGCCCCTGAAATTACACGTGAACATAGAACGTTGTGTAGGTAATGTTGTTGACTTGTCGACCTGACGGGGGCTTGAAGACAGAGGTCCAAGTATGGCCTGCATAACCGCCACACAACTCTCAGCATGAAGACAAAGACACAACAGATGCACCTCACTCTTAGGCCCTTCACCACCCTCATTGATGTATCACAGATATGAGAAACATTACTCTCTCAGACAGCCATTCATGCCATACCCTATAGATGACCTGGAGGAAATGGAGATGACATCAATGGAACAAGTCGACTGACAGTGAATCAAGAAATCAATGATGCCATCACTAACATCACGACATAGCCACACTTAGACATGAAGTACATAGCCATCCATTCACAAAGTTGCACGAACATGCACTAGTTCATTCCACATAGACACGAAACACATGCTTATGATTCACGCAGGAAGAGGACAAACACACATACATTTCTCTCTCTATATATATATATTCACATTCTTGGCCAAAGCTGAACCGCAAGACACCAAAGTATAAGTATACCAAGCTTGCACATGCTGGCTCGACTGCCACTAACATGGGAAAGCCATAAGGACAAATATGGAAGCCATAGGCCCACTGAAATGAATGAGGAAGGAGAGACAGACTTCGAGTACATGGAAGGGCTGGCATAATCGCTGCAGCAGTTGCAAGCAGAAACGATGCACCCAGGCAAGGACGAGTGGAGCCGGAAAGTTCCTGGTTACCAAGACAATAAGCCACCTCCAAGATATTCAGGCCAAAATCGTCATAATTCCAGGCAAGAGAGCTTCATCACGTGGTCTCAACACACAGAGCAAGATATAGCCCATTCAATCAAGGTAGACAGAGAGAAACTGTTCCCACCAAATCAGAGGTGGGAAGATACAAGTGTTGCTCAGAAACTGCCAACTGAATGCACTCTCCCAGACTTAGGTGATTAGAGATGACAACATTAGGGAACACAAATCCCTTCCATGTTCATTCTCATTGCCTTGAGAAGGTACACTGAGCCTGGTAACCGTCCAGGTTACCAAGGCTGGGAGAACCCATTTTGCCCAATCTAGGGTCACCTTTCACGTGAAGATATAGGGCCTCATTACACGGTAGGCGGTAGGGGTTTACCGGTACTGGTAAGGGCACCGGTACCGGTAAACCCCTACCGCCTTACTACGAGTTCCCTTTGCGGGACCCGACTTTAACGGCTGGTTTTACCAGCCGTTAAAGTCTGGTGCCGCAAAGGGACCTCGGAGCTAATTACGGTACTGCAATTTGCGGTACCGTAATTAGCACCTTCCCCATTCCCATTATGCCCTATGGGGGCAAACATGGGAATGGGGAAGAGCCTTGGTGAATGGGGAATTACCGTCCCCGCTCACCTTGGAGTAGGGCGGTAATTCCGCCATCCACCAAGGCGGACACAGTAAAATACCAGCGGCAACCATGGTGCTAATAGCACCATGGTTACCGCCTACCGTGTAATGAGCCCCATAGTATGTTGCAGGAGCCAATGGTCTCACTGCAACCCTGCAACATTGTAGATTAAAATATGTAGAGGTGATCCACAGAGCAGCCACCAGATATGGTTACCCAGTAGGAGAACTAACCCTTATAGAAAGTGTATATAGATTGCTTAGTCGACCAATGTGAATGACCATTAGTTTTTGTGGATGGAGCTTGGTCTTGTGACGTCACACCTGGATAAAACCAGGTAAGACACGCTCAGAAGATGAGAATCCCAGAGAATTCATGTTTTTCTAGTGTGATCTCTGCCGCTTTGTTGGATAATAAAGACAGTAAACTTTTCCCCATGGCTGAGTCTTCTGTTCTTGCAGTGGGGGGGTTTTGATGGACCAGAGTGTCTCTCTGCTGGTAATTGGGGTGACTGCAATGGAGCCCCTGATGCTCCTTAACACAAGTGATATTCAAAATTCAGGTCATATTTTTATTAGTGACCCTTAAGAAAGTTGTTTGCTGACGGTTTGGGAACTGCTTTGACCAATCCATTGCTCACCTTTTGTGCATACATTTAATCGCTGGTTGTTTGGGCAACATTCTCCCTGCAAGTCGATGTTGCATATTGCTGTTCAATGTTTCAACTCTCAAGGTTCCTCTCTAGTGCTGGAAATGGGAAGAAAATACTCTGCTCTTTCATCATGGACGTCATTTGGGGGGTGCCAGGGGTAGCAGCTGCTACCCCTTGCTTCCACTTTGCTATCTCCAGACCTGTCCTTGCGACCCCTGGGCCACTGGACAAAGAGACAATTCCAAGAGTAGATATCTGTGTTGCACCTGAAAAAGGTGGATGTAAATGCAGCTAAATGTGCCAGAGCTTTTTTCACCTGGAATCTAGATCTCGTTAGCTGGAGAAATAATAGGGATGCATCAAAAACTATGAGGCCGCCATCACCAACAGGTTGGCAGTCCATTAGTGAAGAAGGCCTGAATGGTTGGGTTCAGAGGTGGGGCTGTCTGTACAGCTTAGACCCAGTACTGTAGCAACAGGAAGGGTATGGGGGCTTGGTCTGGCTGGGAATAGGTAAGAGCAGCCTACAGTACTCAGCGAGAGCACAGCATGAACGCAAATCTAATCAGTGTTTCTCGCTGTCTGCTTTGCACATCCAGTGAGCCACTGGGCTTGTGATGGGAAGGGTGTGCCCCAGTGGCTTCTGCCACCAATCCTGCCTGGGCACTGTGTGACATTACCCAGTTCTGCCAGACATGCTTCAAAGGCACAATGTAGATAGACATAAGGTGAGATAATTAATTTACATGAGCTTGCCCTCTGCCTTTCAAGTAAACTATTTGTAGCTTCCTAAAGCAAATAACAAATATATTTTTGGAAGAATAGCTCAAGGGCAACACACTTGCTTTGGGAACAAGATGATGCAGTGCAACATTGGTTCAGTTCCTGTTCCATTGCGTAAAAGCTGGAGGAGGCTGGCACTAAGCAAGATATAAAGGACCAAAGAAAATGATGAAGTGGGTCTTTTTTAGGAGTGATGTCATGGAGCCGCTGCTGTTTACATTTTACAATACAAAAACCTGCAATTACTGTGACCTGCAACACATCCTTCCCCTCTATCTCCGATCTAACAAAGAAAACTGTCGGTTACTTACCAAATAAGCAAAACAGAAAGGTAATGGCTGGAATGCTTCAAATCATTCAAAGCCACTGGCACAGCTGTGGGCTCTGGGAAAACCTCCAGACCATCGTTTTACAGCCTGCCAAGTCACTACAGAAGGGGAAAGACCATATGCAAATCATGCTTTGTCCCACCCCAAAAAGGGCTGTCCAGCACAAACTGCTAGGTCACACATCCTGTCTACGCGAGACTACAAGCATCCCCAGACATGTTTCAGCCTCATTGGGCGTCATCAGCGAGGAGTAGCCTAGGTTTTAAGGCCCAGCAGGCTTTTCTAGGGGTTATGCCGTGGAGCTGCTGCTTACATTTTAAAATAAATAACCCTGCAATTACTGCGACCTGCAATGCATATTGACCTGTAAGGACGCCTTAGCTCTCATGTGTATTATAGTCCTCGGGGAGTGGAAGTGGAACACCGAAGGGTGAGACGCCATATCCCCTTCCCAATAACACCCTTTCCTCATCCTACCAACTAGGATACCTAGGAATTCAAACCCCCCCTTTTCCAACACAAACCCTTTCTCACAGACAGTGCACCTTGAGCGACAATGGACTAACACCAGAGCCGTATATCTGACGTGTCCAAATACTATGCACAGGCAAGGTCAGGCAATTTCAGATTGTTACACAGACCTGACCTCCATCACACTTCCCCACATGGATAAAAGGCAGAGCACGAAAGCACACTCTGAGTGAGGCAAAGCACAAGAGGAACCAGCAGTTCCAAGATGGCAGTTTAATACAAGGAGAAAGACGGCGAGACCAGAGGGAGTCGCAAGGAGGGAAGTACCCATGACCGCTAAAGACCGTTACTTTCATGAGCCTTGGAAAGTAAGAAACCAAAGACCGGGAACTGAGGCTGATCAAAACTGCACAGTTTGTCAGAGGTACCCGGGGCTCTCGTGAGCCGGTGAGTCAGAGAAACTTATAGCAAACCAGCTTGTGTTTTGAACCAAGGTTGCAAGTGGCAACATTGTAGAAAAAGAACAGTGTTTGAGGTGTGTGCCGCAAGTGTAATTGGAACCAAAGAAGTAATTGAACTTTGTAATTTAATTTTGGGACGCAACTAAAGATACCATACACAGAGTGGTCTTGCACCATGTGGGCGCCCATTTGAAGGTCTCTGTTAGGTACCTAACTGATGCTGAGTGTGAGAAAAAGGCATACTGAGATCAAAGTGGTCATGCAACGGGTCTTGCTAAATCCTGTCCACATTCGAAAGTCTTTGATAGTTAAAGTACATCAAAATTGGTCTGAACCCAGCTGAGGGAGACTAATTGACCAAGAGAAAAGGATCTGAGCCTGGCTGAGGGGGATCTGGGGTGAACCGTGAATCACCCGAGAAGAAATTATCCAAACATAGTTGAAAGGGATCTGAGCTCGAAAGAGGGGGATCAAAGGCGAATGCCCAAATTGAATACTGGTAAAAGGAAAAGAACGTTTGCATGTTGTTTTTGTATACACCAGGCCCTCTGAGTCAAGAGACTTGCAAGGAGCAAAGAGACTTGGACATAAGAGGTCCTGAACTGTGAAAATAGAACATCAACAACCACTTACTCTTTTTTAGACCGATTCAGAGCAGAAGAGGGAAAAAGAAAAAAATCTGTCAAGAAAGGCGAATCTTCAACAAAAGAAAACTTAGTGGTGAACATTTCGAGTTACAAACTAACCAACTCCGAACGTTAAACACTGCAGAAGGGGATATCTTTTGTCCCAATGCATAACAGCACCCTACTTAGAGAAAACATTTACTTGTTCAAACTAACATGGATAATGTAATTAAAACTATTTTTTGATTCCATAGAATTTCCAGAAAACAAACCAGCATCAGGACATCTAGAAATGAACCAAAAAGCACCTTCTCTCCACCAGTTCAGAACCCAGTGCTGTATGCATTTCAGAAAGTTGTCTTGAAAGACTTCAAGAAAATCAGATTTCAGAACAGAAGACAATCTAATTTAACAAGCAGGGAAAAACAAGCCTTCGAAAGATTATGGCAGAATCCAGATTTAATCATCAAGCCTGCCGATAAACGAGGAGCACTAGTTATCTTAGATACCATCAAATACAAGACTGAGGTTGAATCACAATTGAGTGACCAGGATACTTTCCTTGAGGTGTTCATGGATCCAACAGAACAAGTACGGGAAATAATTAAAAAAAACACTAGATGAGGCAGAAACGGAATAGATCATCACATATAAAACCAAAATGTTTCTGACGAACCCGCATCTAATGATGCCAGTCATCTACATCTTGACGAGAATTCATAAGAGCCTAGAAGACCCACTGGGACGCCCGGTCATCGTGGCTAATAATAGCCTATTGGAGCCATTGGCCAAGTATATTGATAAGGTTATTCAACCTCTAACACACAAATCAACCACATACATTAAGGACACAAATCACTTCCTGAAGAAACTGGAATCGATAACATTTGAGGAAAATACAGACATTATGTTCACAATGGACGTTACGAGCTTGTATACAAACATCACCCATCAAGCAGGGCTTGAAGCCATGGAATGGCTTTTACTCAACACACAAGAAGTCGTGAGAGGTGATCGCTTACTGATACTTAAACTCCTAACCATTGTATTAAGTATCAACTTTTATATGTTCGAAGACCGCTACTTTGTCCAAATTTCCAGAACTTCGATGGGAGCCGCTATGGTGCCGATTTACACTAACACGTACATGACCTACCTGGAAGAGACCCAAGTGTTAAAAAACCCAAGATGGGAGATTAAACTCAAATGCCTAGTGAGATTCATCGACGATCTGTTTGTAGTGTGGAATGGGACCGAAGGGGAATAAGAAGACTTCTTTAAATTCATGGATAAAATTGCACCAAGGATTAAGTTCACCCACAAAATCAGCAAGACATCAATAGAATTCCTAGATGTGTTAATCTACTTCAAATCCAACCAATTGAAGACTACAGTCTTTACTAAGTCCACGGATAGGAATAGCTTATTATTAGCATCAAGCTTCCACCCAAGACAAAACAATTGAAAGTATTCCGTTGAGTCAGTTGCTCAGATACAGGAGAATCATATCCAATGAAGAAGAATATGACATCAAAGCAATAGACCTGAGAAGTAGATGTCTGAAGAGAGGATACAATGACGAATCCGTGTTGAGACATGTTACTAAAGTAAAAAACACACCAAGAACAGAAGCCCTAGAACCAAGTATCAAACCCACTGAGACAGAGTTGGTATATGTCACCACCTACTCACAACAGAGTAACAGTATATAAAAAATAGTCAAAAGAAATTGGAAACTATTAGCTCTGGATCTGACACTAGCTTCCCTATTCCCGAATCCATCACTGTTTGTTTATAGCAAAAGTAGATCAATCTGTGATCATTTGATCAAATCTGACTTCAGCCACAAAAAAACAAACAGAAAGACCTTTAGGGGAACAATTCCATGCAACAATTGCAATTGTTGCAACAATGTGATTAAAGGTAACTATATTAATCCTCCATGCAAAGGACATAAAATCTGATTAACACACACCTCTACATGCGACACCACGAGTGTCATATATGGGATCAAATGCCCATGTGGGCTGTACTGCGTGGGTCTCACTGGCAGGAAGGCAAAAACCAGATGGGGAGAACACAAATCAAACATCAGGCAACAATCAGTGAAATCACCAGTAGCACAACACTTCAGGGACCAGAAACACATGATTGCACAGATTCAGTTTGTGATCTTAGAACATGTGACCTTACCGAGGAGAGGGGGCAACCTAGCCAAATAACTCCAACAAAGAGAAATGTATTGGATTGAGAAACTGGACAGTATGTACCCACATGGGATGAATCTGGAATGGGATTTGAACTGTTATCTGTGAATTATGAACTTACTGTCACCATATAGGTTTTGTGATGAAATAATTATGAATTCAGGATAGATATGATGTACAGAACAAATATAATGCCTAGGAGGATATGTTTCAGCCATCAGGCTAAAATGCAAGATCACTGTATGGGTTCCGAGATGTAATATTGATCAACAGCATATAAAATCCAACAATATCTTATGGTATGGTTAGATGCATGCAGCTGTAATATAAAATGTCTATGAACAATATGTGGGTAGAAAATCATTATGACATGTGCTGACTGTATCTATACAGAAATCCGAAATATAACCCACATAAAGAGAAGGACCTATGAACTATAAGTAGACCATATTTTTAGCTGGTTTGCTTAGAGGGAGCTACCTAAGGCGAATTTACAACAGAGAAGAGGTGTGAGACGTTATCTAGAGTAATTATAACAGCTGCATTGATATATACATCAGGGATTGTTTGAAACAGCTGCATCAGTATATGCAGCAGGAATCATCTTAATAAGCACCCCTTATCTTGTGGGTGACAGGCATACACTTTAGAATACAGAAAAAACAGTAAGAAGTAGTCCGCTCATACTGTAAAGACTTTCATGAGTCCGGTAATTGCTCTGGGAATAAATATAGGAACAATGTATAGAATCAAGCATGTGATGATAATACACCACATAATATAAACCGATTTTTTACAGGAGCCGTTGGGGATATGAATTCAAAAAGAACATACAGGCACCTCTAGCCACGGTTACGAAGCCACTCATATTAATGGGGAGAGATGCATACCATCAATACACCCAAGATGGCGGACAGCAAGGCACAGAAGTAGATTAGAACGATAGCCTAAAAGACGGACTAGCCCTGTAGTCGCTTAGCAACGTCCCGATGTGCACAGAGCGAGGCACCGAAGCTACCGACTGAGGACGTGTTAATGCAATGCCATACTGGCAGCAAAGCTTAAAAGACAGTAATATCGTAATCGGAGAAGAACTCGGATTAGATTTAAGTCACAGGACTAATTTTTGTATATGTGTATTCACAGTGAGAAAGCCATAGACTATTGTTAAAAAGTAGATGCCAAGCGGTTCATCGGTTAATGACTTGTTTATTTAAGTCTGCTACAAGCGACAGCAGGCACCACCTGGAGAGGCAGTACCCAACTGAATATTTTCAGAACTAAACACAGAACTCCACAAACCATAACACTCTAAGAATACACTTGCCTTAATTGGAACCTTAAGTATAATACATGAACAGAATATTGTGATTGGTCTGAATCCACGTTCAGAACCATATATCCATATTGATCATTGTTAAGTACAACCTACTTAAATAACACCCCGATCAGTAAACTCAACACACCTTCCCCCTTTCAATAACACCAAGTTACCCTAGCACATAATCTCGCAACCAAGAAGGTTCACCTCTCCTTCTTTCCGTACTGGTACTAGCATCTGTATCTTGCTGAACACTCTTACTCACGCCTCCAGATTCATACCCTAACTCGTTGTCCTTTCCCTTGTCATTTCCCTCACTATTTTCTCCATCTTCTACTGCTTGACCATTATTATTACATTTCACCAATTTAGACATGGACCAGCATTCCCCACCTTCCATTATGACCACATTCCCTCTTACTACCGCTATTTTCTTAGGCCCAATAAATTTGCTCTCGATGCATTTGGGGGACAACCTGGGGTTTTTTACATACACTAGTTCACCCTCTCTCCATACCAAACTCTTGGATTTCTTTTCAGTGTCAAACCTTTCTTTGTATGCATCTTGGGCCTCTCTGATAAGTGTAACAATTTTATTCCTATCAACATTCACACTCTTGGCCAAATCCAGCCACCCTGGACAGAGTTTTGTACCTGGCTGCCTGCCCTTGAGAGACATAAAAGGTGAGACTTTAGTAACAGTGTGAGGCGTCGTGCAGTAGTTCCAAACCATTTCCCTCAACACTTTCTGCCAATCCAACCCTGCCGCCATGGCCAACTGTAAGCCTCCTTTTACAAATCTGTTTGCCCTCTCCACCAGCCCATTAGCCCTGGGTTGATAAAGTGCTGTTCTGTAGTGCCTTATACCAAACTTTTTGAAAAACTCCACCATCTTGTCAGAACAAAATTGGACGCCATTATCTGAAATCAATTCCGTGGGAAAGCCTTCCCTGTAAAATGTTTCTTCAAAAAATGATATCATTTGGGCCGTCGTTGCTTCACCAATCGCCTTCCATTCTATCCATTTTGAGTGATAATCTACTAATACTATTAAGTATTTGAGATTCTCCCCCAAATTTTGTAGCGGGCCCATCAGATCCACCGCCACCTTTTTCCAGGGTTCACCCGGAACACTAACAGGTCTAATGGGTGCTTCCCTAACCACCTTACTTTTATCACTCTTCTCGCACTCTCTGCAGTTCTTCACACACCTCTCTACTTCACTGTCCACTGCCGGCCACCAATAAAACTCTCTGATGTATCTTTTGGTTCCTCCCATCCCTAAATGGCCTTGGTGAGCTATACTCACTAGTTTGGGTCTGACATTGCTGGGTGGAATCACTTTGGTACCCTTCCTGAGCTTTATATCATCGTCTGATAAATTAAGCTCATCCTTTATGCAGTAAAAGCAGTCAAACTGTTTTTCTACACTGTTTTTGTGAGGCCACCCTGTCTTAGTCCACACCTTAACTTGATTCAATACAAGATCCTTCCCATCAGCAATCTCCCATTCATCTCTACTTATGGCATTGTATTTGACCTCAGAAATACTAACGCCCTGCTCTGAGAATGCTTCCTCTGAATCTTTGCCCTCTATCGGTAACCTAGACAAACAGTCCGCTACCACATTGTCTCTACCTGCTATGTACACTATTTTGAAGTCATAGGCCAGGAGTTCAACCATCCATCTGGAAATTCTGGGTGATCCTTTGGCCCACTCTACACTGCCTAGTAGTTGGACTAAAGGCTTGTGGTCAGTTTTTACCGTAAAAGTTTGACCCCATAGATAGAATTTGAAATGTGCTACGGCCCATGAGACTGCCAATGCCTCCCTCTCAATCACTGAGTAATTTACTTCTGCTCCCCTCAGTGGCCTTGAGGCAAACGCGATTATATGTTCAGTCTTACCAGAGTCTACCTGAGACAGAGCTGCACCTAGACCCATATTGCTTGCATCAACCGACAAAACAGTTTTTCTTCCCGACACAAACCCTCCCAAGGAGGGTGCTTGTACTATGCATTCTTTTATTTTCCTAAAAGCTTCATGGCATTCACTCGACCACACAAACTTCACATTCTTTTTCAATAACTCTCTTAACGGAGTGGAGATGGTGGCAAAACCATTTACAAATATGTGGTAGTACTCCGCCAGCTCCATGAAGGAACGCAACTGATCCTTGTCACGTGGTTGGGGAGCACCGCTGATGCTATCAATAAGGGACTTTTTCGGAGCAATACCATCGCCAGAAATTCTATGTCCTAAATAATCTACCTCTCTAACTGCAATCTTGCATTTTTTTCTTTGCACAGTCAAACCAGATTCTTTGAGTCTGACAAGGACAGCCCTCAAAATCTCATTGTGTTCTTCTTCGTTCTCGGCAAACACTAAAATGTCATCCTGAAACACTGTTACTTTCCTTAGCCCTTTAAGCACTTCCTCCATCACACTTTGAAAAACAGAGGCAGCGGAAGCTAACCCAAAAGGCATACGATTGTACTTGAACACCCCTTCAGGAGGGATGAATGCTGTGAGATGCTGGCAACTTTTGGACAACGGAACTTGATGATATGCCGCTGACAAGTCAATAATGGAAAATACCTTCGGTTCTCCCAGGGTGGAAAGAGTCTCCGATATGTTAGGCAGAGGATGTCTCTCTACAACAATATTCCTATTGAGGCTCCGTAGATCTACACATAGTCTTAAATTTCCATTTGCCTTGGCTACTAGTACAACCGGCGATAACCATTCTGTTGCTGTCATTGGCTCAATCACTCCTTTGTCCACCAAGTCATTTAATTCTTCCCGAAGTTTACTTCTCATCTTTAATGGCACTTGTCTGACTTTGTGTATCTCTGGTTGCGCATTATTTTTTAATTTGATATGGTGTTCAAAATTTCTAAGTTTCCCTAATTTCTCGGAAAACACTTCAGGGAACTCCTTGGTCCAGAGGTCATCTTCCACTTCCTCAATGGAAATTGGCTGGGGGGCATTTGCCTGTATTCTTACACCCAAGCTCTTTTGTTCTTCCCATCCTAATAAGGAAGCTCCCTTGTTCGTTATCAAAATGTTGGCCTGACATTCCTTTCCTTTGTAACTGACAGATGCTGAAAATTCCCCCAAGATTTCTATCGTAGATTCTCCATATCCACATGCTCTAACATTAGTGGGTTTAATTGACCCTTCACCCTTTTTCAATATGTTAAGGAAAGTATCCCTCGAGATTATGGTCCAAGGAGAACAAGTGTCTACTTTCATGACTAAATCTCGCCCATCAATCAGAAAAGTGTCTGCTGGACCTTTAGCCTCTCCTGAGATGGCTGAAATTTCGAAAACAAACTTGGCGCTTGGTTCCTGGGTGACTGATACTTCTTGAATATTGTAATTTCTCTTGACCGATTCTTCAATGTTGGACCTGTTCTCTATTCTAGGTTCGAGGAAGCTTATGGGGTTAGCTTTACAAACATTTGCAAAGTGTCCTCTATTCTTGCACTTAAAGCATTCAGCAAATTTGGCAGGGCACGACGGAAAGTTTGCACCATGTCTGGGGTTGCCACATCTGGTACATGCATTTCTCGCAGTCCAATTCCCTTTCTTTCCACTGGAAATGTTTGATCTTTTCTTCTGGTCTATTGTACAGACTGACATGGTAGTCGGATTTTGTTTGTCACCCTTTAACTCCTTAACATACAATGATGTCTGTTCGATGCTACTGGCTAATTCGAGCGCCTCATCCAGTTTCATGTCCTTGGCCAGTAGTTTCTCTTGGATCCTTGCGTTATTGGTGCACCTGAGTAACTGATCCCTGATTAGAGAATCAGTCAGGTGCTCAAATTCACATGAGTAGCTTAATGATCTTAAGCAGGCCACATATGATTCAACCGACTCAGATTGTTCTTGCACTCGCTGGAAGAATTTATGTCTTTCAAAGCTGACATTTTTCCTGGGCTCAAAGTGGTCCTGTAGTTTTTTGAGGGCCAATGCATATTCATCAGTATCACCTGCCTCCAACATGTGTTCTCCAGTCAGTCCATCAAAGATCCTGCGTCCTTCTGTGCCCAAATTGTGAACCAACAGAGCCTTTTTGCGAGCTGACGAAAATCTGTCACCTCCCATTGCCACTAAGTAATTTTCAAATGTGTCCTTCCATTTGTCCCACCTGAGTGGGGGACGGCCAGGTTCATTAAGGAACGAAGTAGGTGGAGGAATTGATGCTCCCATGGTGAGAAAAGATTTGCAGCTATGTGTGTGTATGAAGTGGCAGAGGTGGCTGTGAGACGGTAATTCTTCAACAATTAGATTGGGCCACGGACCCAATAGTCACTTTGTTCACTTAATGAATATTTCCTTTGATGTACAGGCTCCTTTGTTCTTAGTGTAAACACTTTCTTTTTATTTCAATTGCACGTTCTAGAACGAGTACCATTTCAATGTTCTTTCCTTTTTTTTTTTGTATTTTGACGTCACAATGGAGACCGGGGCTCTTGAGGATAGAGTCTAGTAGTTGCTGGTCAACCGATGTCACAATGAAGACCGGGGCTCTGGTAGACACTCCCCCCTCAGCATATGCTGCAGCGCGTGTCTGTGCGCGCTAGGACCAGCTGAGAGCCGCGTGCGCTGGCACGCGGCGGCAAGGGGCGGAGCGAGCGCACTAGCAGCTGTGAGCGGCTCGTTCGTAGCTCGCGAGCCTGCTCTGCTGCCTGTCCTCGCGCGGCTCCCTCGCGGATCTCCCCCCAATCTTGCCACTTACCTGATCGGGTTTCTCCCGCAAGGTGCTCCCTCCGCGTCACCGCAAACACGGGCGGTGAAGGGGTCTGGGCTCTGCCAGCCGTGCACGGCTTCCTCGCGGCTCTCCTTCTTCTTCCGTGCAAGTGGACTTCCTTAACCGTCTCCTTCGCACTCGATCTGCCTCGCCTGCTGTCGCTTGGTGCGGCGGAGACAGTGGAAATAGAGTGCCAGCCCCCCGGCTGAACACGGAGGTGGATCAGCTGGGCCGGCGTCAGAGTCCGTAACACAAACCCTCGTCGCCAATGTTAAAAAGTAGATGCCAAGCGGTTCATCGGTTAATGACTTGTTTATTTAAGTCTGCTACAAGCGACAGCAGGCACCACCTGGAGAGGCAGTACCCAACTGAATATTTTCAGAACTAAACACAGAACTCCACAAACCATAACACTCTAAGAATACACTTGCCTTAATTGGAACCTTAAGTATAATACATGAACAGAATATTGTGATTGGTCTGAATCCACGTTCAGAACCATATATCCATATTGATCATTGTTAAGTACAACCTACTTAAATAACACCCCGATCAGTAAACTCAACAACTATTGAAAAGCGGAATGTAAGAACGCCGCTGCAAAACTGCTTCGCACGTGTTCCTTTAACAACTTAGAAGACTCAGCCAAGAATATTATGGTGATTAAGGTATGAATAACTATCTAATGCCAAACGTTCTCAGAAGACAAACATAATTTAATGAGTAAAACACACTTTACAAGTGTTAAAAAAGATATCCATCATTATTTACAGTGAAAGAAGACAAAAAGGTACCGACCAACGTGCCAGCTGAATAGAAAGAAAACATCTGCACTTGATCACCCGCAGTAGATACTCAGTGAGTGTAAGAGGCATGACTATATTAATACTGAATGAATTCTAAACTGATCGTGATCTCCTAGTCGGACACAGCGCCTTATAAGTGACTTGTCCCACAGGAGGTCACCAATCATCATATCCATAGACACCCAACAGATAATCCCTTTTTAACAGAGTGTTCTTTCATTACAGAATAGAAATGTGACAAATAGAATATTTCTATCCGGTGAACAGGCATGTGATGAAATCTCTTTTAATCAAAAGCAGAGCATTACCAAGGTTCTGCCAGCAGATTCCAAGGTTAGTGACTTAGGGCCACATTACAAGTGAGGCGGTAAGGGGTTAACAGCGCCAGTGAAGGTGCCGGCGCCGTGAACCCCATACCGCCTCATTACGAGGTTCCCTTGTGGGACCCGCTCTGGATGTCTGGTCAGACCAGACGTCGTTTGCGGGTCCCGCGAAGGGGACCAGCATGCTAACAACGGACCAGTCATTAATGGGCCCGTTGTTAGCATGCTCCCCATTCCCATTGAGCCCTATGGGGACTCAATGGGAATGGGAATGGGGATGGTCCGGGTCCGGGATCCCTAAATGGGGAAATACCAGGCCCTCCAAAGTCAGAATGGCCCGGTATTTCCCCATTCAGGGACCATGGACCCGGACCCGAGTTTGGAGGAATTGTTACCTCTAAACTCGTAATGAGGCCCTTAGTGTTTTAAGAACACACATGAAATACAATAATATAATGACAATGGAGATCATAATGATTGTATTAGAAAATATATCTAAACATAGTTCAAGGTATATTCTTTCCTAGAAAAATACTTAAAGTTCTGATATCTTAACCTGAAGAAGGGCGCAACGATGCTCGAAACGCGTATTGTAGTGAAAGATAGGAGATGCCCATATGAGAATCACCAATACAATTAGAACATCTATATAAGACCTTATCAAGATATCTGGATCAATATATTACTTGGAACAGAATATAGAGAACATATTGTTATCATATTGTAAAGAAACAAGAATGATGAACTGAAACTATCAATGTTATTTACCAATTGTTGAACTTGAAATTGATGATGAAAAAGCATTGTAACGAAGATTAATTACTGTGTTAAACATATTGGGCCTCATTACCCGGTAGGCGGTGAGCCATGGCGCTATTAGCGCCATGGCTCATGCCGGTAAAACACCGGCACCGCCTTGGCGGAAAGGGGATTTATCGCCCCATTCCAAGGTTGGAGGGGCGGTAAATCCCCTTTCCGCCATTGCCCTTCCCCATTCCCATTTCTGCCCCATAGGGGTCTATGGGAATGGGGAAGGCGTTAATTACGGCACCGCAATTTTGCGGTGCCGTAATTAGCTCCGAGGTCCCTTAGCGGGTTGGATTTTAACGCCTGCTAAAAGCAGGCGTTAAATCCCCCAACCCGCAAAGGGACCTCGTAGTAAGGCGGTAGGGATTTACCGATACCGGTAAATCCCTACCGCCATCCGTGTAATGAGGCCCATTGACTGCATTGTTAATTAGAAAGTGAGACCACTAACCATCATAATGACTATGATGACCATGCTTTTTATACATCCATATAAAAATATTTAAATCATATGAAAATGAATAATTGATTTCTTACCAATTGCATTGGATTAAGTGTGCCCTTGTGTGCCTCCCGTTTATCACGGGGGACCTACCATATTTACAGCTTTTAAAGAGCTCCCTTGCACAAGATTGAAAGTACTTAGCTTCACCAAAGTTTCACAGACTTCTCAAGCCTCCCTACACCCAGGCATCATAAAGTCTTCAACGTCACAAATGTTCACAAGATTCATAAAGTTCCCAAAGTTCTCGATAGTTCTCAAAGTTCACAAAGTTCTTCAGGGTTGCAAATAGTCAGGTTCACAAAAGTTCATCAAAAATCTCAGGCTTCCCCCGCCCAAGCTCACAGCTTTTCCTAGGTGGCTTTTCCCAGGTGTGCTTAGCTGTATCCCAAACTAAAAGTTCACTTGCTTCTCTCAGGGTTTGCCTTCCCCACATTCAATACACAGAACATATTTTCTCTGTTACTTGTTCTGTTCGTTTGACCAAGTTCAAAACGCCTGTCCTTTGTACAACAGTCACTTCAACAAAGCTTTCTTGGGTCTCTTACCCACGTTCGCATTTTGGTTTGGCCTCTTTTCCACTGGCTTCTATTTTGAACTTGGTTTGCTTTCGCAGAGCTCTCCTGCTGTCGAGGAGCTTTTCAAGTGGTTTCTGTTTTGCTTGCATTTCGGTCGGGGACAGTTCCCCTGCCATCACACCACTTCTTTTCCTTTACACAGACTTTCAAAAGCGTTTAACGTTATATGGGACCACTCTATTACTTTATATCCTTAAATAATCTCTTTACTATTGTTCTCTTGTTAATTATATCCTGGAGGCTTTTGATATCGAGTGTTCTTTCACTCGCGACCACTCCCATACAATGCATGCAGTCTTTCTCGCTTGCCAGCGGGTTTCTTCTCATTTTGAAACTCACCGGCCATGGATTTCACAGCTTGCTCTATTTCGTCCAGTTAGTGGCTTTTCCGTTTGAGGTCACGGTCTCACCACCTGCCCCTCAGACCCTCCTGGGCTTCCTGCTTTGTCCAGGGGAATGAGCACCTCTCTGGCCATACAAGGTAAGGGAGTAGCATGCCCCACGGCTCCCTTCTGACAATTCCTCTGGCTCTCTGGTGATATGGCTTCTTCACTGCGCTTTCTCCTGCTCCACCTGGCAGCCTTGCAGCATCTTGGTGACCCACTCTCCATTTGCTTGTTTTGGGCAGCTTTGGCTCAGCTACCCCTCCTTCTCGCCATCCAGCTTGTTCTACTAGTCTTCTGCCTTGGTGTGTTTTATACTCTTTTGGGGTTCTGACAACTTGCAGGTGTGTCTGTTTAGTCCCAATTGGCTGACCTTGCCTGGGACAGGCCCATTGAGTATAATAGTGGGCTTCTGCTTGCGGCTTCTTTGTCCCAGTACTAGAGTGGGGTTCTACATAGGAAGAGTATACTGGCTGGATTCACCTCTTCCTTGTCTCAGTACTGGCTGTAGGGACCTGTTGGTTCTTGAAATATCCCATGAAGGCTGAGGTTTGGGGTTTAGGGTAAGGTCTAAAAAAGGGGGATACCATATCTTGCCCACCACCATTCCCTCCCCAGTGCCCAAGGACTCTCTGCCCAAGTGATCCTCTCTCCCTTGTCTGCCCCCAGGGTCGGGATTCCCTAGTGATGGTCTTCCCCATGCCACCTGAACAGAAGAACCCTGGGGATTTTCCACACTCCCCACTTTCTTTCGAAGCTGTGTGGACTGCTTGGAGTTTCACTGCACAACACTGACTGCTTTGCTCTTCTGGTGGCTCCCTCCTTCCTGGGAGGGACTTACTCCTCTGTGCTCCAGCATAACATGGCGTTTCCTGCTCTCCGGGCAGGGTTATCTCCTTCTCTGGCACGTGTGGCAGGTCGGAAGAAGTAAGGAAACAAATAAGAGTTCCCAAAAGTTAGGGAACTCCCGTCGCCTGCACTCTATCACAGGCTACGATGTTGGATAACTCTAGTTTGAGGAAACTACACTTTTACGTCTAAGAGGAGAGCTGAGTACAGAGACAGGATTTTTGAGACTAATAACTAATGCAAAGTTAGAACTTGCGTTGTGTGGGGTACCCTGACCCAATAACAGTTAAAATTACAGTTAATATCAGCCTTGCAGGTTGTTCTTTTGGGACGCTGAAAAAAGGTGCTTTGTGAAACTTGAAAGAAAATAAAGTCCAGCAAGATTGTGGCCATTTTCGAAGGTATAATACTACCATTACTAATTTATGGTGTTACCAGATTTGTGTGAATTGTTTTATGTTTAATGATATATGTTAGTCTGTACAATATAGAATTCAGGCTCACCGATGAAGAGGTTTAGTACAATGAACTTTGTGGAACAATTAGGCATGTTTGAAATGCTGTTACCTACATTTAGCAACAATGTATCTACATAGATTATAATTAATAGTTTTCATTGTACATGTTACCCTTTAACACAAAAAGTGTGACTAAATTGATATGGATATGGATAGACTACTGATTATGTTTTTGATGAATGTGTAGATCAAATTATTGATTCGAGACCTCTGATGAAGAGAAGATATCTCGAAAAGCGTTGGCTCATCACATGAATAAGAATGTATTTTTTTCTGAAAAATGTTTCTTTTATGAAAACATTTATTCACAAGAGGATGTTTATATATTTATATACTGTGTATCTATAGAAGGAGATGACAGCACATTTTGTGCCTAAACTAAAGACAAACCAAAGGGTATTTACACTACTTTAAATATCTTTAATAGACTATTAACTTTTTGGCTTTTTTATTAGCTTATGATAGAGTGCAGGGACGGGAGTTCCCTAACTTTTGGGAACTGAAACACTTGTGTATAAGCGCATAATAAATAAACAATCAAGCAATCAATCAATCAACTCTTATTTGTTTCCTTGTTGTTGTTTGATCCAATTGCCAGGAACAATATTTCTCCCCTGGACCTTGAATAACATTGAGTCGTAATTATTACTTCTAGTTAAATAACACTTAGAACCGCATTATTTAGGGTGTGCATTGTGTCATCACATCACTTATAGGTCAGAAGAAGTAGTAAGACACTTAACAGACATTTCTATGGCTTTCTATTAAAATCACAAAGCTAAGGCCTATCTTTCCCTATTGCTAGAGGGTTACCCCTGTCTACATAAATAACTAAAGGTGCTCATCAGTCATCGGGACATCCAAAATAAATATGTTCACAGACCGAAACTAATTTTAACTGACCCTACCATGACTTTAAATAACTTAAATTATACTGGGAGAATATCTCCCCTCTGAGTATTCGGTTATAGCAAAGTCTCTTCTTTGGTCAAAGGTTCTCTTCAGTGAGATATCTTCAAATAGTCCCTTGCCTCTTTCTGGACAAGATCTTTTAATTCTTTTACAATGCACTTGAGTTTGGGTTCCCCTCCTGGGGCAGATGTTCCCCAGTTCCTTTTATAACTCTTCCTTGTACTTTGATCCAAGCTTTTTATGCCTTTCTGCTTCTTGTAACCCAGCCATCTGTAGGTTGGGTATCCTTTGCAGGGACTTGACCTTCCTCTTCTCATGGGGTAGTTAAGTTAGATTTTCTCTCTTCTTATTTGGTTCACTTGACAACACTTCCCATTCACATTCATAAGTTTCTCCCTCTTACCAGGGTGTTTGTACGCTTAATGCCTACTCGTTCAGGCTTATTCATTATTCTATTTACCACAGTCACACAGTTCCACTTAAATGGCTTTGGTTTTAGTATCCCGTCAATTTCACTGGAACGAGTTTCAAATGCACCATAAGGATACCCCGGCTGCCTCATGGTTTCCTGTTCCCTCTGTTACCTTTGTATCTGCAGGGGAACGCTTTCAGGCTTGGCACTCACTCATGTTCTCTTCCTAAGCTTCGTGTTTCGTGCTTCTCCTTGTTATCAGTGTCCCGCCCTTGCTCCTTTCTCTCGTTGCGACCGGGTCTGGATGCGGGAAGAAGAGTGTCTCGTGAACTCCCCAGCTGGGTGGTGTCACCCATGTTCTATTGGTGCACAGCCCACCACGAAGTCATCATGGTCACGGCACCACCGGGATAAGGATCTGCTTCTCCTCGGGTTCCTTCTATTCAGATACGCCGGGTCTCTAGTGTTTCCCTCACCTGCTTAGGATGCTTCTGAAAGTTGTGGGCACCGTGGCTCTCCTCAGCTCTGCCTCCTCTATACATCACATCATCCGGGGGCTTGCCCTGCTTACGCTCTTCTCTCTGGCTCGGTGCTTCAGCTCTCCTCAGCATGCTCTCCACAATCAGCCTCCTCATCTCTGTTATACGTACGTCTCTTCTTAAAGAGAGAGATCCGCTTCCTTAGTCATAATGGGGTATTTTAGTTTTGTCTTCAGACAAGTCTCTGGATCTTATAATGTTCTTCTTATCTGATAGTCCCATATATGCTACCATGGTGGATGATCTAGGGAATTACTCATAGGAACAGGTTCCCTTGTCCCCTAAGGGGGAGTCTCTCCCAGTGAGGTCCTACTTACCCAGACCCCTAGGTAGGATCTTGCGGAGGGGGCTCACCTCCCTAGCCTCAAAGGGGGAGGCTCCCCTTGGGGAGAAGGGACAAATACCCATGATGCATCACACCTGGCAGGTGTATTTAGGTTCCTTCTTGGAGAGGAGGGGAAGAATCCATTGGTCCTCAGTTCCGCAGAGGAGCAGCAACTCAGGTAGGTCAGAAACGAAGCCATTCATCTTAAATGGGCCCTGTACTTGGCAGCCCTGTTTAGCTCCCATATAGCCCATGCATGCTTGACACTCTGTCATGAAGGAAGGTGAAAGTGAATACTTCTTTGGGCATTTCTTGTCCTCAGGCGGTTGGGGGGGAAGGGGTTCACCCCAGTGGGATCTTGCTTGCCCTGTCCCCATGGAAGGATATCAAGTAGCTGGCTCACTGTCCTAGTCCCAAAGGTGTGGCTCTCCCTTGGGAAGGATGGACACATACTTTGGATTTGTCATAGCCCTGCCATGCGCAGAACAGCATATGCTGAACCTCTGAATATCAGAGCTCTCAAGGCCCCAGTATTTCCAGAAGGTATGTGGAACTCAGGTAGACAGATGCACCTCCTTCTGGGAGCAGAGAGAGACTGGGCTGACAGTGTCCAGAAAAAAAGGCAAGACACACAAAGGGCCTCATTACGAGTTTGGAGGTAGTCATGCCGCTATTTGCGGCATGGCTGCCTCCAAACTCGGGTCTGGGTTCCCTGAATGGGGACTTACCGGGTCATTCCAACCTTGGAGGACCCGGTATTTCCCCATTCAGGGAAGCCATCCCCATTCGAGCCCCCATAGGGCTCAATGGGAATGGGGAGGTAGCTAATAACGGGCCCGTTATTAGCTCCCTGGTCCTTTAGCGGGTCCCGCTAAGGGCAAATGTTTTTACCAGCCGCCCTTAGCGGGACCCAGTAAAGGACCTCGGTATGCGGCGGTAAGGGGTTAATGGCACCGGCATCCTTACCGGCGCCATTAACACCTTACTGCCGCACTCAGAATGAGGCCCAAAGTGTTTGTGTGCATCTCTGTGTAAGTATGTATGTTGTCCTGATTGTGTGCAAGTGTAGGTCTGAGAATTGTGGATGGGGGTCAGAGGAGCAGTGGCAGTGACATAGGGCAGGTCAGGGGTGATGATGTTGGCATGGGCCAGAACTGTGAGCAATGAGATTTACATAGGGCAGAACTGGAAGCAGTGGGATTGACATGGGGGCAGAAATGGAGCAATTATAGTTACACAGGGCAATGAGAGTTACATGAGGCACAACTGAGGGCAATGACAGTTAGGAAAGGCACAACAGGGCAATGAGAGGGAGCTTGGGGCAAAGATGTCCACATATGGAGTGCCATGTCAGAACTGGGTTCAGTTTGAGTGTAATAGGGCACATCCTGGGTCAAAGAGAGTGACATGCTACAGAGCTGGTGTATTTGGATTTTCATGGGGCACCACTGGTCAAGAGAATTACATTGGGGCAACCAGAGTGTGCTTGGACCAAAACAAAGCAGTGGAAGTGACCAGGAGCATAATTGGAGCAATGAGAGTGACGTGGAGAATTGTGGAAAGGAGAACTACACGGGACAGAGCCGGGGGCAATGAGAGCTGCATGGGCCAGCAGAAAGGGGGCAGAACTGGGGCAGTGAGGATGACAGTGGACAAAGCTCTGGGCAGCAGAACCTGGCATGTAATGTACTGGGATATTTCACGTGCACCCATACAGAACTGCTTGTAAATCGGATGGCTTTTTAAAATCTAATTTGACACAAAAACTGTGTTATCTGCCATTTTGACCCATTTTTTTTTTTAAAGTACGTTGTTTGGGGAGAACACCACACTCCCTATCTACTGGATTTGAGATCACTCGCTCATCACACTAAATGTAAATATTGTTTCTACTTCATTTTAAAAATCCACGAGCCCCGTCTGCCTCCAGCCGTGATGCTTGTTTTGGCCAAGAAGTGCTTCCCAGTCTCACTGCCTAGATTCTTGCTCTTTGAATGCTGTCTCTGCCTCTCAATGTGCTAAATGTGAAATGTCCTCAGATGGATTGGGACAAAAGGAGCCCAGGGGCCAGATTACACAAACTTTGCACCAGTGCAAAGTTGCGCAGTATTAGCACTAGGGCAAAGGTTGTCCTAATTAAAAAAAAACATTGGGGTCATGTTCAAATGCCCTAGTGAAAAAACATGCACTTTCAATGCATTTTTTAAACAAGGCAAAGTTTGCCGTAGTGCTAATACCATTCCGTATTAGCACCAGTGCAAACTTTACCCTGTTGCAAAAATGCTGTTAAAGTGCATGTTTTTCCACTCAGTGGGCCTCATTACGACACTGGTTAACGCCGGTAACTTACCGAATCCGCCATGGTGACATGGGGAATTACCACCCCATTCCAAGGTTGGCAGGGCGGTAATTCCCCATTTAACATTGGCCCTTCCCCATTCCCATTTTTGCCCCATAGGGCTCAATGGGAATGGGGAAGGCGGTAATTACGGTACCACAAATTGCGGTACCGTAATTACCTTCAAGGTCCCTTTGCGGGTCCCTACTTTAAAGGCTGGTACAGACCAGCCGTTAAGGTCGGGAGCCGCAAAGGGACCTCGTAGTAAGGCGTTAAGGGGTTAACGGCACCGCAACCTTTTTACGGCGCCGTCAACCCCTTAACGCCTGGGTCGTAATGAGGCCCAGTGGCTTAATTTCACCAAAATGCCAGGGGTAGCGGAAGTAACGTCACACAACCCTTGACCTCTGAAGACATCACAAAAAGGGATGTAAGTTGTCCCCACCCCGAAGTGACATCACAGAAAGTGATGGAACACAACCTTTCACCACTTGACAAAACAGGAAGTGGCATCATATAGCATTGTTCCCGAGTACACTACGAAAAATATGGTTACAATATCACTGTAATTTGACACACGTTTCATACAAGAATGGATCACCATATTTATTGTTATTATCAGTGTGTATAGGCCCATATTAGCAGTGACGTCATTTGGAGGTCACCAGAGGTCGAAAGTGCGACCTCTGTGGTCACAGTTGCGACCTCTGCCGACCTCCTGCAACCTCTGGACTGGAGCATGGGTTAGCATGAATATAGCAACTGTACCTTGCAATGAGGATGGTGATGTAAACCAGGCATTCTCATTGTGTAGTCTGCAGGTTAATTAAAGCCTGTCAGAACATTCCTCTGAACTGTATCGCTTTCTCTCTCACCATCGCTCTCTCACTCTCTCTGTCTCTCCTCTCCATCTCTCTCTCTCTCCTCTCTTTCTCGCGCTCTCTTTCTCTATCTGTCGCTCTTTCGCGCTCTCTCACTGAACTAATAAATCTCCCTGGCCTCAAGGCAGGCCAAAAATAACCACAGCAGAAGAGAGCCACAATGAATGCTTTGTTCTAATGTGTCTCTTTCATATCTCCGTGGCATGCTGTTCAGGATGTCTGTTTGCATGTATGAGGTAATGAGTGCCCAGAGTATGGGATGTCGTGTGAGTGTGCTGCTTTCCCTATTTTGCCAACCTCTGAATCCTGAAAAGTAGATCCACACAGGCTTGCCATGTGGCCAACTTTGCACCAGACCTGCAAATGAACTGGTCAGCTGTTAAATCTCAGTTATCTGTTTAATGGTGCCCACTAAAGAGTGCAATTTGCTTCTGACTTTGAGAACATTCAGACATGCAATTGCTCATTTTACTATAGCTGGTAAGCTAGCTCAGTGGGTTGAGCGCTTGCTGCTGCAATGTGTGTGCGAGCTGCAGGTTGCAGGTTCGGAAATATTTCTGTAATCTGGCCCCAAGATGTTCGAGTTTGTACACATGTCTTTTCACCTTTGACATCAAATGCTTGCGTGACCAAGGAGGCAGCTGGCCCAGCTGATGGCTGTATCGGGAACTGGGGTCCAGAGGGTTGGGGGAAAACATGAGCAGGTAGGCCCTACAGATCTTTTTGAAAGCACTAGCATCCGTTTGAGAGCAGTTTCCAAGTCTCGCCTGCCCGCAACTAACCTGTGACAGGGGAAGTGAATGCGTGAATTAATGGTACCAAAATCACCACAAAGATTATATTTGACCTTTTTTGCACATTTCTGCCCTAGGAGCATGGTGTCCCATATATAAGGGGGATAAAGGGGAGCCCCACCTGTTAAATCTGTATCAAAAGTAGAAGTGCAGCAGTACATCCCTCTTTGATGCCATATAAACTCCAACCTACTTTTCCCCACTGGTGTCAGCAAGGCCTAGGGCCTCATTACACGTTAGGCGCTAAGGGATTACCGATACCGGTAAGGTCACCAGTGCCGGTAATCCATTAGCGCCCTACTACGAGGTCCCGCAGCGGATCCCGTCCTTAAAGCCTGGTCTGACCAGGTGTTAAGGACGGGACCCGCTAAGGGACTTCAGAGCTAATAACGGTACCACAAATTGCAGTACCGTTATTAGCTCCTTCCCCATTCCCATTGAGCCATATGGGGGCTCGAATGGGAATGGGGAATGGTATTTGGCATGGGGACTTACCGGGTCCTCCAGGCTCGGAATGACCCGGTAAGTCCCCATACCGCCTACCCGGACCCGGTATGCGGTAAGGGAGTAGCCATGCCGCTAATACGGCATGGTTACCTCCTACCGTGTAATGAGGCCCATAGTCTCACTAATCTCTTCCAATGGCCTGTACCCCATGTGTACCTTTTCTCTGGAAAGGGTAGGACCAAATCAATTCAATGATATCTGGGTGCCATCCACAATCACATAGGAGCACACAAAGACCACAGGCACAATAGTAATAGTAATGACTACTTTGACAACCAACAGTCACGTTTAACATTGTCCTTTCTACCTGTTGTCGATAACTCAGGCTATCCGCAATTACTGTAGTTGATGACCCCTGTGAGGAACCCTGGTACACCGCGGGAGGTACCCTATATTGAGGCACACAAGAGGCCCAGACCATGCATTGAGCACACATTTGGATTAATGAAGGGAAGGTCCAGGTGGCTTCACCAGACAGGTGGGCACTTGTCTGCAGCCCAGTAAAAGTACAAACAATCATCGTCATATGGACAATGCTGTACACCATGTGCATATGTTTAAATGTTTCCAATGATGAGGACACAATGCAGCCCCTGGCTCTGAAGATGAAGAGGGTTCAGGACAACATGGCACCTCCGGATAGACGTGATCAAGAGAGAGAAGGTTGCATAGTCCGCCAGGACCATAATGTACAATTACTGTTGATTGCACACATATGCACCTGTCATTGTGCTGCTATCTTTAACTAAATGTACACACATCACTGAAAGGAAATGACTTCTGGATTAATTGGCTATATTCCAAAGTGATTTATTTCACATGTACCCACCTTCATCCCCAACACCTTATCCTCCCCGCACCCCATCCCAAAACCCTTACCCTCCACCACACCCTCATCCCAACAGTGTACCCTCCGCACACCATTATCCCCAACATCTTACCCTCCCTATACCCTCATTGTCAACACTTTACCCTCCCCATACAAGTGTGGTGTGCAGTCAGTCACATGGAAGTGGTTACTTCTACCTTCTCTTGACACCTGTTTGAGTTGGAGTGGTGGGACAAGGAAAGAGCATATGAGAGCGCCTTGGTGGTGTGCTTGCCACAGATCCCTCTGTTGGGGTGGTTGATACTGATCAAGACATTTTACCCACACCAGATATGCTGCAGGGTGAGGGTAATAGTCAGTGAAACATTGTCAATAGTGGCAGACATGTGCTGTGCCACCTCCGGCACCCTTTGGCTCATCAGTGTGATGCTGGCTCTGCCACCTGCTGAATACTGACACAAACCATCTAAGGCTGTAGCCACCCTCCTGGCGACACACTGCATGGCAGCTCGCATTGCCTGGGAGTGGTCCAGTTGTTTCGGGGCAATGCGTTCCATCCATTCCTGCTGCTGCTCAATCTGTGTGAGCCTCTCCCAGATAGCATCCAGTGTGTGTTGCTGAACTAGGCTCCGAGACTCATGGCAGTGTGTACCCCCAGAGCCACAAGCCTGCACACAGTCTGTATATTCCTCTTCTGGAGGTGAATCTGTGTCATCTCCATGGTACCAATGTAGGGCATGGTCAGAGGATAAGGGGGAGGGAATGGTGTGCAGCGGTGAGATGTTAGTTATGGGAGATGAGTCCAATGCTGTGCGTCTCACTGTGGAAGTTGCCGAAGTATGTCCAGTGTTGCCTGACACAGGTGCTGCAAATTGAGCAGGCACACTGTTGGTGTCCTGCACATGGGCTTGCAAACAGACTCACTGGTGTCAGGGGTGGGGTTGGTGGTGTGCACCCCTGACTCTACGCTAACAGTGGTGGGAAGGGGCTGTGTGAGAGGAGCTTCTGCACGCTGCCCCATTGCAGCTGTGATTGCCAAAACCATTGGAGTTGTACTTGTGCCCCAAGAGGAGGCTGCACGGGTGCACTGGCTGCACAAGGCAAAAAACCTCGGGGTCATCTTCGACTCCACACTCTCCTTCCCTCCTCACATTTCTGACGTTTCTAAGAAGTCACACTACCAGCTGCACCTCCTCAGAGGTATCCTTCCTTTCCTCTCCTCCCCCCAGAAGCTCACTGTCTCCAGAGCCCTGGTTCTCTCGAAGCTGGACTACTGTAACAGCCTCTATCTAAATCTTCCTGCCTCTATTCTCCGCCCTCTGCAACTCATCCAGAACAGGACTGCGAGACTTGTCCTTGGCCTCAAGCCCAGGGACTTTATCTCTCCAGGACTGAAATCGCTACACTTGCTCCCTGTGGCTGCGAGGATTAAGTTCAAAACCCTCTGCATTGTCCACAAGGCCTTCTGGAGACTGGGGCCAAAATACCTTCAATTCTCCCTTCCTAAATATCTTCCTTCTCGAGCACTTCGCTCATCCGCCTCCAACTCCCTCAGGGTCAGCCGCTTCTCCAAGCAACAAGTTGGGGGGAGATCTCTCTCCGCAGCAGGGGCCTCCCTCTGGAACAGCCTTCCTGCCTCCCTGAAACTTGAGGAGAACCATCTCCGGTTCCGGAAGCACCTCAAAACCTTCCTCTTTGCTTCTGCTTTCTCTCCCCCTCTCCCCTGCTAAATCACTGAAACTGTACTGAATCAGCAACCGGGCCACTCACCAATCTCGGTCCTTGGCCCAGCCACTCTCCCCTGCACTGCCTTCCTGGCAACCCCTGCACTGCGGGACTGTCTCTGTATCCCTACAGCCCCCCTTCCCAGCACTTGTCTGCACTTATCTTGCACTTGCCACCAGCTGGCCCTTTTATTTATCTTGTTCGTTACTAACCCTGTACTGCACTTTCCCCTCTCCCTTTTCCCCTCGCACTTTTCCCGTCCCCCCTACCCATGCACTTGCGCGATCTGAATGACACCTGGCCTAGTAGGATCGTTGTCTGTCTCCCCTTGTTCCCCCCTCCCTGCCTCGTCGCGCCTTGAAACACTTGTGTATAGGCGCGTTACAAATGCCATATCATATCATATCATATCTCAGACAGCGAGCTGCTCTGGGAGTCTTTGTGGCCATGACTACTTGGCTTCCTTGGGGCTGCATCACTGGACAGTGTAGCATGTTCTGGTGCCATAATGGCACTTGCAGGAGCAGAAGGGGCTTTTGTGCTGGACCCTTAAATGGCTGTCTTCTGTGCTTGTTGGGAGACATGGAACATGGCATGACTACCCCCCTTTTGATGTCCCTGGGTCAAGCTTAGCTTATACTGGTGTAATTTCCCTTTGCTTCTCTGATCCTAACCTCACTGTCCCCGTCTTGTTACTTCTCTTACCTCCTGGCCCTGCCTGGGGCTGACCTGGCCTGCTGTAACCTTCCTACTCTTGCTGTCTGTGCACTGACCTTCCTTACAATTTCTCTTTGACTCTCTGCCAATCTTCTCTTTTCTTTCCCCTCCTTTGTATTACTTTCTTCCTTCGATGTTACCGCTTCCGTCTCACTCCCGCGCCTTGCTAGCCACACATCCCCCTGACTCCTCCATCACCTCCTTTCTACATCTGGGTTCTGATGTTAACATCTTCTGCTCCTAGTCCTGTTCTTCAGAATAGGTCACCATCTCTGTTACACCTTTAGCTCACACCACCTCCTCTTGCCCTGTCTCCTCCCTTGTTACCACTTCCTCCTTCAGCTTCTTTCACTTTTCTGCCAATTTTCACTGGCTGATGTTGCCACCACCTTTTCTGTACCTCCTGTTGTTAATACCTCCTTCACCTACTGTGACAGGGCTGTTGATCTAGCCCTGTCAGGGGTGGCAGGGAGCCTGACCCTAACAACCCTCCTTGGGCCCTCCACCTTCACCATCCTGTGAGGCCATAAACCTTGGGGTCATCTTCGACTCCGCTCTCTCCTTCACCCCTCACATCTTGGACCTTGCCAAGAAGGCTGATGTCCAGTTTCACCACCTTAGAGGCATTCTCCCTTTCCTCACCTTTCCCCAGAAGCTCAACGTCTCCAAAGCTCTGGTCCTCTCCAGGCTGGAATAATGCAACAGACTCAATCTCCCCTTCTCCTCCCTACGCCCCCTTCAGCTAATCCAGAATAGGGCTGCAAGACTTCTCCTTGGCCTCAAGCACAGGGACAGTATCTCTCCACCCCTGAATTCTCTCCAGTGGCTCCTGGTGGCTGCAAGGAACAAATTCAAGACCCTCTGCATCATCCACAAGCCTTTCTGGGACCTGGGACCATGCCATCTTCAGCTTTCCCTCTCTCTAAATAGCTCCCTGCTAGAGCTCTCCACTCCTCTAACTCCAATTCCCTACTGGTCAAACGCTTCTCCAAGCAGAGAGTGGGAGGCAGGTCTCACTCTTCGGCTAGTGCCGCTCTTTGGAATAGCCTCCCTGCCACTCTCAGGCCTCAGCTGGACCTCCTTAAGTTCCGGAAACTTCTATAAACTTTGCTTTTGTCTACCTCTTTCCCTCTTTCCCTTCCGTGCTAATTACCCCACTGCCGCTGAGACTGACAGCCTGGGCCTTCATGAATCCCACAGGCTACCAGGCTCTCTACTCAGTCAACAACAGCATGCCCAACCCCTTTCAGCACTGCCCTTGCGGGCCCCCCATCTGGCAGATGTGCATGCCACTCTTGGGACTCCTCCGCCTTAGCACGTAGCCAGTGGCCTCCTCCTCGGCTTCCCTTGGCACTTCACTCCTGGGCCCCCACCAGCACTTGCCAACACCCCCACCCCTCATTTCCCTATCTCCTGCACTAGGACCATGATTGCATATTTACTGTTTTATTTTTGCTACTGTTATTTACTCCCGTGTACACTCCCCACATTTGCCTTGTGGCACCTGCAAACACCATTATGTTGTATAGGTGCCTAACAGATGCTCAATAAATAAAGAAATACAACCCTGCGTGCCAGAGTGTGTGTAGAAAGGCCTCCTCCCATCATCCCCTTACCTGCCAGGATGGTACCATGGCAGGGCCTGGCATCGCGCTGCACAATATCCTTGCAAGAAAAACCACAGACCAGCAAAGGAGAAGAGCCAGCTCACCAAGAGTAACTCCCTAATACAGCAAAGCTGTGTAGAAAAGGGAGTGGGGCTTAAAGCCCTTATGTAACCTCCCAAGCCCTCTCCTGTCACACCCCTTGAAAGCATGGTAAGCCATTGGTAGGGTAAGTGGCCCATCCGGACAGGCAGAGGGATATGTAAGAGGTAGCTTGGGAGTTGTGAGTTGCAGTTAGGTGAGGACCGCCCAAGAGACCAGAGGAAGAGAGAGTGACTGGAGTGCTAGGGATATTGTTAAGGAGGAGGTCTGTGGAGTGTTTGCGTGAGAGAAGGGAGAGTGTGAGTAGTAGAGGTAGAGTAGTAGTAGTGGTGGAGTGGAGAAGTGGAAGTAGCAAGTGAAGGAAATAGGTGGTAGTGGGGATATTAGGAAATGTGTTCGTTTTTATTTGGCCGAATGGTACATTTGACCGAATTTGGCCTGTATCATTTGACCGAATAAAAACGTACAACTTGGCTAATGCATGCCGAACATGTGCAGCGGGGGTTGCTCCTATGATTGGTATGTATTAGCCTTTGGGGGTTGCAGGGGTGTCCTCCGCTTCCTCATATTGTGTTAGACAGAATCCAGGGCAGTTCCCTTAGGGAGCACTACCCCAGATTAGGACCACAGGTGAGAGCAATAAATCCCCTTTGGTATCAGTCCGTACCACAAAGATTTAGTTGGTAGCTGTGGCTGAGCAGTCAGACTTATCTCAAGAGGGAGATTAGCAGTATTCAGGGTTGACACAATAGGTAGTACAGTAATATGGAGCAAGGAAACAATGACCAAGGTTTTGTATTAAAAAGAGAATATATATTTATGTAATACGCTTCTAAGTCAACACATAGATCACAGTTAATAAAGTAAGTTAAGTTTAGTCAAAAGAAAAGCATATACAACTCCCTATTCAATTGTAGACACGCTTGCGGTATAGTGAAAACTGAGCAAAACGGTACAGTGAAAACCTACTACAAATGGCACTCTACCAATTCACCGAAAGGGAGGGAAAGTACAAGTTAAACAGAAATATCTTCAGACAGCCCACAGCAACACTTCCCTGAAGTTTTGTGAACAAGTAATGCACCGTAACACTTAACCAAAAGACAAGTGAATGAAAACTGAGCAAAATGGCACTCCACAAGTTAAAACAGTAGGAAGGAAGAGGGGTTTAGAGGATTTAGGTGCATCAACACATTTCTCATTGAAAAGCAATCTAGTGAGAGCAGATCTAACAAATCAGCCAGAGTCAATAGGCCTGAGCCAGAGTCAGTGGTACAGGACCAAGAGCTTCGGAGCAAAAATGTTCTTGTAGTTGCAGTCAAGTCTTTAGTAGAAAAATATTGAAGAGATAGATGCAAGGCGAAAGACAATGTTAAGAGAGAGGGCGGCCGACCCCACAAGTAGTTAAAGGATTTAAAACACCTTTAGGGCTACCACAGAGAAAGGGCGGCCTGGCGGAACAATGTACCTTAAACGTGAAGAAGTGGCTCCTGCGGTGGCGGTTGTTCCTGGTAGTTCCTGCAGGTCGAGGGATCCAACAGAGGAAGAGGGGCTCTCGTCGTGGAGGAAGGTTCGAGTCGCTGCACTACCCAGGGATGAAACCAGCCGCGGTGCTGCCAAACGAAGTTTAAAAGGTACGCTCCTTTTAATCGCGGTCCGGGTCGATAGCTGCCTGGCTATCCGTCTCCAAGTGCTGGGCACTGTCGATTCGACCAAAGCAGGTCCGAGGATGCGATAGGTGAACTGGTTGACCCCACCAGCTCAAGGGAAGGAGGCTCCTTCGCTGAAGATCTCCTCTCGTCGTGTGGAAGAAAAGTGGTGAGACGATCCGGCAGGGATTCACCGGTGGTGTAGATGCTGAAGATGTCTCTGGCTTCTCTCCCCTTCGGTTCCGTAGTTCCAGTGGCGACGTCTTGCTCTTCCAGTCGTCAGGACCCTGCTTTTATGCAGAAAGAGACCCATTCATACAGCCTAGCTGTCACTCACACAGTGGAGTGGTCATCTTGGAGGAAGACCCTCCAGCCTATCAGGTTAGAGTGCGACCTGAGTTGCGGTGGCAACTCTGTCCAGAGGTTCTACTCACCCTCCCAAACAACAGACCCACCCCAGACTCAGTGGCGCTGAAAGGAGGGCTTCTTGGCAGAAGCCCGCCAAAAGGACGAACAAAGGATCCCTGACCTGGGTTAGGAAAATGGAGTAAGACTCGAGAAAGAAGTTTTATGAAAGGTCGGGCAAATAAAACCTACCAGAGTAACGTTAATAATAAAATCCACCGGCGGTATGTTAGAGGCTGTCAGTAAAAGTGGTAGCCTCGAACAATGGGAAAATCCCATAGGAAGATATTCACGGTCGAATATATAAGGTAGTAACCACTGCCACCAGCCAGAAACTTTGTAGAGGGGGACTTTAAGGTACCCTCTCGAAAATGAACATAGGTGTAAAACAATTAACCCCTTCCAGTGCTTTCATATTAAGATGGGTGTACTGGTTAAGTTCATAAAAATCGACTAGTAAAGTGAATGGGGACTTTAAATGCCCTGGGAGACAGTAGTCAGTCTCAGGGTATGGAGTCTATGTTTGGGGGTCGCTACGACACCCCTGTGTCACTGCACGGAGGGTGCTGTGTAACACAAGTGCATAAAGATGGTTCCTATGGGTGAGAGAAAATATCCCATAGGCATAAACACAAAAATAGCCTAGAACACACCTAGCAAGGATGCCTAAGAGTGGGAAAAAGAATCTCACTCTCAGCAGGTAATAAGAAATAAACCCTTCAAATCCATCAAAGCTGCTGGGGGACTCTGTAGGTAAGGGAAATTAGCCATGAAATGAGAATTCTCCCTAACATATTGGAGTCGAGGGACCGAGAAAAAAAAAAGAACAAAAAAGGGACCCTGCTGCATCGGATCCGACCCGCGTTTGAGGGACGGATCTGAAACTGCAGGGCTGCAGTCAACCAGGCGGCGACGAACAGGTAAGTAGCGAAGGGGGTTTGGGGGTGGGGGATTGGTGTGAGTGCGTTTGATCCTCTGAGAACTGATTGCATACGGGTTGTTTTTTTCAAACAGTTTGCTGCGATCAGTTCTCAGGCGGTCAAACACACCTAAACCGTTAGTGGGTAGTAGAGGGGTGTGCATTCCACCATACCCCTGGGGGTCTCTGGGGGTCTGGGCAGGGGCTAGCAACAGAGGTGAGCAGGGCACAATATCCCTGGAGGTCTGGTGCGAGAAAGACAGTGGTAGTAGAGCGGTAGTGGTAGTAGCATAATAAGAACAGTAGTAGAGGTAGAGTGGGAAGAGCGACAATGAGTGAGAGAGTAGGAGCAGATATTGGTGTAGACTAAAATAGAAGTTATAACTAGAGAACGAGTAAGAGGTGGGGAAAATAGAGTGAGAGGAAGGAAGGGAAGCAATAATGGAGCAAGGGGGATAGTTGGAGATAGAATTGGTAGGAAGAATAGGAGTGAGAAAGGAAGTAAGATCAAAGGGTGGAAGTGGAAAGGTAAAGTGAGAGATTGGAGGGACAGTAACGTGGTGGTAGGACAACAGCTTAAGGGATCAGTATAGCAAAGGGTCAGGTACGAGAATGTGTCCAAGGTGTGAGCGTGACGCCAGGTGAAAGAAGGAACCATTCCCTATTCCCTGAGTACTAACCGATGACAGGAGAGGAAAAGTTAGAAGTTTCCTAGGGAGTCAGCTAGCCATGGTCTCAGGGCAAACACCTAATGTGTGGAAAGAAGAACGACAGCTAGGGGTTAGCGATGTGAGAGTTACTAACCACACTGATTGGGAAGTCTGGGCTTGGGAGGTGGGACCCAATCCCAGAGGAAGCTGAAGAGAGGAAAGGGCCGGCCCCAGCGCCAGACATTCTCAACCTATTATGCCCCAAAAACACCCAGCCATTCTGACCAGCAAAACATCAATAAACACCCTTGAATTTTACTCTAGGAGTTATTTGTGGTGGGCCACCCTGTTGCACTACTTTCCTTCCGCTGACTCCTTCTGGACACTACTGCCTCCTGATGTTACCACCTCCTCCTTCATCATCTTCCATCTCACCACCTACTCTTGTTCCAATTGTGTTTCTAACTCCTACTTGAACCTCTGCTGCTGCAACCCATCCAATTCTAGTATGGCTCTTTAGCCTCTGCTTGTTACACTGATCTTCAACACCTAGCCATCTTCAAAGGCTTTTCACTGAGGCAGCTCTAAACCTGTGAGTGTTAATTGAGTGAGGGCAGGGATGGGCTATCTTCCCTGAGGTCCACTGGGCTAAGCTAAGGGGGTTGGACCAAGCCTACGACACAGGCACAAATCATGGTCCCCTTCCCTACCCCTAGCTTACAAATATTCAGAAATCCCCTTGCTGGCCTCATCTCTGCACTGGACAAATCCTCATACTTCGCAAACCCAATCTCCTCCCTTTGCAATCACCCTTACAAAATGTCATCTACCCTGCAAATTTTGCTCACACCTTCCAAGCCAATATGCATCGCCTCCTCCCTTTCTACTAATGACTTTGCTCACTACCTTTCTTCTAAAATCTCTAACATTTGTGAAACTCTCACAGTCCTCCTCTCTCTCCACCACCCACCTTCTGTCCACCACCTTGCAACGTCTTCCTGTCTACAACTCCTATTGAATTAGCACGCGTCCTTCACAGCACCAACCCATCTTGCGCCTCTATTTTCCAGATTGCGCCCAAAATAATCATAGACTTAGTTTCAATTACCTGCCTGTAGCCCTCTGAGCTCTTTAACCACTCTATCCACATACACTTTCCCTACCTTCTTCAAATATGCAACTAGCTACCCCTGGTGAAGAAACTCTCTGCTGAACAAAACATCACGGCAAACTAACACACAGTTTCCCTCCTTCCCCATCATTCAGAGGTCCTTGCGCAGTTGGTTTTCAACTGGATCACTAAGTACCTTGAGTATAATGGCATTGGAGATTCAATTTATTCTACGTCTTTAGAGAACACTCTGCCGAGACTGCAATCATGCATGTTTCCAACGTTCTCTCTGATGTTCACCACTCCAAACTCTCTTCTATACTCATCCTTTTGGAACCTCTCTACCTTTTTCGACACTGTAACCACACCTTTCCCTTCTTCGCTCTTCAGGATCTTTGGTTTTGCAAATGTGGTCTCGCCCGGTTCGCCTCCTACCTTGAAGGTTAGCTCTTTAAAATCTACTAGAAATTTGAACCACACTGACTCCAACCCTCTCCCTGGTGGCATCCCCCAAGGATGAGTCCTTGTAGCTCTGCTCTTTGCCCTCTAAACCTCTGCCATAGGAAGACTAATCTTGTTCTTTGGCTTGCACTTTCACTTCTTTGCTGATGACACTTAAATCTTTCTCTACTTTCTTCCTTCACCCCACCCATCACTGCAATTTGTAAATGGATGACTCATCACTGCCTCATGCTGAACTCACTTCATCTTTCCCCTAGCTTCCAATGTTATCCCTGCCCTCCCCTCCTGTCTCCTTCTCTCCTGACCTTCTTGTTCTCTCACCCAAGTCTCACAACCTTGGGTTCCTCTTTGATAGCGACTTCCAACTGCAACAATTCATCACAACCACTGCCTTTGCTGCATTTATTACCCGTCTCAACATTCTGAAAATTCATCAATTTCATACTGGCCACTCTACGATACCTCTAATCTCTACCCTAGTGCTCAGCAAACTTGTCTACTGCTCGAACCCACTCCTTGGCCTTCCTCTCTTGTCTTTCCTCTCTCTAGACAAAGGCCTTAACTTTGGAACCCGCACTCTCTACACCCTATCCCGATCCTCCCCATGTTTAACTACCGACAACATGCTGATTGGCTCTCCAGGCACAACAGCTCCCCTTTCAAGTTCCTTCTTCTAGTCTACAAATCTATCAATGGCCTTGCTCCTCAGTACCTGTCTGATTGTAACTCTGTTTACTCGCCATCTTGTTCTCTCCGCTCCTTCTCTGTACTCAACCTCAAGGTCACTTTCCCTCTTGCTTCCCCTCTTTCACCTTCTAGCCTGCTCCAATTGAACCCGCTGCCCATCACAATAAAAGCCAACCCAAATGTGGATCTCTTCAAAGCTCAGTATAAACGTCACTTACTTGGTAAATGGAGGGCTCCCCCTCATCTACAGCTTCAGCCCTACCTGCCCTGAGCACTTACTCCAGTGATGCACAACAATGTATGCCATGTTGTATATTTGTATAGTACTCTTAAATGTGAAGCACCTAACCCTTAGGCAACCTTTGTAAGCCTACTTTTTCATACGCGCGCGCGCGTGTGCGTTTTTCTGTTTGTTTTGTCCCTGCTCTATGTCCCACATTTTTTACACCTTCAAAAAATGGCTCACCACGTGTTCTCATCTTTGTGCTATTGCGCGGGCACACTTCCAGCGAATGCCTCCGCCATCTGGAAATGTGTTATTGCACAAGTGATTCTTGATCCCTGCTCTTCAAATAAATACAAATACTAAAATGAAAGCATGAATATATCTGGCCTGTCTTCCATGTTAGATTTCAGATTTCCCCCTATGATCCTCCCTCTGGTCACCTGCACTGGGCTGAGGGATGCGGTGTATTCAGCAAGGGAGTTAGAGACTTGAGATCCATTGGGGAAGTTTTCTAAATTCTCTAAAGGACACTGAGCGAGTGCGGAAAGTGATGCGTTGTTTCCCTTGCTGGGTAATCACTGGTGCCAGAATAATGACGGTGATATGTAGCTCTGTGTGTCAGTTTCCCCATGTTTGGGAAGCCATAGGCTTGAAACATTGTATACACAATGGTGCAGTGTTCGTCATTAGTCCAGCAGATCTTTAAACTAATTCCATTGTTGTGCAGGGTGAACTTGTAACAGTAGCAACGTGTGCACTGACTTAGTCATACAGAAAGGGTTTCTCTTAAAGGGAAAGTCATCCTTGTCTGTAGCAGAAGTTCGGATCTGGTAGGGGCACGTTTTAAACTCTCTCAATTGGGGAGAGGGAGTGTGCCCATTGCCTTACAGATAATTACAATGATTTAGGTCAAGGTTTAGCCTCTGGGCAGGCCTAGCCTGATGGGCCAGTAGGTGTGAATCCCTGGGCACCCCAACGACGAGAGGAAGGCACTTATCCATGAATACATATTTGCAGCCGTATGAGACAGCGCTAACAGGGCCATGTAGCGAGATTGTAGTTACTGCACCGACCAGGCTACAGCAATGGAGGACAGTCACTGCGATGCACAGCTGCTAAAAGTTGAGCCTTGGTACCCCGGCTGGGGAGCAGAGACGTGCTGCACGTTCGTGGAGACGCAGCCATGGCCAAAGGGACACCATGAGAAGGATGTCACTGGTGTGGTGCAACAAGCTTGGCACCAGTTAGCTTACTTGCAGGACAGTAGATGGGCATGGAGAATCGCTGCCCCCTGGGTAGGGGCGGAAGACATGTAATTCTCAGTGCAGGCGGTGGGGCTTACTACCATATCCACATAGGAGCCTGGAGTGGCACTATAAAGGGCCAATCAGGGTGCCTTGGTTAAGTTGAAAGGAGGGATTAAAGCAGAAGAATATGACCAAGATGGCGGCTGGTATGTTATGTGTTGTAGGAGGAACCAGAGACCCTGAGCTGTTCCTCTCGGCCCATTGAGAAGAAGAAAAGAAGAAGAAAATCCACAAAGGGCAGAAGAGCCCAGACCATGCAGAGGAGACTCCATCTTTACTACGGGCGCTCGGTGAAGATAACTGAGAAAACTAGCTATGTTGCCTTTATTTTCTGTTATAATAAACCAAGGAGCCGTGGTCCTCCTTTCACAGGCAGTCAGAGGGAATTACGCAAAGCATTGTTAACGCAGATCTAAAAGATGCCGACTCACCCTATACTATGCTCTGCTGAAGTAGAACTCAAGATGACAGCAAGATTGAATAAAGTCTCGGGCCATGCTGCAGTGCATTGCAGCGATTCCAAAGTGAGCACACCTGAAATAAACAGTTCAGTTCAAACGCTCTAGTCTTGGATGGATAGATATTTGGGTTCACAGGTGAGGGTAGCAGCGACGGCCCAGGTCTGCCAGCACCCTGTGCAAGATTTTTAGGTGTGCCCCCGCAAAGGCCCACCCTCCCCAACATTCTGACAGCAGCCGTCAGGGCCTCACTGAACTCTGCCTGAGACTCCTCTCTGACTCAAAGATGTGTTTGGTTGGCACCTAAACAAAGGTCCTGTTAGACCTACCTATGTCATCAGCAGCCCACACAAACGTACATCACGTTGTTTTTAAACATTAACTCGGGTCTGCATTCCTGGGAACGAAAATCCCACAAGTATGGCGAGAATAGGACATAAGGTAAGAGTACATACGTGATTACAGAGGCTTGTATGAGGGTTCAGCACACTCCCTGAACACATTGGGCCTCATTCCGAGTACGGCGCTAACCAATGGCGCTATTAACGCCTTGGTTGACGCCGTACCCGGACCGGCAGCGCCTTGGTGGATGGCGGAATTACCGCCCCATTCCAAGGTTGGCGGGGCGGTAATTCCCCATTCACCAAGGCTCTTCCCCATTCCCAAATGAGCCCCCATAGGGCTCAATGGGAATGGGGAAGATGCAAATAACGGTGACCGTTCATTACGGTCACCGTTATTGGCTTGGAGGCCCCTTTGCGCCCTCGACTTTAACACCTGCTCAAAGCAGGCGTTAAGGGCGAGGGCGCAAAGGGAACCTCGGAGTATGGCGGTAAGGGATTACCGCCACCGGTCTCGTTACCGGTGGCCGCTATCCCTTACCGCCATACTCGGAATGAGGCATATTATCTGTGACTGTGCCAAAGGTTCTGTGTTCGAAATGCAATGGGTCGAGATTTGCAGAATCGGGACAGTAAATAAGTCAACTTCTGCCCAACCATCAGTAGTTTGAGCATCACTAATTATTTATCAGCCTATCAGCATTTCTTAAATCACAAATAGAGTGGCACTTTCTAATGTGTTACCAGTTCGGTGACAATGGGCCTCATTCCGAGATTGGAGGTAGTCATGGCGCTATTTGCGCCATGACTGCCTCCAATAACGGTACCGTCACCGGTCTCGTTCAATGGGGACTTACTGGTGTAGTCCGACCTTTGCAGGACCGGTAAGTCCCCATTGAAAAAGCCATTCCCCATTCCCTTTGAGCCCCCATAGGGTTCAATGGGAATGGGGAAGTAGCGTATAACAGTACTGCAATGTGCGGTACCGTTATTAGCTCTGAAGTCCCTTAACGGGTCCCGTCCTGGTCAGACCAGGCGTTAAAGGAGGAACCCGCTAAGGGAACTCGTAGTTGGGCGGTAAGGGATTACCGGCACCGGTTTCCTTACCCGCACCCGGTATCCCTTACCGCCCTACTCGTAATGAGGCCCAATATCTTAATATAAGCTCAAAGGAAGCATCTTCAGTCAAACCAACTGTATCCAGAAAGTTAGTGTTTGCATCATACATTTTACCATCGCGTGCTTTATGGTCTACACTAGAGTTCCACAAACAAGCATGGATGCTCTGTAACAGGTGAGGGTGTCAGCAAATGCAGGCAATAAGAAAATGAGGAAGTTCTCGCAATGAAAGACAATGTCGCTTAAAAGTGATACGAGTAAACAGGCACACAAGTGAACTGCTGAGGCGGAAGTGAAATCTGTGCACTAGCGGCTTCCGCGCTTTACTGTGTTTTCAGTGCCTATCGGTCGCAGTCCTCTTTGCTGATCTTGTATTCTTCAGCCAGATTTTCAGCAGTGACGTTATTGGGGGTTTTTAATGTGAGAATCAGTGAGTCCGGCCCAAAAAAAGCATCTTCCATCTAGAACGGAAGGCTCCCCCCACACGGCGCAGCAAATAAAGTGCGCCTTGCCTCCAGCTCAGTGTCATGCAAACTTAAGTATTGGTCTGGCCCAGTGCCCCTTAAAGAAGGCAATTAGAACTGTGATGCAAGATTTACAATACTTACATTTGCATAACACTGGGCCTCATTACGAGGTTGGCGGTACAACCCGCCGGTAGCCAGTGGGTTGCTGCCAACCCTGTAACACTGTTTCCGCCTCCTGACATCCTGGTGCTATTGGGATATCATAGGTGGGGTCGAAACGGTTTTTTCCCATTCCCTTGGAGTCCCATAGGACTCCATGGGAATTGGAAACCTGAAGCACCATTACTAACAGTGCCGGTGCTTCAGTGAAAAGCATGCCGGTAGTTCCGTGCCCCTACCGGTAGACTCTTAGTTTGGCGGTCCGGATAGGATGCCGGTACGTGCTACTGGCTCCTTTATTTCTGGACAGCCTAACTTGAAATGAGGCCCACTGAGCTGGAGGCAAGACACCCTTTATTTGCTGGCCCGGGAGGCGGGAGGCACCCTTGTGAGGCTACACCCTTGAGCACACCTTGAGCCGGCTCTGATAGGTTGGCTGGCCCAGGGCAGGGGCTAGTTAAGTATAAAAACAGCTCATTCTAGATTAGGAGTGGTGGTGTTTGAAGGCAAGGGAGAGGTGGATTGGAGTGATCTCGAGGCAGTAGGAAGAGAATGTGATGCAGGAGGTGGGAGGCTGGAAGTGAGTGAACAAACAGCAAGATAATGAAGATAGTGAAGAGCATGGAGGAGGTGGAAAACCAGGAAAAGGTGGAAAGCAAGGAAGGGAACCAAGGGATGGATACAAGAGGAAGGAGAAGAAGTGACGCATCATTGGCAGGTGTGACATGGCAAAAGGTGAGATGCAAAAGAGGAGGAAGATAGAGTGAAGTTAAGAGATAACAGAAAAGAGGGGGAGAGTTGACCAGAAGGAGGGAGGTGACAGGAAGGTGGAATACAGAAGAACAGGAAAGAAGAAAGAATTTTGTGGAGGCAGTAGTCAACAGTAAGAAGAGAGCTGTAGTAGGTGGTAACACCTTGAGGAGGAAGATTAAGGATAAAGACAATATTTACAGTGAAGAGGTCAGGAAGGCGGAAGTGAAGAATATTAACAAGTTTGGGGACAGAGAGAAAGAAGGGGCACAAAGAGATTGCATCGATAGGGCTCAGGTAGAATTGGAAACCCAGGCACACTATGGGCCTCATTCCGAGTAGGGCGGTAAGGGATACCGGGCACCATTAAGGAGACCGGTGCCGGTAATCCCTTACCACCCTACTACGAGGTCCCTTAGCGGGTCCCTCCTTCAATGCCTGGTTTTACCAGGTGTTATGGACGGGACCCGCTAAGGGACTTCCGAGCTAATAATGGTACCGCAAATTGCGTTACCGTATTAGCTACTTCCCCATTTCCATTGAGCCCTATGGGGGCTCAAATGGGAATGGAGAATGGATTTTTCAATGGGGACTTACCGGTCCCGCAAAGGTCGGACTACACCGGTAAGTCCCCATTGAACCAGGTCGGAGTCAGTACCGTTATGGGAGGTAGTCATGGCGCAAAAAGCGTCATGACTACCACCATACTCGGAATGAGGCCCAATATGTCTGACAGAATGGAGTTAAAGACAGAGTGAGGATTGCCCTGCCTAACCTCGGGAGCAACATTGGGGTGGTCAAAAGGTCCAAGGGCTGTCCCGAGCTAGTAGAGTCTAGAATCAAAAGAGGCATAAGGGGGATTCATAGATGACCCCAACTGGGTTCCTGCACCAAGGCAGGGGGCATCCACAGAATCAGTTACATCACTACCATTCCTGAAGACACCTGTGGCCACTAGGGGGCGAGAAGGAAGCCACAGATCCTAAAAGAGATCCCTTTCCATAAGCATGACCCACTTAAGAGAGCTGTTCTAGCTTCCTAGCCAGACCCAAACACCCAGTGTAGGAAATAATGCCTTCTGCCTTAAAAAAGCAAAACTGCAACATTTTAAAGACACATGTGATGGGTGGAAATATATTTCTTTCCACAGCATCATTGCCAACGGAAACAATTTCGATTATAAGCCATGTTTTCGATGCCCGGGAAGATCTTGCAGATGTGAAGTTGCTTACAGGCAAAGTTAAATTGGCTTACCTTGTACTTGAGAGAATGAAAAAAAAACACAGCCAATTCTCCCACTTCTATAGGCTTAGCAGGAGTTACAACGCTAGTCATACGTTGACCACAATGCCGTTCTGCTGTTCTTCATCAAGCTTTGGCCCTACTGGGTGAAGAGAACACTTACAAAAGAAAGTCAAGTATTTGAGATGGTTTCAATTGCTACTTAAAGGTATCCGGATGTGTGAATACCTCTTTTAGTCTGCACACAATAGTTTAGATGCAATACACCCAAGGACTGATATATCCCTGATGAAGGATATTCACTCAGAAATGCTCTGGGATCAGATTTTTCCGTCCTCTTAGTAAACACATTGATGTGGAATGTATGGCTTATGAAGCCTATTTTATTTATACTACATACCACACTGTGTAGTTCATGTAAAGTAGTGAAAAGGACGATATAGTTGTAAGTTACAGTGACATTGGTCGCAAAGCCCCCCCCCCAGTACCTTAAGTAGTTTCTGTGGTAGAGGGTTTCGTTGATTGATTGCTTGTTGTGCAATTCAAGGACAGTGGGAGAGGTCATATAGACATACATGATTAACAGCAAATAAGCTTTATCATTATGTGTGTCCAAGTATCAGTATGGGTTCCACTCCGCTTCCTTCTGTTCCACGAGTAACAAAGTTGCAACATGCTCGCAAAGGAGTTATAAACATGCGAGGCAGCAACACATGCTTTAACAGAGGATTTCCTGACTCTGAATACTCATGCTACGACAGCAGAGGAGCCCAGGTGGAAGCAGGCAGCAGAAGTAGAGATCCCAAGCGGTTTGGGGGAAACACCATTATAAAACAAAATAGCAGCAGGCCTTAATATAAGCTCTGGCTTAACCTTTCAGAACTCGTGACCCTCAAAAAGCTTCCCAATCACAAATCAGCTAGGCTCACACATACCGGGTGCAATAAATGGCTTAGGCAACGCGCCACCCAAGGTGAGGAGCGACCACTGTATAGAAAGCAGACAGTTCACCATGCCAGAGTGGGCTGTTTGAGAGAGGTGTTTGAAGGAGGTTGATGAGTGAGACTTTTGTGAGGAGAGGTGAATGGGAGCTGGAGATTGAATGGAGGGAGTACTGATGAGATTGGAGCAGTAGGCCTGATCATCTAGTATAGAGTTGGAGGTTGGAGGGAGAAGTCTGAGGAAACTGGAGGAGACATTGCTACCATCTTGAGGAGAGAGGTTGGGGTTGGAGAGAGAGCATTGTGGAGGTTGGAGGGGGGGGTAATAGCATCTGGAAAAAGAGATCTTGTGGGTGCTGAAGGAGAAGAGTCCACTAGTAAGAGAGAAGTGTGGAGGTGAGAGGAATATAGCACTCTGTGGAGGTTGGAGGAAAGCTAGAGGTGAGATAGACCCAAGCTACCTGGGGAGGCAGAAAGAGGACAAGTTGCTCCTAGAGAGACAAAGAACAGGTGGGGGCCCTGAGACCAGCTGTGTCCAGGACAGACTTCAGAGGTTGGAGGAAGTAGGACATTGTGCAACCCCACAAAGCGGTAGAGCACTTATGAGTGGTACCAAAAAGAGAGGACTGTCCAGAGGACTAGAATCCTAGAGCAGTCAGGGGGTCAGGTTAGAACTGAGCACCTGAGCCTAGTCCCCAGACCATGGGAGAGTGACTCCATCCAGAGGAAGAGCCAACGGTACCTCAAACTTCTGGTGGAAAACTGCAGACTACTACAAGGCTAGTACAGGCGGGCCCCAGACAGCATGTACCCTGGCAGTGAGGAAGCGGGTTCAGGAATCCCAAAAACCTGCGACTTGAAGATAAAGACAAGGTCACCAACAAATGTACTCACTGGATCAGTGTCGTGCGTGTGTGTCTTTTTGTAACCCGCAAAGACATTTTAAACTGTCCCAGATTGCATGATCAGGGGCCAAGTGCTTTTTACTTTATTCGGATTGATCTTAGGGTGCAGGGAGTACCTAATGCTATTCTGGGGTTTGATGTGTAATACCACCCCACGTAAAAGAGTATGATCGAAATTAGACCCCATTTCATGTATACTAACCTCCACCCCTTTGTTACGAAGCCTCAGCATTCTGTGCTTTCTGGGGTCAACGCAATCCCACAGGGGAAAAGGACCTGGGACATTTATCATTAGAAAAGTCATACTTGTATCCTGCTGGCCGAGTCAAAGAGAATTCAAGTGGGACTTGAGTTTGCTGCCAATGGCCAGGAGCTGGAGCTTAGTAAATGGCTTTACTGTACCATGGAAGGATCCATACATATTACTGTATTGTTTTGTATGTGTTAGGATGTACTTTTATTCCCTCATGGCCAAAATAAAGTTATTTATTGAAAACCCAGGTCAACTACTAGACATTGGAGCAGGGCCAACATTTACCCAAAACAATGTAAGATACTCTTTATTTTGATCATAACTTGTTGGCGCATTATCCCGGCTTTCTGTATTTTGTGAATAAACCCTTGCTGTTTTAACAAACTGCATCCTTGTGTCACTCTCTTTATGCTCCTTCTCATGCTGTCCTGTGACATGCGGCTGAGGTCTGAGCATGTGGCTGAGCATTGGGAAACTGAAGGAGATTTTGAAGGAGAGCAACAGCAGAAGAGAGAAGAGAGGAGCAACAAAGGACGTAGAATTAGGTAGAATGATGTATTGGCTTCTCATGAAGGTAGTGGTTTGTGGGATTACAGCCAGGACCCTCAGATGAGGAGGAAGGCCAAGATCCTGGACCTACCTGTAGTAGTTCTTAAGTGGACTTACTGGCAGTTCTGGGGCTTAGCCTGCCGATATCAACTCCCACCTTTGGTTGCCACCTAGGTCTAGCATGCTGGTGCATGTGAGCCTGGAAACACAGGCGGCATCTCCTACAAATCCGGGACGAGAAGCAGAGGACATAAATCAACGGAAGCAGCAGTTGAGGATGAACAGCAAAGAACGTGAACTTATGCAACAATGACCTAAGAAAGAGGTGCCGGGACACTGAAATCCCTCAAGATTGTGAGTGGCTGAAAATTGTCAAGGCATTGCAAGAAGGGACCACAGAGTGAATGTTATTGAACAAAGAGATTTGTTGACAAATAGACATATTTGAGTGGCCCCGGGGGCCGATCACATCCGTTCTGTTCAACACACGTTGATAGCTCCTCTAGCTAAAAAGCCATAGAGAAGTCATTTTTCCCAAGAGCAGCTAGTTTGTTTATTCCATTGCCGATTATTTTAGGAAAGTACTAAGAAAATCTAGGAAAAGCGCAAAAGGCATTCCTTTAATGCAAATCCATTCTAAGATACTCCTGGAGTGTTCCCCTGGAAAAAGTCAATACATTTGACTAACTGGGGATCAGATTGTCTTCCAATGGCTCGTGGAAGCCACAGGTGGTTAAGAGTATTGCAATTTTAAAATAAGTAGCTGGAGGAATATACTGTTTTTCTCGTAGATTTGGTGGCCATTCTGTTGGTGCCCCATTAGAGGCTTACGGAACCAAAGCTGTAGCCGGAACACTGTATTCTGTAGAGAGTTGTGGCCATGCAAACTGTCATGCTCTTCAGTGAGCTGAGATCCTCTTTCTGAAAATCCTGTTAAGGATTCCTTCCGCAACATCATAGAGCCTAACTCCCAATGGGTTAGGAGTTAGACCCCTATCGGAGGAACTGGCATTAAAACCACTGATATTCTGGGCAAAGATCTGGGCTAATTATATTCAGTGGGCGACGTGGGCGGGAGTGGTGCTCCTCTTATATTCTTTATGAAGTTTTACTGTTCCTATGCTTTTATTTTAAAAAGAAACCATTCCGGAATGGTTTCATTTTAAATAAAAGTGTAGGAAGAAGATGAAACTTGCATTTCAGTGCACTGAACTGAAAGTTCCCTTAAATAGCAGGTGCATTTGTTTACGGGTTTGTATTGCGCATCGGATGTGGTATGGCAATAGGGTTTGTAGTGAGCAGGGGCAGGCCAGCAGGGAACATAGTTCCACTACTTCTTTTCATACACTTTGACCACTGATTATATAAACTACAGCTTTCGGATCTTTGTACTCTAAAAATGTATCAAAGGGAGGCTGGGCTAATACCTCATTGAGCTCAATACCTTGAATTTTGTTCAGTTCAATTCCTTTTTAGCAATTGTGAATGATTCAGAAAAAGTGGGTGATCAGCATGCATTGGTCTAACACAAATGACAGTAGCCCTAGGTCATAGCATTAGAGTATTCAAAAGATTATTGACCAATTGCGCTACACCCTAATTATTTAAGGGAACAACTGGGCAAAGCTCTTATCCTTAGCTAGTATTTTGCACACAATTAAACAGAGAAACAGTGCTCAGCATTTTCTTGGTACATATTCGTTTTACTGGTTTGCAGCCAACACGTGTTTCGACCTATACATAAGGTGTTCTTCAGGGCTTTTATTCCATTAATCCAAATCAAATCATACCATTAGTACGACAGCCATAAATTGTCACATATTATAAATAACCACAGAATTTAGAAATTGAGATCCATATGTGCAGGTACATCCATAATTGTTTACAAAGAGCGGATCGATTGTAATTCACAGCCTAGATTACAGGGAGGAGGAAGAAAACATACAAAAGGCTCAATTACTTTTTTTGTCAACATTGCACAATACAAATACTCGAGGCAAATATTGAGCCCATACTTAACACCAAGGCACCCTATTGTGCTAGGGTCTGTCTCCACCACCATTGCCGTGCGTCCACCACCGAGGCACCGCCGCACAGAATTTGAACCAAAACAGAGGGGAGGCTATTAGCAGTGCAAGTCTGTATCCCCTTCTAGTGTTGTTCAATTGTACACTCTACAGTGAGTAATTGGAATTTGTGATTAATGAAACAAAGACTGGCATAATGACTGTTTACAATGGTCAAGAGAGATCCGATTTGTGTCTCTTTTCAATTTCCTACTTTTTGCTGAAATTCCTAATGGACATCAGTTCCTGTAAAGACTGATATCCATAGGCTCATTAGTCATCCCATGGCGAGTGATTGTTTAAAGTTGTGGGACGCTCCATGAAAGATGTTTACCTTATTTGCATATTCACACTCTTATATTCTTCAAATAATCTCTCTGTTGCTTTCTCCATTTAGAGTTGTTTCCTCGCATATAGTCTTGATGGTGAAGATCACCTGAAATATTTTATAATGATGGACTTATTCATGTACCATACTCAAATACACGGGTGCACTACCACCAACAAACACCTAAATGGGGTGGAACTAATCCTTACCCCCTAAAGAGGATATTCCTTGTAAAGTGGATTAATATCCCATTCTTGTTATTGCCTGTGAAAACTGATATTTCATAAACTTAATTGGTAGTCACCACATATAACTAAATTTCATAACAGTGCATGGGTGAACCACCACCAGACCACCCATAGATTGCTGATGATTGGTTTAGTAATAGGAGAGGGATCCCTTTCGGCAGTTATGTGCCAGAGCGTTAAAACCCTTCTATAGACACTACACATTCGGTGTGAGATGCTTTCTTGTTACTGTTCTAATTTGCGTTAACACGGAGCCACAAATACAATACTAAACATATTTAACACACTGCATGTGGACTGCGGTTCATTTAGCACAAAACTGCAGGGCCATTGGGTCATGCCAAATGAGAAAAACCAGTACCAATGTTTGGTGCAGGTGACAATGCCACGGACGACGGAAAACACAAAAGAAGAGGAGGAGGCACCCCGATAACCCGAGCGGGGTCCTCCCCCTCCCTCCCGCTGGGAAAGGGGGAGGGGCCAACAGATGTGCGGAAAAAGTAGCGAAAAGCCTGCGAAGGGCCAACAAAGGAAAGGGGCAGGGATGCCCTCTTTATAACGGGCGGGCTCCTTACTGCGAGAAGCATCCAGCCTCTGCAGACGGACGCCCGCCCGAATCGCCTGGAAGGATTTTGTTTTGCTTGACTCTTCATCGTGAAGTGCTGCAGGAAGTGAGTTGGACCGGCCGGAGAAACATGGAGCTGTTGGAGCAGCCGTCACTACTTGGATGAAGGCAGCCGGGACAGCCGCGAATGAAGACAAGGCGGGAGGTGGACCAGCTGCGAGGTTGAGGTGCTGGTTCTGCCAGGAGCACCCCGTCAGGAAGAAGGAGAGCCAAGAAGCGGAGGAGCATCGTGGAGCAGCCATCGCAGGCAGAGCGGAGAGCCAGCCCGGGATCAACATGAGCAGGCGTTGCTGCCCGCAGCGAAGCACATCAACGGTGAGAGGCGTCGGGGGACGTGAGGCCGGAACTGGAAGAGGGAGAGCTACATGGCAGGGACAAGCGAGGAGAAGGCGCGCAGTTTCAGGTAAGGCAGCCGCTGGGGGAAGTAGACGCGGTGCCTGCCTAATCACAGGAATTGATCAGCCTAAGGGTGAGGAGAGAGGCCCGGGCCCGCCTGGGTGAAATATTGTGGCGCCTCAGTTGATTTTGATTTTAAATTAAGGACAGCGGGACAATTTTACTTTCACCTTGTGGGGGCACAGCTGAATTTGGTTAAATTAAGGACAGCGGGACAGTTTTACTTTCGTCCACCTGCTAATGAAACCGGCAGGTTCGTGCGGAGCCAAGGAAACAAAGTAAAGCACGCGGGTTATGCGGTTTTGGGCCCATAAACTGCACAAACAGCTGCCTTGCAAGGAGAGGGACAGAAAGATTGGAGGCAGACTGAAACCTGCGCGGCCTTACCGTTCAAACGTGGGTCACAGAGGCCAGTGATTAATAACTGTCTAGATATTAGAATGGATCTTGAAGCATTCATGGCAATGGCCAGGATGGCTGCTGCACAACACGGGCCCAATTGGATGGAAGCAATGGTCCCTCACCCAGGGGAGGAACAGGCTGGCCCCAGCCAGAGGGCGGATTCGCCTCTAATGTTCCCCAACAGCGACAGCGAGGAGGCCTTGAGCGAAATTCAAGGTCGGGAAGGAGAGGAAGAGGTCGAGGAACACGGCGAGGAGGAAGAGGAGCCTGCTATAAAAATAAAAAGAACCATGACTCAGACGGAAAAAGCAAGCAAGGAACAAGCCAGGAACAGCAAAAAGCCCAGACCGGGGCAAGAGGGAAAGGAAGGGCGCAGGAGGTTGTAGCCATACCACACCTGCACCTGCTGTGGTTCCAGGGAACCGTGGGTCACCCAGCACTCCTGTAACCAGACCAGTGGTAGCTGCTGAGGAGAGACCCACATCTTTGGAGGCAGTGAAAGGTATGGTCATGCAATGTATGCAAGCATGGGGAAATGGGGGCAATGGTCAAGTGTTCAGTGGAAATATTAATGCGTTTAATCACTTGGCGAGTAATGCAGCAGTGGTACAACAACGTGGGGTTGACCTGGGGCCAGCAGGGCTGGGGCCAAGGGGCTATCAGGCAGGTACTTCACACAACTCAGGATTCCCAGGCGGAGGGGTCCAGTTGCCTCAGGGGTATCACGCTATGGTCTTAACTAACTCAAGCTCCATCGGAGGGGTTAATACATTGCCTCAGGATGGGACAGCGCTGGCAAGGGCACAGTGGATCCAGTATGGTGGGGGCAAGGGTTGTCAGGGCCTGGAGTGAACACCGTTAGTGGGGGGAATCAAGGGGCCCAGACTGCGGGGGGAGCCAATGGCATACAAGGGGGTATGTGGGGCAATGTTACTCAGTACGGGAGACCAATGCCAGGCTTCTCTCCTGTCCGGGTTTCACTGAGTTCCTTGGTGTGGCATATCCCATGGGCTACCAAGGAGAAGTTGTGGAGAAAAGAATGTATTGAAATCCTATACTTGGTGGGAATGGAACCCTCAGGGGAAGGTATAAAGAATTTGTCAGCGAAAGAGAAAGAAAAGAGGGAAAGGAAAAAACCCAAGGTGGAGCCAACCATCCACAACTGGCTGAAAGCATTCAAAATGTATATGTCAATTATGCTAGAGAAGTACCCACAGGATGCATTGTCAATGATCGCTTATGAACAGTATATCTACAACCTGTACTTGAAACATGGGGGGGGAGAAGGTTGGTTACAGTATGACTGGGGCTTTCGGCAGAAAATGCAGGTCTGTCCTGCCATGTCTTGGGATGAGATGGACATTGGGGGGTTCATAGATAAAATGGTGCCCGCAAGTGAAGGGGGAACAAGGCCCAAGGGGAGAAACCTCAAGTATAGAGGGCCAGAGGGGGTTATTCTCAGCGGGGTAGTGCGTCCTTTTGCAGGTACTCCTCCTGGAACAGCCGTACCAGCTACCAGGGGGAGCAAGCAGAATGCTGGAGGTTTAATGCTGAGGGGGGCTGCACCTTTGGTAAAACATGTCGTTTCAGGCATGCGCAGGGCAAGGGTGCAGGGGACCATAGCTCCTCTGCCGGCAAAGGGAAGCAGAGTAGCCCCAAGACTAAAGAGAAAGGAAAGAGGTAATGAAGAAAGAGCACAAATGTCAAGGTGTACATACCTGTGGGTGTCTCAGATTGTAATTAAAATTGTTTACCCACACCGGTTAACCTCCAGGCAATGACTCCATTTTTAAATACATACCACAACAGTATGGACACAAAGCTGCTATGGAAAGGTTTCAGGTGTGGTTTCAAAATTCCATGCACAGGGGTTAAGAGGGGTAGGGAGGCACTCAATTTACGGTCGGCATTGGAGATGCCTAAGGTGGTGGCGATTAAGGTGGACAAAGAAATCAAGCTGGGTAGAGTTGCTGGCCCGTTCACTTGCCCACCAATGGAGAATTTTGTGGTGTCACCTTTGGGGTTGGTCCCTAAGAAGGGGGGGGGGCAATATTGCTTGATCCGTCACCTCTCCTTTCTTGAAGGTGATTCTGTGAAGAGTTGTGTCGGGTGCATTATTCCTCTTTTGATGATGCCGTGGAAATGGTATGGGCAGCTGGGAGGGGGGCCCTAATGGGGAAGGCCGACATTGAGTCTGCATTCCGGTTACTGCCTATTCACAAAGAAAGTCATAATTTGTTGGGTTTCAAGGTGCAAGACCAGTATTTCTATGATAAATGTTTTCCAATGGGATGCGCCATACCATGTGCCTATTTTGAGGCTTTTAGCACTTTCTTGGAGTTTGCAGTGAAACAGGAGGTCCAGGAGGGAGGAGTCTTGCATTACCTCGACAATTTTTTCTTCATCTGCAAAAAAGGGACGAGGGAGTGCGTGTCACTCATGAGTACTTTTCAGGGATGGATGAAGGGGATGGGGGTCCCGTTAGCTGAGGGTAAGACGGATGGTCCGGTTACCTGCTTGATATTTCTAGGGATAGAAATTGATTCAGTCAAGGGTGAGTGTAGGCTCCCCCAGGACAAGGTGATGAGATTGAAAAAGACTATCAAGGGTTTGAATGGGAAGAGTAAGGCGACCCTGAAGGAGCCCAGTCGCTGGTGGGTAATCTCAATTTCTTTTCCCGGGGAAAGTCATCCCAGCAGGAAAGTGTTTGCATGAAGTATCGAGTTCAAAACAGTGGGGTTGCAACATGCCAGTCAGCATGTCAGGCTGGGATCCGAAGTAAGGGAGGACCTCGGGATGTGGGAAAAGTTTTTGGAGGAATTCAATGGGGTACTGCTATGGAGGGAAGATTGGACCAGCAGCGACAGGTTCAGGCTATTCACAGATTCATCGGGTTCCATGGGTTTTGGGGCAATCCTGGACAACAATTGGTATGGTAAGGCTTGGCCATCGGAGTGGCATTAACAGGGGATCACTAGGGACATCATGTTGCTCGAGCTGTTCCCCATTGTGGTAGCCTTTAAAATGTGGGGTGAACAGTTGAAGGACAGGAAGGTGCTGCTCTGGTTAGACAACTTAGCTGTGGTTCATAAATCAAGGGTCGTCTAGCAATAAAAGGGCCTTGGGACTGCTTAGAGAACTCAACAAGAGCATGCTTGCATTAAACATCGAGGTCAGAGCACGACTTATTCCTGGGGTCAAAAACATAGCCGCTGGTTCTCTCTCTAGTTTACACTGGGAAACATTCCGAGAGAATTATCCAGAAGCAAGTGAGGTGATGACCCCATTCAAAGCTCAATGGTGGGGCATGATTGGGGTGATCTGAGCTCCCTGATTTACACGGCGCTAGCTCTAGGCACGGCAAGAAGATACAAGGCATGCTGGGAATGGTTGGGGGGTAAAGGTGACCCCACAAAGGAACATTACATTGTAATGGCCATGAAGGGCTGGGCAAAGCAGGTGGTGAAGAAACCCTATGAAAGGCGGCCCATCGACATTGAAAAACTGCATCGCTTGTTCAACTGCCTCGGGAAGGTGTGCCATGATGAATATGAGAGGGTTTTGTTCAAGGCAGCCTTCACACTTGCTTTCTTTGGGGTATTTAGGGTGAGCGAGCTGGTCCCAGAGAACAGGTTTGCCAAGGGAACAGGGTTTCTACAGTTGGGGAATGTACGTAATACTGTCTAAAAGGTAAGTAATACTCTGGTGTCCACGCTTGCATGTCAACTCCTCCCTCAGACGCTTTCGCTTTGACGGTATCCCAACACTTTGTTATCACTAAACAAGTCCAGAACATGTGCAACATGTCTGCTTTCTCTGCTGTGCACTGCGGGCTGCTCCGGGTTCCCTTGTTTCCCATGGTGGACATTCTCCTGTGCGTGAAGTATGCTCTGTGTGTGAGACAGAGCTGTGCTTGTCTGAATCTCGCATTTCTGGAGGCTTTCTTCGTGTACCGGAGGGCTCTGGTCCATTCCTGGTCAGTGAAAGACTTCCGAGTTCCGTTTCCCATCTTCCTCGTGCCTGCAGTGCTTGCACATTTTTTGCTCTCCAAGAGCGGTTTATAGAGTCTGGAGACCATGTGTTCCCCTTCTGACACGCCGTACCACGCATCCAGCGCCTCCTCGGTTTCTGCACCTACAGGTAGTTCCTGCCCTCTCTTCTCGATTGTCTGCACTGTGCTGTTGTACAGTATGAACTGGCCTTTGTGTATATCGTGATCTTACATCAGAGTTTGGAATTCAACCCATTGTCCGTCTTCCCATACGCCCCCAATCTGAGCCACCCACGTGCCACCCACTTGCCTTCTCAATGTCTTCGATGTGTCGCAAAGGGTCTCTGTTCGGGCACAGGTTAGCCCCGCGAGGGGGATCTGCGTGGAGAAGGGGTCTTGTATCCCTCTGGTTTTTCAAGCCTTCTTCCATAGAGTTAGGCCCAGTTTGACCAAGTTGGAGACAGTTTTAGTCAAGGACTTGTCTATCCATATCACTTCTCTTAGATAATACTGGCATAGTGCAGGTTGGAATAGCAGTGAGTCTATGGAAATGTCATCTCCCAGCCATCTGACCAGAAATTGCAGCTGCCCTGCTAGGTAGTAGCAGTCGAAGTCTGGCAATCTGATCCCCCCTGATTCATAGTCTCTTTGCAGAGTGTTTAGGGCTATCCTGTTCCTCCCCCTCCCCACAGGAATTCCTGTGCCATTGTATTTAACTGTTTGAAAAATGTCCCAGGCATGTCGTAAGGTATATTTGTGAAATAGTATAACAGGTGGGGCAGTACTGTCATTTTCAACAGGGCTGCCCTTCCTATCATCCCTAGTGGGAGTGTCTTCCAGAACTTCATGGCTTTCTTTGTTTTGTCGAGGGCTTCTAGTGTATTGGCCTTATGTGTCTCTGTGGTATCATGGTGTATGTTTATGGAAACTACGTGGCGCCCGTGTGAGACCCATATCTGGCAGCTGGTCTGGGGTGACCTGTGTTAGGTCTTCTAGTGGGAACAATGAGGACTTTCCTTTATTAATGGAAATTCCCTATAATTTGCCAAATGGGTGTATGGCTTCTAGTAGGTCTGGTAGGTTCACCCGTGGATTCTCGACAAAAAGGAGCATGTTGTCAGCATATAACGAGACTTGGTGTATAACGCGTCTATTTATATCCTGGTTTCCTTGTACTCAGCCCTAAGGAAGGCTGCCAGTGGTTCTAAGGCCAATATATATATATATATATAGCATTGGGGATAATGGCCATCGCTGATTCGTGCCCTTATAAATTCTCCAAACCTCTGAGATGTGTCTGCCTGTCTTCACTCTAGCCCTGGGGCAGGGTCAGATTGGCCCCTCGGCCTCTCGGTCCGTGGCCGGGCCGAAATCGTCCCTAGGGAGTGGGTGCCGTTTTCTGCCCACTCCTGGGCGGGTTTGGAAGAAAAAATAATTGAACATTTTTTGGGGGGAAAAAAAACACCTAAATAAATGGTGCAATTTTAAAGTAACCCAGATATGCAAGTATTCTAAGGTCAGCATATCCCCCCATCGAAATTGGGGCCTCAGTCTCCAACCTCATGTAGCATCATTTAACCCTGGGGTTGGGACACTGTTAAACAGGTTTTTCCACAGCCTTCTCGTGAGGAGATAACCATGATATTTACCAAGTTAGACCAAACTCTCTAAATGAGTGATGTAGCAGGGCATTAGGGCTGCACTCTTTGGAGCTGTTGGGCTGGTACCAAAGTACAAGGAATACTGCAAAAATAGAAATGCATGTATTTAGTATTGCATAGGAATAATTAAAAACACTATCTATACATTATTTGCAAATTTACAGCATTGACTATTTTGAAACCCCAAAGCTGAAGCCAACTGCACCGTGAAGCAGGATCAGATAGTATCAATCAGAGAATGACTGGCATATTTATTGTTTTGCTTGGAAATCACTCCCCCAAAATATGTATTAGTGATATTAGTGATAAACAACCAATTTGAGAGTAGAATAAGCATCCATTTCGGACAATGTATTTTACCTTTCGCAAGTTGTAGTAATAGCATGTTTTGTTTTCTACCGTTGTCTCTGTTATGATCATCACAAGACATTCCATCTTGGTGTCCTCGGTCACTTGACAAAATCCTTGTGCCTAAAAACTTCTGTACAGTGTAGAAATATTTGACCATAGCAAATCAAATGGCCATCGACTTCATTGTGCCACAATGAATGCTTTGTTGTAATGTGTCTATCTTTCCATCTCCCTGGCATGCTGTACAGCATGTTTGTTTGCATGTATGAGGTAAAGAGTGCTCAGATTATGGGTTGTCCTCTGAGTGCGCTGCTTTCCCTATTTTGCCAACATCTGAAGCCTGAAAGTAGATGCATGCAGGCTTGACATGCGGCCATCTTTGTAGCAGACCTGCAGATGAACTTAACTGGTCTGCTGTTAAATCCCGGTTACCAGTTTAATGGTATCAACTACAGAATAATTGCTCATTTTACAATAGCCGATATGATAGCTCAGTGGGTTGAGCGCTCGCTGCTGCGATGTGTGTGTGATCTGCAGGTTTGAATCCCAGCAAGGCCATCTCAGCCTTTCATCCTTCTTAGGTAATAAATGACTACCAACACAGGTTGGGTGATATTGTATGCATATTTGTTCTATAAAAAATAGCTTAAGCGTAAGTGCTATACAATAACATATTATTATTTGGCCTTGTACGTCTGCTTGCATTCACAGTAATTTGACAATATGGATCTATACACACTGATATTTATTATACCTATGGTGATCCATTCTTATATGAAATGTATATAAGATTAGTTTGTGTTTCATCGTTTCCCAGGATGTCACTTTGGGGTGGGGTCAAATGACATCACTTCTGGTGATGTCATCAGAGGTCAAGGGTCATGAGGCAAAGGGTGGGCCACTTTTTTGAGGTGAGAGGTGGGCCACTATTTTTTGGGTGTCCGGACCTATTTCTTGTCCCAGTCCGACCCTGCCCTGGGGTCCTTATATAGCAGCTTAATCCAGCGGAGGAATCCCTCCCCTATCCCAAAGTGGACGAGCACGCTCAGCAACCAATTCCAGTTCACAGAATCAAAGGCTTTAACAGCGTCCTTTCCTGTTTTAGATAATTGTTAATAAAAACAGTTCTTTGCCATTTTCCTGAGTTGGTTCTGTTATTTGGTCTCAGAATTACTCTGCTGTAATCCCATCCATTCCATATGCACGTTCCTAAGGGCCATAAACCCACCACCTTCCGGAATAAATGGTTGAAACATTTGCTAAAGATGTTGGGATCAGGACTTTGCGTGGGGAATGTGTGTGAGCTCGTAGCACAGCTAGCAAGGTGGATGTGTTGGGCATGGCCCATTTCTTCGGAAAGCATTGTTTTTTTGTTTTTTAATTTTTTTATTATTTTATTCAAACCACACAACAAAACAACAAAACATAATCAACACACTTTACAACTTAAACACTGCACTCCCCCCCCCTTATGAGCCTGTCTGTTCTTCACATTCAGTATCCTCCTCGTGTGTCAGGGTATCACTGCCCTCAGATTCAACTGGAGCCAATCTCGCCCCGAACATTTCCGCTATCAATGATTTCCATGCAATGAGGGAGCCCATTTCCTCATCCCCACTCGTGTTACTGGCCTCTTGCCACACCACTGTTTCAGCCTCCGCCCATTTTTGTAGGTCCTTCCACCAGACCTTCACTCGAGGCTTATGGCCCTCCTTCCACCCCATGGCAATCCGTCATTTCGCGAGCATGTACGCCAAATCCTTCAATTTCGCTCTATGTTTAAGTTTACGCGCTCTTAGGGTATCCTCCCAGCAAGCAGGCCCAGGCCGAGTCTATTACGAGTGTGACCCCCTTCCCTGCCAGTTTTTGTGCCACTTCACCCCAGTAGCATTCAATAACCGGGCACGCCCAGAACATATGTATCATGTCAACATTCTCCTCGTCACACTTAGGGCACGCCTGGCGCCCAACATTTCGGAACTTCGATATTCTGAGAGGGGTCATGTATGCCCTGTGCGTTATATATAGCTGTATTTGTTTGAACCTGGCATTTCTCAACACCTTCTTATGATATCCCAGAGCACGTTCCCACGCCCCATCTTCTATCGGGACTGCCATCTCTGTTTCCCACCTAATCGCAAGTGCGCCAGGTCCTTCCCAACCTTAGACATCAACATCTCGTACAATCTGGAGACCTCATGCCCACCTTCCGATGCATCGTATATTAACCCCACAGTGGCATCCGGTTCTTCCGCCAAAACGGTTTCAGGCCATATACTCCGAATCTCATGCGTTACCCTATGATAAGTGACATATTGGCCTCTGTGTAACCCGGCCGCTTCCTCAAGTTCTCCCAGCTCCAAAATAGTCCCGTCTTGCCAAATATCTCCCAACCTGACTAACCCCACTGATTCCTACTTCGGAAAGCATTGTAAGTTAGGAGCACTGTGAATAGGGGTATTAACTTGTTTTATGTTTTGTAGAGGGCTCCTTGTTTTAACTTTTAAATTTAAATGTGTCTCTATTTTAAGAATTTCTCACCTTATAAGTGTTTTTAAAATGGTTTCGTTCTAGAAACTATTTTGGTTGAGCAAAATACAGTTTTGAATTGAATTGATTAGTTTAATTTATTGCCCACCTTTGTATCTGACTCTAATAGATCCTTGTCTACAATGATTTACTACGTTGTTTGTGTGGTGATTCTCGTAGGCTCACTCATAGCCCCTTATTAATAATAATAATTTGTGTTAGATTAGGAGATCTTTCGAGATCTTGATAGTAAAGGGCTTAATGGGCAGTCCATTATTCATCAACTACCAGCAACACCATACTTAAAACATGATGAACAGATTTGGGAAGGGTGTTGGTAGTCTAAGGCAGCTGGTTTAGGCAATAGAAAGACATGAATGCAGTGACTTCCTATATAGGCTCAGTAAATGACCAATGCTCATAGGAGAACTGGTGAATACCCTGCCAGGCACTTATTCTCTCCCTTTGTCAGATGTTGGCCCACCTAGTTTGGTCCCCTCTGGTATGTGTGGACTAGCAATGATCAGCTAATTGTAGTGAGACTGAAACTGATTGGCTTATTGAAAATCAGCCAATCTGATTGGTTTGAGCCTGGAAGACCCTTCCAAATCACTGCCATTGGTATTTGCAGAGTTTTTGCAGGTCTGTGAACACCCCAAACTGCAATTCTTTTGAAAAGGGGTACATTGAAACTTCCTGGGCCTTTACCAGATTCTATGCAAAGTCATGCATGGGCGGTCACATAGTGTTGCAATATGTCTCCAAAATGCCAAATGGCAATTTCGTTGAAGGGCTTACAAATGTGGCTTGAGGGTGGGTTGGCTGCGTAACGATGTCCCTTACTAGACCGCTGGTGTGTGGCAAAGGTGACCATGGGGGCCGGCTACTGTCGAAAGCTCTGTGATGCAGGGCCTGGTGTGGTGTGGGAAGAATTCCCCAGTGACCTTCAACACCTGGATCAGCGGATCATCACATCTGTATGACAAGAAAACCTACTCTTCCAAAGCATTATGTCTTGGGCAGCTCTAATGAGAATATGTAACATGGTGGGTGCACAGGCCATCATCAAATTCAGGTCCTTCAGTGTTCTCATCGCCACCATAGAAAGAGGACGGCAGACAGAGAAAGAAAAGGTGCTGCAGAGCACAGGTGAAGTTAGATGGCTGGGAAGCTGCTTGTCAAACTATGGTGTCTTTAGTGTAGTACTCTTAGCCTGCCCTTCTACACGCACGCGGTGGCTGGAAATACATCCAAGATGGCGGACCAGGCCTTTGAAGCAACGGGCCGCACAAAGCGAGAAGACAGCGTTTTACAGTAGCAACACCTGCGACGAGCAGGCAATATAGAGCCCCCCAATCCCAGCTTAGAGACCTGTATGAGAATGTGATGAGATCTCCTGCCTGTTTGTGCACAACGCTAGAAGATGAGCCCAGGGGCTGAGTGCCTTCGATCGGTTGAATGTACTTTTGCAGCTCCTCTAGCTAATAAGGTTTTGTGGCGTCTGTGGCTGGAGGTAAATCTTTCTCTGTACTGGCAGCCGGCCTGTGGAAATGGCTTCCGATGCCTTTTGTGGCAAGTTGAGGATTATCACCTGTTTATGAAACAGCTAGAGACGTGCTTGTTTGACAACATTATATAGCATTAGGTCTGTGGGCTGGGGTTCTCGCGTGACCTATTTAGCACCAAGGTACTGCTCAAAGTTATACTACACTATATAAACTCGGACCACACACATACACACATTTGTCTCCTTTCCTGTTTGCGTAATAGGATCGCCTAGGCCGAGGGTCTTTTGTCGATGCTTCTCGCATCACATATTTAGCACCAAATTATGCCTCATGGTAATAGTGCATACTGCACCACAGGCATGCATAAATACAACCATATATTTTCCTCCTTTCAGGATATCTTGACTCCATTAGTCTTGATGGTTCATTAATTATATTCTACCAAAACAATACTTGTGGAATCCCCACACATGGGAATACGTACCAAAAAGTTGGTAGGACCAAATAAAATTGGGTGAATTTGGCTATCACATGACTCCCATACACAGATGCTCACCTCATATTGGACCCACCAAGGGTGCCGGTTAACATATGTGCAGGTCTGGCCATTTTGATATAGGGATTGCCAGACACAGTACAGGAGATTCAAGATGGTGGCTCTTGGAAACAGAAAGAACTAATATTCCCTAAAGGTCTATCTTATGCATTCATTTAGGAGCATGCACTAAACACATTTTGGCACGCTCCTACCTCAACAATTTTTATTGTTATTTGATTGTTCATCTGAGTGGTTTCTAAGCGCGGGATTGAGATACAAACCTGTGTTGTGTTGCGTTGTTTTGCTTCCAAGACAAACTGGTTGCCCCTGAGCTATCCTTCCTCCCCTAGGGAAAGCCCTGATATTGGTCCTTCACATCTCGCGCCACCGATTGGTCCCTGCCACAAGGAGAGCGGGAATCCTCAAGGTGTCTAGTGGGAGGCAAGCATGCGCCAGGATGGTACTTTAACACTAGTGATTTTAGAAAGGACCTTAAGATCTGTGGTTGCCACTCTGGTAAGTGTGCTTCCCACAAGTCCATCCTCTTTATTGCCAATGCAAATAGACCCCCAAATCCGTTATTGACTAAACATGTAGCTAGACAGAGATTTCTATTTCCTGCAGATGCAACTAGGTCCTAGATTCACATGTAGCTTGTTGTTGCACGTGTATTTAGGTCACAGATTGCTAAATGTGGGTTATTGTTTTCACTCGCTGGCATCCGGCCTAATTCTATTTATGCTGTGTCGAGGCGGACTAATCATCCCCATCTTGGGAGGATCACGCGGCAGTGTGCCTTGCGCGCAGCAAGATGTAACGGACGTTCTGTTTACTTCACGTGAATATGGCGGAAAATATGAGGGTTGTCTATTTGAAAAATTCTGAACATGTGCCCCCGTTGGCTTGCTTAGATCAAGTTTGTTTAGAACACCGGAGAGGAGCCCTGGAAAGAAGCAGGAAATGAGGATTAGGCCCCTTTGCCCTCCTTCATCATGGCGCCATGCAGTATTTTTCTGTTCCAGATGTTTTTACCAGGTGCTGTTCGCCGGAGAAAGAAAAATGGCCGCCTACGCGCACAGGAGGCGTTGAGACGGAGAGAGGCTCCCAGGTAGTGCTGAGAGAGTGCGAAGGAGTCAAAGTAAACAGTAAACTGGCAGTTGCAGTCCAAACCCGGAAGCGAGGGCGAAGCAAGACACAGTGAATTGTATACCCGGGGTTCAACGCCCAGACACATCCCAGCAGGGAGTTGCAGTTCACACACTGCACAACAGACTACAGAAGGCGCTGAGAGGCGGAGGCAGTGTTCAGAGGCAAAAAACATGCCAAGGCGAACTGTATACGGGCAGGGGGTGGAAGTGGAATAAGGGAACTAGTGGTACTCTGCCTGCCTCCAAAATAGAGCAAGCGGGATGTTGGGATGTGTTGGGGAGAGCTGTGGGTAGGCGGGACAGGGCCAGGCGGGGCTTGACCTTTGCAGTCTACAATGGCAGTTGTGGCTAGACAAGACATTGCCAGTGATAAAAAGAAAACGAATCGCACTACATCCCTCCCCAACAAATAGCAAGACATTAGATGCGTGAGTAGAAATCTTTGATCCAACTGTGCTTGCTGAATAAAATATTAAGAGACTATTTGACACTCTTTAGAACATGGTTATTATTGTAATCTGTGGACCATCATTTACACTTGGAACAACATAGGGCTCTAAACAGTGTCAGTAGGTTAGATGCGCTCATTCTGTTGCCCTTTGTCAAATGGGATGCCAGCGCATCTCCTCACTTGCCCCAACACAAGGTTTGAGAATCTGGCTGGTAAATGTCTGTGAAGTCAAGTGATGTAGGGGGAGGGAGGGCTAGTGCAACAAGAATGACATTCTAGTTGACAGTACTGGGGGCCACTAGCAGAAGAGCACCACAGTATGCCTGTTTGCCCCTAAATGCTTTAAATCTGTCCCATTGTAGGGGTGTGAACTTTATCACTTACTCCACGTTTTGCAGTTAAGTGAGGAGGACATCACATTTTTTGCCCAGGATCACACACTATGGCAGACCAGTGAAGAAGGGATTTTAACCCTCTCGCTAAATTGGGCGAGAGGGTTAAAATCCCTTCCTTACAAGTTTTTCGTGGTACAAATAGTTACGTTTTGGTTGCCATGGCCTACAGTAATACTGTGTACTTGCAAAATGTGCATTTTAAAGCAAGATGACAACATTTGTATCCTTCTAGCAACATTTTAATCTACAATAGTATAATTGTAGCTGATTTTTCAACATCCTGAATGGAAATCTAGAGGTCCTAATATGCAAAATATTGTACACATCAAAAACCTATTTAACCATGGTACTTTCAGCACCCTGAGGCACACAAAAGAAGTTTTGTAATAAACTGCGTCATGCTCTGTATTAAGAACATTCCACTGCAGGCTTAAAAGCCAACTCTTTTTGCGTGTCAGGCTAGTAGCAGTCATGGATGTAAACACGTTTCTCTTGGTTGTGTTGCTCACTTTAACGTTCACGGATTGGCCAGGTGATAGGTGCTGTGCGAGGCCTTTCCGTTGCAAATGACCAATCTTGCATGAGAAATGGCCTGCTGCGAACAAAAGAAATATATTGGCGAGCTCGTTAAGTTGCTGCTGACTGTCTCAGGGGAGCTGTGAACTGGACTGTGCTTGATCCTCCCAGCCCAGCTGGCTGTGTAGAAAAACAAAGCAGCCAGGACGTTTTTCCGTAATCCTTTGAACTCAGGGTACGCACTTAAAAAAATAAAATAACTAGTGGTACGGTGTACCAATGATTTATATGACGCCTCCACCGCTGTATACTGGGAGCTATAGTTAAGACTCTCCTCAGTGTGGTGCAAGGCGGTCAGAGGAAAAAAGATGTGGAACAGAGGGGTGAGTCTGGAAGAAAACCGAAGAGGACTTTATGCTGGGAGTTGGCCGTTGGGCCCTATAACAACTCTGCGTGGCTCAAGAGGCACAGAGAGACAGAGGGCGTCAACCAGTAAAACATCTTTGCTGTTGTGCCTCTTCCACTCTAACGGAGCAAAGCATGTGATCGCAAGAGAAACAAACTACACTGCCTTCTGGGAGTTGGAGTCCAGTCACTCCACAATGTGGTGCAAGAGGTGCTGAGTGAGAGTGAGTCGGGTTAGATGGAAGTTGTGGTCTCACACTTCACAACGCAATCTTGTCTTGCCCCATGGACATTTTGTAGCTGATCCGTGTGAATATGTGAATGCCTCTTTTAAACGCTTGCAAAGGAAGTTTTCATTTAGTTTCATTAGAAATGTTATCTATTTAGTACCCTGCGGATGTTATATGCTTGTATATCTTAAGTGTTTCGTTTTGGGTATGCTTGTGTGGGCTTGTTTATTGCCGAAATAAAGTAGTAATCACTCATTCACTCACTAACCCACCCACTCAAGAGACCCAAAGTGAATTGTTTCCTGTGAGTGGAACCCAAGCACTCCCCAACATGGTGCACAGAGCACTGAGAGAGAGTCCCCGAGTGTCCGTACGGGAAAGGCTGACTAGTCATTCCAAACAGTGGTGGAAGTCCTGTAAAAAAGGAACGAGTGGTACTCTGGCAGCACCCAAAAAGGAGGGAGTGGGATGGCCGGTCAGATGGGAGGGAGGGAAGGGTGGGGGCTGGAGGGCCAGTGCGGGTGAGCAGTGTGGTTAGGGGGACCAGGACCACAAACCTTTGCAGGACAGTGAAGCAGGGACTTTAATCCACTCTCCAGATTTGAGCACATACCTTCCAAGTTTTACTCAGTACAAACAGTTTGCATTTCAAGTCCTACAGTGAAAACGTCTTGTAACGTTTACTTACAAAAAACACAAATGTCATAATAAAGCCACACGACAACATGTAAATCCTTTTAGCAACATTTTAAGCCAAAAGAAACTCACAGTGGCTTTAATTTTCACTTCCTGAATGGTAAACTCTAAGTCCCAGAATGCAAGATGCCAACCTGAAAAATCTAGTTAACCCCATTGTACTTTCAGTGATTGAAGATATGCAATGAAAGAAGTTGTGTGATAAATTCAGATAGATGTGGCGATTCTTTGCAACAACCCCCCAGCTCATTGTTATTAAATCTTGAAAACATTTGATTTTGCATGTCAAGATAATAGTCATCATGGATATAAACACATCTTTAAATGGGCGCTTTGTGTTGCTCATGTAACTATCATAGATGTGCAAGGGAACTGGTGCTCTGTGAGCTCTTTGAGTTGGACATGTCCCATCATGCAATGGAAAGGCTCTGTCACTGATAACAGAAATGTGTTTGCAACCTGAGCACCTTCCTTAACGCCCTGCAGAGCCACAGAAACTCTGTTTATGTCTGCCTAGCTGTGACCTGGGAAACTGCCAGTGCTTGCAAGTCCAGCCATAACTGGCTCATGAGAACGAAAAAGCGCCCAAACGTGTTGCTTGAGCCTTCAAACTAAAGGTGCGGTCTGTAAAAAGCAAACGAACTAGTGGAACGGCGTATTCATGATTTATATTACACTTCCATCTCTGATTCCAAGACAGAGAATCAAAGAATGCATGTCAAGTCAAACTGTAAAGCATTGTCATGACCAGCTGTCAAGGGCCCGCTGAGAGGATGTGTAGATAGAAAATGGAGGCGGACCCAGTACTTTATAGCTAGACACAACTAGGGCCAGCCAAGAGCAAGTAATCTCAGAGAAAGACACTGGGCTCGAGACATTTGGAGTGAAGAGTATTACTTTTGTCGTGAACTGAAGACAATAAAGGTTGTTACATGTCTTCTTTTGATTTGTGACATCATCATTAATGGCCACACCACTGATATAGGCACCACAATAACAAGCATGTTATGTTCATGTGCTTTTACATTGCACCCAATCACCAAGGTAGTAGTTTCAAAGCGCCTAGGCTTCTCTGTAAAGTGGCTATTGTGCCCTCTTCCAGGGATGTCCAACCTTTGGCCCCTGAAAATGAGTCAGTGAAAAGGGGTAACTAAGTGGGTGGTGAAGCAGGAAAATAGGTTAAAGACCTAAGGGTGGGCTACAGCAAAGGGAGAAAGTGTGTTATTAGAATGGATGTGTGTCAGTCTACAATATATGGGCTCAACACTAGAGAGGCAGCTCAGTATGGGTCATCTTGATGTAGGAATTGAGTTATCAAGGCTGTTTTGGCCTAGCATAGGATAGACATTGTATAGTGTGGATGTGTGAGAGGCTTGAGAGTGTACCTGAGCAATCCTGGTAGATATTAAGGAATAATGACTTGGGGTGTCTTTGTATAGTACAGCAGGTACATCCCCGAATGAACATTCTGGGACTGACAAATAGAGCCAGATAATGGCTTAGTTCTGGGGTCTGCAACCTTTGGCTCTCCAGATGTTTTTGACTACATCTCCCATCAAACCTAGCCAGAATAATCAATAGTGAAAGATCGTGGGAGTTGTAGTCCAAAACCTCTGGAGAGTGACTAGGGCCCCTAGTCCAAGAGCAGAATGTGTAAACAGGTGAATGTTGCTGGTAACACAAAGGTGAAGACATAACTACTACAATAAAATGTATTTATCCTGGTATATAGGTGAGGGGAACTTAGGCCCACATGTTTTTTGTTCTTTTAAGGGTGGATTTTGAACAGCTTCCTTAAAGAAAAAGGGCCAGATGACAATGGGATTCTTTTTAGAGTTTTTATCAGCTTTATTGTGTCGTTAAACTTGATGGCAATGCATGATGGATGAACAGCTTAAGAGAAATATACATTACATTTCAGAAGGTAATCAACTTTTTTTCAGAACAAAGTAATAAAACCAATGCAGGAAAAAGTGTCAATACAGTTACTCTTGTATAAAAAAAAAGGGAGTTGGTGATCAGGATTCAGGGGTCAACGAGAATTGTCAGACTGCCTATGATCAAATAATGTGGACTGATGATAACAAAGCATAAAGAGTCCAAACCCTTAGAGTATCCAGTAAGCATCATGTAAATGTTTACATAGCTTTGTCAGAGTAGCAGCCTGTGTGACGAATCTGGGCAAGGTGTCAGTTTCTCGAAGAAGGAGCCACTCCCATTTATGCTAGGCAGGTGAGCCTGTTCTGCTTGACCATCCCTAGGGGTTTGGGCTTGCGGGACCTCAATCGGAGTCACTCCCCCTTAGGGGAATGAGAACTCCCAAGGGAGAGTGAGATCTCTCGTAAAGACTGTACTCGCCACCTATTTGGGGGCCAAAGAAGTTATAAAGATGAAAGCCCTTTTTGCTTGCTTGCCACCACTGATGAACGCTCCGCCGACTCAATGCCATAAAATCAAGTATATGTTGCCTCTCGTTACAGAGATGCCTATAAAAATACAGGAGCTCTCACTTGGGGGAGAAGATTCCCTGATCCCAAACCGAACAGCAGGGTAGGAGACATGCAGAGCGGATGCTGTCACTGCAGCGCAGCAGCCGAGAGGTGGGACCACAGAGAGGACGTGGTCGGTCAGGAACCCGGAGCGCCAGGGGCGAAAGCTCTTCAGCCCAGCACGTACTGAGAGTCATAGAAGTGGAGGGAGCCTCGAGCACTGACCAGGCCCCAAGAAGGCTGCCGCGGCAGGAAGCACTATCACGGCAGTTGGAGACCACTGCTGTCGATATTCAAATCACAGACCCTCCCTGGCGGAAGTGTCGTAACATGGTTAAGAACACTGAAAGCCAAATAGAAAAGTATTATTAGGAGGAAGGGACGCAAACCCAGACATTGATAGACAAGAGAAACTCAGGGGTTAGAGAACACATGAAGAGCCTATACAAAGGCAGAGGTGTCACAAGGACTGATACCAATACTGAAGGCTAAGAGAACCATAAATGGAAACTAAAAAGAGTAATGCCTACGTTACCTCAGAGGGTGAAGGGTCGACTGAACAATTTCAAAAAAGGTAGCAGGTGCTCCTCTCCAGAAGGAACATGGCATGATAACCTGTTCTGAGATGAGAGTTTGCAGCACACGCTTTTTGCTCACTGTACCTTTCACAGATGGGAAATATCCCAACAAGGCTGAAACACGTGTATGGGGTTGCTTTTGCTACTCTTTTTCAGAGAGGAATTGCCATAGCATGTCGGTGCTGGACTGCCCATGTGGGCGGGACAAAGACTGATATGCAAATGGATATTTCCCATCTGTGAAAGGTACAGTGAGCAAAAAGCGTGTGCTGCAAACTCTCATCTCAGAACAGGTTATCAAGCCATGTTCCTTCTGGAGAGGAGTGCCTGCTACCTTCTTTGAAATGGTCGAGTGAACAAGTTGGGCCTTAAGATGCAGCGTTGTTGGACGGGGATATGTCGAGTACCCCATTAGATCCAAGCATTTTGTACTGAATTATTCTTTTTGAACATTTGAAAACCTTTCATGAACTGACTGACCTGAGAAACTAAGACAGACGTGGATTTCTGAACTTTCGGATTTCTTATTTTGAAAGCCGCTGTGGTGGCCAGGACAGGAGCAGTGTCCTGGGATGAAACAGTTTTTATTCTGACGATTGTCTGCAGGAGAGTGCGTCAGCTAGGGGGCGTTAACGACCTCCAGTGTGAAAACACTTTCTCTCATTTTTGTTTCTAGTGTTAGGGCCAGCTAGTTGGACATGTTAGGACAGGGGACTTGTCATGTCGCAGACGCGGCTACCCCAAGTCCCACCACATCGTTATGTGGATGGCCCGCGTTTGAGGCCATGTCCAAGGGGAAGTGATGTTGGGCTAGGGAGGCGGGTGGAGGTACGAGGGCAGTTCCGGGTTAATGTTATGTACGAATAAAGAAGACGTAGCTTTCAGCTACAAAGTGTCCCATGTCTTCCTTACAGTCACAACCCTTGTGGCTGCCAGGGTCAGTGTCAGGCGGTCCCTGCACTTTCAGCCTTTACATTGGCGACAGGAGAAATGGATGCGTGCACACTGGCGTCCGCGCAGGCCTTCAGAGGTCCAGCCAAGAGGCAGCGCGATGAGCCACGGGCCCGGGGAGGATTATGTCGGGCATGAGTCACGCGTCTCGGCGCTCCTCCCCATGAGCGGCCCGCCTTTTTTTTCTCTCTTCTGGACATAGCACGCCGGCACACACAAAGGAGGCAAAGGGAGCATCAGGCTCCCGCGTACAAAGCAGAGATAAGGGGAGTAACCTTCCTTCTAGGGACGTACCAGATGCCTCTGGAGGCCACACCAGACCAGCGGTGCTGGTGGAGGAGCACCAGACCCCTCAAAGACAAAAGGGAAGGAAGCACCAGTGGCACTGGGGCCAAGGAAGTGAGGCACCCTCCAATCCTCTGCGCACAGGGGTAAGAGGGGACGCATATTTGCAGCATAAGGCCACATTTGTCCTGCAGATCACACCCACAGCCTGACTGCAGGCAGGGTGCAAACGGTACAGGGCCCAGGCAAGAAGGTAGGCCCTGGGCAGACTGAAGGTTGACAGAACTCGGGACAGTACCTATACAAGCCAACAGGAACAGCTACACTTCGCAGCATAGGCCTATAGGCCCCCCGCACCTCCCACGATGTCAGATCAAGAAGCCTCCTCCACATCGGCTGATGGAGCGATCGTAGGTGCGTCTGGACAGGAAAACTCGGCTGGCGGTGCCGCACCGGTACTGCACCTGCCCCATGCTTTTGATCTGAAGGATACCAGTAACCTGCGGCCTCGATGGGCGATATGGCTGAGGGACTTCAAATTTTACGTAGGGCCCATTGGTGTCACAGAGAACACCAGATTAAAGAACACTCTGTCCATGGCAGTGGGACTGGCTGTGAGGGACATCGCAGAGGAGCTACTCGACCTGGACACAGCGTCATGCCGCGACCTGCATGGCAAACGGTCTGAATACTTCGCCCCCACACCAACGTAGACTATGAACGGCATATCTTTCACACCCTCGACAACTACTGTTAAGTGTGAAAGGTCCACCCACTTGATAGTGCTTTGTAAGTCTTTATTAAGTCTTTACATATAAATAAGACCCCCAGCGGTGCCAGCACAACACCACCAAGGCAAACTAAAACCAACTGACAACAAATAGAACATCACTGAAAATAAACAAGTGCATCATAAACAAGGCACATCTAATTTAGAATCCTATGAGCAGCTGATGACATAACAAAGTTCCAGCCATCAGCAACATTAAACAAGCCTATCATTAACAGTGACTTCCCAATAATACAGGCTGGCAAGCCACATCATAACAACTACGTCATGAGGCTACGGATCAAGCTCAAATGCAGCAAATTCCACCGATATTCCAACGAGGAGGCCAGGTGTTCCCAGGTAATCGCAAGCTGCGAGTCACAAGCATTCAGAAAGAAGCAACTGCAAAAGCAGCGCTCTCTGGAAGACATCTTAGCGCTAGCTCGGATGGAGGCAGCTGTATAGTCACAGCTGGACAGTCTAGGGAAAATCACCATTCAACACAAACCCGCAGAAGCGGACGCCATCAACAAACTGTCTACAACACTGAGTCAACCAGGTAGATGGTCGGAAGCCACGTGTTTCCGGTGCAGATACAAATATCCCCACACTGGCGAATGCCCTGCCTTGGGGCAACAGTGTGCTGCCTGCGGGACAGACGACCATTTCCGGGCTGCCTGCAAGAATGCCCCAGTCAACACGCCCAGCAGACAGAGACTACAAGAACGACGGAGAAGCTCCAGAGAGAGCCCCCCAGGCAATCGACCAGAAGGAGAACCCAGGAGCCAGAGGAAAGAGGAACACAAACGTCGGACCACATACACCTGAGAAGACCGCCGGGCTCCCGAGGCCATGAGGCGCATTGGCAGGAGAAGATTCGTCTGATATATAGAAATGAGATCCCCATCAAGCAGCGAAACCCCATCATCGGGAGATGCCCATTGCAAAAAAGGCTACATGTGGGCCATAAATAACAGTACTGCCACCCAACACAGCCCCAGACTCACGTTGCACATTAACAACACCCCACTGGAGTTCCTCATTGATACAGGGGCGTCAGTAAACATCATAAGTAACAAGGCCTACAATGCCCTCGCCCACCCTCCAAAACTCAAACGGCCAACGATCGACATTTACCCATATGGGTCGACCACGTCTCTGCCCTGCAAGGGCATGATGAGGGCCTGGTGCACCCACAAGATCTACGTGGCAAAGATACTGCTGCACGTTCTCAAAACGGAAGCCCAAAGTGGCTGCATATTCAACTTAAGGACGGCAGTTGACATGGGACTGGTACATATTTTATATCAGTTAATGGCACGCAAGTACGTTGCCATCTCAGAAAATGTGGAAGCGGCATTCCCGAAGTTATTCAAAGGACTCGGAAAACTGAAACACAGGAGGATACACCTACACATAAATTCCAAAGTCCGGCCGGTTGCCCAACTCTACCGGGGCATACCTGTGAACATACAGAGGCAAGTGGAGGAGGAACTAGACAAACTACTACAACAGCAGGTAATCAAGCCAGTCACCGGTCCGATCCTGTGGGGGTCGCCCATTGTCCCGGTGCCCAAGAAGTCATCAGACGGATCCATACAGTTGTGTGTGGACATGCAGAGAGCCAATGAAGCGATCGGGCGAGAGCCACCAGGCGCCAAGGATCGCCGATATGTTCCATCTACTCCATGGGGGAAAAGGTATTCTCCAAGCTGGACCTCACAAAGGGGTACCACCAGATCAAAATAGCACTGTAATCCCACTACATCACCACTTTTGCAACACATCTCGGTCTGTTCCAAAATAAAAGACTCAGTTTCGGCATTTCCAAGGCCGCCGACCTATTTCAGGAGGAGATCCATAAGGTCATAAGACATGTGCCCAACTGCCTCAACTACTCAGACGACATGCTGGTATTCGGAAAATCCAAGGAAGAGCATGATGTAGCTCTACACCGAGTGTCACCCTCAACAAGTCCAAATGCGAATTTGGAAAAGGGCCGCTTCGGTTCTTCGGGCATATCTTTTTCGGAAAAAGGTATGCGGCCTGACCCGGATAAGGTTGTGGCACTCAGCATGGCTCAGCCTCCTAAAAACACATCTGAACTACGGTAGTTTCTGGCACTGCAGAGCTATTGCTCCAGACATCTCAAGGACTATGCCGCGGTAAGCAACCCACTCCAACTCCTCATCCGCAAGGATCGCCATTCGAGTGGTCCAAAGACTGCCAGAGCCGGGCCCGGGCCAAAGACATGGCGTACTTTGACGCACAAAGGAAGACAGAAGTGATCGTGGACGCCAGCCCGGTTGGGCTGGGTGCAATCTTGATGCAGAGAGACTCCACCGACCTCTCCAACGTGCACATCGGCATCTACGCCAGCAGGAGCATCCCTGCAATGGAACAGGCATACTCCCAGGCAGAGAAGGAGAGTCTGGCGGTGGTATGGGCATGTGAATACTTCCACCTGTTCCTGTATGGGAAAGCATTCACGATCATAACTCACCATCAAGCCCTTCTGACAATCTACAGAGATCCCAAAGCCAGAATGCCTTCTAGGATTGCCAGATGGGGACTGCACCTGCAGGATTACAAGTTTGACATTCAACATCACCCTGGTAAGGAGGAGAATCCGGCAGAGTACCTCTCTCGCCACCCGACAGGGGCGGCTCTTGTGGGGCCATCCATCGCAGAGGCCTACATCAACTACGTGGTGTACCATCTCCAACCGCTCCCCGTGGACTGTGCTGCCATAGTGGCTGCGTCCGAGCAGGACATGGCTCTCAGCATCGTCACCCACTGTATCAAGTCGGAAAAACCCTCCTTCACAAAACACCAAGCCAGAAACAAGGCTGAAGCTGTGAGAGATGACGTCAGGTGCCTGGACCTGGTGTGAAGCATGAGTTGTCCATCGTGGAAGACCACATCATCCTCAAAAGCTGCAAGGTGGTCATCCCGGAGGTACTACAGGTGAAGATGATCGAGCTGCACATGAAGGCCACGGGGGGGGGGCGGTGTCAACAAAGCGCCTTCTTCGGCAAAGGGTGTGGTTTCCTAAGATGGACACCATGGTGGAGGAAATAGTAGGTGGATGTACCATCTGCGCGCAAGTAGCCCTACCACCACACATGACCCATTACAGATGTCTCCACTCCCTGAGATGGTCTGGGACGAACTGGCTGTGGATTTCTTTGGGCCTCTTCGAAATGGCACCTATGTGCTCGTTCTCATAGATGAACACTCCCATTTTCCGGAGGCCCTGCTTGTCAAGAGCACGTCGGCCACATGCGTAATCCCGGCGCTGGACCGCATGCTAACTGCGTACGGAATCCCAAGAGTCATCAAGTCAGACAATGGCCTACCATTCACTAGCCAAGATTTTAAAAACTTTGCGAAATACATGGTGTTTCAGCATAGGAAAATAACCCCACGATGGCCGCAAGCCAAAGGCATCATCAAAAAGTGTATGGCAAGCATCAAGAGGACTTTGCAGATAGCTTCCATCATCAACAAACCGTTTGAGCAAGCTCTCTGTCAGCTTCTGAGGGAATATCGCCACACACCACACAGCATGACAGGAGTGTACCCAGCGGATCCCATGTTTCGGAGACCCATCAAAACTAGGCTACCGGAAGGACCCACTCAGGCATCACCAACATCGCTAGAACAGCAAGCGAAGGACAAAGATCAGGAAGAGAAGAGCAAGATGAAGGCCAGAGCAGATACCCGCAGGTGGGCTCAGGACTGCATGATTGAACTGGGAGACCAGGTGCTGGTGTGCCAGCCCAAGGGTCGAAAGGAGGATGCTACCTTCGCCCCTGATCATCTGGTAGTGACTCAAAAGAAAGGTACCATGATCACCACCGGTGGGGATGGACAACTGACCGTGACAAGAAACCCGTCCCACTTCAGGAAAGGGGGGTCTCCCCGGCCTTCAGATATGAATCCGCATATGACAGACTCGATGAGAGACACTCCGATGAGTCGTATCTCGGAGATGGAGTCGTTAGAAGAGGATGACAGCGAGGAAAGACAGGACTCACCCCCGCCGGTGGTTCGCCGGACCCTGAGGCCTCAGTGGTGCCGTATGAAGCCCACAAGACTGATCGGGGAAATTGACTGAAAGACGTCAGTGATCTTTCGTCCTAAAAAGGAGGAGGTATCATGTCGCAGACGCGGCAACCCCAAGCCGTACTACATAGTTATATGGGAGGGCCACGTTCGAGGCCATGTCCGTGGAGAAGTGACGTTGGGTTGGGGAGGGGAGCAGAGGGATGAGGGCAGTTCCGAGTTAATGTTATGCACGTATAAAGAACACATAGCAGATAGCTACACAGTGACCCGTGTCTGTTTTACGGTCACGTCCCTTGTGGCTGCCAGGGCCAGTGTCTGGTTTTGAGTTATTTGACATTCTGATGAGTACCTTAGTTTTTAATTGTTAGGAGGGGAACCTTTTAGCAATAGGGATAATAGTGTGGCATGTTTCTTTTAATTTGAATAAAGACAAGGGTAGAACATATCTTATGGTCCGAGTCTTACTTCTGGTTAGTCACCCCTGACAAAGGGAAAGTAGTTTCAGTTATGTTGACCAATGTGATGTTGTAAATGTCAATGATGGTTCTGAAACCCTTTAATAGTCCAGCACTGTAGTGGCCGATAGCGGTGCCCAGGGGAAAAAGAGGTGATTCGCTGGCATCTTTTGGAAAGGATAGGATGACCAACCGGGGCAAGAAGACAGGCCCATAAAAGAGCGGTTGCGGAGGCTCGGAAGCAGTTGCTTTCCCAGCCAGGACACCCGTTACCTGCAGAGTGAAGGAGAGATTTACCCACCCCCCCAAGCCCTGGCAGAAGTGTCTGAAAGCAGAAAAGTGGTAAATCGTTTTTTTCTTTGTATGGTTCGCTTTTGTCACAGGAAATGGGCAGTCCCACAAGCGACCATACTTTGATATTATTATACACAACCAAGAAATTAAAAGGTGGTGTCGACGCCCCTTCTCAGAAATGGATGAACCTCTGTATGCTGAACAGCAGGGGGGCAGTGTGAGGAGAAAATGACCATCTCCATCCTTTGTAAGTAACACAGAGTAACAGGACTCCTTTCAGCCCAGGCCATCCATTCCTGCACGGCGGTGCTGGACAATAAGATTGCATGGCTAAAGCGTTGTGGCCTAACAAAGGAATAGTGGTGGAAGGTTGAGGCAGAGGCAAGGAAGTGATGCGGTGCAAACAACCACTCCATGGATATCAAAATTGCCAGTTTTCGCTTGCATTTTGTAATATCCTTTTCCATTTAAAATACAATGGGCCTCACCACGAGTTGGCCAGTATCTGGGTGCTATTACAGTGAGCTGTGATAGCGCCAGCTGTAATAGCACCGGCAGGATTTACAGTTGTGATCCTGCGGAGCGGTATTGGTGGTGCTAATACGGTTACCGCCCAACTCGTGATGAGGCCCAATTAATAAGAATTCTGGAATAATATCTGCTGCCTTTATTATCCCAAAAATAAAGGATTGTTGACATTGATGTTGTGATGTTGTTAAAGCGTTTTATGGTTCGGAAATCCTTCTAGTCAGAGGTGGAAGTGTCATATAAATCATTAGTTGTCGTACCACTAGTTCATTTGTTTTTTTTAAGTGCATACCCTTAGTTCAAAGGATCACAAAAAGTGTCCTGGATGCATTTCTTTCCCCTAGGTCAAATCAAAAATGAGCTGGGCTCAGAAGATCATGCACTACCACCCATGTCTCAAGTCCCAGGCACATGGGAAGCATCTGTGGCTCTGCCGCCGCAGCACCTTAAGGAACCCACCAACACATTCCTTTTGGTTTCAACAGAAGAGCCTTTCTTATGCATGTTGGCTCATTTCCAAATGAAGGGCCTCGCATAGCACCTCCGACCTTGCACATCTGTGAAAGTGAAAGCGAGCAACAGAGCAAAGCACCCTTTGAAAGATGTGTTTATGTCCATGCCGCCTACTAGCTTGACAAATAAAGTTTGCTTTTATGTCCATAGTGGAATGTTCTCAACATCACACATACCATACAGCAATGAGCTTGAAGTTTGTGACAGTAAATGTTCATATCTGAATTTATTACACAACATTCTTTGTATTTTGGAGGACCTACAAGCAATTGGTAATGGAGACACCAGATATCTATGGCTATACACTGGCAACAGGTACATCCAGGCCTAGATATTGATAAACTAAAATGTATGGGAGTGGAGACTTCTGCTCCTCTTTTGGGAGGAGGCAATAGGGAACTTAAATTAAGACAACAGGAAACCAGCTGAATTCATATTATGGACACTTGCTATAATGGACGTAATCCAGATAACAAGTTCTTTACATATTTATAAAAGTGTTGCATCTAGAGACAAATGCGTCTTCACACTTAATAACCTTAGAAACATTAGGTAACCTTGCAGCTGTGCCTTTGATCATAGTGGCGAAAAGAAAAACAGAGTGGAGACCACCCTGTAAAACCCAGTGCTCCTCCTTGCTCCCCGCTAGGAGCTAAATTCATTCCTCTGTAGTTTGTAAGTTTGTATTCATATTTTAGATTATGCGGTTCACTCAATATCATAGAGTTCCAATGTTTCAAGGTAAAGATTGCAATAAGATTTCAAACACTTTCTCAGAGATTATATAAGTAGTTTTGTGTTTTAATCACTCAATGCTTTAGGCGAATAAGCAATTCCTAAGCTTAAAGTATAAGCTGTTTTTGCCAATGCATTTCAGGGCTACATTTCAACAAAATCAATACAATTCCTTTACAATTAAATTTATATAAATTTCAAATTTCAAATGTACATACCGCCCTGGGGGTGAATAATGAAGGATACGTCCATTCATACAGATCAGTGCAGAAGGGAGAAAGTAAAAGTGCATTCATTAGTGTCCTCAACCATAATTGGGCAAATATATTGTGAGAGATCAACGTGAGTACACATAATCTGTGGTTTCCCTTAGTTTAATTTCAAAATGGGTGTCGCCATGCACATGAGCACGTACATCGGGAAAACCTCCCTGTTTGGAAAAACATGTAATGAGTTTCTCTGTGACACCATCAAGAAGAGTGCTTCAAATGTGCCTACTATAGCCGGTCAGGGTTCCTACCTCTGCGGTACTCGAGTCTGTTCGCTTCGTAAAACGGGACATGAATGCGCGCCCACGTTGGAAAACTTGGTTTTAGCGTTGCCATGGCGATCGCGGTGGCGTCCAACGTCCAGGATTGGACGTGGCGGACGCGCCTCCAGTCCCACCCTCCCATGGGAATGGGTGGGCGGGACTGTTGATCGCCATGGCAACCTCTCATGCGAGTGCTGTTCGTTCTCGACATTATGTTCGTCAAAAAAGGTCGAAGTGGCTGCTGGTATGGCGAGTGCACACGCAGGTCACTGCAGTGCTCTCTATTAATGTGAACTCAACCCAAATGTACTTTAAGCTTAGGAATTGCTTATTCCCCTAAAGCATTGTGTGATTAAAACACAAAACTACTTGAGAAAGTGTTTGAAATCTTATTTCAACCTTTACCTTGACACGTTGGAACTCTATGATATTGAGTGAAACACATAATCTAAAATATGAGTACAAACTTACAAACTACAGAGGAATGAATTTAGCTCCTCATGGGGAGCAAGGAGGAGCACAGGGTTTTACAGGGTGGTTTCCACTCTGTTTTTCTTTTCTTTTTTTTAAAAACTCTTTTTTATTAGTGGTCACGTAAAGGCTGTCACACCACAGCACATCTGTTTAACTGTTACATCAGGAGTAAAGTATCCGTTACATTTCACATAACAATATTATGAAGACAAGTCAGCATCAGTAATCATGTTACATAGATAGGATCTGAACGGGCCCCAAATGTCCTTGGGTCTGCATGCCGAGGGTCGGGTTAAAAGAAACTGTTCCTCTGACTTGTTGACATGTGTCAGTTCTTGTAGAAATTGGTTCAGGGTGGGCGGGAGAGAACTTTTCCATTTCTGTAAAATACATTTTTTGGCAATAGCGCATGAAATGTTAAATAACCTTCTAATTTTCTCTGATTGCTTGCCAATGTCCCCAAACAAGTATTTCTGAGGAGTCAAATCGGGGGGCACCTCAGTGATTTCTTCCAGCAGCTCAGCCACCGCCCTCCAGAATCCCCTCAGTGGCGGGCAGTCCCAGTACATGTGAAAGGATCCAGCCTGGGGAGCATTACATTTAGGACAGGCGTCAGAGGCATCCAGTGCAAACCTTGCAATTTTGGCCGGTGTATAATGTAGCCTGTTCAGGATTTTAAATTGAATCACCCTTAGACCAGCATTAAGCAAAACCTTCTTGGATATCGCACAATAGCTGGCCCATTTCTTTTCTTCAATAGTCCCTTGTAAATCCGCTTCCCACTGCTCCTTTATCTGATTTAATGTGGGGGTATGAGCTTGAACAACTGTGTATAACCTAGAAATCTCCAGGCAAATTTTAGATGTTACTAACTGCACACATGGATGGGGTGGGGGTTCATCCGGGAAGAGAGGCCACCGGGAAGTTTCAAAACGGTACCTCTGGATTGTAGGGGACCTCCACTCCCAGCCTCTTGAATATAGCCATCCATGCCCTGACTGTACAGCTAACCGGATTATATGCACATGTGTCTTTATACTTTGGATCGAAAATAACTGATTGTATATTCGTGGGATGTGTGGTGTGTTCCTCTATCCATGCATGGGGTGTACTGTTCTCGTCATTATACCAATATTTCGCAAATTGGGCTTGGGAGATGTAATAATAGAGCTCGAAATCGGGGGCCGCCATCCCTCCAGAGGAATAGGGCTCTGTCATTTTCTCCCAGCTAATCCTAGCAGTCTTACCGTTCCAGAGAAATGTTACCACCATGGATCTAAGCTTGGAGAAGAAGGCACTGCCCGGCCATATAGGAATATTGACAAATAGGTATAAAAGTTTAGGGAGGACCGCAATTTTAAGAATGGCAACACGGCCGGCTAAGGAAATTGGGAGCCGCCCCCAAATCAGAAGCTTGGAGCCTAATGCCTGTAGGGAGCCCTCATGGTTGTCTGCGTAGAGTGTGAGCTTGTCCCTGGAGACCAGTATTCCCAGGTATCTAATGTGGTCTGCGGACCACTTGAGTCCCCCTGTGTCTGTAGGGCATCGGGTGGCAGGTGTTAGAGGGAATATTTCCGATTTCGACATATTTATAGTATACCCAGAATAATCTGCAAACCCCTGGATCTCTGTCATGACGGGTGCTATATTCACCTCAGGCTCCCTGACATATAACAATGTGTCATCCGCGTAAAGCGAAATTAGTTGGGTGGAGCCCTTCATAGTGATCCCTTTGTCTGAGTGTCTAAGACGGACCGAGGCCGCCATAGGTTCAATGGTCAGTGCGAATAGTAGGGGCGAAAAAGGGCACCCCTGTCTGGTCCCCCTCTCCAGGAGGAACATCTCGGAAATGGCTTTATTGGTCAGGACACGGTTCCGTATATAGGAGTTTTACGTATCGTATAAAGGTGGGACCCACCCCAAACGCCTCAAGCACCGAAAGGAGATAGACCCACGATACCGAGTCAAACGCTTTTTCAGCGTCGAGGGATATGGCCACTGCGCTCCTTGCGGGGTCGATCTGTGCCATAATACCAAAGAGTCGTCTGAGGTTTAGGGTTGTAGATCGAGTAGGGACAAACCCATTCAGATCGGGGTGGACTAGGGTCGGGACTGCCGGCAGAAGGCGATTCGCCAGGACCTTTGCAAAGATTTTAGCATCCGTGTTGATGAGTGACAAGGGCCTGTAGGACGAAACGTCCTGTGGTGGTCGCCTGGGCTTGTGGAGTACCACTATTATGGCCTCTCTCATAGTTGAGGGCAATCTGCCGGATTCGAGCGCATCCTCCCACACTTGTAATAGTATCGGCACAAGTTCCTCACAGAACTCCTTGTAAAATTCAGCGCCCAACCCATCTGACCCCGGTGCCCTGTCTGTTAACAGATCCTTGATTGCTTCCCCAATCTCTTCCATCATTACCGTCTAATCCATCGCCAGTCGCACCTCGTCAGGGAGCCTAGGGAGGGAGAGGGCTTCAAGATCGGTCTTAATTTTTGCGGATGTTTTCTTATCTTGGTTAGAGTATAGCCTCTTATAGAATTCCATAAATTCCCCATTAATGTCCTTATCCCCAAGGAGAACCCTCCCCTGTTACGTGCGTATGCTTGATATCTGTGTGGGTTGTTTATCGTGTTTAATTAGGTTGGAGAGCGCCCTGCCAGCCTTGTTGCCCTCCCCGTACCTGCGAGCCCGAATCGGGGACGCCACATATCGGACCTCCCTCGATGCAAGCTTGTCAAATTCCTGGAGATGTGTGTGTATATCAGCTAGTACTTTCTTGTCTTGCGTATTTGAATATGTTCTCTCGAGTGCGTCTAACTTCCCTTCAACAGACGATAGTTCGGTCCTCACAGCCTTTAACATACCCGTAGTTCTAGACATCAACAGACCCCTCTTCCAAACCTTGAATGATTCCCACACTATTGAAAGTCTGTTGACCGATCCGATATTATTGGACAGAAACTCCGAAATTTCAACATGGAGTGACTCCACTACCCCGGGGTCACATAACATTCCACCAGACATCCTCCACCTCCTGAAGGGACTCGGGGCGTCCCGAAATAGTAGTTCCAACAATACTGGGGAGTGATCTGAGAGGGTGCGGGGTAGGATCTCACATCGCTCGACCGAGGGCGTCATGGGCATGGAGACCAACCAGTAATCAATCCTGGACTCTGAATCATGTCCCGAGGAATAAAACGTGTATCTTCTACTGCCCGGGTGAACCTCTCTCCACGCATCAACCAGTGAGAGCTGTGCAATGGCATGTCTAAGATTCAGTGCTGTCCTGCTTGGGGGTCTCATCACCGTAGAGGATCTATCAAGAACCGGATCAATGGCCAAGTTGAAGGCCCCCCCCCACAAGACACCCGAAACATCCAGTGATATAACCATCTGATATATATCCAGGTAGAAGGTCGGGTCATCAATGTTGGGGCCGTATGTATTAACCAGGAGAAGCTGTTGGTTAGCCACCTCCCCCCAGACCATGACAAATCTCCCCTGGGGATCGACCTTGTGACCAGCAACCCGAAACCCAAGGCCTGGGTGAATAAGGGTGAGAACCCCTCTGGATTGGGTCGAGTAGTCCGTGTGGTACCTCAGGGGACCCCACCCGGGCAGGATGTGAGAATTACCCGTCCCCACTGCATGGGTCTCCTGCAACATCAGTATTTGTGCATTATGCCTGGAGACGTAGTTGGATATCTTCCTAACCTTAACTGGATTGTTCAATCCCCTCACATTCCACGTCAGCAGCTTAACCTGTAGCCCACCCCCGGGGACCCGAGATGTAACATTAGCCATTTTCAAATCTGACGAGTTCACAGTATTCGTGCCATACAGTTAGTGCCAGCCCAGCTGTGACCAAAACTTTACTTTTCAACCAACAGGCCGTCCCCTTCCACCCTCCCTTTAGAGGTAGCTCCGGAAGGCAGCCAAAATCCTCAACAAAATGCCACCATAAGTCCATCCAACAACTGAACGTAACTTACGCTTCACCCTGTCCCACCTGCCCCCCCTCATCATCACCCCAAACTTGACGATGTAGCCCATACAACTTATGGAACTTTCCACGGGTGGCCATGTTGCTTCACATGGCCGCCGATCAGGTCCAACAGCTCCACCAACCAAAGTGCCTGGTGTACCTTAATCAGTTACTCATATGGGCCCCGGGCCCAAGCAGGGTCGACACGCAAGTGTTTCTCATTCCACGGGTATGGGCCTGTTGTTTTGTGCTGGTCTGCCCCCTCTGGGAGGAAGGGGTATGGAAGTTTCAATATAATGCATGGCCTTTACTGGGGACTCGAAGAAATGGGCCCTGCCCGCATGTTGAAGCCTCATTTTTGGCGGGAAAATTAAAGCATATGGAATCTGGCACTGTCTAAGGAGCTTCTTAACTGGCTCATAGAACCTTCTGCTCGCTTGAACTCCAGAGGAGAAATCAGGATAAAAATGTATGCGACTTTCCTCATAGTAGAGGGTTCCCACCTCTCTCGCTTTTCGTAGGATTGTGTCTGTCTCTATAGTTGAGGAGCCGAGCAATTATGGTGCGTGGTGGCGCGCCTGGTTTAGGTGCAGGGGCCAGCGTACGGTGTGCTCGTTCCATCAGAAATTGTTCAGAGAAGGCCACCGGTCCGAACAGGGTTTTAAGCAGTGTCTCAAGATGTGTCTCCATTTGGCCCTTTCCAAATGATTCCGCTACGCCCACAACACGAATGTTATTGCCCCTGGAGCGCGATACTAGGTCCTCGCACTTGCTCTGTAGCTTCGTCATGCTTTCCTTGATTTGGATGATATCACGGCTGTGGTGCGAGATAGTGTCTTCATTAGTGCTGATACGGGTTTCAGTTTCCGTTATGCGTAGGTTTTCCTTCTCCACCCTAGCCTTTAAGGAGCCGATGGTAGAGACTATGTCATCCAGCTTTGTGTTTATTGAGCGAAACCCATTTTGGACTATATCTGTTAGGTTGTCCAAATTCTCACTGGATTCAGTAGCAGGGTTCTCGGTGTCGGCCGCGTGGGCGTCGGCCGACGTGGCCTGACCCTGACCCCCCATGTAGGCATCCATGGGGCCCTTCCTCAGCTTCGCCGGAGTCGTGGAGCCCTTTGCCGGCCTCTGTGGCTCCCCCATGATTAATGGCGTCCCAGGTGGTGCAGTATACTGTATCCCAAATATTCTGCAGTTTCCAGTAGGGGTCTGGTTTCCCGCCCACTCGGGCACTGGAGCCCACCGCCTCAACAAGGGTGATTGCGGGTCCGATTTAGCTGCTAACCCGGCCGACCATGTGGCATCCCGCGGGGGCCCCCTCTCCGCCCAGCCTCGTCTCCTTACCGGTCGTCCGTGCGGGTATTACTACTGCAGAGTTCCTCAGGCCGCGTACTGCGATTTGCACCGGATGCCTCGCCCCGCACCGCCCTGTAGGGTTTGTAAGGCGTTCTCTGGGGCTGAGCAACTGCGGCAACCACCACCGGGGCCTGGTCGGGCCTTGGGCAGGTACGGGCCGGAGAGTCGTCCACGCCGCAGCAGCCTAGAAGCCGTACCGTGTCACCAGAAGAGTGTCAGGGCAGAGCCGGGACTAAGCTCCTCCCCTTTTGGGCCCAGCCGTTTCAGCCGCGCCGCGGCTCTGTAGTAGACTGCTCTGGAGCTCGCCTCTGGATTCCTGTCACTCCGAATACGGGTCAATCTTAATCGTGCCGTATATCTGGCGACCCCAGACCCTGAGCCTCAGGATTTCGTCTGGTCACCCACGGGCGGCCGGGCCAGCCCCCCAGCCCGTCCGAGCCGAAACAGGCAGCGCTGGACGGATAAACTAGCTCAGGATTTCTCTGTGGAGCGGGAGCTCTTAGATCAGGCGGCCATTTCCAATGTGCGCAACAGCGCCCCCCACTCTGTTTTTCTTTTCGATAGTTTTGTTATAGAGCCCGGGTGTCAGAGGGCTTTTTTTCAACTCGGTAGCTCCACATATAAGCAATAACGGATGATAAAAATGATCCAGTATATTAACTAAATTGGAAACCAACAGAATTAGTAGTAGTGCCCATCTCGGATCCATTTTGATCATAGTGGCCAGATTGATAATGGATTTTGCATCCATAAGTTAACAGCCAACTCTAAATAGTTTATGAAATAATCACATGGCAACCGTCTACTAGCATTTGACATGAGGTATTACATAAGAATAGACATCAAATAAAGAAAATGTAGTCTAAAATTATGAGAGGAAGGGATGAAAGATTCAAAGAGAAGGACCACATATAAAGGTCGGAAGCCTAACAAAAGGTCAATGATGAACAAGTATCTAATGACAATTGTGAGACGTTAACCAAATAGTATTTGATTCAATTCAAAAGCCAATCAAGTGGAGACTTTCTCAAGATTCAATTATGAAAGGATACAAGCACGATGGAAGGAGAAAGAGCTCCCGAAAGGAACATGTCAAATAATGTCGAATTTAAGCACCATCTCTTCATAGTACATTTTCATGTGAACTCTGTTGTGAAATTCATTTGATTTATTGATCTATGAAATTTTGAAAATTAACAAATGTCTATTTGGTGCTAAGTCTCCCAAATGTTTTGTTTTCTTCAACTTTTTTGATTGTGCGTTTTAAAGCACTATGAGTACAGTAGTTACATAGATTTTTCAGGCTTGCAGTATTTTGCATCCCGGGACTTACAATTTTACATTGAGGATGTGGAAAATATAGCTACAACAATATTTTTTTTGCTGAACATGTTGCTATAAGGATGTATATGTTGTCATGTTGCTTTACAATAAAATGTTTGTATTTTTCAAGTAAACTCTACAAGACAGTATTATTGTAGGCATTGGCATCCAAAACCTAAATGTTCGTACCAACAAAGGTTTGTAAAGTGGTCAAGTGCCTAAATTGCAGAGTGGGTTACAATCCCTGCTTCACTGTTTAGCCAAAGAGGGTGATCCTGGGCAAATCATTTAATGCCACTCTGACTTAACTGCCACTACTTAGAGTGATTATAAATGGTTGCATTGTGTGTGTGCCAAAGAGATGCTTAAGAATTGTGGTGAGTTCTGCTGGTGTATCGTGGTGGGTTAGATTGGTGTATAGAAAAATGTTGTGCAGACACATGCCACCCATCCTAAAGTCACTGACTGACTGGTGAGACTATATGTCTTCCTCTCAAATCAAGTGATATGGGGCTGAGGGAGGGCTAGCGCAACAATAATGCAATTCTAGGTGGCAGCCTTGTTTGCCACTAACAGAGGGTGCACTCTTTTGTCCCTAAACTTATTGAATCTGTCCCATTGAAATGGAGTGAATGTCATCATTCATAAGCACTCGCAGTTAAGTCAGAGTGGCATTACATTATTGGATGCCAATGCCTACAATAACACTGTTTTGTAGAGTTTACTTTAAAAATACAAACATTTTATTGTGAAGCAACATGGCAACATATAAATTCTTATAGCAACATGTTCAGCAGAAATAATATCGTTGTAGCTATATTTTCCACATCCTCAATGGAAAATTGTAAGTGCCGGTTCCATTGTGTAGCTTGTGTTATTTAGGTGGACGGGTTGTGTGCAACAATGTATTACCGGATAGTATGGGAGGTAGATTATTTTTTAAGTTACCATTTCTTTCTCCAATCAATGCTGAATTTGGTTGGACACACCATGCAAGAGTGGGAATTTGAGGCACAAAGATATTGGACGCATTTTGCTTTCTGTTGTTTTTGCCAGCAACTAACCAGGGAGCGAAAGACCAAAGAAGGGATGTAACAAAGGCGTAACTCACAAGGGATCCAAGTACCAGAGTAGAATGACTAACCAAAGCAGCCAAGAAGGAGAGGGGCCACTAAAGAGAGCTTTGCTTTTATCTTAGGTTTACTTAAGTTTACATTTCGTTTTGGCTATAAGGTGAAACTAATGCACTGGAGTACAGCTAGGAGAACGATGACATGTTAGGAGGGACACACAGCGTGATGGTGTTGTTTAATTATGTACCAACTCATTGACTGCCCATGGACATGCTAATCCCTATGGCCATTCTCCACCGGTATATGCCCCTCCGTCCCCAAAACTCCTTCTCCTGAGATCTCTGAGGTAGCTCTCTAAAGCAGTCAGATCAAACGTTGGCCTGCCAGTGTTATTTCTAAGTAGTCTGCTGAGAGTTAATAGCTTAAATTGCATTAGTAAATGCGCTATTGATGTGCTTTATAAATAACTACATAAATAAGTAAAGCTTTTTTTAAGCAAGTGTACCTTCAACCATTGCATTTATATACGTTACTTGCACTGAACTCCTGTTTAAACAAGCATTAACAAAGTAAAACATGTTGGATTGTGTATATAATGTGTAGGCATATGCCAGTCATTCACGACAGATGCCTAGATAATTGTACCAATTTCAACATGTTGCCCTTTTATGGCCAGGTAGTACTGTTTTGGAGGTGCCCCTACCATGCCTTCACAAAAGCCAAAATGTTGTCTTTGCCAGGGGTCGTATTCAACTGAAGAGACTTCAGCCAGGTGAGTGCTGGCAACTACAAAGTGTATTGAGCTTTCGGTAGGGGTTTGGGTTTGCTTGAAGAATTGAATTTTGTTCAACTCAATTGCCATTATTTATACAGAAAAGCATTTGTTAATAGAAAATGATACAGTGAGATTTTAAAATGAACATTAAGGCATCAACTACCACATCTACATTAACTTCCTATATGATTACATGTGTACCTACTGCCACTGTTAAGAGCTCTATGCAGGTCAGTGTTATGGCTTTGAACCTAACAGCGCTTAGAGGTCATACCAATGATATATGGAGCACTATATAAATGCCAAATAACATAACATAACAATCAAAATATGTTAGCGCTATCTTTGTAATTGTGTGTTGTAGTGTAGATGATGGTCCACAGGGTACACTAATAAACATGTTCTACAGAGATGTGTGTCAAATAGTATCTTGTTTAAATAGCATGCACTGTTGGATCAAAGATGCGTATTTATAAATATCATTTTTTGCTATTTGTAGGGATGAACTTAGTGCCATTCGTTTCGTATTATTCCAGGCAATGATTAGTCACAAAGCAACAAGAGCCATGTAAACCAAAGGTCAAGCCCCATCCTGCCTAGCCCACCTGCACCTCTCCCCCGACTCCTCCCTCCATCCCACTCCCACCTTTTTGGATGCAGCCAGAGTACCACTAGTTCCTTTGTACCACTTCCACCACTGACTGGAGTGATTGAATGCGTACGTTATGCTGTATGTGTTGTCGCCACCGTATTATGTTGCTCTGTGGGACTGATGTAGAACAAGAGAGCTGGGTTACAGTGCCTCTGTTTTATGGATTATGTACACCATCTTGCTCCTGTGGTGAGAGGGTTAAGCATAAACATCATAGAAACGTGGAGTTGAGCGTCAGCTGAGTTTCGCTTGCCCCCGGAATGACTGCTTCTCTTCACACTTCGGTTTACACGTATGGCGCCCCTTACTCCGCTTGACATAAGGGACATAGGGCCTCATTACGACTTTGGAGGTAGCCATGGCGCTATTAGCGCCATGGCTGCCTCCGAAATCGTGTCCGGGTCCAGTCTGGTGGAGAGGGGACTTACCTGGACATTCCGCCCTAGGCGGACCCGGTAAGTCCCCATTCCAAATGTCATTCCCTAATTCCCATGGGGCTCAATGGGAAGGCGTTAATAACGGGCACACTAATTGCGGGCCCGTTATTAGCTCCAAGGTCCCTTAACGGGTCCTGTAAAGAACGTGTGGTGAGACCACACGTTCTTTACGGTTCCCAGTAAGGAATTACCAGCACCGTTCTCCGTACCGGTGCCCAATATCCCTTACCGCCCACCTCAGAATGAGGCCCATAGTGCTTAGGGAGGCACCACACCCCACCATGTTTCCAATTTGAGGTTAAGAGTGGTAGGCCTCAGGGAGCTGATCCCATAAGCCCTTTGAATGTTTACTTTTTGGAGTCACAGTCAAGTTGTTGGGTCTAATACTAGCAGTGGAATTGGTGTTACCGGGGCTTTAAGTGGGCCTGGGCTAGCCAGGGCAGAGCCCTGGCAGCATCTGACAATTGTGTCATAGACAGGGCCGTGCCAGGGCTCCCTAATGCATACATACCGACATTTTGAATCACCTGGGAGCAAGATTTTTTCATGGGAAGTGGGAGATTATTTCCCCATTGACCTGCATTGGGGTTTGGGATATTTCAGGAGGGACACAGTGAATAATAGCAACCTTTTTGATGGAAAAATCTGCAGTCTCCCGCCTAAATCGGAGGGTTGGCATGTATGCTAATTCCCCCTGCTATCGCCAGGCCACTAGAAGCATAGGCTTTTTTTTCTAAAGTCTGAGCTCTTGGTAAAAAAAGCCTATCCTGCCCTTTCATTGTGGCACTGACCCCCTGCAAGGTACCCCTTTCATTAGAAATGCAGGGATCATCACCCTCACTCACCATGTGCGATTGTGAAGATGTATGCAAAGTCGTACCTAGCAGGGTGTCCATGCTGCAATTAGGGCAACACTTACCCTATTTGAATGCCTCCTGTTAGGCCACAGCCCTTTTCCAAAATCGAGCAGGGGCTCTTATGGGGGCGTGGCCTAACAGGTGGCATTCAGCTGAGGCAAGTGCTACCGCTTATTTGTGGCACCGGCCCCGGCCAGGCCACGCCCCTTTCCCTCGATTTGGCAGGCCACCTAAAGCACTGGCTGTCAGTTCAGGCACCCTATAGATAAGTATAACGAGGGGTCCATCGCCTTAGCTGCGAGCTTGATTGACAGGCAGCGTCTGTATGACGCTATTCAGTCGTGTACACTGTGCTGTTAGAGTCAGTTAAGCTGCACTTCGCAGCCATAGAGTTAACCGCTTGGGCGCAATGCTCTCTGTGGTTATCGCATACTCCCGGAAGGTAAACAGATGCCACTCCATTCGAGAGGGCAATCTGAACGCGCTCCAACTGTCTAAACAATGAAGTTCTCAAAACCCCAGCCGAGATGACGAAGGCCTCGCGCTCGGGCAGGACAGAGCGTGTTGGCTTGGCTGGGCCTTGAGCGGCACGTGCCGGTGTTCGTTGGGAGTCAGGCACAGCCGTTGCCTCTCTGTTTTGCAGAGAAAAGCTTTGTGGAAAACACTGCCCGCGGTATGTGAGGGTGTCATCATCGCACCAAAGGTCATAACTAGAGTTGCACGGTGACTGCCTCATGGGGGCGAAAGTTAACTAGATCCAAACCTGGGGGTTGGGGGAAGGGGGGAGGAGAGGGATTTAGTCATAGTTAGTCTGGCCCATAGGGAACTCTGGACATTTCCCGGTAGGCCTCTGCACCCTGAGCCTCTTTTGTGTGGTATTTCCAAATTTTCCCGTAGGAAAAGCATTGGGCTTGCTGAAAATGTGTAATGTGGGGCCACTTTGAAAATTATTTCCAAGGCCTATTTTGGATCCCAGTCCACCCTTGGTACTACTACTTTAAATGATAGGCTGGAGCCTCTCTTCAGAAACTTTGTGAGGCCTGAGCAAACTTACTTGGGAGAACTGACCTTTCTCGTTCTGCCACAAGCGATGTTGTTGGGATCTAGTGCCAAGTTTTTTTACTCATGGTCACAGGGTTAGCACTTTGATACTCTTTGGGTCGTTTAGTGTTTTATAAATCAATCAAATGGAATAAAATTACACTTGGAGCAAAAAGTTAATTTTGAAGCACATTGGACCAGTCACATTGACCAAAATATGAAATCATTTAAATACATAATTCGCATGTTTATGGGTACCTGCCAGCATGAAATCACACATGCAACGTGGTTTGCAGTTTGCTTTGCCAGATGCATGTTCATGGTGCATGTCCACAAGGACGTAATTTCACCAAAATGCCAGGGGCTAGCGGAAGGGACATCACACGACCCTTGACCTCTGATGACATCATAGTGAGTGATGTCATTTTACCCCACCCCGAAGTTATATCACAGGAAGCGATGGAACACGACCTTTCACCCCTTTATAAAACAGCAAGTGGCATCACATAGCATTGTTCCTAAGTACACTACGCAAAATATGGTTACGATGTCACCATAATGTGAGATACCTTTCATACAACAATGGGTCGCCATATGTATCGTTTAGATCAGTGTGTATAGGCCTATATTACCAAATTACTGTGAATGCAAGCAAACGTGCATGGCCAAATGATAATGATGTACGCTTAAGCGCTTTACATAGAACAAATATACATCCAAAATCACCCAACCTGTGTTGCTACTCATTTATCGACCTCAGAAGGAAGAAAGGCTGAGTTGAGATGTTTAAGAACAGACTAAATCAGTGACTCACCCCCTGCAGTGTGCCTGAAATAAACCTTTAATGAGTCCAGCAATTCTTGTATAGAATTCCAGAAAGACAAATTATTTGATATTGCTATTCCTTCTTATTTAGGGTCACTGCTGAAAGTTTTAGACTTGTGGAACCCCTGTTCTTCATTTTTTTAAAAAAAAGGCATAAACAAGAAAGCCAGCCACTCCAGAAGCAAAGAGCCACATGGCGCTGGACACAGCCCAGGACCTTGCACTAAAGAAAACCAACAAAAAAACACGACATTTTTTTGGGGGTGGCAAGGGAGAACACAGAGGTAGCACAAAGGAGATCTCAGGGATCGCAGTTGCGACGCCGCAACCTCTAAATGACATCCCTGCATGCCCATCTGTGTTGTGCGATGATCCCATGTAGTTCTCTGCAGCCCTATGGTTTAGTTTCCTGAGGTAATAACAGGCAGTCTGAAGGGAACCCCCTGTTAAATGATTGTAAATTGTGGGCCCTGAATTTGCACCCTTCTACAGCATAACCTGACAGCATTACTTGGCCTAACATCACATAATAAATAAAAGAGTGTCACTACTTGTATTTGTATTTATTAATTTTTATATATCGCTTTACACCAAATCGCTTTACATTACAACAACAAAATTACAATCGAAGCATGAATATCAAATTAGAATCAAACAATCAATAACATTGTGCAAAACAATTAGCTGAGGTCAAGGAATGAGAGAAATGGAGGAAAGTGAGAATGGAGTGAAATGAGAGCCAGGAAGGAGGAGGAAGAAGATGAGATGTTAAGGAGGGGCGGAAGGAGGGGTAGGAGGAGATTGAACGGATATGGAGAGGTAGGGAGTTCCAATGTACTTGAACGTTTTTATAAATACAATAGCAAATACAAAAAAATATGCATTTGATTAAACCAGAAAGTGAAACAAGTGCAACTTTTAACTTGGTATATAATTTCTATAGTTTCTGATATTAACTAAATGATATACAATATAAAATATATGAATAGGTTAATAATGAGATCTGTTGAATCTTAAAACGCATCTTGGAATTGGTATGTGTGTTTATATACGTTTGATTTTGAATTGATTGTGCAATGGTTGTTCCTGGATTATGTTGAATCATTGTTTTGTAACGGCGACAGACTGGGCATATTATTGTACGGCCCTAATGAAGGTTAAAATAACCGAAATGCATTGGCTAACGTACAGAATATTATAGCCAGTATCTTTAAGCCCATCCACATTGAATATGAAAATGAATATTCAGGAGTGATGAGTACATTAATAGATGCACAATAAATATTATATTTTTGAGAAAACGACGGACTATGTCTAAATTGAATTTTCACGTAAATACAGTATTTACAGCATAGAATTTGAAAGTCCCTACCATAAGGGCAAACTGAGAGCACCAGTCTTCATAGAGAGATTTCACTCTATTTTTTTGTTCATCTGTTGAATCAGTGTCACTACTTCTAAACAACTCTGGTTACTGGCTGCACCAGTGAACAAAACTAACGTCGGTTCGGCTGTGGGTGAGAATATCTGGTGCCCGACTGACTAATGAGAATTCAAATCAAGCGGTATAGGACTACATTGGTTTATTGTTGTGTCAATGTAGTGAAGCTGTGCAGAGGTTCTATGTTCTATTTAAGACCTTTCTCTCAGGAGGCTACGCGTGTCACTTAAGGCAGTTGAGCAAAGCCTGTCTTGGTGTAAATGTTGCTGGGGTTCCTTGCTTATGACTATAAATATAAGCTTCAACTCCACCCACTAGTGCCTTTATTATATATTCCCTTCAACCCATCAGGCTGCATGGAACTTAGAAACAAGCATTGGCAAAGGCAACAGTTTGGGATTTTATAGACATTTGACAGGCACTGCCATAATAGTGCTACCTAGCCAGTAGATGATAGCGGCTAGAAAATGGTGTGAGTACCTGATATCAGTGCCGTTCTTTTACCTAGACTTAAGCCAAAACGTGTGGCTTTGCCAATGCTTGTTTTAAGCAAGGCTTCAATGCAAGGACATGTGTTCTGTTTATAAATCAACTGGCTGAAGGTACACTTGGCGAAGACATGTTTATTGCACCAGTAACACATTTGCAGCTGCAATTAAGCCATTAACTCTCAGAAGACTTTTTCAAAAGAACACAGACAGGCCAACATTTGATGTTACTATTTGATAAAGCTAGCTCAAATGAAACAACTAAATTGTGGATTTTGGTAGATGAGTATGAATTAGAGCAAGTATGTCAATATGATTACCTACAGACCAGGTTTTGAAACGACCTTACGTGGACAGCCCATTTTACAAAAGCAACGGAAAACCTGCAAAAGTATAGCTGCGGAATTCACAGTTTCCACAATAGGCAAGGTAGGGGGTGCTATCGTCCAGGCTCTAAAATTGTACAAAGCCCAGGGTTGGGCAGCTGCTTCGTATGGGGCTGAGCTTTGAGGACATTGTAAAACGATGCATTAAATGTAGTTGATAACGATTTTCTACGGGGCATACTCATTTTGTTTTTCTTCAAACTTTCTTTATTGTCTTTTTCTTTTACGTCATCAAAATATACATTAACATCAACTTCATAACCCTTCTTAATTCCCACTCTCACCACTCTGCCCCCCTTTGACACATAGCTTGTTAAGTTTGCATTTGCCTTTACATTGTCCATAGTTATATGACTGGTTGGTTCAGGTCACCCCAGACATGGAGCCGAACGGCCCTGGTCTGTATGAGTTCATGAGTACTCTTTTCCGGCCAGTTCTTCATCATACATTCTCAACTCACTCTGTTTCAACGTGTGTTACTCAAATGTTCAAGATGTGTTTTACTCATGGCGAGCCTTCCCTTCCTGATCCTGTGTTACTCTCCCATTCTGAATAGAACTGGCGGAAAGGAGGCCAGTAGTCAGTTGGTTGGCTGTTGCAGGGCATACTCATGAAATCCAAGGACGCCTCTATGGTCAGCCTACGCTTGGAATGTGATTTGAAGGCCATCAGTGAAGTACTAGTAAACAAGCCATTACAATATTGGATTAGACTGTGGAGTACACCAGAACTAGTGAAGTACCGGGAGGTGCTCGTAAATGTATGGAGCATTGCGGTTTCTGGCTCGCTCTTATGGTTTAGGTCCAGCCAAAAACGCTTTGAGGAACTGAGCTTGATTAGCATATGGGCTAACCCTGAGGGGTTACCATTCAGCTCAAAAGATGCTGGCTAAGATAAAGTGTAAATGACGCCACCACTAGGGACATGAAGTACTTGTGCCCTACACACAATGTCCAAGCAATTAGACGGCTTTAAACCTTATTCGGATTATGTGACCCCCGCATATGCCCGAGCCCTTTTTGTCAAACTGCGTAATAATACCCTGAAGGTGGACGTTTTTACACCAAGATGGTCAAAGACAATAGATGTAAAATGCAAAGTGTGCGGGAACCTGGAGGAATCCTAAATGTTTGTGGGTATTTCTGCCCAGAGTATAGTAGATTGAGGAAACACTATCTGCTGCCACTATTCCGCCCGAGGGGTATTAGAACGACTGATTGAGCGGTTGCATTCGGTAAAAGTACCGTGGAACTCACCTCAGTCTACTTTGCCCCTAAGTACTTACATGGAGCCTGACTACAAAGAGTAAAAGTGCAAAGCGAGAGTCTGATTGGAAACCCTGCTACTGTTAATGAATCCTAGTGTGCAATAATGTTGTTCTTAAAAATCTTCAGTTTTAAAACATTTTTATTTGTAATAGGATATGAAATGCGTTGAGTGCCACTGAATTGTATTTAAAGGCTTATTGGTGCTAATATGTTTTATATGACTGTGATGTTAAAATGATTCTATGGTTTTTAGCTGAATAAAGGTATGTTACAACAAATTAATCCTCGGAGGATCTGTTTTGGGTGTGGGAGGGGCCGGTAGTGGGTGGGATTGGCCATAGGGATTTGCATGGCCACAGGCAATCAATGGGTGGGTCGATAACCAAACAACACCGACAAGATGTGTGTTCCTCCTCAGATCCCATCTCCCGCCTAGATGTACTCCAATGCAATAGTTTCAGCTTCTAGGCCTAGTTTCAGAGCCACCTATCAGCCAAAGCTTAATAGGTCACATCGCAGTGGGACTGCGCAGAACCGATATCACAGGCAACATCCTTCGAATGTATTACATAGTGTGGACTGGGCCTCACTACACGTTCAGCATGGAAGTAATTGCACTACTGCAACTATGTCCATGGTAACCAAATGAATCCCACAGGAAATGCACAGGACCAAGTGGTAGAAACGGTAGCTGAGTTTGGCAATAATTCTGACGAAAGAATTCAAAATTACCAACAAATTCGTGATGAGGCCCACAGAGCCCTGTCAATTTGGATGTGCCAAAGCATTCTGGACAGAGGAAAAACAATACAATAGATGATTGATGGGCGTGGTTACCTGCGGCACCAGCTGGTTCGTGTGTGCATTAAGGTCGCTTTATATGGCGTAGTGCTGCAGGTAGAAGGCAGTAATCTGGTAGAAGTGCAGTGCCTTCTTCTGGCCACGCTCCAGTTCACAGATCTGACCAATCTGGTTCTAGATCTGCGGCTGCTGGTGGTCCCGCAGCAGAGCCTGCACCCAAGTGTGGACAGGACTGAGGCACTTAAGTGTTATGGATCCGAGTCCCCTGCTGGGCGTAACATTCCTATCAGTGCCTGCCAGACAACACAAACCTGGACACTAGGACCTAGCCACCAGGGCCCCTATATAGGGAGACTAGCACCATAGGAGGCAGCAGCACTCTGTCCCTCTAAACACAACACTCCTAGCTTCCTGCGCCTCTATTAGTCGTTCCTGAGTGGCAAAGGGAATGAGACAGAAGAGAAAAAATAACTCACTGAATTGTATGCATTTGTTGAAATTGACAAAACTGTAAGTGGCGGGGCTACCTGAGAATAAAGAACATCAACATTCGATTACAAATAAAGCCTTATTAATTTCACTATGCCCAGCCAATCAAACTGAAAAGCGCACAGCATCTCCTAGACTCTCGCACATCTATAGTTAGCCACTGTGTTTTTCCTCATAGCTAGCCTGTGTTGAACTGTATTCTGCCCATAACTGAGTGGTACTGTGCCCTATAGCTAGTCACTGTGTTCAACTGCACAGCGCCACTGTGTTGAACTGTGCTGCGCCCTGTGGTTAGGCCACTGTTTCAAACAGTGCTGTGCCCTATAACTAGCCTTTGTGTTCTGCCCCATAGCTAGCGCGTATTTATCGTTGCCACACCCTATAATTGGCCATCATAAGGTGATATGGGTGGAGAGCACAGCCAGTACTGTACTCCAGAAAACCCAGCCACTCTTGCGCTACTGCTATTGTGAGCTGTGCTGTGCTTCATAGTTAGACATTGTACTGAATTGTGGAAGGAAATGCGTTGCACCTAGAAGTATTTTAGGGGGCAGACTTTGTGTTGGAATTAGATGTATTTTGCAGGAAAGTAAATGTGTTACACCCAGATGCACTATGGTGGCAGGAAGGGTGTTACAATAGACATATTGGGAAGAATAGCCATGCGTGACATTAGATAGAATTTCGAAGATTAGCCATACGTATCACTAGACAGAATTGTGAAGATTAGCCATGCATCACATTTAGATAGAATTGTCAAGATTAGCCATGGTTCACATTAGATATAACTGTGAAGATTAGCCTTGTGTCACATTTAGATAGAATTGTGAAGATTAGGCACGGGCCACATTAGATAGAATTGTGAAGATTAGGCACGGGCCACATTAGATAGAATTGTGAAGATTAGGCACGGGCCACATTAGATAGAATTGTCAAGATTTTCCTCCTAGAAGAACTTTGAGAGTACCCCATGTACTAACAACCATGCTCCTGCTCCCCTCAAACACACCTCTGAAGTAACACACAACCAACAGAAGTAACACTAGCAAACAACAAACAATCCCAGGTACTGACCTTATCCCTACGGATACAACATGCCAGTGCGCACAACTGCAACCTTAAATACCAGCCAATCTACACATACAGTACACAAACACGCACCCAACATAACAGACAACAACAAACAACCCAGGAATTGGGCCTCATCCTCATGGATACAACCCATCTGCGCGCCAACACACAGAGCAGCCAGTTTCGCCTGCTTCTGGACCTATCCTATCACTTTGTCGTCACTAACCCACCCCGTTCACTTTCTTGCAGAGCCATGTGAGCGATTGAGACCGCCTCTTTGGTGGTAACGGTGCGGAGTATATGTCAACATAACATGATCTCTAAATTCACAGAGGTTTAGGGAACTCCTCGAATTTTCAGAGCCTCTACCTACCATGAGAATCAACTGTGGAAGTTGCGCAGCACAACTAGAGCAAGGCGTTAGACTTGCATACGTTTTGCTAAGGCCAGTACTACGATTTGTGAGGCTCTGTACATCAAAAGAGGAGTATCCCCCTGCTTTGCATATGTATTGTCATCACTGGAAGAGACATTAGTCGTTGATACTGACGGGCATCAACTGACATTAGAAGAAGTGGAATCACAGCGAGGAAATCAGTAAAATGGTTTAAGATTCAGTACAAGTTATCCGTGTAATTGAAGTTTAAAAATTGTTGCATTCACAATCCTCTTTAACAATGCGTATTAGTAAATATAGTGGGAGCCTGTGATCCTGACAGCCAATCATGTTTAAGGCTTTTGGGCAATAATCACTGGTATTGCCCAACAATATTAGCATCCCATTGCTGTCATGATCCTAGCAGCTACCCCTGGTGCCCCCTGCTCTGACGCACGCTTTGCTTATTTTAAACTGGTTCATCTTCTCTGAATCCTAATCACCCCCCCACCCTTTTCTTCTGTAAATAATCAGTCAGTACTCTCACTGCTGCGCCTATGCGCACCTTGAAAACGATAGCTGACTGCTGGTCAACCGTCGCTTAATTTCATTAACTCAGTAGCCATCTTTGAATAGCTTCCATTCACTTTTTCAAAAATATGGGTCAACACTCAGTACCCTGAGCCCTCCTTATTTCTCCTTCCCTTTATTCTTTGGCCCGTAAGATGACCTTCCAGGACCATAACCCCTAGTATTGCCACCATGGCTGAACTATAATGCTTCTGTAGCGGGGAATGATCTAACGCCCTTGGTGGGAGACAGCTGTAGGCGAGCACAGCAGTACACTGTTTCTTAGTGTTCAACCCGCCTTTTACCTGTATCCCACTTACATGAGGTTCTGAATCACCCCGGTTGGCCCCTCTAGGAGAAGGCCTGGGTCAGAAAGGGCAATAGGTATAAGGATTCCCCAAACCCCTAGGAAAAAACAATAGGTCAGAAGAAGTATATGACACACAAGGAAAGGCAGCAAAAGGAATGCTCAGCAAAAGGAATGCTAGTGCACGGTTTGTTTAGTTATTGGTTGGAATATAATTATCTTGACTCAACATTAGTGCACTTGCAGTTTTCTAGTTTTTATATAAAAGGGGGAAACACTTCATATTATCAAATAATAATAGTATTTCTAAGCAGCTGCACTAAAAACTAATAAAATAGCCCTTTCAACAAGTCCTTTAAATTACACTTTATGTTACAATAAAATATTCAAAAACCCTTACTTGGGAGACAGCCTGGCTGGGGGCATCTCAGTGTCTCTTGCGCTGCAGATGCTCTTAGATGGTGCAGGCAGTGCACGCGCAATGTGTTGGGGGCCCCAAAGTCCGTTTAGGCCAGGCTGCATGTGCCAGGGGCAGCAGGCATGGTGGCAGCAGCGTAGGTGTTCTTTTGCAGGGATTGTGAGCAGGGGCACTTATGAAAGGAGAGGCTGGGTATTGATTTCAGCAGCATGGGACCCTCCCGGAAAGTCTGTTGACCCGGACCGTGTTTCACAGCAGCGGCACGGGAAGTCAGCGGGGCCTGCATTAGCATGAAGCAGGCCCAGCACCAATCACATGGCGCTCCCCTTCCTCTCGCGCAGCGTACAACAAATGAGCTCAGGAGCAGTAGTACTCGTCCCCACGGAGAGTTCAAAACAATGGATCCTGGGCCTGTGACAGTGATGTTCAGAGGCTGGCCAGCCCCTGGAGGGGGTGTTAGAGGGATAGCCTTCATAGGGGGGGTAATCCAACACCTCGCCTCTCCTCCTTGAGAGGCGGAAGTGGCGTTAGGAGGTCCAGCCGCCTCCGTCCTCGGGCACCGGCGAACACTCATAAGGAATGGGGCTGCTGGGATCATCCACTGTGTTTGGGAGTTGCATGCCGTAGGTCGATATCCTGGCGTGGACCAAAGAGCCCTTCAATATTCTCAGGTGTTAATGAGTACCAACTACGTTGGGATGGTAAGAACAGGTGACTATGTGCTATGTACAAACACTTGGGCAGAAAAGTGATACCCCTGGGCGCCCTGTTATGCTGTATTGGCTATAATGGTGACTTGATGTCACCCGGGCTGGGGCTTCTGCTAAGGCCCAAGGGCCGACTTGGAGGTGCGCACCCTGGGCCAGGGTGCTCCTCCTGCACATTGGAGAGTGCACAGGTGCCATGGCGAAGCACGTCACAAAGGACAATTAATTGATATCAGTGGGGACTTGTGAGATCATGCATTGATTTCAGCAATGAAACAACATGGTCCAATGCGACACTGGCCTGCCACCGGCAGGACCTGGTTTTAACCCCTTGCACACCTGGTAGTGAGAATACAGAGCAGCGTAGACAGCAATGGCAAGTTGTAGGTTGCACTTGAATGTCTGCATGGTCCAACACGTCATTTGCTTCACACCATGCCACTGTGTCACCCGAAGGGAGGTAGGGTGAGTATATTGGCCTGGAATTGGTAGAGGCATGGTATGGCAATGACTGACCTGGCAGTCAGATACCAAAGGCGGGCTGTTTTCGCAAGAACCGAAACAGGAGTGCTCCATACAAAGCTTATGGGAGTGACTGACTGGGCAGTCGGATACCCGACGCTGCAGTTCCCCCGGAGAAGAATCTAAAGTGATCCATACAATGGTTATGGGAGTGAGTGACCTGGCAGCTAGATACCAGGGGCTCTCATGGCACAGATCTTTGTTAACATATGGCGAAAGGCTTTCCTTGTGGTGATGTTCACAGCTCTAAAATGAGCAGGATGTGCTTAAGCAGACATGGGAATTCTAGGTGCATGCAGATAAGGAGCATATGTTTGGGGACATTGGGCGGTGGCGGGGGAGCCACCCCAAAACATGTCAGAGTTAAGGGCGGTCCTAACTGGGTAGGAGCTTTGATGCTGCGGTTCGGCCACGAACGGATCAGAAATGGCTGCACTCAAGCCAAATTCAGACAGCGGGCACTGACTACTAGGTATGGTTGAGACTCCTCGTCAACTGAAATCAGTGGTCCCGGATCTATACTGTCTGGTAGTTGATAACCAGTAACGGACGTCTGCTACTTTGCAAATTGCAAACCGGAAGTGACACATGTCACCCGTGGACTATAACCATGTTGCAAGCGCGGGAAATCGAAAGGGCTACCTTAGAAGTTGCTAAGGACATTGCTTTGCTTATGTGGCTGGCACCGCCCCAATTTGTTTGTTGACTCCAATAAATGTGATGTTTTTGTTTCCAAAAACATTCAATTGTTTCGGTGGTTATTGTGAGTGCAATGGTAGCCATTGCATCTATGCCTTGGATCCTTGGATCCTGGGCAAGGGGTGACCATAGTGGGGGTTGGCCCCGCTATGTGAGGTGCCCCTCCTGGCTATAAAGAGCCCGGGAGTGGCGGTGAAGTCAGCGAGCATCGCCCCTCCTGGCAACGGAGCCGCTGCATCAATACAGGCAGGATCAACAAGGCATTTGGGGTGGTGTTGAGTGGAGCGTCAGCTCGACCCTACGATGTGAGAGCTGAGCTTTTTCAACTGTCTCCAACAGCGTCCGCTCAAGCCGTCTTCCAAGAAGGGGTGTATTTCTTTGAAGGGTACGCCGAGCAGCACACTACAGGGGGTCCCTTCCATGTTTCTCACAAAGCGAATTATACTTCAATACTCAAGCACATAAATCTCTGTTAGCGGGCCCAGAAGAGGGAACATGCAGAAGGAGGGACCTTTAGCCGAAAGTACAGACGCCAGAGAATACGCTATAGCTACGCAGATCTAACATAAAGGTGACACTAAACAGTGTGACGTATTACTTTCCCTTTTTAGTCAGACGGGGGTCATACTTTTTTGTGGTGTTGCCGTGAGTAAGCAAAAAGACATACGAGTTTAAAGTGTCCAACTAATGAAATGTCTCCTATTATTTTTATATGAAGCAACACTATAGTCTAATAAACTATGAGTGCGGGTTTTGTTCTAATGACGCACATTTTAAACTGAATCATGTCTAGGAACTTCCACTCTTTGCCGCTAAGGCACAGTTAGGTAGTTAAGCTGGTACTTGAGCAATTTACTACGCAATATACGCACGTGACCTTCAACCCTTTCAAGCGCTTGCTGGCATAAGCTCTTTTCAAGTTTTGGTTTAAAGAGCTATTATTAAACGACTCTCTTTTATTTGGATTGAAGTCTACAAACACCAGGGAGCAAATGAACATAAACCGAAATAATCCCCCCTGTGTACTTCCTCTGTAATTTCAGGATTTAAAGAGCCACAACAAAAGAAATGTGAACAAGGACGCCTGCCTAAAGCCATTGTGACACGTGCTTTCAAGTTTGTAGCAGGATAATTTGAATTTCCACCAAAAAACTAGCAGGCATCATGGATACAAACTGGACAGTTTGAAAGGTACGTTTTATTTTGAGCGTCAGTTTACAATCCCAGTGGAGAGGAAAAGGCACACCTTTCTAGGTACTGGGTTGTGGGTAGTGGGGGCGGACGACGACACTGAAGTCCAATTAGCTAAATGGTGTATTGCCTCTTGCTCTACAAATAATAGTCACCTAACTGGGTGTGTAGCGCCCTTGATATTTTGAGGAAGGAGACAGTGCTCCAGCTACCATTTGCAAGTGGGAGTATTTTCCCCCATATTTTTTACATTTGGGAGTAAAATGATTTTTAGCGAGTAAAAAATGTAAGTCCAATTTCCAATGTGATCATTTTATAAGCGAGTAAAAATACATTTTAACTGGAAAATGGAAATGTTTTTGGAATTATTTCTTTTCTCCGAGTTATTCAAACACATTAAAAGATACAAGTTTACTTCTTTCGACTAGGCAGTAATAATAGTCGTTTCTTCCTGTGTTTGCACTACTGGTCCAAACATATCCATTGAGCTTTGTGGGTGAAAGCAGGGGCATACAGTTCTACGTGTTTTTCTCCTATTTTTTGTTGGGAGTATTTGTACTCCCTATTTTGATTTTTTGGGAGTATTTGCCTTTTTTTATGGAGTAAAAGTGCCCGATACACCCCTTATCTGTAGGGTGGAAGGAGGCTTCTGGAGGAGAGCTGCTGGTCAAATACTTCTCAACATAAGATGTTTTAGAGTTGATATGTATGAAGGGTAGTAAAAGGCACCAGGCGAGGCAGAGCCAGGTGGCACGCAGAGTGGAGGAAAGTTCAGAGGTTGGGCAGCATGGGTGAGCAATAAGAGAGCCATGCTGATGAGTCACGATGATTGTATGATGAAAAGCAAATAGAAAGAGAACAAGGGAAGCACAGTGTGAGAACTGCAACTTCTGTCAAGAGAGTTTTGGGCTAACTGCACAAACTCCCTCAGACTCGCTTGTAGTGAAAAAGGTCACTTTAACATGACAGGCCACAGCTTACAAGTAAATGCTAACCTGGCTCCTTGGCCTTAAAGACTGTAGTCTATGATCAATAACAATCACCAACAATCAATTAATTCATTAAACAATACATCAATTCCTGCCCCTTATTCCCCCCGTCAAGTCCTCTGAACCTTCATTCACCCTTTCTCCCCCATCTTTTCCCTGGGCGTGGCCCCCTCCTTCTTCCATGCCTCTTCCCCCTGTGTGTACCCCCGGGCTAGCCTGTACATGCAAACAGCGCTACCCACCTCCTTTACCGCGCTATTACCACTTTTTGCTTCCCCCAACGCCCCTCCAAAGGGCCATGTCCCCTGCAACCCCTCCCCTAATAGACCATCCGCCATGCGCCCTTCAACACCAATTTCCTTACACCTACTCTTGGCCGCACAGCCGACCTGCCACACCAGCAACAACGTTAAACATTTGACATCAAGAAACCCCTACTGCCCCAGCCGGTCACACCAACACCACCGTGCCCCCATTTACAAGGCTGCCCTTTCATCCCACCCTACTTCCCCAGCCCAATAGCCTTAAACCCCTCCGCCCCCACCCCTGGCACCTGCCCCATAAACCAAACATATGGGTGTGTGGGCGGGGAACGCGACAAACGGCCCACCATATGCTTGCTTCCTAACCGCACCATCCGTTCCCTTAATTCCCTTAATGTCTGCACCAGATCCTCTCACTGGCCTGTGCAGCGCCCAAAACCACCCTGGTGGGAAACGCATATGCATACCCCCAGTGCCCCCCTTTGAGCTAACTGTACAAAAAAAACAGACTTGCTTGTACTGGAAAAGGTCGCATTAATGTGGCAGGCAACAGTTTACAATTAAACGCTAATCTGGCTCCTTCGCCCTTCCAGACTACAGATCAATAACAACCACTAACAATTAATTAATTAAACAATACATCATTCCTGCCCCATATTCACTCCCCCCTCGATTCCTCAACCTTCATTCTCCCTTTGTCCCTCATCTTCTCCCCGAAGCCACACCCCTCCTTCTTCCATACCTCTACCCCTTTTTTGTGCCCCCCAGGATAGCCTGTCCGTGCAAACAGTGCTACTCCCCTCCTTTACCGCACTATTACCCCTTTTTGCTCCCCCAACCATCCTCCAAAGCGCCATGTCAACAGCACCAAAATAAAACTCCCTGAGGTGTTCTTTCTGCCCCACCTCCCACTCCTTTACCTCCAACTCTTTATTACTCCTTCCACAACCAACCCAAAGTCCAGCAGAGTGTACTGATTGCCCATAACTGATAGATGACCATCATCCTCAGGGAATACATTGAACTCCTCATATTTGATGTCTGGAATGGGCAGCGTCTGCACTCCCGGAGACCTACAAAAAGTCCCCATCTCCCTGTTGATCTTCTTCATCATCCACTCCACTGCCCCTTCCTTCACAGTTCCGCTCCATGCACTCCCTGGCATCATTTCAGGCCATGCCAATGCAACTGCTGGCCAAATTTCCCTCAACCAACTGAGGTCCCTCTTCATCTTTTTTAATAGTGCCACACCTGTTTCCTTGACCAGATTGTTCTCTGCAGAATGTAAAAGCAGCAACACTGGCACCCAGTGGCACTCCCTCATAGCCGCCAGCATTAGGCAACAGTTGATCCCACATGAGCCCGCCTACTTCAGGCCATGTCACCAACGCAACTTCATAGCTACACCCCAACTGAGTACCTAAAATCCTTTTAGCCGCTGCTTTACCTGGCCACTTTACTGTGGAGAGTCGAAATCCATATATGAGGCACCTCACCGCTGCTTTGTAATTGGACAAGAAAAAGACAGCAAGTCTCCCTTCAGACAATGCCCCATGCCTGCCAGCTTCCCGCTATCATAGCCCTGGACAAACCCTTCCCCACGCCATGTTCTCCTGTATGCTGCCCTCAATATTGGTGCCAGTGAACCATCCAATAAATGCAGCATTCTTAATCTCTTAGCTGCCACAGCTCCCCCAGGAACTGGTGCCCTTCCGTCTCCGCTTCCAGTGCCAACCCATGGAATCTCTGCCACTGAAAATGAGATAATGCATCCACAATGCTGTTATCTTTTCCTGGCATGTGCATCACCCCAAACACTACATTCCATTTCAGGCACCACAACACAAACTCCATCAGGAGCCTGCCCACCCTGTCATCCCTGGTGGATTGCCTGTTCACAATATTAACCACAGCCTCATTGTCCATGTTGAAATTCTCCCTGTGGTCCTGCAACTCTCTCCCCCACAAGTCCAAGGCCACCTAAAAGGCAAAGAATTCCAAGAAAGCTATGCTCCTCCCCCTTTCTTCCAACGCTCTGGCCACTAAGTCATGTGAGATACATGCTTGAAAATAATAATCATGAACGTAAAGTGGTCACATGTCCTGGTGACCCAGTTAACAAAAGGGCAGAGCGGTTTCCCGCTCACAAGTTGCAGACACACCAGACCACTGGCTTTGTGTGTTAATTGCAGCCGGCAGTGCCGGGTGCGCAATGGCCATGGGCCGCCCTGGATCCCAGGCCACCATCATCCCGGATGGGGCCAGAATGGCCTACCCCATAACAGAAGAGACGCCAGACATGCGTGGACAGAGAAAGTCATAAAACAGGAAGCCTTTTAACTGGATGTCAACCGTGCATGCTGCAATGAAAGTGATTACAAGCGCAGTTGCCAAACAGCCAGATCCCAAATCTGGAGACAAGCAAGGGAATGCTTCTGCTGCGGTAGGGAATCCCTCTTGCACATTTTGCAGCATAGTGGGACAACGTGTGATGGCTTGAAGCACCCACCTACAAACGTCAAAACAATCACACATAAAAACAGTCAATCCATTAGATCTACAGCCCCAGACGAGTACACGGTGATGCTCCCGGAGAGTGAAGGAGACTGGCAGAAGAAATGCAAGCCTTTGGGCCTCATTACATGAACGGCGGTAAGGGTTAACGGTCACCGTTAATGGTAACAGTGACCGTTAACCCTTACCGCCGTACTACGAGGTCCGTTTGCGGGTTGGGGAATTTAACGCCTGCTTTTTGCAGGCGTTAAAACCCAACCCGCAAAGGGACCTTGGTGCTATTACGGCACCGCAAATTTGTGGTACCGTAATTAACACCTTTCCCATTCCCATTATGCCCTATGGGGCAAAAATGGGAATGGGGAAGGGCAATGGTGGAAGGGGGAATTACCGCCCCACCAACCTTGGAGTAGGGCGGTAATTCCCCTTTCCGCCAAGGCGGTGCCGGTAATTTACCGGCATGGACCACCTACCGTGTAATGAGGCCCTATATGTGACATAATCCCAGTAGGCAAATTAGCACAAATGCTAAAAGAGTCGACTGTCGACTTCCTGATCATCTCTCAAGACATGGGCAAGGAATTACGGCTGGAAGGCACCCATAAGCTCCACAACACCAGCACTGCCCAATCAACGAATACAAGGAAACAATCATCGTGTTGGGATATGCCGAGAGTAGCCGCCAGGTTCAATGACAGCATGATCTGCAGCGGAGCGCACATCTCCACATGCGGCAGCCAAGGTCTGGGCTAGCCGCGTCATCCAAAGCTAAGCAATACACTTCAGTTTAGGTGAGCAGTTCATGATCGCTCTCCCACTCAGACACAGCAGGCACTAGAACAAGAAGACGCTCCAGTTAAAAGCAGGGTTGGATGGTAACAGTAACTGCGACGGCTAAACTAGGACCAATGTTAGCCACCAAATGGCTCAGCCTGATTCTGTATACAAGGACTGTAAAATACAAATGCTTAGACTTTCTTTGGCCCACCGGCCCCCACAACTTCAACCGAGAGGTCACCTGTGACAAATGTCCTTTGCCAGATGTCTCTGAACTGGTATCATTGAAATGTCTCTGCCATTAAACAGTGCCATTGGATTCTTGAAATGTAACATGTGGAGCACATGCCACCAGATACACCTACACAGTAACCTCAAGCATCTCAAGGTGTTCATTACCCCATGTGGTGTTGTTTTGCACGCCAGAATGATATTTAGACAGTGATCTACAGTATCCATATTTCAAAGACGTATGACAATTACGCGACAGAGTATTGAGGGCCACAAGCATTTCCAGGGCAACAGTCTTATCCATGGGCACACAGGAGACTACCACAGTACCATGCTGGGTAAAGCTTTGATCAGATCGTAGGAATGTGGACTGCGAGGCTTCAGAGACAAATGCTGATTCCTCCAGAGACAACTGGACTGTTTGGCTTACGCAATCTCCACTGAATGGGGGCACCCAAAGAATGGCGAAGTGCTTGGAAGTCTCAAGTCCCGCTGATCACAATCAGCTAAAGTCATTCGTGGAAATAGCTGAATATTTTGTCAAATGAGTGAGACTTTTCCAACACCACGTAGTGTATGAGAGAACTCTCTCTGAATAGAGCAGCCTACGGTCGGAGATTTGGGGTTGAATGCCCGAAGTGTAAATCTTCGAGGGAGAAAAGACCGAAGATAATTTTTTTGAAATAATCTTCTCTCTTTTCTCCCCTGACCATTACCAATGTGACCAAACCCCTACCAACACCCACACCCACACCAACACCCCTACCCACACCCCCAACACACTCCCGCCACACCCTCACCTGTCCTCCCCCCTGCTTACCTTCCGTGATCAGGAACCGACACCTCAGGGTCCTTTCCTCTTTTTTTTGTTCGGGTCAGCTGCGGGGGTGTCCCCTGCAAGCCCTGTTCACTAGACTGTATAGTACAGTGAACGGGGTGTTGCCGGGGAAACCCCCGCAGCCACCGCAGCCTTTTTGTTTTTGTTTTTCATGACTATGGGACAGCTGTAGGGGACACCTCCGCAACCCACGCTCACAGTATAGTGAGCGGAGGTTGCGGGGGACACCCCTGCAGCCCCTGCAATCCTTTTTATGTTCTACCTACCAAAAGTCAAACCTTTGGTAAGTAGAACAATTAGTAATATTTGTTTTAGAACCTTTGGATGGGTCGGACATTTAGATTTGGTCTTTTTGGCCAAAACCACGCCCGGACAAAGTAAAGGTGACCATTGTTAAAGATGGAGGCCTTTGTGTTTAACTCTGGATTAGATGTCTTCGTGTTGTGTATTATAGTTGTGACCATGTCCCTTTATGAGGCTCGGAAATGAGGCGAGAGGGACCCTTATGGCTCTGCTATACAATGCCAACCCCAAAGCAGGTATAGAAAGAATCCCACCAGAACCTCTCCCTTAATTCCCAACCTCTGTATCCAGGCCATTCACATGGCCCCATACATTAGTCACAACAGGATGTCGTGAAATGGAGGTTTTACCCAGAGTTCCTGAGATCACTGTTCGCAAGTCTTGGTAGATCGCAGGACCGAAGGAGAAAGATGCACTTGCACGCCATCCGCGAATGAGCCCATGGGCACAAGAGAATGCTTACCAGTTACCCACAATCACAAGTGGTCAGACCTCGAGGACCACAAGCAAGCACAGACAGCAGTGTAATGGACCACAGAGGTATCAGGCAGACTGCACCACAGCGGCACCTGATTCCACAATGGTGACCTGAAAATAAGCTTGCCTGTGCCCTATGACATTTGGTTGGCTCTCTCCTATCTGGGACTTGTGAGGAAGTCTCCTGCCAGATCTTTCTTGTGGATGGTGGGGTTGCTGAGGGGGGGGCGAATGCGGCATCAAGCCAGGTGATGCTAGGCCCAGGTGTGGTGCATAGAGGATCCATTGGCGACACCACTATACTACGAGTGGGAGTCAGGAGCTTGTCACATTGCCACCTTGGAAGCTCTTGAATCTTTAAAGGAATCAAGAGTGAGCAGTAGTTCCTCTGGTCTAGCCACATGCATACAGAATCAGATTGAAAATCAAATGGTGAAAGAGCGGGACCTGGACCAAGTGATAGAATATGAGGAATCCATCAGTCAACTAACAAGAACCCCCCACTCATACAATAAAGAGCGGTTAGGTTAAGAGAGTTTCCACCCCGAGGGCAGGGCCAGGGTGTAGCAGCAGAAGGAGGACCACCCATGGGGGCCAATTAACCTCAAGCCCCACATGAGGACGGGATGCCATCCCCATGGGCTGGGCATGTCAGCAAAGTGCCAGCCCAGCTACCTAAGGAAACACAGCATAGTTCCCTTACACTAGACTAGAGAGAGGCTGAAAGGTGGGGCCAAAACCCTATAAAACACAGGACATGCTTAAGCAGGCAGTGGGAGTTAGTAGGAAGAGTCCATTTGAAGCAGCAGGAGAGGTGAACAGAAGAAGCTAGAGATGGACTAGGAGACAAGGCTGCAGGAGTGCCCTGAAGTCTGGGGAGAACTTGAGACAGGAGGTTTGGGTAGGATGGAGATGGGAGGCTTTTGGCGAGGTTGGGAGACTGGGGATGGATAGAGTCTGAAGGTTGACAATTAAGACACCCTTAATGCTGGAAAAATACCCAAAAGGCTTGGAAAATAAAGACCCAGATTGCTGCAAAAAGAAAGACGCAGTCATCTGGGATAAGATCGACTCGGGGTACTGGGTGGAGAAAGATCCAGAGGGCTGAGAGAGAGAAAGATGCAGAGGGCTGAGAAGAGAGGTATATAGAGTTAGGAATAGAAAGAGCCATTTGGTTAGGAGGAAAAAGACCCAGAGGGTTGGAGGAGATAGACCAAGTGATCTGGGGGCAGGGAGAGATCTAGAAGACTGCTCGAGGACACGAAGAAGGCTAGTGAGAATAATACCAAGAAAGGTGGGGAAATCATTTTTGGAAGTGAAACAGAAAGAAGAGTAATCAGAGCTGGAGAGGTGGTCAAGAAAAGAGGAGATACACGAAAATAGTTAAGCAGATGTTGGAAGAGTTATGAAAGTGGTTGAGGAATGGCAAAACCTCTAAAGGGGAAAATAAGGCGATACAGAGTTGTAGAGGGAAATGTAGAAGAACATGAAGGAGGTGAAGGAGGATGTTGTAGAAAAAAGAGGAAACAATGAGGAACATGAAAGAGATGGAGGAAGTGGTAGAAGGAGGTGACAAAAAACCTGGAGGACATCAAGGAGATGAAGGAGGAGGTGGTAGAAGAAAGTGAAGAGCAGAAGTACAAGAACATCAAGGAGGCGAAGGAGGGGTTTTAGAGAGAATTGTTGAGACAAAGTTGAATATTATTAAGGAGAAAGAGGCAGACTTCATCTCAAAAGGGAGGTTGAAAAATAGTGGTGAAGAAAATAAGGTGGTAGACCCCACATAACAACAGGGTTCGCTTAGGAGGGGTGGAGGAGTGAGGTTGTGGCAAGGCATTGAGATGGAGCAGGTGAAACTCAGAGAGAAGCTAAAGAGATAGGAAGTTCTAGGACAGGACCCTGCAGGAATAAGACTTGGGACAAGACGCCAGCCAGGGCGAGAGGGAGACTGCAGGAGGTGCTGCAGAACAAGGACCCTGTGGCAGAGGGTGAGGCAAGAAACCTAGTGAGTGTCTTAGTAAGACCTTTGGGTGGACTCCAGTCTCACTGCAGCTATGGACCTTGGTCGAAGGCCAGCCGCACTGCAACCAACTGCAGAGCCCACCCACATACTCCATCCAGCTTGGAGGTGAGGCACGGGGAAGGTTCAGCTTCGTAACAGCTGGAAGAAAGGTGCTGGAGACCGTTACACCTGAGATCACGACCATAGGAGGAGACCCCAAGAGGGAGAGAAAGAAGAAAAGTGCAGGAACCCATTAAGACCGGGATTATGAACACAGGGTGAGACCCCAAGTGGAAGAGAGAACCATTACTGGTGGTTGTGATCATCTTCTGTAGGAGACCAGGCCCTGGATTTACTGGGAAATGGGAGAACATTTGTTTGGGCCCTCTTTCACTTCCTTCTAAGTTGTCTCAAAGCATTGCCCACATCCAGGGGAATGTCCATCCTGACAACTTTACTTGCATTCAAAGCACTGAGGTTTATTGTTTTGCTTATGTGACAGATGTCTTCCTCTCAAATATCCCACATGAAAAGTAAGAGCAGGCAGGCAATGGGCTAAGCAATGCCCCCAGAATGCAAGAAGGCAAACCTTTTCACCAAAGATAGAGCTGTATGAGACAGTGAGACCAGATGACCTGTCCTGGATAACAGCATTGTCTGGTAGCCAAGGCGAGATATTCACAATATCCACTGTCTTAAATGTAACTGCATAGCCACCTCTGCTGAGTAGCACATTATGCTTCGCACAGTTTTTGCATCCCTGGCCTGGTTATCTAGATGGACCAAACTCTAGACCTGATATTAAATTAGTTATTGTAAATACTACTTTTGGTTGTAGGCACATTGTTTTGCAGCACAGTAGGAGTTATTATTGCAAAGGTTTGCATACTTGAGTTTATCAACCTCAGAGAGGGAAAATGCTACATCCGGCATGCTGCGATGTGGAACTGTGAGCTGGCAGATGAATACAGAATTCTGCAAAAGGTGCTTAACACACTGAGCTATCTTCTGAATCATTGGGCTTCTCAAGCTTTTCAATATGCATTTCAACTTTGATCAGTATATTGCCCACATAAATGTGTAAATGCTACAGAGGTTCAGCCATGGTGAACACACAAGCTATATCTAGTACAATGAACATAGAATTATAGGATTAGTTGATTTCATCCATTATTTGTTGTCAACAGCAGCCAGGCCACAAGCCCAACGCTTCAGCAGTCCACTATACAATTTCCTGTTATGTGCTATTTCTATTTTGTAAAAAATGTACCAGCAGATTATCCCGAGGTCTGTGGTGACCATACCTCAAAATGCCTGGCCCTCCTTCTGTAGAGAAGAACAAACCTTGATGGGGGAAGACCGGGCTAGAGTACAACTGGGGAGGAGCACCCAGGGCGTCGGCAGTCCCTAGGTCCTGCTCCCTCCAAGGGGCGCCCCGAAGTCATCACGACAGCCGACCAGCTAGTGGAAGTCAAAGGTTCACGGGAACAGCCGGCCCCAGTCATGCCACATGCCCTAGGCTCAACATAAGGGGAATAGGACACAGCAGGAGAGGGGGCAGAGGAAATATATAGATGGTAAGGAGGTGGCATTGGGGTCATTAGTACCCACAACTAGTGTTCCCCAGATCCCCTTGCTGATCTCCTCTTCAATTTCCAAGCTCAAGGGCTTCAGGTTCCTATGCTCCTCAAAACCTCAGTGTTTTCCACTGCCAGAACCCAACTACTCTGCATGGTCGCCATGGAGAGCCCGCTGCTGCCACTTTGGCTCTCAATCTCTCTGCACATCCATAGAGTAGCAAACAGGCAGGCCCCTCCTGCTGGGAGGCCTCGGTTCCGTGCCGCGCTCCACTTCACGATGCTCACCAGGCCCTCCAGACAGTGTGCCTTATCCAGGGCTTTTCTGGGCAGTAGAGCCAGGATACCGGCAAATGTAGATGCCATTTCCGGCACTCAGTCCGCCGGATTTCGAGTGACGGTATAAATACCTGTTCATTTGGGTTTGCACAAGTGTGATATTTCAACACCATCGTGCATTATTTTAATAAAAACCAAAGTGAGATATTTCAGTATGTCACACATATTTCAGTATGTTTTGGGGAAACATGTCATTAAAATAAAGTCGCATATTTCAGTATGTGTATGTTTTGTCGAGACATGTCATTAAAATAAAGATTCATATTTCAGTATGGTTTGGCTAGACACTGTCATTAAAATTAAAATAATGATAGTCTACGCGCCAAAACATACTGCCGCTATAATGTCCCCGCGCCAAAACATACTGGCGCTGTAATGTCCCCGCGCCACACTGGGTGCGCCAAACCGGCTCCTGCGCCGAATCGGCCCGTACCAAACTGACTGCACCAATACATCCTACTCCGCGCATTTAAGGCCATTGTACTGTCTGGCACTGGAAGGCACCCGGACCCATCCGTCCACAAGGTACTGTGCAGCGCGACTACCCTCTTTCATCATTAACATCTCTGAATCAAGCACGCTGCCTTGCCATGCGGATATACTACTGACTCCTTTCCTACCTCCTTGTATGGCATATGGGCGTGACACACAGCTTGCAGTTGTTGTTTGGTTATTTGCCTACCCATTGACTGCCCATGACCATGCTAATCCCTATGGCCAATCCCACCCAATTCCTACCCCTCCCCCAAAAAATACATCCTCATGTGAACTCTTTGAGCTCACTTTAATCAAGCCTTACCATCAAGCTTTGCATTCAAAGAAGAAGCCAGTGTTTTTTTTTCAAAGCAATCTTCTGAGTTAATGACTTAATTAAACCTGCTACTGGTGTAATAGAAATGTCTTAACCAGGTTGCATTCAGCCACTCAATTTATGAGCACTATGTGTGTCCACTGAAGTCCTGTTAAAAACAAACATTGGCAAAGCCAAGAGTATTGATATTTGCCATTTACTGCTACTAGGTACCTGGATACTCACACCATTTTGCACCTGCTAACATCAATGGTCAGTTAATTCCGCTACTGCACTGCCTGCCAAGTGCCTTTCCCGGGCCTACACAAAAGCCCAAACTGTTGCCATTGCCAATGCTTGTTTTCTGTTGGGGTCAGAGGCTAATTGCAATAATCCTTTATATGCAGCAATGCACATTAACTTTTGTTAGCCTCCCACCCCTGGACTACCATTAAAGTTTGTAGCGCGCTTTTTATGTGCATATTGATTGTGATAAAATATTTGAGTTTTGCGCTGTCAGGGATGAGATGTTCAAGTCCTTGCTTTCAGCAGACCTCATTCCACATTCTTGTACATTGATTTCAATTTCAGACTACAAAAGCCAAGCTTTTACATCCCAGAAGGCAAGGTGACGATAAGAACTGGTTTCGCATCTAGCACTTGGCTTTTGCTAATTTGAGATGTCATTAAGCTTCCCACTGGGTTATCCATGTCTGATAGTCACTTGTTCTTAGCCACAGTTTGATGCAGACATCCAACTTGTTGCTATACATCATGTGCGACTGAAGGAAGTTGGGAGCAACCCAGTGGATGATTTCCTTCCTCTCCAATAGAGTTAGCAGAGTGAGTGAAGACGATGCAATGGCGCCACCCATTCCTGTACTCTTTGGCGTAACGCAGGGTGCCTGCACTTCGCCATGTATTTATATTATTTGTATGGCCCCCTTTTTTGCTCATCTTGAATAGGAAGGGGTCCTATTCTCTAATTACACGGATGGCACACAATGTGTCATCCCCCTTTCAGGGCATCATTGCCAGGATGAAAAGGAATTGAATAGAATATTTGCTATCATTGAGAGCTGGATGATGCAGAATAACCTGGCGCTCAACCGTGACAAAACCAAACTCATGGTGGTGGGTTCAGCTGGCATCCTTGCCAAACTGGACCCAGCATACAAACACTTCCAGCGGGGGGATGTAGAAAGCACGACACTTACAAAGGTCAAAATCTTAGCGCTGTGCTGGACCAGACACTAAATATGAAATCCTATGTAGGATGCACTGTTGCATCGGCAACATACTACATCAAACTTCTAGCTCATTTGAGACCATATATAGCGCAAGATAACGCGGAAGCAATTGCATGAGCGATAATAGGCGCAAAAATGGACTATTGTTGTAGCCTATTGGCAGGAGCGGGAAAAGCAACCATTAATAGACTTCAAGTCATCCAAAATGGTGCTGCGAGAGTGGTCACAGGTCTCGCCTCACACGCTCATGTAACAGAGTCACGATGTGCACTTCACTGGCTCCCGGTGGGGGCTCAAATTACCTTCAGGGTATTGGTCATCACTTTTAAGTGCCGGATGGGGACTATGCCGACCTATCTACAAGACTACATTATGGAAAAACCCAATCACAGAAGCTTGAGAACGAGCAACCAAAATCTCTTATTCATGCCCAGATGTAAAACCAACAAGGCCCAGGGAGGAGCATTCTTCGGTGCTGCCCCTGTTTTATGGAACGCCTTGCCGGCACCGTGGAGAGCCTCATTGTCCCTTAGCCTGTTCAAAAAGGAGCTCAAGACCTGGCTGTTTTGTTAAGTAGCCTCTTGGTCCTCCTCTTCATATGGGGACTTTTCATTTTGAGGAGGGTCTACCCTGGATAGTGTACTCTCTGGGAGTCCATATGTGTCTTCTCCATTTTGTTTGTCTTGTCTGCGCCCACACGCCTACGGTTTTATGGATGCCATTATGAATAGAATAAAGTAAAGTAAAGCAAGAGATACATATAATTATGGGGAATCCCAATTAGCATTATAAAGAATAAGGAAATCCCTACCTTTATTTGGGAAACGATAAGCTATTGATCAATGGAAGGTAGATAGATATGTCAACAGTATATCCAGACTAAACATTCATTAAGAATGGTATCAATTTATTCAAAACAACAAGTTAAAATACAAGATTACATTTGAAAAATGCGTATACATATCATATGTTAAACATAGCATAAAAACCTTAAAATTAAAGTGCTAGTGACAAAAAATCCTGTAGTAGAGTTGCAGGTTTTCTATAGCTAAATATAGATAACTCATTGAAGCCTCAGGATAGTTATAGATGTTCTATTCAGCTGTGGCTCTCTCAATAGTGATACATATGATGATCTAATGCAAACAATTAGATAGATCTTGCTCTCGACGTGTTTCAGTTCACTACTTTAGTATGGAACAGTCTTCAGGAGCATAATTGTCAAGATTCAACACTAGAGGGATGAGGGTACGACACCCTCCCCCAAACCGCAGAAGCTGAATAGATCGACCCCTCCACCCGTGGTTGGCACAGGCTTCTGATACTAGAATCACAGGGTACCACGTGGCAGCCACTGGGGGAAGGAGGGATTACGGAGAGGTTGTGGATAGGGAAGGGAAATTAGGAACACTGGAAAACAAGGTAAGGGGGTTAAAAGGGAAACGTCAAAACACTTAGAACTGCCTTCTAACACCAGTCTGCAGCAAAACATATACACTGTAATATTTAAGACCGGAGTAGATTCCTGCATAAACCTTCTTAATTCCTACGAACAACTCCTGCCCTGTACCTTCTAACACATCCTGATGCTTTAGCAAACGTAGCCACATGAAGCATATACATTTAACATAAAGCGTGTGAACATTTCACATATGAATACAAAAACATATTGCCACACTGATATGATATGATAGTTTATTTATATAGCACCTATACACAATGGGCCTCATTACGACGCTGGCGGTACGGGGTAAACGGCGCCGTTAAAGGTGCCGGCGCCGTTTACCCCGTACCGCCTCATTACGAGGTCCCCTCGCGGGACCCAGGAAGCAACGCCTGGTCAAACCAGGAGTGCTTACCGGGTCGCGCGAGGGGAAGAGGGAGCAAACAACGGGCCAACTCATAATGGCCCGTTGTTTGCTCCCTCTCCCATTCCCATTCAGCCCTATGGTCCGGGTCCTTGGAGGGAGGAATTACCGGGCCTTCCGAACTCGGAATTCCTCATTCTGAGGACCCGGACGCGATTTCGGCGGCAGCCATGCCGCCAATAGCGGCATGGCTACCGCCGAACTCGTAATGAGGGCCAATGTGTTTCAAAGCGCTTCAAGGCAAGGGAGGGAACAAGGGAAAATACAATGGCCCTCATTACGACCCTGGCGGATTTTTTCCGCCATCGACAGACTTTCCGGCCATGGCGTAAAGTCCGTTTACGCCATGGCGGATGGTGGACTTACCGCCCCATTCCGAGGTCGGCGGGGCGGTAAGTCCCCATTGACCCATTTACCCTTCCCCATTCCCATTTCGGCCCCATAGGGTATAATGGGAGTGGGGAAGGAGTTAATTACGCCACCGTAAATTACGGTGGCGTAATTAACACCAAGGTCCCATAGCGCCATGGATTTTTACGCCCGCAAAAAGCGGGCGGAAAAATGACCATGGCACTATGGGAACTCGTAGTTGGCGGTAAGGGGTCGGCGCAGCTAACGCTGGCGCAAACCCCTTACCGCCAGGGTCCTAATGAGGCCCAATGACATTCTTACAGGCCATGAACAGTAAGGATGTGAAATTAACTATCATATTCGGCCTGACGACATTTCAGATAGTGCAAGAGCTAAGAAATAGATAAGGAAGGGAGGGGGAGAGTGGGAAGGAAATGGAAACAGACAGCCGACTACCGTACTAGGCCTGATGACATTTCTGGTAGAGCCGGAGAAAAACAAAAGGTGAGGGAGAGGGGTGCAGCAAGGGAGGCGAGGAACAAAACAAACGACTATCATACTAGGCCTGACGACATTTCAGATAGTGCTGGAGGGGGGTGTGGGGAGGAAAAAAAACAGTAATGGGAGGGTTGAGGAACCAGATGAGGTTGCTTTCATATTAGGTCCAGGGACACTTCAGATAGAGTAAGTGCATAGAAGAAAGTAAGGGTAGGAGATAGGAACAGGGAGAAAGGGAGAAGAGGAGAGAACAGAGAGTAAGCAGTCAAGAAGAGTGGAGAAGCAAGAGTGGAGAGCGAATACAATTGCAGAAGTCAGTAGTAACACATAATGTTGCAAGCCAGGATACAAGATGAAGATGGTAACAGCATGATTCAGGGCCACCATGAGTACAAGATGCATAGGAAGTCCAGCATGAGAGTTGAGAAAGAGTGATGCACCGTGAATGAATGAAGACCATAAAAGTCAAATCCAGTATTGGCCACAAGACGGTGATGGTGAAACCAGAATGTATCAGGACAGACTCCTGCAGAAGTAGGCTGGAGGAGGTTGAGGGGGAGCAGGGTCGAAGAGGCAAGCAAAACAGGCAACACCTGTGTGTGAGAAGGGGGGGCACAAGGGGACATCACAGGGGGACCAGAGGGGGTGAGGATGGCCTGTGGGGACAGAGGGGGTAACCCATGTTGGTGCATGCTTACCTGCTGTCTGAGCAGGGGGCGGGCTGGGTCCTCATGGTCCGAACACGTCCAAACAGGAATTGCCCTTTTCTCTGTCTGCCCTTAACTGCAGACGGCCGGGCGAGAGACGCCCTTGATCTCAGAGTTAAGAGCAGGAAGGAAGAGGCAGGGCTAAGAAGGTGGGAGGTACTTCGACCAGGTGACCTAGATCCACTTGCACCTGCTCCCCATCTGCAAAGGGAAAAGAGGCTGGAGGGCTCCTTAAGTAGGGAAACAGAGCGGCAAGCAGGAAGACACCAGGTGGGCGGGGATTGCTCAGTGGTGAAAAAGAGCGGCAAGAAGGAAGGCACCAGGTGGGCGGGTCTTGCTAAGTGGTGAAAAAGAGCGGCAGGCAGGAAGGAACCAGGGGGGTGGGACTTAGGCCAAGTGACCTAGATCCACTTGCACCTGCTCCCCATCTGCAAAGGAAAAGAGGCTGGAGGGCTCCTTAAATAGGGAAACAGAGTGGCAAGCAGGAAGGCACCAGGTGGGCGGGGCTTGCTAAGTGGTGAAAAAGAGCGGCAAGCAGGAAGCCACCAGGTGGGCGGGGCTTGCTAAGTGGTGAAAAAGTGCGGCAAGCAGGAAGGCACCAGGTGGGTGGGGCTTGCTAAGTGGTGAAAAAGAGCGGCAGGCAGGAAGGCACCAGGTGGGCGGGACTTAGACCAGGTAACCTAGATCCACTTGCACCTGCTCCCCATCTGCAAAGGAAAAGAGGCTGGAGGGCTCCTTAAGTAGGGAACCAGAGCGGCAAGCAGGTAGGCACCAGGTGGGCGGGGCTTGCTAAGTGGTGAAAAAGAGAGGTAAGCAGGAAGGCACCAGGTGGGCGGGGCTTGCTAAGTGGTGAAAAAGAGCGGCAGGCAGGCACAGTGGGCGGGGCTTAGTCCAGGTGACCTAGATCCACTTGCACCTGCTCCCCATCTGCAAAGGAAAAGAGGCTGGAGGGCTCATTAAGTAGGGAAACAGAGCGGCAAGCAGGAAGACACCAGGTGGGCGGGGATTGCTAAGTGGTGAAAAAGAGCGGCAAGCAGGAAGGCACCAGGTGGGCGGGGCTTGCTAAGTGGTGAAAAAGAGCGGCAGGCAGGAAGGAACCAGGGGGGTGGGACTTAGGCCAAGTGACCTAGATCCACTTGCACCTGCTCCCCATCTGCAAAGGAAAAGAGGCTGGAGGGCTCCTTAAGTAGGGAAACAGAGTGGCAAGCAGGAAGGCACCAGGTGGGCGGGGCTTGCTAAGTGGTGAAAAAGAGCGGCAAGCAGGCAGGCACAAAGTGGGCGGGGCTTAGTCCAGGTGACCTAGATCCACTTGTACCTGCTCCCCATCTGCAAAGGAAAAGAGGCTGGAGGGCTCCTTAAGTAGAGAAATAGAGCGGCAAGCAGGAAGGCACCAGGTGGGCGGGGCTTGTTAAGTGGTGAAAAAGAGCGGCAAGCAGGAAGGCACCAGGTGGGTGGGGCTTAGGCCAGGTGACCTAGATCCACTTGCACCTGCTCCCCATCTGCAAAGGAAAAGAGGCTGGAGGGCTCCTTAAGTAGGGAAACAGAGCAGCAAGCAGGAAGGCACCAGGTGGGTGGGGCTTACTAAGTGGTAAAAAAGAGCACCAAGCAAGAAGGCACCAGGTGGGCGGGGCTTGCTAAGTGGTGAAAAAGAGCACCAAGCAGGAAGGCACTAGTTGGGCGGGGCTTGCTACGTGGTGAAAAAGAGCGGCAAGCAGGAAGGCACCAGGTGGGCGGGGTTTGCTAAGTGGTGAAAAAGAGTGGCAGGCAGGAAGGCACCAGGTGGGCAGGACTTAGGCCAGGTGACCTAGATCCACTTGCACCTGCTCCCCATCTGCAAAGGAAAAGAGGCTGGAAGGCTCCTTAAGTAGGGAAACAGAGCGGCAAGCAGGAAGGCACCAGGTGGGCGGGGCTTGCTAAGTGGTGAAAAAGAGCGGCAAGCAGGAAGGCACCAGGTGGGTGGGGCTTCCTAAGTGGTGAAAAAGAGCGGCAAGCAGGAAGGCAGCAGGTGGGCGGGGCTTGCTAAGTGGTGAAAAAGAGCGGCAGGCAGGAAGGCACCAGGTGGGCGGGACTTAGGCCAGGTGACCTAGATCCACTTGCACCTGCTCCCCATCTGCGACTGACATAGTAAACTTGACATGTAGCACATTGGGACGTTGCAACACTTAATCGCTAAGCAAGTGGTAATGAAACAAACACGGGAATGGCTCACTTCATGAATGAGACAAACACATGGCCCAGTGGACGAGCGTAAGCACACATAAGCAGAACATGGAAGAGAGCGTGTTAATACTGCCCATAATGCTCCCAAATCAAGCGTGACACCGCAGTGATGGCCTTTAGGCAATGGGGATGGCGAGGTTCTTACAGAACCATTCTGCATGAAATTGCCTTTAAACGTCCCTACTAGCCTTATACCCACTGACTCCCCCAATGCCTGTTGCCTACCAAAAGTTAATACAATGCACCAGGAAAAAACATGCCCATGCTCGATCTCCCTGTTTAGAAATAAGAATCAACGTAGCTAACTTCCATGACAAAGGAATTTGTTTTGTCTCTTCGATGTTCGAGAAGAGTTGTGAACACAAGGCCGCCCATTCTTCTGCATTTTGCTTTAAAATGGCATTACATAGCCCATCCGGGCCATGGGCTCTTGATGTATTCAATTTCTTTATCACAGACAGAATTTCATCTTGTTCCCAGATGCCTGGCCATTTTATTTGGTCTTGTTTTGGAATATTTCTGTCATCAGTAGTATCCTTTTTCTTGTATAAGGTAGAAAAATGGTTAAGCCATATTGTTTCCGGTACATCATGGATCACCTGTTCTTCGCGGGTGGCATGAGGGTTCAGGAGATTCCATAGCTCTCTCGTGTTTGATTTCAGAGCTTTTAGTATGTTCTCTGCATCGTTTTGGAATAACACTCTTGCTTTTTTGTCCAGTTACTATAGCATTGTTTTACAGTTTTCATTAATTGCCGATAGTTTGGACTTTTCAGCTTTTTTAATCTGGTGCAATTCTCTCTGCAATTCTCCTTTTTTTTCCATCAACTGGATTAAACGCATGTCTGTGTGTTCTCTTGATCTTTTGCGCTGTTGTTATTTTTTGTTGAAGGGGGCTTAGCATCCATTCATAGTTTATTTTGTCCATGCTCGTATGGGTCGTGTTCGAATAGGACTGAACAAGATTTCCTAGTTGTTTTTCATGCGCAATCTATTCATGCCGCTGTTGATCTCCATGTGCGATAAAAAAAATGTCTTTGCGCTGGCATATGGATGTCGATTTTACGCTGATATGATGATCACTATTCTCTGTTTTCTTGTTGTCAATAGATGATATTTTATTTTTTATCTCCTGAGATGTGTAAATGTAATCAAGCATAGTGATCAAGTTTCCGTAAGACCAAGTTGGTTTGTATAGTGGCGCCTTTGCATTAGGTAGATTGATGAGAGTAAAGTTTCTGACCTTCAATTCTTTGTTCTAAGATTGGACCCTCGCTGGTAATTTCTCATGCGGTATGAACGCTCCCATGGGATCAAAAGATGAATGTTCATATCTCCACATATAATAAATTGGATGTGTTGATATTCGCTTATTGCATTGTCAATAGCAGTAAAAATGACATCAATACAAATCTCATTGATGATTGCGAACGGATTTCAATATAAACTCATTATACCCAGGGTTTCCTTAGTTTGTGCTGGGTCATGGATATTTTGTCAGTGTGCGAGATCTGAGGGATATTCACATATCGTCAATTGAGCCCATGGGTTTAAGTTCTTAGCTTGTAATAAGCATATATGTGTGTTGTTCTTAATTAAAGTTAATAAACCTGTTGAGGGACTCCCTTTTGTGCATTGGATCGCAGGGTTCATGAGTGTCGGGAAGCCATCACATCCCGGAAGCTCCGATATCCAGGTTTCTTGTAAACATATAAATTGAAATTAATGTAGATCATTGGTGTTATTATGAAATAGATGGTTGAAACCTCTTGTTTTCCAGGAGCAGAGTGACCAGGGATAGTTCTGTTGTACTGGTAATGGTTATCTTTCCAATTTTATGGTAGAATTCAATTAAGTATTCGATCTATGTGTGTCCCTCTAAATGAAGTGTTTGGTGTAAATCTAGCGTGAAATATTTCTGGAGTCCCTTTGTGAAGTTCTATATTTTCTTGAGTTCAGCTCCTTAGGGGTTTGTATATATTGACGCTGTATTTGTTCGTGGGGATAGATGCAATCTTTTTCTTGTATGAACTCCTGGTTTCTCCATCTCCACCCATCAATGGCTGTTGTTGCCAGTGTGCATCTAAATCCTAGTTTGCGCAATTGATGGGGCGCATCTAGAATTCTATTAGCAATGTCAATCGAGTTGAATTCAATCATTATTTTGTCCGTTGCAGTTTCATTAACGAATTCTACCAGTTTTATATCATTTGATTTTACCCATTTTAGCACGGGCACTGCATGTAGAAGACGGAGCATGTTGGTTCTATTTAGTATAAGTGAATCTTTTCCAGCTTCTAAGCGGTCTATTTTCAGTTTCTTTTCTTCTATCTGTGCCCTTGGGTCCATGAAAATTGGTAGTTGTAATTAATTATCACAAATGGAGTTGATAGGACTTTCACACTCATCATTATGGCTCCTATTTACTAGATCTATTCCTTGTGTTCTTAGTGCATCATTATCTGCCATTAAGTCGATCGTTATCAAATTTTCCCACACAGTCATATCTAAATCGTCATCAGAGATATCTTCGCATGACAAATCATTGGACTGGATTTGGACTGTGTGGCCTTCTTCGTATAGGTCTAGTGTTATTGAGTGATCATCTATTGCATCCGTTTGTTCATCTCTTGTGGATTGATAATGGTCTGTGTAAGTAGATAAGTAGATCAGAAGATCTTGTTGCTGTTGGTGTTTTGTTGATTGTGATTGCACTTATTCAATGAAAGGTGGATTCGATTCATTCTGTCGGCTTGGGTTAGTTGAATTAGCATTTGCTTTATTGGTTGTATGATTGTTGAGATGGGTCTTTTCCTTGCCAGGACCTGGGGTAGTGAGATTTCTTAGGAAGGCTCTTGATCCGTTGTTTTTTTCTTTTTCTTTGTTCTATTTAGGGCTTCTTGAGTAGATTTTGGCATTTTATTTGTCTTCTTAGAGGTGAATATCGCAAATGTTTCAGGTCCGTTCGATGATGGAAGTGATGTAGCTGGTTTAACAACGGTAGGAGTCTGGATCGCGTTATTCGTGGTATTTTCTTTTCCCAATATGCCAGCTCCTGATGTAGAGGGCACGGAAGAGCTGGGTTGGATGTTAGGTTGCTTTTGTTGAAGTGGAGGTTCGTTTTTGATATTTGTTGTGTCGACCGAGTCGCTGGAAGCATGGCCAAAATTCCAGATGTCAGGAGCTTTTTGTCATCTCAATCATTTCTGGCGATGTCAAATAGTCTTGTTTGCCATTGAGCACTTGCCTCTGCCTCTAAATCGAGCCGGTTGCGCATGGTGTTCACAAACGCTTCAAGATGAATGTTTTGAATGTATTAACGCTAGAAGCGAGGCTTGGTCTTTCATAGCCTACCCACTTAATTCTTGCAATTTCATAAAGGGGATCATGGCTTGCGATGATACTGCTAATAGTAGATTTTGAAGATCTAGCATTGTTGTTGGTATGGTTTCCTGTTGTTGTCCCCGAGAGGGACTGCATTGACATTTAGATGTTGAGAGGTCGTCATGCGCTTTCCTTGCTTCCATCTGCGGGTCCCATTTCTCACATTGGTTTATCCACATACTGTGGATCTATATGGCTGGGCACCGGTGTTAAGGGAGTTCGCAGTTGGCATTCGCGGTGTCGAGGTAATCTGTGTGTTACCATGAGTTAATTTAGTTTAGTTGCGAAAAACCTTGTTCCTTTTTTCCTGGTTATTCATCAATGTTTTAATTTCTGTGATGTCCAGGGACAGGCGTGCCTTATGCATATCAGTTGGGTTCCGTATTATTGGCGATGCTGTCTCAGTCTTAACACCATACTTTTTTCCCATGTTTTTATTGCTATTGCTGCTTTCCCCTTTTGTGTCAGCAATATCATTGAGTTGTTAATAGTGGGAATCGTCTTCTGTTCTTGTGCGTTATTGTTAAGAGTCAGTGGTTTGTTGTTTTTATTCTACTGCTTAGTTATTTCTTTGTCCAAAAATAGGAGCGTGTCATTCCAGAGTGGTTGTTGACTCATTTCCATGTTTGCGGGAACCCCACTTTCATCTTGTTGAGGAGCAGCCTTGTTCAAGATAGTTGTTGCACTGATTGATCGATCGGCTGGGATCAACAAATGGGAAAGGGTTTGTATCTGTGTCAGCGGCTCCATCCCTCACCGCCGTCCCGGGTATGGCTGTCTAAAACAGTGCTTCCCGAACAGGGGGAGTTTCACTCCCCTTCTGTGTTGTGGTGGGGAGCCGGCTCTTTATCGGTTGTTGCAGTGAATGTGGGAGTTTATCCCGTTCATTGTCTTGATCCGCAGTTGGCAACTGGTTCACAGTCGGCAAGGGGTGTGTAGTTTGGCCGGTCTTGTTGCGTAGCCGTGTTACCGGTCCAGTGCAGGCCGCCATTAACAGTGGATGAGTGGAAACGCCAATGACGTGGTGCTGCAGTTATGTTGGGATGTGGGCGGGGAGGAGTCGTGAGTCAGGAGGCCTCAGAGGCAACCCGAGTCAGCCTCTGGAAGACTCTAGAAGACTCAGCACTGACTCCGCTCCGCGGGTAGCCGGGCTTCTTATGGTGAAAGCACCTCCTTTTGCAGTAAAACAGGGAGGATCAGGTTGGAAGGCAGGAAAATCACCAGAGTCCCTGTGTACTCGAAGACTCAGCACCGACAACGATATTAAAAGAAGCATGGCAACCAGACATGGTGGGTACCCAGGCTGTGAGCCTGGTCCTCAGATGCTGGTGTGGTCATGTCGGTGCTGGAATACCAAAGTTCAGTAAAAGAGGACTTGAATTTAGTTTGTACTCAGGAAGGGCAGTTCAAGTGGTGTATTTCAGTCTCTTCCGTTCAGTATATAGCTTTTTCTCATCCATGCTCCAGGTGAGTGTGCTTCCCCTGTGCCCCCATTTTTAGGCTAAATTGTTGAAAATCAGCCCCTACCCCTGCCCGCCCGCATCCCACGCTCCCCGCTTCCTGATTCATACATCGCCCGCCTCCAGAGCCCGCCCCGCGATCCCATTGGCCCAGCAAAGAGGACATTACTGACCCTCCCAGGGCAGCCCTCTGCCCGTGCAGCCCCTTCGGCTAAGGACCCGAGGCAAAGGGCGGCTCCAATCCAGATCGTATCTGCAGGTATCCGCAGGAGAAGCAGGAAGCCAGTAACCTAATGTGAACCATAAACAACCAAGAAGTAAGTTTGGCAAGGGGGGGACTGAAGCAATTACTTCATGCCAGACAACCCTACCACTCAAACCTACTACCACAACTGGTGTAATTAAGGCACCTAGAAACCTTTGATTATACCTAAATCGCTAAATAGTCAGAAAGTGTGCCAAATAACGTTACTGCAGTATAGTTAAACTTAGAAAGTGTAAATCATATCATCTTGTGGTATAGTTGAACTCTGAAAGTGTAAATCATATCATCCTGTCATATAGTTGAATTCTGAAAGAGTGAATAATACCATCCTGTACTATAGTTGAATTTAGCGTCCCTGTAGTATAGTCACTGTGGTAAAGTTGAATCTAGAAATTGTGCCTAATATCGTCACTGTGCCAAAGTTTGAACTTAGAAAGTATGCCTAATAGCGTCACTGTGGTATAGTGGAATCTAGAAAATATGCCCAATAGCATCACTGTGATACAGTTGAATTTAGAAAATGTGCCTAATAGCGTCACTGTAGTATAGTCACTGTGGTAAGGTTGAATCTACAAAGTGTGCCTTATAGCGTCACTGCAGTATAGTCACTGTGATAAAGTTGAATCTAGAAAGTGTGCCTAATAGCGTCACTATGCTAAAGTTGAATCTACGCCTAATAGCTATATAGTAACTATGGTATTGCTGAACTTAAAAATTGTGCCTAATGTACGCCCCCTGTTCTGCTCTTGTGCTTGATCACAAGTGCTTTACTGATAACCAATATATCAAACTACTACGCTTACTCTCCACGATATTCCATCATTCACACAGCTATACTATGACACATTCGGTCTAGCTGTTCTCATAATAACATGACCCCACAAACTCCACATCATCCTAATAAAACACAGCAAGCTGAGCACATTCCGGCTACTTTAAGTGTCTGTTCAGGCCTAACACAGCCAGAACTCAGTCTGGGTGTCCTTCCTCCAGACTGAACATATCCAACTGATTTCCTCAGCACCACACCTACCACTAAGAAGCAACTTTCATGCAACAACCACACCAGCTGCACACATATCCGGTGCGCCCACGCCACATACCACACTCTCTCTCTCTACTGACTGAACTGCGGTTCCCGAGGGCGTTCAACCTACCAGTGCTTTGAGATCATACCAATGATACATTAGGTGCTATATAAATGCCAAGTAACATAACATAACATAACATATCTGTTTTTTCCCAGCACTTAATTGATGGCTCGAGCCTCCCGTGGGAAATGACCCAAACCAAACGAAGCAGCGCGTTGAATACTCCAGAGAACGCTCACCACCACCACCTGGAATGAATGGAGTGAAGCATTCCTTTGGCGTTCCTCGGATCTCCAAAGGTTCTCCCTCATGCCGTCATGACTGCCCTTGATGCATATTCTCAATAAGCTACACCTGTGCACAGCGGCCTGCGGTTGAAGTAGGAACTGCAATCAGCCTTCAGCTGTTAATCCGCGCAAAGCGCAAATGACTACAGTTTTTCACCAAACATGCTGGGAACTGAAGTCTCTAGAAACCCACACGCTTCTTGACTGCTCTCAAGCCCCAATTCCTGACAATAATGTAGGGTCACTGTTACTTTATGGGTGATCTCTGTTGATCTTTCTTGCTTCATAATTAATACTGCACAGAATCAGTATGACTGTTAACAGATATAAAAAGATAGGTATGAGCTTTTAATGCTATATGACCTATAAGCAATAATTTCTGTTTTCAGGCTGAAATAAAGAATAAGCATTACCTCACCTGGTGGGTGGCTGCAGTCTTTAGAACACTTATCGAGGAAATTCACTAGTCCTTCGAATGTTTATTTTGTAATCCCAAAGTAGACCATTTACTCTGAAAAAATACATATAAATTGTATAAGACTGCAAAGTTCAGTTTGGAACCTGTGATTCTTCATCCTTTGATATCACTTAATGATTTGCTAAAATCAGTTTACCTGCGGGGGACACGATAAATGATGATCTTTAATGTTCACTCATCTCTAGATATTTCGAGTTGAAATGAAGTGGAGCTTCTGCTCGCTACTGCGTTGTTTTATAGGGAATTTCTCATTGGCATGGAAAAATGATATCTGTCAGATGAAAGATATTCACTCTTTTTTAGTAAACGTTGGCTGTTAGAATGATGCTTGGGTCTTGTTAAAGACACGTTTGTTAATATGGTGTATCAGCTTTTATTTCCGTGCACCTTGGTAAAAAGTTTTAGTTTCTATTTCTCTAATAGGTTGGATTTGCTTACCTGAAGTTGTTCAGATCTTCGGTGGAATTCTGATCTTTATTGTGACGATAGAGCGATGTCTTCTCGTTTTTCTTTTTTTTCTCCAATATTAATTCTGGCGATCTGCAAAAAAGCAATTCCAGAAAGTAGTTTGATCCGGATGTTTAGAATCCTCTACGTATAGTTTACATCACTTAAATGCTCCACATAAGCTTGTTTCTCAGCATTAGCTGCGCGCATACCTGCATGGTCAAAACCTAGGGATCTACTTAGAGTTAAACAGTTAAACTATGGTTTAAGCGTTCTAGATGTGAAAATCCCTATTGGGTTGTGAAAAATCCTTACTTAGTTGTTTCCCTCTGGGTGAAAGTCGTGTGTGGCGATTTTGGAAACCGTATGCATTGTGATGGTCTTTCTTTTATTTTTAAATTCCGTTTACACTGAAAAGACCCAGCGGAGTACCGATAGAAGCCGGGTGGCCATCTTGAAAAGGAGACACTAGCCATAAACTAAATATAGATTACAACGGATCATTGAAAGAGTCTTGCAATCTAGGGAATGAGAGTTATTTTTATTTTTAATCCATTCTTGTAGTTAGAATCATTCATAGTTTTAAGCTGGATTTTGTAATTTTTAAGCGCGAAGCACTTATATTAGCTTTAATTGTGACTGTTGTGTATGTGATTAATTTATATTATGATTAATTTATATAGACCATATGATTACATGTAGTCCTTGTTTTAAACCGGGACGACTGTGGCTATTGTCAGGATAAAGTTAACCTTTATTTTATAGATGGGAAGAGAGCTACTGTTTCCGACTATATATAGTGTAATCTGAGCAATAATCAAAATAAGTATTCTGACAGTGATTGGGGGAATTGAATCATAAAGGTATGTCCCTTCCTAGATATATCTAGTAATGTCTGTTACGAAGTTGGAGCTTAGATTAAATAGTATATACTCAAATGGAGGGCAATAGTTGTAGATCTCATAATTCATTTGCACAGTTCTTTAAGGGAAGATAGATAGTTATATCTATTTCCTTGAGGTGATTAAGTCGGGTATGAACTAGTGTTGGGGATTAATTTGATCTAATTCTATTCCATTCATTGGCTTCTTTGAATCCTCTGATGTCACTTCGTGTCCTATAGATAGTTGTTTTTTTAAGCAGTTTGTTATTTCTTATAGTTTCATTTTCACCTTTTACTAGCAAGAGTACTGTCCATTTGAATTCTTCAAAACCATGATTTCTTTCTTCGAAGTGTTTTACCATCAGTGCTTGTACTATTTTGTTTTTCAAAGAGCTTTTATGTTCAATTATCCAAGTTTCAATGTTTCTGTTTGTTTTACCTATATAGATTAATCTACAGGGACATGTGATCATATAAACTACGTGGTCGCAGTTGCAATTTGAAAAACCTTTCTGTATCCAGACCTTCTTGGTGCCTATGTCTATCTCTTTAGTTTCTGTTGTTAATTTGCAGACTGTACATTGTCCACAAGGATAATGTTCTGTGATGGGGTTCATATCCCATTGTCTGGTTATACTTTCTGTCAGTAATATTCCAGTTTTCAGCTTACAATGACTGACACAATTGCCAGATGTCGATTTTTTGTAGGCAAATAGAGGGGTAGCTATTTTGGAAATAGTGGTTTTAAATACTTTCCTATGTTTCGAGATAATATTTCGAATGGCCAAACTCTGATCACTGAAAGTATTAACATATACTATCCTGTCATTGGGATATTTTTTGATGTTATCCTCTAGAAGTGGAGCCCTGTTATTGTTAGAGGCACGTTTGGCTGCCCTTTTGATTAGATTTTTAGGGTACCGTCTTTTTTTCAGTTTCTTCTTTAAATGTTGTGCTTCCTCTTCATAGGGAGCTGAACAGCTGCTGTTACGTTTGAGCCTAAAAAATTGCCTGTATGGCAAGTTGTCTTTCACATGTTTAATGTGGTGGCTTTGTTAACTCTGTTGCAATGGTAGTGCACTTTAATGCTCTGTGTTCTATTTCTCATTGCTAACTCATAACATGCTAGTGTAGTTTATGAAAGGTTATCTACACCAATTTTGGTATTTAACATATCTATTGTATTTGTATTGAAAAATAATTAAAGTATGTAATTTTTATATCTTTTGACCTCCTTTGTCTTCTATTACTGATGAGCATGGTGCTTACTGAGGACATGCACTAACTTTCTCTTACACTCGAAGAAAGCGGTAGTTTTTGAGTCACAAGCTTTTTTGTTGTTGCCAAGGGTTCCACCCTTAATGTGAGGGTTTGCTTGTGATTCCAATTTCTCCCTCAAGCTCCTAGTGTTTTGTTGTGGCTTTGGTAATGAAGCAATGAATTTTCCTTCCTCATGGTACAGAGTAAGGTCAACAAAATGTATTGAGTCTTGTTTTACCGTCATTGTAAATTTCAGATTACGGTTAAGGGTATTTAGCCAATTCAAAAATTATTTTGCTTTCCCTGCGGTGCCTTTCCAGATTACTATGATATCATCTATGTATCTAGGCCAAACCGTTATGTGTTGTTCATAAGAGTTGGTCGCATAGATGAATTGCTTCTCAAAGAATTCAACATACAGATTCACGAGGCTTGGAGCCATAGTGGCCCCCAAGGCGTTTCCTTCTGTTTGTTGATAAAATACCCCTTGGAACTCCAAATAGTTTCTGGTTAAAGCGAGTTCTATACACCACATGATAAATGTGTCACTAGCACTTTAATTTTAAGGTTTTTATGCTATGTTTAACATATGATATGTATATGAATTTGTCAAATTTACTATTGTATTTTAACTTCTTGTTTTGAATAAATTGATACTATTTCTTAATGAGCGTTTAGTCAGGATATACTGTTGACATATTCCTCTATCTTCCATTGATACAATATACAAGCAAGAGATAAGATATATTTCATGAAAAACATCACTCATAGTTCAACCACCTAGTAGTAGGCACTCAGCAAGAGACAATGTGGTTTTAACCAAAACAGACACCATTCCCAGTTTAGCTTCAAAATATATGTAGTCGGAGACAGTGTTTGGCAGAGAAGACATCACTCATACCATAGCTTCAATAATATGTAGTCAAATACAGTCTAACATATGAGATATCACCCAGAAGTGTGGAGGGAATTAGACATAATAACATAAAATAAATATATGGGAGTGGTTAAGGGTATAAGTAGGTTGAGGGGAAGTGGGGCGGAGTGTTGCGGGGTGTCTCCCCCTGCAGATTCGTCCAAAAAAGGTCAAAGAAATTCAATCAAATGTGATTAGGTCAAATAGACCCAAACAGTGTGGAGTACAGGGGAGAAAGCGGTCAACGTTCCCAGTAGCTCTTTAGCAATGGGGACACTGCCCCCGTAGAGATGTTTCCAGTTTCTGGCAGTGCGTCCTACATGAATCGGTGTGCAGGGTCAGTGTGGCTGCAGATGACACACTACTGACCTAAAGGCATGTACATGAGCTGCTGCGTTGTTGGTAATGCAGTGGTTTTGATCACAATCAGGGACCCACATCTGACGATGAATCCTTTGAAAGTAGAGTGACATGTCCTAAAGCAGAAAGCTACCAAGGTAGCTCCACAGGTTGACTGACTGCTGCAGGGATGGTATGTATTTAAAGCTGCCTGTATGTGCTAATGCTTTTTGCAATTCCTTCTAAAAAGATGAACTGTAAAATGCACCATCCGACGAGAGGACGGGTTAGGCAGGTCGCGTGCTCATGTTCACAGTGGCAGTGGGAGAATGCCTGCCCCCGTAGTGAAAATCTAAAGTTGGCACCCATGAACCCACTGCTCCGTTTCCTAATAAATGCTTGAAGTACAAAATACGGATTTAATTTCGATAGAGCCGTTTGACAACTCACTATGCACACGTCTTTAGAAGTATTCCCTGGGATAAAATATTCAAAGAAAGGGGCACAGACTGGCAGAGTATTTGTGGTGATATAACCACAAATAACTACATACACACATTAGATGTATCAAATAGTGGGTTTATATTTAAGAGACGTGTTTTTTTGAAAATGTCTTTTTTTGTTCTTTCATTTTTAATTGTAACCTGCAGCGCCGCATTTAGCAAAAAAATGAGCCAGGATGGGGAAGCCCACTTTTAACATAGATGGCCTCCACCCTGATGATCTTCATGGCTCACTTATTCCCATGGTGCTCTCTCAGGGAGGTCATTATGGGCGGGCAAAAAGGGCACGTGCTCCGGCCCAAGAACGTGTGCGTTGCCCCCATTGTGTTGCCTGATGCAAAGAAAAGAGTGATACGTTTTTCCAAAACCTAAATTGCGCGTCCCAATAATGTGTAGTGCGCCACTGGGGATCCGAGCCTGCCGCCTGCCTGTTGTTGACAAGTATGTCCTGATCCGATCAATGAACACTCTAATGCATTCTGTGTTTACTTTGGTGTTCACTAAATCAAACCCTCTGTAGGATTATTTAACTTTCTATAGAGAATGCATTGCTCCCATGCAATAATCAAAGTTGAAATGCATATCGATTCATTTGAGTGCCATGATGGTTAGGAAGATAGCTGAGTGTGTTAAGCAATTGTTGTAGGGGTCTGTGTTCATATGCTCATTCACATTACCATATTTCTTCTAGGCCTGCTGAGCCTTTCCTCTTTCTTAGGTCGACGAACTTATATGCTTTGTAGATAGTAACACCTACTTTGCTACAAAACAATAAACCTGCATCAGATAGTGCTACTTTTATAATAATCTGACCCGGCGAGGGCGTGGCTTTGTCCCCCCAGCCAATGGGGAGGCTCCGAGCGGAGGCATTACCATACGTAATCACGCTGCTCTGAGCCTCCTCAGGGCTGGAGGCTGCCATCTTCCCACCGGGTACCCCAGGGAAGTGCTCCCCCACCACTACCACCCCCCTTTCCCACCGATTTCTCTCCCTCCTGCTCCACTTACCTGCTGCTTTTTTGGCCTGCGCCAGGAATAGTAATGTTCCCGGCATGTCCCGCTCCCGATCCGCGACATGCCACCATGCAAAGGGAGAACTCGCGGATCCATGGCGGCCATCTTTTTTTTCTTTCTTTTCAGTTTTGAAATGCTCAACTGATAAAAGAACAATTAGTACCCCGGTCTAATGGGCTGGGGTACTAATAGTAATAAGCCCCTGGCTGGGGGATTTACTGCTTCAGGTAATGCCCTGGGGCCCATAGTTACAGGCCCGAGCAAAGCTGGGGGCTTATTGCTTAAAAATAGCATCATTATGGTGCAGGGTTAGAGCTCAGTTCACCGAGCGGGGGTATTAAAAACTGGGCAAAACTGGGTCTTCCCAATGAAGAACATAAAGTGTTAGTCAGGAGAGATGATACAGTAGCCAAATCTGAGACTGTGTAAGCAGTGTTCAGGCTCATATCCCGGCTTTGTCATCAGATGATACGGTGACCCTGGACAAATAATCTTGTCTCACTGTATAGTACTGTGCTGTCTTCTGTAAAAAGGCTTGCCTTCTAACATTCTGGTCACATTGTTTAATAATTGTTTAGGCCATTGCCTGCTCTTTCCTTTCATGTAGGCCATTTGCATGGAAGGAATCTTAGACAGAAGAGAGCATCCACATGTTATAGGCCTCCAGCAAGCTTGTTTTCAGGTCTGCTTATTGGACAAAATAATTTGTTTACTTTGCTATACAATTTCAAATGTTCGTCTGAACTTAATAAATAACAACTGGCAAGCCTGTGGGTTGGGTGTATGTAAAGCTTCAAAAAACAATAGTAAAGCCCATAGCATTCAGGTACTTGTATACTTCTCTTGAGGGTGGAAACAATGAAGCTAGAATCGTTCTTCTTTTGCATAGCATATTTCTATAAAGATGTTTTATATTGTCATGTTGGGTTATTTTGTGATTCGTGATTTTCCAAGCCAGAGCTACAAAACAGGTTATTATTTTAGAACATAAATGTCAAACATTCCCAAATAATTGCAATTTGCTGTATGACAAGAACTGGAAACAATGTAGTCAAGTGGTGGAATTGACGAATGGGTTAAAATCCCAGTTTCCCCTTTTAAACAAAGCATGTGATCCTGGGAAATTTGATCGCATGGCGCCTAAGATGTTAAATTTGCCAGTCCTAAATATTTAAAAAATGGTCACCCATTAAGCATGATTTAGTTCCTAGGGGACACTCTTTCAAAAAAAGCCTCACACATGGTTTAAAAGGCTATGTTGTGGTTGCATACATAATGATAGTGAACATTGATATAATGGACACCGCAGTGATTTTCTTTTCTCACTAACGTAACATCACTTGATAACCGTTTCCCTTTTGTAATAGCAGTCTCTTTTCAGATACGTGTCCATTCTTGGTAGCTTCTAATCCGCATCCACTATCTATGGCACATGCAATGGCACATGCCCCTCTCTTATAGATATGGAGACATGGTGGGCTAATTAGAGTACAAGGTTCTTTTTAGTGTCTTCTGTTCTTATGTCATTTCTCTTAAACTTGTCGACACTTAGGTACATGGTGTGTTATTTTGTTTTCTGCTCTTTAGATGTTAAATGTTATTTGTTGTTTAATTTGTATGTTGCTTCTGACTGTATTCGCGCCCGTCTGCTCATGGGCCTAAGGCGCAATATACACGAATAAATAGATAAATAAAGGTCTTATGTCCCCAGTCTCTGTGTTTGAGGTCATTTAGGTTCTGTGAAGCTGATGATCAGTGTCTGTGCTGGGGTTTGCATACATTTTTTTTTAATATGGTCACTGATCTGATTTCTGGATCTCTACAGCCCTATAGCTTCCAGGTGGCGGATATTGTTACAAAATGTGGGGCACCTGTGCTAGAACACAAGTACCCTTGACGTTGACCACGGATGTGGCTTTGGAAATGGAACTTGTTTGTTTTCATTCCAGCATGGGTGAAGGTGCCAAGGGGGCTTGAAGAAAGAAGCCATTTTAATCGTTGCAGTGGCAGCACAATGTATCCATTCCAGAGGCCCCAAATCCCTTCAGCTGGTCCCGCTTTAGGCCAGGAAAAAAAGATAAACTAAGCAAATAAAGAGGCTGCAAAAATGTGATGGCCCAGCTGGTCGGAGAAGCATCTTTAAGACTGAAGAAAAGTGTCCTTCACAGGCAGGTGCGGGAGGGGCTGTTGCCTGATTGGAAAGCCTCCTCAATTCGACAGAAATGGCAACTGAGGCAGAAGGATATAAAGTGAATTGCCCAGGATCACACACGTTTTGGTCAAGTGCCGAATCCAGTGCTACAGCTCAAATACCCTGGTTGCGTTGTCAGCGGCTATCCACTGCGCCACATTTCATCTCTTTCTACAACACAACAGCTTCTCCTTTTATTTGGTTAAACCTTCGTTTCGAGTGCGGCAGCGCTCATGTTTCAATCCGTCCCCAGGGACCGCCCACAAAAAGCTCCTCAGACAGAGTCGGAATCCGGCTGCGCCAGAATACTGACGGCACGCGAACTCTGCTGCCTGCCTGTTGCAGGTGTTTCACACAAAAAGCTGCGAAATTCAGCAGAGGCTAATTGATTTTGCGCATGAATTTTGTAATCAATTACTAAATTGCTTTAAAAATTCTGAGGCAAGGTTTAGTGAACTTGGGAGGGTGCTGATAAGTGGGGAGGACATGGGGAATAACCCATTGAATAAACACATCGAACAAAGATTAGTAAGAAACACGTTTGCCTGTTGCAGTTTTTGTTTGTTCGAATTGATGAAATGGGGAGCTCTTAAAAAAATGCTTGACAGTTTTACTTGGTCCTCCAACTTTCTCACTATCGAGCTTTTGATGGAGGAGTGGGGGTGGGCAGGAGGTAGAGTTCACTCCGCATACTGCTGTCAACACTGCTGTCTCGGGAGCATAGCTCAGCGCCAACGTGTTTGCCTAGGAAGCAAGACGACCCGGAGCAACGCAGGTTCGATTCCCGCGTCCGCGCATAGAAACATGTGGGTATTAAGCGCGTTATAAATAACAGACGCACCCTTATACCTGCCCTTTATGGAGGGCGTGGGTCCAGTTGAATTTGTCGCCGAATGTAAACTGGTTGTGAAAGAGGATATTCCAAAACAAGTGGCACTGGTGTGATTGCAGGACAGGCCAGCCTGAGGCCTGACATCCAGGATACGTGACGCTGGGTCTCCTTTCAAGGAAGATCAGGCTGAAAGCACGGTTTCCCCTGCTGAGTGCTTGCCTTCTTGGGATGCCTCCCCAACTCTAGCGGAAACTATAGCTTCTTAGGTGCTTATATCAAATGAACCTTGGTGGAAATAAAACATGTAAAAACCAAGTAGTAGTTTACTTAAGACTTTATTTCACGAGTCTTAACACTGTTATAATTGATTGTTTAATATTTGCAGGCTTTTTATAATTCGAATGCCAGATGTAATGTTACTCTTCTTTTGTTCAACTTGTTCTTAAATAGTAAATACAGTGATTAAAAAAACCTTGCATAAGGCTTTGACGCAATTCATGTTTTCATTGATTCGTTTGGTAGAGGGGAGGGGCGAGAGGTTACTTACGTGTCTGCTGCTCCCTTTCTCTCCGATAGACATATCCTGCAAGATGTGTGCCTGCTTGGATTTTCATGCCGGCGCAATTGCTAAGGGTTCCTATGGAGTTTGCTGGCTTTTTGCGCCAGCCGTGCAAATGAGGAACGTTTGGCGGCGGGGACCCGTGCATGTGAAAGTCTACACACGTCAAATTACAGGGGACGTCGAAAGTGTGTTGCAGTACACTTCATGAGCACTGACTCTCCCTCCCGGTCCGCTCGGTTGCATTACCCTATTTGTGTGTGGGATTACTATTGATTACAGTCGTGGTGTGTGGTGAGTATAGATTGTTAGTTACAGTCGTGGTCTTTAGACTGTTGGTTACAGTTGAGGTGTGTGTTGAGTGTTGGCTGTTGGTTACAGTCTGCAGTTTTGACTGTTGGTTACAGTCATGTGGTGGAGTGTGGTGACTATAGTGTGGGAGTTTAAGCTGTCGGTTACAGCTAGCGTGGCTGTTGGTTACAGCCAGAGTGTTTGGTGAGTGTAGACTGTTGGTTACAGTCGTGGTGTTTAGGCTGTTGGTTACAGTTGTGGTTTGTGTTGAGTGTTGGCTGTTGGTTACAGTCACGAGTTTTGACTGTTGTTTACAGTCATGTGGTGGAGTGTGGTGATTTTAGGATGTTGGTTACAGACAGGTTTTAATTGTTGGCTACAGTCAGGGTGGTTTTGTGTATTATTATAGTAGTTGTCTGTGGTTTAGGGTGACGTGTTATGTGACGCATTCGCACTGTTAGGCACATTTCTAACTTCTGTGTCTGGCGTACGGTATGGGTTGTCTACCTTTGCAGTATTTGCAGAGGAGTTGTGTTCAGTGGAGGCGTGCAACATTTTCCTCGCAATTGGTAATTTGTTATCTTCGTGTTTATCCATTGCAGGAGGTGGGTTATGTTGAGTGTTGGTGCACATCACTCATCTTTGCCGTAATCTTTCTGGTTCATTATTTCCTGCCAGTTTGGGTTTGTGGTTATGGTTTCCGAGTTTTCTGTGGGGCGGTTGCAGTTGTTCACATCTGTAGCTTAGGGTTCTTCTTGCTGCATCCATGCTTTTGATGCTGTTTGGCAACTATTGATCGGTTGGTGGCTAGTGTCTTCGGGGTACTTTGTGGGGCATCCTTTGTGTGCCTGAGCACTGTGTGGTGGACCAGGGTGTGATTCTGTTCAGTGTTTTTCTTCAGTGTTTTCTTCCATTTGTGGGGCACGGTGTGCTGCGTTTGTGGTTCCTCTTTTGGTTTATGGTATAACTAACGGGGGGCGAAGTGTAGTAATGTGCTGTGGTCTGTGGAACCTTGAGAGTGTGGAATGCTGGGGTGGAATGTTGTGCTTTGAGTGTTGGGATTCTAGGAGGACAGTTAGAGAGAAAAAGAGTGAGCTGAGCTGTGTGGATGGGGCAGTGTTTCTTCCTGCATTACACTTGGGCTAAGTGTACAACTGGACAATACATCTTATCTATGAACGTACCTGGTGTCCTGCGCTGTTCTTGAGAGAAGAACCCCACCATGGTTACTTCAGGCACCTACAGAAAACAGTTGCACCCCATCTCTAAGTGTAAAGATGTTTGGGCACCTTTAAAGCAATACCTGCATGAGACAGCTAATGCTACACAAGAAGTTATTCCGGCAGCGCATGGTTGGAATTTGTGACCCAATTTGAATTGTGGATTATGAGGCTGCGTTTTGCTCTGGCAGCAGGTGTTGAATATACAACTAGGACTTTTCTATGTTTGACATTACAATGGGACTTCTAATGCCTAGGTTCTGACTTGATGTTGAATCTGTGACTGGAAAGAGGAGCTGGGACTGGGCTCTGAAGTAAAATCAAAGAGCTGCAGTAGGAGAATGGGGGAGGTGGATGTGATGGGGCTGGGAAATTAATGCAAAGTCATTGATGTGAAATGAAAAGGGGTTGACTGCATTCTTCCGCTGTTTCCGAGAAGGTAAGATGTCTATAGTGTGCTCTGCATTTTGCAATATTAATGTAAAATGAGTGCAGGAGTGTTTTGCTTCTGAGTTGTGTGTAGTTACCCTAGAGATCACTTACAAGACCACACAGACCAAACGTTCTTGGACTCAGGGAGGCAATAATCCACATTTAGACCAATAGTTAGAATATAATTGGCTCTTTGCAGGCCCTTTATTCACACACCATATAAACATAAACCAAACACTATAAATGAATGAGGTTGGTTATACATAAACACATACATCAATATGACTAAAGAAAATACTTCACTGTTAGAGTAGTTGAAGTAGAGAACTTCAGCTCGGCCACTACGACACTACCCAGTCCCATGGCAGGTGGGCAGAGAGAGATCACACGTTCTAACGGGGTCTGGAGCGGAGCGTCCTCCCTCTCAGCGAGACTTCATCACCCAGGGTTTCAATTCTAAAAAAAACACTACCTGGATAACCCTATCATACTGGGAAAAAATCCCTGCCCACTGTAGGTTGCCAAACCGTCCGCAGCCGAAGGACAGCCAACAAGCATAGGGGCACTCAGTGGAAAAATCCAGCTAATAGTGGAAAATCCAGCTCATATCCCGCATGCTCGCTCCCAGCACCCCTTATCACTGCACCTGCACAGCTCTGGCTCCCTTCTTGGCATGTCCTTGATCGAACAATGCTCCAACTATCCCTCTAAATTAACTCATCTGCTTCCAAATATGAACATTGCAACTGTGCAACTGCGGCAGAGCTCATGTCTGCTTAATTGAGTTCACAGAAACGTATACTTCCAATGTAGTTATGAAAGAGAATGTCCAAATCTTGGCTTGGTCTACAACCCCCCACCCACACAGTGCAGGGGACACATAGGAAAATACATTTGGGAACAATAAAAGTTACCCAATACTTTGGAAAATGAAGTTGTGCAATAATTTGAATACAGTGGGGAAATTAAAAGTAATGTACTCCATTGCAAATAAAAGGGGACATAGAAATTGCCATTTCCACACAAATTACTATAGCCGTGGCCAGTATCCAGATTCCCTTCTGGCCACTGACCACAACCACCACAATAGAATTAAACCATATAACAAGTACAAACAATACACTTTCAAATAACACGACTCACCCGGAACCTCCCCACTCCCAATGACGTCGCGGACAGTAATATTGACCGCGGACTCGGCGGCACCTGCATTGCTTTTTTTCACCTATAAAAACAACTCCCTATCAACTTTATTCCACTCCCCCACCCTTTCTAGGCTCTCTCCTTCAGCAACAAAACAACCCCAAATGTAATTTCCCGACTTTTTTCTCACTGCACTGTCCGTGGACAATGGCCGTTGTCCGCGGATCCAATGTGGCAACCGTTTCAAAAATGAGGAGCATTTCACATTTTTGAACATCCAATTAGTACGCATCTTTGACGTCCGCGGACACCAAGCCACCCTCTGATTGGTCCATGGGTGTCTGCAGACTCCAAATTGGGAAATGAGTCTGCAGACCGGACGCAGATATCACTAATCGTTTTTTTACCTACTTTTTGGCAATTTAAAAAAAAACTACTGGACGGATTCAGACCAAATTTGCAAAAGCCCGCTTTTGGGACCAAGCCGCCACTCCTTGCGCACGTTTGATGGAAATCCATCTAGTGGTTTGGGCTGCAGGCGCAAGCAAACATTGTTTTCCATTGTCTCTATGAGGATTTCAAACATTTTGGGACACCCTATAACTTTGCTCCATACTAGACCAGCCTGCATTGCAGCAGACAGTAAGGTTATGTTTTCTTACTGTGGCAGTGTCATGGCATTTTTCTAACTTTTTACTGGACATCCTGGTAAATGCAAACATACTTGTTATGTACCTAGATAGGCCTACATTGCTGCAGCTAGTCTGGCTATGTTTTCTTCCTGTGGCGTGGCATTTCTTACTGGGCATCATGGGCAAACTAAACATGATTAGTCTTATTACATGGCTAGACTAGCCTAGATTGGTGCAGATAGTCTGTATATAAATTCTATTCTAACGGCGGCATGCTATGTTTTACTGGCAACGCCAACAGGAGCATGTTCTAATATGGTAATCCTGGCATCTATTGGCGCAGCAAGCATTGACATATATGGGCACAGCCAGCATGAAAATGTGTTTCATTAGCAGTATACCCACTTTCTAACACCTGCCAGTTAGATATCCAATCCCATCTGTTAGCTTAAAATCTAAAGTTCCTAATATTGTTCTCTATGCACATTTATAACCATAATTCACCAACAAAAAAAAACAATTCATTGTTTTTTCCAAAAATGCTGGGACGTTTGGACTTCTTTAGTAATATGGCTCTTTTTATGAAACCTCTAATGTCCCCTTCCGTTGCTGCCATGATATTAAGAAAATATGTGTCATGCCTGATTTTGATCGTAGTGCTTAGCGGTATTAAACACATTAATTGTGAGACAAATTCAAGATAAACAAGTGTTCTTGGGAAATACCAGGCAAAAACGCCAAAACGTACCTTCAGTCTTGTCCATTATTTTATGAACAGTTGAAGTTATCGCTTCTAAGCCGTAAGTGTTAGCGGGAACACATTTTTGCTTGTACAAGCACTTGAAATGCCTACTTGATGCTGTTGAGACGCAATAAATTATATGAAATAGTGAACTAGTTCTCAGTCCCATGCAGACTAGGTACCTTGGCCACCAGGCATTACCCTGCTCTATACTGACTGGTTACATCCCTTATCATTAACTTGTACCTAAGAAAGAAGAATTCTTAAATTGTTTCCTTACCCTTTCCCTTTGTAGCTGAATGTCTATTTTCAACATCACCCTGCATTGCACATCTCAATTGCCCAGGTCTCCTATTGCTGATATCCATTCCACCTGTGCTGCTACACTGTAGCAGCCTTGCAGGGCTGGGTTGCTACAGTGTTTAGTAGAGAGTGGTATTTTGATGCATCATTGCTTGGGCAGTGCCTTTTATTTAGGATTGACCATACTTTGCTTTCTAGACGCTTCCTATGCTGACCCACATCCCTGTAGAGTATATCCTTGGTAGATGGAGCAAAGAGATCAAAGGAAGGAACTGGGGAAAGGGCAGACGAAGTGCAGGGTTCAATGCGCGGAGCAAGACAACGTTTGTTTTAAATGACTTTAGCCTCTGGTAGAGCAGTGCCATCCCGTGATAAAAGCGACAGTTGGTCATGCAAGAGGACATTTTCAGGATCAAGGGGGGAGGAACAAAAGAAGAGGATTTGAGTGTTGCAAGGGAATACAGGGCAGGAAACACTAAAGATGCACAAGAGTTTTCCTACAGATGAGGTGGAGTGACTAAAGAGGAGTTGGATAAGGACTGGCCCCAAGAGAAAAGGGCTGAATTAGAGTTCCATGACATGAAGAAGAATTGGTTAGTCACGTAGGAAGAAATGCAAGCCTGTGAGGTATGGTGAGCGTTAGTGAGGACGTGAGAGTCCTGGATCAGGACTGTATATAGAGTGTTTACTCTGAACCCAGATTGGAGGCGGTATGTACCATCAGGTAATTGGTAAAGCAGCGGAACACAAAATGTGCTCAAGAACTATTGGTGGGGGTAGGGGGTCGTGAGACAGGTTGCTGCTTCGATGGGCTGCTTGGGTCAGCCGTTGGTTGATCCAGGGTGGGTAGGTTTGTGGCCACCTACAATTAAACAGGAAAGATCCTTCCGGTGATGAAAGCAGAAGAGTGGATAGTGTGACAGAGTCCATGCTGGAGGTTAGGTGACTGGACTGGGTTGAAAAGGGGGAG